>NC_083509.1:2875000-7840000 GCF_032362555.1 Amyelois transitella
AAGTGATAATATGTATGAATGTATAAACTACATTATAATCGGAGTTCACATGCCAGGAAAGAGTCAATATTAGTTTCGTGTATCATTTTACAAAATATATTTTTTATCCTTTTAGTACAACTATGAGTTTATCATCCTGCCTGTCCCGATTGGGGGGAAGACCACAATCGTGCAAAGTGTAATTCAGATTTTTACACGAAGTGAAACTTACCCATTTTTTTTATTAGTAGTGATTAATACAATATACCAGGATGAAACACAGCGAGTGGGTGTGCCATCACTGAAACGGTAGGAATTTCGCTAAAATTTCGCCGCATATTAAAAACACGCACGCCGTGTTCCTGAGATTCCACTTTTAATGAAAGTGAAAGCCGTTTTGTAATTAAAATTTTTATATCAAGTCTCGCATTATCCTTGTAGGGCTTTCAATTTTAGACCAAAGTACACATAAAAGGAAGTTATTATGTATGTGATTGTTATATTAATAAGACTTGTGGTACATACATTCAACCACGTCTATTTACCTTCCTGATTGGACTTATTGACGACGTTCAGCTAGGTTAGAATTGAGATACAAATAGTGACAGGTTGCTCATCACCATCACCTAAATGAAGAATCCCAAGTTTGAAAGCCTATTCCTTTGTTGCCTTTTACGACATCCATGGGTAAGAGATGGAGTGGTTCTATTTTTTTTTCTATTGGTGCCGGAAACCACACGTCATACGTTTTATGGTACCTTTAGAAAGAGTATCCGAAACCAACGAGCTTACATAAAGAGAATTATGTATATGGATGAAGCGAAAGATGTATAAAGTGATGGCAAGTATAAAGAAGTAATCTCTGCCTAATCTGTGAAAGAAGAGTATGTATGTATGTAAAGTTATTTACGATTGGATATATTCTTAGATATATAGAAGTGAAAGTTTAGCAACGAAAGAAAAAAACTTAGGAAAACAAAATAAAAAACAATGAGGCTCCTTATTATCGTTTTCAATACCGTACCTAATAAAATAACTTACTAACATAAAGAAAATGTTTGGGAATCTAATAATAACTATAAAAGAGGTAATTTTTTTACGATATTATCATTATGATTTATGATAAAAAATCCATATCTGTGTGCACTGGGTTACAAAGTGCAGACTTGAAACACATGTTGTAAGCAAAAAGCTCTAGACGTGGCCATAAATCGCGCCTTGAACAGGAGCTTTTCAAAGCTTCAGTGGAGAAGGCTAAGTGCTATTTCAAGACGTTTGCTATTTTAATTCAACTGAAATTACTTTTTAACGTAAAAAAAACATAACATTTATGAAATTATTTTTGAATTGATAAAAAGGAAATACATATATTGTTCGTGCTTTAAAAAAATCAAATCAGTTTTAGTTTAAAAACAATTTCTTTTTAATCTGTTGTGTATAGAGCAACTTGCTGGCCACTAAAAAATAAAAAACGTATTTTCGGGGTAAGATATAAGGCGCGATAATCAGTTCTAAATATTTATTAATAATAGTAAGTAATGGTTGATACGAAATAAGATTAAATTTCTTAATTTCTTTTAATTGTTGTCGTTCATACACTTAATCTATACAATTCTTTCCTGTTTTATTTATTGTTTTAAAAATTTACCTATACCTACATAAAATGTGTTGAATTAAAATGTAAAAAAATAATTAAATGTGTTTTCAAAAGAAATAAAATATTATTATGAAAGAGTGTGACAATGATAAAATCAGAAGAATAAAAACAATTCCAATTTAAATACTCTAATAATATTTATTTCCTTATCTCATAGGTATCTGGTCCATCAAAATTAATGACAATTATTAAAAACACAAAGCGATTAACCCGCCAAAAGGTTTATATCATACGGAAAAATGCCACAGACCAATAAAACCATTACATGAACATATGTAGGTTTCTAGATGAGGTCTGCTAAAGTTGCATTTACGGTGAAAAAATATTTTTAAAGTCAAAACTAGAGAGAATAGACTTTAGAATTTGAAAACTTGTATTCTTCGGCCTACTCATAGCGTATAACTATTTGCTTTCTCTATTACCTTGTAAGGTTTTGTCCACTAAAATACTGAAAATCAGCATCCATGCCATGAAAACATTTAGCATTTTGCTATCCGATACCAACCCTTTTGGAGTTTCTGATGTACCAACTACATACATACATATAGGCACGTCTATATCGCTTGCGGGGTAGACAGAGCTTGAAAGACCGAAAGGCCACGTTCATATGTGTGACTTCATATGGATAACTAAGATGTTTTTCTTTTTATCATCTTCATTTTTGCAGGATTAAATTTTTTCTACTGGAAGTCTAGGGCCAAACCTTTACAAGAGACAGACTATTTATTTCTGGAGACAAGACTAATTTTCGGGGGCAAGGCTCCGCCCAAAATCTTGTTAAAATTAACGTCTTTTACAATTTACATGTCAATTATCAAAGATTATCTTTGGGCATAATATTGTCTATCACATCTAGCTACGTTGATCATTGTCTGGAAGCCGTTAATTCTTATTGGACGTATCGCATTGTTTCGTAATTGAATGGAATCAATCAATTTTATTGAGCACTTACTCGCAAAGTTGTATATAAATTGAAGAGTGATATTACATACATACATACATACATAAAATCACGCCTCTTTCCCGGAGGGGTAGGCAGAGACTACCTCTTTCCACTTGCCACGATCTCTGCATACTTCTTTCGCTTCGTCCACATTCATAACTCTCTTCATACAAGCTCGGCGGTTTCGGGTACTTTTGACCTGACCCTTTACCAGGATGTCCTTAATTTGATCAAGATACGTTCGTCTAGGTCTTCCCACTCCGACCCTTCCCTCCACACTCTCCTTGTATATCTGCTTAGTCAACCTGCTTTCATTCATCCTCTCCACATGACCGAACCATCTTAACATACCCTTTTCTATTCCTGTAACTACATCTTCTTTCACATCACAACATTCCCTATCATCACGATATTACGATCGTCGGAATTATTATATTTCTTTTAGTTATTTAGGTAAATAATGACGATAACTTCATACGAATAAAGATATGAGAGTCTGGTTTAAGTGTTAGCAAACATGTTCTGAAGAAAGCCTATGTGGTCCGCGAGATGGTCTTAATATGAGTGGTGCTTTTCTAAAGCACAATTATCTTGATTTTTTCAACTTATCACTAACAATGTTGTGTATGCCGAAGCTCTCAATTAACTTTCTGTCGCATTGTCAGGATCACTTTTTTATTTTTGCAAACTTATCGTGACTGTCAGTAATTTACTGCTAGATGCTACTTATCAAAGTCGGAAGTATTACAGAACGCGAGCTCAACAGCAGTAGCTCATTAGAGGGATCTCCTTAATTATTATAGGCCTAGCCATATTTGGATCGAATACATATTTATAAGATGCCATTGTCAGTTACTCAAAATGGAGAAATAAACCATCCACGCGAAGACCGACATCCGCGCGGACGGAGTCGCGGGCGGAAGCTAGTAAGATAATATGAATAGGCAACCATGTAACTGTTTGTTTCCCTAAAAAAAAGATAAATAAATAAATAAAAGCAAAGCGTAGGACGGCCTCCCGCTTGGTGGACCGACGAACTGGTGAAGTTCGCGGGTAAAGGATGAATGTAGGTTGCTTCCAACAGAGCGAGGGGGAAATCGTTACGGGAGGCCTATGTTCATCAGGGCATGATTCACTTCGGCGTTCTAACAACGATATAATTACCTGACGTGACATATATTGTGAACAGCCCTTAATATAGCAAAAAACTATCATCTGCGTAATCAATTTAAAAATATCGGGATTCCAATAATAATCCATGGCTAAGTATGTTATTGGTTATATATGACCACTCACCATCAGGTCATAAATGACTGTAATAACGCCTGCTCATGCAATGAAGATACGTATAGCTTGTAATGATTTACGCGTAATCCCAGTTGCACCCTCTGTCACTTTGCTTCGGGGCTTAGAGTCTTAATGTTATAAGACTATAACCTATATCAATCGCTATTGTCTTTTCCAATCGATGGACTAATAATCGATACTGAGAGATAAGCTTAGTCACAGTCGACTCGAATGGATAGTGCAATTAATGCAAGTACCTGAGCTGATACGTAACGACACTAGTGCATTAGGGATTACACCGATACGTCTAATAGCTTTTTTAATTAATCCAATTTGATTATGGGATTTTTTAAACTATAGTAGTAGGAAAAAATAATGGAAAGAGAGAAAAAGGAAGGCTAAGATGTTGTGAAAAGGTGGACTGTATAATTAGATGAATTTTAATTAGTTATTATTATAAAAAATGATATAACTCGTAAACAGTCGAATTGGTAATTTTATTTGAAGTTAGTGAAAAAAAAAACATGATAAATCTCAAAGGCTAAAGTGGAAACCATGGAAATCTCCCCTTTTTAAATTCCTAGTATAAATAGCTTAATATTTGATACACATAACAAAAACAACTAATCAATATTATCTTTTTTGAATTGTGCCGTTCAAGTTTCTGAAGTGTAATTAACGATTCGGTAATTAAAACTTCTTTGACATTTACAAGATATATTAATTAGAATCGTGGACAATGAAGCTGTTTCAAGTTTGAGTAGACGCTAAATAATAAGAATTTTATTTATTTATTTATTTTTTAAACTTTATTGTACAAAATACAAATGTATACAATGAGGTAAGCAGGTAAGTTCTGCACTTAAGTTAAGAGAAAATATTGTGGGGAAACCTATGTACATATATAGTCAAATTGATATGTTACATATATACATATAATCATGTCGGTGGTCCGGTAGACAGAGTCAACAGTCTTGAATAGACTGAACGGCAACTTTTAGCTGTATTGCCCAATGATGCGATTGAGATGTATGTGTTACCTTGAATCATTAGTTTTATATTCATTCGTATTTATTTTATCAGACATCTATTTTATTCTTTTCAACTTTAGGTTCTCCTGAAAAGGTTGCGGAGTCCAACAGGATGGAAAGCGCTTTTAAACCTAACTTACCCAGTCCAGGTTCATTGTCAAAAAACGCAAACACGGGTCTTCTTCAGAGAAGAGAGGATTTGACCGTGAGAGAAAAAAGAAGACTGTAACCACGTGCGTCCGCTAATCCCGCATTTGTTCTGTATATGAATCTCACTCTCTTGTCGCTATCTCATTACTGAGAAACTTGGTCACTGGAAACTTATTCTTAACTTAGGAAAAGCACAATCTTTCCCGCCTTCACCTCATAGAAACTGGATGGGAATGTATTTGTATGCATGTATAGCACAATGTAAAGGTTCATTGAGTAAACTGTTCCCCATAAAAACATATGGGGCCTTATGTTTTCACCTAACTGAGCAATAGCTACGTCAGCACAGCGACATTCAATCAAATTCCGCTTACGCCTGCCGGCCGCAAATCACGTCGGCTTCGGGCCAACTCAGCTGAAATAAATCCTACATGCGTACAACTTGAGGGCAGTTGCGCAGTTGTAGGTTCTGGGATTAATTGAATGAAGTATTCTGGATATCAATTGGACGTTATACGGTTTCGAATATTGAATGCTGAAGAATGGTTGCTTCTCTTTCTAATCTTTGCATTTTTCAAGAATGAAATTTTGAAATATGAACCAATCTGTGCAGATCATGTCTTCTCTTTTCATCATATTAAACGGCTGCAAACATTAGATAGTTCTTTTTCTGCGCTATAGCTATTTACAGAGTTCCACTAATCTAAATTTTCCTTAAGTGTACATGTGCGACAATATCTTTAAACTTTATCTACTTGGTAGACGTCGTTGGATTTTACGAATAAAAAAAAACTGTATACAAAAAGCCATTTCTGCTAAAAATCCGTCACTCTTCATATCCATACATAAAGTGTAATAAAATTATAAGTTACCTACTCCTGAACTCCAATAAAAAATCATTGAAAATATAACAAAATACCACTTGACATTGATATGTTCTACACATTATATTATTTTATTTCTCAATTGTTAAGAGGAAACTTTCCTCTCGTCTAATTTCCGATCATTCCATTCAGCAATACGTTTTCTGAGGAAAGTTTCTCATCGAAATAATTACATCATTGTAGTCCAATAGGTCGCCGATGTAATAATAATAAAGGGCGATGGAGCATTAAAAAGGGAAGGAAGAAACGAGACATATTCGTTTTCTTGTGCCTAATAACGTATTGGTTGTCTAATTTTATGTGAGACATTCGATTTGAAAGGTTGAAATGGAATATGTTTATTATTTATTCGTTTATTATTAATACTATTTATTAATGCCAAATATAATAAATGCGAAAATCTGTAAGGATATGTAAGTGTTTGTTTATTACTCTTTCACGCAAAAACTACTGAATGGATTATCATGAAACTTTGCAGTAGGATAGCATAAACATTAAAGTAACATAACCTAAAAAATTAAGATGGACGAAGTCGCGGGCAACACACACATAACGTCGTTTTAAGGGCGGAGCCAAAGCTAAAAAGATTAACAAAACTGATATGTTTAACTGTCTGTGATGAAATTTTAATTCAGAGATAAAGTGCGATCCTTCTTCTAGGCGATGAGCTTACAATCTGTGTCTGCACGTTTTCTTTGATGAATACAATGTTTAAATAAATCAATATAGGGACAACAATGTACAAACATATATACTAATTTATGTTTTCTTATACAATCTGCGTGTTCTTGTAGATTTCATCTCTTTCTCCGTCTTCGGTGCTCTTCGATCAACTATAAACAATTGTTTATAGTACGTCAATGTCGGTGCTAAGTTTTTCGTAGTGGCGTGCATTCGCTATCAAGTGTATTATTCAGTGTTTCACTTTTCATGGTTAGGTATCACACTCACACTGCATTGTATGAAAGATTTCTCTTCAATAGTTTCGACGTGAAAGAGGGACGAACAAGCACACAACTTTCACATAATATACAAAATGTATATGTATGTTTACTATTACAAACCGCAAGGGAATGAATGTGCCGTGTGGTTTCCGGCACCAATGAAAAAAAGGATAGGACGTTCCCATGGATGTCGTAAAAGGCGACTAAGGGATAGGGCTTATAAACTTGGGATTCTTCTTTTAGGCAATGGGCTAGCAACCCGTCACTATTTGAATCTCAATTCTATCATTAAGCCAAACAGCTGAACGTAGCCTATCAGTCTTTTCAAGACTGTTGGCTCTGTCTACCCCGTAAAGGATAAAGACGTGATCATATGTATGTATGTAGGGAAAGAAACCATAAGCATAATGACACATGCTATCTTGATAGATCGTGGCAAGTGGAAAGATGTAGTCTCTGCCTATCCCTCCGGGAGGAAAGCGTGATTTTATGTATGTACTAGCTGTCCCGGCGGTTGTTTTGCCATGTTAACAATTTTTAAGGTGGACCACCCTTATCACTAAGGGTATGAAAAAAAGATATTGGCCGATTCTCAGACCTACTCAATATGCTCACAAAATTTCATGAGAGTCGGTCAAGCCGTTTCGGAGGAGTACGAGAACGAACATTGTGTGACACGAGAATTTTATATACATGATGTATGTACACATATGTACAGTTATGAATGTAGATGAAGCGAAGGAAATATGCAGAGATCGTGGCAAGTGGAAAGAGGTAGTCTCTGCCTACCCCTCCGGGAAAGAGGCGTGATTTTATGTATGTATGTACACATGCTATCTTCTAGTAGTTTATAGTTTAAGAGCAAAACTAAGCTATATCTGTGGATTAAAAGCAGTCTGGCTGTTAAGGTCAATGTCAGAATTTCACTGTCAGACAGAAGATACGGCCTCGATTAAAATTTCAAAGCATTGTTTGAAATTGTTTGAATGTTGCTCGGCGGCGGCCATCTCTCATTTTAATATTGAGCAATTTCGTTGTCCTTGTTTGTTTAATGATAAGTGCAATTTTTGTTTGTATTTACAAAGTGCCATTGTTAATCTAATCATTTCCGAATCAATAAAAAAATACGTAACGACAAAATTAATTCGATATTTCCTTTAATCTACACTAATATTATATAGAGGAAAACTTTGTTTGTTTGTTTGTTTGGTTGTAATGAATAGGCTCAAAAACTACTGGACCGATTTTAAAAATTCTTTCACCATTCGAAAGCTACATTATCCACGAGTAACATAGACTATATTTTATTTTGGAAAAAAAAATAGGGTTCCGTAAAATATTTGGATTTTTTGGACACAAACTGAAAAAAATCAACCAAAAAGTTACTTAATTTGCGTACGCTGCCTAAACTACAAAAGATAGAACCATAAAATGTTTTAATTTATTGTAGATCTTATAAATATCTACAAAAAAGTCCGCGACACACTATACCTATCTATGTCGAGTGAGGCACAACAACCACATTTTTATTTAAAAATCTTGAATTTTTTTTGGTCTACATTTAAACGCGTTTTTTTTACTCATGCTATTAATCCTTATTAAAATAAATAATTGCATCAATAAGTACAGTTTATGTAGATAATATTTGGTCTTTGAATGATTAAAATTGGACTTTGGTTTTGAAGATGTGGTGAAATTAAAATATTACGATTTCTGCTGCACGGCCCGTTGCGAAGTGAGCAAGACTTAGTTAGCCGCTTTGCGGGCGGTCCTTTAGTTAGTTCTAATAGAGATATATTTAGTATCGGCTGTGCATCCGTGCGAAGCCGGGGCGGGTCGCTAGTAATTTAATAAATTTAAAAATGTTTTATTTTACTTTTATGTTATTGATGGTAAGCAGAACTAACAGTCTTGAAAAGACTCGAAGACCACGTTCAGCTAAAAAAATATATACATACATACATACGACACGTCCCCACACATATCCCTTGCGGGGTAGACAGAGCCAATAGTCTTGAAAAGACCGATATGCCATGTTCAGCTGTTTGACTTAATGATAGAATTGAGTTTGAAATGATGACAAGTTGCTAGCCCATCGCCTAAAAGAATAACAAGTTTATAAGCCTATTTCAAAAAAACTCAATGATAAAATTTAAATTACGATGTCTGCTAAAAATAACTATATAAATAAATTATATGTGAGATTTCTACTGGCTTATGCCACTAATAATAACTTGGACTTTTTCTAATTGTTATAGCGTTTTTCTTTGTATTTCTGCTCTGTTTAAAACCAAGCATGTTCCACAAATGAGCTTACCAAAATATGCGAATCACATTTTCATTTCGCTATATTTTTCATAAAATGGGAAATAAATTTCATATTTTCCGTAAACAACAGAAGAAAACACGCCGTGCAAATCAGTTCTTCGTATTTGTTTTGTAACATTACAAAGCATAAATATTCTATCTGTTCTATCGCGTAATCCCTGAGTGTAATCCCATATTATGTAACAACTAGTGTTGCCGATCGATAGTACACTTTCGATATTCTATCGATAGTTATGTAAAAATAATACCTAGTATCGAAAGCGTGAATAATATTGACAACCACCAACACTATCGATAGTTTTAAACCTCAATATTGAATGCAATATTTTTTTACATAGTCATTTTTTATATAATCTTTTTTTTATAATTATCTATAGTATCGATATAAGCCTATCGACATTAAAAATTGGTCAACTATCGATAGTTCGGCAACGCTAGTAACAACACAGTGACCTGTTCGTTCATGTTCACTATTGACATGTTGGCTTATGTCTTTCATTTGGCAAATGACTTGTCGCATTTTGGCTCGCTGCCGCGTATGGCTCGTATAGGGACCGGAGACTTATAAGAAAGATTTTTAATCAACAATGTACTTCATTTTACTACATTTTGTCATGGTAAATTAAATCTTTAATTATATACAAAGTAATTTAAAAAAAAATGATTTATTTAAAAAGCTGATATCCTTAAATTTTTCTATTATTACGTAAGTGTTATACAAATATTTATTTTAAAAAAATAACGCAGGTTGTTTTTTAGTTCGCAGAAACAGGTTTGGTTCTCCTGCAAAGGTTGCGGAGGTGAGATGGGAGTCGCTTCGTGTAAAAACCTGATTCACCCAATCTAGAATCCATGGTCAAAGACATGTCTCGGGGTCCTCTCTACAGTGGTGAGGATGCAACTGGGACAGAAGCCAGGAGAAAGAAGAACACAGTTTGTTTCTTAATTTTTTTGCCACCGAGAAATGAAGTTGCTGCCATGTGAGAAACCGGAATGGCTCAAAGAATATGGAAACTATGTTCTGGTACTCTTTGACTGAGTGACTGACTGACTGGCCACTGCTGTAACTAATAGTCAGCTCTTTACTTTAGGTGCAGGTTTCTAGTGTTTAAAATAAAAACTTAAAAAAAGATTTTTTGGATTTATTAGATACAAATAAATTGTCAATAGGGGAAAAGGGGTAGAAAAATCAATGTTAGGTACGTATTCAATGATTTTCTTATTCAATTGGTTCAGTCAAGCGAGATTACTACAGACGAACGTACAAGTACATTATTTATGCTTTATTGAGTTCGGGTCATGACTTACACGAGTATCTGTAACCTATTGAAAAAATGTATTCATACCAATTTTTAAAAAGTTTATAAAAAATGGCCCTTAATTTATAAGAGTAAAAGTATATAAGAAAAAAAATATTGATTCTATTTTCAAATACGATATATCTTTAAAAAATTGATACTTTTTAGATGAGTAATGTATGTATGTAGGTACCTTTATGGCGTTCCACCGAAATGTTTATAAGAAAAAATAATAAATTACCTACGAACCAACACTTAAAACTTGACCAAATGTATGTTTATATTATTATTTAATGTTTCATACATACATACATACATACATACATAAAATCACGCCTCTTTCCCGGAGGGGTAGGCAGAGACTACCTCTTTCCACTTGCCACGATCTCTGCATACTTCTTTCGCTTCGTCCACATTCATAACTCTCTTCATACAAGCTCGGCGGTTTCGGGTACTTTTGACCTGACCCTTTACCAGGACGTCCTTAATTTGATCAAGATACGTTCGTCTAGGTCTTCCCACTCCGACCTTTCCCTCCACACTCTCCTTGTATATCTGCTTAGTCAACCTGCTTTCATTCATCCTCTCCACATGACCGAACCATCTTAACATACCCTTTTCTATTCCTGTAACTACATCTTCTTTCACATCACAACATTCCCTTATCACGCTGTTCCTTATCCTGTCACTCAATTTCACACCCATCATACTCCTTAACGCTCTCATTTCCACTGCATTTATTCTGCTTTCATGTTTCTTTTGCCATACCCAACTTTCACTCCCATACATTAATGTCGGGACCAACACGCCCCTGTGCACAGCCAGTCGAGCCTTTTTGGATAGTTTCTGACTGCTCATAAAGGCATGCAAAGCTCCATTCACCATGTTCCCCGCGTTCACTCTCCTTTCAATATCACTATCATACTTGCCATCTGATGTAAACTTTGATCCTAGATATACAAACTCTTTCACTTGCTCCACTTTTTCTCCTCCAATCAAAATATTACATGCTGTCATTTCTTTCTCCATTTCAAAAAACAGTGTTTTAGTTTTACTTACGTTCACTTTCATTCCTTTCTCTTTTAAAGCTTCATGCATACAGTTTACCATCTCCTGTAACTCCTCCGCTGATGACGCCAGTATAACCTGATCGTCGGCATAGAGCAGACATTTGACGAGTAACTCATTCATCCTTAATCCACTTTTAGACTCTTTCAAATCTGTCAAACAGCTATCCATAAATAGGTTGAACAGCCACGGTGACGCAACACATCCTTGCCTAACGCCTTTCTCAATCTTAAACCACTCAGTGTGCGCTCCGTTTATCCTGACACAAGCACTCGAATCCTCATATAAGGATTTCAGTGCTCGTATTAAGAGACTGCTCACCCCATGCATAGAAAGTGCTGACCACAATTCATTCCTCTCAACTCTGTCATAGGCCTTTTCCAGATCTACGAATGTGCAATAGACTTTTTGACTCTTAGCCAAAAACTTTTCGGCTATGCACCGCAAGGAAAAGACCTGATCAGTACATCCCATTCCCTTTCGAAATCCCGCTTGAGCATCCCATATTTTGTCATCAGTTTCATTCCTGACTCTATTAATCAATACCTTAGCATACAATTTGCCGACGACGCTAAGCAGGCTTATACCACGATAATTTTTGCAGTCCAGCTGTGACCCTTTTCCTTTGTAAAGTGGCACGATAACAGCCTTACACCAATCTTTTGGTACTCGGCCGCTTCTCCAACACAAATTGAAAAGGCAGTACAACTGACTAGCTACTACGCCTTTTCCTGCTTTAAGCATCTCGACCGACACTCTATCACACCCAGCAGCCTTTCCCGCTTTCATACTCTTAAGTGCTTCCACAATTTCGAACATTTCAATTTCGCCTTCCATCTCATTCTCTTTTTCTTCGCTATAGCAGAAATCTTTCTTATTTCCTTCCTTTTTTTCAAATAAACTTTCAAAATAGTCCTTTCATATCTTTAGTACACATTTTTCTCCTTTCACAACGCTACCATCCTGGCATCTGATCCTAGTCAACTCTCTGGTTATAGTATTTCCTCGGGCTGTTCTTACGGATTTCCAGAATACTTTCAGATTTGACTGAAAGTCTTCCGATAGCCTTTTATCAAAATCCTCTTTATACTCTTCTTTCTTTCTAATCACAGCTTTCTTAACCAAATCTTTCATTTTCTTATATTCCTTACGTGCTTCATTCACATCTTCATCTATAACCTCTTGCATTCTTAAGTTAGCTTTTGCTGCTAACAAATCCAGCCATGCTTTCTTCTTTAATCGCACAAGTTCTTGCACATCTTTACTCATCCACGCATTTTTGTGATTTTTTCCTTTCCTTCTTCTACTTACACCACACACTTCAACAGCTACTTTCACAATTCTTTCTTTAAATTCCTTCCATCCATCTTCAATATCGCTCATTTCATCTAAATCTTCAAATTCATCCTTCAGTCTATTAATATACTTCTTACCTACATCCATATCTTGCAAATTTTCTACTTTTACTCTTTCCAAAGCGCTGGTTTGCTCCCTTACCCTGTGCCGCCAGCGATTGAAGATACCCCTTATCCGGGATATCACCAGTAAATGGTCCGAGTCAATGCCAGCACCGCGATATGCACGGGTATCCAGCACTTTGTTCTTCAATCTTTCATCTACAATCACAAAGTCTATCATACTTTTTAAAATACCTTCCACTCTTGTGTAGGTGTGGATCTCTTTATGTTGAAACATTGAGTTCGACACAAAAAGATCCCACTCTAGACAAATTTCTAATACACTTCTTCCATTATCATTCACCTTTTCGTCACCAAACGCACCAAGCACCTTTTCATATCCATCACGCTTTACACCCACCCATCCATTAAAATCACCTAACATAATAATCTTCTCATTTGGCTTGGTAACTTCCAATACTTCTCTTACACTATTCCAGAACTCCTCGTTTTCGCTTTTTGCTGATGTTGTACCCCTCGAACCCACATCCCAAGGTACATAAACACCTAGAACGAAGATCCGAGTGATTCCAACTTTCAGCCTAATCCATAGAAGACGAGGGCTGACACACTCATACTCATTCACGCACTCAGCCATTCGTGCAGAAAGAATTAGACCGACCCCTTGACAGCCTCGGCTGGTACTGGAAATTCCAGACCAATACGCCGTGTAAGGGCCGTGCTGCGTCGCGTCGCATCCTTTCCGCTTCGTTTCATTCACGCAC
Organism: Amyelois transitella; assembly: GCF_032362555.1. Taxonomy (NCBI): domain Eukaryota; kingdom Metazoa; phylum Arthropoda; class Insecta; order Lepidoptera; family Pyralidae; genus Amyelois; species Amyelois transitella. The sequence continues at coordinate 2,888,752 of NC_083509.1, forward strand.
AACACATCCAAACGTCTTTCATCCATCATCTGGCATACTTCCTCAATCTTATCCTTCATTCCTCCTCTTACATTCATCGTCGCAAAGCGGCTTTCAGCAGACCGCATACCGCTCCCGCCGGGAACGAGACGTGATGGGGTGCGGACACCATCGCCGCCATTTATATGCTTTTTAAGGTTCATAATGCGATTCCCACGAGACGCTAGGGAAAAATTTTGTCCGCCCCAGCAGAGCCAGGGTAAGGCTAGCCATTACCTGGGGGTCGCCCAACCCCATGGCGGAAGTGGCACGCTCGAGACTAGGCTCGCCCCTAGCCATGCATCCATCGGCGCGGCAGACCTTAGATTGGCAGTATAATGTTTCATCAATGTATGAAATTATAGATTTTGAAGAAAATGCTGCAGTGCCATTTGTTACCGCTTTTTCAGCACTGACGCTTTAGATGAGGCAGTAAATTTAGTTTTAAGTAACTTATTTGGTGTCAAGCAATGTTGTGAAACCAAAGATTATGACAATTTTAAGCGATGTTGAAATGTCCCATGAATAAAAAATATTTAATTTGAATTTGCGATCTCTCGGACTTGACTTGACTTGACTCTACGAGAGTGGAGGCGCGGTCAACAATAAGACGGCCTTCAAAGAATAAAATCTATATGTTGCTAAGCGACCGTAGCTTTTAATATTCCCGTTAAAAGCCAGACAGCATGTTCTACTTTCTTAGTATACGTATGTATGTATTGTAGCTGAGTTTTTAATTGAAGTTAGTATTCGCAAACATAAGGTTTCGAATTCGCCATATTAAGTTTTGACTTAATCTTTATACACATTCATCAATCTTTCAAATTTGTCAGTTCAGGATCTGACCGAAAATATGTTATGTTAAAAAAAAAGAAACGAATACAACGTTGTCATTTATGTACATTGGTATTTCAATTCTAAAAATAGTGGTAAGATTTCAACGTTCGCTCAAAAGGCTTTAAAGAATCGGTCTGAGTGGGTCAACAAGTTGTACAAATCAGTTGGTCTACGAGGAAAACGGTCAAGAACGAGGTTGTCGGACGTTCTAGCGAGAACTAAGGAGAATTGAAGAAGTGTGGTCTTGAAGAGATCGCTGGTGAAAAGAACGGAGGCCATTTCCAGGCATTTTTATTATTAGAAGAGAAAGAACCTCTCCATATCTTTCTCATGGACTTCATTAACGAGGTTAAGAGATAGGCTTATAAACTTGGGATTCCTCTTTTAGGCAATGGGCTAGCAACCTGTAACTATTTGAATCTTAATTCCATCATGAAGCCATACAGCCGAATATGACCTTTCAGTCTTTTGAAAACTGTTGGCTTTGTCTACCACGCACGGGATATATATGTACGTCACTATGTGTATATGAATGTAAGTTATTTCAAGAAATTTCCATGCAAGCTTAGTTTCAGGTACATAACCAGGTATTACGAGTTGGTCCATCCATCCATACGTACATATTTACATAAAATTCCCAGCGGGATCCGCGTCTCGTGCATTGTAAACATTGATACACACTTCAAGATCGCAACTCTGCGTTTGGAATGCAATTTCCTAGGATTCAATTACACACGGTGCATTCGACGTTTGCGCATTGCATTACGGCCGCATTTGCATGGAGATGTCATGTGATATATTTGTGATATGTTTGTGATATTATAGTTTAGTTGGTGTGTCTGATAAAGTTTCACAGTCGATGTTGCATCAAATCTGGTAGCATAGAGAACTAATTCCAACTATCTCAATATCATTTGTTTATTTGTTACCACTTCACGGATTATCTACTGAATTAATCTTGTTGAAATATCACGTTTATATATTATAGAGTCTGGAGAAGTACATAAATCTTTCATCTCGGTACTCCTCGAGAACTCTCCGGATACGTGGTTAGGAATAGTAGGCCGAATAACAATACTTATTTTTATCCATCAATAGGCAGCTTTCCAAAAATAGTCCACGAAATAAGGATCTATGCCGACATGTATGCTAATACCAACTTGGCGTCAGTTTCCAATAAAGTTGAAGCAAATAAGTCCTTTGCAAATAAACACAAAACCCTTAGCTAAAATAAATAGGGCAGGCAGCCTCCAGCGAACTTAATTAAATAGTGAGCCTTGGAGGAGTGACGAAAACGTAAATATTTAAGAATTAGTTTTGCAGTTTTAACCTTAGTATAGTCAATATAAGTGACAATATAAATGGTCGAGTGGTTAAATTATCCGACTCAGAAATAATAACTAGGGTTTGAACGGAAGTGAATGTGTGACTACAATAATTCAGGCTGGAATATCCCTTTGAAAGGGAATATCCTATTCAAAGGGAAACACCCTTTGAATAGGATCCCTAAGGTCCGACAGGAGAGCTTTTTCTGATTTACCGACTCCTGCATGGTGAGTATAGATGAAGTTTGGAGATGTCTCCAGGTATAAATACGCTATAAAGTTGACAATGTACTTATATATTTAAAAAAACCTGAAAGCCATACGATATGGAAATCTTTATGAGTTATCAAGTCTATATCCCTTGTGGGACAGAAAGAACCAACAGTCTTGAAGAGACTGAAAGGCCACATTCAGCTGTATGGCTTATCTTAATGGTAATGGCACGACTTCTGCCTGCAGTTAGCGGGATCCAAAAAATAATCTAAGTCAACTTCAACACAAGCTAACTTATTGTAATCTAGTTAATTCAAGATTCTGAACTACCGCTCCGGAAAAGAGATGTGATTTTTTGTATGTATGAGAAATGTTCCCTTGCAACATTGTAAAGGTCAGACGGTCGTGCAAAAGCCTAGCTTATCAACTCCATAAATGGACCCCGTGATTCTTCCAAGAGAAGTGAAGGTGCAAACGGGATTACGGGGCCGGATAGGAAGATATAACACATAATCCATCGATTTAATGTTCACCACGGTGTAACAAACACAAATCCAATTTGGTTCCGAAAAATTCCTTTCGTCTTGAAAATCTCGAAAACAAACCCATTCGGGAAGACGTCTCTTGAGCCAAGAGTCTTGGGGAGAAGTAATACGACCGATGTTTTTTGTCTTTGATCTCCACACCTTTGACTGGTAGATAGCTTTTTACTTTGCTCCGACAAAAGCGAAAATACAGATGGAAATAAAACACTTCAGACATCGCTGTGGAGGCTTTTTTATGGACTTTATTCGGGCTCACTAATTGGTTAGACAAAACATACTTACGTACGTTTGCCATGAATGGGCAGAAGCTATGGATTTTCACTCACTATGATCCTTGCAGATACGTTTATAATGATTTGATTATAAAAATTGTGTTACAACTTTATGCAACTATATTAAGGACAATATTTTTGAAAGATGTTTACTAAGCTTACAAAATAAGTATGTGTGTATATATGGAAAGATTTCCTAATTTCTATTTTCGCAGTTATAATCAATACTAATGTCATCAATGTGAAATTTTGTTTGTGTCTGTTTTTCACGTGAAAACCACTGAACTGTAATTTTGCATACAAAGTTTACAGTACGCAGAATGACATTTAAACTGCGGACTAATACAAGGTAGTTTAGTACAAAAATATCTACTTAGATACAAAAAACCTACCTCTAATTCCTTACAAAAACATACGCCTCAGTTACACCGCTCGCTACGTACAAAGAATAATTGCTAACAATTACGGCCATCCATTCCGACTTACAGTACTAAGACCAAATTGGAAACGTGGATCGGCATGCTTGGAAATAGAGTTTCCATTCCAGCGAGGCGGGATCAAATAAAAATGAAGGCTCGAAGTGCAAAGTGGCAGTTTAAGGGCTTGATCCGTTGTACTCCGACTGAGCGCCCGTCCGAACCCGTGTCATTCGGATAACTGTAGTATTTGCGTATTTTAGTTTGTATTTTTTTGACGAATTCTTGGGCAAGCAAGCTTCTGTGTTCTAAAATCAAAATTATATCCCCAGATTATAAGCATGCTATTGTATTTTAAATAAGAAAGCTGGAGGACAGTTAAAGTGGACTTGAGTCAGATAGTCTTCAGTTTCCGATCTGGATATTTAAAAATAAGTTTCCATATCAGCGAGGCGGGTTGAGATAAAAATGATCTTGATGATCTGTGATATATCTTAACTATTACCTTACATGCACATAGAATTCTTGTTACTTGAAATTGGTTGAACTTATAAACCAATAAAAAAAACTAAGTAGGAGCTTGTTACCATTGTTTTAAAAAAATTAGGTTTACGTCCTCAAATTTAAAAGGCGAATCTAAAAAATACAACTATCAAGTCCAGCGGGAACAAAAATAAGGAATTTCAATGGTAACTCTCGTCTGGCCGAGATTGGGTCATAAAGAGACAAATAAACAAAAGCTTACATGCATGCAATTTGCTAGTAAAGATCTTTATTTAGATAGTGTTCCGTCGAAAGATTTTATACGAGGTTAAGGGTAGTTTTGCGGTACGTATAGTGATATTGTTGCTGCTATGCTTTAGAGTCCCAGGTTCCACTATCCGATATTTGTATATTCGATTTTATTATAAACTAGCTGTGCTCGCAACTTCGTCCGTGTGGGATAGTTATTTTGGGCATCATTGAAGCTCTCAAGGATAAATAATTTTCCCCGTTTTTTTCACATATTCCATTATATCGATTCAAAAATGACGAAGTTCCATACAAACTTGCACCCCCTATTTCATCCCCTTGGGATAGAATTTCACGATAAAAAGTAGCCTATCTTCTAATCCAGGTTACTAGATAACTATACCTGTGCTGAATTTTGTTCATATCCGTTTGGTAGATTTTGCATGATGCGCGTACAAACATACAGACAGACAGACGGACAGACAGATAAAAATTCTAAAAAAAATTGTTTTGGCTTCTATTGACCCTAAAAAGACCCCTTATAATTTATTTTCTTAAATATATTCAATGTACAGACAAAGTTCAGTTACAGTTTTATTATATGATGAATGGATGAATGGATAAAGCGGCCTTCTTATTCTGGTGCGATAATTTTTTTCATGAAACCTCTTACATTATTACTTCCTCAGATTAGGATACCCTTATTAATAACCTTTTACCAAACTAATTTCCATTTATTATATTTAATAAATTTGAATCATTAAACCGTGATAACTTTCTGTAACATTAATTTCTTGTTATCAAAGAATATTTTCAATTTCAACGATCCAACGTTTGAAACATCAGCACAAACATCAAAGTTGCTGTTTCAATGTCAAACAGTAACTTTTAAATCGTTTAAATCCCTGAAATCCCACAACTTTTTACGAACCAACTTTTCCTTGGCAAGGTGACTTTTTTGCTTACTCCGCAAAATATATCTATTGGCTTTAAAACTTGAAACTCAATGTTTGTCAGTGAAATTCTAGATCTATTACATAAAAGGTATAAGTACAATGTAAATTGATTGCTGTCTCTTCAATTGTAGACGTATAATTCTTAAATTTGGAACGGTTGTATAAGTATGAAAGTTTAATTTCTGAATGTCAACGACATTCCTTTTTTCTTAACGATGTCTACTCGAAAAGTGTCTAGAACGAGTAATTTTTTTTTAATGTTCTGCTTACTGCTATTTGGACCCCGATATCATTGCTCAGTCAGCCACTTTGCTTTGTTGTTAGTTTTATAACTACTCAATAAGTCAGCTCTCAATTAACCAATACTTAAGTGATGGGCTGTAAATTTACTAAATTTTTGTCAGTGAAGCATAAAATCACATTTATAGACACACTTAAGTTACTTCTTTTCAAGACTGTTGGCTCTGTCTGCCCCGCAAGGGATATAAACGTGACCATATGTATGTATGTATAAACACACTTGTCTATATAACGAAACTGTAATTTACTAACCGATATTCCAATGAAATCCATCGCGTTAATTAAGTCGCATCAGCTGATTTTGAACATTACAAGTGGAATCGTGACGTCACGTCGCCCGTTGATCAACTACGGATTACGTTCCAAGCCAGTGAGGTTAGTGCGAGCGGGTTACAACAGGATTAGTGTACCAATGAAATATTACCTCAACCGTATGGAGCTGGCACTGTGAATCGAGATGGACATCAAGAATTTGATTCCAATTGGCAACTCGATTTAGTTTTTTTGCCATCGCTCCTGTGGAAAAAGTTATTGTTTAAACTATTCGCTTATTCGGAAGCAACGTTATTTTTTTGTTGCGATATTTCTGCAATGTGTACAAAACAAATAATGATTTCATTAACCAATATGTACTTCAATCATACTTTTTTTAGAAAAAACAAAACCTGATGTTCACTAAACTCAAAAGCCATGTTTTTTGCTCCAATTGAATGATAACGTATAATGATTCACAGTTTGTGACAGGTTGGTTGCCCTTACAATTTTTTTTTTATAACCCTTACAATTTCTTTTTATATTAAAAAAAATCTTGGCGTGTCTTCTCTAATACGTTAATATAAACTACCTCAATTACACCACGCCGCCATTACGGTTCACGCAAGACGATTACTAATCGAGGAAGCATAAAAGTATTCATATTTTTGCGTTCTTTAACGTAATGGCTACGTTATAACCTCTAAAATAGGGTTCCCGATTTGTTTCCAGGTCAGGTTATACATACAAAGATATAATCACATCTTTATGCCTTACGGGGTAGACAGAGCTAACACTCTCGTAACGAAAGTGAGTTTATAACTTATGAATATGATTTAATAATCGTTTTTAGGTCGACCCTGGGTGTATTCTGTTTATTTTTAGTAGCTTTTCTTGACAAAGCTGCAGTTTATGGTGGAAGATGCAATATTTCACGCATATTTACTTGCAGCTCAACTTAAATCTTTTTTTATCAAGTTTCATTAAGCTAATGGGGATTTAGTTTTATACGTACAAATTGGAATATGTTTTTATACATTTAACAAAGAAGAAAAATAAACGAGGAAATATCATAAATACGTGTGAATGTGTAATCTTTTTATATAATTTTCCTCATAGCTCTAAGTTGCTATTTGCCAAAGAAAAGAATTAAGGGCGGTATAAAAATATCTGTCTATTGTGTAGCTATTAGGTCTGGGTAATAAATACAGTATTTCCAATTGTGTGTGGCGCCTTAGTGAAAGTTGTTCAGCCTGATAGGAATTTTTGGTTTATTTATAAAAAATACAAAGATTCCAAACACATATGTACAACTTTACGGAAGCAGCTGCAGTTGATAAGCTAGATAATATAATTCTGTTGACGTTTAAAAAACGCTTCAACCGGAAAATTCAATGAAATGCATGTGATACAGGTCTGTGTTTTTTTTCCACGAAGAGACGTTCTGGCAAAAGGTCAGTTTGAGAGTGCCCGAAACCGACGGAGACTTGCATGAAGAGAGATTTGAATGTAGACGAAGCGAAAAAAGTATGCAGGGGTTAGGCAAGTTTAAAGATATAGGTTTTATCTGTCTCTCCAGAAAAGAGGCGTGATTTTATTTATGTAAGCGTCTAAGAATTTTCTAACAATGGTTACATATCCCATTTAGTTCACTAAATTCAATACTCCTATACTCGCTCTTCTCATCACAATGTCCTATACCTATGAGCTGAAACACGTGCAAATAATGACAACTGTTGGAGACCCGGGTCTGACATTATCATTAATTTAATGGCCCAGGGCGCAAGGCTAGTTTCGATGGTCAAGTCGTGACCAGCCTGAGACATGTATTCGATATTAGTGGAGTTATTATGAATTATTAATAAAAGAGAAAGTAAAATATAATATGAAACTTGAAAGTACCTACGTCCAGGCCGTGAAAGCCAGCCAAATTTATAAATATATATAATGTAATTTAATATAAATATGTAATTTTGTGGAGAAATTAATAAATAAAAAAGAATATAGGTGTAGACTTGGTAAATTGAGAGCTCCAATTAATATAATGGAAACTTGTCTATTTTTTTTTCTACAATTTGTGCACCACGAACGTAGACTCTACAGTGGTATAGTATTTTTTATCGTATCATTTATTTTTCAAAAACCAATTAACCAATTTCAGGAATGAATGTATTTGTATATCATAAGTACGTCTCCTTTAAACTTCATGAAAATCATTAACTTGAAAATAATAATAATACATAAATTAAAAAAGAAATATCTTTGCCCCAACAGCAATTAGGACCTACTGTACTTAATTAAAACTTAATTGTATTTTATGCTTATTAAAAATATAATCACATAGAAGGTTCATACTCGTATATCAAAAAAACTATAAAGCCAATGCTACACGGATTACCTTAAGATATAGTCCTCAGCTTTACTTGTTCCATCACGCAACAAGTGCTATAATGTTTTTAATTATTATACTAGGAGTCACGCAACTTCAGCCTCCATTAAAGTTTAACGTAGATAGCGGGGTGAATAAATTTCATGTTACACATGACTTACATAAAATCCATACTAATCCGTCGGACTAATGAAGAGATTTTTTTTATTGATATAATAAACATACAATCTACTGGGCTTATTATAATATCGAGTTTTTATCATTCAAAATATTCGAGTGCGTATTTGTATGGAATTGTATTAGTTCCATCGCGTTACTACTAGATGGCGCTGTTTTGATCACATACTAATTCGCGTTCACTTACTAGACTCGTTTGATAGAGTAAAACCTGATTACCCAGTAGGTACATGATTAGAGCTTCTCGAGGAGACACTCTACGCTACTCTCCAAAGAGTGAGAGTGTTACCCTGACTAACACCAGGAGAATGAAGAAGAAGTGTTGTTCTTCATAAATATGGAATAACATACACATATCATATTAAATCGCTTTCGGGGTAGAGAAAACTTATATTAACAAGCACAAGATGTTTAACTCCATAGTTTAAGGTCAGTTCACGTCAAGAAGAGACGTGGCGGAGCAATCAACTTTACTCATTTATCTTTTTCTTATTTTGAGCCTTTTTAATTAAAACGTGGGTGCAACGTGCGCGCGAACCGAACCGACTTTATTATCGACTAGAATTAATATTTAGAGAGAAGTTAATAGTACAAAAGGGAAATAACATAGGCTAAGGGGAATAGCATACCTTTATACTTGGATATTTTCATTCCTACAAAGAACGCATAAAATAAAACGCTTTATGTAGAAGTTTCGCATTGCTGGATGTTTTGTTTGAAAACTTTAGAAAGCTTAGACATATTGTGTGGGTTAAAAACGTGACATTTGGGAGTGGAAACCAAGAAACGGTGGTACTTGAATGAAGAATGTTATACTTTTTACACCCACGTATTTTTGGCACATGTATTTCGTGCGTTTTGTTATTGCTCAACGTGAAATTTTATTGTTTTTCAGTCTCGTAAAAATAAAGCAAATGATTGACCTACGGTCGATCTCAACTAACAAATGCGAAGATTAGTGCATTTGTAATCTCTTTACAGTACCAGAAATAGGCTATTACATATCAATATGTATTGTGAATGTAAAAGTGTGTTACTGTATTTGTTTTTTCGTCTTACATGTCAAAACCGCTGTACAGATCTCCATAAAATTTAGCATACATAAAAAGTGGAAAACGCAGAAGGACATATTGCAGTTTCACGCGTATGGAGCCGCGGGCAAAAGCTAGCTTAATGTAAATCTGAACACCAATTGAACTTTGAATGTACTTATAACAGATACACAGATATTAAACAATAAATATTATGTTAAAACTTTTAATTTTCTATAAATTTTAAAACCATCTTAAGTGGTTCCCTAAGCTATTTCGGGAGCAAGTATCTTATTACGTTGCCTTCGTGGTATTAATTAAATAAATAACGTTTCCCCATTTTGTATATTTCCATCGTTTTTTATAAGTATACAAAATTAAATTGATGATTCGTGTCATCAATTTAATTTTGACACAAATATAAAGAGATTTTCACTTCTGTATTCTTAACAGTGTCGACCGAAAGAAGAAAACAAAGTTCGTACACGTCACGTCCCCATCTCTAACGGGGTGGACAGAGCTAACAGTCTCACAAAGACTGAAAGGCCACGTTTAGTTTTAAGGCTTAATGATGGAATTAGAATTCAAAAAGTGACAGGTTCCTAGCTTATCGCCTTAGAGAAGAATCCCAAGTTTATTAGCCAATCCCTTAGTCGCCTTATTTGCCTATCCCTTAGGGATAAAGAAGTATATAAGATAAGATATGTATATATGTACATTTTGTGCAAGAATTATGTTAACAATACATCCCGCGTTATGCTAACATTTGGATAATGTAATATTGCTTAAGAATTTCTTTCAGAATCCAGAATGCCGACATTCCTCGGATATGGTGAGTGTATTAAATAGCTTCTCTTTAGGAACGGTTGTTTCAATTTTATTTCCTTTATGAATGTATGTAAAATACATACATACATATAGTCACGTATATAATTATATGGGCCAACTATCCTTTTTTTTTAAATTCTTTTTATTTATTTGGCCGGTTACAATAACACAACATTATGTTAAGTACTGGAATTATAAGTTAAAAGCAAAGATTTGATTTTGTTTTTTTTTAAGATAGATTATAAATTTGTCCAATCCAGTAGTAAGGACTTTATGTAGAACAAAAAATATTCTATTTTATTTTAAATTATTAAACATTTATTAAGTTATTAAGCCAAACGTGGCCTATCAGTCTTTTTAAGATTGCTGGCCCTGTCTACCCCGCAAGGGATATAGACGTGACCATATGTATGTATGTATGTACCAAAATTTGCTTAATCTTCATAACGATTGGTTAGCACGAGCAACAGTTGTACGGCGTAAACAAAAACACTGAACCTGAAACGAGGGACTTTCTCCTTTTATTAAACAGACGTCAGTCATGGCTGGTTTCTTAATAAACGTTAAAAACAATGTTTCTCCTCACTTTCCTTCAGAACACTTTTAAGCTATGGGCGGAAGCGATATTTACTACTTCTTCTGTATTTATTATACGAAGAACAACAACGTGTGGTTCCCGGCACAAAAGAATAGGATCACTCCATCTCTTTCGCATGTATGTCGTAAAAGGCGATTTAGGGATAGGCAATGAACTTGGGATTCTTCTTGTTGGCGATGGGCTAGCAACCTTTCTCTATTGGAATCTCAATTTCATTATAAAGCCATAGAGCTGAACGTGCCCTTTCAGTCTTTTCAAGACTGTTGGCTAGTTCTACCCCGCAAGGCATATGGACGTGGTAATATGTATGTATGTACATACACAAAATCACGTCGTTCTCCCGAAGGGATTGGCAGAGACTACAATTTCCATTATATTAAAATTATAGTTATGGCAATTATAAACACTAGCTTTTACTAAAATTCGCAGAAAAAAATAAAATAGTTTATGTTACATCTATAGATTTTAATATCCTCATTAAAATTAGATTTTGAGTTTATTCTTTACTAATATAAAACATAAATACGAAGATCATCTCTTTATACATACATACATATAATCACGTCTATATCCCTTGCGGGGAAGACAGAGCCAACAGTCTTGTAAAGACTTATAGGCCACGTTCAGCTGTTTGGCTTTAAGATGGAATTGAGATTCAAGTAGTGACAGGTTGCTAGCCCATCGCCAAAAAGAAGAATCCCAAGTTTATAAGCCTACCCCTGAGTCTCCTTTTACGACATCCATGGGAAAGAGATGGAGTGGTCCTATTCTTTTTTCTATTGGTGCCGGGAACCACACGGCAATATCTCTTTATAATAAACATAAGTATGGATAAACACTCTTTCGCTTATATTTTATACCACCCGTCCCTGTGCCAGTTGACTGTCGGGTCCCACCGATAATGGCGTAGCTTAACACGACACTTATTGCCAAAATAAATCATCTACAGCCTCGCTACACGTTATTTAAATCGTTTGTGTACGCGCATAATTATAAACATAACAATATTTTAAATTGTAGGGTCTTAAACCCTTGCGGGGTAGACAGAGCCAACAGTCTTGAAGAGACTGATTGGCCACGACCAGCTATTTGGCTTTAATATAGAATTGAGATTCAAATACATAGTGACAGGTTGCTAGCCCAAAGTTTGATATATTTTATTTTGAGCAGTGTAGTTGCGGGCATTAGTTACAATTGGACTACTCCATTTGTTACTCATGGATTTCGTAATAGGCGATTTAGGGAATAGGCGCACGTAGTGCTGGTTTGCAAAGAAAAACAGTGCGTGCAATTAATTTTAAATGTTAAACTGCTTTTCAATTTCTATTTTTTACTTTTAATAATATTTTACTCTTAATATAGGTACATAGATCTAATTTCAAGAAACGAATAGTTTTAAGAGCATTCTTGAAAGCAGATCTTGAAACTAAGAATTTAAATGACGAAGTTCCACCAAGAAACTAATCTCATTCTAATGTTACCATTACCATTGATCTTGTTAAATCCAGCAATAGACGAGTCCAATCTAATTTATTTGCAACGACAATAATAAAGTCTGTCTAGGACAGTGACTTATAATGGACAAGAATTGACAACAAAGGAATGAAATAATTACATACATTCATATGGTCACGTCTATATCCCTTGCGGGGTAAACAGAGCCATAGTCTTGAGAAGACTGAATGGCCACGTTCAGCTATTTGGCTAAATGATAGAATTGAGATTAAAATAGTGACAGGTTGGTAATCCATCGCCTAAAAAAGAATCCCAAGTTTGTAAGCCTATCGCTTAGTCGCCTTTTACGACATCCATGGGAAAGAGATGGAGTGGTCCTATTCTTTTTTGTATTGGTACCGGCAACCACACATGAAATTATTCAGTCTGCAAATTTTAAAATTTCATCGTTGTAATTAGAGCCCCCTCACATTTGGCGTCTTTCGAGTCCGCTGAGTCGACACGGCGTCGACGCAGCGGTAATGTGCTTCATACATGTGTTTGACACTCGGAAGACGCCAAGTGTGTGAGGTCGTTAAGACTTTTCTTAGTATAAAATACTAACACATTATAGTTTACTCTATGTGTCGTATGAAAATAAAAGTGAAAACCTAGGCGTACAGGAGTTTTAAACATATGCCTAGATTTTCGATTTATGATTAGCTTTATTCATCTAAAACCTTGTACATCTATGTACAAAGAGTAACTTTATTGTGTCTTTCTTAAAGGTGCCTACTCTGAGTACCTAGATAATTATTGAAATTTGTAAATCAGTATATTTTTATCATTATTGCAAAACATTAAATCGGCGGATTTAAAGCCTAAGGCTTTTTTATTAGTAAACCGAGCGGGAGATGTAAAAAGCCATAGCTACAAAGGAAGGTGTAAAATTTTAATCTTGTCTTCTCCATACAATGACGTAGTTCAGTGGTCAACCCGTAAAATTTACTGCTGAGCCAATTCCATGCAAAGCTTGCGTTGCATCACGTACATTCTGTTTATCATATCCGAACGCACTGCTTTACGTACTAGGGAATGATAATGTGAGCCAATATTTATTCATCTATTTGCCAGATGAATCGCTTTTAGTTGTGAGAATTATGATTAGCCTTCTTGGATGTTTATCTATGTAAGTATTTATCTATATTAATATTATAAAGCTGAAGAGTTTGTTTGTTTGAACGCGCTAATCTCAGGAACTACTGGCCTTAGGCTATATAGCATCACGCTGCAACTATGAGGAGCCAAGAAATAATGGAAAATGTGAAAAAAAAACGGGGGAAATTATTTATCCTTGAGGGCTTCAATGATGCTCAATATAACTATTCCACGCGGATGAAGTCGCGGGCACAGCTAGTTATAAAATAAATTATCGATGAGTCAGTATTTCGCAACACAAGTCTCAACTTATTTCGAGGCTAACTGAATCTGTGTAATTTGTCCCGTACATAATATTTATTTATTTAATTAGATCGCTGCAATATTGATTTGATTGCTATTGCTCCTTGGTTTAATATTTTTTTTTTTTTTTTTTTTTTACGGACAAATTACACAGATTGAGTTAGCCTCGAAGTAAGTTCGAAACTTGTGTTACGAGATACTAACTCAACGATACTATATTTTATAACAAATACGTATATAGATAAACATCCAAGACCCAGGCCAATCAGAGAAAGTTCGTTTCTCATCATGCTCTGGCCGGGATTCGAACCCGGGACCTCCGGTGACACAGCTAAGCGCACTACCGCTGCGCCACAGAGGCCGTCGAATATTATTAGTTAGTTGACTTTTATGAACTTATTTGTAAGTAACTATTGCATGCAACTTCGTCCGCGCGTCTTTTTGCAATAAAAAGTAGCCTATGTTTTTCCTCAGGGTCATCACCATCTCTGAATTCTTAACTACTGGATTTCATTAACTTCATTTTTTGTGAAGTTAGCATAAGAGTTGTGTAAAATATGGGTTTTCTATTACCGCGGCAACAACATGTAGGTTTGCTGTTAAAAAGTAAGACAACTGTTAAAAATACTACAAGAGTAATTGGAAATTGAACTCGGTACCTTCAAAGCAGAAACGTAGTAACCTCAGACTTCAAAATGCTAAGATAACTTTCATACAGCGGTGTAACCTAGGATCCAAATTACTCACAGGTTGATTTTCCATTTCTAACAAAAATAAGGTGAAGTAGTGTTGCTGAACTATCGATATTTCGACTATCGATGGTTGACTTTGGAAATGCTATAATATCTACAGGCCTTTTATACCTATACCATGTAAACCTATCGAAACTATTGCTTTGTAATATATAATATGAGATAATGACAAATTAAATTATCAATAGCTACATGATGTCGATACAATTTATAAGCCTATCGACATGATAGATGATTTCCTAGGTCAACTATTGATACATACATACATACATAAAATCACGCCTCTTTCCCGGAGGGGTAGGCAGAGACTACCTCTTTCAACTATTGATACTGAATTATTTGTTTATTTACTAATTTATGTAAATATAAACTTCGAGGATGATAAACACAAGAAACAAAATAACGTAGGCTAATTATCGTTAACTCTACAATATTTTTTGTTTTTAATTTACTGTATCTAAGACTGTCATATCAATATTATTCCTAAAACTATCGATAATCTATCGATTATCGAGCGGCACTACAAGGTGAAGTATAAACGTGTTTTGTGAAAGACAAACCTGAGACTTCCTAGTTTAGCACATACGCCCTGGTTCGTTTGCGCTGTTGATTTTCCAACTGTTGTAGCTTACAAGACAAATAAGAGCTCACAGAAATGTTTCAATGAAGAATTGTAGTCGTTCGTTTTCAAATGAAATAGAGTAACTTAAACTTGCACGAACTTCGAAATAATTTCAAAGTATCAAAGTGAAGAAAGCAAATAAAAAGTAAGGAACCAGTTTATACAGGGTGTCCCAAAATTAACGCAAGATTTGAATTTGCCGCCATTTGTGCAGTGAAGTGTTGGCAACCCTGAAAAAAAAGCAATTTGACAGCTAACAGTATAGGGTTATTAAAATGGAGCGTTACTCGATAGAACAACGTGACTTTATTATTAAAGAATATTTCAAAAATAGTGAAAGCTTGGCGGCTGCAGTTCGAAAATTTCATACAAAAGTTCGGAGAACCCACATGTGATTGTCGAAAAACAAATGCATCCACAACGCGTGACTGTATGGTGTGGATTTTAGGCTGGAAGCATTAATTTTTTAATTAATCTCTTCACAGTTGACAAAGTTAAAACACTATTCCGACCTTATTTTGTATGAAATTTACGAACTGCAGCCGCCAAGCTTTCACTATTTTTGAAATATTCTTTAATAATGAAGACACGTTGTTCTATCAAGTAACGCTCCATTTTTAATAACCCTATACTGTTAGCTGTCAAATTGCTTTTTTTCAGGGTTGCCAACACTTCACTGCACAAATGGCGGCAAATTCAAATCTTGCGTTAATTTTGGGACACCCTATATTTAACATATAATAATTACTTAAGTATATTGTACTTATATGTATAAAAAAACATCTATATTAATACGTTTTCACCTTCATTAAAATAACCAAATGCTATGATATTATTTTAATATTTTATAGTAATTACTTTCGGTTTATATCTTAATAAATTTTTCCACTCTATTTAAGATTAAAACTAGATCCAAAAGTGGCCGAAAGTAAATATTACAGCGTAATATTCGACGAAATGCAACTTTAAACAATAAACCGTAACTCGGCATTAAAAATGAAAAACACTGAAAACAAAACGTCTCGCCCTTAGTAGAGCTACTTTCCTGATAGCCACCTTTATAACGCAATACTTTTTCATGTTTTGTACAGAAAATATTTTATATTTCCTTAATGAAACTTGTTAATTACGCTGCTATTAAAGACTTGCTATTAAATTATATTCGGTTTGTTTTGTTTTAACAAATTGATGACATTTAATGAATCTTCTTGTTGTTGAACGTTTCGTTATCCCGGAATGATTGGAAGTTTGGGAAGAATTCGCTAAATGCGCAAAATATCTGCAATAGACTATATACTATAAAATTTCAGTTTTACAGTTTACTCATCTCAATAACTCATTTCAGTTCACACTATGATTTTCATTACCGCCACCATGAAAGTAATCGATAAAAAAAAAATAACACAAAACAAAATGGCTGCCAGCAAATGTGCGAGATGAAGTGGCGAGTCCCACACGGCCGAGTGAGCACAAAACTGCTATTAAGAATGTTGAAGTACCTACATAGTGGAACACAACGCTGGCCACTCGAGCCACTTGCCCGCTTTTCCCTTTTTTCCGTGTACGTTTGATCTCGACTTCAAATAAAGAGATAATTAAGATTCCCTTAGCCTTTTAGGTCATGGCCCTTTCTATCAACGAAGTAATTTATCAATTGGTGTAGTAGCGAGCGGAATGGAATAAAGTTATGCTTTGATAAGTTTCCATTTAATATTGACACGAAATTTGTTTAATTTCATTTCGGAATTAATTAATTGGTAATGATAAAATACAGGATATTATGATACTACAATTAAGTTTGAAAGGAACTGTTTGTTATTTTTTTTTAAGAAAGTCTCAAAAGAAGTCTGTATACCTGTGATTTGAAACTAGAACGACTTAGGGATGTCCTGATGGACTCGGGTAGTGAACTCCAGAGTCTAACAGCCATAACGGCGAAAGAATCGGTAACAAAACCATATATATTAAACTAGTTATATTTACATGAACTTATCGCGTATCAAAGACATTCTCACCAAAATAGGATTAAAAAAAATACGACGAACAAAGCAATACCATTCAAATATGTCGAAATAAAGCTTGTGCCGAGTAAAGCCGGACATTCTTCGTAAAAAATAGGCCATGTCAGTCACAGAGAGCATTGAACAACGTTTTCACTGACACAGCTTGAAAATCTGAAACATAGGTAAAATCACATCCATATCCATAACAAGAGTTTTATAAAGGAAAAAGATTTTTTGTATTTTGCTATGTAAAGAAAAAAAATCAAAAGCTACTGCACCGATTTTGATAAAATTTGGCTCATGCATACTTATATTACAACAAGAATTTTTGTTTGAAATTAATAAGCTCAGAAACTGCTAGACCGATTTTGAGGAAATTTATTACAGAAATTGAATATACCGTCAGGAGTAACATAGGAACTATTTTTGTTCTAGAAGTTCTTTTTTTAAATAAGAATATATAGTAATAGGTATATAGGTATATAATATAGTGGAAATCAATAGTATCTGCCTACCACAATGGGAGACAGGCGTAATGGCATGCATGTATATGTCTAATTTTAAACTTATATTTTAAATAGGTAAATTTTGTAATTTTGTCTGTATTGTTTGTAAATGTTACTAGGATATACTGAACTCATCATTATAATTATTTTACCGTTAGAAAGTACATTATCTGCTGGTGGGGTTTGTATATACCATGGCCAAAACCGTGGCGAGCCTCTAATTTTACTTGTACGTTACAATTTCTGTTTTAAACATCATTCCCTTACACGCCAAGAAACTAAGGTTGAAATTCTTAAACATCTCATTTCAAACGTGCATTCCTGAAATAATTCAACTTTGACATCATTACGAAACGCGCATACTATCACGGAACCATTTCTCCGGTATGGGAACGCTCGAAATGAACTCTTTTACTGAGAGGATTCTTTGCGACCTATTAGCAGAAAATTATGCAAACATAGCCTCACGATACAAAACGTTACGTAAGTTTTCAGTTATTTCATTTATAATAAACTCGAACACTGAATCTTCTTATTGAACTTCGCGAGCTTTTAAGTTCTAAAAGCGTTATACAATTTTTGTGTTTGTTACTTCGATGAAAGAGCGTTCGTTGCAAAAGTATTTAATTATAATAAATTTAACTACGTTTTTGGAATCAAAAAGAAAATTATTTTTTAATTCCAACTAATATAAAAAAGTGAAAGTAAGTTTATTTGTTTCCCTATTTACGCGTTATCTACTGAACCGTCTCTGAATTTGGCGTCATACATAAACAAGAGACTGAAGAAGGACATACGGTACCATACCATTCCCGTGGGATTTACGAAAAACCTGTATTCTTTTGTAGGTGGCTTTAAATTTGTACGGGCGAAGCTGCGGGTGAAAGCTAGTATTTAATATGTCAAAGAATCCATGACAGTTTTCAGTTGTGCCAAGTTTTACAGTGGACTTTTTGCGAAAGATATTAAGACTACTTAGTTATATACACCAGTTTGTAGCAACCGATGATCTTACTATGAGAGAAAAAATCGTAAGGAAACCTGCACATTCAGACAACTGGATGTGTAACTATTATCGATCGGATACAGGGTTGCCTGCAAAGGTTGATTCGTGTAAACACCTGAATCACCCAATCCAAAATTCATGGTCAAAGGCATGCCCCGGGCACCTCCCCAGAGTAAGTGCATCCTCGAAACAGGAACTAAAAACTTGCAAAAAGTGGAACTCTATGACGCGGTTATTTACCGAAAATTTTGGTAAATTGGTATCAATTCATATTTTTAGAAAACGAATTTGATTCAAGGAAAAATCTGTGTTTCGAATGCAACAGTCTTTATTCGGAAACTGGGTAGCATCCGCTGGTTTTGTCTTTGTTTTACTGGCTGTGTGGAGTTCCGATTGGGAACGATACTATCAGATTCTTTTATTCGTATCGATTGAGTTCTCGGTATTCCGAATATCTCGATGAGCTAAGAGGTATTACGTTACGTGAGAGACAATAAAAAAATGACGAGCTCGCATGAACAGACAGTGATAACATTCAACTTGTCAGTCCTCAATATGCCGACCATCTTTGACTATTCATACTTAATAGTATAAATGTTAATATCTGCTTTTTGTTTATTAGTCCGAAGAATTAGAAGAGTCCTAAGTTTATAAGCTTATATCATATATCTAGTTTATATCCCTTAGTCACCTTTTACGACATCCATGGAAAAGAGAAGTGGTCCTATTCTTTTTTTTATTGGTGTCGTGTGGTTTCCGGCATCAATAAAAAAAGAATAGGACTTGTCCATTTTCAAAAAGATTAGTTCGGTAGATAACGCGTGAAGAGATAACAAACAAATAAACTGACTTTCGAATTAATATTAACTATACGTACATTACATACTACAGACCAAATAAGATAAATAAACCTCGTTATATTTGCAGGTGAAAATATTCACCATTATGGGTTTGAATGACTTTAAAAACTGCTTGCAATCAAACTAGCGGGTGACGTTTTTAATTAATTCCAAGGTTCATTATCGAAAGTACGAGAATCGAGAACTCGATTGATTGTGCCCGGTAATGACAAGCAAAACGAGTAATTAAAAGCTGTGAATATCGAGTAAATATCTGGAAAACAGTCCTATGTTGTTTTATATACGTACATATTTAAAGAAATGTGAAATGAAAGAGTCGTATTTTTTTTTATTGATGCCGGGAACCACAGGGCACCAATAAAATAGGATCACTTCTTCTCTTTTCCATGGATGGGCTTATAAACTTGGGACTCTTCTCTTAGGCAATGGGCTAGCAACCTGTCACTATTTGAATCTCAATTCTATCATCAAACATCATCGGAATCGCGATTCCAGCTAAACCAAGGTAAAAGCTAGCGAGTAGTATTTATAAATTGTTACAATACGAAATACGTAAAGTGGCATTTATACATTGTAAAAAAAATCATAAATATTATTATTTCTTCCCGGAAACTGGCACCAATAAAAAATAAATAAATAAATACAGGATCGATTACACAGATTGAGTAAGCCTCGAAGTTAGTTCGAGACCTGTGTTACGAGATACTAACTCAACGATATATATTTTATGATAACACTTTTAAAGATAAACATCCAAGATCGACGCCAATCAGAGAAAGAATGTTTCTCATCGGCCGGGATACGAACTCGGGACCTCCTGTGTTACAGACAAGCGCAATACCGCTGCGCCACAGAGGTCATTGTAGTTTTGCCAGTCCTTTTTATCAAATATATAAATTATCAAATCTAATTTCTACACTATAAACTGAACAAACTATCCAACTTGATAATACCTCTACATTGTAGTAGTCCAAGTAAACACCTTAGGAAAATTTGTATAAATTTGTGTGAATAGTCCAACTTAACATAAATTTGACGAAATGTATATTTTGCCGTATGTAGGTATATATGTATAATTGTATATGTATAGTACATAGTTTAGTTATGATGTTTGGATAGTGCCGTGTGGTTCCCGGCACAAATAGAAATAAGAATAGGACAACTCCATCTTCTTTCCTATGGATATCGTAAAAGACGACTAAGCGATGATTTGCTTATTGACTTGGGATTCTTCTTTTAGGCGAGGGGCTAGCAACCTGATTTAAATTGAATTTCAATTCTACCATCAAGCGAAACAACTGAACGTGGCTTATCGGTCTTTCAAGACTGAGACTCTGTCTGCCGCGCAAGGGATATAGACGTGATTATATATAGGTATGTATACCCCGTCCGTCGTAGTCAGATAAAGACGCAGACACATAACTCTTTCACAACTTAATCTCAACAAAATCCTAATTATAGAATGCAAATTTCCTCGGGCCCTAAAAGGACGTAGCTAATTTAGTCTTCACAACAACCTGTATTTATTTGGAAGATACGATCTTGGCAACTTTCAATTAGTAGGTGCGATGGAATCGGGCAGTCGCGGACCGGAGATTGCACGTCTAAACTGTATGTTGATGGTCTCCTGCACTGCAATTTGTCTTGTTGGTAACGATTCTGCATAATTTAGCGTGAAATTAAGTCTTAATCTAGATTTGAATGGATTTATTATTGATCACTAGCTTTTGGCTACAGTTCCGCGCGTGTAATTCAACTTATACTAGAAATGCATGAAAAGTAAGTTAATTTGTTTGTTTGTTACCCCTTCACGCGTAATCTACTTAACCAATTTTCATATAATTATTTTTGGTTCTCAAGAACTCGTTTATAATTAAAAATAATAAATGGATTAATACCAGTTTTGTATATTAAGGATATGGACATTTTTTAACAATTTGGTCACTTTTTTACTATGAAGCCATAAACACTACTATTAGAACCAATTGGAAATGAATTTATTGAACCCCAATAAAATAGAGAATTAATAAAAAATGAACCAAACCATCCAATAATGAAGCATAATAAATAATCACAGAAGTTCTTCAGCAACATGCTTCTTCAAAAACGAACATTCATATTAAAAAATAACGACATAAATCTCAAAAATGGAAGCGTTGCAGAATTTATTCCATTTCCCTTCGATAGAATCTGGCCGAATATAAAATAGGAATACACTAGTGTGTGAGATTCGATGTTTTCATCAGATGTCTGTTATTCTACACGAGAAAAAATATTCAACGTTTTATTTTATTAATAAATCGTACGGAAAGAGACCAATCAGATTCGGGACTTCAGAGTTACGAAATATGAACGAATATTTTTTTTGATCATCCGTGGTGAAAAACTGGTAGCTTTTATGTTGTTTTTTAGTTAAAGTAAGTATTTTTAAGAATAGTATTGTCACCAATTCAGAAGTAATTTTTAGCGATATTTTTATTTATTTATTATTTAGAATTTTTTATTATTATTTAGCTAAGAATAACGTTTAAAAGATTTATTTGGGATTATTATGGGACATTTCAAACATCACTTAATAATTGTCATAGATTTTGTTTTCACAATATTGGTTGACGTCAAATAAATGACGTCTACCAATATCTACGTTACTTAAAACTAAGATTGCTGCCGCTTCCAAAGCGTCAGTGCAGATAAAGTGGTAACAATCTGCACTGCAGAATTTTCTTCACTTTTACAATTATCCGAACTTATAATAGACATGCGGATGAGGAATAATAAAAAATATACTTTTAAATGGAACATTAATGTTCATAAAGTACGTTATACGTCTGAAATTGTATTGACATAAATTTTAACTATTTAGCGATGATTTCAGATATAGATGAACAGATTTACTCCTTCTCTTTTTATGAATATTATCATAGAGGGCTAATGGACTTATAACTAGGCAGTGGATAAAAAATATAATTGATAATTTTCATAACATCATTGTTATTATTTTTTCCCTGTTATTCCCTCTACAGTGCGGATGTCAGACGGGATTGATGCGAGTAAAAAGTGGGGTCTCACGAGTACCTAGTGCAGTCGTGGTTGTGTGTAGACCCCGGGCTCCACTACAGAGAAGTCGTCGGGTAATAACACCACGAGTTTTTGGACCAAATACGCAGATTGCGTTAGTCTCGAAGTAATTTCGAAACTTTTGTTACACGGTAATATTTGAACGTTACTATATTTTATAATAAATACTTAAGATAAACTACAAAGTTTGACCTGGGCTAATCAGAAAAAGTTTGTTTCTTATAATGCCCTAGCTGGGATTTGAACCCGGGACCTGTGTCACAAAAAAGCGCACAGAGGCCGTCGGAGTTTTTATCAGCTAGTTTCATTTTCTGGAACTTTATACTCCGGAAAAAAGTAGACTAGGTATGTCACTCCCAAATTTCGTGAAAATTAGTCCAGTCGTTTTTGAGTTTTTTTTTTGTTCAAACATTCAAAAAACTTTTTTTTTTCTATTTACTAATAGTGTGGACAACTGTTGCGTTTTTAATCAAATAAAATTTTAGGTGCCGACAATGTATAATGTACCAGCAATCAAGGGAAGCAGTCTCAAGTCTACCGCTTTGTATTCCCGCCGCGTATTCAGATTTCATCTCGTTCTGTTGCCTTTTATGGTTCACAGTGATAAATGCTTATTGCCGTGCTTTGAACACATTCCTTATTATTCCCGTAAAAATTGTGTTTCTGAAAATTACAATCTATAAATATAAAACTCGTCCGTTACTGACTTACTGATAGCGTGACCGTTGGGCGTTGAGAGACTTGAAATTTGGAATGTCGGTTCTATAAGTATGTGGACTAGGGGGTTAAAAAGAGAGGATTTCCTGAAATTCCCGCGGGAAAGGGGAATAAATGGGATTCTTCATTTTATGTGGGTGGAGGGCGTCGTCTTGTTTTAATATAACAAGTAAGATGTAATCTCATAAAAAAATATATCGTTGTAATTTGGCATAATTTGATTTGAGATAAGTGCTACCTGTTCGTACCTGCTTGATATTTTAAGGAACCTTTAAGTATGCATTTTATTTATGCTTTTTATTGCGTTTTATAAAAAAAAAATGATGTTAAATGGAAAATTACCCAACATTTTTTTAATTAATAGTTTCAACTAATGTAGCTACTTACATTTCAAGAAGTACATATATTATTATTGCAGCTAAAACTAACTCACACACAAAATGATATTCAAGTAAGTGAATGTACAAAGGAATATCTTCAAGACCGAAAAATACGCTGTTTTGTTGGACAAAAGGGATTCATGACTTTTCAACTTAACTTTCAGAGTGCATTTCGGACGATCGCACCCATTCTCACATCACAATTGGCTTCAACGTGAATTGGTAAAGATTTTAACTTTTACCTGATGGTTTTAAATTTCACTTAACTTAACGTTTCTATAGTCTGACTGCTTATAACAATTAAATATGAACTTTAATATTTAAAAGGAAAAAACAAATAGGAACATTGTAAGCAACGCTTATCCTGATTATTCGTGCGTTCGTTCGTAGCACATTATGAAATTTCCAATTATTGAAACTTCCAAAACTCCAGATCAGCAGTGGAAGATCAAAATGGTCAAATTTCTCGGAAAATTGTTTCGTCTTAAATTATGGTTGTAGCGAAGTTTCACAAAAACGAGAATCCTGAGGAGCCGCACATTGTTTTATTAGCATTTAACGCCAAGTTATTAACAATTTGGAAATTACTGGAGTCTATTGTAACAAGTTTTCAGTCAGTAGTTAATTAACGCGACCGCAGCCCTCTGTGTTGTCTAGTTTAGGAAGCGATGTAAGTCACGGAAGGCTGAAGGGGGAACTACAACCAGATTAATTGAAGCGATTTTTACTTAACGAAATTTGACACATATACTATTATTTAAATATTCTCTTAAAAACCAGTAACGAAGATGAAAGTGAGAATAATATTGATTAAGATGGTGTTAGTTATAAAATATGGACTTGTTAATGAAAATATTTCTAATTACAACCTTTTAAGATACGTAACGCTTCCATCATACCTTAAACTGCACCTAAATAGTTTTTATCTTACATTTTATCATCATGACCTACCTACTCCTGATTCATTCACAGCTAAAGCTCCATATTTCTAGAATTAAGTAAATTACATTAACATGCAGTGAAAAATGGATAATAATTTCACATTTTTATGTTGTTTCTTAATTCAATTTGATGTACTTTGGCTTTCAAGCAATATCATTTGAATATTCTCGTCCAAATTTTTTTAACTCGAAACAAAGGAATAAACATGAAGCTACAATCAACGGAAATTTTGAACTTGCGCCATACAAAAGCAATGAGCATTCGCGTGGGAGAACACTGCGCTCACAAACAACTCGCCAAGCAAAGGGGTTACCTACAAACTGCCTTACAAATACACTCTC
This sequence comes from Amyelois transitella, assembly GCF_032362555.1. NCBI lineage: Eukaryota > Metazoa > Arthropoda > Insecta > Lepidoptera > Pyralidae > Amyelois > Amyelois transitella. The sequence goes on from NC_083509.1 coordinate 2,913,743, forward strand.
CAAACCCCTATCACTTACAAAATAAAGTCGAAATTCAGATATTGAAATGTAAATAATATAATGGTAATAATAAAGGCTGGAATATGTCGGGAGATCGAGAGATAACCTTGCTGATTGTGGTGAACTTGAAAATTGTAGCTGCTTTAAGATTTATTGTTCAGCTTTATTTTAACGACTTATTCAGGAGTCTGGTTGGTGATAGTATGCAAATTGGAATGATTTATAGAAATGGCACCACTATTATCTATTGTTTGTCTATTAGTAAGTTATTTTCTTACGTAAATGTTTATTTTTTTTCTCTAATCGGTCCCTCATGATGTAAGCCATGGTTAACATCATCATATTCTGTCTACAACGATACTTAGTTTGACAGTGCATCTTTCGTGACAGTGAAGAATATACGCTATCTCGGCTAAACCGCTTGAACGATTTTGATGTTTTGTTAAATTCAATTTCAAAATCAATTTGTGAATTCTGCAAGAGCTAGATCCCTGATGTAAACTTATATGTACAAAAAAAAATACACCGGTAAACATGTAATAAATAAAACAAATATGATCCTTTTAAACTCAATACAAAACGAAATGTAAGACGCGAATAATTATTCCCATATAATTATTATTATATTAATATAAATAATTATTTATTTATTTATAATTATAAAATACATGAGGTTGATAAAATTGGGTTCATCTTTTTAGCGATGGGCTAGCAACCTGTCACTATTTGGAACTCGACTTTATCATTAAGCTAAAGTGAACGTGAAAGTGTCCTATCAGTCTTTTCAAGTCTGTTAGCTCTGTCTATCCCGCAAGGGATATAGACATAATTATATGTATGTATACAACACAAAAGCTTAAACGAACAACGTGAATTTCATAATTCATCGAAAATTACTTACTGCTAATATAGTAACGTAGGAAGAAAATTTTAATTAAAATTTCCGAGGGAGCTTTTTCGTAGGGCGCCTTCTCTGTAGATTATTAGGAGCCTTATTATTTTAAGGCTCGGCCAAGTAATCAGTCGCTTTTATCTGGACCTACATAAATTACGTCAGCTGTGCTTGTACATACTCGTAGACTAACGATGTTTGGTGATAGATGGACGTTATTTATAAGATTATATCGGAAATTATATTTCATAATATATATTTGACTAAAAAGAATAGGACCGCACCATATTTGCCCACACATGTCATAAAAAGCGACTAAGGGAAGGGCGAATAAACTTGGGATTCTTCTTGTAGGCGATGGGCTAAAAACTTGTTGCCATTTGAATCTTTATTCTATGATTAAGATTTATAGCCGTAACGTGGCCTTTCAGATTTTTCGAGACTGTTGGCTCCGTCTTACCCGCAGGGAATGTGGACGTGACTATATGTATGTATTGTATTTGATATCATTTGTATTAAAATTGGCCAAAAGTCTTACGGCTTATATACTGCGACTATTGCTTTTGTAAGCTTACCACTATCATTAATTTTTCGTTGATTGTTTTTATCTATAAACGTATAAATGAGAACAATGACTGACTAATTAACTAACAAATCAATATACAGTCCAAACCATTTGGGTCTTTAAATTTCAATTCGCGAACTCGAGGAGTTATTTGACCTAGAGGTGCATTAACAAATGTAATTCCGGAATTTTCGCGGGAAAATAAATTAACTAGGTTTTTTGGTGGTGGAGCCTCAGTCTTACTTTATCTAGTTAGTAAATTATAATCTGTAGCACGGTCAACGCTTACTTTGTGATTAACAAGTCTACTCCCAAAACAAGTCAATGTGTCATAATGAGCTACAACGATATACAACGTTGCGGCGTTCGTTTTAAATATTTATAAGCGAGACAAGTGCTCACCTGGGCTTCTAGGATGCGTCTACTTAGTTGCTTTTTATGCCGTATTATGGGAACTTTGGAAGAGGAGGGCCAAGACGAGCCTTGATTAAATCGAGGATGTTTAGATATTGTTTGTGATTACTACTTCATTAGGATCACACGCAAAGACCCTCGGGTGGAAAGCATGGCCAGCAACTTATAACTAGTCACCCAAACATTGAGTCTAGATCAAGACGTGCAGGGGAGCCAAAGAACATTGTGTTAGAATGCCAGTGATCCCACGATACCCTTAAATGAGTAAGAATGGCGTTTGGAGAGGTTTTAGTGGGTTAACTGGCACAAGATGTCAGGAGTCCGTATATAAAATTTCTCCTTCGGGAACATAAAGCAAAATAGGAGAACGGTAAACTTACTAGCTTACATAAAGAGTGATGAATGTGAATGAAGCAATAGTATATAGAGATTGTGGCAAGGGGAGCGATGTAGACTCCTCTTACCCCTAAGAGCAAAAGGCATAGAGACTTTCTCAATCTCAAAAGTTACTCCTCTAAAGTTTACATCGTATGCAAAGACAGAACTTAATTCAAAACTTGTACAACCTTCCCACGCCCTTTCCCTTTGATAGTTCAAGATAAAAGAAAACTCCGAACTGGGACTGTAAATACAGTTACACAAGAGTTATTGAGAAATAGCTAAACTATGAAAAGGGCTTATAGAAAACGTCACATTTCAACACACAGAAAGGGTAGATTTACGTCACAAATTAATTCCAAATAGAAGTGGCATTTTATAGAACTTCGTATAGTTCTTTATTAAATTTTAAGAATGTCAGTAACAGTTTAGGCCCACGACATAATAAACTTAAAGAGAAAATATATTCAAAATTACAAACGAAATAATAAAACAAATTAATTAATGTAACTAATTTATTTCGTAAACATTTTGAAGTTCGATTTTTATCATGAAGTCATTGGGGGAGGCCTAAGTCAAGCAGTGGACGTCCTACGGCTGAAATGATTATGATGATGATGTGTATATTTAAGAAATTGTCAACATTTTCTTACCACCAATTGTATAAAAATGTGCTCAATTTGTATTAAAACAAAATAAAACACGTTGGTAAGTGAACACCGCCATTTTTCACCATAATCATTATTTTCTTGGCGTCCACATCGTGTTTTACCTTAATACAAATATGAAAATGTTATTGGTAAAAAATGACATATTTTTATGGGCTATTTCTCCGCCTACGTTATTTTATGATTGTATACATATAGTGAGGGTTCATACCAAAAGGTTTTAAGGTACAATTCCCATAAAGTAGCACAAATGGCGTCTGAATGAGAGTACTTTCCGAATCGACCGTTACCTTTCTAGTTCAATTTGGGTAAATTTCAATTTTGTGACATGAACAAATTGGAATAGACCTTTTTAGGTTTTGGATGCTAATACAGTGAGAATTTTCAGAAATTTTATGTTTTATTTTAGAATTTATTTCTGTGTTAATGGAGACAGCAATTTGAGACAAATCGTTGTTTCAATTAAAATAAAATTAATAATTTTAATGTTCAAAGTATTTAATACATTCAACGAATGTTATAAATGTTAACGTTGTGTTAATGTGAGGATTTACGTTTGTCTTTCTGGGAAATCTACTTTGCCAAGTTTGTAAGCCTATCCCTTAGTCGCCTTTTACGACATCCGTAGAAAAGAGATGGAGTGGTCCTATTCTTTTTTGTTTTGGTGCCGGGAACCACACGGCATTTAATCAAATTAACATTAAACAAAAAAAAAATACATGAGTTAAATCTATCGTTACACTAATTCGCATAGCAAAGTTTTCAATCACACTATGTCCGCTATAAATTTGAAAGCCACTTATGGCGATACATCGACGCGGGCGGAATCCTAAGCCGGCTAACAGCCTACAAATTGCTGGTAGTTTACTGTTATTTACGTGAGATGGATTCTGAAAAGTTGCTGTACGGGTGATTTCGTGTAAAATTTGATCTAACAAATCAAAAGTAATTAAATTCAAAGTATGTGAATAGGAAGATGGAATGGGAAGGCCTAGGCGAACGTACTTAGATCAGATCCTTCAAGGAGACATTCTGGCAAAAGGTCGAAAGAGTGCCCAAAACCGACGAGCTTGCATGAAGAGAGTTATGAATGTGGATGAAGCGAATGAAGTATGCAGGGATGGTGGCAACTGGTAAGATGTTGTCTCTAGAAAAGATGCCTGATATGTATGTAATATTATTCATGGGAATGACAGTTTGGACTTCAATTATTATCGTGAGGAAACCTGCACATTCAAGCAACTAAATGTGTAACCTTGATCGATCCAATACGAGTAAGGTTCTCCTGCAAAGGTTGCGGAGGTCAAATGGGAGTCGCTTCGTGTGAAAAGCTGACTCATCCAATCTAGGATCTATGGTCATAGGCATACAGCAGATGGATTTCAAATAGGAACAGTTGCTACCTGTCACTATTTGAATCTTAATTCTATCATTAAGCCAAACAGCTGACCTTTCAGTCTTTTCAAGACTGTTGGCTTTGTCTACACCGAGTGATATAGACGAGACGATACGTATGTATGTACCTGTTCTAATTTTATTTGCACGTCTATTTAGATCAATAATGTGATTTGAAAATATAACGACGTTTTTCTATGAACATTGCAAGCAAAAAAAATGCAGCGTGCATCCTTAAATAGTGGATTGCATGACTCTAAATTGGTTCTACTTTTATTGAAGTTGCGATGGAATTTTTAGAATAACGAAGAATATTGTGTTACTCGTAGATGGGTAATATGAAACAATGCGGCAATTATGCAAAATATTCTGCTAAGGAAGACTTACCTTTTTCCAGTCTCGGAAACATTTTTTTTTTGTACCTTGGCTTATGGTGAACGTTTTTTATTGAACAAAAACCTTTCTTAACAGATGCGTACTTTATAGTCATCATAATCTGAATGTATTCTCTTCCATATCTCGTATTCTGTTCCATATCTTTTAGTTGTATTTCTTCAGGACTCGGGGACCAAATACCTTACCTACCTGCTGAATTCACAAATAGCGACTGAAACGAAAAAGCCTCTGCACTCAAGAACTGCCTGCGTTTCCACTGAAGAAGAGCGGAGCGGAGAGGTGTTAAGAGACGTAAAGAGACTTGAATGATATAATGATAAGTGAAAAGTTGTGAGAGTTAATTTTATATGAAAATTCACTCCTCTCTGCTACACTGTTTCCATTAAAGTGGAGCGGAGATTTCGAGCATTGTGATTGGTTAATTCAAATCCTCCTCCGCTAAGCTACACTCCGCTCAAATCCGCTACATTGGAAGCCTTAAGATAATTTTTTGTTGTTTATTAAGCTTATATTTTTTATAAGTCGCATACAAACTTTGAAAAAAATTTTCAAGTTTCATTTTATCAACTCTAAACGGGTACCCATACATTAGTTTTATTTACTCGCCCGAATTTCTGTGACCACGCGTAAGCACGCGAAGTCTCACTTAAGATTTTTTCACCATTCGCTTCGACCGCCAAAGAAATGTGTTTACACCGTTTTTTATGGAATTCTTTTGACATGGCATCGAGTCATTAGATTGGTAGATTGTTAACACAACTCGTTGTATGGGAGGTTCGTTGATTAATTGTGATTTGAACGGTGTGGTGTAATAAAGAGTATTGGTCGATGTTATAATTATTGCATATAAATACTAGCTTTTACCTTGAGCCCGCATAAATTTACCACCATCTATTAAAAGTCGTGTGGTTGTCGGGACTAATATAGAAAATAATAGGATCATCTAGGGATAGTCTTATAAACTTGGGATTCTTCATTTAGGCGATGGGCTAGCAACCTGTCACTATTTGAATCTCAAATCTATCATGAAGCCAAGCAGCTGAACGTGGCCTTTCACTTTTTCAAGACTGTTGGCTCTATCTTTCCTGCATGGGATTAAGATGTGAGTGTATGTATGTATGTCTACTAAAAACGACAATTTAAATTGTACGCCATCTAACAAAATAACAACAAATTAGCGCTACAAAAGAAAAGTACAAAAGAATCCAGGTTTTTTTGCAAACCCATGCGAACTGCAATTTTTACCGGGATGAAAGGTACTCTATGTCCTTCTCCACACTCTTAATTACCTAATACATGATATTTCAAGGAGTTTAATTGAGTAGATAGCCTATTCACGGGTAACAAACAAAAAAACAAATAAACTTACTTTCTCTTTTTATAATAATACTAGAGGCCGCCCACGACTTCGTCCGCATGGAAACCTTATCAATCCCACGGGAACTCCGGGGTAAAAGTATATGTTATTCTGGGTCTTCAGCTGCCTACATACCAAATTTCATCGTAATCAGTTCAGTAGTTTTTGCGTGAAACAGTAACAAACATCCATACTGACATACAAATTTTCGCATTTATAATATTAGTAGGAAGTAGGATAAAATATCTATAAATATAACTGGCGATTGGATCAATGATGGCAATGGTCGCAGTCTAAAACGCTTTTTGGCTCCCATTCTGAACAGTTAGCTAAGTGTTTTTGTTACAAAACGTAATTAACTTAATTCCTCTGAAATGGCCGAAGTTGGACCGCAAGCAGATAGTTTTCTTAATCGCTAGTCTGGGAAAATACGCACTATGAAACTTCTCACTGGAGACGTCGTGAGGAATGGAAAATGGTAACGTTGTTGTCGTAATTTTATATAAATTTTGAAATGAATGAAACTAAGAGAGTATCTGTCTATTTCACTAGTATCATTGAGCTGTACCATTGTTAGAGAAGTGGTATATTGGTGCCGTATAGGACGACTCCATCTCTTTCCTATGAATGTCGTAAAAGGCGACTAAGGGATAGGCTTATAAATTTGGGATTTTGGGATTATTCTTTTAGGCGATGGGCTAGCAACCTGTCACTATTTGAATCTCAATTTTATCGTTAAGCCAAACAGCTAAACGTGGCATATCAGTCTTTTCAAGACTGTTGGCTCTGTCTACCCCGCAAGGAATATAGACGTGATTATATGCATGCATGTATGTTAATGAAGTGGGACAGTTTTGTCTCAGTATAATGCCAGAGGACAAGGGGGACTAACGAAATGATCTCAGTTAAATCCGATCATAGCTCAACTCGGGACTAGTTGGATAGATGGAATATTTTAGTTCCAAAAGTCCCATAACCATTATCACTTAATAAATGTAGTAATTTCAAAGTCATGATATTTTTAACATTTCAATGATTTCGCCAGAATTGTAACCAGCTAAGTACTTATGAAATAAATATACCAGTAAAATATGAAAGAGACATTTCAAATTATATATATGTATATGTTTCCAAACTATAAGTAGATGAAACTAAACGCTAAATTCAACTAAATTCGTTTTGTTCGCGCGTGAGCTAACGCATAAAAACGTCATGCGGACTCATGAACGATATCAATAAAGCGTTTTCTTTTTTATTTTGTAAACGAAAATCTACAACGAGTATTCATTTCAGTTAATGTTGTTCCGAAACGATAAAATGATGATTTGTAAAAAGATACACAAGTATTTCACGTTATTTTTACATACGGTAAAGACAGCGTATGTGCACAAGACACGAAAACCACGGTGTATTATATATACCTAGCTAAATACAGAGGAAGTGTCAGGTTGAATCACGTAGAAGACGTGAAGAGAGTTATGAATGTGGATGAAGCGAAGGAAGTATGCAGAGATCGTGGCAAGTGGAAAGAGGTAGTCTCTGCCTACCCCTCCGGGAAAGAGGCGTGATTTTATGTATGTATGTATGTTTAAGAATCCAAGTTTTTGAAGCCTAACATTTCATAGACTTTTACAATCTGCGTGAGAAGAGAACCAAGTATAACATGTTTCTTTGGTACCAGACTAGCTCGGAACCACAACCAATTAAGATTGACCTTGAGAAGTGTTTTACGGTGAGGGAAAACATCGTAAGTAAACCTGTACATTCAGGCAATTGAATGTATTACCATGATCCAATATGAGTTAGTTCCTCTGCAAAGGTTGCGGAGGTCAGTTGAGAGTCGCTTCGTGAAAAAACCTGACTCACCCAATCCAGGATCATAGTCGTAAGTGTGCACTTCGGGCCCCTCACCAAAAAGGGGTTTGTACCCGGGACTAACGCTAGGAAGAAGAAGAAGTGTCTCAAAATGATAAATAAATAAATATATACGGGACAAATTACACAGATTGAGTTAGCCTCGAAGTAAGTTCGACTTGTGTTACGAGATACTAACTCAACGATACTTATAATAAATACTTATAAACATTTTTTTATTTATTTTTTTCACCTTCATGCAAAGTAGTATTAAAAATTTCACTTGGGCAAAACTAGTTTAACAAGAATAAATTTAAAGGGTTGGTTTATTATGACTCGTGAGAGGAATATTCGCTGTAAATATAACACGATTATTGCGGAATAACGAGCATTTAGTGGCAATTAAATTTAGTAGGTTAAAGACGTCAGGTCAATGACCCGCAAATACCGCTCAGCACGCAACCCCTATACAAAGGCAGGGTAAGAACAATGGTTGCCTTATTTCGATGGAGAAAAATTATAATCACGTTAAGAATAATTGGAAAACAAAATGAATATGTAAAAACAAACTTAATGTCGATAAATTAAAGTTTATTATTAGGTTCCCGGTCTTTTTCTTCCTCCTAGATTTTTTCCCGGTTTCATCCTCTATGCATCCATCAAGGTCAAGGGTGGACCCGAGCTCCTGCCTTGACCATGGATTCTAGATTGGGTGAGTCAGGTTTACACAAAGCGACTCCCGTCTTATCTCCGCAACATTACCCGTATGGGATCGATCATGGTTACACTGTAGTATAGGTATCACTTAAGATATAATAAATTAAATATTAAAGACATTGGTTATATTATGATGTCATAGTTTGGAATGCATGCAAGTCCTTATAAGGCATAGTTGATAAAACATTATTGTTTATATTTAAGATCCGTACATCGGAATGTTAGGTACTCTTTTGAGGCACCGCTATTTGAATTAATATTTTATTTTTATTATTAAATGTAAACATCCAACCACCCACTTAGGAGGGTGACGTGTATTACTAGTATATAAGTTCCCTTATAATCAAATAAAAGTTAGTTACAACACAGCTCGTACTTGTTTTACTTGTGTCCCGATCACCCATCAACACATGGCGACCCTGCCAGTGCGCGCGCGTCCAGTTACTTAGCTCGAATCTGAGAGGACCTTCCAAATATAGTATACGACTAAATTCCAATCTATCTCGATATGTAATTTACGATGGGGAATCATCAAACTGCTCCAGTCCCGCCTGCCTCTAGCACACCTCCCGAGATTTATACTCAATTGGGAAAAAACAATTTAATTGAGCAACATTATTTAAGCCAAGGACTTAATAATATAAATTTATACCTCTGTATTGTGGTAGTTGCTGGATTTCTAATTATCATTTTTGTATTGATTCGTTATATCAATACCTGTTTAAACAAAAGAATTGAGAAACGTGCACAGGGAGAAATATTTAAACAACAAGTAAGAAACTAAAATGGAAAGATACATTAAGGCCGTAGAAGAAGAAATAAAGATATTGTGTGAGTCGTATAATCTCTTTTGTCAAGGCACAAACGTTACCAAGGAAGAAGGGCGCACAGCGATAGTAACATATGTGGAAGGACAAAAAGGTCACTATCGGTGGAGTCCCGAGAATATGACAGCAAAAATATTTGCGGATATTTCTAGACTATTGGACGTAGAGTTTGAAGATGGGACTAAAGGTATAGCCCAGATGTCCGAGGGAAAGTTATTATTTATATGGAAAATCGTGTGGGAAAGAGACAGCACATATGCTGAGTGGTGAAAAGTGTTAAAGTGCGTGTGAAAAGTGCACCTATGGACTCTAGGTGATATAAATTGTAAGTATATTAACTAGCCTTTATATTCATTAATTATGTTCTTATATTATGTATCATCAATTTACTTTATAAAAGTGAGTAAGATCTATGGCAGATATAGAACAGTTAATTGAAGGGTTAAAAGATATTAGAACGTATTTAATTAAATTGGGACCAACACGACGTAAAACTCAGAATTTAGAGATAAAAATTAAAGACGTGGAACAAAATTATTTAAAATTTAATGAATTAATTAAAAATTATAGTGATCTTATAAAATCTGGTACTATTGACGAAAAAGTAGTAAAAAACATTAATAAAGTAAGTGCAATATACATAGATTTATATGATAACATTAAAAATTTATTTACTGAAAAGAATCAAGAAGACATGGAAACTTTTAATATTAAAACAGCTTTAGGATTAATACCTGTAATGACAGAGGATGAAAAAGCTATTCAACAATTAATTGATAATATTGAGTACTATAGCTCAATGTTAACTAAACCGGAGTGTATATCAAAATTGATACAATTTATTTTAAAAAGCAGGTTAACACAATCCGCGAAACTAAAACTAAATAATGACTATCCTACTATTGTCGCATTGTTGAATGATATGAAGAGTAATTTACTTGCAAAAAAAAGTGCTAACGCAGTACAAACAAAATTACATAACGCAAGACAAAATAGTGTATCTATTTCCGAATTTGGACAAGAATTATCAGAACTTTTCGTTAAATTAACAATTGCACAAGCCAATGGTAATTCCGATGACTATAAAACATTAAGAGCAATTAATGAGAAAATGACAATTAAAAAATTTGCTGATGGGTTGCGAAATCGTAGGATTAGCACCATAATCGCAGCTAGAAATTTTGACTCCCTTTAAGATGCCATTCAGGCAGCAGTAGATGAAGAAACAACTGCACCAGGAGCACCTGAAGGTGTAAGTTTATTCTATCGTAATAACACACATAGAGGAACCTATCGTCATGCAGTAGGCAATAATCAACAGAGAGGTAATTTCAGGGGAAATTATTATAAGACATTCAATACTACTACAAATCGAAATAACAGTAATAATATGCGCTATAACCAGAAATTTCAACGAGGTTATAACGCATCAAAAAGTTTCCGGGGAAGAAATACTTCAAGTGGATACAATAGAGGTATTAATAGAGGTATCAATAGATATCAAAACAATAGGAGCAATCATCAAAATACATATAAAAATACGGGAAATATTAACATGCTTAGTAGTACATCAGGTAATATAAATAGTGAAGAGAATTTACAACTTGATGAGTTTTTTCGTGAATAATAATCACATATTTACAGTCGGCAATTCAATGACTATAGAGTTATATTGTAATGGTAACTTAAACACTTGGTTGATTGACTCAGGAGCCACGATATCAGCAATTAAATATGAATATATTAAGAAACATAACATAAAAATGCATTTTAGTGATTTACAAATCTGTGGAATTGGAGGTAATATAAAAGCAATAGGATATACTTATTTACGATTACAATTAGGGAATGACGTTATTACTCAAAAGGTTTATGTTTTCAATTCCTTACCATGTATTACAACAGGCATTCTTGGACATGATTTCTTATACAAAAATAAAGCCATACTTAATTATGAAACAGATACAATTTCGATTGCATTGAATAATCGCAAATTAATAACGTTAAAATTAAAGAATAAGTCATGTTACACATTAACACCACGTTCAGAATCTATTGTATATGTGAGATGTAACATAAATAAAGATTGTGTAGTTTGTGCTAAAGAATTAAATGAAGGAGTATTTATCGCTAGCACTATTGCCAAACCTATTGATGGAAAAATACCTATCTTAATTTTAAATACTACGAATAAAGAAATAAAATTAGACAAAATAAATACCACAGTACACGACCTTGATGATTACAATTATTGCAAATTCGAAAAACCTAATGAAATTAATGCTGATAGAGTTAAAACGTTGTTTACTCAGTTGAATTTCAATCATTTAGATACGGAAGAAAAAAAGGAATTAAATAAAATATGTGCCAAATACGCCGATGTTTTTCAATTACCAAATGATAAATTAACCGTCACAACATTATGTAAACAGTCGATACAATTAAAACCAAATATTGATCCAGTATATACAAAAAATTATAGGTTGCCACAAACACAAAAAAAAGAATTAGATAAACAAATAGATAAAATGTTAAAGGATGGAATAATAGAACCAACAAGAAGTGAATGGTCTAGTCCCGTATTATTAGTACCAAAGAAAGTTGATCCATCGGGCGAAAAGAAATGGCGCCTTGTTATTGATTACAGAAAACTTAATGACAGGATCCAGGATGATAAATTCCCTCTGCCTAACATAACCGAAATATTAGATTCCTTATCTGGTTCTATTTATTTCAGTCATTTAGATCTTTTTTCTGGTTATTACCAACAGGAACTCGAAAAAGAATCAAGAAAATTTACAGCGTTTTTCTCAGGCCAGTATCAAATGACTCGATTACCTATGGGTCTAAAAATTAGCCCAGGTGCATTTAGCAGAATGATAACATTAGCTATGTCAGGTTTAACGTACGAAAAATGCTTCGTGTATTTAGATGATATAGTGGTTTTCGGCCGAAATTTAGAAAATCATAATAGTAATTTAATAAGTGTTCTTGAAAGATTAAGAAAAGTTAACTTGAAATTAAATCCAGTAAAATGCGAGTTCCTAAAGAAGGAACTACTATACTTAGGTCATGTAGTAACAGCTGAAGGAATTTTACCAGATCCAGGCAAAATAGAAGCGATTCGTAATTACCCAACACCAAACAACGAAAAAGAGGTAAAAAGTTTTGTTGCTTTGGCAAATTATTACAGGAAATTTATACCCAAGTTCGCAGAAAAGGCTTACCCATTAACCCAGTTAAGTAAAAAAAATATTAAATTTCATTGGGACAAGAATTGCCAAAATGCTTTTTGTAGTTTAAAGAAAGCAATAAGTTCCCCGCCGGTATTGCAATATCCAAATTTCAGTGAAAACAACGAATTTATTTTACAAACAGATGCATCAGGATATGCTATAGGTGCGGTTCTTTCAAATAATGACGATCGCCCAATAGCTTTTGCAAGCCGAAGTTTAAATAAATCTGAACTAAATTATGCTACCATAGAAAAAGAACTTCTTGCTATAGTATGGGCAATCAAATATTTCAGACCATATTTATATGGTACACATTTTAAAATAAAAACAGATCATAAACCTTTAATTTATCTTTTTAACATGAAAGATCCCTCTAGTCGTTTAACAAAGTTTAGACTTCTTTTAGAAGAATATGATTTCACTGTAGAGTACATAAAAGGAAAAGAAAACATAGTGGCAGATGCTTTATCACGTACGAAAATCACTGTTAAAGATTTAAAAGAAATGAATGAATGTATAAATGTCATGACGAGAGCAATGAGAAATAGAATGGCAAAACAATCGAGCCAAAATATGAATCAGGAGAACAACTGTAGGACTGATCACCCGAAAGTTGTAGATATTAACTCCAAAATAAATGGATGTGTCGAATTACGTTTTCTAAACGTTACTGAGCTCAGAAAAATAAAAGCATTAATGCGCAGTAAAAACTATGATATTCAAGAACTAGGAAATTTTACATACGTTAAAAATCAAAATACTCTTTATATTAAACCACTTTCCTCAGAACAAAAGGTACGAGATACCCTTGTGAAGGAACTTGGTATAGCATGTGAAAAATGGAAAATAAATCAAATAACTGTTATTAAAGATAATAACAATAAAATGATAGTAGAAAAGCTAGCTAATGAAATAAAAAACGATGTTAATTGGACTAGTCCACAGTTATGTATACTAAAAAATGTATCAAGAGTAGAAAATAAAGACGATAAGAAGGTAATATTAAATGATTTCCATTTACTACCCACTAGCGGTCACGCAGGGATTAAAAGAATGTATAACAATATAAAAAGACGTTATTTTTGGATAGGACTAGAAGACGATATTAAAAATTTTGTGAAAAAATGTTCTAAATGTCAAAAAGAAAAGTTTTCTTTGTATACTAAGGAACCTATGACTATCACAACCACAGCCAGCACTGCATTCCAGAAAATTTTCTTAGATGTTGTTGGACCCTTAGACACAGATACAAAGAACTTTTCTTACATTTTAACCCTTCAATGCGACTTAACGAAATATATTGAAGCCTACCCATTAGTGACGAAAGGTTCAAAAGAAATCGCTGAAACTCTAGTAAGTAATTTTATACTACGTTATGGTGTTCCAGAAATGATAACAACCGACAGGGGTTCCGAATTCACTTCAACTATTTTTCAAGAAGTATGCAATTTGTTACAAATAAAAAAGAATACATCTACAGCATATCATCATCAAAGTATTGGGGCATTAGAAAACACCCATAAAAGTCTTGGCGCTTATCTTCGAATACAAACTGATAATAATCCAGAACATTGGAGTAAGTGGCTACCATTTTGGTGCTTCGCTTACAATACTTCAGTTCATACTGAGACAAAATTTACACCATTTGAATTAGTATTTGGTAAAAAGTGTAACCTACCTAGTAATTTAACATCTCAGATTGAACCTCTGTATAATCATGAAAATTATCCAATGGAACTTCGTTATAGGCTTCAAATATCTCAAAGAGATGCTAGGGAAAATTTAATTAAGTCTAAAATTGTAAGAAAAGAAAAGTATGATAAGTATATTAAGCCAACAGTATATAAACCAAATGATGACATACTTATAAGAAATGAAAATAGAAATAAGTTTACTAGCATATTTTCAGGTCCATATAAAGTTGTGAGAGAGTTAAGTCCAAATGTAGAGATAATAAAAAATGGCAAGATAGATGTAGTTCATAAGAATCGTACTAAGAGATATATACCCGATACTAATTGTACTAGTTAAAAAAAAAAAAATAATGATAAAAAAAAAATATATATATACATACATATATTTTTTTTTGTAATCGGTGGAGATGTAGTATAGGTATCACTTAAGATATAATAAATTAAATATTAAAGACATTGGTTATATTATGATGTCATAGTTTGGAATGCATGCAAGTCCTTATAAGGCATAGTTGATAAAACATTATTGTTTATATTTAAGATCCGTACATCGGAATGTTAGGTACTCTTTTGAGGCACCGCTATTTGAATTAATATTTTATTTTTATTATTAAATGTAAACATCCAACCACCCACTTAGGAGGGTGACGTGTATTACTAGTATATAAGTTCCCTTATAATCAAATAAAAGTTAGTTACAACACAGCTCGTACTTGTTTTACTTGTGTCCCGATCACCCATCAACACAACACATCCAATTGTCCGAATGTGCAGATCCGTCCTCACGATGTTTTCCCTTTCCGTAAGAGCATCGGTTAGCACCCTAACTAATGTTCGTGACTCAGAAAAGAGTTATTGATTTATGGCCGAGGTCAGATTTGATCAACATGTTCAAATATGTATGTAAAGTTGCACATAGATTTACCTTCTTTTATACATTTGTAACCATTACACGTTACATCTTCTCAAGAATTGGAATGAATCTAAACAGCGTATACGAAAAAAGCCGCGGGCAGACAGGCGCAGGCGTCTACAAACAATTAGATTCGACATTCAAATTAACACAAGGTTAATTACTGCCTTATAGAAAATCTGCAAACGTCTTCAAAGGTTTATTTTCCAATTATGTATAGAACACAATTTCGTTTGAACCAGTATTAATCTAAATGTAACATGATTTCAATAATTGAATCTGGCAAGTCAACAGAAATAATAATTGAACAAATATTGTGAAATCTAAATGAAGCCGTGAAGATAATTTCAATGGTTTGCTCATCAAAGGCAAACATATATTGGGAGAGATCATAACTGTAATAAAGCCCTGTTCATACTACGTGGTTTTGGACCTTTGATTTGACGTTTAAAATACTTGAGAGTATTATATACGGCTGCCAAATAAAAGCGCCGTCGCCGTGTGGTTCCCGGCACCAATACAAAAAAGGAATAGAACCACTCCATCTCTTTCCCATGTATGTCGTAAAACGCGACTAAGGGATAGGCTTACAAACTTGGGATTCTTTTTTTAGGCAATGGGCTAGCAACCTGTCACTATTTGAATCTCAATTCTATCATTAAGCCAAATAGCTGAACGTGGCCATTCAGTCTTTTCAAGATTGTTGGCTCTGTCTACCCCGCAAGGGACATAGACGTGGCCGTATGTATGTGTGTATTTATTCTTCTTTCAGGCGATGGGCTAGCAAACTGTCACTATTTGATTTTCAATTCTCTCATTACGCCTCACAGCTGAACGCAGCCTATCATTCTTTTTAAGACTGTTGGCTCTGTCTACCCCGCAAGGGATATAGACATCATTTCATGTATGTATGTATTAAAACGTACCTATAACTATAGATTTGTGTTTTCTAACCAAATTTCAAATGTTTGACCCGTAATAACTTTCGAACCGATAGTCTGTTTTTGAAGAAATTTTAAGTGTATGAATAATCGGGCAATAGAAATTTTAAAAATCAGTTAAGAAGATTTTGAGTTTTACATTTTTAAGTTATATTTCGTTACTTTATTTCGATCTGTTAGGATTAACTCTGAATTTAAGATACAAGCCAAAACTATTAATTGAAATTTAAATAATAATAAATACCTAATAAAAATATTTATTTGATAAATACGAAATTCCCACGGGAGCGAAGCACCGGGGCGCAGCTAGTTATCAATAAGCTTTATCATGAAAAACGTTATCCCGATAATTTGTATCCAAAGGCAATAATGTAAGGGGATTAATGTCTAGTCACGAGCAGGCTTAAGGAATTAATCCGATGTTTAAATTTTAATTGCTTTGTTCTAGGTGAAGATAGATTGCAGAAGAAAGGTTCTGTTAGAACAATCACGTTCATACGTTACTAATTCTACTCTGAAACTTTAAAGACTATATATACAAATAAATTGGTTTTTGTAGAACGTGACCTTTCTGTCTATTCGAGACTGCTAGCTCTATCTACCCCGCAAGGGATATAGACGTGACTATATGTATGTAGAACAGTAATACAGGATCGTCGTATGTCAACATTTATGCAATGACATCGGTAAGGTAAAATCCCGAGTACATGAAAAGCACAAGCACACAAAATTCTATTATTTTTATCGAAATAAGTACTATTGTTAAATTACGTTTGAATTCAGTGACACTATCAGTTTTGCAAATAAAAAATGAACAAACACGCTAAACAGTCGCCGTATTTGCGTATAAAATCATGGAGTGTTATTTTGGAAACCTAAAATAAACATTTGTATTGAACACAAATAACAATACAACACTTCAATTTACACTGTACAGGTTTAAAAGTAAACAATTGAAGCTTGCAAACAGAATGCAATTGGAACAAGTCTTGGTAGTAAACACAGTGTTTGAAGTACCGCCCAGAAGGCGCATTAAGGCGACATTCCATTGCTATGTATGACGGTGCTATACTTGCACGCTTAGCTAAGCTTCTGCTGAAATTATATAGATTACTCCATTGAGAAAATTTTGATACTATATTTACGCTGCGAATGTTTACGAAGTGATCGTAACTCAACAGATATTACAAAATAAATAAATTTGTTACTTCGGAACGTTTTCCTCCATGTGATAATTCCGCGGTTGTGAACTAGGTATGAAACTAAAAGAAAAATATTCCCATTAAGACACAAAGTCACTGTCAAGAGAATTACATACAACAGCAATATTTGAATCACGTAAGTGTATACAATAAAAACTTTTGTAAATAATTTATCAATACATATGGACATACACAATACATACTTAAAACACGCCTACCTCCCGGAGGGGTGAGCAAAGACCACATCTTTCCACTTGTCACGATGCCTGCATACTTCTCTAATAATTAATTAATATCGTGTTGTTAATTAAACTTGGTTTGTTAAAATGCGGCGCATTGCATCTCAAATTATTTCTGTTTATTGTCCTAGGGACCAAGACAATAAACAGAAATTATCTAAATAAGTTAGTTTAAAATCGCTGACAAGCACAACATAATGCATTGTATCTATGGAACAGTATCCCTATCACTACCCATAGCTCTATCATGCTTCAGGTTATATGAGCCGACTTATGGGAGGAGTGCGATGCTCTCGCGTTTGCTCTCTGACAGCGCACCCTTTCTTGATTCCCTACAGAATCTCTTTACTGCCCCTTTTAGTTCTATATTACTCACCCCTTATTCTATGTATCTTAGGAACAGTGGATTTGTGGCTTTAGCACAGTATTTGAAGGACCGCCGAGAAAGCGCCTTTATTTGAATAATTTGATTAAGTCACTGTTACAGACGGTCGTGGTCCTTATTGCTTTGAAATAGAGACTACTTTGTAGAATATGGCTATTGATCGAAAGATGTGGTCTTATTTGCTAAAATGTCGGAGTTTTGGAATTTAATTACAATTAGTAACCGACCAAATTATGTTTCGTTACACGTACTACGCGGTAAGTAAAAGTGTAAGACTCAAACTTGCACCTCAATCATTAGCTTGTCTAAATAGGCAGTGCAATAATAATCCAATGCGCTAAATATATTTTAGCGTGTTGAATTATTACTGAAAAGTTTCATGAAAATCCGTTTATTCCTTTTAAAGTGTAGTTCTAGTTAACAGTACTCGTAACAAACACATAAACATGCTTGCAAACTTTCGCATTTATATATTATTACAGTACAAATATAATACCTAAGTATAAATATAGCATCTAATTATGATACCTTTAATGAGAGATCCTTTGACATTATTTTCCACTCAGTATAGGTTTATTGCACTCCAATTAATTCGGATCGCGTTTTTGTGTTTATTTCTTATATTCTGGTTATTTTTGAGGCTTATTTCCAAACCACAAAATAAAGATGCTTACAAATATGAGTCATTTCTCCGGTCTGCTTGGCGTAGTGAATGTGTAGAGACTTTGGACTACAGGTTCGAATTCTGATTAAGTTATGATTGAAAAAAGACACTTCAGGTCTATCATAAAATTCTTCAAGTCTAGAAGTTATTTAGGAACATGATCGTAACCTATGGTTCAGAGCTAGAAGATTTTTTCTTATGTAACTCATATTATTTTTAACTCGCTTATGGTAATGGGAAATTTATTGCCTTTGTTATTTTTTTCTAATTTAAGTAAGGTAAGGTAATTTTCTGTTCACTCAATGTTTATGTCGACACTTAAGGGAACATCTTAAGAATTCCTTATTTCAAGGTTCAATGATTTTGTATCTGCGCCAAAGAAATATTCAAAACACTTCCCTACGTATTTATTTGGATATATTTTATCGCTGTGTTTATTAGAGCATTCATAGATTACGACTTCTTTTTAGACTCGGTTCTACCAAAAACATTTTTTTTTTCATAAATAGAGCGTATCTAAGACGATTTTTGATTCGTTTGTCAATAGTAGGTAGGAACAGGTTTTCTTTAAAATCATATTCCAACTACCAAAGCTATACTTCTTTGCGGGGATTCTGGTAAATATTTTGTAAAGACTAAGGATATTGGCAATAATCTATTTATATATAATATAAAAAATGTATAAGTTTTTTAATAATTTATAAATAAACAAATGGGCGTCGGTGGTAGAACGGTTATACCTAAATGTAAAAAAAAAACGCTTTTGCAACGTTATCCGATGCGTTTATCGATTGCTTTTTAAAGTTGCCTAATTGTGCAGCCTTTCATCAAAGCAACTGAATATATTACCATGATCCAATAAAGGTAAGGTTCCCCTGAGAAGGTTACGGAGGTCAGACATGAGTCGCTTTACGTTAAAACCTGACTCACCCAACCCAGGATCCAAGGTCAAGGGCCCCGGGCACCTCTCTCAGAGTGTGAGGAGGAACTGGGGTTAAAACCAGGAGCAGGAATACATACATACATAAAATCACGCCTATTTCCCGGAGGGGTAGGCAGAGACTACCTCTTTCCACTTGCCACGATCTCTGCATACTTCCTTCGCTTCATCCACATTCATAACTCTCTTCATACAAGCTCGGCGGTTCCGGGTACTTTTGACCTGACCCTTTACCAGGACGTCCTTAATTTGATCAAGATACGTTGGTCTAGGTCTTCCCACTCCAGGAATATGGGTGAGAATCACCTGCAATGTTTGCCAAGTTCAAATAGGACTCGCTTCGTGCACCTAAATAGACTTATCCAATACAGGGTGGTCACAAGCAGATGATTCCAAAGAGGTAAGGAAACAATTACCAGGATGACGAAAGGCCTCTCTATTGACATTAAAATAACAGGAAATACGGTAAACAAACAATGGAACTTAACAATGCGACCCATTTATAACGTTTGAACTCCCAAATGCATTGGTATACTGAAACTACCGCCGCTTGAATATCTAATGAGACGGAGCTATTATCAGTATGGCTCATTAAATTTTACAGTCAGAATACTCTTCGGCTATCTAAGCGATTCTAAGCTCTACGTTCATGTGTACAAAGACTAGTCAAGGTAAAGTAATCAGTTTTACGGGGCTTAAAAATCCAAAAAGAGAATTGTATTTAGCAAGTACTTAACACTTCTATTCCTTTGTTTTAAGGACCTTTTTACTTTAAAACACTTGGGACGCTGTGATGAGATGAACCCGGGAAATCCTTTTTCATTTAATTTTTATTTTGTGTAATGAGTTTATTTGTGAACCGGATAATTGGGAGATGAATTTAATTTTACATGTGAGTAGTGGGTTAATTCGCATAGTTTTTACAGGGAGCAGTTTTAATTGGGCCCGTGGTTTTAATTACGTTCGGATGGATGAAGTGTTGAGATTTTTGTTTATTATTTAAAACCTGTAACACGTATACTTCCTTGAAGATGGTCTTAGTTAAAACCGAGCCAACAGTTTTGAAAATACTGAAAGGACACATTCATATGTGTATATTCTGACGGCCTCTGTGGCTCAGCGGTAGTATGCTTGTCTGTGACATTGGAGGTCCCGGGTTCGAATCCCGGCCAGGGCATGATGAGAAAAGAACTTTTTCTGATTGTCCTGGGTCTTGGATGTTTATCTATATAAGTATTATATTATAAAATATAGTATCGTTGAGTTAGTATCTCGTAACACAAGTTTCGAACTTACTTCGAGGCTAACTCAATCTGTGTAATTTGTCCCGTATATATTTAAAAAAAAAAAATATTTAAAAAAAAAATATGTATAGCTTAATGATAAAAGTTGCGATTCAAATAGTTACAGGTTGATAGCTCGTCGCCTTAAGAAGAATTCCAAGTGTTTTTTTATTATTATTTACCAGTCTTTATCACTTTCTTTTTTTGCGTCAAAAGTAAATTTTATAATGATGTCATCTAAGTAGCTGAGGTTATTTGAAAAAATCCAAATTATCAAACAAATTTTCCGTTTACTACTTTCACAAAGGAAATTCAAATCGTATGTAAATACCTTTGCCCCTGGTTAGACTCGGCATCAGCTGGCATTATGCTAATTTATAAGAGCACTTGCTTCCGAACTGCGGTTAATCAAGTCATGGATATATGTGTTATAAGTGCGTCTGTATGTTTTGAAATGGGTCCTAAACACATATGTATAGGTACTTATATCACTTGTTCGTAAGGGATTTCGGACCTATAGTCATAGAAAGTATCTGATCACGTTTATATCCCTTGTATGGTAGACAGAGCCAACTGACTTGAGTTACTAAAAAGACATGTTCAGCTGTATGGCTTATGTAATTGAAATTCAAATAGTGACTGGTTATTAGCCCATCACCTAAAATAATCGCTTTTTTCATCTACGGGTACGTATTCTTCAGTGCCGGGCACTACACGGCAATGACCACATTTACCTGAATGGCATAGTTATAGAAATAACATAGGGCAAGTCAAAAAAAGCCCAATTTTAGGAGTTATTTTCTTAATTGATTCTTACAATTTGCACGGGAACAAGCTGCTGGAACACACTACATATATTTATGATCTTATCACTTATGAGGATGCAGACCGGACAATAAGGAAAACAAATGATAGAAAGCGGACCCAAGGTCCCAAAACATAGTGATGTTATTAAAAACACACAATAAAAAAAACATCACTATTAAAATAATTTCCTACAAAAAAACAATCACAAATTTAAAAATCAACATTGTAAGCTTGAAGAATTATTCGCAGTACCTCCAAAACTTTGGCTCGTAATCAAATTGGGGTTTACTCGTTTCGGATGCCATGAAAATAAAACTCAAGCATGAGAGCGTTCGGATCGGAACCAACTTTATAACGACATAAAAAGTCTCCCCGTACGGTTGTTGATGTCACAAAATATAAATTATAGGGAGATAAGGTCATCAAATCATCCTCCAGGTCTTAGTTTCGGTTACATCCTGACCGCTCTAGAAGAGATCTCTTGGAGGCGCGCCCACGAAACTGAATTGGGTAGTTTCCTTTTTTTTTAAAAAAGCGGCACCCGTCTGACCCGATTTGCAGGGAAACCTTATTCATATTAGATCATGCAGGTTTAATCACGATATTTATCTTCACCGCTAGAGTATCGTTTATTGAGCAAACAAAGATACAAAGACAAAAGAAGGTATTTCTTCATGAAAACTTACTTGAGAAATTTTATTTTTTAAAAAAGCTCTGCATTTGATTCATTTTTTAAATTACATACATATTATCACGTTTTTATCCCTCACAGGGTAGACAGAGCCAACAATCTTGAAAAGACTGATAGGCCACGTTCAGCTGTTTGGCTTAATGATAGAATTGAGATTCAAATAGTGACTGGTTGCTAGCCCATCGCCTAAAATAAGAATCCCAAGTTTATAAGCCTATCCCTTATTCGCCTTTTACGACATTATTTTTTTATTATTTTAATTAATTACGTTCAACATAATATTTTGACAAAGGTTTGAAAAGATACTTCTGTATATTAACTATTTTATGGTACTGTCAAGTAAATCCATCCGATAGAAGACATGTTAGAGAAGTCACATCAATAAACTGGTATTTGGAATTTTTTATCGAAACAATAAAAAACTGAAATTATAGCTGGCATCTTACAAGTGTACATACATATAGTCTAGTCTATATCCCTCGCGGAGTAGATAGAACCAACAATCTTGAAAAGACAGATACGCCACTTCGGCTGTTTAGCTATTTTTTATTCTGAGAAGAGCTGTAAGCACTCTGAATTAAAAAGAACATTCCCTTGGGAATTTATTCTTTACTTTATTAATTAGGGAATATATTTGCCAAATTTTAGCTTCCTAAACCTAGTAGATTTCGTTTATACATTGTCCATCAGTCAGTCAGTCATATAATAACATAAAGTGTATATACTGATGATTAGTTATTATTTTTGTTGAACTTAACCTTCAAAAAAATTGGCAGTCATAATTTTAACCCTTTATGAGTTGTTCATTTACATTTATAATTACGAGTGAAAATGAACATAAAAGCCCTACAGTGGCCTACAGGGATGTGTATATTTGAAATAAAACCCGACAGCCATTATCATAAGCTACCTCTCAAGTAATGATCATATTACGCATTTAATTGGCTGTGTTTTAGATTAGAGAAACAATGAGACATTTTATTAAACGCTCGAATTTAATTTATCGATGACAATATAAACTCAAAAATTACCTAAAAATGTAACTGACATCAACTGTATGTGAAACTTACCTTTATTGTAAAATCGTAAAAGCTGCATAAGATGAATGTGATATTTTATAGTCAAACCATTTGATACTATGCACACTTTTTTAAAAGAAAGGATTCCGTATTACACTTCAAAATCTTGCAGTTATTGAAGTACCTCATTTACATATCTATAGCTATCTTACGTTAGCTATCTTAAGTTATGTATTAAACTGCTACTTTTAATACCCCTCTTTTTTATTAAAAGGTTAATATACTCGGGCACCGTTTCCCTAAACGAAATGTTTTCACAAATCGAGAGCATTTTTAGGAAATAAAAAGCGGCCAAATGCAGACGGTACAAAACGAGACCCGGACTGTACCCCTGGGATTCGAAGTCGTGAACGTATAAAATATACTTATTTGGAACGCGCCAGCACGTCTTTTATATTGAACCTCTATTTGTTACTTAAAATGATAGCGCACTTAGAGTGTTTGCTAACATATGCCGCTGAAATTTCACTTTGTACCGGGTTTTTAAGTTATCTGTGTCTATAGATTTATTTAAGTTTTCAAATTAACTTTAAATACCGTTTTTTAATCTGATGTTATACAGGCTGTCTGATAAATCAAGTCTTTTTTTCTGGACTTAATAAATCATGAACACGATTAACTTTATCAAAACATAAAAAATAATCAAAATAGTATCATCATATCAATCATGGTCTCAGAATGTTTGGAATAGACACCCTGTTTTACTTCGAAATCAAACTGCATAATCGATTAAATACATACACATAATCACATTTTTATCCCTTATGGGGTAGACAGAGCCATAAGTCTTGAAAAGACTGATATGCCATATTCAGCTGTTTGGCTTCATGAGATTTAAATAGAATATATTAAACAATTAAGTATCGAGGACATATTTTTGCCTACCATCAGGTGGCTAAACCATCACCTAAAAGAAGAATTCCAAGTTTATTAATCTTTCCCTTAGTCGCCTTTTACGACATTCATGGGAGATGGAGTGATCGGATTCTTTTTCTATTGGTGCCGGGACCTACACGGCATTAGTGATGAAAATTATTTAAATATTTAAAAATCAATAGTTCCAACCGCGTTCCAACGTCTTTTACGACATCCATGGGAAAGAGTTGGAGTTATCGCTAATATTGTCAAAATAACATTCGTCGATACAAAAAAAGAACTTATGCAAAAGCACTCAATTGATATAATTTGTATTATTATTTCTAAAAACAGGTTACAATGATGTAAATTTAAATTGTCATTGAGCTTTATCAATGCACGTTTTCGAGAGATTCACCGAAATCAACGACTAAAATTATACAATAATCTAACTGTACAGATGTTATAACGATACTACCGGCACTATTAACAATTTCGTTTTATATTGAATAGATCCTGAAACACAAGTCCACCCAAAAACAATGACTATTCCGATAGTCGGACACCTCTTGTTGAGGGCCAAAGTTCTGGCAATCAATGGAGTTCATTAAGGCGGCTATCCATAGCTACGCATTAATAAATAACCTGTTTTAACTAAGTACTTTTTAATGTTTGTTTGT
Organism: Amyelois transitella; assembly: GCF_032362555.1. NCBI lineage: Eukaryota > Metazoa > Arthropoda > Insecta > Lepidoptera > Pyralidae > Amyelois > Amyelois transitella. Next base: position 2,938,815 of record NC_083509.1, read on the forward strand.
TTTAGTTTGGTATATTTTTGGTATGAACAGTCGAGAGCTTAAGCCTTGTTCATATCAACCAATGCCAAAGTGGAAGGCGCTGCCTTGGACAAATTTATAAATAAATATTGCTATTGTTTCAGTTTAACAAGGTTAATAAAAATAGATTACTTCTGATACAAGGAAATAAATTATATTGTCAGGTTGTCAGGTGATTTCTGATGCTCAAAATATATTTTTATATATTTCAGACTTATTTTAATCTTTAAACATTATCGGTTTAGAATTCCTTCCGCCAGTATGTCCCGGATTTCATGATTCTTCGTTGTTCATTTTCTTACCAACCCACTTTCATTCATTCTCTCCACATGGCTAATTCCCTAACTAAGTAAGCATTCCCATTTCTGAATTAGGTATTCAGAAATGGGAATGCTTACTTAGTTAGGGAATTAGTCTTTCTAATACTCTTGACATCGGAAAACGTAGCGCGCGCATACTCAGAAGTGGAACGCCGTCTTTATGCTATATTGAGGGAAGTTGTTGTAATCCAAGTGGATCAAGTAGTACGTGAGGGCTGATTGGCTCAGAAAGGGCTTTGGCGATTCCGTTAATCACTACCTAGTAATCAAACTAGATGTAGGTAGGTCTGATCGAGAACGCGAATAGGGAAAACTGGATACCAACCCTTTTTACACGACTGCGAGGGAATGTTTTCCTTCAGTGAATGAACGATAAGAAATCTTTTTGTTCTATATTTTTAAAAATGGAATCTATATTGAAATCAATACACTAAAAGCTTTGTTGATGGAAATTCTAGTAGCGTATAGTTCTTTTTTGTAAAAAAGCTTTTGGGCCTGAGTGAGCTTTATTTCGTCACAAATTCAAGTACAAATAATATTTTTTTTTATTTCTACATACATTTATTTATCCAAAAACATAGATAACTAAAAAATCAAATTTGTTTCCAGGTAAAAGTAATTACTGTACTTATATGTTTTTTTTTTAATTTTTATATTCATTTATTTATCTGCAATCAACAACCTAATTAAAAAGAACAAAATTTAATCGTAAAAGTTGAGCTACATCATAGAAAAGACATTAAGTTATTAATGTCACGGGAAGAATAAACGGGCAGTTAAGGGGAGCCCCCCAAATCTCTGTAATCTGTTAACTGCAGCCAAAGGGCGGGGGAGACCATAGGAACCCTATAAACTGCTTTCTGAACTTCGCCCATAAGAATTATGAAAACGAGCGGGGTCCCAAAATGGAAACAGTTTTTATGATATTTCTGATGGTATCTTACGTATGAGATACGTTTATTTTTATGTCTTGGTGTCATTTTACAAGTTTTTTATTTGAATTAGAGTTTTTTATAACTTTATGTAACTCGTTGTATTCTTTAGTATAGGGTAAATCTTGCAAGTAGATATTTGGTATAGGTAGATATTACTATCAGTTTTGAATTTAATAAGCTGATCACGTAATGACGCATCATATATATTTGACCACTGCGTCAATCGGCATCTAATCTTATAGTTTCTATAACAAATTTTTACCTTATACATTCCATTACACTATTTAGAAATAAACGTCAAATCCTTCTTTCTAAAAGCTTCAGGACGGAAATTCTCGGGAACCGACTCTGAGATCAATAAAACAGAACAAAATAATTTAAAAATAATGCTGGTATTAAGCGCGCACGTAACTTACCTTTATTTTATCTCGGACGTTTCGAATCGTGCTAAAATGATCCGTATCCACCGAGCGACTGAACGAGTGGGCTACTGATTCGTCTGGTTCTACGCATTTAATACCTGTATTATAATATAGCTTTTATCAACGCGAGTAATCCAAATCTTTGGTTATGACTAAAATATACTAGTTATTTATCGTAAAAATGCACCTCCTAAGAAAAAAGACTTTACCGAAATACTTCTGCCGTTCCAAAATAATAGAATTTCTAATGAACTTATAAACAGTTGCAAAACGAATCTGTACGAACGAATCAGCGTTCGAAACCAAACCAAAAAACAGTGAAATTCATTAAAGCCCTTTTTGCGCTATTTGCCTACAGCACTATATACATATATTATATTCGTAAAACAAATCTTTTCCCCTCCTTTCAAATAAAATATTAACCAACAGAAAGGGTTGAATGGTTATTCTTAGTAATTTCTCGCTCACCCTTATATTTTGCAGCCCCTGTCTCAAGGCCTCCAATGCAGCATATCTCCTACAATAACAATCCAATGGGTCCTTTTTGACCCTCCGTTTTTAGTAATTTTATCTGAATACGTCAGGGAATAATTTAAGATATGCTATTGGGAAGGACAGCCCTAAAGGGATCTGCTTTCCTTTATTGCCCAATGCACATTGTCGTTGAATGAAAAGGAAGGTCGGTATTGTGCTGGCGGATGGTACGTTTTGACAAATAAACTTTGTGGTTTATTGAGTTCAAAGTATGACGTTCTTTTGAAATGAATCTCCCTTCAATGTACTTACTAACTTTTGTTTATGGATGTGATATGTCATCGTTAAAACTGCTATGAGATAATAGTAGCATTCGTTAATATACATATATACATATAATTATGTTTATATCCCTAGCGGGGTAGACAGAGACGGTGACTTTCAGTCTAGAAAAGACTGATAGGCAACGTTCAGCTGTAAACAGCCGAAGCTTAATGACAGAATTGAGATTCTTTGCTAGTCCGTCGCCTAAAAAAATAATCCCAAGTTTAAAGCCCTGTCCCTTATTATACATACATTTACATACATCCCGCAAGGAATATCCTTGCGGTATAGACAATGTAGAACAGAACCAACAAACAGGCTAAAAAGATTAAATGGCGATTATCCGTTGTAGGGCTTAATGATAGATTTAAAAAAAAGTTTAGTTTATTAACAATACATTTAAATAAACTGTCTGAATAAAGAAGCCATTAAGCAAACATTTGATTACCTAATTAAAATAATGATTTAAATAAAAAATAAATACGACTACCTATTCCGACAAAATGTTTTAGTAAATTCTAGTGATTTTGAAACGGTTATTTCTCGTTAATTTTAAAACAACATACATAGTTCGCACATTTTGCAAATGCACTGATAAATATGTGTGCAATATATCATTATTAATTAATTATTCTATTCGTAAAGTGAACGCAAATGTGAAACAAAATTATTCAGTTATTTGCTTTTAATATCTGCGTTGCGCGTTAGTGCTTACATAACTGAATTGTGCATAAATATCATTTAGGTGGTAATTAATAAAACGTTTTCATTTTTAACCGACCTTTTAAAAGTAAGTGGTTCACTCTGAGTTGAACGTTTATCGTTTGTTTTATTGACATACTTTATACACACCGATCTCAATTAATATGCAATATTTTAAAATGCAATAGTGAGTTTGTATAACTTGTTGGTTAAGTAGTTTATTAGGTGAACTCAAAAAAAGGAAAGAAAAAAGAGGAAAAAATGAATTTTTCATTAACAATAAACCCATGCAATCACTACAAATATAGTAGTGCTAAACAGGTCAAAATGTTTTTTAAAAAACCCTAAAAAATAGCGATTGTGTTGATGAGCAAGTTAACAGAATGTGTTCCAAAATTTGATTAGATTCTGATGATAAATAATTTCACTTTTTTAATTATCTTAATGCAAGCTCGGCGGTTTCGGGTACTCTTGACCTGACCCTTTACCAGGACGTCCTTAATTTGATCAAGATACGTTCGTCTAGGTCTTCCCACTCCGAACTTACCCTCCACATTCGTTTCATTTCTAATGTGTACAATATAACACAATAATTATTTATATTCATTTTAACAAAACAAGTCCGTAGAGACGTCATAAGAAATCATTCCTTACCATGAAATAACATAATATTTGTATACGTCAGTTACGCTCAAGGGAAGCGGCGTGGCGTCAGCGGATATATAGCCATAAGTTTTACTTTAGCAGAAAATTGTTCTGCTGTCGGTCCTTCCTATAGACATATATTGATAATAGACAAGATTTATACTAAAATAAAGTGTTATTTGAACTTGTTAATGCGAGTACTAATAAACAAAGATTTGCGATCAATATTTACATCATATTACATATTTTTTACCAACCATTGGATACATTGTATATATAATTATTTCGAAAATTTCTTAGTTTAACCTACTATACTATATTTTTATGTCATGAGAATACTACTACGAATTTATTTTAATGCTAAGACTGAACGTCATATTTTAATTTATTTAAATGAGATAATGTTCCTATCACATGCTGGAGGGCCACTACGTTTGTACGGTTAGTTCTTGCAGAAGCATGCGAGAAAGAAAGAGAATAAAAGAATTATTACGTAATAATATTATAAAATTAATAATGACTGACATTCATAACTTCTTTGCAAATATGTCGACTACAGCACAATATAGCAAACCCCAAAACCATGCACAAAAATATATTTTAGCTTTACCAAATACTAGCATGATAATATATCCTTATCCATACTTCATGCATATATATATGCAAAATTTCAATCAGATCGGTTTAACTATTATTAAGTGACAAACAAACTGACTTTTGCATTTATAATATCAGTATGGATCCGCTGTCTGTTGTCTTAAAAGTCAATGGTATTTCCTTCGGATATAGTTTTAGTGATGTGTGTGGGATTCTGTCGAGGTTTAACACCTGGGTGAATCTGTTATGGCGTGAGTTCAGTCAACCGTGAATACGAATGTATAGGTGAACATCTTCTATCAATAATAATGATTTATTTAAGTAAAAAAATATTGATAACTAGCTGTAGCTGTTGACCTCGACGTATTATTCCAATTTCTAACCTATAAAGGTTAGAAATTGGAATAATACGTCGAGGTTGCCGTGTGGTTCCCGGCACCAACAGAAAATAGAATAGGACCACTCCATCTCTCTCCCATGGATGTCGTAAAAGGCGACTAAGGGGTAGGCTTATAAACTTGGGATTCTTCTTTTAGGCGATGGGCTAGCAACCTGTCACTATTTGAACCTGAATTGTATCATTAACCCAAATAGCTGAACGTGGCCTATCGGTCTTTTCAAGACTGTTGGCTCTGTTTACCCCGCAAGGGATATAGACGTGATTATACGTGATGTCTAACCTTTATTACTGCAAATTTTCGTTAAAATTCATACTCGTTTTTGCGTTTAGGAGTAACAAACATACATCCACACCCCTATAAACTTTTGTATTAAATTATTAGTAGGATAGAAGCAAATTACACAATTGATAAGATTCTGACGATAAATTATTCCACTGGTTTTAAAATGTTTTGTAAACAAAGACTCATTTTTATTAAATTTCATTAATATTTTATACTGATCATAAATTATTCCAACTATTCTGAAAATGTTTTTGTTTTTTTTAAATAAATTTAAGTCTTACTAACCATAATATTTATGCTACTATAGTGTTAATTACACGAAACAGCTGTTAAGATGTTATCAAGTGACTTGTAAGCGGAAGTAAGCGGAAGAAGCGACACGTACTATGGTCTGACCATACCGGAAGTGCACCAGATAACTTCAACCACCCTTTCATTAAACTTGGTTTGTTGCCAGGGGTCACATTACGCTGGTTTATCGAATTAAATGAAAAAAGAACAGCCATTCCAATTGCATTTATGTAAATAATGATTTTTACGGTAATAAATACCGTACATAAGTTGTATATCATGACGGAACAGAACCAACAATCTCAAAAACACTTCAAAAGCCTAACTAGGTATACCTTAATCAAAAAATATAAAAGAAATCAAGTTAAAATCATTTGTATTTTTACCTATTGTGTCATTTACGAATATTAATAATATATAATATAAGTTAAGTTATGTTTGTAACAGCGGTATGTAAATGTTTTTGGCAATAAATGTATTTTTATTTTATTTTATTTTTATAATATTTAAAGCTTTTATTTATTTTTAATATTTAAAGGTAACAACATTGCTTTTTAATTTATATGAGGATGCTTTATAAATATCAGGATATATTAATAATTTTCTACGTCAGCTGTAAATTATCATAGGCCTCAGAATTCGCAGAAGTGAAATAATAAATTTTTACTTATTGAAATACATAACCCCGATTTCAAAGAATACGATTTCAATAGAAAAATTCTAGGTAACAATTCCGTTTTCAAGAAAAATAAAAATTCGAAACAAATTTTCAAAGTTTTAAGTACCTATCAAGAAAATGGGAATACAGTAATGTAATCAAACCAATTTCGGCTTCAGATTGAAAAGCATAAGGTTGAATTTTCGATGTTGCATTTTGTGACCCGAATTCGCGACGCTAAATATAAATGTACCTTTTATTAGGAGTAAGTGGTGAAAGTTTTTGAACTCGGTAATTTGTTGACGTCTCTCACATGTGGCTAAAGCGAGACGGTTGCTCATTAACTCCATTTACCCCCACACAAAAATGAGGGTTATTATATTTTTTCCACATAGAAATCGGAATATAAGGCAATAGAAATGCCACATTACACTTGAAATTTAGAATTGATGACATTTTGCATCGCACGCATTTTTCTGCGCATGTAAAATTATTAAATACATTTTAGAATTGATATGCATTATTCAAACTTTATGGTGTCACAACCATCACTTTTGACGTCACTTAGTATTGGATTGTGTATGCTTGCTTGTACCATTGTACCAAGAACGAACCGATTAGACAAATCACAAATATAAGCTAGCTTGAACAGTGTGCATGCTTGGGTACAACACATTATTCTTCTTCTTCCTCCTAGCTCAGTCCCAGTTGCACCCTCACCGCTCTAAAGAGGAAACCAGGGTTGAAAAGACTGAATGGCCACGTTCAGCTATTTGACTTTATGATAGAATTCAGATTCAAATAGTGATAGGTTGCTAGCCCATCGCCTAAAAAGAATCCCAAGTTTATAAGCCTATCCCTTAGTCACCTTTACGACATCCATGGGAAGGAGATGAAGTGGTCCTATTCATTTTTGTATTGGTGCCGGGAACCACGCGGCAAAAAAAAGTTAGAGAAAACATCGTGAGGAAACCTACACATTCAGGCAACAGATCCAATATGGGTCACGTTTACCTGTTAAGGTAGCGGAAGTCAGATGGAAGTCGTTTCGTGTAAAAATATGACTCATCCGATCCAAGATAAATGGTCAAAGGCGTACCCCGGGCTCCTCTCCAGAATGATGAAGATGTTACCGGCCAGGGGAATTAGAAAGAAGGGAGAAATGGAAAAATCTTGTTTTAGTCCACTAAGTAGAAGTACCTACTTCGCTACGTTACATTTGAACATATACTACACTGTAAGTACATTTTATTGTGCACATTTTCAGTGTCTTCGCATTTTCCTGATGCATTGTGTGAAATGCTCGCGTGGGATTGTTGAAAGTGGATCGTGTTTTATGTAGCTGACTATATCTATGACAAGTCCGCACACTTCTTGTCCGACTTCCGAGAAAGGGAACTGTTTATGCATATAGTCTAATCTTATTTTTCTTAATACAAACATACATACAAATAATCATTTCTATATCCCTTGCGGGGTAGACAGAGCCAACAGTCTTTAAAAGACTGATATGCCACGATCAGCTGTTGGGCTTTACGATAGAATTGAGATTTAAATAGTGACAGGTTGCTAGCCCATCGCCTAAAAGAAGAATCCCAAGTTTATAAGCCTTTGCCCTAGTCCCCTTTTACGACATCCATCGGAACAAGATGGAGTGGTCCTATTTTTTTTTATTGGTGCCGAGATCCATACGGCACTTCTTTTTTTTTAATTTAAATTTTTCTTAATTATCTTGGTAATGGTCAAATTTTATTTGCCCTGACGTATGTCATATTGTTACAGACGGATATTTGTAGAGATTCACATATATATGTATATATATATATATATATGTGAATCTGTACAAATATCCCAGTGTGCTTGAGTATACATCCCAAAACATAATCAAATGAATGTTTATTCCGCAGGTTCAAATCCTAGTAAAAGAGTACCCGAAACCGCCACCGCCGAGCTTTCATGAAGAGAGTTATGTATGAGGAGGAAGCGAAGGAAGTATGCAGAGATCGTGGCAAATGGAAAGATGTAGTCTCCCCCTCCAGGAAAAAGGCGTGATTTTATGTATGTATGTATTAAAATCCTACTGCGATGATGTACCAATCAATTTTTTTCTGAGTTATGTACATCAGTTTAATTGGCTACCAATACTCTAATGGTAAGAAAAAACAATCCAGAATCATAGTCATTGGTGCACCCTGGACTCCTCTTTAGGCAAGTGGAACGAAGATTCGATTTCCCCTTTCTAATAGTAATAAAAATCGAAAGAAGAAAGCTACGTTTAGTTGGCTGACTAAATAATGGAAGTAAGATTCAGAGACTTTTGAGTTTATTCTTCAAGAGAAAAAAAAGGAAAACAATTAACCAACAATAATACGGTAAATTGTTTCGTCAGTAAAACTCCTAATTAGAAGAAATAAAGTCAATTTAATACAAAGAAAAGGGAACGTGACTGCCATTGTTGCGAGTTCATTTTGAAAACACGCTGAATTGTTACATTTATTTCATACAAAACAGCTATACGACTTGGCTATCTCAAATAAACAGCAGTGATAACCGCCGAGCATGAAGAGATTATGAATGTGGATGAAGCGTAGGAAGTATGCAGAGATCGTGGCAGGTGGTAAGAGGTAGTCTCTGCCTACCCCTTCAGAAAAGAGGCGTGATTGTATGTATGTATGTATGAACAGGTTCAGAACGTTGGTGGTTGAATCGGTAAGGTGCCCGGGTCAAATGCGTGTAGCACTTAAAAAGTAAAGGTTCCAATCGTACCTCGGCCATGTAACTACCAATAACTATTTTCGTTACGTAATATGAAGTCATGTACATTAGTTTTGATGTTAACATTATATTCAAGCAGATGGATATGTAATTGTGTAACCATAATCCACGGAGTTACGTTTCACTGCAAGGGCGCTCAGACGGGAGTTGCTTCATTATAGATCCTGACTTCTATTTGAATCTCAATACTATCATTAAGCCAAACAGCTATTTTCAAGATTGTTGGCTCTGTCTATCCCGCAAGGGATTATATGTATGTATGTTCTTTTAAACTAAGCATTCTTCTTTTCAGTCACTTTAACTTTAAGTCTGTACTTAAAGTTTAGAAGTATACATACTTCTTTCGCTTCATCCACATACTGAAGCTGAACGTGGACTACTGGTTTTGGGTTTATTAGTTCTGCCTACCTTATATAAAAACCTTGTTTATGATAAAAAAAACTGATTATTTTTGTGTATGCATGAAAATCTGTGCAGCATTTTATAGTAAATCTGTTTCGTACTTTAAATTAATTTGCTATTATTATCTTTTGAAAAAAATCCTGTATTTTTCACTTTTCGTTGTGTAAATTAAACTGTTTTTGTTTTCTGTTATTAGCGACTTTGCCCCGAGGAACAATAAGATCAAACGTTTTGTTTTGCTCCTTATTTTCTTAAATTTGAGAGTTTTATTTATCAATGGTATTGTTAACAAAATTTGGAATAAACAAATGAGGTACATATTTTGATATTGTGACTCATAATCATAATTTACTGTTGCATATTATCTCACCTCGGCTCATTGGTGTGTGAATACATATATAACCAAAGCTTGTTCATATTATTTACTTGCGAAGTTATTTTTTTATAAAATATTACACATTCTTTGACATTCTGACAATCATATCATTTTCTAGACATTCGTCCTAATTGGATATAAACTAAACGAAAAAAAAACTCAAACAATCTAAGTATTCTTTGATAAAGTTATAAATTAGACGGTCTTAATGTAAGTAAAAAGTAAGATTGAACAAAAACAATGAGACTTGTAGTGTTGCGAACGTTATTTATAACACAAATCCCCAGGGTTCAGTACGTGAAACGGGGAGATGAGCTTTTATTTCTACGAAAGATAGAAGCAGTTCTATCCCTTAATTTGTTTTACTCGCGAATTTATTTTTAGAAACATTGCTATTCTAAATTCCGTCATTAAACCATTCAACTGAAAGTGGCTTTTAAAATATCTTTAAGATGAAAAATATTTTAGAAGCTATCTTTAAAATTCTGTCTTTAAGAGTATCGGTGGTGGAACGGTTAATGTGCCTGACCAAAATGTGAACAAGTAATATAATAGCATAGAGATACAGGTTCAAAGCCTACCTATGTATCGTTTTTTGTGGATTATGTGCTACAATGTAGGTACATAATCCAGAAAAGAGTTACAAACTAATATTACAGTGGTAACTGATACTCATATGGTGAGGGAAAACATCGTGAGGAAACCTGCACATCCAGGCAAGTGGATGTGTAATGATAAGTTAGGCTTAGTTTAGTAAAGCTTAGGTTCAAAATATGGTAGTAGCTTCGTATTAGAATCTGACTTCTTGTTGGAGCCTTGAGAATGGCCACACCCTCAATTTTGTCTGTTTTGCCAATTAAAAAAGAATATTGAAAATACAATATAATGCTACTAATTTGAAAGTGTACTTTTATCCTCCACTTCTAACAGTCTTCAGAATCCATATAATTATTATATCAACTAGAATTAATATTCATTGTCTTTTGCTTACATAATTAAAATACTTGGTGCCGCCAAAACAGGATACTTTCTTGAATAACTCTATCTTTATCAGGGCTCAATGAAGATGTCATGGCCAGACATTTATTCCCCAAATAACTTACTGATATTTTATCGTTGACCGAGATGTTATTTGCATTATTAATAGCTTGAATTACCACGAATATGAATGGTCGTTTAACAATTGCCTCCAAAAATATTCATATAACGTTGTTTTTTTTTTTTATTAAAAAAAAATACCGAAAGTAATAAAAATCATTTTATGTATTGTTTAGTGAAACCAATTATATAAAAATGGAATTGATGTAGATGTCTCCTCTGGGTAATTACATCGAAAGTTAATATATATACTTTGTACTTCACTTTGCATGCAAAATTCATAACATACCTGTATGAAAAGTACTGTTTCGAAATTCTCTTTAATACGCTCTGCTGTCTCAGTTCCGCTGTTTCTTCACTATAAGACATGTTTAGACTAAAACTCATTGATTTTCTTATTTTAGACTTAATGATGTGGTCATCACTATATATCACCTTGTTTCTCGTGGCAGCTGTATACGCAAGTCGCAATCAATATTCCTGCCTGAAGATCCCAAGAATTTATATAGATCGTTTCGATTTATAGTATATTTATATGACTATACAAACGACATAATCTGTAATCACTTTATCATTATCAATATTATTTTGACACTGGTTATTTTTTTATTCTAATTCCGCATTGAACGTCTATTTTGTAGTCTAATGACGTTAGATGTATGAAAAGTTTGTATTTTATTAGGTATTGGTTATGCATGTTTTCAGTGAGTGAAAAATCAAAACAGACAATAAAAAGTCAGTAATAATCAAGACTATTAACCTTGCTTTTATTTATAAGAAAAAGTATGAAGGCATCTGAAAAAATTTTGCACTATTTTGCTGCATTCGCAAACTTCTTAACATCTCAAACTTCTTACTGCGAGCAACATTTCAGGGCGACGTGATTAATATTTTCCTACGCTACAACTTTCTTATAAACTGCGACTTTTATGGCCATAAACACTGCACAAGTTTTTATTTTCGAATTTACATTTTGTTGAAGTATTTTTCGTTAGCTTTGACCGTTGATTTTTAGGCTTGGAATATAATACATATATAAATCATGCTTCCCGAAGGGGTAGGCAAAGACCATATCTTTTCACTTACCACGATCCCTGCATACTTCTTTCACTTCATCCACATTCATAACTCACTTCATGCAAGCTCGTCGGTTTCGGGTACTTCTGACCAGGTCTTTTGCTAGAACGTCTCTGATTTGATCAAGATACGTTCGTCTAGGTCGTACTCCAACAATTCCATTCACGCTCCTTTTGTATATTTGCTTTGTCAACCTGCTTTCATTCATTTTCTCGAAATGACCAAACCATCGGCGCATTCTCTTTTCAATTCCTGTCACTATATCTTCTTTCACTTCACATTTCCTTTTCAAGCTGTTCCTTGTCCTGCCACTCTATTTTAAACATATCATACTCCTAAACGCTCTCATTTTCACTAGGTTTATTCTACTTTCATGCTTTTTATGCCACACCCAACTTTCACTTCCATACTTTTTGTGGAATATGAGGCGTACATTTTACTTATCCGAATTAGGGAAAGATCAGATCAAGAATAACTTGAATTTTCTTGACACATTATTATGTTATGAATAAGTTATGAATTAACTCGTATATGAAGCGAAGAATGCAGGGATCGTGTCAAGTGGTAACGATAAAGTATCTATATAATAGGTATAACAATTTATTGGCAGTCAAAGTTATCAAATACAAACATCATTATTCGTCTATAATGGCAGGAATCAAAACATTGCTCGTACTTTCTAAATGATGATAACTTTATCGATATTGTTTAAAGTTCAGGGTCGAATAGGCCTGGAATCAATAGAATGGAATTCTTTAGCCAAACTCATAAAAACCTAGGTAACTTGGTCACGGAACTTGGAGCGATAACGATACTTTTATCAAAACCAAATTCAGGCCAGCTAATTTTCAATGTTTTTTGATTTTGTGGCTTAATGTCCCGATATGTAGCGAAGATAAAAAAAAATATTGTAAAATATGTATTGTAATTTTATTATATTTTTTTCTATTAACATAATACATTAATCTTTAAGTTTACAAATGAATACATAATTAACATAAGCTCTCTTCATCAACTTTGTGTGCTCCCCTTAGGTATTCTTCGGAGCCTGGGATCCAAAATAAGCTAACTAGTTTCAGATAAAACGAGTACTTACGATGAATGGAAACGGTTTAAGTATTTATATATAAACTCTTGTTCCCAAACATACTTTATCTAGCGTAGTTATCATAACGCCTACGGCCTACAAGGTGGGCGATCAGAACGTTTTAAAACTAACAACTTACCGCGGATGGTATCGGTTCGTTATTGCCCTGACCTCGAGCTAGTTTTAAGGTAGTTGGGACACTTGGTTCGTAATACCTGAACTCACAGCTATCAAAAAATAAGGAAAAAATCGTTAATTTTCTTAAGCAACTGTAGACAATGTATACATTGCACTTTAAAAATTCCATATAATTTATGTGGAATTGAAACAAAAAATATGATATTTAACACACAAACAAACGTGACATATTTTGTCGTTCCGTCTCTAATTAGACTTAATAATTTATCACTACAGCCAAGTTTTGAAAAGAATTAATACCATTTTATTTACAACTAGTGGAACATAGTCTTAGGACTACGCTAGACTAGCTTACGAGTCTTAGTTGTTACTCCCAGTGTGACCTCAGATTTTCTGTGTGCCTAGTATAGCAAGTCACGCGGGCCAATTTGGTGAAACGCGCTCGTGGGTACGGCGTAAGTATAAGGAAATAGGTTCAGGCAAAGTCGATGGGGTCATTATATCAAACGGCGATTTTGGGAGCCACGGTGGAAGAGTATTAGCGTTTAAGAGTATAAAAAACGTGAACTTTACTCATTTATTAGATGTTTAGAAAAAAAGGATTATTTGATGTTGCATACAACTTTTTTATAGTATTTTTTTTTTTTAATTTCTGAATGACAACTTTTATATTTATGTCGGATCTTAGATTTGTATCAATATAGGCCGACAACATACAAACGTTTTACAATACTTTACACGAACTAAATTACTATACGTAATTAGAATTCAGTGATGATAACATTTTAATGTTTAATTTTATTTAACTTGGTATTTAGTTTTTCGAGACTGCAGGCTATGGCTCTTTTCCCATATAGAATATAAACGTATTAGGTAAATGTATGTACCTATACGTAGGTACTTAAAACATTATAACGCATTAGCATTATTAAAAAAATGGGTCAAATTAATATTTATTGTATTCAAATTCATTATGAACGAATACGAACCTTACGGTTGTAGCGTTCGTTTTTTGACAGACTCATACAAATGTTCTTCCTTACCCGATCCATCATCGACCCAGCGGCCCACAACCCCGAACGGGTACCGCCGGCTATCAAACTTTTCTACATAAACAAGGTCTTACTAAACTCTCGTAAAAATTACTTCGACCCAACTCTGTGGTGTGCCCACAGACATATAAGTAGCTAGATACTGCCAGATCGCTTATATGGCTATATAACCATGATCTTATATGGGTAAGGTTCCGCAGCAAGGTTGTGAGACGGAAATCATTTTGGACTCCAGGATCACTATCATAGGTCTCTCTTAGGCTCCTCTCCAGAAAAGTGATGAGGCGTATTATGCATTGTTAAGAGCTTCCAGCGAACTTAAGTTAACGTAGCCAATTACGGAAAAAAGTCACTTGTATCGTATGGTTGTACCCAAAAATTTTGGAAGATTCATATAGAGTTAAATACAGCGCATATATATTGACCTGTTGATAATGATTATATTGATACATAATCGGATGTATTTTGCAAACAAAAGAGTCTACAGACTTTTGAAGATATCCATAAATACACAGGCAGGGTCTATTTAGCTCTATGTCTACGATCGTGCCACTCAGTAATTCCTTATACGTGCGTGCCGAAAATATCAGATTCTATAATGATAACGGGCATGAGCGTCAACTTTTAACATTACACTGCCGCCGCGTGCCGTGGGGAATATGAAATTGTAATTTTTTTATATCATTGACACGTGTTAGTATCGTAAGCACGAAAATAGTCATTGACGTGTTTTGGTGTCAGCTAAATGTTTAAGTCTTTGTGTTCATGTTTGTATTGATGGGATGGCATAGGATTTTTTTATGAGAGTTGAAACTTATCTATTTCTTTCTCTATGGGTTTTGTTGAGTGGCCTTTTTTGAAAAATTATGTTCGTAATAATATAATAATAATGTTTATTTCGGACATAATCCATATACATACATACATACATATATATGGTCACATCTATATCCCTTGCGGGGTAGACAGAGCCAACAGTCTTGAAAAGACTGAATGGCCACGTTCAGCTATTTAGCTTAACGATATAATTGAGATTCAACTAGTGACAGGTTGCTTGCCCATCGCCTAAAAAAGAATCCCAAGTTTGTAAGCCTATCCTTTAGTCGCCTTTTACCATATATTGTAAGAAATTTAAATAATATAGTAAAACTTCAAAACAATATTTTATAACTACCCATCTAGTTTCATTGCGTCGCAGTAAAAAGATTCATTAATAAATTTTAATCTAAAGCCAATCTTTTTAGAAGTAATTAAAAAAGTAAATACTAAAAAAATATATCTGATTATTTTTTATTAAATCTATTTCAGGCCTCATATTATTTTGGTAATAAAGTAATTACATCTGTAATTACGTTATTAACGAAAATTGATAGTTATTACGACTGTAATATTAATTGGCTTTTTGCTATTTGGGTTCGGTTGATACAACGAACCTCTTGATATAAATATAATACTATGTTAGGTTACATCCTCACCCCTCTGGACAAGAGCCTAGGGTGCGCCTTATGACCATGAGCCTGTAATACGTGAGTCAACTCACATCTGACCTCCGTAACCTTTGCAGGGGAATTTAACCCATATTTGATCATGGTTACATATCCAGTAGCCTGAATGTTTTGGGTTCCTCACGGTGATTTCCCTACTGTAAGAGTATCGGTTAGCATATAAACTAGTATCGGAAAACAGTCATAGTACGTGGTCGAGTTAGGATTTGAACCTGTACCTCCAATTATTATGCGCATTAAATACGCATTGAAACGGACCACTTTAACCGTTCAACCATCGACTCCCAATGGCATAATCTAGTCTTCCAGTCTTGCATTTAAAAAAATACTTAACGACGATGTCTGCTATTATAACCAGATTATACTCATGTCACTCTCTCAGAGAAAATACGGGGTGTTCAAAATTTTACGACATGTAAACAATTTCAAAAGGCTGTAAGTATACCGAGTGATTCGACGTTTTTCCAACAAAATATTATGCCTGGTGTAACATCACAGATTAAAAAAAATTCTAGATAGGGTAAGAGCAATTTGGTTATGTCAGAAGGTACAAGGTTTTATAACAATGTGGTGCCACTGAGTTATTTCTATAAGGGAAACAAAAAGTACATACCTACTCTACTCATACATACATCTACATCCCTTGCGGGGTAAACAGAGCCAAAGTCTTGAAAAGACTGATAGGCCATGTTAGTACAACAAATAACTTGAATACATACATACATAAAATCACAACTCTTTCTCTGAGGGGTAGGAAGAGACCACATCTTCCACTTGCCACGAACCCTGCACACTTCTTTCATATAATTCATTCGCATACATCTTTCGCAAACTTCTTTTAGAAACAGGGTGCCTTATATTAGTTTTGGGGCAACGAATCACTCTTTAATACAAACAAAGTATGCCACATCAAGTGATACGCGTGTCTGTGTATAGCATATAAATAAGTCGTGGAGGATTAGGGAAGGCATCTTTCATCTCACAGCGATTAGATATTCATAAGGCGCGTTCAGGGTCGTTTCGGTCGTGTTTTCCATTTTTGTAATATGTAAACAAAAAGTTCCATAATGTTTTTATTTGTTGAGTTTTGAATAAAACTTGTGAAAAGTTGCGATTTGTTGTTTTAGGAATACTTGTCTTGAATAATTGTCCGAGATATGATATCTACATACAATACCTTTGTTTTTAGTGTCTAAAATTTATGATTGTTTTGTTTAATTTTTATTTAAGCTAAACATTAGTTTGTCCTCTGACCTTTGCAGAAAGAGTGAGTTTCTGGCAAACAAAACCCAACCACATTTATAATATCTTCTTTAAAGAAGCTGGTTATATACTTGGATTTCTTTTATAAACAAAACAAGGCCAACCATATTTTTCAAAGATCAAAAGCCACCAAAGAAAGTTTTTCCAAAGAAAACGCAATTATTTTTTTAAAACTTTATTGTTTCTTTATAATGTTTATTACACATGTAATTTATATCGCGCGGCGAGCCGCAACATCAGGTATCATATACATACAACAAGTTTTATACTATTGTTACTTGTATACAATAATAAACTTTTGACATAATAATAACTGGTTATATTAATCAAGATCTGTCAATAGCCTAATTCAAGAAAAACACTTCAATGAAATAGTTTTTTCGTTTCATAGTTTTATTTTACAGTGAAATAGCTGATTTAGCAGAGTTTGGACAGCGTTATTATTTACAACTAGATTTTAACCAAGGTTTTTCTTTAATAGATGTCTACGTCACCATAAAAATCTGTGTGTCAAATTTCAATCAAACTCATTCAGTCGTTTCTTCATTGTAATGATAGGTCTGTCACCTCTTCTTTTAATATGTACAGATTTCGTACTAAAACAGAAATATAATTATTTTTTTATCGACAGCATCTGTCTGGAAAGCACTTCAATTTAATCTCAATTTGTTTATGAGATTCAGTTTACTCGAAAACGATTAAGGACGGGGTATCTACGTTATAAAACAAAAATACATTTTGTTACAAAAATAATTTTACACAAGTATTTTTTTTTTCGATAATTTTTAACAACTAGATACTGTTCTTAGAAAGAGCATTAGGAATTAAATATAAAATAACAAATAATTTACCTTAAGTCCGATATTGTAATTCGTGTTGTTGACATTTATTAGAAAAACTATAATAACTATTTGTATAATACATACACATATAGGATCATTGATTTTTATGTGCAATGTGGCATTTTACTGAAAATCGGATATAACATCAACATTTATGCCCGATTCCGTTAAGGAAATACACTTTTGTCGAACTATTAAAATAATCAAATAAACCGGGTGACTTATCACCAGCCATTTTTTTATAATAAATAAAGTATGACACAGAAACTACGGACAGAAATTTAAGAAGTCTATTAGGTATTTATAAGGCTTTTCATAAAAAGTGGCATCAGATAATAGGTCTACTTGTGTGGGAATTAAAACACAATTTTCATTACAAATAGATTTCTTTAAGAATACAATCACATTTATGAACAAAACTTGACTGGTATTTAACATACATACATATATAAAATCACACCTTTTTCCTGGCATTTTCTTTTACTGGTATTTTAAAAGACTATAGATCTCGTTTGTCTATGAATGTCAACACACAAACTTAGTTTAAATCCGGAAAATATTTATTTAATCTAAATTGGAAATATACCGGGAAGAACATTTACGTACAAACACGTGTATTCAAATAAGAACATTTCTAACTAATCTGTAAAATTTATATCTTTCTAATACTTATATAGACCTTCTAGTCTGTATTTTATGTATTAATTACAGTGAGGGTATTATCTTCAGGTTTTCATCACCTATTTCACTTTGCCTTTATTTTCCTTTAGTCTCTTTAGCCTGTGATTTATTCACGTCCCATTACGTCCCAAGAAACCTGATAATAATGCCCTTTAGTTTATTTACATCAGTATTAAGAACCACAGTTTATTTACTAGAAACTTAAATACAATTTACATACTTATTTAAGTACTGTTAAGCTAGGTCTAGATAGAGTGATTCGTATATCTTTATATTATTATGTACAGTCCTTTTTAATTTCTAAACATTTGTGTTTTAACGTAGTATTGTCAGCTGTTTATAATTTTCTGTGTACATATTCATATTTCTCTCAACGGATCGTCTTTCTTCAATATAATAATAATATATTTAATATGATTACAATCCAAATTGCCCTTGCCAATATAAACTTTTTCTATTTTCAAACGTATTTGAAGTAAAATTTGGGACTTAATTTAGGATTCCATACTATTGTTATTCACTGATTTCGATTCGAAAATATTGGGACTAGGGAACATAACAGTGACTCGCTAACGTTAAAAGATCGAAAACCAATAGTAACACCTTTAATACTTTATAGTACACTATATACAATTCTATACGTTACAAGCGTTGTAGCTACTTGCTCAGGGATTTAAATTTATATTTTACATAACACAACCCACACTATAAATAGCGATGTTTCAGCTGCTCATAATGACATTTGTTTAAGTTTAACGTTTTTGTCAAATGTTATTATAAATAGTTGAATATGTCAAAATGTTTGTATTTACATGTTTTTCAGGAACGGTATATGTCAAGAGAGAGTTATAAATATGGATATAGCTAAGATGATGCAGTGTGCCGGTGAGGTAGGGGCGAAGGCCTGTCCGCCCCGCTGCATGGCTGCCGGGTACTCACCTGACAAAGGGAAAATAGAATTTGCTTCTTTGGCAAAATTAAAACTGCTCTGGACATCACAATTACACGTATTAGTAATGGAAATGAGAGATTCAGTTTTGTCAATTATTAACCTATTAAGCGACTGCCTACCAGGTTATCCTTCCGATAAATTATTGGCATATCTTATGGACAGAGGATAGGTTAACCTATCAAGTCTGCGATTAAAATTCAAAATTCGATATCTAAAATAAATAATTCTGAATATATATTATGTATTATATATATTATTGCCCAACCGCAAAATGGTATGCGGGAACCAGGATTTTTGACTATTCCTAGATTCGGTAAGAAAGGTTTTTACACCAAAGCAACTCCCCACTGAACTCCGCATACCTATGCAGGACAACCTGATCCATATTTTCTTCTTCTTCTTCCTGTCTATAATCCCGGTTACACTCTCTGGAGTGGAACCCAAGGTTGGCACAAAGACCATGGATCCTAGATTGGATGAGTCTGGTTTTTACACGAAGCGCCTCCCATCTGGCCTCCGCAACCTTTGCAGGGGAACCTAGATATGTAGGTTTCCCCGCGACGTTTTCCCTCACCGCAAAAGCATCGATTAACAAATAAAATAAAATATTTATATATTAATCTACTCACCATTAAGCACGTGTACTACAACGCTTTTCGACTGTGCGTTGCTCGGGTTACACTGGTAGGTGCCAGAGTCTGAAGGCCTGGCTTGCTGGATAAGGAGGAACGAGGTCGTCGTCTCCCCCTTCTCCGTCACCACGGAGACACCCCCTCGGGGGGAGTCGTAGCTTATAATCTGTGGATTTAGATTTAGGTTAGGAGATTCAGAGATGTGAAGTTCCGTGTTTGTTAGGGATCGAATCTCGGCGCGAAAAATGATAGTCAAATTTTTTTTGTAATTGTTTTTATACTGATTTTTACTTTCCTAACCCAAAATTTTCATTGAATCGTGGGTTAGGTTAGAAATGTGAAAAAATATTTAATTGTTATATGTAATTTTATTCTGGCATCATTCATAACATACTATTTTTCCTTTAAATAATAGATTTATTCGTCACTGTTTCAACTGAGTTTTCTCTTATTTTTTAATATCCTTAATTAATTTAATGTACAGTATTTTCACTGTATTTATTAACTTTTTCAAACTTAATATGAAAGTCACACAGCCAAATGTTCCACAATAACAGAATTCCACTATTCTTTCCGACAACGCAATCAGTACGATGGAACTAACTGATTGTTTTGTTTACAATTTAAACGAAATTGACCTATTTCGATTGTCTGAGTTCTGGGTAAAATGGAAAGTTTCCATTTACGTTTACCCGTGACTTCGTATTCGAATCAGGAAATGAAAATCCGAATCCACAGCGAAATTTTATCTTTTATTTGATTTATTTGTTTCGGAATCAAAAATTGATAGCAAAGTAATTTAATATGTTGGATGACATATTATATTTCAAACAAAAAATGTTAAATTTTCTTGTTTTTGTATAATATATTTGATAATTCGTTTTATTGATAAAAATAAATGAACTCATCGCTTACAAAATGCGTGTAGTTGCGCAATTTTTAAACACCCGACACAAAAACGACGGAATGTTAAAAGTTTGACGTGTCTGTCTGTCTGTCTGTAGCATCGTAGCTACCGACAAATGAACCGATTTCATTTAATGTAAAAGCTGAATCAACTGAGAGTATTCTTAGCTATGTGTTTGACGTTTAAAATGGCCGCCATTACAAAATGTTGGTCTTAATATAATGTTACGTTACCACTCCCGCTTTATGAATATTAAAAAAATTTGACAGGAGTAGTATAACACTATACTTGCACTATGAAAAAGTTTCTCCGGGAGTTTAATTTTTTTAAATATAATTTTAAGCAAACTTACCGCATCATTGTGATTCCAAAATATATACGCTGGTGGCTCTGGAGAATATAGTACCACACACGTCAGGTTTATGGTACTACCCCGGTCGATGTACAGGTCGGGACCACCGATGATTTCCGTCGTTGGTTCTACAAAAAAAAAAACTGATGGACTAAAAACATCTGAGTACGTAACTCAAGTAAACGAAGCGAACTTTCTCGAAGTCTCGAAGACCACATTTTAACGCACTTTATAATGCAACGCGAAGGTTGTGAATCAGTTTATTTGAATTCTTGAAATTAGATAAACGTTTATTGTCTTTTTAAGGGTCGCTTCGTATAAGTATATCGTGGTTACATCCGGACTCATCTCCAAAGATGCGAGAATGGAACTAATAAATGAATATGCCTTTTAACTAGAACTTTGAAATACAAACATACATAAAATCACGCTTCTTTCCCAGAGGGGTAGACCGATCTTTGCATACTTCTTTCGCTTATTCATTCATGCAAGTTCAGCGGTTTTGGATACTTCTCTTAATCTATCCTTTTGTAAGGACGTCCTTAACTTTGAAATAAAATCACATGGCAAAATACTTATTATAGATACTACAAAATATTAATGAATGACCAAATAATAGTGTTGGATAAAATGTCATTGAACCTTTTTATTATTTACGTCGTAAAAAAAATAAAAAAGCGCTCATCAAAAGTAATAAAAATCGCGCGAACCGACAGCTCTCTGAATTCATTAAGATTTACTTTTGAAGCAATAAAAAAATATCTTGCATCAATTTTTTTATATAAACGATTCTCAAAAATTAACGCCCTGCTGGAGTTTTATTGCTCGATATTAAATATTCTGTTTGAAACATAGTAATAAATGACGAGTTTATTATTTTTTGGAATTTTTACGATATATTTTTCTTGCTGTAATTGATAAATTTGTTTTTCAATAACGAAAATGAATATTTTTCTAAAACAGTACGCAGATTACCCCAGAGGCGATATTATGTTTTTCGTGAGCATAGATTATAACAAAATATTCCACATAATATTTTCAACACAATTTAAATTTTAGTACGTTCGTTTGTAAAAATCAATCAATCAAAGCATGTCCCGAAATTCTTGCGGGAACATTTAATTGCGTCGCATTGTGCCGTTCAATGCGTTAATCGCGTCGCATTATGCCGTTCAATGCGTTAAACGCGTCGCATTGTGTCGTTCAATGCGTTAAACGCGTCGCATTGTGTCGTTCAATGCGTTAATCGCGTCGCATTGTGTCGTTCAATGCGTCAAGAGGTTTACGCTTCACCCGTCAATGTTTGTGTTTGAGGTGAGCGTCGCAAAACTTCGTCTCGTATTGTTTACTTGTCATGTTTGAGAGAGCCGGTTAATTAAGTGTGCTGTATTAAAGGCACGCACGCAAGTTATGGGGTCAAAGAAAAACAAGAGCGCAAACAACTGCCTCCTGCAGATTGCGAGGGAAAGGAATTGATTTTAGTTGTGTTGAGATAATACGTAGTAACGGAAACTTTTTGGCGGCAAGAGTTATTTGTTTATAGAAGCCGATTAAAGTAATAAGGGTATTTTTTTTTGTTTTAAGCGATTTTATGTAATAATGCCTTGCGGTAACGTGGATATTACTAAATTTATATTTTTTGTTTAATTATTCTAGGCCTCTGTGGCGTTGCGGTTGTGTGCTTGCCTGTAACACCAGAGATCCCGGGTTCGGAAACCCAGCCATTATGAGAAACCAATTTTCTCAGATTTTTCTGGGTCTTGGATACCTATGTAAGTATTTATTATAAAATATAGTATTTTTGAGTCTCGTAACACAAGTCTCGAACTTTCTCCAAGGCTAACTCAATCGGTGTAGTCTGTCCCGTATTTATTTATTATTATTTTATTAAGATCTAATTGCATTGAGCTGGTTAGAGCCGCTTAAGATTTGTTTAATCTGTAATTATGTTTTTTGTATCCATTTTCGTCATTTAAATGAAATATTAAAGTGAATTCAGAAAGTACTTATCTGACTGAATTACTTAAAAGGGTACTTACCAACGACATTCAAATGAATAAAATGGCTCATGTGAGGGGTAGACGATATTTGACATTCGTAAATCCCCGAGTCTCTATGTTGTGGGTATTTTATCTGAAAGAGAAAGTTATCATCAATCAATCAATATATTTAAAACTCTTACGTTACTGAGTGATGTAATGACAATGTACAGGCAAATTTACTGGGCGGAGACAGCTGAAATTTGGAATGTAATATGTTTCTTGGGTGTGTACTGTTTCTTATGTGTAAATTTCTGTGCATTATAGATAGATATTACAAACAGACACAGAAAATAAAAAATATTTGACGTAATATTCGTATTGAAGACATTACTTTTATACTCATTCATATTTTTAATGGAGATAATGTGCATATGTCCATGATTTAGATTTAAGAGATATTTTTTAATTGACGCCCGGTGAAAATGCTGCAGTGTAGTTTGTTCCACCGCTTCTTCTACACATGCGCTTTGGTAGCGGTAGTAGATATAATTAGATTATATATAGATAGATAACAATTTATACTCTAACAAAAAATAATTTTACTGATATAAATCAGATTGAAACGGGCAATGCCACTGACATTATCTAGTTACATTACATTATTCGTAAAATATTTCGAGACAAGACTCAAATTATTGCAATTCAATTTAACGGTCTGGTAGACATAATATTTTTATATTAAAATTGTGAAGCGTTTCGAAATTTCTTCACATCATTCATAGGATGATATTCATTAAGGCTAGAGTAGTAACAAGCGGCTTTTATAACAGAACGTGTATTAGTCAAATAAGATTTAGAAGATTCTCATTTCTCAAAGTCTCTGTAAATAAATATTTTACGCTGTACTTCATTTGCAATATATTTAATGACAGTTATTACTCGACAAAGTTTAGTCTGTTTTTTAGAATCTATATTTATATTAAGGTAATAAGTTTTAATTTGTTTTTTTTTTTCTTTTTTCAAAAAGTACATTTACAACTCGTTAGCTGCTGAATGTACGAGTAAAAGGAACCTTATGGAGACAGCGCTGGTGTAATAAAAGTTCTGGTTTGAGAAATTGATACGAAAATAATGAAAGAAAAATAATGTCTTGTTAGAAATATCCGAAAAATTTCTGGCATAGGCAACATAACTATTAATTTTGCCACGCAAGGACCGTACAGTTTATAAATTTAGTTCTTCACCAATAAATATTTCTATTTTCTAGTTATAAGTTTAGTAATTTTTTAACTCCTAATGTAAACTGACTAATGTGCCTCTACAGCGTTTGTCTACGTCAAAATAAATTTTCAAAGGACCTTTTTGTCTGAAAATGATACGGTGTCGTGTGGTTTCCGGCACTTAAGAATAGAACTATATCTCTTCCATGGATGTCGTAAAAGGCGACTGAGGGATAGTCTTATAACTTGGGATATCTCATGTAGGTAGATTATGGGCTAGCAACCTGTCACTATTTGAATTTCGACAGCTGAATGTAGGCTAATGGCGTTCTTCTTTCTTGACATGTCAGTAATTTCAAGACTGTTGGGACTGTCTATCCCGTAAGAGGTATTGACGTGCCTATGTATGTTCGTATGTAAATGACACGGATTTGGTCACATTACAGTATCGCTGGCATGTCAGACAAGTTTCTAACAGTTATCCTAATTTATCTCTGACGATCAGAAATGAATAATCGGAGATAGCTAGCTATCTTAAGAGGTAAACTTTACTCTTTTGAACTAATGGCGGTCTTAAAAACTATACTTTGTGCCGTGTGGTTCCCGGCACCAATACAAAAAAGAATAGGACCACTCCATCTCTTTCCCATGGATGTCGTAAAAGGCGACTAAGGGATAGGCTTTTAAACTTGGGATACTCCTTTCAGGCGATGGGCTAGCAACCTGTCACTATTTGAATCTCAATCCCATCTTAAAGCCGAATAGATGAACGTGGCCTATCAGTCTTTACAAAACTGTAGGCTCTGTCTACCCCGCAAGGGAAATAGACGTGATTATATGTATATATGTATGTATGTTAAAAACTTTAAGTACTCACCTGAAGGGTCCAATCGTCAGAATGTGGTAGATGTATAGCTCTAAATCTCTGGTCACTCGTATAGGTGTACCGACCAACTGTTAGCAGGTGAATATCCCTGTGTCGCACCCAAGACACTTGCATGTTCTGCAACTGAAACAATATGTTTAATGTTACTTTTGAAAGGATAACGAAAAGTTGGAAGGCACCGAATTAAAGCAGTGGAGACAGATGTTGATGATGATGTGAGACTTGATGATTGATCGCATTTGATTGACGTATCTAACTTGTCAATTTAAAGTCGCCTTGTTTTTAGGCATATAGCGAAAAAGAAACAGTATATATATATATACTAGCGACCCGCCCCGGCTTCGCACGGTTGCAAAATTATAAATGTTATTATACATAAAAACCTTCCTCTTGAATCACTCTACCTGTTACAAAAAACCGCATCAAAATCCGTTGCGTAATTTTAAAGATTTAAGCATACAGACAAACAGACTAAAATAGTGACTTTGTTTTATACTATGTAGTGATGTACGAGATACTATTCTTCTTGTGCCGTGTGATTCCCGGCACCAAAAGAAAAAGAATAGGACCACTCCATCTCTTTCCCATGGATGTCGTAAAGGGCGACTAAGGGATAGGCTTATAAACTTGGGATTCTTCTTTTAGGCGACGGGTTAGCAACCTGTCACTTTATATGAATATCAATTCTTTGAGTAAGCCAAACAGCTGAACGTGGCCTATCAGTATTTCCAAGACTGTTGGCTGTCTACCCCACAAGGTATATAGACGCATTGATGTCGTGAACTACACGGCATATAAAAAAACTATAACATGACAATTCTCTATTTTGGCTTACATACTTCGCAAAAAAAGATAGTAAAAACCAAAACGTACATGTCAAAACCATTCCTCGGCAATGGAATTCGTCGTGAAATCTAAAATAGTTCTCGTATTCCGGCAGCGACGTCGAAAAATTACTTGTGAAAGTTAGCTCGGGAAATGAGTTCAGTGTTTGCTCAGACTACCTACAGTTTGTCCTGGCACGTTTCATAAATATGACCATATGTATATTTAAAGCCACAGTTTATCTCATCCTTTGGAATTTCAAGTGATTTTGAATATAAGCTCGGATTTTAATATTAAATTTACTTTTCAGATTTTTTTACGTATAAGCCTTAACAAGGATGATACTTTTCAGTGGTACTAGATAGATAGATATATAAAGTCTTTTTTTCATCATAAGAGTAAAACATACAAAACAGATAGATGGTACAAAGGCGGTTTTATCGCTAATGCAATCTCTTCTAGTCAACCTTTGGTGGAAGAAAATCAAACTGGCACACCAAAAAATAATTAATGGTTAGACTGAATATAAAACACAAACATAATATATATCTGTAAAAAATATTTATAAATACACTAAAATAAATACGTCACAATTACATAGAGTAGAAAGATAATAAGACTTAACGAGACTTTTAAATCTTTCAGTAGTCTTGGTATTCATGATATCTATAAAAATAAAACAAATAACAAATATGTTCTTACAAAATAGCTTGCAATAATCTAAAGACACTTAGCAAAACCTTCCCTCTCCTTCGATCATAATCGAAGTGCCTCTCCAAAAGAATTCCCAGTGAAATCTAAAACACTGCCAAGTCGTATTCTAAAAATTACTTCTGAAACTTAGCTCGGGAAATGAGTTTAGTGTTTGCTCAGACTATCTTCTGTTTGTCTTGGCACGTTTCCTACCTATGACTCGGCGATAGTGTTTTTACAATCTGCTCAAAACGATTTGAGTAAAGTTTTCAGAGAATAATGTCCATATTTTAATGGGGAACTGAAAGCTCCGATTATTTCGTTTATTTCAATTTGGGTCAAGCGTGTTTCGTACTTTCAGTAAGCTCGTGTTTTTTTTTTTTTGCTTTTCGAATATTTATTCTACAAATCTTTTCAAGGAAGCAAGAATAAAATGAAAACACTTAAGATCAGTGTCATGTGGTTTGTACTTATAAGTTTACTTTTAAGTTAGGACTACTATCTCCGGCCTATGAATGTCGTAAAAGTCGACTTGAGGAAATATAAACTTTGGATCCTAGCAGTCTGTTTAAGCCATACAGCTGAATTCAGTCTTTGTGATACTGTTGGCTCTGTCTACCCCGTAAGGGATGAAGATGTGGGTATATGTATGTATGTACTATATATCAGATCACATTAGGTGTTTTTACTAAGTGATGTAATGGTTGCGGAGGTCAGACGGGTGTATGTTCGTTCCCGTACTCCTCCGAAACGGCTTAACCGATTGTCATGAAATTTTGTGAGCTTATTGATTAGGTCTGAAAATCAGCCAACATCTATTTTTCATACCCATTAGTGACCATTAACTTTTTTTAACTAGAAATTACTTAAAAATTATTTATATGACAAACCACGTTCGTCGGAACAGCTAGTAATATAAAATCATTTATTTTTTATGTTATTTTATATTACTAGCTGCATAATGCATTTCTAAACACCATGAAGATAGTACAAAAGAAAATAAATACTCAGCCATATTCTTGCTAACAAAGCGGTAAACACGCGAGCTAAAACTATAATTAACATTTACAAGTTTCAATTGTAAGTGTGAAAATGGCATGAAGCCATCCAGCAATGCTAAGTAAGAACATTCCGCGATATTTGCATAATTCATGTTTTATTGTACGCTAGTTGCAGTCAGTCTAGATGTAACCTTTGTATTTTTAGTTTTAATAAACAGAGAAAAATATAATGAACTTATGGTTAGACGTCGCGAAAGATGATGTGCAAACCGATTTTATGCTGAGGGATGCCGAAGACTGAGTAAATATTATTTTATAAAAATTGTATGGCGGAACCCGGGTCACGAAGCATTGCGGTAGAGAGTGCAATCAGGTTTATAAATATAAGACAAAAAATTGTGTAACTTGATGATATAAAATTGCTATAAAGTACAAAATCTTTTTGGCGAATCGATAAATTGGATGTTTTTGTTTTTTAATTTTAAGTCCCTTACAACACAGTTGATTTTACTCAACGCTCTTAACTCAACTAACGCAATAGGTCTATTGATATTGTAGAACATCTACAATATCAATTGAGATCATCTATCGATAGTTAAACTATCGATAATTCGGCAACGCTAAACACACACTAGTCAACATAGCTGTACAACTTTAAAACTACTTCTCGCTGGGTGGCTTAATAACATTTCTCAAGGAAGCATTAATATACACAATAGATACATAATACCTAGATACTTAAATAATACCAGGTGTTTTATACCAGTGATTCCAACAGAAATACGTAATATCTCCATGAAGCACTACGGAGTACTTTAAATACAACAAAGTTATCTTCAACATTTATCATAAACTGCAAGAAGAGGTATGCAACAATTTCAAACTGCTTGGAGTCTTAAAGTTATGGTAGAACGTAATTTCTATTCGCTCCGAGCAGTAAACTTCCTTAATATTATATTCTTTACTAAATATTAAATATTTAATGTTCTTCACCTGGGAATGATACTGTTAATGATTCGTTAAAATATGCAGTTGATAAAAGAAAATGTGTTAAATATATAAGAAATTGTATTAGTATCTGGAGCGCCTGAACATAGGTTTTAAGCCACTTTGTGTAAAAACCTGACTTCCGTCATATCAAATCCAGAATCATACCTCGTCATAGGCGTGGACTTCAGAGAGGTCAAGGCTTACCGGGACTAATGACAGAATAATAAGTAAGTACCTATATTATATTACGTATGCAGTTTACTACAATACCTACCTAGGTGAGTTTGATTGCTTATCTTTAAGAACAATAGTATGCAAATACCAAATATCAAGATAAGATGTAGTACAATGAATGGAGAGGAAAAATACACAGAATACAGAAGTGTGCTGCTCTCGGGTTTGCTCTCTGATAGCGCTCCCTTGCGACTTGACTCATACATACATATCCTTTGCGATGTAGACTGAGCCAACAGTCTTGTAAAGACCGATAGGTTCACGTTCAGCAGTTTGGCGGAATGATAGAATTGAGATTCAAATAGTGACAGGTTGCTAGTCCATCGCCAAAAAGAAGAATACCAAGTTTATAATCCTATCTCTTAGTGACCTCTTACGACATCTATGGAAAAGAGATAGAGTGGTTTTATTCTTTTTTTCCATTGGTGCCAGTAACTACAATTCTAAGCCTTGATTCCATACATTTCTTTTAACATGCCTTAATTCAGTATAAATTAACGAACGGAATGAACTGGATGAAAAGGTTAATGTATTCCCCACATTCTGGTGTCATATTTTCTGATAGAAATTTCTTATTATAAACTTAGCCCGTTCAAAGTTTCATCCAAAGCTTTGATTTCCACTTAGCAGTTGAATCAGAACGGTACCTTCATAAATCGTTACAATTGTCAAGGCCAAGAGAACTTTTGATTGAAATTATATCAATAAATTTAATAGCGAAATTAAATTAGCAACGTTTGTTGTGAAACAAGATTGTCGGTCGCAGGCGTCTGAGTTATCACGACTTTGATTAAGTTTTCATCTCGAAATGAAAATTGTGTTGTTAATAATTCAACCTTGGTATATTTTTTATTCCCAATTTGTATTTATATACCTCATTATGGTATTAGTTTTTCAAACTTTTATGATTTCTTTCTTTGTTTATTTATTTAAAATTTTATTACACAAAAAAAAGTACAAAAGGCGGACTTAATGCCGTTTGGCATTCTCTACCAGTCAACTTGCTGACTAAACAGAAAAACTTTAAGTTGGTGGTACGATAAAGTGCACATGCACACTGCAAAACACACACATTACAAAAAAATGCATTAATACATACAATATACATAAAATATATACATACATAAAATATCGAATTAGGGATGACCCATTATTTATCAGCCGAAGGAAAAACCCATCTACAGCATGTTTGAACGCAGAGTGACTAGGAGCTCTCCTAATCATTTCAGGAAGACCATTCCAGAGCCTTACAGCTTTCTCACATATTTAAGAATTCTCAGATACACCCTCAGGCCTTCATTCGCTGATCAACACATTCCTTTCCATTTTGTGCGACCTTGTTTCATTGTCAGCTATTTTTTTTTCAAGCCTCGGATTCTACTTTAAAGGGCATCTGAGGGATACTTAATAATTTTAAATTCCATGGCAAAGATTTCATTTGCTTTATGCTGTGATTTTGTTATTTCAACCTCTAGGGATATAAATACCATAGTGTTCCTTTTTTGGAGCCGTGTGGTTCCCAGCACCAATAGAAAAATAATAGTACTACTCCATCTCTTTCCAATGGGTGTTGTAAAGAGCGACTAAGAGATAGGCTTCGGATACTTATTTTAGGTGATGGGCTAGCAACCTTTCACTATTTTAATCTCAATTCTATCATAATGCCAAGCAGCTGGTCGTGGCCTGTCAGTCTTTTCGAGACTGTTGGCTCTGTTTATCCCGCAAGGGATATAGTTTTGACTTACTTATCAGAAAAATTGTAGAAGAATATGTTGTCAAAAAGTATAAGAACACAGTAGGTTACTTTCAGGAATTTGTTTGAGATAGTAATTATATCTTAATATAAAAACCCAATTAATCTCAATTAATAATTATGTTTAACTAACTAATTTGTTACCACATTTGATTTATCGACCAAGAATATAGATAGCGGTTTGATGAAGGCGTCAACTTATAATCAAGTTTCTGCTCCATATACTAGTACAGTCAACCGCACGTGAACTTTTCCAAATTCACTGTGAACTCATCTCTATTACTGCGCCATAGAGTTCAATGCAGAGTACGCGTAATTTGATATGCGGTTGGCTTTACATACAAACTCGATTATGAGTTAAATTTCCTAGGTATAATTATATTACACTTTTATACAGGCTCAAATATCTATCGACCTACGAGGATTATCTTGAAGTAGGTTGGTTCCAGCCCCACATAACCCGTCCGGCTTTTCGTACCGTGCCGAGAAGACGAAGGTCGCCCAGGTTAAAAAAAAGTAAGTAGGTAAGAAAGGATATTACACAAAGTGTGCTCTGTGTGATTTCCTTGAAATCAGACAAGAAGAAATTTTGCAAAAACGTATAAAAACCTTAGTTACCTACTACACTACAGGATATATCATCCATATCCATACTTAGAGATCTGCACATTCAGTAAACTGGTTGCCTCATCATGTTAACAGTGAAACATGATGAAGCAGATAGACTCAAAAAGGATCATATTAATAAAATAATGAATCTTGTTTAAAAATATTACAAAATTTATTTTGCAACACCAACAAACCCTCTCCCTTCTCGTTAGTCGACGTTTTCACCACGATACGGTTACACTAATTACTGGGCAGAACATTTATACCATCTCTTTCAGAGCAGTCGCAAATGAAAGAAATAGAGATATCTCGTTAGCCTTATTTATGTAGAAGATGTGGCGTCGTCTAATGAGACTTTTATTTATAAAGTTGAGCTCACAATGGGGACTTTAAAGTTGCATTGTGCTATTGTTACGTTTCATTTTAAGCGTGGTTGTGGCACACCCGTATGTAAATTGGACGTTGAAATAAGGACGCTAGCGTGTGCTCTCGACTTCACCCGTATATTTGTGTTATGAAACTGAGTGTTTGCAGTTGGCTCGGTGATATAGAGTGACATTTCCATTGTAATTTCGCTTGAATGTCGTGTGTTTTACGAAAGTGAGATCAATTCTACAAAATTATTTTTAAAGAGGTTTGTTTTTTGCCTATATCATGAGCGAGTGAGCTATTAACTTGTCACTATTTGAATCTCAATTCTATCATTATGCTTAACAGCTGAATGTGGCCTATCAGTCTTTTCAAGACTGTTGGCTCTGTCTACCCCGCAAGGATATAGACGTAACTTTATGTATGTATCATGTGTGAGTATTCCAAAGAGGCGATCGATGTGTTATGACCTGACAATCCCAAAAGCGTAAGACATCTTCTGATGCTAACAGACGTGTTGGCATTTAGACAGATGATTTTTAAAGTATGCAGAAATATTCCACAACAAACATAATTAACTTCTTTATTTCTCTGCTCTCAAAGGATGACTGTTATATAATGCATTAAGCATTAAGCCCACCCATTGTATCAACATTGTTTTTATAAATAAGTTAAAATAAATAAATGAACAATGAATCACAAAATAAATAATGCACGCTTTAATAACGAGTGTATTTGTAATGAGGTTGATAAACCCAATGGCCTCTTACTAAATTTATAGGATTGAAATTAATGCTGGTAGTTATCCTTCAAGAAAAAATTCAAGTATACGCCATTATATATAAGCCTTTCCTTTCATTAACCTCTACAATATAAACGGAAAGAATGAATGAATGCCGTGTGGTTCCCGGCACCAATAAAAAAAACAATAGGATCACTCCATTTATTTCGCATGGATGTCGTAAAAGGCGACTAAGGGATAGTCTTATATACTTGGGATTCTTTGGGGTCTGTCTACCCCGCAAGGGATGTAAACGTGACTTTATGTATGTATGTAGTTATCCTTGAAGAAAAATTCCAAGTACATAAGCCCTTCCACTCATTTACCTCGACAATATACCCGGAAAGATAATGAAACCAAAACAAAGTCACTTACCGTTTTGTTTCCTAAATTCTTTACTCTGCAATTAAGATACGCCGTTTTCCCCAATAACGCCGTGACGTTCTTCGAAGCCACCAAGTCGAAGTAGGGTCCGGACCTGGGGGTCGAGCGCGGGGGGTCGACTGCGGGTACCCCGGGCCTGATAGCGTTGTCCACGGACCCCGCCGGGGCCACTGTCGCCGACTCATTAGTGGGCGAGCCTTTGCCAAGCTCTCTTTGTGCTGATAACACTGTGGGAGAAAGAGTTTTTTTTTAGTAAACAATACTTTATTGCATTAAATAATTATAAAATTTAGAGACTTTTTCAGTTTAGAAATCAGTCGAAAAAATAATTTGCAGTAATCTGAAAATTGTTGGAACAACTTTAAAAATATTGTCTTTGATTATACGAGGCTTTGTAGAAGAGTAGGATGATTTATCTTTGTATTTGAGAATAATTGGTTGAAAGAAATAACTTCTATGTTTTTGCAATTGTAGGTACTCTTTGTTACAAAAATTTAACACATCATAATCTATATATATAAAAATGCATTTCTGTTCGTTAGTCTCGCTAAAACTCAAGAACGGCTGAACGGATTTATCTTATCTTAGTCTTGAATTATTTGTGGAGGTCTAGGGAAGGTTTAAAAGGTGAGAAAAATTCGAATAATTGCCGGGAAAATCCTCAAAACAGCATTTTTCTATTTCCCATACAAACGTTTTCTAAATAATACGTTCAGTCAATTTGAGCTTTATTGCTAATGTATAAAGTTCACTGTTGTCTAAGCAATGTAGGTCTAATAGATATGAACAAAAAACTGTAATATTACAAATTTTTTTGACAGAACGAAGTCTGTCGGGTCCGCTAGTCACGAATAAAAATGCATTGAAAATAAAGTTTTGTAAACGTCAAAGTGACTTTTTATTATTTTGATCTAATAATACGGGTTTTATTTTACTCCTGTTATAAAGTGACATAAAGTGGGATAAAATGAAAATAAAAGAAATTATTTTCAAACACAAACAATTAACATTTACAAAGCGTTCTCGTATTTTCTGTATAAGTCGAGAAGGGTCGTGGTGAGTCCAGCCGACGTCCTGATTCTGCTAAGCTCCTTAGCTAGTGTATCTACGTAGGTATAATGATTTACGACATGATCCCCCGCGGGACCTAAGTCTAGAACTACGTAATGTAAGCACAGCTTACTCAAATATTATGAGCGTTATAATAAAAGCTTGGAGTAAGTAAGTACTCACATGAGTTAACACACATTACACATACATACATATTATTACGTATTTATCCTTTATGGGATAGATGGATCCTACAGTCTCGAAAAGACGTTGTTAGTTGCCTTATATGAAATCCCATACAATATCGCAATCTCCAATAAAGTAATTATTGCAGATTGCAATATTGCATGGGTTATCGTATAAGGCGACTAAGGGATAGGCTAATAAACTAGGGTATTATGTTTGTAAGCTGATGGGTATGATTGTATGTATGTATTTATTGCAGCAAGGAGTTAAATCGATACAAAAGACGGCCTTATCGTAAATGTAATGCTTGGAAAGTTTTATATGATAGATTGATAATATATTATTTATATATTGATATCTTGTCAAATTTATAATAATTTGACCTTTTTTACCAGGGCGTATTTGATCAAAGTACGTTTGTACGTTATTTATAAAAGAGGTGTGAATTCTGGCGTCAGACTAATCAGCTTCCAATATGAGCCTATGTATGTAGTTTAGGTTACGACCTTACAGCCACTACAAATAGGGTTCTTAGGTAGTACCGTGCCTTTGAAACGCTGTAACAGATAAAAATTTTTTTTGATCGAATATCTTACAATTTAAACCCAACTCTATGTTAACAAAACTGGAAACAAGTTCTTAAAAAAATAAATCATGATTTCTGCACATTTAAAACTGCTGGTCATTAAACAAAGCCTTAACCACTGGGCTATCAAACGCATTTTATTATAGGAAAATTCAGGACAATTGTTCGTAGCGTGCCTAAGATTCCAACAAAGGATCTCAGAAAAAAATGTTGCTTTAAAACCATAAGAATAAAAGAATCCCATAATTTTGACCCCGCAATCCCTCAAAAAGCGCCTTGAAGCATTTATCTCTTTGAGATTACATAAAAATGTAGTTAAGACTCCTCCGTCATGACTTTTATCTCTTATTCCGTTGCCTTTCTTTTTTACACTCATTCACATGCTTTGAGACAAAAAGAGATAGTAGATACTGTATCGAGGGGCGAGGGTGCCAATCAGAGTGACGCGGAGCTGATAATCGGCTACTTTCATTCAGATTGTGTCATTTTGTAAAGAATGGAAAAGACATTTAAGTGGCCCATTTTTCTTGTAGGATTAGAACATTTTTGTGTCGGTATAGTAATGATAAAGCTATACTATGTATATCTGCATAGTATATCTTTTATTTTTTTACTGACTTATCTTCGGAACTAATCATAATGTTGAAAAGAACATCTTTTTACCATGATAAACCTATTATTTTTTTAGGTTTCGGTATAGCTACGTGTCGTGTGGTTTTTTATCATGGATGTCGTAAAAGGTGACTAAGGAATAGGCTTATAAACTTAGCATTCTTCTTGTAGGCGATGGGCTAGCAACCTATCACAATTTGGATATCAAATTCATCATAAAGCCATACAGCTGAACGTTGCCTCTGTCTATCCCGCAAGAGATATAGACATGACTATTAGACCATAAGATGCGAAAAAAATAAAAGTATGCTTTAACTACAAGTAAAGTTGAGTACGTATAATAAGTACATATGTATTTAAAAGTTATACCTATAAATTAAGACTATAAAAAGTATATAAATTTAAGACCTCATTGTACTCTTATTATGCAAACAAAAATTTGAATTTGGAAGTATAGATTAAATAGAACAAGATCTTTCATATCAAAACAATACATCCAAACTTGCCAAACATGTTTTCCTTTTTCCATCGGCAAAAAAAGTCGAGATTAAACAAAACGTGCGCAGTAAGCTCTGCCAGCGAAAGCACTTAGAAAGCATTGGAAGGGGAAAAACAAATATTATATTTGGGTGGGCACTAAAACGGGTAGGGAGCGACCTTCATAGGGCACTTACACATTGCTGTATCGAGTTACTGCGTTCGTATTTTGTAGTTATTTCTTGTTTGGAAAGCTAAGTGTGAGCAGGCTTAGAAATAATACTGACTATTTCTAACAACTCATTGTGTCGGTCAAGTGTTGGTTTAGGACTTTGGTGGTGGTTTAGTTAATGTCGGTAGACACTTATCTTTTTAAGAACACTAGCAATATGCCCTGGCTTTGTACGGGTAGCATTTATGGATCAAACCTCCCTTAGAAAACTCATTTTCCGACATTTCAAACAGGAACAAAATCTACCCAAAATTTTAAGAGATTAGCATGTATTGACAGATAAAATTCGAAAACTTTACTCCGTAATATAAATGTAGTGATAGGTATTTGATTTCTCCGTCCGTTATATTTAACGATAAATTGGAAAGAATTTTCCCTTATTCACTTATCTAAATAAAACTATGATTAATTGCGTATGAAAGTTTCACAAGTTTAGATTTAACATCAAGTTGAAATAATTTTGGACTACTTTTCATTAAGTATAACTTATCACTTATAGAATTTCTCTTTTAAACAACATTTACGCATCTAAATATAAAAATGTAACTAAAAATATAATTCTATTTATGATTTGCTTTCTGACCGCATTGACATTTCCAGCAGTATAATGAGATGTGACGTCACGGCGTCCACTCACGTGATTAGCCGAGTTTCCGCGCGGGCAAACCAGGATAATAGCGTTAGTGATAATCGTGATCATGTTAAATTTGCTTGGAAACAAAGCGGCTGATGAAAAATTGTATACAGATTATTGTTAAATAAAACCTAATTAATAAAACATCTACTTAATTAAAATAAAGTGGACATTTTGGCGACGAAAATAATTTATAAATTATCAGAAATGTTTGCTATCATATGGTGCAAAAATAATGATAATTATTTTTATTGATAAGTAATAAACCCTGGACAGTAGTATTTTTTTTTATTTAGCACATTTTAGTGCTGGTTTTTGTTATAAAAACATTAATTATACCTTTCATTATTCTATTAAGGTAAAAGGATTCAATAAATACTTGTCCTTTAGTTTTTGTTTGTCTGTTCGTTTATTTCATGATATTAGGTACATACAAGCAATATTTCTAATTAGAAACTTTGAACTAGTAGAACACATATTATGCCTTTGAACATTCCTTATTTAGTATTTTGATAGGTAAGAAATATATCAACTTGTTCATAGTTTTTTTACAAAATGATAAATATTAATTTATATGGTATGGTAATGCAGAAAAATATTTTCTTTCTTTTGTAAAGTTAATAATTACGTCATCAGTTTTTTCAAAGTAACTACAAATTAAGAATGACATTCTTAAATTGTAACATCAGCTACGCTGATGACATGGTGCTGCTGAGTCCATCGATGGGTGCCTTGAAGAAGCTTTTGCACATGTGTGAAGAGTATGCAGTGGCACACGGGCTCAGATATAACTCGCTTAAAAGCGAGTACATGGTTTTTGGAGCTGGGGCCGCGAGGAGTCAGCGCAGTGTGGCTTGTGTTACGTTAGGAGGTACTCAGTTGAAGAGAGTGGAAAAATTCAAATATCTGGGTCATTGGGTTACTGAAAGCTTGTCGGATACGGTTGATATTGAGAGAGAGCGTAGAGCGTTATCTGTTCGCTGTAATATGTTGATTCACAGATTTGCACGCTGTAGCAAACAAGCCAAACTAACACTTTTTAAAGCATACTGTCAGTCGTTCTACACGTGCGGCCTGTGGGTCGACTTCACGCAGCGGGCATATGGCGCACTGCGCGTTCAGTACAATAACGCGTTCAGGATGCTGTTCGGTCTGCCGCGTTTCTGCAGCGCGTCATCTATGTTCGCTGAGGCGCGCACCGATTGCTTCTACACAATCATTAGAAAGCGGTGCGCGTCGTTGCGGGCGCGAGTGCGCGGCGCGGCGAACACCGTCCTGAGCGTGTTGGCTGACCGATGGGACTCACCATTGTTTTGCCGCTGGATACAGCTTCTTGCTCCTGCTACTAGCTACCAATGTCTATAGTACAGGAATATCATTGGAAGCCAATTGTGTTACTTAATTATATAATATTCAATTAAAATGAATTGTTACTAACCCTAGAATAAGTTAAAATTAATTTGTACTAACATAATATGGATGCAAAATCTGAAATAAATTATTTTATTATTATATTATTATTATTATTATTTAGATATATTGCTAGAGAGGTCTTGATTTAAGTACTTTCGAATATGTAAAAAGTTAGCTGAATTCGCTTTTTACAATTACCATCTTCTTTACGATGTATGAGTTTGAAAAAAATATGTCAAATTTGCTGTTATGAAATAATGTTTGCAACTCTTCCTCATTCATGCGTTGTTCCACCCCACTCCCGGCGCCATTTTGGGAAATTCAATACTACAATAACATCGGCCTGCGGCCTTGTATTTTATTATCATGTATGTTTAGAGTATACTATGTATGTAATAACTGTTTTGGTTAGCAGCCAGCGTAATTGGAAACAAGTAGGCGCTAAGTTGATTTTATATATCACGTTATTCCTTAGGGGTAGACAGAGTTATGAGACTCTTAAGCCACGGGTGGCTTTATGGTGGCATTGTAATATAGTGATAATAGCTGCCCATTGCCTTAAAGAGGAATCCCAAGCTTGTAAACCTTTCTCTTGAATAACTATAGCTCAGAATTACATAATTGGGACCACATGTATTTTTGTCTGTTGCAAGTTTTAAATACACGACATTAACGTGGTCCCAAAGGGACACATTTATATATTTTCATGAATTTAGATATTTGCGAATCAAGTAGGTACGGATAAATAGTTGAGGTTAAAATTTTGATTGGAAATCAAATGATAAATATTACTTTTCATTTTTACGGATTTCTGTACTTTATAAAACAGAATAAAATATTCAGATTGCCAAAAAGTTTGCCCGCCCATTAGAACTAAGTTTTAACAGCCAAGCCGAGAATTCATAACTTATTAAAAATCTCTATCAATGCGGTCGAATTCTCAATGTGACTTCTAAAATAGGTGACCTAGCGATAGGAATTACAGTACGTCGTTCGAACAAAGGTCAATTACCAAGCATATTAGTAACACGCCATTCGATAGTGCATGCTTCTAACTTGACTGGTAATTGGTGGTTAGAATAAGGAATATTGGACTGAAACAGTGTACTGATGTGTACTTACTAATGTTAGAAGATGTAGTGACAGGAATGGAAAAGGGAATGTCTAATTGACTAAGCATATATATGGAGAGTGAGATTTGGAACATTAGAAGGGGAAGGTCTAAATCATTGTGTCTTGAATCGGAACGTCCTGGCCTAGGGTTAGGTCATCCGACCTTGCACCTTGGGAATGATGAATGTAGATGAAGCGAAAGAAGAATGAAGGGATTGTAGAAAGATGTAGTCTCTGCCTACTCGTCCCAGAAAGAGGTGTGATTTTATATGTAACAACGAACAAGCAAAGGTCAATTACTAAGCAAATTAGTAACACGCCACTCGATAGTGCATGCTTCTGACTTCGCTGGTAATTGGTAGCTAGAATAAGGAATATCGGACTGAAGCAGTGTAATAATGGCTACCTGTAAACTCGAATTAGAGAGGAATGGCTACTGTGGATTCTAAAATTTTCTGTAAAACTACCTTTTGTATAAATAACGGAGCAATGGTTACTATGAGGTAGTTAAATAACTTGATATGGCACTTTAATTTGCTAAATTATGAGGAATTGTGGGCTTAAATTCAAATAATATTTTTCACTCACGTGGGAAATTCAGGACAAGTTGCAACATTCAATATAGCATTTATAAGCTTAAGAGAGTGCTGTAGGAAATATGCTCTTCGGTTTCTGTGGCGGAGCGGTAGTACACTTATTTGTGACAACGGAGGTGTCAGGTTCGAATCCCGGACAGGGCATGATGAGAAACGATATTTCTTTGATTGGCCAGGGTCTTGGATATTTATCTACATAGGTATTTTTCATATGCATATACCATGGGTCCAATATGAGATTGAGAAATGTAAAATACTTACTCTTCTATAAATAATGAGTTTCATTTTCAATAATAGAGAACTAATATCTCATGAATTATAAATAAATCTGTTTTACCATTATATTACGATCCCCTCTTATATATAATAAGAAGTTGTCGCTCTCAATTCGTCCGCGTCTAATTACTCGGAAACAGGACGCATTGATCTTCATTGTTCTAATCCATTTTATGTGATACTTCGTCGGTGACAAATTGGGTCACTTAGTAGAATTAGGATTGATTATATTTCGTTAATACTCGTAATCTGTTTGAAAACTTGTTTCGCCTTTATGTGAGATTGGGGCGGGACATTTGTCGCACATAATAGGTAAGACTGGGCTTTGATCGTCTACATCTTAGGCATAAAAAGGAAAAAAATTCAAGACAATAGCTAGAAAATGATAATTCACAATTCGCTATGACCAAATGTCGCTTAAAATTTGACGACATTCAAATGTTTTGGAAATCTTTCATTGTCATTATAATATTACCCAAATAGATTAAGTTAAAGACTAAGTAGTTTTAGTATACAATAAGTCAATCACTAATGATGTGCCTTAATGTTAATTCCAACTCACAGTCGGCCTTATTAAATCTCTCAGTGGTCACTTGTGCAATATCGATAAAAATAACCGGAACAATACGTCAGTTATACTCGATTAGGTAATATCATTAAATCGGTATAATCCAGCATCCAAACAAAATAAATGCGACCGACAGTCTGCTATAAAACTGACCATTACGAGAGTAAACAATATCAGAGAAAGACTCGTAGCCATAAATCTGAACAGAGCCAAGGCGATAGCGAGCCAAATTGTGGTGAAAGCATTGAGTACGGCACTTTAGAGATGACTTACCATTTCGCTTGGATGACAGTTTTTGTAAGTAAAACCTTGACTGAATATTCTTTATCCGATTTTTTGGTAAAATATATGAGTTGACCGATTTTTGACAATTTGTTTTCCGTTGATATATATGTTCACAAAATGTGAAATATCTCTCTTGTGTTACTTCCAGGGCAGAAATATAAAAGTCAATTAAGGCATGGCATAAACTTTGATTTGATTGATGATTATAGCAATCAATCGAATCTTCTCTGAAACTCAATGCCATCACAAAGTATTACAGCTAAGCTTGGCTTAAGTCTGTGTTTGTATGACATATCTTTTATTTTCTAACATGCACTTCATTTCTTCCATTACAATAAATTATCTTATCACAGATTTCGAGAAAAGAAAAACACACCCCTTTTCAAAAGTTTATTAACAACCTAGTGGAGACCCTCGCATGCACATCATTGTGTATGCAACAACTGTTCAACATCACGAACGTCAATTTTTTTTCCTTTTTATATTGTAAATGCGAAACATTGACTTTTTTGATGGATATTCATAGAGATATAAACTTTAGTTCCAAAGTCTGCCCGTGAAGGAAAACATCGTGAGGAAACCTGCACATTCAGGCAACTGGATGTGTAATCATATGATACAATACGGGTAAGGTTCCCCAGCAAAAATTTACGGAGGTCAGACGGAAATCGCTTCGTGTAAAAACCTGACTCACCCAATTCAGGATTCATGGTCAAGGGCTTACCCCCGAGCTCCTCTCCAGAGTGGGGATGCAACCGGGACTATAGCCAAAAAGATGCAGACAATAGCAAGAAACTTTAATTTCAAAATATACCTGACTCAGGATTATAAATTGTTCACTAGCTACACGTATAAGGAAAAGGCTTTGATGTAAGGATATAGTGACATATATAGTAAAAGGAATGTAATAGTTAGGTCATGTGAGAGGACGAATGAGGGCAGGTTGACTTAGTTAATATACAAGAAGGGTGTGAACAGGCTAACATGATCGAATCGAGTACGTTCTGGCAAAAGGTCTGATAACGAGTAACTTACAAGTTACCATGAAAAGAATTCTAAATGAGTAGAAGCATAAGTATGCTACGCAATGATCGATCGTGACCTGATCGTGGCAAATGAAAGGTGTTACCTCTGCCTGCCTCCACAGAAAAGAGTTAAGTCTATATTCTGATGTCATAAACATATCTACATGTCAATTCTATACATTTGTCTCAATGTACTAGGCACTATGTGATACACAAGTTAGATTACACTGTCCGTGGATCCTTCGGTAAGATAAGGAGAATTTGTTTTTGTAAACGCCGCTAGGGTGGCCGCGATTGTTTTGTTACGAGTATGACAAGCATGTATACTGTATAGTGTGTCTATGTATGCCAAAACGTTTTGGCTACATGGAGTAAACAATAAACATAGCAATCCTATCTTATATCGAATATTATAAATATGATTGTGAGTATGTATGTGTCATCTATACATACATACTCACACTTTGTTACTTTTTCATGCAAATACTACTGAACCGATGAGATTAGGTATGTAGGTATCTGAAGATCCAGAAAAAAACCTAACGATAATAACGAGTTACTATATAAAAGGTGCCGTGTGTCATGTGGTTCAAGGCACCAATAAAAAAAGAATTGGACCACTCTTTCCCATGGATGTCGTAAAAGGCGACTAAGGAAAATGCTTATAAATTTGGGATTATCCTCTTAGGCGATGGGCTAGCAACCTCTCGATTCTATCATAAAGCCAAACAGCTGAACGTGGCCTATCAGTCTATCCAAAACTGTTGGTTCTGTCTACCCCGGAAGGGATATATACGTGATTATATATACATATGTTTGTATATAAAAGCTATAATTATCGCGAGAGATAAGCCGCGTACGGCCGCTTACATAAATGGGAGAAACTCCCATAAAAGGGCCGTCTCACACTCAACATATCTCATAAATAATTGCGTGTCTCGTCAATAGATGACGCTAGCAGACGCCAGCTGCAACTGATCTGAAAGAATCCTATTTTCTTTGACCTCAATAGATTAATTTCTGGATTCCGTTTCGTTGATTGCGCAACTCATCCTTTGTACTTCCGACCTCAATTCGTGGACGCATTCACGGCAAGATTTATGAAGTTTAACGTGCCTGAGGTTTAATTATGTGAAAATTTGGATTAATTAATCATAAGCGGCGTGGTATTGATCGCTTAGCGTCGCTGTGGCGTGTTTAGACCTTGTTGTATGTAAACACAAAGGCTGTTTAATGTTTGGGGCGAATATTGTGACAGCGAAAGTTAATTGTTTACTTTTTAAAATTCGTGACCTTGTGCAGTAGGTCAGAGGAAAATGGTGTTGCTCGGAATTTTATTTGTTGTCTTCGTGGACTTGGGAAATTCGCAACGAAACTAAGTTCGTATTTAAGCTTGAATTCGTTTCTACTTCAATTCATTTAATACTCATTCCAAAAGTTTTTTTATTTCTGATTGTCAAATTGTAAGGTTATATAAATTGTGTTAATTTATTAATATTAAAAAAACTATATTTCAAAAGTTAAATCAAAGAAAACCGAAATATTTCCCAAGCCAATGGTGTAGCCTGGAAGAAATTGCATTTAAAAGAAAGGAAAGATTTTGTACTTTTACTATTATTTTTATTCTAGCTACGTTTTTTGTATGGTTCAATGTTTAGCATAAATGATCACAACACTCTAAAATTCTCGCATTGTATGGTTCAATGTTTAAACTTACTTAAATGATCACAGCACTTTAAAATTCTCGCATAGGAATAATATTTTACGCAACCGTAAATGAATTATTGATCCAAAACCCTACCCAATCTCATAACTAGGTTGATATCTAGTAGGCTTTCACTTGTTTCCGGTAGGATTATTTCTCCAATATACCCTTCGCTTATAATCGTAGCCCTTCCCACAAATAGGACAGGTGATATTAAGGCTTACTTTACACTGTTACTCTTACATTAATATTAAATACAATCTTTTGTTTGGAGCTTTGCTCACGTGAAAATTTCCATAATCCTTCTTGACAGACATGCGTATTAACCGTTCCTTTGTATTTCATGTTACTAAAATGTATTCAGTAGTTTCGGGTATGGGTTATGGAACAAAAATCTTAGACTTTTATTTTTATCATATTAAATTTACCTTAACAACCCATAAAAGTCCGCTAGTGGACTAAGGCTTCCCCAGAACTGGGGGGATTTTACCCAAAGTCACCACGCTGGGCAGGCAGGTTGGTGACCGCAGTGTGAATTGATTCTGGACTATGTTGTCATATCAGCGTAGGAAGCTCTACTGCCCACCTTCCGCGTAATCCCTCAAACGCCTTTTACGATACCTACCCACGGGAAGATATGGAGTAGAATTATTCTGCCGGCACCATACGTCCAAATTAAATTATTTAACGCGTTGAATTATAATTGAACTTTCAAACCTCCATGTCGTCTGATCACTTATCAACCATTTTGATCCCATTAACCCATATTGGATCTGCCAAACAGGAAAACACAAAAAAAATATTTTTTAAATTATTCTGTTTTACATAAAACAGCTAAACGTAAACTTTTAACGTAATCATTATTAACATAACAGATCTAGAAGTAAAATAATATTTAATAAAGTGTAGAAAAAGCCTTTACCGTGATACATATTGAAGTCGGCCATGCGGTTATCGATTGTCGAAATTGGATCATGGATGAAACCTGGATGTATCGGCTTCTATTATATATCTTAACTATAG
Organism: Amyelois transitella; assembly: GCF_032362555.1. NCBI lineage: Eukaryota > Metazoa > Arthropoda > Insecta > Lepidoptera > Pyralidae > Amyelois > Amyelois transitella. Next base: position 2,983,531 of record NC_083509.1, read on the forward strand.
CCCGCGGCTTCGCCTTATTTCCTTTTTCGTGCTCCACACTATAACATTTCATGAAAATTTCAGATTTGGTTGGTGTGTTAAGTGATTTTGTGCCATGTGATTACTGGTATTTCAGAAAAGGATCACTCCAATCTCTTTTCCATGGATGTCGTAAAAGCGACTGAGGGATAGGCTAATTAACTTAGGATTCTTCTTGTAAACGATGGGCTAGAAACCTGTCACAATTTGAATCTCAATAACGCCATACAGCTGAATGTGGCCTTTCAGTCTTCTTAAAATAGCTGGCTCTGCCCACCTCGCAAGGGATAAAGACGTGACTTTATTTATGTATGTACTAGCTTTCCGCCCGCGGCTTCGCCCACGTGTAATTCGGTTATATATAGCGTTTTTTAATGATCTCGACAGGGCTTTTTCTTCCACAGGCTGAAATCTTGTTACAACTGGAATTAAATATAGCCTGTGTTACTCAGGTATGATGTAGCTTTCTAATGGTGAATGTTTGAAATCGATTCAATAGTTTCGGAGTTTATCGATTACATGTGTAAACAAACAAACATTTAAAAAAATAGATTGTTCCTCTTTATAATATTAGTATACATACGAATCTATATAGAAAAAGTAAAGCGAGACAAAATCATCGTCTCAAAAGAAAAAAAAAACAGGATTTATAAACAGGATTTATGGACCGATTTACGTGATTCTTTTTTTGTTCGGTAGAGTATACTTTCAAGTTGGTCCCGTTGTTACCTAGTCAGGATCTGATGATGGTATTCCAGGGAAATAAAGGGCAAACCTCAAATTTACAGGCAATTACGTTTTTGACAATTTCATAGATCTGTTTGCGTCTGATAGTCATCATCCCATGTGAATGAGCTGATGATGGAAGGTACAACTCCTCAACGGTTAGGAGTTGAAAGAAAATTCTTACGAAGTTATACGTACGGTCGCGTTCATAATTGCAGTCATAGTTCGCAAAACTTTATAGCTTGCACTCACCGCTGTCACTCACACATTCACACAAATAACACAATAAACAACAAGCGGTAAAGCGTTGGGTAACGCGCCATCAAGAAGAGGGTAGTGTAAGTAAAAGTCGCCGCGCAGCGGCCGTCGTCCGCTAATCAACACAGCGACACGCCACACAGCGGAGATCCATGGTGGATCAGTACGAAAATAATGGCTTCATACCGACCAGAACATTTGCGGAACAGTTCGACACATCAGTGGTTACTGTTGTTAATTGCACCGTGAGGGACTACACCACAGACAGCCAGCAAGAAAGCCGTATTTATCCGAAATAAATAAGCAAAAACATTTAGAATTTGCTCGGCAGTATTTGGATTTTGACTGGAAAAAAGCAATATTTACGGACGAAAAGTTCGTTTACGTCATCGCAACACGGTAGGCTTCATTTATGGCGAAGAAATGCAACTCGGTATGAAGAAAAAATATTGGGCCAAAGATGGAGTCTGGACGCATATCTGTAAATATGTGGGGCTGGATGAGTGCTGCTGGACCTGGGGAACAGGTGTGGATAGCAGGACGCGCTACAGCTGCTCATTATGTGCAAGTGCTGGACGAAACCATGTTACCAACTGTGCGGTGTATTTATCCGATTGATGATATGCCAACAATATCATTTGTGCAAGACAACTGCCCTGTGCATCGAGTCCATATAGTGCGTGAAAGGTTCTGCCAGTTTATATTAAAACCACTAATTACTTAGATAGTATTTTAAGGACAGCTTCAATATCTTTTCTTTATGAAAACGAATAATTAAGCTGTAACCTTAATAACAGGAGATAAGTAGATGATATAATTAGTGTAATATGCTGTATGTATAGCTTTATATAATCATCGATATGTAAACAAAACTATAGGTAAACTGTTTCAATAAAATTTACTAATTTTAATTATTGAATGTTTTATTTTGATCCCTCTTGTTTAATATTTCTTGCTGATTTTCGTGTTTGAAGACGCGGGTATTGTAATTCTTAGATATCAGTTAGTTAGTTAGTCAGTCAGTTACTTAGTTCAAATGGCACCTTGAAACATTAAAAATTGTCAGTAACACAATTTTTTTTTAAATAGACAAAAAAAATCCTTGTATAACTTCGGAATCCAAGTAACGCTAGTAACTAGAACAAGCGAGTGTGAGCAAGCGAGATTATCTAATATATCTTAGATCTCACTTGCTCACACGAAGTAATAAGGAACCACTACCTATGTTAGGGACGTGTGCAGACAAACTTTCAACCTTATCGAATTGACATAAGTCTGGCAGTCGCAGGCTTCTCTCTATAGGCAAATCTTATGCAAATAATGAGAGACGACGATATCTCGATCGACAATTATCGGGCCCAGTTCGGCCATCGTTGATTACCGTCTCTTTCTGTTTTGTTTTGTTATATGTCATAGAATAATAAACTGTTTTACTTAGTATTCATTGGTATTAAAGACCGTATTCATTTGATGGAATATTTATTCTTTTTAAATATGCATGTGTGTGTGTATCTACTGGAACCACAGTGCACGCTATTTTAACCCGTAAGAATTTTAAAACTATGACTGCAGATATGAACGCGATCGTACATGTGAGGCTATTAGGTTGACCTGATAATAAATAGTAAATCTCATTAACGTTAAGAATTTAGGTGAAAATGGATGCGGACAAATTTCGTAGCTGTTTGTATGGGTAGTGTTAACACAAAATAGGGATTTAAAGGCGTGATGTTATTAATGTTATGCATGTATGTACATAATTATGTATGTTATTATGTATGTTAAAGAGACGACTGAAAGTTGTCATACAAAGTCTTTTTTTTTAAGGATGGGAAATCATCAAATGACCTCTCCCGCTCTGGGTGGAACGGAAGGGAGTGTCAGACTTTTACTGACTAAAACCCACCTCGTTCCTTCAGTTGCCCTTTGCGTTCCGGGGCCACGGTATCTCGTTAGAACTTTCCCGCAGCCCCGGCTCAGTTTATCCCGTTTCCCCCCCTTGGGGGTTGACATTTCAAAAATCCCTTCTTAGTGCTCACTTATGTTACTAAAGGAACCTCTGTTCAAAATCTCAGACTCTTATACCGAGCGGTTTCGGCTGTGCGTTAATAAATCAGTCACCCAATCGCACCCCCTAAATCACGATTGGAGGGTAGTTTGAAAAAACTTAAAATGTCAAACATATTTACTTGCCTATGTACGTGTTCATGCCAAGTTTCAAGTTTATAAACCCAAGGAATAAGATTTTTCATAGAAACGTTTTTACCCCTTTTCCCCCCCTTGGGGGTTGAATTTCCAAAAATCCTTTCTTAGTGCTCCCCTACATATCCCAAGGAACCTACATTCCAAATTTCAGCTGTCTACGACCAGTAGTTTCGACTGTGCGTTGTCTGTCAGTCAGTCACTCAGTAACGGAAGAGTTTTATATATATAGATAAGTTTCATACTTTTACACCGAATACGTCTCACGTATCTACCCTATAATAAAAACATAGTATATATTTGGACAAGCTCGAATCTAACTTGAACAAGTTAATTTAACTTTCCTTGTTTCGTTTCCGTATGAGCATATTTCGGAGTTATGAATAATAATTGTATGGTAATACGCAATGGTATCATCATTACATTTGGAAATAAAATCTACATACAATTATTACACGACTGTGTATTTTGGCATTTTTACAAGGACAATTTATATGATTTTATCGTTTCCTTTTCATCAAGCAAATGTATTCCATTTTTTTTTTGTTTTTTTTTTTATTTTCCATAGTGAATAATGTCATGTTATGCGGTTTATGTGCCAGCACTTAAGAATAGAATCACTCCGTATTTATTTCAGTGTAAATTCTAAAAAAAACTAAAGGCATTGTATGTTGCAACCATAGAAGTCAAATTGATATATCCTATTATTCCCATTACAGTCAATAAAGTCACGAAGTCAGACATGAGTCTGACTAACTTCTGACATATTTAGGTCTCCTGACCCATCGTGGTTATAGACCGCCCCAAAGGATCTATAACTACTATAACAATCGCCAGAAGGAGTATGAAGTAAAAGCGAACGTTTCGTGATCTTCATTTTCACCAATTAGGCTCTGCCTACCCCTGTAAGTATAGAAACCTGACAGCAATATGTATATTCGCGGATGCATCAACAGCAGTATAGTGTCAGAGCCTTAGGTCATCTATACTTCATAACCTAAGAGATTAAATAAAGTACCCTGGCTTGAACCCAGAGCGAGAATAGTCCTACCGCAACCAGAAAACTAGATATAGAATAGCTTTTATTATGTTTTGACATTTTTACTAAGTCCTTGCGATCACCATATGATATGAAATACCTAAGTTATATATCAAATATAATATATATTTGTGCACTTCAATATCAAATATAACTTTGGTATTTCATCCACTATTTCGCTCCGACGCAGTTGAATGCAAACAATTGTACAAAATCTGTTGAACAATATGACAGCTCGGCAACGGGCCTAGGATTAATTACCCGGTAATAAATCGACGGAATCGGCTTATGGACGTCGCTAATGCAAATTAAATTTGACTATGAAGCGAGAGTAGAAAGTGTGCTTTAAGTATCTTTTTTTTCTTATAAATTTTATTCCAGACCCAAATTTTCATGATTGTTATGCATTTTAGGGAAACGATAATTTAATTTTAAGTTAAAACAATGCTTCCTCAACTTAGGCAATTTAACACATTCCAATATAGATATCGGAGATAGGAATTGGTTGATAGATAATATATGTAAATTGACTAAATAAATAGAAAAGTCACAATCACGAAATGATTTTCTAATAGAAAAAATTCCTTAGGTTTTTCCCACAGAAACCAAGCCTCATGAAGAAGATAGCAAAAGATAAATCGGAATTGTTTCAGCATGAATCGCAACCAATATGCACACAGACCAAAGGTCTATCTATTTATCATTGTATCACGCATCACTGGGCCAAACGGGAAGTGGACCGTGTCGTTCTAGATTACAGAAATAAGGAAATTTGTGTTCTGAAATGGGCCATGGGATATTTAGATAAGTAATGTTCTCAAATTAATTGAAGGAAAATAGTAGTTAGTCAAGAAAAACATTGTTAAGTTCAGGCACTAAATATGTAACTTTAATCCAAGATAGTTAGTTTAAGATCAAAGAAGGTTCGCACAATATCCTGACTCTCCTATTCGTGTAATGTGGTCATGTGTACCCAGGGTTCTTTCCAACAAAGACAAAACTAGAGCAAAAGGCTAAATTAACTATAACGATTTTAGAGAATGAAGATATACTTAATGAACTATCTTTTACTATATAGTTGACGTAAAAAATACAGGCTCACAAATAAAAATTAAATTCAGCAGGTATATTTGTTTATTATGCTGATTTCGCGCAGAACTTATATATACTTGTATAAAGGTGTATGCTATTTTCATATTATGGAATACTTGCTTCATGCACCTAAGCTTACTTTTTATTGTAACTATGCTTAGTTTGAAAGTTACCCACATAGAAATGAAGAACAACAATTCACGAACTATTTTCAACACCATATCTCCTCAGCTAACTTATCTACAACAATGAATCGTCAACCATACAATATGATTACGTCAGCTAGATGGACAAAATGCATTGCTTGGGGCATCCATGACATGAACAGATAATGATACAAATACAAACAAGCAGTACTATCATACATACATACCACCCATCCCAGGGTAGGCATAGACAAGACTACATCTTTTCATTTGCCACGATACATTTTTCGCTTCATTCCCATTAAAACTCCCTTCATGTAAGCTCGGCGGTTTCTTAAACTCTTGACCTTACCTTTTACGAGGACGTTCTTAATTTCATCAAGGTAATGTTCTATCATTACAAAAATAACATATGAATTTATTTATCTACCATTGAGGTTTGTTTTGCGTACAATATCGCTTATTTTTTCTTTTGTCCAGTACCTTTCCCAAGATTGATTTATTAATATGGCTTTCGACTAATTGAAGCAAACTTTTTCGTTGATCGCTTCTTTTTCTGATCACACTTCTTTTGTGTGTGGGCCTTCGATATTAGAGGGTGCTTTTTTGAGGACGACGATCATTATTATAAACATTTATTTTCATGTGACGAAAATATTATAAACTTTAAAAGTCTTGATAATTTCCAGGAGAAAATTAACGTATATACGAGTACTTAAAAATTGATGCAGTATTTTACCAATCAGATTTCAGGTTTAGATAAATCAACATGAAAATCCGCAAAAATGTTGCATATGCAACAATATATAAACTAATGAATTAACATGAACATATTTACGAATATCAAATAAGTATCATGAACCTGAAACGCTTTTTATATGTGTAACTAAAACGAACCATCTAACATACCCCGAAGGGAATAATTTTGTAGGTAATTTGTAAAACAGCTCGCATGCGTTCAGAGTACAATTTTCTTGTCACAAGATATTCAAAACTTAAATAGTTCGCAGTCTCCACGGTGCGTGCAGCCAACTAGGTTTGTAACTACCGCATTGCTGTGAGCCACAATTTGGTTAATCGACTCGCCCGCTGGTAGGGGAGTTAGGGGGGAGCCTAGCCAAGCCTGCGTGACTCCACTGGATTAGAGCACTTTCACATTAGGTTACAAGTAGTGCGGCAACTGCGCGATAGTAGCAGCGCGTCAGCCGCGCTGTTTACAGGCGGGAAATTTGTTTATTAAAAATTTCTGCGCTACCCGTGATTTACCATAGTGAACAGCCGCATGCCATCAGTCGGCGGCTTTCAGTGGTGCAAACGCTTGTTCAAACATAATTTTACAATGCGCAAAGTCACGCGACTAGGTATATTTGCAACAAGAAGGCATTCGTGGCTGCCGCGCCGCTTCCTCACTACCTAATGTGAAGGCGGCCTTACACAGGTAGCCGCAGGCTCAGTAATTGCTCGGGGATGCAAATGGAAGGGCTGTCTGTTCGAATTAGGAAGTGCGTGGCGTTTAAATGAGGCGGGCTTTTGGTGCCTCAGGAACTGGAAACGTCACGGCTTAGTTCGTTGAAAATTGCGGTTGTGAGAGGGAAAATGGTCCAGCAGTGATGTTTTAAAGGTGGGTTAACCTCTGTGGACATCTAAAAGAAGGAAAATTAAAACATATAATTAAAAAAATTAAAAATTTTTTGGAGTTCAAATAATGGTACAAGCTTCATCGTCTTAAATATTAAAGGCAGATGAAACTAATAGGTAGACATCTATACGTCTTGGAGTTTGTGTAAATTTTACTTGAAATATGGTTTTCTTCTTTCTCAGAAATTAGTTATTTTTTAGGCTCTTCTATATTTTAATTACGAAGGTAAAATAACAATTCCCAAAATAACGTTATAGCATCCTAGGAAATGACTGTACGTAAAGTAAATCCCAAGAGAAGCTTACTTTCAGAATCACGTACAAGCTTTCTCAACATAGTTCGTTGAACTCTGAATCAACTAATTAAATAATTATACTTGCTAATTATAAAGTTTATCTTATGTTAAATGGTCAGGTCAAAATACGCTAAACTGACGAGCTATTATGAAAAGATTAACAAATATGACTTAAGCAAAAGAGGTATGTTGAAAAAATTACAAGTGGAAAGATCCAACCTCTCCGGGAAAGGAGCGTGTTTCACTGTTCATTATTCGACTTTTTAGGCAGCATGCAAGAAACAAAACTGTTTGCTCTGTCTACCCCGCAAGGCATACTTGCGATGAATAATATTCGTAACATTAAACAATTCCCAAGAATAAATTACCTAGTAAATAAATTACTACTAGGAATATCGACGCCTAGTTATTAGCCGAACTGGGTCGCGGCGGAGCTTTGCTGGGCACCCAATTTTCGCTATAATGAGCCTTGTGCTCATGCAACTTTATTTTGCATATTGACATTGTTTGCGAAAGGTTCTCGTTACAGGAATATATCCTGAAAATGGTGTTATTTATATAACATTATCAATGCACCATATATTATTTAGTTATTCACCAAATATTGAAAAGACTTTTATATTTGGTGAATAAGATATTTGGCTTAATGATAGAATTGAAATTCAATTTGTGACAGGTTACTGGTGTCAGACGGAAGTTCTAACTTATTTAATCTAGGATCATCGTCAAAGAGTGCACCCAGATCTCTTCTCCAGTGAATGTAACTGGTACTAATACCCGAACAAAGAAGAACTTTCTTCTACTTAAAAACTGTCAACATGACGAAATAGGGAATAAAGTCTCTTCTTTAAAAAAATACTGTTTTTAAAAAGAGGTTCAATGACTTTACTTTGCCACGAAATTTGACACGCAAATATGTATAGTACTTATGAGTATACACGCGCGTGGTCTAACTACATTCAAATCTATGGTATTTATATACACGGAAAGCATGTAACGGCTTAACATTCTGTGAAAGAATATTCACGAACGAAGAGACATCTTATCTTCCTTTATATTTTTTTCATTGATGTAATAGAAAAAGATATACATGATAAGTTACGTACTTTTGAATTTGAATCCCCACGTTTGAATACCCAGGTTGGTGTGAGTTTTACCCGATGAAAGAGTCGAGCAAGAAACGCGAATTTGTATGTGATTTGATCAGTAAAAACTAGTGTTAACGCGATGGTACTCCTAATAATACAATTGTATACATATTCGCGTCTACTTATTCGATTCGTTTAATCGAGTTAAACTTGTACTAAAAATCCTGAGTGAAATTCCCCACACAAACATAAAGAACCTACGTACTTCCAAGGTTTTTCAGATAGAAACAATTATTTCGGGTATTAATGTTATCAAATCATACGTTAGACTTAGCAAAGCGTAATCGCCCAGTTGCGTGCTCCTATTGGGCCGTATTTCGGAATGGCCTTAATTATATTTATTGGTCAGACTCCACCATTTTTTATGACTTACCAGTTTTGTAATAAACCAAACTTCTTATTTATTATCACGCAAAAAGTATTATAATATTATAACTTCCACCATTATATTCCTCGTTTGACTGTTATAAACTGAAAACAAACCGGTTTCTTGCTTGTAAAGATATGAATTTTAAACTACAAACAATAATTATGAGTTATTACGTAATTTGAAAACTTTTCTGTCCATTATTGCTTGTATAATTGCAGCAATTTCATCCGTAAGGCTGCAAGTCTGGCTACCGATTTTAAGTTATTTCATTTAATGTTTAGGAAATTACTTTATTGTAGGTACTTTAACAAGATTTCTTGTTTAAAATTTTTGTTTTTGTTTATTAGTCAATTTTAGATTTTTGATTTATTTAACATGAAATTAATAACATAAATTATTTTTTTAATTAAATAAAGAAGTAAGAAATTTTAATAAATCTAAATATTCTGGCCCAAACTTTTAAGCCCTTTTTACGATGCAGGATGTCTTTATCAAACTCCCTGCCTCAGTAGTTTGAGTATTAATATTTATGTAATAAAATAACTTAAAAGAAACATATATTTCCAACGTTTTCTGCACATCTTTAAAAAATTCTGATAATCTTACATGGGCTAGCGACAAACTTGTTTTATTATTAAAATTAAATTGTCTATGAGACTGATCTTCGAAGAAATAGCAAAGACCAATTTATTAGAAGTAAACTATACTGATAAAAATATTCGCAAATGAACATGAATCTAAACACGTACTACGAACACCTTCACAAAGTTTGCTCGAAATTCTCCAAGCGAGTCGCTTCAAGCGTGTTTTAATTTTTGAAGCACTGAGCGCCTTCGCCGGAGTACGTGCCCGTATTATACAACGGGCGTCGGTTAACCGGCATATTTCGATTATGGCCCGAATCAACTACACCGACTAAGCCCTTTGAGATAAATTGAAATATTTAAGCTATGGTTTAAACAAAGTTACACATTGCTTCTGAATGAACAATATGATACACTTATTTTTTACTGTAAAAATATATTTCCAACATAATTTCTACGAAATATTTACACAACAAAAAAAATATATATCAATGATTAACTGTTTTGTTTTATAATTTGCTAATAAAACAGTTCCAAAATAAATGGAACGAAACACACGCGTACTATTACCCCCTTCAACTAAGTTTACTCAGTCTTTAAGCGTAACGCTACAAGCGTGTTTTAATTTTTCAAGCACAGAGCGCGCTCGCCCTTGTACGTGCCCGCGTTATAGAACGGGCGTCGGTTATCCGGCTTATTTGGATCATGGCCCGAATCGACTACCGACACTGAGCTCTTTGAGATAAATTGAATTTTTTACCGCCATTGTAAAAAAGACGTTTTCTATTGAGCTTGAAATAATTGAGAACTAAATTGATTTAATGAAATAATTTTTGATTTATTTCGAACTGAAAAATTAGCCAATAAAGTTGTTAGATTCTTGTGATTGAATAACTACTTTCTTTAATAAGTTCTTCATTAGAATGAGGTAAACCGGCAAAGCATGGATCTATCATAGAGATGGTGTTGATAAACCGTTTAAAATACCATTAATAACATTAGATTGATGATTGAGTGAAGTAGGAAGAAGAATGGCGCTGTTTAAAAAGCAGTTGCGCAGAACATGTCCAAATTGAAATCTTGTTACCATCGCAGACTCAGTTTGGCATATCTCTTCACCTATCAAAATGACCTTTTCGCTTATCATCTTTTTAATTTTTTTTTTTTAATAATTTAGTAATAATGGATATAGTACCTATACTATATCCATTATTACTAAATTATTAAAAAAAAAAAACGTCGAGTAAACGTCCTAACGTTTACTCGCCTGTGTCTTGAATTTAGGCCAGGTTGTATATTGTCTGTTAAGAGAAACGTGCATCGACAACAGTAGTAGAACGAAATGTGGAAAATTCCGGATTTTCAGTTGTACTAGTAATATCATGTAAATGCGCTAGTAAGATAAAAGTAATTTATATCTGGCAATTAGAAACGATTTATTGTAACTATTTTCCTCTGTACTTTCGCTGGATATGGCCACTCGTGAATTTAGCCATTATAAAAAAGAAAAAAAGGTATGAACAAAAAATATGATATAATGTCGTTTCATATCTGACTAGAATTATAAAGATCTTTGTATGTTTGTTTGTCCGTCTTTCACGCGAAATCCTCTGAATTGATCTCCATGAATTATTTAATACATAATTATAGTGTGGAGTACAGAAGAGGATACTGTTTAATATAAATAAAAAATTATTACTTATGCCATTGACACTTGTTATAAAAATGTTAAAAAATTCTATCAAAAACGCAGTTAAACATTAACCTGTATAAATAGTCAAGTTCTAAAATCGACAATAGTAAAAAATACGATCAAATCATTTTGCGCAGTCAGAAAAGAGCTACATAAGTACAAATACGGCAATTTCAGGAATCGTTTATTTATGATGTCAGAATAATTTAAAAAGCCGAGCTCTGCGGCAGTAGACTCAATAGAGTTATATTTTATTCAGTTTGTTCGCATTTATGTTTCGTGGTCAGTACGTGGCATGTATAATACAAACGAAGTTGGTTTTGTACGATTATTTTAAGTTGAAATTTTATTTTTAAATAACATATAAGATATTTTTTCAGGTTACTGATGCGAACACGATACTAATCTAAATCAATTCAGTAGTTTCAGTTGTCATTTGACCAAACTGTAACTACAACCTTTTGCACGCGGCTTCATCCGCGTAGTTTCACGCAACTCCCACGGAAAATGTACTAACTTTAAGTAGATAAAATGTGAAAAACGTCAAAAAACAGAACATCAAATTTAAAATAATAAAAACTTTAGAATTATTATTAGAAGAATGGGAAGTACTTATAGATTCCTCTGATCGATTTACATTAACTCTGGTGTCCGATTTGTTGTAATCGTGTAATTCCAAAGGTTCCTTGTTGACTACGCAACCCTAATTAACACTAACTACAAAATGAATTGGTGGTCCAGAGGCGACACGTCCGAAACAAATTAAATAATTACTTCCACATAATCATTTATCACGTACTGTTTAATTGTCGTTTTCTAACTATACGTGTCGAATAACAAACGGACCATCGGGAGAGAATACTGGATAAAAATGACTCTTATGTCGTAGGAAATAAGGTTGCTAAAACAAATTTTTATCAATACAAACATTCCTTTCCTAGTTATGAAGTTCTTCAGAGCCGCGCGTGACCCGACTCTCAATAATATTTAATTTATATATTTTTTACTGCACGACCGCTTTCTCAAGTTATGTTTGATTTTTACAAACCATTTGATACACTCGGTTAAACGAGGAGAATATGTAAAAAGAGGTGTTTAAAGAGTCAAGATTTTACATTTAAATCAGTAATCTCATACTTATAATAACATGGGAAAGGATTTGTATCTTATTTGTAAAAAATAACTCAAAACTGTGGACCCATTTTGATGATATTTGGCACAGACAAACCTCCAAGAGTATTATAGTTCACTTTTTCCGGGAAAATCCCATGAGAATTACCGCGCAAAAACCTCTTTATTTTTAGGTCTATATAAGGTCAAATAAGTAGGAGTTGTAAAACTCGTGTAAACCGTATCATTTTGCTATTAGATTTATTATTTAGTAAATTATATTTTGAATCTTTCTGAGGATAAATTTGATAAAATGAAAACGATTATAGTCCTGTAGTGATAATTTTATGAGTTGTATTTTCATATTCTATTAAGTTTCATTTTCATTCTTCAATTGTAGTAGTGTATGTATATACTTTTACGGAGTAGGTTACAGCTGCAATGCAGATATTTTTAAAGGACGCACTTTCGGCAAACCTACTATTGTTTCTATAGATATTTTTTATCGGCTCTCGTACTTGAAATGTTTACTTTATAGAAATCTTAATTAAATTACTGTATTACTCACCTTCAATGTTAAAACAATATTTTTTACTAGGTTTTTAATTCTAGTAAAAAAAAATATTTTTTATCATATTCAAATCTCAAGGCTACCTATTTTTGTAGGCATTATATTCAATTTGGTTTAGTATTTAAAACAAAATACTTACTAAAAGTTTTTTTTTTAATTTTGTTAAAACAGTTTATACAAGAAAACAAAAATATGTAGGACCTAAAATTTATACCCCTTTAACCAAAACAGTAACCCTAATTTGCTACCACTTTAGTAGGTATACTTCAGTGTTACCAGCCTACAAATATAAACAAGCCAGTCCATAGTCTAACCATACTAACAAATTGTTTCAAAATCCAATTATCCTTTTGCGAACCCGAAAATTTTCCGAGGATACCTTAACTACCGCGTTGCTTTCAAAAGTTTTGTTAGCTTACTGAAACAGAACTAGTTCAGGCAAATTTGGACGTGGGATCCTGAATGTCGATCATGTAGTTTTTATTCTATATAATAAATGCTAATAAAAAATTGGCTTTTGTGATCAAAATAACTCGAAATAATGTCTGTCTGTACATATAACTAATCATCACATTTTAATGACGCATACACAAAAATAAACCCGAAGTCTCACAACTTCATATTAAAGAAAAATACGTGGGTATAAATAAATATGACGTTCATTCACAACCAATAACAAAGGCTGTTTACACAATTCCGGAAACGTTGTAATTGTTTGTAGAATAAAAGCGGTTGATTTGAGAAAGGCAAAACCCTTTATATAATTTTATACTAACTATTTTTAGCGCTTGTTGACGTCAAAGTTTAAAAGAAACCTTTAGGCTATATTTAATTATTTTGAATACATAAAATGGCAGCGAATGCGTGAATGTTTTTCATTTGCTATGATATTCCAAATATTGGGTAAAATGACCCTTTCCTTTTTGTTATCAATGATTTATGTTTTGGAATTATTTTCATGTTAATTCCTAAACGTTACAATTTATTTGTTGGTACACTTGTACCTACTTGGGAAACATAACTTTATGTTTCCCAAGTATTTTAAGCGCATTAATTAAAATGACACTCTTTCGAAATAGAATAACAGTTTGAGTCAAATCAAAGACCAATGGTGCAGTAATATTAGAATTAGTGTTTATATTAAGTATGAGTACCTATATGTTTGTTATAAACTATATTTTCATTTTCACGTTTAACCTTACGGATCCCTAAAATATAAATCCGAAACCTTTTAAAAACCAAAACAGTAACATGACCACAAAAATCCAATGTCACTGGCACAAAACATAAGCCACAAATCAATACTTCCACGCAACAAAGGAAAAAAAAAATATTCCATTTTCAAACGAAAGGGTTATGAAGTATGAAAACTACTTACCGTACTCCGGGCAAATGATGCATAAAGCCGCGGCGAGAAAAAAGCCGACGACCTCGCCAGGGAAGCCCTTGCCGCCCATTTTTCCTTTTATTTTTAACCCACACTTGCTTTCACCGACATATTTACTATTACTTTGTGCAATTTTCACCAACAACTCTTTGGAACGATCGTCCTTTGTCTAGAGACTTTGTCTTCCGTCATTGTTCGGCTGGATTGTCACTCAGCGTCGGTCACATCTGGAACGAAAGAAATGTACTGTCAATGTGAGATCCTTTATTGGGTGTGTAGATGGACTTGAAAGGGAATTTACTGGATCAATGGACTGGAAATTAATGGGAAGTAGCTGTTACTTAAGGCACCGCAGGATTTCTTTATGCTTAAATTTCAGCTACAGACTCAAAATAGTACGCCCAGTTAATGCAATCGACCTGTTTAGAAATAGTTTCATAACTTTTGAAATAAATTTTAATCAATTGTTTACTTGAAATCTGTAACTAATTGCAAATGCAAAAGTTTTGTCACAGTTAAAATAACAATCTTCAAAATAGAACTTCATTTTGCTTATAAATATTTCTAAGATTTGTTCGCAGTAATTAAATCAGTTAATTGAATTATTCAAAACACTCCTCTTGAATATACGACTTCTAAGTCTTCTAGCCTACTTTGATAAATAATCTAAGGCTATATTTACACTAGACGTACTGTAACAAGTCGAGAAAGCTACTTACAGATTGCTTTTCAATTAGGTATAATTTTGACATGCTTATTAATCTATTAACAAATAATACAGATATTAAACGCCCACGTATGTACCTACCTTTATTTTATCTCAACGTTTATAAATAGTATAATGCAACGCGACAGTTTAAATCAGTTACAAGTATTCGAACATACGTCTATATCCCTTGCGGGGTAGACAGAGCCAACAGTCTTGAAAAGACTGATAGTCCACGTCCAGTTATTTGAAGAATAACAAAATTATGAGAAAAACGTAAGTTTTAATGTAGAAACAGTAAAACATTATATTTATCAAAAGATTTTATTTTTGTTGGCAATCTGATAGTAAATCATGGTGTCATTTTCATTATATTTTTTAAAATATCATGGATCTCAGAAAGATTACAAGATAAAACTTATGTGTTGAGTCTACAATTTTTTTCTATTCTTAATTCCTCTCCAGAGTGGTGAGGGTGCAACCGGGACTTAAAGCCAGGAGGAGTACCATTTTTTACTCTTTACCTAACTATCATGGAAACGTACAATACATAAACCTGCTTATTTCTTTAAATCCATAACACATAGATCATAAACACCTTTCCCCGACCAATCCTATAATTATTACTGAATACATAAAATGGAAATGACCTGAAAAGTGTGACATGTATTGTATAGAGGCGTCGCCTGCAGAAATTGTATTGTGTCCCGTTGCTTTATGCCAGTGCCGCTTCTGTTCAGTGTTTGTTCTTTGTTGTCATGCATTTAGACGAGTTTGTTACTTACTCGGTTTCTTTAGAGGCGGCAAATGGACCTGGTTAGAAATTATGTGAGCACGTTAAAGTTTTTCCGTTGCTTTTAGTTCACTATCTGGGTGGAATGACTAACTCGATCTATTATTAACTAACTCTCTTGTACTGACTAGTCTCAGTTCGAGTCCTGGTGAAAGAAAAGATTAGTTATATCAAGTTGGTTCTGAGTGTGTAGTGCTATTGAATGAACGTATTAAGGAATCAAGTCCATTAATGTCCCGTGTGGTTTCCAGCACTTTGGAGTAAAACCACTCGACTGATGTATAGGCTAAAACTTGGGATTCTTCTTATAGGCGATGGACTAGCAACCTATTTGAATTTCAAATCCATCATGCAGCTGAACTTGGACTTTCAGTCTTCGAGACTGTTGCCTTTGTCTACCCCGCAAGGGGTAAAGACGTGACTGTATGTATGGATGGTAATGAATTAAGTCCATGAAATAAGCAAAGTAATGATTATGATGTCCAATTTGAACATATACATAAAAACATAAATCACATATTTATCCCTTACAGAGTAGGCACAGAAAACAGTCTAGAAAAAGCTGAAAGACATATTAGATACAAAAAACAATAAAGTAATTCTGGAAGTTGATATAATTTTGTATTTTCATTAAAAAGAAACTTAAATGGGCAAACATATGAACTATCTTATAATTTAGATAAATATTTAAATTTTTTTGCTCAAATACCTACTTAAAAGTATTAAAACCAGCCGACAAACAAATTAAATTGATCAGTTTATACTTAAAAATTTCTCATTTCACCTAATCCTAATGAAGTAAAATAAATAACGACGCCGAAATAAAAAGGAGGTTGTGATTACTCAAAGAGACAGCGAAATCCTATCATTTCTTTGCCTTGCAATCTTTTTTCCAATTTGTCTTAATGTTAATGCAGAGGAAACAAGATTTATTTCACTTCAGAGCTTGCTTTGCTCGATGTAAGTCCCTTGAAACCTGAAAAAAAGTCTAAGTAGGTATACGACTACATGTGTTTCTAGTCAAATTTGTAGATGTATTTGTGATTTAGTAACAGAAAAATACTCTCGTCTCGTGTAAAAATAATAGCACCGTCTTTCCCATGGATGTCGTGAAATGCGACTAAGGGATAGTTGCTTTTACGACATCCATGGGAATGAGACGGCCCGGTCCTATTCTTTTTTAATGGTGCCAGTACTTATCGTTAATTGTATAGTATCCTATTCCAATTTTATACAGCCATTGCATTATGACTGAGAATAACAAGATCTAGGATAAGGTTAGTCAGGTCAGGTAATTATACCTTTATGGCCCTGTTAACGGCGGAAACTAACCCAGCTTTAATGATACCTAAAGCTTAAAAACAGACAGTTTTAATTACCTTACTTAAGCAATTTGACAGGATAACTGGTCACCTTATAGAAAATCTCCCAACTGGCCATAAAAATCAAAAATAATATAAGAAAAGAAGAACATTTCTGTAACTGACACAATTTCTATTAATAAAGTTTCTTTTCTCTGTAACTGACACAATTTATATTTATAAAGTTATTGCGTTAGAAATGATCTTTGTATGTCGGCACACAAAAAATATCCCTCACGAAAAAAGTCTTCATACATAATGTCACAAACAAAATTAGGTCTTTCTACTTCACGAATGGCTTCAATTCATATCTATACGCCCACACATCACAAATTTCCGCCAATACCGTATCCATTCTACACTTTGACGTATAAACAGATAATAAAAATAAGTTTTGTATTGAACATAAAACGTTTTATAGCGGAGAGGAGATAGCTTTCGACGAACACAAAGTCAAACGCTATGATTACTCACTAGAATTTGTTGAACGATATTGATAGACTTTTTAGGAAGTAACTGGATGTTGTAACATTTTTGTTTCGATTAAACTAACATCGGAACTATCTTTATATATTAAACCCTTCAGTAACTATGCGAATGACAACGCACAGCCCAAATCTCTGGGTCAAGATAATTGAAATTTGGTATATAGGTTCAAGGAATTCCCGTGGGAAAAATTCCCATTTTCAAGATTTTTTCGTCGCACGCCTGGACGGAGTTGCGGGCGTCCTCTGGATTCGTGTATTGTGCTATGCAGATCAACTTGTACTCGTATCTATGTATGTCTATTGACCTCATGACGATTGTAACAGTTGTATATTCCCTAAGGAGCACCTCCTGTGAACAGCAGGAGCTAACCAGATCGAGCTACGGCTACACGTTCACCTGCCTGAATGTAAATTTTTCCAGATCTCACCATAAAGTCATCGTTGGCATGAGAGTAACGTTGTTCATACAAGTTAATGCTATACCTTGATAAGATTCTAACGTTGTGCCTGTTGTTTAAGATCCTTATCTATATCTTAATCTGTCATACATGTACAATAATAAATATATAAATATAAACGGGACAAATTACACAGATTGAGTTAGTGTCGAAGTAAGTTCGAGACTTGTGTTACGAGATACTAACTCAACAATACTATATTTTATAATAAATACTTATATAGATAAACATCCAGAACCAATCAGAGAAAGTTCGTTTCTCATAATACTCTGGCCGTGATTCTAACCCTGGACCTCCGGTGTCCCAGACGAGCGCACTACCGCTGTGCCACAGAGGCCGTCACAATAAATTTATTACATCTTTTTTATAAAATCATGAGAAGGTTTAACACCGAAACTTCGCTATGATACTTAACAATTCAACTTCAGCTCACTGTTTAAACAATCAAAAGAACTGCTAAATAAGTTAAGGCATTGTCACGGCCAAGTTGGAGTGGATTGGCGTTGTCACGGAAGACAAGATTTAAAAGGCCAGTTACAAAGCTAATTTGCATTACAACAGTGTAAGTCAAGCTGATGTGGAAACTTTACGTTGACCGCACCTCCAACTGAATTTATGGCAAGCAATATCTTTTAGTTAAATGCGCTGGCTGCTAAGTTTGAGAGTAAACTTGATATACTGCAACAAAAAACTGTGCTGTTCTCTTTGCTGGTAACCTATTTTCTCCTGGTGAGGTCAAAGTCCGTAGTTCGGGTAAAGACAAGACGCTACTTATATAATAAATTTGAATGTGTTTTTGAGTGTTTATTTCCATTTTTTTAGTACGGACAAAGAGTTTTCACGCGCGTGGAGCAGCAGGTAATTGCTAGTGACAATATTCTGTTTGTTTTGCACAGTGTTTATGCTGACCGTACACTTCGCACCTTCTTCAGCCAAATTAAACATTGTAAAAATTTGATAATTTTTGGAACATTCATTGACGCGAAAAAAAAGGAATCTTTGATGTAGGGGGAAGTCCCGTAACGCCGGACGGCACCTAGCGCCGGACACTCGTACTATCAAGCGAGTACAAATCAGTTCGTTTCAAAATACATGTGAAAGGGGTGCTGGGGCACACAGGAACAAGATCACGCGCCGTGCCTCGCCAGTGACGCACACGGCCGCGGCAGGAGTAACCATTTGCTGTTTTAGGCTCGAAATCACTGCGTCACCTAAATATCAACGTAAGTAATTCTAGTATATTTATGCATTTACATTTGAGTGGTATTCAAAGATAAAATCAGTACTCGATTGTTATCCGTAAAATGGTAGAAAATTATTACATCTTTTAAACAATTTTAGTAGGTACCATCTAATGAACGAAAATGTGTGTTCCTTAGCACCGGACACTAAGTCGTCCCTTAGTGCCGGACAGTAAACATATTGATATTTCTTGTAAGAAATTACGTATTTTATTCTAATTATTTAATTTTGTTTTAGAGTATAGAAGAAAGAAGATAGTTAAAATGGAAGAGAAGAAAAAGAAAGGATCCTGGGATCCACAGAGCTTACAAACTGCTATTGATAAAGTTATGTCAAAAGAACTGAGTGTAAGACAAGCTGCAATGCGATACAATATTCCTAAAAGCACTATACATTAAATAAAGGCCCTAAATCGAGAAGAAGTAACAATGAAACCAAAGTTGGGTAGATTCACTAACACCTTCTCAGCAGAGTATGAAGAAGTCTTGGTGGACCACATTAAAGATTTATCGAATAGATGCATGCCAGAAAAGAAGTTTCTTAAATTAGCATACGACTTAGCTGAAGTCATGAAGATTCCTCATCGATTTAATAAAGAAAAAGGCAGTGCTGATAAATAAAAAATAAAAGTCGCAATAAAAAAATACGACTTCATGAAAAGGCATTCTGACATTTCGTTGAGAACACCGGAATCGACAAGCATGATGCGCCCCGTAGGATTTAACAAACCACGAGTGGATTTCTTCTACGACAACCTTGAAAAGCTGATGAAACAGTACAACATTCACACCCTCAAGAATTTATAACTGTGATGAAACTGGTGTCAGTTGCGTGCACAAATATTCGTCCGGTACTAGGTGCCACTTTTTAAAATTATGTTTTTTGTTACCAAAGTTTGTTTGATAGTATTAATTATTTTTTAGCAGAGGTTGCATTTTTGTTAAATTAATTTGATTTCTAACTTTGTTATCTAATATAAGTCATAATTTTATAAACATTCCTTAAATATTTTATGTTTTATTTTGAAATAACCTTAGGTGTCCGCCACTGGGGGACTTCCCCCTAATGTATTTTTACAGCATAAATAAAATTCTCCAAGTAGGAAATATTAAACTGAAACTGTAAGATGATTATGATTGATTACAAGTATTTTCTTCCTTCAGCGAAGTAGACAGAACCTTTAGGATCTTTAGGACTCTAATAAATTTTATTCATGAAACATTATTTTACAAAATCAATCTGTTTTTCTATATAATAACGCCACAATACAATGTCACCGCCAGCAACGTAGAACCCAATAAAAGGCTAGTTTGCCCCACGAAAAGTAGTAAACCCGAACGAAATTGGTACAATTATTTATTTATGGCTCACCAAGTTTGTTTTAAAACACATAATGCTCCCTTACAGTCACGAAAGCTTTCTTGAACGCGCAACTAACATTGCGACTCATTATAACTTGGCTGTAAGCAAACATTCTCAAGTGCGCTCCGAAACTTCTTCAAAGTAATGAGTGAAGCTTTAGACAATTAATTCTATTGAACTATCGATAAATATATACATATGTTGAGTTCAGTAATAATTTAAAATTACTTATTTTAGGTGAAGGGGTCCTGTCACTATTTTAGAGTCCCATCACTAAACGTGGCCTTCGAATCATTCATTATCCTCCTGGTTAGTCGGTTGCACCTACACCTCCCCGGAGAGGATCCCGGGTTTCCCCCTGACCTCCATGCTGGATTAGGTAAAAAGTGTCAAAATTTGGTAACATGGTAACATCTCTCCTATAGCTCGTGAAACAAAATACATCATAATGTTATAATTGTATGCTACTTGATTTTATTGTTCTTTGTCGAGTCACCGAATTCTAAGTCCTTATTAACTAAGTATATCATTTCATGCCTACAATAATTTCTTTATTTACTAATCACCAAATTAATATGTTATAACGTTGCTTCTTTTTCAGAATCCTATTATTTCAAGTAATATAAATAGAGTTTGCCAAAGTTATATCATGTGAGCAAAACCAAAGTCTGATAAATTTCATATCAGCCAACTTCTTTCTAACTTATAAATTACTTGATGAAAAGATAACTTATCAATATTAGCTAAGCCATTTACAAGAAATATGAAGGTCACGAGACTGCGAAACTCCCTGGAATATTATCCATGCTTTCCGATCTTATTTGGAGATAAGACGACGGAAAATTAGTTAGAAAATATGGATTAAAATAGGTTAGAAAATTAGCAAATATAGATTGCATATTCTTTTTGTTATTGGCCTAAAGTTATTAAAGCAGAAGTTTACATTACACTTTGATTTGGTATTAAAAAAAAAATATCTCCAATTACAACACGTTTGTATATAGATTGCATATTCTTTTTGTTATTGGCCTAAAGTTATTAAAGCAGAAGTTTACATTACACTTTGATTTGGTATTAAAAAAAAAATATCTCCAATTACAACACGTTTGTATGTCCTGAACATAATGCTGTGTTGCCCAGATATTTATCCTTACACGTTTATGCCAGGACATTTTAATTCAGGTTTTTGAGATTACAGTATAAGATGATTATTCATTATTCGTAATCTATTAACGTTCGTTAAATTTAGTATTGAAAATATTTAATGTTTCGTTTATATTTCTATAAATCATATAAACATACGGTTTACATCACGTAGGTATGCGATTTTAACTCGGATATAATAATTAAGAATATATATGGAATTGTTTGGCGTCAATGCATGTATATTAAATAATCTTTATGAACTGCTGAGCGATAACAGCCAGTCTAACTGTTTCTTAGTCTATGGCTCTTTCCAATATAATCTTGCTTTATGCTCTTATTTTTTCAGTTCTATTTTATCAATTTTTCACTGCCATTAGACATTTCACTAAAGAACTCGTAGCCTTAAAAAACAGATCACTTGACACCACAGATACTTATCTTGATAATTAAATAAAATAGATAGGGTTCGTTTAAAAGCATTTGAATGAAAATAAGTAACAATTTTGTCATTGTAAGATAATATTTTTTTGAACAGTACTGAAAGCGAATTCATAACCATAACGGATAAAATTTGAGAACATTTTAGATATAAGTGAAATCGTGTGATGTTAGAATAAAAAAATAAATTTTGCTATACGTAATATCTTTCTTTTAATTTCATACTATAACAGGTTTATTGTACCTATAACCGTTGTAACTTGCGGAAATAAACAAATAATATTCAGTGATCCACTAATAGGTACATATCGTAACTCAGTAAAAAGCCTAGTAGAACTTAAAATATAACAAACTAAACAATACTTTAAATCGATAATTTGAATTCATGCTATCAGCACGACTTAGTTTACATTTTACAAACAAACTTTAATTGAGAAAAACATAACGAAAATTTTACATAATACATACATACATACATAAAATCACGCCTCTTTCCCGGAGGGGTAGGCAGAGACTACCTCTTTCCACTTGCCACGATCTCTGCATACTTCTTTCGCTTCGTCCACATTCATAACTCTCTTCATACAAGCTCGGCGGTTTCGGGTACTTTTGACCTGACCCTTTACCAGGACGTCCTTAATTTGATCAAGATACGTTCGTCTAGGTCTTCCCACTCCGACCTTTCCCTCCACACTCTCCTTGTATATCTGCTTAGTCAACCTGCTTTCATTCATCCTCTCCACATGACCGAACCATCTTAACATACCCTTTTCTATTCCTGTAACTACATCTTCTTTCACATCACAACATTCCCTTATCACGCTGTTCCTTATCCTGTCACTCAATTTCACACCCATCATACTCCTTAACGCTCTCATTTCCACTGCATTTATTCTGCTTTCATGCTTCTTTTGCCATACCCAACTTTCACTCCCATACATTAATTTTACATAAGACCATCACAAAACACTATATCCAAGTAGAAGTAAATCTTATGCTTCAAAGTCACAAGTATAATCTACACAAAGATTACTACAACTGAATTCCCGAACATACAATTTGTAATGTAATTTGAAACTTGAATGTAGCCACGTTGGAATTAGAACGCGCAAAATGAGTCACATAAAACAAAAGTTAAGACAGTGCACAGACTGTAACACAAAAACATTAAACTTGTACAAAGTTTGTGAGTCCCCTTACTTGATTTATTGTTATTGAGTTGAATTATATGCCTAGTTTATTATCAAAGAAAAATAGAAACTGTGAAGGGTCAGAAACTTGAACTTAATGCTAATAGCATTCTTTACCAGTCAATGTTTAGAAAATGGCAAACGGCTAAATTATCACCGGGACTAAAAAAAATTATTGCGTGAGAAACTATCGCTGTTTCGCATTAGATTATGACGTGAAACGAGACAGCGATGGTTTATCGCAGCGAGAATTTATAGTTTATTTATCTAACCGTAAGACAAAAGAAATGCTCCATAGAGGCCGACTATGTGTTTTATATCCAATTTTGGGAGATACTTCTTTTTAGCATTTTCGATCCTAAAGGTATCCTAAATGGTACACATGAATGTCAAATTCTTAACAAGAAAGACTTTGCACCAATGCTACGATGCGATGAAGAATCGATACCAATACACAGTACAATACAAATGTTATGTAATATTTTGAACATACATACAGCAGGAAATAAATAAAGACGTGACAGCACTACGGACGGACGTGACAAACCAATGCTTATTCTGAAAATCAGGGCGCTATCTTATTCAGAATATCAAATCAGATCTGGAGTCGTGGAATTCAGATTTTCCTTTGGTATACTGCATCTTTTTTTTTAATATTTGATCCGAAACTATCGTCGAAGCTTCTTGCCCGGTAGATAAGATCTAACCATCTTTACTTATTATATACTTGATTTATGTATATTTCTTATTAATTAAATTTTCAATGTATGTTTATTATAATTATTTGATTTTGTGTAGGTATAAATGTAATAATTTAGTTTGACCCTACATAGGGTTCTCTGTCAGACCCAATGGTTGACTGGTAGATAATGCTCCTAGCATAAGTCCGCCAATAGAACTATACTATAAATTTTAAATTAATATAGAAGAAGAAGCTAAGAAAGTCACTACTTTACACTTGAATAAAAAGCGCTTACCAAATAGGCGTTTTTCTTATATCCTATTATACCTGAGAGGCTACTGAAACTGAGCTGAGTACTAACATAAATTAAGTCCTATAGAATTAATATCTAGTAACGACCTTGATAATATCTCTTAGTAACTCAATTCCATGAAAAGAAACCTTATTATAAGAATATTGTCAAAGAACACACTAGACAAGGTAGCAACAGTTCTAGACCAAAAGATATTCAGAAAATCGACCTGAGAAGTCACATAATAAATGTCAAGGTATAATATGACATAACGGGAGTGATGGTCATGTCTAACATCACATAACGGGAATAAAATAAATTAAATCATAGAAGAATAGCTTTTAGTATAAATGAGAAAGACAATAAATGAAATCTTATTTTAACGAAGTAAAATGTAAATAGTTATTTAATGATGAATGTATATCTTTATTAATATAATCAAGAGAACATCTTAGTAAGTAATCAATGCTCTAACCGAATTAACCGATTCGCGGGGTTTTAATAAAAGGAACATATGTCTATATGTCTGCTTACGGGGTAGGCAAAGCCAACAGTCAATCAACAAGTCTTGAAAAGATTGAAAGGCCACATTTAGCATGGATGTATGGAATTTGAGATTCAAATAGTGGCAGTTTGCTAGTCTGTCGCCTAAAAGAATAATCCCAATTTATGAGCTTATCCCTTGTCGCCATTTACGATATCCATGGAAAAAAGAGGAAGTGGTCCTATACTAAAATGTCTTAAACTACACGGCACAACTTTGTACCCTCGTTATTCCACTACGGTACCCGGATACTATTTGGAATCTACAAGTAATGGTGACACGAATAGATTTATAGAGAATGTCCCTTTATACGCATTCTCGTAGGGAACAGTTGGGTTTGCGTTTTGTCGTCTTTTTACGACTGAAACTTTATGGGTGTGGAATTTCGCCGTGAAAATATTAGGTTACATTTTTTGTTACGTGGTCATAACTTTCGGTCAATATAGATGTTGATTTACTTGTATATTCAAGCTTTTTCTTTGAGTACAAGATAGTAAATTTATTTTAAAGTTACTTTTTCATGAAGCCATACAGCTGACCGTGGCATTTAGGTCTTTTCAAGACTGTTATCTCTATCTACCTTGCAAGGGATTTGACTATATATATGTACTTTTGTGATTCCATTCACAACAGAAGATAAAAAGACAACTTTTTGAACCTTTCAATACGCAAAACGTCAAGGTGCAGAGATATAACATTGACTATGAACACATTCTATAAATTTCATTTTATTTAATGATTGATCTAGGCTAGTCATAGTCATTCAAAGATGACATGCGAGTTAATGGACCTAAAACTGAGGACACCTAAGATTTGAACAAATTTCAACCGGAGCCCTGGGGTCGCATTCGTAGTTTTTTTCTCTATCAGAAAATTCAGAAAGCGCACCCGGGCCTCTATTGAAAAACCAGGTTATCTGTAAAGCGACAAGCGGTTTTCTGCGGTTGGGGTTGGCCGCTAATAAAAAAAAGTAACAAACGCAATGACCAATTCAATCAAATGCTTCATTTTACCATAAATACGAAGTTACTTAGTATAATAAAACATTCCGTGTTTATGTTCCCGTTAATATTGACGCAATAACTTGAAGATTACTCGCGAAGAGAGGGGAACGAAATGAGGGTGATTATTCAACATGACAGTAATATTTTTCAGAACAATTTCGCAATTTTTAAGGGTAGTAACGTCGTTATACTAATGCGGACTAAGCCGGGCAAATAGGCTTGTTAATCTTTAAGATATTACATCAAAGACTATGTAGCAGCGGAAAGATAAACAAACATGAGTTTTTATTTGTTATTTAATCTTTTTTACAGTTAGTGTCATTTACCACGTCTTTATCCCTTACAGGGTAAACGGGGTAAACAGAGTCAGAACTCTCGGAATCGAAGGTAACCGTCATCTGGATGGCTTAAAAAGTATGGAAAAATATGTTTTTTTTGGTTTGGAAGTACCTCGGGCTCTTCTTCAGTGAAGCTAATAAGAAACGATGCTTTAATTGCCAATACTTTAAATCCTACAATTTTTACTTATATAATTTACAGACATTGAGTTGTGTTGCCCGGCGATACCTGTATCCGCATGTCGACGCAGTCTACCCACAAGAATTTTAAGCTGTACTTACTTTTATTATTTTATTTTGTGATGTGATGTCAAAGCTAGGTTTCTTTTTATAATTTTATCGCTAGTCACTTTTTTCAGTAACCGAATTTTTTATGTGATTCTTATGAGAATAAAATTTTCTAAACCCTAATTGCCCAACAAGTGTAAATCAAACCACCAGTTAAATCACTATAGATTGAAAAGTAGTACAGTCCATTTCCCTAATCGCTATTAAGCTTAATTAAATTCGCATAGAAGCCTCGCCTTGTTCAGTTTCGAGCACAATAATAAATAATTAAAATTGATGTTGAAACACGTTATACGCAGAGAAATCGTTATAATAAAGCCTTTATACACTGCTAAGGGAAATAACAGCAATTTAACACCCCAAAGGGATTGTAAATCTAAGTAATTTATATTAATAGCCCTAAATTCAGGTTAGTTTTGCAACGGCGGTGTTGGGGACCGATTCGCTAACTAGGCGACGCTAAATCATATTGTTTTGTGTGGTTTTTGGATAATGAGCCTACTTTTGTTATGATAATGGAGTGATGATGGTGTCTTGTTTTGTTTTAAATATTTTTAGCAGGCACTTCTGTTTTGCCGGGTAAGAAATAAGTGCTTCACCTAGTGCAACAACTATACTTTAAGCCGAGTTGGGTATGATATCTATTAGCCTGTATGTCATGCTTCTATCTTGGACCCTTGGATATCTTGGAAGCAGAGACTACATCTTATCACTTGTCACAATAATTGACGCGTCAAGTTACTTTTGTTCTGACCTTTCTTGTAAATGATGTCCCCGATTTGATCATACAACGTCTTTGCTCTTCTTGTAATACCCATGTTACTCTCGAAACTTTTGTGGTATCTGTTGTTCTGTTCATATTCAAAGTGGAATTAGAAATGGCGAAGGTCTCTATAACCAGACCTCACAACCTATAAAAATACTAAGCCATAGAATATCTATTAGATATACCAGAACGAAATAAAAAAACATCTTCTCTAATTAAAACTGAAACTACATACGTCAAGGTAGAAACTTGCTCTTCATTTTCACCAACTAATTAAACGGGAACATTATTCTCATGCTCCAGAAAAACCCTTCGAATAAAAAGTTCGTCGACCTGATGACCTAACATTGGGCCCGGAGCCAACTAAAGGCAGATTTAGATTCATCTAGTATGGACCCCTGAAATATGGAGCCAGCCGGTGTCGTCCTATATTTATTTAGGGAAACGTTTAGGGAAATAACATTATGTGGAGCGTGTACTCGGAATTCTAAATTTTTAGGCTCAGTTTTTTGTCATTTCTTGTATTCTAAATGCTCCGTCAATCTGTTGAGTTTTAATAGAAAGAAAATGATAAAGCGGCGTTGTGGTCCTAGCTCTCACGTGGTCACTGATATATGAATTAGAAGATAATGGTCAAACTTTTATACTTCATCCACAATATCTGACCTTACAGCAAAAATTTCTCGACTTGATCTCAGTACGTTTCTGATCCTGCCCTTTCAATGTTGCTTTTTACACTATTCTAGTATTATATGCTCAGTTGGCCTGCTTTAATTCATCTCCCCAACATGACTTACTTACCTTAACACATTCCCTTTCCTATTCCTGTCACTATATCGTTTTAGCAATGTAGCTCTCATATAGTGAATATAACAATAGAATAGTCTTAATTTCATCGTGGCACATAAGTCTTTTCGGGACTGTTGAGAATGTCCACACTGCAAAAGATAAAGACGTGATAATTGTATTCTATACACACATACCTAATCATGTCTTTATTCTTTGCGGAATAGACAGAACCAGTCAGTCTTGAAAAGACTGAAAGGCCGCGTCCAGCCGTAATGCTAGAATTGATCACGGATGTTATTGATAGAAATTATTTGGATATACATATATAAAGCCAATAAAATATCCATCAATATATAAGCCTGATGTACAAATACACAACAAACTATAGCTAATTTTACGTCCAGGTACGAAACAGGATGAGGGGTGACCCATTTCTGTCAACGTACCGTCTGCAAAAGACTTTTGTAGAACACAACACACGAATCTGTCCGAATTTATCGCAATTTAGCAAATAGCTCATGTTTGTCCATTCAGTGTTTGTTATTGTTGACTGTACTATGTCGATGTTTCCATTTTATAAAAACGTTATCTAGCATTTGATAAATCTTTGATTTGATTTTGGTATACTTATAGAGTTTTCTTTTTGAAAACAAAAACGTTTGATTTGGTTTAACCACTGAATCGATTAAGTTGAAACATAGGTAATCTGATAGTTATGAATCATAATCCTGGGCAACATCTAGTCGTATTTAGTTTTAATTTTAATATTTAAGTATATCGTTAATATAATTTAAAAAATCTTAAATTAAAAAAGAAAACAATAACCTTGTTTTTTTTCTTCTATAGTAATAAAATACTCTAACTATTGTCTGAACCCTAATTGAATAAGGTCCCCGAGGCTTGAGACTATGCCCACCCCGTAAGAATTTGAACTGCATCTAGATACAATAAAAAAAAATGCCTCCTTATTCACGAATGTTAATAAGGTATAAGTTAACTTGCTTCTCACTATCGTTGAAGTTAAACGCAGAGTAAAAGAAAGAGGGAAAATCTGACATGTATGCAAGGAAAATAGACGTGATTATATGGATGGATGGATACATGTATCGTACTTGTGTGTATTATGTTTAAAAGTTTTCTCACTTTCTTAGTTGTCTGTACATTCGCCCACTATGTCAACTCATCTCAAGGCAAATATGTACACTGGCCTGTACAAGGACGCGGCCTAGAACAGCTTTTAAAGGCAGCCCTTTCAAAGCAAATCCACTTTCGAAACATCTTTGAGAAACTCTATTCAAATACGTTTTTTTATACTACTTAATATTCATTGAAGCTTTGATCCCAATATTCGTTACTGTCACTGATTTAATTTAAATACGTACTTTTAATTTTTCCGGCTTTTGTATATCTTCTTTTATATGTTTAATTGTCATTTAGTCAAAGAATGCTCATTGCAATTACAATCTCAACTAACCTTATAATTGCGAAAGTAGGTTTATTTATTTGTTACCTCTTCACGGATTAGGTATACCTTATATCTCGTATATATTATTATGAGTCTGGTCTGTAGAAGGACATAGGGTACCTTTTATTATTTCGGTAAAAACTATAGTTCCCGTGGGTTTTGCGAATAACCTGTAATCTTTTGCAGGTGACACTGAATTCGTCGCTTTTTGTAGGTAACGTGCTATTTTCATCGATTTTTGTAGATGGAGCTAAATTCACACGGGCAAAGCTGGGGGTAAGATCTAGTTAAAAATAAGGAAAACCATAGATATACTTAATGATCACTAGTAAGGCCAAATGAAAGGCCCCATAATTCCCACTAGTAATTGTACAATTCCCCACATTTATTATAATCATAAATCGTTTAATGGGGCAGTTTCTACTAGTCTAAAATTCGGTGTACTAGCTCTGCTCCAATAAAATGAGTACTTATGAAATCTATATCGATTTTTGCTAAAAAACTGTTTAGTACCTACAATTTTGTAGAACATTTAGTAACATCATGTTGAATAAATAATTAATAAACGAAAACGCTTAACAAAAGCATAAAGGTAACATGAATTCCTTGTACGTTGTAAACCTTGACTTAAATAATATCAAGGTAAACTAAACGGCCTACTAAACTTACTAAACCCTATAAGTTTGATATGGCTCAGGTATAAAATAACTGAGTGTAAGTTAAGTCGTAAACATGAAACTTGGTCCATGACGCTGATTTGATGGAATCCCTTGGCGAGATCAAGTATGGTTCGTTAACTCCCGTTCCGAGTAACTAAGTTACAAAAGAGGCTGAGACAAAATCTGTTCACTTAAGATCATCACTTGCAAAGGGTATTAACAATATTTGTTTCGAAAAACGGAAGGTGAAATTGTTTACAGACGTGATTACAGTTGTTTGAAAGGAAATTTTAGTCTGCTGACTTTTGGTTGGAATTTTGTACTTTCTCTAGTAGCTAATAACAAAAGTCTTTTTTTTATCTTTTTGTGTCCTCAGTATATTCCAGTAACCCTATTCACCACTGTCCTTAAAATGAAATTTGATCCAATTATAATGAGAAAAAGCATTCTATCATGTCGTAATAAGTTACTATCTACGAGATAAATATCTTCAATTCGCTAAATACCTTCTTAACTCTTTAACTATAGACCTTTATTAAAGTATCTGTCGTAATAAGTTACTTTCTACAAGATAAACACCTTCAATTCGCTAAATACCTTCTTAACTCTTTAACTATACACCTTTATTAAAGTATTAATAAATATGTATACATGAGCAAAACCTAGGTAATTATCACTGTTGTTAAAAAGAAACCAATACTTTATTTCATTTATTTTGTAAAGCGGACTATTAAAACTTTGAATATTTTTAAAACGAATAATAAAGGTTTAGCGAGAACTGAACAAAGTTTGCTTGCCTTAACTTTGGAATCAACATTGTTTGAAGGTTCTATTAGAAAACTTTAATGTTACGGATATTACTGCAAAATAGTGAATTACATCAACTTCACGTGTATCGAAATAGTTTCTCAAATAAAAACATTAGTTTCTCATTGTATTAATGACGTACAGTACCTAGGTATATCAGGCAGTACTAGGTATTACTTGGTACAGTACGAGGAAGTACAAGGCAGTATTAGGTAGCAGAGTAATTATTGCTGCGTTATTTATTAGATCACATTGAGGAGTCCCCAAGTCCATCTTAGCCCATGATCTAAGAGTTTAAATAATCAATTATAAAAGGAAAGCGATACGTTCAGCATAAAATATTCCTAATATTTGTACAGATTTTTGATTTCCTCAGCATTTATTGAATTTAATTACAACTTGTAATTAAAATTTACAATTCATGTCCAAATAACAATGCTCGCAATATTATAACTTGTTATTAAAAGAAAGAAATTGTCCACGTTTCGTCTAAACCTTCAATTATAAAAGTATCCATTAACAGTGATTACTAATCAGAGTTAATGGAACTACCGTATTTTGCTACATTTTGTCATGTCATGTGTTCACTTTACAAGATAATTTCGTGGTGATGTTGAAGTTAGGTTTTTAATTAATGGTTCTAAAATTATATTAAAAAAATTAATAATAAGCAATGTATTTAAAATATATGTTAAGACAATTAATAATCAGAACATTATAATTTTGCTAACCTTAACGCATACATTTAATATGAAACTTTAAAACTGAAAGTAGGCTTTCTTCTAAAAGGAACTTAAATCAAGTGATACCATCTTAATCAACAATATATACTGAATAAATACTATTGCGTTGCATTTTATTAGTGCTTACTTTAAAAATGTCAACATGTGTGTGTAGCGGAGGCGATGATTAGACTCGACCGCCACCAATCTTTGTTTGCGCGATTTAGACTCTTCGCTGCTATTGGCTGAGCGCGTCAATTTCTTCGCAATGATTGACAGTTTGTGTGTGACATTAGTGATGTTGCCACATGCGAAAACTCATTGTTTACATTCCAACCTACAATTTAATCACCATAACATATATCTTTACTCTCAAAAATACCTCCTCAATAAATAACAGATAAGTTATTTTTCATGCACATCACAGCTTTGCGCCATCACTCGTGCTTGCTATCAGAGCTATAAGCTATCAAATTTTCCCCTCCGAACGTCTTTAAGGGTTCCTCCACGGAGAGGCAATTTCCTTAAGCTGAATTTCATGAGCCATACCTACTTCACATATCACGTTGTTTCTGCTAACGATCAAATATTTTAGCGCATTTTTAGGGTTACACCCTCGAATAAGTGAGGAGGAATAATACCTGAAGATTTTATTCTTGTTAATAACTTTCGAGAAATGAACGACAAAGAAAGAAACGTGGAAATTTGTGGAAAATATAAAATAAAATTTTAATATGGGATTTTATTAAAATTGGTCCAGTTATTATAAGATTTATTCGTCGATAACAAAAAATACAGATCTTTTCTATTTATACATACATAAAATCACCTTTCTTACCCTTAGGGGTAGAAAGTGACTACATATATTTATTTACCACAATCTTAACCTTACATACTTTTTTTAATTCATCCACATAATTATTCTTCACACACAAATTTGTAAATTTAGAGATTTTATGTAAAAGATTGATATCATATTATTTTGCCAAAATTACTAAGAAGCTTTACAACATTACACATATAGTCATCGACTTAACTATAAATTATCTCTTAACCTATAATGCAGTAGGGTTTGAAATATGACCGGGCAATAAAATATTCAACAGAACATTACAGTTAGTAGCGGCTGCAATAGTAATGTGGGACGTAAAATGACACATTTATTTAAGTGGCATTTACGAGGCGCTCAAGCCGACGCTGGAATATTTGGTTATATCGCATAACGACCAAAATATAATATAGGGTAAACGATTTGTAATTACCGATGTTGTTAAAACTAATTTAGAGTTATTTTTAACTCGTTTTACGCTTTTATCGTGAGCTTGGTAGGACTAAGATATCTTAATAATAATTTGAAATACACACTTTAAATCACGCTTCTCTCCTAGAGGGATATACAATGACTACCATCTTGCCACGATCCCTACATACTTATTTCGTTTCAAATACACTAATTACTCTCTTTATGCAAACACGTAAGTTATATCTCCAGATTGCTTGATAGCTATATTTTTGGATCTTGATTCAATCTGGAACGTCCCAGATTTAATCAAGATCAAAAGAGGCTTTGTTCAAATGTGTTCATCAATATTTTTTTAATTACTAAAAATAATACAGTCTAAATATAATCAAATAATAAGTGTTAAATATTGATAACGTTAATCCCTCAGCTGAACAGTTCTAAAATTATTAATTCGCGACCCACATCAAACCAGGAACCAATGGACCGAAAAATGCCATCTCAGATTAAGCTCAGTTTAACATTCCTGATTACGCAGCATTTCGGGGAGATAACACCCCTGGTGTTAGAACCCTCGATATGTACTAACTGATACGTTATGTAGGTCAGGTTACACTGGATTAGGGTTAATATATAAGACGCCATATTTAACTACATTAATTTGGAAGCATTACGTATCTGTGGAATTATATTATTATTTGAGATAGATTGGTTATTTAAGTTATTTGTCTCAAAATATGTAAACAATGTTCGAGTATAACAAACATCGTACAACAATATTTATATACATATTTGTTTTATTTGATGAATATATTTAATTTACGCTCTTTCCATCTAGCTAGCATCGTCTTTTGAAGACTTTTTGCCGTAAATTACTACATACACGTATTTCTTGCTTATTGAGTTAAATTTATTCAAAATCCACAATTACAAATCAAGCGAAAGAAGTATGCGTGACAAGTGGAAAAATGTAGTCTCTGCCTAACTCTCCAGGAAAAAGGCATGATTTTATGAATATATATCTATGACTAACAAATAAAAACAAAGCTCCCAAAACCCTCTCCCGTTATAAACATTTCATTGACTGCGCAATGAGCCAAAGCGTTGCGTGTTACCCCAATTGTCTTATGTTTAATCATGTTGAAATATGGTTCCAGGAAACGTGAGTCTTGTAATGTACAAATAATTGTGTAATCATTCAAACTGATTGATACTACAGGGCACCAGTTGAGTTCCATTATCGTAAGGACGGCACTAAGCATAATTTGTTTTTTGTAGGCTATTTTTAGTGGTCGTGAAGCGTCATTATTTTTGTAGGTTTAAAATTATATGTATTTTCGGATTTACGAAGCATTTGTTGTATCGATGATATCAGACTAAGTTGCCCTTTGTGTGAGATCCACTCCAATCTTGAATTGATGATTGATGATAATTGATCTTGCGCATCAGAAAGGGCGCAACGTGGTGAACCGCCATATTGATTTTACATCTACCTAGTTTTTGGAAATTGAATTCTTCTGCATTAATATAAACTTAAGATTACTTTATAATAAGTCCTCATTTAAGGGACTATTTAGAAACTCTGCCAAGGCAAAATATGTCATATCTCTTCTTTTCCAACAGGAAGAGAGAGAAGGAAGGAAAAATATTGAAAGATAAGAGATACGAGTATATATGCCTTGCCCTTGGCCGTTTAGTTATTTTACTGCATTAATATTATATCATTATCGTAAAAAATGTTGTAACAATCCTTCTAGTTAAATCTGAAGTTATTATCAAACAAATCATTAGTAACAAGCGTTACCCCGCTCGCTTTTGTAGAAATGTTATTGCAATAACGTGATCCGATAGAGTGAGTTGATACAAGTTGCTCAGTCAGCGTTCAGAAGCGCTGCGTCACCGTACATTAGAAGGGAACGCGAATTGGTATGAGATAAAAGAGTATAACTTGCTAAGAATCATAATATTGTACAATGGTTTGCCTTGCAAATGGTGATTTTGATCCGGGGGTAATACAGCAACTGTGTGTTTCAAGCTGAGTGTACACGTATCACGTATTTTTATTTCCTACGGGGTTCAGAGGACTTAATGTCATAAGATTCAGCTGGATGATTGAATGATGGTTTATATGTTAAAGTTATATAAATTTATTTCATCACCTATAAGAACGTCGGCGGTCGAACCGGTAAAATGCCCGGTATCCCACTTCCACCGTGTACCAATAAATATTTTTGAAGTTATGTACATTATTTTGGATACTTATGCTCTTACGATGAGCGAAAACATCGCGAGAAAACCTGCACATTCAGGCAAATGATCGATACAAAACGACGGGTCACTTGTTCCGTTGGTCAGATGGGAGTCGCTTCGTGTAAAAACTTAACTCACTCAATCCAGGATCCATATGGATATATGGTCAAAGGCAAAATGATTTGGCAGTTTATCGAATCGCCTGCCTGTCGCTCAGATTATAGGTCACTTTAAATTCACGCCTTTAAAATTGTCCAAAATGACTTAAATAAATGTTATTTAACTTGACACAAAACCATGCGGCAACACTCCTAGATAAAAATATAAAAGTTTTAATATTGGGAAACTATAAATAACGCGGGTTAATACAGCAGGAGTTAATATTGAAGGACCATAAAGATAAAGATCAGAATGGATTGGTTCGGGTCGAGGGGGAGGGGGAGAAGGGGGGGGGAGGCTAAGTTGATATAGCGCTCTTGATTAAAATTGGGAAAACATAAGCAAATATATATTTTCGTGTGCCAGTAGGCAATTGGCGACTGAAGATATTTTGTGAATCGATGGCCGAACGGTTAAGAAAACTGACTAAAAAGCTAAACCACTGGTTAAAATCCTACCGGGCTATACTAAAAACTTTTTGTGCATTAAATAGGTAGGTACATTGGTTTTATTGCTCTTAATGTTTTCGGATTCGCAACGGATAAAGACGTGACTATATGTATGTAATCCCTTATTGTCAGGTACATCGTGAAGAAACCTGATCTTTCAGATAACTGGATGTCATTCCATAGGGATTATATTTCCCTACAAAGGTTGCGGAGGACAGACGGGATTTGCTTCGTGTAAAAACTAGACTTACCTAACCCAGGACTCTGGTCGTGGTCATAGCCGAACGGCAGACATGAAATAATAAATAAATATGGGTGGATGAAACAATGCAGGACTGGTGGCAAATGGCAAAATTATTTAATTAACTCATTTATGTACACAAAAAATATCGAAACTGATAAACACAAGAAACAAAATTACAAAGGTTCTGATTATTTCAAAAGAAATCTCTTCCAGCAGACCCGAGATAGGAGACATGATGGAAAGGGATTATTATTTATTATTATTCAGATTATTATTTATTAGCCCAGTAATTTTCATATTCTGTATATAAATACAGAATATGAAAATTACTGGGCTAATAAAATAAAAATTGTAGAAGTTTTCATATTCATAAATCGCGTCTTAATCCTCTATTTTATTCTGCTTTTGATATTATTCATAATCACACTTTTTCAATAAATACATATACAAAAATGAACATATGTTGAAAAAGTCTTTTACTATTATTATTTAACAACGTTAGATAGTTTCTGTTAAATTTACTGGTTCTCTTTATTGAAATTTTATAACATTAATACAAACTACTAACAAATTTAAAACTTGTAAAAAAATATTTTTTTTTAACTGGCTTGAAATGAAAAATAAACGAATTAATTTAATTAATCCAACTTTAAAACGGTATTCGATCGATAGTTACAAAGGTATTGTGGAACTTAATTAATTTGAAAACGGAACAGCTGGAACAATATAACGTTTTTCCAATAGGATTATCAAAGT
Organism: Amyelois transitella; assembly: GCF_032362555.1. Lineage (NCBI taxonomy): Eukaryota > Metazoa > Arthropoda > Insecta > Lepidoptera > Pyralidae > Amyelois > Amyelois transitella. The sequence goes on from NC_083509.1 coordinate 3,020,447, forward strand.
AATCGAGAGGGTATTGTTCAACGCAAAGATTAATTAGCAGAGATTTCACGGCTATTGAACATATAGTTTAGGGCGGGTTGGATTGGGCTATTGAAATATTTATGCCATTAATATTTTGCTAAGTAGGCCTTTGAATTTAAATTGTAATCCCGTTTTCGGCCTGGTTGCATTTTCCATAGAGAGGACGGTGTCTCAGAACACTATTTAGAAAGTAAAGCTTTTTTTAGAGCACAAGGAAGCGAGGACCAGGCAGGTTGATAGACAGTTCAACATCTGGTTGATGACATTCGAAAATGATTTGAAAGAAGGCAAGATAGACCACAATCGTCCAGTGTTAAACCAAGTAAAGCTGATCCCAAACAGGATAATGTTCAGAGGAAGAAAATTCTAATTCAATTTATGAAGTTAAAAAGTAACGCTGTCTTTTGGTCTTATTACCCTAACTCTGTTAACAGGAAACCCTAACCAGATTGGATGATCAAAAGTATTAATTATTTATACGAGTAGTATTAAACTACTGTTAACTCAGCAATCGTCTGTTACATTATACGCCAAAACCTTAACGATTTATCACCGACACCCTTTACTAAATGACTGTTAAGGTATCTTTTAAGATATTTTTGTGATAAAGGTGAAGTTGAAAATTTTACATCGGTATCAAACCAAAAATAAAAAAATCACCATCAAATATTTGGCCAAAGAAACGTGAAAGCTGAAAAAGAAACAATGAAAATTTAATGTCTGTAATCAATAGTTCCGAGCGACGGCAGTCTTCGAGCCTGATTAATAATACAAAAGACGAGTTAACGCTACCAGCTTACAGCTTAATTTAAAGTTTATATTTCACATGTGCTTTTCGGTGTTCGAAAAGTGGTGACCTGGATTTTTAAAACCTTACAGCTTTTAGCCTTACAATTATTAGACTATGGTTAATTTCTAGTATACATGTACTTGCCGGTGATTGACAGCGGTGTGTAGTTTTTTTTTTTACGAAAATCGTCTAGTAGTTTTACCGGTAAAGCTCAGCCTTACCTTAAATAAATAAAATAATGTTATTATTATTATTGCATTCGTTGCGACCTTCTTAGATTGTAGTCTATCCATCACTATCCCAAGGCCCTTTTGATTTCCTTGGCCGTGGTAACATTGCAAAAGTTCGTTTTTAGTCGACTTTTTCAATATTAATTGTTAAAAATATATCTTTTTGTTTCCACGCCCGATTGCTAAATTCTTTGACGAAATTTACTCATCGAAATATCAAAAAACATGATCATTCATTTGATTCACCGAAATTATTACTTCAAACAGACATTTGATAGCGAAATTTATCGCTGCCATTCACTCTGCTTTCATTTCAAAATCCAATTAGACGACATAATAAATTGATGGCGAATTTTGACATTACAGGGGAATTATTTCCTAGTGACATTCGCTGTACGGAACAAATTCATATCTTACAACACTATGACAAATTATATTTTGAGATATGTGGGAGGAATGAACGCATTAATTTATTCATAAGTATGTTATCTCAGATGTCGTGGCAAGGAGTAATATGTTACAACATGTTAGTATAATATGATTTCATCGTATAAATTGTGAAACTTGACTACCTTGTTAAGTGGAAATTTACCTGGGAGATAATTAACATGTTATTTTAGGATAAATTTCTTATGCGTATAAGTTGGATTGGTCTTTTTTGGTCAAGTTACCATTATTCTTGATTGTCAATTCCATTATTCAGCTTAACGTGGCCTTCGACTATGTCATAGTTGTAGGAAAAATTGTTGTGTTAAGTACCTTTAAAATAGCCTTTCAAATTACTTTAACTTACTTCATTACATGTATCAAACATATAGTCACGTCTTTTTCTCTTACGGGGTAGACAGAGCCCACAATCTCGAAAAAAACATGAACATACACTGCACAATAGTGTAACTTACAAATGGCAATATACAATCGATCGGACATTCCAAGATTCCACACATACGTCGGTTTGTGGAATTCACGTCAAACGACCAAATTTGGAACAAATTCGATCCTTGCTGAAATTCTGATAAACGAAATCTAATCATCTATATAATAGTGTCACGCAGTATACGCCCGGGAGGTGACGGAAAAGTAATGAAATATTGTACGTTATTTCTATATTTTCTATATTTATTGACATTGTACAGAAGACCGTGTGGATTATTGGCAAATATTTTCACAGTGCGAAAAGTGTCTCTTGCATACGAGTATAATGACGTTGTTTTTGTAAGATTCACAATTTCTTTATGGCTTTTGAAATGGTACAATATTAATTTCGCATTTGATACTTGGAACAGTCTCCGGTGCAAAATGATTAATAAGACATTTATACTTAAGTTAATATTTATGTAAACCAAAACATGTAACGGTTAGCCAGTTATATGTAAAAATGAAGATGTTGAAAATTAATATCTTATTTTTTTTTTTTGTAAATTCATGACTATAATTAACTGGTAAGGCTGAACGTGTCCTTTTAGTCTTGTCAAGTTGATGCAACTACCCCGCAAGGGATACAAACGTGAAAATGTATTAATGTATGTATGTCTTGTTTCCCATTGGGGTAGGCAGAGACTATGAATTCCCACTTGCTACGATCCTTACAGACCTCTCCTGCTTCCTCTACACTCATTACTTTTTACGTAATCTTTACGGGTAATCCTAACATCTCCCTTTTCCAAGACTTTCGCAATTTGGTCCTTGAAAGTTCGACGTACATATGTATGTTATTGTAAGCTGTTAGATATTCTCAATAAACAGACCAACGGGCTTCAACTAGTGTAAACAAAGCACATGGAAGCCAGCCATAAATAACGTATAACATTTTATCCTGAAACAGTGTGGCGCCCTGGGGTCGTTTCCTGCGACTCCCGCCGACTGTAATGGCTGGGTAGTTTAGTATGTAACTTTATATCACCCCTTATTACATTTGCTTTAATGGTACATACATATATATATACACATAATTGTAACTCTATGCCACATCGCTTCAATCATTTGGGTTGCATCCCCAAAGAGATAATATATGTAATTATTGTGTAGTTACATACACACATATAGTCACGTCTATATCCATGGCGGGGTGGACAAAACCAACAGTTTTGAAAAGCCTGATAGGCCACGTTCAGCTTTTTGGCTTGATGATAGAATTGAGATTCAAATAGTGACAGTTTGCTAGCCCATCGCCTAAAAGAATTCCAAATTTACAAGCCTATCCCTTAGTCGCGTTTTACGACATCCATGGGAAAGAAAAGAAGGGGTCCTATGCTTTTTTATTGGTGCCGGAAACCACACGGCATTAGTTTGTAGTTTATTATATTAGTATCTACATATATGTAGATTTATCCGATAATTACTTTAACAACCACTTAATTTCTCTGCTTAACCCAAAGGTTCACTGTTAGATACTCGTAATGGATTTAGCATAAAGTCCATTCATTGTATCAACGTTGTTTGTGTATTAAAGTTTAAATAAATAAATTAAATAATTTTGTTGTAACTGTTTTGTATACCTCCCATCCAACTTATATTCAAAAGAGAATAAAAAAATATATTTGAAAATTGGAATTTTCTGTCTATAATATCACAACAATGTTTTTACTTAAGTGTTTTGTAATAACAAATAAATTATATATCTTACTATTTAACTCAAATATTCTTAAACTATTTTAAGTAAATTAAAAACACATACAGAATACAGCTAAAAGTGAACTTTAAATCACTTCAAGTTTATTGGTTCTGTCTACCCCGCATGGGATATGGACCAACAGTAGTTTTTATATCTATCTAAAAACTTTTGCTCCAATTTATGCGTTTTTCTTAGATGTATTAGGCTTGGTCTAACTTAAAACTGGTATGCAAAAATGTCTCCCCCCACTCGTCTTGTCCGTTCCAGGGCGAACGAAGGCGCGGGCAATAGCTAGTATCTACGTAATAAAATTATTTTTCATGTCAAATAAATCGATTCTTGGAACCCTGAGTGATAAAGCGAACTGATAATGACATCTCGAAAGTCTTCATAATATTTTTTTGACATCATGAACCCTATACAAGTTAATCCTTCAAAGAAAAAATAATGAAGCATATTAATGAAAATGTATAAATAGGTATAAAAAGAAGCTCAATGAAAAAAAGCGTTCATTTTACTGATCAAAAATGGTTTTAACGCAAAAAACGTGCAGAATGTCCAATTTCTTGTTTCTAAAATTTGTTTTAATTTTGCGCTTCGTGTTTCAGAGAAAAATACTTTTCCGACTGTTCTCTTCAGCTTCTCTTTAATTATAAAGTAGGCATGCCTAATTTAGTGTGACTTGTTCGTTTAATCAGAGTTCATTTTGTCCGAAAGATAAAACAAGTGCGTTTTTGCTGAATCTTGGAAATTAAGATCTTAGCAAATTAAGAGCGAGGTAGGCTGTAATGGTAAATATTATGAACCCTCTTCATCGATTGAAACATTTAAGATATATATTCAATTGTCAAATATTCAATTTTATATACTTGCTCGATATAACTATGTTTCCCAGCGACTAAATCAATTTATTCCTTGACAGAGTTTGAAATTCGAGGCTCATTGGAATTTCTTTAACCGTCGAGGAAATAAAAGATTTTGCTGTAAGGCAGTCCCACTTAGATTAAACGATTGACATCTACAGACGTTCTTAATGTTATTATAATCATAAGTCAATATGCATAATTAGGGTTAAAACAAAGATCATCCAAGAATTAATGCTTTTCCTAACCTTACCAATTTTATGACAGAATGTGGTGCTAATTGTAATTCCGCTTCTGCTGTCACTGATGGATCAGCTGCCTGTTCCGGAGTGATCCCGTTACGTACGTCACGATCCAGTTTCAATACCGGTAACGTTTTCCAATTTGTTTCTTTATTAGAATTCCCAGCGCGTTGGAAACCGAGAGAGTACGAAACAGCAACTGTATAGAAATAAAGCTTCACAAATATGTGCAGCTAGGAAACAAGTGGTATTATAAATAGTACATAAAAGAACGGTGCTTCCTAGAGTGATAGGCAGAGATCACAGCTTTCTATTTGTCATGAAATATAAAAAAAATAATAGATTACCAGCTTTTACCCTCAGCTTCGCTCGCGTGAATTAAACGCCAGCTACAAAAATCGAAGAATTTAAATTTAACGCCGTCAGACAAATAAGCGACGAATTAGCACCACCTACAAAAGAATTCAGATTTTTCGCATTCGGTTCGTGATATTTCAAGAAGATAAATTCAGTAGATAACCCGTGTGCCGTGTGGTTCCCGGCACCAATACAAAAAAGAATAGGACTACTCCATCTCTTTCCCATGGATGTCGTAAAAGGCGACTAAGGGATAGGCTTACAAACTTGAGATTCTTTTTTTAGGCAATGGGCTAGCAACCTGTCTCTATTCGAATCTCAATTCTATCTTAAAGCCAAATAGCTGAACGTGGCCTATCAGTGCGCTCAGGACTGTTGGCTCTGTCTACCCCGCAAGGGATATAGACGTGATTATATGTATGTATGTATAACCCGTGAAGAGGTTACAAACTAATAAACTCACTTTCGCAATTATAATATAAGTTAGTTAGTTCTTTTCTGACGTCACACGAAGAATTTATAGAGAATACTGTTCGTGTGAAAACGAAATGACAGAACACAAACATGAACCTTATTTCTGTCTCGTCGTTATGTCGTGTCAAACGGCAGTTTGTCTGCGGTCACCGCAATTTCACATTTGTTTTACGCGTATTTTCTTTTAATTCAGAACAAACAATAAATCTTTTGCGGTTCAATGTTTTGTTTTGAATACATGGGTGTTCTTGCGCCAATCGTGCGTTGTTCGAGCCGGAAAACATGTGTTATAAGGACATATAAATCTTATTTCATGCAACAGATTGGAAGAAAACGGTTGTTTTGGGAATTAAAGAGCAAGTTCGAGTCAGAGAAATATGGATACTAAGTATTTTGATATCTGCTTCTTCCTCCTGGATTAAGTCTCGGTTGCATCCTCACCATAATGGGGAGGAGCCCGGGGAAACCTTTGACCATGGACCCTGGATTGGGTGAGTCAGATTTTTACACGAAAAAGCGACTCTCGTCTGACCTCCGCAGGGGAACCTTACCCGTATTAGATCGATCAAGATTACACATACAGTTGTCTGAATGTGCAGGTTTCCACACAATGTTTTCCCTCATCTTAAGAGCATCGAGTATTTTGACTTCTGCGATTGAAACTTAACTAAAACTAAACTTTTTATAAAGAATACATGTATTAACATACGTATTTATAAATAAATATAATGCAAAGCGAAAGGTTAAGATCAGTTAAATCTGTACTTTGTTTTACTATAAGCATTTTCTTTCAGTGTTACAATGACTGAAAAAGAAATGGATCAATGTTAACTATATATTTGAATAAATTTTGTATTAATGAGATGATGTCGAGCGTAATAATTTGACAAGGTTACCATGGATCGTGGTAAGCGGAAAGGTGTAGTCGCTGTCTAGCGGTCGGAGAAAAAAGTGACATTTTATTTTATATATGACCACAGTCATGAGAAAAAAATGGTCTTAAATTTGAATTAATAAGAGTTTTACTATAATGAAAAAGATTTTCAATTAACTTTCTTCTTAAGGTCCTTTTTCTCGCAATTACTTAAGCACTCTCCCTTTTCTATAAAATACTAGTATCTAGAAATATAACGCCAAAGTTTGCTTCACAAGAGAAAACATTCCATTCCATAATTAATTAACAGTAACGTTGTTAGTTTATGCGCATTAATGGAACGAACAGTCGTATATCAACGTACCTTAGGAACACTAAACAAGAACTATAAAGTGGCGTTCACTGCTGAAGTAATTACTTGTGGAATAAAGTCAAGCTGTGGAACACATTCCGATATACAGGGTGTAACGGAATTCTATGATAATCAACTTTCCGTTACACCCGGTATATGACTAGATGATACCTAAGGCTATTATAATTCTTTGAGAATTAACATTTTCATTGCTGTGTGGTTTCTGGCATTTTAGAAAAAGGCACTCCATATCGCAGATTCATCTAGTGTAAGCTTCTGTGCTGGTCAGGTAAAGAAGAATAATCATAGTGTGGGCTGCTTCTCTTTCCGTGCAGGATTTACAAGGCAATCAAGGCAATGTCTTATAAATTCTAGATTCCTCTTTAAATTTAATCTGACCATACGGACGATACGGACCGATCAAATGGAAGGTTTGCGGCTACCTGAACTAAGTCACGCTAACGAAAATTTTTTAAATGCTTATGCATCAATTAGTACCCACAAGTTACGGATTGCCCAAAATTGTCACGGTAACGGTAATAAATCAGGTTTTTCGTGGGCGAACTCGTAAGCAATGCTTTATAGTAAAGAAAAAAATAATTACAATCCCCCAGGCTTATAATATACAAAAGAATATTCAGTACGCCAGATTGTCTGTAAGCAGGAAAATTTATTATTAGATATTCGTTATTCATTTGTTCTTTCCTTTGTGAAAGCGATACTCCATATTTTATATTAACTCCTGACCTAAAAGAAGGATATATGAATGACCCGAATAATATGTTTTCTTACAGATCATTAATAAGTTAGACATACATACATATTACATATGGTCACGTCTATATCCCTTGAGGGGAACACAGAGCCAACAGTCTTGAAAAGACTGATAGGCCACGCTCAGCTATTTGGCTTAATGCTAGAATAGAGATTCAAATAAGGACAGGTTTCTAGCCCATCGCCTTAAACAAGAATCCCAAGTTTTTAAGCGAATCCCTTAGTCGTCTTTTACGACATCCATGGGAAAGAGAACAATTGTTGATTACAAGCTATAAATTGTATGTTTATTTTAACCATGAACCAATATGGGTTAGGCACCCCTGCAAAAGTTGCGAAGCGCTTCGTGTAAAATCATCATCATGCCTCTTTCCTGAAGTAGTAGGTAGAGAATATTTATTTCCATGCAAATCAACTAAAGGCGTCTAATAAGTATTCACGACTGCTATCTAATGATAACAGCAAGCACCAATTACTTGGCATGCCTTCCAAAGTACCTACGGAGGCGGTCAAAAAATATTATATCAATGTAACGTCAACTTGACATCAATCTAATATCTTAATAACCAGTGGAAAAAATGAAGAACCATTGATAACACTGAGGGGTTTGTTTTATAAGAAAACAGCAGTTAGAAATAATGAAACTACATGTACTTCAATTAATTACCTATTTGCTTTTTGTATTCATAATTTCAATTGCGCGCATATATTTTACTTTTTACTACTGGCCAGTTATAACCAGTGATTTTTTGTTACACAAAAAAAAGGTTAATACTGTTAAATATTTCTAACCTTCCAAGCATCCAGTAAGTAATTCAGTCAACATTCAGATCCAGAAATGTGATCAAACTAGTCTCTGTTGAATGGCTGTAATTGAGTTTCCTCCGCTTAAACCCTAAAGACGAAACAAGAGATTGTAAGCCGGGCTATTAAACAATTGGGAGAAATCTTGTGCCAAGACTTTGTGGGACAAACGAAGGCATGTTACATTTAAGCACCGTAACAATGTTTATGTCACGTCTCACAGTTTATTTTGAGGGCCATTTCTTTTGTTGAAACGCGATATTTCTTTCAGCCTATATGCCTGTGTATTTTAGTACGAGTTTAAGTTTATGATTTTTAAGCGGGCTGGGTTCAGATTATTCGGTTACAAATTAAAATGCGTGGGATTTCCCGATTTCTGTGAAAAAGCTTTTTATTTCAGGAATAACAAACATTTACACAATTCATGAAATATTGTGCACAATTTTACCAATTACTGAAAATTTATCCCTTACGCCTTTTATTCACTCAGCATAATAAATATACCAAACTTTAACACTTAACCTCCAAATATTTCGAACTTTAACGAGAAACAACAAGAATAATAAGTTTAAAAAAATATGTTTGTCTGTCCTGATTTTACCCGAAAATTGCGCGATAAATGAACAAGTCATTACCGCAGCCGTTATGGAAATATTATTTGCATTTCTGTATTAATGTCACTTTTTCTGTTTCATTCGCATTCATGTCGTTTATGTTAATATCCGCGTGCAAATGCGATCCATTTGTTTCACACGATTGTGAAACACAATTTTGTTGAGCGTTTTTATTAAAATATGAAAATGCGATGAGATTAAATTGTTTTTGTTTTTTTTTTGGCAATATTGACTCAGCTTCTTTTGATCGTAATCGTCGTGGCCTGCATGAACGTACCAAGGACAATTCTTTTTACCATATCTATGCAAATACCTAAAATTACAACACTTTCTCGGAGAGGTCGGCAGAGACTACATCATTTCCCTTACCACGATCCCTGCATACTTCGTTCACTTCATCCACATAATATATAATTCTCTTCTCTTATACGTAGTTTCTTATACGTATAATAATTCAATGTCAATTCGTTTTTATACTACCATTTACAGATATATTTTCCCCAACAAAACAGGAGAGTCTAATTACAAAATTCGATTGCTGGTTAAACAAAAATAAAAACACATAAAAATTACATAAAGATGAGCTGTAACAATTGTGGTATGTAAACGACCATGCTTACTGAAATAAATCGTAATGGATTTTCTTCTGTTCACAAAAAAAAAAGAATAGTTCGTCTAATAAATGAACAAGTCCTAAAATACTGAGCTATAAATTGTCATCTTTTAAGAAAAACAAATAGCCTAAAATTAAACAGTCTTTTTTTTCATGTCACAAAAATAACGAAGCCAGTATTTTTATCTTTGGACTTATTTTGTAATACTGAATTTTCAGGCTCTTTAAAGCTTTGCGGCTTTTGTGGTCAATCCGTGGTCTATTTTTATAACCAGATTGAATTACCGGACCGTAAAATTGAGAACGAAATGTATCCCGTTTTTGTAAGAAAAATATTGATAAATATTATCTGTTCATTTCAATTTACCATTTGAATGTAGTAATTCATTCATATGATCACGTTTATATCCCTTGCGGGGTACACAGAGCCACCTGCCTTGAAAGCTGAAATGCCACAATCAGATGTATTACTTAATAATGGAATTGAGTTTCAAATTGTAACAGGTAGCCAGGCCATTGCCTAAGTGAAGAAGCCAAAGTTTATTAGCCTTTCTCTTGTAAAAACTTACAATTGACATAAATGATAACTATCTATACCGCAGCTTATTGAAATAATTATTTCCAGCCGTAGTATAACACGCGCGACGACGTTTTATTGTGCGAAAATCTATCGCTGTTTCACTTTTTTATTACGGCGTGAAACAGGACGGCGATAGTTTCGCGCGCGATACAAATGGCGTCGCGCGTGTCATAGTACGGGAAATAATTATTTCAATAAGCTGTCGCATTAAGAGTTCATGTATTATGTATTTATATTACGGGGGGAACAACTGAAAAACAAAACATAGGTACTCAATAAAGACAATAGTCCTTCATTTTTATTAGAACAATTAAAATTAAGCGTTTCCTGATATCCGTTTTGGTGTGGGAAAGTGTATTATAGTCACTTTGTGTTAAATGATTGTAAAAATAGCCATGAAACTACCGTGTATAGATTACCATCTCTTAAGTGTCGAAAACAGTGTTTTTTTTAAATGTACATTTATTCATTTATATAATCACGTCTATATCCCATGCGGGGTAGACAGTGCCAGCAGTCTTGAAAGACTAATAGGCTACGTTAAAAATGTTAGGCTTGATGATAGAATTGAGATTCAAATAGAAAGTGACAGATTGCTAGCCCATCACCTAAAAGAAGAATCCCAAGTTCATAAACCTTTGCCTTAGTCACCTTTCACGACATCCATGGAAAAAACATGGCATCGTTCTATTCTTTTTTATATTTAATATACTATATTCCTTAATTCCAATGGTAACAGGAACAGTAAACAAATGTTTATTAGAAAGATGGCTAATTATAGATAACAAAATAAGAGTTTCCAATAGAACATCAACAAGACTACTTACAACCTTTTATTCTATTTCTTTAGTCACCTTTCACGATATTTATGGGAAAGAGATGGAGTAGCATTGAGCAACATACCTTTTTTAAAGGCCCGAAAAACACAAAGCTATTCAGGCAAACTGGCTTTTCAGTCATCTTCTGACCCTGATTTCTGTCTACCCCATAAGGGATAAATACTTGATATTATGTATAACTTGCTTTTACCCACAGCTTCGCTTGCGCTTTCGCGCCACTTACAAAAAAATACTGCGTTTTCGCAAATTATACGGGAACCGGTGTTTCCAGAATGAAAAGCACCCTATGTCCTTTTCATGACTTTTAATGTATTATATATACGCGAAATTTCAAGAATTTTGGTTAGATAATCCGTGAACTGAAAACAAATAAACTTTCTTTTGCTTTCTATTTTTAATATTAAATGGGACTTCATATTAAAAGTCAGGGCTTATTTAAGCTACGAGTATCATCTGTCAAACACACGCTTGACCAACAAACGGGTCTGCGTAATAACAATAAATAAACTCCCACGCGATCGCCCAACGCTTGCTAGGTAATTACCGAAATCCTATTTGAGGCGTCAATGTAATGCCCACGATTTTGTTATTTGTAGAAAGGTGTAATATGTCGGTATTTGTGGGAAGAACTATTGGGCGTGATATATGCTTTGGTTGTGGATTTTGTGGCGACATCTCTACGCCACAAGTCACAATCACGCGACGCTATCAGCCAATAACAGTGAAGAGTCTAAATCGCGCAAGCAAAGATTTCACGGATTGGAACATGTATACAACCTACGACCATAACGCCGTCGGAGCTACGGTTTCCTAGATATAACACCTCGCCTGGCGTAAAGTCTTCCCTGTGTGTATTACATTTAGATAGCTATGACCGGAAATAATGTTGGCTCTGTGTAATGTACCCCTGAAGACACATATTTATTAGATTTTAACGAAGGTTGCTAGTCCAACTGCAACTTGAAAATCTTATGAAGCAAATTATATAAGAGGCCTAAACTGCTGTAAACAGTTACTTATATTCTTTTCCCGACTTATGTGAATGGAAAATTTTATATAAACCATTGACGGACAATCAAACACACTTCCATTTTTTTATATTAGTATGATTACTTGATCTAAAATTTAATTGCCATATAAGGCTTATAAAGTTAATTTAAAAAATACGTCTTATCCAATTCCAAAATTCCTTTTATTTCAAGGTACTGCGAAAGCTGCGAAACCGCAACGAACTGCTACGAAGATCTACGCAGTGCTACGAAGATCTACGCAGTACTACGAAGAATAACAGTTTTGACGAACACTTCACAAACCTAAAAGAATATTTCCTTAGAGTTGTTCTATTATCCGAGTTATAATATCTTACAGATGAATAGCCTTTCAGCCTTTTCAAGGCTGTTGGCACGATCTACCCCACAAGGGATATAGACGTGACTATATGATTCAATTAATCCAATAAAAGCCTGTTTCTACAATATATATCAGAAATAAGTTGCCTAGGTTTGAATAGAAACGCAAATTCTGATGGATAGAATGAAAAAGATACAAACTATGTTATTTAATTATGTTATTTAAGATCAAAAACGTGAGATATAATGTCAAGCGCTCAGGTAGAAATTCGAGATGAAAAACGTGTGATATGATTTCAAGCACTCAAGTAGAAATTCGAGATGAAAAACGTGTGATATGATTTCAAGCGCTCAAGTAGAAATTTGAATGAAAAACGTGTGATATGATTTCAAGCGCTCAAGTAGAAATTCGAGATGAAAAACGTGTGATATGATTTCAAGTGCTCAAAAAGAAATTTGAGATAAAAGCGCTCAAGTAGAAATCAAGTTATCTGGTTTTTCATGAATAATTTTTTTTTTTTACAAAACTGTTTTTTACTGTGTTATATTTGTATTGTGTCAATTAATTGTTTTTTTAATGGTTGCGTTTCACCATAATTATATTTATGACAAATTTCAGCGAGATATAATTACCTAGTGGTTATATGTTGACAGTAATGGTTGGCCACCATTGACATTTGCATATTTTTATACAGAATCTTACCTGAAATCATATATAAATTTACTTTATAAGGCATATAAAATATTTTACTCAAAAGTGCGCGTCACATGGCCGCAGGGCTTTTTTTTTTAATCCTGGTTTTAACTATGGAGTTATTATATTATGATGTAATAATAATGCAATTTCTCTGGCGTCTGTTTAATTTTTCTTAACCAAACAAAAATTTATAAATAAATAAAAACGACGTTAATCATACTTTAATTATCAGGCTAATTAGCCAAACGATAATCAAATCCTAATCCACAATCGCTGCACGACAAAACAACTTTTCTAATTACAATTTTATGCGGACAGCGGACAAACGTTAGGGTTACCGCAGCGTGATTAATTATCTCCGCCATATCTTAACTCTATGCTAATTTCCATATTAAAACACCGACTTACCGGCTGTATCCAACAAAACACTGAATTCACACACTATCCGTACAAATCACTTGTCCACTTAGGTCGGTTTCACACGCATGTGCGTTGCTCACTCATTCACGTCACTGCACTATGGCTCCCTAGTTCATTTTTAGAGGGTAGTTGCACGAGCGTTCGGTCCCTCGCCGCAGCCCTGACTGGCTGGGGCGACTCTACCGCGCCGGTCCAACCCCCACCCTCCTTACCTCGCCGCGGGGAAATAGAAATAAAGTATGCGCTATAAGGACAGACTGAAGAAAAAACGGATCTACATGCCTGCAGGCTTCGAATAGTTGTTTTAGTTCTTAGTAGAGGATTTATAGAATGTCTTCAATAAAGGACTTAGTTTTTGAGCTGGTTCATGCGCTAGAAGATAGTCGATGATTCGTGCGGAAACTTTCACATTCAAGCAACGCGGTGTTCATGATTCAAATGTGGGTTAGGTTCCTTTGCAACGGTTCCCGTACTAAGCCGAAGGTCTTACATAGCTAAGTTAGCAGCGTCAGAGGAGAGGACGAAGATTTTTAAACTTCCTGGTGATATTTTCTGGTAGTTTTAAAAAAGTATAACGGGTCAAACCTAAATAATACTAAATATTTAATTAAGTAATATCGTTTTTGTAGAAAATGCCACAGGTAAAGTTGTTTGTGTGAGCGAAACCGCTAAAGGTATTAAGTTTAATGACAGTTAAACCGCTGTACTGATTTTGATAAAATTTTGTATGAGTTTATTTATACTTACCAGAATTAAAACATGGGCTCCTTTTATTCATGAAATTCCCACGGTAGAAAAGCCCCGAGCCAAAGCTAGTCAATACATAAAATATTCTCCACAAACCTCTCAATTCTAAATTTACCTTGTGAGACCCAAATCAGCTCTCATTAACCTTAATTACGTTTAAATTATCGATCAGCCGATTATTGAAGAAATTTACCTGAAGATTCTGTAATAAACCTTAAGAACTTTAACATTGACCTCGAATGTCACTGAATAGGCAGGTCGATGTAACAACGTCACGATTAAATTTCAACTCAATATGTAGAACGTTAAGAATGAAATTTGGTTAAGAGGCAGTATAACTGAATTTAGGATAAGCAATGGTTTATCTCCGTGAATTTATTTAAAAATCCCAAGCCTACTCATTGATTTATCGTGCTCAAACCTTTAGGCGTGAATCTAAGGTTCTAAATTCATAGTATTTAGGTATGATTTTGTGATAAAAAAAAGCTTATTTGTACGTAAATCTAAAGAACTGAAACTGTATTCTAAGCTGATACGTAGCTTGAGGGGAAATATGAATGTTTCTTTCGAAAGAAAACAAGACATGTTAGATTTCTAAGAAAACAACCGCAGTATTATCCAATACAACCTTTCAAAGGATTTACTATCGTTTATAAAGCATTGTCTGATTGACATACATATAAAGATGTAGTAAACTTAATATTTTTTTCGTGGAACCACGTGGAAAATGTAGGTTATTAGAGTAGTCATTGGAGTAAGATATTGCAATTTCATATTAACGGGTTAAGCTTAAGGAAGAAAAGATTGAAATCATTAAAGGATGTATAAATGTTATGATTAAATTTTTGTTCCAGAGATGATTTCACAAAACTTAAAAGATAGATACGTATATTATATTAAGATTACGATAACTAGATACTATATATATCCATAACCACTCCATCTCTTTCCCACGGTTGTCGTAAAAGGTGACTAAGGGATAGGCTTATAAACTTGAGATTCCCCTTTTAGGCGATGGGCTAGCAACCTGTCACTATTTGAATCTCAATTCTATCACTAAGCCAAACAGCTGAGCGTGGCCGCTAGGGATATAGACGTGATCATATGTATGTATGTATATATCCTTAAACTCTTGACCTGACCTGTTACTAGGAAGTCTCGGATTCGATCAAGGTAAGTCTGTTAGTTGTGTCAAATTAACCAGAGGGCTAAATTGACAGCTTAGCGTACCTTAATTGTCTACTTATCTATATATCGGGCCAGCAGCCCTTCATAATTAGAGCCAATCATGTAAATTATAATTGATATGATAGCTCGAAGTCAACAATAGAAGATAGTAATCGATAACACTACATGACTAATAAGGAAGAAATTACATACATACATACTTACATATATATGGTCACGTCTATATCCCTTGCGGGGTAGACAGAACCAACAGTCTTGAAAAGACTGAATGGCCACGTTCAGCTATTTGGCTTAACGATAGAATTGAGATTCAACTAGTGCCAGGTTGCTAGCCCATCGCCTAAAAAAGACTCCCATGTTCCTATCCCTTAGTCGCCTTTTACGACATCCATGGGAAGGAGATGGAGTGGTCCTATTCTTTTTTGTATTGGTGCCGGGAGCCACACGGCACAGGAAGAAATTTGATGAAAAAAATATATTTTTTAATTATAATTACTTAAGCAATGAACCGGCCCTTAAGTCTATTTAAGGTTCATCTCCAAATCGGTTTAACGCCAAAATCAGCACCTCAAGAGAGGGCCATATCAAATTCAATTTACTTTTCGCGATGAAAATATACAAAAAAGCCTCACAAGGTTGCTGATAAAAAAAACAACGCACATGGCTTAAGCCGGCGTTTCATCGGCTAATGTGATTACATGGATACGCGCCGTCCTTCCTTTGTTTTATTATCCGAATGTGCTAATGAATCCTCAAGAAGGAAGACGCATTAATTCAACACCGAGACGTAAACAAAAGTCATGTTTATATGACAATATTTATTTCGTTTCATAAAAATATAGTACCTGGGTGACCGAGAGGAGCTCTTTGCTTTTATATTAACTGTTTCGAGGTTAAGAAACCACAGTTATTATGATCGCGTATTTAGGTCGTAACCTAGGAACTTTCTCATACCTACTGTTAAAAATGATTTTGAATGAAAATACGGATAAATAGAAAAGAGTATGTTAAGATAGTTTGGTCGTGTGGAGAGGATGAATGATGAGTGATGAGTGTGGAGGAAAAGGTCGAAGTGGGAAGGCCTAGTATCATGATTAAATTAAGGACGTCCTGGCAAAGGATCAGGTCAAGAGTACCCGAACCCGCCAAGCTTGCATGAAGAGAGTTATGAATGTGGATAAAGCGAAGGAAGTATGCAGGGATCGTTACTAGTGAATAGATGTGGTCACTGCCTACCCCACCGGGAAAGAGGCGTACTTTTATGTATGTATGTAGGAATACGAATAAAAAGATTTTATCTAACGCGAGACCCAGCTACATCGATGCCCCCTAACACCACCTTCACCATTTTACTCATATATCAAATTTCAATAAAATCGTTAAAGCCATTTTCGAAAACGCTAGCACCAGTAAATTTAGCGCCACCTACACTCTCGAATCAAGCGCCTAAACTACACACCTACAAGATTACAGGTTTTTCGCAAATTCCATAGTCCTTCCGTTGCCCTTCTCCAGACTCTTAATTATACGCAAAATTTTAAAACAGTGATTCAGTAGATAACCCGTGATGACAAAAATAACAAATGAACTAATAATTTTATAATTAAATTATTAGATGGGATTAAAATTATGATTCTCAAATATCTCAGATTCTTCAACTTTTTTTATACTTATACAGATTAACTCATACATACATAAAATCACGCCTCTTTCCCGGAGGGGTAGTACCTCTTTCCACTTGCCACGATCTCTGCATATTTCCTTCGCTTCATCCACATTCATAACTCTCTTCATGCAAGCTCGGCGGTTTCGGGTAGTTTTGACCTGACCCTTTACCAGGACGTCCTTAATTTGATCAAGATACGTTCGTCTAGGTCTTAACTCATATTTCAATATAAGTACATAAATTCTTTCATAGGCATAACAAAAATTTAAAACTTTATGAAACGGGTTCGGGCTCAACTAACTCTGTATAGTGGTCCGATTGATTTATTTCTATTTTGGACACGGTCAGTGACGTCTGTTGTTCGTTTTGACGAATTGGATTGAAAGAGCATGAAATTCCACTTTCAAGCGGTGAATGGAGTTGAAAAACGTTAAAAATGTTTAATATTAGTTTATCTACAGTTTGCGACGCCATCATTCTTCCTCCTGGGGTTGCATCCTCACCACTCTGAAGAGGAGCCCGGGGCATGCCTTCGACAATGCATCCTGGATTGGGTGGGTAAGGTTTTTACACGAAGCGACTCTCGTCTGACCTCCGCAACCTTTGCAGGGGACCCTCACCCGTTAAATCGTACCTCATAACACATCCACGAACACCACACCACAGCCTGACGTACAGGTTTCCTCACGATGTTTTCCCTCACCGTAGAAGCATCGGTTAGTATTCAAACTAATGTACATAACGTAGGTAGGTAAATGTAGGAAGAAATTATAATACACATGTATACATACATTATTATCACGTCTATATCACTTGCGGGGTAGATAGATCCAATCGTCTTAAAAAGACTGAAAAGCTACGTTCAGCTGTTTGACTTGAGTTGGAATTGAGATAGTGACACATTGCTAGCCCATCACCTACAAGAAGAATACCAAGTTTTCCCATTGTCACCTTTTACGACATCCGTGGGAAATATATTGCGTGGTCCTATTCTAAAGTTCCAAGAACCACACGGCACTAAACACATAATGTGTTAGCCTTGGCACTTCGATTAACTTAGAAATACTAATCTTTTTAAAATATTATTAAACTCCCAATCCGCTTTACAACAAAGTTGTAACAACTTCCACGTCGACTGTACTTATAAATAAATAATGTTTTACTGTTTATCTAACTAGCTATTGTTCTCCAAAATTGTATCGGGTCTAACAAACCACTTGTCAGTGTTGCGAATAAGATAAATACAAAGGCAGTGCCCTAAACGGAATGTAAAGCAAGATTGATGTTTCCACAAAGGGATTTTAAACTTCTTGATCGCAACATTTCCCTCTGAGTGGTGCAATTCATTGGATACCAGCGGTTTTCAAGTGTCGTGTAGTTCCATGCACTTAATACTCCATATATTTTTTTTATCTCCCTCATTATCTTTTTCATGTATGTTGTAAATAGCGACTAAGGGTGCGGCTAATGAACTCGGGATTCTTTTTGTGGACGATCTCCATTTGAGTTTGAGATAAGTACAGTTTATTCAAGACTTTTGGCTTTGTATACCTTACAAGGGATATAGACGTGATTATATGTATGTATTCAAGTGACATTATTATCGTTTAGATTTTTACATATGATCGGTCTGTATGTTGGTCAGTAACCAAGTGTATTTATACATACATAAAAGCACGCTTCTTTCCCAGAGGAGTAGGCAGGGACTACATATAATCTCTTTATCCCTCGCGGGGTAGACAAAGCCAACAGTCTAGAAAATACTGAGAGGCCATGTTCAGCGGGTTTGCTTAATAATAGAATTTAAACTTAGGTAGTTTCAACCATCAAACAATATCAATCCATCAAAAAATATAACAATTAAATTATGAAAATGCTTTTTTAATACTCTCAAAATTGTTACTAATTTATGCTTCTAAAACTTTGTCAACAACCCTACTAGTCACAAGATACTTACCTATCTTCTTTAGGAAAAAATGTAATCAGCAGGAATAAATCAACTGAATGTTTTTTTAAACGACTCGAGGAGTACATTTACGTAAAAAAGTATAATTTAATGACCGTTAGGAAAACTCCAGATTGCTGACTTATTATATTTTAAAATTGTTAATTTTTTACACCTTTAGCCGTATTTCTTAATATTAAAGTAGAACCACGCTGTGAGAAAAATTTACTATAAATGCAATCTTTTTCTCGGAGGGGTAGGCAGAGACAAAATTTTTTTACTTGCAATTATTTCTGCATACTTTTGCTTCATACAATTTTTTTTTTTTCACACGCCGTTGAATTTATTTTATTCTTAATCTGATCTTTTTCACGAATAACAGGGCTTTAGTGTCTTAACTTCTTTTTGAGATTAACTGCATTGTAAAAAAAAGGGATTATAAGAATATGACGTATCAACATTTGTGAGTCGATCCCCAGACCTTCTAAATATGATAACTTATTTATTCATAGATACGTAAACGATATAATTATTTTTGAATGAATAAATACAAAGTCACAATATTTTTAGCCCAAACGAAAATTACGATGTTTATGCAAAAATAAGCAATAAGCAGCTTTTAACTTCTACCACCGTACTTAACTCGGTCCCAATAGAAACTGTTCGGAAATAGAACTCGAAAGAAAGATGGACGGCGCTTCGAAATATAGTTAATAGTCGAGTGGAGACACTGCCATTCGAATAATAAGAATCGATTAATATTTAAGTCGATGAACGGAATGAAGCAATGGATTACCTTTCAACTATAAAAATGTTGCCGATTTAGTCGATTGGCTGCCAGAATTATTCTTATTTGACGACCTCTGTAGCACAGCGGTATTGCGCTTGTCTCCGTCATTGGTGGTCCAGGGTTCGAATCCAGGATAGATGCGAAACGAACTTTCTCTAATTGTCCTGGGTGTTGAATGTTTAACTTTATAAGTATTTATTATAAAATATAGTATCGTTGAGTTAGTATATCGTAACATAAGTGTCGAACTTTCTTTGAGGCTAGCTCAATCTGTGTAATCTGTATCATACATATTTATTTTTTTGGAATCAAGAGGGGTTTTGGCGTCGGGTATAAAAATAACTATAAGTCATAAATTTAAGGCATTTCTTTGGTTTTAGTGTGGATTGGATATAGTTCGGTACAATAACAGGTGACAATAGTAAGAAAAATATAAGAAGCGCAAAAAAATATTTGCTTACGAACAAATGTTGGTAATGACCTTGACTAGGATTCGGTTGTCGGTTTAGTAATAAAATGCAAAAACTTTGGTTGGTAATATCAATTGATGCACTAAAAAATACAAAACTTAACTACGAGTATAATTCCACATAGGTATAGTTATGAGAAATTTTTAATTTTATTACTCTAAATACCCGTTCACTTGTTTAACTAATAGGCTTAAAGGTATTTTCAATTTAAACTAAACCCATTTCACAAAAATGCACATCTACTAATAATTCGATTATACGCCAATCGGAAACTATTCCGTAACATTTTTTCAACGAAACGGAACTAGTTAAATGTCGGCTCAAGAAAAATAGTTGAAATTGAAATTAACGGCTGCGAGTCGAGAATCGATGGATTTAAACGGCAGGCTGCTAGTCTATTCGATCTGAAGTCGATTGATTCAAATCGTCACTTTGTAGTTGTAATGCTTTTATTTCAATTTTGTTGCTTCATCGGCCGCTCCGATTGAAATATTAGATTTGTTCGAGTTTCTTCAATACTGTTTTACTTTTTCTGGGTCGGTTATACGAGTATTTTTTCGATGAAACGGTTTTGGTAATACTGATAATTCAACTGTTGTTTCTTTTTTGCAGCTAGTAACTATTTTCACACAAGATGCACTCATGGGCAAATATGTTTTTGTTACATTGTAATATTATTCTTATTCATTATAACGTCTATATGCATTAACTATTGAACTAATTCAAACATGATCCAATAAGGGTAAATTCATCTCCATAGGATGTCCAAACGGGAATCAGTTTGTGTAAAAACCTGGCTTATCCAATTCAGAATCATGTCATCATCATATTTTGGGTTCTTGTCCAGAAAGTATAACGCAATCGGAACTGACACCATAATATGGATAAATTACTGTAAAAATTTTTAAACTTTCACGTTGCATGTTTATTAATATATGATTATTAATATAATGTATGCAAATGAGAATTATCGCGAACATACCGGTTTTCTGACGTTTTGACCTGGTTGCACCGACCGTGGTCACAGGATGATATGATGACAATCTGATCAAAAAAACGGTATGTTTGCGATAATTCGGTTCGCATAGATTACTGTTACGTAGAAACTTTAATAAAGGTTCATTCATTACATCAATTTTCAAACATAATTATGTATATTCAAAAATATTAAGTTTAGTAAACCCATACCTCGCAACGCAAAAGGCAAGCATAATTTTTTTATAGAACCTTCCAAGGTACATTCAAATTCGCCTCCCAAAAGGCAGCAGCGTATCCCTGCTCCAGTTATTTAATATTTCACGTAAAGCACTACGTATGTCAATATCACACGAGGAGGGTCGATCCGGGACGCCCGATGTGAGAATTTTTCATACTACTCGCCTACGCATTTTTTTCCACGAGCAACACCGTATTATGAACGCAGCAAAGCCTGGATTTGAATAATCCTTTGTGTGCATATTTATATTGTTGTCAAACGTAAGGTTTTGATTAACTTGCCCTGTGAAAGTGAAATATTATATAAGGAATTTGAAGTATTTTTGTCTTTAATTTTAAGAACACGCCTCACTTTGATAAGATGTTTTATACAATTTCAACTAAAAGGCGACTGAAATTGCTCATGCTGCATAAATCTAAAATACTTAATTATTGTACGAGTAGGTATTAATATTTTTTAGACAAAGTTTCTTTTGAATTTCGTTACCGTAACATTAGGAAGCAAACACGTTGATTCTCAATACGTTAATAATGCAACTCTTAATCTCTCGAAATATTTGCGTTCTAATTCTGAAAATAGTTTGGTCGAACTGAGCAATTGCTGTAACGCCATGTTTACAAATGAGATGACAGCGGTAAAATTTCAGCAATAGTATCAGTTCATCTAATCCAGCTGCCAATATGTTAGAGCTGGTATTACATTTATTTATTTATTTATTCAATACATCTTACAAGCTAACAGATATTACATCCAAAATGCTTACAAGATAAATTTAAAATAAAATTGTATACAATAATTATAACATTATTGACATTAAATTACGATACATTTAATATTGGAATAATGAATTGGAAAATTGAAATTTTTCTCGTATTCTTTAATTATAAAGAAGACACTGACTTATTGGCTAGCATATCAACGCACAGACTAAACAATAGGTTTTAGGGATTTCAAATTTGGTTTATAGGCTACTTAGGTATCTATTATAAGGGTGGATTAAAAAAGGATTTAGTAAAATTTCCGCGGGAATCGCTTTAGGCTTGTAGAGCCGCTTGCGTACTCTAGTATTCAATTAAAACAAAAAAGGTTACAATTAACATATCAAAAAAATATACCTAAGGGAACAGTAAAAAGACTTGTTTTAAATAAAATGAGGTCGACAAATCTCAACTTAATATACGCCTACCTTGATTACAAACTTCAACAAATAGTGACATAGTTAGCGACAACCTACGTAGAATTACATGTGATCCAAAACATCTGTGTCATTTCCTCAATATCCAACCACTGCGGCCTACGACTGTAAGATAAGATAGAGGTCACATTAGCAAAGAACGGCAGTGTTGGGATTAGGTATAAAGATAAGATTTCTGTTCGCTTTTACGAAACCTCTGGACCAGTTTGTAAGAATATTTATTCGACTATAAAAACTTGAACATTGACTACTTTTTATCTGAAAATTTTTACGGAAACATGAGAAAATGAAAACGAAGCGGAGATGTGGACAAATGCTAGTTTTTCATGTTTTATACTTTATGAATCAGAGTTGACATTTCATTTATTCAGCGTTAGCGAAAAGCAGACAATCACACAACGTATAAAAATGAAACTGTCAAGTCGATTATTGGGATGAAAGGAATCGTCTAATTACCATTCAACTATTACGCAAAGACCACTAAAAAGCGTGGATAAATGTAAACATTTTTAAAATTAGTTATGCTTAAGAGCGAATAAAAATTTACTGGGGTCATTCTGAGTAAAGATTTTCATGTGCTGGGAAAATCCACCCGCTCCGCTCATCAACGTAACACAACCATAATGAATGTTATGTAACAGATCGCAAACTACGGGGAAGGCGCAATAATACCACCGCTACGCTCAGCCGATACAACTTGGCGGAAATTAACAGCTAGCGCCGAGCCCAGTGGAGAGGTAGCGGAGGCGGGCGTTTGAGCGGGACTGTACATCGATTTATCGGTATTTGTTGTTGCATTTCAAGGTGCAATAGATTAATATTAGGAAGTTGGGGTGAAGAAGGCTTATCAGCAAAATCAAAAAGCGAGTTAAGTCAAATCAAAATGGCATTTTGGAGATGCAATAATTAATAGATACATAAACTCTTACTCCATCCTCGTAAAAGGAAGGTAAAGGAACTAACATAAGAAGAATGATAACCTGTTTTCTATTTTCGACCCTATTTTGGATCTAAGTTAATTACACAAGATAAAAATAACAACATCACATTAATCATAACATATCTCTCTTCCTTAATTTGCTAAACTTAAACTTCATTACGCAAACATCACACAAATAGATTGAAAAATTTATGAAAGAATTGCCACTACAATTTAAAATAAATTGTAGTCCGTAACAAAACTCCAGTTGAAAATGTAATATTAAATATTGTTCAAAGGCTGGCACTGACAGCTACCTTTGCCGAGTTAATTCCGCAGTAATGTGCTACGGAACTTGATTATACCTAATTACGTGTAATACACGCCACACTTGACCGGATTTAACGGCGCCGAGCACCGATGCAATTTCACGATAACCATTCATGGTATTGATGACAGTTTTTATTAACCACATCGGTATAAAAGGTTAGGTCGAATCTTTATTCATCAGTAGCTGTTTTGTTAGTAATTTTTATTAGTAAAAAGACAGAGAGCTTGTGTTACCTAATTACGTGTAATACACGCCACACTTGACCGGATTTAACGGCGCCGAGCACCGATGCAATTTCACGATAACCATTCATGGTATTGATGACAGTTTTTATTAACCACATCGGTATAAAAGGTTAGGTCGAATCTTTATTCATCAGTAGCTGTTTTGTTAGTAATTTTTATTAGTAAAAAGACAGAGAGCTTGTTTTACCTAATTACGTGTAATACACGCCACACTTGACCGGATTTAACGGTGCCGAGCAGCGATGCAATTTCACGATAACCATTCATGGTATTGATGACAGTTTTTGTTAACCACATCGGTATAAAAGGTTAGGTTGAATCTTTATGCACCAATGTCTGGTTAGTCATTTTCATTAGTTAGAAGATAATGAGCGCGCTTTATCAAATTAAGTGTAATACACGCCACACTTGACCGGATTTAACGGCGCCGAGCAGCGATGCAATTTCACGATAACCATTCATGGTATTGATGACAGTTTTTGTTAACCATATCAGTATAAAAGGTTAGGTCGCATCTTTATGAACCAGTGGCTGTTTTGTTAGTAATTTTCATTAGTTAGAAGATAAGGAGCGTGTTTTATCAAATTACGTGTAATGCACGCCACACTTGACCGGATTTAACGGCACCGAGCAGCGATGCAACTTCACGATAACCTCTTTTTCTTTGGTGGTGACAGAGGTAAATAGTGGTACCCAGTTCAAATCCTAGTATCCATGATACAAAAGTTGATTAATAATATACTTGACCGGATCTCGTTTCCGGAACAGGTTTTCATTGGGTGTATTAATGTTTTAAGTAGGTTAGCAAGAGATATACGGTTCAAATCCCACTAAGGTCACGTGCCATAGCTCCTTTTAGATTACGTTGAATGCTTACCGATGTTTTCACTGGGGAAGAAAATATTGAAACCTGCACTTTTTTAACTGAAGAATAAGATATTTTTGTATCGCTTGAATTGTGATAGAAATTATTTATGTACCAAATGGAAAATAATTATGTCGTGAAACTGTCGTATTCTCCATAATCACGTCGATTTCCAAAAAAATAAAATAAAAACAAACAAAAGAGAAAACAAAACAGAATACGTGAACTACATTCAAAATACCAAAGGTATTTTAAACAAATATTACCCGAGGTAAACAAACTAGGGACTAAGAAAGCGTAAAACACGATTACTGCCCCGGGACGAGCGACCGTGCTATTGAAATAAGCCGGGCCGATCCTTGCATAATACGATGCAGTTGCAAATTTGTGATAATCAACGGAAAAGTTTAAATCTTTTTGTTAGTTTGGTTCATTTACAGAATAATAAAACTACTGGACGTTTTAAGGTGCACTGCACAGGTTCAAATCCTATTGGCGGTCGTGAATATAATGCCGGTTTTATGGGCAACATATGTTCTGTACATTCAGGCAAAGGGTTCTTTACAAGGTTCACCATGATGGTTATAAGTAGAACCGATGTCGTCTTAAAAAAGATAGACTAACGCCAGGATAATTATGACTAAAACTAATAAACTAATGCCTGAGTTTTAATTATCTACAGGAGAAACAAGAACCTATTTAGGTGACCCTCTTCTTGCCTTAAGAATCCTTCATAAAAAAACAAACCTTCCCACTTAGTTTTCGTGTCAACACATTTGTTACGACCAAAATAATTCAAGTCCACAGTCTCGCTAACGGCTCGTAACTCCATTTACTCTACTGACGTTTACGTCAGACTTAACATAAGTATTTTACTGCTCTGTGTGCGATAATATGGGTGTGGTTGTCTACAGCGAACAAGGAGCGGGTCCTGCCTCCAGTATTACATTTACATAATGTACTTAGTGAGAGAACCCGCATACAAAGGCTCTCCCTAGAAAGTGATGAGACGAGATCGTGTCAAAGAAAACTGGATTCTTTTAAGTGGCGTTTAAATTTATATTTCCGTGTCTGAGAGTATTTTTATAGTATTAAATTATTACTCGGTATTTTACTCCGGTTGAATGCGGCGTTTTGTGTTTTTCTAAACTTGCCCCGCTGAACAAATTTCGCAAATGGTAAATTTTTGCATGGTACACGATTTTCTGTAAACTATATCTACATGTATGTTTACTGTCATATGTGGTAAGAACTTTCAAATTTCAAAAACCGTCGCTCAAAGTCTTTCATTGAAAAGGCTAATAAACATGGGATTCTTCTTTTGGGTGATTGGGTTAGCAACCTGTCACAGTTTGAATCTCAATTCTATCTAGTTGAACGTGGCCTTTCAGTATTACGAGACAGTTCTGTCTACACCCATTAGGGCTAAAGACGTGATTATATATAGTATGCACTCATACTTACAACAAATAATAAAGTCTACTGCAATTTCATATCCCAAGCAGTGCACTGAAGGTAATCTCGTTCGGAAGATGAATAAAACTCGTTCAGATTCTACAAGATCCCTCGGGATACATTCCTGAACATAAGCAGAAGGGTAAAAACGCGATAAAAGTGAAAATATGGTCTTTGTAAAGGAGCAGAGCGGACGTAAAGGGATCCATCATACTTAAATTCAAATTTATACTGCGTAGGTATTTATTTCACATAATTTAAAGTACCGTGTGGTTCCCCGCAATAATAAAAAAAAGAATATGACCATTCCATGTCTTACCAATGGATGTCGTAAAAGGCGACTAAGGTATAGGCTTATTTACTATGGATTCATCTTTTAGGCAATAGGCTAGCAACGCGTTACTATTTAAATCTCAATTCCATCTAAAAAGCCGAACAACTGAACGTTGCCTTTCAGCCTTTTCAAGACTGTTGGCTCTATCTACCCCGCAAGTGATATAGCGTGTATGTATGAATGCGCAAAAGAATACTGTTTAGTTTTTACTGGGATGAAAAGTACCATATATCCTTCTCCAGACTCTTAGTTATTTACACATTTTTTTTTAAATAACGCGTGAAGATCAATCCACTAACAAACTTACATTCATTGGGATTCAAATCGGCTCTATCGTATTACATACAAAAATACATAGGTACATATTGTATTGTACTTTTCTTTTGCAACGTGAGATAAAAATAATGACTGATAAAAATAACATTCGGAAACATTACTTATTTATGTATACAGTGCATCTCAGTCTATGCATAAGTTTTAATCTTCCCCCGACGGGATCGCTCCACTAAGCCTTTCTAAATTAAAAACTGTATAACACGCTCCGAGATCTCAAAGTTAGTCTTCAGGTTTTAGTTTTTAATATATTTTTTCATTAAATTGTATAGAAGACGGGATTGAAAAAACAATTGTTACGTGCACTCTATTTCTCACATTCAGTCTTGAGACTCTAGGCTTAAGGCTCTGTCTTCTCCGTAAGGAGAAAGGATATCATTATGTGCACCGTATGTTTATATATTATTCAATGTATGTCTCAACTTTTCCTTTTTCATATTTTACCAGATAAAAGTTAATCTGAACTCTAAAATACTAGATCATGCATTAGGCTCCATCCTCGTTAAACTAAATATCTCCGTGTGGTTCCCGGCACCAATGCAAGGCACTAAACTCATGGATGTCGTAAATAGCGACTTAGGGATAGGCTTATAAACTTGGGATTCTTCTTTTAGGGAATGGGCTTGCAACCTGTCACTTTTTTAATCCCAATTCTATCATTAAGCCAAACAGCTGAACGTGGCCTTTCAGTATTTTTGGCCTGTTGGCTCTATCTTCCCCGCACGGGATATAGACGTGATAAATATGTATGTAATATATACATATCACATAACTATAAGAATTGCACTGAATTACTTACTTTATTTTCTCGACAAGAAACACCTTTAAGTAACGAATAGACACGAAAAGTAACTGAAAAACAAAATCCTTAAAGGCGGAAATTAAAAGTAAACCTTAGCTCCTTCCCTTGGCAAATTAATAAAGGTACCTTAGGTACAACGATCTGTATTTACGTTTCTGCCTTTGATCTCTACGATGCCTGGTAGTATTCAAGTTTAATCCATCGGCAAACGTTTATCGCTTTTAATTGAGACTGGGTTTTACCACAGACATATTCCAAGATTTAGGTAAGCATTACTGGTCAAATTGGTATAGTGCCTAACTAATGCCTAAGTAAGCCGCTTGGTTTGAATCCTACCAATGACTCTGTTCTGAGTTACGTACATTAATTTATCTATAGAAGTATTTATTATAAAATATAATATCGTTGAGTTAGTATCTCGTAACACAAGTCTCGAACTTACTTCGAGGCTAACTCAATCTGTGTAATTTGTCCCGTTTATATTTATTTATTTTATTTTGTTTCAGTGCTAATCGATGTTCTAACAGTGAGGAAAAACATCGTGATGAAACCTGCACATTCAGGCAAATGGACGCGTAACCAAATTCTGGTATGGGTGAAGTTCCCCCTGTAAAGGTTGAAAAATCAGATTAAAGTCGCTTCGCGAAAACCTGACTTACCCAATCCAGGTTTATTGTTAAAATGGCACACCCTGGGCTCCTGTTCTGGAGAGGTGAGGATTTAATTGGTATGAACGCTAGAATTAAGAAGAGATTCTATCACTGAGTTAGTATTCCGTAACATTCCAATCTGTGTGATTTGTCGTGTATTTTTATACACTAGGCTTTGTCTTCTGTGGAGCAGACAGGGGTAACAGGCTCGATAGGATTGAAAGGCCAAGTTCAGCTGTATGGCTTCATAATGGAATTGAGATTCAAATAGTGACAGGATGCTAGCCAAATCGCCTACAATAGGAATCCCAAGTTTTTAAGCGAATTTCCCTTAGTCGCCTTTACGACATCCGTGGGAAAGATGTGGAGTGTTTCTTTTCTACAATATTATAATTATATTTTGGTACATGTAAAATGTGAAGGGGCCATAGGGTCATTTGGGAGGCGTTCATGGGGCCGAATATATATATTATTATTATTGAGCTTCCAAGAAAAAATAAACAAATCTATTGAACTGAATTACACGCTTTCTTGTCACTGAGCTAAGAAATGCCTTCACAATATATTTCCAGGGTCTCGCATTGCTGTTGAGTCATGCAAAAACAAGGTAAGGTCGTATTATCCTTTCCTTGAAGTAATACACTTCATTTAAGATCCTTTACATCACCTCAGAGAATAGCCTTTTATTTATCAACAGCACATAACTGATCATAAAAATGTGATCAAGGTTTGAATTTATATATAACTTTTGAACCGTCGGTCTGATTTTGATTAAACTTAAAATCTGTGTACAAACTGTCAATTTTAGGTTCGTGGGGCATCAAAATCGGTTAAGTAGTTTTTGAGTATTTCAGAATTTTGTAAGAATTTGAAGTTTTCACGAATAATGATATGGAACCCTTTGTGCGCGAAACCGACTCGCACTTCGCCGGATTTATAGATTGTGAGTATCTTAACAATATTTTCCATCAAAATTTGTTCAGAATTTTTAGTTAAACCTACACGAAATATTTTTATTATTAAATTAATGAAAAATAAGACGTTTAAAATAAATTTTCAAATAAAAATACCTTTGATCCTTTTTATAGAACAATTTTTACTCATCTTGGTGTAAAAAATGAAAATGAATGAATTTTACTCGACTGTCATAAAACGGAATGTATGTAATCTGGAAATTCAAAGAAACTTGTAAAGTAATTTGTAACAAAATCGGTGATGAAGTCCTTTACTAGATCTTCTTGCTTTTGAACAGTATAAGAAAGTACGCAAACATTTAAACTGACTGTGGTCTGACCCCGATGACCCTGTTACTCTGTGCAGTCATAAAGAATATTCTCCATTAGTCACAGTCATATCGGGCGTGACAGTGCAATTGTTGGAAGCTCATATATCAGTCTTACGAGGAACTAGTGGGCGGCATCCCATTACCATTTTTACCTGATTTCCCATGAAGAATAGTTATGTTTTTTAGTGTTTTTGTTTATTTTGGTACATTTAGATAGTAATTTATTAAATCTGTTTTTATAACATTTACAATTTGTGTAGTACAATGGGCGGACTTAATGCTAATAGCAATATACATTCAGTCAGAAAAGTATCGGGAATGGATTATTTATTTATGGTTCCAAATTCGAATTTTTGTTTTTTTTGTTGTTGTTAGATTGGCACAACTGTTTTCCATTTTGGCGCGGAGTTTGAGTTGCATCTGTTGTTTACATTAAATACAGTGCTATTTTTAGTTATATCATATCTAGTGTGTATTGCTAATTTCATAATGGATAAAAACATCGAACAAAGAGTTTGTCTTAAATTTTGCATTGCCAATGGAATATCGTGTTCGGAGTCACTGAAAATGTTACAGAAGGCTTACGGTGAATCGACTTTATCAAAAACTCGTGCTTATGAGTGGTACAAAGCGTTCAAAAGCGGTCGAGATGTGATGGAAGATTTGCCTCGCTCTGGTAGGCCATCAACGTCTGCAACTGAAGTTAACATCGCAAAAGTGAAGGAAATAGTGACTGAAAATCCTCATTCAACTTTGAGAGAGATAGCCACCGAACTTTCTGTATCTCACGAGTCGATCCGTACCATTTTAACTAATAATTTGGGTATGAAACATGTTGCCGCTCGGCTAGTCCCAAAAGACCTGAATTTTTTTCAAAAACTCAATCGCATGAGATTCGCTGAGGACATGCTAGAACGAGTCAATTCCGACCCAACATTCATGAAACGCATTGTTACTGGTGACGAGACGTGGGTTTACGAGTTTGACATGCAAACTAGTCAACAAGCTTCGGAGTGGCGCCTTCCAACTGAACCGAAACCGAAAAAACCACGCCAAAGTCGTTCAAAAGTCAAAGTCATGTTGACTGTTTTCTTTGACTATCGCGGTGTTGTGCACTCGGAATTCTTGCCAGAAGGTCAAACGGTAAATAAGGAATATTATTTGAGTGTTATGCGGCGTTTAAGAGAGCAAATCCGACAAAAAAGGCCAGATTTGTGGAAAGAAAATTCTTGGATTTTGCACCATGATAATGCACCTTCGCACAAGGCCATCATTGTGAACGAATTTTTAACCAAACACTCAACAAATACCATCGAGCAACCACCATATTCACCAGATATGGCTCCAGCCGACTTTTTTCTTTTTCCTAAACTCAAATTACCACTTCGTGGCACCCGTTTTCAATCGGTAGAAGACATAAAAGAGAATTCGCGGCGAGAACTGACCTCAATTCCGGAAACAGCGTTTAAAAAATGTTTTGATGATTGGATTATTCGTTGGCGTAAGTGTATCGTTTCTAAAGGAGCATATTTTGAAGGTGATAAAATAAATTTGGATGAATAACAAACAGTTTGTGTATTATTGATCTTTTCCTGCTACTTTCTTGACAGAGTAGTATAACAGTCTATAATTCATCTCTCTAACACAAGTCTTGAACTCACATCGAGGCTAACTCAATCTGTGTTATTTGTCCCGTATATATTTATTATTTATTTATAATTGGGTTAAGCAGATAAGCTTTGTGTGGTTGATAATAAATAATGTATAATAAACATACACACATTATGTATATACTATAAACCCATGCTATATAAATATCTATATTAAATTATTATAAATATTGTTGATTAAATATATTTCTTGCATTTTTATTGCACTGAAAAATTATTATGGTCAATTTTAGCGCTGGAAGAGATCTCTTCTAGTAAAATAATAAAATAAAAGCAAAGTAGTTAAATCATGCCTTGTCCAGAATTCGAACCCGGAAACATTTTCTGTCACAGTTTCACTAACGCATGCACACTACCAAGTACAGTTAGTGTTGTAAAATTTGATTCCAGGATACATTTGCAATCTCTTCAAATTTTAAAGTCAATTTAGAAGTCTGGATACTATTGTCAATGGAAAAAGAATGTACCTAATAACTTGAAACTCAGAAACTCAAAACTTTAATAAACATCACATCTGTCTCAGTATCTTAAATACAATAATTCTATGTTACGTTGAAATTATGCGCTAAGTTTTCGACAAATAGCTCTCCTTGTACTCGCTTTAAAGTAAATCACTCTAATATTTTATGCTAGCTTCAAGTTTTAATTTTCATTAAACATAAGAGCAAATATTTAGTACTTTCTTTTTATACCGGAAATGAAATAAATGAAAACCAGAAATACATTAATTATTCCATTCATTTGGTATAGCATGGTATAGCAAGTTACTATAGGTCTCTCAGAAGATCTTTTTAATCTAGACTCTAGAATCTTATTTTTGAGGCAAAAATGAGATCATAGTACCACTTTTCTATGCTGCGCTTGTCGATGATATTTATAATTCTAGAACCTTTCTCACTTTTTATATGCTTTATGATAATTATGGAATGATTGAATAGACAAAAAATGTCGGAAAGAAGACTCCAGGCTCTGAAACATGGCGGTGGTAGGTGAAACCGCACAACATAAAAGAAAGAAAAAGTAATGGTTGAGTTCGAGACAGTAGGTACTAACAAAGTTTTGACAACCATTAGAAAATATATTGATCTAATTGCAGTAGCCAAAACTGCTGTTGAAACGCAATGTCCTGGACTAAACACACTGAATAAGTCAATACAAGAAAAAAGCTTTCATCCCGAACATTCCCTTAGACTTTACTTTTGTTTAAAAGTCTAGTGTGCAATTAGCTTTACAGCTCGCTTTGTACACAATTTTACAAGTTTCTCCTCCTAACGAGAATATGCAAACATTCAAATTAATTATAAGACTCGACCTGAACAAAGCAAACAGTTTCCAGGGCTGGGTTACTTAACGTTTTATGTCTCAGATAAATTGCTAAGAATAATTTAAGGTGTCACCTCAATGTATTAGGAAGGAATATTTTTCGGGTTTGCTTAAGAATAATTAAGTGGTTATCTTTCTTGTCTGTTTTTCTAGTAGATAAGTAATCGAGTGAGGTCTACAAATATAGACGAAAATATCTGTATGGTCATAATATCACAGCTCAGCTCACACAGCTCTTGTGACTACTCGATTTGTCTTCCCCTTAAGGGATTAAGACGTGTTATGTGTGTATGTTTTTGAAGTAAATTTACAATTGAATAAATTCTAAAATGCACATTTGTGATTTCGCTTGTATATTTTCTCCTTCTTGCGATCACTCTATCCCTTGCCGCAATCATTTAATAAGACGTAATTATTTTATAAAACAATTCCGATTTACCAAAACTTTGAATGTGCCTAAAGTAAATCACCGCTACGTTATCTTACACGACTTTACATATTCACCGCGTGAACAATTAGTAGATAAATTTGTTACAAACAAAAACATATCCCGAAGCTAACACATATCAATTCTGTGACATCGTAAACCAGTCGCGACATAATTATTAAGATCTAAAGGCTGCCTTATCTGTTATTTCGTTTCACACACATTCTGACTCCGTATCTCGTTACTAACTTAGTACAATTCGACCTTTTTGTTCCAACCCCCGTTCCGTGTTCCCTTTGTTTTGCTTCCGACAAAAGACGCACCTTTCTAAAGGAAATCCAAAGAGCGTGTTATGTAAATTAGAAACAGACTTTACGCTTGCGAGCGTATTGGTATGTAATTGGGTTATTCTGATTGACAAGGATATATCGATTTTGATATTTGAAACATGGAGATAATTATTATTGTCTGCGTCATTTGCAAATTGAAAGTATTGACGTTGAATTTGAATTAGTAATTTTACAGCGTTACTGATTATTTTTCGCTTGATATTTATTATAATAAAATACATTTTTGATTCAATCTATTGCACTTCCTTTTGTGAATAGTCTTCATATCATTGTATTTCATTTAATTTAACTATTATTATTTGTTTTGTCATGTCAAACAAATTTTGATTGAAACACCAAAATTGAAATCGTTAAAACTAAAGTACCTTTACCGAAAATATAATTTTGTGAACTCTTATTTATTTTAAAGGTTCTTTCATACAAGTAGTTATGCGCATGATAAAATTACACTCCAATGTATACATATGTATATAAAAAAGGAAATCTGGTCTTATTGCCAAAATGCAAATCATAGTCAACGCAGACGTAATCCTGCGATCTTTGCAATCGTGTACTCATATTATTCAATTATTTTTTTTTATTTACAAAACAATTGTATCGATGACCTGGCATAAAATAAATTCAAACAAAAATATTGGGTGCGTGGAAATGAATCGTAATTTGTTTGAAATAAAAGTTGAAAGAACATCATAGTGAAACAGCACATCCCGACAACACGATGTATAATCTAAATATTGAAGAAGAAAAGAATGACTAACTGACATATCAACACACGGCCCAAACCGTTTGGACTAGAAACTTGAAATTAAGCGTGTACGAGTAGGTTCTTTTTGTGGTCTTGGGGTGCATTAAGAGGGGATTCCTAGAAACTCCTGCTGGAACGAGAATGATGGTGATTTTTCGTTTTACGCGGATGGCACCGCGGGCGTCTTCTAGTCATATTCTAAGATTACAATGTGGTAATAAATTTTCGTGTTAAAAAGGAAAACTCCACAAGGACAAGGACACTCCCGCATTAGAAGATCCTGGCTTATTTCACGAAGCCACTGCCTTCTCACCATCGCAACTTAGCAGGGGTATGTTAACCATAATAGATCATTATACACGTCCAGTTTTCTATTAATATACAGGTTTCTTAACTATATTTTCCCACACCACAATAAAACTATTGGAGAAAAGCCTATTATAATTCTATTATTTAGGGAAAATAACATCTACACAATCTATATTTTAACACTTTAACATGAGAGCTCTCAATTTTGACACCAGTAGCAGGGGTTTAATGAAATTTTTTGATTACAATCTCTATTTGCAAAGAGACGCATCACACAATAAATCTCTTTATTACGGAATGTGGATAAAATTTAATCAGGACATTCCGCCTGCTGAGAAAGTAACGGGGGAAGAATATGGAGTAAATAACAGAATGATTTTTGAACGCGATGTTTTACATTGTGTTCTAGAAATGTGCTGACTCTTTTCTGAGAGTGTATTTCATTTATACGTCACTTTTTTGTAATCATTTCATATATATTATATAATTACCTACATCTTAGAAACGAGTGAGATGACACGTTCAGCCATTAAATGATAGAATGTAGATTCAAATAGTTACAGGTTGCTCACTTATCGCCTGAAAGT
The DNA here is from genome assembly GCF_032362555.1 of Amyelois transitella. Taxonomy (NCBI): domain Eukaryota; kingdom Metazoa; phylum Arthropoda; class Insecta; order Lepidoptera; family Pyralidae; genus Amyelois; species Amyelois transitella. The sequence continues at coordinate 3,055,801 of NC_083509.1, forward strand.
AAAATCCCAAGTTTATTAATAAGCCTTTCCCTTGATTGACTTTTACTTGAGGTCGACAGAGCCAACAGTATGTGTAAGCCTATCTTTTACGACATCCACGGGAAAAGGAAACATATGAAGTGGTTCTATTCTAAAGTGCGGTAACCTCACGGCCTGGACCTTCACATTGCCTTCTAAAGCAAGAAAAATACTCCCTTATAACTAAAAACGTTTCCTTTGGGATTTGAAACATCTCAGGATCAATTATGCAAATATACTTTTTAATTACATAGCCATATACAAATATAAGATACGACTATACCTAAACATATTCCTTAATATCGGTGAAAAGAACCTTCGACGTTTAATAAAGAGACGAAAGATATTCGAAAATATCTGTACATTTTTTAGGAAATTGAAAATAAATATCAATTCTGTCACCAACGAGGTAAACCCACTAGCTCGATCTCGAAAATTATCCCGGCCGTTTTGCGAACAATAACCTCTGTATCTAAAAACGCTGAATATATTATAAAATATTGCGAAGATAAAGTCAAACGAGCTTACTGCTAATGCTTCATGTAACCCTCTTCGCCCCTTCAGATCATAAATACCGTGGAATCCTGATAAGCCCCGCTAAAAGAAAAATAACTGGCCAAGTGCGAGTCGAATTCACACAGAGAGAGGGTTCCTTACCATCCATATATTATTTTTTTTAATGATCAAGCGTCTTACTTATCAATATGGAGAAAAAATAAGCAAATAAAACTCACGTCTGAAGGTAGCCCCCTTTAATATTAATGCCATTTCAATGTAGATATTTATTTTTGAACCTTCTATAAAAATATATATTCTGGGATTATTTTGACCGCGTACCTGTTGCTTTTATCAAATTGTAGCAAAAAAAACGATTTTATTTTAAAGGTGCATCATTTCAGTTTTTAGTATTCGTTGTTGTAGCGGCTATCGGTTACCTTTGAAAATTTCGACTGTCTAGCTTTAACGGATCATGAGATAAAAGCCTAGTGACTTATAGACAGAGAGCGATTTCTCAGTAAAAGGGTCCCATATTTACCCTTTAGATGCGGAACCCTAAAAAAAAAACTTTAGTGTCTAAAACCCAAAGAGGGAAGTTGAAGGTAGTTTCGTCTTTCCGACCCGACCTTTGTTTGAAAGTTGATCGGATCTCAAATTTTCTTTTTATAACAAAAACACCTGTAAATCGACTCTATAATTGATGTACTTTGATGCCCTGTTTATTTTCCCTTTGCCCATACTGTTGAAATAAAAGTTACCGCCCGTAACATTTTAATTATAAATTTCGATTAATTCAGGCGATGAACGAGTTAAAATTTACGTGTTTTGTTGTTATATTGCCAGATTCAATGATTACTTTGAAAGTGAATTTTCATTATTATTATCAAAATGATCGACATTAAAAATAGTGGTATTAAAACGTTTCAGAGAGACGGATAAATAACATTTATATTAGCGCTTCTATTTTCATTTTAAACTTATCACTCTGCTTTGTATAATCCCTTTCGGAGAGGGTATTCCTCACTATTATATACCTTACTAAATCTATAATGAATAAATAAATAAACGTATACGTCAGATTACACAAATTGAGTTAGCCTAGAATTAAGTTCGCTTGCGTTACGAGATACTAAACCGACGATGCTATATTTTATAATAAATTCTGACAAACATATAGGACACACATAAGACCCAGGTCAATCAGAGAAGGTACGTTTCTCATCATGCCTTGACCGGGATTCGAATCCTCCTTTGTCACAGACAAGCGCACTACCGCTGCGCCAGAGGACGTCAAGTACTATACCCATACAATAATTTATATACGACTTTAATAAAAACTTGACTAAAACGCAGCCAATTTTCAAAACAACATTGCATGTTATACATTCTGGTGCAGATAACTAATCCTATAAATTTTTGCATAAAACCGAAACCGTTTAGAACATATTGCTACGTAACAGCGTTTTTCCCATCGTGCGGATTTTACGCAACCGTTCGCGTAAATGTTACGTTGCTACGCTAGTAAGCGCAGAATTGCTGACATGGCTACAACTATCTTTTACTGGCGTATTTGTAAGTTTTGTAGCCTTTTCTGTATTTAAAGATGTTGAAGAACATGCCTTGTTTAAATGTACAATTATTGATTTGACTTATGAGGTTAGTAAACTGTCTCGTGGTAATAGACAGACTTTTGCAATAACACGTGTTCCTATACAATTGTGGTCACGGTGATCTTGTTTTGTTTAATTATTAACAAAATTAAATAGGCCATTAGGTATGCCATATCTCGACTATTTCTTATGTGATAATCAATGAGTTTACGAGTATGTATTTATTATACACATTTTAATAATAAAGTTTCATCATGAGCCTTAAATAAGAAACACATTACCATATAAATCGTTATGCAAAAACACACCATCATGTGTAATGTTACCAAGAAACAGTTAAAATTACAATAAAACCGTAACATAACATTATTTCCAAGTTGAAAACCTTTTTGCGACACATGAGTTAGGTGTAGCAAATTGAGACTCCATTAAACTGACAGTGTACTTTGTTGTCAATTGTAAATTACCAGGGTTGTACCTAATTTACAGGGAATTTGATCTTTTGTTTACTTTTAACAAGTTATGCCTTGTATAAAGGCGAATGTAAATGGAAACGTTTAAACGTTACATGGACATATCTTGAGCAAATCATTGTAGTGAAAGGTCAGCTCAGTCAAGAGTAATCTAAAACGACAAGATAGCATGAAAATTTGATTATTTTATTTAATGCTTTTTCTGAAGATAGGAAGGAAGAGTAGTAGAAAGTGAATATATGTAATCTCCGCCTATCCTTACGGAAAAGAAGTGTGATTTTTGTTTGCATACTTTTTATGCTACATTGTACGCTAGAAAAAATGATTTAGGTACTATTACAATAAAATTCGCTTTCGTATTTATAATATCTGCTTGTTTTTAGATTACTTTCACTATAAGGCTAGAACCTGTCACTCTCAACCTTAAGCTTAAATATTTTTAGGTTAATGTCTACGTCCACCCAGAATATAAACGTGTTAAGTGTTTTTAATTTCTTGACTTTAACAGAATAAAATATATTAAACTATTCCATACGAAACGTCCACGAACTAGTGATTTAAGTGTACATGTCTGAAATACCGTGAATTCTCATTCAGTTCCATGCATAGGTAACTTGCCATAAATCTGAAGCAATGTCGGGGCCGCGCCCTCTTGTCACGGCGAGGTGAATAACAATAATTCAAGTTAAGCTGACACCCGTATGAGATATTCATGGGGGTTGAATTGCTGACAGATTAAAAATATATAGTTGACAAGACAATAGGAAAAGTTTGGACAAATTATTTTTAATACTTACGCTCAATATAACTAGCCATGATCAAAATAATGTATGCTACATTCGCGTAAAGTCGGTAACTCCGGTCAAATGGAACGAATAAAAGGTCTAACCTGTTCTCATGGACAATTCGAGATATTTTATCTCATGCAATAATGCACATCCTAAGAAACATCTATGCCAAATTTCAACCTCGTACAGTACTGTTTTTCAGTCGCTCATCAACGCAATAGTTGTACATATAGGTAATAGGTATGCGAAGTGCCTCGCTTCGGAGAGGATTTCCAGAAAATATTATCTCTATAAAAAAGAAAATTAAAATCAATCCAGTAATTTTGAGTCCATTCTTTAGAAAAAAATACAAATTTTTTCTCATTATAGGTAATGATAGTACTTTAGGATTGATTTATATGTTTTTTACCCACTAATTATCCATTTTTTATTATATAATGTACATACATATTGTTCCGTGTAATACCCGTTGTCACATATAAGAATGTAGGTCAATTCATTATGAACGGAGACGTTGTTTATGAGAATAAGCTTAATTTACGCTGAGTTATGTCTACTGAGATTACGATGTCGAATTAACACGGGGTGTCAGTCTCAGTCATGTGACACGGTTTCACGTATATTAGAATCATGACAAAACACATGTTATTTATTTAGATGTTTGTTTTATATATAAATTATTATATATAGAAGGTTATAAAGACTATTATTTTATCGAATAAACAAAACAATTAGTTTAATAAGTATCAAGTGGAAAAATCTTATTGTATATATCTTTTATATACTAAAAATCTCATTAAATCATATATATATATATATATATATATATATATATGTATAATGTTAGTACCTATATAGACTGATAGTTATATAGGACTTCTAAGCCCCGATTACGATGATATCGAATTACGAGGATGTCAGTCTCAGTTATATGTCACGGTCTCACGCATATTGTGATCATGACAGTATACACGCTATTTATAAAGAGGTTTGGTAATGTATCTGAAATAATTCTCAAACGTAATTAAGAAAAATTTTGACTTCATAGATCAAAGATCCGACGTTTTCTTAAATCAATTGGCTAACTTTTCGTATACTAACAAGTAATAACATAGCGTGTACCTGCTACTCTCCTTTTTGCATAGATTACAAAAGTGACTCAAGGGAAAAACTCAACCTACTCACGTATTTTTCTCTGAATCTCAATTCTGTAAAAGTTTTCATCAGAGTCTTGGAATTATTGGCTCTCTCTTACCCGTAAGCAAATCCAAATTACTCCCTTTCTAAATAAAAAGGATATCTGCAGACGGTACAACAATTTAAAAAGCAAATTTTCAGTGTAATTTGTCTCCTATGTTTACAAAAATAAAACTACATACTTAAGAAAAGTGAAATAGAAGTGCCAACATATTTGTAAGTGAAAATACATGTTGTGAAGAACCTTGGTTAAACTTTTCTATTCTGAAAATTTCCCTTCTTTCTACTGCAAAACAGATTTGAAGCAATACCATTCGATGACAAACTTTATCGACCTCGCACTAGGCAAATTTCACCCTTATATTGTGAACTAAACCAATATGGTTACGAGCGAATCGGTAAAATGATATATATTGATAATACAAACTATTTCTTTTTCCATTACCTTGTACGTAAGGCTGAATATCGTTTGTACATATTTTAGAACCTACTTCACGTAGCAAGCAAACCGCTAGGATATATTACTGCGATTTCTTAAAATTTATTGCCGGGCGTGAAAAAAAGAACGAGCGATTTGATACGTTATCTACGAGTATCTTTGCGATTTTTGGCTAAAGGTGATTTAACTTCGTTGGTCTGTCTGGCGCAGTGGTAAGAGCGTGCCTCTACTTCAAAGTCTTGGGTTCAATCCTATATCGGATCCAATGCAAAATGATAAAAAGACAGACAGAATATGAGAAAATAAACTTGTCATTTACCATGCCAAAAAAAAATTGAAATATGTTTAGGAAATGGACATAAAGTAACAAAAACATAAAACCATATATAAAAATATACTTCACATTTGATTTGAACATTATAGCTCTGCAATTTAACAAGTTACAAGGCTTTTAACCTAAACTAAATCATTGTGTTAACTTAGTTACTATTAGTAGCACAATAGCTACCTAATGTAGCGTAAAATCTAGGCTTCATTTGAATTGACTCAGCTTGTCCAAACAATTTAGTTGAGCTTATTGGGTGTGTATGTTTAGCCGTCTATTGTTATATATATTTTAGTTTGAACTTAATTTGGGACCATTTTCTCTAAAATATTTTGTTTTAACTGGTGTATAAACGGATACAATTTATATCACTAGTTTTACATTTGTAAGACAAAATCATTATCCTCTTGGTGATTAGTTTATTGTAAACTATTTACTGAACTTAGAAAGATATAACAAATCATAAAACAGTCATTGCATTGCTAAGAATATGTCCAATGGCGGACTTATCGCAATTGGGATTTCTTCCAGTCAACCAAATATGAAGGAAAATCTATAAATAATCTTTTTGATAATATATAGATTTTCCTTCATATTTGGTGGCAGGGCAAATTAAATGCATAGAGGATGCGTTATCATTATTAAATGCGTTATAGTTAGGCGATTAGTCTCCGTAGTGTCTACTCTGAGAAAGAATTTTGGGTCTAGGACTATACATATGTAAATGATATATATGTATATTGTATTAAATCCTTACAAGGCAAACGAAGGCAACTGTCTCGAAAATACTCCAAGAGCCACGCTCATCCGGCTGAGAAAAACACAAAAGCAAATATTTTCAAAATTATATTCGTAAACATTCTGAAAAGAACAAAAAACACACTATCAGACAGTAGCAGCCATTCATAGTTTTAGTGTAAAATTGCGAAACAAAAGGCTGGCGGGGGCACTTTGTAAATCAGACAAAAGCGTGCAAAGGAGCAGTTTTTAAGAATCCTCATTTACTATGCCCTGTCTACTGTTTGTAGTTAATTATAATGGGGCTATTCTGTAGTCTTTATGCACTTTTCTGCGGTTTACTACGTTTAATATTCATTGCGCGTTCTAGATTTTCGCGCTAAAATATTTTGCCGCCGTACGTAGGGTCCCCATATCAAAACAAATAAACTGTTTTTTTTTTACCAAAGTGTGTAGAATAAGTGTGTGTATATATAAGGACTGGTAAAAAATTTCTTCAATCGTAGTTATAATATACAACATAACATTCAACACTATTAATAAATTATACAGGTATTGAATGCGCACGTAACGTAGCATATTATTTTTATTCCCAAAAGTGTGTTCCAATTACTATGTTATTTGTCTCTACTTACCGAAACAAAACATTTTTTTTATTACACTAAATGAATTCCGCTAAGTGTAGGCTAAGGACTGAAAAATATTTGCTCCCACTAAAGCACTCCCTTAAAATAGCTAGAGTAGAAAAATCATGCATTAAATATTAAAGCTTACAATTTTTTAATAGCTACAGAAGTTCTATTTTACATACAAACAAAATTAATTATGACGTAGGCGTCTTCTAAGGAATTTTAAGATCCACCCACGATTCCTTTAAATAAAAAAGTGAAGTTAAATTATGCATTAAAAATGAACGCTTACAATTTTTGGTATTTTGTCCGGAAACCTCCTTTTGCTTGGTAAAACTAGCTGCACGCAGATATGCTTGCTTTGTTGCGGAAAAGATATAGTTTTAATGCAGTATTTTATAATCTGAGTTAAGTTTATTGGAATTTATTTTATGCAGTAATATTGTCGTGGGTTACTAAATTAAAAATATTTTGATGTCTGAATTTTGATTTAAATTCGTCAAAGAAAGAATTGTTATTCAATTTTATCTTTTTACCTGTAACGTTTTTTTTACCAAAACATTAAATCACTCTTTTATAATCAGTTTAGCTCTACCACGTGACAGAAATATTCATACAGCTGAGATGTATTTATAATACTCAGATTTATTTTTATCACTTAGTACAAACAGAATCGCTACCTGACTCGATTTATATGTGCTTCCTACACACGTGGGTAGAAATCTCGCATCTTTTATTCAAGAATTGCTCCTGGTTCATAAATTTGTTAAGCGCTGAAGCTATTTCAGAGGATGCCTCCCAGTTCTTGGGAAAGGTCAATTTTATGCCTCGTTATCCATTAAAATTGCCATATGGTAACTTCGTGGCAAGAAAATCTTATCAATATCCTCGACTATTTAATAAAATATAACAAAAAAGAACATATAATCACGTTTATATATCTAGCGGTGTAAGCAACATGCATGAAAACTTGAAATAGATATCTTAATATTTCGATCAAAATAATACCAAGATTTCTCGAAGTATATATAAAATAATAATAAAAGTAAAAATTTAGTTATCATTTTATCAGATATCAGACTTAATTACAGGTTACTGGAGTAGCTTCGGGACTCGAAGCAATGCAGCGTAATTATCGAAAAACACTCCACTCTTATTTCGTCTCGTTTGTTCGAATAAGCAATTAAATATAATTCGATGTTAATGGAACTGTTAATAACAGATCTTGATAGGTATATGAGATTTCATAATAACAATGTAATGATAAATAACATTACTATTTATTTATTTATTTATTTAAATTTTTATTTAAATAACTCAACGTACACAAGCTTCTCAAATACAACATAAAATAATTTAAAAAAAAATATATAACTTAACTTAGCTTTTGCTAATGCAAAAAAAAAGTGTTGGCACAAACTTGATCCTATTTAATTTTATTTTTAACACGGATACTATTACAGAAATCATGTCTGATTGTACAAAAGTTAATTAATTGTCACTAGTTATAAGCTTCTTCATGTCTCACGCGTAATTATATTTAGGGCGTAGAAACTTCAATATTTAGGGCGTAGGAACAGTTTTAACTGGCTCTCTTCGGAAAAACGCGTGTTGTCTAGTAAGAACTTGTTTTAACTGATATTTAATTTTAAGCATTAGTTAATTCTAGTTTTAACAAAGGCATTTAGTAAAAACTAGTTCTAACTAGGGAAAATGCGTTCTATTTAAAAACTAGTTTTAACTGTAACATATATAAGTCTAACACAACTAACAGTCCCCAATGACGTCATAATGGCTGGAAGACCGCAGGCGCGTAAAATCTCGCCGGCGGTCCAACGGCCCGCGCTGCCAATATGACCGTAAAATGCAATTTATGCACTCGTTTCATTTGCCGTATTATTTGACGGAACGCAAAGTCACACAGTTTTCATTTAATTAAAATCCCTGTTTTATTAGACAATTTTTTGTTATGGTACTTGGGATTCTTCTTTTAGGCGATGGGCTAGCAAGCTGTCACTATTCGAATCTTAATTCTATCATCAAGCTTAACAGCTGAACGTAGTTTACCAGTCTTTCAAGACTGTTGGCTATGTCTACCCCGCAAGTGATATAAACGTGATTATAGGTATGTATGTATGGTACTTTGAAATGTGAATGGTTCATGTCAAGAGTCTGGCCAACAAGCTTTTATGTTATTAAAGATTGGTGATTGTGGATGAAGTAATAGTTAGCGGAGGTCGTAGCCATTAAAAAGAGAGTCGTGAAGATGACATCATGTCGCTAAACTAATTAACTTCTATTTAGGTATTTATTGTTTATGGTTTTTCTCATGCAAATCCTTTTTTGCTCATTAAGCGGTTAAAAGATCTGCCGTGATAGTGCATTAGAATTCCTATGCCGTCTTTAAGACCTGGACTAAAATGAATATAAAAATAATAATCAATGACTTAACTGGAAGAGTTTAATTAATTTATTACCGAGCCCCTGCTTAAGTGAATTCTTCGGTGTTTTAAGTATTTACATTAAAACTTCGCAACAGGGCGGAGTTTTGATGTCGATAGCCACTTAACATGATTAATTATTCAGTTTTGTTGGTCTACGACAGTTTATTATATCCTTTGTCGACCTGACACAACTTCGACGAAACTTGGAAAGTTACAGATTCATAATTGTTATGTATCCAAAATTTGGGAAGTGCAATTTTGAAGTTGATAATATTTCTTGATTAAGTTTTGTGAAACTGGTTAGTTACAAGTCAACTTATATAATCTATCTTAAGAACTAACCGATATGCTCTAAATAGAATAACTAGTGATTAGATCACTATTAAAATGTCAATACTATCATTAAGCATATTAGCTGAACGTGGCCAATCAGTCTTTTAAGAATGGCTCGGCCTAACAGGGGTCTGTCAGACCCACTCTGGTATTTAATTACTCACCTGAGACAAACGCGCACACTTCTAACCTTGACGAGCCGTTATGCGGTACTAAGGGGTGCAGGGAAAAGGTTCAGAATGAACGAGTCGATACAACACTCCGGCGCAAAAATATTTGCAATAATAAATTTCAACAGGATCTGTGAGACTATGGTAGGTGTTTAAGGGTTAAAATAAGTTCAAGTGTATTGCTGACTTTTAGAGTTCAGAGTAATTATTGAATTTATAACATTATTCAAAACCAGTTCAGCTGTTTGAATCGATTTCTTCATTTTCTCTTAATTGTCGTTAATAAAAAACAACTAACTGGGTATAACTAACAATTTCAACACGACCTATCAAAAACTTTAAAGAGTGAAGCTAAATACATTCCTGTTACAAAAGCTCGCTCAGCTTAAACCACTTGGTAGCATTAACGTGCCACTCCAAACAAAAGGCATTTCATCGTGCTCGTTTTAATTTTCGTGTAAATAAGTTAATCCTATGGCACTGTTTGGTCTGGATTTCACCTTATATTTGCAGTACTTACAATGGGCTATACAGAAAGGTATACTATCTTTAATAGCTACCTCTAATTAAGAACACTTGTACTATGTTGTTTTTATGTAAATGAACTATTGTTTGATTCATTTGTTCACGATACGGTTTTTTTTAATTAAATTAGAGCCTCCTTTTAAGTATTTATATGCAGAGGCATATATAGGCTCTATAATTATTGGTATAGATATACTATTGGTTCTTAAATCTAAACTTACAGAAAAAGTTGTAACAATAGTCACATTATTTTCTATGTACAAGCAGAAATTTTATATTAATATAATATTTATCTTTATAATACTCCTCGTGTTTTTTCTGATGCGTTAATTTTGAGGAGGACCTATAATCACGACCCAGGAGTAAGTCAGGTGACTGAAGTAACCTGACCCTCGGGTCCATGGCCCTAATAGGAGAACCTATCAGAGTTAACAGTATCACCATCAGTTGTCTGAAATGTTACATTACATTGTATAAAATAAAATCATGGTCTTAGTTCAGAATTTTTACCCCTCATCATTATTGTTTTATTGTTATTATGATTCGTATGAACAGTATTGAAGAAAAGAACTGATGCTTAAATGTTTCTTTAAAGTATATCTTACTTCTTTTTCCTCCAGGCTTTAGTCCCGGTTGCATCCTTACCTCTCTGGCGGGGAGCCCGGGGTATGCCTTAGACAATGGATCCTGAATCCTTAAACTATATATTTAAATACAGTAAATTACGCACAACACACTTTCTACTCCATCTTACCACTAACTTCTATCACTAAAAACCAAAACACTCCTTGCCAAGTCAAGAACCATAATTTTACTTTCATAATCTTACGTAAGACCGTCTCTTCATTACTAGAACGGTTAAACAACAATTATCTCAAACGGCACACTCAAGGGTCATATTTTCAAGTGCGCAAATTCATTTTGTATGCATAAACTTGCATGAGTTAGGCAAAGCCAGACGAAGACGCCGCGCGGGTGTTTTTAAGCACCCTCTCCGCTCGCTAAATTTATTATTTATACTAATGCAACATTTTAAGCTGAACTTTTAAGGCCCGTAAACCTTAAGGTAAAAGCGCCAAAGTATACTTATTCGACCACTTTTTGTTTCGCCTTTCAGAAAAACACTTAATTCAGTTGTCACTAGTTTGATAAAGGAGTAATCCTTTTGGAGATTGGAATTTTATGCTATTTTATTGTCCGGTCAGATAGCCATACTAACTGGGCTAGCAACCTGTCACTATTTGAATTTCTCAATTCTCAATTTTATCATTTAGCCAAAATAAACGTGGCCTTTCAGATTTTTTAAGAAGATTGGCTCTGCCTACCTTGCTGGAATAGTGACGTGACTATATGTATGTATGTGGTTTTCAGGTCATGTTTTTAACCAAATCCTTATTCTACGTATCCTTACTCTAATTGGGATATAAGTATCTAGTTCTTTTAAAATAAAACAATATGTAGTCGCTGGTAGAGAAACTTGAAAATCTAGCAGCTGCTCCAACTTCAACAAATTACTTTAATTAAAAAACTAATTTCAGTTAAAAATAAACATTTATCAATCTCCCCGTAAAAGCTTAAATCCCAATGACACCGCCAAAAAACAATTACACGCAACGTACCAAACAAGGGAGTTTCTCAAACTGAATTTAAACAAGTGCGAACTATTTACAGAGTGAGATAACACGAAACAACTCTGGTTAATGTAGCTTGGTAAGTCTTTAGTCTTCGTAAGTAATAAATTGCTGAAAAATCTAGTCTTGAAAACAAATCTTTTCATATAAGCTAAATTAAAAAATTAACAACACAAAATAATAACAAAATCTCTGTGACAATACCAAAAAAACAATTGCACGCAACATATGTATAGAGCGAAGAACGGAGTTTCTTAAACTGAATTTAAACAAGTACGAACTATTTATAGAGTGAGATAAGACGAGACATCTCTTGGTTTATGGCAAACGGGAAGTCTTTAGCGTGGACTGGCGGGGATAGTCGGCGAATTACGTCGTTATGCGACGCTTTAACATTTGTGACACACTGCCGGTGAGTTTGGCTAACAAATTGTATGGTTGTAGGCTTATTAACTTGGGATTCTTCTATTAGGCGATGGGTTAGCAACCTAACATTATTTGAATCCCAATTTTATCATTAAGCCAAACAGCTGAACATGGCCCAACAATCTTTTTAAGACTGTTGGCTCTGTCTACCCCGCAAGGGATATTGACGTGATCATATGTACGTACACTTATTTCCCGGATAAGAGAGGTAGGTTAAGACTACATCTTTGTACTTGAGACGATTCCTGCATATTGGATTTTGCTTAATATATTAATCAATCTTTTAATGCATGTTTGTCGTTTTCCTGGCTACATTTGACCTTTGACGAAAACGTCTCACAAAAATGTAGTGATATCGAGTTAAAATTTATAATTTCAATGCTCAACGATCTCTTACAGTTCCTACTACTTCGTGTTCGCTTTAATCATAACATAGGATACGTAGGTAGGTCTCAAAAAATTTATAAACAATTATGATTATTTTTAAATGATAACATTTTCACTCGAATATTTTTTCTCCCAAATAATTTTCACTCTTTGGCGACCGATTATTTGTATCAAAAATTAATAAACGAATGCGTATATTAAATTAAAAACTATGAATTAAAGATGTCTGCCATTCTTATCGACCGTATGACACTCAACCCAGAGTGGCTGACGGCCGAAGGAAGTAAACCGATAACACACTCCGCATGGTGATAACGTTGTTAAGTGAACAACATGTTATACTTACTACAATCATGATATATATACAAATGTTGCTTCATTACTCTATTACACTTTCTCTTCGCTTTCAATTAATCTGGCTTTAATATTATGTTTGTACATACATACATACATATGGTCACGTCTATATCCCTTGCGGGGTAGACAGAGCCAACAGTCTTGAAAAGACTGAATGGCCACGTTCAGCTATTTGGCTTAACGATAGTATTGAGGTTCAACTAGAGACAGGTTGCTAGCCCATCGCCTAAAAAAGAATCCCAAGTTTGTAAGCCTATCCCTTAGTTGCCTTTTTCGACATCCATAGGAAAGAGATGAATTGGTCCTATTCTTTTTTGTATTGGTGCCGGGAACCACACGGCACTTTATTATGTTTGTGTGTTTGTAATTATCTTTATTGCATAGAAATTTACACAGTAACAAGAAAATTGTAATATTAATTATGAACGGATAATTTTTATATTAAACTAATATTTGAAACTTGGGATTCTTATTATAGGCGACGTGCTAGCAACCTCTCACTGTTTAGATCTCAATTTTAACATAAAGCCATACAGCTGTATATGACTTTTCATTCTTCGAACAGATCTCGAGACTGTTGTACCTATTAACCCTGGAAGGAATATAGACCTAATTAGATGTATGTATGTATTAACTTTTTTCTGATTTTTTTTATTTGCTTTCTTCCCGTGCATTTAAAAAAAAGATGGAATGGAGGCAAATCTTTTGACTTTTCTGTGGCTATAGACTAGCAATTTGTAACTATTGACCGCGTCAGCCCCGTAAGCATCAGAGATGTGATAAGCTTTCCGTGATGCCATTATATAAAATAAGAATTGGGTGTGGCGCTTCAAGTACGTGTATAAATGTACGCGCAAATATCATATACATACTGCTTTTTTAGAACTTAAAGCTTTTAAAAAATACATGCAATTCCACGACATAAGAGAAAAGTAAGTAATTAAATATAAACAAGACAAGAAAGTATAGTAACTCCTTACATAGACCAATGATTACTCGGATATGATTAAACCTACTACCTTTTCTTTCTATGTAATATGTTATGTTAATATAAAAATAAAATTAAAAAGAAATACGAGTAACTAAGAATCATTTAGCAAACGTTGTGATTTCTTACTCTAGAACTTAATTAATAAAAAAAATAAAACAAAATCACGCCACCACCGACTGCATAACGTGTAGAAAAAAATAAAACTAAATTCCAGCCAGCCTCAATTTTATTCCACATTTAAAATATCACCAAGAGCGAGTCTTTTTTTAAAATGCGACCTAAATACTTGCGGGGACCCGCTGGCACATTTTTCGGATGGGTGAAAAATAACGCAAGGTGTAAAGGGCGCCCTTCATAAACAGAAAACTGGGAATGAAAGAGGTATTTTGTGCTTCTAATGATTGTTTTTGTACTTGTGAGTTATGGACTGTATCTTTTAAGAAGGATTTTATAATTTATACAGAAGACATTACTTTTGAGAAAATATTAACTTAGTAATCTTCACCCTTCTGATGTTAATCCTGGTTCCATCTTAGTTTTTCCAAAAATCCGGATGCTTTAATCCTAGATTTGACTGATGAATAGGTCAAGTTTTTTTTATAAAAGGACACATCTGCAAACTTGTAGCAAACCTATATTGAATCATGGATCATTCAGTGATCTGAATGAGCAGGTTTCGCGATGATTTCCCTCATCGTAAGAGCCGTCTTTATCCCTTATAGGGAAGACAGAGCCAATAGTCACAACACTGTTGTGGACACGGGTGGATGACTTATAAGAACAGAATAAATTCAAAGATACAATATAAAAAAGTTATTTAATAAAATTAAATTAAATTTCAAAGTGAGTAGATTATAAAAAAAAATTAACATCGATATTCCGTTTAAAACAAAGAAAAAAAATTGTTAAATCAAAAAACTAACCAGTGACATTTAAGAAGTCTATTCAGAAAACGATATAAGAAAAAAATATTTGCAAGTAACGTTTTAATTTACTCCTTACTATTTGTTCAACAATGCGACAACAATTTTAATCATCACATATCCCTGTCCCACATTACGAGTCTTAAAATCTAGGTCAGTGGCATATGCCTCATTACTCAGAGTAATCAAATCTTCGCATCCTGAATCAGTTATATCTTCAATTCTGATAATTGGATCCAATGACCTTTGTCAATCAGTTTGCTTGACGATTGGAGCGAACCTTGCAGCCTCAAACTTACCTTCATCAATGTTAAGCCGATATAAATTAACGATATGTATGTGTATCCATACATATAATAAAACTGTAACTGAACATTGTCTGTACATTGAAGATATTTAAGAAAAAATAAAAAATCCATACATATAATAAAACTGTAACTGAACATTGTCTGTACATTGAAGATATTTAAGAAAAAATATTATAAGGGGTCTTTTTAGGGTCGATAGAAGCCAAAACAATTTTTTTTAGAATTTTTGTCTGTCTGTCTGTCTGTCCGTCTGTCTGTCTGTATGTTTGTACGCGCATCACGCAAAATCTACCGAACGGATCTGAACGAAATTCGGCACAGATATAGTTAGTAACCTGGATTAGAATATAGGCCACTTTTTATCCTGAAATTCTATCCCAAAGGGATGAAATAGGGGGTGCAAGTTTGTATGGAATTTCGTCATTTTTGAATCGATATAAAAAGCTATAAATAATTAATTATCATATTTATTATGATTAAAAAAATAGCATTTTATTGATTAAATTCATTATGCTTTGTTTATTTATTTAGTTCCCGTGGTTTAGATATTTATTTTTTGCCCACCCGATACGAGATGGCGCCTCATCAGAATTTAAGAAATAACACAATTGTAGCCGCTGGCAAAATTTTTAATTAATTATATAATTAAAACTTCTTTTATTCATTGATTTAGTTTCGCCAGCACTTACCGTTTCACCACATCTTTGAGAAGAATTTTTTTTTATGTAGGTAGTTTGACGCGCCCCGCATCGGCGACGGTTGCCATGCTCCTCAAGATTAGCAGGAATAACACACATGTAGTAACGCCAGTACTTACCATTTCACCATTGATTTAGTTCCCGTGGTTTAGATATTTATTTTTTGACCATCCGATACGAGATGGCGCCACGAGAATTTAAGAAATAACGCGATTGTAGCCGCTGGCAAAATTAGATAGTACCGATGCTTGCAGCATCGGTACTTATTCGGTAGAGTTCCTTAATTCACTTTCGGCATCTGGACTGCCCGCGCATACAATTGCACTAAAAGTAGACATTCCATTTTGTAATGAGACTGCCTTAAAGTGGTGTCGCTTCATAACATTATAATAGAAGCTAAAATTCTTACTGGTTGTGCAGCTGGTGAAATTGTTTTTATACCGCGCATTCCCCTCATTCTCAACAACTTTCCATTTCAATTAAAGCGTGTACAGTTTCCAATGGCTATATGTTTCGCGATGACAATTAACAAATCACAAGGTCAAACACTTGGAGCAGCCGGAGTCGACCTCAGGATGATTTGCTTCTCACACGGACAGCTCTACGTCGCTTGCTCGCGGGTCACCAGCTGTGACAGTTAATTTGTGATGTCTCCAATGGGCAAGACAGCAAATGTTGTAAACAAAGAGATAGGTACTTTAACTTTCCATTATTATAATTTCCTTTTTTTGTCTTTAGAATTTATTCGTTTTTTAACAGCTGCGCTTCCGAGCTTTGCTTTGTAAGAAAAATAACTATGTTCTATTCCAGGCATTATTCTTCCCGTGTACGTAAGTTTCATCAAAATCCATCCAATAGAATTTGCGTGATTGAATAGCATCCTCAAACAAGCACTCACGTAGGTACATCAATTTTTTTGCATAATCTATACTAATAATATTATAAAGATGAAGAGTTTGTTTGTTTGAACGCGCTAATCTTAGGAACTACTGATTCGAAATGAAAAATTATTTTTGCGTTGAATAGACCATTTATCGAGGAAGGCTTTAGGCTATATAACATCACGCTGCAACTTTAACGAGAAAACAAAAAATGGACTATGTGAAAAAAAACGGGGAAAATTATTCATCCTTGAGGGCTTCAATGATGCTCAAAATAACAATTCCACGCGGACGAAGTCGCGGGCACAGCTAGTTTTGAATAATAATGTTATAATTTTTTGACATACCTAATCACAAATTTTTTGATGATTTTTCAAAGCTTATCTTATGTGATATTCTAATCCTTTGCATAAAATGACCAAATTAAATTTAAAAATAAAATACATATGACATAAAAACAAATTTTTGTTACCTTATCATTTTATCTATATAGGTACCTAAATATTTTTTTAAATAAAGAAATCTTATTAAAATCCCAACATTCTAATGCACCCGAAATCACAAATCATTTGAGTGAAACAAGTATATTATAAGGGTTCATACGAGTACATACATTACATGCCTTTTCCCGGAAAGGTAGGCTGAGACTACATCTTTCCACTCGCCACGATCTCTGCATACTTTTTTCGCTTCATTCAAATTCATAACTCTCACAACAAGAACAAATTCACAGATAAGCCTTCTTAGTAACTTCGAGTTTTTAAACTACTTATATTTTATAATAAAAAGGACGTCTTGACAAAAGGTCTGGTCAAAAGTATCCGAAACCACCGAACTTGAATGAAGAGAATAATGAATTGGGATCAAGCGAAAGAAGTACGCAGAGATCGTGGCAAGTGGAAAGAGGATTCCCTCTGGGAAAAATATTTCAGTCTTTTCAAGACTGTTTGCTCTGTCTACAACGCAGGATATAGACGTGATTACATGCTTATATGTGTGTATAACTCACCTCTGGATCGTGGTGATAGTCGTATGAGTACCTACATCAGAGATAATAAAACCAGGATGGAAAGATGATGAGGTTTCTTGGGTAATTGCTAGGAATATTGAGTCAAACAAATTGTGGAAAGGTGCAAAAATGTATTGTGACTGATTCAATCTTTACGAAAAACTACATGACAACATCATTACGTTTGACGTTCTGTTTTATAAAAAAAAGGTAAGTTTAATAGACAACATGCCGCCCACCAAAAGGACTTCAGGTCCTTTTATAATTCAATAGCAAGTATTACTTATACAAACGCAAAATAAAATAGTTGTTGTTAAGATGCAAACATAAAAAAATTAAAATCAAAATAACTTTGTGGGCTAGCAAGACTAAAACTGTAAACAAATTAAGAAGAATCAATAGGTAAAGCACACAGTTTAGTAACAGTTATTTTAGTAATAGTGTTACCACTCTTTATAGAATAAACTCTTGTATAACCGTCATCTCCCGGATGCTTGTCAACAATTCTTCCTAATGACCACTTCCCAGGCGGTAAATTATCAGTTTTTATGAGAACAATGTCTCCTACTTTAAATTCTTCTTCTATTTTATGCCACTTCGGGCGTTGTTGTAATCGATTCAAATATTCATCTTGCCAGCGGCGCCAGAAATCATTCATGAGCTTTTGAGTATGCTGCCAACGTGACAAGGTATGTATTTTGACATTTTTTAAGTCAGGCGAAGGTACAACGATGGGTGATTCTCCAATCAAGAAATGTCCTGGTGTAAGTATATCTAAATTATCTGGATCAGCGCTATCTACAGGACATAGTGGACGTGAGTTCAAACAGGCCTCCACCTGGCACAAGATTGTCGTCATCTCCTCATAGGTAAGGTTGGTAATTAGTATTCTTTGCAGGTGATACTTTATGGACTTTACACCGGACTCCCACAGGCCGCCGAATGTTGGGCTATATGCAGGAATGAAATGCCATTGGGTGCCTTCGGTAAGTAAAATACTTGCGATTTCTCGAGTGGACTGTATAAGTGTCTTGTTCCAGGCATCTATAAGCTCCTTACTAGCACCAACAAAATTGCGACCTTGATCACTCCAGATGTGACTACACTTTCCTCTTCGAGCAACAAAACGTCGAAAAGCCCCCAAAAATGCTTCCGTAGAAAGGTCACTAACTAACTCTATGTGAATCGCTTTAGTAGACATGCATACAAATATCGCAACATAAGCTTTCGTAGTTCTGTTTCCTCTACCTTTCGACATCAAAATCGTAAATGGACCTGCAAAGTCTACCCCGCTGTGCAAGAAAGGTCTAGTCGGAGTTACTCTTTGTTCAGGTAAGTCTCCCATTATCTGTGCTTTTGTTTTGGCTCTTAGTTTCATACACAGTAGACATTTATGTATATGTTTTCTGACTACAGACTTCACTCTTATAATCCAATATTTACTTCTTATATAAGCAAGCATCAACTCTACACCACCATGCAAGGTTTTCTTATGTGCATCAGCAACAATAAACTTTGTTAATATATTTTTGTTTCCGAGAATAATTGGATGCTTCTTATCATTAGGCAAGTTCGTATGTCTGAGACGACCGCCCACCCTAAGTATATTATTATCATCTAAATACGGATTGAGTGTTCTAATAGAACTTCCTTTCTTAACTTGCTTATTTAGCTTTAATCTACTTATTTCATCTGTGTATTCTTCTTTTTGTATAAGTTTTATACAAATGTTCAATGATTGTTCTAGTTCTAGGGTAGTAATTTCATTCTGTTGTAAATCTCTAAAATTTTTCTTATAATTGAGAAACCTTTTACAGTACGTTATCCCCTTTATTAATTCAGTTAAGTCATCAAATTGTTCAAATTGTAAAATTATGCTATCTTTCTTTTCTTGCAAATCTTCTGTATTAAGGTAAGTATTAACTTGCTTTGTTTTCATATCAATATCTGTTGTAATTATGTTCTTTTCTCTTATATTTATTTCTGTTTCAGATAACCATTTGGGTCCTGACCACCACAATTCACAATCCTTTAGTTCCAAGAGCAAGACTCCTCGAGATACTAAGTCGGCAGGATTTTCATGTGATTGTACGTGATTCCAGTGTTCATTGTTCAAATTGTCCAAGATTTCAACAACTCTATTTGCTACGAAAGGTTTCCAACGATTAGGTTCTCCACATAACCATGCTAAAACAATTTGAGCATCGGTCCAAGCGTACATCTGCGATTTAGGTATTCTCATAGCTTGTCCGATTTGTTTCATGAGTCTGGACAAAAGAAGAGCACCACAAAGCTCTAACCTTGGCAATGAAATTGTTTTCAATGGTGCTACTTTGGTTCTAGCGGCTATAAGTTTTGTTTTTACTTTACCATCGTTACATACAATTCTCAAATAAACAGCAGCCCCATAAGCACGCATTGAAGCATCACTAAAAGCATGAATCTGTATTGTATCTTTGTCAGCACTAGTTGTGCCAAACCATCTCTCGATTTTTATTTGGTTTATGTTATTAAAATCTGATCTAATTTCTCTCCATTCTTCTGCTAAAGGCTTACTTATTTCATCATCCCAATTTACCTTTTCTAACCATAGCTTTTGTACTAATATTTTTGCGTTTACAATACTAGGGGCAACCCAACCAAGAGGGTCAAAGAGCTTTTGCAAATCTGATAAAATTCCACGTTTAGTTATAGATTTGGTATTTTCTGGTAAAGTAAACTTGTATTCAAAAGTATCAGTTCTTAGATTCCATATGATGCCCAGTGTTTTTATAGTACCATTTAGATTTAAGTCTACCTGTGCACTTGCTGATCTCTTGTTTTCATCAATAGACTTCATAAACTGTACATCATTGGATGACCATTTGGTTAAAACAAATCCACCTCTTTGTAATATGTTTGTGACATCTCTGGCTAATGTTATTGCCTCTTCAACCGTATCTGCTCCTGAAAGCATGTCATCCATGTAGAAATCTTCGTGTATGGTTCTAATTGCAAGTGCTTTATCATTCCCTTCATCATTTGCCACTCTCTGAAGTGTCTTCACCGCCAAATATGGTGCTGATGCTGTTCCAAAACTGACTCTGAGTAGCCGATACTCTTCAAATTCATCAGTATCATTTGTTCTCCAAAGGACTCGTTGGTAATCAGAGTCACCCTTGGTCACAAACACTTGAAAATACATTTTTTGTATATCTGCAACAAAGCACACAGGTTTCATTCGCCATCGCATCAAAAGATTTCTTAGGTCTTCTTGCAATTGAGGTCCTACATGGAGTTCATCATTTAAGGAAATGTTATTCACTCCTTTACAAGATGCATCAAACACTATTCGTGTGCGAAAAGATTCTTTATCCTGACGAATAACAGCGTGATGTGGTAAGTAGACACTCTTTTTTGTTTCTCTTTCCTTCTCAGGTATCATCTCCATGTATTCCTTATCTATGTATTCATTAATAACCTTTGTGTATTCTCTTTTCAAGTCTGGGGATCTCTTAAATTTTCTTTCTAAGTATTTTAATCTCTGGACAGCAATATCCCTGGTTTTCCCTTCTGGAGATTTAGGATTGTCTGTTTTAAATGGTAGCTTTACAATATATCTACCCTCTTCGTTTCTGGTAGTTGTTTTCTCATAAATCTCTTCACAAAGTTGTTCTTCTTTTGTTAATTTTCTTTCTTTTTCAGTGTCTATTTCCCATAAAACTTTCAGCATATCTTCAACATCAACCTGTTGATGCGTTACTAAGAACGTTGTTCTTTGAGATTTCTTATCGTTATCTCCCAGTAAAATCCATCCAAGACTGGTTTTCTGTGCAATAGGTGTGCCGATTGGTCCTTTAATTAGACCTTCTTCAATAATATGCACGTATTCTTTGACGCCAAGGAGTAGATCTACAGAACCAGGTGTATAATAATCAGGATCAGCAAGATTAAGACCCGCGATATGAGGCCAGTTTCTTGGTTGTATTGTTTCAGAAGGTATACTTGTGGTAAGTGGTTTCGACATCACGTAGGCTTGAATTGGCATTCTAAAGTTTTGATCCCACCGTGAACTTATATTGAGCTGTACCACATGCTTGAACATAACTCTTGTACCTCCTACTCCCGTAGCACTTCCCTTAACTGATTGTCTTTCGAGCTTTAATAATTGAGCCGCTTTCTCGCTTATAAATGCTGCTTCGGAACCTGGGTCTACTAGCGCGCGCAGAGGCACTGTGTATCCATGCTCGCTTCTTGCTTGTACAACCGCCGTCGCTAGTAACGCTATATGCTGCTTAGCACTGAGATGTGACGCTATCATTGTGTTGACTTCTACTTGTTCTTCTTCTACTACATGTGTTGAAACCGACGGTTGTTGAGAGGTGCTTGGGGTGGCCGACGATTCTTCCGACTTGTTGATATGTAGCAGAGAATGATGACGTCTTCGACATATTCTACAGGACACAGGTAACCTACATTTTAATGCTGAATGCCCTGGTACTAAGCAGTTGAAACATAAATCATTTGTCTTCACAAACTCTCTTCGTTCTGTTGGTTCCATTTTTATGAAATCCTTGCAATGACACAAGGTGTGTGTGTCTTTGCACCTAACACACGTTCTTTTTGTTGCAGGTTCGACAGTGGCAGTATGGAAAGATCTTTCTTTAATAGATTTAACTTCTCGTGTACTATTATTGTTTGTAATAAGCTCCAACGTACGAAACCTTGATTCCAAAAACTTTTTGAATTCTAACCATGTAGGTAAATCTTCAGCTTCGTCTTTGTATGCGTGTTCTTCCCAACTTTTGTGCGTTTCTGAGTCCAATTTCTGTACCAGAAGGTAAATAATTATTGGATCCCATGAGCTAGTATTGACATCCAAATTCTTTAAATTGTTCAGACATTCGCTTGTGGTGTCAACTAATTGTTTTAACTGAACAGCTGATGGAGCATTAATTTTCTTAACATTAAATAATCTTTTCATAGTACAGTTCAAAATTAATCGTTTATTTCCATACCTTGTTTTCAATATATTCCACGCATGTAAATAATTGCACGATGTTATTTGAATATGTTTCAAAATTGACTCGGCTTCTCCCTTGATACTAGTTTTCAAATAGTGCATTTTCTGAACATCACTTAACGAGTTGTTATTATGCACTAAGGAAAGAAATAAATCCTCCAATAATCCTCTATTATTAATATACGCGCTTCTACGTAACCTTTAGTTAGACGGGCCTTGGGACATTTCTTCAAATTTATTTGCGTTTTTTTTAATAGATTAGCCGTATCTTCCAACACAGAGAGAAGTTGTAATTGTTCTTTAGTAGGAGCCATTTTGATTTTTCATTCGATATTTCAACAATATTTTCAATTGTAAAAATCTTCTATTGCTTGTTCAATTTCGTGCAAAATTGTAAAGAATGTTTATTGTTCTCGGCACCCGACCGAGTGTCCATAGTAAACTGCAGTATCCGGTTCGATTTTGGACCACATGGAAAGATGATGAGGTTTCTTGGGTAATTGCTAGGAATATTGAGTCAAACAAATTGTGGAAAGGTGCAAAAATGTATTGTGACTGATTCAATCTTTACGAAAAACTACATGACAACATCATTACGTTTGACGTTCTGTTTTATAAAAAAAAGGTAAGTTTAATAGACAACACAGGATAACAATTTTCATACTTAGAAGGATTACGCTAAAACAAAATGAGAGTTAAAATTGATCTATCCCCAAACAATCAATATTATGGTAGCCAAATCTACTTAATTGATTTGTTTTGATTACACTCTAAGCTCAAGTGGGGTTTTATCGACCTTTTGGCAGATTATTGAAATCTTGTCGGGGATTGGAGAGCCCTACACGCTAGACTCCGAATTTAATCAGAAAACTTTGTAAGTACCGTATTAATTGTGCCGTGTGGTTCCTGACACTTTAGAATAGGATTACTACCTCTCTTTCTCATGGATATCGTAAAAGGCTACTTAAGGAAAGGCTAATAAAAAGAAACAAAAACCTAGTTATATGATACACAAAAGTTATTTTCTAGTATACAGGCCTTAAACGTTTATTACACATACACACAACAAAGCTAGGAACCCGTTAAAAATAGCAAACATATTTTGGAAGCTTTATAAAACCCTACTGTTCGCAACTATTTTTCCAAAGGTCAAAGGATACGGAGCCCGGGTGATTTCAATATTTCCCCACGATCCCTGTAAACTTGGGCAAACCGCTTGACTAGTTAGACCTTTTACCAATTCATAACTTAAGTTAGACTGCGGTCTCGCGAATTTTATCCCGGTCTCCTTCCTGTGGTTGGGAACGTAGATGTCAGATAATGTATAGAGGGGTATGGTGTTTGAGGTCATCCTTAATTAATATTTTAAAGCAGGCAGCATACGAGGTGTTACGTTGTAACGCTTTTAAAAGTGGCTTTAAGATAAATAATACGATGGCGTAAACGAGTGGTAAGGAAGGATTTTAAGAGCAAGAATAACAAACAGCTTTGCAAAATAAATACCTAATGCTTAATCAACAAAATTTCTTACTACTACTTAATACAGATTCAATATGTTAGTTAAGTTATATAGTTTACTTTCAATTGCTGTACCTAGTACAAGAATCTCCTTTTTTAGCACGCCACGTCCATTCGTTCTTAAGTCTATGATTAAAAGGCAAAGTAATACGTAAAGTACTGTAACGGTTAACCACAACAGCGTTTGAAAAGTTCTAAAAGCATCCGAATGTTCGTGTAATTCGTGATTTCATCCGACAAACAGTTATTTCGCCTGCGACCAGTTCGCCTCCCGTTTTGGTTATATTTTGTGGAGTTTGCGGAATTAATGTTCAAATTGCGTTGACTTGTATGTTTGATTGGGCATTTTGTCACAAATTTCATGATGGTAATTTATTTTTTTGAAACATGTTTTATTAAACTAGGCGCAGACCAATATTCATTCGTTTTTTTTTTTATGTTTTGATTGATTTACTAATTTTGTGTTTAGTTATTACTCTGTATTAGCGGAATTATATGTGAAATTTTAGACCGATAATAAACCGGTCCTCGAAGCATTACTGTGAAACTGGCAATATGTAAAGATGAAAGAGACAACCAAATATTATACGGAAGTTTAAATATTTCTATTTCTTTGTTCTAGCTATTTATGTAAAAACAAAAATAAAAATTTTGAATTTAGAATAAAGTTTATAAATCTATTGTTGATAACTGGCTGGATTAACACCACATTTTAAAACAAATGCCAATGTTCACATCGATTCTACCACATAATTGAGTTCGTTACGTACTAGGTATTGTGTGCCAAAATGTCCGATCAACAAGCGATGCATAATATTGCTATTGAAATTGTGATAACAGCCGTGATGTACGCAGCGAATGCTCTGACCTAATAAAATAAATTAATGCGAATATTTTAACAAACAACTGCACAGATATAGTCAAAGTTTGATTATAATTAAGTGTGATTAATCAGAAAAATGTAATAAGTTTTTGTACCTTTTGTGCCGTGTGGTTCCCGGCACCAATACAAAAAAGAATAGGACCACTCCATCCCTTTCCAATGGATGCCGTAATAGGCGACTAAGGGATAGGCTTACAAACTTAGGATTCTGTTTTTGGCGTTCGTTTAGCAATCTGTCACTATTTGAATCTCAATTCTATCATTAAGCCAAATAGCTGAACGTGGCCATTCAGTCTCTGTCTTCCCCGCAAGTGATATAGACGTGACCATATGTATGTATGTATAATATTCTCGTGTCGCAATGTTCGTTCCCGTACTCCTCCGGAACGGCTTGACCGATTCTCATCTATTTTTCAAACCCCTTAGATATAGGAGTTGTCCACGCTTAACATTTTTTTTTAACTAGAAATTATTTATAAACTACGTTTCAGCCGGGTCAGTTAGTTTATATATAAAAAATAGAAATATTACAAAAAAATATTTTAATATCTATCTACCACACGGCACTAGAACGGTACGAGAATTATAAAAAATTGCGATTTAAGTAAATAAGTGAATATTTTTTTGTATAATTTGTTCCTATCCTCCCATGTGTGGTGGGATATTTGATATGTGACAGGTGAAAAACGCGCCAACAAATCACAATACGCAAATATCAGGCGAAAGTAACGTGATCTGAGTGGGAAATGTAGGTTAGTGGGGAGAGGTGTTCTCTGAGAATATATTCATAAGTCTGCAATATGCATGTAAGTTATGCCAGCATCGGTATCGATATGCGCCCGAATTCTTTCATTTGTTTTAAACAGGCGGTATTGAATTTATAAGAACGGAGTAGTTTTTAAGAAAGTATAGAATGGACATGGTTAAAATTTTTAAATTTTGTTCAGAATGAGTTAATTTGATGGTGGTAGGACAAACATAGATTTTTGTAAGCATCTCGAAAAGTGATTTTAAAACAGAAAATATGAGTACCAAAGGATTTTTTAACTTTGACGACTTTTTCGCATACATTATATTTTAACAATTTGTACATCGACTCCTTAAACATACATACATACATATGTTCACGTCTATATCCCTTGTGGGGTAGGCAGAGCCAACAGTCTTGAAAGGACTGAATGGCCACGTTCAGCTATTTGGCTTAAACCTTTATAGAAATTAGGAAGCCACATAGCTCAAATACAAACAAGTCTTTACTCCTTACGGAATAGACAGAGCCTGAAAAGCCTCGCTCAGCTTTATACATATCAGATAGGATATTATAAAAAAATAAGGTATTTTCGTAAAATACTTCTTGCGTATAAAATTGCGTGTGGGTTCTTTATATTTGCTGCGTCATATAAAATTTTAGTGTCGTCCTCGCATCATTTGTCATCGGTCATAGGTGTTGTCCACGTCAGTCAGAATAAAGGCCTTTTCACACTGAGGAAATACTGAACGTGGAATGAATACATAAACACCCTATTATTTTCGTCACTAGGATAAATTAAATAGGTATTTTTAGATGCCGTGTGGTTCCCGACACTTTAGAATAGAACCACTCTATATGTTTTCCGATGTCGTAAAAGACGACTAAGGAAAAAGCTTATAAAATTGGGATTTAGCTTGTAGGCGATGGGCTAGCAATCTGTCACTACCTAGTTGAATCTCAATTCCATCATTAAGCCGTACCGTTTAACGTGGTCTGCCAACCTTTTTAAGACCGTTGGCTCTGTATATCCCGCAAGGCATATGGACGTGATTATATGTATGTTTGTATGTACTTTTAGATCACGTCGCGTTAATCTGTAGGTGTAAAGAGATCTTCGGAAAAACCGTAACCATTCTAGAACCCCTAGAGATAATGACGTCATTCATTAGTACGAGGCAGACGTAATGAATCTTTTTGTTTCCACTATTCATACGCCGTTTTTCTGATTTCCAACTGTCACAAATTAACGAGACCAACGGATGTGATTTAATAATCTTGTATGAATAATACATCTACGTATGTTTAGTATAAGGATCTGTAATTTTACATAATTGCTCATTTTTTTCGAAAATAAATTATTTTTATCTTAAACTTGATGTATTTTAAAGCAATTTTAACCATGATAGAAGCTGAGGTTCTTCTACTAATGGGGTCACGGAGGTCAGACGAGAGACGTTTTGTTTTAAAACCAGACTTCACATTCTGGATCGTTTGCAATAATAAACATTACCACACTGTCTTCCGGACTTACAACTAATGATTCTGTTTACCTCGTAAGTTATAAAGTCGTGATATTTATCTGTCTATATCCCTTTAGAGTTAATCCCTGGGTTACATACATACATACATACATAAAATCACGCCTCTTTCCCGGAGGGGTAGGCAGAGACTACCTCTTTCCACTTGCCACGATCTCTGCATACTTCTTTCGCTTCGTCCACATTCATAACTCTCTTCATACAAGCTCGGCGGTTTCGGGTACTTTTGACCTGACCCTTTACCAGGACGTCCTTAATTTGATCAAGATACGTTCGTCTAGGGTTATGAAGTTAATATATACATACAATCACGTCTTTTTCCCTTTTGGGGTAGACAGAACCAACAGTCTTGAAAAGACTGTTAAGGCTTCGTTATTAGACGAAATTTCATCTCAATTGTTTTATTATCTATCACAATGACTGAGAAACTATTTATCTTTCGTTCCCAAAGTTTTGGGCTGTAATATATTCACGAACCCCGATAAATCACGAGTGTACGTCATTCGCAACAACATTTTGTATATGTATCATATTTCGCCAAAACGTTTTCACCAACAAATAAATTTTGATATCATGTCATAGATATCCGGGTGTGAAGCTGTGTTCAGCTTAGCCTATGCTAGTTTTGTACACGTGATTTGGAGAGTGTTATAACAGAATACTTACATGCAAACTGTGGTTAAAATACAGGAAATAAAATTAAATTAAAGGAAATACTTTGAGTAAAAAGAACAGTTTCAGAAAATGCTCGAGCACTTTTCTAATGATGATGAGATGCAACTAATGCCACTTAAAGTTTAATTTTTGCCACAATTATGTTTTTTTTTTCTCTACGAAGCATTTTAACATGTGATGAATGAAAATAAAAAGGCAAATACTTTGAACATAAACCGTTTGTACAACATTTTTCTAAAAGTATATTTTTAAATATACAAAAAAATACAGTATGTAGTTCACGAACACTCGAAGCTACATGGAGATATGTCACAAAAAATTTAATATGCACACAAATATTTTTCCAAAGGCTATAAGTAAGGCGGAGTTTACAAAGTGCGGAGTAAATACGTCCCAAGAAGTCGATAAATCATTGTTCAGCAAAGGCCTAGGGACGGTATAAGCCCGGCTTAAAATAATGTTGTCGGGATATACCTTAGTATAACAAAGGAGTAAGGGTACGTTAACACAAATGAGATAAAAAAAACTTTATTTTGACTTTACCAAACGTAACTATTAATTCAGTTTAGTTTATTTTTTTGCAACTTACTAAAAATATATGTAATGTGACAAACTGTATTTTTCTTTTTGACACGGGGGCATCAAACATTATAGTAAAAGTATAATAAATGAGTATCTCTTGGATAGACAATATAGACATGTAACATCTTCGTTTCCGTCGTCTCTTACCATCACGTGAGTTGGAAGGCAAATTATCCTTATCCAAAATTTAATAAGAAAAATGTACTAATATTATCAGAAATTATAATAAAACAAAAAAAAATATATGTAATGAATTGTGCAATACTAAAACCTACCCGCTGCAAATTCTATTTTATTTTTTTTTAATTAAGAAGTAATAGTATTTTTCAACGTATTTTCGCTTCATACTACTTACCTTTGAAAGATTTTTCGATAACAATGTGGATAAATCCTTATGTTGAACCATGTCCAAGATTGTGTGGTGTAATACAATATTATTCAATACAAATTCTGTTGTAAGAATCTTCTGAAGTCTTTTCATCGGGTTATAAAATTGAATTTCCTTTGAAATAATGTTTTACATTGTACATTACAGTGTTGTTTTAATTTTGAACAAATTAAACGAATTTATTACTAATAAAAAAATCATGAAATCATAAATACAGCAATATTATATTACATTCAATTGTAAAAATAATTTTGCGGATAAAAATAAAGCTTGGCTTATCATAATTCATCATATGGCCAAGCATAATTGTAAAGTGCATTCCTTACTGGATAGAAATAACCAAACGTTAAAAAAATACTCGTAACACTCGGCGAGTGTACAATGGTTGGGTGATAGAATTTCACAGATTCAAATATAGTGGCAGCTAGCTTAGGATAAGCATCCTTAAAATATAAGCCTCTCTCTTTTATTGACTTTTAATATCTGCGTGGGAAGAGAATCAGACACACATCACATTACTTATGTTTTTTACGTTATCAATACTACATGGAATATGTACACACATACTTACATAATATAATCACGTCTTCATTCCTTACGAGGTAAACTAGCTAAAAGTCTAGCAAAGACTGAAAGGCCACCTTTAGCTGAACAGCTTAATGATAGAATTGAGATTCAAAGGTTGACAGATGAAAGGTGACAGATTGCTAGCCCGTCGCCTAAAAGAAAAATTCCAAGTATATTAGCCTATCCCTTAGTCGCATTTTACGATATCCATGGGAAAAAGGTGGAAAAAATGGTTCTATTTTAAAATGTCGGGAACCACACGGTGTAGAATATATATTTGATAGTAACATATAAAATTTGAGACCCCTAGAAACAGTGGTTCAATCAAAATAGCACAGTAACAGACGGCTGCCAATCCATTCCTATGTAAACGTTGCCCATATATATCGCTTATTTACCCAACATCTAACACTTGATTTATTTGTGTTTGTCTCCCACTCATGTTGCTTTAGTAATAAAACGTATTTTATCGTAAGTAGGAGATCTTCTTATCCAAATTGATCCGTTGTTGACAAAACAGATGCTCGAAAACTTTCAAGGATCAAGCGCTTATCTCCGTGGAGAAACACGGTTTCCCAAAGCACCGTTCTTATACAAGAGTCGAGCACTTTGGTATTAGAATTATGACCATTTGTTGGAGTTTTATCACTACTACCAGCTGCAACATAGAGTCTTTAGAGATAAGATGAAATTAAATTATAGATGCGGTCGCGTCAAAAGCAGTTTTGGAGCACGGACTTTTTTGCTTTTGTGCATGAATTTCGAGTTACTTTTTCTTAAAGAATTTTACGAAGTGAATTTACAATAGTTTTCTCTAAATTTTATCCACCGTGCGCCGTGGGGTACCTAGCAGTCTAAAATCACATCCATGGGTAAGAGATGGAGTGCTCTTATTTTTAAGAGCACTCCATCTCTTACCCATGGATGTCGTAAAAGGCGACTTAGGGAATAGTCGCACTTTCATTAACTACAATCTCATTAGTCTGGTAGGGAAGAAAAGGCATTTTCAGGGAAAAGGCATGCTGTTTCGCTTTTTATTATGACGTGAAATGATATAGCGATAATTGTTCGCACGAGCCATGCTACGAGTCTACGAGGACTGGCCTAGGTACAATGGCAACGAGATAACCGATAATATAACGGGATAAGGCTTTAAAGGCTGAGATATCACCAAACTATAAAATTTATGTTATTAAAACGTTTTGTATAACAATTGTTTTTAAAGGTCTATAACTAGATCTTGAAAAAGAACATAAATGTCTACTTTCAAACGAGAATCTAAAGCGTACCTAAAGCAAAAATTTTAACCCCAAAACTAATATTTAAAATCAGGTATAAAAGTAATTTGCAATGCACGGACACTCTCCACGATCATTATTTCACTTTTTATTCAAATTTCGGAAACTTCAACTATGAAGGCATGAATGAGGCAGTCTTCGGCAACTTAATCATTGCGGCGGTTAAAATTCCATTAACTGGGAGAAGTTTCAAACCGAATATTTAATAAGAAAGTTGAACGCAGCAAAAACTTTGCCTGCAGTGGCTAGGGGTTCCCACAAAAATAACTTTTAAATAATACAATACACCGCCAAAATCTAAGTTATTTTAATGATTACTAAATGACTTGATTAGTTGATTGATTTAATAAAACACTTTTGTTTGAAGATTATTAAAAAAACATCCCCATCCTGCCCCAAATTTAACTTTTAAATGCATCAAATCTGTCTAGCTGGTCTGTGAAAACCCCACTTTGTGAAATTCAAATGTCTTAAATATAACCCCAAGAGATTGAACCATATGACGTTAAAACAGACGAATATTTACTGAAAATATTCCACTTTTACCCTTTGTTTAGAAAACCTTAAAAACGAATCTAGAATTCCATTTATCATTTGTTTGTCCTCTACATTCAGCTCATGTTCCATAAAAAAATCTAGAAAGTTTTGTGACACGACACGACTCGATACGAGGTCATTTATTCCGATCCGATAGTTTGTATGAAAATGTAAAGCAGCCTGCGTTTCATGACTGTATTTCAGTCGATATTAAATTTAGAATAGACAAAAAACATCCAGTGACATGCTCTAGACATTAGGGTTTGAAAGATTTTGCCCACAGCTTCACGTTAAACAAAGAGAAAAAAGAAAATATTTAATTTAGTTCTCCTGAGAACTGCTCCCATACAATTCCCAATAAATATCTGTAAGTGTCATATTTAAATATTTCCATTTCATTTATGCCAAAGAATTTAAAATATACCTTTGCTACGTGAAGCTATACGTTGTTTGACAGTCAGTTATTCCTCAGTAAAGCAAGACTGTATTGATTGTTAATGATAATTTATGTTAGAATCGATACATTTGGTAAGATTCGGAACAAGTCTACATCGGATTTTTTAAGTTCCAAATTTAAGTCGAAATAGAGTAAGGAATCGTACATACATACATATGTACATACATAAAATCACGCCTCTTTCCCGGAGTAAGGAATCGTCAAGTTAAAAATATTCGTCGAGTCGCATCTTGTCGCGCCGTATCGTATTGCGTCGTGTCGCAAATGCGTATAAACAACCTACTACCAGTTGGCTCGACACGGAACACATTACTTATACTTTCAACGCTAAATAAAGACACAACGAACATGCAAGGAATGTCGCCTGGTTTGCATATTGCTTGAAATGTACTTGTAAGTGCAACTGAATTTAGACATACTTCATGTTTTTCTTACTTCATATTAGGTTATCTTAGGTTTTTAATTGGATATTTTAAAAGTATATGATTGTGAAGCCACCGACTTCAAAGTAATATTTTTAAAAGTAATATCACAATTCTGATTTAGTTCCATTTGTCCTGTTCTTTACCTTTCTGTAGGTCTTAGATGGTCTTTTAGCCTTAAAAACGAGTGGAAAAGAAAGTCGAGTTACACGAAGCTACCTCCCGTCTATCGTTTACAACCGTTTATGAGAGCCAAGTTCATACTGGATCTGATTGAGTAAACATTTTCAAGTTAAAAGCCTCTATTCGCGTAGATCATAAAAGATCAATTGAAAGTCTAAGAATTCTTTTGTTAAATGAAAAATGGACTCCGCAAACTCCTTGCATTCCATCTCCAAAGGATACTTATGACAACTTTAGCTATCAAACTCTATGTAACATTACCTTTACTTACTATATTTTAACTTTACTGTGAATATCAGCAGTTAAACACAGAGTACTGTTTCCTATAACATCGACTTAATTATTTACTCGTTTAACGTTGAAGAATCCGTACAGAAACATAATTTTACTTTTTTCTCTTAACAAAAGGTTCAAAAATAGGTTTGTGAAGGTTCGTTGACCATGCAAGATTTTATTCAACTAACAAATGTCTTTGTTCTAAAAATATTGAATTGGAGTAGTTCATTGTCCCTTTTGTTAATGCATTACGATATTGTGAAAGTATAATTTATTTTGTTGTATAAAAATATTATTGTTTTAATACATATTTTCTACATCAATACCGAGATTAGACAGTCACTAACCTTCTACTTATTCCTAATATTAAAAGAATCTTTGGTGTTTAGTCCTCATGAAATTGAAATCTCAATTTCAATTTCAATTTGATCATAAAGCTGAACATGGTCTTCGTTCGTACTTATTTATTGTCTTGTATTTGGTTTGTCAATCCCGTAAAGGATTGTATATATTAAATTTAAATTGAAATTTAGATATGATTGTTCCAACTACCTACCGCTTAATTCTGAGAGCGCAAACCCTTGATTGAGACCACTAGTCGAAAATCATATTAGTTAGTGAACCATATTACATACATTATAGAAGTTATAATGATATAGGTTAACTATGTATATATTTTCAAGATAAGGTATGGAGCAGATAAGTTGTATAAATTTGCCAAACAGTAGAGAAAGATGAAAAAAATTGGGGAAGGTTCTATGCCGCACAGACTTCCGGAAATTGATCATTATTAGTTGTATTTAGTTTTGTTTTTATTTTTATAGCTAGAGAATTGTCAAATATTTCTGATAAAATAAACGCTTTTTATTTTATTTCATTATATATTTTCAATGAATTGCAAGTTGATAAAATCTACGATTCTCAAACTTCCTACATGAAACAAATCCCGCCAAAAAGCTAAAATAGCTATTATTTTATCAAGACACTCGTACGTTGGTCTCCTCAAGATAAGTTGTACTTGGCCTGTAATTCATTTTATTTTACGGGAGCAACTCGCGATAAGTGGAGACCGACGTGACCGGAATGACGGATCTGCGTACCTTTGATCTGTAACCCTCAAATATCAGCGGCTACCCACTTGTGAAGGAAAAAATACACCAAAGAGATTTTATACTTACGGAAATTATCTTGGCAACTCTTGGGATTATTAAAATTTATTTTGAAGTAGGTACTCATACTATTTTTACATACATACGAAGTATTTTTGGCATATTTACTTCACTGGGAAATAAGACGTAGATATGTACTGACATACGTAAAGACTTTTTCTCAGAGTGATAGGCAGTCAACATCTTTCACGGAGATACGTGATATATGAATAGATGTTTTGAATAGTTATTAATGTTTTACAAATTAAGTTATTAGGTATTTAGAAACGTTTACTGCATCTCTTCCCACGTTGGTAATTTGGGATTATTTTTATTTATTTATGTCATTCTCTCTCCCTCTCTCTCTCTCTTTAGTATCTTTGAATTTCCATTCCATCACTAAGCCATCCAATATGACGTTTTCTCTAAGACTTATGACTATGAACTATAATTTTAAGGTGTAGAAATTTAAGGTCTATAGTCACATATGAGTTTTCCAAATCCAAATTTTTTATAAAATAATTTATGTTAAGTTGCTTGATAAAAAGACTTAAATATGAATAAGGGATTCCTTAGTCTCTTGTTTATTCTTTTTAACTGTTGGTAGTGTTGGTATTATAACGCCACAAAACTTAACACTCAAAATTTAGGTCAAGTTTTACCGATAGCACAAAAACATAACAAAAAGTGGCATGTCTACCGGATCCTGACATCAATATTCATCACTTTTATATTAATTTGTCTCTTTTTGCGTGCCGGTGCATATTGAGGGCTGGAAGCAATTAGTGAGGAATGCTCGCGAATATCTCTCCTACATTTCGTTGAGTCGTAAAGGGGACTATTTCAGTATGTGGAAATAACTAGGAAATGTTCACAGAAAATTAACAGCTAAAGGTTACATCGGCAATTGGGCGGCTTAATTCAGTTTGTGTTTTAAATGTTTGAATTTGGAAGTGTTAATTTGAAAATTTATAAACTGAGACACTAAGGTGTGATTATTATTACTCCCATCTCTTTTCCGTAGATGTTGTAAAAGGCGAGTAAGGAAATAGGCACATTCGTTTAGTGCATGCTTTCATTCTGGTATTCCAGCGAAGAATAAATAGCGCGTGCTGCTCCTCTCCGCGTAAATTGTAAAAGTCAATCAAGCGAAACGCTTATAAATGTACTCGTACATTTGGGATTTTTCTTTTAGGCGACTGGCTAGCAACCTGTCTAAATCGGAACCTCAATCATAATTTACCTATTCAGCTGAAGTTAATAATAAAAAATAATAAAATAAATGTTTTGGTATTAAGGTCATGTCATCTTTCATGAAGAGAAATATAAATGTACCGAAATATAAATGAACTGAAAGAAGTATACAAGTATCGTGGCAAGCGGAAGGATGTCTCTGCCTATCCTTCCCGGAAAGAGTTGTATATATTTATATGAAAAGTAATCACAAAGACCGTGAAAACACAATACCTCTTTCGTACAGCGGTATGAAAAGTGTAATTCTGAGAATAGTCCCTAGTGAATTAAATGGCGCAGTCGATGCGTTAAGTAGTGAAATGCCCCATTCGATTCGTAATGAATACGAGTATTATGTGTCGATTGCATGCTTTCGATTCGATGTGGTTTCGTTAATTACCTTCACAATTCGATTCTGACCCTCCCTCTTAAAGTGAGGTGTTATGAACATGATGATTTGATTATTTCCATACGCTGACCCGTGGCTAATAATATTGACAAAAAAAATTAAAACACGAAGTTTTAAATTTATGTGTAGATTCATTTACATTTATAATCTGTCTCCTAAGAAATACTCGTAACAAAAAGAAACACAACGTATACTAGAATATGAAAAAGGGCAAAAGTCACCCACGTGCGATAGGCAACATGTGCTGATAATGTCGTGTGGTTTCTAGCACTTTGGAATAGGACCACTACATCTCTTTCCCTAGGATGTCGTATAACGACGACTACAACATCTCGTAGGCAATGGGCTATCAATCTCTCACCATTTGAATCTCAATTTCATCATTAAACAATACACCTGAACGTGACCTAACAGTTTTTTCAAGACCGTCACCTCTGTCTACCTCGCAAGGATTATAGACGTGATTATAAATATGTGTAGTGATACCCTCGAAAAGTTTCGGTTCAATCAAGCTATACAACAAAAGAACAGTGATCCGTATAGTGTTGTTAGAAGATTTTGGTATATTACCCATAAAGGCAAAACAAGTAATAAGACCACCATGTTCCGCACATTTGGTGAGTCGGGTATTTCCGTGTTATCAAGAAGAGCTGGCGCGCAGATAACTTTATCTGACCGGCCGACGTTGGGATAGATACGAATTTTCGCGAAATGTTGTGAATTTCTTTATGTAAGACAACTACTTTACTAACCGACTTCAAAAAAGGAGGAGGGCCTCAATTCGACCGTATTTTATGCTCCGATATTTAAAATCTAACTATTAGTTTTTTAGCAGGCACCGACTCCAGAATTGATGTAAATAGGTCATATCAGATTAACCAACCCACTAATCGCCTAGGTACGACTTATTGTTAATACAATTTTCAATTATTTTTATGTGCCGTATGGTTCCCGGCACCAATACAAAAAAGAATAGGCCCAAACCATCTCTTTCCCATGGATGTCGTAAAAGGCGACTAAGGGATAGGCTTACCAACTTGGGATTCTTTTTTAGGCGATGGGCTAGCAACCTGTCACTATTTGAATACTATCATTTAGCCAAATAGTTGAACGTAGCCATTCAGTCCTTGCAAGACTGTTGGCTCTGTCTACCCCGCAAGGGATATAGACGTGACCATATGTATGTATTATTTTTATCTTTTTGGTGTTTATAGAAGACGGATTTTGGAAAAAAAAATTTATTCATTTGAGCTTACGGCATTATCGTTATGAACTCTTCTTCTTTTTCCTGGCCTTAATACTGGTTAAATCATTGAGAAGAACCCCGGGTGCGCATTTCGACCGACTCATGTCTGACCTCCGAAACCTTTACAAGGTAACCATATTAGATCATGGTAAAAGCTGCACTAGATGAATGCCTACGTATTTCCCTAATCACCTGTTACTATATCCATGGGAAAGATAAGATGGATAGACCCATTGGTAATGGAGTGGTCCTACTTTTAGAGTGCCGAGAACTACGCGGCCCGACTAGATAGTCGTTATAATATTAGCGTATTTCTGAAGGCAAAAAACTAAGCGGGTACTATTCACAGCTTGCAGTTTTGTAATACTAAATGTATAATTTCGTATTATCTCAATGTTATCTTTATTTTATAAAAACGAAATCTATCTTTGTTTATATAATGACAACTGTCTGACCTCTAACGCAAATGACAGACCGAAATTAATCCTAGAAAAGGTTCAAACATAGAACTTTGCGAAAGTAATAAGTATTATACTGAAGTGCTTTCGCAAAAAGTTACTAACTCAAACTTACCAAATTTCATAAATTATATTAAACAAATAATATACAGACAAAAATGATTTTTTTTTTATATCTTACAGGATAGACTTATAATGAAAAAAAAAACTCGAAGACCACGTTCAACAAGATGAAATGAAATTTAAGCTCATCGCTCAGAAGACAAAATATTAATAATATCCATTACAATATATAATTAAATTGGGAAACATAGGTACACAAAAAAATAATAAAGTCCGGTGTATTGGCGCAGAATACATTTAGCTCAGGAGCGATATTCATTACAACCGCTCAAATTTAAATTGTGCGTAAACGTAATGACGATTGTAAAAATGCGGCTACTAAAAAAGCGAAATAAAATTATTAATATATTTTAATAACTTTAAAAAATAATTATTATGTTGTGACGTGTGAATTTATACGATAAATATATAATTATTTCATCGTCAGTAATTTAAAAACAATTACCATCTTAAAAGATGGGACCGTCTGCAAAAAAATAAATGTGTGAACAATCCGAAGTACCTATTAATTGCAAAGGTAGATCAAGAATTATATAAAAAAATCCAACTAAAAATGCAACGAATTTGTGAAAAATCTGAAATTGCCGCGAAACATTTCAAAATAGAATCCATAGCATAAATATCGCAATAATCATTAAAATGAACTAAATCCGAAACAACAGTCATTACAAAGTCATAAAACAAGAAAAAGTAATTGCACTGATTCCATTAGACCTCGGAACTTTTTGTCGTCAAATGCACGCGATTTGTTATAGACAGCAGGCAACATTATTTTCACATCAAATTATACTTTACATTCTTAAGTATAAAGTATATTTTCAAAATTTATGCTTTTATTATTTGCATTCGCCCAGCTTTTAATTATTTTA
Organism: Amyelois transitella; assembly: GCF_032362555.1. NCBI lineage: Eukaryota > Metazoa > Arthropoda > Insecta > Lepidoptera > Pyralidae > Amyelois > Amyelois transitella. The sequence continues at coordinate 3,094,162 of NC_083509.1, forward strand.
AACTGAAACTGTGGCCCCAATATGCGTCCGAGTTTTATGAACCCGTAGCAAGTGTATATTTAATTCAGCTGTTTCTGCGGTTGAGAACCCATTAAGTGGGAGAGGTTTTTAAATGTCCTCTCTCTTTTCCTCGTCAGAGATCATGGCAAAACTCATTGCATTTTCAGCTGCTAGTTTCAAAGCTTTGATCTCTTCAGTTCTTGCACTGTTCGGTGGATATGAACATCTATTGTACTTTTCTTTACAATCCTTTATTAATTGTTGTTGCAAGTTTGTTGCTGTAATCGTAAACGATTTAGTTTGACTCGACCAAATAAAGGCTCACCTTTACCTGGTCGAGCATTGATTATCTACCCGTTAGCTTAGTGCCTTCGATATACTCCTGAACCAACTCGCCCTATACATTGCCCCAACAAGTAACGTGTCCGTACATATAAAAATAGCTAGGTAATATGAAATTATTCCCATAATATATTCTAACAACTAGTTCATAATTACAAAATGACAACAATAATCACAACATAGACCGAATCACATCATGACGTAATATTTAAATAGTCCAGCTCTCAAAATTAGATCTTTGCTTTAATTATTACCAATAGAACAAAAACAAGGAGGCGGGAAAAGACATCAATAATTAAATTCAACTCAATTCGTCTTTAACTTCTTAAGTAATTCCGAAAGCTTTTTAAGTAGGCAGATAACAATACTAAGTGGCAAGTTACTTCTTACGGTCTCCTTGTCTATTTGTTTTTTTCAGTTCTTTCCCTACTAAGTTCCACGGAATTGTAGATTATGGTCCAGTCTTTCACCCTACTAAACGTATGTATTTTTAGTTAATGTCATTTTGGTGACTTGATTTTTAAGTCGATCGATTCAGCACGCCCTTATGTTAAATGTTGCAGACATATAAATTGAAATTGGATTAATATTAGGTATTTCAAGTAACGCAGATTATTAGGTAGACTTTTCAAATATACGAGTACGTATATAATATTTATCTTCTAGAAAATTTGTGTTCATGCCATGTATGTTTTCCGTCTTGGTCAAAGTCAATAACAAAACTGCACATTTAAAAATGACAAGCTGTCATTCCCATAAGCATTAAATCCATCTCAATTTGCCCACAAAAACATTGAAATGGGACACAAATAAATCAATCGTTTTAAACTAAATGTAGATATATGGGCTGAATCTATTTCACATTGATCACTTCTCGTAGACGAGAGGCGAGTGAGCGCTGAAACGTAAAAACATTTTTAAACCTTACTCGTATGAAATAAATAAATAATAAAGAAATTTAAAAGGATGGATTTAAAGTCTGTTGTTGTAACGCTTTTTATATAATTCATAATCTCAATTCTATCATTAAGCCAAGCAGCTGAACGTGGCCTATTAGTCAATAAAAAATGTCGTCTCTGTCTACCCCGCAAGAGATATTGACGTGATTATATGTATGTATATATGCATAATCATCAACATCATTAACCCGTTTTAACAATATTTTAATGCAAACATATGGATGACACGAAAAAATTCATTCGTTTCGCTTTAAAATTTCATTTTAATTTATCCAGCGCTTTTAGAAACATCATACATAATCATTTCAATTCAATACAATTTTTTACAAATGCATATATATATAGTACGTACAAATGCCTACATTTTTCTGTTACGAATAACATAGAGCCAATTGAAAACTACCAAATCTATTGAGATTTATATTAAATATATATCGCTAATGATTCGCTTAAAAGTTTGGTCCCAAGGTTAATTCCCAACGTTGCACACATACTCAGAAATCATTTTTTTTTTTTCAACTCTACCAATTTGATCCAACACGCTTCCACACCCAACGTCAATAGGGTTGACATGTTTGAAACGTGAAATAAAAACGTCACGAGTGATTTCCTACAACAAAGCAGATTTGTTCGCTTGAGATTAAGTTAATTCCTGATTAATCCCACCACAGATGTGTGTGATGAGGGTCGGCACTGTGACAGCGCGATAATTGTGATGTTATGATATCAGCCCGCGTTATGTGAAGTAAGCCTAAAGTTAGGATCAAGTGAATATGCGATAGCGATTCGCTATGATTTTGTACCATAAATTAAATAGGAAAGCTTTAACGTTTATTCATTTAATGTGTGCCGTGTGGTTCCCGGCACCAATACAAAAAATAATAGCACCACTCCATCTCTTTCCCATGGATGTCATAAAAGGCGACTATAACCTGTCACTAGTTGAATCTCAATTCTATCATTAAGCCAAATAGCTGAACGTGGCCATTCAGTCTTTCAAGACTGTTGGCTCTACCCCGCAAGGGATATAGACGTGACCATATGTATGTATGTATGTCATTATAAATAAAAACATAAAACGAATTAAGTGTGAATCTCTGCAACACTGAGTTAGCCTGGCAACACCGTCGACCGCCCCACGTCTGCAAAATGGTGATATGTGCACAACCCAACGGCGAGCACACTTTGCTGCGGTTGCTGAAATGACAACATACGGTTAGTATTCTACTTGGACTATGGGATGACGAGCACGTAAGAATATTGTGCAGTAGTTTAACATTTTTTTATTAAACTAGCGACTAAAATAATGATAATTCTATTAGGAGGACTGACAAAACGTTAAGAAGATGTTTATGATTCTTACTTTTATCGTGTCATACTTTTAGTTGTTATCATAGATTTGAACAAGAATCGTCAACAGCTTATGGATAAGACCACACTTACCAAAGATCACAGGTCAGAGTTGTCCGCCAACGTCCTCTAAGAGCAAAGTTGACATGTAATTTCTATTATTTTGGGTGCCATAGTAAGTCCTTTATGATAAAATATTCGTATGACGTCATGTTATATATGTATAAGGGTCGCTTTATCTTAAATTTATCTCATTAGGACTGGTCGGGAAATTAAATTAACATTAAAATTAGATATAACATCAAAACGTTTTCCCTTTGCAATTTTGTTCTGCCGTGTAACTTCAAAGACTTGAATTTTTAGGGTGAAATGTTTAATCGTGTTATTGTTGTGAGAATTTCTGGAAATTAAAACACGTTTATGAATTCGATAAATATTTCTGGAAAATGAGCCGTTTATCACATAACGGCCAATACGGTCATAATTTTCTAATCAGTAACATTTTTGACGAAAATTAAAACAAACCTGTTCAAAAGACATTGTATTCACATATTCCCGCTTAAAAATCACAACTTAGTAAAACGTATGAAAAATATTTGCCACATTTGCATACAGTAGTGAACTGCAAGCGAACATGAGCCACAAAACAGACGGACACTACATTACAAAATAAAAAAAATGAAACTTTAAAATAGCGACATCAAAATTCACAATTCAACCTTTCAGTAACACTCATTTCCGCAATTTAAATTCTGGACTGCGCACCATAAAAACCGCAAAGAAAACAAGACGAACACTATGCACTACACGTTATTCTTTGTGTTGGTCTGTGCCCAGAACATTCGCTTAGTTGAATAATTCAAAAATTCACGTCCGACAACACAGTGGCATATTTCCCTAACGCGGTGCCCAAAATTTTGAATATAACAGTTTTTTCGGGAGTTTATTTATTATTTCGGGAGAGGTCCAGGCTAAGAGTATTTTTTAACGACAAGAGAGTGGATAAAAGAAAAATAGTATGCAGGCACCGTGGCTAGTAAAAATGTAGTCTATGCCAACGAATCCGAGAAAAAGTCATCACCATTATCTAAACAACTTTAAGGAATATACTTGTAATTCGAAATTAAAATACAATAAACATTATGCCTATTATTATATTAAAATAAATATCCCTTCACTACTGTGTCAAAAGCAAGCATGTTTCGCGTAAAATACATGGGCGTACGAATAAAAGACAAACCAGTTCATTTATGTTGTTTGTCGGTTATTTTTGAAGCAATATCTTGCAGTCGCATTAAATAGTATGAAATATTTTACTATTTCATAATAGCTAAATGCTTTTTCTTTATATTCACTATAGATGTATTGTATTTGAAACTAACAGAATGAGGCATCGTTGTTTTGAACTATTATATTTCAGATTTGAAATGCAAAATTAAAACCACCACCATTAGTGCTACACCTTATTTCACCAGTGCTTATCACTTCCATTACTCTTATACTAAAATTTCTATACAAAATTCAAATGTAGTTTTTGTTATAAAAAAGAGGTTAAAGATTGTTTGAATTTCAATCATATTACTTCCTTCTTCTTAAAAAGAGCTACTCTTGTCGGTGAAGTTCAGTGGAGCGTCCTCCACTCGTCTCTTCGTTCGTTTCGTTCTCTATTCATTTTTATTCTATTTAGTTATAAATAATGCAATGAATTTTAGATGGGAGAAATCCCATGGTACCTAATTGCGATAAACGACGTATACATGAGCAAAAGCTGTTTAGTAAACGTACATACGTTATATACTAGTGACACACTCGCACACGCGCATCACGGTTTCCCGCTGAATTGAATCTATTCAAAGCGAGCATTATTAAGGCATTCCTGCCTCTATCGTCTAGACAGGGGTGGCTTCAGCGCTCTAAAAGAGGGTCTCAAGGCACGTCAATCTGAATATTGCTGTTCTGAAAACAGATGAAAATATCTAGACCCAATATGAACGCTTAGAACCTGAAATTGAATTTTCGTTTGGAGAGGCAGATGAAATATGTTTATTATTTGGTCGTTGATGGACGAAGAAGTAAATAATATTCGTTTCAAGAGTCGAGTTAAGAAAAAAGAGAAATATCTTACTGATTGATCTGGTCATTTATCTGTACGTAATACGAGTATGTTATCTTTTCATTTCTCATCTAGGTCATTTTACAATGTTTAGATGCTTTCATTCTTCTTCTTCATCCTGTCGATATAAGATTATTTTAAAACAAAAAGTACAAATTGAACGCGTTAAAGTCACGTATGCAAATACAAGATGAAACTAAATAGACAAATTGTATATTACCAACAAAACGTTCAAGTTATTCAAATGAAAAGAAACTCGTGTAACTTTATATTAAGCGCGAGTTAATAAACATTCATAAAGTTCTTTCCTTCAAAGGAAAAAGGAATGGCAACAATTATTTTATCCTATTCATTCTACTTCATTAGGAACTCCTTGAATCAAAGAAAATCTTAAATGTTCAAGTTATTTATAGGTTTCGCTTGCTAATGAATGTTCTCTTAGGCGTAGCTTCAAGTCGCAAAAATCTGAATTGTAAGTTAATTTACTATTCAAATTTTTAAGCTTCATGTTATTGGGGGAATTGGAATGAGATTTTAGTGTTTTTGGACTTCTCTTTAGTTTTTCTACGGCTGTTTGTCGTGACTACCTGGACTTGACACGTATCAAGTATTACTTAAAGCACATAAAAATACTGTCGCTCATATCATGATCATAGAAGGATCTTTCTACACCTTGTATACACATTGAATTACCTGAGTGTCAATCATTCTGATTCTGACTCCTAGTAGATGCATACAGCGGAATTCTAACCGGATACCTTTTGCTTATGATTCAAACAAATTAACCTTAAAACTCCCCATTATTTGAAATGTACCTACTGTAACTCGTTTTGTCGGCGTTTTTTCCCTAACCTTTCTTTTTGCCGTTACGTGGAGCGTGTAATGAGACGCGCGATGTGAAATGGACCTTTTGTCAAGAGCTGCGTGGGAGACAATGCTTGCCGTAAATCTTGACCACTGGAAAATTCTCGTATTTGTTACTCCTGAATTAGATGTGCTGGCGCATGAAGGTTTGTCATTTTGCCTTTTGATACAGAATTTAGAATCCCAACATTATAAATGCGAAAGAAAGTTAATGTGTTTGTTTTTTTTTTTGTTTTCTCTTCACGCGTTATCTACTGAACAAAATTGTTATTATGCGTATATATAATTAGGAGTTTGGATAAGGACATAAGGTACATTTCATCTCAGCAAAAACTATAGATCCCGTGCTTTTTTTTAACGGCGACACTATCGATACTGTACACCAATCGATAATTTTGCTTTTACCCTACACTTAAAAATGCAATCAGATGTATGCTATGAACAGGGGTGTTATTAATACGTGTTTATATAACACATAGTTAATTATTATGAAGCTATTATTGGCAGCCTCTACATAAGGCACTTCATATTGTTATTATCAGTGCTCAGCACAGAGCCCTGAACACCGCGTCTGCTCTGTGGTGCTCAAGATACGAAGAGCACATGGTATCGCAGTTATTAAGCTACAAAATGTAGCAATAATCCCTAACTGCTGTTGTTTATAATGGTCCATTAAGTGATGCTAAGATATCATCGTATGACACTTGAGTGTGTAATAAGTATGGCTACTTGAGAGGAAGGGATGCGATTATGAGTAGATAAAGCTACTAGATTATTTATTAGCTTCAACTTTCACAGCTATAATTGCATTCGACCCGTTGATCTGATTTTGATAAAATTTAAAATGTGTGTAGAATCTATCAATATTTATGTGCATAGAACATCAAAATCAGTTAGGTAGTTTTTGAGATATGACCTATTTTGTAAATTTTTAAAATTTTCGAGAGTTCTTAGTTCGCGGCGACTAGTTAAGTAAGTAAATGCTTTATTGTTCAATATGAGAGCACATTAAAATATTAAAAGTACAGTACAAAGGGCGGGCTTGGTGTGATTTCTCCCTACAAAAGCTACTTAGCTAAGGGCGAAAATAGCTTAGTAAAACTGAGTATAATGTATTTCAAAACCATATGTATTTGACCATATGGTTGTATGTATCAGCTGTAGGACGTCCACTGCTGAACATTGGTCTCCCCCAATGAATTCCATCTCTTCTTCATTGGTTAACCAATTACACCATATTGTCTGTATTAAGACTTGTGATTTATTAAGGTTGTGATAATTTAGATGAGCTTTTTTACGGCAATTTAAACAAGCACTTTCATTGATCAACCCCTATAATGACCTGGCCCAAAAATAGATAGGGAGTAGGGAAGAAATATTACGGCCGAATAACCTAAATAGCCGATATTGGCCATCGATAAGGTCTTATGAAGGCTACGTTTTTTAGGATCTCTGGTACTGACAAAGGAACCATTAATTTATTTATTTAAAATTCGATATCAAAGGTGTGATATGTGGACTTTATGCTAATGGCATTCTCTACTAGTTGAACTTTTTAAAATAGTTAAGAGGTAAATAATCCGGTAGTAATGATACTACCGGATTATTTACCTCTTAACTATTGATGACAGTTTCCCTTTTTTCTCTGTCTGTATGTATGTATTAAACTCGGAAAGTTATGGACTGATTTGGTTTCTGTTTGAAATGTTGGGAAGAAGGTTTTCTGGGGAAGAACACATATAAATTCTACTCGTGAAAAGCGAGGGCGGTTTGCTAGTTAATTTATCCGTCTGGTGGTAGTCTCTTGTGTTCTCGCTGTAGTCGCTTTTATCGCACGAAAAACTATCGATGTTTCGTTTTTTTATTATGACGTACAAAACAGGAGCTGGAAAGAAGCTCGGAGACCTCTTATCACTGCGATGTTGAAATGGTTAAATTAGGTTTTTAGACGATGTAACTCCCGTCCCATTTCTGTAACCTTGATGACAGAGTCTGCATTTCTACAACTGCCACGGTTCCTTAATACTTTTTTAGCTTCATCCACTTTCATCAATATTTCCATGCAAGCTTATAATTTAGGCATTTCACGACCTGACTTTTTACGTCTCCGTTTGTCTTGGCCTTCTGCTATAAAACAATCGTCAGTCAAAACATTTCTTATACGGAACTCAAGTGGACGGGGGCCGTTCGGTCACCGGTTTTATTATAAGGTGCAGAGATTTATCAAAGGTCGGAGGCGACGTGAAATATTCAAGGATGGGCTCTGATTCGCTGGCTATGATTTATTGCCGGAGTCAGGGGTCGTATGGACCCAACGTTGAGATCAACTAACAATGTGACACTGCTCACAAGTAATTTCTTTTTAGTTTTAATGACGTATATTTGATCAACGTATAACGAACGGTCCTATAAAATTTACAGATATGATCAGAGTATCGCATAAAGTTTTATTTATTTAATTTAAGAACTCTTTTGAGCCTCAAAATTTAAACACATGAACTGTATAGTTTAAAATAGTGAGAGCAAAAAAGCAGAAAAAAACATTTTACCTATGAAAATGTATTTCAGACTTGAAGAATAATAAAATAACCAGAAATAAATCTTATTGAAACTGCTTACATCATTATATAAAAATGTGTTGTACAATGTTGTACCCATGACAGATAAATAAATATTTCATGAAGAAAGTTTCAAAATGGTTTGGAGACACGGGCGGCCGCAGCAAATCGGATTGAAAGTTAAATCCCACCTTGGTTTGTGAGGTAATCGCTTAACTTGGCACCTTCTCGACGGGACAGATTCTCACCAACTTGGAATTGTAACTTTAGGGTTTTTAAATGTTGTAAAAGACTAGGTAAACAAAGTGTTAAAATCGAATGAACATATATAATATTTAGTCTCATAATCAGGCAATGATGATGAGGCAGGATTTTATACATACATACATATTTATTTGATTTAATTACAAAAAAGCCGTTATATGGCGTGACTTACAGCCTTGGACTATTTCTACCAGTAAATTCAGCAAGTGGTATGTTTCATATTGAGAAAATAAGAAATAGAGATCAGTAAGATCAAATCAAATTAATATTTCGCAACAAACAAACTTTTTGTTGAGCCTGTAAATATTCAACATTTTTATAAAAAAATATTATTTATAAAGGGAAGTGAACTTAGCACCCTTGATATCTCCACATCCGATTAAAAAGAAAAATGGGAAAGCAGTGAAGAATAAACTCTCGATAACGGCACAGTAAGCAGACGTTACATCGGAAAAGAGGTGTCATGTCAAGTGAAATAATCTTCCGTGTACGGCTTTGTAAGACACGATATAGGATCAAGGTAAGTCAAAAAAAATTGGATTAAGGAAATGAAAATATTGTTACCTTTTTATGAGATTCTATTTTTGGAAAACTTTTGTTGTTTAAGCTTTGTGCTGTAAAAACTTCAGGTTAGTACCATTACTCGTTGTACTTATTTCACATTTCGTCATCATAGCAAAATTTTTGATCCGATTTTTGATTGTCTGAAAAAAAACTATTTCGTTTGACATTTTTTAAAAAGTTTTGAAAGAATTTGGCAAAGCTTTTGCTGTCATTTGTCAATATAACAACTAAATATATATTTAAACGTTATTTCGCATACACTGTTGCATACTTGACCTTCGCTCAAAGTATTTCACTATACTTGCTCATTATCTTTAAAACAGTTAAAGTTCAATAACATAACATATAGCATGTATAAATAAACATCGATAAAATCTTACTCTAAACTATAATTTAGACAGAAATAGTCGACCTTTAGTCGCGTTATTTCGTTACATGCAAACACATTCAATCGAAGCAAAGAGCACTGGTAACATGCATGTACGAAGATTGATGGATATTGAACCGAGAGGAATTCGAGGCATGAGACCACTAAATCCACACGTTAGGTTAATCATGGGACATCTGAAATATTCCTTAAAATATGGAGTTTCATAGCTTACTTATGTATAATGAAGTATAGAAATCAATTATTGTTCACGACGGTGCGATAAAGGTTTAAATAACTCTAATTTTTTTTAAACTATAATGATGATTTATTTTGATTGTATGAATCATGATAATATACAGAATTCAACTCTATCGCATCCGTGACAAGATATACATGAATGATGATGATAATCTAAAGACATTCTTCTTTACTGTTGAATTGTTATATGCTGTTTTGGTAAGGGAAAACGTCGTGTCGTAACCGGTTCATCAGGTAACATGATAAATGGGTTCAATAACGGTTCGTCAACTTTAGCAGGGGGCAATGGTGGGCGGAGTCGCTTTTGGTGACAGACTAACTTCCCCAAACCAAGGTCGTGGTCGCAGGTAGACCCGTCTCCTCTTCAGAGAGACAGGAACACAACCAGAACTAATGTCAAGTTGATGATGATAATAAAATTGTTAAAAAATATTTAGCTGCCTGATGAATGTACCCTCGATATCTCTCTTTCAATGTATTCTACTTGTATGCCTCGGAGCCGCAAGATTAAAATATTGTTTTAAAAATTTTTAAATTCAATATGACTGTTCTAAATTTATAACAGATTTTGGTTACACTGGTGATGGTATACAAGCACTCTCCCACAAAATCTATAGGAATACACACATACCTTCAATCATAATAAAGCAAATGTATGTTCATAGTCAAAAATAAAAGATATATCAGAAATAGAAAACACATTTTAAAAAGTTAGTAGCTGTACATTCTGATTCTGATATTTTACTATTTAAAATGTTTAATTTTCTGCTTAAAATTCTGAAAATTTGTTTGGATATAATATGATATCAATACATATAAAAAACTTTTTACTTTTTGTTTTAAAGAATAAGCTTAAATCACTAAACGGATTTTGATTCTATTTTGGAGAGAAACCAACAAACCTTCAAGAGCAACTTGCATGAAGAGAGTTATGGGTGAAGCGAAATAAGTATGCGGGGATTGGTGCAACTGGAAGGTTGTAAGTCTCTGTCTACTCCTCTGGGAAAGTGGCACGATTTTATATATAGATGTCTCGATTTTATGCATGAATGAATGAAACATAACATCTGAATAAAGAATTGTCTGTTACATTATTTACAAAGCATTTCCGACAAATATCAACTACTGTCCAGTAGATAAAACATAATGCACGAAACATTTGCCAGAAACTGTGACAACGTCAAAATTTATTGAAGAACACGAGAATATGAGCCGCACTAAAAAAAGGTTCAAAAACTAGCCACAGCGGGCACCCCGGGAATATTTTCCGGGAGAAGGTCCCGTGGGACAGGACAACTGTTACGCTGCACCCGCTTTTAGTAGACTCTTTATTTTATTCCACTTTTTTCGACAAAAGCTTTTAACTTTTATGGAGGTGTTCATATAGCATTTTCGCGGGAAATTTCGTTCGTTTCGCTGTCAGTATGGAGCGTGATACAGCCGTCCAGCTTTATTGGGCTTTGTTTTAGGCTGATTCCATTAAATTGGTGGCGCATATTTTTTTACACAACTTTTAAGTAAAAACAGTTTTTATTTTACAAGCGTTTCGAAGCTCCACGCATATATCTTTTACGTGAGATTACAAAAATATTTTTGACCTTGGATAATGAAATGCATTCATACAAAAAATTCGTCAAAATCTGTCTAGCAGCTACCATGAAAGCCTTATAGATAAATATAGTTTCGCATTTATACTACTCATATTAGTATGCGTATATAGTATAATTTTTGCTGTCAAGTTCCTTGCTAGCATTCCATCTAAGAGCCCCTTCACACTGGGCGTATTTAATGTGCTTCATACATGTAGATGCACGCGGTGTAGGCGCTAGTAACACACGTTAATTTTTTTTTTGTTCATAAAGACCATTGGCTTTATCTACCCCGTAAGGCATAAAAACGTGTTGTTGTATGAATGATAGTAGGAAACCATGAAAGCCTTATAACCCGTGCTCATAACGAATGAGCTCCTGACTCCACCTCTCATGATGTATGAGCTCAGCCCTTTAACCTAAGCCTTATTTCCGCCACGTATTCATCGCACTGAGTAAAGATGAGATAACGGTCCTTTAGAATTTATTCTTTAAGTACATACGTAAATATTATCACGTCTGTATCTCTTCCGGGGAATTCAGAGTCAACAGTCTTAAAAAGACCGAAAGGCCACGTTCAGCTGTATGGATTTATAATGGAATCGAATGTGTTTAATGCAAGTAGTGAAAGAAATACATTTTTAAAAGACATAACAGCTGTTTCATAGTCTGCTAGAAGAAATAATTGCTGCTTTTCTTTCCGAGCAGTTTGTAAAAGTCGATCCAAGGAACGGCTTATAAACTTGAGAGCATTGTTTAAGACAATAGAACAATTTCAATCTTATTTATTATTTATTTATATATTTATGTACATCAAGGAAAATAAGAATAAAACTTAAAATAAAGAGAAATTGAGTACAGGGGCGCTACTTATTTCTAGAGAAATTTCTTTTAGCAGGCACAATCTTGCGACCGGTAACGTGGTCATAGGCGTAAAACAACCAAGAATGACCTATGACCACGATCCTGTATCAGGTAAGTCAGGATTTTACACTAAGCTAACTTGTAGAGGTCAAACGAGACTCTCGTTTGACTTCTACAAGTTAAACCATTTATATTTATAGTTATACATGCAGCTGTTATATTCGAAGTTTGACGAAATTTTCTCTCTAATCATAAAAATTTGTTAGCAACTAAAGTTATGTACATTTTATTTATTCATGTATTTAAACTTATTGCACACTTCACGTGCATAAAGTGTACAACAGGTGGACTTAATGCCACAAGGCAATCTCTGCCAGTCGAACCTTTGGACCAAACTGAGATAACTTACTTCGAACATTACTAAGAAAACATTATTGAAACATGTAAGTGGTATTTATCGTTTGAATTTAGGCATCACTCTTTTTTAATGTCGGGTACCTCAACTATTCGATGCTCTCTGTTGTATACTTTCTCATGGCAATATCCAGCACATGTTTACCTTTTGTTATGCCTACTTTTGTGCGGAGCGGATATTAGTCTGATTTTTCACAGAATATTCAGAGTGTTCTGGAATAAACTAAAACGATGCCCTTTTCAAAAATGTATAGAAATAAGGATTTTAATAATTTAAATCATTCTTCTATTACGGTTTTATTTTTGAAGTATCATAGCTAAGTTTAACCATTCAATATTTGTCCTTCTTTAACAGAAAATACTACCTTGATAATGTCTGCCTATTATATTCATTCATTATTGTATTAACAGAATAAAAGTTGATGTTTATCAATAAATACTTTTTTATTATCATTATTCACGTCAACTGCCTTACGTAAATTGTCCAACATACATACATTTTATCACGTCTTTATCCCTTGCGAGGTAGACAGAGGCAACGATCTCAAAAAACTGACAGGCCACAATGCCAAATGGTTCAAATTTTTTTGTTATTCCTTGAAGCCAATCAGTAAACGAATTTGCACAACACTATTTTTGGTTCTGCATAAAGTGCATTATGCATAAACATCAAACACTTTTGTAAAGGTCAATAATCTTACGATCATACATATACAATTCACAAAAAATTACCACCCCAACTGAATAGGCTCGCTGTTGGTCGTATTTTTTTAATCAAAGTTATAATAAGGTGTCAGCAAGACTATAAATAGAAGAAGCGTGAAGGGCGATGGCTCGTGAGGTGGGCGTGAAATGGACCGACCAAGCGGACAACTCAAATGAAAGCGAGTTTATTTTAAATAAAATATGTTTTTAGGTTTTTATTCTCAAACATATTAACGAATAACAAAATTCACTTACATGAGAATATATACTAAACTAACATAAATGTAAACAACATAAGAAGATACATTGCTGTAGTATAAATAATAATAGTGATAAGATTTTATGTACTTTGTCCTTCAATAAGCCGACAAAGCTGAGACCTAAAATTTTAAAGATGTGAAGGAAATATTTTTTTTATGTTTTTCACTTGTTTTTTTTTTGCACTTATTTTTTGCTGCAACGAGGTTAAGCTGTACATATTTAACGCTTATTTTATGTGAATGACACCTGCTGTGATCTTTAATTACTTACTTTTTAAGTTAAAAAAATGTAGCCGGAAATATGAAATCATGAATTTCGTGGGACACCTGTTTCGTAACTATTTCGCCACTTTAAAACAATTCAATAATCTGAAATCACAGTACCGTAAGTTTTCTTTAGTCTAGGTTTTTGTTATATAATATTACAATATGTTCATTCTTACATCCATTTAGCTCTCACGAATTCACGATCATATTTGGCTAAGTAGCACTAGGTATGTAATCGCTAAGTTGCCGTTTAGAAGCCAAACACGTGTGCTATTTGTATGCAAAACTCGCCTGCATCTGCAGGGTTGCATCTGAGATTCAGTTAAACACCCCTCGCATACTCATATCGCTTAAGATATAATTGCTTAATTTCTTATATCACGTGCATGAGATCTCCAGGCTAAAAATGAGCAAAAAAAACTTATCTCACTATGAAAATTGTATAATAATACTGAAGTGCGCCCGCAAAATCTGCTAGTGCATGCCTTGACCAAATAAAGAATCTAGATACCAATTAAATATCTTAGGCTGTGCGTTGATTTGTTATTCAATCAGTCAACTTTTTTTAATAATAAAAAATATAAGCATAACTATCACACGACAATCAACCATGATTAATATCAATACTAAAAATGTATGTACTTAAAAGTCATATAAAAGTAATCATTTTATTATTTTTTTCTATAAGAAATAAAAAATCTCATACAAATTCAACCAATCTATCTATAGTACATATACTGCATCACTCTCAAGCAATTTGAACCGAATCTGGGTTAGGAATTTCAGCATAAAAAGTCCGGCCATTAAGTAAATAAAGGGTCATCTTCTTTAGCCAGAGCTGTAGAGTGTAAAATAACTCACAAAAGAGATTTGTTTCCTGAGCATTCTATTCATCACGACAAAGATCTCCAGTGGACTCTGGCTTTAGAGAAAATTGGATGTCTTACTCCGTCGTTGCCGGATTTATAGATGTTTCAACACTAGGATGTGAGAATGCGATGGGGAGTTTTGGATGAGGCATAAGATTGTGAATAGTTAAATTCTTTTAAATGTTTTTCCATGTGTCAGATTTAAGATCTATATAAGTTAGTTGAAGTCCGGGGTAAATGCTGCAGTATAGTTTATTCCGCCACTTCTTTTTTGACTAAATTGTTGTAATAATAGACAGAGCGCTCCGTTCTAACTTTCTATTGTTTTAGATTTCGTGTTTATTTTGGTAATCAATTAAATGTCACTAGCATGATATCTTATCTAACTTAACTCACTGAAAAAAAAAGCTGTTATATAATCAAAATATGTGCTGCACCATTAAAATTTACTGTTACCATTAATGTTACCGCTAAACTCAAATTTAACGTTAACTTTAACCAAATGGTTAGGTCTTCAGAATGTAAGGAAATCGCCTACATCTTATTAAAATTAAATCACATTGTATTGAAAAAAATAAATTCATTCTCTATGCAAGTAATATTGACAGCAAAGTTGAAGTTTGCCGCATCCAACAAATATTGTATTCTTACATCGGCACTGAGTTATCAGAATGTACACTTGTCGTTGTCAGTTATATCACCAAGACGAATGTTCCGCACGGCTTCCCGCCAAAATTCTTGTACGACCGCCACCAAATTAATGGATATGAAAATTATTCAAAGTTTTTACGTAATTTTCAATTCTCTCAAGGAAACCACTCGGCGAGATTGTTTCCAAAATCTCGTGGGATTGATTTATTTACGTGAACAAACAACTGTAGCTGTTCATTCGACTCTTGTAAATATTTAAGGCTCAATTTGTACAAGCATTACGAGTGTGGTATGTTATTTCTCTGATTCTTTAATTTTAAGGCAACGTCTGTGTTAGAACATCAAAGAAAAACAGATCAGATTAAGAGTACCCTAAATTGATGAGCTTACATGAAGAGATTAATGAATATAGAAAAAGCGAAAGAAGTATTCAGGGATCGTGGCAAGTGGTAAGTGCCTTCTCCTCCGGGAGAGAAATGTGATATGATTGTGTTTAATATTGAAACAGGACTCACATAATTTTTGGAAGAACTTGCTCTAAAACTTCTAACGCAATATTTGGTCAAAATTGCGGGTAAAAGCTAGTATTTCAATAAAGTGGCACACTTTAATTATATTTCCCTAATACCGGCGAGATGATTTTCCACAAGCCTTCCCGGAGATATTAAAACACGAGCAAAATTAATATCAACAGCATCTCGAACCGAGTATTTTCATGAATCTGTGGCGGGTAACAGATTATAATTTTGCATAACCCTTCGTCGTGGTCTTAAATTTGGAGATTAAATACCTAGAATACATATCATAGAATTCTGTAATGAATGTATTCTGTAGTACTTATAATAACGTCTTACGGGTTAGACAGAGAAGTTTCGAAAAAGCCATGTTTAAATTACTTATTATAAAGATTTAAAAAAAAAGGATAAAAAAGGCAAAAATATATATTTTTTCGTTTTTGTATCAGTTTTTACACAATGCGTTATGAAAATATAGTCTGATCAGAGGATAACTATTCAAGAAAATAAGAAATTTATTTTCAGATTACATATAAGTAAAAATGATGATGATGAAAGAAATGAATGAATCTTTGCGCTTCAAAGGTGATCAGAACATCTGATGTAACGACCACAAGTTATGGAGTTAGTATGAGATACCATATCTTTATCGTGAAATCGGTAGTGTACCCCTACGGGTTAAGGTCTATCTGCCCCTAATGTACATGATAGTCCCAAAACATTACAAGCTCGGTGATCACATCAATAGATTACAAAGGATCACCAAAACGTTGCGTTTCACGTAACAAATTAGCAAAAGCAACGCATTGCGCAGAATTCAAGCATTTAAATCTCGAAACGTGAAGCGAAACAAACGACAAACAAAGCGCTTATTGTTCGACGTAAAATGACAATTTTCCGCTGGGATTCGATTCCAAAACTGCGATAAGTGAAAGCTTACCCGTTCGAGTGGCAATGAACGTGACTTAGGGCGGCTCCCAAGGAATAATGGTGCCTCCCAAATTAGATTGCATTGCTCTGAATCCCTTAGAACCGAGTAGCACTTTTATTTTGTCACGTTTTTAAGTCACTGGCCATTTTTGCAGTATCGGCAGCATTAAAATTGAGAATTCTTGAGATAAGACTTTGTTGTTTTACCTTCATCGTTTCGTGGGCCATCGAGGCGTTTGAAAATTAATTTGGTTTTACCTGACATACATTTTAATTTTTAGCTAAATAACAACAAAAATATTCTTTTAATTGGATTACCTATTGAATTTTGCTTTTTGGTATATCATCTAAAAGGCAAAACCACTAAATGGATTTCAAGAAATATTTAGCAAATATAAGACAGGCAATGCCTGGGGAAAAGCTCGTATTTAATAAGATTAGTTGCCAGGTAACATCTTATCTGAAACATAAGAAATGAGGTCAGAAAAAATTGAAGCAACTTATTTTTTTATTATAATAAGAATTGCATTTTTTTAATTTGTAAAAATATAAGTAAGCTAGTTATTGCAAAACATAAAAATGTGTAAAAATAAAAAAAGAATTAAGTTTATCAATACAAATATCTTCATCCATGCTACCCTGTACAGTAAGGTAACTAAATTGCTGCAAAATTTTACTTAGGTTGAAAAATTCAAATATAAATTGGTCGCTTTCCCCAATTCGTTTTCTTGCTAAATCAGATGGGATGCAACCGCAATTAAGTAACACGTGATTAGCATCGTTATCTTCCTCAAGACACGACAAAGCCAAAACACAAAGACAACAAAGCTTAATGTCAACGAAAGTAAAGTTGAGAATCGTTGGAAAAATGTGTACAACAACAGTTGCAGGACGAAACTAATCGTTCTAATTGAATTGTGCCGCGAGTCGTGGCTAGGATTCAGCTAATTCCGTTAGTCGCTTTAGTCGCTAACTAACGCCTTTATTTCCCCCATGAGTGTAATTCGCGTCTAGTTTAACGTGATTTGGACGTAAATAATTTTATGCGTTAACGGGACGACCGTGTTTATATACAATACATACATACATACAATCATGCTCTTTACCTTTCGCTAGGACGTCCATTAACTTTTACCTAGTATTTGTTGCTTTTAGAAATATCATGGTTTATAAACCCTATAGAAGTAAGTGCTATTCGGCTTCTGATCCATTTTAAAAAGAGTAATTATCATTTGCTTTTTTAATTCTTCTAATAAAAATAAAATAAATAAATAAAATAAAATTACAAAAAAAAGCACTATCTTTCTTGGTTTATTCCAAGAGTTAAATTATGCGATGCTATCAAAAAGGATGATATAAATGAATGAATGATGATATAAATGATATGAAATAAGTTAAAATCCACCTTTTTCTTGGAAACTTCCACGTTTAAATATACCTTTTAGGTATATTTTAATTATAACTCTTTACTTGAAACAAAACTAAAATTTCTGCATTATATTTGAAAAACCCTTTATTTTCCTTTTTAATCTTAATAATGCTCAATTTATCACCTCAACCCTTAAAACTTGCGTAATTTGAATTACAACTTTTATCATATAACAGTTATATTATAAATGCGTTAAATTTCACACGTTGAGATAAGGTTGCGGGCATCATCTGTCAGTCGCTGAGACGTTAGTCACATATCGTATACAGTTTGTCACACTTTCGAACGATTCTTACTCACTTACACTGTTAACATTTCACGCCTGAAAATTAATTCAATCAATTTTGAATCCTATTTCTCATACGATAAAAGTGTCAACACACAAACTGAGGTGTAAAACTCGGTGGCGGACAACGTAATTTGCTTCTCGCAATTATAACAATCAACTTTCATGAACCGGCGGGCTTGTTTACAAATTGTATTTTGTAAATATCATACTTAAGTCTTGCGCTTTATAATTCTGTTGGATAAAGGGCACTGTGTGTTTTGTGGCATTTGTACACCTCCTTATTGTATTTTCAGTTTCAACGGCCCCCGACAACTTGGTTCGGGGTTCGTTTCATCATTAATGTATTTGCTATTTTATGTGTGGTTGACATTTGTTTGCGGAAATTTTAATAACCCAGTTTTATTATATTATCGTTTTGATTGTGCATATTTAAGATCAGAACAGCTACATATGTTTAATTGTTCAACGGTTGCTCAATCAACTTTTTCTGGTGTGTGTATGTAAGTTATATTCATGGTCTGGAACTCCTACGGGAACTGGAATACAAAATTTTGAACAGACATCATCGCAGGATAAAGCTATTTTTTATTTTTACCTGAATTTAGATTAAATAAAGATCTCTACACCACAATGCGCAAAATCGGAAAATTCCAAATCGCTTAAGCATCGTTTCTAGATGTTTAGGATTAGTACAACCTCCGACTCAACATCGTCAAACCTGGGGAACCACCAGGAATAACATATCACGGCCTGGTAGAAATCCTTTCCTTAGAGACCAAAGCCACATGATATTGTTAGTTATGTTTCATGTCTTTCAAGTGAAATTGCGTCTTCAAAAGGTCTCCACTAAAAGACAAAAATATAGTTTCAACTATAAGACACTAAAAGCAATCGTGCAATCGGATTGCGATCTGTACAAACTGGCACACAAGTACACTCGATGCGAGCTAGCGTTTGTGGTTGCTCCAAAGACATAGGTTTGGCTAGATCCCGCTAGTGAAATCAAGCAAAATTGTAGCAAACGATCCCCTTTTCCAAACTTTCGTTCGAAATTGTGATGTTTTCCGGCTGTTTATTGTAAAATAATAATATTTTTATCACTACAAAATACAAAAACTACCTATTATAAAATACGGTACAAAAAACAATGTACAAATTAAACATATTATGCCTTTCTTAACTCTGGTAACATGTTTCATACTGTATCGAACTGTATCAGTAAAGTCTATCAAATATTTGACTTTTTACGAAATACATTACCGGACTTCGCTTTGCTAACACTACACTAAGCAAATGGTGCCGTACTTCATTTTTTTATTGATGGGTAAACATGCGGTATCTAACTAGATGTATGTCTATGAGTTGTTCCGATCCGACACATTGGAAACAGCCAATCTGGATGCTGTTTTCTGGTCCATCGTATGTGATACGATGGTAATCCCGGTTGTCAATATGTCGCCTTTTGTTTGCAAGGAAGTCTCAAATTTTCTTTTTCTAAATCGCCTCAAAGTAATTTTATCTAAAGGAGAAAGCACATTGAACAAAATCAAGCCTCAATGCGTGTCTGGTAGCAAGGAAATATGTGTACAAATTGCTTCTCTACACGTGCAAATAAAAAGGTTTGAAAATACTATTATATTCAATAAGGAAAAATTATATAATATTCTTTTCAACTTTTCAATTAGCTTTCTCGGCTCGAAAAAGGATAAAACCTTAATAAAATATGTCTATTTGTACTGATGGGAGCTACGAAAGCCGCAAGAAAAAGCTCGTAAAAGATGAGATCGATAGTATGTATGTATAATAAAGATTTAATTGATTCTAGTATAGCAGAGGTACATTTGACCGCACAGGGCGATGGAATCAGTGAATGTGGTTGCGGTCTCGATGCCGGCTGTACATCAATTTCATGCGACCACGCTCGCCACTCCATATTTGTGACGTTGTATTATAAAACAGGTATGTTGTCTACTGTCATCGTATACGTTCTTCGCCAGGTGATATCACTTGGGCGATCAAAATGGAATAAATCTCACACATCATGGTCGTGGGCAAGACGACCCGTCTTACCTTAAAAATATTGGTTTATATATTTACTATGGATTGACTGACACTGAAGCGCCATACCTGCGCGGGAGTGGACTCATGTGGTCGAGACCATAAATATTGTATGCAATATTCTTTTGGGCCCCGGAGGTCGTGTCATCCATGGTACGGCCAGATGAGTATATTATACTGGACTGATGATTACAAAAAATCAATCTGGCTTGAGCTTGGCCTCGTAATTAATTGTAGTTTGATTTGAACTTAAATCCAAATTCAGTACATTCTGTACATAAATCTTTTTAAAATTGGCAATCCATAAAATATATATATAACATTTTTTTTCCAATATTAAATCTCATAAATATATATATCTGAACAATGTATTCTCTCGTTCACATTCTATTCTAAGTTTAATTAATATTGTGAAGTTGACGTTGTTGAAGAAAATGCTGCAGTTCAGTTGGTACCGCTTCTTCTGCACTGACGCCTTGGAAGCGGCAGTAAACTTAGTTTTTAAGTAATTTATTTGACGTCAACCACTGTTGGTAAACCATACGTTTTGACAATTATTAAGCGATATATAGTATCCTATAATAAGTGCCTTTCTGAAGCTATTTACTAGTAATACTAAAACTTTTTTGCCTCAAAAGGCTATATATAGATGTAAAGACAAATATTCTAATATTATATTTATTTTATGCTAGCAGTCACTTACAAACTTGGAATTCTTCTCTCTAAGCAACTGGCTAGCAACCTTCTACTATCTGAATCTCAATTCCATTTTAACCCATTACTTGTTCTGCCTACCCCGCAAGAGTATAATAATAATTATATGTATATATTAGTCACTTTATAATGCGAATATAAAACCTTTTTTTAAAGCATTATAAAAATTTGTCACTACTTATCCATGCAAGGCTCAGAAACACTACACTTCGTAGTTCATGTAAGTAAATAGCGTGCGTGTAGCGTAGCACAATTGTTACATTGGAGTTCTTGTGCAAACGTTTACTTTCCTTACACGTGTCTTTCGCAAGAGGCGATACTCACCAGTCTATCTATATCGCACCCCGGGCTCTTCTCGGGAATGATTAGGTGTACCTATTGCGGTAACAGGAATACCTACGTGAAGTTCCAGTAGAACATGTAGTACGTACTCAGAGAGTCTGTGTGCATGTTTGTTTGTACTCGCATCACGCATAAACTTTTCCTCCAATTTGAATGTTATTTTCTCAGATGTACTAAGTAGTCTTTGGTCCAACTTAAAAACTGGTATGCAAACAGAAAAACAGACAGTAATTCTAAAAATCAAATGTTTTGCTTCTTCCGGTCCTATATAGCCTCATATAAATTATATTATTGGCAATATCTATCAATTATAGACAACGGTCAGTTACTATTTTACTTCATGTATGGATTTATATTAACAGCTAGTTATTAAATAAACAAAAATATTCAGATTTCTCAAAACACATTTCATGTCCGTGACATAACGCTCTCCCTACAGGAATAAGACAACGTCCAAACTATTCCGTATCCATCTCATCTCGGAACAATTGTTTCTTTCATACTCAATATACTGCACTGCATTTGTCAGTGTCACTGTTGCAATGAATTGTGCATCCGTAAATCACCAGGGTATAAAATATCAGCGACGCAGAAGTAAGTACCTACATATTGTGTGAGCCAATGAAGAGAGAAGCTTATAGACTTGGGTTCCTATTTTTAAGGAGCGTCCTGGCAAACAAATTATTGCTTATTTTCATATATCTAATAGGAAAATAACTTTTGTTATTTAATTTTTTATCCTTTATCCGTTACAGAGCCAGCAGTCTCGCAAAAATTGTAAAGCCACGTTCTGCTATAAGGCTTACATGGAATTGACATTCAAACAGTGACAGATTACTTTTCCGTCGCCTTTCGTTATACTTTTTCTGATTAGATATTTAATGAGTTTTAAAACACATATCTGTTACTGCCTATATTTTATAACCATACGGGCTCGATACAAAAACTTGAAGAATAATACACTCACTACGACAGAAGCGTAAAGCTGGGAAGAATATTTTAAACATTTCTATTACTGGAAGTGCAGCGCAATTTATTAGCACCAGAACCGTCTTTTGACTGACAAAAATGACCTTTAAAGACCGGAATGATACTGCTAATGAAATTGTTTGTACATTCCTGGAGCTGAGACTTCTTGAAACTTAAATTTTAGAAATTATTTCTGAGAAACATTTTATAAACTAAAGATGGCTCTTACAGAAATGAAAAGGGTTAAATAGCTCGTTTAATCCATACATATAATAAAACTGTAACTGAACTTTGTCTGTACATTGAAGATATTTAAGAAAAAAAATTATAATGGGTCTTTTTAGGGTCAATAGAAGCCAAAACATTTTTTTTTAGAATTTTTGTCTGTCTGTCTGTCCGTCTGTCTGTCTGTATGTTTGTACGCGCATCACGCAAAACCTTCCGAACGGATTTGAACGAAATTCGGCACAGATATAGCTATTAACCTGGATTAGAATATAGGCTACTTTTTATCCTGAAATTCTATCCCAAGGGGAAGAAATAGGGGGTGCAAGTTTGTATGGAACTTCGTCATTTTTGAATCGATATAAAGAGCTATAAATAATTAATTATCATATTTATAATGATGATGATGATTAAAAAAATAGCATTTTATTGATTTAATTCATTATGCTTTGTTTTTTGATTAAGTTCCCGTGGTTTAGATATTTATTTTTTTTCCCACCCGATACGAGATGGCGCCTCATGAGAATTTAAGAAATAACACGATTGTAGCCGCTGGCAAAATTTTCAATTTATTAGAAATTCTTTTTTTCATTGATTTAGTTTCGCCAGTACTTACCGTTTCACCACATCTTTGAGAAGATTTTTTTTATGTAGGTAGTTTGACGCGCCCCGCATCGGCGACAATGCATCGCTCAAGATTAGCAGGAATAACACACAATGTAGTAACGCCAGTACTTACCGTTTCACCATTGATTTAGTTCCCGTGGTTTAGATATTTATTTTTTGACTACCCGATACGAGATGGCGCCACATGAGAATTAAAAGTATTATTATAGTTTACAAAAAAAGGGCAATTCGAGCTATCTACGGCTTAAAACAAATAGATTCACTTAGAGATTTTTTCAAAACCCTTAATATTTTAACATTGCCCTCACAATACATTTTCGCTTCATAACAATATTATAGAAGCTAAAATTCTTACTGGTTGTGCAGCTGGTGAAATTATTTTTATACCACGCATTCCCCTCATTCCCAACAACTTTCCATTTCAATTTAAGCGTGTTCAGCTTCCAGTGGCTATATGTTTCGCGATAACAATTAACAAATTGCAAGGTCAAACGCTTGGAGCAGCCGGAGTCGACCTCAGGACGAATTGCTTCTCACACGGACAGGTCTACGTCGCTTTCCGCGGGTCACCAGCTGTGACAGTTTATTTGTGATGTCTCCAATGGGCAAGACAGCAAATGTTGTATACAAAGAGATACTTTAACTTTCCATTATTATAATTTCCTTTTTTTGTCTTTAGAATTTTTTTGTTTTTTAACAGCTGCGCCCCCGGGACTTTGCTTTTGTAAGAAAAATAAACTATGTTCTATTCCAGGCATTATTCTTCCCGTGTACGTAAGTTTCATCAAAATCCATCCAGTAGAATTTTCGTGATTGAATAGCATCCTCAAACACGCACTCACGTAGGTACCTCAATTTTTTTGCATAATCTATACTAATATTATAAAGCTGAAGAATTTGTTTGTTTGTTTGAACGCGCTAATCTCAGGAATTACTGGTTCGAATTTAAAAATTCTTTTTGAGTCTAATAGACCATTTATCGAGAAAGGCTTTAGGCTATTTATTGTCACGCTGCAACTATTAGGAGCGAAGAAATAATGAAAAATGTGAAAAAGACGGGGAAAATTATTCCTCCTTGAGGGCTTCAATGATGCACAAAATAACTATTCCACGCGGACGAAGTCGCGGGCACAGCTAGTTAAACAATATTTCCCGAAACTTCGGCTTTTACTCAATTTGCCTGTTGTGAATTGTTATGTATAGTTTTTTTATATGTCACCTGTAATTAATGTAATTTTGAAATTGGATTTATGAGCTTTTATGGTTTTTTTTGGTAGCAAAGTAAATAATGCTTTTCTTATTTTGCAGAATTTAAAAATCACTAGAAAGGCTAAACAAGATTATAGGCATTGGGCTATAATTTCTTATATGAAATAGATATTGACAGGATTCTTTTAATCCATTATAATCAGCATTGCTGCCAGCCGTCTGGGCAGGCAGGTTGATACTATGCAGGGATTGTACAATTTATACATTTTTGTTTATTATTATTTCTATTTTATTGATGTATTTTTAGATTGTCAACAGTTATTTAATATTTCAATATAAACTACTGATTAGTAGCACTGTCAAAAAATATCTTTGTATCTAAAATTGATTCGGATAGGAATAGGTTTAGCGAATCCCATTACTAAGCCATCCAGCCGAACGAACGTGACTATTCAGTCCTTCAGACTGTTGGCTCCGTCTATTCTGTCAAAGATAAAGATTTCATATACATAATTATGCATGCAGTGTGTGTTCATACAAATATATTAAATCGACAAATAAGCCGCGTTGACATAAAAAATAAAGTATACTTTTTAAAAGCGAATGCTCAATGAAACATTAGCAAAATACAAGTTATTAAGAGTTAATTATTTTCTGCAGAAACCTTTCAACATCTCCGTAATGCGGCTTACATTTCCAAGAAATGTTGCACATACGTTGGTCACTTGTTCCTAAGTGAATATAAAACAAGTTGTTTTCCAATTTTTGAAAGAGATTTTTCAATAGGTATTTATTTTTATTTTTTCTTCATGGTTTATCAACTATGCCATTATTCTTTATTTCTGTTGACGAAAGTGTGAAGATTATTTATATTTTGGTAAACTTACCAATACTAACCTGGATCAAAGTTTCAAACACATCCAGATGCCGATATTTACGCATAGGTAAAGTTGCCAGATCGCTGTTTTTCCTCAGCGTTAGTTTGGCAATCAAAGAAAAAAGACATTTGGCGCCCGTTAAAACTGGCTTATATTAATGTTTAAAACATCGAGGCGATAATAGGAATGCCTTCCGCGATAAAAAGGTGTGAATTTATCTCGTGTGGTGGCGGCGTGTGACGGCGGAATGCGGGCGGCGGCGGCGTCGTGATGGAGTGAAGCGTGAGGCAAGACTTGGGAAATTGTATTTATATGTTTAACAAGCAAAGAAATAAAAGTAAATAAAATTTACATTAAGAGTACACATGATAATCTCAGTAGCATTAATTAAACAACTGAACACTATGGTCTATAGTTGACAAATTTTAAAGAAATCCATTCAGTTATATTGGTACAAACTCAAACACACATACACGATATATAGAAATCCAATATTCACAAGAGTTGAAAGCCACGTTGAAGCTGACAGCTTTGACAAAATTTATCTAAAAGACCACCCCGAACTACCTAAAATAATAGTATTTAAACTTTACTATTTCATTTGTACAGGTAAAAGTGAAGCTTAAGCATTTCTCGCATTTTTACTTGTTGGTCCAAACTACCTTAAAAAAAATACTTATAACGTATAATTTTCACTACTATTTGGGCACACTTGAGTGTGAAATTTCAGCATTCCTCGGGTTGGGCGGTAACCCTGCAGACGCTCTTCATCAGCCACGGCGCATTCCACCGTCACACGACGACACTGCACGAGATAAATCCACACCTCTTTATCACATTACGTTTTAGTTCTTCTTGAAATTTATTTAATGGTAATATAAATAACTAAAAACACGTTTACATGTTTGTTCTTCTATTCTCTCACATAATTTACGTAGGTACTGATAGATGTAAGACTTTTAATAAATTAAATAATCATGTATTCATAAGTTATCATAAATAATGTATAAGGGAACAACACCAATTATTGAACTGACTGTATTTAGTAACTCTATAAAAAAATTTTGCAGTTTTTTTTCAATAGGATGCTTTTTGATATATAAATATATAGCTTTTTACGTTTAACACATCTCCAAATCTTATGCATAAAATTCTCATGTCACAATGTTCGTTCCCGTACTCCTCCGAAACTGCTTGACCGATTCTCATGAAATTTTGTGAGATAGATAGATTGAGTAGGACTGAGAATCGGCCAACATCTATTTTTCATACCCACAAAACGCAAAACAACGTTTGCTGGGACAACTGGTATGATTTACTATATAATTCCTCTTTTTTTCTAAACAACAATATTATCACTAACGTATTCGAACAGCATCTACCAACTGCAAGATTATCTGGACTGCGGGCTGAGATACAATCTCCAGTCGATCTGAGTTCACTGACGTGGCGGTCAACTACAGTCGGACACTGGTTGGATAAGTCGGAAAAACGTCGCAAAATGTACGATACTCAATGTATTTAAGAACCTCAGACATGGCGCTAGCAAAAAAATTGTTCTTCCTTGTCGTGTGCTGAAGACGCAAAGCACTCCGCTACACTTATAATTTCATTAACCAAGATCTTTTTTTTTTAATCTGTCAAATTTCGCAAGCACCGACGCCATTTCCGGCGGCCGACGGCCGTTATAATACTGTACTTTAAAAAGCCGATACTAAAAATCTGTAAACAAGCGTAAACTCGCGAAGTGCGGTAAAGAAATATTGAAGCGACGATAAAAACTGCGCAACTAGGAAACATTTAACTTTCAAGTTTCAGACTTCACACTTTTTTTAGTTTTCTCCCGGTTCCATTGACCATAATACATTCTGGCTTTTAAAGTTGCTCGCCTAACTTCGTAGTCTGTGGGAAGTATTTAACTATGTCCGTAGTTATGAACCGTGGTTGAGTTGGATAGTTCGCAAATGAATACCTCTTAACACAATGTAAATTTATTTTAAGTTTTTGGATCAAACATCAAACAAACACAAAACTGAAATATTATTCTGATTTCAATACATAATTTACCCATCCAGCAACGTGTTTAACTAACAAAATACAGAAAGGTTTTTAATTAAACTTTATAAAATACCCGCTGTAAGGGGTTTTCAGAAATATAGCTCTCATTAATAAAGTTGATTTTGATGGTACGAATTATTTGAGTAATCTCATGGTACACAAAACAAGTATGGTACAGAAGTGCATCCCTTAAAACTCTTTGGTCTTGTTCTGTATCATTATTTATATTTTATTTTTCACTTACATACATAAATAATAGCATGTTTTTATATTTTATCTTTGCTTGTTCCAAATTATACTATTTGTCTTAGGATCTGCTTCGGGACTGAGAACTCTTTCCAGCGTATTGTGTTCACTTCAGTTCACTATAGTTTAGTTCACTTTAGTCCGGTTTAGGCATCCTAAATCTCGCTCGCATATATATAATTTCTTATGTCAAGTCAAAATTTTAGCCGGCAAAAAGGAAGCTACATTCAATTTTATGTAATTTTGTTATTTGCTCTAAAACTCCTAGCACATTAGGCGGCTCAAATTGCTACAGACAAATAAAATACAATCTGCAATCTCATTATTTTACATCCATCATGGCTAGCACCGTTGGTTTATTCATCAACATTATTAATTCTAAAGGCAAATGATCTCGAAATAAAATTTGAAATAAAAGTGTATACTTCAAACGCGTAGGATGAAATTAATCCCGCTTTCTAGGGTGGGGAATACCGCAATTTGTATGAATCACTTTCTCGAACGACTTACTCGACTCGGGAGAGGTACCGAATAGACGGATTGTATAGTCGTATACGAGTATGACAGTGCAATATCATGTGTTAAACAACGAAATAGTCGTTTGAACTGGTATGACGTAAGTTAATTTCCTTTATAAATTATAGCAATGTCATCATCAATAGTTAATAATATTATACAAAATAAAGCCTAAAAGGAGAATTTAAAAGCTTTCTAGTTATAAAATAGATGTCTTAAATGCAAACAAACATTTTGATTTTTAATTCTAGAAAATGTTAATGCGGTAAATCTTTTTAGATTTGATTTATTTTGTTTCCATATTTTTAGATGCATTGTACAATTTCACGTATTCCTCTGAGTCTTATATAAAAAAATACAATCAGCAGAAACAAAAATAACTAATAACGTCAATGTGCTTGATATATTAGGAAAAGTCGTGCACAACATTTATATCTACGTAACTGATACCAATGTTTACCACGAGCGTCTCAATTTCTTGATGTGTTTGCGTTTCCTATTCTTAGGCTAGATATTATTCCTTATTGGACATTCAATTTACCTGTGAAACAGAATGTATATCTATATATATAATAATTTTCAATTCATAAAACTAATAAAAATATAAAAGGAGGTCTATATTTATATAAGATTTTTTCTGATACTTAATTTATTTATTGCTTAACAAATGAAATATCATGTGTGTTAATTCGTAAATTTCGTAGTTTTGTTATCAAATGCATATTGTTCAACGTTAAAAAAAATTTATTCATCATTAAAAACAAAAAATCTTGAGTTCAAGTTATCCTAACTAATAATATAAATGCAAAAGTAAATTTATTCGTTTGTTTGTTGTCTCTTCACGCGTTATCTACTGAACAAATCTTCTTGAAATTGGAGCTTGTTTACTTTTCATTCCGGTAAAAGCTAAAATTCCTGAGGGATTTGCAAAAAATCCGTATTCTTTTGTAGTTGGCGTTAAATTCACGCATGTAGTCGGCGCAAATTTCGCGCAGATGAAGCAGCGGGTAAAAGCTAGCTATATTTTTAAGTAGCGATAGATATATTTTTAACTATCGCTCTAAACCTCGGGATTCACGACCTCGTTCTAATCCGCCATTTCCCTCATTGTGGGAGGAGCACTCAGCAGTAATTGTCCTCAAGACGTGACAGTTTTCTGCAGGCCCTGCCATGCCGTCTTGCACTCCGTTGCACTACAAATAAGCGAAGTACAGAAGTGACAAAAAAATTTTTTCGTGATTTCCAAAAAAAAAAAAATATACGCAATAACACGTGACATGACCACACTGTCATGATTGTTTGTCAGTCTAACCCTTAATGGGTAACAGACTTAATATTTATATGTATGCTTTCTGTAGCTTATACCTAGCTGAAGTCAATTTATTCTAGACCGCGAATCTAGATCTTGCGAACACTTTTTTAGGAAATTTGGAATTTCCAAAAACTACTTGACAGATTTTCATCTTTTGTAAACTTGAGAATTCTATTGACAGCTCCTACACACATTTAAAATTGCATCAAAGTAAGACCAGCGTTTTAAAAATTATCTAATTACAAACATACATATACATTAAAAAATGTTCTTTCATCCCAAGTTGATTGATAGATTACTTATTAAATTAATTATTATTCCAAATTTGTTATTCCAAAATAGTAAAGAAAATCTTTATCGAGGACATACAATCTATCGATGATATTAATTATATTTTAATCCGATTGTACTTCCATTCAGACGTTATTCTATATCTACACCGTTTAAAAAGCATTCCACGCAAAAAGTTATTCCACAGAAAATTCATTCCAACCAAAACTCCGATTCACTCAAAACCACAACTTCAAACAGAGCTCGCCGATTGTGAAATCTGAATTTTATTCATACAGTCGAACAATCAGTTCGTTTCTTTTCTTGTTACAAAGAATTGCATTATAAAAGAGCGCATGCAAATGTAAGGCTCATTCCACACGGCGCATGGGGCCGCGGTTGCTTCCTAGTCTGAAATCAAGGAAAAACATATAGCATAACTGCTTCTCTTCCATGCAGATTGAAAAAGTCTATTAAGAGACAATTTATTAACTGGAGTTTCCTCTTTTATCTAATGAGCTAGATCACACTGTTCTCGTCCGAATCTCAATTTCACCATAAAGTCAATGTGATATTTCGATAACATCGGGGCTTAATAAACCGCAAAGTGGACACAATGTGTACATACCCTTACACAGCGAAGGAACAGTAACGGCCGCAGCTGCAACCCTGTCTTTATCAAAGAAATAATGGAAGTTTGTGGTTTTATTTTCACTTTCGCTAGTCAGTCACATTTGCATTGTGCAAATAAGAGCTGCCTTTAAAAATGGGTGGCGAGAAATGTTCCGTTGCAAAAGAAGTTTGCGGCGAAACCGAGGTATTTTTGTGCGCTACTTGTTCTGCGATAAGATAATAAGAAATGAACACTGTTTGCAAGGAACTTCGTAAAATATATATTTTTTCTAAATGTATATGAAATTTGTGCCTTTCTTAAACCAGGCTACAAAAATCCATTAAGTTTCATGCTGTCCGATAAACATTCCTCTACAATGGCGTTTTAAACCCGGGGTCACGTTTTCATAGCTAACGTTTAGTTATATAAATTAGGAAACTACACTCCTAGACCACTTAAGGAGGATATGCCATTTCAAATCTTTAGATTCTGCGGTTAGAATTGTGGGTTGATGTGTCAGTCAGTAAATCGATCAGTTACTTCTTTGATACAATCATGCGACATGATATGTAATATGAGTAATGTTCTCTTTACAAATATTTCAGAGGTCAGACGGGAATCGCTTCGTTTAAAAACCTGACCAACTTTATCAAGGATCATGGTTAAAGAGCTCACCCCAGGCTCCTCTCCAGGAAGGTGAGGATATAACCAGGATACGTACAAATGTCTTCATTCTTAAACGGTTCTTTTAAATTGCATTATTTCATACCAATAAACAACCCTTACATATTGTAAAAATAAGTCGCTTACCCAGTGTTATTACCAAAAAATATAAAATTTCCGCCGGTGCCGAGTGAAATTTTGTGCAAATCTCGTCTTAAAATTTCTCAAGAATAGTTCTGGTTAGGGTTGGCGATTGTAACGCAGCTTCCATGCGTACAGAAACTTATTTTAAAGGCAGTCGTTCAAAAATTAACAAAAATTTGAGTAATATAAATATATATATAATATACCTAATTTTTGATGGAAAAGGGCGTTTCGATGTGAAAAAGTTCTTGCTTTTAATATAAGTCCTAAGTTCGATCCCCGGTCAGATCATGGAGAGAAATGGCCTTACTCTGGTTTTTTTTTTGTATATTTTGATATGTTTTATTTTTGTGATTACGACACCTTATTTTGTGTAAATAAGAAATAAGATATATAGTTTATTGATATCACTTAAACTATAAACCTTTGATGTAACTTATTGTTTATATATATATAACTTATTGTGTATACAAAAAAAAACCAGAGTAAGGCCATTTCTCTCCATGATCTGACCGGGGATCGAACTTAGGACTTATATTAAAAGCAAGAACTTTTTCACATCGAAACGCCCTTTTCCATCAAAAATTAGGTAACCCTACTTGTGTAAAACGGAGCGACGAGACGGTATGGCTAAAGTTACATCATTTCTGCAACATAGTCGAGGCTCCATATGATTTTTGATATACTTACCTAAAAGGAAGCTAAATTTTTCAAGCGTGAAACTGGAATGTTGAAAGTCTATATTGGATTTATGAACGAAGAAAAAATGATACATTTCTTCATAGAATATAACGTAAAGCGACAATAGTTCCTTCTCATAACGTTTGTAAGATTTAGAAAATAAGTAGTTTTACCTAGTGCAAAAAGTAGTAACTTATTAACATGGTCACAGGGTTAGATATGAGGCAATTCCTGTAATTAATTACCTGACTTTTTGCCGCATAATTAGTTACAGGTTTTTTTTTTTTGTGATCAATAACAACATATCAAATTCAAAGCCTCTACACCAAGATTGGAAATAATTATCAAAATTAAATTCAAAATTTAAGCCATACAGCTGAACGTGTCCTTTCCATCTTTTGATGACCGTTGGCTCTGTCTATCCCAAGGGATATAGACGTCATTATATGTTATGTTATTAAATTCAAATGATTAGTTAGAAAGAGAAAAAAAGTAGGTACTATTCTTTACAGTGCTGAAACAAAAAGGCTGCGAAATGTACTAGTAAGACAAAAAGTGGTAATTAAGTATTCGTGAAGCACAGTTCGAGCCCGTGGGTAAATTATTCGGAGCGCCCCACTCAGAGACCTACGAAATACGGAGCATTCTCGGAATACTTTTAACGCCTGCCAAAAATAGCGGTGTAGTAACAATGAAATCATTTTTTATTTATCACGTCTAATAGTTACTTGATTAGCGGTGTGGTTTTCAGTAGAGTTGAATAGAACCTGTCCAAATTATTCGTCGGCATCTTGGGGTGATTAAAAAGAGAATGGACTGTTCAAGGCTGAATAACTCCACTTACTCCTGGGATAGTATTGGGTTGCAGTGGTAAATCAAATTTTTACATCGGCTTCTGAAGCAACTTCGTTAGAGACACGAATGTAACTGGAAATCAACTAAGATGATGCAAAAACTGTTTTTAAATATTTTTTTTAAATTTTAACACAAACTATTATAATTGGTTATATTTAATTTTTAGCAAAAGCCTTTTAATTTTAATTTATAATCAAAATAATTATAAATATAATTTAATATGAATATAATTTAATATAAATAATATAAATATAATTTAATAAATAATATACCAAATATAATTTCTAATCTAAATTAATTTCATTTAATTTCTAACAAAACAAAAACCGCATAAATTACTTATCCAAATTACAATACACATCTATATCAAAATACCATCAGCGCCGCTAGACTGATCGAAAAGACCAATTACGTATACGAGTTACCTCGAAAGTTCGTCCTTTTGAGGATAATTAGGCCAATTCAAAATTCTGAATGTCAAAATGTGTCACAATGCAATAATATCTCGAAATATTTAGATTGCGTTGTTCAAATATGAACTTTACAGTTCTACTAATAAAGTTAAAAATTTTATGGTACGCCGTTATTTCTCCTGCTCCAATGGTTCCCGCAAATTAGTAACTTCAAGGCACAATGTATTTCATTCTAGTCCCGCTTCGTTGTAATACAGTTAATTATGTACTTCCATTAAGTGTTTCTTCGAGACTTCATACCTTTTTACGGTTTTAATATTGTTATGAAACCATTGGCTGTGTAATGCTCATACAGTTGGATTTCATTACGTTATCAAAGTTCCGCGCCTTGCATGTTGCACTTAGCAAATTATCATAGTTGTTGAAGTTCTCACACTAAATGCACGAATCCAAAGTCTATGTGCACAGCTAAGTACCTAAGTGTCTATTCAAAGTCTTGGAAATGCTTGCACAGCTACTTTGACATACAGCTACTTACCAATTTGACTAGAACCTTGTACTTATTTATTTAGTGTCTATTAGCTTTAAGCCGGTTATTTGCTCACGTGGGAGTTTCCAAAAATCCTTCTTCAGCTACCTACGTCTTTGTACACCTAGTAAGGCTTATGCTGAATCATTATTCAGAGAATTCTCGTTCAATGGTTTTGACTGCTCGATAATACTCGTAGATGGACAGTCAAGAACAATTATAACGTACGAAATAGCTTCTTCCTGAAACTTCCAATAATACTTCATTAGCGAACATACCTTTGTCGTAAAGGTATTATTATAACTTTAAGTTTCATTATCATTATCTGAAACAGCCCAGTTTAAAATATAATGAACGAGAGTTGCTTCACTAACCCACATCAGGATTGTGGTCACAGGCTGGCCCGGACTCCTAAAGAAGCGGCTCTGAAAGAGGTAAAATAAGACCAGGAGTACGATGACTTTATTTTTATTAGCCAATTAAAGATATTATCATAATAATAATTGGCTTATGAATTTACACGAAGCAACTTTCGTCTAACTTCCATAACCTTGCCAAGAAACCTAACATATAGTATTTTTTTTTTATTATTGTTTAAATTTCGTTTTAATCAATAAATCATTTCAATGTATTCCAATCCATTCCAAGTTTGGATAATTGTGAAGTTAACGTTATTTAAATAAATGCTACAGGGCAGTTTGTTACCGCTTCTTCTGCATTGACGCTTTGGAAGCGGCAGTAAACATATATAGTTTTAATTAATTTATTTGACGTCAAAGAATGTTGTGAAACCAAAAGATATGACAATTATTAACAGATATTTAAATGTCCCATAATAATGAACAAATATTTGAATTTGAATGTGAATATATAGTATCACAACAATTTGCCTGAATGTGCAGGGTTTTTCAAAGCCTTGCGATAAGAAAATCAGCGCTTAATGCACGTGGCAGCGAAATAGTTTGGACCTGTTCACGTTAAAACCTACCTTCCTTAATCATTTGACCATCGACGATCTTACAGCAAAAACAAGTACCTAACTTTCAAAATAAAAAAATAATCAAAAGAACCATAAACCAAAATTATTACTAAGCCTTAACTTAAGTGCACAATTTGGGCGCTAAACATACGATTGTAAGTACGAAGTGTTGGGAGTGCGAGTAGAGGCAGTCATAACACCTAGACGCTATCTCGAATGCAAACAGTTCTCAAACTTGCACGATTACTCTGCAGACGTATTTCTGGTACTTCGGCTTGTGTCCACTATTTCACGGGAGATGGAACTGAATTTTATCGTCAAATTTGCGTAAATTCCCTATAAATTTGACGTTATCATAATAAACCCATAATAATATCACAATAAACTAAACGTCGACTAATAAATTTGTTTCTGGTAAGAATAAATGTTTCTTAAGCTATTAGTCAAAAAACGTTTATTTTCAAGCTGATATATAACAATTAAAATATAAAAAAAGAGTATTACATTTTGAAACAGTAATGCTTATGTTTTTCACCACTTGTAGCGAGCTGTTGCCGTTTTTATCGCGCAAAAAGCAATCGCTGTTTCGCTTTTTTTTTGTGACGTGAAACAGGACAGCTATAGTTTTTAGGTTCAGCTTTGGCGATAAAAACGACGTCACACGTGCCTTGCTACAGGAGCAGGGGAGTCCCGTTGCTCAAACTCCGACTTACCTTCGCCAAGATAGGAGTGGTGACCACTAATATGTGACAACTAGTGAAGAGACACTATTTCTGGTTTCAGACTGGCCCCATTAGAACTCGTAGTATCGCTTTTTTTAATTCTCAGGAGTCCCGTAAGACAATGCGAACGGTTCCATATTTAACCAGCAAGCCAGACTGAGTGCATTAAAACATTACGGATTTGGAACTTACTCGAAGTTCGCGACTCGCGCCATCTCCCGAGCATAGGGACTCCGATCCAAATTAAATCCAAACCACGTCCAACGGTATTCTACTTACATTTAGTTTGTGGAAACTGATTTATGAAGTAATGAATATACTTAATTATATAAGATGTT
The DNA here is from genome assembly GCF_032362555.1 of Amyelois transitella. Classification (NCBI taxonomy): domain Eukaryota; kingdom Metazoa; phylum Arthropoda; class Insecta; order Lepidoptera; family Pyralidae; genus Amyelois; species Amyelois transitella. The sequence continues at coordinate 3,129,947 of NC_083509.1, forward strand.
AAAGGTATCATAGACTTGGCCAAGGATCCAATACAGGAACTTCAATCATTTTCGTGAAAATCTGAATTTTTTTATAAAAAAAAATTGAAGAATATGCTCGCTTTCATTTTTTCAAAAGTCGCGATTCGTTAAATCAATAAAATGAAATTAAAATAAACATAATAATAAACGTCTATGCTAGTCTGATAGCGAATAAGCTTCTCTGTGCAGATTGTAAAAGTCAATCAAGGGACAGGCTATAAAATGAGAACTTTCTTTTAGGCGATAGGCTAGCAACTTTTCACTGTTTATATTTCAGTTCCATAATTAAGCCGTACAGCTAATGGTGAAAGACTGTCGACTCTGTTTAGCCTGCAAGAGAAACATACGTGATCATATATAAGTATGTATGTAAACATGCAATTACAATCAAAACACATTAATTTCAATTTTAACTCCATTAATACAAAATCGGTTAATTTCCACCATACTACAGATGCCATCCAGCCATTTAATACTGATGAAGAGTACAGAGACGGATTCAATTCAAAGCCATTAAAATAAATCAGGGGCCGGAGAATAATCTATTATACTGTCAACGGCATGTCAAATTACCCACAATTAACCCTTATATGTCAGTTATACATACTGACGCATCTTTCCCGGAGTTGTAGGCAGAGACTACATCTTTCCACATGCCCCGAACCCTACTTTTTTGTCTTCATCCACATTTATCTCTCGCTCTTCATGCAAGCGCGTCGGTTTCGGGTACTCTTGATCTGACCTTTTGCCAGACGTTTCGTTTTGATCGAGGCACGTAACAGTTATACTTGATACTAAACTAAAAATCTCGTTAAATTCTGTTCCTGCGCAAATTTCAAGATATCCTCTCTTACACTTAGAACACATTAACAAATAATTTATTTATAAGGAACCTTTATTCCTTTCAGATGTCTAGTCCCAGCGGTCAATTTGGATTGTACGTTGATGTATCAGGCCAATTTCAAAGCCATTTTACTACAAAGATTTACAAAAATCCATTCGATAGTGTTTGCTTGAACAAGTAACACAAAAATATATTCATACAAACTTTCGCATTTATAATATTTAGTTCGATAAAGTTAATGCATAGTATGGGTAAGTTAATGTGTTGTAGTGTGTACGTCAACGTCATTCATTATGAGACACCCGCAGACAGTGGGATGCGAATGTAGGTCAATGCGTAGCATTCAGAGTACTCTTTTAAACTATTAAAAATGTCGTTGATATTTTAACGGATTGTACGGTTGTGCATTTGTGTATATGTACACCATAGAATTAAATGAAGAATATCTTTATTTTAAATCATCAAAAATAAAATTTAGACGCTCCTGGAAAAGACTAAAATGCAAAGTTTAAGAAGGTCATCGAAGAATAAGTTCAGATGCGCTCAATAATCATGTCTATTGTTTGACCCATAGAAATGATTATTAAACCAACCGAAATTATTAAGTTTACGATACTAAAAATCCTCATTTTTATGAGATTTATGCAACATATTCGCCTTAACATGTTTGAAAAGACTTTGCCTCTAACAAATTCAAGATTTTAAAAATGAGTGAGAATTTCGGGACAATTTTTGGTACATTTTCATTTCTCGTCGGCACTATGATGAACGCCCAAATAAACAATCACTAGGTATATACGCTTTATTAAGTAAACAGTAAATGAGACGAGATTGTATTAATCCCCACACCCTCATACGGAGAGACATGGAGGATGCGTATCAATAAAACAACATGGACGATTTGAGACCGTCCAGTCTCGGCAATGGAAGCGGATCGATAGACGCTGCCGGCCGTAGAACTAATTATACTAGATGAGACCAAATAAATAAATATAAACGGGACTAGCAAAAGCATACAGGCACGGTGGCAAGTGGAGAAAGATGTAGTCTCTCTCTCTCTCTCTCTCTCTCTCTCAGAGAAAGAGGCCTTTAGTGTAATGCAAACGACACAAATAACACAGATTAAGCTAGGCCCGAATTGAGTTTAAGACTTGTGTTATAGACTTACTATGACATACTAACTACCATAAAAAAGGTCGTATACCGAGGATCAAATCTGGGTCTGGTTCGGAAGCGCGTAAGGCGCATACAGGCCGTCAAGCTTTTGACAAGGCCTTAAGTCTTCCCCGATTTGGTCAAGATGATTGGCTATTTCACAATTAAAGCTTTCCCTTACTTATTATTACTTAACAGCTTTTTTTCTAATGGTGCCGTGTGGTTCCCGGATCCCGGTTCCAATAGAAAAACGATTAGGACCACTTCATCTCTTTCCCATAGATGTCGTAAAAGGCGACTAAAAGATAGGCGTACTTGGGATTCGCCTTTTAGGCGATTGGCTAGCATCCTGTCACTATTTGAATCTGAATTCTAATATTAAACCCAGCAGCTGGACGTAACCTTTCAGTCTTTTGGTGACTGTTGGCTCTATCTACTAGTATCTACCCTGCAAGGGTATATATCCGCATAGACGTGATCATTTGTTATATGTTTAACAGCTTCACTTACCTCATGCCTTGTTCAAGACTTATTTTGATGAGAGAATATTAGCTGTATTTCAGAATATCTCCGATGCGACATCTAGTATCGAAATTAAACAAACATCTTTGTGCATTTTATAACTGGCGAACATTGGAGAGCACTTCATTCACTCAATTAATAAATAAATCTACGTGAACGGCCATATTGAATCCTCTGAAATGTTCTGTGGCACATTATAAATTTATTTCAAATCATTCAAATGATATTATAATTTTAGATATTACCTTTTGCTTAATAGGATATCCTCGCTTCTAACTCGCGATAATCCCAGTTCTTATAAACGATCGGCAGTAAACTAATTCATTACAAAAAGGTTTCTGATAGCGTTTACACAAGCAACTAATGTATTAAGTCAGCTTTACTTTGAATATTCGCGGTGACCTTTAATTATTCTCACACTATATTGAGGCATATTAATATTTCCTAGATTTATTTGCCAAATCATAAAAAAGAACTACGATTTAGAAATAAAAAGAAAAGTCTCGATAAAAAAACTTTTTTATGTTTATAATTCTTTTTACCGACATCTTTACATTATTATGTCAGACAAAATAAATATCACATAAGTATATGTCCGTTGCGGAGCAAACAGAGTCTTGAAAACTCTGAAAGGTCACTTTCAACTGTAGTGACAGGTTGCTAGCCCATCGCCCAAAAGAAGAATCCAAAGTTTACAAGCCTATCCCTTAGTCGCCTTTTACGACATCCATGGGAAAGAGATAACGTGTTCCTATTCAGACGGCATCAGATACATTTTTTTAAATTTTTTATAAATTATTTTTGATCTTTTTAATTAAGCAAATTGATCCTATACAAACAATGTATGTGAACATGCCTTAAAAAACTGATCGTTGGACGTTATGTTAAAATTTGCTATTCATGATATTAAAATGAAAGCAAGACGTCAGCCAGCGAACGGTTATGGAAATTAAGAAATGATATTGAACTCTATTTCTGGTATAAAAAGATGTAACTGCTGTGATCGTGAACTCATAACATTGATGGTGTTTGAAAGAATCCGAGACAGAAGTTGAAAACAAATTCATGATTTGTAATTCGTATCTGGAGTTACTGTAGAAACATGAAAGATTGATTTATGAATTGACCGGCAGTATTTAGCATGGGATTCAGAATCATTTAAAGGTTTAAAAAAAAAGTAATGCTTTAGTATAGTTATGATAATCAACAAACTGTCGTTAAACAGAATTATATCTTCTTTGTGATGTCCACAGATAAATTGTATGTAGTGCTAATTTCATTCCAAAATTTTGTACAAAATCACTTCCAATATTAAATTGTGTCCAATCCAATGCCCACACGCATGAACCAAAAGCGTCACGACAAAAAGTAATGGATAGCCCGTGTAAATAGGGCCTATCCTGCGGGGAGCGTAACCGAAAAAAAAGTATGGGAAAAGGGAATGGAAAAATATGATATTATTCAAGGCTAGACGACCGTATAATTAGGCAGTTTAAAAGGTACTCACCAACATCCACCGTGCAGAAGAAATCCTCGCAGTGAGGTTGACCAGGGCTCTGGGAGGCTTCTAGGTTTTGCCGGCCGGCTATTATAAAGTCCTTGAATAACACTGATTACACCAAATGTCTGTATGTTCACTTCACAAATCGAAGTAGTATAATGACTAACGACTAAATAAAACTCATAAATTAACAGTTCCAGTCGAAGATCAATTAAAAGAACGGAGAAGAGAAAAATTCGGAAGATTCCGACATTAGAGATTTTGACACAATGTTTTTTTTTAAAGAAAAACAACACACTATCGCTCATGTGGCCAGTCAGACGCTAACCAAAGAGGCCTTCCGCATTAGGTTTTAGAAGGAGGTACCTCGCCACTACCTAGATGGTGCTAGCCTTGAATGAAGAACCTAAAGATATGGGTAAATAAAATAAAAATTAAAAGAAGGGACGTATCGGTCCAACCAAGTAATGTTTACAAATACAACTTTTCTTAAGCCACAAACGGTAATTACCCTTGCTTTCATTAGCAAATAGGTAGTTAATTATGGTCGTACCCTGAGGTGTTTACTTTGCATTAGTAGTTAAGGAAGTTAAGGCCCTGGCTTGAAAACTAACGGTGTTGACAAAGGCTCCTCCGGCGACTGGGAAGTACTTTGAAGTATTCTAAGCCGTCGCGAGATTTACACTCGTTTAGTACATTGCACACTTACAGCTACATTTGAACGAAGTAAAGTTTCCTGGTTTAGTCATAATTAATGAGATGGTAAAAGCCGTTTTCTGGCCAGCCCGTTTATATAAAGTAGATATATAACGTTTCAGATAAAACTTTGCAGGAGGATGTGTGTTCAGAGATAAGTTAAAAGATTGAAAGATTAATGCCAATATTAATATATCCTACAATAAAAAAAGCAACAATTAAAGGTATATACGATGAAAAGAAGCCGCCGTGGATAGCGGACTTGGACTTGGTAAGCGCTGAAACAATCTAATAAGACTTTGAAATAGAAGCACTACAACAAACAATTCCAAAAAATTCAGTATTATTCCGATTTATATGTTATTTCCGATGCACATAAGATGTGTCAGATAAAAAACCAAATGACTACATTTTATCTTATATTTTTACAACATGCAACATTTCACTTAAAGCAAGCTACGGGTTCCGAAGTACCAGCGCTTTGATAATCGTAAATGTATAAAAAACAGCGGGAAAAGTGTGTATACCATCTATTGAAGTCTCTTTTTGGGCAGCTCTTAAGAGACATATACATATATCAGTGCAGACGATACTTTTGGTAATAATAAAGTTTAAATAGGAGCTATATATCTTAATTCCAGTACAGAAACAGATAATCATGAAAATAGAACATCCTGTTGAGCTGTAAATGCACACTAAGACCTTGAGTGATGCTTTAGATAATGTTAGATATTATACCCAATAACGTAATACTGCGTCAATGATATCAGACTGGTTCTCAATAATGATTCATCAGAGCCGGCTCAGAATGAAAAGAGTTATGTATATCAATCCTTTTATCTAACTTTCGTCGTATCATTTTTCGAATTGCATACTCATCTAGTGGATTCAAAGCTAAGATTAGACAGCGCCGTGTGATTCCCGGCACAAATAAAAAAAAGAATAGGACCACTCCATCTCGTTCCCATGGATGTCGTAAAAGACGAAGAAGAAAGCGACTAAGGGATAGGCTTATTAACTTGGGATTTTCTTTTAGGCGATGGGCTAGCAACTTGTCACTATTTGAATCTCAATTCAAAAAGCCAAACAGCTGAACGTGGCCTATCAGTCTTTTGGAATTCAAGACTGTTGGCTCTGTCTACCCCGCAAGGGATATAGACTTGATTTTATGTATGTATGGATGTTTTAGGCATGTATGTGATACTTTAGACTCTGAAATTTGCAAAAATTGTATGGTCGGTTGCATTCTATAGTTTACATCCAGTTTGGATAGTTTAAACAGGCTAATTCGTAATGTTATCCTTAATGCTCCTATTTTACGCTTACGGAAATATTAACAAAAAATATAATATTGTACGAGAGTAGATACAGAAATGTTCACATAGGAAGGTGATATTGTTATTCGTGAATTAATATACGCATGAAAATTTATCATAATTGTCTTGTCATTGTTATTTAACGCGTGTTAACCGTGACACTTGAGCAGAGTGTTGTCGCAGTCGTATCGAATTCTAAGTAACTTCGTGTAATATGTGAGATAACAATACATAAAGTCATGCCCCTTCCCTGGTCTCGAAGAGTCACGGAGTAGACTTGCAATATTTGCCGCATTTGTTTATTCTTCCTCATGATGATCATTCAAAACTTTGATTTTGGGATTCGATATGGCAGTGAAAGGCTTTTAAAACTCTGGTTTGATTCCTAGCTTTAAATGACAACAGACAAAATAATTGAAAAATTGGAAGAAACGAATGTAACACGCTGCCCAAAATAATTAAACCAAACTCTGACTGAGTTACTTATAAAAAAAAAATGTTGTGACCATAACCACCAATCAGTAAAATAAAATGAAAACAGAACTAACACAAGGTATTTTGCAATAATCAATTCCATGAAGCATGTAAGAACATTGTAAAATTGAAGCCATAAATGAACTAAATCGACAGACACTTTGCACAGACCAAAGTATCATAGTAATTGACGAAAACGTCGCGCGAACCGGTCGGCCCCACTTTGCCTTGATAACGGTCTCAGTCAGTACCAAGAGCTCGTGGTACACACACGCACCATGTCCGAGGCCGAAGCGACCAGTTTCTTGGACGAACTAACCAGCCCCATCAATCTAGTCTTATTAGCCTTTATAGTGTACCTTATATACAAAATAATACAGTCCAAGTTCGAATCAGATGTCGTGGTAGCCCCACCGCCGCCGCCGCTTCCCAAAATTCGGAAGGACCTCACAGTTGCCGAACTCAAACAATATGATGGAACCCAACCCGATGGTAGGGTTTTGTTAGCTGTGAATGGTGTCATTTTCGATGTCACCAGAGGAAAGAGATTTTACGGACCCGGTAAGTGACTACCCCACTTTATTGGATCATAATAGTTTGGTAACGAAACGTTAAGTGTGTAGTAATAATAGTTATGACTCAGCACTTCTATTAATAAGCATGGCAGACTATGACAAGCTATTTATTGTAGACGATTAAGTTCAAATAGGTTTACAGAATAATGTTGATAATGTATTCAAAGCGTCAAAAGTACTGGTGGCATATTTATTTATATAAGAAGTTCTTCAAATACAGACATACCATTCAAAAACAAGATGTTACAACAAAATTGTATATCATTCCTGCTTTAATCTTTGCAAAAGATACAATTTACCTCTATCTAATTACCATGCATGAGCGCGGACGGCGCAATCTGTACCGTTCAATTCATCTCGTTCACTCCAGTTACTGTATCGTTTGCATGAAAGAGAGAGACGACTGCTTCCATTTCATAACCTACAAACAGAACCGGTTTATGTTTATAGTCATAATCATGACGTACGTTATGTTATCGTTTTATGATCCATCAAACATTGTCAAGCGAACACGACGTTCGATAAAAGAAACACTGAATCAAGTTTTATTTAAAGGAAAGTATGATGTATTCACGACTATCGATAAATAAGATGGACCGCTGATATCATACAGAAATTTGATGTGTTTGCATTGTTTTATGATAATAAGGTTCTCTTTTGTTTGTATTGGAATCGAAAAGATCTGCAATCTAAAGATACATAAGTTACGTTGGTATTTTTCAAATAACATTTACAATTTCTGACATATATTGGATGGGTAAATTTAACACTCAAATTATAAATTCTGTCATTAAACCGAAATTATAATTTGAAATCATGACGTTATATGATTAATGTTTTCCACAATTTTGTAATACGCTTGTGTTTTGTTTTAATTTTGATTGTACCATATCATAGAACTATTGCACAATTGTGGCTACGCAGGCATTGCTTATCAACGCCTAAAATAATGAATTTTTTAATAGTTTTAACAATAAAGACTTATTCATATATCCGCATGCGTCGCCTCATCAACGATTGGGTTTAATTTTTTTTTAATACGATTTTACTATAAACGTATTTTCTGTGAAGAACATAATGCAAACAAATTTTGCCAGCTTAGAGGCATACAGTTCACTGCAGCTAGTCATATTAAAGATATTTTATATACCCACTTTGAAAAATGGGTAGATACAGCAATATATTATTTGAACTTACTTAAAATTTAAAAAAATATATATTCATTATAATAACGTTTAATTAATAGTAGTATTAACGTACATAACGTACAATCTTATAAACTTGGGATACTTCGTTTAGGCGATGGGCTAGCAACCTGTCGCTATTTGAATTTCAATTCTATCTTAAAGCCAGATAGCTCAACGTAGCCTATTAATCTTTTCAAGACTTTTGGCCCTGTCTACCCCGCAAGGGATATATATGTATATATGTATAACGAACAATTAAAGTTTATAATATGTTAAATAACTACAAAAACTCCAGTCAAAATTTTAACTGAACCATTCAAATTCCCCCCCATTACAATAACATTCAAATATTATTATATTGCCTTTGTAATTTGGTAGGTTTATAATTAGAATAATATTGACTAGGTAAATGAAATAGGCATTAATAGAAAACTATATATTTTTTGCAATACTAGTAAAATATTTATTTATAAAAGTAACGCAAAACTAGTATTATATTATTAACTTATTTTAAATTTTATATATCCTCAACTATACGACTGACCACAAATTTAGACCAAAACTTTAAAAAATATGTAATTACTGCATCAAATACTTTTGAACCGTCCATACGGAACATATTCTTTGAGAATATCATATTTAAAGAATATGCTATTATGAAAATATAATGTCTTGCGTATAAGCGACTAGCATATTCTGCGACCGAGCGGTCAAAATGTAACACGCATTTTGAAACATAAAGCAATTGCATCAAATTTTGTAACCGGCGCTGCTAAGCCGCGTCTCGCGTCCCGTTGACCGAGCGTTTCCTGGTACACGGGAAATGTTGAACATTGCCGGCCCTGACCTATAGAATAATTATTACTACCAAAGAGCGCCGCGCATGTAACTTTTACATTACTTCAGCTTGCTAGTTAGTTTACCTCGAAGAGGGTACATGTAATCACGTCTATATCTGATCTCGTAGACTGAACCAACAGTAAAAAAAGAGGCCACTTAACTTAATGATACAATTGAAACTTTTTGTTAAAAGAAGAATTCCAAGTTCCTCTCAAAATCCCTTATTCGCCTTTTACGCCTTTTAAGAGGGTAACTTCTTTTTCATTTTTTTTAGAGTAACTATAGCTGCCAGAGAGTGTACTGCACGCTGCATATTTATTTAAAACTTTGGTTTGCAGCTAAAGCCAGGTTACTGCTTCCGCGTAGATTGTAAGTTTAATAAAAGACAAGCTTGTAAATTAGATATTCTTATTTTAGGTGATGGGTTAGCAACCTCTCAGAATGCTCACTTCATTGAAGCATCCAGATAACGTGGCGCTGGCTAGCCCGTAGTAATTCAGACGTATATAGCGTAGACCGCCTGATCGACCCTGACCCCTAGTAACTATTGCTAACCCAGCGTAAGCGCTTTATTTTTAACGACCCTTCTAATAGAGTTGATTATTATCAAACCAGCATGGCAATCTCGTTATTTCATACATTCCATTTGCATTCAGCTATGAAAATGGATTTGTTTTGATCGATCTAAGCAAATCTTAAATATATATTAAAATTCTCGTGTCATAATGTTCGTTCCCGTACTCGGCTTGAGCGATTCTCATGAAATTTTGTGAACATATTGAGTAGGTCCGAAAATCGGCCGACATCTATTTTTCATACGCCTTAAAGATAAGTGTTATCCACTCTTAACATTTTTTTTAACTTGAAATTACTTAAAAGTTATTTATATGGCAAAACAACATTTGCCGGGACAGCCAGTTTGATGAGTGTATGATGACAGCTGTAAAGTTTCAATAACGGTAGTAATAATAACGGTAAAAATAAAAGTTCTAATGCTGTCAAAGCGTTACCGTGATCGGAGGTTATATATTGTGCTATTTTGTGATTCCCAATATTGTGTAGATTTTATTTTTATTTACCGAGCGGGTGAGGAAGATTTTCTTTGTATGAATGTATGTATGATTGTAACGCGATAACTTTCGAATAATCGGTTTGATTTTAATAAATTTAGTAGATACGCTGAAAAGATTAATAAAATTGTCAACTGCGCTTGCCATCAAAATCGGTTGGAAATAAAAATGATAATGTAAATAATATAACTATAGTACAGAAATTTCTTACTAGAAGGCGCTAGAAATAATCGCTGATTCAACTTCCGTGGCGAACGACTTATTATTTTAAATAAATTTACTATTATTTAAACAACTTCTATAGGGATCCAACTTATATATAGGTGATGTGCACTCTTCTGCAAACAGAAGACAAACTAACTCTATTTACCATCAAGTCCATTACAAAATTACTGCGGTTTTACTTACTAACATACATTAATGATAGTAGTCTTCCTCTCTCTCATTTTCAGCTGTTGGCTTTTGATTGATAGTCAAAGTCGAGTAAATTATGTCTTTATTTTATTAAATCATATGTGAGTAATTATAATTTACTCGAAATATCACTTGTTTTTGTCTACCTAAAAGAAAAACATCAGAAAGATAACGTTGAAAAGTTTATTCGAGAAGTGTTTAATAGACAAAAATAAATACATTTGTATGTCCTTACAGCCAAGAATCAGACAAAGTAACCTAAAGTCAGTAACAATAATCTCTATTTTAATAATGCACGTTTATTTTTCTTGGTTTTCTTTTAAGTAAACCACACCAACACACATAGCGCACTTATATATTATTATTACTCATGACTTGCATTAGTATAGCATTTACGTGGTCACATTATCAATTTGACACTCGAGTGATTTTAATAATTATTTGTAGATAAAGAATGCAATGTGAAACACCTGATCGTCGTTTGATGAGAATTTTTTTTTCTCGCAAAGTTAACCTTTGATTCCTCCTCCTCCTTAGTCGTTCACTCTTGACAGAGTGGTCGTGGTTTTATAATGATGCGTCTTCTTCGGATAATGCAGCCCCAGCGATGCGCCTCCATTTGTTGCGGTCTTCAGCGTTACGGGAACATTGGACTATACATAGATGCTTTGATTCTGGGTCGCCAACTGGCGGTAATTACAGAAAGGGTCCAGAATATCTATTAACATAAAACTTTAAACGATAATATAAAGGAATGCAAATTTTTTACTCATAACAGGTTCTTATGCATTACATTATTTCACCAAAAGTTAAAATTTAATTTAATGTTAGAGCTAATTAATAAACTTGACTAAAAATAAATATAATTGATTCTTCGCACGTTTACTCACAATTTCCCTCACGTAAAAAGCATCGGTTAGCACCCAAAGTAATGTTTGCCATAATATAATTTCAGCGCAAACCGGAGAAGTACAAAGCTTAAAGTTGCTTACCTCCTAATATGCATTTCCATCATATGAATTTGTACGAGTTTCGAAACTACGCAAAAACGTTTCAACTTTAGCAACGTTTCGATTCGAATACATATTTCAAAATACATAGAGTTTCTCACAGAGAGTTAGAATAATATTTCATTTGGTAGCCATAGAATTTGCACAACATTTTACAAACTAAAATAAACATTTTAATATTCTAAAAAGATAACAATACTCTCAGATCTTTCAACTTTACCTATTTACATTAATCTTATACAGAATAAGAAGTAATAATTTAAAAAATATAAAAAAAAACTATTACGAGCAGGTAGTAATCTTAATCAATAAATATTACAAGATCATGGATGTCCAATTTCTATAATCACGAGCCACTTGATACGGGTCATGTTATCATAGTAAAATGTAGCTGTCATTCTAACATGACGTTACAATCACATTTTACTATGATCTTATCGATATGAATATATCGCGTTCAGTAGCAAATCATATGAGCAGCAATCACTTACTGTGCCGATTACATTTCTGATTTTCAGCAATGACTTTTTAAATTTTGAAACTAGTCCAGTCCGCAAATCTGCTTGAGTTAAACGAAAATTCTAGTCTTTCCCGATAACGTTATCACAAAAAGTAGGTCTTTTCTAAGGCCTACACAAAAAATTTGGACCAGCTGAATTTAACCTTCAAGTATTTTTTTTTTGTATTGATCCTTTATTACCCATAAGATATAAATATGTTTAATGTATATATGCAAATTTAATTTGTACTAAGTCTCATCAAAACCTTTCTTTAAGTGGTTTAAGTGTGAAAATGTAACAAACAAATATAAAAACTTAGTTTCGTATGAAAAATATTAGTTGAGATGGGATTTGAATGGAATTATTTTGGATAAAGCTCTCTGTGTTTAATATTAACTCTGTGGTTTCTCAATTCAATTTGGAATACTCCATTTGAATGCTTGTGCTCGAGAATTTTGTTTACCTTAAAATACGTTATAAAGGTGGAGCAAACGATTGTTCTTTTGTCGTCTTCAGTTTATTTATTGATTCTCTGTGTTAGGTATATACTTGTTATTTATAATGATATGAATTCATAGGTATAAGGTTACCAGTAAAAAGAAAAGAGTTTTTAATAATATATCGTCGACTTATCGGTTATATGTATATCTATAGTAGGAGGTCTGGAATATTTATATATATATATATATATATGTTAACGGAAATGTATGTAATCCGTATACAATTCCTAGGAACTTTATACATTTCCTAAATAGCAATCGAAAATGTAAAACCCGTGGTGGTACGCGGGGATAGCGGGGCGAGGGGCATCATTTAGAATGTTAACAAACGCTAAGAACACCGCTTACCTATATCGAAGATGAACGTTACAAAGAGTTAATAGAAGAAGTTTCCACGGCAAAAACAACAGCTAGAAATAGGGCAGCATAAAAAAGGGCATCGTTGTTAAGCCTATCATATCGTCAGAATTTAACTCTAAGCAATTACTATTTCTTAATAAAAAAAAAACAACCTAACCTAAAAATATTATTCTCATTTAAACAAGGTATTTCATTACAGAAAGCCTTCTTTTTTATACATTTCCTAATACGATATAGGAATTATATACCATTCCTAGGAAATGTATACATCTCCCAGGATATGTATGTATTAAATAATTTTTAAAACAATATTTTATACATTTCCTAAATAGCTTCGGAATTGTATACATTTCCTAGGAGTTGTATGCAATTCCTAGATTTTATACATTTCCGTTAACATATACAAAAATGTCTGGTATTTTGTTCTTTCTAAAATTATATCTAAAGAATATTCATACCAATTTGTGAATGCGATCGTTTGGTAGTTTCAAAGCTACTTGGTAAGCAGTGTAGTAGTCCAAAGGCGAAGAACCGAGAGCGCGTGCACTTAAATTGTGCTGTGAAGAGGTGCGCAGGGGCACGACGTCACAACGTCCCTATACCAGCCTACACTTGGCTAAACTCTCTTCATACTCTCTTTCACGATAAAAGTTGTTTTCCCAAGACAAGTATCAATCTAAGTAATATTAAATATTTATTCTTGTAACACATCACATGGCATTGTCGGAGAGACAATCGTGATCTTACAACCTTGACTCCATGTCATAGTCGCAATTATGGCAACTCATTGAACATAATTTTATAGAGACACAAAAGGCTGCAGTTTGAATCTTAACTTTAAATTCTATTATATATTTTGCTATATATTCTATCAGTAAACCAATCTTGAATTGATTTTTACATAATTCATTTTGAAATAATCTTAATTTGATTATTAATAAATCAAGAAGGAAGATAGTACATATCGTAAAGAATCAGTAGATTTTTTCTTGTAACTGTGTTAATTTCTGTACAATAAAAATAGGTATTACAAACGTACAAAGAATAGTAACAAAGATCACTCTTCGGGAGTGAAGTGAAACGAAGCATAATGGCGGAAAATCCATGTTTCCGTACCAATAGAAATATAGAAAAATAGTGCTTGTCATAATTCCAATGCATAAATACTATGTGTACTTAAATACTTTAATTAATAATTTTTTATCTACGTCATAAATGTAAGTAGTAACAATAATGATTGATAAGAATTGACATTATCACGCATATGGTTTACAAATACCTAATACTGACTGAAACAAAACTAATGTGTTACAAGTATCATTGTGACAAGTCTTTTTAAGATACAATAATAATAATTAAAACAATAAATAAAGATTTATTTGTTAGGATTGCCGTTAATAAAATATATAGTCATGCTCGTTGATTTAAATGTCACGAACTTTTTATTTAACTACATTTAGTTGACGACTACAGTTTGTAAATAAAATAAATTAAGAGATCACGTGTCAAATAATAAAATTAAAAATCAATTTCTGTAAAAGCATTTCTATACATATAATATATATTAAATCTACAGAAAAATTAATTCAAATATAAAAAATAAATCACGTGTTCAAAATAAATGGAAATAATTTTATTGTATATTTGATAATTTACACTTAACCGAAGAATGGCCAAAAGTTTTCATAGGTTTTTACACAAACCTACTCCCGCTTCATCTCCATAACATTATACAGGGAACTTTAACGCAGCTAATATCATGGGTCCACATCTAATTCGAATGTGCAGGTTTCCAGGCAACGTTTTTCCCTCAGTGTTAGTAAACATATTATTTACATTAAAAAAAAAAATTCTTATGTCACACATTAAAAAGTACATACTTTTAAAGTATACATCTCAAACTTCAGAATTTTGTTTGAGATTTTATAACATGTTTATTAAACAATTTTGTACGACTAAAATCTTACATATCTATTTTCTCAATTCCAGGAGGTCCATACTCCGCATTTGCAGGGAGGGATGCGACCAGGGGTCTAGCGACTGGTCAAGTTGCAGCCAGCGACAAAGAATGGGACGACACCAGTGACCTCACCCCTGATGAAGTGGCTTCAGCTAAAGAATGGGAAGAGCAGTTTAGGGGTACGATTTATCAAATTAAACGAAGGAATGAATTCTCTTTTTTAGACACCAGAGTACGCCCACGGTATAGCCTACAAAAAATCACGCAATTTCCGTTCCCGTAGGAATTTCGAGAAAGTCTCTCTTAGCGCAATCATAGACCACATAAGGAAAATGCCAAATTACAAATCTTTAGACGCAGTGGTTTGGCGCAATTAATCAGTCAGTCTCCTCTTTATTCAGATAGATTTACACATGAATGTCTGTGCCTACTTCTGTGAGAAATAAACGTAATCGTATGTATTCAATACAATAGAGTCCCCTTGAGTTTTTTCAACTTTATCACGCGATTTACAATCGTCGCATTCATCATGATAAGATTTGAAATTGCAACCACTTACATTTATCTTAGTTATGATCTACGCCCTTGTATATTAGTGGTTTAGCATTTTATTTACTGATAGCTTATATTTTTGGCAAAAATAATAATATAGAAGTAAACAATCTAACTCTTCAAGATAAGATAAACTCCAGGTCATTGATTTAAATTTAGAAATATTTATTTTCAATATCATAATACAATCCCAACTAATAAAATAAATGGGAAAGTATTAAAGTTATTTGTTTGTTTGTAACCTCTTCACGCGTTGTCTACTGAATCAATCTTCTTGAAATTCCGCGTATCTATAATTAAGAGTCTGGAAAAAGAACATATACCTATATCATGCTGGCAAAAACAATAAATCTCGTGAGATTTGCGAAAAACCTGTATTCATTTGTAAGTAGCACAAAATTGGCGCTAGCGAAGCTGCGGTTAACAGATAGTATTCTATATTGTCACTAAGTACTGGATAGTACAATGATGGATGTTTCCTCACGATTTTTTTCCTCATTATAACATGCTCTTATGCGGTTAGTATTCAAACTAATGTACGTAACTCCTAAACTAGTCATTGGTACATGGCCGAGGTAGGGATAGATGTATGTATGTTTTTTTTTTTTTTTTGGACAAATTACACTGATTGAGTTAGCCTCGAAGTAAGTTCGAAACTTGTGTTACGAGATACTAACTCAACGATATTATATTTTATAATAAATACTTATATAGATAAACATGCAAGACCCAGGGCAATCAGAAAAAGTTCTTTTCTCATCATGCCCTTGCCGGGATTCGAACCCGAGACCTCCGATGTCACAGACAAGCGTACTACCGCTGCGCCACAGAGACCGACAAGTTAATATGTACATTATTTCTTTTCCAGAAAAATATGATATCGTGGGTGAACTACTGAAGCCAGGGCAACAACCAAAGAATTACGACAACGAAACCGAAGAGAAGAAGGAACTGTAGATATATTGTTGATATTTTTCTAAGTTTTAAGTTTTTTAATTAACTGAAACAATTTTAGTTGTGTACTAAAAAAAAATCAAGTTAACAACTTTTATAACATAATATCGTTAATCAGTAACAAATATACGTACATAAAGATCTCTTTACCATTTAATTTTGTGATATTCAGTACACTATCAAAACCAAGTAAATACTAACTGTACCTACAAATTTACTAAACTGGTTCATAACTAAAATAGTTTCAGTTTCTTTGAACTAATGGGTGTTATTGATTTACTAAATAAATATTTTTTTATGAATAATGTACAATATTTTTCCATAAATTCATCGAAATTCATCTTAGGATAAGAAAATGCATCTGGCGTTAGATTTGTTATTCTCACCCCGCGTATTTGTTCCAGAACACCTACAAAATAGAGATGTTGAAGGCAAAAATGAGAATAGGCTAGTTTGAGCTAGTTGAGTTAGATCCTGATTTTTTTTAATACGATATAACCATTATTACCAAATTCCAACCCCATTATTTCATACAAACATGCATGTAGCATGTAATCACGTCTATATCCCTTGCGGGGAAATCAGAGCCAACAGTCTTGAAGAGACTGATAGACCACGTTTAGCTGTTTGGCATTATGATTATGATGGAATTGAGATTCAAGTAGTGACAGGTTGCTAGCCTTGTTTATAAACCTATCCCTTAGTCGCCTTTTACGACATCCATGGGAACGAGATGGAGCGGCCCTATTCTTTTTTTTATTGGTGCCGTGAACCACACAGCACATTATCCTACTACTATTATAAAGGCGAAAGTTTGTATGGATGTTTGTTACTCTTTCACGCAAAAACTACTGAACCGATTACCATGAAATTTGGTATGTAGGTAGCTGAAGACCCAGAATAACACATAGGCTACTTTTTATCCCAGAGTTCCCGCGGGATTGATAGGGTTTCCATGCGGACGAAGTCGCGGGCGGCCTCTAGTTATTTCATATGATAAGGAAATGCCTTGACCGCTGACCAGAGGTAGGTCAATAATATAAGTTGGTCATTTTCTGAAAGTTGGAACTGCTTTTAGCAATAAGGTTTCGCGTGGTTCAAAGGATTTTTTTTAATAAGTTATACATATAAATTTTAAGTATTACCACTGAAATGTTTCTCAGTCAAAGCCAAGACCTAAATAACTCGACCAGTGTTACAAGACCGGCCAAGATTCCTTCAAAACAGCACAATGCCTTTGGGGCGAACAAAAACAATACAAGAACCACGATTCATATTTCACGGCGCTCCCTCGGGAACATAAACAGACGCATTTCAAAATGGAAGTTATAAATTACCAGCGACCCTCGGACGAGGCGCTAACTCTTTTATCTTGAAGATATAAACCTAGTCAAGATTTTTATGGTTTATACTTAGCATTGCCTTTACTCGAAAAGATTACTAAATCGGGTCAGGTGAAGAATGCCTAAAAATTTTGAGTTCCATGATTTATCAAACAATTTACATTCATTCATGTTTTTAATGTAGACAATGTGCATTCGTCCACAATTTATACTTAGTTAGTAGTTCATACTTACTGATATACTTATACTAATATCAGTAAGTATGAACCTATTTGAACTTCGACTTGGAAACCGAGCAATTGGTATTCCAATCCAAAGTTATATTATAAACGCGAATATACAATCAAACAACTGAATTGATATAGTTCTTGTTTCAAAAAATGGTTTAAGACCTAGCATAGACTACTGTTTTTAAGTATATATGGGAACAGAAAAAACAAAGGCGGAAAAGCGTGTTTTTCCTCACTAGTTATAAAAAGTTTAATCGTTTACCTCATCATAACGAGTTAACCTTGTGCATGGGGGCACAGGGTTAAGACTTAACCTTGCGTCCCTTCAAGTTTTACAAAAGTAACTGAAAATGGACTATTATCCATTAAGAAAAGTTTCCAAAACGTTAAAGATAAGAAGAGGAAAATGGGAATGGAGTGCACCAATAAAAAGTTGCAAGAATGGCGCCTGGTGAAAAGTCGCGTCTTCCTAAGTTTTAACGGCTTGACCAACTCCACGGGTCTGTCGCGACGTTTCAAACGCGGTTACGACATTTATAGATTACTATAACACATTATATACCATGGGAATTTCTAGTATACTCGAACTATACTAGAAATTCTACATGTGAAATTTCAGACCTAGGTCAGTCAGTTTCCTCTTTCGTTTATTAAGATTGTCTGATGAAAATTTTTTAAGTTGGTATTTCATAAAATAAAATTGCGGAACTATTCTCAAACGTTGAAAAGTCATAATTATGTCTTATTTTCACTCACATTCTCTATTCCTGTCTCTCGAATAACAGGCACAGATTTTCATCAGATTATTGTATGTAGCATCTTAAAAGAAAACTAAATACAACGCAGCGCCTTCTGAAACTGCTGCTTACAAAACGATAAGGAAATACTAAGTAGACGGTCCTATCTCCTTAGGAAATCATGCTTCCTATTTCCACAGATTCAGAATTTTTAATAAGCGACAGCAATTTCTATTAATAGAAATGTGGCCAGGCGTTCTAAGTGCTCATATCTGCGAGATCCGCAGCAGCGCAGCGGTGGCCCGAGCTGGCCAATTTCCTCCCGATTTCCCGGCAGTCGCGCGACAAAAGGTCTAATCTCTGTAAGGAACTCTATTTTACGCTTCATTTCTCCAAGAATCGTTTCATTAAATCCCCAATACCTGTATTTAAGTATTTATTTAGTTTGTAAGACCCGTGTTTCGTTACGACATTCCTCGCAAATGAATTTCGCTTGATTGAGTATTGTCAACGGCTCAAATTCGTGCCGCCTTTAAAGGAACTTTTGTCAAGATATTCGATACTTTGCTGAAGGACGTCTACTGTTTCGCCCCCGGATTCGGGTCTAATTTTCTAAGACTCCAAGTAGGCGTTTGTTTTAACTTGGGGAGTTGTTGTAAGAAATCAACTTGTGCTTCTTTAAGCCGTATTTTTATTCACAAATTATGTAATGATGGCCTGTCATGTAAAATTTTACTTTAAAAAACAATTAAAAGATTCAAACGTTTATTTGCCAACTATGAGTCATAAATATAAGTTTTAAAACCTACTAAGCTACCTACTCGAATTTTATGTAACAGCCCATGTGCTTATGAAGGTAACCTTCGTGACAGCTTATTTTTTACTTTTTGAAATCCACAATTTTCTTTCGTGCAGACGCTTGCACCACAAGTCTTCTTCTTCCTCCTGGCTTTAGTCCCGGTTGCAACGTCACCACTTTAGAGAGCACCACTTTGCTCTCAAAAGTGTTGAGGATACAACCGGCATATGCCTCTAACCATGGAATCTGGAACACCACAACTCTACCTTCTAGACAAAATGTCTAGCCCGATTCCAATTGCGATGAGCCATTTGTTTCACCACGGTCTAGGTCATCGTGCAATGATGAGAAATATATGAAAATTAAAAGTAAGGGAAAATAGAACTGAGAGCGATAGACAGTCACTAAGTAAATATTCGAAACCGTCCAATAAATATCTCAGGATTAAATTTCACCCTTTCTTTTCGCTTTATTTTAAAAACTACAACTAATTCGTGATAACTTACCTAGTGAATATTCATAATTTGTTAATATAATATAAAACTCCCAAAGTTGGTGGATGCTTTGAACGCTTTTAAACATGTATCAAATATCCAAAAAGCTCTTTTAGCAATTAAACAGGTATAAACAACCGCCAACTTTCATATGCTAACCGTGTGTATGCACACACAAAACATACAAGCGTTGTAAAAGAAAGTAAGAACAGATATTAATTTAATTTAAGAAACAAAATTATCATGTTTCAAATTGCTCTTTCAATTCAATATACTGGTGAATAATAAAATCAACAGCTCCTCGAACTAAACGTAAGTTTAAATGTAGACTTCCATAGAATTTGAATAATGGGAACAGGAATCATCCAAAAATAGCAATGATTTAAAAAAAAATTGTTTTTGAAAAATGTAAATGATGACATAAGTAATCAAAAAATGATGACAGATATAAAAAAACATAGAAATACTAGCTTTTACTCGCAGATTCGCCCGCATGAATTTAGCGCCATCTAGATACTAAAACGCGACGAAATTAGCCCCACCGACAAAAGAATATAGGTTCTTTTCAAATTCCACGGGAAGTATAGTTTTTACCTAGATCAAAGGTACCCTATGCCCTTCTCCAGACTCTAACATTGTATGTACGTGATTTTTTATAAAGATAAGTTCATTCAGATACCTTGTGAATAGGTAACATACGAGTACAAATAAACTTACTTCCGCATTTATAATATTAGCTGGGATACGTCAGAGCCTCTTTTTAAACTTAACCAATGCTTTTCTTCATCCTTTTTATTTTTCACCAGCAACTCCAGGAAGCTAATACAACTTTGCGAAATCGTATCACTGGAAGCATTCCGAATTTGGCACGGTACGGTATAGCAATATATTCTTATAAGAAAGTGTTGGACAATCGCCGTAAGTCTTCATTGAACCTTGCCTTGTGAACGCAACTTTAAGAGTCGCCCCACTTTCAAATATATAGAAAGGAAGTGCCGTATCTACTTCAACAATAACACTTGAATTTATTATTGTTTTCAGTTTATATGCTAGCAGACGTTATACGTAAAATGATGTAAAGGGAATTCACCAAGATGATAAAGAAGAGTCCAAAGAATAGTACCAGATTCAAGATTCGTCTAGAGCTTATTTAATATTTTATAGTAACTTGGGCTATCATTTCAATAAAGACAAAAAGATTCTTATTTTAACTTATTCTTCAATCATAATAAGTAACTATATAACATACATACTAACTAAAATAACTCTCATAGACACATGAATTAGCTGTATAACAGTATATTTTCAACTAAATCCGTTGAGTAGTATTTGCGTGAATCACACATGTTGTATAAACCTCCTCACCCACAAACTATAGCATTTAATAATGTTAGTAAGAGGATAATAAATATACGGGAAATCACAAAGAATGAGCTCACCAAAGTAAACCTAAAACTAGTACATATCATGGAATAATATTTATAAAAACTTAATAAATATTTGCGACTAGTTAAAAAAAATCGTAAGACATTATAAGATATGCCACTGAATTTTCGTATGCCAAAATGCCTTTGTGTACGTGTTTTGGTACGAGCTATCGTTTATATCAATTCTGACAGGATTACGCACTCAGCGACCTCCCATATCGATTACTGGCGATTTGTGCACCGATATGGTTAATTAACAACTAGTTATTCTCCAGGGGAATGCCTAATAATAAAGTATATTCAAAGAATGACGGAGTTTATATATGTACATCAAGGTGTGATTTCCTCATGTGTTAGAACATTATCTGTTCCATAAAAATACTATAACTGAAATTGAGTACAAATCAATGCACTGCCTAGACCAAACTGCATGATTAAAATTTAAGGTAATTTTTTTGGTCTAAGAGTTTGCTAGGAGAGAATTTAATATTACTATGTTGGCCAATGTTTTGCAGAGGACATATGTATGTATATGGGACCACCCTAGCGGGGTTAGCATAACACGAGCGATGTCGTTTCTATCGCGCGATAAAAACGGCATCGCACGTGCCATTGTAGGCCCAGAAGGAGAAGGATGACGAAAAGTATAAATTGAGCACCACACCCTATTTAAAGTTGGTTGATTTTCTTGTAGGTCAAGCCAAGCGATAAAAAGTGCAAAAAGTAATACTTCACACCTACTCAATGTAAATCACAACTTTTTGGTTTGGTTTGCTACCCTTGTATATATTCCGGGTCCCTATAATTCAGGATAGCCCGCTGTCCGATCATAAATATTAGCACTGCGTCGCTGCCAAACGCAAAGTTAAACCAACCTTTATAAACGACTTGCCAGCTATGGTTTTTCAAAACACGTACGGAAAGAATTAACGACGCCAAAATTTTAAATTTATTACCTGATAGTTTCAGGGTTTTTTTAGAAGAAATTTTAGGATTTTGGGATGCTTTGAAATATTGCCCTACTTATACGCCTGTTGTTATTAGGGGAGACCGGGTACAAAAGTAACATTTTGTACTTTTACTTTGGTTTCTTGTTAGGTGTGATTATTTTATTGAAATGAATATAAACATTTAGACATTCCGTTTATGGTCTTTACATCGGTATCTCAATTTTGCTTTTTATTGTTCATTTGATATGAATCACAGAGACTTGAAAAAAAATGGGAAGTTGTTACTTCCGACCACGTAGGCAGGTCGGAAGTAACACATTGTGGGTCAAAAGTAACAGGCCAAAAGGGTTCGTAAAGAAAACAATATAACATATTATTTATTTTAGGACTTTACATTCAAAGAACTTGCATTTAAAATGCTCAAAAACTTAAAAAAATATATTTTAAGAAAACAAAACAACTTATAATTTCTTCTTCTAATAATGAGATCAATAATTTTTAAACTTTAAGCAATCATTTTTATAATCAGCCTTATTTTAATCAGACACACAATTGTAACATATATAACTGTGTAACTGTATAATGTTACATGACAAACATTATATTTTTTTGCCAAGGCTCTAATTTTTGTACCATTTCTTGAAAGCTCTTCAGCCGCTTTTCGGTATACTTCCGTGTCAGTGGTTCCTCGTGTGGTAGTTCTGATGCGCTGTCGCGGCATCCTGTTAAAATAAATACACACATAACAATGATAAGCAAAAAAAGTTAACAAATCACAAAAATAACATGTTACTTGTGTACCCACAGGGCTATGTTACTTTTGTACCCGACCACATTTCTGTTAAAATATCAAAGATAACATTAAAAAGAAACGTGCTAGACAAAAATGAATTAAAATACTGTGTAATCAATCTAATCAAGAATTAACATGCAAACATTCAGATTGGTATCATCTTTAAAAGACTACAAAAACACTAAATAAGAAAACGATAAAATACTTACGTTTGGTTTGTGAAATCACAAAACGTCTTCTCACACAACCTAACAGTGCGAGGCGCGGGTGGCAACTGAATGCAAGCGAGGGGGGTACCGCCCCGCTGTGAACTTACGACATCAACGTGGTATTTGACGGTTAGATATACGCACAGAAGATTTGTTACTTTCGACCCGCCGTTACTTTTGTACCCGGTCTCCCCTACTTAACATTCAACAATGAAGTGTATTCAAGTAATACTTATATGCTGTCTTCTTCCCGGCTTTAGCCCCGGTTGCATCCTCACCAGTCTAGAGACGAGCCCAGGGTAAGCCTTTGACCATGGATCCTGGATTGGGTGAGTCAGGGTTTTTACACGAAGCGACTCCCATCTGACCATCGCCACCTTTGCACATCTAGTTGCCTCAATGTGCAGGTTTCCTCACAATGTTTTCCCTCACTGTAAGAGCATCGGTTAGAGTTCAAACTAATGTACATAACTTCAATCAAGTAATGTATGCATTCTATTGATATTTCCTCTTCTATCGAACGTCGATTACCTTATGTAAGAGTTAACCGAATTTAAGACTTCTAATTACTGACTTACACATCAAACTTAGGCTACTTTTACTTATAAATTCTCACTTAAGGGCAACTACGGGAAAAAGCAAAAGACAACTAACAAAAAGTTTGTGTGCATTATTACATTTTAAAAGCAAAATTTACTAAAGCTACATTCCTGAAATTTTGCACTGAGATTTCTGAAATCTTCAAAAGTAACACAATTCACTTTTATTTCTGAAAAATTCACACTCAAGCGCAACCACGGGTAAAGGCAAAAGACAAAAACCATTCTAATGAGAGTCTACTGCTCTAGAAGGTATTCATCTAATAAGTCATCAAAAGGGGTAGTCAATCATTTTAGGTATAATAATAAATAGTAAGAATAGGTGTAATTCCTAGATAGGCGAATATTAGATGATAATAACCTTATTGCAATAAGTTTTCATTACTTATTTTCTAGAAACAATCCCTACAGTAGTTTCTTGCCTCGTTGAACACATTTCTGCTGAGCACGACGATATCGGAGGTATAATGTGGGTAATCCAAATAAATACCAGCCTGATACAGCGGAACTTCCGCATGGCGACTTACTAGTTCGATTACTTTACAAATATTACATTTGTTTCAATAGATAGATAAGTTTTTACTATTGATGACGTGTATTTCCAAACATCAATAGAGAAAATAATAGGTGCACTCCATTTCTTTCGCATGGATGTCGTAAAAGGCAAGTAAGGGATAGGTTTATAAACTTGGAATCCTTTTTTTAAGCGATGGGTTAGTGACCTGACTATTTGAATCACAATTCTATCATTAAGCCTATTAGCTGAACGTTACCTATAATTTTTTTGGGAATGTTGAAATTTGGCACAGATATACATAGAATAGACCAATGGGAGTGACATAAGCTACTTTTTTTCTGGAATTCCTGGAATGGTTTCACCATAAAATTTTCACTTACGTTTCAGTCGGCTTGTTCAAACGTTACTGCACGATCTCTTCACAAACAAACACACAGTTATTATTCGTATTGTTTGAATAACCGGACCGGACCTGCGACCGGGCCGACAATGCCGGACCGGCCTGCGGTGAGGAAAACATACAATAAATCATTTGCTTATCCTCTTGTTAAGGGCAAATATTTGTATCGGTCGTGTTTATTTTAATTTTAAATTGTATTTAAAACGATTGCCTTTTTGTATTGTGGAGGGACAAACAGATATCTGCAGATACAAAAAGCACTTCTCCCTATTGGTTTTAGACCTGCATCCTCACCAGTCTAGAGACGAGCCCGGGGTAAGCCTTTGACCATGGATCCTGGATTGCGTGAGTCAGGTTTTTACACGAAGCGACTCCCATCTGACCATCGCCACCTTTGCACATCTAGTTGCCTTAATGTGCAAGTTTCCTCACAATGTTTTCCCTCACCGTAAGAGCATCGATTAGAGTTCAAATTAATGTACATAACTTCAATAAAGTAATATATGCATTTTATTGATATTTCCTCTTCTATCGAACGTCGATTACCTTATGTAAGAGATAACCGAATTTAAGACTTCTAATTACTGACTTACACATGAAACTTAGGCTACTTTTACTCCTAAATTCTCACTTAAGGGCAACTACGGGAAAAAGGAAAAGACAACTAGCAAAAAGTTTATATGCATAACATTGTAAAATCAAACTTTACTAGAGCTACATTCCTGAAATTTTGCATTAATGAAAATGAAAATGAAAAATGAAAATGCATTTATTTGCTACAATAAACATAAACATGACCATAAACATAATTTACAGAGAAGGTTACATGTATATTGCAGAATATTTGCCTATTATGCTTAATATCTATGACTTCCTCACTAGGCAAGCCTGTATCGAGGAAGTCAATTACAATAATTCAACATACAATTTCTGAGCCAGACGGAATTTAAAAATAATTAGTTACTTAAACTTAAATTAAAAACTAGATAGTAAGTGGGTAGGGAATATTTCGACTCAACTTTCAATGATTAATATTTCTTCTGTTTCATCATAACTTAGAGTAGACAACCAATTTTTAATAAGCCTCTGGGCTTCACGTATAGATTTTCTCTTAATATTGCAGAATTTGATTACATAGTTGTAAATATATATTTTAATGAAGATGCCTAACCTTTGCGCAAATCTTGTGTTAACAAGGGGAACCGGTACTCTAAAAACTCTTCGATTTGCAAGATTTTCGTAGTTACTGGCAGAAAGAACTGATTTATGCATAGCAACAGACATTTTTAATACATAAAGTTGGCGCACGGAAAGCACACCAGCCACCCTATAAATATCATCTGTCGGGTATCTATATGGTTTACGAAGCATGGTTTTCAACACCGAACGCTGAGCCCTCTCAGCTCGAATAATAGTAGTCTTAGCAGCATTTCCCCAACATGAAATACAATACATAATTATTGATTGACAAATCGCGTAGTACACAGATTTCAGAGTATCAATACTCGCAGCATTTCTAAGATTACGCATTACATTAACCACCTTTCTTATTCGAGCGGAGAGAATCTCAATATGTTTCTTAAAATTTAGATTTTCATCTACGTGAACACCAAGGTATTTCATGTACTCAACGCGTGTAAGAACGTCACAAGAACAGTGCTGCATATTACATAACCTGCTATGAATTTGTATTTTTAGATCTAGGTTAGGGGCAGACGCAGCAGTCCTGTGAAAGCACAGATACATGGTCTTATTTGTGTTCAGGGTTAATAGGTTATTATGAAGCCATTCAGAAACAAGAGTCATACCACGTTCAGCGGCATCATGAACTTCAGCCCATGTAGCACCGTGAAAAATCAGTGCAGTATCGTCTGCGTAACACAGAACAACGGAGTTTGGAATTTCAATATCAAATATATCGTTGACGTACAGTAGGAATAAGGTTGGTCCAAGTATACTTCCTTGTGGAACTCCAAATCGTACCGGCTTAGTTTGACTAGAGACCTGACCAATCCTTACACACTGATTTCTGTTCGTCAAGTAACTCGTAAACCAATCAAGACAGAGGCCACGGATTCCCATGGACTCCAGCTTTCCAAGGAGAATAGGCACTGACACGGTATCGAATGCCTTGGTTAAGTCCAAAAACATACCAATACAGTTCCGTTTTTCATCAAGGTGAGATGCAACCGTGTTTATTAAGAGAGAGACTGCATCCTCCGTACTCTTACCCCTTCGGAAACCAAATTGTTTTGGGGATAGTAAATTGTGGCATTCAATAAACTTTAATAACCGCTTGTTGACAAGCTTTTCTAGTAATTTAGAGAAAGTAACCAAAAGTGCTATAGGTCTATAGTTATTTACTGAGTCTCTAACTCCATCCTTATAGATTGGTGAGATACAGGCAACTTTCCAGGCAGTTGGGAAGACGCCACTCTGGAGACTTAGGTTAAATATATGTACGAGAGGTATAGCAATTTCATTTTTAATATATTTAATCAAAGAGTTTCCCAAACCGTCGATACCCGGGGCTTTCTCATTTTTAAGACCAGATATAAAACCTTGAACTTCCTCAGTATCTGTTGGAGTAAGAAACAATGAATTTACGGGATTATTTTTAATTTTAACGTTTGCCACAAGTTCCGCCTCTGTCTTGTTAGTTATAGAAAGTATGTCGTTTGCTAGTCTTTGTCCTACCGTTGAGAAATGCAAATTAATGCTATCAAGAGACTGCTGCACGTCGCGACACCCTGGTTGTTTAAGTAGTTCGGTTGGCTCTTTCTTAGAGTTAGTTAAATTACTTATTTCCTTAATGATACGCCATAAACCTTTAGGGTTGTTTTTATTTTCTTTAAGTTTCTTATCCTCATATTCTGTTTTGACCTTTCTCAAAAGGTCTACAAAGAAGTTATGGTAGCGTTTGTATATGACCTTGGCATTTATGTTAGAAGGGTCATTTTTTGAACTCAAATGTAAACTATCTCTATGCCGCATACAACGTATAAGCCCTGGAGTTATCCATGGCTTAAGGTTAAATTTAGATCTGCTTACTGTTATCTCTCGAGAGTGTTTATTAATGATAACATTCAGTCGCTCCATAAACTTATCATTCGCGATATTAACATCATCTATAACGGTAACACAGCTCCAGTCAACAGTTGCTAGTTCCAATCTTATAGCTTCGTAATCGCGCCTTAACTTAACACGACTTGGTCTGGCCGGTTTTTGATTTTGGACGCATATACCAACCATTACCATAGAGTGATCAGTTATAGCATTATTCCATACAATACCCTTCGCGACCTCAGGATTGCGTATATTTTTGATATATATGTGGTCAATGCAACGTGAGCCTCTAGTTCTCTCTGTGATAGCTGGAAGGAAACCGTGTTCCGCCATGAAACACATGTATACCAAATCATCTGAAGTACTCAGACTATCCAATATATTAACATTAATATCGCCTGCCAATAAGAAGGGTATACCATGGTCTACAATACAATTTTGGAGAGAAGAAAGGAAATTTTCAAGATGTTTAAAAGAAGGCGAACGGTATATGGCAAGAATGTCCATGACATTGGGAATGTGGACTTTTAAACTATCAGCCTCTTCTATGGGAGGTTCAGATACTGTGGCGCACCAGTTATCCTTGATGTAAACTACAACTCCACTATTTTTGTTGTGAGATCTATTTGTTCTGTGGTGAGTATAACTAGGGATGTGAGGTATAATTGTTGAAGCAGAAAGCTGACACTCTGTTAAGACCATAACGTCAAAAGATACGTCAAGAGACTGAAGAGCCACAAGCATAGCGTCGATATTCTTTCCTATTCCTCTAATGTTAAAAGCAAGAAGTTTAAAATCGTGAACTGGTTTAAAAGACCGTTTGCAACTGGTAACGTCGTCAAATATCTCACAGTTAACTTTTATAGAATCCAATTTCGATGTGATTTCGTCGTTAACCAGGCCTTTTAATATGGTAATTTTCCAATTTTGGATGTGTTAGTAGTATCAAAAAAAATATATGAATATTATTATACCTCCAGTAAGCCATATCCTTATTTTCGAACAGAATAAAATTAACATTTTGTTTTTTGACGCGTCAAAAACACATGGATAAAACATAATTGGCAGTATTAAACTTACAGTAAACCCATTGACACAAACATTACTTGAACATAGATACATTGCAGAGAGTGTCACCTTGTATGAACCCAGAAAGTATTCCTTTGGAAAGCTTAATTTTACAAATTTATTCAAAACAGCTTTGTTTGCATAAACTACGTTGCTCTGATAGTAGCATAACCTCTTAGAATAGCCCAATATAGAAAAAATCAACACAAGCACAAGAAAAATCCTAATGTTCTGAAGTTCCGGATGGAGATTGCACAGGAAGAACACGGTCCAAATCGCTTTTCGATGATATGCGTACAGCCCCCTGTCCCTCTCGCTGTCTGATGTAGATGGTGCTATGATTACACCAGCAAAAAGCATATCCTTGCTGTTTGGCTCTGGCCCGGGCATCACGAAAAAGTAATCTGCCCTCTCTTGTCAATCGCTCGTTAAAAAATACTCTTCTGGTACTTCCTAAGACGTCCAGGTCAGTACTGGAAAGATTTTTCCGAGACTTCGAGGCTTTCAGAAATTGGTCGCGTTTTGTACGACGCAGAAGTCTAACCACAACTGGACGAGGGGCAAGCAGCCTGTCCTCAGGCAAGGCTGCGGTTACAGGGGGTCTTTTGGGACCCACCCGGGCAATCCAGTCTATGTCGTTTTCCTCCAAAGATACTCCCACCTTCCTTGCCGCCAAAAGGACAACGTGATGCAGGTTTTCATTGGTGTTTTCTGGTATTCCCACAATTTCCATTTCATTGGAAAGGTTATACTGCGCTTGAGAATTTAATTCGTTCTGGAGATTATTAATTTTTGCCTTCAGGATGTCCACTTCTAAGTCCCTTTTCTCCAAATATCTAATTCGTCCCTCGGTTTCAACTATTTTGGACATTATCTCATCCATCCTTCCGTTAGTGTATGATAACGAGCGGGTAAGGTCTTCCAGATTTAATTTTACGGAAGAGAATTCTTGAGTTAAGGTGCGTAGTTGATCAGTTAATTGACTCAACTCATTTCCCGCTGAGTCTGACTTCTTACGAGTCGTCACATTTTCGTTGTTGGCTCGAACTGGTGTGAGGCTATTATCACCACCCTTCTTGCTAGTGGCACAACACTCAGGGCATTTCCATAGTTTTTTACGGTCCGCTGTGAGATTTGTTATGTTTATACATAAAGAGCAAAAACTTTTTTCACAGGAAGACGATGTACATTTTACAAAATTTTGATCCTTAATAGTTTTCATACAACCAGCACACTTCATATTGGCCGATTTATGGATTTCGTATAACAATGTCTATTAGGCAGCGATATACGACTCTCAACCTTGTTTAATCTATGACACACACTCCACTGTGACGCACGAACCGCGTTTCGCCGGTACTGCACGCGATAATCGCACTTGCGTTGACTGCGTAACCGCGACGATGCCCTGGCGGTCGAAACACAGTAATGTGAACACTGTACCCGCACAGAAAAAACAAATCCAATTCACGTCGACGTAATGATGTTAATTACACTAGTTTTGTTGAATACTATGCGTTAATATATTATTTACGGTTGAAACTAATAGGGTTATTATACTTTAAAAATTAGACTACCACTTTTACACTGTTTATTTAAATTAATTCATACGGAGATCAAAAACACGGTGTTGACTATCTGACTCGGTTGAGATGAATCGTGAAATTAAGATTTCTGAAATCTTCAAAAGTAACACAATTCACTTTTATTTCTGAAAAATTCCCACTCAATCGCAACCACGGGCAAAGGCAAAAGACAAAAACCATTCTAATGAGAGTCTACTGCTCTAGAAGGTATTCATCTAATAAGTCATCAAAAGGGGTAGTCAATCATTTTAGGTATAATAATAAATAGTAAGAATAGGTGTAATTCCTAGATAGGCGAATATTAGATGATAATAACCTTATTGCAATAAGTTTTCATTACTTATTTTCTAGAAACAATCCCTACAGTAGTTTCTTGCCTCGTTGAACACATTTCTGCTGAGCACGACGATATCGGAGGTATAATGTGGGTAATCCAAATAAATACCAGCCTGATACAGCGGAACTTCCGCATGGCGACTTACTAGTTCGATTACTTTACAAATATTACATTTGTTTCAATAGATAGATAAGTTTTTACTATTGATGACGTGTATTTCCAAACATCAATAGAGAAAATAATAGGTGCACTCCATTTCTTTCGCATGGATGTCGTAAAAGGCAAGTAAGGGATAGGTTTATAAACTTGGAATCCTTTTTTTAAGCGATGGGTTAGTGACCTGACTATTTGAATCACAATTCTATCATTAAGCCTATTAGCTGAACGTTACCTATAATTTTTTTGGGAATGTTGAAATTTGGCACAGATATACATAGAATAGACCAATGGGAGTGACATAAGCTACTTTTTTTCTGGAATTCCTGGAATGGTTTCACCATAAAATTTTCACTTAAACGTTTCAGTCGGCTTGTTCAAACGTTACTGCACGATCTTCACAAACAAACACACAGTTATTATTCGTATTGTTTGAATAACCGGACCTGCAACCGGGCCGACAATGCCGGACCGGCCTGCGGTGAGGAAAACATACAATAAATCATTTGCTTATCCTCTTGTTAAGGGCAAATATTTGTATCGGTCGTGTTTATTTTAATTTTAAATGATATTTAAAACGATTGCCTTTTTGTATTGTCGAGGGACAAACAGATATCTGCAGATACAAAAAGCACTTCTCCCTATTGGTTTTAGACCCGGTCACATACGCACCACTCTGGAGAGAAGCCCGGGGTATGCCTTTGACAATGAAATTTGGATGTGGTAAGTTTGGTTTTTACACGAAGCGATCTATTCTTACACAAACTTTACAAAAGAAACTAACACGTATTGGATCGATCATTGTTACACATCCAGTTGTCTGAATGTGTAGGTTTTCTCACGATGTTTTCCTTTACAGGAAGAGCATCGCCTAATTTTCAAAAACTGTTGTGAATCCGAGAGAGAACTCTCGGATACAGATGAAAAAGCAGTGACTCCCATTTTCTGATAAAACACAAAGATAAGCAAACTGATTTCGCTGAAATGCAAAACAAAACTATAATAACGTATTCGTTTGTTGGAAAAAGATATCTAGAAATTCAAAGCGAAATTCCGAATAAAAGGCTAGTAATAAAACATCCGTCTCACAGAAATCTGAATATTATTATTTAAATTTCTGTGATCTGGCTTCAATAGTTTCAAATCTAAATTATTACAGATGTTTAAACCGGCATGAGGAGGTTCTTGATAATATAGCTTCTTATATCATAAGATTGAGAACACTATTTCTTGCTGAATACCTTAGAAGTTATTTTACTAACGAGGCCGATTGCTGTCAAACATAATCAAGTTAACAAAGAAATGAAGCTTATGCATCAAATCATTATTTAAGAGAGTTTGGGAGAATTAAGCAAGCAGTCCATCGTAATCAAAGTACAGCCCAAACCTAAAGATTTGAAATTTCACATTTTCCTTATTTGTTCTCGAGGTGCATTAAGAGAGGCTTTTCCAAAAATCCAGCGGGAACGTAAATTAAGGGTTTGTATTATTTGTATTACACGGATGGAGCCGAAGGCGTACTCTAGCTTTAGAATATTTATTACGTCTATGTCTGCCTATATAGACATTTAACTTTTGACAATATCACACACTTATTCCGTACAATAAGCACATGAAAACCACTCGAAAACTAAACTGGGCTGCTGACTCACTGGAGTCATATTCTATCCTTCTGACTGTACAAAAAATTCAAGATAAATCGTAGCACAAAATCTAGACCCGCGTATCCCATTTACATAACTCATATGACCACGTACATCATCCGTCCCAATTCGTGGAGACCTTAACCCTTAATGCAATAGGTAACACGTCCGTCCCCTGGGAACTCCTCGAAGATATCATTCTGACACAGTGGAAACCCTTTTTCCATAGACATGTTTATTAGTAGATTGCGGAAAAGGTTACTCCTTTAAAAAAAAATTCTGGCAGGTACACTCTGTAGCGGGAACAATGATTCGGCTCGACCGCCACAAAGGGAAGACCCGCCAGGCAGTTATGACTGGGCAACAGCGGCTCCGACGATGTTGTCCGAAATATTTACTTGCGAGATTTAGACTCTTCGCTGTTATTGGCTGATAGCATCACGTGATTGCCTGTTGTGACTTGTGCGTAGAGATGTCGCCACAACTCTCTCTTTTATAGTTGTTATATATGTATAACAGATAAAAATCCATGTTAAAGATTGGTAGAATTGAGATTCTGAGATACCTAATCATAAAAAAAACTCAAGTTGAGCCTTTCCCTTGATAGAGTTTTATAACCTGCGCGATAAGATGAGAACAGCTATGATATGGGATAATATGGGCCATATTATGTTTTTTCCTCGCTTCCAAAACAACATGGCAGAGTATAAATTTGATGACAAAAATCTGTTTAGTTTCATAAAATTTATTTTACAGTCTTAACAATTTTATAACATCTATTTGAGTATTTGGTCAAGAGACTTCTTATATAAATCGTGATACATATAGGATATACAAAGGACTTAAAGTTGCTCGAACTTCGAGCATTCATACAATGTAGTTTATCACTTTTAGCTTACACGCTAGTATGACTTACCGGTGGTATGAAAGTTTTTGTTTTACAATGTAAGCTGTATGCAACTTACCTACAAAACTTAATTAAAATTTGCTGATGACTAAAACGTCGTTTCCTTTTACTGGATTTATAATTTAGATTTGCGTTTATCTTAAAAAGAAATGACAGCATGTAATATTTTGATTGGAGGTTGGAAAGTTGAGCAAGTGAAAGAGTTTGTATATCT
Organism: Amyelois transitella; assembly: GCF_032362555.1. Lineage (NCBI taxonomy): Eukaryota > Metazoa > Arthropoda > Insecta > Lepidoptera > Pyralidae > Amyelois > Amyelois transitella. The sequence continues at coordinate 3,163,873 of NC_083509.1, forward strand.
AGGATCAAAGTTTACATCAGATGGCAAGTATGATAGTGATATTGAAAGGAGAGTGAACGCGGGGAACATGGTGAATGGAGCTTTGCATGCCTTTATGAGCAGTCTGAAACTATCCAAAAAGGCTCGACTGGCTGTGCACAGGGGCGTGTTGGTCCCGACATTAATGTATGGGAGTGAAAGTTGGGTATGGCAAAAGAAGCATGAAAGCAGAATAAATGCAGTGGAAATGAGAGCGTTAAGGAGTATGATAGGTGTGAAATTGAGTGACAGGTTAAGGAACAGCGTGATAAGGGAATGTTGTGATGTGAAAGAAGAAAGAGATGTAGTTACAGGAATAGAAAAGGGTATGTTAAGATGGTTCGGTCATGTGGAGAGGATGAATGAAAGCAGGTTGACTAAGCAGATATACAAGGAAAGTGTGGAGGGAAAGGTCGGAGTGGGAAGACCTAGACGAACGTATCTTGATCAAATTAAGGACGTCCTGGTAAAGGGTCAGGTCAAAAGTACCCGAAACCGCCGAGCTTGTATGAAGAGTTATGAATGTGGACGAAGCGAAGGAAGTATACAGAGATCGTGGCAAGTGGAAAGAGGTAGTCTCTGCCTACCCCTCCGGGAAAGAGGCGTGATTTTATGTATGTATGTATGTTAAAATGTACTTTATGTTCTAATGGGGAAGAACTAAAATTTTAAGTGCGTCTTAAGGAACTAATAAAATCTATACATATGTATAAAGTTATTGTAACTGCCCAATGCCTGTACTTGTGAAACCACATTTTATGACGAACGAAATCGCGGACAACCGATAATTATAAAATGAAATGTAAATACGATATTATACGATATAACAATATACATACCAACAGCAAAAACGTCCTCATTTAACCATAACAAGCCATCCTTCAAAATCCACATAACTTTGCGAGTAAAAAATATGAAACAACTTCTAAAAGAAACGGCGAAATGTTTACAAACGCTCGCGGCCATTATAGAGGACAAAGAAAGTATTAATCAGTACAATTTTTCTTCGACAAAAGGAGAATAGAGGGTCATTCCTTGTAATGCTTTACGTAATCCTTCTCAATCAAGATAGGGTTATGCCCGGCCAAGGGAGGTTCCCCGGCGTATTCATTAGGGAATCCTGGACAAATGTCCCGGAATTATGTTTCCGGATTACACGCCTCCGTAAGGAAACAAGATGGGACAATCGTTAGAAGAAAAACATTTTGTCATAGAGAGCCGTGTTTACTTCGGATTAGTGACGTCATTGTGACGACGTAAGTAATTGTATTCACTCGTTTATTTGGCGCCAAATCTTTCACGAAGTATAATGTATCTTTCGGGCTAACAGATAAACAAAGAACATGCGAAAATAACTGTGTATATGTGTTACCTTTTCATGGTCATTTTGACTTTCTATTTTCCGTAGCGTAGAAATTTCAAAAGAAAACATGACACGATTTTTAGCTATCTGTATCTTAAAGTGTCTACTTAATTATAAAATACTTATGTCAACGCCCTGTTTAAACGAAGCCAAAAGGGAAAAAGACATCCATCTAGCTATTAGCGCACAACCAAAACCACTGCATGAATTTAACTACTACTTGACTTACGAAAGGATTATATTTTCAAATAGTCCACTGCTGGATTCAACGGCCTCTATGGCGCAGCGCTAGTGCGCTTGTCTGTATCACCGGAGGTCCCGGGTTTGAATCCCGACCAGGGCATGATGAGAAACGAACTTTCTCTGACTGGCCTGGGTCTTGGATGTTTATCTATATAAGTATTTATTCTAAAATATGGTATCATTAAGTTAGTATCTCGTAACACAAGTTTCGAACTTACTTCGAGGCTAACTCAATCAGTGTAATTTGTCCCGCATATAGGTATTTATTTATTTATAGGTATTTATAGGACTAAAGCCTACCCAGAAATAGGGGGATTTTACCCATAGTTACTCACCAGCAGCATCAAAGCATTTCAAGAAAGTATCAAATAAAAGTGCCGTGTGGTTCCCGGCACCAATGAAAAAAGAATAGGACCACTCCATCTCTTTCCCATGGATGTCGTAAAAGGCGACTAAGGGATAGGCTTACACAATTGGGATTATTTTTTTTAGGCGATTCTTTTTTTTTTAGGCGATAGAGAGGATGCTAGCAACCTGTCACTATTTGAATCTCAATTCTATCATTAACCCAAATAGCTGAACGTGGCCATTCAGTCTTTTCAAGACTGTTGGCTCTGTCTACCCCGCAAGGGATATAGACGTGACAATATGTATGTAAGTATGTATCAAATAAAAGTCAAACAGGATTAAAACTTCAAAGTCTGTTGAAAAACTATTCTTTTCTAAAACTTTATAATTTTACCACTGAATCATTACATCGTAGTTCTCGCGCAAAAACGAGGCACGCACCGCTAATTGCATTTCTGATTTCTCTGAAGTCGCCTTAATTAACTGCAGCCGATGTGGCTACACTATTAACAGAATGGGCGGAAACGGGATTTCCGTTTTTTTTTTTTTATACTTTTAATTCTTTTTTCAGTTCTATTAATAACGGCTAATAAAACGGATGTAGAATTGTCAGTCAAATTTTGAAACTCATTGCTAAAGCTTGCGAATACATACATACACAAAATGCCGCTTTTTCCCCGGAGGGGTAGGCAGAGACTATATTTTTCCACTTGCCAAGACCTCTGCAAAGATACCTGTACATACATTTTAATTCATCAATCTTTAATGCAAACTCGTCGTTATGAAGGCTTAGTGTATTTTTGTACTAATCTTTCACCAGACGTCGTGAAATACTTATATGTCTTTTTCAGTCTCATTTTCAATATTCGATAAAGGACATTGAACTTGAAACATTTACAATTTAAGGCAAGTAAGTAAAATAACAATACATTTATCTTCAAATTCAATAGTTCGCGGCTCCACGTTTAATCCAATAAATTTACAAACGCAGGTACTCCAGGCTCGCACTGCATCAGACCTTTTTAAATATATTGCATTGGGTTTTATTTGTCGTTGCAATGTTAAATTGCGCGGGATAAATCCACAGACAAACGTATGAATCTGGGTAAACAATGTCGGTTGTCGCAATTTATTTATCACAATACATTGGGATTTTCATACGTTCGTTAATGGTGTGTAGTTAATTGGAATTTTGTTTCAGCTAACAAAGCGTTATCGCAAGTGGATTCAATTAAATTGAAAAGATATTTATGGCTAGATATTTTATTTATACTTCGTAAGCAATTTTATTTCAAACTTTTAAAGTTCAACGTAGACTTGGACTGTACTGTACAAGTGTCCACAACTAATTACTAATAAATTAATAATTAATACTTATTCAAAAAGCCTGTATGCCTGACTGTTTGTATAAAAATCTATGTACATAATTAACCCTATATAGGCCTATGCAGGCCTTTATACACAAGCAATCTTCCTAGAGACGCCACAGCCTAACTGAAATTTCAAAAGGTAGTCACTAGGTCAGTAAGAATTTAAAACCGCATGTTTCCATCTTTTTTGTGCACCCTGGCAAACTTTGACTGGACATAACTGGACTAAAATTTGTGATATATTTCCTTGTTTATGATACGTGTGGTTTCGGACACTTTAAAATAGAATCACTCCATGTCTTTCCCATGGATGTCGTAAAAGACGTCTGAAGCTTATAAGCTTGGGATCCCTCTTGTAAGGCTAGCAACCTGGCCTTTCGGCCTTTTCAAGTCTATATCCTTTTCGAATTTGAAACTGCCTCTAAGGGAGGATATCCTAAAATTAGAACAAATCGGTGATAATTTTTCATTTAACGTGGGCGAAGTTGCGCGCATTATCGAATCTATTTATATGTAAACAGAAGTTTCCTAAGTTCGTCTTCCATCAGTCAGTAACAGAAGAGTTACCTACTTACATACTTTCATATTGATTCGAAGCCGATGAACAAAACGCAAACGTAACAAAATGTGGGCGCCATTTTTCAATATTTGGGAGATAACAAAACATCCAGGAGTTGTTTGTTACAGAGCAAAGTTCCCGAACTTCGGAAACAAATCTTACACCTACGGAGTAGTACAATGACTTCTTTTTGGCGCAAACAATTTATCTGTGACTCTGAAAGTAACTTTCTCGTAAATATTGCTGCGATTTCAATATTTTGAGTACCTATAAAAATATTCTCATCAAAGACGAACTGCGTAGCATGGTGCTAGTTTTTTTGACTCTGAACCACAAGATTCATAATAAAAATGAACTTTATTTATTTACTAGTTGTTGCCCGCGACTTCGTCCGCGTAAAGTTCGAGTTGAATCTTAATCATACAGTCAGATAGAGACAGACAGACAAAAAATGTAAAAACAAAATTCTCTATCCGTTTCAGTCAAAATATTGAATGTCCAGACAAAATATTTTTACCGTTTTATTATATGTATTAATTTGATTTTCATTTTTTTTAAAACTCAAACAACACAAAAATATTTTTTTTATTAAAAATTAATATCTTGTTTTTGTTGGGACTCGAACTTGGACCGCCAACTTCACAGTCTCACGCGCTAACCATTGGACTATCGAAGCCGTTGCGATGGTGTCGAAATTAAAGTAGACTACATACATATGGTCACGTCTATATCCCTTGCGGGGTAGACAGAGCCAACAGGCTTGAGAAGACTGAATGGCCACGTTCAGCTATTTGGCTTAATGATAGAATTGACATTCAAATAGTGATAGGTTGCTCGCCCATCGCCTAAAAAAGAATCCCAAGTTTGTAAGCCTATCCCTTAGTCGCCTTTCATTTATATTTATATGTTATAGGTATTATGCTGTCGTACAATGATAAATGACTTTAAATTTTAAGTTTCGTAACTTATTTGCAGGCAAACTCATGCCTTGAATTCATTCAAATGTCGATAACTTTTTTTTCAGTGAACCGATTTTGATGAAACAAACTTTAAATGCTATTCTGAGTCAAAACAAAGCAATTGGCGGAAGTTTCAAGTAAATCGGTTCAGTAATTTCGGAGATAATCGTGATCATACATACAGACAGACAGACAGACAGACAAGAAATTCAAAAAAATATTTTTGCTTTCTATTATTCATTCTAAGTGTCCCTCTATCCATTTCAGCCAAAAATACTAAATGTACAGACAAAATATTTTTACTATTTTATTATATGTATAGATTTAATACTTTATATGCCTTTTCAGTAATATTTGCATCGGTGGCTACTGAATGTGGCTAAGTTACTTAGACCCTTTTCACATTAAGCATATACGCGATATGTGGGAAGACATCTCAAAATAAGTGACCTATTTTTACGACTAATAAGAAAACAGTCTAACTACAAAATCAGTTTCAGAAAACCATGGTTTTAATATCAAATCGATTACTCATTAAAACCACATATTTACCTACATATTCAAACTTCTTTTTGAAAGGGTAAGCAGAGACAACATCTTTATACTTCACGTTATCCACATTTACAATTCTCTCTTGGCAAAAACTTATTAGTTTATGGTACTCTTGACGCCTAGTAAAATACTGCCAAAATCCACCAAAAACATACAGATTTAAATAATAAGACCAATTCAGAACCAACTCAACAAAGATGACTTTTGAAATGCAGTTAACCGAAATTAAGGTATTGTTTACATCTCAGTCGTTATTCGAATATTTTCGTGTAAAATAACCTTAGTTTTACTGCAATGCGGTTTGTCACTCGTTTACAACAAACGTGTGTTTTAAGAATTTATTTTATGAGCTTAACTGAACATACTCTGTTCACAAACATAACGACTGGGAATGTCTCATTCTGAGATAAACTTATTTCCCCTTTGCAAGAAATTCAGGATAACGTTATGCCACGTTTTATGTTGTTTATGTTGGAAAGGCTTATTGTTGTAACTACTTTAACATACTCTCATGTCTATGTTTGTACAATTTAAATAAAATTTGTTAGTGTTATTTCATTTCATTCGCTTTGCGGCGAGAACTGTGCTGGTTTCTGGTATCATGCTTTAACTCGAAAATGATCTTGTTTATGATGATGATCAGATCAGATGTAGTCTCTGCCTACCCCTCCGAGAAAGAGGCGTGATTTTATGTATATATGTATGTATGACAATTTACTTAAAATGACAATTTACATCCAAAAATGTAATAAAAAGGTCTCCGTTCAGCAAATGCCACAGTGTGAACCACGACGCTGGTTTTCCGCGGATGCCTTTGCCAAAATTAAAAAAGACACAAAACAAAAACGACATACACTGCATTAAAAATTAAGACTATGGTGGCGTAACACTCTGTTTAGGAATATAAAAATATTAAATAAAAAAGCAGGTATAAATACTCGTACTAACTACTAGTTTAATTCTAGTTTTTCTTTAATTTTTCCTGACTCGACGCACATAAATTGTACAATCAAAAAGCGAACTGGCTAATGAAATTCCCTAAGAACTAATTTATGACGACCTAATTTCACAAAGCCACTAATCTTTCCAGATATAAGCCGCTTATGCACCCAATGTGAGCGCGCCCTAACACGAAACTACGGGCAACTGAACTGCAACGAAATCCGAATGAAATTCAAAAGCGCACGCTATGTCCCACTTGATTTGAATATTTGTACACGGAAAACTTTTTATACGATTTAACAGCGCACCAATGAATTGAGCGACGTCGTTAGCAAAAAAAAAATTTAACTTTTTCAACAAAAAAAAACATGTTTGAACAAGTCCACGTCCACATGCGTTTTTAATATTATTTTTTGTGTGCGTTTGCAGCTCTTGAAAATGCTACACTGTTTACACTTCTATGAACATTTTCTCTCTTTACACAGCCTTATTTCGTAATTTATATTCGTAGAAAGGCTATTGTTATTTAATTTTGTATTCTAGGAATCAGTCCAATGCTTTTGAAATTGAACTGCTGCTATTTGTTACTATGGTAATCATGAAAACTCCATTAAACATTTTGAAAGTAAATTTATATTTTAAAGGTGCTCTAAAATTTATAATTACGAACAAAATTAATTTTTTTTATATGAAGTTAATTTAATAATATGTATTAATATAAAGAGAAATTTTTTTAATTTTATCGGCCCAATGCATAGCCACTTGGATTGCATTTGGTGTTGCCTCGTCCGTGTGGTCCATTCATGAATAGCATTAAAACAACCTCAAAATGTGATTGCACCAAATGATCCGCCTACTGAAATGGTGAGTTACGAGTTACGATCACTTCCCAAACAAATATAACGTCAGAGCCAAGTAAATAAATTTGTATTGTAACGCGGAAATCAATTAAGAGCATATAATCTTCCTACTGTCTACTTTCTTGTATTTTTAACGAAGTTGATAAAAAATCACAATCTTAACCTCATTCCTTTATATATAAATAGAGGCCGCCCGCGACTTCGTACGCGTGGAATCAATCCCGTGGGAACTCCAGGATAAAAAGTAGCTACCGCTACCTACATACCAAATTTCATCAAAACGAAAGAGTAACAAACATCCATACTGACATCCCGACATACTCACAAACTTTCGCATTTATAATATTAGTAGGATATACACCAATATCTTTTTGCAGAAAATCGCAACCTTATTCATGCAAAAATAAGTAAGCTCTCTTATTTAAGGTTCCTTTTTTTAACAAATAGCAATCTCTTTCAGCGCAACTTAATTTACTTTTGTTATCAATTAAAAATTATATTTATTCTCTGCGCGTTAGTAAGTTAGCTTAGGCAGAACAGAATTACTCTTTCCTGTCACATACCATCATTTATTAAGCGATATCATGTATTCTTATTGAAAATAAATCAATTTCTATCCTAATAAAAACTAATGACATAAATAGAAAATATAAATGTTGAACTTGGCTGGCACACTACCAAGCACCGAGCAGACCACGGATTGCGCCGAGCGCGGGTGATGGACGGCCTTAACTAATATCTCTCCAATAAATTACCTACAACTCTATTCGGGCTCTAATTGTTTTGTTTGTTACGATTTACGATTGTGGCGAACTAATTTTGATGACCGGGTTGTTCTAATGGAAATTGAATATATTCAAGTGGTATTGGTTTTCGAAGAAAATATTATATTTGATATAGAAGTATGTAATTCCTTTTACTACATACATACATATAGTCACGTCTATGTCCCTTGCGGGATAGACAGGGCCAACATTCTCGAAAGCACTGAAATCCACGTTCAGTTGTAACTTAATTATTTTTAGTGACAAATATTACGTCAGTGATAAATTATGACATAAATGGTATATACATATGTTGCCGCTTTGATTCCGTGCGGGTAGACAGAGCCAGCAGTCTAGAAAAGACTTTAAAGAGTTAGTATGGTATTGAAATACTAATAATAAAGTGGTTAATATAAACCTATTGGTTAAAACAATGCAGTATTTGCAAAAAATAATCCTTAAAAAATTATTAATTGGTTTTGGAAAAAAGATAGCTGCGAATAGAAAATTTATTAAAAATAGATTCGCAAACAAAAATATATACATACATACATACATACATATAATCACGTCTATATCCCTTACGGGGTAGACAGAGCCTACAGTCTTGTAAAGACTGATAGACCACGTTCAGCTATTTGGCTTTAAGATAGGATTGAGATTCAAATAGTGACAGGTTGCTAGCCCATCGCCTAAAAGAAGAATCCCAAGTTTATAAGCCTACCCCTTAGTCGGCTTTTACGACATCCATGGGAAAGAGATGGAGTGGTCCTATTCTTTTTTGTATTGGTGCCGGGAACCACACGGCACCCAATATATATACAAAAATATATATTCGCAAATAATAACAAAAACAAAATGGTAGTAGAGAAAATATGCAGTATTGCACTTACAAAGGGAGTCAGGATTTATTTTTACCTACATATACTTAACTAATTTAAATTTAGCAACAAATTTGAATAAAAGCCTTTTACGACGCACAAGTAAGACGATTACAAATTGACATCTGTAAAGAATAATCAAAGCAATTTCATAACGTAATTGCCATCAAGAAGGAAAAACAAAATGTTCCAACTTTTAAGTGATTATTCAATTTAAATTTCGAAATGCGAAATTTTATAAACTGCTGAAGTGTAAGCCGGTTAAAGGGATGTTTTTCTCGTCTTTAAATAACTTTTTATAACTGGAGCACCCATTTTGTATTGACCAGGGTTTTGGGAAAAGTGCGTGTAATTGTGAAAGTTAAACGCCTTAACATTCAAAGAAGCTCTGCAAACAGAAATTAAGAAACTTGTTAATGAAAACCGCGCCCTCTTCAAACACTCTGATATTATTTTGATAAGGAATTAAATCCCCCTTGCCCGGTCTGATTTACGTTATGATTCTGTGAGACTCTCTTTCGTTTTCGAGCTTCGAAGCTCGGCCTCCATTGTTAAAAGCATGTTAAGGAATAACAGGTTTTTTTACTCATGCATTAATTTTCTCATATACAGGATTTCTGATAATCTGGATGTGCGTAGCGAGCGCAGGATGTCCAAACATTTACATTGACTTTATGCATTGCATTATTTTAAATATCTTTCTTAGTCATATTTTTTTGATTTTTAATTTAAATAATTAAATGTAATAATTAAATCTAATCTCTTTGTATTTTGCCGCAAAATGTATGCATATAGTATTGAATAGGTTTTTATATTTAGTATAAGTTTATAGCCACAATAACTCAATATAAACTGTTACATTATGCTTTTAACATGAAGTCTACCTATTGTTCCACACATATTCTATTTTTTTACTATAAAGTATAAATAACGGTTAACAACAAAATGTGTACACAGTTTAGATTCACAAGACATAAATCATCAACTTGTAATAGAAATTTGAAGATAACACCGTTTAATCTTTAGGAATAAACCTTTTAAGATATATCATTAAAGTTTATTCGCCTAACAGCGAATTTACATATTCCCAAACATACGTCTAATAAATCAACATTCCAAAAATAAGTACACTTTAGTCAATTATTAATATTAAGAATATATGTTTATTCAGTCAAAAGGTCGTTGCCACGTACAGTTATGACGGTTCAAAAGAACTACTTCAACGAATATTATGAAGCTATCGTAGGAAAACTAATGGAGTTTCAGTACTTTCAATACACCCACTTAATTCAGCGGAGATAAGTGCATAGGGTGTATGACAAAGTTATGTATGTGTTGTGGGCGAATCGTTAAACCAGACCAATCGAGATTCTCCTGGCTCTTATGATTTTGCCTGATTGCAAATTGAAGCACATTTAAACAAATGTCAGTAATTAGCCATTTTAAAAATATTGATTTTATTTTCAATATTCAGCTCAAGTTGTGTCCCATGAATTACAATGCATTCTAGGAAGATAATGTATACCTTTCTATCACAGCTGGCATAGCGCTGAATTATATTATTTAGCTACCCAATAGTGATGTGCCTAATTATTTTATAGAAAAAGTGGCGAAAATGTTTATTTATTCGATTTAAACTTTATGTACTGGTTATATTATGAAGCAATCAGTCCTTAATTTTGTCGATTACTGTGATCTGGCTAGCACGGCGCTATAAACTATCGCCGTCCCTTTTCACGTCATAATAAAAAACGAAATAGCAATTATTTATCACGCGATAAAAACGGCGACGCGCCCCGCAGATCACGAAATCATCTCCTATGTTTTGACCAATATGCAGTCATATCATTGTCAGAACTGGCCAATCACGTTTGACCTAGTATTACGTTATACGCGACATATGCACTAAGTTGTTATAGTCCATCCCTACTACTTATCATACATTTATTTATTTATTTACCCAAAACTTAGTCTATGTTAACAGTTAGAAACCAAGGCGATAAAGCAATAAGTGTCTAAATAAAACAATGTACCTGTGATTTGGTCGATATACGATATCGTGGTCAGACCGGGCCAATCGCGTTCGACCCGTAATACGCTATGCCCGCGACATATGCACTAAGTTTGAAATAACTCCGCTGGCGGTCTATTTGCCTAGCTCTCGAATACGACTCGCAGTCGCATGGAATCGGAATTATCGATGGCACTACGGGAAATTTAAGATTCGAGTGTTTTGCTAGATATTCCTATGTATCTGCTCTATTTATGAAATTCACATTATGTATATATTATCATATATATAGCGTACACATATATTTGCGATAATAACTTAGTATAATATCAATTGCGATGCCATTTCACCTAATCCAAACTATTCTAACTTCTCACTTAACATACACATGTTGTGAGTTTGTTAAGTGATTTTCTATTTCTTTGTTTGCTTTGCCATCTTAGTGTGTTCCACGGGCAAAAAAATGTTTGGTAATAAATCGTTTTCAAATCCCACTGCGACCATATACTCATGTACAATTTGTACAGTCAAAGACGGAGGAAGTTGACCGTCTATGGCTTTGATCTGTATGAAAAGAGGATCATGTTTTTCTACAGTCGGTTGTACCGAAGGCCCTTTTCTGACAAAACACTGATCACGTTGAGGTTAAACATCATAAGCACATTCAGGCCAATGAATGTGTAACCAAGATTCAAGCTGGATTTGATATTTAATAGCATTTATCTTCGTGTATACATAATATATAGATGTATATACCTCTCTTTCTTGCATAATCAGACACAGGGCTTATCAAAGATCTTAAAACATCAACACATACACATGTCACATAATAATTATCCTGTACATGGCAAGCAGAGCCAATGTTAACATTAAGTCCGCTTATTGTTCCATACAGATTGTGTTTTGTACTAATGTTACCAGTTCAAAAAGCGACGTTTAGCTCAATTGGCGATAGGTTACTAACCAAACGCCTAAATGTCATTACAGAAATTTTATTCTCAAAAAATGAATATACAAATTCACTTATAGTGAGAATTTACAAATAAAGCGTACATTAAATTCATTATCATCATCAAATCGTCAAGCAAAGTAATAAACATTTCAACAGCTCAAGCAAACTGTGTGTAAGTGTAGTGAAGTAATTTCAAAGGAGATGCATATAGGAGTGCATTGCATAGCTATGTCGATATGCACTCATCTGCTGGGAATTAAGTGGGCGGCACTGTATTGGAACTCCTTTACTTTTCAATTGCAGTCGACCGAAGGCGGGGACGAACTACTTTTGTTTTTTTTTAAAGCTAGATCTCGAACGTGAGTATTCTAGATTTGAAATTTGTAAATGAAATAAGTTTTTTGTTGTTTAGTAGGTACCTATTTTGTTTTTGACTTTAGAACAATTAAACAACATTATTAGATTACTTATCTATTTACACTATTTGAATATTTTATATTTCATTTATCGAAAGATGCAACAAAAAAAGACAATAATTTATCAAATAATAGTACATATTTTAATGAAGAGAGTTGAAATGAAAGAAGTATGCCGAGATTACTATTCCAGACTGATTTAATGTATGTATGTTTTATTCATTATAATATTCTTTGGGGTATTTATCCTAAATGGGGCTCGATCCAGTCCACAAAATTGATAAAAGGAATGTTATTATGCTGTTATTATAACATCTATATGCATGGGAACTGACGGGACTTGTCTTTCCCTGTTTTCCATTCCTACTGCTTAAGTATACATACATACATAAAATCACGCTTTTTCCCGGAGGGGTAGGCAGAGACTACATCTTTCCACATTCATAACTCTCTTCATGCAAGCTCAGCGGTTTCTGTTACTCTTGACCTGATTTTTGCCAGGACGTCCTTAATTTGATCAAGATACGTTAAGCTTAAGTATGCGACGTAAATTAGTAAGTAATTCGCAAGTATGGACTTATTATTAAAAATATGTAAAAGTTTATTTCTTACCATGGTGTAATCATCGTTTATATCGGCAAACATATTTGCGCTATTGCCAATCAGAGGAAAGTGATAACTAAGATTTTTTCTATGCGCGAACGTAAATACTACGTCAAACGCCATAAAAGTATCTTACTTTCAACTCGCAACTAAAAAGGCTTAACATCCACGCTCTTTTGCTACTGTAAATTATATTTTAAGGTTCTGAGAATATGAGTGAATTTGGCTTGGCTTCTGTATGTGTTTTGCCGTTAAACCATCTAAAAACAATATTTAGAGGGAAGGCGCTGTTCTGGGACAAAGAGTGATTGTGACGCATGGTCGTCCCGACCCTCATAACTCGGAAACACGATCCAATCCAACTCTATGTACCTTTTTATGTATTTATAAAATTGCGCCGCCTAATGCGATGGTATAAAGGTCGTGTTTAGGTGGAAATTGAATGGTCCCTGTTGGCGGCGTGCTGTTCCTTTATAATAACTTCGTGTAATTACTTGGGATACCTACTTCTGGATCGTGATGATAAGAGAATCCCGGGTAAGTCCTATGAAGGACGCAATCGAGATAAGCGTCCAAAGTAAGAGCGATTAAATTATGATACTGCTGAACGCGGCCTTTCAGTCTATTCAAGTCTGTTGGTTACCCCACAAGGGATGTGTATGTAAGAGCGATTACATTCTCCTAATTTGCCCTGATTATGGTTGTTAAGAGAAGAATTGACTCTAGAGTGGGTAAGAAAGGCAAACTGTTGGACCTCTGTGATTCTGATAACAGGGAAACCTAATCCAACTTGTAATGCCTACCCTTAGTATATTATATTTATATATTATATTACCCTTAATGACATTTTATATTTTCATGAGAAAGAAATGGAGTGATCCTATTCTTTTTTGTTTTGGTGCCGAGAGCCACACGGCACCTTTATTTAACCCTTTTTAAAAAGGAGTAGAATCCTCAATTTCGGTGATTTTATTTTATACTCGTATATAGCTTTTTATTAGACTACTTACAGCCATAATTTCCAGCCCATTAAGTTTATCCAAAAGACTTGTTCTACGCTTAATAAAAATGATGTAACAATTAAATCCGATCTTCCTGCAGGTAGTAATTAACCTCATCAATCACAATCCATCCACGTCACTTTCGTCCCTTTAATGATGAATACAAAGATACAACAAATAATTTAGGCCATGAAGTAATATAGTTCAAATTTCATTAACGATTATTGGTAGACATTCCAATATAATATAATATGTCTAAGTATGTTGAATATATAGACAGATTATACAAAAATCCTTTAAATATTGCACATGACTTTTATTTAAAGTTTTTTTTATTTTAGCTGCTAATTCAATAGTTTATCGCAGGCAGTAGAAATTCAGCATTTAAATTCCTTGTTAAATGTAGGTGATCAAATATAAACGATTGTTAGAATCTCTCACAAAATTTACTCGTACCAAGTCACCGATTAAGTTCATTTGTTATATAAAAGATCATGGAAATTCCCAGGTGTTATGTCATCATTAACAGTTCAAACCCTCAGTCGCAACAAGCCCTCCCAACTTGGGCGATAAATGCCACTCGTAAACCCTACACTTGATATTCTGAATTTCAGTCCCGACTGAAAGTACCAAATCGGGTATTTTATTGTACGATCGCATTTATAGTTATGCCAATTGCCGATACTGTACACTTTATTTGATACTAAAGAAATGAAGATAAATTTGATTTGAATTTTTAAGAGCAGATCGCGGTATGATATATTTTATTTTATTGTGGTTTTAACATTTTATAGAAATAAAGAATGACGATGGAGAGTTATGTTATATATCCATGGCCCAGTTATCTAAGAAGGATTCTTCAAGAAGTTATATTATCTAGTTATTGTCATATGCGAGTGTAATCTGTACGTCCTGGCGAAAGGTCGGTTCAACAGTACGCTTAACAGATGAGCATGCATAAAGATAGCTATGCTCACCCCTTCGGCAAAGAGCAAGATTATATGTCTATGTATGTATAATAAAAGAAAATCAAATGTTTTTTCTTCACTACTAGACCAACATGGAAATTAGCGCTAGACGAATGTGCAAATATAACACACGCTTAATTTGTTCTCCATAAGTCAGTATCCTATAGCGACCCACAATCACCTGTTCAGAAGATTTATACTGACACCTTTTCAAAACTGCACGAAGAACGGCCATATTTTTTTTTCGTATGCGGTCATCAATCCTGCGCAACCTCGATTGCCAGTTGCTCACGTCGCTGAAATAAACGCAGATAAAAGAATAGAGAAGATTACACAACCGGAGGGAAGTCCGAAAATGGTTAGGTGATGACTTTCATATGAAATTGGCGTTTTTCAATATAATATATTTATTAAATAAGTAAAGTGAAAGTTAAGACCTTATAATTGTTTTCTCTCCTCCTGCATCGTGATTACAAGTTATACCAAGGTTCTCCATATACTAAAGTCTCAATTTTTCAAACCGAGTGTTTATTCAATCTTAAATATACTAACGCTAATAACCGTAGATAAATATATAACGTATCTTTTCTCTCTCTGTTTTCTATTTATGTTTCCTCCCTGTATCAGAATAAGCTGTAAAACCCACTTCGGTTATTTGCCTTGTTTATTCTTTATGTGCGCAAACGTAGATCTCAAACCATTAACTGTGAAAGTTTTGAATGTCTAATTTTAAGCTGATTTCTGCTCATACACTGAACAGCTGACATTTCCCTGAATTTATAAAATTTATTAATCTTCAAACTCTTAGTCATTAGTCATGTCTCCTCCTTACCGTAATCATCAGTACCGAGTCAAACTAAGCTAAGTACGTAATAACTCATCTGTGACGCGCGCTAACATTAGCCGTAACAAGCTGGTCAATGTACAGCCGTAATTACAGGTATTACGTAACTTGAAGCGATATTTAGTACATTAGTTTGATTGCTAACCAAACTTAAGGTGAGGAAATACATTGTGAGGAAACCTACATAGACAGGCAACTATGATCCAATATGAGTTACATTATCTTACAAAGGTTGCGAAAATCGCTTCATGTAAAGCTGTTGCACAATCCAGGGTCGGAATCATATGCGCACATTGGACTCCTCACCAGGACGACGTTACTTAATTTTAAGAATTTTAAAAAGGTTACTCAAATGGTGTACTCAAAGAGACGTACTAAAATGGTGCTATTTTTTTTCAGTTGTTGGTCAAGTTTAAAAGAAAATATTATTATAAGACAAAAAGAATCAACAAGTCAATTCTTAGAATTACTACTTTTAACACGAACGCTACGACTGTCAAGAAAGCTAGGAGTGTCCAAGACATACCTGTTTGCTACGATCCTCTACGAGAAAATATGCTACGAAGATCTACGCTTCAATCCGATTTGCTACGACAAATATTACTGCTACGTACATTCACAGATATAATCACGCCTATATCCTTTGCGGGGTAAACAGAGCCAACGGCATTGAAAAGACTGAAAGACCACTTTTGGCTGTATGGATTAATGATGGAATTGAGATTCAATTAGTGGCAGGTTGCTAGCCCATCGCCTAAAAGAGGAATCCCATGCTATAAACATGGGATTTCTCTTCCTATCCCTTAGTCCATTTTTACGATATCCATGGGAAAGAGACGGTAAGGTCCTATTCTTTTTTTTTTTATTGTTACCGGGAACCACAAAGCACAAAACTAGGAGGGGAAATGTCCCCCCATACCTACCGGGTAGTCTTACTAGTAGAACTACTAGGATTTTTCTTACCAATAAACTTACCGACAGTAGGACTACGCTTGTGTACTTTTTCCCCATTAGCTAAACTGTGATAGCACTATCCTCAACCGTAATTTTTCATACATCCACTTACGGCCTCAAAGAAAAACAACCTCCACACATTAGGCGTATTCGCCTTCCGGAATTATCCGTTAATTTGGCTTTGACCTTTTACTTGACCCCGGGTCAGTTTCAGAAAGTTTTGTCTTGCAATCTAACTTCTTATTGGTAAATTATTTTTATTACCATACTTATACTTCACGAAACCCTGTTATGTTTTGCTTTTAGTAAAAATAATTAAATAACTTAAATAAACGTCTTGCCGTGCCTTGATGCCATGTGGTTTCCGGGACTTTAGAATAGGACAACTTCATATGATGACTTTAGAATAGGACAACGTCAAAGATGAGTAAGGGAAAAGTTGATAAACTTTGGGTTCTTCTTCTTCGTGATGGGCTACACTGTCTGCCACTACTTAACGCTCAATTCCATCATTGAGCCACACAGCTGAGAATGTGATCTTCCATTCTTCTCAAGACTGTTGGATCTGTCTACCTCGCAAGGGCTAAATACGTCATTATATGTATGTATGTTTGCTTTTTGTCACTGTAATGATAGTTTTAAAAATGGTGTATCAGTCAAAATATCCATGAACAATTTTACTCATTGCGAATTAAATATACTTTCGTAGAAATTGGACAAATGAAATCCAATCCTTTTGAAATTTATATATAGAACTTATCCATAAATAAGCTCAAGAACGTCTATATACACATATAGTATGTTTCCGAGAAAAAATAACGAGGTTAACAATTGATTCGTGCGTGTCTCGCGAGACTTTGATCAATTTCCTTCAGTTTCAGATGAAATGTGCTTCAAAATCTTTCCGTTCCCAGATGTGGCTTACGAGTCACTGACCCCAATTAAGTAACTCTACAAATACGAGGCAACGTAGTGGTTGACTGAAAGTGGAACTTGAGGTAAGTACTCTCATCTTATTATTTGTTCCTTGATATCAACAACTTAAGGACTTTATACTGAATATGCATTTTATTACATTTCTAGCTGTGCCCGTGATTTCGTCCGCATGGTATAGTTATTTTGGACATGATTGAAGCCCTCCAGGATGAATAATTTTCCCCTTTTTTTCACATTTTCCATTATTTCTTCGCTCCTAATAGTTAAAGCGTGATGTTATAAAGCCTTGAGCCTTCCTCGATAAATGGTCTACTCAACATAAAAATAATTTTTCAATTCGAACTCGTAGTTCCTGAGATTAGCGCGTTCAAACAAATAGTTCCTGAGATTAGCGCGTTCAAACAAACTCTTCAGCTATATAATATAAGTATAGATATCATAAGCTTGCGTCTAGTAAGTTTTGCGTGGAAAAGTAACAAACATCTTTACAAACACTCGCATTTATATTATGAGCAGGAATAACCGTGCGAATATGTATAAGACACTTTATTCACAAAAATCCCAAAAGCCCTGGACATGAGCTATATTCATTGACATAAATTATATTAATTTCGGACTAGAAATGAAACAATAGATAGAAAACACAACTTCGAACAATGAACCGGACCGATGTTGAAATAAACGAGACAGTTCACGACCTTTAATTCACAATACATACACACATCCACATGAAAGTTAAACACGTATCGGTTAATTGGCCACATGTCGCGTGAACGAAATTTTTCAACGAAAATAAAATAAACCAAGACGTGACAGAACGAATGAGGAGTAAAATTAATTTCATATAATTGTGCCGTATGGTTCCCGTCACTTTAGAATGGGACCACTCTATATCTTTCTAATGGATGTCGTAAACGACGACTTACGAAAAGACTAATAAACTTGGGATTCTTCTTGTAGGCGATGCTAGCAACCTGTCACTATTTGAATCTCAATAACATCATAAAACAGTTGAACGTGGCTTTACAGTTTTTCCAAGAATGTTAGCTTATCTACCCCGCACGGGATTTAGACGTGACTATATGCATAAATATGTGTATATATGTCCTCTTTTCTTCCATTTCACTCCTATACTCGGATCGGATTTTACTAACAATCCATGAATCACCTTTTGTCTTACTGAGACTGCGCTATGAAACGCAAACAGGCTGTCAAAATATTAGAAACTATAACATCACTATCACTACATAGTATAAAACAAAGTCGCTATTTTAGTCTGTTTGTCTGTATGCTTAAATCTTTAAAATGACGCAACGGATTTTGATGCGGTTTTTTGTAACAGGTAGAGTGATTCAATAGGAAGGTTTTTATGTATAATAACATTTATAATTTTTTCACCCGTGCGAAGCCGGGGCCGGTCGCTAGTGACTTATAAATCCACATATCCTTACGATGTCACAGAATCAAGCAATAAGCAACGAGGCGATGCACGCTTTGATGTCGAAAATAACTGAAGTGGCTTGTACTCTCTTGGAATCAGCCAATTAGAGCCGCGTGCTCGCGAGCGGTGTAACGTGCATTGTATTTCAGAATTACAGATCCTATTTTAGCATTGTTATTGTTGGAAATGGGATAATGAAGGATAACTGGAGTTATACATTCTCTTTTGAGAATAATGCCGTCGTATGAAGACTTGTATTTCAATGGACTCGTTTGGGTAACGTGTAGTTTTGGTGCTAATTCTATTGAGGGACTTTGTATTAGTAAAGACAATGTTTTTACACTCGCCACATTCCTTGAATTCTGCTTTTGCTTTATGCACATCAATATTGCCATGCAGTTCCTTGATGCCTCTTGACCTGACCTTTCGCCAAAACATTGTAAATTTGATCAAGGTAACGTTCGTCTTGGTCTTTTCTTTTCAACGCATATGTACATTTACTTTTGCCTGATATATTTATTCTGCTTGTGTGTGTATATTTTACACATTCACAGATAGTTCGTAGGAAGTTAAACAGCGGTGGTCTGATAAGATTAAAAAGATACATGCATACATACATACATATAATTACGTCTTTGTCCTTTGCGGGGTAGACAGAGCCAGCAGTCTTTAAAAGGAATTAAAAGGATTTATGATGGAATTAGGAGTATACTCGTATTAAATAAATTACATAAATATGGAGGTTTTAGGTACTAAGTAGAAAAAAAAATACATTGTTACCATTAATATTGAAGTGGTATATTCAGGTCCGTTATGTCCAAGGCCCATGCAAGCGGGTAAAGAAGACAATTCCTTTGAGAGCATTAAAGTTTCATGCTTGGGTTGTTGATTGCTTCCGTGTTTTTGCCAGCAACTTGCGAAGACAGCCTTATTTACTTTTAAACTGGGAATTTATAGTGACAATTCTGAGACTGTTATGTATAGGAAATAACGTGTTCGTCACAATTTATTAAATGAAATATATAATTATTTATATTGGGCCGTGTGGTTCCCGGCACCAAAAGAAAAAGAATAGGACCACCCCTCTTTTTCCCGTGGATGTAAAAGGCGACTAAGGGATAGGCTTTTAAACTTAGGATTCTTCTTTTGGGTTATGCACTGGTAACTTGCTACTATCTAATTCAATTGCATCTTCATACTAATTAACTGATATTGCCTATCGAGTCTTTTTCACTGCATATTTACTGTGATTCAATGTAGCTAGCACACACTATGTCTTTATTTCTCCATCAAACCAGCATATAACCTACTAATAGGTTGGCTGGAAGAGATCCCACTTAGGGATAAGCCCGCCTTTGTAATGTACTGTTTTTATTTGTAATGTACTCCTTTAGTGAACAATAAAGCATTTACTTACTTACTTACTTAATACATATAATAACGCCTCTCTACTGAAGGCGTAGACATCAACTTGCCATGACGCCCGCATTTTTATTTTGCTTCAACTAATTAATCAATTTCATTAACATTTTCTTTCATAATTGTCGATTCAGGGTACACTTGACCTTACTTCAAATGTCCAGAACATCCTTGAATCGATTTAAGTATGTTCGTCTTGGCATTAACACTCGCCTAGTAACCTACATTTTCACTTTTAAATACCAACTTCTTCAATTCTGGTATTTAAATCGTAACAATTACTACCAATGATGGAATAAATTATCCCCGAGGGTATAACCAAACTCGTCCAAAGATCTCAGTTACCTCAAAGGACTTGTATAATATTGGCGAGTTATCGCCAATATCTTCTTGTAATCCGATAGATTATACTCCTGAGACGAGAACATAGGATATTGTGTATCAGGTGGTCAGAAATAAACGCAGTTTAAAGGAGTAGCGAAGAAAATCCATGTCCACCTTCTTAAATTATAAAGGGAGAAGATTTATGTGCCGTGTGGTTCCCGGCACCAATACAAAAAAAGAATAGGACCACTCCATCTCTTTCCCATGGATGTCGTAAAAGGCGACTAAAGGGCAGGCTTACAAACTTGGGATTCTTTTTTTAGGCGATGGGCAAGCAACCTGTCACTATTTGGATCTCAATACTATCAATAAGCCAAATAGCTGAACGTGGCCGATCAATCTTTTCAAGACTGTTGGCTTTGTCTACCCCACAAGGGATATAGACGTGACCATATGTATGTATGCAGAAGATTTAAATTATTGCTTTTCCAAGAAATTTCCACGAAGAGAAGTCTTGGAAGCCTAGTTATGTAGAATATGTTACTATGTTACACATCCAGTTGCCTGAATGTGCAGATTTTCTCACGATGCTTTCCCTCACCATAAGAGCATCGGTTAGTATGTACGTAACTCAGAAAAGAGTGATAGATACATGGCCGAGATAGGATTTATGTGCCGTGTGGTTCCCGGCACCAATACCAAAAAAGAATAGGACCACTCCATCTCTTTCCCATGGATGTCGTAAAAGGCGACTAAGGGATAGGCTTACAAACTTGGGTTTCTTATTTTTAGGCGATGGGCCAGCAACCTGTCACTATTTGAATCTCAATTCTACCATTAAGCCAAATAGCTGAACGTGGCCATTCAGTCTTTTCAATACTGTTGGCTCTGTCTGCCCCGCAAGGGATATGGACGTGACCATATGTAGGATTTATGCCGGTGCCACACTTATTACTTCCTTTTTTTGTTCCTTAACCGTTCAACATTTAATTACAATATTAAATTTAAACGAACAATATTCAAGCAAAATCATACAAATTCATTACATGATATCGGCTGTGTGTTGATAGTACAATGTTGTGAGTAACTTGGTTACATTTCCCTTTTTTTACATCTCCAATAAATATGTATGAATATGCAGAAGATGATATCGTATTTATTAAGTTTAAAAGGTTCATTATAAGTATTATCAAGGGTGTAATGAATGAATGAAGAATGCTAAGAATAAACCTACATAATCCAGAATGACATTCAATTTATCTTCATAATTAGGACTTGTCTGCCCTGGGAATTTAACCTGGGACCTTACACGGTCGGCTCTAACATTTCCACTGATATAACAATATTCATTTTTATGTAGGTCACCTGACGAAAAAGGTAAAACAAAATGTTCTCCCACACTGGACACAGGTCCATAACAGGATAAAAATCCAGATTTCGAAATTTGTCAGAGCAAATGTTAATGATATGGGACAAAATATATAAAAAAATATATGTCTATTCCTAAAGTGCTGGTGTTCCTTCATATTAAATAATTATCAAAGATTGGGATTCTTCATTAAAATCTATTTAGAAGTTTTTACACAAGCTACCTTATATATTATGCTTACACTCATCCGTCCATACAAATTTTCGTATGTTCGTAATAATGTTGTGTGAGTATTAAAAATATAATATTATTAAACACTTATATATTCATAGACATTTATTTACTAAACATTTTCCAGATCAATCAGAAAACTTTATCATAATTCTCTGGCCGGGATACGAAGCTGGAACTTTGTGTCTCGAGTTAAGGCACTAAAGACGACAAAGGTTAGTGAGTACAAAGATTCGTATATTTAACAAAACTTTTATACGCACCAATAGTACCCCTACTGAATGAGAGCCCTCTGTAATTTCCCTAATTAAATAATTCACATTCCTCTTACTTTTGCTAGCACTAATTAACTGGAAACCTAATCTTCTTGTAATTATTTAAGATCAAAGGCTACAGTTAGCTTCGCCGCCATGTATAAAACGGAAAAAATATCAAGAGTTATTTCGCTAGCGGACCCTCGGTGAATTATCCCGAAATTACTTACTGTACCTAATTTATTTATATTCGCTTTTTATTATAAGATATAAAGTGAAATAGCAACATAAAATTGTAGAATAAGTTTCACCTTCATATCTGTACAAAATGTGTAGAAAAAATACGGTTTAGAGAAAGTTGATGATGATGAATGAAGATGAAGATGTTGTGTAAGTTGATAGTGAGTTCCGTTAATTTTTTGGATTAATGTAAAATTTAGGTGTGTTTTAAGTTAACTGAAAGCAATAGTTACAACGCAAGGAAGATAAGAAGATTGTGACAGAATGGAGGCTCCAGTGATCAAACTTTAATTTACCTTTTCACACATAATTAAATTAAATAAACTGCATTCAAGATTCCTACTATCCCTACTTAATTTACTAATCTTACTTATTTCTGTCTGTCTGTTACGCTTACGCCGAAACTACTGAACTGATGAAATTTTATACAAAGATAGAGTTGATCCTGAGGAAGAACGTAGGCTTAATGACTTAAATAACTTTTTACTGTGAAAAAAGGTTTAATTTGACTGACAGATGTGATGAATATGATATATGGAAATTCGACGAGAACTTATTAACAAACACGCGGACGAAGTTGCGGTAAAAAACAAGTGTTAGATAAACTAAGCATTCACTTTCAACTCTTATGAAAAATGTGTGCTTGTTAGCTGTTGGTTATTTATTCAGTCAATAACAAGGTTGCCTCGGTAATGAGACCCTCTGTTCTCGGTAGTGTTATTTCTGAACCTTTCACACGTTCAGGAATACACGCTCAAAAGCGCTCGCTTCTATATAAAGTATTTATAAACAAAGACCTACAAATAAACATTTCATAAAAATACGAGTAACGGCCTCCTTTGTACAATGTTTGTTCCTATATTTGACAAACATAAATACAATTAATATAAAATGATTTTAACTTACTGGGATGGCCGGTTCTTGTAATCTCTAATTCATAATGCTTGGATAAAAATTTAGCTAAATACTTGATTGTTAGCTCCAAATTCTACCTTGCTATAAACCTGTTCTGACTTTTAAGCATAAATGGTAAGATTGTATAAAACGGCATTGTATTAAAAAAAATAAAAATCACTTAAGTTAACTTATACCTTACATTTTAAAGTTTCGGCTAATACTACAAATTTATAAACGTATTCTGTATTTTCAGGCTTGAAAATCCACATTATATTTTTTAAATCTTGCATTCAGTAGAAAAAGACAGTTCATATCTAGACCGCGGCGCGCACGATATAATTTTATTGGGTTAATAAAATTATTTTTTATGTACCAAGGGATAAAGTTTAAAATCCAATAAAAATAGACTCGAGCCTCGGTGAGCATCACGATAGGTATACGTTAATTTTGCCATTACCGTGGCTTTTGTGCCGTGGAGTGGCGCATTATGCGAGTTATACAAGCCTTTTATATGAAAAAATCAGCTATTCCCATTCCGAATTGCCACTTGCGCCGAGTTGAGAAAAATAAATTTATCTAAATGTCAGTTAATGTTTGTTTCAAGCTATATGCAACAAGTACCCACCAATTACAGTAGGTAGTTTACAGGCTTTCTTTTAGAATTACGGGTGAGTATAGAACTAACGCGATTCAAAACAGAACTTATAGTTGGTCTGATGAGAGTAGTTGGTTGAAAACCATCCATTACAGAAAAATATTCAGTTAGCTACAAACTTTTCTTCTTTTTTTACTGTTAATTTGTTCATACAACTAAATATTATGTATGTTTGATTATTTGTTTGACCTTTCCGATCGTGCTCTCTTCCAACGGTGGATTTCTAAAACTACTTCCATTTTAAGTATCTTTTTGTGAAGAAATTCAACTGCGGTTGAATAATTCACACAGTTCAGTTGCTCAAGATTGACAACCGGCGCCATTGAAAGCGCTCCTTCGAAGCTTGAAATCCAAGGATTTCCTTCACGTGGTTGGCTCTATAAAATTTTAAAGTCACTAGTGATGTCACATTTGTATTTTAGCTATAAACAGTTAACAGTTCTAATTAAGTTACTGTTGTTACATACATACATACAGTCACGTCTATATCTCTTACCGAGTAGACAGAGCCAACAGTCTTGTCTTGGAAGGCCACGTTCAGCTGTATTTACTGTTAACTTTACTTTTAGGTTATGTTGCACTATATACGTAACGATAACCAAACCGTAGCTGTCATTCGATTATGTCCAGAGGCTTTAAATTAACTAAGCTTGATCAAAATCTGAAACGTTTTAGAGAAAGGTCAAGTTAGTACCCTAAGCACACGATGAATATGGATTAAGCACAAGAAGCTGAGCTAATACGGTTTTAATGTATAATAATATTATAAATAAAAGAGAAAACTATTGTAAAGTTATCAAACATACAGTTATTCAAATAAATAATTTTTGTTTCTTACTTTCTTTGGAAAGTTTGACAAGTGTTTTGATATATTTCAAGCTGCTCCCCCAAAAAAGAGGCGCAATTATTATGTATTTCAGTAACTCAGTAGTATCTTCTGAGTTTGTTTGCCATCGTGAAGATCCATTTCTTTCATCAAGGTTACGGCACAGATTGCCAAAAATAACGTCGTGCAAACAGGGGGGTGTCGGTCTTACACATAAAGGAGGTCGTCGTAATAAAGCTTAACAGCATTCCCTTTTGAAACGTTTCAGTAACATTTTAACATGTTTGTGAATATCTTATTACTAAACGAAGAACGTTAAGCGTGGCTCAAGAGACGGCATTTCAAGGAAAATTGCTTTAAAAGGAACGTTGGGGTTAACGTTAAAAGTTTTTCATTCGGTTTTGCTCGTTAATATAGTCGTACATAATAAAGAATGACTGGTCTTTTGTACTATTAAATGTTTCTTTAATGAACAAAAACAATTGAAACTTGAGTCAATGGAATCATGATTTCAAATACTCGTGATGGTTTTTTAAGTAAGGATTAGCGAACGTTCGCGCAATTATCGCTTATTGCAATTTTTTTAGGTAAAAAGCAGGCGGATATCTTAACCCGCTCGCCTACCGACGGCTTTAGATATTATTATGTTAATACCTAGTGATATATTTGCTAAGGCTGCTAAGGGTGTATTGTTTGCTCGCAGATAACATCTCCTGCGTCAATGTCAGTCATGTAGCTGTCATGTAGACAAACAGCGATAAGTGGCCGCATGTTGTGAGTCCTTAATCTCTTAACGCTTTTGCGACACGACGCGACTATAACATGAAATGTAGAAAATCTTTTTTTGTTATATCACACGTTCTTTTAACTTCTTGACAAAATGACGTATTTGTCTTCTATTAGCATATACAGTTCGCTTTAGAATAGTTTTACTGGCATCATTATTTACCTAATCAAAAATCACTTTATCTGAATATCAATTTTATCGCCAAGATGAACATGAGCTAATGTTCTCGTGATTTTTGTTCTACCAAGACGTTATGGGGGAGTATGAAACTTCATTTACCACGCTCTCGACGAAATCCATTACATCCAAATATAGAACATCTAAAATTATTAAGTGCCACTGAAATTCATCCCTCAAGTTTAATATAGTTTGGTCGCCACAGGAAACATCTGCGCAAATCCGGTCAAGTTCTGGCCATCTGGCGACTAATTATGCAACTAACTCTAAGTTCCCCGTGGAATGTATACGCTGCCTACGAGGCTATATGCGTCTATATAATAGGCTTGTTTTCGCAGCGTGAATTTTGTAAACCACCAGCTTTAGTCCCGACTACGCTCGCGAAATCGTTTTTATGAAATATCACGAAAACAGTGGTTTCTGCGAAATGAAATCCTATTTCACAGGATAAAAATTTAAATACCACATTAATATAAGTTACAATAAAATCCAATAACTGCTGTCTGAAATTAACTACTACGCATCTTTCTTCACAAGATTCCTGAATTCTTCTTTTGCGTAATGCAAATTCAGCCATTTTGTCTCGTTCAGCACTCACAAGAACTCAATTTGACCAAGGTACATTCATCTAATACCTTCCTATTCGTTCCATGTCCCTATTTTTAGCTACAAATTAACCAGCAGAAAAACAGTACGTAACGTGACGTCATGGAAGTTGGAATTGGAAGTCCTTATAACCAACGCAAGTGGCCGACAACAGGTGTCACTTGGTAATGACTAAACAGCCTCTGAATTTGTAATAGGAGCGCTGAGTGGGTTGGGACTTTGTATAACGATTTTAACGATCTCTAGAGGTTTATACGATTTATAATGAATGACAGTTTTAGTGGCGTCACCGCGGTCTAAGGGTTTTTCAGTGATAAAATTCTAACATTAGCTTATTGTTTCGGATTTTTTCGATATTTTGTAAAAAGTCAAACAGCTGAAGGTGACCTTTCACTCTATTGATGACTGTTGGCTATGTCTACCCCGCAAGGGTATATACCCTTAGATAGCATAGACGTAATTATATGTTATATTTATGTTATTTAATACTTGGTTACTAAAGAACACATGTTACTTGATGTGATCACTATATAATGGATGGATTCGTAGAATTCCGTTTGAAATCGTCCTTATAATACGGAAACCTGTAGTATTCTGATCAGAAAGTTCAAATAAATTAATTAAACATCAAAAAAAAACTGTTTGAGTCGGTAAAATAATGATTGCTATGCTTAAAAGGCAGGTATTAGAAATGAACACAGTCTTAATTAGGAAGTCGACGAACTTGACTTAAAAGTCGTCTATTAAAACTTTGGAGTTACGCACAAGAGATTTATTAAGTGGGGTACTACACGCTGGGAAGGCATATCTACATAAATTTAAGCTTTTTCCCAGTCGTTAGTAAGAATTATATGTATTATCTGTATCTATATACCTAGGTAATAACGGAGTACGACGATATAAAGATGTATCTATAAAGATTTTAATTTTTAACGGGTCACGAAGTTGATGCGAGATTATTTCTCCCTGCGAGAGTCCCTCTTATATCCTCTCCTCTCTGAAGAAAAGATTTGAGGCGCCTTTTTGAACATGTTACTAATTGAGTAAGTCAGGTTTTAAGGGCACCTTTACAGGGGGGGAACCTAAACCATATTGGATCATGATTACCTAGACATTCCGTTGCCTCAATGCGACTCCTTGTTGAAACATAATACAACAAATTATACTTAACGCATGCAAATTTATTCATTTCATTTGTGTTTCGCGCACAGTAAAGTCAACAGACAAAAAATAGGTAGCTTCTTTAATTTTGTATTTCTTTAGACAGCTAGAATTTAAATAACATTTTCGTCGACTTCGATTCGTGATTAACATTTTTCGCTGGATTGTGAGCTATTTGGATTAAACTAAAACGACTTAATCCAGCTACTTTCGTGCACTGTCGGGGAAGACGCTCCTTTTATTGCTACACTGAGCTCCGTTTTATCAAATCTTGATTTGATTAAGAATATTCTTGGTTTACTTCACTTCTAGAAACGTCACATGAAAAATATGATTCAGAAGAACAAGGATAATGAATAGAATTTTATGAAAGTATAAAAGATTTTTCGTTTAGTTTTCTTAATTTCTACATGATGAATATACATGCATTACATACATTGATATTGCCGTTCAATTTACACATAAATACAAGTTTTATATTATAAAGTAAACAATAAAGAAGTTTTTGCATCATAATATCATCAGTACACAGTAAAACAGTGAGTGTCTTTACACTTTACTTTACGTTAATACACTGTTATCACTGTATCACACAGTATTATTAAGGTTTTTTGAAGCTTTTTTTATTTGTAATAACACACAAATTGTAATAAGAAGTATTTTAATAGAAATTGTCAAAAAAGAAGAGCGGAAGTGATCCCCTCATGGTTTAAGTCCACCATTGCAAGTGAATTATTTCTTTTAAAACTATGGAGGTACTATTTCTTATTTCTGCGTAAATTTCTGTACAATAAAGATATGACAAACAAACATAATTATGTGACGTACAAAAAATGTAGTAATAGTCATAGAATAACATATACCTACACTTCAAGAAGTAATTTTTAAGGATCATTAAATAAGGAGAAACGACCTAACATTTTACCGGATTCTTAGAAGATAAAACAGTGAAACACTCGTAAACCATTCGCGAATAGTTGGATCGTAAACATATTGAAAATGAAATGTGCGGTGAAATTACACAATTTATATCATAGATACCGGCTCCGCACATTTCCCGACGACACACGACCTAAAAACAACGAAATAACATTCTGTAAAGGTCACGCTTGATAATAAATCCTTATTCTTTTATCTAAAAATGAGACGCAATTCTGTACATACAAATATTACGTTTACCTTTATAAGATTTAGACAAAGCCAATAGTCACTAGTCTTAAAATTCAGCCAGATGGTTTAATAACGAAAGGTCATGAGAGGAACTGAAATTCAGAGAGTGACAAAAATACACATCACAAATCTATAAGTTCCTTCCTTTGACTGACCTCCACAATCGGAGCGAGAGGAGAAACAACTGGCACTCACCACGATTTCTTTCGCTGCCAGACCACAGCACTCGATGAGATACATAGCATTTTAAATTTCTAGTAAAGAGTTTAAGATCCATCTTTGACCGCTATTTGATAAGGTTTTACACGAAGCGACTCTCAACTGACCTCCGCAACCTTTCAGGGTGAACAATAACTTGTACCTTTACTTTAGCCGTTCTTAATTCGAATCTGAGTTTTTAGCTAGTGTCAGATTTAATTTAGCTTTGGCGTGACTCTTGACAAACTTTGTGAAGTGAAATCCATTATCGGACATACCATAGACCACTTTAAGGTAGATTTGTCGTTTCGAGTTTGTTCAGTCCGTTTTGCTGTTATTTTTAATCAGCATTTCAATATAGCTTTGACTAATTATCTTTCTCATCTAAGTTGTGGATCTATTACAACTTGGCTTTATTAGGCAAAGGAAAATGTATGAATTTCTCTAGGTATATGACAGTTTGCTGTGTCGTCTGCAAGAACAAAGTAAAAACTTTTCTAAAAAATTTGCCAAATGCATAAAACTCTCTCATAAATTCAGTAAACGTATCTATTTCTTCCACGTCTGTATCACCTACGATGAAATCTAAAGTTAGCCACATTCTCACGGACGGACTCGCTTCGCTTCAATTTGAAATTCTTATTAGCCCCAAATCGGAAGTTCCTATCGTCAAGTCGATAATATAAGGAATTCTGCTGACAATCCACTTGTAATAAGACCCTAGAGTATTAGTAAGCCTTAGTTAGTAGTACTTGGAAAAGGGCATCCTTATCTTACGTAATCAGAAAATATTGATAGGTCTTTTTGTTTCAAAGAATTGAGTAATCTTTTACTTCTACTCTTTTAAAGGAAGAACAATGCATACTCGTATCATGTAAAGTGTCAAAGTATTATGTAGGTATATTTGAATGCCTCTATTAAGGAATGGTGTTTTTCAGAGCAAGCAAATATCTGCCACAAAAGATGAAATAAATTATATATACATATTAACAAAAAATTCCAACTAAAACATGAAAACTATCTGTTGCTGACCCTGACTGTAGCTATATACTTTGATTATGTCTTTTAGTTTGTATAATCCACTCCTTCAACTTACAGACATTATAAGGTTTACTCATAACGCCTTCGTTAGATCTTACAAGAGAACTACCGAAGTCGTTCAAGAATCAAAAACAAAAAACAATCGAGTATCAGAAATGTCGCGCTGAAGAGCCATTGACAACTTGCCTATGACGTCCGCGGGCGGCGCTAGTGTAGCGGCGGCACGTCAAAGCGATTGATCACGTGCCTAGTCTCTACCCTCCAAGGACTCTTCAACTTTTAAGAATCAGCCTGTCCATTACGACTACATGAAAGTAAAAAGAAAACTTATTTTTTATGTAAATAAACCTCTTATTTGATTAATACAGAAAAATAACCCAGTTCGCACTACTTTGTTATGATGTTAGTTACGCAGTGGGTGCAATTATGACGCAAAGGTAAGAAAGAGATATGTCACGTCTAAAATTAGGTGTCAAAATAGAAAAGTTCTTTATCGCGCTAACAATTTTTCTACGGATTAGTGCTTAAATACAACCTCCGTCTTGAAATCGTTAGGGACGCGGTTTACCAGGCCACCTTCTTTTTTTGTTCTCAAAGAGGATATCCTTTTTACGGACACGCTAAGTGCTAGGAGCGCCTATCCACCAAAACCCCTCCGTGCGTCATTCTTGCCATTTTGAGGGCATCATGGGATCGCAAGGCAAAGAAAAGGCATATATAGGTGTATATATGCCTTTTCTTTGCCTCTCTGGCTAGGTAGCCAGGCAGATCTTCCTACCTTGGTGGCAGTCGAGCTCGGAACTTATGTTAGCATATATATGTATATATAGTTCGTATTGATGTTATAGGTTCTGTCTACATACAAATTAATTATGAAATGATGAGAATGTAAAACTTTATTTCACATTTTCGAGGCTTCAAAAAGACCCTTAATTAATTTAAATTCATTATAATTACAAAACAATTACTAAAGGTGACTTTGATAAAATTTTGCTCGTTGATAAACTTTTCATCCATTATGGTTGATGTGGTGTTTAAATTCATTACTTTCATAATTTTAAGAACTAAGTTTTAAAATTGGTTTTAATTCAAAAAACTTTAATGACATTAGATACTGTACCCTTCGTCCTACAATGAAAAAACCCGCCTCCCTAAAAAGACATGTCAACTTAAATGATTGAATTTTTTATTGTTATATTTTCTTTACACTTTTTATATTTTTTCGTAAAATAATTTTTAAAATCCTCGTGAAAAATTATCAACGGACCCCAGGAAACAAAAACTTTATTTACTTTATAAATCTCTATAAAATATATGCGCAAAAACAATAACCCTTCCTTACAGTCGGCCAATAACAGTTAGCAGAATTCAATTTCGTTTCTAGTTCTCAGTTGTTCCCAGCACAGAGCACTGAAGTCCCTTGTGCCCGTTTGCGGCCGGTTCGAAGCTCCAATGAGGTCCCTAGTATACTTCAGCCATTCGACTGTCCTTAGAACTAATCCAAGGCTGCGGTTAGCCTTAGTAGCATCGTTGGCTTTCTCTTGGAAACAACGATAGCACAAATATTGTTGGATCTAGCTCAGATTCAAGCCAAATGTACTGTGAATTTACCAAAATCTAGTTTTGCAAAGAGCGCGATTATTTGAGAAAAGTGGTCATGTCACGTTTACTCCAGTAAGTATTGTATTTTTTACAAAAATAAAGGGAGTAAAATATTACATTTGCTTATGTGATTTGAGAAAGACATCCTTTTATCAAATCACACAAACCAAATTTGTTTCATTTTTCGGTTATGTAATAACGTTATATGACGAAACAATAATCCAATATAAATTCTTAGTAATGATGTCTTTCATTTCACCTTAGATATAGCTTCTAATTCTAACTTATATATCTTTACTTTTATTAATTAATGCAAAAGACGCATTCACAGCTACACCACTGGTCTGAATTGTTTAAAATATAGTGAGATAGCTTAAGAAACAGTCAAAAATAGGCTTATTTTTTGCAAACCTAAGATATTCTCGATTGAGGAAGTCAGGTTTTTAAGCGAAGAGACTTAGAATAGTCATAGATACATCCAGTTATCTGAATGTGCAGGTTTCTTCTCAATGTTATCACTCACAGTAAGAGAATCGGTTAGTACTTAAACTAATCTACATACCTCAGAATCAAAAATATATAATGAAGTATTAAATAACGTCATTCCGGTAAATGCCTCGCCATGGCCATCAATTTCCCAGAAGACCACAAGGATTTATTAACGTTAAAATATAATAGTCCCTTGACAGTGTCCCATTTTATTTTTCATTCGTTCTTTGGCCTATTTACTTAAGTAGACTTTAAATACCAGATGTAATGTTAATTTATAATGACTGTTTAATAAGAATTAATTTGATCTGCGGTAACAATTCCGTGAATCTGAATAAAACATGTTTACCTTGCAAGTACAAATACGTTTACATAGAATTTTTCATAGTAGCACGTGCATCTTAATTTCTTAGAGCATTGCTGGTCAAAATGTTAAAGTCCCTCTACCATCTTCGCATGTTCCCAGTTGCACCCTCTGCCACAACGCTTCGGGGCATGGAGTCTGCTTGCCTAATTTTCTTTTACCACTTTGTCCTTGAACCCAATGTTTTCAAGTCCTTGATGTCCGTACAAAAAAGCGGGATGAACATGGTGGCATAGGTCCAAATCGGACTTGGATGACAATTTATCTGTTAAATATCTCATCCACAGATTCTTGCCGCCACACCACACGTCGCTGTTTTGAGGTATATAGAAGGGCATTATTCTGATTATGAACAACTTATTTTATCACCATAATTTAAACTACTGCGTCGGTCGGTAAATCATAGATGAGATCACTGATTTTCCTCAACAAAATCTTGAAAATCTATCTTTGCTAAGTTTTTCGAAACCTAATAAAAAGAGACAGGGGCAAAAGGAAGCTAAATTTTTTATTACATACCGATATTGAAGAAAGTAAATGAAGCGCTCATTTCTTTCATCAGCCACGCCGCAGAATTATCTTCGGATCTATTTGAAGGCATTCCCGTTTATTGTTTCCTTGACAAAAGGCGAGGTGTCAGTGCCAATTGATCACGTACCCAGCCATACCTACGTCCGTCCGCTCAATATAATGTGCCAAACACACACTCATAACTATATTCTCTACAGATACAAAAGGTATGATGCGTTTTCATAGATGTATGTTACACTTGTTACGTGATAATATAATATTAGATAAATACAATTATGTGTGAAAATTATACAGTGACACGGAATAGAAAAAGGAATACTCAGGATGGTTTTGTCATGTGGAAAAGGTGAATGAAAACAGAAGGACTAAATATCCAGAGTGTGAATGGTAACCTTAAGAAGAGGAAGGCCGAGGCGAACTTTGATCAAATCGGGGACGTCCTGTCGAATGGTTAGGTCATGAACACCCTAAACCGAAGAGCTCACATGACTGACATGACAAGGGAGTTTTAACTGTAGATGAAGCGAATGAAGAAATCGTGACAAGTGGAAATATGTAGT
The DNA here is from genome assembly GCF_032362555.1 of Amyelois transitella. Taxonomy (NCBI): domain Eukaryota; kingdom Metazoa; phylum Arthropoda; class Insecta; order Lepidoptera; family Pyralidae; genus Amyelois; species Amyelois transitella. The sequence continues at coordinate 3,197,759 of NC_083509.1, forward strand.
CCGTACTTACCACTTCGAAAAAGAGTCGTGATTTAATGTTAGTATATTATCGAATTAAAAAACCAGGCAGTGTGAACTCCCCTTATATCTACACAAAAGCCGTTACGCGTGCGTCAATTAACTGGCGTCTATGTGAGTAAAGATACGTATTGAATTAACGCTGGGCGAAAAAGGGAATGTATTATCTGGGGGTGCTTTATCAGAGCATTGTAATAAGAAGTCGGTCGGACAGAAAATTGAACCACGTAGGCGTGTATACATTTAATTACATAAGAGTGTCAGTGATCGAAACTTCAAGGCTTCTCTTTCTCATTTTTGAGTATACCCAGTCGCACTTTCTACCACTATGCTTCGGGATTTGGGGTCCGCGGAGTACTAGACTTAAGATGCGTGTTATGCAAACTCAAACAGCTCCAATGACTCTTTCCTGAATAATGCACATAAGTTTGATTATTTACCGATACCCTTACGGTGAGGGAAACATCGTAAGGTAATCAACAAATTCAAGCAACTGGATATTGTATCCTTGGTTCAATATGGTGTAGCGGGAGCGATGATTCGGCTCGACCGCCACCAAAGGGTAGATCTTCCGCCAGGCTAGGTGTTATGCCTGGGGAACCGCGGCTCCGACGATGTTGTGTCGGAGGTTGTATATATAGCTCCAATCCGTGAAATCTTTGAAATCGCGATTTTAGATTCTTCGCTGTTATTGGTTGAGCGTGGCAATTTCTTCGCGATGATTGACAGTAGTTGTTTGATTGGATATTGTGATGAGTGGCGTAGAGATGTCGCCACAATGGAATTGTTTCACCTGCAATGGTGACGGAAGTCAAATGGGAGTCGGTCTGTAAAAAAACCTGACTTCGAATGCAAACATTACCTCACACAAAATTTTTGAAACTTATAAGCCTTATTTTTTATTTTAAAAGCGGTTTGCACTTTCCTTATTACCGGTACACAGCATAAAAATATATGTACATGTTTATAGTGTATTTCCAAACATTTTCGCTTGAAAAACTCCAGGTAAATATACCCACAGATACTGTTAGGCGACGTAGCGTTTTCGTGCAGTTCAAAACTGTAGCTTTTCCTGTAAATAGCTAAAAGCCAGAACGTGTAAACTGGACTACTGGGAACCAGGCTAGAACTAATGTCAACATTAACACTGCTTGTGATAAAACTAGATACTTTCGTGAGAATTCTATGCATCTTTGATATAATGTTTGCATGTGTATGTAACACATTTGCAGAAAAATACTAGTTATATTACCATCGAGATTATATTAAAGATTGCATCATATGGTAAACCCTATGGGGTTCAGTACTTTTTCCGGCATGCAATGTTCTTTGTACTACTTATATCTAATTGAAATACAATGCCATAAACCAGCTAGCCTTGTCCTACTTGTTTTCTCCCTAGAATGAAGTGAAAGCATCTGCGGAAAAAATAAAGTGCTTCTATTCTAAAGTTCCAAGTCCCATTGCGTAATATTCCTACAACGTTCAGAAATCCATATTTACACAGTATCGGACAATCTCACTTTATTACTCTATTCCACATTAATGCACTTAAAAAGCAATCGGAATCTTCCCGATGCGCCTCTCAGTCCGACACGGAACTGCACTTCATCCAATTTAACATGCGTTGCGACCCCGTGCTGCCGCATCCGATGAGACGGCCTTTCCAAATTTACCGTATTATTTCTGCAGCGTGGAATAAGGACCTCCCTTATTGACTATTTAATATTGAGGTGTAACTCAACTCCATACAATGGGATTATTAGAATGGACTTTAATCAAAATTGTGAATAGGTATCAAAGATTTTTTTGGCGCATAAACGGGATTAAGAAAAGCGAATTCAACGCCCGCATGTTTAAATGCTATGTCTTTAGCAATGTACCAATCACATTTTTTTAATAAGTTTAGTTGAAATGTTAGCCTGACCGTACTGTCAGGAAAATTAACGTTTAACCATTTGTTGGGTTAGGTTCCCCTGCCAGGTTGCGGAGGACTGACTGGAATCTGCTTGGTGTAAACGCCTGACCTACCTTCTCCATGATTCTTTTTCCTCTCTAGAAAGATGAGACTAACATCAGAAGAACGATGACCCTTAAAATAATTTTATGAAATAAAAAACAGCTTTATAGTAATTGTCATTCAGGAATTTTTCATTAAGCATGTATTATGAAATCACCATTGCAATGAATGTTTCAAAAACACTTTACAAAGAGACATTTCCATGAATAATGGAAATTCCTGATAAACTAGGCTAGTTAATATATCTGTTGACAATATTTTGAATAGAAAAATAGACGTCGAAACATTTCTGTCGTATTAGTCGCAGCCTATCTCCAAACGGTTATCGTAATACCCTCCTTCTCATGTCCTATGTCCTGACTCCCTAGGGAACTCTTAGACCCAACGCCCCGGTTTTATAGCTTAAGATAAAGACTTAGAATAAATAAACCAGTAGATAACTTTTGGGAGTACCTAAAAAGACTCTGTAGACTTAACAGAGAATCTTTAAAGCGAGCATCGATAAAATTCAGTCTTTTCAAGACTGTTGGCTCTGTCTATCCCGCAAGGGATATAGAGGTGACCCTATGTATGTAGCATCGATGAAAGAACAGTTAAGGTGCCAGACTAAAAACCGGAATCCATAAGTTCAATAAAAATTATCCCTTCATAAATTGTATCCTTAAAGAAGTCTGCATTCAATCGACAAGCACCGTCGCTAAGAGCAATAAAGTTTTCACATATAGATCAAACTATACTTATCGCTACGCTTTACGTGTTCAATATAACTCAATAAAAATGTTGTTTTAAACTAAAATTGTCAACAGCTTTCCATTGCTTTCTGTTTGAAGTTGAATTGCTTTTATTATTGTTTCTTGGAAAAACTATTTTACATACTTAAGTCACGTAGTTCTATGATTTGTTTTTATGGGATTCATCATCCTCTGAGATTCACCATCCTCTCATTATAAACGGTTACTCTTCAGAAACTGACGTCTTCTGCATAATTAAGGAAAATATTTTACATACTTATTGTCTCGTCTTTATTCCCGAAGGTTAAACAAAGCCTTGGATTATTCCTTGTAAACTATCATCCTCTGAGTTGTATTTTAAGATGTAACACTTCAGAGCCTGAGCAAAGCACGCTCATTTATTCGCGCATATAAGTAACTAGCTTTTGCCCGCGGCTTCGCCCGCGCAAATGTATTTTAGATTATAAGGATACGACATAAAATTTCAGCCATGTTTTAATCCCGTATCGTGCGGGACTGTTTTAAGTTTATATTTGATTTAAATTCATATGGCTTCTCCCGTCTCTTCTCGTTCTGTTCCGTCCCGTCACAACCTGTTGTGTCCCGTCCGGCTCCATCCAGTCCTCCTATCCTGTCCCATCCCATCCTATTTAGTGCCATCCCGCTTTCCGCAACTGACACGTATTTTTTACTAACCAATATATTTTAAATACAAATGAACAAAACACAACGAAACGTCTTCAAGCATGAATACGAAACGACCAACAACTTATTAACTGAGGGTAAAAATGCTTTCAAAATCATAGAAGTCTTATTGATTGTCGAACGACAAACGATAGCGACTTTTACATTACATGGTGACGCCATCTATTGCTACATTATCAAACAAATTATTCATTGTAGGAATAAATTTTCTAATCTTTTGCATATCAAAAATTAACACTTATTAGGGTTCCGTCGTACCTTAAGGGTAAAAATGGGACCCTATTACTCGACTTCGGTGTCCGTCTGTCTGTTAGTTCGTCTGTCCGCTCACCCATCCTCCTGTCACCAGGCGTGTCTCATGATCCGTATTAGCTAGACAGGTGACATTTTCACAGATTATAAATTTCTGTTGACGTTAAAATAAAAATACTAAAACTGTATACATACCAAATTTCATCAAAATCGGCCTAGCGGTTAGGCCGTAAAATCGGAACGATGATTCACCCCCCCCCCCCCCTTTAACTGTTTTGGGGGTTGTTTTTTGAAAAAAAAGTAGCCTATGTTTGAACTCGTATCTCAAACTATATACATACCAAATTTCATCAAAATCGGTTCAGCGGGTCAGGCGTGAAAGCGGAACGATGATTTTCATACAAACTTTCAACCCCCCATTTGACTATTTTGGGGGTCAATTTTTGAAAAAAAAAAAATAGCCTATGTTTGAACGCGGGTTTTAAACTATATACATACCAAATTTCATCAAAATCAGTTCAGCGGGTCAGGCGTGAAAGCGGAACGATGATTTTCATACAAACTTTCAACCCCCATTTGACTATTTTGGGGGTCAATTTTTGAAAAAAAAGAAATAGCCTATGTTTGAACGCGGGTTTTAAACTATATACATACCAAATTTCATCAAAATCGGTTCAGTGGTTCGGCCGTGAAAGAGGAACAGACAGACAGACAGACAGACAGACTTTCGCATTTATAATATTAGTACGGAAGTACGGATAGTATAGTATTTTCATACGAACTTTCACCCCCCCATTTGAGTATTTAGGGGGTCGATTTTTGAAAAAAAACGTAGCCTATGTTTGAACGCGGGTTTTAAACTATATACATACCAAATTTCATTAAAATCGGTTCAGCGGGTCAGGCTTGAAAGCGGAACGATGATTTTCATTCAAACTTTCAACCCCTAATTTGACTATTTTGGGGGGTCGATTTTTGAAAAAAAAAAATAGCCTATGTTTGAACGCGGGTTTTAAACTATATACATACCAAATTTCATCAAAATCGGTTCAGTGGTTCGGCCGTGAAAGAGGAACAGACAGACAGACAGACAGACAGACTTTCGCATTTATAATATTAGTACGGAAGTACGGATACGGAAGTACGGATAGTATAGTATTTTCATACGAACTTTCACCCCCCCATTTGAGTATTTAGGGGGTCGATTTTTGAAAAAAAACGTAGCCTATGTTTGAACGCGGGTTTTAAACTATATACATACCAAATTTCATTAAAATCGGTTCAGCGGGTCAGGCTTGAAAGCGGAACGATGATTTTCATTCAAACTTTCAACCCCTAATTTGACTATTTTGGGGGGTCGATTTTTGAAAAAAAAAAATAGCCTATGTTTGAACGCGGGTTTTAAACTATATACATACCAAATTTCATCAAAATCGGTTCAGTGGTTCGGCCGTGAAAGAGGAACAGACAGACAGACAGACAGACAGACAGACAGACTTTCGCATTTATAATATTAGTACGGATTTAAATTCATATGGCTTCTCCCGTCTCTTCTCGTTCTGTTCCGTCCCGTCACAACCTGTTGTGTCCCGTCCGGCTCCATCCAGTCCTCCTATCCTGTCCCATCCCATCCTATTTAGTGCCATTCCGCTTTCCGCAACTGACACGTATTTTTTACTAACCAATATATTTTAAATACAAATGAACAAAACACAACGAAACGTCTTCAAGCATGAATACGAAACGACCAACAACTTATTAACTGAGGGTAAAAATGCTTTCAAAATCATAGAAGTCTTATTGATTGTCGAACGACAAACGATAGCGACTTTTACATTACATGGTGACGCCATCTATTGCTACATTATCAAACAAATTATTCATTGTAGGAATAAATTTTCTAATCTTTTGCATATCAAAAATTAACACTTATTAGGGTTCCGTCGTACCTTAAGGGTAAAAATGGGACCCTATTACTCGACTTCGGTGTCCGTCTGTCTGTTAGTTCGTCTGTCCGCTCACCCATCCTCCTGTCACCAGGCGTGTCTCATGATCCGTATTAGCTAGACAGGTGACATTTTCACAGATTATAAATTTCTGTTGACGTTAAAATAAAAATACTAAAACTGTATACATACCAAATTTCATCAAAATCGGCCTAGCGGTTAGGCCGTAAAATCGGAACGATGATTCACCCCCCCCCCCCCCTTTAACTGTTTTGGGGGTTGTTTTTTGAAAAAAAAGTAGCCTATGTTTGAACTCGTATCTCAAACTATATACATACCAAATTTCATCAAAATCGGTTCAGCGGGTCAGGCGTGAAAGCGGAACGATGATTTTCATACAAACTTTCAACCCCCCATTTGACTATTTTGGGGGTCAATTTTTGAAAAAAAAAAAATAGCCTATGTTTGAACGCGGGTTTTAAACTATATACATACCAAATTTCATCAAAATCAGTTCAGCGGGTCAGGCGTGAAAGCGGAACGATGATTTTCATACAAACTTTCAACCCCCATTTGACTATTTTGGGGGTCAATTTTTGAAAAAAAAGAAATAGCCTATGTTTGAACGCGGGTTTTAAACTATATACATACCAAATTTCATCAAAATCGGTTCAGTGGTTCGGCCGTGAAAGAGGAACAGACAGACAGACAGACAGACAGACTTTCGCATTTATAATATTAGTACGGAAGTACGGATAGTATAGTATTTTCATACGAACTTTCACCCCCCCATTTGAGTATTTAGGGGGTCGATTTTTGAAAAAAAACGTAGCCTATGTTTGAACGCGGGTTTTAAACTATATACATACCAAATTTCATTAAAATCGGTTCAGCGGGTCAGGCTTGAAAGCGGAACGATGATTTTCATTCAAACTTTCAACCCCTAATTTGACTATTTTGGGGGGTCGATTTTTGAAAAAAAAAAATAGCCTATGTTTGAACGCGGGTTTTAAACTATATACATACCAAATTTCATCAAAATCGGTTCAGTGGTTCGGCCGTGAAAGAGGAACAGACAGACAGACAGACAGACAGACTTTCGCATTTATAATATTAGTACGGAAGTACGGATACGGAAGTACGGATAGTATAGTATTTTCATACGAACTTTCACCCCCCCATTTGAGTATTTAGGGGGTCGATTTTTGAAAAAAAACGTAGCCTATGTTTGAACGCGGGTTTTAAACTATATACATACCAAATTTCATTAAAATCGGTTCAGCGGGTCAGGCTTGAAAGCGGAACGATGATTTTCATTCAAACTTTCAACCCCTAATTTGACTATTTTGGGGGGTCGATTTTTGAAAAAAAAAAATAGCCTATGTTTGAACGCGGGTTTTAAACTATATACATACCAAATTTCATCAAAATCGGTTCAGCGGGTCAGGCGTGAAAGCGGAACGATGATTTTCATACAAACTTTCAACCCCCATTTGACTATTTTGGGGGTCAATTTTTGAAAAAAAAAATAGCCTATGTTTGAACGCGGGTTTTAAACTATATACATACCAAATTTCATCAAAATCGGTTCAGTGGTTCGGCCGTGAAAGAGGAACAGACAGACAGACAGACAGACAGACAGACAGACTTTCGCATTTATAATATTAGTACGGATTTAAATTCATATGGCTTCTCCCGTCTCTTCTCGTTCTGTTCCGTCCCGTCACAACCTGTTGTGTCCCGTCCGGCTCCATCCAGTCCTCCTATCCTGTCCCATCCCATCCTATTTAGTGCCATTCCGCTTTCCGCAACTGACACGTATTTTTTACTAACCAATATATTTTAAATACAAATGAACAAAACACAACGAAACGTCTTCAAGCATGAATACGAAACGACCAACAACTTATTAACTGAGGGTAAAAATGCTTTCAAAATCATAGAAGTCTTATTGATTGTCGAACGACAAACGATAGCGACTTTTACATTACATGGTGACGCCATCTATTGCTACATTATCAAACAAATTATTCATTGTAGGAATAAATTTTCTAATCTTTTGCATATCAAAAATTAACACTTATTAGGGTTCCGTCGTACCTTAAGGGTAAAAATGGGACCCTATTACTCGACTTCGGTGTCCGTCTGTCTGTTAGTTCGTCTGTCCGCTCACCCATCCTCCTGTCACCAGGCGTGTCTCATGATCCGTATTAGCTAGACAGGTGACATTTTCACAGATTATAAATTTCTGTTGACGTTAAAATAAAAATACTAAAACTGTATACATACCAAATTTCATCAAAATCGGCCTAGCGGTTAGGCCGTAAAATCGGAACGATGATTCAACCCCCCCCCCCCCCCTTTAACTGTTTTGGGGGTTGTTTTTTGAAAAAAAAGTAGCCTATGTTTGAACTCGTATCTCAAACTATATACATACCAAATTTCATCAAAATCGGTTCAGCGGGTCAGGCGTGAAAGCGGAACGATGATTTTCATACAAACTTTCAACCCCCCATTTGACTATTTTGGGGGTCAATTTTTGAAAAAAAAAAATAGCCTATGTTTGAACGCGGGTTTTAAACTATATACATACCAAATTTCATCAAAATCAGTTCAGCGGGTCAGGCGTGAAAGCGGAACGATGATTTTCATACAAACTTTCAACCCCCATTTGACTATTTTGGGGGTCAATTTTTGAAAAAAAAGAAATAGCCTATGTTTGAACGCGGGTTTTAAACTATATACATACCAAATTTCATCAAAATCGGTTCAGTGGTTCGGCCGTGAAAGAGGAACAGACAGACAGACAGACAGACAGACTTTCGCATTTATAATATTAGTACGGAAGTACGGATAGTATAGTATTTTCATACGAACTTTCACCCCCCCATTTGAGTATTTAGGGGGTCGATTTTTGAAAAAAAACGTAGCCTATGTTTGAACGCGGGTTTTAAACTATATACATACCAAATTTCATTAAAATCGGTTCAGCGGGTCAGGCTTGAAAGCGGAACGATGATTTTCATTCAAACTTTCAACCCCTAATTTGACTATTTTGGGGGGTCGATTTTTGAAAAAAAAAAATAGCCTATGTTTGAACGCGGGTTTTAAACTATATACATACCAAATTTCATCAAAATCGGTTCAGTGGTTCGGCCGTGAAAGAGGAACAGACAGACAGACAGACAGACAGACTTTCGCATTTATAATATTAGTACGGAAGTACGGATACGGAAGTACGGATAGTATAGTATTTTCATACGAACTTTCACCCCCCCATTTGAGTATTTAGGGGGTCGATTTTTGAAAAAAAACGTAGCCTATGTTTGAACGCGGGTTTTAAACTATATACATACCAAATTTCATTAAAATCGGTTCAGCGGGTCAGGCTTGAAAGCGGAACGATGATTTTCATTCAAACTTTCAATCCCTAATTTGACTATTTTGGGGGGTCGATTTTTGAAAAAAAAAATAGCCTATGTTTGAACGCGGGTTTTAAACTATATACATACTAAATTTCATCAAAATCGGTTCAGCGGGTCAGGCGTGAAAGCGGAACGATGATTTTCATACAAACTTTCAACCCCCATTTGACTATTTTGGGGGTCAATTTTTGAAAAAAAAAATAGCCTATGTTTGAACGCGGGTTTTAAACTATATACATACCAAATTTCATCAAAATCGGTTCAGTGGTTCGGCCGTGAAAGAGGAACAGACAGACAGACAGACAGACAGACAGACAGACTTTCGCATTTATAATATTAGTACGGATGAAAAAAAAAATAGCCTATGTTTGAACGCGGGTTTTAAACTATATACATACCAAATTTCATCAAAATCGGTTCAGTGGTTCGGCCGTGAAAGAGGAACAGACAGACAGACAGACAGACAGACAGACAGACTTTCGCATTTATAATATTAGTACGGATTTAAATTCATATGGCTTCTCCCGTCTCTTCTCGTTCTGTTCCGTCCCGTCACAACCTGTTGTGTCCCGTCCGGCTCCATCCAGTCCTCCTATCCTGTCCCATCCCATCCTATTTAGTGCCATTCCGCTTTCCGCAACTGACACGTATTTTTTACTAACCAATATATTTTAAATACAAATGAACAAAACACAACGAAACGTCTTCAAGCATGAATACGAAACGACCAACAACTTATTAACTGAGGGTAAAAATGCTTTCAAAATCATAGAAGTCTTATTGATTGTCGAACGACAAACGATAGCGACTTTTACATTACATGGTGACGCCATCTATTGCTACATTATCAAACAAATTATTCATTGTAGGAATAAATTTTCTAATCTTTTGCATATCAAAAATTAACACTTATTAGGGTTCCGTCGTACCTTAAGGGTAAAAATGGGACCCTATTACTCGACTTCGGTGTCCGTCTGTCTGTTAGTTCGTCTGTCCGCTCACCCATCCTCCTGTCACCAGGCGTGTCTCATGATCCGTATTAGCTAGACAGGTGACATTTTCACAGATTATAAATTTCTGTTGACGTTAAAATAAAAATACTAAAACTGTATACATACCAAATTTCATCAAAATCGGCCTAGCGGTTAGGCCGTAAAATCGGAACGATGATTCACCCCCCCCCCCCTTTAACTGTTTTGGGGGTTGTTTTTTGAAAAAAAAGTAGCCTATGTTTGAACTCGTATCTCAAACTATATACATACCAAATTTCATCAAAATCGGTTCAGCGGGTCAGGCGTGAAAGCGGAACGATGATTTTCATACAAACTTTCAACCCCCCATTTGACTATTTTGGGGGTCAATTTTTGAAAAAAAAAAAATAGCCTATGTTTGAACGCGGGTTTTAAACTATATACATACCAAATTTCATCAAAATCAGTTCAGCGGGTCAGGCGTGAAAGCGGAACGATGATTTTCATACAAACTTTCAACCCCCATTTGACTATTTTGGGGGTCAATTTTTGAAAAAAAAAGAAATAGCCTATGTTTGAACGCGGGTTTTAAACTATATACATACCAAATTTCATCAAAATCGGTTCAGTGGTTCGGCCGTGAAAGAGGAACAGACAGACAGACAGACAGACAGACTTTCGCATTTATAATATTAGTACGGAAGTACGGATAGTATAGTATTTTCATACGAACTTTCACCCCCCCATTTGAGTATTTAGGGGGTCGATTTTTGAAAAAAAACGTAGCCTATGTTTGAACGCGGGTTTTAAACTATATACATACCAAATTTCATTAAAATCGGTTCAGCGGGTCAGGCTTGAAAGCGGAACGATGATTTTCATTCAAACTTTCAACCCCTAATTTGACTATTTTGGGGGGTCGATTTTTGAAAAAAAAAAATAGCCTATGTTTGAACGCGGGTTTTAAACTATATACATACCAAATTTCATCAAAATCAGTTCAGCGGGTCAGGCGTGAAAGCGGAACGATGATTTTCATACAAACTTTCAACCCCCATTTGACTATTTTGGGGGTCAATTTTTGAAAAAAAAGAAATAGCCTATGTTTGAACGCGGGTTTTAAACTATATACATACCAAATTTCATCAAAATCGGTTCAGTGGTTCGGCCGTGAAAGAGGAACAGACAGACAGACAGACAGACAGACTTTCGCATTTATAATATTAGTACGGAAGTACGGATAGTATAGTATTTTCATACGAACTTTCACCCCCCCATTTGAGTATTTAGGGGGTCGATTTTTGAAAAAAAACGTAGCCTATGTTTGAACGCGGGTTTTAAACTATATACATACCAAATTTCATTAAAATCGGTTCAGCGGGTCAGGCTTGAAAGCGGAACGATGATTTTCATTCAAACTTTCAACCCCTAATTTGACTATTTTGGGGGGTCGATTTTTGAAAAAAAAAAATAGCCTATGTTTGAACGCGGGTTTTAAACTATATACATACCAAATTTCATCAAAATCGGTTCAGTGGTTCGGCCGTGAAAGAGGAACAGACAGACAGACAGACAGACAGACTTTCGCATTTATAATATTAGTACGGAAGTACGGATACGGAAGTACGGATAGTATAGTATTTTCATACGAACTTTCACCCCCCCATTTGAGTATTTAGGGGGTCGATTTTTGAAAAAAAACGTAGCCTATGTTTGAACGCGGGTTTTAAACTATATACATACCAAATTTCATTAAAATCGGTTCAGCGGGTCAGGCTTGAAAGCGGAACGATGATTTTCATTCAAACTTTCAACCCCTAATTTGACTATTTTGGGGGGTCGATTTTTGAAAAAAAAAAATAGCCTATGTTTGAACGCGGGTTTTAAACTATATACATACCAAATTTCATCAAAATCGGTTCAGCGGGTCAGGCGTGAAAGCGGAACGATGATTTTCATACAAACTTTCAACCCCCATTTGACTATTTTGGGGGTCAATTTTTGAAAAAAAAAATAGCCTATGTTTGAACGCGGGTTTTAAACTATATACATACCAAATTTCATCAAAATCGGTTCAGTGGTTCGGCCGTGAAAGAGGAACAGACAGACAGACAGACAGACAGACAGACAGACTTTCGCATTTATAATATTAGTACGGATTTAAATTCATATGGCTTCTCCCGTCTCTTCTCGTTCTGTTCCGTCCCGTCACAACCTGTTGTGTCCCGTCCGGCTCCATCCAGTCCTCCTATCCTGTCCCATCCCATCCTATTTAGTGCCATTCCGCTTTCCGCAACTGACACGTATTTTTTACTAACCAATATATTTTAAATACAAATGAACAAAACACAACGAAACGTCTTCAAGCATGAATACGAAACGACCAACAACTTATTAACTGAGGGTAAAAATGCTTTCAAAATCATAGAAGTCTTATTGATTGTCGAACGACAAACGATAGCGACTTTTACATTACATGGTGACGCCATCTATTGCTACATTATCAAACAAATTATTCATTGTAGGAATAAATTTTCTAATCTTTTGCATATCAAAAATTAACACTTATTAGGGTTCCGTCGTACCTTAAGGGTAAAAATGGGACCCTATTACTCGACTTCGGTGTCCGTCTGTCTGTTAGTTCGTCTGTCCGCTCACCCATCCTCCTGTCACCAGGCGTGTCTCATGATCCGTATTAGCTAGACAGGTGACATTTTCACAGATTATAAATTTCTGTTGACGTTAAAATAAAAATACTAAAACTGTATACATACCAAATTTCATCAAAATCGGCCTAGCGGTTAGGCCGTAAAATCGGAACGATGATTCAACCCCCCCCCCCCCCCTTTAACTGTTTTGGGGGTTGTTTTTTGAAAAAAAAGTAGCCTATGTTTGAACTCGTATCTCAAACTATATACATACCAAATTTCATCAAAATCGGTTCAGCGGGTCAGGCGTGAAAGCGGAACGATGATTTTCATACAAACTTTCAACCCCCCATTTGACTATTTTGGGGGTCAATTTTTGAAAAAAAAAAATAGCCTATGTTTGAACGCGGGTTTTAAACTATATACATACCAAATTTCATCAAAATCAGTTCAGCGGGTCAGGCGTGAAAGCGGAACGATGATTTTCATACAAACTTTCAACCCCCATTTGACTATTTTGGGGGTCAATTTTTGAAAAAAAAGAAATAGCCTATGTTTGAACGCGGGTTTTAAACTATATACATACCAAATTTCATCAAAATCGGTTCAGTGGTTCGGCCGTGAAAGAGGAACAGACAGACAGACAGACAGACAGACTTTCGCATTTATAATATTAGTACGGAAGTACGGATAGTATAGTATTTTCATACGAACTTTCACCCCCCCATTTGAGTATTTAGGGGGTCGATTTTTGAAAAAAAACGTAGCCTATGTTTGAACGCGGGTTTTAAACTATATACATACCAAATTTCATTAAAATCGGTTCAGCGGGTCAGGCTTGAAAGCGGAACGATGATTTTCATTCAAACTTTCAACCCCTAATTTGACTATTTTGGGGGGTCGATTTTTGAAAAAAAAAAATAGCCTATGTTTGAACGCGGGTTTTAAACTATATACATACCAAATTTCATCAAAATCGGTTCAGTGGTTCGGCCGTGAAAGAGGAACAGACAGACAGACAGACAGACAGACTTTCGCATTTATAATATTAGTACGGAAGTACGGATACGGAAGTACGGATAGTATAGTATTTTCATACGAACTTTCACCCCCCCATTTGAGTATTTAGGGGGTCGATTTTTGAAAAAAAACGTAGCCTATGTTTGAACGCGGGTTTTAAACTATATACATACCAAATTTCATTAAAATCGGTTCAGCGGGTCAGGCTTGAAAGCGGAACGATGATTTTCATTCAAACTTTCAATCCCTAATTTGACTATTTTGGGGGGTCGATTTTTGAAAAAAAAAATAGCCTATGTTTGAACGCGGGTTTTAAACTATATACATACTAAATTTCATCAAAATCGGTTCAGCGGGTCAGGCGTGAAAGCGGAACGATGATTTTCATACAAACTTTCAACCCCCATTTGACTATTTTGGGGGTCAATTTTTGAAAAAAAAAATAGCCTATGTTTGAACGCGGGTTTTAAACTATATACATACCAAATTTCATCAAAATCGGTTCAGTGGTTCGGCCGTGAAAGAGGAACAGACAGACAGACAGACAGACAGACTTTCGCATTTATAATATTAGTACGGATGAAAAAAAAAATAGCCTATGTTTGAACGCGGGTTTTAAACTATATACATACCAAATTTCATCAAAATCGGTTCAGTGGTTCGGCCGTGAAAGAGGAACAGACAGACAGACAGACAGACAGACAGACAGACTTTCGCATTTATAATATTAGTACGGATTTAAATTCATATGGCTTCTCCCGTCTCTTCTCGTTCTGTTCCGTCCCGTCACAACCTGTTGTGTCCCGTCCGGCTCCATCCAGTCCTCCTATCCTGTCCCATCCCATCCTATTTAGTGCCATTCCGCTTTCCGCAACTGACACGTATTTTTTACTAACCAATATATTTTAAATACAAATGAACAAAACACAACGAAACGTCTTCAAGCATGAATACGAAACGACCAACAACTTATTAACTGAGGGTAAAAATGCTTTCAAAATCATAGAAGTCTTATTGATTGTCGAACGACAAACGATAGCGACTTTTACATTACATGGTGACGCCATCTATTGCTACATTATCAAACAAATTATTCATTGTAGGAATAAATTTTCTAATCTTTTGCATATCAAAAATTAACACTTATTAGGGTTCCGTCGTACCTTAAGGGTAAAAATGGGACCCTATTACTCGACTTCGGTGTCCGTCTGTCTGTTAGTTCGTCTGTCCGCTCACCCATCCTCCTGTCACCAGGCGTGTCTCATGATCCGTATTAGCTAGACAGGTGACATTTTCACAGATTATAAATTTCTGTTGACGTTAAAATAAAAATACTAAAACTGTATACATACCAAATTTCATCAAAATCGGCCTAGCGGTTAGGCCGTAAAATCGGAACGATGATTCACCCCCCCCCCCCCTTTAACTGTTTTGGGGGTTGTTTTTTGAAAAAAAAGTAGCCTATGTTTGAACTCGTATCTCAAACTATATACATACCAAATTTCATCAAAATCGGTTCAGCGGGTCAGGCGTGAAAGCGGAACGATGATTTTCATACAAACTTTCAACCCCCCATTTGACTATTTTGGGGGTCAATTTTTGAAAAAAAAAAAATAGCCTATGTTTGAACGCGGGTTTTAAACTATATACATACCAAATTTCATCAAAATCAGTTCAGCGGGTCAGGCGTGAAAGCGGAACGATGATTTTCATACAAACTTTCAACCCCCATTTGACTATTTTGGGGGTCAATTTTTGAAAAAAAAAGAAATAGCCTATGTTTGAACGCGGGTTTTAAACTATATACATACCAAATTTCATCAAAATCGGTTCAGTGGTTCGGCCGTGAAAGAGGAACAGACAGACAGACAGACAGACAGACTTTCGCATTTATAATATTAGTACGGAAGTACGGATAGTATAGTATTTTCATACGAACTTTCACCCCCCCATTTGAGTATTTAGGGGGTCGATTTTTGAAAAAAAACGTAGCCTATGTTTGAACGCGGGTTTTAAACTATATACATACCAAATTTCATTAAAATCGGTTCAGCGGGTCAGGCTTGAAAGCGGAACGATGATTTTCATTCAAACTTTCAACCCCTAATTTGACTATTTTGGGGGGTCGATTTTTGAAAAAAAAAAATAGCCTATGTTTGAACGCGGGTTTTAAACTATATACATACCAAATTTCATCAAAATCGGTTCAGTGGTTCGGCCGTGAAAGAGGAACAGACAGACAGACAGACAGACAGACAGACAGACTTTCGCATTTATAATATTAGTACGGAAGTACGGATACGGAAGTACGGATAGTATAGTATTTTCATACGAACTTTCACCCCCCCATTTGAGTATTTAGGGGGTCGATTTTTGAAAAAAAACGTAGCCTATGTTTGAACGCGGGTTTTAAACTATATACATACCAAATTTCATTAAAATCGGTTCAGCGGGTCAGGCTTGAAAGCGGAACGATGATTTTCATTCAAACTTTCAACCCCTAATTTGACTATTTTGGGGGGTCGATTTTTGAAAAAAAAAATAGCCTATGTTTGAACGCGGGTTTTAAACTATATACATACCAAATTTCATCAAAATCGGTTCAGCGGGTCAGGCGTGAAAGCGGAACGATGATTTTCATACAAACTTTCAACCCCCATTTGACTATTTTGGGGGTCAATTTTTGAAAAAAAAAAATAGCCTATGTTTGAACGCGGGTTTTAAACTATATACATACCAAATTTCATCAAAATCGGTTCAGTGGTTCGGCCGTGAAAGAGGAACAGACAGACAGACAGACAGACAGACAGACAGACTTTCGCATTTATAATATTAGTACGGATACAAATGAACAAAACACAACGAAACGTCTTCAAGCATGAATACGAAACGACCAACAACTTATTAACTGAGGGTAAAAATGCTTTCAAAATCATAGAAGTCTTATTGATTGTCGAACGACAAACGATAGCGACTTTTACATTACATGGTGACGCCATCTATTGCTACATTATCAAACAAATTATTCATTGTAGGAATAAATTTTCTAATCTTTTGCATATCAAAAATTAACACTTATTAGGGTTCCGTCGTACCTTAAGGGTAAAAATGGGACCCTATTACTCGACTTCGGTGTCCGTCTGTCTGTTAGTTCGTCTGTCCGCTCACCCATCCTCCTGTCACCAGGCGTGTCTCATGATCCGTATTAGCTAGACAGGTGACATTTTCACAGATTATAAATTTCTGTTGACGTTAAAATAAAAATACTAAAACTGTATACATACCAAATTTCATCAAAATCGGCCTAGCGGTTAGGCCGTAAAATCGGAACGATGATTCACCCCCCCCCCCCCCTTTAACTGTTTTGGGGGTTGTTTTTTGAAAAAAAAGTAGCCTATGTTTGAACTCGTATCTCAAACTATATACATACCAAATTTCATCAAAATCGGTTCAGCGGGTCAGGCGTGAAAGCGGAACGATGATTTTCATACAAACTTTCAACCCCCCATTTGACTATTTTGGGGGTCAATTTTTGAAAAAAAAAAAAATAGCCTATGTTTGAACGCGGGTTTTAAACTATATACATACCAAATTTCATCAAAATCAGTTCAGCGGGTCAGGCGTGAAAGCGGAACGATGATTTTCATACAAACTTTCAACCCCCATTTGACTATTTTGGGGGTCAATTTTTGAAAAAAAAAGAAATAGCCTATGTTTGAACGCGGGTTTTAAACTATATACATACCAAATTTCATCAAAATCGGTTCAGTGGTTCGGCCGTGAAAGAGGAACAGACAGACAGACAGACAGACAGACTTTCGCATTTATAATATTAGTACGGAAGTACGGATAGTATAGTATTTTCATACGAACTTTCACCCCCCCATTTGAGTATTTAGGGGGTCGATTTTTGAAAAAAAACGTAGCCTATGTTTGAACGCGGGTTTTAAACTATATACATACCAAATTTCATTAAAATCGGTTCAGCGGGTCAGGCTTGAAAGCGGAACGATGATTTTCATTCAAACTTTCAACCCCTAATTTGACTATTTTGGGGGGTCGATTTTTGAAAAAAAAAAATAGCCTATGTTTGAACGCGGGTTTTAAACTATATACATACCAAATTTCATCAAAATCGGTTCAGTGGTTCGGCCGTGAAAGAGGAACAGACAGACAGACAGACAGACAGACAGACAGACTTTCGCATTTATAATATTAGTACGGATAAATAATAAATGAATATATACGGGACAAATTACACAGATTGAGTTAGCCTCGAAGTAAGTTCGAGTCTTGTGTTACGAAATACTTACTCAACGATACTATATTTTTATAATAAATACTTATATAGATAAACATCCAAGACCCAGGCCAATCAGAAAAAGTTCTTTTCTCATCATGCCCTGGCCGGGATTCGAACCCGGGACCTCCGGCGTCACAGACAAGCGCACTACCGCTGCGCCACAGAGGCCGTCCAATGTATGTGATTAGTATGACTCATATCCGGGTTACATCGAGCGTCCAATAAAAACGATCAATTTTATTAACAAAATTAAACTTTATTCTTTATTATACATGACACTTTGGACCCTTGCAAGGGAAGCATCTGCAGGTGAACACAGTACACATGCCCATTTTATAACCAAGAGCCTTACAGGTTCTATCGCAGTCGTCCGGGGGGCACCATGGGCTTCGTAGGGATTGTACGAGTAATCTTACTGGCTGATATTTGAGGTTTGGATCTGAAATAAGCTTGAATATTACCACAGAATTAATTAACAGTAATACAGGGTGAGTGTTAAAACAACTGCATCCTTTTAAACATAGACTATACCCATGCTTCTGAGCCGTTTGAGCCTATTTTTATTTAAATTAAACGTCATCATTTTCACCCTCAAAAACTACGTCACACGCTTTATTAAAGACTAACACTACAAAAAGAAATTAAAACTAAACATGCAAATTAATGTCTGAAAAATAAATTATTTTTCTAGTATCAAGATCAAGTAAAGTACAGAGTTGTCGAGATCGCTCAACTGAATGAATTGTGTCGTTGACCTCTAAATCTAACGCGTCGCTTTTCCGCCGGCCGGGGTGATATGACGTATTTAGGATCGTGGATTTTGACTTTTATTTTTTTTCGTACTTTCTGAAATATGAACCGATATTTTTCTTTTAACGTTTTTAAATATCCTTTAGATGAGTACACTTAATAGTTAAATTTATGCAGTTGAATTAAAAGTCACCCTGTATACCTAAATTGTCTATCAAAAATACAAAATTAAGAAACTCTTCTAGCGGTAGAAGGTTATTGAAAACCAGAACTTACAACCAATTATCCGATACCTATAAACCAAAACTGTATACTTTCTGGACAGTGTGGTTCTCAACACCAATGAAAAAAAGAATAGGACCACTCCATCTCGTCTCTATGGATGTCGTAAAAGGCGACCAAGGAAGATAGGCTTATAAACTTGGTATTCTTCTTTAAGGCGATGGGCTAGCAACCTGTCACTATTTGAATCTCAATTCTATTATAAAGCCAAACAGCTGAACGTGGCCTATCAATCTTTTCAAGACTGTTGATGTTGTCTACCCCGAAAGGGATATATATGAGATTATATGTATGTATAGTTTCTGTTAATATCTTTATTATTAATCTTAATCATCCAAACTTACTCAATCCTAACTATTGATCTACGAGTAACATGAGACTTATAAATATCTTATGAAATAATTATGTAAAGGAATGCTTGTTCAAGGGGCGATATATTATTACAGACCATTAGTCCTGTGATGAATATAACAGTCGCAGTATATGATAAATGCAAAAAAACCGAACAAAATGATGACTAGACTTCTCATATCGCAAGTGGTGAAATAAAAGGAAAATCATAAGAAAAATTAATTAACCGAATCCGTCACACATTAAACTAGCGTGAAGTTAACATTGGGAATTCATAATGGACTTTTTCAAAATATAAAATCTAAAATAGAATTAGATATGGAACACGATGAGGCCTAAGAAAATACTCAATACTTGAATTCAAAATCAAATAACCATGGACCAATAAAAAGTTCTATATTAAATATCATCGACATACCTTAAAAAGACCCATGTGTCCTCATGCCCGGCTAAAATACATATGTGATGCGTAGAAAGGCACAAGTTCGAGTGTTAACTGGGCCATATACCAATGAATATTTTCGAAATTATGTACATAAGTTTGAATACTAACTGGCGGTGAAGAAAAACATCGTGAGGAAACCTGCAAATTCAGGCAACTGGATGTGTAATCATGATCGATCTAATACGGGTTAGGTTCTCCTGCAAAGATTGCGGAGATCAAATGAGAGTCGCTTTGTGTAAAAACCTGACTCACCCAATCCAGGATCCATGGTCAAAGGGATACCCCGGGCTCCTCTCCAGAGTGGTAAGGATGCAACAGGCACTTAGCCAGGAGAAAGAAGACCTTAAGAAGACCCATGTCTTGAGGCGTTTTACCTTATGCGTGACACTTTGAATACGACCCCGAGCAAGGGTAACATCTACACGTGAATACCATGCACATGCCGTTATCAAAACCAAAAGCCTTGCATGATCTTTCGCAATCATCCGGAGGACACCATGGACTGCGTCGAAATCTTATGTGCAAGACTGGTAATTGTTTCGTCTGAATAGTGCCTGAAATAAAACATCTCATTCGTAAAACGGTAGCCCTGACACCGAACTAATGTGGGCTGTTGCTGTTTGCAGAAAAAGATTACGTTTATCATCATGATAACAAGCCCTCTTTAAAATTATTAGCACCCAAGTGCATTTGCAATTAATTCGTCTCTTACAACATCCACGGAAAATATGCATCGGTCCTATTTCTGATCTGGCTTCTGGATCTGACCAAGAAATAAGAACTCTTACAAAGGACATTATATTTTAACCTTGAGTCATAAAATAAACTGTACTAACCGTCTGTCGAGGGCAATTCATGGTTGTAACAGTCAAGGTAGACGAAGAGTGCCAAAACAGTTAACAAAATGACTACTGCACCTCTCATTTTTGTGGAAATGATGGAGATAAGCACACAACAGGACAAGTCAAATAAGTGATATAAAATGATATTTTTTTCAGAAGTCAGGTTTTTCAAATGCTTGACAATAATCAATAGGTATTGTCTATCTCTCATAACAAGTTTAAAACTAAATGCTAGATGACCGCGACGGAGAAAAATAACTTATAATTATTACTTTAACACCCACTTAATTTCTCTGCTAAACTCAAAGGTCTGTCAGATAATGCATTTAGCATTAAGTTCGCCCACAATCAACATTGTCCGTATAATAAAGTTTAAATAAATCAATCAGGTAATAGTGGAATCAAACCCAACTTGGATTAACGCGATGAAATAGGTGAAAACCGAGTAAAGGCAAAAAACCAATGGAGAGGGGATCGGAGGAAAAACTACTGCAAGTACATTTTTTCAATAAAAATACCGGATCCTTACAAGTTGTCAATTTAACATTCTTGAAAGACATGGCTCAAAGTATTTTTATAATGTGATCAATTAGAATATAAGAAATATAATATTCTAATTGATCAAATTATGAAAATACTTCTGAACCTCTTCTTTATTACATTGTACGTACCTGCGGGGTAATTGCGTTAATTTGAAACCTCATAACGATTTGATAAACTTCGGATTGCTTTATACGTTGTTGGCGACAACATGCTCTTACGATAAATAATATGAAAACGATAGTAAGTAATTTACATTAAAAAGAGCTCAAAAAATACCATGCATGCTTTTTACTAAACTTGAAACTGGAAATTGAGCACTTTAGACATGATTCGTTAAGGAAATTCTACACAACAACGCAATTATCAAATATCCTTTGAATTAATTTCGTAGGGGAATGTTTCTACATAAATAATGATGTCACTTGTAGCTACATACATCTCGTATGTCGGTTAGATCATTTGATAAATAAATGATGTAAGATTTGTCTAGTTTGAATTTAGTCAGTTCTTGGACGAGTGTTGTTTCATCAAAGGGAAGTTTGTATGTTTCGTTGTTTATGCATCCTGAAGTTTCTTAGTAAACTGGTAAAGGGTATATTCAGTGAAACGTGTATTGATTATCTTTTGGTAAAAAGCATAGCACAATCCCAGCCTCAACTCAAGATGTTGTTTTATTGGAATTTGTATAGAATACTTACTTTGCTAGAGAAGTCATGAAATAAGATTAATCTTGGTTTTTATTTTATTGACTTATTTTTTTACAGGATCACAAAAGAAAGTGCAGGAAATTTAATACACTTGAGTTAAGGATTAAGTTTTTATAAGTAAATTTGAAATCACCCATTTGAAACAGACCTAAGTTTTTATATATATTATGCAAAAAGTACTGTAACTTCGGAATAATACTGCGATGGGAAACCTATATACTCGCAACTCTACTGTCGTAACTTACTCGCCCAATCTAAACTACCATCTCCAGATAGATTATTGTGAATTATAATTTATTTCATCGCTCGGGACTGTACAGAATAGGACGGTTTGATTAATGTTGCTCGCCAACGGAAACTCTGCCGAAATCAATTCGCGATAATTTATAACTTGCGCAGTTTTATTAAATTCTAAAAAGATCTTTCTTATTCACAACTTCAAGCCCTGTGGCAAAATTTTTCCTCAATTAAGTACCTTTGAATTTAGAACTTTTATATTTTGATGTTAGTCTTATAAAAATTTGTATGTGTGATGCGTATTCAATAAGTTTGACTTGTCCTGATGTTATACTTCAGTGGACAGAATGTATTTTGATAATTATATATTTGTTTGTTAATATAATTACGTCACATTATATGGTACTGTTTAAATTGTATAGCACACTGGCCGCTTACAAAAAAAGTTAATATTTAAGTGAAGAAAAATAGTGATCTTCTTTTGTTAATTTTTCACAATGTTAGTCAGGAATTACAATTACTCACAATATGTTTATGTTTTAAGTTTTTATATTATAGTTTTGTTTTGATTTCCCAACACGTAGTTATTTTATTTTACCTTGGCATAATTATTTTGAACAGGTACCTATCTAATGTATAACCGATATTTGTCATTACAAGTTAGTTATACCCTATTAGGGTTGCATGATTACTACTCTGTCAAGAAAGTAGCAGGAAAAGATCAATAATACACAAACTGTTTGTTATTCATCCAAATTTATTTTATCACCTTCAAAATATGCTCCTTTAGAAACGATACACTTACGCCAACGAATAATCCAATCATCAAAACATTTTTTAAACGCTGTTTCCGGAATTGAGGTCAGTTCTCGCCGCGAATTCTCTTTTATGTCTTCTACCGATTGAAAACGGGTGCCACGAAGTGGTAATTTGAGTTTAGGAAAAAGAAAAAAGTCGGCTGGAGCCATATCTGGTGAATATGGTGGTTGCTCGATGGTATTTGTTGAGTGTTTGGTTAAAAATTCGTTCACAATGATGGCCTTGTGCGAAGGTGCATTATCATGGTGCAAAATCCAAGAATTTTCTTTCCACAAATCTGGCCTTTTTCGTCGGATTTGCTCTCTTAAACGCCGCATAACACTCAAATAATATTCCTTATTTACCGTTTGACCTTCCGACAAGAATTCCGAGTGCACAACACCGCGATAGTCAAAGAAAACAGTCAACATGACTTTGACTTTTGAACGACTTTGGCGTGGTTTTTTCGGTTTCGGTTCAGTTGGAAGGCGCCACTCCAAAGCTTGTTGACTAGTTTGCATGTCAAACTCGTAAACCCACGTCTCGTCACCAGTAACAATGCGTTTCATGAATGTTGGGTCGGAATTGACTCGTTCTAGCATGTCCTCAGCGACTCTCATGCGATTGAGTTTTTGAAAAAAATTCAGGTCTTTTGGGACTAGCCGAGCGGCAACATGTTTCATACCCAAATTATTAGTTAAAATGGTACGGATCGACTCGTGAGATACAGAAAGTTCGGTGGCTATCTCTCTCAAAGTTGAATGAGGATTTTCAGTCACTATTTCCTTCACTTTTGCGATGTTAACTTCAGTTGCAGACGTTGATGGCCTACCAGAGCGAGGCAAATCTTCCATCACATCTCGACCGCTTTTGAACGCTTTGTACCACTCATAAGCACGAGTTTTTGATGAAGTCGATTCACCGTAAGCCTTCTGTAACATTTTCAGTGACTCCGAACACGATATTCCATTGGCAATGCAAAATTTAAGACAAACTCTTTGTTCGATGTTTTTATCCATTATGAAATTAGCAATACACACTAGATATGATATAACTAAAAATAGCACTGTATTTAATGTAAACAACAGATGCAACTCAAACTCCGCGCCAAAATGGAAAACAGTTGTACCAATCTAACAACAACAAAAAAAACAAAAATTTGAATTTGGAACCATAAATAAATAATCCATTCCCGATACTTTTCTGACTGAATTTATAATCTTATGTATAACAATTTTGAAATCTGTCATTACATGGAGAACATCTGCAGCTGTATCGTTGACAAGTCCCAGATTGGAAACCGCGGGCCCTGCATGTTACGTAGCAGTCTTCGGGAGGGCACCACGGGCCGCCTCGAAATTTGTCCGGTCGTATTGATTTTTTAATTTCACCTGTAAATTATCATGTGAGTTGATGAATGTCATATATTATGTAAATAAGTAAACCAGAATAGAATGGAACCTCTAAATTTCTAACTTAACAAAAGTCAAACTGATTGAAGTAACGCTTGATGGCTAAGAATGCAATCGGGAAAACGGTATAAATGAGAGAAGTACAAACATGTTGAATAGGTTTCCAGGTCCCGAAGTGACTTAAGTTGCAGAATCCAACACGCGAAGCTATAAGAGACATGCAAATTAAGAAAAAAATAAGGTCTAACTGATTCTTACCGTGAAGCCTTAAGCAGACAACGTAAACCAAGAAGATTAAAGAAAATAGAAATCCTATTTCAAAACCCTTCATTATCTACTATTGAATGTCGGGAAATAGAAGAGTAACTTATAAACCAGCCAATATGTGGACGGACATGCCAGAGGTTTGATAAAAGTATACTTTGCAATAGTTGGAATATAACGTTCAATTACTCACGGTCTTAGGCTTAAAATGAGACAACTTTATAATTTTCAATTTAATTTAAATTTCTTGTTTAAATAATTCATCATATTTTCTTCATGTAGGTATGCGTAGTGCCTTTGATTTTGCGTAACGATTGCAGTTGCACAATTTTGTGACTGGCCTGACCTAGCATTTACAACGTTAAAGAAGTTAATTATTGTTAAACAAAATCAACCTATAAATCTTCACTTCTCTCAACACGTCAGCCCTAACCGCCATCCCACAGAACGATTTCCATATTTCCGCAATACAACTGGATAAAAGATATAATTTTATGCGTTGATAACAAACGCTATCTCAAAGAAATATTACGCCAATATCGCAGGGACCATTACTCGGGACAGAAAACAGGAGCGCAGACAAAACGATTCGCGTATAATGCGGGCTTTGGCATCACGTTAATAATATATGTCTTAATGCGGTGGCATTTAAGGTCGACTGTCATTTGTTTCGATGATCGATACGCCGGTAGTTAACGCGTATCACGCATTCGGATTGCTGTCTCTACCCAGGTGGAAGCAACCGTGATCGATTGCCTTTTTGTCGCACAGCTACGCCCCGATATTACGGGAAACATTTCTTTTGTTGTCACCGCGCCCTCTGGCTTTCGACACCGGAATTACTGGTGACAAATTGCGGCGCGGCGAGAGGTGACAGTTGACGTGTCAAAAATTTTGAATTTTATCGAATGTTGCGTTTCGTTGGCCTCTAAAGGTAGTGTTTTCTTCCTTTTTTGGTTTAGGTACGTTCTTTATTTGAGTATTTAACGTGGGTTACGTTTATTTTTCCTAGAATCCTATTTGTTATAATTATGTCTTTAGAAATAAACCGTGAAACCCATAGAATGCGGTAAAACCAAATGGATTACTTGTAGAAACCAAATGGATTGCTTGTAGATCGCTAATACGTAATGCCAAAAGCGATACGAAGTTTCACGAGCCCAATCAAGACTAATAAGTTCTTCGGTGGCTAGGCAACCAAAAAAAATGAAGCACGTCCGAACCCAATTACCCTCTGGCAAAAAACCGGTAACTTCCTAGTTTGCGAAGAAAGCCAAAGCACATTACGCACAGGCCTCTTCAGTCATTCGCAGGCAGAGAACTGATGAGATCGTCGCAACTTGTTCACGACTCGGTGTTGTAATAGCCATCGTTTGCTAAATAGCCGCCGTTCAATTTAATTACACATCACGATTTCTTTGCCTTTGAGTTAGTCTGCTGAATTTTTAGACTACAATTTATATGACATAAAATATCGTGCGAGAAAAAATAAGCGTATACACATTTGAGGTCGTGAGGTTTTTGTGACCAAGCTTTATCTTATCAACCAATCTACTTGAATTTTACCTTCAATTATAATTTACATAAATATGTTATATTGAAGTGTCATAGCACTTTTGAAGCCAAGATTTACATTATCTACAATAATGATGCCACTTAATTAAAAACATATTGGTTTTATTTTTAATTTTGTTTGTTTGCATTATCTTTATTGCACAGAAATTTACACAGTTAAAACAAATAGTACAGTGTTATAAAATAAATAATTCACATAAAACGGCGGACTTATCCCATCAAGGGGTGATATTTTGATGTTCCGCCTGCATAAATTAAACTGATATTACAAATTCATTCCACACGACAAAGTGAAAAATTTTGCAAAATATATTTTTTTAATAAATAAAACTGACAACTAATTGCATAAAACAGTTGATTGGACTACAGATTTAATTGGATTCGCTTTTCCGTGGCAAATACTAGGGAAATAGTGTGCGATTTCTAAAATGCAGCAAATGAGAGAGCTTTGGCGTGGGAAAACGCGTATTTGCATTGACACGCGATCAATCGCGGCAGGCAAGGCTGGCCATGACAGGAGCCGATTGCACTTACTTGCCCGAGTGGAACACAGAGCACTGAACTAGCAATGGCCCATGTCTTCCTGCTCTGTAAGAAGGTTATGCAGCCGTCTGCTTTTTTGTATAGTACGATGGTTGAGTTAAAGCAGTACTATCGACAGTATCGATACTTTCGATAATAATATCGATAGCGCAGTTGCTGTAGATATTTTGATACTTTGATAGTATTGAAACTCTATATCGAAAACACTATCGATAGTGTCGATACTATTGCTGCTGACTATTGCAATAACCACCGATACTTAGTATTAATACAATTGAATCACAGCCTACTATCGATAGCGCAAAACTATTGATACTATCGATAGTAACTTCAATATTGAGCTTCAATACTATATAGTATCGATACTTTCGTTAGTAGTTCCCTAAATTCTATAGTAGTTCCAATATTAAGGTTCAATACTATCGATAGTATTTTAGTTTCAGATTTGTTACTTCGTCTTATTAACTCTGTGATATTATTTTCAACTCATAGATCGATCGCTCATTTTGTCTAGACTGACAATTATGGGGTTTTTTTTCAAATTGGTCATTACATCTGAACCATGATTGAAGCATATTTTTACTGGCGTTTTTCTAATCCTACGACCAACAGCCGGCCACTCTTCAACTAATGTGCTTTAAATTTTTTTAAACAATAAAAGTAAAACCAAATACTTGCATCGAATTTACAAAAAAAAAATAATAATAAAATATTTTGATTGACTCAATTTCCAACTTTACTTTTCAGAAGAAGGCTAGGTATTCGTTTATTATAAAAAAAATATATAATCTTCTTTGAAAACGCATCCATGCAAAGGAATTTCATCAAATTTGGAAACGGAGTCAGCGAGAGACAAACAAACCGCCTTACCAACTGTTGACAAACTTAAATTGTGTTCCCACGGACTGTTTGCGATCGAAATGAGATCCGAAATAAAAATTAAAAGTACTTAAAACATCCTCTGTTTACTTCCAAGGTAACCTGAGCGATTTAATTTTGGGAAAACATTTTATCAATAAAAATATACTCTTGTTTTCAGATAAAAATACGGGGCGTATTTTTATCTGAATTATTTTTTATTTAATTTTATTTTTATTTAAATTACATTTATATACATATTTTACTTCCTTACAAAACATGTAACGCCAGATATAGAGCCTAGGAGTTTTTCTACTAGCGACTTGACGGAGATTGTAAAAAGAGATAAAGGAAGGTATTTATGTTTTGCTGTTTTCTTAGTATTCAAAATCCAACGGCTCAAAATATAAACTCTGGAAAGGCAGTTGATAAATGAAGTTGTCGCATTGCAGACCAGGACACAACTATCTATAATATTTTCAGCATTAATATTTCAAACAAACTAATAACAAAGTCATTGGCTGTTAGGTAATATTTCTATAGCTGTGGCTTTTAGCTTCCAAACTAGGTTCTTTATAACAAACAGCTATAAAGTAGGTATATACTCAGATTTACTGTTCTCATGGGAATTTTGGAAAATCCTCTCTTAGAGCCCCGCTACAATTGGCGTCTTTCGGGCATTGTCATTGTCGACGTAATAGGCGCTGTTTCGTGGTCATACTAGTTTGTCATGCCAGTATGACTACGAGGATAATACAGGTAGGTGCACGCGCAGACGCTTACAAGACGACGACGCTCGAAAGACGCCAAGTGTGATGACACCCTTAGTTATCCCTAATAACACACATGATAAATTTCACCTTCCTACGTCTACGTTTCCAGTAGTTATGGCAGACTGTACGTTTTCTATCGATAGCATCAGTCAATCATTCAGTAACGCAATAGTTTTATGTACATATTTTGGTTCATTAATTGATTGAAATATAACTTTATTATTTTTATAAAATGATTCGTTTACGTACCTTTTTTATTTTAAGCTGAATTTTATACAAATTCAGTATTTGTAGTTTTATACAACTAATAAATGTTCTCAAAAAATCAATGTAAAAAAAAAAAAAAAAAAAAATCAATCAACACGACGAACTCATAGAAAACGCATCAATATTTGTCCACTTGGAACAATTTGATATTGACAATTCAAGCAAT
The DNA here is from genome assembly GCF_032362555.1 of Amyelois transitella. Classification (NCBI taxonomy): domain Eukaryota; kingdom Metazoa; phylum Arthropoda; class Insecta; order Lepidoptera; family Pyralidae; genus Amyelois; species Amyelois transitella. The sequence continues at coordinate 3,226,611 of NC_083509.1, forward strand.
GTTCAGAGCAGTCCTTCGCCTCGCCTTTGCACCCACAAACGGATATTGTTTTCCTTGCACAGCCACTTAGAAAAATTACACAAAATGAAATGAACATTTTATATTGTGAAATGCTGAACTCTGCTGCAATTTTCACTGCATCTAGGTACGGAGTAGCTCCCGGCCACAAAGTACTAACTACTTTAGCGATATTACGATGTTGGCTTTGATCAGCCACTGCTTTGTTTCTAGAAACAGAAAGAGATTTAATGTAATTGGAATTTATGATGGGATAGTTCTTTATTTTGATTAGGTCAGAATCTTTTTCAGATAAATTTGGGTACGGGAACTAGGCTCGATATTGACTTTTATTTAAATCATGTAACCTTCTTATCTTACGGTTGGTGGCTCTGTCTACCGTGGTAGAGATAAAATGATGATAAGTGAGTGTGTGTACAATTATAATAAAGGATTTAGTTTTACATCTATAACCTTCTTCTCAACATAATAACAAAAGGTGCCTTATTTTCCAATAATTATCTATTTATTGTTATACAGTATTCCGACTGAAACATCATTATTCAGTCATTTTTGAACAATTGCCTGTGTTGCGTTTCTGGTGGTTAAATAACTAATAAATATAATGTTTATTTACTTACTAGCTTACATACAAACAATTCAGATTCATGGGCGTATATTGAAATGCGGTTGACGTAAAAAATATTCGCCTCTGAGAATACCACACATTTTCGAGGGCGAAATCAGCATATTTTTGGGTCAATATTGACGGAATTTAGCGGGTCCATTTCGCTGTCACCGCAGTTTAAGTGAGTGTGACACCTCGCCTTTGTGTTAGACTAACTGACATTTTTATTACATCTCACCTGAAATGATTGAAAACGTTTCTCAGAAGTTCATAAAATCTTGAAGTATGCTCTGGACTGTAACTTACGGTCCGCCTCTTATCACGTCCTACTGTGTATCCGTATTTTTTTGTTAAAAAATAAAATTACCAAATAAATAAAAAAAAAACGTCTTTGTTGTGACATTTTATAATAGGTTTGCTGACTGTGAGAGAGTCAATGAGTTAATTTTTTTTATTAAATAACGTCAAAGACTTTTTCGACTAGATGTCGTTTTACAGAACAGATATTTTGCGACAAAGCTCTTTATTTAACATGGCAAACAGTTCCGAACCTATATAACCTATACTAAGAAATGCTAGAAGGGAATGTAACCATCCCGTTTGCTGCTCATTCTGATACTACATAAGAGTCTGTTATCTTATAAAGGACACTTATTACAACTAATGATAGATCATCGATACCATTTAAAAACGTACAAATAACCAATAATGTAAGGGGCAGGTTCATGGATGACATGTAGATGAATGGTCACTGGTCAGGCATCCGGCATTTGATTAATGTACAGCAAAATTAAATTAAAACAATCCAGCTAAGAACGAAACTCTTGTATTTTTATAAGCTAGGTATATGATTTTTTATACTCTTTCAAAGACTTTATACAATTTTTTAATCTTTTACCCAGACGCGAATAGAAACGCTGCTGGCACACATTTTTCTCTAGCTACCAGACTTAAGTGGACACTTGCACTAGATGGTTATGCTTATTTCCTTAGCCAGCTGACGTCCTTAGGAATGAGATGAAGTGGTCACTGATCACTATAAAATTATAAGCTATTCTTATTGTAATATTTTATTTTTAATTTTTTGAAAATTATTGAGCCTTGATATTACGAAGATACCTATTTTAACAAGCATTTATTATTCATATTGCTAATACCTTCATTAGCAATATTTCATTAATTTCATTCTGTTTTTTACTAAAAGATAATAAAGCAACTTATATCTACGAATATTCCTTCTTGCCATTTCGAATATGCAACCCTAACGAGCGACCATCGTCATGCGACAGAAATAAATGGTCTTTTAATAAAGCAATTTATATTCAAATCGATAACTCCAGGGATCAAGCCATAAACTATGATTATGTCAATCAATGATGCCCTTATGTTGTCGCATTAGCTCCATCCCTCTCACTCTTATCATAATGTCATCCCGATACCAACTAATATTATAAATGAGAAATTAATTTGTTTGTATGTATATAACTGGAAGACCCAAACGCCATATTTAACTGGATGCCTCAATAACGCAACACATATTTAGAAATAGTGACAATTAAAAATGCATTACATACTTAGTTTCCTAAACAACGCTCATGAAACACGCCTGACCATTTTGAGGGTTACTGTTCACGTATTCTTTACTGAACCTATCTTCTTGAAAGTTGGCGATAATATAGTTAAAAGTCTAGGTAAAAACAAGTACTTCATCTCGATAGACACTATGGTTCCCATGGAATTTGCGAAAAACGTGTATTCTTTCTCAGATGGCGCTGAATTCGCGCAGGTGAAGCTACGGATAAAAGCTTGTACATAATTAAGACTCAGGAACAGCAAGTATTTAATAGTAGATGGCGCAAGTGGCGGGTGGTTTTCTGATGGTGTGATTGAGTTATAGATTCCCCATAAAGGTCGCAGAGGTCAGACGGAAATCGATAAACCCGATTAACCCGAATCTAGCATCATGGTCAAAAGGCACACCCCTCCTGTTCAAAAAGGTGAAAATAGGGGAAGAAGTTCCGTGTGGTTCCCGGCACCGATATAAAAAGAATATAGGACCATTCCATCTCTTTCCCATGGATGTCATAAAAGGCGACAAAGGGATAGGCTTATAAACTTGGGATTCTTCTTTTAGGCATTGGGCTAGCAACCTGTTACTATTTGTCTAATTAGTCTAAATTCTAACAATAAGCCTAACATCTGAACGCGCCCTATCATTGTTTCAAGACCGTTGGCTCTGACTACCTCCGAGAAGTGATTATATGAATGAATTAAAGGAAGAATAGTTATTCATAGATAAAACGATAAGAATGATCCTATACTTGTGGATATTGATTATTTCAATAGGAGCAAGCTCGTATTAAGTAGGAAATCATACATATGTAAAACTATGACGGAAAATCAGTCTGAAACTTACATGCTTTCATTTTTATATATTTTAAAATTATAAATCTTACATAATATTAAATCAAACGAGATCCTGCAAAAATATTATTAAAAGTTACGGAATATATATTTTTATCAAATTTCCTCCTGTTAAGTCACACTTATTTAGTCCCTTTCAGCTTTATTTCATGGTCGTGCTCACTAAATATGACACATTTTCCTGTACGAATGAATCAATTAGTCAAGCATAATTGAACACATTAGAGGCGATAAGGAAAAAGTATCCGAAAGTATCATAATGATTGTGATACATTGAAAACATAATTGTTTATTTGCTGTGGGAGTTCAGTGTTCCTGGAAAATGATACAAACCTTGGTCAAATAATCTGAATGTCTATAACACCTTATCAGCATTATACAAATAAACCTCTTCATATCAAAATTTGGGACTTTAGTCCTTACCCCTTGGTAATAGAGCCTGCATTTCTATTACGTACTAAGTTTTATCTCACGTTGCAATTCTGTCAGAGAAATTCGGTCCGGGTATTCCCTCAAACCAATATTTATTCGAATGAGGTACATAATACTGCGACCATTGATGGTGACCAATGAATATTGTAACCATTTCTGTTTTCTTCCTAAGTTAGTATGCGGAGTGTTCAAACATGCGTCAATGTATCTTGATGATTAATTTTTTATTACATGTCCTAGAAAGAAATGGTATTATAGTAGGCGTCAAGGCATCGCTTACGGGGATGTAGGCTTTATATAAATAGGATGCAGTAATTTGTAATTATCATACGTCAACGTTATTCGCAATCATGAAGGCTTGCTTCATAGTTTCCATTTTATTGGTCGCCTTGGCTTTTGCAGCCAGCATGGAGATAGATTCTGATGGTTAGTGTTTTTGTTAAAATTATGTTTTATTAATTAAATAAATATTATAAACTTTATAAAATGTAAGTACTGTAAATATGACTAATTATAAATCGAATTAAATTAAACTAATATAATAATTATAAATGTAGATCGTTTAACACATTCGTGGATAATAAATATCTACGGCCTATCAATCGATCTTCAAAATAGAATAGCGTGCCCAAAATACTGGCCGCATTGCCCCTTTTGAATTGCAACACTTATTTTTTGGACAAAGAACCAGCCAGCATTTTGGTCACAAGTAGAGAAGTTAATTTAATATGTACATTTAAAACAATATTTTTTAATTTACCTAACCTAAATTAATTATTTTTTTTTCAATATTGTCTGCGATTTCCTCACGCACTGTTCACGTCTTGGTATCGCCAATCCCTACTGGCTAGAATCTTTACCGTCTATTCCATTTCATTCTGTTTCATTTTAGTAAAAAATGCGTAATAAACATTCAGTTATAAAAAAATTTTTAGAAAATTAGTAAACTAATTTTGTGATTTAAATCTTGCGAAATTGATTATTTTTATTATTGTTAGTTATTAAGGCGTTGGATTGACGGCATATGGTTAAATGTGTTTGGGCTCAAATAATCCACAAACGAGTGAACGTTATCCAAAATTGGTGATGTCCAAAGTAAAGCGGACCAATCACGGACAAGGTAAACAGAATCCAAATTGGATTACCTAATTCACTCTTTGATGGTGTTGTTGTCAAACTGACTCAAAGGGAAGTCCTAGCATTTTTGCGTGAGAAAATATAATTTTTGTAGACCTATTACAAATTTCTAATTGTACCCGGCAAAGTTAGACGTCGCGAACACTTTCTATTATTAAAAAAATTTGATTAAATCAAAAACTACTTAACTGATTTTGATGCCACTTAATATTTTTTTTTTTATGTCCATAAAATTGGAAACCCTAACTTTATTACGGTATTTTTGATGAATGATTGAAATTACTTATTCTATTTTGATTGGCCCGGGGTCTAGCAAGTTTATATGTATTTGTCATAAAATATTTTAATACTTATGACTCTGTCTACATCGCAAAGGGATATAGACGTGATCATATGTATGAATTGATGATTATGAATTGAACTAGCTGTGCCCACGACTTCGACGTGATGTTATATGGCCTAAAGCCTTCCCCGATAAATGGTCTATTCAACGCAAATTTTTCAATTCTAATCAGAAGTTACTGAGATTAGCGCGTTCAAACAAACAAACAAACTCTTCAGATTTATAATATTAGTAGGTATAGATAAGACTGTTAACTGTTAAGCTTCCTTGGGGTTGGCTCAAGTTTTATTGACCCATACATTAATTTTATTAATCGGGATAGCTTTTCATACTTACTTCAAACTCCAACCAAATATAAGCAAGTGGGAAGATGTAACTTACCCCTCTGGGAGGAGGCGTGATTTTAAGTATGGTATGTAATGATAAAAAAATCTTTTTTCAGATTCTCCACACGTCATTGAAAAAAGGGACACCATCTTTGTGCGTCCCCCATTCCCGCAGTGCGTCTTCTGGCAGTGCACCTCCGGTTGTAGATCCCGAGGGTTCTGGAAAGGAGGTTATTGTACCATCACAGGGTGCCAATGTATATCTTAATTAGCCGCGGAACGTAAGAAGATCTAAAATGGCGGTGGTGTACTCAGTCGTAAAACCTCGAGCCCCTTATACACGAACGTAGACAAGGAATATATCTAATCATCTCTCTCTTTCTAACAATTCAGAAAAAGAAAAGAGAGAGAGAATGAACAAGACATAATGTCATAACAAACTTTGTGAAAAGACCCTTAGTCGTATATTCTCAATTCTCCACCTGGATGTTAGAGTACACTGCTCATTAATTTAATTACGTGCATTGTAATCACTATGTACACTTTGGCTGAAAAATGTTTATTTGCGTAACGTTGATTTGGTTTATTAAATTGTTTTATATATTATTTTATTTGATAGATTTAATTTGCCAGATACGTAACACTAAGCATGTCGCTAAAGAACTTTTGTAGGTGTAAGCAAATTGGTGATAATTGTTTTTTTTTTTTATTTCATAAATAGATTTTTCAAAATTATCATGGATTATGTCCATCCAGACGGAGTAAATAAGGAAATAACCATATTCCAATGCCCTTAAACATTTTCTTAGCTAAGTGTACATCATGTTGCTTAATTTGGGTTCTTATGGTATTATATGGTGTACTTTTTTATTTCTTTTTTTTTTCTTTGCCCGTTCTCTATCCACTTCCGAAAGAAAACACTCCTTAAAAACTAGGAAATATTTCATCCTGAAACCCCGTAAAACGGATTTATTAAAAAATAACATGTTTCCAGGCGAAATTTGTGAGCAAAAAATAAAATATCAAACATTGCATTTCATAACTCACATAAAATTTTCTGAACAGTGGATCTTTTTTCAGATTGAATCATCTTCGTTGCTCTAGTTGTAAACCTTCCTCTTTGTAGCCTCTTATAGACACCTAAGGGATAAATATTCTATTCTAAACTGCCCAGAACCATACGGGACGTTTATCATTATACATTATTGTATCTGCATCTCACAAATTCTTACTGCAGATGTCCAGCAGACCATTTGTCTTCCTTAAGAACGGAGCTGCCAAATGCATTTGTACCTATGCATCAATTACATCAAGTTGAAAATTCATCGAGCCAAAATTTGACATTTAATTTTAGTTACTCGTATTAACTTTTTATCAACTTACGGTGAGGGAAAAGTGCATCAAGAAACCATAATACTTATCTTTTCAGGCAACTGGATGTGTAACCAGGATCCAAACCCGGTTAGGTTCCCCTGTAAGTTGTGCTTCGTGTAAAAACTAATTTACCCAACCTATGATCGCAAGGTGACGCCACTTATCGTTAAATACGATGCGGCGCCATTGAATTCATCCTATTTGCCAAAACTATACCAGCGGCCTACGGAGAAGTTTCAGAACACTTCATTATGGCGCTAAAAACAACGTACTTATTCTGCGAGTTCCCATCTCCCTTGAATACCAACTACGATAATTACGGAATAGGTAAACAGCCAAACATAGTACACCTTCACCTGTTTACCTATTCTTAAAGTATCTAATGTACTCGTAGACTCCACTTCGCCCAAAGCGAAGGAAGTTGTTAGCACTCACACACAATTAGAAGTTTCGGGTACGTTTCTAAGACGAACATATTTATATCTTTCACGTTGATTAAACCAAGTTCAGATAAAATAGAATAGAATTTTTAGAATAATAAGTATGTATTAGATTCCCCTTATCTCCCATAGTTTTGGGTTTTTTAATTCTTCCCAACGTCATAATCTTTAGAATGTACATCGTTTACTTATTTTTAAGGAATTCTTAATTTCATAATAAGTACATTTTAGAAGTGTATAAATATAAAAAGAAATACAGTTAATATGACTTTAAGTTTATTGTCAGACTAGTTAAACTAAGTGGCAATTAAGTACTTAACAATATTTCTCTTTTGTACTTCTATATCAATCTTTAGTTGTATAACATTTAATGACTTCTACAATCTGCACATGCTAACAACATACTATGTTTTTTATTAATGTGTGCATCTTCCCTAAGTCGTCTTTTATGACATGACATCCATGAGATAGTGATGGACCTATTGTAAAGTGTCGAAAACCCACGGCCCATTTTTTAGACCGGGAACCACACGACCCAACTAAATTACATAGCTGAAAATGATGTTTTACAAACAGCTAGTTGATGAATTACAAACAGCTAGTTCATAAAAAGTACAACTAAACAATATAACTAATTGGAAAATCGTAATTGGTACAAAATTTTATTTACATAAATTAATTAAATTGTATAAATTAAAAGTTCGCAGGTGATTACAAAGTCAACCTGAAAAAACTGTCATATTCCAACATCTTTGTACATTCTTCTCGGCGTGTAAATTCTAGTATTACACCTATATAATTTTTCGAAAACCTTCACCACAACGTTACATCATTCACGGAGGCGTCATACGGATCCTCCAATGAGCAAGTGGAAGGACAAGCAAGCTAACATACAAGGCACTATGGAAAGTACATCATTGCCTGAGGAGAAACACCACACAAGCATCATTTCCGAGCTAAAGCCCCAAGAACATGTTTCCTTTTCAGCGGCTTATTTAAGTCCCAGATCTTAGCGTTTTGTCATCAACGCGGTTCATCCTCAGCTACTTTTGAGCCTGGGTTTTGCTTTCCGATTTTGTTTTTCTCCATTTCAATATACTTCCAACATCATCAAGTTTTGAGTAATCAAACTGTGTAGTTTATATCATTTTATATTGATCGATGTCAGGATCCAAAGTACGCCATGTGGTATGGTGATAGATCTCCTTCTAAGCTTGATAGAAGTGCAAATATGTAACTCAATATAGTCTCATGGTTCTATTGAATTGGTGCAAAGACAAATATTTCGTCGTAAGCATCTCCCTGTTGGTCTTCCCTTCATTTGGCATCTCTGTGTGCAGTCTATGGTACATCGGTCTATCCTCTTGTTCAGCGCTTCAACACCTGAAAATTAAAGAAGATTTTTAATAAAATTAAGTTATGGCTTCTGCGTAAAAAGAGGAAGTCTATCAAAAGATTTCAAGGGTTTCGAATAGTGACATAAAATCTCTTTTTTATATAAGATTTTGACGACACAGCCAACACGTGGACTTTATTAGTCCGATTTGATTCACAGTTTTAAAAATATCTCAAATTTTTAAGGCAATTATCATGAAAATATTTTGTTTTATATGTACTTGCAAACTTATCAAAAGAAAGGCCTTATCATACCCATAAATTTTATCTGAAATTTTACGAGTTTCGAAGTCACAGGCACAGCTAGTTCTTAATACAGATGATTATTTTAATATCTGTTGAACAATTTGTAATGCTTGGAAACAGTTGTAGGCTGTATTCCTCTGGTTTTATTCAGACGTCATGGTGCTATGTTAAAGATGCTAATTTAAAGTGCCATGTCAGAAAATTCACGTTACTTAATTTACACCATCATCGTAAATGTGCTACTTATCGAATGCGGTACCTACTGTGGTTGAAGGAGATATATTTGAGTTTAATTTTAATAAATTTACTAATCTATATCTTTATTAAATGATTGTAAAATTTTGGCACTAACAAAAGGCATAAAAGGCGACTAAGGGATAGGCTTATTAACTTTTGATTACTCTTGCTCATGTGTGTCGAGACAAAAACTAAAACACACTTTCACCATGAAATATTATTACTATTATCACATTCATAAATGGATGAATTATCAAATTTATTTACAAAGAATAAATTGATAACCTGCTTCACAATCTAAACCAGATATAACTATGCAGATATAGATATTGAGGAAACGGTACGGTTACTGCTATTATTATTTAATCCGTAATTTTAGTATCCTTCCTCTTCAACAGTCATATAAAAATCCACACATCATTTAATGACATCACCTAGTCTGAAAAATACGACAGTTGCGATCTGGGAAGAGGGAATTCCTTCGTGGCTCACTCGCGGTCATTCACCTCGAAAACTAAATTATCAATGGTTTCAATGAGTGTACATTCAAGGCTTAAATTTTAAGGTCGTTATGATAAAAGACTGATATTGAGATACGTTCGCCAGAAGAGGCAATCTAGAAATTATTGCACGACACTGTCGCATTCGCAATCTATACTAATATTATAAAGCTGAAGAGTTTGTTTGTTTGTTTGAACGCGCTAATCTCAGGAATAACTGGTTCCAATTGAAAAATTATTTTTGTGTTAATAAACTATTTATCGAGGAACGCTTTAGGTTATACATCACGCTACAATTTTTAGGAGCGAAGAAATAATGCAAAAATGTGAAAAATAACGGGGAAAATGATTCATCCTTGAGGGCTTCGATGATGATGATGATTGTGATGGCCGGGCAATAAGTTGTTATTAGTGCAGCCACATATTGCGGAAAACGTTGCCCGTTATGACGCACTTTTAAACTATTTTTTTTTGTATTCTTAATTGTTCTTTATTAAAAAAGAAAGATTTTTTCAAGACTTTTTAATTTCCTGAAAAATTTTCGACGTATAAAAATATTTACTACTAGTAAATATGACACATTTATAATTAAACCGGTTAAAGAAACTGTTAAATCTACACCTTATAAACTCGTTTTTACCGAAATGTGTTATTTAATTTAACTGATAGAATAGAATAGAATAGAATAGAATAGAATAGAATAGAATAGAATAGAATAGAATAGAATAGAATAGAATAGAATAGAATAGAATAGAATAGAATAGAATAGAATAGAATAGAATAGAATAGAATAGAATAGAATAGAATAGAATAGAATAGAATAGAATAGAATAGAATAGAATAGAATAGAATAGAATAGAATAGAATAGAATAGAATAGAATAGAATAGAATAGAATAGAATAGAATAGAATAGAATAGAATAGAATAGAATAGAATAGAATAGATTTATTTTCAAAATTGGATACAAGGTATCACTTATTGACGTCACATAACTTAAATCTAATTATAACTACTAAGATACTAGATAAGCGTAATCAGTATAACCGAGAGCCTAGAACTAACTAGAATGAATTGATTTGATGGCTAAAATCGCTCCCTACGAATATGATTATTTTCTGCAGTATTTTGAAAGTCTAATCACGAATAAATTTTATGAATTAAAGATTATTACTTAAATAAATAAATCAGTATCTGCAACAAACATAAAATACGGGGTAGATAGAACCAACATTCTTAAAAAGACTGAAAGACTATGGTCAGCTGTATGACCAATGATAGAATTGGGATTCAAATAGCGACAGGTTGCTAGCCCATCGCTTAAAAGATGAATCCCAAATTTATAAGCCTATCCCCTATTACGCCATCCATTGGACCGAGATGGAGTGGTTCTATTCTTTTTTTATTGGTGCCGGGAACCACACGGCACTTATTCCAAAAAAGCTAAACTTAACTACATCACAGTCCATCATATTTCAATTAGGTAACTCGAAAATAGAAGAACAGATGAAACAAAAATTTTAATTCATTGTCAATGGGTTATTGTTAACGGTTATACGAAAAATTACAACATTTGTATGAATGATAAATTCATCTCGAATAACAGAACTTGCAGTGATAAGGAGATTGATAAAAAAAAAATACGAATCTGACATCATTAATAAATCATCATCTTTGCAGTCGTGACACTTCTGAATATTGGCTCTGTCCATAAAGGGTAAAGACATGAAACATGCATATCACAAGGTCTACATCCCTTGCGGCGTAGACAGAGCCGAGCAATTTTTAAAAGGCTGAAAGGCCACCTCAGCTGATGATGATTATTGATGAAACATGACGAGACATGATGTTATATATAATTTAAAACTAACCTGTTCCAAAAGTCATGACAATGAAGACAAGTAATGAAAAAACAAAACAAGCACTGAACCTCATTTTTAACAATTTAATTGTTTCAAGAAATATTGTTTATAAATCGATTATAGGCAGTTTACATTAAAACTGTATTAACGAATGTGCGTATGAGTGCAACTATCAGAGTTTATATATTGTGAGAATGTAATTTCCACTTTGATTAGTCATAAACAACACATTGAATGTAGGTACGCCATCTGGTGATCAACGCGGCAAGCCATCACAAAGATTGAATAATTAAAAACAAGCAAGTTTCTTTTTTTATCTCTAAACCTGAACAATTTTTTTCATTTTTAATGTCAAGACGTTTAAAAAGGACATATATATCTCAAGTTATTGTAAAATCGCCATAGTTGAATGAATATTGCTGAGCAATTTGTTATATTTGAATTTTATTGCTTTTAATAATTCCATAGGAATATGTGTAGAAGACTAAGATACATATGTTTGGATCCTGCTAATGGTTAGTTAAAGTCTTTGGAGACCAAGAATTTTAGGAAAAATGAGTTCTAACTTATGCCGTGTGGTTTCCGGCACTTTAGAACAGAACCACCCCATATCTTTCTCATGGATGTCGTAAGAGGCGACTACGGAATAGGCTTATAAACTTGGAATTCCTCTCGTAGGCGATGGGCTAGCAACCTGTTACTTTTTGCATCCTCAATTCCGTCATAAAGTTATACAGCAGAAAGTGGCTTTTCAGTTTTTTCAAGACTGTTGGCTCTGTCTACCCCACAAGGGATATACTATACATGACTATGTGTATGTATGTTAATAATGTTTATTTTACCAGCTGCAGTAAGATGTAGTAGCTCCTTTCGCAAGTAAGTAAGAGCATTTTGCCCTTAGAATGTCATATTTTTTTAATTGATTTAAATAGATATTGATTTTAATCGTTGTTTATGTTGTTCTTTTTAGTTTTAATGTGATAAAAATAGAACTGCATACTTTTTTTCTGTGTGGAGTTGTGGTCTACTGCACTTCAGAAAGTATAAGTTAAGCTTTATTTGGAACTAGCTTTTGCCCGCGGCTTCGCCCGCGCAAATGTATTTTAGATTATAAGGATACGACATAAAATTTCAGCCATGTTTTAATCCCGTATCGTGCGGGACTGTTTTAAGTTTATATTTGATTTAAATTCATATGGCTTCTCCCGTCTCTTCTCGTTCTGTTCCGTCCCGTCACAACCTGTTGTGTCCCGTCCGGCTCCATCCAGTCCTCCTATCCTGTCCCATCCCATCCTATTTAGTGCCATCCCGCTTTCCGCAACTGACACGTATTTTTTACTAACCAATATATTTTAAATACAAATGAACAAAACACAACGAAACGTCTTCAAGCATGAATACGAAACGACCAACAACTTATTAACTGAGGGTAAAAATGCTTTCAAAATCATAGAAGTCTTATTGATTGTCGAACGACAAACGATAGCGACTTTTACATTACATGGTGACGCCATCTATTGCTACATTATCAAACAAATTATTCATTGTAGGAATAAATTTTCTAATCTTTTGCATATCAAAAATTAACACTTATTAGGGTTCCGTCGTACCTTAAGGGTAAAAATGGGACCCTATTACTCGACTTCGGTGTCCGTCTGTCTGTTAGTTCGTCTGTCCGCTCACCCATCCTCCTGTCACCAGGCGTGTCTCATGATCCGTATTAGCTAGACAGGTGACATTTTCACAGATTATAAATTTCTGTTGACGTTAAAATAAAAATACTAAAACTGTATACATACCAAATTTCATCAAAATCGGCCTAGCGGTTAGGCCGTAAAATCGGAACGATGATTCACCCCCCCCCCCCTTTAACTGTTTTGGGGGTTGTTTTTTGAAAAAAAAGTAGCCTATGTTTGAACTCGTATCTCAAACTATATACATACCAAATTTCATCAAAATCGGTTCAGCGGGTCAGGCGTGAAAGCGGAACGATGATTTTCATACAAACTTTCAACCCCCCATTTGACTATTTTGGGGGTCAATTTTTGAAAAAAAAAAAATAGCCTATGTTTGAACGCGGGTTTTAAACTATATACATACCAAATTTCATCAAAATCAGTTCAGCGGGTCAGGCGTGAAAGCGGAACGATGATTTTCATACAAACTTTCAACCCCCATTTGACTATTTTGGGGGTCAATTTTTGAAAAAAAAGAAATAGCCTATGTTTGAACGCGGGTTTTAAACTATATACATACCAAATTTCATCAAAATCGGTTCAGTGGTTCGGCCGTGAAAGAGGAACAGACAGACAGACAGACAGACAGACTTTCGCATTTATAATATTAGTACGGAAGTACGGATAGTATAGTATTTTCATACGAACTTTCACCCCCCCATTTGAGTATTTAGGGGCTCGATTTTTGAAAAAAAACGTAGCCTATGTTTGAACGCGGGTTTTAAACTATATACATACCAAATTTCATTAAAATCGGTTCAGCGGGTCAGGCTTGAAAGCGGAACGATGATTTTCATTCAAACTTTCAACCCCTAATTTGACTATTTTGGGGGGTCGATTTTTGAAAAAAAAAAATAGCCTATGTTTGAACGCGGGTTTTAAACTATATACATACCAAATTTCATCAAAATCGGTTCAGTGGTTCGGCCGTGAAAGAGGAACAGACAGACAGACAGACAGACAGACTTTCGCATTTATAATATTAGTACGGAAGTACGGATACGGAAGTACGGATAGTATAGTATTTTCATACGAACTTTCACCCCCCCATTTGAGTATTTAGGGGGTCGATTTTTGAAAAAAAACGTAGCCTATGTTTGAACGCGGGTTTTAAACTATATACATACCAAATTTCATTAAAATCGGTTCAGCGGGTCAGGCTTGAAAGCGGAACGATGATTTTCATTCAAACTTTCAACCCCTAATTTGACTATTTTGGGGGGTCGATTTTTGAAAAAAAAAAATAGCCTATGTTTGAACGCGGGTTTTAAACTATATACATACCAAATTTCATCAAAATCGGTTCAGTGGTTCGGCCGTGAAAGAGGAACAGACAGACAGACAGACAGACAGACAGACAGACTTTCGCATTTATAATATTAGTACGGATTTAAATTCATATGGCTTCTCCCGTCTCTTCTCGTTCTGTTCCGTCCCGTCACAACCTGTTGTGTCCCGTCCGGCTCCATCCAGTCCTCCTATCCTGTCCCATCCCATCCTATTTAGTGCCATTCCGCTTTCCGCAACTGACACGTATTTTTTACTAACCAATATATTTTAAATACAAATGAACAAAACACAACGAAACGTCTTCAAGCATGAATACGAAACGACCAACAACTTATTAACTGAGGGTAAAAATGCTTTCAAAATCATAGAAGTCTTATTGATTGTCGAACGACAAACGATAGCGACTTTTACATTACATGGTGACGCCATCTATTGCTACATTATCAAACAAATTATTCATTGTAGGAATAAATTTTCTAATCTTTTGCATATCAAAAATTAACACTTATTAGGGTTCCGTCGTACCTTAAGGGTAAAAATGGGACCCTATTACTCGACTTCGGTGTCCGTCTGTCTGTTAGTTCGTCTGTCCGCTCACCCATCCTCCTGTCACCAGGCGTGTCTCATGATCCGTATTAGCTAGACAGGTGACATTTTCACAGATTATAAATTTCTGTTGACGTTAAAATAAAAATACTAAAACTGTATACATACCAAATTTCATCAAAATCGGCCTAGCGGTTAGGCCGTAAAATCGGAACGATGATTCACCCCCCCCCCCCCCCTTTAACTGTTTTGGGGGTTGTTTTTTGAAAAAAAAGTAGCCTATGTTTGAACTCGTATCTCAAACTATATACATACCAAATTTCATCAAAATCGGTTCAGCGGGTCAGGCGTGAAAGCGGAACGATGATTTTCATACAAACTTTCAACCCCCCATTTGACTATTTTGGGGGTCAATTTTTGAAAAAAAAAAAATAGCCTATGTTTGAACGCGGGTTTTAAACTATATACATACCAAATTTCATCAAAATCAGTTCAGCGGGTCAGGCGTGAAAGCGGAACGATGATTTTCATACAAACTTTCAACCCCCATTTGACTATTTTGGGGGTCAATTTTTGAAAAAAAAGAAATAGCCTATGTTTGAACGCGGGTTTTAAACTATATACATACCAAATTTCATCAAAATCGGTTCAGTGGTTCGGCCGTGAAAGAGGAACAGACAGACAGACAGACAGACAGACTTTCGCATTTATAATATTAGTACGGAAGTACGGATAGTATAGTATTTTCATACGAACTTTCACCCCCCCATTTGAGTATTTAGGGGGTCGATTTTTGAAAAAAAACGTAGCCTATGTTTGAACGCGGGTTTTAAACTATATACATACCAAATTTCATTAAAATCGGTTCAGCGGGTCAGGCTTGAAAGCGGAACGATGATTTTCATTCAAACTTTCAACCCCTAATTTGACTATTTTGGGGGGTCGATTTTTGAAAAAAAAAAATAGCCTATGTTTGAACGCGGGTTTTAAACTATATACATACCAAATTTCATCAAAATCGGTTCAGTGGTTCGGCCGTGAAAGAGGAACAGACAGACAGACAGACAGACAGACTTTCGCATTTATAATATTAGTACGGAAGTACGGATACGGAAGTACGGATAGTATAGTATTTTCATACGAACTTTCACCCCCCCATTTGAGTATTTAGGGGGTCGATTTTTGAAAAAAAACGTAGCCTATGTTTGAACGCGGGTTTTAAACTATATACATACCAAATTTCATTAAAATCGGTTCAGCGGGTCAGGCTTGAAAGCGGAACGATGATTTTCATTCAAACTTTCAACCCCTAATTTGACTATTTTGGGGGGTCGATTTTTGAAAAAAAAAAATAGCCTATGTTTGAACGCGGGTTTTAAACTATATACATACCAAATTTCATCAAAATCGGTTCAGCGGGTCAGGCGTGAAAGCGGAACGATGATTTTCATACAAACTTTCAACCCCCATTTGACTATTTTGGGGGTCAATTTTTGAAAAAAAAAATAGCCTATGTTTGAACGCGGGTTTTAAACTATATACATACCAAATTTCATCAAAATCGGTTCAGTGGTTCGGCCGTGAAAGAGGAACAGACAGACAGACAGACAGACAGACAGACAGACTTTCGCATTTATAATATTAGTACGGATTTAAATTCATATGGCTTCTCCCGTCTCTTCTCGTTCTGTTCCGTCCCGTCACAACCTGTTGTGTCCCGTCCGGCTCCATCCAGTCCTCCTATCCTGTCCCATCCCATCCTATTTAGTGCCATTCCGCTTTCCGCAACTGACACGTATTTTTTACTAACCAATATATTTTAAATACAAATGAACAAAACACAACGAAACGTCTTCAAGCATGAATACGAAACGACCAACAACTTATTAACTGAGGGTAAAAATGCTTTCAAAATCATAGAAGTCTTATTGATTGTCGAACGACAAACGATAGCGACTTTTACATTACATGGTGACGCCATCTATTGCTACATTATCAAACAAATTATTCATTGTAGGAATAAATTTTCTAATCTTTTGCATATCAAAAATTAACACTTATTAGGGTTCCGTCGTACCTTAAGGGTAAAAATGGGACCCTATTACTCGACTTCGGTGTCCGTCTGTCTGTTAGTTCGTCTGTCCGCTCACCCATCCTCCTGTCACCAGGCGTGTCTCATGATCCGTATTAGCTAGACAGGTGACATTTTCACAGATTATAAATTTCTGTTGACGTTAAAATAAAAATACTAAAACTGTATACATACCAAATTTCATCAAAATCGGCCTAGCGGTTAGGCCGTAAAATCGGAACGATGATTCAACCCCCCCCCCCCCCCTTTAACTGTTTTGGGGGTTGTTTTTTGAAAAAAAAGTAGCCTATGTTTGAACTCGTATCTCAAACTATATACATACCAAATTTCATCAAAATCGGTTCAGCGGGTCAGGCGTGAAAGCGGAACGATGATTTTCATACAAACTTTCAACCCCCCATTTGACTATTTTGGGGGTCAATTTTTGAAAAAAAAAAATAGCCTATGTTTGAACGCGGGTTTTAAACTATATACATACCAAATTTCATCAAAATCAGTTCAGCGGGTCAGGCGTGAAAGCGGAACGATGATTTTCATACAAACTTTCAACCCCCATTTGACTATTTTGGGGGTCAATTTTTGAAAAAAAAGAAATAGCCTATGTTTGAACGCGGGTTTTAAACTATATACATACCAAATTTCATCAAAATCGGTTCAGTGGTTCGGCCGTGAAAGAGGAACAGACAGACAGACAGACAGACAGACTTTCGCATTTATAATATTAGTACGGAAGTACGGATAGTATAGTATTTTCATACGAACTTTCACCCCCCCATTTGAGTATTTAGGGGGTCGATTTTTGAAAAAAAACGTAGCCTATGTTTGAACGCGGGTTTTAAACTATATACATACCAAATTTCATTAAAATCGGTTCAGCGGGTCAGGCTTGAAAGCGGAACGATGATTTTCATTCAAACTTTCAACCCCTAATTTGACTATTTTGGGGGGTCGATTTTTGAAAAAAAAAAATAGCCTATGTTTGAACGCGGGTTTTAAACTATATACATACCAAATTTCATCAAAATCGGTTCAGTGGTTCGGCCGTGAAAGAGGAACAGACAGACAGACAGACAGACAGACTTTCGCATTTATAATATTAGTACGGAAGTACGGATACGGAAGTACGGATAGTATAGTATTTTCATACGAACTTTCACCCCCCCATTTGAGTATTTAGGGGGTCGATTTTTGAAAAAAAACGTAGCCTATGTTTGAACGCGGGTTTTAAACTATATACATACCAAATTTCATTAAAATCGGTTCAGCGGGTCAGGCTTGAAAGCGGAACGATGATTTTCATTCAAACTTTCAATCCCTAATTTGACTATTTTGGGGGGTCGATTTTTGAAAAAAAAAATAGCCTATGTTTGAACGCGGGTTTTAAACTATATACATACTAAATTTCATCAAAATCGGTTCAGCGGGTCAGGCGTGAAAGCGGAACGATGATTTTCATACAAACTTTCAACCCCCATTTGACTATTTTGGGGGTCAATTTTTGAAAAAAAAAATAGCCTATGTTTGAACGCGGGTTTTAAACTATATACATACCAAATTTCATCAAAATCGGTTCAGTGGTTCGGCCGTGAAAGAGGAACAGACAGACAGACAGACAGACAGACAGACAGACTTTCGCATTTATAATATTAGTACGGATGAAAAAAAAAATAGCCTATGTTTGAACGCGGGTTTTAAACTATATACATACCAAATTTCATCAAAATCGGTTCAGTGGTTCGGCCGTGAAAGAGGAACAGACAGACAGACAGACAGACAGACAGACAGACTTTCGCATTTATAATATTAGTACGGATTTAAATTCATATGGCTTCTCCCGTCTCTTCTCGTTCTGTTCCGTCCCGTCACAACCTGTTGTGTCCCGTCCGGCTCCATCCAGTCCTCCTATCCTGTCCCATCCCATCCTATTTAGTGCCATTCCGCTTTCCGCAACTGACACGTATTTTTTACTAACCAATATATTTTAAATACAAATGAACAAAACACAACGAAACGTCTTCAAGCATGAATACGAAACGACCAACAACTTATTAACTGAGGGTAAAAATGCTTTCAAAATCATAGAAGTCTTATTGATTGTCGAACGACAAACGATAGCGACTTTTACATTACATGGTGACGCCATCTATTGCTACATTATCAAACAAATTATTCATTGTAGGAATAAATTTTCTAATCTTTTGCATATCAAAAATTAACACTTATTAGGGTTCCGTCGTACCTTAAGGGTAAAAATGGGACCCTATTACTCGACTTCGGTGTCCGTCTGTCTGTTAGTTCGTCTGTCCGCTCACCCATCCTCCTGTCACCAGGCGTGTCTCATGATCCGTATTAGCTAGACAGGTGACATTTTCACAGATTATAAATTTCTGTTGACGTTAAAATAAAAATACTAAAACTGTATACATACCAAATTTCATCAAAATCGGCCTAGCGGTTAGGCCGTAAAATCGGAACGATGATTCACCCCCCCCCCCCCTTTAACTGTTTTGGGGGTTGTTTTTTGAAAAAAAAGTAGCCTATGTTTGAACTCGTATCTCAAACTATATACATACCAAATTTCATCAAAATCGGTTCAGCGGGTCAGGCGTGAAAGCGGAACGATGATTTTCATACAAACTTTCAACCCCCCATTTGACTATTTTGGGGGTCAATTTTTGAAAAAAAAAAAATAGCCTATGTTTGAACGCGGGTTTTAAACTATATACATACCAAATTTCATCAAAATCAGTTCAGCGGGTCAGGCGTGAAAGCGGAACGATGATTTTCATACAAACTTTCAACCCCCATTTGACTATTTTGGGGGTCAATTTTTGAAAAAAAAAGAAATAGCCTATGTTTGAACGCGGGTTTTAAACTATATACATACCAAATTTCATCAAAATCGGTTCAGTGGTTCGGCCGTGAAAGAGGAACAGACAGACAGACAGACAGACAGACTTTCGCATTTATAATATTAGTACGGAAGTACGGATAGTATAGTATTTTCATACGAACTTTCACCCCCCCATTTGAGTATTTAGGGGGTCGATTTTTGAAAAAAAACGTAGCCTATGTTTGAACGCGGGTTTTAAACTATATACATACCAAATTTCATTAAAATCGGTTCAGCGGGTCAGGCTTGAAAGCGGAACGATGATTTTCATTCAAACTTTCAACCCCTAATTTGACTATTTTGGGGGGTCGATTTTTGAAAAAAAAAAATAGCCTATGTTTGAACGCGGGTTTTAAACTATATACATACCAAATTTCATCAAAATCGGTTCAGTGGTTCGGCCGTGAAAGAGGAACAGACAGACAGACAGACAGACAGACAGACAGACTTTCGCATTTATAATATTAGTACGGAAGTACGGATACGGAAGTACGGATAGTATAGTATTTTCATACGAACTTTCACCCCCCCATTTGAGTATTTAGGGGGTCGATTTTTGAAAAAAAACGTAGCCTATGTTTGAACGCGGGTTTTAAACTATATACATACCAAATTTCATTAAAATCGGTTCAGCGGGTCAGGCTTGAAAGCGGAACGATGATTTTCATTCAAACTTTCAACCCCTAATTTGACTATTTTGGGGGGTCGATTTTTGAAAAAAAAAAATAGCCTATGTTTGAACGCGGGTTTTAAACTATATACATACCAAATTTCATCAAAATCGGTTCAGCGGGTCAGGCGTGAAAGCGGAACGATGATTTTCATACAAACTTTCAACCCCCATTTGACTATTTTGGGGGTCAATTTTTGAAAAAAAAAAATAGCCTATGTTTGAACGCGGGTTTTAAACTATATACATACCAAATTTCATCAAAATCGGTTCAGTGGTTCGGCCGTGAAAGAGGAACAGACAGACAGACAGACAGACAGACAGACAGACTTTCGCATTTATAATATTAGTACGGATTGTGGATAACGGACATTCGTTCTGTAGGAAAAACCTCATCATCAATTTAATATATACGGGTACGAGACTTATCCCAAAAAGACCATGGTGTTAGAATTAAACACTGACACTTAAGTTTATAATAATTAAATAAACAAATTCCCGTACTAAAATTTAATTACAATATATTTATTTGTTATTTACCTAAACTGAGTTACGAAGAAAAACACTTTATCCGTGATAAAAAATATTGAATTATGAAGAACCGTCTAATCTGCGATAACGTTTGCCAAGTTACAATATACATATATATTTGTCCAACTGCACTCCCAAGTCCCTATCTTGTGAGTCACTGATTGTTTGAGCGGTTTAGTCCCTATGGTCTATATAAATACAATAAAGTCGAGCCTCCCTGGTTAGTCATAGTGTAGTTGCGATGTGGTCTACCGTGGCAATTGTTTGTGTCTTCAGTGCTGCAAGAGCAGCTGTTATAGATAACGCTATTGATTATGTTAAAGATAGTGGTATTGATGGTGATCGCGAAGGTATGTTAGCGTGCAAGGTCAATGCTAAATCTTAACTGTTTTAAAATTTATTTAAATTAAAAAACTGATTTTAGTGCTGTGCAGTCCTGGTGGTTTATATCAAGTTGTAATCTGAGTATTTTATATATTAAATTACCTGAGGCCAAACTAGGCTTTCGAATCAAGACTGTACGAGTAACGGGGATTTTAGTTTGACCCGAGAAGAGCAGCGGGCAAATTCTAATTAATACCCAAATAAGGAAGACGCAATCACACGATGGGTAAAACCACATATAGTCAAGGGAACGTAGTGATTGGATATAAAATATTTGTTTGAATGATATATAATTAAAATATATTTCTGAATGTGTGTAAAACTAAGCCGGGATCATGGCAAATGGAAAGATATAGTCTCTGCCTACCCCTCCTGGAACACGTGATTTTTTGTTTATATTAATAATAGACATACAAACACACGTCTTTATTCCTAACGCAGTACACAGAGCCAACCAGTCTCGAAAAGACTGAAAGACCATGTTCAGTTGGATTCAAATAATGAACAGGTTGCTAGCCCATTATATTCTAAACACAAAGCTAAACATTTAGGTGTAACGCTACTCATTAAGTACGCCGATTTGAAAGGATTGTGTTACTAGTCGTTTCATACCATGATAATTTTACAGGTTTACCTGAAGCAATCTTCCCCTTAAACAGTTGTGATCAAGCGAAATGCAACCAGTTCTGCCAGTTGTTGGGATTCAAGAGAGGCACTTGCACTGGAGACAAGTGTGAATGCACCATGAAAGCTGCAGAAGGTTCGTCTTTCAATATAACTAGTAATCTTCAAAAATAGTTATGAGTGTAAAGGAAATATGAAATCTGTTAAAATGTGGCAAGTTAAAAACAATAGTCTCCAACGTCAAAGTCGCGCCTACAGGAAACAGGAAAAACGTGAAGGTATGTATGTACAAAAATATGTATATAAATCAACACTTCATAACATCATGCATTTCATAACATAAATAAGCTTAGAATAACTGCCCTCTGTTTGCTTTCAAAGATCCACACTTTTAAAGCAAAAGCACTATGTGGCAAAGATGAATCTTGTTATTCATGATTCTTATCAAAAATAACATAACATATAATCACGACTATATATATCCCTTGCGGGGTAGACAGAGCCAACAGTCATCAAAAGTTGCCGGCGCATCGGCAACAAAGATGGCGCCTGTGTCAACGGCCACTGCAAATGCGATATTCTGCAAGCGGATAGTATTGATTCTCTTTTATCTCAACTTTATCATCATTCTGATCAGCTTATAAAGTCTGCAAAGAAATTAACTGACTCTCAGTGGAAACGTTTTAGACATGCTTACAATAACAAATTTCAAAAACTACTCTACTTACAAATTATTGATATCAACAATTAAATGAGAAAATGGAGGCATAAAAAAAACTTTATCCATAAAAATCTTATGGGTACAGTAATTACTACTAATACCTTAAACTCACACCGATTCAAAAGCAACACGGA
Source organism: Amyelois transitella (assembly GCF_032362555.1). Taxonomy (NCBI): domain Eukaryota; kingdom Metazoa; phylum Arthropoda; class Insecta; order Lepidoptera; family Pyralidae; genus Amyelois; species Amyelois transitella. Next base: position 3,249,571 of record NC_083509.1, read on the forward strand.
TATGACCACGACACGACATGTGTGGGAACACATGAATAAATAAAACGTTAACTTTCTATGTTAATAATGAAAATTATTTTGATAATGGCATTTTTTCAGATGTGGCTGATTCGAGGGAAGAGGATTCTCTTGACAGTTGTGATCAGGCGAAATGCAACCAGTTCTGCCAGTTGTTGGGATTCAAAAGAGGCACTTGCACTGGAGACAAGTGTGAATGCACCATGCAAGACACAGAGGGTTTGTTTTTCAATATAATTTAAAATTAGAAAGTAAATAGGTATAGCCTTAAATACAAGTAACCATTCGCTTAACTTAAGCAAAGCAGCTAGTAACGAATAATTCCAATCCCTCCTTACACATAGCAGCACCTTGTTGCGAATTAACTTAGGTTTTGCCATAGTCTATGAAGCCTGAACGAATTTTGACCACGGTTTTTTTTGCACGTATTTGTCGTACACGATCCACTTTTTCCTTAAATATTCCTCGGGAATCGAAAATGCATGAAATTTAGTTGACGCGGGCAGGACAGTCGTACGATAGGGAAAACCAACATTGGATCAAAAATATCCTTTTTAATGAGAGACAAACATACATATAACGGTAGACAGGGCCAACCTCAAAAAGACCGAAATCCCAAATTCAGCTTCCAATTCAGCAGGATTCAGATCGGGACAGGTTGCTAGGCCATTGCCTAAAATCTTTTATTGCTTAATGTTTTTATCAAACAAACTATAATTACAATTGTATTATCTACTTATGTAGGTGATGGACGAATGCACGATTGTTATCAACGAGAAGATTAGAGCTTGATTATTTTTCAGGTATGCTCGAAGCAACCTATCCCCTAAAAAGTTGTGATCAAGCGAAATGCAACCAGTTCTGCCAGTTGTTGGGATTCAAGAGAGGCACTTGCACTGGAGACAAGTGTGAATGCACCATGCAAGAAACAAAAGGTTCGTCTTTCAATTCATAACTAACCCGTTTTCTTCAAAAATAATGAACGTGAAAGAAGCAAGACAAATCTGTTTAAATTGTAGTGAATTAAAACCATAGTCTTCTGCCTATAGTCAGCTGCAGGTAACAGGTGTGTTCAAATAAAAAAATATAAACCAGCATTTGAATTTCAAAACATAAAATAGCTTAAAAATAACAGCCATGTCTTTGATTTGAAAACTCCATATCCTAACGTGCGATAAGACAAAGAAGAATCTTAACTATCCATGACTCTTATCAGAAAATTCATTGTGTGCAAGTACATCAATTGCTTCTATTCTCTATCTATATCTAATTTGCTAGTCATTTTGATCCTTACAACCTGAGTCACAAAGTGTAATGAGTTGCCAGCCGCTATTCGACGGAAAGATCATTGTTATTGGATCAAAATACATAAATATCCCTTGTACGATGGACAGCGCGAACCAATGTTAAAAAGACTGAAAGGCCACGTTCAGTTGGATACAGATATGATCAAGTTGCTAGCCCATCACCTTATATTATTTATTGCTTAATCTTAATCAAGCAAATAATATTAATGACTAACTTAGGTGACTGACATACAAGTAGGTTAGAGCTTGACATTTTTTCAGGTATGGTCAAAGCATCCTTCCCCCTAAACAGTTGTGATCAGGCGAAATGCAACCAGTTCTGCCAGTTGTTGGGATTCAAGAGAGGCACTTGCACTGGAGACAAGTGTGAATGCACCATGAAAGACACAGGTCTGTCTTTCAATATATCTATTTAGCCCCTAATGTTCAAAAAGTGTGAAAAATGAAATGAGTGTAAAGGAAGCAAAATAAATCCCTTAAGATCGTAGTATCCACTATCTTTTTCAGAAAAATAAAAGTTACAGTACCATCCTATTGTTAAAGCAAGTAACGTTATTTCGGGTTTCGCAGATTTAAGCAACAAAGTGTAAAGAGTTACCAGCCGCTCGACTGCAAATACATTATCTTGAAATTATCACTCACACCAGATTCAAATTAATTTTTTTTTATTGATTATTTTGGGACATTTCGGACATCACTTAATAATTGAAATTTTTTTTGGTTAACAACATTGGTTGACGTCTTAAAACTAAGTTTAGTGCCGCTTTGAAAGCGTCACAAGCTTTATTTAAGAACGAATTTTGTACATCATTTTCGGCAATTACATGAATTCTTACGCTTTTTTCCCTTACATGAACGAATAAAACATTTACTATTGTTGATAATATAAATGATCATGGTGGTGTTATTTTTAGATGTGGACCAATCGTTCATTTCCCTAGACAGTTGTGATCAGGCGAAATGCAACCAGTTCTGCCAGTTGTTGGGATTCAAGAGAGGCACTTGCACTGGGGACAAGTGTGAATGCACCATGCAAAGCACAGAAGGTTAGTTTTTTCTAAATAATTTAATAAATGCACGAGACACTTAAATGTCGTTAACTCATAGCCGTTAACTTCTTAGGTATAAAGAATCCACTGCAATGGTTGCGGAGGTCAGACGTAAGTCGCTTCGTGTAAAAACTTCATCATGGACAAAGGCGCACCCTGAGCTCCTCTCCAGAGAGGTGAGGATTTAACTGAGACTAATGCCAGAAGAAAAAAATTGTGTTTAAAGTATTGACCATATAAGTGACAATCTTTTTTATGTGATCAAAGATTGATGCACTGTTCCTAAAGATGATCTATAGCTTCAGCTTTTTCACCAGCAGACTTGTTGAGCTCCACAACCCTGATGCAAAACTGCACGTATGTAAACTGCGTTTCCTTCTGCCAAAGCATCGGATATATAACTGGCCACTGTAATGGAAACAGCTGTATTTGCACTCTACCAAAGAAGGAAAATGGAGAAGATAGTAAGGAAAACACTGTTTATTATCTTTGCTTTGGTATTTGATAAAATTGATACGTTTATTCTGAAATACATTACCAAATTCTGAGACTTATACTACAATACAGCTATCTTAATACACATGCATGATTGTTAAAATTTAATAAAATCTAATTAAATTAAAACTGGTATTGTTTCAGGCATTAAACAAGCATCTTTGACCTTAAATAGTTGCAATCAAGCGAAGTGCGATCATTTTTGTAGACTTTTGGGTTTCAAGAGAGGCACTTGTTTCGGATATAAGTGTGAATGCACTCGTACAGAAGGTACTATTGCACTTTGTTACTTTTTGCTTAATTATATTATCTTCTATGAATAATGTAAGTAAGATTCCTACAAGAATCCGTGGTAAGAACGTGCTTAAAAAGCGGCAAAGAAAAAAAATTACACAATCAGAATCGTGGTCGATGGCGCTTCTCTCCAAAGAGGTAAGGATGACACCGGGAATAGCAGGAAAAACAAAAAATAACTCTAATTATATTGATCATCTAGGTCATCGGGCAAGGAGATTAGGACACACAACTAGGATTACCACTACGAGGATAATAATAGAAAACCTTGCATCCTGTGAATGTTGAAAGAGAGTAATTGTCAATTGAATAACCATAAGAAATTGTGCATCGAAAACCGTACCACATATAGAACTTTATTATTAGTAATAAATGTTACTTAGTCATAAAACAGTCCACAGTTTGATGTTGCATGAATTAAGATAACACAAATTTTTTGAGTCAATGGCACAACACAGATAAGCGCTATGAGAGGACACCAAGATTACCAAATTGACCTTTCTTCCACTAACTTTGATAGTTACACCTTCCACGAGTAAAAGTACACATGTACATTTGTTTGTAATATCTTTAATGGACAGAAATTTACAGTTACAAGAAATTCAAATGTTGTTCTTTTTTATCCGTACCTTGCGATCTAATCACTATCTACTAATGTTTTATGTGTTGGTTCTTTTATTTAGAAAATGAGAAAGAATCTCTAGAGAGCTGTAACTACAGGCAGTGTGATCAACTTTGTCGGCGACTAGGGTTCACGGGCGGCGTGTGCGTTGGCGATAAATGCAAATGCGACATTTTGCTGGAAATTCAAGGTGACATTAGTCTCTATTTCAAAAAGGCCATTGTACCAAATTTTTTGGCAAACTAGCGCTAGATGAGAATAAATAATCCAAAATTAATTTAGCCACAAAAGAACTACTCGTAACAAAATTTTTAAGCTTCTTTTTTAACTGTTATTTTATCTATTATAGTCAATCAGCACAAAATTAGTATTATTAAGTAGTCTTCTGATATTCAAATAAAAATTATATTTCTAGTGGTAATAATACTTTATGAGAAATTTTTTTCAGCTGTGATTGATCCTGATTCGCAAAGTGTGGGTAGTTGCCAGCCGCTGGATTGCGACCAAACTTGTCGGCGCATCGGGCAGAAAGGTGGCGCCTGCGTCAACGGCCACTGTAAATGTGATATCTTGAAGAAGTTAGGAGGTAAGCGTTATCGCCATCAAATTTACGGTATCCTAAACTTTAAGGCTACAGCCTTACGCTCCAGGCTATGCCATATCCATTGGTTTGGTTGTTCCTCTGGTCAGCTATTATTCTATACTAAATCAACTATTCATCATTAATTATTATGTAAGTACGTACAACGTCACGTGATCATCTATATATTTTTTTTGTTTATAGTCAAATCAAATTAGTCATCAGATCAAATTCTTTTGACGTTAACATGGAGAAACTTAATTTATTCCTCAAATTTATAGGCATAAATATTATAATTACAATTGTTTCTTACGTATTCCAGACATTTGCTTCAATTTAAAGAAATTCAATAATAATCATTTCAATAAAGATAATGACCATCATTATCTTCATTGAAATAATTATTACTGATATTTCAAAAAATTCTTACAGACCTTATCGGATCTACCAGTGACGATGATTCATCAGCACTCAGAAATGATTGTAACCACAGCCGATGCAATGGCATGTGCCGTCGCTTTCATTACGACAGCGGCGAATGCTTCGAAGATAAATGCAAGTGTGAAGTCATGTTCTCTGCCAAAGGTAAAAAGAAAGTCATTGGTATGGTGAATGTTACCACACTTCTTACAATCTTCAAACACGTTACAATCAATAATTACTCGTAAATCCATAATTATAACTTATTACTGACCGATGTATGTACTTCAAACATATTAGCAAAAAAAAATAGATAAAGTGGTATATCTATACCATAAAAAAGGCAAAAATTTGATTTTTTCAATTTCTGTCTGTCTGTATGCATCACGCGGCAACTAATACTCCGATTTAAATTTTACAGTGCCGATAGCCTTGAAATGACTGAAAGACCACGTTAAGCGTACATGTATACGTTCATGAATCGTAACTAAAAATATAGGTGTCGAAACATCATGCAAAGATTAATAACAAAATGATCCAAAATCGAAATAAATTTAAAAATACTTGGACATATCAAATGATACAGTATAATACTAATACCTGAATCTGTTTTGTTATTATCTATACTTATACGCATTTTATAATTTCCAGATACGACAAAACCAGGTGCTATGAAAGAGAATAGTTGCCATCAAAGAAAATGTAAAGCTTTCTGCGGGTCAGTGAGCTTTAGCGGCGGCGGCTGCAACGGAGACACGAAATGCAGATGCGAGATTGTTCTTCAGAGAAAAGGTGAACAAGTAATGTCTGTTAATATATATTAACAGACATTACTTGTTCACTATATAATTGTTTATTATATAATAATAATATAAAAATGTATATTTATAAATAATTATACACTACAGGCATTAAACGCGCACGCAACGAACATACCAAAGGTTCTCTGCTTGACCCAATGGTATAGATAATGCTATAAGCATTAAGTCCGCCTATTGTACTTTATATCGAAAGTTTCGAATCGTGTTACAATGATCCGTGGTCACTCTGTGACCTGTAGAATGAATAAATAGTGTAATGCAACGCGAAAGTTTTAAATCAGTTATTTGTAGTTTTAAATCAGTTTGTTTTTTGTGTAGATCTTGGTTCTTTAGAATAGGACCACTTCATATATTTTCTGATGTCTTAAAATGCGACTAAAGGAAAAGCTTATAAAGCGATGGGCTAGCAACTTCACTATTTGAAACTCGACACCTTTCAGAGTCTTTGCAAGACTGTTGGCTCTGTCTACCCCGTGTGGGATAAAAACGTAAGTGTTGATTTTGATATGTATATTCAATGTATGCTTTTCTTCCAGATAACGAAATCCCAAGGCAATGAAGAGTACATTCAAGAAGTTGTTCTACTCAATATAAAAATAACTTTTTTGGTACTACTAGTGCTATTTACTCTTTTAATTTTTATACATACATGTAAGATTTATAAAAAAGACCGGAATAATAGCAGATTTAAAAGATTAAGAGGGATCTAAAGAGTTTGTTCAAATAAAGATCATTTTTAATTGAAGGTCTTGTTTTAGTAATAACTCTCATGTCACAATGCAATAAAGTCCATAGATTTTAAAATATGAGTGTGTCGCATTCACAATTAATTTTTCCATATGACAATATATAGTAGTTGAACGTAGCGCTTTAGTCATGCATACAAAATCGAATGCTTTTCCTGGAAGTGCGGGTAGGAAGATCATTCCCGAAATTGGAATTTTACTAAAGTAATAATCTGATCCATCTCAGAACAGTGTGTTTTTTAACTCAATAAATGAAAATAATTACTCGCTCCCTTTATTGCTTACAACTGGACCATTAGTGGTTAAAACGACGGAGAAAAAATATTCCCTGAAATAAGCTTTAAAAAAAATCATCACGTTCGTTGCGTATATACATATGTAGTTCATATAATGAAAAAGTTTCGGTTGCTTCATTAGACGTTTTATTAAATCCTCTCAAAGAGTATATACATACATATAATCACGTGTCCCTATATCCCTTGGGTATACAAAGCCAACAGATTTGAAAAGACTGATAGGCCACGTTCAGCTAGGCTTTAAGATAGAATTAATAGGGAGTAAATAGTTGGTAACTATCAATAGTTAGACGTTTTGCTACATAGCCGATTAGATTGCTCAGTAGACATTTCCCTTTGATTGACATTTTTCTATTTAGACTTTCTGATCAGGAGGGAAACGGTTAGGTGTTCAGTTAAAATGCGTGATGCGCATAAAGGTACAGGTTAATATCCCACCTCGACCGTGTACCAATGACTGTTTTTTAAACTATGTACATTAGTTTGAATACAACCGATGTTCTTACGGTGAGGAAACCTGCAAATTCAGGCAACTGTATGTGAAACCATGATCGATCCAATACGGGTTTGGTTACCCAGTAAAAAAGTTGCGGAGGTCAGATGGGTTAAAAAAACCTGACTCATCCATTCCAGGATCCATCGGAATCCATGAAAGGCTTACCCCTCTTCTCCAGAGCGGTGAGAATATAACTGGGAGCTAAGCCTCTGGTAGAAGAAGAATTGATCTATAGATTACGAGAATGATGAGCTTTTCTTGTTTGTCGAGATGCTACTTTTGAAAAATAATAACATCAAATCAGCGACTTGAAAGTTGAAAAAGGAATAATTATGGAAGCTTGCCAAAGTACGCAAATATGCGCGAGTGGAAAATCAAATGAAAGGTTTTACTCGTTATTAAAATTTATAATTAAACAAACACAAATTGGCATAACCTATATTTTGGAGGTGAGTATAGGATTTATTGATTTGTCTTACATGAAAGCTACATAGTAATACATGTATCATTGCCATACCTACATATGTAAGGAAAAGATGCAATAAAATTGGTCTCGTTTTCCTCATGGACCATCATATTAGTATTAAGACGATATATTTTATCGATTACCAACTAACTAACTTTGCCTTATTAAAAATACCACTAATAATTTCTTTATTTTTTCATCATACATATAGCCATGTATAAGTATTTCCCTTGCGGGGTAGACAGAGTCAACAGCCTTGAAAAGCTATTGTCATATGGAAAAATAAAATGCGAATGCGACTCACTCATATTTTCAAATCTATGGCCTTTATTGCATTGTGACAATTCTCAGAAATAAACAGAGCATTAGAACTCGCTGTCACAGATCGGGTTATCGCACTAGCGTCAGGCTAAACTACACTCACACCACAATATATGTCAAGTTGTCAGAAATTTTGCGATGTCAAAGTGCTGATCATCTTGTTTATGGTTAGACTAGCTTTTTCGCTCGAATAAGCTCACCTTGGGAATTTCCAGATATGGTACGGGTCAATTTAATTTTGAGCATTCAATAATAAAGTAATTTAAGTCTTTATTAATTCGAAAGATAAATCCGCTTTACTTACCTAATTGTTCGCCACATGAAAGTTGCAAAGTAGTTTCTTCTCAAGAAAACTTCTCAAGAACACTCTTATTAACCTAACCATCTTAAAGAAGATAGTATCAATCCTTAAACGTTTTCCTCATCACAGTCACTACGCAAGTGAGGGTAACTGTAAAACCCAAACTCCACCAAAGCGAAGATATTCGAAATGAAAATGTTTTATCTTCTTTTACTTTGAATATCTAAAGATATAAAAATTCCCTTTTTATATCTTAAGAAGAAGAAAGGAGGTAGTACTACCTCGGCCATGTACGACTATTTTCGAAGTTATATACTCTAGTTTGAATACTCACCGATGCTTTTACGGTGAGGGAAAACATCGTGAGGAAACCTACACGTTCAGGCAACTGGGTTTGTAACCATGAACGATCGAATACGAGTTAGGTTCCCTGCAAAGGTTGCGGAGTTCAAATGGGAGTCGCTTTGTGTAAAAATCTGACTCGCCCAATCTAGGATCCATGATCATAGGCTAACCGCGGGCACGTCTCAGCTAGTGAGAATGCAACCGGGGAAACTTTAAGCTAAGAGGAAGAAAAGAGAAGTTATATGTGCCTTGTCGAGCTTCGTGAATGGTCCGTGGGGTTTCTTCTTTTGGTCTTCGCGGTCTCTGAATGTCAATCCCATCACTATAAAACGTACATGAAGCCTTTGAGTCAGGTGGCTATTGTCTACCTCGTGAGGGATAAAGACGTGATATTTGTGTGTGTCAAGTTTGGTAGTTAAGTGGAAGCCGGGCCGTACAGTTTTGTTTGTGCGATCTTTGATCTGTCCAGGACCCACCCCAAACTTCGCAATGACAATTGAGAAAAGTGCGAAGGAGGAACATACAAAGGAAAGTCATAACCACTGCTTTCACTCTTTCACATTATGTTCTTTGAAGATCAAATAATTCTTGTCTTTACCGTCTTCATCATCATATCTGGATCTATATTTTAGGTTCTTACTGGTAATCGTAGTCATAGCTCGCTCTGTCCACTACAAAACCTGGGTGATTTGATTGATTTTTACGAAAATTTATACAGTGCGACTGCCTTTGTTTATTCACCCTCTTGGCATTACTGTTACGTCTTCTCTTATGATGAGTTATGATGAGCAGGATCACTGACTATATGAACTTGTATAAATGGAAATGTAAGTATCCCTAAATATCAAAGTATCATAATATAACCAAAGCAAAGAATCCAAGAAGGAACGAACTTGAATCTTTACCTTTTATAAGCATCGGATTAAAGAAAAAAATTCACAACTTCCTGGGTAAAACTGCTCCAACCCTACCGTGATAGAATAACTCCAAATCATTGCCTATATTCATAATAATAATACTCAAAAGAAATTACTAATACAGGTCTTTCAATTTGGACATACACTTAACCCTCCCATTGGTATTCGGCAAGTCAACGTGTGCCACATTCCCTGTGCGATACTAAGAGTAAATGTCCAGTGAAAACGACCTGGGCCCATCGGAGACCATAACACTCTATTTATGATCCATAAAAGCTTTCATTTCCAGGTACTTATTATTGGAAAAACGTTCCGACGGCCGTCCCTCGTGTAATCTCCTGTATTTGTGTAAATAACGGAATGATTTATATTGTGATACAGATGTTTGTTTCGTTCCAATCGATATTTCTAAACCTATTTCGAACAAGTACAAGCCGACTGCTCAAACTCTGTTGGCCGTTAAATAAAATACCTACGAAGTACATTTTATGATGACAATTGAAACATATTAGGTATTTACTTATACTTCCACCGCTGCACAGCTATGCAACAATTTGGAGATAGAATAAGTGTTTTCTACACTTATTCTATCTCCAAATTGTTGCATAATAATGCCTATATAATATATATATGCCCATAAATGCCTTAAATAATCTAACTTTATTTTTAACTAGCTGTGCCCGCGACTTCGTCCGCATGGAATAGTTATTATGGACATCATTGAAGCCCTCAAGGATGAATAATTTTCCCCGTTTTTTTTTTTTCACATTTTTCATTATTTCTTTGCTCCTTATAGTTGCAGCGTGATGTTATATAGCCTAAAGCCTTCCTCAATACATGGTCTATTTGACGCAATAAGAATTTTGCAATTCGAACCAGTAGTTCCTGAGATTAGCGATTTCAAACAAACAAACAAACTCTTCAGCTTTATAATATTAGTATAGATAACTAACACATTAATTCATTATTGAAATTGTTACTTTTTATTTTCTTTGAAAATCTTATACAAAGACAACCCTATAGTAGGTCCCTTTCTCTCCTAAAATATAACATCCATTGTGCAAACATACGCATTTCAATTTCAATAAGTAAGTACTTAATATTGAGTTTCTTCGTGGCTCTCAAAAACCTACGGCAAACATTCGCACGTGACGTATATTAATTTAAGTTTTAATTAGAGGTCCCAAGTGCTAGCAACTAAGTTAATTAAGTTCGCCATAGGACTGTGTTTACAGACAATACGAGAAACGAACCCACACTAAGGGCACAAATTAAGGAAATTTTAGATGGGACGTTACGTAGGTACTATAATTACATTCTCACTCATCAGCATTATCCGGTTTGCCTTCCCAGCTGGCAAATTCGAAGTTGTATCAACAAAAGGAAACGATAAGGTGACATTTGATCTTATATGCTTTGTACCCAATGTTTTTGAGGTCGGCTCTACCGTTTTTGTATACCTATATAGTGTAAGTCCTCTTTATAATGTAATACTGCTGAACAACTGGACGTGGGCTTTCTAAGACTGTTGGCACTATCTACTCCGTAAGGGTTAAAGTCGTCTGTGTGTTAATGTTCTTACTGTGAGAAAAAACATCGTAAGGAAAATATAATTACGGTAGTCAGACGAGAGTTGCTTCATGTAAAAACCTGAAATACCCAATACGTGATAGTTGTCAGAGGCCACCCCCAATTCCCCACCAGAGAGATGAAGCGAACGGGGTTAAGGGACGCCACAAACACCACATTCGCTCATATTTTGTATACAAATGGCTGCTTTCTGGTCCCATGATCTTTTCTGTAATTTTTATGATTTAAACTTAGGTGCGCACCCATCTACGAAGAAAATGACAGCTGAATTATAGTGGGTATATAGACTTTTAAATGAACTTTTGCTGTGATAAGCACTTGCAGTTAACATGGCAGTGCAAAAACACTTCTTTTCACATTTCAATTTTTTCGTGCTTGTATTTATTTATGCTTTCATTCATATTTTCTTAGGTACTTTAATAATCTCTCATTACTTACACAACAATAAAAAGAAGATGATCAAGTTGGTGTGTACATTACCTACATTTCAACCTAACTTCTTAATACCAACAAGTGGGAATGTTTGTATGCATAAGTATGTATGTTTATTAATCTTTCTCGAAAAAAACTACAAAATGTATTTAGATGAAAATTTGCTGTAACATAGCTTGAATACATTATAAAAGTTGCTTACGTCCAAACCGCGGACAGAAGCTACTAAGTTATAAAGGATCCAATTTAAGTATCCACGGCGAAATCACTGGATGTCCCTTTAAATCGCCAACGGGGGCAAAAATCTTTTTTCAAGTAAATTAAACAAATCTATAGTCATTCATCAGCGATAATGGTTGGTTTGAAGACGCTCGCTTGACCTACATTCTCGCCGCGACGTTAGCCTCCTCTCCAGCCTGTGGGAGCAAACAGGTGCAACTAATTCTATTGATACTTTTATTTATGCACTTTAATTCGTGCCTTTTTACACCACGGGCCAAACAAAGAGCGTCTATTTTAATATTATTCATAAATACTACAGGTATTAAATACGCAGGTAACGTAGCTACTTCTATTTTATCTCACGACGATTAAAATGGTTTTTAGTCGCTCGGTGACCACGGATCATTGTAACATGATTCGAAACATCTGAGATAAAATAAAGGTATGTTACATGCGCGTTTAATACCAGTAGTATTTACAAATAGTATAATGCAGCACAAAAATCAGAGATAAGTCAGGCTTTTTACGCGATACGACTCTCTTCTAACTACCGCAATTTTTGCATAGACCAAACTAACCAATATACGATCATATAAGTCGGTGTTCACATCAAATTGAGAGACAGATCTAACAAAAAACTAACTGCAAATAGCTAGTTTTTTGTTGCTACAAAGAAACATTTTTCAAATTTCAAACAAGAGAATCATGCACTAAATCATCGCACACCCGAAGTTACAAAACGTTTACTAGAAAGGAAGATAACATAAATATTCGTGAAACAACATGACTGCAACGGCACGGTGTTGGACCGATTCCAGGACGTGTGCTCAATTCAGATTGCCTCAAATTGACCACCTCCCAGTTAGAAAACTAACAAAGACATGCAGAAACCATACATAGCAGGTACATTTCAACCGTTTGAGACTCAAACTTTTTGGCAATTTAACATTAATTCATAATTTAATAAACGCACAGAATAGCAACTGACAGTAGTAAGGCGTATGTCCTAAATAAGAACACTTATCCTAGACCACATTGTGACTTCACATTTTTGCCAAAACTACCTACCTTCGTACTAAGTACACACGAAGATGAGAAATATGTTATAATAATAATTGAATATGTACAAACCAAATCAACAGATTGAACTAGACCGAAAGTCAGTTCAAGACTGTTTGTTATGGGATACACTCAATCCATACTAATATTATACTTGCGAAAGTAACTCTGTTACGCTATCACGCATAAACAACTGAATCGATTTTGATGAAATTTTGTAGAGATAGAGTTAGGCCTGAGGAAGAACATAATCTACTTTTTATTGCGAAAAAAGAAACCATTCGGAAGAAGTCGCGGGAAATTTTGTAATAAATAAATACTTCAAACCGCAGGCTTTTCAGAAAAAGTCTACTTTTTTGTAAAACATAAGCGTTATACAACCACCGGTACGGTTTAACACAATTTTCCCACAAATATTGCAAATAAACAAGCCCAAAAGGTAAATTAACATCCGTCCGTTGGGTTTTGAAGGCCCTCCCGTTCAATTTTAATTAATTTAGACAAGTTATTTCAATCTTTCCACCGAAACTGGGAGTTTGACACTTGTTTGAATCCATAATGATGGCCGTCTTAATAACAGATTAATAAAAGGTACACTGTAAAATAAATACTGTTCATTATACAATGAGTATTAGTATACTGTTTTCAACCTCTCCAATAGATTTAACCCTTCTTTGCATGATGATGGAAATTTCAATCATAACATTTAGTGAAGAAAAAAAGGTACTCAAAAACTGTAAACTTTAAATTTGTTGTTGCTGGCAACTTTATAAATGACTATTGCGTACAACAAAACCCTAGTACCAGTCTACCAGAAGAAGAATTACAATAAATAAAAAGAAAGATCACTTCGGTGTAAATTTCCCAAATGTAAAGGCTATTCCACAATTTCGTGTAATCAATGTGGAGTTCATTTGTGATTGAATAAAAATAATAGTTGTTTTTTAAATTATCATTTAGAATAAAGGAGAATAAGTAAACAATATCTTTTGACTTATTTAGTACTGAGCTATATATGTAACAATGCATAATGATGTAAATTTTCATCCCTGTTTTTTAAATAATTCAAATTCTTATTTATACTAGGATTTTTTTAAATATTTTTCCTTTAATCACGAGCATTAATTACATCAACCTGTATTTTTTTTTTAGAAATAGGAAAAATCATGCAATGAAGGGTTAAATAACTAATTATATTTTTCAAATAATGTCTATTAAAATAGATTTCAGGACTTTTATCTGCCTGATAGTTAGCATGGTCAAAAATTGCATATTATGACGGCCTCTGTGGCGCAGCGGTAGTACGCTTGTCTGTGACATCGGAGGTCTCGGGTTCGAATCCCGGCCAGGGCATGATGAGAAAAGAACTTTTTCTGATTGGCCTGTGTCTTGGATGTTTATTTATATAAGTATTTATTATAAAATATAGTATCGTTGAGTTAGTATCTCGTAACACAAGTCTCGAACTTACTTCGAGGCTAACTCAATCAGTGTAATTCGACCCTATATATATATATATTTATTATTTATATTAGTTTTTTTGTTAGTGATTCTTTGTTGGTGTCGGGTTTTCGGTCGCTTTACTTGCCTATGCATATACATATGTTTATTCTAAAATAAAATCTGAATTACTGTTAAGTTTATTTTAAACTAGCTGTGCCCGCGACTTCGTCCGCGTGGAATAGTTATTTTGGGCATCATATTTATTTTTGCAAACATCCTGCTCGGCTTTTTCAATTATAGCGGTCAGGCGGTCACGCGTATTAGAAAGAACGCTGGTTCGCCGTATTAAATGTTTCGCTGCAAATTGCTTATAACGACTATATCTCAAAACCTATTCGTCTGATTTATATACTGTAAATGACAATTTTAGTCTACATGAAAAGCCGAAAGTAATAAACATATTTATTTGGATAAGGATTAATACTGAATTAAAGAAAATTGGTTTCAAAATAACTTATGTTTATAATGAAAAAATAATCTTAAAGAATGAACATAAAAGTGGTTATTGTAAGTAAACCTTAAGAGATAGATATATGCTCTCGCGGACTTTTTTGTGGCAAAAAATGAGTACTTCACATCTTTAGTACATTGTTTTACTATATCTTTGTTGGTTTGCGCAGCGTTCGCGTGGAAAGCTCGCAGATGGCCGACTCATTCAACTTTCACCTGCATTGTCGACGTTTCCCGTAGGAAATTCGGGATAAAATGTAGCCTATAGCCTTCCTCGATAAATAGACTATCTAACAGTGAAAGAATTATTCTATAATAACAAAACAAACTCTTCAGCTTTATAATATTATATATAATATATATATAATATATAATAGTGTGTAGTAACCACTCGTGAGATATGCTGTCGAATGCCTTCTGATAGTCTACCCACGCCATGCTTAGGTTTAGGGAACACTATGTTTATTGAAGGGGACGTCGAATCTCCCTCTTCCTGAAGGCTTCAGGACGGGAATTCGACAAGAAACCGACTCGGAAGTCGAGAAAATAAAACAAATTTCTAATATATATATAATATATAATATAGTATAGATTCATTAATTACTTCTTTGTGTGAAAGAATAACAGAAACAACCCACTTCTGAATCTTGTTTATCGGCAGATATCAAGCTTATATATACTATTTATGGGTCTAAGTCACACTTAGTTAATGCCAGGCATATTGCAGGTAACAGCAGGCTTAATTATCTGCTTTTCGACAAACGCCTTGTCCCACACTTCACTGCGCTGAATGCAATTCTGGGAATCTACTGCAAATTGCACAGGCAACAAATTACGCAAACGTTTAATCGTGCTGAAACTAATCCTTTGCTGATTCAATCCGAGAAAACAACTGAAGCATTTATGTTTTGAATATATTAGATTACCGAAGGTTACGAGGTTACCGAAAAACTTCTTTATTTTATTGGTACAGGGTAGTTCCCGGCACCAATTAAAAAAAAATTATTTGAATCTCAATTCTATCATCAAGCCAAAAAGCTGAACGTGGCCTATCAGTCTTTTCAAGACTGTTGGTTCTGTCTACGCCGCAAGGGATATAAACGTGTCTATATGTATGTATGTTACTGAACAACCGACAGACAGGTAGAAATATTTCGCTGAATATAGCCGTACCTTCATACCTATAAATAAATATAGCGATTAAGACTTTGCTTGCCGCGACACACTCTTGGCACACGGGTAGAATATAATGGAATAACATTCATAGTACTTTTTATCCCGATATCCCCACCTGAAAACCTCGGGAGGCAGTTAGTAGTCCTTAATCCATGTCTTTAGTTTTGTTACTGAAATTAAAGTATAAAATTCGTATCTTTTTATTGAAAAAAGTAATTTATTTATAGCCAAAATGATAATATGAGAAGACAAACGCAATGAAAAACAGTTATCATAATGAATCACTTTTGCTTTTAAGCCTTTTTTAATTTAGAAATATATTTTTTTATTAAAAAAATAGAAGATTGTCAACCTTAATTTCAATACACGAAATGGACTATACTTATATAATTTTTATTACAGGGTACAAAAATCTAAATAAACGAGCAGAGGATTTTGAGTGTCTATTCTGTAACATCATTACTGTTATTAATGCCACTGAGCCCTGGAGGGCAGTTTCCCCGGGGCCCGTCGAGGACATCATTATGAATGCGTATTCCCCGCTGCACTCCCCCGGGATGAACGTTCGGCTGGCCAGCGATTCCTCCCGTTTTATTTATTACGGTACCCAGTGTACTACTGCCAAGCGCTCCTCGTTTTTATTTAAGATTGAAGTAGTCAATTTCTTTGAACGATCCTGCGTTGTGGGCTCTGTTTTGAGGTGGTATGATTATTAAAATCAAGACTTGTTTCTCTTCCTGATATGCCTGGCAGATTAGCTTTAAGTATTATTTGATTTTTATATATCGATATTACATATACATACATAACACGTGTGTATTTAGTATACCTACTATCACAGAATCTATAACTTGACATCTTTATGAAAAATTTTTGCAGGCCGGTATTTGACCTTTTCAAGGATCAATTTTTTGATCGTTTTAATTATTAACTTTTTATTATCATCATTATCATATTTTAATCACGTCTTTATCACTTGCGAGGTAGACAGAGCCTGTTGGCTCTAAAAACTGAAAGACCACGTTCAACTGTATAATCCTAATCAAAGATCTTGTGATAGATGACTTACATGGCTAATTTACAATTAATTTACATTACGAACAGTAAATCACGGCCAAGAACTTAATGATGAAGAAGTTTTGTAGCTTGCATTAATAGAATTTTGTCAAGATTCGTCACCTGAGCTGGTAAATGTTCAGTTATTTGACGCCCATTAAGACCTAATCGAAGTCTATCTCCGACCCGCCGCCACCTCGCGCCATCTTGAAAATTAATTATTTTCCTCGCCTTAATTGCGATTTGATGAAGTACCGATATATCAACTTACTAATACTTAAAATGTTTTTAATGAAAACTTAATTAAAAGAGAAAAGCATCATAGACATTCATATATTTATAAACTTTTACTTTTTCACGGTTACACTGCTGCAATTTTGAAAAAAATTTGTTTGAATTTATGCAACGTCAAACAAACAGTGGTAATTTTTTTTAAATTCCCAACAGAACGCAAGACGATAAATTTACCTTAAAACCAGCTGGAGAATTTAATGTTTAAACATTTATACATAAAATTAATTGAATAGATATCCAATGCATTACTTGCAGTCCAGACTGAATCGTATCGTAGCACCCCTTTTCTAATTGTTTTTAAAAACCAATGATATACACATTGTTTCCAATTTATACCAAACCGAGATCTTAAGACTTCGCGCCACAAATAAACAAAAATGAATAGAAGAATCGCTCACGTAAGATTCCCAAGGTATCTGGAATATTCCGTATCACTGGAGCGGCCCTGTGGCGGCTCAATATCGGAATACCGACGCGCCGGCATCTCTCAATAGTTCTGTATTAATATCCTCCTTAATTACAGCCTATATCAATACTTATGAATGATATCTTCACTAATTTCCGGAAAATAGGAAGGTTCATTAATACTTATGTCAGTAACCTACGAACAGTCCGTATAATCCTGACTAATAAAAACCGCCGAACTATGAAGAGACTTATAAATGTGGATAAAAGGAAAGAGGTATGCAGAGATCAAGGCAAATGAAAAAGAAGACTTGTTTAGTCTCTGCCTATCCTGCAGTGGTTATGTTCTTGCCTGTGAACAACAGATCCCAGGTAGGTACATTATTTAAAGTATAAGAGTTAAAAAGAAGAAGGAAAGCCGCCGAAACGAATGAGGTTAAATCTTGTCCGTCTCGTTTATCTGAAGCTGAGCCCAGGCAAAAGTCTAGTTATTTATTGGAGTTTTATACATATATAGTTTGAACGGAGTATGCAGAGCTCATGAAATGATGGTGTATTTGCTTACCCTTCCGAAAAAAGGATGATTTATAAGAGAATGCTGTGCCTAGCTTCAAAATATTTTTTCATACTTTTAGTTAAGGCACTCAATTTCACATACGTTCCTAGTTTAGTAGGTTTTGACTAGAACAACCGTTGCAGAAATAATTGAAACTGGAATTCTTTAACCAATGCCAATAAGTATACATACATAAAACCAATCCTCTTTCCTGGATATATAGACAGAAACTACGCCTTTCCACTTGTAACGATCCCTGCACACTTCTTTCACTTCATCAACAAATAAATCCTTCATGTCGTTTCAATAAGTATAGACTTACATTAAAAGTGCCCATCTTATTTTTAGCGGTTAAGCTATCTAAGGTTTCTTGTTATTGAAACCAATAAACAATGGCGAATGATAACCCAAATAAACACACAGGAAGACCGGGTTCAATAGGTATATTCATACACAATGTAAATGTAGGCAGTAGGGATTACATTGCTAAATGAATATCTCTTTATTGTTCAGTTATCTTTAATTTTTTTTACAAAATGTGTCTTGTTCTATAATTTTATCAGTATGCGAAAATAAAGATGTTCCTTGAGTTATTTATACTACACCTAAACTCATCTCACACACTCACTCACTCAG
The DNA here is from genome assembly GCF_032362555.1 of Amyelois transitella. Lineage (NCBI taxonomy): Eukaryota > Metazoa > Arthropoda > Insecta > Lepidoptera > Pyralidae > Amyelois > Amyelois transitella. The sequence goes on from NC_083509.1 coordinate 3,268,444, forward strand.
AATAAACAATAAGTATTACAAATGCGAAAGTAAACTTTTTTGTTTTGTACAAATATAGTTTATACAATGGAAAAATATGCTTCATTTTTATTTGTTATTCCTTCAGGAACAGAAGAAATAGGATTTTCTAAACAGGTGCCGCAGGAAGAGCTGCGGGAATAATATTCCGACAAAAACCATTAACGTTTTTTTTATCTTTATGAAATCCCTAAACATATGACACGCAAACATCTAATAAGTGAGAGAAAAATTTATATATATTTTTTAATTTCATTTCAGTGGGACTGATGACACAAAATCAAACTTCCCTTAAATGTAAACGTACGTAATAAAAGTCTAAAAGTAATTTAGACTTTTCGCTCGTAAGTAGCTAAACTTTACCAACTCGAGTCGAACTTTCATGCCGAGAGTAAACACAAACAAAAACAAAATCGCATCTAGGTGAAAACGCTTCAAAGATCCGCTTATCGGGATACTAGCTTCATCCCGCGGTTTCTGACTGTGTTTCACGTCTTTTTTGGCAACAGCCTCCCTTTTGTATTTGGGTTCAATCTGCGGTTGTAATAATAGCTTTTTCTGTTTTAAATACCTTGCTGAATTGTGTCCTTACGTGGAATTCGCTGGAGAAGAGCTTGTCTGTTCCCTGCAATCCAGGATTATATAAACCAGGTGCAGAAAGAAACTCTGACCTCTTTGAACCTGTCCGCCATATAACCTTACCGACTTTAAATTATTGTGTCAAGCTACTTATACCGTTGAGTTCGAGTTAGTCTTTATTTTCAAATGTATTGTGGTTTTTTAAATAATTATGCTTCTTAGTGTTCCTATACAAACTATCCTTCCTACCTCTACTAATATATAAGTATTATAAATGCGAAAGTTTATAAGGATGTCTGTTCATTACCCTTTCCCGCAAAAACTACTGAACGTATTTTCATGAAACTTTACAGTACATTAGTATACAAAACCGTTCTTATTACTGCGTGAATTTACATTATTTTTTCTTTTTAACATTTCTTTTTTTTGTGCAATAAACTTTTAAATAAATAAATTAGAAAAATTCAGATTTCCATTATTATTTTTTATTGTACTGTATGTAGGTATAATAAAAACAATTCCGGCCGCACCGCGTTCCTCTCCTGTTGCTCATTAGTCAACCGCGCACGTTTTACGAGGTTCTCATAGCTACACCGAGAACGCGGTAAATAACGCCACCTGAGCACGGGGACGCTTGTTGTAAGCATTAATTTGAACAACCCTAGTTTCATACATCTATAACCTACACATTCTTACGTCATATTTCGGAGAAGACTTCGCCTTTTTAAATACCTATTGGTTCAATTGACTAAAGTAATATGCCATGTGGTTCCCGGTCCCAATATAAAAAATAGGACCACTCCATCTCTTTCCCATGGATGTCGTAAAGGGCGACTAAGAGATAGCCCTTGGGATTCTTTTTTTAGGAGATGGACTAGCTAGAAAGATGACAGGTTTGTCACTATATGAATCTCAATTCTATCATTAAGCCTAACAGCTGAACGTGGCATATTAGTCTTTTTAGGACCGCTGGCACTGTCTACCCCGCAAAGGATATAGACGTGATTATATGAATGATTGAATTAATAAAAATATTAAATATATCAATTGACTGAGAGAGCGCGGCGGCGGAACCAATTTCCATTGCCTCCAATTTACAAAACCGAATTTCGGAGCGATTCTCCTCCTTTTATTCAAATTCAAAAACAAATATCAGTCGTTAAGACACGTTACAGTATCGGAACATCACCAAGTACTCACCTTGACAGACCAGATTAATGGTGACTGTCGCCCGCAGGTACTCTCCCAGCCTTGGGCAAAGTAAGAAAGATTACCAACACTTTTTCTACCTCTATTAGGTATTATCATTTGTCAGGCCCTAGCGGACTGATTCCGTCTTATAATCTCGGTGCGGTATATTAAAGCTAGCTTTAGGTAACACGTGAGTTCACTCGCGTGGATTGTAATAAAATATATTATGAACCTCCCTTATAATTTTATCAAATAATACCAAATTTCTGAAGTGGAATAACTATGGAAAGGTGGGTTTTAATTTACTTTTTCGTACTGTAGGTATTATTAGATTAGTACATACATACATACATAAACTCACGCCTCTTTCCCGGAGGGGTAGGCAGAGACTACCTCAATAAACAAAAACTATAAACTTTTTACTTAGATTAGTAATTGGTAATTATAAAGCGTATTAAATATGGAGATATTTTGTCAACCCCGCAATAGATATAAACGTAATTATATGCGGTATCTATGTATGTGTATTCAGAAAATCTCAACTATCTCAATATTTTAAAATTAAAATGTCATACTTTGGATACCGAAAATTCAAAATCAGCTGCAATGTATTAGTTTTATGTGATATTTTTTATTGTCAAACAAACTAGCAGTAGTAAGTGTAGCGAGAGAGCAGCCATACTTCACTTTATTATTTACTAGCTGTGCCTGCGACTTCGTCCGCGTGGAATAGTTATTTAGGGCATCATTGAAGCCCTCAAGGATGCTCCTTCCACGATTTTTTTCACATTTTCCATTATTTCTTCGCTCCTAATAGTTTAATAGTTGCATCTAGACGTTATATAGCTTAAAGCCTTCCTCGATAAATGGTCTATTCAATACAAAAATAATCTTTCAAATCGAACCAGTAGTTCTTGAGATTAGCACATTAAAAAAAAACAAACAAACTCTTCAGTTTTATAATATTAGTAGGTATAGATAAATCTAAGTGCCTATTTAAACTAAAAAAAATATTCTAATAGAATTATAACCAGAAATATGTACCTACAACTTACAAAAGAAATAGATATGAAAATAAAGTTGAAACGCCTGTGCAATACTGTCTTGCCGTCATCGGGTCTTCCCATACTCCCTTAGTGGAGTCGGAGTAGATTGGTCAGGGCTTTTGGCCCTCTTCAATGGCATCATCGCTGCCTACGACTGTAGGCAGGTCGATGGGGCGGCCGTGACGGCCTGGGTCTTCACGTCTTCATACACTGGGAGTTCCCATCAGCGGCGGCGTCGTCACTGGTTGACGACGTCAGCCGCAAGGCAGCGAGGGGAGGGTTTCACCCGACGTCCCGGAGGGAGCGGAGTGGAGCGGCGCGATGCCGCGCAGGTGGCTGTGTGATGACGCGTCTGCCCTCATGAATATCTAGGTTCTCCCACTTCAAGTCCCTGAGCATCGTCGAGTTCCGCACGTAGCGCGGGGCTCCGACGACTGCTCTGAGACTTTGGTTCTCTTGGGCTCTGAGTCTTCTCCTGTTGCTCTCAGAGCAGAATGCGTACCACGCCGGGGCCGCGTGCGTGAGGCGGGATCTGACGTACGTTTGGTAGATCCCGAGCTTCATCCTCAGGGGGAGGCTGGAAGAGAGACCTGCGTGAAGTCTCCCCCTGGCTGCCTTGGTCATGAAGCTTGCGCTCGCCTCCCGCCCCTTTTCTACCCTGCCGCCGCTAGCCGCGTCGAGCGCGGCAACCGTTACGCAAAAATAATCCTTATAGCATGATTCAGTATTTACGCGCGATGGCTTGTTAGGGTATTTTATTTCATGTATAAGTTTGGTGTTTCTATACCGATTTCGATGATTCTTTTTTTATTGAATAGGTACTTATATAAACTTTTAAGAATTACGAATGACTGTGAGTGTTATTGGTATTATAAACATCAGAGTAAGCTATTAGGCATTACACGTGTCGTTGTGAGTCAACCATAAAAGATAGACTTATGCTGTCTTGGGATATTTTTTTAATAATTTTATGTAGTATGTTTCCGTTATACATGGTTTTGCTGTATCTTTAACCATTAAGGCTGCACACGCGACGGCAGCTTAAAAAATCAAGTAACTTCTCCCGTTTTCCCAACATTTCCTTTCACTGCTCTTCTCCTAGTGATTGTAGCGTAATGAAAAGTATACTATAACCTGCTCAGGAGTATGAAGAATAACTTTACCAAGTTTCGTTAAAATCCGTCAAGTAGTTTTTGTTTCTATAAAGAACATACAGACAGACAGACAGACAGACAGACAGACAGACAAAAAATTTACTGATTGCATTTTTGGCATCAGTATCGATCACTAATCACCCCCTGATAGTTATTTTGAAAATATATTCCATGTACAGAATTGACCTCTCTACAGATTTATTATAAGTATAGATTTTATTTTTAATATATACCACGACAAATGCTGAGGCGGGCCATTTTGGTACAAAAGTTGTTATAGGTTAATATTTCTCTTCTTGTTATATTCTAATGTACCAAATACACATGTTTTCTTTCTTTCTTTCAAAGCATAATTATAGACTCGTAGCTACTTTGCACTCGTAAAAAGGGTTTAGGAAGTCAGGTAAGACAAATAAAAAATACTTATTATTCATAATTTTATTGACAAAGATTTTGCTCTCGTTAACGTAAAATTACCGAACTTGGTGTGTTATTTTCAAGTTCAATTTTTAATTATAACATTGACACTCGCTCCCTGAAATGCACCGTCCGTGCAGCCATCCGTATAACTTGCAAAGAAAATCACACAAGCCGTTGGCGCAACTCTCAAGGGCCACCACACCCGTGGCTGTAATTAGGTTATCCAAAGTATTGGCTGAAATTAAAAAAAAATACTGCGTTATATTTGAGAGTGCACAATACATGTATGAAGGGTGTGGGGATTTTAGATTTTTTTCTAATTCAAAGAGGTTTTGTCAATACATGTAAGACAGTAAAAATTGAGTATCTGTACATTAAGAGGAGTAACAGAATACAAAAATATATATTTGGATTTTTTTCTGTATGATATAACTTCGAAACTACTCAACGGATTTGGACGCGGTTTTCACAGGTGATTAACATATAATTAGGAACATTGTTGTTAAATGTTTCGTCAAAATCGGTTAAGGGAAAAAGAAGTTTCGGTTAAATTTAATTTACTTCAAGCACTGCTTAAACTTTTAAACTGAGTTGAATGCGGTTTACATAAACGTATTTAATTTACACATAGCTAAAATTTCTACTTTGTTTTGGATAAGTATTTATAAATGGCACGGAAAATGAATTTGATCTGAAATAGATCAGGACAATTATAATTTCCACAGTTTACGCCAAATGCGACGTACACGCGGGCGGAGCCGCGAGCAACAGCTAGTTTATATACAAGTGATTCGAAAAGGAAATTTTCCTAGCTTGTTTTTTCTCATGCAAACTCCTTGATAAATTGATCAGTCTTAGTATGGAAAAGTATAGATAATTTTGCTTCGCTTTTTACTTTATGTATATATGTTTTTATGGAAACCCCCTCAGTTTCATCATAATTTTCAAATAATGCTGTCAAAATTAATAAGAAACGTGCCGTATTATTATTTTCCATTGATGGCGTAAAAGGTTATTAATGGTATAGGCACATTCATCTAGTGCAGCATCATCCGGAACAAACGCCAAGAGAATTGAGTTAAAAACAATCTGAATAACTTACCTTGATTGTCTCCCAAGTCATCAACTACGATTATGGTATATTGGTACCTTGACTTATTGAGAAAAATACTAGCCCCGGCAAGGGCTAATACAAGAACAAAAATTATCAGGAACTTCATGTTAGAGGTCTGAATATAATCTTTTAAAGTAAAACAAGTACTTTCTACGAAGTCTAAAGTATGACTGAGCTTGCTTAGCCGAAAACATTACTATAATATCTCGCTGCCAAAAGTTATCAAAAACTATGCAGCGGTTGTTATAGGTATACATACAGAACGATACACTGGCTTATTCACTGATACATTATGCTTACAAAATTGTCTGAGCGAAAAAACATATTGCCCGCGATTTTCTTTCAGAGCAGAAGATGATTCTTTTAGACAAAATTGGTGAAGAAATCTATCCCACCACCGCCCATGGGTCTACCAACCTTACGGCTATACGAGCAGAATCCTGGGACTAGTTCGCTGCTCTTGACAGCGCACCCTTTCTTGACTCCCTACAAAATCTTTATACTTAGTGCCTTTTAGTTCCGTATAAATCGATACACGTTATCGTCGAATGGTCGCCCTGATCTGGTAACCTGAAGACCTTTACTAGACCTGATTTTCTTATTTTAAAAATAAAAATCCAAGACACCATCTTGGATTATGAAATTTCTTTCGTTACCTCTCTGAAAGCCGCTCCGAAGGAATAACAAATATCAAACTATCAATATTTTGTTTACAAATGAGTCACGAGCACAAGTTTAGATGTTTTTTTTTTTATTTATATAATAATATAACCGGAACGAAAAGAATCAGAGTAAAAACGTTTCTATGAGAAATAATTTTTATTATTCTAAGTTAATACCCATCAAACAAACGCTACAAATGTCCATTTTCGGCGTTCGCCGAGGATGATCAAATTACGCTATAATGAACGTTGACGAATTTTCGCTTTAATCATCGCATTGTCCACTAATTTATATTGTGACGGTATCATGGCAATATTTAGCTAATGGAACGGAAAGTCTAAATTGGACATTCAGTAGAGCCTGCGCTCGGAATAACATTGATAACTAACGTTAACAACGTTACGGCGCATAATTTTGGAGTTCGACAACTTTCTTGCTGATTGTAATTCTATCCGCAATTAAGACGAGATCTTTAATGTTCGCAAGTAAAATTGAATTGTTTATGGTAGCTAAATCTTTTGAATCAGTAAAAAAAATCTGCGGGCTCTTTTTATTAACAGATGCAAAAGTACAAAGTTTAGTTTGTAATAAGGTAATATAAATCCACAAAAATTGTAATCAGTCGTCCGTTACATCCCAATTCATTTGTCCACTCTTGCTAAATTATTCTCTTGCTAAATTACTCTTGCTATTCAGATTAACAAAATATACATACGATACTCTAAGGTTATATACCTTTCTATGTAGCCCTCTGTACACCGTTTTTACATACCTACAGACATACATCATGCTATATTCCTTACAGGGTAGACAGAGCCAAAATTTTTAAGGCATACTACTTACATATTGGTACATTTTAATGAAACAATGCTTTCAATATAAAATCAATGTTTTATTTTCTTTCTAGACACATTAACAACTGGTTCTGTTTCATATTCTATTTCAACGCGAGGCTTCTTTCTGCTTACTTTCTCAGCGACATCCTGTAAATCAAATAATATTGCATAAAAATCATCAGTAAGTTTTGACAAAAAAATTCAATCTGAACTTCTTAAACCAATGCTAATAATTATACATACATAAATCACGCCTCTTTCCCGAAGGAGTAGGCAGAGACTACCATCTTTCCACTTGCCACGATCCCTGCATACTTCTTTCGCTTCATCCACATTCATACGTCTCTCCATGCAAGCTGAATTGTATAACGCATTACTTTAATATTATATCTCATTCCTTAGGGGTTAACCTGGCGTAAGAAAAAAATGATGACGTTTAGTTTACAAAACCAAAAATAAAAACCAACCTCAATATCAGAAGTTTCAGACTCGAAACCGCTGCCAACATCAGCATCTTCCCTCCTTCCTGAATCGCTTTCCTGAAATCATATTAAAAAATCATTAATAATTAAAAGCAAGTATTTTTAACACATTTTAATTATAGCACCAACATACAGTACTACCACTGTTATAAAGTCGCTTCGGCAAAATACGAGTATGCAAACGACGACGTGTCTGGAATAACTGCATTTAAAATTTAAAAGATAGCCAAAGCAGGACTCTTTTAGGACAAATGCAATGTATTTATTTATTGTTATAATGTATGTATTTTGTAATATGCATGTGCAATTTATCGCACCACCAACTTAAAGTTTTTTCTGTTTGGTCAGCTGATAGACTGGTAGAGAATGCCAAACTGCATTAAGTACACCCATTGTATATTTTTCTTTTGTGCAATAAAGTTTTAGAAAAATAAATGTACCTATGAAAATGGTCAATAGGCGCACCCTGGGCTCCACTCTGGAGGTTAGGATATAACCAGGATGGACGCCAGGAGGAAGAAACCAATGCATTATGATTGACACGCATTTAAGTCGCGTGGCTTGTCTCGATCTCATAAAGTCAAATCACAAATGCATACAGTCATGCACAATTAATATTAAGCAAGATACAAACATTTATCTTTTTTCTACACTAGTATTAATACCTCATCACTGTCCTGATCACTCTCGGCTTCAACAAACTCGTCCGTTTCCTCCATGGTTTTCTCCAACTCCTTTTCTAACTCCGGTTCTATCTCCATCTCCCTCTCCTCCTCATCTTCCCTCTCGCTCTCACTTTCCCCTGAAACCTCTTCCGCTTTCAGCGCCGCGTCGAAAGCCATTTGTGGGAAATTGTAAATGTCGTTATACTGAAAATAATAATAGGTAATAAATACATTATAATTTTTTCTCAATTTATATCTATATATAAAAATATGCCTATAACCTCTATAGTGTCTGAAATTACGTTGATATTTGAAATATAAAACATAAATGATATATCCAATGGTAGCAGCTGCTATACTAACTAGCCCAGGGTCAGCTGAAAACACTTTGCTCTCATACCACATCAAATGTGTGTGATGGGAGCATGTATTTTATTAGTTTTATTTAAAATTCTATTGGTTTCGAAATAACCAATAGAATAAAGTATAAACAAATAAAATATAGTCACGCATACGCATCCTCAATGCTTTTAATGTGCGTTGCCTTATTTATTCTGAATTTTCCTTTATATTTTGGTTGACTGTAAGAAATCCCGACAAAGATAAGTCGGCCGTTGTACACATTCTTCTAAATCCAAATGACTTTTTTTATACTTTGTAATATTTCTTTTTGTAATAAAGAGTTTACAAACAATCAGACAATGTACAATAAATGGTATGGAACCCTCCACTTGGTAGTCTAACCATACTTAGCCCGTTTCAAAAGTTTTTTTTTAAATTTATACTTACAGTTCCTTTCTTCAGCCTCTCCAGCAGTTGTTTCTCAATAGCATTGTCTATTCTAGCCGCAACCAGAGCCTTCTCTTCCCTCCTCCTCTCTCTTCTTTCTATCTTTCTCTGTATTGGAACTAACTCTTTCCTGAAATACAGATTTTACATAAGCTATTTACTTAAGTAGTCACAAAAAATATTTTTTATAAAGTACAAAATGAAGTTTGGTTTCTGCGACACAGTTAAATAACTTCTGCAGATGTCATCATTATCCAAATATTTTTTTAATTTTCGTTTTAAAGTGTTGTGTGGTTCCCAGCAGTGCGGTGTGATTCCCGGCACAAATATAAAAATGAAGGGCCACTCCATCTCTTTCCATGGATATTGTTAAATTGACTTACAAATACAAATAAATACAAATACTTTATTTGCTATAAATGCGGCATAGGGATAGGCTAATAAATTTAGGAATCTTCTTTTAGGCAATGGGCTAGCAACTGTTACTATTCAAATCTCAATTCTATAATTAAGCCTAACAGCTGAACATGGCCAACAAACAGTCTTTCCGTTGAAAAGTTTAAAGACTGTTGTCTCTGTCATCTACATGATTAAATTAATGAATGTGACTGTGAAGTATTATCCCAATTCATCCATAATTTATAATTCCCATTATTATTTTAACTAGATGGCCAGATTGACTTTATATCACCCTTTAACATTCCCTTAACCATGACAAACATTTCAGTTTCAAAAACTTGTGTTATAGAGAGATGATGTAATAGATTTTAGATAAACATAATGGAATACTTACACTCTCCTTAGTTTCAGTTTTCTCATACGTATAAGATATTGTGTTATTTTTACAAACCGCTGTTTGCATTTTGCCTTGATAAATGCTGGCCAGTACAAAAGGTTTTCATTGATCTGATATATGGCTTTCTCAAAATTGCGAGAAAGTTTCACTTTCTCCCATTGCTTTGCTGGAAACATAATCCTGAAAGAAGGATTATATAAATATCTTCAAAACCATTATTGATTTGATTCTTATAACAGGCAGTAGGCAGTCATCTGAGTAAAAGTCAAAGTTATTTCTACTTGAGCTTTGATATTCTTAACAGTGCAAAAATATGGTACACACCCATGATAAATGACACTTCTTAGGTACTGCTAGTCTAAAAATTTTTAATTTTCAATACCATGGACATTTATTCACTTAATCACTTCCAATTGAGTGGATTGCACCCAAATATGAGCACTCTAAACAGTTGCCTTATTTGCCTACATACAGACCGACACTGATTCTTAATACAGAGCATTTAGATGTTACAGTTAGATGTACCGATGCATGCAAAACTGACTTCCGAAAGTTAAATCTTAACAATACCTTTCTGCAGTCCTCATGTACAAATAAATAATACCATTTTCTTCTCTGATTGTAGCATATCTACTGTTTGCGAGTGGACATGATGCCCTACTACAAAGACCTGTGAGGTTATATTCATTACGGCAAAATTGTTGAGTCTTCGTACTGGAAATAAAAAAAGCATAATTATGTCAGACTTTTATTGAGTAACAGACAGATTTTCACAGTTTATTTATTACTACTTACGTTACTTTGTGTGAACAATGCTTCTTGTTGATGATAGCCCAAACCACCTAAAAATATACGTACAATAATCAAAATAATTGTAAATGTATTAAATAGTAAATCTATTGCGGGCAAAATAACTTACATCATCGTGCTGCATGATAGCAATATATTGATACTATTAAATAAATGTATTCAAATTACTTGATAAATTCAATCAAAATCAAATTAGATCTTTCACACGTGCAACAGTGCGGCTGACAGATACAGTTGACAAATAGAATGGATATATAATAATGACAACTAACTGACAATGACAACATCAAGCTACAAAGAAAAATAGTTGCGTGCCAACGACAACAAAATTTAACAACCTAGTACATGTTAGAGATGCGGATAATATGTTAATATTACATGTTACTTTACTACTTATACTACATAATAATTGTACTTTTATGTACCGTTTCCCATTACCGAAAATCACAATCACGAAAAATTATAATAGATGATTTCACATGTCTTACGGGCAAGGAAATTTGAAAAAGAAATATTGTTTAGTTCTCAGTGTTAAAAATATACAATTGTTAATTTATTTTTATTATTTTCTTTATCGCTCGCAAGCTGATAATGTTTTTTAGTGATAAATTGGCTACTGAATCATTTAGAACGTCTGAAATTGTTCAAGTGGAGTATATGATTCAAAATTAAGTAGGTAGGTACATACTTCTTCCTGGTATAAAAGCTTGGACCATGGTTGTTGGGGTTGGGTTTCAGAATATTTCTTTATTTTTAAGGTTATTTTTTGAGTAGTGTTTTGTTGGTTCCCGTTTTGTCAGTGGAAAAGTAAAGACCGTGTTTTTGCAATCTCTTTATTTTATTTATTCCTGCCGCTAGTTAGGGGCATCTCTGGAACAAGGAGAACTGCGGGTCTACCGGGCAAAACGGATCCATAACAATGGTAAAAGCTGAACTAGCTAAATATACAAAGAAAGAACCCTTAGTCACTGTTAACGACGGATGGTCAATTGATCAGGTTAGGTAAAATATACACGTCAGGTTCAAATATCTTTTTGGACAAATTGGACGGATTAAAAAATAAAAATAACGAAAAAAAACATTTAGCCGCACCACCCAATATATTTATATATTAAAACCTTTTTTTAGTATTTGGCAAATAATAATAAGCGTAAACTATTTCTAACTTTTGCCAACCCTATTTTCCACTGCTATTTTCACTTCACCGACAATTGACTTCATTACTTCATTTTTTTAAAACTGTCGGTTATTTTCGTTTAACTTATGTTGTGTCAGTGCACTGTGAATTTTGTTTACGTTTTATTTCGTTAATTTCGTGGTAGTATTTATTGCAAAAATGCTGAATACGAAAAATTCATAGAGAAACATCGTGTCTCGTTATTTGAATTGGAAATAAAATATGAAGAAAAATGAGTGATAATATAAAAGTAGTTGTCAAAGTTAGACCTCTAATTTCTCGTGAAATAGAAGGGAAAGCTGTGTGCCAATGGCGTGTAAAAAACAATTCACTCTATCAGTTAGATGAGAATGGAAAAGACTTTGGTCCCTGTTACACATTTGGTAAGTGCACCTTATTTTTAGGTTACCATCACCTTTGCGCTACGCATTTGCGATGAACGCTAGAATCTTGTCATTAGTTCGAGGTCACGAAGACGTTATGTTGTTACAGACAAAGTTTACGGTGTGGAAACGAAGACTTCTGACGTGTTCCAAGATGTAGCTAAGCCGATAGTTGAGGCCGCTACCGCTGGCTTCAACGGAACTATATTCGCTTATGGTCAAACCTCCTCAGGGAAAACATATACAATGTCGGGCACAGAAGATTCCCCTGGTATCATACCCCTTGCTGTGTACAATCTGTTTGAGATTATCAAAAATATCCCGGACAGAGATTTTTTAGTAAGGTATTTTTGTTTTCTTTATTCACTACCAGGTCAGTGGAATAGACATTAAAACATTTTATATAGGTATCTGTGTTTAGGCACCCAATAACATTTGTAATTCTATACATAAAACATATTATTGATATGTAGTAAAACTAGAGAAAAAATGTGAAGGTTACAAACTAATAATTTTTTGATGCAATTATTCTTATGAAATGTTTTTGAAGCTGTTGCCTCAGGTATTTAAACAAGCAGACAAATATGGCAATCTAAATTGAATTGTGTTTGTGTGGGTGTTGCATTGTGCAATCACGTTTTTGTCAGATTATATCATCATGCTTAAAATGTCTTGAGACTTCTGAAGCAAGCATAATACTAAGGAGCTTTTAGAATATTCACATGCTTAAAATGTTTACATGCAATAAATTAAACTTTAGTTTTTTCATAGCTATAACATTAACTTTATTGTATGAACAATGTTTACTGTAACTTAATTTACAGAGTTTCATACATTGAAATATACAATGAAGCCTTGAAAGACTTGCTGAATATTGAAAAGAAAAATGTCAAAGTCCACGAGACTTTTCAAGGTGTAAGGGTTGATGCCACAGAACATGTCACTGCATCCCCAGAGGAAGTTCTGAAATACTTAAAAGAGGTGGGTTACTCTGTTGTGTAAATTGATGCTTTTCATTCATCTAATATTTTTTTGTATTATTCACTTGTATGTGATAAAGTAGTGATTGGTCATCTTGCATCTCCATTTAGCTAGTTTTTCTGTTAATGAAAATGCAAATTTATTACCTAGAATTGTGATATTTATAACAGAGACCAGATTTAAAATACTCTAATATAATCTAAAAAGTCACAATTTTTGGGTCTACATTCTCTAAGAATAGTTCCAACTGAATAAATATCTTTTTATTCCAGGTGTCATAAAACTTGCCTGTAACCTTTCTTTTTATTTTCCAGGGAGAAGCTAATAGACAGACCGGCGCTACAAACATGAATGAAATCAGTAGCAGATCACATTCAATATTTCAAATTGTAAGTATACTTGTACTTATTGTGACAGTTTACGATTTTGATTAACAGAAAGTTTTTGGTACAGACCTTTGAAAAATGTACATCATAATAAGAGCATAGAATTTGACGCCTAATAAAGCAAAAAAAAACATACGTATAATCTCGTTTTTATTCCCACTGCAGAGTAGACAGAGCTGACAGTCTAAAAGATGAAAAGGCTATGGTTACTTAATTTTACTTAACTGTTTATGTCTAGACTATAATTGAAAAAAAGTCTGCACGTGTGAAACATTTTGTTTTCGTTTTGTTGTGCTATTTCTGTAATGATGTTTTTAATGCAATAAACATATTTTTTTTGCCTACCAGACAATTGAATCTAGAGAGCATATAGAAGGCGAGGCCGAAGCGGCTGGTTGCGTCAACGTGTCCCAGTTGAATCTAGTGGATCTGGCAGGTTCGGAGCGTGCGGGACAGACAGGAGCAACGGGCATTCGCTTCAAAGAGGGCACGCATATCAACAAGTCATTGTCTGCCCTTGCTCTTGTCATTAAACAGCTATCTGAAGATCCAAACAAGTTAGTGTATATCTAATGTTGCCTAAGAAATGTGTGTTTTTAGTTAATTAGTTGCCTAGTTGGGCCTTTCGATTCCTTTCACATATCACAAAGAAGCCGTTGTCATTGCTCTTGCACTCATTATTAAGCAGTTGTCTGAATCATTCATCATTGACATAATTTGTACAGTACGTACGGTAATATGTGCATATCTTATAATATTTATATTGAAATCATTAATTTTAAATTCTACACATGCTCATTAGAAGCAGCAGTATGTAATATACTTCAAGTTATGTTGACGTGATTAAGTGATAGGTACCTTGTATCCAATTTTAAAAAAAGATCTATTCATTACTTGGGAAATATGTTCATAAATTTTTGGCTTCCTGGTGTTGTCCTGATATAGGCCTTAGGCCTCATCTTACTTAGCACCAGGCAGATAGAGATCAAGCGCACTCCTACCTATTATATATATAAAAAAAAGTTATTGTATCTAAGTAAACAGCGGAGGTGTATAGTATAAAGACTGTCCAGATATGGATATTCGGTTCATATTATGATTGAATCTTATTTGTCATTCCTTGTAATTAAGTTTTTTATTGTTTTAAAATGTACAAATATATTGTAGTTACATAATGAATGCTACACAATCGCCATCTAATAATGTGTCCATGCAATTGATAACATAATAAACAATGTCTGCAGATTTGCCAACTATCGAGACAGCAAGTTGACTCGCATCCTACAAAATTCTCTGGGCGGCAATGCCAAGACCAGTATAATATGTGCTGTCACACCTGCTGCCGTTGAAGAAACCATCTCCACATTGCAGTAAGGCCCTATAATTTTTTTTAAATTTGTGTTTAGTTAAAGCAGTTGCAGCTCAAGTTGAATTAGAGGTTGCGTAGCTCAGACAGATGTAGCTTGGTGTAAAAATCCCACTTATATGGTCAAGGTACTTTTAGATTTGGAAATTTTGTTCTTTTTAAAATTAAATTAATAAAAGGAAAATTAACGAATTTTTCACGTCACGATCTTTTAGCTTGGTGTAAAAATCCCACTTATATGGTCAAGGTACTTTTAGATTTGGAAATTTTGTTCTTTTTAAAATTAAATTAATAAAAGGAAAATTAACGAGTTTTTCACGTCACGATCTTTTAGCTTGGTGTAAAAATCCCACTTATATGGTCAAGGTACTTTTAGATTTGGAAATTTTGTTCTTTTTAAAAATCAATTAATAAAAGGAAAATTAACGAGTTTTTCACGTCACGATCTTTTAGCTTGGTGTAAAAATCCCACTTATATGGTCAAGGTACTTTTAGATTTGGAAATTTTGTTCTTTTTAAAATTAAATTAATAAAAGGAAAATTAACGAGTTTTTCACGTCACGATCTTTTAGCTTGGTGTAAAAATCCCACTTATATGGTCAAGGTACTTTTAGATTTGGAAATTTTGTTCTTTTTAAAATTAAATTAATAAAAGGAAAATTAACGAGTTTTTCACGTCACGATCTTTTAGATCTTTTACGTGGAAGATATTGCGTTAGAGATAAGTCTGCCTTCGTACCATCTCTATCTCATGTGCTTTTATTGTATGTTTTACTCATATGTTGCAATAGTGTTTAATAAATCTTTAGGGGCGCAACTCAAGTTGAACATTAATAAAATTTGTTCAGATTCGCAAACCGAGCTAAAGCAATAAAGAACAAGCCGGAGGTGAACGCGGTCGCGACAGACGCCACCATGATACAGAGCCTCACCAAACAGCTGTCCAGGCTGCAGTCTCAGCTCGAGACCAAGAGGAACCTCGAGGTCATGCTGGAGAGCAAGAAGAATGTTGAGGTCAGCGTCTTATATATACATACATAAACAGACAGAGACTTTTGCAGGGAAGATTTGAACAAGGAGTTATTATGCATGTTCTTTCTTCTTGCCATGATCCGTGACAGATGATTGCAAAAGGAATAGAATTGATGACCTTATAAGAAGAATGTTGTGGTCAGTATAAATGCCTTGTAATAGGAATAGAGCAACTGGATGTGGAAGTATATTCCAATATGGCTTGGGTTTCCCTTGCAAATATTGCGATAGTCAGACGGGGCTTACTTCATGTGGAAACACGACTCTTCTAATCCGAATTTCTGGTCACAAATTGACCCCAGGTCTTCCAGAGTGTGAATGCAACCAGCATTAAAACCTATATTTAAAGTAATTTATACAAACACTTTCAGACGGGAGTCACTCCGCTAAGTAAGTACTCCCATAATATACTCCTGGAGTATAATAATTACCTGATAGTAGTAGTAGTCGTAGGCGTAACTTGGCTGCTTCTCAAAATCGATAACCACACGGTACAAAAACTAGAAACAAAATGGAAAAGGTCTATATATTTGCTAAATGCATGATAGGGCTATTTTCGAAAAAATATATACATATGTATGTATATGTACTAGCTGTCCCGGCAAACATTGTTTTGTCATATGGATAACTAGCTTTCCGCCCGCGGCTTCGCCCACGTGTAATTCGGTTATATATAGCGTTTTTTAATGATCTCGACAGGGCTTTTTCTTCCACAGGCTGAAATCTTGTTACAACTGGAATTAAATATAGCCTGTGTTACTCAGGGATGATGTAGCTTTCTAATGGTGAATGTTTGAAATCGATTCAGTAGTTTCGGAGTTTATCGATTACATGTGTAAACAAACAAACATATAAAAAAATAGATTGTTCCTCTTTATAATATTAGTATACATACAAAAAATTTACAGGCTAATTACGTTTTTGACAATTTCATAGATCTGTTTAAGTATTTGCGTCTGATAGTCATCATCCCATGTGAATGAGCTGATGATGGAAGGTACAACTCCTCAACGGTTAGGAGTTGAAAGAAAATTCTTACGAAGTTATACGTACATGTGAGGCTATTAGGTTGACCTGATAATAAAAAGTAAATCTCATTAACGTTAAGAATTTAGGTGAAAATGGATGCGGACAAATTTCGTCTCTTCACTTGTTTCCTTTTAGCTGTTTGTATGGGTAGTGTTAACACAAAATAGGGATTTAAAGGCGTGATGTTATTAATGTTATGCATGTATGTACATAATTATGTATGTTATTATGTATGTTAAAGAGACGACTGAAAGTTGTCATACAAAGTCTTTTTTTTAAGGATGGGAAATCATCAAATGACCTCTCCCGCTCTGGGTGGAACGGAAGGGAGTGTCAGACTTTTACTGACTAAAACCCACCTCGTTCCTTCAGTTGCCCTTTGCGTTCCGGGGCCACGGTATCTCGTTAGAACTTTCCCGCAGCCCCGGCTCAGTTTATCCCGTTTCCCCCCCTTGGGGGTTGACATTTCAAAAATCCCTTCTTAGTGCTCACTTATGTTACTAAAGGAACCTCTGTTCAAAATCTCAGACTCCTATACCGAGCGGTTTCGGCTGTGCGTTAATAAATCAGTCACCCAATCGCACCCCCTAAATCACGATTGGAGGGTAGTTTGAAAAACTTATATTGTCAAACATATTTACTTGCCTATGTACGTGTTCATGCCAAGTTTCAAGTTTAGAAACCCAAGGAATAAGATTTTTCATGGAAACGTTTTTACCCCTTTTCCCCCCCTTGGGGGTTGAATTTCCAAAAATCCTTTCTTAGTGCTCCCCTACATATCCCAAGAAACCTACATTCCAAATTTCAGCTGTCTACGACCAGTAGTTTCGACTGTGCGTTGTCTGTCAGTCAGTCACTCAGTAACGGAAGAGTTTTATATATATAGATTTTTAAGTAATTTCTAGTCACAAAAAAATGTTAGGGTGGTCAACCCTTATCACTAAGGGGTATGAAAAATAGATGTTGGCCGATGCTAAGATTTACCAATATGCTCACAAAATTTCATGAGAATCGGTCAAGCCGTTTCAGAGTATGGGAACAAACATTGTGATATGAGAATTTTATATATAAGATGTATATACTTTTTATCAGGCAAACTTGAAAAACCAAATAGCGGCACTCCAAAAACTGATATTGAACGGGTTCGGTCAACGGAGCAGTGCCGAGATAGTCGGCAATCGGCGCAAGATCGCACAACAAAGGAGAGTCACGATATCAACATTACATTCTATAGAGGAGGACCCCGTGCCGAATATACAAAAGTTTTGTACGCCCAGTTTGAAGTACAAGTGAGTTTTTATGTTATATCAACACTCACGTCCATATCCCTTGTGGGGTGGCCAGAGCCAACATTCTTAAAAAGACTCAAAAAAATTCAAAATTCAAAATTTTTATTCATTATTATAGGATACTATATATCGCTTAATAATTGTCGTATGGTTTAACAACATTGGTTGACGTCAAATAAATTACTTAAAAAGCCGATCTCTTAGTCGCCTTTTACAACATGCATCGGAAAGAATCTCAATTCTATCATCAAGCCAAAGAGCTGAACATGGCCTATCAGTCTTTTGAAGACTTTTGGCTACCCCAAGGGATATAAACGTAACTATAATGTATGTATGTATGGTAAAGAAATGGAGTAGTTCTATTCTTTTTATGTTAGTTTTTCGAATTCTTCCTTTTGGCAATGGGCTAGCACTATCACTGTTTTTTTTTTTGTCAACCGTTACAGTTCAATGTTAATGCCTGGCGCCCCCGACTTCGTTCCCATTCAAGACGGAAGCAAGTTAAGCAGCGTCCCCGAGGAAGTGAGACTCGTCACACCTCCTCCTGTTGTGAGGGGGGTTAATAACGAAGATGTTATTTCCCTTGGTGAGTTGCTTATTTCATCTTCTCAAGCTTTGAAGCTTTTGAAGCTAAGCAAATGAAATTTATGGTGAAGGTAAACTTCCGTTAATCATTTATAAGCCTTTACAAAATGGACCTAATAAAAGGATATGATTATGAATCCTAGGTTCTATTTATGAAATAGCTAAATTGGCATTCGCATATTACGCTCGAAAATTTATATTTTCGAGCGTAATATGCGAATGCCATGCTTATTTTCAAAGAATTCGTTATGCTAACTGTTATCAGTTAGCATAACGAATTCTTTGAAAATAAGCATATTAATAATTGGGGACATGGTTTTCGTGAATGGTTTTTTTTAGTTATCGGGAACTTATATGGTTTATTTATGCAAATTTCCTTTTCTTTGTAATAACTACTGGTGCTTAAACTCTGGCATTGGGTATATTTCTGTTTAACATACCTATAACCTTAAATCTGCAACATGCTTATTTTTCTTGCAGACAGCGACGATGAACCTTCGGACATAACTTGCTCTCCATATCACAAATGCTATGGTAATATCTCATTTTGTCATTCATCATTTTTACATCATTTCGCTTTTCGTCTTTTGGCACTTTTGTCTTATGTACTGGTTGAGGTTATGAGGAGGAACTTTATGATTGGGTCTTGAAAAATATTGTTTACAATCAATTGTAAATATGTAATTGTTTATACACAAGTGCCATGTAGTTCTTGGCAACAAAAGAAAAAAGAATAGGACCAGTTCATCTCTTTCCCATTGGATGTCGTAAAAGGCGACTAACGGATAGGCTATATACAGGATGACATTTAAAACAACTGCATCCTTTTAAACATAGACTATACCCATGCTTTTAAACCGTTTGAGCCTATTTGTGTTTAAATTAAACGTCATCATTATCACATTTGAAAAATACTCAAAAACTACGTCACACGCTTTAATAAAGACCAATACTACAAAAAGAAATTAAAACTAAACATGTAAATAAATATCTGAAAAATAAATTAATTTTCTAGTATCAAGATCAAGTTAAGTAAAGAGTTGTCGCGATCGCTCAGCTGAATGAATTTTGTCGTTGACCTCTGAATCTTACGTGTCGCTTTTCCGCCGGCTGGAGTGATATGACGTATTTTGGATCGTAGATTTTTTTTTGTACTTTCTGAAATATGAACCGATATTTTTCTTTTAACGTTTTTAAATATCCTTTAGATGATTACACTTAACAGTTAAATTTATGCAGTTGAATTAAAAGTCACCCTGTATATGTAAATGCATCTCAACTGTGTTTTTATAATGTTTTGTTTAACTCTGTATTTTGTGTCTGTAGCAACTGAATAAACGTTTTTATCTATCTATCTATCTATATTTGGGATTCTTTTATTAGGCGACGGGCTGGCAGCCTGTCTTTATTTGAATCTCAATCCATCATTAACTAAGCTGAATGTGGCCTTTCAGTCTTTTGAAGTCTGTTAGCTCTGCCTACCCCGCCAGGAATATAGACGTGATTATATGTTATGTTTATACACAAAACATAATGTAAGGAAACATTTTCTACAATCGAATTTTCACCTATTCCCTCTACTATATACTCTTATCAAGGCGAGGTGGTATAGGTATAACAGTATTTAACTTATATTTTATATTCTAGTATCATCAAAAACCCCACCTTGTGTCTTACGAAAAAAGGCCAAAATTGCGGAAAAAGATCTTAAAGATATTGTGGAGCTGACGGAAAGGGAGAAAATATACACGCCTGCAGTGGTAAATATATAATCAATATGTAACTGTTCATTATATAATTTATACAACACGAATTCAATAAAATTATATATATTATAAAGTATGCCTCTACACCGTGGGAAATAAGACTTAATAATATGTAATAATATGTACAATAATACACAGGTATAATATAAAATTGATAAACTCTTACAAAATTCCATTGCATAATGTTTTAAGAATTAGCATTACATTTTGTACTAAGTATTAGATTTAATCTTAAATTAATATTCATAAATTACCAGGAAGAACTTATGAAAAAATTGGAGCAAAACACAGCAGTGATAGCAAAATTAGAAGAGGAAGTAGATTCTTTAAGTAAACTTAGTTCAGAAAAAGATTTAGAAATAGATAAACTCAAGGTGAAAATCACGGAGTCTGCCGAGGAGATAAAATCTGTTATATTTGACAAGGTAAGAATTTTATCCTTCGTGTTGATTATAAGATTCAGTAAAGTCATATCAAAAGACTGGTTAATGCAATTTTGAACCTTACTGCAACAATGTCAAATATCAAACTAACTGAAGGGAGCAATACATACAATACTGTGTTCCACATACTTTTTATATTCACTTGATTTCTGTTCCAGACAAATTGTCATTATCATTGCTTTTGACCTTTTTATATAAAGCACTGCTGTTACCCCGTGACTTTAAGTTGCATTAAATTATATTTTGCTGCTGTGTTTTAGACCAACATGGAAACATTATGTAAAGAGTACACCACGAAACTTACCGACTGGGAAGTAAGTTACGAAACCTTAAAACAAAAGACGAAGAGGCGAGAGCAAGAATTGTTATCGCTCCTAGAAGAACAACAAAAATTTCATAAAAGGACCGATGACATTGGTAAGATACATCACTTGGAGCATTCCTGCAGTTATTTACATTAATGTAGACTCAATTTGGCAAAACTATTCATTCAATATTGTCTGTTAAATTAAAAAATAAGAAGTTTATTAAAAGTTAAATATTTTTAGGTAAATCACTCTCAAGAACCATCGACAGAGAACTCTCCCATTTCATGGATATGTCGAGGGACATATCTCTCGTTAACAGTGATAATGAAAGCAGTATAGCAAACACAAACGACGATGACGGCTCTTTGCAAATACAAGACCTTGTTTCGGAAATGCAGGCACAACTCACCATGAAAACTCAGACAATTTTAGAATTAGAAAATAATCTCTTTACGCATAACCAAAAAATAGAATCGTTAGAACTGTCTTGTAAAGAACTCCAATCAATGCTTGACAGTTTTAAAAACAAACTTTCTCAGTCTGAAAATGAAAATCATATACTAAAATCAACAATAGATACATTAAACTCGACAATATGTAGTCAAAACTCGAATTTAGAAATAGCACGTACTGATATAGTCTCTTATAATAGTTTAATCCAGGAATTAAACATCAAATTACAGCAAAAGGAGAACATTGTAGATGTCAATATTAATGAAAGTATTTTAGAGAAAATGATTGAAAACGAAGAAAAATTTATAGCTAATAATGAAAATGTACAGAATATAATTCATTCGTTTAAGTTAGCTCTTGAATCTCGTAATAAAGAAATCGAAATACTCAAATCAAATAAACCAGACAAATTAAAAATAACAGATAATCATTTCAAGCTAGAACTCGATTCTAAAGAAACCCAAATAAATTCTCTATATGAAGAAATACAAAGGCTAAAAAGTGAAGTAGCTGAGAATATATCAATGATTGATAAACTCCAATCTGAGCGAAAGGCACTATTAAGTTCTGAACAAGAACTTTCGGAAAAATTGCAAGCTATAGAAGAGACCCAGCTGCATATGGAACAAAGAAGTGAAGAAAACAAAAGTATTTTGTTAAAATTGCAAGCTAATAATGATGAATTAGCTCGAGTTGTTTCTGAACAAAATCAAAAGGAGCACGAACTTGAAAAAATTAATGATATCCTGAATACACAAAAAGGTGACTTAGAAAAAAGAATTGACAAATTGGAAGATGATATCAAAGAAAAGAATGTTATTATTGAATCATTAAGAAAAGAAGACAGTGAAACACAAGAAAATATTAAAAAAGCCAAGGCGGCGATATCTAAATTACAAGGTATTTTATGCAGTTTAACTGGAAATATCCAAGAAGTACCAGAAATTGTTGATAACTTTGTTGTCATTGTGAACATTCTAAATAATAATTTAAATATACTAGAAAGTACAGTAGCTGGTGTAATGGAGCAAATAAAAGCAGAGAACGATATTGGAAACGAACTTCGTAAAGAACTTACAAATTTAAAACAAAAGTATGACCAAGAGACAAAAGATCTATTATCCAAAATTCAGACACTTAATGCTCAGCATACCGATTATGCGATTCAAAATTGTGACTTGCAAAAGCTACTTACGCGAGTTTCCCAGGAATTGGAAGGGCATCGCAACGAATTGGAACTTCTCAACAAGAAATATAACGACAGCAATGAACAAATTAGTTTGAAAGATGGCATGATATTTTCTCTTCAAGAAAAAATAAATTGCCTTAATGAAGATATTTATAAAATTGAACAAGATAAACTACATGTTGAAAATATCATTATCAACAAAGATAGTAATATAGTGGATTTAGAGAACAAGTTAAAAAGTGTTGAAAAAAGTCTGGAAGAAAAAAAAATTGAATTAATTAAAAATACCAAAGAGTTTAATAAATCTTTAGAAAAAAGAGATGAATTGATGTTAGAATTGTTTAGAAAAACATGCAATATTACAAATACCTTTAATATACAAACTGATTTCTCCTGCTTAAAAGAGGACGATAATAATACTTATAACCAAATATCTGTCGCATTAGATAGTCTCTCATGTTATTTAACTGCCATGAAAAATGACACAACTTTGAATAATCGCAACCAACATCTGGAAGAGACTAAACAAGAAATTATGGTGTTGACACAACAAAATGTTACACTCATGGAAAATATTTCTATTTTGGAACATAAAAATGAAACTCTAATGACTGAATTAGAAGTAATCCGAACAAATTATAACAATATACAACGAGACTTGATGCAGGGTAATGAGTTAATAGAAACCCTTCAAAATGAACTAAAGAATAAATTAACAGAAATAGAAGCTAATCAATCAAAGATGTTAGAATTAAAAGAAAACATAGAATTCCTTAATATTTCGTCTAACCAAAAAATTGGAGAATTGCAAAAGGAAAATGAACAGCTTAAATCAAAATGTCAGACATTGGAGACTATATCCTATAGGCAAAGTAATATTGATAATTCAGACTATGAAGATGAAGAAAGTAATCCTGATATACCGCCACGAAAGTCTCTTTGTACCTTAAACGAAATTAATGAATATAAACCGTCTAGCCTCGTAACAATATGTTGTAAGAGAATCGAAGAATGCATACAATCTAATGATAAACCTGTATCGTCCTCAAACTCTGATGCAAGTGTAACTTCTGTAGATAAAGCAACGCAAACCATAATTTGCCATTGTGAAAAATTGCTTTTAGAATTGAATCTCACAAAAAAATACAATGTAGAACTTGAAACAATAATTGAACAACTACGGGATGAGCAAGAAGAAATTCGAAAAGAAGTACAGCTTCTTTTGGAACCAGCGAATGAACTGCAAAAGAAAATAGTTAACCATAGGACTAATCTGTCTACCTTGACAGCTACTACTTATGCAGAAAACAAATCTCTTAAATCTCAAGTGACCGCTTTGCAACATCACCACACTCGATTTCATATGCTATGTCAAAGGGATATACCTGCTGTAAAGAAACAGCTGTCTGAACTAATGGCGATCTTGAAAAATGACACTTCGTTTATGGACAAGTCAAATATCAGTTTTAAAAGATTTTCTTTGCCGGATACCTTAGAAAACAATACAACAATCTCTAGCTTTAAGAACGATGAAACCATATTAGATGGCGATCTTTTGATGTTAGATACAAACGTCACTTTGGCTACTTCGGCGGATAATACTACTCTTCTGGTCAATGACCAGACTTGCTTAGATATATCTCAAGGCTTCTTATATAGTGAAGTTGCATGTCAAACCAGTGAAACTGCTGAAAATTCAGAGTTTAGTGAAATTAATGCTCAGGTAGCGATTTTATCAAATGATAACATAAAAATGATGGAGACACTTGAAAGCTTAAAAGATGAAAATATAAAATTAAGAGGACAAATAGACAAATACACAAAACTCAAAGGTTCCGATCCCTTTGTTAAATGTACTCCAGCAATGAATACATTGACTGAAATAACATCTTATAACTGTCAAATGTGTGAAAAATATGGACGTGCAGAGAAAGAATTTAGAGAACAACACGAAAAATTGGTAGGTGAATTAGCTGACCTTAAAAATGAAAAAGATAAAATTGAAATCAAGTATAAAAATTTGACATTAGAAATCCCATCTGCTGATGCACTTGTTCGTAAACTAAATATTCTAGAAAAAGAAAAAAATAAAGAAATCGGAATATTAATGCAAACTATTAATAATAAAAACGAAGAATTGAAAAGATTGCAAGATGAAAATGATATTCTTTCGACGCAAGTTATGGAAAGTATTGATGAAGCTGATGATTTAAATAAGCAGGTGCAAACACTAACAGATACTAAAGCGGAACTTATGAAAAAGTGTTCAGAATTGCAAAATATTATAGAAGGAAATTGCAGCATGGTCAAAAATAATCCTTGTCCACATTGTGAGATAAAAGATGATTTGACATGTCAACCACATTCAAAATTAAACAGAAGTCTTAGTGAATCAGACACATCATCAAGATTTAATAAAATTTCCACTTTACAAAATCAATTGCATGCTAGCAAACAAGATTGTAAGGAGTTAAGAGAGGACGTAACCTCGATAAAGATCCATTTAGAGCGTAGTAATTTATCTCAGAATATGGATTTAGATGATAGCATGGGCGAATCTAATGTTTTCACTTATTCAAAAGAGTTTCAGGCCGCAGACCTTTTAAGTAATTTACCCATGCCCAATATCCCAGAAGAACGTGTTAGTGAGATTTATGTTATTGACAAAAATGACTGTATAAAATATTACTTAGAAGTAACTGGTACTGACAAAGAAAATATTAGTGGCGATTTAAAAATCATTGACATTATGAAAATGTTTTACAATAATTTCGTTGCGAAACACAACAATGAGGTCGAGAACCTGAAAAATAAATTAAAATGCTACGAAGATTCTAGAAAAGAGCTGGAATCACATGTTGATAACCTAAAGACTGAATATTCTAAAGTTAATGAAGAGTTTAATAAGAAAAATGAAAAATTCCAAGCCGTTGTAGATGTTTTGACGGGACTAAAGGAAAAAATGAATTTTGTAAAAGATGAAATGACACATTTAATAGACAGAGACCATAATGCCAATGCCGTTGAAACTTTCAAAGAAAATCTCTTAAAACATATCGATTCAGGATTAGGTCTCTCGTCTGCTATTGTTTTCGAAAAGCTTATAGACAGCATTGTTAGAAAACATGAGAACGATTTGAGTGATATTATGGATCGATATATAAAATTACAACAACATATGGAAAGCCTGACTTCAGAACTAGCCAGAGTTAACGACAGTTTATTGCAGATGAAAGACCAACTTACAAATAAAGAAGAAGAATTTGATTTATTAAAAGCACAAAAGGAAAGAATTCACGAAATTAGTAACGCAGTTACACTCGATATTGTCAAAAAAGAGCGCGAATTGAGCGAAACCATTCGTGATGGTTGCAAAAAACTAATTGAAAATGATGTAATTAGTATGGAAGATATTGATTGGTCGATTCCGCTCACTAATAATATAAATTTTGTATTTGATCGTTTCATTAACCAGTATAGATTAAAGAAAAGTGATTCAGAAAATTTACTAATCGAAGTTAAAAGATCTACAACACTATTACAATCAAAAGAGAAGGAATTACAATTACTCAAAGTAGATAATGAAGAACTCCGTAACGAAGGTGATAATCTAAAATTAGAATTAATGGAAAAGACTGATTTACTAGAAAATCAGAAAATATTATACGAAGATTTGAACAAAATTTATGAAAGCAAAGTTCAAGAGAACCAAGTTAATGTTTGTTTGGTTAAAAAACTTACTGAAGAGATAAATATTCTGAAAGAAGAACTTCATAAAAAACAAGACACAGTAGATAGTTTGAGAACCGCAATAAATAGCCAAAAAAGTGATGAAGAAAGAGAAGAAAGTAAAATTGTTGAACTAATGAACACAATTGCTAGTTTAGAAAAGGATGTGTCTGGCTTAAAAGCTGCAAATGAAATTATAACAAAGGAAAAAGAAGCTGCTGCAGCAGAGTTGTTGAAATGTAAGGATATTATTAAAATGAACAAATTAGAGCTAGAAAAAATGACGACAGATATTTTGATATTAAAAGAGTCTGTGAAGGACAATGTTGCTGTGATAGATAGTCTGAAGGTTGAAGCGAAATGTCTACTCGAGCAAAATGTACAACTGAAACAACAATTTGACGAGAAATGTAAAGACCTTTATCGAGTTGAGACGAATATTAAGACTCATGAAAAATCTGCAGAGATTCAAAGCAAGATGATCTTCAGGCAAGTTTTGTTTTCTTTTATTCATAATGTCATGAATTTTCTATATAATAAATTGAAAATTTATAAACACATATATTATAATTACTATTTTTTTTTATATATTTTAGGCTTCAGAAACAAAAAGAAGAATGTGATAACAGTATCAAGGAGAAAGATTCAAAGTTAGAGGAATTGACTGCTAAATGTACACTTCTGCAGAAAGAAAATGATGAGGTGCAGCTATTGAAAAATGCGAACCAATTGTTAGAGGTATGTTTTTTGTTATAACATACATATAATAACATCTTTATCCACTACAGGCTAGATAGAGCCAACAGTCTCGCAAAAACTGAAAGGCCTAACTGAGCTGTATGGCTTATAGATGGAATTTAGATTCAAATAGTGACTGGTTGCTGCTAGCCTATCGTCAATTATCCGTCCAAACTTCCCGAGATTAGCGCCTACATACATCAAAAATATTCATGTTACCTGCTGTAAATTGCTTAAAATCGCTTCGTAAATAAGTAGAGTTCAGCCAGCATTTACAATGTAAGTACATACATACATACATAAAATCACGCCTCTTTCCCGGAGGGGTAGGCAGAGACTACCTCTTTCCACTTGCCACGATCTCTGCATACTTCTTTCGCTTCGTCCACATTCATAACTCTCTTCATACAAGCTCGGCGGTTTCGGGTACTTTTGACCTGACCCTTTACCAGGACGTCCTTAATTTGATCAAGATACGTTCGTCTAGGTCTTCCCACTCCGACCTTTCCCTCCACACTCTCCTTGTATATCTGCTTAGTCAACCTGCTTTCATTCATCCTCTCCTCCATACAATGTAAGCGTGAAAAAAAAATGTGTTTATTATTTACGACTTCATATTAGAAATCTTTAAATTATTAGTGGTTCTCTAATATATTAAGCACGTTATTATACATATAAACCTTCCATCTGAATCACTCTATCTATTAAAAACCGCACCAAAATCCGTTGCGTAGTTTTAAAGATATAATATAATAAACATACATACAGACGCGGGAAGCGAAAAGCGAGTTTGCTTTATACTATGTAGTGTTATACTAAGTTGGGGTGGTATTTGTTTATTCCTATATCGACGTCATAGTCTATTTATACTTTCCAAGAAGTACAAATGTAATAAAGTTATTGTTACAATAACTTCCTTGTTACAGTCAAGAGTTTCCGAACTCGAGAGTGAAATCGAAGCTTTAAAGCGCCACACGCCGAATGAAAGCGTACTGGAGGCGTCGCGACGGCGTAGGCAGAGCCTACACGACTCCCAACGGGCCTTCACTGAGAACAAACATGACTCTGGAGGTGAATTTCTCTTTACTTCTTCTTCATTTTGCCTCTAACCAGTGGTACTGGGTTCGATTACTGGCCTGGTCAAGATGAAAATGATTGACAAACTTATTATAATTGTCCTGAGTCTTGAATATTTGTCTATGTAAGTGAAATATAGTATCTATGTATAAAATATAGTATCGTTGAGCTAGTATCCTATAACATAAGCACATCACGTCGTTTTTACCGGAGCGATTGGCAGAGACTACTTCCAATTGCCACAATTTCCAGATACTTATTTTGCTATAACTACAAGTTATCAACATCTTCAGTCAAACACGGCGGCTTAGGTCTTGATAGAATATCTTGATGGTGGCATAATTAGTTTTGTAGCTTACATGAACAGAGTTAAGAATGTAAATGAAGCGAAAGATGTTTGCAAAGATCGTGGCAAGTGGAAAGATGTAGTATCTGCTTATTTCTCTGCTTACGTCTCTGTTTATGTGGCCTAGTTCTACGTGTCGTCACTACTAAAACAAGAAAGTATTTCAGATCACACGAAGATAGAAGCTGTATTCGAGTCTCGTGGTAAGCCTGATGACCTTTTCATGGAAGTTGATGATGACAGTTCGAATAGAAGTACACCGCTAAGGCTTAGTAGGGGGTAAGTTTGTAAACCACCGTTTAACGATAAATATCGTAAGATTTTTTGTTAATACTCTTGCTCTGCTTTCTCCTGGCTTTTTAGTTCCGGTTGTATTCTCACCAATCTAGATAGGGGCCCGGTGTATGGGTATGCCTTTGACCATGAATCAATGACCATGAAATGATTGGGTGAGTCAGGTTTTTCCACAAAGAGATTCCCGTTTACGTTTAGAAAAAAATGAGCTTATGTTACTCCCTGAAGGTCTATTTTATAATTTTTTAATTTCGTGAAAATCAGTCACGTAGTTTTTGAGTTTACTCGTTACGAACATGGAAAAAATATCTGTGAATAAAAACATTGCATTCTATATTTCATTTTTTTTTGGGGTCAAGTTGTAACAAAATGTTTTCTTTTTTTCAGACGTGAAAGCCTCCTATCCCGTGGTGATCCGGTATGTTTCTCTTTTTAACCTGACAGTATTTTTTAAACTTCCCAAATTATTTGTTCGTCCTTTGTTGCTAGTAGCTCTTTATGTTTTATATCTACGTTTCGTAAAGGAAAAATATTTCAAACGCACAAATAAAATAAGAACAAGATCAGTCGTGAATCCGATCATTATGTGTAAATATCTTGCATAGATACAACTGTTAATTATTCTTAGCGTGATTTCTGTTATTCTGATGTCAAAAACTGTATTACTGTAAAATTTGACACAATATCTTTGAAAAGTTTTTCGTGAAATGTAAAAAAAAAATACTTAAGTATTTTTAATATTAGTAAGATTATCTTATAATTTTAACATCAGACCGAAAAAGAGGATGAGTCGTCTCGGCCGAGCAGCGTGGCGAGCACTCGCCGCCGCCGGCAGAGCTCGCACGATCTGCACCGCTCTGTGCCCACGCACACGCCCTCGCCGAGGACTTCCGTCTTGCCTGAAGCGGAACAAAGGTGCAAAAAAATGCCTTGTTATTTTTTTTTTTAAAGGTATTTAATCTTCGTCAATAAGGTGCTGTACAGACGACAGACCATCCATGACTTTTTATTATGGGAAAATAAAACTTATGTACACGCATACTACACGCAAAAAGTGCGGTGCACAAAAAATCCGACATCATGTCTTTTCCTTCTTTTGCTTCTACGACAAAAGTTGGCTGTTATCGTAGTTAGTAAGATAAAGATGCATGATTTTATGTATCTACCTATTTCTGTGGTATTGGTTAAGAAAAAAACAATGGAAATTCAAATATGGCTCATACATATTTGAATCTCAATTCTATCATTAAGCCAGACAGCTGAGCGTATCAGTCTTTTCGAGACCAAGAGCAAGGAATATTCCTTGCGAGGTACACAGAGCCAACGGTCTCGAGTCGAACGGAGTCTATATAGACTTGATAATATGTATGTATGGAAACCGTATATATTGATATTGACCATATTATTATATTCCCAGCGATGCAGCCGCTCTCCGCGAACAGCTCGCAGCTTGTCGGGAAGAGCTTAAAGAGCTAAAGGAGCGCTACCGGGAGCTGGACGACGAGTGTGAGACATGCGCGGAGTACTTGCGAGAGAGGGACGCCCAGTGTGCCCGCCTGAGGAGGGAGAAGGCTGCTCTCGAGGTATACTTTACTCTCTTACACACAGATATAGCTATAATAAGATAATTAGGTACTCTCTGAACGGCTATATATATTTAAATCATAATGATCTCTAGCGAAATCTTATCGTTTATTTGTTTTTTTTTTTCTATTATTCTCTATTTCTTTTTATTTTTTTATTCCCAGAATGTGGTCACCGAATTGAAAGAAAAGATGAAGGGTATGAATTCAATAAAAAGTGAATTGGAATCTAAGACATTAATCGATGCTGCCGTTAACACCGATAAAGGTACTTGATTCATTATATATTTAAATAAAAATTATTAATTTAATATAAATACAGTTGAATTGAGAACCTCCTTTTCCTCCTTAGTTTAAAAATGAATAAATCAATAGAGATAAAATAACGTATAGTATATATAAAAAGAACTATCTTTTGCCTACTGCAGTTTGTTTATGGTTTAAGTAAGAAATATCGCTTGTTGAATCAACTCAAATTTAAAAACATGGAAAAAAAGGAATTCTATGTATATCTTTTGAAATTGGAGGTGCTTATTACAGTAATATATATTTTTCTGAATACTTTTGTAAACATATGATTACTATCGCAGACTGGGCAAACCTCCACTCTATAGTAGTGGACCGGATGTCGTACGACGCTGAAGTGGAGAAGAACAAGAGGTTAACCAAGCTCATTGAGGAGCTCAGGTTCAAGAAGCAAGACCTCAAGAACACGGTGGCCAAGATGCAGCAAAAATTGATGGAGAAGACGACCTCGGGGAAGGAAGACAGGTGAGTTTTAAGCAGGTTTCCCGCGCCGTTCTCATTCACTAGTAAGAAAGGTTTTCACTTGTGTCGAATTATTTGATTATGTCACATCTGTGAATGTTTCACATGGGTGAAATTTTATCAAGTACAAATCTTTTAACATTTCAGTGCTTTCAACCAGGTATGTTTAGTAGAATCCCAAATTGTATTGATGTTCAAATCCACGAAATCTTTGTTTGCGCGATTTAGACTCTTCGCTGCTATTGGCTGAGCGCGTCGCATTCTTTCGCTATGATTGTAGTTGTAATTTCAGCACATTTCACCCAATTAGCACAACCCACAGGTTAAATTTGCTTTTAATGTTTACCGTTTTAACATTTGAAAGAAATCACTTACTATCTGTATGTTTCTACTATTATTAGTTCTGTATCCATATTTACAAATATATATATTCAAACAGGGAATTGGAAGTTACTAAGTCTGCTCTAGAAGCGTGCAGACAAGAGTTGGAGGAACTGAGAGAGAGATATAGAGAATTGGATGAAGAGTGCGACACGTGCGCGCAGTACCTGCGAGAAAGAGATGAGCAATGTCGGAAACTGAAGGAGGAAAGAACGACGCTTCAGGTAAGATTTGCTATACTGCCATACTTGTTTGTTTGTTAACACTTTATGCATTATCTACTGAACATAATTAAGGGTCTGAAGAAGGGCATAGGGTACCTTCATAGCTGGGCACCGTTAATCAAATAGTTAACTTCGTTAATCGTTAATCCGCTACAAAAAAAGTTAGCTTCGTTAAACGTTAAAGCGTTACATTTCGGAAGAATTAACGCAAGTTAACGTTAATCGTTAATCCGTTAATATGTGTAAAATTGCATTTTTATATCGTTGCGTTAGTGAACTTATAAAACTTGTTGGTTTAGGTTCTGGAAGTTAACAGGTTAGGAATAAAACAAAATACTTGTATAATTCAAATGTGTAATTTAATTGTCGGGCATAAGGTGCATATTCCCCTTCATGAACATTAACATGTTGAAGTTCTCGTCTGAAAGCGACGCTCGTTTTGGTGTGACCCGTGGAAAACAGACGTTCAACTGCAGCGCTTGAGGGTATAGCAGTATTGTATTTAATAAATAGATTTATAAATATCTGTTCCCCGAGGAATGCAGCATCGTTGAACGAGTCTACTGATTTCATGTCCAGCCACATTTTAACGAGACTTTGCGCTTTACTCTTTAAAGAGTTGGAGCTCTTTGGTTTTTCTATAGACTGAGTCACAGAATTGAAAAGTCTTCCTCCTCGTCATCATCGTTGTTACTCGCATTGCTCCCTCCGCCAGTTAAACTATCTCTGTCCTTCGAATTTTCCGCTGCTTCTTGTCTTAAAGCATCTTCTACCTTTTTTTCCATACCCTTTCTTACTGCATCCACTCTACTGCTGTCATACGTTTCCAGCCATATCAACCGGAACTTTGGGTGAAATGCCGCGGCAAGTAGGCACTGTTCATCATTCAGGCAGGCATTAGATTAACGATTAACGGACTACTGCATATTAACGAAAGTTAACGTGTCCGTTAACATTTTTAAAAGTTAACTTAAAAGTTAATTCGTTAATCAAAATGTTAACTTCGTTAATTAACGATTAACGGATTAACGAGTTAATGCCCAGCTATGGGTACCTTTCATCCCGGTACAAACTATAGCTCCCGTGGGATATGAAGAAACCTGTATTCTTTTATAGGAAGCGTCAAATTCGCGCGGGCTAAACTAATAATAAAAGCTAGTACAAGTAAATAATATATTTAATATATAAGCCAGTATGAAGACAATATATTTAACCCTCTGACTAAAGGTTGATAGCCAACAATAATAGAATCCTAAGTGGATTACTCAGGTTTTCACACGAAGCGGCTCCCGTCATAATCACACATATAAAGTATTTGACACAAATTTTTCGTCTCAATCACATGTTTCATTTTCAGAATATGCTAACCGAATTGAGAGAAAAGTTGACTACTGCAAGTGCAAATAATACTGGATCTGAATCTAACACATTCGAAAATGCAGTCGTCAACAACGATAAGAACACTAGAAAGGACGACAGGTGAGTGTTACATAGCTACAAATCAATCATAACACTAGAAATCGCCATTTTTTATAAGTATTTATGTAGAAACGTAGTCTCACAATCTCTTCGAAAAAGTGTCCAAAATAAAATAATGTTTCCGTCCGTTGAAAAATGGATCTTAATGTATTACAATAAAGTACACAATACTCAAAAAAAAGGTCCGAGCATTCACGTTAAATTTAAGGATTTGGATGCTATATAATGTATATATCAGTAAGGTACATGTAAAAGTGAGAACATTTTTTTTATTTGCTTTGTTTTGTGTATCTGGTATATATAGATACCTGTAAATTTGCCTATTTCAACTTAGGCTTAATAAAATTTCAAATAAATAAATGTATTTCAGAAATGTCGAAACAATAAAAGCATCTCTACAAGCGTGCAGAAAAGAGTTGGAAGAACTCAGAGAGAAATACAAAGAGTTGGATGAAGAGTGCGAAACTTGCGCACAGTATCTGCGAGAAAGAGACGAACAATGCCGGAAATTGAAGGAGGATAAAGCAGCGCTTCAGGTTGGTTAGAATATAATCTATATAATGAGAGCTTTATAATTTGTCTAAGCGTGTCGAATCTGGCGGATCTTATTGTCGTCAGATTATTTCAATGAATGAGTTTAAGTCTGAATCAGTTAACTATTCGACCTAAGTCTTCTCACTGTATCTTTGTTCTTTAATGTAAAAAAAGTTTACGAATACTGCAATCATAATTATCATTTAGCTGGAAAGATACACAAGTCACAAAGAATTGCAATATTCACTGGTAATAAAACATTGCAACTTCTAATATTCAGTGGTTCTTCATTTCCATCGTAAAGAGGACACCAGCCTCCAAAGCTTGGCACGCCCGGCGCTGTTTTAATGGCGCGAAAAACAATCGCTGTTTCGCTTTTTATTATGACGTGAAACGGGACAGCGATAGTTTTTCGTCCGATAAAAACAGCGTCGCGCGCGCCACGTTCGGGGGCATTCTATACCATTTTAATGAAATAAACTGCATTTTTTTCTCTGTACAAGGACGTGTTATAACGTAAATTCGTTTATTTCAGGCCAAACTGGATCAACAGCAGGCGGAGTCGGGCTCGCTGTCGCAGAGCGCCCGGCGGAAGCGGCAGTCGCTGCACGACCACAACCGCGGCGCCGTGCACGAGGCCACCACAGACACTAGCGATGGTAACATCCGTACTAATATTATAAATGCGAAAGTCTGTCTGTCTGTCTGTCTGTCTGTCTGTCTGTTCCTCTTTCACGGCCGAACCACTGAACCGATTTTGATGAAATTTGGTATGTATATAGTTTAAGACCCGCGTTCAAACATAGGCTATTTTTTTTTTCAAAAATCGACCCCCTAAATAGTCAAATAGGGGGTTGAAAGTTTGTATGAAAATCATCGTTCCGCTTTCACGCCTGACCCGCTGATCCGATTTTGATGAAATTTGGTATGTATATAGTTTAAAACACGCGTTCAAACATAGGCAATATTTTTTTCAAAAATCGACCCGCAAAATAGTCAAATGGGGGGGTGAAAGTTTGTATGAAAATCATCTTTCCGCTTTCACGCCCGAACCGCTGAACCGATTTTAATGAAATTTGATATGTATATAATTTAAGACCCGCGTTCAAACATAGGCTACTTTTTTTTTCAAAAATCGACCCCCCAAAATAGTCAAATTAGGGGTTGAAAGTTTGAATGAAAATCATCGTTCCGCTTTCAAGCCTGACCCGCTGAACCGATTTTAATGAAATTTGGTATGTATATAGTTTAAAACCCGCGTTCAAACATAGGCTACGTTTTTTTTCAAAAATCGACCCCCTAAATACTCAAATGGGGGGGTGAAAGTTCGTATGAAAATACTATACTATCCGTACTTCCGTACTAATATTATAAATGCGAAAGTCTGTCTGTCTGTCTGTTCCTCTTTCACGGCCGAACCACTGAACCGATTTTGATGAAATTTGGTATGTATATAGTTTAAGACCCGCGTTCAAACATAGGCTATTTTTTTTTCAAAAATCGACCCCCTAAATAGTCAAATGGGGGGTTGAAAGTTTGTATGAAAATCATCGTTCCGCTTTCACGCCTGACCCGCTGATCCGATTTTGATGAAATTTGGTATGTATATAGTTTAAAACACGCGTTCAAACATAGGCAATATTTTTTTCAAAAATCGACCCGCAAAATAGTCAAATGGGGGGGTGAAAGTTTGTATGAAAATCATCTTTCCGCTTTCACGCCCGAACCGCTGAACCGATTTTAATGAAATTTGATATGTATATAATTTAAGACCCGCGTTCAAACATAGGCTACTTTTTTTTTCAAAAATCGACCCCCCAAAATAGTCAAATTAGGGGTTGAAAGTTTGAATGAAAATCATCGTTCCGCTTTCAAGCCTGACCCGCTGAACCGATTTTAATGAAATTTGGTATGTATATAGTTTAAAACCCGCGTTCAAACATAGGCTACGTTTTTTTTCAAAAATCGACCCCCTAAATACTCAAATGGGGGGGTGAAAGTTCGTATGAAACTACTATACTATCCGTACTTCCGTACTAATATTATAAATGCGAAAGTCTGTCTGTCTGTCTGTCTGTCTGTTCCTCTTTCACGGCCGAACCACTGAACCGATTTTGATGAAATTTGGTATGTATATAGTTTAAGACCCGCGTTCAAACATAGGCTATTTTTTTTTCAAAAATCGACCCCCTAAATAGTCAAATGGGGGGTTGAAAGTTTGTATGAAAATCATCGTTCCGCTTTCACGCCTGACCCGCTGATCCGATTTTGATGAAATTTGGTATGTATATAGTTTAAAAGACGCGTTCAAACATAGGCAATATTTTTTTCAAAAATCGACCCGCAAAATAGTCAAATGGGGGGGTGAAAGTTTGTATGAAAATCATCTTTCCGCTTTCACGCCCGAACCGCTGAACCGATTTTAATGAAATTTGATATGTATATAATTTAAGACCCGCGTTCAAACATAGGCTACTTTTTTTTTCAAAAATCGACCCCCCAAAATAGTCAAATTAGGGGTTGAAAGTTTGAATGAAAATCATCGTTCCGCTTTCAAGCCTGACCCGCTGAACCGATTTTAATGAAATTTGGTATGTATATAGTTTAAAACCCGCGTTCAAACATAGGCTACGTTTTTTTTCAAAAATCGACCCCCTAAATACTCAAATGGGGGGGTGAAAGTTCGTATGAAAATACTATACTATCCGTACTTCCGTACTAATATTATAAATGCGAAAGTCTGTCTGTCTGTCTGTCTGTCTGTTCCTCTTTCACGGCCGAACCACTGAACCGATTTTGATGAAATTTGGTATGTATATAGTTTAAGACCCGCGTTCAAACATAGGCTATTTTTTTTTCAAAAATCGACCCCCTAAATAGTCAAATGGGGGGTTGAAAGTTTGTATGAAAATCATCGTTCCGCTTTCACGCCTGACCCGCTGATCCGATTTTGATGAAATTTGGTATGTATATAGTTTAAAAGACGCGTTCAAACATAGGCAATATTTTTTTCAAAAATCGACCCGCAAAATAGTCAAATGGGGGGGTGAAAGTTTGTATGAAAATCATCTTTCCGCTTTCACGCCCGAACCGCTGAACCGATTTTAATGAAATTTGATATGTATATAATTTAAGACCCGCGTTCAAACATAGGCTACTTTTTTTTTCAAAAATCGACCCCCCAAAATAGTCAAATTAGGGGTTGAAAGTTTGAATGAAAATCATCGTTCCGCTTTCAAGCCTGACCCGCTGAACCGATTTTAATGAAATTTGGTATGTATATAGTTTAAAACCCGCGTTCAAACATAGGCTACGTTTTTTTTCAAAAATCGACCCCCTAAATACTCAAATGGGGGGGTGAAAGTTCGTATGAAAATACTATACTATCCGTACTTCCGTACTAATATTATAAATGCGAAAGTCTGTCTGTCTGTCTGTCTGTCTGTTCCTCTTTCACGGCCGAACCACTGAACCGATTTTGATGAAATTTGGTATGTATATAGTTTAAGACCCGCGTTCAAACATAGGCTATTTTTTTTTCAAAAATCGACCCCCTAAATGGTCAAATGGGGGGTTGAAAGTTTGTATGAAAATCATCGTTCCGCTTTCACGCCTGACCCGCTGATCCGATTTTGATGAAATTTGGTATGTATATAGTTTAAAAGACGCGTTCAAACATAGGCAATATTTTTTTCAAAAATCGACCCGCAAAATAGTCAAATGGGGGGGTGAAAGTTTGTATGAAAATCATCTTTCCGCTTTCACGCCCGAACCGCTGAACCGATTTTAATGAAATTTGATATGTATATAATTTAAGACCCGCGTTCAAACATAGGCTACTTTTTTTTTCAAAAATCGACCCCCCAAAATAGTCAAATTAGGGGTTGAAAGTTTGAATGAAAATCATCGTTCCGCTTTCAAGCCTGACCCGCTGAACCGATTTTAATGAAATTTGGTATGTATATAGTTTAAAACCCGCGTTCAAACATAGGCTACGTTTTTTTTCAAAAATCGACCCCCTAAATACTCAAATGGGGGGGTGAAAGTTCGTATGAAAATACTATACTATCCGTACTTCCGTACTAATATTATAAATGCGAAAGTCTGTCTGTCTGTCTGTTCCTCTTTCACGGCCGAACCACTGAACCGATTTTGATGAAATTTGGTATGTATATAGTTTAAGACCCGCGTTCAAACATAGGCTATTTTTTTTTCAAAAATCGACCCCCTAAATAGTCAAATGGGGGGTTGAAAGTTTGTATGAAAATCATCGTTCCGCTTTCACGCCTGACCCGCTGATCCGATTTTGATGAAATTTGGTATGTATATAGTTTAAAAGACGCGTTCAAACATAGGCAATATTTTTTTCAAAAATCGACCCGCAAAATAGTCAAATGGGGGGGTGAAAGTTTGTATGAAAATCATCTTTCCGCTTTCACGCCCGAACCGCTGAACCGATTTTAATGAAATTTGATATGTATATAATTTAAGACCCGCGTTCAAACATAGGCTACTTTTTTTTTCAAAAATCGACCCCCCAAAATAGTCAAATTAGGGGTTGAAAGTTTGAATGAAAATCATCGTTCCGCTTTCAAGCCTGACCCGCTGAACCGATTTTAATGAAATTTGGTATGTATATAGTTTAAAACCCGCGTTCAAACATAGGCTACGTTTTTTTTCAAAAATCGACCCCCTAAATACTCAAATGGGGGGGTGAAAGTTCGTATGAAAATACTATACTATCCGTACTTCCGTACTAATATTATAAATGCGAAAGTCTGTCTGTCTGTCTGTCTGTCTGTTCCTCTTTCACGGCCGAACCACTGAACCGATTTTGATGAAATTTGGTATGTATATAGTTTAAGACCCGCGTTCAAACATAGGCTATTTTTTTTTCAAAAATCGACCCCCTAAATGGTCAAATGGGGGGTTGAAAGTTTGTATGAAAATCATCGTTCCGCTTTCACGCCTGACCCGCTGATCCGATTTTGATGAAATTTGGTATGTATATAGTTTAAAACACGCGTTCAAACATAGGCAATATTTTTTTCAAAAATCGACCCGCAAAATAGTCAAATGGGGGGGTGAAAGTTTGTATGAAAATCATCTTTCCGCTTTCACGCCCGAACCGCTGAACCGATTTTAATGAAATTTGATATGTATATAATTTAAGACCCGCGTTCAAACATAGGCTACTTTTTTTTTCAAAAATCGACCCCCCAAAATAGTCAAATTAGGGGTTGAAAGTTTGAATGAAAATCATCGTTCCGCTTTCAAGCCTGACCCGCTGAATCGATTTTAATGAAATTTGGTATGTATATATGTAGTTTAAAACCCGCGTTCAAACATAGGCTACGTTTGTTTTCAAAAATCGACCCCCTATATACTCAAATGGGGGGGTGAAAGTTCGTATGAAAATACTATACTATCCGTACTTCCGTACTAATATTATAAATGCGAAAGTCTGTCTGTCTGTCTGTCTGTCTGTTCCTCTTTCACGGCCGAACCACTGAACCGATTTTGATGAAATTTGGTATGTATATAGTTTGAGACCCGCGTTCAAACATAGGCTATTTTTTTTTCAAAAATCGACCCCCTAAATAGTAAAATGGGGGGTTGAAAGTTTGTATGAAAATCATCGTTCCGCTTTCACGCCTGACCCGCTGATCCGATTTTGATGAAATTTGGTATGTATATAGTTTAAAAGACGCGTTCAAACATAGGCAATATTTTTTTCAAAAATCGACCCGCAAAATAGTCAAATGGGGCGGTGAAAGTTTGTATGAAAATCATCGTTCCGCTTTCACGCCTGACCCGCTGAACCGATTTTGATGAAATTTGGTATGTATATAGTTTAAGATCCGCGTTCAAACATAGGCTACGTTTTTTTTTTCAAAATTCGACCCCCAAAATAGTCAAATGGGGGGGTGAAAGTTTGTATGAAAATCATCGTTCCGCTTTCACGCCTGAACCGCTGAACCGATTTTGATGAAATTTGAAATGCATATAGATTGAGATACGAGTTCAAACATAGGCTACTTTTTTTTTCAAAAAACAACCCCCAAAACAGTGAAAGGGGGGGGGGGGGGGGTGAATCATCGTTCCGATTTTACGGCCTAACCGCTAGGCCGATTTTGATGAAATTTGGTATGTATACAGTTTTAGTATTTTTATTTTAACGTCAACAGAAATTTATAATCTGTGAAAATGTCACCTGTCTAGCTAATACGGATCATGAGACACGCCTGGTGACAGGAGGATGGGTGAGCGGACAGACGAACTAACAGACAGACGGACACCGAAGTCGAGTAATAGGGTCCCATTTTTACCCTTAAGGTACGACGGAACCCTAATAAGTGTTAATTTTTGATATGCAAAAGATTAGAAAATTTATTCCTTCAATGAATAATTTGTTTGATAATGTAGCAATAGATGGCGTCACCATGTAATGTAAAAGTCGCTATCGTTTGTCGTTCGACAATCAATAAGACTTCTATGATTTTGAAAGCATTTTTACCCTCAGTTAATAAGTTGTTGGTCGTTTCGTATTCATGCTTGAAGACGTTTCGTTGTGTTTTGTTCATTTGTATTTAAAATATATTGGTTAGTAAAAAATACGTGTCAGTTGCGGAAAGCGGGATGGCACTAAATAGGATGGGATGGGACAGGATAGGAGGACTGGATGGAGCCGGACGGGACACAACAGGTTGTGACGGGACGGAACAGAACGAGAAGAGACGGGAGAAGCCATATGAATTTAAATCAAATATAAACTTAAAACAGTCCCGCACGATACGGGATTAAAACATGGGTGAAATTTTATGTCGTATCCTTATAATCTAAAATACATTTGCGCGGGCGAAGCCGCGGGCAAAAGCTAGTACCCCCATAATCTGTACTAATATTATAAAGCTGAAGAGTTTGTTTGAACGCGATAATTTCAGGAACTGCTGGTTCGAATTGAAAAATTATTTTTGTGTTGAATAGACCATTTATCGAGGAAGGCTTTAGGCTATATAACATCACGCTGCAACTTTTAGGAGCGAAGAAATAAAGTAAAATACCTGGAAAATTATTCATCGTTGAGCGCTTCAATGATGCCCAAAATAAGTATTTCACGCGGACGAAGTCGCGGGCACAGCACTAGCTGTCGCCCCGTGATGAGACTAACAAAAGTGGTTGTATTGTAATAGTTTTATATTATTAATAATATAAAACTATTACAATACAACCACTTTTGTTAGTCTCATCACGGGGCGACCCTAAAATAGGGGGTAGCCACGCCATGGTAGAGTAACGCACACACTAGTAAGATATTGTAGGGAGTTTAAGAAAGGGTGCGCTGTTAGAGAGGAAACGCGAGAGCAGCGCACTCCGAACAAGATTCGACGACGGTAACCGGAAGATTGGGAGATCCATGGGTGGTTCTTTCATTTTTGTTAAATAATATTTAAATAAAATAATATTATTATTAAATAATATTTTTATTAAAAGTACATAAAACCAAAAATGAAATGTTGCCTGCTCCTACATAGTAGCGGAAAATTCACTCAGCGGGTTCCATTAGG
Source organism: Amyelois transitella (assembly GCF_032362555.1). Classification (NCBI taxonomy): domain Eukaryota; kingdom Metazoa; phylum Arthropoda; class Insecta; order Lepidoptera; family Pyralidae; genus Amyelois; species Amyelois transitella. Next base: position 3,310,115 of record NC_083509.1, read on the forward strand.
CTCAATAATTAGACTTCTGCGCAGGTACATCGGTTATAACTAACAAAACTAGTAATACTGTATACCATTGTAAAATTATGCTTTTCATTTCAGATTTACTGAGTTATCAAGTAGAGCGCGACGACAGCCGGCATTCGGAACAAACGCAACGGGAATTGAAACGTCTTAAATTGGTTAGTTATTTGCAAATTTTAATATTATAATCAAACGCATGCCTAGTTAGGTACCTTACAAGACAGACGTTCATAGAAGCATGGTGAGCTATTGTATTACTGCACTTTTTTGCTGCCTTGTGGTTTTGCTTCTCTCCCATGGATGTCGAAAAAGGCGAATAAGAGATAGAGACGTGATTATATTGTTTGTATTTTTCAATCGCCATATTCCTTATACATGAATTATTTGTCATTTGTTTACAGATTATAGAAAAGCTTTCCCAGCAGAAAACAGCGCTGGAACATCAACTGTTGACGATATCAGCAAGCCATCCCATGTACGTCGCTACCGGAAGCGCTATCGTACAGGTAACATAATTATAAAAATAAGTAGGATCACTTCAAATCACCTAGGTTTAGAAGCGGTGTCCGCATTTTGAATCGACACTGTATAAGGATGCATCAGAGCCTAAATTCAGATGAAATTTCTATTTTGTCGCAACAAAACTAACTTGACAGTAAGCTGTCAAGTTTTAATTCAGACTAATAGGTATATCCTGTAGAAAAGACACAAAAATTTGACACACGTTGAAACAGAAAACTGCCGCTTTCCGTGTTTCAATTTTTTTCTCATGTTCAATTCCAGAATCAGCAGTTGACCGACGTTATGAAGGAGAATCAGAAACTTAAGAAAATCAACGCAAAGCTGGTCCAGATTTGTAAGAAACGAGGGAAAGATAACCGGGAGAATGAGGATACCGAACAACAGGGTTGAAACAAGAACACTGGCATGGGATAAATTGAATGTGTATCTGAAACAGGCTGAAATTTAGTTCATTATTTACTAAAACACTCGTGATTTATATTTTCATCAAATTCGCTTTTTCGAAAACTTGTAACAATAGATCTGTATAAGACAAAAGATTGTCCTTCACTAATATTTTAAAAAATAATTATATTTTTACTGAAGATTTCAATTTCAATGAGTTATCTTTGATTTGAAATACTTCGAATCACCAAGGCGTTATCTACTGAACACACCATATAACTTAGCTTATCTTTATATCTTAGCTAAGGGGGTAAACGGAGCCTATACCTATAAAAAAGAATTTCGAATTGAATTTCACCCTGCAAAGCTGTTGATTAAGCTGGACTTAATTTTACATGAAAATGAAACCTTTTTAAACTTATAATCAAACATGTTGATCAATTTATCAAAGTCCAAAATTAAGACTGAATGCTTATTACATTCCTGAAGCATTTATAAGATTCAAATTTGTAAGGTTTGTGATACCTGCTGAACAAATTGTTGTGATTGGTGCCATAATCGTTTTTGTGAGCGTGTGTTTAGTATTATTAGATTATAATTATTAGTACTTAACAAAATGGTGCCGAAAACAATAACTTTAATTATTAGTGCAAATGAGAGATATAATTTTTCTGTAAATGTAAAATAACGCACAATTATTCTTCTATTTCAAATGACAAACACAATAATAATTTCATTTGATATTTCTAAGTGCCTATTACGAGTATGGTCATAATATGGTGTCTATGGAATAAAAATTGATTTGTTTTAAATGTTTTGTTTTTTTTTACCTTAAAACTTTGAGGATGATTATAGTGGTCATGTTCAATAGTACATGGTCATATACCTAGGTAGTTATAACCATTAAAATTGAGTTGATACTCTTAAGGACATAATTAAATAAGATTCTCAACGAACAACTTTATTAAAAATGAAACAGAACTTAAAAATATTAATCCATGTGGGATATCTTGCGAACACGTTATTAGAAAAGGAACATAAATTGTGAATGTAGACAACACAGTAATTGCAAAATGTTTGCGTCAGAAAAAATATAACAAAAATTTAACAACAATGTACGACCGGGAGACTACAGACAAACAAAAAAATTAAAACTGCTAACCTAACCAATCACACGGCTCGGGCTTATGCCCGATTTAATTAATTAAATCATATTGTAAATGTATCTGTAATCATAAAAAAAAGATTATCACAACACTATCAAAGTGTTAACAAATAACTAATCAGTACAGTATAATATCGAATGAACGACACTTAACAAGATTGGGCCGGATTTTAGGTCTACAGAAATAGCACCTGAATAATCGAAATTTTTCAAACAAAAGGTACAATATGAATTTATTAGTTGTTTACATTCTAGACCAACATTACTGTATTAGTGCATTTGAGTCATATACAAAAAATACGATTTAGGAATACAAAAAGAAACAATGCTGACCATCCGGCCCTGTAACATTACAAAACTTATGACTAATTAATTACCATTCACAGCCTCATGATTACCATTTAAAACCTCCACTTTTTCATTACAGTTTTCTTTAACATGAATCACACTACCTTCTTTCGTACCACTTTCCACAACACTATCGACAGTAGATACAACATCTTTAACGTCACCTTGTCCGGATTCTTTCATAACAATATTTTTTTCGCTTTCTTCAGTTACATTAGCGCTGTTTTCAATTATATCCTTTATATCTTGCGCGTCACCTTGTCCTCCATCTTTATTCGCAATTTCTTTCATTAGTAGCTCTACCCTCGAAGGTAGTTTTTCGATTTCTTCTTCTAAAGATTCCACAACACTGTTTTTAATCTGCTCTTGTTTCTGTGATATGTGATCAGCGAATGTTGTTTGGCCGACAATTTTCGCCATCTCCGCGGCCAAACTCAACCAGTTCTCGTCTTTGGACTTGCTAAGAATGTTGGCCGCTTCTGACAAGTTGCCGAGGGCGACGTGACTGTAAGATGTGAAAGATAATTTTAATAAATGTGTAAATTATTTATATCGAACACCCTGAACTGAGTCTAATTGAATATTCTTTTTGTTTGAATGAGGATAGAAACCTGCTTTGTGCGTTACATGTTGAAAAATGAAGAATTGTCTTGATTCAAGGTTGATCCGATATGGACATGTGAAGCCATGTTGGTTGTGATCACAAACTTACCAAACAGCAGCAGTTATGAACTGTCCCGATCTGGAGCAATCTTCAGCCCACAAGCGCAACACTTGTTGGGCAATACTGTCCATATACCTGGAAGAATATAATCATTTTGCTCATTCCATTACAATGACAAACTTTGAAATGCAATCATTTTATCTGTTCTTTAATACACTAACATAAAGTTAATAATATTTTTTATAAGAATAACTCTCTCTCATCTCTGCGTGTTCCCGGTTGCACCCTCCATCCTGTTTCGGGGCCAGGGGTCCGGTTCCGTCCGATAAATCATAAGACTAATCTGAGAAAATAATAATGTCTATACATATTCTTTTTAATTGAATGTAACAATAATATGAATAGCCCAAAACACGACAAATTATTATAATTAAATCCTAAAGGCTATACACACCTAGTTCTGCACAGAATGTAGGCCTCCTTGTAAAGCCCGCCGCCGGCGAGCGCGCCCACGGCCGCCTTCACGTCGTGCACGGCCAGCAGCGTGGCCGCCTTGCGGAACGTCGCGCCGCCGTAGCTGCGGTTCTCTGCATTAGACACAATTTATGATAAACACAATAGCCGCTGAATCATACTAAACCATCGTCCTTTCTGAGAAAAAGAGTTAAAAATCAAAAGCAAAAACTCACCAAACAACTTATGCTCTTCCCCTTTAGCTACCAATCTATCAATTTGTGCCAAATACAACTGCGATGCATCTTTCCAATACCTGAAAATCATAATAATTCATATTACAACTAAACTCATCAAGAGACATACTGTAAAATAATTAAGACAGTTTTCTCCATCATCGTTACGTATTCACTTGTTATTATTTCATATTCATATATTTGCCGACTAAGTTTACTCACGAAATATCAGAGCATTGTTATGCTTGCCTTTGGAACGTGAGTACCAGTATCTACCAGGAAAACTAAACTTTACTCAGCGCCACGTTAAAGTTATGCTTTCTGCCTGGCGTTAGACAAGGTAATATGCTCACCCCTCTGAAGAGAGAGCCCAGGGTGCGCCTTTGAACATGATCCTGGTTGAATGACTATATAATGTCCAAAGCTACTCCTACCTGACCACCGCAATCTTTGCAGGGGAACCTTACCTAAGTTTTATCCTTACTGCAAAGACTATCTGAAGTGTGCTATCTAAGGTTCAAAGTTAAATCTATTTGATTTTATCTTAGTGATGAGGTGGCCGTATGCCTTGTTATTTTAAATTATATAATAATGTGGTCAATAATTTGACTGTATTGTAAATAATTCTTACTTTAGCGATACACAGGCCGCCATGCTAATCAGGAATGGACAAAGTATATCGCGTTGGCTCGCGAATTGTATCATGGCGTCGATGTGACCCCGGAATATGGAGAGCATTATCCAAGAATCCGTGTGACCGGTATCTTCGTGACGTTCCACTGAAAATACATTTGTAATTAATCATATTGAAACTTTATAATCATCGTTACACGTTAAATAACCAGCCCTAAGTATTTATTCCGCCCTTAGTCTGCTTTATCTGTAAATTGTAATTTTTTTAAACTTAATCTCTACAAGGAAACTATTGTCCGTTCTAAACCTTTAGATTAATGTCAAACTAATTCAATTTATTTAAGAATGCCACTGGTTCCATAACCAAATTTTCATGCCAAAACTTATTTTTACATAAAAACAACTGAGAATAATACTTACATTCCTCATCGAGCAGTTCATTGACCTCCTTTACACTGCCGAATATTTTGATATAATTCACATTGTAGCTCTGTTCCATATCTTCTTCCACCGCACTAGGGATTTCACCGTTATTCTTTTCTATATATTTCTTCAACATCTTTTTAAAACCTTGTATGCTGCAGGGAGACATTTGTTTAGTCAATACTGGTAATAAGAACTTTTTGCATGCCTTAATTTTGGAGTCCTGCGTGGCTGCAACTGAACTTTCGTCTTGTTCGATTTCTTCAGTTTTGGTTACCGTTTTCTTGTCTCGCTTCTTCTTTTTATTCGTTTCGTTTGAAGCTTCTGAAATGGAAGTAAATTGCTGTTGTTAAATGCTAAATACATGGTCGATATCACCACCCTTTACACCTTGAGATTCGATTTTAAGGCAAGAGTGAAAAGGCAATATACTTAATTTTTTTAATTGCAATTTGTATCTCTTTAAAATAATAGACCTTTAGAAACAACTAGCTGGTATATTGAGTTGATCTGATTAAAAATTATGGACAAAACTTATACTGCCAACTCCAATTTGAAACCATACCACACACCCTGTTACAAGAGAAATGCTTATATTGCCATAGAACCTGAGTTCACTGAATATAAGTCTAATATCTTTATCAGCTCAATAAAACAGTATGACCTTACCAACATAAGCCTCAGCCGGATATTTCCTAGCGTCCCACATCCGCAGACAGCCATCGCTGCCTCCAGACAGCACCGTGTGCGATAGTTGTGGGTACGGACTCCAGCAAGCACCGATGGAGCCACAGAACCCATGGCCGGGGAAAATGTGAGTGTTCACACCCGACACCACATCCCATACCTATGGAAATTACATTCTATTAGAAAGTATAAGTACTTAAAGAATTTGAAGATTTTGCCAACTGGTAAATTTTATCGCGCGAAACACTATCGCCGTCCCGTTTAACGTCATAATAAAAAGCTTATTCATACTAGTCGTTCACTTTTTTAACAGTGAAATGATTTAATTCAACACTGCAGGGGTACAAGTTGGCTACTGAAGAACCGATCTGTATGTCATATTTCGTGAATAATATAAAATATACGTATATAAAATATAATCGTATAATGTTACCGTCATTATTGTTTTGTATGTTTAGATAGTGTAGGAAATATTATAACAAAAATTACAACGACAAATTATGTGTATGTGCATACACATATCTAGCTTAATTTTTTATTACTCTTATTTTACTTTGAACGGGTTGAAAATAGTTGTCTTTCAATACTTTACCCTGACGGTGGTGTCCTGTGATGTGGACAGCAACAATTCGTCGATATGTGGACTCCAGCACACTTGGTACACGACACCTTTGTGTCCCGACAAAGTCTTCCAGTTATTCAACAGCTTTACACCATCTGAAATGTTAAATGAATGAGGAGACTGAACATTTTCACAAGCATTCGTAATAGGTTTTTATAGAATCCATTATATAGGCTATAAGTTATCCATTCATTTATTTTGTTTTTTATAACTGTAGCGCTACAGTTACGTTTTATGTAAATATTTGATGTTTAGTGGTATTTTTTTTAATATGTAGTTATAAAATATTCAAAATGAATAATCACATTTATCTTCCGCCACTGTTACCCATTAAATGTGTGTAAACTGTTTTATTTTTTTACTACCAGTGATAACAAACAATATGTAGGTACTTAAATAAAAACCGATGTCTATCAAGCATGACTGTAAACTTGGTTTATCAATGTAAACTTAATCTATCAATCGTTAATATTAATCATATAAAAATTTACCTTCATTTTCAACATATTCCAATATCACAATAGTGTTCTGCTTATCTAGAGAGCACACAGCTATGAGATTCTTCAGAGGGGAGTCGTCGGAGGAACTCGACGTTTGCAGCGGGTGCCAGTCTATCGTGTGTATCATTTTGCTGAAAACAAACACACAATCATCTCACTGCCATAAAAACCACTCCAATTTTATACAAAGAAACATAACAACAAATAATAAAAAACCTATCCTAGACCATGTTATAGTCTAGCGGCTAGACTATAACATGGCCTAGGATAGACTCTAGCCATTAGGTTCTTGAGGTCTGTCGACAGTTACTTTAAATAAAAATCGATCGACGGCCTCTGTGACGCTAGTGACTGGCCCGGGTTTTTCTTATTGGCACGGGTTTTTGTTATTATAATCTATATAAGTATTCATTATAAAATATAGTATTGTCGAGTTAGTATCTCGTAAGTCTCGAAGTTATTACAAAAGATTCTGTGTTATTTATCCCATACATAATTATATATATGTATATATACATATATATATAAGGCAAAGCTCGATGTGTCAAATTTTACTTGGTTCTTGTTATTTTTCAATGACATACCCATCAAGAATCTCACTGAGGCCAATGTGACACTAATACTACTCTAGAGTTTCACACATTTTACATTTTAAATACCTGAAAACAAAAGTAGCAGCAAGCACTGTATGCGGTTGTTCAGGCGACAGTAAGGCCACAGCGCCGCTCAGAGAGCCGCAGAGCACGCCGCCCGGCCGCCACACGACCGCGCTCAGTTCCCATTTCTGACCCTCCCATTCCACTGAGATTGGGGTCGGAGCTGTGATAAATATTAATTTGTGTAAGAAATTTCAAATAATTATTTATTATAATCTACTGAATGAATCTTCTTGAAATAGCATGTGTATATAATAAATCTTCTTGAAATAGCATGTATATATAATTAAGAGTCTGGAGAAGGTCATATGATACCTTGAAATAGAAAATAGTGTAGATACACATCACTAGATTGGAAATTGTGGATTTTGAAATGTTGTAAAGAGGGATTTCTAAGGAAGGTATATATATCTTTAAAATGCTACCCGTGGAAAGGGGCGTTAGTGTATAGTATACGGGGGTTGTGACAAGTGGAAAGATGAAGTCTCTGTATTTGTGGGAAGAGGTAAGACTTATTTGTATATCTACATATATACAAACAAACCCTCTTTCTAATGAGAGTACTCACCCTCGTCCACTCTTTTCGCGTTGTAAACGACGAGGTTGCCTCCTCCGCACGCGTACAGATCGTTTTCGTTGCCCCAACATAGAGAGTAAATACCTCCGTTGAGAGCGGATTGCAGATTGCGGGTGGACTTGTCCGATTTGGAGTTTGTATCGATTAGACCAACCTGGAATGGAGTTACATTTTAAAATTGCTCTTGTTTTAAACAATTACAAATTTAAAGTAGCATATTTTTTAAACCAATCAAAGTCAAGTCAAGTCAAGTGCCAAGGGGAATGTAAAATTTGCATATTTTTTAAGGAATACAGTTTATACACTATATATTAATCAATTTTCTTGATTATTAAGTCATCTTGTTAAACATGGCTTCGGAGCATTTTCTGGACTGTTGGCTCCGTCTATTCCGGAATGAATAAAGACGTAATACATACAATATATACGATATATATTCATTCTATTGGCGTTAGCTTCTTCCAGCCGGGTTCTGCTTATGAAAATATATTTTTTTATAATTACCGAAATGAGTAATTAATAATACGATCTTACTCGAGATTCAGCAGTGGAGAAGGCCAAGAGGTTCTCAGTGCGCGGATGCCAGGCCACACACAACACTTTGCCCTGTACGTTCTGCCAGTACATGGTAACTTTCCCCGGGGCCAGCTTGCACTCGTCCTCAGCGGTTTCAGTTTCCCAAACGCGAACCGCGCCGTCGCCGACGCTCACTGCTATCCTGCAAAATTTTATATACATAGTTACTATTTCAACTTTTTTAAATATCTTATTGGCGTCTCAGAGGCAGAGAGAATTTTGCCTCTGAAAGAATTCGCCTTTTTAACTCTTTTTTTTTATTTATCATATTATAAAGGCGTAGGACAACCATGATATCTTCCTATAATTGACGAGACACCCCTAAGATTATTTTTGCCAAAGAGCAAATTAGAATAGAATAGAATTCAAGTCGATCAACCAAAATTTTAATTTTTTCATACATACTTATTTTATTACCTTCAGGGGCAAATTTCAAAAAACTCTTCTTATCTCAGTACTATGTGGTAATATAAAGCTTATGTCCAAATTTCAAGTTTGTAGTTTCTATGGTTTAGGACGGGCATTACTGAGCCTTGTACTTTATATAATAGAAGAAGATCTATGAGGCGATTTAAGGACAAAGGCTATATAGCTAATAGCTTTCACAGAAGTTCCCAACAATATAATTTGTCATAAATGTACATAGCTTCTTTCTCAGATGGGTAGCCAGGGACTACATCTTTCCATCGAACATGATTCCTACACATTTCGGTTGCTGCACCTAAATCATCTGAAATCTGAAAACCTTTTGCAAACGTTAACACTCACTTTCCAGCATCATAGGGACACGCCTCGACACTATAAACAAATCCCCCGCAACTGGCTATAGACGCTAGCTTCTGTTTCTTCTCCAAGGAATAGCAGACAATATTGCGGTCCTGCGCCGCCGTCCACACGACGGACCGGTCGTCCGACTGGTCGAGCGATTGATCGGCCGACTGCACGCGCGGCGCATTGGTCGCTATGCAGAACAAACCTCGCCTGTGGAACGTGTGGACCACATGCCAAGCTAGTTTGTTCCGACTGTAATAAAAGGTGTTACTTTTTATTGTATCTCTTTTATAACTCTAGTAGGTGTATGTCAGAAAATAAAATATTTTAAAAATAAAAACTTCTTGTATGCAAACGGGAATTAACACAAACATACCGGGAATTAACATTAACATTGTATAAGTTTTAAATATTGTTCCTTAGAAGTTTAGTTCATCAACCTGTCATTAGATGGCGTTGTTCGTTATTAGTTTTATTTAGATTGCGCTATGGTTTCTCTTTAATTATTTACTATACTTAAGTGTTTTTTCATGCAATATATTCTCGATCCAATATCACTGGTTGTTTTATTTCGACATCAGAGGGACTAGCGTCTCAAAGCTAAGTATTGGATTGTACATTTGGTCCATTCGAGACGGACGAAGTGATCTTCAGTGGATACCAAGCCGGTGAAGAAAAAACCCAGTAGGGGCAGTGGATCGCTGCTCGGGTATTCATCAGGGTGCTGCTGATCCTCAAGGAGTGAGCGAGATAGCAGACCTGAAGACGGAACTGAAACGAGAATCCAGTGACGTCAGGAGTGCAGGCAAAGAGTGTGCAGGTGGAATACCTGTCATCTGTGTCTTCAAGTGTTGTGTAAAGCGGTGTGAGTGAATCCGCGGTTTACTGTGAGTACATTTATTCATACTATTATTCAAGCAAATTTAAATCTTATGTTCAAGGAAAAAGAAACTTGGAAAATTGCTAGACATTCAAGCTAATTTGAACATTATTATATGGACTCTATTAACTTGTAATTTTTCCTTAATAATATTAACTTAGAATAATTTATCATATCTTACACTTTGAATAATTTGTTGAAAAAGGTTGAGACGGGGAACCTATGCCCAAATTTTAAAAAGTTCGTTAGAACTCAAACACTTGTAAAAATTTTAAATATTTTTAATGAGTTAAATTTGTACCTATAGAACAGAAAGATGGATGGTTTAATTAACTATCAAAGAGATATATTTACTAGAATTAACAAAGCTTATATTAACTTTAAGAAATCGCCAAAGGAACGAATAATTGAACCATATTTAGAAACTAGACTTGATAACATTGAGCAACTATGGGTTGAATTTATGAACACCCATCAACAATTGATTAAGGGTTTTAAGTGGGAAGATATTCAGAACAGTGTTTACGGTCAAGAAAATATTTATGATAGTACGGAAGAAATATATATTGAGTACAAATGTTTACTTAAACGGTATTTAAATTCACTTAATGAAATTAAGGCTACTAAAAATGAAAAAGGTTCAACCTCTTCATGTTCTTCAGGTCATGCTTCTTCTTCTTCAGTCAAGTTGCCAAAAATTACCATCCCCACGTTTTCAGGTAATTATAATGACTGGATGTCTTTTCGTGATTTATACGTGTCTTTAATTCATTCCAATAACAATCTTGATGACGTCCAAAAGATGCATTACTTGAAGGGACACTTGACTGGTGAAGCGGAGCTTCTTATAAGGCAAATACCGGTTACGGCGGCTAACTATATGCAATGTTGGCAGCAATTAGAAAATAGATTTAACAACAAAAAGTATATTGCTAATTGTATACTAAAAAGGTTATTTAGCCAGAAAGGTAGTAATATTGAATCTGCATCAGCTTTAAAGGATTTGTTGAGCACAACTACTGATTGTATTAATGGTTTAAAAAATCTTGACATAGATGTGAGTTCATGGGATATCATAATAATACATATTGTTAATTATAAACTTGATGTTGAAACCCGTAAGCAGTGGGAGTTAAGTGTATCTGCTGATGAGTCTAATGAGCTTCCTACTTATAAGCAATTTACAAGGTTTTTGCAAAGTAGATTTCTAGCTCTTGAATGTATTGAACCCAAGCAGAGAAACTCAAATCCCAATGTAGCAAATAAAACGAAAACATGCGAATGTGATTTGTGAGTTGTGTTCTGAGAACCACAAAATATGTTTTTGCAAGAAATTTGCACAGATGAATTATAATAATCGTCATAATTTCGTTGCCAATAATCGTCTGTGCTATAATTGTTTGGGTAGCAATCACACTGTCAAGGCATGCCAGAGTCCTGTCACTTGTAGAATATGTAAAAGGAAACATCATTCTTTATTACATCCATCTGGTAGCTCAGAGGGTCCAGGTTCTGGTGGGTCTGAAACGGCAAACGCAGCAACATTTGTAAATTGTGAAGATGTTGAGACACAGGAGGTAGATGAATCAAATAATGCTACAGAAAACGATCCAATTATTTCATGTCATTCATCTGATCATGTCTCAGTCCATAACCATATTTTGCTTGCGACAGCGCTCGTGGATGCAGAAACAACTAGTAATAGTCGGTTTACAATCAGAGCACTTTTAGATCAAGGATCTCAGGCATCATTTGTCACCGAAGCAACAGCACAGAATCTAGGAGTTAAAAAGATTGCTGTGAAGGGTATAATTTCAGGTCTAGAAGGTAACAAAAACGTGACTGCAAAGTACATGGTCGAATTTAAAATTCATTCAAGGATTAAGCCAAATGTAATTATTAAAGTGCAAGCTTATGTACTGAAGAATATTACCACATTTCTTCCAAGCAAAAGAATTCTTCCGGTGGATTGGGTAGGCTCAAACCAAATAGAGTTAGCAGATCCTCATTATAACATACCGAATAAAATAGATGTATTATTAGGAGCAGACGTTTATGGGCAAATTATTGAGACCGGAGTAAAAAGAGGACCATCTGGGACTCTAGTAGCTCAAGCTACATCTTTAGGATGGATTCTTTCAGGTACAGTTAATAACTTACCAGTGAAAAGCAGAAATGTGGTGACAATGCATGTGTGTGCTAATGATAATGATCTTCTCAAAAAGTTTTGGGAAATAGAAACTGATCCTAAACCCACAAAAAAAATATTATCAGCAGAAGAATTGTTATGTGAGAATTTTTATAAGGAAACTACTTACCGCGATGATACGGGAAGATATGTAGTCAAACTTCCTTTTAAAGACGAACAACCTAAATGTGCCGAAGGAAACTCAAGGGATATAGCTGTAAGAAGATTGAAAAGATTACTAATAAAATTAAAAAGAGATGAAAATTTAAAACAAAAATATACAGAAGTTATTCAAGAATATTTACAATTAGATCACATGGAAATAGTACCTAAGGAGGAAATAGATAATAAAATAAATTGTTACTTACCTCATCACGCAGTTGTAAAAAATGATAGAAAGACAACGCAAGTTCGTGTTGTATTTGATGCTTCTGCAAAAAATGAACATGGAGTGTCTTTGAACGATTCTTTAATGATTGGTCCAACAATTCAATCAGATTTAAGACATTTGTTAATGCGATGGAGAGTATCTAAAATATGTTTAGCTGCTGACATCGTAAAAATGTATCGCCAGGTTAAAGTAACGGAACAAGATGCTGATTTCCAACGTCTGGTTTGGTTAGACAGTTCAAGTAATGAGATACAAGATTATAGATTAAAGAGACTTACCTTTGGAACTGCCGCTGCCCCATATCTAGCGGTGAAGACATTGCAACAGGTTTCTATTGATGAAGGGAAAAATTTTCCTATAGCAGCTGAAATTGTAAAAAAAGACTTCTACATGGATGATTTGTTGACGTCTTGTGACTCTGTAGAAGAAGGAATTATTATATACAAGGAAATGAATGAACTGTTAAAACGTGGAGGTTTTCAGTTGCAGAAATGGATGAGTAATAGCAAAGAGTTATTAAGCAGAATCAAGGAAGAAGTTAAAGAAGAATTATACTTAAGATTAGATGAAGTAGTAAAGTTGTTAGGACTTACTTGGATTCGTTCCATGGATGTTTTCCGTTACACGGTAGCTCTGCCGCTGGAATCTGGACCTGTAACAAAAAGAAAAATTATTTCCGAAATAGCAAAATTATATGACCCCTTAGGCTGGCTAGCCCCAAGTGTAATTATATCAAAGGGATTAATTCAAAAGCTTTGGATATCAGGTGTAGGATGGGATGACGATGTACCAAGCAATTTAATAATAGAATGGAACACTTACCGAAGAAACTTGCCGAAACTAGCTGACATAAATATACCTAGGTGGTTTGGTATGAACATGAAAGTATGTAATGCAGAATTACACGGATTTTCAGATGCATCAAAAACTGCATACGCAGCAGCAGTTTATATTCGTTTGATAGATAGTAATGGCAATATATGCGTCACACTCGTCACTGCCAAAACTAAAGTGGCACCAATTAAACAAGTCTCCATACCAAGGCTGGAGCTGTGTGGTGCTGTACTTGTTACTCGGCTTTTAGTAGAAGTGGCAGAGGTGTTAGGTATTTCCAAAACTAATATAAGAGCGTGGACCGATTCAATGGTAGTTTTAGCTTGGCTGAACCAACACCCAAGTAAATGGCAAACTTTCGTGGCTAACAGAGTCTCGGAAATTCTTACGACTTTAGAGGCTGATCAATGGTCACACGTAGCATCCGCTCAAAATCCAGCAGATTGTGCATCACGGGGGGTAGATCCTTCCGAATTAATAAAACATCAGATGTGGTTTAACGGGCCACCATTTTTACATGAACCCTTAATTCAAATTAAAAGACCTAAAGATTTACATACACATTTAGAAGAAAGTAAGGTGCATATGTCAGTACAGGAAGATATTATTTATGATAGATATTCTTCTTTGAATAAAGTAATTAGAGTAACGGCGTACTGTAGACGTTTCCTTTCACTGAAACATGATCATCAAAGAGCTACCACGTTGCATCTCTCAGTCAAAGAATTGTCAGAAGCCTTGAATACATGTATTAAACTTTGTCAGAGTTTTCATTTTAAAGAGGAAATCAACCATATTAAGAAGTTTAGTAACTACACTTCATTAAAGAGTCCATTAAAATCTTTAAATCCATTTTTTGACCATTCGGGCATCTTAAGAGTGGGTGGACGACTTGAAAAATCACAATTGAGCGATAATGCAAAGCACCCTATATTATTGCCTAAAGACTCAAAGTTAACAGAACTAATTATTGCTGATGCTCACTGCAGGACTCTTCATGGTGGTCCTCAGTTGATGCTGGTTTTCCTTAGTTCTAAGTATTATATTATACGATGCAAATCTTTAGTTAAGTCCTTTGTACGGAAATGTGTTAAATGTATTCGCTATTCAGCATCTAATTCTACACAACTGATGGGACAACTCCCTTCAGTAAGAGTTTCGCCAGGAAAACCATTTCAGTGCAGTGGAGTTGATTATGCTGGCCCCATAAGTGTAAGAACCACAAAGGGCCGTGGACATCACTCAACAAAGGGGTACATTTGCCTGTTTATATGCATGGCAACAAGAGCTGTCCACTTGGAAGTGGTTAGTGATCTTACCACTAGCGGATTTTTAGCCTCATTTAGAAGATTTGTGGCACGTCGAGGTTTGTGCACAGATCTTTGGAGTGATAATGGCACAAATTTTGTCGGCGCATCTCGTGAATTAAAGAATCTTTTAATAGCACAGAACTCTAACTTTTCAAAAGAAATCGCGGAATGTTTAGCTAATAATGGGACAACTTGGCATTTTATTCCGCCTCATTCTCCCAATTTTGGAGGTCTATGGGAGTCGGGCATCAAATCAACAAAATTTCATTTGAAACGTGTTATCGGTGAGTCGACTTTAACCTATGAGGAATTGACAACTGTGTTGGCTCAAATAGAAGCGTGCCTTAACTCTCGCCCCTTATCAAGAATAGATTCAGATGGAGATGCAATTGATGTATTAACACCAGGCCATTTTTTAGTCGGTGGACCTTTGCTAGCTGTTCCAGACTTTAATTTTGAACAGTCAAATATAAATTGTCTTCGAAGATGGCAGCTTACACAAAGGCTGACACAAAATTTTTGGAGACGTTGGTCTCAAGAATATTTGACGCGCTTCCTTCATCGATATCGGTGGTCATATCAGACTCCGGAACCTGAAATTGGCACTATAGTTTTAATAAAAGAAGATGACTTACCTCCGTGTCGATGGCTGTTAGGACGTGTGGTTGCTAAACATCCGGGCGACGATAGAATTACTCGAGTCGTAACAGTTAAAACGCAATATTCGCAAATTAAACGACCAACTTCCAAATTGTGCATACTGCCTATTGGTGAAAAGTGTGGCTAACTAATAGGACAAACTTGTTTACTGTTTTAAATAGATTAGTCGTATAGTTTATAAATTAATCAAACCATTCACCATACAATTGAAATGTTATGTCATGGTGGGCGGCGTTGAGTAAAAAGGACAAATATTGTCCTTGGTGGGCGGAATGTATAAGTTTTGAATATTGTTCCTTAGAAGTTTAGTTCATCAACCTGTCATTAGATGGCGTTGTTCGTTATTAGTTTTATTTAGATTGCGCTATGGTTTCTCTTTAATTATTTACTATACTTAAGTGTTTTTTCATGCAATATATTCTCGATCCAATATCACTGGTTGTTTTATTTCGACATCAGAGGGACTAGCGTCTCAAAGCTAAGTATTGGATTGTACAAACATACTGGGAATTAAAACGAACATACCATTTCCAAACATAAATAATTATGTATCTTCGACAGCCAGCCATAATGATTTAAGAAAATATCTCCTTTACAGTTTCAAGTACAAGTGTCCAATAGTCTTACAACTATAAAATAGATTCTCTTACTTGCCTTCTCTAATAACTTACCAATCAATTTGAAGCGGATTGCATTCAAGCAACTGGCTCTTTCCATCGGCGATGAGCAAGCAATCCGGCTTGTACCACAAGACGGTCGCCCACGCGGGGCATTTCGACCTAGCATTCCTGTTGTACGTAGAAGACTGAACTGCACAGGAACCGACCAATTTTCCTGACTTTGACCAGATCCTGACACTCCTGAAAAAAGAAAGTAGGTACTTTGTAAAGCATTCTAATATAAAATTACAAATTTAATAGACTAATACAAATTAATACAACATTTCAAAAAATGCTTTGCGCTTAACACTTACCCAAATTTACTGACAGTGGCTAGCAAATGTTTATGCACATGAACACTACAATCCACCCTTCCCTCACTATCCTTAACAATTTGTGTATCAATTTCCACTTTATCAGCTTCCACAGACTGTGCCTGATCTTCAGAAACTTGACTGTCACTGGTTGAAGCCTCATGTTTTTCATTATTTATATGAGCATCGTCTAAAGCTTGGACAAGAGACTCCAACGTCTGCTCTTGTTGATTCTTCCTCATCAAAATCTCTTCCTTCAACTTCAAACATTCAGATAAGTAATCGGTAGGTAATTTTTCCTCTTTAACTTTAACATAAATATCTTCTGGTTGATACTTCTTGTGGCCAAACTCATCAGCTTCATGGTCCTTGTAAATATCAAACATATCATCTTCAGGGACCACTGAGTCATCGAAACTGTCTTCAGGAAGACTTTTGATGATTCCAGATTCTTCTAGCTTTGCTTTGTCTTCTGTCTTCCCATTTGCTCTTTTAACATCCTCATTTTTAACACTTTCAATTTTTGTATCTTTTACCTCATTTTCAATTGTTTCCACATTTCTTTCTCCTTCAGATAACTGTTGTTTTTCTTCATCAGTTAAATGTCTGATCTTCATCATTCTCTGTGTTGCAACTGAGATTTTTTCCTTTTTGTCAGATTCACTGAGTGATTTCTTGACTAGAACTTCAAACTGAGGACACCAGCTTATGTGAGTTATCTCATCATCTTGTCCCCTTACTTTGTACAGTGTTTTACCAGCACCTATACAAAAAACATACACTTGTAAAAATTATGCTAATATCAACCTAAAAGAACAATTTGTAAGTGATCTAAGAACATATAACATATCTTGGATCATTTAAAAAATGGTATTATAAAAGTTTAAGTTACAACTTGTTCTCAATACAATCACATTCCAATACTAATATTATAAATTAGTATTGGAATGTGATTGTATTAGAGTAGTATAGAATCTGCGGATAGAAACTAGTTACTTATTATTAGAAAACCAACATTTTAAACCTGTTTGAAACAAAAACAAAAATAACAAATTTCTAATAAAACTAATATCCCTCACCAGTTAAATCTACAACAAAGATAACTCCTTGCTTTGTTCCAACAGCAGCATGTAGAGCAATATGCGGAGAACACGCCAAGCAAGTAGGTTTGAAGCCCTTTAGATTTTTGAATGTCTTCACCACATTGGATTTGATGTCCCACTTCACAAGGTTGCCAAAAGATCCCACAGTAATGGCGTACGAATCATGGGAATATGCTACTCCTGCCACCTCCTGTAGAATAAAAAAAATGGTATTAATTTCTTTTAATATTTAAAATTTGTGCATGTAAAATGTGCAACAGATGGACTTAATGCCATATGGCATGGGTAAACCAGGGCCCATGAACAGAAAAGCAAGGTCAACTACTATTTAATCAATAGTGGTTCTTAAAGAGAGCAAACTCCATCGCCCATAGTTATTTTATAAATTTAATCAATAATTAAATGTCATTTTCCTTTTCCTGTTAATAGTAGTTACATCCTAACCTCTGGAGCCCTGGGTACTGGACCTTTAAACCATGATCCTGGATTGGGTAAGTCATGTTCTTACACAAAGGGACTTCTGTCCGACTTCTGTGACCTTGACAGAGGAATCTAACTTATATTAGATCATGGTACAAGCTGCACTAGATGCGTTTATTCCATTGGCAAAGATCACGGAAAGATATGGCTTGTTTAGTAGTTTTTAGCAATATTGTTACCTCTTTATCATGGTGATGTTTATCATGACTTTGAGTTGGTTTCAGTTTCCACTTAGAATCAACTTGCTCCAAGGACCACTGTTTGACCAAACCATCGGAACTGCCTGCCAGAAAATCTCTCTTTTCTGGCCATTCAGGAGATATGTCAACACAGCAAATTCTAAAAAACATCACAGTGCAAACAATAATCCTTAAAATTTAATGATATATGTGATGTGTTTATTTTAACTGAGAAGTGTGGTGTGGGTAGCTACTTAAAACAGTAGAGCACCTTACCTAACCTACGATCTACGTATTCATCTAAGTACTTACTTATCATTATGTGCTCTGTTCAGTACATGTGCTCTAAAATTGTGGTTTCCAAGTAAAACACCATCCCGATCTGCCGGTAGGGGCTCCAAAACACAAAGGCTTTTACTTGGACCGCCGTATATAAGCCATCCATCCTGAGCGACTGCCAAAGAACTTGCTTGATACCAATTAGGTGATGGAAATAAAATGGTTTCTTCCATGGTTACAGTACTTATCTTTTTTTCTGAAATAACAAATTTAACCTAAACCGACACCGGTCTTTACAACTTTATTTTTTTTTGACAACCAGCGCAGTGATCAAACAAAACAAAAAAATTCGAGTCAAGAAGCGCGCAAATGTTCACTCATTCACTTTCATTTCCTTTTCCTTTCTCCTTTCGATTTATAATGTTGGCATAACAGCTGTAGTGATGACAGAATAAACGAATAGTATTGGTTGTCGACTTAGTTTTATTCATTTATTTATTTATAGTAATATAACAAACAATATTAATAACAAACTTTATAGTAAAACATGTAAATTGAACAACAGGTGGACTCTGCCAGTTTTAATGATTAACAGTGCATTTGATCTTCAAATTCATCAAGTTTTTGCATTTATTTCAAAACGGATATTGCACTTTTGAGGCCATTATGCTTGAATTTTAAAAATTTTAACTTATTGCGTCGCATCCTACACACATATATTACAATCACAAGTAGGTATTTCACTCAGTCCTAACCCAGTACTCATTAAAAAAAGATATATGTCAAAGTCATTATAAGTATCCTTTATGTTCATTTCAGTTCAGTTTGTTGATTGAATTTGTGTTGATGTTACTTTTCTGGAAGATTGTAAAATATCATTTTAACTTTTTTAAAATACAATCAAAGAACTTCATTGTATCCATGTGTATTTTTCATCAGAATTTTTAATTATCCTAGCGTGTGTGTGTACTATTGTGTATATTATATATTATAAATATATAAACGTTGTGATTGGAACTTGATTCATCCTTGCAAATCTATATAAATTATCTATTGTTTGTAATTTTGTTATTAGTATTTCAAATAAAAATGGCACACTACAAGGGTGCTGCCTCAGAGGCAGGCAGAGCAATGCACCTTATGAAGAAGAGAGAAAAAGCACAACAAGAAATAGAACTGAGGAAGAAAAAGATTGAAGAAGATCTAAAGATAGACAACATAGAAAACAAGTTTGCTACACATTATGATGCTGTGGAGCAGCAGTTGAAGAGTTCTACTATAGGCCTGGTGACTCTTGATGAGATGAAAGCTAAACAAGAACACATAGTACGGGAAAGGGAAAAAAAGTTGGCACAAAAGAAAGCAGAAAAAGAGAAAGAGAGACAGAAAGAAATTGAAGCGAAACAAGCTCAGAAGAACAAACAGAAACGCCAGGTAGGTATTCAATAATTTAATCAGCATCATACAATATGTATATTTTATTAACTATGTTTCATTTATTGTTAGAAAATATGTTCTGCATCTCTATGCTTATCAACATTTAACTTGTTACAGATACAAGCATTATCATTTGATCCTGACGAAGATGCAGAAGATGATGATGATGATTCTGATAATGAAAAAGAAAAGCCAGAGGAAAAGTCTTGGAGGGACAAAGAGGAACCCGTAAGTATAAGAGAAAAATGGAGCTTGTTTATACTGGTCAGGTCGAAAAATGTCCTGTGAAGAGTGTAAAGTCAATCGAAAAAAAGGCTTATTTTAGATGGTGGCCTTGCAACCTACATACATACAGACATATAATCACATCTTCACCTCTTAGGGGGTAGACATAGCCAACAGGCTTTATGCTGGAATTTAGATTCAAATAGTTACAAGCTGCTAGCTCATTGCTTACAAGAGGAATTCCTAGTTTATAAGCCTATCCATGTCACCTTTTACACCAGCCATGGAGTGGTTCTATTCCAAAGTGCCAGAAACCACATGGCACAAGGGAAGGTATTGCTTAGAGATGGTAATAATGAAATATGGATTACATTTACAGACATTAAAAAAAGTAAGAAAGAATCCAGATGTGGACACGTCATTTCTACCGGATCGGGAACGTGAGGAAGCTGATCTGAAATTACGGGAACAACTGCGTTTGGAGTGGGTGATGACGCAGGCCAGTTTGAAGGATGAGCCTATCACAGTCACATTCAGTTACTGGGATGGTTCAGGTCATAGGAGGAATGTAACATTGAAGAAAGGTATGTAGTCTTCAATAGCAATTGAAATTGATAGACAAACATAGGGCTGGAAATATCTTAGGTTAAATATAAGTATTGCCCATTCAATGTGATAATTGATCACTTACGTGAGAAATGTCCTTTGGAATAAAGAAGCTTAACTCTCTTATGTTGACCATTTGTAATATTCTTAGGTAGTGTACAAGAGACCTTTGCCAAGAAATAACACTCAGATTATGTAGGTATTTAAAAAAATGGATTTATGTCAACTCCCGCCGCAACAACAATTATTGAGCTTTTTCATTAAATGCATTGTGGTTCTTGGCACAAATAGAAATAAAGAGTAGTACCACTCCATCTCCTATCCATCACCTCCATAGTAATGGATAGTCTTTTAAACTTGGGATTCTTCTCTGAAGTGATGGGCTAGCAACCTGTAACTATTTTAATCTCATACTATCATTAAGCCAAACGGAAGCTGAAAGTGGGCAATTAGTCTTTTTTAAAACTTGGCTCTTTCTACCCCGCATGGGATATATACATATATTATATCCCATAAACACATACATATGTGCATCCACTATTATATAATATTTCATAGCAAGTTTCTAAAATTATACTTGGACTTGCAGGTGTACTGTACCTATGCAAATCTATTTTTTGTTTCAGGAAATTCTATCTACCAGTTTCTTCAACGATGCCTGGACACACTGAGGCCGGAATTCAGTGAATTGAAGACAGTCTCAGCAGATCAGCTGATGTACGTCAAAGAAGATCTGATACTTCCCCACCACTACACTTTTTATGACTTCATTGTTACAAAGGTATTTATTCATCAAATATTTCCGACTTTAATCCTGTCCAATAAAAAATTCCAAAAATTATAAACTTTCTAATGAAGTTTTTTATAAGCAAGCAAAGGCTTTAAATAGCAATAATATATTTCAGGCTCGTGGCAAAAGTGGTCCTCTGTTTCAATTCGATGCATCAGATGACGTCAGATTGGTGAATGACGCGACACAAGAAAAGCAAGACTCGCACGCAGGAAAAGTGTTACTAAGGTGTCTTATCAATTTTTATTTAATGACTTTTTCTATTGAATGAAAGATACAAATATTTTTTATTAAAAATAGCGTGTTTCTGCATATTTCTACATTATCACATAACTGTTAAGGTGGTCCAACAATGTGAATGCCTCATTCAAGCTGCAAGATTTTCCAATAATAAATTAATTGAAATTTTGTGTAGTGCACAATAAGTCATTGTCCATTCCCAATATTAGGAACAATTTGTTTTTTGTTTATTTTTATTTTATCATATTTCTTTTTCAGATCTTGGTATGAACGGAATAAACATATCTTCCCTGCGTCAAGATGGGAGCCCTACGATCCCACCAAGACATATTCCAAATATACCATCAAAGGTAAATAAAATGTGACAATACAATCATGATTACTTTTATAAAGCAATCTTATGGCTATAAAATAATAGGCAATAATAGTAAATAAATAATTTATTAAATAAGAAACACCTTGTATTATTGCTATCAGATTTACCTTCTTTCAATAATAGGACACAATATAAGTTTAGCATACTCCCCTACGTACTTCATACAAGTTTGGAATGTGATTATCCATACCATAAAATCCCTATTTTTACACAACAAAATTAACTTATCCTACTTTCAGCTTCAACAAATTAATAACATAAAATGTCAGCAGTTTACGTATTTTTGTAACTCCTGAAGCCTTCGGCTTTCTAATTGTCTTAAAAACTGTTGTTTTCTGTCACTAGTAGTGTTTTCCCCTGCCTTTGGTAAAGCAGCATGCCTTTGAAAGTGTATAATGGCAGCTAACAAGTTCCATATTGTGAAATCAGGCCACAAAACATCAGTGAAATAAACAACTGAATTGGATACCTGAAAAAAAATTCTAGTGGGTAAAAAAAAAACAGAAACCAAATTTAAAAGTTTGCAAAGAGCAAATACATACATAAAATCACGCCTCTTTCTTGGAGGGGTAGGCAGAGATTTTTTAGATCTTTTTATTTGTTACAACCCAAGCATTCTTTTTTCGCTTCATACACATTCATGACTGTCTTCATGCAAGCTCGTTTGTTTCGGGTACTCTTGACTTGACCTTTTGCCAGAACGCCGCCGATATTTTTTTGTAAACTAAATTTATTCAAAATTATACTCAATTCTATCATTGAGCCAAATAGCTGAACATGGCCTACCACCAGTCTTTTCAAGACTGCTGGCTCTATCTGCCTCACACGGGACAGACCTCATTATATGTATGTATGTAATTACAGTCAAACCATTAAGGTGCCTGCCATAATAAACCACTGAGCTGCACCTCAAGAAGTATTCCTGAACAGTATTTATTTATTTTCTTGACACACCAACAGTATAAACATGTCACCAGTATAACCACCAAAGATTAAAATACAAGTTTTTAGCTTTAGTTAGTAGTTGTTAATTCAAACTAAAAGATATAAATAAGAAGAAAAATTTCATAACTCAATATCTCATATACTACCTCTATTCCAGCCTAAAACACTTGTTTTATCTTCATGGAAATATACTTCTTTGATATGAATGGCTCAAATTAAAAAGTCCTACTAACCTGCCATAGCATGAAATCGGACAGTCTCACTTCTCCGGAAGTTCTGACTAGTAAATCTGGCTCACTGAGTTCTAGCGTCTGTGAAACTAGTTCTTCATCAATATCTTCTGGGGCCAGTTCGTTATTTCTAACACCATCAACTATGTGTGATGCCGCCCGACTGATTTCATCTCTACCTGTATGTTTAAAAAAAAAGAGCACATCCATCACATTTAGAGCTTTACTTTAAAAATTTTGGCTTTTAGGCACTTGTGAGGCTTGCCGTGTGGTTCCCGGCACCAATACAAAAAGAATACGACCACTCCATCTCTTTGTAATGGATGTCGTAAAAGACGACTAAGGGATAGGCTTACAAACTTGGGATTCTTAGTTAGGCGATGGGCTAGCAACCTGTCACTATTTGAATTTCAATTCCATCATTAAGCAAAATAGCTGAACGTGGCCATTCAGTCTTTTCAAGCCTGTTGGCTCTGTCTACCCCGCAAGGGATATAGACGTGACCATATGTATGTATGTATGTGAGGCTTGCACATGTTACCAAAAAAATTCTTCCACATGCAATCTGGAGAAGCAAAGGAAATCTGATAGGATAAATAGTGGTTTTCAGTCTTCCAAAGTCTTTATGGTAACATTAATCAAAGAGTGGGCCTAATGAGAAATGGTTTGGTATTCTACACAGTAATAACACCTTACCAGTATATGCATAAGCTATATTCAACCTAAGCTTATTGTTGTCTTTGGTCGCTAACATGGCTTCGGAGACAAGGCTTCTCAAATCATCAGGCAGTAAAGACAGCCTACCAGCAACATGGACTCTCATTCCCCATTCATTCAATTGGTCCCTGCAAATAAAAAAATAATAATTTGAACTGGTAATTTTGTTAAGGCATGTGAGTAGACTATCCTGTATTTTTACATACTACACACACAAAAAATAAAATTTGGAAAATTTCAGTGTCCTAACAAAGAAACATACTTTCGCATTTATAATTATGCCAAAACAAAGTATTCCTTATTTTAAGTCACAAAGTTGTTACAGTAGAAAAATATTGAGAAAGCAGTACTTCAATAAAAAATGTGCAAAAGGCAAGCAACATACATTTCGTCCAAGAGTCTCTTGAATTTATCCCGGGCTAAATTCATAAGAGCAGAAACTTCTTCTTCCTTTCTCTTGAAGTTCTCTATACTGAATGCGTAAACTGTCACCTCTGGAACTCCAATGTCTAGACACCACTGGAAGTAAATATGGAATTTGATGATACTTTTATCAAGTTATGTTTAAGTCAGCCATACAGCCATTATGAGTATATTTTCCAGTGTTCACACTGAACAACACTGAACTTTGAACAATTTTAAAGATTTATTTCATCACACAGAAGGCTTTTGGTATATTTTGCAATTACATAGTGATACTTAAAAGTAAGTTATAGTTTATTATTTATTCAAGACTGTTGGCTCTGTTTACCTCGCAAGGGATATGGACGTGATATAACATCAAATCGCAGAATTGTATGTACTGCAAGTCGTTGGTAATAAAGCATGTATATAAAACTAACCTTTAAAGTCTCTGAAAGCTTATCAAATCCTTTGTAATGTCCCTCGGAACTATTTACGCTATGTTTCTTTGCATAGCGACGGTTACCGTCCATTATAAATGCTATATGTTGTGGTATACGACCTGTATTAACCACTTTTATGCAAAGGAGCTGGAAGAAAGAAACACAATTCTCCTTCACCCACGACATTTTCTAAAATTGTTTTAATAAGACTCCAGCCAATGTCTTGAAAGATTTTTATTTCGCTGCTGCTGTTATTTATAATATTTGCATTAATTTACTGAAGACACGATAACGATATAAACAGAATAGCTTAAGACATAACAGCAGCTGATAACTTTTATTCTGACTTGGCATTGGCATTGACACTTGACGATCACGATCTTTGACAAGACCTATGTATTTCCTTCTCTCTTGTTCGATTCGGTTTACCACAAAGCTAGAAAGCGAGATAAAAGCCATCTAGGCTAAGAGAGATAGCTTCCAGCGGACTTTCGGTGATATGAAAGCCCCCTAAGTATGTTTTGTTTGCCTGCTATGAAATTGCTCTCATTTGTCAATCTGACATTGACAGTCATTAATCTGCCTGTACGGGCATCCGCTCCGCTGCTCACTGCTGTTGCTTTGCTGTTTACTGCATTACACTTGCGGTATTTTTTTGGGATTGAGACTTAGTTTTACTAAAAATGAATACTATGTTCAAACTAAAGTTAACAGCCCTTGGACATCCGAACCCAGAAAGTTTCAATTGCGAAGGTAATGTAGCCAATATTTTTTTTTTCTTTAGATATAAATCAGTAATTTCCAAATTTTGTTTCAAAGCTTTTCGTATGTAATGCATTCTTTTTATTCTTGATAGATGAAAAGGAGTATAGAAGTGTAGTTCTCTGGTTGGAGGATCAAAAAATAAGGCATTATAAGATCGAAGAGCGAGAAGGGCTTAGAAATATTGACTCGGATAGTTGGAATGAGGCATATGATGTATATCAAAGAGATCTGGTGAGCCCTACTGTAGATGGGCAGCCAAATGAACAACTAAACTGGCTGCTCTCATATGCTGTTAGATTAGAATATGCAGACAATGGTGAGCAAAACATCTTGGTTAATATTAAACAACTATAGATCTTATTCTGTCTACATATTATTATAATCACACTAATTTTAATGATTAAAATTTTATTTCAGTGGAAAAATACAAGGATGCAAAGGTGGAAGAAACAAAGCAGGCAACTCCAAATGTGGTTTCATCAAATCCATTGGACAATCTTGATTGTAAGTAAAGACTTTTATCTACTAAATCTAAACATTTAAAACTGACTAATGATAGTGTCTTAAATAGAACTAGCTTTGAAATTGTTTTTTATGACTCCATTCCACATTTCATAAAAATCAGGTTTAGTTTTTCATTACTTCAATGGTATTACAAAGTTTATAAAGTATCTAACCTATTTAATTGTTCCAGTTTCAAGCCCAGCATTCAAAACAGGAGTGGACAGAGTTGCTACTCTTACTGGTGTAGGACCACATCCAGACCCTAAGTTTAGATTATCAGCAATTGCTAAAATTCTCAAGTCATCTCCGCATCCAGATCCACCTAAAACTGAGGGCAACATTGTCCAACAACCATCTGATGTATTGAAACTTCTATTCGTTCAAGACCTTCGGGAGTTGCAGACTAAAATTAATGAAGCTTTAGTGGCAGTTCAAACTGTCACAGCAGATCCACGCACTGACACTAAGCTTGGCAGAGTAGGCAGATAATTGTTTCTATGGGTTATTATTACAATATTGTTATCAAAGGGGGTCTTTATTTACAAACTTATGTCTGTCTTAACATTGCCATCTACGGAGTTAAAAAATATTTTAAAATTGCACTTCACCTGTATAAATTAATTGTTGAGAGATTTCAAGTCCTTTAGGTTAATATGGCTGGGTATAATAATGGCTGTTCCTTGATTGATGTGGCATGACAAGTTTCTCATCTCTTGATAGATGATTTGACCCTTATTGGTAACAATACTGTAATAAATCTGTGTAAATTCTAACATAAAAACCTCTATTGCAACTATTGGTTTAGGTTTTAATATGAATCAAAAAGCTGCATTAGTGTTTTTATTATATAAGTAACTGATATTTATTTTATAAATATAATTATTAAGTACCAAAATCTCTCTTTTAATTTTATTTTACTATTGAACTTTGTTTTTAGTAAAGCTGTACTACTAATTAACAAGAGGATGAAATATCCCATTAGTTACCCAGGGGAATTTTGGGAAATTCTCTTAGTGCCACACAAAGAACCTGAACATGAAATTTCAAGTGTTATGATTTTGCCTGTGCATTATCTCTGGGCTTCCCAGTCATTAGGCCACTCGAAGAGTCCTCAGGACCAAAAATCCTACTAATACTGTAAATGAGAAAGTTTGTAAAGATGTGTTTTTGTTACACTTTCACACAAAATCCACTGGACTGGTTTTGATGTGATTTTGTATACAAATGGAATATAACATGGAATTACATAACAAGTTCATACTTCTCATCTGGAAATTCCACAGAAGTGAAACCCCAGGAATGTCTACTAATTATATGTATATAATATTATGGATACATGAATATCTCTGAAGATTATTCATGTATCCACAGAATAATTTAATGATCCTTCATTGCACACATTTATTTCACCACATGATAAATAAAGTGTTATAAGGGATAAAAATATTTTAAAAAAATCTGTGGTAAAACATTTATTGAAATAATATGGAATATCACTTTTTAAATACAGTCATATATAGTTCTAAAACTACATAATGTATAATTTATACATAACTAAACAAAAATGCTCTTATAAGCTACCTACTGCTGCGTTAATTATGAATTATTTCCATTCAAATCATAGAACTTGCAATAGGTGAATGAAAGTAAATGAACTTAACCTCCGCTTTTAATCTTAAGAAATAGTTGCATAAAAAGTCAGTGCATGCCACCTCCTTTTTCAAGCATTTGAGCAAATCTGTTTGTGATGAGAAGAGAGACATCTATAAATCTTTCTACACAGTTAGTGATACAGGTCTCCGTGCGAGAATCAAGCTTAGCCCCTGGTTTATCCACACACTTGTCCCAACAGAAATCATTGAATTCATGGATCTGAAAAAGAAGTTTTATTTAGTCATACATTTGACTTATATTGCTTTTAATAAATCATCAATATCCTCTTGGCGTAAGTTGCGATTGCATCCTCATACCCTGTTTGGAATGGAGCTTTGGTTTGATATTTGACCATGATCTTGGAAGTCAGCATTTTACACGGAGGGACTCCCCTCTGTAACCTTGCTACAAAGCAATCATCAAATGGTGTTGTATCATAGTTACATATTACATACATGTTTTCCCTCACAGCTAGAGCTTTAGATTTTTAGATGGATACTGTGTTTATAAAATCATTACGAATGTAGTATTTAGATGATGTAAAACTTTTATTACTTGCGCATGAAATTGGGCTTTTTGCTTTTCGGCCATCAAAAAGTCTTGCAATTCTGAGTCTGAAGCTTTTGGACTTGAAAAATCTGATAAATCACTCATATTGTCGTTTAATTCACTATTTCTCACAATATTTTATCAATCTTCTACTGGTTTTAGGTTAGGTATTTCTGTTCTGCTGCTGTTCTTTTTTCGTTTCACTTGACTTTGACAGTTCACGAAATGTCGATTGCAAAATGTCACTGTTGATTTAAAGGCACCTTTAGACTAGTTACTAAACAAGGTTTAGTTAACATGGGTTTATTACTTTTAGTTGATTTAGTTACTAAGAATAAAATGTTTTGTAGACATTCTTGGCCCAAGACTCACCATTTATAAGTACTCATTTTCACAAATAATTGTTTGACGTTCAAACAGTTTACTTACTGAGTCGACCTATTTAATTTATTGAACATTATCATTATCATGAGATATTGAAGACAGTTTTAATAAAATATCATCATCTGCCTGGCGTCAGTCTTGGTTGATAGGGTTACTTAATCATATTTTTATATGAAGCAAATACAGTTTGACCTACCTACCGCAACCTTGCACAGGGACCTAATCTATATTACACTATCTCTTTTAGCAATCAGACTAAGCTTGAATAAAACAATGAATTATAAACATAAACCATGTTTATTAACAAATTCTAATACTTTAGATTTTACAGTGTCACGAGATTTTACGTCAAAAACATGCTGACATGCACCCACTGCTAAACGAGCTAGCTGCGTTTTATCCAATTGGAAAGTTTCCGCACATAACATGTATTCTTGAGAAAGTGATGTTGCAAAAACGCCTTTATCATCAGTCTGAAAAAAAGTACAAACTTTTTGGGTTTAGTTCATTAATTGAGACCTATAACTGTTGAGTGATGCCAAGTTAAAAAACTTTACTAAGTACATAAAATTGTAATGGAACCTTAAACTTACATTAATGATAATAGGTATACCAGCCTCATAAAATTCTTTAAAGTGATGCAAATCATACCCTGGTACACTTTTTGTATTAACATTACTAGTCAAGCAAAGTTCTGAAACAAATGTTTTGATAGTTAATAAAAAAAAAGTTGTATACACAAAATAAAAGTGGCATACATACAATAACATCTTTATCTCTTATGGAGTAGACAGAGCCTTCAATCTCGAAACGACTGGTAGGCCACATTATTCAGATTCAGAAACCACAGATTCAGCATTCTTATCGCTTAATGACAGAACATACATACATACATAAAATCACGCCTCTTTCCCGGAGGGGTAGGCAGAGACTACCTCTTTCCACTTGCCATGATCTCTGCATACTTCCTGAATACTTTCTCCATACTTTATGACAGAACAGATATATCACTACATAGTATAAAACAAAGTCGCTATTTTAGTCTGTTTGTCTGTATGCTTAAATCTTTAAAATTACGCAACGGATTTTGATGCGGTTTTTTGTAAAAGGTAGAGTGATTCAAGAGGAAGGTTTTTATGTATAATAACATTTATAATTTTGGACCCGTGCGAAGCCAGGGCGGGTCGCTAGTTTATTTAATATAATTCATATTTCCTCTTTGTAGCAATATGACAATGGTTTCTATTAAATTTTTTGGTTGATTTAATAAAAAGGATGAATGATATCTATGTAATGACACTGATTTTACAAGATAATAAGCTTACCAACTGGTATCAATGATCTACATAAAGCTTGCCATGTTTCTTCTGTGCCACCGGATTTGGGATGGATACATATACCATGACCCAGTCTATCTGGTTTGAAATTGATCATTTCTAGTATTTCTCCAGGATTACATATTTCACCACAGTGCAAGGCTATCTGGAAAAAAGATTCATATTGACTGTTATACACATAAATAAAACATACAGTTAAAGTCCAATTAAGTGTATCAGAATCAACAGTAAATTAAATGAAAAATGTTTTATACCTTTAATCCAGCATCTCTTGCTCTAGTTAATGCGGGTACAAAACTTTGAAAATCTCCAACTGTTGGGTTGCCACTAAGTTCTACTCCAACAACTAGCTCTGGATGCTTTTGGAAATACTCTATTGCTAGATCTGCTATTTCATCAGACTCCTTTTGTAACATATTTCTGTTTATTGAAATAATTAATCTTGATATAATATTAGATGCATCATGATTTCTAAAAATAAGAAAATAAATATACCACATTATTGAATACTTCAAAATATTTCGTTTATAATATTGCTCATGTTGTTGTTCACTGTAATACTTACATACCTTATACCTTCAAGGATTGCATCAATATACTGTCTCTTGTTCATATATGGAGTATCTCGGGGTGTGCTTCTCAATTCAATGTAACAACAACCATCGTCTTGGAACTCTTGCAGGGTAAGAATTGTGGCTATTTGCAATGCTTGCGGCGTAATTGTCAAAGCGTGTGCAATGCTAAATATTTGAAAACAACTGAAACCAAATAAAATGGAGGTTTATTTCATGGGTTATTTAATTGAGGTATATTAAATGCATTCTTAATTTAAATAAAATGGTAGAATGTTACAAAGTTTTCTTGAGATACATACTCTGCAAGATTTCTGGTATCACCTGCGCCCATAACAAATTCATCCATAAAGGTATTAGTTTCATCTTTAACACCAGAATCTGCATTTAGTCTTTTAAGTTGAAGCATAGTAGACTTGCTTAAAGAGCCATTTAAATGGGCGTGAAGCTCCTGTAAACAAAAGTTCAGTCAGATATGTTCATTATATAAGTAAGAGTCTCTCGAGTATCAGTCTGTAATAACATATAAGACCCGTCAAGTTACTTACAACTTTGGGCAGTTCTCGGCAGAAGTTGAAAAGTTCCATAATTCTTCTTTTCACATCAACGTGTCTACTAAGAGAATAGCTTATTGTAAAAGTAACATGAAAAATATTAAATTTTTAGTCGTCTTTTTTTATTTTTATTTCCGTATATTCCGTTTTCCCGTTTTGTTTGTTTTGATAAATTTATTGAGTGACATTTTCTGACATTGAATCTAGAGGTTTGTTTTTTTTTGGCGTGGGTCTAGAATAGAGTTCCCCAAACTTTTTTGTGTCATAAACCCCTAGGGGTCGATATAGACCACTTTGGGAATCACTGGTCTAGAACATTAAAATCTCTAGTGTAATCAAGTTTTCTATAACATTGTACAATATTTCCCCTAAAACCCAGATATATCTGTGACCCAGAACATGATAAATTATTTAAAATGGCCTTGTGGTGTCAACTCAGATGAATTATTACAGTCAACCTCGATAATCAACATTTGAACTAAACACCGCTAAACAGGAAATGTCGCTATTTTAATTATTTTTTTACACACTTACACACTAAAGCCCCTTCTTATTTCTATTATTCGTTTTTCAGCACGGGATATTGTGACTGTCTGAAAGTCTAACGAAACTGGCTGCTCTTACACAAGCCTGAAAAACGAAAGCTTACTCGGTCGCACGCAATATTTCGCCGTAGGCGGTTGTATGCCACCTGTACTTTCGAAGCCAAAAAAATTGTCGTAGCACCCGTACCACTTGCTGCAATGAGTTTGACTAATAATAATAGGATCAGAACCATAAGATTTATGGAACTACCTGTGAATAGAAGCTGATGACCTCGATTTCATCTTAAATTTATTCAATATTAAAAAGATAAGTTGTATTAGAAAACTGTTATCCCGTGCTATCTCATTTCTTAATTATGCTTATGCCGTGTGGTCTCAGCACACTAGAATAGGGCCACTCCATCTCTTTCGCACGAATGTCTTTAGAGGCGACTAATGGATAAGCAAATAGACTTGAGATTATTTCAGGCGATAGGCTAGGAATCTGTCAATATTTGAATCTCAATCATTAAGCCATACAGTACGTACAGCTGAACGAGCGCAGACCTAACGGTCTGTCTAATTCTTATTACACTATTCGTTTTATGACTGAGACAGTCTATAAATTGAATAGTCTAATAGAGGCATAAGCCATATTGACATTTCATTTGAAAAAAAAAGAAACAAACAAAACTGAGTTGAAAATTAAAGTTGCGTTTGTGTTATAAATAAAATTATGAATTTGAATGTTATTGGTTTCAGTGGTTTTTACTATACCCATGCATAGCTGGTAACTTCAATTATTGTAAAAACATAGTGAAATTTAAACATCTGCTTTCAAAACCCAGATTATGATTTTTACAGTATTTAAACTTCTACTGAGAATCGCTAATCAGTTCTGAGCCTTGAATTAAGTTTGAAGCAGCTCGATAACGGTTTACTTACCCACTATCTATTTTGATAAAGTACTTGAGTTTTGCCATGCTAGAACAATAAAAATAAATATATCTAGGTACCATCTTTTTGTTCACGCTTGTGGGCTAGGTACAAGATGAAGAAATTATATTTGTTTTTATTAATTTCTTTTAATTCATTAAATGCCAGTAGAAATATTCCTATAGTGATAACAACTTGGAGGTTCACCAATTCTACAGCTGCTGGTAATTTATTTTTACATATTGCTTACTTCCAGTAATTTTAACTGAAATAACAAAAAAACATATGATGATTGCATCTTGTTTATTTGTATTTTGAATTTTAGGAAAAAGATCACATTGTTATGAAAATTATAAATTGCTCCACCCTTGTTATGTACACTTAATACTTCTTTACAGTTTACATATTTTTGAAAAAAATTATACTATACTTATTTAACATTTTTAGCATGGGATGTGCTAAAACAAGGTGGGGTTTCATTGAATGCCGTTGAGAAAGGAGCCTCAGTATGTGAAGAAATGCAATGTGACCTTACAGTAGGCTATGGGGGTAGCCCAGATGAAAATGGTGAAACTACACTTGATGCAATGATTATGGATGGGTAAGCAGTATTAAATATTATTTATTTGCAAATCAATAAATATGTATGAATAGGTCTAATAACACAGATTGTGCTAACCACAATTTAAGTGCAAGACATATTATAGGTTTATTATAGGATAATAACTCAAAGATAAACTATTATATACAAGGATAAGGGTAAGGATGACTATCCAGGAAGCCAGTCAGAAAAACTGTATTTTATCTTACTTGGGCAGGGGTTCGAAACCAGGACCATGAGTTTTAGAGCAAATACACTACCACAGCCCTAAAAAATATCAAATCCTAAAATGGAACCCTTATACCATTTACTTGGGTCTGCATGTCCCAGAAAATTGCTTTGAATGTACTATTTTTAAAATTGCCAAAAGTAATTATTTACAACCTTTTCTTTTTATCTGTATGAATAAATTACTCATAAGTTTAAAAAAATTCTACTTCAGAAAAACCATGAATGTTGGTTCAGTTGGTGCACTGCGTAGGATAAAAAATGTGATATCTGTAGCCCGACATGTTCTAGAACACTCCAAGCACTCTATTCTAGTTGGAGAACTGGCAACACAGTTCGCATTACAAATGGGGTTTACAGAAGAGAGTTTGACCACACCAGTATCTAAACAAATGTGGATGAAATGGAGAAATGAACATAATTGTCAACCTAATTTCTGGATGGTAATTTTTGACTTTACTAGAAATAAAATAAAGGTTGTATTCCTTGTGTTATTATTTTAAGACAGTGATAACATACAAACATTCTTTCTTATCATGAAATTGTTTGCACCAACTATGTAGAAATAAGTAAATATATACAGTTACACAGATTGAGTCAGCCTCAAAGTAAGCTCAAAACTTGTTGCTAGATACTAACCCAACGATGCTATATTTCATAATAAATACTTATATAGATAAACATCCAAGACCCAAGCCAGTCAGAGAAAGAATGTTTCTCATAATGCCCTGGCCGGGATTCGCACCCGGGAGCCACGGTGTCACAAACAAGCGTACTGCCTCTGCGCCACAAAGGCAGTTAAAGAGGAAAGTCATGAGATATGTGATTGTCTGCCTATGTAAAATTGGCATCATGTCATTGTAGCACCAAATAAATGTACTCTACATGTTTGTTTCAATAGTAATTTTCAATAATAATGATAATTATTTTTTCAGAACGTGCAACCCGATCCAACAAAGTACTGTGGTCCATACAGCGAGTTTAAAACTAACAAACATAAAAATTATATGAGAAGAAGAAAGGAACATAGAATGATAGACGAGAATAATCATGATACAATTGGGATTGTGGCTATTGATCAGACTGGCAACATAGCTGCAGGCACTTCAACCAATGGGGCAAAGTTCAAAATGCCAGGGTATATTTTTTAATTGCAACAATATTACTTTAAAACTGACCCTGATTTCATACTGGTATGGCCTAGAGTGGTCAACTTATGTGAGGAGTGTAAGGGTCACACCAAATGAAAATTAAATAAATCTCCAGTTATGGGCTAAACTGATTGGTTTTTCCTTGCTTTTGCCCATATCTTCATTTTCCATGACGTGATTATGTGTATGTAGGTATGACGTGACATGACACCCTTGCGGTGAAGACAGAGCCAACAGTAGAATAATAGGCGATGTTATGGTGTAGGTATGGCTTAATGATCACAACATCAGTAGATTTAATAAAAAGTTAAAAACCGCGCGCTTGACCGTTGGAACGCTGGGAAACGAGTAATTTGTTACAATGTACGCGCTTTGAATTGGGTTACAATGAAAGGGTGGCCGGCGCTGATCAAACGCGTGACTCTGAAACTAGCCTCAGTTGTGTTGACGTCATTAGTAAAAGTATACTTAGTATCATATTTTGACATTCTGTTTCTATCATCTGATGATGGAGTCCGTATGTTTTCAGAAGAATTGGAGATTCTCCTATCCCGGGCGCCGGGGCATACGCTGATAATAACGTGGGTGGCGCCGCTGCTACTGGTGATGGAGACGTGATGCTGCGATTCTTACCTAGGTGGATATACTTTCGTGTCGTATGGTTCCCGGCACTTAAGAATATGACCACTCCCTTTCTTTCCCATGGATGTCGTAAAAGACGACTAAGAAATAGTTAATAAACTTGGTATTATTCTTTTATATTTAGGCCAGCACTATTTGAATCTCAATACCATCATTTACCTAAGTGGTTTTCAGTCTTTGCAAGACTGATAGCTCTGCCTACCCCGTAAGGGATAAAGATGTAAATATGTATGTATGTCTTATATACTTTTTAAATTAGTTACTTAAATAGGTCGAGAGTCCTCTTAACGGCCGAAATTGCATGCAGAGAGTTATGCATGTAGATGAAACGAAAGAAGTATGCAGTATCCTAATAGTTATGTGGTTCCCAATTGCTAAAGGTGTTTTTTTCGCCTATGGACTTTCTGGCGGTCGACGTGATGTAGTTAGAGGTGGACATAGAATATATACCTTCAGATAAACACAAATCAAAATAACAGTTTTACATACACAAATTTGTTTAATGAATTGCACATTTTTTAGTTTTCTAGCTGTAGAGGAAATGCGTCGTGGTTCGTCACCCCGCGACGCAGCACTTACCGCTATCAAAAGGATAGCTGAACACTATCCTTCATTCATGGGCGCTGTCATAGCCGTCTCGAAAAATGGGGACTACGCCGCTGCCTGTAACGGAATACCAGAATTTCCTTTTGTTGTTCAAGATGGATCGCATGAGACATATAAAGTGAACGTTATTGATTGTTTATAATTTGTTACTGTTTAAATATTTAAATATGTACTTATAAATTATTAATCGTAGACGGTTTTTTTTTTATTTAAAAAGGGTTCGAATCTATCCCGGCCGTATACCAATGACTATTTCGAAGTTATGAACATTAGTTTGAATACTAACTGATGCTCTTACCGCGAGGGAAACATCGTGAGGAAACCTGTACAATAAGGCAACTGGCTGGAGGGTAGCAATTAGCTTTTGCACGCGACATCTTACGCGTGGTTTTTTTTCGCAATATAATCTAAAACTGGATATGCTATGTTCTTCATTAGGGTCAACTCTATCACTGTACCAAATTACGTGACACCTATATCAAGAAGATTAATTTAGTAGATAATCCATGAACGAACATGTAACAAATAAAATCACTGACGCCCTTTGACACGTTTAACGCAAATCCTACCTAAACAGTCTTCTTTTTTTCTTGGATGAAAGGTACCTATAAGATACATCAGTTCTTCTCATCACTCCTAGAGGCATAGGCGTGTTTTGGATAATTCCCGAAATAATTTAGGCCAGCGAATTCGTACGTACAATGGCCGGTATTTTCGCTTCCGTGGGAATTTCGGGAAAAAGAAACAAACATGCCAAAATAAAATATTTTAAATAAATTGTATTTCCCGCGGTTTTGTTCGGCCGGAACATTGTCATCCATAGACAGTCCCGCGGGCACATGCATTTCTTTTTTAGGGCCGAGGAGAAGTTTTATCACAATATTTTTTATCTATAAAAAGTCTTCTTTTAAAAATCACCTGTAAAAATTAAAATTTTTTTCATTGGAGGTACATATCCATACAGAAATAAAAAGATTCAAAAATAGATCTTCTCTTTATTAATAATAGTGAGCATCCACGTTCGCCATATATGTTCATTTCATACGTGGCACATCCCTATGACAGAATCGCCAACAAAAGAAACATTTTAATCGACATTTTTGTTGTAATTCTTTGTCATTGTAATCTTTTACTTCATTCCATATTTCACTTCATTCATTCGCCTAATATTCGGTTCAGCTTCGGTCATTTTGTGTTTGACTTTCGTCGTCGCAACTGTTCAACGTGAGTAATTTGATAATTTTTACTTAACGTAATAATCCATTAACGTTTAAGCAAAGAAAAAAATACAAATTAAATCTATTGCTCTAAATTTTTTAAAATAATTTTTATAATCCATCTTTACTTCAAGTTTGTTGGAGTTTCTCCCGTTTGGTAACCTATGTCCACGTGGTACTATTTCAATTCAAATGATGAGACTTAATTAAATTCATTTGTGGTATCCTCCATAGTATGTATGTATACAATGATGGCCTTAATGCGTCTGATATTTAATTGTTTAGTTCTACATTAAATATGTAAGTTGCGTTAACTAATATGTTTCCCTCTTGAAATATTTATGTTTCCCTCTTGAAATATTTATGTTTCCCTCTTGAAATATTTTCAGAATGGCAGACGGTGCTTCAACCATTGCTGTTTTTGCGGTGGTTATGGTTCGTCTGGGGGCGATACAGGCCATGGTGCCTCAACGTGGCCGTGGACGCGGTCATGAACGAGGCCGTGGTCGCGGGAAGGCAGATCAGAAAGATTGTGATCTAGATATCTGACAAAACCGCCCGGCTCTAAAAGTCAAAAACGATAAACTCGAGAGCATTAACTTGTTTTCTCTGCCCGTCAAAGAGTTTGAATGACGAGGTTTTGAAGTTCGGGCCTGTACAGAAATAGACGCCTTTGTAGCTATTGGTGACAACAATGGTCACATTGGATTCAGTTACAGTGCAGAAAATAAGTTTTTTCTATCCGTGGAGCTATTATTCCGGCGGCTAAACCGTCCGTATTGCGTATGCGCAGATGCTACCAAGTAACAAGATTGGCAAGCCCCATACAGTACCTGCAAGGTGAGATTACTGATTTTATTTATGTTTTATTTCTAGCCTACCTAATTCATGATGAAAACTGATAACATTTCATTTGTGGTATCTTGAGGTAAATCCAGTGATACTCTTAACACGTCTGATTTTACAAACCTTACATATTCATAAATATTAGGAGGCCCAATGTTCATTAATTACTTTTCGAATTTCAGGTTACTGGCAAGTGCGGTTCTGTCACCGTGATGCTTAATCATGCACGAGTCCGTATTGCGTATGCGCAGATGCTACCAAGTAACAAGATTGGCAAGCCCCATACAGTACCTGCAAGGTGAGATACTGATTTTATTTATGTTTTATTTCTAGCCTACCTAATTCATGATGAAAACTGATAACATTTCATTTGTGGTATCTTGAGGTAAATCCAGTGATACTCTTAACACGTCTGATTTTACAAACCTTACATATTCATAAATATTAGGAGGCCCAATGTTCATTAATTACTTTTCGAATTTCAGGTTACTGGCAAGTGCGGTTCTGTCACCGTGATGCTTAATCATGCACGAGTCCGTATTGCGTATGCGCAGATGCTACCAAGTAACAAGATTGGCAAGCCCCATACAGTACCTGCAAGGTGAGATTACTGATTTTATTTATGTTTTATTTCTAGCCTACCTAATTCATGATGAAAACTGATAACATTTCATTTGTGGTATCTTGAGGTAAATCCAGTGATACTCTTAACACGTCTGATTTTACAAACCTTACATATTCATAAATATTAGGAGGCCCAATGTTCATTAATTACTTTTCGAATTTCAGGTTACTGGCAAGTGCGGTTCTGTCACCGTGATGCTTAATCAGGCACAAGTCCGTATTGCGTATGCGCAGATGCTACCAAGTAACAAGATTGGCAAGCCCCATACAGTACCTGCAAGGTGAGATTACTGATTTTATTTATGTTTTATTTCTAGCCTACCTAATTCATGATGAAAACTGATAACATTTCATTTGTGGTATCTTGAGGTAAATCCAGTGATACTCTTAACACGTCTGATTTTACAAACCTTACATATTCATAAATATTAGGAGGCCCAATGTTCATTAATTACTTTTCGAATTTCAGGTTACTGGCAAGTGCGGTTCTGTCACCGTGATGCTTAATCATGCACGAGTCCGTATTGCGTATGCGCAGATGCTACCAAGTAACAAGATTGGCAAGCCCCATACAGTACCTGCAAGGTGAGATACTGATTTTATTTATGTTTTATTTCTAGCCTACCTAATTCATGATGAAAACTGATAACATTTCATTTGTGGTATCTTGAGGTAAATCCAGTGATACTCTTAACACGTCTGATTTTACAAACCTTACATATTCATAAATATTAGGAGGCCCAATGTTCATTAATTACTTTTCGAATTTCAGGTTACTGGCAAGTGCGGTTCTGTCACCGTGATGCTTAATCATGCACGAGTCCGTATTGTGTATGCGCAGATGCTACCAAGTAACAAGATTGGCAAGCCCCATACAGTACCTGCAAGGTGAGATACTGATTTTATTTATGTTTTATTTCTAGCCTTACCTAATTCATGATGAAAACTGATAACATTTCATTTGTGGTATCTTGAGGTAAATCCAGTGATACTCTTTACACGTCTGATTTTACAAACCTTACATATTCATAAATATTAGGAGGCCCAATTTTCATTAATTACTTTTCGAATTTCAGGTTACTGCAAGTGCGGTTCTGTCACCGTGATGCTTAATCATGCATGATTCTACATGATTAGCAGCATTAGCTAGCAGATAGCTAGTGTCCAGAATTGCTACACATCTACCCGTGGTTCCACTGGCATGCTCGGCAACTCCGCCAATGCTATTGCCAAGATGTGCCTGCCTAACTGCGGACCTGTGGCTTGATATCCCTTTGACATAGAGTAGGGGGACTTACTCTGAGTTCAAGGTTTAAGTCTTTCTGAATAACTGAAATAAAACAATTCTATTTAGTTTTTGTTTTTCTTTTTTCGTTTCTATTCATACCATGGTCTCAATTTAATAAATTAAGCGAAGGTAAATCTACCTAAAAAAAAAGATTCAAGCTGACAATAACCTGGTAAGTTTCTAAGAAGTTTTATCATTTGTGTTACATATAAATTTCATTGTTTTCGAGTCCCATTACTTTTTCACCCTAGCGTTAATTCCGATGTTACCCAAACCTTAGAAAAAGTCAGCATTTTTTTACATATAAGTCAGCGTTTTTTCACATAAAGCGACTCCAATCTGAATAAAGAAAAGCATTTAACCTTTTAACCGCGCGAGTCGCATATATGCGACAAATATTGCCGTGCCCCTACCGCCCGTGTCGTATTTCTGCGACAGAGAATATCCATGATTTTTTCGTTCTATTATCGTTCTATTAACTTCGTGGTATAACTAAAACTATTATTGAATAGAGCTATTTATTACAACAATTACTTAAAATTATGTTTCATAGCTCTAAGCATTGAAAAAACTTAAACAAAAATAAGTAATTGGCAGCTCGGACTTTTCTTCGGTGTCTATCGCGCGTGTCGCATAAATATGACCATAGGGATGGGATACAATGCAATGCGCATTTTAAAAACAAAATAACAAACAGTTAAATAATCAGGTATAATGCATCATTCAGCATGAAATAAACAGTGTCATACGAAATAAAGTTAAATTTAACATATTGTCTTGTGTTACTATTTTTTTCCCTTATTATTCATAAGAAAAGTATCCCTCAGAATCTTTGTATAACGCCAACATTTGACGTTAGTTCCCATCCCTAGACGGCTATGCTTGCAACACATTTCTCTAGTTAGTCCAGCGCGGCTGTCACAAAGAATTAGTCAAAATAAGTTAGATTTCGGAAATTTTACTAATTTTCACTTAGAGATAAGCTTTCACCTTAAAGATGAATGATTGTGATACAAGAAGGCTGATTTTAAATAAAAACATAAAAAACTTTTTGACTTTTTTTTATCGATACAACGATTACTCCTCCTTATTTATTGTAGGTATTATTTTATCAATTTGTAGCGGCGCGCTAGGGGCACGACAATTGATATTTAGCCAAGCGCTTAAAAGGTTAATAATAGCGCGGATTGAAATTGGGATATATCTTTATACTGTAACATACATACATACATATGGTTACGTCTATACCCCTTGCGGGGTAGACAGAGCCAACAGTTTTAAAAAGACTGAATGGCTACGTTCAGCTATTGGCTTAATGATAGAATTGAGATTCAAATAGTTACAGGTTGCTAGCCCATCGCCTAAAAGAATCCCAAGTTTGTAAGCCTATCCCTTAGTCGCCTTTTACGACATCCATTGGAAAGAGATGGAGTGGTCCTATTATTTTTGTATTACCTAGATCCGGGAATCACACGGCCTATATTTAATATATTTTTTTTATAATTTGGTTGAATATTTTGATCACTGCACAAATTAAGCATAAAAACTTAGCAATATTCTATGTATGTAATGTTATGTTTCAATATTTTCTTATTTTTGTATTATATTTATATGCGTTAGTATTTTCAAGATATAAAAATACTGCATGTCTGAAGAGGCAAACTGTTGATACTGTTGACCATCTACATGTCTACACAGTTATGCAATAAATATATTGAGTAGATCGTAAATCGATTATGATTAAAAAAGAACTCAATTTTTTTAAATCATAATCGATCTACGTTCGTCATATGTTCATTTCATACATGGCACATCCCTATGACAGAATAGCCAATAAAAGAAACATAATGAACGAGATTTTTGTTGTAACTTTTTGTAATTGTAATCATTCACCACATCATTCCACACCTCACTTCATTCATTCACTTAATTCGGTTCGGCCTCGTTCGTAGAGGTGTAAAAGTAACGAGAAAAAGCAAACCCGTATGTATTCGTTACTTTTAAAATGAGTACTCGTTACTATCGTATCGTTACGTTACTCGTTACTTTTGATACCTCAGTATAACCCAACAAAACGAATCGATTCGTATTTTGTATAGTTTGATACGGGTGTCGAACTGCAAATGAAGTATTGAGTAAATAGTATTGACAGAATCTCTAAATTATAATGAAAAAGCAACACTGTCAAACTTATTTAATGACAAAAACATTTCGAGAACAAAAATCTTTTATTTTTAAACTGAAATTAGACATATTTAACAAAAACATATTCTAAACAACAGAATCATTTGTTCTTAAACTGAATTTAAACATATTAAATAAAACCATATTTTAAACAACAGAATCTTTTGTTCTTGAACTAAAATTTGACGTATTAAATAAAAACATAACGTTAAACAAATCAAAAACTATTTTTTAAGCTTCATCCCTTATTATAATATCGTTCCCTTTCATTAACAGTCATTGTTCTTTTGTATTTTGTTATTGTAACGTACGGTTTTGAATAAACGTGCGTAATGTGCGCATGCGTGAAATGAACCCATTATACAATAAATGCGAGTAACGAAATCGTGCGATTAACGAAATACATTCGAGAGTAACGTTTCGTTACTCGGTACCAGAGCGCATACCCGTTACTCAGTACCGAATACATACAGTTTGTTACAGCTCTACTCGTTCGGCCATTTTGTGTTTGACTTTCGTCGTTGCCACTGTTCAACGTAAGTAGTTTGATAATTTTTACTTGAAGTAATAATTCATTTATTTAAAAGCAAAGAAAAAAATACAAATTAAATCTATTGCTTCTAATTTTTTGAATAATCATTATGAACTTGTCTTTACATCAAGTTTCTTGGAGTTTCTCCCGTTTGGTAACCTATGTCCACGTGGTTCTATTTCAATTTAAATGATGAGACTTAATTAAATTCATTTGTGGTATCCTCCATAGTATGTATACAATGATGGCCTTAATGCGTCTGATATTTATGTAATTGATTAGTTCTATAAATAAATATTTTAGCTGTGTAACTTACATGTTTCCCTCTTAACATATTTTCAGAATGGCGGACGCTGCTCCAGCCGGTGGACGTGGTGGTTTTCGCGGTGGTTTTGGTTCTCGTGGGGGCGATAGAGGCCGTGGTGGCCCACGAGGCCGTGGACGCGGTCGTGGACGCGGCCGTGGTCGCGGGAAAGAAGATCAGAAAGAATGGGTTCCAGTAACTAAACTGGGCCGCCTGGTTCGCGAAGGCAAAATCGACAAACTCGAGAGCATTTACTTGTTTTCTCTGCCCATCAAAGAGTTTGAGATCATTGATTTCTTCCTTGGGCCATCTTTGAATGATGAGGTTTTGAAGATCATGCCTGTGCAGAAACAGACGCGTGCCGGTCAGCGTACGCGTTTCAAGGCGTTTGTAGCTATCGGAGACAACAATGGTCACATTGGGCTTGGTGTTAAGTGCAGTAAAGAAGTTGCTACTGCTATCCGTGGAGCTATTATCCTGGCTAAACTGTCCGTATTGCCTGTGCGCAGAGGCTACTGGGGTAACAAGATTGGCAAACCCCATACTGTACCATGCAAGGTGAGACTGATTTTATTTATATGTGTTGTAGTAAACATGTTTTGTACACTTATCTTTTACTTAATTCATGATAAATAATATTTGTTTCTTTCATGATGAAAACTGATAACAATTCATTTGTGGTATCCTCTTGAGGTAAATCCAGTGAAACTCTTTAACGCGTCTGATTTTACAAACCCTACAGCTTCATTAATATTAGTAGGCCCAATGTTTATTAATTTCTTTTTGAATTTCAGGTCACTGGCAAGTGCGGTTCTGTCACCGTGAGGCTGATTCCTGCACCTCGTGGTACTGGTATTGTGTCTGCACCAGTCCCCAAAAAGCTGCTACAGATGGCTGGTGTCCAGGATTGCTACACATCTGCCCGTGGTTCCACTGGCACACTCGGCAACTTTGCCAAGGCTACTTATGCTGCTATTGCCAAAACGTATGCCTACCTGACTCCGGACTTGTGGCGTGATATCCCTCTGACGAAGTCCCCTTACTCTGAGTTCAAGGTTTAAGTGTTTTAAGACAACTTAAATAAAACATCTTTGCAAATTATTTTTTGTTTTTTATGTTCCTTTTCATACCATGGTCTCAATCTTATAAATTAAGCCAAGCTCTGTAGGTAAAAGTTTCAAGCTGACAATAAACCTTGTGAATGTGAAGTGAATTTATGCACTTTTGCATTCAGGCAACGTCACGATTCAAGATGCTCAAATTGTTAATGCACTATGTACATATAACATTTTATTTTTCAAAATGCCTAAGCACTTTCAATGTACATGATCTCTTTTCCGGTGGGGTAGGCAGAAACTTGATTTGA
This sequence comes from Amyelois transitella, assembly GCF_032362555.1. Lineage (NCBI taxonomy): Eukaryota > Metazoa > Arthropoda > Insecta > Lepidoptera > Pyralidae > Amyelois > Amyelois transitella. Next base: position 3,354,402 of record NC_083509.1, read on the forward strand.
TTGAATAAATTAATAGATTACTACAATAATGCCACATTTACTTTATTTTCTCATTCTATTTATAAGCCTACCACCTAGGATGTTTAAGCCCCTACACTTAGAGATCTACGCAAACTCATGTTTTTTATTAAATAAGGCAGGTACTTAATAAGTACGTACTATAGATACATTGGATATTTTACATGTAAATGAAGGGAAGAAAAAAGGTCAACGTGAAGTGAACTTTTTTCAGACTGGCTTATTGTATCTATGTATTTCTACGCTATATTATGTAGTCATGTTGCTGTTAAGTGACACATACATCCACACTAATAATTCATATCATACATACATAAATCCCGCCTCTTTCCAGGAAGGGTAGGCATATACTACTGCTTTCCACTTGTCATGTTCCCTGCAAATATCACTTGCTGAAAAACGAAAAGTGTAATAGGGGCAATAGGTCGCTTGCTTCCGTAAACACGTCGATAATTTTTGTGAGGAAAATAGTCAATGAATTGCAACAATCAATTAAATTTCACAGTGTATCCTGATATTTTTTATCATTGACACTTTGACTTCTTTAGCTTCATCCACATTCAAACTATGTGTGAGCTCGTCGGTTTTGGATACTCTTGACCTGACCTTTTGCCTGACTAATAACTAAAGAGTTGTGTTTATAACAAATAAACTCAAAAGTACTCAACAAATTTGGACGAAATTTGGCACATAGAATGCTTTATGAGTTACATAGGCAACTTTTTCCCCTGCACAAAAGCTAGCCTACTATTAAAAGTACCTACCTACATTAATTCACTTGTGCTTGGGGTTGTGCTTCTTTATAATATCCTGTTAGACCCTAGCTTTATAAACAAAAGATCATCAATAGGCTAAAATAAAAACTCAGTATTAACTTTTATGAAACTCTTTTACTTTATTTTCAAACAAGTCTATAGTATGTGTGCACAGTTTCTCAAGGTCTTTTAGTCCTCGTTTCAATATCTCTAATGCTGGTGTGTTTTTTGACTGTATCCTAAAGTGCATCTTGGCTTCTGCAGGGTGAGGGACTGTGTATCCGCAGAACTGGACATCTTCACTGAAAAAGTGTATATAAAAATACATTTTTAACAAAAGGCCGAGAGTCTCTTATGGGGATAGACAGAGTCAAGGGCTAAGCACTAAGTTGGCCTATTATGCTGTACAAATTGTTAATGTTACAATTAAGTATAAATAAACATTGTTGTATATAATGCAAATGCCAATCTCCTGTTTGGTTTCCTTCCACCCAAAGGTTGACTGGAAGAGATTGGATTAGTGATAAGTCCACCTTTTTCTCTGCCTGCTTTGTGCTGTTTTGTATGTTTTATTCATATTGTGCAATAAAGTTTTATCTATGTACTTACTATCTTGAAATTATACATTTTAATGCATTGCCTAAAGTGTGACTTTCATTTTGGAAAACATATGTGCGGCATGTTAGACCGGAGTCTTCATCTCCTGGTAACTGAAAAATAAAATAAGAAATTTTGAGAAATAAGAGATTAGATAATAAGGAAGTTGTTTATGAGATCATCGCTAGAAAATAACCAATTTATACTACCATACTAGAGAATGAAGGGAAGGAAGTATGCAGAGATCGTGGCAAGTGGAAAGAGGTAGTCTCTGCCTACCCCTCCGGAAAAGAGGCGTAATTTTGTGTATGTATGTACTAGAGAAGTTGTATAGGTAATTGTAATAATTTTTGTAAAACTTACCTCTGAAATTTTCATATTTGTTTTGTTTCTGAAATAGATTTTAACCTAGTACACCGTAAAAAACTTATGAGTTATTGTATATCAATACTACTTATGTACACACATAAAAATAGATGAACAAATCTTTTTCAAGTGTACACAAGGTAGATAGAGGTTATGTTTACGAATAAGTTTATCGAGTTGGGTCACAAATCACAACTAAATAGAGATCAGTAACTGTCATTCACAATAATAATGACAATATTGACAGTGACAATTTGGCAGTTCTACACAGGTGACAATGAAGGATACATTTTTTAAATTATTACCAAGAATTCTGTCAAAGAACATAATGTCAACATGTCTTTTAAGATAGTCGTGTTTCTACTTCTTGTAGGTAGTTTTATTTTAATGAATGAAGATTATTGAACAAATATTTATTTTCATAGACGTCTTCTCACGAGTTTCAAGCTATCAAAAGCACGTTCATCCTTACTTCTCTGGGCCCGGTGTGCGTTTTTTTTTATTTTGCATTATAATTGGGTTATTCAGTTTTTAAATGACGGGACTCCAGACTGGCCTCCGCAACCTTTGCAGGGGAACTTTGCTTTGGATCCCGGTAAAAGCTGCATTAGATGTGCCTCCCATAGTCGTCGTCGTAAAGAGTGGAGTACCTTTACAATTAAAGTGCCGAGACTGTTTTGCTTTTCTAGATGCAATTTCTGAAGCAGGTCTCATAAATCCCAACGGGAGGTTGAAATAACGAACGAAAAAAGAAACGCGAATAAGTATAATTGCGGGATGGAATCTTATTAGTTTCATAACCCATTAAATAGATAACACTTATGCAGGTTAATTGTTTTATTAATCCACATTATTATTGACTGCAAAGGTGCCGACCGCAATATGTCGTTAACTTTTAATGAAATGCTTCAGCCAAAGTGATTCTCTTTGTATCCCTTGTCTCGAGCAGGAATTTATCTCATCATTGTGTTCCCAGCAGCTTCGGAGTGATGTGTATTCGCATAAATTAAACTTTGTGGGCGGCACAGCCTGATGAGAGCACTCTTATGACAATTTATGCCAGCTCCGATACGAGTATTATACCTGCTTAAGATACTGACTAGAATTTAGGGTAACAGGTATAGAATTATATTGACAAATATTCGTCATAAGTACTTTGCCAGACTTGACGTAAACTAGTTTTATTACAAACAAACTTTTCACATCGGAAATTATGTAATGTGAAAAAATTTTGTAATGCATAAAGGCTTACGTTATCAAAGAGCATATTAAGAAGCTTCCTGATGCAAACTCGGTTTTCAAACACAAGCCGTTTTATATCACAGTTGATTTCATTGCTTTTTCATTCATTGCCGCAACAGGATTGGCACAAAGAGACTTACCGCCTTTGTTGATTTTTTTCTTTTTTAAGCTTTGTTCGTGATAGCTAGCGCTGGCACGGGATTAACTCGCAGTGTCTCATAGCGCTGTAGTGATGTCGAATTATCGATGTCAAATTATTGGTAGTTGCCCGTAGAAAACCAGCAATAAAAACTGTAAAAGGAATACTTAGTAGCTGATTTTCTGTTCATCTCTTGATTTATTAAATATTTGTGTTGCACCCTCTGCTTTGACGCTCTTCGGGATGGGGTCAGCTTTCTAAGATGTTTTTCTTAAACTTAACTTCATCCGCTGTACAGTATCTTTAGTTATAAGTCCCGATTCGGATATATTTTCGACTTGTTATCGACCTAGGATTCAGCTAAGCCGACAAAGGCAATTCGTTCCCTAGAACCTGCTGGCTTCTACAAGACGTGACCTTGATATGACCGGACTTGTCCTATCCAGGATTATAGTCAAAGGCATACCAACTACGGGTTGCTCTTTAGAGAGGTGATGATGTGACCGGGACAGCCGGGGACTAACACCAAGGAAGGAAGAAGAAGTACTAATATTTTTATGGAAATTTTCAAAGGGGCAATACGCCTGGCATCGGCATATTCTTATCGACATTTCCACTAGGTTATCACGCATCACTACTCACAGCTCGCAGCAATGCCATGTCATTAGCTAAGTAAACAACTAGAGCGGATTTGCAAATGTGTTTGCTTTATTCAAGTAAACTTTGTTTGTTAGCGACTGGCAGACAAAAGTAACAAATCGTTCGTTATTATATATAGTCATAGGCACTATTGCTTGCCTGACGTACTTTTGATAAGTACTTTGCACGTAGTAGGAGCACAGTGTTCTTTTTTCATATCCATACTTTTATTTTTTCTCATGGCTATAAACTATCGACCCTCAAGTTCGTAAATTGCTCCACTGGTTCTTAAAAACTTGCCTAATGGTTTTTCCTTTTTACAACTGCATTATCCCAGTATTTAGCCGCTTTTTGCTTTTAGACAAATGCTTTGTAAAGAACACGACGGATAAGAACTAAAGCGTATTCGTAATACTGCACGTTGGGAGCAAATACCTAGTGACTTCAAAGGGCTTTTTTTACTGCCTTTAAATTGGCAACCATCTTTGATAATAGTTTTGCAAAGATGCAAGATTTCATGTTTGCCTTGTAACGTAGAAAAACATAGTGTGTGCCACCAGCTTCTCTTCCCAAGCAGATAGTAAAAGTCGGTCAAGGGAAAGCCTAATAAACTTGGGATTTTAATAGGTGATGGGCTAGCAACTAGTTACCTAATATTTGAAACTGAGTTCCATCATTAAGTTATATATAGCTAAATGTGGCCTTTAAACGTAAAAAATTTTAAAATTAATTAATAAAAATATACTTATATAAAGGAGTTTATGTTAATAAAAACACAGCTGTGTCCGGGATTTTTATTATATTTTAGTGCCTGGGTCTGCTACACTCGATTAAACTTTGAAGCTTTGAGCTGAAAACAGAATCTCTAATAACATTCGCCATGTGTGTTCAAGAGCTTTCTCATTAGTTATGAAAATTAGATATTTATGCAATATTATTTTCGTTCATGGATATTGGAACACTGAAATTTTCCTAAAAATAAGTTAATTCTAAAATAACCTAAGTATAAGTCTTTAGTAAATGCATTCGCATGTGGCGCGGTGGCAAAAAAGTCAAATTAATGTACCTAATGTAGAGAAATCACAGTATGAGATAGGTAGTTTAAAAATTAAAGGGTAAAAATCTTTTATATTATATTCTCGTGTCACAATGTTCGTTCCTGTACTCCTCGGCTCGGCCGAAACGGCTTGACATAATATTGAGTAGGTTTGAGAATCGGCCAACACCTATTTTTCATACCCCTTAATGATAGGGTTGTCCACCCTTAACATTTTTTTTTAACTAGAAATTACTTAAGAATTATTTATATAGCAAAACAACGTTTGCCGGGACAGCTAGAAAAATATAAAATATCAATGGTTGAATTTACTAAACTATGCCAGGCGAAGTATGGTAATACTACGAAATAGGTAATGTGCGTATAATTTGGAAAAAATAGTTAAAATTCAATTCGAGAGCATTGGTGGTCAATTAGGTAAGATGCCTGACCATAATGCGCAAGTAATGCGCGAGGAGGCACAGGTTCAAAACCTACCTCGGCCATGTAAAAGCTTGTTGGCCAAAACCTTTTTTCAGAGTTATGTAAATTAGTTTGAGTGCTAACCCATATTGTGATGTGAATGATTTAAGGTAAATTTCTTAGTTTAAATATTATGTTTTAGAAGGGAAGGCAATCGAGCCAATCAAAACAAAACGAAAACAAATTAACCGACATTGTGTTGGATCGCTACCATAAACCAGGCCTGATTCTCAAGGGAAATGGGTGAAAATGAATCCAGCCAGTTAGAAGTTATTAGGGTCCAGTGGGATTAATTAAAGTTTCACTAAACACAGTATTTAAAGCCTGATAAACTTAAGCCGTTGAAGAATCAAGTGGCTAATTGATAGGCATGAATGAAGTTAGGTTAGTAATACATGTGGGGTAACCAAACGCTAGCCTTTATTCCATCGTGAAGTTATGGTAATTTTATAATGTAAATAATTTTTAAGTAATCTCAATACCTACTTATAAAAGTATGCCTTCCTATAACAATGTATACTTACTTATTAATGGAACATAATTATTGATAGTATTTCATTATTTTAGGTTTCTTTTTCCTCATTAAGAGTTGTAAATTAATATGCTTCATTTCAGGATCAGGCAGTATTAAATATACTTCATAATCCCTACCAGGGATCTTCTAATTAATGTGTGTTATACTGACCAGTCGGAATTTGTTTGAAACAATGCGTTGTATTTAGACGCTTACCTGAACTGGGATAAAAGGTCGCCTTTATTAAACTTATTTGGAAGGAAGAGAAAACATCTAATTGCGCTGTCCTACATAAAATAACAATAAGCCCCCGGGCTATGCCGTACCGACCATACTTTAGTGAGGATTTACTTAGTTCATGAATTAAATTTTATTCATTCCAAAGGTAAGGGTCGTTGCTGAATTGAGCTTGTCATTAAAACAGAGGATTCGATTAACATTCTAAATCGGATTAAATCGACTCCAGTGTTATTGAACGAATTTAGTCTAACCTTATTTCATCTGTTCTTTACACCAAAAGGGTGTAAAGAACAGATGGAATAAATGTAAGTTTCACGTAGCGTCAAAGAAATTATTATTTTTTAATATATACTTAATTATTATACACATAAAAACCTATTTCATTCAATCCAGTCACCAGATTCAGAAATAGCAACCCTGAATTTTTCGGCACAATGAATTTCTCCGGAATTATGGAAATTTCATTCGCCAAGGAAAATATGTCCGTCTGTTGTCCCTGTTCACGCGTGGCTGGCCAAAAGATTTGGCGTTGTAATATACGAGCTAAAATCTACCTGGGGTGAGTATAGTTAGGATCTTCCGTAGGAGTCTACGAAATTAAGGTATGTTTGTTGTTTGTTTTGCAATTGGTGAAACCAATATTCACGTTTGCAAGTTAGGGTTAACATTTAGAGCTATATGAATTTCTCATTTGGAAACAGCATAATATTTACCTACAAAGTTTTGGGGCTGCAGGTGTAATATGAAATAGTAATTACTGTGCACTGCTTTAGTGAAAGAACATGTTATAGACATCTGTCTATAAGCGTTTAGTAGGTTCGTGTAATATTTTTTAGTAGGTTATTCAAATAGCATTCGGGAGTACTTACCACGGGATTTTTCCGTATTTTTGCAATCTACACGGGCAGAAAAACAGGTTGTTTGCCAGCTGCTCTGCATCATTCTCATCATCAGCAAGTTCTGTAACGATGGAAATTATATAAAATATACATGTACATTCGTATCATGACGTCATAACTACTTACAGGGTAGACAGAGCCAACAGTCCCGAAATTGTAAGGCTACGTTCAGCTGGCCATAGTTTAGTGATGGAATTGAAATTCAATATAATAGTGATAGGTTGACTGGTTGCTAGCCCAACGCCTAAAAGAAGAATCGCAAATTTATGAGCATATCCCTTAGCCGTCTTTTAACGCACTATCGAAAAGAGATGGAGTGGTCCTATTCTAAAAATGCCGGGAACCACACGGTCACAAAAAAATGAAGAAAACATTTACATTTCCGTTGAATAAACCAGCTGGGACCCAATAAGTGGAGCAAGCAGTTGCTTCTGCAGCCCGCGTGGAGTATGACAGTGATATATCACCGCATACAAATTGCTGCACTTTTAAACTTACAGGTAGGGTCACCAAATAAACAAGAGTTTATTGGAAATATCTCCCACGATACAGCTTTTTCGTATTATACACACATATAATCACGTTTTTCTCTTACAGGGTAGATTGGTTAATGATAGAACTGAGATTTAAATAGTGACAAATCGCTAGTCCATCGCCCAAAGAAAAGTAATCCCAAGTTTATTAGCCTTTACAGAAGTAGCTGGTACACACTATGTTTTCCCTCGCTACTAGGCCAGCATGAAACCTTGCACTAGATGATGTGCGCCTTCCCTTTGTTGCCTTTTACAACATCCATGAGAAATAGATGGAGTGATCTTATTACAAAGTGCCGAAAACCACACGGCATCCGGAAACGGTAAGGTCACCAAACAAATAAGCGATAATTGAAAAAGTCGACCTAGTCCGAAAAGGCTGCCTTTTGTTAAAAGTTGTTTGCTTTTGAAACGTCAAACGATAAGGCTTCTGTTTTGTTTATGTTAAGAGGTAACATCAAAAGAATAATCATAAATTGAAACTAGTTATAAATTAAAATAAGTATTATTATAATTGGATTGTAAAGATCGTTTGACACCTGAGATAGAACAAATAACGATGACTGTTTTCTATATATTTTTTTATATTTCTTATCTTTTTTATAACAAACAAACGACGATCTTCAAAATCTGATAACGTGCGCCAAATGCTGGAGTAATATGTAAGAACTATCTTATTAGTACGAGTAATATATTATCTTTCATCACCCTCTTTATGTAAGTCGTGATTGCATCCTTACCTCTTTGGGGAGGAGTCCTGGTTCAGTTAATATTTTTAATATTTAATAATTTTAATAATATTAATATTTTAATATATACGGGACAAATTACACAGATTGAGTTAGCCTCGAAGTAAGTTCGAGACTTGTGTTACGAGATACTAACTCAACGATACTATATTTTATAATAAATACTTATATAGATAAACATCCAAGACCCAGGCCAATCAGAAAAAGTTCTTTTCTCATCATGCCCTGGCCGGGATTCGAACCCGGGACCCCCGGTGTCACAGACAAGCGTATTACCGCTGCGCCACAGAGGCCGTCAAAAGTTAAGTAAGTTAATGAAAGTCAGATTGAAAAACAATCTTTGTTTTTAATTCTATCAAATTTTAAGCAACCGATTTAGGAAATCGGTGCTTTTAATTATGGTTACGGCAGGTTTCTAAATCGGGACGTGTGGTCGCTGGATATAAGATCCCAGTCTGAATAATTGATAGTCCGGTGAGACTGTGTTTTATTTATAAAGCACATTGACCAGCAAGGTCACAATACAAATTATTTTTTTTATTAATTAATTTTTTTTTATTTGCATAATACGATAACGATAAGACTTAATTAAGGTTTTTAGTCTTTTAGAGACTATCTGTCACATTTTAGAAATGTTTGGTTTCAATTCGACATTTTAAAGGCAACATGTGAAAGGCAAAGAATTCTGATCCCAACTTCCCAACTGATATCATAAATGCGAAAGTAAGTTTATTTGTTATCTGTGCACGCGTTATCTATTGAACCAATCTTCTTAATGCTTTATGTATATACTAGCTTTCCGCCCGCGGCTTCGCCCACGTGTAATTCGGTTATATATAGCGTTTTTTAATGATCTCGACAGGGCTTTGTCTTCCACAGGCTGAAATCTTGTTACAACTGGAATTAAATATAGCCTGTGTTACTCAGGGATGATGTAGCTTTCTAATGGTGAATGTTTGAAATCGATTCAGTAGTTTCGGAGTTTATCGATTACATGTGTAAACAAACAAACATATAAAAAAATAGATTGTTCCTCTTTATAATATTAGTATACATACAAATCTATATAGAAAAAGTAAAGCGAGACAAAATCATCGTCTCAAAAGAAAAAAAAAACAGGATTTATAGGACGAAGAGGCCTTACAGGATTTCCTTCTGTTTAAGTATTTGCGTCTGATAGTCATCATCCCATGTGAATGAGCTGATGATGGAAGGTACAACTCCTCAACGGTTAGGAGTTGAAAGAAAATTCTTACGAAGTTATACGTACATGTGAGGCTATTAGGTTGACCTAATAATAAAAAGTAAATCTCATTAACGTTAAGAATTTAAGTGAAAATGGATGCGGACAAATTTCGTCTCTTCACTTGTTTCCTTTTAGCTGTTTGTATGGGTAGTGTTAACACAAAATAGGGATTTAAAGGCGTGATGTTATTAATGTTATGCATGTATGTACATAATTATGTATGTTATTATGTATGTTAAAGAGACGACTGAAAGTTGTCATACAAAGTCTTTTTTTTAAGGATGGGAAATCATCAAATGACCTCTCCCGCTCTGGGTGGAACGGAAGGGAGTGTCAGACTTTTACTGACTAAAACCCACCTCGTTCCTTCAGTTGCCCTTTGCGTTCCGGGGCCACGGTATTTCGTTAGAACTTTCCCGCAGCCCCGGCTCAGTTTATCCCGTTTCCCCCCCTGGGGGGTTGACATTTCAAAAATCCCTTCTTAGTGCTCACTTATGTTACTAAAGGAACCTCTGTTCAAAATCTCAGACTCCTATACCGAGCGGTTTCGGCTGTGCGTTAATAAATCAGTCACCCAATCGCACCCCCTAAATCACGATTGGAGGGTAGTTTGAAAAAACTTATAATGTCAAACATATTTACTTGCCTATGTACGTGTTCATGCCAAGTTTCAAGTTTATAAACCCAAGGAATAAGATTTTTCATAGAAACGTTGTTACCCCTTTTCCCCCCCTTGGGGGTTGAATTTCCAAAAATCCTTTCTTAGTGCTCCCCTACATATCCCAAGGAACCTACATTCCAAATTTCAGCTGTCTACGACCAGTAGTTTCGACTGTGCGTTGTCTGTCAGTCAGTCACTCAGTAACGGAAGAGTTTTATATATATAGATTAATTAAGAGTCTGGAGAAAGACTTGGGTACTTTTCATCCCGATAAAAAATTTAGTTCTCGTGAGATTAGCGCAAATCCTGTATTTTCCTGTAGGTGGCGCTAAATTCGCGTAAGCAAAACTGCGGGTGAAAACTAGTAATGTTATTAATAAGGTTTTTAATCACTAACATGTTTATATTAAGTTACCTGCGATAGAATGATTTCTGTTTATCTCATCAGAATGAGCCTTGGGGAAGCTTTTAGAGCCTAATCCTGTAATGTCAAGGATATGTATATCGTAGATTCTAATGTAGGTGATGTGAGAGCTTTGGGAAATGTAAGGGAATACTCGTTGATTTCGTTTACTTAGTATCTATATCAAAATATTTGCATACATTTTCATTACAAATTTGATTGTAGGGTAATGTAGTTTAGTTGATACATGGAAAGCAAATTTTAATGTTAAATATGAGTTTTTGCCACTATATTGGAAACAAAAGTTATAAAGAAATATTTACCGCGATTGACTTATATTTTTCCGCCATTTATTTTTATCAAAGACGAGCTCTTAAATAAACAACAAAACGCCTATAAAACTTTTCAATTCATTTAGTAGGAACAAAAGAAAATAAAAGAATAAAAAACAGGACGTATTGGCCATGAATTTCATTGTTCACTTTATTTAATTTCTTACACTTCAGTGGAGCGTGTATCGGCTGTCGTTTGGAGCGGCCGGGAAATGGCGGCGACTTTGATATTTTTAACAAAATATACCTATTTTCCTTATTAAAGATGTTGTGAACCGTGGTATTAAGATAGAAACGTTTATTTTTATTTATTCTCCTACGGGGTAGACAGAGCCTACAGTAAAAAAAGAAAGTCCATGTTCAGCTGTATTGAGATTTGAATGGTGAATTCACGACGTATTGCTATTTGATAAGTTTTCATTGACAAAAAAAATATTTTCTTCCTATTTTTATGTTGCTTACAGTACCTACAATTGATTATAGGTAGAATGCATAGGATACCTGCCGTAACATTGTTGAGTGCCTTCAGACCGAACATAAAGCGACTTAAGTCTTGTTTTACACAACACGTCTTATTGTCTAGCCGTCTGCTACACGACACGGTATTTACCTTTGAATTGCTCCAAGTTTATGCGCTGGTAAAACTGGTAATGCGGCTACATGAAACGACAAATTACGCCCTTTTAATACATACATACATTAAAAAAAAGTTGCATTTATTCACTATACCGCTGGGTTTTGTTTTTTTAAAATTGGGATGCAGGGTTCCTTATTTGTTCCAGGCGTGCACTAAAAGATACGAGTAATTTGCCGACATTTCCGCAGAAACGGAGATTAACGGAATTTATCTTTTAACGCGATTGGACCCGCGGGCGTAATCTAGTCTCTTTCATTTACTCGGGTAATATAGCCTACATGAACGTATACAAAAAGCCGTTACGCAAAACATATGCACGAGTTTAAAATATGAAATTTTGTAGCAACTGTGTGAATCCGTAACTAACTTTTGACCTTAATAAAACTCCCGTTAGTCAGGGATAACATTAAAATATCTCCCCGAATTTCATAACAACTCAAACTTTTGGGATAGGTAGGCTTTATTGTGAAAATTTTGTTCTCGTGCAGTAATAATAAAGTAGTGTTGCGACCGGCGTTATAGTTGTCATCTGTTTATAGCTCTTAAGCATTAATTAATATGATCCTGTCATAGAAAATGGAATAATAGACCTCGGCTTCTCTCCAGAGAGGTGAGGACGCAACCGGGACTAACGCCAGAAGGACGATGATTCCAGAACAACATTGTTCCATTCTCTTTGGAATCTACGCATAAATTATGCCCAATTACTTCAAATAAAAAATAATAATGAAAATTGACTTTTACAATGCTGTGTGGTTTCTGGCAATTTAAAATAGAATCACTGCTTATCTTTCCCATGGATGTCGTAAAAGGCGACTAAGGGGTAGGCTTATAAACTTGGGATTCTGGCTAGCAACCTGGCACTGTTTGAATCTCAATTCCATCATGAAATCATACAGCTGAATGTGGCCTTTCAGTCTTTTTTAAACTGTTGGCTTTATCTACCCCGCAAGGGTTATAGACGTGACTATGTATGTATACCCAATCACTTCTAATACAAAATAATAATGAAAATTAACTTTTACCTTCTTGTCACCTGAATCTATTCACTAAGCCATCCAGTTGAACGTGGCCTTGCCTTACCGCGACAGTTGGTTCTCTGCAATGCATACAAACATGATACAAGTACTTTATCAATAAACTCTTAATAATATCCTACACTTAAATAACAGCGGAATTTGAATGCTCCCTCAGAATTTCAGGCATCTTGCGTGTGGCGTAGTTAAGTGAAAGAAATTTCAGGAATGCCGCCTGTGGCGTAGTTAAGTGAAAGTCACGTTGAAATGGTTGTCTTAATAAAGGCTTTCCCCCCATTATCCAGTTTACGTGTCACCCGTTAAGGTTTACGACTTAGGAGGTATGTGTGTGTAAGCATGAATCAGATGTACTATAATTAAGGCTTTGTATGTAGATTAAAACTGTCGGAACTGAATTTTATGTTGCGAGTGAATCCATTATGTAAGTCAAGTAATGTTTAATATAATGTTGTTAAGTTTATTTTAATAAAAAGTAAGAATAATAGAAAATATTTATATGACATACAACAGCGAATCGCTGGTCTGGTTTTGATGTAATTTTGAAGACGTATAGGATTTATTAATAGAATTTCTATTTTTATTAATAGAAGTTTGTGGGGCATTAAAATCGGTTAAGTCGTTATAGAGACACATGCATACTTATACATATAATCACGTCTATTCTCTTGCTTCTTTTGGAGATAAGTATTCACAAATTTGTGCAAAGGTAAAAGTTTTCGAGCGGTCTAAGTTTGCGGTGAACAACTAGTTATAAAAGAATCATTATTATCTCCCAAACCTGAGTTTCACCGCTGGACCTAGGGACGTAAAGTTGACTTCGTGCACGCGGCACTCACTTTTTCTGCCATTAGGTAACTTGTTAAAAAAATGTACAGCTTCATTCACCTCTGTTTTTACGTTTGGTATAGTCTCACTAGATATAATTGTTAACTGCGTTCGCCTGAAATAAAATGTTACATACCTACATAACGTCACGTGAATATCCCTTGCGGGGTAGACAGAGCCAACAGTCTTCAAAAAACTGCAAGGTCACGCTGTATGGCTTACGTTATAATATGTTAGTGTCTTTTATTTTAAGTAAGCGATATACTTATACAACCAAGTTATACTAAAATTAAAAACTTTTTTCATAACATAGGGTAGGTATTAAAAAGACGAACAAGGCAAAGACAAAAAGAGTTTATGACAACCAGTCATAAAAAAAGTCTAAGTAATTAAATTAACAAATCATCCTTAGGTTTTAGAAACTGCCACGGGCGATCAAAAGTTTGGAAGTTCATCCCTAGACATTAATTTAATTTACAATTTCACGTAATACTTTATTCGTCTATCGCCGTTTAACGTGTACGTGTAAAAATATTTTGATCATCCTTTTGTAATGGAACGGTATATTTAATTAATTTGTAGGGATACGATAGCTATGATATGATAAATAGAGGGATGATGTTAAACAAGTCATTATTGTTTGTATTATTTATCATAAATTTAATTAAAATGAACCAAGAGTAGGTAGTTTACCACATTCTTAAGTACTACCACTACCTAATATATGACATACATTGATATATTGACGTTTATATCCCATGCGGGGTAGATAGAACCAACAACTTTGTAAATGTCTTTGCAAGGCCACATTCAACTGTATACCTACTACTGTATTAAAGGGTTTATCACTTTTGTATTACCAAATAGCTGATCGTGGCCTATCAGTCTTTTCGAAACTGTTGGCTCTGTCTGCCCCGCAAGGGATATAGACGTATAATCGTATGTATGTATGTACATTTGAGTTATTCAAATTGATTACTAATTCAAACTTGGGCAGGTTAAATCCCGGATGATGTTTCAGTAAATGTAGCTATCAGAGAGTTAACTGATGTCACGGTGGCCGACAGGATCTCGACAAACTTTGATTGGTTCGTGGCTACACGCTCAAGTACACGGACGCAAACTTGCCAACTAATTTATATATAATTGGAACATGTGACCTATTCACATATCCTCGGAGAGTTACATTGCGCGTGCGAGATTCAAACATGCAAAGTTATGGGATTTCGGTTCACAAGATTTGGTAAAATTACATTTAAAAGTTTTTTTTTTATAAATTCGTTACTAATTGAACCATCAAATGTTATTTGGTTATCTGAACAAAAAAATAAAATTTTATAAAGGCTTTGATGAAAGCAAAAGTGATCTTTTCTTCGTTATATTTCATAATCCAACTAAACTATTTATTTATATATTGAAACTTTGTTGTACAAAATAAAACATAAAAGGCGGACTAATGGTAAAAGTTTTATCTACCAGACAAGAATTGGGTCTGACAGAGAACTTAAAAGTAAACGACGCCTAACAAATAAATTTAAATTAAATAAAAAGTAAAAGAATGAAAAATATGAGTGTTTTATAAAAAATATTTTTTAACTATTTTCCTCTCCAATTGCAGACTCTTATTCAAATGGTGTGGAAGGATAATCTGGTCCGAGGAAATCTGGATTAGAAGTTCGGCTTAATTTCACTTATTCGGATTACGGTCCGATAAATATTTACATTTTAATCCGAATGGATTGGATAACAATGAACAAAAGCATTTTGTTAGTAACCGTTCTCAGTTTATAACTGTTTGCGATACCTATAGTAACTTTTAAGCCTAATCCTTTTGGATTATTATTCTCATGCTTGTGCCCCTCTGTTCGTTGAGTATTGAAGAAAGATAATCAACGAACAGACATACAGGTACAAGCATGTGAATAATAACACAAAAGAATAAGACTAAAAAACTTTTTAATCCTATTATTATATAGTACCTACTAGCTGTCCCAGCAAACGTTGTATTGCCATATAAATAATTTTTAGTTAAAATAAAGTGTTAAGGGTGGACAACCCTTATCACTAAGGGGTATGAAAAAAGATGTTTGCCGATTCTAAGACCTACTCAATATGCTCACAAAATTTCATGAAAATCGGTCAAGCCGTTTCGGAGGAGTACGGGAGCGAACATTGTGATACGAGAATTTTATAAAGTGATATTAGGAAGCTGTCTTAATATCTGAATCTCACTAACAGCCTCCAGCTGTTAACATGTCCTTCGAGTTTTGTTATTGGCTCTATCTAACCCGTCAAATCGTTAACGGGGTAGATAGACGTAAAGACGAGAATCTTATAAATCGCTTCGTACACATCGATATCTACTTTATTATATGTATTGATATTAATTATTCTAGGTTGTAATGAAATAGTTACCCAATTAATGCGTGGGTACCGCAATCTCGTTGAATATTCACCAGGTGGTTGGACCGATATGTCCCATCTTTTAATTTTTATTTTTATTTACCCATATCTTTAGGTTTTTCATTCAAGGCTAGCACCATCTAGGTAGTGGCGAGGTACCTCCTTCTAAAACCTAATGCGGAAGGCCTCTTTGGTTAGCGCCTGACTGGCCACATGAGCGACAGTGTGTTGTTTTTCTTTTTAAAAAACATTATGTCAAAATCTCTAATGTCGGAATCTTCCGAATTTTTCTCTTCTCCGTTTTTTTAATTGATCTTCGACTGGAACTGTTAATTTATGAGTTTTATTTAGTCGTTAGTCATTATACTACTTCGATTTGTGAAGTGAACATACAGACTTTTGGTGTAATCAGTGTTATTCAAGGACTTAAAATAGCCGGCCGGCAGAAACCTAGAAGCCTCCCAGAGCCCTGGTCAGCCTCACTGCGAGGATTTCTTCTGCACGGTGGATGTTGGTGAGTACTTTTAAACTGCCTAGGTTACGGTCGTCTAGCCTTGGATAATATCATATTTTTCCATTTCCTTTTTCTCATACTTTTCTTTTCGGTTACGCTCCCCGCAGGATAGGCCCTATTTACACGGGCTATCCATTACTTTATTTGGTCCATTCGAGTACGGATACGAACTGGTTTAGGTCAATCTTTTGAAATATAGTGCGTAACTATAATTGGCACGTAAATTCCTTAGGGCGACCGCCATTTTGTTTTCCAAAGAAAGTGCATAATTATTAGCATTTTCTCATTTTAATACTATTCCATCTTTACTTAATATTATTCTCATTAGGATAATTTATGCGTATTAGGTAGGAAATACCTAGTTGAGTATTCGTACGTAATTATTGGTACGGAAATTCGACAAAGGGATTTCACCTGTCGCCATATTATAAAATTTGTCATAATTGCATAATTTTTAGCATTTCCCTTTTACGTTATTTTCGGTTTTCTGATATTATTTCATACCGAAATAATCAATAATTATTATTTATTGGTTTTGTGAAATACCGCAAGACTTCATTTATTTCTATATAATGGCTTCATCCGACGAAATGGAGATTAATCCCGAAATTTCCCTTTTGAATTCTAAAAAACAAATGCTTTTTTCCCGTATTAGTGATATATTTGAACTTTCAAAGAAGGTTACTAGTTACACATTAAAATCCTGTGAAAGTTTCATGGCCACGTCAGAGACAATTGACGATATGCGTAGTGATTTTGAAAAAATAATCGATAGACTCAATTTGCTAATGCTTGAAGAGAACCCTAAATTTGTTCCTAATTATCAAGAGTTGGCCGTCTTTGACGATTTGTACTGTCGTATTAAACGTGTTCGTAATAACGTAAATGACGAAGTCAAGGTTAAGGAGCCCACGGTATCAAAATGTAACTATAAAACTCATATAAAACTTCCTGCCGTTGAGATCCCTAGTTTCGATGGACGTACTGAGAACTGGCCTATTTTTTATGAGTCATTCAAATCTAACATACATAATAATACTCAATTGTCAGATTCTCAGCGGGTGCAATATTTAATAGGTAAATTAACGCACAACGCCCTCAAGATCACGGCCGGAATCGTACCTACTGGCGAAACCTATAGAATAATATGGGATAGCTTAGTTAAACGATACCAAGATAAACGCACGCTAGGTGCACATTATTTGTCTAATATTTTTGATTTGAAAAATACTTCTTATACTGCACAGAGCTTAGAGATATTCATTGAGAAATACTCTGCTTCTATTTTAGCATTAAAACAGTTAGGGATTTCGGAATTGTCTGATTTTATTTTCCTTAATTGTGCATTACGTAATTTAGACACACAATCTGTACAAGCTTTCGAGTTATCGGTACGTGAGAAAGAAATACCGTCCTCTGACGACTTAATTACATTTATTCGTGATCAAGTTAAAATATTACAACGTTCAAATAATTTAAGCTCTAAAAATTCGAACGTCAATAAACCTCTTTCTCAGTCTTCTAATAACTCGCGTAAGAAGAATACGTACACGTTGTTGTCTCATAGTGACAACACTGTTGATTCCGTGTCACTTGAGAAATGCCCTTGTTGTCATGGCAATAAGCATGCGTTGTATCACTGTTCATCTTTCCGCAACTTAGATTCACCTAAAAGTAGATATGATTTTATTAAATCTAAGAACGGTTGTGTTAACTGTTGTGGATTAAACCACACTGTTTCCAATTGTAATTCGTCAGCTGTTTGCGGATTATGTAACAAGCGACACCATACTTTGTTGCATTTCGATAGAGTACATAATTCTAAGCAAAATGCTATTAAAAGCAAAACTCATTTCCAAACTTCGCAAGTCGGTAAAACTGATTCTTCATCTCGAGTCGAGTGCGCGTGTACTAGTCAGCGGCCCGCTTGTCAGGTCGTAGAGAATGTTTCGAACCTGAGTATGAACTCCGCCAGTGGCGCGCAGAACCCGCCGTATCAACCCGCCCCTGTGACGTCATCTTTGTTTACCGATGCCGCCTCGATGTCTTTTAATGCTAAAGTGCATTCGAGCGCTATTTTGCTAGCTACGGCACAGGTCTACGCCAAGGGTAGGGATGCGAGTAAGATGTTGATTCGTTGCTTGATTGATAATGCTTCAATGAATAACCTTATAACAATCGACACTTGCAAATTATTAAACTTACCAATAATTCCATTAAGTAATTCTTTTGTTAAGGGAATTGGTATGTCAACACGTCCTATTCATGGGCATGTTGTTTTAAATATAGAGTCTCGTGTAGACAGCAAACAGTCATACCGAATTAGTGCATTAGTGGTTGACTGTCTTACGGATGAATTGCCATCCTGTTTTATTGATAAATCTGATTTTACTCATTTAGAAAATATTTGTTTGGCTGACCTTACCTGGAACATTCCCGGGGATATACACTTAATCCTTGGCGCTCAGCTATTCCCCTATATTTACCTAGGTGACAGAGTTGAATCAGGCACTAGCGCACCACCCGCTGTATTGACAACCTTTGGTTATGTTTTGATGGGTGATGTACCCAAAACATCCTCTGTTCCTCCGTTCACTGGGTTCACTCTAAACGATGTCCTTCAGAAATTCTGGGAGTTAGAGGAGATACCGCAGATGAAATATTTAAGTCCGGAAGAAACAGAATGTGAGAATTTATTCACATCTTCAGTGTCACGTGACAAGTGTGGTCGCTATTCCGTTTCTCTGCCGTTCTGTCGCACGCCTTCAGAATTAGGTAACTCAAGGGCTATTGCTCTTCGTCGATTTATGGCTTTAGAGCGAAAATTTAAACATACTCCCGGGTTGAGGGAAAATTACAATTCTGTAATTCATGATTACATCAATAATGATTATTTATCTGAAGTTCCCCAATCTTCTTTAAATGTTGAGGGCTATTACATTCCTCACCACGCAGTTATTCGGGCAGACAAGCCTATGCCTCGTATCGTTTTAGATCCAACCGTTAAAACGCATACTGGTCTTTCTCTGAATGATATCCTTTACGTTGGCCCTAATTTGCAGGCGGACTTATTTTTACTACTTATTGATTTTCGATTGTTTCCAATAGCTATGACGGCTGATGTGAAACAAATGTATTTACAAATTGGTATTCCCGAAGATGATCGGAAATATTTGCGTATTTTGTTTCGATTCAATGAGAACGAACCTATTCGTACTTTTCATTTTAGTCGTTTACCTTTTGGACTGAAGTCAAGCCCTTATCTCGCTATGAGAACTGTTAAGCAGTTGGCTGAGGATATGTCTCATGAGTATCCTGAAGCAGCCACTGTCGCTAAAAGTAGGCTTTATATGGACGATTTAGTTTATTCAGTGCCTAATGCTAAAATTGCAGTTTCTTTGTCCAAGCAATTGGTTTCCCTGTTTAAGGCGGGATCTCTCGATCTTGTCAAGTGGACTAGCAACTCTTCTGAGGTGTTGTCACAGTTACCCGAGTCTCATCGAAGCACGGTGGATATTTCCAAAGGGGGTAATGTTTCCAAGGTGTTAGGTCTCGCCTGGGAGCCTACTGATGACAAATTGTTTGTTACTATTTGCGATGTACATGATAAATGTACCAAGAGGAACATCCTCTCTATTGTAGCTCGCTTATTTGATGTCCTGGGTGTAATTTCCCCAGTCATACTATATGCTAAATTACTGATTAAAGAGTTATGGCTCTGCAAAGTAGATTGGGATGAAACTCCTCCAGAGAGTATAATCCGTCGTTTTGCCTTTCTCACCCAGGAACTTCCCTTATTGAGAGGCGTGAAGATTCCACGTCATGTTGGAGCTTCCGATGTATGTGAAGTCAATCTTGTGGCTTTCTGCGATGCAAGTATGAATGGTTATGGATGCGTTATATATTTGCATTGCACTGATCAAAATCAATTAATTACGGTTAGATTGCTATGTGCGAAATCCAAGGTCTCCCCTGTCAAAGTCACTACATTGGCTCGTTTAGAATTATGTGCTGCTGTTTTGATGTCTAAACTGGTAAAAATTGTACGCGATGCTTATAGTCTTCGAATACATCTCAACGGTATTTATGCTTTCTCAGATTCGACTATTGCTCTTTCTTGGATACATTCCTCACCGCACAGGTGGTCGGTTTTTGTCAGTAATCGTATCGCTCAGTGCCAAGAGAATTTGCCAGCACATCATTTCTATCATATCAGTGGGAGTGAGAATCCTAGTGACTGTGTGTCACGTGGTATGTTACCTTCGCAACTGCTTTCTAATAGCCTGTGGTGGAATGGCCCTCCATGGTTAATCAACCCACCAACTACATGGCCAATAAAACCGTTTTCTTTAATGAATATGGATTCTTTACCTGAACTCAAAGTTAATGTTTTTACTAATAAAACTTATCAAATTGAGTCACCCGTACTGTACGAGTTAACTAAACGTTTCTCTTCCTGGGAGAAACTTTTGCGTACTACGATTTATGTATTGCGTTTTATAAAGAAAATCCCAGTTATAAATATTAAGGCATATTTAGTTTCTGAAACATTTTTATTACGTGCCGTTCAAAGTGTTCATTTTCAAGAGGACATAAAGTTAATCAAATCTAATAAACTTCCTTGTAAAAAATTACAAAACTTATCAGTTTTTCTTGACGAGGACGATGTCCTTCGAATTGGAGGAAGACTCACGAATTCTGATTTGCCTTTTGAGGTGAAGCATCCTGCGCTTTTGCCTAAAAAGGATCATGTGGTTGATCTTATTATTACTCATTACCATCAGACCAATTGTCATACTGGTCCTGGTTTACTTATTTCTATTCTACGACAAAAGTTCTGGATATTAGATGCTAGAACTGTCGTAAGATCTAGACTTAGAGAATGTAATACCTGTTTCAGGTCGAATCCCATTCATCCAACTCCTAAAATGGCAGATTTGCCCCCTTTTCGCATCGCTGAAGCGAAAGCTTTCGTGCATACCGGAGTGGACTATGCCGGTCCTATCCGCATCACTCTGACTCGTCGTAGAGGTCAACATTCGCAGAAGGCTTATATATGTCTTTTCGTTTGTCTTGTTGTGAAAGCAGTTCATATCGAACTAGTCTCTGATTTGACGTCTGAATCATTTTTATCCGCTTTCAAGCGTTTTATTTCCCGTCGCGGTCCAGTGTCCTATTTATACTCAGACAATGGCACTAACTTTATTGGAGCTAAAGCTCAATTGGACGATTTATACACTTTTTTATTAGATTCTAATTTCCAAAATGCATTAAAGGCAGAGCTTTCCACCCGTCGTATTGAGTGGAAAATGCTAGCACCGAAAAGTCCACATCATGGAGGAATATGGGAAAGTAACATAAAAAGTTTAAAAACTCATTTATATAGAGTGATAGGTACTCAGTTACTCACTTATGAGGAATTGCAGACAGTATTAGTTCAGATTGAGTGTATTATGAATTCTAGACCACTGAACGTTGTGTCATCTGATCCATATCCTGAGGTGGTTGCTCCAGCTCATTTCTTAATGTCAACTCCATTGCAATATCTGCCTGCCCCAGATCTGTCTAATGAAAAGACTAGTATTGTCCATCGTAAATTCTTACTAGATAGCATGATACAATCTTTCTGGAAAAAGTGGCATTTGGAGTACTTACACACACTGCAAATAAGACAAAAATGGGCAACTCCTAGTCACCCTGTCTCTGTAGGTACGGTAGTTCTTATGGGCGAAGATGCAACCGCTCCATTAACTTGGCCTATAGGTTTAATCACAAAAGTATATCCGGGCAATGATGGAATTGTCAGAGTTGCCTTAGTTAAAACAAAATACGGTGTATATAAAAGACCGGTTGTTAAATTATATCCTTTACCAACTCAATAAATCACTTCAAATACATTTGCATTATACTTTCATTTTAAATTACGTTAATGGTTTAATTGTCTCTTGGTTTAGCCACGTTCTCTCTTAACATATATTTCAATAATTAATACCTATAATCGAACTTAATTTTCTTTGAAAGTTCTTTGAACTTCCAAGCCGGGGAGAATGGTTGGACCGATATGTCCCATCTTTTAATTTTTATTTTTATTTACCCATATCTTTAGGTTTTTCATTCAAGGCTAGCACCATCTAGGTAGTGGCGAGGTACCTCCTTCTAAAACCTAATGCGGAAGGCCTCTTTGGTTAGCGCCTGACTGGCCACATGAGCGACAGTGTGTTGTTTTTCTTTTTAAAAAACATTATGTCAAAATCTCTAATGTCGGAATCTTCCGAATTTTTCTCTTCTCCGTTTTTTTAATTGATCTTCGACTGGAACTGTTAATTTATGAGTTTTATTTAGTCGTTAGTCATTATACTACTTCGATTTGTGAAGTGAACATACAGACTTTTGGTGTAATCAGTGTTATTCAAGGACTTAAAATAGCCGGCCGGCAGAAACCTAGAAGCCTCCCAGAGCCCTGGTCAGCCTCACTGCGAGGATTTCTTCTGCACGGTGGATGTTGGTGAGTACTTTTAAACTGCCTAGGTTACGGTCGTCTAGCCTTGGATAATATCATATTTTTCCATTTCCTTTTTCTCATACTTTTCTTTTCGGTTACGCTCCCCGCAGGATAGGCCCTATTTACACGGGCTATCCACCAGGTTAGCGAAGTCAGTCCCCGGATCCAGAGATTAGTCAGGTACAGCTCGACACAATTGTTTAATACCGGTTGTATATTGTACATATATTAAATCACGCGTCTTTCTAGGTGGTAGGCAGAGACAGATCTTTCCATGTTTAATATATTCGTTTGATAGTATAAGAGCCTCATGTGAGTAAAATGGCATTTCAATATAAAAAAGAAATGAGTTCAGAAACAGCTCTTGTATGCATTCTCATCGTCATAATATAGTAGGGTTACCATGCGTTTTGTTTGAACTGAGAAACTAGTAAAATGCGTAGTATGGGATTATGAAACATCTTTTACGAGTACGTATTGGAATCTTACTGGTAAGTTATATTAACTGATCTTATAAAATACAGATTGAAACAGATTTATATAGGCATTCGCTAAAGAAAAGATATTTCGAAATTGACATGGGAATAAATGTCCATGGGAAACCTAAATAGTCTAATTCAACGTCCCATTATTAATGTTATTAAGACTGAAATATTCGTTTGTTTATTAAAAATTTCCTTTTCTTGTCATAAAATATTTACTTATACAATACGAATAATTGTAAAAGCGCGAGTCTCAGAAAATAAATTGTTACCTATTTTATACGCGAAATGTGAATAGTAAGTGATTTTAATCATTAAATAATGTTTACACATGAATACCACGTCTTCATCCTACGGTGTAGACAGAGATTCCACATAGAATGTTCTGGACTATTATGGCCACACTAGCTTTGGTATCTGGGTTCATATTATTTGCATTTAATCAAGCGAGTCAGACCCACATGTATTCGCTGCACATTCGTATGCATTTGTCAGGGTTAGGTTCACATTGGATTATGCTAATAATTTTCATCCATTTTTACGATTCTGTGCCGTACTGTTCCCGGAACTAAGAGAGAAGCATATAAACTTGGGATTCCTCTCGTAGGCAATTGCGAACTGTCACTTTTGAACTTCAATTC
Organism: Amyelois transitella; assembly: GCF_032362555.1. Classification (NCBI taxonomy): domain Eukaryota; kingdom Metazoa; phylum Arthropoda; class Insecta; order Lepidoptera; family Pyralidae; genus Amyelois; species Amyelois transitella. The sequence continues at coordinate 3,378,295 of NC_083509.1, forward strand.
CATCACTAAGCCATACAGGTGAACGCGGCCTTTCAGTCTTTTTAAGAGTGTTGGCACTGACGACCATGCAAGGGATATAGTTCTATTATATGTATGTATGTTTTAAGATTCCCGCAGTGAAATAACAACAACAAATAACGAATCTGTTAATTTCCTCGAGTGAAGCGGCTCTGGGCTATCTTCAAAGACCTACGAAAATGGGTACAAACGTGCATATTTCGGAAATTTTAATTAGAGTATTTTCTTACATGAGGCGGTATATTTACAAATTCTTTTCTAATCATATGCAAAAATGTTGATAGAAGAAAAAATAAATAAACGTTATTGTCGAACAGAAAATATTCACTCAAACCAATGACTATTAAAATTCCTCCTCCCTTGAACGGGAGGAAAATATCATATTACAACGTAATATAAGATATTGAGAACGGTATTGTGCTCTTGATCGCAAATACTTGAAATATCGGGACAGAGCTCAGTTCCTTGTTAATATTGCTCAAAGCGGGGTTATACTTCAAAACCTCCCTTTTCCATTCAGGTCTGGCAGCGACGAAAAAATGTGTGCCAACTGCTTATATTCCCGTGCACATTGCAAAAGATAGCCACCTGTCTCTATTTGAATGTTAAACATACATACATACATATGGTCACGTCTATATCCCTTGCGGGGTAGACAGAGCCAACAGTCTTAAAAAGACTGAATGGCCACGTTCAGCTATTTGGCTTAACGATAGAATTGAGATTCAACTAGTGACAGGTTGCTAGCCTATCGCCTAAAAAAGAATCCCAAGTTTGTAAGCCTATCCCTTGGTCGCCTTTTACGACATCCATGGGAAAGAGATGGAGTGGGCCTATTTTTTTTGTATTGGTGCTGGGAGCCACACGGCAATGTATTGGTGCCGGGAGCCACACGGCAATTGAACGTTAAACTACTATTAAGGCATACAGTTGAACGTAGACTTTCAGTCTTTATAAAACTGTTGACTCTGTTTACCCCGTAAGGGATAAATTATATGTTTATGTATGTAAGCACATTATCGTCCTAATTTTTCTTTTCCAAATAGTAGTTGGACCTAGTTTTCCTTCTCCAGCGCGGCAACTCATCGGAGACATTTTGACACCCTGTTTCGGCTTAATGTTTGGCTGGTCACCTCTGAATCGAAAGTCATAGGATTTCGGATATTTCTTAATTAAAGAACGTTTGTGGAATTTTCCAGTAATTAAGAATTCCAGGCCATCCGAAATTCTACTTTACAGGTAATTTAGGTCGAGTTTAGTTTGAGGAATTTTAAAATGATGACCCAATTAAGTACGCATTGTCGAGGGTGGCTTATGACAAATTAACATGTAGTTGGATACTCGAATTGACTGTAGTTGGTGGGAAGTCGATGGAAGCAGGCTGCTTCCAACTGACCAAATATATATTTTTGGGAAAACTGTATTCTGAAGAAGTTTTCAAATGACAAGATTGGGTTGAGACTTTAACTGAGAGCGTGTAGGAGTACCTCCCCATGCTTTTAAAAAAATATATGCTAACCAAATATGTTTTAACGGTATAAATATTTTTATTTATGCCTAATTACAGGTATCATGTGTTTCTAAGCTTAGGCGTGAACGGAAAGTCACATAGATGGACTAGGTAATTTCAAAGTTTCCTTTTCAACTTCCTACCTTAAAACGAGTAAAGAATCGAAAAAAAGGACGGCAAAATTCTCTCAGTGAGTGGCTACACTATAACAAGGGTATTTATTGTAATATCAGCTCCATTCAACGGCACCTGAGAGAAGGAATCAAAGTTTAAATTACTTTGAAACTTTTCTTTAATTTATTAATCGCATTTGCATAATGCCTCCGGGCTCCACTGAGCCGACGTCTGATTTCGGCTGAACGACTAATATTACAATGGATTTGGAGTAAGTTTTGTGATGCTAGTGTTAAGCCGAGTTCACACCGTATATCAAGGAAGATCGACGAATGGGTTTCGCTAATCTTTTGTTGGTTCTGTCCGAAAGTTTTGGCGAACGCGAATGCCTACATTCGAGAGGACCTGCCAACTTTCGTTGGCCCGGTGTGTACGCAGCTTTATAAGTAAAACATGTTTACCTCTGATTATTAGTATATGCTTGTATTTAATGGAAATCTTCAAAAACGTGATGAACAATGAAGTATGAACATTTAACTTAGTTGGGAAATACGAACGATAAAAAATTTACCCAGATTATCGTTTTACCGATACACAGGCACAGATTACCCAGGGGTCTGCCACCAGAATCGCTGTTTTATCCTAAATCTTTAAACCTGAGAAAGTTTATGATAATTTGAAGACGAAGACATTTGTGCAGTTTAAATGCTGTTTCTAAACAACTTCTCATTAATCGCACAAGATGGCGTAATTGATGCTTAGCAGTTGTGAAGGGCATCCTCGGCCAAGTTATTTTTTATTCCATTTTGTAAATTAGTTCCATAAACACCCGCTTTCTCCCAGGAATATGAGATTGGCGCCGTTCCCGTTCATTTAAAGTCTCAGATTTTTACTAGCAATTGGTCAGAATAGTAGAAATGTATAAATTATTAAATTTATTAATTAAATCGTTTTTTTTTTCATTCAATAATGAAATTAATAAATTGAAAATCATAGTGGTTTCGTCCAAAAGTAAATGGTTAAGTACCTATAATACAGTGACTGTAAAATTATATATTTCGTAGTGGAAAAACTTTAAATGCACAGTGACTGTAAAATATAATTTATACATACATATAGTCACGTCTAAATCCCTTGCAGGGTAGGCAGAGCCAATAGTCTTGAAAAGACTGAAAACCACGTTCAGCTGTATTGTTCTATGATGGAATTGAGATTCAAATAGTGACAGGTTACTTATCAGCCCATCGCCTTAAAGAAAAATCCCATGTTTAAATCCCTCAGTCGCCTTTTACGACATCCACGGGAACGAAACGGAGTGGTCCTATTCTTTTTTATAGGTGCCGGGAACCACATGGCACCTTTATTTCTACATGACCGGCATTATAGTGGTAATATGTTTGAATATTAATCTCAGCATACATTTTGCATTTTATTTCCTTACTTTAATTTCACTTAGGAGGAAAATGCTAATCCCACGAATAACTAAAATAATAATTTTAGCGTTTCATCTGGGACCAAACGATAAGGATTGTATAACTTTCAGAAAGCACCCGTTTTGTCCAAGTTACTCCTAATGTTTTATATCAAAGTTGGGGTAAAAGTATTCAGATATTGAAATTAATCTCTTAAGGCCACATTAAAATTTATGATGTTTTCCTTCTAGAACAGAAATCTGAATTCCCTTTGTTTTTTTTATTACTTGCTAGACGAAGATTGATGATAAGGACAATTATTTCAAAATGTGGAACATTAGCTATCTTCCCGACATAATAAATCCGGTATACAGGTATAATATCCGTATGGTTCCCGGGGCTTTAGAATAGGGCCATTCCGAATGATTCATATATATGTTGTAAAAGGGGACTAAGGGAATGGCTAATAAACTTGGGATTCTTCTTGTACGCTATTTGCTACCTACTACCTATTTGAATCTCGATTCTGTCATTGAGCCATACAGCTAAACGCGTCCTTACAGTCTTATCAAGACTGTTGACTTTGTCTAACCCGCAAGTGATATTGACGTGATTTTATGTATGCATGTCACATGTGGCTCATGTTACAGTAGCTCTATTATATTGTTTTAAGGAATAAAATCGTTTATATTATAACCCAAATAAGTTTGTAGATACATTTATTGCTTAAATTTTGTATTAATCAAGTAATCATAACAATTAATAATTAAAATGAACTCAAATTAAAACTAAAGCTAAAACTAGTTATAAAAAAGAAAGAAAAAAGAGAATACATTCTGGGTTGTTACCGTTGAAAAACTTATCGAGTTATGGGATTCACTGACCTTTAAAAAATAAAGATAATAAATAAAAAAGTCCCACTAACACAGTGTACCCAGATATCTTAAATTACAAGATTAATGTCCGTTACATACTCTTTCCCTAGAATACAATAATAGTCGGGATTCCGGTATTCAAATTCGGATCTTTGTTATGTAAATGAGCGTATGCGTTCACGAGTACTATCACTTAACATATATACACATAATATGCATACAAATCGCGAACTCCACGGAGGCTCCATTAATCATAGCATGAAATCCTGTCGGCGACGCAAGCAAGGACGTGTTCCTGACAAGTTTCATTAAATCACGTTTAAGTTCTATAGCTCTTGGATCGCAGAGTGTAGGTGGGCCAGAGTTTGGTAGCAATCAACTTCTCAGAAGTCAAGTATGCAATATTTTTGAAAAAAAAAAATATCCCTTAGTCGTTTAACTTGATTGCGGAGTATGTTTCATTTGAATGTTTCAGCTAATGAACTTGGTTTAGGCTAGCAATTTTCAGTATTTCAATATCAATTCCAACTATAACCCAGCTGATAGTGGCTCTGTCTACCGCTTAAGGGTGATATAGACATTCTATATTTGATTAGCATCACTTATTTCGGAAATCCACTACTAGAATTGCCTACCCCTACTTTTGCAATCTGGGGATATCGCCTTCTTTGTTAACGAAGAGGACCTATTTTCTTTGTCTATGACTAATCCTACGAATACGACTAATCCCGATGTATATAAAATATACGCATGTACTCGTAATGACGTCAAATACACGAGCCGATGAAAATTTGAATTGATTGTTATCTCGCGTATATTATCATACACCGTATTGATCTTTTCACTTCCACGTATTCGATTCGGGATCCTATTTTCTAGCCGATAATGGGTAAGGAGCAAATCTGACGGAGGCGTCGGTTGATGGCTCCATCCCACATTCGGCCTAACACCGACTAAGCTGATAAACCCATGAAAAGGAACGAATAAGGTGGCTTATCCTCCAAGATTTTAAAGAGACTGAAATAGGGTTACTTACTCATGACGTCACAAAAGAGTATCTCTCCAACTCGGGTTTATCGGGGTTTAATACTATAAATAAAAAACGTTCAATATACATTTTCTATGCTCAATCACCACTATTATTTATTCTGATTCTGCCCCCGTAGCATGGAAAGTGCGACGCCGTTTGTATCGCGCGAGAAACTATCGCTATATGCAAATACATATACTACTTTGAACTTAGATGGACTGACCAGATACGTTCGACGCTGGATAAGGACCTACATGAGGCGCTCCACACCGCTAAGGACCGGGCAAGGTGGAGAGACGTAGTGCGCTCTAAACTGACTTGTCTCCGGGGAGTTCACGACCCTCAGTAATGAGGAATACGACGCAAGAAGAAGACTACTTTGAAAATATATAAATTAAGGCCATATGACTAAGAATAAGCTCAACCAAACTTACATCAAAACTTTCCTAGAGCATTCGAAGCCTTGAACTCGTAGACTTGCTACGACAGCGCTACGAGCTACGAGGAACTTACAGTTGGTTACGTATTTTAATGCATTAGCTATATTCAAATACTTCGTATTGATGGCTAAGAATTTAAGTTCTAAATACTAATGGTAGTCTTGTGAACTGCAAGCAAGTTCTCTGTGTAAAATATAGCCTTATCTCTGTAATAGATGTCATATGTATAAATATGATCATTCTTTTTTCGAATCTTTGTCACATTGATTTCAAGACTGTTGGCTCTGTTTAGCCCGCAAAGGATATAGACGTGATGATATGTATGTATGTATGTTGTCATATTATATCATTTATTGTTTATAATATCTTCACTTAAATTAAGTGAATAATACGTCTCGCCGGTTATCAGAGATTTCATTAAAGCTGTAGTTTCTTCTATGCAATTATAGTAAGTATTGTCGAACTTGGTAAATACCTAAAGTTGTGAACGAGTCTTGAACATGAAGTAATCTTTCCTAACCACTTTTACTTAGAAAAAGTTTATCCAATACAGCTGAGGCACACTTTATTAAGAAAATGTTGGAGTTTGTGGCTAGGAACTATTGTTATACATGAGTTGTTAGTTGTATTGTGTCTTCTGTAGTAGAAACTACAGAAGAAAATAATTGGATTATCTTAATAATAACAGAAATATCTCCGCAGGGCAGCTTGTGGCGAGCTGTTGGGGAGTAGCGACCCCACGGACCTGAGTGCTCCCAGGGGAGGCCCCTGTTCCTCGCCTCCGATCTTCCTTCGCCAAGGTCGGAGTGGAAACCGATGAGGGATAGGACCCCTACCTCTGGCTTGCCATAACCGGCCGGTCAGAGTGGAGTCGCGAGAGCTATACACTCGAAGGATGGAAGTGTAAAATGTCATAACGCCGGGGGTGCCTGACTGGATCACCACGATTTCACGCCCCGCAGTCTCACCTCTCGACATCCTTAGCCACCCACGCCGATGTTGCCCCTTTGTTGCCAATTATGGTGACTGATTTGAGGGGCCCATTTAGTGAGTGGCGAGTCACCACCTGCCACATAATAAATAAATATATACGGGACAAATTACACTGATTGAGTTAGCCTCGAAGTAAGTTCGAAACTTGTGTTACGAGATACTAACTCAACGATACTATATTTTATAATAAATACTTATATAGATAAACATCCAAGACCCAGGACAATCAGAAAAAGTTCTTTTCTCATCATGCCTTGACCGGGATTCGAACCCGGGACCTCCGGTGTCACAGACAAGCGTAGTACCGCTGAGCCACAGAGGCCGTCGTAATAGTCACGTATTCATGATTATGGCAGGTGTCCGAACTTCTTCAGCAATAGCCCAGTTTAAATCCATCCAAATGTCAACTCCATAACCCATAATCCTTTTCCTTATTTTGTAATAGCTTTACCTCCTGCCGAGACCTGTTCATGGACATATCATCTATTGATATGCCCGAGAACGGGTTTTGGCAGGAGAACAACATAACATCAACTTCTCCAAAGGGCCTCTACGTGTTGGATTTATATCCCCACGCAAGCCTCTCAAAAATCCGGGGTGTATAGACCCGTGAAATCTAAGAGGAGAAACAGAAATATTACGTATATATTAAGGTTTGCCAGAGGCTAAGGCTTTTACTAAAATTATTTGTAGATACCTCTGACAAATTAATTATTTTGTGTGCAAGATTTCAAGACTATAATAATAATAAATTTTTGGTGTACTTTTTATACATATGCAGCTGATTTTTTAATGTTTAGGTACACATGAAAATAAAAATAATTTATAATTACTGATTATAATTTATTATTATTTTATTATAATTGCAAACTCCAATTAAATTCAAATAGTGATTTAATTGTTTATTAAAATTAACAATTAACTGCCTAAAGAACTAAAAGACGAAGACAATTACAAATTATTCCTCAAAAAACTGAAATTACTTTTAATAAAAAGAATCAATTAAATTATATATGATTACATAAATGATAAATTATAAATCACATGAATACACAATGATATTTTTATGCAATTTAAAAAAATACAATTAATTATGACTTAAACTATTGACATATAAATAATTATGGAGTACATATAAGTAAAATTATGGAGTATGGAGTATATAAGAGTAAAATAGACAATCTTTTATATATCACGCACAAATCAAAGAACGCCGAGTACAGAGCTTAATAGTGCGTTCTTACGAAGAAATCTCGCCTATGTTAATAATGAGGTTTGCTTTTGTTTCCTTATCGCACACACTATGTTTCCCTGTACAAGATTATATTAGTATATTAGTCAGCCGTAATTTCCTGTGCACAAGATTATCCCACGTAATCCTGTTGCTGATGCGTAGTATTGTCCTGGTTCTCACTACATTAAGGCAGGCATCCGTCACTTACCCTAATGAAAACATGATACGTTACGGCATAGAGTTCAATCCAACAAAATGGCCGCTCTTTCAATCTACGATTGGTCATTTCGTCGATGATAAATTGGAATGAATGAAAAATGAAAGGAATGAATTTCACTTCGATGGATAATTTGTTTTTTTTTTTGTAATATTCAAAAAATATTATGGATACATAGAAATGGTTATTACTCGTATATACATTAAATCATACCTCTTGCCTAGAGGGGTGGGTAGAGACTACATCTTTCCACTTTCAACAAATGGTCTCATATTGTTCGGATTTCTGTACTTGCCACTGTTACTTCACTATCTTTTATTGACAAAGCTGGTTCAAACTTGTAAATGCGTATTTTATATGAGTCAAAATTTCGGTTTCAAAACTACTCCTATATTCAGACTTTATTATGTGATATGTCTACATTTTGTGGATAAATGCGGCTTACTGTCCCAAAGTCTGGATAATACAGTATTATAGGCTTTGAATATTCATGGTCGGATGGGTCTTACTGGCCGCTTCGCCCGTTAGCGGCGCGGTAACGATACAGTTTAATGAAAATCTTAACGCCGGTAGCTTTAGGCAAAGCCGTGAACTAAGCGACACCACTTCTTCATACGTATAAAGTACAGTCACCTGCCGATAAACATGACAGCATGCTCAAACATTGTTCATCTTATATCGACTCGTAACGACTCCATACCATGTATGTAAGTAATTTTACTATTTTTTCCAATTTCTCCAGATGTACTTTTATTATACTATAGTTAACTCTTAATCTTTTAGTGCAGAAACCAATAACAATAAGATAGATATAGTTATCATCCAAAAAACTTTTGGAAAATGAAGCAAAAACACGTAGAATAAATATTACAATAGTCTTAAACGATTTTTTTTAAGGTAACAAGTGCATTTTTTCTAGAAATTTCAACGTCGCTACGGTACGAAGAAATAATAATAACTTGTTTAAACTATCTTGATCAAATTAAGGACGTCCTGGTAAAGGGTCAGGTCAAAAGTACCCGAAACCGCCGAGCTTGCATGAAGAGAGTTATGAATGTGGATGAAGCAAAGGAAGTATGCAGGCATCGTGGCAAGTGGAAAGAGGTAGTCTCTGCCTACCCCTCCGGGAAAGAGGCGTGATTTTATGTATGTATGTATTAAACTATCTATACATAGTGCCGCGTTCTGGATTAAATTAAACAATAAATCTAAGTTACGAAATATAATAATAAGTCTCGGTCTCGATGATTTATTAAGCGGCTTATGGAGTTGCTGGTTCCGGCTTCCATCTAGAGTTGCTAGTAGCGTTTGCAAATGTAAACAATTTTGTCGTTTTCATTATTATAAGAGTGATAAATATATTTATCGGTTAACATACTCTCAATAATCAATAGAAGATATTAGACCAATTAATTACTATACGTAACAGAAGAAAAAGAAAGTAAAATAAAAATCTGGAACATTATTTTGCACTATTATGTTTGGCTGACTGAAAACTGAGAGTAAATACGTACCATTTATAAGAAATTTAGAAAAATAGGTACTAAATTTATTGTAGTGTCTTAGGTGAGGGTTGATATCCTAAGATACAGGATACTTCCTAGTTTAGGTATCAACCCACCATAATCCTCTTTCGTAATACCTACCAATTAAGTTATTTTTGTAAGTTTTTTTGTAAACTTTTTTGTGATTATGGTGAGACAATAAAGATTTATAGTGATAATTCTGAAGTTCAAAATAGGCGAACGTCATTACATACTCGTATAAATAGCTATTTTACATAAACATATTCTGTCACATGAAATATGACATGTCCCTTTTTTATTGCCAAGCTATTAAATATTCATAAAAAGCCGAAATTAAAGAAATGTTTTACCTAACATTCACCTGTCTAAACCACAGTCAGCACTTAGTTTGGAACTCCTTACTGGGTAGTGCAAGATCTCAATTGTTAACCCGTTACTCGCTGTTAGATGGACTGTTAATGTTTCCTGTGGGAGCTAAATTCACGTGTTATATTGACACAATCTGGAATGCAAATTAAAGGTTAAGTACGTTTACCAGGTTAAAGTTTGCTAATTGATTTGAACTATTTCTTTGAATCGCTTAATACGAGTATATCTATCGTTGATGTGAAATATATAAAAGAAGAAAGTGAATGTCTGACTGACATGCTGATATATCAACGCATAGCCCGAACTGCTGAGTCGCGACTTAAAACACTAGTGAGAATGAGAATAGTTTTACGCGGGCTGGGCCGCGGGCGAGATCTAGATTTATAAGCCCAGAGAATAAGTAATATAAAAAATATGTTTCAACTCCCATAAAAAGAAAATGCGTAGATGCATCTTCGCTCGTCATCCGAATAAATATATAAATATGAGTTATTTTAGAAATTAATTATAAAAAAACAAATGATAAGAGTATATACCTAAATTTAACGTGTAACTCTACCATTACGACACCATTACGCACGTCAATTTAGTCGGTAAGTGTTGAATTTCATCTAAATTTTGCTCTTTTCAGACAAATTCTTAACAAAACATCAGTAATTATATTAGTGTAGCAACAATATTTCCTCTGCAGCTTTACTCCAGATCTCCACCGAGGTGGCGGTAATTGGCTTAAAAGCCAATGTTAACTTCCGCCTTATATCAGGCTTTCGTAGCCAACTTTAAGCTTCGCTTTTTCAAAGTTCCGTATAATGATTAAGGATGATGTACGACGTAACTAAAAAGCAATTCAGTGGAAAAGTAAAGCGAACAAAGAAACTGCGGACCTTGTGAATCTGATAGATATTTTTTTAAAGATGAAATTTACGTTGCTGTAAATAAGAACTTACCGTAAGAAACTACTTTGAAACAATAAAAAAATATCTGTGACTTTGCGTAAAAAATATTTTTATATATAATAGAATTGATTTAAAAATTAATCCAAGAGTCAACCTTAGTTAGAAAGAAATTTTTAGTTTCATCAATTCTATGTATGTAAAATGTAGGTAGGTACCTTCATTTTTGTCTATCACACAGATTTTAAGCTTTAAACAAAGAAAGTTTCTCGTGCGTCTCCTGAATAATTTAAGTTTGTTATTCTTAATTTTTGATTAACCTTCTATATTTGAACAATATTTTTACTATGGTTTCCTTGTACAAAAGCGTTATGATAAGAAAAATATAAAATCATAAAAAGGGTCTTTCTTATTTTTCGATAAAAAATAAAAGCTTCACGCGTCCTCCAAATTGAAATCGTATAAGGTTTCCATACATGTCATATACAATATCAAATAACGGGCGGGGATGAACAGGAAAATGTATATTTAATGTGAACGCAATTCGCTAAGCGGTTTTATCAGGAAAGTGTTGGATAAAAGCAGTTAATTCTAGTTGGTACCGGTTAAACAAACCACAATAACTAATTTGCAGCGAAAAGTGCTGCTTGGGGCGGGTGAAATCATGGAGTAGGTACAGAGGTTTCTACTTTAGCATAATACACAAATGGATAATTATAACGCAAATGTGTTCTCTGCGTTGTTCTTTACATCGTTCCTTATCTACCTGCCTTCATTGGTAAATACACGAAGTTTCTGGTATCACTTATTTTAACGAATAACAGAAATTAGGGTAAAGTAGGTATATAAGTACATAATTAAACCATTTCAATTTAAATGTTCGTATAAACAAAAAAAAAACTGACGAACTTGCATGAAGAGTTATGAATGTGGATGACGCAAAAGAAGTACGCAGAGTGGCAATGGCAAGTGGAAAAATGTAGTCTGTGCCTACCTCTCTGGAAAAGAGGCGCGATTTTATGTATGTATGTATATAGGGAACTGAGAATTCTTTATTGAAGTTATTGAAAATACTTATAAGATTTCTGTATAATGCTGTGTTCGAAATATCTAAGTAAACGAACTCCGATATACATCAAGCAAGCGCCTTCTAAGACAACGCTGGGCGCGACGTGCTCTCAATCTCGGGTTATTCAATTTTCTGCCTTCACTCTTGCCATCGAATGCATGTAGTATTTACTGTTTTCCTTCGGAAACAATTGAAATCTCATAATTACGCCGGTTATTGAACACAGATTGAGATAGCCACAAAGAAAGTCCGAGATTTTATAGAGTACATACCTATGTACCGGACTTTTTTTAGATAATAGAAAGAAATACCTATGTACAACCTTGTACATTGGTATTTCTATATATTATTTTACAGTAAAGTGGTAACATTGATTAAACACGCGCCTTTCCCAAAGGCAATATAGGAATAGAAATAATATAGTAACAGCGATTTAAAAGGAAATGTATGATGGTTTCGTCATGTTGAGAAGATGAATGAAAGTAGCGAATGAATATTGATGGTCAGTACCACAGAGCAAGACGAACGTATATTGATCAAATTAGGGACACGCTGGTGATAGGTAAATTCAGCAGTAAATAACCTAAAAATACGATCATGCATGAAAAGATTCCTGAATGTGGATAAAGCAAAGGAAGTCAAAACTTTGTACTATTAATACTTACTCTAGCAACAAATGACTTACTAGGTAGTATAGCGTTGCTGCAGATAAAACCCCATTGTTTGTTTTGCTAGCCGAAATTATTTAGAAAGCTAAATCCTATTTGTCCGTCGTGTTCTATCGGAGCATCAAAAAGTTAAAGTTATTAAGAAGTTTACGAGGTCTTAATGTTTGTGCATTAAGACCTCTTCGTTACTACTTGTTTCTAGCAATGAGCGATAGTGTTACGTAATCATGTCAAACGATCTATATTATAGATAAAAATTAGTCATGTTTATATTTATTTTCGATTATAGTATTTTTCAGTTCTACATTTACCTATTAAATTTTAATTACGAGAAACCTGAGCCAGCTTGTATCAACATTCAGAGTAGATTTCCTTACGATATTTTCCTAGTCTAATAAGTTTTTTATTATAAAAATTAAGATCTACTGCGGTTACAAATATGAAAGATAAAGAAAACAGAAAAAGAAAAATATTCCAAAACTTAAATCGATCGAAGGTAACAACAAAAATATCCAAAGTTCATAGACCGGTCACTAAGTAGACTTGGAATAAATAAATATATTATTATTGTTTGTCATCATCTCAGCAGGCCCTTGTATATTAACCCCATACAGTTTGACGTCATCACATTAAGTGGCACTCCGCAGAACACTCCAGAAAATAATGCCGTATTTATGGCAAAAGCTCCCTTAATAACTTGTCAAATTGCTTATAAACATCGAAGCTTTAATACGATTTCAATAAAGACATTCTTATGATAAAATTTATTTTTAGGTGGCTGGCTTCTGGATGTTGGCGTATACATATAATCACGCCTATATCCCTTGCGGGGTAGACAGAGCCAACAGTTTTGAAAAGACTAATAGGTCACGTTCAGCTATTTGGCTTTAAGATAGAATTGAGATTCAAATAGTGACAAGTTGCTAGCCTAAAAGAAGAATCCCAAGTTTATAATCCTACCCCTTGATCGCCTTTTACGACATCCATGGGAGAGAGAGGGAGTGGTCCTATTCTTTTTCTATTGGTGCCTAATGAACCATTTATTTACTCATGTAGACGTCAAAGGAAACTGCTAAATAGAAAAAGTTAGTTAACAAAAAAATTTGTGGATCAGAAAATGGTATATCAGGTTAGTGGCGGGTAGGTTACTGGTAATTAGACAAATACATCGTGCAAGATACTTACAACTTGTATATAAGGTGAGGAGTACCCAACTAAGTAGGATGCCAGGTTTGTAGAAGTTGTTGATTCAGTTTACGTATCTAGGATAAAGGATCATGTATACATAGGTCTAAGGTTTATGTTTGTATCATCGATGTAAAACGTATGTGGTGAAAATTAATGCCCTTATCTCACCAAGCCAATTCAGCCATTCACAGCAGATGTCCCCAATTAATTAAGCTTTCGAAGTGCCCTAATTACACCCCATAAATAAAGAAGACCACGGCCAAGCCATCTGAGGCTTCGACGGCGGCCATTCGATCGGCCATTACGGTAATAAGACAAATCAAATAGAATGTAGGCAGCAGTTCCACAGTTATATATTTTTACGTGCTCTATAAAACAGTAAAGATATTACTTAAACATATGGTCGTGTATAACATGTACGTACGCCTATGATTTGTATGATCAGTTACACCTGTGTTTCCTACTTGTATTAAATATTACTTATTCACGCTAAGAAACTGCATATTGTTCGTCAACGAGACGGTTCGATAGAAATAATAAGATAATAGAAGAAGATACTAGATTAATCGATGAAAGAAAAGTACAACCTTCTGGGATTTAACACGACACCGGCGCTGACTCGCTCTCATATATGTGTGTTTATGGTTGCACCCTTCACTTCTACGCTTCTGGGCCCGGGGTCCAAGCTTCTGGCTTGCTTCGCAAGAGTTGTGTCAAGTTGTAAAACCAATGACAAATCTGAAAAGATCGCATTTAACAACGTACAACACATAACCAGCAATGGATTGTCACCTTAACAAAGCAAATCAAATAGAATTTAGTGCGGTTAATGCCTGTTGACATTGACAGGCGATGTCAAGGCTAAGTGCTGGACGCACGCTAGCCCCCATTACTGATATTGGGAGTTTGGAACCGAAATTAGCCAAAATTACAACACACTTTCACTATACTGACTAAAACTTGACTGGAAGAGATCCCATTTATGGATAAGTCCATTTTGTGCTGTTTATTTAGAACAAAAATACTTTTTTGTACGCTGAAATTTTTTTAGGTGATACGGTACCGTCCCAGGCTTTGAATCTGGGGTGGCAAATGTGAAAGAGAAGGAAATACCTGAAAAAAAAACGTTACTTATTTCTTTTGGAGGTTGCGTAGACGTCAACCTTCAAGGTTGTGTTGTGTCAATTTGCGTCGTACGTTTTGGGATGAGGTTCTATCAACATTAAGAGGGCAGAATTTAGAAGAGTGTAGTCATTTATAAAAGCCCGAACTAAACGCTCCAGAGAACGTGGGTCGCAAAAATTCCAATGGACCGTTGCTAGAGCGCTACTCAGCAAAATGGAAAGCACACTTGGAGTATACTACTCATTGGAGAAGGCATAAGCAATTTTTACATAAAAATCAGTGAATTTTATGAATGAGGAATTTGTGCTCAGTATTGGTTGAGATTGTCCTACGTTTGCTGTTTTAATTTTAAAAAATTCTCTCTTAACTCTTTGTTAAGTAGTAGTATACCTATGCGTTTATTACGTTTCTCAGCTGCAAATTCTACGGTTAGATATTGATTTGTGGTGAAAGGTTTCACTTCACATTTATCTTTAATCTACGAAATAGGTTCACATAATTTTAGCGGTCACTCTAACGGCCTCACTAGACTCTGAGACGCTATCATCCTTCTACTTTCGATCTTCACAGAAAGATATCTTAAATAATATTCAATAGAGAGATTCAAGGAATAAATATACTAAAACTATAAAACTGCAAGCGTGTTTGTTTATTCGTCTTTCACGTCGAACCACTGAACCGATTTCCATGAAATTACACGTAGTACATGTAGTGTGAAGTACGGAAAAGAAAATAGGGTACATTAGACGCAAGTGCCGTGTGGTTCCCGGCACCAATACAAAAAAGAATAGGACCACTCCATCTCTTTCCCATGGATGTCGTAAAAGGCGACTAAGGGATAGGCTTACAAACTTGAGATTCTTTTTTTAGGCGATAGGCTAGCAACTTGTCACTATTCGAATCTCAATTCTATCTTAAAGCCAAATAGCTGAACGTGGCCTATCAGTCCGCTCAGGACTGTTGGCTCTGTCTACCCGGCAAGGGATATAGACGTGATTATATGTATGTATGTATGTAGACGCAAGTGAAACTGCGGGCGAAATCTAGTATGGCATAAGTAGTCTGTGCATTGGTACTCTCCTTTTCTAATGGAATCCACGTAGCTCACAACTACCACACATGTGCCCTCCATCGGGTATGTCCTCCACGTGAGCAACCTTTGCCGTTATAGCTTTTACTACCGGCTTTTACCGTTATTAACACTACACAAAGAGGCATTTTTTCATGCCCATTCCCAACCCATCTTGTTTATTCATAAGGGCATTTCTATTTTACAATTAACTTTTGATGCAATTTTATGCAAATTTCTTTACGCAGTAATTTGTGTTATTAAATGCTTCGCATTTATTGTTTCCTCAGAATTTGGATCATAATGTATTTTTTAAGGTATCCTAACTATTTTTTCTCAATGGATAATTAAATAAGGACAGTGTTTTAACAAGGTTTTGGCATATATGTAAAAAATATAGTAATAACATAATTAACGATATTTTAATTTGCAATTTAACGTAACAAGTAGAAAGATTTTGTCTCTGCCTACTTTTCCAGGAAATAGGCGTGATTTTAATTGTAAGAATTCGCATACTCGTAGGAGCGACTAAAAGTGGGTATGTTACATTATGTCAGGCACAGAGGCATCAATGCAGTGTATTACCCAAGCTTTTAAATTACTAATTAATTGACATTTTAATTTCCGAAATAGTTTACCTTCCTTGCTATTTTTTTTTATATACTTCTTGCTCCTGGCTACAGTCTCGTTTATCTCTTCATCACTCTGGATAGGTGTTGGAACATGTGAATCTTGGATTGAGTGAGTCAAGAGCTACCCTCATCTGGCATCTGCAGCCTTTGCAGGGTAACCTAAACACGTATTGGATCTTAGTAAACATATCCAGTCGCCTGAATGTGCAGGTTTCCTCGCTATGTTTTTCCTCACCGTAAGAGCATTGATTATTGTTCAAAGTAATGGCTAAGAGAATAGTCATTGGACCGCTGTGGGATTTGAACCTGCGCATAATAGATTTTAACAGCCCTCACCGATTCGTTCACCGAAGTACTTGTGCACAATACTGAGGTATATTTATACAAACTGGCATCAGATTCATTTAGCATTATAGTAAGATACATTGCGCTCTAAATTTTCATTATCTCGCAGATAACGCCATTCTCTCAAAGTACTTCTTAAATAAAACGACGATAATTTTTCTCCAGTATTAGACCGAGAGAAGGCTTCCACGAGATCTTTAATCTTCCGGCCGTGAGGGACCAGGCGTCCGATTTATGTGCCCAGACACCATGCAGTCTACTAAATAGGCTTTCAACTTAATTAAATTACAAAGTGAAAGATATGTTGTTTTGTCTTGAACAAATAACTAGGCATTGTTGATAACAATACAAATTCTTATAAGACACCATCAAGTTCACAAGTTTGCACTTACATTAAAATAAAGACGATATTTTTACTTTGTTTTGATTTTTATAAGAAAATCCGTATATGTATTAACGAAGTATATACGAGAATATATATATATAGCCTTCTATATATAAATAGTATATAGAAGGCTATATAGAAGAGATTACATAACTAATAATTTATTATTGCTGTTTATAATATTTTACGTGTAATAAATCATAAATGATTTTGAATGTAATGAATATAATAACCAAATTTTTCTCCAAAAAAGTTGTAATTATAAGTAGACAAAGTGTAATGCTTTTAGATACATCAACTACTTTAGTTTCAAGCTACACGTTGTTTCAAGATACACAGATGCTTCTAAGTTTAAGAGCAATTTCGGAATTGGCAACCAATCCTCGTAACCTCGAATTTAAGAGAAACTTTGCGGATATTTTATAACCATTATAGCTATTGAACGTGTAAGTGGATTCAGAGTACAGAGATAGGAACCCATTTTCAATCTATTACAATAAAGTGAATGCGATTGTTTATATGTTTGTTGTCTGAAAGCCCAGGCTTTCACATACATCTATAGGACGCAATGAAATTATGGAAAACGTTTTGCTTTTTTAAAAAGTAAATAAAAAATATACAATTTTAAATGTGAAAGGCTCATAAACTAGCTGTTAAAGGCTAGCAATCTGTTGTGATCATTAAGCCATACAGCTGAACGTAGCCTTTTAGTCTTTCCAAGACTGCTGGCTTTGTCTACCCCGCAGAAAATTATTTCGCAGGTTTCTTATCAAACGAAATTCTATTGGAAAGGAAAAGTTGGTTTGGTAACGATATATTTTTTCTTTTTTTTTTACTTTTCATTTCAATCACATTCACATACCATTAAGAATTCTTTCCCTATGTGTTTCGTGTTAAATGAAAAATGGATCGGCCACACTTGCCAATATTTTTACTCTCTGTGGCAGGATGATTGGCAGAGAGAAATGGCCGCGTCCCACTGGGCAGCGACAAAATCAAACCTTATTTGAAAACTTTCAAATCGACAGGACCAAGGCGAATACTCGTACTATCTTGGTTCCGGCGGAATTGCTTGGAGACTTAGGGACGTAGATTGTAATATTTTATACACAAGTGTAAATCCTCGTTAAACGACCTTACATGTAGAAGTAAATTATATGCTCACTACGTTGGCTGCATACAAGTATGCGTATCTTTGCTAGTTCAATTCCTACAAGAAGTAATTTTTTACATCATTGTATTAAAAAGAAAAACTATGCAATATAATTTTCTTTTTAATTTTTACTCAATAATTGCTTTGTTAAATCAAATACATTTTATTAACATTTTAGGACAATGTCGTAATTAATTTATTGTCAGTATCACAAAATGTAGAGAGTGTAAAATAGGATTGGGTTAGTCTCGCGATTCTTGATTTATTTTTTGATACATATGATAGTTTTTTCATTGCTCCATTTACTGAAGTAATAAAAATAAAATAGGTAATTTATTACTGGACTAGTTTTCTTAAATTTGAATAATTACTTAACATGGTTTAATAGATTCGTAACAAAAAAAAAAAAAAATAAGCCTTCCATTTAAATAGTAGTCAAGACTATTAAACATAGGGTGTACATTAATTTTGCAACTATAATGAGAAAGAGGCAAAAACTTACATGCCAGGGGCCATATAGATACATAAAAACATGCCTTTTACCTGGAGGGGTAGGCAAAGACTACACTTGCTACTTCCTGCACACTTCTTTGGCTACATCCATATTCTTAACCCCTTCATGCAAGCTCGTTGGTTTAATGGGGCGACCCCTGATAAAATGGGATATGGTATAGCTCTGTAGTTTTTTTAATATGGGAGTTGAATAAAAATGATTATGCATGAGATGCAATGCGGAGGCCAAGTCGCCAGGAGCCGGCACAAAGCTTGTTTGTCGAGCAAGCAGCCAAGTCTGCACTGCATTTACAATTCAGATCGCATCTGACAAACAGGAGCGAATAAAAATCACTGCTAACTTCAAATTCTTTGTTAAACTGACTCGGAGGTCTTCTTCAAGCCGTTCATTCATTGCTGAGGATTTTGATCGCAGGCCAGGTTGTGGTTGTTTTGATACTGTCGGATAATGTTTATGTGTTCCTAATTATGTTATGTAATACTTTTATACAATTTACTCATAAAGAAAGATAATTCTTTGCCAGAGAAATTAAACGTCTTATTTATTTGCCTTCACCCTTTAGAATTCTACCCATTCTTATTTTGTATTTTCACTTTAAAGTTGAAGATACACTTTATAAATTACCAAAAAGTGTTCTTGAAATGAATGATAGAAAATTCAAAAAGTATATTAAAGTTGAGCTTTGTAGGAAAGCCTATTACAGCACGGATGATTATATTAATGATAAACATGTGTGGCCCGAGCTGGACATAATGGCCTCTTAAATGCTTGTGTATTTTTGACATGATCTTGACATAATTTGTACAGTATGTACATATTTTATTTTATATTTATTTTATTTGACGAAATATTCGTATTGACATAATCAGTTCTACATTCATACATGTTTTTTAATGTAGACAATGTGCATTCGTCCACGATTTAGATTTAAGAGATCTATAGTTGTAAATTGACGTAGTTTTTTCCGCCGCTTCTTGTAGTAGTTATTATTAGATTTAAGTTATGTGACGTCAATAAGTGATACCTAGTATCCAATTTTGAAAATAAATCTATTCTATTCTACTTTATAAAAATTATACCTACATGACATGGTTTGTAAAGTGAAAGTCTTATAAAATGGCTATTTTATTTTTAGGGTTCAAAAGGGTTCATACTGTTCATACTGTCACTATATAAATCTCAATGTTGATCTCAATGCTGCCGAAGCGTAAACATAGCCTTTTTAGTACTATCCATCTCGTAATGGATAAAGATGTGATATACTTACATATTACTCCAAATATGTAAAAAAAACTCCTTCAAACAACCACAACCCTCAGAAAACTAAGTTATACCTTGAGAGGGGAACACATTGACAAACTGCGAAACAGTCTTATAACATTTACGAATTTCAGCGAATAATAAATATGGAAAGGATTACGGGGAAACTTTCCGATAAACGAATTATAGGAATAATAAATGGAATTTTGTGGGCTTCAGATATCTCACAAAATTTTACTTTTTGTTAAATATGCACAGTTGGTTATCAGGAACATAGAATTATTCCATTCAATTCTGTGCATAATGTAGTAGACGACTATAGAACAGACACTAATGCGTGAAAATGCGATATGGCCACCTTTCATGCATCAAAGGAAAAGCTAAGATATCATTTCCAAGATTAATTCAGGTCAGACAATTGATCATATAAAATTTAGCAAGTCATTGAACAGCATTTAAGGTCACTTTTAGTGTAGTTTAGTAAGTTTGTTGCCATCGATAAAGAGAACTACATTAACAGGAATCATTCAGATCTTGTATGTCAAATAAAACAAAATATATATTATAAAAGGACAGACATACATACATACATATGTTCACGTCTATATCCCTTGCGGGGTAGACAGAGCCAACAGTCTTGAAAGGACTGAATGGCCACGTTCAGCTATTTGGCTTAATGATAGAATTGAGATTCAAATAGTGACAGGTTGCTAGCCCATCGCCTAAAAAAGAATCTCAAGTTTGTAAGCCTATCCCTTAGTCGCCTTTAACGACATCCATGGGAAAGAGATGGAGTGGTCCTATTCTTTTTTGTATTGGTGCCGGGAACCACACGGCACTATAAAAGCACTTGTTTTGTATTGTTACTTTATCAAATGTTTTACAAATAAATCTCTATCTTCATTAATGTACACAATTAAAATTAACTTATCATTTAAAAATGTCTGAATTTAGGTAGTTAAAATAATACAACAACTATAAATGATTCAATGTGTGGAATGAGCAACTTCTGTATTTCAAATCTCAAGTGGCATAGTGAAAGCTCGATTTATTTACTGGCGACACAAAACACAGGAGGCCGGGGGCTTTATGTTTGATATCCAGCGACAAAGAAAAGTCACCTCTTTCGTTTAACCTTTTACACGGGCAAAGGTTAAGTAATTCTCATAAATTTGCTTTAAATTTTTTTTCAAGGATAATCTTGTCTTTGTTTACACTACATATTATAAAAAGGTAGATATATATTTTCAAATATAACGATAAAAATAAAATATTGTAATTTATTTATTAAAATAAGTCAGTATCCCTTGTCTAAAAAGGAAAAGGACATGGGATTCTTTTTTAGGCGATGGACTAGCAACCTGTCATTATTTGAATCTCAATTCTATCACTAAGCGAACTATTTTAACAAACATATAGATATTTTTTTAAACAATTTATTAACTATTTAATCTCGAGGTAGATCTTTCGAAATATCAGCAATAACGTAAGATGCTGCCGTCCAAAAGGCTGCACAATGAATGACGTCATTTATGTTTTGGACATTTAAAGTATCACCGTCACTGTGGTGATACCAAAAATATCGGGCGTTGTCATTCAGCAGCGACGCTCCAGGTACACCTTTTCTTATAAACATTGTTATGTCTGATCCGGGACCACCACTATTTGTCATTTTGTCAACTGGAGAAAACAGCTTTAATATTTCTGCTATGATACACCGAGTTGTATTTGAACCAGCTACGTCAAGACCACGCGGCATGAATGTTCCTTCATCGGATTCCATAATAAAGTTAATATTAGATAGCTCTGATACATGACGTTGCAGATAACCGGCAGCTCCGATCAAACCAGGCTCTTCTGCGGTCCATAAAATAGCACGAAGAGTTCGTTTCGGTTTTAAATTCAAACGATTCAAAACTACAGGCGCAAACCAGCTGATCATCATTCCACCACCGTCATCCATAGCTCCTTGCCCTACATCCCAACTATCTATATGACCGGATACAATTACTACTTTATCAGGATTTTCTTTACCTTTCAAGTCAATGATTGTATTCCTTGACTTCTTCATATCAAAAGTGCTTGACATTTTCAAAGTCACCACTATTTTCTCACCGCGCTCTTGAAGTCTTCTCATCAAATCAGCATCTTCTAAAGTGATAGCGGCTGTAGGTATTTTGGTAACGTCATTTTCATAAAACTGAGCTCCAGTGTGGGTGGAGTATATAGAGAATGGTGTTATACTTCTGATCAGGGATGCAACGGCCCCTTTCTTTGCTGCTCTTGATGCTCCCTGCGTTCTATAAATTGCTGTGTCTCCATAAGTAACATAATGTGCATCAAACAGAATAATTTTTCCTTTGGTTTCCGTATCGTTAGTTCGGTCCAAATCTTGAAAGCTTTTGATTACAATCACTTCTGCTGTTAAACCCTCCGGCGGAGTGCTGACACTGCTGCCAAGACCAATCAGTGCAATATTTTTTTCACGGGGCTTCGTCATTTGTAGTGATTCGTGACCTCTTACCCAGTGTGGTACCTGGAATATTAAATTTTATCCTTAAAGAAGTTTTCAAAAAACTTATCTTCATTTAAAATACCTGGATCTTACTAAAGTTTTGTCTTAAAATAAATAAATTAATATCTCTAAAATATTCTGGTTTAATCTAGGCTTTTTTGGAAAACTAGATTATTAGTGGACATTCAATGTTATTTATATTACCGGTAAAGTAAAATAAGGAAAATCTATCATGTACATACATCAACTTCTTCTGTGGTCACATCTATGAGGCCATGTGACTTGGTAAGGTTGATCATATAGTCTATTGACTTCTCCAAATTCTCCGTGCCTGACACGCGAGCTCCAAACTTGTCGATAAAATATGTGTACCTGAAACAAGTAAGGTAAGAAAAATAATGTAATCAATAAATTTAATTTAAAAACGTAATATAATCAAAGATTGGGTTAATGGCAATTATTCCAATCTCGTGGGAAACAAACTAATTTGCCTTACCTATACAACTTACTTGACAAGACATTTAAAAAAAAAACAATAAATAAGTATTTGCACACATATAAACAATAAAAAATATATAGATAAACTATTAAGATCCAGGCTAAGTTCGTTTCTCATCATGCCCTGGTCGGGATTCGAACCCGGGACTTCCAGTGTGACAGATAGGCGAACTTCCGCTGCGCACAGAGGTCGTTGAAAATAATTCAGATCAGTTTATAATTAAAAAAAGACAGAGATAAAGCGGTCCTTCACGAATTGAAGTCCACCTGATGGCAGGGTGGTTCATATAAGATAATTACGACACAAAATTCACTTCAAATATTATACAACAGAAGTTATTACTCTTGTTATACTCATCATAATAACACATATAAACCTGCCTGCCGTTCCATATCTAATTCTAATATATATAAACGAGCAATTCTTGTATATATATAATCAGGATCTCGGAAACGGCTCCAACGATTTTCATAAAAGTACTCGGTTCCCAAGATATATAAACATTTTAAAAACCGCGTTTGAGGAAACTATATCAGCGCCATCTCTGGTAGACCGAGCAAAGCTCGGTCAACCGGGTACTTATTTTTAAATTGTGATGCCCAACAGGGTACATATTGTGCCTACTTATGAGCAGTAACTGTTATTCAACGGATGTACTATAAGATATGCAATAAAGATTTTAAATTATATTGAATTGTAAGAAACTTTTGGTATCTACTCATACGAGTAATCAATACACGATCTTTTTTATATAATTATACACATTACAAAGGAGAAGAGATAAATATGTATTATGTGAAATTATGACATAAAACTAAACTAAGTAAATATGGAAACTTTATGCATCTTATGAGACATCAAGCCTCTACGTATCAATATTGGGTACGTGTTTATACAATAAATAAAAATAAATGATATTTGTCTAGTTATGCAAAATGAATTATTTGCCAAATTTATAGATAGGTACTTACTCCTTATACATTTCCTGTCCTAAACCTTTAGACACAATTTCGTTCATAATCATTTGTGTTACATTTTTATATGCAGCTATTTCTTCAACTAATTTTTTATCTAAATTACACTGATTATTCACATCACCGTCTATTATTACTTTTGCACTAATGGAATGAATACTACTAAAAGTTAATGTTGTTAAAAGTATTAAATACATTTTTATGTCAACACCAACTGAGCATCAGAGTGTGACTACGAGATTTATGTTATCTGTATTTGTTGAACTCTTGTTGTGTGGTCAAAGGGTAACCTGATAGATACTATGTAACTCTGACATAAAAGAACCAGTTTTTAAGGTACTGTAAGAATAGTCTGTATCTGTCTGGATAAAAATAAATCTAAAATAGAGAACTCAATTTTAATTTTAGACTAAGAAAAATATATTTGTGAAAGGAAAAACCAATTGTACTAGACAGACGACAGGGGTCTTAGGTATATCTAATAATCCCAAGTTTTAAAACTTTTTATTGCGTATTTATCCCTTATGCATCAATATTTTTAAAAAATTGCGCTTTCTATTGTTTATTTACACAATCAAATAATAACAATGCTGTAGAAGACAGAGTACTCATAAAATCAAAAACTACTGTGAAAGTGCAAACAACGAAAGGTATATTTTCAGATGAAAAGGCGACACATTAAATCAATCTACAAGATAGTATGTGGCGATCCTAAGCAAACAGACGGGTAAAAGATCTGGGGGAGCAATGGTTTAATTTAGTACAAATATAAAAAAAGCAAAGGGATTCTGGTCACGTAGTGTGAAATTTTCGACACAACGTTCACACTATGTGCGTGACTAAATTGCAAATGTGATTCGTAGAATTGAATTACACATTTTTTTAACTATTGAATGTCGCGCGTTGAGGAAGAAAATCGCTACGGAAAAATGTGGCATTCTAAAAAAAAATTACGTGATTGCATGCTTAGTCGTCACATTCGTATTAATCCGAGTGATATTTATACATTATCTGTGTAAAGATTTTTCTATACTTGATACTTGATGGTCGATTAGGCGCCTGTTAAGTTTATTAACTCATACTCTAAGACCACCGATCTGCCTTGAGAATTGTTATGATTGTCCGCTTGTGGCTTTAAGGTGGCATTCTGACCTTTAGTAACGTACTTAGTGCCGCCTTTTGTCTGTACATTTCATATTTAAGTATCTATTGTCCTGTATGTTTTACGGTGCATTAAAATGTGTTAACTAACGAGAAGGCGTCGACGGCTGTGGTCGTTTATTACTCTACTGAAAAATGAACCTTCTACTGGTTAAAAATCACAACGTAATTAAGTCTATAAGTTTATGGTAGTTTAAATCCTCTAATCGCTTTTACCAGCAGAGAATATTGACTTTATTGATAACGCTGAGATTAAATGAAATAAACCTGATTTTCTTTAATCAAGTTTCAAAGTTTTAGAAACTCTCATCTGATCCAAGTACACCGTTAAAAGTTATGAAAATTAAGAAGCAAAGGAAACCATTGTTTGATTCTACGACGCTGTTTTAACTAATTATGGCTGATATCTAATATCTAGTACCTCCATTTTCTTAAATGGGAGAAGTCGCAATTACTTGTTTCATTGAAATTTCATTGAAGAGTTTTCATAGAATTTTTGTCTACTTGAAAGCAAACAAAGGATCCAAGGAAAGAATTAATATTATGATATTGACGCTACAGGACGCTACAAAATTTTATTATTAAATTAACGTTAAGTATTTTGACAATCATTTGCCTTCGCATTGGTTCAAGTGTAGTAGGTTTGCATTGATAAGTATGTGGTATTTATTACGCGACCTCATAAACTTAAAACAGAAAATAACAAAGATTTTGCGAAGTTAGGAAACATTTCGAAAAGCGGTCTTCCTCCAAGTCATAAGATATCAGATTAAGGTACAGCTAGGAACATGCAAGATGAGCCAGAGTTGATGAAATGATATCAATTAATAAGTTTTTATGTAAGTATTAACGGAGGGAACGCTCGTGGCTCCAACCGCGTAAAACGAAATATCATCATAGTTCCTCCGGGTTAGTAAGAGTTAGTGAACCCCTAGACCACGTAAAGACACACCTAAATCTACACGCCAAATTTCAAGTTTCTAGACCCAGTGATTTGGGCTGTGTGTTGATATGTAAGTCAGTCATTCACTTTCTTCTCTTATATATTTATTCAGATTATGAGAGGGTTTATGTATTTTTCTCTTATTACTTTCTTTTTTACTCTTAACGTGGGGCCAGCATACGTTAAGAGTAGGTATATTTCTTTCAAATATATAAAATATTTTTATTTAACAGTAACTCGGCTTCCATATAGAAATTAAGCGTACGCGCAAAACATGAAAGTAATGAAACGATTATTGAAAAAATAGTAGGTATAGGTACTTATATGTCATGATGTAATTGGACATTTATAATTTTACCTAGGCAAATTTCATAGTCCTCCCAAAATACTGAAAGTATAGAAAAATTACTGGAATAGCGTAATATTATAATTTTTATATTTACGAGTGAGTAAGTCAGAACGAAGCGTCTCCTGATTGATCTCTATGTAGTCTCTTTTTCTCTTTCATGTTAAAAAGGCCGACCGTTTAGAAAGAATATTCAACATCTATCTTGGGTCGTACTTATTTTGATAAGCGAAAGTAGCCGTGTGGTTCCCGGCACTTAATAATAGGATCATTCCAACTCTTTCCCATCGATAGTTTCAATGAATTAAATGCGACTAAGGGACAAGCTAAGAAACTTGACATTCTTCTTGTAGGCGATCGGCTAGCAACTGTCACTATTTGAGTCTCAATTTTCAATAATGTTGGCTCTGTATGTATGAAAGTATTCACTTAGTTACCTCTGTACCACTACGACTTTCACAAAAAAGAGTAGTACGGGAGACCAAACTGCACTTCACCATGTTCTATAACCGCTGTAAGTGATAAGCACGTGACATGCTGTGTGTGTTAGATATTGGTTTATAACGCCAATTTTTAATCGATTACATAAACAATAGTTAGATAAGGTAAATCACTTTAATTTAATGATCCGGTTAACCATGACGGCATATTACTTAGCTTAAATTTTATTGGCACTGGCGTATCTTGACATTATTCGTTCAATAGGTTAATTTCAAATCAATTCCAAAGTAAATATGCGTTATGTAATATACCTGTTGATCCTAGTATACGAGGTGCAATGTATACCGAGGAATAAAAATAGTGTGTGAGTATTTACCTTAAATTATTTTAATACTAGAGGCCGCCCGCGACTTCGTCCGCATGGACACCCTATCAATCCCGCGGGAACTCTGGGATAAAAAGTAGCCTATGTGTTATTCTGGGTCTTCAGCTACCTACATACCAAATTTCATGGTAATCGGTTCAGTAGTTTTTGCGTGAAAGAGTAACAAACATCCGTACATCCATACAAACTTTCGCCTTTATAATAGTAGTAGGATTCAACAATCAGTTTTTTAATAATTACAGACCTACATACATATGGTCACGTTAATATCCCTTGCGGGGTAGACAGAGCCAGCAGTCTTTAAATAATTCTTTTTAAAAATCAGTGTACTATATTTGAAAGAATCAAGAGCTTTTGCCACTACGTACTCGTATTTGTAAGATTTACAAAGAGAGGTTACCATTTATTCCGACGAGAATGAAAAATTAACAAGATCGCGAATACTATGTAGACACTGGTATTTAGATTACAAGCTCATAAATCTTTTATTTTTAGGTCCGTTAAAGGCAATGTTAGTAATATTGACAAATGCACCAATGTATTACCAGAAGATCTAAAAGAAGAGATTGCGGAGTATCAAGATATTGTTAACGAAATATTACAATACGTGATAGAAGGGGATTTCAAGGGCAAAACTTATGATGAGTGAGATATACTGCTTTTAACAATGCAATAAAACAATCCTTTATTACATACAAATCAAAATCCTCAATAAATTTGAGACAGCGCCGACTTTCGCACATGCTATAACTTCCGAAAACGTCTAATTACCGATTGCGTGAGATGACTAGCTGTGTTAAAAAATAAACTCCCGATGAAAATTTTTCACAGCTGAATCTTGAAATATTGTTAAGTAAAGTGTGGCTTAATTAACTGACTATTGTAACCGCTAAGATAATATTTGATGTAGAGTATAATCAAGGCTAGGACTTAACTAATAAGTCAATTGTTAAATGAAAAAAGTGGGAACGTTTGGACGTTACGAACGATGAGGCCATAAACAGATAAATACACACATTACACACGTCAAATTAGAAACAGCACTCTTATGCGACTGTGGTTACATACTAATTGACCTCACAATCGCAGTTGCAGTTTTTGTACAGTTGTTTATAAACATACGTCTGGTCCACACGAGATTCAGTGGAAATGTTGAGTTTCACTGTTAGTATTTCTAGTATAGTAAGTGCGTCTTTTTGAGACAGTAAGCTTGGTCAATCCCCAAGGGATAAAGACATGATATGTGTTCGTAACGCATAAATAAATTAAATGTATTAAGACGAATTATGCAAACTAGGTTTGGGGCTAAATCTCTGCAATATCTACTGATGACTTTTTATAAGAAATATCTATATCAGTAAACATCAATGCTCAATCTGATCCAATGACCTGAAACTTTCTAGCGCAGTGATGAAAAACCTGCTCTTGTTTTCTATGAGTCACACGCTCGCACATATCCATACAGCAACATTAATACATTTCGTTTCAATTCTTTAATGAGATGTTTCTTGTAGATTGGCTAAGTTTGTGGATATGTTTGGACCAAGACCTGCTGGTTCCGAAGTGCTTGAAGATTCAATCGATTATATGATTAAATTAACTAACACCCAAAAACTATATGATGTCGTCACGGAAGAAGTAACGGTATATAATTTTAATGATGAAATTAAATTAATATAGAAACAAAATAATTTGAGTGCCGTATTGTGAAATATTTATAGAAAATTTTAATAAATTTAAATAAATAAATAATTTTCAGGTACCACAGTGGAAAAGAGGAAAAGAAAAAATAGTTATGTATGAACCAAGACATAAGATTATACCAGTTTTAGGTCTGGGCGGCAGTATTTGTACGCCACCTGAAGGAATAACAGCTGAGGTTGTTGTTGTTAAAAGTTTTAAAGATTTGGAAAACTTAAAAAAACATGATGTTTTAGGAAAAATTTTGGTTTTTAATTCAAAATTTACAGCTTATGACGAAACCGTAGTTTATAGATATGACGCAGCTAGTAGAGCTGCAGAAAAAGGTGCTGTTGCTGCATTGATTCGTTCAATTACACCATTTTCTATAAATTCTCTTCATACTGGTATGATGTCATACCGAGAAAATATAACGAATGTACCAGCTGCAGCTATTACTATCGAAGATGCAGAACTACTTAAAAGGATATATGATAGGGGTGTTAAAATTGTGTTAAATATTCAAATGCAATCGACACGAGACACTAAGATTTCTAGAAATACACTAGTAGATTATAAAGGAATACAAAATCCGGAGAAACTTGTAATTGTATCTGGTCATATAGACAGCTGGGACATTGGACAAGGTGCTATGGACGATGGTGGAGGTCTATTTATTAGTTGGGCTGTCCCCGTCATACTTCGCCGATTACATTTATTACCGAAAAGAACTATACGTTCTATATTTTGGACTGCAGAAGAACTAGGGTTGATAGGTGCTTTTGCATATGAAGAAAGGCATCGAAACCAGAGTGACAATATTAATTTTATTATGGAATCTGATGAAGGCACATTCGCACCGCTGGGCTTAAGTGTCGCGGGTAATCAAGAGGCTCGCTGTATAATTGCGGAGATCCTGAAACTGTTTAAATCAATTAACGCATCTACTCTAATAGAGGACGACAATCCTGGATCAGATATAACAGTAATTGTAAAAAATGGTGTACCAGGTGCTAGTTTTTACAACGCAAATGATAGGTATTTCTGGTATCATCACAGTGAAAGCGATACTATGACTGTTCAGGATTCGCACGTAATGGATTTAGGATCTGCATTTTGGACAGCAGCAGCGTATATTATTGCTGATATTTCTGTTGACATTCCGCGTTAACGTGCAATAAATTACCGGAATAATAAATGCATTTTTGTTTTCATTTTTAGGCAAACAAAGGATTCATTAATTTGCAAACGTTAATTTAAATCAATTCTTTTTACATTCGGTGCCATGTCATATGCCTTTTTTATTTTTTTCCTTTAGTCCTTCCATTATAACGATCTAAATACTGTGAAGATTAAAAGAGACAATAATGAAAGACACTAGTATTTTGTATGTACACATGTATTTTTACAATGTTGCTATTTTTGGCCCAATAAATTAGATTTTGTATTAAATTATCAATTGTGATATATTTACGAAAGTATGGTCAGTGAACAACTTTATATAACTATTGCTTTAAATTACTTTAACCGCAAGGCCACACAATAGCGCACATTACGCGCTGATTTGAGCATATGAATAACCTACTACCTGCATATGTTAGGGTTGCCAGGTCGTCTTATTAAATCTCCTGAAAGACCAGCGAGGATAGACATTTGGGATAATAGGCCGGACTATCTGCATTGTAAATTTTGAGAATATTAAGTCTTTTTGTAAAATATCATGGTCGTCGAGCAAGTCACGATCCGCGCCAATTTTGGAATATAAAATACGAGAAAGAAAAGCCGCACATTTTACATCGACATCGTAAATTTTGGCCTAACAAGCAATCATAACGTCTGTTCAAACTATTTATGACTGAAACTGGCCACTTAGAAAAAAAGAAAAACCAAAATAGAATGTTAAGTCAGATGTTGTTTAAAAAAGCATATTGTTGTGAAATATCAGTCCATTGTAGTTCATATTAGTTAAGTTCATCAATAGATCTTAATTGTATTGTCAAACTACCTTAATCAGTTATTACAGTTCAGTGTTATATTTAAGCAAGTGCAGTTTTACTTTTATCATCATAAAGTCCCACCGTCAATTTCCCAAAATCAAACCAAGATCAACTTTAACATTGGTCCTTATCGAGCCACATATTGTCTAGCCTACTAATGCTATTCATAAACCTCATTTTGTACATAATAGCTTATGTGTACATTTTATTTAATTTATTTCTATGTACATGGTATTTGTACATATCGACTCTGAATGCAGAATCTACATTGCTTCGCGTCGCTGAGTATACGTATATGTATAAACATGGACACAAATAATTTAACATTTAATGAAGAATTCAACCTATTTATGGATAGCTGTTTGACAGATTTGAAAGAGTCTAAAAGTGGATTAAGGATGAATGAGTTACTCGTCAAATGTCTGCTCTATGCCGACGATCAGGTTATACTGGCGTCATCAGCGGAGGAGTTACAGGAGATGGTAAACTGTATGCATGAAGCTTTAAAAGAGAAAGGAATGAAAGTGAACGTAAGTAAAACTAAAACACTGGTTTTTGAAATGGAGAAAGAAATGACAGCATGTAATATTTTGATTGGAGGAGAAAAAGTGGAGCAAGTGAAAGAGTTTGTATATCTAGGATCAAAGTTTACATCAGATGGCAAGTATGATAGTGATATTGAAAGGAGAGTGAACGCGGGGAACATGGTGAATGGAGCTTTGCATGCCTTTATGAGCAGTCAGAAACTATCCAAAAAGGCTCGACTGGCTGTGCACAGGGGCGTGTTGGTCCCGACATTAATGTATGGGAGTGAAAGTTGGGTATGGCAAAAGAAGCATGAAAGCAGAATAAATGCAGTGGAAATGAGAGCGTTAAGGAGTATGATGGGTGTGAAATTGAGTGACAGGATAAGGAACAGCGTGATAAGGGAATGTTGTGATGTGAAAGAAGATGTAGTTACAGGAATAGAAAAGGGTATGTTAAGATGGTTCGGTCATGTGGAGAGGATGAATGAAAGCAGGTTGACTAAGCAGATATACAAGGAGAGTGTGGAGGGAAAGGTCGGAGTGGGAAGACCTAGACGAACGTATCTTGATCAAATTAAGGACGTCCTGGTAAAGGGTCAGGTCAAAAGTACCCGAAACCGCCGAGCTTGTATGAAGAGAGTTATGAATGTGGACGAAGCGAAAGAAGTATGCAGAGATCGTGGCAAGTGGAAAGAGGTAGTCTCTGCCTACCCCTCCGGGAAAGAGGCGTGATTTTATGTATGTATGTATGTATGAAGAAACATAGGTAATGTGCTGTGATGTGAAATCCAGTGATCAAACAAACGCGCTTTAAAACTAAGTCTACAGCCAGTTTAATGCATCAGGTTTATTGCGCAGTTTTTATATGGGAGAAAGAGCCAAGTTTGTGAGTACATTCTCAATTCTTTTTCAACATCCTGTTTGGAACTGCCAAGAAGACTGAACATCCATTCGACATACCTATATCCTAACGTTCGTTTCTATTTAAATACTTAATATTATATGTAAATAAATACTGTAAGATTAGTACTTATTAAGTAGGAGGTAGTATTTGTATATCAGGTATAAATATTTTGTTTGTGTCTTATCATGGAGGCTTTGCTTAATTTACAGAAAAAACTTAAACTAACAATAACAAAGACTTATAATAATTTTAAAAATTGTCCAAAAGAGAATCTTACCCCCGAATACATTGAGGTAGTATTAAATAATTTAGAACAGGATTGGACCTTATTTAGAGAAAATGATAATAAATTATATAATATCTCAAATACAGAGCTTTAGAATGTATAGAGAACAGAATTAAGAGCCCTCATTCTAATAGTTCACAAAGTTTGAGTTCAAAATCTATGTTTACAAAAATTCAGTCCAAAATGCTTTGCGAGTACTGTTCCCATACACACAAACTGTGCTTTTGTAAAAAGTTTTCCAAACTTAATTTAGTCGAGAGGTTAACTTTTATAGCTAAAAACAACATATGTTACAATTGTTTAGGTGGCAACCATACTTTGTTATATTGTAAGAAACCCAGTACATGTCAAATTTGTCATAAACGACACCATTCACTTTTGCATCCTACTCAACCAGAAATTCATAGTCCATACACTACACAAACCCAATTTAAAGCAAGGAATCCATTACATGTTGCACAAATCGGTTCTGTTCAAAATGGTAGGCCAAGAAAAATAATTTTGCCGACTGCGTTAATTCACACTAAATCCGAAACTGGTAAATCTCAAGTTTTAAGGGCCCTAATAGACCAGGCTTCAGAGACAAGTTTTGTTACGGAAAGAGCAGTTCAACATCTATGTCTGGAAAAGATACCACTTCATGGATCGGTTTCAGGTTTAGGAAACAGTAATATAATGAATACTAGTCATATGGTTAGGTTGCCTATTTACTCTAAGTTTAGTCCTTTTAATATACAAGTCAACGCACATGTTGTTAGTAATATAACTTCTGACTTACCCAACGAAAGTATAAATAAAAAATATTTTGATTGGTTAGATCAACCACTAGCTGATCCTGAATTAAATAGGCCTGGTAAAGTGGACATGATTTTGGGTGCAGATATTTATAGTAAAATAATTGAATATGGCTTAAAGAAAAACTCTGAGGGTAATTTGATTGCTCAGAATACAGTGTTCGGATGGCTAATTTCTGGTGTAGTAAATTGTACATAAGTTATCAACATATATGATGTTAATTAATCCTTAATTATTAGTATATTATTGAAGTTAATTGTATGTATATGCATACCTTAAAATAAGAGTACAACCTATATTTAAGTTTTTGCTTACGAAGGACATCTCGTCATAGATGTCCTTGGGAGGCGGTATGTTCAAACTATTTATGACTGAAACTGGCCACTTAGAAAAAAAGAAAAACCAAAATAGAATGTTAAGTCAGATGTTGTTTAAAAAAGCATATTGTTGTGAAATATCAGTCCATTGTAGTTCATATTAGTTAAGTTCATCAATAGATCTTAATTGTATTGTCAAACTACCTTAATCAGTTATTACAGTTCAGTGTTATATTTAAGCAAGTGCAGTTTTACTTTTATCATCATAAAGTCCCACCGTCAATTTCCCAAAATCAAACCAAGATCAACTTTAACAACGTCTATGTCCTTTATCCAGACATCTGGCAACCCTATGTCCAGCGAATAATGTACAGACATCAGCACGTCTGTTATGTATTCATTGTTCACTGCAAAATAACTGCTATTACCTCGATGTAAGGGTTCATGAAGGATAGTTTGATAGGCTTTTGATGGTATAATAGCGCGTATCCGCCACAGAACAGTCATTACCCAACGACCTCGATGAGAATTGGAAGTGCATCTCTTGGGTTTATACATGAGTAGTACATATAGCAATATGATTATTGACGTCTTATTTCACTTATTTATATATATATCTTATATAACAAATTTATAGTATTTATTATACCTGTTATCACAGGACGTCAGTAGGTATGAATCTTGTATTTTAATTAAAACATATTCTTATCATTTCGGTCGCTTCTCCTACATCATTCTGGGGAAGATTCTTCATCACTATGATTAGGTACTCTTACAATTCACTCATGTCGGTCACAATAATAGGTATTAATAATATCAAGGCACGGTACATAGGTACATGTGTTAGCGATTTATATTATGCAGCATCAAGATCATTCTGATAAGGAACGAAGAGCCGTGTAATCCGAAGTCTTTGTCTATAATCTTCACATTAACTATACCATTAGCTTTTATAAGATGTATTCCAACAATTACAGAATATGTTCTCGACACTAAATTCGCTGCATTATTTTTAATTTGTGATGTTATGGTTGCCGCCTTTTAAGCGTATTCATAAACTATTAGTCTCCTGTTAATGTTTCGTTGTAATAACAAAAGATAAGATATATTGCATGTAGATGGACTAATACGCTAAGTACTGAGTGTATTAAATAAAGTCCCGGTCATAGCTTACTGAGCAATGATGGTCCCCTTTCATTGCCTTATCGCCGCATACTGAGACGAGACGCATTCTGTGTATTCAGATAAACATGCGTGTCATAATGTACTTATTGTTCCTTGTTTACGAAGTGAAATGTATACCGAAGAAAAAAAGTTACTCGGAAATCAAGTGCAAGGATTATTCCAGCGATTTGTACAACGAAATTGCGTCGTATAAAGAAGTTGTACAAGATATATTGGATTACTCTACGGGTCCTTTTAAAGGGAGAACTTATAATGAGTGAGTAAATAACGACTTTTTAATATTATATAAACATTTGGACTGATTGTTAACGAATGGAGATAAATTGAGCGTCATATAAGTATTGGGTTAGTGGTTAAGGTGTCCGATTCATAAGTGGTTATACCACGAGGGCGATACTCTCAATATGAGAAAAATATGTTAAAACTTAGGTAAACATATTTGCATAATTATATGTATACATATATACATACATAAATATAGTTACGACTATATAACTTTCGGGTTAGACAGAGCTAATAAATTTGAAGAGACTGAGGCCACGTTCATCTATATGGCGTTTAATCAAGATTCAAATAGTAACAGGTTGCTAGCCCGAAGAGGAATCCCAAGTTTATAATCCTATTCCTTAGTCGCCTTTTACGACATCTATACGAAAGATATGGAGTGGATTTATTCTAAAGTGCCGGAAAGTATACACGAAAAATGTATATATGGGTAATAATAATATTCAAACTGGTCAGGGTACCCTTGTTAACAGTCAGGGTGGAATGGGAAATTGCACTAGGTAAATATGCTTTATTGCCTTAGTCGCCTTTTACGATATTCACGGGCTGCGATTGAGTAGTCTAAAATAAAGTACCGAATTTTTTTTTATTCTAAATTGTTTTTACAAAATTGAAAATAACTTCTTTATAAAATTGGTAGCTAGGTTAAATAAAAAACGAATCAATGTGTTATTACTTTTATATATTATAACAAAGGACATGTTTTTAAACTCCATAACTGGCTTTATCTCCAGAGTGTATATCTTAAATCCTCAGCATTACGTTGCTATCAAATATCGTTCGGGTGAATGGATATAGACATCTTCGACAGCTGACAATCTCGAGATGTTGCGATAAGATATACACACTCTACAAAAAGGAGTGCGTTATTGAAATATATCCAAGTAGTGAAAATGAACATCTACATCTGCGCGTTTTTGAATCTTATCGTAATAAATTATGGAATAGGGGCGTCTTTGCCAAAGAATACAGAAGAATGTAGCAACGTCTTAACAGAAGAGTTGATAAAAGAAATTGCGGCTTATGATGATGTCGTCAACGAAATATTACAATACGTAATCGAAGGGGATTTTAAGGGTCAGACGTATGATGAGTGAGTAACGAAAAGTGCGGGTTATTTGATAAAATTCCATTTTTGTTTTGTGTGTATAAGGCTTCATATAAGCATGTGATTTGAGGGTTTTCAATAGCTTATACGATATTATTGGAAGTAGCTTCCTGGTTAACAAAACTATTTTGGCATTCACAGATAATCAAATTCATTTTCTGATGCTTTACGCTGAGGTATACTTTAAGTGTGGTTATTTAAATTTACATTACTTTCTAAAATTCAATGCACCATATCAGGTCTTCTTTTAGTGTCTGGTGCAAGAGCATGAGCAATTACGTAAGAGTTATAAATAATATTGAAAAACATGTTACAAATAAAACGACATTATGTAACAAATGGGTGTTTCTACATCTAATGCAAATTTTTCGTGTTGAGGGTAAATATTTCATAGAGTTAAATTACTTGGAAAGTGAGGTCGAAGGCAAAACAAATGTCATAATTACAGGTTGCCGTGCAAAAAATGTTGTGTTATAAAATAACGAGCTTATCTTTAAACTAAAGTGGAGTTTGTTTTTCAGATTGGCTAAATTCGTGGACAAGTTTGGGCCGCGACCTTCGGGAACTGAGTCCCTTGAAAATTCGATTGACTACATGATCCAGTTAACTCGCGATGAAGATATCAATAATGTTGTGACAGAAGAAGTGCAGGTAAATAGTTTAAAAATATCAATTTAGCGTTCGATGAGAGATCACACATTAAAGAGTTTAATTCCCCAGAACTACTGAAAAAACATTGATGCTGTTTGATAACATAAATCACAAGTAATTCCTAATAATATTTCGTAATAATACTAGGAGTTTATATAATATCTTTTTGCAATTAAAAAATTATATTTACATTGTAAAAGACCAAAAATCTTAACAAAACATTTATATTCCATTAATCAGTTACAATAAATATATTGATATAATTAGATAACAATACAATAAATAATCAGATTACGAAAATTTCAAGTAAAAACAATCACAAGCTTCTCGAGATATTTTATCCCTTTGTAATCAACTAAATTATTTCTTGCTACTTTAAGTATAACTTGATAGTTTGATTCAAGTATTTAACTTGAATCGACCCATTTTACTATCAATATAATTTTAAAAGTACGTTTTATCCGCTAGAAAGTATTAACACTCTAACCTGATCTCCTTTTATATTATCTCAATAAATTACTTATATTAAATTGATTTCAGGTACCGCTTTGGGAAAGAGGCGAGGAAAAAATAACTATGCATGAACCAAGACATAAAAACATTGCAGTTCTAGGTCTTGGAAGAAGTGTTAGCACACCACCTGAAGGAATAACAGCGGAAGTTGTGGTAGTCAAAAGTTTTGATGAACTCGAAAGCCAAGAAGAAAATAACATAAAAGGGAAAATTGTACTTTTTAATGCAATTTTCACAAAATACGGAGAAACTACAGTGTATAGAACTCAAGGAGCAACTAGAGCTGCTCAAAAGGGCGCTGTTGCATCTTTAGTTCGATCAGTTGCACCTTTTTCCATCAATTCTCCTCACACTGGCGCGCAAAACTATGGAGAAAATGTCACAAAGATCCCAACAGCAGCTATCACAATTGAAGACGCTGATTTAATAAACAGAATGTATGAGAGAGGTGAAAAAGTAGTGTTAAATATACAAATGCAATCAACTTATGAAACTAATAAAGTATCAAGAAATACTTTAGTTGATTACAAAGGAATACAATATCCCGAGAAGCTTGTGATTGTTTCTGGTCATATAGACAGTTGGGATGTTGGCCAAGGTGCTATGGATGATGGCGGTGGTTTGTTTATTAGTTGGGCAGTTCCCGTGATTCTTCATCGGTTAAATCTACGACCAAAGAGGACCATCCGGTCTATATTCTGGACTGCAGAAGAATTAGGTTTAATAGGTGCTTATGCATACGAAGAAAGACATAGAAATGAGAGTGATAATATTAATTTCATAATGGAATCCGATGAAGGCACATTCGCACCGCTTGGCTTGGAGGTAGCGGGAAGTCAGGAGGCTCGCTGTATGATTGCTGAGATCCTGAAACTTTTCCAATCAATTAATGCATCAACTTTGGTTGAAAATGATAGTCCTGGTTCAGATATAGCTGTTCTCGTAAATACTGGAATTCCTGGTGCAAGTTTATATAATGCAAATGAGAAATATTTCTGGTTTCACCACACTGAAGGAGATACCATAACTGTAGAAAATGAACACGAGTTAGATTTAGGAGCTGCTTTTTGGACAGCTGTAGCATACATAATTGCTGATCTTTCTGTAGATATTCCTCGATAAAATATGTAAGTTTATAACATATTTTGTATACTAATTAGTATAATTAATTTAGTATAACTAATGATTGATGATTGGTATATCAAATATAAGCGCTTCCTCACAAAACGATACATACAAATTATTTGAATATTCGTTCGAGGATACAGTCCAAAGGTTTTCAAGTGTTTTTCTTAAGTTTCAATTTATTTGATGTGATGTAATAAAATGTAAACAGTACTAATAATAAGTTTTTAATGCTTAGTTTTGTTACTTGTATCTGTAAGAGGCATCTTGTTGAAAATATATGATGATGCTTATATTCGTTCTGGATTTTTTTTTGGCAACATTGGACTGTTTTTAAATACCTATCCAAAAAAGGCAATTCTATTTTAATTATAAAAGTAGGTTAAAGAATTGTCAATTTATTTCACTCAATGCAGAATAGTAAAGAAAAGAATACCTATCAATATACTTTTCCTTTATCAACGGATCATTTTTATCTCCCGACCGTAGGGCCTTGTTATATCCCTTTTTGAATGGTAATATTTCTAAAGATATATTCAATAAAAGCTAGAAAACCCCTTTACTGGCAATATGGTCAGTGATAAAGTCAGTGATAAAAGTCATAAATAATGTCGTCTGTCGTCAAGCTTCTTCTATATTACTTTACGCCGGAATACTTTACTTCCATGCTGACATAACACTGGTCAACAAAAAGAATAAAGTTGGTTGTTTCCTATGAGATTTTTTTTGTTTCTGTTTTAAATTGACGCGTATTTATCAAATACGGCAGCCATTTTCTCTAACAGCTTTTGTTTTTGAGTTATAGCTAACTACCCTCACTTGATATTTTTATTTAGATTTTCGTTTTTTTTCGGGTACTAGAACACATTTTGCTGTCGGTTTCGATATGGCTTCCTCAAGAAGATGTTGTCTGCTTAATCCAGATTGTATTTGCTATATTTGTGGTGAATATGTATTTAAAAGATATCGAAAACCTATATCGGACTTTGTGAAAACTGCGTATCATCAGTATTTTAAAATAAAATTGTGTAATCAGGACAAGCCATGGGTTCCTCATATTGTTTGCCAGAAGTGTGTAGTATGTCTACGGTTGTGGTCCAGTGGAAAAAGAGATGGAACAATGTTCGAAACACCAATGATTTGGCGAGAACCTCAAAACCATCATAACGACTGCTACTTTTGCGTTGTGAAAATAAACGGAATCAATCCTGGAAATCGAAGTAAGTGGCCTTATCCCAACTTAGCTTCTGCTCAACGACCTCAATTAAGATCACGAGAGGTACAACCCAGCACATCTAAATCTTCTGATGATCCAAATATTTGTGAATCCGAACGAAATGAACGAAATATATCAAGTGAAGATTCTGATCCAGACTACAAATTCAACCTTTCAGAACCTCAACCATTCAATCAGAAAGAATTAAATGACCTATTTTCTGAAAATTTGGGTGATTTTAGTGAGGAGCAGGGTGAAAGATTTCACCAAGATCTTCGGACAATGGAAGGGCGATATCAGGGAAGATGGGACTCACATATGATGGCGGACTACTGCTGGAGTTTGAAACGAGATCTACCTAACGTCGTTCATGCAAGAAAATCATATAAAAGATCATTTGATAGTGTTTAATAGATATTTTGTTGAAATATGTATTAGTTTTTTGTCTTTATTTGGTCGAAATTATGAAACTGTATATTTCAAAAAGTAAAGCTGTTGGCAATCTCACAGTATTTTTTTCATAGTCAGGACCATAGAAATAACCAATAAGAGAGAAAAAAATGAAGGAAACCAGAATCGTGTTGACCAGTGTAATATATTTGTAGTATGTGCTGGCTTCCAATGCAGATTTTAAAAGTTAATCACAGGGAAAGCTAATAAACATGCAATAGAAAAAGATACTACACTTTTTTAAAGTATTCTAGAAATCGATTCGTACAAAACTATAATTCGATTGTCAAAGACGAGAGCAAAAGTTAATTAAAAGTTTCCTGGAACCAAGTCTAGAATTGATATTTTTTATTTGAAGCTCTCAGAATGTTCATAGAGATAAAACCCTGTCTTGGAAACTTCGGTAATAATTTAACGATGATCAGCATATTTAATAATCAATATTAAGTATTTAGAATACCAAATTGATTTTAACCAAACTTTAAGTTGTAATAGAATTAACGAGTTCCGATTTAATTTGAGCTGAAGAATTCATTGGAGACATCGAGACAAAATGACAAGCAATTTTTCATATTCTTAATTGGGAGGAAATTTTCAATTCAGAATATGATTGATATCCTCTCTAGTGGGAATTTCAAGAAAAGTGGCCTATATTTGACCACGGATAATTAACTACATCTATAAAATATTTCATCAATTTGGTTTATTAATGAAAGCGTAACATGCAGAGGCTTTTGCATTTATATAATAATAGAAGTATTTATTTGTAACGTTCGTATTATTTTCAAGTACATAGATGGTTTACAATTTTCTTTCTTTCATTATCAAAACACAATAATCAGGATTCAGTTTTAGCATGATAGAAGTGTCATATTTTTGTTAACCGCATTTCATTTTAGGAAGTTTTACCATTAGGAAAAATAATACAATTTCAATTAATTTAGTCAGCTGTTAAAGAAACGCACTAACCTGCTTTTGCGATGTTTTATTTTGTTTTTTTTTATGCGACCACCTAACATTCTGTCCGTAATAAAAAATATATCTGTAACTAAAA
The DNA here is from genome assembly GCF_032362555.1 of Amyelois transitella. Lineage (NCBI taxonomy): Eukaryota > Metazoa > Arthropoda > Insecta > Lepidoptera > Pyralidae > Amyelois > Amyelois transitella. The sequence continues at coordinate 3,419,691 of NC_083509.1, forward strand.
ATTTTAATGCAACGTCAACATTTTTTGAGCTGAAAAACTGAGCGTAATCATGAGTAGGTGTAACGTACCATAAAGTCCTCTAGTGTTGGCGTAAACCTATTTCAGCGGCACTAACCTGAGGCACTAACCCACACTAAGTGTCAACGTAAGTAAATGTAAACGCAAAGTTAAATGGAAAGGTGGGCAGAGACGACCGTCCCGGTGAAATTGCTCTTTTTTAGTGTTGTACTTTGAAAACTTTTACAATTATGTGCCTTAAAACATGTATTGATACATTACACATATTGGTACATATAATCAATTCTATATCCCTTGCGCGGTATACAGAGCCAACATTCTTGTCTTGATGATAGAATTGAAAAATTGGAATTTCATATAAATATTTAAAAAAACCGCATATATGTGTGTATATGAAATTCCTGCAATAAAACAAATGAACACCTTAATTAGTAAGGCCATTGCGAAAACGTGCCGGCGATAATTTCTCCCCGAGAGACAAGAATTACCTTAAAATTATTCATTAAGCTGTTGAGGTTGCGATATTAAATTGTCACAGTTGATAAAGGGCTTCGAGATAAAATAATTTACGCTTTAGCAAAGTTACGTACAGCCAACTGTAGAGAAAGCTGACCATCTGTGGTTTAGGTTTATATGATCAGCGTAGCCAAGTTATTCTGCTGTTGACGGTTCATTAAAATATGAATGCTAACCGGTGCTCGTATGGCGAGGGACCATTGTGAGGAAACCTGCTTTTTCAGGAAAAATTTGAGTAACAAATGTTTCAAACTGGATCAGACTGGCACAGGCAACAGCTAGGTAATTCAAGCTGGCTTCTCCTGTTAACCTGTCAGATGGACTCCCATTATTATGATCACAATCTTGGATCAGATACAATAAAAGGAGTGTGAAGAGATCGTGTAAATGGATTCTCTGCCTACCCCTCTGGGATAGGATGGTTGTGTTTTTGATTTGACATAATATAAATATAAAGGTGAATGAAGTTCAAATGACATTTTTTTTAACGTTTTTAAGAATAACTCACATAGGTAAGTGGACGCAAATGTCATAAATTATTTGTCTAATATCTAAGTGGCGAGCCGTTTACAGCACCTGCTTCGCGATCTCGTGATTACCAGGTAACATACGTTCGCCTTTCGTCCATTAGTTTGATATATTTGGTATTCTAAATCTTCAGAACTAAAGAGATTTTTTGGGGAGTCAAGAAAGGGTGCGCTCTTAGAGAATTAACAAGCAGCGTGTTACTAGCTTAAGTATATTTTAACTAGAGTGCGCCCGCAACACCACCAGCATCAAATGAAAAATCTCGTTAATTTTCGTTCCCGTGGGTTTTTTGGGAAATCCTGTCTTAGTATACCTCTAGGCCACATAAGAATTTACATGCCAAATTTCAATCACGAGACCTAGCAGTATGAGTTACGCATTGTTAATTTCACTCAGTCAATAGATACCCATGTACCTGTACCATGTACATATATGAAAATAATAAGTAATGGTTCACATACAAACAAAATTCAATTTCCGATCACGTTTGCGTAAGTACAATAAAATTTATACCTTTGAAAGAGGGGAAGTTATTTGTGAATATGGTCTGTAATAAAAATAACCTGATATATCAAAAAACATTGATCATTTAACAATGATCCGATATGGGTTAGATATACCTGTAAAGGTTGCGGAGGTCAGATGGGAGTAAGTTTATGTAAAGGAAGACAATCAAGGAATATACATCACACTCTTATGAAACATCTGGTGGGGAATTGTTTATTATTAATGGATTATTACTTAATTCTATCATTAGGTCATTCAGCTGAACGTGGCACAGTATAACACCGACGCTAAATAAATTAAAATATTAGTATTCATGTGCCATCTTACTGTCAATTACCAAAATACACTCTTTAATTACACCCTAATCAAGGTATTTCAAACGTGCTTCCAGGATCACTTAAAGAGCAAGGTCGTCGGTTCTGCTTAATTGAGCAATTAAAACGGATTCTAAAGGTTATATGAGTAATAAAACATGGAATTGCCATTCAGAGATTTTTAGAAAAAATAAGTACCTAGTATTATTCTGATTTTATAGTTGGACCATATATTACTATGTATGGTAACCAACGGTCATATTCGTGTTGAAATATAACATTGGTTACAGTAGGGTTATAGTCAGTATCTAGTTAATGTCAGAATTAAATTAAACGGAATAAAAAAGGCGGTAATGGTATGAAAAAATTATTCGATGTAAAACAAATTTCCATTAACCAGAGTTAAGACTTGGTGAAATTTGGTTATCGTTAAAGTAATATGGTGTACCTAATCTACAATGGTGCAATTCACAAGACAAAATTCAAATAAAGACAAAACCCCTGAAAACAAATGATTTATTTTCCGGCATTCGCACAAAACTTTTAATTTATACTTACACAAAATTTATTCTGATTCAATTCCAAATTGGATAGATCTGTAATACCAAGTTTGAATTTAGAATGCAAGTTTAGGGAGCTCGCTGCTTGCAAAGAACTATTTATTGGAACTAGCTCGGATTGAAGTAGAAGTTATTCCTGAAGTTGCGCACTTTGATAGCTCTCTACCTCTGCAGGCGAGACGTGTATAGGAAGCGACGATATTTGGCTCCGATCTGAATGCACAAGTGTTACTTAGTTTGGTTGTTATATGGTTCATAAAATAAATTATTCTCTAATGAGAATCTCTCTCTTCGTAAGTCGAGAATTGCTTGTAAGTCACTTCAACATGTCATAATTCACCATAACGGCATTATTAAGTATATAAATACAATTATATAGCCACTAATTCTCATTAGGTAATGACCTCCGCCGGGCCAAATTTTCGCATATTGATTCGAAGTCCCAACTTTCTGTTTTGTTTGGGTCAGGTTTCTACAGGGCGAAGTTTTACTTTATTTTAATACACAACTTCAGTTCATTAATGTTCTGCCGCTTCTGATGTTTTCCCTCAGTATTGAGAGTTAATAATAAAGTAAAAGTTATAATACGATTATAACCTTAAGAACAGTGTATCGGCTTTTATACCTTTATAAATTGATGTATTTGAACTTATTTCTTTCGCTATATACATATACATATGGTCACGTCTATATCCTTTGCGGGGTAGACAGAGCCAACAGTCTTGAAAAGACGAATGGCCACGTTCAGCTATCCGGCTTAATGATAGAATTGAGATTCAAATAGTGACAGGTTGCTAGCCCATCTCCTAAAAGAGAATCCCAAGTTTGTAAGCCTATCCCTTAGTCGCCTTTTACGACATCCATGGGAAAGAGATGGAGTGGTCCTATTCTTTTTTGTATTGGTGCCGGGTACCACACTTTCGCTACTTGACGACAAATCATTTATATATATATTGATTTTAATATATATATTTCATACTACAGAAATGCCTTCTTTATATAGTAAATTAACTTTAGTGGAATTGAAACGAACAATACGTTTTAATATTTTACTTTGATAAGCTATACATGGTTTTATGACATTGGTTGACTGATTTTCGACATTAAACTGCTGGTTCTAGAGATTTGTAATTTATTTGATATGCAGGTTGTTTATTGATATATTGATTAGGGATAAATTAAACTGAAAGCGGATTTCCCAAATTCCAGAAAACGAAAATTAATGATAAAAATCATTTTGGTAAACGCGTACGGAGCCGCGTGCGTACTATAGTTGTACATATAATTATTTCCTAAAGTTGCCAAGGCATGAAAAAACCATTTTCGTACTCGTATCGTATAAACAAATCCCAGGTTAATCTAAGTTGGTTAATGGAATCTGAACAAGAGAAAATACAGGCAAAAGATCCATAACTATTGGTCTTCGAGTCCATAAAAGGGGTTTGTTTGTTAAAGATCCACATATGAAACAAACAAAATAAAGAAAAGGTATCACTAGTTTAAGTTATGTTTATGCCAATAAATATATTTTGAACAATAAATATGTTTGACAAATAAAGGTTTTGTTATAGTTGGAAAGAAATAATAAAGAGTTGTTAAAAAATATTTCTTTAAGTTATTATCCATCGCTTTCTGAAGGGAATTAAGTTTCCTATCCAACTGTAACAATACAAAATTATAAATCAATTTAAATCAATGTTACATTAAAGTAAGTATGTATTTAATTTCTGAAAGATACAGACAACTATTGAAATATTTCTCCGTGTCATCGTATCCATATCGATCAATATAGATATCGATATCGATAATGAGACAGTAAAAATCGAATGTCTGCACATTAAATATTTTTCCAAGAAAGTTTATATTTGAAAAAGTAACATCATCTTAAGTAGTACATTCAATGCATCACTATCAACCATCTTCAGATCTTCGGTCACTATATATATTGTATGAGATCAAACGATTTATCTGCACAAAATCTTTTCCTCGTTTACGGGGATATATTGTGTTATCGCGATAAAACGGCCGCGTAATAAATTGAAACTGAATCCCTAGATACCGGATGCCCTTGCAAACCCACTTTGTAAATTGGACAAATTCGAGAAGGTAGATAATAAATCGATACTTTGATCATGTACCATTAATCTATCTCAAAAGACGTACGAGATTTTAAACATTGTCTTTCTGAAGTGCACTCTGTTCAACCCCTCGTTGTTTATGAAATTGGTTACGCACATATGACAGGTGGCACTAAAACTGAATGGTCGTGTTACTGAGATAATCATGATTTTCCTTCTTGTAATATTTTGGGGTGATCTGTATAGATATAAAAATAAATTATATTCAAAGGCTTTTCATATCTAATTATGAACAATACGGATTGCTAGAGTGCGATTGAGTAAAAAGTGGCAATTTTGATTCAAATTTTAGTCATGTTTGACATACCTGTCTATTTATTCATAAATGATTTAAAGGCGCGTATAGTGTTGTGTTGCTACATAATTTATAAAAAAAATATTATGATGTTACATCGCCAAAACCTTGTCAATATATTGGATTGGACCTAAAGGACGAAACTAGTAAGGAAGGGATTAAAGCGACACGTGACGGGATAAGCTAAAACGTAGGTCAGCGTGTTTGTCACGGCGCGAGGATATAAGACCGACTCTCATATAATAAGGTTTACTATTTTAATTTATCCTAATATGTTCGGACCTTTGGAATTTAGTGTAGTGTTTCATTTTATCGACATAGGAAATGATTTTGTAAGAGAGCTTATACCTAATCAACAAAAAAACGTTACCACGCAAGTTGTACCTACTCAAAAATTCACTAGATAAATTCATACCGGCACGTCAATTTATCACAGCTTGTGAATTGTTTTCGAAAATCAGAATCCCTACCATAAAAATTAATAAAAAAGAATTTTATGTTGAAAAATTAAAAGTATTCTACGAATTCGTTTAATTAAAAAATACTGGCTTATGGAGATCCTCTGAACATTTGTTTAATAAAAAAAGACTCGCTCTACTTCACATGGTAACCATACTGTACAAGTAATTCTCTTGAGTATTTATGTAGAATTTCATATTCAGGGTCAAATTGAAAACTTGAGGTTGACCACTACTACGCTTGAACTTGTCCTTTGTTATTTCAAACATTATTAAATTTATATATTGTATACTAGATAATATTCTTACTCTTCAAAGTATGTAGTCCGCGTAAGTGTAACTTACCCATATGGTTTAAAAGAAGTGATGTAGTTTTAATGTCAGCGGCCAGGCGGCGGTTGCATGCAGTTTCTAGTTGTCTCCTCGTAAATTTACTTTTAATTAAGCTTTAATTCTGCTCTGCCAATTACTACATGTCCAGTTTTGCTGAATATTTATTAGAGATAAATGGTTATTTTAGTTACGACTTGTTATTTAATTTTTGATGGACAATTATAAAGATATTTTCCTATAAGGAATAGGTAACTTTGTATTAAAAATATACTTCAATTTTTATTCCAACAATAGTTTAAATGGGTCCTTTGCAACCTTACCCTTTTGTACATGGGTTTAACCTCTACGATATTGCTTCTGTTATAAACCGCGCGGAATTATATGCACCCAATTAGTACATACATAGGTTTAATTGATAGGATCATTTTTAAACCATAATAATTGTATCAAATACATAATATTTTTTATGTGTTTTGATATTACATATTTATTTTTATCTTTAAATCAGTTTAGGTGATATTTAGAATGAATATATTCATTAAAGCTCTCTAGTAAAATTACAAATATACTTCCCTAATTTGTAATTGTAGTTCAGCAGTGGTCGACCGATGCGGGCATTGCAAACCTTTTGGTTTTGGAGTCAAGAGCGAAAGTTTTAAATTATTTGTATTTCAAATTTAAGCTTAATCGTCGCAATGGTCTGTTTCGTGCGAATTGAAGATATCTATATCATTCACACTGGCCAGTAGGACTCACAGGAACTAAAGGCCACGTTTAGCTAGTTTTAAAGAAGATTCATCATTCTATTTTTGGTAAGAGCGAATTCCCAGCTAAAAGATTTACTCGCCATATAAATTGCTTCTTTTAATCTAACGGAGGCACTGGAAATAAATCTGCAAGCGTTTGAATGCACCGAACACGCTCAAGAATGAGAAATCGTTTAATACCAATCCACCAATTGCATTCTGAATAGGGATGAATATTTTCGCTATTTCTGTCTTTGCAATATCTTAACTTCGCTGCTTTAAAAATTTAAACTTACAGTCGGGAATTGAGCGCATTAATAAGTATTATTTAATGCATATGTTTTCTTTTTACATTTCTGAATTACTCACTGTCCAAGCACTTACAGTTCTGGGAGTTAGAAAGAAAATATAGAAGTTGAAGTTTTTCCAGTCTTTATCCAAAATACATGGACAGAATCTGGCTTATGGTTTTTGAATGAATGAATTTATTTTGAATGAATGAGTTGTTGCTTAATATTGAGTGTTATGTTGAGTTTTTGCGTAATATATTCTTATTTCTTAAGTATTTCATTCCATTCAAATATAAACTGATATGAAAATTCTCCGTCATGTCTGCTTTCAATTTTGCGTAGCTATCATAGCAGCTACGCTTGGGTACTATTATGGTTTTTTAAGAACGGGAAATATAATATAACATGGGTCTTGTCTGAAGAAAAAATAATATCAGCATATAGACTATCTTGGAATCGGCAATAAATCTGACTATTTGACGATGTATGGTAAATTCTATCCTCCTCTACTCAATAAATTCAAGCAATTGGTAGCACTATTTTAACTTTATGGAACTTCATACATAACATGGTCAGTCACCTTTTTTTATATTTAGAGGATAAAGAAACAACCACACAATTGGCAGAATGCCAGGGAGGCATAATCAAGGAGTGCGTAATATGACGAAAAATAGAAAGGGATAAAATGGCAAAGACCCAAAAGTATGATCCCTTCTACCATGTTCCCGAGCCGCATTACGAGTTGCCCAGATGTCCCAATTTTGTGGCACACGGGAATTAAGTTTGTCGAACATGTTAAAAATCTCTCTGTTAACAAATTATTAAAAGGTTAGTATAGTAGTTAGGTTAGTTAGTAGGCGGAAGATAGAATATCATATACGATATTACGATATATTTAATTATAATTAACGAGATACGTATATAGGATGATAAACTAAGTTTTATAGTTTCTGTAACAATGTGCAGTGAAGAGTACTTGTTTCTTGGGCACAAGTAGATTTAAGTATCAACTCCTATATTATACCTACAAAATAAACGGTCGGGAAGACGTTGAAATGTTTGTCTGTTTTGCGGCGTTTATAGGTTAGATTGTGTATATCTATTTAACTTTTTCCCTGCCCTACCAATGGAAGTCATTTTTACAATTAACTTTATTGAACGTCAAAGTTCACCAAAAATGCCTTTATCTTAGCAAAACGGTTACTTTAGTAACAAAACGCTTATGTAATACAATGTTTTTTGCATTGTTGCCATGTTTCTTTAGACTGTGTGTCCCGTTAAGGCAAAGTTTTGTGATACGTTTCATGGAATGTTCCGAACTATCTAGTTACTTTGCCAAAACATGTTTATGATAAAACTTGCTAAATATTTATATGGACGTCGGCACCTTAGTATGATATATTACTTTTCTTGACCCAACTACTGCAGGATGCTTAGTTATAACTCACTAAAACTATCATTATTACAGCTGTTGTTATTAGAAAAGATATATGAATTATAACAAGTCACGTGTTTTCTCGTCAAGCGGACAAACGTTCGTATGAATGCAAAAATATTATTAATGTATGAGAGAGAGAATGGCTGTAAACACTTTGAAAATAAATAATGGTTAAAAATGACCCGGAGCTCTTCCCTAGAATGGATGAAATCGGGGCAAACGCCAAGAGGATAATGTTAATGCATCGAGTCACTCATTAAATAGATATTATCTAATTAATAATTTGAATATATGCTTCACTTATCAATTTGAACTTTGAGTGTTTGTATTAACACAATGCCAGTTAAATTATCTCAGCCGTCGATTACACAATAGTGATCGGTTAAATAATAGTAGTAAAATTATAATTTTAAATTAAACCATGACAGCTGGTAATTATTATTGATATTTCAAGTTCTGTAGCTTAAGAATACTTTGAATCCTATTAGGGTTCATTTCAATAAAATATCATAAAATAAACAAAAATAAAATTAGTAAAAATTTTTGTTATATGTTTTTTTTTTAATTTAATTTTTGACTTTGTGACTAGGTATAGAAGAAGTGAAAGTTTTAGAAAGTGGACTAAAGCTATTTCTCAGAGGTGGAAAATGTCTGCAATTTGAAGACTGCTGGCTGCGAGATCACTGTAGGTAAGTTGATGGATTATGACTGATGTTATATGTGCTTTTATTTACGCAAGTGTGTCAATGGTACAGTTATTTGTATTTATAGCAGTTTTGTGCAGATTGGGACCCATTAATTTGAAGATGAGGATGTATAACCGTTGTTAAAATAATTTAAATACAATCCAGCAAAATCCTTTCAGTGGTAATGGTGTGTTGACCTCACAACCAATTTATCGCTGTCCTATATTTTGTGGCTCTGAGAATAATAATTGTTTGTAGTATTATACTTTGTTTATGGTCTACACCGATTAAACTAAACTAGGTCTAACCCATTTTATTTATTGAAATTTCAGTTTATATGGCCATTTCTCATCTTGTAATTGTCCTAAAAATTTCTTGAACTTCCTTTCAATAGTCAGGTTTATGTGTCTATATTTCTTCAAGTTGTGAATAATCGGCAATAAAATAAAGATGGTGAGTAACCTTACATATGAATAATGTTTGTCAGGTGTACATCGTGTTATCACGAGAGTACATTCCAGCGAGCACAGCATATCCTGGACATTCCTGAGTCCAAAATTGTGTCAGCAAGCAGCAAGGAGTCCAACCTGTATGTTAAATGTACGTATGTTCGAATCCCGGATAGGACATCATGAGAAAACATGAGAGAAATTTTATCTGAATAAGTAATTAAAAAAAAATTGTATCGTCGAATTAGTATCTCATCCGTGTAATTTGTTCCGTATATATTTATTTATTTTAATGTTTATCCAATAATGCATACTATATCCATACTAATATTATGAATGCGTAAGTCTGTTTCCGTCTGTTACAGTTTCACGAATACCTGTTAAAAATATAAATATCAAAGCTTTGTTATTTTTAACGTTCAGAAAACGAGTTATTAATAGGATTAATGTATAAGGAGTTTTATGGCGGCCGGGTTAGTGAAATAAAATGAACAACGCAAACGAGATACGTGGTTATTTTGTTGTTGTTGATACATAATAAAATTTTATATTACTTACTGTTTATAAAATCGGATCTTCAGTGTCGGGCTTCGTACCGCACTACCTATATAAAATTATAATTAAAAAATTTAAAAGGAAGCCAAGTTCCTTGCTGTCTCTGTGCCAACATTCACAAGAATCAGTTCCACTAAAGTCTGTGCTTTTCTTGGAAATTCCCACTAGAGCATATTTTAAATAATTTAATTTTTTTTTGTTTGTTTTTTAAGGGGAAGACGGACACCAATCGGTATATGATATAAAATTTCTATCACAATTTGATTACGACGAGTGGAATGAGAGGCGAACACTAAAACCTGTTTTATGGAATGGTCCAGAAGTAGTTCAAAAGTTGACTAAAATACCAGTTGAAAAGTTTCTTGGATCTGTGGATGGAGCCAGGATAGTGTTCCAGAATCTTCTAGACTACGGCGTTGCCTTAATTGACGGGGTATGTAATAAATAAATCACAATTTTATTTAGATATGTATTTCCCAATTTCAATCAGGTCAAGAGTACCAAGAGGACGAGTTTGCATGAGGAAAATGGTGACAGTGGCCAGTGGAAAAGCTCTGCCTACCTTTCTGGGAAAGGATATCATTGTATGTATATCCTAATGGATGATTGGATGCCTAGATGACTGCGTATATTCTGCATGAATAATTTTTCTCTCGTAATATGTAAAAGTGGAAGGTATCTAGTGAGATGTCAGAAAAGTGAAATGAGACGCAATAGTTGAGCATCGCTACCTGTAATTTTTTGGATCGTGGTTGTAGCTGAGTCCTGGTACTCGAGACAAATAGTATAATAAATGAAGCTAAGAAAATAATAATTAGAAATGCAACCGCCAAATGGCAGACAATTGAAATTCCACAGACAAAATCTGTTCAAAAGCAGCGCCGCAGGTGAACAGATGCAAACTCACTACTGTTTGATGGCGTTCAATTTGCTGCATAACTTCCGAACTAACAGGTTTTCCAATTCAGTTCATGTGGCGTGTGTTTACGGGTTTCCATTTATCTGTTTGTGAAAACTATTTGTTTATTGATTTTTTTAACCTACATGAAAACAGTGATGTGTGTGGTTAAAGCAAGAGAAGTATGCAAGGATTGTGGCAAGAGCATGATTCTATGTGTATATTTTACTAGCTAACCTATTGTACCATGGTTAATCATTCAGTATGTGTCTTTGTAAATACAGATTTCCATGATCCACGAAGCAGTACGCTTCGTGGGATTTTGGAATAATAAAGGCAAAAATATTAAATTTTGCTGAAAACTAATGGTTTATTTATGTAATGAGTACATGTGCATGAGCATTAAGTGAATGGAAAAGAAACCTAGAACAAAACTAGTCATTCTTTAACATAGTTGTGGTAGTATTTATTTTGAACAATTATGTTCTTAATATAATATAAAAGCGTACAATATTTAATCTCGAGTTATTTAATTATAAACTTATGGACGGTATGAGTAAATTTTAGCAACCAGACAAATCTTAGTCTCGCCACATATTGGGTAATTACGAAATTAATCATGTAGAATTCAATTAATTTGGGAAAAGTGTACCTAATTAGATTGAATTATCAAACATAAGTCTTGTTTATTTTTTCAATTATTATAAAGTTAGCTGAAAGTTAATTTTATATTTCAAGAGTTCGTATGTAAAAGAATATTTTTCATCATTTGGTACAACGCTACGTAAATTAACTTATATTACTGTATGTGTCTGATTTATATGAGGCAAATTAAAATAGATAAACATAATGAAATTTAAGATATTTTTAAGGTTAATTTAACCTTGGTATCATTCTCATTACATTTTGAATACCTCGCAGAAGAAGCCATCAAGTCCTGTTACAACTGAAAGATACAAACGTAAACACTTTCCCGGAGGGGTAGGCAGAGAACCATTCCACTTGCCACGATCCCTGCATGCTTCTTTTGTTTCATCCACAAAGGGATATCGACGTATTATGCGTGCGAAAATTTTCAGGTTGAACCAACAACAAGCGCAACACAAGTAGTTTGCGAGGCTCTTGGCGGAATTCAGCATACGCTCTTTGGAGGTATGTGGGAGTTCACCACCAGGGCCGACCACGCCGATACCGCCTACACGAACATACCGCTGGCTGTACATAATGATAACACGTATTTTACTGAAGCAGCGGGGTAAGTCGTCAAACTTAAAGTTTTGCATTTCTCCCGGTTGCTGCCATGCCTGTAAAAAGAGGATGCCTGTGAGCATAGTTAGTTAGTTGATGAATAATTTTTGTTTACATATGAGATTGAACATTGAGATACCATGAGTTATGTTAACCACAAGTGGGTTTTCTGAGATACAAGCATTTGCTTAGTTCAGACACCAGTTTCTCATATTCTTACCTATGATATGTATTTACTGCTTGATATTTGAGAGAAAATAAAAATATTTGATTGATTGATTGATAGTCCTGAATTGGGTATGGCAGGTTTTTACATGAAGCGACTCCCGTTTGACTCAATTTTTGCGAACCTGACAACCTAACATAAATCAAGCTGCTTCAATGTACAGGTTTTCTCATAATATTTTCTCTCACTGTGACAGCCACGTTTAGCAATCAAAGTATTGTTCATAACCCAGAAAAGTGTCATTAGTATCCATCACGATACAATTTGAAACGTGCATCATGCTTTTAATTCGGCTACCTTAACCGTTCGACCCCCGACGCTCATTTACTTCGTTCTATTTAATCTGTAAGGGATAAATATGTGATATTTGTATGCGTAAACAGAATATTATTGATTAATAGCAATATAGAGGTGATGATAATTATGACATCCTATTTTCATAGCCGTGGCTCCGTGATCCCAATCAACTTAATTACTTCCTTAACCCTTATCCATCTACCAAATACGATAACTTTTCTCATCAAAAGAATGTACCTAATTACACTTTTAGACGAGTTGTACCTTTTGGCAATAATATTAATATTAAATGGGCTGGGTAATAAAATTTACCTTTACGACCTACTTCTGATTAATTGATTGTAATTGTCTGCGTCTTCGCACCAAATAAGTTTGATATAAAAAAAGCCGATAAAATAAATATATCTAATCATTTTAGGGGGCACAAGCAATAATTAGACATTTATAAAACGTAATTGTTGATTAAGTGAGTATCTAGAATATGGTATTGTTGCATCAAACAAATTACTTCGCCTAGCCTGGACATAAATCTGCGGAGATTACACTCTTCTCTGGTACGGTCTTGATAAATCCCTGGGGACCCGTTTAGAGTTTACAGTTTCATGGCAAATTTCTACAACAGGGTATTATATACTTTGCTAGGGCATAAAATATTATATAGACTTTACATATTATTGTTATGTAATTTGTTTTTTTGGCAAGCCTTTATATTTTCTAAATAATGCACTGCACATTATCTCACGGTGTCACGAACAGAAGATCGTCACAATTCGTGCGATACAAAGAGGAAGATCTTCATCTAAAAGATGCCAACCACAAAAAGAAAGTAAAGTTTTCACTTTCTGGACAGCACAGACCTACTGCAATATTGTGAAACTCTAGCAATTCCTCGAAATGGCCAGTGCTCGTTGTATTTACATTTCAGCCGTCGCCTCCCCTCATTCCTTCCGCACGAGTGAACAACTCAACCATTCCTTTTTCTGTTCCAAAGATTTGCGAGCGACGAAATCCTTTTTAAGTTTTTAAAAAACAAAACAAAAATAAGTCGTATTCGCCCTCGCTTCAGCCAAAAACGTGAAGAGGCAGAGAAGTAAAATAATTATTGTGCCATTACTGATTTCGCCGAGTGCGGCGCGGTGTAAGCAAAAAAATAAAATAGAATACGCATTCTGTGAGTACATGACGAAGTCTGCTGATACATTTTATGATGAAATGTCAAGAAATATTATCTGTTATTTAAAGAGTTTATCTTTGTGACACATTATCCGAAGATATACGCGTAAAGTGCTTTCTTTGCAAATGGTTATTTTGTGACACTGAGGCCCAAGACGAATATTTTAAGTACTGTGGGTGCTATTGGAGGAATACTAAAAGGAATCGCTTAAGAGTTAATGTCTATACGACCGGGAGGCTATGGCTGGGAGGAAAATCTCGTTGCTTAACTTCACATAGGGGTTTACTGACATGCACGCATTAAGCTCTTGACAAAAGCTCTTGACGTTGACATTCGATTTTATTATTGCAGACAGGAGTGTTTTTTTCGTTTTAGTGAGACGCAGATTTTCTATACTTTTCTTGATTTCCAAAACGGCCGTCACCTTGTTAATATTATAAATTGATGATATGCCCAGATTCTATAATGTTAACATATTTTTTTGCAATGTGCAGGCTTCGTCATCTCTCATCGAAGTATCATCGCTTACCTAACAATTAATTTTCCTACGAGCAAAACTGCGTGACTGAAAAAGCCATTGGCGTTGAATTCAAACGTGGTGTCTCTCGCTTGCTAATCAGGCGCCTAAACCACTCTACTACAGATTATACAGAGAAAATTTTAGAGGCTTGGTGCTTGGTTATAAAAAATAAGACCATTTTGATTTGAACAATAATGAAGGTAGTTATTTTTTCAAGGGCCGTCTAACTGGGACCCACTTCAACAGGGATCCTCGGTCATTATTATTTCAGAGCCTATTCGGAAAAGCTTTCGTTTGCCGGTTGCTTTTAAATTCTATTTAGCGATTTTGTTCACGACTTAGCATTTTGCGTTTCCTTTCTTGTTGCGTACTTGAACAATCACCAATTCGCCAGTCGCAATTCAATAGGGTCGGGGAAAAATGGTTCCACGTTAGTAATCGTATTATTGCCCTTTGGCAAATTGCTTCCGATTGGAAATGGGTGAACCACAAAGAAAAAATTGTAATTGAAATTCAGGATCTCGCGAGTTTCGAAGGAAACAACTTGTGTAACTTTACTGAGATATAAAGCCTAGATTTTTTAGATGTAAGAGACGTTGCGAAAACCAACTGTAAAGCTCGTAGGAATAACCGTAAAAAGGTATCCTTTGTGCGACAGGAATACAAAAGGGCGGATAAAGTTGTCGAATTTTAAAGCTCTGAGCTCTACGACAAAAAATAACCTTCACTGAAAAAGGAGAATTGAGGACGGGCAGTGCAACACTTCTGAAAAGAGCTAGCTTTCAAAAATAAGAAGGAAAGTTGATCTGGTTCGAGGCGATGCGGCAAAGTTTATATAGACATTTATGAAGCAAATAGCACAACTCAAAAATGCATGATGACCTGACCTGACTTGTGTGGTCACATTTCGTAAGACCGCCTCTCCCAATAATGTTTCACCCCTCGGTCGCCAGGTACTATTAATAAAGTATACTAAAGTCACCGTTTTATGTGTAATTTGACTAAATAACACATATTTGTGAAATTCGTTCGAACAGATTCTTATAGACATCGCACGAAATAGCATCCATAAGCAATGACCCATTTTATAGAACAAAAATTAGGAAAATTTATGAGTCATCTGAGAAATATTACCGGACGCGATCCCGTAAAGGAAGTCTATAAAATTAGATTGTCTTGTACTTATCAAGTCTTTAATAAAATTGGATTTGTCAATCTTGTAATGACGGCGTCGTAAAACTGGAGATCATACTAATTTAGGTCCATAAAATTTATGAAATGCAAATTAAGTAGCATTTTAAGTCGCTAATTGCCACTCTGAGTTATGTGCTGTGAATCGTTTGATATTATTATAGGATTTCATGGTTATTTAGACTGATATAATATTTATAGGCCCGCCACGGGTACCCGCTTTTCAATTTGCTGGAATAGGTTTATTTTCGGAAGAGCGAAAGTATCTTTCGAGACTTCAGATTCATAATACCGTGTTTAAGCTGGTGTTTTGATTGGAATGGCTTTTAGAATTTCACATTGGCATCCCTTGATCTACTTTTTTATTATTTTATACTTGGTTTTAATAAAATGCTAAATACATCAAAAATAGTCTATTGACATTTGAAAGAGCTATCAAATAAATATAAGGCTTATTTTTATTAAAATCAAATTTCATCAAAATGTAGCGGTTTTACCGTAAAAGCGGATAGACGTACTCCGCATTGAAAATATTTACTATACATATGTATATGTACCGTGCCAATCACGTCGATTTCGATCAATATTTCTACTTACTGATTTTATAATTTAACAGCCCAAACAATTAAGTATAGCAGCTAAACAGTTTTTTTGTCGAAAGGTTTTATCAAATTTAAAGAAATTCTTCTACTTCTCTTACGTATAAGTAAATTAACTTAATGTAAAATACCACGCTGTAAGTTTCAGTTTAAAGTTAAACATACATAATAAACTGGTACATCTATGACTGGGGGCATAATAAGATCTTTTAATCAGGGTTATTATTTATACATTTAGATTATCTACTCAACTGATTACCCTTTGACGCCTTGGCACTTTTTTAACATTTTCTGTTTTATTTTCAGGCTTCAAATTCTACATTGCCTTGAGCATTCGAACGGGATCGGAGGTGAAACAATTCTCGTGGATGGATTTTATGGGGCCCTAAAGATGAAAGAAGCCTCTCCTGAGGACTACGACTTTCTGACCAAGTTCCACGTGGAAGCGGAATATATAGAGGAGGGACATCATCAGAAGTATTGTGCGCCGGTTATTAGAGTTAATTCAGATACAAATAAGTTGGAGCAGATAAGGTGAGGTTTAAGTGAGATAGAATGAATAGCGATTCCGTGTTGCCTTATAAATGGCACGAAGGCAGCGTCAGAGGGGTTTTAGTGAGGTAGACTGGTGAGGGGTAGTCCGTAGTGATAAAGTGAGGTTTTGAACTTGACTTTCAAGGTAATCGTGAATAAGTGTTATTTGAACCCGCGTGTACCACTTAAGACCTTATTTTTTTAGCAAATTGATATTGAATGTATTCAAATTTTCCAACTTTCTTCATCCCATCAAAAACATCTTATTATGAGATTCGTTATGGATTGTCACACACATTTTACGACCTCATCTCTTATGGTATAACTTGAGCTAATAGATATAAGACTAGGTACATTTAGGTAGATGGTGCAGTGATGGCTTTAAGATTCAGAAATAGTAAAAGTAAGTTGCTAGCCTATCAGTTATAATAGATTCTAAAAAATTGTAAAGTTTTCTCTTGAGTGATTGTAAAAAACAATCACTATTTTTTATTTTCACCACCAGACCGGTATGAATTTCCTGGAATCTCTAATTACGTAAATAAATTCTTATATATTATTTTAGGTTCAATGTATATGATCGGGCACCCATGGCATTTGCTGATAGCAAACAATGTCGGTCTTACTATCGCTCCCTGAGGAACTTGGCGCGGTACTATCAGGACCCAGCCAATCAATGGAAATTCAAGTTGATTCCAGGTTGGTATCGGATTTACAAAGCTAACTTACAAAATAAAACGCAAAATAAAGAAGACTTAATAGAAAATAAATTTTGTTACGGAATAATACTCATACACATAAAATATGATGATTGGCGGGTAGACAGGTCTAATTGTTTCGCTCGAAAGTTATTGAATATAAAATTGTTAAAAAAACAGAAGATAAGACCTATTTGGAGTTGATTTAATAATTTTTTTAACAACAATCTTTAATGCAAACTGTTTTTAAACATTCAACATAAATACATAAGAGGCGACGATAATAAAGCTTTTCTTTTTCAAAAGAGTAAACTAAAAAAAAAATGTATTTAACAGGCACAGTAATGGCGATGGATAATTTCCGAGTGTTACACGGCCGGACTGGGTTCTCTGGGCATAGAGTGCTCTCCGGTTGCTACGTGTCGCGATCTGATTGGCTGGACAAAGCACGCACACTTAGACTTATTGAATGATAGAAATTGTATAAAAATAATTGAATAAATAGATTTTTTTAATAACGTATTCCGATTAATTTTTCAGCCTTGGAATTAGACTCCCTTCCGAATTATTAACTTTAACTAAAACTCAAATAAGGACGTAGGCCCAAATAATTTGCAAACTGATATTCTTTTGAAATTAAGGGTTAATAAAAACAATGCGTATATAAATGAAAATTTTTGTTGTTAAATTAATCTAATCATGACTATTTTTTTTTTGCTGTCCTTCCGAAAAACTCGTTAATAATTTAGAGGTTCCTTGATTTCAAATGTGTTAAATACAATATTAAATTAAATTTAGTTTCCTTTTTTTAACACAAAAATAATGTTAATGAAGTATTGAATCTGTAAAGCTGTTGCGGTAGGGTCTGACGCAAAAAGTGCACTTCGGAAAAAAGAGTACCTACTAACAAAAATGTGCATGTGACTTTTCTTGGATATGACTTAGTGCTAGACACGGCAAATAAATAAGATCTTAATTTTCAGATTAAATTTTAAATTAAAACACTGGCTAGGTGTGATTCGGACACACGCAAGAACTGTTCCGTTGTATATTTGAAAAAAAAAAAACTCTTATTATCACCTTTTTGTGTGGAAGCCAAAGTATTAAATATTAATTTTATTGTTTTATCTTCACTTTGTAGAATTAAGTTTCTTTTACTTCTTTACACTGAATATTATCATGTCGAGTTAACTGTGAAGTTTTATGAAAAGATGTTAAAACAGTAAAAACATAAAATATAGCAGAAATATATCGATATTTTTGCCGTAATTCCTGAAAAGTAATAGGTTTTCTGTGGATTTCCGACAATCGGTACAATTGTCTCATAAATCTGGAGGGATGTCGATAAATCAAGAAAAGTATTGATATATCGTTCCATATTTCTTTAGTGAATGTAGTATTGTAGTCCATGGTATTTGGGAACTGTTCTTGGTATTTATTCTAACGAACATTGAACTACACTAAAATTGGAAAGGTTTAGGTTTGGATATGAAAAATGATTTATTAGAAAGTGGATATAGACACCGAAAAAGAACTGACATACTTTATGTCAGTTCTCTTTGGTAAGAATACAGGGAATATACACAAAATAGTGCCTGTTTATGGGGTAGGTAGAGACTACATATTTCCTACGATTACTTGAATTAGCCCCGGTCCCTGCATACTTCTTCGGTCCTTTTTTTCTTTTTTTTAATAAAAAGAGAATTATTAAGGTAAAAGGGAGTAAAACTCTTCCTTCGTTTTGTTTTAATAGAAAGTTTTTACCCAACTGCGACAGAAGGAACGTAATGATTGTTTGCAACTAAAGGCACCTGTCATACATCACTGGAAATATTTGAGGGATCCAGATGACGTGGGTCCGAGGATGGTTCGAGGTAAAAAAGGTAATTTTGGCGAGCATCATTCAAGAGTAATAGATAACTGAAATAAGGTAATACGTTAGCTGCCTTCATTATTTAAATAGCGGAAATAATGCATTACATTTTATGGTTTAATACTCTGATAGTAAATATCAATTCTGTTTGTCTGTTATGCTGACGAATAATTTGATTTATAGTAATCTAAGATTTGTTTATAACGTTCCATTTGATAAAATGTATTGAAATATGCATTTAATTCTATTTTAGTTCCGTCTTGTTTCCATCAGGTCATAAAAGTTAGAGATTGGATAACAATCCAATTTCTAACTTTTATGACCTGACGTGATTTTTAAGTGTTTGATTGCTTTAAGTTTAAAAATACGTAGGCTTGGATACACGTTTTAATGAGTACCATTAAACATATCTTCTCTTTACGTGATCTGAAATCCGCTGACACAAAATTTCCGTTTTAAGCTTCACGCCTTACTGGGTACGAAGGGTTAGGACTCACATTGAATATTCATGCTATAGATACCTGCTAGAATCCCAATGTGTTATTTATGTATGTAAATATATCTTGGCCTTTTTCCGCATCCCCTGTCACTCTCGTTTCACCCCCCGTTTGACCCAAAGGCTTTCTAGTGGACGAGATGGGTATCAGACTAGCTTTTTGCTAGATCTATAGTTTAAGTTATGTCATAGACCCTGGTATCTTCCGCTTGACATATCTTTTTATAAACATTCAGATATAATCTTTATTAAATCAAAATGTGAAGTATTTTCTTTTATATTTTGATTAGTATTATATGTTTGTTTCTAATATGAATTACGTGACACAATGTACAATTATAAAGTGATATTGAAATGTCACGGAATAATGAAATTAATAAAAAGTTTTGATTATTTTTTTAATTTGTTTATGGATACACGTTTTACGGGTTCGACATCGACATAACAACAACCCCTGCTATTTTTTTTATTTTTATTTTCAATGTACAGACAGCACTTTTCTACAATTTTATTATATGTATAGATAATAACCTAAAGTATATTACCTACAACCTCTTTAATTTGTGTCAGTAGATAATGGAGCTATAAAAAACGGGATTATCTCCTGTAATTTTGCGATCTCCGTCCACGACAGTAAAACGGTCGTAAGCGAGAATAAAGAAAGATCTCTAACTATGAAAGCTGAACACAGTCACTAGTCATAGTTAGTGTTTAGTTTTTCGGTGTTCTTCTATTTCTTATTACAATATTATTATGTAACATACACAAAAACCACTTTGGCATTACAAGACACAAACTGAAGATAACAAGAAATAATGTCACTTTTTTTCCCTTACGGGCCTGACGGAGCCTCTCAACTCCATCACGAGGTTCGAAGACGACGTTTCTAGATGACTTATTAATGGTATCGAGACTCATATATTGAAACAGGTTGCTGACCCTTCATAACATTTTAAAATATGTGTTAAGTTTAAAGTTTACATGCGGTAATAGACAATGCTTTAAGGTACAAATCAGTGAATTCACAATATTTGAAGATAATGGCGAGCTAAGTCACAAGCAAAAGCTAGTAATTAATAATTGCGAAATGCTTGATGTCGGAGCAGAGGAGAATTTGTTTTAGTGACTAGAATTTGCTCAACTATAAAACATATGTAACGTAGTTGTTAGAACGTAAACTACTTTGTAACATATAGATAAAGTTACGTACACATTGTATGTTTTAATGTCGTAAAACGAGTCTTGAAATTATAGGACTCGCGTAATAGCAGTTCGGTGAATTATAGAAGACTAGATGACGCCCGCGGCTCCGCCTACATAAAACGAAAAATCACGTTTATTCCCGGTCAAGTACGAATTTTGGGAAATCATCTAGCATCACTGCACCTCTAGACCTACATACGAAATTTCATGTCATTGAACTCTAAATCGACTCTGCGTTGCCCGCCAGTCATTATATCACTAATACATTCGCATTATACGAGTATATAGGAATCTTTTTACTTTTTGATCTTCCGATTTCCGTGACCTTTGTTTTTTATGATAATCCGCTCGGTGTGGGTATGATTTGTATCACTCTCTCTCTGTTGGCTTTAAGGGCCAATTTTTTCTAGGTATGTGAGTCTTCTTTAGGTAGAATGTATGTCAAATAGTGTTTTCGGTTTTAACCCTTTCTTAATGTTTGACTAACAAATGTTACAAAGTTTTCTCGTTAATTTTTCTCCTACGTGTTATAGACATTCAGTACTTCCAAAAGTACTGTTATAGAAAAGGTTTCAAAGTTAGGAGATTTCATAAAAGCAAATGATTTATAGTCAATTGCGTTTTTTCAAATTGCTTTAAGAGTATTTCGATTGCTAGTTTATTATTTTTCATTTGTGTTTTTTTTTTATCAATTTTTTTTATTAAATATCGTGTATTTAATATATTTACTTTAACTAGTAGGGATAGTTTTATAAATTTTAATGCAATTGATTAAAACGTGAATAGTGTATTTGGTTGTGTAGTTAATTTTTGATTCATAATATTATAAAAAAAAAACTTATACGTTATGCAATACTCAAAATACCATACTGCAACGAGTCTCCCATTCGCAGTTTACAAAACCTTATAAACATGTCTGCCCGAATCACAGACATAGATCTAACTAGACCCCACATTTTTTTACTTCGTTTGATTGCCAAATCGATAATAATTGTTTTTAATACATATGTTCTGATAGTTTCCCAGCGGTGGTCGGGATGGAGACTCAAGGCCTCGAAGCTATAACGTAGAGATGAGATTTTACTCAACAGAAGCATAGTGGCAGAGGTTGTAGCTGATGATCCGCAAAAATAAGAGTGGAAGATTATTCTGTGATTCTGTGTCATTAACTGAAGAATAAAATAATTTAATTGTGCTGTATTACAATCACGTAGCAAAAATGGTGATTATACAAATGGAAAATATCGCTAATTTCACCGTGTTAGCTATACAGTAAAGAGGAATTTTTTGGCAATGTCTAGAATGTATCTTTCTAGATCCATGTCTGTGACTCAAATAGTTCCAGTAACTTGGAAGGTGTTCACATTGCTTACACACGAGCGAACAATTTTAATATCTCACCTTTTATGCAAATTGGATTTTTCAGGCGTAGGGAAAACCAAGTTTTATTGAATTGCGTTAGCAATTTTTCACATGAAGGATTTATGTTTAGATGTAAAGGGACGGGACGCTTCGGTCTTGTATTATTATTGTGTTCTTTATGTAAGGAATGTTTTGCAAAAATAATATTATAAAATGCAATGATTTTCGTAGTTCGAATATAATTTTTTAATTTAATGTAGAGTACAAGTTCTGTAAATATCAATTTGGCTAAAGTCAGAGCTACAAGTCAATGAAGAACCTTGTGAAATATTTTTTCTAGGAATCAGTTCTGTTAGAGTCTAGTTTTTATCGGAATGGTACCGTAATTTATTGCCGTCGCCCGAATCAGTGCTGGTTCGTTGCTCCGGATTCTCTTTGATACTCCCCCATACATCTTAGAGAAAATCAGGTGCAGTTCAGTAGGAAAATAAATTATTTAAAATTTAAGTTACATTTATAAGTGTATATGATAAAGTATAAACTTAAAATATAGGTATTTTTATGCACAAAAAAAGGCCTGAAAGTACAAGTAAAACTAAATGGCATAAGAATGGAATTGAATTTCAGGTAGTTTCCTAGCCTAAAGCCTAAAATATGGATCCAAAATTTTATGAACAGTTGTGTTCTTATATCACTGTTTACCGCTGATATATACAGATTAAACATAAATATTCAAAAATAAAACAAGTAACTTTATACTGCAATGAAAATGTCGGGGTTCCTAAGTACCTGCTTAAGCTAAATTTAATGAAGCCGGTTTAATTAAGATGTAATCTGAGGTACGCTAACTCGATTATGTAAATAAAGCGTATTTTTCACACAATCTCTCAATCTGATAATTCTGTTATGTAAAATAAAAAGTGTGCAGAGAAGGCATAGATATTTTTGGAGGTAAATATTTGATGATTGAAGTTTTGGTCTGTGCGTGTTAAACCTACAGATTATTTATTTTACAAATTTTCATGTTTATTGTAACAAGAAGATACAAGTTTTGTGTTTGAAAATTAAGAAGCTACTTAATTTTTTTTTAATGTTTTGATATATCAAAGCACAATGGTGGAGAGCGCAACCAGGAATAAAGATGAGACAGAGAGAATGGTCTTTAATCTTTCTCTTCTATCATTATTATTCTTTTTCTCTATCGCGTGGTTTCCGGCACAAAAAAATAGGACCACTTCATATCTTTCCCATGTATGTCGTAAAAGGTGACTTATAAATTTGAAATTACTCTTGAAGGTGATGGGGTCGCAACTTGACGTGATAATATGTAGGTACGCTTCGGTGAACTGTCAAATCTTTGTGGGTCATAGATTATCAATGTTGCCACCCGAAAATAAATCTGAAGTGGCGTTAATTACGTAAGGTTGGTTAAAAATGCGGCTCTTTCAAAACATGGCTCTTTCATGCCCACCTTCCCCTATGTATGTATTTTTGTATTAAGAATAAAAAGCTCTTAAATCATCCTTCTGTGAATCATCGTTATTTTATGAGCAAGGTACCTCATTACTTCTATAATCATATATGTGAGGAACACGCATGTCTCATCCATCTGCCTAGCACGTGCCAAATGTAAAGAGTAGTGTATACTGGGAGAAATGTTTAGTAAAAAAACGATGACAAATTATTGAAAACATCTCCCTAATATATATGGTTGAATTCTAGTAAAATTGACACAATAAATTAAACTTAAATATTTAACTATAACATTTGACGATACATAATACTACGATAATAAAATTATAAACACATTATCCATAGAAAAGTAAAAGTTCTGTAAATAAAATTACTTATCGTTCTTATATGAATATATATGTACACTATGGAATGTTAATTTTTAAAATAAGTTGTAGATTAAATTTAAATTTCGCTTGACAACTAAAATTAAAATTACTATCTATTGTGTGTCTTTTTTTATGGTTTGAAAAGGTTTTAGGTTTTTTCAAGTAAAGAAGATGAATCTTGAAGAGGCGTTAAACTTGTCGAGTTAGCCGTCACAGTTGAACAAAACAAATGTGTTTATTTTGTGCTTCCGTGCCTGTATATAAACGACTTTATAAAAAGTTGCTCACAAGGCGAAAACCTCCAACAGCAGTTATCAAAAGTTGATTTGAGCG
This sequence comes from Amyelois transitella, assembly GCF_032362555.1. Classification (NCBI taxonomy): domain Eukaryota; kingdom Metazoa; phylum Arthropoda; class Insecta; order Lepidoptera; family Pyralidae; genus Amyelois; species Amyelois transitella. Next base: position 3,444,015 of record NC_083509.1, read on the forward strand.
GGAAAATTGTGTTGTGGCTGAAAATTGGGCGAGCGAAGAAAAATACAGACGGAGAGTAAACGCTGTTTGTAAGTGTCAGCATATTTACTCCATCTTCGGAGATAACGGATGAAAAAAATTCTGTAATTTGTTTTGGTACGGTCAGCAAGATTGCCGATTTCGGGAACTCTTGACCTGAGTTTGCATGACGAGAGTTTTGAATGTAGATGAAGCGGAAGAAGTATGCAGGGATCGTGGCAAGTGGAAAGATGTGGTCTCTTCCTACTCATCCGGGAAAGTGTTGTGATTTATGTATATTTTTGTGGCAAAAAAATGACTGCGGATTGGTCTTGAGTCTTTGATGTTAAACTTTGTCTCATATCGTCTAAATTGTAATTTTACGTGTGAGCAATAATCACAATAATAAAAGGGTTCAACTGGATGGCCTCATAATGGAACTGACATTGAGAAATATTAACTAACAGGTTTATACTTCATCGCGTAAAAGAAGAATCCCAAATTTGTAACCCGTTGATTGACTTTTACTTTTCTTCTTTGCCAGACCGACATAAAAGCTTGCTTACATTCACATAAGGCAATGTCTAACTAAGTAGTGTTAAATAAAGTACTCTGTTCCTGCAGTTATATATCATAATAGCCAACGATTCGTAAAAACAGGAAGTAAATCACACATTTTCCTTAATATGGCCCATTCGAGTGATGGCGCGTAGGTCGGCTAGATTGTGATAGCATGTGATGAGATCAATTTATATCTGGTAGTAAACGACGTGATATTAGTACCTAACGTGTTATTGATGTGATAACGAGAGATATGATATTGGCAAAGTGATTAAATCCTGATAAATTGGTTTTTACTTCGCTGGTAAATTTAGAATTCAGAGGGCTCTAAGTTGTCGGCACATTATATTACAACAATTATGTGATTCGTGAATACTGCAAAATATCATACAGCTTCTTCTATAGGTTTTTTAAGTGTACGGTTTCCTTTAATTTCTGCACTTTCCAAAAATGTATTGGAAATCTTAAAACATTTTTGAAATCAGTAGCCGAGTTTTATACCAAATCCCAGCGTCGAGTACAATGATTTATGCCACGATTCAATAAATTAAAACCGACGGCGAACATTGAAACTTTCATATTGGTTTAAATGGAAGCCAAAACAGATTTACTTAATATTTTTCTACCTAGTATGTTATATCATCAAAAATTATTAATTTAGATATAGTTTATCCTTCTTTTTTATTTAAATGACTAGCTTTGGTCCGTATTTAATTAAAATTCCCGTTTTGCTGGTTCTAGTAAGATTTATCAAAAATGAAGGAAATGTAAAGGATATTTCCTACTAATTCTAAAAATAGGACCACTCCATCTGTTTCCTAAGTTAAGTGGTAGTAATATTAATCTAGTGAAGATTTTACTGCGATCCAATATGGATTTGATTCCCCTATAAAAATTGCGGAGGTCAGTTTTGACTCACATTGAACCGATTTTGATGAAACTTGGTACAAATATGTAGTCTCTTCTTCCTCACGTATTAATCCTGGTTATAATTTTACCTCTTTCGAGGAGCACGGGCTGTGCCTGTGACCACGTTGCTGAATTGGGTAAATCAGGTTACCCTCTATAATATATTTAAATAGAATAGTCTATTCGATGTTATAGTGGTCTGGTCCATTTATCCAGTTTTAAATTTAGCCAATGAACGGAATAATACCTTAACGGGTTCTTTTTAACATATTGAAACAAAACTCTACAAGCAGATAGGTTTAAATTAAAAAGGTTTGCTAGCATCCATGGCGATTGACTAAAGCTGTACGAAAAAGAAATATGTGTTTCGATTGCGCCAGAAAATTCTAGAATAAAAATTGCAAATATCGGGAGCGAGCCGCTTTGGGAGCGGGATTTTGTTTTTCGTTTCTAATTTACTGTCCCTCTATACTCTTTCACGTGAATCTAATTTATATCGGAGTAAGAAACTGAATTAATCGCTGTGAAATGCAAAATGACTCTTAAGTAAAGAGCAGTAAAATGCAGTGTGGTTTGGTAAAAATATTTCTGCGGTATTTTGCATGACATTTGTAACGAATGTGTGATGCTTCGAGAGCATTTTAAAAGAGGCTAATGTTCTGTGCAACTGAACTTAGTAATGGGGGTTTTATGGTATGGACTTGCGCGCTTAGTATCATAAAGATTTTTTAAATATATTTAGTTTAATAGTTTTAAAATTTTCATTTTACTGTATCTAGTAGGTATTATTATTTAAGACAAAAAATATAACTTACATCAATTGACATTTACCTTTACCCTGTAGGTCAGAGTTGTCGGTCAGACTTAATTACCCAAAGTGAATAGTGTAAGTTGCTAGACATGTAAATAGGTGTGTAAAACTCATCTAAAAGTACAAACATAGTACACAAACAAATAAAGGACCTTAAAATGTCGTAAAACATCGTAAACATGACACCGCCGAGAAACGTGGGATTTGAATAGCGTACAGCTTCGTTACTATTTGACAATGTTTCCAACGTACATAAAAGAACAGTGTTGCACTGAATATGTAATATTACTAGTGATACACAAAGTTTAAATTGGAACGTTGGAACGAGACTTACCTTGAGAAAATCTAGAGGTCAAGAGTATAAGCCGATGAGCTTATAAGAAATGTTAATAGAGCAAAATAAGTATGTAGGTAGTATGTAATATTGCAGTATCTGCCTGTCCTTTTGGTATTGATGCGTGATTATAAATATGCTTGATACCTTCTCGATAGCAAATTCGTATTGTTAAAGTTAGCAAAACTTTGCGTTACATATTATTTTTTACTTTCTTACGAAGGGCTCGCAAATTTCATAAAGTGTCACTGCCACGTACCGTTTACATTTGAGCAACGAATGGGGCTCAGTAATGTCGCAAAATATATATTTCGTGGAAAAGGTACCTATACTATTACATGAAGTAATAACGCAGAGTAGTTATTAAGTTTTCAGAAGAATATATGGTTCTCGTTAATAATACTTCTTAGAATTTATCGAAGAAAACGTTACCATCGTAAGAAGGAAACTATTTTTTATTATAATTAATGTTGTAGTTGGGCTTTTAAGAAGTCCGGGCGGACTTCTAGCTTTCAAGCCATTAGCTCGAAATTGTATTGCTATGATAAGAGAGAGCATTTCACAATAGAGATCACATAATTACAACTACCGTACTCAAACATTTAAAATTGATTAGGACTAGAAAATGGAACTTTTTGTATTTAAATCCTAATCACTTTTTACGTAGAAAAGCTTAAGATGTAATGCGAATTTGCATCAATGTAATAGTTATTCTTCTGAACTATCTTTATTCCATGGTTACATTGAGGCCAGGTGTGGCAAATCGCGTCCTTCATGAATATATGGAACACAGCAAATATTTGTTCGGCCCAATAAACCGCCTCAATGAATGTCAAGCCACGAATTGTCCCAAAGGTACGCAATTGGACATGGCAGTTTGGATAAAAAAAAATAAAGAAACTGAAACTTTCCGGATTTAAGGTTGGAACTTTTATTAATTATATTTCATACTTTTTCCCGCGTTTTCTCACTACCGTTACAAATTTTAGCAAAAACTAGTAAATAATTGAATTAACTACTTCCATAGTAATTACGGGCAACGGCTGGTTTATAATAAGATTAATCCAACATCACTTTAAAAAGTCATATATATATATATATATATATATATATATATATATATATATGACTTTTTAAAGTGATGTGTATATATATATATATATCATCACGTCTATATCCCTTACGGGGTAGACAGAGCCAACAGTCTTGAAAAGACTGAAAGGCCACGTTCAGCTATTTGGCTTAATGATAGAATTGAGATTCAAATAGTGACAGGTTGCTAGCCTGTCGCCTAGAAAAGAATCCCAAGTTTGTAAGCCTATCCCTTAGTCGCCTTTTACGACATCCATGGGAAAGAGATGGAGTAGTCCTATTCTTTTTTGTATTGGTGCCGGGAACCACACGGCACTATAATAGTCAGTCAGACAAAAAGTCATATAATAGTAAAATTTTAGAAATTTCAAAAATATATGTATGATTCAATTATAATGTCATTCACATTTTCATTTAGCCCTCAGGTATAACATTAAATACTCGGATTTACGAGTAAAAGTATAAAATATATAATTTTTATTTCTGAGTTTCATGGTTGAGTGTTGATGACAGCTCATTGGATAATTCTTTGAATAATCAAATTTTGTTTGCAGATCCTTTGTGGAATAATACAGATCTACAGATTCTAAATTATTAAAATCTTTCATTCGAAATGACAGTTTTCATTGAAGCATTATAGAAATCTAAACAAGAATTCAAATTTCTATGGGCGTAATTATTTTACAGACAAATATCGCCTCTCGCTTTACTATATTTGGCCAGATCGATTTATTTTGTATAAGTAAAGTACTTCCGTATGAAAACGGTCTTTGACTTTAATTTTTTTAATGGTTCGAGGGGAAATTTTTGGAAGTTTGTATTAATGGGGCAAATCTTCGAAAGTTTATTGTCTAGAATACGCTCTAGTGCAACGAAATATCCCTTATTTTCTGTGCCTGCAGGAATTTCGTGAAATTGTAGATGTATGTATATATTTACAGATAATAGACGTTTAAGCATATATTTACAAGAATTATAAATTAAAAAAATTAAAATCTAAAGTTGGCTGAATTCAGTGTTTTTCCTTGTAACCTTTGGTATTCTTGTACTTTCATTTCATATCGTATCAAATGTTACACAAGCACTAAATAAACCTCCGCAGGGAGTTCTTTCAAACAGTTATTACGAGGCTTGGTTCTAACAGCAATGATTTTGCTAAGGTGGTTGTTTGTAAATGTGTTTACTACACCAACTTTACGCCAACTCTGAACATTAACGCGGTTTGGGCAAAAATTATATCCAGAAGTTACCTTTAGGCGAACTTAGGGCCTACGCACATGGCATTTGAAGAAAATAAATAATGAAATTTCGTTGAAACATTTCCGCATACCTAATTATTTTCATACTTTCACCATGACTCTCAATTTTGTATTTGTTACAGATATTCTAAAGTGTTTTTCTCCTCACAACAAACGTATATCTATTTAAGCACTTTAACCGCCTGAATATTTGATTTAGAGTAGGAAGTTACCACTTGTTATTAGGTTAACACTTATTATTTTGAAGAACTCTTCAAAACTAATAAGTTTCACCAGTGTCAATACGTTATAGTTGCTCTCATGCTTGCTGTACCCTTGCCGGGTTATCACTTACACTAAGCTTTGTACAGTATTACCATTTTCAAACTGACGTTAAAAATATTTGACCAGCCTATCAGAGTGCGTCATTTGATCCCGCTAACTTTACTTACTGCTATTATGAGCATAAGAGAGACATTTTGTTTTTGCATTTTAAGTTTAATGAGTTTGTCATTTTATTGAATTTTATTTAGTTTGATTCGATGGTATTTTACGCTATTCTGCGTCTTTAAATATTGCTGATGCGACATCTAAAAGTAATAGTACTGTAACAGTTTCAAACTGGTGATTTGCAATACATAAATCTGAATTTAGTAACTGTTCCTGTTAAAATTCATGGCGTGTAACCGCCCTAAGCCACTAATCTTCCAAGTTCGCGTCAGAATACGCGGCTCATTAGCGCCACCAACTTGAGAACAAATAAACTTACGAGCACCTAATAAATTATCGGACACTCTATGGTTCTTATGTTTCCTTTTTTAAGTTATATTCAATACAGTGGTAATACGTAGGAAAGTAACAAAGTCCGTCAACCTTTTGATGGATAAAACGTCGAACTGTTTAAAATACCAGTGGTAACAATTATATCGTTATTATATCAGTCAAAAGAGAAAGGCTAAAGAATTGGAGTCATACATAGTGTTTCATAAATCAAAACGACTTTAATCAAAAAGACTAGAATTGCTATTATATAATAGCAATTCTTTCAAAAGGGACTAACAAAACCTCGCATAATAACCAGAAATAATTAAACTCGTAGTTCATAGCAAAATATTCATAGAATTCGATCTGAAACTTTCTCTCGTTTGATGTAAATGTGTGGATTAAATAATTTTCTGTGAAAGCTTCGTTCAATTAAAGTTTAAGAGAAATTGGAAATGAAACCTTATAGGGATACCGCCTGTAATAAAGGTATCGTTTTAAAGCCTCATTTGCATAATTAAGTTACAGATGTCTAAACAATTTAGTAGGCAGGTACGCTAACTTCGTTTATACTTCGAGACGCCGGGAGAGCACATGATTCTCGGTGGGTGCGGTTGTTGAATTTTAAATATATTATAAAGCGTGTTATAAAGATTACAGGGCTTTTAATGTTTTTGAAATTGAAGTAAGTTGACACTTAACTTGAATTCAACTGGATTTTGTCACAGATTCGAAAGGATTAAAACTCATATTTTATCCTTTCTCTCTCTGAGTCTCTGAAAAAACCTGTGAACCTGCGGTCAGTACTTGTCATGTATAATTTTCATATTGAGAACATTCAGACTGCCTTGTAAGCTAAAGTTTTGATACAACGTAGGTTTTTTTCACTTCATCCAAATGATACATGGAATTGTATATTAAAAACGATTCGATGTAAACCAAAACGGTCATTAATAGTCCATTAGTCTTAAATTATTAATGAAAGTGAAAATAAAAAATAGTAATGAAAACTTGAGAGTTTTATCTCAAGAACGAGCTAAGCGTATTTTCAGCAGAGTTAATATTTAGTAGGCGAAAGCGATTAAGGGAGACAAAGGCTCTGCGGAGCACCCCTTCAGTCTACGGGCCCGGAATCGACAAGTATTTACAAACTATTCTATCACACCTCTGTTGTGTGCTGACCTTGTGCTAAATCGGCTAAGTCAAGCCTGTTTACTTGTAAACGTTTTTTGTATCGTAGATGCATTTTTACATAAATAAAATTGCACTTCTTTCCCGGAGGGGTAGGCAGAGACTATGTTCCACTTGCCACGATACCTGCACACCAGTTTCGCTACATACAAATTCATAATTATTTACGTGTTTTCACTTGAACATAATTTATGAAATTATGTGAAGCACAGCCCCGAAACATTTCCGTGGAAGCTACAATCGGACGAGGGCGAAGATGAGAGAAAGAGAGGGAAAGGTTATGTATAAAGCAAGAAGAAAATATATTAACATTATTTAAACGCCTATTCTTCACACCTCTGATATAAATTTTGTGAAATAATAAACATAAACGTACACACAAATATGGAATTACTAGCTTTTGCCCATATATTAAAATATTCATTCCCTCCTTTAACCCCTTGTTCCTCTTTTTGTGTAATACAAATGTCTAAGACTATTCTTCCTTAGTGTCAAGTCTATCTCTGTACTATATTTCATCAAAATCAATTCAGTGGTTTATGCGTGACAAACAAACAGAGGGGCAGATTTTTTTTCATATTTATAATATTAGTAGTGATTGCGTGCAGGTACTGTCGGCTTGTTAGGTTTTTCCCAGTTAGCATAGCATATCAAAAATTTTTTATACTGATTCATTCTGGCTATTTCTTGAAGCCAACTCGTCAGTAGGTACTTTGGTTTCCTGTAACCTCAACTTGCCCTGATATATAAAGTAGTCTCACACCGTTGTATACATGTAGTCGTTATAACAAATAGGTCACTATGTCTTAAATGGTAATACGATCACGCAGTTTATGTCCAAAACATGATTAATGTTTACGATCTCAGATACCACAATAACCTACCTACGAACCCCGATAGGCTCATGAATAATTGAAGGCGGAATGTGTCAGTATGGCGTTTCGTCAGGATAACCTTGGAGTACCGCAACTCTGATTAAAGTTTGGTCTGCCACTCTCTAGCAAATTAATTTAGTGAATATGTCTGCTTAATTTGTTGTCTGTGTCTACTAACACTTGATTTGTATGGGTGACGTCAACCGTGATCATGACGGCAAATGTTTGGTAATTTGGGTTTGGTTGTTCAGCAAATGATATTAAACACGTGACCTATTGAATAAGTGTATGAAAACTAATTGGAAATTTGGAGAGAAAATTTGGAATATATTAGTTCTATTCGAAGGTGGTCCCTTCTCAATGATCACATGATGTACTTATTATGGATACATAACTTTGATAAAATCTTTTCAGAACATATAAAGCAAAATGATGTACGTTGAAAAGTCCAAGTTTTTGTGAGCTTTGGAAGTATAGTCAACCAATATGAGTTGGACTGTTTCTGAATACAATGAACAAACAGAATTTGACACAGACTGACTGCTCAGTAAACGGAAAGAGAAGAGAGTGAAAATATACGATTTGTAATAAGCTGAGGTCGTGGGTTAAGTTCAAAGTTTACAACAAACTTTAAAATGTCAAAACTATTCAAAATTCTCGTACCCTAAGAATTTGCAGCCCACAAAATCTAATAAAAGTTTGAGTTATTTCATAAACTATTGCGTTAGAAATTCAATGGTAGTATCCATAGGCAGTAAATCGGGCCATATTTTCTGTTTGGCATATAAAGTAGGCGTAAAGATGGAAGTTTTCCGGCGAGGTCGAGACGTGCTTACACAAAATCAAGTTAATAAATTTTATATTACGATAGAAGTCTAGGACGCGTTCATAATGTGAGAGATGGTAGCGATTTATGTAATAATTGTAACAGGAAAAATTTATGATGGGGTCCATCTTATTTATATAAAGCTTAGTAGCAGATTCTTAAGTATCTTATATTATAGCATATAATAAGGTAACATAGATAAAAAGAAATATGTACCCTCTCTATTTAATTCGATTTTTAATTCAATTTACGTTAATTCAATCAATTTTTTCAAATCAGTTGAATGGAAAAGGGTTATAACTACGTAAATTATTCATGGAAATAGTTTTTCCATCAGAATAAAAGGGTAATCCTTCTCAGTATTCCTATATAACTATTGAAATTCCATGAAAATTGGTATCCGTATATGTAATAAAATATTTGTCTGTACTGGAAAGATATTTACAAAAAATCTAGCATCGTCAATCCATCTTAGATCTTAAATCCTGTAAATCTTTTTAATATCAGCGAGACAGCACCCTTGCTTTTTATAAGACGTGACTCTATTCGGTTACAAATGCATAACTTTGTTTTTACAAGTTGTTTTCTGGAATTTTTGAAAATAATAATATTTTTTAACCTTTTGACTTTGAATTTACAATTAACATTTAGATTTTAGTTACCTACACATGTTTCTAATATATTGTCATACGTATGTATATAAAAATAATATATAAAAGAAGTTTCAATATATGTAAATAATAATTTGTCGAATGTATGTATAATCCTTAACAAAGAAAACATTACATAATATCAATTGTATTAAAAATAAATTATTATCCAATAAGCTAAATTGTTTAACGATCAACATCCGATATTAAATTCATGGCCCATTCATTAAGAATTCCCCTGTAGAACGAAAATTTCTAAACGCAGCTCATAATTTGGCGAGAATAGAAATATGGTGATTTCTAAAGAGGTTTGTAAGTAATATTATTTATTACTTACCTCATGCAAATAAAGACCCTCTTCATCAAGTAAAATACTAGTTTCAAAATATTGAATTAGCTTTTATTTCATATTTGGCATCTAACCGGGGCTTCACTCGCGTGTTGATTAGTGTATTTTTCTAATGTATAGATAACTGTAAAATTTTATCCAAGTCCATTTCAATTTTGCATTAAAGAAAAATTATCAGATAAGCTCACAAACTTCCACATAAATAATATTAGTAAGAAGACTGGGCGTATGTATTTTACAAGATATTTAACTAAGTTTACCTTTATATATTAAAGGCTAGCTTTATATTTCACCTTTTTTATAATCCACAAAGAGATATTTATTTCAGTAATATTTATACTTTACGCAATCCTTTTGTTAAGAAATGTTCTAAGCACAAATTGCGTAAAATCTGTTTACAAAACACAAGAATTGTGAATTATTAATGGTACCTAAATGTACCTTGATCAAATTGAAGACGTGACAAAAGGTCTGGTCAACAGTACCCAAAACTGACGTGCTTGCATTAAGAGAATTATAAATGTGGATGGAGCGAGAGAAGTATGCAGGGATTGTGGCAAGTGAAAAGAAACATTCTCTGCCTACCCCTTAGAATGTGTAATTGTAAACAAGCACTTGGTTGAGGGAACTTTTATGCAGTCCATTTCACACTGTCTGCTAATAATATGGCTGCCATTCAAGCCACGTCCCCGAATGAAAAATGGAGTGTATTATTGTAGTTGAAGATCCCACTGCAGAATTTGTACGAATCTGATGACCCTTTATTCGCGGAAATGTGGTGAAATAAGGTGCTATAATAGTGGATAATTAGATATCTTGTAGTATATAATATGTGAGATAGATTTGTATATTTAGTCTTTATCGTAACATTTTCAATTTATAAAGTACAATAGGCAAACTTAATGCTAATAGCATACTGTAACAGTCTAGCATTGGGTTGGGTTAGTCAGATAACTTTTGTATGGGTGATGATAAATATATAAAAAAAAACACATATTGAGTTAACATCGATGTAAGATCAAAATTTGTGTTACGAAAACAAACTCAACGATACTATATTTTATAATAAATACTTATAAAGATATACATGTCCATATCAGGCCGGTATTCGAACTCGATACCTCCGGTGTCACAGATAAGCGCACTACCGCCATAGAGGCCGTCTGATTAACATACTTATTACACAATAAATCAATAAATACCTACTTATAATAAAAAAAGTTGGATGAAAATTGGAAACAAAAATAATAATATACATAACTGTAAGATCTCGGACTATTTAATAGTCCTCAGCCGTCTGAGGTAGGTATTTATTGAAAGACAGCTTCGGTTTAACGGATATTAGAAATAGGACAGGCCCGTTTGATCTCATCAAGATCTCAATATCAAAGGTATCCCCTTGGTTGTAACCTATAGATATATGTTTAGGTATTTATACGAACAAATATGTGTTTGATTACCCTGCAAAGGAACGTCAGATGGGAGTCGCTTCGTTTAAAAACCTGACCTGACCCATTCCAGGAACATGGTAAAAGTCGCACCAGGGCTATCCCCAGAGAGGTAAGAATGTACCCGGGAATATGGCCAGGAGGTAGAAGACGATAAGTAGTTATGATGTTTGGTCAAGCTAAACATACTTCCCTACATATAATCACGTCTATATCCCCTATGGGGTAGACAGAGCCAACAGCCTCATAAGGACTAAAAGGTGGTTCAGCTGTATGGCTTTAAGATGGAATTAAAAAATTTCAAATAGTGACAGATTGCTAGTCCATCGCCTAAAAGAAGAATTGCCTTAGTCACCTTTTACGATATCCATGGGAAAGAGATGAAGTGGTCCTACACATGTCTACGCCATCTTACGCTTACAACACACGTCACAACGTTAAGTTAAAAGAGGTAATTATTGACTTACATATTGAGGTAAGAGGCTGGTGCTTCGAGATACAGCCTCTGAATTAAGTACTGTATTGTACTAGCACTAGTATATTGTACGAGAACAAAGTACTGTACTTGTGATTTGTGTATCTATTGTGTAGAATGATTGTATTGAAGACTAATATATATGGGAAGAAAATAAAACAATATAAATTTAATTAGAATTGTTTTATTGTTTGGTATTTTGGTATTTGGTAAGAAGTTTCAGTGTGAAAAAGTTCCTTCAAGGTGAAATCGCTTACGTCTCGTTACTTATGTAACAAATATCAATATACTTACACACACACACATACACATAATCACGTCTATATCCCTTGCGGGGTAGACAGAGCCTACAGTCTTGTAAAGACTGATAGGCAACGTTCAGCTATTTGGCTTTAAGATAGGATTGAGATTCAAATAGTGACAGGTTGCTAGCCCATCGCCTAAGAGAAGAATACCAAGTTTATAAGCCTACCCCTTAGTTGGCTTTTACGACATCCATGGGAAAGAGATGGAGTGGTCCTATTCTTTTTTGTATTGGTGCTGGGAACCACACGGCAAAATATCAATATACTTACTAGCAACAATTTACTGGATTGGTTGACCAAATGTTATTTTTCTATTAAATAGTCATAAAAAATAAAGAAATTGTATAAAGCCATGTTAATTTGATGGAAAGCAGGAAAATTATGATTTCAGCAGATTTGAATGCTTAATTTAAAATGAGGTTAAATTTTATTCCGTCCGGAAAATTAAGCAGGGAAAATGAAAATGTTTAGCAATACATACATAAAAAAGACAGTAAAAATTGAGTGTCTGTACATTAAATATTCTTCCAAAAACCTGTTAGAGTTATAAAATAACATTTTTTTCGAAATTTTGTCTGTCTGTCTTATAAATCTATTATATGTAGGCCTGAATAATTGTAGTTTCAACAAGTTACGCTAAAAACGATCTACACGTGGGCGGGGCCGCAGGCAACAGCTAGTACAAAATATACACATTTTGTTCTGCCTAAAAATTATGATTTGAATATTAAATTAAGTCGATAAGGATAAATTGCCTTAGGGTTGACACGTGTAAATGTCAGATTTAAATCAATTTAGCTCCATCATCGTCCTAGCGTTAGTCCACGTTACGACCTCTTTCTGGAGAGGAAGCTTCTTTGCCTATGACCACGATCCTGACCCACGAGCATCGCACGCGCGACACCGTTTTTACAGCGCCAAAAACTATCGGTGTTTCGCTTTTTATTATGACACGAAACGGGTCAGCGATAGTTTTTCGCGCGATAAAAACCAGTATATGGCAGAGGTATTTGAACCTAGTTTTTCGGTTAATTAGACGTAATTAGCAGTATCTTTTACATAGTTATAAGTATACTAACATAATGAGTCTGGTTACTTGAATAAATAATTTTTCATTCATTCATTATATTATATAATTTGGGTCTATGATACATATGAACAAAAGAAGCAAAAATTGTGATATTTTTCAATATGAAGATTTAAAAATACGAAATTTCATTTAATATGATTGTGCTGCCACTGCTGAGTGTGCTTTATGAGCACACTACTAAAAAAAGAATCCGTGCAAGGATTCAACAGTTTATTCATATACCTTATTTTATTATTGTATCTAAGTTAAATAAGTTAAAATTTTTCTTAATTATTTTTCTTTATTCCATGAACGGACACAGATGAGGATACATTCTTTTGCAAGGCATTCCGATGTAAATCAGCTAAGGAGTGATCAATCTTGCACAAGTTTGAGCTGCCTACTAAGTTAAACTTTCGGAATTGCTTTTACTCTACTTTACAGATTAGTTTTATAGCAGAAGTCAAAAGAACAAAGAGATGTAGTTTTCATATCAATCCTCATTAGGAGTTAGTGTTATTTTTTCAGTTATTCTTTGTATTTTCTATAATATACAAAATTTTTATTACTGAGAACTCCGTAATGCATTATAAGGTTAATTAAATATTTTATAAATTACATTATCAGCAGTTCAATTGTATAAAGGTAATAATGTTTATGTAAACCAACAGATGTTTAGTCTCCCGTTAACGGAAGTATGATAGAGTAGTGGAAAGACGTGCGTAAGTCAGGAAATAAGCGTGATCTTATATATAATGTTTTTTTATGAAGTGGACTTATATAGCGTATTTTCGGGTAGGCTCTGAAATTTAGGTTCGAATTATCGACACGAGGAAGACACCCAACATCAATTGCAAACGATCTTATTTTATAGTACCTAAAACAAAAGATTTCGGCAGAACACAAATCAATGCTGCTATTTCTCTTCTGCTCAATGCTCTACGAGAATGACCCTTGGGCGCGCGATATTGAATCTTGGCAAGGCATTTTAGGAATTTTCCTAATATTTGGGAAACATTCAACAAAAGATACGAGGGTATCCAATGTAGGGTTCGGTTGAACGTCAATATGAAAGAATTTATGAGAATAAGTAACACAAGTATTGGTCCGGCCTTTGGATGGTCCTTTCCCGTTTCGTGTTTACGCAATAAATGTTATTCGATTGTATATCAAACGTTATTGGATTACGATATACGTTCCGAACTATTATGTGAGGGTATTGATAATAGTCCACAACTTTGTATATTACACCTCTCGCTATGGTAACCGAAAAACATGTGTTTAATAACCTAAGTCGTCTTGTACGATATCTACATTAGAACCTAGATTGATCTTCTTCTGCGATACACTACAAAAGTGCATTGCCCTCTTTATTTACTACAATAACCATAATTTTTTTCTTGACTTCTCTTCCGATTTTGAACTTCTTCATTTTAAGTTTATATTAAACATTATATTGAAAGTTAATCAGTTACGGATGAACAAATTTTTTTTTAATATCAAAACACACCTTGAATAACTCGATCACCGTCCAGTAAATAAATACAAACAAATAGATATCGAAGTCAGATAAACAGACACAAACAAAAGGTCGAGACACAGCTTCCTTGTTCTAAATAATCGATGTACTTTGTATACAAAATTTGCAAAGTTGAGACAAAACAGGGTCCCATCAGATTATTTTTAAAGAGGCCATTACGATACGGCGGCTTGAATGCCGATTTATAAAGGTTGAGCGTCATATTCTGAAATGGGACGGACGCTTTATCGCAAATTTTCTGATAACAGGCTGGTTTGGTGAGCGGTTGCTTCAAATGACACTAGACACGCCTCGGAAATAAATATATTTGCGATACAAGAAATTCGTAGGTCAGGTAGTCATTAGCGTCCATCTGGCTCGTACGAAGACGTCGCAGGGCGCGAGATCAACAAGTTGTAGAAGGAAAGATTTTGACCTCTATTAGTCGGTTAGAGTGCCCATCCGTACTAATATTATAAATGCGAAAGTCTGTCTGTCTGTCTGTCTGTCTGTCTGTCTGTTCCTCTTTCACGGCCGAACCACTGAACCGATTTTGATGAAATTTGGTATGTATATAGTTTAAAACCCGCGTTCAAACATAGGCTATTTTTTTTTTCAAAAATTGACCCCCAAAATAGTCAAATGGGGGTTGAAAGTTTGTATGAAAATCATCGTTCCGCTTTCACGCCTGACCCGCTGAACCGATTTTGATGAAATTTAGTATGTATATAGTTTAAAACCCGCGTTCAAACATAGGCTATTTTTTTTTTCAAAAATCGACCCCCCAAAATAGTCAAATTAGGGATTGAAAGTTTGAATGAAAATCATCGTTCCGCTTTCAAGCCTGACCCGCTGAACCGATTTTAATGAAATTTGGTATGTATATAGTTTAAAACCCGCGTTCAAACATAGGCTACGTTTTTTTTCAAAAATCGACCCCCTAAATACTCAAATGGGGGGGTGAAAGTTCGTATGAAAATACTATACTATCCGTACTTCCGTATCCGTACTTCCGTACTAATATTATAAATGCGAAAGTCTGTCTGTCTGTCTGTCTGTCTGTTCCTCTTTCACGGCCGAACCACTGAACCGATTTTGATGAAATTTGGTATGTATATAGTTTAAAACCCGCGTTCAAACATAGGCTATTTTTTTTTTTCAAAAATCGACCCCCCAAAATAGTCAAATTAGGGGTTGAAAGTTTGAATGAAAATCATCGTTCCGCTTTCAAGCCTGACCCGCTGAACCGATTTTAATGAAATTTGGTATGTATATAGTTTAAAACCCGCGTTCAAACATAGGCTACGTTTTTTTTCAAAAATCGACCCCCTAAATACTCAAATGGGGGGGTGAAAGTTCGTATGAAAATACTATACTATCCGTACTTCCGTACTAATATTATAAATGCGAAAGTCTGTCTGTCTGTCTGTCTGTCTGTTCCTCTTTCACGGCCGAACCACTGAACCGATTTTGATGAAATTTGGTATGTATATAGTTTAAAACCCGCGTTCAAACATAGGCTATTTCTTTTTTTTCAAAAATTGACCCCCAAAATAGTCAAATGGGGGTTGAAAGTTTGTATGAAAATCATCGTTCCGCTTTCACGCCTGACCCGCTGAACTGATTTTGATGAAATTTGGTATGTATATAGTTTAAAACCCGCGTTCAAACATAGGCTATTTTTTTTTTTCAAAAATTGACCCCCAAAATAGTCAAATGGGGGGTTGAAAGTTTGTATGAAAATCATCGTTCCGCTTTCACGCCTGACCCGCTGAACCGATTTTGATGAAATTTGGTATGTATATAGTTTGAGATACGAGTTCAAACATAGGCTACTTTTTTTTCAAAAAACAACCCCCAAAACAGTTAAAGGGGGGGGGGGGGGGTTGAATCATCGTTCCGATTTTACGGCCTAACCGCTAGGCCGATTTTGATGAAATTTGGTATGTATACAGTTTTAGTATTTTTATTTTAACGTCAACAGAAATTTATAATCTGTGAAAATGTCACCTGTCTAGCTAATACGGATCATGAGACACGCCTGGTGACAGGAGGATGGGTGAGCGGACAGACGAACTAACAGACAGACGGACACCGAAGTCGAGTAATAGGGTCCCATTTTTACCCTTAAGGTACGACGGAACCCTAATAAGTGTTAATTTTTGATATGCAAAAGATTAGAAAATTTATTCCTACAATGAATAATTTGTTTGATAATGTAGCAATAGATGGCGTCACCATGTAATGTAAAAGTCGCTATCGTTTGTCGTTCGACAATCAATAAGACTTCTATGATTTTGAAAGCATTTTTACCCTCAGTTAATAAGTTGTTGGTCGTTTCGTATTCATGCTTGAAGACGTTTCGTTGTGTTTTGTTCATTTGTATTTAAAATATATTGGTTAGTAAAAAATACGTGTCAGTTGCGGAAAGCGGAATGGCACTAAATAGGATGGGATGGGACAGGATAGGAGGACTGGATGGAGCCGGACGGGACACAACAGGTTGTGACGGGACGGAACAGAACGAGAAGAGACGGGAGAAGCCATATGAATTTAAATCCGTACTAATATTATAAATGCGAAAGTCTGTCTGTCTGTCTGTCTGTCTGTCTGTCTGTTCCTCTTTCACGGCCGAACCACTGAACCGATTTTGATGAAATTTGGTATGTATATAGTTTAAAACCCGCGTTCAAACATAGGCTATTTTTTTTTTCAAAAATTGACCCCCAAAATAGTCAAATGGGGGTTGAAAGTTTGTATGAAAATCATCGTTCCGCTTTCACGCCTGACCCGCTGAACCGATTTTGATGAAATTTGGTATGTATATAGTTTAAAACCCGCGTTCAAACATAGGCTATTTTTTTTTTTCAAAAATCGACCCCCCAAAATAGTCAAATTAGGGGTTGAAAGTTTGAATGAAAATCATCGTTCCGCTTTCAAGCCTGACCCGCTGAACCGATTTTAATGAAATTTGGTATGTATATAGTTTAAAACCCGCGTTCAAACATAGGCTACGTTTTTTTTCAAAAATCGACCCCCTAAATACTCAAATGGGGGGGTGAAAGTTCGTATGAAAATACTATACTATCCGTACTTCCGTATCCGTACTTCCGTACTAATATTATAAATGCGAAAGTCTGTCTGTCTGTCTGTCTGTCTGTTCCTCTTTCACGGCCGAACCACTGAACCGATTTTGATGAAATTTGGTATGTATATAGTTTAAAACCCGCGTTCAAACATAGGCTATTTTTTTTTTTCAAAAATCGACCCCCCAAAATAGTCAAATTAGGGGTTGAAAGTTTGAATGAAAATCATCGTTCCGCTTTCAAGCCTGACCCGCTGAACCGATTTTAATGAAATTTGGTATGTATATAGTTTAAAACCCGCGTTCAAACATAGGCTACGTTTTTTTTCAAAAATCGACCCCCTAAATACTCAAATGGGGGGGTGAAAGTTCGTATGAAAATACTATACTATCCGTACTTCCGTACTAATATTATAAATGCGAAAGTCTGTCTGTCTGTCTGTCTGTCTGTTCCTCTTTCACGGCCGAACCACTGAACCGATTTTGATGAAATTTGGTATGTATATAGTTTAAAACCCGCGTTCAAACATAGGCTATTTCTTTTTTTTCAAAAATTGACCCCCAAAATAGTCAAATGGGGGTTGAAAGTTTGTATGAAAATCATCGTTCCGCTTTCACGCCTGACCCGCTGAACTGATTTTGATGAAATTTGGTATGTATATAGTTTAAAACCCGCGTTCAAACATAGGCTATTTTTTTTTTTTCAAAAATTGACCCCCAAAATAGTCAAATGGGGGGTTGAAAGTTTGTATGAAAATCATCGTTCCGCTTTCACGCCTGACCCGCTGAACCGATTTTGATGAAATTTGGTATGTATATAGTTTGAGATACGAGTTCAAACATAGGCTACTTTTTTTTCAAAAAACAACCCCCAAAACAGTTAAAGGGGGGGGGGGGGGGTGAATCATCGTTCCGATTTTACGGCCTAACCGCTAGGCCGATTTTGATGAAATTTGGTATGTATACAGTTTTAGTATTTTTATTTTAACGTCAACAGAAATTTATAATCTGTGAAAATGTCACCTGTCTAGCTAATACGGATCATGAGACACGCCTGGTGACAGGAGGATGGGTGAGCGGACAGACGAACTAACAGACAGACGGACACCGAAGTCGAGTAATAGGGTCCCATTTTTACCCTTAAGGTACGACGGAACCCTAATAAGTGTTAATTTTTGATATGCAAAAGATTAGAAAATTTATTCCTACAATGAATAATTTGTTTGATAATGTAGCAATAGATGGCGTCACCATGTAATGTAAAAGTCGCTATCGTTTGTCGTTCGACAATCAATAAGACTTCTATGATTTTGAAAGCATTTTTACCCTCAGTTAATAAGTTGTTGGTCGTTTCGTATTCATGCTTGAAGACGTTTCGTTGTGTTTTGTTCATTTGTATTTAAAATATATTGGTTAGTAAAAAATACGTGTCAGTTGCGGAAAGCGGAATGGCACTAAATAGGATGGGATGGGACAGGATAGGAGGACTGGATGGAGCCGGACGGGACACAACAGGTTGTGACGGGACGGAACAGAACGAGAAGAGACGGGAGAAGCCATATGAATTTAAATCCGTACTAATATTATAAATGCGAAAGTCTGTCTGTCTGTCTGTCTGTCTGTCTGTCTGTTCCTCTTTCACGGCCGAACCACTGAACCGATTTTGATGAAATTTGGTATGTATATAGTTTAAAACCCGCGTTCAAACATAGGCTATTTTTTTTTTTCAAAAATCGACCCCCCAAAATAGTCAAATTAGGGGTTGAAAGTTTGAATGAAAATCATCGTTCCGCTTTCAAGCCTGACCCGCTGAACCGATTTTAATGAAATTTGGTATGTATATAGTTTAAAACCCGCGTTCAAACATAGGCTACGTTTTTTTTCAAAAATCGACCCCCTAAATACTCAAATGGGGGGGTGAAAGTTCGTATGAAAATACTATACTATCCGTACTTCCGTATCCGTACTTCCGTACTAATATTATAAATGCGAAAGTCTGTCTGTCTGTCTGTCTGTCTGTTCCTCTTTCACGGCCGAACCACTGAACCGATTTTGATGAAATTTGGTATGTATATAGTTTAAAACCCGCGTTCAAACATAGGCTATTTTTTTTTTTCAAAAATCGACCCCCCAAAATAGTCAAATTAGGGGTTGAAAGTTTGAATGAAAATCATCGTTCCGCTTTCAAGCCTGACCCGCTGAACCGATTTTAATGAAATTTGGTATGTATATAGTTTAAAACCCGCGTTCAAACATAGGCTACGTTTTTTTTCAAAAATCGACCCCCTAAATACTCAAATGGGGGGGTGAAAGTTCGTATGAAAATACTATACTATCCGTACTTCCGTACTAATATTATAAATGCGAAAGTCTGTCTGTCTGTCTGTCTGTCTGTTCCTCTTTCACGGCCGAACCACTGAACCGATTTTGATGAAATTTGGTATGTATATAGTTTAAAACCCGCGTTCAAACATAGGCTATTTCTTTTTTTTCAAAAATTGACCCCCAAAATAGTCAAATGGGGGTTGAAAGTTTGTATGAAAATCATCGTTCCGCTTTCACGCCTGACCCGCTGAACTGATTTTGATGAAATTTGGTATGTATATAGTTTAAAACCCGCGTTCAAACATAGGCTATTTTTTTTTTTTCAAAAATTGACCCCCAAAATAGTCAAATGGGGGGTTGAAAGTTTGTATGAAAATCATCGTTCCGCTTTCACGCCTGACCCGCTGAACCGATTTTGATGAAATTTGGTATGTATATAGTTTGAGATACGAGTTCAAACATAGGCTACTTTTTTTTCAAAAAACAACCCCCAAAACAGTTAAAGGGGGGGGGGGGTGAATCATCGTTCCGATTTTACGGCCTAACCGCTAGGCCGATTTTGATGAAATTTGGTATGTATACAGTTTTAGTATTTTTATTTTAACGTCAACAGAAATTTATAATCTGTGAAAATGTCACCTGTCTAGCTAATACGGATCATGAGACACGCCTGGTGACAGGAGGATGGGTGAGCGGACAGACGAACTAACAGACAGACGGACACCGAAGTCGAGTAATAGGGTCCCATTTTTACCCTTAAGGTACGACGGAACCCTAATAAGTGTTAATTTTTGATATGCAAAAGATTAGAAAATTTATTCCTACAATGAATAATTTGTTTGATAATGTAGCAATAGATGGCGTCACCATGTAATGTAAAAGTCGCTATCGTTTGTCGTTCGACAATCAATAAGACTTCTATGATTTTGAAAGCATTTTTACCCTCAGTTAATAAGTTGTTGGTCGTTTCGTATTCATGCTTGAAGACGTTTCGTTGTGTTTTGTTCATTTGTATTTAAAATATATTGGTTAGTAAAAAATACGTGTCAGTTGCGGAAAGCGGGATGGCACTAAATAGGATGGGATGGGACAGGATAGGAGGACTGGATGGAGCCGGACGGGACACAACAGGTTGTGACGGGACGGAACAGAACGAGAAGAGACGGGAGAAGCCATATGAATTTAAATCAAATATAAACTTAAAACAGTCCCGCACGATACGGGATTAAAACATGGCTGAAATTTTATGTCGTATCCTTATAATCTAAAATACATTTGCGCGGGCGAAGCCGCGGGCAAAAGCTAGTATATTAATATAGAAAATACTTATGTTAATAAACAATGAGACCTAGGGCAATCAGAGAAATATTTCATCATGACTTTTCAGTTGTTTTGTATTTTCTAATTTAATTTAGTTCTTCAAATTCAAATCCTTTCACCGGTGTCCCAATCAGCCTCCAAATGAGACGTTTCAAGCATACTTAGAAAACAGTTCCGTTTTTTGTATCCTCGACACAAAAACGACAATATATCAACTCCAACAGTTATTTGGTTGTGTACACTAAACCAGCCCGAGTGCGCCCGCAAATATTATCCTTCGATTTACTTCCGACTAAACTCCACTTTATTTTGCTAAAGGTTTTAGAGAAAATATTATTTACTAGCTTATATTAAGCTAAATTTTAAGTTAAAAAAATTCTCAATTACCTATTGAATAGAAATCTTCGCTATTATCTATATATATAAAACTCTTCCGTTACTGAGTGACTGACTGACAGACAACGCACAGTCGAAACTACTGGTCGTAGACAGCTGAAATTTGGAATGTAGGTTCCTTGGAATATGTAGGGGAGCACTAAGAAAGGATTTTTGGAAATTCAACCCCCAAGGGGGGGAAAAGGGGTAAAAACGTTTCTATGAAAAATCTTATTCCTTGGGTTTATAAACTTGAAACTTGGCATGAACACGTACATAGGCAAGTAAATATGTTTGACATTATAAGTTTTTTCAAACTACCCTCCAATCGTGATTTAGGGGGTGCGATTGGGTGACTGATTTATTAACGCACAGCCGAAACCGCTCGGTATAGGAGTCTGAGATTTTGAACAGAGGTTCCTTTAGTAACATAAGTGAGCACTAAGAAGGGATTTTTGAAATGTCAACCCCCAAGGGGGGGAAACGGGATAAACTGAGCCGGGGCTGCGGGAAAGTTCTAACGAGATACCGTGGCCCCGGAACGCAAAGGGCAACTGAAGGAACGAGGTGGGTTTTAGTCAGTAAAAGTCTGACACTCCCTTCCGTTCCACCCAGAGCGGGAGAGGTCATTTGATGATGTCCCATCCTTAAAAAAAAAGACTTTGTATGACAACTTTCAGTCGTCTCTTTAACATACATAATTATGTACATACATGCATAACATTAATAACATCACGCCTTTAAATCCCTATTTTGTGTTAACACTACCCATACAAACAGCTAAAAGGAAACAAGTGAAGAGACGAAATTTGTCCGCATCCATTTTCACCTAAATTCTTAACGTTAATGAGATTTACTTTTTATTATCAGGTCAACCAAATAGCCTCACATGTACGTATAACTTCGTAAGAATTTTCTTTCAACTCCTAACCGTTGAGGAGTTGTACCTTCCATCATCAGCTCATTCACATGGGATGATGACTATCAGACGCAAATACTTAAACGGATCTATGAAATTGTCAAAAACGTAATTGCCTGTAAATTTGAGGTTTGCCCTTGATTTCCCTGGAATACCATCATCAGATCCTGACTAGGTAACAACGGGACCAACTTGAAAGTATACTCTACCGAACAAAAACTGTATGTTGCTTGCTCGCGTGTCAGCTCTCCCTCTAACCTGTTCATACTGGTAAATAATAAAAAAACTAAAAATATTGTTTACAAGGAAATCCTGTAAGGCCTCTTCGTCCTATAAATCCTGTTTTTTTTTTCTTTTGAGACGATGATTTTGTCTCGCTTTACTTTTTCTATATAGATTTGTATGTATACTAATATTATAAAGAGGAACAATCTATTTTTTTATATGTTTGTTTGTTTACACATGTAATCGATAAACTCCGAAACTACTGAATCGATTTCAAACATTCACCATTAGAAAGCTACATCATCCCTGAGTAACACAGGCTATATTTAATTCCAGTTTTAACAAGATTTCAGCCTGTGGAAGAAAAAGCCCTGTCGAGATCATTAAAAAACGCTATATATAACCGAATTACACGTGGGCGAAGCCGCGGGCGGAAAGCTAGTAACTACATAAAACTCCTTCAGTGGTTTCAACTGGTTACATACATAAAATCGCGTACGTAATACTACATTTATATATAGCATACAGTCAGTATTTTACACTTAGGAAATGTGTCAACCACAGTGGTGGTTGTGGTCTTAACTAATTATGTTTCCTTCTATAATAATACAGGCTCTTTGATATTTCTTACATTTCGTACATTTTCTAACAAATTTTCGAACTAAATTTAAGTGAAACATAATTTCTAGACTGGAAATTCATCTAGCGCGGAGATTGCTTAATTAATATGCCAAGGGTTCTTTGTCATTGATGATACAAGTAATAAAAGGTTTGTTTTTTATTAACCGGTTCTCAGTAAATGTTTAAAAAATTAACATTAATGAACAAGAGATGAATATTGATGCCGTTTGGTTTCCGACAATGCCGTGTGGTTTCCGGTACTTTAGAATAGAACCACTCCATATCTTTGCCATGAATGTCGTAAAAAGCGACTTAGGGATAGGCTTTTAAACTCGGCACTCCTCTTTAAGGCGATGGACTAGCAACCTGTCATTATTGGAATGTCAATTATATCATAAACCCCAACGGAACGTTTCAGTTTTTTCAATACACTACTCCCGGAACCTTTGCAGAAGAATTTAATACGTATTGCATTATAATTATATATCCGGTTGCCTGAATGTGCAGGTCTCACAACGATTTTTCCTTACTCGACTTAAGCATCGCTTACTCAAACTATGTACGTAACTACTTCCCAGAAAAGACTTGTTTTTAAATGGCCGAGGCGGGATTTGAAACTGTGGCTTCATGCGCATCGGACATTTTATCGAATCGACTATTGACGATCGATCGATGATTCTCTCCGAACCAGGAGGAATACACTGGAAATAAAAACAGTAGCGGCGTGGAATAAAAATATAGGCCTTTTTATACCGAGCCCAGTCGGGTCCCAGTAGTTATCGGAAAACATTTAGCACTATCCATACGCGCCTCACGTCGCTTTAATGTGCTTGGCTGACTTTACACCGATATATTATTTTTGGCTAAATTAAACATTTTACAAGTTTGTCCACTATAATATGAAGAAAGGCCAAGCAATTTTTTGGATTTATAGAATAGTAAAGATAAAGAAAGAAAGAAGAAAATAAAAGGAGCGTGGGTTCGTCGTCTCCATGTTTATTTTAGAATATTTTTGGTAATCGGAAATGCATAACGTATAAAAACTTTGAATTCTTCTTTTAGGCGATGCGCTAGCAACCTGTCACTATTTGAATCTCATTTCTAGCCAAACAGCTGAACGTGGCATACTTCGAAAACAGTAACGTGGCCTATCAGTCTTATCAAGACTCTTGGCTCTGTCTACCCCGCAAGGGATAAAGACGTGGTTATATGTATGAATCGCAGCCTTTCAATGATATACAGTAAAATTAAAAGACAGTTACATTTGATCGTTTGAACAAAAAGTTAGGAACAAGTACTTTGTTTCCTCGTCGTGTTTTTTCTTAACAAAGATGGTGTGATAAACGTTCTAGTAATCCTGGGTCTTTTGGGGCCGTGCTGAGGGCATGGCTTATTATTTGATGATATTTTGAAACCTAATGTATCATCAGCTTTTGTTATTATCCTTAATTACCTTCTTATATAATGAAACACTACATACATAAATTTTTGCATTAAAAGCTGCCTGCCTGATGATTATATCTTTTTTTGCTACAATATCGCGAGGTATTTACATTTTACCTTCAGTATGCTATCCATACATAAATTCACGTCTATTTCCCGGTGGGGTAGGCAGAGACTACATCTATGCACTTGTCACGATCTCTATAACTTCTTTCGCTTCATCAACATTCATAACTCTCTTTATACAAGCTCGTCTGTTTCCGGTATTTTTACGGTATAAATGAACAAAGTTGTTTTACTGTACCGAAGTACATAATTGTTTGTGTGGGCCAAACACAATTAATGTCGTTCCACTTTATTTTTATTTAATTGCTGATGACAACATTAAGGTAATCCATACATATAATAAAACTGTAACTGAACATTGTCTGTACATTGAAGATATTTAAGAAAAAATATTATAAGGGGTCTTTTTAGGGTCAATAGAAGCCAAAACAATTTTTTTTAGAATTTTTGTCTGTCTGTCTGTCTGTCTGTCTGTCCGTCTGTCTGTCTGTATGTTTGTACGCGCATCACGCAAAATCTACCAAACGGATCTTAACGAAATTCGGCACAGATATAGTTAGTAATTCTATCCCAAGGGGATGAAATAGGGGGTGCAAAATTGTATGGAACTTCGTCATTTTTGAATCGATATAAAAAGCTATAAATAATTAATTATCATATTTATTATGATTAAAAAAATAGCATTTTATTGATTAAATTCATTATGCTTTGTTTATTTATTTAGATCCCGTGGTTTAGATATTTATTTTTTGCCCACCCGATACGAGATGGCGCCTCATGAGAATTTAAGAAATAACACAATTGTAGCCGCTGGCAAAATTTTTAATTAATTATATAATTAAAACTTCTTTTATTCATTGATTTAGTTTCGCCAGCACTTACCGTTTCACCACATCTTTGAGAAGATTTTTTTTTTATGTAGGTAGTTTGACGCGCCCCGCATCGGCGACGGTTGCCATGCTCCTCAAGATTAGCAGGAATAACACACATGTAGTAACGCCAGTACTTACCATTTCACCATTGATTTAGTTCCCGCGATTTAGATATTTATTTTTTGACCATCCGATACGAGATGGCGCCACGAGAATTTAAGAAATAACGCGATTGTAGCCGCTGGCTGGCGTTATTCGGTAGAGTTCCTTAATTCACTTTCGGCATCTGGACTGCCCGCGCATACAATTGCACTAAAAGTAGACATTCCATTTTGTAATGAGACTGCCTTAAAGTGGTGTCGTTTCATAACATTATAATAGAAGCTAAAATTCTTACTGGTTGTGCAGCTGGTGAAATTGTTTTTATACCACGCGTTCCCCTCATTCCCAACAACTTTCCATTTCAATTTAAGCGTGTACAGTTTCCAATGGCTATATGTTTCGCGATGACAATTAACAAATCACAAGGTCAAACACTTTGAGCAGCCGGAGTCGACCTCAGGACGATTTGCTTCTCACACGGACAGCTCTACGTCGCTTGCTCGCGGGTCACCAGCTGTGACAGTTAATTTGTGATGTCTCCAATGGGCAAGACATCAAATGTTGTAAACAAAGAGATAGGTACCTACTTTAACTTTCCATTATTATAATTTCCTTTTTTTGTCTTTAGAATTTATTCGTTTTTTAACAGCTGCGCTTCCGAGCTTTGCTTTTGTAAAAAAAATAAACTATGTTCTATTCCAGGCATTATTCTTCCCGTGTACGTAAGTTTCATCAAAATCCATCCAATAGAATTTGCGTGATTGAATAGCATCCTCAAACAAGCACTCACGTAGGTACATCAATTTTTTTGCATAATCTATACTAATATTATAAAGATGAAGAGTTTGTTTGTTTGAACGCGCTAATCTTAGGAACTACTGATTCGAAATGAAAAATTATTTTGCGTTGAATAGACCATTTATCGAGGAAGGCTTTAGGCTATATAACATCACGCTGCAACTTTAACGAGAAAACAAAAAATGGACTATGTGAAAAAAAAAACGGGGAAAATTATTCATCCTTGAGGGCTTCAATGATGCTCAAAATAACTATTCCACGCGGACGAAGTCGCGGGCACAGCTAGTTGCAAATAAATATCATCCCACGACCAATCCTGTTAGGAAATGATCAATATTGTTTCAAAATAAGTAGGTAAACAACAAAAATTACGGAAGGAAATCATACATTTATCGCATGCTTTTATCAGTTGTGGGGTAGATAGGGACAACAGTACTCGAAATTACTGAAAGGCCACGTTCGGCTGCATGGCTGAGTGATGGAATTGAGATTATTTCTTGATTGAGCTTTAGGGCACGTGAAGAAAAGCTAATGTCACACACTAACCTTTTTTCCTTTGTTATCAGACTAGAATGGAAGTAAAGAAGTTGGAAACCAGCCAATTTGCAAATTATCATAGCTGATTTACATAGATTTTGACTGACATTTACACACCGCGACAAGCTATCGCCGTATCGTGTTCGTCATAATAAAAAGCGAAATAGCGATAGTTCTTCGCGCGATAAAAGCGGCGTCGCGCGTGACATGCTACGGGGGCAGAAAAGAAACAGAATTACGAAAATGTCAGTAAAAACGAAAATCTATGCGAATCAGCCATGATAAATTGCAAGTTCATTATTAATTAAACGATTTGTCAGGGCGAAATTTTTGGGAAACTTTTTAACAAGCTGCGCTGCGCCGATGTTCATCCGCGGATTTCCCTCGAAAACTTGTAATTTGATATTTTTCGCTAAACAACTTACAAAAAGTAAGCAGATGCAGGAAATAACCGAGGTTTTCTTATATTTACGTAAAAAATATACATAATGAGAATATTATTGTGTCTTGAAATTGATGAAAAAGTATGCAGGGCTCGTGGCAAAGAGGCGGTATTTTTTGTTTGTAATGTATATGTACATATATGCAATTGATTGTAAGATTGGTTATGCAAAGGATTAATTTTCTTTACAACATATAAAGATCTTTTTATTCAAAAAATGTAATAAAATTTATATTATATTGTATGCACAGGACTCTAGAAATTTTGTAGGACTTAACATTGGGACAGGACTTATGCTTCACTCATGTAGTATCTCATTTCACGAATGTAGTTTATTATACATTAACAAATTAATTTGCTCGTCAACAAGCAATTTGACCAAAGGTAGCCACTCCCCAGGGCTGGGTCAGTAGGGAAATTATGAAACTTTCTGATGGATCTGCAAACAACTATCTATGACAATCGAAGGACCCCAACTTTCTTAATTAACTAACTACGCAGTCTTTTGATTGGTACTCCTATTGTAAACTACATTGATTTTGACGAACACATACAATTTTATTGTACGGAAGATGATTCTCCTGAGCCAACAGAGTCGATAGAGCTCAATACTTTGAAGACTAAACGTCATGTTTAAAAAGTGGGAAATCAGAAGAAAGAAGATCTCTCGTCTGACTGTCGTGATGACCTAACCCAGCTTAGGACAAGACTACACTAAGCAACAGTGCTTATGATGGGGGTTTGGAACAAAATCCCTAAAATACACAATCGCCATTTCCTAATGTTGCTTCTATTTTAAACAATGAGAATTTCTGAATGTTATCTGTCCAGTTATTACGGAAGCTACATTTTAGAATTGTCACGGAAATTCCAAATTAGCTAGCATTCATCTCTAAAAATTAAGAGGCACAATATTTAGACAGACAGCCGACGAAAGTGTTGCCAGCATTAAAACAAAGCTTTGCTTTCAACATTCCACTCGGAAATTCCATTATGATAAGTCCCGGCATTCGTTTCAAAAAAGGGAAATTTTCCTTTCACTGATTTTTTCCTTCTTACAATTCTTAGAATTGTGAAGATTGTAAAAAAAGTTAAATTTTGTGTATATGTAGCAAGGCTTTTTAAGTATTCATTTGGGATTGTAACTAAAAGAATTCCAATCATTTCATTGAGTCGTCTTCAGTATTTTCGTGATAGTTGGCTCTGTATGCCTGTGTGTTAGGGATAAAGCCATGACATATGCATGTGTGTACGTATGTTTCCATCAGTGTTAATTAAAAGACTCAAATATCAAATAAAATATATTTAAAAAAATCGAAATTAAGTTGCCAAGCTTTAAGTAAGATTTAAACTTATTTAATCTCTGTTTAGTCACTTTTATATCCTTAATTACAATTCAAAACATCGAGTGTTTAACGTGAACGTTCGCGATATTGATTTTCGATTAGTAATAAATTATTGACTAAAAATATGCTCATTAATTGTGTGGGATCATAGAGTTTATTTAGGACTAGAGGCCGTCCGCGACTTCATACGCGTGGAATCAATCCCGCGGGAACTCCGGGATAAAAAGTAGCCTATATGTTATTCTGGGTCTTCAGCTACCTACATACCAAATTTCATCGTAATCGGTTCAGTAGTTTTTGCGTGAAAGAGTAACAAACATCCATTCTGACACACTTACAAACTTTCGCATTTATAATACTAGAGGCCGTCCGCGACTTCGTCCTCATGGAAACCCTATCAATCCCGCGGGAACTCTGGGATAAAAAGTAGCCTATGTGTTATTCTGGGTCTTCAGCTACCTACATACCAAATTTCATGGTAATCGGTTCAGTAGTTTTTGCGTGAAAGAGTAACAAACATCCATACATCCATACAAACTTTCGCCTTTATAATAGTAGTAGGATTAGTAGGATAAGCGTGCTGTGTGTATTAAGGCACTTTAGAATAAGACTTTTCCGTCACTTTCTCGTAGATATTGCAAAAGACGCTGAGCATGAGATAAGAGGGAATATACAAGCAAGCATAAAGACTTCAATACAATAATTGCAATTGGGTTTTGACCCGATTCTGATTTCTTGAAATTAATGATTCTGATTTGTTTATCATTTTATGCCTTTATCCCGTACGCGGTACACAGAGCCAACAGTATCGAAAAGATAATGGAGTTAAAATTGCACTATTCTAAAGCTCAGGGAACCACACGGCACATATTTTATAATAAATAATAATAATAAATATATACAGGACAAATTACACAGATTGGGCTAGCCTCGAAGTAAGTTCGAAACTTGTGTTACGAGAGAGGGCCAACGGTGCTGTTATTATTTGAGTCGAAATATAACATTAATTAGTCGGCAATAAAATTAAGTCACAGGCTATGTGCTGATGGACCGTCGTCAGTTAGGTGTATGATCTTGCGGTTTATAACATTGACTTTGGAATCGTTAATGCATACGAAAAGCCACAAGGACTCACACTGATATCACATCTCCATGACAAAACCCCAAGACCTTCAAACTTGTATCCAGTGTGGTAATATCTGTCTCTCGTTTAATTTATCTTAGTATTTATTTTCTAGTAATAGTTTTAGAGGAATTTTTTGAAAATAGACAACCTATTTGGTTTAATATAGTTAATCTTCTCGGGTAATTAACAGTTTTTATGTAAAATTTTATCGAAATCGGTCTAGCGGTTTAGCTTTAAAAGCCTAACAGTAAATCAATTGAACAATGTTAATTAGTTTGTTGTTAATTAGTTAGTTGTATTACAATGTTATGCTTTTATGCTTCATTTGAACTGCTCGTGGTTTTGTATCATTTGAAAGTTTGATTCCGAATTGAAATTATGTTAACACACAAATGTGATTAACATGCGAATACATTTCGTGACTGCCCGAATACTATCCGTTTATGTTATGATGCCATTTGTTGAAATGGTCATTACTTTGGTCTACGGGTCAGGCAGTTCCAAGTTTATATCCCGAAAGTTAATGTTTGTTTTGATACGGATCTATAAAGCATAAAGTTTTTATTTTAATCTAGGCCAATTAAAACGAAGAATGATTTAGTTTTAGTGCGTTTTGTGTACAGTGGACCTTATAGAATACATGTACTATTAGGCCATTGTACATGTGGCCCACTGTCCAAGTGTACAGCTTTGGTTCTGTGACTGTTTAAATCATCGTAGTAACTAAACAAATTAATTGATATTGAGTTAGGTTTTTAAAAGAGGCTTTGTTATGCTTGTGAGCTACGGTTTATGAAAATCTAGTTTGTAATTTTAAAGTTATAATGGAGAACGTGTTATATTATTATATTTGATTACTAAATTGGGAGCTGAAAAAAAAGTAAAACTTGTGAATTAAGAAACTCCGATTTATTATAATTAAAATTAATTAACTTTAAGTTTGACGAAAGTTCTAGTTGTAGGGTATGATAAACGTTGTCTAGTAAGTAAAGTCTTATATTAAACCGTGAAATTTAAACAAGAAACTGCAAATAAAACGCGCTGCGTTTTTATAGCACTACAAAAAAGTTTTGATTCCCACATAATATATTTATCCGAGGAAATTGGTTAGGTATCCCTAGTTTTATACTTTTCAATCTATTTTTTATTAGAGTCGCTTCCCAAACGATGTCGCTATTGAAAAGTTAAACAATTTCTTCTTCACCATATTTTATTTTATTAGGAACTCATAGGTAAATGGGCTTTTTTCGTTTAGCATTTTGTCTTCTTATTCTCAACAGGAACACCATTATTAATTAACAGTTTTAGTTTTATTTCCATCTTAATATATAAATTAATGAGTTTAATATTATATTTTGTAATAAAAATTCTAATCTTTAAACTGCGGAAAGTATTGAAAAATATAAGTAATAACCAGTAAAATGATAAAAATTCAGAAGAAATACGAAAGGTTCTATAATCTCGGGAGAGAAAATTTTGACCAAGCACTTCACTTGAGAAGGGCTACCACCAAGGTTTTATTAAAATGTATAATTAGGCCTAATGAGGGTAAAAAATCCTCATGAAAGATGGAAAATCCTATGGGCAAAGAGCTAGGTACAGCTGTTATAAAAAAAAAATCGAACTGGGTACTGCCAAAATGTGCGTAAAAAGTATTTCCAGCTAGAATAAATAAATAAATACGCACTGTAAAGTCGCATAATTTTCCATTTTTATACGAAATTTATGCATTATTATATATTTTGTAGGTAATAAAATAATACTAAATTAACTAATAATTATACATTTTTACAATAAAATTGTAAGAATGTATCTACGCGAATTATCTACACGCAAGTCGTAGCAGATTCGTAGCGTCGTAGCAACCTTAGTCTAGTAGCACCGTAGCGTCGTAGCACTCAGTAACCGTCCGGCTTTGATCGGGAGAGTACGCCTCGCGTCCCACGGGAGCAAACAAATGAATATGTGATACACGTAACTTGACAAACTTTTGTATGGTATGCAATGTGAACTGAACTACATTGAAGAATCGTCAAATCTGATAAAAGGTAATGTGGACAATAGTTTTGTTATATTTTTAATTCTCATCATTTTAAAAAGTTTGAAGTTTTGAACTTTTTAATGTTACATATATGTATATCAAAACATAATTAAGATATCGTTACTATAATAAGGTACATAATTATTGTTGTAAACATTATAATGCCATATTTGTGATAAAAATTAAATAAAAAAGTTTATAATAAATGTTTTTAAAATTTTCAGACTTTTTAATATCACGATAATTATTTAATGTCGATTCAACATAAACATTAACTTATATACTACAAGTTACACATTTATATATTAAAACCACAGCAGTGATCATTCATCATTATTGCAAATAAACAACTGTCATGGAAATGATGAAATACATGCCAAATTGAATGAATCTGTCAGAAGTTATTCATTGTTGATAAATAGAGCTGAAAATCTCTGTGATTTATGAGCGTACTTAATAAAGAGTAATTGTTTCGCATGATTTTAAAAATATCCAAATTATTTTTTTATATTTCTTAAGTGTCAATTTTTCTTAAGATTTTGGGATGCATTTTTTATGACCGTAAATATGTTGTATTTATCTTCTCTCCGTTCACTAAATGCCCAAGAAATCGTCATAAGGAATGTAACCATAGTTATATTTAATATTTGAGTGAAAAAAATAGTAATAATTAAATAGTAAATATAGTAATATAATAATTCTTTTTAACAAGGTTAACATCACGATTTATCAGTAGAATAATCACAGATATTATTGTTCTGATTTCTGTATATGTATGATATCGAATAATATATTTCATTTAAGCGTATGTCTTAAAAAATAATTACATAAATTATTGTTAATAAGTTTTATCTTATCCTTGTTTTATAAATGCTTAATCATCATTGAAAGTGGATATTTCATGGTTCAGTGGTTAAAGCGTCTGCTTAATGACCCGAAGCGCCTCCTTCGATTAGTTGTTTCCAGTGTATAGAAGTTGAATAAGTTGGTATTAATTAATGTAGGGCCATACAAGCTAGATTCGAATATGCTGATTATTGATAAGGTAAATAATTAGGATGACACGATCGCGTCAATATTTATGGGGCGAGATGTCCCTTAATTTCAATATTAATGGGCAACAATCTTTAAAAAACTAATTGGTCATGCTCAGCTGTATGGCTTAATAATTATTTCTTAGGTATAAATATAATTAAAGACTAAAAATTAATTAATTTTAACTATTTTACTAAATAAACTACTTAACGAGTTGCTAGATTTCTGGAAGAGTCGTATTATTCGTTTTAATTTGAATGTGGTGAATGAAGAAAGAAAAGCCCTAATTCAGTACTGTTCTTATTAAAAAGCTATTCGTTGAAAATTTTGGAAAATTTAAACACAAAGGATATCTTATACACTGTCAGTAGTAAATAAAAAATGCATAAATAGAAAAGTATGAGGAAAAGTTTGTTTAAACGGTACAGAAAACATTAAGTAAATTTAACTTCCATTCTGGTCTAATATCGAAGAAAAACAAAGTGTGCGTCAGCCGCTATTCTTCCCGTGCAGATTGTTAAAGTCAATCAAAGGAAATTGAAATAGATTTATTTAAAAAAAAAAGGATACAACTTGCGATTCTTTTTTACTCGGGTTGGCAACCTGTTACTTTTTATTCGATATTTATTTCGATTCCATTATTAAGCAATGAATGTAGCCTTTCAGTCTTATAAGACTATTGGCACTGTCTGTCTCGTAAGGGATATAGACGTGATCATGTTTGTTTGTATTAAATGTAACAGAAATATACAATGGCGGTAAGTCCGCCATTGTATATTTCTGTTACATTTAGGTTTGTATTATTTTTACTTTCTTGAAGCAATATATAACTGAACATATATTTTATCCGTAAATAATGAAGTTGTTTCGGGTCGTTTGTTTTACGTGAAAACGCCATGATGCAAGATGTATGGCAGGAAACTCAAGTCAATTTGCATAATAAATTTTGAGGCTGCCTGAATCTCATTGTATATTCTTCGTAGTAACATTTTGTTACGGTGTTATTTGTTTATTTGACGGACGTATTGTTTATTGAACAAATTTCACAAATTGACAGGATCATTAATATTAAAATTATAAATTAAACTAAAATAAACCTTAATTAAACTACTTAAGGAGAGCTAAAAAATAAATCTACAAATACATCTTAACGTGAAACTAACACTTAACGGATGTTTATTTATGAAAATATGACAACAACATTCGTACATTAATTTTTTTAACTATCGACTTAGGACGAAAATGTATTTTTTGCGTGTATGTTTGTTGACGCGATAACTTTCGAACTGCTGTCTTTAATAAAATTTTAAAGTATACCTTGAAATTTTATGTCAATAGAATTTTAAAATTCGTTGGGCAACATAATCGGTTCAGTAATTTTTGGGATGTTCTTAATAAAATAATAAAAATATGGATGTCGTAAAAGACGCCTAAGGGAAAGAAACTTGGGATTCTTCTTCCTTCTAAAGGCTAGCAATTTATAACTATCTGAATCTTAATTCCATTACAAACCCATACAGCTGAACGTGGCCTTCTGAGCTCTGTCTACCCCGTAAGGGATAATAACGTGAATACATGTATGTATGAATGTAGGTATATATGTATCTTAATAATTAAAAACACACACATTGAAAGCAAATAAATTAATTTAATTTGAAATAAAAACAGACATGGCACGGAAAGGCATATTGATCAGCCGCGAAGAGGATATCCGCTTCTTAATCTTACGAGATTTGATACTCTTCATAACAGCCTTCATCTATGCTTTTTTTTGGAGAGACATCTGCCACGACATTAAGTATTAAAAATCATTGTATACTTATAAATTGATCAGGTGTAAAATTGTAATTGTGAAGAGGTATAGGTATAGTGTTATTTAAATGGAAATTATTTTATTTTAATAACATTTAGTTGTTTAGATTTTTGTTTCTTTTATACACTTCAGTCTAAAATTACTCTTTAAACAAATAAAAATTAGCTAAATAACAATTATATTGTAATTATTTTTGTAACTCTTGTTTCATTCGAGCAAGTAAATAAGAATTTGAATACTGTATTATTCCGATATCTTTGGTAAGGATAGGCAGAAGTTACGGTTATAAAGCTACAATGAAATCTTTTGTTACGAATCCGTGAGAAATCTTTGAGAAGTCTGATAAAAAATCTTTCAATTTATAAAAAGTGGTATTAGGCACCTGTTTGTTCGGCGGGCGTGCTGGAGTAACAAAAGTAAGATTCTTATCAAACAAGGTTTAGCAGTTATCTGCAGGATCCGACAACTTTGTGCCAAGCGCCGAGCTTTCAACTTTGGTTATTATTGAGTTTTGGCTGCAAATTAAAGCGAATATTGTGATCCAATGGCTAAAATACGATAAAATGCAAATTGAACTGTTGGATGTTATTTGCATTAAATGCCGAAAAAAATTAAAAGTATTTGTATTTTCATAATAAAATATTTCAAGACTGTTAACTCTGTCTACCCCGCAAGGGACACAGACGTGATTTGATATGTACTTCTCTATGAGTAATAATATATTACTTGGGATTCTTCGGATAGAAACCTACCCAAATTTCAATTTCAATTTCGTCGTGATTTTGCATGATTAGTATTGTAACCCTGAAATTACCTTTTTTATCAATATTGAAAAATAAAATCAACGTATGCTTAGAAAAAATGGAATCCTCAAACTGTAACTGATTTTAAGGATTCCCTTTTCTAAGACAACGTAGGAGGCAGGTTATAATAATAAATATGAATATAAATAAGATATTTTTGTGTTCTATACCGCTTAATGGTTTTCCCTCACTTTTTTATACCATATCTTATTACCGAAGTGATAAAGCTCTTCTTATCTGCAGACATAAAGACGCCTTTCCGACAATTTAAGAATCATGAACCTTTATGAGGCGTTTTCTGAGAATACGTTAATAAAAATCCCTTGAGGTAAAACCTTTATGAATAGGAAAGTGTTATGTGATACCCTTTCTCGGAAGCGATTGAGGAAATTGTCGAAGTAAATGGTATATTGGGGCTATATTGAAACTGTGATCTGAAAGTGTAGTAATTTCAATGGTTCTTATAAAATTATGTGATGAAAGAGAAACCCATGCCGGTTTATTTTGGTAACGTAACTGCTTAAATTTATTTAGACAAATGACAATGACAATCGAATTACTCACTCTTTCTTTTTTTAATTTGAAGTTCTTAGTGGCCTGTATGTTTTTATTGAATAAAAAAGGTCCGTACACATTTTATACAGATTGAATTATGATGAAATTTGTCAAATTGTTTTGTATACAAACAAAAGAATCTGTTCGAAATACTTTTACTATATAATTAGGAAGTGAGATATTTTAAATAACTCGCTTTCATCATTAAGTCCTGGACAGACTCCCTATAAAGATGTCCTAAACGTAGCCTTTCTAATGTAAAAATGGACTTTTCATTTGAGGCATGTAACTAACATCTCTGTCTATACCGTATGGGATAAAGACGTAATATGTGTGTATTGAACCATTCACGCTGGAACTACCCACTCGCTACAATATGCACGTTCTGATCGTTAGCGTTTCGAGTACCTCAGTATCACGACATGAGATCATCTATAGCTTTTATGTCACGAACAAGCATTGTTATCATGACTACCTACACGTGTCATGTAATGTCTGATGCTATTGAGTTGGCACGAAAAAAATCGGGCTAGGTTAGGATTAAGTGCGTTTTATTTATACATTTAAACTTTATGCACATAAAATGTACAACAGGTGGACTTTATGCTACAAGGCATTCTCTGCCAGTCAAACCTTTGGACCAAAATGATATGGATGCACGGGTGGTGCGTTTACTGTAAAAGTTTTATATAATTAAGAATAATAGGTGACCGTATACACTTACATATAAAATAGTTTACATACATAAATATGACAATAGATATATACTGCATACAAAATAAACATACACATACTACATAGGTAAGTTGGATTGATGAAAAATTTAAGTGACGTACTATTTATGAAAGAGAATTTTATATCGAAATAAAATACTCTTGGTAGGTTGCACCACTGGGTCACCTTGTACTTCAAAGCAAATGGTACAAAGTTGTTAAATCTCCGATTAAGAAAATTCACACTAGACGAACGTACCTTGATCGGAGACGTTCTGGCAAAAGGCCAGGACAAGAAACTGACGAATCAGAGAGTTATGAATATGGAAGGCGCGAAAGAAGTATGCAGGGAAAGTGGAAAGATATAGCCTCTGCTTCTCCTTGAAAGAGACGTGATTTTATGTTTTTAATTTAAAGTTTCAACCATGTACGTAGCAACTGGTTGTACTTCCTGGTAATTTCTATCTTCATGGGAAAAGCTG
Organism: Amyelois transitella; assembly: GCF_032362555.1. Classification (NCBI taxonomy): domain Eukaryota; kingdom Metazoa; phylum Arthropoda; class Insecta; order Lepidoptera; family Pyralidae; genus Amyelois; species Amyelois transitella. The sequence goes on from NC_083509.1 coordinate 3,481,470, forward strand.
TTAATTTGATTGATTGTTGACTGATTGATTGACTTTGTCTACAGATGAAAGCGTGGACGGCGCACGAGCACGACACGACGCTGTCTTGTTGTCGGACCCTGCACGTCAAACATGCTGCGTACGCCAGCGCCCTCTATACGTTGGTAAGTTAGTCAGACAGTTACTGACAACATGGAGGCGTAACTAATTAATTGGATTTTTTTTGAGAAATGAAGTGAAGCCCTTAGACATACATACCTACATAGATACATACATAAAATCACGCCTCTTTCCCGGAGGGGTAGGCAGAGACTACCTCTTTCCACTTGCCACGATCTCTGCATACTTCCTTCGCTTCATCCACATTCATAACTCTCTTCATGCAAGCTCGGCGGTTTCGGGTACTTTTGACCTGACCCTTTACTAGGACGTCCTTAATTTGATCAAGAAACGTTCGTCTAGGTCTTCCCACTCCGACCTTTCCCTCCACACTCTCCTTTTATATCTGCTTAGTCAACCTGTTTTCATTCATCCTCTCCACATGACCGAACCCTTAGACATGATTTCCATAAATTTTCATCTGAATTTTGACCATAACAATTCAAATATCCTCCTCCTCGCGTCGTATACCTCATTGCTGAGGGTCGTGACTCCCCCGCCGAATCACTTTCTCCTTGATCTCTTCCTTCCACCTGTTGCGATCCTTTGCGTCGTGGAGGGCCTTATGGAGATCGGTGTTTAGTGACGATCGGATTTGATCCGACCATCTTGTAGGGCTGCGACCTCTAGGTCTTTTTCCGTCAACCTTGCCTGTCACCATTAGTTGCTCCATGTTGTGACCGTCTTTCCGTGCAATGTGGCCGAAAAACTCCAGTATCCTGCGGAGACAGGTGGTGGACAGTCTCGTTTTGATTTGGAGTTCACGCAGGATAGATGCATTGGTACGGAAGGCAGTCCAGGGTATCTGTAGCATCTTCCTCCAGCACCACATTTCGAAGGCATCTATGCGGTCTCTATCAGCCTTTTTCAGGACCCATGTCTCGGCGCCATAGCTAAATATGGAGAAGACCAGAGTGTGGACAAGTTTCTTTTTTGTCTTCCGTGAAATGCCTCGGTCCTTCCATATCTTTTGTAGTTGAGACATGGCATTTTTGGCCATCCCTATTCGTCTCCTTATTTCCGTCTCACAGGATCCCCTGTCACTGATGTTGGCCCCCAGGTAGACAAAAAAATTCAAATATACATAGACCAAAAAAGAGCGAGTTTTAGTCATAGACAAGAAGCAATCTCTTACAGAAAATCTTATCTTCCAGAATATACATCCATATTGTTCTTTGTGAAAGTTTTTCCGGCTTTAAAGTTAAAGCAAAATTAACATTTCATAAGAGCGAAGTCGTGAGCAATTTAGATAATTCGTCTTGAAATATGGTGTAATGTCTATAATGAGGTAGGTGTTTAAATACAAAAAAGTTTGGAATATACCGGTTTTAATACCGGTTTCAACTTTGTAAATAAACTTTTTTTTTGTTTGCACTTAATATTTAGAGTGCAAAATTTCAACTTCATGAGAAAACGTGAGAGAATGTTCGGGAAATTCTTTGAGAAAAGTTTCTGTTGTCGCAATGAAATCGCCACACGTAGTAACGTGTTCTTATTGGATCGAAATCGGCTTGGTTGCCTTCCAAGAAATAGTTCCCAGGTCCCAATATTACAGATTTCCACTGAAATGTATCTCAAAAATCTTTATTTTTTGTTACAATGAGATTTCACAGCTGATATTTCATAAATATGTTCTATTCATACATACGTATAGTTACGTTTATATTCCTTACGGGGTAGACAAAGCCAACAGTTTTAAAAAGACTGCAAGACCACGTTCAGCTTTTGAGATGAGATGAGATTCAAATAGTGACAGGTAACTTGCCTGCTAGCTAAAAGAAGAATCCTAAGTTTATAAGCCTATCCCTTGCTCGCCTTTTACGACATCCATGGGAAAGACATGGAGTGGCCCATTCTTTTTTTATTGGTGCCGGGAACCACACGGCACTTCTATTTCTATTCCTGAAATGTTCTTTTATTGAAAGCTTTCTACAAGAAAGGTTTTATTGTAAATTGTTTTAATTTTCACTTCTTAATTTGTCAATGTAGGCATATATCGTATCACTTATTGACGTCAAATGTTATATTTTGGTTAAACATCCAGTTGCCTGAATGTGCAGGCTCGCGATATTGTCCCTCCCTGTAAGAACATCAATATTCAAACTAATGTACCTACATATAACGTCGTAAATAATCATTGGTGCATAGTCGAGATGGGATTTGATCCTGTGCCTTTATGCGCATCACGCATTTCAATCGCACTTTACTGATTCGACCATCGACATTCCACATGTATTATATTATATCCGTATATTATACCGTGTGATTCCCGGCACCAATACAAAAAAGAATAGGACCACTCCATCTCTTTCCCATGGATGTCGTAAAAAGCGGCTAAGGGATAGGCTTACAAACTTGGGATTCTTTTTTAGGCGATAGGCGAGCAACCTATCACTATTTGAATCTCAATTCTATCATTAAGCCAAATAGCTGAACGTGGCTATTCAGTCTTTTCAAGCCTGTTGGCTCTGTCTACCCCGCAAGGGATACAGACGTGACCATATGTATGTATGTAGTATATAATAATACTCTGTAATAAACGCCTGAATAAACATTTTCCGATCGTGTTCTCGGCATTGTTTGCAGAGACACGGTTTGCGATGTCGTATACCAACAGCTGCTATCCGCCTGTTTGTTGTTGTTACAAATCATGCAAATATCAATTTGGCTTCGTTAACATCCATGGGTGTAGTGGGATAGGTAAATAATACCTAAGTTGGTCATCCGTAAACTCCTCAACTAACCCATATTTGATCATGGTTACGCATCCAGTTGTATGAAGTTTTTCTTACGATGTTTTTTTATACCGTGAGAACCTTTTTTTTTACATATATGGGACAAACTACACATATTGAGTTAGCCTCGAACTAAGTTCGAAACTTGCGTTACGAGATACTAACCCAACAATACTATATTTTATAATAAATACTTATATGGATAAACATCCAAGGCCCAGACCAATCAGAGAAAGATCGTTCCTCATCATGCCCTGACCGGAATTCGCACCCGGGACCTCCGGTGTCACAGACAAGCATATTTTCCGCTGCGCCAAGGAGGCCGTAATTATTTTTTTAACCATTAACATTGGTTGGTATACAAAGTTAACTTTGTTTGTAGTGTTACTTTTAAGTACGAAGTTTGATTTTCAACTGTTTATTTATTCTTGTGGCTACACTGCTGAAAATATAAAATATGCCACGCCGATTGGTAATTTAATTTAACTTAAGTACGGAGTTGAAGAAAGGATTTTCAAGTGATTTTATTTTGTGGCACACTGTTAGAAATATGCTACGATACAATAGTTCATCGGTACATAGCTTCGGTAAGATTCGAACCCGTGGATCACACTCTTTCAGAATCTTCACTATCTCAATTAGATAAGATTAGAAAGCATAACGTGGACGAAAGTTAGAGTTGATAGATAAAACATCTGTTTATTCTTTCACAAAATCGTAAATTTACGTTGAAGAAATGAGGTATATAATTTTCACTCCAACATACCTCTGTTAGTAGGTGTGATGGAATGAAAATTATATTCCTCATTTCTTCACACCTATGCCAGAAACAGTGGACTAAGTCAAATTGCTCTAAGAATGGCTATTACAGCTTAATATTTCGGTGTAGATTTGTGACGTTTGATGGCCTTTACAATGCCGTAACTAAAAATTACGCTATTATAAAAGAAAAATGCTTTTGAGAAAAACGGATACTTAATTATTTTAATAGCTTATGAGTTAAAGTAACGTTATTTCAACATATTTTATTAAAAATCCAATTTTCTTTTAATTCGATAAAAGTTTTTTTACATTAAGTAAATTGAAAGGTCATGTACATATTTCTTCCTAATTTTTACAGAAATAGGTATATAGATTTAAACGTAGCCGCAATTGAATTTGTTAAACCAAGTAATTGTGATAAACAAGCAAACGTTGTTACTAATAAAATAAATATATAATTACATTCCCAAACTACTCTACTTACTGACTCGTAAAATGAGGGCCATAAAGTTCTATTTGATATTAATTGTCAAGATCGCAAGCTGTGTTTAATGAGGGTCCCGATTATCATCGCTAAATCGCATTATTTTAACGTAATTAATTATGACTGCGAGTTTTAATTATGAATAATTAAAGTAGCACCTACTATTATGTATATGATATCTTAATAAAAATTGCTTCATTATTTTTTTGTTTACAGATAGCTTGGAATTTTTAAGTTATTTTGAATTTTTTAAATGGACTCTCCATCATATTTTGATTGAATAAAACATTTATGGCGTCGAAATTAAAACTAAAAACTCACGTAACATATTCAATAACGTGTTTTTAATCATCCTTTTAAGTAATTTATATTGTTTAAAGACTTTGTCATCATCCCTATTATGTTATTAAAAACGTTATAGTTTGACAACCAGCAGCTGCTATGTTTACTAGTTACGGCTTCTTTAATTTTTTTATTACAAATCTTATATGACCGTACTCTTGGCAATTAGCTGTTCATGTTTGAGAAAATTTTGCCAGCCTATGTTTGATACCAACACGTCTTGAGAAATACAAGGAACTTATACCTACAGTGTTCCCACTAATTACTCTCCGCTGCAACCCTAGACTCCGCTTCATTTATCTTCATGTGAAAGCAATCCTCTCCTATCCACGTGATTTGTTTCAGGAATCTCGACATGGACCCTTCTCATTACTTGGGTAGCTTAACTTTTGGCATAGAATTAATTGTACTTTGTTCAGAAAGGACATTGAATATCCTATCAGATTTCGATGGCTTAACACTCCGGGCCACATTAATGTTAAAATATGTAATAAATACGTGTATAATTGAAATTCTTTGACTAGTTTCAAGATTATGTCTTTTAGTTAAACTGTCTTTGATGACTTCAACATTGGCTTTAGAATACGATTTAAAAAAATGAGTAAGGTTAAGCAGATCATACTTGAGTCGCTTCGTGTAAAAACCGGACTAACCCCATCTACTCGTAAGATCATGATCCAAAAGGCGCAACGCGGGCTCCACTCTAGAGGTGAGGATGTAACCGCCAGAGGGAAGAAGAACCAAAATTGATTTGTAATGCTAAACTATTAGAAAAATATCAAAGTCGGTAAAACAATTCCGTCCACTTAAATCAAGCTGCAATACGGCCAAAAGGCGGGCCCTTAAATCTCATAACCTCCTCTATTGCACAAGTTTGCACATGCATCTCGGAAGTTTGGACAACTTTCCCCGGCATCTGGCTCGTGTCCTTTAAAAACTATTCCTCGGAACAAATTAAAGTGATTTTCAACTAAGTAGTCAAAAGAAGTGTTTTGCTTTCTTTTGTAGTAATGATTGTTGATTTTTTCAATAATCAGATAACTAAAAAAGAAGGTATTAATTCCAAGCCCAGCCTTACTTACCAGCACCATGATTTTTATCCTGGTTTAAAAAAAATAGTGCATACCAGATTGATTTTACCGAGAGTAATATAAAGTTTTTGATAACACAAAATGTTTGTTTTGTGAGCTTTGGGTCGTTTATATTCGTATGTAAGGGTTATGTGGCTAAATATTGTTTTTTGAAATGGAATGTTTGGGTTTCAATTTCATTTAAACTAAAATATATTCATGTTTTCACTGCCGTTTGGAGCATAGTTGAATGTGATTCAGGTACTTAATTTATACGGTTTTTTCCTTTGCTCCAAGAAAATCAGCTACTGTAAGTAATAACACCTTACGTAAAGTTTTTAAAATACTAACTAAATAATAAAACTGCCGGTGTTGAAATAGCATACTTTTTATTTGTTTTACAAAAGACACCACTAACACTCGCATAGGCGATAAAATAATAAAACCCGATAAATGATAATTACTATACTAATTAAAAGCTTACTTGCTAAAAGATTCAAGTCACGAATGAATTAAGATACTAATTAAAATGGGCGTAGAAAAGAGCTTCACAGTAGAAGATTTAATCTAAATGGTGTCCTTCTTAATTAATTTTCAACATCGCGACTCCATTATGTTATTAAAAGCGTTTATATGTAAATTAAGTGCAATTAATTAAATTTGTAGTTATAATTGTATAAACTGGAGATTCTGTTTAATGTATAAATACGCACGGTTTGTAAATAAATATATTTTTATTTGACTGTTTCTGCGGGCGAGTTTCGTGCAAAATTAAATGCGAAAGTAATAGTTTATGCATTATAAGAGAAAAAGTAACTGAATGAAAATCTATTTTACTTTACCACAAATAAATATAAACCAATATATTAATGATGTATGTATATTAAAATGGAAATCTGATTAAATCCCTAAATGCTGGTTTCGCATCTTGGAGTCTGCCAAGAAAGAAAGATTGAGTGAAGTTTGATAATCTGAAAGATGTTTCAAGATAAATTTTATGAGTGATTTCTTCCAAATTCAAATGAATACCCAATCGTTTTTATTTTTCCATGATTGCTTAAGCGATATCATTTTTCTTTGTTTCAGAATATATCAATACTAGTGGTGCTGTTATATAGTTGGAGAATCGGAGTCAATGCCAAGAGATACAAAGAGCTGGACGATGTATATTATGGTAAGCAAAATATTCAAATCAAAAATTACTTGGATAAACATCCGCAATATTTTTTCAAAAGGTTTTCAAAATTTTAACTGTCTTGAAATTAGGCTTGATAAGAACTTTAAAAAAATTGGAACTTGTTTTAATTTGCCTGGTTTAAATTATGAGTACATAATCATATCTACATTCACTAAACTTGTTTTTATTACACGCTAAAGTCGTTAAATTACGACTAAGCCTTTAAAATACGATTTTCAATAGCAAACAGTAAAAACTTTCTGAAAAGGGGTTCAAATGGCTAAAAATTTATATTTAGAACTAAAAATTTTAGTCATATTTTATAAATTTATTTACTTCAATTAAGTACTAAGCTTTGTTCCAAAAAGTTGCGTATAATTCGTAAAATACGGGGAATTATGTATAACTTTTATGACAAAGGCCTCTAAAAATCAGAATTGGAATCCATCCACTCAATAACCTTCAGAAATATTTATGCCTTCCAAACAGGCACTCACGATGCTTATTATTCCTCACCGTTCCAATTATTGTGTCAGTGACTTGATGGATGGGGCGCACTGGAGTACTTATTTCATTTAATAGAGTGTTTTGATGTCTTTGTAAGAGGTCTATGTAGAATTGGACTGTACAAAAATCCGCTTAGAGCCAGAAAAAGTTAAGCACTATTTAAAGTTTTATATAAGTTTTGACTTTTAAATTTTAGAAATTATTCATTTTTATGAAAATTAGATATTTGAAGTTAAACAAATATTCAATCGAGTGTCTTGGATAAGTAAGAAGCGTATCGTGCTGTATCATGCAATATCGATTTATGTTCGTTATAAATTCATTTTAAAAAATAGGTAATCTGACAAAAAAGAGTTAGGTAAACTTAATTTCTGGTTCTTTAATTTTTGAACAAAACCATATATTTTACCCATAAGAACTTACCAGACTTTAAGACTAAGTATTTGAAAATGTTCTTAATATTGAGTAACAAAGAATTCGACAATAATGTGTATTTCTAGTTTACATAAACTTAGATAAAGTTTTTCGTAATAAATTCGCCAGACATAAATAATGAAAGATGAGAGTCAAAAGTTAGACTTTCTTTAATCTTCACATGAAATATAGGAGTTATTACTTTCTCTTTGAGACAGAACTTAAACACGTTTTTGCGCAGAACATAAAACACCCTATAAATTTTTATAACTAAGCCGTCAATTTCTATAAATAGGTATAAAAATTGCGTGCCGGATAAACACAAAAGAATACAATTTCGTATAAAGTACGGATCTCTGTAGGAGAACAAAAATATGGAGAGCTCAGAAAAGACACTAACAGCCATAGAGTTCGCAATAATACTATAGAAGTGATAAGTGAATGTGACGTCACTCGCAACTTAAGATAGTAACAGCAAAATGAAATTTTGAGATTTATTTGACAACTTTGCAACTGCGCTGTAAAATGCCATGCAATATGATGAATGAAGACTTAGTTAAACATAAAGTTATAATTACTCCCATAAATTAAGTACATTATGGTATTTTAAAAAATTTATATTGTAATTCTGATTTCTGACCTTGGTGTGTGTGGTGCTTGATTTTGTTCTAGCGCAGGAAGGTGTCTGTAATACTATATATACAGTTTTTACTAATTTTCCCGATGAATCTAAAATAAGAAACTCTTCACTTAAAATAGAATATGTCGAAATAAGCAGCATAATTTCCTATTCATCTCTCCTCTCCATACTTTACTGAGAGGGGCAATTACGGAGTAATGAATTCCATAAAAAAGGTTCATTCTTTGGCGTTCAGCTCATTATGCTGCTTATTCCGATATTTTCGCGAGTCATCGAAAAAATCGATTAACTAAACTTAAAATGACTGTTGTTAGCACGTAGTAATGATCTTTTGTACCAACAAACAGACCGAGAGCACAACGAACATGTCCAATTAAATAAATAAGGGTTGTTATAGCCGAGAAACAAACTCCTATTTTATTTATTATGAAACTTTTTGATGCAAGATTTATACTTATGGAACGCTCAAGACCTTGACGCTTGACCACTAGGAAACTATATCTTTAAATTGTCAATAGAACGAAGACCCGGGAAAATGAAGCGTACAATAAAAAAATATAACATGGGATATACTACAAACATAAAAGTAAACATGAAAAACAGTCTTTGTATGTGTAACCGCAAAAAGTCATCTAATTACTTATCCCGAATATTTCCTAACACAACACGAACCAAAGAGCAGAAAATTAATGTTTAATTAACGATACTGCTGCTCAGTAACATCTTTTTGCAATCTGGAGATGGTTATTTGGTTTCGTGATTTTATCCTAGTAATATCTCGTATATTGCATCCTCACCACCCTGGAGAAGAACCCGGAGTATGCTTTTGACCATGGAAACCAATGTACATAAATCTTTAAAATAGTTATTGGTATATGGCCGAGGTAGGATACGAATCTGTGCCCTTCAGCGCCATCACGCATTTTACGCGGGCACCTTACCTATTCGACCACAGAAGCTCTCTCTATAATTTATTACATACCTACCTTTTACAATACTCGTAACACATAACCAATCAGGATTTTAAAAATGTCATGATCTTGATAAACAGAGATAAACACTTTTTTCTTTATAATTGGCACATAATTTCTAGATACTGAAACAAGATATAAATACCATGGTCTACAAAGAAGCATGCCCCTGCCATGTCACCTACCCAAACCACAGGTGGGCTAAATCTCCCTGTAGGTGACTGTACATCTAGCAGCAAAACCTGCCAATTAAAATCTAACAACTGAAATCGATAAATCGGCTTAGCCGTCACGACACCGGAATTACCAACATTTGACATTTATCCTCTTTCAGTCATTTGCTGTAAAATCAACATTTCTATTTATTCAGACGTCGGACGGAAGCTCTTTTGAATTTCAAGACGTGGTTCAGGCCATTCAGGTCATTAAATATTTATACAACGTACAGTCACGTTTGTTTCATGCATTTCAGGTCTGATTTTCTGAATAAGATATACTTTTTTCTTGTTTTGTTGGTATATTTGCATGTAAGAATAAATTTGCTACGCTAATTTTGTACTGATGTTACTTTTATATATTTAATTTTATTATACTTCGTACCTAGTTATTACTTAACTCATCTATTCCTCTTATCCATATTTTCATACTTATATATAATATATGCGAAGTCTATCTGTCCATCAAAATGGGAATTTGAGTTTGGCACATTGGGTGCAAATAGTTTTATAACAACTTCATTAAAACTTGAAAAATAAAGGATATTGTAGGAAAATATGTTCTGAATATCCGCCGCCGATGAAGAGGAAAGCCAAAATAGAGTGGTAATCTCAACTTTTCACGACTAGGACTTGGAACTGTCGTAAACTAAGATGTGTTTAAAACACATGTTTAATAAAAATATAAAGACAAAAACAGTGTTGACTAGTCTGACTGCGTTTGTGAAAAACGTATCAATATTTCATTCCGTGATGGATTTACAGCAAACCGAACGATGTGATGAAACAGCGGTCCGACCAGATTAATTTTAATTGAATTTAAAGTGATTGTGCATTTTAAAAGTACATTGTATTTCGTACTAACGATTTTAAATTAATAACTAAATAAGTTATTGATATTGTAGTTGACAAAAATGTCCATTTAATAGGTACGTAACGTACGTAAAAACATTTTTAGAGGAGAAATTTCGCAATAGTCGACTTAAACTAACAACGAATACAATCATACGTATACTAAACAATTTATGTATATTTCATAACATACGTCCTTCCATAAGTACTATTACCACGTACACATTGTTTTAGGAAAGAACACGTAGGAAATTTTTTTCAAGCGGTCTTATATTATATTATTATCTAGTGTTTAAAACGAGTAACAAATAAATATGTGCCGTTTGGTTCCCGGTACCAACAGAAAAAAGAATAGAACCACTCCATCTTTTATCCATGGATGTCGTAAATGGATATTAAGGGATAGGTTTTAATATTTAAGGTTCCTCTTTTAGGCGATGGGCTAGCAACCTGTCACTATTTAATCTCAATTCTATCAATAAGTCAACCGCGTGACCTTTTCAGTATTTTATGAGTGTTGGCTTTGTCCGGGGATATAGACATAATTATATGTTATGATAAAACAAATAAATATAAGTACGAAAAACCCTTGATACAGTAGGGTAAAAAAAATAAACAATTTTATATCATTTGTACTAACCTTAACTTTTATTTAAAAGAAAGGTTTATCTAATATAATTTTGTTAAACGAATCGCACTTACTGCCTTTCCTACCGCAATACTCATGAGTTATAGCAGAGAAGACAAATGACGTTATATATCACTCCCGCGCCGGCAGACCGCCTCCATCACTGGCTTATGAAAATTAAAGGAAGCGCCACATGACGTATTAAAATGTATCGTTCACAGCCCTGGCTCGGCGCAATATTGCTGAAAATAGGCTCATCCATTTTAAAATATTCAAAGTACAGAAGAATATCGGGACGGAAGGTTATTTATTTCATATGAGACTCGGCAAATACATGTTTTTGACAATAACATAGCCAAGAATAGGTTATCCTTACTTTTAATATTACGAAGCTTAACGTACTTTTATTTTATATATCTCGGACTCTTCGAATCTTATTACAATGAATCAAGTTTTATGGTATAATTACAGGTTTGTGATAATATAGAGAGAAACAACTTCTAAATGTAGGGTTGAAAACGGATCTTAGCTCTGAAGATGCAACCGAGAACAAGCAAAGCTGAGAAAGAGAGAGACATGAATCTTGGTATAGTCTTCTTCCTCAAGTTTTAGTCCTGGTTATATCCTTTCAAGGAGTGACGCACGGGGGATGCTCTGTGTCACGTTGTCCCAGTATTTGCCTTGAGTAGTATTATATCTCCAAATAAAGCAATTCTCGGTATTTGCGCCGGCGCAGCTATCTTGAGGGAGGCCAATACTAAGATCTAAAACCTATTAATGCATGAATGCGCAGGCTGTTTCTATACGTATAAAAGATATAAGAAATACCAGTGTATGTAGTGTAGTGTAGCAATATAAACTTAGAAGCGCGTACAAATACAACGAAGTGAACCAACAAAAGCAAACTTTGAACAAGGATATCTCCCCGTCTCCGCTCCCATTACTCCCTAAGCTAGCTCACTAAGTGGGTGTTTGCTTTAAATTACACACAATAAAATACTGAGGGCGAATAAGTGAAACAATTCTTCGTCAGAACTCCGTCGTTACTTTTAAGACCCTCGCATCAGTCACTGGAAGTAATTTCGTGCAACCCTGCAAAGAATTTCTCTAAAGTTCTTCTGAGGTTTAAATTCCTCAGGTTTTATCGAACATGTACTTTGTTTGTTTATTTCTTAATGTTTAATCTTTGATTTCACTTTGACTTGACGGTCGTGACATAGAAAAGAACCAACGATTCTTTGTAGCATAAGTATCGATTTTATGTTAAATTGGTAGTTCCAAAAGTCGTTGTCTACCAGAAAAATTAACATTGCTTTGTAATTGGAAAAAACATAGTCAAGTCATCTAGTGCAACAAACCTGATCCAAGAATTAACAAAGAGCTTGATAAAGAGGACGCAGTAAAATTGGTTGATCAGCCAAACTCGATCCAGTATGGCACAGCAAAAAAGAAAAAATTACTTATTTCTTCTTTTTTGCTATTTACAATCACTTTATTCTCTTTTATCGTACAAACATTGTTGTAAATATTTACTTAACGAATAAAATTCACACACGTCCAATAAAGCTTTAGGACATCAAATTTTGGGTATTTTTATTAAAAGATTTAATACACATTTAATTGACAAATCCAATATTTATCGACATTCATTAGCGCCGTTCCCGACACAGGCGTCGCAAAGAATTCTCATTACCACCCGGTGACTCCGGAATCCGACCTATTGTTTTAATGGAACGTGTCGAACGCCTCGTATTGTTTTCTCGCGAAATCCACACCCATTCAGTACCTTACTTAGCATATTTTTGTGTACGTGATAATTGAATTTGGAACTGACTGTTATTAATTATACCTGTATACAAAAGGAAAATAGGTCACTGAATCACAAAGACGAAATTGCACTAATCTGTAAATTTTTATTTCCATGGCAGAAATCGATTTAATCAAAACTTGCCAAGCAGATACCTAGTTGTAAATACTTGATTATATCCTTAATTCGTAAGCATCGTCTAATACGCGTACGAGTATATCTAACATTTTACACACTTTAACAAAACAAAGATTTATCTAACAGAAAAATATCTGCACATGTTATTGTATCTTATAACTAAAAGTACGTTGTTTCCACAATACGAGCTTGAACTAAATAAACAGAAAGGCGGATTATAACTGAAGTATTGTTTGATCAGGCTATACAATCAACAAATCATTCGTTGATGCGGTAGAAAGCTTTTAGTTTTGCCCAAATAAGATAACAATTTGCTATTCCGAGAATTAGTTACGTATGAATTACCCAAAATTTGGGGTGTCAAGTCTGTTTATTTGTATACCCTGTCTCTTATTTTCATACTTTTTGTAAAAAGCGATCTCAGTTCAAATGGTTGGGTAATGTGAATGTCATCTAATGTAACCACTATCTTTCCGCCAACCCGTGGTTCTACCAATTTTCCTGGTCATACAAAATTTATGGCGATTTTAAAGGGAAATGCGCAGTTATCACTTTTGTGCCTTGCCTCAACCTGTTTTTGCCAGCAAGCCAAGGAAGGCCTGGCTTGATATCGGTTATCGATGCTCCAGTCGACACAAAGTGAAAAAATGTGATAGAAAGTGTCTTATTAAACCAATGAAAAATATTTTCTTATTAATCCAGTGTCTACCTATAAAGTTCTAAGTGTTTTTGTCCCTCAAAAGCCCAAGCAAAAAAAAAGCATACCCATAGGATCTGAATTGCACCAACATAAATTGGAATAATCCAAATTCTATAATAACACCATAATCAAGGTAACAGATTATAGAGAGAGAATACGCAGAGATGAGAGAGAGAATCAAGGTTCACGTTACATACAGCACAGCCCACACAACATTATTATATCTGACGTCTGTCATCGTTTATAACATCAATGAAAATCAAGCTAAGTTGCAAACTTGGCCTATCCATAGTGTTAAATATTAAATTAGTATGTACGCAGCAAGAGCAGTCAACTTTGATGTTCTTGGGTGAACTAACTTCACAAATTACCAAAGGGTATGTAACTTGCTCAATAGAAATTTTCGATTCTCTTTGCTAAAATCTGCAACCATCCTTTTAAAAGTCCCTAAAGGTTTCTGGGAAGAGCTCTCGTATATAACATACTCGTAAATTTAACTTACTTACGTCCACATAATGTACTACTGAATAAATCAAATTATACAAGTATAAATAATGGAAAAGATTTTAAATCCTGCGGTTTTTAGACACTTTATAAGATGAAAAGGAACAACTTTGTTTTTTTAACAGTCTTCAAAAAGAAGGAGGTTCTCAATTCGTCCGTATTTTTGATCTTCACTACGAGACCAACATGGAAGCTTGTAGTCAATAAATATGGCTATTCCCCTATTCGATTTTTACGACATCCAAGAGAAAAATATTGAGTGGTCCTATTCTAAAGTATCTGGAACCACACGGCATAAATAATTTCAGACAGAATAATCGAACAATCCAGACGTCTCCGTCACTTGTAATAACCGCAGTTTGCATAGACATCAAACTCTCCATAATGCAGAGCCATTTGCAAGCCCATTCATGGGATATCTGCGGATTGGCGTGTTGAGCCATTGTTCTACTGCTATGAACGTATCTTGATTAGCTACATGAGTTAATCTCTGAACAGGGTACGTTCTTTATTTTTATGTTTTGTGATTCATGGTACAAATTAAAAGGAATTTCCATTCATGTACAATGGATATAGTAAAAGGGAACTATTTATTATTTTCTCTCTTATCTTGGTGCCGTTCAATGCGATGTCATTTTTCCTGATAAGAGCACCAGTTAACTTTCAAATAATATTACTAACTTAAAAGAGAATCATCGGCCGTTATAGGATTTGCACCTGTGCTTTACAATTTTTATCGATCTTTTTGCTTTACGATTTTCTGACGATTTATGAGTAAAACTTCGTATAAACTAGTATTTACTTTAATTTGGCGTTAAGTTACCAAACTCGCTAAGATTCTTATACACGGGTAGTTTGAAGTAACGCAATCTCAGTGGGAAAGTAAAACGCCCGCGGACATCGGCTGTGATCGATTTTCAGCGATTGTTTGTTCACTTGAGAATCGATTACGTGTCCGTAGAACGCTTACTTTTTCACGACACCCAATTCTCTTCGTATTCGACTACACTTGACTCTTTTTTTTAGACTTATCATTTTTTTAATAAAACTAACTACAATTTTGGTGAGAGTTAGTTTTTGTATCATCGTATTACCTGGTTCGGGGCTCCGGGTCAGTATAATATAATAAAAAAATAATAATTTCAAATATTCTGTATTTAAAACCGACAAGGGCTAATAGATCATTATGTAAAAGATTTTTCCTGTAGAGCTCCTCCTAATGTGTCTGGCTAGTTTTAAATTACACATTTAGTTATCTGACTTTAAACCATGACGACTTTAAACCACGAAGGTTCTGAAATGTGGTCGCAGACCGTAGATGCCCAAATCCCAGAACCCAATCGGGACAAATAAAATCACCAGAAGATGATGATGAATGTTTAAATTATACGTTGAGTGATACTCTTAATCAAAGAAAATGAAGTTCAATGCATTCCATTTTCATTCGAGCTAAGAAGTAAGAAAATTGTGTTGTCGAGAACAACGTAACTTATATAAATTAGTTTAAGACGTCATAGCCCATCATAAACTTAGATAGATAGATAATTCATTAATTTGAATTGCTAGTTTAGCATAAATATTAATACTAGCTTTTGCCCGGGGCTCTTGTGAAAAGTACCCTATACCCCTCTCCGTACTGGACTCCATATTGTATAAAAATACTTAATCAGAAGAAAGTATTAATAATGGTTTTATTTGGATAAACTGATAAACGAATAAACTTTCACATCTATAATATTAGTATGGATCTGGATACTGAATTATAATATATTTTAGAGCAAGGTAACACACACGGGTGAGCATCATGCTCAATATTTTGCCTAAGTTTCTTTGATAGTGGACCTAGTGTTTAATATGCCATAACAGAAATATGCCCTAATATTACGGTCAATTTATAATTTCGTCATGAAAATATATATGTTTTCTGTGCGCCTTCGATAACTTTTTTGCTATCGCTATCTGAATAATTCCATCATACGACCATTCAATTAAACATCGCCTTTCAGGCTTTTTAAGTATGTTGTTTCGATAAGGGATAAAATAAATGGATACCTTGCTATAAATTATATATAACAGCGACGTCTGCGACAGGCATTACGCTCCAGGGATGCGTTGCTATTTGGAACAAATGTTCAGCCATCAGTTGAAATTAATTTGCAGCCCGTGTCCCGCAAACAGAGCTGCACTGCAATTTCATTTGGCAACTGCGGTCGAAGCTGCCGAAATCAATTACTCGACCTACAACGTGTAAGATGGTTACAAACATAGTAATCGAAGTAACGTAAGAATTAACGTATTTGTGCGTTAAACACAGGGGGCACAGATTTGAATCCTACCGCGTTAATAAAATAATTCTCATCTGAATAACGTACATTTTAGTTTGAATCCCTTAGGTATTCTGGATGTGTAACTATCAAGCAGCCATCGGTTGTGTTCCACTATAAAGATTGCGAAAGCTGATTTATCCAATACAATCTTATTTTACTTATCAAATCCGTGATCAAAGGCACACTTCGTTGCTTATTTAAACTATGCGAATTATTTGTTGTCATCTTGCATCTCGCACGCATTGTTCTGCGTAGGTGTAAAACTGCCAAACAAAACTTTGTGTTCCAAAAAAATAAATAATTATTCCACAAGAGAGAAGTTCTGAAGAACATCTAGATTTTCATACAAGGTCAAAATGTTAAATTAGAGTTACAATATATAAAGAAACAATTTCTTTGTGATTTGTACGCAAATTATGGCTGCTTATATTTTATACTGAGTTTTATATCGGTATTTTATCTTTCAATACAAAAAAATATTCATAGAAACATTTCGTTCACATAATAAATTTAAATTGTGTCTGGTTACATTCGGTGAAAATAAATAATAAAACCCGAGTTTTGTTTATTACTGTGGTTCAAATGTGTACAACCGCTAGACGCGTTTCAATCACAAACAGATTTTTTATTACACATTTTTTGCATAATTTGATTTCGTGTTTATTTACTCACGTCTCCACACTGATCAAAGGGATGATCAAACCCGGTATTTGTATGTCAGATATCGACTCTTGGAAGATTAACTTTCTACACCACTGATCTGGTATAGCTTTATGTATACACGTGTTTTGGAAGGGCGATGAATAGAAATTATGTGCAATTTAACACTGGGCGATATAATATTAAAACACCTGGGTAAATTTCTGTTTGATGCTATAAAAGTAAACGTGAATTTTGGCTTACATGTACTTGATATATTTTAAGTTGAAGATTTGTAATTTATAAGAGAAAATTTTGTCACAATCCCTGCTACCAGCATAAAAAGACTTACTTATTCTAATGAAGTAAAATCTGTGGAAAATTTGTCCAAATTCTAATAACACTTTTTGTGGAATATAAACAAGTAGGCAAAATGCTTACTTAGCCTTATTTTTGTTATTCGACGTGTCGCAAAACCATTTTAACACTCAGAAACTACTCAACCCGACTTTCAGATATCAATTCCGTTAAAAGCATTTTAGTAGATGCCTAACAGGGCTAAGTGGCAAGTTGTACTACTTTTATTTGTTCCGAATTTCTCACCCCATGGCCGCTTCGACTGTAAGAGACTTGAGCACCCTTTAACGTGAAAATACCTATGTTATCAAAAATATGATATGATAAGAGAGAGAGAGAGAGAGATTAATAAGAAATAATAGGCACATTAAAGCAGCTTTCAATTACGGTGAGGGAAAACATCGTAAAGAAACCAGCACATTAAGGCAACTGGGTGGTGTAACCATAAACCAATACGGGGTTTAGGTTCCCGTGCAATGTTCAGATGGGAGTCTGACTCACTCAGTGGTCACAGGTTCCTGGTTGATATTCTTATTTCATTTGTTTCAGGTGTACAGATAGCATATTTTGCAATAATAGGGACGCAGATGTTCATGATCGTCCTCAGTATATTCTTATTCTATGGAATTTATAAAGTAAGTATTTGTAATCTAGTCACCAGGATTCAAACCTAAATTTTAGCAAACACTTTTGTGTTTTTACTATCAATGTCCAATTAGGAGATACATTTCAATTCTTCCCGTTGTAAGAAGTGATCCTTAGTTATTAAAATAGATTTGATTTATTATCGAAAAAGGATACAAGGTATCTCTTAACGACTTCACGCAAATCTACCACCGCTTCAAAAGCACATGTAACAAGTAGCGGCTTAAAATACCTCATAACTAACGAAATGTATGAAGTATTTCTTTTAAAATGCTTTAAAATATAAGGTTTTTAAATTGCTGCTGGTAAATTGTAGACAACGATCGTAGTAACACCGTTTAATTGGGAATCCTTACTTCAAAAGAGCTGCAAATTGAAAGCAATTCAAGCTGCCTGACGGTGAATGCAATTTACGAGTTTCCAACAGTGAAACTGACCTTTTTATATCTACCCGAGATATATGCCGATTCCCAAGAGTTTCGAGGGCGGGTACGAGATTTTCTATGGGAAATTTCTCATCATTAGCCTTTTTTTCCTTCGTCAATTGAACAGATAATTATTCGCAACTACTTATAAGATCCGTAAACATAAGGAGACATAAACGTAAGGATCCATCTTCATAAAAATTTGTTCCCTTTCTTAGTACATAACAACTTGATTGTTATTCGTGTTATTATTTATAATCATGTTTTTGCAGGAAAATATCGCATTCCTAGTGCCTTGGGTGGTAGGGTGCATGACTTTCATGGCCCTCGAGGCTATGGCCATGGTATACTCCAACATACTTAGAGATCACATTAATAAGGTAAGATTCCTTTAATTTATTACTAAATAAAATTTTGTGGTATTTTATAAATGTTATGTCGATGATTATGGTACAACATTTTGTTGTCTAACTAAGTATATCCAAAGCAATGCCAATTCTCTATTAGTGCCGAAAAAATTGCTAAACCGATCTTTGTTTATATGATCTCTCCTAAAAAGTTACATTTGTTTATTATTTTACTAGGCTTTGCGTACATTATTGCTAAACGTAAATCCCATGAGTATAGTAGTTTTTTTTCTGCATATGTTTTCGATACTCTTAATTTTGTGTGTGACTGAATTATGTTTGGCTAAGATTAAGTGTGAAGACGAGACAAAACCACGCTCTCATATTAAACGTATACGTATATATCACATATATACGTATACGTGACTTTTATTTTTACTAAAGGATTTATAGAATGACTGTGATCACTGGACTATTCAATTGGGACCAATTGGATTAGTTTCGTGACTTTCCATCCCAACGATTCGACCGGCCCATAAAAATCATAGCAATAATCAAATTATCATGTTGATACATATATTTATACTATTTGTTTTATGTGTTTGGACTATTAAGACATTTCTTCTTCTTTTATTTGAAACTTTATTGAACTGTTGTGTACCTTTAACACAAAAAAGTCTACCCCACATATACAGTTTAAAATTCATATGCCTAAATAATAATACTTATTAACTAAATTTATGTTTAAAACCCAATCATCTGATTTGTTTCACATATATTAACAAATTCCAACTTTATATTCACATCAATGGCACACGTATTTAAAATATTCGATTTGTAAGTAAAATTCTCGCAGCCATGTTGGCTACGGAAAATATTTACAATCTCAAAATATTTGAATCGAGTTCGAAATTTAAATCACATTTTTATTTCAGCGCTCGCAAGTGATTGTTTTTTTTTCATTGAAAACGGGTTCCCTGAAGGTTCTATGTAAATCACAGCAAAGAAATTATACAAACAGCAAACATGATTAAAAATATATGAGAAAAGTAAACTTACAAAGTTCTGAAACTAATTTTTTAGACGTCTGAAGAATAAGATAAAATATTTAAAAAAATTGAAATTATATATTTATGGCTTCATGTAAATCTAGTGTTTTACAGATAAGGGACCTAGTGTTTAACAGTTTGATTGGAAGTTTAAAAACATCTAATGACTCCACGTTTTTAAGTCAGGGAAAATTAATAGGCTTCCAAAAAAATTATCGAAATTATCATAAACAAATAACTATTTTCGATACTGACGTACATTAAACAAAACGTGAGCTTAGAAAACCAGAGTTTTGCAGGCGATTTAAAAATGCGTCCCGAATTAGATTTACAATGACGCCATACAAAACATGCAGGGCCAAACAACACCACAGGGTCCAATCAACAACACGTAGTGGCTAAATGAGCGAACAAAGGGTTGAGTGGGGAGCCAATTTGTCGATTACAATTCATTGTCCAAGTTTAGTAGTTTAACGGCATTGTTTGAAGTGGAAAAATACTGTCATTAGAGAGTACAAGATTTAACGTATTTTTTTTACGCGGGCAGAGTTGCTGGCGTACCATAGTTTTTTAAAAGAGTATACTGACTATTTCACTGTATACCAACGTTATGGACAAACAACTCGGTCTGGAGATTTGAATTGGCATATTTTGTTACATGGTTTAAAATGTAAGACTTTTAAAAATATAATTATAAGTTTAAAATCACTTAAAATCGATTATATAGAATATGTAGAAATCAGTTTCTTATCCCTGAAAGATACAAAAAATATTTATTGGAAATTTTTCGGTTTTTGCATTTGATAAAAAAGAAGTCGGTGTGTACCTACTTAAATTTTAAATCAAAGTAGAAGATAAACTATCAACATGAATTATCTCATGAAGCTATAACGTTGTACTCTGCGCCATACAATATTCTAATTAGATAGCCGCAAAAGTTTTGGGTTTTACGCAACTTTCGACAATGTTTCCCAAATCCAATTAGCCAGAAGCAACTTTGGATAACACGGAAAACATTGTTATATTGTAATAGCAATCAATTCTTTAAGAGCACATGTTTTTGTCACACATGCTTTTTAGGGTTCCGTTGCCAAATTGCAAACACGGGTCCTTATAATATCGTCATGTCCGTATAAATGTCACAGTAATTTTATTATTATATTGGTTTTCATAAAGTATGTTTGGTATAAGGTATTCTATGATCTACAGTACTATGCAGTATTATTTAACAAAATAAAATTATTAAGACTACATTACGTACGTACATAATATAACCAAGGGTATTTTTGAGTTTTCTGTTAAGAGTTTCAATGAGATGCTCCATTCTTTCTTAGACAAAAAGGATTTTTAATATTTTACCGCTACTTATCTAAAGTTAAAATTATATTTCCTTGTAATAGTTCTGCACTAGTAATAAACACGTACATATTGTCACGTCTATATCCCTTGCGGGTTATACGAAGTCTTGAAAAGATTGAAAGGCCATGTTCAGCTGTATAGTTAGCAATAAATATAATTTGACAAAATAACATTCCGGCCTGTGGCGTAGATAACAAGCATGAATATGTATACATCAAGGGCTATTTTCCAACAAATATAACCGGGAAACAATACGGCACTGAGCTCATGAAAGGCACACAAGGCCGGGGTCTTTGATATAAAAGATTAAATAAAACGAAATTTCCCACAGCCGCTTATCTCGCGAATGTGGCTCAAAATATACGTGATGGAAAAACCTTTTCTATTCTCGTATGGTATTTCACTGATTGAACGGGTATTGCAAACGATACGAACTCACTTTGACTTTTGACTGCAATAATGTTAATTTTTTTTATACGACTTCGCGATCCTGTGATAATGTATGGGATTTCGGTCTTAACTAAAAGGAATATTTAAAATACAATATGTTTATTACGATCCCGTTACACGATTTAACACGAAATAATTCATTCTTTATGCATTATTAACAACATCTATAAATAAATGAATAACCTTACAAAGGCAACAATGGGCAACTCGGCTTACTCCATACCGAAATAGAATATTAAAATAGTAAACAAAGGAACTGAAAACATGATATTGAAGTAAAAATGTCGGAGTCAGTGTTTTTTGAATCCGTTGTTTTTAGTGCTGAGTTTGGTGGGGATACTTACTTACATCACACCTATATCCTTTACGAGGAAGACAGAGCCAATAGTCTTGAAAAGTGGGCATATGATATCGTGAAATACTATGATCCTCTATTTTCTCAAAGAGACCCTTATTAGTTGCTGTATTGCCAACTTAGTGCTTTCGGCGCTGAATATGGTCTATCTAGGGCTTTTTTGCCCACCAAGTCAGCGCCTATGTTCAGTCGGTTTTAATTAAAAAGTACTTTTAAGCAAGGATTTTGTGTTAAGTAATCGAAATTATCAAACATCTTTATCGCTTGCTTTTGCCAATTTTTGCCAATCCATAGGTTTTTAGGATCGCAGCGTCTTTTTGTCGTACACAGTTGGCACATTGATTGATTGTTCCAACCTCGAGGGTCTGCTGAAGCAGCATGAACTTTTGCAGTGTAAAAAGATTTGAAAAAACTTTTTAACTGAGTTCAGATATTTGTAGGTAAACAACTAAGAGTCAAGTCGTTTCCTGTTTAAGTTTTGACTTTTAACTTTTCTTCCTGACATCATCTTGCATTGGGAACTGCGAGTTTTTGACACGACAAATAACTGTCGTTAATTTCAAAACTAGCATTCATTTAGGTTTGAGATGCACGGTGATATGTCAACCACTCAGTCCGTTTTTAATAACGTTAGCTAAATTATCCCATTTCTAAATATCATCGCAATTCAAAGTTAAACATTGCAATATCTTTCAATGATCCTTTCTAAGTTATGCATTGTTATAATTTAGACAAACCCCGCGTACCAGAATTCAGCGGTGCTGGCTAATTTAGTAGCCCAGTAAACAAAGGACAAATTACGTTTGTTTGCTTTTAACAAGCCGTTTGCATAGCGCCCTCCGAATGCTAGACCGCGGGCAGGGTCGGCAAGTCGCCTCGGCCCAATTCAATTACTCGCTCTGATTAATTACATTCGACTTTGCTAGCGAGACGAATTTTACTAGGTTTATTTATATAAAGGTATGAAAAACTACCCAGATTCTGCCAATTTCGGGAAATCCCCTCTAAGTGCACCCCTAGATAACGTAGGGAACCTAGATGCTAAATTTCAAATTAGACCCAGTCAGTCAATCAGTCAGTAAGTATCCTCTTTTATGTATTTAGATTTAAAAGTTCGCGATACATAGACAAAAATATATAAAATGGAATACGTTGTAGGCTGAACAACTTGCTCCCTGAATACAATTAATTAACAATTTATTTACATTTCGATTCTGTTTATTTCCAGTTGTTTATGAAAGTGAAATTTTGCGTGGCCTATTAGATCAAAATAATGTTGAGGTCAACCTTATTACGAGAATTGATGTTATTGTCATAATTACAACCTTAGTCAGGGTGTGGCCTCGTGAGCGAAAGGAACGTTGTTAATTAAAATTGTATGTGTATCTACCACCGAAATGTTTCTGATATTTTCTCGAATTTTCCCAGAGAGATCAAAGGTCATATTTATAATTTAGCAGGCCGTGTTTTGTTATCTAATAACAGTCGCGACCTTTTCAAAAACTATATATTTCAGAAAGAAATTTTGTTGGTAATAAATTTAATATTACCGTTGTAACTGACACATCCATTATAAAAGAAGTCATTTCTTGAAGTTTTACTTTTATTGGAATAAAAATTAAAGAGAAATAAATTGTAATATTGCTTGCAGATTTTTGTGTTATGGTATTCCGCCGCATCTTGTCACTTGCCATGAAATATGTCATCATTTCAATGTCCTATGTTCTCTGCCTTTTGGATGTAGATATACTTTTACTAGCTTAGGAATACAGGATGTAATGGATTATTAATTTTTGTCATTTGCAATACATTTAGTCGATCTCTCTGTTGAAAAATACATAATCTATATCAGATAGGAGTTGTTTCGTGTAAAAAATCTGATTCACACAATCTAGGATCATAGTCGCAAAGGAGAACCTGGGGCCCTTCTCTAGGAAGGTCAGGATGAAACCACGACTAACGCCAAGAGAAAAAAAAAACAAAATCTAGGTTATTTACCAAAATTTTGTAGCGTTTAAATATTTTTAGGCAGTTTCTGATAAAAATGTTTCAACGAGTAAACAGAATGTTAACGTCAGCAGACGACACAACAGTTTAACAAGATTACGTGCCTCAACATTCCATTTTTGTTTCAGCAATTCGACGCCATGTGTAAGGCGGAGATATCTTTTTTAATACCAAGGATATTTTTGAATGTAAGTAGAATTATTATAGAAAACTAACTTCAGTAAAATTGAACGTTTGATTCTTTAGATACCTACTAAAATAAAGGTTCATTTATTAAATAATTTGTTGCCATGAGAAGAAAATGCAAAACTAAATATTTGTTGTTATAATGAGTTAATTCAATGGTAGCTAAATTTTATTTAAGGAATGCAATTTCTAACAAAAAGACCTATCAAGATTGTTTCCCTTGGTTTCTATCATTAATTCTCAGTTTGTGTTCCTAAAGAAATTGACTATATATGTAGGTCTTACTGTCGAGGTTTTCGTAAAGCTCGAGAAATGAGACCTAATTCATTTCTTGTAAAACTGATAGGCCCAAAAAGTTCGAGTGAAGACCAACCGGAAAGCGCAACGTACGTTCTCACACGAGATAATGCGACGACCTGGTAAAGTCCGCGGGGATACAGGTTTTTTCAAACAAAGCGAGGTGGAAATCATTGAGGGAGACGATGAACACTTTATGACGTGATTGTGACCTCACTAATTAACGATGTTTGTCACCAGTGTTTATGCATATGGTGCGTGCTGCGCCTCTACCACCTCCTCCGCGCCGGAGTGACGTGGAAAGGCGCGGCGGCCATCGAGCTGTGACTAATGCCACCCGCCCAGCTGCCAAACTCCAGAGAAGATTCCAGAAACGCGCCCTGCGAGTCCTCCTTGTTGCTAGGCAACGCGGAGAGCGACACTGACGCGAGTCTGCACTCCCTCTGACGTCACACGAAGTATTTATGTGTCATGTTGCTTGCCTCGAGAGTTTACTTGCAAGTACAAAATGGACTTGTCCGGTTGCATTCGTTTATGTTGCAGTGTTTAGAATGGTTCTTACAGAGCACCTCTTCCCTGAAAACTGATCATAAAAGTGAAGTCACATATGGCTGTGCTGCGCGCACCGCAGGCGCTTATCAAATTATATTGTATGGTTCTATGTATCCCTGCGCACACGCCCGCGCCTCCGTCGCCACAGGACCGGATCAAATGCGACCAGTGCGGCGAATGCGGTGCGGCCATGTCTGTCTTTTTAATATAATTTTCAATATAATTGAAGGTATATAGGTAAAAGCATAACTCAAACATTATAAAGCGATAGAAATTTAGTTCGTCGTGTTGACTTGCTAAGTAATTGTTTTTGTTTTGGATGCAACTAATAAGCCATGAAGAAGCCTGGTTAAGACAAAATAACTTTTGAAATTTCTACAGAAACTTTTGTTTTTGAAATTGAAGTGTTGATTTTTTATTTAAATGAAATGTTTCAGTTTGCATAATAGTATCGTTCACGTCATAGTTTGCACGCAAAGTCGAGGCTCGCCCTTGTCATGTGACATTGCCCGTAATAATGATTTAATTTCAATGAATATAGTGCCTTTTAGTTTCTGTGGAATTAGCTCTTAATATCATTAAATATAAAACTTAAATATCATACAGAATATAAAATAAAAGTAATTTTTACGTCAGCTTTAAAGGACTGCTATTTACATATGTATGCAATGTAAACCAATTGTTTTTCTTATGATGTAAAATGTTTTTGTAAATTGCTATTCCACTGAGTCTATAGTTGTTGACGTGATTAGTAAATTTTGTTGTATGAAAAATTAAAAATGACATGTATGGGTCGAGTAAAAAGTATGAATTATGTAAAACAATGTATCTTTATTTTGGAGCCGGTAACATGGGCGGTAATATGTCATTCTTCCATGTTATTTAAGTCACGAGTACAATAAATTGTTTATGTGTAGGAATAGATAAGTGTATTTATTTTAATGGAATATAAAGCAATCAAGTGTTATAAAGTGTTTGATTGCATTTGTAGTTATTATTTTTAAATGATTGAGAAAAATATTAGTTTCGGGCTAAGAAACGGAACATATTTTTATAGAAGGAAATATTGATAACACGTAGGTATATCAGACTTCATAATAAGGGTTATAAATAATATTGGTTTTATTCAAGGTTTATTATATTGGTAAAATTAATCTATAAGCCTATAATATAATTTATTGTCTATTAATTTTATTTATTTTATACTTGACAATCAAATTATTATTTATTATTATTTACTTGACAATCAAAAACTGTAGGAAAATATCAGTCAAATATGTTTCTAAAAAAACATTTTCAGCGCTGGAAACAAAACCTGGTACCTACTAAATACTGGAGAACTTGCCATTAACATGATGAAGTTCCTAAAGGTCATTCACCGGTAAGAATGGGATAATGGTTTTATTGAACTTTTTAGGACTTCGAAAGAGGTTGATAAAATATATTGAAAAACTAAATTTTCGAGACGGCTCAAGGGATGAGCCCTAATTTAAGGACAAACTTCACTAAAATGAAATAAGCCTGAGGTAAGATTTTTAATAAAATTTCTCATGTAAAAACTTTATTTTTACGATTTTAACCCTAAAAATAAGAGAGAGGTATGCTAAATGTAACAACGCGAGGGTCGAAAGGCAAGGGAAGTAAGAAAAGTGTGATGATACCCTCTCAATTTAAAGTGAATGTAAATATTTAAAGCATTTTATTACAAAAACTGTAAAAAATATGTATAAAAAGTTTATACATAAGTAATTCACTCAATCCTAATGTCATGTTTTTGCTGTAGTGATTAGTACCAGTTTTATTTTATAGGTATACGTTGTTGACATATTTACCAATGCATAAATTGTAAATAGTATAAATTGTTAGTTGTATTGGAATGGATAAGAATTTAAAAGGAAGGAAACAGAAAAGAGACCTTTTTCAAGCAGAGGGATGAATAAATTTAAACAAAAAGGGGGTCTGTAAAAAAATATGTGTACAAAATATCATAAACCCTTTAAATGTATTTGACTTAACTGTTTCTTATAGTGACTCCCGATGTTGAAGTTATCTCATAATATTTCCACCGATTTTTCATTTATACTATACGGGTAGCTACTTATAATCTGTTCCATTTTTATAAGGAAATGATTTTTTTTTTTAAAAAAAACGTAATAATCCAAAGTTATTAAAATGTGTTTTTAAAGTTATTTCAATTACGTAGTAATCAGCTAAGAATGGGTTTTCAGAAATCCTTTGGGAACGAAGTTCCAGGCATAACCTAGTCTTATAAAATTAGGCTACTACTAAGTGTAAAAATATAATAAGAGACTAAAATGTTAATGAGATTCCAACATCTACTATATAAGTTATACGTGTAATAAATTGAATGTTGATACAAAATTTTATTTTATTACTATCAAAGTTCACAAGAAAAACTAAAAGTTTAGAAAAAATCTTGACTCAACCACTCCTGCTTCCATAGCAAAATAGCAGGTGCGCCGCCGTTTCTATCGCTTTCCCGTTTCGGGTCATAATAAAAAGCGAAACAGCGATAGATTTTCGTCGTGGCGCGTGACACTTAATCTAAACTTGTGCTTCTGCCTACGAAATATGTAACTGAAAAAAATGCTGGGAGGACGATTTTATCTGTGGGTTGCTTTTTGCAATATATTATTAGACTGAAAATCAAATTGCTAAAAACTGTAAAATTTTTAGTAATCCTACATGAAAGTTTGCATGTATGGAAGACAAATTTGACGAAAACTACAAACAAAGCTGTGGCGTAATTAACACAGTAATTATAAACTCCTTTAGTAGTAAAGTAATTCATCATGACATGTCGTAATTATTCATATGTGTCTTGAGTGTTTTTTGTTTTTTTTTTTCGTAGTTATGGGATACCTGCTTTATATTGTGACATCTTTCTCTCATGAAGGTATCTTCCCAGTTGCACCCTCTGCTATTAAGCTCCGGGCCTGGGGTCCACTTTCCTACTTCTTTCTTTTCATTTCTACCGCGTCTTCAGTTGTTAGCCCATTGGCACGCAAATCATCTTTCACGACGTCAATTTCCCGAACAGCAAGAGAATGGTAAAACAAGCCACTAAACGAATCCTGTTTGATAATTTTATTTAAACATACTCGTAATGCACATAGAATGTACAGTGCAACAGGTGGACTTAATGCCATTTTCTGCCAGTCGAACCTTTGGACCAAACTAAGACGCATGTACGGGTGGTGTTACAGATAAATAAATAATAATAAAAATATTAATAATAGATTAATATTTGAGTGATGCAGCAAGGCTGTGTCTGCAACAAACGAACATAGTATAGCATGTACGAACATTCTACGCAGTTATGGCGTGTCGGCTTTATATCGTGTGTTCCGGTTTAATTTCCTCTCTAGCACAAATATTTGTGTACATTTCACAAATGTGTTCTTAGTGGGTGTTGCTGTTATTATGATTTTCATCTGAATAGGTATACACTTGGGTGATTGTAGTAATTGAGCATGACTCTGTTTCTACGACCTTTAGTTTATACTATTTTTAGGTCACTTTGTAGAGTAGAACGGATTAAAGCTGCATTATAAAATATGCATATTGATAATATTACATTCTTCTGCACCGACGCTTTGAAAGCTGCGTTAAACTTAGTTTTAAGTAATTTATTCGACGTCAACCAATATTGTGAAACCAAAAGATGTGACAATTATTAAGCGATGTTTGAAATGTTCTATAAATATAAATAGTAATAATAAAAGCGAAAGTCTGCATAATAATTTGCCAGTAGGAACTTCTCAAAGCAAACGGTATTGACTTTTGAAACTATAAAAAAACCAGACAACCAATCAATGCAATGTAACATTATTCTATCCGATACTTCCTGATCTTCAAACCTTTGTACGGCACTACGTTAGTACTGAGAAAAACTACATTTTGATGAATGTCAAAAGTTAGACGCAATACAAAGTATCCTTCTTAATTTGTAAAAGACAAAACTCACGGATTGATCGATCTACGCACAGCTAAAACTGGGTCGCACAAAGACGAATTTTAGTATTTAGATTCCGTAGGGAATATTGGCGAGAGAATTTCAAATATTACCACGGGATCTGAAAATACATTTGATTTTATAGGAACAAACCTGCGGGCAAACACTAATAAATTTATACAGAACTGGTGCTACGAGTTTCGTAGACTTGCTACGTCACTAAATAGGTAAGGCTGCTACGACTAGTAGTTACTACGAGGAATGCTACGACGCCTACGAAAGATACGTTATAAATTAAAGCATCTTAAATTACTCATTGTTGTGACTTGTACTTTCTTCTACAGCTCAATTAATCCAATGTTAAATGTAGGCTTCTAGCAAAACAAGCATTTCTTTCTGGGTCTTGAACTTTCCTCATTCATATACTGCCAACAACCTTAACCAGATATTGCAGGTAAAATGGAGGGTTCATAAAGCAAAACTTTTCTTTTATCAAATACTAGCTGTGCCCGCGACTTCGTCCGCGTGGAATAGTTATTTTGGGCATCATATTTATTTTTGCAAACATCCTCCTCGGCTTTATCAATGTCAGGCGGTCACGCGTATTAGAAAGAACGCTGGTTCGCCGTATTAAATGTTTCGCTGCAAATTGCTTATAACGACTATATCTCAAAACCTATTCGTCTGATTTATAAACTGTAAATGGCAATTTTAGTCTACATGAAAAGCCGAAAGTAATAAACATATTTATTTGGATAAGGATTAATACTGAATTAAAGAAAATTGGTTTCAAAATAACTTATGTTTATAATGAAAAAATAATCTTAAAAAATGAACATAAAATTGGTTATTGTAAGTAAACCTTAAGAGATAGATATATGTTCTCGCGGACTTTTTTGTGGCAAAAAATGAGTACTTCACATCTTTAGTACATTGTTTTACTATATCTTTGTTGGTTTGCGCAGCGTTCGCGTGGAAAGCTCGCAGATGGCCGACTCATTCAACTTTCACCTGCATTGTTGACGTTTCCCGTAGAAAATCAGGGATAAAATGTAGCCTATAGCCTTCCTCGATAAATAGACTATCTAACAGTGAAAGAATTATTCAAATCGGTTCAGTAGTTTCTGAGATTAGCGCGTTTAAACAAACAAACAAACAAACAAAACAAACTCTTCAGCTTTATAATATTAGTATAGATTAAATTTATTTATTTTGTTTCTTACATTTTTTGTGTATATCCAGTTATATAATTTATTTTTAGTACCGAATTTCTCGAAAACCTTTTGAGATGAATTCATATAAATTGTACATGAGCTACAAGATTAAATAAACCCTTACTATTCAGGGTATCAAATACTTAAATATTGACACTACCAGAAACTTAACTAGACAATTCCCTTTCCCCAGCAACTCAAGTCTTAATTGCCCAAGCGCAAGTAATCCTTATTCATTACGAGCGGACCTAAATAGGGTTTGATTTACGGAGCCTCGGCAGCTAGTTTATATAAACGACTGCTGTTTGTTATCTGAAATGACCCGGTAGGTGTCTGTGCGTAGCTTAATTTATATTAATTCGGATGTTTATTGCCCGATAGGGCTTTCTTACTGGTCCGGTTGCGAAGCAAAAACAAAGTGTGAACTAATAAAGGAAAAGGCTTATCTATAAGATGAGATTCTTCTTTCACGAGATAAATTAACAACTTTGATACCTACCTACTCTCTGAATATTATATCAATTATATTTTTAAGCCAAGAACACAAAAGGCGACATATAAATGCTCGTGTTTGCACCAGTGTATAATCGCGTCAACATTTACGTGAGACTCTTCAATCGCTGAGAGGGCGAATGTTTTTGAAGGCGACTGTGCCGGTTTCGTCACTCATCGTAAAAGCATCGGTTAGCAACTAAACTAATGTAAAAATAATAATATAACTGGAAAAAAAGGTCATTGATACCTACGCAGCTGCGGTAGAATTTGAACATGCGCCACCTTGTGCATCAACCTTTTTTATTTTATTCTTGTTTCATTCGGGCACCTTAACCTTTCGACGGATGCTTAAGTTATGAAGATTTTCTTATACTTCATATTTTATAAATATTTTTTTTATCAAAAAAATAACACAACAAATGTTCGTGACTGTACCAGTGTATAATCGCGTCAAAAGTTACGTGAGGCCCCTTGAATCGTTGAAAGGGCGACGTGTTTTTGTAGCCGGCCAAACCTTTCAGGCTTAGCGCGGATCAAAAGATTTTTGCTAAAAGAAAATTGACACGTTTTGGAGATAACGGCCGATTAATTTTGAAGCTGCTTTTACGAACCATATACGATCAACAAAATTTTGTATTAAGATATATGAGAGTTGTAATAGGCGTGAAAAAATAGAAAGTTTACGACGACGACTTATAAGATCTTAAGAAAATGCCTTCTCTCTTTATTGTCTTAACGTCATATTTTCAGCTGTCGTTTTGAAAATTATATATTTTTATTTGGATGAAAATTCAAAGTGATTGCGATTATTTGACCACTTAGCCTAAGTAGTTTTTAATGCTTGCCAGAAGAAGATGATGTCCAGAAGAAGCGATGAAGCAATTCCTTCTCCGCCGAAATCCACTCACAATCATTTTGCGTGTAAAAAATTGTGGTCCGGTGCAGATTCCTGGCGCCATTACCCCCGACGTTACATCAAGGCGACACTTCGCACGTCCCACAGAACACTGCACGACCGCCCCGCACGTCCCGGCGCCATTACTTGGCTCTGTGGCACGTACTGGAGGTAATCAAATGGCGAGACGGCGTGTGAGTGGCGTCTGTTTATTTATTCTTTGGTCCTCACTAGGTGATGCTCTTTCGAGGGTTTTACCTTGAGAAAATAAATGGATGCCCATCTAGACTTGAGCTTCATCGCTCTTTTAGTGTACTGTTTTGACGTGTAAAAGGTTTTTGGGAGGTTTGGTCAAAACTACAGTGTTTAGGTTGAGTAAATGGATTGTGAAAGTACATACATACATAAAATCACGCCTCTTTCCCGGAGGAGTAGGCAGAGACTATCTCTATCCACTTGCCACGATCTCTGCATACTTCCTTCGCTTCATCCACATTCATAACTCTCTTCATGCAAGCTCGGCGGTTAAAGTACAATAAGTGAAAAATTGGGCAAGTAAGATTAGAGTATATATGTATACATTATCAAATTGTCGAACGAGGATTTATATATCATTATATAACTTCATATAAATAGATAAAACTAAGAGTCGACTCGGAAGCCCGTGTTCCTCTAAGAGACAATACTTAAAAAGACAAAAGCATTGTCTCAGCAACCCTGGTCTTTGATGAGATACAACAGATGGCATGAAATTAGTTTAACTGAAAATGATTGTAACATTAACCTGGCGGAATTATCTTCGTTTCGGTGGTGGTGGAGCCCGAAACATCGTTAATCGAAGAGCGCATTTCAAGCCGAGGCAGCAATTGAGAATATGTAACAACAACACATAGTATTTAGTTATTTATTTATTCATAGTAGTAGTAAATATATGTATATGTACAAATTACACAGATCGAGTTCGCCTCAAAGTTTGAGTCCTTACTCATAAGAGAGGGTTTTCCAAGTATCTCGGTTATTCGACTATTAGTATCAACAAAATATTTTTTTATAATTTTTGCATTTTGCATTGCAAAAAATAATGCACTGATTACTATCAGTAATATGATTATTACTGATAGTAATCAGTGCATTATTTTTTGAGTAGTGGGAGTTAGATTATTATCCTGAAATTGTGTAAGGACATACATCAGTATGTCCTTACACAATTTCAGGATAATAATACAATTTGTAGGATAATGAAAACAACACTGGTATTGAGACAACATCCCATGACGTAATCAGATAGCTAATTAGCCCATCAGGAATGTACCTACATATTGGAAACTAAAATCGTTTATGGTATGGTCCAGTTAATTAAATTGGCAATCATGGGTCACTCTGTTTCCACGTATTGGAAATAAATTATCAACCGTGTATGTAGAATTGGAATATTAAATTATTTACATTATTGGAGTATACACTCCAGTCATTAAATGAATAGTTTGTTAGCAATTTCAGTCAATTTTTGGAGCCATGGTTTCAATTGTACCTAAATGGATTGTATTTATTTCATCTTTCGCAATAACAGTTTTGGATTTAAATGTTTTGCGTATTAAATTAAGAATCAGTATATTTATATTTCTAAAAGTGTATTTACATTCTCAATTTGAAATTTCAAAGATAGTATAACATTATGTAAACCAAGAATTTACCTTAGTAAAGGGAAAATAAATTACAACCTTAATAACTAATAACAGAAAATCTTTACATCATCGATAAAATGATGGACGGACGGACAAAGGAAATCCATTTTGTTATCAGAAGAGTAGCTTAATAAATCTGTGGATTAATTCGTTCGTTCTATGTCCGTAATTTGTTACAATACAAGGAAGTTATACGCTCCAATAATCTGAACATTTATTTTGTACGTTGTTTACTAGAAGAATACAATTTTGTTTATGTTTGGCGTTTATTTACCTTTGTTCGTTATTATTTATTTTGAGAGCTATTAAAACCGTTTTACATTTACATATATAGGTAGTTTAAACTTATAAATAGACAATCTACTTAAATTTTGTCGCAAGATTTAGTGTATCGAATGAGGCAAGATAAGGTACATGGTATTTGTGTTTAATATTATGGTTGTAAATAATTAACTTGTAATTAAATAATTTTAAATTTTCGCGTTGTATGATTATTAATATATGCAATTGAGAATTAATGCGAATGAACATACCGATTTTGTTGCCAACGTTTCGACCTGGTTACACCGACCGTGGTCACAGGATGACTTGAGTCATGACTTCAGTTTTCCCGTAAACATGTAAATAAATCCGCGCATTGGTCGGAGCTCAGAAAAAGTGCATGAACGTAGGGGGATCAGGATACCATATGGAACCAACAACTCGTTACGAGTATATAAGAGTACGAAACAAAATCATAACTTACGCATCTTCAAAACAATATTTTAAATAATATTTTTTACAACAACAATATTTTACAATATAATTGTCTTTTGTTTAGACATTTCTTAAATATTGCCTTGTAAAATTAGACGTCATTTATTCATCATCATTTAAAGGTCATTGAAGAAAGCAACCGTAGTTTGAAAAATATCTAAATGTCTGTTTTACATCAGTTTTTATTTTATACCGCAAGATAAAAATTCTTTTGTTTCAGTTATTGTTTGTATAACAATGGTATCTTCTAAGGAAAACATCGCTTTACCATTTCATGATGAGTTTTTTTTCGTTGTCATATTTATTTTCATTTAACTTAGTAAAGGAGTCTACTAACTTACTAATATTTCTGTTGGCAAGCTACTTTATTGATATTAGTTAATTATCGACAAGCAAAGCCAGCTGACGTACCAATGCAGCAATAGGTACCACAGCTACCATAGTACTTACTACCCATAGTAACAGTTGCTATAGACCTTTGTAACATAGAAAAATCAAGGATTGGTTGTACAAGTTATTTTGTTTGTATTTCCTTCCTCTTCTGTGCCAGGCCCAGAAGCCTAATGTCAGGGGATGTAACTGGGAACACGTCAGGATACTCTTATGCTTTTTTAATTTATTAGATAGAGTGGGCCACATAGAAAAGGACACAACTTTCGTATTGTAGACATACCGAAAGTCGTATACGTTTCAGTCATTAGTAGTAGTTATTTGATTTATTCCCTTTCATACAAAAAGATATAAATCAAAAAAATTAACTAAAACTAATCACTGCGAAGAAAATATAAATAAAAGTTAGTTAATATTGGGAACTCTGTAAGTTGTACTTAGTTAAACGATACAACTACATTGTTAACGCTCGCAATAGCGCTCATTAAAAAGTTTGCTAGTTTCACGACAAGTTCACTAATATGTTAACTTGTAAAGTTGGAAATGTTCCGGGCGAAGAAAAACATAGCGTGATATAAAGCCGCCATATATACAAACATATAGTCGCGCCTATATCCCTTGTGGGGTAGACAGAGCCAATAGTCTTGGAAAGATGGAAAGGCCATGTTCAGATCGTGGCAAGTGAAAATACCTACATAGTCTCTGCCTGCCCCTCCAGGAGAGATGATTTTATGTATCCTTATTTCGCTAAAGAGGTAACCGGGATCTACTATAACTATGATTTGAGATGATGCGAGACACATTTATATACCTTCAAACGTTAACCCTTTTACAATGAAAATACTCGTATACACAGACAGACACCTCGTGGTGACCTTGTGATTATGTTATCAGACGCTGATCGCAGAACTCGAGATAACACAATACATTTCAGGGTTCCGTTCGTCAAAAGAAAATAGTATGATTTAATTAAAAAAAAATATATTATTTTTCATTTGGGTGATGACTACCTATCAAATGCAAATTTTGCAAAAAATTATGTAAATTTTTACATATGTACATAAGCAAGATACTTTATTGAAACCGATAAATACCGATTTATTTTTATGAAATGAGAAAAACATTGTCTCAAAAATAAGTTACCCACTAGTTCGTACCTAACCCTGGGTGGGTGAGATTAACTCGCACTTGACCATTTTTGTTATGATTTGATATGGTTTATCTATTGGTAACATCGTCGCTATAGAAATCAATATAGTTTTGAGATATTAATCATATTTAGCATATTTTTGTAAGTACAATCTATTTTAAGAAATGTCGTCATCAATTAGACATATACATAATATAAAAAAAATGTATATTTATGCGTACGTTATTTAAAAATTAACAACAGATTACTTTTTTTTTTTTCATCTCATCATCTCTTTTCATTTACAACTGCGAAATATATATCGCATTATTTATTTGCTGTTATCTAAAAAAACCTTTGTATTAGAAAGAAGATAATAAAATCAACATCTTTCCTAAATAAATAAATATCTTTACTTCTCTTTAATAACACTACAAAGGACCGTATATTTACTACTGTCTTCCCAAAAAATATCGTAAATCAATCAGGTACACCGGCTAGTTGACGCCATATTGAAAACAAAGCGCACCTAGCGCCGCGGTGGTGAACGTTTTAATTTCATTAGACGGTGGCTTTTGTATCAGCTGCGACATGTGCATTTAAAATTACTTCGATTTCTGTGTTTCACCATTCACCACTGACTTATTAGATTTATCCAAAAAACTACAATCCCAAAAGTATTACAAGTTTTTACTTGTGGCTATCTTAAATCATAATTCCCTTAGGTAGTATGTTCAATATCTTTAACTTTCTATTTTAGCGATCCATTGGCGCTTGAAGCACAAGACAGCTTATTTTCGACATAGCAACAATCGTATTTACAATTAATTATTTTTAATTTTTTTACTTACCGCGGTCATTAGTAGGTACTTACCTGCCAGTAAAACTTACAATGAAGTACCTATTTTTTATGACTTAGTTTATTTACGAATATGTAAGTATAATTAGCATAGGTATACATGTATATTGATTTGATTTTTCCTGTAAACAAAAAATTCCCCGCGCTAACACTAACAAAATCAAAAGATGCCATTCGAATTTGATCTTCTTCACTTTCATGATAGAATCTAAATGGTGTTAACAGTATCAGCCACATTTATGACCTTATCTTGCTGGACTTGTCAAGGTTACTAGATATTTATAAACCGGTGTAGTTTTGGGGCCCGGCGCGATGCCGAATGTTCCTTGCCAGTTGCGCGTAGAAACGCAATGTTGTGTGTTGTTTTAACTTGACTATCAATATGTTTAATCCAGTATAAACAAAACAATTGTATCACGGTGATACGTATAAAGGCTTTCATTGACAGTCAATTTAATCTATAACTGTTTTTCTGTTTTGATCATTTTGAAGTGTAATGATGTGAACAGTTGTGATAGCAGGCTGATAATCTGATACCTTCTTTTTATGTTCTTTATAACCCGTGTTTCGTCGGTAGTCGATTAGTTTGTGCCAATATGCAGTCGTGTAAGTTAAGATCTGTGTTGACGTCGACTGTAAGTTGGAGTAAGCTTCCTTTGCAGAGGTAAATAATGCAAATACTCTGTTTATTTAGAAACGCTCAAGTGTTTTTAGGTTATGCGTTATGTATTTACTTACCTACATATTTTGTAAACATCTGTTAATAATTGTCACTTTAACTGTGCCGCGTTGTAACCGACGCTTTAGAAAAGAACCACTCCGTATCTTTCCTATGGTTGTCGTTAAAGGCGACCAAGGGATAGGCTTATAATCATGGGATTTCTCTTGTAGGCGATGGGCTAGCAACCTGTAAGTATTTAAATCACAATTATATCATAAATCCATTCAGCCAAACGTGACCTTTCAGTCTTTTCGAGACTATTAGCTCTGTCTACCACGCAAGGGATATACACGTGACTATTTGTATGTAAAATATGTAGTAATGTGATTTGATTTGGATAAAATTGAGAATAGGTACTTCTTAATTGAAGAACAAGGTTTAATAAGTTTAGATCTTGACTAAAAGTATAGTTAAATATAGATAATTTTGATTCAGATATGTAGCCGTAAACTCAGCTGCAGTGAATGAACACCAAGACGTGAAGGTGGAAGGGAAGCCATGGAAGGAGATACCCGGCCCTTCGGCTCTTCCCTTGATCGGACAAATACACCACTTTTTACCTGGAGGTCATATTATTTATTTTATTTTTTTGTTGAAATTTACATACATACATACTATAAACGTTATATATAACAAGCCGTGCCGTGTGGTGTCCGGCACCAAGAGAAAAAATAATAGGACTACTCCATCTCTTTCCACAGATGTAGTAAAAAGCGACTAAGGGATTGGCTTATAAACTTGGGATTCTTCTTTTAGGCGATGGGCAACCTGTCGCTATTTGAATCTTAATTCTATCATCAAGCCAAACAGCTCAAGATTGTTGACTCTGTCTACCCCGCAAGGCCGTGATTATGTATGTATTTATAACGTTTATAGCAAGTTCGCGGGCCGCGTTCGTACCATCTATTACTTTCAGTTACAGTTAAATTGCAACAGTTATCTACTGTAACGGTTATCAGCACAATGCTAGACGCAAACTCACCGCAGCAAGTTTGAAAACGCTTTGTTTAGTCCATTGCTTTAGATATCTAAATAAATCCCTTGCGGGGTAGACACAGCCAATAGTCTTAAAAGATTGAAAGGCCACGTTTAGTTGTATGGGCTTTATGATGGAATTGAGATTCAAGTAGTGACAGGTTGCTAGCCCATCGCTTACAAGAGTCATCTTAAAATAAGCCGATCGCCTTCTATGACATCTATAGGAAAGATATGAAGTGGTTGGATGTTAAAGTGCCGGCAACCACACGATACTACGGAAAATCACACGGCACTAAATGTATGTTTGGTTCTATGACTACACATTGCACTATAATTAGATATCGACAAAATGATCACGAACAAATAATGTTTAGTCACCTCGAATAAGCAAAACATTATCGCTTTCGTAAGAGGTGAGATACTGTTGTCAAATATAAATAAATAGCCCACCTATTTTTTATATTACACTTTGACGAAACAGATAAAATTCCACTTGATGATTTTCAAAAGCCTGAAATTATTTGAATGTAATGTTTTTTTTACAGAAATCGGAATTAGAATTATTTGTGAGTTTTTCTGATATTTTGGGATCAGTAAGTTTATGTCAGTTCAAAATAAATTTGACCTACAATTACACTACAAAGAAACAAATTAACGTCAGTGGTCAAACAGTTAAAGTGACTGAATAAAAAAACGATGCATAGGGAGACACTGGTTCAAATCCTTCCGCCGCCATTTACCAATGATCCTTTTCCACGCTACATTAGATTTTTAGCTAATCGATACTCTAACAGTTAGGAAAAATATTGTGAGGAAACCTGCACTAGGCAAATGAGTGTGTAACCATAATCCCTTAAGGGCTAGATTCCCCTGTAAAAGTTGCGGAGATCAATTAGGCTGACATATTGTGCACTTCGGATAAGCACCAGCACCCGTTGCATGGTCGCGCCTCTGGTTTATCGTACGATAAACTATCGCTGTCTCATTGCACATCATAATGAAAAGCGAAACAGCGATAGTTTATCGCGCCATAATAGCAGCGTCGCGCGTGCTATGCGGTCCGTCGGCTCGGTCTTGGCAATATATCTATTAAATGGATATATATAATCACGTATTATATATAGGTACTATACTATGGGAGGTAGACAGAGCCAACAGTCTTGAGAATACTGATAGGCCACTATCGGTTGTATATGACAGAATTGAGATTCAAATAGTGACAGGTCGCTAGCCCATCGCCTACAAGAAGAATCTCAAGTTTATAAGCCTATCCCTTAGTCGCCTACGACATCCATGGGAAAGAGATGGAGTGGTCCTATTATTTTCAATTGGTGCCGAAAACCACACGGCGCCTATTAAATGCATCTTTGGATGTATTTAAGAATAAAATACAGTATGTTTAAGTTAGTATCCCATAACACATGTCTCGAACTAACTTTGGGGCTATCTTGTATTTTTTATTACAGGCATATTTTATAATACCACAACCCGAAACGATTATGCTAGGAAAGCATACGAATTGTACGGTCCAATGGTACGACTAGATGGACTGCTGGGCAGAGAACCTATGGTTTTGTTGTTCGATGCAGAAAGTGCAGCCCAAGTAAGAATTAATATAACTTCATTACTGAATGCCACACGACAAATTAGCGAATAAAATGACGCGCTCAGCCAATAGCAGCGAGATTTTTCTTAATCGCGTAGGCAAAGATTTTAAGGATTGGATCATATATACAATTTCCGACACAACATCGTCGGAGCCCTGGTCCCCCGGCATCACAGACAGCCTGGCCGAAGATCTTCCCTTTGGTGACGGTCGAGCCGAATCATCGCTCCCGCTACAACTGTATTTTTATTGTATCGCGAAAATATTTCATTATGTCATGTTAGATATGTCTAATAGATGTTTTAGGTGTAATTCATTGACACTTTATTTATATATTAAATTTTTTATTTTGAAAAGTGCAAAGCTAAAACTGCCATGTTTTTTAACATTAATCCATTTTTAATATTTGAAACTTCAACATGATTAATATTTTTTGAATTCATAGTAAACAAATACAACTGTTTGAACTTGTGAACGCAAATATTAAGTTTATGACAACTAAACAAAAGTCAATATACAATGTTTCGGTGTTAGTCAATTTTAGTTATTTACTGTTAAAGTTTAAAGTACATTATATTTTTTATAGATACTTCGGGGTGAGAATATGTTACCTGTACGTCCAGGATTTCAATCTCTAGCGTATTACAGATCTACCTACAAATATAAAGGAACTGGCGAAAAGACAGGCGAGCCAACAGGACTGATTACAGAGTTAGTAAAATATAAAATAAGCTTTCGCGCTGGTCTGAAAAAAAAATGCGCGTGTCAGCTGCTTCTTGTAAAACTCAATGTAATGGTCATGCTGATTGTTAAACTCAATGAAAGGAAATTCTTTAAAGCGATAAGGGAATTTTCTTTAAAGCGATGAGCAACCTACATTATTTAAATCTCAATTTAGTGTCTTTTGCGATACTTTTACTTTTATCATTACCTTTGTCGTCCCCGTAAGGGATAAAGATAAGATATAATGTTTGTATCTATCTCTCTCTATTTTAATCATCCTAGGATAAACTGATTTCAACATTTATTTTCAGTCATGGTGACACTTGGAAAAGATTCAGGTCTGCAGTCAATCCAGTGTTATTGCAACCTAAGACTATAAAACTGTACAGATCAGCTCTTGACGAAGTTGCTCAAGATATGATTAAGAGGTACTTATTTATTTATCCTTCGTTTCATTAATTTAACTTAGTTTCAATGCTTAATGAAGATTTTAATTTTTAGGATAAAATCCGTTAGAGGAGAAGATAACATGTTAAAAACAAAGTTTGACGTTGAAATGAATCTATGGGCCTTAGAATCAATAGGAGTTGTGGCCCTCGGAGGTCGGTTGAATTGCTTTGATCCGAAACTTCCAGAAGATGCTCCTGCGAGGCAGCTGATAAGAGTCGTGCATGATATATTTAAAGTAGCTGAAGAACTAGATTTTAAGCCCAGTTTGTGGAGATACTTTGCAACGCCTACTTTCAAAAAAGCCATGCACATTTATAGTGAACAGGAAAGGTATACTGTACACGATTTAATTTTTAATCTATATCTTATCAAAGTGA
Organism: Amyelois transitella; assembly: GCF_032362555.1. Classification (NCBI taxonomy): domain Eukaryota; kingdom Metazoa; phylum Arthropoda; class Insecta; order Lepidoptera; family Pyralidae; genus Amyelois; species Amyelois transitella. The sequence goes on from NC_083509.1 coordinate 3,522,803, forward strand.
GGTAAATTGAATAAATCCTCTGACTTTATAATTTCAGATTATCGATATATTTTGTAAATAAAGCAAAAGAAGACCTCAAAAATAAACAAAAGAGTGACGACGAGAAAGGTGTATTGGAAAAACTATTGGATATTGATGAGAAAATAGCGCATATCATGGCATCAGATATGTTATTTGCTGGTGTTGATACAGTATGTATTATAAACAATTTGTGAATCTAATTTGAAGTTATTTCGAAAATAAATGTTTATACTTTATTTCAGACAGCAAATACGATTATATTTACTCTTTATCTTCTTGCGGTTAATCCAGAAAAACAAGAGAAGCTCCGGGAAGAGATTTTGTCAACCAATCATGAAGATAAAAGACCGTACCTTAGAGCTTGCGTTAAAGAGTCTTTGAGACTTACGCCTGTTGTTAATGGAAATATTCGACAAACCACAAAGGAATATAATATTATGGGCTATAAAATCCCCAAAGGCGTAAGTTGATTTATTTTATATATATCTGTTTAATAAATTTCTCATTTCAATTTCGTGTTTATTATTCAGTCTCTAGACTGGTTAAATACTATTCCAAGAACTTCGTTCAAATAAATCTTAGCATAAATTTGGCACAGAGACTGCCTACAATGTCAGCCATGTCAAAAATATATAGATAAAATCAGATTTCTAAAGATTTGGGGTAAAATCTTGCGTTCGGCCTTTTGATTTTCTCTATAAAGGGGTTTATTCATCTTTGACATAGCGGATAAGTCAACTTTTGTTAATATTTGTATCGTTTTTATACAAAAATACGACTTATATAGTAAAAAAAATATAGTCTTTTTCGTAAGGACTTATTCTGTTAGTCAAACACTTGAGATCTTGATTTCAATGATTTCAATACAAATTGTAATACAATTGTAATCGAAATACCTTTATTTCGATTACACAATTATAATTTTTATAACAGAAAATTAATTCATCTGTGTTGAGATTAGAACATTGCATGCATTTATATAGATTTTTATTTGGAGTTATTTTCAGATGTTTGTTGCCTTCATGCACCAGGACATGTCGTGTTCTGAAGAGTATTACCTAAATGCTCAAGAGTTTATTCCTGAAAGGTGGATCGCCCCAAAAGACGATCCGCTGTACTATGGAAACGCTCATCCATTTGCATATAATCCATTTGGTTTCGGAACTCGCATGTGTATAGGTAAATATTAGTTTAATTTAATCATTATTTAAGTATTTATGCCAACAAAATTTAACATCGGAGTAATGAATGTCGAAATTATCTTTTGCCTCTTGTAAAAAAGTACAAGCAACAGTGAACTGTTTTTAACAAAATTGTTCAGTTTTACGTAAATACACTAAGCAAGTGTATAATACTTACGTATTATGCTGGAAATATATTTAAAAAGAACTGTGTATGATTCTACTACATATTTTTTTTTTGTGTAATAAAGATAATTTGTATTGTATTTCATGTGAAGTCAAGAGGGCTTATTTGTTATCTGAATTTGATAGATATTAATAATAAATATTCAAAAATATTCCAGGTCGCCGCATAGCTGAGCTAGAAATCCAGACATTCCTTGCACATCTAATACAGAACTTCAAAGTGGAGTGGTTCGGTCCACCCCTGAAAGTGACACTTACCTCACTAAATTATGCAACAGCACCGTATAATTTTATTTTAAAAGATGTGTAAAACCAAAATCATTTTTAGTTACTATTAGTTACTACTAATAATTCGAATGAAAAAGGGAATGTAACTTTTCGACAAAATAATCGTACAGTTCATTCCAAGTGTATAGTAATAATTTTTAAAGCATTTAGTATTTATACGAGTATATTGAAAACACGCTTATTATTCATTGTATTACTTTAATTTAATAATTATAATTTCTAAAAAAAACTATATGTTTTATTACATTACCTAATTTACCCATCAAAGAATAATAAAAACAGGACTATGTGTTGAATTTTTAACACGCAAAATCTTTCAAAATTGATGGCTTAATGGAACTGTCCTTGCGAGTAACACGCCTTTCTGTTGTTCAAAAATTTAAAGCAGCTGGCATTTTTTTTCCGAGAAGCCATCGGCTTATGCTTCATACATAAATGTACGGCATGAGATAGGTACACAGGATTCCCTGATAGTGTTAGTTAAAACAGATGAAAGAGCAATGGACAATGGTGATTTGGCACAGAGTCAAGCAAAGGCAACATACAACAGTGGTGTTCGAAATGAAATCAATAGTGGGATACAAATATTGGAACAACTAGAGGAAGTCCTCTAGCAAACGATGGAAATTTTTATATCGACGAAACAGTCTTTAACGCCATCTATGAGAGACTTCTAAAACTAAACATCACTATCGATTTGATCACTTTTTTACAGTGTCGAAATGAAAAATAAAGTAATCAAAATACTATTTTCTGATGCATCTGATACTTGAGTTTACATAATTTTATTTATGAATGTTTAAGAATATATTATTTATGAGAGTTTGTTGAAATAATTAATAAATTTATGTGTTTTTTATCTGCTCAGCCTTTTGTATTTGGGATATTGCTATTATAGTTGTGTTGACTGGAAGAAATCCTACTTGGGATAAGTCCGCCATTGTACGAATATTTTTTTGCATTCTTTTTGTGCAATAAAAAGTTTACATACAAACAAATTATTATAAAAACCCTATTAGGTATTATCTTTCAAGAATTTAAACGTTGTGCGTCAAAACAACACCGAAGTCAGTGATCTTGCAATAATTTGATGTTTGATTTTGTAATCAGCAAAAAGTACAATTTGAGATAACACAGTATCAGTTCATTGTTATGAGTTCAATATGGTACTAATAATATACCTTCTTAATAAACGCTATCGACGCGTATTAATTTATTAATAATCCGTTGTTTTGTTTTCTTTCCATCTGTCTGCAAGCTTACTTAGATATCTTTAGTAAGTACTAAGACCTGTTGAAAACTTAGCACAAATTTCAAAATTTTAGTTATAGAGGCAAAATGTGTGGTATGGTCCCAGCATTTAGAATAGAACCACTTCATAAAGGAGTTAAAGGAGACTAAGGGCACACTTATCAAGTCCAGATTCCATGTTTCAATATGTGTTAGGTTCCCTTGCAAAGGAATGTGATCTTAAAATTATTTCTTTCATATTGCAATCTATTAACTATCTACATCCTGTTCTTGCTAGACTTAAAAGCTTTGTGTTAACAGCTGAACGATACCGTGAGTGTTGTTAGTATGTAGACTCGGTACTACCTGACCCCTACTTTAACTACTAAAACTTTTCATTTTGAACTCATTTGCCTAGACGACAGAATCCACTATAGCGTGAATATAATCCGGTCTAACCATACTCGTATTATCTTTTTATTGTAAGATATGCAAGGTTAAAACACAAACCAACAAGTTTTAAGAGTCGTTTGATGTTAGTTTTCCTCACAATTATGAGTTGTATAAACGCAATACGTTGATCATCTTATGTGTTGAATCCAATTAAAAGTTATATGATCATATGTGATATTATAATTAATGTTATGATACATATAAGTGTTCACTTTTATTGTGATAAATTTGAACAATAGTGATACAAATAATGGTATTCGCTGATAGTGGGCTGATAACTTGTTTATTTATATCTGTGTTTTATTAAGAGTGTTTGATTAGTTTGTGTCAATATGCAAACGTGTAAGTTGAGGCCTGTGTTGACAGCGAGTAGGAGTCTACTATTACAAAGGTATACGAAAATATCACACAATAACACGCAATTTTGGCTTTCTTTATAGCCAAGCACCGGAAAACAATCGTTTTGTGTTAGTTAAACCACGCGGTGTAAACAAGTACATTTTAACAGTTGGTTAACAGTATTTGGAAAGCATTTTAGATGCCAACTCTAAATTACTAGTCATGATAAAACATATTAAATTTATATTACTTAATATTACTAAAATTTTGTTTTTTTTTCATGTGACGTCATGTTCATGCATGATTGACGTGATTATATGTATACACATAGCGGTGAAATAGACGAACTCAACAGTAGAAATAATTGAGACATTAAGATGCGCCCTATGTTAATAAATATAAATAAATAAATATATAGGTACGGGACAATTTACACAGATTGAGTTAGCCTCGAAGTAAGTTCGAAATTTGTGTTACGGGATACTAACTCAACGATACTATATTTATAATAAATACTTATATAGATAAACATCCAAGTTCCAGGACTATCAGAGAAAGTTCGTTTCTCATCATACCCTGGCCGGGATTCGAACCCGGGACCTCCGGTGACACAGACAAGCGCACTACCGCTGCGCCACAGAGGCCGTCAAAGTTTCAATTTGGAATTTAATAGTGGTGACACAATTAAATATTTAATACAGAAATGCAGCAGTAAACGCAGCTGCGGTGAATGAACACCAAGATCTGAAGGTGGAAGCGAAGCCATGGGAGGAGATCCCCGGGCCTCGAGCTCTACCCATAATTGGACAGATCCATCACTTTTTACCTGGAGGTGATATTCTGTTCCAGTTTGAAAGTTTAAAAAAAAGGATTTTACAGACTTTGTCAAGTCAAAAGTTTGAAGGATTTCCCTTTTAATCTAAGGTTTTTTTTTGGTTCAAATGAAAATAAGAGACATGTTGAAATGTCGTCGTAGTCTTGCACGGGCAATAAGATTCTTGAATATTCTAAATGTAACATTCGCGGATATAAATGTGGTACAAAAGGTAATTTCAAGCTAAATGTGATAAAAATCAAGTAGAATGAATATTTTCAAAGAGAGATACATATATAATTTTTGTTTATATATCTCCATGAGATGGTGATTAACAACCATTTCTCGTGTACCTTTAACTATTTATTGTAAAACATTGCAGGTATATTTTATGAAACCAACGATTTTGCTAAGAAAGCATTGGATTTATATGGACCTATAGTAAGATTAGACAGACTACTAGGTAGAAAACCTATGGTTTTGTTATTTGATGCCGAAAGTGTGGCACAGGTAAGTCTTATGGTAACTTAATTATTTTGAAACTTTCAAGTTATATTTCGACACCCTTAGAAAAGTATAATAAGCAAAAAGCACAATAATAATAAAACATAAAAAAATTATAACTGAAATCATCAATAAAAAAATTTCTTCAAATACTACTTAGTTGTTTTTTTTTAATCACAGATACTAAGAGGAGAAAATTGGTTACCAGAACGTCCAGGGTTTCAATCACTTGATTATTACAGATCTACTTACAAATATAAGGAGAAAAAGAGCACAGAACCAATGGGACTGATCTCTGAGTAAGAAATACTTGTAAATTGGGTCTTGTTAATGAGATCGTCAAGCACAAAATTATTATTCCAATAAAATAAATGTGCCGCGTGGTTTCTGGCTGGCAACCTGCCACTATTTGTATCACAATTCTATCTTAAAGCCGAAGCTGAACGTGGCCTTTGAGTCTTTTGAAGACTGTCTACTTCGCAAAGGATATAGACGTGACTATATGTATTTATAACATAACACTACTTCAACGGTTTATCGATGGTATATAAAATGCGGAATCGATAACATACCTATCGGAGTCACTCCTGGCCCTAATACCATAACTTTCTTAAGACAAGGTTATGACCGTCTGTAAGGTGCAACCTTACGGACTGTTTTGTTTGGTTCAAACTGTTTTGTTTTGTTGTTGTATAATGCCGAAATGTAAGTATTTATTTTCTGAACGACTTTTGTTTTGGTAATGTTTGAAGAACTAACGCTCACATATATTAAATTCCAGAATTCCATCTAATGAAAATTTCTTATCAGCTACAGTTTTACTATATCAGAAAAAGAACTGAACTACTAACATTGTAGCTTAATTTATTTTCAGTCATGGCGACACTTGGAAAAAGTTTAGGTCTACAGTCAATCCAGTTTTAATGCAACCCAAAACTATAAAGCTGTACACCTCAGCACTTGATGAAGTTGCCAATGAAATGATCACAAGGTACAATTTTTTTAATACAAATTATACCAAATTGAGTTAGTAAGTTTGAGGCTTACTTCGAGATATTAGTATATTTAGTTGAGTTAGCTCACCTATACTAGGTATTTTATAATAAATATTGACCCAGGCTAATAAGAAAAGTTATTTTACCTATCGAACCCGAAACCATTTGGCTTAGAGGCAATAGGAATTTAAAATGAATTTCAATGCTTTGTGATCTTTTTAATTTTAGGATGAAATCCATAAGAGGAGATGACAATATGTTAAAATCAAAATTTGACGTTGAAATGAATCTTTGGGCCTTGGAATCAATAGGAGTGGTGGCTCTAGGTGGCCGCCTGAATTGCTTAGATCCCAATCTTCCAGAAGATTCCCCTGCGAGGCAGCTTATCAAAGTTGTACACGAAGTTTTTCATATATCTCAAGAATTGGATTTTAAGCCCAGCTTATGGAGATATATAGCAACGCCTACTTATAAAAGAGCCATGCATATTTATAGCGAACAGGAAAGGTAAATCACAGAAGACTTTTCAATGCGTTCAAGTTACATCTCAGTGGAGCACATTATTGTTTTTATAATTTACGATTTCAGGTTAGCTAAATATTTTGTGAATAAAGCAAAAGAAGATCTGAAAAATAATCAAAGAAGTGAAGACGAGAAAGGAGTGCTAGAGAAACTATTAGAAATAGATGAAAAAGTTGCTCAAACAATGGCTTCTGATATGTTGTTTGCGGGCGTTGATACAGTGTGTATTATCAGCAATTTTAGATAATAATGAGATATTATACTAAAAATAAGGTAATCACATAATTAGTCTTATTTCAGACAGCAAATACCATTATGTTTACTCTTTATCTTCTTGCGAGTAATCCGGAAAAACAAGAGAAGCTGCGCGAAGAGATTTTGTCGACGAGTAACGAAGATAAAAGGCCGTACCTTAGAGCTTGCATTAAAGAGTCCTTAAGACTTATGCCTGTGGTTTCTGGAAATGCACGGGCTGCCAAAAAGGATTACAATATTCTAGGTTACAAAATTCCCAAAGGCGTAAGTTGTTTCTAAAAAAACTTATTTTTATATTAAAAATGGCTAGTTTGTGAGCCAATCATAAATTAAAACTTTCAGCTCTGAAGAATAAAATTGTAAATAAAAGTACTTACAAATAAAACACAAAGACTGCCTTGATGCTAATGATGTAACTACCACATTATATGATCAAGAAATAAATTTACTTTCTCTTTCAGGTGCACGTAATTCTCATGCATCAGGATATGTCCAAGCTTGAGGAGCACTATATTCATGCTAAAGAGTTCTTACCCGAAAGATGGATTGTCCCTAAAGGTGACACAATGTATCATGGAAATGCGCACCCATTTGCAAATATGCCGTTTGGTTTCGGAGTTCGTATGTGCATAGGTAAATATAATTTATTTTGTATTGAAAAGTTTCTGTTCTGTTCTGACGAAAATCTGCTTGATGATGAGGAAAATGAGATCTACGGTGACACTCTAAAATGCCTATTCACGCTTGCCTTGAACGTCCTAGAAGTTGGAGATATCGGATAATCAACTATTAAAGAAAGTTTTTGTCACTTTAGTATAGTTAATAACAAACTATCTTGTTGATGTGATAAAACCTGATTCAACCAATTAGAAGTTGGAGATATCGGATAATCAACTATTAAAGAAAGTTTTTGTCACTTTAGTATAGTTAATAACAAACTATCTTGTTGATGTGATAAAACCTGATTCAACCAATCCAGGATCCATGGTCAAAGGCATACCCTGGGCTCCTCTCCAGAGAGCTGGAGATGCAACCGGGACTAAAGCCCGGAGGAAGAAGACTATCTTGTGGATGTCTTACAAAGTATACTGTAGGATAGCATGAGCGTCATCAATCAGAGATGTGCGATTTGCATATGATATTTTTAATATATTAGTCGCGTTGTCTAAATTGTTGTAAATATTTCGAAAATTTCAGGACGTCGCATAGCCGAGTTAGAAATTCAAACATTCCTCGCAAGACTCATGCAGAACTTCAGAGTGGAGTGGTTAGGTCCACCCCTGAAAGTTACACAAACCACACTGAATTATGCATCGGCGCCGTATAATTTTGTTTTAAAGGATGTTTGAAGAATAAGTTCTCAGATAAACTAAAGTGTGAAACAGTGACCAGAGATAAAAATTATCATTTATACTTACACGTAGATTGATTAGAATATACTTTTTATGTCACATCTTTACTTTGAATAATGTGAAAGAAATTGAGATACTTAGTTTTAGGTCACTTTATTGCAGATTTAAATTTATCGCTATAATTACAGCATTCTTTATTTACTGTCTGAATGACAGAAAAGTTATGCGTGTAATAATAATAAAAACAATTAGATTGATAATTTTTTTATGATTGAATATCTTAACATCAAAGTTAAAATATAATTCGAATATGCCTAGCTTAGTTGTGGCTTAAGACATAGCAAATTATTTCGTAGTAGAGAAATAAATGATAAACTATATTTTGTAGGTAATGTACCTATCTTGTCTCAAAGACATGCAAAGCAACTGGCAAGCATTGAACTAGGATATTCAAAATTTGCCCAGGTCATGTAGGAAAACTTATATTTACTGATAGACCTGAATTTCCGATGTTTATAACAAAAATTGTGAAAAGTTGCAAATAAATTTCTACATAAGAATATTAAATTTTATTTCTAACAAAAACGGCTCAAACTTATTCAAACACAGCTGGATAGCTTAAAATTAAAACACAAACTGTTATTGCAGAGTCGTTAGTCGAGATAGGAGAACTTTACACATTAGGGCTATGAAAGTCTTTCGCGATGTCGCATTGTGAACGAGCCACACAAAGTGTTAGCGGTTTATCTACCCTGAACTAGCTGCACTCAGACTCTTCAAACTTCGCCTAGTCAACTGTGATTAGGCTGATGTCAGAATGAACAAGTCCGCTATTTTGTCCTAGTGATTATCATATCACACTGAAATGGAACGGAAAGAATGCTGGTTTTTATTCGTTTGTAGTCCTAGATGTGGTTCTCAAAGTAAATTTAAAAATATTGAAGAAAACAAAAGTGTTTGTGAATCTGATTGTGTGCCATGCTCGTTTTTTGTCCGCATTAATGTAATCCACAACACAAACGAAGATCCTACTAAAGACATCTGTGTACAAAAAGGAAAAGGTCGAAATACAAACGCACATCAGGAACACACTTAAGCATTTCGTTGATATGTAAATAACATTCTAGAACACTTACTCCCGAGTTGTGATAGCTTTCATACGAGTACATGGCTGCGTATCAGTTTACAATGTCAAGCTCAATTGTAAACTAAATCATAACTTGTAAAACTCGATTACTTCAACGTGTGACTCTCACGCAGTTCCGTACGAAGTTACGTTGTAATTCCATAGTAAGGCCCAAAGCGGTCTAGTGTTAACTTTAACAGGTATAGTGATCGTCAGGGAGTATTATTATTATTGTTACGAGTATGAATGGGGTGCTTTACTATAATCAACTTACCACATAGTAGGTAGGTGATTTTACTTTGGTGACATATCACATTTGCACAAATATTTCTATATTGTTAATAATATACAAGAACAAAATAAATGGGTGAAGGAGTAAAAGTAATAAGTTATACATTAGGGTTAGGCAGAGGCTATGTTTTTCAATAATTGCACTCATCTTTCAGATTTTTTTCGTACAATATCATACGAAATCAGGCAAACACTTAGGTAGTGTACAATTTAATGCAAGCGAAGCCACAGTCGGAAGTCAGTTTGACATAAACGTCAAAGTCCTATAATCCTAAAAGCATTAGGTTGAGAGTCACGGATAGCGATACGGCGCGCACTAAGTTGCAACCAAGTTATCTCTTGCAAGTCTGAATACTACATTAAACTAACTTTAAGTGCCTATCTCAACTTTGACTCGAGTTCGAATCCAACTTTATGATTTATGACATTTAATGGTTTATATAGGAACTGACTGTCGAAAACTGTTGGTACTGAAGAATTTTCTTGTTATTTTAGGAACGAATAGGACAATTCAAACTCTTTCCCGTGGATGACATAACGAAAATATCCATTAAAGGTAAGGCTTATACCTACATAAATTTGGTAATCTTCCTTAAAGAGATATACTGGCGACCTGCATCAGAATTATATGGCCATTTAGCTGTACGTGGCCTTCAAGTCTTATCGAAATTCTTGGCTCTGTCTCTGTCTGTCTCTTTCAGGGGTAAATATGTGGTAACTGTACAAATATATAAACAGCATAGTGAAGATGTGATGGTCAAATTATTTTCATATTTTTATTATGTCGAATTCTATGGTAAGTACGTATTAGTAATTCGCATAGTAATCGTAGGATCCTTGGACATTAACATTGGAATGAAAATTTTATATGACAAAACTCGATAATTTCGTAAATTACGGGTCTTCCTTAATAATTACACTAAGCACAGCAATTAAATGTTGGTAGCGGAAGTGAAACAGTCAGCAGAACGGTTATTAAGGCTCAAGGGAATTAAGTAAATAATTAAAATTAATTCATGAGACAATTGGCTGGCTGGTTTGGTACACAAAAAATATAGTATGGGGCAGTATGGACAGTTCCTTTTCTTTTATCAGCGTCGGTGAATGAGTGGTTAAGATTTATAATTATACTCGTATCAAGGTACTTCGGGTTCGAAAACCTGCCATGTTGCAATACATGACTATTACATGAGTTATGTACCTACATTAGTTTGCATGCTAAGCGAGGCTCTTCGTGAGAGAATACATCGTTGGGATTACGATGACAGGTTTATAATAATACTTATATAAAATCACGGATAGGTAGAAATACAGGAAAGAAAAAATGCGGAATCAAATCTTGTTGATTCTGGTCACCCAGGTGAATTTCCATTAGGTAACTTCAGGACACAAAAATGTGGAATTTGATCACCCAGGTGACCATAGTGGAATTAATCGAAATAACATCTTGTCGCGATCTTTACAGACTACTTTCGTTTCATCCACATTTATTACCTACCTACCTACTCTCTTCATGCAAGGCCATCGGTCGAAGGTATATTCTTGTCCTATTTCATTATACTCGTCTGCTGGGATTATCAAGAAACGATCTACTAGGCTTTTTCTTTCATCGTCATTATATTTTTGACACAATGCGCTGTTAATACTCGGTACAAAATTGAAGAGTATCTTATTGAACAAAGGAAGCTCTTTGAAGAGCTAAAGTAGTGATTTTGTAACTGATGGACATGTTTAAGACGTTTCAAAGCTATCTTGATGAACAGGGTACTGCTTTGTGTTGAGCCCTGAGGCATAAGGCTAAGTATACATCAAAGTGCCGGATTTAACACGCTGGCCGTCTTAAGAGAGACGCCATACTTTGTAATTAGGTCGCAACAAAATAGGGATGGAGCAGAAACTACACGTTTGTAATTTATTACTTCAACACAATATTAGAAATCTTGTTCATTATAGATAGAGAAAATTGGAATTAAATATTGTTAATATTTTTATTACTCAGCAGCTTAACATACATTGCATATATATGTACATGGTTGCCTAAGTTATACACCAAAATGAACACACATTTTGGAACAGTTGTTAAGAAATAAAAAAAATATTGATGACAGAATAAATGTGGTCCATCTCTCCTGACTTTACCCTAAACAGGCCAGCTTCTTTAAACATTTTTAATGTAATGTATCTTTTATTAATTTAAACTTGAATGCACTAAAATAATAGTGTATAACGTATAATATTGACGATTTTTGAACGACTATAGATAAACCCTTCTAGAATTTTTTCTATGATTGTCACTGACACTTATACAACCAAGTCTACTTTGAAACCCCTTCGACAAATTGACCACCCTTAAATCTAAAATAATCGACGTAAGGGTCCTAATAAAAGGAAGCCGTCACTTTTACTGAGAGCGCCATTAATGAAGCTGTAATATGAGACGTCTGTAGTAAATTGAGCATTATTAGAAGTCTGAAATAGATTGGGGGAATTACTTTAGCATATCTTATGTAAATTATCCGAAATTCCTAGAATAGCGGGGAGAAAGCGGGAACTTTTGTTGTGTTGATCTCGATATTGGAAATTTGAAAATGACAAGGGTTTTCAGTGAGCAGTGGACGATTTGCTTTTACCTATTGTTATTGTTAATTGTAGGTTTATCATTACAAATATTTGATCAGATTGCGAATATTTACGAAAAAAAATCAAGATGTGTACCTTTATATACGATGAATCTCAAGACCCTTAACCGACTTGTACGATTTATCTTCCGATATTCGAAGATAAATTGTAAATAGCCTTGAAAGACAGGGAAGCGTCGCCGGGGATTTCATTGAGTCTTACAGTTATTTATTGAAGCTTTGTTAATTTATTGGGTGGAAAACTGTTACAGCTTTTCTACGTTGTCCTGATTTGTACTTATGTATGTACATACTTCTGCTTAAAAAAAGACTCAATACTTTTGTACCATGTAAATATTTTATACTTATATAAAATATATAGAAATTTCATTTTTCCTGTAATTAGTACGGTCTGGGATCGCGATGTTAGAGATTACTGTACGCATTTACATGATCTTCCTAATATATTTAGGTGTAAAGCAAAATGTCGTTCACATATTCCCCACTCTCGAGTCCGATCAAACTTTAAAGATACCTACGTCTTGTCGAGCATAGAGAAACAACTTCCACATTCATATTCTGTATTTGTAGCTCCTCGGGTATCAATTTGTTCGAATGCAGCATTCACGTTGTAAAATATGAATTTCAATACGTGTTGCTTTGTGTTCACAATATATACACTTATAAAGTTTTGAAGACAGCCAAATTATGTAAGTGAATAAGCTCTCTATATCATCTTCATGTGTTCCCAGTTGCACCCTCCTCCACTATTCTAAGGGGCCTGGGTTCCGCTATAGGGTTTGTAAGTAAAATCTAAATACTTTAAAGAGGATATTGATTGATTGATTGACATATCAATGAACAGCCCAAACCGCTAGTGTTGCGGCCGTTCAGCCTCCATGGACAGAATACATTCTGACTTGACATTTAGACGAATAAAACTGACTGACAGGGTAGGAAAAAGAGGACTATCGATTTGAGAAGACGACGACCAGGCAAGACTCGCTTTGACGGAAACTAACAGCTGATACAGCTAGGTTTAGAAATTTGCCATGGAGGTTCCTTATTGGTTAAGGTGAACTAAGAGAGGATTTTCCGAAATTTTCGCGGGAAGGCATATTAATGGGATACTTCAGACAGATCCGAGGGCGTGCTTTAGTATTTCAATAGACATGATTCACGAACTGCGGCGATTCAAAAATAAAACTACTTAATTTTATCAATGTCACAACTTACCTACCGCAGAGAAAGGACGTGATGTAGACGTGGATCTGACATTTGTCTATCCTACTCAAAGAAAATGGTTGAATAAATCAATTTGGCCTACGAAACTACATATTTTAATAGCTAAAAAGCTTTTGTCAGGGGTATACTAAAAAAATGCTCAAATTTTTTTATTAAGAAAATACATCTTAATTGTAACTAATTGCATACCAACTATTTTACCTTTTCGCTCTCATACTTAACAATTATTTATTTTGTATACAGAAATACAAAATAACTCTTCTCTGTTATATCTTTTTGAACATAAACAAACTAAATCGACATTTAAAATGATAAATAAATCAAGTTCGATGTTTATTATTTGGCAACAACTTACTTTAGATTCCTTCTCCAAACGCGGCCACAAATTTATCTTAAATCTCGTACTTACTTTCCGAGGAGTATTGGAAGGAGTTGGAAACTAATTTATTTCGATTAAAATCAACCCTGTCAATCTGAAGACTAGATCGATTTGGTGCCGCCAATTTATTAGACTTCTTCAAGTTTCAACCCGTTTGAAAATATTTGTTAAAGTTTATTAATTTACTTTAAAACGACTTTGGTTATACGCAAGGACATCGCGTGAATAAGTAGGTATTTTTTCATAAATTCCTTATTATGATGATGATAAATTCCATTGAAATACATATATTTAGCGGTAAGGTTTCCTACAGATTCAATCAGAGACGTAGTTAATATAATGGAAGACAATCTTAGGTTAACTTGTGCATCAAAAATTCTCTAGGTGTTATTGGTAGGGGACCGATCTTTAATAATATCAAATATTTTAATTAGATCTATACACATTTATCACTACTTTTCCAGAAAGATAGAGAAGGCAGCTAATTGAGATTGAATCTTTGCCACGATCTCTGCATACTTCTACGATAGGTACTCATTTTATGACGTGACCTCTTTATTATTTAAAGTTTATGCAAGCAAAATTAACAACAGCTGGAATTAATGCCACAAGGCTTTTTATCAAAACAACCGCGGTTTTAATTAAAGTACTTGCTACTTGGCCTTCCCCATCTTACGCTGGAAGCGTTGAACTAATACTCGGGCTCGCTTATTTTTTGATTGATGAAAATACCTCTGTTGGTAAAAACTAACCATAAATAACTTCACCGTACAAGTATTGAATGTTAAAAACTCAGTCATTTGGACTTGGTTCGACTCACAGCTATATCTAACTAGGATACACAATCTGTTCTAGTTAGTTCAGCTTAGCGGTCAGGGCAATTAAGCTGCATGTTCAAGTTCACAGAGCACAGAACATCCACTTTTTTCTTCGCTGCTCAAGCTGATCAGGCGCGCTCAAACTTATTCTTCTCTCGTTCATTTAAAGCCAAACTAAACTTGTTACGGTTTGACTTCCTTGTATGTTTTTCTAAAACTAGCCCTAAATACGTTTTCTTAAGATTTCGTTTGTATATACGTTATATTATTTATTTTATTATTTTTAGGGGCTTTTATTACATCGACATGCCAGACTAATCAGACATCGTGTGCGCAATATCATAAAATTACAATCATACTGTACATATCATATTTATAGACACACATTTCATACTCACTTGATTCACAACAATTCTTTCTTTTCCGTCTTCACTAGAGTCAAAGAATCAACGACATGAATTATAGGAAAGCATTCCTAAAATATGGTCCTGGTATTGCATGATTTTAACAGATATGACTTAGAAGGGATCACCTTTCCCTTACTAAAGACGAAAGGCTTCTTGCGACCTGTGACGGTGGAGATATTTATATAAATAATACATATATACATAAAGTCACGTTTATATTCCTTACAGAGCCAACAGCCACGTTCAGCTGTATGACTATTGTAAATTCAAATAGAAGAATGTAAATAGAAGTAGAAGCTACATTTACGAGTTACGTCATAACATAACTCACAACAATGGTCCCCAGTCTACAGCTCGCTATGAGTGCTCGTTTCCTGGCCGTAGACGCTAGTGATGTGACTACAGCATAATATAGAATCTTGAGTCTGAATATGATATACTAGAGACCATTCAGATGTAATATTTTTACGAACAATTAAATAAACACCTTTCTTTATTTTTTTATATTTCTATAGCTTTTAATTGTAAAAAGATGGGTCTTCAATTCTTCTTCCTTCTTCTTTTCTTTTCACACAGGTCAGACAGGAATCCTTTGTGTAAAAACCTGAATAACCCAATCCAGGATCATGATCAACGCGCGCCCCGGGCTCCCCCAGAGAGATGAGGATGCTACCTAAACTAACGCCAGTGTAAGGAATAGAGTATTGCTTTTCTTCCCTCATACAATTGTGTAAAAGTATGCACCCGAAATGCGTTTTATTGAAAACAGTTACAATCAGTTTTCCTGTCTATATAAACGTGTGAAAACTTTTTAAATTATATTTTCGGACATCCGTTCAATAGTCTTCATAGAACAATATCAAATTATTTGGAGACTAACATTCAAGTCTAAAGTCCAATGGCTTAAATTACTCAATAATAACAACACTATTTCAAAAGCAGCCACTATTATCATGATGTTAGTCAAAAGCCACAATTCACTTTATAGCGAGCTAAATCGTTTTGCATCTTATACACGCAAGTCAGAAGCAGTGTTGTATCATATCATCAACATAAACTGCTTATCATATTCTATTTATGATATAACTTTTATATGCCAATGGCTCCGACTGAGTAAAAAAAACATGGAATGTTTAATTGACAATACTCCTATGTAAAAACTATACAAAGAAAAATTTATACCAGCGTAAAGGAGACAAGTTGGGAAAAAATAATGCTTCAAATTAAAATTGTTGCTAACATTATTCCTACGTTAAAGTCGCTCCACTTTCACCTTAATTGAAATTTCCTTGTTTTGCCTCCCATTGTGAAGTGCAGTACCACCAAGCCAATTACAAGCAATAGCGGCACTGAAGATAAAGCTGGGGTAATTAAATGCTGTAATGGAAAAGGGGTATACGGAAAACGGTTATTTGGTGTTTGTGTTTCGAGAGGTACAGATGTGTCATTATTGGTTTTATTGATTTTAATTAAGATAGCTGCAGAAACGGGAATGAGCTATGACGGGCGAGAGTAAGAATGTAGACCTGCCTGTTATGTGAAACAAATTATTTCGATTTCCACGAGAAATGTCTTTAGTGTACCTCTAGATTACATAAGAACTATGTTTTTAAATATAAAATGTAAAGTCTCTCGACCCAGTGATTTGGGATGTGAGTTAATATGACACATAAGCAGTAAATTTGTGTCCTTTTTTATATAAGTATTTAGGTAAATTACAATTGGGAGTAGAGAGTTACGAATATTTCCGCGGGCAAAATGTTGAGTAATTTGTGAGCTCGTGTCTTCTAACTAGTCCTCTCATATGACATAATTTGCAAGGCGTGGACTGGGCGAGTTAGTTTAAACAGATTGGACCTACGTATCTCTTTCTTGCAATACTGTTTATAGTTAAAATAGATTTCTGTAAGGACAACTCTAAGTACTCCTTTCTAGAGAAATCGAAAAAGTAACTTAAATCATCTTATTACTTATGCAATTAAAAAGCATTTCTCTTTAAAGTTGCTAACGTATGTGTGTAACCTTCATTCCCTTATAAATATTTGCTTCACATTACACAAATAGAAACATTATTTACTTAAAATTCTTGCGTCAACGTCACGCCAGCCTAACTAGACCGAAAATTCTGATCTGTATAATAAATTTCGCTAAAAGTGTTTGCACACTCGACGAGGATATCTCAATTTTCGACGTCTCGAAATACACAGTCGAAATTCTATCTGAAACTCTGTCTGAGTTTTATCAAGTAACTTGAGAAAAATGTTGATGAAATATCTACGAGTAGTTTTATTTATTCGATTCCTTCGCTGAATAGAGTTTTTATTGGTTCTTGTTTTGTCTAAACAGAACTACCTACTGAAATAAAATTAAATAATATATACCGATTTGATTTCCCTCTATCTTAGAAAAAAACATTATTTATACAAATCTAAGTTAAAATGTACTCGTAATTAACGGTCTTGTTCAGCTACACCTCTAGGGAATGATACCTACTTCGTCGTAAATTGCTTTATTTCGGGCCAAGAGCTACTAGACTATTATTTGATTTTGAAACTAGAATAAATTACAAACATTAAAATTCTCTCCCAGAGGGATAGGCAAATACTACATTCACTTTACCACGATCCCTGCATTACTTTCAATCCAGCTAAGTATGATCGTCAATTTTTGCTTCGGCACAAAGGATAAAGGCTAACTATGTTTGACATTTAACAAGTCACACTGCCAAACATAGGTACTGTCATATCATGAAAAGGGTTCCTATTCTATTACATTTTTTCGGGTCATCCCACTAAAATGAGAATATTCGGTTTCGCATACTATATACATCTTCAATTTCCGAGCGAACTTGGACTAAAGGAAATAGAAAAGAAGCCCTCAGAATTTCCATAATAATGCCTTATTGAAGGTATTCGTTTGTACTTACATCACGCGACGCCGCCAGAAGACGTCTAGGGCTGCTAACATTGACTTCAGAGCTAGACAAGTGATTTCATTATAAGAATTATCGCAACTGGAAACTTAGCTCAGTCTATTAAAAAAAAAGTGTTTAATTTTTTTATACACTAAATTATACAGTAAATGGACTTTTCGTTTTCCTTCTCTTGGTTTTCATGAAGTTTGTTTGTTTTTAATACTTTGTTTGTTTTATATTAGAGATTACTCGTTGATAATGCGGACATTTTATAAGAAAGCTAATTGCCAACCCTAACAATTGAAGTCTAGTGGTAACGTCCGCATAATAATGAACGAAAGGGATGTTTCGCTTATTGAAATGCATGATACGTTTTCAAATATTTGTAGCCACTTAGTATTATTACTGTAGAGCTTTAGATTAACCTTTCGCATATTGAAATTACTACTTAGAAATGTAAGTTTGGTTGTCGAGCGGTTAAGGTACCTATCGTAACGAAACTTATGTACCAATGACTCGTATCCGAGTAATGTACATACGTTTCATTGCTAACCAATTCTTTAAAGGTGAGTGCAAAAATGTTGAGGCAACTTGCACAGAGCAACTTTCAACGAAGACGTGTAAAAACTGACGAGCTTGCATGAAAGGACAAATAAATGTGGATTAAGCGAAAGAGGACGACCTCTTTCGCTTCCACATTTTTACACTTGCAACTCTACTACGAAGTAGAGTTGCAAGTAGAAAAATGTAGTCTCTGTCTATCCCTCCGGAAAAGAGGCTTTTATGTATGTATGTACGAACACTAGACATATAAATCAAAAAAATCCGTCCCAATTTTGATACAGCACGAAAAATTTTAGAATTTGATTAAAAGTAGCCTTTGGATATCTGTGAAGCAATTTCCATTATTATATTTGAGTTCGTTCACGCTCTGCACCTCAAAGTAATATTCTTTGACGTGGGACTTTAACGTCAGGTCGAATTTATTCATCTTATGGATGTTAAACTTTTCTCCGTCGAAACTTCAATAAAAAATTTCAGTTCTTTATAAATTTTCTTTCTATACGTACACCAAATAAATAATTCAAAAATTTCCTAAATCTACACTAATATTATAAAGAGGAAAACTTTGTTTGTTTGGTTGTAATGAATAGGCTCAAAAACTACTGGACCGATTTTAAAAATTCTTTCACCATTCGAAAGCTACATTATCCACGAGTAACATACACTATATTTTATTTTGGAAAAAAATATGGTTCCGTAATATATTTGGATTTTTCGGACACAAACTGAAAAAAATCAACCAAAAAGTTACTTATTTTGCGTACGCTGCCTAAACTACAAAAGATAGAACCATAAAATGTTTTAATTAATTGTAGATCTTATAAATATCTACAAAAAAGTCCGCGACACACTATACCTATCTATGTCGAGTGAGGCACAACAACCACATTTTTATTTAAAAATCTTGAATTTTTTTTGGTCTACATTTAAACGCGTTTTTTTTACTCATGCTATTAATTCTTATCAAAATAAATAATTTCATCAATAAGTACAGTTTATGTAGATAATATTTGGTCTTTGAATGATTAGAATTGGACGTTTGGTTTTGTAGTTGTGGTGAAATTAAAATATTACGATTTCTGCTGCACGGCCCGGGACTGCAGGCAGAAGTGACACTTTTGCTCGGAGCAAGACTTAGCCGCTTTGCGGGCGGTCCTTTAGTTAGTTCTAATAGAGATACGAGTATATTTAGTATCGGCTGTGCATCCGTGTAGCCGGGGCGGGTCGCTAGTATTAAATAAGAATAATTCTGGCGTTTTTACCATTTGTACGCTCCCTAGCGATTAATCGCAACTATCCTGAAACATTATAAAAATGATTAAAAAAGTAACTTCTAACCTATTACAATATATATTTAAGGTCCGTCTGTCATTAAGTAATACCTTGTATCGTATTTTAAAAATAAATGTATTTCTATTTTAATATTTCCACTCAAGTTATTTAAGGAAAGGCGATCACGGGTAAGTAGTCTGTTATAATTTTAAAAGCGGCTTAAAACATTTAAGCTGTATTCTAAACATTTATTGCGTCGGTTGTCTCGCTGCCAACTATTACGGAGGCTGCCGGCCTAACTCCCAACACCTAATTACTTCACCCTACAAAGATTTTAATTCGGAACTTCCTAAGTATTCACAATTTTTAAGAGAAATGCTGAATTTTTCGACTTTCTTAAGCGCTCTTTGAGATACTTTAAAATAATTGCTCTGCTTGTATTTTTGCCTTAAAACCCTGTTTTACGGGAATTTCGAAAACAATACATTTTTAATGGATGTTTTTGGAAAAGATAAATTGGAGTTTGTTTTGCAAGGCTTTTACACATGACTTTGTGATTCCAGTGATGTATGATTAACGAAACAACGACGTATCGTGTTTTTACTAAGGTTTACAAATACATGATCTGATGGCAGATAAAAATACAGTAATGATGAGTATGGAGAAGTAAATTAAGTATGTTTTATACAAATTAATAAATTCTTAAGCAAGTAAAAATATAATTCAACAAAATTTTAATAAATTGAAGACCCAAAAAATTACGACCTACCTTAAATTTACATACTTATTCTTAGAACGTTTATTACAAAATGAGATTTGCTAGAGAGAAAACATAATTTTGCTTCACCTTTATTTAACAACCAAATTTACTTTGTAAAAACGGCAGCTCGTAAGTACACTTTCTTCTTTCTTGATTACATTTTTATTATAGTACCTAGATTCATGAAAAAAACATGAATTTGTTTAGATTTTTTTTCTATGAAGGACAAATACGTGCTTCTGTAGATAAAAATGGTTCCAGAAAGTTGTCTCTATAACAGTCCTTATAGACCATATATACCAAAAAAAGTAATTTCTTGCTAAATAAGAAATACGCGATTACTATATAGACTTGTCGCTAACTAACCAAGTAGTTACAATAAAAAGAGCACCCACAAATAAATATTACATTTCCTACAATGCCTTCTAATCTTTCGTGGCAAGTCGTACAAGTGCTATTACCGCCTTTTGTCCGGTTATCTAGCTACCTGTCTGAGAATCGCCCTGTTTCGGACGCTAGCCAGAAGCCAGGTCCCGGGGGAGAGATTAATGGCTACTATCGCAACCCACATTCGGGCAGAATTGTTTTATGGGCCATTTTGAGACTTGCTCTTTTAGATGTTATCACGTGCTTTATATAATATTCTTTCCTTCAGAATACAGAAGAGTAAACGTTGAAACAGATTTTTTGCATCATAGCAGTTAAAAGTACCGAAAAAGAAGACATATGGTAGTTACAAAAAATACGACAGTGATGTTACAACATTTTTTTATAAATATTGTTATAGGTATATATTTATAAATATTATTATTAAACTTGCATTTGTTTATAAGTTGTGGAAAGTTGAATATAGATTTTACCACTTTTGTTGATAAATTGAAAAATACAAAATAAAAAACATATATAAGAAAAGGTCAGAGAACTTTACAGAGCTTGTACTGGAAGAGGTGGCAAGGGCATGGCACTAATAAAACTTTGCTAGAGTTGCCTCCTGGCACGTTAATTACCTCTTTAGTGAGTCATGTCTCCTTTGTGACAAAATGCCAAGATGATGATGATTTATGTTATTTTAATCTTTAAGATTAAAGAATGAACATAACTATTTTTTAACTTTTTTACTAATATAAATACTTTCTGAGATGTTACGCCTAAAGTTCAGGTCAAGAGTATAAATCGACGATCTTGCATGATGAGAGTTATGAATGTGGATGAATTGAAAGATGTAGGTAATCGAGGCATGTGAAAAAATGAAATGTTTTCCTATCCCTCCGGAAAAGAGACATGATTTTGTAATGATGAAAAAAAAATTCTTCTCATTCTTTCTCACATATTACGTCAGAGGCGACTGAAGTTATATTGAGTGAACGATGGGTTAGGTTTCGTGGTCGTGGTAAAAATGCAAGGAGGATTATGATAATTAAATTATCAAAATATCTATCTACTCCGTTAGGGATAAAGACGTGATTATATGTATGTATTCATGTTAAATTAATTTAATGTCGTGTGACTTGTTTCAGATAATCTCTCTGAATATGGCTGCAAATCGCGACACGTACTTTGTAATTTGACATTTTAAATCCCCTCATTTACAGAGTTGGAGCAAAGTTAATTGCAATAAAATAAAAGCGACACGAGCGGAGCTTCGATTCATTCGTTACTTTAATATCTGAAACCATTTGCTCGTTCCAGTTTTTGTACGGTAAAATGTGTGGGGACAAAATTTGTGTGCTGATTTATATTTTTCAAAAAGGCGAAAGACGAACGGTGGTAAAAAAGTGAAGAAGTAAGAGACTTAAAATTAATTTTCATATTAGTGGCGGTAGTGATATTTTTAACGCTCGATATTTAACGTTTCTAAAAAAATAAACATGGTAAAATACCTAGGTACTTCATAAAGCTAAATGCTGGTCAACCAATACATTGGAAATCACGTCAGTGTAATAACCTAACCTTCTCACTCGTATGTAAAACCGTGAACCCTGAAAATAAGCGGAATCAGACTCAACTTGGATCATGGTTATACTCATTCATGAAATAGCTTTGCTCCCTCGCAGTGTTCTATGGATATTTTTTTATTGGCATGGATCTTGAATTATATCTTTATACTTGTATTAACTAAAAACTCTTTTAGTTATAAGTTATCCCATCAAGTCCTGACCTTACTTCGAGGCTCGCTCAATCTATATGATAATAGATAATAATTTTTTTTAACTTCTTTCTTATATCAAAACCAATCATCCACCCATATCTAACCCTTTTTATTTCTGATGTTTGTAAGTAAGCACGTCAAAAATAAATTTTTCGAAGAATATTGAAGGTTGTTTTTGTGACAATTCGTTTACAATTGTCACAAAACATGTCAAGTTATTTTACCAGCTTAAGTAATTTGCGTGACATGATTACGAGGTAAGAGCGACTATGCATTCCACTTTGTTCAAATCGTGATATTAACTCAAATATTTCCATACAGGTTGAAATTACATTGTTTTGTGTTGTCGTTTCCGTAAAAATACAATTCATATTATTGATACTTTATTTTATATTTTATAATTAAAATGCAAAAATATTCTCGGTCTTTTTTAAGGCGACGTGACGGGCTATTGACCTGTCAATAGTTAAATATCAATTCCATTCCTAAGAGATTCAGATGAACTTGGCCATTGAGTTTTTTCCAGTATATATGTAAATGTAATGACAATTTATTACAACTTTAAGCATACAAAGACCGAGTAATCTTGTTCTCAAACCCACCAATAGAAGAGAGGAGAGTATTTTTACTTTGTTTTTAAATATGTCCATTGGGTCCATGACAAATTTAGACAGTAATTAAAGTATTCTTATAATTTCACCATGAGTTATTGTTTCCACAATTGAAACAGTAAATTTTAATCATCATTAAAATGAAACTTGTAGCACTAAGTTATAATATCTAGAAACTGTGAATAAATTTATTCATTTCCCAGTAGTCATATTCATTTGAATAAATGGGACATTAATTAAAACCACTTTATAGTGCTGCGTCATTTTGTTAAATGACCAAGATTAAGTTTTCAATTTGGTTATTATTTTTACGGAAAGGAAACCTTTGCGTTTGTTCGAAAATTGCTAAAATAGTGTTTGATACATTTTTCAAACCTAACTGACATGTGATTGTTTCAGTCAGAATCATCATTATCTTACTTCACCCAGAAATACTGTATGAAAGACAATGTACACAAACAGCTGCTGAGTCTAGAAATTTGAAATTTGGCATGTCATTTTACTATGGCGGAGCTGCGGGCGTAATCTCGTACAATGTAAAACATAGGGATGAAAGGAAGTATCCAATTTTTTTTTATTTCAACATACACAATCAGGACCGCATTGAAAATACGATTTATACGTTTTGATCTGACTAGAGTACATACATTTTATTTATTTTTAAGTAAAATTGAACGTGCTTATAAGATTTATCTTATTTGTAAATTGCATCATTTAAATACTCGTACATTTATTAGTAGGCCTTAATTACTATAAACATATGCCTTTGTCTACATCTGGATCCGTTCGATTCAATCCGTTTATAAGATTAGGGCTATCCAATTTCTTTCCCTAATTTATTTCAGGGGCTGAATATCAACATTTAGGTAGATCTGGAAACCCTAATCTTTCAAACGAATCAATCAGAGATGATGGTAGCAGACGAAAACAATTTTTCTTATTATGAGTCAATTATACCATACTTGTAAGAAAGTAGTGGAAAGATGTAGTCTCTGCCTACGCCTCGGGTAAAAAGGTGTGATTTTATGTATGTATACCGTACTTTGGGATGTCTTTAGTTTAGCTGTAGGTAGACTGCAATAGGCTGTGATAATTTATAAACTTTCGTAGTAGATTTAAATAATGAAAATGAAACAAATTTCAACGAAACCAATGATGAAATTTGTAACTTGAATTTTTTACTCTCGTAGGTATCAACAAAGTGTGAAAAGTCGAAAGTCTTCTTTCTCTACAAATTCCTTTAGAAACTCTAACCATAGGCTCTATCTTTATAAGGCTTTATTTTTCATTTTCATTTCATCAATAATGAGGCTTAGCTGCGAAATCCTATATAATTGCGGGAATTATAAGGAATTTCGCCTTAAGCCGCTGAACTCACTGTGCCGGTGTAAAAACGGCTATAATTTTAAACGCGCGATGAATCACGAAATACAGGCGGTATACACCGACTGAATTATGAGCCATATATCACAAACGTGGCTTGACGTGGATTCATGGACGTGTGTATTTCAACCGGAAAATGCTTTATTCGCTCAGAAACGGGCATCGTTTAAATTGCTTCATTTTATTTTTATTCATCAACATGCATTCATCGCGGAGGTGAATTGAAGGATGGAAACTTTTGAAATTTAGGTTTACTTGTCGACTTTACAATTTTATTTGTGGCTTGTTATTTCAGTTCAAGTCATGCTTATTTTTTATTTTTAACATTGCTTTTTCTTATGTTTAATACTTAGGTATTTATGTTGAAAGTCCTTACCCTTAAAATATTTGTTGTGAATTCAATATTTAATTTACATTAAATAACTAATCAATATTCAACGTCTCTAAAACAATCGAAAATCCTTAAACTGCCAATAAAGCTCAGCAGGTAGATCTTGGACTGAAAACTGCATTAGCATCGAACTACTAACGAGTTTTTGAAAACATTCGTATTCACTAGCGAACTCGATAACGATGTTTCCAGAAAAAGTTATAATTCCCGATAACTCACTTCGTTTTTCCCTAAATTTGGTATCGCACCTATTGACCTCGTGAAACTCATAACAAAAAATATTTTACTAAAACATGCTACGTAAATAATAGAGAGTGGGTAGATAGAAAATGTATAAGGATAACTTGGTTCGTTTAGCATTTGCTAGGTACGAAGGTAAGAAGAAGTTAATTAACTAAGACAATATTAATTTTCAAAGATTGACTAGTAAGTACGTACATATACTAATTCAACAAAATTATCAGCTGGACGATATTTAAAAGAATTACTCTTTCCACAGAATCCGTTACCGGACTGCAGACTTTTTATTTATTTTATTTGGTTGCTTTATTTAAAACTTAAAAAATTGGTTAGTACAGTGGCGACATCTCTACACCACGTGCTATAATACTAAAAAAAATAACATTTTACGCAAGTAGTTTCTTTCTACATATTGAGAATCGTGATTCGCTGGAAGATCTTCTCTGTGCTGCTGTGGTGCTCGAGCCTCAAATATTGCTTCCACCAACTGTATGAGTATTATGCCGCGATACAGTAAAACCACGAAAGGTGAGTGGGTGCGAGACCCCAAATTCGGGAATGTAAACTTTTCAATCTGGCCCTTTCTTGCCCTGCTGAACCAATAAAGACATCCGAATTTGATCATTTGCGTCACGTTTTACCGCCGATCTAATCTTCCTAATTCTTGACGTCTTTTAAAAAGTTTTTATGATTGTTTCAACTTTAGCTTTCAGCATCGGTAAATAGTATTTTTCAGTAATCTACAAGCTTTCTACAAGGTCAAGTCCCTAACAGGGACAAACATAGTATCACAGTCACAAACATATTAAGATATGTATACGTTCATACAATTACGTTTTTATCTCTTATAATACAGACCCGAGTCTCAGAAAGACCAAAAGATCACGTTCAGTACACAAACAAACATATTATATGGCTATAAATGTATTATCACTTAACGATACTATCAACAATCCTTACTAATATTATAAATATATTATAAATGCGAAAGTAAGTTCACTTGTTTCCTTGTAGTCTCTGCACGCGTTATCTACTGAACTTATCTTCTTGAATTTTTTTAATTGCGAATATCATTAAGAGTCTGGAGAAGGACAAAGGGAACATTACATCCCGGTAAAAATTATAGTGCCCGTGAGATTCGCGAAAAAACCTGCCGGTATTATTTTGTAGGTGGCGCTAAATTCACGCGTACAAAGCGAGTAAAAGCTAGTATTTAGATAACCAACAACCACCATATACAAGTCACGACTACATCACAAATGAAGTGGCCTCTGATACGCCTCATTAAACTACAGATCTACTTATCGATCCACATCAATATAGCTTAGACCTTGAAACTAATTGCTGCAGAAATTGTATTATAATAGAAGGCACTACGTGGTGCTATGATATCACACATAATTACATTAGAATGTTTGTGTCAACATGAATCCTCTAGATTCTGGAAGGAGCCCGCGGGCATCGTGGTGGAAAGAATCATGTGATCTCATGATACCCTCAAAATGGCAAGAAGGGTGCACGGAGGTTTAAGTGGGCAGGCTAGCTTATATAGGTTACAGGAGACCTATGTGAAGACCTGGGTGGGCGTCAGTAAAAAGGCTTTCCCTGTCGAAAACAAAACAAAGGATGAAAGAGAACCATTCAATCTCTTTTCTGTGTAGCTTTATCATGAATCAAGCCAACCATCTTAACTTATGAACATTTGGACATGTTATTGAATTCCTAATTCTGAATATTACATTATTAACGAGCTTTGAACTGTGTCCCATAAATAATATTTTTAAGTATAAACCTTAAGGAATAAATAATCTAAAACTGTTATATACTACTGATCATTGTTTTAAAAGTATAAATGGCTAAGACGGTCATTGGTATTTCCCCCTAGCAGTGATTCAGTTTACAAACAGATTAGCGTGAAAGCTATCACTTGATATTACCATAGATAATATCAGCGTGCACTATTGATTGCTGCTGTCACGGTCGAGTCTATACGGTGCATTGGCCGTGAAACAGCCAACTGCGAACTACTCTCTGGGATTCGATTTTTAAATCAAATTAATTCAAATTTTTTATACATTACTAGGGACATTTCGAACATTACTCAATAGTCGTCACATCTTTTGTTTTCACAACATTGGTTGAAGTTTAATGAATAACTTAAAGCAAAGTTTAGTGACGCTCCCAAATCATCAGTGCAGAAGAAGCGGTAACAAATTGCACTGCTGCATGATCTTCAACAATGTCAACTTTACAATAATACAAAGTTAGAATAAGAAATGTGGACAAAAAAACGACTTAAAGAATAATAAATGTCCCAGTGGAATCCCAGAATTAATAGGAAAGAACACAACATGGGACTAGTGCAGGACTCATTATGTTTATCAGTATTATTTTGCATATGATATTTGCATTAGATTATTCATAATCATTTTTAATGTTTATCTTCTTACATCCTCATTTTTTTTGGAGAGGAGCCGATCCTGAATATGTCAGGTTTTAAGAAACGAACATTATGGGAATGTTTAATAGAAGTTCATTAATAAGAATTTATAAAATTTTTATTTCATCTTATTATCAGAATATTAAATTTTGGTTGAAAAGTGGTATTCAATTGAACATATACGCAAAAATTTGCAAAATTCTCAAATTCCTTGACATAAACTTATATTGAAAGATGAATCCATCAAGTCATTGGAGTACGAACATAGACCACCAGACGTCCTTCAACGAAAGCCAAACGTGACCTTAACTACATAATGCGAAGATCTAAAATAGATCATCAAGGATTTACCTTCGTCGCGCTTGATAGAAATGTTAAGGTTATAGTTCTCTTGGAAAATTATCCACTTGACCATATCACCTTTAACAATAAATTGAATATTATATGTATGTGACCTTTCCCTGATACCTTGTGAATTCACAGACTTATATAGTGATAACAATAATTCTAAACTGGTAAAAATAACTGAAAATCGATATTAAAAATAGCAAATCTATACTTCCATTCACTATGATTGCAAAAGTCTGTCTATATGTCTATTACGCTATACTTAACTGCTTAAACGTAGGACCGTGTTTGATGAAATTTTCTAGAAATTCTCACGGTAAAACCGGTAATTTTAGTTAAATTTGAGCGGAGCTGTGGGTAAAATATAATATCTAAATACCTATAAATGAGCAAATAATAAGCCGAGCCAAATAAAACAAACTTATTCCCTAAGCCATCACTCGTTGTGAATAAGTAAATATTCTTACAAATATATTTCTATGATCTTGATTTTTCTAGTGGGCGATTTCCAAGTTGTAGTAGATATAATACTTTTAATGACATGGAAGAATACACTATATACTCGTATATCGTATTACAGCCATTATAAAAATATTTACCTACATAATTTTTTAGTACTTGGTATTTACTTTGAACTGTACATATTTTTCAAGTATCGTCTGATGAAGATGCATCTGATACCACAGCAACAAACAAAATTTTGTAAGTAATTGGTTTGATTCTCTCAGTCTGATGGTAATTCTTAGATCACTAGCTTGTTCCTGCTGCTGGGCTTGCTTGCGAAGTTGTTGATTGTAAATCTTAAGATAACAGTACCAAACTTCAAAGTGAAAAGTTATCAACTTCAGTAGATAAAGCGTGAAGATACACACTCACACAAGATCATTCCTTACGTAACCACAACTAATATTCACAAAACCCAAAGCCAAGGTTTTGCAGCCTTTTTTAGAAACATTTAAAAAGTAAAAAAGAATTATACAAGTATTTTCCTTGATTGGTTTTTACAATATACGCGGGTAGAAATACACCTGACACAAACTATGTTTTTTCTTTACAATCAGAGCTCTTGCTTATTCTCATAGTCGCCTTTTATGACATTTCACAGTAAGGATACTAATGATAGTGATTCAACCGCGAGCCAAACCTTACAAAATAAAACTGACTTTTGCATTTTTAAATTAAGCGAACTTACTTCTGTAGTCAGGATGTTTTGAAGCAATAATCTGTGCATATATCCAGTTGAACTTAACCCATAAATTATGTAGTGCATAAACATTTGGTTAGAACAAGTTCAACCACTGTTACAATACGAGCAGTTAATACGTGCAAAGTTGGTTATACTCCTGAGGAATGTTCTGGAACACAGGAATGTAGAGCTTTACTGCTACAATAATAAAGTTTTGTAAGCGGTTTTTTCGATTCCCATACGCGTTTCGGGAAATCTTGATACTCTCGTGTAGGTAAGTATAAAAATAAATGTGCTCCATATATTAAGATAAAAAGTGCAGATAACTTAGCAAATTCCTTAATGATTTTAAGACACAATAATAGATACGTACGTGTAGTGTACAAGCAAATATCAAATCAGTAATTAATTTATTGAAGTAAAATCGACATTTCAAGAGAAAATTCCATCACAATTTTAATGAAGAGATGAGGTTAACAGGAGATCTTAATCAATTAAGAATTTTCAAAATGGCTGATTAAATTTACGGTTGAAGTATTTTTGCCAATATATTTTACGATTCAGCACGTCTAATTAGACGTGTTATTAAGTTCGTTGTTATTCGGTAAACGATCTATGGCTGGGTGAACGTGTGAGAAATGAAATATAAGATTTACAGCGCTTTAGGTTCAGAGTTACTGTCATGCTAGATTGCGCTCAAAAATCCTAGGTTTTGAAATGACATTCGTTTTAATATTCTGTCAATTTTATATACTATGTATAAAGCATACAATAATGTCATGGAGGACTTAATAATTATCTAGTCGCCATTCGTTTCCTTGCAATGTAAAATACATTACGTCTAACGTAGTTTTACCACTGTTCTTTTTCTCTCATATTTACGTATTTCTGGTGAAATCTCTCATTGCTATTTCAGGATCCTGAAACCTCCTACTTTGTAACATTTCTTAATCTCTATTTTATCCGACTTTAAATATAACTGTGATGGTCACGAAAAAAACAACTAGAATACTCTATGGTTTTCATTCAATGTGCGCTCTATAGTAGAAAAACCATATTAGTCTATAGCTTCGGGTCATTGCAGTTCTAGGCACGATTCGGAAACGTGCGGTTTTATTTTGTATAGATAAGGGCTTTGCGTCGAAACTTGGAATATTGGTTCGGTCGCAAAAGTATTGCACTTTTCGAGCGTGTTAGCAAACAGAACGGTTTGATTGCATCAGTGATTTCGGCGATATTAAAGACCGAGATAAATTACGTTGGCATGGCAAGGTAGAAAAAGGGGTTCACTACCAGAACGCATAAAAATTTTAAGCATAAAATAAGTTAGCATAATGAAATTACAACTAATTACAAATTCCCATAATACTAATAAGCACAACACGTTTTAGCATACACTTTTTAGCATAAATACAATAAGCATAAACATGATTTCGCACAAACCAATTAACCATAACTGTAAAAAAGCATAATGGATATTTACCATTTACACCAGCAACCTAACAAACCTATAGGCTGTTGAGCTCCGCGTGGATGTCGATTCTAACACATAAATTTTTTATATAGTTATGGAAAAAATTTTGAATAAACAAAATGACTATTCATCTAAAATAGATTTTTTAAAAGCAATTGCTAATAATTTACATTTAAAATAGAAATAATTATTTACCATACTATTATACATACACATTCATGTAAGTAGCAATATAAATTTTGCATGCAACTCATTAAACATTACCTATTATGATAAAATACTATTATGCGACATTCCATTATGCCTAAAAAAATTGTGCAAAAAAAAATTATGCATAAATGCATTATGCTAAATTATAATTATGCCAAAGCACATATGATGCTAAAACGTAATTAGGTCAATTTACTATTATGCTAAATAGATTATGCCACTTCGATTATGCCATTCCATTTTATGACAAAACTCATTATGCCAATTAAAGGGATCCCAGAAAAAGGATACTATACTTGAAGACAAGAGTTCATCCGTGGCTACACCTACGAAAAATCCCGAAAATATCCGTTACCGTGGGAATTTTCGGGAATCCTATCCACCGATAGACTACATAAGTAACCTATGCATGCTAAATTTTAAAACTTCTTCTTCTCTTCTTCTCACGGTTAGAGCTTTTACATTCAGTTGACTGAAATGTGCAGGTTTCTTTTAATTGGTTTTCCTCGCTGTTAATGCGTCGGTTAGCAAACAAACTAAAAA
Organism: Amyelois transitella; assembly: GCF_032362555.1. Classification (NCBI taxonomy): domain Eukaryota; kingdom Metazoa; phylum Arthropoda; class Insecta; order Lepidoptera; family Pyralidae; genus Amyelois; species Amyelois transitella. The sequence goes on from NC_083509.1 coordinate 3,554,312, forward strand.
AACTATTTGTAACGATATGTGTATATTGATTCACATCACTTTTTTTGAGCGGATACCAAATCTTTAAAACGGTAAATACCGTTGTACAAATATTGTTAACATTTTTAAATTAAGCTTGTTTTTATTAAGTACATTAAAGTACGTTGGAGCAGTTAATAGTTTCATTTGTAGCTCGGGGCAAATTGTAATGGATGGTCAGCCGGCGGCCATTCATTTGCTGGAAATACGAGTCAGTGCTACTTTATGTCTACGCTTGTTTTGTATATGTTTGCAGTGGCCATATGATAATTATTTTCAATAAAAGGTAAAACTAATTAGTTAACAATTTGGTGAGTTACTCAGTACCATTTAGATGTCTTGAAATTTAATGTTAACACATAACAAATAAGTGAAACAGAACAAAAACCTCTGAGAATTCCCCGAAAATAGCGAATTCAAAGAAAATGACAACAATATCTAAGCCGCATTTCGAAACAAAGAAAATCTACACGTGTTGAAATAAGTGTTGCTATTTGTGAAATTTTTGATTTATTAAACAATGCTTGTTTTAGTACGTATCCTCGAGCGAGAAGCCTGACGACCCCACCCCCTTGAAGCTTAGTGGCAGAGGGTGCAACTGGGATGAGAGAGAGAGACTCAGGCGAGTTACCGAGGTAAACAAACTGTTCAACAGCACATTCGCGGATTCGCAGTGTTTTCGTTATATATTTGATTTGTACTTGCTTAACTTTTTAGTCGCCTTCTACCACATTTATAGGCAGAGCATTTTTATTCTACTTTGTCGAAAACCACACAGCTAACGACTTCCTGCCTTTCCTGAGCTCAAAATTTCCCTCTTACTTAATGTTGCGTTAAGTGAAGCAAACTTTTAAGCAACATTGAATTTAAGTAAATGGATTTTAGTTGCTGCACAGTTTCTGATCATAAAATTGAGTACAAAATTATTTACTTAGCAAACATTTTTAGTTTAACTTTGTGCACACTTTACTGGTGTTTAAAAAAAAAACTGTGTCTGCGTGTTAGGCTGTTTGTGAGAATCAATACATCAAATACAAACGTGATTATTAAAAAAAAACAGACTTTCGTTTGTTGATGAAAGTCCTGAATTGAGCGTTTAAATGCGTTTGAGCATTCATGCCGCATAGTTGTGAAAAAGGTAAAGGACACCGGAAAAATATTTTTTATGAGTTATTTTAAGCCCATCGCTTTCCGCGATATTTAACAATAAAATATAAAACTTAAAATTCTCATAAAATCACTTAAAGTGCCACATGCGGTATGGTCCATTACGCGTTATTTATTTTATTCGTTGACCAGAGTCTTTATATAATTTGCTCTAAATGATTTTGTAGCACAAACTTGCCTAGCTGATGTATAATTACAAAAACTCTCATTATTCTCTCCAATTAGTGATATTTTTCAAATCTACATGTAGAATATTCGTCGTCGCTTATTTACAAGGGTCAAAGGTTACAAAACATACGATGAATAATTCATGGCGGGCGGACTGTCGCTTTGTGGCCAGTAATTCATTTAGTGCAAGAGGAGACACCACAGTTTACGGTAGCGGACTTGTTTCTAAAACTCAGTTGGAGGTTTTTTCATGATAACTCTAAAAAGATACGGCCAAACAATTAAGTTGAAGTGTTATTTTTAGTTGTAATTGATTTCGTGTAAGTAAATATGCGTATACATTGGTATTGGCAATTTGACATCAAGATTCCCTGACTATGTAGTTAAGAGGTCCATACAAAGTATTTAATTCAAGTTATCTAGGAGGGAACTCCAAAAATATCTGAATGCCACCACTTGTAAATGTGCTTGAATAGGCTGTTAATGTATCAAAATAATATACATAAGTAGGTATGTATGTATGTAGTACAAATGATTTTTCTTTAAAATATGGTACAAAATATCCCCCCGGCTTTGTTTTAACTAGATAAGAGTAATTATAAAGTTTAATGCAAACCTATTTAAGATAAAATGCGTGAACCAGTTTTAATAAATCAATCATATTTTAACTGACCGTTATGCATGCAAACCATTCATTGAAATGAATGAACCAATAAAGTTAAGCATTGCGATCGTAAACGAGTGTACACCACATGCGAATGAAAATTGCTTCATTAATATAATATTTTTTAAATTACAGTACATACATAGGTACATATGATCACGTCTTTATCCCTTACGGGGTAGACAGAGCAAACAGTCTTGAAAAGACTGATAGGCCACGTTCAGCTGTTTGGCTTAATGATAGAATTGAGATTTAAATAGTGACGGGTTGCTAGCCCATCGCCTAAAAGAAGAATCCCAAGTTTATAAGCCTATCCCTTAGTCGCCTTTTACGACATCCAAGAGAACGAGATGGAGTGGTCCTATTCTTTTTTTTTATTGGTGCCGGGAACCACACGACATTAAATAACTGTAACTTGGTCAATAACGTGTTTATGTATAATAAAAAATAACAATAATTTGTATCACTATATACGAAGGCACATTATTAATGCGCAGGTTCGGATTCAGGCAAAAATATAGAAAATTACTCTTTCACAGTTACTTAGTTATTAATTTATCTGCTTTAATCTACCGTAAAGATTTATATTATTTCTAAATCGTTCAGATTTTTCTTGAGAGATGATAAATATCAAACATACATGTTCACATAATTTTATATTTATAGTATAAGTAGGTATTACGATGCCCACAAAGTATATAAGCTAAATTACTAAAAATACTCTCTGCTCAATTCAAACCGGCCACAAACATAACATTACCATATTCCACAGACGGTTTTCGATCTCAGTCTAGACTGAGTGTTTATTTTCTTGAGAAGTCTCTCACTATTTCCACTTGCAAATCGACTCCAGCGGACTGTACTTTAAGGACCAGAATGACGCCATTGAATTAGTGTTATATGATATCATACAAGCTTTCTAGCGACTAAAATTTGTACGTTAAATAGCTAATATCAATGAAATTAATTTATAAAGCATTGTTGTTTAGAAGTTCCACAAAATATTAAAAATGATTTCGCGACTGTTGGCTTTGGCTTTCTCCGTAATACGTGATTAAATGTATGTATGAAACCGATTTCATTATTCACCTCACCAGGTTGATTGATTTCTTTCTCATCCATACCTTTCTCCAGCCCAGAAAATGATAAATACATTTATCAAATAACGCTCAACGCTACGTACACGCTAGGTATAGTGAAGGTAGTGTTGTGCTCTTGGCGTGGAACACATAAAAATGTTCCTCGATATATCGCATTACATACTTCCAAACTATTTAGAACACACGATTCGATTTTTAAAATAACTTCAAAGCAACTAAATCGTAAACGTCGTTTGCAACTTATCGCGGGGCGAAATCTAATAGCTGTATAGGCTCATTCTAAATATGTAGAAATCAAATGTGTATGTTCAATTTAAAATATTATTGATGCCTATCTTATTATAGTGCGAGGGTAGTACCGCCACTGATCTTCAACAACAGATTGTTAATATAATTAAATTTTACTTTTATTTTATGATTAAATTTCCCAAAAGGTGTCTAAATTACGTATATACGTGAGGATCAGTGCGCAGTAACTGACCACACGTCATTCATTCGTCGCTCTCATACAAAATACAAAATCGCTGACACACATACATTGTGTCCCTACAGCTGTTACATAGAAAACGTATCGATAAGATAAAAGTGAATAAGGTGTATGGCATCAAATTATTGTAACGAATTATGTTGGTGTACTCCTCATAATTTAAGACTGCTATCTACAACAAGGTAAGCTAAAGCACTACTTTATTTGAAACTACAAAAACACATTTGTTTTACATACGTGGCGCTATTTTTTGTAAACGGTTGTTGGTCTTCCAAATAAATAAATAAACACCTACTTCAGTAGTAGCATTTTGACGATCCTTGAATAAAAATACATATTCATATTGACCCAACAAGAATTGGATTGAATACAGTATTTGATATGAGCGTAGCAATTTTAAACATCAGACATACATACAAACATATATATAATCACATCTACATCCCTTACTGCGTAGACAGAGTCAACAGTCTTGAAAGGCCACGTTCAGCTGCTTGGCTTAAAGATAGAATTGAGCTTTAAATAGTGACAAGTAGCTAGCCCATAGCCTTAAACAAGAATCCCAAGCTTATAAGCCTAACCTATTTGAAATAGGTAGGTGAGCAATAAAGATAACTTATACCTAATCGGATCAGTGAATCGAATCGAAATCAATGAACGAGACTTATTCGCTCTTAATTCATTATTCATTAATAGACGAGCACGTGGTAGCAAAGGGCGAGGGTCGGATACTGTCGACAGATTATTCAAGGCATATACAATAGGTAACACTTGTATGTTATCAGCTATTTGATACATCTATCTTATTTATATATAAAGTCTCCGAAATAAGAAAATAGCGAAAACTTTAATGAGTTCCTGAATTTTTTTAAACATTATAAGATCACTTGCCACAATCCTTGCATACTTAGTCGCTTCTTCCATAAATATTTATCTCACTTTTCATGCACGTTTGCCGGTTGCTTTGATCAAAGTAAGTTATTATTTTCACACTCTTATGGGAAAATTAAAACATAACATTTTTGACTTCATACTATAACCATAATATTTAAGCAGCGTAATTAAAATCTGAAATCAATGAAAACAACCATTTACCAACCCAGTGACGCTCATGAATTTACAAAATGCAACAATCATGACGATATAAATTCAACATGGACTACATTAATAAATTCCCCAAGCCGCATTTACATAACAAAGCGACTCATTATATTCATAATATTCTGAATTTCAGCAATCCACGCCAATACGCCATCATCATTTGTACTAACGAGTTGCGAAAAGGTAACGATTTTACGGTATCATTTCACATGCGCGCAGCCGCTGGAAGTAACAGCCCTGAATTTAAAAAAAATTATAATGTCCAAAAAATTACACTTTGAACAATTGGACAGTCTGCATCCAGCGCGTACGCAATAGATTACTTTTGCAAGTAGAGACAGATGAATGTGGATGAAGCAAAGGACCAATAAAAAATTAAAGTATTTTATAGAAAGGTACCTACAATTAGACATAAAATTACAAAAATAAGATTAATAAAAAAGTGTCAAAGTAAAAGTATAGATTTTGTATCTAAAAATATGTACTCTGCTTATACCCCACTTGGAAAGAGGGATGATTATGATATGTACGCTTTTAATAGATTTTCATTTTCTTTCTATTTTAGAGGCACAAGTCAGAATTCTTTACGCAAACACGACACCGTGATGGAAGCCGGAATCCATTAGTAGTATTAAATAGACGACCTTGTCCTGAGCACAATAGTCAGCCACAACACGAAATGTCGAGATTTAGCGTCCAATTGTTTGAATATCGATCTTAACTAAAACAAAGTAAAAAACGAATGTTTATACTGAAATTTATTACCTGTTTACGAGTACATTTTCTACAGATAAATAGGTTTTTTTTAATAGGACCGTTTGCTATGATGAATATTTAAATATAATTTTAAATTTATTAAATAACAAATAATAACTATTACATATTTGACCTTACAAAAACCTAGGGAGAAAAAAGAAATACCTATAAACAAAAGAAAATCTTTGTTCTACATTCAAATGTAACCTACACTAATATTCAAATTTCTGTAGTCCAACGATAAAGTTCTTTTTTTATTATATTCATAACTTAGAGTACTAAAGAAGATTACGTCCATCTAAGTCACTATTAACCTAATGAAATGCGCATAGTGTTAATAAACACAACTTGTTTGTGTGGTAACTAGCATACTGTTTGCTTGTTGCTATTAAAGGATTTTCACACGTGCCCATCAAGGTGACAGATAAAATTATCACAATTTTATATTATAAATGAGAAAGTACGTTCGTTTATTACCTCTTCACGCGTTATCTACTAAACCAATCTTATTGAAATTTCGTGTGTATGTAACTGAAAGTCTTGCGGAAGCCTTTTATCCCGGTAAAAATATACTAATAAAAATTAGTTACCGTGGGATTTGTGAAAAACCTGTATTCTTGTATAGGTATGAGCTAGCTAAAAATAAGATACTACAGACCAGGACAAGTATAATAAGAAGTATGGAAAACGAAATACAGACCTCGGAGCAGAGTGAAAAAAATAAAGAAGCAGAGTAAGAAAAATAACAAAGATGTTAAAGGAAACTGACCTTATAGTAGAAATTAAGTTGCTGGAATACCAACTCACATTCATTATCAATGTAAAATTGAGTTTAATTGCTAGCTTGTTACATTTTCACGAGTTATCAACTGAATTAATCTTCTTGAAATATTACGTATACATAATTAAGAAAGCCTGTCTGGAGAAAGACATAAGGTACCTTTCATCCCGGTAAAAACTATAATACCCGAGAAATTTGCGGAAAACCTAATACTGGTTTTTGGGTTAAATTTGGCGCTTTTTATAGGTGGCATTTAAATCGTAAAGGGCGGCAGTAAACTTAGTTTTTAAGTAATTTATTTGACGTCAACCAAGTTGTTAAACCATACGACAATTATTAAGCGATATAATAGTATCCTATAATAATGAATAAAAAATTTTGAATTTTGAATTTTGGTGACTTAGGGATAGGCTCATAAATTTGGGACTCTTCTTGTAGGCAATGGGCTAGCAACCTGTCACTATTTGCATCTCAATTCTATTAAGTACTCAACTAACGGTTTTCGCTTCAATGTTTTTGGAAGCGGTGGAGCTCTCACTGGCGGCTTATTTTTTCAGAAGCTAGAAAGAGAAATGAAAACTACTAAAAAGCAAGGCTAACATGAATAATAATAATATAATAATAAATCGTTTATTTTTATCTCAACTTATTAGTAGTAAGTATACATAGTTCAGCTTATGGCAAGTATTCTTATAGTTTCTTCTATATACATTCACATCTATTGTGCAACAAAGTATCACTCATATTCTACCCACGATGTGTCCGGGAAATGTGAAATGGCTCTTACCTTAGTCACACAATACCTGCCTTCGTATGGACGGCGCGCCCTGGCATTCAATTTGTGAGGGAAAACAGCACGTGACCACAAAAAGAAAACAAATGTTGCTCTTTTTATTTTACGAAACGAAAGTTACAGGTTGGTTTTTGAAAGATTATATATGAGAAATAGAATTATTTATATAAAATTCAAGAAATAAACTTATTGGAATATTGAAAATTAATTGTGTAGTTTCGTAAATAATCTGAAGTCTGTGCCTTTTTCACTATTTGAAATCTCATAGCTGAAGCAAATGTGAAGGGAAGAGTTTTACCAAAAATAAGCTAAAATAAACTAACGTAAGATATAAATCATCTAGAACCACTTACTAAAAGGGCACAGAAATAGCTGTTAAATTATCCACCGAAATAATTTCGTGTTAAAATACTTAATCAACAAAGGAAGGATGACGTTTAATCAAGATATAAGTTTATATTATTTCGGAGAAATGAACAAAATATAAGTCATAAATGTACTATACAACGCGACGTGTAGGACCTGCCAATGAACGTCTCTGAATTTTCTCAAAGACGTGATTTTCTCTAACTAAATCGGTCCAAGCACCATCCCACTCTATCTGGTATTAAGGTTTAAATCCATTGCTGTGAAAATGTGTAATTACATTATGAATTTCTTGTCATACAATGAAAATATGAGTGTTTTAAATATGGGTATAAAATACAGTTACAAATATCGTTCTGCCTATTGCCCAAACCTAAGGTTTTGGAGGGAAAGGAGTACCGTAAGTCACTTTATGACGTAAATCAACATGTTCATGATTAGATAAGGATTCTTCTTTCAGACAGTGGAAAAACCTGTCATTACACGAATCTTCCGCCATGCCATGTGGTCCCCGGTACCAATAAAAAAACGGACCACTCCATCATTTTCCCATGGATAATGTTAAAGGCGACTAAGGGCTAATAAACTTGGGATTCTTATTCTAGGCGATGGGCTAGCGACCTGTCACAATTTGAATATCAATTCTGTCATGGAGCCATACAGCTGTGCGTGGCCTTTCAGTCTTTTCAAGGCTGTTTAGATATGTCTACCCCGGAAGATAATATGAATGTATTTACATGAATCTTAAAACCGTCAGAAAGCTATCCAGGTGAACATGGCCTTTGCGTCTTTTTCAGACTATTGTCAATTCTATAAAAGTAAAAAGTAAAAAAAATCATTGTTACAAGCACCACTGAATATAACAAACCTATAACAATATGTTACTTATAACAATATGCATGTTATTCACGTTCATTTTCAGAACTATGGATCTGCATCTTTAAAGTCGTCGAAAGCTGGACAGTTAAGTCAATCGGATCGTTATGTCCTCCAGTCTGGAGCAGAAATGCAATCAAAGGAAATGCTGGCTTTATTGGCGGCGGTCGCATTCCCTCTTGTCACCCCCTCATTGAAAGCCCTTCTAAGGACTAACCCTGTAGGTCAATAGGTTGAAAACCTCTACAGATATGGTCAGAAAGATAGGATTTATGAAGCTGTGTGGATGGAAGGATGTTCGTTTTGATTTTAAAGAATTTGGTAAAGTGGAGTTTTGCCATCCAATTTATAAAAGTCTCTGAATAAATTTACTTTAAGACTTAACAGAGTTAAAAAAGTACTGACTTTCGTATCCTTACTAGGGTATGAAGATACAATGACTTTTTCTGATGGGCTTGGGTCGAAGTAAGTTTTTTGTGTACTTATTTAAAAAAGTGAGATAATGCTATTAGCATTAAGTCCGCCTATTGTAAATGTTATAATAGAGAACAAATAAAATATCGCTGAGTTAGTCCCCATAACGCAAACTTACTTTTGGCCTATTTTGCTCTGCATTGTTCGTTTTCAATATGTCAACATTAGATATCTCTTAATGGTAAAACAAAATAAAAACTTATTAAACAGACATAACACTGTTCTAAGAGTATTCTCTTAGTGTCGTTATTTTAATGTAGAAAATTCCACTTTGACTTTGAAATAATTGCTCTATTCTCCAGTCGGCACTGTTTCCGAAGCAGCTACTTTTTTTTTAAATTACGTGACTACTTCAGTTGACTTTGTTTAATGATGGAATAACTGTTCCACATTGCACTTTATTTATACAGTTTAAAAATATTATTTCTACAAATGAAAAAACTAAAACATAGTTCATTATCTGAAATATGTTTTAGCTACATAAATACCCATACAATTAAATTTGGTATTTTTACTACATTGCCTTACAGTAGGAATTTTGTGTTACTAGTGGTGAGCGAAATTTATGAAACTGATATATCTTATATATTCATTTTTTTGAGCAAGAGAGCGCTTTGATAATGTACTGGTTAACCTGCCTGAGCACCTGAGCATATGCTAGCTTCCACCCACAGCTCCGCCCGCGCGAATAACGATAACTTAAGAGGAGGCTAACTCAATCTGCCTTATTTGTCTGTTAATATATTTATTTATTTAACAATCCTTCATTATATAAGCATTTATTTTCTTACGGCCCAAACACGTTAAATTTAAAAGGAGCTACAAAAGAAAGGTACAGCTGAACGATTTCATTAAGACTATGGAATTTATTAATTGACAGTATTCCTTTTTCCATTCGATCCCTTAAAAGACTTTCGTTTTCAAAACATTGCTCTTATTTAAAAATTTCTTAAATTTAAAAGTATATATTATAAAATATATATTAATTTCTTAAGGAAAGACAGAGCCAATAGTCACAAGGCTTTCGAGTGTTATATGTCTGGCTTAATAAGATGGAATCGAGATTACTTTACATTAGATATAATAAATGTACTTGTGGCTATACCTCCAAGTGAGTTGTGAACCTAATTTATTTGTTATTCTTGAACCAAAATGTCCTTTATATTGTTGTTTATTTGTATTTATACAGTGTCAGATCACCGGTTTTACGCTTACGCATTCTCCCTATCAAAGGCAGGTAGGTAAATGTGTGTATATTTTTATTTTATCTTTACTGAAATATTTGTACGCAAAAAGTCGTATACATTTTCGTAGGCATAAAATGTTTATTGTCTTTTGTCACCTTTGATTTATTTGCTGGTATTATATTTTTGTATGTTGACTAGGAAGTACGCAGTACAATCTGAATCGTATTGGCAATTTTCCCTAGAAAAACATTGAAACACAAGAATACTCGTAATCTTTAGTTTTTTTTTTTAATTATAGCTTAGATGATAATGATAGTAAACGATATAAAAACTTTATTTAAACTAAGTAACAATTATTTAATTAATTATTGACTAGATACTATTAAAAACAAATCTAAAGGGAGGTCCATTTATTAACAAAACTGGGTGTTATTTTAAGAGGAGGTCCTTCCCACTTTACGTCGATCTTCGATCGTCAACTCGGCAACACGACGACCTAGAAAAGACGCCTTTTACGACATCCACAAGGAAAGAGATGGAGTGGTCCTACTCTTGCTGCTGGAAACCACACGGCTGATTTTGACGCCAGGATTTATTTGGCTTACGTTGTCTATTAGCAAGTTACTTAGTAATGCAAGTGCTTTATATTGTTGTTTGCTAAAAAGAAGCATGTTGCCAATCAAATAAAGATTTTAATACTTTACCAATACAAGTGCGAATCCAAGTGCCATAATATAAAGGACGTTCTTTCCCTACCAGCCATCTTTCATAGAAGAAAGGTATAGGACTATAAGACTTCTGTCTATTTCTCAAATAAACAAATTCTTATTAATACAAATGAGAGTAACACTCGTTCTTCTCCACTGAGGCGAGTATACAGTTCGCTTGAGATGGAATGAAACTGCGTTTGATGTCTCGTTTACACTCAACAAAGATCGTGTCTATATCTAACGTAAGTCTATCGTTCGTGAAGTGTCGATAACGAACATCCGAACCTTTGTGCGCTGATTTCTTTTGATCTGACATCTTCCACACCAACACGTATGGGTGGCAGACAAAATAGTTTATAGAAAAATCTTTCTTCTGTGTATGTGTGATCTCGGTTGCATTCTTAGCGATTTTCTTCAAAGGGAAATAGTTAGATTCTACTCTTTAATGTTGTGAATTTTTTAAGTAAATAAATATGTAAAATATACACGGAACAAATTACACAGATTCAGTTAGCCTCGAAGTAAGTTCGTGACTTGTGTTACAAGATGTTATTAGTTCGTTTCTCATGATGCCCTGGCCGGGATTCGAACCCGGGACCTCCGGTGTCACAGACAAGCGTACTACCGCTGCGCCACAAAGAGAGAGTAAAATTTTTGCCTATGTTTGTGAGTGAGATATTTGATTCTAAACGATGTCCAGTCTAACAGACAAAAAATATTTTATATTTAGTAATATATAAAGAGAGGCTTATATATTACAAGAAGTGACATACATATAAAAAAAAAAATCCTGATTAATATATCGACTCACCTCTAACTAAGATATTTGCTTTAACGCAGGCATAAAACAATGCCTTCAAAACGATTTGGTTTTAAAAAGAAAAATTCAGAAATAGAACAACAATAAAAACAAAAAACAAGTTAAATATACATACATTGTTCAACCGTTGACGGCTACAGAATACGTTCCATCCATCTTCATTGGTGAAAAAACACTTGCAGAAAAAGACTGACAGGCTTAATTAGACTTAATGAATGGTACAGAAACACACGACCCGCAAAGTGGAGCTGTCTTAAGGCGATTACACCCACGGAAAAGGCGAGCTTAATTAAAAAGAGAAGACATTTTTGGAACAAAACCTGCTAGATTTTTTATGGATTTTACAATTAAATCAATTAGAGTAGGTCAGCAGCTCCGGCCGCGTAAACAAAAATTCGTTTATATCCATTCTCTCGGGAATTATAAGATACCATCTATTTGGTGCACATCTATATCACAATAAGAACCTACGGTTACATTGTAGGTGAACCTCACTCATGTCGGAATATGGTCACACAGAGAATGTGCAGGTTTTCTTAGAATGTTTCCTCTCACCGTAAGAGCATTGATTGGGTTGGCCATCAGCACTCTAGTTAGTTAGCTATATGACTCGAAGAACATAAACAGTCATTTTTACTTAGTCACGGTAAGATTTGAACCTGACAAACATCGATGTTCTATTTCTATGTAAATAATGACGTATAAAGGCAATCAAAACTTTCAGGATTTCAAGTATCTTGCCCGTTATATTGAATTATTCAGCGCTTACTACAATATTGAAACAGTACATAAAATATTGAGGAGTTACGAAGCCTGCGCAAACTTCGGTCATTTTTCTTGAAAGTTGTAATGACACGCCGACTCAGGTGTTCCAGGCTAAGTTGATATTACGTTGGTAAATATTCGAAGACTGAGTGTTATTTGTTTAATATTTACTGAACCTTTGCCTAATTGACATTTACAAAGGCATTTAGTTAGGAATACTTCTAGAATATACCTTCTTTTGAGCGATTCTATAAAACATTTTAAATAAAGTACGATTCATTTTGTGCTCGCGACATCCCTTCTGTTTTAGTAAGCCTGAGAACTACTTAAAACTACTAAATATTTTTTTTTAACAATTTAACAAGAGGATTTAGTGAAAATATTTAAATATAAACGAATATAAAAAATAAATAGCCGCTGTAAAATGCCTTTTCTAATATAAATTTACGTGAAAAACACAACCCATGTTGGAGAAGGTAACATTTAATTAAATGTTTTTTTAAAGTTATACTAAAAATCTGTTAACAGCCGTTTTAACATTTAGATGTGTATGAAAGCTTTGAGTCGACGTGTGCGAAATGCTACACTCGCAAGCAAGGCCCGAGTGAAATTTCATTAAAATGAAAATTTTTCACAATTTCACACTTTGCCTTCACGCTTGGGGCCTCTTACGAGTAGAATTGCAGTTGAAATAATTTGTGGATTCGTTTAAAGATTTTATTTTATCAAAAGTAAAGCATACAAATTAAAACAAATAAAATTAAATTAAATGTCATAAAATTATGCCTTTTTCTGGATGAACACTACATCTTTCTATCTAACGCAACATAGTCCAACGATACATTTTTTTAAATATACGTTTATATATTTAAAAAGATATATGTATTCCGAACTGGAATAAATAGTTTAGTAAGATTATTCACTCCAAAATAACTCTTCATAAAGTGATAGCAACGCTCGGGACGACGAATACTTAGTATTCTATTTGGACTCAAATACTAAGTCGATAGTTCATTGGGAATTCAATAATTGGAATGCTTGGCTCAGTTCCAAATTGTTTAATCTCTCAATTTGGATTAAATGATTTCATGGTTCATTGAAACATTGGATAGATAATTAGATTTGAATATGTACTTATGAATACCTACTTAATTAGATATTACTAGGTACCATTCCTTGTCGCTCCCAAAAATGATTATCCCTATGGCGTAATGTTCAATTATTGTGAGTAATCTGTAAATTTTGGAATCCGTATATTTGTTAGTTCCACTCTATCTGTGAGTATCATGATACTCATGAGTCAACAATAAAAATCTGAATAATTTTTATATTTAAAAGAGGAAACTGATTTACTAACCAGCTAACCAACTATATCAATATACAGCCTAAATCAATGGTTACCTTATTAAAATTTGAATTAATCTGCCAAGTTTATAATACTTTCATTTAAATTCCTATGAGTGTATTAAGAGAGGATTTCCCGATATTTCCACGGGAACGAAAATCTAATTTTCTTATTAAACTTTTTATTTGCATTTGATAAATTGATTCTGTTATTAATTATATTATTAAATTTACAGAATTTTTCGTTTAACGCAGAAATGCTCTAGTTTATTATATTGTTTCAATAATCACATAGAATCATGCCTCTTTTCTGGAGGGGCGAGTCACTATGTATTTTTACTTGCTTCGATGCCTATTTTCCTACGTCTTTCGCTTCATCCGCATGCATCACGCTCTTCATCGAATCCTATGCTCTTTTTACCAATTCAAGTTGAATTGGTGTTCCCATTCACTTTTTTGGTCATAAATACTGCTGAATATCTCTTGATCTTCACAACGCGATCTTTTCTCATTAACATCGCATATTAATACAAAAATTAAACGATCGTTACGTTAGCTTACATCAAGTTTGCTCCGGTCCATGGTCAACACAATTTCCATAATTTGCATCCCGCGCACTCTGCTGACTTAGATTAATGACCGTCGTTTAAACACAACGTTGACATCAACAGACATATACATAGGACCTTCCTATGTAATACGGCTTTTAGCTAAATTGCAGTTATGTAAGTCTTCTTGGTCAATCGTTGCTGAAGGTCGTCTTTTTGAAAAGCATTGGTGGCTTAATGTATTTAAGTTCAATCTTGTCCTTCGTGGCATTATTGCCAAAAGATCAGTTATGAATAAATACATTTATAAATACCCTATGATGTACATAAAATTTCACATCATATCAATCTATAACGTAGAAACTTAAATAAGCAACCCACCGTTTCCTGCCTTCCGTAAATCTGCCTACTTTGATTCTAGAAATATTCCATTTCTAACCCAGTTAACAAATGAATGAATTCCCATTGTGTGTACTTAAAACCTAAATATTAATCTATAAATTATCTCAGAAACTTATATAACCAAGAATTATCTTGGATAAACAAGAAATCAACTCAAGAAACCAAAATCTGATACCCATTAACGCAATCTCAAGATTGCTTAGCAAAAACCCGTGTCCCGGCCACTAATCATGTTTGGAGAACGGGTCAAACAGGCACCTGCCGTCCAATTTGTCAACGTCGAGATATATCTGCTGGCCAGAACCCAACTTAGATGCGACTCCCGTGCCAGATTAGATTTGTGGACTATCATTTTCACATTACAGACGTTAACTGTTTTGTTATTTTATAATAATTGATATAAATAAGTAAAAGGAAGAGATGCTTTTGGACTTATTTTTATAAAAATACTATTAAAATATACTTAAATTTCATCAACTACGGTTGAATTGCAAAACATAACTATTAAGGTAATGAGATTCGAAGAACGACGCTCAAGTTTGACAAGTCATAATGAAATAAATTGGACCCTGTAGGAAGGCAAAAATTATTTTGTAATATTACATATAACCGTATAATAAAGAAATATCTTTAAAAAAAACTGGGCCCGTAAAGAAAATTTTCAAGTACTTCAATATTTTCAAGGAAGCCTCAACTTATTGTACAAAATTTTGGTCAAATACAAATTTAGATGTTTTAATCTTAATTTAGAAGCCAAGTAAGCCAATAAGTTTGTATACCCAATAGATCACAGTTGCCATTAACCAGACCTTAACACGGGCAGGATACAATGTGCTGAGACATTCGAAATTCAAATTAAACCGGAAGGGTCCCTGTTTTCGCCATTTGTCCCGTAAATAACGGATCAGTCAGCGCTGCTCCGGTTTTGGTTTAATTTGGGTTGTCAATCAGTACCACCCAATTGTTACCCGATTTAACGAGTGGTCAGCGAAATTGGAAAATTTATACACGTGCCTAAAACTGACTAGGCGAAAGAAAAGTGGAATTGAATCTTATTTTATAACATTTTTTCGCATAGAATTGCCTGAAGAGATATTTAAAGTAAAAATGTATTTATTTCTCCCCAACAAAAATCAATACATAAACATAGATATGGAGTTGCATTCTATTAAGATGACGACTGTAGAACCTAAACCTGTATACTGTTAAATAGATTCAGCCCATAGAAATCTGTATTGTTATCCAGATTTCTATGATTCATCCATCAGTAGCTACAATATCTCAATGCCACTGGAAATATGTTTCGCCTTTCTTTATCTTCAGGATACAGAGCACAGAGATCTAGGAGAAAGTTTGGATGCGAATTCAGCTATATAGTGATGAGTCGATCATGTGAATTGGAATTATCGCTAATCAATTATTTTACGGTCAAGAAAAAGACATGCATACATGTTATACGGCCTTCATCCTGAACAGAGTAGACAGAGCCAACAATCTCGAAAAGAAGGAAGGAAGGCTACATCTTTTTTGTGGTTCTGTTTACCGTTTCGATGGAACTGGCATTCAAATAGTGATACGTTGCTTGCCCGTCGCCTAAGAGAAGATGCTTTCCTTCGATTGACTTTTACAATCTGCAAGAGAAGCGAAGCAACTGGCCTCACTATGTTTTTTATTCGCTACCGGACTAAAAATAACGTGAAAAATATTGCACATTCAGGCAATATGGAGTTGCATTGCAAGTGATCGGGGCACAAACAGATACAGGGTTTTTCTCTATAGAGATAAAATAAACTCGAACCAACGCTACGAGGATGCCGATTTGGGGGAGAAATAGTTTGCCTAGGAAGAGTAACGTGGGTATAACACAATGGTGTTTATAAAAAACATCTTCTAGTTAATAAACTCTGTGGCTAAATTTACTTTTTACTGTTAACATAAAAAGGAATCAGCTGAAATCATAATAAAAGACAGCGTGTCCTTAAAATTTATGTCTTGATCTTGAATTTTATTCGCCTGTAAAGATATATCGTGTAAAACGAACTGTCGGCATGTTTTATGGACCGAAAGAAAGAAATGTGACGCGATTTAAAAATAAAGCTCCAAATCTACTAGTATACTTGTAATCATAGAAATTGGAATAACATTGTTATTGTTGTTTTAAGCTATGGGCTATCAACCTATCACTATCTCTCAATATTAATTCTATAAAGTCATCCAGCTATACATCGAGTCTTGTTCGAGACTCTATCTTCCCTAATAAGCATAAAGATGTGTGTTTACGAAATAATTGAGTAGGTATATAAAAACATTTTCAAGTAAACTCACCAATAGTACATCACTTATTATTATTTTACGGGGATCCTTTCTTTTCCCCGTAATAAAAGGCTTCAATAGCATTTTACACATAGTCCAGGATGGGTCTTTTGTGGCGCTAATGGAAACCTACTTTCCAGTTTGTGTATGATAGGTACTAAACAGTTAAGTAAGACAAAATGTTAGGTGTAAAAGATAAAATAAAACACTAAATGGAATGATGTTACACAGCCGCTGAGTTTGCTATTTTAACGTCAAGTTAAGAAAGAACTCTTAGGCTATTAAGACAAATCTTGCGATACCTCAATTATGGGAATCTGTTACACGGTTCAAAGATATGGGTAATAAGAATATTACCGAAGATACGCGCAAAACATGACTCTTCCTTTGCAATCGGGTTAAAATGTACAGTAAGTTAAGAATAAAAGAAGTGAAATCGACCGGTTTACTAACGCTATGTGAAGGATTTCCCCTTCGATAAATAAAAGGTTTCCACTGAAAGAGAGCATGTAACTAATACATATATTTCAAGCTGTGAGGAGATTTAGATTCAATATTCATAACCCGCCTTTGAAAGTTTTAGGGAGAATACCTACGTACAACACATACTTTTTTAATCTTTATTTAATTAAGGTACTTTTGTCTTTAAGACATGTCAGTCCCATCGGATCGGATCTATTTTTTTTTTGTATTCGGACAAATTTATAAAAATATTTTCTTGAAATCTAAAAAAAGAAACAGCCGTGATATTGTCGTCATTGTTGTCGAAGATAAGAATATTATTATTCTTTTAACGAAACCAATTTCGAAGGAAGGAAAACAAATCTTAATTAATCTCAAGAAACTGGTTTCGAAATTTGGTTTCAAATGTGGCAAGGGTAAATAAAAGCAAACATATCTAAAAACATTTATTAAGACGTCCGGTACTTAAAGTACATTAAATATTTTAATATCTACATATATTTAATATCTGTCATCATTTTTACATCACTATTTATTCTATAAGGTACTTCGAAATACTTTCATACATAAAAATGTAAACTCTTGTTATTATTCACTGGTAACCCTGTAGTATTAAATATTGTAAATTATTTTAAAATACACAGAATAAAATTCAAAAATTGACATTAAAAATATGTACAAGTTGATTTATATAAATATGACTTTTAATAGCTATCTAATTATTTATTATTGCACTAAAACAGGTAACACCGTAAAATTGAAAATACTTTGTTCATGTTAATTTTTTATCTTGGTCACACTTAGAACACGCATACTTAAACATACAAAAACTTTCAGCCAATCACAATCGATTTTCATATTGACCCTATCACAAATGATTGGCTGAGAGCTTTTTAAAGAATAATAAATTAGCCGTATCTTAATAATGACCAAGTAAAGATAATACTAAATTACTTATTTTGAAGTAAGCTTTTAAAATTTATTCAAAGAAAGACCACTTCGCAAAAGGCTTATTTTATTTTAGGTATTATAATAATATAATAACTCTTGATCTTTGTTATTAATTAGGTACTTATATTTGTTCTTCAAGCGTGCGTGAATTGACCATATTTAAAAGAAAGATGATAAATATTTATTTAAATGAATGAAAATATAACAATACTTGTATATTGGGTAGGTAACTTTAGGTATTAGTTGGCACACGTTAACTCACTTTAATCTAGTTAAATTACAAAAAATCATGATGAATTATAATAAGTTGTACTGATATTTGTGCTATTAAATTTAAAGGGAAAAAAATAATTTTGAAAATCTCATTTTGTGCTAGAAACCGTTAAAAGAACACCTATATATCTCAAAAATATATATATAAAATGTCGGCACATTAAAAAAAAACCTCTTTCAAATTTTCGAAAGATCGTTATTTTAGAACAAATGCTCTGATAGGAACTTCTCGAGGGCGTGGTAGAGATGTGGTCTTACTCCGATCAAACCATGATCTTCGTCTGTGTAGCTCTGTAACAAAAATATAATAACATCATAAACTCAATAATAAATTGCTTAATGAGCATGAAATTAGGTTATTTTGAGAAAATGAATAATTGAGAAAGTACTGAACTAAACTGAAAAACTTGCGTTAAAATATTCATAAAGCAAATTAAGTACCTATGTAGCAGGGATTATATTATGGCAGTTGAAATGATCTGCCGATCTCTCGGGGAAATAGGCATGATCTTATGTATGTATATGTTTGTTCCGCCTGCCAGTCCACCAGCCAATGAGATAGCAACTGTTGTTAGCTGTTACTATCTCTGAATATAAATTCCATAGCTTTATGAAGCCATAGTTAAAAAAATTGTCATAAATTAAGATTCTTTTTGAAGGCGATGGGCTAGCAACCTGCCACTATTTGAATGTCAATTCTATCTTTAAGCTTAACAGTTAAACGTGGCATGCCAGTCTTTCAAGACTGTTGACCCTGTCATGCCCGCAAGGTCTATAGACGTAATTATATGAATGTAGGAAGGAGAAATGTAAATGTATGTGAAATACCATCTGCGTGAAGTATACGTCTCTCCGCTGCAGCAGCCTGGAGATCAGCATGGCGTGCTGGTAGTGCACGTTGTCGTCAGCCGTGCCGTGGATCAGGAAGTAATGTTTGTCGCGAAGGGAATCCGCCTGAAAAATAGCAGTAAAAGTTTAAGATAATGTGTCGGTTTCTTCATCTTTAGATGTTTTCTAATTAGTAAGTACTAAACACAGTTTAAATGTGAACTACTGGACAAGGTATCTTCGATAAAACCTACCGAAAGTAGAAACTCGTGTGTGTTTGCTAAAACAGATTGAGTGGAAGAAAGTAGAAAGTGACCTGTTCTAAAGAAAATTCTTGCTTATAAACGCAGTTGATTAAAATTTGATGAATCATCATACCTAAGGTAAGACAGAATATGTCTGACCAAATTATAAAAAAAAAACTCTGTCCTTTACTACCGGCCCTTTTGAAATGGGTTGAATCTTGAAAAGCTAGTAGAAATATGACAACTAATACTCACTACTTCATCAGATAATAGCGAAGATGATAAATATCCTTCGGGATTGTTGGCTGGAGTGTCCATGTACCGTTCCGTGTAAATAGTGTCTGAAAAACAAAAAAAAATAGAATTAATGATGATGATATGAAACCCCTTAAAACGAATATCTTAATTTCACCAAACAAGAATACACACGGCCTGTCCAATGTCAAGACTTAACAGTCACACCGTATTCCCATCGTGCTCTTGTTTCGTCACCATTAGCAGATCTTTTATTATCTATTACGTTACTGAAAGCTAGTCAAAATGAACAACACAAAATCGCATTCAATCAGGAGAAACATTCTTCATTTAAGTATTACCGCCGCTATGCAATGCTACGAGTATCAGAAGTCGTTAAAAATATGATACCTGTAGCGGCCGTTCAGCTTCCATGTACAAACAGACTCTTTGACTTAACATTTTAGATGGCCAAAACTGACAGACTTATAAAAAAATCGAAACTAAGACAAGACGACGATAAGACGCACCTTGAACAGGCAAAATTCTGTTTTAATTCAGTCACGACCTAACAGACCCTCGGCCCGTTCATTACCATTATTCGCTTCTCAGTTGATTGTGAACAAAACAAGGGCATACCATAGAATCGCCAGTCGACCACGGGCGCGACGGCGGCCGCGCACTGGAACACGCCGCCGCCGCGAGCCAGCGCCAGCGAGGCGGCGTACCCTCCGTACGACCAGCCCCAGATGCACGTGCGATTGCTGGCCAACCACGGCAGGAGGGTGTGGAGACTCCTGGTATAATATAAAAATAATAAATCTTTATTTTTTCTTCTCCCACATTGAATTACAGAGTAAAAAAATAAGAAGTTAGGTGAACCATGCAGTTACAGAATAATGATATATACGAGAGACTGGTGTGGAAAACCTGTATGACAGATTAGATTATAGATTAGTTTGTAGATTTTACATACAGATCCAGAGGATGAATTAAAGTAGTTTGACTAAGTAAATATACAAATGGAGTCCGAATGGCACTGGTGGACTGGGAAGACCTAGATGAACGTACCTTGACCAAATCGGAGACGTTCCGGTATAAGGTCAGGTCAATAGTACCCGAAACCGACGAGCTTGCATGAAGAGATTTATGAATGTAAAGAAGCAAAATAAGTATGCAGGGATCGTTGCAATTGAAAAGATCAAGTCTCTCTTATGCCTCCGGGAAAAAGGAGTGTTTATGTACAAATGTACATACAAACAAAGGTAATGTAAAATAAAAAAGAATGTCTCTTTTCCGGAAAAGAAGAAAGAACCTGCATCTTTCCACTTGCCAATATCCTTGCACTTCTTTTGTTTGTCGGTTTAGGGTCATTAGATTTTAAATATGTTGATGTACAGTAATGCGTCAGAGCTTCAGTGGTCAATGGTCGATGCGACATCTACATTTGGAGCATCAGTTCCACCTCTAACAAGACCATTAATGATTATAACATGATAACCAGAAAACTTATATGTCACACAGATTTTTTCTCATTTGCAGCCTATCGCAAATTCTTCCACATCAATATTCAATAATAACCACTCCAATATAAATTGCGCAATTTACCCATGAAATTTATCTATCATCACTACAAAAGAGAAGGAGAACACTCATACCTCGTGGCATTAATCTGGTCTTCCACTTCCACCGACCCCAGTCGCCGGTTCAATGCGAACATGTTGTCGACTCCATGAAGACCAGACCCTCGCCCATCGATTCTAGCCACGGCGATACCGTGACGACTCACAAGGGAGGTACCCCAGTCAAGCAGCCACTCTTTTGTTACTAAGGCCGTATCAGGACCTCCGTATCTGGAAAATCACACGGTGTTTAAGCTAAAAAATAATAATAATTTACTTTTACCCATAACTACTTGGTTTTATTACAAGAAGATAAATTGCGTTTTTTTTTTCGGCTTCAGCCTATTGATATATGCCTTGTGGTACCCGGCAATAATAGCATAAAGAAGCCCACTGTGTATCTTTCCCATAAATCGTCGTAAAAGGCGACTAAGGGATAGGATTTTATACTTAGAATCTTATTTTAGGCTTTGAGCTAGCGATTTGTTTCTACTTGAATTTCAATTCTGTCATTAAGCCAAACAGTTGAACGTTGCCTATCAGTCTTTTCAAGACTGTTGGCTCTGTCTACTCCGCAGGAATATAGACGCGATTATATATTACATACATAATATATGTATCAGCCTATAGCTTAAAAGACCGTTTATTTGATAAGATGATTCATGCGGGAAAAACTAATGGAAACCTTAGAAATAATCTATATTTAATAAGTTATCATACGGTTTTACAACTCTGCCTGATTTGGCTGTGTATATTAAAAATCCGCGATAACTAGATTTGAAACAAAGACGTAAAAGTCTTATTGAATATCTGATTGGTCTTTAGCTTTTTAAAACTGGTGTATCTAAAGTAACAAAATACGAGGTATAAGACTTACACGTAAACCAGTAATGGAACATTAGTGCGGTTCTCATAGTCTGCTGGTGCCTGGATCTGGACATCGATTTCTGGCAGACCTGCTCCCGAAGGTACAGACAAACGGATGGTCGCAGGGAGGTCTAGTGGCGCCACAGCTTCGGAGAGTTGGCTGTTGTCCGCCCATACGCGAATCAGTTCGCCTGTCTGTAAACGACAAGTGATATTTCATGAAGGTATGTGATAGAGTAAATACTAAATTCTGGTGTACCTCACATTTTAATTAAACAGTACGGGTTGGAATTTCTTTATGATAAATGATTCAGGCGCCCTTTTTGCGAATTACATACTAACGTCAACTCATCAGCTCGATTGATGTGAAACTATGTACTCGTAGATGCTGTGAGTAAACAAAACAAACTAACCGTGTTGTAGATGTACACTTCGGGTAGATTAGGTCCCAAACAGTTGACAGTAAGCAGGTGACCATCCCTGTTCATTTCTCCGTCATTGTAAAGGCACTCGCCTTCTGAAGGCTGGACTTGGCAAGTGAAGCATGAGATGGCGCCGGCAGAATTCACATTGTAGATGTGTTGTTCAGCGGTGTCGTTGACGTGGGTTGCTTTGTACCAGCTGGAATGTTTAAAAGTAAGAATGTCTTTTATTCAAGTTAAGAAAGGAGATAGAAAGAATAAAAACATTAATTATTTGTGTAAGGCAAAGTAAATTGAAAGATTTTACCATATTTTCCGTTAGTCGAAACGCTAATTTTGATTCTTCTAGTACAAGCTTTTTTAGCACATCTGGCCAATATATAATAGCCAAGGAAAGGCTCAAAAGTCATCGAGGCTAAAGCATATCATCTTAAGATTCTTTAAGCAATGGGCTAGAAACCTGTCAAGATCTTAATATCAGGCTTTTGGCACAGTTTAGTTCGTAATGTATAAAGACATGTTATTAACCATATATTATTCAAATTTCTAAGTTCAACTAACGTGGAAGTCCACCTTAAAATAGTAATGACGGTATGTGTGTTGTTGCAGTTTTGGATAGTCCATAAACTACCAGCAGGACCTTGAGACCTGGACTACTTACTTGTACCTCACGCTATCTAAATATTTATGTTTTATAGAAAGGTTGATGAATGTTTGGTGTCCCGTTAGGTAACCGGTAAAATGATGCATTCAACTCACATGATATCATCGGTAGTCCACCTCAGGATACCAGTAACGGTGTGAGCGTTATTGATGCGGTTCTGGAGGGTCCACAAACTACCAGCAGGGCCCGCTGAGACCTGGACCACTTGCTTGTACCGCACACCATCAACAGTCTGAAAATGAATACCCAATATCAATATTAATGAACCAATACATATCAAAACAGCAAACAAATTATTGTCTGTTTATACTGGCCAATCTGCTAAACTACCAAACGGATTTTGTTTGTTTTTTTTTTTTTTTTTTGCTGTGCAACTTTTATTCCTTGGTAACAGTATAGGGTATAAGTTTTTTATGACATTTAATACAGCGACGAACAAAACCTTCAGGAGTAAAATAGGCTTCGTTACTAATATATTTTTTCTGGTTAATTCTACAAGAGTGGAACTCTCATAAGGATTCTTCCATGCCCCAGACCATACTGTACTAAAACGCCTCAAAATTCAGGTTTTAGAAGGGTACTCACAGCTGGGAGTATTGTTATAAAAGATGTGCCTTGTTCGTTGAAAATAAGTGGGATGTTGTCAATCCATCCATTGCTTTCCGTGTACGAGAAAATCTGAAAATTAAAAATTAATATTGAGAAGGTTTCTTTTTCATAAAATAAAACATAAGTACCTGCAATTAATCAATATAATTCTTTTGAAGAGAAAAGAACATACATATAATAGATTTATGTATGTAAAATATAACTCATGCTAAGTCCAGAAAATCATTTCTTGTTATATAAAATTCTTATATTTAAGTATATGTACATAAATTTTTCAATTAATGAAATCCCTGTTTTTGATGTCACAAAGTACACGTACCCGCGAGCAGTTAGAAAGATGAGTGCAAAGTTCGACCACGAAGGTAGTCTGAGCACGGTTTGTCCACATTAGCGCAATGACGTCATTGGTCACGAAACGAACTGGCTTCAGGATGGGCCTGGAATCATCAACATAGGTACAAACATATAGTTAAGTTAATATCCTTTTCGGGGTAGACAGAGCCAACAGTCTCGAACAGATAAAAAGGCCACGTTCAGCTGTATGGCTATACGTAGTGCCTTGTGGTTTACTAATACTGCTTTCAATATAAGCATTCATCTTGTAAAGGTTGCAGAATTCAGACGATTGTACCTTTGTGTAAAAACTTGTCTTACCCCATCTAGGATCATGATCATAAGCGCACCCTGGGCTCCTCTCCAAAAGTTGAAGTGAGGCAGGTGACTATCACCTAGTCGATGAACACAAATACGTTTTTACCAAGTTAAAGTAAATATATACATAGTCTTGTGGTGAAGAATCTTCTTATCATTGTCAATAATTAAAACTTTAATTTTAATACCTACTCATTCAAATCCTCCGGAGCTTCAAAGGTGGTGTCTTCGAAAGTGTCCACGTCCACAATGGTAACACTAGCCGTTGGGTTCGTGGTACCAGACTGAAACCACATAGTTATTTCATGAATGTAAATACAGTTTGATTTCAAAGATTCTTCAACGTTATTGATAAGACCCCTTTTCCCGAACGTCGACAAGTTTACCTTCTCTTTCTTCCTACCTTTAAGGTTAACTTCAGAGTAAGAGAAAGAGGGAAGATAAAACATATGCCTTGTCAAGATTCGTGAGTAATCCTCCTTGGTCTGCGATCAGGTGCGCAGATCAGACAAAAGTCCGTACGCATTTATTTCATCTTCCTACTCTTAAACCATAATTGAAGGTCGGCCCAGAGATGTCATCATCGAATACATTTCATCATTTTTAATTATCAATTTATTATCAATAAGGTATATGGCCGTGATGAAGCGTACAAAATTAAACACGCCTCTCTTTCCCTGAGGGATTCAGGGCTTAATTTTACCACTTGCCTCGATCTATGCCTACTTCTTTCGCTTTCATCCATAACTCTCTAACATGGAAGCTGGTCGACTTAAGGTAGAGTTAAGGGTCGATTGTATTTAAAGGAAAAAACATGTTTCCAGAAATAAAAAAGAATGGTTACATAGTTTTTATATTAGGATATTTAAAATACCTTAGGATAGCGGATATCATGATGCTGAGTGTACTGGTACATGACAGAACCGGGGACGCCATAGTGCGGTACCCTCATGACTCTCACGTCCGTGTCGTTGAACGTGGCGTACGCGATCTTAGTTCCGTCCTCAGAGAACCAGAGGGCGCTGTTAGATGAGAATACCTCCTCTGAAAAAATTAATAGGTCACAAAGAAATTAATTTGGAAAACTCTCTTTCTAAAATGTACTATCTTTTATCTTTTCTTAATTAAAGTAGAAAGAGTCTGTAATGGCATTAAAAAATTACCCTCAAGTATTCCCAATTTCTCAAGCAAATAAAAGTTTAGTACAAAAGATCACAGACAGACAAATGGAAAGTGAGAAAGCACTTTGCAAATTTGAAGTTTTTATTCTCTTCTCATAAATAAGACGTATCGGCACTACTTGAGTGCAAATAAAACAATTAGCAAAGAGTTGTTGAAGCTATCCTTAGCTTAAAATTTATTGGGATCTTTATGTAAAGTAGTAGGTAGTAAGTATTGGTGAATGTCACAGTATTGCGACTTCATAATGTGTTTAATCTCAATTGTGAGATTTATTTGATAGCTTAACAAATGCGCTTGAAACTGCGTGCAAGTCAAGACAACTACGCATTATTGTTGACGTTTAAGTAATATTCCAATTTCTACGAGTGCAACCTTATCTCCAAAATAAAATTTTTTAGAAATAATTTAATTTAATTTTAATAACAAATATCAATTTGTTAGAAAAAATATTATATTTTGGATGATAAAAATAATAATCATAATCAATACAAGATAAGATATAGCAACGAACCTTCATAAACCCAATCAGGTATACCATGGTAGATGACATTGACCAGTCCTGTAGTAGTAACTGGTACTGCATCAGCGGTCAAGTTGGCTTTGTAGTAAATGTTGTTCAGGTACACGAAGGCCAGCGAGGTTCCCGTAGGACCCCAAACGAAATTCTGGAGCAGCGCCTCTGTGTTCCTGGTAACACCCGGAGGCAAAATTTCCACGGGGTTGCCAGAAACTCTATTGATCGCAGCGTATTCGGCAAGGAAACTGTATCTGTACAGCTGAAATAAGTAATTATGTGTTAACGGGATTGTCTGTAGAATAATAGGGCCCGCCAGCTGATTTATCCCGACAAATATATATTTATTTATTTATTTAACAAATCCCGTGATTTGCGTTCGCCACGGGAAATACGGTAATACCTCATACTGCATCCCTAAACCACATAAAAGACTACATGTCAAATTCCAAGGTATGTGATGCACGTTAATATGTCATTTAGTCAATCAATCAGCCTCTTCCGTTAATGTTCAATCAATCATTTATATTTATATAAAGAAAGATAGGTCATAGTTATTGTTTGGCGTTATAATAAATATTGAAATTTAAACTAAGGTATTGTTTAAAGGTACTTAACTACCAGTTCTTTACTACATTTATCATCGTAAGCATGGTTTCGTAACCAGCCCATAAAACAATCGATGTAAAACCGTAATAAAACAGATAATATATGATTGTTCATGACTGATATTATCAAATTCATGAAGTTAATTATATATTGCTGTATTACGATCTTCAAACAATTAAAACATTATAAGATACTATCATAGGTGTCGGGTTCAAATCCTGGGCAGAGTATGATGAAAAAAGAACTTTTCCTGACTGGCTTGAATACTATGTTTTTATTAAATAACTATGGCATATTTGAGTTAGTATCCCACCACAAGTTTGGGGCAAGATCCATCTGTGTGATTTTTAAATATATAATTACATAATATCAAAATCAGTGTAACTTACCGGTATGACGTTGTAAGACAATGCAACTTCATCCCCATTAGGAGACAAAAGCACCGCTCTTGAAGAACGTTGTAATATCTGCAAACAAATAAACATTAAGTTAAAGCTACCCTCCTCAATAAAAAAGATTTTCAGATTAGTTAGACCAACGAGAATTAGTTAGGTTTTAATTTGTAAATCAAAATTTTACCCCGTACTGTAGGAATTATACGTTATAAGTAGTAAACTTAAAAAGTTAAATGTTAAAAGACAATTTAAGAAAATAGAAATCCCAGCGGAGCATGGCTTTCGCCACGCTGTTTGTATCGCGCCATTAACTATCGCTGTGCCATTTCACATTATAATAATATACCTATGGAGGAAAATAACTTACCTCAGATGTATTATAAACCAATGTCTCAGTTGTATTTGTCTCAACATCTAACAGAACTAAGTCACCATTATCGTTTCGAATTATAACATTGCTTCCTGAAATAAATGAAAACACATAAGTATTGCGAGTACTTATAGGTAACACAGATTAAGAAAATAATATAGAGAACTTATAAATTAAAGTTATTGCCTACTGGTACTGCCTACATTTTTCTGTCATCGATGACGTTCTTATAGACATTTTTGGTGCAATAATGGGGAACTTACATACATACATACAGATGGTCACGTCTATATCTCTTACGGGGTAGACAGAGCCGACAGACGTGAAAAGACTGAATGGCCACGTTCTACTATTACTACTAGTACTATTTAGCTTCATGATAGAATTGAGATTCAAATAGTGACAGGTTGCTAACCCATCGCCAAAAAAAGAATCCCAATTTTGTAAGCCTATCCCTTAGTCGTCTTTTACGACATCCATGGGAAAGAGATGGAGTGGTCCTATTCTTTTTTGTATTGGTGCCGGGAACCACACGGCACTTATGGGGAAACTTATTTAAACATAAGTCCTATGTTTCGATCATTCGTTTGTTGAATTCTGTACTGCTTGTGAATTATATATGAATTAATTCATTAAGCCTTTAGAGGCTGGATCATAAGTACATAATAAGAACAAACAAATTTATGCATTTCAGTCTCATTGAATAGAACTGGATTAGATCTCTTTGCAAATTATTACACCTTCTCCAAAGTCTACCATACTATTCTGACTATAGACTAGAAGACCTTTTTTATGTTTCAACAAACTTTTGACCACTTAGTTAAACTTTAATGATGTTTTATTCAGTTATAAATACTATTTGTAGTAAGCTGTACCTTCAGACCAAGTAGCATCAAAGGTTGGTGGGGAATATGTATCACCAATAATGTCCTCCAAATCGATTATAGTCTCAGGTGGAACCGTAACTGCTTCTGTTGTGGACTCAGTTGTAACTGTTTCTGTTGTAGAATCAGTTGAAATGGACTCTGTTGGTCCTCCAGTATCACCCCCAGGTGTTGTTGTAACAACTGGTGTTGTTGTAACAACTGGTGTTGTTGTAACAACTGGTGTTGTTGTAACAACTGGTGTTGTTGGCGGTGGTATTTCAATAGGCGTGGTAGCTTCTGTTGTGGAACTGGTCGGTACTGTTATTGTAGATGGCACTGTGGGTCCTGCAGTTGTTGATATGATGGGTTCTGTAGTACCACCGTCTCCTGTTGGTAGTACTACGACTAGTGTAACCACAACGGCTAGGACGACTAGCATGGCGACGAAACCAAGTATGAAAGTTAACCTTTTCTTTTTCTTCGCGGCCACCAGTACCTGTAATGCAAAAGATTTGGACTAAGTTATGCAAAAATGTAGACTATTTGATACATTATTGTAACTGAAGTATTTAGAACAGTATTCGTAAAACTAGTATTTTTATAGAAACTTAACCAACTTATTCGAATTAATCGTTTGAGTACAATCCACAGTATCCGTCTATCCGCCTAACCAATTATTATGAGCAAAATCCATCTCTAAATTTCGTGTAACTTAAAAATTGTCATATAAACATTGACAAATGAAGAACATTGCTCAAATCAATTAACAAGAAAAAAATATTCCAAAGCAAAACTATATGAAAATGTGCATGTCAAAAAAATACACAGGTACACATTAAAGCCGTGAAATTTTAATTGGATATTACACATAAATATTAATCTATCAATTTAAAAAACTAGTAAAATACATTCTTACCATATTCCATTTGACCAAAAGTCTAAAACAATAAAAGTTATGCAGCTAATAATTTAAACATAAATAATTAAACATTTTTGTAGTTACTACTTAATTTTATAGTTTACAACCTTACAGTTCCGCAAATCTGCGATACATCGCTGCTATTCAAAAATTTGGTACATTTGCTCTTATTCTGGCATTCGAAAAATTAACACGATTTGAGAAAACTTTTCACGGACATTTCGCCCTTAAAAACTAGAGGTACATACAAAAATCACTAATATGATCATTAAATCTCATTTTTATTACGCTTACCTAACATTCTTTATTGTATACATACTGACCGATAAAAAGCCGTTGACCTCTTCGCATTAGGTCTATCCACAGAAATAAGTTTATACCATTGCTAAAAGATATTATTGAAGACAACACACTACCTTTTCTCTTATCACCATTAACACTTAAAACATCACGATATAAACTGTTGCCACTGACACTACTCACATCACTCTGGGAGCCAGTACGTGAGACTTACTCACCGCTTGTAGAATGGAGGTAAGATAAGATTTTTTCATCTGAATAGTAACTCAGGGTTATCAATACGGTTATCGCTAAGTGTTTGTTTATTGAATTTGCGTAATTTTCAATTCACAAATATTATATACACAATTTTAGTATTGGTAGATGATTTGCGAATATTGTCTCTTTAATAACATAACTTATAGGTAGGTTCATGTTACTAGTTGTCTATTTGAGAGTGTCGGTTCTGTCTACCACGTAAGGGGTAAAGACGTATTACATGTATGTATGCTCTATAAATAGGTTTAGTTTTTCGAGAGGGTATTTATTTTTATTAACATATCTTTAACTTACTTTTTGGGGTGAGTTCGCTCAAAATTTATAGAGATATATTTTTAATGTCTAACCTTGTCGGTAGAATTCCTTGACGGATTCATTAATTTGATAAATTAACAGCTTGTTTCTTTTATTAGGTACAAGTAATGTTTTTTTGTCAATAACCTTGTATTCAATATTGAGAACAAAAGGAAATAAACCAGAAAAATAGTAAGTATATCTACATTATTTATTTTTTAATAAAAATTACACTGGTTTGCATAATACTCACTACACATTGTTGTAAAGATAGCAAGTCATGAGGACCTACCGTCTGTTTTACAATAAAAGTATTTTTATTTATTTTTTTGAAGATCATAACATTAAAAATATCATGTTTATACCTACATAATAACAATTATAAATCAAAAATATGCAACTACACTACAGGTACACGTTTTAGAAATTATTGTGATTGTGAAAATGAACCCACGGCATAAAGCTATAGCGTATTATTAAAATAAGCACGAGAACGCCCTGCCGTCGTTACAGTCACGGTTCTGCATCTGACAACATTTATAAGATCCTTGAACTCAAAATTTACCAGTTACTCAGTCATATTTTTTTCATCCTACTTTGAAAAAAAGAAGGACGAAATTTGTATGCTCGCTCACTTTGAAATACTTGAAACGATTTGAAAAATTGATTATTATGACAAAATATACTCCCCGAATACAAAGTAACAAATTATGTAAACTATAAGAGTAAATAAACTTTAAATGTTTTTAAGAATAGTTGAGATAGACATGTTATGTTAGCTGAATTAAAAATCTGTCATAAATATAAATATGACATATATATATTTAAAAAAAACCTACTATCGAATTATTTAATCAATATTATAATATATATTATTACTTATTTAAGAACTGATCAAAGATACCTAAGTATCTAGCTTAAAGATTTGGGTGGAAGGAATACTGCTCTTGCAAATACACTTATACATATTACAAGGCAATTATTTATTTATAAAATAATAATATAAAATAATAATAAAGGTTTTTACGTAATTGAGATGTCTTATTAAAATTTGTTTAAGCTAAAATTATTTCGAATGGCGCGTTAATTTTCTTCTGTTTATGAACCACTTTTTTTTCTTTCAGCCAGTGTCTCGACTAAGTACCAAGAAGTAGATTTACCTATGTTACACAAGTAGTAACGTTTTTTAGACATATTTTTAAGGAAATTGATATAATTCAAATTATTGTGGTAACTAACCTTTAATCAAATTAATACCATATTCACAGATGAGAAAAACATCTAACAAAAAAGTGTCCTCACTTTTATACGCCAATTTGTAATATACATATACCCAATCGGAAATTGATCCAAATGTTATTGATGGACGAATCAATTTTATTTGATTCTGACACTTTTTCAAAGCGATTAAAAGCTATAGATAGTAATATCTATGTATGTAACTGACACATCATTCCTACCTGGTCACTGGTGCCCATCTCCATAGTGGAATTGCTATTCTCCGCCATACTGCCTGCCGATTCACTCACATCTGCAAAGAAATTTATCGATTTAAAATATAGTAACACCATGTCATAAATAGTGGCTAAAGGGTTAGCTTTATAAACTTAGAATTCTTCTAGGGTAGCACTATTTGAATGTCAATTCCATTATTAAGCTAACAGCTGTGCGAGGCATTCAGTCTTTTTAAGACTGTTGGTTCTGTCTACCCCGCAAAGGATATAGACGTTATAATATGTATGTTTTTATAACATCATTTCATCTCGTTTCCATGAATGACACCTTGGGAATAAGTTAATTCAATTAGTGCATGTTTTTCATTTAGGCTGGAAGCGAAGACAATCATAGTATGTGCCAGGGGCTTCCCTTAACACGCAATTATAAATGTTAGCCAAAAGGAAGGCCTTACAAACGTGGGATGGACTAGCAACCAGCTCAGCAAGCAGTCCGCAGTATTCTTATTTACTTATCTTCTTAAAAATAAGCAATATTTAATTAGCATTATATTTTTATCAACAAAAATTTGAGCCTTATTTAATCCGCCGTAAAAATTCTTGATTATACGATATCCAGCGATAATATAATTGTTATACCTAATCTCAAATAATTATTACACCTGACTTATCAACACGTTGTTATCAACAACAGTAAGTCTTCATAAAATATATAAAGTGATTAAAACTTTGTATCATTTTTAATTTTTGCAATTGATTTGACATAGTTCATTTTTCATAAAATCAAAAAGCCTTTTTTTTCGAATACCTACATAACATACATAAACGTAATGTAAACCGTGACTATAGAATTAAAAAAATTAAGCATTTGTGGGTTCGGGTGTAGGATTCGGTTCCGCGTTATGGTCATGTAAACGTTAGTCAGTCTGTCAAAACTCTTATCACTGTCTCAATTATTATACAGTACTAGATATTCTTTACTAAAAAGGCGTTGGAAGTCCTTTGCTTTCAATTAACCAACAATGTTCACCAAACAGAGGTTAAAAATATGCTAGTTCAAATTTTGGACGTGGCATTATGTGTATCATAGATTCGATCCAATACGGATTAGGTTTACCTGCAAAGGTTGCGGAGGTCAGATGGGAGTCGCTTCGTGTAAAAACCAGACTCACCCAATCTAGGGTCCAGGATAAATGATGAGAATGCAACCGCGACTAAAACCAGGAGGAAGAAGAATTTATCATAGCTGGACTCAAACCTGAGGAAAAACCTACCAAAGTGTAGAGAAAAGTGATGAAAAGTGGACCCAGGAATCGAATGGCAACCGTTTATGATGCGACTAGGAACTCGCGAAAATGATTTAGTAAAAAAGTTTATAGTAAAAAAAAACACAGGACTTACCAACACCAAACTGAACTAAGACCGGCCCGCGGCCGACTTCTCTAAGAACTGAGATCAATTATTCGATTATGTAGATATCATTGATACTACACTATCACATAGATAGGGTTTAACTGTTTATCAAGACTATGATAATTGAATTTTGATTATGTAGATATTGGGCGATTACGTACTAAAACTGATATTTTATTAACTAAACTAGTAACATGTGCACTAGTTTTGTTATTCTCTCTTATCATAGCATATTCTCGATAGCTTATAAGCTAGGTATTTGCTTCAAAAGTCCTTGATTAAAATAATAGAGCCAGCTTATCTTGGTACGATACTCTACTGTGCATCTCTCATCCATGTAACTATTCCCACGCTTTTCTTGATTGCCAGGCTTCGTGTTCGTCTCAAGAACCCCGACTTCGACCATATTAAGTTGGAGGTTTATCCAAAATTCAGTTTCAATAACTTTTTATCGAACGTATTGATGCTATAAAGTATATTTGTATGTTTCAATCGATTCTCTCAAATGAATCGATTTAATCGGGTTTTATTATGCATAGCACATTTATTTTCAACTGATACAATTTCGTTATTTATCACTTTTCTGACATTTTTAATGTTCTCCATTGATTCCTATTCAGCAATTTGATAACAAATTCTCAATCTTAAATAAAATTCCGATCGTGAAATGAGGTAAGCGAGTTCCTGTGTTTACTAACAGGGGTGCAACGAAATGGAAAGATTACTACGCTCTTCCATTTCCGCAGACGGCTTTGGTACCTCTCAATTTCCCTCGTATTATAATCTTTTCCTTTACATATTTAATTTCATCATGTGACTCCTGAAATCCTTGCTCGTTATACGTTTGCGCTTATTACCAAAAATTTAGGATATTTATAAATTGGGTTACATTTTCTTATGTTTTATCTGACCCGATATTTACATTAGTCTTCATCCTTATTCACATTTCGATTTTAGTGTGCTACGAGTAAAAGCATAAAACCATTCTACGTCCCTCTATAAGCTTAATAAATCTCGTTTGGCTATAAAAGGCATAGTGTTATTATATAACTTTCTAAATTATAATTGCCGATTGTGATTGCGATGAAACTCATTCGTTTTATTAATTACTTTTCTACCTATAAATTTTCATCGGATCATTTGATCAAAATTTAATGCAACGCTTGTTCTCATTCTTCCGTAATAGTTTTATGTTGAGCAATTATTCGTGAGGTTAGTGCAAATGCAGGCCTATTCTGAAACCGATGTCACGTCACTACACACTTCGATTGTAAACACTAGTCGTTCACCTTAACTTTTAAATTATAACAAAATTGTAAATATGTATCTCAAAACTACTCATCCGATTTTGATGCCCCCTGAACTTAAAAATTCTTTCCACAGATGCTACATACATTTTAAATTTATCACGTTACAAACAACATACTTAGGTACATAGTCAATTAAAACATCTTTAAATATGAAACACGGTGAATACATTTTCTGCCATATAAAATAGATAGCTCTTGGACTGTTACTTTATTCTTTTTCTTGGACTTGACGTTAGTCCCGGGTACATAAGTATACCTATCTCTTTGGAGAAAAGCCCGGGGTGCGCTTTAAATTAATGCTATAAATGAATGAGATCTGTCTGGTCAAATTCATCTGCTCTCACATCACTCGTACATTAGCCGTAATTACAGCTAATCGCCAAGATTAGTTATGATCTGGTTCTAATGTGATTATTAGGCGCTGGCGCAACTGCAAATTAGAATTTCATGGTCGTATGATTTTGATGAATGCGTTAAATCAACTTTCCATGGAAGATCTTATTAGACATTTTTTTATTATGATTCTCTCTTGTAAAAGTTTCTTAAAACTCTTCTATAGTATCGTATATAAAAAATAACGTGTGTGCTTGTAACAAAGGTCGAGACGATACGCAGATTTCTATTTATTACTTAAGATAAACCTTAAATATCTAAATGATTTTAAACATTGAGATAAATGTACTTAAAGCCCAAACACATGCCTCTTTAAGTATATTTATTATTTATTACTGCGGTATTTCATTCGCATAGCTGTTTACCATCTCCACAACGTTACACAAACGCAAACAAACAGATAATTACACAAATATTTTCTTACTGTTACACAAGAGTTCAACAAAGAACTCAGAAAACAGATGTCCTTATAAAATCGTCCCCAGCAGATCCAATCAATTGGGGGGCCTGCAGGGGGTGGCCCCGGGGGGCTTTCCATCACGAGTGCTTCTGATTATTTCTCGGCCAGTAATTACACAACTGGAATCCAATCATGCTGTTTGTTGTCATATCGCACAATGGTTATACTTTAATAGCATCTTTCATCGCCTTGATAAAAGATTTTATTTATTTCAACTTTATGCACGTAAAATGTACAACAAGTGGACTTAATGCCACAAGGCATTCTCTGCCAGTCGAACTTTTGGACCAAATTCACCAGATTTTCTTAGTTCGTTCTTTTGACGCAGTAGTAAGGTACCTATTAGTACCTAAGCACAAGGTCCCGGGTTCAAGACATTGGTAAACTGAACCAAACATCCATGTTCAGTTGGAGGACTTCATTAAGGAATTGTTCTGCATATTTATTATTAGCTTTTTCTCACAGCTTTGCTAATACCACGGACACTCTTGCCACACGAAAAGTACAAATTCAACAGTTTGCAAATTCAACCTAAGTTTTACCTAAGTAGTCCGAGAGGCAAAAAAGTTTAATTTCTGCTAAAGTTAAGCAGAAGTTTTCTTTCAAAACTCATCATCATTATCTTCACCTTATCTCGTTGGGGTCTGTGCAATAACTTTTACACTGAAATCTGATGTTATTAAAACGTTATTCGTAATGGATTCAAAAATAAAAGCCAGTGCAGTTCTTAGTGGAAACGAAACGAGTAAAGAATATTTTGGTTAAATTCTGGTAAGTTTTTTATTATGAAAATCGTTGGTTATGCAAGATTTCAATGTGATTGAAATTTATTGCCTTAGGTACTCTCATGTCAGCATTTTAGAAGCAGTTTAACTAACGTGGATTGTGAATGAAGCGAAGGAAGTATGCAGAGATCGTGCCAAGTGGAAAGATGTAGATAGTCGCTGCCTACCCCTCCGGAAAAAAACGCGTGATTTTATGTAGGTATGTATGTATATTGTATGTTTTACCTAACGTCCATCTAAGTACGCCGTAACGTTGCCGTAAATGTTTAATCAATACGAGTATGTAATTCATTACATAATGCAGTTACCTAATTGGTTTGCTGAAGAAAAATGATTACTTTCGGGAGACCATATGTTTTTCACTATTAGTTTTTAAAGTCTATTACCATGTCTCAGTGTTAAACATACTTACTGAACTTTGTTTGCGCGGTTTCTATTCATTGCTTTGTGGTTGATAAATGCGGATGTACCGTGTTGTAATTAACATGTCTCGTAATG
Organism: Amyelois transitella; assembly: GCF_032362555.1. Lineage (NCBI taxonomy): Eukaryota > Metazoa > Arthropoda > Insecta > Lepidoptera > Pyralidae > Amyelois > Amyelois transitella. Next base: position 3,591,000 of record NC_083509.1, read on the forward strand.
TTCACGCCTTTTTGTCGTCAGCCAAAGCAATTAAGGTATACCTATATTACACAAACTAAAGTACAAACCATTTCCCTTTTGTACAGACATCACCTAAATACAACCTCACTATAAGGACACAGATAGTACCTATAAGTTATCCTCTTGGTATTCTGGTACAATGGAATAAGATCTCTCCATCTCTTGGAAAAAGTGCATCAAAATATTTACCAAGGCAATCTCATTCGCCAAATCTTTTCCAAGTATCAATTAAATGCGATCTTCAGCGAATCTCGAGCGAGAATGTTACATCTAAATACAAACACGGAAATACTGTATCATCATCATTATCATCGTATCAGCCCTAATACATCCACTTCTGAACATTAGCCTGCCCAATGACTTCCACCTTTCTCTGTTAGAGGATACCTGCATCTGAAATACTGTATGATAAAGAGAAATAATGACACTTAATCGTGACCTAACAACACTTAATCGTACTTTGTTTTGGAGGTAACTGTAGAACATCCAGTAGGTAATATTGTTCCATTAAAGTAAGAGAAGTTTAAGATACTGTGAGACAAATATTTTCCGTATTAAAATGTACACAGACCGATACTCCATAGAATTGCTGTAACCAATGGCGTTGCATACTCATTACCCATCAATGGTGTTTGATTAATATGTCATTGATCAAATGTAAACAAATATAAAGTACACATTTTACTCTTCAATTCAATTTGATATGTTGGATACTGGAAAATATTTTAACTTTCTACAAATACATATATGTAGGTATATATCACATCTTTTTTTCTTACAGTGTGGACAGAGCCAGCAGCCTAAAAATACTGAAAGGCCACATACATAGCTGATTCTAACTCTAAAAGAAGAATGCAAAATTTATTAGCCTTTCCCTTGATTTACTTTTTAAATTGTTTTCTCTTTCTTTGCTTCTTTCTTAAACACTTTATATTTTTCTTTAGTATTAGACCAGCATGAAAGATTGCGCAAAAACAATTTAGCATTTCTCTTGCCTTTTACGACATCCATGAGCAAGAGATGAAGTTGTTCCGTTAAATATTTCCCTTTAAAAATGTTACACTCATTAATTTATCTTCAAAAATGATAAACTCACTAGCTTCACACGAATTTACAACGATTAAGTAATTAATAAAAGTGAAAATCTCTCTTGCATCAACGGTGTGTAGTGTACCTTTTATAAGCAGTTAGCACGTCGTTGCCTAAAGTAGGACACAAAGGCGACACTCCACGCATAGTCTATCCATTCGAATGCATACAATAAGAACTAACAGGTGTAATTTGTCAAGCGCATCAAAAGAATTTTAAACAGGTTTTGTTTGAGTGACTGATATCATACTGTCTAACTAAAAAACGGTTAATAAATTTATTTTCATGCCTTTTTCCTGGAGAAAGAGTCAGAAACTACATCTTTCCACAAACCACACCCCTTTCAACTATCAGGTACGGGTATTCTGAACTTAATCTTCAATATCTTCAAAAGCTCAACTTTTTTTAAAGCTATTATTTAAGTATGTAAGCTGATATGTTCAATGCATAGAAATCAAAATAATAAATAATTCCAATGTATCGCGTCAGTAAGAACAGATGGATAAACAAAGTATTTCGTATCTATAAAATTCCATTGTCAATTCAAGCATATGTCTTTTTGAAAATATTTTTGTTTCATTGTCTTTTAACCTTAAAATCCATATTCATCCATATTATTATTACAAAGATAAAAGATTTATTTTTTGTTTTAAGTTTATGAAAAATGAACTCAATCAAAAACTGTATTTGGCACAGAACCAATCAAAACGAAGTCAGAAGAAGTCTCTGTTTGAGCTGCATAAAAGTGCACAGGACCAGTTCTTTATAAAAGTCTGTAATATTTTTATATTGTTCAAACAAATTGAATATCCTCTTTCGTATACTAAGTATGACAAGTTATAATTATACTGTATTCTCTGCTCACCAACGCTTCTGGGGTTTTCCCAGTAAACAAATAACTAAATATCTTGTCTATATTTTAAATACGACTAACAATCTACTATCAAAGTATTTACTAAAAGATTAATTTTAAAAAAGTAGGAACTTTAAATGTGTAATCAAAGTACAAAACAACATATAACCTGCAAGAATTGTTAAGTCGCAATTACGTAGCAGTTATTTTATATTATTATTGCCTACCCCTCCGGGAACTACCTACTCGCGTCTCCGCTCATTTCAAAGAATTTTTACATATGATAGTGTCGAGTATGAAAAATGACAATGGATACTTTTCTTCAAGTTTAAATGTCTTTCTAATCCGGAAAGAATAATGATTGCTATCTGATGATCGTGTTAAACCACGTGAAAGGACGGTTTGGATTAGAAACTTACTTTGGCTGTACCGAATAATTTAGGGGGGTTCTTAAAGTCACCTTAAATGCCAATTTAAGTGAAAATATTATCGTAATAAGGGATGCTCTAACGATTTCAGTAATACACCACGGTCGAAATATATTTTTAAGGAATAATGTAATTTTGTTTAAAGTACCTTGATTATAAAGACGGAGACGTCCTGGCGAAAGGTCAGGTCAAGAGACTATAAAAGGAGGAGCTTGCAAGAAGAGAGATTAATGTGGGTGAACGGAAAGATGTTCGCAGGCATCATGACAATTGGAAAGATGTTGTCTCTACCTATCCCTCTGGGGAAGAGAAGTGACTGTTTTGTATTTTATTATTTTATTATCATTATATTCTCTATTTTAGCCTCATCATACTTGCGACAGACAATTAACTGGTCTGTTTACATTTTCTGCAGTGGACTCGGCAACATTGACATGTATCGGGGATAAGGTCGTCGATGTAGCGCAGTTGATATTCAGGGCCCATTCGTCGCGCTGTTAGGTAAGAAAGAGAAATTTATCGGAACGTGATTTTTTTACAAGATAAAATACGATAGGACCTTTTTAAAAAAAACTTTAATTTAAACGATATGAAATAAAATGTTCTTTTGCTATTTTTGTCGTGCAAATAGAAACAATCACAATTACGAGCAGTTAGGTATAAATAATGTTAATTTTTTGGAGAATTTTAAATTACTTCTTTTCTTTTTACTAAACTTTTCACCCTTTCTTTTTTTAATCATTTAAGGGAAATAAAATCAGACCTCTTCTGGTCACAAAAATTTGCTTTTTGGGTACCTTGCTACCAATACGAATACAAGTGCTTGCCAATAAATCCTTGACTGTTCGAAAGTTCAAACTAATAATGCAGAACTAAACTCTAGTTTCAAAACTCTAAACTGAGTTAGCTCGAGTTAAGTGCTTGTTTATATACTAGAAACCTGTTTCAATATTCAGCACTTTATGTGAGATTTAGTTTGTTATCCGCTGGGAATTGAATAGACAATATAGAGGTGTAGGTTTAATGTCGGTGAGATTTTGAGAGCAAAATACATTTTTTGTTTATTTATGACACATTTTTATTTAGTAGCTATACGTGTTTTTTTATCTCAAGTTTTACGTTATATGTGCAAAAGATATTGAATATATACAATCGATTTGTATGTTGGCCACCTTTTCATTTGAATATACAAACTTACACCATCTTTTGTTGTAAAGGAAATTCTTGAACTACTTTTTACGATTGTATTTTTTTTTCTTTTTTAAGTCAATATCTATTTCAAATCCATTATCATGTCTTACGTAAAAATATACAAAATTAACATAACTTTCTAGGTTGTGTACTGTATGATTAGTGGAGCAGTACAATTTAACACATACATTACCTCAATAAGCATACACGTTATGTAAATGTAACCGAAAAACTATTCTTCTTATACCATATGTCAATTTATGAGAGGGCGAGTCTCCTCACTATAGAGGAACACATACACTATAGAAATTATATCTAAACTAATAATCTATTGAATGTAGCAAACACGTTACACCCGGAACCATAGTACCCACTAAAACTAATTTGGTACATGATACATAATTGGTGCAAAAAATTTAAGTACTTTAGTATACTTGAAGGTACTTGTGGTAAGATGGCTTGTTTTGTTCAAATGTCTCTTGTAGGCCTTGATTTCTATGTGGGCTATGATCTTAGTACAATCGACAGCTGGAACTCTATGTCGCAGTAATTTGTAGTGAATTTAGGTAGGTTAATATGCTGTTGACAGTACGCGCGCACATGGCGTTGATGACTGATAGGTTTGAGCAGAATAAACGCTACATTGTTAAAAATTGACGACATCTGTGGCGCAATAGCCAATTCATAAATCGTCCCCAGTTCGATATAAAGTTTTTTTCATAAAGTTTATTTCTTATGTCACTATTCCAAAACGCAAGTCTCAACAAAGTCTGGGATTAACATTAGGTCTAGCTCAAGCTGTGTGATTCGTCAATCCTAGACAACAACTCGTATTTACACAAGTTTTTACGCGCATTTGTATAATAATCATTGATGATATTTATTTTAATTTAGTAAAGCATGTCTGATTACATGAAAAGCGTGATAAATGTGGATGAAGCGAGAGAAGATGTAGTCTCCACCTACTAGTGGTTTTATGTATTTTATATATGCATGTAAAAATTTAATTTTTACTGTTTGATACAATCATTTCGGATTCGGATTTGAGTAAGAAGTCTAGTCTAAGTCTAGCTAAGACTGTTTCTTAGGGTTACTATGAATGAGACGTGATTTCATGTAAGTACCTATGTAAGTATATTACTTAGGTAATCTTATTTAAATTAATCCATTGCATTCTTATTTTTTCGACCATTGAAGTATCGACCTTACCTACATAAACTTGATCATTTCTAAAATTTATATTAAGTTATGAAATTTAAGGTGTAAAACGATATAGGTAATTCACTACAGTCTCCTTTCTCAATTTTACATTCTAACCACTTACTTTAAGGTCGATTGACTTAGCGAAACCAATTAACGATTTTATAATGATATTATTGGCGCTTAGTCAGCGAAAATCTTTATCTAAACACAATGACAAAAAATTTCATTACGACCTTCGTAGTGCAGTGGTACACGTCAGTCTATCATTCAGGGATTCTGAGTTCGATTTTCAGAACGGTGAAACATTTGTTTTCAGATAAGTAGGTAGGTATAACACTGTTTACCTGATGGATACCTATGTCAGCGGGACTTTATGCTTGTTTTATTTCAATTAAATTTATTTATTGCATCCTTAATGTACAGTATACAGGTCTTATTCTGGTTTATTTCTGTCTCTGCCGATTGGACCTACAAAGTAGCAATAACTGAATAAAGGTAATTACTGTTAAATCATAATATTCACTTTTTAATAAAAATAAAACTCTTTAAAAAAAATAATTACACAAACACAAAAAACACAAAAGAAATGAAATTACTGGATTCTATTTCCTGAAGTCTATTAAAGTCCAAAACTCACCCAATACTGTGAGGGCTGGTCATCAATCACGGATAAAACCACATAACTACTCCACATAAAAGTTTCAAAACTCAATTAACACCTATCTACTAACAATCGATTGATCCACTTTAATTAACTTTTGACATCACTAATCGATTTAACTCAACTGACATTTGACATCACTATGAATAAATTGGCGGCTTAACCCCACTGCGGTTACATGTGGCCATATTTTGTAAATAAACATGGAATTGACGATGAGGCCAGGCGTGAGTGTTGAGGCGTCGGCAGGCGGGGAGATACTGGCGCGAAATTGCTGCACTGCCTTATCCACTCGACTCTGCTCTCATAATCCGGCTTCAGGTTAATTGGACAATTATTGCTGGGACTGTAGCAACGAATTATTTAGAATAATTACGTATGTATCGCGGGGATTTGGGATCTTTAGAACGGGAGAGATGTGTCTCGTCTTTCCGTCAACCTTTCACACAAGCACTTTCGTATCAGACAGCTTCCCCTAGTTTGGACCATGGAAGTCACTATTGGCCATGAAGGTCAGACGAGGTCAGATGCTTTGTTTGTGTGTACAAGTAAGGTCATTTACTAGCACAATATCAAATCATGGCCCTAAGGATCCCTGGCTCCTTCCCAAAGGCAAACTTAACGCAACCGAGAAACATTAATAGGAGGACTATGGTTAACTTTTTGATATGATAATGCATTCATATCTTAGAGACAACTTTTTAACATTTAGGTAACTTTGTCTTTTTAAACACACGAAATATAGTGATTATTCCCAAAATTCCCATTGAAGAGAAACATCAGTATTCAGTAAATATAACAAAACATAAAACATTTAATCACGTCTATACAAGTATATACCCTTGCGGGGTAGACAGAGCCAACAGTCACGAAAAGACTGAAAGGCAAATTAAGATTCAAATAGTGACAAGTTTCTAGCTCATTGCCTAAAAGAGGAATCCTAAGTGTATAAGTAAATATTATGCAAACAAATAGCAAAAAATAAATCCGCACTTAGCCCCGGAGGTTATAAAAACCGCGGGAATTTCATCCGGCGCCGGCGCGATTGTACTGAATTATGCAAAGTGAGCAGCTAACGACATTATCTCGGCCAATCAGCCATAAAACATGCATAGCTGTAGCGCCTCGTCTTCTAAGAATATGTACTTAACTCTAAGACACAAAATATAGGGTAATTTTCAGGTTACGCACGGAAAAAAGGTAGGTTGTTTTCTTCAGTAAAGCCCCAACCAAAAATAGAGGTGTTAAAAGTTTTGATAGAATCATTTATTTTTTTGTGATTCGCTAACTGGCTGAACAACAAACAAGGCGAGTTATATACAAAATACTGCATGAAGCTGCCAACCTTTTGAAATTTTATATTGTCTGTGCTACCCAGAATTTTCAGTGTCCGAGACTAACAACCAACCAGACCAAAATGATCTGCTTAATTTATTTACAATTAGATATATTAGAAATTAGTACATTTAATTTTAATGATTTTTAATTTGATAAAAATAAGATTCATGAACAAAGATTTACCTACCTTATAAAACATAACAATATAAGTATTTACGACATCAATTCCAGCGACTTGTGGACTCTTTATCTAGCTGAGTAAACAGTGCGAGCGTTCGGAAGCTTGTAGAATATTCATAGAATGCTAACAAGTGAGACTCGGACTGAAGGGAATAACTAACAAAAGTCAATTTCACTCGCATTTATCTCATGCTAAAATCACATTTTTTTATAAAGTTTATTTCTTGTGTCACTATTCCGAAATAATTATTATATTTTTAAACTTTTACCCCATATGGGGTAGACAGAGTCTATAGTCTCGAAAGGCCACGTTAGTGACAGGTTTGCTAGCCCATTACCTTAAAGTCCTAAGTTTGTAAGCCTACCTCGATTAAATTAAACAAGCATGAAAAAAAACCTTATACACAATGTGTTGGTCCTTAAAACAAAATACCTACAGAAAATTTATATATAATGCAATTTGGCTATCTCTGTCAGTCATGTCTGTAGCTTAGGATTAAAAGCATCTGTTATCGACATCTACCTGATGTTTATTCCGGGAATGTTCACACTGAAGACAGAATTAGGGACCACGTAAATGACCATGTCTGATCCATGATAAGGAAAAACAGATCCCTGCCTGACAACCTGACCTCACCTCCGTGACAATTTTTACAGTTTGACCTTACCCAGCTTTAATCAAATCATGACTTTAAAATAAGCATCAAAAAACTATTCAAACACATGATATCTTTCCTCACTGTGAGAGCATTGCATTCAAACATAATAACGTAAACTGAGAACAACTCACGCGCATATTAATTTCTCGACCCAAGGCATATCGTGTAGCGTGTTACGAGTAGGTAGCTAGATTCCAAGCCGTGGTATATCACGATATACTATTCAACCAAGCTCCCTTTCACTGCGACAGAAGGGATTGTAGGTTACGTATTTGCGCAACTGGAATGCAATGCTATTTATAAACTTGTAAACTATTGTCGTTATGACTTTAAAAGGCAGTGTATAGAATTCTGTTAAAGTTATTTATGGTTTAGTAAGTTAACATAACTGATAAGTACCTACCTAGGTAATCGAAGGTAGATAGTATAGTTAACTAGTAACGTTACAGAACGTAATTCTTCGGCTCTGTATAACCCGTAAATGATAAAGACGTGAATGTGACATATTAATACAGAACATAACCCAACTAGGTAATATATTGCTATAGTAAGTAAAATTGCTTGATCCCATAGTCGTCTCTTACGAGACTCATAGGATTGAAATTTTGTATGTCTTAGGTAAGTCCCATTCCCAATCCCATTAGAATAAATTGACATTTCGTTTAAGGTACCTACATACAAACCTATAAATATATGAACAGTTAAACAAAAAAATTAATACGTAACAGGTAAATCCCGCCTACCGGATTATTTATAATAAAAATAATAATACCCGTTACGATGAATCTTCCCTCATAAGCAATTACTTACAGCAAAGTCCTAGAATGACTAAGTGCATATGGGGAATCACCACTGTGTAAGTAGGTAGTTTACCAAACAAACATGACATCACGAAAAGTTGTTTATAACTTTTATACGTTTATACTGCTTATTCTACGGTACTAATGCAATAAGACTGGTGACCTATGATAAGAGGAATTAAAAATATTTATATGAATTTTACGTCATGTGTCGTCTATTATTCAGTCGGTTATAATTGTCTTTAGAAAGAGCCATATTATCAATTGATATACTAGTACTACTAATGCGTAGATGGTCGATCGAAACGATATGGGGTCTGACTTAAAAAATCGTGATGCATTCATAGGTTGAAACCATTGATGTATGTGCATGAAAGTTAACACAAGGCTTGTAGAAGTGGGACGGCGGGGAACAAAGACGTCAACCTTGAGCTTGAGATGCCATTGAAAATCATAATAAGTATATAAATAGCGAGAGATGTTCACATTACGAGGGTGAGCCAAGGGTAATAACGGGAGCGAATGTAGGTAAGGCAGTTAAAGAAGCTCGTTTTAATTGATTAATTTTAGTAACTTTTGCTATCATACTAAAACTATGAATGTGTTTTATTAATTATAACTCTAGACGTAGAATCCATGCGCCAAATTGTACATACATATACACATACATGAATATAACACGTATTTATAATTTACGGGGTAGACAGTTCCAAAGACTCAAAGGTCTTAACATCTTTGCAAGTTAAGATGTGAAAAATTAAAATAACGTCAATGTCAGTTAACTGTCCGCGTCAATGTCACTTCACTTAATCTATCAAACTCAGCTGATATTGTTTTGATTACGTTATTGTTTGTGGGAATCTCAGACATTTTATCTGTGTGTTAGAAAGTGAATGTAGAGTATAGAATTATAGAAGAATCAACGTTATAGGTATTTTGATATACCAACAATGGGTACTGAGGTCGCTAAACAACCAAAGGATTGCCTTGCTTGCAGATTGGTGGGCTCTGCAGGACTTATCGGTATTGGAGGTTACCTTGCTAATGCTGCATGGAAAAACAAAACATTTGCGGGAAAATACACAATTTCAACTTTATCTTTTGGTAAGAATAAGAAGCAGAAATCAGTAGCACATCAGCCGTACCTACCTTCAATGTTTTCAGCGGAAAAGGCATGACGCAATCTATGTAGGAATTAGTAAGTCCTGAGGTTAGGTAAATTACCTTTTAGTTGAAATATACGTTTTTAGATCATTTTAGGTATAGCTAGATATAGAAAAATAAAATAACTAATGTCATGTGAATTACATACATAGTAACATATTATTACATCTTCATCCCTTACAGCACACAGATGCCACATTTGATTATATGGTTATTATTTATAGTTGGCTGGTAGATGCTAGCCCATCATCTAAAAAGACTTGTTATGTTTATTTTGATATAGTACAATTCAAGATTTTTGACCTTTGTATGTACTAAATAAGCTTAAAAATATTTGACGCTAAGTAAAATTGCTGATTTAAAATGTGTTTTTAGTTTTTATACTGCAATATCTGAAACGGTCTAGCCTATGTATACAGTTATCTCACTAATAAAAAAAATATATATATCTAAGCTATCTAACTAATTAAAAAACCTTTCATTTACATTTTCTATTAATTTGTTTCAGCATTCATCAGCCTTGGAATTGCAAGATATAAACAAACATATCCATTTAACAAGAAAGAAGCCAATGTAGAAATGCTTAAATAATACCTACTTTACTTTTAATATTAATTGTAAGTGATACATAGGTAATCTTTTATTTACAAATTACTAGAAAACAAGTAAATATTCAACTAATAACTTAAACAATGGGTTAAACTTTAATTTAGAGAACTTAATAGAACTGTAAAAACTTCCAAGTCATGTTATAAATTTTAATGATAATAATATGTATCCTCTATAAATATTTGAAATACCATGTCTACATCTATCACAATCTTCTTTTAAAATAGTTATATGGTAACTTTGTATTAAAAGGTTAAGTGCTATATTTTAAGTAATTTGTCAATAACTACTACCTACCATTTTCCAAGTAATATAGAATCCTAAATAATTATGTTGAATTCAATTTATATGATTTCTATGTTAAGTATGTGCTTATGTAGGTATAGAATGTTTTTTTTTGTGATATCTGTATTATATGACGTTTGTTAAAATGCCTGTCTGAATTATTTTCTTATATTCAAAGCTTATGTTTGAAGTGGTTCTCAATTCTTATCCTTTTGTACATCAACATTTTTTACAACGACATCTAGTGACAATTTATATAACCAATAAGTATCCATTGAATTGAAAGTAGAGTGTAGAACTTAAATTATAAATAGTGTGAAATCTGGCTAAGAGATGCCTCCCAACAAAGAAAGTTTTTTTTTATCATAAGCTGGGCATTTATTTTAATGTACAAGGATGCTTTCTATAATAATCAAAAATTATAAATTAACAATTATAACCCCTGACACATTTTTTTCGATTGATGTAAAATCTTAAATCTAAATACTGACATAAATCAAAGATATCAATCGTCCTTTTTTGGTTCCCGGCACTCCTAAGGAATAAGCAATTGCTTCTAGTTCAACAATGATATACTCAAGCTGAATAAAGCCTTCTAACAACAGGAGTCCCTTCGTGATGACTTACCAGCTCCTTATCGCGGCCACAACAGGTGATTATTTCAAAGCTGCACGGTATTTTTTTATTTCTAAAAAAAATTGCAATGCTTAAAAACTAAGCATGATAATAAAAACATTAAAAATCTGATTCCCAATCTATGAATATTTAATAGCAGCGGCGTCAATTTGCACTGAAATCTAAATTCCTGTAGCGTTACGATGAGTGCAAAAACTGCGATGTTTTGAAAAGTGAAGCGACTGTATTTGTATACAAATAAGGATTGAATTTGAATGTCAAAGCTTTTTTAAACGAATTCAGATGGTGTAGCGTTCACAATAAATAACGCCGGTCCTATCAATCAACATTACCGCGAAACGACATCATACAGAATAGGTACATACTGTATAACACCTCTTTAACGGGTTCAGACTACATATTTTTTTCTTTGCTACCAGACTAACGTGTAATTTTGATCAAATTGGAGTATTTCCATTGTAGCGCGTAAACTAGTAAACTCCAAAAATAGTGGCCCGATTTTGAAATGTAGGTAAGTAATGAAGGAAGGACCTTTCCACAAGGGAGAAAAGCAAAGTCTAGGAACCAATTTATTTATTGATAATCTCCTATTACTAAAGTCTACTATTTTATCTATTAAGTCTGTTTGTATGTTTGCAATATCATCAAATCTACAAACAAACACAATGACGACACTACCCAGCTTGAATCAAATTAACAGGAGCGAACATGACTTTGGCATTCACTAACGCTATGTAAGGATTCGTTAACTATATGAGTATGTATTGTATTTCTAGGTATTTCGGTATCGGTTAGTAAAGCTGTACTAACATAACATTTATAATCATGACAACCGGCAGACATGCAAATAGTTTTAGATGAAAACCACTGAAAACTAGTTTGTTGTAAAAAGAATAGGACCACCCCCGTCTCATTCTCATGGATGTCGTAAAAGGCGACTAAGGGAAAGGCTTATAAACTTGAGATTCTTCTTTTAGGCGACGGGCTAATCCTGTCAATATTTGAATCTATCAATAAGACAAACGGCTGAACGTGGCCTATCAGTCTTTCCAAGACTGTTGGCTCTATCTACCCCGCAAGGAATATAGACGTGATTATATGTATGTATTTTGTAATGTACGTTGTTATTACGCATATATATGTTGGCAACAAAGACCTGTCAACAGTCAAAAATCCCTTTGGGATAAATCCGCCGTCTTTTTATTCCAATAACTGTTTTGTAATTTGGTTATTTCTTTTTATGTGCAATAAAGAGTTTACAAATAAACAATAGTTAATCGAATGTTGGCAATCTTAAAATAACCACTTTTTGGCAATTCACTAGAATGTTTTTCTTATAGAAAATTACCAAAACATATGTATATTGTAATTGTAAAGCTGAACCAAACCGTCGTCAAAAATTGACGCAAATTTATTCCATTGATTTTGAAGCATGTAAAGTATCACTTACTTACATACTTTCATTACTATTACATATTACTAGTGTTAGCATCTGTTGCAAAGAGGTATCAACAAAGGTATCTAATTCTGTGCTTTGAAAGGCAATAAGCCACTATGCCAACTAGTAGTGGTGGAACGACATCAGAAGTCCGTGAATCTATATTAATTGTTCGAAACTAGACACCACGGTTAGCAGTTTCTGTTGATTTTACAAATTAAAGACAAAATATGAAAAAAAAAATATATAATCCAAATCTCGATAAAAAGAAAAACATGATAAGACCCTCCATTCCATAATCAACTATCAATCGCGAATTCCATTAAACGCGCTTTGATCCAAGTAAATTACTTTTATGGCAGGCTCACGAACGCCGTCGGTGCAAAGGCTAGTGTAGCAATAAAGTCAACAGATCACGAAGTTCAGCCGGGGTAAACAAGTCGCCGTTGATAAGTCGCCGCCGCACAGTCGCGCGCGCCCGCCCGCCCTACGCACGTGTCCAATAAACAAAGAAAAAACTATTTAGCAAGTGAGCCGACGTACTTAAAAATCACAACACGTTCGTAGCCAATGGGTAAGTTTGAATTTCGAATTCCCAAAATAGTTTTTCATTAATTATTTTTACTTTTCTGTTTCCTTTTGTTTTTAGTCAAATAATGTTCCATATGGAACCAATGCACCTGTTGAATGAAAAATCTCTTTTTCAAGTACAATTAGAGTATACATAATCAGAGTTTATGAGTTATACTCGTAAACTTCGTCGCTGTTATGGATGACGCGTCTGTTGTTTGTTCGACATCAGCATAATGTAATGGGGTAATTTGTGTCGGAATCGGTATTTTGATACACTCCGATTGTTCTGTTTACAATGAGCCGTAATCATATTTATTGAGATGAAAACTGTGGTTAACTAGGTTTAAATTAACTCTTCAAATAGTTTTAATTTATTTCTTCTCACATCGTCGCCTTAATTGCTGAAAATACGCATTTGTATGACAAAAATACTAATGAACAAAAACACATTTTATAACATTAGTTTTCTCATATACCTATACGCAAAGACCGTTAGATGTTTACAGTAGGACCCACCTATAGATGTCCACCTATTATTATGAGATAAAAATAAATCCATCCATGTTTACGACATGCTAACAATAGGGAAACATACGCCGTATCGCGGATCGATGTTACAATGTTCTACGGCTAATTTCGTTATCAACAGATAAGCTATGGGCAGAACGGGGACGCAGCGGGGCACCTTGGGGGTTCGACGAGTACCAGAGGAAATGGGGCGAATCGCGACTGGGGAACTTAGGGCAGCCGCAAGCCAGGGTTGGGAATTGGGAAAGTGGAAATTTGGAGAGTAATGGGAACGTGTGGAGTGCAGCGTGGGGCGCGGTGGCCGGCGCTGGCGCAGTGTTGCTGATCGCGGGCATAGTGTTGCTGTGGAGGAAGCCGAGGAGGAGGGATGTGCAGTTGCTGGCGCCCCTCGATGTTGGACATAATGTAAGTTTTGTTTTTATTAATAATAGTAACAAGAATGTATTTAGTGTTATAAAGACTAGTGGTAGAGCGAAAAGACACCCTGTCTTATGTAGATGTATAGAACAGAAGCGAATAAAGAACAAACTTGCCGGTCACCAACTCTTAGGTGTCCGCCGAAAGCAAAGCTTTACCAAACCGTTTGACATAAAGAATGCAATGCTGCTTTGATAAGAAAAAATACAAAGATTTGAAAAAATTCTTACTTATATCAACTCATGTGATGAGCACGCAAGCTTCCTTATCCCTAACCCTTATTTTTTTTTAATATTAAAAATACATTTATATAATATTTTGAAAAAACAGGTTTGATAAAATCACAGAGAGTAGTCAACACATACCTACACTCTACCCTTATCTCAGAAAGAGGTGACGCGCGTCGTGATCGTAACATCCTACGCTTAGAACTTTTGTTCTTACCTAAAGTACACGTCTCAAGCAAAGACCACAAAGGATTAAGCTGATACTTTTATTTTCTTTTTTATTTTTTTCATTGCTAACAATAATGTCATAAAACAAGAACCTGGTTCACTTTTTTTTTCAAATATTTTATCAGTATTTATTTACGTACAGTAATGCGAGTTATAATAATGTACAATTAATAATTCATGATTTCTTGATGAGTAGTAATATCGCACAATTATGATATTTCTATGTATAATATATAATTACTTCGCATATCCTGGAATGTGATCATACGAGCATGTCTCATTCCAAAAGAATGTTCGCCAAAAGAAAAATATTGTACAGAATATTATAATTCAAACTTCAATAAAGAGCTTTTTATACATCATCATCCTCTCAGCTTTGCAATAGGCATTATTTATTTAGCTAGATATTTGATAGAATATCTAAACCCGTTCAAAACCAGGGCAGACCGCAAGCTATTTATACACCATGTGCCCGTTCAATCGACCGTCATACACTGGGTTACCAAAGTTGTTAAACTTGGTCCTTCGTTGGCGACTGTCGTAAAATTACCAGCCAATTTCGTGTGGCTATTCGTGAGACGATAAGAGCTATTTTCAAACTGGCGTTCCAACTCGTAAGCGGTTTAATGAGAGGATTATTATTCGTTATCGATTTGCAAAGCATTATTTTATTTACTTGTTTATTAACGACATTTAATTTGCTTAATATCGGAGGTCGACTTCCAGACAAACATCTATGGTTCTTAGTCAATATTGCGTAGAAAAAATATATCAAAAGTGCATGAAAGAGTTAAAGAAAAAATTAAAAATGCGTAAAGATCAGAAAAAAGTGAGTCTTTCTGTATCTGTCTCTCTCTTTTTGACTTTCTCTTCTTAAATTTAGGGTCGACACTCGTCACTTAATTGATTTTTTACTACGCCTCTAGGATTGAAACACTGTCAAATATTTTACATTATAACATGTTTATCGATTTAAGTTGTTTATCGACATGTTAACGTTCATCTCACCGATTTTCAATCAGTCGCTTCTTCTAAAATAGCCCTCTTCTGTGTAGTATAAAATGAAATGGGCTTAACCTCCGTTTCTTTCCCAACCACATCTATTGCGTAATAACAAAGGATATACAATAAAGCTACGGCCTAAGGCAAACTGTCTTTCAAAGGTATAATTTTAATGTCATCACACCTAATGTATGTAAACGACAAGCAGAATATATTATGTACTATGTACCTATGTACCTATGACTTTTCTTCTTAGTAGAACACTCTTGTCAGAGTGGTCGTGGTTGCGCAGACGAGGTAAAATCTAATCGAAAATCTAAGTATCAAAACGCATTGTAAGACATGCGAAACACCCCGTAAAGCATAAATACATATTTTATACGCCTGTATATACCTTTGCATGTAAATTTATAAGAATAACTTTGGCACGGCCCGGCAAGAGTCTACAAATCAGGCTCTTTTGCCTGACACACACAGCCGTACAAGTTCTTTGCTCGATTTCATTGACCTTATGTATAGAAAAAATAAGATGAAGATGTGAAATAGTTTCTATAAATCCCCTGAGTTCAGAAATCACTCTACCCACGCTCATTGCATTGAATGTTGTTTGCTTTTCCTAGAAAATTAAAAATATTTTTCCTCTTTTCGTTCAATTGATGTTTGTTATATGAAATACTATAGCAATTTTGTACAAACAATTCGTAATGAAGCAATGTTATAAATATTTTAAAACTGAGTTATTAATATAAAAACATATTGTAAGTACATGGTTTCATATATTACCTATGTTTACATGGTAAACAAAAATTAACTTTCGATAAAACCATGGATTTTCTTTTAAAGTTAGATTATTAACATGAAGAGGACTTGTAAATCACATTTTGCTTTCTTTAATGCCTCCTTCCTTATTCACGAACGTTAAAAAGGACAAATGTCTCATCGTCTCTCTCTTTTTAACAATTTGGATTTTCTCAAAGGTAGAATGGAAAGAGATGTAAGACAAAATATAATTATGTTTTGGTTTTAACGCATGAATTGGAAGTGTAAATTGGACTTTTGGAGTGGAAAGGACTAGACGAACGTACCTTAATAAATCGGAGACGTTTAAGTCTGGTTAAGAATACTCGAAAGCGACGAGCTTGCATGAAGAGACTTATGAATGTGGATTAAGCGAAAGAAGTGTGCAGGGATGGTGGCAAGTGGAAAGATGTGATCTCTGCCAACCCCTCCGGGAAAGAGGCGTGATTTATGTATGTATGTTGAAAATTCAAATTCATTTTTTTTAATAATTATTATGGGATATTTCAAACATCACTTATTAATTGTCACCATCAAGAGGATGAGAATATAGCTGGTACATATACAAGCTGGTAGTTTTGCTTGCTAATAAAAAAGATAATTTTATATGGTGAAGGTCAATAATGAAAAAGTCTATATCACAGAAAATACATCCCCGAGCGGCTCTAACTCTGTTTTAATTTGATTTGAAGCGTCCAGTGGGCTTGCGAATTGATTGGAAAATTAAGATAGTGGTATGATACTGACATACTTTCAAGTCATTAACACAACTGGTACATTCGGGCAACTGGATTGTAAAACAGCCGATATTTTGCCAATTTTACTGTCGCGCGGATGCCTGATAATAACCCTTTTTGGGGTTCGGGATTGGCAATTTAAAATTGCTATTGTTTACGATTTCACACAAAGGGATGGACCTATTTTCCTGTTCCCGTTGGAATTCAGGGATTCTCGTTCAAGGATCTTCCGCCCAAAATTCAGCTTTGTAGGACTGGTACTATCGGCTGTATCTATTTGTCAATTTATCAAAATGGACTGCTTAAATACTTTGTGGCTTCTCTCCATAGACAATAATGTGCCTGTTATCTTTTTTCCCTGCATTTCCTAACACTTTTGATAATAATATATCGTTGGCGAAATACGGGTATTTCCAAAATATTATCTGTCAGATAAAGACGCTTAAAAAATAACATCTACACATAATACTGATTAGGTAAACTAACATATCATATTTTTTCATCCACCCAACCTACAAACATCGAACTTATAATACCCCTCAAGCCTTTCAAGGGGAAAATAAGAGTACATTTAATATTATAAGTCTCTGTAATGTTTTCAACAAACAACCTTTTATGTAATTAACTCTTCTAAGTGAGTCTTTCAAGCGGTGACAACCTTTTACCCATTCTTAGGTGAAATATTTTATGGTAACTAATGCCGAGTACAAGAATATAGACTCTGAAAAAAGAAGATAAGGTTTAATGTACAATGATTGTAAATATTTGTCCTGGGAGAGGAAATAAATATCGATGAATGGACCAACAGGTAAACAACGCCATCTTTTATCAATTATATGCCTGTTATTTTCCTGTTATGGTATGGGGTTTTGCAGGTTAAGACTTTAAAAATTGGGCCAAATCTTTTCGGTCTACGGTCCATAATCACCTTGGAGTTGCAGTAAGTACCAAAATGCTGCCATTATGTGATTGTCAAAGCGATAACCGTCGCAAATTACTGAATCAACCAATTTTATAAAAGTAATTAGAAATTTAATCATAATTAAGTATGTCCTTAATGTTCTTTTCCTATCTTCTGGAATCGGCTTTTAGGGGCACAACAATAAAGCCATTCAAGGCTTTTTAATTGTGGTTATAGCATATTTCTGTTCACATTTAAGACATTACTAAGTTCCATGGAGTTGACTAAAATAAATAACGGTGCTAAAAATAAATAGATTTTTTTGCGTTACAATAACAATTCATTCAAAATCGAACTTTAGGTACCTAAAAGTTAAAAAGTTGTGAAACACTAGAAACCAATATTGACCAGACTGGTTTATAGAAACGACACGTCCATTTCCAATACAGAAAACTGTCAATACAATTTTATTATTCCTCTCTCATTTCATCGTAAATTATGTTTACAAAGAAAACATTTTTCTTATTGACGCTGTTTTATTGCTTTATTAACCCCAAGGGATTTCAATTGTTTACTAATATTATAACAATGTTTTTGTTTCCGGGTAGCAGTCCGCAATATATAAACAACATTGTACAGGCGTTTCACCCCCGTCTAATGGGAATTGACCTTTATCAAAACCCTCGAAAACACTTACACGAAATTAAAGTCAAATATTCTAAGCTTGGTTGTGACTACCTCGCTGCGCTTGTAAAAATGTTTTCTGAACATGCATGATAAAATATTCAGGTGTGATTTTGATAAAAGAAAATAATAAAATTACCTACTTGTTTATTGTCTGACTAAAGGTCAAGTCTAAACTGATGACCTTCCATGAAGATTATGAATATGAATGAAGCGAAAGTAGTGGGTAAGCAGGCACCATGAAATATAGTCTCAGGCCTACCAATTCGGTATGAGACGGTGTTTTACGGATAAATCTTTTTCTACTTTCTTGAGGGAGTAATAGAACAACCCTAAACTATACCGAGTATTGTACATAATTCGTAAAGAAAGGGTGTTAGAGAGCAAACGCGAGAACAGCGCACTTCTCCCATTATTGGACTCGTATATCCGAAAGATTGGTAAAGCCTTGGATGGACTATGAAACTTCCCTAGGCATATTGTGTTTGTAGAGTACATAACCGTAATAGAAGTAATAAAGGAAGAAAAATGTTAAACAAAGAAAGTTGTGTTGTTAAATTATCTTTTGTATCTGACTTGTGACTTACGAGACAATATAAAGCGTATAAAAATCTGGCATTAGTGCCGCCCCCACGCGACGTTTAGCGGCAAAATATGGCTGTATCCTGGGACTGGCAACAAATTGAATCGCGAAATTGGAGCAGGCATTATAATATTAAATTCTCGACAAGATGAGAGCTGAATCTCAGCTGGAAACGTTCTAAGATATTAATGTCCGTTTTTTACAGACGGTCCCAGGAGTAGTAGTGTTTGTTAAATGTGAATCGTTTTGTTTTTAAATTCTTATGGTGTTCCTAATTCTTGTGGTGACTCAAAGCCACGTTTTGACCCCTACGAGATATTTAAAGCTAATACGAATAGTCATAAGGTTAAATGGCCACAATATAGTAATTATACTACATTTGAAGTATTTTTATGTATATTCCACCACTCACACATTGTTTATAAACAGGCACTCTGTTTGTTCAGTATAACTTTCTCTCATTAAAAGTTCGTATTGTGTTTATGCCTAATCTGTTTTTTGCAGGATACAATATTTTTGATACTTTGTCTTCATACGTGGAATGTGCATTTTTATTAACTTTTTCTTTTGTCCTTAATATAAAAGGCAAGTGCACATGGGAACTCTATAAATATAAGGCCAAGACGTACAGTTACAGCTTGACAATCTACCCAAATTCACAACAAAGTCGCCTCTATTACCGCGTCATAGAGTGCCATGCCAG
Source organism: Amyelois transitella (assembly GCF_032362555.1). Lineage (NCBI taxonomy): Eukaryota > Metazoa > Arthropoda > Insecta > Lepidoptera > Pyralidae > Amyelois > Amyelois transitella. The sequence goes on from NC_083509.1 coordinate 3,610,936, forward strand.
GTTACTCGATATGCGATCACCATCTGTGATGAGAGATTTTATTTTCAATTTGCATAAAAATGACGTAACGTTTTCTATTATACAAGAATAGGAATATAAGGGATGATGGAATATTAAGATGATCTTCCAATCAAATGAATTCATGCTATTGGGTCACAATTATACCCAATTATATCACTCTTTATATTGAATACGAAAAAGTGAAGTCTCCATAGAATATAATAGTTTATTGTAGTAGATTATAAAAGGTCAAATACGAGTATGTGATCCTTCTGAAGTCTTTGTTATATTAATAGCATAAATTTATATACGTTAGGATCTAAAATAACTGATGCGTGAATATCGAATAGAGTACACCTGCTAAATAAGTACAGTAATTTCAATATAAAAAAACTTTATATTGTGAATATTAAGTAGGAAATAAAAGCACATGGTAAAACTCTTATCATATAATTAAATTGTTATGACTGCGGGTTAGTTGAGCTGACCATTAAGTTTGTGGTTTTAACTCTTGACACAGGTACCTTACTTTTGATATAATTTTGCATTCTTCAATGTTAACACCTATGTTATATTGGGCGAAATATCATTGTTATTCACTCAAAACTTATTAAATCAAAATTCGATCGGTACCTACATACTTACTTGAAATTAATAATTATATATGATGTGATAACATAAGCATAACGGTACAATTTGTTTGCAGTAAGTTTTGAGTGGTAATCTGTCATTCGCAGCCACCTGTAACTTTGATTGATTACTCTGAACTCTGAACAAAGTTTTTCTAACCTTACGGTTATTAAATCTTTTTAACAAGAACATTCTTTAACTTCATAAACAAAAACAAAGGACACGAGAATAACTATGAACTCGACTAAAGGATTATTGTATAGCACTAACAATTAATAACTTACAAAATTTCACAAAAAGAAAAGTACGATGAAATATGAAATCTCATATGAATTGAAAATCGGAAATTCCTCTCATATGTATATAAAACTTTAAAAAATAAGTGCAAGAAAAGTTTTCTACCTAATTTTTTCTTTAATGATCTTTGTATTCGTAGCTCCATCTACTGGAATACATTGGAATAAACCAAAAATAAAGGCTCTACCACAGAACCAAGCACCAATGTATCCTGAAGAAATTGCTGCTGTCGGAAAACACTAACAGATGGCGCTGATAAAAACGTTTGTCGTAGTGCTACGAACCGCTACGAGCTGGAGCTACGACGCTCTACGATTTGTAGCCTCAACTTTAATTTTAACCAACCAACATAATACGAAGAGTTATGGTTACTGTGTATTTCGTGTGTTAATATGACTTCCACAATTGCTTACTACTATCTGATTAATTGTAATCGCTGTACTTCAAATGGTTTCATTTTAATAAAGTTTGTAATAAATATTTTAACTTTACAAGAATAACTGATTACAGCTTATTTTATGTTCATAATTAGAAATATTTTGTTTCTATTGTTGTAAAACCAGATCTAACCCGATAACAAACACTGTGTGTTTAAAATTATTAAATGATCTTGTCTTAATTAACAATAAAAATTACATAGTATTTACATTTCAAAAGAAACATTATTATTATTTCTATCCAAAAACCTGCAATCAAGTCACTATAAATCTAATAACGAATATTATAATAGCAACCTCAAATTGAACAAATATTTAACACAACCTAATATATTTCTTAAAATTAGTGAATTACGATTTCATTTCCTTTGAAAGCCACAGAGCTTTAAAGTTGTATCGGTTCAATAGAAGCTCGTACTTGACCTATAAACCGATATCCGATAGATGTTTTGAGTGATTTAAAAAGTTATCCATCTGCATTATCATCTTTTTTTCCTGTTTTTTTCTTACCGTGTGGTTTCCATTGTCTTAGAATAGGACCACTATATCTCTTTCCAACCATGGTCCTAAAGCTTTGACAATGGTCAAAATGGATTAGGTTCCCCTGCAAAGCTTGCGTAGTGCCGTGTTGTTCACGGCACTTTAGAATAAGATCACTCTATCTTTTTTCCCAAGGATGTTGTTAAAAGCGACTAAGAGAACAGGCGCACAGTCATCTAGTGCAAGCTTCTGTGATGGTCTAGTAGCGAGAAAAAAATATAGTGTAGGCCAGCTTTCCCACACAGATTGTAAAATCAATCAAGGGAAAGGCTAATAAACTTGGGATCCTTCTTTGAGGCTATATGCTAGTAACCTGTCCCTATTTGAATCACAATTCCATCATTTAATCATACAGTTGAACGTGCTCATCCAGTCTTTTCGAGACTGTTGGCTCTGTCTAACCCGTATGGTATAAATACACGATTATATATGTAGAAAGAAGAAGTACAATGAAAAAAATGGCAAAAAAAAAGAACCCTATTCATAAAATGTTAGACTCGCCTGATAAAATCTTACGCCGCGAAGTGAAATGCGGTAGATTGCCGCAATTAAGTCGCAATTTGTGTCTTAGTTTCAACTCGGCAATTCTCTTCTGCCCGGTCTTCTCAATTCTCAGCATTAAGCTTTTTATTATTATTGTTTTATTCTTAAAATACAGTTGCGACGAAAATTCGTAAGCACCGTAGTGAGTGATCACAGACTGCTTATCTAATTAAAAGGTGAACATTTTTAATCAAATTATAGGTGTGTAATCGTCATGTTGTTCAGAAGCTGGGTTAGTAATTTTGTTTCTGAATTTGTTAAATAGTGTAAATATAGCAGTTTACATTTAATTTTCTTGATTAATAAATAACAAAAACATCAAGAAACATTTCCATCCCGACTGAATCGAAATGTAACTACTATGTCTGTCACAGAAATCTGAGCATTCCTGTGGTATATACCACCATACCCACAGATTTCAGAGTAGTAGGTATTACTCTTTGAGTATCATCAAAGAGTATTCTTTGAGTATACTACCAATCAACTTAGGCGATAACTTTCGAACCGTAGTTAGTCTGATTTTGATGAAATTAAAAAATGTATGTGTGGTCTGACAATTGAAGTTTTAAGGTATGGGGCATCAACATCGGTTAATTAGTATTTGAGATATTCACAATTTTGTAAAGTGTTTGCAAGGCCTAAGTTCGCAGTGACAATTGGTGTTAGTGTAAATAGTGACAGTTAATTTCGATAAAAAATAATATTATGTTCCTGGTACACCGAAAAATTCATACCTATTAAACATTTTCTTCAAAGCGGAATAAACCTGCCTTTTGCATTCATTATAATAAATCCATCAAAGCCAGCTGAATAAAGCAACAACAATATGTCAGGCGAGCCACCTACTGTGCTATTGGCAGGGGTCGTTGACATTAGGTCCATCCTTCTTTCAATAATTATTATAACATCATGTAGGTAGGTATGTTAAATATCCAAATTATACTACGGTATATATAGCTTAGTTCAGCGGATCTCGACCTATAATCCAAAACAAGCCGTTCAACATACATTCTGTGCTCAAATGCTAATTGAATGCAACAGAATATAGGAACCTGTAGACAGAGGTCGTTGACATCTAGGTACATCCATCTTCTGGGTTGGATGTGGGTGGAAATTGGGGATGGTCGTTATTCCGCCTTAACTCTGCCTGTCTATTATGAATTTCTATTATCTCAAATAATATAACAAGGGGAAATCGTAATTGAACGCCCCGAGCACCGCCGCCGTCCGACAGCCGACTTTATTATATCGTTTGCTGTGTTTTTAGTTTATATTTTATAATAATATATAAAAATCATAATATATATAATAAATTAAAATGTTTTCTTACATTCCCTCCTCAATATATCAGCTTCCTTAGCAGTCTTCAGTATCTCTACTTCCATTCCCGTTCTGGAATACATTGTCGATTAATCTAATTATAAAAATAGCGACAAAGTACACGGTAAGTCCACTGGACCTGAAGGGATAACGATTAGCAGGCTCTCATAAAAAATGCGAGGTCAGTGGAGTTGTTTGCATACAAAACAACCTATACTTAGGGTGTGTTCTGTTGTTGATTTCGAAATCTCAAAATCATAATAATTATGTATACTTAACTGTAATGGTCCGGTGGTTAAAGCTGAACATATCTAGATGAAATCCGTTAGAAAGCACTTCTTTGTATAGATTTTAAGTTTGACATGGTTTAATTTTGTTGTTTTTAACTTTGAGTCAAGTGATATATTCCATAAGAACATATAAATGCACTTCTAAAAACAATATGAAAAATCATAAACACAAGAAACTATACTGGTCGGGGAGTCACGTCATGGTGCATTGAAAGATTACAACCTCTCATGTGGTTCAACCAGAATCTGTAAGTTTATAAATTTTTAACTATACCCGGGTGTGCAGTATCAGTTGACCCAATGACCCACTTCATGAGAAAGGAGAATAAGTACAGACAAAACCAGGCCGCTTAAAAGTGGCTCTTTCCATTCGCCCCAAAGTGGGAGCGATGGTTGACAGCAAAACAATCCAATTAAATTTTCATAGGCAGCTGCGCCCCGGAGGGCGGTGTCTAAGCACGTATACATTAGATGCTACGATGCTCCTAACCTTTGTTATATTTATTATTATATGTAAGAAAGTTTAGGTTATATCTTATATCTCACTCATATCTAAATAAGGATCGAATATTGCGTTCGGGCGTAGGTAAACAATAATTATACTATTTTTTTTGTATTGCTACATATACAAATTTAAATCATGTGCAGTGACGCACAATCCCATAAGTATGGCCGCATTATGGATGATGGCTGCTTTTGTTTTTTCTTTATGTGAATAGTGCAATAGTCTTAGTGGTGTATACACGTCAGTTTTTGCGTCACGGTTTCGTTAAGCCAATTTTTTGACTAAAGAAAGAAAGAAGTATGCAGAAATGATGACAATTAAACAGATGTTATATCTGCCTACCCTCATTGTGAGAAAGAGGCATGATTGTATGCATATATGTTAGTATGAAAATTTAAAAATTTAAGCGTGTGTGTGTAACCTTATAAAATGCATCTAAGAAATTATAGGCTCATAATTAAAAAAATACTTTAAATCTATCTAAGACTTCATTCTGATCTAGCGTTCGGGTTGCGAAGGTCCCCTTAAAAATATGTAAAATCCTTATAACGCAGAATGTGCCTAGCCTTGTGAATCTCTTTTGATGTAAAAATCTAAAACGAAATGCAATTAGCGATACGTCAATACGAGTAGAGTGTTGGTCAATTTGTCTCTACATTGTATAGTACACACGGCTCAGGAAAAATCTGGGCCACATCAAATACACCATATCAAGGCAAAGTGGCACAGTTATCTTCTGAGCCCACCGTACTTAACTATGTGAGAGGCTTTCATCGGGCATCCAATGTGAACATAATCGAGTTCCTACGTTCAAGGCGACTGCGATCCTTCGTCTGCGCAGAATCAGATTAACATTAAGGACGTTTCATCACCTTCGGGATTGCTACTATCACAATGTGTAGATTAATCTACATCTGAAAAGATTTTGCGCAAACTGTGATCCACAGTTGAGAAAAATATTTGATTTGGTGAACAAAATATTCTTCGTTGTTTAATAGTTTAACCGTAGTGGAGAGTTGTGGACGAAATTGTTGTTGCAAGTTTGAGAGCCAAATATAATGGTTTTGCTAGTTCTGGAAAGAGGTTCTTGCATTAGAGAGATGCGTTTATAAAGTATTAGCAACTTAGCTTTTGTTTTACTTTTTGCTTTTTGTGGACAGAAGTATATACGCATATTTTTGGTCATCAAAATCTTGAAAGTGTCAAGTGAAAAACTACGATAGATATTTTTAAAGATCCTTATGGCATGCCAAAAGCACTTCCAAGTCAAAATTGGGTATAACTTCTTTGGGAATTAATCTTTTTAAGTCGGAAGTAAAAATGAGTCAATTATAAACTGGCCAGTGACACTTGTCGACGTTTGGGATCGATAATTCACGTTTCATAGAAGATCGGTAAATCAGTTTTTGGGTATCCGGGGCGGGGCAAGGCGCGGTGCGGGGCGTGTGTGCCGGTTGGTGGGGGGTAGAGAGGGGGGTTGGGGGGGTACGTGCGTCACAGTGATCGATGCAGCACTTGTTGCGGTGCTCAACAGGCAACAAGGTTGGCATATCCGAACGTTTGCAACAGGCGGGCTTTGGGAAATTACATTCGGTCACTTGTAATCGGAAACTTTATTTGGGAATAGATAACTTTGATGGTGTAATATTTGTTTGTTGGACAGATGTTTATCGGATTTATAAGTGGCAGTATCTTATTGTTACAAGTTAATGTAAAGACAAAAATTCAAAGTAATTTTAATTACTTGATATAAATTCAGTTAAAACTTAAAATAATATACATATATAGCTCCTGAAATCCGACTAGTAAACACCCTCTTTTTCCTTTTCATCATTCCCGGCTCGTAGAGAGCTTCTGAATTACTAATTAGTCAGTATGTTTATAAGTAGCAATTCCGACAGCTTGCCTCAATATTATCGTGTCCGAGTCGCCATCGACTCGGGGGATTCGTCGTGACGTGACCAGGTCAATAGTCTTCTAAACAAAGCTACTACTTGGTAAATAATGCCGGCCGCAAAACGATTCGTGACCGTTACGGTTTTGATATATACATACATACAGTCATGTCTATATCCCTTGCAGGGTGGACAGAGAAAACTGCCTTGAAAATTCAAATAGTGACAGCTTGCTAGGCCATCACCTAAAAGAGAATCTCAAGTTTATAAGCCTTAGTCGCCTTTTAAGACATTCACGGGAAAGAGAAGGAGTGGTCCTGTTCATTTTTCTAAAGGTGCCAGGAACCACACGACTCATGTACATCGAGAAAACATACACACTTTGTACAGGGACACTGCTTAATCCTGAAGATAAAATTTCTTCCAGTAGGCCCACTACAGAAAAAGGCATAGAGAGGTGTTGATTTGTTTTGCAAAATTATGCTTATAAATGTTTAAATATCACTTTCCCGGAGGGTAGGCAGAGGCTACATCTTTCCACTGCCATGCATATGGTTCTAAAGGTTATAAATAAGCTTAAATACAGGCTTTTAATTACCGGACAATATTTTCTGCCTTGGGCTTCATATGGTGGAGATGATTGTTTTTTGATATCGTGACGACTTCTGTAGCGCAGTAATTAACTATGCTAACACTCAGGAGCCCGAGGTTTGATTTCCAGGGTCGGGCAGAGTCCACGTAAAACTTGTGCTGTATACATGTCACGTCTTTGTCTCTAACGGAGTAGACAGGGCCATTTATCATTATATTTAAAGCTGGGTGGCTTAATGATAGTAAAGTTGCTGGACCATCGCCTAAAAACTTCAAAATAAGTCTTTCCCTTTATTGACCATTGCTAACTAATCTATTCAGGCACACACATTTTTTTACCATACCCTTATAGAGAGCTCTCTCTGTCTTCTCTGTGTTTTTGAGGCCCGGTTTTGAGGCCCGGGGTCCGCCTCCGACCTTCATAGAGAGCATTTAGAGTCAAAATATATTGGAAAAATGTTACAACACGTTGAAAATAACCGATGTAAATGCATGAGTATCTTAATATAGCCAACGCCTAAACTTATTACGTATGCAAGATATCCCGGGTTGAGCTGCATTAATGCAATGGAAGATGCAAATCCCGAGCATGGATTTGCACTCCCAGCCGGGTCACGGGAATGGCGACCCGATATTGAATCTTGTGCACGATGAAAGGAATATTTTTGGATTATGATATGAAAACTTAACCATTTACCCATATTTTTCCTCGTTTAATTCGTATGCGAAATTAATATAACTTAGTGCGTTGTTATAGCGACTGATATATTGGCTCATTCTTTCCTTCCATTTTATCTCTACATGATGACATAAACACAAGTTCACATTGGCCGAGTCTTTTATTTTTTATATATTTTTTTACATCAAGGATAACGTTAGTTTTATCTCTGTTTTTTACTCGTTATTAATGATATCCTACCTGTCTAACAGTCTCACTAGCATCGGGATCGTGGTTCAAGCTTCAATTAAAAATTTTGTAATTCATTGCTATGTCTATAGATACTCGTATGTCAGTCGAATTCACATGTTCAAATCTCTCTTTTCTGAGTTATATTCAATAATTGATTAAACGATGCTCTTACGAAGAGAGGAAAACTTCGCGAGGAAACCTGCACATTCGTGCAACTGGATATATGTGTTGGCCGTTGGCTATGATTTAATATGGATTAGTTTTCCCTGCAATGGTGTGATTACCAGGGATAAACTTCGGGCCAAAGGCCATTACGATTATAATCAAAGTAGCAATCGCATATACAGGGTTATTATTAATAAAGCTGAAAACTTTTAACAGGAGAATCAGTACATCAAATTGATTTTATTTTACTATGCAACAAACTTCCCAACCAACAAGGTCCCTTAGTAAAAATAATTCAGCTTAAAGTACTGATTCACATGTTACTATTAAAATTAAAAAGAATCCTGTAAACTCGTTTATAAGAATTACCAATGTGAAAATTGTCTAACAACATCACAACATCTGCCGGCCGAGACCGTCTGCCAGATGGAAACGACGCATATAATCTGGAATTTATCGCCTTTCTTGGAAATTTGTCCCCGAAAAGGGAAGCATTTAGCACCCAGTATGTAACTTATGTGATGAATCCCTTTTACGTTTGTGAATAAAAATGCGCAGATACCAATGTAGTAATTGAAAATAAAATGTATTTTTTTGTTTTTATTTTTGTTGTGGTGTTAGTAGTAAAATATGAATATCGCTATATCACTTCTGCAAGTGAATAGGGGTGTAATAAGATAAGATTATAAATAAATCTACTACGTTCTACGAACATGCTACGTACGCGCTACGAAAGTGCTACGGCGTTCGATATCTTGTAGATGGTTTACGAATTAGGGAATACAAAGTGAAAAAAGGTAAAAAAGTATGACTAGTTATGCGTCTGATATATTAGAATTATGAACCGACCGACATATATGCCATACGCGATACTTTCAACAAGTGTACCCTAAACGGGGCACGGCTATACCAACCTTTGTTTTAAATTATTCAGATTTTTTAAATTTGTAATAATTGTCATTTTCTAAGCCCAAATCAGATCAATTACGTATGCTTATAAAACTGTTCTAATATATGTTTTTCACGTTCGGAAAATTCAAATCAAGTAAAGGTCAACTAATAATGTAACACGTAGGAATAGATGTAGACAGAGTAGTTATAAATATTGTGACATAAATCAGTGAAATCCAGGCGTATTCGATTCCCGGGAGGGGCCGGGTGACGTCTAGCTGAAACACATAGATCTGGTTTACTTTCCATTTCACTTGTATTATCGACTAGCGCACTGCTCTCACTTTATAAAGGGAAAGATAAACTTTCTAGAATAATTATTACCTTGTGAATAATCTGAAATTTACAAACATACTTTCGCTATTATATTTCCAAAGTTTGCATTAAATTTAAATACATTTTTTGCAAAGAAGATGAATCACATTAGCTAGTGTTATAATTATTTTCTACTGATAAAATAATTTGTTAATTTTTCTGAATTAAAAATGCGACCTCTTGATGTATGAAAAATATAAAAAGTTTAAGTTGAACTAGTTAAAAAGTTAAACTAAATACAATCTTGCGACGCAATTATCTTATTACCAACTTAAAGTTGTTGGGATCTAATGTAAATCTAAGATGGTTAATCGTTTCATGGGTCACATCTTCTTATTCTGTTAGTTCTTGAATTTTTCTATTTACTTGGGTGCTTTTCGAGTCTTCCGTGGGAATTTCTAGAAGTTAAGGAGGCTGTTCCTGATGTTCTAAGCTATACTAGTATTATTCTAATTTCATCCAAATCGGTCAAAATATTTTGAATATCTTCTGTAATATCTTTGCTCGTGTGGTTCCCGGCACCAATATAAAAAAAAGAATAGGACCACTCCATCTCTTTCCTACGGATATCGTAAAAGCGACTAAGGGATAGGCTTTTAAACTTGAGATTCTTCTTATAGGCGATGGGCTAGCAACCTCAATTCTATCAATAGACCAAATAGCTTAAGGTAGCCTGTCAGTCTTTTCAGAACTATTGATGGGATAGACTGTTGGTTCTGTCTACCCCGCATTGGATACAGACTTGATTATACGAATTGATGGACCTAATAAGTAGAGTCGATGAAGACCGGAATGGCAACGGCTCGAAAATTTTTATCGTACATCCGATTCACATAACAATCAATCATACCACTTTCAATTTCTTCATAAGACTTCACAATTGGATCATTTGATTTCGATCATGCGTACATGCGATGCCCTACAAGACATACAACCAATCTAAAGAAGCAGTATGAATATTGTCACAAATAATTGATTGCATTTACTCTGGGTAAGAAGAAATATTACTATTCACTTTTTTAAAAGTAAATCATATATACATATAATAACGTCTTATATATTGCTTGCAGGATAGACACTGCCAACGGTCTTAGAAAGACTGAAAGGCCACGTTCAGCCGCATGACTTAATGATGGAGTTGAGATTTAATTAGTAAAATAAACTTGGGACTCTTCTTTAAGGCGAAAGGCTAGCAACCTGTCACTATTTGAAACTCAATTTTATATTAAAGCCAAATAGCTGAACGTGGCTTATCAGTCTTTACAAGACTGTAGACTCTGTCTACCCCGCAAGGGTAGACAGAGTGATTATATGTATGTTCTTAATAATTATATCTTTCATGTTTTCTCTTTCTGTCTCCAGTGTATTCCCGATTGGTGATTATTATGAAGATCGTATACTGAACGATACAACAATACTGACATAATATTTTTAACTTTTTGTAAGTATTTTACTTTCTTATCAACATACATATCATCAACTCCAATACAGTACAACAGTAGCAGCAAGTGAATTGATTCATTGTACAAAGAACAGATTGCTCAGTGCATTAAATAATTCGATGTATTTTAAATCTGTTATTGAACTGGGAACGTCCAAATTTTGTTTCCGCAGGCGCTGTTGTGTATTCCACACAAAAGCGAACTTCCTCTTTATTTTATGAAATTCTGTAAAACAAATATTGAAACGTAAATCAAGTATTTATCCCTTAACGGGTAGACAGAGTCAATAGCCTCGGAAAGACTTCAAAAACGCGTTCAACTGGATGGCTTTATTCTATAACTAGTGACCCGCCCCGGCTTCGCACGGATGGAATTTTTAAATAAAAGCCTTCCTCAAAAAACCCTCTTTCAAACATTCTAAACAGAAATAAGATCCGAGCACAACTTTCTGAAATTAGCGTATACATGCAGACAGAGAAAATAGGGGGACTTTACCAGCATTGAAGCTTTGATCTTACGTGGGATAATGAGTTAACCAACAAAGTCAAAAAAAAAAAAGAAAAATAGTATCGATAACAACTAGACTTGGCTTGTTAAGAAGTAGTGCCGCGTGTTCCCAAGGCGCCCCCTGACCTTACCTGTTGCTTACGCCTGGAGAAAGTGACGCGACGAAATGCGCCGCCGCCCGGAGGGTTACCAGGAGATGATATAGGCATTATTTTTGGGAAAATATGATAAACATTAATTTATTTTACAAAATTAATACCTGTCATAGAATCTTCTTTGACAGGTATTAATCCGGGTGGCGGCGCATTAAAAATCGGATGGATCAGATGAATTATTCCGATTTTGATCGTGGCCAGAGTAAAGAAGTAGTATCTGCCTATCCCTGGGGGGAAAAAGTCTTGATAATTGTTGCTGTGTTTATAGCCTTAGCTTAAGGTCTTAATGCAGAAATCGGACCAAAAATATATTTAAGTAATTTCTAATGTTTATGCTGCAAAGTGTGTGAAAGTGAGCTACAACTATTATATAATTAAGTTTAGCTATATAACGACGTTAAGATGCTATATTATGAAAATTTATTTTCTCTATTTAGGTTACACAAATTCAAAGTAGTAAAATCGTGGAGATGAGAGACACTACGTATGTAAATACCCAATTATATAGTGAAAGAAATATAGATTAAAAAATAACCTACAAAACCTGCAATAGAAGTTGCCTGGGAACCAAAAAAATATATTTATTTTTTAATGAACATTGTAAGTATATAAAAACAAAACACAAACAGTTCCTTGTATCTCCCTTCTGATACAACCTATTAATTAACTTAACACCGCAGATGCGTCAGAGGATTGCATTAACTCGGTCAATCATTATCCTACATAACGACCAGCAATTAGTCAACTTAACGCGTTGCTCGCTAACGCCGGCGACAATCTGTTACAGCGGAGTATAGCTGGGTAAAAACAGTATTACGCTGGCAACACCGAAACCCGGGCGGCGGCAGTATGCGCGAGCTTCCAGCCGCGCCGACCGCTTTCACGACCCTTGAAACAAGTGAATAACAAAAGCACAACTATAGTACGTGTACTACATCTGTGTACTTCTGCGTGTACCCTCTTTCAATTAGTGATTGAATAATTTTTAAAATAACGTTCAAAATTTGATTCGTGTTTGTGTAATAGTGTACTTTTTGATTTTTTCACATGGTATGATTTAATTGCCTTATTAATTTACTATAATAAAAAATAAACTTCAAAGACACATGTAGGCTGATTACTTGACATCATATTTAAAAATTTAATTAAAACTACGACCAATAACCTCATTATGCTAAAAAATCCTAATTAGGTGTAAATACATTCAGAAACTTCAAATTAACATAAGTTACCAACTGACAAAGTCCTCGACGTGTCTAAAGTCGTTTCTAATGGAATTACAGCTTCTCGGACTATGCGAAAATTTGAATAAATACGCAATCTCGCCAAGATAATCTTACCCAGGGGAACACTCGACGCAACAGTTAGCCCATAATCCTGCCAGCTACTCTTGTCCTTGCCTCTATTCTATGTGTACTTCTTATCCAGTTTAACGTGAGCTATGACACTGTCTGTCTCCTTATAACAACGTATTTGTGCTTCAACAGTAATGGACCTCATCAAACTGGCCACGTCACTTGCTTTTGTATAATTAATACCATCAATTTTATACAAAACACGGGTGCTTTTTAAAGCTCACGAAAGAGACTTCTTCCAGAGTGTTTGGATTTAGAGCAGCGCATAATTAAAATTCTGTCAGTGAGTTATTAGATTTATGAGGCTCTGAGTGTTTGTTACAGGCTTGTTATGTTTTATTTTTCATTTAATATACTTAGTTATCACTATTTGAATTTATGCCTTACCTTATTTTTGGAGCCCAACGTGGGGCCTGCCTACCAATTAGACATACAATTTAGCTCTCATAATATGACGATTGGTACAATTACTTACTGGATGTTATTAAATCGATATTTTGATTTGTTAGAAACGAATTCGTTCATAAATTTGGTTCTTCATTAAGTACCCAAAATCAGAAGTCCATTCTATTCGCTGTTTTCAGTTTTCTGTGTAAAAACTAACACTTTTACATTGATTTTCAACATTGTATAATATAATAAACATTATATGCTTAGTACACAAAAAGAGACGTTACATAGTTTACGTCACCTATTACAAAACATTAAACGTAGTTGTTAAATTGGAGTAAAAATCGATTTTATTATGAATTAGTAAACAAACGCCCACGTCCTGTCTCTCGTAGTACGGCGGCGCCCACGCAGGGCATGTCCCGTCTGCGACCTGGATCTGTGTAGCTTATAGAATAACCTATGTTTCCTCTAACTATCTCTCATATTTTCCTGCTCCCTATGAGTTTGCTGTAAGAAAAAACAAATGCGGGATGGATTTTTATTGTATCAAACATCTTTTTACAAGCAGCTTATTCGTGTCCCCGGGTAAGCCTTCATCTTGAATTATGTCAAGAATGCTCTTAAAAGTGATATTAAAAATTCTTGGCTCAGATTTCTTACAATTTCAAAGATGTTTTTTTATAAAACTTGATAAGTCTTTATCCATTACAGGGTAGACAGATTTTGGCCTATTCGTGGTCATAAATGAAATAAAGGATACTTACAATTGTATCCATCTCTCAATATAAGTACGATGAACCAAAGCCATAATGCGTCTGGTAAGTTTCGCTCGTGCCGTTGAAAATAGCTATTTCACGTGCAGCTTTTTTGGCCACTGACCTTACTTTGCATAAATTCGTTACACTTCTTTTAACTATGTCTTTGTTCACTTTATGACGATCTTTACTTGTATTTAATTCTATTTATATTTCCCTCTCCGTCCCCATTTTTAATTCTCTTTCTGTGCCCATATGTTTTTTTACCTAATTAATGTATGTATTCAAAAAACTTGCATCTGGTTGGTACCTTTAATCTTTTAACAAAAGTACTGGGTACAAATAAGCAGACGTTGAACCTTTCATCCAACTTATTAACAGCTCAGCTTTCTAAGGGTAACCTCTGGGTTACCTAAGAAAAATTAAGTGATCTAAGAAAAATCTTTTATTCTCTTATTAGTCTTATACTTTTGATAATCCATAGCTTAGTCATTAAATCTAAACAAAAATCCTTAAATAAAATAACCAATTGCTTATGAACAAATTAACCATCACATTTACACATTAACTTTCAGACATAATTTAGATATCAGCACAAATACCGTAATAATGCATCGATACCGGACCTAAAATTGCTATAGTACCCTCAAAATTTGGCCTACCCTAACAGCAAAATAACTCCGTAGATTAAGCCTAACCTAACAGTGCAAAAATATTCAAGACTCGGCCTAACCTAACAGTGCAAAGTGCAAATAATACTCAAGGCTTAGCTCAAAATTGCGAAAGTTCTCTTGAGACTTGACGTGACCTAACAGTGCAAAAGTACTCTAAAGACTTATAAATAAAACTCGGCCTTATGTATAGTGAGTGATGGTGATATAGTTAAAAATGAGTGGGCTAGGTCCTCCTGGAGTGTGGGCTGCGCAAAAAAGGTTGGAGTCCTGGGCCAGGGCAGCCCGGGAGAGGACGTCCAGTGCATCAAGCGGACAGAGTCACAATTCAACGGATAGCTTCGGGGATGACAAGTCGCATAGCAGTCCGAGTGTACGTATTGTCTGTGTTTTCATTTTAACCGCATTTTTTATTACATACATACCAACATACATAAAATCACGCCTCTTTCCCGGAAGGGAAGGCAGAGACTACCTCTTTCCACTTGCCACGATCTCTGCATACTTCCTTCGCTTCATCCACATTCATAACTCTCTTCATGCAAGTTCGCCGGTTTCGGGTAAATTAATGTGGAAATTTAGGAAAGGAGTGACTAGTGAGATAGCAAGTGACAGAAGCAATTGAAAAAAAATAACATTCTATGCCGACCCCACGTCAAGAGTGGGAAATAACTACAAAGAAATTAATGTGATAATTTATGTATCCTTCCTAATTCTCTGCTGGCAGATGATTTCACACCCAACAAGAAAATAAGGTGGCTCGATTTATGATTGATGGGAAAAATATTTGTTACTTCAAATTTCTACGAAAAGTGAGAGTGAAATATGATATTCGTGAACTAAACTTGCTCAGAAATTTTCGCTTGTATTCCTTAAATCAATCGGTATAAGTAATTGTGTAAAAAGCGTTAAACACTGCGAGCAAAAGCACTTAAATGTTGTCCTAATAGCTTTATATCTTGAAGTTATTTTTATAGGCGATTACTTTGGAGAGTGGGAATTTATGACGCAATACACCGAAATTGCCATTCATATTAAATTAGCGACGGAATGGTTTTCCTGAATGCAATACAGGAAACACCCTTTCCTTTGATAGCCGAATTCATTAGCTCTTTCGGAATATATTTCAATACTGTTAGGGTACTGCCAAACTAATTTAAAATTGAATTTATAATAAAAATTTATTACTGTGGTAAGTACCTAATAAAAGAAAAAGTAAATTTTAACGTTTACCTTCTTCTAACGAGGTCTCATAACCACGCCTCGGACAAGTGGGCATTTCTCGTCATCAGATTGGATAAATTTTTGGAACACCCTCTCACCTCTCTCGGGAAGCAAGCGCTACTACTGTATTACATGTACGTATTGTTTGTACATTTACTATTAGCTTAGGATCCCTGGTTATAGACGTTGTAAAAGCAGCACAAGCAAAATAGCGTGAACTTTCACGCTATGAATTACAGCGCAAGATGGAAAAATGTTATGTTCTTTCTTGTCTAAACCTTTAGGAGGATCTCCTACACCATACAAGGAAGTGACTGAGCAGTCATATTTAATGTGTCAGAAAACCACTCCTCACTCATATTATTTAACCTCACTTAAATGGACCTTATAATTTAAAGACTTCCAGTCATTGATCTGCGCAATCCAGATGCAAATATTTGCTTTGAATCAAAACGTAGTGTAATCAGGCGGAAACGCCCTCTGTTAGCCCAAATCTACGGCCAAGCTAAGATAATTAATAATTCTGTGCTAAGATTGAATAAGGATTTAGATTAGCATTAATTAATATGTAATACAAATTAATAACGTAGGTGGGAGATTCCTGATTTTAAAGCGAATTTACTTGAAACTTTATTCTTCCTGTATAAAATCAAAGCGCTTAAGGTTTTAGTCAAATTATTTGTATTATTAATAAAGAAAAATTTCGAGCATTCTTAATCACAACATGCATGAGATATTTTTTATATTACCATGGACGAACGAGGATTACTGGTGACTTGCAGAACGAAATTTTAGTTATCAATTCTCAGAAAAATATTTAATTTTTCTAAGGATTGATAACTCAAATTTACTTACCTTGCTTTCACTGATAAGTGGTCAACATTCAAAAAAATTTCTGCTCCATTGACTTTTCATTCTCCGTACATTATGTTATCCTGGCATGAAGCCCATTTCACATTATTCCCGTTTGTCGTAGCAATAAAACCGACCGTGTTTGACCATTTGGGAACTCTGTGTAATGGTTTCATCAAAGTTACTACGAGGTTCAGTGGTCACTCACTCGTTACGACGCGATTAATTTTAAAGTTTGATTAGACCGACCACTTCGCTGACGTCGCTTAAAACAAACTATGTTTCGGTCAGTGTATACATACATTTTTTTATTATTGTAAAGGCAGTTGTGTGTCTATACAGTAAATAAACAATATACTTAGTTCATAGTATATAAGTTATAAGGTACAGAGTGACGCTTTGCATTAAGTTTATCATACGGCCTTGTACTCGTATGCCTGGTTTTAGGATTGATTAAAATTGTCTTACAGGGAATTTAATATACTGTAAAATTTGTATGTACGAAATGTCCATCACTGTATTATGCAACTGACCTAAGTTCTCTTATTTACGACAAACGTGTGCTCCCAATATCATCGACTTCGTACGATTCCAAAAAGTATTTTTTTCTATTGACATACAAAAATATCAGGGATACCCCTTCCAAAATTACTTCTCTCTTGGAACTAACACTGTCATTATCTACTACAGGAGATGCTGATCCCCAAAGAGCAGTGCCGTGTGCAGCCTCTCAGCGAGGTGCGCACTGCCAGCTCTCTGCCACACGCCAGACTCGCGCGCACGCCCTCTATATCTTCCCAGAGCAGTTTGGACAGCGGCACTTCTAGAGCTACTGTAAGTAATAATTATCCGTCGTGTAGTGAAAGTCAGGTCATCATCTTCCGTAAGAATTAAATTACCCCTATGTCTATTTTGCGATGGGGTAGGCAGAGGCTAAATCTGTCCACTTGCCGCGATTTCTGCATACTTTTTTCCCCTTCATTCACACACGAGTTTGCATGACGAATAATAACTCGTCATGCAAACTCGTCTATTTCGAATACTTTTGATCAGATATTCCGCAAGTATGTCAGTGATTAAAACACATAATTTACCTTAAAATCTTTTTTTTAACACACAGCACAGATTAAACTAATTCTTAACTTTTTCTTCGTATCCTTATGTACATGTTAACTGTCAATCTTGATAAATTCTTAAATTGATTTACAAATAGCGTGCCAAGGTAAGGCCAGTAATAAATACATGTTCAAATAACTATGGTTCGTTTTCTCGAGATGTCGTCACTTTATTACTTTCCTGTAAGAAAAATCAAGGACTCGGGTAATTATATTACCCCTTGTAAGGTATAAAGGGAGCTGTATCCTCTAAATTTCCCTTGAGAATGTAATGACATTTACTCTCGTATTACTTTGTCATTTGTTATGTTTATTCCTTTTTATGGTCTATAACCAAAAGGTGGTATAGAAGGGAAACATCTTATTCATCAGTTAATTTTGTTTTAATTAATATATTCAATGTACAAAAATTTACTTTTACACATTTATTATATGAATTGATTAAGCTATGCAGGCGAGTCAACCAAGAACCTATCATTCATTCCAACGCGATCTGTCTTGAGCTAAGCACTTTATTTCGCTTGATGTTGTAATCTTTTTTACTTAATTTAGCACGGTGCATCAGCACTTTTGCTTCAAACGGCGACGTTTTATTTTCACTTTATAGTTTTATTAATCTGTTTAGGTATATTGTATTTAGCTAGTCTACAAATAAAGATATCAATCGACAATGATGTACATCTAGAAGCAGCCTAATTTGGACATGTCGGTATTTCATATCTATATGTAAACATTAATTAATCTACTATACATTATAAATATAGCTATAACGACCCTACGTAGGGCTGTCGGTTTGTTATTGTTCAATCTATTGGGACTACAAGGCGGTTAGAATGAAGTGCTCTACTGCAAGATATCTCTCGCAGATGATTTCTAGGATATAGAGACTGTTGGCTGTTTTCTTTTTTTTTAATTTCTTCAATTTCCATTATTAACTTTCTTCAATCTATTTTGTTTATTTTACATCTTTATCACCGTGTGCCGTGTGGTTTCCAGCTCTTTAGAATAGAATCACTCCATATTCATGGATGTCCTTAATCTTGGGATTCCTCTTCTGCGCGATGGGCTAGCAACCAGCCAGTATTTGAATCCAATTCCATCATGAAGCCATACAGTTAAACTTGGCCTTTCTTTTCGAGACGGCTTTGTCTACCCTGCAATGGATATCCATCCATCCATGCACCATCCAGGCACAGGAACCTCGTAATTAATTGTAGTTTAATTTGAACTTAAATCAAAATTTCAGTACACTCTGTACATAAATCTTTTTAAAATTGGCAATCCATAAAATATATATATATATATATATTATATATATATATATATATATATATATATATATATATATATATATATTGAAAAAAGAAAAAAATATATATATATTATATATATATATATATATATATATATATATATATATTTTTTTTTTTTTTCTTTTTTCAATATTAAATCTCATAAATATATAAATCTGAACAATGTATTCTCCCGTCCACATTCTATTCTAAGTATAATTTAATATTGTGAAGTTGACGTTGTTGAAGAAAATGCTGCAGTGCAGTTTGTTACCGCTTCTTCTGCACTGACGCCTTGGAAGCGGCAGTAAACTTAGTTTTTAAGTAATTTATTTGACGTCAACCAATGTTGTTAAACCATACGACAATTATTAAGCGATATATAGTATCCTATAATAATGAATAAAAATTTTGAATTTTTGAATTTGAATATAATCAACGTCTATATCCCTTGCGGGATAGACAGGGACAATCTTGAAAGATTGTCAGGCCACGTTCACCTGTTAGGCTTAATGCTATAATTATACATACATATGGTCACGTCTATATCCCTTGCGGGGTAGACAGAGCCAACAGTCTTGAAAAGACTGAATGGCCACGTTCAGCTATTTAGCTAAATGATAGAATTGAGATATTATATATGTATATATGATTACATAATAACTTATGGATAAAGATGTAACTATATGTTGTATGTTATTATGTTTTATTATCATTAATCTTACATCATCATTATAAAAGAACAAAAAGGTTTACATCTGAATACAACCTACTAGATAAAACCTTGCGGTAATCCTTTTCACGTAACTGCTCGAGCTCTTGAAATCCAATCCTCTTCAAATAATCTCGTTGCCTATGCGCTTTATCTCGGGCAAGTACTATTTCTATCAACATTTTTTAAACCTTTTATAGATATGCAATAATTGATATTTCAAGGCGAATAGGTGTCGAATTATAATAACGAATCGTTTAACGGAATGTATGCTTAATATCAATTTCATGCTGACTTAACAAATAGCTTACAGATAGTACCTCAAAATTAATGACCTCGGAAACAGTTAACTAAGTACCTTTGAGACCTTAAAAATTTTTGATGAATGACGCATATAATAACTTCCAATTATTTTTTAATTATTGCTATTTTTAGCAGATATGATCAGTATTGCAGCTATAGTTACTAAAATACATATATTCACGTCTATATCCCATGCGGGGTAGAGAGTCTTAAAAAGACTGATTTGCTAGCCCATCGCCTAAAAGAAGAATCTCAAGTTTATAAGCCTATACCTTAGTCACCTGTTACGTCATCCATGGGAATGAGAGGGAGTGGTCCTATTCCTTTTATTTATTGGTGCCGGGAATCACCCGGCAAAGTTATAGTTACTTGCGCCCCTGTATAACGTCGGCGTCCCCTTTTGGGGTAGACAGAGCTAAAAATCTTGAAGCCCAAGTTCAGCTGTATGGTTTGATGATGGAACCTGTCATTATTAAAATAGCTACCTACTATTAAATAAAATAATACTATTGTTGCTATAGCTCTATTTATTTTTCCGCATCTGCACTAAGCTTACCATTTGGTAACCCTATTTGTATGCTTGTTAATAACTCATGAGAGCCAACACAAGATGATATCCTTACAACCTCATTCCGTATGCAGTTTGCAAAGTTTCAGATTAGAAGGATGCCCAAATGGCCCAAATTAACTTGGCTGGCATCAAAGGATTTCCATTCTACGCCAAACAAAACTTCATGTGGCGACATGTCAAAAACAACGTCCTGTGAAACACGCAGTTCACATTTTCAACAAACCAAATCCATAATGAACTCTTTCCCATGAATGTCGTAAAAGGCGACTAATGGCTATAGGCTAATAAACTTGGTATTTTTCTTTTAGGCATTGGACTAGCAACCTGTCAGTATATTCAAGAATGTTGTCTACCCCGCAGGGTGTATAGACGTGACTTTAAGCATATATGTAATTATTTATACGTTATCCCTATTATTTAAGTATCTTTCCTTACCATCACTGCAATGGCATAAGCATACATTCTATAAACTGTTTGACTAGATTACACGCCTTATTTACAAACATTTCATCAGCACAATACAATTTCTTCGTAAATTGAATAAAAAGACGCGGCAATTTCTCAGCTTGGAGTGGCTGACTTGTACAATGTTGTCGTGTCATTAATCTGACATTAAAATCCACTTTAGAATTCCTACCTTCTCAGCCAAGCCCTTAGCGTCACGTAAAGCTACTCCTAGATCGATAAAAACTCTTTAAATAAATTAGTGAGTGGTGAATTTATGTATTCTATTTAGCATATAAATTAACTGGACGGTTCTTTACGACGAAAGGCAAAATAACACTTTTTGTTTTATGTGTTCTTAGGTACTTACTTTATACTAGGTACTTGCTTTTTGTTACATTGTCGCGTTTAACAGGACATTTAACACTTTATGCTCTTACGCTTTTGATGTCACGTTAACTTTATTCTTCTTTAAATGTTAAGGCGGTTGTTGTATCACATTGTTTCAAGTTAACACGATGTAAAACATATCTGAACACGAATTACGAAATAATTTTAAGATATCAATCGAGATGAGATGTAAAAGAACCTATGGTTTTAGATGTTCATTAATTGATACCTAATTTTGGTTTGACTTACGAGCCGTTATTTGTAGCCTTTTGAGAATTATATTACATTCGATCTAATTACTCGTCTAAGTCGTAGTCATTTATTTATTTAAAACTTGTTTGCACGAAAACAAAAATGTACAAAAGGCGAACTTAATGCCGTTCGAAATTCTCTACCAGTCAACCAGCTGACCAAACAGAAAAAACTTTAAGTTGGTGGTGCGGTAAAGTGCACATTCATACTTAAAAATAGTATATACATAAATACATATACATACATAGTTACAGTTAGTGATGTACAAAAAAATGATGTTTGAGTTTTCTTTATTCTTGAAATCGTTGTGGCATTAATACTTCAGTTTTTACATCAACGAAGCTACGGTTCTAAAGTAGGTAGGTAATTGTTATTACTTACTCTTACATTAACAGAGCCACCGCGGATCGTCCCCCGCCATCCGCACGTTCGCTCCCGACGGACGCACCCTGGAAGCAGGAGCTACTGGTATCCCCAGGTCCCCGTCTCCACTCCGTGCCGCCTCTCTGGACGTGCGAGCGGCCCCGCTGGCACACGGCTCCCTGGCTTCGCTCGCCGACTCGCCTGCCCCTACTAGCCCGAGGCATTTACCGCCAAGATGTCTCTCACCACTTCTGATGCCACCGAGGTAATATTTCCTTCTCTGAAGTACGCCAATAACCATAATCCTGGAATAAGTCAGGCGCATAAAGCGACTCGCATCTGGCCTCCGCATTCTCTGCAGGGGAACATCCAATTATTTGAATGTGCGGGCGTACCCACGATGTTTCCGTTTCCGATCTGCCGCCGTAATGTCTGTCACGACTTCTGATGCCACCAAGATAATATTCCTAGTCATTCTCCTCTATATCTAGATACATCTATACATCTAACTTAAGAATAGAACCACTCCATATCTTTCCCATGGATGACGTAAAGGCGACTAAAGGATAGGCTTATAAACTTAGGATTCCTCATGGAGGCGGGGGCTAGCAACCTGTCACTATTTGAATCTCAATTCCATTATAAAGCCATACAGCTGAACGTGGCCTTTCAGTCCTTTCAAGACTATTGGCTTTGACTTCCCCACAAAGGATACAGTAACTTTATGTATGTGTATGTACATTCCTCCTCCTGTTGAAATGGTTTTTGAATCTAGAACGGATTTAAAAAGTATAACCGAAAAAATGTTAGTTCAAGTATTTACTTACGAGTACTTTATTTAACTAAGATTTACATTATTTTCATTCATTCGTTCAGTAAGAGTAGTACCTACTAAATTAAGTAGATAATAGATAAGTACTTGTGTTAACTTTGTAACCTATGCGACGTAGCGATGTAAGTAAGTAAAGGGAAAATGTTCTGGCAGTATCAATCTGTGAGGGTACAAGCGCCGGCGAAATTGGAACAAACTCGATTTGTCGCTCCTCTGTGCATTCGGGTAGCTATTTATAGAACAGGCAATGATGAACTAAATTACACAAATTAAGTTAGTAGGTAAGTTATTACGTTACATTACTTTTTAAATTTATTTTATTTTATTACTTTTTTACTTTTAATTTACACCACACACACACCACAGTGCCGTGTGGTTCCCGGCACCAATACAAAAAAGAATAGGACCACTCCATCTCTTTCCTATGAATGTCGTAAAAGGCGACTAAGGGATAAGCTTACAAACTTGGGATTCTCTTTTAGTCGATGGGTTAGCAACCTATCACTATTTGAATCTTAATTCTATCATTAAGCTAAATAGCTGAACGTGGCCATTCAGTCTTTTCAAAACTGTTGGCTCTGTCTGACGTGACCATTTGTATGTATGTATGTTTTAATTTACACCTATAAACATTACAGGGCACACTTACTATCTGAAGCACTGTACCTACCTACCTTGTATAAATTTATGATCTAATTTTTGTAAGGTGGGTTTTGTCTATTGATTTTAGTAATTAAGTTAAATTTGTGCTTAAAAATGCAGTAGGTAATCAAAAGATTCGTAATTTTAGATATATATATTAATTTCCAAAAAAGTTAGATAGGTATTTGTTAGCCAATGGTAACGCCATTGGGTTGGGTTGCGTAGAAGCGTCTACTGCTTAGGTAGGTAAGTAGAATCGGCTACTACTTTGTAACTTTTTCATTTTAACTCATCATAAGATAACGAAGGCGTTTCAAAGCATCAGAATAAGTCAAGAAAGAATGGATATCACTATGTATTTTGATTTAAAAATTCTGTGTTTAATTGTACATTCTGTTTATTCCAGGCGGATAGACCGCAGCAACTCTTTAGTGGAAAGCAGCAGTGGATTAGGCCCCCTGAGCCCTGGAGCTGGGGCCGCTATCAGCGCCCTAGGGGCTTTGCAACCGGACCTCTACACCAAGAGAGAGGCCCCCCTCGTCATCGAGCTGGAGGGCCCGGGACCTTCCCTTGGGAGAATCCACCTTCGCTTGAAGTATGACTTCGATAGATCGGATCTGGAAGTGCACCTTATTGAAGGTAAGAGTATAATGAAAGATAAATGCTTATATTTTATTTTGAGGTATAGAAACGGCCAGTTAAAAAAGGTTATTGCAAAGAGTTTGGACGGCTACTAAACAGGACATAAGATATAGGTCACAAACCTACAGTGCCTTAAACTTGTTACAGTAGGTACAATCACAAATCCTGCTTAATACCCGTAGTAAGGTAGGTAGGTACTCGGTAGGTATCTTTACTACTCTTTATTACTTACAACGTTTACAAGTATAAGTGTTGCACGTTAGTTTTGCGCGGGTCTTCGCTCCAGTGGGAAATTCCAGAAAAATAAGTAGCCTATGTTACATACTCCCGAAGTTCTATTCTACCTATATCTGTGCCAAATGTCATGAAAATCATTAGTTTTTGAGTTCATTCTCACAAATATACAAAAAATACAAATATTTTCTGAGTATTATTATAACCGTGCCGTGTGGTTCCCGGGTGCCGTGTGGTTCCCGGCACCACTAAAGTGCCGTGTGGTTCCCGGCACCACTAAAAAAAAAAAAAAAGAATAGGACCACTCCATCTCGTTCCCATGGATGTCGTAAAAGGCGACTAAGGGATAGGCTTATAAACTTGGGATTCTTCTTTTAGGCGATGGGCTAGCAACCCGTCACTATTTGAATCTCAATTCTATCATTAAGCCAAACAGCTGAACGTGGCCTATCAGTACTTTTCAAGACTGTTGGCTCTGTCTACCCCGTAAGGGATAAAGACGTGATCATATGTATGTATGTATGTATTATTATAACGTATATTAAACCGTTTTTACACCTCTTCCAAAGTAAAAACTTCTAAAATATACCCCATATGCACTTCAAAAAGAGCACAAGGAATATTGGTGCAAAACACACACAATTCCTAAACATTGACCGAACCTGATAAAACTTGATTGCAGCCCACGACCTAGCAGGGTACGAGGCGGGCGGGTTCAATGACCCCTACGTCCGTGTCAGCCTGATGCCAGAAGTGGACACAAGGGTCCGGCAAACACCAGTGCACAGGAATGAGGCGAACCCCTTCTTTGACCAGCATTTCAAGTTCCCAGTCTCTCATGACGAACTTGGGGACAAGACGCTGTTGCTGCAAGTTTTTGATTATGATCGGTAAGTTGAGGTTTTGTTTATAAGTTAAGGACAGGCATGAAACAGTTCATTTAAACTTGGTACTACTGGGAATGCAAATATAACAAACAACTTATGCAAAGATAACTTACCTAGAACGAGATAAACGGTTCACCTGAAGGGGATTTACTGCAAAATTTGATAGTTTTAGATGGAAAGATCTCTGTTGAAATTAATGTAGACTACTTAACTTATTAGTAAAGAAGGACCTTATTTTTATTGCATTAAGAACTGGTTGACGACAAAGGAATTCTTCGCAATTCAATCATAAGAACAGCAAATAAATAATAGTTATACCTATATGTCATCAATTATAAATAATAATATCATCAATGAATGGATAACTTTTTTCATTTATAGGTTTTCCCGAAACGAGGTTATGGGCTCAGCAAAAGTCCCTCTATCTCGGGTAGAAGTCGCGGGTGGCGCCGAAGTGTGGGCAGAACTTTCTAGAGAGAGACGTCCGCCGGAGGAGCTTCAAGAATTATTATTGTCCCTCTCTTACCTGCCGTCAGCTGAGCGGTTGACTGTAGTGGTGCTGAAGGCGAGGAATCTACTACCGCCTCAGGAGGGAAAGGATGCTTTAGGTAAGAATAATTTCATACTACTGTCAGAAAATAGATGATGATGCACCTAAACGTTCCAAGCTGGGTTAGCTAGCTAATCTACCTAGTTTGGGTCACATTGTAATTACCCAACAATAATTTATGTGAGAATAATTAATAGGTAAATGTGGGATTTTTTTGTAGCTTCTGAAGGGTTGGGAACCTGTCACTATTTGAATTTCAATAGCTGAAAGTGGCCTTTCAGTATTTTCAAGACTGTTGGCTCTGTCAAGAGATAAAGACATGATTGTATGCATGTATAGGTATGTCGCAGGAAAATGAAGTAACCAGAGATTTTGCGAAATCCCTAGGGATACCACGAAATCACGGAAGATGGTGAATATTCTTATTTACGACGCCTTCTTACTAAAATAGTCAGTGTAAAAATCGTCCAATGTAGATATCTCTCTCCCTCATTCTACCTAAACGGACACAAGTGGGAGCGGAAGGAAGCCGCCGTGGAAGCGGCCGCCGCGTCACGAATATGAGCGAGGGCAGCTCATGCTCCTGGCAGCGAAGTGGTAGGCGATGGCACCGTGTGGTTTTAGTGGGTTTAAGTCCCACATAACCCGTCTGGCTTCCTGTAACCGGCCGGATAAACGAAGGTCTTTCCACACGTAAAAAAAAGGTTAGGTTAGGTTAGGTTAATAATTATGTAAGTACTTTTTAAAGACTTAGCACGAACCTTTTTCATTCTTTATTTCACTAGATTTAGATGAGTGAAATGATATATCACTAGATTGAAATAGTATTTTGTCATATCACTAATATTCTTTTAGTAAGATGTATTAAAAAGGAATATTCACCATCTTCCGTGATTTCGTGGTATACCTAGGGATTTCGTGAAATCTCTGATATCCTCATTTCTCTGCGACATATATATGTAATTATCTGACACATATAGTCATAAGAGGAGTGAGACGCCAGGATTTTTCCCAGGGAGAACGGACTTGAGACAACGCCAGAAGAATAAATACTCTACATTCCACCAAATAATAGCGGCTAGCAGTTGATCGCAAAAGCTTTGAAGCGTTTTGACAACAGAAACTCGACCTAAGAGATTTAACAAGAATTACTTACAATTACTTACTTTCCTTTCAGATGTATATGTGAAAGTGTACTTGCTCGTGAATGGGAAACGTGTGAAGAAGAAGAAGACTAACAGGAAAGAGATAAACAACCCGGTGTGGAACGAAGCGCTATCCTTCAGTCTCCCGTCCGGCAACCTACAGGAAGCTTCCATTGAGGTATCTTGCTATGAAATATATTGTACGTCACTACACCTACCTAAATAATAACACTACCACCACAAGTAGGTACCGGAGTAAGAATCCGTTTTCGATGAAGTACTGTGTAATTTCTTTCTTCAACTTCTTTTATTAGTTTGATAACTGATGCTTCAACCAGATAGTCATGGGTATTACGTACTTAGCCCAAGTCCTCCGCGCAACTGGGGCAAGCAACAAGGGAATTCGGATAAAAGTGACATAAACTAACTTCTTATATTTTGTTCTTTGTTTTAAAAATTATACAATTTTTCTGGTCATTTCTTTCAGGTATGCGTGGTAACAGGCGGCAGTAATAACCTAGTGGTGGGTTGGTGTTGCGTGGGCGCAGCGGAGCCAGCCGCGGAGGGGCGCCACTGGGCACAAATGGCGCAGGAGACGCGCAAAGCTGTTGCTATGTGGCACACCCTCAGATAGATCATAGATTCTGATGATAAGCACGACTCCAGAAGCATCTCGATCTCTCTTTCACGTCACGAAAAATATACATACATACTTATGCCCATTCTCCTCCCCCCACGGAATATAACCAACAGCGCAGAAAACGAAAATGTTCTGTTCAAAAAATAACGATTCCGTTAAGCAAGTTTACCGTGGAATTTTAACGCACAGAACCCATGATATATTTATTGGTGTTTTTAATAAGTTATATTAAATAATTCTTCAAATAAAACTTAATAAAGCCCATCGAAAAATTAATAATTCTATTTCAATAACTATTCGAAGTTAAAAAATATGCTACAGAATAGAAATACAGATTAAATTGCATCTAGCTCCTGATATCGACTACATTAAAAGCACAATCTACAAAGATTTAAAAAAATCTAACATTTCACTTTTCTACATTACCTAAGTTATTAACCAAGATTGGGCCTAGATACTTTATTCGCATACCTAACCTACTTACGTAATAAGAAATGTAAAAAAATCATATTCAAATTAGGTACCAAATTTTATTGCTGGATTTAAATTAAAGGACCAATAACATTATTTTATGTATCGAAATCAAACTGTTATTGTTTACAAAGATAATTAAAAACGTCACTTTATGATTACATGTTATTTAAATATACAACATAAAGACAATCGAAATGCTCCTTCCTAAATTATAAATGTAAATCATCGTCTATACTTCACTGATAAGATAAAACCTCATTACTTATTAGATATCGTAAACAACTAAGTAGGTACTTACGAATTAATGATGTACCTATGCTTCTATAAAAGAAATTAAAATATTATTCCGGTTTCTCTCGGGAATAAAACGGAAAGTAGGTACCTATTTATTGCAAAACAAAAGTGGATGAATTGGATCGATCCCTAATAGAGAACATCAGATAGATACACCACCTAGCGATAGGCGGTTTAGAATAAACAGAATTTTAAATGTTTCGTAATAATAAAAGGCACTTTTCGGAATAAATTGACATCTTACTCCTAACTTAATTAGAAATCTTATCCAGATTTCTATGATTTTGGAAAAGTGTTGACTGGTCATAAACTTTCATCTACTTATTCACCACACTAAAATGCTTTCAAGAAGTGTTTATCTGAGAAAATGCGGTCATCATTATTCTCAGCTTGTCTATACCTACTATGAGGTACACAAATTACGTAAGATGATACCCAAAATATTTTAAAAGTAAATTCGGTCTTATAGATACTTAACAACTTTGTCAAATTATATAAAAGATGAAAATACTTTTTTTATGCTTTTCATTATACTTGGGTTCTGGCAAAAGCTTGATTGGGAATCATTTGAATAGGTCGAACTTGCGTAAAAATCGTTCATATTTTTATTAGGAAAAGTTGTTAAGTACCTGTGCACTGATCAATTATTTTAAAATATTTTTACCTATTTTTATAGGTATTGTATAGGTCCCGTACCTCACAATTTCAAGTTAAAGACTGTGGGCTTAATATAGCACATGTTCACTTCTACACAATACTTACTCGTGACTTACTCGATCGTAGTAGCAAGCGCATGCTTGGATAGCTCTATCGTAATATAGAATAAATATCAATTTATGGAGATATAATATTCCAATAGTATCTAATCATGGATGTTCCAATAATTATATTAATTAATATTGCTATAAAATGGCTGTAAGTGGCATTATTTGGGTGTTCGAGATTATAAAAAAAATCGTAGTTCCGATTTTGAAAAACGGAACTTTAACATGGAGCTTGTGGGACACCAAAAAACTTATGAAATCTTAGATTTTTATGATAAGGTGTTAATTTTTGATGTTACTTTTCTTTCCAAATTTTTATGCCCACGGTTACTGTCACGAAATCTTTACCTCTACCTATTAGTCATTACGTGTGTGATGTCCCTTGTTCAAGGGTTTTATGAATAAATTTTATCGAATTTTATTCCAGAATATACGTACATATTTTTATCTAAGTGTATGTATTGATGTGGAAGAAAAGTATTTACTTTATATTTTCTTTACAATGTCTAAATAAAATGTCTATTTATAAGATCACCTATTGTTTTATTTTTATAACTCTAACCTTATGACTAATTTTAAATCTTCCACCATTTATTGGGAGTGTAGATATTTAACTAAAAATAAAACAACATTTTTTTACAATTAAGTATATCATTTATTTTTATGTTCACTTTTTACACATTATACAAATATGTTAAATAAACTTTATAGATATAGTCTTAAAGTATACTTTCGTACCACTGTCCTGAACGCTGCTGACTCGTTGTAAAGGTGCGAAGTCACGATTATAAAACACTATTAACTCACAAATAACTTAGTCGCAACTTACCACTGCTGGCTGATGCCTTCCTGCGGTGCTCCTCAAAGACCAGCGCCAACTAAAATTGCACATTAATATTAAAAATCTTATAAGCAACATAGCAGTTAACACAAGTACCCTCAAAACCAAAACTGTTCAGTCTTCATAACTACTTTCGAACAAATACAAATAATCCTTGTGAAAAAACGAATCTTTTTAAATAAAAATAAATTAACTTCAAAGAAAAAATATACATAACATCGTTGTATGTGTCGTGTCATCTATGTTATCCTTTTTATTCAATTTAAATAGGCTGTGTGGAAAGTTATTTATATGAAAAAAGTCTCATGGAGATAAGAAATTGAGTACGAAGTGAAATCTAGCACAAATATAGTAGAACCGCCTAAATGAGTCCTCGCCCGCGGAGTACAGGGGCGCGGGGGTATGACGACGAAGGGGACCGAGAGAGGTGCGGGCGGCGGGCGCATTCTTGTAAAAACTCAGTTCGCTCGCTACGCGGTTAGCGATCACACGTGTTGACAGTTGCGGACGCCTTGTGAAAATTATACATGAGATTACATTCTCAAGATGAGTCGAAATATTTTCGGACATAGAATTAATAGTCAGTGCAAACAAATGGCGTTTAACGTATATGAATATTTTAGAAAAAAGAAACTCGACCCAAATTCTGATGAATATAAACAAGATATACCTTTAAATAAAACTGTAGCAGAAGTTACTGGACTATCAGAAAAGACTGTATCTAGAATTGTACAACAAGGGAAAGCATTAAATGACAACGAGAGATTTAAATCACCGAGAAAACCAAAACAGGTTCGTAGAAAAAGAGTGGAAATAGACGATTTCACAAAAGGAGTGGTAAGAAGAAAAGTCACTCAGTTTTACACAATTTTCAAAAAAATACCTACTCTGAAAACTTTGAACGCTGTACTTAGAGAAGAGAATATATTACACTGCGGCAGGGAATATTTAAGGCTATTATTACATGATCTAGGTTTTAAATTTAAGAAATGCGGATCTAAAAGGAAACTCCTTATCGAACAGCCAAATATCACATCGTGGAGGTGGAAATACCTAAATACTATTAAAAAATATCGTAGAGAAGGAAGACATATTTTATACCTTGACGAAACTTATGTAAACGCGTCTCATAACGTTTCAAAATGTTGGCAATCAAAGGATGAACTTGGCGTTCTATCTCATATTGGTAAAGGGGACCGTTTGATCATCGTACATTGTGGAGGTCAAATTGGATTTGTAGACGGAGCCCTTGTGATATTCAAATCCAAATGTAAAACAGGTGATTATCACGATTCTATGAATTTCGCAAATTTCAGTAAATGGATAAATGAAAAGCTCATGCCTAATATACCGCAAAATTCTGTCATAGTAATGGACAACGCAGCTTATCATTCGGTTCGAGAAGAGAAAAAGCCAACTATGGCTTCTACCAAGCCAACTATGCAAGAATGGCTACGACGACATAACGTGCCTTTTGATGAAAAACTTAGAAAGGATGACTTATATAAATTAATTAAAAGTAATTTCACAGAAGATATTTACAAAATTGACGAGGTATTGAAAAGAAACGGACACGAAGTATTGCGTTTGCCTCCATATCACCCAGACCTGAACCCAATTGAGTTGGTCTGGGGTGATATCAAAGGACAATTAGCACAAAAAAGTATCGACTCTAATTTGGACCAGAAAAAAGAAATATTAGAGAGATTATTTGCTGAATATCCCAAAGAGAAATGGGAGAATTGTGTTAAACACGTGATTAAAATCGAAGACGAATATTGCAAACATGATGGAGTCCTAGATGAAGTTGTTGATTTTATTATTAATGTGCAAGACGATTCTGATGATTCTGATGATGGCTGTTGTGAAAGTGAAGAATCAAGTTCCAGTGATAGTGATATTATGGACATAAGTGATTGATTTATAATTTTGATAAATTTTGCATAAATAAATATTACATACATAACTTTATTACCTTTTTTTACCTACATATCATACCTATATATCATAAAATCACATTTTTATCGAATTGTTTTGTATGAAAAATAAAAATTTGAAAATAACAATAATCGAAAAATGCTTATGCTATTTAATTCATGTACGTGGTCTCGTTGATACCATGGAGTTATGGGATAACAAAAGGAACACGTTGTATAGTTTACAGTTGTTTCATTCAAATTTTGTATAGCCATTATTATTTTTTTAATAAAAATCTTCACCTGTTTGCCGCTAACCACTATGACGTCACATATCTCAAGAAATGTCCAGTAACATTTCGCCCCTTGTATTACACGCTACGCTCGACCGCCGCCCGCACCTCTTTCGTTCCCCTTCGTCGTCATACCCCCGCGCCCCTGTACTCCGCGGGCGAGGACTCATTTAGGCGGTTCTACTATAATAGGCGAGCATTGATGTTGCATTTAAATAAAGAAAAAAACATGTGTAACAGAAATAACAAAAGTTTCGCAATTTAAATAATTCATCGCCCTTGTTTTCAACAAATGTAACTCTCTTTCTTTACATAGAAAAACTATCTACAGGGAATAAATGTTACGCTGAGAGATAAACATGCAAAAAATATAAACGATCCGTATAATAATGGTACCAAATAAAAAGATGTATGATATACATTACATAATGCTGTGATTCCATCCGCAGTTCATAAGGGGAAAGTGGGGGGATTGTAAAATTTAGGAGTTATAGTCTGTTTTTTTGTATGTGTTGTGTATGTGTATGATTGGGTAAGTATGCCTGTGTGTGTCATTGCAGAGAAGGAATTTTTGGATGGAGGTATTTGCAGTCAGGATCCTGGCAGTGCCCTCCGACCTCGTACGGGCAGAGGAATGCGTTGGGATCCGCTTCCCAGCTGAAAACATATTAATTGAATATATTTTAACTGATTCACTGGCGACTGTGGACAGACCATAATGCATACTTACATCGCACAGCTGAACGATGTGCGTACGCATTCCCATCCACGTGTCATGGAAAGTGACGTAATGGATAATGAAAACATGCACATTTCCTTGTTTTTCTATGAATACACCTAATGAAAAGCATCAACTTTATTAATATAACCCGAACCAGAACATTTTCACAACAAGCTGTTACCACACCAGTAACTGATGTAAGTGGGAAAAGCCAACTAAATGATCTTACTTGGCTGCATCTAAGGCTTGAAGGGGAGATGTATAATCATCAACTTCATTGGTTTTTAGTATATTACTTCGGTTTGTCAATTCATGGCTGTTAAGACTCGTGCCAACTTCTTTATCCAAATCTGGCTGACCAGGATCTGCTCTTTCAGCATCAGCAGTCAAAATAGCTTCTCTTCTGTCAGTTTCTTTTTTTATTAAGTCTTTTTCTGTATTTTCCTCCTTTGCTTGGTCTATCTTTGGTACTGTGACAATCTTGTTGTTACTTATTATATCTATCTTTACTGACAGACTTGGGTTAGAAGTTTCTGTGGCTTCATTTAAATCATTGACCACACTAACTTTCATTGATTTTAGAATTTGTGGATTTTTATATTCATCCTTTCTAGGATTATTCTCTTTTTGTAACCTAATCGTAGATATACTTTTGTTGCCGTTACGATTAATGGAGGGTAAAAAGCCGTTACTTTGGGAGTGTGAATAATTGGAACTGAAAAATATAATATTCACACCAGGATCAATAAAATCAAAACAGTTATAAAAAACCTCACTCAATATAAGTTAAATGAACAAAAAAAGACATTATGTCGTGGATGTGTACCTTTTTAAAAGCATTTGATGTTGCAATCTAATTTTTGATAACCGTATCTGTGCAGTCTTTTGTTGTTTTTTATTTAAAGCTATAGCAGTTGCTATGTTTTTAAGCTCCGTAGCAACTATTTTGTATTTTTGCGATAATTTTGTTGCCTCTTCTCTGAGCCTTATCATATGTGCGGATTCTTCTGCTATTTTTTTCCTGAGCAATAAAAAATACAGGACTTACATATACAAAAAGGTCATAACTCAACAGTATTAATAAATAGTCACTATTCAATTGAAAATTACCTGGAAACTGCAATTTGTTCATCTGCATTACCATTTGATAATGTTTTGGTATCCACTGTTACATTTCTAGGTTTCAGTGTTTCCTTTACTTGTACGGTTTTGACTGAATTTAGGGCTGACTGCCTCGCCTGCTTCATCTTCTCTAATTCAGCCATTTTTTTCACTAAATTCTTATATTCTATTTGTTCAGACTTAGGCAAGTGCTTCACTGACTAAAAAATAAAAACAAAAATCATATTTGAGTTGTTCAAATAATATTGTTCTTCTTTTATATTGTTTTTACAATATGCTTCGTTAAGAACAATTTATTTATATTTAATAAAAACAATTACATTATTACCTTAGGTACAAACTTTTCAGATGGATTTAATGATGAGATTTCAGGAATTTCTTGATTTTCTACTTTTTTCCGTGTATCTTTCAGAAAAATATCTAGCTGTTGTTCGAAATCGGCTTTCCGCTGCTTCATATGCATTTTCGTTAAATTCTTGGTTGCTTCGTGTTCACCTTCTGAATCTGACTCTCTCAACTGTATTATCAACTTTTTTGGTTCAGGAATCTTAACATTATGTGTAGTTTTTTCATTGGGGTTTATATTTTTAATGTCTTCTACTACATCAGTAGAAATTTCGTCCACTTCTTCTAAAATACTAGTATTCATTAAAGTTGGCAAATTTTTACTCAATGATGTCAGTAATTTTGCTCGGAGTAAGTCTTCGTCTTCTTCAAACTCCTCCTCTTTAGATATTTGGACGTCATTCACTAAATTTACTGTAACATCTTCAATTATACCATTACCCAATTCCTTTGTTTTCTCATCACCATCTGAACCTATCTCCATATCTACAGATTCTATGTCAGTATTATTTTGTGAATCAATTTTATTTGATAATGCATCCTGCTCAAGTATGAAGTCATCTGACAATATAGAAGACTGGGACAGCTTCTTCTTCAATTTTTGTCTTCTTTTAATTTCAAAAGCTTTTTTAAGATAAGCTGATTTAAGACATATTAATCTAAGCTCTGCAGTGTAACTTTCATCATCTTCTGTCAAAGTAAAATTATTAGTTTTTATTTCATGTTCGTTGGGAACTATGTTGACTGGATTTTTTACTTTGGAAGACTTAGTTTCTAATGCATGTTTCCTGAGCAATTCCAAATCTTCATCAGAGTCTTGATTAATTTCCTTAACACATTCTCTATCTTTATTACCAGAGTCAACTACATCATGACTTTTTTCATTTTTTTCACCATTTATTTCAATATTGCTATCTTCATAAAAATCAATTAATTCATTTTCGCTTGACATTTTAATTAAATCTTCTTGCAAAGCATTATTAGGATTATTTTGGAGATTAGAATTATCATCAGAAATAGGAGATCCATTAAGGGAATTGAACACAATAGGCAAATTATCTTTTTCTACTTCTGATTGTTTTTGTTCCTTATTATTTTCATTGAATGGGCCAATAATTTTGGGACCATAAAGCATTTTTTTCAGTCTAGCACTTAAAGAAGATGTATCATTTTTTGGTTTATGAACTGCTACCGCATTAGCCAATTTCCTTCTTTTATTTCTGTATTCATCATCAGATTCCTCACTTGATTCACTAATTACTTTAAGTGGCACTTTATTTTTTCGATGTATTTTTTTCTTTTCTTTACTTTTACTATTGATTTTAATTGGCAAAATTTCATTTCTTCTTTTATGTTTATGTATTTTAATATGTTTCTCATTTGTATTTTGGTACATGTGACCATCTTCAAAATCTGATGCAGCAGATATTTCAGAGAGGTCCTGTGACAATGAATCACACTTTTGCTTTTTACCTAAAATGTGTGTTTGTAGGAGAACAATTACTAAATTTTTTTTTCTTAAATAGCTTACATACATAAAGCATGCCCTTTTCCCAGAAGGGCAGGCAGAAACTACATATGTCCATGAACCCTACATACATGTTTTGCTTTATCCACACTCATAACTTTTTTCATGCAAGCTTGTTGGCTACTCTTAACAATTAAATAAATTAATCAATATAGCTAAATGACTATTAATTAGTCCTATCATATTTGTGACTCTCTCCCTTATCTTTGCATGTTCCAATTCATATTCTACATGTAAAGATCTTTCCACTTTAAACAGGAAAATATTTCATGCAGCACAAAAGTTCATAATGAGCTTAAGGAATGCTTTTGGTCGTGTCAGGATGATGCCAGGGCTTGACCCTGGCATCATAAAAAATAGGCTTAATAGAGCATAAAAATATCGGCGAAATTTTTCTAAGTCTCAAAAAAAGTGTGCACCCTTTCTGACACTCTGACCACAAATTTTTATATTTTTTTCCCATATGTGAATTTAAGTTTTATTATACACAAATCTATTGTATATATAATGGAATGATGAAATGGTGTACTTCAATTATGTAGAGACAATTTTACTGATTAATAATATAGATAATCATCTTCCAAATTTCAACTTCCAAAAGTGAGAGTCACTCATAATAAAGTCATAACCTCAAACCACAACGAGTCACAAGTTGATCTTAAGGACGATGCGCGAAAATGCTTTCATAGTATAGACACTTACATGGTGGATTGGAGAAATCCTTTGCTTTCTTTCTCTCAAGGACATTGTTGTATGTTTCCAGAATATACAACCTTTGACGCAATAGCAATTCTTCATCCGAAGATATATCGTCAAATTCATCCACTATCTCTCCTTCTTCCATTTCAGAATCAGGGTTCTTGGGTGGTATATTCTCCACGCAAGCCATTTTGTAAAGGTCCTAAAACAGGAATGTATGTACAATACAGTGAACGACATAGTGACAAGTGCACAAAAATAAAACTACACATACACCAAATAAACTAATTAAAGTAAGATTCAACGCCTCCAAATTTTCAGAGCCGTCTATCAATGATCAGGTATTTAGCACTTTCTTTTTTTGACCTTTATTTTCTTGTACAAGCACAGTCCATCTATTCCACTTTCAATCAGCGACAGCGAATTAACCACAGACACCACAGATAATAAAATGAATTTACGATTTACGTATGACATAAACTGACGAGTGTTGCCAATATTGAGTTTTGACGGTATGGTTTTGAGTTTAGATAGCTAACACTAACAGTAAGAAAAGATATATAATCGATAAGTGTGTAGCGGGAGCGATGATTCGGCACGACCACCACTGAAGGGAAGATCTTTCGCCAGGCTAGGTGTTATGCCTGGGGAACCGCGGCTCCGACGATGTCGGAGGTTATATATGTGCTCTAATCCGTGAAATCTTTGTTTGCGCGATTTAGATTTTTCATTACTATAGTGTGTGACATTAATGATGTCGCCACAAATGATACGACCATCTCTTTCCCATGGATGTTGTAAAAGACGTCTATAATCGAGCAATATTTATAGAATAATGCAAGTTTGCATGAAGACTTTTGCTTGCTACAAGGCTACAACGAAGCATGGCTTGAATTATCGTTAAAAAATTGGTATCGTTATAACTGTCAAACAGTGTTACCGTTATAAATTAAGTAACGTTATATTGGGTACCGATGATTTTGGCTTCATTTTCATAAAACAGAACAGTTTTTCATTTTAAATAACGGTTAAGATATTTATAACGCTCCTTGGCAAAGTAATTCATAAAGTTAATTGGTATTGCTATTCTTAACGTGAATAAGAATCGATATATAACGTTATTTAATATCGTTATAAGATTATATTACCGATATCACGCCTAAAACGGTTATAACTTTTTGAAAATACCGTTATTTATTGTTACTTTAATTTAAGTGTTAATTGGGTAACAAAGCCTGCAACGAAGAAAAAAAGTAAAGATTTTTATACCATCAATGTCACAAAATCACATCGATCACTGACTTAAATAATCAAAGAGGATATTTTAGCGTTGCCGAACTATCGATAGTTAACCTCGAAAATAGTGCTTTCGATATTGAGTTAAGTTGGGTATCTAGCAATAGTATTGAGGGTAAAACTGAACTATAGAAGCTAGATAGTGGACTATCGGTCGGCAACACAAATTTTAATCACTACCCACTTACGGAGACCTGCGGTCTGTAGTAATCGATAGCGTTGCTATCTATAGTAAAACTATCAGTAGTTGACTTAAAAAATTATCTATCCTATCGATATTAACTTCAACCAATATTATCAATACAATCGCTTGTTTTGATTTATCAATAGTAGCTACACTAACGATAGTATCGATAGCTAGTTGCAATGGTATCGATACTATCGCCTCTATCGATTCTATTGATACTATCGATAGTCCTGTCGCTTTAATGCTATTATTTGTCAAATTATTTAATAACTGTATAGGAAAAAGAACTGTTAATTTCTTCTAAATTGGTCCTCTAAACATTGTTACAAATAACAGAGAATAGAATCACTACATTTATCCCTTTTCTTCTCATTAATTGACTTTTGGATTGGAAAAAATAAATAAGTTTATATATGTTGTTGAAGTAATTTAGTTAAATAACTATTTACGCCTACAAGTAATAAAAATGTGTGAAGAAAATGAAGATGACTATAAGTTCGCAGCATGCACATACTTTGCAAGGAACCATCCAGGGGAATCCTGTGGGAGCAATGGCCTGCCTCTCACACCGAGTTCCGTCACCATATTAGGCCGGGCACAACGTCTTCTTACTATTGAACACCCCAATCTGTGTACATATTTGGATGTTATTCGTGGGAAACATGGTTAGTTTTATTATTACAAACATGTATGGGAGTTGGTGGAACCTAATTAAAAATAACCCATTTGCAAAAAATTATAAAACACAGCCAATAACTTTTGAATGGCTGAACTGATTATCATTTCAAAAATATTCTTTGATTCACAAGTTAAACCTCATAACTTTGAAACTAACAAATTTTTAAGAAACACCTGCAAAAATCAGTAGACAAACAAGTAAAACTGCTTCCTATTTTCAGAAAGAATTATTGTTGTGGCAGAAGTACTAGGGAGATCACTGAAAGAAGCAAACAGAAAGTTTTCCCACCAAGAGATCATCAACATTGGATGTCAAATAGCTAATGGCCTAAAGTTTCTACATGACCAGGAAATAACCCACAGAACCCTGGCCGATGATAACATTCTCATAGATGGAAATGGGAGAGTCAAGTTGTTCAATTATGGCATGTTCTATATGACTGGAGGGGGAGATGAGGTGTCTTTTCCTCTTGGGTACTCTTATTGTATAATCTTGATGATGATGTCTGTCTGTCACCTTGGTGGTTGTTTAATATTTTTATTAGAATTTCCAACAAATTTGAACATAGGAATAAAATGTCAGCAAATTTTTATTATTTTGCTGGGCTGTGACGTCAATAATATTTATGCTCCTTTCTATTTTAGTTATCAAAAACCCAAGTTATATTTTGATAAGCTCTAAGAGGGTTTCTAATGAGACTTCTGTGAATGAAGAGTCAGTAAAATCTTTATAAATTAATCTTGTTTTATTAATTTTAGACTTCCAAGATACTTAAGTCCAGAAACAATTTTAAACGGAGGTGGGCCTTCTGCTGATGTATGGACTTTTGGTATAATACTTTTGGAGTTGTGTATTGGTAAACTATGGAACAATCTAAAGCCTGGCCCTATGTTACGGAGAATACTAACACTGGTCCATGCCGGCAATCCTGCTGAGAGGATTGCAAGAGAACATGACTGTCTTGAAACTTACAAGGTAGATATAGATAAAAAATATATTAAACTAGCTTTTACGCAGTCACGCATTCCTGTGGGAATTCAAGAACAAAGTAGCCTATGTTATTCCTAAAGGTCTTATCTGTGTACCAAATTTCATCAAAGTCGATTCAATAGTTTTAAGGCCTATTCTGTCTGTACTTTACTAGTATTATAATTTTTCTTTGTAATTAATTACATAGCTCTAATTGGCTCAGAGTTAATTTAATATTAATTTTCAGCAAGTACCCGAAAACCTAAGAAATATAATAGAGAAATGTTTAAAAATTTTCCCAAGCGAGAGGGCATCATTTACAGAGTTAGTTGAAGAGTTAACTCTAATGGACACCAAAAAAATGCCTGACACGAAACGGCTTAGAGGTTTGATGGGCTGCAAGTTGCAGAATCTATATTATTGGTGGCAACTGGCTGGTGGCGATATACAAGCAGAATTAAAAAGAAATTGTTTGATTAAGAATAGCCCGCCAATATTGTCTATGCCTATGTATGTTCTTTTTTTTTTGTTCAATGCTTTTTACAACAAATTAATTTTCGTTATTGAATTAAAGATGTATTTTCTCTGCCTGCCCCTCCGGGAAAGAGGCGTGATTTTTATATGTATATATAGATAAATAATTATTAGATTTATTTAAACTGTATGAATATTTTTTTATAAAACATTTAAACAGAGTAAAATTATAATGATAAAAACCAATCTGCTAAATTTTGATTTACATTCATGTCTTTATTTCTACTATGGCACCTATGATGTTATCTAATAAGCAACTTACATTTTCATTTCAGAGCAATACTTCTAGATGGCTGTACGATAGGTGGCAAAAAAGGACAGTTATATGATCGCAGGATAGCCAAATACAGTATAGATTTGCTTAAAATCCGTCTGAATCACATACCGCCACAAGATTTCTATCCTTTAATGCATGAACGGAAGAAAGAATATGATGCGGTTACTCTGCCTAAGATAATCAGGGAAAAGGATACGGAGTACCAGTTTTATAGGCTTCTGTGGTTTCAGAGATTGTTGCACGTAAGGAAAAAACATATTAAATTAATAAAAATATGTGTATTTTAGCTTTAAGAAAAGGCTGATTTTTGATCGGCAGTGGGATACTGTAGAAACATAGTAGGGATATGATAACGTTTATTATAGTCTGTAATAATTACCCTTGTCAGAGAAACTTAATTTTTTTAATTTCTACTTCAGACGAAAATCGGAGTTTACTTATTTATGAGGCTGAAAGATCAAACTAACCATAAACTTCAATCATTGAATACTTTAAGGGTTACCCGTACACGGCACATTACATCCGGGCCGAAGCAGCGGTAGACATTCCACCTCTAGTTCGCGGCGACGTGTGGGCGGCGTTGCTTGGAGTGGTCGGCGATATAGAGGCGCAATACGAGAGGATTGATAAAGAGACGCCCACCCCCACTGATAGACAGGTTTGTAAAGCTATTTTTATTAGCTCTAGCCGGTTAGCTTGATTATGAACATAGAGAAGATGGAGAAGGGAAACGGGAAATAAGGGGTTTATGATACCTCAATTTGTCAAATGAACATTGTTGCTATGACCAGATAGGATTATGGGCATTCACTTGCCCTAATCTGCAGCTGTTCTCACGACATGTTCATTCTTCGTATGAACTTCGATTAGTGTTATAAAATTACATTAAATTTAATATCTGCTAAGATTTTTGATGGAGTCCTTCAAGTTTCTCATCTTGACCCTCCACATATCTTAATTTTTATTTTCATGTAATAATTCACTTTAAAATTATTTTTCGTCCAAAGATAGACGTAGACATTCCCCGATGCCATCAGTACTGCTGGTTGCTGAGCGGGTCGGCTGGCCATCGCGCGCTAAAGCGGTTGTTGAAGGCGTGGTTACTGACCAATCCGCAGTATGTGTATTGGCAAGGATTGGACTCGCTCACTGCCCCTTTTCTGTATCTCAATTTTTGTAATGAAGGTACGATAACATATTTTCAATTATTTTTTCTATATTAATTCCATAATTTATAAAAAAAAAAAAATGGCTCTATAGTAATTGAAATGACACATTAGCGTTTATGAAGGAAAAAATATTGAGAGTGCTTTTTTAATGTGTCTTCTCTGGACACTCAACTCCCGTTTGACCTACTAGATCTTGTTAATATAGGAATCTTATCCAGTTCCTCATCTCTAAATACATATGTACGGGGAAAAATGGAGGTTTTTCTTAGTAAGTAGACTAGTAAGTTCTAGAAAAGTATTTTTTTATTATTTGTATGTTTCGTTCACAGCTCGAGCGTTTGCGTGTCTCTCCGCTTTTGTCCCAAAATTCCTTCACAAGTTCTTTCTGAAGGACAACAGTGCCGTCATCAAAGAATACCTGGCTAAGTTCTGGCAAATGACCGCCTTCCACGAACCAGAACTAGCAACGCATCTACACGAAATCAATTTCGTACCAGAACTTTTCGCTATACCGTGGTTCTTGACTATGTTTTCACGTAAGTTGGTATTTATTTTGATTTGTTGAGATTTTTCTCTGTTTGATATTCTATCCATTAATCTTTTTTCATCAAGATTTTCAAAGCAAGACTGAAAAGGCATTTGAGATTTCCTACATTTGGCGTCATCTTGCTTAAACTAGGCAGATTGAGGTGCGCACTCAAGTTATTATATAAAAAAATCTTTATAATTTTATTTATAAAGATGTGTAATACCGTCACAGTCAAGAACATAAATTTTTGTTTTTCTTAATTGAAAATAAAGGCATTCGCCCTTATGGCAGGTCTATCTAAAATCCACTCAGAAAAGCAGTTTTAATAAAAATAATAATTTCAGATTTTGTTTCACAGACGTTTTCCCCCTCCATAAAATCGTTCACCTATGGGACGCGTTACTAGTTGAAGGACAGTCATTACCGCTGTTCATGGGAGTGGGGATACTAAGGCAGTTACGCGACACACTGCTCGAGTCTGGATTTAACGAATGTATTTTATTGTTCTCTGATTTGCCCGAGATTGATATTGGAGAATGCGTCAAGGTTGGTATAAGTATTTTGTAATAAAATACCTTTAATCGACGTACTAAATTATTTGATTACCGCTGAAAAAGTTACCAAACCAAACACCTCATAATGAGTTTGTTCATTGTCCATTCGAAAATGGATCTTATTAATAATAAATAATACGAAACGAAGCGGCTACGTTTGTGTTAAATTTCTCTTTGTTGCAGGAATCTATTGAAATGTGTCGAAGTTCGCCAAGGAGTATCAGCTATCGGAGATTTACCAAAGAAGCGGAGACAAAAGATCCCATGGTAACATAATAATTTTCATCTAATACTATACTAAGAACTATGACTACCAATAAAGATTTACTTTCACATAATTTGCTAATTACACTGACACAAACATAGAACAATTTTTGGTCGAGAAACGAAAATCTTGTCAATTATTAATTAATTGAATAATTAGACTAATGCTAACAATAATAGCGAATTAAGTAAATGGCATATTTAAATTGTTTATTTTAATAAATATATTTTAATAATATCTTTATTTCCAGGACGTTGTAGAAATACCGATGGAGGTTTTGTTTGCGGAGATCAGCCCAAGAATCAGTCTATCAGACTTCTTCTCATTGATATGCCAAGAGAAGTGCTGTGTTATTGACATAAGGTCTAATTTGCTGTAAGTATAGTTTGTGTTCATCTGATTTAGAAAGATTTCACTGAAGGGTTGAAGTGAGACAAAAAAAAAATAACTCTTTTTTGTGGAAGGCGATCTCGTAGTTTTAAGACTTTTAGTTTTTCTGACAACAAGGCATAATTGTCATTTATGTGACAATAAATATACTTTGTAAATACAAAGTTTTAAATAAATAATAATCTGCGTGATAATGACCCAAGTCGAACGCGAGTTATTTTGTGTAAAAACCTGATTTAATCCAGGATTGTGGACTTACGCGGACCCCGGGCTCGTTTCCAGTGAGTTGATGACGACACTGGTACTAACCTGCCATGAGGATAATAGGGATGATGACTAGGTCTTAAAACATTATTTATGAGTGCATAACATGATAGAATACACGTAATAAAATACGTTATGTGAAATTTTAGTTAACGTATTTTATTACGTGTATTCTATCATTTATGATGAATTTTTAGTTATAATGTTGACGCCTGAAAAAAGAAACCATATAAAAATTATTTATTTCGAAAATGTTACAAACTAAAATAAGACTTTTTCCTTTAGATATGAAAAAAGCTGCATAGACGGCAGTATAAACATCCCGTACAGCGGCGTTCACCTCGGGCAGCACGAGCTGAGAGCCCTAGGGCTCCAACCGCAGAGGGTGCTTCAAGACGCCATGAGGATGAAGAAGGTCATTGTTGTCGCTTCGGCTGAGGACGAAACTGCGCAACTGGTATGTTATTTTAAAGGAAAAGAATATTAAATTTTTCAGAAGTGATAAGGGAATGCTGTGATGTGAAAGGAGATAGGAATAGAAAATGCTAAATCAGGTTGACTAAGCAAATATCCAAGGAGAGTGAAGATCCAAGATGAGATAAGAAACCACATTAAGGCTAA
The DNA here is from genome assembly GCF_032362555.1 of Amyelois transitella. Lineage (NCBI taxonomy): Eukaryota > Metazoa > Arthropoda > Insecta > Lepidoptera > Pyralidae > Amyelois > Amyelois transitella. The sequence goes on from NC_083509.1 coordinate 3,655,424, forward strand.
TGGGTAATGTGTAGCCATGATCAAATATCTGTGTTATTTGTCCAAAAAAATAATTTCCCCTGCAAAGGAAGCGATGGTCAGTCGAGAGTTTACCTGACCCACTCTAGCTGAACTACCCAATCTAGGATCATGGTCAAAGGCGCGCCCCGGGCTCCTCTCTAGAGAAATGGGGAAGTAACCGGGACTAGCGCCAGGAAAAAGAAAAAGATTTTTTGAATCAATAAGATTTTCATTTTCAGTTCAGCGACTATCTGGTGAAATGTGGTGTCCCAAGAGTGTGTATACTGCACGGAGGTATCGCTACATTGAACGCCCACATACCTTCGCTGTTCACGGTCCCACCGCCGCCGCCTAAAAAGAACGGGAGTAAATGAAAATTGAAGACTGTCTATTTCATTGTACCTATAAGAAGTTTACTCAATCTCAACATATTGTGGTATATCTTCATTGTTCATGAAGCCCACAGCTGCCGCCCAAAAATAACGGCAGTAAATGAAAATTGAAGAGTGTATAGCTGAATGTATAAGAAATTTTCTCAGTCTTAATATATTCTGACAGCTTTTAATGTCTTTATTTGTTCACGGTGACGCCGCCGCCGAAAAAAAACGTTCAAGAGGTTTTCTCAATCATGATATATTGTGAGTCTTATAACTATGTCTAATGTCCATGTGACGAAAGGCCAATGAGTCTTTGATTGTTGATCAAGCATAATTTGGAGGCTCTGGGATATAGAAATCCGAGTAATATAAAACTACAGAAGTGATTAGTACTGGCGAATGTCACGTCGCAAATAATGGTTGTACCAAAAGGTATTTTTTTCTTGCATCAGGGCCAGTTTTAAGAACAATATTGTATTTCTATTGTCTTGTTTTGTTCCGATGTCTATGGTCTAACTAAAGCAAAGCCTTCATTTTATATTGTCTTTTAATTTGTACTCCATTGAAAAACTTTACAACAATTATGATAAATCAGTTCAGCGAGAGAAGTTTCCATGCGAAAATCTTAATTATTCGTATATAAAATATAGATTATTTACGAATGAACAGTCTAAGGAACCTGCATATTTCGGTGAATCCAAAAATTTATATAATCCTATTTTATTTTAATTATTTGCTTTATTTCGTATTTAAATATGATTTACTAAAATATTTTTATTATGTTATGTTTATTCCATTAGTATTGAATATACATATAACTTTAAGAAAGAATACTAAAGTTTATAGATATTTTATAGATAAGTCTAAAGGCCGTTTGTATATGATCTGAATAAAGTCAGTTATTATTAAAACTACAGCATATTATTTCATGCATATTTTATAATGTTCACATGTTCTGGTTGTGATTTGTAGCTTCAAAGTTACTATTAGTTTGAATAAGCTATTTTAATTTATTTTTTATGGGTAGACTCAATGAGATAAGTGATAGGAATGCTTTGGCCAGACGTGTTACCGGGACATAGCTTATTTTGCTTTTAATTTAGATTTTATGACGACTTACACAAATGTGATGCAGTTTGAAATAATTTTAAAGGGTTAGATGATTTTTATATAGAAGGGCCCATGGGCAATAAAGGACCCTTGGGACCATTAGTGAACATTGGCTACTGCTAAATACATTCTAGCCTAGTTTCGTCTGCCTAGGTAATTGACTTGCCCTGTTTATTATATGAGGAGAAGACATGAAAGTACCCACATAATTAGTGGCGTAAGTAGGTGGGCAGCCCCCGGGGCCGTCACGTTTACCCCCTAGTTATGAATGAGAGGCAGCGCCGCGGGTGGGGGGCGACGCGGGCGACGCGACGACGCGCCTCATTCGCCGGTTCTCCTCCGACGCGATAACACCGCACGCTGCACTAACCAAAATACAATCGCGTGCAGAGAAAACTTCATAAAATATATCAAATCGCGAAAATAACAAATGGGCATCAACAGTGAAACCTAAACCCGTGATGATACACAGTGTTCTGTGAGTTTGACTTCAGTTTGTGTTTCGCATTCCGAGTTTCACGCCGAGAAAAGAAAGGACCGCAGTGACAGTTTTGTGTGAGTTTTCTCGAGGGATTTTCTCGCCGTCTGGACTAGGCCGCTCCAGTATGGAGGGCTACTTCGACAACGACGACCTGAAGGACGTCTGGGAGACGGACATTGACCCGGTGAGTCGACCTTGCTGTATCGCCTAGAGATGATCCGAAAGCTTTACGGATGCAACCCGCTGGGCAAGCACATACTCGCGTCTACTGGGTGCTCGTGCTCGTACTGGACTATTATAAATGTGTTTTCCGTGTTCGCAAGAAGATTTTCCTTGTATTTGCGTTTTGCATTTAGCTAAACAATTCGTGAAAGTGGCGAGGGCGGACTCGTGCTCGCTTGTTGATAACAGCGATAACAACAAACATTGCAACAACTTCACGATCATTCTTTGCATTTTCACTTGTATTTTTAATCATGTATTTTGCTAACTACCGGCATTAATTTGGAATGTCATATTTATTTTGAACAGTTATTATTTATTTATTGACTACTATATTTGATAGACTACTTATGTACCTACAAAAATCTAATCGTTATCATATCATCCTTGATAAGGTAATTCTAACCTATCCATCTAGGTAATTCTAACAATAAATAAATAATCTTAAAACGTCATTATCAATTTGCGTATAGAGGAAATGTCAATGAAACTTCATATAGCATTGAGGGCCTAGAAGCAATGAATTTGCTTTAAATAAATTGGGAGAAAAACAATAAATATAATAACCCTTCTTTTGCAGTCGGGTAAAAAGACACCAAGTAACTAGATACGTAAGTACCTAGATTAAAAATAAATAATTTTCACTATGGATAGAAATGAAAATATACCATTTTGTATATAGGTAAATATTATTAGAATATACTCTGAATAACCATGGTGAAATAGGTACTTAGGTAATATTTTCACAGCAAACTCACAGCAAATCAATTACATGTAGGTACCATGAAGAATATGCGATTGACTGTACCTTTATAGAATTACTAAAGAACGATCAAAGCAGGTGAATAGTTTGCAGGTAAAATAATAAAAAAAGAGTATCGATAAAAAATATCGGAGGGATACGTTGTGGAATGCTTTGGTGATTTTATGCTCATAAACTTTGGTCTATAAGACGTTCCATTATATCTATTAACAAACATTTTTTACGTTAACGTCAGTGTTATGCGTCAATAGTAAAAGTAATGAATTTATAATGTAGTTAATAAAATCAATTAAGTAGGAATTTTGCTTACATTAAAGCCAAAAAAATTATTGATTACTTTTCTTTAGTAGTCGATGTGCTTACCTAGATGAAATACTTTATTATCTTTCTATTAATAAACTATTTTTTTTTGTGATTATATTTATTTTACAATAAAGTACCTAGAAATGTAATAAGTGTTATCAAACAAATGATTAATTATTTTGATTCTTCAACGTCATGATAAGGCTAATTTGGTAATAACTAACTAGATAATTCGATCATATTCTAAGAATAAATAAAAGCAGATATGTTACATTTCGAATATTCGCCTTCGTTACCGTTTAACTAAAGCTATAAAGATATCATAATTTTTATGCGTATCCAATCCCTTTCATTTCAAATTCAATTGATTCTACGTGAACACATACAATAAAAATCTCACGTGTCCTTCATAAAAATTATTAACGCCATTTTACTTTTGATAAAATCGAAGAATATATTTATTTTAGCACCTATAAGCTTCTAAGTAGTTACATGTATTCGAAAAACAATAACTTATGCAATAATAATTTTTGTAACAAAATTATAAAACGGAGATATTTTGTTAATTATATGTATTTTGTAAAAGGTGCCTTACAATTTTATACCTACAAATTTAACTAGCAAGTGTACCAAGTCAATATCCTATTTGACATGCGGTTCTTCGTCTAGCAAACAAGTCCTTTCTTCAAAACAAGTACTTACCTATGAATTCGGGAGAGGTCATTGAGACTCCATTAGGACTGGCACCTGTAACTTGTTCTGATACGCGGTGACGTAGCATGATGACCGGCAACCCGGCCAGTTTGCGGAGGCGATTTGCATGTTGTGATTTGTTACGCCCGTGGGTACCACCGTGTTTGGTCATGTATGATACCGCGTGCCGGCAAGCGTGTATTTTCTTATGGTCCCGTCGTACGGTAACATGGAGCGTCGACCTAGTGCGTTGAACTAAAGGGGCCCGGCGCCGCACGCGTTTTTTTACTAACTTGTTCTGTTCATCGGCAAAGCAAACAAAAAAAATCATATTAAATTTTTTTAAAGCCTTAGCTGTATTGCTGTTTTTGCTTCTGTATAAGAGTTTCTCAATAGTTTCTCAGGAACAACTGTTTTAAAAATCAACATTTTTTTATTAATGACCTAAATTCAAAGCGAGAACCGGTGGCAACAAAAATGGTACAACAAGAGGTACAAAATTTAAATGTAACGACAAAATTATTACAATATATAAGTAGGTACAAACAGTCCATAAATTAAGATATTGTTTCCTCTGACACTTTTATTACTTCCAGTGGTTACTTAGTACTTTCTTTGACAAAACTATTTATCAACTTCCTTTTCCAAAAATATCCTCTGCTGTCCTGTTAAAAATGTCCGACCAAGTCCGGTTGGCTATCACTGCGTCATTCAACAAAAGTAGGGTTGACAACATCATTTATTTTAATAACGATAACAGTTACATAATTCGACCTATAAACTTTTATCTGTTATATACTCGTCAAACTCTCGTTTATTATCGCAGTAATTCGGTAGGTATCTAGTTATAAATCGATAAATTTCTTTAACGCATAACACTTTAAGTGTGTGCTGTGAATTCTATGGAAATAAACACAATTTATAGGTTTTCACGACGCCCGAAATTGCAGACAAATATCGGCAGACAAAACCCAAGCCCCAAGCTAAATATTAAATATAATATAATTAATATTATATAGATATTTAATTAAATTTAAAATATTAATTTATAAAGTTTGTACTTTGGATTGAATTCGATAAATCGAGTTCAGAACACACAGGTATGTAAGTCATAATACACATTCTCGTTAAAAACGGTTTTTAATCTATCAGAGCTAAAGATGGCGAAAAAAAGTATATTTATGTTCTGGTTTAATGTCACTGCTTCGTAAATACGTTAGCTAACAGTAGTTATAGCTTTCTTTCGTTACGTTAATAATGAATTTACAATTTGCCAAGTTATTTTCTCACGGTCAAACTAAATTTTACGCGTTTTAAAGATTGGACTTCAATATTTTGCCATTTTGCAGTAATTATAAGTAATTTAATTTAGAAGTCAAAAAGTAAAGAAAAAGAAAAATACATGTTGAATATGTGTAAAAATTTATTAAACTTAAATCAGGCTTTTCCCGTTCCTTAAAAATATCTATTGATCAAAATTATTACATTACTTATTAACCTCAAAGATTTCAAACATCAGTCGTTTTATTTTGAGAATCTAAATTGATTCGAACAGGCTTTTACTCCCAAGTTTTATTACATACTTACATGCTTTTAGTGTGAGTGGGCATTGGTAACCCTATCACCAATTATTAGGATGCTGTACAGTCAACCACATGTTAATAACTCCACGCTATCTTCTTTATAGAAGTGGTATTAAATATTTCCCATGTTGTATAGCTTGATGTGCTGTCGGTTGTACTATTGACTGGCCGCGTTATAATGGTAATTGAATTTCCTTTCCGGGTACAGTGGTCACTGCTTCAGACGAACACGTACTTATGTCTAATACGTGCAAAGGAAAAAGTATACGTGGTTAGGAATCTAAACAATATCATACTTACCATTGTATTTATTTTAATTGTACTTATCAACGATTTTACCTGGGTATGATCTAAGCTTATTATCTAGATGCATATCGAACTCTTGCGTACATACTTATGTATTTTAGGTCTGAAAGTTTGAACCTATTGTCTAATTATTTCCGGATTGATTGAACCCTTTTATTCATGTCGGTATAGTCCATTTCTTTAGGTACTGAAAGAAAGGTAAACCATTTTAAAATGTCTTTTATATCAAAAAATTCATTTGTAAATAAAGTACCTTCTCACCTATGTTTAATAGCAACAGTAATTCATTATGATATTTGTTATTTCCTTTGGCTTTTTTACCTAATGGCTATAAATTAATTTAATTTTCTAATATTAAATATGTACGGGACAAATTACCCAACACATATTGAGTAAGCCTCGAAGTAAGTTCGAAACTTGTGTTAGGATATACTAATTCAACGATACCATAGATATTTTATAATAAATACTAATAAAGATAAACATCCAAGACCCAGGCCAATTAGAAAAAGTTCGTTTTCGTTTCTCATCATCCCCTGGCCGGGATTAGAACTCTCCGGTGTCACAGACAAGTGTACTGCCGTAGTTATTTTCTTAAATAGGTACAGGAATACTTAATACCTTATTGATAACTACCATTTCAGCAGCAGTCGTCATATATTAACATTAGCGGACAATAAAGCGTACAAACTGCTTTGTTGACGAAGCTGGGACAATGAGCATATTGCGTAAATATATGGCTTTTCGTTGCGTCACTCACGATGTATCGAATAGTATCGTTCAAAAACAAGATGTTGACACAAGTGCCGCCATGACATTGTGGTACCTACTTACTTGCATTAAAATTATTCCATTATGCGGTTCAGAACCAATAACATAGTTTTTATATAATCCAGAAAGACGCAACTTAGATGCGCTGGAATATAATTGATTTTCTATCCGTGAATTTAAATTCTGATAATCCTGCTTTCTGGTCAACTGATTTTTGAAGCTTTCCTTTTACTTCAATGGCCTAGTGGCTTTTCGATAGGCGTCAGTTTCGATTAATTAGAAATTTTAGAGAATGATCACGTTTTCTTATTCATTTTATATTTATTAAAAGTTAAGTCACTAAATAATGCATTTAAAATGATCTTATGTATAAAATTACCCGCTACTAAAAATTAGCGTGTTCTAAACTTTGTCTGAGTCTGAAGGTCATATTCGAAAATCGTCTGAGTATAAGGTATATTTTTCCAAAAGCTGTTAACCCGGATAGCCAAAGAGATTGTTTAGTTCGGAGCATCGAATCAGAAATCAAGATGCACATGGCAGCTCGCGTGAAAGGCGAGCGTCACTCCTTAGCATTCCTCTCACTGAACATTACGAATTTAGAGAGTAGACTCTTAAACAATTGTCATTCCTCATTAGCAATAGCTAGACTTCTAGTGTTCTTGGAATGGCGAAAGGTGAGAATAAGTACACTTAACGAATCGCCTTTTATCACTAGTATCTGGGTCATAAGACTCTTTCCTTCCCTTTCTTCAACAACTTTATTCTCAGTTACTTTGGGCCAAGAAGTGAAACTTCAAATCTTCAGGCACTAATCCATACACACATCAATATCCATCCATGCATTTCAAAATAAGTAGAAGTATAATACGAATTACCTATAACATGTATGTAAAAGGGTAAGTACTGCTTGTAATTGGAAACTTAACGTCATTTTGTTGTAACAACTTACTTTAATTAAAACGTACAAAACCTACACAGACCAAATAACTTGGTGTTGGCATAAAAATATGCTTAATCTTTATCAATATTTGAATTAATGACACACGGATACGCGGTGCGTTGTATGTACGCTATTTACCTACTAATTAAAGACGCCATTTTTTATGCTTTCTCGATAAATGTAGCTGTTCATTTTGATTACAAACATAGGTATTTCTTAAACAAGAGCGAGAACCGCTGGTGTAGGTACATAACTACCTGGATTTTGAAATAATTTAAAAATAACTTAATATCGGTTTGAGAACCACCTCTGTTTTTAGTACGTAATAACCTCTAATAGATAGCATACCTAATGCTAATCTGGGCTGTGTGCTATGTAGTTTGGTCAAGAGCGGAAATGGCGCGTTTAATTTTCTAGTTGTTCAGTTTAGCATGTCTCCTCGGATTGTCTTTGCGCAGCGCATAAGCGCACGGGCACCCAAGGCTACTCGACTGCACGTGCAAGATTTATAGAAATACCTACGTGAAATATTATAAATATGTATTCTACATTTGTTAATTACACAGGTTTTGGTACGAACATACCTTTCTGTTTTCGACGTTTCAGCACGCATGTTGTCTAGTTCTCGCAATGTTTTTTTTTTAAATGTAATGTCATTTATTCGTTACCTTTATGACATCTTGACATTATGATTTCAAACGTCTTTTATTTTGCTATAAAAATCTGAGTACTAAAGGTTATGAAAAGCATGGTTTTTGGGGTTGTCCAAATTGTCCAAACTTGTAAAATATATAATCACAATAAAAATATTTAATATTTTTTTCTCGTATATTTGATTCAAATCACATCTTATAATGTTGACCTTTTTCTAGTTGATTACGCATTAATTTTCCCTATTAAGGGCCCATTAGTATAAAGTATATTTCAATGAAACCTTTAATGTGAGGCTCGTTTCGTTTCGATTTGATTACATCCAACTAGGTGTTTATTACTAGTTACCTCGGTTAACCACTAATTGAGGTGCAAAATTTGACTTGAAAATAAGAGAAACTCACATAATGAGCTTATCTTAAACATGAAGCCTATTTCAATTGATTCCTATGTACGGTGCTACATAAGAGTCTTTGCGTTCAATATATTTTTGGATAAAAATAATAATTAGATCTCTTGCGTCGTTTTCCTTCGCGTTTTTTAGTTCCTTGTGCTAGTACTTCGTGAAACTGAGTTTGTTTTCTGATAGGTATTAATAATTAATCAAATTTCTTAAGTAATCAAAGCACAGGCTCATCAGGCATTTTACTTGAGATTATTTTACGCGATCGGTCTTCGAGTCTTGTGACTAATGACTATCCCACCCCGTAAAGAATAAAGATGTGATATGAATGTAGATGTGTGTATTTCTTCATTCATATTTAATTGCTTCACTGTCATAAAATCTCGTCTAGAATTACCACCCTGTCTGATCTATGTAACCAGTGCATGTCAATTCCTCACTCAACAATACCTACTGTTATGCAACCTAGCGTGAACACCGATATATGCCACCTCTGATAGCCACCTCACAGCGATCACTCTACTAACCTCAATTACTCTATTATTGAGTTTATTTTCCGTTCGCGTGTATAGGTTCGATATGTTTAAAGGGTGGCATGTGAAAAACTGGCTATTGCCTGAGGGTTACGTTAAAGAAGGAATTTCTTAAAATCTCTTTTTAGCTTTTCCAATTCAAATCCAAATTTTTTTAATAATTTCAACATCACTTAATAATTGTCATATCTTTTGGTTTTTCACAATATTGGTTGTCAAATAAATTCCGCTTCCATAGCAGAAGAAGCGGTAACAAACTGTACTGCAGCATTTCCTTCAATAATGTCAACTTCACAATTATCCAAACTTAGAATAGATTAATAGACGAAAGAACACGATTTCTGATTCCTTAATCATTGTATCTGTGTAGGAATGGATGCATAGCAATGATAAGAGTTAAACATGATAAAGTAGTGCAGTGATAGTGAAGAAGACATATATATCGCCGCTTTCCTGGAGGGGTAGGCAGAGACTATATCTTCCAAGTCGTTTGTTCAGCAGTTTTGGGTGTGTGTGAAATTTATAATTCGAGTCAAATTGTCTCTCTATTTCTATTTTTTGTACATAGGTACGTAAGATTATTCAATAATTGAAAAAGATGAAATGGATACTAAATTTAAGTTGTCTTTCTTTCACTAATAATAAAAGATTTGCTACTTTTCTCTCATTGACCAAATATCTGATAGCCAAGAAATCAGTAGCGGATGTGAAACCACATTCGAAAAACTTGTTATTAATGACACCGATCCAAAACAGGATCAATGCTCAGCTCCATTTTACGTAATCTTAATTAAAATATAGTGCGATTGCGACTTTATCGAATTTTTATTTTAAACACCGTCGAGATAAAATTTTAATTTAAATTGTTTTGTAGAACTGGATTCAATTCGGCGGAAATTCACTTTAGTTTTGTATATCGCTTGAACATTTATTCGATTCATTTGTCAATATGACGAAGTAGAATCGGATTTCAGTTATAAATATTTTAATTGTTTTAAATTACGAGTATTCGCTTTACTCCGAGGCAATTATTAATTATACTCAATGCAATAATTATCTCGCGGCGATGTAATTGCACTCTATAAAGGGATAGTGCACTATTTAAAGATATAGGTGATTTTTCTACTTATCTACTTTATTATGTTAGTTCTATCATATAAGTTATTATAAATCCACAGACAAATTTCCAATGGAGAAGGCCGTAAGATGTTAATGCCACTGATATCACAGTTTCATACTATGCATGAAAAATATAAGCTTTCATTACTATACATTTTCACAAAAACCGTGTCACGTGTACGCAATTGCGCGGGAAATCAAGCGATAAAGAAACAGTTTCGTTTGTAGCTCAGTGGCTTAAAAATTACTTTACATAATTAGTGCCGTACTTTTGTTTTTTATTATAGGCTTTGGGGGTGAACAATTCGTATTGCTAATGCACATAGCAACAAACTCTACACCGGTCAGTGAAAAAGATTGCTAGGTATGTAGTAAGCAGAGTAAATACTGTTCTCGACACTTCTCTTTGATCTATTGGAGTTAGTTTAGTTTTATTATAAAGTGTAATAAATACTTAATCTTTCAACTCGAAAAATATTTTTTTATCATTACCTTCGAAACCAGAAGCGAAGTATTTGTAAAGAGCATGTAATTGATAAAAGTTTACCCACTGTTTTTGCGTCCGGCTGCCTGTTTGACACATAACCCGATTGGGTACCTAAAATGCACTGTTTAAAATGAATTTTTCTCTTAAGTCATCCTTTACGACATCCACAAAAGGATGGCTAAACGAACGCATTTTTTATCAAGAAAATTTGAAATACGGCAAGGTTAGCAGTTCAAGCTTGTAACATTAACACTTTACGGAATCATACTTAAGTATATTTATGATTTGGTCGTAAATATCTCGCCGCTTAGGTATTTCCCTCGTCACCGCTACTTATCAGGATCTTGCGCAACTGACAATTGTACAGAAAGCCATGACAACGCATTCAAGGGCTTCATAGCCTCGTTCGTCTGATTTCTTGACTAGATTGTTGTCCCAGAAATGCTAGACATGATTCTTCATGGTCAGGTCATCATGGTAATCTTCTGCTTAAGGTTCTAGGTGAGGTGAGTTTGCATTGCAGCAGTTAAATTCTGATTCACTTTCATAATTTATAGTTTACGCCCGTGTGAAGCGAAATGACTCGTTAAGTGCACTTAGATCACATAGTATGTGATCCATGAGCACTAAATTCCTTATTATGGAACATACTCTAGACATAGCAGTTTGAGCTGTGGGTTTATATGTTAATCAGTCAGCATTTTCTTATTAAAGGTATTATTAAAACGTTTTTTACCAAAATAATGTCACTTAATTTCTTATAGAAAGTATAAAGTTTTATACGTGCGATAACACCGTTTTAATTATCTTCACATCTTTATTATATTTGCTCAGTTAGGAAATATCATATCTCCTTCACAATAAGTCATAAAGTTCTATTAATGTTAGTTACATACAAACGGGTAACTGAAAGACCTTGCTTCAGACTTGGATGTATGATTATGTTGACTAGGAGCTATACTTGTTCGTTGTAACCTGTAATAATAAAGGTACGATTCCGTGTCTTTGCACTGCTCATGAGAACTCTTCGGCAAAAAAATTCGTTTATATCTATCTCCCTGTTCTTTGTTTGCTGACACAAGGTTTCCAAGGCAAGAGTATAAGCATTAATTGAGCTTGCGAGCACCACCTTAAAACTAATCTTGCTTACCAATGACGGAATTTAGATTCAAACAGTAACAGGTTGATAGCCCTACGCCTACAAGAAGAATTCTAAGCTAACTTTTCCCTTAGTCGCCTTTTACGACGTCCATAAGAAAGACTAAAAGTATAAGTTCAACCATGTTAAATGCTATACGCAGTAGTTTTCTTAATTTTTATATTTATCATATTTCTGTCTCCTACCTCCACCACCACTAAAATAATACCACAATTTTTTCTTCTATTATTTAATCACACAAGATAGGCGTTGAAGTAAGGACATGCTCAAAAGATTAAAACGGTTATGTCGGTAGAGCGTAGCTATGTTATCTCTTGAAATCGTAATCAAAATCCTACCTTTAATTCAAGATATCGCGAGGATTATTCGAGCGTGAGGCGTGAGGGTTTAAATTTATCGCTTGATAGTACTAACCGCTTAGACATTATGAATGAATGAATGATTGAATGATTATGTAAGATGCTTTCGCCGGGTCCAGTCAGACGAATCCGGTTGCAGTTTTGAAATTTCCACTGTGACAATTTTCGTCACGCAACGATTCATACTTTATTCATTACGAGTTACCATTATTTTTCTCATGTACGGTTTCCCTTCACCAAGTTTTAAGGTGCTTATTCATTACTCCAGAATATAAACGTGCTCGAAAAGACTGCTCTTAAAATAAGCTTGCATTATCTAAGACCATCTTCAATTGCAACCTTTTTTTCTCAGTCACTCTCAGCTTTTTTATCATATCTGCATATAACTAGTTTGGTTCCGTATTTATTTATTAGCAATGATAGAAGCGCATTAATCACGTAAGTTATGAACCTAGTACCCATTCCAAAAGTTATGAAATTGTCTTAATTTCACGGATAGCATAAATAGCGTATTAGGTATAGTAAAAATCAATTTATTCATTAATTGGCACCTGATTATGATTGAGACTGATAAAACGCGACCTATTGACACATTTGGGTCTATTCGATAACGAAATATTTATACATTTGTTTATAATAATTTTAATAGTTTACGTTATTTTTGATGTCATGAAATATTAGTCATCATTGCATATTTAGTGAAAATTGTCTGTCTTTGTTGGTAGGAAGTTTGAAAGTACAGAGGTCAGGTAGCAGAAGCGTTGTGAAATTACCTTACTTTTACCCACTCCTAAGGCGCTTGAGTAATTGGCCTGGTCAATCTTCCAGCCACTTCTATCCTTGGCCAGTCAACCTTCAACTTCGAGTGCATTCGCGTCTCTTGGATTATGTTTATATCGGGCTCCAGGCTTGTCTCCAGGGGGATTATATCCAAGGCAAACGTAAGGAATAATGAGTAAATCTCACCTATTAATTTTAGAAATGAATGAAAAGACACGCTCTTTTACGAGAATCACAACCTTTGAATCTCAAAGCTAAAACATGACGTTTAACTCTTGTTACTATTGGCTCTTGTTAACATGTAGAGATGTGAAATGCACACATGTATCGATGAATATCTCTTTTATTTATTACCGTACACAGATCTCAACACATTTGTTCCGACGAAGGTGAAGGTGCCCCCGACCTCCGGCGGCTGTCACATTGACCTCAACGGAGTTATCTTTGCGTGTCGGTTGCATAACGAACGCTGAAGTTTGTACGAATTTCATTCAGAATAGATTTGCTATCGGACAGGTTCAATGGATGAATAAAAATTCGCAGTCAATAAATTATGAACTCCGTTGGGATCAGTGAAAGCAGGAACATAAAAGAGCGACGATAAAAAAAATATGTATTTTTAGCGTCGCTTTAAAATTGTGATTGAATCTCTGTTCCATCAGACAGGTTGACTATTGTTGACTATTTGCTCTGTTACCCCATAAATTATACTTATAGGGGCGTGTTATGTAAGCATGTTTGTGTGCCTGATAAAAACACTACCTAACTGGAGAACAGTGAATACCTACCGCCCTTTCTGTAGTACTTATACTATTATATGTGGGCTACTGTACTTTTTTTTTTCAAGTACCTTTATAACCTTCACACATACCTCGCCACTTGGTTATCAATACAAGTATCCACAGTTGTCTTCATAAATTATGAAAGTACGCATTAAGTAGGCAGGTAAGTATTCTTTTATTTATCAGTGCGGCCCTGGCACATATCCTATGGTTTTCTATTTTCAATAAGTTTTATTATGTTATGGTTATGTTGTAAGAAATAACTGACTTAGGTCTTACCTTATCCTAGACCATGGAATTTGCCTAAAGTTTTCTTATAAGATACTAGATTACCTACGCCCGCATGTAATAAAACATCTTGTTCATTTCCCATTCCCATTACATTATTTCTTATTTTTCTCCAACAATTTCTAAGGATATACAAACATACATATTCCATACATTTCAAATTTTAGTTTCCTACGCTCAGTAGCAAAAACGAGGTTGCGTTGTGCCAGTCACGAAGTAACGAAAAAATTTTGCTTAAAAAACAAGATTTCCATGGCGGTATTATTATACCTAGTAGATAGAATTTTGTACTTGTACGTAAATTGTTTTCTACGCAATGGGAATAAGGGTAAATCCTTTAGCGGAACACAATATGGGCGTATGAATAAAATCAACTAGATACGTGCCATCTCGGCTTAATTGCTGTAGATATATTAGCTGTGCACTGGCATTGTTGAAAGTTTGTGTATCAGTAAATCATAAAGCAGACCCCAGGTTCAAGTATAGTGGCGGAGGATGCTACAGGTAACACGCAAAGACCTTAATGGTTTCAAATGTAAATTGAATTAAATTTTTATGTTGCTCAAATCATTTGTTTGTGCAATAAAAATAATAATAATAAGGTTTAAATGCGATTTTAATAAGATTAAACACAATGCAAAATCGATTGATCTGAAAGTATGCAGGGATCGTGGCAAGTGGAAAGAGGTAGTCTCTGCCTACCCCTCCGGGAAAGAGGCGTGATTTTATGTATGTATGTATGTATTGATCTGATCCATCGCTTCTTCTATTCTAGCGTTTTGGAAGAGATAATGACTAATTGATGTCAATAAGTGATATGTTGTATCAATAAAGATCCTGAAACCATCTCCGCATATAAGGGTAAATTGTTACTCTCTTATAAGTGAGGTTTCAGTCATATCCAAATAACGACTGTGGTTTACAAGATGTAGAGGTTTACTTTATCCCGGAGAATATGAGGAATAGTAGTAGTAATAGTAGTATATTCAAGCCTTCAGAAACTTCAACTTAAATGGAAACGAACTAACAGTTGCCACGTGCGCCTTATCGGTCACCGTGTGATCGGTTCGATACGACCCTTACGTAAACTGCTACCGAATCAAACGTAACTTGTAACCTGGAAAACTGCAGTCTAGCAACACTTAATTATTTGGCATTAACTAGGAAAAAGCAAGAAACACATAAAAACGCTCCTCTTTTCCGGTGGGGCAGGCAGAGACTGCTTTCCATTTGCTATGATCCTTGTCTTCTTCCGCTTCATTTACATTTATACGCATTTCATGCTAGTTTGTCGGTTTAGGGTAAATACTCTTACTTGACTTTTCGCCAGGACGTCGCCAATTAAATCGCACTTATTTGGCTTTAATATATCACATTTTTATACTAAGACTAGTAGAACTCCCTCTTAATAAAGTATGATTGTACGCTCCAAAGTACATTCCTTTCGTATTTAAATTTATATATGACGCCATTCTGAAGAATCTCAGACTATAAATTGTTTTATGCAAAACACTATACCTGTTAATCCATTCGTATGAAAATACCGTTATAATGAATATATGGTAAATGGAGATGAATCTTAGTTGGTAATGCAAGACGTGAAAGTTAAACGTTGTAACCAAAGGTTCATGTGTGGTATTCGTTAATAAATCTTCGTGGAAATAGCTAATACAATAATATCTTTAATGATTTTATCAACACAGGTATTGATTTTCAAAATATAAAGCGCTGCTGCACTTGAAAAGTTAAATTTCTATATTAAACATTTCATAGTTTCCTGAAAAGCGTTCAAGCGCGTTTACTTACCCTCGCCGTAAGAGTATCGGTTGGCATTCGAATAATGTACTTACCACCAACCACCATTACTAATCGACCACCAACTCCGGGCGACATAAATGGTAAATCATTTTGCATATATCTTAATTGAAAAGTTGTTCACACCCTTATATTATAAACTAGTGCATAAAATAGCATCAATTTTTAATATTCTTAAATGAGAATTGCCGACTAAAGGCGTCAATTTCAAGGTGACAAAAACTTCAACTATTGATTTGATCGCTGTGATTGCATGATTCCTCACCAGCGTCCAACGATTGCATCCGGCGAGGTTGATTCAGGACACTCCATCAAATTCCCACTTATCATTGAACAAAATGAGGTAGCCCTCAAGGAAACCTAAGCCAGTTACATGCGGCTTTGGAAGATATCCAGTTGGAGGTGGCACTAGGAAGTACGTGTATATTGCTGGTCACGGCTAGCATATATTATGAGGAAACAATAATGCAATCATAGTGTTAACTCGTTTATTTTAATGGAAGCTGCCCTTGCAATATGCAATGCGAAAGAATTGTGCAGAAGATTATGATTATATGCAGGTAGGTATACCTAATGGATTCCTCAATTTTTTTTTGATAAGTATTTTGTTCGAGAAATTCCTTTAAGCCCAGATGTGTTTGATCAGGTTAGTAAGAATTAATAAAGCACCATGAATGAAAGTTAAAACATTAATTCTGTAAACCAAAAATAACATTAAATTCCTTTCGTATTTAGGGAGTTTGGAGTGTATGCGCTAACTTATTTTTAAACGTTTTTTTAACATAAGAAATCTGAACGCAGATTATACTGTTATAAGAATTCTCAATTTACAATGCTAATTTAACATGGTTTTGTACCGTGATTTTCCTAAATGCAATAGAATAAATTAATAACTGTATAGAACTGGAATATTTCGTTATACTTAAATGTTTTAGTTTCACTAATTTGATAAATAAGAAATCTGTTTGTGTCGTATTTTTACGTTTTGAACCTGGCAAATAATAAAAAAGTAGACAGTATTCTAAATTTAAAATGAAGGCAACCAAAGAAACCTTTTTCTTATAAAATAATGTAAGAATTTTTAATACAAAACTGGTAGTGTTAAGCGGCCTCTAGGTGCCTACCCAAATGAATATCTTGATGTTTTTTTTTATTTTAAAGTAGGTAATAACTCCTTTACCGTACCGTACTTTCTTACCTTTTATCGTACATGAAGAATATGCATGAAAAAGTATTGAGTGTGGAGGAAGCGGGAGATGTTTGTAAGGATAGTAGCAAATGGAAACTAGTCTCTGCGATGCTACGCCTGCCTCCCAATGGATAATTAAAAGCTACACATTATGTATCTATTTCTATGATTCTTCTTTCCAGTATCGTGATGTAATTTCGTCTAGAAATCGGTTTGCATCGCATGCGGCATGCATGCTGCGCATGAGTGGCGCCGTACCATAGTAGCGGGTCGTATCGTATGCCGTTCTCTGAATCATTGGTTGACGCCTCCACAACGGGACACGACATCTTATATTTCAATGTAATTCATTTGTGCCCTCGGCCATCTGAAAGTGGATTTATTTTTTCTTTTCTCTGGCCTGAATCATAGACCTGTTAATAAATGCTTTAATTGACAAAAGAATATTATCTATACCATTATTCTGTAAGAGCGTGATATCATTATTTGATATTTTTCAAGCTCAACTTAGTGCAGACTTCAAATTTTGTAACTTCAAAATAGAAACTTCGTGAGAGACCCTTTTTGGTTTCGATGGGGAAATCAATCAATCAAAAGCTGTCAAAGTTTCAAATACGTACAAACATGTTCGCAAAAATGCAATGACTCACTTCACACCACAATTACTTCAATCTATATTGTTTCAGTAATTACAAAATTGACGTACAGTGTGTGTCCTTCCAGCAATTGTCCCTACGTCCCACTCAGTGCAACGTGCAAGTTACGGATTAAATGGGACACAGACGCGAGTGCGGGTAACCCGTTCCGACAATGCACTCCCATTATGTATTCGGGGCAGACTCGCCAACGGTAAAGGGGTTTTCCATTCGATTTATAGGTAACTAGTGAACTGTCTCGTTTCTCGGGGTATTTTTCCATTATAAAGAAAGTATGTGGTTCAAGCGAAAAAAATATGCAGGTATCGAGCAAAGATGTAGTCTCTGCCTATCCCTCAGGGAAAGAGGCGTAATTTTATGTAGGTGTTTAATAAAGTATAGCTGAGAGGACATGATCAGAAAAAGGAAAATTATATGACATAAGGACATAAAATATGTGAGCGCGATTTACACTTTTACACTATAAAATTGGCTTATTCTTAAACTGTTCACGGATATCATTTACATAATAAACTATAAGATATGTGTTTCGACATTTACAAAATGTTATTCGTCTGAGGGAAAATTATGAAAATATACTGAGAATATTAAACAACGTGTTATAATATCGAATATTTCACATATCAATGTTATAATAACGTGTGATTCGCGACGCACATTCACGCGCAATGTGTAAATGTACAGACAGACAAGCACATTTCTGTACTTCAACTCCTTCCAAGTCATTGTATTTTATCTATTATTCTTTTCGCTGAGCTAGCACTAAGTAACCTACCTATTCATAAACACTTTATTAATCAAAATAATCTTACACATTGTAGGTAGTCTTTAGACACTAAGTACTGAGAACACTTGTGTGGCTATTCACGAACTTTGATGAGGTATATATCTTACTACCATATATATCTTACTACCATTCTCCGCCGGCACCAAAGTTATTGGGAGAGAGATGATAAGACATATTTCTGCTACCACAGGACGTTGAGGTCTCTGTGGATCAATAGTCTTCTAAAAAGCTTTCCCTGGTCTGGTCAGAATTAAAAAACGATTCCTTTTTCTTTGGGCCTTGAATGTTTATCTTATGTCTCTCATTTTTAGGTATTCTCGGTTGCATCTTCCACTGCTTTGATTATGTTAGTCCCACAAACGAGTCTCAAACTTTAATTTGTGGCTAGCTCCAGCTAATCTGGTATATTTTTCCTTGTATAATTGCTTTTTAAATTATGCTGTTGACCGTACAATTCTACACGACATTTGCGTCAGTTGCATGTAGCAGTACTGCGCAGTCGCCGATCATGCGATATTCTTGTTGCTAATCAATTTGTACGGCCCATGTTTCACTTTACTGCCCTTAGGCCACAGAATTCAAGAGAATTAATGTTACCTTAAATTATGGCTAATAATGCATAAACATTTGACTGTATTATTATATTGAGTAATGACTAATTTAAATTAGGGTGTAAAAAACAAAATAAAAAATTGGACATTCGCCTTCAAATTTTCGCTCAGATTTTAATTCAATTGTAACAATTATGGTGACTGAATTTTCCGAAGCAAACAATCAAGATTGATTTATGTTTAAGTATAACTCAAAAACAAGTCGACCTTGGCTTTTAAGTCCAAAATGTCAAACCACTATGGGTTGGGTACTCTTACATGAATGTTCTTTTATGTTGCTTTGGGAAATGATTTATGTTAAATAGGGAAATATATAAGGGAAAAAGGACACAATCACAAAAAGCGCAATATTTTCCCATAACCGAAACCTTAAATCTACGCAACAGGTTTAATTTATTTGATTACACGGACATTTATATTATTGAAGAAAGCCAAATATTTGGGAGTTAATCGCTTCTTAAGTATTCCGTAATGGATGATGTTGTTGAGCCGGTATTAATCTTACTTTTTAATTTTTTTTGGAATTGTTTACCACTTTGGAACGCTCAAATTTTGTCTTTGAGTTTTAGATTTACTAAACAACAATGTTGTCTTACCTAATTCAGGATTATAGTTAAAAGCAGAAAGGTGAGCATGAAGTCGTTAGGAACAAAAATTCGGAAAGTATTGAAATTCAATCCTTAAAATTTTTCTCCATAAGCGCTTTTAACTTTTTAGGCTCCGGCATCACACTAAACGGAGTGCCAAAATAATATACCTACATATATTAAATTTTCGCCGCATTTTATAATGATTCTGATATCTATCAATTATATACACGAATTCGATGAAATTATACAAAACTATAACATAACATCTCAGATCCGCGTCCAAGCCCGTCATGAGCACTCGAGAACTAACTTGCATTAGGGTTACCAGTTTCAAAATTTACATTAACGAAACTTGTGTTTAACTAACCCACCCACTTTAATGGATTATCTATTGACAAGGCGGTGTATTAAAGAGGATAGGCTTTATCTCTTGCGGGTATTTAGATATATTGATTCCAAGACACACAAACGACTATGAATCTGGAAAAATCCTATTTTTTTGCATCTAGCAACCCTAATCAGAATGCCGGTGGGTATCCGTAGACATGACATAATTCTGTTAAAGGCACGCTAAACTGTGTCGCGATCGCTTCACCACCGATCTGGGCCACCGTCGAGTGCCTCCGCGTTCTTTTTACAATGCCCGTAAAGGTCAGTTTTGAATGACAAAGCAACCGGTCTAGTTGACCGTATGAAACTAGTCCAGTGGAATGCACCGCTTCATTATATTGCAACATTCTTGGACGACAGTGACCATAACATACAGTCACTTTGATAGATATGCTAAAGTGTCTTAGTTCAAGTTTGCAGTGTGGTAGATGCTTTCAAGGAATTATAAAAGGTGTGGTTTCCGACATTAGGGCCACATAACTCCACAAACCCATGGCTCTGTCAACCTACTGGTTATTTATTTCAACCGAATTACGGGAGAAGTGCTGCTCTAGCATTTCTTTCTTTAATAACGCATATTTTCTTGACTTTATAAACATTAACTTCAGTGTCTGTTTAGACTTTATTACCTTTGACTGCAGTAATCATGCCATGTATGATAAAGACCTCCCCAACTAGGATAACAAAGCAAGGCAAACTTACCCCAGTCAATTTTTATAACATATTCGAAAGACAAATTTTTTATAAAATTTTATTTGATTAGGCATTTGTCTTCGATCTCACCTGTGGTAAGTGAAGATGAAGACAAAGATGTTACATGCCTATCCAAGAGATACCCAATTATTCTACTTTACAATGTTTGCGTAAAGTACTGTGTCGGGGAATAAAGACGCAGGCAGTTCCTTCCACATCGTCTGCTTCTTAAGTGGAGACTTAAAAAACCATGTTATGATAACGTTGATAATACTGGGCCAACTTATTTTGAAGATAAATGCCAGCTGGCTGAAAAATCTGCACGTAGCGTGTCGAATGCCGTTGAATAAAGAGATGGATGACAGAATTTTGTTTAGTGTCACGCTAAACGTTATGTATGACGCACAAGGCAAGGCATAGTTATTGCAGAATCACTATTAATGTCGTAAAGATTTGTTTCAATCTTGATTTTCCATTATTCCACACAAATCATGAGTGTTATAAACTTTTATCGCGATTGATAAATTTAAGTTTTTGCCATCCTATACAAATTAAAGAACACCGTTGATGCATGTAAAGTCGGAATTATAAGTTCTTATCAAGTACGGCCTTTTTTAAAGCCAATCTGAATATAACTACTGCATTTTCGTCTATATACATAATTTTAGAAAATTAATGCGATTTTTATGAAACAGAAAATTTTGTTAGCGGTTTTGTAATAGTCGTGTTTGCTAATTTTACAGTTAACATTACAAGTTCTTTCTCAATAGAAAAACAGTTATTTGCAAATACTATTATCGCATTGAGTGACTCAGGCTCCCTTATTGTGTGCATAGCCTGACCTTTATTCTGGAAAACCACAGACGTTTACCGTTCAGCTAAGTCGTGATCTAGCAATCCGCGTTGTGCATTGAACCTATCTATACATAGACACCATTCTTTGTTTCCGTGTTCTGTTCCAGTATTTAAGAGGTTTGAACTAGTATCCAGTGAGTGATATCTAAATACTCCGTCTGTTATATCACCTTATTCATAATATCTTTCCACCTATAAGAACTTCAGAGGATTATCTACATACGTTATAAAATCGATATGTAAGGTGCCTCTTTTAATAATTGTTAGGATATTGTTACGCGATAGAGATATCCGTTCATGGCAGCCATTATATTTTTCAGGACGAAAGACCTCCAATATTGTTTTCTACTTTTGTAAAATATGTCCCATCTTTTTGAATTATCGAATATTGGCATCACATGCGGCAAAAATGAAAAGGCAAAGGAGAAACACTTTTTCTCGCATCTGCATCCCGGACGCAAGACCGTGATATAATATCTTCATCTGGTTGTACTATCGAATAACCCATTATCGTTTCTTTAACGTTGCAGTATGCGTCGTTTTCAATCCTAGTGTTGTGCCGCGAACAATCGAAATGTGTCGAAAACAACGCGCGGAACTGGTTGGTTAATCGTGGCTATCCGGTGTTTGAAAATACGAAAGTGTACTGTGGAAGGCCGTTGTAATTTTTATACATTATCTAAATCGCTGCTGTTACCGTGATAAGTACTATCTGCATAAATGTTCTTTTTAAAATTGTAAACATGTGTTGTGTGCGATAACTAGATATAGGAACAGATACATTATTATTTACGATGTAGATTATTTACCCAGTGTACTACGTCACGGTCTTCTAAGTCCTGATCGTTACTTAGGATTTCAGGATTAGAAATCACTTTTCTTTTTTACTTTATTTGGGAACAATGCCACTTAGGTAATGATAATAAATGCTATGTACTTCTTAATAGAGTATCGAGCCGGCGGTGTGAAAAGTTTCAAAGTATTTTTTTTATTTACCGTACGTTACTTTTCGTTTTATTGTAATAACATTTTTAATTGATATTAACACGAACATATTCATTCAAGCTATTGCTGCCGTGGGACCAGACAAGCGGCTGTAATCTCTCACGTTCCGGTAGATACCGGTACCGCAATGCATTTTGACCGAAAAACCTGTGTGAGTCGCCGTTACCTATCACTATACTTGATATATATTACTTTGAATAACAGATGCTGCAATTTTCTTCTTTATCAATAACAGGCTGATTTCCTTAAATAGGGATTTGGAGCCTCTTTTTCGTGCGTGTACTTCTCAAAACAGGAGGTCAGCTTCGAAGAGGTTTCCCCATAGTGGTCCTTCGGTTCTTATTGCGGGATTAGTATCCCTGTTAAAAAAGAATGCTGATTCTACGGAAGATGAAGAAAAAGTTGTATATCTATAATTTATCATATCGATTAAGGAAGTTACTAATTTCCTATCAATTTTATATAATAAATATTATTAAAATGGAAATATCCCTTGTTTGACTATTAACCATTACTCAAGTAGATCTTAGTTTCTCTTCCCTAATTTCTTTTTCCACTTTGATTCCTCTAATATTATTATTCTCTCTCATCTTTAACTCGTCCATCTACGGTAATCTTAACAACAAACAAACTAATTTTTGTGCTTTTATTCGCTATCTAGATTACTACTATTATTACAGTCGCAATGTATTTGTTAAATGTGCCTGCCTTTTTGTATTGAGTGGCATATCCACTGCTGCGTAGAATATTTCTTCATTTGAATTGTATAATCAATTAAACTTAGGATATTTCTGATGATGAGCTAGTAACATCTTCACTTTGCCCTCCCGCTAAAGATGACTAAGTTCTCCGTCTATTGACACTGTTTATCGCGTAAGGGTAAATAATAACATAAATATACGGGACAAATTACACAGACTGAGTTACCCTCAAAGTAAGAAACTTATGTTACGCGATAATACTAATTCAACGATACCTTATTTTATAATAAATAGTATGTAGATAAACATCCAAGACCCAGGCCGATCAGAAATTTATTTTTCGTCATGCCCTGGCCGGGATTCGAACCCAGGACCTCCAATGTCACAGACAAGCGTACTATCGCTATTGCCACAGAGGTCTAAAACGTAATTTATTACACACACACCCATATACACATTTATGTGTTCTTATGTGGGATGGGTATGTGTGTATCAGAGAATCATACACACTAGAAAGAATTGAATCTCAAAGATACCATTTTCATATGAAAGAAAGCTCAGTACCGAAGATAGCGTGCTTAGCAGTGGATTGCGGTCTTTATCGTCTAACAACCGCATTGGACCATGTCCTTTCTCGTACGGCGATGTGGTGAATGAACTTACGGTTGTTGTTTTTCTTACTGTTTGTGCGTTACCGTACATGTGATACCTATGTGATTTGTATGATTAAAGTATAAACTGTTTTTATTGTCCACTTCAGTATGTTGGTAAATGTAATAATACAAAGTAATTTTCTGATATTCATCTGAATCCTAGAGTTGAGAATCTTGGTTATATGTATTTCTTGCCCAGATATCGCAAATTGCATATCTATTTGATCTATCGTATTAGTAGATAAAACAATTATAGTCATTGATATTATTGTAAGATTTTAATCATTAATGTAAATGTTTATGAGGTTTAGATACTAGAAACTAAAAATTATAAAACTCAGATACAAGCGTATCTGAGTTTTATATTTTGAGTTTCTTATTTTACTCCTTGCCCTTTATATTACACTTTAATAAATTGATATAAGTACTTACTTATAACATATAATCACGTCTTTATCCTTTACGGGGTGGACAGAGCCAACAGCTTCGCAAAGACTGAAAGGCTTCGTTCAGCTGTATGGTTTAATGATATAAGTACTTACAATTTTAAAAGGCCGTTTATTTCTAACTTATATGATGAAAGTAAGAAGTTACGGTTATATTATTTTACTCCATTAGAAAATAGAAAAACATCGCAATGATGTCAATAAACCATGTTTTTTTGTACGATTAATTTCATCTAGGAAATTTATTACGACAATAAAAACACAAGGGCGCACTAATCGCTAATAACATTAATGTAGCTAAATATGGCAAAATTCCATTACAAGCTGTATCTTTGTCGTGTTAATGTACCGAGCAAATAAAAAGATACCGCTTTGGGCGAATCATTCAGTGACCTTTTGGCGGGAAAGCCGTTGATGAATTGCTTTTTAAATGGCAACATAAGATAACGGTATTGCCAACTAAAAAAAGTAAAATTTCGGCCTAACCGATTGGTCTACGATATATTCGGTTCAACGGCTTAGGTTTCTTTTTTGGATTTAAAAAGAAAAATACTTTTAGTTTTGTTTTGTTAAACACTGCTTGCTACAAAAAGAAATCTAACTTTAATTTAAAGAAGTTGATTTTTGTATAATCGAAACAGAATTTGGCCCGGATTCGCTCGAGTAGTTTGAGGAAAGAATTATCATGATATCATTGCAGACAGGGAAAATGGACGTTCACAATACCTCACGAATACAGACTATAACTGGTTTTTATCTGCGCAGACTAGAATCAAATTTGCCGTTATAATGCCGAATTTCTATAAAAGAACTGTTTTAATATAGATCTTTCTTATACATCGAAGTTGTACTTCTCAGTGATAAAAAATATTCTTAAAGTGCCGTCTCTTCTAAAGCCCACCGTAAAATGTCGTATCCAAACTCAATATAAACTAAATTAATTCACGTTATCTTTCAACTTACAAATAGAGGTCATCAAGTAACTTTGGGACCACCCAGGCTTTATATTAGGTTATAGAAAATGTGAAAATCTTTTACAAATAATCCTTCAATTTTGAAAGAGATTGATCTTGTATCTTTGATATTTAAAGGTTGACTATTTCTAAGTTGTATCGATCTCTTTTACATATTGCGCATAAATTTACATACTGACTACCATAACCCACCATCACCTTACACTTTACATTAGGCATGGGCACATAAGGCAATATGGTAATATCTTTGCCGTCTTGAATGTACTAGTGTCATATTATTAATATCTTTCTTTTAAATACCTACAAAAGCGTCTGTATCCTTTGCGGGGAAGACAGATCCATCAGTCTTGAAAAGACTGCAAGGCAACGTTCAGTAAGCTATATGGCTTATTGATGAAATTGAGATTCAAATAAGTAGTGACAGGTTGCTAGCCTATCGCCTACAAGAAGAATCACCAGTTTATTAGCCATTCCCTTAGTCGCCTTTTACGACATCTATGGAGAAGATTTGGGAGTGGACCTTCTTAAGGGCCGGGAACCATCTACTTTCAAATCTTTGCGTATTGTATAGGTTAAACCCTCCACAGCTATGCTTTGGACCCCAAGGTCCATTGCTACCGTCAATTTACAGGTCACTTATAGGTAAGCATAATAAAAGTAAGCAAATATATGTATGTACGTATACTACAATTTATGACATGTACTTCTGTGATGTAACTTCCATATTAGCCTTTATCTAAATCTAGTCTATCACGTGCACACATTATCTTTATAGAAGCAATAATCGAAGATAAAATACCACATAAAAGAGCAATAGCAAGTAGCCGAAGACAATAAATTATGTTTAAGTGTGATAAAAATTGTCGGAATGTCGATCAAACGTCTAACCAAATTATATAATAGTCTCTGAAATTTCATCATTAAATTATTATTAATAATAACATTTGTTTTAAATAAATTAAAACTAAATTAACACAAAAAATTAACTAAAAATGAACCTTAATAAAACTTATTAAAGAAAATTGATATAAATAAATATATTAATGTAATAAATAAACCCACAACTACACCCGGCAGATCAGAGTCCCAGGTAAAGTGCCCAGAAGGCTGGCATCATTGCCACGTTGATAAGAAAATCAGTTTGTGGGTGTATAGTATACTTTAATTTTCATCTTACCCTGCAAATTGTTATAAATTATATTATTTTGTGAAAATTCATAATAAGAAGTACCTACCTAAGTACCTATGTAAAAACATACTTCTTTTACGGAAGTAATAGTAAAATGTAAGGGATAGTAGGGATTTCCAAATTAATTCCCAATACTTTTAAAAACATTAGCATACACGTCAAACGTTTCGGAATCACTAACGTCGGATTAAATACACGTGTTCGAGACTGGTCGTGCCACCTGTCTCCGGCTGCATTCCTCGGCGTACCGTTACATGCGCTTGCCCACTTGCTCGGCTGTGCTTTTATTTATTTTGTACTTACTGTTCTCTATTTATAGCCCCAGGCGGCTAAGATGAAATCATATTGATAAAGGTTGAACTAGATGTATCCGGTCGATTTTTGTAACCGAAATTGATTTCGGTAACGGAAAAGTTTTTATTCTTCCTATTTTTTATTTTATTTTTTAACTATAGGTTTGTTTGTATAAGCAACAATTGCCAACAATATAGATAAATATTAACTTTTTAAACTATGAAACCAAAAAATATTGATAGTGATTTTTTTAAACAAAGAGTATTTAATGGTTTTTGGAAGATTTTATTTGCTTAAAACAAAATTATATAAAAATTATAAATTTAAAAAAATACTTGGCCTTCTTCTTATAGGGCCTGATCTTTGGCTAGCAAACTGTCACTATCAGTCTTTTCAAAGCTGTTGGCTTTGTCTACTCCGCAAGGGATATAGACGTGATTATGTATATGTATACATGTAAAACAGAATAAATAAATTAAACATTGTATGCTTTTAAATGACACAACGAATCTAAAAAAAAACTGATTGATAACCATACCGAGGCAAATATAAGTACATACTATAATTACATATTTATTCTGCAGTTGATATTTTTGTTTTTGTCGAACGTCGGTTTTTCTCCTTGGGTTTCCCTGTAGACGTTTGAGTAAACCCATTCAATAGTAATAATAAGTTACATCCTCAAATGTTATATTTTCCTGTGTTCAGTTCCTGGAATAAAGGCCCTTTTGACGTCACTGCGAATCCTTTATTTGTTGTCAAGATTAGCTGTCACGGAGTTTGAGATTGATTTTTGCTGTTTATTTTCAGATATGCTGTATTATTATTGCATTATATATGTTGTTTTGTGTATTATGTATGTAGATTGTTACAAAATAACCTAAAACATTTGTTTCTGGCTTGTTCTCCTAGCTCTACCCGCGTAAAACTGAAATTACCAAATATATATAAAATCACGTCTCTTTCCCGGAGGGGTAAGCAGAGATTACACTTTGCCACGGCAAGTGGGAAGGTGTAATGTCTGCATACTTCTTTCGCTTTATCCACATTCATGACTTTCTTCATATTCGGGCGAGTTCGAGTACTCTTAACCTGACCTTTTGCCAGGAAGTCTTTAAAGTTTCCGTAGATTTTTTTTTTTAAAAAGGGAGAAAACAAAGTCCTTTTTGACTCTCAAAGTGTATTCACACAACAAACATTTGATTGTGGTATAAATACTTTAATTTGTGCCCCCATCTTTACCACGACAGAGAAACGGAAATTAGTCACAATCACAACTAACTTTATTCCCTATTGAGAACTATAAGTAAACTCAATACATAGATATGCACTGTTTGTTTTAAATGATTTCTAGGTAGTTCACAAAACTAATAAATCTGTTACGCGTTGTTGTGTCGAACTATTTACAGCTATTTCTAAATACTTTACAAGAAACAATAAACTAGTGATGTAGCAACGCTTCCGAAAATTAACGAAATTGGCGCAATATTTTGGACCAACGGATGTTATACATGCGCTGTAAAATTTATGAGTGCAGTCACCTTACTTATTTTTTAGTTAGCACGTCATTGGCTTATTAACTTATCCACTTTCTATTCTTATTATTCTACTTCAATTGTATCTAATCTTTGTTACCTACTACTATTACTTCTAGAAAAGGTAATAGTATCTTGGCATTGTTCATTTGGGATTTCGGGATAAGAAGCTATATGAAGTGTTACTCCAAGGATCTGTATAAGCAGCTGTGTATAATATTTTAGGGTTTTTTTCGCCATGTTTATTTTATTTATTTATGTACACAAAATTATATAAACAAGCATGTAATACAGTAATTGTAGTACAAAAGTGCTACTTATTTAAATAGACTGAGACTGACTACTGACTGACTTTTTCAAGACTGTTGGCTCTGTCTACCCCGCAAGGGAGATAGACGTGACCATATGTATGTATATATGTATTTAAATAGAAATTTCTTCCAGTAGACTCATGAGAATAGAGATGAATACTTGTTTTTATCTAAATGTATACAAATTTCGGATGAATTTAATGGACCATCCTATGTACAAATATCCACATTTATATCACGTAGCATTTACCTGCAGCCAGCGTAAAAAATACAGATATTTTGCAAATCCTTAACCCGAACTTTTGTTTTTAATAGGTACCTTATGTCCTTCTCCAAACTTTTAATTATTTATACGCGAAATTTCAAGAAGATTGGTTCACTGGATAACGTGTGAAGAGGTCACGAACAAAGTTACTTTCGCATTTATAATATTAGCTGGGGTTAGGATACACGTGACCAGTCCCAGCTAGATTGACTATCAAATGTTATTTTAGCGTATCTTAAAATTAGTCAACAAGCAAATTACTTCATTTTACTTAGGAAATGTCTGATCAAAATACTTACTTCTTAAAATTTAGTGATAAATTATGCATTATAAAACCTTTTTTCAAATAAATTGACTTAGTTGTCAAAACAAATCGGTTGCCCAACTGGTAAACTAGCTTACCCGACATTGAATAATCAGCAGATTATAAAAGCGAAATAATTTGCTCGATCATTTGTTTGGATATACCAGTTTAATTTGTCAAGTCGACCAGTTGTTATGACCTCCTCGTGTTTTAAAAGTATTAAAGACTGTGGTTCTTTCGAAGTTGGTTTTGATGCTGTGGGTTTATGGAATTACGTTATGCAGCAAAAACGCAGGCTTCACAAATTGTTGCAATGTAAAATTACGACACAGGTCGTCGACACCTGCCTTCAGATTGTCACCGGTTCCACAGAGCTCAGAACACTCGCTGGTACTTCTGTTGTTTGCTCTGTGGCCACTCCTACCAGTCGCATTGTTATGGTTGCAGAAGTGTCATTGTGAATCATGATATGTTTTTAAGTCATATGACAAAAACATTATCATGATCCGAGATCATGATTCACGTACATATGCACATGTAAATATTTTTAAAATTAAAAATCTTGATTTTTGACAAAATAACAGCGAATACCATTATTTGTGGTACTTTGCTTTTAAGGTATTAAAGAAAACGTTTTTGATTGTCACCGTTATAACAAAAGTTCTATACAAACGAAGATTCCCTTTAATTTCAAATAATATCATTAGTTCGTTGGATTTCAATAAAATTTTGTAAATAAAAAAATATAATATTATGATGTTACAGTAAACAATACATTTCGTAAATTTGGGAACATATGACGTACCAGAAGCATAAATTAGGCACGCCAATTTGTAAAGTCGGTGAAAAAATTATGAAGGGCTCCTTGTCCTACAGACTACAGAATCCTGACCACATGAGGGTGTCTTTAAATGGCCACCATAAATAAATGTCGTTTCTGTATGGAGTCTGTGTGAGCTAAACACACTAATTGTATTATAGCGGCCATGTGCGACCCGCATCCTCACGACTAATTAAAAGATGTATGGCTTGCTATCATATTATTAACATGTAATTAATAAATTCTAACATACATACGTATATAACATCACGTGTTTATCCCCTACAGGGTATACAGAGACTGTTGTCACAAGTTTTAAAGGCCACGTTTAGCTGGTGGATTTTTCGGCTGAGACGAAAACAACAGAACAACTTCTATTTACTTATGAAGATTTTGTCAGGAAAAATGTGAGCTAAATAAAGAATGAACAAGGACAATAAACCTTTAATAATGTGGTTCTGGTCTAGCTTTTGCATTTTGGAGGTCAAAAGACCTCTCATCTTCAAAAACCAGTAACCCTTAATCATAAAAGTTAGGTATCTTTGTAGTAATACATCAATGGATGCAACTGGATTTGGTTTCGAAAGTGGCCGAAGGGGCAGACATTCAAAAGATGATTATGCTTAGATGTATTAGTAGCACTCTTCATCCGGATAGATTAAATACATTGTTAGGTAACATCAGAATAGTATTATGTTACAATTTACACGTGAGCGAAACCCCTTGCAGACGCTACTTGATTTATAAAATGAAAGTTCATTCAGTAAAAAGATTGGGAAAAAAACAGCGTTTATCAACGGCAATGTTTATGTTCAACAGGTAGTAACAGCGCGGCGGAAATGCCGATACGGCCGCGATAAGCTATGCAAATTTTGTTACTTTTAATTTCCCTCGTTTTACCTACTATGTTTCACTAACACGCTTCTCTTGTTTTCAGGTAAGTTCTGGTATGAGTCGCCTTTGATTGGTTCGTATTATTAAATCGGTTATGATAAGGAGTGTGAGTATGACATGTTTGATTTATGGTCGTAAAAACTTACATACAATATTAATATTTTACGTCTTTATTCCTTTCGGGTTAGACAGAGCCAACGACCTCGAAAACTGAAAGGACATGTATGGCTGGATGGCTAGTTAGTTTGAAATTCAAATAGAGACAGCGTGCTAGTCCAACGTCTAAAAATAAAATCTCAAGTGTATATATACACTGTAATAACTTGAACTAGAAACAACAAACCTTTAACTACTTGGTTTCCTAAACTTCATCTTAAAACTGCCAAGCATGCTAAATATATGCACTTATTTAATGACTAGTATATATGGTAAATCCAAACATTTATAACATAAAAATCGTGACATACCCACCAATATGTTAAAATTTAGGCGATACGACGGCGAGCAAATAAAATGGTATTGGGCGCTAACCTCAGGTCACTGATCCCATCCTGACAGGTATCTTGTCTATTACGCCATTATTTTTAGACGTAGAATCTATTTGTCAATCGTTATGGGGTTATTCTCCTATGATTAGCAGGTACAAGGAAAATTATACTGTAGGTATCTAAAGTATGTAGTACCACAGTAGGTAAAAGAGGAAGATTATTAGAACAGGGATACTTATATTATTTTGATTTACGTCGTTTTGTATCTTCTACATACTTACCAAGAAACCGTATTTTATTACTTATACGAAAAGTATAACTACTAAAATACGGTTTCTTGGAGTATAAATGAAAAAAAAACGGTAAGAAACGGTGTACAGAATACACCGTCTTTGCAAGATCAAGGGAATTTAAAATCGAACATAAAATGTTAATTATCAGTAGAGAGAAAAATATAAAAGCCAAAAGCTACCACTAATTTTAAACTGTATTAGGTTGAGTACTACCTCAGTACCACCCTTGAATACTAAAGTATGTTAGAGACTTGAACCGACTATTTTTATCCATTGATTAATTCATCTCGATCCCACGCCAACGTGTCAAGGCGTGGTTAAAACTGTTCTTAATGCAACTGAAATTCTTTGAATAATCACATTATTGTAATAACATTCTCACAATATGACTGATATTTTTATTTATGACAAGAGTACATACTGCTTTGCGTCAAATGATTCACGCGGGAATTTTGGGAAATTCTTTCTCAATACAGCCCTGGACCACACAAGGAAACTTTATGCCAAATTAAAAAGTCTTTAGTCATAGCGGCTTGCTCAGTGAAACATTGTACTTATATATTTTTTTAGATTAAAAAATTTATTTCTTTAGTACAAAAGAATGTCACAAAAACAAAGTCGTGGTATTTACCACAACGCAGGTCTTCCGTGGGCACCTTGATCATTACGTACTTATTTGGGTGGGCGTTGTTTACGTTAATGCATACAAAGATTAAGTTATTAGAAATTGCTATCGTATTTATCAAGAACACACGTGCAAAGGAAATTACGTAGTGATTATATAAAGGAAAACCCATATTTTTCAATGTATTCTACAAACAAACAATCATTTACAATACCACACTGACAAGTGATTTTATTTTGGATTTGAGATAACATTTTGTTTTCTCCTTAAATTATACTCAAAGTAACAAAAAAAAAACAATACACAAGTGTTTTTCAGTTCACTATTAAGAATTCACGAAATCAAGAAACACTCTAATTTCAATTGCCACGGGGCTAGAGTCCCAAAAAACAGCTAGTGTTTCATATAGGCATGTACTTACAACAGTGTAACCACGCTTTATCAATGTGTCCTGATTTAGTTTGTCATTTTGATGTTTTTGCGAAATGAAACAGATTGCTATGCGGGCAAGTGCATGCGGGTACTTATTTGCAAATATCCACGCTCTAAAATATATTACAGATTACTTGAGATTACCACAGAATAAACAATAGGAATAAAGAATAGAAGAGAAGGAAGTTAAGCAATTTGTGCCGTTCAACTTGAAAGTATAGCATTATCGAACATTTATTATGGTTTATGTTTGTAAATGACAAAATAATAATAAAATTTGTTCAATAATTTGGGGTGTGCATTGATAAAATTATTATTGATATACTTACAAAATTATCTGTAAATATATTGTCTTGTATATTTTGTGTTGCAATAAACAGAAGATAATTAAGCAAAGGTTAGAAACAAGATATAATGACATGGTGATAAAACAAAATGCTAGTCATACAATGTATCCTCAGTCATTATCGCATCATGCATTCACGAAGTTTTAGTTATTCAGCAAAAGTGAGTTTGTTGGCACCTAACTGCCAATATATTTTATAGAGTCATGGTTCATTTCCCATTTATTTATACGTACAATCACGTCTTTATCTCTTGCGGAGCAGACAGAGCCAACAGTTGAAAAGACCGAAAGTCCACGCTCAGCTGTATATTTGTGTTCCTTAGTGTCAAAGAGTACCTAAGCACTTGCATAACCTGGCAAATTGATGCCAATAGCTGAGAATGCAATCCCAGCTTCATGAAAGAGGGAAACCAGATTCATTGAAAATATTGATGTTAGGACGATTTATTTATATCGCTCTACTGTTATATCACTACCATTACTTATCATGTCTTTTTAATTTGAAGGGTTTGTCAGATTTATGGTTGATCCCTAAATAATAAGCCGTTAGTCATGTGAAAGTTTTTAATCACGCTCGTCTTCGCACGAATCAATCTTCTAGCACATGGGTGCGGTAAATGCCGACATTTGAACCTTGGGTACAATAACGTAGAAACAGATAGGACACCTCATACTAAAAGTGTCAATGCTAAACTGGGGGTGCACCTTAAACACAAAAAGATGAGTAAGATACTTATATGTATATTAACACCATGGTGATGTTCCGATTGCTTTTAATCTGGATGAAACTGGAAAGATCAGGCTTATTACCATGATGAGTGTGGAAGTAAGCAATTATACATTGCAGGGTAAATGGATGGAATTAAGTAGATTTATAGAAACTTCTCTTGTAGCAAGATAATCCGGGCATTATAACAGAAAGAAATAATTTAAGAGGGGTGAATGCGGAATTATCGCGAAGTTATTCAGTTCCAGTCAATGTGGCGTGGATTGGTTAAACATATCATTACCTACTATTCAACACAAGACTTAGTGTTATCTTAGTACAGATTGAAAACAAGAAAACTGTGACACAGCTGACTCTATCCATGAATTTTGGCCAGAAAACCGACATTAGTTTCTTACCAAACTTAATTAAGTCTCGAATTATTTTGCTGTTAAATTACACAATTACTTTTAAAAAATCCAACAACATAAGAGAACTTCTGTAAAAACTACAATTTATATCTCAATTCAAATTTCTTAAACTCTCTGCTAGACGACAAAAACTAAATAACGGACATTTAATTTGATTTCGACGTGAGTCGTGACTTCGAAATAGTTGCGAAAGTTATTCAGCAAATACAATGTTTAACATTTGATAATGACAAGTCATAAATGAAAGATATAGCGATAGCAAAAAATTTAATCCTTTAATATTGATGAGTACACTACTTTACTTATCGCGACTTATTGACGTGAATTTTCTTGAAACTAGATGGTTAATTTCATTAGTTTTGCCAGTAGATATAACCGCCATGCTTAAGTAAACTGCAAAATGTTACTCGTATCGACAGAGAAACCCCGTTGAAATTTCATCGAATCGGTAAGTTAATTACCGATGTAGTCTAGCGGAGGCTTCTTTAAGAAATACATTTTAATTTATATAGTTTATTATAATAAACATGCTTATAACATAGATACTTTTCGGTATTTTTATTCCATCTTTTCTTTCTGGTGACCAATGTGAGAACTTACTACCATAACATAGCTTAAACATGCGCAAACGCATTGCCAATTTACACAATTGAATCAGACCAATGAAAAAACTCAAATTTTACAAAAAGAAAGTTAATAGTTGCAATTACAGATATCTGTGCATTAAACATTAACCGTTTTCGCAAGATAATGCACTAATTAAAAGCATGTAAAGTGCTTGACACGAATTATTGTGGAAAACGTATCGTGGGGCATGAAGCAAGTTCGGATAATTACGTGGTACCGTAGCGGGTCGACGACCGCCCAAACTAGTGGTATAACCAAGTTATGCGGGCGGCTTATTTATTTATCCACTGTATCGTACAATAAATCGTTTACAAATGTGACACTTCAACGAGTTTGTACGTTTCCAACTGAATTTGACGTTCTCAAAAATGCCTTTAATCATACTTACAAAATGCTAAATTATGCAAATCATCCGTTGTTCCAAAGATTGAAATAATAGTGTAACGTGGATATTTATTATTGAAAGATTATAATTCAATAGTAAGCCTACTTAATAAAGAACACCTGGAAGTGTTCCGTTGCGCCGTATGGCAATTTTAATCAATGTTGTAATAATAGTATCCTTTTTTTTAAATTGAATACACTATTACTAACGTAGCAAGAAGCCACACGCTCATACATACACTTATACCTAGACCTACCTACATAAAACTTTGCTTATTGATTAAGACAGTGGAAAGTGGACAAGCGCTTACATTAGTTATTTTTCTGTGCCTACATTATTTTGAGACTGTGTTAATGGTTAAGTAGCGATTTTGGGGGACTTGACACCTCTCATTATCGACGAATTATAGAAATTTACATCATGTAAAATGTATACCCCAACAAGAAAAACTTAACGTTTTATTTTTATGTTTATTTCGTTATTGATTATACTAAAAACAAAAATATTGACTCCCTATCTTTACGTTTAAACCGTAAAGTAGCATTACAAAAATTATTCTGCGAATATGTTAAAAAGCTTGATTAACAATAAATGAAGAATTTAAAGTCATGATATTGATGGAAATATCTTACTTTCTCTAATATCAGTTTCTCATTTAATCCGCTTTTAACGGTATCAGACAGAAGTACTCGTAAAATCAAAGTACTCGTACCTACATACAATAAAAAAAAAAAAGATTTCTTGTAAAAAGTAGATTGATATTGGATTGCTAAGTAGTTTTTAAGAATTTATTTACACAACTTCAATTATATGTAATAAGTTGTCATTTTGTTCCGCTGATGGGAAATGGCCATAGGCGCCGGTCTCTAGGGCTGTCGCACCACACCACAGTTTATTTTATTAGATAAACAAAATTGATGTAACTATGTGTTACACAGGAACATTATATATTTACACAAGTTACAATGGCTACAGTATTTGGCAAATAATTTTTAAATAGTTGGCAAAATAAAATATTGATAGTCTTTATTTTAAATAAACATAGGTTTGGATTGGCAATAATGTTAGGGACGCATTTAAAAAAAGAATTAACGAACGGTTACTATATTTAAAAAAATTGAGTTGCAGTTAGATTTCTTTTTACATAAACCATAGTTACATACGAGTATTATCCTAAATAAGATATTTAAATTTAGAAACACGATAGAAATATTCTGCTATCGACGCTTTGAATTTTGAGATAGTCTCGGTTACTGGTTGAGATGAAATTGGGGTGCGTCTTCTGAGATACTGACGATGAATTATTAAAAAATCATAATGGCATAAAGATAAATGGCGTCAACCCTAGCGTCGTAGTAGGAAAGCGTGTCGGAGTTGGAACCCAGAATTTCCCTGAGGCGTTACGCGCTATCACCTCGCGTCGCTCGAGACGTTTTTTGTATTACGTTACCGCAACCTAAGTGACAATATTTCTATTCGTAATGTAAGCGTAAAGAATTACCGTTATATGATCTAGAATTACCAGAAGAATTACAAAAAATTGCAAAGAAAATAACATATCATAAAAAACGTTTCCTTGATTGGTGAGCTTTTTATTCAATAGGTTAAGGTTGTAATTTGAATTTGGAAATTATTACTGTCATACATGGTTAAAATGGGTAGCTTTTTCACTTATTAATTCTTCCAACAAGAGGTTAAAATATTGAAAGTGTATAAATAAATAATACATATTATATCGTTACGGGCGTGGCGCCTACACACATTATTTCAGGATCCGCCTACGAGACACGGGTATTTTTTAATTATTTTCAAGATTTTATAGGCCTTTGAGGTTTCTTCTTAACTTTTTTTTTATTTACATAAACATCAAAATTTGTGGGTCAACATTCTTTGATCTTTATCTAATCTTCTGTGTAAAAAGGAAAATGGTGGCTGATATATTTATTAACGTACAGCTAAAACTCCTAAAATCCATAATACTCGTACCAATCTGTATCATAACTCTCTTAAAATTAAAAAGATCCTTCCGTAACTGATTTACTGATTTATCGAGAGCTAAAAAAAATATAATGAATAAGGTTCAAGTCATAGGTGTCATAACATTTGTAAAGGAGTAACCCTTTTTTGGAATATCAAAACAAGGCAGGTTTTTTTAATAAAAAATAATGAAAAACATATATTTTTTAATCTTATTTATTTGCGATCAGTATTTCTCTGGAGCGGCTGCCTCGTGCGAGATCCACATTACATTTTAATGGTCAGTAAATTCTCTGATAAGGCCGCTTCGCCACACTAAGTTTGTTACCATATTATCAAAGGCCACTAAAATAACTGTGACAAGGTAAAACATGCGAATAAATGTTATTAATATATTCATGGGTATCGAGGATCTAGACCTTTAATTTACCTCATGTATAAAATTAACTTTACACGTATTATTCTTTCTGGTTTTACCCAGTCTTCCTATTATTTTTTAAATGGTACCAAAATCCATCCAGTAGTTTCTGAATTGATTTGTTATAAACAAAAAATTTAAAAACAAAAGGTCATCAATATTAGTAAAGATTGATAAGTAAGTTCGAAAATAATTATAAACTTATTTATATTGCTCCTTTTTATTAGCCAGTCTTTTTTATATATTAAAAGAAAAATAATCATTGCTTCAAAAGTGAGCAAATGATATGAGTACGAGTAGGTTAGCTTCAGTCGAAAAAATTGAAGCTGAAAAATCTTTCATCGGCCGAAGTCAGCTTAGGAAAGATTTAAGAAAATCCCCTCATCAGGGAAACCCTGTGCATAATAAAAAAAACTTATCCAAATGTTTGTTTAATTTTAACTGTTGTTCAACCAAACCGCCAAAAACTTTTCATTTTACATCAGAAGCACTGATTTCCTTCTGATTAGACGCAGTCTCCGTCGCCTGGAAACCAAAAGATATAATTTCATCTTCGCCGATAACTCCAGTTTCCCACGCGCGTGCAGCCGTTATCTTATCACTGATAACATCTGTTCACTCACCCAGGAACGCAACCCACACGCGCATTCTGATGCCGAACCGCATTCACTTTTTACTCAAGCGCCCTTAAATGATGCCTTGAGTTTCTTTTTTTTATGTTAATTGTAACATTTACACTTCGCCCATTAAGAAAATATGATACTCGTATTTGTATAATTTTATGAGATTGATAGAGACAGATGATATGTATTCAAGATCCATATTAATTTATTAAATATGGAAGTTTGTTATTTGTCTTCTCTTCTCTTCTTTATTTTCTTTACCAATCTTAATAAAATTTCGCATTATTCAGAGTTGAGAGTATGTACCTACACTATGTGAAAAAAACTACCTACTGTGTCCAAGGAATTAGCGTTAAACAAAAAAATATGCAGGTGAAACCGCGCTCCAATACTAGTAAGAAAAATATTAAAATTTAAAGAAACGATAAAGAAATATTTGACGCAATCATAATTTTTTAAAGAATTTTATTTCATCGTTATCTATCTATCTATTTATAATTCATTGGAGCGGGGTTTTCCCATTATTGAATCTGTTATGTACTTAGAATCGTAAATTCTTATAAAACATTATTAACCTTGGTAATTATCACTTTGATTCAGTCATGTAAAATCCCGTTATCAGAAACATTATCATGCAATTGTGATGTTGTATAGCTCCCCTCCCCCCTCCCTCCCAAAAGTGTAACAAGAAATTTTTGTATTATGTTTTTATCAAATTTCTTTGTTTCAGAAGCCAAAAACCTAAATAGATATGTAATTACCCTAATTTAGCACAAGCATCAGTTGAAAATGAGAGCTATAATATAGGAGATTATCAACGGTGTTGATAAAATCTTTAATTTGTATTTTTTAATCCTTTTTTGGTTAATTTGCAGTTTAGTAAATATATTTATTTATAATTCCATGATATGATGGATTTGATTTTTTATTCTGAGAATTTGCATACACATTGCAAGTTTTCTCTATTCGTCACGACACCGGCAGCTTGAGAAATGCATCAATTAATTACTACAATTATCTGTTATTGTGATTGCATTTTTATTGCTCTATCATATTCTTGGTAATTAAGTTGTGAAGCGTCATTAACTTGAACGTCTTCTAGTTGGGTAGTGCGTGTATATGTTATGTACTTTCTCCCTTTAGACCATCTGTACTGAAGGTAAGTACCATCTGACTGTAGCACTGGTATAATCCTTAGTACGTGGTAGAAATAATATACTGACATATTTATTTTAAAAGTCACAATAACAATTCAATTCGATGACGATAGTAATAATAAGATATCACGGCAAAACATTGAAAGATTTTACAAATATGTATCGTCGGTATCACAATGCGAGTTGTACGAAGCAATTTGCTGATACCTTACGTTTGTTTTGACAAAATTTCTTATAAATAAATAAAAAATAAGAAATTTAGTAACATTCTACTTATAGAGTAATTTGCCAAATCAGTGCAGACAAACTCTCGAGTGGTAACATGTCATTGTTTATTGTTATTATAGTTTTAATTAGTGTGCATTGTTCCCGCCAAAACAATGTGCCGTTTCTCACCGCTCCGCTTGCCTTACGCGATGCGTTATCACTTTTGTAGCTCAATTGGTGTTTCATTTGTAAAAAGAATTAGATTTCCTATCTATAATTATTAATTTCTATAGAAAGCCAAACTTATCCGAATCTCAATTCCATTAGGTATAAAGCCATACGACTGAACGTTTTCTTCCAGTCTTTTTGAGATTGTGGGCTCCGTTTACCCCGCAAGGGGTAAAAACGTGATTGTATGTATAGAAGAAAAACTTACTCCATACCACATTCGTATCCAATCACTATTTAGATAACTTAAGTTGTAGTCAACAACACAAACAACTTTTATCAGATTTCTTCCAGTTTAATGGCATTAATTATAAGTTTGATAATAATCAAAACTAAATGTTTTTGCTGTCAATGTAATACTATATCAATTGTATTAGTGTTTTGGTTTGTAATATCTTTATTGCACAGTTACAAGAAATACTACATAGTATTTTAGTCTTGTTGCTAAACCCTTAGTATCAAACCAAATAAACTTATCACCAGGTTGGCATAAGACACGACACAGGCCATTCGATATATTACACACCCACTAAGCTTTCTATAGGTGACGTAACCCACTATTATGATTTTAATTGTCTGAGCTCAGTCTATTTTAAGACAATTGAGACTAAGTCGATTGCATCGATATGTTTGGCTCAAATATCCACTTTTGCAACCGACTGGCCATGAGTTGCGTTATGTTTGCGATGAGCCGATGCGATTATTCGATAACAAACGAGTAAGATTATCGAAATTGCCACTTACTTTAACATCTTTCGGATGGGAACAATCACTTTCATGAGTGAGTTGCAATCTGCACTTCAAGATGCACTGATCTCCTTGGATAAATAATCTCACGTGCTCATTATAAAGCAACTTATTTTTTAATTATCATTGAATCATAAAAACTCAATTAATCATTCATTATTTAAATCATTGTTATAGATGTCTATTGTTCATAGACTTTCGTAACTGCTTACCCAGTGCCGGATAAACCAACGTAAGGTAAGGCGTTTAGCAAAATTTATCAATGGGCTCTAATCATGCAAATGTCATATTTTATTTCATAATACAATAGTAACTTTGTAATTGATAAATCAAGACGTTTGTATAATGAGCGATGCGTTTATTTTTTACGTTGTTTATTGTTACGTCTATATCCCTTGCGGGGTAAACATTCTTGAAAAGACTGAAAGGCCACGTTCAGCTGTATGGCTTAATAATGGAATTGAGATTCAAGTGACAGGTTGCTAGCCGATAGGTGATAACCTACAAGAAGAATCCCAAGTATATAAGCCTACGCCTTTGTCGCCTCTTACGACATCCAGGAGAAAGAAATTTCAATAGTGCCTTGAAACAGACGGCGGTACGTACAGTACATCCACCCTAAATATCTTTACTTCCCCGCGGTACTCGCAGTTTTTTCGAAGAAATTGTTTGTTAATGTTTCGAATATGCGTTGATAGATAATGTCAGTCACCTTTGCCTTTTATATACAGAAAACTTAAAAGATAATTGTGAGTCAAGCACAAACAATCTTCGCGTGCTGTGGGCGAGGCTTGAACCTCCAAAACAAACCTACCAAGGTATGGCCTTGACTCCGCGAGTGCGTTGACTTTCGGCAAAGGCCTCATGGTGCCAAAATTCATGTTGTTACATCTTTTCTGTTTATCTACTAAAACCGGCTTTTATCGTACTTCATTATGTATTTTTTAAAAGTGAAATAGGATAAGACTCAGTTAATAATACTTTATCGTTTTTTTTTTGGCAGAGCATTTTATTTTTCGTTATTTATTCCTTTAAAATGTCTAGTTTAAATATTAAGGAACAAAGATCTTTTAAATGAACAAGAAAATAAACCTTTTTGAAAGTGCCTATTCCAGATTATTGTAATTTCGCAACTTTATCTTAGAATCCCTAGTGGAATTAACAATTCTCGATTAACATTCAAAAAGCCGTTGAAAATATTTTTTAATTTTGATTTCTACACATCGTAACTATTATGATGAGTCAACCAAGATTCCTAAACTCCGTTGCATACATAAAATATTATATTTAATGCTGATTTATTTATTTAATATAAGTACGTGCAATAACTTCGTTTAGCACAGCATTTTTTTAGTTTGCTAAAAAAGTAACAAAATGCTTTGATGTAGGTATTTATCCACTATAGAATGTAACTTAAAAGACATTAGAATTGCGGTGCGAATGTGGTGATTAAATGTTTCTTCTCTTCCATAATAGTCGCTCGATTGCTTTAAAAAAATCGCCAAGAAAGCGTCCTTGCTACCAACGGGATAAAAACTCGTAAGTGCACAGTGCAATAAGTGCCAATATTCTGGAATGCTGGGTGTCGTTTATGGCCCAGTGGCTAGAAGGCCGCCCGGACGGGCACGCAGCTGCCCTCTGGTTATCATTGAATTAAAATGAGCAATTTTCGTGCCATAATCTGCAATCATAACTTCATAACTGGAAAATTATTTCTTACGGTCTTGGTAAACGGATCCGGATTGGCAATGTCGCAGGTTTCATTTTTGTTTATTATTACGATATCGTTTAATAGGAAAACGAGGAAAAACGAGCAACTTTGAGCAACAATCATACTAATTTATAGTATGATTATAAAAAGCAAGAACCAAAAATATTTTACTAAAACAAACTTAATTTTAAGAAGTGTTTAACAAACTCAAGACTCTACCGAGATAAATACTAGAATAGTTTCGGTTAATATAGATTTCGTTACATTCCGAACGGTTTATCTAATAAGTTTTGACTTATTCAATTCAGAAACGGCACCGCAGAGATCTGATTCATTGATTTATCAGAATGACTGACGGGCGGGCGCGGGCGTGTGAAAGTGGAAAACTATTGTCCTTCGCCAACAATACATCAACCAGATCAGTGAAAGCGGGCCTAGCATCGTTTGGGTTAACTATTGTAATTATTGTGATTTGACCCGACTGTCCCCACATTGGGAATCGCTGTGATAAATGGGATATTCCACGTTTCCGAATGTTTGGCAATTTTAGCTTTGTTTCTTTTTAATATTCTTTATTTTATTTTGCGATCAGGTGTCTAAGCAAAACAACGACTTAATTTTTTGACAGTGTAACTATTCGTAATGTTATTTTGAAATCTAAAAATCCGTTCATTATTTAAATATATTTCGCACCTAAAACCTGAATTTCTTTTTAACTTTAAATTAATCCAATTTGAATCCGTTTAAATTAATGCACTTACTTGTGTTTATACCAAGTACCTATTTGTAAAGCATAGCGCTCCAAATATTTGCCATAACTTTCGCATGACACTCATGACTAACTTTTCTTTACAGGTAAGCAACATGATTCATGTCCTCAGACTACCGGAATCAATGCCCTCACAGTTCTCGCATTGCATAGTAAGTACTACCTGAAAATAATGGTTGTCGCGTAACGTAGCCTTTACGCTCTGGTCACCAGATCTAATATACTAAATTCGCGAATCCTCTTGACGTTTTGTCTCGGTTCGTCTTCCTTGGGAGGGTCTCAGGAATCTCCTTAGATTAGAGCATTAAGAAGTATGTAGAGCAGAGATAACATGAGAATTTGACCCAGCTTGTATCGTGGAAACTCAGATACCTATGTGCCTTGCTTGAATATGCATGTCAGAAATCAAATTACTGAACCATTATTTAATAAATAGAATTCGAACGAATAAAACAAATTCGAAATTGAAGTGTTACGACAAATTAATAGCAAAATAAACTGTCTTGGTAACAACCATAAACGTTCTCATTATGTAAGTAACTAATATGATTCACCG
The DNA here is from genome assembly GCF_032362555.1 of Amyelois transitella. Taxonomy (NCBI): domain Eukaryota; kingdom Metazoa; phylum Arthropoda; class Insecta; order Lepidoptera; family Pyralidae; genus Amyelois; species Amyelois transitella. The sequence continues at coordinate 3,699,240 of NC_083509.1, forward strand.
ATTACGAAGAACATTATTGCTATTGTGTTGCGACGGTTCCAACAGTTCGTAGTTCCATGATGTCCCGTTACGTACGTCCAATCAATAGATAACTGTTAAATATTATGAGGTTTGTGACGGTTTGTTAATTATCTTGTTGTATTTTGGTAGTTCTCAATAAGACACAGACCTGCATGTCTATTATTCTTTTTTGTTTGTATCGTCTTGTATCTGGTTGGAAATTCCTCTGCCCAGGACATTGAAATCTGCTGCTTTTGATGGCATTGAGTTATTATTGATTTATTGATATCACAGATATAGAGTAAACCTAGTCCTAGCAACCTAGTTTTTCTTCTATTCTGTTTAAGACAACTTTAAAATTATTTGTAATACTTCAATGTAATATCATTTCACCTTTCCTTAAATTTATTAAATATCTGAGAATTTCCAAATTTCAAAGCTTTCAATTTACGTAACATGATTATTGTTCATGCAGAAGTTAATTAAAACAAATAGAATTTTCCATTTCTTGTCCTCACCTTGGAGTAAAGGACGCAGGGCTGGCAACCTTCGGCGGGAATGGCGCGTTGTTTACGTCCGCCTTCTGCTCCCTACGCGCTAGGGGTGCCATTAAAGTGTAATTTGTCATGTCCAATCATTGTCATTGCACCGTAAATGTTGGGCGATGCTGACGTCTACAAATTCGATAGTTATGATGTAACGTAGCTTTTCTATTTATTTTATGATACCATTCATTGTATATACATATTTATGTCATTAGTTGTAGATATTATTTTCATTGTTATTTCAAATCAGCGAAATCTGATTAGTTACCTTTTTTTACACCAAATTTTTAAAGTGTGTGTAAGTTCTAAATAAATTCATTTCTTTACACGGGTTGATATAAAATGTAACCGAAATTTTCATGTTATCAAGAAAATCTATTATGACAATAGAAATAATTATCCCATATGTTTCTGAATAATTTTACATTAACAAATACACTTTCCGATTACGCTACAATGAGTTTCAAACATTGAACTTAAGTTTTCAATGAACTCAAGGAATTGCAGTTTTAAAATTACCTACTGATTAGGCTTTCCTTAACGAGGCAGCCCTAATTCATGATAATTACATTCCTACAATCTGAGTCACTGTTGCAACCCTGTGTTGCCTGTCAGAAAAAGGCAGACCTTGGACGTTACGTGCTGAGCCTTCCGAGTGTCTGGTCCCGTTGGACTTTAATGTCATTTCAAAAACACAACGAAATAAAAGAACACAAATAGAAATAAGAAATTTGCGATAATTTCTAAGATTATATTGTATTTTTGTTAGTCGAATCAGTTTGTGAAAATATATAAACGTGACCTTCGTGTCTTGAGACTGACGGCTTCGTTTATCCCGTTAGGGATAAAAGCGTTATGTGTGTAGCCTCTTTGGCCTCTTTGGTGAAGTGCTTGTTTCTGAGTTACAAGGTGTCGGTTGATATAACGTGTTTGACATCAAGTCGAATCAAAGTGGAATTGAGCTTTTGCAAATTAGGGCTTGGATTACGTTTTTGTTTGAATTTAAGGAACCGCTGAATCACTGCTTGTTTCTTTTGTAAATATTAAAAAGAATGAATGAAAACAGGCTGTCTGTTAAAGGTTTATCTAGGCCGAGACAGGGCTCACGGACTTCAGTGAAGTTTTATCTTTTGAGGTACAAAACTAAATTGAAATCGATTTATTCAACTTTGGTCACCTGGGTGATTAAATTCCACATTTCATGTAATCTTAATTAGGTTTAAGTGATGTGACGTCAATAAGTGATACCTGTTATCCAATTTTGAAAATAAATCTATTCTATTCTATCTCCAATAGAAGGAATAGAAATGGTTATGAGCATCTAACGGTAGTCAGTCTCAACTACATTGTAAGAGTCAAAAATAAATTCTGCTGTGTCCATCTCAAATTATGCACAAATCAGCATTGAAATATTGAAACTTGTGTCCGAGTGTCAATATTCAATGTAAGTAGAATTTATGTATGTCAAAATATTTAACATAATCATAATAAACCTCTATTAACTTGATCGTGTTGCTAAAATATTGCGTAGTCACATATACTCTCAAGTGTAAAGTACACTCAGCAGTATAAAATGTTTCCATGGTCTCTTAGCCAATATAATCGTTCGCTAAATTGTAAAGAATTTTGTCAGCATATTTTGCTGTTATTTGTAAAACATTGTAGGAACTTTATTTAATAATATTTTAAGATTTTTTGATAACAGGTTTAGTACTTTTTCACGTTTGTAATCCCTCGTTAACCTCAGCTTGTTATTGAAGCACTTTCGCAAAACGTTGTATCATTAAGTTCCCAAAGTTATTTTTAATATTGACAACTTTATATCTTGAGCAGTTTGTAATAAAGATAATGACTTTCCTTTGGTAACTCAAAGGTAGACAAAACGAATTGACAATACTGAGTACTGAAACTGCTTCAATATATTATTACTAGCTGACCCGCGCAACTTCGTTTGCGTGTATCCCGCTACTTCGACAAATACAGTCAACGCACCAACACATATTGGATACTAATTTTCAATTCACACTAACTTCTCTTTCCCTTAACCGCGTTTAAAATATTAAAATGTTTTTTGGTTTCTGTGACTCTTTATAGGGACGCTGCCCCCGCCGCCGCGGCCGGCCCGTACCGTGCCGCAATACTAATATCGTGATATCTCCTAAACTATATGTCTAAATAACACACTGTAAACTGCAAAAATAATCTAAATTAAATGCTCGTGATGATGAACTTACTTATTTTGATAAGGATATATGTATTATTGGTTATATCACCAGTTAAACATCACCCAACGAATTAAATGTTTTTTTAATACAGAAAAGTAGTTTTTGTGACTTAAATAAAAAAGCTGGATATATGTCATCGCGGACTTTTTTGTAGAACTAATAAAGACCAATGTTTTTGCTATACATTGTTCTTACTTGTATCCAACGGTATAAGCGGCGCACGCACAAATGCAACCTTCAATTAGATTTTTTTCTGACTTCTTGGACATAAATCGCTATAACTCAGCTAATATAGTTTCAATGTATTTCAATTATATATAAAAACCTGTCGGAGAAAATACTCTTTCTATTAGTGAAAACCGCATCAAAATCCGTTGCGTAGTTTTAAAGTTTTATGCATACGAAGGGACTACAGACAAAATGGGCGACTTTGTTTTATACTATGTAGTGATAAGATAATATGACAATACTTATGTAGGAGATAGGTCAGATTAAATAATTATTTCAAGTATATTGTAGTGGACTTGGCAACACCGTTGACTGGCTAAACGACTGCCTGAATGATTGATTAAACGAGATATCTATTTTTAACTGCAGTTCGTTACAGCTCTCTTCACTCTGCGAGAGTGAAACTCAAGTGAGCTGGTCATGCTTATAATTACCGAAAATAGTAAATTTAACCCGGACATAGAAATCAACCTGTAAAGTAAGTCTATATTTTTAAATCTGTTAAAATTGTCTAATTTTTCATTATCATATATATGAAAATAGTTAAATAAACAAATATACTGAAAGAGAGTGTGAATGGTAATTTTGGAAGGGGAAGGCTAAATTAACGTACGAGCTCCTGGTGAAAAGGTAGGTCAAGCAACAAATATTACGGCCTCTATTATATACGACGGCCTATGTAGCGCAGTGGTAGTACGCTTGTCTGTGACACCAGAGGTCCCGGGTTCGAAATCCGGCCAGGGCATGATGAGAAAAGAACTTTTTCTGATTGGACTGGGTCTTGGATGTTTAGTATCGTTGAGTTAGTATCTCGTAACACAAGTCTCGAACTTACTTCGAGGCTAACAATCTGTGTAATTTGTCCCGTATATATTATTTATTAATATTAGGTTCGATTGAATTTGCTTAAATGGAACATAAATATATTCCACATTTCCCATAAGAAATGCTTATTCCCACGGCCCTTATACGAACAAAATCACGTATCGGCATACTTAAGAGAATGTGAAAATATGCCGATACTCGCCCAAGATTTATTATTATGAGACTTAACCGTTTAGAACTCTATTGCATTGTAATAGGTCAGGGTATGACGAAGTCAAATATAACTTCGTGTGACACGAATACGAATACTCATTACCACAATCGGATTACTAGAAGCCTTGCGCCAGAGCATACATATACTTTAAAAAGTCGATATTTTTCTTCACTCGATAACGTATCGAATAATATATCTCATGAATAATTGAAAGATATGATTATGTATTAAATTACATATATAGATTATCACACTCTATCCACCAAGTAAAAGTTTTAAATGATAATAGTTACTTTAGATTACGAATGAGGAAGTAAAATTAATTATTAAGTCTTGACATTTCTACATACTTATACACATATGGATATCCTCTTGGCATTTCTTTAATGACTTCGGATCTGATCCATGTACATACATGGGTTAGGTCAGTCAATTCCAAGAAGCAACTATCGCCTTAACTTTCGTGGCCCTGTTAACACGAGAATCTAATCCAGGTAGGATCCTGGTTATTTATATGACAGTTGTCGCCGCCATTTGGGGCATCCACGGAATAGTCTTATTCAAAAGTACCTACCGGGAGCCGCACGAAATGCTATATCCTTGAATAGGGTAGTTTGAGCCCAAGATTCGTGAGTAAATGTGCGCAAGTGTATCTATGCTAGAGAACCAGGCCGCAGTAATTGAGCCATTACATTCCTTGCAAAATGCATGAATGTAAGTATACCAGCCAGAATCCAGCATTTTTTAAGTTTTAATAGTCGTTGCAGTTTGTTTATTTTTAAGGTTTCGTGTCTCGACAGAAAAACAGAACCCCTATAAGAACTTTTCATTGTCTGTCTGTCAAGGTCTTGAGTGAAATGTTTAAGAGCCTTTTTAGCACGTGTTGAAGTATAATAATATTTTTTTAAAAAGCCCTGTAGTCAGCATATAGTATGGTATATGAGGTATTTTTGTACCTACAGGTACTTACAAATTAATTAAAATTTGTAGAAATCCCTAGTTGCGCGAGTCCTATTCGTACTTTATCCGTTTAATTTCCTTTACTGCTCTTTAAAAAGCGAGATAATTGACCACTAATATAAAAAACATGACGACGTTTTCTCCGCGATTCTTATTATTTCATTCCAAGTCGCGTTTACATAGCAAGGATTTACAGTCGCCGCGTGACCGGCATGCGGTGTATGATGTTGCGTAAAGAATGCGACTTACCGTTATGCGAAACTGCACACGTGCTTGTGCATTTTGGTCCCTCATTATTTGAGGAAAACTTTTGCAAGTATTAGAGCTGATATTACGTCAGCAAATCGATTATCATCATGCTTTTAAAGTCAGCGTACTGAGGTGAGGTGAAGCCCGAAGTGCGCTTAATACCACAATCCTGGATTAGTTAAGTGTGGTTCCCGGTATCAGTAGAAAAAAAATAGGACCACTCCATCTCTTACCCATGAATGTCGTAAAAGGTGACTAATGGATAGGCTTTTAAACTTTTTCTTTTTTAGACGATGGGCAAGCAACCTGTCATATTTTGAATCTTAGCTATACCGTTGAACGTGGCCTTTCAGTCCTTTGTGGGGTAGACAGAGCTAACAATCTTGAAAAGACTGACAGGCCACGTTCAGTTATTTGGCTTAGTGATAAAATCGAGATTCAGGTAGCGTAAGGTTGCAAACCCATCGCCTAAAAAAGAATCTCAAGTTTGTCAGCCTATCCCTTATGCGCCTTTTACGACATCCTTGGGAAAGAGATGGAGTGGTCCTATTCTTTTTTGTATTGGTGCCGGGAACCACACGGTCATTTGAGGAAAACTCTTGTTTTGCATAGTAGAGCTGATATTACGACCCCAATCGATATTTATGATAAACTTTAATCTTGCAGGCAATAATTGACCTTATTATAGATGATACAACTGATGCAACTAGTTTAAAGCGATTTACAAGAACGTTTATCAGAATATGAAATCACTATATTCTGTCAGATTTTGTATGTATAGATTAAATATATTCTGGACAGGGTAAAGGTTTGTATTGTAGGAAAATTAACTTTTATGCAATGATATTTTTTTTTAATACTTGACTAACTTCTTTTAAGTATTATTTTGTTTGATAACATTTTAATGCTCTATTGACATCATATCTCATGGTCTTAAACCGAGTTTTGAGATGAGTTTCCGCTGATAAAACCATTTCCTTCCTGCGTTATCAAGCGCCAGCGTTGTTTGCCGTACTTATATAATTAGTTGAAATAAAACGTGTTTGCTAATTACATACAAGTGTTTATCAACTTTATTAGGGCTTGCGAACATTCGCACAATTATCATTATATTCACTTTCTCACCTTTTATATATTTAATTTTACTTGTTAACAAATATTTACCATTCCAAAACTCCGGAGTACCTTATTTAAATACGACAGTAGCTTCTTTCAAAGCGTTTGAAACCTTCATAAATTGGATCTTATATTCCGCATTTAGTCTGAAATCTGGCTTTGTTAATTATGCTGACCAAAAACCAGGACCTCTCAATCAGTTTACATAATATGTTTTCTCAGGTCAAGAAATCCTGGTTGCGGGCAGTAGGCTTGTTCGTAACGAAGGTAATGACATTACTCCTGAAAGCCGATTACAGTGATAATTGGGTGAATACAAAGGAATGTTATGTAAACTGATGACACGATATTACGTTCTTGTTATTACAGACATTAATTTGTATTCAAATACCACACATAGCCTGTTAAAAGTAAACGACATCTGTAGCCCGCGAGGGTTAAAAATCACTGAACGTAAGAGGATTTGCATCTTAATATTCCTGCGAGGCTAGTGTCGCACGCGCGATGCCGTCTTTATCGCGTGATAAACTGTCGCTATTTCTCGCGAGTTTATAGCGAGATAGAAACGGCGTCGGGCGTGCCATGCTAGCCCCGCTAGTCCTAAACCCTTACTTAGGAAAGCCACAACCAGGCCAAGCCAAAAGGTTGGCTCCAGGAAAAGACAGGTAATATTACGTACATAATTAAGTAATTTTTATAATAGTATTGGTGTAGATAAAATGAAAAAAAAAATTCAAAGCGGAGAAACCTTAATATAAACCATTATATGTATCAAATTTTATTTTTAAATAATTCCATGCCTATTAAAGCTAAAAAATCTATATAAAGACTAAACTTATCAGTATATCGTATTACATAACTTCGTTACAGTAAAATTATCTGTGGAACGAATTCCTGAATGGGCCGTGTATCTAGTAGGCGTTACGGCGCGCGTTTAAAACAATGTTGCCGTATAAATAGTGTGAAAATCCAATTTTCTCTTATCTAGGTGGGCGCAGGCGGGGAGAGGCGTGCGGAAAATTGAGAAAAGTAGAAGATTGTTAGGGCGTCGTCGCACTATAGCTAGTGTTGCCTGATCTTGCCTGCAAGTTTTTACCATTTTAGTAGATAGAGCATGTAAATTTTTCATTCTTCAACTCACAAAGAACCTAGCCTACGAGGTTTTGTCTACCCCGTAAAGAATTAAATCATGATAAATAATATGTGTATACAAAACATACATACAATCCTCTCTATCCCTTGCGGGGTAGATAGAATCAACAGGTTTTCCGTAATTGTAATTCGTTTCTGGTAAGCCTTCTTGTCACGCCTACTGTAACTTGGTGTGACGTTGGTAACGCGTGGGTGGTTGATGGGTAATTCTATAGTTACAGTGACGTTTCTAGACTGAGCCTATTCTGGCGCCCCGCGGTGTGACGTCACGGCGCGACGTCGGGGGCGCGCCGTATCATCGGCGGCAATGGTGACTTAGCGATTAAAATTACAAAAACTGAAGAGAACTTAAAACTGAAATGCCTTAAACAGACATGGAATAATAATAGTATAATTTTGTTTACTCGTTCACTGATGAAATTACGACTACGGGAATGCGACACTTCAGCTGATTCTGAAGTTTTGAGGTCTTGCAATATTTTTTTATGCAAAAAAATTAAATAATAATCGCGCTGACCATTTTGATGGTAATTTTTATCAGCAATTCACATATACCTACAATCTTAAGTATTATCTGACACTAGGCAATATAACATACTCGATAAAAATCCTTCCTTATCAGTACCTATTTTTCAAATTATACGTGACAAGATTCATGTTTATTATCGACACCACTGACGGCAACTGTACCCAAGTGACATTTAAAAATAATGTCATGCTACGGAACTCGTAGGCTTTAAGATTGTACTCGTATGTCCGGCTAAATTTGCAGTGATGGCCCTGATGTGTCCGGGTTTTGTGATTATTTTTATATTGCGGATCGAAAATCACGTCAAGTCATAACCGCCGAAGCACCGCCAGATTACTAAAGAAGTAGTTAACCCCAAGCGAGGCGTATATACTTACAACGTCTCAAAAAACGTTGGTCTAGCTTTGAAAAATACCTTAAATCGTCAACAATACAGGCAAATCCCAACTCTGTCCAGCCATTAGGTACGGTGTCTTGGCAACCCTAGTAAGGGCGTGTTCACACTGGGTCGGTCGCCTGTTGCGTCGGCGTATCACATCGTTATCTGGAGGTCGCACACTGGAAAATTGGACGAGGGCGGGAAAACCGCTCGTTTTTCAATGAAACGTGAGATTGAAATCGAATACGTTTTGTGGCATAATTGCGTATTTCTGCTAGCTCGGTCACTTATTGGAATTTAACTTGATTTCGTAATCAGCATTTTTAATACTTTTGTGCGGTATTGGCATAACATTTTTCTATTTATAATCAAAACATTGGGAATATGAACTGTTTGTTAATCAAGGGAAATCTGTCAATTGATGATGGCGTCTAGCTGAAGCTGTCCTTCGAGTCTTAAGGGTTAAGGTTAATCTGTAAGGACATTATAATATTGTGTGTTATCGGAAATACAATAAGCTCACAAATACTTTTCGAAAATAACAGTTATAACCAGTTCTTTTGCAAAAATTCTATTTCATCTCTTTATCTCTGTAAGTTCATCTTCATTGTACTTTTAAAAAGACGTCGATGGACTCGTATTGAGTCATTGTCCTGTCTGATAACGAGATGAGTTTTAGAAAAGCCATCCAAACTGCAAATACAATTGTTTCCGACTGGCTTTTATTTTTGTTCTTATTTTTTCATCTTTTTGAATAAAACTTTTTACGTACAAGTAGGTACGAAGAAAGTCTTCAAGCTAAGGTTTTGCATTTTAATTAAACTTAACTTAATTAACACTTAAAATGCCTACTAAAAGGGACTTCCATAATTCATTCGTGATATTTCCTTGGTGTTGAACGATAACACGCCTACGCTCGATGTTTTGTATTATCATTCGGTTATGACGTCATCGACGTCTAGACAACTTGATGGTGGAAAGACGTCGCGTTTCAACACCCTTGTTTGTTGTCAAGGGTTCAGTGAATGTTTCTCAATAATTACAGTAATGATATAGCCCACCCCTAAGTTAGAAATATTCGCCTTGGTTGGTGATATACAAATACATATGTCACGCCTCTTCCCCTGAGGATAGGCAAACACTACAAATTCCACCTACCACGAAATGCTTACATCTTTTCCACATTCATCAGTCTCTTAATACAAGTTCGGTGGTTTAGAGTATTCTTGACGTGACCTTTCCAAAATATTTTTAAATTTACTAAAACTTGATGTCAGGACCCTGAAACTCTTGGAAATAATAACATTAGCAAGATACAATAGTGTAGTCAAATCCTAGAGTCAAACAAATGTATCTATAACCATTGCTGGCTTATCGGAGTATGTCTACATAAGGTAGATCTTTAAACGGCGTAATGGATAATGTTAATTTTAGAAAAGTCGTTAGCAACTATAGGCAGGCTTTCTAATGGAATTTGTGTACCAGTTAAATCAATTATGTTTTATCCATTGTCTAGACGGATCCATACTTATTAATCGTTACATAATACATCTTTATGTTATAATAAAGTTTTAGAATCCCGAAAACAAAGATTGTTATAACCACTAGGACGAGCCAAGCGAAGCGCATGGACACTACCTACCTTTTGTCGAAAGATTTCATACATTTCAACATATGTCTGAGATTAAAGCTCTATTGTGACTTATTTCCGTTTTAGAGAAGTTTGGGGAAATCCCCTGAAAAAGAACTCATTTTGTCCCCGAAGGGCTTTGCGACATTACCGGGCTTTTGCCACTACGCCGGCTGATGGATGGACCTCCTGCCGACGTAGTGGCTCTCAAAGGGTTCCCAAAGTGGGACGAGTCGCGGCTTTGGCGCCACCCTTTGTTACTTTCTTATAAATTTCTCAATTCTATCGTTAAGCCAAATAGCTGAATGTGGCCATTCGGTCTTCTTAACACTGTTGGCTCTGTCTACCCCGCAAGGGATATAGACGTGACCATATGTATGTATGTATATTTCCCGAGGTGCATAATACATTCATACTTCATTCTTCCTACGCCGAATAGTTGCCGTTGCGTACAGTCAGTCACTCACTCAGTACTGCTACAGTTGTATCAGATTGTCATAATTATAACATTTAAGAGTCACATATTAGCTCTGTCTGATGCCAAGGTATAAAAGTAAGAATGAGTAAAAAAAAACCTGTAGAAGTTTTGCAAACACTCCACAATGGAACTGAAAACACTGCATTTCAAGTGTTCTTTCAGCGCCCACACCTGCCACCCACTGCGTTATAACATTTAAACCTACAATGCACGCCCACGCAATCTTTTTGCCACCTGAATGCAACGCATACATACTTTAAGTTACATTTATATCCCTTGCGGGGTAGACAAAACCAACGGTCTTAAAAAGACTGAAACGCCACGTTCAGATGTATGGGTAAATGATGAAATTGAGATTCAAATAGTGACTAGACTTGAGATTCAAATAGAGAATCCCAAGTTATTAGTTTCCCTCCTCCTTTCCCTTAGTTACCTTTTACGACATCCATAGGAAAAGATATAAAGTGGTCTGATTCTTAAGTGCTGGGAACCACACGGCGCGAACACAACACACCGACCTATTTCTCACAAACTCAAGCCCTACATTGCTTGAAATGGCTAGAACAGATGCGCTGAACATTTGAACATGTTGTTGCATTCGTCACTGGATAGTAATTTAACAGTCACTCGTGCGCAATCAGGGTTAATAAGCAGATTTGATTTTATTTATAACTATGACATCGTAGATCTGTCTTCCATCAAGGGGTGTTTTATGGGGATAATAAATAAATAAATAAATAAATATATAAATAATGGGGATATTATGATGTAACTGATATGCCAATTTAAAGTTACAAATTTAGTGTTACCAATGTCATAATTTTATTTTAGTCAATCTAGAATTTTTATAGCTAGACGTAAAATTTGATGAGGTATGGAAATAATATTATATTTCACGATGAACCAAACTATATTAATATGAAGTAAACACTTACTATGTTGTTAAAGGTAGTATAGGCATTTCAAAACCAATTCTTGTAAGTGTGCAAAATGTAAGAATTTATATTACTAGGTCACTTGATTGGCATTTAAGTACACATGATTTTAATTTAATACTAGGTTGCTTTAAATCTGGGTCGTTCTGTTACCAACCGATCTTGTAAGGCCTGAAACGAATACTAATTTTGCTGTCATTCTATGGAAATGTAGGTAAGTACTGCTTAATTTTTCGTTAAACGTTGAATAATTTACAAGCAATTTGTAGTTTTAGCTTTATCTTTAAGATTGTCGAATTTTTAAGTTCTTTTTTGGTGAAAAATTAAGAGTAGAATTCACGACGACTTTATCCACCTTTACAGTTTTTTTTTTTTTGTTTTGTTATCAATATTCAATGAAGCAATAAGACCAGGTCGTGTTTGACGAAAGGACTAAAATTATCAAAATTTCCCTTCTGTTCGGTTTCTGACCCGATCATCCCGGACCCACCTTATTACCATATTTATATGATACAGATGTTTGACACCATGTCAGTTAGGCACAGGATTTTGAAGCCATTAGGAAAAACTGAAAAAAGACCATTTCAGCAGGTCCGGGATTGTTCTCATAATATGTAGCAATTAAAAAATTGGTAAATTTTATCAATATATATTGCACGAGAACGCACGCGATCCCGTACCCACCAGGCGACCACGCCCGGTCACTTGCACGTGAAATGTTAAGGGGAAGATATTCGCTAGTTTTGCTTTATCAGCTCAGTGCATTTTTTTTTTGGTGAAATCGCAACTTAAACTTTATGATTATTAAAATTATTATTTCTCTAATTAATTTAATTTTCAGAATCGAATATCTAGAATGTAACTTGTCTGTTACTGTTTCATGCCACAGCCATCTAACTGACTGACTTGAAATATTTTATTTCAGTCCCGAAACTTCTATGTAGTAATATTGTATTTAGAACAAACTTTAGGTGGATGAATTTGCCTGGTTTCTCTTTCCTAATAAAGAACAGGAGACACGACTCTATCAATTCACAGCTAAATCACTATACAAATTAAAATTTGCTATAAATTTTGGCATATATATATATATATATATATATAGGAAGGATTTAAAAAAATATTAATGGGAGCCTAAATCTATACCTTACAAAATTCCCTGATTAAGTTAAGGAAATCCCAAATTTAAGTTTCTAAGAAGGGTGCATACCAACATATCTCCTTCCTGGTTATATTCTTACCACACGAAAAGGCTGAAAGGCCACCTCAAGCTCGGCTTAATGATAGAATTGAGATTCAGCTAAGAACATTCTTTCTCTTAAGTGAACGTCTCATGAAATATCAACCGGTGCCAGGAATGGGAGCATTTTTTGTAAGATCAACTTTCACCAGCGAGTGGATTCGCATCCGGTTCACTCGATACCGTTCGCGGACATTTCTATACGTTCAGACTTGTTAGCCCAACATGGATGCCTAGTAAATCATCGATTTGATAGACTAATCGATTAACAATCGATTCTCGACGTAAATGCTCTACGGGTCATCCGGTAGTGATATTGAATACACTCCATGTACATATGTGGACTTGATGAGTCTATACATGGCTATAAATGGTTTAACTATTTGGTGATGGCCATCATTAATTACGATAGTAAGTAAAGAGTGGACTTTAAAAACTCTCGTACGCACTTATGTTAACGTCAAGTATGTGTTAGTAGGACCAATAGGCCCAAAATGATAAATATTAAGTTCTGTCTCCCTCTGCTTCTGTATATATGCATCATTTGTGTTTCTGTTGTGATGTTTTTAGCATCCCTTCTACTTTTCTATATAGGCAAGTAAAACACAAAAAAATCAGTGAAAGCCTTTAAGCTTTTGAAATACAAGCAACCTGCATCCCTAAAGAATCAAAGTCACGTACTAAGCGCGTGGGCTCGCCCCTGAGACTGAAGTTTGAAATTGGAACGGTTATTTTTACGCGGCTATGAATTACCTGAATCGACTTCGATTTCAAACAAGTGGGCCACTTGTACCGAACTTACTTAAATGTTTATTTCACAGGGTTTAAACGATTGCAGTCTTAACTTTAATGTAAGGCACTTTCATCATCTTTCTTTTCTTACCATAACTTCGGAAATTTCCGTGATAATATGCTTTCTGAAAACTTACATATACATTTAAGAATATCTACCCAAACATATATCGAAGTTTGAAATGACGCAAATTTTTGAATACCTCGAACAAAGTCTTAATCTACAAGATAATATCTAGATAGATATGTATCTAGATATTATCTTGTTAGTAAAAATAATTCACTACAAAAGAAATTACCTATTCTGATTGAGTAAATGGCAATATTGGCAATTCCCGCGTAGAAACAGCCGTAACAAATCAAACTTAATGGCACCTACACGAACAATGTATTATAAGAAATGGCCGCGTCGCTAATTGATTAATGTGTTTAATTTGATCCCACATTTCACTATAGATTTTTATCTCTTTCCCACCTTTCACAAAACTCCAGTTATACGAACGGAAAGGCATGATATTTGAATGTCAATTGTTTTCAAGTTAACTCTCATAAGAACCTTTGCGAAGAATCGGAGGATGATTAATGTTATGATAAACGTTTCGCGTAAAGTTATCATTACAAATCATTGGAATGGTGTTACATGTGTAAGCTTCCCTGCTGGTATGGTAGCAAAGAAAAAATGGAGGGTACCAGCTGCTTCAATTTCCTCGCAGAATTCCTATAAAAGTCAATCAAGGAGAAGGCAAATAAACTGGGGTTTGGTTGGCTCTGTCTAGCTCATAAATATAAAGATGTGATTAAATGTATCTTCTTCCTCCTGGCTTTAGTCCCGGTTGCATCTTCACCACGCTTGTGTAGAGCCTGGGATATGCCCTTGACATTTGGCTCCTGGATTGAGTGAGTCAGGTTTTAACACGACCTCCGCAACTTCTGCAGGGTAACCTAACCCGTATTGGATCATGGTAACACATCTAAGTGCCTGAATGTGCAAGTTTCTTTATGTGGTTTACCCTAACCGTAAGAGCATCGGTTGGTATTCAAACTAATATACATAACGTTCAAATCAACGTGATTAAATGGACGTATGTGTGACATTCAAAATATTGACACATGGACACTGGATCGGGGAATGTCTATGGATAAATACCTACTTGAAAAGTCTTCGAATTGTAAAATTAGCATCCAAAAAAGCTTAAACATATTTTGGAGTTAGTACCATCAATGATTTATATTCAGACCTAACTTTCTTTTATTGAAAAATGTTTCTTGATTGCATTTCACATTTTGGCTTTTTACAAATTATAATACCGCCAATACCTGTTTTATTAACATCATTATTTGTTCAACAGACAAATATAATGAAATACGAGTATGTACCTATGTTTGTAGGAGAAAGAGCCTAAAAATTTTGGAACAGCTTAAATGCGACATTACTCACCTTGTTTAAAGTAAAAATAAATTTCTGAATGACTATACATCATCGCGTTCAAATATTTGTTTACAGTCTGGACTGGGTGACTTCATCGTGTATTAATGATGAGATAGCAATAAATATTACTGCAATGTTGTCAGTGTAAAGTCTAAACTAAAATAGGCAGATCTTTCTATCTAATAAATAAGCAATTTTTATTTGTCAAGTTAACGTTTTTTTTTATTTTTATCAGATTTTTTTTAGATTCCAGCCCACCCTGCTAATTTTGTCAAATGGCATATTAAGAGTCAGTAGTTTTAGTGGCAAGTTAACTTGTATTTTATGCATTCTTGTTTTATTAATATTAATGTGCTAATAACTTATTAAAGTTTGCAAATTAATTAATAACGTAATCATGTTGTATTGTCCATACGTTTTAATTATGCAATAAATTTAATGCGTCTGGCACATGGGACCGGTTATTGGAAGTTGCATCACTATGCAAATGTGTCGTAAATGTGTAACGGCGTCGCGCACCGATCACCGCGCATAACAATAAAGAGGATAGAAGGCCCGTTTCTTATAAACACTGTTGATCACTCATACATAGGTAATAAATCAAAATAGGGACATATATCACTTTTCCGTTACCGAGTGGCTGACGGACAACGGACAGCCCAAATGTTTTTAGGACAAATAACACAGATTGAGTTATCCTCATTAGTTGTTACTACTACACATACACACATATAATCTCGTCCATATTCCTTGCGGGGTAGACAGAGCCAACAGTCCTAAATAGACTACTAGGCCACGTTCAGCTGTTTGGCTTAATGATAGAATTGAGATTCAAATAGTGACAGGGTGCTAGCCTGTCACCTAAAAGAAGAATCCCAAGTTTATAAGCATATCCCTTAGTCGCCTTTTACGACATCCTAGGGAAACAGATGGAATGGTCCTATTCTTTTTTCTATTGATTCCGGGAACCACACGGGAAAGCAATTTATTACACCTCATTAGTAAGTTGGTCATTATTAGGCAGAGCCAATATACATAGTCACTAGGCTACGTTTAACTGATCAGTGATTGTGGCAGCCCACCACCTAAAATAAGAACCTCAAGTTCTCCTTGATTGAAATCTACTAGGAAAGAAAAGTCACTGGTTTAATCGCACAAATTTTTCAAGTTACAATAAAAAATGGTTTAATAACATGTGAGTATATTAAATAAATGAAATTTGCCTTCTGAAAGCTCATTTATATTATGGCATATGTATTATCATTACTTCAAGTAGGCTAATCTTGCATTGTCTATGTGTGACTTTGTAATTTATGAAGTATGGAGTTAACTAAGATTTTATATCCAGTGATACAAAGGTTGTAAAGTTATCGGCAGAGTCATAAGAAAAGACCCGATATATCTTCCTATGGATAATACACGAACAACATAGGACAACATAGGTGATAAAGGAAAAAAGGGGTTTCTTTTTACAATTCAAATTCCAAAATTTTAATAAAGTTAGCCGGCAATAAGTTAGGTTCCAAAATCGTCCCACTAGTGGGATAGACGACTGTTTTATATTTACAAATTAAATAGCTACAATTTCTTGCTGAGTTTTTAAAAACATTTAAACGTGTAGATTTTGCAAGGTTATATGTAGGTATGTTGCAAAACCTCGAGACGCAATTTGATGATCGTTGCATCGATTGACATTTGATAGAAACGTGCTGTGAGAATAAAGACATTGGGCAATGTCTGGCATTGCTGTCTCTGTTAAGATAGAGATTATAGCAGTTAATAGACATGTACAAGGTGAATGTGCGTTGAAAGTTGCAAGACATAAAGGAGCTATAAATAAATAAAACTGACATTATGATCAAGCCTCTCAGAGGAGAAGACTCTAACTAGGATTTTGCTACGATTTCGATTTATAATAATACGATTAATCCTTTATATTGACAGGTCAATAAAAGTACTCTTGTACCTTATAATATACTCTATACTACTTATAGGATACACTTTACTGGACTTTCCACCATAAAGTACCCGATACTCAACGTTTCTAATTATAGCGTCGATTTGCATAATTAAAATTTGCATATGAATCGCAGTAGTAAAGATTTTTTTTTGTAAAGGTTTTTATTTTTGAGAAGAAGCGCTTTGTAAATGGCTGACAAAGCTCTTCTTCTCAAAAATAGAAACCGAGAAGAACTAGCCAATACCACTGATGCCGTTCTTTCAGATCTTTAAACATCTGATCACGCATAAAAATTTGCGCCAGAGAATAGATGTTCATAGTTTGAAGAAAGAGATAAATATATTCGTTGAAACTTTTTATGCTATGCTTTTTATAAAATGGATATAAAGCAATATAAAAAAAAAGTATTT
This sequence comes from Amyelois transitella, assembly GCF_032362555.1. Classification (NCBI taxonomy): domain Eukaryota; kingdom Metazoa; phylum Arthropoda; class Insecta; order Lepidoptera; family Pyralidae; genus Amyelois; species Amyelois transitella. Next base: position 3,716,536 of record NC_083509.1, read on the forward strand.
TACAACTGGTTTATTTGTCCACCAGTGCATCAACTAACTAACTAGCGTCAAAATTACATCCAATTCTCACTATGAGTTCATTGGTTGATGATGTAATCACGCATCTGGTAAAATTGACGGTACGAAAATGTAGAAGCGGATCAACATGATTTTCAAGTACTTCGCTAATGTTCAACATTGCCAGTATATGCTGGTCTTTGTAATGGCCGTCACCTTGGCCGCGCAAAGCAGTTCACTGAAATAGAGGATCGAGTGAACGAACGGCCGTGATGCCAAACTCGGTCGGCGACCCCTGCCTTCCGAATGCCTTATAGGCTTCCGATTTCCATCGATACCAAGCGTACATTACTAATTTGCATTACTATGAAGCTTTTGGCTCAAACACCATTAGAATAACTTTAGTTGTACGCCGAAACACTCAGGGGTATTGAACCTTTGTTTGGATGCTTGTAAATTAGAATTGTTAAGCGATGGTTTACCAATCCTGTTACTATCTCAATCTCAATTCTGTCGCTAATCCACCGAGCTGAACGTGGCCTTCAAGACTCTTTCGAGACTGTTAAATCTGTCTACCTTTTAAGATATAAAGCTTCAAAATGTATGCCTTGTTTGCCTCGGCGAAGTGGTGGCGAAAGGTTGGTTCTAGTCAAGAGTATCATAAACCTTAAAGATTCGAAGAGTTTATTTGTATACTATTAGTTTTAAATGTATAATATTAAAGGTTTATAAGAAGCTGTAAATGGCGACTCTATTGAGTATTTCAAACTATTTGGTAAAAGTCATTCCGGTTACAATCATGTTGCTATGATATAAACCTTAATAACTTAAGGTCTGACCTGTATATACCTTACATAGGTAAGGTAGAGATCTTAGCAAGGGGAAATATGTAGTCTCTCCGGAAAAAGTGATTTAAGTTAACATACTTGTGTTTCAAACGTTTGGCTCAAACGCCATTAGCAATAACATTGGGTATTTATCCGAAATACTCAGGGGTATTGAACCTTTCTCGCCCGCTGTGGGAAATCCCGACGCTGTTGTGGACGTGAGGAAGATTTTAATTCCGGTTCTTCTACAAGCGTGGCTCGCGATGGTGACTGATATTGTCATTACTTATTACGTAATTAACGACGTCAGTACAGTCACGTACAGTGAGTTTGATGATTTCTGCAGTCGGCTTATTATAGTGCTTGCAGATCTGGTTGATTTTATTATGAAATACTGGAATGAAAGCGCGGCTTCGCCCGAGTAACACAAAAACATCCGTTATTTTTTGATTCCGCGGATATTTCGGGAGATATTCTCTTATTGCACCCCACAGGTTAAATTAGGGAACCCACACATAAATTTTTAACCTTAGACCTAGCGATTAGAGCTGTGCTGTTATGTCAGTTAGTCATTCTGTGTCCTATTTTATTTTTATATATATAAGAAGATAATACAATACTTATACCTACCATAGAATTCTACGCATACGTTAAAAGTATTCCACTGAATCAAGAAAAAAGAAGACTGCACAATGACAGCAAACATGTAGTTGTTAGAGGCATACTTAAAATTTTACTGCTGGTTTATTGACCTGTCACCATTATTATGTTATTTATGAGTTAGTAATGTGAAAGATACACAATAAACAAGTAATCGTCACACGGCAGGGGGCGCCACTGGTGGCTGAACTTGAAAACAATCCCACCCACTCTGATATGAGTGTCATTCAGATAAATTTTAATAAAAACTTTGAAGAGTCTCGTCCCGAATTTATTCTTTATTCAGAGCGAAAGATTAAATTGTATGTTGTGTTTTCATGAATTTATTATGCACAGATATTTTTGAAAGTTCTATATACATACATATAATCACGTCTATATCCCTTGCGGGGTAGACAGAGCCAACAGTCTTAAAAAGACTGATAGGCCACGTTCAGCTGCTTTGCTGAATGGTAGAATTGAGATTCAAATAGTAACGGGTTACTAGCCCATCGCCTAAAAGAAGAATCCCAAGTTTAAAAGCCTATCCCTTAGTCGCCTTTTACGATATCCATGGGAATGAGACGGATTGGACCTAAAAGTGCGGGAGCCACACGGTAAAATGTTCTGTTTGTACTTGCATGCTCTAAGGTGTCTCTCTCTTTCTTATCGTTTTTAGTGTTGCAATTTCATCGGTAGATATTAAAAAGTCGCACCATAAAAAAAAGTTTATTTATCATGTATGCCTATTTATTAAGTACAGTTTCTTTTTGTGTTATAAAGTGTAAACCTTTTTGTTCTTAAATTATGTATTAATGATTCAATACCATAGCACATTATCGTAAAATTTGAAAAACTAACACACCTTTTTGCGCGGTCTAGCAAAACAAAATACTTATCTAGGAATTGAAACTAGTTTCTTTTGTTATTGACGAAGAATATACGATCGTGGAATTTTAGAAATGGTTAGAACCTGCGCCGTAATGGGTGTTTGGTCTTCCAACTCGTTTTCGATGCCAAGATGAGGATTAAGGACCGGTTTTGGACGCCCACCTTATCTCAATTAACTCCTAAATCGATATCCACTACAATAGAATTAAACCTTCTTATTATTTTGTATAGGTACTGGCAGTTAACAATTCCTGTTTATTTGACAAATAATTGTCACACATTAAACAGACAATATCAGAATAGAAAGGATAGTAAGAATAAACGAAATAAGTTCAAATGTATGTTTTTGTGGATTCTTTCTTACAAAACTACCGAATTAAGTTATCCAGTGTTGATTTAAAGTGGAATTATTTCTAAAGTAATTTGATAATAATGCAATTACTGTTTCGACGTAAATAACAAAACATAATACACTTAACCTTTAAGGCCCGCTGGCCCGTTTATTCTCTTGTGATAATGTGTGACCTTCGTTAATCAGTGTAAACATTGCACTTAATGTGCCTAATACAAAGTTAACGGATACAAAAATATTAAATATACCGAAAACATTTTTCAAAAAGCATATTTAAAATTTTATAATAGATGCAGTGCAACACATCTTGAACCAAAAGAAATGTATAGCCAAATAACTAATCAAAATTTTAAATTCCGACTTTCCATTCAATGTCGCGTCAGGTGATTGCTTAATTTGCATGTGACTGCAAAATCTATTTATTTTCGTAACGGCTTTATTTGGAAAGTTGATCAGTTTCATGAATTACACTTGGTCAAAAATTTTAACCCTGTTTAAAAAGTCCTCTGACATATGCCTCAGGATAAATTTGCACACTATTTTTTGATTGGGTACTTCATGAATCTGGACTGGAAAGTCAGGTTAATATGCGGTGTGGCCAAAATATGTAGGATAGGTTTACACGCGATTTATTTTGGTTGCACATAGTCCTAAGTCAAATTGAACTATAGCGGTAACCTGTGGCGGTATGTAACAATAACGCTGATAGTATGAAAAATTTAAATGGTACAACACAAATTTGGCTTTTATAAAAAAATTACAGTTGTTCTTGTTTGGTTTTCCCCCCCACTTTATATTGCGCAGCTCAGAAAGACTTTAGACACTTTGGTTTAATTATAACGCCGTAAATTCCAATGCCTGATAAAAGCCTCATTGTTCCAGGACATGCAAGAAGTATTGGACGAGGACTCGGAGATGAGCGACTGGATGATCCGGGACTCGAAGTCCGTGGTGGTGCTGCACGACCGGCTGATGACGGACGCGGCCCTGGGCGCGGCTCCCATAAAAACAGAACACTCCTACAGCCTACATTCAGACGTCGAGTCTGCACCTTCTTCACCACACCACACCAAAGTCGATGGTCAGTTATTTATTTTGTTGAGGCTAGATAAAGTTGTAGGCAATTTTAGTAGCTTTTGAATGGCAGACCAATTACTGGGAATTGGAAATACGACCTTTTCTACAAAACTCTATGGAGGACCTTAAATGTTTATTTTTTTAATTTCAAAGTTGACACCAATCGAGTTACTTCCAAACTTATAACATCTTCATTTGATATGATGCTTATTTGAATTGCTGCAAATGCCTTTTGTAAAGTTATTTAAACATATTTTTAATTTTGCAATTTAAAAATAAAAAACAACGCCACTCAATCAGGGCATCCGGAACACTTTTCAGTAATGAATATGTCAGCGTGAACGGAAACGATCGTTTCAGAACGATTGTTATCAGCCTTGAACAAAAATGTGATGTTTGAACGAAACCTCAACGCAGCTCCACACACGTTGATGTTATGTAAATAAAAACCATTTTATTGTGCCAGCCAACAGCTACTTTATCGCTTCGCGAAATTTCATTAAACTTGGCCGCACGTGAAGAAATTTCTTTGCATTCAATTGATTCCAATATTTGAAAGAGGTTAGGCACGTTTCCCAACGCAATGTATGCATTATCTGTGTAATATCTTGACATCGTACTTTGTAAATGAGAGAATGCACTTACATTTATCTATTTATCGCTATCACTGATTAGAAAGGTTCTCGTTCTGGTAAGATCGCATATTTCATTATATTTACAATTTCATACTACGACTTTATCTGGCATACATTGTGATATTATAATTCATTAGATAATGGTACATACATACATATGGTCACGTCTATATCCCTTGCGGGATAGACTGAGCCAATAGTCTTGAAAAGACAGAATGGCCACGTTCAGCTATTTGGCTTAATGATAGAATTGTATTGGATAGATAATGGTGTTGTTTTAAATACATTTAAAAACTTTATCAGTGTTTCAAAGCTGAAAAACGCTGTAATAACTTCTTTCTAATTACAAAAATCAGTTATTTTGTAGCAAAATTTGATTGATTGTTTCAATGTTTTCGTATTACTTAACTGAGTAATTGAGTCTTTTCTGGGAGAGATTCTATTCTGTACATCGAATTCATGTTGCAGAAATATGAGACTGACTTTTCGGACAAAGATTACTGTTCTGTAATCTATGTAGTAGAGAGAAGACTATTTGGGGTACAAATGTCTTGCTATGCAAAAGGGGCAGGCGGAAGAAATCCTAGCATTGATATCGGGAAAGATGATATTAATATGACAAAGTGGAAAGATAATTGTCGGAAAGCGGACCCCACCTCCGAATTAAATTGGCAGAGTGTGCACTATCAAGACGCAAAGATAAGGAGAGAATGTGGGTAGTAACACTATCTGAGTGTACTAAACTTAACAATCAAAGTCACTATGACCGAAATTATTTTTTGAAATAGGAAAGCCATCTTGTTAGGTGGGATGTTTAGACAAAACACTTATTTGAAAGCATACAATTATATTGCTTGCATCGCCATGCGTGTTTGTGATAACCTGTCCCACCACAAATTAAAGATGATACAAATAGGGGCTTTTGCAATTTGGCAGATCCTTTTGTTTGTTTAGAACAACTTTGGAAATCGTGACAGGTAACAACGTACAAAGTAATTACTTTGAGGCATTCGGACAAGACGGTTTGTTTACGATACTCTTCTATTTGTAATTTGATATTGCAATGACACCCATATAGTAAGGAATTTATAAAAATGTATTTTAATAATAGGAATTCGTTTTACTAATTAATTATATGTACTAATTCGTAAATTTTCTTCTGAATGTAAGGGTTAGTCCGGAAAGTGCAGTACTATCAATAATTCTGTGACCTGGGCAAGAAAAAGTAATTTGAAAACAATTGAAAGTTTCGCAGTTTCATTTCTGTCATCTCGCTATTTGGCAACATGTCCACACATCTGCTCTCACGTGCAAGATACTGATAATGACATTGTCTCGTGTAATCTGTTTGTATGTTCCACTCCACAGCGTATATCTTCTATCTAGGTATATAATTGTTTTGTTTTTTAAAACCAGGTACCCATATGTGGTCCTTCAATTCATTTAAAAAAAAAGCGTTTTGACCTGTAACGAAAACCCTTTCGCATACCCATTATGTATGTTAAGAATTTTATCCTCGCGTAACTGTCCAATATTGTTTCCGATGATATCACTAGATAATCGAAGGATCCAATGATATGAGAAGGCCGGTAAACGGATAACCACAATCAATGGTTATCTGAGGCGCATGCTTGGAGCTCTGATAGTGGCTTATCAGACGCTTCACTCGTTATCAATTGAACCCACGTATTTAGCACCAATTGCTATTGATTACAAAGTAATTGATTTTCGTAAACAAACTACTGGCGTCATCTATCGTCTTCTTTATTTCTGCTGTAGATTTTTACAAGACAATCATGCATACGGCTTGTCTTTTTATATGACCTACAACTTTAATTACATCACACCTGTAAATGACAAAAATATATCATGAAAATTGATTATGGAGATACGTTTTATTCATAAAACAATATTTATTATTTCAATAAGATACGCATATAAGATCTTTTGAATTAATAAATAACATATTTTGACTCTCTGTGTTTAAATGGAGAACCATATTTGGACCGACCAGTCAGATGATTTTCCTTACACATTACGGATATAATTGTCCATAATTTCAGTAATTTCATTTTTGACACCAACAAGGTCCCAGGAATGAGATCGCTGTCGGATCGAAAGGCGAAAACGATTTGCGCTCGAATATTATATATTTTTTATTCATAGGAGTTTTATTTAATAAATATATGATATTTATACAAAGGTAAATATTGCTGATACTTTAAAAGCAGTCTCTTTTGGTTTTAATATTCCGATTTCAGTGAAAGGTAAAATTTTATTGGGTAGACGACCAATGATGTTTGCTTAAATGTCAAAGAAGCTTAAAAAGTGGTCTTGTGTAATCATGACCATATTATACTTTAGTCAAGCTCTGATCTAGAGAAGTTCTTATTTAAATAATTTATTAATATTTCTATTTCACACACAAATAACTTGAACATTTATTATGATATTATTATACTTTAAGATTATTAAAAATCATGTCTTTATAAATGCGTACAATAAGTAAATGGTTAATTATATTTAAATATACCTATAGTATGAAAAAATATATTTTCAACCTATACCCGTCTGTTGAGCCGCTAATTGTAAATTTATAATAATAATTTTATTTATATTAAATACTTATTTGTCTCTTCTTAAAGTTTTAAAATGTTTATAGGTTTAACTGATATTCTATACCCATCAAGTCTACAAAAAGCTAAAAGTGAGGCGTGCCTTTTACAATGTACGGTTCTGTCGTCCCCTTGGACGTCATCATTTCATACCTCATCAGCAAAACCCAAATAGAAGATGTCGTCAAGTTTATTTGAATAAATGACATACTCAATAAAGCTTAATAACCTATAAAATAATGTCAAGCAAGATGGATGGCCGACTGATGACCGCAGACGGAGCTATGCACAGTTTACGTAGATGATCGTTATATAAAATAATATTAAATATTATTTAAATAAAAATGTATTTATACATACATATAGACCGGTCCCTTGCGGGGCAGACAGAGCCAACAGTTTTGAAAAGACTGAAAGGCCACGTTCAGCTTTTTGGCTTGGTGATAAAATAGGTGAATAAAATAAAATTATTACGCTATTTTAGAAATGTCGACACTTGAGAAGGTTTTTATAACATACTTCTACCATTTACTAATATGTTTTTATTTTGTATGGAGAACTTCCTAGGTATTCTATTTTTTATTATTTTATTTTTTATACGATTATCATATTGAGTATATACATACATGTACATATGTGTTCTGGTTCTCAGTTCTGGACGCGCTAAATGTGAATATATATTTTTTTCAAAAGCGATCCATATGCCTTAAAATATATTCGAAAGCGCTAAATGTGCGTTAATTACTTTTCGTTCTGGAAATCAACGATTCTAAATGATGAGTTAATCATGCGTGCCCATTTGAATGCAATGATTTAATTAGTATGTACTCAAGCTGATGCAAGTATAATGCAGTAATTCCTATATTGTTAAACAATTAACATACGAGTATGTAACACGGATTGAATGTATGGCCAGTATTGTTACAACTTATTTACCTTTTTTTATATTGTTTTGTATGTACACAAATGGGTTCAATAAACATAATGATGTAAAGGATAAAATGCGTATATCTCCAATAATAAAATAAGTTTGTCATGTTTACCAACATGATATAAGTATTTAACATATTGTAATATTACCCCTAAAATGTGATGTAAGTGAATGTACTGTTCATAACTCGACATGATTAGCCCCTCAGTTCATTAAATAACATCGATGTAGTTATATGACACTAGATGTTAAGTAAGACATATGTGTACTGTACTTGGTCCATTGTAGCGGAAACTTGACGGTAAATACGATTAAACAAAGTATTAATGAATACATTATCAGCATGCAACAACCAATGTACGTTATTTCCTTCGGGGCACGCTTCATTGCGCTTCATTACTGTGAACATTAGGAAGTTTGCTAACTAAGAGAGTAATTAACATTACACCGACTACACAAAGCCAATTAATGTGTCTTTTATAGACCAGTAAAGTATAATTAGGTGAAAATTCTGTCTATCTTTGTGTTCATAGTGACGGGTAATAACAATTTGCTTAGGATTGATGTTTTCAGTTTTAATACAAAAGGGAAAGAAAAAGACACGAAAAAATTCTTCCCTTTTTTGGGTTCCATATCCGAAAAGGCGGCCGTTAGAAAAACTTAAATTTTTGCCTGTCTTTGTCTGAAGGTCTTATATCAAAGAGATCAAATACTCAAGTCTGAGATATTTTTTGGTGTTTTTGTATCTTTCCTCATTTCAACTGCATATTTAGTTATTCCTCTTTACTTTTCAGACATGGAAGACGAGTGTTACCCAGCCATGCCAGCGAGCGCGTGGAGCAGTCGGCGACGGTCCAGCGACTCCCCCGTGCGGGAGGTGAAGACCGAGCCAAAGTCGGAGCCAGAGTCCCCGGCCTCCTCCTGTCCACCGTCACCCACACCAGGCACTCCAGTCACACACCTCGACTATGTCATTGACCACACGGTAAGGAAATTGATAGTTTTTTATAAAGTTAATTTGTTTTTACCCCACGAATCTTAGTAACATCTCGGAATGAATTTCCTCGACACTAGATAAATGTGATTAGTTCTAGCCACCTTATTTGCGGGTTCCAAAATTAAAATCAATGAAAATAATTGATAGTTCATTTAAAAAAGTAAAATAAGTTAGAATATTCATATTTGAGCATGAGCACCCATTTTAATTTCATTCATCTTATATCGGTAAATAGTAGCCTGAATCAATCACACCAAGTGGTTTGTTTGGGAACAATTTTCAAAGCATTATGGTCGAATGTACTTTGTCTGTGGCTGAAAATCTGATACTGTATAAAAATCTTATAATTCGGTTAACATTAACTGAAGGACGAGGTGAACATAACCATTAAATTTAAACACTTCAAGTTAAATATCACGAAGACATAACTACACAGACAACTTGCAGAAACAATAAGATACTTATAATATAACAATTGGTAATTCTTTGGCGGATATAATTTGGGAAGTCACGCCGAGACGCGGGTTTTGTTCCCATGATTCGTATTTTGAAGAAATAGCCGTAGTGTTATTAAGTATCACTATTGCTTAACTGCCGATTCTGTAATCAGGAGCCCTCAGAAGAAGAGAGTGGTAACGGTCTATCTTGAATAGAAAAAGGCTCACAATACACATCCTTGGAGATCCAATCTCCAATAATCAGCCTCCTAGCAATACTTACCAAAAATTTAGCTATTTCTTGTCCTTACCACGGTGCCATGACAGCGTACAAAAAGCGAAGGTCGACAGAGTTCAAGCAACGCTAACCTGCCAACTTTCGCCGCAATGTCGGTGCCAGTTTGGATCTTCCGCTGTGCGTGAGATCCGCCGTAATTATGCGTTAATTACAATAATTATAACCGGTGGGCCATTTAAAAACTGCGTTAATGCATCTGAGCACAGAATAAATTCTTTTTGCATACCATTTGTATCTTAGATGCAAAACTGTGGAAAAGAATGTTAAGTCTACCATTAATACCTCTTTTAGTTAATCATTATCAAAAATACTTTTAAATATAAATTACCGACATTTAAATAAAAAATATTATATTTTCAACAGTTGATAATTTAATTTGTCTGGATAACTACATGGCCCAATAGTGCGAACTACTTTTTTACTGAGTTTGCAAAATTAGTGCTGATCTAAAAATATATGTAAATAGGTTTAGTGCTAAAATGTTATTCATAACTTGCGTAAATAATACCCACCATTTAGAATGTACGTAGGAAAAAATATTAATTCACAATTACTTTTTATGAGGTCACTGTACTCAATACATCTACAACATAGTAAGAGTGAATGACCGCGAAATACAAAACTTAAATTGTTCCTCACTCATGGGCTTCGAATAAAGCCTAAAATGGCTAGTTTCATAATTATATGGGTATAGTACTATAGAGCCTTGAAGGCTATTCATTTTATATTATTTTTATTTATAATATGAATAAATTTAATATTTTAATACTTTATTTTCATCGCCCGCTCGGTGGACTGGTAGAAAAGCATTCTTAGTTTGTAGTTAATTATTTAACAAACAAATTAAATATACATCTAATAAATGGTAATTTTATATCAGACAGTATTACTTTTTCAAGATAATATTAAAATTGTAAATACTTTACCATCCTTATCAAACAACAAAGTTTTACTGAGCGGTGCATACATACGGGCTTAAAGCTTATAAGGAGGCATCAATCAACTTCTGTAATAAATAAATTGATAATTCTTGCAGACGGGCACCATACACATGCCGCCTGCAGTGCTACAGAAAGTAGGCGCGGCAGGCGTTCCACAACTACTGCTGAGTGCGGCGCCGCGGCTCGCCAACTCGCTCGGGTCCAACAAGCTGTCCATCAAAGTAACCAGCTCAGCTTCAGGTATATTACCAAAATAAACGTAACTTCTTTAGATGGCCACTAAATATAGTGCTACAGAAAGTAGGCGCGGCAGGCGTTCCACAACTACTACTGAGTGCGGCGCCGCGGCTCGCCAACTCGCTCGGGTCCAACAAGTTGTCCATCAAAGTGACTAGCTCTGCTTCAGGTAAATTTCCTAAATAAACGTTAACTTCTTTAGATGGCCACTAAATATAGTGCTACAGAAAGTAGGCGCGGCAGGCGTTCCACAACTACTACTGAGTGCGGCGCCGCGGCTCGCCAACTCGCTCGGGTCCAACAAGTTGTCCATCAAAGTGACTAGCTCTGCTTCAGGTACATTTCCTAAATAAACGTAACTTCTTTAGATGGCCACTAAATATAGTGCTACAGAAAGTAGGCGCGGCAGGCGTTCCACAACTACTACTGAGTGCGGCGCCGCGGCTCGCCAACTCGCTCGGGTCCAACAAGTTCATCAATTTGTCTATCAAAGTGATCAGCACTGGTTCGGGTACTTTACCAAAATACAATGACATATCAAAAGATTTTGCCAGAAGACTCACTAGCAGTACAATAAGTAGTAATGGTGAAGATATACAGGTGCGGCAAGCTTAACGTAGAATAACCACCTTCGATGACATTAATAAAGTTGGAACAGCAATCTTCGTTAGTTTAAGTAATGATTATTTTATTTAAGTTTATGTTTACAACGTTTACGACTCTTAAAAATCATAACTTATATTTCCAGGGTTCTCTCTCCCGCCCACGCCACCATCATCGCTATCTTCGTCGGACAGCGAAGGGGCGCTGTCTCCCGCGCACGAGGCGGCAACCCCTGTGTCTGCAGCGGCGCCCGCGCGGCGGCCTCATCTGTACGTGTCACACCACTCGCGGCAGCCAATCAACACTCCGCTCATTAGCAGCCAGCCGGTAACGACATAGTTTTTATTTGCTTCAGCTCTTGATTTTTAAGTGAACCACGAAAGAATTACCCCTGGTAAGCAAACTCAACTTTGACCAATCACTGATAAATAAATGCAATCTTTCATATGTTGCCGTGAGTCTAACATAACTTTGGTGAATTATTGTAATTTCAGAAAGGTTCAACGGGCACTTTGGTACTCACAGAAGAGGAAAAGCGCACACTTCTTGCTGAAGGATATCCCGTTCCTACTCGTCTTCCACTGTCTAAAGCCGAGGAAAAATCTCTTAAAAAGATCCGAAGAAAAATCAAAAATAAGGTACAGAATATCTTTAATTACACAACTGCAGACTTTTTTCTTGGTTTATTTTCTTTTGCGTAAAACAGAAAAACTGGTTAAGCTTAATATCACATTTAATTAACAAAACATCGGGGGACTCATTTCAGGAAACTGCAGAAGTATTGTTTTTTGGTAACGCTTTAATTTCCTTTTATTCTCTTCAGATTTCTGCTCAAGAGAGCAGGCGCAAAAAGAAAGAGTACATGGACCAGCTAGAGAGGAAGGTAGAAATCCTGGTGTCAGAAAACTCAGACTACCGGAAAAGGGTGGACACCCTGGAGCAGAAGAACGCCAGCCTGCTCAGCCAGCTGGCGGCGCTGCAGGCGCTCGTGTCGCGCGGCAACAGGAAGTGACGCCATTGCGCCGCGTGACGTCACACCGCCCCCACCTCGCGGACACAGGTCGCATCCTCATACGTCACTATCATGTAATTATAAACCGACCGATTCACAGTAAACCTGAGATCGGATTTGTCGTTTTAATTATACAAAGGCTGTGAGATATTGTGGAAAAAGTGACATTCTCACAGTTCGATAGTTCGTTGGTAACGCAAAGACGCTAGTTCGGAGTGTATATTTTTAATGTATATTTTGGATGTATTTACATTTAGTAACGCGGCCGCCGTACCGGTTGTGCCAGGTACGGCGTTGAATGGTTGCTCACTATTATAGTAATAGGTTTCTGTGGTGCTCGATTCGATATACCTGCTTGCGGTATAGGTATACCACTGTCAAGTGCCACGCTAGATATTTATTTTTAAAGCTCTAAACAGTTCGCATCATCTGACGCGTGGGAGATGACTCGATGACAGGGATAATACTGGGCTCTAACATAAGTATCGATATATTTTACGCGTGTTTATTGAAATCTCGTTATATATTCTAAATGTGCTGTAGAAGCGTTACATAATTTAAGTCTTTGTGCGTGTTTTTATTAAAATGTGCAATTAGGTTAAGAATCATGATTGTTACCCATAATATACAATGCCGTCGCAGGATGCAATTTATCCTAAGCTACGGGATTGGCGGCCTAATAAAAATTACGTGAAATTAACATCGATGTGTTGACAATTAGTAATGACTGAACTACTTATTTAGTTTTTTTTAAATCCGGAATCACGAAGAGGTGCATTTATTTATGCAGAAAATCTACAGTTGCTGCGGGTTCTTGTTACTGTTTTCTTGAATAATGCAGTCTACTCTATTCTTATAATGCTATTCTAATAATTTATCTAATAATATAACTATCTTTGTTGAGCATCAACTAAGTATATAGTTTTACTAAAGCCGCTAACTATCTTAATGAAACGACGACTCTCAGAGTACGGTTCATGTACGATTACAAAGTAGCAATTTTTATCTCTTACAGCGTACTTTACGCAAAGATACAGGAAGTTAGCCTAATTTTGTTATTGAAATTTCGATATTTTGGGATTAATTCCCACGACTTTCTAGCATCTTTGTTTAAATTATGTTCAAGAACAGCGACGAACCTCTCGTGTCCTGATATTCCTGTATCTTCACCAAACTGATATACTTACAAGTTGTCATGTTGTGTGGTGTATTGGAAATCTTATAGCATAATATGTAAGGCCGGTAACTCTCGCCTTACCGTATATTATTGAATTCCATGAATTTGCATTTATAGCGAAATGTGTATCACCTAGAGATTTTATCTATTTAAGATAACCCTAGATATACGAATCTAATAGAGGACCTATATAAAGACCGATTTGTATGACATATGTATATCGGTCACGTCTAGTCTGTCGTAGAACCTAATAGGTCTGTTGTCGGGGCCAGAATAAAGATGGCTGTTTTCATGGAACTATAAAGTATTGTAACTAAAAAAACCACACCACTTAAATACAAAAAAAAAACAGTCTCTTTCTAAATATCCTTAATTGTTCGTTTCTTGTAAAGTTTAGTTTCCAGTTACAATACTGCCATGGTTGTATTCAATCTCAGTTTAGACCGCGCTCTGTAATGACAAGTACAAATAATGGCATGCCTTCGTAACGTAGCTAACATTACCTATTTTTAGGTCTATCGTGCGCAAACATTGAAAGGTTCATATCAAGATAGCGCTAGAAATGCGTTAATCTATTCTCTTCCAACAGGAAATGTCTTATAGCGATAGAAATATTTTATTAAAACATTTTATACTTCAATGCCATAAATGTTACAATAATATGTATACCTATTTTAATAGTTTTCATACACAGAAGAAAACCCACACGCCACCCGTAACAAAAAAAAACTGGCGAAACGTCAGAGCGCTACGTATTTTATATCTTTTAATTGTTCCGGGACAATAGAAAAACTGCATTGTGTAATAGTATATTTAATGCTATTAATTATTATATGGTTATAACAAAAAAAGCACGTAACGTTATCCCGGTCTTGCCAATAAATGACCTAATTCTGAGCTTGTATGACAGCGCAATTTACGGATGCGTAATTATCGACTAACGTTATTTTAACACTAAACATTCCATTAATTCTCTTGTGTAGTAATATGAGTGACTTAAAGTGAGCTCGTGTACTTATTACTCTAATCTTAAATTATTCAACTTCCCTGTACAAATCTGTTTTATCATAATTTATATGTAAGGCCGCAACTTGAGCGGGCGAATATTTCTTCATATCCTCATGCTTACAGACTGGGTTTTATTCACTGTTATCGACCAATGAATATTAATTTTTAACATATTTAATCAAAATTGTTCAGACCTTAAAAATAATTTATTCGTTCGCTCAACTATGTAACATTTAAAATTTTATGAGATGTTATAAATTGCTAGCATATTAGCATTATTTATATGTAGCCAAGTTGTCTGTTAGTCTTATGCGTGACTAGCGTGGGTCTTCTTGTATAATACAGTGTAATACAATTTATCATTCCATTTATTTTACTTTCACAAACGATTTTAATTTTATTTTCTGGGGTAGAAAATTAATCTTTTCGGTAATAAACGAAATCAACGAATTCCGTCGATTGAATTATACTGTGTTATATTAATTTTGTATTATACTATGTGTGCAATTACTATGTTCTCTTTTGAATTTTAAAGTTCTTCCTAATTAGAATCGTAAGGAAATGTTCTATTTATATCGCGCTGAAATGTATAATAAATCGTTTATCACCCGTCTCACCAGGGGTTATTATAAAGAAATTGAGATATATTTTAAGAGATTTTTCTAATGAAATTTTAGATATATATTAAACAGTGTTTTACAAGTCTTTTCGCTATACAAATTAGATCCGCGATTTCGACTTGAAGTCTGCGGTTAGATATCTAGTTAAGCGTTGTTAGTACCTACATATACAAGTTTATTATTGAAACTGCAATGTGTGCCTGCCTGTCAGCTACTGATTTTACCAATATGAATAAGTATCGATTGTAGAATAGTGAATGACGATATCGAAAAGTATCCTTTACTTCATAGAGACGTTATATCTGTATTAAACAAAAAGAGTAACTATTTAACGTGTAAAATATTTTATTCCTATTATGGCATTTACCGTCTACAAAAAAAACGACTTATTTAAATTAAAGTAGTTGATATTTTAACTTATGGAGAATAACGTTCTCTGTATAATTAATATGGCCGAGTGGCTCAAAATTAACATGAGGGCGAAGTAAAAACACGCCAAACGTACACTACGCACGTTCGTGTTACAGCAAGCTCCAACTTTTGTGTTGACTCAAGTGTGATCTATCTATCGTAGAAGCCTTGAGCCTTTATAAAGGCTCAATTAGATATTCGATTACATCCTACATTATAATTTAAAAAATAAATTAAGTGGAATTGGTAATTTTTATATCTACGCAGTTTTATAATTATCGAATGGATCACACTTGGGAGACGCATTGGTCCCGAAACGAGAACTGCGTCCGTATAATTTTGTTATTCATTGAAAGTGTAATTTTATTAATAGTTTTATTTGTTAAAACTATGCACTGTTACCTTGAGTCATGATTTGTTGAATCGTTTGTTTTATTTTTATTTTCCAATGACATTGTGGATTTTACTGTCATCCTTGAGCTAATAAAGTGTCAAATATAGAAAACCAGTTGTTTCATTATCTCAAGGGTACCAAAAGAAATTTAAACACCAATCTGGAATAAGTAACTTATATTACTTTGCCAACGTCACAATCATTAAGAAATTAACTTATATTTAACAATCGTGATGTAATGGACTTTTAACACTAAATTTTTACTTATAGCGTCATATGTGCGTCGCCATTGCGTCGACTGTGCGTCAATTACGTCAAGCGCTATTAAATTATAATAAAGTGTAGTATTTATTTCGACTATTCATATATTTTTTGCAGAAAAAGAGTGATGAGTTAAATTTCGTACTTAAATATAATCTAGGATTCAGTCTCACTTAACTTCTAATTTCACACTTAGACAGTCCATATTTACATTGTTCGGAGTATAAACTTTCATGATAGAATTATGGCAAGCAGCAAAAAAAAAAAAATCAATCAAATAGAAGAAAATTATTTACAGCACTCCACAAGTACCTAACATACGACAATATTTTCTTAAAACTTCCAAATTGTGTACACATTTTGGAAATAGTATACGGGAGCATTAAATCGCACACATTTTCAGGCACACAAAATAGTTTTCCCTTTTTACAAAGTAATGAAAACCTTCTTTTTGGCCATAACATGAGCTATGATGACCCACAAAGCGGTGCCCCAGACCGCCTCAACTAATCTTATGGCATGGGTCCTCATTATGGGAATTCTCCAGTGGAATGGGAACAAATGCGCGCAAACAGAGTGCCCTATATAGAGGGCTATGGCGTTCAGTCCCGGAGCCCTGAAGGGGCCGCCGCCCCAGATGCGCCAGGCATCCGTGAACGTGTAGCAGATGCTGAGGAGTACCAAACAGCAGGCCGATGTCACCAGCACGAAGGACATGGACCTGGAATTAAGAGATGTTTTAATTATAACCTGATAAGGAAATACAAGGAAAAAAAGGAATTGTATTTATTGTTGTTTACTCTTGTGAAGAGTGAGGACTAGGATAACGTTCATGAACAGGTGGGCAGGAAGGGTAAGTATATTAGAGCATAAACCTCTGTTTCTAAATTTTGCAAGATGGCGACTTTCCAGCTTGTGTGGAATTCTTACGACCGCTATACCAAATTGACTCGGAAGCTATATTTTAAGTCTCATACTTATTGTTTTCTTTGACCAGGACTTTCATCTTGTTTCAAATTCCGCTGAAATTTTAGGATTGGATATTATTCTTTTTTTTTCAGTTCTGTGTCGTCTGACTGTCCGCGTCAAATTATTGTCGATGTGGATTAGATCACTTTATGCCTATTATTAAGATGCGGGAGATGAAACTTACCACAAGTTCTTGTTAATGGGCACCACGCCATGTTCCCTGGAGAAGCCCGCCAGTAAAGCCCCGGCCAGGGCGAACACCAGGCCCCAGGCCAACCAGCGGGAGATGCGCGCCTTGTGAGACCGCTGCAGCAGCACGGTTGCCCCAGCTTGCACGCCCAGTAAAGCCTGCACCGCCGATGTTAGACAACCTGAAACATTGAGAAAGATGATTTTTTTTATTTTTGATATCAAGACATGACATACCATGGAATGAATTTGAATCTTTTGGCAGTTTAACATGACAAACAGGAGACGAAACTATTTTTCAATAGCACGACTAACGATAAATAGATGGTGATGTATTTCAGGCAGGTTTTACAGGAATCGGGATGACGATCAATAAGAGCTCAGGGTTATTTTTAAAATTTGTACCAACCTAATAATTCTATCCCGCAATCTGTAATTAAATGTGTAAATGAGCGTTAGGTACATATATTTTTGTCGCAACGTTGCATAAAGTAGGTATGGTCATAATGGTAACACCATGTACCTAATGCTATGTATCTAAAAAGTTATTTAAAAGAAAAACCTATTTTTGTCATTCGTGAACCAGTGAGTAACTTTGCCTATTAAATAAAATTTCCTGTTACAAAGCCAAACATTTTAACAGATTATTCTTCGAAATGAATGGCCTAATGGCTTGTATCGTTGTTATAATCGTGTTTGGGTATCTTAAGAACCTACTTACCTAATATTCCTTCTGGATCAGTAGGCAGTCCCCCGTACACTCTCCTGGCGTCGCTATGCTGAAAGACATGCAGGTCTCCTAACAGAAGACGGTCGATGAAGCCGGCCGCTCCCCCGCTGCAGTTGACGGCGACCCAGTCGTCATGCTTGCCACCAGGCCCGAGGTATCCACTAGAGGAGTAATATGTTATTTATTGGTAGATAAAATAGGGTTTCAAACAGGGTTTGGGAACCTATTAAAAGACGATTGAAGATTTTTGTCATTTACATTTGTTGTCAGTTTAGACCATGACTAGCACTTTTTTTGTACTAAAGTAGGTATAATGATTAGTCTACATTTTTGCATTTGAACATTGCGCCGTTATGTCTGTTGTTGTGAATCCGGTGTTAGCTAACCCTCGTTAGTCCACCTGGGTAGACCACAGTCCCGTGTCCGTGCAAGTACGTAGTTATCATATTATTGTATAATGAAGTCACTAATTACGAACACTTTATGTATAAATGTGTGCCGTGTGGTTCCCGGCACCAATACAAAAAAGGATAGGACCACTCCATGTCTTTCCCATGGATGTCGTAAAAGGCGACTAAGAGATAGGCTTATAAACTTGGGATTCTTCTTATAGGCGATGGGCTAGCAACCTGTCACTATTTGAATCTTAATTCTATCATTAGGCCAAATAGCTGAACGTGGCCATTTAGTCTTCAAGACTGTTGGCTCTGTCTACCCCGCATGGGATATGGACGTGACCATATGTATGTATTTATGTAAGTATAAAAAGCAAAGAGTATAAGAAACTCACGAAGGGCAGTCCGGGTGGTGAATGGTGAAGGTGAGGGCGCTGTGGACAGCTACGAGGGCGGCTGCCAGCACCCAGCACCACACACAAGATAGAACATCTTTCAGGGCTTGACCGCACGCACCCTGAACATCAACAAAATATGATAATAATGTATCCATATACAGCCTGCCCTGTAGTATGGTACGCGCGAGGCCATTTTTATTGCGCGAAAAACTAACGCTGTCCAATTTTAAGACATAATAAAAACAGCGATGGTTTATCGCGCGATAAAAACCGCGCCGTGCGTACTATATATACTACGTAGAACTGTTAACTCTGCGTACCCCAAGCGATAAATTTGGTTGTGCTAGGAGGTTAGTTGTTTGATCAAGTGGGAAATCTGTCGAGGGGAAAAAATTTTTGAATTTTTTTTACGCACTTGTCTCTGTGACTAATGAATATGTTGTATTAATGAATTTCACAGCTTTCTCCTACGTATACGTACAAACGTAGCGAAGATACAAAAGTTTATTGACAACGAAACCCTTAAATATTCAGATCTAAGAAAACAAAACCAAATCTGACCTAACCTCAAAAAAGCCTGTTCGATCTGCATTACTTACGGTCGTTAGCTAGCGGTTAGGACAAAATTAACCTTGACCATATTACGTTACTAAAATAAGGTTAATTTTGCTAAAATTTTCAAGTTCATTGACTTGTGCAAAACGTTGAAATATTTTTTTAGACATTGATTGATCTTATGGTGTGGTGTAGTAATGAAATATAAACCGGTTTGTGAATAATGAGATTTCACAAAAAAATATTGGTTTTCCAAAAGATCATTAATTCATTCACTCAGAACCAGATTTTAAACACTGCTGAACATTGGCCCTATATATCTTTTGGCTGAACGTATAAACAATATTTAGAAGACACAGAAAGGTATTTTTTTCAACTAAGGTACATGAAGTCGTCTTTATAACAGAATAGTTGAAAATCAACAAACCGGTAAAAACTCGTGGCCAAACACACGCGCACACACACATACGTTAATAGTCACAAGAATGGAAGTTCAGCTGCAATTAGTATTTACATTTAAAAAAACTTAATACCTAAAAATTGGCCGTTAGTTCTTACCCTTGGTGGTGTGTAGTACTTGGGCGCAGTAAGGGCGTAGAACCCGGCAGCGATGAGGTAAGCCACCGCCAACCGCTGCAGCACCCCAAATATACGCAGCTCCTGCAGCATGTTGGAGCCGTAGATCGTGTTCAGGGACATGCCCAGGAGGAACATCAGGAATGAACGCTGAAAGTTATCATTGAATAAGCAGTTGAAATAGAACTGGAATCCATAGGCACCACGTCTATAGGTAACGTGTTATCAATGAATAGGAAATTTTTGTAGGTCGTTACTTCACTTGTTTTATAAGGCAAGGGTTTTGCTCTCGTGTGTATTTTAGTGTAGATATATAAAAATCCCTATGTATTTAAAGTTATAAGCGGGTAGGTACGTTCCCAATTTTTTTTTGCGAAATTTAGTATATATTTTTGTGTCGTGGGTAACAAATTAATAATGTTCCTTTATTTTCACCTGTGACCAAGATAGGAAAAATGTGTAACATCATTCCTTCTCTGGAAGTCGTCAAGTAACAGTTTCTAAAAGAAAACTATATCAACGTCCATTACATTCTTACATCTAGATTTCAACATATCATAGGTAAGCCGCGATCTAGTTCACTTCTCAGGACAAGTTGACCATTGTTCTTATGAATTGCTGTATCTACTGTACTGCTGCTTTCGAAGAAAGTAAACCGAGGCGCGTCCGGCAGTAGGTCAGTATATCGCAGAATAAACGATGTAATTACATCTAGAGTATCCATTTATCATTCCAATCATCTGTATCATTAAACACTCCGTACAAACACGGTATTGTATAGCGTGCTATGGAAACAAATCGGCGAACGTACAGAGAAACTTTAGTAGTATATCACGCGAGTGAAGAATTTCCAATGCATGTTCTGCAATGGTGCGTGCGTTGATTAACCTATTACGGAGGCATTCGCCCGAGATTTCGAGATGGCAAACACAGCCTGCATTGAATACGGATGTGAATGACGCAAGTCCTGAAAGTGAGGGGATTAACGTGGATCGAATAAAGTTATTTGCAACTCATTTATTTTAAACCGAAGAAAGTGATTACGTACATATTCGCAGCTCAAGAATAATCAAAATTCAAAGCGAACCTGCAGAAGTAATTTTCATTTACATAACGCTTTAGTTTTAAATATCAAAGCCATAATGCTTATCGACGCATCGCGGTTCGCGACCTCCTCCGACGCATGCAATTGCACAAAGTATAACGAGATGTAAAATAAAGTAATTACAGAAGAATACGTCGTCAATTTACTTATATAAACACTGATGTAGTATCTAGTTATTTTCTAGCAGTCAAATTTGTTTGCACAGCAGCGGAGGGTGCCACCGAGATCACGCACATGAGTGAGAGAGAGATTTTTTATGCGTGAAATGCTGCGCACTATTATCTTTTAATACCTACATTTAAAGATAATATTGCGAAGAATTCAATAAAAAAAGTCAAATTAAAAAATTACTGTGCCTAATAACCGTCAAATAATCAGTGGGACAAACGCATTTTACATTTCATGCGTTTATCACAATCTTGGATTGTATAACACGTTATTTACCAAAGACTATTATTGTATGGGGTATTGTCAAGAAAAACAAAATTAAAATTAAATGTTACATCTGTTTTATCGTCATTTTTCACCAAGATGCTGTAACCTGCTTATACATTGGTTACGTAACCTGCTGAGAGTCAACCACCCCTGGGCCTGTGGAACCTGTTGCCGGGACCATTCCTTATGAAGCTGCGAGTTTATTGTAAATGCCAACTGTCACGATCTTACATCGGACCACACACGCCAATATGAAAAAGATACTTCTTATATAAAATGCCTATTCCATAATGTGACCCCTGGTTTACTTAGTACATACATTGTTTTAGGAAAATAAAAAATGTTATTTAACCTATTTGAAATACTAAACTTTCAGCTTATGAAAATGATGTTCTTAAACAGCGGGATAAAAAAGCCCATGATCCATCAGAAAAATCAATGCCTGCCAGAGGCCGTCGCCTTTTCACAAAATGCACACCTTAGATTATCTCCTATGATCTTTAGCAAAGGTACGTATCTCTGTTGAAGATCAAAGAAGATTATCTAATTCGTATATACATTTAGTGGTAGGTATATACACAGAAATGCCGAGAAGACAAGCCATTCGATATAAGTATATTATATCAGCACAAACTGCTTCAAATTCCTAAATTAACATAACCTGTGACAATGTGTGAGATGATCTTACACCTTGGCACTACCATGGCAAAGACATTGTCTCATGTAATCATGGGACAATGTCTTTGCCAAAATTACCAGAGAAAAAAGTATACTGAATTTACCGCAGACTGCTTCAAATTACTAAGGATACACATACCCTGACAATGTGTAAGACGATCTTCCACCTCGGCACTCCTTTGGCAAAAGCACTCTTCACAGACAATGGTATGCAGACGCCCATGATCCAGAGAAACGCCGGGAAGACCAGGTCACCAGCCACCAGGCCGTTCCACGTAGCGTGCTCTAACCACCAATAACCGCCAGCGCCGTCGTTCACGAAGATCATGAAAACTATTGCGATCCTGGACAATGAAAATATTTTATTGATTATATTGATCAGGTGTCGTTTTTGGCCCCGGCACTTTAGAATGTGACTACTCCATTTCTTTTCCTTAATGCTATATGAGGCGGCTAATAAAATAAGATCATTCAAAACAACTTTGCATAAAAGAAACCATACAATAATGGTTGTTGCGCAGGGTTACAGGAGTAGGGAATTACTATTACTTCAGAATTCATTGCACGAACCCGAATGTGATAGACGGAACACTACCCAGAGAGAAAACCTGGAGGATTATAAGTCGATGTCATGATAATGTTTTTGTTACGATCCACCGTCAGTTAGTTCCGTCTTTGAGGAGGATTACAATAACTACCAATATTAGGTATCTCTTGACATATATAATACTTGCCCTCTAAAAGTGTCCAGTGCTCTCAACCGCTGTTGTATGGCCAGCTCCTTGTCCCCGTAGCGCAGTTTCCCGGTCTTGTGCACTCGCGACAGGATGAACCTGATGATGCCGTACACCACCCACACGCCCAGCAGCACGCCAAGTAGGAGAAGTAATGCTGTATAAATGTTAATCTTTGGATAAAAATATAAGATCCAAGCATAATCCAGTGTTTTTTTGGGTTTTATGCTCACACCTAAACCAAGGAAATTTGCAGGAGGACTTCATCACATGATGTAGCGATATTGTAATTTAAAAATGTTCGTTTTATTAAATTATAGAAAGTTGTATAAGAAGGTTAGACTGCACTGATTTAGCTTGAGTTCAAAAATAATCATAAGATAAACCATTCGTTTTTGAAATAATAGTGAAATTAGGAACATAAAGAATAGCGTATGATAAAATAATCAAAATGCTTGTTATTACAGATGCCACCGTTATAAAATATCCACTCAATCAAAATAATAGCTTGAAGTAAAAATAAAACGAACCGGATCAATAATTTTGCACACATTCATATTACGAAGTTCACTGTAACTACTAAGATCATAAAATGAAAACTACTTTGTAATATACGAGACATCTCAAGCTTGTAACAACACATGTTTCTCTGATCTCGCCGCAGTTGCAACATTCAGTTCCCTGGTGAATGCTAACTATCGACATATATATATATATATACGCACATTTTTAAAAGATATGTTGATGCATAACTATTATATACTAATAGGTAACATGTTTTTCTTCTCACTAGATCTAGAGTTTATTCCACGACGTTTTGGTGTCCTCATTTGGCCTTGAAAGTGAGAACCAGTGAAATTCTTCCACTAGCATGCAATTTCGAATACGCATAAAATAATTTTACCGAGACCTTCAGACTAATCAAATAAATTTCCGTTTACTTCGACAGGAAAGACCGCTAAAACTGGTTTTGGTGTCATGGACAACTGTTGGATGCATAATGAGATATTAAATATACAGAGGACACATTTGAGCAAAACAGCGGGGCACTGCAGATATTTATGTTCATATTTTAACTCATTTGTCCGAATTGATTTCTATTGTAGAATGTCTACCAATGCAGAATTACAGGAAGATCACTATTGCACAAAATATGAACACAGTAATGTGCCATAATTTATGCCTAATATGCCTTGCAATACATGTATCTTTGTCATCCCATATCCTGGAATTCAGATGAGATCAAATCGAGAGATAACACTTATACGTATATTTTTATCTTTAATATAAAACTATCCCAATCGAGACGTGTTATTGATAACATCTGATATAAATGTCAGAGTAGTCTCTGTGGCAATACATGAAAATAAACCGGCAAATACACCGGTTGCTATATAAATATAATAACTATTAACAATGATTGTGGTACTAATAGGGTTATTCTTAGTGATTAGTTTTGTAGATGGTGCTAATTTAAGAGTAGATCCGTTGGTGCTCATCAATCAAGGATTGGTGCGAGGTCGCAGAGCCACGGATGGAGACTATTCAACATTTTTGGGAGTGCCGTACGCTCGAGTAGATAATAATAATCCTTTTGGGGTAAGTAATTATTGTTCTTCTTGTTAGCTCAAAAACAGATTTCATTGTAAATTTTTATTTACAAAAAAATCTTGTTTTTCATTAATTATCATGAAATTAATTCGTAAGTGAAAAAAAGGTATGGTGTGTTATAATAATAATTGTTACCGTTATTGTTGTTTTGTTTTACAATGAACTGAATGTAAGGTGTAGTGAAATCCTTCACAAATAAATACATTACCATTTCGCAGTGTTTTGTGAGCCCTGTTGACCTCGGCGGTTGCTTGTAAGCAATGACGTTGACGATTGCATATTCTCCGTATGTGCAATATGCAATCGTTTGCCAATGCTTGGGTCCGGTCAGAGTTACCTACCTACCTATACACTGTATATTTATAGTCTTAAGTTATTTTTCGTAGAATTACTTGTCCTAAACTTATTTATCGTTGTTTATTATTCAGTTTCCTTTCTTATTCCAGGCGGCTGAATCAAGTCCGATCTTCGAAGAAATAATTTTCAACGCCTACGATGGATCCGCAAAATGCCCTCAATTAGATAACTCGCATAGCGAATCGGAAACTGTAGATTGCCTCAAACTAAATCTCTTTGTCCCAACACGGGCAAGTTCCAGTGATCCCTTGCCTGTTCTTGTATACATCCATGGAGGTGATTTTTCACAAGGATATGCTGGAGAATATGGGGTTAAGAATTTAGTGAGACACGGAATTATAGTAGTCACCATAAATTATCGACTGGGTCCTTACGGATTTATGTGCCTTGATGTACCAACTGTATCAGGAAATCAAGGTTTGAAGGATCAGCAACTGGCGCTGCAATGGATACGAACAAATATAAATGCATTTGGAGGAAATCCTTATAATGTGACGTTAGCTGGCCAAGATGCCGGTGCTGTATCTGCGCTGCTGCACTTATACGCCGATAAACAAAAGTTATACCACAAAGTTATTATTGAAAGTAGTACCCCACAGACTGAAGGAATGTTTGTCGATTCTGATGTTAACGCTGCCATCAAATTGGCAGAGTATTTGGGAGTAAATACAAGTAGCTCTCAAGAAGCATTAGAGTTTTTGAGCAGTGCTCCCCATACTTTAGTAACAGGAGCAGCTAAAGAGCTAAACTTACAGCTGAAACCATGCAAAGAAAGGTCATTTAGCGGGGTCGAAAATTTTGTTGAAACTGATCCCTATTCATTGTCAAATGAGAGGAAAATTCGTAACACAGCCATTTTGATAGGTCATACAAATAAAGAACAAATATCATTAGATGAATTTGGTGATGAATATTATGAAAGTGATCCATTTTATTCTAAAATTGCAAATAATTTTAATCTCAATGAAGATACATTAAGTGCGGTGTCACAAAGTATTAGACATTTCTACATAGGTGATAAATCTATATCACCAGAGGTGGCGACGCAATTAGAAGATTTCGAATCAGACTTTGTGTATAATCATCCAATCCAAAGAACAATCAGCAATTTGTTAAAAGAAAACGCTAATCCTATATACGAATATATGTTCAGCTATGTAGGAAACTCTGGAGACGAAGGTGCAGGTCATTCGGCGGAGTTGAATTATTTGTTTGAGATGTCCGACAATGTGCAAACGGAGGAAGACCAGCTAATATCAGACCGTATTACCAATTTATGGGCAAACTTTGTTAAGCACGGGTGAGTAGTAATTTTAGATGTTTGTAGCAAATCGAAGCCAATATGTTGGTCTTATATACATCGCTAATCGATTTTTAATAGTAAGATGTTTCCTAAATGGGTTTACAATTCACCAATAGAACTTCCATACCTACATCAATCTTACTAATATACTTATACAGACAAAAATAAAAAATGTACCTATCGTTTGTTTATTACTATTTCGCGCAGAAGCTGTCGAATGGATTTGAAACTTATATACATACATACATACATACATATGATCACGTCTATATCCCTTGCGGGGTAGACAGAGCCAACAGTCTTGAAAAGACTGAATGGCCACGTTCAGCTATTTGGCTTAATGATAGAACCGAGATTCAAATAGTGACAGGTTGCTAGCCCATCGCCTAAAAGAGGAATCCTAAGTTTATAAGCCTATCCCTTAGTCGCCTTTTACGACATCCATGGGAAAGAGATGGAGTGGTCCTATTCTTTTTTGTAATAGTGCCGGGAACCACACGGCACATGAAAACTTATATGCTCAAAAGAATACATAAGGTAGGCTACATGTCACCCGCGAGCGCAGACATAGACAGATAATCACGTCCATATCCCTTCCCTAGCGGGGCAGACAGAGCCAACAGTCTTAAAAAAACTGATAGGCCACGTTTAGCTGTTTGGCTTAATGATAGAATTGAGATTCAAATAGTGACAGGTTGCTAGCTTGTCGCCTAAAAGTCGTTTATAAGCTCGCTTTTTACGACATCCATGGGAAAGAGATGGAGTGGTCCTATTCTTTTATTTCTAATGGTGCCGGATACCACACGACTCCTGTACTACAGTAATGAAATTTTAAAATACCTTTTTGATATTTCAGCAATCCTACTCCCGCAGGCACTAGTGTAGTGCCTGTGACGTGGACACCGGTATCTTCCTCCACCAGGCCATACTTGGTCATCGATTTGGAAATGCGAATGGATAGTCGAGTTTTCAACGAGAGGATGGCTTTCTGGGACCTGTTCTACGGCAGTTTTGGGCCGTACAACAAGCTGATACGAGAGTGTAGCTTATATTAGTACTCTAATGAAATTCTTCGACGAATTGAAAATCTCTTCTATTTGTTAAAATCATTTGAAAAAGTTGTTTGGTGTTTTATTCATATAACTTGTAAGGTAGACAGAGCCAACAGTTTCGAAAAGACTGAAAGGTCACGTTCAGATGTATGGCTTCATGATGGAATCGAGATTCAAATAGTGACAGGTTACTAACTATTATTTAAATTATAATTTTTCAAACAATGGCGTTGACTACACACTACACTATTATATTAAAATGCATAAGTATGAAACTTAATTTATAGAGGAAAAATTATAAGTAATCTACATGCTTCCAAACGGAAGTAAAGACTTTTAAAGTGACCTCAGTTTTAAAATCTCCTTAAGTATTTTTGTAGTTTTATGTTTATCATTGTCTATGAAAATAACGAATCTAATGAAAGGTCATTTGATTACTTTTAATTCTTTAACATGATAAAATGAGAATAAAGCATTCTAGATTCTTATTAAAGCATTTAAGATTCTGGGTTGCCTCGGCGGATGGAACTCATCAGTTCAAATGGAACTATTTACTAAGGCATCAGGCATGAGAACAACAAGTTACTAAGGCATCAGGGTACAGTTGGACGGCCAATGATAAAGCTAACATTATGTTTGATGATACGAAAATATATTGTTTTTATTTTCAGGTTTAAACAACAGTCTCTCTCTCTTATTACTCAGCCTAACCTACACAATTCATATTTAATTCCAAGCAATTAATAACGAATTATGTACACAATCAAGAATGTACATAACACACAATCAAGATTTCCTTCCCTCAAATGTTCCTTATTACTGAACAATATCAAATTTGCAACATCGACAATAATGAAGAAGTTTTCTCTTTATATAACCCCGTAAATTTAGTAATCGATAAATTACATTAAATTTAGTGGTTTTGTCTCGTTTAATTGACTTTCCCTGCGATGCCATCGGTACGCCACAGTTGTTAGTCTCGCTAGATTTTACTTATAAAAAGTAACCGTTGTTATTTATACTACCACAGAGATCTGACTTTAAAATGTCCGTGGATACAATAATTTACCATCGATTTGGATGTATGAAAAATGAGGAAACTGAAGTAAAATATAGCTATAAAAGAGAGATTCGGAGCAGAACAAAGAAATATGAAAGGCCAGTTTAGTTAAGTGGCCTTTCAGTCTTTTCACTGTTGATTCTGTATACTCCGCAACGAACAAACAAAAATTTTACATAAGTAAATGTTATCTTCATGTTGATATTTACAATAAAGATTTTTTTTATAAATCATTCACGTATATAAACGATTCATAACGGAACTAATGTCAAAAGACTACACATCGAAAAAATGTATCTAACGACAATAACATTAGCATACAGTGAGGATAAAGACTTCTTTAACAATGAGAGTGGGCGAGCGATGAGTTCGTATTGAGACCGCCATTGTCCAATTCCTGATCAATGTAAATTGTTAGTGCCGTTACATTTTTGTACTACCTACATTAACAGTATTAATTTAATTGTACTTCAGAATTATTGTATGACCTTAGCGGCGATGGACATATTTATATATTTTGTTATGAAACTTAAAAAAAATGTTTCAATATGAGTAATGTGGATCATTTTAACATGGTCCCGTCGATAAGACGGGAGTTGACCCGTATTAATAATAACCTGACTGACCTGATGACGATATAATAATAAAGAAACATTTGAGAAACTCACATTTTCTACAGTTTTAAAAGTTTTTTTTTTAATATCTCAGAAAAGACTTAAACGCGTTCATAAATATACCCAATATACTAAAGAGACAATATTTTTTTTATATTTCCTCATAAGAAATAATTCGTAAACACATTGGATATCATCGAAGTATCGATATCGATAAAGATGTGCAATGACAGATATCTGAAGATAATGTGACAATATCTCCGAAGCAAGGGCGCCTAGTGTGTGTCAAGGGATTACGATAAGTGTCACTCAAATAAGAAGGAAAAAATATGCATATAAAAATTAACAAGACTGTACAGAAATATAAAAAAGAATTTGATAACGTGGGAACAATTTTTATGTCACCGTTATCTCATTGCAAAACAAAGTCTTAAAATTATTTCCCATTAAATTTCAATCAATATTTTATTAGTACCTACTTATTCAGTTAGTTCAGTACTTTGAGCATCTATCACTCTAATAACTGTACGAGTATGGTTCAGAAATATAGTTCTTCCATGTTATCTTTATCGTTTTTAACGAAAGCTTAAACGAAAATATTAAAGCTAAGTTACCTTTTGAAATAAAAGGAAGTTATTTCTATTTTTAACTCGCACAAAAAGTACCCCTTAATTTTCTGACTATAAAATGGGTTGGTATGTTTTTCAATTATGTGTCACAAGTTGTGTGTGTATGTTAAGTTAAGATGCCTTCTTATCGCTATTATTTATTTTTCTCATAAACCGGTCATCGTATTTGTTCATTCGCCTTTTACTGATATCGGTACGGATATTACTAGGAAAACAAATAACTAACGAGTTACAATTAATATATTTAATATTATTAATTAGATAATACTAGTTTTAGAGGACTCTGTGGGTATAAGACAAACAATGAACTTTATCTAAAGATATGAATCACGGACTGCAAATCAGTTTACTGATAGATAGTAATTGTAGTTCTTATTAATCATTCATTCAATCACTGGAGAATTTGTCTCTATGATTTGGATGAATCAATTAGTAAACATTGTTTAGATACTATTGTTTAAAATATGCGTACGTCATAGCATTTCTGTGTGCAGACATTTTAGTATCATTTACGTAGTTCAAGTTTGCGATCAAGTTTATGAAATTAGTATTGATTTTCGAAAATGTCATGGTTGCGACCCACCGACCGACGCCTACTTATGTAGATTTTAATTAAGTCAAACTAGTAGAAAATTAGGAAGTGATAATAACGTTATTGTTTTTCAAGGAAAGAAGTTGTCAATTTTTTTTTAAAACCAGTATGTAATATTATGCCATTTACATGCCATCTCTAGCAGACACCAAGCTTAAAATTCAGCAGCAAAACATCAGTAATACTCGATTAGAGAGAAAAATAAATTTTATCGTTTACTAAAAACAGAATACGAAAAAATATTAAAATAAATTCAAAGACCGCATATGTGCAGTTCAGGATTTAAAGTTAAGGCTACTTTTGAAAATAAATTTTAATTATACTCACGCTTGTATATATCGACCGGCTCCTTAGCAGTCGTGATCCCGCAGGCCCCCTCACTCACATTCAGTCTATAAACGCCGAACTCGCCGAGGTCCGGTCGCAACTGGCATAACATGCCCCTGGATGAAAAAGGAATGTCATGTCATGAAGGAACTTATTTAAGGTAGGTTTAATCCTGATTAGCATAGATTATACGCAGAAATTTCCTTTTCTTATAACAAGTTTATTAGTTACCAGATCAATAGAACGATGCCTTCTAAGAATCCAGAAGTTGTTTGATGATGTGAGCACTGGTAATTTACTCGTATTAGTTCGCGAAATGAGTGTAACCTATTCCGAGACGGCCTCATCCCGAATCTACATATGTCTTGGGCATACGACTTTATTCTTCTTTATTCAACAATATTCTTGCTCAATTAGCTGTAGTTAACTAAGGCCTCTTGAGATATCGACAGGGTTAAAAATGCCGACGAGACAAAGAAAGACATTGTCCTCTTCTTACATAACACTTATTAAGTTTATATTTTGCGGTTATGATTCATGTTTTCATAGGTATGAATACAGCGGTATCTGCATTTGTTTTTTTTTGTATTATCTATCTAACATGGTGCCCATAAGGAGACTCGGTAACCGTTAACTACTATAGATCTATTGTATAAAATACCGTTATAGGTTAGCACATAGATACAACCTGCAACAGTTTAATTATAACTTTTCTCCAAAGTTTTAGTAAGAATGTAGCTGTTAAAATAACTGCTATTTTATTTCTAAGCACTTCCGAAGTACTTAAAAATTATAACAAATGTTTTTTCTCAGTATGAATGAAGTATTTTGAATTTCAAAATGTGTATGTGAATATGTTCTTACGAAGTATTTCTGACGCTGATATACTGTTCTTCTCCGCTGGTGTATATTCTCCAAGTGACTCGCCGAGCTGTGTTGGTGACCCAGGACTCTTCGGATCCCGCTGTCAAGGTCTTGTGGCGCTCGAATGGACACTGAAATAAATTACAAGTAACAATGGCAATTGGCCACAGAACTTATGAAAGTTTTTATTAAGTGCTGTTTTTTTATAAACCCATCTCTCCTCTCCTTAATGCATTTTAGTTAGTTATTAGTGATTTTTATAAGTAAGTTACACGCGGGCTGTGGTGAAATCTAGTATATTAATAAATTTATTAACACATTAATGGGTGAACCCCAAAGTAATAGATATTTATAAACAAATGTATTGAATTCTAAACATGTTTATAATGCAACAACGTAGAACTAAACCACTGCATCTAATTACCCGTTATTCCCTATTAATAGGCAGGGAATGGGTCCGGAAAATCCCGTGACACATCGGCGGGCTAATCGGAGGTCAATATCGACTTATTCGTGGAAAATTCAACGTACTTTATTCGTTCCCTTCCCACTGCATAAGCCTTTGTTAAGTTTTATTGAAATGATTGGTAGTGGCCATACTGCTAGTTATGGTGATAGTTTTACTGACATGGGTAACAATATAATTTATTTTTAAAAGTAAATAATTATTCTTACTTTCAGATGGGGCAAAACATCTACATTAAACTTAAAACTTTTAGTTATATTAGCGGTTAAAAACAGCCTAATAAGAACGACGCTCGCGCGTTGGTCAAAAGCTGTGTCGACTTACACTCGTTCATTTATAAAAGAGTGTTTCGTAATAATATGAATTTTTAAGAAGGTAGGTATCATTTTGGTGAGAAAAAAGTCAAAATAAGGAAAACGTCTTATTAAGAACTATGACCACCTGTAAAGATTTCTGATTTTTTAAACAAATATGTAGGATCATTAATGCATTTTCATGTTTATATATTTTTTATATTTAAGGTCAGCAAAATATAATAAGGTCAATCAATGTCGGAATGTGGTTTTTGTTTTCAGTCACCACTCTGATTTCGAAAATCAATTCTACAATCTTATTGCATTTTTATTACAAACAAAGTCATTGCTTGGTCAGGGGAAAGATATTATAATATAAATGGTGCGGTCGCACCGGCCCTGCTGAATACTTTGATGAAATTGTATTTAAAAAAATCACTAAGAAACTACTCACCCGAAAGCAGTCGTCAGACACCGTGTAGACTGCCACATTCCTGTCCACGTCCCCCACCACGTAAGCCTCATCCATCTGCAAAGCGGTCATGTTCAGACCCTCGAACTCTTCAACTCCTGGGTCCTCCAACCACGACTTCATCACATCCTTACACCACTCCCAAGTATTATTCGCCACTGATTCATTCATCTTAAAGTTTGTAACTTCTTCTCGAGCGAAGTAGTCAAAACTGTCGCTTCAGACGCTATTTAAAAACTGTATTTGTGTCATATCGCGAGTCATTTTATTGTGGAACGCACCCGACGTTGTTTACTAGGTTTATTTGCGTACGGAGCGGTACGAGTCGTGCGTGTGTCTGCGCAGACCGTGTGAAACTGACGCCGCAGCGGCCGGACCGGCTCCTCACGATAACGTACAATAATTAAAATGCTCTCTGCACCCAATCGGGAAAACCTTGCAACAATGAGACGAAAGCGCATTGCATTGCATTCTTGAAACTCCGATTACAGATTCCAATGAACGCTCGGGTACGCTTGGCGTAGGTTTCGCTTGCTATTGTTATGGTATCGAGTAGCTTTATAAACGCTAATCGAGCAGAAATTTCTCATGAACTTGGATAACCTGATGGTTGTAAATGAACAATTGTGTATGCTGCTTTGAAAAGAAATTATACCACAACACAATGTTAAGCTTTTCCTGTTTGGCAACATTAAGAGCGTGAGCTGGGACTATCGTTTATCCGTATTAAAAAGTAAAGGACTGCAATTCATTTGCTTATTGAAGAAGTAACAACATTCATTCTGCTAAAATTAATAAATATTATACCCAATGCTCTCAAACGAAAAGCATAAACGTACATTCACCTGTGGATTAACTTGACCCTGGTAGTTTGATTTATTTCGAATAATTAACCAACGACACTTTTATTCATTTGCACCATTCAAAATTAGTAGGAAGATTGTGCACCATACAAAAAAAATTGTATGGTAAACAAAAGCGATCACGCAATTGAGACTATTGATTGTTTTTTTTTTCGTAATAAATAAGAACAGTACCTACATGCTTTGAATTTGGGAGTGTAATATATAACAACAAATTATGAATGCACAGAAATTTATTTCGAATTTCAATACAATATGCACATCGATGGCTGTTGCCATGATTTTGATACACTGACATTAGTTAAAGATTCGTATAAAATTGTCTAACATAGTATGTACAAAGTTAATTATGAAAGTTCAGTCTAAAATTGTTATAAGGTCAGAGTGAACCGTTTGCTCTTTTCATATATTTTGAGCAACATTTGGAAGCCATTCACAAAGTTATTCTTTATTTTAAACTTCGTTTCAATAAGACAAAATCGAGCTCTTATTTTATACCGGCGCCCTTATTTACATTACATTTAACCTAAGGCTTTGTTGCCGTGAAAACGGTAGGATAAAAATTATCACAATGTATTTCTGATGAAAGATATCTCTATAGATATTTACGTTTTAGTAAAGTCAAGCCATTCTTGAGCAAAGTAAAGTCGATGTACTAAATATTGTTTTTATAATAATTAACTTTATTTTTTTTGTTGAAACGAAGTATAAACTTTGAATAAAATCATTCACTTTATATTATGTCTCAAAATAGTTTAATATTACGAATATTATATTATATACAATTACGATAAAAACAAATCAAAATATTTTCAAATACATTATTCATAAAATATAAATAGAAATATGACATTTAAATAGGCCTGTTAGATAACAAATCCTTATTTCCAGCAAATCAGATTTCCAAATATAACATTTTTCTTGCAACACCATAAAAGTGTGGTTTAGCCAGGCGGGTAATGCGTTTGTAACAATTTTTAATTTCAGTACAGTTTTGGAATTGTGATCAAAATATGTTTAATAATTCCAATACACATGATTATACAGTACTTTCAGATCTAAACATACATTTTTTTATATTTTCAACACGCAACCAAGTAATAATCTCTCACTATAGGATAAGTCTATTCTAAATCAGTATAAGATACCATCACAGGCCCACGATATCTTGATACAACATCAAGCAAAGATATGTTATTGCTATTACAATAATACTTCAAGCAAACGTGTAAAGCACCATACAAAGTATTTCAAAGCTCAAAAAGTAATACAAAATAGATATATTAATTTGGAATGTTATATAAAACCGATTCTAATGTTTACGTTTACGTTAAACGTAATCATTCCTATTACATGCTATTTTCCATAGAAAATACGTGATATCTTATTATTTTGATTAAAAAACAGAACGACTTTCACTGTTTAATTTGGCACCAACATATGTGATTATAAAACTTTATCAATCCGTTAATTCATCCGAATTCCAATAACATCCCTAAGATTCTTACCAACAATCAATTTTTAATTAACTCACTTAATAGTTTTAGTATAGTAAATATGAACTGATATGTACCTTTATTTTAAGTGTCTTTTGCCTAGGCACGTAAGTATAGAACATTTCAGATGGTCGCTGAAATCTTAAATACAGATTTTGCACGAACTGACCATCGATTTCATAAAAAAAAAGTACACTTCATTTTATTCAAAATTTCATTGATTTACATAACATAATAATTTCATAACGCGGGCAAAAAAATGTACTGAACAAAAAGAAAAAACTAGATATCACTTTCATACTTAAAACTAACAATGCGCAAGCGAGACAGCGAATACATATTTTGTACGCAACGCAACAATTTTTGCACTAACTACAAGTACAATTACTGTAAACAATTATAATGTCGTTATTTCCATACAAATTAGGTTATTATTTCAACCAGTAGAGTGCGCTGGTGGACGATCTGTCAAATAGTACAGAGTTATAATAAATGTCTTGTTTTCTGTTTGTTACTAAATCGTATTTTCTTGCTTTATCCTTTAGCTTAAGCCATAACAATTTCGTTTTTGTTTTTTTACAAACCGCTTAAGCGCGCTGGTGGTCTTAACTATCAGTTGGAATAAACTTTTATAACTCGCCTTAATATCTCAATTACCACTCACAAGAGAGGTCACTTTTCCAATCTCTAGAGCGCGCTAGTGAATTCAAAGAGCTGTCAAATATTACTGTTTATTTTAAATTCCTTGGCTGCAGTTAACATCACAGTGTTACATGTATACACTCTGCAGGTTGTTCTCGATCAACACAAAAGGTTTTTTATTCACATCTGTTCACGATCAGTAATAGTTCGTACTCCACATAGCATAGCGCGCTAGTAATACTACCACTACCGCGGTATGTACTCTATTGGGTACCAAGTTAGGGTAAGTAAATTGGATGTTTTCTTGAGTGTAAAAAAAAACTTTTTTGATTTTATTTTCAAGTCACAAAAAGTGGGACTCTCATATCGTCGAATAACCGCAAGGGCGATAGCGTTCTTAACTGGTCGCTGGTACAAACGCGAATTCGAATAACTGTCAAATATTACAGTTAGTATATTTTAAATTCCTTGTCTGCATTTAACATCACACTTATTAATGTCGATAGTCTATAATCGATCAATAACACAGTAGGAATTTGATTTACAATCTATTTTCGATCAGTAAAAGTCCGTACTCCACATAGCAGAGCGCGCTAGTAATAGCTACCGCGGTATGTACTCTAGCGGGTACCACGCTAGGGTCTCTTCTCGCAGTGGTAATGAATGAAGAGGTATCACCACTCCGCCTAGAAACTGGTTCTCCTGTAGTGAGTCGTAATGCCACACTGTGGCCTGAAGGCTCCTGAAATATAATTGAAACAGTTTTATTCAATATTCTAATTAATGTTTAAAAAGTGTGTGTTTTTCATTAGATGAATCAAACGAACAGGATACATATATACATTAAATCAAGTCTTCGTCCCTTACGGGGTAGGCAAAACCGATAGTTTCGACAAGACTGAAAAGCAAATGGCAGTCTGATAACATAAAATCTTTTTCCATGTTACCTTCGGCAGTCACGCCCACTTGCCATGCTAGGACGGAAAACGATGTACTCAACCAAATAAATTGTATGATGGATTGAAAATAATGACAATATAACAGTAGAGTTTCTACCTGTTTTGTATAACCTCGATGGGTAGCCGGTATTCGAGCATCTCCATGAAGGAGGGGTGCGAGTTCCGTTTCAGCACTCGTGTCTTGCGTTTCGTTTCTTTGGTCGGATCTGGTACTAGGTACACCTGAAAATAATAGCAAATGTTAATATGAAAATATTTTTTTGTCAAAAGAAACATACCCAAAACTAACAATAAAGAGACTGGCCGTTGTATATTCTTTAAGCATACGCGTTGGTGAAAACAAGTCATAATTCTTTGCGCCCTAAAATCTCAATCTACGAATCGGTTATTGGCGACAGCACCGGCGCCGTCACGATATTGTGCTTTATTGCGAGCACATAAGGCTCATCCGTCATGGTTACCGAAAGCACTTATAGCTAGCACTTCATACTCAAAACAAGAGCCAATGCTAATATTTTTCTAATTGACAAAACCAAATAATATGAAAAAAGCCCGATTACCTTGGCCGCTCGCCGCCCGCGTACTGTATGGACAGTTTCAGCAAACAACACTCCTGTTGATTCTGAGATGTAATAATGATAAAATAAGCTCTATTACCTTGACATAAGGGTTAGGCGGCAGTCCCTGCGGCGTGCTGGCGAGCGACTGCGCGTGCAGGATCAGCACGGAGAGCACGCCGCCCGCGTACTGTATCGACAGTTTCAGCGAGCCTGACCCGTTGTTCTCTACTTCTGTTGATTCTGGTAAAAAAAAAACATATTTTTTACAACGTGACCAATTGTCAGTGATCATTAAATTGAACATTGATACATACATGTTCACATACATTTTTTTCTAAATACATCAGGTATTTGGAAAAAAAATTAAACTTTGGAAAACAAGTATTAGCTATTTTTAAATTAAGTTTCAGATTTTAATAAACAGCCATCTTCAAATAGAACTTTAAAGATTGTGAAATCGTTACCCATATTCATTCCTTCCAACTACAACCTGAGACAATGCAATTAAAAATAAAAAGGTACCTCTATTCTTCATCCTCTGCGGCTCCACATCCTGTTGGTCCCTCAGTAAAGGATGGAAGAACGTATAAACGAGATCAGAATGAGCGATCTCATCCGCCAAATTGAAAAGAGACGTGAGAAAGGCTTGGACGTCACCGAAACGACGCTGTGCCACTTGCTGAATGTTTGAGCGGCCGACGTGAAGACCAGACGGTAAACTGCAACAAAACAGGTTAAAATTATCGATTAAGAGGTAAAAAAATCCAATGCTAGAAATGGCCGGTTAGACATGACCTGTGTCCAGCAAAAACTCTTGTTTTCACCTATTTAAACGAACGATAAATACGGACGCACGTAACATTGTACATATGTAAATGTGTACGAATTATATGCCTTTCTCATCTTTGCGTGTTCCCAGTTGCATCCTTTTCCGTTCTCTAGCATATGTACGCGTCAAATTCAGAAATTATTTAATTACTGCTTCCCTAGTGACCGTATTATCAGAAATATATCAAATAGGAATCAATAAATCCATATTTCACAAAAACCAAATGTGACCTTTGTATTTTACTAACGATCCTATCCCATTAACGGTGAGGACGTGATAATACGCATGTACATTTGTATACATCCCTCGATACGATTGTACTATTTATTATTTGTTCCTATCTCATACCATTAGTACATTTGTTAATAGGTAAAATAAACACGACCGTGCCTGATTGGGAGCGAAATTCGAGCGAGATAAGATAGATTCACAACATTCCCCTATCGCTATCTAATCGGTATCGCGTATTGATTCAAACGGTAATGAGCGAGAAACACTTGTCAATTTAAAATTTTGTGAAAGTGGCCCGTGCGCAACTAATATGGCGATTGTAAGGGATGCGCCGGATCGTAAGTATTGTCAACGTTAATATCTATATCTTTTTTCTTTATTTATTTAATTCCTATAATAAAAGTGCACAAAGTAATAATGGTGCATTGATATCTATATAACAGTTAACTCTTAATTTATAGTAATTTACTTTACCAACAAATTTTGTAATACATAATACTTTGAAATAATATTATGTTTTATTACAAAATCAGATATGTCCAATTATTAGCATCGTTGAAAAGTTGATGAAAATATTTCAATAAAGGCAAACTCTTGATGTTGCGAGACCCATAGGACGCCTATTCAAACATGTGATAAAGTCCTTCAAGGTATGCCGTACACCTGTTTGCTTATAGTTTCCGTGTTGGCCATGTTGCCCCACTGATGGACATAGATCCCTTGATTCTGTCATAGATTTCAGTCTAATTTATGCCTAAGTCATACGGATGTACCGTGTGGTTCCCGGCACTAATACAAAAAAGAATAGAACCACTCCATCTCTTTCCCATGGACGTCGTAAAAATTCTATCATTAAGTCAAATAGCTGAACGTGGCCATTCAGTCTTTTCAAGCCTGTTGGCTCTGTCTACCCTGCAAGGGATATAGACGTGACCGTATGTATGTATGTATGTCATACGGATTAGTATAACACATAAGATAAATGTATTACAATTGTTTATTGTAGAGGGGAAACGATCAAGGGGACGTAGCCCACTTAGATGGACTGACCAGATACGTTCGACTCTGGATAAGGACCTACATGAGGCGCTCCACACCGCTAAGGACCGGGCAAGGTGGAGAGACGTAGTGCGCTCTAAACTGACTTGTCTCCGGGGAGTTCACGACCCTCAGTAATGAGGTTTACGACGCAAGAAGAAGAATTATAGAACATACGTTCTTTAATTATTAATTTACAACATTTCAGCGGCCAATCCGATCAGTTACGTTGCGACAGTAGCGTTTTTCTGCTGCGTGTCCTGCGTAGTGCTGATGTTCTTTCGAGGGTTCCGCGCGCGGATCAACGTCGCCTCGCAACGGTCGAGGGATGAGAACGTGCCCGTCGTTTGTATTAGCGGCGCGTACAGAGCTAATAGGGAGGAGTTTATTGGTGGGTTTTTTTTTTTCGAAAGAATCATATTTTAATTCTTCTGTGAGTGACTGCAACGCGAAAAGGAAACGCCGGAATATTTAAACTTATAAAGGCAAAAGTTCACTGTCACGATTCCTTTCAATAATAGGCATTTGGTCTTCGTTAATAATTGTCATTAATTTTTCATTGTTTTTCTTCTCTCATGAGACACACAAAAAACACAAAGACTACACATAATTTTTCCTTAAATCTATTACTAGTTTATCACAAAAATATTTATTTTATTTCCACTTTTCAGAATATGGTAGAATTGCGGAACCTCCTAAAAAGATATCACCTTCAATGGTGAGGCTGCCACTAAATAATAACACGATCAAGGCCTCAAAAAGTACCACTGACATAAGAGAACCAGATTTCGTGCCTGTTATGCTAAACAAAAGCACTCCGGACATTTCCTTCGACCCTAGAGGTGGAAAAAATAACGTTCCTGAGGTTCAATTGCGACACCCAGAGAAGAGTCAGAAAGTATTGAAAAAGGAGGAGAAAGAGAGGTTGAAATTGGAGAAGAAACGACAAGCCGAACATAAAGCGCGGGAAAAGGCGGCGCAAGAACAAGCAAAAAAAGAAAGAGTGAGACTAGAGAAGGAACAAGCGAAGGCGAAGGCGAATGAGAAAAAGGGAAAGAAGAAAGTCGTAGCGCCCCAAGCTCCGCCTTTACCTAAAAGTCCCCCACCACAGACTTCAACGGCCCTCCCACCACAAAGCTCAACGGCCTCCCCACCACAGGCCTCAACAGTGCCCGCACCACCGAGACAGCCATACCCGACAGACACTTTGAAAAGTGATATCAACAGGAGCAGCGGTCCACCCCCTTACTCAGAATTAGCAGAACCTAATAAACCAGACAAGGCGAATTCTAGTAATGTCAGTTTTGGCAAGCCCATAGACAACACACCTAGCAGTTGGGACATGGTCACGCAGCATAGACAACAGATGAGTCGACCCACTTCTACGATTGGTGGCGCTAGGAAGCAAGTGGTTATGGACTTGCAGTACAATTTCAATAAGAATGTGGATGACAAAGACAATAGTGAAGCGTGATATGAAATATTGTTTGTTTGGTGAATGTGTTTTACAAAAAAAAAGGAATAAAAGTGAGATATGTACTATATATAAGTTATTAAATGTAGAAATAAAATATTTTTAAAATAAAATAAATTCAAAACAAAAGCTTATGTAAGATTAAGATTACTCAGTGTTAAAGTAGGTATACACCTATTTTAATTCTAACTAAAACAATTGATAAGTAACTATTTATCGATTCATGATAAGATTATATTTAATTGAAGATTATGATTTCTCAAGCGATACTCGCCACGAGTTTGGAAAAATACATTTGCATTAAGTATAACTAAATGACAAAAGTAAAATCCTAATGATATTATATCTGTATGGTGATTTGGATTAGAAATTGATTTTAAAGGTAAAATGTATAATTTATCTTGCTTGAAGTCGCAAAGAGGATACAGAAGAAATCCATTTTTATTTTACCCAAGGATTTAGCCAATGAGAACAAAACCAAATTCTAATTTTAATTTAATCTGGCTACGACATTTGAGCAACACACAAAGAATATCATTTTACAAAGACCTTTTTGGTCCTAATCTAGCTTACAAACTATCTATTATAAAATATGACATTGACATTGCCCGTGAACCTTGACCAAAAGAGAATATTTTTCTGTACAGGCGATATAACATGGAGCGCGTGGTTTGCCCTCGTTTGTATATACATAAGTTAAAGTAAAAAAAATAAAGTATTTACCTGTGAACCTTGGCCAATGGGAAGAGCAGACATATCTTCTGATACAGTTCGGTGAAGTGTTTGTATGAGCGATACAACACAGAGGGCGTGGTTTGTCCTTGTCTGTATATGCGAAGCGTGTACACGTAGTGCTTTTCCGGGTCATAACGCTTCTCGAAGCCGAGACATTCCACGCTGACTAGACGACCTTCTTGGGCCATTCTGTATAAAATAATTAAAAAATTGTACTTACTAGATAAACTACTTGCCCAAAATATAAAAAAAGAACGATGGTAAACAAAAAATTTTAAGAAATAAAGTATATAATTAAATACTTAATAATCATCATCCTATTGGGATCTATGCCGGAAGTACTTTCCATGAGGAACAACCTGGGGTCGCCCTTTTTATTTATTTTAAACCTATATTGAACCTTAAACCTATAACAAGTGAACTTAATGTCAAAGCATTATCTAAGAAATCAAATCATCATCATCGTCGTTTCATACAATATCCACAAAAAATAGACTAAAATGCCTGGAAATTTTGCTTTTAAGATTTTTCTCATTAGGTATATGCTACAATTCTTTTCTTTTTTTAGGCGATTGGCTAGCAACCTGTCACTATTTGAATCTCGATTCTATTATTATGCCAAGCAGCTGAATATGGCCTTCAAGTCTTCTCAAGATTGTTGGCTCTGTCTACCCTGCAAGGGATAAAGACGTGACTATTTGTACACATATGCTGTAATGGATGGCGACTCACGTATAAGTCCTCGGCATGAAGGAGAGCAATTCCGATGAATTACTGCTCTGGTCACCGCTTGCCATCATCTGTGCGAGGTTGTGAAGGAAGAAGTTGATTGGCGTGAACCTGTAGATTATCATACATATTTAATATCAGATCTACATCCACATTGAAGACAAAAGTATGCAGGGATCGTGGTAAGTGGAAAGAATAGTCCCTGCTTACTACGTATTTAAACATCCCTATTTAGTTGGGCAATACCTTAACATACAGAATCAATCTTACTCTTTTATAACAAATTTTACCTATATGAAATCAGATTGGCATGTTAGTGTCTTCCACTTTTATTAACCACTCACTTTTATCAAACACACGTAGTGGGAAAAGACGAGATTTATTATTTCTTGCTTCCAAATCGTTATTCAAGGACTATACTCCTTAGCATGCTTTTGAAACAACATTAAAACAATAAACACATATAACCCCCTGTTGCTACTGAGTGTTTCACTCTATTAACACCCAGTTTGTTAAAAGATTGCGCGGGAGACCTTTCTATGAGGTGATTTCTCAAAATTCCCATGGGATTCCTTATACTGACTTGCTCT
Organism: Amyelois transitella; assembly: GCF_032362555.1. Lineage (NCBI taxonomy): Eukaryota > Metazoa > Arthropoda > Insecta > Lepidoptera > Pyralidae > Amyelois > Amyelois transitella. The sequence continues at coordinate 3,759,446 of NC_083509.1, forward strand.
TGAGCGAGGAATGTATGAGCCGGGCGAAGGCGGCGGCGGCTTCCGCGTTGGTAGCGGCCGGCAGCAGCGCCGCGCGCACGTAGTTCACGGCGGCGCTCGTCACGCCCGACACGCCCGACGTCGCCATCTGGCGGGAGAAACGGGGAATGACTTCATATACAAATAGTTACGTCAGACACAGGTAAGTAAAAGCTGCCAAAAAAGTATAGAATAATTTAGCAGGTATACCTTATTACATATTTAAAAAAAATAGAGATACCATTTTAATAGAAAGTCAATTATTATAAACATTTCTGAATCAAAAAAGAATTTAATGTCATAATATTACATTTTATTAAGCTTCGGACTATTTATGACGAATTGATACAGTGATTTTGCATATCAACAAGAACATCATATAGACTTACCAAAGCAAAGAGATCGAGGATGTGGTCGTGATGCGCCCTCACGATGTTGAACGCCATACAACACAGCTCTACAAAATGTTGGAACCGCTGTGTGGGACGTTCTCGCCCGTTGATTACATACACCATGTCGTGGGTGAGTACGAATGGTGCTCTATCCCTGACAAAGTATAATAAGGTTTAATTAATAATTTGTCCTGTCGCTTGTCACGGTTGCGTCTTCTTTGAAGAGCCACTCGTCTCCGTAGCATAGCATGCGCGAAACCGTTTTTATCGCGCGAAAAACTATCGCTGTTCCGGTTCACGTCATAATAATAAGCGAAACAGCGATAGTTTTTCGCGTGTTAAATATGGCGTCGCGTCTGCCACGGAGGTTGGAGTTGAAATATATATCCACGAGCTAGCGTTAGTTAAATCAGTTATTACGGCTTCGTGTAATTGAATGACTTACAGAGAAACCTAAGCGATACCAATAGCGTTTATCTACATCCAAATGTACTTCGTTAAAGTGCTTCCTAATTTATCTACAGGAAAAGGTGCAGTGATCCTTTATTTTATTCGTAAGCAAATTTCAACTCATAGCTATTGAGAACTACCTTATAATCAAATTTTAACTATACAATATAAAATTGATTGAAAGAAACCGAATTTAAAATGTTCGTATTTGACATCTGTCAAATAGGCTTCTTTATTTCTCGACGTCTTTTAAACATTATATGTCAGACTATTATATGTTGTTTCGTACGTATTTGCTTACTCTTTCGCCTCTCCTCCTCTCTTTTACCTCTTGAAACATTTTTAAAGCCCTAGAGTATGCGTCAAATATTTCTTATGAGTCACACCGGATACTTTTATCTTATAACCAAAACTTAATACTTCTACAGATATCACGATAATAACGAGATAATACAAAAATTACTTAAACTTATTGTAAACATAATGTGCAGCGGTTTCTCATATTGATAATAGTTTTTACCCAAATCGTGATGATGTTTTAAAAAGGAATTGATGGTACTTTATTTTGTTCTATATTTCTATAGATATATTACCGTTCGAATTTTCAGTTGTAGGTTTGCTATGAAAAGATATTACGTCTGGTTATCTATCTTTGTAACGGTTTACACCAAACCATATTTTTGATTTGCTGATGCACAAGTTGTAGTTAGTATTCTTGCCTCTTAGTCGCCTTCTACTAGATTTGCAGGGAAAGATGGAGTGGTCTTATTCTAATCCCTATCTCTCTGGCGATAACTATTCGTCCTAACTCTACTCTTTATTTCTTAAATTTTCATAATGTACCTTTTAAAATTGCCAAACATCTGGGCGTCTCCAAGGAACTTTCCGAAGTCGATATGGAAGAGATGTCCCGAAGTCTTCAACATAATGTTGTCGTTGTGGCGGTCGCAAATGCCGAGCAAGTACGTCGCGACGCTGTAGCCGGCACAGGACGCTAAAAGTGAAAAACGAGGTAGTTTTAAAATAACATACATACATATAGTCACGTCTATATCCCTGGAAGGGTAGATTGAGCCAACGGCCTTGAAAAGACTGAAAGGCCATGTTCAGCTGTATGGCTATATGATGGAATTGAGATTCAAATTGTGACTGTAGCTAGCCCATCGCCTACATCAGGAATCGCAAGTTTTTATCCCTCGATCGCCTTTAACGACAGCCTTGGGAAAGATATGGAGTAGTTCTATTCTAAAGTGCAGGATACAACGCGGTTTTCAATTGTTGATCGGGACTTCGCCGTTATTTATATTGGATTGAGAACGGCCTGATGTTAACAAGATAAAGTGGCAGTATATGCAAGTTCAAATAAAGCCTTTTAATTCTTGGATTAAAAATCCCTGTTGATGTGGGTAACAGATAGTGAGGAGGGAATTCGGTTGGCATAATAAAAGACTTGCGTATGGAGAGATGTAGGTAGATACTAAATTTGGAACACCCATTATTTTTATTATTTCTACCGTCCGTGGATAGCAAACAGCCAGTATACATTACCCGTAAAGTTGTCCCGGGCGCGCTGGTACTCCAGCTCGGAGGGGTTGTGCTTGGCGAGCCACTCGGCTATGGGCTTGTCCTTGAACGACCCGGTCAGGCCCCACTCCGTCTGGATCGCTCGCAGCGTTTCCGCTTCTGTCACTATTTCTATCATTCCTGGACGGTAACAAAACATGTAGGTTATTTTCCTGCTCGTACAATTTTTAATGGTATTCATAAATAATACTTCTTTCAATTTCTCTTATTTCAATGGTATTCATAAATAATAGTACCATTACACTTTATCTTGGATGTTTTGAATCATGTTATATTACTAAAAATGTAAAACCATGACAAATTAAACATATTTGATAACTGACCTTTATTTTTACTAGTGGGTAACGATTGGAACGTGACCATTCGTAAGTCTAAACCCGCCTTGAGCCACAAATCGTCCATCACTTTGATTACTTGCAGTACTAGAGAATCTTGGCGAAGATCATCGCCGACCTATAAAACAATGAAACACATTTTCAAAAAAGCTTTCATGAGACGACTGATTTATTAAGTAGGGACAGTATTTTCTTCCTCCTGATATTCGTCCCTGTTACATTTCCAAGCCTCTATAGAGGAGCTAAAGGTGCGCCTCTGACTATGATACTGGATTGAGTAAGTCAGTTATTTACACGAAGCGATTCCCATCTGACCTCCACACCCTTAACAGGGAGCCATACATCATAATTGCACATCCAGTTGCCAGAGTTTGCAGGTTTCCTCTCTGTAAAAGCATTCGTTAGCGCTCAATCTAATTTATATGAAAATTTTCATAACATACTTTTGGTTTAGTGACCTAAAGCAAAATATTATTTATATCAATGATTTGCTTAAGTTTACCTTAAACATAGCGGGTATCACAGCATTGTCGCTGCCGATAAAGTTGATCTTCAAAGGCAGGGTATTTGATGAGAAGTATGTACAAGATCTGTGAACAAAATATTTTTAATTATTATTTTTAATAGGATTTAATAGAAGTAAAAACGGCGAATTTTAACACATATAAATATTTATCTTGCACTATAATTTCTCCATCCAAATTTCTCTCTTTTCTGACTTTACCCAGCAAAGTCATCGCGCGAGTGGCGCCACCACAAAGGCGGAATTTCTCTGATCTACTTTTTTACTACAATATGTTACTTACTTTATAAATTTCATTTAGAAAAATGTAAGGACTGAAGACATAAGTAAATAAATACATACTTGACGTCGACATCGTGGACGTGTGCTCTCAAAGCGAGTGGTAGCGCGGCGGGTTCTTCCCGCAACAAAGAGGATACGCGAGTGGCGCCCCCGCGAAGAGCGGACATTCTTTGAACGTCTTTGGCTTTCTTCACAGATAGGGCCACTTCACTTAGCGTCTGAAAAAGGGAAATTTAGATTAAGTGTTTATCTATACTTGATTATTACACCTATGCGTTTACTTAGTACTTTATAAAAAAAAACGTGTTATAGAGCAGTATTTCACATATGCTAAAAAGCTTTCTAAAGTCAATATTTATGTAATACTATACTCGTATGTGTGTTCAGTGTGGTTTCTCCACTCTTTTTCTTCATAATCAATGGTAACTATACTCATGTTGACGAGCAACTATCGCCAGTCGTCCAAGTTCTCCGCGCACAGAGGAAGTGACACGCGTAACAACAATCTGTACGAAAATTTTCTTAACATAATCAATCTCCTGGAAATACTGAATCTACTGGTCTTATATAGGCATGCAGCAGCTTATTTATTTATAAAAAATCCTCACGTTCACAAGCAACTGCTGCCTCAACAGAGTCGCGTGCAGGTTGTCCCCGCACAGAGCGAGCAGCGCGCGCAGCAGCAGCCGGTAGCGCCACGCGGCCGTCGCGCACGCGTCGAAATCCTGAGGCTCGCCGGGGCCATCTTCTAAGGTGATGCCGAGAAACTCCTCATTTGCTGCCTGAAATTAATATCATACTTACATTTATATTTTCGAGAAAAAATAAATAATTAATTCTTCCTTGAATCCATAGGAAATAGAGACTCATACAATAAAACGGCTAACATAGGTTTGTAGACGTTCATATATGGTCCTTCGAGCCGGATAATTAATCTTAATTTTACCTGTGGCACGCTAGGCAGATTGTGAACCAACAGCCAGAACAACTTATGAGCGACAGCCGGCGCGGCCAAAGCTCTTGATAATAATAATTCTGAAACAGAACGAATCCAATAAAGTCCAAATAAAAGAACAAAGAATTATTTGACTTTTTATCATCAAACACATCTGGTGGATTAAAATTGGACACGCACATAGTATGTACCCATGTCATAAAATCAGAATTAAGACGAAATTTTAAAATGTTAAGGTGTAACAAGCATTAGTTGCGACGTTAATTCTATGAGCGAGCACTTTATAAGATAGTAAATATATTAAACACTTTATTGCACCTTGGAAGTGAAACATACAATAACAGCACAAAGAGACAGACATGGTAGAAAGGCGGATCGCCAATGCAATCTCTTCCAGTCAACCTTTGGATGGAAGATGTGAAGTGATTGGCGTTGGCGCAGAGCAAAATAAATAAATGCTTTTAAATGATACAATAAATACATAATAATTACATATACTTAGGATAGGACAGAAAGATAATGAGACATACGAGGCTTTTGAAACCATCTTTAGTTTTTACTACACGATTGTGAATTTGCTGTTATTTATTTGTGGTAAAATAAAGAGCTACTGTATTGTATAAATAAATAAATAAATATATACGGGACAAATTACACTGATTGAGTTAGCCTCGAAGTAAGTTCGAAACTTGTGTTACGAGATACTAACTCAACGATACTATATTTTATAATAAATACTTATATAGATAAACATCCAAGACCCAGGACAATCAGAAAAAGTTCTTTTCTCATCATGCCTTGACCGGGATTCGAACCCGGGACCTCCGGTGTCACAGACAAGCGTACTACCGCTGAGCCACAGAGGCCGTCAGTCTGAAGTCTGGGCTTTCCTGATATCGACTGGGAAAGCATTCCATAGACAGACAGCTTTTACGGTGAAAGAGTAGTAAACTATTATTATTCCGAATTAGAATCAGTGTGTTAGTGTAAAGTGAAAAACTTACCAGCGAGAGGACTACATTCGTAAGTCTCGAATCTCAGTCCTTGTACGAGTTGCGGCAGAACGCAGCACAGATCGTCGTCAGAAAGTCCGTTTAGCAACTGTGAGGCCGTCTGGCGAACTGCGGCGTCGGGGAAACTGAAAAGAATAATAAAATAAAAAATATTACTTATTACTATTATATCTATGACTCAATGGGTCCCAAAAGGGCGTAGACCCCGGAGAAGATGGCGGGACGACATCGACACCTTTCTCAGTGAATGTCAAAACTATGCTTCAAATACAGGCTTATGAAGGGAGTCATGGAGGCTTTGGAAATTAAATTGAAAAAAATTACATTGAACTTCGTCACTGCCCTCTCTGGCTGCTTTAGCAAAAAAAAATTGCTCCAGTGTTATTATTGTGATATTCCATGAAAGCTTAAAACTATTTACACATCATTGAGATAAAAAAAAGTATCACTTACCACGGCAGTATGAGGTGCATGGCATTTCTAGGCGCGGGTTTTCTCCACAATCTCAACAAGGCAAGCAGTTGCGAACGCTGCTCGCCGTACCACGCGGTCGCGGCCAGCAACACTAGTGGCAGGGCGCCGGCTAATTCTACGAGGTATTGGCGTTTCTCCCACATTATCTGAAAAAAGAAAGAACATGATCGAATCAAGTCAAAACGTCAGACCGTCAATTGAGTAATGCAAGGAAAAATGAAAACGAAACGACCCCCGTAACCTGCCCCCGTAGTATCAAGCGCCACGCCGTTTGTATCGCGAAAAAAACTACCGCTGTTCGCTTTTTATAATGACGTGAAACAGGACAGAGATCGGTATCATCATGCATCGCATCATCGCATCGGCATCGCGCGTGTCATGTTACAGGGGTTGCAGAAACGTGGAGAACGGACATGTTAGTGGGAAAAGGCCTCGTTATCACAGCTCTATACGTTGTTCCGATCACATTCGCGTCACTCTAGATTTCACTATCCACAACGCCCGCCGCCGCTAGAGAGAGAAGTTGAATGTAATCAACTAAGTATTTCATGATGACAAAAAATACTAAAAGAATATTGAGCTTTGTCCAAAAATATCCCGTACCTCTCTGCACTCGGTGGGCATTCTATTATAAGCTCCTTGTTCAATAAGATGCAACAGTTGCGATTGTGTGTGGCCGTCCAATGAGTCAAATTTGGGAAGATCTTCGGATGACACAGTTTTCTCTCGGCCCTCGTCACCGCTGGTCCATTTCACACCATTGTGGTCGTACAGGGGGATTTCTGTAAACAAGAACAATAATTTATATTGGACATAGCGATAATGACATTCAAATTAGACTTAAATTGCACGGCTGACAAGATACCTGAACAATTTATGGAATTTTAAACTACTTTATTCAAGGCAGTCTATCTAAAATACTAACTACTGAAGTAATTAAAAAGGAAAGGCAAGCCAGGCTCCGGGAAGTGAACAGAGTCCGCCTTTCACCATGAACCATACAGAAGTTGGTTAGTTAGGTAAATTCACGAAGCATGTCATAATTGGCAAACAAATGTTTGACACTTAAATGCTACACTGTTTGACAACGGGAAATTAGACATTATTTTACAGAGACAAACTAAAAATATAGGCACCTTATTTAGATTATGGATTCAAACCAACTCACCAATATTAACAACGGGGTACGGCGCTGGAGGTTCATGCATTCTGTTTGGGGCGGGGCCAATACGCCGGTCACAGCAGGAAGGCCATATCGGTAACACGTAGTTACCAGATGATAGCATGCTGGAAATAAAGGACATTTTATTATAAACGTGCTAAATATGTTTGCTTCTATTCTTGTAAGAGATGGCAGTCTCATATTAGAACAACTAAATTTCTTCTTTTAATTTTCGTCAATAGCACAAATCCGCAGCAATATTACAAACTGAATTATAACTCGATCATTCAATAATGCATACATGCAGCAAAACAAACAGAAGGGCGATGTCATTCTTGTTGCCTGTTTCTTTTGTTGACATTACTCATCTATGTATTTTTTTTCTTTCGAAGCTTGTCATTTGTTTTCGTCGAAACCCACCCGTCATAATCACTGTATAGCCACCCAGCCAAATTCCACCTACCCATACTTTCGCCATCATCATTATTTTGTTCATACATACATATGGTCACGTCTATATCCATTGCGGGGTAGACAGAGCCAACAGTCTTGAAAAGACTGAATGGCCACGTTCAGCTATTTGGCTTAATGATAGAATTGAGATTCAAATAGTGACAGGTCCCAAGGTAGCCCATCGCCTAAAAAAGAATCCCAAGTATTGTTATAGATTATTTTGTTCACTATACTCTTTATACTGATTCAAGTAAGAAATCTGTCAGTCATGACACTCACAAAACTCACACTCGCCAAATAGCTGAACGTGGCCATTCAGTCTTTTCAAGACTGTTGGCTCTGTCTACCCCGCAAGGGATATAGACGTGATCATATGTATGTATGTATGTATGTATGACACTCACCCGTCATAATCAAACAGCTGTATGGCCGCCCAGCCAAGCTCCACCTGCTCGTACTGTACATCTCCGTTCTCATCGCCGTCCTCGCTGTTTTGCTGACTGCTCTCGTTGTTTTGATGCTGACTGTCCAAGTCTCGCTGTGTCCGACCGTACAATGTGAGGACGAGACGAGATTCGCGGGGCAGAGTGTTGATTGGAAGGTCTTCTAAGCTTAACCTGATAAAATTAAAAGAAGTATAATTAAAAAAATATATCTTATATAAAAATATATAGACGTTTCAGTCGGGTTTATTACGCTAAATGTTTTCGTGTATACTTTTGACTGCCTGAAGAGTTAATATGAATATAATTAAAGATTACGTCAATAAGCTAATTGGTACTGGTACAATATATTTATAGTAGCATTGAACTTCGATTTCGCCCTCGGAGGGTAATATACCAAAGAAGCATCACTGCTAAATACTACAAAGGAGTTTGTCAAACTTCGTTTATAAAAGACCCTGCCACAGATCCGTGTATCGTTGTCTTTCGCGTTGGTATATATGTAAGTAGGAAAGTAAGAATTTACATAATACTTACCAAGCATCGAAAATGATCCTCGGATAGAATCCTGCGCACTCTATCTTGGAAGGCTGCGTGTACCGCGCCATCTTCAAAGCCCGAGTGCCGTGGTATATTTGTGCGTGGAACTGATATTCGTCGTGCGCCCAACATAGGGGTAGGCAGTGTACTGCTTCAATGCAAAATAACGTTGATTCCGAGATCGTGTGGGATGGGGCTGCTTCTGAAGACACAATTACATATAAACAACCACTTGACATTGGAATGGTAACAATATATAAATAGTGGGACGGAACAACACCTAATATGGATTGAAGGGAATGATCAAAAAATAGACTGTGTAAAAGAGCATGCGCAAACATACTTTCGCAACTGTTCGCAATCCAACAGCCTTGTTCCTGAATACAACGGTATGAGTATAATGACGACAGTTCGATGCATTTGAATAAAGAACTACTCACTTTCTGGATTCGAAGGATTTCCATAAGAATCTGCGAGCGTGAAATCTAACAGCCTTGTCCTAGAATATAGAGCTATGAGTGCTCTAACCGCGTCGCGAACACGACCGCAGTGCAGCGCGACCGTCTCGCGACTGGTGGCCGCTCGCAGCGACACTGAGCAATACGCCCCTTGTTCCGTTTGGATCTCTGGCGTCACTACATTGTTGTTACCCTGGAAATGTATAAAATCTTTTTATCACATACTTTTTTTAAGAAAGTTATGTTTGATGATAAAATTAACTTTATGATACTAGGGGACGAAGCAGAGATAATATCACCCTTATAGATATTATAATTCATACGTTAAGTAAAGACTTAACTTGACCAAAAGTTATCTGGCCAAAAAGTCCAAAAAAAAATTCCAAGTTAGACATATTACTTATACCAAAATATTGTATGCCAAAGAACAAAACGTCAAAATAATTAATACATACATATGTTCACGTCTATATCCCTTGCGGGGTAGACAGAGCCAACAGTCTTGAAAGGGCTGAATGGCCACGTTCAGCTATTTGGCTTAATGATAGAATTGAGATTCAAATAGTGACAGGTTGCTTGCCCATCGCCTAAAAAAGAATCCCAAGTTTGTAAACCAATCCCTTAGTCGCCTTTTACGACATCCATGGGAAAGAGATGGAGTGGTCCTATTCTTTTTTGTATTGGTGTCGGGAACCACACGGCACCAAAATAATTAATGCGATAAAAATTGTCCGCGACTCATATGTATAAATTGTTACCTTCCCGGCGCAGGCCTGCGCGAAGGCGTTGAGCGCGTGCGTGAGCTGCAGCGTCTCCACGGCGCCGGCCAGCGCGCAGATGGCCTTCACGGCCTGCAGCGCGGCGCTCGGCGAGCACGCGCCCTCGCCGCCCGCCACGCCCACCGCGCGCGACAGCTCGCCCTCCAGCGTCTCTGCCCATTTGTTATGTTTGTGTTACATAGCTGCCCTGGTATAACTAAAATGCCGTTATCTGCCAAATCCTTGTTTTAAGTAAAACGTCAGAAATGCGGTAAAAATTTCAACTGATGCCATTCATCAATGAGAACGCCTATTTATGACTTAAAGGTATCAAAAAGTCGTATATACAGATCGAAAGATTTTTTTTCTTATTCTACTGGTAAAAAAGGTGAAAATCCTGATGTCAGATAACAGCATTTTAGTTATACCACGGCAGATAGATAAACTCACTACAGCGTAAGTGCTTCGGTGGTCGAATCGCATGTGGAGCACAGGCACAAATCCCAATGACTATTTTTCTCAGTTATCGTGAAGAAATCTGAATGTGTAACCATGATCCAATGCCTGTTAGGTTCCCCTGCAAATGTGGCGGAAGTCAGTTGAGAGTCGCTTTGTGTAAGTCTGACTCAGGACCGGCAGGAAAATGCTAGATTCACGCCACTGCCACCCGGTCTAGGTCTCTCAGGGGGTAACAGTGAACTTCAAGCAGCTGAAAATGCGATGCTATATATTTGTATATCTTACAATTAGGACATGGAATAAAAAGATTTGAGAGTTTCACGATTTCAAAATATTAATAATAAAATTACCTAGCAAAATGGATAGATTGTCAAACGACAACATAGGTGTGGCTCCCTGCGTCGGTATCAAATCGTCTAACGTCAAATGCTGGGCCCTGGCGTCGTCTCTCGCTGTCCTCGCCAAGGTTTTGTCCGCCCCGTCGTGCAAACACAGCCTCACGTCTTTCTCGAGGCGAACGCATTCGCGGACGTACTCGTATTCGCTCAGCGAACTGCCGGCGGTTAGGTACTCTTTCGCACCCCACACCTTTGAAAAGGTAAAAAAAATTGCAAGTGAATAGATGGCATTGATGGTGCATTGAAGAAGCTATTCATATAGGTATTTGAGTGACCAATTTTAAAAACACAAGTAAAACCAATGGTTAAATTCGATTTATTATATTTTGTTTTAGAGACATCATGCATTACAGAGTTTTAGGCATTTTCTCATATAGATTAATTCAAAAGTTTTTTTTGGTTTTTGAGATAAAGTGTTTATGAGAAATAATATTCACTTTTGAAACACAATATTTGCAGTTTTTACAGACTTTGTGGTCAACTCTATATCAAAAAACGAGATGGTACCTATGTGTCGTGCAAATTATAATGATATTTTTCTTACCCGCAACATATAATCAGACATATCCTCTCTTATATCCTCCTCCAAAGAGCAAACTACCGTTAATATCACATGTTCTACAGTCGACTCCACTGAAACCAAATGAAACATTAATTTATATTTTTTACTTCAATAGAAACAAGGTCTACTTCTTAAAGCAAGCTCTTGATGAATGAAATACTTTAATTCATCAAATTAAAGAATTTGATTCTTCACAAATTTTAACAATCCCTTATTTGGTATTGGATGACAAAAACAATGAAAAAGGCACGTTCACAAAATAACAACCATATTTTGTTGATTTGTGTGTATTATTGACCTATTGGTCAAAGTCGGACCCCTTGAATTCTTTAGGAAAGGTGCAACTCATCTTTAAGCTTCCATAGTAGTCTAGTATTGACGAAAACACATTCTGCCAGCTGCTTCTCTTCATGTGCAGAATGTCAAAGTCAATGAAGGGAAAGGCTTACAAAGTTAGGATCTTTCTTTTATGCGATGGGCAACGGTCACTATTTGAATCCCAATTCCATCATTAAACCATACAGTTGAACATGGCCTTTCAGTCTTTTCGAGATTGGTAGCTCTGTCGTGACCGTAAGGAATAAAGACATATAATATATGCATGCCAAAAAATTGCTATAAAAAGCATGTTTACCATCAGACGTGAAGGTAATGGGTTCGTCGGAGTGTGTGTGGTGGACTAGTATCTTAATGCTAGTATTAGGCGGGTATTTCCCGCCAGAGCGCGCTGCGATCACGTGGCCAGGGTTAGTGGCCTCAGTGTGGACAAACTTTTCTGTAACAACAAGTATATCTATGCAATTCCGTCATATAAGATCTACATTTACATATATTTATGTTAATGACACGTTCTCTTAAGTTAATTACTTTAATGAAATCCAAATCAATCCAATGACATTCATTTACATGCCAACGCCGGTGATCGTAATAATGTACAGATGCTTAACAAAAAAGAACCGGCGCTGACGCCAGGAAGGAGACATAATCAAATCAAAAATTATACTCACTCCGTATGTCAAGCACCATTTTCAGAAATGCATTATGCTCGTTGTCGTATAGTCTAGTTCTACATTTTGTTATACAGTCGTACAGTTTATTCTGAAATAGACAAATGGTGATTAATATAAAATTGTGTACACAATAGCAGTTAAAGTATTTATAGAATGTGGTACCCAGTACTATAGAAAAGATGTCATAGTGAAGCACTTCCCAATTCAACAGGGTCACGGAGGGCAAACGTAAGTCGCCGCCTATAGGATGATGTGACCACGGATCATTGTAACATGATTCGAAACGTCCGAGATAAAAAAAAGGTACTTTAACCCCAACTTACCGTGGTAGGCCTTTTAGGAACAGCTGGCATCGTAGGTATCGTCTTGGGCGGTGGCGACGGAAGCATCGTCTTCTCTTTCTTACTAATAGTAGCGTACACAGACTCCCTCATCTCTGTCTCGCCGTACAAGAAGTCCAAAGGATCGTACTCCTCGTAAACACTGCCTGAGCATTCGCTGGTCCCTGCATATTCTAAACAATAGGAATAGAAAAGACACTATAGATGTATAAAAAAGGTGAAAATATTTTTTATGTCTATTTCTCTTCATCGGCTAAACCAATTATGATGAGAAATTCATACATTGCCTTCGTAATACAAATATTAATAGCCATTACAGTGCAAAACTTACATTTGTCTAAAAATAACTTGTTGTCTATAATTAAATTTATTGAATAATGAATATTTGATCAAATTTACGTCCACATAATGTAAGTAGGAACATTATAAATACTAAGTCTCGTCTTTATTCCCAATTTTCCAACGAGGTAGCCTCTTTGACTTTTCAGTTACAACTAAATAAAACTTATCGAAAAATACCAATCCATTCACAAAACGATTAATTCACACAATAAGAAAAAAAAAACGTTAATAATTAAACACGAAAACACAACCCATAAACTAATAGTATTTATGTAGTAACAATATATTTAACTAATGGCCCATGATGTGATTACTGACAAACAGTGATAATATCAAAACCAACAATCAAATTTTCAACCAACAATCAAAATGAAACCAACTACAACAGACTAAAACATTTAAAGTTACTAAAGAATGACCCTTAGTCAAAATCAAAACAACAAGCAATTAAAAAAATCGATGAATGAAGGTGGATTGTGAGGGAATATATTTTTTATAAAATTTAAAAACAATTAGGAAATCCTTTCTCTTTGGCAAAAAAAAAAAAACATCTAAAATCTAATCTCAGAAATCATACGAAGGCTAAAAAATGTTTTTTTTTATATTCCACTCACTTTCGGCTCATATTCATTGCCAGATTTTTGTTCAAAAGTTTCATAAGCTGATCATTAGGGATTCTCATTAGAAACTTAAAACATCAAAAGGCATTTTTTCTTCATCGCTTCTCGTTTGCAATGTGCCTTTATTCTCTCTATCTTTCATAGTAGCATATATTTGATAGCATAATCAACTTTTTTTATAGGTGTGAAAAGATTATAAAGTCATGTATGTGATACTTGACTTGAAAAGATTTAAGAAAACATATTTATTTATTTTAAATAACAATTAATTTGGAACTTCGTAGTTTCAATCATCATTTAATTTAAACCAATCCGGCAATGAAAATGCACCAGTTCACATTATCACAACCACAGAGGGTGCATATGAAAGGCTCATACAAACAATTGTGACAAAATATTGGTATAAATAAATTACGCCTTAGTGTTACCAAATTTTCAGTTTTAGCAAAAAAAAATATAGATTTCGTCCGTGTTTAATTTGTCATTTCTCTTCGAAACGTATATGCACCCTCTATAGTCACCCAGGAAATGAGACAAGCCACTCACCAGCGTTGTTTTGCTCAGTTAGTAGAGGGTCAAACGCTTCAAGCACACTGACTCTTACACTACCTGCGCCGTTCGTGTTCTTGCCAAAGTCTATCAGGTTCATTGATTTTGGCAGGTTGGCTAATGTGTCTGCGCCTTCGTTCGCCTGAAAATAACATTTATATTAAAAATGGATGTTAAAATGATATAATTATAATAAAAGAAAATTGAATTTCTACAATGACAAATTTTTTGACTGGTGCAAAGACTGCCAAACTTAAATTAGCTTTTGCAACATAAACTTTAAAAAACTTTTGTGATGTCACTACTTACTTCCGCCGATTTCCACGAAGAATTACTCTCGACGCTGTCCCTCGACGGTTCATTCTTAACGACCATTGGTATATTAACCGGAGGGTTATTCCCTACCGATTGAGTATTACTCGGCATCGGTGGGTACGTATGGTTCTGATCAGGCAACTGTGGGTAGAGATTCGGCCTGGTCGGTCTCGTGATCATGTTCGTGGTACTGTAGTTGTATGTGGGGGTCTGTGCTGGTGGGGGGTATCCTACGTACGGGGCAGGAGTCGCCATTCGCGTTTGACTGTATGGACTGTAACCTTGAGCGTACATTGCTGGGTTTGTTGGAGGGTACGGAGACGGCGGCTCTTGTTGAACGACCATGGTTGGGGGGTAATACGAATAGTTCGGCATGGGAGACGGCATTGGCGTCGGCATGCCGAACGGAGTAGTGGGGTATGGCGCCATAGAGTAAGGCGGATAGTTGTACCCATATTGGTATGGGGGGTAACCCGGCCTTTGATTGTAGTTCTGATTGTTCATAATGGCGGGAGATTGGTCTGGCGAGTTTAATGTAAGCTCTTCAGTTTGTTGACCTAATCTGGAACAAATAAAACAAAGACAATTAAATATCTGTGTATATAGGTATGTTATGGTCGATTGATATTTTATTGCAATGTCATGTCATTGAAAATTATAACATTTGTATATTTTGTCATTCAATCTATTATCACAGCATTGTGTTTTTATCAAAAAACCTTATCTTTTTTATCACTGAAGAATTATTTATGCTGAATATTTTAGAATTTTCGTAAGAACAATAAGTCTATATGAACGTGTTACAACATTGGCTACATAATATATACATATATTTTCCGGCACACATAGTAAAACAATTACTTCATTCATAAATTATCATATTCCGCCCTTTTTATGATTTGTAAAAAAAGGACAGTTTGCTAGAGAACGGGCCAAAAACCTATTTTTACGACGCAGTCAATTACTAAACACGTTGACGCTCAGTTTAATAATGGCTGAAGTAGCTTCGGGTTTATAACTACCTACTGGGTCGATTTTGATAAAATTTGATAGATATAAGACTCCCTGGCGAAACAAAGGTCACTTTTATCTTAAAGGAAAACCAAGTAAATGCAACAATACTTACTTGCCAATCTGCTCGATATATTCCTTTAAGGACGCGTGCGCATCCTTCGGCGCTGTTTTACTCGTCGGACTGGAGAACGAGATCAAATCACTGCTCTCGTTACGAGTTGGGCTTGCACCAGTAGACCTGAACATATACAACAATACATTCGTCACGTCTTTATTCTTTACGCGGTGAACAGAGCCGACAGTCTCGAAATGACTCAGAGGCCACGTTCAGCTGCATAGCTTAGCAATAATAATTTAGATGCGTCCGCGAAAATTTTGATTTCTATTGTCAATTAAATTCTTAAAAAAACTGTCCCAACAGGAAATATTTCTTCAAGTAATTTAAATCCTATCACAATCAATTCTCAGGAATAAATCCATCACAAACCGCTCAGGCCTAGGTAAAATTTTGCTAAAAACATACATACAACTAGTACTCAAACCAAAGTAATAAACATTGCGTAAAACCACTGAACTATTGCAAGCTCGCTTTTTGTTCTAAAATCCTGTTACAACAATTACATAAAATCATCCATCGAGAGTCTTGTAAATTTTTGATGATTTTCACCTAGGGTTCTCTGTAGTGGAAGTCCTTCCTCGCGGGGGCTTCCTCGGCGGGGGCGGGAGCGCGGGCGGCGGTCCGTCGCTCTCGTCGCGTCTCCGCACACTGCCACCGGAGCCCCGCCCATTATCTGCGGTTATTGATACGATTAGCTGATTATCTTTGATAGGTGTGATAATATTGATAAGCGTTTCACAAACTAGGTGGTACCCGCGAATTAGTCCAGACCAGCCACAAAAATTAATTAATATATATATATATATATATATATAATATATATATAATTAATATATATATAATATATAAAGACTCAATGGTTATATATATATATATAAATATAATCATTGTGAGTCAGTAATTAATTTAAGCATCAACTTCAACTTAAATTTTACTACTGAACATACAGACAGACATACAATGTACTGTACTATTGCATGTTTTATCATATTTTATTTTATTGTATATTGTGTTATCATAAATATATATATATGAAGACTCTTTGGTGGTATTGAAAACCCCCAAAACCCCCCTTCTGGCAGACATTCTTCTGTCTTAAAATATGTGAATTTCCTGTGAATCATCTGTAGATGTTGTAGGTGGCGAATGAAGGATTATTATTTTAACAAATATATATTATTCAATTTATTTTCCAACATCAAAACTCTTCATTTATATTAGATCATTGTTGGGGGCTCTTTTGATAACATATGTATGTCACTTTTTAAAGTCAAAAACAAAATAATTAGTTGTGTAAGATATTCTTGAGTGAATTTTCTATAAACAAAAATTTGTTATCACTACACTATTTATTCTTATCATATTTGTTTGTTTAATGAGCTCAAATAAGAAAAAAGCATGGCAACGAGGAATGAAGGCAGTTTATTAGAACACAATTACACAGATTTATCAGTGTAACATCACAAAATTATTACTCTGTAAACCAAACACAATGTTAAAAAGTTTAGAAAAGGCAAAGTTACAACATTAAACATTCTGTGCCCACAGTTTGTGATATAACAACACCAATATTACAATTTCGTGTAATCAGTGCTCTATTTCATGAGCTCAGGGTAACAACCTCACTTCCTGCCTGTACATCAATATAAACAATTTGTTAAATTGATGCATCTTAATTTCTGTTGGGACTCCTTCAATTGGCTTTATTGCACTGATAAAAAGTTTATGTTGTCACATATGCAGTTCTGCACCAAATATTTACTCACTTAATATAAGCATTAGGTATATGAAATATGGATTGGACTGCCTATGACTGGTTATTTGTAATGAACTAACCTTAAATTTTTATACTATAACTAGCTGTGCCCGCGACTTCGTCCGCGTGGAATAGTTATTTTGGGCATCATATTTATTTTTGCAAACATCCTCCTCGGCTTTATCAATTATAGCTGCTAATTGTTATGCGACTTGGCGACGACTTGGCCCACATCATTACCCGCGACGGAACGGAGACCGTATAGTGAGATGAGAGGCCTTTGCCCAGTAGTGGGATCTTACAGGCTGATACTTTACTTTAAAATAGTAATAAGGGCAATCGAAAGATGCGGGGTGAGGGGGCGGGGGGCGGGGGCGGGGCGGTCAGGCGGTCACGCGTATTAGAAAGAACGCTGGTTCGCCGTATTAAATGTTTCGCTGCAAATTGCTTATAACGACTATATCTCAAAACCTATTCGTCTGATTTATATACTGTAAATGGCAATTTTAGTCTACATGAAAAGCCGAAAGTAATAAACATATTTATTTGGATAACGATTAATACTGAATTAAAGAAAATTGGTTTCAAAATAACTTATGTTTATAATGAAAAAATAATCTTAAAAAATGAACATAAAAGTGGTTATTGTAAGTAGACCTTAAGAGATAGATATATGCTCTCGCGGACTTTTTTGTGGCAAAAAATGAGTACTTCACATCTTTAGTACATTGTTTTACTATATCTTTGTTGGTTTGCGCAGCGTTCGCGTGGAAAGCTCGCAGATGGCCGACTCATTCAACTTTCACCGTCATTGTTGATGTTTCCCGTAGGAAATCCGGGATAAAATGTAGCCTATAGCCTTCCTCGATAAATAGACTATCTAACAGTGAAAGAATTATTTAAATCGGTTCAGTAGTTTCTGAGATTAGCGCGTTTAAACAAACAAACAAACAAACAAAACAAACTCTTCAGCTTTATAATATTAGTATAGATACACATATGGAAATATAAAACTTGAAAGGAAGATGACTTCTTATTCTTATATTAAAGGGGTAATCCTTGTCAGTGGAGTTCAGTGGAGTAGTAAAATTCTCTATCAAATGGCAACCAAAAGGTAGTCAAGCATGACTTTTAACATGCTTTCCGAAGCATGTAATTAACTTTCTTTTTGGGCAGGCAAGTGATTCAAACCTGTAAGCCTACTTTAGTATCATAAATTTGGAAGCAAGCCTTATTGATGCTGATAATGTTTTACATTGAAGATAGCCATTTTTGGATTTTGGGGAATAGACTACCTTTTATTTTAATTTAAAAGGTTTTTACTGGTATGATTGAATTAAAAATGCTGCCCAAACATTCACTGAAATATTTAAAAAAGTAAATCACTAACTATAAAAAAGTAAGGAATATGTACAGGCTCCAAACTCAGGAGAGGTTAAAACATTGTCTTAAGGGCTACTCTTTGTTTTAGTTCAGGTTAAAAAAGGTTAATTCCTAACCTACCAAATCAGAGCTAAACAATCAAAGAGGTATTAAGTCATCCTTGTTAACAATTTTCATTACAGTCATTAAATCATAAAGGAAATAAACAGACTGGAGGTTCTAATATAATCTCTCACTCACAACGATGTTCATGCAAACAATTTAACACTCTGCAAAAGTTATTATGGCATATCCAGTAGATGAGAATAAAACCAATTTGTCTCTTGTGGTTACCATGGTCCGCAACAGATAGACAAGAGCAAATTTTATTACATTTAAAAAATAAATTCTTAAACAGAATGAATTGGTAACTCATCATTAAAAAAAATACGCCGAAAGTAAATAAGTCAGTAACAAACAGAAATTTTAAAAGGCTAAGGCTACTGGATGACAAACACATGAAATGGTACATAATCTCAAAGTATTTTCGACTTTGTTGTGTAAAGATCGTCATTAATCTCTCTACAAACAAGACGACGTCAGATTACCTGCGCTTGATAGCTGTTTCTGCCTGCGAAACTGTTCCAAAGCTAGGCTTTCCAAACTGAGAGCTTGCGCCTTCTCCAAATCTGCCTGGTATTGCAAATCGTAGTCTGACATTATCGGATACTTCTCAACACGCTACAACAGTTACAAATGAACGTGGGAATTAAAACAATAAACGCACTATTTTATAACGCACATAACACTAAACAAAAACTCTGGCATTTCAACAAGGTACACCGGGAAATAAATGCATACACTACATTCTTGAGGCGAAATCTTACCAATGAAAACTTCCGATAACGTTAACCCTACTTATAATATTTTCACATTTTACGATTCTCTGTAAACCTGAGAGAGCTTCAACATTATTTATGAATTTACTTTACTGTACTGGGTCAGATTCATTCAGATCCAGACAGACATTATTCTAAATAACACCACTAATTTAAAAAGTGATTCGAATCGTCATATCAATTTGACACTCAATGAGATCGCACTATTTTACATTGGAATGACAAGGATACAAGATACTCGCCTCACTTTCTGCGGGTATTTTTTAATACGTAGCATTTTATTGGTGACGTTTACCTTTAGTGATTGCCATTTAACTTCAACAAAAATGTCGATAAACGTATAAAGAAAATTGGTTTAGCGTTTTGCATAAAAAGTTTTTGATAAGATTATAAAAACCTATTTATGACTATTGATAAATGAAAATGGGACGGCCGGTGAAAGATAATCGTGGCGCTCTTAAACACGGGAACAAGCTTTGTTCCCTTGTCATGTGTTTTAAAGTTTGATGTCGTGCGATTGTAATATCGTTTTTGTGTGTATTTGACAATTGTTTACGGTGTTTTATACTAGGCTAGTAAAATAATTTAAAGATGAACTAAAAGAAATGAGGAGCTTCCATGCGAGAAAACACATACATACATGTTGTCACGTCTATATCCCTTGTGGGGTAAACAGAGTCAACATTCTAGAAAAGACTTATAGGCCACGTTCAGCTAGCGAGGAAACACGGCAGATTTAATAGTAAGGTTAGACCATTCCAGACCCATAAAGTAGTTTGAAATGCAACTTTAATTTTTACACGCGTTTACTTCATAGAAAATGTATTTTATTCGGGGCTTTGAATATATGTACGGATCTATTTATTATTGTATGTACATGTTGATATTCCAAAAAGATAAGAATATGGTTATAAGAGTATTTACGTGCTTGGTATAAATTAATGTTCTTATTTATGCCAAAAACAACATACTTGTGAATCTGTTACATTTTTCATAGAAATTTAGAGTAATTTTTTACGCCATGACCCAGAATACTTTGCCAGTTTAAATTTTGACTAATAATGGTTTTGAGCCATAGTCTAATAATTTTATATCTTTGGGTAAGTCATGGTACACCACTCAAAACTGCACGACGTGCTATTTCGCTATAAATTAAAGAAACAATATTGCTACTATATAAAATCAGCTTTGTTTTGGGTATTAGTATACACTAGTGCCACTTAATTTGAAAGTTGCCGACCAGAATGTATATGTAGATGAAAAACAATATTTCAATCGATATATCTTGTTAACACTTAGTGTCACATCACTAGCATGTTTTATTTTTTATTTTCATCCCTATCATACGCATAGACACACATTTCTAGTGCCAAATTCATGTTAACCGACTGTGATGAAACTAGAAAGAAGGATTGTTTGGTATGAGTATTATTTCCCACTAGACAATTCCAAGTAATTACATATGTAAGTTGTATGAAGTACAGAAAAATTTATGTGAGTTTTATTTACCGTTTACGTAGTATGTTATTCAAAGATATGGGTTATATCTAAGGTACCTACTAACGATCTAGCGTAAATGAATTATGTTCTTTATTACAGAACACCTGATTTCTAGACTATTTTTAATTTTCTATGTATAAAAGTGAAAAGTCAAATATTTGAACTACATAATGAACTTAACTCAGGTGTCTTGAAAACAGAATTTTTATGAGTACCTCAATTATTTAAAGCACAGAAACGCTGTATAAGGTCTACTTTATGTTTTTTATTCTGTTGAGTTACTAAGTAGATGAGGTATAATTTTCTTTAAAAGTGCTATGACTTATTTAACTACTTATGTACTTTAATCTGATGAAGAGAAAAAATACCTACCTAGACTCGCCGTTCACGTAACCAAAGCTACATTAAATGACCAAAAAAACATTTGTATATGAGGCAAAGGATATTTAATCTATGATATCAATTTTCAATGGAGATACGTTATCTTTAGACGATTTCTTTTTCTTTGGGTTGCTTTTCTTTTTGACCACTTTTCGGGTGGGTGTGCTGTTTTCTGAAGGCTTGCCTGAAGACACAAGCTTCAAGGGTTTCAAGGTAGATGATGGGACAGTTGATCCCAATGTAGCCCGTATGTATGTCTTCTTCATAACAACTGGACGTCGATGTTTAATGGGAGAAGAATTCCTGGAGGTTTTTTTATTGGCATTCAAATCAAAGTTATCCTTTCCATCGGAAACTATTGTTCTAGGGTGTGTTACTTCTTTGGCTGGCGAGAATAAGCTCTTCGTTTTTTTTATTTTCTTCCTGGCTTTCAATTTACGCTTCTTTGGGTGTGCTTCTGGCTTGTGTGGAGGTGCTACATGACCTTCTGCAGTAATCTAGTCATGGAAATAGAATAAAGAGGTTAATATAAAAAAGACGCAAAAAACGCTTTAAGCCACTCTCCGAAGTCTGTATGTAGTCAAATAATAGCGTTTTGTCTTCAACGTTTATTAAACCTCATCTACATGACAAATTGTATACAAAATAATAAGTACGAGTTATCATGTGCTACAAGTACCTATTAGGTAGATACCAACGCACCTGTTCATAGAATATATCGTCGGCATCTTGCTTATCACAAAAATCCAGAATCTTCTTACAAACCGCGCGCAAATTCTTGATCCTTTGCTTTTTCTTCTTGCCAGCTGATCTATCAACTTCCGTTAGTCGAAGGGTTCTGAAATATTAAAGTTTTACTTTTTCCTGTAATATTCATATATTGCTAATCGGTAAATTCATTCCTGAAGTAATTTGCAGAAGATAGTAGTACTTAGTAGTATTTAGATTATTAGAATGGAATAAAAGAAGGTAGGTAAGTAACATAATAAGTAATAATTCGAGCACTAATAATTTATTTACTTACGGCAAAGTAATGCCTAGGTAAATAATTAGTAGAATGGGCCAAGATAATGTAAAAGGAACAAAAAGCTAAACACAACACGAAACCTCAGTGGTTTCGACACTACGTCAATGAAGCTGCCATCTAGATATGGGAACATACATACAAACTTATGTTCACGTCTATATCCCTTGCGGGGTAGATAGAGCCAACAGTCTTGAAAAGACTGAATGGCCACGTTCAGCTATTTGGCTATTAGGTTGCTAGCCCATCGCCTAAAAAAGAATCCCAAGTTTGTAAGCCTATCCCTTAGTCGCCTTTTACGACATCCATGATGAAGTGGTCCTATTCTTTTTTGTAATGGTTCCGGGAACCACACTGATATGGGTATTATGAAAATTTTGCTAGATAAAAATTTTAAATTGTAAGCAAATTACTTAATGACTTTCGGCTTGTTCAAAATGTCACCATCCTTCTCGTCCATGTGCATGGCTGTGTCCCAGATGTCCTTGAAGAGCTGTCGACGCTCCACGTAGCTCTCCTCCACGGTCATCAACTGCTCCATAATGATTTATTGTCTATCCATCACACTATGACTCATACGATCTGCGCCCAATTTTCTTTCGGATTGACGCTAAACGATTTTTACGGACTTGAACGTAACATTTTTTTGCGTTTTTATAATTTTATGCAGATTTATAAATGTATTTACTGAAAATTTGGATTAGTTGACATGTAGGCATATTTAGCTGTCAGCTTTCTTTGTGCTAAAGAAGACGAAAGAGGATATATTTACAAAATATTCAAACTTCATTCATTAAATAGTTATGATCCTATATGACTTGATATAAGTAGTATTGACTCTTGGCCTTTGTTGTTTTGTTCTGAGTACATGACCCAAAACGATTGGCTTTATTAGAATTCATTTTAAAGTTGAAAGTTAGGTAAGGTAAGTTAGGTACATACATAATGAGCACCCAAAAGATTTTATTTTAATACATACCTACTTATATTCGTGCCGTGCCGTGTAGCTCCCGGCACCAATACAAAAAAGAATAGGACCACACCATCTCTTTCCCATGGATGTCGTAAAACTCAACTAAGGGATAGGCTTACAACATATGTATGTATGTATGTGTATCCACAGATTTAAAAGCAAAACTTGCTTCTAATTTATAATAGGTAATCTTACTTAGATCATTTAATCTAATTAAGGCATTTAAGCTTAATTACTTACTTCAACGTATCCGCTACCTATTTTATTCTATGGAAAAATATATGGCATTGGTATGGTAAAATGTAACAATAAATCAGAAATTTTAAGTAGGTAATATATTTTCTTTACCTTGTCGAGGTTTTGCAATTTTGGCAGTAACTTTCACAAACTATCGAATACCAATTCTATAATTTCCAAGGCTGTTCCGTTTCATGTTAAAAACTTATCACGATTTTATTAGGACAGCGTGGAAACAAAATGGGTCAATGTGAAATCTCTGTTTTATCTGAGTGTATCTCCAGCCGCTATGTTAAGGAACCCGGGGTCCGCTTTGTTAGGAATAGAATGGATTTATTTTCAAAATTGGATACAAGGTATCACTTATTGACGTCACATCACTTAAATCTAATTATAACTACCTACTACCGCTTCCAAATCGCATATGTAGAAGAAGCGGCGGAACAAATTACACTGCGGCATTTTTCACGACCTTTTTTTATAAACAACGCAACTCCGAATGATCCTTAATTACTTCTTGGCAGAGTAGTAAAAACTATTCTAATTATTTATAATATCTCATCAGGATTAGTCGATGTAGGACACAGAATGATTAACATATTTATAACACCTTGCTTTTTCGATAGCGACTCAAACAAGCTCTCAGTATAAACGCAACAGTTGGCAAAAAGCTTTAACTTTTGCTTCGCCGGCAGCAATCATTCAGTAGGCGGGCTGCCTTCAACGTTAAAGCATTTATCCGCCCTTGATTCTCGACATGTGACGAATCTGTTAGCGAAAAGGCTCACATATTCGTGATGCCCAAAAAGCATGATCCGAATAAATCATCGGATAAATCGGTCGGTGTAAACGAGTTTAATGATAGGGATTTGTTTTACGTGTATCCTAAATTATTTTCCGATCTTCTTCGTCAAGAAGATGCTGCGAGGATACCAGGGGATACCAGTGAGGCTGAGAAGTTGGTTCTGCCGAGTGATAAGGAATGGAAATTATCGCAGTACTTTCTGCTCGTCGATTTGCAGAAAACTTTGGAAACGGAGACGTAAGTTTGCAATAAAATAGTTACCTTTTAAAATAAATTCTAAACTGAAAGACGATGATAGTGAATATAAAATTGAAAAACAAAACCTTAATTTTATTACTGTTTTCAAGTGCAACCGGTAGAGCTACCTTCGATTTAATTCTTCTTAAAAAAACTCGTGTGACTTTATTTAATTCGCTCTGATACATATATTTATACATAGATACATACATACATATGGTCACGTCTATATCCCTTATGGGGTAGACAGAGCCGACAGTCTTGAAAAGACTGATCGGCCACGTTCAGCTATTTGGCTTAATGATAGAATTGAGATCTAAATAGTGACAGGTTGCTAGCCCATCGCCTAAAAATATAGATAATCGAGAATAATTATCAAATTGCCTACATTGTGTGTTGCTATGGTCCGACACTCACGAAACATGTGTGGGTGAAAGGGGGCGGCCTTGACCTGACACTCCGTTATCAGTTTTACAACATAAAAAAATATATTTTCTGGTGGTTTCTGGCGGAGTAAAAGAAAGACCAATTGATCCTGTGAATGTCGTAAGAGGCGACTAAACTATAAAAGTACTACTAATGCCAGAAAATTCTTAATCAGGCACAATCCTCGGGAAAATATTTTCCTAATAAAAAAATTTGGTTTCGAAAGTGGCCGAAGGAAAGACTTCAAGGTTTTGAGCTAGACAACTTGCAATGTGTCAGAAAGGCACTATTATAAAAGAAAAAGTGAATAAAATTTAACTTCGTGCATACATACATATAATCATGTTCATATCCCTTGTAGGGAAGACAGAGTCAACATTTTTGAAAAGACTAAAAGGCCCCGTTCAGCTGTATGGCTCAGTGATGAGATGAGATTTAAATACTGCCTGCTTGCTAGCCCATCGCCTACTAAAAGAATCTTAAGTTTATAGGTCTTTCCTTAGTCGCCTTTTACCACATCCATGGTAAAGATACGAAGTGTTTCTATTCTAAAGTGCAAAAAACACTACCACACCAAACGGCCCTTCACTTTACCTTATGCAACTGTATCTAAATCAGATACCTTATAGAATTTACTTAAAATTGATTAACAGATTAGAACAGAACAGCTTTATTTTCTTTATTTCATAACTTGAGATATAGCTGTTAATAAGGTTTTGTCAGAAAATTTCAATTCTAAACACTGGTTATTTTAATTTTTTTCATATTATTTATTACATTTCAAACAAAATATTTCCCTTGTCAATTTTGATCAAACATTTGCAATGACTTAATTAGTACTTATTTTACAAAAACCGAACAAAACATCTATTTATCAATAATTTTCTAGCGTTTCTTATAAATTTTAGATCTTAGTTCATACTTAGTATTAGTATAAATGAATAAAGGTTTTGAATACTCAAATTTTGACACTGGTGAAATTTTTTCCTAAGAAGCCTTGTTGAACTCGGAACTATGATGATTATTTCGTTTATTTAAACCAAATCTGTGTGTGATTCGATACAATGGCATTTAAGATACAGATACCATGATTGTTCCCGATACCAACCATGAAGATTTGACGTAAGTACCTATTGTTATCAATCTATACAATAAAAATATCCCTCTAGACTCTTGCATTACTGAGTGGAGTGGCTAACAAATAAACAACCAAATCGAATCCGAACTTTTATAGATAAGAGCTAAATTCTGTTATATTGATCGAAAAGTGAAGCTAGTTCAGTGAGTAGGCAGTTAGGTATTTTCTGGAATTCCCACAGGAACAAAAATATTTTTACTACACATAAAGTTGATAAAAAGTTCCCGCAAATTGCGTATCGTGGAAACTACTAGTCGAACAGTAGATGAGCATAATTTTTCATAGCCTCGACTAGTCGGTCTGGTAGATAAAGAAGGCGTAAAAATCTCATTTACTCGTATTTACTAGTATTTATAGAACTTAAGTTAGAACCACACATTTCTTTCCCATGATTATCGTAAAAAGCGAATAATGGAATAAGCATATATCTATCAGCTAAACCGCCTGTACTTTGCAAATGGGTATACGCGGCTCTCGTTTCTCAGAACTCCGCTTGTCAAACGCGCGTTTCGCACATTAAATAATAAATAACTGAAAGTGCTTTAACTTTAGGGAGGAAAATGGTGAAAATCCATCGTTACCAATGGAGGAGCCGTCGGAGGAGTGGGCCCCCTGGAACCTCGTGGTGTCCATCAAGAACCCCAACGCGCCGCCTCCTGTGGCCGTGAAGACCACTCCGGGACCCGCCTGGGATATTGGGCAGGTAGAAAACCTTACAATACTTTTTGGAATAGTTTATGATTATTTCTATTATTAACACAAAATCACAATTCATGTTATAAATGATAAAGTAGCTTTGATTGTTACCTCTTCCCAGTTAAACAACTCAATCTATCTCCATGAAAATTTTCATACATATAGTATCGAGTACGGAAAAGAACATAGGGTAGATACTTTTCATGCGAGCCAAGGTGTGGACAAAAGCAATTTTAGAAAATATTTGTAGAAAAATGTAATTTTTGTTTTTGACATGTTACTAGCCAATTTAAACTGCAGGCTTAAACTATCTTGTTACAAAATTTCATTAAAATTCAGCTGTCGTTTGGTGCTAAATATATATCTAAATTGCGAATATTTCACAAAGCGTAGTATAAACTTTGCACCCTTACTACGAACACGCTACGCTGACGCTGCTACGAACTTATTCGTAGCGTTCGTAGCCGAGTATGTCGTAGACGCATCGTAGCGGCATCGTAGACTCCAAGTCGTACGTAGTCTCAGCAAAGATGACTTCGTTAATTTATGTAGCCTATCTTATCTTAAAATTTTTAAATTAATGTTTTAGGTCCTTAAAGCAGCTTACCTACTTAGCAAGTCAGAAAAAAAGGTTGATTTTGCAGACGAACAAGAGATGCGCTGCGTTTACTCACTTATTTACGACGTATTTCGATGTAAGTTATATCATTATTTCATATAGACTTACACATATCACATCATAGATACGTGGTAGACAAAGAACACAACATCAAGGCCACATTTGATTGAGATTGCGGTGCAAGGAAACATTCTTTCCCAATCCCAATCCCAAAACATTTTCCCTTTATTTTACTTTTACGTGTGTGCCGGAAATGGATGGCGGACTGTCGGGTTTGTTTCTAGGGAAGCGTAAAGAGAATATTTTCCACAGGAACAGTAAAAATAGATTTTTTACACGGGCACAGTCGAGCGCAACAGCTAGTCGCTCGGCAAGCGGTGGCATGATCAAAGCGACCTTCCGAGATAAACACTGTTACCGGTTGCAATAAACAGTTACATAAACGTTCGAAGCATTTCCTACTTCGTCGTCACTATTTATAGATATACTAGGTGCGATTATTGAAATGGATTTTCACTTAGAATGGGCGAAACATGAGACTAACTTTCAATATCGTAAAAAAATGTTAATTTCCCAACTGAGTTCAAGTAACAAGTAAAATAAAAAGCACTGAACACATACAAAATTATCCAGTGATCCAGTCTCATATAAGAAAACATTTCAATCCAAATCTTTATTTATTCTTATGACCATTATATTCATATAAGGAAGGAAATGAATATTACCATCAAGTAGATAGCCCATAAAAATGCACGGAAATGCGTCGAAAAACTGCGTCTTCACATGAACGAAACTAACTTTTGTGACGTCTACTCACGCCACTCTTTACATAAATAGAATACAAAACTATTTTATGTAAGAAAGGTAATAATTGAGCGTCGGAGATCGAGCGGTTTAGTCTTCAACTTAAAAAAGCAGAAATAGGATCGTACCGCGGTTTTTTACAAGTTTAATTCCAAACTGATGTTCTTATGGTGAGGTTTTACAGGAGTGAAGAGACCTACACTACACAATCTGCACATTCAGACAACTGGATATGTAATCATGATATAATTGTTAGGTACCTTTGTACCTAACCAATATCAGATCCTGTATTAAGATAATAAGGTTAAGGGAGGATGACAAAAAAACTCTGACTGGGTTGAAGAGAGAGAAGAGGGCGAAACCGATACTATGTGATTCCACAAATTTATACTCACATCAGATTCCAAATTGGAAAGTGAACTCCATCTCATTAGTCGTTCCCAACTAAACGCTAATTCCCAATATAACATTATTTCACACATCCTTCAATGAAATTTTCTTCTATACCATTTATATTTTACCCCCAAGCCGTGTAAATTATAGCGTGCCAAGCCACCACCTAGTTACGACTACGGTTATAGCTGCTATTTACTTAACTTGGACGTGATTGCGACGCGCGATAAGCACTAAGTTTGACTGCCTATCACACTAGCTTGGAAGCTCGCAGTGTCAACTTAATGTACCAAATTCATATAACCTAAAACTTTGTTTATTTGTTAATAACCTTTCAAAGTTATAACAATAAACGGATTTTCAGGAAACTTAGTACAAATAGATCGAAGGAAAAATATACAGGGATCATGAAAATGGAATACACATCTTCCGAGAAATTTCCTGAACAAACATTTTCGGCATCTCATGTCGCGTAGTTTCGGCTGTTCGTTGTCTATCTGTCAGTCAATCAAGCACAACGCAAAATATTTCTATCGATTCAAAGTAATTTCTGCCCTGTGGTTCCCCGGCACCAATAGAAATAAGATTAGGACCACTTCTCTAAAATGTCGTAAAAAGCGACTGAGGGAGAGGCTAATAAACTTGGATTTTTCTTTTATTTGATGGTCTAGCAACTTGTTATAAATTCATATATAATTATGGGGTAGACAGAGTCAACAGTCTTGAAAATATTGAAAGGTCACGTTCAGCTGTTTGGCTTAATGATAGAATTGCGTTAATTTATTATAAGTGAAGGGGAACAATTAGAGCATTCAAATATATGAATATTACAGCTGAACGTGGCCTTCAATATTTTCAAGAATGTTGGCTCTGTCTACGCCACAAGGGATATAGACGTGACTGTATGTATGTGAGTATGTAAGTAATTTTTGAATCCCTGTTCATGCAGTAAATTATACTCATTTTTATACTATAATATTTTGTATGAAAAGAGTACCTTCATCCATTTGGATACATTTGTATGGTATGCTAATAAATTTCCATAAAAAAACCCTCAGGGTCGGGACATGTGGCAGGCTGGTATCGACATGTAAATATCGTAAAGTAATAGCTATCTTTTTATTGTTCCACCAAAGTACGTCTTCCACCAAATAACGTACATCGTATAGGATATAAAATTATTTTATTGGTTAGGTACACATCATTACATATCTTAACCGCGGCCATATAAAGACCCTTAAATAAATAAAAAATCATTGTTAGTTTATACTATGGTCCATATGATATAAATACTTAATGCACTTTTCGAAGCTATGCTATACTTTGGTGGATTCGTACTTAACTGAGCAATCCTCCGCCAAGTTTATTTTTCGGTCACGCGACTTTTTGTGAAACTAAGTACTTGCACTTACTATTCAAAAATATAAATTTTCAGATAAGACGATATTGGAACAGGCCATTGAAGACGTCGAGTTCTTCACAGACTACCCAGAGGTAATTCTATCACAAGTCATTTTAATAATTATGTTATCAAAAAACATCGTTTTTTCTCTTCAGGTATAACCAATTTATTTAGCTTCGAGTCGAGAGATAGCAAGCATAATACATTTGTAGTTTTTTTGCATAAACAGCGAATAATTATAATATATATAAATTTAATAAAACTTCCAAATAATACTGAGTGAATTCAATTTGTCGTTGATTAATTATCTACTGAGACTTCGTACCTTTTCTGCTAAATAGACCTTTGTAAAAGCAATTTCCTTTATTAATCCTTAACGCTACGCACAATGGCCGATTTTTCATCAATTACAAGAAAATAAAAGACATAAAATAAACCTATTCTCTACCCGCCCACAATGCTTCCTGTTTCATTGCCATTGCGTTCTTGAACTTGAAAATAAATGTGACGGTTTTGACTTTCACATTTATTGTTATCAGTCTCGTATTTTCCCATCGTTGCCGTATAATGAGTTTCAGTTAGGGTAGGTTCGACAAGTTGTTGCAATAAAAATACAGACCCATCTAATTCGCATTATGTGATGTCGTGACGCAACCCATTTCTTTTCAGTTGAGGACGCTCACGAAAATGAGTTTTATATTTATGGGTGCTATTTTGGTAAAGGAAAAGAATCGAAATTGGTGGGTTTCGGTGGTTTAGGGCCTTGTAAAGTGGGCTCGATTAATATTAACAACAGCGACCGCGTTGACTCGCGCGCTTCGAGTAACGGTGGTTGCTAGTCAAATCAATTAGGCGAAGTAGGTTTTGGTGATAAGATATTTGTATAAACTATCTATTTACATACTTATAACTAATATCCATAAATCAATTTAAATGAAAAAATCTTTGATCCCAACGTATCTACCACTAAATTCAAATATATTTTCTTCTCAACTACAACTACTTTCCTACAGCTCAATCCCTACCGCCATGCCGTGTGGTTATTTCTCATGGAGTTGGCCCGACGGCGGTGGGGGGCGCGCCCGCGCAGCGAAGTGGAGAGGGCTACAGAACTCCTGAATAAAGCCGGTCAACCCTTCAAGAACATAGAGAGTACAGTTTGGGAGCAGAGGGTACATTTTGCGGCAGCAATCGCGAGGATACGAATAAAGAAGAAGGCGTTCACGTGCGTTTCTCGTACTCTTTAATTAAATTTATGGGTGGTTAAAATTAGAAGTTTTTAACCCAGGGTCTACAGTGCAGTATCATTCGATCCCTTTTAACAAAAAAGTAATGGGAGTCCGGACTCTCTTTTTCTTTTATACAACACGACATTCATGGAAAAGAGATGGAGTGGTCCTTTTCTTTTTATTTTGGTGCCGGAAACTTTTTTTGGTGCCTAGTTAATTTTTTTAAATAATTTCAGGTTATCAGATCTGCTGCCGCCACATTTGCGCGAAGAACGGGTATCGGGATGTGTCAATAAAGACTCCGTTACCGGATGGGTCAACACTTTCAAAGCCAAGTAAGCCAAGTTGAACCCCTATATTCCTGTATGGTTTTTTGTGTTTATACCCATGGATGGGTATTTCTAGGAATTGTTCCTCTAAAAGTGCCTACTTAATCATAACTTCATCAGTAAGCGTCAGTATGGCCTTATTAAATGTGCGTGTCAATAGATAAACGTTTCAGTTTATCGACTTAAAAACAAATTCCCAACAATGTTGGGAGCAGTCAAGCGTCTGCTTGGGTCTACTTTTTCAAACTTTAATTATATTGCAGAAAAGTGGCAAAGCTCGTGGAGAAGCTTCACCAGCTGGGGTATTCCTACAGCAGCTCGCGACAACTTTGCGCCGGCGAGTACAGATTCGATCGCGTGTGCCCAAGGTGAAGGTTCTGTGAGCTATTCATCACGATATACGACAATGTTTTGTAAATACTCATTGCTGTTTACTCTCCACAGGTTCATAACAATGCGACCACCAGAGAACACGAGCGTTGGACAGCTGGATCTAGTCAAGAATGGCATTATTGTACTTCAGGTTGGTGAAATGGATTCATCCATTGCACCTTCTCTATTATATAGATAAGAATTTGTGCTAGGCGCGACCCGCGAAAGATGAAATCAATGTTTACCGAAAGAATAACTCTTTATCTACCTGGTTTAGTATTTTGGAGATGTTGCCACAGTTTTGTAGCGGAAACGATGATTTTGACCCGACCACAACTCCAGGCCTGTTTTGCCTCAGGAACCGCAGATTCGACCGACGATTTTGATTCGGGATGTTGTATTTTACGAATATGCTCCAAACCGTGAAATCTTTGCTTGCGCGATTCAGTATACGCGCTGTGATTTGCAGGTAGCGTGCGACGTTTGGAGATGTCACCACAGTACAAAGACATTATTATTTGTTTATGCTAAATTACTCTAATATTTCTTTGTAACTACATGCATACCAATTTCCGTTCTGGAATACAGCTTATTCATCTCTGCAGGAGCGAGAATTCTGCGAAGGAGCGTCCACACTTTGTCGTGCATTGCGTGCGAATTGTCTCACAGGCGTGGTGGCCCAGAGTCACGCTTCGTCACCGCGATCATCTGCCTACTTGGCAGCTCAGCTGAGAGAGTTAGCGGCAGTCCTGAAGGCGCAGACACCCGCAGCACCCGCCACGCCGCAACTGGGGAAGCTGGTCGTGTTTGGAGCGGGGGATAAGTATGTACTTATGTTTAATTTACGACATTCATATTGCATAGGTGGTTGTGTGCAATAAAGAAAGTCGGTGACAAACAACAGAGCCGCTCATGAATGTTTGTAGATAAAACAAAACCGTATGCATCTACAACTACAGTGTTAGTGCTTTTTATTATTGTGAAGTTAAGATCAAAATTAGCATTATAACAGACGTCCTTGAACATTGCGCTTAAATTATCATGTTCTAATAGAAGAAATTGATGATTTCTTCAGAGTGGAAAGCTACGTGTGTGCACTTAGAGAACTTGGCATCGACGCATCAGAACTGCCACAGTCTGAAGCTCCAGTGTGCGTGCTGAGCGAACCGGTACACTGCGACACTCCCGCCGTCCACAGCGCCCTGGACGGGGTGGTAGCTGTGCTGGCCACACCACCCAACTCGTACTCGGCGGTCACTGACCCTATCGACTTGGTCTGCGGACGAGGAGGCGACTTGGCCATGCTCGAGGTGAGAAATTATCTATTAATAAATAATAAATTATTTATTATTTATTTATTTATAACACTGTAGTGATTTCACCTAATGGATAGGGCTTAAGTAATCCTGGAACCGAAAGTGAAAAAATTTGCCTTGCGGTTGGTACACTAACTAGTTTGATTTAGATAAATTTTAATTATCCTCCCAAGACAAGTTAATGATGGGCTCGCAGTGAAAGTTATGCCAAATCTTTACACAACAAGCTATATATAGGATTGAGACTTTAAAGCCAGGAGATTAATTTTACAGCCGGGAATACGATATGATGAAATAAAGAACACAGTATAAACCATAATCGGGTTATTTAAATATTTTAGTCTCTCACTGAATCGGAAGTTAATGCAGAAGGAAAAGCTCGCGTGGCGACGATTCTCGAAGAACAGAAGAAAACCTTAAAAGCTCTCATGTCGAAGCCGCAGGTAATACATATTTTTAAATCTATTACATTACAAAATATGTAAACGGCAGAAATAAAGGACTTAATGGAAAATTATCAATTGATTTTTTATAAGTAAAAAGGTTTTTGAGAAAATCTATGTAGGTATTTTCATATATTTCTTATATGAATTATGCCTAACCCTCCGGGAAAGACCGGAGGGGTAGGCAGAGACTACATCTTTCCACTTGCGACGATCCCTGCATACTTTTTTCGCTTGATCCACATTCATTTTACTCTCTTCATGAAAACTCGTCAGTTTGATTTAGCAAATATAAAAAGGGAGTGTGAATGGGATTGGAGAGACACGACTTGGTCAAATTGGAGACGTTCTGGCAAAAGGTCAGGTCAAGAGTACCCGAAACCAACTTATATTTCTACTATTGTTTAATAAAATTTTTAACTTGATACTGTTGCAAAAAAATATTCGAATTTTTGTCAGCGGAGTATGAGCGTGGATGGTGTAGCTGAAAACTTTATTTATAGGATGACCAAAGAAGTGCTTCGTGTTAATAACCTCTTTACAGATTCAGCTGATTTTGTACGAGACCCATTCAGCTTTAGAGGCAGAAAACGAGGCGCAGGTGACACGAGCCGTGGCTGAGGCCAACCGCCTTGCCAGGGAGCGTCACGCCTTACTGAAAAAGAAGCACAGGGAACGACCAACTGTGAGTTTGTCTAAGATAGTTAAAGCTTAATGAAACTTCGCCGTGAAATGATTTGAATATATATAGGTATATATAAAACGTGCGGTTTTAAAATGATCTGAGATTAAAAACGCAAAAAATCTATTATATGTCAGTATAATAGATTTTTTGCGGTACCGTCTTTTCAAATTTTCAGAGCGCCAAGAAAGATTTGGACAACGTGGACTCACTTACCACCATAGACAGTTCGGGGTCACTGTCTGAAATCAACAAGGATGAAACAACAGATGGAATTTCCATTGTTAATGGCTCACCAACTAAGACTAGACCTGGTTCAGCGTCCACCACATATACTAATAGAAGCAGGCCACCTAGTGCTGAAACCGCGCTGAAGAAATATGCCAATAGTCCTGAAGTGACGTCAAGACCTGGAACGAACAAGGCGAGGCCTATTCCGCAAATGCCGGGAGTTCCAGAAAATAATGAAACCGACTTCCTTAGAGATCCTGACAAAGATAGTTCTGACGTTAATGTAAGTATTGATAGTAATGAACTTTTAATTCTTAAATATCTCAAAAAGAATTGATCTTTTATCGGTTTTTGAATGTCAACATGTACTACACGTGTCGAGAACTGTACTATATTTGTGTGTTTTCAGGTGCCAGGTTGTGATTTGTTTGAAGTGAAAAATTTGCCAAATCTCGGGAACGGGTTGGACATCAATTACATTTTAGATAGAGACGGTTGCTACCTCGGTCTAATCCAGCGCAAGGTGAGCAATAAGCATTGTCCGTTTACGTATGAAATTCTTCACTTTTTTTGGTATTTGTTATACGTACCTCAAAACCATTTAGTTTCTTTCCAAGTACAACATCAGCCAGTCGGTGTCCTCTTTTTATATATTAAGAAGATACGTTACAACGGTAGGATGACCGCAGGAGATAACCCGGCTGGACGCCAAGTTCATGATCCGAGTGGCGGAGGAGCGCGGCCTGTTCGGCGCGGGCGCGGCGGCGGCGGCGCCCGCGCGGCGCGTGCGGGCCCCCGCGCCCGCGCGCCGCCGCGGCAGGAAGGTCGAGGTGCGCGCGCGCCCGCTGAGCGGGGACGCCACATCGCCTGTGTATCGCCGCTTGGTTCGTACTCTTGATCTTTGGAGTTCGTCTTGATGAGAAAAAGGATTCCATGACATGTCGCGCGTGCCGATAAATCTAATATTACTTGTACTGTGATTTTCCAGAATGCGGCAACGACTTGACCAATAGCGGCAATCGATTATACTTATTTTTCCAGCAAGATAGGTCTTTTTTGTTTGTCTAAGGTCCATATATCAAAACGAACTTTCGAAGCTCAATAGAACACGCACACACGCTTTCCGTAGAATAATTTATATATATAGTTCTTTCGATCAAAATGAAAAATAACAGCACTGTCACTGCACTACTATTTATAGCAATACATGACGCATTGTCTACCATTTATTATAAAATAGATTATAAGATTAATTCCTGATTGCACTATTGTAATTTTTTTATTTCTAATAATTACCTAGAAGTCAAATTATTTTTGGAATCAAGATATTAACCTATTGCCAGCACCTTATTTAACCTTTCACCTCTTTTTTTATCTCTCCCAAAACTAAAGTTTAAATTGAAATATTTGATAACTCAGATCGAGCGTCTAGCAGCGCCGACGTACGCCTCACTCTGTCGCTCCAATCGCCGCGGCAGCGCCCCGGCTTGCCTCACGCACGACGATCTCACGCACGACCACCAAGAGAAACCGCAGGACACCGTGTGTTCCAAACACATTCGACGACAAGCAGCCGCCGCCGCCATCACCGCCGCCGCTTGCACTTGCGACGCGAGGCATCGGTAAGATTATATTGTTAGTTGCTTAAAACAAACACGTCCATGCTATACCAAACAATCACATAAAATGGGAGCATAAAAAGAAACCCCAAGAATGTGTCTTGTTTCTTCCATTCTCACCTCTCTGGAGAGGAGCCGCAGGTATGCCTGTGGCCACGATCCTAAACAGAGTAAGGTTTAAACACGAAGCGATTCTGGTCTGACCTCCGAAAACCATGCAGAGGAACTATACCTATACTTCATCATGGTTACCTTCCGGAATCAGTCTACAAACCTAATCGAGCACAGCCAATTGCCTGGATAACACCGTATCGTTTCCCCAGCCACTCCCCGCGCACGCCCCGCCGCGCCTCCCTCGAGACCGCCGCGCCGCCCGCGCCGCCGTGCCGCCGCCCCTTCCCGCTCGTGGTCCACGACCTTAGGCTCAAAACCATTATACAGACGCATAAGATCAGCGTTTAACATTTAGCGGCCGGTTCTCAGTTATTTCTTTAGGTACAGATCGACTTTTTGTATGTTGATGTGGTTATATTTCATTTATTATAGTAATTTTTCCGACGGTATGGAAAAGATATTAAACTTATTAATTTTCGATTAAATATGATCATGTTAGTAGACAACTTATCAGAGATGTACTGTAGTAGTGGCTTTTTAGAATTTTTTAACTATCACAATAATGTGAACAGAGACAAAAACATTTTAAAACTGGAAATTCGAAAATAGTAGATAAATGAATGCCGACAACGTAGAAGAATCGATCTGTAGTTAAATCGTATCGTAAAATAATCTGTATTTTTTCAAGTTCTTTTATACAAATTCAAATGTAACAAATTTAAAGCGTAACATCAACACTATACTAACGTCAAACGTTAAAGTGGTGCTACAAAAAAATTGTACAAAGATTAGAAAATAGCAAAACTAATAAGCGACTGTTTGCAATCGGTGAAGTTCCTATGAGATGTTTTGGTGTTACTGCTTTGATATATTTTAATACTATGTTTAGTTCTCAATAAATTACATAAAACAAAAAATGTGTTCAGTTCATTATTTTGCGTAGAAGTTGCAGAGATATTGTCAGTTTCTTAAGTCATTAATGAAAACGTCAACATTTTGGGATACTACATTCTAAAAATTTTTTAAATCTTGCAAACTCGACATCATTTAATGTTCTAAATAAATTTAAGGTTCTATGATCCTGGCAGCTAGATGGCTAGTTTAGCGTATAACCTCGGTTATTAAAAAATTAACAAAAGGGAAAAACACCAAAAACGGCTTGACAATTATTTGTACAAAATTTAACTTGTTAAACTCGTTTTGACGAGGGAAAATTAAAAATAATTATGTATAAAAATTGTTTACGTCATGATGTTAGTCACAAAAAGGTCACATCACAGATAAAAACACTCGCATTTCTGTATAAATAAAACAAACTTTATTCATTAATGTTACAAAACCAATGTCATGGCTCTATACAATACAACAACATTTGTTCATCTAAGCGCGGGGTCGAACGTTAAAGCATTCCAAAGCCTTTCGAGTAACTTATGGCTTTCATTAGCCTATCTCTTAGTTTCTCTTCGCTGTTATATTCCGGTAATAAGAGTACGTTGAAACACGTATGTGCAGTAGGTAACCTGTCACAATCCGGGCCGTTTCTCGCAATGATTAGTTTCAGATAGCTGAGTCCACCGACGGGGACTCTGTCCGAGCCGGTGGTGAATTCGAGAAGCTTCCGTTTGTCGTCGATGCTAAGACTGTGGACGATGCTCCAGAAATCCCGGATTATTTTGGAGTCGGCGCTGTAGCCGCCGTCGTATTCCGTTGACTTTTCTAGTTCGTTGAAATCGAAGTTCTGAAATGGAGAATCTGTTGTTACCAGTCTATTACTAATAAAAAAAATCTACGATTTGAATCTTAGTGTAAGTGGCTATAATTAAATTTAAAGAAATCGACTTAACTCCCCACTACGAATTGGAACTTAAGATAAACTAACGATTTTAAGGCCACAAGTCCATCAACGTGTTGAGAAACGCATACGTGATAGGTGTCGTGGCATGTTTCATTCATCGTGTTTCTCGTTTAAAACTAACAAATATCATTGTTTTTCACAATAAAGTGAATGTGAAATAAAATGAATAATTTAAGCATTATAAGTACCAAAGCTGTTTCTCGTGTAAAAGTTAGTTTAGTAAGTGGTTTCTCGTCATTGTTCTTGTCAAAGCTGTTTCTCGATAATGTAGATCTGTTTCTCATCAATTAAATATTTTTTTTAGAATGAAACAATCATACGCAAGTCACGCTGATTATTGTACTCAATAAAAATGCTTATTAGAAGCTATTAGTATTTTGCTTCCCGCTCAAAATTCATTTTCTCGAGTAAATGAATACTTCCTCTACGAAAAAGAAACAAGACTGACTGTTAGATAATGCATTTAGCATTAAGTCTGCCCATTGTATTAACATTGTTTGTACTTGTTTAGATAAAACTTTCAACCATTTCCAATCGAAAAATAAATCTCCCTAACCTTACTGCCGCAAACCAACGTCTCGACCTCCTCCGGGCGGAACAGAGCCGACAGCGGGCTCTCGTCCGTCACCATCACGAACCCGCGCCTGAACGCCTTAAACTGCGTCTCTACTGACTTGTTTAAGAGGAAATCCGAATATAAGTCGATGAATTCCTGAAATAAAAGTAAGGAATAGTTAATAATAGGTAACATAATACATTTATATATCTTCTAATTTATAATTATATATATATATTATATATTATATGTGACAAATTGTTGCCCTGGACTTTACACCCGTGAATATGTAGCTATTATAATAGCTGTAATTGTAATACTCATATTCGCATTTATAAGTGTTGGAACTAACATATCTTTATCCGCCAGACGAGCCTTTTCGGACGCCTACTACGAATCTAACAAAGTAACTGAAAAAACACAATTTACCTTCTTATTTTCTTGTGTAACAAAAATGCTGTCGCCATCTTTCTTGAGATCGTGGAATATGTTATTGCCGAACACGTCTTGGTAGCATATCCTGAAGGTCTGGTAGTACACCTCTTCCAAATCTTCGCCCGTGTATTCCAACATGTCTTTTAGACCTCTGTACAATGTCTGAAAAAGTTTGTAAGATTAGTTCGAAGCTCGAATGAAGAACGCGCAGATTTTGTTAGGTAGGTATACTAAATTTATGCGAAAGTTCCTTCTTTAACGTTACCCTCACTGCACTCCTATAATTTATTAATTTTAGGAGATCTAATTGTAATTTTAACTACATTTCAACGACGACGTGATATTTGAGGGAAGGCACTTGATCAAAATAAAAGATTTTACCTTTTCAAAAGTCCCTTCAATACGCAGACGCTATTATATTCTCTCAATTGTAAGTTAAAAATATTGCTATACTGCTACTCACAGGATTCCAATCAGCCAAGTCTTCGAATGACCCCTTCTTTCCCATCAGCTTTCTGTACACCACCATTGGAAAGTCCACCGCCAAGATAATGTTGTTGTATATCGCCAAACCTAACACGATACCGATCAGTGTAAACTGCGCTTCGGTCTCGAACGATGTGGGGTTGAACCTGAAATGAAATTACATTGTATAAACCATAATAATTATGCAGTGTGGTGTGTCGGGAACACTTCAGAATAGTCGTCAGGATGTCGTAAAATGTGGAACTAATGGAAAGGCTATTATGAACGTGGGGTTCTTCTTGTAGACGATGGGCTAGCAACTTGTCACTATTTGAATCTCAGTACCATCATTTAGCCATACATCTGTACTTGGCCTTTCAGTCTTTTCAAGCCTATTGGCTCTATCTTCCCCGCAGGGGATAAAGACGTGACTATATGTATGTTTAATCCATAATTTTATTGTAGTGAATTTTTTTACTATATCCTCCCACAGCTGAGCAAAAGTCACCCG
This sequence comes from Amyelois transitella, assembly GCF_032362555.1. NCBI lineage: Eukaryota > Metazoa > Arthropoda > Insecta > Lepidoptera > Pyralidae > Amyelois > Amyelois transitella. The sequence continues at coordinate 3,799,823 of NC_083509.1, forward strand.
TTCAGGTCGCCATGTATTTATTCAAGGAAATCATAAGATTCCCATCTTCTTTTTAGGGCTGATATTAGTACCGGGACTAAAGCAAAAAAAGCTCACGATAGCTTGTAGTAAGTACATTAAAAAAATTGTTCGTTCCTAGACTATTATTTTTAAAGAAAAATCCAAGTTTTATAAAAAACTGAAAAGAATTTTGATAGGATACATACCAAACGGTATTGGAGTCTGGATGGTGCGTGAACATGCCGTAGTCCGGATTGAAGATCTCCTCCACTATGAGCTGGAAGAACTCCTTGCTGACGCCGCCCTCGTCCACGCCCTGCTCCCCTTCGAACTCTACCACCAATTGCTTCTTCAGGTCAAGCACGCGCTCCATGGCTATCATTTCCAACTGAGAACAATAAAAGATAATTTTAAACATTATATTCTTTCTTGGAAGATACCCTTTCTCGGTAACCTGAATCAATATGTGACCTAAAAAAGCTAAATCAAATGTGTAGGTATATACACCGGCCTTTATGATATAGAAAAAGTTATTATAGTAGTTTTAATAATTTTTAAATGTTGATTATTTAATATAACACTTTACTATTCTCATTAATTTGTTAGTAAAGATAGTTTGATTAGATTTAGTTAAGTCTCTTTTTTTATTTAGAATGCCACACCTGAAATGCAGGAAGTTTTAATGACGTTCCAATATGGTAAAATAGTTACAGCACAATAGTATTATAGTAGTATAGTAAAATAGTAAGTACAATACCGCCACAAACTATTTGTATTTTTTCTTTCCAAAACTAGCATACAATATCCTGTTGAGGACGTAATGTATTCGCATACTGACCTCTACTAGGGCATCGTCTATAATATGCGTTCGCCGCACTTTGAGCCTGAGGAAAGGCATGGGCGGCACGGCGCCGACGACCGCGTGGAACATCGACACGCGTCTCTCCGAATGCATGCGGATTCGATTCTCGTAGTAAAGGCCCAGAGATTTGGTCGCTGGAGTCAGGATGAACGGATACCGTAGGAACGTGAATTTCTTACCTAAAATATTTAAGGGTTGATTATTTATTTTCATTAATTAGGAATACATTAAAGTTGGTATTAATTATTGGGATTTGATAACATGATAATACCAAGAATTAATGTGTATTCGTTATTCTATGGGTCATATAAAAATGAATCATCATATCCAGATTAAAAACGTTGCACATTAAACATTGATAAATTAGTTTGAATGCTACTCAATAATAAGATAAAATATTGTGAGACAATTAAAGAAATATTTAACCATAATTCAAGCTGGGTTAAGTTTATCTATGTGAATGTAATGATAGAATTATATACATAGTCATTAAGACTTATTACATTTTTTGTTCCAATCAAAGTCATAGGGGAACTCTCTCCAGAGGTCACAGAACTGGGTCATGACTAAAATTTGTATAATAATTTTATCAGAACAAAATAAATAAAATTACTTACTGTTATGTAGCTCTGTCTTGTAATTTGCAAAATCTATTTCCATTTCTATAGTATCACTAAGAGGTTCATTGTAAAATTCCTCAAATGGCAAGTACGGTTTTCTAGAATCTAATACATTAATATCTAATTCCACAGCTGAAACAAATAAAAATAAAGTATGAGACAAAATTTAAAAACAAATAAATAAATGCCTATCTATTAATGCACACATACGTATTTTTCCATTCCATATATATAAGTACTTGTTTTGTATATAGATTTCATTAACAATTACAAAAAAAAATGCAAATATCGAATTATAACCAAAAGATGTAGTGTATTGCACAAAGAAGAATGCTACAATTCAGAGATTTTTAACCTATTATAATTATAACCTAATTTTATTATGTTACACCTAAAATTAAGTTATATAAATTAAAAATGTATTTTCCTTTTGTTGTATGGGGCTGAACTAAAAAAAAATCCCTAAAATTCCGCGGGAACGGAAAATATCAGGATTCTTCTTTTACGCGGACCTACTTTAGTAATTAATGAAGGTTGACTGATAAGATAAAACATGAGGTTCATAATTTAAATAAATAAAACGCCACATGGTTCATACCTAAAGGATCGTCCGGCTGCGAATGTTTGGCGGCCTTCATGGGCGCGAACAGGTGGTCGATGACGTCCCCGAGCGGGTCGAGCTGGCGCGGCGCCGCCACCGGCTCCTCGCGCAGCCAGCCCGGCTCCATGGCGCCCGCCGCCATGTTGGCGTAGTACACTATCTGTGTGGCACATTGCAAGAGGTAATGGTGTCAATAAGAGTTTGAGTATGTGGTGTTTACCTTCAATGGTAACATATGTATTAGATTGTATATCATGTTTCAATGTAGCAAACAATGGTAGACCAAATAAATAAAATAATGCTCACTTCGTTCATGACATTGCCAATTAGCACGAGGTCCATTCTAGCAAGTTAAGTGTACCGCTCGTATAATATTAATACATTCAAAACTTGCCATGTGAACTATTTCTTATTAAACTGACTTTTAAACATTCGCGTTGAATTATACTAAATAATACATTTATTTAAACTCGGATGGTTCGAATCAGGTTACAATGATCCGTGGTGACCGAGCCACCAGGCCAGACTAATCAGAAATATTTCATCTTCTATCTTGTAAGTCTAAAATTTCCAATCAAATAAGAAAGATCATCTTTCATATTGACTGCGGATTGAGCCTAAAATATGTGGCATACCTTTCTAGACGAAGGAAGCTTTTCTTCGTACTTGGATACCAAAATATGATTTGCAAACTATAGGTTTCAAACTGCCAAGTGAAAAGATATCGAAAAGCGTAACGACAGAAATAAACGATTGAGCAAGAGCAGGATAGCAATATACTAAACTTCTCTTGACATTTCTCAATTGTTCTGGAAAAAGTGAAAGGACAAAAGTGCTCACATAAATCGGCGTGGTATTTTGTCAATATGATCATCCACGTCAGGCATTTCTTTCTCTCCAATTATACCAAAACATTCACCAAAACATAATATAAGTACCTTCATAAGCTTGGTAGCCATTGTGACGCTCTCGTCTTCTTGCAAAGTGAAATGGCTGCTGTAGTTGGTAGAGATGACTCTCAAGGTTATCAGCTGTTGTAGAGTCTCCAGGATGTGTCGCAGGCTCTCTTTACAGTGCTGGGCCCATACTCGAGCCAGTCGAGCTTGCGCTGGTGGAAGAAATAAAGTCTTTTAACTTAAGTACACGTAGCGAAGTTTTAGGCTTGAGAGGGACGCGAAAGGGAAAATATTTCAACAAACTTAGTGTTATAGAACTGCGGTTTTATGTGTGTAAACTTAGACTTCGGCAAAGTCTTTCTGTAGGGCAGTATTTTTGAACAATTGATTTCTCAGTAGGTACCTATATTTTAGAGAGGATAAGAGGATATAGACACGAAATTTTTTATTTTTGTTACGTTTGTGCTCAGATTACTCAGGTCGAATGTAGAAAGGTAATTGAATTTAGCCATACTCAATATTATAATGAAAGACGGTTTGAATGATAGAACTATGTAGGTAACAAATAAAATCAAATTACTGGACCGAATTTGATAAATTTATCAAAATACAAATTCCTGAAAGCCTATTTCTAAGAAAGATTAAATAATGGAAAGCCAAAATAGAACACCAATCCATACATATAATAAAACTGTAACTGAACATTGTCTGTACATTGAAGATATTTAAGAAAAAATATTATAGGGTGTCTTTTTAAGGTCAATAGAAGCCAAAACAATTTTTTTTAGAATTTTTGTCTGTCTGTCTGTCTGTCTGTCTGTCCGTCTGTCTGTCTGTATGTTTGTACGCGCATCACACAAAATCTACCGAACGGATCTGAACGAAATTCGGCACAGATATAGTTAGTAACCTGGATTAGAATATAGGCTACTTTTTATCCTGAAATTCTATTCCAAGGGGATGAAATAGGGGATGCAAAATTGTATGGAACTTCGTCATTTTTGAATTTTTGAATCGATATAAAAAGCTATAAATAATTATCATATTTATTATGATGATTAAAAAAATAGCATTTTATTGATTAAATTCATTATACTTTGTTTATTTATTTAGTTCCCGTGGTTTAGATATTTATTTTTTGCCCACCCGATACGAGATGGCGCCTCATGAGAATTTAAGAAATAACACAATTGTAGCCGCTTGCAAAATTTTTAATTGATTATATAATTAAAACTTCTTTTATTCATTGATTTAGTTTCGCCAGCACTTACCGTTTCACCACATCTTTAAGAAGATTTTTTTTTTTATGTAGGTAGTTTGACGCGCCCCGCATCGGCGACGGTTGCCATGCTCCTCAAGATTAGCAGGAATAACACACATGTAGTAACGCCAGTACTTACCATTTCACCATTGATTTAGTTCCCGTGGTTTAGATATTTATTTTTTGACCATCCGATACGAGATGGCGCCACGAGAATTTAAGAAATAACGCGATTGTAGCCGCTGGCAAAATTAGATAGTACCGATGCTTGCAGCATCGGTACTTATTCGGTAGAGTTCCTTAATTCACTTTCGGCATCTGGACTGCCCGCGCATACAATTGCACTAAAAGTAGACATTCCATTTTGTAATGAGACTGCCTTAAAGTGGTGTCGCTTCATAACATTATAATAGAAGCTAAAATTCTTACTGGTTGTGCAGCTGGTGAAATTGTTTTTATACCGCGCATTCCCCTTATTCCCAACAACTTTCCATTTCAATTTAAGCGTGTACAGTTTCCAATGGCTATATGTTTCGCGATCACAATTAACAAATCACAAGGTCAAACACTTGGAGCAGCCGGAGTCGACCTCAGGACGATTTGCTTCTCACACGGACAGCTCTACGTCGCTTGCTCGCGGGTCACCAGCTGTGACAGTTAATTTGTGATGTCTCCAATGGGCAAGGCAGCAAATGTTGTAAACAAAGAGATAGGTACTTTAACTTTCCATTATTATAATTTCCTTTATTTGTCTTTAGAATTTATTCGTTTTTTAACAGCTGCGCTTCCGAGCTTTGCTTTTGTAAGAAAAATAAACTATGTTCTATTCCAGGCATTATTGAATGAATAGCATCCTCAAACAAGCACTCACGTAGGTACATCATTTTTTTTGCATAATCTATACTAATATTATAAAGATGAAGAGTTTGTTTGTTTGAACGCGCTAATCTTAGGAACTACTGATTCGAAATGAAAAATTATTTTGCGTTGAATAGACCATTTATTGAGGAAGGCTTTAGGCTATATAACATCACGCTGCAACTTTAACGAGAAAACAAAAAAAGGACTATGTGAAAAAAAACGGGGAAAATTATTCATCCTTGAGGGCTTGGGAATGATGCTCAAAATAACAATTCCACGCGGACGAAGTCGCGGGCACAGCTAGTTAGAAAATAAATTGTTACATTTCACAAACCTTTGACAGACAAATGTTCCGCAGCATGACACAAAGCAGGCAGAGCGATCTCTAAGTAATCACTGCAGCCCAGGTCGGGCACCTCGAACGCTATCACGAAGCAGTTCACGGCATCCTCCATACTCATCTTCTTGGTTATCCGCAAGTCTATCTCGAGGTTCTCCGCTAAGGTCGTTAGAGCAGTGACCAGCGCTGAACTGTAGTAATCTGATGGCACCTGAAGTTGGAAATAAAATTTACAAATATAAACAAAAATCATTTAGATTTTTTAAAGCACCCTAATCAGTAAGCCTGATATCTGATTAGGGTGCATTAAAGCCGGAAGCTAGTACCTAATCGTCAATTAGTGATGCAGGTGGTAATTATTCACAGTACAGCTGAATTAAAATCTTTCATCATACTATAAATCCAAAATCTAACAAAACTCTTCTTGACATTTGACATCTACTAATAATAGAAATAAAAGATTTATATTCTCTCTGAATAAACTCAAAAACTACTGAACCGAATTTAAAATGAAATTTGGAAAATAACTTTTTTTCTGAAAATTCCCCAAGTGCTAAGCCCCGCGGAAAAGTTAGTAAGTAATAACTTACTTTAGCTAGATACTGGAAGGCTCTCCGACAGGACGCGACGTCGAGGCCCGGCCCCGCCACACTGTCCACATCCTTGTCCGGGTCGCTGGACGAACACATTGCTTTTGATTCTTTGTCTGAAAATAGTTACACATATAAATATAGTGAATGAATAATTTATCACTTCACACTATTAATGTATAACATAAATAGTGTGAAGTGATAAACTCTGTTCTTTACTTAAGTAAGACTATTAACTTCTTATTTAAGAAAGACATTACATTTGTAGATGACATGGTAACACTATTCATGGCCTTAATTGTTTTATTGCTTCAAATCTGTTATTGGACTGTTCAAAAATTTCATAATAGAGAATAACAGAAACATAGGAGGATAAAAAGAAATAAAACAATAAACTACTAACCTTTATTTTTCCCCCCATCATCACTACTTCTATCTTGCTCAATTTTGCTTTGAAAACACCTAGCCAATATAGCTGGCTGGGTGAACGCCTCGCCCAAAGCTCTCACCAAGGGCTGCGGCATTTTTGTCCGAAGGCACTCGTCACACAACAGTTGGATCCGCTCCTCAGTCAAGGGCGACCCATCTGCCAAGTTCACGAGCAAATTGTCAATCATTTTTAATAAATCACGGTAACACTTTTCACTCATATTTTTATTTTCGTATTCACACTACAAAATTGGATAGAGAAATGGTAGAAAGTTTCATATTACACTTGTATAAATAACATTGTATAATTTACTAATTATATTTTAATGTTTTGTTTGAACTTTATTGATAGATTAACCAATATCTTTCTGCATAGAACTACTTACTAATTAGTGATGATTTCATGTCATTACTTTATTGGCTGATTCATTAAATTCAATTACTATATACCAAATGAGTTTAACATTATTTTATACAGAATCACAGTTTAATAATAATCAATTTAAAAACCTAAAAACCTTGACTGTGCCTTGACATCTAAACATTTATAAGTGGTACCTATTTAATTTATTTAATTTTCTCCTAAAGACATATTCCTTTTAATTAAATTTGGTCAAATGATAAATACTATTTGGTTTGATTAGTTACTTAATGACAGCTTAAATTAAATATGTGCTTACGTTATGATAGAGATATTTTTGAGCTGTGATTTTAAAAGAATAAATGATGTAGGTAACTTACTATTATGACTAAGATTTTTGCATTCTTCTTGTTGTGATACACTATGACTAGTTTCTGGTTTCACCTCCTTGGAAGTGCTCTCCAATTGTGATGTACTTGTTGTGGGAATATCAGCCTTTACTTCTTTGTTGTCTGCACTTTCGTTTGTGTTTGATATATGACATGTAGTGCTGAAAAAATTGAACATTAAAGGTAATGAAACTTTTTTATGTCCCCACTTAACATTGAAAATCATTGGTGATATTTGTCTTTAGAATTTATAAATACTAAATAATAATAAATACCGAATTAACCGCCGAGCTTGTATGAAGAGAGTTATGAATGTGGACGAAGCGAAAGAAGTATGCAGAGATCGTGGCAAGTGGAAAGAGGAAGTCTCTGCCTACCCCTCCGGGAAAGAGGCGTGATTTTATGTATGTATGTATGTACCGAATTATATTTTCTAGACAAAAATTCTACCCACCCGGCACTTGTATTGCACGTACTGGCCTCTGTGCGAGGAACTTTGTTGGGGAGACTGTCACAGAGACGGGCCTCTTTGTAGAACAGCTTTATGGCCTCAGCCGCAGCCTCGTTTGGAGTGAGGTTTTGGGCCTATATTGAAAAAAAAAAAAAAAAAAAATGTACACAATACATAGGTTTAAAAAAAATGCATTTTCATCCCTAATCTGTGCAATACCTAATTGACTGAGAAGGATGATTGTATGGATTAGCCAAATTAGTTTAATGTGGTTTAACCAACAGCATACCCACCACCATCATTATACATCTTTTTTCAAAGACAAGGTTTCGTAATATTACTGATGAGAGTTTAAGGCTAGATATAAATAAAAAATATGATAATTTTCTAAAGAGGGCAGTTTATCTTCTTTCTCAATCAACTGGCATGTTTTTATATAATAATTGTTAGCAGCTTTTTGTAATGCACTATAATATGTATTCAAACATTATGTAGTTAACAATCCAATTAACCCAGTAATTGGTTTTCTTAATAAAGTTTGGAAAAGGAACAATACATTTGACATGTCTGTCATAAAAGGCAACTAAGGTAATAGATCCACATACAGATACATGGGTTAACAACCTATCAATCTTAATTTCACCATTAAGCCATACAAGTGAACATGCCTTTCAGTATTTTCGATGTGTGTGTGTGTCTAACCTCATAACATTACCCTGTGGCCTGTGGCAGCATCACTAATGTTGTTCACAACCCTCTCAGATATATTAATAATTATGTCTGGAATAATGTCTGTATATACAATTACAAAATATATTGCTAAGTAATACACATGACTACATAGAAAATACAACATTTCAATACAAAATTATACATACCGCTCCGCTAGATGCACAATACTGGTTATCACAATCTGGATTTCCACAGCCATCTAACAACTGATAGAAATATCTCTCAATCAGCTGTTTAGCTGCTGCTCTCTTCATAATGTCCTGAGTGCTATCTGTACCAGTTGATATGCATAAACCTGAAGACGGCTGTGCCTCAGAATTGTGTGGGGTTGAACTGTTATTAGACGATGATGCTTCGCTCCCCCTAAAAAGTCGCAATTTCATTTCACGTGACTCTAACGCAGTTGATACATATCTAATTCACAACAAAACAAAGACGAACGAAAATAGCAAGTAATGCCTAACCTGTTTTGAAACTGCGCAGAAATCAAATATAGCTTGTGAAAATCATAACTGGAAGTTAGTATTTTAAAAGACACAAGAAAGATTACAGCATAAAAAAATCAAATATTGCTAGTTGCTAGAACTCATGATTACCTTGAAGCTTCGTCAGTTTCGCTTTTTGAGTTCATAGAAATTTATGCTGTTCAGTAGTAAAAATTTCTTAGGCCACAAATAACATAAATGCGGTTGGATGCAATACATTCGCTAACTATTTCAGGCCACAAAATTTTTTTCACAAAATAAACTCAGTCGTGTGGTCGTATGGCAGTACACAAAAAAATCACCAATTGTTCTACAAGCTGTCAACCATTTTGAAATAAAACGATACGTTATAAGCGATCAACGCGGTTCGATTAGTTTTTCTTCTCATTATTTTGTGATAAAATAATGGAAAATTATTTGAAGATATAGATACAGGAAGAAATATGTACTATTTTATCAATAAAACTAGTATCAATTAAACAATTTACTAAATAGTACTTTCTGGAAATTATACTGAATGCAAAATAATTTCTTTTTTTCAAAATATTTATTTCATGTTGTTTTTTGCGTGGCACGGATTTAATTCAGTGAGAGTAGACTATTCAATAACTTTGACAATGACATGTTTTTGTTAGGTTATAGGTTGAAGATACGTCTGATAGCCCAACATCTTTCTAACAAAAACTCGTGTCGTTTCGATATATGTACTAAAACAAGTAAGACTCGCGAGCCTAAATTGTGGCACCATGGTCACGCCTCTATCATAATTTTTAAATGTTTGAAATTTATATGGGCCACCAAAACATTGGTTGGTAATGTCGTAGCCATATCATCGCAAAACAAAATGTGATTTGACTTGTCATTGTCATAGTAAGAGCTGACAGATGCTTTACAGCTGAATGACAGTCGCACATTCAGGCAGCTAGGGATGCTGATTCTTTCTAAAAATAATCGATTTTTAAATTGATCTAAATCGGATCATAATATATCGATACCTAAAAATATCGTGGTGTAAAGAATTGATTACTTATGAATATTTTTTTTTTAATTAGTAACAAGAGAAATATCATAAATAAGTAAAATGGGGAACTCTATTATTTTTATCAATTTGTTAAGTGATATTAATTTTTAACAAAATCTTAACAATTCCCAGATCGAAAAGAAAAAAAGTCCTGAAAGGCGACTAAGGGATTGTCTTATAATCTTGGTAATCTCCTTTTAGGCGCTAGCAACCTGGCTCTACTTAAATCTCAATTCTATCATCTTGCCAAACAGCTAAACGTGGACTATCAATCTCTTCTTTCTGTCTACCCCGCAAGGAATGTAGACGTAACTATATGAATGTATCATTACAACAATAGAACTTAGGTTACCTCAGTTTTTGCCGTCAACATTATTCGTCATTATTGTACTATTGCTAGATGGTGCTAGCGTTCTTTAATTTTATTTTCATCGAATAGACAATTTATAATGAGGAATAAAATTATTTACCTACATGACGGCATTACCTTGATCTTTTTCGGAAGGAATCGCCATCCTTACTTGTGACTAAAATTTGAAGACGATTTTCAAGGGTAACATTCATTGATTCACCAAATCGATTCAGTTCTACATATCGATGGAAAAAAATATCGGATGATTAATTGATATCAGATTGGCATCCCTACTGATAGCAATACGTTGTCCGACCGATCTAGCTAGCTAGTATTCATTTTGATTACCGTGTATACGTGCTCTCCAATATATTATAATCGTGCTATTTCTTCCATTTCAGTTTCTTTCATTATTTCTTGTCCCTGTAAGTTGAATCAGTAAATATATGCAAACGTGTACCCTGTACACTTTTGAAGAAAGTTTTTAGTGTTTTGTGAAGTGAGTGTATAACAATGATGATGACAGAAGATAAACATCGAGAGCTTACCGAAGAAGAGAAGGCTCGCGTGGAGAATATACTGAATGGTTTTCAAGTGTATCCTTTTTAAACTACAAAATTTTAATTACAAACCTTGCTAATTGCAAATGGATAAGTGAACTCTTTTGTGAACACGGTCTGTCTATGACGCTAAAAGATCAGGTCTTGCAATGCATGGGCAATAATTTGAGTGCCAGATCGGCTGGTGTGTCTAGCATATGGGACCTTTTCAATATTGCCTATGATTTTTAATGATTTTACTCCTTATAATACAAATAATGTATGAACTACCATAATCTACATAAAGTCGTACCTGTTCCCTGGAGGGGTAGGCGAAGTCTGCATCTTTCCATTTTAGCACCACAATCTCTGCAAACTTCTTTCACTTTAATCATATTTTTTCACATAACTCTCTTCATGCAAGTTTGTCCGTTAAGGGGAGAGATGGGTGTTGAATGAATAAACTGATTATCTGTCATGAACTATTAGACTAGTTTACAGTTGTATGATGAACTAGTTTTCTTGTGAACACCTTTATATTTGGTAAAACACATGTGGTTACATATGCTGATTATCAATACTATATTATGTATTATTTCTTATTCTCAAAAAATTCCATGTTTGGCAGTAAAGAATAACATAATGTGCACCAGCCGCTTCTTTTTCATGTCCATTGTCTAAATCAATTAAGGTATGGCTTTTAACCCGTGGTGCTTCCCAATACCTAACTAAGGAACTAATTTCATAGTCATTGTTCCTGAGTTAGGGCTTGGGACACATTATGAGTTAACCTTGGGAATCTTCATTTAAGGCCAGCAACCTATGATAATCAGAGTCTCAATATTGTAATTTAGCCATTCAGTTAAATTGACTTGAAGATTAGAAGGTCAATTCAACTGAATGAGACTCTGATTGTTAAATAATACATGTATTTATATACAAAATTTAAACATAAGTTCCTTAATGTTGTATCAAACAGAAATTGGATGAACTTACGTGATGCAGATACAAGTAAGTACTTTAATAAATTGCCTTTTTAAGTAGCATCTTTGTAGAATCCACTGACAAAAGAAAAAAACAGTCTCCTACCAAAGGAACATTATAAATTTATTTATGTTATTAACTTTCATATCAATAACATGAAATCTAAATATATAACAAAGAAGAATGACTGATATATATCAAGGCACAGCCCAACTGGTCTGGTCTTGGGGTTACTATTGGCGCATTACTTTTTGTCTCTAAAAGTTGAATCAATAAATATATGCAAATGTTTTGATAAGTGTGTACTGTACACTTTTGAAGAAATTTTTTAAGTGAATTGTGTGAACTGGGTTTGGTCATTACGCAGAAGAGCTGAACATGGCCTATCAGTCTTTTCAAAACTGTCTACTCTGCAAATAAATATACCTAGACGTTGTTGTTAAACAACAGCAGTAATATTGTTTACGTCATAAAGCCTATTACATAATTTAGTTTGTCTTAAATTCATAAAGATATTTGTAAATTTCAGGTAAGATATTGTGGCAGCACAATGAAGATATGTCAAACCCGGATGTGGAGCACGAAGCACGTGTCCCCAAGAGGATCCTCAAGTGCCGTGTTGTCTCCAGGGAGATCAACTTCAGCTCTGTTGAGTCCATGGAAAGATTCCGTCTAGAACAGGTTGGTATTTTAATGTATTACCTAGTTATAATCCCAAGTAATATTTTAAATTGTGAAGAAGTTTATTTCTTTGTTTGTTAACTTTTCGCGCATTATCTTTTGAACCAAACTTCTTTAAATTTAATGTATATACATATAATTAAGAGTCATGGGAATGACATGGGGTACTTTTCTTCCCGGTAAAAACTAAAGTTCCTGTGGGATTTGCGAAAAACGTGTATTCTTAGTCAGAATTTGTATTTGTCGTACCTATGTATATATACCTTTGTAGTACCTATTTAATTATAAGTAAATTGTGTAGGTGGAGCTAATTCAATTCGTGCTAGTGAAGCTGTGTGTAATAAGAATCATAGGATTTATTTTGTTGAAATTGGGCACAGAGATAGAATAGACCTCTGTGTCTTCGACCATGAATTATGCTTCAATCCAAATAGAATAAAACAATTTCAGTTAGAAATTTAAATACTCAAATGACTTTAATACTATTATCTAAATTATCACAATATCTAAATTGTCTTTAACATAAAATGCTCATGATTTCAGAAAGTACTCTTCAAGGGCCATTGCATGGAGGAGTGGTTCTTTGAGTTTGGCTATGTGATCCCGAACTCTACCAACACTTGGCAGTCCATCATTGAGTCCGCACCTGAGTCGCAAATGATGCCTGCTCATGTTTTAAAGTAAGTTTATATTCACCAGGGTGCCGGCACTTTAGAATAAGACAACTCCATCACTTTTCTGTGGATTCGTTAAAGTCGACTAAGGAATAGGTTAGCAACCTGTAAATTGTCAAAAAAAAATATTTGAATCTCAATTCTATCATTAACCCAAACAGCTGAATGAGGCTTATCAGACTTTTCAATACTATTGACTCTGTCTTCCCCGCAAGGAATGTAGACGTGATAATATGTATGTATGTATGTATGTTCACCAAATCAATCATATCCTCAAAAGTATTCATGTCACAAAAATACAAAAAATATAATTGGATACAAAACCGATAAAAAATATAATTATGTATGTACGTAAACTGGTTTTAGCAATGGTGTTAGCAAATACCTAGATGCGTTATTTATGTGGAATCTTCTCTGTTTTAGTGGACAGGTGGTGATAGAAACAAGATTCTACGATGGAGATTTGTTGATCACAACCTCGCGAGTGAGACTGTTCTATGTTTAATTAGAATTTCACACCGCAAAGGCATTTCCTAGTCAATTGCTTTTAGATACCACAATGAGTGAATTAAGTGATAGCACTTAGGTTAAGCCCTTGCTCTGGATTTGACACTATATTGGGCAGTAGATACAATTTCCCTGCCAGTATTAGCCAGCGCTGTAAGTTCAGCTTATTCACGAAAATGATGAAGTTATATCTTCTTAATTTTCGTTTCTCAACTTCTCTACCCTCTCTTTCTATCTCTAAGGTAAACCAAACAGTGAAAATTACATTGGATTGTAAAAAAAACCCTGTTATTGTAATCAGATAAGATCTTTTTTTAGTCACAGACTAGATAATAGAACTGATAGCATAATAAGATGTTGTAAAAGAAATAGAAAAGGGTATGGTAAGATGGTTTGGTCATATGGGGAGGGTGAATAAAATGATGCAGGTTGACTAAGCAAATATACAAGGAGAGTGGGAGGAGGGAAAGGTCGGAGTGGGAAGGCCTAGACGAACGTTTCTTGATCAAATTAACGACGTCCTGGCAAAGGGTCAGGTCAAGATTACCCGAAATCGGCGAGATTGGATGAAGGGAGTTATGAATGTGGATGAAGCGAAGGAAGTATGCAGCGATCGTGGCAAGTGGAAAGATATAGTCTCTGCCTACCGTCCGGGGAAAAGGCGTGATTTTATGTATATATGTATGTATGTATAGCATACTATAGGAAATAAAAGTTGAACCAAAATGTTGGTAATTTGCGTATATTTGTGAGCTGGACATCTCCAATGTCTCGCCTTTAGTTGAGCACTCATGATATGTAAAGCTGAACTTACTTTGCCTTTAATCTATGCAAGTGATAAATATCTTCAGAGTGAGGGCTCTGTATTAAACCGTAACATGAGTTTGAGCTACAAAATGTATGAGCTTTATTAGTTTCATAGTAAATTGATTTTTAAATGTGCAGGGTACCGCAAAGTTTTATGTAGGTACTTAATAAGGTCACTTTACTGCAAATTTAAAAAAATACAGTAAGTTTATTTGATAAAATTTAATTGTAGCGGAGTGCTCAATGGTATATAATATCATTTGAGAACTCCATGTACAGTCAACAATGTAATTTTGTAATTTATATGGATAATTTTATCATCACACTAAGCATATAACACAAAAGCTAATGCTTAAAATATATATCCAAAAGCTATTTTTTCAAGTGTTATCGTTATATACTGTTTAGTAGATAACATTTTTACCTAATTTAAAAACATGCACAATGTCACGTTTCCTTTAAGGGACAACATCTCTCTATTTGCCAAGATCCCTGCATACATCTTTCGCTTTGTCCAGATTTATCACTCTTATTTATGCAAGTTTGTCCGATTAGGTTATTTTTTTAATTGCGACTATTAATTCCCACTTATTTTGTTGACTGTACAAAAATGTCCTGCTTTTATTTGATGTAATAGCAAAATTTCATTATGTACTTGTACTTCAGTAAAAAAGTTAACTGTTTTTATTAAAGAAACCAATAATAACTTTATCTAAATCCTTTTAAAACTTCAGCATAAAGGGAAGCACGCAAAACTAAATACATCCATAGGTAGAATTTACTACGTAATGTATGAACCTGTTTTCCGTAAAATTAATATTTTGTAATGATTTTTACACTTGTAGTTCCTCTGCCTTTAAGTCTGTGATTTGTATTTTAATATGTATTAGAACAGAATAAAATTAACTTAATTTTAAATTTAGAAAGTGTAAAATTCTTAATAGTAACTAATCTTACTTAGCACTCAATATGTCCTAAACAGTGCATAAGATTTTTGAATATTCGTATCCACGTGCCTAGGATTGCCACTCACATTGTGTCAACAATATAGGAATAAAACCAATTTATATCTACAATAATAAAAGGAACAAACTGTACAGTTTCTAAAAGATAAAAATTAAGATAGATATATACATACATCTATGTATATACATATATCATTTGTCTACTAAAACTATTACTATACATCCAATTGTATTTATAGAATAAACTAAATATTACTTCCCCGATTTTGATGTAATTTATCTTCAGAAGTAAACAATAAGCTCCTTTTATTTCTAGTAATTCCCTTATGTGGCAACCCTAGGTTAAATTTCTGTGCATTTTACTTGTGTGTATGCATTATATGAAGTGTAAGTTCTTGTAAATATCGACCTTGCATTGCATTTGATACTATATAGAATCTGATCTTACTAAGAAGTATTCACAGTGTCGCGTGAGCGGTCGGTAAGTTCGCACACGTACTGAGTTAGACAAATTTGCTCGCATTGCCGTTGACTTTGTTCTCGGTCTACCCTCATCATGGACGATGATAATTCTGTAGATGAGAGTGACAAAAGTGATTCAGACATAATAAAGGAGTGCGAAATACAAATGAACCAAATTCTTGACAGCAGATTAGAAAAATTTTCGGAGTTGGAAAAAAATGAAATTAGGTTAGAAAAAAGGAAAAAATGTGACGATGATACAAACAGTGAAGAAGGATTTGTTGAAGTCAGTAGAAGGAAAAAACGTCTGCTGAGAAGTTTTTCCAATAATATAGCAGGGGGAAATTTAACTAGATCTGACGAGATAACGAAATTTGAAGTTTGTATAACCTCCAAAAAAGAATTACCAAAACAAATGGCTTTAGCGAAATTATTACGTAATGAAAATATATGTAATGTCAACCGGATAAAATATAAATCACCTTTTAAAGTTTTTATTTGCTTTGAGAAAGATACAGACGCTACGAAGTTGATCGAAAATGAAAATTTTAAAAAACTCGAGTATAATTGTCGGAAAACTTTAGAATCCAATATAGTATATGGAATAATAAGGGGTGTAGACTTAGAATTTTCAGAAGAAGAAATATTTGGAATTTTGCGAAGCGATATTAAAATATTAGCTGTTAAAAGACTTAAACGTTTAGACTATAGCGGGAAATGGGTAGAAAGTGAAAGTGTCAGGATATGTTTTGAAGGCAAATCACTACCCATATATGTGACCGCATTTGATTGCAATTTCAATGTTGAAAATTATATTTTTCCTGTAACGCAATGCTCGGGGTGCTGGAAATTTGGTCATATGATCAAAGTATGCCCGATTAAGAAAATATTATGTCCAAAGTGTGGAAGTACAGAACACAATAATTGCGACTTAAAAACTTTCAAATGCCTTAACTGCAAAGGTCTACATCTGGTTTTAGATAGATCTTGCCCAATTTATCGTAAAGAAAAAGAAATACGTCTTGTTATGAGCAAAGATAATGTTCCATATAAAATAGCTCTTGAGTTAGTCATGGATAATAGTCAAAAAGAAAATTCGCTAAGACCCACTCAACCATTAGAGATAACATCCAATCTAACTGAAGCTACTTATCAGCCGACATATAGTCAAGTTGTGGCGCGTGCACACATCCATAGAGAGGAAAATATGGGAAACAAACTAGATAGAAACATAGAAAATAGTCAGAAAAAGGCAAAAACAAAGAAATCGAGGAAATATAAAATCAATGAAAACCAAGTTGAGAGTCTCGGAGAAAATACAATGGAAGAAGAGGAACACAGTTCATCTGATATTGAAGAACATAAAAAAAGAAGATTTGATTTGAAGAAACTGTTAGCCAATGTATTTAACATATGGAGGTCAATGAATAGTTCTATTGAGAAGAAAATAAGTGCAGTGATTGTGGCAATTTTTGAAGAAGTGAAAGTATGTGTGAGTGATTTCTTTTCGGGAAGAAAAATTTTAGAGACAATTTTAGAACTCTTTAACATTAGTAATGGTTAATACTAGTACAAATAATATTCGCATAAATATTTTGCAATGGAATGCGCAGAGTTTAAAACCAAAATTAGTTAGTTTTCAAGAACTCCTCCTAAAGGAAAATATTCATGTAGCTGTATTAAGTGAGACTTGGTTAAATTCAGAAGATAATGTACGTATAAGAGATTATAATATATACAGGAAAGATAGGAATGATTCCTATGGTGGGGTAGCAATAATAGTACATAAGTCTATTAGAAGTGAACTTAAAACGCTACACTTGCATAACTCAGACATAGAAATTATAGGCGTTTTTCTATATAATTGTCAGTATGTAAAAAACATTATCTCAGTGTATTGTCCATCATCAACTAGTACACAGTCATCTGACTGGGATGAACTTTTCGCCCTTTTCCCAAAAAATACGCTGATATGTGGTGACTTTAATGGCCATTCTAGGAACTGGTCGTCTAGATCAGACTCTAGGGGTAGTCAACTTTTAGACTCTTCTTTGGAAAATGATTATAGTTTTTTGAACAATGGCTCACAAACTCGAGTTAAATTAGTTAATGGGAACCTACAACAGACATCACCAGACATATCATTTATTTCTAATGACATTGTATTAACCTTTGACTGGCATGTTATTAACGAAAATTTAGGCAGTGATCATTTGATGATTAAATTAAGTACAAGTATTCCCAAACATGGTAATAGGTTACCTAAACGTAATTACAAGAAAACTAATTGGTCGGTTTTTATCGAAAGTATGGAGGATTCGTTCAGTCAGGACAACATTCAAAACTTTAATTCATTGGATGAGTCACATATACAGGAAATGTATGACTTTTTAATATCTCATCTTAAAACAGCGGCGGATGCAAGTATACCGATGGTTAAAATTTGTGCGGATCCAGAGTCTAAATTTAAACCCCGGAGTTATTGGAACCAGTCCTTGTCAAAAGCGGTGGCTGAGAGAAGATTGGCCCTTAGTTCATTTCGGCGAAATCCTACCCCGTACAATCTCACTTTGTTGGAATCAAAGACGAAAGAAGCTTACAAATTAATAAGGGAAGCTAAGACGGCGCACTGGTATAACTTCTGTGACTCAATTGACGAAAACACTTCAGCATCTGAAATGTGGCGACGAATGAGATGGATGAAAGGTGATAAAAGAAGTAGACAGTTTGTTCCACTGGATAAGCAGGAGAGCCTATTATCATCTCTTACGCCAGACTCAGTAACAAAAGAACCACAAATCTTTACATCTCGAAATGATAATCTTGAGTCAGATTTTACAATTGCAGAATTAGAGTGCTGTTTGAAGAAGAAGGATACTGCGCCAGGTGACGATGAAATTACTTATAGTATGTTATACAACTTACCGCTAGACGCTAAGAGATATTTGCTCAAGTTATACAACCTAATCTTTCGCTCTGGTAAAATTCCAGTTCAATGGCGCAATATTTTAATCATACCAATACCAAAGGCTTCTGATCATGGAGTTACAGACCCTAAACTTAGACCTATATCTTTGATGTCATGTATTTGCAAAGTTTTCCACAATATGATGCTGCGTCGGTTGGAGTGGTATGTAGAAAAAAATGAAATATTCTCTCCGAACACCGTGGGATTCAGGAAATCACAGTCATGTATGGATTGTTTGACCCGTTTGGTTACATATATACAAATAGGTTTTACAGATAATGAACCAACACTGGCTTGCTTCCTAGATATTGAAAATGCCTACAATAATGTGGCTGTTGATAGGGTTTTATGTATTCTGGATGAACTACAGGTTGGAAGTAGGTACTGTAAATATTTTTGGTCATTCTTAAGCGAAAGATATTTAATGGTGAGATCTGAAGACGGGGAGAAAATAATCAGCAGAAGGGCTAATACAGGACTTGCTCAAGGAGATCCAATTTCACCATTTCTCTTCAATATAGCTACTTACAAAATTTGTCGTCTTCAAGCACAAAAAGTATGTATCGCACAATATGCTGATGATTTTGTAATCTATGCGAAGGATAAAAACATTAATTTGAGTGAATCAAATGTTCAGACTGCAATAAACTGCATAATTAAAATCTTAGATGAATTAGGCTTACAATTGTCCAGTAAAAAAACTAAACTCTGTCTTTTTAGCCGAGGAAAGAGAACAGTTTTGCCTGTTGTGAAGATTGATGACTCAGCTTTGGTTTATTCAGATTCTGTCAAATATTTAGGTCTATGGTTAGACAGAAGTCTCACATGGTGTAGACACATTAGTGAAATAGCGCAAAATTGCTCAAGATACCTTAATATTATAAAAGTTTTATCAGGGCCATCTTGGGGGGTTCATATTCAACATATGCGTCGTTTGTATATATCACTTATAAGAAGTAGGATAGATTACGGCAGTTTTCTCTTCGATAATAGTGCCAAATCGCATATTTCAAAACTAGACAAAATTCAAAATCAGGCTTTGCGAATTGTAGGAGGTTTTATTAGAACTACTCCGATCCATGTAATGGAAGCTGAACTCTGCATACTGCCTTTATTTATTAGAAGATTATATCTGTGCTATAAATATATATTAAAAGCTCGTTCGTGGACAAATAATATCACAATCGAGTTATTGAAACAACTGGTTGCTGGTAGTCTGACTAGATATTGGTTCAATAAAAAGAAACCATTAACAATCGAAGTATACAATAAGACTAAAGATATTAATGTGTACTCCTCCACTGTTCTGGACATATTTTCAGCAGACACGTGGCTTTCTTGTATAGATATTAAGGATATTGCTATAAGTGAATTGGACTGTCTTATGGGTTCCAAACGCTCCTATTTAGACTATACACTGAGATGTTGTGTCATTGGTGAGCTGCAGATAAAATACAATGACTGGCATGTGATATTTACAGATGGTTCAAAAAAACAAGATAAACAGGGAGCAGCTTATTACGATCCGTCCTTAAATAACAGTGGAAGTGTTAATGTAAAAGATAGAATATGTATAATGACGCTTGAACTCATTGCAATTTCTAATGCACTCACTTATGCGGAAAGCTACAGTTGGGATAAAATTCTTATTTGCTCAGATAGTAAAAGCGCGATACAACATGTGGCTCGATGCGCCTCTGGCAACAGAGGTGTCTCGACAGCCTTTCGTGTACTTGCACAGATTCTACAATTTAGGTCGCGGAATATAAAAGTCAAATTGCAATGGGTTCCTGCCCATATAGGAATACGTGGTAACGAGGAGGCAGACAAACTTGCAAATGCTGCTCTTTCAGACGGAATAGAATATAATATCCATCCATGCTATTCGGAATATCTAGGAGAATTTAAATTAGTGTGTCAGGATCGGTGGAAAGAACACTTTAATGAACGGTCAAAAACAAAAGGCATATGGTACAAAACTATACAGAGTGAGCCTCCCCGTATACCATGGTTCATAAAAAGTAATTTACCTAGAAGGATTGTCAAATTAATAATTAGAGTAAGATCTGGTCATATCCCATCAAGAAAATTTACTTACTTAATTAAAAAAACCAACTCGCCTAATTGTGAAAATTGTGGTATTGTGGAGGACATATTTCATCTCTTGATGGAATGTGAACAGAACCAAACTGCAAGGAAGATTTTTATGGATAAATTTAAGATTAATAGGCTTGATGTAGGTAGCATACAATGTATTCTGAGCAAACCTGCTTCTGATGCTTCCTTGTGCTTGTGTGGGTTATTGGACTTTTGATAATAATCCACACAAGTATCAAACCTGTAGGTATGTAATGTAATTTACGATTCTATTAGCACCTTGTGTTAAATTTAAGATTTGTTACAATGGGACTGACGTGTCTTTAAGACAAAAGTCCTTAATTTAAATAAAGATTAAAAAAAAAAAAAAAAAAAAAAGAAGTATTATTTTTAGTTTATATAATTTATGATAAATACATAATGTAATAAAATCAATGATTTTGTTTTATATTTATCCCAATTTCATCATTGTTTTAGAAACTGCTGACTGGTATTATATTCAATGGTGGTCCGGTAGCGATGTAAAAACAATGTATTCGAGCCCACGCAAATTGTGAAATAACCATTAAAAGGTAGGCCTTAGGTAGGCCTAAAGCCCTTCCAAAAAACAAACAAAAAAGTTGCTAACTTTATGACTTTATAATATAAGAATAGATACTTCATTCATTCATTCAATTAATCACGTCTTCGTGTAAAAGACCGACTCATCCAATCCAGAATCCATGGTCAAAGGCATATCCCAGGCGTCTCTCCATAGTGGTGAGTATGCAACTGGGGCTAAAGCCAGGAGGAAGATTATTATGAAGCGGTATGTTCGCGTCAGTCATCCCGCTGACTGTGGCCTTATAGTTTTTTCGAGACTGTTGGTTCTGTCAACCCTGTAAGGGTGAAAAAGGTGATCAATATGTGTATGTATGTGAAGGTTATTTCATAGATAGCTGTGCCCGCGACTTCGTCCGCGTGGAATACATATTTTGGGCATCATTGAAGCCCTCAAGGATGAATAATTTTCCCCGTTTTTTTCCATTATTTCTTCGCTCCTAAAAGTTGCAGCGTGATGTTATATAACCTGAAGCCTTCCTTGATAAATGCTCTATTCAACACAAAAAGAATTTTTCAATTCGAACAAGTAGTTCCTGAGATTAGCGCGTTCAAACAAACAAACAAACTCTTCAGCTTTATAATATTAGTATAGGTAGATGAATCGCTATTAAAAAAATCTGAATAATAATTAGTCAATCAGATTACCATGATCGCCACATTCGCGGATTACCTACATCTCATTAGTACGCTAACACGTTGAACGCGATTGTGACGTGACGGCGATAATATTATTATATCATGGAGGAAGCTTTAGTATCACACACAAGAAAAATTAGTGGTCACGCCAGGAACTTTTTGTAAATTAACTTATTGCAACAAATAAATATCGTGCAGAAGGTTTTGCTTAACATTTAGCCTTATAAAAAATGTTGTCAATAAATGATCGAAGTTGTGAATAAATATGAGAGAGTATTCCATTTATGGCTTCAAGTTTTTTTTATTCGCATTACGAAAATAAATAAAATTTCCAATAACGTTTTCGAATACTCGTTGGTAAGTCTCTAAAAGTATTCTATACTGTCTATATTTTGTGGTTACATCCTCCTTAGCTAGAAGCCGAGGTTTTCTTCGTAGAGGTAAAGGAAGCCGGGTCGTTTTGATGCGAAGCACACCCGCCACTGCATATAAATAATAGAAATTATCTAATTATGTGCCGCCGAGTACTAGAAGCGAACTGTCCGAGAATGCTATATCAGCCGGCCGTTCACGATAAATAATAACGATGACATATCGATAAATATTGAACGCTTTAGGGTTCCAACTGTAAAAGGAAAAACGGAATTCTTAGTTACGCTAGGAAGAGGAAGGTGAGTAACGTTCAAACAATAGTCGCCATTCTCTTCGTTTGTGCATTTGTTCGTAAAATTATCTTGATTCAATAGGAGTGCTTTTTCACTTCATATTAAACTAGAAAAATTAAATATTTGAGCTATGTGATCATCCTATCTCCATCTACATATCTATCCATCTTTTCTCGACAAGTGTACATTTTTACCTTAGGCTGCAGTTAGACGACGCGAAAAAATTCTTGCGGCCGCCGCGCGGCGACCGCGCGGTGGCCGCGTACTAACTGTTCAGTTATAGCAAATTTATGTTTTATTATCTAGGACGTAAAGTTGAAATTAATTTTGAGTAACTAACTGCGCGGTGACCGCGCGGCGTTCGCTCCTCGATCACACGGCGGCCGCGCGGCCGTCTCGCTCGAATCACTCGAATGTTCTCGATGTACGCCCCGCGCCGGCGTCCCCGCATTCTCCTTTCATTGGACTTGCGTAGACATCGTGACGCGCGGACATCGTGATTTCGAAGATGGATGAACTGAGTATCAATCCTGAGACATTGATATCTTTAGTGGAAGAAAGAAATATCCTTTGGGATAAAACAAGCGAATCCTATAAGGATAAACGTCAAACACTAAAAGCCTGGCATGACCTATGTTCAATTATAAAAGAAGATTTCAATGACCTTCCAATTGGGGAAAAAAACACATACGGTAAGTTTTCCATCTTTTATTTGGTAATTAAAAAATTGTGAACATTCATCATCATCATAAATCGCAAAAAAATATTATTTGAGTTAAGTTTAAAATTGTTTTTTAACTGTGATATTCTTGCAATAAACGAGTGATTTGATAATTTTGAGTATCTATATATATTTGTTTTGCCATGGTACACTGCCCTGAGGAGAAACAAAATATTCAGCAAAATTTTGACGAACATTGTCTGCTATTAAAGGATCTGCATATTCTGATCGTGACAGTGTCTGTAGTTCAAAGCCTGAATCGACAATTAAATTACCTATGCCCTGTTCTTTATGTATGAAGTTTTGTAATAAACAACAGGTTTTTACAATGTCGACTGTGAGCTCCAAAGATACATTTGAAGGCCGATGGAGGATCCTCCATTTATTGGCCATTATGCCGAAAGCGCATTCCACATAACGTCTTGCTCTAGTAAGACGATAATTAAATATTGACATTGTTTCATTGAGTTCTCGACCACTAAATGGTCTCAGTACATTTTTGTGCAACGCGAATGCTTCATCCGCGACAAATACGTACGGTAATTGAAAATTAGTCTCTGGAATCAGAGCAGGCTGTGGTAAGTTAAGTGTATTGTTCAGCAGTCTCTTCCAAAAGACAGTTTCTTTAAAAACACTTGAATCGCAGTCCTTGCCATATGCACCAATATCTACAAATATAAAATTATAATTGGTGTCAACGACTGCCATTAATACAATAGAAAAAAAGTGTTTGTAATTTAAGAACATTGATCCAGATTTTGTAGGTTTAATTATTCTGATATGCTTCCCATCCACAGCACCTAGGCAGTGGGGAAAATTTGCAATAACAGCAAAGTCTTCAGCAATATTCAGCCATTCATTTTCTGATGGTATTTTCATATATATGTTTACTAGTTCTGACCATATACAGTTACACACTTCTTTAATGATAAACGATAATGTTGTTTTTCCAATTCTAAATGCGTATCTTAAATCGGCAAACGTGTGACCTGTTGCAAGTAATTGTTATTATTTATTTACTTACCGCAATGTCACTGCTAATCTTTCTGTGGGGGTAATACTGTCCCGCATGTTAGTGTTCTGGTGCTTCAATTTATCATGTATGAAGTTGAGTAGTTTATCAAATGTTTTAACATCCATTCGGAAATAATCTGCGAATTCTTTTTCATCTTCTCGCAATTGGTTGTATAGCGTATGAAATTCACCAAACTCTTCTCGCCGTGCTAAAATAGGATGAATCCAAAATTTTCTACAATTCTTTTTTTCTTTCTTTTTGCTTTGTCGGTACAAGTAATATGCAATCATAATTTTATTCTTCTTAGTCAAATAGCTCATAACGAACACGTGTGAATTTTAAGAAAGACCAAGATCAACTGGAAATGGTTCGGGTTCGCAGTGGCGTGGCCACCAGGCCTGACCGCGCGGCCGCCGCGCGGTCACCATACTTTCGTCGCGCGGCCGACACGCTGTAACATTCCGCGTCATATAAACGCGCCCTAATAGGTATACCGAGTAAGAACCGAGCAAGCAAGGAGGATTTTAAAAAGGGAACATTTAAAAATTGGGTACGGAACTAACCACTACCATACTACTTATTCGGTTAACGTCGTATTTGGCCGTACTTTTTTTCCGATCGATAAGGTCGATGATATCGGTTACAGTACAGCTATTACATATTGTAATGACGCGATAACAACCTAATTATATCAACTTATTTTGGGCTACGGATTTGTATTTACATAGGTAGAAACGTTGCATCATTTTTTACAAGCTTTGCTTTTTTTTTAAATCTTTAAATGTTTTTGTGGCAACGCTGCTTTACTTTATGAGTAACCCTGCCATATTTGTGTATTTACTAACGAATTTTTTTTTCGTTTAGTTAGTAAAATAAGAATAATAAGTAGTAAAGTTAGGCAGAGAGTAGAAATGGTATGAATGCTATCTTTCTTAACCGCTCGAACAGCGTTGCGCCAAAAACGTACCATCTACATAAAATCAGTCCCTTTACAATGGGGTAGGCAGGGCACATCTTTCTACTTGCCACGGTCACTGCCCACTTCTTTCGCTTCATCCGCATTCATTACTCTCTTCTCGTAAGTTAATATCATAGTGCATTTTCTATCTCTTGAAATATAGAAACAAAATTACCCGGCGCCGAGCGTCGGGCGGCGGCGTCGCCGGATGAACACCAAATGTGTTATATTTTTAGGAATGTTGATTGCCCCTTTCCTGTTTCCGGCAGACCGAACCGCTCTGATCCACCGCTCCCGATACATAACTGCTAATTAGTGATGAATAATTAATACTGGTAGCATGTTGACAACTGAAACATTTGATTGTCGTAAATAGCTCATTGGGCTGATGGATCTTGTGATTTTGAAGCGTGAATTTAAATTTGTTTGATTACATGTTAAGTTTTGCGTGTGATACATGCACGAATCGCTAATAACGATAATTGGAAACGCTTACTATCAAAGAAATAAAATTAGTTATTAACTTAGTTGTAAACTTAAATGATGACTTACGAAGGAAAATCATATAAAATTAAAAAAATATATATGTAATTCCAAAGACCTCCTTATCTCTATCTGTAACACCGCCATGTTTATTATATTAAGTCATTTTCTAAATTCATAAAAATTAAATACTTTAGTAAATAAAACAAGTCTTAATTGGAAGTCAAATTCCTTGCCGAAAAATGTAGCAATGTGACTGCAAACAGTATTTTCACTTATTTATTTACTAGGAACAAAAAATTAAAAATTGGGCTGGTTAAGGTAATTAATATCACACTTAAAGTAAACTTGCTTTTTTATATCAAATCGCAGAGCTTTTGAAGCGTTGAGTTTGGCACATTCTAATCCAGGAACTTTCTCTCAACCAACTGGCAAAGAGTTTCCAAATCGCATGTTCTAAGGAGACAGCGCGTTACCATTGCCAGGATATCGGTAGCTGAGTTTCGAATAGGGTTCCCAGATGGCCGGGATTCATTGGGATTGTCCCGAACACCCGATCCCAACATTTATAAACAAATGTTCCAAGGTAGGAATTTTTAATTGTAACTCGTTTCTCACCACATTTATAAAGAGTCTTTATTCATAACTAAACAACATAAAAATCCACATTGGTAGTTTCTACGAATATTTAGTTACGAACTTGGCTAATATTCTTCAGCTATGAATAATGGATACTCATTCATATGTGATTTTTAATTTCAGGGCCTGTTTGCTCATTTGGTTTTTGGACATCATAATGTTGTCCGTTCAGTTTCATTGTTTTAATCTAAATATTTGCAAAGAAAATACTAATAACTTTAATTTGACTTTTGAAAACTTTAACATTAACCCTATCAATAATTCAAATTTTTCAACTTTTGAAATTTTGCCTCGTTCCCTGGTAACCCTAGTTTTGAGTGTTGGGACGTCGCCCGCGCAGGGTCACCGTCCTCCCGGCCGCTCCCCGAGTCCCCCGCGGCGCCCGCGACGTCACGACTTCTTTTACGTCATATTACATACCTATAGCCTGTAATATAGCAATAGATGAAGTCAAATAGGTAATAACGGTGTGTTCGGGAACATATCTACCTTTGTAATAAACATAAAAAAGTGCGAGTGTATAAATGAATGTGGGATTTCAAAACAAGACAAAATATTTCCAATAAATTATCCATAAAACTCAAGCCTCTGACAATAGATTTTATGGTAGTTTATAGAGTCCTCCTTGACTCTTTCCATTCAGTTCGGCTGAACTTGTCAAGGTAGTTGTTCCGAATGGTACACTGATTTTTCTTGACTGAATCTACTCTTAAAACACTTGAAGTACCTATCTACTTAAACCTTGAATTTGTCTTGGTCTCGGGGTTTGCTTATACCTCGATACGATCACAGTCGTATCTATCTAGGCGGCATACCGATTACAAGCAATCCTATTTTACTTTAGCCATGACGACGTCATAGCAATACATAGAGGGTTTAGCAGTGCAGGAAAAAGTTTAAGGTATCAGCGCGCGGCTTTCTGTTGAGATCAATTAAAGGTGCAACAAATTGAATGAAAGGTGAGTTTATGTTTTTAAAACATGAGCATTTGCTGTAATTAATTGTGGTGGAATGTTGAATTATTGTATTGTATACTCAAAGTGTTTCGACAAGAATGGCGGCGTATTAGAACTGAAATTGTCACTCGACCAGTACAGTACCTGAATAACGACCAGGACCACTCTGTCGAGAGTGAAACGACTAGAAGTTATAGACAATCAGTTAGCATTCAAAGAAATGTGGGACCTAAAGGCGAGCGGACCACAAATTCAGTCAAAGTCATCAAAACAATTTTATAGTTATTCCATGTACTGTATTCGTGACACGGTTATTACAGCACCGCTGTAGCGAGTGGTGTTGCGGACAACAAAAAGTGGCGCAGCAAGAAATCGGAGATTCGGTTGCGTTGCGGTGGTCGTGACAAGTTGGAGCATGGCGTTGCTGTGCGAGGGTAGCTGAACAAATTAAATAGAACCTAAATCTTACTCTTGCATGTACAAGTGGGTACATATGTATTTATACATACAATGTTGCTGCTACTCTGCTTAAAATTGTGCCCCACAGCAAACTGACTTTTACTGAAATTGTTGACAAGTGCATTACGGTGGAATAATTCTTATTAAAGGATTGAAGAGAAAATGAAATTAAAGAAGCCGCGGGTTCGTTGATCGGTTACAGTAAGAGCATGGGGATGTCTTTTCAAAATCACTTAACTTGTTTAGGAACCAAACCGACAGTCACTTTACCTGCAATGATGAGATATTGTTTGTAATGTCTATACTTTATGGTAGCTGTAAAAACGATGTGCACTCGACTATGACTGGCTGCTGCATCTAATCGAACGCTCACACTTTCTTTTGATGGTTCTACTGTTTTTCTGGCCCTATGAACTGGAAGAAACAGTGTCTCAAAAAGATGTGAAGAGAGTAAGAATACAATGACAAAAACAACTTAAAATGTAATATTTTTTTGTTGTACATGCATTTTAGACTATAGTTATGGCATTGTTTTTGCATAATATAAGTAACTAAGTAAATTCTTTTGTCCAGAAACGAAATATTTCACGATTTTTTTCCTTACGGAATTTGCATGCACAAATCAAGTAAGTCAATTAAAAGTAAAATTACATAGGTGCGTATAATATTGATAAGACCACGATAGAACCATCGTTTCTCTTCCTGTTTATGTCCAAAAAGATTTTATGTAAATTTTTGTCTGCAGTAGGTACTTACAGTGCGTGATAGAGGACCCCGAGCTTTAGAAAAAAAAGAGGATTTTAAACTAAATGATAGGCAATCTTGCCTAAGACAACTTGATATTAAGAGATTCCTTATTTATTTCTATCCACAGAGTAATTATCTTGAGAAAAACCTGATTCATAGGTACTCGTATTAGATCAAGTCGTTTGACAACTTGCAGTGTTACACTGCATGTTACTTCGGTACTCGGAATAATTACATAGGTAAGTATTTACCTATATTTTTAATAGGGTATCGACAAATAAAAACTGAACAATCAGTGGACCTCCCATCAACAGTTGTCCTTATAAGATGTTAGTGTTCAATTTCGTTACGAACTCATGTCCGCTTTGGACGCTCAAGGATCTAGCGTTGCTCCGGCGCATTCCTGATGGGCATCTGTGTCCGGGTATGGTCCAGGTTACATCACATCTTGATGTATAAGGCGCGATGGATTCGAAATATGAAATCGGTTATCGCCGTTAATTATCGATTCATCGTCAGTGCGCCGCCATGTTGGATGTCAGCCATGTTGCCGCGCGCGGCTTCCGGCGTGCGCGTGCTGGTGCATGCTAATGTTCGCGCATGCGCTGATGTGTCCTGTTCAAACGCATGTGTTCTACTTCGTCGCACATTGCACAACCTTTCCTTTATCCAACTCGAGTATCAGTTGAAAAGACTAGTACTTCACGTTGACATAATCTTCCAATTTTGTCAAGTTCTACCAATTTTAACTAGACTTTAAAACTTGAAATCAACAGAAACGCCATCATCATATCTGTAGAGAACTTACAGGAATCGTGGCAAGTTGAAGGAAGTAGTCTCTGCCTACTTCTCTGGGAAAGAGTCGTGATATGTATAGCATTCAAGCTGTTTTGTACTTTAGGCAGCAGTTTTTTCAAACAGAACCTTCTTATACGATACTGTTGACGCAGTCCCTCCTTCACGTATTTGCCTAAGTCAATAGCGAACCAAGGCTCATCACATCTTAACGGAAGGAGAGTGCAGCACAACATGTTACTAATACTCCTCTTTTCTTCGGCTTCACCACAACCGGGCCCCGGTAATACGCCCCGGTTCTACGCGGGAATCTCTTTCATGTCTCTTTTTCGCATATTTCCAGTTTCCTCAAGCGTTGTGCTTTCCAAAGCATATTCTTTGATCCTGATTCGAGGCAAAGAGAGGTGTTGAACATCAACCTTCAGCTCTTTGCAGTCGTTATTCGCACTTGGTGTCTTTACCACTGGGCCATTTTTCCCCTGTGATCGCGGGGACAAACCACTATTAATAAGTTTAATACAAGCCCCTGTCTCTTCTGGGTCATGAGTCGCCCTGTCTTGCCTATATTTGGCCTTGCCAATTTATATCCATAGTACTTACATACATACCTACAAGTGCCGGTGACTTTAGCACTAAAAGTAGGTAGTAGTTGGTAATTTTATTCTCGTCACGAGTGATCCACAGCGAGACAGCCCGGCTGCCCGGTAACCTCTGCTCATAATTTAGCACCGACACGAGATAAAGCCCATTCAGACCATCGGCACTGTTCGGCCATAGATATAAAACAAGTAATGTAGAAGGTGCAAATATGAATTTGCGAAATTTTGTCTAATTACAACCAAGGAGGAAATTATAAAAACTTTATTTTCTTTTAAACGGAATAATGGGTATTTCGTTCATATAAAATATCTAAGGCTCCTCTACCAACGGTAAAGACTTGTTTTGTTCCTACTCAACTCTGCGGAAACCATAAGATACCATGGTTAGATCGTTAGGCTGAGAGTTTACGTATATAACATCCATCTGATTTATTTTCTTAATGATGAAGACAGACATTGCATTTGCGATAAGGCCGCGTTTTGTACTGTTTATGTCCTTCTGTTATTCTTTTTGATGCAATTAAGTGTTTTTACATAAGTACTGACTTTGATAATGCCTACTAAGTAACATTCGCATATACATATAGTCACGTCAAAAAGTCTTAAAGTGAGTTATAAGCTACGTTCAGCTGTTTCGTTTTATGATGGAATTGAGATTCAAGCAGTGACAGGTTTAAGTAAATAAATGACCTTTACAAATAATAATAATGCTACTTTGTTTTCTACATTGTGATGTTATCTATGGTTTGCACACTATCCACCACCATATACTATTCAATTGTATATGCAACATTGTTGTATGCAGTCACATACTGACATCCACTGATAAAATGCTTACAGTATCAGTTGTTACCGTAAATATCATGCGTGCAAACAAAGATTGAACTCTGTATTGTGTAACAAGTCACGGTTATATTAAGGACTTGGATTTTGAGTACAAATAAATTACATATTTCTTCTTCTTAGCATTTTAATATTCAAGCTGTTATTTGTGAGGACTAGTATGACCGTTCGTTTGTTCAAGTTTCGTTCATCCTGGTGGGCGATATTTGTATTGTCCAACAATCCTCATAAGTCAGATTACACGAAGCGACTCCCGTCTGACCTCCGTGCCTCTCTATCAGGTCATAGTTGATGCACTAGGCTAAAGAACATATTCCGTTATTCACTTCTTACGACTTCTATGATCAATAAATTAGACTTTTCTAAAGTGTCGGAGACCACAGGGCAGTAAAGGGAACTCCGCGTCAGCACAACACTGAAACAGCCTAATCAGAAACATCATACTGCTCCGGTTCTCGTCTGATCACCGAAGTTAAGCAACGTCGGGCGTGGTCAGTACTTGGATGGGTGACCGCCTGGGAACACCACGTGATGTTGGTTTTTAATGCCGTGTGGTTCCCGGCACCATTACAAAAGAATAGGACCACTCCATCTCTTTCCCACGGATGTCGTAAGAGCCGACTAAGGGATAGACTTGGGATTCCTCTTTAATGTAAATCCCTGCCAATCTAAGGTCTGCCGCGCCGATGGATGCATGGCTAGGGGCGAGCCTAGTCTCGAGCGTGCCACTTCCGCCATGGGGTTGGGCGACCCCCAGGTAATGGCTAGCCTTACCCTGGCATGCGGGGCTCTGCTGGGGCGGACAAAATTTTTCCCTAGCGTCTCGTGGGAATCGCATGGATGCAAATTTTTTGAAAGAGCACCTAGATGGCGGCGATGGTGTCCGCACCCCATCACGTCTCGTTCCCGGCGGGAGCGGTATGCGGTCATCTTTTTTGTATTGGTGCCGTGTGGTTCCCGGCACCAATACAAAAAAGAATAGGACCACTCCATCTCTTTCCCATGGATGTCGTAAAAGGCGACTAAGGGATAGGCTTACAAACTTAGGATTCTTTTTTAGGCGACAGGCTAGCAACCTGTCACTAATTGAATCTCAATTCTATCATTAAGCCAAATAGCTGAACGTGGCCTTTCAGTCTTTTCAAGACTGTTGGCTCTGTCTACCCCGTAAGGGATATAGACGTGATGATATGTATGTATGTATGTACTGCTCCTTCAGTGTATTAATTGTGTGTGATTGTTTGATTGATCAGCATGCAAGGCTCAAAAGACTACATTGAATCAGTAGGAAAGGAGATATATATCATTAACACTTTTTTCCGGGATGTAAAGTGCTCTTTGTTCATATAAGTACTCCTGCCTGCTCATATGAGTGTAGTTTAGAAACTTCTTGAAGTTCGTTCATCATTATAGCGTAAAGAAAAGACAAATAAACATTAATATGGAAGTATAGTTATGGTACTGGATTGGTTGTAAGTTCTAGACCTGGCCCAAAAGCATTACTAAGAATTTCGCCATGATTTCTCTCAATTCACCTGCACTTTTTTATATTTACATATTATTCTAGGTACAAAGAGAGGACAGTATTGTGTTTGGTGAATAACCCTTTATGTCGGAATGATCTTATTGAAATCGTCGCCCCTACTCGCATGGAGTCATAAAGGAAGTGACATGTGGTTCCCGAAATATGCCTACGTTAGATAATTATGGATTTAAGTTACAAATGATTTGTACTGATTTATGAATTTTTATTAACACATTTTAAAATTTCAGTAAATTATCGTAATACTTTGTGAGCAGGTCGCAGGATTTTTCTAAGGGAACCTGCATAGCTTAGAAAGTTTTATAAAGTTTAATTCAATTTTGATAAAGTAGTTTCCCCTGTCGAGGAATGACGAATGTCGTTTCATCGTCATAATTTTTGGGTGCGAATATTTTAAAAATTATCTATTATATTGGTATTTCAATTGTCAGATATTTTTATGGTCGAAATCGCTATCCTCATAAAATACCGACTTATCGTTTATTTATAACCTGGTAATCTTTCAGCTATTCGGTTGTTCGGCTATTTATACTTAGATAATTTACTGATGAGACTAGATCTAATATATATACCTATATGGAACCATTTAAACAAAATAAACTATTTCTATTACCAAAAACTGGCGTAAATCTTGATACGCTGCTAAGAACATAATGTGAGTGAAGTAACATGTACTTCACTTGCGAAGTTTACGGGCAAGGGTTCCTCAGAAAAAAATGATTTCTTATCCACATTATGCCATCGGTGGGTGCGCCCGCACACCTGCCGACACATTCCGTCCTCCACAGGGCTTCGGGTTGCACCGCACTCGCACATCCTACAAAATTCAGTGGCCATCGCATCCACTAGCAATCGATAAATGGGATACCACTCCGAACTGCTAGGATTATAATAACCGTCTGATTTAGTTTTTGCTGCATAAAATCAACTAATCCAGGACAAGGCGTAAATCAAAGGATTTATGATATATTTTTATTTATTTAAAGTTTTGGCAATTTCAAAAACATTCCTTGTGATGTAGACAGATTCAAAAACGTTGTTAAAGGATGTGTACATACATACATACATATGGTCACGTCTATATCCCTTGCGGGGTAGACAGAGCCAACAGTCTTGAAAAGACTGAATGGCCACGTTCAGCTATTTGGCTTAATGATAGAACCGAGATTCAAATAGTGACAGGTTGCTAGCCCATCGCCTAAAAGAGGAATCCTAAGTTTATAAGCCTATCCCTTAGTCGCCTTTTACGACATCCATGGGAAAGAGATGGAGTGGTCCTATTCTTTTTTGTAATAGTGCCGGGAACCACACGGCACACAAAGGATGTGTAGTACATACGAATCAGGAGATACCTGCACCACGTCCCACCAATCAAGGCGAGGTGGCACAGCTATCTTCTGAGCCCACCGTACTATATTTAAGTAGTACAAATTGTAGGATGGTAGTTAAGTGCCCAGATGCCTAGTGGATTGTTTTGTCGTATAACCAATCAATAGATTGGAAAAGGTGAGGATGTTACTAAGACTAACGCCAGGATGAACACGTAAGGCTATCACCATATACTACAATATAACATTCGTCCACGATTTAGATTTAAGAGATCTATTTTTGTAAATTGACGTCCGATGAAAATGCTGCAGTGTAGTTTATTCCGCCGCTTCTTCTACACATGCGCTTTGGAAGCGGTAGTAGTTATAATTAGATTTAAGTTATGTGACGTCAATAAGTAATACCTTGTATCCAATTTTGAAAATAAATCGCTGTTCGTATTGATGGATTCGCTGGCAATCACAAAGTAAGTAAAGTAAGTATACCTACTGTTTTCATATACATGCTGGTTTATATGGAACTCAGTTCAAAAGTATATTATGCTCGTAGTTAGTATCATATATACCAGTAGGTAGTTAACCCAGAGATTTATTTTCGTTTCCATTCCAACAAGTCCCTGCGAGGCGTGTTTGTTTAAGGGCTGGAGGCCGTCGCGCCGACCTTAAAGGTTGGCCGGAGGACGTCGAACCTTCCACTCGCTACATAAAGTACTTACTCTATACATTTTACAAAAATTCAAAACAAGAACTTACTGTGCCGTGTGGTTCCCGGCACCAATGAAAAAAAGAATAGGACCACTCCATCTCTTTCCCATGGATGTCGTAAAAGGCGACTAAGGCTAGGCTTACAAAATTGGGATTCTTTTTTTTAGGCGATGGGCTAGCAACCTGTCATTATTTGAATCTCAATTCTATCATAAAGCCAAATAGCTGAACGTGGCCATTCAGTCTTTTCAAGACTGTTGGCTCTGTCTACCCCGCAAGGGATATAGACGGGACAATATGTATGTATGTTTGTAAGAACTTACTCGCTCCGTTCTCAGACCTGCTAAAAAAACTTTGTAAAAGTTTCGTGTATAAAGATTTCCAAAAAACGATTAGGGGGAGTTCTAGGGAGAGAATAATTTAGTATCATACATATAGTCACGTCTATATCCCTTGTAAGGCAGACAGAGTTAGACTTGAAAAGACTGAAAAACCACTCTCAGCTGTATGGCTTTATGATGTAATTAAGATTCAAATAGTGATAGGTTGCTAGTCCTACAAGAGGAATCCCAATTTAATCTTTAAGTCGAATTTTACGACATCCATGACAAAGATATGGAGTGCTTCTATTGTAATGTGCCGGAAACCATACGGCACCGATAATAATACATTATATTTTAGTAAATAGAACTTACAACATGGACGCACTATATTGATTTTTTTTTGCGAAACCAGTTATATTATGTTTTTCTAAGTAGAGATCAAACACTCCCACGAGAGGGAATCCCGGAGCGCGGACTAGTACATTAATAAAATTACAAGCAAATCTCCGAGTCAAACATTGGTCAAACATAAAATGATGTCAATGCGTTGCGCTGAATGAATTCGAAACGACCTAAGTTTTACGCACTACTCCAGTGATTCATAAGTTATACAGCTATGAATGAAACTGTATTTAGTTAGTTATAGCTGTGATTCATTTTCATAGAAAAGCAACGGATACTATAAGTTATATCGTGGGTGTGTTGGTAAGGGCGGAAATCCGTCTTAGTTCACTTGAAATACTTATGTTAGCTACCTGTCAAATTGCTTAGACCAAAAAGGGTTAAACGTTTTCGTTTTAGAACTAAGTAAGAAATTGCACTATATGTACTTATTGATTTGTATAAAATTCTTAATCCTATTCTTTGTTTTGCTTGTGACTTGTATGCATGGAATTTCTTCATACTTTTTTCGTCCTATTTTTTGTGTATTCATATTTTTAACTAACTATTATTGCAGAATATCGTACCTATGAACTATGTTCTGGCTATCGCAAAGAGCATCAGCGTCGTCATAAGAGCAGGATCTTCGGTACACTTAGAGGAAGTAAACCCGGTACAAAATAAAAATCTACATAAGATCCATTCCCATGCGAGTATTTTAAATTTAATGATTTAATTTTTAATGAATTATTGCTGCCTTTTTCTTACTGTCTGTTTAGAAAAAGGAGAATAATGAATCTGTGTAGGTAAGTACCATTGTCAACAAATTGTCTGAAAGGTTTTATATCTTTGTTATTCAATGTTTCTAAAGTTCGTTACGCTCACGTTTCGCTTTACACCCGTCCGAAGTAATGTAAGAAAGAAGGGCCGCGGTAACTAGCTAATACTCGTAACGTTCAAATATCAGCGTAGCCGACTACTTCCTTCCGGACTATTGTGACTTACAAACGGTTACAAAAAAGGTAATATTAACAACATTTTAACAACGAGGGCGGAAACTGACCTGCTTCGGGCAAAGGGACCGGAAGGAAGTGCATTTGAGTTGTAATAACAAAAGTTGTGCCGGCTGCTCTATGAATGGGATATTCGCCAATGTGCGGGTCTTTTTGTTTCGCAGCTGAATGGAACATAAGTTTTTGGCTTGTAGGAGTTGTAAGAGTGGATCGGTGCAGTGCGTGCGCGCAGGTCGGGCGAGGGGCTTAGAGGCGGCGCGGGCGCCGGGAGGGGACGGTTTCCGGAGCAGCGTGGGAAAGCGCGCACCCACCTACGAGTACGAGCTGCTCTGCTCCACAGATTAAATGACGGCCACTAATTAATTTAAGTTTGCGCCGAACAGGAATAAACATCATCAAAATCAAAGTGTTACCAATGAAGTGGACAGAATATTTTAATTTTAACATGGCGTTTAGATTTAAATTTTAACTTTTACGTTCCGTTTTGTTTAGAGCATACCTATTCGAATTTATTGACCGACAGACTAGTTTCGTACATGAGAATAACCATTTTTTTTATTTTTATTACGTGGCGACAGTGACTTTCTAGTCAAAACATAATGCGACCCATGACACTGATCAGTGATAGATACACATCTAAAAAGTATTTTCGGCAAAGTTTGCCTTTGTTAGCATTCGCACGTCTTCTCGAGACGAGGTACTTACACCCTCGCACCTGGCGCACCAGATGCTATCCCCAGTCCCGACCATTCACTTCGCCCTGGAATTTATCAATCGCCCCACTCTTCCCATTCACCTTTTTTATTCATGACATATGTTCAACGAGGTATCGTTATTCGTGTTCCAATCCAAATAAAACCCTCGCTTGTATAAAGTGACAAGACAACGCTTTATACGGAATTAAATCAAAATATTTCGAACAAAATTTGTTATGTGAAGTGGAGTTGTCTGGAGATTCATGGACATTTTAGGTCTTCAATTTTTAAAGGGCTTATACACTTAAATGTTTTGGAAGACACGCATGTCCATTAGGAACGATGTTTCGGGCTCGATCGTCACAAAGGGAAGATCTTCCGCCAGGTTAGCTTATTGTAATTCCTGGATTACCGCGGTCCCGACGATGTTGAGTAGGTAAGAGATTTTACCATAGAAATTTTTAAGGTTCGAATATACTTCTTCGTCCTTGTGGCATAGTAATAAACGCGTTCTAAGGAGAGAAACGACGATAAGACAAAAATTTAAATTTTAAGTTCTTATAATTAAACAAGCAGAAAAATAAACTGTAAAAATATAAAAATAGTTGCGCTTGTTTGTCTCGATCCGGTGGTCGACGAAAGTCGAACAGTATCATTAACAGCCATATCGGTTCAGTTCATTCATAATTTTGTTGATAACTTAGCATAATGACTTACTTTAGCGATAACTCGGGTGATAAATGTTATGGCAGATGTGCTCGAAAACAAATTACATATTTTATTAACATGTCTAACTTGACTGTATTGATTAATAAACAGTCATAGGTATTTAGTTCGTACTTTGTTGTTGTCCCTGACGATGTAGACATTGTCCCAGATAGTTTTTATAATTATTATTAAATTAAATGTATTCAATTTTAATTTAACATTACTATTCATGAAATCGGTTTGTAATTTTTAATACCGACCACGGAAATGTGCAGTTCTATGTAAGTATTATATTTACATGGCCGGCACATTTCTACATTTTAAGTAAGGTTTTAGTAAGAGGCTTATATCATTGGTTCTTACGTGTGGCTCTTAAGATGAAGGAATCGAAGAGGAAAGAATACATCGTGAGATAACCTGCACATTCTGGTAACTGGATGTGTAACTAATATATGCAGGTTAGGTTACTTTGCAAGTTTGTAAGTGGTACTTATACTATTTGTAATACCTGACTGACCCAGTCAGGATCGTTGCCACAGTCTGAGCTCCTTCTCATAGAGGCGAGAACGCAACCATGCTACAGAAACTACCGCCAAGAGCAGTGAACGTAATTCCAATGTCTATTCTTGTAACACTTAACATAATGGCTTCATGAGTGTCACACAATGATATATCATTTGAAGAGTCCTACAACGTTTAGGTGATTATACCTATTTACTCAGTAGATAAACAACACCCAGCCCATATCCACATGGCGTGGCAATAGAATGAGCGACGCCATCCACTTATTAAAACGATGGACTAATTTTCCGCATGACACAACTACTTTGTCCTCGTACGCCTTACTTGTAGCCCACGTGATTTTAAAATAGATTTTGATTAAGTTTTCTTAGATTCGTTTGCATATACTTATTTACATTTTCGTCTCATAGGTACTAAGTAGTTTGTTTATCATTATTACATACTCACGAGTGTAATACCTTGATTCTTTACTGGAAACTTCTAATACTCTAATTCATAATAGACACCGCGAGAAATAATATGAAGTGTCGCGGTAGTCGCGTAGGTCAGGGCTCTCAAAAACAATACCCGTTCCAGGATACCATGTTCGAGTCAGATCTAGCCTAAAAAAATATTACGTAGGTCTTACGTCTTAAAGCAAATCAAAAAGTTGTATGTGGATCCAGTCTTGTCTTAACTTTTTTATAAGTTACCTAATTGATTGCTACAAACCGACGCACAGTTGCAAGAAAAAACATCGCGGCAAGATCGCGAAGGTTAGACGGGAGTTGCTGCATGTAATAACAGACATATCCAATGAAGGATTTTGACACGTGGGAATCTTGGTTGCGTCCTTTCCAAATGAGGTGATGATCGCGAGAACATAATGATGTAAATGTATTTTACACCGTTCAAAGTGATAACTTTCTATAGTTGCAGGAGAGTTAGATACGCTTGCTTAGTTCGCTAGGTATCTCATTAGAGGGAAGCGTTTATTTATGTGCGACCATTATAAAGCGATTCATACCGATCTAGCATTAATGAAAGCTCTGACAGTAAAATAATTACGGTACAGAAGTTTAACTTTGTGAAATGCGCGTAGGAAGTTTATCGACGATCCAATTTCTAACTACATTCGGAAAATATGTAGAAGTATGTTTTATTTATTTACCTTATAGTGAACGACGGTTGCCTCCAACATATAGTTGAATAATACATAAACTCAATATGTCACATAAGTATTTCAATTAAAACTCATACACTATACGAGATTAGCTCAGTACCTTCTTATATATGTTGTCGATGAATTTTGAGACTATTATGTTCATATTATTCTGGTATAGTGTAGTATTATAAATAAAAGTGTAAGTAGGTTGTTAAGTAAGAGATAGAATCTAACATAGACATATAAGAATCTATTTTGTTTAACGCGTTCACATTTTAAAATCGTTATAGTTACGTATTTCATACATATCCCTTGCGAGGTTGACAGAGCCAACAGTTTTGAAAAGATTGGATGGCCACGTTCAGTTGTATGGCTATTGATGGAGTTGAGATTGAAATAGTGACAGGTTGCCAGACCATCGCCTACAAGACGAACCCCAAGTTTAGATATAACATTTTTTAAGTCGCCTTTTACGACATTCATGCGAAATATATGGAGTGCTCCTATTCTAAAGGGAACCACACGGCACTTTGGCCTGTCATATAGAATCAATTCTGTACTTTCAATGTTTTTACACTCTCACGGAGGTGGGAACGCACGTTACATGTAACGGAACTTACATAATTATTGGTAAACCACACGCCAAGGAAAAAGACACAAACTAGTAAGCTGAAGAAAGAAAAATGTAACTTAACATCTTGACAATAAAGTTGATATTCTATTGGCTGGCTGGATTCAGTACGCCTGATGATGAATGGATAAAAGCTCTTGCATCGAATGGAGCAGCTGCCAGTTGTAGACATTTTTATACTTTATAGCCCGTGTATCGCAAACATTTAAATTGGCAAATTTTGAAGATTTTAAATTTTCAAATCCTTTGCTCCAAAGGATCCCCTAACAAAAATAATCTTGTCAATTTTTAATACTGTAGTACTACATTATACTATTTATTTATAAGAGGAGGGCTGCAGATTCCAAAACTTTTAGTGTTATTCTCATCTCATCTCGCCACATAGATTTGAAGAAGAATGTTTGATGACAGATTTATTGATTGACTTCACTTTGATTTTGCATCAAACTGAATAGGTGTATTGTCTGAATTTTCACAGCTACGCTTTATAGGCACGTGCAACTTATACTTATTTATAACTAAAATTTCTAAAATATTCTTTATTTTATCGAAAAAAAAATCTAAAACAGCTGCACTAACGAAACGGTATTACCGACCGGAGATCTATTTTTACAGTCTAATTAAAAATAGCGTGACAATGTCACAGTCAAGAAAAAATTCTTCCCCCCCTGTTTCATTGATATTTTAACATTCACGTTTGTGGTTAACCGACCGAGTAGAAAATCATTACGGGGGATTGTATTTATTTTAATGCCGCGTGTCTATGTAATTTGTCTGTTTTATGTTCATTCATAACTTCGTTATGGGTAGTTCCGTTGTGATTCTCCCACGGTCGTATAGTATGAATAGGCCAACTTGCGCCTACGCATCATTCAAGGGAAGAAAGGGGCTCGATTTGAGCCACTTCCGGAATATGGTGTGTCATGGTGGTGTTTCCGGCCGCTAAAAAAGAAACATGTGTTATACTTTGCTTGCGGCACTTATGATATTATGAAGTGTCTTACGTCTTTCCGCATTTCCTTTCATTTAAAAAAGTGTGTCCAATAATTTATGGTACTACCATTATTCAAATAATAATATACTATTAACTGTACTGTCCATATTCACAAAGGTAGGTATAAGTACTTTTATATGAAAACTTGCTTTAGTAAGACCATCGTCAAAGATTACCTATGATTATGACGTCTTTCATGCTCTTCACTAGGCACTAAGGCAGAAATAAGATGACTGTTTCCAAAAAAACACCTTTAAAAAAATAGCTGTTGTCCCTGTAGTCGTACCGCAAAATTATCTATAGTACAAACATAGTACATAGTACGCAAAACTTTCACAATCAATTGTTTTGATTGCAGCTGAGGAGCGAACGGTAGCGAATAAGTCATTCTTTCTCGCTTTAGTAATAAAAGACGGTGTGACAGAGACAGATAGCGGAAGTGGCATAAGAATGAAGTCGGGTTTCATTCATTGATGTTTCCGCTATATTTACAGCGAAGAAGGGTCGAGCAGTAAACACAATTTTCGTGACTTTGATAGCGACGTTGTTATTTCCTATGTATGTTAAGTAGGACGCACAGAGCAAAGAAGAT
Source organism: Amyelois transitella (assembly GCF_032362555.1). NCBI lineage: Eukaryota > Metazoa > Arthropoda > Insecta > Lepidoptera > Pyralidae > Amyelois > Amyelois transitella. Next base: position 3,841,456 of record NC_083509.1, read on the forward strand.
CATGGCAGCCCGAGGTCGACTGGCGATCTTTCGATTCAGATTCTTAGTAAGATGTGTCGACTCATCTTAAAACTCTTTTCATGGAAGTATTAGGTACTGAACAACCATTTTTTTAAATACCTGGTTTAATTAATGCACGAGTTTCTATAATTTTTTTAATTGGACAATCTTAAACCCACGTTATCCAAACATGATTAGCAATAAGTAGGCAATTGAGAAAAGTTGTAGTGAAAGAAGGTGATCATTTTATAACATAACAAGATGGTGTGTAGGTACCTATCTGAAATGTGCATCTTTGGTATCTAGGTATATTAAATGATAAAAAGTTTAAAAGATGTTCCAAATATTCCGATGTTTTAATAATTTCTTACTATAAATGTTGAAGCATAATTTAATATTCTCAAATTTTCACATACGACGCCTTGAAACTACTATACAGTTGGGAATTTGCCAGTTTTCAGCATGTTTATCCATAAACACACTCACGTTACCCAGACTCTACCAAAAATATGAATAAACTATGTTAATAAAGCATAAGATTTCATTAAAACGGGGTGCTATATCGAACATCTAAGTATACAATTACTCTGATATAGTTATCCTTTGAATATTTTTCTTTTGTTTGAGGTTATACTGTCTCGACTCGACGGATTTGCGCAGCTACACTTGCTCACATCACATTATTAAAAAAAGAAATCGTTGTAATATCGCCTTTATTCTGTTACACCTAAGAATCGTAGTGTAAATTAATAATAGCAAGATTAAGTTTGTTCTGAGTGACGTAACTTGAGCATCCCGACTTTCATTGAGTTGTCATGTCGTGGTCTCCTCTTCCCCTCCCTTATCTTGTTAATCACAGCTCCCGCCCACACCCCCGTGACGTCACGCACAAATTTGTCACAATAAATCATGCAGTTTAGCCAATGTTGGATGGAGATGATGGCCCCTCTTATTGTATTCTTAGGTTTTTGTTAATGTACATATTTATTAGCTACTTTGCTACAGACAGTATAATAGCCACATTTATTTGTGTGAAGTGCACGCATAGGTCATGCGGTCCGTTACGTTATTCGTTATCATACTGTTACTCGTATTTGCCGTAACATAGAAGAAAATTCAAAATTATAATATTTTAAATAGCCAAGAATTCAAATCATTTAATTTTGCATAAAATTCAGACAAAATCTCAACTTGAGTTTCTTTCTTGTGATCGTTTAATTTAGGTAAGTTATTAAATATCTGCCTATAAGTAATTATAAGTAATTAATTATTTTTAAAAGGATGGATAACTAATGATTTGTATGCGGTTTTGTGTTTTAATTAGCATCCATTGACTGCAATCGGCTTGCAATGACAACCTAATATTACTTAAACTGCACGAAATAAAATAGTGAATGAAACAGTGCGCGTCCGGCGAGCAGGCGGCGCGAATGGGAGCGGAAGCGCGCGGTTAGTCCACTTCCTGTTTCCTGTAGGGCCGAGCCGAGAGCGGCACGCGTACGCGCAGGCGAGCGCGCCCGACCTGCCCCGACGGACCCGAGGACGTACGACAACGGCCGATGGAGCCCGAAAAGCCGACACCAACAGCGGTTTGAAATGATGTTCTATCAGATTTATTGACCGATTTTGAAAAGGGAATCTGTGTGTGAATAAATGCGATCGAGCAAAAAAGAGATGTGTAACAGGTCGTTCAGTGTATGACCAGACATTCCCACTCAAGGAATGGTAAGAATACATAAGATCTTTTTTCCGGAAAAGACGCAGGGTATTTGTAATTAGGCCGCCGAGAGCTGGGTTGCCTTTAGCTTCATGGAGCTGGTTCCTCTTCAATCGAATTATTCCAGCTACAGTAGCATAGTAGGCTTCACTTCAAGGGTCCTTTCCTTGGGTTTCATTTGTATCTTCTTCAATAGGAGACCTGGTCTGAAGGAATAAGCTTAATATTATGTCTTGGCTCTAAGTTATGAAGTCTATTTATATTTTCCTGAAACTACTTCAGTCACGAAGCTGCTAAAGCAAACCTAAACCCTGCTTGGTAACAAATTGTCTGGCTATCAGCATGGTATATCAAATAAACACACCCATTTTATCGCAGTAACCTTTCGCCCGTAGTTTTAGCCGTAAGTGACCTACACTAATCCATCAGATAAGGAACACTATAAAAAAGTCTAAAGAATTTCATAATCAATGGAAAACTGGTGACGTCATGGCGTTATCGAACGCACATTAATTGCCCAAACGCTAGCACTACAGACATAGTATAACAGCCGAATCGCCTACGCGTCCGCCTACGGTCGCCCACGGTCTCCCGCACCTCCCCCCATTCCCTCTTCCTCCCCCCTTGATCTCTCCGACGTAGTAGTAGCGTAGGCTCCCATCAAAGATGCTATATTGGCAACAGAACAGAAGAGATACTATGTTGAAGTATAAAATGAGGGGCAGCAATACAACGGTTAGTTAGTCATAATATTTACAAATACATGTCACATTTTACAGAGTAGACAGAGCTAAATGGCTTCATAGAGAGTCGAAGGCTATCTTTCGCTGGTTGGTTTCCTGACAGAATTGAAATTGAGACGTTGATAGAGATTGCACTAATTTATTTCATAGATAACCCATTACTTGTGTGTAAAAAAGGTATATATTACCTAAACTAGAGAAACGATAACATAGAAGTTTGTTAGTTAGTTCCTTGTAAAAGAACAATCAGGAAACCGAAAGTAAAAAATAATAAAACACCTGATTAACAGACTGTGTATATCTTTGCCTCAGTCAGTTCTGTGACTTTATCAACTTGTGCAGAAGGCTTTCAAGCTGGTCGAGTAGAGAAACGAGTGTGCCAGCTGTTTCCGCCTCGTAACTGGCCCGCGCAGATTGTAAAAGTACTTAAATCAAGATAAAAAGGCTGTGGACTAGCAGTCTGAATCTTTGAATCTCTCGAAAGAAAAGAAAGACTCGATTAAAGATCTGTCAACCCCGTAAAGGATATACAAAATTTTAAGGGTAAATCCTTAAAGGCCTTTCCCCACTTAAATGTACTCACTTATTTAACAAGTATTGCATGACAAAAGTAAAATTTTTATGCCGTTCGGAAACAGCAGCTCTACTTCTGTACCAACTACATATGTATATTTTGCAAGGTTGTCACGGTTGCCACATTCACATGAATTCAAATAACTTTCGTCATCCCCAATCAATAATAGCTGAAATAATTTCTCGTTTCTGTTATCCGAATAATCTTTGCCATTATCCTTGTTGTATTATGTTGAAGCTACGAATGACACGCCGATTCAATTGCGAGGTTCGAGTTGGAGTCAAACGCATTAATTAAATTGTTCAACTGTTATTGTGTTGTGCTTAGCTTCTCGTAACGAGACCAACTAAGTATTTACTAGCAAATTTGTCGCATTACTAGCTTCTGCCTGCGACTTTCATCGCGATTTACACAATTTCATTATACCTATCTAGCTTTGAAGTTTTACCATAACTGAGATTATAGTTCTCTAAATCAACATTTACAATAATAAACGCGGGTGTGTTTGCGTACACGTCGTCAGACTTTTGCAATGGAACGTTTAAGAAAAGGAACAGAAAATAAAATACTTAGTATCTATAGATATTATGTCGATACTTTTGCCTAAGTTTAATGCTAGCCATGAGTCCGATTCTCATGCAATTGAAAGTAAACCTTCGATTTAACACTTCTTATCAACCTATTGAATTTATTTTTCAAAAGTATTAGAGTACTTTTTACATATTCTAACAAATTGATAAATATGTTATTCGACCGAAAAGGTTGTCTGATAATATCAAATGTGCACAAAAGTGTTTAGGCTCGAAAAAAGAAATTTAGTTTCGAAATGTGTTTTTATCATACTCGAGAATCGGGCCCCATCGATTTTTAAGTCCAAAGTCTAGTTTTACTAAATAAATTCGTTGTTATTTTTTTGCTGATATGTCTATTTGTCAATGGTTGAATAAATTATTATATTTTATGTATGTTATAATTGTTTTGTATCGTGGCGGTAGTAAATATATCGGGTGACTGGGCACAGGAAGAGCTCGCATTGCATCATTACGTTATGATAATGTAAGTAGGTAGGTATTATGAGTATGCCTGTTGTAAGTGTTAATGATACCTACAATAATTTCGAGTGATAACTATTTCAGACTAGTTGATGCCAATGACTTAGTCCGCGTGGCTGAAAGATTTAATGTAGTTTAGTTGGGCCGTCATGGTGCTGCATCAGGTGTTACGGATTTTCAACTTCTATACCGCATTAGAAAATGCTAATCAAAATGTAACAACTTTTATTAAGACGTCATTTCTATATTAGATAATTTCATTTCATTTCAGGCAGTCAAATCCGTTCAGTTATGTTCTGGCGATTAGCGTTATCAAACAACAAACAAAAGTGTCATAACAGAGTTTTTTTGTTTTAATTTCTTACTCTATTGCCGTTACTTCGTCGCCTTATTTTATTTTTATTTAATATAAATACATATAATAAATAAACATACGAGTCAAATTACACAGATTGAGTTAGCCTCGAAGTAAGTTCGAGACTTGTGTAACGAGATATTAACCCAAAGATACCTACTATATTTTATTATAAAATACATATGTAGATAAACATCCAAAACCTAACCCAATCAGAAAACAATCTTTTCTCATCATGCCCTGGCCGGGATTCGAACCAGAGACCTCCGGTATCACAGACAAGCGTACAACAGCTGCGTCACAGAGGCCGTAAGTACCTAGTCAATGTACAGACAGTTTTATTATATGTTTTGATCAGGAATGAAAAACAAAGAACGTCTTTTTCCTCTTTTAAATCTTATTCCTGGCCCTGGCGTTTGTTCTGGTCACATCCTCTTATTCGGGTTTTGACCATGAATTGCTACCTGGAAGTGACATCACTACGAATAACCAAATAACACCTTCTTGATAAAAAAAAGTCAATTTAAGTTAAATTACATACATACGTATCATGTTGTTATTCCTTACGGGGTAAACAGAGTTAACAGTCTTAAAATGACTGAAAGGAGTAAATGGCTAATGACAGAATTGATTTTAAAATACGAGACAAAGACAGATTACGAACCCATCGTCTCAAAGAAGTTAAATTGAGGTATTTAAGGCGCACATTTTCCTTTATTTTTACTAAACGATTGAAGACCTCAACGCACACACATCAAATGTTCATACGACTTTTTTCTAAAGCCTACCTCCGAGCAACATTGTCCACAAAACGTTACGTCAAGTACAACGTGTAAATTCGAGTAGAATATAGTGTAAATTCCATCGTAATAGGATGTGGCCATACAGCGGACGCACGTCCGGTTCGCGTCCGGCCGGACACGAGATAATACGAACGTCTCCCGCATCCGCCGGCGGCCGGCCCGGCCTGACTCAATGAGAACCTTGTTTGCAGAATGAGGGTGCAATCAGGACAAAAACAGTATTGTTTTCTGTGGGAAGAAGCCGTAATGAGAAGAAGCGGTCGGTCGAATGTTTACGGTTCTAATAAATACTGACAAATGTAACCTTGTAATTGTAACTTACCAGCATTCTCCTTACTAATGTTTTTTTTTTTACAAGGAATCTGTCAAAAACATTTTCAACAATTCCGATTAAACATTTAACAAAATTATATGAGCTTATAAATCAATACTATCTATATATAATAATCTATATATACATATAGTTAATCAATACATAATAAAACAGTAAAAAAATATGACCTTATTTTACTCAAGGCGCTCTATACGATGTCGAAAATAGTTGTAATGTCCACAGATGTCGGGATTTGTCGTCGATTTGAGTTGAATTGCAATTGCAACACGAAGCAGGAATCGAGCCTCAACTATTGTATCGAGGTTACAGCCACAGCTGTCCACTGTGAAACCCATATCCGCAATATTGCTGTAAGGACTTCAGAATCAGATAAGTCTTTTAGTAAAGATTTGTTTATTTTCTATTCTGTCCCACTGCTTAGCAAAAGTCTTTTCTTTAAGACATCCCTATTTATTGTCACCTCCATTATTTGCCGTGTAGTTCCCGGCTTCTATAGAAAAAAGAATAGGACCACTCCATCGTTTTCTCATAGATGTCTTAAAAGGCAACTAAGTAATGAGCTTACAAACTTGGGATTCTTATTTAAGTCGATCAAATCATATCAAATCATCTTTATTGTGGTACACATGTTTTACATAGATCGGCTAACAACCAATGTCACTATTTCAAATTCAATACTTTTATTCAGTTATGAATAAAAAGTTGAAAGTTTGAATGGAACACTTCATATCACTTAGTAATTGGTTGACGTTAAATAAATTACTTAAAACTAAGTTTATTTTAAGTTTACTGCCACTTCCAAAGCGTCAGTGCAGAAGAAGCGGTAACAAAATTTGAATATCAATTCTAGCATCAAGCCAGAGAGCTGAACGTGGCCTATAAAAGGCATTATTTTTTAAGACTGTTGGCTCTGTTTACCCCGCAAGGGACATAGACGTGATTATATGTATATATGTAAGGCCTTCATATTAGGATGAAGTATTTCCTGTATTTATTTATTGTCCATTTTCGCAGGTAACATTATCAACATAAATTAAGGTAGGCTAATGTAAAAAAATAACCTATAAAACTCATACACACGTAACATAGTAAAGAACCTTGGGATTTTGACGAAGTGTCAGTAGTAGGTCTTTTTTAATGAGACTAGGTGAAAAAAGGCTTTAAATAACAAAAAACCTACCATCGCAATTAATCGAAGCAATGAACCCAGAAAAAGAGATTGTTCTAGTTCTAGTGAGCAATGCAAACCGGGCAAGTCAACATAAACCTAGGTACCTTATAAATTAGTGTAGTTATAGCGAATATTCGGATAGTTAATATCTAAGTAGGTATACCTAATATTTCTGTGGCCGTCGTGGTAATGGGCATAAGACACGTATATCAACCCCGTTGACTCCTGTATATCAGTGCATCAAAAACGCAGAAGATAGGCAGCAGGTGGTACTAAGTTTTCAAATATGTTACGATGAGAGATAGAGAGCATGGAAATTTACCGCCGCTGTCGAGAGTCGGTAGTCTTCTGATAGGCAGATATTTTTATGCTGTTCATGATATATAACCATTTATATAATTGAATGTGGAGTAAGTCTCACTGTCTGCCAGCCAGGAGATCAGAATGTTCAGTCAGTAGGGTTGGCGCCACTGACGCTACCCGCATTTTTATCACCCGTCAACTGACCTTTTGACCGTAGTTTGCAACGTCGCCAATTTGTACGAGAGATATCAGCCAGCTCTCCTGATAACTCGCTGCCCACTCGGTAGACTCGGGCTGACATGAAAAAAACGTATTATCACAATGTTAAAGCCGAGATTCGTGGTTCGCGTGATCCCAATACATGATGTCATGGTTTATTTTAAGACTTTCGGAGATGTGTAGTTATATTTTCATTACATTAACTATGATATTAAGTATAATTATATGAACAAATTTTGTCTACGTAAGAATCCTTATTTCTACGGAGGCAATACCTGGTTTAGGTTAGGTTTCTTGGATATACTAAAGGACCATTGTCATACATTTCAATCCTTAATACTCTTTCATTCATGTGGTTTCATTTAATAAATGTTTCTTCCTAATATTTACAATGTTTAAGGGATAGAACAGAATGAGTATACCTACCTCTCTATAGATAGAAGTCTCCAATTAGGTGTTTTTTTTGAACAAAACTACCTGATCTTGTTAGGTAGGTAACTTAAACAGTTTTTGTACTAGGTAACTGTAACACTAGCCATTAAATAACAATTAAGTACATTGTCTTCAAATTATGCCTACGTCAATATGACGTTTTTATCAATTAAAGCAAACTTAATTTACTCTATATTTTGGTTCTTTATTCCAAATTCTGTGAAATAGCCTACTGCAGACGAACTATCGCTTGAGCTGAAAACAGGGGAGATAATTTCTGAGAATTACGCCAGTAAGAACCTTGAATGTAAATTTATGGATTTGATAAACATTTTTATGAAGACGAGATGAATATATAAACCTCTCTACCTATAACTGACGTCAGAATTCCAAGTGGAAGCCGTTTCCTTCATACACCGTCGCCATCTTTTATTTATAGTATAGACGATTGATTGATGAAGTGAAACGTCGTATATGAATGAATCGATTTATGGTTTCGTTCAGCGGACGCTGTTTGTGTATCGCTTGACGTCAGGTATTTGAACAAAAAATTGTACTTCTCAATAATCTGCTTGGTAACAAAGCGAATATTTGACTAGTGACTAGACAATCGTGAGTTGTTGATCTTTTGACCACATAGTAATTAAGATAGGTGATTGTAGCCAGTGGTGGGTGCCGATTACCCAATGCTGTTATCTGGTGGTTGGCAGCGAGCGTTTGAAGCACCGCTTCCTGCCTTCGTGACCTGCGTTATCGCGTGTTCGGTGCAACTCGAAGACTCGAACACTCGACTCGATCACTCGATGCGCCTACACCTAATGCCCGGTCAATGAATACACTGGCCCCTTTTGATACCAACTCTTAACATACTGCTACATAGATAATACATATACGTACTCTGGGTGTGCTTATAAGTACTTTAAAGTAATTAACCATTAGTTGTTATGTAAAGCAAATGTGCGAATGACTCTTAGTGATTTTAAATGCAATTTCTTCCTGATTAGTAAAAGGAACCTTATCCGTACTTCGCTCGTAAGAACCTACCTGCTTCTAGACGAGTAGGTATAATCTATGTTTGTAAATATCTTTTCTCATGTAGGTTTAGCCTCGTCGTTTAGACTAGTCAGGATTTCATTGGACTTATATAATAAATAAGCACTCCTATAAAATACTATTAACACTGTAAAATTCATCTCGAGCCTATCCATATTTACTTACACAAATTATACAGACATTTCAATTGTTAATTTGAAAACCTATCGGTTACAAAGAATATTTTAACCTGTTAGAAATACAATAGTATGTGTCATTGGAACGGAATGCATGGTCACATTGGTCACCAATCGAAAGCTGTCTGAGACCATTGTGTTTGGTTTATGGACTTCTTCTAAGGTTCACTTTTTGTAATGCGCTGATGCCAGACATTCACAACATGTGTAAAATTGCAGTGCCAAGTTCGTAGTTAAAATTATTTTATTAGGACCCTACACAAACTGAAGCTCTTAAATTGCGAAGCGATTATTTTAAAATAACGACGTCCAACAGAATTCATAATTGTACCTAGGTATAAGAGGTGAGTTTAATTCAAATTCAACAACAAAGTTGCTTCCCGAGTCTGTCTGTATGTAGGTATGCTAATCTTTAAAAATAAACAAAGGATTTTGATGCAGGTTTTTTTAAAATAAGTAGATAGAGTGATTCAAGGGGAAGGTTTATTTATATGTACCAAATTATACTATGCGAAGCCGGGTCGTCCAATCCAAACCTAATTCATTCATTATCTTCTGAGTTTATTTTTATACTTATTGAGTTTAACATTTAACTTCCTTATTTATGAACTAAAAACTGTTATCATAATTGATGTTTGCAACATCCGAAAGGGTAAATATGAAGATCTGTTATACATTATATTTAAGACCTTGTTGTACTCATATTATGCAAATAAAAGTTTGAATTTGAATTTGAATTTGAATTTGATATAGAATACGTGTCATATACATATATCTCGATGTATCGCAAGTTTACTTGACAGTGAAATAGCGTTGCCTACGAAATGCACCACGTCCAACAAATGACTTCCATATTATTCCAACATCACAATAGCACAATGATCCATCTTCTTCGTATCATAGGTCAACAGGCCCGCTGTGAGCCAGCGCATTTTATAGTTAAATTAAATAGTTTTTATTTTAAAAACATGAGATCACCTGAATCAGACAGGTATTTGATATACATCATTTCGATACTGACATCATTCTCTGACATATTTTATCACCTGAACCGGTAAGCAGATTGATTTTATGTGGAAAACAGGAGGGTCTTATACGATAGATGTAAATATGAAGCATTAAAATTCTCGATGCCGAGCGGTTAGTGTACGCACGAATAAATAGCGTCCTGTGACAGCCGTGGCTGCGACGTAAATACACCGGGAGAGAATCTACACTGGACAAATTTTACACACCATGATACGAGCGGTGATATGCATTTCAAAGAGAGCAATATACAGTAGTTTTCTGATATTTCCTCTTCATGAGTTACGCTTGATAAAAAATAGGGTTTAAAAAATTTCTGTGAATGTGCCAATAGTGTGGCATGGTGTCAATAGAGTCACAGTGGGATACCTATGTAGTTGTGTCAACTGGTATTCTCTGACATAGTTGAAATTGACCACAAAATGGAATAGATTCCATTGACTTTCTATCAACACATAATCGACTCGACCGGCATATTTATTTTGTTTAAACTTGACCATAGTACTATGGTTTCAGGAGTGGGTACAAAAGGACCTTTCCCAAAAAAATTATCGTGGATACTAGAAGGAAGGTGATCGACCTATTAACTACCTTTTAAGTGACAACTCAATGCGTACCTGAAATTTTGCAAGTGTAATTTCTATTTTAAAATTTCTTGACCTAAATTCAATAGTTGAATTTTCAAGTTCAGTTGAATAAATACGTAATACTTACTATAAAAATACATGGACCCTTACCAAATGACCCCACTTTACACTTTAGGCCCAATAACCAATAACATCCTTTTATCACGTTGCCAGGCCCATCCGGCCATCAAACAGCGCTCTGTCCACAGCCTGTCAACATCTGTTGTCCCAATTTAAATCTAACTGTGCCCGAGTAGGTACAACATTTAGAAGAATGTGAGTAATCTATGAATGGCTTTATGTTTTCGAGCCAATGTTAAAAAAAATCGCATATTATGTAAGAGCACCCATGTAAGTACCCTTAAATAATAGGCATTTTTCGTTCTAAAAGTATTTCACCTATCTGCCTAAAACTAGTTAATTCTTACACAACACTGCTTTTGAATGCTATGTTTTTGAAAGATCTCAAAGCGTACCTAAGAACGCTTTACCCTAGATAATTGAATAGTACGCTTTTAGCTTTACACAATAAAGAATTACCAATAACATCGAATTTTATAATAACCTTAATATCAATTAATTAAAAAAAATGATGTTCTTATCAATATTTTTAATTTTCTGTTCAGTTCAAGATAGAAATATTTAAAGAACACAAAGGAAGAGGAAGAGCATCTAACAAACATGAGGCGCACATCCCGGATGACGACAGCAGTGGGAGGAAACGGGCGCGACGCGCGCGCAGCCGCCGCTTCCTTCGACGCAAACCGCAGCCGCAGTCTGCCACATTGAACGCTATCTCGTTCACGAAGTATGGAATAGGCATGGAAATGTATCCAACTAAAACAAAAAATATCAGAAAGAGAAAACTACTTCCCTGTCTTTCTTTTATATATGAATCACTTTCTATTGTTTTGTTTTATCTCGATAAAACTAATCATAGGTAAATACTTAAGTACCTATGTTATTTGTGTGAATCTTACCTGATAATCACCTATAACATTGATTTTTCTAGCGAGACTAAATTGAAATGCTATTTATAATTTACCTACTTTGATACCTAAGGCATAATATCGATTTAACCTCTACAGTTCCGATATTATTGTATTATTATTATTGTTTGTTCCTAAGGAAAGTCGATGTGATGAGACTAATGTATACAAAGTTCGTGTAATTTGTACTGAAATAGTATATCGGGTGGAACTATTGCTGTATGAAATTGCTAAATAAAGAAGTCATATTACCCGGAGAAGAAGTTAAACTAAAATGGCGGCGACCGACTTATTTGTACCTACAAATAAGTCGGTCGCCGCCATATATATAGGTATGTATATATATATATATAGGTAGTAGTAGTAGGTACCTACCTACCTTGTGTACAATCGTGAATAGCTCGCAGGTCAACTTATGTGCTTTGCTGTAATATAGATATGTACCTAGATGAAATCTCTTATCGAAGTCTTTTATTTCTGAAGGAGTCGAGCTATCAGTTATCTAAAATCAGGACTTTGATGTAAATCTAAAACTTTAATAAACATACATAGGTACATATAGTCACGTCTACTTATGGAAACGGTGACAAGGGATATCCCTTATGGGGTAGACAGTGCGGAGCGAAGTCTTGAAAAGATTGAATGGTCACATTTTAAATAGAACCGCTCCATATTTTTCCCATGGATGTCGTAAAAGGCGACTAAATGATAGGCTTATACTAAGGATTCCTCTTGTAAGCGATGGACTAGCAATAGTAACCTCTCACTATTTGAATCTCAATTCCACCCAAAAGCCATACAGCTAAATGTGGCCTGTAATAAACTTAATATGGTATTTATTTTCATTCTTGACTTTCATAGTCGTAATTTTTTTTAATATAATGACCGTGTTGACAACGACAGTGACAGCTGGGTCCCGAACGACAGCCCGGCAAATGAACAGAACATCAAAATTGTGTTGTTTAGTTGATGTACAGATTTCATACTAATTTCACTTTATATTTTAACCGACTTCATTTGAATTTCAGTTTTCATTTGTTTTGTTCTCTTATTTCGTTCATAAACTGAAGAAACCATGTTTGTACTTGTACAACATCATTAAAATAAAAAGTTTTGTGGAAAAGATTATCCTACATATAACTTTTTATTTTAATTAAACACATCAATGTTAGTTACATATGAAGTGAGATTTTAGTGTGCTTCAAGATTATATGAAGTCGAAGATTCTTGGTTCACTAGAGGGATGAAAAATGTTAGGGTAAGTAACCATTGTTTTTGAATGCCTATCTACTTGTGTTATTATTTTGTAGTTGTATACTTACAAGTGAACATAACTTATAGTCAAAAGTCGATAATTCCCGTAGATCTACTTGAGAGGAGATAGTTTAATCTTGCAAATGGCTAAGAACTTGCCTACAATATAACTTTGCACAAGAACTATACCCTTCCACTGGTTCATTGATTTCTGTTTTATATCATAGTACCTAGGTATGGGTTGGGTAGGTAAATAACTTATAAAATTTTAGTACCTACCACAGACTTCATTGATACCAATGGCTATCCCATGGATAGCCAATAGTATCAAAAAAACTGAAGGCCACATCCTGCTTAATATATGAAGCTAATATAAAGCTGAGCTAAATGGAATTGTGATGTAGATCAAAGAGTGAAAGGTCACCTTAAAGATGAATTGAAAGTTTATTAGCATAGCATAAAATTATGAGGTAAATAAAATCCTTTTATACCTATTGCCTAGGTATTTAAGTAATGATAAGTTGGAAATGTTTAGATATTCATATCCAAATATGGCTCTGGAGATTTAGATTGTTAAATAAATGAAAGCAACAGTTTTTAAGATTGCATAGAACTGTCTAGCCATTTAAATCACAAATTATCAAATATCTTATATATTTTATAGGTTCTATTTTATTGGAATTCAAATTGTGTGATGCTGAAAATGATATAACTCTGAATTATTTGTAAAGGTAGTAATTCTGTAAATAATAATTCAGCCCACATTTAGCCTGAATGTAATATATAGAGTAGGTAGGTATATAGAGTGTGTACAATAAACATAAATTAATAAACATGTAAATTTTACAACACAATCATTCAGTTAATAAATTTATGTGTACTGTTTATCATGTTTATATAATGGTAAATCATTTGTGTAGGTAGGTACATTGTCATAATCAAAATTCATTAGTAACTATTCCTATGAAATGTAATAATCTCATAATTTTCACATTTTAGAGTATTTGTGGGTTGAAGATGATTTCTCTATTTGCAATATTGCCAGAGTAATTAACAGTAAGATTGATTGATTGCTTAGTAACCAAAAGTGGTAATTAAACAGATATCCCTTTTTTTGTTCAAATGAGTTTATTATATTTCCGTCTCGCTCTCTTATCTTTTTGCATTCCTAGTTGCACCCTCTACTAAAGTGATTCAGGGTCTGTTTTTCACTTGTTGCAATATCCCATATAGAACCAATGAGATGAATGCAAAACATAATGCTGATGTATTTTTTATTTCTGTAACATTGCAAAATGTTGTCAAATACTACCTACTTAAATTACATGCTTTTCTCTATGAACTATTCATATTCACAAATTCGAACTTAGTTGTTGAAAACTCTTTTATTATGGAATGAATATTTGTAATTTATAATTTATTGGTGGTATGGTGTAGGTTAAGGCATAGAAAAAACAAGCATGATGTAGTAAACATTCGTATTTATAATATAATGTCGTTTTATTTACAAATAAATACAAATTCAGTTAATAAATAAATGGTAAATTATCTACATCTTAATAAGTATGTTTTATATCTCATTTCTTAATCTTCTCTGGATTTGTGTGGAATCCAAAATACTAACGTTAACGTTTTCTTATGACACGTAACGGTCTCAAGAAAATTTGAGACTTTCGACGTTCGGGCGACACGTTCACGTACATTCACACTATACGACTATATTTACAAGGTACTCGTAGACGATTCACTCAGTGAACGCGGGGCACTCGTCCGACGCCGGCCCCGCGTCACCACACACCACTCTGACCAGGCACAGCGATCACTGAGTCCACCCCCGCGCGGTCCGAAGCTCTCCGCTCGCCAATAAATATTTGTACAACGCGGGCGCGACTCGCGCCGCTCGACTCGGTGCTTCGGAGGGCGCGGGCGGCGCGCGGCGGGACTAGATAATACTGGAGAGCCGCGGCGGCGGCTCGGGGCAGCGGCAGCCGGAGCGGCGGCAGCGCGCGTACAGCGCCGCGCCCGCCGCCGCGCAGCCCCGCAGCGGCCAGTACAGCCACAAGCACGGCAGCGGCAGCGACAGCGCGCCCACGCACGCCAACCGCGGTCCGCACGCGCACGGCTCGCCCGCTTCTTCTTCGCCGCTCCCGCAGTGGTAGAACAGCGCCTTCACGCAGCACATGCACGACGCGTAGTCGACGCACGCTTCGGCGCTGCACAGGCACGAACCGCACAGCCAGCGAGATGGCAGAGGCCTCGGGCGCGCGCACTGTTCGCACGTGCAGCGGCCGCACGTCTCGCACATGATCGAGTCAGCCGGTAGAGCGCCGGCGCGCAGCTTGCCGGCCGCGGCGGCCGGCTGCGTCGTCACCGGCTTGAGCGGCTGGTGAGCCGCCGTATGGGCCGTGTGGGGCACGGGCGCAGTATGCGTTCGCCGCGGAGCCTCCACGTAGGCATTTCGTTCGCGTTCGGCCTCAGGTCGCGGCCGCAGCAGTGACACGGTGGGCTGGCGCGCGCCCGTCGGCCTGTGGACGCGCGCCGCCGGCTTGGGCGGCCGGGGCGGCGCCGCCGGCCCGCCATACTCATCCATCGAGTCCGGCTAACGGCTCTCCGGGCCGTCGCCTTCCTGTTCCCTCATCGTCCCCACCTGCAAAGAAGAAAAACATAACCGTTAACTACGAAGCTACGCTAAAGATCTATAATTAACTTAAGTGATTACTATAGATACACTACAGATATGCGGAATTTGTAGATATTTTCTTCAACAAAAAGAATTAGTGGGGCTTGTGTTGATTATTTGGTTTTCATTTCCATATGCTTGCTTAAGGATTTTAGAGGACCCCAGGCCCCAAAGAGGGCGCAACTGAGAACACGCCAAGAGAAAGAGAGATAACTTGCATATGGCTATATAACCATATTAATTTGAAAGAACTATAAGAATTGTTGGCCTTCATCATTTCAAAATCAGTCATATTATTAAAAAAGGCGCAATGATCCAAATAGGTTAAGCTGTTCTCCAGCATCATCTAGATAAGCCCTTACAAACAAAGTAACTAGTTGCAGATCACTTTTAAAATGCGAATTAAAGGTCACACCCCTCAAATCAGGGTCGTGGTAGGAATGTGGTCGTGACGTAGAAGGAACGTATAAAAAAAATTGTCAATTCGCAACAGGTATCATTCTGTAAAATTTTGCAATCCCTGTTTAGATGGTCTGATGCGGGTGAATAATGCCCATGCATTGTCAGTACTTAACCTATGGTAAGTACAATATAACCCAAAAACTAAGTGCTTCCAAGAACCGGACCCTGTTCGCTACTAAGATAAGAATACTATACTACTACGAAGAAAATGCCTTAGTTTACAATGGTCGAAACACTAGATTGGGAGACAGTTAAAATTTTATCATCATCATGATAGGATTTACGTACGGTGCGACTTAAGTGTAACATACCAACGTACTTCTGTATTTAGGCGAAAATTCATACCAATTCATCGTCAGTCTGTTGATTTCGTGACTTCACATTGATTTAACTATATTCTATAGCCATCAATCCATCGTAAACTCTTTTCTACATGCACTCACTAAACGCATCATAACAGATAAATTATCCCTGCGATCATAAATATCTCTGATAAATTTCATACAATATTTATGAGATTCATGTGTCATTATTGGAACATCCTTAAAAAAACGATCCTCATTCTAGATAAAGATAACAGATGCGAACACATATATTATGGCAAAAGTAAAAAACTACCGCTACAAAAGTCATCTTAAGCCTTGGCCGACTTCTGATGTAGGTCTTCTTCAAGCTACTCCAAACCCTAGTTTTGGGGAGTCAAGTCCAGTTGTCTTATTTTGTCATTCAACTGCTTCATTCGTGGCCTACCAACCAACACTTCTTTTTACGCTGCCATGGCCGCCGTATTACCACCACTGCGAGTCAGTTTTACGAACTACGCGCACATTGGTGATGAAAAATATTACTTATGTGATTTAAATTTTAAGTTCAGAATATGATTGAAGAGATATAATGAGATTAAGAGAGTCATGCCTAAGTAATATTCCACAGTCTCTTTTTTCTCAAAAATTTAAAAGCCATCAAGAATAATCTATTTTTCTTAATTTTCTGTTTCCCTACCGTAGTGTTAAGTTTTAACTTCCATGAATTTGATCCAATGAGAAATAAAATTTTGTTTCAGAAAGGTCGCATAGCCTTCATTTCGAAAAACATAATGTTTTGATATTTTTTGCCACAAAATGTCTTCACGAATGATTTTCTCTCAATTGAATTTTCACTTTAGAATGCCTAATTGAATAAAGAAGTGTCTATTGACATTATATTCAAATGAATGTAACATAGGAATACATTTTTCTTTTGCAAAAATCTTAATTACTCCCAACTAATTTGTGAATTCTGGGGGTATGATAAGACATACTCTAGGTATGTGAGTGATCTATAAATCAATGATTAAATTGTTAAAAGATCCATTCCATATGAATTGATGTAATTACAGGATAGGTGAAATTCATATAAATTGTCGTCATTACAGAGATTTTAAAATAAATGTAGTTTAATTTTAATATCTCTCCGTCATAATGTTCATAATTTTTCTTCAACTGGTTCTACATTTGTAAATTTGTCGGAGTGTCTCGAGTATATATGTCTGTTCTTCAGTTATCATCATGGTCATAACTTTTATTTTACTTTGTATAGCAATTTAGAACAGGATCACTCCATATCTTTCCCATAGATGTCTTAAAGGAGACTAAGCGAAATTCTTATAAACTTGGGACTCCTCTTTCAAGAAACCGGTCACTATTTGAATTTCAATTCAATCATTACGCCATGCAGTACAGCTGAACGTAGCCTTTCAGTCTTTTCAAGACTTTGGGCTCTGTCTACCCCGCAAGGGATATAGTCATAATTATATGTATAGCAATTTTATGGTACATTATGTATTTAGTCCAGTTTACTCTTTGGGCATCAAAAAATAATTCTCTCAAACTATTTCAGTGATTCAGTTTTAGTTTCATAAATAGGTATTTGTTCTTCTAAGTTTTTCGTGGTTGCACCGAATATAATTTTTTTAATATTGTGTTGTAGTGTTTAATAAATATATCTTTTAATATTAAAAAAAGTGAAACACAACAAAGAGATCCAATTTTAGAATATAAGTTTTATAGATTTATTAAACAGTTAAAACCAATTTAAATGATAAGTAGATATAGCAGACAAAAAGTCAGTTAATATATTCTTTAATACGATGTTTCTTTCTTCTTTATGAAGAATTTCATATTATTGTTGTAATTCAGTACTATAGCTTTTAAAATGCGTTAATATGAGACAATAACAAAAAGCTTTTGTGAAGTTGGCTATAGGAAACACTTTCTTTGTGGTTATGCTTATAAGAAGATCTAAGGTTGGTGCTCTGTGAGTGGTAAACTGAAAATGCAATTAGTATTTCTAATCGCAAGTAAGTTTTTGTAAATGTAATTTGTATTGTTCTGATTGTTTTTCCGTTGGTAAAATCAACAAATGTCTCAAAATCTGTAAAATTTTATACTCAATTTGATGATTAATTTCTTTTTTATTCCGAAACCACAAGATCCGATTAAAAATGCAATATTAATAATTAAATTACTTTTTATTTTACGTTTTATCAATGATTTTGACAGTGTTTTTAATTTAAGTAGGTTCTCATATTAAGGAATAAATTGACTAAGCTTTAATTCACAATTAATATAACCATCATTAACAATGCTTTAAATATAATAACGTTATTATTTTGTTTTGACTAAATAAACTCTTTATCAGCAAAGCTCGTTACGTGATATTAACAGTTTATTCTACCATTGTTTACAATTACTCTTTATCTGTGTTCACGGTTATCAAGTTTTTTGGTCGAAATTCGTCCCAACTGTTGCTATAATAAATTTTAATTTTTATAAAATTATATATACATCATTTCCATTAAATTGTGATTACTGACAATTTTTCGATTTATAGTTGTAGACTTAACATTTGTGGGCAATTTAGGTACACAAAACCAAAAGTCAAGGACCTTGAACCAATACAATAGTCGGTCAAATTGTCTTGATCAGTGGCCCAACGAGCATCCCATGTAGGATAGTTTAAACTATTGGAATTGCTATTTATTGACTTTTAGAGGAACTTATAAAAGATATATATCTACTAGGAAAATACTGGCTTTACTTGCTGAAGTATAAATTGCTTTACGCTTTACCAATTTGATGTTTTGAGTTAACGTTTATTTCAAATGTGTCTTATTCTCTACTATTTCTAACTTTTAAGTCCCTAGTTTAATTGAATAACAAATGTGCAAGATGTACAACAAATAAAAGCATGATTATTAACTCGTTAGTTGGGTTGAGAGCTCTGATCGTTGCACGTGTGCCGGTCGCTAGGCGGTGCGGCGAGGCGTCGCCTCTCGTCATTCATGTTAGAACGATTTCTTCGCAATCCACGTAATAACTACCCACGCATTTCTACGTATGTGTTTCTAATCATGTGAAAAGAACAGCGTCCAATACAAAAGAACATGAACTTTTTGAAAGGGCGTCAAAATTGTTCATGTCGGTATGCCTTATGTACCACGTACTTACGGAACAGATGTTCCACAGTCACGTCTTCTGCACACATTCGCTACACAAGGGCACTTGGACCAACTGGCCCCACAAATTACACTGAGCTTCCAGTGATCTAGCAATTAGAGGGACAATAGTGCCGCACCAAAACCGCGCCGTAAGATTCACTAACACATAAAAATACGGCAGAACCACCGAATTTCGGTCGCGCAAATCCACGGGAAGGTTCATAAGACCGGCGCGGCCCGGAGCGGCACCTGGCGCGGGCGGGGGGCGGCCCACGCACCGGCCTCGATTCTCGTCCGCCCGCCGCGCGGTTATCACTGCAATATGGCCGCTACTCACTTCCTCGCTGAAGTTCTTCGTTGATTTCTACTCCTGATCTCGACGACGGCGTTTTTTGTAACCGTTCCGAACTCGTTTGGATTCACTGCACTTATTCTTATACACATTTTAAAAGAAAACCGGGAGCGCTAGCGCTACGCTCCGACGAAACGACCGTTCCGTACGCTGGCACATTCCGCACTGGCGTCGGCCGCGGGTGCGGGTCGGCGGGAGAGGCCGCGCTTCCTCCGCCGCTCTCCATACCGCCCGCGCCTCGCCTTTTTATGAATGGAAGGCGGCCATACTGAATGAACCGCGTACACGGAGCGGTTGGCCGCTATTTTCGCGGGCGAGCGACGTTAGGGGTCCGGGGGGCGGAGGCCGGAAGCGGGCTGCGAGCGCTCGCGGTGCCAAATTTTGCGGCGCGGGCGGCGGCAGCGGATGTGCTCGTTTACCAAGCTTCCGGCGAGATCACCCCGCGCAGCCGCATCCGGGAATTGGGTTTCCGGTCGGCGAGAGTCAAGCCAGGATACCGCCCACTTTCGTCCTGGAACAGCCAACCTTTCTTTCGTTAGCATTTTGGAGATGTTTCATTCTTTCTTACAAACTCTGCCTAATAATTCCTGCATTCCTCACTTCGATTTGACCGCTTATTCTCCATAGAAATAGAATGGAGATAAGTTACAAAGTTACAATAAAGAGGTGTCCTAATCCAGCGCCTATTGTAATTTTTGTTATTTAATTCACGGGTACCTACGTTACGCTTCCATCCATTCACAACTATATTTTGGCATACGCATGGACGAGAGGCGCGCCGACGACAACGACGACGGCATCTGTTATCGCGAGCGGTAATTTTCGCAAGGTTGCAACGACAATAAGGCGCGTTGTACACGCGTGTCTCTGTGTCAAGGACAACTGATAACACCACGCCACTCACCACACCGCATCGACTGTCACACATGCTACGATCATCGTCACTCAAAATATATCCGCCTAATGTCTTTAATACATACTTCAATGAAACTTACGGCAGAATCTGCAAACAGAATACGTGACAGTGGCGTTCAGTAAACTACAGATTGTCCGCTTAAGTAATAACATCAATTATTATTTATAATAATTTATATTTTATTTATATTGAGGTAAACCTCAATGATCAATGATTCTTTTTTGTTACATAGAATTACTAGCTAACCCTAATTTGCGTTGCTATTTCTCGGTCGCAATACCTAAATCATATGTAATTGAGATAAGAACTATACTACCCATCTTTTAAGTTATACAATGTATCTGTAATTTTTCACATATCATGAAATATTGTTAAAATTGGTTTAGTAAATAAAAATATTATCAGTGTACCTACTATATCGTGCCACACAGATTTTTGTTACATCTAAAGATTTTATTGTAGATATTAAATACTAAGGTTTAGGTAGTGCTACGATGGTTAATAATGACTTGGAAAAAACGCTACTTGAGAATGTCTAAGTTATACAATTAGACATTCTCAAGTAGCGTTTTTTAAAGAACTAACATGTTTATTTCAATGGCACAAACTTATGTAGGTACTTTTAATTGAAACATGGCATGAATCGCCATGGTATTATTTATAAGTTTGAATGAGTGCCATTATGAAAATAAATTATAACCAACTTAGAACAAAGAATCATGCGACCACTGAAACCGTGAATGGATGATGCGAGAGAATGACTGTCTTCATAAAAAAAAATCTACCTGGGTTGTCCATTCGTCTAAAATTCTATTGTAGAAATGCAGCCGCACATTAAAGCCATGCCAGTCCACACATTTTTATGTCAAACTGCGAATTATGTTATGTCTACTTTAATCATGGAATTCCTAATGAAGATAACGTGTATGTTGAAAACAACTCCCTTTTTGTCTAGATGGTTTTGGAAAGCCAATTTCAGCTGTCTTCCCTTGGTATTTTCTATGCATTACACATCTGTAGGATTTTTTCTTATCTATCCTTTCTGTAATCATAACGTAAGTACTTAATCTTGATGGCAAGCTATTTAAACTTTAAAGCTAAGAGCCCCCAATGCGGCATAAGTGATACATATAATGATGTAAGTATTTAATAAGTTTTAATATTATTCAATGTTATACAATTTCTGATTTTCAACTTTCGCGCTGCATTCATCAATCAATATTAATCAATCAACCAATACTTACATTGGACATTTTTTTTAAATTCCCAATGGATTATACAAAAATTTCGATCCAGATGACGAATCTGCAGTTTTTTATTTTCTTTTCTGTCTGAACACGCATCACGCAAAAGCGACTGGATCGATTTACTCAAAATTTACCTTACATACCGGCGTAACATCTTAGATACATTTTATCCCGATATTTTTTTGATATTTTCATTAAAAAAGTTTACTCGATAATGCACTCATCTTTTAAGTTACGTGATGATAACGGGCAGTAATGACTTCCTTCATTAAGAAGTCATTAAATTACCTGTCTGCCTGTATACATATATTTTCAGGTAATATGTATGATCATTATTTTATAAACTGAGGGTAATATTTTGTGAAGGAATGAATGGCGAGCGACATGATTATTTTGATAAATTATTTTGCTAATGGGCTCTTTACCGGACTCACAGATACAGTCACGAATTTATCTTTCACGATTTTCTTTCATATTTGTGCATGTTCTTATATTTATTTGTCATTTCTTTACTTCTTATTTTAGTACGCCCACGGCTCCACTTAGGAATTCTCTTAAGTTCTTCTGCACCCTTTATTAGGCACTACATGCCAAATTTCAAATTCTACAATATTGACAGATGGCAAGAAAAGAAATTTAGAACTGCTCTCAATACAACCCACGCATTTTTTGCTTAACTTTTAACGGTTTTGTAACTTCCGGCAATGCAAAAAAGAACGTTGATTTCTGAATGGTTTTATAAACAGAAAGCTTAGCACAGTTGTATTTACGGAAAATAATTATCTATTATTAATCCTTAAATCGGACAATTTCGCTCTATTAAAAAAGGTCATTTCTATATCTTTATTTTCTATAATATATCAGCGTTAACTTTTTATTGGTTTCGTAAGGATTTTTCTTACCCACCTATTCCTTTTTTATGAAAAAAAAAGATAAAATTAAAGCTAGATGTGGATTACGTTTTCACATTTCGATTATGTTGTAATCCTGACGATCAAAAGACAAGAACATGTGCTGTCAATTCCGAATCTTCGTTTTAGTTCCGACAAAAGCAAATATCAGAAAGAAATAATTAAAGCGACATTTAGAAGAAAAAACAACAGTGCGCTGAAACAAGTACTAAGAGGTTTCAAGGAATACACGTATAATACACAAGTTGTTACGAAATACGACGCCAATTATGGAAGAACAATGGAAGTGACAATGGGTGTCCTAAAAGGCATCTATAGTGAAAACGACACCTTCGGCTTCTGACTGGGGCTTAGTACTTTGGTTTCTATTTCAAGGAAACAACAACGTGTTGTAAGAAAATTAAATAACGTGTTATTATCTGTTTATATTTCTGTTGAATGAATCTCGTTTTTAATCCTTCTGTTCTTCTACTATTTGCTCTGTT
Organism: Amyelois transitella; assembly: GCF_032362555.1. Lineage (NCBI taxonomy): Eukaryota > Metazoa > Arthropoda > Insecta > Lepidoptera > Pyralidae > Amyelois > Amyelois transitella. The sequence goes on from NC_083509.1 coordinate 3,864,814, forward strand.
TAACCCGTAATAGATAAAAACGTACACATTATGTAATGTAATTAATTTTATTTTAACAGGCTGTGTAGTGCAATGCAAATGTCCTTGCTTCTTGACTTGAATCCTAGATATTGCAAGTTCGATCCGCGCCCCGGGCGGGTCATGATGAAAACCGAACCTTTCCTGGAACTAACTTTCTATTTAGAATTAACCCTACTTATTCTTAAAAAAATCAGCATATGAAAGTTGCAATTATTTATCTTAGTTGTGTGAGTGTTGTGTACCAAGTAGGTGCTTTTCTTTCCACCTATATAAGAAAAGGTTATAATGGAAAATGCTATAAACTTGAGATTCTTCTTTTAGTGTATCCATTACCCTAAGAAAGTAGCGTAGAGAAATGAGACTAGTAAATGCAAAAATAAAGTTTATAGTGAGTGGTACAACAAATAAGCAGTATTTGTTCTGATTTAATTTTCGAAATCATTCGAGACAATTTTTCCTAGTTATCTCCTATCTTAACATCTTCTATCTATGTTTCGAATTCTTCAATTTCGAAAAATAACTATTTTAACTCATCCAATCAACTTATATCGCGTATTTATTTTCTAGTGGTAGAGTTGACTATTCGCTCGGCATATTCATTTGAGATTATAGGAATAAAGTACATGAAATGCATCTTATAACGTTATTCTATAGGAACCGTCTATTAAATTCTACAGTTACAATAGAAAGAAGTACATATTCTGGTGTTGGAGTAGGCGTCGTATCTCAGAACCACTCGATAGAAATCAGGTTTCGTTTGTTATTCCGAAGGCGACGTCGGCCGAAGCGGAAGCCCTCGCCTCCGCCGCACTTTCCATCCGCCAGCGCATGCACCCATGCACTTAAATTGATCCCATACGTTCTATACTTTGATAATGTAGCAGCTATCGTAAAAATAAATAAAGTTTATATTATAACTGGGCTACTCTGAGCCACATAATTATCTACATCAATCCTATTACAACTCAATTTTCTTATTTTGCAATGTCGGTTTAGGCTTGTTTATGTTTTTATACATTATATGGAAATATACAAATACGAAGATCAGCCAATAATTTCTTCTTGTGTAAGGCTAGACATGGGTATGTAATGGCTATATTGGCTATTAACCAAAATATAGTTCTCTTTTTCAAACAATATTGTCGTCATTAACTGCATTAAAAAATTCATAAAATCTGCTTCTACTTTCCTCCTTCCTCTTCTACCTACCTATGTGCAATAGCGAGCTAGCTTTAATATCATCCAAAGTATTTTTTCCCAACTTGAGTTTCGGAGTGAATTCTTTGCAACTCAGTCTGTTTTCTTGTGGAATAAATAAGTGAGGCAAGATTTGTAGTTATAAATTATATACACATAACTATAAATTTGTTGTAAATATTTTAGTTCTGTAGAATAGAATAGATTTATTTTCAAAAATTGGCTAAAAGGTTTCACTTATTGACGTCACATAACTTAAATCTAATTATAACTACTATCGCTTCCAAAGCACATGTGTAGAAGAAGCGGCGGAACAAACTACACTGCAGCATTTTCATCGGACGTCAATTACTGTAGTTCTGTCTTCCCCGCAAGGGAAATATACATGATTATTTGTATGTATTAATCCTTCTGAATTATGCTTGTGGATATAGGACCTTGTTATTAGTGATTAAGTAAGACTGTAACGCAGTTTGTTCATAAACCAAAAAAAAATAGTTTGAATATCTGGCAGTTAACATCGCAATCAATAATTCGCACCAGTTTTTAAATGAATTAATCTACCGGATCTGTATAAATAATATGGTATTGTAGGTACAATCGTCTATTTATTTAACCAAGATAAGTCGTATTGTTTTGAACATTAATTATCTTTGCGAGCTTAAGAGCTGATAAACAGTTCATTTAAGAGTTGTTTGTCTAAAATTATTATCGTATTGTATAGTGTGTCCAAATCGTCAGATAACTATACTGGAGTACTAACAGCGTGGGCGCGTTGGAAATAATACCGGATGTTTGCCACAGATAAAGCAAACTTGAATGAGAGCATTGGAGCGGTCCACATCACGCATATTTTGCGTTAGATACTTAGATGCCTCTCCTCTGGCTCAGGTTAGCATTATTTTGATAACTATCTAGTTAGCAAAGTATCACAATTGTTAAACCTTTTCAGAAAATTTACAAACTTCTAGTCAATATCAATTGCCGTTAAATAGTTGTCTTCACCGACATTTTTCGTTGCTCAAATAGACATACATCGTCTTCAATATGTTGTACCTTACACATTAGGAAATCGATCGATCCTTATTTAAAACTTGTATCAGATTTCATCTTGATGTGAGAAACGCCATCAACAAGGACTGATTGGTTGTTCTTTCATAGCTGGAGTTGAGGTAGTTTAAGCTTTGCATCTTTGTTATTATTATAGCAACTGCTATTTGGCAAACCACTTAAAAACTTACGTAAGAACAAAAGCTACAATGAAGGATATCGCTGAATGGCCGGTTGTCGCGCACGACTCGCTCCATTCATGGCACGCACTCGCCGGTGACCTTAGCCCGTACCAAGTCCATGTGATTACATATTTAGTAAGCAGCGCGCCGTCGGATATATGTAGTAGCGAGTATTTGTCGTCTGGTAATTAGGATGATCAAAAAAAATTCATGCCGTTCAAATTGTTCGGTTGATCCAGTAGGAGGGCATGACGAATGAAGTGGGAGATCGTCTCATATTTGGCGTTGTCATGTGTTCCGAAGATGGTGTGTTCGTATTCTTATTTTAATTGAAGGCAATTACACAAATTCCACGTAGCGGTCGGAGCAGAGAACGCCGGGGCGAGGCGCGGGCGGTGCGGAGAGGCGGTCGACCTTCCACGAGGCCGTCCGTCCGCGTCCGCCGCGGTGCCCGGAGCCCGGTGCCACTCCACTGCTTACCATCGTGATACTTATTACCGACGACTCCTACCCGCATCTCAGCCCGCAAATACACCTTGTGTATGTGGACCATTATTGATCCAGAAATTATTTTATTTAAACATATCTACCAAGTGCTTTTTAACAATCCAATAATGTTAAATTGTGCTTATTTCTACGAATGTACTTTGTTTCTAAAAACTAGTATTAGAGGGTACCTATAGCTTATTTAATTTACTTCCATATCGCACATATTTATTCATATTCCAATCCATTTAATGGGACTTTTAAGTTTATAACACATTAATTTGTAGGTGTGACTTATAAAAAGGCAACATGGTCCTGCTGCCAAATTGTTTTCAACCATTTAAATCATTGTGATCAAAAACATACCAAACTAATGACGTGTATCCAGGATGCACACTCTTCACTCTAAAAGCAAAAGTAGTATGTAATAATAAGTACGCAGCCGGGCCAATGACATCACTTTCCACCACTAGTTTAGACCTTAACTGTTCAACTAAAGCTTTGTCATTATATACTGTAAACACATCATAGATATGGCTCAAAATAAATCTCAACGGTTATAACGTTGCGTTGCTACGATTGTCGACACGTAACCTTACTGTAGAAATTTTATATTATCTACGGGAGTTATAAGAATACATGTTTTATATAGTTCGGGCTTTTAACATAATAATATTATATCAAACATACAGCGAACCTATCAGTCATGCATGCCACTAGCATTAGAAAAAAATAATGCCTAAAAACTTGTAGGAAAACAAATTTCATTTTGAATGTTGCCCTACCAACCGGTCAAAGCATTATACTTCTCAGATATATCGTGATTTGTGTGGCCAGGCAAATATTTGGCTCAAACATTTTGATAATAGATCATTATGAACCAATTTTTGAAACCCGACATATGCAACAAAAGTGGATTCGGTTCTCACGACTAAAAGCTTAACTTCTGGGAATGATTAGACTAATTTCAAAGTAAATGCTAGTTTAACTGCTTAAATTTGCGTAAAATAAAGGGATGAAAGAGGCTGAGAGTTATTTGTGCGATGAATACGTATGTGAAACTATAAGAGAATAAACAGTGGTTTTGTAGAAAGGCCGTTAAAACAAACAGCAACTTGTTATGCTGCAGCGGTACGGATTTTTATTATGCAGATATAGAGATGCTCTGTCTAGATCAGACCACTCGTTAGGAACTTGCTTTAGCAAGTGATAGGTGGTAGCAACTGGCAACGAGGAGTAGTGATTTACACCTTCGGCGGCGGCGCGGCTAGGTGCGGCGCCGTGGGCGAACGGGTAGCCGCCGCCCACGCACCGACCACGCGTCGGCGACGTCGCGGCGAATTCCGAGCCCACTACTCCTCGACATGCGACTCACACCTGCGTTCTCTCAGTAGGTATCAGATCAACAATAGAATAAAATAGATTTATTTTCAAAATTGGATACAAGGTATCACTCATTGACGTCACATCACTTAAATCTAATTATAACTACTACCGCTTCCAAAGCGCATGTGTAGAAGAAGCGGCGGAACAAACTACACTGCAGCATTTTCACCGCACGTCATATATACATACTTGTTTAAATGATTAATTGAATGAAAAATGAATCCTTGTAGGTGCTTCATAAAATGCAGAAACGAACCTATTAATAAACAATAAATAAATAAATAAATATATACGGGACAAATTACACTGATTGAGTTAGCCTCGAAGTAAGTTCGAAACTTGTGTTACGAGATACTAACTCAACGATACTATATTTTATAATAAATACTTATATAGATAAACATCCAAGACCCAGGACAATCAGAAAAAGTTCTTTTCTCATCATGCCTTGACCGGGATTCGAACCCGGGACCTCCGGTGTCACAGGCAAGCGTAGTACCGCTGAGCCACAGAGGCCGTCAAACAATAACAATATGTTAAAAGAGTAGTTTGGAGTGAATCTGTGACGTCTTTATATCTTTTATATGTGTTATGAAGTGCTGTGAAATTTAATGCTGAAAGGAAGAAATAATACTTAGATTTTACATTAATGGAGAAGACTGATAATAGGAATAGTGGGATGTACGAGTAAGTACCGGTTACTTGACCGCAAGTAGCTAAGGCTGCTGTACCCTATCATTGGCGATATGTTGATACATTTACCGTTTTTAGTTTAGTCGCAACTATCATATCAACACTGGTGAAAATACTGTCTAGTGGTTGCTTTACAATATTTTTTATAATTCATTGATGTATAGATAATACATACATGTTCTATAATCATGTCTTTATCCCTTACGGGTTACAAGAAAAATGAAAGGCCACGTTCAGTCATACGACCGTATGATATTATTTTTAGATACCTAATATTAACACGTAAATTGTTCCAATTTCAATTCTAACAATGGTGAAATTCCAAATTATTAGTGTTATCCTCGAAATTCTTGTAGGTTTTTATATTATCAATGCTTCCGGCTGATATTTACCCGACTTCAAAGTAAGGGTTATGTTTTTCGTACCTATTTTGTTTCGTATGTATGTAAATGTTGTTCTATATGGCCTCGTTTCTTCTGAACCGCTGAAGGAATTCAGATAATTGAAGTACGATCATCCCTCTCCGGTAATAGTTTGGTAGCTATGGAGGACTGTTCATTACTGTATTCCAATGATACATCATGGGGCAGGTCTCCATAGGTGCAACCATGTCACTTTAGAACAAAAGGTTCCAAAAGGCCTTTTCATTTTGGCTTCGGCCCCATAAAAGCTTCCCAAATGACCGTTCCCAAGGGTCCCTATGGGCCCGTCCAGATTTTCGTCCTTTCATAGTCGTTAGGATAAAAATTCAGTGTATTTTTATAATAAGTACCTACTTTATAAGTCTAGCTAGTGATATAAAATCCGATGGAAGTCATCGTAGATTTTTGAGAATTCACTGAATTATGACTTTTGGCTTTTATTGAGTTTCAATCTCGTAAAATACATAAATATTTTTTAATAATATTAATGTAATGCAAATTAAATAATATTTGTAAGTCTTCCAGTTTGTTGCAGGCTTGCAGCCCAGTGTGGTCTGCAAATAACTACGGATCACAATGGCACAACAACAACAACTTACGTAGTTACGACAATGCATGTTGTTAGATTTGCTTAGAATAAGGTTTAGTGCTATTTAATTAACAAGTTAACTTTATTTATTTAGGTTTCAGGATCATAGCAACTTGCATGTAGCAAGCTGCGGAAGAGTAAATCTTAATAATAATGGCAAATGTTTGTATTTATTATTTATTTGTAATTAATTTTTGAGTGTACAAAATTAAAAAAATGTACATAAAGGTATGTATATGCATTAAATTGGTACAGTCAACCGCATATCCAGTTACCCTGCATGCGGAGCTCTATGATGCTGCAATAGAGGCGTAATTGCAGTAAATTTTGGAAGGTTGATGTGCTGTTGACTGTACTATTCAACAGTCCACATTTACATAGATACTTACTACAAAGGTGCTTGTGCCATTTCTAAATAAAAAAAATTATACTATGTATGGCAGCGCATTAAATTTTCGTTCAACAATGCATGCCTGGCTTCTAAAAGATACTGAACCTTTGAATACTGGCTACAAAAAGTAACTTATTTTAAATAAAAATATTCATCATGAATGAATAAACAATTCCTCGTTCATAGCGTTAATCAATGAGTTGCATGCAGGCAAGAGTCCGAGTCGATGTCGAGCTCATTGATTGATCGACACGATAGACACTACCACAGGTACGCCTCGTCCGCACACAGTGCTCACGCGCAAAGAAAACCGGATGGCCGCACACATGCGCGTTTGTTATAGTGTGAGTTCGTGCGCAAAGGATTTCCTACCGCCCCGCGTCCCTCAACAGCCCGCGCCCGCCACAGACCTGTTGTGCCGCTACCGGAGTTACGCCGCATAGTTACCAGACTTGATATGCCAGCTCTGCGCCCGCGCAGCAGCGCTCAACGCCAGGCCCACGCACACTACGACAACACGTTCGGACACTTAATTATTATAGCGCACCACTCGTGAAATTGCTGTGCATCTCGTCTAGTCTCATCGACATCTTTTATTAATCTGATATCGTCCATTACCGGTTGCAGTAAAGTAAAACATCCAACCCGATTTATAGCCCCTCTTATAGATGCAGCCGGATACATGACATCATGGTGATACTAATTCATTCCGTATTGGCGCTTAATTTATTATTATAAATCTTAAAGAATCAATAATTATATATTAGAGAGTTGAAATATCCGGTGCTTTTTAGCTGGCCTCTGTGGCGCAGCGGTAGTACGCTTGTCTCTGACACCGGAGGTCTCGGGTTCGAATCCCGGCCAGGGCATGATGAGAAAAGATTTATGTAAATCGGCATTAGATTTGCCTATAAAATTGCTGGTTGTATCCATTGAATGCACGATAATCCGTTTGATGGCTAATGTTAGCAACACATCTAAGCATGTTGAATAATTAATCAGGTGAACAAATAATACCCTTTTTAGGGTCGTCACAAAGTAAAAGTATCAACAATTGAGAAGTTAGCATTCAATGAATATTTATTTATCTACAGAAATAAGACTAGTTTTTAATCAGCTAATATTAACATAAACTTAAAACGTAAATAATTAAAAAAGGGAAGTGTAGGTATAAGTAATATCAAGAATCGTGAAGACGCAGACGCAGTAACAACCAACCTCCTTTAGACAGTGAAAATACAGGTAGCGCCGTTCCAATGTATCGATCTTAATGTTATTTTTCTTATTTATCTTTTTTATCTGGGACCCGCTTCGAGACTCGGACCCGAACGGAAGTTGTAACGATTTTTAATCGTACGAAGTATCTCGGCCGGTCGGTCCGTATAGCTACATTGGACAACGAGTTTATATATGTATTTTTTGTAAACAACCACCGGAAACGGGCGAGAGAACTTACTGCTCTGGAACACATATCTTCCATTACGTCTGTCTCTCGGTTCTCGGTAATAATGATAAGGAATACAGATAACACCGAATGTTAAAGTGATCTACAACTCAACAAAACACTAAGAATCATTTAAGAAAAATATTATGGTTATGGAAAGAACGTGTAGATAGAGTACCTAATAAGTTAATAAATTTTCTTTTTACAATTGACCAACTTTAGTGAAATGTTTATGATAAATTTATGTAATTGCTTTTATAAAAATATATGCCACAATACATCAACAAGCTGTTCTAATGAAATTCTTCATGAAGAATGTTTAAATTCGAAACGAAAATAATATAAGTGTGTAGGTATTGTTGTAAATATCTCTTGAAAACAATAGATAGAGCTGTATCAATGTCAGCAGCTGACCCCACATAAGACGAGGTGAACTGTGACGATGTATTTTTGTAACATTTTTCTGCCAATAGCGAGGCGTGGGCGCATGATAATGATCCGAAATATCCATGCTCTTAGCGCCCACCTCAACATTAAGAATGTTACTGATTTTCAGAAGAAGATAACTGATGAGAAATTTTCTTGAAACATAAAAAAACTATACAAAAGATGAGTTCCTGGGCGTTCCTGTTGCGTTGGTGCACAAAGTGTTGCATCTCCTTAAGTAAGTACGATGGCTAAAGCCAAGATTGATAGAAGGCAGTAAAAGGTATTCTCGGAGAAAAAAGATTATACTCGAAAATCCAAGGTACTTATTTGATTAGCTTAAGAAAATCGATTTTCCTGATGTATGTATTTGATGGTTTTGATTCATAAAATATCTATCACTAACACTAAATTTGAAGAAAACTAAAATAATTCAATTTAAATTCTTTTTGTTTATCTACGTGTACGTAGCTTCAGGGAATCCGGAGTTCACAACTAAAAGGTTTATGGATTGTTCAAAAATTTATAACATCAGTGTTTACAGGTTGTAAGTACACATTTCAAGTATTTTTTTATCATTTTGTTAAGATGCTCGGGTCTTTAACGACTACTGCAATACCTATTTTAACGGTGAACACGTGTCGCTTTGATGTCGCCGCTGCTTATGCTATTTCACTATTAGGAACTGTTTACTTTTCGACATTTGTCTTCACTCTTCAAACAATCTTAATAAACTTCACATAGTTACTTTGATATAGCCCTTCTCTTCCGATTGTGTCATGCAAAATGTTATGGTGCTTCAGTGCATTTTAAAACTTTGTATGTAATACGTTTAGTCGCGAATTATTGGGAGTTATCGATGCATTCAGTATGAATGCACTTGATGTGTCGGTGGTCGAATCGGTAAGGTACTCCCTAGTTAAATGCGTGTCGCGCATAAGGCAAAGATTCGAATCCCACCCCGGCCATGTCTATTTTCGAAACTGTGTATTCGTTTGAATACTAACTGATGCTCTTACGGCGAGGGAAAACATTGTGAGGAAATCTTCACATTCAGGAACTGGATGTGTAACCATGATCAATCCAATACGGGTTATGTACCCCAGGCAAAGAAAGCGGAGGTCAAATAGGAGTCGCTTCATGTAAAAACCTGACTCACCCAATCTAGGATCCATGATTAAAGGTATACCCTGGGCTTCTCTCCAAAGTGGTGAGGATGCAACCGGGATTAAAGCCAGGAGGAAGAAAAAGAGTATGAATGCACTTTATCTAGCCCATTGAAATATCAACCTTCTAATGGCATGCTAAGAATTAAAACTGCGGCATCCGTTAACTAGTAGAGCAAAGTAGAATGTCTTCTATACATCGAGTTCCCGCCACCGAGGTAGTGGCCGCGGAACCAGTTTCATTTAATCATCATAATTGCGTCCTCCGTTAATCCTATCCCTATGCGTGTGGTTGTGAGCACACATGCTCCTTTCAAATCATGCCATGACCAAAGAACCATGACTTCCATTCCATTTCAAAATTGTTAAATGTAAATCTGAATACTAGGAAGTAGACTTGGGAGTCGGTTATATGTAGGTAAACATTAAAGACAAGAAATGAATATTAGTTTGGTTAGTAAGAATATTTTACCACCACGATAAAAGTTTTTTTCATACGGATAATTAAGTTTTGATAAAACCAAAATCTTGACTAATCGAGAACGGCTGTTTTTCTATTATGACCTAGCCGTAATCGAACCCAGATTGTGGCATAGAAGCAATGTTACCGCTAATACAGTGGCTGGTAAAAGAAAAACATATGAATGAATCTAGATTAAGGAGCTGAAAACAAACAACGTCTAGTAGCGATGAAAAAAAATAAAACCTAGGGTAAGCCGGCTGCTTTTCTTTTGAATCTCAATTTCAGTATTAAGCTATCCAGCTGTGAGAACGTGGCCTTTCGGTCTTATAGATACTTGGCTCTGCCTAAGGCTTTATCTCGTTAGAGCTAGACGTGCTTTAGTAAGTACCAAGCAACAACAGGGATAGGCTAATGATGATTTTTAGTGTGTAAGTGAAATTGGTTTTTAATACAAATATAGTGTAGTGACTTGTATGAAATAATTGGGATATGATAATATTGAGTTATGAATAGAATCAGAATCTTTTTTGGGAGCTGGACACAGAAATTGTCGTAACTCCTATTTATAGGAGAAAAATATGTATGATAAATTCACATTGTAGAATCAGAAAACGAAACTTTGTCAGTTGTTAGTTCGTATGATACTTTGATAACGTGACACAATGTGTAATCTGTGTACCTACGATACGATGGTAAGAAAAAATATTTGCTCAACATCCGTCAAGGCCACGAGCTACGCGGAACTCTTGATTCAGTGAGCTTTTTGAAATACTCGATACTGGGCTTGGGCACAATGTCAAATAAGTTATAGAGGACACTTTAAGGATATTTGCCACTTCAATATTTATAACTAAACTGTTTACTTATTACATTACGAAATTCAAATTATCAATTATTTTATCACACGATATCACCAAGCGGGTATACTAACCTACCTATTACTAGTTATACCTAAGTATTTTACACATAACGTTATACCTACAATCCTACATGGTAGATGTTACGTGCATTGTGACCTCTAGAGAAAATACCTAGATCATTTTAATTTAGTAAGCCACTTGCAACGACTTCTATAAAAAGAATTCTTTAAAGGTTGTTTTGTGTAATATAATATTTTCCTCATATCAATAATTAATGTACTTAAGTTGTGTTTATGTGTTGAATATACAAAAAAAAAAATACCAATATTGGAAGACATCCTGTCCTGTCTTCTAAAATTGAAAGAAAAAGGAATTCGACTAAGTTCCTTTGAACGAGTCACGACACAATACAATTCATGTTGTTTCCCGCTGAGTTTAGTTTTCTGTTCTTTCTCAATTCATTTTTTCGATGACATGTTTTATTAATAAAACGGTTTTGAAATATTTTTTTAAAAAGTCGGTAGTATGATTACAACTAAGTATGTGCATTTATATTTTCTAATCCTTGTTCTGTCCCGTTGGGAACCTATTCACTTGCCATAGAAGGGTTTTATCTAGGTATGTGAACCTGTGTGTCGGTGAATATTATAGACTCCACAACTTTAACTTCGTTTAAGGCAAGACTAAAGAGTTATATCCAAAACAAGAAATGTAAATGTAAATGTTTGTATGCATTCTTTAAGTTTTATATACTTTGTTATTTGTATTAGGCTCATTGTAAGTGAATTTATGTATTCTTTATGGATCAATTAATATCTTCAAACCGAACTCGAAAAGTTAATGTCATGTTGTAAGTACAATGGTTTTATTTTCATCAAAATGACATAAGATATTTCATATTTTGACTGGGTAAAAATGTTTCGGCGTAGGTATACACTTATGAAATGAAAACTATGATAATCAAATGTTGCGTCGATTAAAAATTTCTCATTCATTAGACAGCGGTCGGCTGACGATGGTAAACAGGAAGCGGCGTCGGCAGCTCAGTAAGCGATAGCTGGCAACTCTTCAACACCACGTGGTTTGCGGCGCAGACGCAGACACGCCACGTACTCATGTCCTCTACAGGTATTTATGGAATTTCCCGTTAATTCAGAAGTGACATTCGTAATATCTTAATTTATATTTCATTTACACAGGTAATTTATTTGCACATTTACGAGGTTTGTTTTTACGACACAGAGAAAGACTTGAAATTACTAAACTACATTTAACTTACCGACGTATTCTAATGACCTTAATATTTTTTATAATTTCAATATATTTTAAATATTCATTTCCAAACAAGTATGTTACAAGGTCAAAGTGAGATATTACAGATCTTGAATTTATCAATGAAATAATAGCTGTACTAATTCTAACGACATGAAGAAAATTCAGCAGTACAGTATGGAAAAATAGAACAAACATTGAAACGTTATAATTTTGCTTTAAAGTTTTTATTCTACAACAATAGATCTCGATGAAATCAGTTGTCTTTGTTAATGTTTTGAAATGTAAAAAAAAATCGGACAAAAAGTAGGTAGTGTTTCGGCCGAGTGGCACATGGTCAAATGCTGCGTTGGGATGACAAAAGCGACCGAATATGCGCTACATGTGTGCGCCTGCGACCAAATAGATCGGTCGGGTGCCCTACGCTACGCTACACATGTCGCAATCGCGAACAATAGCTGCCTTCACGAAACACCATAGTGTCTAAGGGATAACGATATATGTAGGTATAATTATATAATTGTGTTGTCCAGTCTGATTTTGCGATTTCTTGGTAGTCTTGATCGAGTTAAATCGTATTTAAATTTGGTAATTTTATATCTATTTAAACATTGCATTTTTTTTATTAATTTCAGATCTAATACAATTGTAGTTACGAGTAATTTCCTAAAATGGTCAAAGCCAACCAACCTAATTGAATGCTTAATAAAAATAAAGGAATGGAAAATGTGAAAATGAAACATTTCGCATGTGGCGCGATTTTTTTTTATTTATGTGAATAATATATGTATTCCATATGTTCATTGCCTTCTCTGTTATAATGAAGCTTTGAGTAAACAGGAAATTAGGTAGGTAGATCGTGCGCACTATCAATGCAATATTGCTGATTACAAATTTTATTACTAAGCAAGAACACGTTATATAACAGGTTTTTTCTTTTTTTTGCATGCATAATAATTGTCGATTTATAAGATGGGTTTTTCTCCTTTAAAGCATAACACCATGTGATTCATCTAAAAACAGAGTTTATTAATTAAAAACAAATAAATTTAACATTACTTACTAGTATTATAAGTACAAACTAATGAAATACTAACCTAAAAACAGAGAATCGACAATTAAATGTTTATGCTTCACTATTTTTATTATTACACTTGAATTGTCTTTACACTGAAATTAAATTCACATGCACACATTTGGGATTCACTGAATTATTGTATCGTTTATTATTCAAAATGATTAATCGGTAGACCGTATTTAATTGTGTTTATTTGACACTCATTTTTGACGTTTTCTCCTTTAGAGATTCCCGCTTTAGGCTGAACTATCAAATACTGAAATGTCACTGTCAAGTGACAACACAAAGCTTACAAACCATATAAGTAACTACTCATGTATTTAATCTCAAAACAAATCAGTCAAAAATTAAATGGCAGGAGGCTAGATTATGGCTGAGAAACGTCTTTTTGAGAAACGTCGAATTTTGGATTATTTGCAAGGGGTTGCAAGTTTAAAAAAAAAAATTGAGCAGTAATTTTTAAAATACATTTTTACTAATTGAACTATACACACTTATATTTCTATCTGTTGCCCGCGACTCCGCCCGCGTCGCTTTTTACCTAAGCCTCCTAGGGCTGGAATACGGCGGGCTGATTTTTGAAAATAAAATCCTTTTTTATTATCCTATATCCTATGTCAGAACGCGGGTTTTTACTATGTAGGTATATAAAGCACAGCTGTGAAAGCGGAATTTAGCGGAACAGACAGACCGTCTTTGGCATTTATAATATTATAATATTGGTAAGTGATTAAGATATGAGTAAGTATAATTTTTCATAGATCTTTGATGTTTAGGTGGTAACATACATAGTTACATACATACATATGGTCATGTCTATATCCCTTGCGGGGTAGACAGAGCCAACAGTCTGGAAAAGACTGAATGGCCACGTTCAGCTATTTGGCTTAATGATAGAATTGAGATTCGATTAGATGGTAACATTTTCTAACAATTTCAATATGCAATGTAAACGGATAATTTATTCCAAATATGTATTGTACTTAACTAACAAAATTATGAACAATATTTTTTATCACATTTACTGAATGATAATTTACATAAGAACATTTTTAATGATGAGACAGAATTTAAAGGTTACAGGGTTTATCATTAATTTCGTTAGGTACTTATCGAGTGGTCAGCACTGGTTAATGATATCACGTTGTTCTTAAAAATAAGTAAGCAAAGCAATAATACCCTTTATGGCATAATCTCCTTTAAAACTAATTTCCTGAAATTTTGAAATTTCATGATCATATAAATATATTATCTTACTACTTATATATATTTAATAGCTCTTATTGTTTTAATGATTTCATTTACTTTTTCTACGTTGTGTTGTTTGACTAATTAGTTAACAAATAATTACCCTGATCACTTTCCTGTTTACTTACAACATTTCATATGGGACAATTTTAGTTATAAAAGTTGGTAAGTAGTTACTCAATTTTAAATCGTAGAAAAATAGTCTTGGCTTATATTTTAAAAAATAAGAGAATATTAGGTCGTTTGCTTGTCATTCAATATCTGTGCTTGTGCAAATGCTTCCAAATCGGGAGTTGTTGGAGTAACGTTTATGTTTATTTTGTTGTTTTCAAATGACAAAACCTAAATCAAAGGAATCTCACCATTATCTACTCCCTGGTAACAGTTAATGTAGAAGGTACCTATATAATCATATCCAAACGATGCAAACCTTCCTCTTGCTTAACGAGTTCGGAATAGTTCACATAAAATATGATTAAAAAAATTTGTTTATGACGCGTTTGGACACCTATATATTAAAGATTACCTAATGATACCATTCAAACTTCCACAGACGTATACGTAATAATAATAATAAAAAAAATAACAAATACGTTCAAGCAAAGAGGCAAACATAGAAAAATCTGTAATTTTTTACGGTTCCAACCTACGATGTGAATCATAATTGTATTTCATGTCCGACTAAAGTACAAAAAATCTTATTGTGTGTTTGAATATATATCTATACTTGCATAAATACTCATAAATTAAACAAAATTATATTCTTATCTATTTTGTACAAATATTTATTCAACTGCCCAAGGACAGACATAGGAACGTTGTGTGTATTTACTTACAACAATAAAACTCTAATATTTCAACGAAATATACGACGTCATGGTTTCAAAGAATTTTGCGTATTATACATAGAAAAAGTTGCAATAAGGTTTAAAGAATCTATAATTACATAATCCCCGTTTGAAAAGGTGGTTGTTAGCATCTTTAAAATAGAAGTTACTTACTCTAAAAGTAGAGTAAGATATATATTTTCATTTCTTGTTCCTGTGTAAATTTTTGTTACTTTGTCAGAAACAAAGAATATATTTAAGTATCTGTCTGCTCTTTATTTTCACTTTTCAAAGATGTATATCAAATTTGTACGAAATTCTAATAGGACTGCTTAGTGGACGGGATATCAAATAAACCTCGAAAACAGCACAGTGCCTCACCAATTACTCATAGTGTTACACACAATGTTACCTTAGTCCACTCATCATATTACAGCCTTCTTCTGACATTTTTATTAATTGCTGTACCAGGATAGTCTTTTAAAGTCTTCCAGTTACACAATTGTCCTGCTCCATTTTTAGTCTTATCGTCAGGACTCTCATTTCTCGTAACCCAACATGATTTGGCACCTAGAAAGTCTCCAGTCTCTTCCGTTGGGCTATTACTAAGGAGTAAATATTTTATCTCTCCTCTTGTTTAATAAATTACACAGTTTGTATTTTTCGAAGAATAAATATAGGTGCTACGCAATATCATGTTTTGTCTTCTTATTTTAAATTTAGAAGCTCATAGATGTTTTTCGCATCGGTTTGTCAAACAATGATCATTTATGAATGAATTAATGAATGACAGTTCAACCATGTTGTTTGTTTACGCGTGCGCGGGCGCATCGAGCGCTGGCTGCGATCGGCTTGAGTCGGGAGCGTTCGACGATGCTCGCGCGCCTCGAAATAGCACGCACCGATGTCGAAGAGTGTGGTCGTGCGGTCGACGACCTGTGCCCGAACACGAAATATTGGATCTACTCTTCGACAGTCCTTCTCTGATTATGATACAGGTCTTTATTTGATGATATCCTTTAGGCAAGATGTGTACCTATATTTATAAATCTTGACAACTTTCTGCAATAAACTTTAGATAGTCAAGAAATAATGCTTTTCTTGCCTTATAATAAATTTAATGATCTATGTTTCAACTAGAAATGTATGAACTTGCTTTGAATGTATGATAATAAATGTAATTATAATTTTTTTTACATTACAATTAATATTTTTTTCGTTTTCACGTTCACTATGTTAAATCCCAGTTAGAAAAACATATAAGTAAGTAATTAACACACTTCTCAACTTTCATCATCAACAGTAAGTAGGTACCAACTTAGACGTATCTCGACGATCGAATTAGTTGCCACTATTACCGCCCTCTCCCGGCCAGCTGTAGAACTATTAATTCCATAAAAAGTGAGGATGAGGATTGAGGACTGTTGTTTCGAAAATATAATCCCGGGATGACGCACACGCAAGGTGAAGATCTTGTATTTATTTATGGTGAGAAAGATCTGTCATCAAAAATCTATATTTTTTTACTCCCAACGTGATCGTAGGTGCCAGTAAAATATAAGAAATTGTTACGGAAATAAGTCGGTTTCTATATTGGTTTATTACAATATACTAGGTAGTGATTAGAATTCAACAACGAATGATGATAATGTAGCATACCTAAAAATTTATCAGAAAACTTCAGAAGATAATTAGGACCTAACCTACTATGTAAAAGACAAAACCAAGTAGCCTAACAGTCGATTTCAAATGTAAAATCGAATATTTGGAGCGAAATATAGAGCCAATCGAGTTGAAAAATTCAACACAATCAATATTGATTGATTTTTAAAGGGGAGACGTTTTGGCAAAAGGTTCTGGGTCAGGAGCTCGCAGGAAGAGAGTTAAATGTATGTGGATGAAGCAAAAAAAGTAGGTATGCAGGTGTCGTGCAAGAGCAAGTGGAAGAATGAAGTCGCAGCCTGCCCCTCCGGAAAAGAGGCGATTTATGCATAAGTAATACTTAAATCATGTTTAGTCCGTTCATTTCGAATTTTATATACAACAAAAATAGCGCGTCAGACGGATAAAAGAGATACTAGTTTCGGAAAATGTATACATTTAATTAAATCCTTCTTAAGTTGGATTACATTGTAACTGAGCAATTTTTTACAGATAGTTATATCATTTATTTATAAAATATATATGTTTAGGTTTGCAAAAATAATCCCAATTTAAATATGTTTTCCTTGTCTCAAATAATAATAGATCGTAGTTTTTGTATAGATTTATAGATAATATTGAAACCTTATTGTCGGCTACGTTTATTCTATGGTCTATAATATAGGTTACCACAGGACAGGCATGTTGCCTAGTTTGGGATCAATTGAACCGATCCATACTAATTATGTCTTTATCCCTTGCGGGATAGACAGAGCCATCAGTCTTGAAAGACTGACAGGTCACGCTCAGATGTTAGGCTTAATAATAATAGAATTGAGATTCAAATAAGAAGTGATAGTTTAGCAAATCTGTTTCATAAAAACATTTGTTTCATTTAACTCTGCACTTATTACTTAAATGTTCATTTTTAAGTTATCTATTAATTTAAGGTAGCTATGTTATGACTTTTCCTTTAATCTCGTAGTAAGTTGTTTTCATACACCATATTGTACATTAATAATTTCTGTGCTTCTCTTTTATTTTCCAACATAGTAACCGTGCCAACATTACGTTCGTCTCGAGTCTGTCTGTCCGCCTGTCTATAATTTAGGCTAGACCGGTGACTATTCGTCTTCAATATTTGTATCAATGTTATAGTGATCGTAAAGGTACTTATATTTTTTATATTATCTACTTTCCTATATCTGTTTTAGAATAAATATTTTCTCATTCATGTAAGTAGTTCATCTTAAAGTAGCTAGTAATAGTGTTACGTAACGAAATTATCAAAAATAGTAACCTTTTCCTCTTTCAAGGTCTTTACTATATTTGTACCAAGTTTCATTAGTCCGTTCAGTGGTTAACTGTGCAGTTACAATCCTCATTAGGTGGGATTGGAACATTAGCTAGTACTATAAAATCGTGGTTTTCTTCACAATTACGTGGCATCAGATCATTGAAGGTTGTATGCTCAGTCACCCACGTAACAAAGTGTTAGTATGCCTAGCCCACACTTTCCGAGTATTATTAGGTTACAAACATATAAATACCAAACAGGAATGTTACTACACCTACCTACTGACAGGTGTTGCCCAAGTACACTTGGGTGCCTAACGCATTGCCAATCACAATTATAAATAGATCAATAGGACTTCAATTATATCTATCCCGTCACATGAATGAAAGAGCGTTATCCCTGTTCTTGTGATGTTTAGTATTGTTTAGTTTTCTTTTTCCAGTGATAGATTCAGTAAAATTAAGGCGTTCACCTTAATCCCCGTTAACCAACCAAGACTTTTACAAAATTAGTGTCATTCGTAGTAATTGTGAAAAAAATTTCAATGAATGTGTTAAGTAAATAAATATGCCAAAAGCTTTTTGAAATAGTAATAAATAACACTTTTAACAAAATATTTTGTATTCATTTCTCCCGTAAAAGTCGGAAAAAGTTTAGTATACTTAATAGTGCAGTGTAGTAGTACGTTTCATGTAGTAAATAGGCGAATGATACAACGACTGGATTTAAACTCTTTATTTGCATAATATATACTTATTCTACACTAACCGTAATACTACACTATAACTAAGTACGTAATTCGGGTACTTTTGAGTAATATTGCAAAGATCAGTTTCCCTTTTATCAGACTTTTTATAAGTAACACTTTAAACAAACATTTAACTTAATTAATAACACTTTGACCCCAGTAACAATCTCAAAATGTATTTAAATTTGAATAAGCTGCCTATTTTACGACTAGAATGGAATATAACATGTGGAGGTATTGATAATTTATTATGAATCGTAGGCGACTGTATCAGCCTACGTATTCATTTTCTACGGATCCCACCTCCAGCTTGGTTTCGCAATCCCTGCACTGGTGGCTGGCACCAAATTCTGAGCCCACTGCTTGGTTGTGGGCAGGTGGAAAGTGGACCAAGCCGAAGTCTGCTTATGCAACCCGCTTCAATATGGTATGCACCTTATTGTACACGAAAGCGGTACACGTCCTTCAATTGGTACAGCATGTGATAATATTGCATATTTTATTCGAGTTATTCGTGTACGTAAGTTGGTTGGTACAAAAGGTATACACAGTTTACGTCTAATCCTTGAGGGGAAATATGGAAAAGCGTGGTCTTAAAAAATATGAAAAGATCAAAAACTGATGTGAAATTGTTAAAAATTTTAATAAGCTGATTTTAAGATAGACTTACTTTTAAGGTTTGATATATTAAGACTATTTGATTAGTCAGTAGAATGAGAAAATCTTCCTATGATCCAATTAGAGGAACGGAAAATTTTCCTTACGCATCTAACTAACGTTGATGTTAGCCTTGATATAATTTTAAATTAAATAATCATTAATAACCCATTTCATAATAGGCGATGTCAGATCATAATTAGTTACGTAGGTAAGAAATATTTCGCTTTTGTGGTTTTTCCAGTCGCGTCACAAAACCAAAACTTATCATGTGTACAAAAGACAATTTATTTACCTACATAGGTAGGTCTTCTATTTTGTGAGTAAAATCTCAATGAACATGCGACGAAGCCATATTTGATTATTTCTCTTATAATGTTCCCATTTTTGACGATCTTGCATAACTCATTAAGCGAACTTGTTTTAAAAGGTCGGTATGCTGAAATGATTAAAATATATGATTATAATTAGCATCGTGCCCTTAGGCTTGATATAAATCAGTATCTCGCAGATGCATAAAGATAATCTAAATGTCCTGCTGCGACTCCGCTGTGTTACAAACTCTCCAATCGCAATCGTATTTATAATTACCTACATACGAAATGAATGATTCAAGTTTAATACTTATTGTTTGAGTCACTAGTCATACGTTTACAAGAACGAGCACATTAAAATGTATGATTGTTAAAAATGTCCTTTTCATAACTCTTACAGTGGGTAAAGTCTGAAATAAGGTGCCAAAAGTATGTCCTGTGAGCGTGTGTCGAATGATTCTCAGTGTAATAGTTTTTTCGTTCATTCTATACGACACTTAGCTATTTAATACAAAATATCAAAAAGTATTATTACACAGTATTGATACTAACTTAACTTTATTTTATACAGAAATGACCCCCAGTTCTAATTTTATGCATACATAAATAATCGTCGACAAACAAGTAATTCAAAAATGGATTACGATTTGTTTACGTTTAGGTAAGGCTTTGTGGCTATGTTGGTCGGCTGTAAGTGGCCGCTGCAGCCTACACTCTATTTTGCATGTTGTTAATATGTATGTCACGAGACAATTCGTTTTATGGCTCGATCAGTAAAAATATGGAAAGTGCAGAAGAATAAATTCACATAGGTATATTACACCAACATTAAATATTAAAAGTGTATTTAGTTATATCACATGATTAATATCAGTGGAAAAACACAATTTGTTTTTAATTTTGAGATTATTGATTGTCCCATTAACAAGTTCATTAGGCTGCAGAGATATAAAAATCAAAACCATACCGAACCAGGCTGTACACTACTAGCTCAAACTGTGTATTCTCAATTTAAATATCAGGCAGTTTTCAAGCATATATAGAAAGCTCTCAGAAATCTTAACCGTGTTTCTTCTATGATTTGCATATTTTATGGCCACTATAGTTAGCTTCGTTAGGTATGGCTGGGTTATGCGCCCGCTCGTGTGCATTTATTACAATACGATCGATTTATTTTAAAGAGGTGATGCTTATTTCTTATTTATTTTATTATACACACAAAATAAAATTGCATTTATATGTATGTTTCGTTATATCTACGGTTTACCTTTTAATAAGCAAGGAAAACTAATAGAAGTTACTGATTACTGAATAGTTCGATATAGTTACCTATTACAAAACGCATCGTTTGAGAAAAGAGAGATGCGCATTTCAAATCTGAAATCAAAGTTGCCATAACAATAATGACTGAGTTCTCTACTTACATTTGGTTGTTTGCTAACCGATTTTCATGCAGTAAGGGAAAGCATCATGAGGAAACCTACGCAATGCATTTAGGCAACTGAATGTGTACCCACGATCCAGTTTGGGCTAAGTTTACTGCAAGGGCGGCGGAGGTCAGACGGGAAAAAACCCTGTGTAAAAACCTGTCTTACATACTCCAGGGTCGTAGTCATAGACAGACTCTGGGCTCCGGGTTGCAAAATAATGCCGTATGAGATATTCTTATAAAAAAAACTCAAATTCCTTGATCAATTTCAATATAGTACAGTACAAAAGAGTAATATGTTTCAACACGTATGTATAATTTATTGCTTATTAGATTTGCTTTTGAGATATGATAAATTAATAAATAAATGATGCTAAAGGGATAATCCTTAAAGGGAAAGTAAAATAACAGTAAAAGCCTGATTCCTTCCACTCTGTGTCACATGGTTCTATTCTATTGACCTCATCTTTCATTATTTCTGTCATGTGATCAGATTTCTGGATAAAAGAATACCTAGTACTTAGATGACAAACATGGACGTGATTAATATTTTGCAGTTGAGATAATGCTATAAAAAAATCTTCCACAAGAACGAAGCTATTGTAAGGAAATCGGGGTTAATGTACAGTGGAGATCCGATTCTTTTGATTCACTGTGTTTCTAATGAATTTGTCAGATTAGGTAATAGGCACTAAGAGTACAAACATGGACGTGAATGATGTATTGCTGTTGCGATATGATGCGTTCAGTTCAGAGTGCAGGCGGCGAGTGGGGGCACTTCCTGCGGTTGCGTGGCACGCTCCCCTTATCGTGTTCATTGATAGATTTATCTGGCCGAGGTCGCTTTGCCCGTCCGCCGAGCGAACTCACGCGCAATTCCTAAATATATTTTTTACCTCAATAATCAGTGTAAAATATAATTGTACGTACGTCTTCATCGATAGTTCCAGATTCAAAATACACTTAATGGTCTGCTCTTTTACTTATAAGGAACTAAGTATGAATTCTGATCTATTTTTATTACCTAGTTTAAAATGATAAGTCGTTACTTATGAATTCAATGATGATAAAATGCATTTTTAGTATAAAGTGTAAGTAATTAGAAATCTTGATCAAATCAAGGACGTCTTGGCAAAAGGTCAGGTCAAGAATACCCGAAACCGAAATGAAGTTATGAATGTGGATGAAGCGAAAGAAGTATGCAGAGATGCAAGTGGAAAGATGTAGTCTCTGCCTACGGAAAAAAAAATATTATTCTTTATGTTTATAACTCTCGAAAACCAAGCGATTGCCCAAAAACCATTCTATTCGACATAAAAAGTTAATCGGTATTTAATTAAATAGCTTTATAATCTTGACATAGTTTTAATAATATATGAACTACTTAATAATACTAATGGTATAAGTATTCTAGTATACTTAGTATCAGATGGTTGGTTAATGGTAACTGAATGATTATCCATTATTCTAGTGTTTGCACATCAGGTCCGAAACAATCTGTCGTTAAAGGAAATATTTATAAATAGAGGAGCAAATGACGACTGGAACAGCCACAAACAGTATCTTGTTGTGGTTCTGCGAATTCGGATTCCGCGAACGAGACCACCGCATTTGGCCGGCAAAAATCGAAGAAATTCGCATCTGAAAATATTTATGGTCGGCAAGAGTACCAAACTCTGTCACTCGATACTTTTAAGCCGAGTGACCGATATCGGCCTACCTTTTCTACCTTAAAAACTACAATGCCACATAGGCAGGATAGGTACTACCTCGAGTAAAAAAATATACAACTGGCGCCACATTGATAAAATAATTCAGAGTTCTTAAAAGGCTCGTCGCGTTGGCTTTTAAAGAGATAACGGAATTGTGCTCTCAAACGGTGTTATCTCTTTGGTAGCCCTTAAAGTGATTTTTATCGCTGCAACAGTACCTGAACCCGGATACCGAATTTTTTGCTGAATGCATTTGGCACGCGTTTTGTTTTTATTGTCAGAATACCCAAAAGGCTCCAGCCGCCTCGCTTTACAACGATAACGCTATAGTGCAACATGAGAGTTGCTTCCTGGCCTGTATCGCGTTGTGGGGTGTCGGCTTGCAAGAGACTTCCATTAGCTCGCCGTTCTAGCTGCAACTAGACACCCGCATTGCTACCAACAACTATTGTGATGTCAACATTAGATTTCCTGCCATTTAAGGCTTTCATTTGTATTGTTAGGTTCGCAATGATGATTCTTTAAATAAATGAGTAATGCTGAAAGAGCAGGAAATTTCAGCTGCTGAATAAAGTGGGTGCTAGTCATCCAATTAATACCATCTTAAAGCGGTATAGATCCAATAAATTATCTTCAATTGGGGAACTCGTCATCGTAAGTTGAGATCTGTTTGAAAGTGTTAAAAAATAATGATTGTGGTGAATGAAACGTAGCGTATTGTGTTCAAGATTGGTGAAGATAAAAAATGTGACGCACCGAGAGAGGATCCGGTATGCGTTGACAATGGTTGCACTGGCTTTCGAATGGCACAGAATATGTCGTTTTGGCGAGTCTCCGAGACGAGGTGTGCTGTGCAAAGGTAAGGTAAGGTCACTCGCGGTGCGCGGGCGCCAGCGACGCGCGACGTGCGCGCGGGCGTGCGGCGGCCGACTGTCCCTGTGCGCGCTCGCAGCCGCCCCATTCATTTGTACGCATGAATGAACAGCACAGCACGTGGCCGAAAATCTCCGCTGAAAATTTTAGCTGATGATACACGAAATTGCTGAACTCGAAACGACCTTGTCACCTTGTTAGCTATATTGATAGTGGTTCCTTATTCTTGTCACGTATGATTTAGTTGGTTACTAGGTAAGAACCTATATAATTTAACAACCTAGTACGTAAGTACTACGTATTTTTATGTGTTCATGGTATAATTTGTTTCCACTTAGCTTCACGTTATAACGCTGGCTTACAGTTTGGGTTTGGGCCTTTTGGTGGAATTAGGTTTTACTTCTAACACAGAAGTTTTAAACAGTAGGTAGTAGTTATGTCTTTACCCAAACATAAGACTTCATTTTAGCATTTTTTTCGCTGGAATTCTGATTAGGACGGTAATTAAAGCCTTTCATGACGTCAAATCAAACGGCTTGGTGTCAATGTGGGAATCAAATTTATTTGTTTTGACATTGATGAAAACGAAAAGCTTATGGAACATTAAAGGTAGGTTGCATCATATTACTCGTACCTACTAAAACGAAAACCAAACTAACAAACTTTAATTTTAATTAATTTAACATAGCTACACAACATACATATAATCACTTCTTATCCTTTACGGGGTAGACGGAGCGAACAGTGTCAAAGACTGAAAGGCCAAACGGGTTAAACTTTACGTACGGCTTTTTGATGGCGGTGAGATTCAAATAGTGACAGGTTACTAGCCCATCGCCTAAAAGAAGAATCTCTAGTTTGTATGCCTTTCCCTTAATTAACTTTTACAATCTGCACGGAAAGAGAAGCAGCTGGCAAACACCAGACCATCTATAATTGATTTTAGAAATTAAGAAAAATATTTATTACTAAACCAACTAACTAACTAACCAAACACATACTGTGCCGACCCCACGGACAAAGTGGGAAAAGGTAACGACGAAGAAGAAGATTCGTTAGTAAACCAAGGCTACAGTCCAATTCACGTTAAGCAGCTAGACCAGGATTCTTGCATCAATTTTGTAATAAGGTATCATATTAAGGTATCCAATTTTTATTGGTTTGTCAAGTCAACCTGTTAAATTGTAAAACTGTCTTACCTAACTGCGTTATTGCAAATAGCTTCGAATGGGTGTACGTATAAATAAAATCTAACAGACCCATTGAAATCTCATCATTCATATTTCTACACAAAGACTAAGGTTCTGGCCTTAAAATGGATATTTCTTACTTTCATTTGAGTTTTCTGTTTTTATAACTTACATATGTGTACAATTAATAATATAATACAATTAATGTGTTACGAATGCAACTTCAATTAATGAAAAAATGTTTTCTATATTTTTTTTATCATAAGGTAGGTTATCTACTTTTTTTGTTGATACTTCAAACCTAAATAAGTAGGTTTAAAATAATAATAGTTTGAAATAATTACATTTGAATAGACATAAACTCATTATAAGTAGATAGGTAACTCATATTCTTATTATATTTATATGGTTAAATTAATTTTATTTTTATTTCTAGAGTTGTTCAAAAATTATTACACCTATTTAATGAGCTATTAAATTTAAAAAAACCGTTTTGTTAGTACATTTTGCGTTAAAATATGTAATATCTAATTATTTATATCTATAATATTGTCATATATAGGTAAGATTTAAAAGCTTAAACAATAAATAAAACCGTAATTTATTTTGCCGTCGCTTTGGCTAGATTTGTGTTAGATTCATACTCTGACGAGATAAAATTTTTTATAGAACTTAAATGATTGATCAATATGTATATTTTTTAATGTTGCATTGCTACTTTTTATTTTTAATTAAATATAATACCGAATATGTAGTTTGTTTTATATTTTGATTAAATAAGGAAGTATTGTTTAAATCCTAATGACTGAAAATGGATAATGAATGAAAATGGTTTAAAATTATGTATTTTTTGTTCTTTGACATAAATATTTTAATTTTCATATATTTATATGATAGTTTCAATGTTTATTACGATTTCCCTTAACAAAATTTACCTTTTTGTCTTTTTTCTGCACTTAAACTTCACACGCTGCACAGCAAACACACCCACTATTTTTCACCAATCACTAATTTATATTTTTGTTAATAATCACGTTCACTCAAGCTCTCTCTGACTGCACTTGAGATGTTCCTGCCATCAGGAAGTGTCCGACGGCCTTTGAACGGAGGGGTTCCTGAAGCTGAAGCGAGCCAGGAAACCCGCGCATGCGCGCCACAGCCCGGGGCGTGACCTAGACCCTGAAAATAACACCCCCTCGCCCACACACACCGCGTTCCCATGGTTACCGCTCCAAATTGTTTTCGAAAAACGAGCCAAAAACCAAAATACCTACCTAAAATATTGCCTGGGACTAAAAGAAATCCTTTATAGGAAGCTCAAGTGATTACAAACTATCGCTAGCTAAGATATTAATAAGAGGCAGTTGATAATGCGTCTGAAACCACGCGGAAACGGCTTAGTAAAAATACCTACCTACGTTGTTCGCCCCACCCAATCAGCTAAGTCGCTGGCACCGCATTGGTCTTTCTTAGAAATGGTATGAGAAACGCTGGCCTTCTGGCGAACCACCACTGAGGACAAATAGCCCAAGCTAGCTAGGTTTGTCATCTATTAAGTTGTAATGCTTCAGCGCTGTTGTAAAGCTATATAGGTAATGTTATTACGGAAATCAGTGCCAAACTCGAAATAAGTATTCTTTATTAGACTCAATTATGAAAGAACAATCCGCCACGTGGAAGTGTTTTTTTACGAGGTCCGCTGTACTGCATGATTATTAAACTTAATGCTATACTGACATTTGGCCAATGGTGAAGTCGAAATCAAGCAATATTTCATGAATCTCAAAAGAGGTCCGTAGGTAGATAGGACTTACAAAATTTCCTAAGTACTACTCAAAGAGTTACTTCAGCAGTAAAATTAAATTTTGGAGAGCATAAAAATCCAATTTCCTTTTCATACCTGTGTGATACTTTGGGCATCATTTTTAATTTTAATATCTTCAGAGCCACAACCAATAATCTTATGTACAGAGTTCCAATTGAGCTCGAATAATTGAAACTGGTGACCAATCACTAGCGAATGGTTTTCGAAAAAATACGATTAGAACTAACCCACTACTTTCTACTGATGTTAAAAACTTTAACAACACCTAACTTTAGCTAATCATTCCATAGCCTTTTAAACACTTATCAGGCCTGAAAATCCTTACTTTTCGAAAAGGTTTATCTCGGAGCTTGCCTTGATACCTCACTACCAAAAGTACGGATCTGGCAGGACCGCAAAAGGATAAACCAAAAAAAAAACAAATCATTTGGGACCAATAATTAGTAAGTCTACTACGTTCCCTTCGCCAACTGTGCTCTACCAAGTTTACGTTGCCATGTTATACATGGTGGATAAATAACTGGAGAGTACATGTACGGGCACTCTTTCTTGAGGCCACTCCTCATTACCACTGGCACATAAATTCCCTGTCTAGTGTAGGTAGTACCTTAGAGGTTAGACTTTATCTAGTACGTTTACATTTCGTAAATTTAAGGTAGACCAGTAACATTTAGGTTCGTTTGTACAGGACTATCTAACTCTATTTCCTTTATACTAGTCCTAGACTCTCTTAAGGTTTCAGTGCCGTCGGAATATTCAGTAAAAAAAGTTTGTCTCTCCGTGGTTATTTCAATGACTGAAAATAAATTAAACTGAAGATCTATTAGTCTGTGTGTCTTTCACCAAAATAAGTCCAGTACATCTTGAGTTTATATATTACAAAAACACAAATACTTCTTTTAGAATTAAGAAGTCTCTTTCCACATTTCCCTACAAAGAGAACTCTCAAAGGGACCTAAGTAGGTATAACTGTCTTCCCCATTTGTCTT
Organism: Amyelois transitella; assembly: GCF_032362555.1. Lineage (NCBI taxonomy): Eukaryota > Metazoa > Arthropoda > Insecta > Lepidoptera > Pyralidae > Amyelois > Amyelois transitella. The sequence continues at coordinate 3,892,690 of NC_083509.1, forward strand.
TCAAATCTTTAGTTCGGTTGCTGGATTGTTCAATATTTCAACTCAGTATCGTTTTCAATGATACCGAGTTGAAATATTGAACAATCCATCAAACTCAAGCTCCCCTAGATTTAGTGGTTTGTAAGAAATTAAATCCAAAATGTATTTAGAAGTTTAATAAAATTTCTTCAATATAAGAATATGTCCGATTCCATCTTTATAATACAAAGCATTTCAAAAAGGGAAAATACCTACACTACATATAAAATACAACCTTCTGTACCTTCAATATGGACTGTAGCCCTGCATTTCTCACTCACAGCGCTCCTGCGGCCTGTACAATGGAGCTTTACTTCGTACAATACACGACCTCCCCAAAGCGCCTTTCCCATTTTATAAAATATTTTTTTGTTTTCGTATAAAATACTCATTACCCAAGTGAGAACCGCGAGAAGATAACTAGGATATATGAAGAAGGGTGCAATAACTTAATTACATATATACTTAGATATTATGGTCGTAGTGTTTCACAACGCAAAATATATCAAAGTATACATGATTAAAACAAAAAGATGTTTTTTAACTTGCTGACAGATTTGATTAAAAATGATTATGTAAGTTAAAAGATAATTTTATTATGTATTATAAAAATAAATAAGAATCAAAAGATAATAAAATCAGCTTTAGTTCTCACTTTGGAATACGACCCATTCATTTTATAATATAATATGGGCTGACCACTCTGCCTCCGATGCCACGCCAGCGTAATAAAATTTATAAATTCTAAACATCGATGAATAAACATATTGGCGTATTTCATCTACATTAGCAGCACCGTAGAAAACGGGTATTGCCCTACGAATACACTCAAATATCGACGAGATCGTTTATTGCACTACACATACCTACTTGTAAGTACAGTACATAGTTTATTTATGTAATACGAAGACATGCCACGGTGATTAAACAACCTAGTTTTATTAACCTGTTATTTACACACGAAATTTTCTGTGACCCATGAATATTTACAAATGAATTTGGGAATAAAGGCAAACGGCTGAACCACGTTATACCTAATGGCATTTTTATTACAGTTTCTCTAACCACGAGCCAAAAGTTAGGTCCAAACAAAGATACCCAAGGTTGACAATGAGACGCTTTGCACAAAAAAATAAATAAATGTGTATAATACTATTTACAACGTGTCTCTCATCATAGAATATTGCAAATTATCAATTCGGTAAAATAATAAAATCTCAACACATGGCAGTATATAAAAAAATAACAGCACAGAACATTACTGACGTATTAGTTTTAACCTATGACTATAGGATATACATTTATGACACACTGTGATGGATTGGATACCATGAGATTCTATGATACGGACTTGTGTTACGTCTCGAGTAGATGGAACAGACAAACTAGAGATAGGGATGGGACTATTCCCACCGTAGAATCGCGGGCATGTTGACTTGTAGACATTCGGTGGGTTACAGGATTTGGAAGAGCTTCTTGAGTTCCACCATGAGCTGCCAATCCGTCTTGATGAGGTCGTCGCGGAAGTAGTCTTTGCAAGCGTCGATACTGGCTCGCGAAATCTGAAACAAAATATGAAAATGTAAGGCTTTAACGCCACTATCCAGCAACGCTTACGTGTAATGGCACCACTCAGTAACTACCTATGTTACGAAACGTACCTGGGTAAGGCCGTAAATTTTGCCACTATTTGAAAAAAAAATATGTCCCACATTTTGACTGCATATATAAAAGACTAATGCTAGTAATTTGTTACTAAGGTACTCATAATATATTTTGTAGCTCTTATCTCTACATAATTTAATTTCAAAAGTTCAAACACTTCAATACTTTAACTTCTAGAGTGTGTTCAACTTGGCCAGTCCTCCAAATTTTGCAAAAATCGCGTTGTCTTTTTTATCATCCAAATACTAGAGAACTACAAAACTCGTAGTATATTTATTGAATGTCAAGTTTACAAGAACTTAACCTACAGAACGCAAAACTAAGCAGCCAATTAATAATATAAGATTATTTAAAATAAGTAGATTTAATTTTTTTATCGCAATTTAAATGTTTGTCCCCGTATTTTTGCTTATATGTTACAATTTTGTATGTTACCACAATTTCACCTCTAATTAAGGTAAAACATTTTGGTAATATTTTGTATCGATACTGGCAACACTTAAGTGTCCATGGACAAAAAGAAAAAAAAAACCATTTTGTTTACTGTGGTGGGTTTGACAAAAAGTGAGTGCAGGTGTGTGTCGTCATTCGGGATTTATTCGATTTCAAAGGTAAAGAATTGGTTTATTACTCCTATTTTCATGTGAAAGTATTATTTAGTGAATAAGTTATGCAGGAGCCGTGTTTTGTTTTAAATTTAGCTCGAATGATCGAGTTATGGTAAATTATAACCAAAAAAATCTTGCTTCTGCGTTACTTCTAGGTTACTGCTATGTTATCGGTAACATTGATTGTATGTTACGTAACGTTTAAGTGTTGTAAGGATTCGTACATAGACTCGTGCAATAGGCTACGACTCATTTAATTTCATATATTAAATAAGTATTTCCTGTAGTTAATGGCTTAGGAAAACAAAATATTATTATTATTTTAATCATTAAAAGTGCAAGATGAATTTTGAAATCCAATTTATAAAATGTGTTTTTTATAGAAGGAAGCGAGCAGAACGATGAAGAACTTGGCAGCACGGTTAGAGAGAATAATGAAAATGAAGGGAATTATTTAAGTTTCAACATAAAAGATTCGTTATGGTTAGATAATTTGAAAGAAAAACGTGGAAGTATTATATTGGATTTGTTGAGATCATAGAATTTAAAAATGACGAAACATATTACAAAATAATTTTTTTTTTAAATGTTAAGATTTCAAATAATTCTGTAAAATTCTTAGTGCAAAGAAAGTTAGATCTTGATTCTGTGACCACAATTTCTATAGTAAAAAAGATAAATTTGATTCAGTTAGAGACAGATTCAAAAGAATATTATCTGCAAAATGATGAAGATACTGTATTTTTTATTTAAATATTTTAAATCATTTGTTAGTTGACATAAGTAAAAGTGGTTACCTAGTTCCTTTTTTGTGATTTTATTGATTAATTAGTACACATTGTGTTTTAAGTACCTATTTAATGAATAGACATTTTAGAAGATTTCATTGTTTTTTATTTGCTTCTTCTTTTTCTTAGTCGTATTCCTCATGGCTGAGAAGTCGTGATCATTATATGGATTTCAATGAAACACACACAACGACTTTCTTGGCAATATTAATAGAGTGGTTTGCCATTGCCTTCTCCATTTCACACACTAACTGATAAATAATCGACTAATGTGACTTCCTCACGATGTTTTCCTTCACCGGAAGCAAGTGGTGGTCATGAAAAGTACTAAACGTAAGTCAGATTAGCATACAAACTCATGTGGCTCGAGTAGGATTCGAACCCGGGACATTTCGATCACCAGGCGGACGTCTTAACCACTAGACCACCACCGCTTCATTTCATTTATATGCTTAGTTCTTACATAAGGTTAATAGATACCCTGGCCCGTACGCCCGTACATACATTTTGTTTTGGAACATTGCATTAACTTCGTTTGTGTTTCTCAGAATACATTTGCTTCTCCAATTCCTATGGAATTGTGCTTGCCATTACAATCGTACGTTAGTATAATTTTCAGTACTTTACGAAAATATTATGAAATTTGAAAAAAAAAATTAATAAAAAAAAGAGGCAGTACTTCTGAACTCGACCTTACACTCTTTACTCGTTACTTTCGTGTTACTTATACGTTACCATAACATAGAAGTATCTATGTTACTCTATGTTACTAAGTGGCAAAATCTACGGCCTTACCCACCTACGCACTAAAGTTAAATGCATTCTTAATTAACCAAAATAAGCAATATCTGTATCTTAAGTACCATATCAATTGAGTCAGCGGTGGTTATATTATACATTTCTGAAAGGAATGCCCAACAACCCAACGTACTTCGCAAGTTTTACGTTCGAGTCACGCGATTTCGCCATTTTAGCGACAAAAATGAAAGCAACGATTTCTCATCGACTTATAAGTCGGTACAAGCCTGTTCGTCTATTGGATCTATTATCAGGTTAATAAGAAAAACTCGTTAAGAACAGGATTAAATAATTAATAACGGCCGGAGCAACGATAACTTTAATTATAGGCCCGCTCGAACCACATGCGTGGCTGGTCATGCAACCCGCGGTAAAGCCGACTGAGAATTCGATTCGATACAAATTGCAAACCTTCGCCGATATGTCATAAATTAATTCACCGAACGTTGGATATAATTGCGGCCTACCGAACATCCGCAAAAACTGGTTCCAGGGGCTGGACACCTAAAAATAGCATCACATTGAATGTGCGAGTGGTTCATTCAGGTCGACCCAGTTTTGGGCGCATCGATTCAGTTCTTAGAGGTGAATGGAGGCTATGACGTCATAGAGAAAATAGGACAGATTGTGCAAGCAAGGAACTGGGTCACAAGCACCCCGCGACCCCTCGGCCCGCTGCAGCGCCCTGGGACGCCAGCCAGCTAACAATATTGGAGGCCTCGATATTGGATTAGTTGGAAATGCGGAAGCTTCTATTTTTAGAACAGGGAATGGGAAATGAGCTGATGCCATCAAGGTGAACAATGAAATGAATTTCTCGAAAATAAGGAATAAATGACAAGCAAAAATAAATTTTGCTGTGTGTGACAAACATGGTATATAGTGACAAGTACATTTATAACATACATTTAAAAGAGATGGCAAGTGGTTAATTTTTAAATAGAAATGACTAAGTAGATAAAACGTGAAGAGTTGCTTGACCAATTCACTTTTATAAAATTAGTAGAGATTATAGAAATAGTATTAGTTTTTCTCTAAGTTAGTTAATATTGAAATTTTTGGTGCAGAATTCTAAATTTAAAAAAACGGTGGCAATCATTAAAATTTTAACCCAATCAATTAAAAAGAAGAAATAATTTATGTGTAGAATTGATAATTGCATTTTCTTTTCTGTGACATATTTTGCTTCGATATTGGTAAGCAGATCCAGGACATAGCTGAAGGTGGAGGCAACTAGGAACACTCAAAGCTGAGAGAGGCTGTGATCACCAATTCATTTTGAATAACCATAATGAAATAAATTCACAATTATATGCCAAATACACACAAGAAAATTATGCTGATCTAAAAAGAATACAGCAGTTATAATACTACTGAAGATTTCGTATGTTTAATATTGAAAGTATTTGATAGTTTTTTACTATCTACTTAGATAACGTTGTGCTTTGTAATAAATTGTATATGTTTGCAAATTTTAGTTAAGCATATTCTATAGCCATACGCAATATTGTCAATGGAGCCGCACTGCGAAACTTCAATGGAGCACCTAGGATGGGGATTTGACCCGGTCACCGCGGCTGTGTGAATGGCTGCGACACGGGTTTGCTTGTGTGCAAGTCTTACGCTACAACAGTCACTATTCGAATATGATTCTTATGTTTTGTGTGATAAGAATTATAAAAGAGGGCAACAAGATCACCGAGGGTGTCCTAGATGACGCCGACTGCTTGAATAAACACCATGGATGAAATGGAAGTTACTTCCTTATGCGAATTTATATATTTATTTTTGCGGATATACGTCAAGAGACAGCTATCGATCATAGACGCCCACGGTCCAACTTTGTGAACACACAAAATTAATCGATCTATTTAAGAGTGAATACGCACAACACATTAATAAATTACTTTTACTTTAAATAACATTTTTAAAAATACTTATTTTTTTATTTATTTATCAAATATTTATTATCATTAAGATCAGTCTTTCAAGACCGCTGGCTCTAACTACCCCACAAGAAAAATAGACTTGATTATATAAATAAATGAAATGAAATCAAAAGAACACCTATAAATAATTAACAAAAGATACAGACTGTATATAATTTTGTATAAATAAATAAATACTATTCAACAAGACATGGAGAGGTTCTCAATTCAGGAACCGTGGTCAAAGGCATACCTCCTCTCCAGAGTTGTGAGGATGTAAGCGGAATTAAAGCCAGGAGAAAGAATATATAGGTTATCTTTCAAGAGTTTTTTAACTGGATACGAGATAAAGAGTCAAGAATATCGAAAAAACGAGAGTTAATGAGTTCCATAATCTAACAGCAATAAATAGTATGGCAAATATCGCCGAGTGATGCATTGAAAGTTTAAGAATGATTCTGAGAAGATAACGTCAAGGTGACATGATTGCAATGTCTCGCAAAATACATCATTGTGTATATGTCTTTTCATAGTACGTATAAAGTAAGGAAATGGTGTAAAGTAGAATAGGATAGATGTAAATAAAGCGGTCGTGCAGGTATGAAAATAAGTAAGACACAAATAGTATTAACAGGGATTATAGAGAATATTGAATAAAAAGGCAAAGGCTTCTCATATTTCTATGCAGACTAATCGGCACCCAATTTGAAAATAAGATTACTATGATGACAAAAGATAGAACAAAATAAACTAGCTTCAATACAAAGGTGACGACAATTCTTTGTGTTAGTACCATGACAGTTTTTAGAACCTCTACAACAGTATTTAATTGAAAACACGTGGACATTGGAGTTAATTGTCACCATAAAAGTGTCTGTGGAGTGTTGTCGATGGGATTGCGAGCACACCTCGACGGCATGGAAAGCAGTGAGGTGACGTCACGCCCCGAAATACCGCGGCCTTCGGGCGGGTAGCGGCGCGTCCACATTGGATTTAAGTGGATAGAGATTATTACAACATGGACGCAAGATTAGGAAAGAGGAACGAATTTCCGGTGGCAAATCTACTAAATCCATAGCCACTTAATGATTTACACTGAGGCTAATGTTTGCGTCATACTGCTTCGACTCGTGATACTTCGAACATGAACGTCTTACATGAATAAAAATATAGGAGTAATATGAAAACCGCAGAAATAAATTAACCAAATATCTATCTTGCCTAATAGGATATTATAGACAATGAAATTGAATAATTCATAGGAAAACAATTCGGCGAACAAACCGCCCATTGTACTATTATAAGTAGATTCCTTACTAATGCATGATTTGGAGTCTATTGAAGAATTATTAATGTAAAACATACAGCAGGTAAAATATTTTTTTAAATCTTTATTGTACGAGAGAAACACTATAACATTGTATTTTCAGTAGGTATACTTCTTCGACTAATTTTGGAGTGTTGTAGGTACTTGCAACTAATGTATTACTTTTTCTTGATGTGTGAGTTTGTTTATTAAAATATTCTTCATGTACTTTTTTCAATGAATTCAATGATTTTTTTCAATGAATGCCACCATACTACGCCCTTGTTATCATCAACTTACACTAACTATATAATTGATCTAATTTGGAGTTCATCTGGTTTATCATCATATACTTTCAACACCATTAAAGGACATTAGGGGCTGTATTCTTAATGCATCTCTAAACCACATAAGGTACCCAAATGCCAAATTTCAAAGCTCCAGCTATTTGACCTGTACCATTTTCAGCCAATTTCCTTTTCTTAAACTAAAGCAGTATTTTAGCGAGATCAGGAGCTGCAACGGTTCCCGCCGGCATTTTCCCTCGACCTAGTGACCTGTCCCTCGACATCCCCTCCCCCGCCTCCACCCCCGCCGTAGACCTCGCTGCAACGATCAATGGAGCCGCGGGAGGGGAGCCATTGATGCAAGTTCGCCTTCATTGTACATTTGCACTTATGAATGGAAATTCTTTCAAGTGACCCGACAGATTTGCAGCTTTGGGTGAGCGAGAGCCGAGGGATTATGTTGAATGAAAAAATATATTTAAGAATAATAATCGTTCTATACCACAAAGAGATTTTAGATATTATGAAAAAGGTAACGCCCACTCTTAGTGGTGGTACGTAGGAAAGTTAATTGCGTTTTATGGCCAGGTGAAAAAATTGATTTCTGTTTTTTTTTTTACAATTCTTAAAAATTCTAACACTGTGCTTATTATGTTCTAACTAAGTAGATATACAAAGCATGTGTATCGTGTGGTTCCCGGCACCAAAAGGAAAAATAATTAGGCCACTCCATCTCTTTCCCATAGATTTCGTGAAAGGCGACTAAGGGATAGGCTTATGAACTTGGGATTCTTCTTTTAGGCGATGGAATCTAAATTATCACTACTTATTTAATTGATCATTAAGCCAAAGTTCTAAACATTGCCTACCAGTTTTTCTACACTGTTGGTTGTGTCTACCTCGCAAGACGTGATTGTATGAATAATTATATGTTTAAAAAAACAGCAAAATAGCGTCATTCATTATTTACGAACATGTAACAGTTTTCTGATAAAAGTGAATATTTTTAAGTGTCTTAAAAGTATCAACTTTTATCAGCGAAACAGCTTTACACCATAACGGGAAATGTGTAATCATAATAATATGGAAAATAGAGATGTAAGAGGAATTTGCCGAGTGCATTTCACAAACACCAAGGCAAGTGTCAGTATGCCGAGCAAGTGCTTTACCGTTTGATATTATTTAGATTAGCACGTTATCTTGCATAATGCTCACTGAGGAAACGTAAAATCTTAAAATGTTTTACATTGAAGTCACACGGGTTCTGATAAATATAATCCGCCATAATAGAAAGGGAAGGTCAATCGCCATTCTTTTCTTTGGTTTCCTTCAAGCCTCAAGTTGACTGGAAGGGATTGCATTAACTATAAGTCTTGTTAACTGTTTTTTTTTATGTTCTGATTTTCTTTATTCTCTTGTTGCAATAAACAGTTTATCTTTCTAATGGCAGCAATGTGACACAATACCGGGCGAAAAAAATCGATGTTCAGTGAGTCACAGATTTCCGAAATAGCCGTCCACCTCCACCAATAAAACGCACAGAATCGCGACACTCCCGTTCTATTCCCGGACGCAAACATTGGATGTTTAGCTTACTTCGGACAACTAAATAACTATGAATGCGCGTTCCAATTATAGCTCGTGTCAATCTCTGCCGATTGTCTCGTGGCGAAAATAGTCCCGATATCACTCGTCTCACACCATTCATCAGATGAACGGGTCGCGCCCCGCTGTTAACGGCGCTTCTAAATCATAACAATGCTAGGCGGCAAGCCCTGGAGTATGTTTTAACCATTATGTGTCTTATTAACGAGACAATAGATAAGGAATGATTAACTTAGATATAAATAGGTAAGCACTTGCATAGTATCTAGTATACATAGTATAAAATAAAGCAGCTTTCTTCTGAATCTATCGGAATAAAGATCAACTCTTTATGAATAATATAACGATTTTGATTCAGTTGTAAAAATCATTCAAATATTAAATAATGGTACTGAACTTGAATTTAGAACTATCACCACCACATTAGTATATCAAAGAAAGCAATTATACCTGTTCCCAAACATACCTGTACTTCGAGCCCAGTACGTTAACCAGCGTTTGGATGGTATTTATTTAGTGGTTCTTGCTATTACTTATATCGTGACATACGCGGTACAGTACTTACTTGTGGTATCCGCCAATGTTGCCAATTTCCGACTAGCCATAGTTCTAATAAAGTAGTTTTGGTACAAGTTTTATACCAGTTCCAAAAAACACTAGTATTCCATCCCATATAAATGAAGTGTTTATTTTTTTCGAAAGTTAACTTTTACGCATTACTTAACTTACGCTTTACATAAGTAACATTTTAACGCATTACTTAAGTACATTCTTATGTAAAGCGTAACTAAACTAATGCGTAAAACTCAACTTTCGTAAGTTAACTTTCGTTGAGTAGCCGGGACATTACGCTAGTTAATCATGAAGAAATCAATCATTTGGAAAACATCTTTAATTTAATGAAACCTTTTATCGATGAGATACCTACATGTTGTTTTGATGCTACAAGCATTTAGCTAAAAGCAAAATTAATTCCGCGAATCGCCGGAAGCGCCGTACACGAAATAAACAGTGTCATTTGCGTTGTACTTTGGCTATATTTCAATTTGTAACAATGTAATGAAGTACTTAATACTTGCAGAGAGTATATTTAATTATAAAATAAATAAGAATCAAGAAATAAATGTTAAAAATTTTACACTTTTAAACATTGGAGATTTATGGTGATAATATTTATTGAGAATTTTTTGAGCTTGTATGAAGAGAGTTATGAATGTGGATGAAGCGAAAGAAGTATGCAGAGATCGTGGCAAGTGGAAAGAGGTAGTCTCTGCCTACCCCTCCGAGAAATAGGCGTGATTTTATGTAAGTATGTATATTTATTGAGATGGTTGTCATTATAACTTATATAATCTGTGTTTAATTTATCCCTTCTCACGTATAACGGCGATCTTTATCAGACGAGTGCGTGATGCGAGCATCCCTCAACCGAGATTTCGAAAGAGAATTGGATGTGCGCATCCAGGTATTTTGATTGTAATGCTTAAGGGAAAAAAGGCCAGAAAGCTTCGTGGATCTTGAAAAAGCCAATGACATAGCTCGCAGGAAAGGGGCAGTGCCTTCACTTACAAACCTTAACTACAATATGACATTTCAATGTCGTAGTTGCATTGTTAGTACGTTTAGGACATAGACATAGATTAGCTTAGATACGGCTTTATATTTTACGGCTTATTATTTTGAATTCCACATCGCGTGGCAAATGAACTTCTTTTCAAGTCTGTTTAATTAAGAATCTGGACTGAACATGAGTAATATCTCCGCGTGAATAGCAAAAAACCATGCAATTTTTTCCCGCGGGAATTTTCATGCACCCCTTGCCAATGGAGATAAGCGGAGTATCTTCTCTGTATTTGCAGCAAACAGTTAAAATTGATATGCTTTCTTTTCCTACTTGCGTTATCTATTCTGATCGAGGTCTGTGGTTATTAAGACTTAAGAAATTTCACACTTACCTTGCTGACTAGCATATCAGTCTCGTCGAAATGTCTGCCGAACATCTTGGGCGACTCGCCCGGTATCGGCTCGATCTTGATGCAGACCTCCTGGCCCTTGCGTGCCGTTTCCACTTGTTTGTGGTTGACCTCAATTGATGTCACTATTCCCAACTCCACGAACTAGGGGAACGTGAATTGGAACGTTTTAGTACTAGCTTTATATAGAGTGTAGTAATAATGGACCTAGAGTTAAGTAGTACAAATGACCTCAATTCTAATAAAACACCAGACTGAAGATTTTAATTCTTGTCAAATTAAATTCAGAGGAATTGGTGTCACACACTAGGAAATAATTTAATTTATTTTATAATGGTGATACTTGCTTTAATCATCGAAGAGGTATGTTACTCAATTTTTGTGCCTATAGGTAAGCATTTTTAAGATTATTGGGCGAATTTTCGATCATATCATACTAAAACCTAGATTATTTTCTCTAAGGGCGACGATATACATTTCAAACATTATTATTCTATCCAGCACACTAGCAGAATTATAGTCATTATACGAAATCAAAATGATAGCGTGACATAATGAAACGCACTAAAACGGGAACAGCATTATCTGACGTGTGGAACTTTCCCGAGAAATCTATTTCTCCCTCTCATCATATTGTATTCCCGATTTGGGAATTGTTAACAAGGAAATTGTAACTGGTTTTTTTTCGTCGCCTCCTACTATATTACTCCTGTAACTGGTTAAGTAATTTTAGTTACCCAAGTGAACGAAGGAAATTATAATTTCTTTAAAAAACTACCTAGATCGTGCTAATACAACAACAGTGTTGTGAATTCAACGGCCTAGGTTAGAGACACTTTTCATATTGGCAGTGATAGGCGTACACATTTTTACTTTGCATAACACACAATACATATTATATTTACTTGTAACTAACTACATTTTAAGTTCCCTTTAAAATTCCAGTGTAACTAACCTCTTTGCTTGGCACACATATGGGAGTTCCTTCCTTGAGGATGCCCGCTTCCACCATGACGCCGGCCACGATCGGATCACGAGAATTGAACACGAATTGTGGCAGCACCTATTAGAAAAAGTATACACGGTTAATAGGTAAATTTTAAGGGAATTATTTGTGTGTCTCAATTCCCTCATTAAACCATAACATTGAACGAGACCTTTCAGTCTTTTCACGACTGTTGGCTCTGTCTACCCCGCTAGGGATATAGACGTGACTATATGTATGTTAATTTCTATCTCTTTGTTTGCTTTAAAATGATATCTTACATTCCTGGAGGACTATTCACGACCTTTGATAAGTCTAACCCTTAGTCAGGGCTCTTTGTCAAAATCATATCGAAACTAAAAGATAGAGACAAGATAAAACGCTTTACGACGAATACTCCTTATCAAAACAGCCAATATGTAACAATACAATCCTTAAACAAACAGTGAAAATCTCTGACATTTTCTTTAGTAATAGCCTTAGATAACAAATAATGGATATTGTCATCTTGTATTCACAAAAGGTATAAAACGAAAACATAATCTACAATATCATACCTTAAGCTTGCACGGGAACACAGCTATATGTTTGAACTCCTCTCTCTTCCTCTGCCGTAATTCTTCACGGTAAGCGGTAAACTTGTCAAACAGGTGGTAAATTATGTCGGCCGCGAAAATTTTCACACCTAAGTTGTCGGCCATTTCTTGTGCATCGCGCTCGATCTGACATAAAACACAATAATGAATAAATTTTCTTCAAACTATGCAAGCTTATAAAACCATCAGAAGGAATCAAGTAATAGACTGTTGAGTTTGGTTATTTTTTGTTCCTGTTCATTATACATAGATTTATTTAAGAAATGAGATTATAAAAATAAAATTATTAAATCAAGGAGTCCATGAAATAGCTTTATAAATGTAGTATTTAAATTTGAAAAAAAAATTTGGATTTTACAAGCTGAATTTTTTTTTCTCTACTTTATCCATATGGGATGGAGAAAAATAAAAAATGTGTATCAATTTCTTTATGTTACCTTGACATCGAAAGCAAGTATGGTGGCGTATTGTGAGTCGTGTTCCAACATGGCGGACGCTTTCATGACGTCACGCTTCACCACTGGACCTATCCTGATTGCCGAGTACTGGGGACAAATTACAAAAAATATTGTTGAAATATTTAGGCAATTTTTACTACTCTTTGAGAAAAAGAAACAAAGATAGAGATAATAAATATTACATACATTCATATATATTTGAAAAAAGTTGACTGGAAGAGATTGCATTATCGATAAATCCGCCTTTGTACCATCTTTGTCTGTTTGAGAGATATTTAATTTAGCTTAAAAAGAATTATTATTAACATTTGAGTTGAGCAGTAGACCTTTCTTACTTGTAATAGGTAGGGCAGAAGAAAAGGAGATCAAACTAAGTACATACATACAACTCATACTAAGATGGTAGGCAATTCGTAGACTTTGGGGTAAAAGTACCCAAGTTTCTATTAAATATTTACCGGTATCTTGCTTGTCCTAAGGAACTCCAGTAGGGCTTCGAGTGAGCCAAGGGTGGAGGCCTGAACGTACACGCCTCGCTCCGACAACTTGATACTAGAGAGTGCAGACTTCAATTCTCGGGCCACCTCCTCTCTGGATAACAAAATTATACAAACAAATATTATTTGTCACCTCTTTAAGTTTTATCTAGCAACCAATAAGAATATGCTGCAGTGCAGTTTGTTACCGCTTCTTCAGCACTGACGCGGCAGTAAACTTAGTTTTAAGTAATCCCTACTTAAAAAGTATCCAATAATAATGAATAAAAATTTTGAATTTGAATTTGAAGATATTCTTGTAATATCGCTATCTGGTAGTAAACATTACCATTTTCGGTTTATAAAAAATGTTAAGATTTATATTGTAGAACCATTCATTATATATATTTTGTCTCTTCTTTGCCAAGATTTCATTAAGATCATCATCATTTAGAAATAAATACCAAATTACGCTCGATTAAAACATGATACTTGATCGAGTTCAGTATAGTCTGATGCATGTATACTTTTTACTAATCTACATTATATTCATACATAGAGTCTATATCCTTTGCGGGGTAGACAAGAGCCAACAGACTCGAAAACTCATAACTAATTATTACAAATCTAAAGTATTTAATACTCACTTCAAGACGTCGATTTCATCCGGCTTCTGCGCAACAAGCAAATTCAGTCCGGCAATAGCTTTCTCCAATTCTTTAGCCGCGATTTTAACTCCTTGAGCGGCAATCACTTCTTTGTGCTCTATGTATGCGTTCTGAAAATAATGTAAAAGCTTAAGTGATTATCATATAAAAAATGAAAAAACTATTTGTGTGTGAACCAATAAACATAAGTCATCCCAAGGTGTCAATGATAATTCTAGAGTGTTTGGTAATTTCAGGTATGTAAATGAGGTATTTAAGGTAACGAAAACCCGATTATGTAACGACCTAGTTGCAAGTATATTAAACATAAAATCCTAAAACAAAATGTCTCAGTAGACAGACATTTCGGTTCGCGGGTTCAAATGGCTCGCCCTAATAGGCTGACAGGCTCAAAAGATTTTCGCGTAAGATAAAATTAACACCTGTGCGATAGAATAAACATTTATAATTTACACCGATACATAGGTACATCGGTGTAACTTATCAATCGTTATTCTGTACCGTGAGCTAAGGAGACAGCTGTTCCAGTTCGCCTTGATCGGTGTATGGGAGGTGGCCCAGGTATCACCTGAGCCCACCATACTAGTAGTTATGTTATAAAGCCCGGCACATAAATTCTACTCTATGGACGCTGCGCGGTGATTTTTTATAGTTCCTTGAAAGGGACGCTAGCCTCAAGAGGGTTAAGTGCTTATGTAGTTTGTAGCTCGTAGCTTTTTAATACTGATATAATAGATATACCTTTAATTGATTGAAAACGTGAAAAAGTGCCTGCAAAGGCCTATTCCGAAATAAAATATTATTTTAGAAACATTTCCTCCTGAAAGTGTCAAATGCTAGGGTCAACTTATACGCCGGGTGCTGTACCTTGACTCGGAGCTCCTTCATGGGCTGCGGCATGAGCAGCGAGCGGATCTGCGTCACGATGGGCCCGTCAGTTCCAGCCAGCACTATGGTATCCCCCTCGCGCAGGGTTCCGTTGATCAGGATCGTGTCTATGGTCGTGCCCAATCCGGGGATGGCTTTGACCTGAAAACATAATGTATATGCTTACGTTAAATTTTGTCAAAAATAAATTTAGAAGTGTAAGTGGTATATTGTTTGCATAGTTTACTATGTACTAACAGCATTGTGAAATTACTAAGTTGTTCAACTGATAAACCTAAAATTGAAGGACGATGATAGATGTCGCTTTTATTCAGGCAAGAAAGAAAGCCGTAACTAATACCGTGTAGTTTTCGGCACCTTTGAATATAACCACTCCAACATGATATCAGGCGACTAAAGGGTTATAAACTTGGGATGCCTCTCTTAGGCAATGGGATAACAACCTGTCACAATTTGAATCTCAATTCAATCGTAAATCTATGAGCTATACAGCTGAACCTGTGGCCTTTCAATCTTTTCAAGACTGTTCTCTCTACCTCGCAAGGGATATAGCCGTAACTAAATGTATGTAAGATTAAAACCGGTAGACGAGGTAAGCCTCCTCCACCGGTTTTAATCTTACATACACTTACATACATTACATTTAGATATAAGTATCTAGCAGTATAAAGGGTATAAAAATGAAGTCATGAACCTCGAGTACAGTGGCCTGCAGTTGTTGCGAGAACACGAGCCGGCGGTGCAGCGGGCCCTCGCAGGCCTGCACGATGAGCGCCAGCAGGTTGCCCATGCCCTCGCCCGTCACCGCCGACGTGGGCACCAGCGACACGTACGTGCGCGCGTCCGGGTTCTCGTAGAACAGGGCGGCGTTCAGGCCCTGCCGGGGAACGAACACACTGTTTGGTGAGGAATGTTTAATTGTATCTTATAATTAATGCGATAAGATCGTTTTTTGTACACTTCCTAACATTTGGGATAAATGTAATGTTATAATTTTATGGACATAAAAATGTATTATACATACTTAAAATACATAAATCACGCCTCTTTCCCGGAGGGGTAGGCAGAGACTACCTCTTTCCACTTGCCACGATCTCTGCATACTTCCTTCGCTACATCCACATTCATAACTCTCTTCATACAAGCTCGGCGGTTTCGGGTACTTTTGACCTGACCCTTTACCAGGACGTCCTTAATTTGATCAAAATGTATTATTTATTATGGTATTTTATTGTGTATCTATTAATCAAATAGTTGATGATTAACATATATTCTTACGAACAGCAACCCTCGTAGCATGACATGCGAAATACTATTTCTGTTTCGATTTTTATTATGATGAAAAACGGGACAGTGATAGTATTTCGCATGAGAAAAACCGCCGTGTTAACTTGTAAAAAATCTATTACCTGCTCAGCAAATTGCAGCATGACATCTTTGCTCCTCTTCTCAAACTCTAACTGAGTGTTTTGCTGCTGCAACCTCAATATATCCCGCACATCTTTGCGTTGCGCGCTTTGCCAGTCATACAATCGATCGATTTTGTTCAGCGCGACAATGAAAGGAGTCTTCTTCTGTTTCAACAGGTTGATAGACTCGATTGTTTGTGGTTCAAGACCGTGCATAATGTCGACTACCTGTAAATGTTCGAATTTTAATTTAAAAAGGGGACAGCGTGACTTTATTTTTCTATAGTTGGTATTGTTTTGTTTAAATCAACTTAATACACTGTTTTGTTACACTATGGAATTGCGAAAAAGCAAGCAAAATCATTGATACGTTTTTTATATATTACAGTGAGTGCTAAAGTCATTATTATGAATAAAGAACTTACCAAGATTGCAATATCGCATAGCGAAGAACCTCTACTCCTCAAATTGCTGAAAGACTCGTGCCCAGGAGTGTCGATGATCAGTAAACCTGGTAACTTGAATGCTATTTCATTCACCTAAAAGAAACAAAATACATGTATCATTTCAGAAAAAGGTAGCAAACCTATGTAAATATAAGAAAAATGGTGGCAGTCCTAAAATTTAATCATTTAAAAAAAAAAGATTGAAACTGATTGTAAAATAGAATTAATGTAAATAAGATCTCTTTTTGAGGGAGATGCCTGAATCTCAATTCCATCAGCTAGCTAACAAACTGATCGTCTTTTCGAGGAATGTCGAGACTATTGGCCTTAGTTTTTCCAAGACTAATGGTTCTATCCTGCCTATTTCTATATACTGCGACGTGATAAATGTATGTATACGATATTCAAACACTCACCCCCTTGACATGTCTCGTCTGCTCCTTGATATTCTCGATGGGGACATTAGTGGCACCGATCTGCTGGGTGATACCACCAGCTTCCCCGTCCTGGACGTTGGTTCTCCGCAGTTTGTCCAGGATCTTGGTCTTGCCGGTATCGACGTGGCCGAGGACGCACACCACCGCCGCGCGGAGAGGATTGTTCACTTTGTTAGCCTCATTTTCTTCGCGACGTTTCTGTAGAAAATTTGTAACAAAATTTTAAAAAAAAGAGTGGTTTCTTGCTGGGATGCCATTTTCTCTAATTTCTTAGTGGGACGAGGTTGGAGCCATCTTTTTTATTATATTCCAACAAATCTCGGCATTATATACAACGATTTTAGATTTAAAGGTTAATATTTTAATAAATAAATGATTTAATAACGTTAATATTTAATAATTAATGAATAATTTAAATAAATTTACATTTGTGGGCAAATATCTAATAGATACCTCAAGTTGTCCACGACGGTAAAGGGTTAAATTTATTTAGTCCATACCTCCAATCTCTTCAGGATGGCTTCCCTCTTCTTCTGCACATCAGTCATCTGATCATCTTCAGAGTCTTCCTCCGAACTGCTTTCACCTTCTGAACTATCTTCCTCTTCCTCTGAAGAACTTTCATCTTCTTCCTCCTTCTGAAATTAAATAAAAAATAATTTGTTTCTGTCAAAAACAGCAATATTTCATGGCAATGATACAAATATGTAATTTTCAATTAATATAAAGCTAGAGTGGCGACTTTACTAACGTCACACGTTATCAGCCAATCACAATCTATGGCGAATAACAAACGTCACACGCCACCAAGCCTACTATCACAGCGCGTATACTAAATCGCGCAGGCAAAGATTTCACGGATTGGAACATAAAAATAACCTCCGACTCAACATCGTCTCAGCCGCGATACCCCAGGCATAACACCTAGCCGAGCGGAGGATCTTCTCTTTGTGGCGGTTTAGCTAACAGAGAATTCATAAATAGCTTAAAAGTACCACACTCAAAATTTTTCACCAAAAATTTTGTGATTTCGATGTGTATGTTAAGACAAACAGATATATGTAAGTACCTCTTTAACCTTTTCTGTCTCCGGTTTCTTGGCCTGACTCTTGAGTGGAGTTTCCACAATTGGCTCAAGTTTCGCAGGCTCTACTTCATCTTCAGAGGACTCTGCATCCCAAGCATCCTTCACAGAGTCATTGTCAGACTCTGCCTTCTTGTCTTCTGGCTTTGGTGAATCATCCTGTTTAAATATAATAAAATAAATGATCTTAATGATATTAAAGTTTAGTATTGTATTCCACTATTACTTTGTCACTACTAATCCAGATAAAAAATAAAGAAATACTTTAAAACTAACTTAAGTAAGTCGTAAGTTTCTGAGAACTGGAACAGGGCATGACATTACCTTTTTGTCAACTATTTCCAATTCAATTTTCTTCTCTTCAGAAGGAGTTGCAGGAGCCTCCTGGGACATTTGAGACTTGAGTTTTTGAGGCTTCACTCTAGTACCAAGCCTCGGTGGCTTCTTCTCAGCAGACCCAATTTCAACTCCCTGAGCTTTTAAAGATTCCAGCAATGCTTGAGCTCGAGCTTTGTCAGCTTTTTGTTTAGGCGTCAGTAGCTTTCCCTCAGCTTTAAGTCTTTCTTTTCTCTCCTTTTCCTTTTGCTTCTTCCTTTCTTTCTTTTCCTTCTCTAATCTAATAGCTTCTAATCTTTGCCGTTCCCGTTCTTCCTCTTGCCTTTCCCTCTCCTCTTCTTCTCTCTTCAAACGTTCCTCTTCTTCTTTCGCCTTTTTAAGAGCTTCCTGCATCGCTGCAATCGTTTTCTTAGTGGGACCTCCTTTCTTGGATTTATCTTCCTTTTCAGCTTTATCGCCCTTTTTCTTCTTTTTACTCTTCCCTTCTGCAGCTGTGCCATCTCCTTCGCCCTCTTTTTCTTCTGACGGCTCTTTATCAGTTTTAGCTTCCTCACTTGCTTTACTTTCTTCTTTCTCTGGAGCCTTGGCAGCCTGTTTGGGCTCACCAGGTTCCTTTTTATTCTCTTGTTCCTTCTCCTTTTTCTTAGCTTCTAGTTTTTTCTGCTTTTCTCTTTCTTTTTTTTCCTTTTTCTTCTGGGCTGCTGTTTTAATAGTGATATCATTTTCATTGTCACTACCTTCATTTTCATCAGCTGGTTTTTCAACTTCTGTTTTAGGTTCCTCCTTTTTGCCTTTCTTTTTTGATTTGGATTTTTCATCTACTTTTTCTTCAGTCTTCTCAGGTTCTGGAGCAGGTGTTGGTTCTTTCTTAACTCCAGAATATTCCATTTCAAGCTCAGCAAGAACCTTCTCAATATCTTCATCACTATCATCCTTCTTTCTTTTCTGCTTTTTGCCTTTTTTTGTAGATTCTTTTTTATCTTGTGCTGATTTCTTTTGTGATTTTTGTACAGGTGTTTCATCATCTGAAGATGGAGGTGCTTCAGGTGGTGAGATATCAGCATCTTCTATTTCTAAGAGAGCAAATGCACTTTTCTTCTCTTCTTTCTTTTTATTTTTCTTTGGCTTTTGCTGTGGTTCATCATCTGAATCATCTAAAACAAAAAAAAACAAATAACATTCATATCTCATTTTTAGAAAACAATAATTTATAAAATTACCAGATTTTTATAAATAAATATCAAATCACATTATTAAAAAATGGTACAAACCTTCACTGCTAGCATTCTCCTTTTTCTTTTGAGACTTATTTGTAATAGATACATTTTTTATAGTTTTTGTGACTTCCTTAATATCTTCATCAACTGACTTTTTAGATTTAGCCTTTGATTTTGGTTTCTCATTGTCGCTGTCATCAGACTCTTGAATGATTCTGAAAATTTACATTAATTACCTGATTTAATAAATATATACAGGACATTACACAGATTGAGTTAGCCTCGAAGTAAGAGAGACTTGTGTTATGAGATACTTAGTCAACAATACAATTTTTTTAAGTAAATACTTTTAACATTTGTTTCTTATCATGCCCTGGCCCCGATTCAAACACTACCCCTGTGCCAATCCAACAAGATGCAGGATTTGCCCCAGCATCACTTGAATATCAACCTATTTCTCAAATAAGTATCCATAATAATATATGATTATTTATTTTAATCACATGTACTAAAATATTTGTGTATTGAATGAGAAACAAAATTAGACTGAAACTTCATTTAATACTGATATTTCAATATTTCATAGAAGAGAACATCAATTTGGTAGCGGTAGATAAAGGAAGACACAACTTAGTCTTAACAATAATTATTTGCCATGTATGGTAAACACCTAGCTTCATTGCCATGTGGTGCCGTGTGGTTCCCGGCACTAATACAAAAAAGAATAGGACCACTCCATCTCTTTCCCATGGATGTCGTAAAAGGCGACTAAGGGATAGGCTTATAAACTTGGGATTCTTTTTTAGGCGATGGGCTAGCAACCTGTCACTATTTGAATCTCAATTCTATCATTAAGACAAACAGCTAAAGTGGCCATTCATTCTATTCAAGACTGTTGGCTCTGTCTAACCCGCAAGGGATATAGATGTGACCATATGTATGTATGTATGTATGTTCATTGCCATGATAATTTGACAATTATGTTTCTGGTGGATAGTTCATCAAGTGTTTCAATGGGTACCTATCACTGTTTCCCCACTAAAACAGCCTTAATCAATCACCAATCTTGTTACTCAGAAACAATCAACCACCCACTGATTTTGGAGGCAAAATTGCACAATTATTGTAAATATGTTATGATTAAAGAAAATTCATTTGAAATAGATAGCAATTCCAGGCTTCTTTACAACTGCTTTATGAATAATTATGTAATTTTATTATTAACTAAGCAGTACATTATTAATTTATTAGAGAAATAATGTCCAGAATTCATGAGAGCATTTTCGAAATAGGTATATGGCACGTTACCTTCCTAAAAATATGTCAAAAATAGCCTCGCTATGAGAGTTAGAGTGGAAATACGCGTGAGCGACAGCCGAGGGGTAGTTAACCTAAAAGTTGTAATCACAGATGCTTACTTTTTCCCCTTCGAAGCCGGTTTCGCATGGTCAATGGTCGTCGTTTCAACGTCACTGTCGCTGAAAAATATACATTATAATTAGTCGCATCGTTTAATTGGCAAATGTTAAGGAAAACATATGCCAAGATAGAAACTCACCCATCATCCGCACTGGGGTTCTTCTTACCCTTTTTAGCTTTTCCCATTTTGGCACAAAAATTGTATTAAGTCACAATTCCTATGATATAATGTTCGGTTTCCGTATATTTTGTAATTTCTATCATGTGAAACGTAATCAAATGTACTGAGTTGTACTACGAACGAGCCGAAAACGATCAAGACGAAATCCGTCGTCGTGTCGAGTCGATTGTTGCTGTCGCGGGACTGTCGCCTGTCGCTGACAGTCGCTGTCATAAATCATGAAATTTTTCATGCGAATACCAGGCATAGGCATACCTATATCAATCAAACAATTTTATGAATAGCCAATATGTAAGTACATAGCTTCCTCTTGAGGAAAGTTTAATCATTCACTGTTTACATTCTCTGTTAGATTCTTTCGTTCGACGTTATGTTCCTACCAAGCCAAGGTTCCTGCGCTAATTTTTTTATTCACTTAATTATTTAATTTTGATTTGATTTGCTTGTCTGACATCTGCCCTCTGTGGCCTTGGACATTCTGTTTGGAATCGATCGTACATAAAGTACCTAAGTACTTAGCTACCAAACGTTCATAGTGCTTATTCATTGCCAGTTATTATCTGATAATAAATAATAAACTAGTATTTCCTGAGACCTAATGCTGATGTGTGGAACCCGAAAACTAGATAACCACCTAAGTAGGAACCTACCTGTTACCCAATAATTTGAACATTTTTTTTCAAATCAAATCAAATCAAATATTTTTTTCTCTCTCAAATATCAAGCAATAAATACAATGACATAACATAGGTAAGATTATGAGAGATGTTTGAACTAAGCAGATGCTTGTATCTCAGAAAACCAGCTTCCCCCCACTTGTGGTTAACATAACTCATGGTATCTCAATTTACAATCTAAAATTATATAGGTATTCATACATATATATATTATTATTATTTATTTTGTTTTGTTTGAATTTTGAGAGGCTTGCGTGGGGATAGGAAGGGGGGAGAAATCCAACACGTAGAGGCCCTTTGGAGAAGTTGATGTTATGTTGTTCTCCTGCCAGAACCCGTTCCCGGCCATATCAATAGACGATAATAATATGTCCATGAACAGGTCTTGGCAGGAGGTGGAGCTTGTGGCGACATCTCTACGCCACTCGTCACAACATCCAGTCTCACAACAACTGTCAATCATCGCGAAGAAATTGACGCGCTCAACCAATAGCAGCGAAGAAACTGAATCGCGATTTCAAAGATTTCACGGTTCCCCAGGCATAACACCTAGCCTGGCGGAAGATCTTCCCTTTGGTGGCGGTCGAGCCGAATCATCGCTCCCGCTACAAGCTATTACAGAATAAGGAAAAGGATGATGGGTTATGGAGTTGACGTTTGGATGGAGTTAAACTGGGCTATTGCTGGAGAAGTTCGGACACCTGCCATAATCATGAATACGTGACTATTATGTGGCAGGTGGTGACTTGCCACTCACTAAATGGGCCCCTCAAATCAGTCACCATGATTGGCAACAAAGGGGCAACATCGGTGTGGGTGGCTAAGGATGAAGAGAGGTGAGACTGCGGGGCGTGAAATCCTGGTGATCTGGTCAGGCACCCCCAGCGTTATGACATTTTACACTTCCATCCTTGCCCTGCGGAGACTGATTGCATTGGGAAGGTGACCCAGGGGGCGATGGGGCCGTCACGTCCCTACGCCTTTATTTATTTTACAGTTATCGCACCACCCGTACCTACATCCAACTCAGTTTGGTCCTAAGGTTCGACTGGCAGAGTATGCGTTGTGGCATTGAAACTACGAGTTGTACATTTTACGTGCATAAAGTTTAAATAAATAAAGGGCGACTAAAGAAATAGTTCAAACTTGACCGCTTTTACGACCATCGTGACGACTCACCCAATCCAAGATAAGTCACGGTGAGTCAGGTTTTTACTTGAAGAGACTCTCATCTGACCTCCGTAAATTTTGCAGGTGAATCTAACTCATGTGCAGGTTTCCTTACAATGTTTATCCTCGCCGTAATAGCATCGGTTAGCACTGAAACTTATGACATAACTCAGAAAAAAGTCATGGCTGGAGTGGGATTTGAAACTGCGCTCCACACGCATTACTTGAGCATTTTAGCCGGACACCATATCCTTTCGAGCACCGACGACGCTGTACCTATTCTCTACAAAAAATTTACTGTTTATTACTGAACACGCAAAGTTGTTTCTGCAGTCTCCTTATTTTAGTAAAACCAGTGTCACATAATTTCCTAATTGAAGTAATCAACTAACTCATTCGTGGTTGACTGTTTGTCTGATAAAGTCGTCTCATTATATTATAAACATGATCACGGTGATATTCATTTCTACGGCTATTTTAATGAGCCTTATCTCTTGGTTGATGTTGTTGTGGGACTACTATAAATCAAATATTCCAGGACCTCTGCCCCTACCCATATTAGGAAATGCCCATATGATGGCTGTGGACGCACAGAGTAAGTCTGTTTTTTTTTTTTATCCTTGGTCTATCATAACATTCATACATATTCTACCTATACGTCTTTGTACGAGTTTTGAATAGATTTCAAATCATCGTGAGTGCGATAGATCATGGTCAACAGGCGCACCCCGGATCTCTTCCAGAGCGGTTACATCCAGTAACCGGGATTGTCGCCGGAGCAAAATGCAGTCCCTGTGCACGATACGGGTAAATATCTAATATTTTATCAATTAGATATATAATGCACTAAGAGCGTCGGTGGTCGAATCGGTAAGGTGATTAAAATGCGTGATGCGCAGAAAGGCACAGGTTCAAATACCATCTTGGCCAGTACCAATGACTATTTTCGAAGTTATGAAAATTATTTTGAATACTAACCAATGCTCTTACGGTGAGGGAAAACATCTTGAGGAAATCAGCACACTCAGACAACTGGATGTGTAACCATGGATCCAATACGGGTTAGGTTTACCTGAAAAAGGTTGCGGAGGTCAGTTGGGAGTCACTTCGTGTAAAAATCTGACTCGCCCCATCTAGGACCCATGTTCAAAGGTATACTCCATAGAGGTGAGGATGCAACCTGGACTCAGGGAGGAAAAATATTTGTACTAGAGGACGCCAGTGGCTCCGCCCGCTTAAATCGAACGAAAGCTGAACCCAGTTTTTAAGTTGGATCAAATCTAAAACATCTGAGAAAACTGTATTCAAATCGGAGCAATAGACTTGCTGTACCGACATGCAAACAGAAATTTTAATACATAGGTATCTCTATACCTATGTTCAACGCTATTAATAAGAGTTCAACTATATTAGTAGTTTCTATATCCTAGAATAAACGCAAAAACATGCATATTTTTAAAACATCATGTTTGATGTTATCATATAAACTTCTAATTATGTCTACGCCGATAAATCATTCAACATAATGCTCCTAGCAAAGGGGTACCTACTATTGAAAAACGTTCATAAGTTAATGTCTTTTTAATTTTTTTTTGCATTCAAATCGGCATCGCAGTTTTTAATTCCATCGCGAACAGACAAACAGACAAAAATTCTAAAAGCTATTAATTCGACCACAATAGCGTACTGTTACGAAAGGTTTACCTGTACCTCTACTTAATTACGTCATTATAGTCATTATTTGGTCAAAGTATAGAAGGAACACGTTCATTTTATTGAGGCAATAAGTAGAATGACTTGAGTCGGTCTGTTTACGCCACGATTCTTCTATATTATAACTACACTTGTCGGAGTAGGTAGTACTAGCATACATGTGACACTAAAGTTTTAATTATTAACATAATAATAATTGGTTCCTACATAATAATTGTTCATTCAGTGTACCGTGGTTATTTCGAACCTGACCTAAAAAAATAATCTGTCTTAACTTAATCCCGCAATTCTAACTCGGTCGAAAAATATTCGGGTCAGGTTCTAAAAAATCGACATAGGAAGTAAAATTCAAACATTATTGGAATTTTTGTTTCAGAGCTTTTAATAGTTATGAAAGAATTGGCTGAAAAATATGGCAGCGTGAATTCGGTATTTCTATTATCTAATCGATACATGATAATATCGAACCCCAACTTTGCAGAAGTAAGTAGCATCTAACCAAGGTATTTTTTTATTTATTGAAAAGCTCTTTCTTAACATAATGACTATTGTGCTGCAGCTACAAAACGCACAAAAATAAGTAAACATTTTTTTGGGTTCCTGATACTGAAATAGAATAAATTTAAATGGCTTCATTCATATAATATTAATTCCTAAAAATATTTTTTCCTACTTTGTCAGAATTAAATTAAATATAATTGTAAAATTATATAAGAATATATAAGATTTTATAATAGATGCTTTTTACATATCAAATTGCATTTATATCTTATTTCAGGCCTTACTTTCAAGCACAGAGTTTATTGACAAAGGACGGTCCTATAACTTTTTGAAGCCCTGGCTTGGTTATGGACTTCTTACTGCTACAGGTTAGTGTCTATTCTGTAATTTTTTAATATGGATTTTCTGCTAATTTATTAAGTTTTTTCTTATTATGAAAAACTATTTACAAAATGTTTTACAAAATATTTATTGTTTAAGGACAACGTTGGAAAACACATCGCAAATTTTTGACACCAACCTTACATTTTAATATTTTACAAAACTTTTTGCCAGTATTCTGTAAAAATGAAAAGATATTAGTTGGTAAGTTAAGAAAACTGGCAGATGGAAAATCGATAGATGTGTTTCCAATCATAGCACTAGCTGCTTTGGATAATGTCACAGGTTAGTTGAATTTGTTTTAAGTTTCACTTTTATGAAATCCTACATTAAAAATCCATATCTAATATTTATATAGTAAAAAATATTTTTGTTATGCAGATACCAATTATAATCTTAACATCTACCAAAATTAAAGAGAACAGCGATTGATTGGCTAAGATATCAACGACAGCCCAAACCGCTAGTTATGTAAAGTTTTGAAATTTGGCATGTAGATTACGATTGTGGGTGAATAGATCGGAAATAAACGGGATTTTACGAATAACGACTGCAGAACCGCAGGCATATTGTAGTGTAGTATAAGACGTAGTAATAGGTATGTGTGTTGGGATCTCAATACTATTTACAATCTTAAATATGCTGGCACTAGATTTATGTGGTCTCTTTAATTTAACAAAATGGAAAGTAACATCCTAGGTAATGTGTAATTTGCATCGTAAGGCAGAAAAAAAAGTAGTTCTTTTTTCTTTTCTCTTTCTGTTGTTGCTGTTTCAAGATTGATTTTAAGGTTTAGGCACATGACTTTTAAAAAAATTATATTTCAGAGTCTATAATGGGCGTTTCAATGAAAATACAAACTGACACAGAGTCCAAATATGTAAAAGCTATAGAGTGGTGAGTATAATATGTCTTTTTTTAAACTGGTTTTGATCTCCTTTTGTCTGTTATAGATGGTATTACCTGGAATTGGTAATACCTTCTTATATTATATAATTTTATTTAGATATTTCCTAAAACGTAGGAATTTTTTTAATTTCATTTGTTTTACAGCACCTCAAACATAATGTCAAGTAGAATGAGAAATTCCTTTTTAGCAATTGACGCTGTATTTAATTTAACACCTTTGAAAAAAAGACAAGATGAAGCATTGAAAATACTTCACAGTCAGACGAAGCAAGTTATTAACGCACGGCGAAAGGAAATAAAAAAATCTAATACTGAAACTATAACCGATCCTTCAAAGATAGGTAAGTTACTAAAGTAGGTGGCATATAAGTACGAATTATTGAATCATTTAAAATAAAATGTTTTAGGTATAAAAAATAAACACGCGTTTTTGGATTTACTACTACTTGCTGAAATAAATGGAAACAAAATTGATGATGAACATGTTCGCGAGGAAGTTGACACATTTATGTTTGAGGTATGTTCCGTCGTACGTATTTAATTATCTTGTCTTAGAAATAAAACGTTTAAAAGAATGTGTTACCATGATCCAAGCTAGGCAAGGTTCGCCAGTAGGGTTCTCGAGATACAATAAGACAATAAGAGAGGGAGCTGTCTCTACTCCACAGGGAGGATGCAACTGGAACCAACGATGATGGTCCCATATCATTCAACATCAAAATACTTAAAAAATAAACGCTGATTATTTTATAAAGCAAATACATTATGTAAAGATTTAAGCGGTAGGCGAGTGTCAATCAATCAGTGCCTATTACATCGAAGTAATTTTGACTTTGAAATCCTGTGAAAGACAATGTCCAATGATAATGAACCTTAAATAATAATAAGTATGAGTTGTGGCATGTTGCTTGAAGATCTCGATAAAATTACTTTGTGTCTGTAAAATATTAAAAATAGAGGCCGCCCGCGACTTCGTCCGCATGGAAACCCTATCAATCCCGCGGGAACTCTGGGATAAAAAGTAGCCTATGTGTTATTCTGGGTCTTCAGCTACCTACATACCAAATTTCATGGTAATTGGTTCATTAGTTTTTGCGTGAAAGAGTAACAAACATCCATACAAACTTTCGCCTTTATAATAGTAGTAGGATAACTTGAAATACATCATAAACATTACCTTAATTGGAAAATTTATAATCATTCATTATCATCAAAGGCTCTTCTATAATATTATAGATACAAAAAAATATTTTAGGGCCACGATACAACGACTTCTGGAATCGCATTTAGTTTGTACTGCTTATCACAATACAAGGATATCCAGGAAAAACTATATGACGAACAAAAAAGTATATTTGGTGATGATTTGGAAAGAGATCCCTCTTATTCGTGAGTAAATTGATACCCTTTATGTTTAAATTTTTCATAGGACTCAAAATATTCTTATTTCAACGATTAAGTACATTTGATGCTACTTCTATCCGGGGATATCACCCCCTGTCGACAAAAAAACCTACTTTTTGCCCGAACGGGACTGCAATATATTTTTAGTATACATCATATCTATTTCGTAAAATTTACATGTTAAACCTCTGTTTTGGCATGATAATTAAGATGGGTTTTGTTTTCAGCGAGCTTCAACAAATGAAATATTTAGAAATGGTTCTAAAAGAAGCTCTTCGATTGTATCCGTCGGTGCCACTTATTGAACGCAAAATAATTAAAAGAACTGGTGAGAATGAAAACAATTAAGTATTTCTTTCTTGTAATGAATAGGCCTATTAAAACTCAATTTAATGTTTGTTTAAACTAAGTATAATGCTACGGTGCGAGTATTTAACTTTGCAAATATTCTTCTTTCATTATGTTTGCTTTTTGTTTTATTTGTACTTTCATAAATGATACAAGTTTAAAGGGCAAAAACATGTTCTGCTGAAAGTTAAGTAAATAGTTAACAGACAATATGGAAAATGCAACGACCTTCAGTTTTAATACATTCAGTCAGAAAAGTATCGGGAATGGATTATTTATTTATGGTTCCAAATTAAAAATTTTGTTTTTTTTGTTGTTGTTAGATTGGCACAACTGTTTTCCATTTTGGCGCGGAGTTTGAGTTGCATCTGTTGTTTACATTAAATACAGTGCTATTTTTAGTTATATCATATCTAGTGTGTATTGCTAATTTCATAATGGATAAAAACATCGAACAAAGAGTTTGTCTTAAATTTTGCATTGCCAATGGAATATCGTGTTCGGAGTCACTGAAAATGTTACAGAAGGCTTACGGTGAATCGACTTTATCAAAAACTCGTGCTTATGAGTGGTACAAAGCGTTCAAAAGCGGTCAAGATGTGATGGAAGATTTGCCTCGCTCTGGTAGGCCATCAACGTCTGCAACTGAAGTTAACATCGCAAAAGTGAAGGAAATAGTGACTGAAAATCCTCATTCAACTTTGAGAGAGATAGCCACCGAACTTTCTGTATCTCACGAGTCGATCCGTACCATTTTAACTAATAATTTGGGTATGAAACATGTTGCCGCTCGGCTAGTCCCAAAAGACCTGAATTTTTTTCAAAAACTCAATCGCATGAGAGTCGCTGAGGACATGCTAGAACGAGTCAATTCCGACCCAACATTCATGAAACGCATTGTTACTGGTGACGAGACGTGGGTTTACGAGTTTGACATGCAAACTAGTCAACAAGCTTCGGAGTGGCGCCTTCCAACTGAACCGAAACCGAAAAAACCACGCCAAAGTCGTTCAAAAGTCAAAGTCATGTTGACTGTTTTCTTTGACTATCGCGGTGTTGTGCACTCGGAATTCTTGCCGGAAGGTCAAACGGTAAATAAGGAATATTATTTGAGTGTTATGCGGCGTTTAAGAGAGCAAATCCGACGAAAAAGGCCAGATTTGTGGAAAGAAAATTCTTGGATTTTGCACCATGATAATGCACCTTCGCACAAGGCCATCATTGTGAACGAATTTTTAACCAAACACTCAACAAATACCATCGAGCAACCACCATATTCACCAGATATGGCTCCAGCCGACTTTTTTCTTTTTCCTAAACTCAAATTACCACTTCGTGGCACCCGTTTTCAATCGGTAGAAGACATAAAAGAGAATTCGCGGCGAGAACTGACCTCAATTCCGGAAACAGCGTTTAAAAAATGTTTTGATGATTGGATTATTCGTTGGCGTAAGTGTATCGTTTCTAAAGGAGCATATTTTGAAGGTGATAAAATAAATTTGGATGAATAACAAACAGTTTGTGTATTATTGATCTTTTCCCGCTACTTTCTTGACAGAGTAGTATACTTACTGAAATATATTTCGTTATTTCAGATATTACAGGATTTCACATACCTGTTGATACATCTGTGATTATAAATATATTCCAAATGCAACGCAGTCCAGAAGTATTTGAAGATCCAATGGTCTTCAAGCCAGAACGTTTCGATTCTTCAGTCCATAGAAATGCCTTCAGTTGGATACCGTTTAGTGCCGGACCCAGAAATTGTATTGGTAATGTAAATTTGCTTTAATCTGATAATAATAACGTGATACAGTGTGTCGTCCTTTTTGACGAGGTATGGATCTTTTTTGGGGCTAGGTCAACCGATTTATGCCATGTTCAGTACTGATGGCATCCAGCTCAATGTAAGGTCTAGATGTATACATGTATGTGTGTACTGTAAATTTCAATGAGACCTAAGTTATGTAGGGAATATAGAGTAGGATTTAAAAAAATATTCAACATATATCACATTATATTTTGTTCAAATTTTATTGTATTGATTTTAAATGAAGCGGATATACTTTTGCTTCAAAACTTGAATTAGTCAATTTTTTTATTCCTCAGGTCAAAAATTTGCTATGATGGAACTGAAGATTATTGTCGCAGGTATAATAAGACGGTTTCATCTGATGCCATCCTCGGTCGAACCAGAGTTGGTTCCAGAACTCATTCTACGTTCAAGAAATGGAGTTTATGTGAAATTTCTGCCCAGGGACTAGATTATGAGCGAAGCGAGCGATGTTTGTAACGCGATGACTTCGGAACCATTGCTCTGATATTAATGCAATTTAAATTTAATGTAGGGTCTGTCAATATAATTTTTAGTTTAAGTAGGTGGGCAGGGAATTAAAATTAGTTAAGTAGTTTTTGAGATACTTACAATTTTGTAAAAAAAAATTAAAGTGTTTTTGAGGTCTAATTTGCGGAAAACAACTAGTTTAAAAATAATTATTGCCCGCAATTCCATTTACCGTACAAGTTCACTGACAATCTCAATACTGTAATGCCCAAGGAGTGGTGGGAGAGAAATTTTATACACATTTTTTATATTGGACCAAGCGTATCAAATCAGCATTCAAATCGGAGCAATAGTTTGCGCGTTATGCGAGTACAAACGTACAGATAGACAGACATCCTCCTCGCGTCGTATACCTCATTGCTGAGGGTCGTGACTCCCCCGCCGAATCACTTTCTCTTTGATGTCTTCCTTCCACCTGTTGCGATCCTTTGCGTCGTGGAGGGCCTTATGGAGATCGGTGTTTAGTGACGATCGGATTTGATCCGACCATCTTGTAGGGCTGCGACCTCTAGGTCTTTTTCCGTCAACCTTGCCTGTCACCATTAGCTGCTCCATGTTGTGACCGTCTTTCCGTGCAATGTGGCCGAAAAATTCCAGTATCCTGCGGAGACAGGTGGTGGACAGGAGACAGACATAAATTCTTTAAATGACATTTTGGTTTTACATAGATCCCCCATCTGATCCATAGCAACTTTTTGGCAATATCTTTTAATTACAGATATCGTTCAATTACTATTTTATTATATGTATGTATGAATATTGATATACTGTCTTGTCGATGACGCATGTTACCTACCATACTTTGACAAATAAACTATTAAATGAATAGAAATTGGTTTTATTTTGACGGCTTATAGTTACAATCATATCTCACCCCGGCCATGTAACAATGACTATTTTCGAAGCTATGTTTTAATACTACCTAACCGATGCTCTTACGGTGAAGGAAAACGTCGAGAGGAAACCTGTGTATTCAGGCAACTGGATGTGTAACCATGATCCAATACGAGTTTACCGAAAAGGTAAAGGTACCGAAGGTCGGATGGGTCGCTTCGTGTAAAAACCGCTGACACAACAATGTTTCCATTATTTCGAATCTGGCCCGAGTCTAAACTTTCGGGTCGATAAAAAATAATACTTTTCGCCCAAAAAAGGCGCGCAGTGAATCTATTAATCGAATCTTTAAATTGAGACAAATGTAAATCTGGCTCGAATCAAAACAAAACTTTTTAAAACAGGCCATTATTTAAAATAAAATTATTATTTTGGAACTGGCCCAAATTTAGTTTGGGCCAAGTACAAAATTATTTAATCGGATCATAAAATGTACGTATATATCTAATATATGAACATAACATAATGAATAAACCGTCTTCAAGTAATATTTTTAAATCTGTGGGATAAACTTTGATAAACCTAAAGATAGCTCGGAAACGTTTGAACGGAAGC
Organism: Amyelois transitella; assembly: GCF_032362555.1. NCBI lineage: Eukaryota > Metazoa > Arthropoda > Insecta > Lepidoptera > Pyralidae > Amyelois > Amyelois transitella. The sequence continues at coordinate 3,925,165 of NC_083509.1, forward strand.
CGCAGATTTATTAAAAAATAGGTATCTAACGTCTGTCTGTAATTCATTGTCAACCATTGACATAATAATATATAATTAAATCGATAGGTACTTCAAGACTCAGAACAGTTGTCTCTGTTTTGACTTGATGTATGTATGTGATTTTGTGCCGTGTGGTTCCCGGCAGTGCCGTGTGGTTCCCGGCACCAATACAAAAAAGAATAGGACCACTCCATCTCTTTCCCATGGATGTCGTAAAAGGCGGCTAAGGGATAGGCTTACAAACTTGGGATTCTTTTTTAGGCGATGGGCTAGCAACCTGTCACTATTTGAATCTCAATTCTATCATTAAGCCAAATAGCTGAACGTGACCATTCGGTCCTTTCAGGACTGTTGGCTCTGTCTACCCCGCAAGGGATATAGACGTGAACATATGTATGTATGTATATATGTGATTTTGGATGTCACTGTCAACTCGGCTGTCATATTAGTTAATGTCAATGTCAAATCAAATCAAATTTATTCAATAAAAATCGCAAGCAATGTGAAGAAAATTTTTAGTTTATTTTAGTTTGAAATAAATATTTTTTTTCAAAATGTACAAGGGATTTACACGCATTTTGAATCAGTCCGATAAACTTCACACGTGTATTTCTCCAATACTTAGGACTACTGTCTTATGTCCGCGAAAAGATAAACTTGCGAGTTTAGGTTATATAGTCATGAGAACCAAAAAACATGATCGTGGAAGCCCTTCATCATTATTTGTTCCTATTCCTGTCAAACCCAATCCTGATGATATAAATATCGGCGAAGAATTCACTGGTCGCCTAAAAAAACAAGATTTATTGAAAATACTAAATAAGTTCTATCAGAAACCCGAGGTTCGAGTTTTGGCGGCTGAGAACGGTTTAGATGACCAGTTATTACATCAAGCATTTTTATCATTCAGAAGACACTGTTTAGAACATGATCTACCTCCAGACTTACATATTACTATCAGTGATATTCTACAAGGTAAGTGAAAATATATGTACCCAGTTCCATTACATCATTGTAATTGGTGCAAAATATCTTTCTTATATTCAAAAAGTGGTTTGTATTCAGAAAATATTGCCTCTTGGTTTCTTAGTAGGTTTTTTCTTTAACACTCATACATATATCACATCTTTATCCTATGATAAACAGAGTCAACAGTTTACAAAAGATTGAGAAACCCCCATTCTGGATGCTGAATAACTTAATGATGGAAATAACATTTAGAAAGTAATAATCAGTTGTCTAAAACAAGAATCCTAAATTTAGAAGTTTTTACCTTTTTAGATTTTTACAATATGTATGGGTAGAGAAGCAGTAGGCGCACAATGTTTATCTTTGTTACCAGAACAGCATGGAAGCTTGTTATTTTTCGTGCAATATACATTGTCTATTAGATTTCTTTATGATATAAACATGGAAGAGGTTCTTATTGAAATAAGAAGCACACATGTGCAAAACTTTTTGTATATATGCTCTTGTATGTTCTTTTTGTGTACATATATAAGTCATGAAACTTAATATGATACATACATAAAATCACGCCTCTTTCCCGGAGGGGTAGGCAGAGACTACCTCTTTCCACTTGCCACGATCTCTGCATACTTCCTTCGCTTCATCCACATTCATAACTCTAAAAATGATAATCTTAAATAATACATGCTTTTCAGGTGCTGGACACATTGATGACCTCTTCCCATATTTCCTCCGTCATGCACGACTTGCTTTCCCGCATTTAGACTGTTTAGATGACTTAAAAAAAATATCAGACCTGAGAACTCCAGCAAATTGGTAAGAAATTCATAATATTTATGTTTATAAATTTTAATAAGCTATAGAAATCTTACATTAGTAAATATAATTAATCTCTTGCTTTTTTAAAATTAAGTGCTATAACCATCATAACTGCTTTAATGTGCAGGTTTCCTTAGACTTCCTGTCAGCATACAAGCATAATAAGCATTCATAATAATAAACACTCAAAAAGTGTACCTCTTTTAGTTAGTTCTATACTTTTATTTCTATTTTATGTAAAAGTTAAATGTTTCATTAGGTACCCTGAAGCTCGAAGTATGAACAGAAAAATTATATTCCATGCTGGTCCCACAAACTCAGGAAAGACTTACCATGCAATGGAGAGGTTTCTGGAAGCAAAATCGGGTGTTTATTGTGGTCCTTTAAAGCTATTAGCTACAGAAATTTATCATAAATCAAACAAAAGAGTATGTATTGAATATCTTTGATATGAAATGTAGTATTTTTAGATTGGAAGACTAAAGAGAGAGAGCTTCAGAATTCGTCATCATTAAGATAAATAAACAATAATAAACAACTAAAAATACCGTTTGCCGATGAGCCCACCTTGACCAATCTGAAAGTGCGTGCATCAGGTTACCCTCCTTAATATAATTACCTCTTTCTACCTTTAAGGTGAACCATAGAGTATGAAATAAAAGACATTATTAACATTTATGAATTTGGATACAGCATAATGGTAAAAAATTGTTATAAATTTTTTTTTAAATCTTAGGGTACAGCATGTGACCTTGTAACAGGTGAAGAGAGAAGGCATGCCACTCACTTTAATACCATAGACTGTGCAGAAGTGGAACCTAAAGAAGAGGAGCCATTACTTCTAGAAGAAACAGAACTTACGCCATCTAGTCATGTAGCTTGTACAGTGGAGATGACGTCGCTCAATCATTCTTGTAAGTATATTTATGTAGAGCGCCATCTATTGGCTAGAATTATAATTCGAATTTTACATACATAAATATAGATGTAATCATATTTCCCCTTCTCAGGGAACTTGAGATTCAAATAGCCTTTTGCAAGAAGAATCCCAAGTTTATTAGCCTTTTCTTTAGTGGCTTTTGATCATGTGGAGATAAAAATATTTTATTCTTTGAGTAATGACCTCAGGTTAAATAGAAAGTCATAAAAGAACGATCGTAACATTAAAAAAAAATGTGTACCAATCATATCATTAAAGCTATTGAAATGATTTTGTCGAAATTTGAACTTCTGTGAGTAAGCATGTCGCCAATATGACATATAATTAGGTACCTAAACGGCTGGAAGCCTTAACAGATCATACTAATAATCATAATGTAAATTTTGTTTTGCTTTCAGATGAAGTAGCAATCATAGATGAAATACAAATGATAGGAGATAGAGGACGAGGGTGGGCCTGGTCTAGAGCTATATTAGGTATGTATAAAATGCATTTTTAACATTAAAAGCATTTTTTTAAGGCAGAAATGGTATATCTGATAAAATGCTGTTACATTTGTAATGTTAGATGACAATACCAATAAATTATGTTAAAAACGTTGATTTTGTAGGTCTACAGGCCGATGAAATACATTTATGTGGTGAAGCTGGTGCTATAAATCTTATAGAACAGATATGTAACACTACTGGCGAAGAAATGGAGGTATATATTTTTTTATATAACTTATAAGTTAATTTGTTACGTATAAGTTTCTTTTGTGTTCTTTTTGTGATAGGTGAAAATGTTACTTGAGTCAGGACACGACCTGATCAAAAATACGTAACACAGAGAGAGCAGACGCAGGAGAATATATAACTTCCGCTTATCGAAAAAAGTTTTCACTTCTACTGGCACTTGTTTTGTAAAACAAGATTAACCCATTACTAATCTGTCCTAAATGTAATATTTTTATTTAAAATTCTGTTTAAAAAACCATCTTATTTATTTAAAAAACATATTTTATTCTAGGTACGATCATACAAAAGACTAACAGAACTGAAAGTAGAGGACTCAGCGTTGGGATCGCTGGATAACGTCAAGCCAGGCGATTGTATAGTATGTTTCAATAAGAATGACATTTACACTGTAAGTCGAGCCATAGAACAGAGGTCAGTCTTTGCCGAGGCAGGTATCCAATGTTAGAATGTATTGTTGCTGGCAGTTTTAAGTTTAAAAATAGAAAAAATAATAATTCCAGAATCCTTTTTCAGTTTAGGCTGCATGGTCGTTGATCAAAGCTCTGATATAGGACGAAACAAACCAAAAAGAGATATTAAAACATCAAACCCAGAAACCAAGGATGTCGAATCGTTTTGCTAAATACTTGTTTTTTTATTTTTTATGAATGTACCTAGGTATATTTGAGTGATTTTTGGATCTGTTTAACCAACCTAATCTGTCCTTTGTATATGTAAATAAGTTTTCTCGTGCATGTTATATTGAAACTGCCAATAAAGCTAGTCTCCGTTTCGTTCATATTCCTATGTAATCTAAAACACATTTCCATTACTTTGATGTTTTGTTTTAGGGGCCATGAAGTTGCCGTGATATATGGAAGTCTTCCGCCAGGAACCAAACTAGCCCAGGCGAATAAGTTCAATGACCCCGAGAGCTCATGTAAAGTAATGGTTGCAACTGATGCAATAGGGCTTGGTATCAATTTGTAAGTTTTAGTTTTCTCAATATATGGATAACCATTGTACAATCAATAGGCTATTTGACAAAGTTCTAAAAACTATCTTAGGGTATTTATTTGTTTATAAGGAGCCCTACAAAAATACTTTTCTGCCTGTATTACAGCTATTTTATTAAAAAATCGAAAAAGAAAATGAAATATTCAAATATGCCGCCAAAACGCGACTTTTAGCAATATGGCGGCCATGGCATGCAGTGACGTAAATTTCGTGTAAATATCATACAAAGCTTGTTGGTGTTTCGAATAGTTTTGAATTTCTCTTGTATTATATTAACTTGTGCCACGTCATATGTGTGAAAATTATTAAAATGAGTTCCTATAAATGTTGTGCAGTGCCTCAATGCACTAATACAACAATAAAATCTCCTACGAAACTGTTTTTTTCTATGCCGATGGATTTGAATATTCACAAGAAGTGGTTTCAGATCATGATCTAAGATCAGTGGTTACCAAGATATACTTACATTGATGTTTTCACATTCCTCAGTTCGGCGGCATAGAAATCTGGATTGTCTTTGAAGAAGACAATCCAGATTTCTTCTTCCAACCATTATTGCGTCCACTTTTGGTAGGTTTCGACTGTCAGCTTTCGCGAAATTGGTTTCCATTATTAAATACCTATGTTATCTGAGTAATCCTGAGCGATCAAACACTTATAAAATCTTGAAAAATAATAGCGAACACTAAGGAACGGTACGATCCACAGTCTGTTTATGGATAATTGACGTCATAATAGAAATAGCCAATCACGTTCGTTTTTAGTCACGTGACAGCTGCATATAAAAACCTAATTTTCTGAGACGGATTTTGTTTAAATTATGCAATATTTTTATCTCGCGTTATTACAAATCGCTCCAAAAAAATAATATTAAGACTGATGACATAAAAGAAATGTATATTTTTAATACAGTCAAATAGCCTATTATAATGTTCAGAGAATAATCAACCTTCACTCTTTGCTGTGGAGTTCAATTTGAATTTTATCCATGTCATTTGCAACCTCACATATTTAAAGAAGAGCCAGGCCTTGACAGTAAGGAGAATAGTGCAGTGGGAATACATTATGATGCGAGAAGAGTTTTTTTTTAACTCGAACTTTGCTTACCGCAAGCACATATTTTTGTTTGAAATGAATAATATTACTTGAATATTTCAGGAGTATACGACGTGTGATATTTTATTCATTAATAAAGCCCATTGTTAATGAAGATGGGGATAAGGAAATGGATGTGATTAGCATATCACAAGCTTTACAAATTGCGGGTAAAACTTCTCTATTAATATAAGCAAATAGAAATATTATCTGTAGCCTATGTTAATAAAGCACTTAGTTTTACTCTTTATATTACAAAAAAATATAACCTAGGGAAAGTCATCAAGTATATATTCGGTCGGCTCTTGTACAATTCAAAATAAAATTATGAACCATACAACAGCCTAACAGAGATTTTGGTTTTATATTTTCATCAGAAATGTAACCTTACGTGTATGTGACAAAATACAAAATAGTTTCTTTTTCATCTATCTATACACACTTCGCAAAAATATCACCCTTTTGCCTTCCAGACGGCTTATGTCTTGAAGTCAAAAGATGATATTATTGCTTGGATGGATTGTGATCCATAGACTTTGCTATTTCATTAATAAATTTTTATGTCAATAAATTTTTAACATATCTTTAATTAATTACTAAGGGCGAGCTGGCCGCTACGGTAGCGCGTGGGAGACTGGCTACGTCACGACATTCAGATCTGAAGACTTGGCTACTTTAAAGACATTGTTGTCGAAGCCCCCGGACCCCGTGACCCAGGCTGGGTTACACCCCACGGCGGAACAGATGGAGTTGTATGCCTATCATCTGCCCCACGCTAGCCTTAGTAGTCTTATGGTGAGTTGATATTAAATTATTGTATGGATATAAGTATGATACTATATGGATTTCCTGCAAAGTTGCGAATATCAGACGGGAGTCGCGTCACAATAAAACATGACTTCTCAATTCAGGCGTAAGTGGGATTAACGCAAGGAAGACGAAGGACCATTTCGAGATAATTTTAATAGATTTTTTAATTTCTAATTTCTAAACCCTAAGGTTGACTGGAAGAGATTGCTTTAGCGATAAGTCTGCCTTTGTACCTCATTACCTTTGTTTTTTTTTTCTGTTTTTCTTTTTCTTATGGTGCAATAAGGAGTTTATCTATCTATCTATCTATCTAGATGATATATTTCCACATCTCGTTACAGGATATATTCGTCCACCTATGCACAGTGGACGACTCGCTGTACTTCATGTGCAACACAGAAGCGTTCAAGTTCCTGGCGGAAATGATTCAACACGTTCCTTTGCCACTTCGAGCGCGCTACGTGTTCTGTTGCGCTCCTATAAACAATAAACTGCCGTTTGTCTGCGCCACTTTTTTGAAGGCATGTTATTTTTTTTATTATTATTTCAAGTTATAAAAGACGTAGATGAATGTGCTTTGATCAAATAGGGGAAGGAGAAAGGGCAAATGAAAGTACTCTGAACCGACGAGCTTCAATGAATCTTTAATTAACGTCTGTGTATGTGGATGATGCAAAAGATAGACGCCTTGCACACTTCTTCTTTAGTACCTATATATAGACTTTTGCATACCCCTTCAAGACGATTAAATACCAAATTTAACGGATTTTTGCCCTTTGATAGCTATTAAGTTTCAACTTCAATGCCCTGCCTCAAAAAAGTGGTCCATCGAGCCGGATTTTCTTATTTTCATTTTCACACGCAGATGGTCCGGCAGTACAGTCGCAACGAGCCTATCACGAAGAACTGGCTGTGCAACTCTGTGGACTGGCCGCTACCAGCGCCCAAAACTATCATGGATCTGGTGCATTTGGAGTCTGTGTTTGATGTTCTCGAGCTGTATTTGTGGTTGAGGTGAGATAGTTTTTAATATTATTTTTTTTTATCAAATAGCAGTAATAAAATAATCAAATATCAATCACCAGATGTTTGTAAAAGCCAAAGTAAAAAACGGCGTGACGGATTTTTATACTTTTTTGTGAAGACACAATTTTTGCATGTATCCCAAATCTCATCGAAATTATGTTCAATTTTTTATGACTGAAATTATTCTTTGTTTGGCAAAAACTTCATTTTAGACAAATGGATGAATCCAAAGTTCATGAATTTATTTGTTTCCCAGTTACCGGTTTCCTGATATGTTCCCTGACGTGAGGCTCGTGCGAGACATGGAGACTGAGCTGGACGCCATCATACAGCATGGAATATTCCAGATCACGAGGTAAAGTTATTAAATTTGGCGATAATGTTAAGTAAAATTGTAGCAGTTGTAAAGGAAGGTACTTATTCGTAATAACAAATGACAAAGTTAAATTAATATACTCCTAAAGTAAAGTAAACTTATTCAATAATTCTTCAACAATACAATTTTACAACATTTTGTTTTGGTCAACTTGGCTGGGGCTTAATAAATGTTAAAATTTTTAAAAAGGTTAACCTAATGTACTAAGTAGGCTTACGTCATTACAACTAGGTAGGACAAATTTCAGCGAAATCCATTGAGTCTGTGTTGTGTTTTTGAAAATGGTGGTCGCTTTTTTTATTTACTTGAACAAATTTGTATCGTTTACAATAAATATTCGTATTGCTTATTTATCACTTTCTTAAACATACAACTATAAATATTATGTGATCCAATTAAAATTACTGTTATCGCGACGCAAAACAAACTTTCTTTCATCGCGTGTCACACTTCTCTTTATCATAGTAATGAAGATAATATACTACTATGTTGTAATATACCTAACCTGTTGTTATTCATACATACATATAATAACGTCTATATATCTCTTATGGGGAAGACGCAGCAAACAGTCTTGAAGACTGATAAGGCGTTAGGCTGTATGGCTTACAGACGGGATTAAGATTCAAATAATGATAGGTAGCTAGCACATTCTTTTCCCAACACACACACAGAATTCCCAAGTTTATTGGATTCAGCCTTGATTGACTTTTACAATCTGCACAGGAAGATGAGCCACTGGACACACTATGTTTTTTCTTCACAGTATACATATAAAAATTTTAAAAAGCACTTTTGTTTTCTTTTTCATTCCGAGATAGGCACAGCCAATGAATGGCCATAAGACGTTTACAAGGTCACGTTTAGCTGGTTCGTCTTAATGAATGATATCCAGATAGTGTTTTACTCCTATCATATTTTATGGTCATAACGCGCACCTCGGCCTCCTCCAAAGAGGTCATGATATACCCGGGACCAATGTCATGAAGAAGAGAACAGGTTGTAAAGCCTTTCTCTGTGATAACTAACAAATAACATCATAAGTTAAATATAAATTTATGTTAATATTTGAAGGCCGCCCCATCACGCAGAATATAAACGACCGAAGTTTGACGACATTATTCGGCTAAAGAAAAAGAGCAAAACACCTCGCAAGTTAGTCTGGTTGTGTTATCACCAAAACCCTGTAAAGCATTCATTAATTTATCAAAAATTATTGCTTTATCACAGTTTGTTTAATCGTGTAATTCGTAAGTTAGAACGTATCCAAATCTAGGTAGTTCCATTATTTAACAAAATTTTATCTTATTCAATTTGTAATATAAACATTTTGAAGAAGCATGTTGTGGATCCTTCTTGTAACTATTTTGAATGGATATGTTGTGGATACCTTTTTGTTAATAATTTTAACCAAATTAGATTACTTTAAAAAAGTTAGATGTATTTATTAATAAAGAATTGTTTTTATTTATCTACTGCTCATCCTTGTAAATATCTTTGTTCTAATATATATTGTACTTACATCATCGTTGATCTGATTTTGTTAAAAAATTGTATATGGAGATAAATAGATTTTAAAAAGGATTAGGACCTTTTCGTCCTGAATGATAATATTTGAAACGTTTGAACTAGGGGACGAAGTCACAGGAAAATGCTAGATTTATCGTATTTACATTATTGATTTCATTTTATCGCATGTTAAGTAAGTTTTGATTTCTAGTCCACTATTAATAAACACAGTTGCATTTCAAAACAAGCGCGATAGCCCTGATTTTACGATGCTTTTATTATTGTATAATATCGATGTATTATGTCATTGAAGGGTTAATAATATTGATAGCCGCAATTATGAAATTGTCTACTATGTAGTGCGTTTTATGTGAGTGTATGTAGCATTAATCAAGATTTTTAGGTGAAGGCATGTACTAAAATTAATAAGGCGTCATTTTGCAAAAAACACAATCTGCGAAGGAGACATTTTATGAGGGGGACGTTTTGTGAAAGAGACGCTTTGCCTCTAAGCGAAATTTGGTTTATAGCTGCCACTGTGGTTAAGGTCCTTAGGTATATTTTAATAGCATAACAAACTCGTTTGTTTTTTTGGTATTATAGTCGTTCGGCATTACGTTTACATGTTAAGAATTATGCGAAATGATTAATATTGCAAAAAACATTATGAAAACTATTGAGTAAGTGTTCCAGTTCAGAATATGCTTCGTCAAAATTGTTATAATACAAGTGAATCAGTGTAAGCTCTTCATATTACACATATTACTCTTGTCAACAGATTACTGCGTAACTCCGAGCAGATTATGAAAGAGGAGCCCGAGGGCGTGGAGTACAGCGGGAAGAAGTCCAGGATCATGTACGGCCAACCTAAGGAAGAGGGCAAGGGGAAACTGTCGGACATGCTTGTGTCCAGGGTATGTGTTGCGATGATATCCTAGAATACAACTCACATATACATATATACACACATATAAGTATAAAATCACGCCTCTTTCCCGGAGGGGTAGGCAGAGACTACCTCTTTCCACTTGCCACGATCTCTGCATACTTCCTTCGCTTCATCCACATTCACACATATAATCACATCAATATCCTCTGCAGGGTAAGTAGCCAGAGTCATATCAGTTCATCATTGTTTTTTTTTTGTTCTAGGGTCTCATAACGCCACAGATGTTGAAGAAACTTCAACAAGAATTGTCGACTGACAAAAAAGTAGAGAGAAGTAAAAAGAAAATAAATAGGAATAGAAGGAAATAGTGCGGTAATGTAGATATATATCTAATGTATGAACGCTGTTGTAAGAATGTATAATAAAGTTCCGTGACTTATTTTTATGGTTTTATTTAAAAGCCTTTTAACACTTATGTATGTAATGGAGTATTATATTTGTAAAAAGAGAACCGCCTTCAATCGATTCCTTTTAAAGTCGGTTAAAATCAAGTCCAAAGTTTAACAAACACTTTCCCGAAATAAAAAAAAAAATCGGTTCAGCGAAACGCGAGATAGTCGCGGACAGACATACATACATATTTTTGAAAGCAGTAAAAAGTAATACGACGACGACATGAAATCGGTTAAATTTGTAATCGAGTTTAACGAAAACAAATTTGCATTTGCCTACTTAAGATAATTAGTTATTTGACGCAACAATTAAAAATTACTTCAACTTCATTTAGAAAAAAGTATGCTTAAGACATCTTATCGTTCTTATTTATATCATCATCGCGTCACATGTTAATTAATTCCATTATTTATGTCTGCTGTACTAATTGTTCGTGAAAAAGGTTATCGTAATGATACCAAGCCATTGAAAAAATTGTTTACTTACGCAAGTGAATGAAGCTGGTAATATATGTATACTTAGTCTGGTTGCCAATACATACCTATGTAAAAAATATGTGGTCACATTAGAGAGGTTGTGTACATAGCCCACCATAAACAGTTTCTAGATGACTTTCCCGTTAGGGTAGGCAGGATCTCCAATTACCATGATTCTTAAAGAGCTTTCTTGTTTTATTAAGGTAGCTTGTGAATAGGACTACCGAAGTCATACAGGCATGTGTTACGTCTTTTTCTCTTAAGGGGTAGACAACCAATAGTCTCGAAAAGACGATCAGTTGAATAGCTAAATAATCATATCGCCTAAAAGAATGCACGGGAATAAATGCTAGCACTCATTTTGTTTTTCTTTGGTACCTGACCACCACGGGAGCAAAGAATGCGGAATGAAAAGAATTGAATTCCTCGTGGTTCGAAATCTAAGTAACAAAAAACTTTTTTATTTAAATAAAAGATGAAAAAGAGTACAAGGTGCGCGTAATTTGTTAACTTACAAAGTATCACTGTGACCATATCATATGTAAGGTCAGATTAAATTACGTTTGTGTTGTTTCAGCAAGTGTCACAAGAATTTAAAAGCAAAGGTAATAGGGAGTTATGATCATGTGGAGAGGATGAACGAATCAGATTGACCGAAAGAAGAGTGTAAATACGTTGGAAAAGGAAGACGTAGACGATCTAACTTGATCGAATCAGAGACATCCTAGCAAATAGGTCAAGAGTACAACAAACCTAGAAATGAGGCGTAAACAAATGCAGCAGGGCAACCTACTGGATTGATACTCATGAAATTTGGCACCTACGGGAGTAACATAGGCTGTTTTATTTTCTAAATTTCCCACTGGTGCGAAGCCCCGTGCAAAAGCTAGTAATGTAAATAAAATAAAGCTTAGGTGTAAGAAACCCAGCCCACCGTCAAAATTGACATCCTATCTTTTCAGAGTAATACAAGTTGCAGTATCCTCATTTTTTTACTCAATTAAACCGTACCTTACATGAGATCAGTAAGGCCGACTTATTGTTTTACGCATTGTCTCAGTTATGTTGTAGCGCCGGAACTAATTAACGTAGCAAATCTTTGACAATGTTCTGCATAAATCTGTGATGAACATGCAATGATACCTAGGCGACATGTTTATACTATCGTTCTATTATCACCGGTCTCTTGAAGTACCTATGGACCTGCTGTTGACCCTCGCTTATCAGCTATAGAGGGTAGTTAACTAAATGGCTAGTTGAGTGTCGGTTGCTCAGTCGGTAGTTTAAAATGATCGGCGGCTTGTGGCTTTTAGTTTTATTTTTTGTTTGCGATAGGGTTTGTGTTATCAATGGTAGGTACTGTGTTTTGTTATACGTTTAGAAAAATCTAAATTATTACTTGAGTTTACATTGATGGAATTTGATAATGTATTTTAGGATTTTAATTTTTTTTAATTTATTTTTCTTACTTGTGATTTACTTACCTGAAAACAAGTAGGTACAGATTGTCTATTTGTGGTGATTTTAAGTGATGATTAAATGATGTGACAGCGTTTTACGCGCATTAGGGCTGCGGTTAGCTAGGTATAACCCTTTTTCTAGTAGTCTTATGCTGCTTACGTATATTAAATCATATGTGAAATACCTATTTAAAGGATACCGGGTAATAGACGTGGACGGCATGACTACGATTCTGGCGTTTGAGAAGGAGAAGATAAGCATAGACTGCACGTCCGATGTGTCTATGGCGTATTGTGGACTTGTGCATCCCAGCGGGAAGAGATATTCGTAAGTACGCATAATAACAACTAGTGTATTTAACTACAAGTTGATGAATAACATACATATAATCACGTCTATATCCCTTGCGGTGTAGACATAGCCAACAGTCTTGAAAAGACTGATGGGCCACGTTCAGCTGTTTGGCTTTATGATGGAATTATGATTCAAATAGTGACAGGTTGCTAGCCCATCGCGTAAAAGAAGAATCCCAAGTTTATAAGCCTATCCTTTAGTCACCTTTTACGACATCCATGGGAACGAGATGGAGTGGTCCTATTTTTTTTTATTGGTGCCGGGTACCACACGGCACTGCCGAATAATGAATAAGCACCAATATTTAGTGGTTCAACCGTGATTCAAGCTGGGTTGGGTTTCACTAACCTCCGCTTAAGGGGTTACTGATATCAGACGGCCGGAAGTTGCTTCCTGTGATTACTTGGTTTACCTACACCTGGATTGTATTCGTAGGTTATCCCGGGTTTCCCCGAATAGTAAGCCACTGGGTTTAGTGCTAGGATGATGAAATAGTGCAGGGGTTGAGGAAGGCCGACGGTAAAACCGCTGTCAAATCTTTTTACTGTCTTCATGTTGATCCCATTCATAAGTAGGTACAAATGTTTTAAAACTTACTTAAATTTTTAGGGTGACCGGACCAGATCTAAACCTTGGGAAATGTGGTATCCGTATGCAAGTGACTGCAAGCGACACCGGTGTATGGAAATGTCACATTGGGACGTCACATATTGGATTGGAGACTATGAAGGAGATTAAAGTCAGACTGAGCAGTCAAATTGCGGCTGTGCGGTCTAATATAACTGTAACACATGGCAAGGTAAGGTTCGCTGTTAATCTGGTATTCATTTTTGTTGTCCAGTAGATCTAAACGTGCTAAGGAGTCGACCTTATCCATACTAATATTTTAAATGTGAAAGTGTGTTTGCGTGTTATTCCTTTACGTCAAGCGTATTGAATCGATCTCTGTGAAATTTTGGATTGGTACATATCGTGTCGTATCCTACCTAATTACGGAAAAGGGTACCTAGTTAACATTAGTTATAAAATAGGTGCATTTTGTGTTAAAAAATAGATTTTACTTAATGAATACCTAGTGAGCTTTTTCGAAAAACGAAAGACGCCCCTCAGGTTCCTCTCCAGAGAGGTGAGGATGTAACTAGGACTAAAGCCCGGACGAAGAAGTTAGCGTCTTCTAAGTTTATCAAGTTTTGAATAATAAGAATCTGGTTACGGAATTATTGGCACGAATCTTAAGCGACGGAAAACTTGTTTTTGTTACATTTGAGGACTCTTATATTATTTTTTAGGAGGCGACCCTTGAGTGCACCACAACGAAAGGTCTGAGGCCACTGAGATATTGCCGGTTCGAGCCGCCGAACGGCAGGCCTTTCAGTATCAACGCCGCAGTTAATGTTTCCAAGTAAGATAAAAGTATATAGGTACCTAAACATACCAATACACGGAAAATTTACAGGGATTGAGCTAGCCGAAATAACGTACTTTCGAGACTTGCATTATAAGATACTAATTAAAAGATCATCATCTTGGTGTCAGGTACAAGAAGCAACTCTCAATGTAGGTTTCCTCACCTTGAGATGATTGGTTAGTGTCAAAATATGGTATTTACGTCCCTTACCTATACAAAAACGAGTCATGGGCATACTACTTATACTATAATATTTTTGTTTTGTGGTGATAAATAATTATACATGTTAATGAGATTTGAAGAACTGCGTGTTTAAGAAACAATGTATGTGTATTACATTGTTTAAAAGTTAAGAATGCTATGCGTAGGTGTAGTAATGACTTCAATTTGTTTCAACGCAAACGACACAGATTTGTAAGTTTTGGTCGTCACCATTTATGTCTCACAAATTTGGCAATTTTTATGTATCTTCATATACTCGCTACATTTGCATTTTTCATCAAAATAAAGTTTCCTAGCTACGGGTTAGTACATTATTCAAGTTACACAATCTCTTTATAAATAATTCAAAAAGTATCGCTAATTGAACCGACATGAAGACACATGCACATCTTGTGGTAACATGAAAAATCCCCTACATATTATCTTCAAGTCTCTAGACCCAGTGGGTAAGGCTGTGCATTGTCTCGTCAGTAGGTATGTCAGTTACAAAGAAGTTTTATTTAGATTTTTCATAATCTCTTACAGCGCTCTTCTGGGTAAATACTTCTACCCTAATGGCAAGAGTATAGATAGGGGAGACTGCGCAGTGACCATTAGGAAAGTGAAGTATGAAGATATTGGAGTGTGGACGTGCGGGGCCGGCCTGGATGACGATAAGGAGTACACGGATGTTATCAAAATTGAAGTTCAAGGTATGGAATAACATGATCAGCGACATTAGTTTTGTTACGCTTAGAAACAATAATAATTAGAGCATAGAACGTTTGCCAAAATTTGCATAAAGTTACTCTGCAAATTGACACTCCTTGAAAATTCGGGGTGGGATAGACGAGTAATGTACGTCCTTCGTCTGACCATGCAAAGTAAACAGAGGATTCAGGAGTTTGTTGCACTTGCGAAATTCACAGGAATCAATTATTCTTATCTTGAAATAAATATATCAGGAATCTCAAGCAGTGTCGCAATAAATACTGCTATTGTAAAATGTTCTTTGGCCGTCTTAATATAAAAATAAGATTCTTCTAAATCACCTAATTATCTTTTCCCTTTTCAGGTTTCTACACACTATCAACGGCATCGGTGACAGGCATCACGTTTGGTACCATAGCGATAGTCGGCATTCTCTGCTTCGTAGGTATGGTCGCGTGGAAACGCAGAAGCGTCCTAGGCAGCGCTCGGCAACCCACCGAAGAATTGGAAATACGAGAAATGAGGGAATTGGAGGTTAGGACGCTACAGCGAACGCCACAGAGAAGCCCAGAGCAAACCCCGCAGGCCTCTAGGCAAAGGACCCTACAGATGACCCCAGAGCAAACGCCGCAGCCCTCCAGGCAAATCCCTAGTGTAGTTGTTCAATCACCGTCTGAACCGGGATCGTCACCGCTAATGCCTCAGAAATAGTACCTAGTCAGTTTTTACAGGTTTTAAAAAAAATTAAGTTATATAGGCAATGGCCTACTAAATATATATTGGTGAAGTGTTAAGATTATTTCCTACTATTTTTTGTATCAAACAAAGTAAGCAAATATATGAAAAAAGAAGTAAACGAAAAAACACATTATTTTTCTCATTATAGCAATCA
This sequence comes from Amyelois transitella, assembly GCF_032362555.1. Lineage (NCBI taxonomy): Eukaryota > Metazoa > Arthropoda > Insecta > Lepidoptera > Pyralidae > Amyelois > Amyelois transitella. The sequence continues at coordinate 3,941,308 of NC_083509.1, forward strand.
TTTTCCATTTTGTAATTTATGAGTTAACTGTTTAATTGGTCTGAGACCGGTATCGTGAATGTTTAAAAAAAAACAATACTGTTGCCATATGTTTGCAGTACATTTTGTATTAAGATGATCGCATAGTATGACAGCCTCTGTGGCGCAGCGGTGGTACGCTTGTCTGTGACACCGTAGGTCCCGGGTTCGAATTCCGGACAGGGCATGATGAGAAAAGGACTTTTTCTGATTGGCCTGGGTCTTGGATGTTTATCTATATAAGTATTTATTATAAAATATATTATCGTTGAGTTAGTATCTCGTAACACAGGTCTCGAACTTCGAGGCTAACTCAATATGTGTAATTTGTCCTGTATATATTTCTTTATTAATTTATTATACCAGAGAAAGTAAGCTCAATATTTATTGGCATTTCATTTCATATATGAATATTGAATGTCTACAGTCTAAACTATGTACCACTATACTAGGTCACAGAAGAAATAGTTTTTATTAGGCCAACAGAATTTGTGACTATGTGTTTCTCTACAGCCTCATTAGCCTTTGGTATATGTGAATTGAGCGATGTAAACTTGTTTAATTTTAGGTAGATTTTAAGATATTAAATAAAATATTTTTTTTATAAAAACTGCATTATTATTATGAATAAAATATTATTATATTTACATTAAATCCTAAGGGTTCATATCTACTAATAGCTGGGATGGTTCAACATGAGTGCGAGCCTTTCCATATTGACAGCGTATACAGAATGACAAGCTATGGTGTTCTTGTGAGTCAGCAGTGTGGTGTAAAACTCATCTATGGTTAACTTATCATCGTTAGGTTTGGGGTTTGGCACACTGAAACATAATAATATTTGTAAAATATTCATCAAAAAAAAAAAGCAAAGCTCAATAAATCAATAGCTATTAAAAATAAATGACCCCTTTCAGGGCTGAGACAACCAGAAAGACACTTTACAAATTGAAATATGAACGAAATTTTTGATTTAATTCCTTGTGAAAAATAATCATAGAACAAAATAAATTTTCACCTGCATGCAATTTCAAAAGCAGCGGAGTGCTCCACCTCATCAATAGTTGGTGGACACCTCGGCCCAAGGGCATCAACACCATCATCCAAATTGACCCTGCCTTCAAACTGCGGGTCGTACAACTTTGACGTGTTCCTCAGCCACATGTTAGGCACATCCCCGCCCACGTCATACATGAAGTGTCTTCCACGCATTTTGTAGCCTTTGCGTTGGGATAAAACTGCACTTATTACATTCTTGAGGAAATTCTGAACAGCAACCACTATAATGTCAGCAGCATCATCATCAGCCCCTTCCAGACCAAGTTCCCATGCTGCAAGCATGAACCTGCCAACCACCAATGCGTGATCTGGTAGGAATACCTCCTGTAAGTAAACAATGTACTGCAATAAGAATTTGACCAAACATTTTGTATGAATTAAGCATGATAGTAACTGCAGTTTTTGTACTGCATATTGACAATAAGAAGGAATAAATATGTTTAATATGTAATGTTTAATTAGTGCAAGGTTTAGTTTTACAACACAAATAAAATGAGATAGGAGAGTTTAAAAGTTGATTTAAACATGAATTTTATAGTCTTGAATGATCACTTAAATTTTATGCTTGATGCTTACCTGTGCCGCATATTTGACACCATCACTACCAGCACCAGGTGGTGAATTAGGTGGTAAGTATTCCAAGAGTTCTGCAGGTTCAAAGTTGGACTTTTCAGAAGTCCTAGTATTCCTTTTATGCCTCCTGCTATTCCTATTGTGCGACACTGCTTTTTCTTGAGCTATCGATATAGATGTTTCAGCTAGGCCTTCAACCTTGTTTAACAGTGCAAGCAAAAATTCGTTATGGTAGTGGACTTGGTCTACATTTAACAAATTTCTTGCTTCAGCGTCAAATTCTTCTTTCGTCAATTTCATACGAAACCACTGTTTCATGTGGTTAAAATATTTGGTAGACTTTTCCCCCAAGGCATCGTTCAGTTTTCTTCGAGTAACATTCAATACATCAGATGTCATTGTAAAAACAGCTTGAAGAGTTAGCAAATATTAAAATTATAAATGCTAAACGCGTAATACAACAACAAGATTTTTGTATTTAATTTTACTAAATATCATAGGTTATTTTATTATACACAAGACTAAATAAAAACAAAGATATTAATAACAACACTCACACACGCCAGACAACGTCAACGTCAAAAGCATAGATAATATAAGTTGTCAATGGCAGACAGTTGACAGTCCGTAAACATTTTTTGTATCAAATATTCATCAGGTAGGAAAAAACATACATCAATTTAGAAAAATTTAAAGGAAAACAATAACTGAAACTATATGAAATATGTAAAGGAACTTATCTACTATTTACTTGTTTATAGTATGATGTAGTCTTTTTTTCCCCAGCTACTTCCGTGGAAGAAATAAAATTGGAACCTCAAGAACACGTTTTTCGAACTTAGCAGTAGAGTACCTACCTATATGGTCTTTGCTTCGCACTGACATTGACAATCGAGTGGCGATGACAATGACAATGGCAGCGATAGCGAGCGAGAAGAGAGATTTGTTCCGGATTAAAAATTGTTGTACCTAAATAATTTATTGCTGCTCTTTTGATTTTCAGTTAGACAATTGTAATATTTTAATTATGTCTTTTAATTTTTTGGTTAGCATTAACAAGTCGACGTCGGTTTTGAAAGGTAATGAAAGCTCGATTATTTTAAGGTTATGTTTGCATTACCTAAGTATTAAATTAAGAAAAAGAAATTATTTTATTGGAGCATACCAGTAAACATAGCTTAAAAATCTCATTCTAACTTATATGCTACCAAAAAGGTTCCACCACAGATATAATACATTATATTTATACGTCTGTGGGTTCCACTCGGCTTTATGACGCTGGTTTTCAGTGGAAACTTAAAAAGTGTTAGATTGCTCTACTTGTAATGATAAAACAAAAAAAATTCAATGCTTTCTTCATGCAAGTAAATATTGAAATTTATAAAAAATGAATAAAACTGATCCCTTGGATTACAGATAATGAAAAGGTTAATAATACAGTACAGTATGGCTGTTAGTTGTGAAGTTGGGAATTTAATTAACATGTCTTAAGGTTTTGCTTAAATGTCTTAACAGATATCACAATATTATTTACAGAGTTCATCCGCAATGCCAGCAAGAAAACTGGTGGTAGTACAAAGAATACCAATTGCAAAGTGAAACCAAAACATAGAGGATGGAAAGTGCAAGATGGTCATTTTGTTAAGGCTGGACATATGCTTGCTACTCAAAGAACACCAAGATTCCATCCCGGATTAAATGTGAGTATTCATTACCCATTTTTCTGTGACAAGTACTTGTATACAAGACATTTCACAATATCAAATAAGCAAATGTCATAGCAGCCATCACTTAGTTTATCATTACATTTGTGTTGCTATATACAGGAAAAGTGTTCTATATATTTGAAATACTAATTTCATATTTTTCAGGTCGGATGGGGTCGCAATGGAACCCTATTTGCAATTGAACCAGGCCGAGTAGTTGTTACTTGTGAGAAATTTGAACCCAACTGGGAACATACCTGGGTAAAGCGAGTGTATGCTGGTCGAGAACACCAAACAATATTAAAGAAATACTACAATGTTATACCTGAGCCTCAACATCAAAGATTCAAATTGATTGATGAAGTTTGAAATAGTTTATATAGTAAATGTAACATAGATAATAGTTTGTAACATAGATAAATTTTGTTTTATTTTAAAACAGGTCTTCTAATTTTGCATGCCAGTTAATATCATATCTGCATCTTCATCCTGTCGGATACCTTACCTTTTGACAGAACAACAAAGTTAGTTGTAGTAAGTCTGAGAATATAGATGACTTGAACCTATTTGTAAGCATAATCTAATTTATAACCCTTTTTCTGATTTCTTGGTTCTTCTGCATCAGTACCAGAGATATGGGAGTCCCTTTATGCAAAAACTGAACTTTATCCAATCCAGGATAACGGGCAGTGGGCTCCTCTGCACAGATGTGAAGATGTAATAGGGACTAATGATGGGAGGAAAAAGAAGCGAAATGATTTAAAGTATCTACAACAATAATATGTCAAAATATTTTCGCGTTAATTGTAGTGAGTATCAGTGAAAAGAGGGTTCCAAACGTTATTACCAAATCGTTTATTTCGAAGTAAACCCCTTTCCCATTGGGTCCTACATCTATACATACGTATCGTAGAGTTGATCGCTTCGCAACAGATGTAAGTAACAGTTACATAAAAAATCGCAGGTAGGGAGAGATTGCCGATTTTCCGGAGTTAAAATTGCTTCCGGCCGGTCCGGATGTTGTCCGGTGCCGGACGGCACTCCACTCGCAGCCAGTTTGAACCGGTTTGCACCAGTTTCAGCTTATCAGCGTACTCGTACGAGTTTGAGTAGCGCAATCTGGTTAGAACTGGAATTTCTATTTGTAGTTTGAAAGTTCTACATTAGTGAAAGCTATTCAAACTAATTTGAATAAAGTATGTAGAATCTGCGCTCGGTATGAAGTGGAGAAAATGTACTCATTGTGGCGCGCTGCAAGGTTTCTTGAAGTACCTACTTTTAAGTTATTTGAAATAATAGTTATTTTAAATTTGGTATTATAAGAAGTAAACCTAGAAAAAAATCGGCCTACATTTTAAAACATTCAAATTTGTCTGTATGCAATGCATGCACTTATGATTGTATGTGGCATGTATGCTACAACTTGCTACGATGACGCTACGACAGTGCTACATGCTACGAGTTGCTACGATGGTGTTACGGCAATACTAGGCAATAGTTACTTTCGTTTTCTTGATTCACAATAAAGCTTCCTTTTAGAACTAGTTTATGTTATAGATTTTGTGCAGGCTAATTGCTTTCTTAAATTCAAATAACATGAACGGAAAAGGAAGGGCGAAATCCTGAGTAAATAAAGAAATAATCCATTTCTGGAAAAATTATGTTATTATAGACTGGGATTGCTACAATAGTTAAATGTACCTGCTTAATTCAAATGTATTATAACCGCACGAGAGTACCCGAAACCGACGAGCTTGCATGAAGAGAATTATGAATGATTATGTAGCAAAAGAAATATACAGGGATCATGGCGATTGGAAAGATGTAGTCTCTGCCTACCACTCTAGGAAAGAGACGTGATTTTATGTATGTATGTATAACCGCACAGGATATAAACTTGATCTAAATACAAGCAAGCAATAATAATTTATAAAGCTCACTGTCGTGAACCCGGCAATTTCTATCATAAAATTTCAGTGACGAAGTGTTTCTATGATCACCTATACCTACCTATGTAGGGGTTGTGCGTTAAAGATGATACAGATGTATAACTTAAATTGTGTTTATGAAATAATTTTAACTGTTTACGTGTTAATGTTATTTTGTCAATACGGGGTTAATTTAAACATGTTGCTGCTTAATGGATTAGATATTACAGACTGCATACCATAAAACCACACATAGCTATAATGGCATAGCCAAAATTATTTCTAGAAAGAGTTAATCTTCTTCCTATTGTCTATAGTCCCGGTTACATCCTCATAAAGCTGGAGAAGAGCCCAGGGTACAGCCTTGATTATCGATCCTGGATTGGATGAGTCACGTTTCTACATGAAGCGATTCTGACCTTCGCAACCTTTTCAGGGGACCGTATTGAATGGTTTTCAGGAAACCTCACGATGACTTCCCTCGGAGAGAGAGCATCTTAGGAAAAGTTTAACAAAAAGTTGAATTCCTGTTCCCTCGACATTTTCCACCAGAGTAGGCGCGCCCTCGATGCAGCGAAGGGCGCTCGAGATTTCCCACTTGTAATTTTTCTCGGCCGCCATATTGCATTCGCCCAATAACACCCAACGCCCGCTGTTGGGTATAACTCAAGTGCTAAATTAAACTTTTTGCCAGAAAACTTGTCATACGCCAAGGCTTTATGGATTGGCTTGTTTCAGATTTTACGATCTCTCGTGTTTTTGTGTCAGAATAAATTGAAAAAAGTACCTAGAACTTACCTATTATCTAGTTTATTTGCAGTTTGGGGCTGTTACCTACTGCATACTAGATTAGTCTGTTATTAGAGTACAGCTCAATCAATTATATTACCTTAATCTAATTTTGTAATAGCTTTAATAATTTTTAAATCGACCCACCTATTACATCAGGATAAAGAAGGGACTTTTACAGAAGGACGACAAATTATGAAAAGAAGCTTAAAAAGTTATGTCAAACATGAAAGAGCATTCATTGTATTTTTGTTCGCTACATGTCGATTCTAAAGCGCTCGCTTCTCTAAGATGTTTTCAAAAACATTGTGCTGCAAGATTCCCAGCGCGATATCAACCTTATCTCATTAAAATAAAGTTGACGGATGCTTGGAGATGCTCGTATGCAGACGTTTCGTCCCAATTACAGCGAATTGTCAGTGTTTCTGTAATGAAAGTCTCGAGTGGCGCATTCTTGGGAGTAACATTGTCGCTTTCCTTGAAACCGTGACGAGGAAATATCTTATAAAAATGTGTAAATCCACTTCATAACTCTTTCTCTCTTTTATCTTTGAGTCTCCACAGTTGCACCTACAAGCTATGATTTGGGGCCTGGAGTCCGCTGTTAGACATTTCTTTTTACTTTGTCCGTTTAATTATTTTTATTGTATCTAAGAATTACAATTAGAAAAATACAAAGCATTATCTAAACAGTCTTTCATTGGGTTAAGCAGAGAACCTTTGTGTGGGTTATAATAAATAGGTAATATATATAAACATTCTTATATATATAACTACTTACATAAATATACGTTAAACAGTCTTCAGTTTTTAAGCCTTTTGTTTTTATAACTATAACTAGGTTATATTTATTGTAGGTACCTTTGTTCTATTGAGTAGTCCTTTGAGTCTGAGAGCTGACTATGAGTGTTGCTGTTCTGTAATGATAAATATGCAGGGAGATTGAGAAGAAAACTCATTTATTAAAGGTTGTAAATAAACGGCCAGGCCTAAAAATAGACTATATAATATTTCCAAAAAATATACCACATAATATTTTTAATCTTATTCCTATTCTTCTTTTTTGCATACACAGTAATACATGTCTCCAAAACACGACCCTAAGTTTCCGGCCCTTTTTTAATCCAACTCCCATTTTTACGATCGTCAACTTTTTCGTATAAAAAAGTTCAACACCAACCTGGCGTGGTAATAAACATCAGCCCTAAAGAAGGGGGTACTTTATGATTATATTTTTATAACCTTACTTATTGTTTTAATCTTTTAAGGCACCTTTGTTACCTTAGTGAAGAGGATACTGGGAACCGTAGATATTAATTAGGTATTAACTAGCTTTTACCCGCGGCTCCGCTTGCTCGAATTTACCTACCTACAAAAGAATACAGGTCCGTCCGCGCGAATTTAGAAGAATACAGGTTTTTCGCAAAATGCCACGGGAACTATAGTATTATAATAATTTACCGGGATTAAAGAAGTGACCTATTTTGCGTTAAGAGACAATAAACAAACAAACTTACTTTGCATTATTTAAGATAGGATTACAAATAGTTATGTCATGATGAGACTCGTGATTGCAATGCAAACGCTATAGTAAGTATAACAATAGGTATATTAGTTAGTTTCACAAAAAAATTATAAAGGTTTTAGCGCAAAGATGTCAATAAACCTGACTTACCTACCCTAGGCGGAACCAGGTCCCCTCTCCAAAGAGTGAGCAAGCAACAATGTTTAACGCCAAGAACTGGGTTTCTATTTCTTCGTTCCAACTATTACTAAAGAACCAATCTAACTGGGATTTACATCCCAGTACTATTACTAGTAATAATAACTAAACTGTATAAAAGTCCTATAACATTCGGAATCCAACAATTCAACTAAGCGAAACTGAAAGGGGCACGCACGAGCGTTCAAAATAAAAAGTATTGAATCGCACGCTATTTCGTATTCGTATTTATATCGAGAACGTATTAGATCGGTATCGATTCGAGTCGGACTAGGTGATTTACATCGAAGCCTCCGTAATTCGTTGCCTGATAGACGTTCAAAATAAATCAACGTTGGACCCCCGCTAACCGGGCATTTATCTTTTGATAAAAAAGCGGGCAAGGGCTAGTTGCATGCTTGAACGGATGCATGGCCTGATCATTTACTTTCTCCAGGAATGGATTATTTACATTAAGTAGTCTCAGGATTGTGTGTAAAGAAAATGGCGTTCCTATTTTGTATATAAGTATAGGTATATAATTTTTGTATATTTGTATACTCATGTAGGTAATTACTTTATTTTTTGATGATATTTATTATGATATTTATCCCTGAGTAAGGAAAGTTTATATTTTATAATTAGGTATATCACAACTACATATTATAAAGCACCACATATTTTTCTGTCTATATGTATGCGCTCATCTCGGCAAGCTGTGAACTGATTTGGTTCCCGGTTGAAATGTTGGAAAGAGGGTTTTCTGTGAAAGGTTAATATCTATTAATGATACCCGCGCGAAGCCGGAGCGTGTCTGTCCATGGATAGTTCTATACTGTACGCAGACATTAAAATTACCTATAAGTCAGATTATGTTGTTTGTTGTCTTTACATACATAAAAACTGCATGGGTTCCTTGTTAACCATAGGTACAAAACTAAAAACGGAGGACAGGCCTAATTCAATGTAATTTTGTAAAAATAGATTTACCTCATGAATTTCGCATCAATTTGTTTAAATCTACTTAATAATCCTTTTAATATTATCCTTATTATTAATCCAAGCACGCTTATGTACCTATACACGGAGAGGTTAGAGGTTTTAAATTACCTCACAATGCTCGTGATTCATTGAGGTTTTTCTTAAGGGGGAGGCTGTTAAGTAACGCAAAAAGATTGCGACATCGAGTATAATATTCATGGGAAGACATAATTTAATTCTGAAGACAGCCTGGCTCGGTCGCTTGAGATTAGACATTAGACGCCTGTCTCCAAAAATGTGTAATGAAGGAGGATGGTCTCCAAATATGAAATTATTGACTCAAAGGAGATATTTCCTCCTTTATTGTGTGAAACGTGCACGAATGTTGTTAACGTTATATGTTACATTTGGAGGTTTTTCGTAGCTACACTTGTGATCTTATTTGTTTTAATGTAATTTGTGTCATAAAAGTAACAAAATACGTAGAAGTAAAGAAATAATGTTTTATTTGGCAGAGATTGAGAACATTTAAACTTTAAAAACGATTATAAAATTTATCAAAATTATTTACCTAATTAGGATTTGAAATTAACTTCTATTTCAAATTCCATAGATAGGTATACATATTATCCTAAAATATTACACATGTCAAAGCCATTGAATAGGTAAAGCTTAGTTAAAGCTAATAAAAGCACGGAAAAGAAACACAATAACAAATGAACATCAACCAGCCGAAAACAATCAACGTTTGTACGTACAACTACATACAGTTCATGAAAGGGTGAAACGGAAGATAAACTCTTTGTAGGGGGCAGCACAGGCGACTGAGCAGCCAGAGAAGGGTTGACTTGAGTGACGTGACGTTTACAGGTTAACTCGGTTAACTTGTTTGTTAGCCTTCCTCGTAAAGCTATAGATGCATTGAATGACACGACAGGAAGCGACGCGATGCGATACCGACGCGGGTAAGTTTTTTTTAAAGATATAAACACTACAAAGCTTAGTTTGATTGTAACCCGAAATAATCATAATCCTTCTAACGTTAGTCCCAGATGCATCAAAGGAACTGAGATTGCTTTTCGCGCTAAAAATAGGCGTCGCGCTTGCGAGAGAGAGATGCAATTTTTGGCTGACCTCCGTGTCTCCTGTTCACCTTACGTAAAGCAGCTTGCATCGTGATTGTACTAGGTATAAACCCTTATTTTCAGCTAATTGAACTAATTTAATTAAACACATATTTATTGATTGAGATTTATATTCAATACGGGCTGTTGTCCGCGACTTCGGCCGCCTTAAATATCTAAAATGTTAACTTATTATGTTATTCCGATATATAAGCTATATTACTGCAAAGTTATATCAAAATCCGTCCAGTAGTTTAGTAGTAATTCCAGTAGTTTTTGCGTGAAAGAGTTTACTCATTCTTACAAATTTTCACATTTTTATTATTATGTGGGTATTCCATAGTATCACCTAACTAGTTATTCGTTATTTATTCGTTAGTCCATTCTTTATATAAATTCAAATTAAGTATTCTTCTACAATTTCTTTTGAATAAAAGTGCATAGCATAATATTAAATTAGGTTACGGTAAATTTAGCGTACTTGATTCTCTAATAAGGTATTCTATATGCAAGTGGGTTCTTTCACAAAGAAAAAGTAAATTATTTCCATGGAAGTCAGGACTTTCGCATAGTTCATTTGAAAGCGCTCTTTTGTAATTATGTATGTAAAATCTTATTATTACAGTTATTAAAGTTTAACAAAGAGAGTCTCTTAAATTAATTAATATTTTATTTTACCTATGATTACTGAATATTAACTGAATATTTAGTTCGTATTTAAATAACCGACTACCACAGGAATAAGTAATAGTCTGTTATTTAAAATACAGGTACATTATTTTATTCATTCATATCTTCCAAAATGCAAGAAATACCGAGATTTCAGTCCGTATTTACTTTAACAATTGATAAATCGGATTCACCCCAAGACAATAAAGTATTGCCCATCTATCGGTAAATTCCATTTCCCATAATTCAGGCAATTTCTGGCATTGATCAATTGGCTGATACCAGACGCTACTGGATCCCGGTTTATTTAATTTTCTGGCAACACTTTAAAATGGACGATTCTGCCCTGTCTTATCTGTTTATTATTATCAGTTTATTTTTTATTGATCTACCATTTCCGATAAAAATTGACTTTACCGATGTTGGAATGTTTTTAAATCTTCTAACAAATCTACATTTGATATGTAAATCACATTTGTTAGAAGGTTCAAAACCATTTTATTTGCCGAGGTTATCGAAAAGTAAATATTTATTTATAGTCTTCTGATACAGGCAAGCACTTTGAAATAGAGGCTTCCTATTGCCATGAAAAAATTCCACTATTATCACGGCATGTTAACTTAAACAAGTATAATATTTTTTCTATTTATTGCTCACATATGATGAGGCATTGGAAGATACACGAAGTATATTATATACCTACACAGCATAATGTTTCTGCTCTGTTCGCGTACAGCTACGAAGATAAAACTGTATGTAGGTATATTTTTTGTTACATTTATTTTCAGACGCGGCACCGCGGGTGCTGTTTTAATTTTCCGCCATCCTTAAATTTATACGTTCCGAATGGGAACCGTCTATATTTATATGGATATTAATTTTTAAACCGGTTGAAATTTACAGGGGTGGTTTAGATCAGATATTCTAGAGCAAGGCAAAATAAGTCTAAAATATTTGTTGATAGTAGTGTATTATAAATTTTCGAAACTCCCAACATTTCCTGTTGCCATAGGAAATTTATAAGTTTTAATTTTGCATGTAGGTTTCTTAGGATCTACATTCCAAATTCCGTCTTACATATACTTGTATTGTTGTGTGGAACCTTCCTTCATGTTATTTATTATAAACAAATATAAGCAGTAGATCTTGCTCCAACGTACGCCAATTACATTTGAGAAAATAAAACCTCTAAGGGCTTCGATAAGGGATCAACTCCCAGCAGATTTTTATATTTCATTCAAGATAAAGTCTGTACAAATCGCAAATATAAAATCTCAAAGACCAAGTATCCAAAGTCCACTCAACTTGCGCTCGAACGCGCATTCAGAATGGCCGCTGTATTTATAGTATTCGGCAGGAAAATAAATATTTTTAAATTTGGAACAATATGGCGGACAGCGGGTTGCCATAAATCTAGGATGGCCGTAATGCGAGAAAACACGGCTGGAATTCTTTATGAAGGGACGGCAGATTTAAGTTCAGGATAAAATCGGGAGATGAATGCCATCAAGATGTTTTGTAATTCATAGAAGTCATATGGTAGTAAATTTAAATAGGCTATATATTTAAACACTTAAATCCTCTTACTTGCGATTTGTTAGAATAGAACCACTTCATCACTTTCTCATAGATGTCGTAAAATACGTCTAAGGGAATATGCACCTTCCTAGTATATCTTATTATTCAGGTATAAGTTTGGTTTGCAATGGTTGCGGTAATCAGATGAAATTCGCGTCGTGTAAAAACCGGACTTAGTCATTACAGGATCGTGGTCAGATGCTGAATTTTTGGCACACCTATTAACTTAATAAGTACGTATAAAAATGAGAAACGTCCTCGTATTAAATTGAACAGTGGTAATGAGCCACTTTCTCTCCCTGTATGTAATGGTAACAGTACAAACGCATTAGTGCATCATTAACTGAACGATAGAACAGTCGGACATCAGGAAGGTTAAGAAATCTATATCCCTTGTTATTGTAGAGCACAGAGAATGGAAGACTGGTTGGTCTGGTCACTGCTCTGTGTCTTAGTGTAGGTATATCCTAATAGTCTTTTGTTCGATTTGGGCCTGTTCTTATTTTTTAATATCTGCAAGGCGGGAGCAACCTTGTGTAGTATCAATAGATTCCGTTCATGGTATGTACAAAAAGTTTGTCTGTTTTTAGAGTTTCTGCGATTCCCGAATTTTTCCTTTCCGACGGGAATTACGGGAATTCCTCTCTTGATCCGCTTAAAGTTAAAATTTTAGACCTAATGCAGCTGTATGAGCTTTGATATGATATCAGTCGGTATTGATTGACTGACTGTAATAAGTATAAAGGAAAACGTTAACTGAAGTTCTTTCTTAGACTTTTCTTTACCCTGAGCCTATAGACAATAAAACAGGATTTATAAGAGGTTCACCAGCGCTTGAACATATGTTCTATTTCTTAAACTGGTTAGTTGCTAAGTAAAGATGACGGCAACTTCTCAATTTCCAGCATAAAAATATGACAATTCAGTTGATCTGAATGAACCGATTGTTCAGTGGTAAACCAGTATTGGTTGATTGCTGCCGGTTCGACGCCGGCCCAAGCGCCGTCGCCGCGGGAAGCTTTTTAATTTTCCGCTAGCCTCCAATTTATATGTTTTCAGGCACCCGTCAATTTTGGCGAATTTTAATTTGAACGCTCCGTTGCCTCTGAAAAGGCCCTCACTTTATTCATACCTGTGGAGACCGTTCAGTGTATATTGTTACAATAATTGTGGTAATTTATGAAAGTACGATGTTCCATTGTTATAGAAATTCATCAAAATTATCGTCAACATTATATACTTACTAGTAAGCTAGCTAGCTAGATTTATATACATATTTACGCGTAGGTGGGAAATTTCGTTTGTTCTTGTGGTAATTTTTAGAAAAATAAGAATTGTTTGTATTACTGAGTACATAATAATAAATTGAGTGGTTGACTTAAAATGCATAGATTTCTCAAAATTCCCTAAGGCTTCAAATATAACAACAGTCGTTGAATACGAAGTTGCAAGCAGAGACTTGTTCCATAATTTAAAAAAAAAACTGGATTAATTTATGAAGCAGTCTTTAAGTCGTAATACATGGACATTTAAATACCAAAATAATAAATATCTAATCGGGTCTCTTCAGTTCATAGTTTAGATACGAGTACGGATTAAGACGAGAATCGATACAATGGAGTCTATTTTCTAAGTTCCTAGCAATATAAATACTGGAGCTCAATTCGGCTGCCCCTAATGTATGTACATAATAAGCTTGCAAGTGACTTTTATTTTTTTTTTAAATCGTCAGGTATGTATGTTTTGAATTATCGCTATGGGTCAAGCAAGCCTTAGATTTGTCAGAATTCAGGTCAAAATTTGAGTTCAAATTAATTCAATCAAGTGCAATTTCTACGACTTTCAAATTTTTACATGATCATCTTCTAGTAGGATTGTATTATATTTTTGTGCTGTAATCGTGTATGTTGTAAGGAATAACTTGGTACATTTGAAATAGAGCAATAGCTATTGCATGGGGCTACACTCTGATAGGTTTCTTTCCTATGCAAAGGTTAATAAAAAAAATCATAGTACCACACCTTCGTGAGTAAAAGTCAGTTGTCTCGGCTTGACACTGTACATGTAATATGTACAAACATCAAGAAGCCCATGGTACAGGGGGAGTCTGGAAATTGCAAACATAAAGTTTCTAATCGACGGATCTTTTATTCCCTAGCTTTCGAGATACAGCCCATTAGCTTCGTAATGGGGAGGATGTTCAAAATTTATTTTATCATCTCTTGGCACGTGATGTCTTTGTTTTAGTAGCCGACGATAAAAAATGTAGCAAACAAATGGTTGATTTGTGTCATTCATGGTTTTATGCGGTTTTGTATTGACACATCCTGTGATTAGGTCCTCCTAAAGTAATCGTTATTTTATTATGATGGTTTTATCAGAAATATAAACAATTCGCTTTGAAAGAACCGAAGGAGATAGGAGCTCATAATGTGCTCAATAAAAATAAAGCAAATTCTCATCCTGTTCTGGCGGAGCCCGGGGAAAAGCGAGCACTCTATGAAGTATAAGAGGTAAGTATTTTGATTAAGCATAATTTACTATAACTTTTAAGTAGTTAATTAAGTAGCACAATATATCCGCTTACGCAATTGAGCGTGCAGCGTTATAACTTACTTAGCGGCCCGCCACAACCTTGCTTGTAGTACCGTTTTTAACAGTAAATAAATTTTCAGGATCGGTACAGCATTTTTGAACATGAGCCGTTATTAACAAACGAACAAAGGTAAAAACTGAACCTTTAGCAATATTAGCATAAATATATATAGAAATAGTCAGGCAATATTAAATGATATCCCATCAAACCGCCATCGCGAGCCAGCTTCCAATGGCATCGCCGAGTGCACTCGTTCAAGCGTGCATTCGTATGCAATTTATACGTCTCTCTCAGCGGGAACGGCCATACATTACGGACATTAGAACAACCGCGATAGCAAGCCTAATTTATACGCAGATGGAAAGTTCCCTAGCACAGGTTTTTGTCTGCGAAACCTTTGTTGCAAAGGTACTAATGGTGTTAGCGAACGTAAAGCTGAATGTGTAAAGGCTTTTGCTTTGGTATCGTCAGTTTCAATTGTGTTTGTTGGCTGCATTCTGTTGTTGTTTAAGATCTGAACAAAAAAGATGAAATTAGTGTGATGTGGTTGTATGTGTGTAAAAAAAAAATCCACCAGCGGGGCAAGCAAGGCACGCGCGACGCCGTTTTTATCGCGTGAAAGTTATGACTGTCCCAATTCACGTCATAATAAAAAGCGAAACAGCGATAGTTCATCGCGCGTGCTATGCTAGTCAATCAATATGGCATCGTTACAGTCATACGAATAGATTTTTTTTTCATGTATTATTATTTGATTTGTTCAGTATTTCTAACATACATTTGACCACAGTTTAAAAAAGTGGAAATCATTATATATTGCTTAAATGAAACGAAAATTACTATTACGAGAATTAAGAGAAGTTAAATTTTTTGCGTGCAATTAAAGCAAGAAATTGGGACAAATTAACATGCGTTTATAATTTAAACTTTATATAAGAACATTGATATATGTAGATCGTATGTTGCCTGTAATACCCGATATCTCAATTTGCTTTGTTGATATCGATTGCCTGGCTTCGCCTCAGGTCTACTTCGAATTTATGTTGTGGTACTAGCTAGGGTTACCATATATTAAATCTGATGAAAATACATCAATTAAATCAAATCCAATAACAACCAATAGTAAACAGCCAACGTCGTTTGGGTGTTGGAGTTTAATAATATTCCAAGTTAAAAGATTTTTGTTTATTTGCAAACTCTCTTTAAACAGTCATTGGATTAAAAAGAATATGTACAATGGCGAATTACTTATACTATCAAATAGGCAGCGCATATTATTAAAAGTACAGAAAAAAAGCATCTTTTTATAGGTTTTCATCTGTGCATTATTTTCCACTTTGATCGTTTCCGATGCAAGCATTGTATTCATTAGCTCACTAATGTTGGCTTATGCGCTCATTGTGTGAAATATAAACCTATATGTACTAGACTAAAAGCATTCTATACATGATTTTGTTATACAAATTCTGAAAACCCTATATGGTATCCACTTGATTACATGTCAAAATTTATATACAGTAACTTACATTAATAGCTAAATTTATATATGTATGTATATGCTTTAAAATCGCTTTAGCTAGCGAACAATACAGTAACCGTTCAGCCGTGAGAGTTCATTTATTTTATGTTATTATACCCATCGAATCTCTATTAAGTCTAGTCAAAATAACCCTTGTATTTGCGCATTGTTTTCTGAAACTGCCGATTCTGAACTCCAATATAGAAATTACTTTAGTGAATGTCTGAATTTCGGTTTGATAGTTTATACTGTCTGCTAAAATTATTTTGTTTAGAAACTTGTCTTTATTATATTATTCATTCATTCTTTATCATATTTATTTATAAAAAATATGCTATATTGATAGGATAATATATCCTACATATATGCTGCTAACAATTAATAATAAATATCAACACATCTAGTAAATAGTTATTACATAAATAGCAATATATGCTTTGACCATCACATTATTGCAATTGAAAATAAAAATAAATAAATTAATGATCATGTAGTTACAACGTACTGAAAGGAAAAACACTAAATCGTTGAGTTATTCAAGTACTTACATATAAAGTTCCTGAACAAACTGTCTCAGACTCTCTCACTTTTTTACATTTATTGCATAAATGTATTTTGTTCATTTTCTATCTAAAACGATGTGGCTCAGTAGTGTGTGAAATTAAAACTTGTAGAAAAGAAGAAGTGAAGTTGCTACATAACCTCAGATTTGAGACATTTGTGGGAAGTAATCTGAACTTAATACACATTGTTATAAGATATTGTTTTAACTGCATATTACTGTTGCAGTTTGCTCCAACGCCGCCAAAGGGAAAGTGTTGCCAGGAAACGAAATAAGCCGAGATTGTCACCAGGTATTCTTTGAGATATAATGGTACAATACTTACTCTAAGTTCACTAGGGAGAAAAGCCTAAAGCCTCTTTTTATGCTACTTTTAACGTTATTTATATTTACCAATTTTAGTATGGAAGTTTAAAATAATATATACAGCTACATACTTATAATCACGTCTTTATCCTTTACGACGTTTACCTTAGACAGTTGGCTCTGCTACCCCAGCAAAACCAATTGTCTAGAACAGACTGAAAGGCCACGTAAAGCTGTGTAGAAATTAAAAGTATTTAAAGAAATATAAAACAAATCTGTACGTCTTTCCTAATAAACTATATATTAAATGAAAGGGGAGATCTGTTCTTCACATGCATGAATGCATATTCAGACAACATTCTGTTTTTCCCATATAACGTGAATAAAATACAAAAGTTTGTATTGTTTAATTTGTTTTATATATAAACAAAATTCGTGATAAGAAATATATTTTACTAGTAGTAGCCGGCACAAAACAGTACATAGCAGTATTTTATTTTTACTACTATTTAGAGTTTTGTATCGACAAGATAACAACTAGTGTTTAACAATTTCTTTGGCTAAGTTAGCTGCCAGACTTTACACACCCTTCGGTAATCCTGCGGGTAGCACCCAAACACTCGACGACCCCAATACCACAGCGTCTAAATACATTTTGATAGCTGGCAAAGATGTAGATATATCTAGATACCCACCCATTTTCTCGAAAACCATACGTGTCAAGTTTTCTTTAATAAAGTACAGAAGTATTTTTTTACAGATATGACAAGCCAATATGCAGGTGAATGACGGTAATTAAGAACAGACGACCTTTCATTAAAATATTAAATGTAGATGAAACAATAGAATCTACATGATCGTGGCAAGTGAAAGAATTGAGTCTTTGCCTGCATTTCTGGAAAATGGGCGCATTTTATAAATACCGAATTAAAAAGCTTCGACAAGAATACTCGTATAGTGATCACCATTTCCATGCGATTTGTCACGTGAAGTTTATACACACTTGCAGAATCTAGTTAGATCTATGTCTATTATAGTAAATTTAGCGACGCGATCTTGTCTGAGTGTATAGTTGTCCTCTTACGTTGAGGTAATAAGGTTACCTACATGAAATTAAGGTAACAAATACCTATATAAGAATAAAATCATGATTTCATATGTTTAACATTGAAAGGTTGGTTGGTAATTATTTCCATTTATAAATTCAGGCATTTAGAATATGTAATTTATCACAACATATTACAAAGGCCCCTATTTTCTCTGGCTGTATGTATGAGCTAATCTCCGAAAGTTGAGGTCGGATTTATATTCAATCTCTTTTACAAGAGATAGGTACACGTGTTAAGAATTTAAAATTAAAATGAAGTTTATTAAAAATTGAACCATAAAAGCAGATAATTCCTCTCTTTGGCGATTTAATCAGAATAGACTTAACTTTATTACTTTACCGATATAGGTTAAAAAAATAGCTTACAAAGTAATGATTGTCTCACGAATTTTTGCTTCGAAAACGCGAAGACAAACAGAATATCCATACAAATATTGACGTAGACCTTTGATCCTGATACTTGTCTTGTAATTTAAAATAAACATTCCTGTATACACAAAAGTACCCAAATCAAGTTAGATTTTTCCAATAAATGTAGATTTTTATCTATAACGTCTAGACATTTCTAATTAAAAAACACATTTCGATAACATTAGCTGAACTGTTGTACTATAGTTTTTACTGGCATGAAATTAGTCCCAATTGGGTTTGGCCGTATTTGTTTCGTATAGAAATAGATGAGCACAGTTTTAAACTGAATACTCAGTGGGTACTGAATTTTTGTTTCAAAATTTAATCTTTTTCGCCCTAGCGTATTCCCGGTTACATTCCCGCTGCAGAGCCCGGGGTCCGCTACTCCTATCCCATCCTACGCCATTTGACGAGGTTACATGTTTTTACACAGAGAGTCTGACCTCCGTAACTTATAGGTAAACTATAGAATAGCAATAGTTGCACCGGTTATACGATGCCTTATCCCTTGATCGTATTAAAATAACACGAAAATACCACGGGCCATTGTTTCAAAATGTATTAAAAGGGTTTTTGTCTAGTAGTCTCAATAAAGATTACATTTGTCTTATCAGACAGGTAAGTAATTCATGTCGTTAAGTAGTTCCGTTTGGGCTAATAAATTACCGAATTATGGAGGTAGTTACAAATGAATAATTTGATTGATTGATATGTATTGAAAAAAACAAGCATCATTGAAATTGGCTCACAGACGGCGAAAATATCGACACAAAATACGAACTCGCCCTGTTTGTTTGATAAACAATACGCATAGAGTTGTTGAAATTCACATTTTCAATATTGCAAGTAAAATAAATAAGCGAACTAGCACTATATGGATATAAAAAAATAAATATACATATTCCACGAACATCAATAAAAGAAGTATGTAAAACGGAATTTTGTCACTAAATCATATCCCTTGTGAAAAGACAATATTCATTATAAGTTGGTGAATTCATAGTTCATATAAAATTAAAACCCTCATGTTTTAATCAGAGATCAAGCTTAGTTGCCGTCTAGTAATCCGATTTCATTCGCCAAGTAATGAGCACCATTAAACATACGAACAGCCATTTCTAAACCGTAACAAATACTGACAACACAAAATTAGATTTTAAACCTTACGCCAACCCACTTGAATCTAATTTCGTTAAACAAGTTACTATATCGAGCTAATCGAAAAATGTTGGATACCGTGATTGAGCAACGTAAAATGATCTTTCATTTAAAGTTATTGAGTCGAAATTGACTCGTAGCTTTTGACTCATATACAATTCATTTTAGACCTGAAAAGATATGCCGAACCCCGGAGCAGACGAAATATGAGGATTAAATTCCAGTACTGCACTTAACAAGACTAATTTATGCTGGGATGCACGCGTATACTCGACTTAACTAAACTAATTGAGAGGTAATGGTGCAAATTTTGGAACCATATTGTTTGGTAGGAGTATTGTTCTTTGTCTAGGTCCAATTACAAGTTTCAACAACAAACGCTAATAAGTGTGATGCTAGTTTTGCTATTTCGATATTGCAATTAATATTATGAAAAGGTTATGTGTTATTTTATATGGCATTGTACACGTTGTTAACGCTTTTTAACGTAAAGATAAGAGACCAAAATTGCACTGGTCGGTTTAAGAATTTTCTCCTTGGTAAGAAAATATTGCGGATATATTAAGCTGAATAAACATTTGACATTTTTAAAACGCAATTTGAAATGAAGAGTCAGGAATTTCAGATAAAAATATATTCATATTAAAACATATTGTAATAACCATAAATATTTAAATTACAGCTTATACGTTACCGCTGAAGGCTTCCAAGCAAATTAGACGAAACATTGTTTGAATAAAGTAATAGATGAAATTTTTCACCGTCGGGTTAGGCATATTTGCTCGTGGAGCGCGGGCCATGACGACGGCCCGTGAAATTGCCCTGAGATAAAAAATAAAAAGAGAAGAGAGATCATACTATTTGCAGTTCACCTACTTTGCTTTAAAAACAGATATAATTTTCGATAGGTTACCACTAGGATAACTTAAGACGGTAGAAGATTTTTGCATACCGATTTTAGACAATGCGTTTTTTTTTACATAATATTATTAAATTAAATTATATCGCATCGAGTTTTATAATGAAGATTCTGGGATAGCGTGGCTTTAGATAGTAATTGCATCAAAAACATCGAGTGTTCGCATAAAAGACGGCCTCTGTGGCGCAGCGGTAGTGCGCTTTTCTGTGACACCGGAGGTCCCGGGTTCGAATCCCGGTCAGGGCATAATGAGAAAAGAACTTTTGTCTATATAATTATTTATATAAGTATTTATGATGTTTATCTATATAAGTATTTATTATAAAATATAGTATCGTTGAGTTAGTATCTCGTAACACAAGTCTCGAACTTACTTCGAGGCTAACTCAATCTGTGTAATTTGTCCAAAAAAAAAAAATATATGCCCAAGTGTGAGAATTACGTATTAACAAGGTACCTTTCGCAACGGAAGGTAACCAAACTATGTTGGTAGTACTTATAAAGACTACCTACGTACTAATTAATCAATTGAACGCAAAACATAACTCAGTTTAATGTTATATACCTGTACTGGAGCTAGCAACTATGTACTGTCACTTTTTGAATCTTAATCCTATCATTAAGCCATACAACTGAACTATAGTCCCCACATTTTGTGGCCAAGATTAAGCTGGGCATGGAAATAAGAACCGGGGACACACTGAACGAAATGTACGAGATAATGCCATTGGGCTTTTATTACGGAAATTATTACGCCTTTAACATCGAGTTTCATCTCAGAAAGAAGTCCAAGCGAGAAGCTTACGCATTTATAATGAAGCTCTCATCAACAATTAACCATGTTTGTCTCGAAATGAACACAGGTCACAGCTGTATCTCTGCAATCTCCAAGTTTTGTATCCAAGATGAAGCTGCGCATGGAAATAAGAAACGGGGACACACTGAACGACATTTACGAGATAATGCGTTTCGGCTTCTATTACGTCACTTGAATATGTAATTTATTGATATTATATACGCTTGCCTTCTCCGTGATTTTGATTTGCTGATTTAAAAGTCCATTTAGATTGTTACCTGTCTATTTGGAAAATCAGATGTTACTGTTAGTTCCTTCTTAGTTGGGAAATCGGTTTAAATGATAATTATGTTACTGAAGTACTTATTGCATTTATTTTTTAATATTACTAGGTACTTTGCTAACTACTCGGCTATGCTGGAAATCATACAATTTAATTCATCAGGTATTTAGTAATAATTAAGTATATGAAAAGAGAAATATGGGGATAAACCAACAATTAGTTAACTTGCAAGGTACATAGGCTTTTGAAAGATGTAGCCTGCGTCTACCTACCCCTCTGGGAAATTATTTACTTTTTTACTATTATTTACAATATAATATACATTCAACGCATTTCGATAAGATAAGATCCGAAAAATTGTTTATTTTTAAGCAGTCCTGGACCACTTTGCGAAACGTTAAAAAAATCGAAATGGCTCTTCATTGTTCTAAATAAAAGCTCATATTGAGATTTAAAAGCATTTAAAGCCAAGCGGCAAATGCCCTTTCCGCAATGAAATATTCCTCGTTGAATGACTAAAACCCCCGCATTGTAAATGGCGACAATAAATAATTCGAGTGTTGCGGTTTTTATTATAAAAGTATGCCTGAAAAGCTTGTGAAAGCTTTCAACGCGGCAGTAAGTCTAACATAAAGGCGATTATATCTTCTTACTTTTAAACGTTAAATAATAATAGAAAGTTGGCGATGGCGCCGTAAGCTGGGCTAGAGCGGTAAGTGGCATTTTAACGCTTTGTACTTCAATTTTTGGATGTACTAAAATCCATCAAAAATTCTTGGTGTTACGGGGAAATTAAGATTTATACAATTTTAATCAAAATTTTGTGTGTATTTTACAAGCAGTGATTTGTCTCCATTTTGTTGTTTTCTCTGATAATAATGTTCGGTGACTTACCTAATGGAAAGTAACATATTTAGAGCATTTGGTACCCTAGACAATATAAAGATTTCAATTTTATTCTCTAAAAGTGTTTAGAAGTAACGAAGCATAAAAATCCCAAACACTCCTTAAACGTTAGCTCCTTAATAAAAAATATACCTTTGCTTAGCTTACATGCGAATGTATTTAAGAACTGAACGCATAAAACTTCAAAATTAAAACGTTAGTTCATTTTCCATGAACAACGTGGTTAATAAACAACATTGGTTGGAGTTTCATAAGTAAAATAAGGAGTATCTTAAATTCATAACATTAACCCGAAACAGCTCATTAAATCTTAATAACGAAGTTGTAAACAGCATTGTTCAGTTCCTGTAATGAACTTTTGAAAGACGGTATAGCGGAAAATGTACATTCCTTGCAATCTAATGTACGTGGTTCAATTTAAAAATGCCTTTAAGGTATGAAAGGTTCATCAGGTTGTTCGTTTGAAGAAAACTGGTCTTAACAAAGCGTGCACAAAAGTGTGTAATGTTAAGAAATGTGTTAAAAGTAGAAGCATAAACAAGGATAAGTGAGAGCATAGCATTGGTTTGATTAGTCTATGATTAAATTAAACATTAAACCACATAGTTCTACAAAACAAATTGGAGCGAAAATACAATTTTTGTGTGTATGTATGACTGTAACGCGATAATTTCCGAATCGCTGGTATGATTTTGACGAAATTTAAAATGTTAAGAATCTGTACGCTGTAAGACTCGTAGCTTAATTACACTGCTAAGAGGCGTCGTTAAATTTATACGATTCTACTACTACTACGATTCTACTTCACTGCTACAAAGCGTCGTAGCACTACTACGAAGCGTCGTAGTACTGCTACAAGACATCATAACACTACTACGCTGCTACAAGGTATCGTAGCACTACTACACTGCTACAAGGCGTCGTAGTACTACAACTATACTGCTATAAGGCGTCGTTTAGGCACAACTTAAAAAATATTGCATTTTGGCCTAAGATATTGCAAAAAAAATAACATCGTAATCCCTTTAGGGGAAGACAGTTACACTTTCAAAGGGATAGTGAAAAGTTGACAGCCCAATGCTTAAAGGAAGAATTTTTCTGTAAAGCCTTTCCCATGATTAATATTATAAAACCATGGTCAATATTCTTATACCAACAAATAAAACATGAAATGGAGCGATAATATGAGATTTTATTTATTTGTACAACAAAATCAAATATCGTCGACGTGTTCATTTGGAGATTAAAACCTCCAGGCGGGTGCCACTCGTTGATAACCCGAATTAATACCGGAATTTCAAAATATTCATTTCGGAAATTCGCAAACATTTCGGTAATGTCAGAGTGATGTGCTTTTGTAAAACGCCCGCCAGTTATCGGACTTTGTGTACGAATGATGACAATAGGTTTATGATTAATGATTTAAAAATATACGCTTATCTTTTGGTTTCCCTACGAATAACTTTTTAGCAGTCAAATTATAATTTTTAGAGAAGGAGTTATTTTAATCCACGATAGGCGTTCTTTTTTATTTTGCTAATTTGGCAACGCTACGCTAACACAAGATGTATTCAAAACAAAAAAATACGTAGCACTTCAACGTGAATAACGAAGTAATATGAATATTCTCGTTATTTTGTAGTATGACGAAGGATCATATAAAAGGCGTAAACCAAATATATCCTGGCCAGACGTCGCGACGTATGCACGTCAATGGTCTTACAATTTAAGAAGCTGTAGACCTTAAAAGTTGAAAATGGACCCCAGGCCTAAGAGCATAGTGACGGAGGGTGTAACTAGGAACATTCCAAGACAGAAAAATAGAGGGTATTTACAAGTATAACAAATTAGTTACAATTATTCAATTGCAATACAAAATAAAATCACCTTTTAGATTCAACAAACAAACACACACACAAATTCAATAATTTGAAAAACAAGGCATTGTCACCTTTATACAACGACCAAACAAAACTGAATCTTGTACAATGCACCTATCGCAATATTTTCTTTTCTATCAGACGATGAATGCACGAAGCCATAGATATATCGAGTGGATATTGGACAAAGCCGGGAGCCGACAACTGTTCCCATTTAACCATTGTTGCACTGCCACAACAATGGAACCCCGCTGACCCATTTGTGTTGCCAGTGAAAAATAAAAGTTACGTTAGAGAAACTTTTTGTTTTATCTGTAAATGAGAATTTTTAATCTTCGTTGACGGGAATCGGGAGTTGCTTTGTGCAACAGACTCTTTGAAAGTTGAAATTAACAAGGCGGTGATTTTTAAATGAAAACGAGGTCAGAAATTCCTCACTTCTTCTTTTAAAAGTACCCATATATGGTTTATTAGTATAGGGCTTACCGGTCTTTAATTTCATAATGGAATGTACTGATAAATCTGGTACCTTAGATAATTTTTTTATCAGAATTTTTATTTTTTAATAAAATAAATCTATTGGTTTTGATTTTATGACATGAGGATATCAACAATGACGCTTAATCAATCTGTGTGTAAATTATAAAATAAAAATGCCTCTGCTTGTCCTCAACTAAAGAGCAGCGCCTTAAAGGCTTTGCGTCTGTGAAGTAATTAGTCCTCAGACTCGTAAAATTTGCATGACAGAAACGCTTCCTTGCAAGACTGAATTTCATTGTTTACCTCGGACATTTAGATGCACCCTAAGAGCCATAAAGATGGTTAAAGGTACTTCTATACATACTCGCAACCTGTTTATGTGTGTTTATGAATATTTACAAGAAGGTCCTGTTGAAAACTGGCTTGTACACTTCTTATTAGATTAATCAACTCTTTAGAAAATTAAAACAAGAAGTGTAAAAGCTATCTTAAGCCTATTTAAATTATTTTGCACAAAATATATAGTCTGTTCTGTAGGGAAGAGCAAAGCCAGCTGGTAAAGCTATGCAGTGGATGCCATATCTTATAATTATATCTTATATACTTAGTTACGTTTGTTATGCATTGTTTGAGAGAAAAAACATTAAAGATTTAATTAGGTATATTGTAAACTGTATTTATTCTCCATAATAATTATAATTTTTTGTACTCCTTCTTTCTTTTGTAGTTTTATTTGTAAACTCTCACTATACTTCCTATAGTTCAAAACATTCCGTGACTAAAAAAACGATCTTAAATTTAATAAAAAAAAACCCTAGCTCCTTTCATTTTTCACAAAAATAATTACCAAACTGGCTAATTACCCGAAATCGAACAAACACATAAAATTACATTTAAAATTCGAACGTGTGCCGATAACGACCCCGATGAGGGGTTCCGCGATAAAATTCCAAATTCCATTGTTTATCCGGCAAAAATTGGGTCATAAAGTGAAAGTTATCGCTCCCTAAACCCCAATCACAATTTAAGCTGAAGGATGCACAGCATATTTTATTTTGCCCCTGTTTTTTTAAATATACGCGGAAAGGATATCTATAAATCGTGGTAACGTGACCGGTTGTGTCTGGCAACATTATGCTATTATGCTTTATTGCCTACCTACTGATTTTATGGACGTTCGACTGTCTTATACGGACACGGTATATGATTGATGTTATTTTTAGGTAAACAGAGTTAGGTAATGTTATCGTAAAATTACGTTTCGGTATATTTGATTGAGCATAAGGTTTTGTAGTTACAAACGATTAGGTGTGATGTTTTATATTAGTTATTGTTCACACATATACACAAAAGCATGGTTATTACTTATGGGTTATGAGTTCTACCTACCCTATAAGTAATAAACATGGTTTTGCAATTAAATATTATGCCGGCATATAAGAATAGGACTACTCCATCTCTTTCCAAGGAATGTCTTAAAGTCAACTTAAGGAATAGGCGTATTCATCTCAATACAGGTTACGTTCCGGTTGCAAAGGTAAGGGAGATCTCACGGGAGTCGTTTCGTGTACAAAACCTGACTTACCCAATCCAGGTCCATCGATATGTCTACATTTAAACCTTAAACTGTTATAAAGTATAATATGTTTTATTAATGTGGTACCCGCATCACGGCTCGGTACCTTATTCTTTCTGACGCAATCTTGTGATAGCCTAGAAGAGGTAACATAATGCGATAGGGCTGCCTTTTTGCATCATCTTAGCATAAATAAAGGGTATTATACATTAATTCATGACCTGGACAAAAAAGTCTTTGACCCAAATTATTCAAATAATCTTATTTCTAAAATTATCTTGAAATACCATGGGACTGTGACGGATTCGCATGCGAGCCGGTGAAAAACGTTCGCGGAAACGGTCTAATGTGCACCAGGCACGAACGCGATCGACCTACATCCATGATTGCTATTGTCTGCCATATTGCATTTAATTAGAGGATAAATAAAGGCGACGAATAAAGAATGGTTGTGAGGAAACGTAGGGTGAAAAATTTGCAAATGGAATGTACTTTTTTGACCTGAAACTTTTTTTCAATACTAAATAGGTATGTGATGAATTTATCGGGATGAAAACTAACTAATTCCTTCTCTACACTCTTAAATATATAAGTATACGCAAAATTTCAAGATGTTAAGGTAACAATCAAATAAGTTTACTTTCGCATTTAAATTATTTGTTGTTTCAATGTATGGATAAGGTACTTTTATTTTTCTGTAATATTTATTTAGAAATTATTCAAAACTAACATTTTGTGATTTATGTTTTATTTCGACAAAAAAAAGTAGGAACGGTCCTCAAACTAATAAGATACCTACGAGTCTAAGGCCATCGCTGCCCTACTTCTGATCGCGTGACTGACGAATCAAACTCTAATATTTGATCGACTGATCCAATTCCCGATGATTCTATTCTCATCATGAATTAAATAAAGCAACACAATTTGGTATACTTTATTTCATTGAGGTCAATCTTGTAATATCTCGTTCATTGTTAAAATAGATCTAATCTTGCCGGTAAAATTTTTGTATAGTGTATTGTGTATTAAAGGTATGATATGATTTGTTTTGTCGATTTAAAATAGGTACTGGCCTCATAAGTCATAATGAGAGAGAGAGAAATAAGGAATAGACATAAAATTTCCAAATCAAGTGGACGAAATCCCGATTGGTATTAGTCCGCCATTGTACATATTCTTTTAAATCCAATGCCTGTTTTATTATCTGTTATATTTCTGTGTATGTGCAATAAAGAGTTTAAAAACAAACAAGTATTTTCGTCAACCATTGCTGACCGTACGTTTATTGCCTCTCGCCGATATCTGCCTCTATATTAGGGGAAATAAAAAAAGTTGAAAAAATTAATCGCCGTAGGCTTTTGGTGTTTTCACAAGCAATCAATTTCCAATGACACCGGTGGCTGGGCACGGCGGGAAATAAATATATTCGCATCAATTCACATCCATCATTGGGGACCACTCGAGCTGACAAAGTGATACCACTGACATAGAAAATCTGATTGGTTTTTCGTCTGAAATAATCTAAACCCAGATTTTATTTAGGTTTAATTTATTATAATAATTATAAAACATGCATAGCCAATTCGAATTTGAAGTACTTTGGAGAATGGAGGGCAGATAATGTCTCAAATTTGTACGGCATAGGAGGAAGTAGTAATATAACATTTGTTGAATTTAAAATGATACACAAATTTTCGCGGAAGCCGTTAGTAAATTCTCGTTCAAAGATAAAAATAAACACAATTTGAACCTTATTTAGTGAGATATCAAAGTTCATCCGACGTATCCCTAGGGACTGTTCCGTGGCGGCGGTGGCGGCGGTAACTGATGTAGCTGAAAGTTTACGCCCTGTGCGTTTCATTCATACACGTCAACCTGTAACGAATTAACTGCTTACAAAACTATTTTGAAGGTATTTTTCGTAGTCATAATCAATAAGAATGTGCACCAATTGCCACGTTGCATTTCAAATTTCAACGAAATCGTTAGACCCGTATATACAAATATTACTCGTTCCCTAGTATAGGATAGAATAGTTCTTCCTCCAGCATTAATGTTTATACTTATTTGTTTTTAAAGTATCAGCTGATTATCTTGATTTAGTTCTTAACAAAACATCTTAAATACTCGACATGGTAAAAGTTTTCTAAATGAGCGGAATTTTGTAGAAATTGCAGACTATTTAGAGGTGTGCTGGAAGTAATATAAAACTTCGAAAAAGCTTGTTTGTTACCGTAAAATTTTAAGACGACGTTAAAAATATTTAAAGCTGAAAAAATATGTATGTTTGGAAAAGTTATTAAATGCAGCATTATATTTTGCATCAGCTAACTATAACTATATAAAAATGTGACGGTCCTGATTTACACTCTGCTTATATATTAGTCAATCTTCTCCACATGACCAAGCTAAGCATTTCCTTTTCTATTCCTGTCTCTATTTCTTCTTACACATCACTACATTCCCTTATCTCTCAGACTTAAAGACTAGTTATTTATATCTAGACTCGACAAACACGAACCAGTACTACACAATTTGTGTTGCAGCAGCATACATATACTATGACATAGTAACTCAACAGTGATCTGTCCGGAGTTAATTAATAGATCCATCCCTTTGTTGTCGTACAATGGCCGCGTATTGTTCGCATGTGGGCCAATCTTCCCCGTTCTCCTTTATGCGAGATCTGTGGAGTGCGTTGGTGGTATACCTTTATGTTCAAAATAGAATAAAATTAAAAAGCATGACCATTTGTGAAGTCCTCTACCGTACGAGATCTGTGGAGTATGCGTGCGTTGGTGGTAAAATTAAAAATCGAATGAAATTAAAAACATGATATTATATTTCTGAATTAAAAAACTGAATGAAAGAGACTTACTGTTATCTTAACTTTTTTTTGTGAGTATAATTGTGTGCATGTTGAACAAACTATAACCATAGGTATCTTAACTATTGCATTACTGTGTAATGAACTAACAGATAACAGTTTATTTTAGTCGCACCTAGTTGAATTTTAGAATGGGGAAATTATATGCGAAATATAGAATTAAGGTAACACTAAGAAAGAAATGCCCAAATTACCCACGGAAATGGGAATTATCAAGATTACCTATTATAAGATTATTAAAATTGAATTAAAACACTTCATGATTTCAGGAAATAAATGTTCTACTCCTGAACTTCAAAATACGGATAGAGTAAGATAACATTTGTCTTCGTCTACTATACGAAATTAATCATGGGCGTGCGATAAATTAGATTGCCAATAAGTTAGTTTAACGAGTTTAGTACAACATTCACGTCATGTAAACGCTGATATTTACACAGTAATAAATTAGCTGGGACGCCTCGAGACATGCGTTACTTGCCTCCAGATATCAGAAACTTGCGAAATTCTGATAAGCGTGGCGAAGGAATTTCTAATGTGCTTGCATAGTTCATATTTTAAGAAAATAGGTTCAAGCCGGTTAGTTTGAAACGATATTGGTTCTTACGAGAGTGTGCATTACAAATTTAGATACGTACATAAATATAATCATGTCTATATCCCTTGCGGGGTAGACAGAGCTAACAGTCTTGAAAAGACTGATATGCCACACGTTCAGCTGTTTAGATTCAAATGATAGGTTGTTAGCACATCGCCTAAAATAATCCTAAGTTTGTAAGCCTATCCCTTAATCGCCATTTACTACATCAATGGGAAAGAGATTGAGTGGTCCTATTCTTTTTTTATGAGTGTCGGGAACGAAACGGTAAGCAAATTTAGATTCTTCAAATAAAATAACGATAAACCGAAACCGATTATTGAACTTTTCTAGGCAATTTCACACATTTACTTATAACTATACTATTCTATTATTTTTAAAATAAAGTTCTTCATAAAACTAATACCTGAACGTGATTTACTCAAAATCGTTGTGAGAATCCCGGGAACAAGATGTGCTGTCAAAACTTCTAGACAAAATGTGCACTCTGTGTATATTATTATGAGAACTCCACGAGCTTGCTAATAAGATTGCTGTGAAAATTAAGTTCACATTATAAAAATGCATTGAATATAGCAGAGAAAAATATTTTTCTGAAAAACTTGATTGTTATACTGTACTGAACTTTTAGGTAAGTAAAGAATTTAGACAAAATTTTGTATAAGATAAAAGATGTTTCGGCACCTAAGAAAGTTTCGGAGTTAACATAATGTATAGAAAGTACCACTCATAAGGCACAGTACTTGTTATCTATTTGTAACTTAGTTGGCATGGAGGTTGCACGTTAATTTGGAAAATAAATTAAAGAAGACGCCTGAGGCGCCCCGTTGCCAGTTAGACGCCGAGTTTAAAGAGCTGTTTAGATGAAAATTTCAAAGGATTTTCCTGACTTTTCTCTCAAAGAGCGCTTTTTGTTTCAAACTTTTACCTGCTCTGAATTGTTGGATATGTTGCTTATCTTTTGTTATTGTTCTGTGATGTAATTATGGGCCGTGGAAGTTCATAACTGAAGTCGAGGCTGAAAGTGAAGTGACCTTTCTTTGAGAGATGAGATGTGTTTCACGAGGTGAAACATAAGAATATTATTTTCAAAACTAAGGCAAAATAAAAATAAGGTTTATTTCTGACGTTTATTTCATTACTAAGAAAATGAACAAATAAGCAACAGTTTTTGGTTCAATAATAACTAACATAATAATATACTAGTTTATCAAAGAGTTGACTAGGTCTAAGACAATAGATAAACATAACGTAAGATGAACATCTATCTGGGTACCATATCACGACTTTTCATAGAAACAAATCTTTTACTATACCTTATTTATTTTGTGTTATTTTGAAGCTATTTCAATGCCGCAAGTCAGGTTCTGTCGAAGGTTATCAAAGTCAATACTAAGCCATAGTAAGCTCGTATTTGGGCAGCTTAAGCCTTAATAATATCAATATTTCCACTTTCCCTGACAGCCGTTTTCGGCTTTTAAGTGAATCTAATTTGGAGTGATACACGCCGCCGTCGCAGCCCACAATTGCGTTAGAGCGGGGTGCTATAAATTTGACAATTACAGACTTGATAGCAAAACAGGAGCGCTAAAACTTCGCTGCGCTTACGATGACCCAAACATCGATTGTGGTGTGTGGTCGGATCATTAGAATTAGGATCACTATAGTATTTTTAGTGAATGTCGTGATTTGTGACTCGGATTATAAGCATTTATACTTAGTAAGGTCATAATTATGTCATTGCCAAGAAGGGTAACAAACGTAGGCAGTCATATTACCTGATTTTACCGTTCTTATATCGCGGCGTTACTCTAGGCTCCAGAATGATACTCATAGTTACATTGCTTAAGAAAGTAAAGAATAAACTGTCTCCATAAGATTATATCTTTTGGTTATTATTCTAAAACATATATGTAGCATTTTAGGCGTTTACGTAAGACGGAGAATATAATGCTGATGGCGTCGCCAAGGCGGCCCCAGTAGACACTACCAAGAAGCCGACAAAAAATGTATTTTGGCACTAGTCTGCAGTTGGAAACAAACAACTTTTAGCAGAAATAATTTGCCGTTCCCGTTTACCTTTATTTGTATACTTATTGCTTGACAAGGACAAAAAAGAAATGCACAAAGTAATTATAAAAACAAAATTCTAAGTGAGCTTTAAACATGCATACAAATAGTCTATATAACTTTCTCGAAAACATTGAAAGGCCACGTTTAGTTGTATTTCTTGATGATGGAATCGAGATTTACATAGTGGCAGGTTAACTAGCCCATCGCTAATAAGTTTATTAGTCTATCTTTTAGTCGTCTTTATGATATTTTAACGTATTAAAACCAAGAAAAACAAAATATTAATATGATAACTTCTTACTAACCAATCAAGTGGTCAGTACCTATAAATGTCATGACATGAAATTTATACTATTAGTAATAAAACCTAACATAAACAGTCTTTATGGTATTTGGGCGATAGAAAATGGCCTAATTTAGCCAACAATATCTTGTTACAAGTTTAACGAGACCATTTTGAGAAAAAATCGCATACACACCTATTTGGGAACATATTTTTACCGGTAATTCCGTCACCGGGAAGAAAAATAATATTTTAAGGTATAAAGAAAGGGTTTTCTTGTGAAACGGTCTCGAGATATTTTATGGGCTTAATAAAATATCATCGGAGTATAAATCACAAGGTATTACGGTGTTACGTCTTCGGAAATTGTTATACTCCTCGCTAATTTGTCAATTTCAGGTATTTCTAAGGGTTGATATTTTTTTGCCGTGTAGTTCCCGGCACCAATAGAAAAGAATAGGACTACTCCATCTTATCCTTGGAATTCTTCTCTTAGGCGATGGCTTGCAACCTGTCACTATATATGAGTCTGCTCCGAGCGCTCGTCGAGTACGGACGTGCTCTGATGCGCTCCTCAAATTAATTGCAAAAAAATATTTTTAAAATAGTTTTAAAAATTCAGAAAAATTGTGAAAAATATAATCTAGTGGACAGTGACACGGTGTGCTTATCAGGATAGGGTCAGTGGCTCCAGACCGAGGTGATTGACGCAATTTTCACGAGCCAGACCACGTGCCTGTGCGAAGTGACTTTAAATAAAAAGTAAGTGCAGTGCATTATTCTTAGACCCTCCGACACGAACAATTATCCCGTATTTTACTCTTGTCTAGTCCATTAGTGTTAAGTTTTTAAGTAAAATTGACTGGCGTTTTGCCTCCTCCTATATTTTAGTTCCCATTTTAGCTACACTATATTGTATTTTTCCTGTATTTTACAACTTTTACAAATTTACATTTTAAATCATGACTCCTAACCCTACGCCAAAGACCGTGTCTTTTAAAAAGACACTTTCCTACTATGATGATAACACGATTTCTCCCACTCAACTATCGAGTGATTCCACCATCACGGACTCCCCTCCCAGGGCACCACCGACGGAATGGGCTACCCCTATAACTAGGAGTAAATTTATTCAGCACTTCCCGAAAACCCCGCTATTAAGAGAGGAGAACAGAAGGAAGATCCTGAGCGATGACGATCGGGACAGGTTGGGCGGCAATATTAGAGGCCTCTTGGAGGCTGCCATCAACGAGGTCGAAACGGCGCTGCGTTTAAAGAGAACGACCAAAGATTCTGTCATTCAAAAGTTAAAAGCGGTGGACGACCTGGTGTGTGACCTGGCCATCTATCAGGAATTGAAAAACTTCACACCAGGTCAAAACCCATGCGTTAGAACGCAGACATCCCCTCCTCCTCAAGAGGAAGAGAATGTAGGTGATATAAAGAGTTACCTGAAGGTTTTGACTGACCGTTTAGACGAGAATTCGAGGACCTTACGGGACCTGAAAGAGGCCATTAACCATCGGGCAGAATCGGGAACAGGAACAGGAGCGCAGTCCCGAACCTATTCACAGGTCGTCGCCAATTTGAGGGAACCACCCGTCACCTACCACTCCGTTATTGTCAACGACAAGGCAGGAGTGGAAACAGGTGACGAGGTGCTGGAGCAAATAAGAGAAGTGGCGGGAGAAGGCGGGGACTGGGTCAGGATAGAGAAAGTAAGAAAAACTAAAGACAGAAAGCTGATCATAGGCTGTAAGACAAGAGAAGGAAGAGAGAAACTGAAAAAGAGAATTAACAATACAGCTAAACTGGAAGCAAGGGACGTAGAAAATAAAAACCCCCTAATTATTCTTAAAAATGTCATCAAGCAAAACAAAAACGAGGAGATCATGGAAAAACTAATTCAACAGAACAATAGGATATTTAAGGAGCTAGAGGAAGAAGACAAAACAATTGTGTTCAGATTTAGGAAGAGGGCTCGAAACCAGTTGCTGGAGCACCTAGTCCTGAGCGTCCCCTCCAAGATGTGGCGTGCCGTGGTCGATGCTGGCTCGGTGCGCATCGATATGCAGCGGATCCAGGTGGAGGACTATTCTCCCCTGGTCTAATGCTCGATGTGCCTGGGCTACGGCCACGGCAGGCGCCACTGCAGGGAGAAAGCGGAAAGGTGCAGCCATTGCGGTGGGGAGCACCAGAGGGCGGTGTGTGAGAGCTGGATGGCGGGAGCCGTCCCATCGTGCCTGAACTGCCGGGCAGACCGAAGTGCGGTAAGTGATAACCACAACGCCTTCAGCTCTGCGTGTCAGGTCAGGCAAAGGTGGGAGGCTCTCGCCAGATCCAGAATTGCGTACGTGTGAGCATGGGTTCTTTGGATTCCCGGCCGTGCCGCGGCACTCTGATTGCTGAGTTGATGGACTTGCGTCATTAAGTAGGCAATTATGTTCGGCATGCTGCGACACGTGAGGGAAAACCGGGGCTCGGTTCACAAGTGAACAACAGTGCACAGGTGGCTCCATGTCAGCGAATAATTGTTATTCGCTGGCACGAAAACACGCGAGGTGCGAAAACACGCAATATTATAGTTGTTAACTTTAAAGGTTTTAAATGGCGGTTTTAGCGGTTAAGTAGTAATAGGTTTTTATGTTTTAAAGGATAATTATAAGTTGTGACTACCCTGTATTAGGTATAAAAGACGGTAGTTTAGTAAAAAATTTTTGACAAGTACCCTGCAGGTATTGAAAAACTTGACTTGTTAGTGATTATTTAAAGTAGGGTAATTATAAATTGTGACTACCCTGTATGCATATAAGACGGTAGTTTGGTAAAAAATTATTTTTTGACAAGTACCCGCTGGTATAAAAAATTACAGCGTTATAAGGATAGCAAATCATGCTAATTTAACAACAGATTCACAAATAGATGTGATTAACAAAAAGTTCTTTTATTTTTAAGCAGTATCGACTATATTTAGGAATATAAACTTGACTATTAACAATATGTTTAAGCAATAATTATTAAATAAAGTATAAGAATAAAGACGGGACATTAAAGTGAGCAAGACGTAGAAATAAATTGTTATTAGGAATAAATATTACATTGCTTCAAGTGTATAATGTAAAGAATTTTAATTTTATAATGTTTTATGTGTAGAAATTGGCAATATTACACTATGCTGAATGTATAAGAGAGAAATTAACAACCCATCAACTGTACGAATATAGAGCAGACTAGATGAGGTAATAGGTTAAGGCATAGTTTTATCATAGAAACTGTAAACAATATTGTCTGAAAATGTCTCTGTCATACAATAGAGAGATACTGCAATAAACTCCCCCTGGGTGTGGTGTAACACCCGGGGGAAAACTAAAAATAAAAAAAAAATAAAAAACCTGTCACTATTTAAATCTCAATTCTATCACTAAGGCAAATAGCTGAACGTGGCCTATTAGTCTTTTAAGACTTGGCTGTGTCTACCCTATATATAGATAAATCATCACGTCTATACCCCTTGCGGGGTATGTATGATATTTTTTATGACCGTTATTTTTTACGTATTTATTATGATAGTTGTTGTAACTTTTATGGTGTAATACAGGAAAAGCAAGCAGACCCCAGGCTGCAGCTCGGAACACGCAAGGAAACCGCTGTTTTCTCAAAAAATAACTCTTTCACGGCGATTAATTTTTCTACGATCAAAACTCGCTTTTCATTTCCGATTTCTGATTATCTTACTTAGTATTTTCTGATCTTTCTATACAAAATGTCTTTAAAGCATTTTATAAATAAAAATACTGTCCGTCAAATTGGCGTAAGCGTCCGGTTAGTATAATTTTGTCGTAAAGTGGCGGCTATTTGTGGCGTGGCGTCGCTTAGTGTGCAACCACATTGTCGGCGAATTCGAATCTACAGACATTTTGTCGTAACTATCCTGATTTCATTCGCTACTGTTCAACTGTTACATTACGTACTGTTACGAAAGAAATAGTTTTTTTACTTAATTTTTTTAAAGAAGTGAAACGTGATCATCTACTTAGCAATGTTAAATGATTAGAAATGGGCTAATTTCTCAGAAACTGATTAAGTTATCGCATTTTTTGTCATAGACCGAGTAAAATCTTTTGTATCAGCCCAGGGAACATCTAGGATTGCGACCCCGGAATGGATACCTATGGGTTTACCAGTATTAATTCATAACAGTAATAAAACAACTTGAACAAAACTGGACAAGTAACTAGTTATAGTTATTGAATTCAATAAAAATATAAATTGTTCCTCTGAAAATCTGAATCCGCTTCAGTCCAAGCCCCACACGAGCTGTGGTTGGATCTATTTGCAGCTTCACCACATCACTTATTCAGGACACATTATCGCTGCCCTGTCTTCCTGTCCAATTGTTGCATTCAGCCATCCAGCGATTGCCCTTACCCGTCCAACTATTATTCATCATGTCTATTTTTGGCATTATCCTATTTCGCCACAGTTCTATCTCACCTCTTAAAATAGCGCACTGTATACGAATATTTTATTCTTTTTTTCACTAAGACATGATATAATTTTTTGTGATGGATAATAATCAGAAGGACCTTGTATAATCGATATAAGGCGACACATACCTTCGTGTCGTCTACACGTTTTTGTCACATTCTTTGAATTAGCTATTAGAAAAATTTATATCTTATTATGTATAGATTATTAAAAAAAAATATAATTGTAAGATGTATTTATGTATAATCAATTAGAAGAAAAATAAGCATTATATACTTATAATATTGCTTAACACCTTTCTTTTTGCGATGTTTACATAAGCATACAATATTTCATAAGCATAAAAATGAGGATTGGACAAATTCAAGCTTAATATTAAGCTAGAAAGTGTTTTAGGGCAAATAAAGAATTTGATTTTGTACTTAAAATATAGAGATCTAAAACCGTGGTAAGTTGGGAATGATCCTTATTTTCGCCGGTGTCAGATTTTCCGACAGTGCACTGAAATGTTGAATATTTTTAGTTAATTGTCTTTAAGTGTCGTCCTGTGTCGTAAGCTTTACGTGAACGAATTGAGATGAATTAATGAGCCAGTAATAATTTATCAACTAAGTATGTTTTTGATACAGATTTAACACAATTTGATAACCTTACATCTATAGATTTGCTTTGCTTTACTGATTTTGCTTCGTGTAAAAAACCTTACCCCTAAGATCATGGTCCAAGGCGCACCCCGGGCTCCTCTCCAGAGAGGTGAGGATGTAACCAGTACTATCGCCAGGGGCAAGAAGAAGCTACTGTCAATTTTTTTTAATATCTTTCCTCCTTTTTCCTTGCTAACTTGACGAAACGTTCAACAAATGGACGCTAGATTCATGAATAATATATAAAATACATTCAATTCAATTTAACCGTGTAGTGTGTTTACAGAACGCAGGACAGAATTGCAGGCAAGTTGCTCTTATCATGTTAATGTAATGAAACACGGAAGTCGTTGTGGTTGGTTTATGAGCTATTGCTGGACAACAAGCGATGACGGGCAGTGGTGGCACTACACGTACAAACAGACAGTGCTTAACCTGAAATTTCATGAATTATTTGACTTTAAAGTCAACTTCGATTCCTTCAGCACTTCAAACTTCGTAAGATTAA
This sequence comes from Amyelois transitella, assembly GCF_032362555.1. Lineage (NCBI taxonomy): Eukaryota > Metazoa > Arthropoda > Insecta > Lepidoptera > Pyralidae > Amyelois > Amyelois transitella. Next base: position 3,979,416 of record NC_083509.1, read on the forward strand.
AAGTAGCCTATGTTATTCAATGTCTTGTATATCTGTGCCAAACTTCACCATAATAAATCCATTGGTTAGTCGATTCGTCATAAATGTTTTGTCTTTTTTATAATAACAGTGCTAGTATTACTTACCCCAAAAATTGTGATCAACAAAAAATTTCCCCTCTTGGAAAAACTATCTTTGCACTTGACCAACAAACAGGGGTGATCGCAACTATGTGTGTATGTTATATAAGTCTTTTAAACTATTTTATAACTGTGTCCACGTAAGTACAGTTCCCTACAGAGAATCATGACTATTTATAAGAACTAAAACCACAGGGTCAGCTTTCCCTGCAGTCCTCTGCAGAGCAAAGAAACAAATGTAGTTTCGTCCTAATCAAGGCTCTACGGTGCAAACACAAAACAATGAGGTCACGCTCTCTACCTTCAGTGCTCTGTGGGTACAACCAAATAGGATTACATAAAGGACATGTAGCTGTTGCATTGGAATTTCAAATGAGTGTATTTTTTAGGCTGTCTGAGTGCAGGGAATGAAATTACTGTGCAAATACTTAAACTCCGTCTGCTCCGATAGGCGCTTATCGTAGTTTACGAATACGGTTAAGGAATTTAAATTTAAACTTACATGTAACTTAACTTATATTTTGGGATACAATATTTTTTCCTACTATAAATATAATAACAGTAGATCGTAAGAAGTGGAAAGACAGAAGTAGGGAAGCGGACCCCAGGCCCTGAAGCTTAATGGTAGAGGTTATAACTGGGAACATGCCATGATGAGAGAGAGAGAGAATAATGACAATAACAGCACATAAAAAACTAACTATGCATAAACATTTTCAGAGAGAATCGACCTTATGTATATGGGGAAAGAGATTACTTTCAAATAAGTAATATGTATATAACTTTAATCTTTAATTCATGCACAGAGGTGAATATCAAAGCACATAGAGTAAATTGTTTAGGCGGTAACATCAGTTTTTGCGTACAATGTGGACAGACTATAATAAGTAACAGTTAAAGTCACTGACAAAATAAGATCAATAAGAAATTCTGAAATTTTTAAGAAGAATAGGCCCGGGCGATTAATTTAATAACATAAATGCAAAGTAAATGTGATAGCAATAAGACTTACTGAACTTTAGAAGTGGTGATGGTTGTACAGAAAAAAACAACGTCAACGGTATGTAACATTTTCCTATAAGGAAAACTTATTAAAGGGGCAAATTAACATGGTATCTATTTACTTTGGTAAATTTCATAGAAATCTTTAAATATGTGCAAATGAAGCGAAACAAAAGAAAGCTGTCAAATAGCAATGTTCTAAGTTTAGGCATATAGGGAAAGACAAACAATTTTCCATCGTGTAAAACACGCATAATACTTATAATACTCGACGCAGGCATCATGGAAACGCCATAACAACGCATTTCAGTGTTTGTCATACCATCCATTGCATCCAATATCCTAATTGACATATCGGTGAGTGCTCCACTCCCTGCCGGCTGTCCGGATTAGAGCCGGCGTCCGGCGGCCGTTATACCGGATAGCTGGACGATTGATGTTAAACCATATGTAGTGTTTAGCTTATATCACCACCATATAATATAGCTTTTTAATGGCGAAATAATTTTTATGCTCGGTTCAGTATTTTAAAAAATTGAAATAATACCAAATGTTACTTTAGTACTTCAAAGTAATTCTGCCTCACAATTAATTAACATTTGTGCTCAACTTTATTTTACTTCAACGCGAGTATGTTTTGCTTGGTATAGTGTAACACATAGAAAAGTAACTAAATATGTATCGAAGATGTATCACAGAAAACATCTTCCCCATTTGATAGTTTACTCTTTTCATTCCCAACACTTTATATAACTAAAGTATTTCAAAATTTCCACCGCCTTTCAAATTCTTTCCCGAGATACGTTTATTATTAAGGAAGGTATGCAATAAGGTGAGTATACATAGTAAGTAAGTGGGGTGTAATGTAAAGTGTCTTATCGTTCGGGGGGAGAACGTAAGGGCGAGTAAAATATGTGACGTCGTGGTCATGCTCTACGGAGCGCGCAAGAATTGTGACCATTCGGGAAGGCTGGAGAAAGTCCATGGCAATTAGGAATTTTACAGCCCGTTTAGAGACGATAGATAAATGTTTAAAGGAGATCCAGTAAAATTCTTGTCGCGAAATATATAACCCTAAGATTGATGAATTTTGCCTCCCATATAAGTTCATTTCTTTTATTTGTACATTGTCTCTTACCCACTTACTTGTTAACGGAATAATTATATGCAGGTTGAAGCAGGTATGATACATACGTCACTGTAAATGTGTGTTCATTGAAATAAATTTCAAACATATGCCCTGAGATTTTACCTACCTACTCAGTAACTACTAATAGCAAATGTAGTGGTAATCAAATATTCCACATACAAGAACTCACACAAGCACAAGTAAGCGAGATTCGGCGGAAAAAGCTAACGGCTTCATTACAGGGTGCCAATCACAACGTCTAGTGTGAAATCATAACTCAGCAAGACGCCAACCCCTCTCTCTAAATCTTTGGGGAAGCTCCATCCATTGCGTTTAATTATACCCCGACCCCACCGCGTACCTGGAGATCGTTAATCTTTCTTAAAGATATATTCCCTTGCAGCAGCCTTCATTCCTCTCCACGCTAATCGCTCTATGTCGCGCACTACATGCGCTATCGACTAAGCTAGGGTTGTCTAATACATTACAGATGATACCCATAGCATGAATCTTCGAGTATATGTTGTGGGATTTCTTCGAGTATCTTAGACTAGGACTAGGTGGTGGTTTATTTAATCTTTCTTAAAGATGTATGACTTCCAGCAGCCTTCATTCCTCTCCATGCTAATGTTCTATGTCGCGCACTACATGCGCTATCGACTAAGCTAGGGTTGTGTAATACATTAGAGGTAGTGATACCGATAGCATGAAGCTTCGAGTATATGATGCGATTTCTTTCAGCATCTTAGACTTGGACTAGTGAAACCGGCTTGTCAGCCTACAGATTTTCAAGTATGGACTAGGCGTTGGTTACAGTGGTAGAAGAATTCGGAATACTTTGTGTCTAATCTTACGAGAAACTTGCGATTTACTTGTTTAAGGTTTATTTTTGTATCTCTTAGGCAAATGACATCAATGTTCAGTGCTGTAAATCATATGAGAAACCGAAGTGTAAGTATTTTCTTTGTCAGCCGATTTACTCACACAGTAAATATTTTAGAGTATATTTAATAAAATGTACTCTAAAATTACATACGTAATAGTTTTGAAAACGAAATAATCACTACATGCTTCATTTCATTATACTCGTAATATAAAGACAACCCTATATAAAACCCTACAGCTTAACCTTTACTGCAGGAACAACTAAATTGCGAACTCTTTGAACCCTCCCCCGGGAATTAATCCGCGTCCTATCACGCCATGATCTCAGATTCGACATTTATGTATATTGATTAGTGGTAAGACGTCAGATTTCAATAAGCTCCATTAACCAATTTGTGTTTGAATTTTGTTGGTTTAAAGTTGGTGACATTTCATCAAGCTCTCAAGTTGATTGGGAGTCAGTTTGATGCTGGCATCCGGATTGATATTAGCAAGTTGTTTAATTACTTCATCTGTTCCATGTATCACAGAAATGTTTGGTACTTGTTTGTGACGTAAAGTAACTATTAAATTACTCGTTCTAATCATAGCGTTTTCCCGGTTGCAATATCATCTGATTACTTCAATGTTTGGGGTCACTTAACAAACAAATATGCTGTGGAAAAATTCGGCAAATATTTATTTTGCAGGTTGTTCGTAATAGGTGCCTTAGATTAGATTTTGTTTGAGCTATAATACTATTATATTCTTTAAACTTATTTGTTTTAAACATTTAACATTTTAGTTGTAATTCACTTTAGCTCATATTTGAACAAAACACACATCCTAAACCCACTTTCATTTCTCATAATTCAAAACATTAGGTATGTTAGAAACTCCGCAGTGCAAACAATAGTGAAAACAATAAATAAACTTTTGTTGAGTTTAAATAGCTATTTCGTGAACATAAACTCACCAAAATTATAATCTTATTTACTCAGCTTTGAAGTAACTGCTTAAAGATGTTTACTCAATTATGGAAGGCCTACAAATTGGCGACATTATTTCCTGCAAATTTACTAATTCCCAAAGAAAATGTTTTTGAGAAAATAGGTTCTGTTACTATATTTAGCTCCAGGGAAAGATTCTGGTGTGCTTTAAATAATGAATATAAAACGATTCATCTGTCAATGCCTATTTAAATCTGTTGTTAATAATAAATCTTCACTGTGATTTAGCAACTCGGCATTAGACAACAAAAGGGCAAGTTAGTCAGTTAATTTAAAGTGTCATAAACCAGAGCCCACAAACAATAATTATTTAGGTGTTGTTGGCGGCTTGAGGGATCTACAGGAGCATTGTGCAGTCCTGTCGGCTGAAATCTGCTTTGCGAATCCCTTTTCATGAAAACGATGGCTTAAAACCTCATTTAGCGGGGTCCCGACGCCTCTGCCACTTAAACGTTATGGCCCAAGAAAATTGTCGCGTAATTTAAATAACTTTGTCGAGTCCTTTCCATTGTCTTCGGTTTCTGTAGCTCAGACGACCTCGAGTGCATAAATCTTGTCGCTTTATAGAGCATCTTCATTTTTGTTTGAATATTGTCTTGCCTCTTTTGCTGTTCGTTCTCGTTATTAAACATTGAATCATGGAAATCTTCTTCACTTTGAATTTTATTTAGTTACGTCGAGTTGAGAACTTCGTGACTACGATTTAAGTAATTCTGATTTTGAGAAACTATTACGGGAATTTCTTTATTTAACGAATGCGTAAAATCCGCAATATATATTTTACCAATGCTCAAAGAAGATTCGACATCAAACTATAGTTTCTTTTTCCTCCTGGCTTTAGCCCCGGTTGCATTCTCACCAATCTGGAGTGGTGCCTGGGGTATGCCTTTAACCATGGACCCTGGAATGAGTGAGTCAGGTTTTTACATGAAGCGACTCCCGTCTGACCTCCGCAACTTTTGCAAGACACGTATTGGATCGATCATGGTTACACATGCAGTTGCTTGAATTTTTTCACGAGCAGGTTTCGTCACGATGTTTTCCCTCACCGTAAGAGCAGAGATTAGTATTCAAACTAATGTACGTTCAAATAAATAGCTTCGAAAATAGTCATTGGTACATGACCGAGATGAGATTCGAACCTGTGCCTTTTGCGCCACACGCATTTTAACTGAGCACCCTACCGATTGGACCACTGACGCTCCTCTACTATATAATCAAACTATCTATAGTTTTACTCTAGTAATGGTTTATTCATTAGTGTATGTTCTAGTGTATTATGAGCTTGTACGCTTACTTTTAGAAAATATGAAATTTTCATTCCCACATTTAATATTAGCGCAGCCGAGTCTTTGCAGATTATTAATTTCCCTAATTACACGGCTCCGTCGAAGTCACAAGTAAGTTACACATTACAGTGAGAGGAATATGAGAGGACACATCAAAGGCAGCCAGGTATGATACCTGGCAACTCAAACAGTTTCTGAACTTAATTGGAAAGCGACCGGCCGCCGGACGTATTTGCTTAGTTCTCGTGTGACCAGACTGAGCTTGTCTGGTTGTGTCAAAGACCATTCGCAGGGCCCCGATTCAAGTTCATAGGCACACATGAGCTTTGTAAACACTTTGTGATGTTATTGGGTATTTTTTGTCAATTTAACAATTGAAATTTTATTGTTCGGTAACGATTTCGATTTTCGATTCAATTGAAATTTTATTGTTTGGTAAAATAATATTGAAAATTGATTTTTGACAACCCATAACAGATGTCAAATTTACTTTGCGTAATACCATAAGATCCCGTAGTAACATTGAAACTAAATCTATGAATTTATTGTGTCCTGCGGGTAGTTGCAAAAGAAATGGTCTAGCGTTTTCCATAATGCGACGTACTTCGTCATCGGTGTCTTATCTACCCAAATACGGTTTGGGTTTCAGCTATTAATCACTGAATAGTTCTAGGCATAGAGTAAGTATAGGTTTATTGACGTAGAGCGATAAAGTCGTTGGATGCACGAAATTATGGGAAGGTAAAAAATTACCATATGAGCTTTTGAAATAGGGTCCATGGTCAAACCATTATGTATTAAATAAATATTATAAGTATATTAAACAGCGTGATGCACAGGGTCCTACAAGTTCAAAATGATCAGAGATTTTTTTCAACTTATTTTTTCGAATTTCATGATTTTTTCCATTAAATGATTCAATAAAAAAAATATCTTTAATGATATTTTATAATAACCAATATATATATAAATGAACGCTCTCTACGTATGTAATAATGACTCTATTTCAGCGGAGAAATAGTCTCAGCTCATAATTCCTGAAGCATTTGATATCATCTAGTCTGAGACTTGAGTTGAATTTATATAGCTTTCAGGATTTTAAATTGTAAATCAATTTATCAGCGAGACTTGATCACGAATATGCTATAAAATATTCTGAATAGCACTTTAGCAGATTTTTATGGCTTTATTTTTCCTTTGAAAGTAGTAGAAATAGTAATAAGTTTTTAATTTTGCATTGAATAAAGTTTATTCTCTGAATTGCGCCCGTGGAAATATTATATTATCTGATACAATGTTAAAGTACTTGGCAGACGCAGCGAAGATTGATATTTTTGTCAACTTTCTAGAAACATAGTTATTGTAGCCCAGCCACTATATTATTTATGGGAAAATATTTTTTGCAATCATGTCCTGTGGAACGAGCAGTTTGATTAATTTTTATATATGGCAGTTGGTCCAATAAGCGACATGGCTAAAGATACAACTGGAACACATGTAATTCTGTATAGGATTTCCTTTCCTTGATATACGAGTAATATAACACTCCAAAAGGTTTGTATTTGTAAAACACGCATTTATTTCTAACTCGCGAGATTCGAAAAGAAACACAAAATATGTAAGCCGGCCGCGTCTTCGCAGCCGGTTTATCTCGCCGGGGAAGTTTGACAAAGCATTTATTGTTGTAAAGTCGCAGCCAGTCCGATAACGAGTTCTAAAGTCGAAGGAGCCTGAGGAAATCTCACTTACGAACTCTCTATTTCGTTTATGTGTTTCTAACAACCGGCTCACCTGATTTGAGAATAGGGTGCCGTTTTCAATACGCTTCAGTGTTTGCGAGTATTGTGCAACGAGATTTTATCTGCGAGCGTCTCGTTGATATTTGAATTTTTTATAATGAGACAGGTTTATACAAAATATATAATAATAGTTAAAAGCAACATGTTTCGTCCAATAGCTGTAGAATATTTTTAACAAAATGTTTTCTCTTTATGTTCTGACCAAACTCTTTATCCTTCTCGTGACCTTTGATGTAGTTACATTCATCCTAGGAAGGAGCTCGGGGTCCATGTTCACCTTCCAAGACTGTGTCTGCCAAGTGAATCTCCCTTCTGATCGCAAGGAGGTCGCATCAAATTTGGATCTGGTCTCAATTTCAGTAGCAAATTTATATTTTTTCATTCACATTTCGTTATCAGTTACAACTATGACAGCATCAAGTACACATAAAAAATATCAGACAAGGAAACGCTTAGGTCAGTGAAAAAACTTACAACTCAGTATTCAATTATCACATGAATATATCATACGTTTTACAGCTCAAGTATGTTCAATTTGTGAAGACGTAGATCAAGTACAGGCTTTGTCGGTACAGTAATCCACGTAAGGTAATAAAGAAGCACTTTTTGGAGATCTTGAGATAAGGAAGGTGAGCGTCGATATATCAAGAGATTAGTCGTTTCCCGCCGGTGGGGTGCTGAATGCAAAGTGGGTGAGTAGGGTTGGGACGCAGCTCGCATAGTCGATAACTGTTGCATGATTGATACAGCACATGTTTATACGTTCCTCTAAGTTGAAGTAAGGTAGTACAATTATGTCTATTTTGCCTTCTCCAAGTATCGGGTATGTGTGCGCTTTTCAGTAGATTTTATCGTAGATATCTATAGAGAGATAGATATAGTAAATATGCCACAATTGTCGTAAAAACGTTAAATGTTTACGTGTCGTTACCCAACCAAGTGTGGTCAAACCTGAACTGATATAAGTATTAAAATTTCAACCAAAAAATATTTTATCGCAGGTTTTATCGACAGCACCTTGCACATCCCTACTGTCACGCTCGGTAAGGAACTCCATAAGTTAACAGCTCGCCGGAGCCTGTCATATATCAGCCGCGGAGACATATTCGCTGTCATGTAGGCTCTGCATGTGAACAGCCTGCTACCACTCACGTACGGCTATCTGGACCAGTGCGATATTGCTTGGATTTCATGTTGGTACATGCTAGTACAATGATATTAGATACGTCAGATTTAGTTTTTATTTAATAGGCTGATATTTTTTTAAAAACACAAAGTTATCTAATACTCATTTTCACATTTCCTTAACTTTAGGGTGATTTCTTATACTACGAAGCAGTGAATGTAAGCATATTGCGTAATCAATATCTGTTGTATACGTAAGTTTAATTAAATCACTCTCAAGTCTCTATAACGAACTTAATAAGTCAATAAAACCCAACATTGCTATAACGTCGTCGGCCATTCGACCTGATCATTCAGTTTTCGTAACTGGATGAATGTACGCGAACTTTTTCCTTTTAATTCGTCTGCCCTCCGATAAATTGCGACCTTTGTTAGGGGAGCAATGTTTATGGATGTAATCCGCAGTCCGTTGCTGTCTGCCTGCTTTTATGCGAATATTTCGCTGTAAAATAAATTGCTAGTACTTATTTTCATTTGCTGAACAGTGCTGTTTCATTCATTATTTTACAAAGTAGTTTTATAATAGGAATTAATTAAGTAGTAGCTTTATATTTACACAATCGCTGATTCATGATAATGATTATTATGAAGGAAAGAGAAAGAAAGACCGCATAAGAGATTGCTTGCTGATGCCCTCCACATCATTCACTACTCATTACCACCAAATCTTTGTTTCGAGCGAGGATTTAAGAGTGCCCTTAAGAGGTGGCCCTAATGATTGCCAAACTTCGTAAGAAGAAGAATAAGAAGAAAAGTGAACAGAAGACGGACCAAAATAATAAAGATGAAAATTTGTATAAATAAATGAATGTGATTTCTTTGACACCAGTCAAGTTCTTGCAAATTTGGAACAATATTTTGTTATTGTACCGAGGGTGCAAATAAAGTGTTATTATATGTTATATTTAAACTTAAGAACAAACTCAACAGTTTAAGCTAAAGCATTGAATACCTTACAAAATAACCAACATTCCGCCAACGTCTAGGTTCAAACAAAAATATATCTGCAGCATCATATTTTAGACAAACAATTGACACTATGATATTGACTACTGAACTTTAATTACCCCGTACACGGCACAACGGCAACAAAACAAGGTTACACCAACACAATGTAAAATCGATGCGCTTCCTCGCGTCACTCCTAAATTCTTAATACCTCACGTAACTGTTGAGATTAGGAGGGGAGATGTGCACTTAACTTTTATTGTCAGCTTTGCGATCGATGGCATGCACTTACTGCCTCCGGCTTAGACAGGAATGAGATTAGGAGCTAAGGTTTTGGAGGTATACACTGGAAAATTAAACGTAAACAAACCTGTTAAATATCAAACGAATTTCAGCTTGAATTCTGTAACGTATTAAAATTCTTTTGCTAGTTTTTTTATATCGATCCAAACGGCTTTAGGAATTATGATGTGCAGTTGAACTTTAGTCTTCTCCTATGATTTCCACAAGAAAAGAGATTAAGAGACTCTGCTTTATTCTGTCGGGGCCAGCCATATTCGGTATTAAATTACAAAGGTCTGTATACGAACTTTGATAAAGCAATTGTCTCATCAGCACTCTCTATCGGAATCATATTGTTACCAAAGATATAGAAAGAGACAGAGGACTGTTACGTGCCTTACTAAAGTTAGTAAATTTATAGCGCCATAGAATAAGTCTGTATTTAAGTTTGTAACTTTAATTATTTGTTTGATTGTAATAGCAAATCCTCGGAAATACGAAAACGATTACAAATATTCTATCACCGATAAAAATATTCATTATCCACGGGTGTTTATGCTACTTATGTATCACGAGCTTAACCGTAGCGGCCCGCTAGTTAACAATTACTTCAAACCAAGGCTTCTAAAGTACTCGGCGTAAGATTTAGTTGACTCAAACTACAAGCAACTGCATTTGTTATCTTTAAAAACATGGACTATCATATGGAGTGCACTAACAGCTAACAAGTCACGAACTACCTGATTGTTAGTGAAGTTTGGCGGCATTGTAATCGGCTTAGTGAGGTTGCAGCCAACCCTTGAAGGATTAAACCACCAAGGAGGCTAATGAATACTTCAGTAAGATACGAAGCGGTAACGCAAATCCTTTTGTGAGGTAATATTATTTTCTGTTTTTCATACAGGTATGTATAGATAGTAAAATATACATATGTATCTTGCAATGTTATGCATTGAATGCTATTCAGTAATAAAGATTTTTCCAGTTAGAATTTTGTATGAATTCATAAAAAAAAAATTTGCTTTAAAGTTACTTACATATTTGTAGGTACTTAGTGAAAAAATTTAAATATTGTTTTAAGTACACGTAATGTTTACGTTCTGTATTTGGTACCTTTACCAATTGTGAAGTGTGTCATGAAAAAAAGGAGTGTTAACACCATCCCGGGACCCGTGTCACGCGGCTCCGTAGGATTTGCTTAACAAGATTAGACCAGCGAAAAACGCCAGACAATGGACCCGAATTAACTGCGTGTGCGAATTTAGGACAAACCGCTGTAAAGAGACTACCTCGGAGTGATCGCTCAATGTTTTGCAAAAAAGAACACCTAATTTGAATATTTTTAACTCCTTTAAACTGTGTCAATATTTGCCTATCTTTGGCGAAATGATTTAATATATTTTTTGTAAACTAAACACTGGCTTTGAAACTGAGCTGCTAAGATGGTAATAGTAATACCGCAAAGATACTAAGTTTTGTGTTATGAAATTAATAATAATAGGAGAGTAATTGGAAATATCTTTAAAAATCTCAATAAGTGTAAATGTCTTAATTAGTATGTTATAGTATAGATTTGAGTTAAGATGAGCTGATGACCACTGAAATAAATGGCGGCTTTTGCCAACTAGAACTTCTATATTCTCGTCTTATAGAAAATCGAATAAAAATTGTGTCAAAAAGAAGTGCGATATTTAATTTTTTCTAAAATTTTTATGGTAAAATTAGCATTTCTTGTTCTCGTTTATGCATTATAAAAAATTTTGGGGTTTGGTGTAACCTCGCGCAATATTCATGCAGTGGTTCATTAATACCGCTTATGTGTATTTAAATGTTAAAAATATCGCATGAATTTATTTTTTTCACAAAGAAATTTGAATTAGCTAATAAAAAATGTCTTTTTGGGTACATGGATAAAGTTACGTTTGCGTAAAAAAAGCTGTCAAATGCATGTTTAATAATTTCATTTGTCGCAAAAAGAAGCTTGATTTTTTTTGGAACCCATATGATTTGAATAGAAATGGTTTTCCTATATGTATAGTTAAGTAAGGCGCAATATAATTTTCTTTACGATTTAAGTATAGTTATATACACCTAGATAACCACAAATATACAATTCTTTTTGATTTCTTACTGATTCCCACAAAACTAAATTATTTTCATTTTATGAAATAGTTTCATTTTATAACAAATTTTATCCTTTACAAACCAAAAGCTCCTTTTCAACTACGCATTAGGCATATCTCTTTGAAACGCATAGTTTAAATAGAATTCAATTTAACGGCAATTAGATAACTGTTACATATACGGAAAATCGTTTGATGAGCGCAAATTGGAATCCCTGTACGGGCAGTGATTAAAAACGTTCGGAACAAATAATCCAAAAATAACGAGACAGCAATTAAATATGGCTCGGAGACAAACAGTCTCGTGGACGAAGGGCTTACATCAAAGGGAGAGGACATATCGAGAGATAACTCAAACGTTTAACTAATGGCAACAGGCGGATGCTTTCAAACGGAATGTTAATATTTATTTGTTCAACAGTTACAAGTTGGCGAGGAACTCCCTCGTGAATTGTAATTGAAAATGGAAAGTTTATTTGTAGGATCTTTACTGACGATAATTTAAGTATCTAAATATGGTTTCATTCTCATCGTTACTACGCCGTTTTTTTATCATAGCATATTTCCGATCGCGTTTCCAGTTTTGTAGTGATAGGCAGGCGATTGCAAAAACCCCAAAATAATAATCAGTATTAAAGCTATTCTACGCTCAAGCGTAGATCTGTAAACACCAAGAGTTTTAATGACAAAAAAAGCAACGGAAAACAACGCTTGATGAGAGATGGATGTAAGAATCGACTAAGCCAACTCTGTAGCTCTTGACTTGGTATCCTGAAGTATCTTTATGTTAGAGAAAGAAGTGATAGCACAATACGCTTCCTGAATAAATAAACTACTCAGCGAGCTCTGCAAAAACTTTCGCCACAACTTGCACTCTAAATTCTAGCAGTTACCACAAAACACGAGCATAAACTAACAGGTACAGAAGTGAACCATTATTAGCTCCATTAATGTAGTTTAAAGATATAAAATACTAAGACCTCTAAGTATATTTGGAGTATAAAAACAAGTAATTGTTTGATTAGAATTATTTTGAGTATTCGTAAGGTTTTAACTGTTGTTCGTAATTTAGCTAGATTCCGTCCATAAAATATGTTTAATTATTTATTTCTAATAAATGTTTTTCACCTACAATTTAGGTAAGAAATTCATTTTAACTAAAGAAATATTGAATTAAATATAATGAAATACATTGTATTAACTAAAGAACAGCTCCACAAAAGCTGACTGATTCTTAATTCTGGTGTGATAGTCAAACTCTGTTAATTGATTAAAGAGAACTTTTTAGTATATGTATTAATACACAAACAGATAAACACGTGGCCTATATACAAAAGATATGCTTCTGTAACTTTATTATTTTATAATCCCAGCTACGAGTTACAAATCCACCGGCGACTGGCAGAACAATTACTTGCTTAGACACTTTTAAAATCCCGCAACAGCCTGGGAATGGGAGCCGTCGGGTGGGGAACATACAGCTTTGTGATTTTTTAAAATATTCTCACTACGGTAGTGATACAACTGTTTCGCGAAAGTTGAAAATAAGGAAAACGCAAAAATAATTTTCATTTACAGGCTTAACAAGACTTTAGTCCTTATGGGGTAGAAAGAACCAATAGCCATAAGACTCAAAAGGCCGAAATAATTTAATGAACGCCAGTTTTATAGGAACAGTTATGGGAATAACCGTGAAAAAACTCGGACATTTAGACACATGGTTTTTAAAGCATATTTCAACAATTCAACACAAAGCCCGTGTTGAATTAATTAAATATGCTTTCAAAGTTTCCCTGCAGAATCACGGATCAGATAGGAATCGCATGATGTTATAATAAATTATTACCTGACTCACTCCAGGAGGCAGACCACGGGCTCCTCTCCAGAGAAGGACGCAACGACCACTGCCAAGAAAATAAAACGGTATATATTAAATCTTATAATACTAATCTGTTATCGTAAACTGAACAACGATAAAATTTAAATATAAATATATAATTTTTCCTATAAAGAAAAATGTGTTCAAACGTACTTACATACTGTGGTGGTGAGTAATTACGAAATCTGGTAGAAAGATATTTTATTTATAAAATAGAAAGTGGATACGTAAAACACCTCGTAGCGAATATTTGGAACAATAATATTAATCAGGCATGTTGTGCCCCAAGGCAACTATTCCGGTATATTACCTTGCACGAGTTGAAATCGGTCTCGGACCGCGTCGCGACGTGTACGGAATAATTCCGTGTTCATTTGTACGAGAAATGAGTTAGCTAAGCGCTACGTTTAAACACTGTTTCATATTGATTTCATATACTATTGAAATAAAAAAATATAATTTACCGCAAACAATAATACAGCCACATACTAACCGCTTTTTAAAAATACAACTGAACGTGTGTGTGTATTATGATAAAAAATGAATGGTGATTTGCTAATATTATTACTAGCGATGGTCTTATTATTATTTCTAATAAATTCTTTTTATTTAATAGTTTCTCTCTGTTCATAAATTATTATGTTAGATAGCGCTGTTTACTGTAAAGCGAGGGAACTGCAAAAGACAACATTGAAACTCATACCCTGCATAACGTAAAAAGATTGCTTATTAAAGAGAGAAATTTAGAGTTGACTATTAAAAATTAATTGCTTTCAAAATAATATTTTTTTTGGCGTCATGCATATCATGATGTGATCTCACATGTGCCGTGTGGTTCCGGCACCAATATAAGTTAGAATAGGACCACTCCATCTCTTTCCCATGGATGTCGGAAAAAGGCTACTAAGGGTTGGGCTTATAAAAATTGGGATTTTATGCGATGGGCTAGCAAACCTGTCACTATCTGTCCTACCTATCAGTCTGACATGACTGCTGGCTTTGTCTACCCCGCAAGGGATATAGAAGTGATTAAATGAATTAATTAATGATCTCACATGTTTATTTCTCACACGGATACATTTGGTCAATTAATTTATAAGTTTTATTCTTAATCGATTTTCATTCGACTGGCACTATAGTCACTACATCCTAGAATAATAGCTCCAGTGTGTATACCATTCTGAGCTGTCAGGTAAGGGTGAGCACACACGGACCTATCGTTCAGTGTACGTGGCTGGAATTTGACGTCACTTGATTACACGTGTATAGAAATTACGACGTCAATTTCTCTGCGGGAAACAATTTTTGTTATTAGATTTGTTATTGGTGTAGGCAGAAGGTCACGGTCAGAATTTGTTCTTGAAATAATGTAGTTAGGTATATATGTATTCCTGTTTTATATGAAAACAGTGTCATAAAAGGTAGGTACTTTTGAAGCGTTTATGTATAAAAATGTATAGAAAGCACATTCTTCTTCCACCATAGAGTATTGTAGGTTGCGTCCTTATTACTCGTACCTAAATAAGATCGCATTTTCATTATTCATAAATTATATAATTATATTACTTAAAAAAACAACCTTATTTTTTGATGAAGATGATATTTTTATATCTAAATTGGAGCAGTTCAGCCATAGTTATGGTCGATACTTTCCTTTTTTGAAGTAACGAAGACTTAAGTGTAACAAAGACTTTCCTGAAAACCGCATCAAAATCGGTGCAGCGAAACACGAGATAACCGCGAATAAACATACGTACAAGTCAAACTGAGAACCACCTATTGCAAGCGTCTAAAAATAGCTCGCAGGATAAACCATTCCTAAAACATTCATATTTTTTTTAAACTGGACAAATTGCACAGTTTGAGGCATCCTCGAAGTAAGTTAGAGACCTGTGTTACGAGATACTAATTCAGCGATACTATATTTTCATAATAAATACTTATATAGATAAACATCCAAGACCCAGGTCAATCAGAAAAAGTTCCTTCCTCATTATGCCCTGGCCGGGATTCGAACCCGGGACCTCCGGTGTCACAGACAAGCGCTGACCGCTGCGCCACAGATGCCGTCAAACACACTTTAAAACAAAGGATAAGTTGTCTAAACTTGCTGCGACGCTGAAGTGTCCGTGTATAAGATCAATTAGCAACTCCATCTGCAAGTTGCAGGTCCCGGGGCTGTTAGTATTGTTCCGAGGGTTATTTAGTTATTGTGTCAAGCAATTTGCTCCCCTTGGTTTCAGTGCGCCAGTTAGCGATGTCTTCGCTTGGATTGCAGTTTCATACTTGATTGTTAACTAGAATTGTAAGGGAATTTAGGTCAACCTGTCGACTTCAAGACAAGACGAACGAACTGACGACCAAGGAAAGTTTATTCATGAAATGAATTTGTTTTATTGCTCCACAATCAACCTCAAAATAACAGTTTGGCAATGATTCTTTGCGTCGCTTCTTTAGTCTTAAGGTATTATTCTATGTGAGAGATGGAGGTGCTAACTAGTTTGCTTACGGAGTCCAATAAAGATACCTAACTAAAAGCCTCTTACTTTTTTCTTGGAGTAGTTTTTTCTTAAGGTTATGTTCTTGGGTATAGAGGTAATAACGAATGTGCATAAATACTCACATAGTTTTATAAAGCAAAATATTTTCGTATACATTTTCCCTTTCAAATAAGGTCATTTATTTATATATTTCTACAAACAACGACAATAAAAATATACAAATTAAATAGAATTATGAACCCGTTATTATGGGGCGCATCCCATATAAATCACATCCCATAAAATACAAACACATGCTTTTTTATTTATTAGTATTATTTGATTGTTTTACCATATTATGTACAAATTTTAGTGAATTTTACGTAAAAATGTCACGATTTTTGCTATAAATAAAAATGTTAGAAACCAGTTTTCAGCTATCAAAACTGCCTAAACATCCAATGTTTTTAATCTGTGACCGTTTGAAAACTATATTTTTGTGGTAACGGATACTGACCCCAGCATCCAAGGTTCAATGTTGTGGAAGTGCGTGGAAAGCCATAGATAGGGCCCACCTCACACATCATAAATATTGCGCGCGATATAAGGATTTATTCCGGACTGTTTGATTTTTTTTGACCACGACCCCATTATATCTTTATGGATATACATATGTGACAGATTTATGAATTTGAACTGAATGTGATTTATTCATTCGCTTTTGTTATTTGAAAATGGTATTTGTATACCTTTAAACTGACATAAGTAACAAATATCTTGCAAAAGAGTTTAAAAATTAAACAACAAAGCAAAGACGATATAATCACTTGAATCTAATTTCCTACTACACGAGAAACAAAATAGCTTATCCGAAGAAAAAGTATTAACTAAAAATATAAACAAAATTTGAGACCAGAATTTTTGATTCAATAGACCTTCTTTTTCCGTCGTCTAACAAGAGATATATTTTTTAACTAGCTGTGCCCGCGACTTCGTCCGCGTGGAATTGTTATTTTGAGCATCATTGAAGCCCTCAAGGATGAATAACTTTCCCCGTTTTTTTTCACATAGTCCATTTTTTGTTTTCTCGTTAAAGTTGCAGCGTGATGTTATATAGCCTAAAGCCTTCCTCGATAAATGGTCTATTCAACGCAAAATAATTTTTCATTTCGAATCAGTAGTTCCTAAGATTAGCGCGTTCAAACAAACAAACTCTTCATCTTTATAATATTAGTATAGATTATGCAAAAAAATTGATGTACCTACGTGAGTGCTTGTTTGAGGATGCAATTCAATCACGCAAATTCTATTAAATGGATTTTGATGAAACTTACGTACACGGGAAGAATAATGCCTGGAATAGAACATAGTTTATTTTTCTTACAAAAGCAAAGCTCGGAAGCGCAGCTGTTAAAAAACAAATAAATTCTAAAGACAAAAAAAGGAAATTATAATAATGGAAAGTTAAAGTACCTATCTCTTTGTTTACAACATTTGCTGTCTTGCCCATTGGAGACATCACAAATTAACTGTCACAGCTGGTGACCCGCGAGCAAGCGACGTAGAGCTGTCCGTGTGAGAAGCAAATCGTCCTGAGGTCGACTCCGGCTGCTCCAAGTGTTTGACCTTGTGATTTGTTAATTGTCATCGCGAAACATATAGCCATTGGAAACTGTACACGCTTAAATTGAAATGGAAAGTTGTTGGGAATGAGGGGAATGCGCGGTATAAAAACAATTTCACCAGCTGCACAACCAGTAAGAATTTTAGCTTCTATTATAATGTTATGAAGCGACACCACTTTAAGGCAGTCTCATTACAAAATGGAATGTCTACTTTTAGTGCAATTGTATGCGCGGGCAGTCCAGATGCCGAAAGTGAATTAAGGAACTCTACCGAATAAGTACCGATGCTGCAAGCATCGGTACTATCTAATTTTGCCAGCGGCTACAATCGCGTTATTTCTTAAATTCTGTCTGGCGCCATCTCGTATCGGATGGTCAAAAAATAAATATCTAAACCACGGGAACTAAATCAATGGTGAAATGGTAAGTACTGGCGTTACTACATGTGTGTTATTCCTGCTAATGTTGAGGAGCATGGCAACCGTCGCCGATGCGGGGCGCGTCAAACTACCTACATAAAAAAAAATTCCTCTCAAAGATGTGGTGAAACGGTAAGTGCTGGCGAAACTAAATCAATGAATAAAAGAAGTTTTAATTATATAATTAATTAAAAATTTTGCCAGCGGCTACAATTGTGTTATTTCTTAAATTCTCATGAGGCGCCATCTCGTATCGGGTGGGCAAAAAATAAATATCTAAACCACGGAAACTAAATAAATAAACAAAGCATAATGAATTTAATCCATAAAATGCTATTTTTTTAATCATAATAAATATGATAATTAATTATTTATAGCTTTTTATATCGATTCAAAAATGACGAAGTCCCATACAAACTTGCACCCCTATTTCATCCCCTTGGGATAGAATTTCAGGATAAAAAGTAGCCTATATTCTAATCCAGGTTACTAACTATATCTGTGCCGAATTTCGTTCAGATCCGTTCGGTAGATTTTGCGTGATGCGCGTACAAACATACAGACAGACAGACGGACAGACAGACAGACAAAAATTCTAAAAAAAATTGTTTTGGCTTCTATTGACCCTAAAAAGACCCCTTATAATATTTTTTCTTAAATATCTTCAATGTACAGACAATATTCAGTTACAGTTTTATTATATGTATGGTAAGGTAATATGGTAATGGTAATATGGTAATGGTAATATGGTAATGGTAATATGGTAATGGTAATATGGTAATGGTAATATGGTAATGGTAATATGGTAATGGTAATATGGTAATATGGTAATATGGTAATGGTAATGGTAATGGTATGGTATATGGTATATGGTATGGTATGGTATGGTATGGCATGGTATGGTATATGGTAATGGTAATATGGTATGGTATATGGTATATATATGGTATGGTATATATGGTATGGTAATGGTAATAAATATGATAATTAATTATTTATAGCTTTTTATATCGATTCAAAAATGACGAAGTCCCATACAAACTTGCACCCCTATTTCATCCCCTTGGGATAGAATTTCAGGATAAAAAGTAGCCTATATTCTAATCCAGGTTACTAACTATATCTGTGCCGAATTTCGTTCAGATCCGTTCGGTAGATTTTGCGTGATGCGCGTACAAACATACAGACAGACAGACGGACAGACAGACAGACAAAAATTCTAAAAAAAATTGTTTTGGCTCTTATTGACCCTAAAAAGACCCCTTATAATATTTTTTCTTAAATATCTTCAATGTACAGACAATATTCAGTTACAGTTTTATTATATGTATGGAGTATGGATGATTAACATTTTCAGCCAGCATCCCAAGTAAACAAGGTGGCTAAATTATAAAACAAATAGACCGTAATATGTGCGCAATGATATTTGCTTTTCATTACCGCCGAGGGTCTGGCTAAGCAGTAGATGTTTTAAGTGTCGTGCCCAGGTGCTGTGAGCCCTGGGCCCGGCCTGTTTGCTTGCCGTTTTGCCCGGGGTCACTACACCGAATGTAGAGGGTGCATAGAACAGAGAAATGAGTGGAGTAGTTATTATATTATGTATGTAAACGTATGCAAAAGTAAGGTACAATTGATGTGATGACAACATTACCTCAAGGCAATCAACAAGAGAGCTTATAAATGTTCGATACTGCCGAAATATGTGAAAAATTTTTACAGTCATATTTTTGTGCGTGACACGAAACGGCCTTTTTGATAGACCTTTTCTTCTTTTTAATTTGATAGCAATGATATTGAAAAGATGAAAGTATTCACATTGTATTATTCTGGAAACCATTCACTCCATCACGACTAGTGTAGCAACATGCATGACTATGAACGAACTGAAAAATATTTCATCATTTACATATTCATTGCCGTAAAAGGCGACAAAGGGAACCTCATAAACTTGGGAACCTGCAACTATTTGAATCTCAATTCTATCATTAAGCAAACAATTGAATGTGATTTAGTAGTATTTTCAAGACTGTTGGCTCTGCCTCTGGACGTGGACGTGGTTTTATGTATGTACATGTATTTAAAAGATACGAGTATCTCATAGATTGATTAAGAAGGTAAATTAATTAAATTTGTAATAACAGAGTTTGCGACTCCATTGCTTATTTGTCCAATTTCTGAATTACGTACGTCGAAGATTATCGTTGTCGGAGCCCCACGCAAACCGGAAGCTGCACGGGGGAGCACCCGCGGTTATTATCTACCTGCAACGTCACTTCCGCCTCGGTACGCACGTGTTGCCGTCTCTTTCAGTTTGTATAGTCGTAAATAGCTTAGGATTATCACGTCAGTTTTACTTTCAAAAGTTTGTGTATAATTCACGTAGAATTACGAAAGGTAGTTGAACAGTAAAAAACTCTTTTATAATATTTGTACCAAACCGTTTGCCTTTAATTTTCCTTTTCAAATAAATACTGTGCTATAATAAAGGTATTTTTTAGAAGAATCTTCCTATCTTATCAAACATAATTATCTAGAGTGTAACTTAAGTATTCATATTAACTACATTTTTAAATTAGACATGTTCGTTCAGTATTACCTTAATATGGAATAGGTATTTTTAAAACAATATTATAGAAATTCTTTATTTAGTATGTATGTATGTGTCTAATTTTTGTTGATGTCAAGTGCTTACTAAATTTATCCTTAACTAAAACTATAGTCAAACTGTAGTATTTAGTCAAATTTAGCTAACTTCTCGTAAATTTGCCAAAATGCGTCTTAATTTATTCGTGTGAGATGTTAATTCACGTCCTCAATTACAAATAACTGCCTAATTAAATGGTTTCTGGCCGACGGCTATGTGTTCCTAAGTTAGTAGGTAATGTTCTGACATACGGGCGTTACGTTAGTATAACTTTGGCATGTAAAACTTTAATTTCTCCTTTGGTCAGTGTATATAAACAACTCTCATTTTTGACCTCCTGACTGACCGACTTTTATTTATACTCTTTTTTACATTATTTCGATTTGTCGATAAGTATATGTTGAAATTTCTTAAGTATTTTTCAATTAAGTATGTTCTCTAAGTTTTGTTTGAATATTCTTAATCCAATTACACAGTATACAATACTTATCTACTCCAGAATAAAATTTCATAGTTTTATTCTTAGTAATAATATACATTAAACATATTATCACGTCTATATCCCTTGCGGTAAAGACTTGGACTTTTATCATTATAATTCGTGCGTGTTGGCCATCACATAAGACATCATTTTACTCACGATCTTAATTTTTAATGTAGAATTCAGAAATACGATGCAAGGATTTCAAAATAACATCAACCTTAATATCCACAATTATTAACAAAGTATAAACCCATCAAATTTCATTTGAGAATTTACAAGTTGGCCAAACAATGAAGCCGTGTGTCCGAAAATCAAGCGAATTGTCTTGTTGTGCCTAAACAAGGAGTCAAATACGCAACCCTCGAGTCAGCCGCGTCCGACCCACTGGGCCGGAAGGCAGCCAGTTAGAACCCTACAAGGTACTGTTTAAATCTGCTCAAATTCCCGGGAGAAAGTTTTGTTCAATCCCACTGAGTTTCATATTTGGTTGATGTGTGAAATGAAACTTCACCTGTCTGCATCACGAATTCTAAAATGGGTGTCGTATATTATTATTGTATGAATTTAAAGCTGCTTAAAAGGCTTTTACGCTGACTGTTCATTTTAATAATAATTCTACAGAATGCATATTCTGTAGAAGTAAAAATTGTATGGTTGTCGTAGCACCGTAGCAGATTTGTAGACTCGTAGTGATCTTCGTAGCACGAATATATGTACTTATTAATGTGTTGAAATTATGTTAGTAAGGTAATTAAGTATAGTCGGACTCTCGCACGAAGCGTTCCGTACCATCATCAACTTTGTTATTTAAATATTTTTTATTATTCACGTTTTTAACTGTTTATTAAAATTTATCTAGAAATTGCTTAAAAATTACGTTGGTTGGTATATATAGCGGATACCTATAATACATAATTTGTGTCAATTTCGGCCTTTTAGCTATCACGATTTATAAGAAACAGCCTGCCCAGTGACAGACAGACAGACGAACAGGCAGCGAAGGCTTAATTCGAAAATAGGGATTTTTTTATTTTTTAAGTACGAAACCCTAAAAATGATATGATTTAAACAATAAAACCTCATATTTAGTCATTCAATATCTATTTGTCAGTATTCACATGACTCACCGATAATTCACCAGATTAGATTTGTCTTTTGCTGTTTATTCATAATAACAAAGTGCTTGATAGCAATTTTACGTACATATTAAGTATAACAGAATGCTTACAGGTATTTACGTGGAACCACTGAATGTTTCACAGCTGTATTCCATTAGCAAGCACGCTTAGCTATCCCTTCGAAGACAAATTTATAATGACCTGTCGTGACGCTTCGTTGTGAGTGGTAACTGGATCGATTGTAGGCAATGTGATGTAAAATCAGAGTTCTAATTATAATGGCTTAGGTGTAAGACGTAACAAACGCCTGAGGTGCCATCAGCCAGGTAACGAGAATGATAGGGTTGTCAAATAGGGTGTTTTCTAAAAGATTCGAGTATGTATTATTTATAATTTCGAAAATTATGTGGAATCATAACATTGAATGGCTTATTAAGGTAACACAAAGATAACGACCACTGAAACTTACTGTTAATTGTATAGGATATTTAAGCACTTTTTTAGGATTTAGTGTGGAAGGCTCTTTTATTATATGTTTTTAAGTTTACACGAACTATTAACCTGCTGCAGTTCTGTTATATGTTTAAGTATTCGTAAATATAAACAATAAAATCAAATGTGTGACAGCCCTAATATTGGAAATATGTCATCCAGCCGGTGTAATCTGGTTCGGATCTTGGGCACGAATTTCATAAGTGCTTGGTCGAGTTAATGGATGAAAACATTAACTCCTTAGGGACTGGGACTTTACAAAGGTGGTTGCTCTAACTGCCAGCATTTACTTGTGGAAACGTTAATCAGTTACCTTTATGTCTATAAAACATGTTAGCGTGAATTAAGCTTAATAATTGCTGACTATATGTCTGTATGTTAAGATATCGTAAGGTTCAGGCCAGCAGGTTGTAATACGTGGAACGGGACAGCGATAGTTTATCGCGCGATGAAATCGGCGTAGCGCGTGCCATGCTTCGGGGACAGGAGGAAGAGACAATGGTGTCTGTAACTTATAAGTATGTCAATATAAGTATTTTGGTTTTGGTCACACTGTTAGCAAACAAGATTGATCAAAATATGAAAAAAAAAAATTACGTACTGTAATAATGTATTGCATAATGTTAGTTAGATTATCATAATGTGAGCGTAGCATAGTACAAAAGAATAAGTTTGTGCATCGTAAATTACATACATACATACATATAATCACGTCTATATCCCTTGCGGGGTAGACAGAGCCAACAGTCTTGAAAAGACTGATATGCCACGTTCAGCTGTTTGGCTTAACGATATTAAGATTCAAATAGTGACAGGTTGCTAGCCCATCGCCTAAAAGAAGAATCCTAAGTTTATAAATTCTATTATTAGATTTTGCTTCAACTACAATTTTTGCTTTTTTCATGCAAGCTTGTTTTTAAAATAGTATTATAACCATACCATTTCCAAGAACCTACATATTTCATTAGTACTAGTATCGGATCGTTACCATCAAAAACGAAGTACATCAATCTTAAAAGACAATCGAATGTAGTTCAATGTCAGAGAAAACGGGTCACCCCTAAAGTAAAGAAACGAATCATGGAATGACAGAGATCCACGCGAAATTGTCGTTTTACTAGCATTCGACCCAATTCAACCAAGGTATAAAAATAAAGAGTACACAGAATTTGTCTTTCAAACTACTATTGTTGTACAGGATTGCCATGTCTTTGAGTATTCTGACTTTTAGTTATATTTACTCCGTAAAAGGTGATGACGCGTATGTGTGTACACGCATCCTCTTATTCTCTTGGCATTATTACCGGTTGCGTTTTGTCTTTTTAAGGCTATAAATTAATTTATAAATATATTTTTCGTGCCGTGTGGTTCCTGACAGAGCCATGTGGTTCCCGGAACCAATTAAAAAGGATAGGAATTTGGGATTCTTCTTATAGGCGATGGGCTAGCAACCTGTCACTATTATAATCTCAATTCTATCATTAAGCCGTTAGGCTACCCCGCTAAGGATAAATACGTGATTATATGAAGGAATTAATGAAAAAAATTATATGTATTGAATAAATAGACCTATCAAAACTTTACCTTTTTTAAATACCTAAAGAAAGGAACTATAGAGTGACTTGAGGAGTGGTTTGCTGGTTTTTTATTTTGTGACCCAGCGGAAGTTGGTATGTCACTCGCAGCCATTAGTTTCGAGCATGCGATTCGATCAACGATATTGTATGAGTAATTTTGTATGTTTATCATTGTATGATGCAGATACTAATTTGATCAGCCTAGCACTTAAAAAGTCGAAAAAAAAACCCTTTATTTAATATCTTCATAATTAAATGTATTTGTTATGTCCCTGTTGTTAACCAGTTACTGAATTAAGTATTTTTTTATCATCACTTTTTATTACAGTACAAACGAATAAGATCCAATACAGAACACGAAATTACAAATATTTGCGTGTACTTCTCACTTTCATAGAAAATGTTTTTATTTATTTTTTATTTTATTAATAAAAGGTAGCTGCAGCAAAAATATTTGCAATTTCCCTCTAGGCGCAGACTGCAATATGAATGTTGGCGTCATGACACAAAATAGTATAGAAAGAAGGCTTACAATATGTCCTGCTGCATGTATATGTAAGGGATAAGAAATAATAAGAAGTATGCGTTATATTTACAAAAATGTTAGCGTGATTTCTTGATTTTGATTCTTTAACTTAGAAAGTATGTAACCATTAAGCAAATGTAGACAAAACTTTAATCTTAATCAATATAAAATTTTTATTTAATTCCACGTGCAGGGATTCAATTAGCATAATACATTAGTTCTATTTTTAAATTAAATAATATTATGACCGAAAAATCGATTAGAGCTTATAACATACATAGTTGGAATCGCATTTCCCCAGGGATAACAACCAGCTTGATAGAGGATGATATTTTTGGTGGCGGTAGAGTCAGACTATCGCCCCCGTTAATAATTATAATTAATAAAATAATAAATAATAAAAATAAATTATAAAAAAAGGATAAAAAATATAATACTTGGCTGGCTATCATGTTCCTTCAATACATATCTCTGTCACCTCATTGTTTTACATCCCCGGTCACTTGGCGTCCGTCGCGAAACTTTCTCCGCCCTCGAACTAACACGGCGCACGGGCCGCAGTGTTTATTTTCAATTTCACTTTCCCGTCTCAGTGGTTTTTCAGCAGGCATACTTTCAAGGAAAGAAAAATATTATTAATGAAAGAAGTGAAAGAAGAAGGTAACTGATTTAGCAAACAGACAATATCAACAATGGCATCGTCATTTTGAGAAATAATTATACGGTACTAAAATGATGTTTGTGCCATAGATTTGACAGTCTCGATTTGGTACACCTTTGTTACTACAACCTCTCAATGTTACGTTTTCGATGTAATGACTGGTTTCAAACCCTTCGATGCCATTAGCAAGAACTGTCACTAAACTACTCGTATATCATCGATGCTTTTTTATATTGCACGAACTATTTTACAAAAACATAATGTTAGAGCTGATAGATAGCATATTACATGTATTCACATAAATATTAACGGTTCTATTATAAGGGCACATTATTAAAAAGGACCTTTTGTAAAAAAAAATCAAATCAGTTGGTACTATTATTATATATTAGTTTTTCTTACAATAAACTAGGTTTTCTTACAATAATAGCGTGACTGATAGATCAGACGCCCGAATTGTACTAAGTACAATTCGGGCGTCTGATCTATCAGTCAGTACAATGTACTTAACAAACAATAAGTATTGGTTCAATAAAGTGGAAATAAAAATTTCATCTCTATTTTTGCAATACTAACAACAGCTGCACAAGATCTCATCAAACAATGTAACTTTACCAACCAATTATGATAATAAGTTTTCAAAATGTCGGGTTAAATTAATCGATCAAATGATTTTCATCACATTCCATTTAGACTGAAATCATGGCGCTCAGTCAAGGGTCCTGGACAAAGGGCTGTTTGTCTGCATCAGCTTTGAGCAAGCAATCGCCTAATTGATATGTCGCCCTCCATGTATATATGTAGGTAGATGAAATGTAATTACATGTTTGATTTAAAGATTGATTTGAAATAAATGATTATTGAGCCGAAATTGGTTCTGTTGTAATTTGAGTAAATATTGTGAAATTTTGTCGTTTAAGGAATTTAGAATTGATATATCTATCTAATTATAGAAAGAAGAAATTGAATGATAGAATGACTTTTACACACAGCTTAAACCCCTGAAGCAAGAATTTTAATGTTGGCCGTGTAGTAGACCACTATGCGATACTCTTTGACAATCTAGTATGCTTCTCCTAAGATTTTCTGGATTGTTTAAAAGGAGTTCGTAAAAAATTCAGTGGGCGGAAAGTTATGCTTAATGTGGACGAAGCCATCGCCGTTCACTACATACATATATAACATGTCTTTATCTGTAACGGGGTAGACAAAGCCAACAGTCTCATAAAGACTAAAAGGCAACGTTCAGCTGTATGGGTAAAAAATAGAATTGAGATTGTGAATCTCTGATAGTGACAGGTTCCCAGCCCGTTTTCTAAGAGAAAAATCCCAAGTTTATAGACGTATCCTATAGTCACCTTTTGCGACATTCGTGGGAAAGAGATTGAGCGGTCCCATTCTAAACTAAGTAAGCGTTAACTACTTAGTTTATGATATAATACTGTTAGTGTGACATACTTATCATTATCACGCCTTATATCTTACGGGGTAAAAAGAGAGTTAAAATATTAAAATTTAAACGGGATAAACTAACATTTTTCAAATAATTTCAACGATAGGTGTACTCTCTTAGTTTGTGGGTAGGGCTAAGTATAGTTATCTACTGTTGAAATATAATAGATAACGAAAGGCAATTCGCAATATTTGGAATTCCGTTCACGTAAATTTTTCGGTTCCAACGAGAGCCGGATTCATTTCAGACCAATTTAATTTTGTCAACCTGAACGCAATTAACTAAATAGATTGTGGTAACCGCACAGGAATGTTAAATTGATTATTACAATGTTGGGTTTTCTCTTTTGTTTTATATGATTTTCTACGTAAAAGGTTATTAATATTAATGTATTTAATGTTTTAATTTAACGACTGGATCATCGTAAAAAATATCTTGTTTGCTTGCGTAGTTCTTGTTGTATTTATTGTCGCTTTCTGAAATCTACTTAACACAGTATTTCTTTTAAGTGATACGTTATAAGCTGGTAATGATACATGCTATTATAATGATTTGATTAACAAAGGTAATATAACTAAGTGGAACGTCTGTGGATTCTGAATACCACCATCATATGTGCAGGAGAGCCTAATCATCAAACATTCAGTATAGTGTGACTATGTAGGTTTCCTCATAACATTTTCCCTCACCGCAAGGGTATCGGTTAGCATTCTGTAACTAAGAGTCATTGGTACAGTGGTCCACATAGAAAAATATACAATAACCTTAATTACTTCAATGATTATGACTTTCAGAATTTTTCGGCTGTACTGTACGTACATTGTCACAATGGAATGTAAGTAAGTTCCTGTGTTCGTTTCAGATACGTCAACTTCCGCGCGCAAAGACTGTACCTTTTATGGTTTTTTTTTTTAAATACGTTACTAAGTTACTATTTTCGTATTACTTTTGGCCCTCGGGACAAAACTTGTGTAATCTTGAAATAGAAAATCTATGTGTTTTCGACAAAGTTTGTTTGCGGTAAGTGATCGATTGAAATGGGCCGGTCTCGCCGTCTGTCTGCGTGACTGTCCATTAGTCAAATAGGTTTTCCATCAAGATTAACTTATCTCTATGCTGATGAGGTCCCCTTTTTGTTCACAAACTTTACTATGTAACGATACTATAATCTTTATTATAAAAACTTTAAGGGTTATTTTGGTTAGTTAAGTTAGGTATTATAATATGTTGCGAGGTAAAATCATGAAGTGGAACTACTATTTCGATTTACATACAGGGTGATTACTAATTGGACACATGTATTTTACGTAAACGCTTTGTGTATAAGTCCTTAAAATGGGAGTCGATTGTATAGGATTTATTGAAAAACTGGACCACTATACTATTACTGGAGACGAATATAATTATCTACAAAATGTGTAAATTATTGTTATATTTTATGAAAATGCTCCCACAATATGGTTTCAAAAACTGGCATTGAGATGAGATGTAATACACGAAAACACGTGAACAAAAGAGAAAATAGCAGTAATATGTAAGCTAGAATTTGAAAGATACAAGTGATATTCCTATTAGTAACTTTACTTCAAACTAGGCACAAAATATAATACTTAAACAGAAAGATTTTAATATTATTATGTAGGTACTTATTATAAAAGTGTACGATTACGTGGTGGGTAAGTGATAGCAATGAATCAGGCTTCGACCGGATATTCATGTTATTGCTTTGTTGTAAATTTAAACAAATGATTGTTTAACATTTTTGTATATGAATTTATACGAGTTCTTCGTTTTTTGAGTGAATTTACTATTTGGAGCATTTTGTTTTCATATATCAGTGATTTATCACGACTGGTTTCATTAGGAATCATTAGTTTAATCACTTATTTATTCATATTTAAGTCTCTTATTGATTGTAAACAGATTAGATCCACAGAAGTGAACTCAGCGCTCGCAGTAGACTTCAGTGCTCTGTGTAAGAAAGTTATTCTTGTCGCGTTTTCTACATATTCAATATCTGATCTTTGAACGAAAAATATTTTAAATCAATATTAAGTCCGATAAGAGCTGATAGAGGTGATAAGACCAGTGTTATCAACAAAAACGTAGCTCGATAGCACTCTGTTATCATTCTATGCGCAAACTCATATTGACGAGGTCGAAAAAGTTATTAGAGAATAGAAGTAATTAATTATTAGTGTGAAATGAGTGGTGATAAGATGTCAGGCCAGGCGATGCGTGAGTAATTTTTAATATTTTCAAAAAAATTTGTGCGCAGTTAATTTATAAAACTAATATTAAATTATTCGGGCTAAGAATTTTGTAAAATGTGTTTGTATTGCTTTTTGTTGTCAGGATAGGCAGTATGATTATATTACATGATTGTGTAATTCCTGAACTGATACGTGCGAAAATGGTGAACTATGATAAAATTAAATACCCATATCTTCTTCTGCAAAAGAATTTTGCATTCGTCAAAAGCGACGTTATGCGTTGTTGATCATAATAATTGGGGTTGTCAAGTTAATTATTTAATCTGGCATATTAGATTAATGACATAATAAACATAGTTTATTCTTCGAAATGTAAGATAGCAAATTCAGCACATACGTAATAATAGTACCTACCTATACCAATTGTCATACTTAGTCACATTTCATTTGTATCATGATATTATCCGCATGGATATGACTGCTTTATCTGTATTATGCACATAATTGTTAGGTTTAGCCTTTGTTTCTATCAGAAATAAGTTTATTTTTAACTCATAATGAGTAAACAAATTACTACAATATTCCTTGTGAGTAACATGATTCGTTTCGAGATAATCAAAACAGTGAACGGCTTACATTAGAGCACGTGAGCGATTCCGATGAATTTTTAATCCATAGGAAACTAAAACGCTACAATTCAAATTTCTTGACCTGGCAGTTTCGTCTTTAATTTGACATGGCAATCAAAAAATGTATGTTTAAATGTTTCAGCGAATGTACAATACGTGGGGCCGCAGCCGCCACCTCCGCCGTACTCCACGCACCCCCCACCAGGAGTGCAACCCCCTCCAGGAGCTGCCATAGGCACAGTTACAACTACCTTCATAGTCACAAACCCCGCTGGCCCAGACCCCATGATCACAACTTGCCCTTCATGCCATCATCAGATCGTGACAAGAACGGAGAGGAATCCTACGACTAAGACCCATGCTATTGCTTGCCTGCTATTTTGGTTTATGTGAGTAATTATTTTAATGTTATTTATTCTATCTGTTTCGTTGCATAAAAAACGTGACGCATAGCTATTTATCAGTGACTCTTTTTTGAGATACGTAGCTACATTGGTTTGATTGTTAACTAATGCTCTTACGATGAGGGAAAGCACCGTTAAAAACCTGAACATTCAAGCAATGGATATGAGATAATGATATATAGGAATATGGTTCCCTGGTTGTTCAGATCAGCTGGGACATACTTTGTGTTATACCCTGACGACCAATCCGATCGTCCCTGACATCCAATCCAACTGTGGTCATGGTCACAGGCGTACCCTGGGCTCCTTTCCAGAGAGATGAGGATGCAACCGAGACTTATGTAGGAAAATGATGGAAAATAGATTGACGACGGGAGAGTGGTGAAGGTGTCTAAACTGTACTTACCACGTTCTTGCACTTAGAGGGTTGCCATTTAAAACTGTTTTCTAAGTAACACGTGTTTTAATTCTAATCAATGATCTTGCAGTGAAAAAAAAAAACATTGTTGTGAACCCTTCATGTTCAGGCAACCAACACCTAGTTCCCCACATAAATTGAAATCGGATACAGCTTCAACACAATTCTCAGATGCCTAGATCATATTATGGCAGTCACAGATGGCTGCCATTTGATCTAGGCATCTGCTTTGAATGCATTTCCCTAGATTACAACTAGATTTAAGCCGCATATGATTTTAAAATCAAGTTTGCTGTAAAAATTCGCAAATATTGTTTTTAATTGTATTCACATTAATATTATGAATTAGATAGCATGTTTGTCTTTTCTTTATGCTATTGAAAGAATACAGCTACATATATTTTACAAACAATAATTTGACAGTGAATCAGTAACACCGGACATATCAATTGATAAAACAATAATGTCTTACGTACTCGTTTAAAACACTATCGATATGGTGCTCAGTTGATGTAGAAATCATATCAACATTTTTGATAGAACGTTCTTCTGCTTGGCGTAAGTCCCGGTTACAACCAGGATTAGGTAGAGTCAGGTTTTTACACGAAGCGCCTCTCATCTACCCTCCGCATCCTTTTCAGGGGAACCTAACTTATATAGGATCATGGTTACAAATTTAGTTACCTGAATGTGCACGTATTTTCACGATGTTTTCCCTCACCGTAAAAGCATCGGTAAGCTGTCACACTAATGTATATTACAGAGAAAATTGGCTAAAGAATTAACCGAGCCACACGGATTTCTTGCGCATTAAAGCCGGGTACCTTAACCGTTTGACCACCGACTTTATGAACTAGACCCAGTTGAAAAAAGCATGGTTCTACATCAACATATAGACAATAATACTCAATTAATTAAAGTTGATAAAATGATATATTTAGATGGTATTTATTTTATACAGATTGAAAGATAATGCTTTCAGCATTAACTAAAAGAAAATAAAAACATAAAGATACTGTTTAAAATTTATTTTTGATTTATTTACAGATGTTGGCCCTGCGTGTGTCTCCCATACTGCATGGACTCTTGCAACAACATCGACCATTACTGTCCGAACTGCAACGCTTATATCGGTGGCTACAAATTTTAGACGTAATTATGATTGTTTAAGGTCCAATTTAGCTTAAAGTTTAGTATGTTTGGAAATGTTTGCTTCTATTAAGCCATGAAGGAGATACGGAGCAAACCCTTTCATATCATGGGCTGTAGAACATGTAACAACGATGTAATTTTAAGGTTAACGTATAAAACACAATGGCTCAATGCTAACTTTAGAAATATAAGATTTAATGCAAACTTCAAAGAAAAAGACATGAAAATCTACGAGTGTATATAAATAGATTATTACATTTGACCACTGGAATTTTCTTATCTATAATGTAGATAATGCAAGTTTCTAGGTGTTTTTTATTAGTGTTAAGTAATCTAATCTTAATGACAATTTTTCAATAAGTGTATATTTGGTTTAAACAAATTTATATGTATATTTAGCTACATTAGTGTCACGGTCTACCGCCTTTAACTTGGTTTTTAATAAGTTTAATGGCAATTAAAGTAATAATGTGCTTCCCGAAGCCCGTTGTAATCAACCCAGTTAATATAAGTCTTAATAAGATTATCCTGTAGAAATTGTAAATTCATATTTCTATCGTCATAATAATCCTGATATCATGATTCTTAACCGCTTTTTTCATAGTTTACCTAAGACTAATTCTCCTTGGCAATTTTGATACACAATTCGTCCTTTAATCATCTTACACGACATGTGCAGGGAGAGACGATGGTTGTTTTTCACTATGCGGAAACGGAACGACTCACTGTGTCTTTATCTTATATTTTCCTTGGTAGTTAGTTATTAAAAGTAGTAGTTTATATTTATGTATCGATTAAGTGGATAAACTTTACCATGGTAGGTAATTATCTTTATAGGTATAAATGTTATCCAAAAATATGTTACATGTAGATAGATATATTATAAAATACATTACAAAATTATTATAATTTGCCCTTTTTTGACAACAACAACCTGATTTTTTTCTGATTTAATAAATAATAATAAAAGTGTTATGGTGGTGTTATGTAATGGTGCCGTGTGGTTCCCGGCACCATTACAAAAGAATAGGACCACTCCATCTCTTTCCCACGGATGTCGTAAGAGCCGACTAAGGGATAGACTTGGGATTCCTCTTTAATGTAAATCCCTGCCAATCTAAGGTCTGCCGCGCCGATGGATGCATGGCTAGGGGCGAGCCTAGTCTCGAGCGTGCCACTTCCGCCATGGGGTTGGGCGACCCCCAGGTAATGGCTAGCCTTACCCTGGCATGCGGGGCTCTGCTGGGGCGGACAAAATTTTTCCCTAGCGTCTCGTGGGAATCGCATGGATGCAAATTTTTTGAAAGAGCACCTAGATGGCGGCGATGGTGTCCGCACCCCATCACGTCTCGTTCCCGGCGGGAGCGGTATGCGGTCTGCTGAAAGCCGCTTTGCGACGATGAATGTAAGAGGAGGAATGAAGGATAAGATTGAGGAAGTATGCCAGATGATGGATGAAAGACGTTTGGATGTGTTGTGCGTGAATGAAACGAAGCGGAAAGGATGCGACGCGACGCAGCACGGCCCTTACACGGCGTATTGGTCTGGAATTTCCAGTACCAGCCGAGGCTGTCAAGGGGTCGGTCTAATTCTTTCTGCACGAATGGCTGAGTGCGTGAATGAGTATGAGTGTGTCAGCCCTCGTCTTCTATGGATTAGGCTGAAAGTTGGAATCACTCGGATCTTCGTTCTAGGTGTTTATGCACCTTGGGATGTGGGTTCGAGGGGTACAACATCAGCAAAAAGCGAAAACGAGGAGTTCTGGAATAGTGTAAGAGAAGTATTGAAAGTTACCAAGCCAAATGAGAAGATTATTATGTTAGGTGATTTTAATGGATGGGTGGGTGTAAAGCGTGATGGATATGAAAAGGTGCTTGGTGCGTTTGGTGACGAAAAGGTGAATGATAATGGAAGAAGTGTATTAGAAATTTGTCTAGAGTGGGATCTTTTTGTGTCGAACTCAATGTTTCAACATAAAGAGATCCACACCTACACAAGAGTGGAAGGTATTTTAAAAAGTATGATAGACTTTGTGATTGTAGATGAAAGATTGAAGAACAAAGTGCTGGATACCCGTGCATATCGCGGTGCTGGCATTGACTCGGACCATTTACTGGTGATATCCCGGATAAGGGGTATCTTCAATCGCTGGCGGCACAGGGTAAGGGAGCAAACCAGCGCTTTGGAAAGAGTAAAAGTAGAAAATTTGCAAGATATGGATGTAGGTAAGAAGTATATTAATAGACTGAAGGATGAATTTGAAGATTTAGAGGAAATGAGCGATATTGAAGATGGATGGAAGGAATTTAAAGAAAGAATTGTGAAAGTAGCTGTTGAAGTGTGTGGTGTAAGTAGAAGAAGGAAAGGAAAAAATCACAAAAATGCGTGGATGAGTAAAGATGTGCAAGAACTTGTGCGATTAAAGAAGAAAGCATGGCTGGATTTGTTAGCAGCAAAAGCTAACTTAAGAATGCAAGAGGTTATAGATGAAGATGTGAATGAAGCACGTAAGGAATATAAGAAAATGAAAGATTTGGTTAAGAAAGCTGTGATTAGAAAGAAAGAAGAGTATAAAGAGGATTTTGATAAAAGGCTATCAGAAGACTTTCAGTCAAATCTGAAAGTATTCTGGAAATCCGTAAGGTCAGCCCGAGGAAATACTATAACCAGAGAGCTGACTAGGATCAGATGCCAGGATGGTAGCGTTGTGAAAGGAGAAGAATGTGTACTAAAGATATGGAAGGACTATTTTGAAAGTTTATTTGAAAAAAAGGAAGGAAATAAGAAAGATTTCTGCTATAGCGAAGAAAAAGAGAATGAGATGGAAGGCGAAATTGAAATGTTCGAAATTGTGGAAGCACTTAAGAGTATGAAAGCGGGAAAGGCTGCTGGGTGTGATAGAGTGTCGGTCGAGATGCTTAAAGCAGGAAAAGGCGTAGTAGCTAGTCAGTTGTACTGCCTTTTCAATTTGTGTTGGAGAAGCGGCCGAGTACCAAAAGATTGGTGTAAGGCTGTTATCGTGCCACTTTACAAAGGAAAAGGGTCACAGCTGGACTGCAAAAATTATCGTGGTATAAGCCTGCTTAGCGTCGTCGGCAAATTGTATGCTAAGGTATTGATTAATAGAGTCAGGAATGAAACTGATGACAAAATATGGGATGCTCAAGCGGGATTTCGAAAGGGAATGGGATGTACTGATCAGGTCTTTTCCTTGCGGTGCATAGCCGAAAAGTTTTTGGCCAAGAGTCAAAAAGTCTATTGCACATTCGTAGATCTGGAAAAGGCCTATGACAGAGTTGAGAGGAATGAATTGTGGTCAGCACTTTCTATGCATGGGGTGAGCAGTCTCTTAATACGAGCACTGAAATCCTTATATGAGGATTCGAGTGCTTGTGTCAGGATAAACGGAGCGCACACTGAGTGGTTTAAGATTGAGAAAGGCGTTAGGCAAGGATGTGTTGCGTCACCGTGGCTGTTCAACCTATTTATGGATAGCTGTTTGACAGATTTGAAAGAGTCTAAAAGTGGATTAAGGATAAATGAGTTACTCGTCAAATGTCTGCTCTATGCCGACGATCAGGTTATACTGGCGTCATCAGCGGAGGAGTTACAGGAGATGGTAAACTGTATGCATGAAGCTTTAAAAGAGAAAGGAATGAAAGTGAACGTAAGTAAAACTAAAACACTGGTTTTTGAAATGGAGAAAGAAATGACAGCATGTAATATTTTGATTGGAGGAGAAAAAGTGGAGCAAGTGAAAGAGTTTGTATATCTAGGATCAAAGTTTACATCAGATGGCAAGTATGATAGTGATATTGAAAGGAGAGTGAACGCGGGGAACATGGTGAATGGAGCTTTGCATGCCTTTATGAGCAGTCAGAAACTATCCAAAAAGGCTCGACTGGCTGTGCACAGGGGCGTGTTGGTCCCGACATTAATGTATGGGAGTGAAAGTTGGGTATGGCAAAAGAAGCATGAAAGCAGAATAAATGCAGTGGAAATGAGAGCGTTAAGGAGTATGATGGGTGTGAAATTGAGTGACAGGATAAGGAACAGCGTGATAAGGGAATGTTGTGATGTGAAAGAAGATGTAGTTACAGGAATAGAAAAGGGTATGTTAAGATGGTTCGGTCATGTGGAGAGGATGACTGAAAGCAGGTTAACTAAGCAGATATACAAGGAGAGTGTGGAGGGAAAGGTCGGAGTGGGAAGACCTAGACGAACGTATCTTGATCAAATTAAGGACGTCCTGGTAAAGGGTCAGGTCAAAAGTACCCGAAACCGCCGAGCTTGTATGAAGAGAGTTATGAATGTGGACGAAGCGAAAGAAGTATGCAGAGATCGTGGCAAGTGGAAAGAGGTAGTCTCTGCCTACCCCTCCGGGAAAGAGGCGTGATTTTATGTATGTATGTATGTATGTATGTGTTATTATAGAACCTTTTTAATTTCAAACACTAGTTCTACCTACCATACCACCAGATATTTCTACGTATCTTGTTGTGACTAATTTACTCTTTATTACATACTTACCATACGTGACAGAAATGTGACATGGTCTGAAAATGTAAGCAAAGTGTAAAATTTATTAATATAGAGTGTGTACCACCAAGTATTTTTGAATTAAAATAGTAAATATATATATATATAATATTATACATCAGATATGTTAAGATACAAGTATACTAGGGGTATTAACCTCGAGGACGCCTTCTTTAGCTGTGTGTTAGGGATATATAAGCTCTTAGTATACACTTATATTATCAAGGCTAAACTATACTGTCTGTGGTCTGGTCTGGACTGGCGACGTCTGACATTGAAGGGATATAGCTATGCAGGAGTGTATAAGTTGGCTAAATTACTGTATAGAATGAAGGACCGATTGCTGTAGTCAAATATTTTAGTCATTTGCCATTTGAAATTAAACGTGAAAACCTTAACGCAGAAAATACCAACACCAAAGAAAATGCCGAACAAGTACGAGTTTGACTCGCGCGCGATTCGGTGTCATAATATTTTGATAATAAAAAAAAAATGTCATTTAGGAGACCATACCCTTGCAAAGTAAAGTTTCATTTTAGTTCATGAAAATGTAACTATACTGAAATGAATGAAAAAGTTTTTTGATCAACATTTTTTTTAATTGTGACATTTTCCCTGGCGTGCGAAACTTTTTTTATGTGTGCGAATTTAAAAAGGACAAAGAAAATGGCGGAGTCTTTGTCTTATTACTTGATGTTTTTAAATCTGAATTGAAACATATTTCGCGATCAAGAAAACAATAAAGAAAGCTAAAAATATCGACCACGCCATCAATTGAGAACTGGGAATACCCGCGACCGGTTCTACAGTAACAGGAAAAAGTTTGCACCGCTGTGCATAAAACTATCCACTTATATTCGTGCATGAGGTCACCATTCGCAAAAAGATTGAATCCGCGCGACGTGGCCGCAACTTGTTTGCTCTAAATTGTGTAAATTTAGAGTGATTTTTAATTTAGAAAAGTATTTATTAGCTATTTAGTGTAATTTTACGACAGAAAAAGCAAAAGTGAAGTTAAAAATATGAATGTTTCTAAGGTAGACAACGAAGAGTCGTCGAGTTCACTGCGTAAGTAATGCTTTCTTTTTGGGCGTTGTTTCACTCTGTTATTAGTTTATTAAGTACTTATTTAAAATTAATCCTGCATTCAGTTTACTAAATATGAAGAATTAAATTAACAGATCAGTGATTATCATCAATTAATTGCAGTTATCTGTTACCTGATTACTAAATTTATCTGGAATACATCTACGTTGTAATTGTAACACAAATAAAAATGTTGTTCAGATATTGAAAAACCTTGTTAGTTATGGAGATTAGTCTGTAATTCACTAAGTAAGTTGGTATATCTGTTTGTGTTTACATAAACATATAGGACATTATTAGTGGATGATCACCAACAACATCATGCCATATTAATGATGTCCATAGAAATCGGACTAATGTGAGAATAGAAATGTTTTATTGTATTCCGAACTATTGTTAGTGTTGCCATGTGGTTCTGCATTCTCAATGCTTGATTTTTATATAGGTACTTAATGTTCTTACGGTGAGGGAAAACATTGTGAGGAAACCTGCACATTCAGACAGGATGGGTAACCATGATCCAATATGAGGTAGGTATCCCTGCAAAGATTGTGGAGGTCAGATGGGAGTTGCTTCGTGTCCAAGATCTTTGATTAAGGTGGTACGCCGGGTTCCTCTGCCGAGTGGTGAGGATGTAACCGGAACTTTAGCCAGGAGACAGAAGACTTACTCAGATTTTGATATAAAACTCAGTGTCTGCAAAAGACATCATATTTATTCATGATACGAAAAATATATGCCAATTTTCCCAACGGAGCGTTACCTTCCTGGCATCCATTTTGGGGTTTGTGATATGGTAAGATGTTGATTTTGTCCTTAAGCCGCTTACTGCGAATACGATCCATCTACCCTCAGGAAGACATTAATTGGTCCTATCTTACTATGATGAATACGAGTATTAAACAGCTATATACAATGAAAATCTGGAAAAATAGAAAGAAGTGTGAAAAGGTCGTGGCCATTGCAAAGAAGTTGCAGATATTATGTATGTTGTAAACAATCAGAGTTAAATAGTACACGATTAATTTGATATTATATAATTTCAGAAATTAAATTATTATGTTTTACATACTTAGAGCCTTCTGATCTGGCTCTGTCTATCCAGTAAGTGATTAAGACGTGACATGTGTATATGTTTCCAGTAAATGCGGATTATCCTGGTTACCCCTCGTTGCCTCCGCCGTACTCCCCGCCAGAAAAAAAATCTGGAATACCACCTAATGAGGGAGATGGCAACACCAGCTCTTTCTACAGACCGGAAGATTCAGGAGCTGAAATAAATCGTAGTAATTGTAATGTGGTAAGTGAACATATTTTTTAATCTATCGTCATAGCAATTTGTCACTATCGGAATCTCCATTCCATCATCAAGATAAATATGAACGTGGCCTTTTAGCCTTTTCGAGACTGGTGTCTCTGTAGGTAGAGACACGTCTTAATCAGGGCCTACCCCGCAAGGGATAAAGACGTGATATAATTATATCTTTGGCAATCAATTCCACCAGCTCGTCACTTTATGTTACTCTTGACCTGACCTTACACAGGAACGTCCCTGATTTAATCAAAGTACGTTGAAAATATTGATGAACATTAATGCAGTAGAAGTATTGCGGGATCGTGCAATTAAAGTGCATTTTGTAACGTTTAAAAGTATGTTTAGGGGATTAACTATTATCGTAAAATATCAGAAGTAGGCCACAGTAATACTTAACTAAAGTAAAACCTAGTGCACATGGAACGTTATGTCAACATACTGGTTTTACCAATTGTTTATCTGTAAATAAATTAAACGTATCATTTTCATGTTACAACTCGCCTATAAATGTGATATCAGTAACGTATCGAATTACTGATGTATATGCACATTTTTAATTAGGTACTTAGCCAAGCAGTATTCGATGAATGGAAAATACACTCACAATAGGCGACTTAGTTTTAAGAGTTTTATTTCTTTTTTACAACATGTAAATTACACGCATATTGGTTTGATGGACCAAGTATTCCCGCATATATTTCAACTGGCTGATGCTCACGACTTTGTTCGCCTCTCTGAACAATTTTTGTTGTTGCATGTCTATGTTTCCTAAAGATATAGCTTCAACTAGATCTTTTTTGTTCTCCATTAAGTGTTTCACAATAAAAAAAAACATTTCATGCCTGTACATTGCTAGACCTAATAGCATTGTTATATACAAAAAAAGTTTTAGGTATTCAAAATCTGTCTAGTAGTTTCGGAGATCAGTGTGTACAAACAAACAGGCAAACTGGATTATTTTTTTAAATCTTACTCTACGACTGCTTCTTCATCGCCTAATTTTGTTTTTACGAAAAGATATTGAATATACCGTAATTTCATTTTTATTATTTTATTATAAGTATTGATTCAGGACCTTCGATTACTAACATAACCCGTTAACCAAGTCGTGTTT
The DNA here is from genome assembly GCF_032362555.1 of Amyelois transitella. Lineage (NCBI taxonomy): Eukaryota > Metazoa > Arthropoda > Insecta > Lepidoptera > Pyralidae > Amyelois > Amyelois transitella. The sequence goes on from NC_083509.1 coordinate 4,019,394, forward strand.
CATAAGTTATTTTAATATATATATAATAAGTAGTCTAAACTAGTTTTCTTTTTAGGTGATCGTGAGCGCTATGCCTCCAGTTGGACCAAAATCGACGAAGTTAACTTGTCCGTCGTGTAAGGCGACCGTGTCAAGCAAAGTCAGCTTCAAGCCAACAACGAAAACTCATCTGATCGCATTGCTTCTATGTTGTTGCTTGTATGTAAAAGACATCGTTATATTGATAAGTAACACCCCCATATATAGCATAATAATATGTCACCTATAGGTTACCTAAGATACCTTTTTGGAGGTGAAAGAATTTTCATTGCCTTGTGTCCTGATTCCCGGCATAATATAAAAAGAATAAGACTTCAGCTCTTTCCCATAGATGTTGTAAAAGGCGACTAAGGAATAGGCTTATACACTTTGGATTCTTCATTTTGGCGATGGGCCAGCCACCTGTCACTATTTGAATCTTAAATCTATCGTTAAGCCTAACAGCTGAAAGTAGCCTGTCAGTCTTTCAGGACTAGCTCTGACTACCCCGCAAGGGATATAGACGTGATTATATGAATGAATGAAACAATGAACTGTTTAGTATTTCTGAAGATTAGCCCTTATAAACAAACACTCAGTTACAAACATTAACTCTTTATTAAATTGGTTTGATTGATATTATTCCAATATCTTTGATTGGTATAGATATTGCGGGGATTCCCTGACATTCCTTTTTAACCAAATTTCAGCAAAAACGTTAGTCACATTTTTCTTTTACGCACAGAAGTAAGATAGTTTGTTTGTAAATATTTAATGAAATATAACTAAGAATATAATTAAGAATGTAATAAATAATATCCATGTATTATTGCATTCTTAATTTTGCTTAATATCCAAGTTAACAAATAGGTAATAAAAGTTATTGTACTGAATATAGACAAATAGCTTTCCAGGTTGTGTGTGTGCCTGACAAAAAATATAGAAAATTGATCAGAGAATCTTTATCTATTGCTTGAGTATATTCTAGATTTGATGCTGAGTACGATAAGATGTCAGCCAAAAGGTATTATTTTTTATTTTATTTTCAGGTGCTGGCCATGTGTCTGCGTACCATACTGCGTTAATTCCTGTCGGAATGCGAATCACTATTGCCCCAATTGTAAAGCTTTTTTGGGAACTTATCAAAGTTAATTGTTACGTCAACAAAATTCAGAAACGTATACGTTTTAATTACGATATTTGAGAAAAGCTTATCTTTTTATACTTACTTGTATATCAAAGTAATCGAATTAAAAATTGTTTGCATTTATTATTAACATAGTTAAGCGAAAGAAGAATGCAGGGTTCGTAGCATGGCAAATGGAGACAAGTCTTTAGTAGGTACTTGTCTATTCCTTTAGAAAAGAGGAATGATTTTATGTATGTAAGATGTTTAGTTAAGTTTTCGTCAATAAAATTTTATAGATTTATAAAAGGTATATACTATCTTATCAATTCGTTGAGTAAATTTTATATGACGTATTTTAGATTCATTATAATAAAATAAATTTAATATTCTCGAAATTGTCTTTTATTTAATATACTTTATTTTCTTGAATAGTAAGTTGTGTGGTTTCTGTGAAACAAGACCATCCCAAGTTTTTATTTATTACCTTATAAACAATTTAGGCAAGTATACTAAAGCGAATTCTTTACTGATTTAGTACTTAATAAAATGGAGAAAAATAAAACTGTGCTTGCCAACTGTAGTAAAGAACTAAATTAATAAATTAGAAAATGACAAAGAGAAATTATTTTCTTTTTAGATCTGTCAAGGCCAAGTTGCTAATAATATTTTTTTTTCAGTTTTTTCAAACGTTATCCATGACTAATAAAAGAAATAATGACAATATCCAAATTTTGTAAATGCTAATTTTTTTTGCCATTACGCACATATCCATCATGTTTTACTATTATTGATATGCAAAAAAAGTTACATACATACATACATATAATCACGTCTATATCCCTTGCGGGGTAGACAGAGCCAACAGTCTTGAAAAGACTGATAGGCCACATTCAGCTGTTTGGCTAAATGATAGAATTGAGATTCAAATAGTGACGGGTTGCTAGCCCATCGCCTAAAAGAAGAATCCCAAGTTTATAAGCCTATCCCTTAGTCGCCTTTTACGACATCCATGGGAACGAGATGGAGTGGTCCTATTCTTTTTTGTATTGGTGCCGGGTACCACACGGCAAAAAAAGTTGTTTTTTATAATTTACAAAAAATCTAATGAGTTAATAAAACTGAATTACTATATTAAACTATGTAATTATGTTCGTAAATCACGTTATCTATTCGTTGGAACCTAACTTTTGCGATAACTTCTTACCCTTCCTTATTTGATGTTAACATCAATATAACAACATAAATATAACATATACATTTCATCGGAATCAGTGGTTGTTGTAATATACTAACGAGTGCGAAGTGATACGAAGCGCATTTTCCTGATCATTTTCCTTATATATTTATTATTCAGAATATGACTGGCCTGACGCTTTTACTTATAAAACTATACTCAAAAAACAACTAGGTGTATTTCATATGCTTTTTCTCGAATATAATATGTTGTATAAATAATATTTAGATTTACAGAAAATGTCTGTAAAATTGTTTATTACTTAAGATTAGATACCAAATTTATGTTTACATGAATCAGTATCAAAAAATAGGCTAATAATACGAATGCCATCTTATCTTACACACTTACTTGATATTTTTCCCATATGATTAACTGGAAATAACTATATTTTGTCGGTTAAAAAAAAGATAAGGAGAAATCAGGATCTATTATGGTATTTACGAACTTTAATAAGGCTCAAGTCTTAATCTTCTCTGATGCTCTATTTTTGGTTCCGATATGGTTCTGATTCCTTCTTCCTCCTAGTCCTACTCCTTTAGTCCGGTTTAATTCTGACTTTGGATCCTGGACTTAGATTTTCACACGAAGCGACTCCCATCTGTCCGCCGCAACCTTTGCAGGGGAACCTAATCCGTATTGGATCGGTCATGGTTACACATATCCAGTTGCCTGAATGTGCAGATTTCCTCACGATGTTTTTCCACCAAGTAAAAGCATCGGTTAGTATTCAAACTAATGGACAAAACTTGTGGGACATTACGATATTTTTGGGTAGAAACGTAAGGCATCAATTTACAGCACCTATAGCCTACTTAACTAGTGAGTGTAGTATTTATTTATACGACTGACATATCGATCAATACTCAGTCTAAAACAGGAAAAGGATTTTATAAATTTTTCACGTGAGTAAAGTCGCGGATAAGATGTAGTTTACACACACAATCACACAACATACCACTTTTCGTAATTGTTGTCTTGTTGTCACCTGCTACTTTTTTATTCATATGATAAATCGTTGTGAAGCGTAGGTTATCAACAAGTTATGTTTAGAATGGCCTGACGCATTATCATGGGGTTCCGTGTTCTTTCGCGTAGCCATACAAGGTTTTTAAAATATCAAGGCAACGGAATCACTATATCTAAGCAATTAATTAATTAAGTATGTTGTCAGTTATTGTACCTGTTTTATATACTTACAATACTAGTTTTTTATAATGCTAGTGCTTGCTTAGACATGTCTGGACGTCGCAAAAGTTGTAATACGAGCTAGTAGATTGAAATCCGTGGACGCAGTAAATCAGACCAAGAGGAGAGAGAAAAGTCGGAAGGCGGACCCCGGGCCCCGAAAAACTTCTATGCAGGGTGCAACCGGTATCAGGCAGAGATGAGAGGGGGTCGTTAGTTGTTGGCTCTGTCTAGACCATTTTTGGTTTAATATCTCTCACCTTTAACGGTATACCCACGAGCCTTCAAGTTAATGCACCAAAATAAGTTGGAGCTAGCTCAGTATGTATTATCAATATCACTACATATTACAAGGTAAAATCCAACTATTTACTCTGTTTGTATGTTCTGATTAATTTTGTTCCTGTTTGAAATGTTGGAAAAGGGGTTTTCTGAGGAAGGTTTATAATATATATATAAATATAAATATATACGGGACAAATTACACAGATTGAGTTAGCCTCGAAGTAAGTTCGAAACTTGTGTTACGAGATACTAACTCAACGATACTATATTTTATAATAAATACTTATAAGATAAACATCCAAGACCTAGGCCAATCACAAAAACTTCTTTTCTCATCATGCCCCGGCCGGGATTCGAACCCGGGAACTCCGGTGTCACAGACAAGCGTACTGCCGCTGCGCCACAGAGGCCGTCAAATATATATATATATATATATATATATATATATATATATATACGGGACAAATTACACAGATTGAGTTAGCCTCGAAGTAAGTTCGAGACTTGTGTGATGAGATACTTACTCAACGATACCATATTTTATAATAAATACATATATAGATAAACATGCAAGACCCAGGCCAATCAGAAAAAGCTCTTTTCTCATCATGCCCTGGCCGGGATTCGAACCCAGGACCTCCGGTGTCACAAACAAGCGTGCTACCGCTGCGCCACAGAGGCCGTCAAACCTCAAATAATAAACCGCAAATAATGCTACCAGTGCGAAGCCGGGACGGGTCGTTAGTTGTTTATATTTATTTATTTTACAATATCATATTAGACCGAAAGGAACCCCTTAATACCTTTTGCTTTCGGAACTCGTGAAGTAATGAAATCTGATATTCTCAACCAGTTGTAGATGTGGGTTCCAATCTATTTAATTTCCAATAAATGTTGACTAGTTTCAAGCCTTGACCCCTAAAAGCACCACTTCATTTAATTATTCAGCTTTAGAATTATTGGATTCCTTTGGTAACTTTCAGCTACCGACCTCTAAAAACAATTATGTAGGCGAACACTATAGTAAATAGTATTTCAATGTAATCTTGGTAAAGTGAGGCGTCGGGTGAGTCATTCGCGTTGATAATAACTCGGTATTAGCAAAAAATACAGTCATACCCTGCGGTCGGCTAGTTGTGAGTGATATCTGTTGCTGTTTGGACGTGTCACGCTTTGGATCAATCAGAGTTATTATATTTCGGTGCTCATTTTAGTAAATAAAGGTAAGTAAATGTGACTAGAAAATTAATCGTGCGCACAAATGCTTTTAGCGTTTGGTTGTGCAACGATGATTGTTAGATACCACGTGTTCTGTCAAGCGTGTTTACCGTTTTTACTTTTGTATGGTTTATGTCTTACTTTATAATACTTTCAAATTTTAATTGTAATAATGTAAAGCGAAATTCGAAAATATTATAAAAAGAGGCTATATAAAGTTTAAAAAAAATATATTACTACCTACTCTAATGCCTCTAGAATTCCGAAAAAAAAATATGTTTGGTTATTCATTATTATTTTGTTTTGAATGCATTCATTTAATTTTATGCAATCATATTACGACATCATGCACTAACGAGGTATATATAGCCTTGCGTATATATAACCATATATGAGTGAGAAACTACCTACATTGCAAGATATATTGAATGCTTCGTGAGAGATATTTTGAAAGTTGAAAAAACAAAGTAAAATGTTCTTCGTAGTTTTGGGTAATGGAAATGAGGGTAGTTTTATTTATCCATACAAATCCAGGACGAATTTCACCCAGATATGAGATAATTTTCATATACCTACACACAGTTCAACTTTTATTTTTCCTGAAATAAACATAACATTCCTTACATAATATTTAAATGCTGCTGATTAAATTTATTATAGGTAGGTTTTTTATAATTATACTGGTTTAGCTAATTAATAAAAGTATATATATATATACGAATAATTATGATGAATCATAAACCAATTACTGGAACAAATAAAATGTTGTCTCTTCATTGCGCAAGAGAGTTTTTGCTTTGCACTTCAATAAGAAAATGAGTAAGCAATTAAATTTCATAGTTTTTTTTAAAGTTTTATTGTTATCAATGCGCCTTATAAGTTACCTCACTATTTAGATTAACTTTACGTTCTTAAGGTTTATAATGCCTTGTTGTTCCCGGCATCAATAGAAAAAAGAATAGGACCACTCCATCTATTTCCCATGGATGTTGTAAAAGGCGACTAAGGGATGGGCTTATGAACTTGGGATTCTTATTTTGGGCGACGGGCTAGCAACCTGTCACTTTATATGAATCTCAATTTAATCAGTAAGCCGAGCAGCCGGACGTGGCCTGTCAGTATTTTTAAGACTGTTGGGTCTGTATATCCGCAAGGGATATAGACGTGATAATACGTATGTGGTTTATTGCCAACGTGTTTATTATCAGCAAAGATTACACTAGTGTTTGTCTGACTTTATAACCTAGGGTTAGTAAAGATATCTTCATTTTATTAGACATCAAGTTATTAACTACTGATCCCCATGAGCAACAATTATGTGGTATTAACATTGAAACACAAACATACCGGTTAATATGTGTGAAGTTTTACCCACCTGCCTGGTGACCATTTTTCTTGTATTTCTTATGACGTAAGATGAATAATTGTCAACACTTCTTATTAAACATATAACATTTTTATATTGTCATTAAGTAATAGACAATGTGTCGTGAAGGTTTACAGCGTCGAAAGCTATAAATGTTATGATAATAAAGTAAGTAAAAGTTGACTGAAATGAAAGATTACTTAAACTAAATAAATTAATATATACGAGAAAAATAACATAAATTGAGCTAGTCTCAAAGTTAATTCGAATGTTGGGGAATACTCCCTGGAAAACATTAAATTTTATCAAAAAAAAGATTAAAAAACAAGGAAACAAACGCTTTTAAAAAAACGAGGACAGTTAGAAAAGTAATCTGCCTCCCCCCACTTGTGGATAATACTCTCAATGTAAAATCTCATATGTAAACAAAATTATTTATTTAACTTAACATATGTATGTAGACTATTATACATATAACAACTGCGCATAGAGACTGAGAAAAGATTTTTAAGTGAGAGCTGATTGCATAAACAAAAACAAAAATCATAATCATCTGATTGTCAAATGCTATTAGTACCTTGTCAGGTAGTCGATCTAAAATTTAAACATAAAACATTAAAATTTTAACCATAAGGCCACAACCTGCCGGCAAGTGAGCCAAAAATGTATTTAATTGATAAATTGGAGACTACAGGCGGAGGTATCACCTGACGCCGTATTTTCCTTGACCAGTCAAGGTAATAGGACTTCCTGGTCTATCCAATGACCTTATGATTCGTTATCTTTACAAGGAGTTAGATAATTTGATAAAAAGTCTATAGAAAAACATATTACATTGTTACCTATTGAGTAAAACTTCGTTCCTCTTTCAATGTTTGAAGTTTAACAGATGTTTAATGTTTTTGTTTCGTTATTACAGCGTTATTTTTAAATTTCGTGATAACTATGAGTCAAACCAGATTAGTCTATTTAAATCCATTCTTCCGTTTAATTATTGTTGCTAACAAATTTGTTTAGTATTATTATTTTTAGCAACGAGAATGTGTAAATACACATGATGTTGCTTATACTCGTATTTTTTTCATCCGCGACTTCGTCCTGGCAACTGTAAAAATAAAACTAATTATAGTTTTATTTTTACAGTTCGCGCATTTTGGATTACCAAAATGCGTAAGGTTCTGCAAATGTTCCGGTGGTCAGGCATGCAACTTACATACATTAAAGCACACCTCTTTCTTGCAGGGATAGGCAGTGACTACATCCTTACACTTATCACGATCCCTGCAAACTTCTTTCGCTTCATCTACATTTATAAGTCTCTTTATGTATGCTTATTATTAAATTAATATACCTAAAGTGGGCTTAGGTTGGTATTTTCGTCTTTATTATTTTCCTTACAGAACAGTTAATATGGACTCATATTTGACACAATATGCGGTAAAATATTCGTTTAAAATCACACAAATAACTATTCAGTTTTAATATCTTTCATCTTGCATCATAGACATTCTAAATTTCTCTTATCTCTGCGTCTATAAATACCGCGGCGTCTGGGATCGAATCAAAATATTTTTATTCTACAATTGAAATAGCTGTGTGATGACCTTGGATTGATAATTAGAATATATGAGACTGATTTCCACACCTGTACGTCGCTTAAATTTGTGCCATGTGGTCTCCGGCTCTTAAGAATTGGACAACTCTCATCTTTTTTTCGTGAATATCGTTCAAAGCGACTAACATTTATCTCGTGCAGCTTTTATCATGATCCAGGGTGGGTTAGGTTTCCCCGCAAAGGTTTCAATGGTGGACGGGACTCGTTTGTGTAAAATTCTCACTTACCCAGGATACTCAATCCAGGATTATGCTTAAAAGGACTTTTTTGACTTGATTGCGTCCTTCTTTGGGAGAACCTGCTATATTTGTATATCGTACGACATGAAGGCAAGAATTAATAATTGTTTATGACCATTATCTTAAAGTTGTTGAAATTAACACTGGCAAGATGATGATTCTGGACATAAACTTCAGTAATTATCTAGAAGTACACCTGATATCTTTATTCTCATCAAACAATACTTTTACAAGCTAACTGATCTAGATATCTCTTTATTGCCGATCAATAAAAATGTCAGGCAATGGTAGTATCACGCGATATTGGTTTTGTTGTACTCGATGAGGTCATCAAATAACACTATGTATTTTAATTTCCAGTTCAACAGATATATGTGACGTCAGAATGGCCACAAGGTCAGAGTAACAATATGACCAAGCGTAACCAACATACAAATTGTTATGTTACCTAAAGCTATGCTTCTTTGTTTTATAAATATATTATTTGATTTGATTTAGTTTTTATGTAGGTAATGAAGTATTTTTGGTGGGTATATGGCAAGTGTGACCTTCAAATTGACATTACATTTATTGCATACGAATGAAAACGGCTCATGAGATGAAATGTGCTATCTGTTCATATATACATATAATCATGTCTTTATCCTTTACGGGGAAGACAGAACCAATAGTCTTGAAGAACTGAAAGACCACGGTCAGCTGTCCTTATAGTGTCAATAATTTGCAAGCCCTTATTAGTTTGGATATAAATATTTGTTTACTTATGGTTTCTAAGGTTGGCAAATTTAGGTTACAAGCAAGGTTAAGTCGTAAATAACACTTGAAATAATTAATAATAGCTTGTTTAATAAGATATCTCTCTGAGTATTTGGTTCCGTGTATTGATAACAGGAAACTGATATCCTTATCTAAAATTATCATTTCATAGGTAGTTTCTATTATAGGTGGGTAATACCGACTTGTAAACACTAAACAAATAATTACATACATACATACATATGGTCACGTCTATATCCCTTGCGGGGTAGACAGAGCCAACAGTCGAAAAGACTGAATGGCCACGTTCAGCTATTTGGCTTAATGATAGAATTGAGATTTAAATAGTGACAGGTTGCTAGCCCATCGCCTAAAAAAGAATCCCAAGTTTGTAAGCTTATCCCTTAGTCGCATTTTACGACATCCATGGGAATGAGATGGAGTGGTCCTATTCTTTTTTGTATTGGTGCCGGGAACAAATAATTAGAATAACTATTAACTATACTGTTAATTAATAAAATTCAACAGATAAATACTTCAATAAAGAAACCCATATAAAGTATCAAATTCAAATTTTAATTAATTTTTAAGGGAAATTTCTATATCATTCAGTAATTGTCATCATTTGGTTTCACAGCATTGGTTGACGTTAAATAAATTACTTAAAACTAAGTTTACTGCCGCTTCGAAATCGTCACTGCAAATAACCCAAGTAACAATTAGGCGCTAAAGTAAGATTTATAATAAGTCTATAAAAGCGCTAACTAGATTCTAAAGTGGTTTATGGGTGTAACAAATTAGTGTTAGAGCGCGCTCTAACCCTACTTTACCCCCGAATTAGGCACAATTTTTATATTACTTAAGGTTGTATAATGACGGTATACAAGAGTTATGGTAATTGGCTAAGAGGTACAATCAGTGCTATAAGAAAGTTATTATAGCGGTAACAGGATCTCTTAGCGATACAAGAGGGGTAAATAAGCGTCAACTGACTCCTTAAGCGGTACAGTAGAGATACAAAGGCGTTAATTATATTTTCAAGCGCTAAAAGGGAGGTAAATAGGTGTTTTGTAACGGTCTGAACGCTATTCAAGATAATTAAACTAATTTTGTGATCTAATAATAAATAATTTTATTTTCAATGGCTATAAGTTTACGACTAATGATTTTTATATTAAACAAAAAAAAGTGATATTGTATGGTGCGAAAGGAAGCATATTTTTGCTGCGAAGGGAAGTACACTGTGAATATGTTACATATTTATTGGCAAATAATTCGAGCGCCCGATGTATGTTGTCTATTTACTGAAAACTTTTCCACGTATTTACAACAATTTTTGTTTATTTTGGTTGCGACGCCATTGTCAAAAACAAGTAGTCAATATAAGAAATACAGTAGTGACCTTAAGCGCTATTACTTTACCTTTAGTCACAAAAAAGTAACAATAGACGCTAGAGGATCTGTTATAGCGAAAAATTATACTCCTATTTGACTTAAGGTAATGCAAGAGAGTTTTGTATAACTTCAAGCATTTGGTTCTATATAAGATTAAATAAACCATTGTAAGGCTGGTAGCGCTTATTAACGCTATTGTGCAACTTTAGGTTCTTGTAAAGAGTTTATTATCACCTGCATAGCACTTTTGGAGGTAGTAGCTAATTCTTCTTCTTATTTAGATCTTAGAGTTCTAAGATTCACTTAAAGCTATAACACAAAATGCTGTGCATGTACAACAGTGTTAAGATTTGCCATAATACATCCATAACCTTTAAGCTCGCCTAATTGTCGCGCTTGTAACTCTGTATTATAAGTAGAAGTGATATACGTTACTTGGTACGCCACTTTATCGCCAATAGTCATAAGTGCTGCTACTGTAATGCCTTTGTATCCCACTAAGTAACAAAATAAGCTCTAATCGTCGCCTAAATGTTTGTTGGGAAGCGGTAACATATTGCACTGAAGAATTTTCTTCAATAACGTCATCTTGACAATTATCCAAACTTAGAAAAGAAATGAGGACGAGAGTAAATATATGTTATAATTTGTTGATTTACACAAATTTAAATAATAAAAAATATAATTTGGCAATATCAAATAAGTAGTATGTGTCTAGTTCTATTATTATGATGTTTACAAGTATGCTGTCAAAATTAAGATAATGTTAAGTTTTGTTGAATGATACTGGCACAATTATTATGTTTAGTCTCTAAAAAAAGGTAAACGTTCTAAATCAAGAAAGTATTTAATTATTCCATGCTCTAATTAAATTAAAAAATAATGTGTACATTTTACGTACATGGTGCACTTTTATATATAATGAAATCTCGATGGCTTTTGGTTGAAGCCACGCTTCATAAGCGATCGAAATGTTTAAGTAGCTTTTTCCAAAGAATTTGCTAAAAAGTAAAGTAAAATTAACTTTTTCATTCATTCCTTAAGGTTTTTTTCCTCACACAGGAGCACAGGAACACACTATAGTGTTTATATCGTCAGTCCATAATGTATTTAATAATATCATTTTCTTAAAGGTCACAATGAACATCGCACCAGTTGGACCTCAAACGACGCGGCTCATTTGCCCGTCGTGCCAAGCCAGTATCTCCACAAGAGTGGACCACAAGGCGACTACGAAGACCCATGTCATCGCCCTGATCTTATGTCTATTCCTGTAAGTATATCTCATTACTACTCTTTTTAAATTAATGCGTTGTAATGAGAAGATATTTTTTAAATTAAAAAAAAAAAATTATACTACAAAGTAATTTGCTTAACTATATGTAGATACTTCTCGTTTTTTACATTTTCTCACTATCTACGTGGCGTCTGCGCAGCATGTTAGTTTTTTCCAAAAAAAATCTCACTTGCCAATCACTAGACACTCCTTTCCTACAAATTTCTTCACTCTATCCATTCCCTTCTATAATTTTCATTTTATTTACAAAATATCAAAAGCCTCTCTTTGAATTATGATTTGAAAGTACGTATTTTCTTGTTCCTTTTATTTTTATAAATTAAACTTATTTGTAATGAAAAAAAAAGCAAAACTACTTCATAATTCTATTTTTTTATTTGATTTTTCAGATGCTGGCCTTGCGTCTGCGTTCCCTACTGCACAGATACCTGTAGGAATGCTGATCATTACTGTCCGAACTGTAACTCTTATTTGGGTACTTACCAAAGTTAATTTTACGATACCTATAAAGATTATTTATATAAGCACTAACAACTCATAGCAATGCATGCAAGCTAAACTAAGCTTTTAAAATTCCTTGTAACCAAAGGTTCATATAAATAAACATGTTTTCCTCAAGTTCCTACAGTGTATAAATATGATCGATTTTCTGTTTGTTTACATTCAGATAGAGAATAATGAATTTTGTTTTTTTAAATGTGATGATTTTTTTCTATTAACTGCGTACAGATGCGCAGGAGTGTATTTTTTTACTACGTTTAACACGTTGACACCTGTTCTAATATTTCGGTCACAACGCATTCGCAGTGTGGAAAAACAAGATTTTATTTTTTTAAATGATATAAATTATAGAATATATTAATTAGAATTACTTATATAACTTACTATTCTTATAACTTATATAAGAATTTTATAAACTCCGTAGTCTTATTTACAATTGCAAAATTGTTTATAAGATCTATAGAATTTGAAGATAAGTTATTGAAATGCTGTGGTTTTGTTGGTCACTCACATTCAAATAAGTATCTATAATGTTTGTTCGGAATTGATATAATTATAAACCAGTTAGTCATCATATTTTTTAAATGTTAAAGCGAAATAATGATAAGTAAAACTATAGCATAATTTGTCGAGAAAAATAATCTGTTTATATATTAAATGAACATGTCAATATGTTCCGATATGTCTCAGAAGCTAGAAAAGTGATAGTATATTTACTACATAGTATATTTACTATAGAATTATTTTATAGTAATATATAATACATGTCCTTAAACATAAATATTTTTTTTCGAAAAATAATTTATTTTAAGAACATCAATATTAGACCTCTTGCATTTAATAAAAACATTTTTAAATTTGTACATTCATGTTATATATTCCTTACTTACGTTAAATTGCATTTGATTTATTTGTAATTAGGTATTCCGTCTTTAAAAATTGATAAGTTTTGAAATAAAATTAAGTATTTTTTTTTAGAATACGTGTTTTCTTTTTTTATGTGGCCTTTTTTTTGTTGAAATATTTCCTTCTAGTAGTGTATTCCTAGAGATACTTCACAGAAACTTTCGCTTTGTATTATAAATACTGCCGTATATCAGCGGACCTTTAGGATTATGGTCAAAAAAGCGCACGAACTGGTTAAATAGGTCTTCTCTCCTGTAACCGGGATTCATGTCAGGAGGAAGAAGAAGATCAGTAGTTGAGTCCGCATAATCCTGAGACTTGTCAGCTCAGCGGAATTTTCAACAACGATAAAAGGCACGTGCGTACGTGTTATATTATAGTATTAACAAGAGATCGTTTTTATGCTGAACTTGTCTATTCATCATGAAGTTATCATCCCACAAAGCTATAGACAGTCGGGACTTGATCCGTAGTTGAGCTAAAATGATTTCCATAGCTATTGCAGCCAGAACATCGGGTAATGCATTCTGCCTTTGAACCGTCAATAATTTAATAGGAGAGTCGCCTTGCATGCGCCTCCGGAGTTTCGGATGCCCGGCTATGGGCAAACTTTATGCTAACCGATTTAAGATCTTATCGTGGTTCGCAAACTTATTTGTTACTGCAGTGTTGGTAATGAATTACAAACCGTGGCTGAATAGACTAGCAGTGTGTGGTATCATCCTAAAGATAATGTGTACTGGGAATTAAAATCGGATCCGATATCAATAAGAGATTTTTTTTTAAATTGGTATCTTTGTTTGATTATATGTATATCTATAAAGTTACTTTCACATGGGTAAGGATAGCAGTAGGGAAAATTTAAATAGAAATTGATATGTGACTGATAAATAATCATGATACCCATTACAAATGATAAAGGGATGTGTAGGGTAAGTAGGAATTATGTTCCGCTGCGAAGACGATATAAGTAAAAGCTGGCAACATACAATGTATCATAATTTTGATAAAGTTTAATTCGTTAAATTATTTTTTAATGCAGGGTTAGTAATGAATTACAGACCGTAACTACGAGCTTTATACTCGTACATCAATTGAGTCTGCAGTAAGTACTAGCTATAATCCCAATTCTAACATGTTCTGGGAACAGTTTCGATACATATTTATTAGGTTATTTTTTATATAAATACCTTTTGGCTTTGATTAGGTATATTATGTCTACTTATGATTAGTATGTGTGAGATAACACTATAACTACCTCATTATGTATAATAAACATGAAATCTGCAAGGTTGCGTCCAGAGTAATCAATCACATAACTCTTGTATGCGCTAATTAACTAAACATACAATTACACCAATGTATTTGCAAAATATAGATTGTGTAGAAAATAAACTATAACAAAAAAATGATACTTAGACTTTTAAATAGCAGAGAAAAAACAACTTCGTAATTCAGCTTCGTACTTTTTGTATTCGTTATATTGTTGTAAGAAAAAAATTACAAATTTTACATGAAATAAAATATATATGGCTTGAAATAATACTAAATAACTAATCAAATTGCATGCAACATTTTCATGTAAATGTAGTATTTTGAAGTCATTTCCACTATTTATTTCGGAAAAAAATAAAATAAATAAGAAAGAAAGCGTACATTTTATGAATTAAGGCAAATTGAATATAACTTAAATGCAACCACAGACAGTTGAATGAATATTAAATCAATTTCATCGCCTAAAAAAGAATCCCAAGTTTTTAAGCCTATCCCTTAGTCGCCCTTTACGACATCCAATAGAAAGAGATGGCGTGATTCTATTCTTTTTTCTATAGGTGTCACGGCAATATAATATAGGTACATGCATATCTGAGTACTCGACTTTCTTATAAAACTGTAAAAGGCAGAGCAGAAACTACAAGCTGAATTGATTTCAGGTGCGTTCTTCTTAGAACGAGAACAACAAGCTATGGAAGTATTTTTGGAAATTAGAGGAAATCTCAGTGTATATACTCATAATATATTAATGAGGCTCTTATAGGCTTGCCTCATGCAGACCATTCGTGGTTGATTGCTCGCCATTTGGCATTATAGTGGACAAAGCAGACGCATTAGTGCAGTCTGGGGTCAGGCTATGAAGGGCCGGGTTTAATTATAGGTTAATATCGATACAATTGGGCCTTTGTGTGTGAGACAAATTAATAACCTGATTCAGATGGAACTGATAGGATATGAGTCGTATATGAAGAAGTCCAAGTAATGCCATCGAGAGTTTTGTTTGTTAGTAAGCATCAAGCATGTTTCAGATCAGACTATGAACATGAGCTAATAATTTTTTCGTCGGTTTCTTATATATATTTTAACCGCTATTGATGCTATCGTAAAGGAAGACATCATGAGGAAATCTGCATATATTTTCGCTCGCTTAGGTACGCCTCCATACATTTTTCCATTACCATTTCCAATCTTACGTGGGGTCGGGAAGTATGCTAGTTTCTTTAGTTTACTCCGTCACTAGGCACTCTTTATGCCACTATTATTGACAATTTGGCACTTCATTATCAAGATGCCCCCTACATATAAATCTTCTTTTGTGCCACGTAATATATAATCAATTAGTAATTACGGCCTACCTATTGACTTTATAATGCTTGTGTGCACACATAATGAGGAGAATGTTCAACATTAATTGGTTTGCAAATCCAATTAGGTGAGCTTCGATACGCGGTAAGCACGTACGATCATTATCGATTACTAATGACCTATCGCCAGGTCTGAGTATTAGGTTACATATATTCTCTCTACAAGGGTACGCAGAGTCAATGTTTTCAATATTGAAAGGCCTTGTTCAGCTGGATGGCTTAATGATGGAATTGAGAATAATGTATTGACAGGAACAATCCTAAGTTTACGTTTTGTAGGATTTAAAACACACCCTTTTTTTCGAATAGGGTCATCCTGGAATTTGTCATGATTGCATTTTATCCTTTTCCTGAACTCGAGAGGATTTGCTCATGTTTTTGGAATATATAATAATTAGGTAAATACGAGTAGATACCTATGTGAAGTAATTCCTATTTCTGACTTTCGCAACTTTCAGGGGTAACTTAACCTCGGAACAGGCATCCTTTTTTAATTAAAAAACCTCAAGTATCTACTAACTTTAAATTTTCTTCGGATCATACTCCATACTCCACTTTTCACAATGAAAAGTGGTTTATATATATTTTAACTTTTCACATGTAGATACAGTTGCCTTTAGATAAACATTTTCCCCTGTTTATATTAACCAATATTGTATAATTCTCAAGGGGTCAAGTTTCCTGTGAGTTTTCCTGCAGGTGACTGTACTAAAAGGAACGTAAGTTTTTTATAATCACCTCATTACCACCCTCGCTAAGAATGCGAAGAATCTTTTTAATTGCGCATACATTTGATCAGTGGAAGCTCCATTAAAATATATGTGGTAAAGAATTTTCATTAGAGAGCAGTACGATCACGTTACCCGTGTCTACCCGATGTCACCACGTGTTGAGGTCACTGCGAGGTGGCACTTTGTGTAATTATCCCTTGGTTTATAGATTAACTACATGACGTCCGCGACTCCGCCCGCGTAACACTAAGCTTGTTAATTTTTGCTTATCACCAATCTCTCATCTGAGATCTCGTAGACCATATACATAAAGACCCTTTATACCTATGTTAAACAAGCTGTTTTTCGAAGCTTTGCTCCTGTAAGAGCTTATACTTAACCTTAATATTTATTTATATTCTTCTCTACTTTGTAGCTGTAAAAGCGTAATAGACGAAAAACGTATATTTTAATATCCTAATACCGCCAAGAGGTAGGCTTTATTTGACTTGCGTGCTCCACCTTAGGCTTCATCTTGCACCACCAGGCAGATTGTGGTGAAAGACATTCAAATATTCATTGAAAAAAAAATAAAAAAATTATACTGTATCTACCTACTATAAGTTTCGTACGCAAGTTTGTTTGGTTCGCCAACGATAATATTTGCAGACGGCAGCTCGGCGTTCTATCGCGAGCCATGTTTGATCTGAACCGCACCAGAATACCGATCCTTCTATTTGATAGAGAAACAATAACCTAATATCGGATTTGTATAAAAAATAATCAACTCTAAGAATCTATTAAAATAAAAACAGCAAATTTTTGATCAACTTGTTACGAATAGGCACAGAATATATTTCATTCGTTTTGCCATGAAGTCTGTGTACTTAATTTAAAAACTTACACGACTAGCTTGACTTACATACAAAAATACTTTTAAAAAATATCTCATTGCTACTCCTACGATTTCTTTTAAATACAACATTGAGTTTGAACATTTTTTATTTTTTTCGCTAAATCTATGACGTTTTTTAAATAGTTTCAGGTAAATTTGGATTTCTTTTTAATTTTGAAATACTTAAGTAGAAAGTATTAAACAGAAAAATAATGATGGCAGGCTCTAAAGTTACTTATATTTTCTCTGAAATCTATTTACTTAGGCCGCTATACACATTGTTTTACAAACAAAAGAATGATATTTTTTGATCTATTTGGTTTGCTTTTCGGGCCAAGTTTTTTGAACTTCATCAATAAAATATGAATCAATATTTTCATATGTACATCGTAACTTTCAGAAGTATAATTGATATTTACAACAGCCCAAGATTTCTCATAGCACGTTTTTAATCCGAAGTACATAGAGTCAATAGTTACAAGACTGGAAGGTCACGCTTACATTGTTCGGTCAGTAATGGATTTAACATCCAGGTATGTTGTTGTTAGCCCTTCGCTTTAAATAAAAAAAAAATTATCAGCCAAGCATGTAAGTCCTAACCTGCTCGCGAGAAATCTTATGTAACTAAGAAGAATAATTTTAAATTTAAATTAAAAAAATATCCTACATAGATGAATTACGCAGCTACATAGAATTAAATAAATAATGAACATATACGGCACCTTCTCAAGAAATTAGTTCAACAGCAGACGATACATATCCACAAAGGGCAATAGTAAATACCGCAAATCCTCATCGTCAACATTATCAAAGGGATCACTAAAACGTTGTCCCTTTGCTGCCTGTGACAGATAAAAACCGGTTGAATCTGGATATAAGCAGTGAGGTGTACCCGCTCCTTCGTCAGCGTATTTACTTACCCTGGAGCTGTTTTCTCCTTTACCCCTAACCTAACCTTTGGGGCTTTGGTGCAAGTCATAGGAAATCAAAAGAGATTATATTTTTTTGTCATAAATATTATTTTGAATATCGATGAAATTGAATAATAAATATATCTGAATGTCAATTAAATTATACAGATAAACGTGGCTATTGAGTCTTCTACCTACACGCGCAGCTCCGTTTTTATCGCGCGAAAACTATCAGGCAATAGTTTTTTTCGCGCCATAAAAGCGGCATCGCACTTGCCATGCTACGGGGCCTGATGTCTCGTAAGCGATAAAGGCCTGATGTGAGTGTGTCTAAATGAGTCTATAGAAAATAATTTTTATCATAACGTTAACGGGGAACTAATTATTGACTCAAGTTCTTTTTAAGTGGTAAGCTTGTTTTGGCAGCAAATATTTTTGATGCGTTCAAATATTTGTTACCAACACAAGTCAGAATAGTAACTAACATTTATTTATTTATATGTATGGTCTTATCAAATGTACCAGAAACCGACGAAGATGCATAAAGAGACTCATGTATGTGAATGAATCAAGAAAAGTATACAGGTATCGTGGCTAGTAGAATTATGTAGTCTCTGTCTACCTCTTTGAGAAACAGGGGCGATTTTATGAATGTTTGTGAAATTTACTTGAATTTGTCCGCACTCTGAAAATAAAACGCTAGTTCTCGTGACTCGGGCGACGGAACTATATTGATTCCGGCTCTCCGTCTCCGACACTTTACATATTGCTTATTTAGCATTATTTCATTTCTGGCTGCCGCTATTTGTCTTCCTCGTTCCGCTGATATTGTTATCATACCGCCTAGAGGTTGTGATTGGGGGACATGGGGTGTCTTGTAAACGCTGATTTTGGGACAATCAGCCAGAGTCTACGCACTTCATACCAAGATCTACATAGTTCTAAATATTTAATTTAGGAATACAATGGGTAAATACGATAATCGGGTTTCTTTTCACTTTATAGCCTAAAATTTTTAACCGACTTTATAAAAGGAGGAGGTTCTTAATTCGACCGTATTTTCCTTTCTCATTGCTATCCTTTTGGAGTTGGCCCATCTCGTGCGTCATCTCTCTGGAAAGAGTCTAGGGGCCGCAGAACGGGAGTTGCTTCATGTTAGTCAGGTTTTTACAATAAGCGATTCCCATCTGACCTCCAAAATAACCGGGATCCTAACCAGTATTGTAATTATTATAGAATAGCTTTTACCCGCAGTTTCGCCCGCGTTAATTTAGCGCTATATTCAAATAGCGACGAATTAAATTTAACGTTGTTTAACTAAAAAGCGACCTAATTAACACCACCAATAAAAAGCAACGAATTAAATGCCACTCACAAAAAGCAACGAATTTAGCGCCACCTACAAAAGAATACATGTTTTCCGCAAATCCCCCGGGAACTATAGTTTTTAACGGGATGACTTACTCTATGTCTTCCACAAGACTCATAATTGTATAGGTATACGTGATATTTCAAGAAGATAATTAATCTTCTTCAGCAGATAACCCGTGAAGAAAATAAAATTAACTCACTTTCGCATTTATAATATTAGTTAGAATATATGTACACTAGCTTTTGCCCGCGGCTTCGCCCGCGCAAAAGTATTTTAGATTATAAGGATACGACATAAAATTTCACCCATGTTTTAATCCCGTATCGTGCGGGACTGTTTTAAGTTTATATTTGATTTAAATTCATATGGCTTCTCCCGTCTCTTCTCGTTCTGTTCCGTCCCGTCACAACCTGTTGTGTCCCGTCCGGCTCCATCCAGTCCTCCTATCCTGTCCCATCCCATCCTATTTAGTGCCATCCCGCTTTCCGCAACTGACACGTATTTTTTACTAACCAATATATTTTAAATACAAATGAACAAAACACAACGAAACGTCTTCAAGCATGAATACGAAACGACCAACAACTTATTAACTGAGGGTAAAAATGCTTTCAAAATCATAGAAGTCTTATTGATTGTCGAACGACAAACGATAGCGACTTTTACATTACATGGTGACGCCATCTATTGCTACATTATCAAACAAATTATTCATTGAAGGAATAAATTTTCTAATCTTTTGCATATCAAAAATTAACACTTATTAGGGTTCCGTCGTACCTTAAGGGTAAAAATGGGACCCTATTACTCGACTTCGGTGTCCGTCTGTCTGTTAGTTCGTCTGTCCGCTCACCCATCCTCCTGTCACCAGGCGTGTCTCATGATCCGTATTAGCTAGACAGGTGACATTTTCACAGATTATAAATTTCTGTTGACGTTAAAATAAAAATACTAAAACTGTATACATACCAAATTTCATCAAAATCGGCCTAGCGGTTAGGCCGTAAAATCGGAACGATGATTCACCCCCCCCCCCCCCCTTTAACTGTTTTGGGGGTTGTTTTTTGAAAAAAAAGTAGCCTATGTTTGAACTCGTATCTCAATCTATATGCATTTCAAATTTCATCAAAATCGGTTCAGCGGTTCAGGCGTGAAAGCGGAACGATGATTTTCATACAAACTTTCACCCCCCCATTTGACTATTTTGGGGGTCGAATTTTGAAAAAAAAACGTAGCCTATGTTTGAACGCGGATCTTAAACTATATACATACCAAATTTCATCAAAATCGGTTCAGCGGGTCAGGCGTGAAAGCGGAACGATGATTTTCATACAAACTTTCAACCCCCATTTGACTATTTTGGGGGTCAATTTTTGAAAAAAAAAAAAAGCCTATGTTTGAACGCGGGTTTTAAACTATATACATACCAAATTTCATCAAAATCGGTTCAGTGGTTCGGCCGTGAAAGAGGAACAGACAGACAGACAGACAGACAGACTTTCGCATTTATAATATTAGTACGGAAGTACGGATAGTATAGTATTTTCATACGAACTTTCACCCCCCCATTTGAGTATTTAGGGGGTCGATTTTTGAAAAAAAACGTAGCCTATGTTTGAACGCGTGTTTTAAACTATATACATACCAAATTTCATCAAAATCGGATCAGCGAGTCAGGCGTGAAAGCGGAACGATGATTTTCATACAAACTTTCAACCCCCCATTTGACTATTTAGGGGGTCGATTTTTGAAAAAAAAAATAGCCTATGTTTGAACGCGGGTCTTAAACTATATACATACCAAATTTCATCAAAATCGGTTCAGTGGTTCGGCCGTGAAAGAGGAACAGACAGACAGACAGACAGACAGACAGACTTTCGCATTTATAATATTAGTACGGATTTCATTAAAATCGGTTCAGCGGGTCAGGCTTGAAAGCGGAACGATGATTTTCATTCAAACTTTCAACCCCTAATTTGACTATTTTGGGGGGTCGATTTTTGAAAAAAAAAAGTAGCCTATGTTTGAACGCGGGTTTTAAATTATATACATATCAAATTTCATTAAAATCGGTTCAGCGGTTCGGGCGTGAAAGCGGAAAGATGATTTTCATACAAACTTTCACCCCCCCATTTGACTATTTTGCGGGTTGATTTTTGAAAAAAATATTGCCTATGTTTGAACGCGTGTTTTAAACTATATACATACCAAATTTCATCAAAATCGGATCAGCGGGTCAGGCGTGAAAGCGGAACGATGATTTTCATACAAACTTTCAACCCCCCATTTGACTATTTAGGGGGTCGATTTTTGAAAAAAAAAATAGCCTATGTTTGAACGCGGGTCTTAAACTATATACATACCAAATTTCATCAAAATCGGTTCAGTGGTTCGGCCGTGAAAGAGGAACAGACAGACAGACAGACAGACAGACAGACAGACTTTCGCATTTATAATATTAGTACGGATACATACAACTTTAATTTCATTTGTTGAAAATTAAGAAGTTATTATCCTAATTTTTACTACTGATAAATACATTTTTTCATACTTTTATTTCAGGTTAAAGTACAGTAAAAGTTATAATGGTTACCATAAATTAGACATAGATTAATGACACGCTATCACTTACAACTCGAAAAACTCCAAAGATTTCTAAAAGGCTATCAATCGCGAGTTTCCGCGAAGGTAATATAAAGAAAGCGAAACTTTTCTCAATGTGGAGGCAAAACCGTGTATAAAAATGGAGACTACAGATAGATCATTCGATCAAAACGTAAATTTTTTTGAGTAGGTATATTTGACGCTTGACATGTGGACGGATACTTTTAAAATTAAGGTGAAACTGTCTTTTTGTGTAAGAAAGGGTGTAAGTTAATTTCAATAAGTCAGTTTCCTCTTCTTTTGGTTAAAATATTTTTGGACAATCTATAATTTGATCTACTTGTATCTTTTTTTCATACACTTCTATGGGAATTTTTCAGGGCGTCGTTGATCACAGTCATTCAGCGTTTGTATTATTGGTGTATCTCGGGTTAAGTGGGGTTTCTGGTTTTACTTTAAAACATAAAAAAAATACAACTTGTAACTTGAACTTTGTAATTAATTGATTATTGTAACGCATCCTTAATGCTTTTAATGTGCGCTGCCTCTTTGACTATGAATTTTCCTTTTTATTTTGGTTGACTGGAAGAAATCCCTATATCCAATGAATATTCTATTTTTGTTACATTTCTTTTTATGTGCAATAAAGAGTTTACAAACAAACAAAGAACTGTAAATTGGTGCTTCGAAAATGAACCAAGACGTTATCATTAGACGTTATATTCTTATTATGTCGATTCTACATTATTATTATTTTATACCAAAGCGTTCGTCTTTCCCGGGAAGGCTCAAGGGATTCGCGCCTCGTCCCCGTCACGTAAAGCCCGAACCGCGAAATCTTCTCACTTTGGATTTCATCTGTCATAATTTCGGTGCGACAAAAAATCCTTAGCTTTTAAATAAAACCGTCGCCATTTTGGATTTTTAGCATAAAGTATATGATCACGCCCGCCTGAGCGTGAACTGATTTTTACTTCTGAATATAAAAGGAATATTTTCCAAGCGTTTACGATGATTTTCATGAACGTGAAGCTATGTTTGTTTACGACTTTATATGAAGGTTTATGCTGAGCTTCAATATAAATGCGGGTCAATATGGACGCGCATCATGATTTAAGACGTTTTAGTCTGCTTTTTCGAGTATACATTCATACATACATATAGTCACGTCCTTATCCCTTGCGGGGTAAACAGAGCCAACAACGTTCAGCTGTTTGGCTTAATGTTAGAATTGAGATTGAAATAGTAATAGGTTGCTAGCCCATGGCCTAAAACAAGAATCGCAAGTTTATATGCCAAGGGCTATATATAGGATGATCTTCCCACAAAAGCGTTTTTAATTTTTAAATTGATTTCATGATTGTGTCTAAAAATAATACCTTCTCAGTCCGCAATACTAATTACGTCAGTCAAGTGCTTCGCAAGCCGTACAAATATTGCTTTGAAGATGTTGTCTCTCTTCTTTTTAAAAATTAATAATTTTTTCTTTGAAAAATGTAGCTGGAAAAAAATTAGGTCATATTCCAAACATATGTAAGCTTAGAGATTCTCTCCTAAAGACTTATAGGATTTCATACTTACTTTGTTCTG
This sequence comes from Amyelois transitella, assembly GCF_032362555.1. Classification (NCBI taxonomy): domain Eukaryota; kingdom Metazoa; phylum Arthropoda; class Insecta; order Lepidoptera; family Pyralidae; genus Amyelois; species Amyelois transitella. The sequence continues at coordinate 4,043,262 of NC_083509.1, forward strand.
TTGTGGGAATATTTTATATCTAATGTTTTAAATAAAATTGACGAAGACTTGACCGCTTAAGTTATTTTACTCTAAGAGACAATTTTCCAAAATTCCGGCCGGAATCAAAATGTTTTATTTTTCGTGAGCGAAGCTACGGGTAAAATCTAGCCTTTAATAAAGTCAAAATAAGGCTGTTACAAGTACATCAGCGCATTTGAAATTCACACACGTAATACAAGTGTGCAATATTAAATACTCCGTAACGTTTGAGAGGAATTTTAAATGGGGGTGGTTGGACCTTTACCGGGTAATAGTGACCTCGGTGCTTTTCTTTGGGGTTTTTCCGGTTTGGGGTAAGTTAAGCTTGGCTTTGAAATGATACCCATGAACAAAACATATATATGTCATGTCTTTATCCTTTACGGGGCAAGCGGAGATAATAATCTAAAAAAACTAAAAGCCACGGTGAGTTGGTTAAGATGAATTGAGATTTAATAAGTGACATACTAGTCCTCGATCGTTCTACAAAAATCCCAAGTTACTTCACACATTTCCATAAATTTCATATTGTACTTGTAAAATACACTTTTTTTAAGTTAAGGCTGTGTCAAGCGACCAGCGTCTAGTCTATCTAAGTTACAAATGATAAATCCCGAGTTACTCCACAAATACAATTTACAGTACACCTTTATAAGTATAAATATGAGGTACTATAGGTATACCAACGTTGCGCATTCATCGCTAAATGCAGACCATACGTCAGTGCCATGGCTGTCCAGCAAAAGGGAGACAGAACCGGGGGTTGTAACATTCGTTTTGTGCCCTGAAAGCCACCTTTGATGATTCGGGGAATTCTATGAGACCCCTGTGCAAAAATTTGCTTTTCTGTATATTTCAATCACTAAAAATGTACTGGAATGTGTTATGATTTTTACGAAATGTGCGTTTAGAATTTTCACGAATATTGTGCAAGTAAAAGTTTTTAATTTAACGCTGTGTCTGTTTGCGATATCCGCTGTTTTTTCTGTACTGTCGTTTAGAAAGCGATGTAATTTTTTGACTAAAATAATCGATATAATAATTATATCGGATTTTGTCAAATAAATATTTTTTTTATTATTCCTAATTGATAACTTACAATTTCACTCACTTTCGCAATAAGAATATTTCCATTGCATGTTAAAATTGAACCAACCATTGCGACAAACTTTGTAAATAAAAAGGGAACTCTGCATTGAATAACTTTAAGTTTATTTTCTTGAACAAACAGTGGTTGACTGCGCAATCGGAGTTCATTTGACGAGCTTGTTAGAGTTAGAACTTGTTTACTTATATTCAAATCATTTGTATGGTAATTTGAAACATACCGGGCTATTTCGTTATTATGAACTGTTCAAATTAAAATAGTTTTTATTTCTGAGATTTTTGCCGTGGTAGTTTCTAACTTTGCGGAACTCACCGAAATGTCCAGTCCAGTGGTTGCTAATGTCCATTTCTTTGAACGTCCATTCTTTGAATGTCCCTTTCCCCAAATATCTCTTTTCCTGAGTTTGTTACTCCTAAAGGTCTAATTTATTTCTGGCCCATATTTTATTTAATATCATCTTGTAGTTTTTGAAGACATTCGTAATAGACAATACTGTTATGACAGTCTGAAGAGCTTTTTCCAAGCGCTTCATGTCCATTGAAATTCACGATAAATTCTAAAGCTTTTGTCTATGTCATTATCACAAGTCTGCCGTAGTCTGTGGTGGAGAAGCAATCCTCAGCCTTAGTCACAAACAAGTAGGTAATTTATTAATATCTAGCATGTTCAATACATACATACATACATATAATCACATCTATTTCCCTTGCAGGGTAGACATAGCCAACAGTCTTGAAAATACTGATAGGCCACGTTCAGCTGTTTGGCTTAATGATATAATTGAGATTCAAATATAGTGACAGGTTGCTAGCCCGTCGCCTAAAAGAAGAATCCCAAGTTTATAAGCCTATCTCCTAGTCGCCTTTTACGAAATCCATGGGAAAAAGATGGAGAGGTCCTATTCTTCTTTCTATTGTTGCCACAGGGCATGTTCAATCTTAAACAAAATACAAGTACATTTACAATTTCATTAAATAAGAGTCAATATACTCAACAAGTACGTGTAAATACTTCAAACTCAGATGTTAACACATTAATATGCACACGAAAATGAAATTTCGCGTCGGCAAGCTGTTGGAGCAGTAAATAAGATCCGGAACAAATATCCGGTGTTAACTGAACATGTTACGGGATGTTGCCGTTCTTGTCTAACAGTGGGGATAAGAGAGGGACAGAAAGACCCGGTTATACCCGGTTGATGACGATTCGCGATAGTACCAAGACGCTTTGATTGACATCGCAATCGCGCGGAATGTTGAAACTGAAAATGTGAAATGCTTTTTGTTATAAAGAAATATATTTGAAGTATGTAGGTACCTTATCTAACTAGAAAATGTAACTTTTTAATTAATAAATAATAAATAAATTAAATAGCTTTAATTTGCTGATCTGTTCATTGTTTTGGTGTTTGTCCTGATTGTGTTCTCCCTGGATAGTGACCCAGGGTCCTATGAATACGATTAAGTCGTTGACAACGAGTAACTGTTCAGACCGTGGGGTAAGGTTGAAGTCCTTAGTGGCCTTGTACTACGTTCAAAATCATAATAGGGGTCCTATTCTGGAGAACTAGGAATTAAATAACGTCATTCACTATGTTCATTCATACATTTTGTGATCACCGAAATATGAAAACGGAGAAAATTACACAATTTACTAAGTTCAGTCTCGACAAGCCCGTAGAGGGCGGGCGTTATCTCGAACTAATTAATTTTATTAATATCCCAGCCGAGGTGTCGACTAACACCACTGTACCATGACCCCCCGAGCTCTTCAGACTTCCAAACGAAATTGGACTTCTGAAAGATCCCCTACATACCTGGAGGTCTACGTTAATTGGTCTAATCTTTACAGGTGATGTATAGTGATTTAGTAGCGAGCAATAAATTGGCAATATTCATTTATTATTCTAATCGAAGGAGATAATCGGTTCATTAATTTGTCATAGCAAATTACTTTGGTTTGATAAACGACGTGTAAATGGAATATGTGAAGCTATAAATAGAGTATTTCCTGTATTCGTACATACTACATTTTAATAATTTCTTTGTCTAAAAACTTCGTATCCGTACTTACTGTACGGATACAAAGTCTTTTTCAGGGAGCTTGAGCCACTTCAGAAACTTTTTTATTAATTACCAAATTCATGTACACAGAAAACTTATAGAAAGAAAGGTTATGTTTTAAAGACTCCACCAGTAAGCAAGCATATGATTATTCCTTTACCATATTCACAGCTGTTATATTTCGATAAAGAAAGCATGAGCGTCAATTTTTACCTGCCCATTGCTTGCTGACAAACACCTTTGGAAAAAACTTTAATATGTTATTTATAAAAGATAAGAATTGAAATTCAAATATATATTTTCATAAAGGTAAAACATTCGTAGTAATTACAATCACGGTTATAAACATCGTAAGTATTCATATTGAAAGCAATTTTTCACGTCGTCGTCTCCCGTATCGCTTACCGTGGGGCGCTAAAATTGCAGGCTCTGCACATGCCCTCGAGCATATTTATTGTTACACGAAGTTATAAATACTTGAAAGAGGCTAGGTTCCTTTTATTTCTACAAAAAATGTTTGAGAAACGTTTAAAAATATGTAGGATTATGTGTAAAAATATAGAATACTTACCTTCATATATTAACCTTACTTAGCTGGTTTGCGGTACAACATAGGTACATGGTTTAAGCTTCCCTTTGAGTATAATTTAAGTTATGGGAGAGAGACGTTTTTAATTTGCGTGGATCGCGCTCCAAAGAAGATAGTGTGAACAATGACTAGGCCCATTAGAAACATTAACATTGTAATGGTTAGTAAAAGAATGCTGGAAGAGTAATTTTGTAATTTTACATGGGAACCAACATTAATTTATTTTATAAGCTCAACACTAAGCTTGATAAAAAATACTATATCAGAAAGAGAAAATAAAAAAAAAGAAAAAAGAATTAGTACATCAGTGAACATCTTGCAACAGCAGGTGTCGGGGTGGAGCCCCAAGCGAGGGGAACTTGCGACTTTTTTGTCGATTTAGATATAAACACTCAGTATTTGCGATCATTTAACTTGTGCTGGTTGTACCATTTGTGTAGGTAATATTGAGTTATCAATCTTATACTATTTAATAAATTACGAGTATATTAAGTCATTAATCTTGCATTGTTTTATGGATATAATAAAGAATAGCTAAGTTAAATTTGTAAATTGATTAGGAACAGTATTTTATTTTGCATTTGCGTTTAAGACGGAATAAGTGGTTGCATTTTACGTTTGCTGTTATTTTTAATTTGGCATTACAAGAAAAAGTAAGCTAAAATTAATTACGCCTTCCTACATTCTACATAGGTATGATAAACAGCTTAATGAAAAACCTAACGTATCTTTTTCAAATATTTTATCCTATATTTCTAATACAAAAAATATATTCTGTTAAAAAATGCTCTACGGCAGAGTACGGGTAGAGTTTTGGTTAGGTCGTAGCACCTCAAAGGTTTGGTAGCTACGAAGCTGCAGAGCTACGAAATTTTGAAAACACTTTACTTATTATTATTTATTAAAGATGAATGATATTCTACAATAGTAAACCTTCACAAAAATTAAACGAATATTTTTGTGAAGGTAATTGTAGGTATATAGGTTATGCAATTTTGGATGCAAAATAAAATAATATTTTGTTGATACTTTATTTTTTAAATGGAATTAGATAACTATTTACCGTCTTTATTTATATCTCATTTACTGTAAAAAGAATTGCGTATTTTCTATCATTTCACATTTCGATTCTCTATGATACATACAAATGTGTATGTACGAGTAGGTATATATAGCATCAAAGCGGTAACAAAGAAAATACAAAACCAAATGGACAGACAATATTACTGTTAATATTTTATTCTGCTTATCGAAAGTGATCATCTTAACCGACTCATTCATTAGAGGTTCTTATTGAACACTTCTAAACCTCTTAGACACATTTCATTATGCACCACCAGATAATCCACGATGATGCATCTAGAACAAAAGTTTTCTACGTCCGCCATTTTGGCCATGAGCACAGAAAAGGGGGGATGCGTTACTGAATAATTCATAAGGGATAGTAACGCAGGTTTTGTATATGTATGTATGTCAAATAACAGGTACTGAATAAACATTTTGTTCGGCACCTGTATGGAAGTAGGTGTATATGGAAATATTTGAGGCATGTGTGTGTTAGAATTATGCATGGATTGTAGCAATTGGAAAGATGTAGTCTTTGCCTACCCCTCCGGGAAAGAGGCGTGATTTTATGTATGCAGTACCATGAACCAAGCTGCATTTGACCGGGTCTTGGATTTTCAATGGGATATGCAAAATGTTTGTCTTAGCCCATGCCGAAGATTAAAGTATTCTACACTAACACCGTTCATTCACTAAGGCCGAACTATACTGTTATTGTTAAATTTTCGTATTTGTATGCTGTTTAATTTAATTTCCTATCCTATCCTGCTTATATCTCCTACTTTTGTTATCCCAGGTCCATTCAAATTAATCCTGCGGCGTGTCCGGCTCGCGAAAATTATTTAGACTGACGTACACGGTAAATAAAGGATTAAGCGAGATCGCTAAATACTCGTATATTTTGGATTTGGTCCCCACGCAGAGGGTTCTGTACACCAATAACGTAGATTTTACAATCCAACCCCTTTATTTGAACATGTAGACGTCTGTAATATCAGCGTTTGGGAAACAGAATGAGGCTGATTAAGTTCGATGTTTTTGGCTTTTATTGTGATGTAGGGAGTGTCAAGGTCGGTGACCTTTGGGGTTCCGGGAAAGATTCGGCAAGGTGTGTTTCGTTTGCTTGCGATTGGTTAAGTTTCTTAATTTTATTATTATCCGTTTAACAATTCATGTACCATCGTCTTATTTTTTATTATATTCTTATATATACATATATGATTACGTCTTTATCCCTTACCAGGTGGTTTTCAGTCTTGAAAATACTTCACTTTCTGCTGTATGGCTTAATAATGGAATTGTGTAAAAATTAAAATTAAAAGAACAATTCCAAGTTTAAAAGCCTTTCCTTTGATTGACTTTTAAGTCATTTTTTCTCCGCAACTAGACGAGCATGAAGACATCTTAATAGGGACTTCGAAATATCAAATCACTTTAGGAAATATATTTTAGGTTTTGTATCGACATGTCAAATAAATAAACGCAACAATCAGTCAATTAAACGCAATGTACAAATTTAATCATTTCAAACAATGCCTAAAAGTTGGAGCATGCCATATATTCGCAATAACCATGCTCTAACACTTAATTATGTGATTTATTACCCCGATTTCACAATACCAAACGAGGTATTTTAACCATGACACCTGCATTGTTTATTACGACATCCAGCGCAGTGTGCACTCTGCTTTAAATAAATTACGATACTTTGTATCATTTAATGCATCCTACTTTAAATGATTTTATTGGTAGTAATGATGTAATTTATTCTGTTTACATTATTTATCGTCTGTTTTATTCGAATCATTGGAGTGATAGTTAAAATATGCAATGAGTGTGCTGCATTGTTTTTCAGGAGCTTATACATACGTGTATGTTCGCTGCTATGTAAATGTTGACAATGTGACAAAGAAATAATAATTACATTAATTGTCACATACATATAATCACGTCTTTATCCCTTGCGGGGTAGACCCCAACTACTCAATAGAAAAGACTGTGATAGCTCACCCTCAGCTGTTTAATTGAGATTCAAATAGTGACAGGTAGCAACCGCAATCTGCCATCGCCCATCGCTTAAAAGAAGAATCATTTTATATGCCTATTCTTAAGTCGCCTTTATCCATAGGAAATAAATAAAGTGGTCCTATTCTTTCTATTGGAGCCGGGCACCACACGGCAGAAATAATAATAATTAATTTCGGTTATTTGAATATTCTTTCGAAGCATCTATGAACAAAAAAAAAATACATGCAAGGTAACTTACGACTACTTACTTGGTTTCTCATGTCACCATCATCCTCCTGGCAATAGTTAAATAACATAATCTATGTATATTGGATCATGGTTATACATCCAGTTGCTTGTATGTGAAGGTTTCTTCACTATGTTTTTCCTCCCCGTAAGTGCATCGTTTGGTAATCAAACTAATGTATACAACTCACGAAAGAGACACTGGGACATGGTCATCAAAATCGTCAAAGTCGTTCAAATCCTATCATTTGAACCTGTCTCCCTAAATATCGGCACTTTAACCGTTCAACCAACAACGCTCTCACGTTATAAATTATACTATACGTGGAATAGTGTCATTTCTTTCTTCTAACAGGTGTTATTTTACTATAGATACTTAAACGGAAACATCAAAACAAATGTATAAAAGGGTCTTATTCCTCATAAAATAAAGAGGCGAATGATGAATAAGTTAGAAGTGTTTTATAAGGAAAACCTATTCGGCATTGCCACCGAGTGACGCCCATTCAGACAGACGCATTCGTCATCGCGACAATGTCGATGTCCCGAGTTCCGGACGCGAAAAAAGATTTGGTTACGACCATAGATAAATATGAAAATAGTGAATGAAGAAATTTTTCTCTTTCAAATATGTAAGAGAAGAAAACATGTCAGGTGGGTAAGTAGGTACCTTTCGACATAACGATTTAAGCGTGTAGTCAAATCGAAAAATGAAACGAAACTTTAACACATCTCACATTGAAGTCTTAAAAGGTACGTCAAATGTATGCTAACGGCAACGCCGGTCCTGGTCAAAGATGTACTTCGGGCGCTCTCCTGAAAGATGAGGATCTGGACAAACGCTAGGAGTAAGAAGGCAAAAGACAGTTTTTCCAGTATGCATCGTTTTCAGTTTTACACCATTAACATGCATGCCAAAAAATACATGAACAATCTTTACACGTATTTGGTCTACGATTTCGTTTCACAGCCATGAATGCCCCATACTTCCGAATCCCTTGAGCTGCGTTATGATGAATGGTGTTATTCTTTTCAAAGTCGGCATTCCTTCATGTGATCTCCGAGTTTTGTGGTAATATTACATGTCTGAAGGGTGCCTTAAACTGGCGTGATAAGTTTTGGAGAAATTAATCTCTTGAATCCAGTCTTTTCTCCATATATACCTCTCATGTTTGGGTTTTTGAAAGAGCCACTGTTTAATGTTGTACATATACTTTAACAAAATAAAAAAAAATTGCTTCATTTATTACTTATAATTTTTATAAAATATTTAGGAATTAATAGACAAAATAAACGCCTAAATATTTTATGTGAGCAAAAGCCCAGTTATAAAAGTTCCTGGTGAAATCTTAGGGAAAATTTATATGAAATTTGCAACAAGTCTCAAAGAAAAATTATCAATTTTTTCGGCAAATGAAAACGTTTTTGGGTAAATTATTTACATGGATTTTGCAATAACTAAAGATGATGAAAAGATTAAATATAAAGTAAAAGAAATATGCGGAAATGCAAAAATACAGCAAGTGGAAATATGAGTGGAAACGGAGGTGGAGTAAATTCTCTGATTACCCCTTCGAGTAAGAGATTTGCTAGTGTATTTATGCAAAATAAACAAATTACTTTTGGAAAGCATTTACATCAATGACTGGAAGTAATGCTATAGCATCTCAAAATCCGGAATGACTTGGAAGTTGTCCTAATAAATATCACAGCAAGACGTCTGCAGCCCTCATACCTTCGCCCCTTCAGGGTGAGTTCATCGATTGCCTGTAATTATATTATGTACCCCTTGGTACCTGCGGTTAATCTACTAAGACGTAGGGGCGATGATCTTCGCAGCTTGATTCCAAAAAAGTGTGTAAAATTTTACACTGTACTAATTGTTATTGACACGCAATCTTGTTTTTTTTTTTTTTAATAAGTTACGACGATAAGCTTTGTAAGACAAAATAAATTAAATTGTTAAGATAATATTTCGTCATGCTCCTGGCTTTACTTCCAGTAATCCGCCTCTTTCTCTCTTGAGAGGAACCCGGGTTATCACTAATTACCTAAGACCACGGTCTCGGATTGAGTAAGTCTGGTTTTTCCACATCCATAGTTATATATACTCGTACATCCAGTTTCTGAATGAGTTAGTCTTACTAACGATGTTTTACAATCAAATTATACCTACTAAGATAATTCAGACGCGCCTTTGGTGGTGTCTTATTGACGTGACATGAATTATTTTTACTATCACCCACACAAAGGTTTTCTGCTTAACCCGATGGTAGACTGTTAGATAATGCTATTAGCATTAAAACCTCCTATTGTACTTTCAAATTATGTAATTGTTACAATAAAGAAAAACTAAATAAATAAATGGTGCCGTGTGGTTCCCGGCACCATTACAAAAAAGAATAGGACCACTTCATCTCTTTCCCATGGATGTCGTAAAAGACGACTAAGGGATAGGCTTATAAACTTAGGATTCCTCTTTTAGGCGATGGGCTAGCAACCTGTCACTATTTGAATCTCAGTGGCCATTCTATCTTTTCAAAACTGTTGGCTCTGTCTACCCCGCAAAGGATATAGACGTGACCATATGTATGTATGTAAATAAATAAACTATATAATAGGTATTTTATACAGGCTGTAAGGCTCTGGAATGCTCTTCCTGAAATTATTAGGAGAGTCTAGTCGCTCTGTGTTCATACATGCTGTGAATGGGTTATTTCTTCGGCAGATCAATAATTGGTCATCCTAATTTGATATTTTATGTATTTATAAGTATTTATAGGGTCCTAATGTATATTATGCATCTTGTCTGTATTTATGCATGCTTTTTGTAATGTATTTATTTTTCAGTATGCATGTGCACTTTATCGCACCACTAATTTAAAGTTTTTTCTGTTTGGTCAGCTGGTTGACTGGTAAAGAATGCCAAACGGCATTAATTCCGCCTTTTGTATATTTTTTTTTTGGAATAAAGTTTTTAATATATAAATATATAATACTTAAATTAAAGTTTGTTAGGTTGACTTGAAATTATATCTTGTCGCAATTTTTCCCCAGATTAAGTACTATTTATTTTCTTATCCTAGTTATTATTAAAAAAATTAAGTAGAAAAACAAATGCATTGGAATTACAAGTTACCTCTTATAGCCAAATTAAGTAGGTACTTAAAAGTTACTAATGAAGCTTAGATGTAAATATAAATTTATAACTAAGCTCTTACTTTGAGCATTCAAACAATAATTCATCATCACACCTAAGAGTACGTAAATTAATAATTCATAGAACGCAAAAACAAAATACTATAATCCTGTTAGAGACTCTCATGCTTTTGTCCCTGGCTTTATCTTGGGGGCCCTGAAACAGGGATCTACGTATTAGGCCCCACGCTGAGTGGGGGACCCGTGTAGTCATAGCGCAATATTCTTTGGAACAGAATGTCATGTTAGCATTTGAGGCTTTCGAAAGACGTCTCATATTTTGACATGATTTTTTTTTCAGCTTATTATAGAGAAGCAACAACTAACTATTTCTAATTTCGTATTTTTCGGTGTTATGATTTTATATATTTTTTGGAAAACCCTGATCGACTGACCGATAAAGAAAATAAAAGTAACCTTTTGTATTTACCAAATCATTTTAATATTACTCTTTAAATTTGTTAAAAACTTGATTAATGTTATCATTTTGAGTGGTTAGACGATAGTGACAACAATTTTCACATTCCTTTTTCATCACACTTCCCATAGCAGTTTCCCTTCTGTTGTTCATAAGCAACTCTGGTACAAGAGCATTAATATTCTAACTTTGTCGAACGTGTTTTGTTTTCATTCGACTGTTTTTGTTTTAATTAGTTCGATGCTCGGACTGTCGCATGGGTTAATCGAGTAGTTTTAATTCGGCAGGGTTGCTATGGGAGTAAGCTGCTAGATATTCGCTGTATGTAGCTATACTGTTTATGCAAAGTCGGTTTTTAATTAGTATTTTACTTATCTACATACATAACAAATGTACAAATAATATCTAACATCAAAAATTTATTTTAATTGTCTTTAAAAAGTGTCGGAAAGTGGCCCCCAGTTATTAAAGATTTTGGCGGAAAATGCAACTGAGAACACGCAAATATAACATTTTTATTATTATAAAATACTTTAAAAATTCGTATTTTTATTCCAGGTTTCAACCAAAGTAAGTTTCAGTTGAAAACATTCAAAACTTTTTCCAAAAAATTTGTCAGTCCTGTAGTCGCAGATATCCAGCGTATTAATCATAATGAATCACGTAGCTAACTAGGGCACGGCCGTCCGAAAGTTTCCGGGAAAATGGCTACATTTGCTTGTGTTATCTCGCGAGAGCAGGTGACAAAGTAAGAAAATAAAGTTGGAACTGTTCTTGGACACAGCCGACATAATTCATGTTTATCTTTGCATTGCCGGCCGCTGCGACACCGCAATTAGAGGATTTCTCTTCAATTCCGTTTAAATGCGCAAACCTTTTTAAATTGTCCGGCTGTTTTATTTTTAATGACGTTTACTCGGGCGTTTTGTGTAGAACCGTCTTGTTTTTCTGCTGACCACTGCAATTCAGGAATAAATAGTCTTCCAACGTCTCTTGTGGTTCATTTCAACGACTCTCATTTCATCGTTGATTCGAGTTTGATGATGAGGTATTGTCGGTGGAGTTGAGTGGACTATTTTACATATTACCTTTTTTATCTCATAGATTACTTTTAATTTTACTTACTGGTTGTCAATTAGTAGACTGTTTTTCCGGAATAACCATAAAAAATTCAATACGTATCAATAATTATTAATCGGAAATTCGTTTTACCAAAATTTAGCTTAAGATTGCGAGAATTACTAGAAAACTTTAAATTTATCACACTCACACTCTATTAGACTTTTTTTAAAACTAGTTGGAATGAGCCTTTAAACTCTAATCTACTTTCATTTAATGGTTCACTGAGCATAAATTTAAAACGAGCTAGTGTGCTATTTCTTGGGAATCGCTTGCATATAGATTAGTTCAGATGGAGATGGCTCTCAGTTCTATGTAATGTAGGTATTGCATTGGTTACCATTTTACCTTTTATTCCTCCTGGCGTTGATTCTGGTTATCACCTCAGCCCAGTCCGCGGTGCGTCTTTTGATGATTATTTTGGATTAGTCAGGTTACTCGAAGTGACTCGCATCTGATCTCTGTAACCTTTACAGGGATTTCCCTATTCCCCTTTACAGGGAATCCGATAGTAACTCGGATCCCAGGCCCCGCAATTTTGTAGCGAAGGGTGCAACTGGGAACAGGCAAAGATAAGAGAAAGATCGCGTAGCCGAACTATCGATAATTTGACTTTCGATGGTTGACCTCGGAAAACATATATATCGATAGGCTTATAAGATAATTATGCTTTTACTAAACTATCGATAATGGCACGGAACCACATGGCACTTTAAATGGCCGCCATCGTTTTCTAGCTCGTTCGAAATACGAATCCAATGAAGCGCGAATTTCTTGCGCGCGTGTACGCAACAAAAAGCTGAAGGAACTAACGCCTATATAATGGGCACCCGACGGGACTGTGACGCAATAATCCTTGTAATTGCACGTCGTCCTCTTGCATACAGAACAGACTGAGTGAGCTCGGTTTGGTGCTATTGGGGGGACGAATCGAAATTCAAATTTTGCGATAAACTTATGTAACACCTTTTGCTTATTTTCATTTCTTGATATGATTTTGTTTGATGCGAATAAGCTTTAAATACTATAGAACCGATTTTAACGGTGTTTGACGTAGTCTCGATCATTTTGAGAAACAAAGGTCGCATTTGTTGCTTATTCCCAGGAGAGCTCCGACCGAAAATTTTGTACAATAAAACAAGAATATATATTTTGACTATATATTATTTTTGTTTGACATAAACATATTTCAAAATCAAATAATTATTGTAAAATATTTCCATAAGATACCTACAGTTTTAGTTTCTATAGGATCAAATCAGTCAGTTCAAGAGGAATATTATGAAAAGCAGGCGCAGATGTTCCCAAATTAGCATTGTTTAGAGCAAGGGAAATTTGAAGTAATTACTGCGATTTGTCACAGTTTGCGCGCAGAAGAACTTTACAAATTTACTTATGGATTTTAATTGTATGTTAATTTTCGTCGCAAAATGGGTGTGCATGATAATAGTAATTAGCGAAACACTGTGAAACACGAATTTGCATTACGTGCATTGTGAGACGAAGCTTACTACATAAAATATACAATTTTTAAGAAAGCGTAAAATTTTGCCCTCTTATTATGCTTATCCGTTATGCTGATTTAATTATTGTTAAAATTTAAAAATTATTCTTATTCTTAAAAGAATGAATGAGTCAGATGAAGGCGTACACACTCGTAAAACTAAATATATATGTCCAGTGTATTTCTTGACGATCTTTCTATAAGTCGACATAATACGTTTAATGGTACGCTTAAAACATATAAATAAAAATACACGGGATCTGTCCCGTTAAACACGATGGAGATATAAATCTTAAAAAAATACAACAGTTGTTTTTTGTTTTCAGTAACAAAATCGCACAAATTCCATAGATGAAAACTACCAACATTTTTTTACCCTGTCATTCCGTATCGCCCACGTCCTGGCTATTAAGATCCGTCTGTAAATAATCCAAAATTAATGAGCTTGTAATTAAACCGGTGCGTTTAGACAAACATGGGGACGTACTACACATCAAAGGCAGGGATGAAGATTAAACACAGTTGCGTCTGCGCCACGCGTCAGTATTAGAGAGTGCTTTGCTTTACCACACTAACTATTCAGTCTTTTAAACCGTTATATGGATGGAAATAGAGTCTAAAATACATTTTATAAGAGCTTTAAATAAATTTGTGAAAAGTGAGAGTTGACAATGCAACTAGTCTGAACTATCATGGGATTTGCCATGTAATAGGGTATCTCTTACTAGCGACGTTTAAAGCTGAGATAAAGCTTCTGCAAAGTCTCGCATCAAATTGGGTTTTTGTAGCTGTTGACATTCCGTGGTTAAGATGTCGAAACGGGAAATTTATTTTCAGCAACGGAGCGGAACTGAGAAATTTAAAGTAGCTGCTACGATTTTCTTGTTTTATATTTTCGTAGACTTAGTAAAGCAACTTGCTCTCTATTAAAGGCAAGTACTTTTTTTTCCACTTAGCTTTGTTTCTCAAAATATATTCGGTTGTTAGAGAATGAACCCGTTCTGCTAAAAATGTGAAAATTATTTTTTAAACCAGAGTCTCAGTGTATTAAAGGATCCTGTGCATACTTATTGTAGACTGATTTTGACATTTTATTGTGCTGGCAATTCAGTGCCATAGAGCAAGAATCTCGATAGCGATATCAGAACATATTTTAAATTTTCTACCACGACAACATACCTATTTCATCTTACCCTTCTATTTTTGATCAGCCTTTACAATTCAGATCAGTGTAAGTAATAAAGACCGAGTTTTATTTTCCGTTCATAAAATTGTGCATTTTATTTTCCTTTCGTGTGGCGTTGACATTGTTTTTCCCATTCTGGAGCAAGCCAAGCTCTCCATTTACGCAATCTGTGGTAAAAGCGAACGATATTCGATATTGTAGGTAGTATCAACATATCGATTCCCGACGTTATAGTAAAATACCTTAGGTTGCAATTCCACAGCTACATGGAAGACATTATTTTAAATGAACATTAGATGTGTAAATTTGTTGCCAAACTTGATTATTAAAAACTTTATTATTTTTCATTTCATAATATATTTTAACATTAAATTTTGAATCAATACGATTGTTAATATGAGGCACATTCTTGCAGTAAGTAAACATTGCGATTTATAATATGTATGATTATGCATATCTACATGTACGCATATTAAACAAACACACTTCGTATGTCATATACGCAGCAATGGACTAGCGCCCTAACCTAAATGCGTAGGCACTTAGGAATATGGCGGAGAAGTGGGTCACCTCTCTGGAGGTTGGTATTCCTGGGATAATACTGGGAAGACACAGGAACAATGGATGCATTGGCATCGAAAACGGGCTGCGGTTTCCGACATCTTGATATTTGCAATTTCGGAAAAGGTAACAATTCAGATAGTAAAATATTTGTTTTATGTACAATTCCTTAATTTTAATATTTGTTTTAAGGGTACAGTATTTCTTTAATGGTAATTCAGAGAGTGAGTTTGTAGTGCTGGAATATCGGAATGAGAATGTGAAAAGAAAAAAAGGAAAATTAAACTAAGTTTCTAAATAAATCAGTATAAGCTTCGACTGCCTACCTGCAAAGGCTTACCCGTCGACCTTATCAACAAATACCACGCGTGTTTTTCAGAGCAGGGATGAATTTTGCGAAATTAGTATTCAGCTCGGGCCATCCTGCGTTCGCCTCTGTCTGGCCCGGGCCGGACCGGCTACCGGCCGATTATATTAATCCTACGTGCGTTTTGTGAATCACCCGCCACCGGTTCATTTAAATGAGGCTTTTGTACGATTTCATTGGACCTGTAGTTTGTGGAGAGCCCATCAAATTAAAACGAAAGCGGATGCTGGATTTAGGGTTGCTTAAATAAAATATACATTTATCTAATCGGATAAAAATAATCATGTTTCCAATCTAATCAGAAAATACCAATAAAATATTTTCAAAAAATTCCTTGAATGTCGGATTCGGAAAATATTCCTTCATTTTCCTCATTCATGGCGCACTATTTCGAATACCGGCAGAGAAAAAAATCTAACAAGTAATCACTATGAGGCTATTGGGAATGTTTCCATTCATCACGGAGTTACGTTCAACTAAGTTTCATTCGACTTTTTACGGGCGCGATCGAATTCGGAAATGCTTCATTTCGTATTTTTTTACCAAACAGGCGTCCATTATAAGGTGGTCTGCCCCGTTTCCCTCATTGGTCTGTGATGTAGGGTTTAGCGGGTGGCAGTTGCAGGTTTTCGGGTCTAGTTGTCTGGTTATGATACGTACAGAGTGAAGTGCTCCTGAGCCCGACAATGTGTATAAATAGGCAATCCCAATTGCGATCACGTAGCCGTAACGAGGCGTCGCGACTGTATGGTAGTAGCCGATCGATCCGATGGCATGATGGAATTCAGACGTTGGTGGTTGGTAGCGAAATAAGCCATGTTGACTGTGCATGACAAAGGCTCGCTACGTGCTGCTATGGGGACCTCACGTTAACTAGTCACGTTTCCTGAAATGCACTATTGTTGGTATTTTCTGCTTCTAAGGAAGTTTGGGTGTTTTTATTAGGTGAGATAATTTTTTGCATAATGTAAAGATTGATCGTTAACTGGCATATACAGAGATCGATAACAAGTGGAAAGATTAAGTCCTATCTATCTTTTCTTTTTATAAAAATTCCCAAAATACGATAGAAGGTTTTTAGACATGAGCGAGTATCATTTAATCGCCTAAACGGTTTCATCTAATATCAGTTTCTCGAAAAATTTCACCACTATCTAACCTTTTCCACGAAATACCAGTAACTAAACTAGACAGTTTCATTTCTACATTGAGTTCCGTGACCGCCCCCGGACACAAAACATCGAAAGTACAAAAATAAATTATGAATGCCAGAATAAAGGAATAAAGGACATGGCGCATTAATGTTTTAACATTTTCGAACAGATTTTTTAGAATTTTAGAACAACGATGAAAAAATAATTTTTGTTCCAGTTTGAATATAAAAATACGAGAGAAATCATATACGTAGATAGTTTTAAGACCTTTATCTGGTCTGTAGTTTCTTCGATTCGACACCAATATTATCTTTAACCCCATCAAGCCATGTTTTCTGCTACACCCGCGCGTTGTGGAGGCGGCATGGTCAGACTTTTGTTACCCAGATAGTCTGCAAGCTTCCGCTAGACTTGGCATATTACCAGCGTAGGCGGCTCTATTTTCATATGAGTTTAATTCACACTACTTACTTATATAAAGTAAGTAATTTTCTGTCTTTCGTTTACTTTGTGTTTTGTTGCGTTTTATTCGCAGTTTAGGTACTTTCGACGTATTTTTCGGCATATTTTAAATTATTTTACTAAGTACAGAACAGACCGGTAAGCGTAATAGACACACACATAGACTTTCGAATTTGTAATATTCATATGGCTTTCTCTCTGTGTCACTCTATGCTCTACAGTTCAGCCGATGCAAGTTTTTAACAAATAAAAAAGTCTCCATACCCGGTGAAGCAAAAACTATTGTATGCATTTTAACCCTCAGGCTTTAAAGGGCTATGTATTGTACATACATTTTTTTCGTGTACATTAAAATTTCGTATTTTTTGGAGTCGAGAAGTTGCTACGGTGACTATACGCTAACCATATGTAAACCCTAAACTAGAGTTAATGAATAAGGTGTGCTTTGTTCTGCGTATTTTTTCATTCACCAATCATTGCGTCCCGTTCATTTCCACAGATTTGAAATTTAACACAAAAAGCGAATGGCGCATCACCAATAAAATGTTTACACAAAAGAGAAAGCACAAAATAACTTGAAACCAGCGGTAAAGATACATTGTCATCAGTTGGCTTAGGTTATGGTTGATTGAGTATTAGAAAAAGGACTATGCCTCTCAAGGGACAGCCACCACATCAGTGACACCATATAGTGAGCGACGGCCTGTGTGGCGCAGCGGTAGTACGCTTGTCTGTGACACGGGGGGTCCCGGGTTCGAATCCCGGCCAGGACATGATGATAAAATTCTCTGATTGGCCTGGGTCTTGGATGTTTATCCTATATAAGTATTTAATTTATTATAAAATATAGTATCGTTGAGTTAGTATCTCGTTACACAAGTTTCGAACTTACTAAGAGGCTAACTCAATCTGTTAATTTGTCCCGTATATATTGATTTATATATGCTTTAGTGTATAGTTTAGTAAAAGGCGACTAAGGGATAGGCTTATAAACTTGGGATTCTTTTTTAGGCGATGGGCTAGCAACCTGTCACTATTTGAATCTCAATTCTATCATTAAGCCAAATTGCTGAACGTGACTGTTGGCTCTGTCTACCCCGCAAGGGATATAGATGTGACCATATGTATGTATGTATGTATGCTTTATTGGGCAGGTGTAATTAATCAAAACAAAAGTCTTTAAAAATCTTTATTTTACTGACTTAATCCTGCGTGTGAAAGTTATCCAGTATATACAATTTTCAACAATATTTTTATTACAGTAAAATTGATATCCGCAGATTCAATTTGCGATCCGCTGTACCAGCATACCATGAACGTATCGGCGTTTTTCATTCCACGACCATTATAAATGTCCGGATAGTTTCGGCCACGAAAAGGTGCAATATCATTACACTTCAATTTAAAGAGTAGGTGCGGAAAGAATTTAACTTCAACTTTTACAGGATCTTGAAAACGTAATCATAGTTATAGGAATCATCATCAAGTAAAGCGGAGAGTAAACAACTAAGTAAACACTCTTTGAATAAATGAGAAAAATATCCTGGAGTGTCCTCTTCTTTTCGCTTGTGTCTACGATATCATTTTATATAGGAATGGACAGTTCAATGGAAGCAGCTCACGGGCTGATGGAAACAAATATTAATTCTGGACCGCTAGAAAGTACAACTTTAATTGTTTGCATTAAAATTTGTTGAACTGCGATTCTCTAAATGAATTTCATTGTTCAATAAATAAGTTTTCCTTATTCAGGAGGTATATTGTGAGTAGCCATGGAACTGTAGCTTAAACGCTTCGGACGCAGATTTATAGCGGTCTGTCGATTTGTTTAAAATCAATATTGGATACAAAGATAAGTACGTAAGTGCATGATAAGATTGGGTAAATTGATTACATTGTCGCGGGAAAGGCTGAAAGAAAGAATTCTAGAAGCGGTATTATTTAGACCGTTTTTTCATTAGGTATAAATATTCAAAATATGTACGTATATATAAAAAATGGCGTGTTTAATTATGTGTCATACTTTGTTTAATTGTCATATCTCCCAACTGCTTGTTTTTTTTGCATCCTTAGTTTAGCATCCAGTAAACATGCTAAAATTGTGAATACCATCTTCTTCAAACCACGGTAGTGTTCTTGGTATTGAGCTTCCCTCATACATCACTTTTTAACAATTTTGAGCAGATGTCTGGTAATATGTTTTATTCCACTAGAAACGTATGATTTATTGACTTCAAAGTTACTTGAATAAAGCTACTACTGCCTAAGTGTATGAAAAGCAGTGGAACAAACTATGTGTATTCCAACGAATATTACAAATGCGATAGTAAGTTTATTTGTTTGTTTGTTTTCACTTCACGTGTTATCCAATAAATCAACTTTTCATGCCGGTAAAAGCTAAAGTTCCCTTGAAATTTGCGATAAACCTGTATTTTTATAGGTAGCGCTAAATTCGTGCATGTTGGTGGCATTAAATTCACGCGGGGGGAAGCTGCGGGTAAAAGTTAGTTTAAATAGTTATCAAATCTTAATTCCAAATATGCCATGTTGAAATCAGATTAGGTGCTCCAAACGCAAGTAAGCCTCTAAGCAGGTGGTAACTGATCACAACGGTTTTCCATTAGCATGACATAGAGACAAACCAGCAGAGATTAGCTCCAGGCTACGCTTCACCAGGCACTGTTAAACGGTTGCTTCCAAAACAAGGTTCAATTCATTCGAAATAACGATTCTTATGTTGTAGAGTTATTAATGTGGATGAAGCGAAATAAGTATGCAGAGGTCGTGGTTAGTGGAAAGAGGTATTCTGCCTACCTCCGGGAAAGAGGCGTGTTTTATGTACCTATATATGAATGTTGCAGTGATCACTCATCTTGAGTTTGATTATTATGGCGTAAAATTATTTTGACTCTGATTTCACAAATATTGTATTGCGGTTCAGTGTATCTTGTCTGGTTTAGAAATAAGACATGAAATTTGATTACCAGATATGTGACCTCACCTCATCTTGACAGTTAAACATAACTATAGTGAAGAATTTTACGAAGAGAATAAATGAAAAAATGCAAATGCATAAGTATTTATTTTTATATCTAACCAGAAACTAATAAACAACTGGTCCAATTGCCTACAAAGTTACGTTCAAAATAAGCAAGTATTGAGCAGCAACAATCGAAGGAGTGTTGTATCTAAACGGGTTCGGGAGCGGCCAAACTCGGACGTTTCATTAAAACAATTTGATTTATAAGGGCAATTGAGCACATGTAGTGTATATTATTTTGTATATGACACTTTTCAGCGGAATTGTGAATCTACAGATAATACGTCTAGGTAAGAATATAAAATGTTAGTGCAAAAATAGAAGTGCTTTTGGTTTTTTTCTTTTTAGTTTCTTGTCTTTCCGTAAAATATTTTCTAAAATGCAAGAATTTTTCTGCCTGGAAAATTCCCCTCATCTTAATATTATATTAAAAAAACCATGATAATGTGAAGATTTATTTTGTGTGAACCGTTGATACACCATTTTCCACGAAAAATATAACCGAATTGTAATGAAACGAACGTATATTTTTCCTTGTATAAGCTTATTTAAAAAACAAACAGGCAAAAATACATTAATAAAACAATATTAATTAACAGCCATTTTCTCGGAATCTGTATTATTTTATGACTGAAAAAGTAGACAATTTATCTTATGAAAAACAAAAGATTGGTAGTAGATAATATTGCCGAGTATTGCTCTGCTGGCGATAAATTGAAGAAAATTATTAACAGGCTATAAATAAGAGTGTAAAAGCCTTCTACGAATACTGGCTTGTTTCCAAGAACGCTTTGTAAGAGAAAACATTTATTTTTTGAACAAAACCAACAGCAATGCTAGTATTTTTGTGTAATAAAGTTTATTGATTGCACTTTTTAAATGAAATTGATGTTAACATTTACCGAGTTAAAATGAATATTTTTATATATATTTTGCAACTTTTCAATTTTCAGCTAACACTGCGAAAAGGCAGGGAAATTTCTCACACGTCATCGTCTGTCACCTGTGGTCAATGATCCGGAAATATCAATAGATAACGCCACTTTGAATGCTCGCGTTATGGAAAATGTTTTTTACACCTGGCGTTAAGAGCTTTATTTATTTAGATCTACC
Source organism: Amyelois transitella (assembly GCF_032362555.1). Lineage (NCBI taxonomy): Eukaryota > Metazoa > Arthropoda > Insecta > Lepidoptera > Pyralidae > Amyelois > Amyelois transitella. Next base: position 4,064,483 of record NC_083509.1, read on the forward strand.
TGGTTCGAAGATTTTGCTTTATTAAATATTAATAAAGTTAGGTGAATAAATTTTATATTTTTTTATGATATTTTGCGTGGTTGATCTCTTATTGAGTTCTGCCGCGCCGCTGTAGTTTTGAGATTCTGTATTTTTTGTTATCTAAAAATAATTGAAGTTCAATAATAGATAAACATTTGCAGTAGAGGCACAGCTTTTTGGCGTATAATAAGTAACTAACAACTAAGAATCTGAAAATAAAATAAAATTTAATACACATTTCTGTAAAGTCCCAATATACATAATACATACATACATACATAAAATCACGCCTCTTTCCCGGAGGGGTAGGCAGAGACTACCTCTTTCCACTTGCCACGATCTCTGCATACTTCTTTCGCTTCGTCCACATTCATAACTCTCTTCATACAAGCTCGGCGGTTTCGGGTACTTTTGACCTGACCCTTTACCAGGACGTCCTTAATTTGATCAAGATACGTTCGTCTAGGTCTTCCCACTCCGACCTTTCCCTCCACACTCTCCTTGTATATCTGCTTAGTCAACCTGCTTTCATTCATCCTCTCCACATGACCGAACCATCTTAACATACCCTTTTCTATTCCTGTAACTACATCTTCTTTCACATCACAACATTCCCTTATCACGCTGTTCCTTATCCTGTCACTCAATTTCACACCCATCATACTCCTTAACGCTCTCATTTCCACTGCATTTATTCTGCTTTCATGCTTCTTTTGCCATACCCAACTTTCACTCCCATACATTAATGTCGGGACCAACACGCCCCTGTGCACAGCCAGTCGAGCCTTTTTGGATAGTTTTTTCAATATACATAAATGTGTATAAATTTGTAATTACATTTTAAAGTGTAACAAAGACAAGCAATGGTGTAAGTGTGGCAATACTTTTCTCTTGATATTGTGAAAACTTGGCAAAAGAGTGTGCAACAGATCTAATGTGAAAAGTGGCCGGCTTGTTTCCCCTGGGCAAATTTCCAACGACTTTTACTTGCAATTTGTAAACTATGCTACAGCCCTTTTTTAAAGAAGTGTCTTATAAATGGGTCTAATGACTTAATTTCTTTTATTTGAAATAACACATCTATATTCCTTACAATGTACCTGCGATTCCTGTGTTATTCTTTCGGTTCTGCCACATCTATCAGTTTTTCGTGGAAGCTCGTCGGTTTGAAGGGTATCCTTGATTAGACTTACATTTTACCAGGACGTTCCCGATTTGGTCAAGGTGTATTCGCCAAGCCTCCCCCTTTTGAAGTTCCCTCACAAGTTTATTTTTACTTTTCTTCATTCTTCTGCTATTCCTGGTTGCGGGTTCAACTCTTGGAGCCTGGGACGCGGCTCTGAACATGATTGTGCTTTGAGTGAGTCAGGATTTTCAATGAAGCGACTCCCGTCTGACTAACTGAACCTATATTGGATCATGGTTGATTCTCATCCACACTCTTATTTATACATAGTAACATCTCCCTCTTTTTTTATTATTATCTTATTATTACCTTCTGAATAAAACAATTATCAACTATCCATAAATTTATCAACTATCCACTAAATACGGATCACGATAAAACGTGAATTTTTACTACGTGTAATGCGGTACATAAGAAATTATTTGCACCTCCTGCATCGTGAAAAGTAAAGAGTAATTAAACTGAAAAAGTATAATGAATGAGTCAACACAATGCGCTTTTGTACCTAGTTAAAGAGATAAGAGTTGTTATATCCGCAGAGGCCTCACTTCGTTAGGTTTATACGCCATGACGAGGCGTCAGGGCTGCCAACTCTGTTGTTTAATTTATTATTAATCTTAATTATTTCATTTATTAATTGGCAACCCTCTACAATTCACACAAAATGACTTATCCTCTTTTTCAGTTTTCGACCTATTTGCGTATTCCTTAAAAATAAGCTTAATACAGTCCAAGAACTGATATAACAACCATGATTTTAATGCCAACATAGAGAAGTTATACATTCATCATCAATTACAATCTTCTTCCCGCTGGCTATAGTCCCGGTTACAGCGTCACCATTATAAAGAGGAGCCTTGGGTACGCCCTTAACCATGGATCCTAGATTTGGTTAGTCAGATGTTTAATCTGACCATTTGACCTCCCACCCCTTTAAAGGGAAGCCTAAACCCGTATTGGATCATGGTTACACATCCAGTTGCCTGAATAGTTTCCTTACGATGTTTTCCCTCACCGTAAAACCTCCGTTTAGTTTTCAAACTAATGTACATAACTTATTTCTAACTTAAAATTAGTCATTTTACATGGCCGAGGTTGGATTAGTACCCGTGCCATTGTGAGCATCACGCATTTTAACCGAGCACCTTACCCATTTGACCACCGACGTTCACTGTTAAAATGACGAATGACAACCCTACCAGCCCACTAGGGTACTAATCTCCGCTGTGGCTCGTAGGCCCGCTTATCCGAAGCTTGTCGTCGGACCGCGATGCGGGCAGAATAATCATCCCGAACCCGTCTTTGTCATAAGAAAGTCATCCCCAGTAGCCAGCGGCACGATATTTGGCTTATTGGATACTTTAGATGTTTAAGTCGAGATATAGTAAACTGTTATATAATTCATCAATAAATGAATAAATATATACGGAACTCATACGGATCAAAACTCAGTCGGGATGGTACAGAATTAATTTTACCTGCTTATCGTCTTCCCAAGAGAGGTGACAGTGGGTCGGCCACGATAGGTTGCAAAGAGTACGAAGGTCAAACTGACCCATCGAGCTCGGATAGTGAGTATTGCGCCATCTATTTTCTAAGATGCATTTAACGACATCCCCGAGGAAGTAATACAAACATATAATCACGCCTTTATCACTTACGGGATAGACAGAGCCAACTGTCTTGCAAAAGACTGAAAGATCACGTTCAATTGTATAGTTTAATGATGGAATTGAGATTCAAATAGTGTCAGGTTGCTAGCCCATCGCCTAAAAGAATCCCAAGTATATTAAGTATATTAACCACACAAAATTCATATCGAATGAATAGGATTAAACTAGACAGGATTAATGTATACAGTTTCAATACTGTAGGTCACACGGAGACACTGCACAACCGCAAAGTTTGCAAATCCCCGTGAGCTCTAAATCTGGTCGTAGCTATCGATTGGCAATAATGCCAGTAATTACCGGCTGCCTTCAGCTGTTAATCTCACTTAGGCTTACCCGCGCCCGTGCCAGGTTTAGTTAAAAATTATTGGCCCAGGTAAACTCTCCCCTCACATTTTCGCTAAACGTCCGCGTTTTTCAATGTATAATGAACTTTACTTGTATGGCGATAAAGGTGAACTGTGTAAAGAGATAACTATGTAGTGTGCGGATATTAATTGGGAATTGGAGTATTTTATTCTTGTTACGAGGTCGTGAGTGTTCTGTGATTATGACTTCATCTTTATCAACAGCCATAATGTTTGCTTTTTTAGTTGCATGAGTACACCTTTGTAATGATTTCTTCTAATTTTGTATTTTTTTTTACCCAACTACAGTATAAAAGCAGTCTATTCTATGTGATAATTCCTAGCCATACAAGTAGATTACCGAAGCTGGTTGCAAAAGGACAGTAGGTATGTTATTGATTCATTTAATGGTTTTGTTATCTTATTACATAATTGGACTTTTAAAATTGTCGCTTCCTGACACTTTTGAATCAAACAGTATATAAACAGACTAGAGCAATAAAACAGCAGAAAATGGACATTCTATACAAAAAAGAACAAACAACCTTTCTAGTTACAACGAACAAATGATATGCCCCCAACCATAAAGCCTATAAATAATTCGCCAACATTGCACATTCAACAATAATACTGGCTGTTTTTTACTTAAACGACTTGCATAAATCTTTCTCGCGGACTCGAGCGGTAAAATCGAATAAAAGGCGCATTCGAAATCATCAGAGAGTGTTTTCTTTTGAAGGAATGTAGAGTTAGGAAGGCTGGTCACGTGGCGTCGTTCAGTTATACTCCGTTCAGAGCGGCCAGCGGTTTGGACGCTGATAAAGAACGACGAACACTGAGTCTGTGTACGAATGGAGTATGGCGATTTATTGTTGCTTTACGAAAAACAATACAATTTGTGTCAAGTTAGTTCTAGAGTATATTGCTCCTTTAATAAATTTTCATTGGCTTACCTTAACTTTTATCGTTATGTAGCCCTAAAGGGAGGTTGTGGTACTAGCAGTCGGACCAGATAAGTCACAGCTTACCTCAAGTTCCACTTAGAACAACTAGTGTAACTGACATGCCGTAACATACGCTTACCATAAACCCATCTTGAGGTTAATATAAGAGGTGGGGTATCCCAATAGTTGCTGAAGACCAGTTATCACAGCCTACCTTGGTTTCCACTTAAAACAGCTTGTGAAAATTACACGCCGGGAAATATTTGTCAAAATGGCCTGGCCTATAAAACATTTACTCCTATATACGCTTACCTTAAATCCCGTAGCGTACCGTAGCCCTAAAGGTAGTATGGATGGCAGGATGTCCCAGGAGTAGCGTTAGCAGACGGGCCAGTTTTGTCACGGCCTATCTCGAATGTCTCATGTTCTTCATGATCCGCCCGAGGTGAAGATCTATTCTTTATGATGTAGTTTAAGATAGGCATAATAAATGACGTATGGGTGATGTGATGTTGTAAAATGAAATATGTAAAGATGAAATATGCTTAGGGCTTTTTATCTTAACTTTGTTTTTCGGCAACTTTTCCGGTGAAAGTTGAAGTTAACAATTATTATTTTTATAGGATAATATTATAAAATGTACAATACAATACGATAACTTTTAATTGCACAACAATAAATTACATCAGATTTACAATCATGTATTAAAAATAAAGCAGCAAAAGGCGACCTTATCACTAAAAGCGATCTCACTGTAAACAATACAAATAAGACAACTACAAAATAAAGTACATATGTCCATCTCGATATTTTCTTTTAAATTGGTTGAGTACGTAGTTCTGAAGATAAACCCCTTCTGGCAAATTTACAAACACTTCTTTTTTAACCGACTTCAAAAATAAGGAGTATCTCAATTCGACCGTATTTTTTTATATTTAAGTAAAGATTTATACAGTTTGCCCGTTATAAATTACATGCTAATTTATTGTACTTGTAATATCGCTATTTTAAGGGGTAGACTGAGCTAAAAGACTTCAGTGAAAGTCTATGTTTAGCTGTAAAGCTTAACAATGGAATTGAGGTTCTAATAGTGACAGGTTTTCTTTTACGATCTGCACGGGAAGAGAAGTACCTATGTACATTTACACATTATGATGTCAAACTTAAACTTTTGAATTTTATTCTAAGAATCCAAGATTCAATTCACCCGAATCAAATTACATACTCCAGTTTATTTATTCACGTATGTCAATCTTGTTGTCCATTACACAAGTATTGTCGTCTATGTTTCCGAACAGACACAAGACAGTCGATGTGACAAGCAACACCCCCGATTCCACCCCAGATGACTGTGCAAAATAAAGAAAATACAGATAACTTTACATGACCATCACTAATGTCACACACCAATTGTCAATCATCGCGAAGAGATTGACGCGCTCAGCCAATAGCAGCGAAGAATCTAAATCACGATTACAAAGATTTCACGGATTGTAGCATTAATACAACCTCCGGCTCAACATTGTTGGAGCCGCGATTCCCCAGGCATAACACCTAGCCTGTTGGAAGAACTTCCCTTTGGAGGCGGCGCTTAGTTGTACATTTTACCTTGTTAAAGGTAACGTTTTGTTAGTAACTGTATTGAGTATTAGTCAACTTATTAATTACTAGAAATTCATTATTATTATGGGATTTGTGCTTATATCTTCTTCACAGATGCATTATTAAATTATGGTTCGTTCGTTTGTTTATATATATTGTTATTTTATATATCGTGTAAATAAATGATTTATATTTTCAGAAGATTTAACAAGAAAGGATAGAAAATAGAAATAACAACAGAAAGTCAATTAAAAGTCTCCACAGATAAAAAAAAATAACACCCAGAAAAATATTTTTTTGATCTGTTGAAAACTTCTAAAGATCTATTTAACACCGTCTTTATTTATGAAAGTTGAAAGAAGCAACTGAACGACAAGGGCACTTAATTTCAATATTGAATAAGCAATTAAAAAAATTAAATAAATAAAATAAATTATAATTGAGCTGAATGTAATGTATTAATTCAAAGTCAAACTTATTACTTTATCCATTACAGTTCTTTGTCGACATTTTTGAGATGTTAATACAACACAATGACTGGTGTGTATCACCTATAAAAGCATAATGACGAGTACTAAAAGTTCCCGAGATATCTTTCTGTTAATATATTTATTTTGTGCCGGAATCAAATAAAAGCATTATATTGTGGACAATGGCAAGTCCAAATGTCTTGGGGACAGGGATATAAAATTGGGGATCACTTACCACAAATTCACAAACGAATAAATTAGATTGTGTTTTTTATTGTTAGTTACCAAATTTGTTTGAGATTTGTTATCAATATGATAATTATTATTTAAGATGTTTATTTATTTTAAGCCAATAAATAGGATCAGAACTAATATTTTACTTAACCACGACTCAACTCATAATGAAGTTTGTTAAGTACTAGAAAGAAAATCCTTCTTTTTCAATTTTTCAAACAGTGACATACATTAATAGAGACCCTTCAATCTCCTGTATCAAACAAAATCTATGAGCATTACCACAGCGGGACAAATAAAAAATTAAATACAGCCGAAACATCAAAGAGTTCATGGGGTTGCATGGATTAAGCAGTATCGGCGTATGAGGCACGTGTCCAAACACAGATAGACATGTAATGCTGAACGATAGCGTGCCCCAAGGGATGATTCACATTCTTTATTGTGGATCTTTGCAGATTTGTAATTACTGATGATATCGGGACGGGTATTTAGAGCTGCAATAAAGCATTTAAAGGTTTAAGTTTAAAGTATTTATCTCACTTTTAGAGTTAGTATCTTTGAATCACTTCTGCCGCTTCTGAATATAAGACTATTTGTAGTAGTATATTGTTCAAATAAATTTTAAAATACTAAAATCTGAAAGTTTAAATAAATTTTACATCTTATTAAAATTTATACTCATCAACGCTCTATCAAGGTCGTTCAAATATGGCTTCTATTAATAATATTTTTCTGGAAAACCTCGAAGATGCAAACGGATGCAAAGCCGCTAACAAATTCAAGGTAGTTTAACAGAAAATTATATTGATACAGTTATCATATTTATAGATATCTATCTACATGCATACTCGTATCAAATGCATATGTAATTCAATCAATATAAAGCACCGAAAGGGAACAGAATTACATAAAAAGATGCTCATATTCCTCCAGTCATTAATATTGATGGCTGCATCGATTGTTTGGCAGAAATTAATTCAATTTTTTGGGGGAAATTGCTCAGAGGGAGGGCGCTTTATCATATTACCGATTTCGTCTTACTGTAAACTCCCCTTACATTAATAGCTTGCTGAGCAATTTTACCAAATTATAAATATAAATGGGATCGTTTTCGTTGTAAGCATCTTGCAATTAATTCTGTTTATCTTGAGAATTATTTTACAACTAGATTATAAATTTTATTGGATTAGATAGAAGCAATTGATTTGCCGTCGGTTGAATAATTGGCTAAGTAGGTAAGTTTTATGTTTATCTTTTTTTTCTCAAAGCGTATCAAAAAAATTGGGTAAGTATATGTAAATGATGACTGTGGTTTTTTTTTTATCATGTATTATTAGTAAATTATTTTTTACCGAAACTTTCAAACTGGTTGTTTACTATTTAGTGCCAATAATAATTGAGTCTTTGTCGGGATTAACGGTTATTCTTAGGCTCAGGTTACAGTATCATGTAAACAGTACTTAGTATTTATCTTTAAACTACTTATTGTGCAAAAACACCTGTTGTCACAGATGATCGAAGATCGTCAATTTTGCTAATCATGGAAGTGTGATATACTCACCTTTTAACGACTAATAAAAAATAATATAGTTTCATTTTAAAGTATCAAAGAGAGAAACTTTACCAATCAAAACCCATAATTCACGTCACGTCGCCAACAAAACGATCTCGCATCAATCATGAGTCGCGTAAGCACTGTTATAATGACATTATTTCCTAATACTCAAAGACAATTTCCCGACTAACTGCGTTACGTAGGCGCATATTGAGGACCTTCGGCGGGGGGTGGGGATTAATTTTCAAAACGGAATTATAGCAAGACAGGTGACGATGAGGGATCGAAAAGCTGAGGAATTTTGGATAGCCTTAATGAGTAAAGTTTTGTTTATGATTGCATTACCTGTTTACGTAGAATGGCAATCATGTTTTTTTTTTGACACTGAAAGAGTAACGGAAGCGGTTCGTCTGATCCTCATTGTGGCAGATGAAAATTAGACCTTTAAAAATGATTTATCGAAGAAGCATTTCGTGATATGTACTTCTTCTTTTTTAATTAGACATGGACAAAATATTTTACAATAAAGTTATTTAAAACGTCACAAACCTGACAAAAAAAATACTGATTTCTAGTGATGATTTCAGGCTCCGTATATGGACCTCAATATTTTATCGTAATCCTTTTAATCTCTACCTATTAATACAAACCTTTATACATATTATAGACTGAGATAGTTTGTCTAAACAGCACCTGCTCAACCCAAATGTTAATGCAGCTGTCTCATACGCATTTCCGGATATTCTACAAAATGCACTTATAACCCGAAATGGCCACTAAACTAAGTGATATTTCATAAGGTATTACAGTAATTCTCATGTTACCACGTGCAAGCCACTCAAATTAGGCAGCCAGCCACTCGCGACTGCTGTCTACAGCAAAGCGGCACAAAATATAGGCAGTATAGAATGAACACTGCATACTTTAATGTAAATAAAAAACTTTGTACGATCCCAAAAGAACAAATAAAAATACCAGAGTGGCGAGTTAAAAAAACAAGAATTAAACAAAAAAAAACTGTTATTTACTCCCCTGTATTAATTTATTTATTGTGTAGTTTTAGTGGCGAAACGACGATAAATAAAACTTATTCAAGCTTTTGAAATCTTAGGTTTGTATAGAGGTTTCCTAGCTTAATGTTCTTACAACATAATCTTTACAAATAATATTGAATAATGTCGCGTTGTAGTATAAGTCATGAACTGAATAAAACTCATAAACAAAAAATTTCACGTACCGTCTCTTAAAACTCAAGAAGTAATTAAAATTCTTAAAAGTACGAAGTTGTCCAAAAATTGTATCCGAGAAAGGCGTGTTGGTTCCAACACTAATGTATGGCACTGAAAGTTGGGTGTGGCAGAAAAAACTAAGCAATTGGACAAGGTGGACTAAGCAATAAAACAAAGGAGTGTGAAAGGAACTGTTGGAGGGGTAAGGTCTAGACGAACGTAAGTACGATCGCGTTCATATCTGCAGTCATAGTTTTAAAATTTTTACGGGTTAAAATAGCGTGCACTGTGGATCCAATAGATACACACACACATGAATATTTAAAAAGAATAAATATTCCATCAAATGAATACGGTCTTTAATACCAATGATTACCAAGTAAAACAGTTTATTATTCTATGACATATAACATAACAAAACAGAAAGAGACGGTAATCAACGATGGCCGAACTGGGCCCGATAATTGTCGATCGAGATATCGTCGTCTCTCATTATTTGCATAAGATTTGCCTATAGAGGGAAGCCTGCGACTGCCAGACTTATGACATTTCAATAAAGTTTATCTGCACACGACCTTAACATAGGTAGTGGTTCCTTTGAAAGTTATTGGGTAGCAATTTTATTACTTGTGGGAGCAAGTGAGATCTAAGATATATTAGATAATCTCGCTTGCTCACACTCGCTTGTTCTAGTTACTAGCGTTACTTGGATTTCGAAGTTATTCAAGGATTTTTTCTGCCTATTAAAAAAAATTGTGTTACTGACAATTTTTAATGTTTCAAGGTGCCATTTGAACTAAGTAACTGACTGACTAACTAACTGATATCTAAGAATTACAAACACGGAAAGTTGTCTTCAAACACGGAAATCAGCAAGAAATATTAAACAAGAGGGAGAAAATAAAACATTCAATAATTAAAATTAGTAAATTTTATTGTAACAGTTTACCTGTAGTTTTGTTTACATATTGATGATTATATAAAGCTATACATACAGCATATTACACTAATTGTATCATCTACTTATTTCCTGTTATTAAGGTTACAGCTTAATTATTCGTTTTCATAAAGAAAATATATTGAAGCTGTCCTTAAATACTATCTAAGTAATTAGTAGTTTTAATATAAACTGGCAGAATCTTTCACGCACTATATGGACTCGATGCACAGGACACAAATGATATTGTTGGCATATCATCAATCGGATAAATATACCGCACAGTTGGTAACATGGTTTCTTCCAGCACTTGCACATAATGAGCAGCTGTAGCGCGTCCTGCTATCCACACCTGTTCCCCAGGTCCAGCAGCACTCATCCAGCCCCACATATTTACAGATATGTGTCCAGACTCCATATTTGGCACAATATTTTTTTCTTCATACCGAGTTGCATTTCTTCGCCATAAATGAAGCCTACCGTGTAGTGATGACATAAACGAACTTTTCGTCCGTAAATATCGCTTTTTTCCAGGTAAAATCCAAATACTGCCCAGCAAATTCAAAACGTCTTTGCTTATTTATTTCGGATAAATACGGCTTTCTTGCTGGCTGTCTGTGGTGTAGTCCCTCACGATGCAAACTCAACGAACAGTAACCACTAATGTGTCGAACTGTTCCGCAAATATTCTGGTCGGTATGAAGCCATTATTTTCGTACTGTTCCACCATGGATCTCCACTGTGTGGCTGTCGCTGTGTTGATTATTAGCGGACGACGGCCGCTGCGCGGTCGACTTATTACACTACCCTCTTCTTGATGGCGCGTTACCCAACGTTTCACCGCTTGTTGTTTATTGTGTTATTTGTGTGAATGTGTGAGTGATAGCAGCGGTGCAAGCTATAAAGTTTTGCGAACTATGACTGCAATTATGAACGCGACCGTACCTTGATCAAATCGGAGACATTCTAGCAAAAGTTCAGGTCAAGGGTTACCGAAAGCGAAAGAAGTTTGCAGGGATCATAGCAAGTGGAAAGATGTGGTCTCTTCATATCCCTTCTGGAAAGAGGCGTGATTTATGTATGTATGTCTTTTAAAATGACAAAAGTTGTTTTTAATTTGCAAGTAAATAAAAAATAATTTCATTTATTGGTCTTATAAAACTGTATCGTAATAAGAGGTCACTATAATTTATCTGCTTATCCCTGTCTATCAACTTCCACTAACTATCCTTCTGTATATTGTTTACTTTGTGAAAACAGCATGTAAACTGGCAACGTCTTCATTTCATTAGGGGAGATGCGCGCCTCAAGTCACCCCTAGGCTTGATGCGCAAGAAACCGAGCAAGTGGTGCGATTTTTGATCTCAGAGTTTTGTGAATAATAATTTAAAAAAACTGACCAATTCATGACCAAATTACAAATTTGTAGTTTTTGTACTTTATTATTACATTGGAGGTAATAAGTAATAGTATTTTGTAGCATCTATGTGTGAGATCAGAATTTATTCTAAAAAAGGAAATTCAGAACGCACTCCAATGTAGATTTTGCTTAGACTTATATACTTTTTACTTAATCGATATTTAAAGTAAGTAGGTAATAAGTCTAACAAACGGGCTTTTTAAAAAATAAGTTGTACGAAGTAGAGAACGACACTATGTACAACTAATCTATCTTACAAGAACCTTTATGTCCCGGAAATAGGAATCAAATTGCACTGAATATCAGCAAGTTAATGTACTGTTCTTTGTACACTTCAGTGAACATTAATTAATTAGCATCAAGTCTTGTACTAACACAGCTTGCTAGAGAGGAATGTGCATGTATTACATGCTGTTTGAGTTTCATTTCAGAGATTAGTTTGCGACATGATATTTGATAAGACAAGTAGAAAGTTTGCGTATTTACATCCGCAAGTTTGTTTCTGCTTTAGTCAAACTGTTTAAGGCAACTCGTTTGGGATTTAATGGATCGTTAGTACGTATCACTTATTTATAAGAACGACATTTAAGAAAGGTTTTTTAATCGACCAATAAATACAATGCAGTTGTAATATATTTCATGGTTCTCAATCTGGTGAAAGTTTGTGTAAGTGAGTAAGTATTTGACTACGCAGACACAGCCTAGATTTCTGAATGAATTATACCTAAAAATGGATTTTCCATTTGACTTTCTTCAGCGATAAAAACCTTTCTTTTTCTAAAACCAACATGAGTTCTTCCGTCGACAATGCGACGCTCCGTTATACATGGCCTGTCGAACTACAAACATTATAGACGTATATATAGCTTTTATACGACATTTGAGACTGCTGCTTTCGTCGGATTTTCTCTAAATCGATCGCCAAGCTGAGTTATGGAACAAATTGTTACATCAATCTCATTGTGCTTTACTGGGATCACGAGACAAGGAAATGATCTCGAATTAATCTTGAGATTGTTTTAAAAGAAGTTAGAGCACTGAATATCAACGCGAAGGATATAGCCATTTCTAAAATGTACGTAAGTACATACCAGCATTCTCTTAAATCTTGTTGCGAAGTGCACCCTCCACCGCAATCTTCAGAGGCTGAGATCTGCTAAGCACTTAGTCTGTTAGATCAGCTTAGTCGAAATTTCGGTTACAATCTTAAATTTTTAAGTTTTCGCAACATTTGGTATGGACTTCGTTTACCACTCGGTCGACCAGATTTTTGTTACTGCCGTGACTATCATAGGATTTTAAGTATTTGAAGTGATATCCACCTCTACTCGACTAGAGTGTGTAAGAGTACATTAGCTGTATCATTATTATGCAACCCCATCATGTTCCGCGCTAGATCGCGTAATATTGTATGTGGTTTATTTTTTGGTATTTAACCTCTACCATCTCAGCTTAAATGTTTTGTTCCATCTTTTAATAAAATAAAACATAAACATTTATCTCTATACCTATAGAGTTCGTAGTAAAACGGTCCATTCCAGAGAGTGCGATGTAAAAAGCCACAAGCCGCGCACTTGGCGAGGCTGCCTGCAAAAAGTTAAATTGAAACATCCCTACATACCCGACCTACAGCCGACACAGCACAATTAGTGAACATGTTAGCAGGTTTCGTTTTAATGTGCCCATTCAAATTGAACTTAATCATACTGGTTGAGAGTTCGTCGGAGTGAGAGAATTTTCTTTTAAACTGTTATGATGGAATTGCTGCTTTTTGTTTACATTTAAACTCACGATTACACAAATATATTTGCAGCCGACTGTCAACATACTATCAAACTTGCTGTAGAAAATTTGTTGTTCGAAGATGGTCGCACATTTTAACCTTTACTTATTTGTAGCTAAAACAAAAAATTGTATCAAATGCCACATACCATGCTAAAATGAATCTAGTCATTTGTTTCACAAGTTAATACTCAATTTAAATAAGTCAGAAAACTTATATAATATGACATAGGCCTTTTTATCAATAAATTAGTCTCGTCAATAACCAAGCCCCTCAAACTTCAAACGAAAGATTTACTCAAGCACTTGACCCAAAAAATATAAATAAGAGAGAACACTCAAAAATGTCAAATTTGTAACAAAAGTGGAGAACAATTAAAGTTTGCCGTCTTGGGAAGAGGAAGTAGGAACTTTGTAAGTGCTCCAGTTGATTTGTTTGACTTTTACAGCGGATCCATCCACGTCGATTTCTGCATAAAGGATGTTATCCATTGATAGGGGATGCTATGATATCGCCCAGCTTTATAAAGTTAAAAAAGATACCTAGTTTTGATTGAAGTTTCGAATATAATACAGGGTGTCATTTTTGTACGATGGCTACAAACCTGTCATTATCTCTGAATCTCCAATATTTAAATATTGGAGATTCAGAGATAATGACAGGCCATCCAGCTAAGCGTGGCATTCGAGTCTTGTAACTATTGACTACCTTTAAGGGACAAAGACAAGATATTTCTGTATGTATGGTAAAGTGTACAATGCAAGGTACAACCACAAAATATGTACGTGTGTCCAACCAAGATACAAATATAGTGACCGGCAATGGATTAACAACTTCTTGTCGGGCGGATCCATTCACATCGCATTTGGAGTAAATGAACGACGGATAATTTGATTTCATCACGAGTGAGCAGAGGCATAATGGACATTTTAAAGCGAACGAATCTTTTAATGTTGTTCTTTTTTATGGCGACGGAAAATTTCCTTTTCCCTGTGATTGCTTCCCCGTGAGTTTGCTGGTTGTATCATCCACTTCTTTGTCACTCTAAGAAGTACTCATTTTTGCATAATGTATGTTAATAAAATATTAATAACCAGTTTTTATACCATTGACAAGGAAACTACAAAAAAAAAAAAATTTATTTAAAAAAGTATCTTCTAGACGCTAGAGTTAAAATTGAGACCTAGTAAAATAAAGTTAGACAGTCACAAAGGGGAAGAATTTTAGTCAGAAATTATATGAATTTACACTGCAATAAAAACTTTGACGTAAGTGCAACAATCTAAAGATCATTACTAAATCTAACAAAAATATCTCGACTCTTCAGCCCTAAAGTGTTCTGTGGCTTTCGTTTTAAAATTAAAGTGATTTATAGTCAAAACTCAAATACTCCTAACTTTCGCCGTCTACAGAAAAAGCAAATTTCGCGTTAGGACTAATGAAGGGACCCCTTTGTCTCGGCCACTTCAGTCCGGATTATTTTACTCCAAGCTCAAATGGACACAATAAAAAAACTTATTGGCAGGGATTTTATTTTCAGTTACATTCGTGAGATTTCGTTTCTGGGCATAAATCTTTTCGGTTTAATTTACCTTGACTCCAGGTTTTGTCTAACATTTTAAGAGACCGTGTCCATTTGAAAGGCTTTTAACTATTTTTTAATAAAAATTATTATTGATAAATTTATTAACGTTATTGAAACATTTTATAACGGTTCCTTAGATATATCTAACACTAGTTGTGCCCGCGACTTCGTCCGCATGGAATTGTTATTTTGAGCATCATTGAAGCCCTCAAGGATGAATAATTTTCCCCGTTTTTTTTCACATAGTCCATTTTTTGTTTTCTCGTTAAAGTTGCAGCGTGATGTTATATAGCCTAAAGCCTTCCTCGATAAATGGTATATTCAACGCAAAAATAATTTTTCATTTCGAATCAGTAGTTCCTAAGATTAGCGCGTTCAAACAAACAAACTCTTCAGCTTTATAATGTTAGTATAGATTATGCAAAAAAATTGATGTACCTACGTGAGTGCTTGTTTGAGGATGCTATTCAATCTCGCAAATTCTATTGGATGGATTTTGATGAAACATTACACGGGAAGAATAATGCCTGGAATAGAACTTAGTTTATTTTTCTTACAAAAGCAAAGCTCGGAAGCGCAGCTGTTAAAAAACGAATAAATTCTAAAGATAAAAAAAGGAAATTATAATAATGGAAAGTTAAAGTACCTATCTCTTTGTTTACAACATTTACTGTCTTACCCATTGGAGACATCACAAATTAACTGTCACAGCTGGTGACCCGCGAGCAAGCGACGTAGAGCTGTCCGTGTGAGAAGCAAATCGTCCTGAGGTCGACTCCGGCTGCTCCAAGTGTTTGACCTTGCGATTTGTTAATTGTCATCGCGAAACACATAGCCATTGGAAACTGTACACGCTTAAATTGAAATGGAAAGTTGTTGGGAATGAGGGGAATGCGCGGTATAAAAACAATTTCACCAGCTGCACAACCAGTAAGAATTTTAGCTTCTGGACAAAATGGAATGTCTACAGTTAGAGCAATTGTATGCGCGGGCAGTCCAGATGCCGAAAGTGAATTAAGGAACTCTACCGAATAAGTACCGATGCTGCAAGCATCGGTACTATCTAATTTTGCCAGCGGCTACAATCGCGTTATTTCTTAAATTCTCGTGGCGCCATCTCGTATCGGATGGTCAAAAAATAAATATCTAAACCACGGGAACTAAATCAATGGTGAAATGGTAAGTACTGGCGTTACTACATGTGTGTTATTCCTGCTAATCTTGAGGAGCATGGCAACCGTCGCCGATGCGGGGCGCGTCAAACTACCTACATAAAAAAAATTATTCTCAAAGATGTGGTGAAACGGTAAGTGCTGGCGAAACTAAATCAATGAATAAAAGAAGTTTTAATTATATAATTAATTAAAAATTTTGCCAGCGGCTACAATTGTGTTATTTCTTAAATTCTCATGAGGCGCCATCTCGTATCGGGTGGGCAAAAAATAAATATCTAAACCACGGGAACTAAATAAATAAACAAAGCATAATTAATTTAAGCAATAAAATGCAATTTTTTTAATCATAATAAATATGATAATTAATTATTTATAGCTTTTTATATCGATTCAAAAATGACGAAGTTCCATACAAACTTGCACCCCCTATTTCATCCCCTTGGGATAGAATTTCAGGATAAAAAGTAGCCTATATAGAATATATAATATCCAGGTTACTAACTATATCTGTGCCGAATTTCGTTCAGATCCGTTCGGTAGATTTTGCGTGATGCGCGTACAAACATACAGACAGACAGACGGACAGACAGACAGACAGACAGACAGACAAAAATTCTAAAAAAAATTGTTTTGGCTTCTATTGACCCTAAAAAGACCCCCTATAATATTTTTTCTTAAATATCTTCAATGTACAGACAATGTTCAGTTACAGTTTTATTATATGTATGGATAAACTAAGTACTTTCCATATTTTTATAAGGATTTTTTACCTTATATTATGATTTTATAAAACAATTCTTTATGAAAAAATTAAACCACGTATTTTCTAGAAGCAAGTTAAAAACAACGTGTTTAAATTTGTATAAGCCAATTTTCGATACGAACGTGTCCGCGTACTATTTTAACTGTAATAACGCATTCGCATCGTTAAAACTCAAGTTTGAGCGTTCCGAGAATTCCATAAAAATCCGCTTACTAAACAAATTCCGTTTGTAACGTTTAGTGATATTTGGTTTTTAAGTTGGCTGAGATGTCTTTTGTACTGTAATGGTATCACCGTATTATGTTAAATATCTTGACCAATTGCAGCTCCTTTCTTACATTCGAGCAATTCCTTTAACCATTTTATAAGGAATATTATTAGGTTTTAATGTCCAGCTCCAGTAGCTAAGCGAGTGAGGGTGCAATACGCAAAGATGAGAGTGTAATATTATGTCAAAGTATTACCAATATTTTTATTTGCCCAAGTTTTAGTAGAACTATACTACCTGTTCTCTAGTTGTGTTATTGTAAATCATGAGAAGGTATGTAAAAAAACCGATCCAGTCACACATAAGCACACTGAAGCCAGAACATATTGCAAACACATACTTACCCTAAATAAAATGAAATAAATCTCGCGATCGAATCAATATGCCGAAGACTGTCGCCTTTTTTACTATTCAGTTAAACAAAAATTTATAAAAAACCCTACTTAACTATCAAGAAGTTTACAATTTGGAATCTTGGTCAGAACCGCCGGAAGTTCCCGTAATGGTAATGTTTCGCTCCATATGAGCTTAGTACTAAAAGCTCCACAAAACCATTAGCCTGGCATTTTCATTACGCCGTCTAGATATATTTATACCTAGGTCATCTAAGAAAATGAGTATGGGAGCAAGCCAAACAGAGTATTTCGTGTTTACCAGTTGCAAACCATGCCAAGACATAAACAATAGGGGAAAATATGTTTTATTTACTACTGTGGTTCTTATATTATCAAGTTTATCAGAAAATGTAATCTATTTCTTAATGCTATCTTTCAGAACTTTATTGTAAATGAGATTACAATTTAAAATTTACAGATTACAATTTAAAATTATACATAATGATCATGCGTATTTCTCGGAGCGGTAGGTAGAGACTATATCTTTCTATCACATTCAACAATCTTTAATTTTTTTAGGCATTTTATTTCTTGATTTTTATTTTATTTTCTTCGGAAAAAAACAGTAATCAACATCAAAAAGTTAACTAATTAACAACTAAAGACCAATTACAGAAAATGGAAAGATGTAGTCTCTGCCTACCCCTCCGGAAAAAAAGCGTAATGTTATTTATCTATGTAAATACTACATACTATGAGCCATTGAACTATGGTGTAGGCATTGCACTAATTAATTGCTATTAGACCTTTTACCAGAACGCTTCTGATACATATGATCAAGGTATGTTCGTCTTGGCTTCATCCTATATTAACGTTTTCATTTTCAGCTGGTGACGACAGAGATAGAGAAACTCTTTGTGCAACAACAGATGTTAAATATTTTTATTAAGAATTACTCATGAGTTACCAACCACAATAAAATTTTCAAAACTAGATGGAACAATCTTCAAAGCTATTTGCACCAAACTTGTCTTCTCAACTTATTATTCGTTTTAAACAGAGGGTGACTAGAACACACCACTTAGACACCAAACAAGGGTGTATTAAGTACGAGTTAAAATTTAAATTGATTCCACCCTCCCTGAGGAGAAAATTCAAATAGTGTTCGGTGTGATCTCAGGCGACTAACAGTGTGTTGTGGGATCCTTTTTTTGAAAATCGAACGCCTCAAGCCATTTTGTCTCGAAAAGAACGGGGAAAGACATGCTGTATATAACATATACAGTGGGATTACACGGTTCATTTACAGAGGGGGATTCATTCTGAATATTTGACTATAAATATCTGACAACACTGTTTTTAGCAAGACCATTGTATTACATACTGTAATACTGAAAAAAAAATTATAGGTAGCGTAAAGAAATTTACAAGTGACAGAATAATTTTGAAAAAACTAACATGTCGGGCCGTCCACGTTAATGAGTAGGAAAAAATAATGACGAAGAAGACTGTATTACTATAAAAATATCATGATATTTGTTATAGCACAGGAATTCTAGATATTATTATCTAGAATTTCATACAAATCCAGGCAGTAGCGTTTGTATTGCTATAAAACAATCAGAGGTTATCCAAATGATAAATACGACAAAACGAAGAAATATCGAAAATATAATAAAGATGGAAAACAAGCTATGAAGAAGCCAATGTTTACTTCCCTAATTACTGATTCGAGTAATTTAAAAAGAAATTCAGATTGTTGATTCGCATCGTTTACGACTGTAGGAAACTCGCCGGATGAGCTGTAATATCATGTAAATTTTCCAAGGTTTAAATATGAAATTCCGTTTATATTTCCTTTCATTTTCTTTGGGCCGTGCCGCAATAAAAGCATTCACATTTCGCTTACGAAGTTAACAAGACGAACGACTATTTTTATAATTTTCTTTCTTAATAGAACCTGTTTGAATTATTAGATATGTTAAATCATAAAAGGCTACTGGGCTATTTATGATGTTGAAATGTGTAAAAAGAAATATACTATAACTGACACTAAAATTTTTCTGAAAGAATTTTACTGGAAAGTACAACTTTTTATGTCAATGGCCTAAAAAGTACCAAATTAAAAAATATGCCTTTCTTAACTTTAACTTTATTGAAAATTCCTATTCCAACATTTCAAACAGGAAAAAAATCCGTCCATAACTTTCCGAGATTAGCCCATACATACAGACAGAGAGAAGAGGCACTTTATAATTATTTTTTTCTAGGAGGAATTGTTTTTTAGTAACAAAAAGTATAGTATCTCGATATCACCTTGATTATAAAAAAGTAAATAGGAGTTCCAAGTTTCTATCTAGACTATTGACTCTGTCTACCCTTTCACGGATAATAGCCGTAATAAAGATGGTTGTATAAAAAAAATCAAGTGCGGTTTTACTTACGATGGTCACAACATACTTATATATCTTTTCGTTATACGTTGATAATTTCATACAAGTAGGGCGCTGCCCTTTTTCACGAGAGGCGTAGGTGCCCTTCAAGCATCTGCCCAAATCAATCTTAAATATTGAATTTTCGTCGTAATCTGATGGAAACTTTCACGGGAAACGAGTTTCTATTACGTTTTAACACAATTTGTTTCGAGTTTTCACCTTCCTACGGTTTATAGGTGGTGCTTAAAAGTTGTAAGGGTGGAATTTCAATTATAATTACGAGTAGCGTGATTGTTTCATATTCATAATTTGATCATTTTTCTTCCTCCTGGTAGTCCCGGTTTCGGTTTAGTATTGATACTAATAAATACGTGCATAACTTCTTAAATAGTCATCGATAAATGGCCGAGATGAGATTTGAACCTAGTGCCTTTAAATCTATGCATCACGCATTTTAACCGAGCACCTTATTTTCAGAATTTGATATCACAATAAAATATTTTTAATACCTTAGTCTTTTGTGTCATGCAGAAAAATCTTAGGCCTGGCTTCAAAATGGATGGAAATCTTGCGAAAGTATTTTATGTTTCAGAACAGTTAAAATTTAAGCAAATGCGTATCAGAATTTTATTATTCAGCTATAAGTTTGTAGATACAGTTTCATTCAGGCCAATTTTGGTAATTGAGATTGCCTAGTAAAAATCGCGATTACGTCACACATATGCGTATAAATTTTACATAAAACCTTTCACACAGCTGCTACATACCATACGATTCGTCTATGCATCATTTAAAAGCGATTTAACAATGAAAATCCGGGCATCACAATCGATTTATTCATTGACACTGTTCGTATATTCTCCTGCATTATTTCAGATTACATTTGTAAGCCGAATTTTCAGCGGTCTACAGTTTTTCAGCCAGTCCAGGGTGGGATTAAAGCTACGTCAATGGGTGTTCGTTACGGGAAAGTTCCCCGTTAAGCCTTTTTACACGGTCTTCTCTTTTAAGTGCCCACCTTATTAATTAATTAATTCCACTTTTATAATCTAAAGTTTGGAGAGTGAACTTTACAATTAGGAGCGTAGGATTAAACGTTGTCGGACGTTGTAGGTATTTTGTTTTATACTCTTGATGTTATGGAGTTTTAGTGAATAATTTCAAGCTATATTTTTTAACGAGGCAGCATTGTAGATTAATGATTAACATGATCAAGTAAAAAATACAATAGATAAAATACAAGTAGGTAGGTGGAACCGCGCGCAAAGGTAGTTTACAATATATTTTCCCAAAATTCTCTAAACTATTGTACGCGAATTTCACTATATATTTCCCAAAATCCCTAACAATCGCTTGAGCTACAAAAGAAGGGAAATAGAACAACACAAGAGCATTGACGTTGAACAATATGGAGTCACAGAAAATAAAAATAATAACGGGCCCTTGTACATTTCGGGAGCCATGTTTATTCCGCTGCCTTTTTCTGTGTCGACCAATGATATGTCAGGTATCATATAGGGATGTGCTTTTATTCCAGTTGGAGGTAGCTCTTATATTTGCTCTTTGTAAATATTTTTCGAAACAAAGCATTGACAGTTTTATCCGTGGATTTTATGTGGTGTTTGTTACAATTTTTTGAAGAAAAATGTAATTGAAGTACTTAATAAAAATATTGTATATGTAAGTAATTCCATATTCTGCTTTTTATAAGGGATTTTTTATTTATAAAGTAAAACGTATCTCAGTTGTTGTATTAATCTTTCTTATTATGATAATTTATCCTTAAAGATAGACATGGCCCAAAATAGATTTGTAGACCTACATTTAACATTACTGGCTTCAACTGTATCAGATTTAGATATTGAAGTAAACTTTTTTTTTTGGAAGCCTGTATTTTAATGTCAAAATGCCTACAAAATCCGGTGACAGCACGAAAATACATAAATATGTGCTTGTAACATATAGTGCTTTAATCCGGGTTTGATTCGGCACCAGTCTGGAGCAAATGGATTGCGTGTCACGACTCGAATACACGAAGTTTTCATCTGTACAAACCAGGAAATTGCAAAAAATATTCCATGCTGTACGGGGGTATGTGTGTATTTTGAACAAATTTCGAAATTGCATTGTCATATTTTTGAACGGTAATACTCTTGGTTGGTGGTATTTTTGTACTTTTCGAATTATAAATAATAAATTAAGGAATAAGTTTATAAAAACAACATTAAATTGTGATTAAAATTGAGAGCATAAACGTTCGATTATCATAATTATAGAAATAAAAAATATGATATTTTGTAAGAGATTCAGTAACAGTCTGAAAATAAATGAAATAGTCTGAAATGGATTGTGTTAGAACAATCTATTAAGCAAGTTTCAGAATAGGGTGTTACATAAAAACAACACATATATCTTGGGACTGTAGGTGCTCATGAATCGTACTGTGTTAATTTTTTGCGCACCATGGAGGCTTTTAGGGGACAATGATTAATAGTTGGACGAGAAACATGTATCTCTCTTTTTATAACATCACCAGTTTAGCAAGATCTTCAGTCACATTCATAGCGTTAACGATTTTGGTAAAGATGCCGAAAAGTGAAAGGTCAAATAAAGATGGCTGTACGACTGCTTCAAAAGAGCTCTCAGACGGAAAAATGCTGTGAAAAGAAATTGCTTATATCATTGCTACATTATTAGCATTATAAACATTTGCCTTAGTTATCTATTCAAACCTATTTTTTTACAGGTTCGTGACCTCTGCTTTTTGTAACGTCAAAAAAGAAAAATCAAAACACGTCACATTCAAACAAGTCAAATAATATTGTCTTGTTGATTGTTCTTCATCGACTAATTAAATCTAATTCCACTGGTAGAAGAGAAAGGACTCTTATTGCAAGAGTCCGCTGGCCTAAAATAAACATTAATTACTATCATATTATCATGTTAAATATACAATTTTTGCCGGGGAATTTTTGTTTGTCTTTTCAAGACTGTTAACTATGTCTACCCCGCAAGGGATATAGACGTGACTATACGTATGTATGTATCGGTCTCGGTCTTTGTGGAACGTCTTTTATCGGTGAAGTAGGCAGATATATACATCCACTTACCACAATCTCTTCGTACCCCTTATGTTTCAAGGCGCAATCGTGGCTGCAATGCGCTTTAAAATTTGCGTCAAATAAGCTCCATTCAGCAAAATTCATATAATTAATCTTTATACGAGATATTTCAGATCATAATGGAATCAGCAAGGCGGAAATTGTAATCGCGGTTATAGCAACACTAAGTTTGTTTACCCCATTATTTGCCGGGAAATTTAAAAATACAGTTAATGCAGCGTAATAAAAAGGGAAAACGGGACAACTCAGCGAGTCCATTAAAAGTAAAGATAAGCCTACAACAAAAACATCTAGAGCATAGAAAGATATAAGAAGTACATTATTACATATACCACGCATTTTTACCATACAGAGTAGATTGCTTATAGTTGGAAAGGAGCTGAACGTGGACTTTCAGTTGTTTTTTAAACTGTTGGCTCTATCTTCTCCGTAAGTACATAATTATCCATACTAATATTATAAATGTGAAAGTGTGTTTGTTTTTCGTCTTTCACGTCAAAACGGCTGAACCGATCTCAATGAAATATTGCATACATAAATATGTATGTACTTACTTACGTGAGTGGTGGTACAAAAAATTCCTTCGAAACGTTGAATTAATTTTATTAGTGTTTTAATGTAAAATTTTGTTAGTGTTTGATTAAAATTAAATACTAAGAGATCTGTTATCTGACTTCTCCATAATGTGAAGTACTGTCAACTTATACGTCGTTAATTTTGCCAGCTCCACTTTTTATTTAATTCGACTAATATGTCTTTGCGAATTATATCTGTCTCCATGTGACGCAATGAATACATTCATTTGTAAGTGTGAGGAAGTTCAGACGTTTCAGCAAATCAGATATTGGTTTATTATTTTTATGTTAGTTTATTATTCAAAAGATTGAATAAATATAATTGTTTATTAAAGGAATTTATTACATATGTTCAATCGATTCTATAGTCTTAAGTAATCGCGATGTCTTAGGTATTACTAACCATTACCAAAATGTAATCAAAATAAAGTCAAATTCTAATGCACCCTAAATGAAAGCGCAACTATTGAAAACGAACATAAATTTTAAATCTAATATAGACATGAGACGACTTTTAGTGCCGATAAAACTGAGAAAATCGCCAACAAATAAAACGAACAGTAAACTACAAAATTAAATCGCCAACCGTAAATTTTTTCCACCCGCGAGTTTCTCACTTTCCCGCAAGCATGTGAAAATGAAAACAGCTGGCTCTCAGTTTTATTGCGAGTCATTATACCCTCCTTAGCAAGGGTAGTGAAACATTTCTTACCTGTTCCGATATTGCACCCGTAACATATGAAGGTACCTTTTGCTTACGCATGTAGGATGAACATGTAGCCAACTCCTGAGTTTTATTAGATCAGCAGTTTTTTCGATGCCAAATCGGTTTTCAATTTTAACCTAAAATCAACATTTTCGTAATTGAACAATAATTTTTAAAAGGTAATTTGACCAAAAATTTCATGGAATCCAGCGACCTGAAAAAATCTCATTCCGTCAAGATAATCACTAAAAATAGACCCGAAAAATTAAGGTACAGTTTTCAAAAGATAGTAACAGTTTTCTTCAGTTTTTTCAAAGCTCATTGGGGTTGGTAACACTGTTATCGCATGTAGGAGTTAGGGATGCGCGCGCTTTGAAGTCTTCCAGGAGATTTTGAGCCCCCCTCAGTAAGGCTCGGTTCGTGGGGGAGGCCGCACGTTTCAGGCCACAGTTTCAGCGGTCTCTGAAATTGCGATGTCACAGTTTTCAGTGTAAAGTGCAGTGTGAGGAACTTACTCGTGATCGGACTTTTTCTGCGTGCTATGGAATCGTGAGGTATGTTATGTCTGGAAAATATTATTATTATTTTATTTGGAAAATATATTTTTTGTGTTTTTGACGATGACCGGCTTCTTATTAGAATATAAACTAATTAAATAATTTTTGATATGAGAGTCTCTTTTGGAGTTTTCTGTCACCATAACTTCCTTAAAAGTATAACCGTTCATTTTAGGACACCTGTTTTATATAGGCTTTTCAGAATTTAACGAATACTAAGGAGTTCTTAAAAATAGAGATATTAAGATACGCATAAAATCACGCCTCTTTCCCGAAAAGGTGGGCAGAGACTACATCTTTCCAGTTGCCATAATCTCTTCATAGATTTTTCACTTCGTTCACATTCATTACTATCTTCATGCAAGCTTGCTGTTTGTTGTTGCTTAGTACTTTCATCATGATTTGCACTTCGAATGTTTTAAGGCTGTTGAAAAACTATTAGTTTCTCTTTCAATTTCATTGTAGAAATTTCTAAAATGTACATATATCATACTTCCCGAACCGGCGAAAATTGTAGCCTAAGAAAAACCTCAATGTTGAACAAAACGCGGGCGAAGGTGTTTTATGGGTAGTATAGGCTAATAAAACAACTAGTATTTACTTAAATTGATGACTAACATGGCATAATGACACGCCATATAACGGCTGCAACAGAACCCGCGGATGTTGTGGGTGCCTAAGTTGTGTTTGTAATGACAATTCAAAACGACAAACTTGCGTGAAATGATTGTTAAATTTAAATGAATTGTCTCTGCCTACTCTTCCGTAAAAAAGGCTAGCCGAGATTAAACATATGTTTTGTTTTCTAGTACAAAATATGACAAAATGTTATATCCGATATAAGATATTTCACCAGACATATTTTGGTTGTACATATTCTTCTTAATCCAATGTCTGTTTTGTAATTTATTTTAATTTTTTTATGTGCAATAAAGAGTTTACAAACAAACATACACACATATATATTCATGTCCATATCCCTTGCGGGGTAGACAGGGCCTATAGTCGCAAAAAGACTGATAGGCCACGTTCAGCTGTTTGGCTTAATAATAGAATTGAGATTCAAATAGTGACAGGGTGCTAGCCTGTCGCCTATAAGAAGAATCCCAAGTTTATATGCGTATCCCTTAGTCTACTTTTACGATATCCATGGGATGGAGTGGTCCTATTCTTTTTTCTATTGATGCTGGAAACCACACGGGAAACAAACAAACATACCTAGTAAATTATTATTTTAAGAATATCATTTAAATTAAGCAAGGAAATATTGGTTATCATCGTAGTATAAGTAACGTTTTAAGTAAATTTATTTATCTACTCATTTCAACTCGTATATAAAATAAAATAATATTAGTAAAAAATAAATAAAAAAATGAAAATTTTAACTCATTTCGACTTTCTAACAAGATTTTCATATATTTCAATAGCCACAGCGTACCCTTTGAAAAATCAGGGATAGATTTCGTCAATGTATTGGGGTTGAATTGGAGAATAGTCCACCCCTTGGGAGAATTTTCCGGTTGCCAAGGCACTCTGCGCCCTTTATCGGCTTTAGGTCGATAATGCGTAAGATTTGGTTAAAAAAATAATGTTATCATGGGCTAGAGAATATTTTTCAAATGGGCTGGTTATTATAAAAAACAAATTCTGTGGCTATCTTCAAAAACCACTTACATCATACTACGAGTATCTTCACAATGACAAATAGTGACAATATTTTTTCTAGCACTTGCCCGCGGCTCCGCGAAATGACCCTATGTCCTTTTTCGTAACCCAGCATAAGTATGTATGGAAAATAACATGGAAATCGATGCAGAGATTTATAGTTTTGATGAATAGAATAGAATAGATTCATTTTCAAAATTGGATACAAGGTATCACTTATTGATCTCACATAACTTAAATCTAATTATAACTAGTACCGCTTCCATAGCGTATGTGTAGAAGAAGCGGCGGAACAAACTACACTGCAGCATTTTCACCGGACGTCGATTTACAAATATAGATCTCTTAAATCTAAATCGTGGACGAATGCACATTGTCTACATTAAAAAACATTAATGAATGTAAAACTAATTATTTCAATACGAATAGTTCGTCAAAAAAATAAAGATAAAATAAGATACATATGTATGTAGGTATGTACATACATAGTCACGTCTTTATCCCTTGTAGGGTAGACAAAGCCAACAATCTTGAAAAGGCTGAAAGGCCACGTGCAAGGTACACATTGTAAAAAATATGTCAACACTATGAAGAGATAGCAAACCAACAAAGTTACTTTCGCATTTACAATAATTATGCGTATGGATGGCTTTTAATTTGCAAAATTGTGGTCTTGGTTGGAATTACTATCGAGTTTCAAAAGTTTTAGCGGCCTTTGGTTGTATCTTCTAGCACATTTAAAGTATGACCATAATACACCGAAAAAGACGCGTTTACTTCATTATGCAATAGACAAAATTATTCCATAACAACTTCACCCCATGTTTATCTTCCAACTGGTCAAGATTTTTATTTTTTTTACGACACAAACAATAACATACCATCTTCAAACGTTATTTTCTTTATCAGACATGTATCTTTTGATATCTGTACCACTTGTATCAACGGACGGAAACATGAATTTTAAAGAAATAAAAGACATAAATAACTCCAACGCTTTTTAGTAACATAACTAAGAAAGATGTCGGGAATATAGTCATTTAAATCTATTGTCATCTTTTGGATATCATTGAGAATTGGCCAGTTTAATGTAAGTAGTTGAAAATTATAATATTATTCAATTTTAAACCTTTTTACGTTTGAAATAAGACTGGGGTGGTTGAAAAGGATAGAATAAATAAGTTGGTCACATCACAAAGCAAGTACGATAAAACAGATAACAGAAAGTCTACAAAGGCGGTAACAATGGCGTTATTACATATAAACAGGCGGCTCTAGCGATGGCTTATTTGTGTATAGGACTTTTTTAACTAGATACTTATACCGTATGAATTACGAAGTCACGATGATAATATTTTATTGTTATTACTACACACATGCACACTTATATCATAACTCTTTTAACATATATGTATAACGGTACGAGATATATCTCGTAAATTATTATGTCCTTTTTTTTCTTACAAAATTTTCAATGACCATACATTTTTTGGCTGGAATGATCATAAAATTACACACGATCTCTAAATTACTTGAATAATTGTGTGTATATAAAGTTATTTAAGGATAACAATTCATTTACACTCTACATCCAAATTAATTATGTTTCTGAAATTAATTGCGAAGACAATAAAAACATTTCCTATCCCGGCACAATCGTTTGCGCCATTTCAATAAGTCGCCATAATCTTTACAATTTATGAATTTTATCTTCTGTCACATCAAGCGGGTATCTATTACGAAATTGCGATTTGATAAATCGCCAAACATTATTATGGCGGCGAAAGAAATGGACCTACTCAACTTGAAACCATACTGTGACGAACGACAAAGAGACGACGAAAGAGACTCTATTACTTTACTGTTAAAGTATACTCTTGCTGTTTTCGTTTGGTCCAGTAAAATAAGCATTATTAACCTATAAGGAAAACATTATGGTGGATGCTATGATGGAAGCGAGCCTTTTGGTAAATTGTCCTAAGCTTGAATAACATTAATTCTCGGAAAGGTAATGACGATGCTGATTTGTTCTTTTGAGGAAAAAAGACAAAGAAAAACTAATTGGTTTGACAATTATTGTATGTTTTGTTATGTATGAAAATTCATAACTTTAATTACTAATTCTCGCTGAATAATTCATTTCATATAGTTCGTTCAATAACTCATCCCGCATCATAGAGTTATATGCAGTGTAACTTGTTATGCGGTTGACTGTACAAAATTGCTAGCTCGATTTTCTCCATTTTGCCACCCCAAGGAGCATCGCGCGTGGCGTGCGTGTCTGTTTGTGCTTGCTCACCTCACGCCATAACTAAATTTTCTAATATACCCCAGATTACGTCGCAACAATTACTCTCGTCTCACGAAATCTCGTCATTCCCTTTTCATCTGCGCACAATATGTTTTGTGTTCCTTGGAGTTATGGGGCTTCTTATTGTTACGGCTTTATTTACAGGTTCTTAAAATAATGTAGAAGTAGGTTATGTTATTCAGAATGACCTAAAATCGTTCAAAGTATCTAATAAAATGAGTAAACAATCTTATTTATTTTCAGTACTAAAGTAAATAAACTAGATTGTAAACGTTTACCTTAAAACTTAAGAAATGAATAAAATATTATTTCAACATGCTTAATTATGAAAAATTTAAACTTAATTATTTAATTATTATTCAATATAACTTACTTATTTTAATAGTTACCACACAATATTTTCAAAAAAAAAAAACAAAATATTATTTTCATAGCTTCGTCGCAAAAAAAACTCTTATTAAATACAAAACTGAAACACACCCGTCAATTTATACCTAAACAACTGAAATACAAAAATAATAAATTTAACGCCTACGTTCCGTAGTCACAGAAAAGTCGTCGAAAACTTTTCCAATACGTAATTCTGTGCGTGTTTAATGGAAGGGAATACGGATCGGCCGATGTGTTAATTTGTGCTGTCATGCGATCAGAAACAATGTTCCTGTGAGGGGATACACATAGAGGGTAACAAATAAACAAAAATTGCCATCAGCCACCACGAAAGTTCCTTGCAATCATCTCGAGTGGCTCCATCTACAGTATTATGACGACAAACACATTGTATTTAAGATTTATGGTAGGCGAAAGGTGAATAGGAAACTTTAGTAAGAAAACCGAGGAAAGGAGGTTCTTCTTTGCATATGACTTTGCGATCGACATTAGTTATAATTACTTTGATAAAATTACTCACTTTCTTCCAATTTAACTTTTTTCTCACACAAATTGTAGAAATCTGTTAAAATTCTGAGATAGACTAAACTTCTTCTAAATACGTAATTAGCAAACAACTCTTCTTTTCTCTCCGATTTACCTCAATTTATTCATTTGTCATTTAAAACGAGTCTTGTTCAATATACAATTTTTACAAAAATAAATAGGTATATCGAATCCAACGGGTAACAAGAGCAACAAACTCACATTTTAACCTGTCCTTGCGCTAAACTTTTGCAGTCAGAAAGTGACGATAACATGCAAAATGCATTTACGAAGGTCAAGGGAACGCCAACTAAACGTGAAAGCGGCAATTAGATTAACAGGAAGAGGCACGTTGCGTAAATTGTCCAGAAGGGGTGTCTATAACGTGCTGTCCTTGTCTACACGCCAATAATAGAGGGAGATGGACGTCAGCTGGATAATAGCCTAGGGCTGTGGTTAGGCTTGCGACTTCAAATTAAAGCTGTGTACGAAAATTAGTAGAAAGGTATTATAAATTATAGTTAATTGGTTCGCCATTGCTCTTTGAAGAAGAAAAGTTAAAAAGTACTCGTAATTTGTAGTTCTTTTAATTTGCTTTGTTGTTAGAAGTAGTCTTGTGCAGATTTTTTTGGGCCAAGGTGGTTTTTTTAATTTTTCTCACCTTAAAATTGGCAATTATATAAATACTAATTATGCCGATTTCTATAGTACGCAAAAAAGAAATAAAGACTTTTTTAAGCATTTGTAAAGGAACGTCTCATTTAAGTAATTTATGATTTTATGGCTTTTTTGTTCCGAATTTTCTTCAAATGGTGTCGTTCGGACAATTGATTCGTTTCGCAACGTGGTAAAAATATTGTCCCTTCTCATCCGCCCGTATTGAATGATCGTCGGCTATTTAGACGTGCAGTTTTGAGAATCGGACCCACAATGGACCAATGATTATGTCCAGTGGTCATAAAATAATAATGTTAACATTGTACTAAAGCGACTATTGTTTACGTGGAAGTGGTTAGTGTATAGCACGACAAACTTATCAATGCTGTTGATTTAGCAATATTTCACTTAACAAAAGCCTTTCAAATATACGTAGTAACGTTTAAAGTTGATTGTTTAGATATTTTCTCGACGGTAATACGGTGCATTTGCATTTAGACGCGTGGGGTACAGGGTAAGTGATTTATACGTGTCTTTTGTTTTTGGCTGTTTAGCTAGCAACGGTATCAATGGCACACGGTCTCGGAAGGTCGTTATTCTTGCATTGTGCTACTACTATTGTCTACAGAACGACATCGTTAGTAAGTTGGCGGGTGGTCGACGCATTGAAATTCTATTGGTGACATGATAAATCTCCGAACGTTCGTGTTATTACAAGAAGCCATTCGTATAAGTGCTCGATTACAACAATACTTTCTATGTTAATTTGAATATGCTCGGCTACTTTTTAACGAAGCTGTTCCAAAAAAGATTAATCTCCATAACTTGAAAAATTTTAGGTCATTTTACAAAAACGTTTACGACGATTTACGCGTAGATATAAAAAACGACATGCAAGAATCTCATTTTTTATGTTTTTTTTGTTACAACTTTGGTGTCACCTATTGATTTATAGCGTTAAATGTAACAAAGAGATTCACGTTTGTCAAAATAAAACGACGTCTACCTACGCGTAACATGGGATCTACGGCCTCAAAAAAGAACTTACAACTTTAAAATGTCTTAACAACCACACCCGCTGAATGTTTCGAATCAATTTACTCTATTCTAAAATATGGTATAGACGAAGTGATTGGTCCTAAAGCTTATGACAAAATCGTAGTATTGTTGTTGAAACTCGCATTCATCGATGTTGTGTATTGTAATGTGTCGATCATGAACAAAAGGCTGACCAATAGGGATGGGTTCTTTGTACCGGCAGCTGGGTGTTTTATAAAGGATGCCTATCGAACCAGGATGAGGTATGACTTTTAATATAGCTGACAGGGATTTATAGTGGTTGCGCGATAAAGAAGGATTTGGACACCTGTTTTTATGCTAAGAGCACATGAATGAGGTTTTTTAGTGCCTAAAACGATTTGATTTTGCTTGAATGAGTTTTGCTATATAACTAAGAGATAAAGATATAGAATGAAAAATGATTTCTTGTATTTTGATAGAGTCCTTTTTTCTTTTTTCATTGGAATTGTTTGTACTGCCCACCTTAATGACTTACTAGTTGTGGTGCTTTTGTCATTATCGGCTTATGCTATGCATTGATATTAATCAATCAAACAGTCAGTATCTTCGTTCAAATATTTATGTTCCATATTTGACCCGAATTAATAAATATTTTTGCTTTTCACAGGTAGCATTCATATAGGTATATAAGCATTTCTCTTTAATCACACTATCTAAAACTCTATCTAAAAAAGTCCATCAAAATCCGTTGTGTCGTTTTAAAGATCTAAGTATTCATAGATACAAACATAAGGCTATCCTTATCGCGCCTTTGCGCGAGAACCTACTATGCTTTATACTATGTTTAGTGATGTACTTATTTAATACACAGAAAATATGTTCCGTATTTCTGTTCCGCTTTCACGAAATAGTTTTTAATTATCTGGTCAACGGCTATAGTACCGATCCTCTCACCTCATTAACCCGAGCTAGACAATACGAAATGGGTGTACTTTAATTGCTGAAAACACATCAGTCGTCAGCCAAATGACCTCTCAGGCTAACGAAGGACGCAATAAAGAGACAAAAATAAAACGGTGCGAGTACGCCGTCCTAAAATTTACGAGATTACAGAGTTCGCACTAGTTATGATATGAGCTTTAATATTTGACGCTATATAAAGAACTTACGTTTTACAATATGTATTAAAAGAGTATTTGGAAATTCATAATCTCAGCATTATTTGCTTTTTTCTGAGAACTGGGTTCTGGTTTGATTTTAAGTTTAATAAGTACTTACATTGGGTTAATTTCTTGTTCAGCATTGATGCTTCTAATGTAGAATACTCTCTCTGAATTTGGCCCCTTTTATCTTGAGATATATATTCAAAATGAATTTAATGCAGAACCCACGTGAATAAATTTCAAAAGTTGTAAAAACATTTCATTCCAGCAGAACAGAAAAGGATAACTTAAAACAAATAACATACAAAAATAAGACGACATATATCACTGCTAATAATTGCAAAGATTGAACTTAAGTCACACGTCTATAATGACTTTATTTTGTGTCCTTGCGAATTCACGGACATCCCGTAGTAAGTAACACTAGTGAGTTAATGAGGTAGGCAGTGAAACTCTGGAACGATTCCAGCCGTAAACAGGAGAAACTAAAAGTGATGTTATTTCCTTTTGTGCTATAAATGTATCGAGTCGGATTTAAGGATATTGTCTGGTTACGTTTATATTATTCCTTAATATCCTTAAATTATATAACGAGAAAAATCTTTAAAGCTACCCTGAGGGAATCATTATTAAGTAATTTCAGTATTTCATAAAAAAATATAATTATGCGTTCGAACTAACAATAAGTATAAAACGAATCCCCATTATTAAAGAAAAAAATGTAAAAATTCAGTTTCAGAATATTTTTTGTTCATGTAGAACAAAAAATATAATATTGGTTGGGATAAACCACAAAACTTGAGTCACGTTCGAAAACCACGACAGTTACGTACAGTACAGTACGGAGATACATGGAAGTAGAATTTTGTGGCAAAAATTTTCCACATTATTCTTTTTATATGGAGTAAAATATTCTAGCATAGTAAGTGTTATTTAGATAGTGTCACAAAAGTTGTTTGTATTTTATTAACAAAACCAGGATAAAAGGATACCGCCCACCCGATCTAAATCGGTTCAAGCATTTATTAATTTGGTTGCAGCTATTTTTGCGTAGGTAGTATCAGTACCACAAAATCTCAATAATATTGACTTTTCTTTCTTCTTTGTAATTTATATATACCTACAGTAATATAAATACCTTGCTTTGAAATTTTTGGTTCACTAGTTCTAGTAACTTTAGCCTAGGAGAGATGGAGTGGTATTTTTCCTTACTGGCAGTATCATACGGCTCATCATGTCTTTATCCTTTAGACAGAGCAACAGTCTTGTCAACAGGTTTGTCCTTGTATCTAGTATACAATTATCGTCCTCCAGCCCCGTAATGTCAAAATCTTTTTATATAAATCAAGTTATTATACACAGCAACTCCAGTCCGACCTTTAAAACAGGGGATTCTAACCCAACTTGGATTACGATAAGGTGAAACACTAGGTAGAGGTTTATCTCATAACACTTTCTTTTGAAGTTTTATTAAGTACCTACTATTGCACTAAAGGGGCTAATATATTTGTTTAATTTTAGCTTCTTTTATACAAAAGCTAGATAGTAGAAACCTTACTACTTTTAAGCGGACACCAAATAAGGCTGTGATTACTGGTCTGCAGCAACTTTTGGGATACCCCACCACTTATATTAACCTCAAGACGGGTTTTATGGTAAGCATCCGACTGCTAGCGCCACTGAGGCATCCCACCATCTCTTTAGGGCTACATAACGACGGCCTCTGTGGCTCAGCGGTAGTACGCTTGTCTGTGACACCGGAGGTCCCGGGTTCGAATCCCGGTCAAGGCATGATGAGAAAAGAACTTTTTCTGATTGTCCTGGGTCTTGGATGTTTATCTATATAAGTATTTATTATAAAATATAGTATCGTTGAGTTAGTATCTCGTAACACAAGTTTCGAACTTACTTCGAGGCTAACTCAATCAGTGTAATTTGTCCCATATATATTTATTTATTTATTTATTTAACTTACTAAGTTCAGGCACGTCTGAATCGTGGCATTCAGTTAACGTTTGACAGCGGATCGAGCCTTATTTGCATATTTTTCCGGAACTGTATTAGACTTGCTTATTTGTGTTGAAAGGAGTGGTTGAAAGCAGTATTGTTGCGGGTTTTGTTTTAAGTAATAAGGGATTCGGAAGT
Source organism: Amyelois transitella (assembly GCF_032362555.1). Classification (NCBI taxonomy): domain Eukaryota; kingdom Metazoa; phylum Arthropoda; class Insecta; order Lepidoptera; family Pyralidae; genus Amyelois; species Amyelois transitella. Next base: position 4,099,281 of record NC_083509.1, read on the forward strand.
TCTAGGGTTAAAAGATAGGTCCTTATGGAAAATAATATTGAAGGAAGATCGTGAAAAAATACGTTTTAGAAACCGACACAGTCTTTTGAATATATAATAATCTTAGCAGATAGATCTCTTGTTTCTCTGTTTGCAGAAATGATGGTGTTTTACTGTAAATAACCTGACATTTCCAGTTTTGGTAAATGAATCTGGTGAAATTTACAGTGAGACACCCAGGGTAAACCTGTAATTGGGTTATTAATACCTTGATATTTATTTTTCTTGAAAATAAATGATTGTTCGCAAAATACAGTCTATGAGGGTACGCGCATGTTCAAAAGATGAAAACATTGATTCTTACAAAAAGATTGACAATCTTAAACATACATACATATGTACATAAAATCACGCCTTTTTCCCGGAGGGGTAGGCAGAGACTACCTCTTTCCACTTGCCACGATCTCTGCATATTTCCTTCAATCTTAAAAATAAAGTAAATTAATCTAAAAGGTACCTACTGCACAGAAAAGGCGTGAACATTCGTAATTCAACACCACAAACACCAACAAACACTTAAACCCTTTCTTTCTTACAATAAATAGACATAAGTAAATATACTCTGTGCTTTGGAGATAATAAAAGCTCGCTCGTGGCGCCGGCGACCCGACAAGAAAGCTCTATCCGATGTGAGCTTAACGCGATGCGAGGGATTAACTAGTTCCCGGTCGTAGTTTTACATAGGAACTGTTGAAAAGTACTTATATATAATAAAATTGGGTTGATAAACTTAATATCTACATCACTGCATTACTAAATATTATTTGTTTACGCTACTCTCGAAAAGTTATGGACGGATTTTGTCCCTATATGAAATAGTTTTATGAGGAACTTATTGAATAAAAAATTAAAACGGCAAGCATGCATGCAGTTCTCTTCCTGGACAAATACAAGAATCAGTTTGCAAGTACTTAAAGTAAAGCATTGTTATCCACAGAGCAACAAAAACAAGTCATAGAATTTAAATTTATATCATGCAATTAGTATTACAGCAATACAAATCCAGGGAAATTCTGTAGCAAACGGGATAACTCCACGAGCCAAAGTTAGCTAATTTGCTATTATAAGGTGTGAAAACTTAAAACGAGTACTATATCTATAAGGATAATGGGTTTGCTTTCAAATCAATTAAAAATAATTTAATTTACGCACGTGGCGGAAATAAAAATAGACAATACAAAATTAACCCTTTTATATCGTTGTCACTGGAATCAAAAGTGTGCAAGTAATGAAAAATTGTGCTTTATCATCGTCACTCTATTATTCAGTGCCAGTTTAAACAGAGCAACGTATTATAATGATGTGTCATGTGAACATCAATTTGTCATTCCCGCATCTCGGATTTTCGGGATAAAGTATCATAAGTAATAGTAATCACATAAGTATTGTTTAAAATGTGTCTATCTCCATGTAATGAACTTATAAGAAGTTCCTTCAATATTTATAAATAATACAAAATATTACAATCAAATCATGTTACAATGATTCGAGGTTACAGAACGACTGAATCGTCCAAGATAAAATAAGGGTACGTTACAAACGCTTAATATCTGTATTATATATAAATATGTAGAATAAAACAACGCGTCCCTTCTCATTAAATAGTGGTCAATTCTGTTCAAATCAAGTCTATTCTCAGGTACTAAAATGATTCCTTACTCAGGAGTCAGAACAGATTTACCTATCTTAATTTGTCGTTACATGAATCAAATATAGATCGAAGGTGAACACAAAAACAACCAGGTGCGAATCCCAATGTGTCACTGTACTATAAGAGCATCATAAGAGTGTTCTTACACTAACTATAAAGTAAGTATACTGTAGTACTGAGAATGTAATCTGGAAATCGAGATTTAAATTTTTTAAAAGTCATTAATTTATTTTCATGGTGGTTTAGTGTAAGAAGGTGGGCCACCTTAAAAATATTGTCTTAAGCCCTTTTGAATTTTCTTTCGAACCTCAACAATAAAACTCATGTAATTGTTATAAAAGTTATACTTCATTACATTCCGACTTGGCCCGGGTAAAAGGGGCAAGGCCGAAGAAAATCTGCTTTGACGATGGTTAAGGTGATATGCGTGCCAATGGTCTGAAAACTGAAGACAACATCGGAGAAAGTTGAAAGAAAATGTAGGAAAGCGGACCCCAGGCCCCTAAGCACTACAGTGGAGGTTGCAACTGTGAATGCGCAAAGATGAAAGAGAGATTCACAAACACCAAACAGCCATAGATATTTTTAGGAAATACATTTCCTACTAAAATTAAACTAAATCAATACAGTTGCTCTTGGCCGGTACATTCGGTGCAGACATTTTATTAATAGCATCCCGGCAAAATGATGTCTGTTCAAATAAAGAAAATCGAATGGATTATGCAGCTCTATGGTATATTTAATCGTCGGTGGGCGAATCGGTGAGGTGCCCGGTTAAAATGCGTGTGACGCAAAAAGTCACAGGTTCGAATGCCACCTCGGCCATGTACCAATGACTTTTTCAAATATTCTGTTGTTTTTCAGTTGCCTGAACGTTCTGTACATTAGTTTTTATACTAACCGATGCTCTTACGGTGAGGAAAAACATCGTGAGGAAACCTACAAGTTCAGGTAACTGGATGTGTAACCATGATCGATCCAAAACGGGTTGGGTTTTTGCAAATCCCAATAACTTTAGACAAGAGGTTTATTAAGTATCATTACTGCCTGATTGAAAGTACCATCTTCTTATTCCTCTCGGCTTTAGTCTCAGTCGCATCCTCACCACTCTGGAGAGGCGCCCTTGGGATGCTGAAATTGCAGGCAACAAATATTAGTAATATTAATCAAATTACAAACAATTATACCCTACATTCAGTGAATAGAATATTTAATGGAACAATCACAAATCAAAGGCCTCATTACGTTGAATTTCAAAAACTTTTGACACAAAGTCGTAATTATTTTTCAAAAAAGATTAGGAGGATTCAATTTATATCTGATTATAACTCAAAAGGCAAAGAAAATTTCAGATTTCACGGTTCGAAGATAAATAAAGTTGGTAAGATAAAGTTTTCTTACCTCGGATCTTTGCAAGTTTGATTAAGACATCGCAGGGGTTTAATCTTAATTCAGCATTATTCATACTTCCGGAAATACCTCAAAATCATATCATCAAAATCTCTATAAAAAAGTAAAAAAAAAAAACAGAAAATTTAATGATTTATTTTTAAATTCCAAAAAAAAAATCCTTTTTTAATAAGTTTTCCTTGTAATTTATTACTTTTATACACCAACACTATATTTCCCTAGCGCGTGTATTACATTATTATTCTAACTTTAAACCACCTATCAACAAAACAAACTCAAGACTTACAAAACTATAAGATAATCATTACTAACCCGTACTAACAATTTCTGCATCGAATTAACTAAAAGGACAACTTCACCTAATCGGTACTTCCTTACAATATTGGTCGTTTTTTGGGCAAATTCTGGGGGTTATATCACCCTCGATCGGCCCTTCCCTTCGCCCATCCCTCGTCTAGACTGGCTCCCAGACTAACGTTAGTTGGCTCCCGGAGCTCGTGCGGGAAGGTTGTGTCGCGTCTGTGACGTACAGCGGGAAATTTGAACGTGTGTGTTGACATTCGAAAGCGGATTGTTTGTGAATTAGTGTCGATTTTATTTATGTGTTATGGGATTCACGATGAATTAATGTAAGTTTTATATACAATATTTGTTTTTGTTGTTAATGTCTAGTTAGGTATTTTTGCCATAATTTAAAAAAGCAATTGAATCCAAAATTTTTGTAACGGGTTTTGATTGTAATTAATGTTTTTTAGAATACTTTTTACTAGTTCAAAATAATTTAATCGTGTTTAAAGTTAAAAAGAAAAAGGATTTTTTTTTATAAGAAAAGCTCAAAGTTACATTTACAAATAATACGAAGTGAATAATCGTGTCGTGAATAAAATAAAAAAATCTACATTTTTCATCCATCCTCGCAAGGAAGTAGGTGTAAGTGGGGCCGACTTGTTAAAAAATACTCGCAAAAGGATGTCAAAACGTACTTAGGACAGAGAAGTCGTTTTCGAAGACATTTTGCAAAGCTCTCAAGAGTTTGAGGAAAAAAAATCGACTTCCGGGCGAGCCGGCCTCCACTTATCGTCGCCTTAGAGTGTACCATGAATTAGCGATATGCATGCTAAAACAGAAGTGATAACTTTTTTTGGTGAATAAAAGTTTATTTTTCATTTAAATAGCATATGTATGTTAACAGCATACCTACATACACATAACCACGTTTATATACCTTGCGGGGTAGATAGAGCCAACAGACTTAGAAAGACTGAAATGACACGTTCAGCTGTATGGCTCAATGATGGATTATTACTCAAATGGGACAGGTTGCTTGTCTATCGCCTACAAAAAGAATACTTAGCTTATAAGTCTTTCTCTTAGTCCCTTTACCTTAAATAGTATTTTTTATCGTCTAACTTTACGTAGGATTTTTTTATCTTTTTTGTTGCTATTCCTGTCGTGTCTTTCTTTCTCTATTTATTTAAAATTTTGAATATTCCTTCATTTATAATTCATGAAACGAATGTCAGCCACGAAATGAACTATAGTATATTTCTCGTTTACTAATTTTATTTAAAAAAAATTACTATTAAAAATTTTATTGCCTGTTTATTAATAAGTAAAAACAAAAGAAAAATACAGTTTTAGGGCAAAACGTAGTAAATATGAAAAAATATATTAGTTTGTTATTCTATCTGACTTCAATTTAAAAATAAGACACTTATTTATCATTTGCAAACCACACCCAAAAATAACCAAATTAGATTAAGCCCTAAATAAAATCATTAAAGACCTTGAATGATTAATAACTTCAATTAAACTGCTACTATTTAATAGCGCCATTATACTACACTACATACCATACATTTCAATCGTGTGAGGTACAGTCAATTACACATCAGCTCCTTCAAATCATTAAAATTTGAAATCTATTAAAGCGAGATAAAGATTCATGTAGGATAGCTTCTGTTTCTGACTGTACCGTTGCATCACTAATGTTCCCTTTATTATTCGAGCGAGTAAAACACAGCAACCATTAAGGATAGAAATATTGTGTTTAACTATGCCACCTGATATCTCGCTAAAATCATTCAATTTTCCTATTTTACATCCGTACATACATATAATCCTGTCTATATCCCTTGAGGGGTAGACAGAGTCTTGGAAGGACTGATTTTCCTATTATCTTCGTAAAAACATTGGCCGTGTAGTTTTTGTACAGTGTCATGCTAGGGGGGTTGGATGGCTTTGAGGGATTGAGTGTCAGATATACTACATGCAGATGAACCTTTCACCTAAAGGAACCATGGTTTTTAAGTTTTTCCTTTCATTGACTTTTGCAATAATAATAATACCTACTTATGAAATATCAAATTTTAACAGTTAATATGGAAGGTCTGATGGCATAAAGAAATTTCTTCCAAACAACACGAGAATATTCGTGAAGAGATGTTTCTCTTTAGTTTTTACCGTAAGCCACACTAGATACAAAAGCATTTGAAAACTTCACATATAGAATATAACACACGCATATTAGTTTCATTCATAAATTTTAAAACGCGTCTCATGTTTCCAGTACAAGGAAAGCGATGTAACATAAATGTATTCTATTTTAAATCGGGTATTTGTAACTCGGTACATTGTAATGCTTCGAATCCTGTGTCGCAGAGGTCATCTGTTACTGAACGGATGCATCCCATCTCATACATTCGTGCGTTAATGCTTAACATACAATATACAGTATGCGCATATTTACGTGCATGACTGGTAAGGCCCACTTTTAAGCGCCAACGCGCGCTCGAATCCTTCATGTTTGCAAAATCAGCGTAAAACTAAAAGGACCCGTTATTTGTACATATACATATTTATGAGTTATGAGCCATATGGTAACGGTAAATATTTCCTAAGATGAAAGGAAGTTAATTTTGTAGAAAAATATTCCTTACATTTATTTGGAAACGCAAATATTTTTAAAAGGTACGTAGATCGTATTTGGTAGAAAGTATAATTATGATAATATCGCGATTTGACGCAATAAAATATAATAGAATCACCAAACCTTTTCTGCAAATTAAAGTATTTAGCTATTACTGCAACAAAACGCCAGGATATGTTCGACAGGTAGGTGATCCGTTAAAACTATGCCAAGGTTGTTTGCGTGTTAAAAGCTGTCGTTTTCATACATATTATCTCCACTAGCAATACGTCTACTGTTTCGATGAGAAAAGTAATGACATATTATTTTAACTAGTTTGGATTAATATTATAAAGTAATATGGTAATAAAAACGAGCATCAAAAAAAAAGCACGTCAATGTGGTTTAAAGAAATAAAATACACCTTTACTATCTTTTTATGAGTTTGAATCAAGCTATAAAATTCAATCCTTATCTACAATAATATCTTATATCCGACAAGAGACAAACTTCAATTCATGAAATCTGATACAATGTGTTTTAATACAATATAATCATTGAAACGATTTAGACGAATTCGATTCATAAAGTCACATAATTATACCCCCACTTTGCTATCAGTCCCTCCCTTCTCTTTAAAAGCCTATCCTTGTTCAGATAAGGTGAAGATATCTTGTGACCTCAGTATATCTTTCGTTTCCAGGATAAGAGAAACAATGAATTTTAATTTTGTACTCGAACAGCCGCCGGGTTCATAAATAAGTCCCTTATCGAATAGGTAATTGGTTATGTGGGCGATCGCTTCCCAAAAATAGAGGGAACAGTCTGATGCGAGTATAAATTAAATTATACATTCTCGAAACAACTGAGTAGTTAATACGACAGAGTGATACAAATCACCTAATAGAACAACCCTTTCACCAATTATTTGGTACAAAAAGTAATATAAATTGTTGTAAGATCAATTGATATAGAGTTAGTACTTCGAGTTGAGATGACCTAAAATGCTCAGAAGAGATGACGCTTGAAACCATTATCACCTTTTTTGACAAGTAAAAGATAATTCAAATCAGAGGTTTATTAAAGCTTTAAATTATTGCAGTTATGAACATACTAAGTCACCGACTATTGTAAAAGAATAAGTATAGATGAAAACTACTTCACCGAGATTATTTGGTCTGTTTGCATTTATATTAAGTAGCTTATCTCCAGGACAAATATTTTTAAAATGCTTCTTCAGGAGTCTTTTTTATATGTCAGAGATAACGCATTAAAAATATTGTTAAATTTTATGACACGGACTTGTTCCTATCTTAGTTGTTTGTTTAGCCACCGGTGAAATATTTTTAAATTACTTAGGTATTAATGGCCGGGCATAAACGTGTAGCATAAACATATTTTGAATCATTGTTTTATTTAATTACAATATTAAAGAGGTTTTTCGTAAAAATTTAGCTCGTCATATCTCTGACTTACAGCGAGACCTAAATTCACCATCAAGTCTATCAAAATCATATCAAAATCGAATAACGTACAATTTTCCCCCATTACCGCTCTTCACTTCTTCCGTCATTTTACGTATCGCTTCCGAGCCCTAAAGAGGGTAAGATGTAAAGATGAAAATAATAAATCCGTATCGAATATGCATGGTCGGAGCGAATAAAAAAATTCTTTACGCGAAATATGATATTCGGCCGTGAAATTCGCTTGGTGGGGTTCGGCGCGATCCATCAACAATTAAATGCGAGTTGTTACCGATACATTATCAGATGTATTGCGATTCTCTGATTGATGATACTACCATGAAACCATGGGTTTGGTTCCCGCTTGATTAGCCACTGGTCTATTGAGTCTGCTGTCAAACAGTGACCGATGGCCGATCAACGATTCAATAGGCCAGCTACCAATAAGTTCACCACAACATTCAATAACATACCCGGTTATTGATATTACAGTTGGTATTAATAATAATGAATTAAATTACATTTTTAAAATAGCAATAATCCCCAACTTGGAGTTCCTTCATTCAACTCAAACAAAAAATTAACACGAAGATAATAACCATAATTTGACAACACAACAACGTACTACACCTGGCATTAATAACGTTTTAGAATACGCCAGTTTAATCACAGCCTTGAATTTAAGCTTAATTATTCCATCCGTCGGATAATTATTTAAACAAAAGACTTCATGCAGCTAGGTGAGTATTCAAGCTGACTTCCATTGTTGTTGGGATAACAGGGAAAAATCTGCGATGCTTCCGGCTGCGTTGCTGCCTCCTCTTTGTTCGTCCTTATTTCAATTTACCCAGTTCTTTCTTCGCGTGACTGATGCATTTATCATTTGAGAAACTTCTTTAGCCCCTATAAATTGTTTATTGAACTGGCGTTGCTAATCGGAGTCGGATCGACTCGATGTCTTTTTGATTTGGATCCAAACGACGGATTTGTAGGCATTTAGCGTGCGGTTGTGGGGTTGTGATATCGTTCCCATGCCTTTTGGGGTGTTACGCTATTTTAGTGCGTGGTTCGATAATTTATGGTATGCATTGCACACACGCAGCCCTGCTATTAGGGAGACGGTCTGGAATAACGATTTTCGTGAGGGAATGTCGTTTTAAAAATGATAAGTAGCTGTTAACAAGCAGTTTACAAGAAAAAAATCTGTTTTTTTAAGCTTGAAATTAATTAAGATTTAAACAGAAAACAACACAGGAATAAAAAGGAAATACAAAACAAAACAAAAATGGGTATATGAAAATACTACAGAAACAATGCCTGTCATACATTTCAGTGTTAATTTGCTTTCTGTTGCGGCACGTCAAATATTTAAAGACTTAACAAGGCCATTAATACATGAAATGTTGGACCAATTTGTACTCAAATTATTTGTCAAGAGACGCCATTCCTGAAATCGTTTCCAAATTTAGCGGGAAGGGTTTCATCGGGGTTCGCCTGCTGTGTTCCATGATAACAATAGTTAAGTAGTAGAAGCGGCACTTTTAGTATTAATGTTATACTCATGATTACTGATATGAAAAGGAATATATTTTTAAAGTCACAGATAAATTATAATTAATGCTTAAGTATAAACAGCTGCCTCATAAAATCGATTTACTGTACGTCTTTAAAAGGAAGTTTATAAAAATATTAATCTTCATAAAAATAAATAACATTATTGCAAAAGTCAGTATCGTTATATCATCGGGCAATGTCACGGAAAAAGCAATGAGGTGTGAGCTTCGCGCAGCTGCCGCGTTTTTCGTTACTGTTGCAAAGTATAGTGCATTATTACCTATACTGATTTAAGTACAATAATTTATGAGCCAGTAAATTGATTAGATGGAAATTGTTATCAATTCTTCCCATTTCGATATAATAAATAAATCACGGAATCAAGTAAGGACATGAACTGTTGTAAATAGTAGTCTGTCGGTAATTAGTACCTTATGTTTGACGATTGTGGGTATTTTGGTAGAAAGGATTTTTTATAAAGCAACCCGCTTTGGATTATATTGTGCTTAATAAATGATTGACGTACCTCCATAGATTTGTCCCCGTATGCTTGTTCTTATTATCAGATAACATCAAGATAGATAGATAGATAGATAAAACTCTTTATTGCACCATAAGAGAAAACATACAAAACAACACAAAGCAGATATAGTATATGGTACAAAGGCGGAACGGTACAAGCTGATCAACTTATCTTATTCATTATCTCCAAATAATTCTTTAATGTTAATTTTCAGTACACCTTTTACACTAAAAACGGCTTACATGATACCCAAGATAGAAATCTTGAGCGATATTTCTGCCGTGTCTATTCAAAGAGCTGTCTGTGGCCATCCCTCCGGGAATAGAACAGTAAGTTGAGTATATAAATTAGCTGTCAGAGCGCTAATCGTTCCGACAGCCGCGATGAAACTTTAGAGTCCATTGGTGGTTGTCTAAAAGGCCAACGTGTAAGAATAGATACAATAACCGTAGATATTTATTTTGTTATCCTTTTAGCAAATCCCCTGGGAGGATCGTTATTTTTAACGAACTGCAGTAGTTGTTTGTTCAAGATCGATGCGTAAGTTATGCTGTCTGGGTTGTTTGATTTTCAACTAAATTATGCATTTTTGGAGCATCACCGGAAGTGATTTTTTTTTCAACTGATATAACTTATAGGTGTAATTAAACTGACTATATCGACATACCATCGATTTCAGTATTTAAATAAAGATTATTATTTATTTCTTCAATTAAAGTTTTTTTTGAGCTTTTATTAAATTAATGGATGTAATGACTGCACATTTCCTAATGGAATAAATCTGAAGCGAAAGTTAGCGTCGGCAATATCCCCCTCAGCTTAGATTCACACGGTTTGCCCAAAAATGGCATTTGGGGACAATGGGTACAATTACACGTTCACAAAGATGAGCGCCAATGGGATAGCAAGCGATAAAATTTTGCCACACAATACTGCCATAATTAGAATTAACTGTCTCATTCCACCCACATCCGATCGCCATCTCTATTTTGACGGGAGTCTGGGTGAAGATCTGTTCTGTGTATCTTAATGGTGACATATTGTCCTTTCATTGGTTTATTCCTTCACTTATCTTGGTGTTTATCTTTTTGAGTCTGCCCTCTTGATCAATTATTTACGTCGTGACTTTCTTTTTTCTTTATATCTGGATTTAGAATACTGTACGTGTAGTAGTGTAAATGAGCAAGCATTTTTGTGGATCATAAAATATTTACACTAATTATGAAAAGTACCTGGGCGATGGTGTTTTTTTGTTAATGATTTTAAAAACTAAGCAGGCAAACTAAACTGCTTTGATCACCAACATATAATAAACTACATACGTGGTCAATTGCCCGTGTTTATAACCTCAAAATTAAAAATGTATGTTCCCAATAAAGGTTTGTTTAAATTATGATCATTACATTTATCAATGAATGTCGTTATTCCGTTGCACACGGTTTACATCCAAGATTCAGTATAAACAAAAAATGTTGCAAGATTGCGCGCTTAAATTTCAAAGATTGAAAAAAAATGTGCCTTACAAAAACCACTCAGTGTTTCAACAGCAGCTGCTCTTGCGTAAAACTATTTTCCTTTCAAGGGTCAATAAGAACATTTTGTTTAACCAATTAAGACTGCTTCCTGTTATAGAAATTAACGAATTATTCTCAGACGCTCTTCATTTTGAAGGATTTAGGTGGAATTTATGTTGAAAGGGCGAACAGAGAGCATATTGTGTTGGGTTTTAGTCACAATACTCCATTGTACGGCGCTTAGTGTTACATTCTCTTCATAACTAAAATTTGAGCATTCATATTTTACTGTGTTTGTTTTGGACGGTTTAATGAAAATGTCTTGGTTATTAATGGCTGTTGAATTAAAATTAATTGAAAGTTGTGTAAGAATATGAACTTGAGTACCTACTTAGTGGATTGTGTGTAACAAAAGTATTAAGGATATTTTTATTATTGATAAATAAATAGCTTTCGATATAAAAATCATCTTTTATATGAAAGTGGGTAAAGTATCAGAACACAAGTAAGAGCAATTTCAGAAGATAATTGTTTAAAAATAAGTATTCCTATAGATTCTATACATTAATTTCTTCCACATAGATAAAGTAATCAAATGATGATCGACAAAGAATCTGCTAACGGTTATCACTTGGATTGCAAACTTTTTTACGTGGTTTCATTCAACCCATTCAACCTCTATTGCAATCACGTGCTATGTCAACGCATAAAACAAATAGTAAAATGCAAATGCGTTGTAATTAGTCGTGCCATAAATAAAGGTTGTGTCGATTCCGCCATAAATAACGTAATGGAATCTCTGGGACGGAATTCATAAAGCATTCGTTGTGAAACCCGAGCCCTGAATATTAAACAGATTTGATTACGTTCTGAAACATTTTTTGTGTCACATCGTAAACTCAGGAAAAGTTTCCCTGAATTTATGAGTTTTATGTTAATACTTTTTTATTGTATCTTTTGTACTTAATTATTCTCATAGAGGTGTGTGATCGAAACTTTATAGGATTCGTTTTAGCTATATAGCTGCGAACCGCTTAAATGATGTCTGATGTAACTATTCTACGCTGGTGAAGACGCGGGTAAACAGCAAGTTAAAATTTAAAATCTATGCATACATATAATCATGCCTTATGCCATGCATACATATAAACCCTTTATGGAGTAGACATAGTCTACTATCACAATGTCACGTTCAGCTGTATGGCGGGATGACAGACAGGTCGATCGCCCATTGCCTAAAAGAAGATTCCCAAAATGTACTAGCTTTTCCCTTGATTAATCTTTACAATCTGTAAGGGAAATATTATCTTAAATAACAATAGATTAAAACTTGCTAACAGATAAAACAACATGCAGTATGTACCAATCTCCGATTTCTTTTAATATAATAAAATAACTAAAATTGCTCTGATAAAATCTGAAAATCACGAAAATATTGCAAAACTGACATAAAACAACCCATGTCCTACATTATTTACAGACAGAATAATTGATGTTGTTTAAAAAATCCCAGCAATGGTGTTTGCATTAAAATTAATATTAGTTTGACGATGAAAACACTTCTCTCTGGTTTATTTTGTTTAAATTTCTGCATATATTAATGTTGAAATCACATTGCTATTAAAACAGTTGTTGTAACGTTGCATGTTATTAATTTTCTCTTGCATCATTTATTATTTTAATTGGCAAAACTGTATGCGTTAAATATCAATAATTATGTACAAAGAGATCAATTTTTAATTAACAGTTTAAAATTCGTATCGTTAATGTTACTTACTCATTTAAGAGGGTTTTTAAAAATGTATGATCCTCAAAACCATATTAAGTAATTTTTTTTTGCAATTCCTGTGTTCATGCTTGGATTTACTTCTGAACTATTATAAGTCCGATTGTATAAGTGATCTCATGACAAGGACTTTGAAAATAAAAATCTTGGTATTACCTATAGAGTAGTTTCTAAAGGTTCTTACTATACATAGTTTTTGTTATTATCGAGTAAATGTAACATTTTCAAGAATAATTTGCTTAAAAATCCTAAAATTGATACAGAAAAGTAAAATATATTGCAAATGTGAAGTCTTTAAAAGCTCTTTCGGAACTCTTAGTGAATCCATCTTATTTTATAAAAAAAAGTATATTAAACATCGTGTTCATACATTTGTGAGTTGTGACATTTTTGAAATGAAAAATAGCTTGTAGCAATCAAACACTTTTATTAGCCATAGCTTTGTCGGTTGCATGTCGTATTTCAACTTATGCTAATAAGACTATTTTAATATCGGTTTTTACGTAAACCATTATCAAAGACGCAGTATAGGGCCTGGCTATCAATCAATGCTTTTGAAATTCAATCTATACTTTTAGACCCTCCAATTAAGCATAATTTAAGATAAGCCTTTAATTTTTACGTCTCGGGTGGGCTCAAGGAAAGTGTAAGCCGGTCATTAGCCACAGTTTAGTCAATTTTTATACCTTTTGTTTTAAACACATCATATTTCTCGAAGAGTATCCATAATGTATGAGATATCGGGCGCCTCATAGCAATTATGTGTAATAAATCTCAAGTTAGATCAACAGCTGGTGCTTCAATCTTTTTTAACAAAATTTCACATTACTTGCACATATTTTCGAAATATTTGAAATTTCCGGATCAAACTCGATTTAGTCCGTTAAGCACCACTTCGGTGACCTAAAAACGCTCGGCCATCACTGAAGTGCGTTATCTTCTAAAATAAATGACCAATTAAATAATCTAATTCATTTCGGTTGGGTCCCGGTCCTTGACGGGGTGGAAGCATAAATCAACATGCCGTCGAGTGGCGATAAACATTTTGTGACCAACCCAGGTGATAAAAAAGTGTCCTCTTTTTTTGGACAGTGGTCGCAGAGAGCTTTTGAAAGGGTGACATTTTTTTTAACAGTAGGTAGCTTAATTGTTATCATGGCCACCCTCTAAACATCCCTGACAACAAAAACTTCTCCTAAATAAATTACAATAACGAGGCGTTTTGGGACGCAAAAACTATAAGGTAGCTGTAATTGGTTTTAATATGACTTTGATAAGGCGGAATTCTTGCCTCGGTTCGAATTCACTTGGATAAATAAATTTGATGGCATTGCTGCACATTAAGTGCTAGCAGCTAATGGGGTAAGCAAACAAGAGATGGACGCACTTGTACATATAAAAGTGCAATGCAGCTACAATGCGGATAAGAGGGTCAATATTTTGATACTGGCGTGGTTCGATGGTAACATGTGGTCAAACATTGTGCAAGAGCTTTGCCATGCCACACTGTAGCTATGTTTTTAATAGTGTTGCAACAGAACTCTGCTTCCGCTTCTGCATCTGCAGAAGTTCCGCATGTTTTTTCAGTTCCGTTTCTGCTTCTGGTTCCGCAAACTAATAACAGAACTCGAAACGGATGCGGGGCGAGAGCGACCCAAATACCCCCATATCTTGCCAATAGTTCGCCAATACTTATCAGCTCCCCCCAGCAGTGTAGCCAGCGAGCAATTATTTAGCGGAGCTGGTTTAATATATGAAGAACATAGAAATAGGCTAAAAGGTGAAAAAGCGGCCAAGTTACTCTTTATTAAATATAACTTGCCGCTATTTAATTTTGACTACTAATTTATATTCTTACCCACGACGGAACGCGTTTGGGGTGAGAGGTTGTTTGTGTGTTTGTTTGTGCAAACAAATGTTGCCATTTATCTTCAAAACCACTAGTCCGATTTTAATGCGGTTTTCAGTGATGGGTTTGGATTAAATTGCTACATATTCTTAGATAGGTTTTACGTCAATAATTCATCAGGGGGCGCTTTAGTAGACATTTCTTTATGAAACCAATTTCATCGTTTAGAGTAGATAGGTTGGTACATTTAAACCATTATGTCGTGGGTATATCAAAAATTTTAATTTTGTTACTTGTACTACTACAAATTTAATAAAAAACATTTAAAAATACAAAATTGTGCTTTTTCTTTATAGTACCTATTAACGCTTCCGTTTCCGCTTCCGCTTCCGTTAAGATTTACTTTTGACATCTGATTCCGTTTCTGCTTCCGTTATGCCAGTTCCGTTGCATCACTAGTTTTTAATCGCTGTAGTAGTATTGCCGAGTTTAAAAAATCTGCTCTTCTATTACGCTCATACAGATATCATTACGGAAATCATACTTAATAATAAGTCTTCTATTACCAATAGAGTCAATATGAAATAGTTTAATACAGATCATGTCGCTCGTAGTATGCGTCACAGGCACTGCTGTAAATCCAAAATTAGCCAGTCAGGATGAATCAGCTGCTAATGCGAGAAATTCCTGAACATCAAAGACATTCGCGGAACATCTTTTTGGTGTAATTTAATTGCTCATTTTGCGATCGCTATAACATTTCACCAGGATGTTGCTGCAATGCTAATTAGTCAATATTAATGGCTTTCATATACTGAGCTATCTTTTTTTAATATCAGTGGCTTATACTAAAGTACAATAGTATAAGGACATGGATTTATTTCATGGTTTCATGGTTTATAAAAGAAGTGTAGCATAAATAATGTAGATAATTATTATGAACAATAATTACGTTCACAGCTTGACATTTATCTGAAAGAAATGGCGTGAATCTAAAATACTGCTGAATTTTTATGTCCAAGTGGTGTGTAATGACGAGGAAAATTTGACACTTCACCCAAAGCGCCCAAGTCAATTATTCCAATATTTTTATTGACGGGTCTGTAAAATAAAGTTAGGAAAAGAATTGGTTTTAGTTTAAAAAATACTGTGTATATTTTACCGATTCTTATTATACCGATAACACTTTAAAAAAAATATGGTCCGTTGTTATGGTATCGAGCGCACGCTTTGTTAATAAATAACAGTTTCTGCCCAGACATAACAAATTTGTGGAAAAAATTAAACAATGGATATAATTCTCCGTTGTATTGTTTAACACGATAATAAAATATATGACAAGTTTTAGGTAAAGTTTTTTGGCCCAGTAGAAAGTTCTTTGGGTGCCAAGGTTCGATTTTCCGTTAAGTTATGATAAAATATCGCGGATAATTATCCTTGGTTTTGGATATTTATTTTTTAATTTAGTATATTTAAGTAAGTAGGTATCCCATAACATAAATCTCAAACTTACTTTGGGCTGGCTGGAAAAATTTGATTTTATGAATTAAACTGTGAAAATTTTACTGATAATAGTTATTAGCATACTCAATAAGTAATTGAGTAGTTCATTTCCGAAATAAATTGATCATTGTTCGTACCACGAATCGACCTATTGACTACACTATCAAGTTAGAGATAATCCCTATATCGTCTATATAGTTGTAAAGGTTATCTATATCGTCTTGGGAACAAAGGATATTTTGTTCAACTTAGTTTGGTGGCCTACAATGACATACTGTTGTTGAAACATCACAATGAGAAGCTAAAGTATGTGCTTTGTGCGGTTTCTACTTGAGAATTCTAATTAATTACTAATTAATTTAGAACTAAGGAGCGGCGTTATATTGGTGTAATGTTTAACTGAGTTATGGTTTATTAGTAAACAGTATTTCTGTGTTTAACAGAAACAATGTTATTTTATTTCAATATACAGTAACAACTACTATCCCATTATAAAAACTACACGGCAACAAGACGAATGTCATTAAAGAATAAAACATGACATTTCGTTTATTTCTTTAGAATATATCAGGTTGCTAACCCATCGCCTACAAGATAATTGAAACTTAATTATCCTTTCCTTTACTCACCTTTTACTACATTGTTGAGATATAGAGTGGTCCTATCATACCGTCGCACTATCATAAAATGCCGGAAACCACTTCTTTGCACACTTGTGACTTTATCGGCCCTTACGAATTGAAGCCAATAAAATAAGTATAATCGCTAGGGCAAGCTCTGCACCGTAATCATATATTCATATCATAAAAAAAAATCATATATTCTTAAAATCATTTCTTACAATAATGAATAGGTACTCATTAATTCACGAACTAAAATAATTTTCAATTAATTAATAGCCGTTTCACAAGCATTTTCAATAAAATGTCAACTAAGACATAAGCGTTAATAACTTTATCACCGTAATCTCAGAGCTGGTTATTTGATACAATGTAAGTTTTAAAGGCTTTCTAAGCGTTATTTACAATTCCTCTAGTTAGTAAATTAAGTCATAAATAAACTTTTATGTTTCTTGCATAACCCTGGCGCTGTATTTTGTAAGGTGGCTGTCCACACTGATAACATAACTAAACTTTGCTCTTTGAACGTTTTGACATCTCTATTTTCAACTTCAAAGTGGAAAATATTTAAAACGACGGATTTAACTTCGTTTCGCTTTTGATTTTTTATGTTCAACTGACATTTTTATTTCAATTGCTATCGTTTATTAATAAGTTAAAATATTTTTTTATACACTTTTGGTGATATTTTATAGTCTTTCATATAGGCGCTGTAATTTGGAAATGTATTTAGGTAAATATATCTTTATTTTATAATGTAGGTACTTACCTCTAGTTTAGCACGAAAAATTTGGTCAAATATTTAGTGTTAAAAAATTGCTTTACTGTTATGCCTTACAATTTATCTTAAATTTGATTTTAGTCTTTAAATATTTTATACAAATGCTAATGTAAGTAGTAGGTGTGAAAAGCTGTATCGTGTCCGCAATATAACTCGCCAATAAATACATATTCCCTCATAAAAACTCTTCATTGACAATTGTGAAGTACAAGCGATAATAATAAAATGACATTGTAGGCTCTAAATATCATAATAAAGGCTCCAGGTGCTACATAAAGTTACTCGGTTCATTTTATTTCGTCAATACGGACCGTGCGAACATCTTTGTCACAATAACTCGGGGGTGTTAACTTGGCAGATATTGTGTTTTATGACTGAGTATGTTTTGCGAATTTACTTCTATTTCAGGGTTTCCTATAACGAACACGTACTTGCATTGAGGGAAAGGTTAAAATCGTTTGTAAAATTGCTGTTTTTTTATTTATTTTTATAGGTACATAATTCGACTATGATTTCATTTAAAAAACATACGTGTATCGTAGATGTCTTGAGAAAACTATCATTAAAATCATCATTAATTTCCCAACAGCTACTCTACTCCAAATTATGAATGCAAAAGTGAGTTTGTTTGCTTCTTACCTCGTCACAGTAAAACTACTGAATTGATTTGCAAACATATAGTGTATACGGAGAAGTACAAAGGGTACCTTTCATCCTAATAAAAACTAAAGTACCCGTGAGATTTGCGAAAAACCTGTATTATTTTGTAGGTTGCGCTAAATTTGCGCGGGCGTAACTGCAGGTAAAAGTTAGTAATAAAATAAATAAAAATCGTCACTATCCATTCGCCGTATTGTATTTCAAATCCTAACCTTCAAAACTCGTCATTCTCCGCCTGCTTTGAGGCACCGCTTCCGCCGTACACAATAGATGCAAACTTAGTGAAATGGGTAAAAATAATCCTCCACCCGAGTCCAATACATCACGCAGGCTGTCAGTGGCTACCGCACGAACAAAAATATCGCCATTGTGAACGACGCTTTGTTGGAAAGTTTTGTAAAAACTTGTGCAATTTCGGCGATACACGCACAACGCGACAAAGGGATCCTTAAGCCGCAATAATCTGACTCTGTCTATTCTATTATTCGCACGTTTTTGGAACTTTATTAATACTGTCTATCAGTAATCATAAATAGTTCTTACTTCATTATGAAAAGATCGTTCATTCCATAATTTAAATGGACATAGATAATGGGTAAAATTCCAAGGTAAAATGATATATGAAAGTACCTATGGATAAATTAGATAAATGTGATGATCGGTCGACCTAAGCAGAATTCAATGTATCTTCAGCAAGTAGGCCCAAGAGCAAAGTTTATATTTAATATATTTAACATAAAATAGTAAAATATGGAATGTAACGCTTCACTGAAAAACATAAACAATCTAGGTTTAGAATAACTTTATTCTCATAAGATTTACACAAAATAAATCACTTACTGAGAAAACAATATTTATATAGTTAAGTATAGGCATGCATTTTATACAAAATTAATGAATGAAATGAATTGAACAATCGGTTAGTGCCAGACATTCGACAACTCGATCCCAAATTGGAAACACTTAGTTTGTCGTCACGCTACGCAATTAATCAATTTAAAAGTGGAACGTTCATATTTAAAAAGATCTCGCTATCAATCGTTCTCTGTGTGGGTCTCACCGGCGCCGGCGTCGCCGTTGTAGTAGCTCCGTCATAACAAACATTATTCAAAATGCATGTTTTCATTTATTTTTATAATACACCCACGTTTTGGTAACTACCGCGTGTGATCTCCATATAAGAAGGGGTTTCGTGAGAGCTTCCTGGCTGATGTTTGTCGTAATTCATAATCGACGAAACTCAAATTAAAGAGGGTACAAAAATATTACAGCGACCAGGTTGCCGTGGGACAACGCTTTACATAGTGATGGCTAAAATGATTTTTAGCCGTACGGTTTACAAATTACAATAAGGCGAATTCATATTTTCTTAAGAGTGAATGTCGAACGAAGTGGCTAAAAGCACCCGCAACAACTACGGCACCATACATTAACAAGGCAGTTAATTAAATTTATTTGTATGTCAGTAAAGGTTATTATTATATTATGTATTATTATATACATACATAAAATCACATCTCTTTCCCGGAGGGGTAGGCAGAGTTTTCATCTTTCTGTTTGCCACGATATCTACATACTTCTATCGTTACATCTACATTCATAACTCTCTTTATGTAAGTTTGGTGGTAGGTAGGATATTCTTGACCTGACCTTTTGCCAGAATGTCTTGATTTCCCAGTCCTACCTTTCCGTTCAAGCTCTCTTTGTATATTTGCTTAGTCAACCTGCTTTCATTCATCCTCTCCACATGACCAAACCATCTTGGCATACCCTTTTTTAAAATTATATATACTGTTTGATATAAAAAAATATTTATACACCATACTTAAGTTAAGTATTAAATAATAGTAATTTAAAAGGTATTCTTCTGCAAAATCATTATTCTATTCTGTAACAAATTCACGCTCGCCTTATCCGTTTGTTTATTTACTTAGTGACAGTAAATACACACCAAAAATAACTAGCGAAAACATTTTCTTACTCGGACCGTTATAATAATAGGAAAGCAACAATAATAATGTTTCGTACACAATTTTCTAATGTTAATATTCGTAGTCAGTATGTGAAAAATAAACAGAGTGAGCGCTGGCTTTAAGTTTGCTAAAGTTATCTCTACGAAAGTTGAAATGTAAACACAGCATTATGCACTTAAGTGTCACTACAATTCTAACTACGCTTATGTTGTCACAATGTTAATTCGATGAATATTGTGCTGGAATTTACTGTGAAAATAGTAGCTAGAGCAGGAGTTCCTTAATATAAAGTAAGTAAACATATTAGTAACATTTTTCAATAAATTTTAATATAAGAAACATGTAAATTAGAGTTAAACAATCTCAAGAACAAATTCGCTATTCGTGCAAAAAATTAAAAACATTAGTAATTTTAGCGTCAGTTTTAAAAACTTTTCTTTTCAAAGAGAAATTTTACTCCAAAGACTCAATAACTCTTTTTGCTTTATTAAAACGCCGCAATACAAATTTAAGTACTTTCCTGTTGCTTCTAACTTTATGGTTCTAGTTAAGCAGTATTTAACGCCCTCTGTGACGCAGTCGGTAGTGTGCTTGCCTGTGACACTGAAGGATCCGGATTTTAGTCCCGACCAGAGCCATTACGAATATGTTTTTGATTGACCTAGGTTTTGGATGTTTATCTATTTACGTATTCATCAAGTAATCGTATAGTAAATATCTTCTATAACACAAGTCTCGAACTTTCTTTGTGACTAGCTAAATCTGTGTGAGTTGTCCCGTATATATTTACATTTTTATAGTAATACTTAAAAAATAAAAAAAAAATAAACAAGAAAGGAAAGAAACCAGCGAAACTCTAGGCCTGGTGTTTATCCCAGTTGCGTATTTTTATGCTCAAAATGTTTAATTTGTGCTCGATATTGTAACTTCTAATACATGATAAGAAAAGGTTAATACGGTCTCCTGCCCGCCCGATATCAACCCGCTTTGAGAATAGTCTACCTATCTATCGCCAGCTCCAAAGGGAATAAATTCCCCTTTTACCCTGTCATCATTCAAGTGGCCATAAATTACAACTTAGCCTTGGCCGCGATGTTTTGGTTAAGATTTAACTAGCATATGTGGGTCGTGAGAACAGTTATAATAATAGACCTATTGCTTACAGTGCTTGTTTATTTAACCAGCTATAAACAGTGAGTAATCCCGTAGCCATAATGTAGCAACCCCACGATGCTAAAAAAGGAAACTTATGAGCTCATCTGTTAAGGTAACAATTTGTTAGAGTCATCAGTATATTGAGATGATTTTTTTGCTATCAAATACGAGTCCTTTTTCGATGTTAGTATTGGTAGCTTACAGTCAGTGATGAAAATCCACAGTAATGACGATAAATAATTGGCGGTATAAATGTTATTAATCCTGTATTTTTGTTCCTATTCTCTTATGATTTCGAGCGTGATATAAAATTTTACACATTTGCTTTTCGTACCGAATCATATGTTACTTTATATCTGTCTAAAAATATTTTGACAAAATTTTGATGCGATACATACGAGTACCTTTACATATATTACTTATATACCAATTGAGCACTTGCAAATGTCGGTCATCCATAATAGCCATTGCCATCGAATTGAAAACCAATAATTGTATTGTGCATAATTTCAATAATTTACGTGGTTTCCTATTGGATTTCATATCTGCCGACTTCATTAGCATTATCCAGCATAATAGGCAACTAATAACCCAAATTAAACCGAAATATTCGTAAACCTGTTTATCTATTTCGATATTACAAGAGAAAATTATAAAGTACGCAGACCAGCTTAACCATATAATTCTATTTATACTAACTCGCACCCGATTTTGTTTGAAAGGTCTCTTAGGAATCTGAATAACAACACAGTATGTATTTCTAGAGCTACACTCCCAAGGAAAATTACTAGGCAAAAACTATTTTCCCCTGAGTGTATTTCTTTATTATTGTAGTGCCTTTTCTTGATAAATACTTAGCAGATTATTCTCATTAATTTCAAACGTCACTCATATTTACGGAACATGTGTGGTATAAAGTGTCCTATCTGTTTTAGTATTTAATTTGTACCGCAGCGTTTATTATCCCGGAAATGTTTCCCTTTTGCAACATGGTCATAAACCCATGAATTTCCGTTATCATTATAATAATTTTTAAACAGGGTTTATTGGTTATAATCCTGTTATTTATAACTTACGCCGGGGACACTGGGCATATCTTATCTGGCTACTGCGGGGTCTCATTACGGCACAATTTTATCAGGATCAAAGAAAGTTGACGCTAATAAAGAGAGTTTGGTTTTGTTTCGTCATGTTATTTTATAGTGGCTATTAAAGCAAAGATTGTCTTGCTTTTACATAACTGACCAGAAAATGGTGTTTATGTTTCACAGACTTCTCTTACAGGTGTATAAATAAATGAGGTTATATGAGGTTATTTATGTGACATTAACTTGTTAACTCTCCAAGAAATCTTAGATTTCAGCTTTCATGTCACAATCCGCATGATACCTGGGCCAAGGGAAATCTTATAATCTAAAGGTTTAATAACCTTGGAGGCGGGTACGATTTGTTGTTGATATTTAACCGATTTCTTCAAAATAAATAAAAGAATGTCACAACTGGAAGAGTAAGTTTGTTGAAAACCATAAAAAATGCAAAATGTTTTTAATGGAAGTGATAGCTGGAACAAATTGCTATTTATTACCACAAATTATATAGTTATCTATTGAATAACATATTATACTATTGTATTCACAATAATCATAGACAAGTATCATCCACACTTCAATGACGGAAGTTCTCGTCAAGAGTGGTTAAAATTCGAACCAGCCAAGTGTTAAATCGGGGTCATACTGACCATAGTACAGTCAACAGCTTACAAACTACCCAAATTCATTGCAAATTCGCCTTTATTACCGCACAACAGAGTTTCGTGCAGGGTGGCTTGATATGCGGTTGACTGTACCAATCATCTAATATTGAAGGGTTCAATTACTATTATCGAATAACTACCCGCAGTTTTTGAATCCACTTACGTATGTTTTGTAAATAACCTTTATTTTAAGGGTGATATGACTCTAGGACTAAATGAAGCGTAGGTACATATTGTTTAAAATTGAGTCTTCTTTTCCGCAAGCCATATCAAATGACGGGTCAATGTTAAACTGTCTATTTTAATTTATGTTTTGTCAGTATTTATTTTGAAGAGATAACTACAGCGGTCTTAAAATTGTAGTACCCCATGTCGTCAATGGGGTTAAAGTGATGTGTTTATTTGGATTGATACAGCTAACTAGCGATCCTATATGCCGTTTTAATAATCAGGCCCTTTTATTACTTTAGCGGTCTTGGATTTGCTTATGAGTGCAGAAATCATAGTTCCGTACCGATTCAATTTAACTCTTCAAAAAGTTTTGATATTTTCTAAACTAATAAAAATAATTTAAAAACATACATATGTCACAAATCTACGTTTCCATTAAAATCTGAAACGGAATTAATTTCGTGTTTCGATGCAGAAAACATGAAAATATCCCAACGCAATTTCTTATGAAACGTTAATCCAGATTAATAAAGCGTCAAATTAACAAGCATTTTAATGCGCCGTTATAAAGTTTATTTTGGAAATGTTGCGATAATTCTGAGAATTATAACTAAGAGTTGAGAGTTTCAGATCTCGATTTGACAGATGTTTATGGTCGTCTGCTAATCCAAATAAATATTATCAAGTTGTTTACATTATTGCGAGAGGCGGGAAATGTCGAGTCGATGAACTGCGGAGGCTTCTGTTTGTTTGTATAATTTTGTTGAACATTTCTAAGGAACTTCTATTGTGACAGTCTGAAATAATAATATTTGAAGGCCACTTAAAAGTTTCGTACGTAACTCAGTGTGAAACTGAAAATAACTTATGAAAATGAGCTGGGAATCTCCAAATGAAATCTCTGATTTGTAATAAGTCTAACAATAGACTTAAATCGCAAAGGTATTAACGAAATAATGTTCCTAAAGAAATTCACGTAAGTTGGTACTTAAAGAACTTATCTTTTAAGCCAAAATATATTGTTAAATACTTTTTTAAAGGCAAAATCAAAAAATTTTTCGCATTGTAATGAGGAAAAATATAAACAGGCTGAACAACTGTGAAATCTCTTTTAGAAATATTGGACTAAGTAGCACGTGTAGATAAAAGCTCTGCCGTAATGATGTGATTCCGGTGCCCCGGGCTAGAACCGTGGACCTCGTTACGTTTATTCAATAAAGAAAAGGGTTTTATTAAATTCAACCTAAAATGAAAACTAGATTACAGAGGCCCGCAAACGAGTTACATTTCAACATATATTTGGATGTTGGAAAATTGTAAGATGAAAATATATAAAGGAATATTTTTGTCTTTTCGAAAATAATATATACCTCTAAAGGATAGACTGAGACTTTAGCTTCTCACATGCCATGATCCCTGCATACTTCTTTCGCTTCATCCAAATTCATTACTTCCTTCATGCAAGCTTCTCGTTATGGGATTCCGAAAACTAGTGGTTTGGGCTGTGCGTTGTCTATCAGTATATATATATCACTCAATAAAGGATTTTTTAAATATATTTATAGTATTATTATGACCAGATTGCCTGCACAGGTTGCTACTAAATATTTTTTGTCTATTAATTTAACTCATACTATGTTCCAATTAATTAATTCTCCTACAATGTTGGTTTTGGTTGGCAATTTCCTAAGACTTATACGAGTTTTAATAACGATCCTTTTCTATCTCATCTCTGCGTGTTTCCGACTTTTCTCTCTCCACTTGGTCTAGTTTTCGAAGTCCTCGGATTTCCACATCAGATATATCAATCCTTATTTAAATTTTAATCTTTTTGTTTCAGATGAAAAATAAAAGGGGAAGCAATGAAAAAATACCTCAAATTCAAAGTGAAGTGAACATCGCGCTAAAAATGTGGTAGAGTTTTGCAGAATGGATACACTGGGAGTGACGTCTTTGCTAAGTCTCATCTTCTGCTGTTACCTCAGTAAGTATCCTATGTTCAATCATCCCTTTCTTTGTTCTTTATAGAAGGTGACGTATGATCCGACTTCAAATTTGTAATTTATTCTCTAGAGCTGTATTTAGACAGACGTCTTTATTTTAATGTTTAAATTTAAGTTTAAGCGAAAGAATTTTGTTAAAGTTATTAAAGCTAAAAGAAGGAATAATAGTCTTGTTTCTTTATTTACATGCGTTGGTTACATTTTTTGTGGTAAGTATGATACTCAACTTTCCGTATATGAATTAGAAGTAAAATATTTCAACGAGTACATTCAGTACGAGTTCATAACATTAAGTGCTGGATTTTTCGACTTAAACAATAACTTATAGAATAATTTGGTAGGCACCGGAAAGATAAAACTTAAATAAGGCTATATTCACTGTTGGCTTAAAAATTATCAAAATATGATTTAGAAAACTTGTAGCAAAAGCCAAGTTTTTATGTCAACTGTCGCAACGCAGATCTCAGAATTTGGGACGTAAAATTTATGATATATTTTATGGTTACTGCCACCGGTGATAACCAACCATGTGTTGCTATTTTTTAAAGAAATATTTATCTTCATGATTAAATGGTCACTGAGATTTATAACCAGAGATTCAAATTTTATTCAGTCGTAAAAAAAGCTGAACTATTTTGTCTTCTATTACAGAAAAAAACGTCTGTCTTAAAGTAGTCATTATATGAATAAATATGATAACATAAGTAGCAGCAAGTAAAAAATTTAAGTTTATATTACGAAGACATAGCCGGTGAAGCCTTAAAATTTTATAGACGTAAAAAAATCGAAATTGAAAGATCATGAAATAAATACCAATAAATATTCACCCTACAGCTAATTTATTAGATAAAAATACCCCATGTTTGTGCCCAACTAGAAATTAATTCTTCCGTTCAAACTTACTTACTCCTTAGCGCAATAAAGTATAAAAATAAACGGCAAAGGCAGAGTTCAACCAGTGCTAATAGCTTGGTATTCACCCTCGTGGGGTGATTCCCCCACACTATTTGATATTTAGTGCCTTGCCGTACCATCTAAGATTTGTTGCTACACTTAAAGACGCGAAAATAACCGTGTCATTCGAACAATATTGCGTTAATTTGTCTGTGGTTAGGAATGTATCGCCGTTTCTTTATGTATACAAGGTTGAAAAACTCGTTTATAAGGTGTATAAAATATTGGTAATGATAATATATGTTATGATGTGTTACTATTACATACAAGAAGAATTTTTACATTTTATTTACGAATTGTATTTTTTTTTTCTTTTCATGACTGTTGGCTGTATGTATGTGTGTATTTTTAGGGCATTTTAACAATTTCACGAAAAGTATTAATATATTTACGGTTGCAGCAAACTACTGAGAATACTGAATAATCTCGCCCGTCACTTGTCTCGTTCTCTTGTTATTTTAGTTTTTGCAGTCGCGCAATCTCTACTCTGATATCAAAAGAACTGAGCTCCAAGAAAATAAAAAAATTAAAATAGAACAACTTTGAACATATTTCGTGTGGTAAAAATATCACAACTGCGTTTTTCATTAAGATAAACAAACATCTTTAAAAAAACATATAATTTGTTATGGAGATTTTAGTGGTGTAAAAACCATGTCTAACAAATAAACAGCGTTAGCGTTAAGGTACTCCCCGGGGCCTACTGAATGGAGGAAAGCGTAACTTATTGACACTACTCATTAGGATAACAAAACACACATGCGTTGTCCCACATCTGCCTATGGCATATATTTTACAATCAATACGGCACATCCTACAAAAATTCCATGTCTGGACAACGTCGGTCCCCCAGTTGACAAAGTCAGTTGGATTGAATTATTATACACTGTGGTCGAGCATGCGTCGAGTCACAAAAAACTGGCACCCCTGGCGGTTATCAAAGCGTAAAGAAGTTAAGCTAATGTTAAACGACGCCTATCTTTTGTGCCTAATGCGTGATGGATGCTGCGTAAAATGTAGTAAAAAAGAATAATAAAAATAAACAGAGTCGATTGCTCGGGGCGATAGTTTACAATAGACACTAGTATAGTGCATGTCATTGTATTAAAGAATGAATTGAAAAATGGTCCGATATCTCGAATCTTGATTTAAACAGGACTGTGACTTTTATGAATACAAACGCACATACGACCCTTGCGTCGAAGCAGGACATTTATGCGTTCGAAATTTAAAACGTGTAATTTAGTGTTTTGGGCGGAAGTGTTTGAAATTACGCCGCGGTATTTCAACTCTTTTTCAAAAAAACCTAAGGAGTCTTTGTGTTTTCTTTTCTGTTCTGATCAGATAAATTCTACATAATGCCAGTCTTAATATAGATGTTAGACGTTCCGCTAATATCAATGGTATCGCTAAGGGACATCGCCAAAAACGGCCGACATCGTTCCGAAGGATCTCCGATCAGATAACTTTTAGTTTGCAAACTATTTTTTTGTTGTTGTTGTGTATCTTGGATGTTTGAATACTGATCTTACAATTGGTATAATGTTTTCGGAAGTGATATTTGAAAACTAGGCTTGTATTGATTGATATAAATAGTCAATAATATCGCGTTGCAATATATATGCTGTAAATAATACGTCTAGCTTTTACCGCCCACGTAAATAGACAATAAATATAAAACACATTTTTCCTCCAGAGAACCTTTATAACGAAGTATCTTTTGCAAAAAGCAGCAGAAGCCTATGTAACTCTCAAAGTTTTATTCCATATCTGTGCCAAGTTTCATTCAAATAGTGGTTTAGCTGTGAAAGCGGAACAGATGGATTCTCTCATTTATAACATAAGTATAGTAGGGATATACAACCAACTGATTAAATATTAATTACAGTTTGTCAAATTAAGATATGTCATTCCATATTACCTTTGTAATAGTCATCATAGGGTATCACAGTAGATCTTGTCATTAAAATAATAAAAGTAATAAGGTGAACGCTAAGATTGGTAGTATCATATCGGTCATATTGGTCTGTTATTTCATCTGTCCACGCGCCAAGTCATAACAAAGCAAAAGAAATGATGCGACTGTCACCAACGTCTTTCCGCCAACTACATTGAAATCGCTACAATTTTCAACCAACATCACCTTTCCTCCTATTCAATAATACACTCTCTTACATACTCTACAAAGCTCACTTTCCGTTGATTAAAATATTTTGTTTCAATCGTCCTGTTGCCCTCATTCGTCGCAGGTATGTCGGACCCTATGAAAGATGACACTGTGTCAACAATTTGTTCCTTCGTGCATTAGAAGAACGCCTTACAAGATAAACATTGTATCACGAAATACATATTAAACTAATCCATGCGTCCGTTGGAGTCGAAACGGCTAATTCTTAGCACATGTGCAAAGGAGCGTGTTCCGTTTTTTGCGCCATAAAACCTAAGTGCTATTTTATTAACCGTGACATTCTCTGCCTGTTTGAACTATGGTTTGTAAATATGAGGCGTGACTTTCACGTCCTACTGCTATGTAATAAAATATGTTAGACATACACACATTTTCTTTTACAATTAACTCTATGCGCGATAATTACATTTTATCAAAGATCGCTGAGCAAGCGCAATTACGTCAAAATGTCGCGACAACTGCACTGCGAGTAATAACTCCATAGGCTTCAAATTGCAGGAGGGTCTCAAAATTGAACACGTGTTCGAAGTTCGGAAACTCATGATTACCTCCTAAGGGAGCCAATCACGGCCATTAGAATTAGATATTCGAAATTTAAACGCCTATCTAGTTACATGGGGTGACAGTTCAGCTCACAAACACCAAAATGAAGACTTGTGATATTAGAGATGACGTAATTTGATTTTATTTCAATGTGCATGTGTGTGGAAGAGCGATCAAAGAATATTTTTATGTCGACTCTTCGTTTGATCTTGACTCATATCGCAAAGCTAGGTTTACGTTGAACTAGAAAATTATTCGCTGAATCAAAGAGAGTTCTACTTAAGCGGCCATAAACCTACATTTCCATGCTATGTGAACGCAGCCGTATGTTCGTTTTTAATTTTACTATCTACTCTGAACACTCTCTCAACACAACTCATTCCTCATTGGATCAATATCCGATATTCATAAATGTATAAACTTGAGATTCTATAAAGGCTTGGCTATAGCTATGTTAATGGGCTAGCAAATAGTGACTATCTGTGAATCAACCTCAAGCAATCGAGCTAAACGTAGCCTTTGTACAGTATAACAATTAATTCTGTCTATTACTGTTTACAGTAAGGTATAAAGAATTGATATGTGTGTGACTTCAAAGTTCACTAAACACCTCATGAATTTTTTTACGGGTGGCGTCTTTAAGATACATTAAAGAAGGAGGGATGTATCATAATGCTAAGCAGAGGAAGAGATGGAAAAGTCCTATTCTACTCTATGGCTAATGAGAACTATCGTCTAGAAATAAAAAGTTTGATATTTTCGCATTCAAATGCGACTTAGTCTGTCTCCAAACTTAAATGTGAAACCCGTGTCACTGTAACCGAATTTCATCATATTTTTTTTCGACGCGTGTCAACATGTGCCAGTAAATTAGCAGGGGACCGAAGTCACCCTCGCAAACTTTTTTTAACAAAGACGTTTGAACAATAGAACGTAACTACTATGGCTCAAGTTAAAAATCACTCCCTTTGCCATTGGCGTGGGCGATTGGGAGTTTCCCAGCAGTAACACTTGGATTTGGTCCGTTAATCTTCATTATTATTGAAAGTTGCCACTTAGTTCTATGTAATCCTAGGGCTAGAAATCTATTATTATGATTTTTTTGTAGTAGTACTAAATTATTCTGGATTCTAGCAGTATCAAATAGGACAATTTTTTCCTATTCAGTGGATGCCTTATTTTGAATCGGTCAGATCTTTGCACAGATTTCAACGTTTAATTGGCATATCGCTTTTTGAGGGTGGGCTCTGAATTGTAGCCATCAACTGCAAATGTAAACTTGGGAATACTCTTTCATAATATAAAATAAATTGCACAAAAATTCTAAATTCAATTCAGATAGTCAATCTTTCTTTTTCCTACCAGAGTTAATCCCAAGTACTAGAGAAGCCTAGAGTGCCTTTTGGCTTAGCCTGAACCTAGCCTTTTTTCACTTAATTGTCGCGCGTGACAAGTAATTTTCCGATTTTTCCATTAAGAAAACAGCCGTTATTTGTCTGCAAATATTTATTTGTTTACCATTTCCAAATACTTTATTACGATCATTAACATTTATCGGTAAATCAGAAAATGATATTTCCCGCCAAATACCCAATATAATCGATGCGGCTCTAACGCACAACTATGCAATAAAGTAACGTTTTATGCGCGATAAACTAACGTATCAAGATCAACATAAACTATATTTTATGCTCTTTCCAATCTGCACAATATTGTATCTCTATATCTCTATCTCTTCTACTCACATAGTATTAATTTTAAGAGTGACGGATAATTTATTCTTATAAGATTGCATAGTTCTCTCGTTGTGTAATTTTTAATTAATTAAATTTTTAGGAAACATTATATTTCAAACAAACATCTAAAAATGGTAAAAAATTAATATGTAAGTACCACTACGAATAATAAGGTTGGTTTAATAAGAATAGGAACATTAAAAAAAAAAATATGATAATAAAGAATTTTAGGAATCAATTTAATCATCCTTTCCGTGATAATCTTTTCATAAAATGTATTTTGAAAATTAGGTCGAACAACAAAAGCTCCGAGTGCTCATGAGGTAATAATAAAACAGCAAAAATAGGGGTTTGTTCCCAAAAATCGAACGATAGCAAATCGAATGGAGATTCAATTATAGATTAGCCCTTGTATCGTACCGCATTCACAATGTTGGGACACGTGAATAAATAAACACAATTACTCTGTACAAAGAATAATCCGTATTGATTTAATTTCCCAAAAAAATAACCTTGTCTTTAGAGTTGTAGACTATTTTCAAAGGTTCACTTCGCAAAATATCGGACACCCAATCAAATTTTTTTGGTGATCGATTTTTACGTCGCAACAATAATGGCGGGCACAACAATAGACATACATCAATTCGAGTGTCAAAAACTAACATCTGCGCGTATCGTTGTAAACAGAGTAAAATAGTGCAGGGGTCCCAAACAGCATCCTTGGGGGACCCCTTCAGCAAGCCTGTGTTTATGGCTCATTATTATTTGTGCCGCTTTAGAGTAGCTGCAAATGACATACTCCACCTATTATTAAAATAAACCGTAGCCCACTAAAGTCTTTGTTAGGTAAATTTAAAATAAAGCAGGAAATTGCAGTGGGCAGGACACTGCCTTTCATTATACGCAGCCTGAAATAACCACTTGAATTATGAAGTATTTGTGTTGAAAGCAATATGTTGCATAAACATTAAAGCAATATTGATGTTTTGTTAACAGGTCTAGTAGAAGGCGGGCTAAGCGATGATTCAATGAGTGGGGAGGCTCCTTACATCATAGAACAGCCCCTGGACGTCACCGTGGCACGTCATCAGCCAGCGACGTTAAATTGTCGAGCAGGCGGATCACCACCTCCCACCATAAGATGGTACAAAGGTGGTGCTTTAGTAGTATCTGATACACACAGAAGTCTGTTGCCAGCTGGTGGCTTGTTCTTTCTGAGAGCGACTCATGGCAGAGCACACTCAGATGCCGGAGTTTACTGGTGTGAAGCAACCAATCCTTATGGTACAGCGAGGAGTAGAAATGCCAGTCTACACGTCGCAGGTAATTGAATTCTTAATAGAGTAGGATAAAGATTATAATGTAAATAAAGATATAAGGTAGATTCAGAAAATAAGCAAATGAAAAAAGAAAACAGAAGACAAATGTAGATTATATTTCTTTTATATTTCTCTTATTTACGAGTATCTTATATGTATGTATACAAGTGTGTCAATCTAAGTGGTAAACTTCCTAATAATGAAATGCCTTCCAACTTTTGGCCTATTTTTTATTCAAAGTAACTCTTTTAGTGCTTCGTGAAGAATTCAGATTAGAACCAGCTTCTACACAAACAGCACAAGGAGAGACTGTTATTTTGGAGTGTTCGCCACCCAGAGGGGCTCCGGAACCTAATGTTTATTGGAAGAAAAATGGCCAAATTCTTCATTTTGATGGTGATTCTAGGTAAGTTCTCAGAATTTTTAATTGAAAATGATCGAATAAATATCTACAAACAAAAACCTTGACCTGAAAAATAATTCAAAAAGCGTAAACTCATTTATATTTGCAATAAGTGATCGTCTAAGTAAATTGTAAGTACTTCGAAACAGTATATGCAATTTAACAAAAAAACATCTAATGAAAGAACACCATACAATGATTTTATAAAAATATTTATACTCACCGTTTTCCTGAATTCACTAGATCTATAAGCTTACGAGTAGTAACACCGAAGTAGAGCCAAATTCGAGGATACGTTCGAGAGCTCTCTTGAAAGTAAGTGGCGAGGTGGAAATGCGATAGCCTTGTGATTACAAATACACCGTCTGATTATATTTGATAACGACTGCTACATCTTAATGTTTGTGTTGGTATACGACTAATCAATGTACTCGTATAAAACAATATTTATTTATTCATTTAAACTTTATACACGTAAAAGGTGGATTTAATGCCACAAGGCATCTCTGCCAGTCAAACCTTAACGCAATATTTTTGATGATCGTAAGACTTTTGATCTTTTAAGATTTTTGATAAAGTTGTAATTTTATGTATGCCTTTAAATTAAATCATGTAAAAAGAAATAGGTTTATTTAAAAAAATATTTAGAAAAATATATGTACATATATTTGCCTTACAATTTTATTCAAGAAAAGCAAAAGAAATCGATTCAAAAACAAAATTGAATTTCAGTTATCACTTTATTGGCAATTTATTTCATTTTGTTGTCTATGAATTTTTATGAGATGCAAGTTCGATCTTGAGGGAGCATGTTGTTACGTATGGTGAAGCATAAAAATAATTAACAGTCACGGGGAGGGTACATCAAAGTTATAAAAGAGAGGGGATTTTTGAAGTGCTCAACAAGCAATCAAGTAAGAATCTCAATAGTTTTGACTCACCGTTCCCTATATTAAATGTTAATTTCCTTTAAAATTATTCCGCCCCACATTTGATTTACTTTGTTACTAGTACTTTGTTAGGAAATAATGGAATCTATTTATTATTAAATAAATTGGTGTTTCCTTTTATTTACATATTCCCTGACTGCGTTAACGTTGTTCCAGAATGCATTTAGTGGATGGTGGAAGTCTCGTAATTCAAGATGCGAGGCAAACCGATGCTGGACGTTACCAATGCATTGCAAGGAATGCAGCGGGTACAAGAGAATCTGCAGTTGCCACGCTCAAAATACACAGTAAGTTCCATTCTCCACACGAATGCTTTCTACGCTGTGAATTTCCACTTCAATTATTTGAAATTTGTCGTGCGCTATTCATATCTGAACGTTGAATTCTGGTAATTTCTGTAAGTCGACGTTGAGATATAAGCCGGACGGCTTTTGTCGAGTAGATTAATAATAATGAGAGATATTTTCCGTTGTGCAGTTAAACCGTACTTAATCACGGGTCCCGAGGATGTCGTGGCGCATACTGGTAGCAGCGTGACGTTCCAATGCCGGGTGGGTGGAGACCCTCTTCCCGATGTGCTGTGGCGGCGCACCGCTGGAGATAGAAACATGCCCCTCGGCCGCGTCAAAGTGCTGGATGATAGGAGTCTGAGGCTTGACATGGTGAATTTGTTAGACGAGGGCGAATACATTTGTGAGGCTGAAAACACAGTCGGTGCTGTTAGTGCTAGTGGATATTTAACTGTATACGGTGAGTTTTTTTTTTTAATAAATATAAACGACATTATTTGTTCATGGTCACGTATCTCAAAAAACTAGAGTAAAAAAGCTTAAAATCTTACCGCGAGGATGTACCAAATGCCCTGAAAAATGGTTTTAACAATATGTAGGATGGAATATATGACCACAAGATTTTTTTATAGTCTCTAAATTACATTCAAGTAGGTGAAACTGTTGGCAAAATCTAGTATACTTTATTTAAACTGAGAATGGATCTTCACTAAACTTATATTTTTGTTTGAATTTTAGAATCGCCGTCAATAAAGTTAAGGCCAGATATTATTCATGCGGAAAGTGGCGCAGTGGTTCATTTCGAATGCTTGTCATTTGGCAGGCCTGATCCAACTATATTTTGGAGTTTAGAAGGCAACAGGACCATCCTATTACCTGGTACCACCCGGGGAAAGTATCATGCTTATGAATTTTCACCAGGAGTAATCAGATTGACTATCAATGGTACAAATAAAAATGATAGTGGACATTCCATAGTTTGTTCTACGGTTAACTTAGCCGGCAGTTCGTTTGCCAGAGCGAAACTAATCGTGACGTCAGACGATGACCGCCCACCGCCAATCATAACAAACGGACCCTCTAACCAAACGTTACCTATAAAATCGATGGCAGTTTTCCCCTGCACAGCGATCGGCACACCTGAACCAATCATTGCTTGGTATTTCGAAGGGGAAGCATTAATACAAAATCATAGAAGGAATGTCTCTAATGATGGGACCCTCATTCTAAAGGATTTGGATAAAACAGATAGCGGCACATACACATGCGTTGCTTCATCCCAAAATGGAAAGTATGTATGGAGTGGTGTCCTACTTGTGGATAGTCCAATCAATCCTAACATACACTTTTTCCGAGCTGCAGACGCGTCAGCTTTACCCGGCCCACCAACAAAACCTCAGATTTTCAATGTAACAGACACTAGTGTAACAATAACATGGAATCAGAATAATAAAATTGGATCATCCTCTATCTTAGGATACCAAGTTGAAGTATTTTCTAGAGAAACTTTATTGGGAAACAATACGCCGAGAAACTCTCGAGGATGGGTACCTATTGCAAAGAAAGTGCACCAAACACATTATACAGCTAAATCGCTACTACCGGGAGTTACTTACATGTTTATAGTTCGAGCCGAAAACTCGCATGGATTGTCTGCTCCGAGCCCGGTATCTGACGCGGCTCATGTTGTTGAAGAAACAAAATATTCTTTGTGGGAAACTGGAGCGTACTCTAACAATTCGGAATTCAGAAGCAACATTTTGACTGATAACGTCGTAGAGTTAATTGAAGCTACACCAATTGATGCAAGAACAATAAAGCTCATGTGGGAAATACTGAACTTCTATTCCTTGGAGGGATTATTCATATATTACAAACCTCTAGATAATATCACAACCGAATACGAGATGAAAACTATTCTACATTCCAACGACGTATCTGGATATGAAATAACTTCTTTGAGAAAATATACAAAATACGAGTTTTTCCTCATTCCTTTTTATAAGGGATTTGAAGGAAAGCCGTCCAATTCTAGGGTGGCTCAAACTTTGGATGATGGTAAATATTTATATGAAATAGAAATTTTAATACTGCTGATCATGATCACATTGCCTTTAAATGGTTTACTAATTGTATTCTCTTTTCAGCACCGGATGGTCCGCCAGTTAATATTGAATTGTTTATTTTGAATACAACTACTGTGCACTTGAAATGGTCACCGCCAGAGCTGCATTTACAGAACGGTGTTATAACAGGCTATAATGTCATTGTGAACTGGTTGGACATTCCCGCTAACAAATCTATGGTCGCAATAAATACCACTGTGCATCACGCTACGAGCCTTATAATGACAAACTTAACTTCAGGAGTTAGTTACTCCGTACAGATTGCAGCAGAAACCATTGTGGGACTTGGTCCTTACAGCCAAAAAGTTTATCTCAATATCGACTCTCGTTCAATTGGACTTGATCCCTTGTCAAGGTAAGATTATATTACTAAATTTTATGACTTACTAGTCGTTAAGTAAGTTAATATTATTTCTTATGTTAACTACTGCTCCGTCATTGATTTTATTTAAAGCAAGAGTATTGATTCTGTGGTCTATGGTCTGTTCCTTAACTAATTACATATTTGTTATTATATAAGTAGTTTAAAGTGTTACAATTTATGCTATATTATTAAATGTTTTAACCAAAGAATGTAAAAGAAAAAATATATAGTACATCTAGTAGCATATAACAACGTCAACATTCTATCTGTTTCAGATATCCAATGAACGGGGAGGTGTCTATAGTCGCTGGGGACTTTGTAATGGAAACATGGTTTTACTTTTTGATTGGAGCAATCGTACTGTTCAAAATAATTGTGATTGGCGGCATAATTTATGTTCGGAAAAATAATATATTTGCTAAGAAATCTGCGTTGCCCAACATTTACGGTAAGAATATTTCTAATATGTTATTAATATCATCATATTCTCAAGACACGTTCCATAGATAGGGTGACTTAGAAATAAACTGTTATTTAGCTTATCTCGAGACGCCTACATTTTTTTCGTGGAATCGGCATCAGAATTTCAAAATTAAAAACATTCCTCGGGTGTCGTGGGGTGGCACGGGTGCCGAGCGTTTGTTTGATGGAGGCTTTGCCATGCCGAGGAGGGGCGCTAGATTACTTTCGAGTTGAAAGGTAGCACGAGCCCTCTCTAGTGAGCGCAGTGGATCTCTTTCACTTTGCATTCACGTTCGGGGTACAAAGGAATGATACAAATCCGAGAAATAAAGACCCAGAAAATGTAAATGTTTTCTATTTTGTTTTCTCGAGGCGATTTGTTTGTTGACTCACCCAGTTACCTTTAAGCCAATTTTCCCCGCTTTGTTTGATATTCCGCGTTTACATCTTTAAGCCTTCAGTAAACGAGATGATTTGCATAAGAATTATGGAATTGATACAATTAAGCATTGACTTATTGTTCAATATTCTTGTTTGTTTTTAGATTCCAACGGCACGAGTTTAGTCACACAGATGAACATTAAAGCCGCGGTGTCTTTGTCACATCCGCTTAGTAGTTGTTACAACAAGAATACTGTGACTAAAACTGAGTCATTACTTTGGATGGAGAATCAACCGGGACTATGTATGTCTAGTAATCAATCTAATCAGAGTAAAGAGAAAGTTAATTCGGAATACGATAAAGTGACTCAACAATTGCCTGAATATGCAGAGGTGACATCGGCGCGAGCCAACGCAAATGACTGGAATACAAGCAAGACGGCGAATTCTCCAGCAGCTTATGCGTCCGTTACTCTGGTTGCTAACACTAGACAGTGTGTCAGTTCACTGGTATGTTATTTGCTTTTGTTTAAGTTTATATTAGTATGCATTTTTGCATTGAAAAATAAATTTAATTTATAGCAAATGTTCATTCAAAATTTTTCCTTAAATGATTATCACATGCAGTTCTTATATTGTTCAATTCTTACCTATAGGGATGGTTTCCGCCGGGAGGAAAGAATGTCGATACTTTCGATAACCGATACGCACCTGACGAAGAACTATATCCAGCCAGCAATGGTGGATATTACAATCGCAATGTCTATAGTGAAAAATACTTCCAAGGACATCCGCATCCAAACGTTTTAAAATTCTATGACTTGCCGTCATTAGATAAAACACAAAAGGTCCAACTAAGATACAATCAAAGTCTAGATGAAAGAAAAGGAGACAAGACAAAGACAGAAGTAACTCAGTCACTAATAGGGCGGACTTACGGAGTCAATTCCAGGAAAAATTCTGAAACTGAGACAACTTATAGAGCGTTTGGAGAAGATGAGTCAGATGAAGAATCTTATGCAGAAGATGGGGGTTATGATGAATTGCAGGCTATGCAGTCACGCAGGCAGAGGCCACAGCATCAGTATGAGAGGCCTAATTTCGATAACGATGGGACTAGGACCATAGCTCGATTAACTTCATTCAGGCATGGGCAAGGGAGTTTAGGAGCACCTTCTCAGCAATCACTAGCTCCGACACACCCTCCCCCCACCCCTCAAACACGAGTGGACTCCGTGACGCGGTAGTATCACGCTCTGCCGGTTTTCGGCGACCTGTGCCAAACGGACGTATAGACCGAAGTTTCTTATAGTGTAGTGACGTCAAAAAGAAAGATCGCAGTTCTTCCTCACGTTGTACAGATCGTCATGTGTAAAGAACCCTTTTTTATAATTTTCACAATGTTTTAAGACTGAACTCTATTTTTATGTGGGAACTGAATTAATGAACGAAATTAGGCCTAATAGCCGCGGTCTAAAAGTGTCGCACAATACAAGTGATTGATTTATACTTTCATATTTAATATATTTTATTTTGTAACATTTACGACTAGTCTTTGTATAGCTGTAACTAAAATAAGGATACAAGAAGACAAAGTGAAGAAATAAACAAACATCTAAGTAGTTTTATTTCTATGAGGTATTTGTTTTGTTTCAGATAGTATTATAATACTATTATAATGATTTCTTGTGATCAATTCTTCCTTCATATGAATTTTCTTTGTATTCTGATAATTCTTCATTTTGCTCTTCTAAGTATACTTTCATTGTGAATAATGTAAAAAGTAGATATAACTTATATTTCAAAACTTATTGGAAATGGTATGTTAATTTATCAATTCTGATAGATGTTTATAATGTTATTATTGGATTTGATATAATTCAATTGATATGTCCGTCTGAATATCAATAATCGAATTTGTAACCGTTATATCACTAGGATAAGTAATAATAATTAGACGTTGAAACAAAATAACGCTTGGCAATAACTTTGAATAACATGTTATTTTACTTCAAAGAAAATTATGTAGTTACAATCAGTAAAATAGTCTTACAATTCTTTAAATTAGACAATGTGAAATGGTTGACCTTTTGAGCACCAGGCCAATCGATTATGCACAATCTGGTGCCTGAAGTTAGCAATTCTTCTATCTCCCACTGTCGTAATCTGATTTAGAGACGCGGTAGTATTTAGGGAAATAGGCACAGCACAGAAATCCTTAACAATCATATTTTGTTATTATATTTTATTTTCAAACTTATATAATGTTTATGTACCTACTTCATCTTAATTTCATTAACAAACTTCGGTGTATTGTTTCTTAAAGATATTTCGGTTTTAATTATAGTTTATTTATTTAGTGATACATTGACTTGAGTCTTTCACTTCATAAGATTAGTATTATTTGACGTGCCATAGAAATTGTAGCTACAAATATGTAGGTAAGAATTGTGAGCGAAAATCAAGCTTTTATGAAAAAAACTAAAGTTATAATCTACGTAATATAATGTGATATGAGTTGACATAGCCACTTGTTAATATAAATAAATAGCACGACTTGTATAATTGCATATCATCTGTATTAGGCATCTAATAGTTAAAAAAATGTTATTTAAAGGGCGATAACATTAAGTTTTAAAGCAAAATTATAAAAATAATTTTATCAGTGAACTTGTGAATAAACGAAAAAAAGATTATAATGGAATTACTTTTTGTAACGATTTTTCCATTGAAAATAAATTTTCTGATCTATTTACTGCTGTAAATAACTTATATCAAAACGTAATACAAGCTTCATGTTTTCTTATATTTAGTTCTTAATATAAAATCTAAATAAGAATGAATGTAATCGCCCTATATCAATACTTGTAAATATGTAAGAATAAAGTTGATCGCCTTTTATACTTCGACGTATTTTCAACATTTGTTTCCCGACTTTGATACCTTGCTTAGTTGTTAGATTATCAGTGCCATATTTTAGAAACTATATCATCGCAAGTCATTTATTAAAAACCAGAATATCCTTTAGTTCCTAATCACACTTCGAAAAAAAAAGGATTTTCTTACCAACAGACCCAGTACAAGCATGGAAAGGCTAATGAACTTAGGATTTCTGTTGTAGGCGATGGACAAGCAACATGTCACTATTTGAATCTCAATTCCATCATAAAGCTATACAGCTGAACGGGCCATTCAGTGTTTTCAAGACTGTTGGTCCTGTATAACCTGCAAACGATATAGACGTGACTATATGTATGTATACTATTATACAATGTTGTATACTATCAACACCTGGTTTTAGTCCCGGTTGCTTCCCCACCTTTCCGGAGAAAAGCACAAGGTCCGCCGTAGACCATGATTCTGAATTGGTTAAAGTCAAACTTTTACACTATCTCCCATCTGACCCCCATACCTATACTTGGTCGTGGTCACACAAACATAAAATTATTATAATTCATAAATGAGAGTAGTTTCTATAATCTGGACCATTCAAACTTTTAAAATCACTATAAATAGATTTGCAATATAAAAAGTACCTAAAATAAAAATTCCATTATTTTGTGGTACCTACTACTTCTGGTTTGCAAGTCGGTTAAACATCAATACATTCCTTAGTCGAAATATCAATACCGTATTTACTTGCTTGTATTTGTTAACTAACGATCACAAAAATTGCAAGGGTACTCATTTCATTATTTAACAAATTTATTTAAAAGTTTTGTTTAAAGTTAATGTATCAATTGCAAGTGGATGGTTAAATGGACGGCTGAAAATTATTCATAAAGATATATTTGATTACGAAATTTAACCAATAGTATAATAATGTAACAAGTTTACTTTTCTTTAGTAACAAATATACATACACAATATAAAGAATTATGTAAAAAAGTTTTATCATAAAAAGTCAAAGTAAATTTCCACCCAATATGTTGGACATCCACTTAAAAAAAAACCTATTTTTGTGCCCGTGTTCACTACACATGGGAAGAGTGTATTTGAAAATATCTAAAACTTATTTTCATTATTGTATTTTTCTTTGAAACCTATTTTGAATAAAATAATTTAAATGATTAATATTCATGTTTTTTTTATTCGTTTGATATTTTACATTATACAGCATTTCATTTGATACAAGTACACTGGAAAAAAGCTGACCAATTAAATTACCTAAAAAGCTCACTAATAAAATAAACAATACGAGTATTTCTACCTCCCTTTTTAAATAATACATCTGTAGAACTTATATTACAATGTATATACATTTAAAATACCAACAATAATAGCCAAATATTAAATTCCTGAGAACTTACACTAAATGCTACCTTTAGAAATCTTTACCTACATATTTTGTACAAAAATGCTCCTTGTATTCGAATAACCAATATAAATAAATTCTTTGTCCAAACCAGTAATGGCTAGAGCTACAAATAAAAAAAAATACATTCGACGAATCACACAAAAGAGTGCTAAAATTTAATTATAAACTGGACTGAATAGAGTTACCAGACAATAGCTTAATACACATCTGGAATGAAAGCTTGTAAAGCTTAAAGCCTACCACGTGTAGGTACGCGACAATTGTTACCGCAGCTTTCAATTTGCGACTCGTAAACCAAAGCTCGGCCTGGTACTTGCGATAAGTACATTATTGGCGGACATTTAGCACTTGGTCTGTCTGTACACTGTGATAACAGAAACAAACCCTACGCTATAATGTTTGTTGAATTATTATGAGGGCAGCCTTCGAATCGTCGAACAAAATTTGAATGTATAATTGTTCTATTCAAAATAAAGGGTTACAGTTTATCAATATTGATGAAACTAACTATAGGACTGACTTCAGTCAGTCTGTCCCTTTGTGTTTCAAAACATACTTTTTCTGATGCTGTATATGTTATTATTATTAAAAAAAATATCGTTTCGTTACGTATCGTTAAGTTAGTATTTCGTAACACAAATTTTGAACAAGCTCGAAATGAGTAAATTGTCGTTTTTTTATTTATTTTTTATTCTTTTAGCATCATTAATCTCAGCAAAACGAGTCCACTAAAAAGAAGCAACAAAAACCTCTTCGTTTACAAAACAATGCATTTTTAACAAAAATAGGTCAACCTTCGCGATAATTTTTTGCCCAAGCAACGTTCGTCGCACGCGACGTTTTTCCTTACGTTCCATTTTGCATACGTATCCTTACAATGGCGGGCGCGGGTCGCCGCGGGTATCGTTTTAATTTTCCGCCAGGCAGAAAATTTACGCGATCCGAATGAACCATCTATTTTAATGAGCTTTAAAAGTTAACTGATCAACGGTGAGCGGGTCATGAGAATGGGTCTCGCGTCGACAGTTAAAAAAAAACTTCTCTCAATGTGGGTTGTGAATATTTCAAGTGATATTTTTAAGAGTGGGCACCGTGTTACTGGCAGTCAAGATTTTAAACATGGACGGTTTTAGTTGGATACAAAATAAATTTGGGCTCACGTTACCGAAATGTATTAAATAAAATAAAATATTTATTTGGATCAATGATAGAATAGTTTGTTTTTGTTTGATTGACAGTTCAGCTCATTCGAAACTGCTGGTTTTAACAAGTAGAACTTGAAACTAGTATGGGAAACAAAACTG
This sequence comes from Amyelois transitella, assembly GCF_032362555.1. Lineage (NCBI taxonomy): Eukaryota > Metazoa > Arthropoda > Insecta > Lepidoptera > Pyralidae > Amyelois > Amyelois transitella. Next base: position 4,141,935 of record NC_083509.1, read on the forward strand.
TAGCACTAAAAGAGATCTCGGGAAAAGATACGTGTGAAATAAAACTTAATGTACTTTTCAAAATGCATTCAAACTATACCTATCTTAAAATTCTATTAGAAATTTGAATGTCAGGTGCTATTTCCGACCAGCCCATCGTCCACTCCATCGATGACGGATGTAATCCAATTAGGGGTTAATTGCTAAATTAAGTTGTGTCACAGCCACGGGAGGGTTTTATTTTGCTTGAAATATGATTTGGAAGGGAAGGTGCGGTGCCGTCAATTACGGTAATGGAAAACGTTTGTGATTAGAACTCTGTGTTCGAGTGGTGAGGGAAACGATCGAGTGATTCAGGTTTTCTCTTTTTTGAAAAATATTAAAGAGAATTTGGTTAGAGATTAGCTTTCTTTTTCATTTTGATTAGGAGTCTGCCAACCAATCTCTTTTTTTATTTTGATATGAATTTATGAATAGACATTATCTATTTACCTCTCTCTTATTTATTCGTGCATTTGGAGCTTCTCACTTCAGAGCTAGGGTTAAATTTGAAAAGTTGTCAATGCACTTTACAATTAAATATGGATTATTATTGTTTGATGTTAACAATTTCTTTTTTAATTTAGAGCTTAGGTTGCTAAAATTGCCAATTAATTAACAGGTGACATTATAATGACAGTGTTTATATATCATTTACTCAAACATGTTAAAGTACACACATAATATACACTTAGACACAATGTCAAGCTACTGCGATCTGCTCTGAGTTACCTATTATTTTATTAAGAACAACAAGATAAAAGCAATTGTCCCTTTAATTACTGAAAAACTACACTAAACGATCACACTTTATTAAACGAGTTTCATAGACAGTCCCATTTTACCCTCCAATATTAACCCGTCCGAACTAACGACTTCACTATCGCTCATGGGCACACACATGCGTCTGACAGAACTGTTATTACATCATTAATAAAATTACAAAACTGCGCCCCATGTGCCCAGAACTTTAGAGCCCATTCGTTCTCATCCAAAGGGTTGGGAGACGCAGGTTTAATTAAATTTGGGCAATCGTCATTGCTACTTTATAAGGACGTTACAGCTTGACAATGACCCCGATGTGTGAATTAAGTGAATTAAAGGGAATCACGCATGTCTGTATGGCTTTATCGCGCGATGCAGGCGTGAGTTGCTCTTCTTAGTATACGGAGTGTTCCAAACTCTGATGGGAAATGGTATATATATGAGACAATATAGTATGATAACCAACGATAATGAGTCATCGATAGGCGCTCCCCTAGCTCTTGGCCAGAGTAGTATGTATTCGGTACTAACGTCAGGACAAAGAAGATTTAAGTAAAACGAGTCTAATCAATTTTGTAAGTTTGTGGCTGATATTCAATTCGTATATTATTCACTATACGTGATCGCTTACTCAGAAATATAAAAGCATATTTTATTCCTAAAGTTTTTGTCCGTCACTGTGCTAAATAAATGTTATTAAAGTCAGTTCTTTATATAATAATACATACACGTCCCAAAGCAAAATTGAATACCAGAAATGATAAGTACTTATTTATCTTGTAATAGAATTGATGATGTTCGTCTTATATTTTATGTTTCTAATTATCTTACCAAAGCAACTTCTGTCCGGAACAAAAATTACCCGCCGTATGTTTACGGAGTGTAAATCCTTTTAAAAGGTAACTGTATGTAAGAGATCCGATAAGAGCAAGTTGGGGTGCGATATTAAAAGGCTTAGAAGTGTTGGCTCTGAAAACCCTCTGAACATCTCTGAATCTCGCCCACTTAAACACAGTATTAGGGGCACTTTGAGCTCGTATGTTATAGCAGTTTCCTTTATGCCGACTGAATTTGATGTTTCAGGTTTAAGAGAATTTTATGTAATTATATATATATAATAATTTGTATGGGTGTAAGTATGTAAGCATTAAAAGTACCAATGGTATATCGTTAATTTATTTCTATGTGTATATAAAACAACAATTTTAAATACCTATGATGATATAAAAATAAATTTTCAAAATCAAAATTAGCAATACACGTGAAAACCAATAACCATATATTGAATTCTCACACATAATAGAAAGGCTATTCAACACTAAAGTCTATATGAAACAAGTAAAAATATAAGATTCCTTCTTGACTAAATAGCCTTTGAGTCTTTTCGACGCTATTGGCTCTATCTACACCGTAAGGAACATGAAATGTAATGTAAGTATTATGTCACAAAAGATCAGGATAGTTGCCTAAGGCTAGCTAGATGAATGAAAGAAAGGGGTATAAAGCGCAAGAAGTTTGCATGTGATGTGACTAAGGAATAGGCTTATAAACTTGGGATTCTTCTTTTAGGCGACAGGCTAGCAACCTGTCACTATTCGAATAATTTTATCATTAAGCCAAACAGCTGAACGTATCAGTCTTTTCAAAACTATTGGCTCTGTCTACCACACCGGGGATATAGGCGTGATTGTATGTATGTGACAACTAGAAAGATAAAACTCTATATATGTATTAAGAAAAAATTTTTTAGGGATTACGAATGAAACAAGTGATAGATAAAAAAGCTTACTTCATAATAAAAACCGAAACAGCTATAGTTTTTTTTTCACAGTTTAACATTTGTTTTCTTCATCGTAACAATAAGACTTCATCAAGCAACACTATTTCCAAAAAAAATACCCTTTTTTACCACTACCGAGTTTAAGAGTTTTAGTCACTATGTGACCAAAAGGCAGGTTGTCGTCAGATTAAACTGGTTGTTGGCAACACTCGCTATTACTCACAAACTTGATAGCATTAAAGTTTTCAGACAGTTCTGAAATATGAGGACGGGCAAACTCCAAAATTTAAACAAGTTACAACTTCAGCGATGTTTCTGTTGTCTAATTTTCTTAATCGTTAGCTATATATTTCTCAGTAAAGTGTGTATCTCTAGTAAAGTTCAAAATTTTCAAATTATCGGTTTATCTCTTAGTACGTTTGTTGAAATATAATCTTTTATTAGAAACCTATTAATGAAATTCTTTGTTTCATTAGTATTATGAATCTTCATATTAATGCTCCTGAGTTCAAGTCATATTCATCATTAACCTCCTGGTGTAAAGCTTGGTTCTTTTCATTCCCACTACTCTAGAGTAGCCCGGGGTACATCTGCGACCACTATCCTGGAGTCAAGTTTATACAAGAAGCGAGTCCCGTCTGACCTCTATAAAGTTTGCATGGGAAGGAATCCAAGGTTTAGGCCTTGGATTATGATTTTGAAACAATGTGAGTTAGGATCATCGGTTACAATTAAACTAATGTACATAACTCAGGGTCATAAGTACATACATGGTCTCGGTAAGATCAGAACTTATGCCACCATGTGCATTGTGAATAATGTTGTGCATGTTATTTATTCGGAACCTTAACCGATTTACCATGCCTTGCAGAAAATTCATGAAAATAAATTATTATTTTTTGATAAATATCGCATGTGACCCATTTCTCTTGATGTAATTGAATATGCTCTTTTAAAATAAGAACCATGGCCTGCCAACTCATTGAATTGAAGAGTGCTCTAACGGAAATCATTAATTAATGAACTCTTTCAATGATAGTCATTAATGCGGCTACGAGATGTTCGATTGATGAATGAACTGAATGACTAACGATCAATAGTTCAACGGATTTGAAATATGTAGATAATTTCTCCTAAATAACATTTGATTGCAAAAGCAAAATTAATATTTCTTCTGCTCTTGATAAAATATCCTGTTATAAAAGTATTTTAACGTTATTGGCCAGTAATTAACTTCTTTTGTATTTAAGGGAATCTCAATTAAAATAATTCCAAACTTTTTTGTGAGAACCTAAATATCAGGTGTTTGTGCTTTTAAAATATTTTTATTAATACTCCATAGGTGAGGATTAATGATCACTAAGAGTTTGTGGATGAGTATAATTATATACTTTTATTTTATTATTATATAATTATTAAAATTGATACATACTAAAAGAATATTTAAATTGATTGTATAGGGACACGCATGAACTCTGCGTGTATGAATTTAATAAATAGACGTCTTAAAACGACATAGGGTGCTTGTCATGGGGGAAGTTTGACACAACCAAGTTAATATGGCGGCTAGACACGATAAAGTTGCATACTGATTTATATATTATACTTTGATCACGTTTATATAAGACCTGTTATATCGTGGAAGCCTATTTTTGTCACAAATTTCACATAAAATACATATGCATAGTACTTTTAGAGATAATCTTATTTTTCAATTATATTTTAAATGCTAAAGTTTAGGTGTAAATCTGTATATCTAAAAACACTTAATGGATTTGAATGAAATTATATAGTAAATAAGGCAGTCGGTATCTTTAAAAAATATTTTAACACCAATTTCTATTTTAATATATTACGAACATATGGTCACGTCTATATCCCTTGCGGGGTAGACAGAGCCAACAGTCTTGAAAAGACTGAATGGCCACGTTCAGCTATTTGGCTTAATTATAGAATTGAGATTCAACTAGTGACAGGTTGCTAGCCCATCGCCTAAAAAAGAATCCCAACTTTGTAAGCCTATCCCTTAGTCGCCTTTTACGACATCCATGGGGAAGAGATGGAGTGGTCCTATTCTTTTTTGTATTGGTGCCGGGAACCACACGTCACTATTCGTTTTATTTTAAATATACGTTAAACTGTGGAAGAGAGTGAAGCTAAACAAATTAAAGAAAAGCGCTAACTTGACCTAAAGTTCTTTGTTAAGAAAGACTTACTATTGCTTGCAAGCGTAAAAGGATGCTCTCAAAAAATTACAAACGACTACAAAAAAATGTATACAAGCTTTTAGTATTTTAGTTGCTTTAATAACGACGTTTTCGAACAATACTCTATCAGACCAGCAAACAAAGCCGAGTGTGCCGTACAAAAGGACCAAAATATCAGCTACCAGTGATCCCGCCGACAGATAAGTAAGTTCGATCCATCATTACATTAGAGGGGACGAAATATTTATTGATTTTCGCCAATTTTTGTCCGCCGCTACCCGTCCGTTTTAATGGGAAACACTTTGTTTTTTCCTTTAAAGGCTATATATGGGATTCAAGGTGGTCGAATCAGTAAGATGCCGATCCCGCTTAAAGTTCGTGATGCGTAGAAAAGCACTGGTTCGAATCCCACCTCGGCCAATGTACCAATGACTATTTTCGAAAGTTATGTTTTTATTAGTTATTAATTTGTAACTACGTTTGTAATAGAAGAAGCAGAAAACAAATCTCTTTCTCCCTCATATCATAGGGATCTCAATCTCTTTATTCAAAGCATAAGCTTTTCAAAACTTATGGAACTTAACATGCTAAAAAACCTGTTTTAGATTTTTTTAAGTGAATTAGTTATGAATGGGATTATATTTTATTTTATGACAAGAATCTGTCAGCAACAATGTTTATTATTTACAAATTAGTAGGTAAGCTGACAGGAACAAAACTCTTAATCACTCAAAGAACTTCAAAGGTTTTCACGGACCATCAGCTGGCATCAACAATAATCTCCATCATTCATTTCCATTGTATCGAAATAAGGAAAATTTGGGCGCCGAAACCCGCCATTCCAGCTAAAGGACAAGAAAATTATTGTTTAATTCTTGTCCCTCGAAAACGCAGCTGGCCCTCTTTTGTCTACGAAATTGCTGTTTGGATTTCACTACACTGTTATTTGCACATGCAAATCAGCATTTTGTTTTCATCTTGGAATGAGAGAGTTCTATCTTCAAAGGCATTTGACATAGATTTGCATAAACTATTAAGAATTAACAGCTGAGCTTGATATATTCCGCGCTATTTTAGATGGCACTCAATTTGAGTTTAATTTCAAATGGGACATATGCGGCAGTTTATATTATTTTATTAATTGAATTTTATCATTTAGTTAAGTTCTACGAATGAAGAAGAAATAAACTAAAAATATGAATTTAAACAGTCAATCAAAACAAAAATAAGTTAAACAGTTATCGTTATAAATGTTTGACTAGCTTTTGGATGGGGTTGAGCTGATTTCCATAAATTTTTCATTTCATTCTTCATAAAGTTTCAGCAAAATGCGCCAAGTGCCATTATTAAGAATTTGTGTATAGGTCAGGTAAGGTCATTAAAATTTTCCTTAAGGTATAAATGACATAATGGAAAGATACATCTCTTATTAACTTCAGAAATAAATCTTAGTACTGAACCAAAGATTTAAATTAAGAAGTGCACGAACGTGTACCAAATAGTTCACACACTGTGTAACACTTTGTATGAAGTAAAAGCTCTCCCACCAGACGCAACGCCGAAAACATAAAAATGTCATGTGCATAATGCACCCCATATATATTATTCCCAGTAGACAGAACTAACGCTGCATAGTCTCTCTCCAGAGATGTAGGTCACCATGTTATCCATCCATTTGTGATAAAAATCCCCTATTTATATCCCGAAGCCAAAGCATAAAGTCTAATTTTACTATTACAAGAAAACTCACATTGTAATTTGTACCATCAGTAAAAACACATAAGATTCAGAATATAATAATTATTTTTAGTCGCCAAAAATTTCTAATATTACAAGGGTAAGTGATTTGTGCTTGCATCTATTGCATCGGGGCATCTAATGGTTACGACATGCGCCTGTCTGCTAAGTACACGAGTGCATTTAATTTATGGTCAGCGTAAGAAAGGGTGCAGGATTAGCTATTGTCAACATTATCTTAAATATTTTATGCGCAATTAAGCCGCTTTTTATATTGGACAGCTATAAATTTCGTCGTAGTCTGAGGAATTATGGGGTTTGCAAGAATGCAAAACAAACCCATTGTGGTAAAATAAACATTGAACGTAGCATAATATTATGATATGTTTGGAGAACCGAACAATATTTGCTATTTTCCTATTTAATTTAGACATATCATAACGATGAAATTAAAATAATGTATTTGTAAGTATGTGAGGACAGATAAAATGCATTTTGCTGCATTCAGTACTTAACCTCGACTCGGTGCTATATTTTTAAAAAATATAAACATGTAAAATCATTAAAATAAAATAGATGGAGTTCTAGAATCTAAAATATTTTATCATCAATCTAATAAGTCATGACCTTGCAGCCCTGAAGGTTAAATACCGAAGCTGTTTGCCTTTAATCCACCTTTGGGTCAAGATTGTAAATCAATTTTTTGTTAGTCATGGCGTTTGGTGTTTACCTGTATTATATAAATAAAGTAATTCTTGTTCTAGTTCAAGCTCGCTTTTTAACGAGTGAAGTAAATTTAACAAATAAGTCATCTTCCCCGTCCTTGTATGTTCAGAGTTGTACTGGTGTTGTAATAAATATAATTTGATTGAAGTGATGTGAGTCAATAAATGATACCTTGTATCCAATTTTCAAAATAAATCTATTTCGTTCTTTTCTATCCTCCACTGCTATGCTTCGGTCTACTGGTAGTTTATTAACAATTAGTAAATCTGTCATACCTTCGAATCGTATTTCGTCACCTTCGTTTTCCTTAACCTGTATCATGTCTTATACTATCTAAAGGTCAACCACCCGGAGGCACTGTTTACACAGTAACCTACATTAAAGCGGCATGAGACGACATCATTAATGATCAACAGGAGGGACATGATTTGGGGGGCGAAACCCTTCGTGACTGTGAATGCATTGAGGCTCCAACCCTTATAGATCTGACGTAAACCACCCAGAAATTTGACTAAATCTATATAAAACTTTCGAAGCAATTTTCGAAGTGTCAAAGTTTAAAAGATACTTTTGTGTAGTCATTAAAAAGGGGAGATGATATCACACTCATTTGTTTCTTGATAAAGACATTATGTAAAATGCGAACACTGTTATAAACATTTTACTTTAATAAATAAATAAATCTTTTGTAACTTTATTCACTAAATTATCTTTAAAAAAAGAATAACCAAAATGAAGTTCCGAAATTCCGTTAGCCGGTTTTTCGGAAACCGAGAAATGTAACTACACGAAACGGGATTAGAAAACGGTCCGAAAACGCAAATTCAACAGTGGGTTTAAAATTTCCTGATTGGATTTCACTAACCAAAGTTAAAATAAAGGAAAATCGACGTTAGTTCTCCAATTTCGATATCAGATTGATTCCGGTCTATTGTGACCACCGTCCAGCCGCGTACGGGAGTGGGCGTCACTATCCTTTCATCCTACTCGTTACAACTAACTCAATTAACCCTTATTTCGTTTTGTTTAAAGATCAAAATTGTCGGAGCTGGTATTTGAGTATTTCCATTCAAATTTTTACCCTCAGAACGGGCAAGCTCGATGAGTGCTCTAACGTCCATTCAATGCAATTTGATGAAGCCAGCGCGGTGTACCCCATTCAAGTTCAATAGGATTGGCCACGACAATACAGTGATTTAATGGTACCGTTCCAAAATGTGAGTTTACATTCTACTAGAAACTGCCAGTGGATTTGATCCTAGTTTCCATTAGTATTGAATATGTAGAAAATGATCAAAGCGGCCTGTGTTAATGTGATCAGTAAGAACTGTAATATTTAACTTGTTAAAATCCATTTCAAACTCTTCAAAGCTAAATGAAGTGTCGCAATAATGGTTCAAAAACGATCAATCTTAAAACCGCGCAATCAACATTGACGCTATTTAACGCATTCCTCTAAACTAATAAATCCGTCGGCGACAAACAACCAAAACTGAGTTATAACAACAAAGTCAAATTATTGAAGGAGTTCGCCTCAGCAGGGGGAGCCACCAACATCGTTCGGCGCACGATCCGCATACTGATTCGACTCCCAAGATTTTCGGATCAGGATTTTCCTTTCTTTACAATGGGCCTACTCTTGGGGCATATCAATTGCATGCGGTTATGTCGTTAGAAAGTTTCTCCGAGAGGGCACACCGGCCCCATCGATTTTCGGGCTTAGCGCGCAAATATACTATAATAGCCGCATTTGGCAAAGAAAACGCCTGTTTTGAGCCGCGAGTAGACTCTTAATTAGGTTTAATGCGATTTGGAATTTCGTATCGAATTTCAGTCTGTCCTTTTGACATTATTGCGTTTGATGATTTATGGCAATAGGTATAATCTAAGTATCACTTACGTCACTGCTATCGTCGTTCTCCTTAAGTTAGCCAGGGCTATCTGCTCATATCTCTAGCGAGGGGCCCATCGTGAGCCTTCGATCGGGATTCTGGATCGAGTAATTATATAATATACATGTGGAAAGAGGTAGTCTCTGTCTACCCCTCCGGAAAAGAGGCGTGATTTTATGTATGTATACATGTAGTTTCGTCTATATCCCTTGCGGGATAGACAAAGCCAACAGTTTTGAAAATACTGAAAGGCTACGTTCAGCTGTATGGTGGACGCCATCAAAGTCGCATGTAATTGAATTTTAATTTTATGAATACACATAAATCCATTTAAATTAAATCAATTCAGAAATCAGTCTTAGTGCACAGTTGGTCGGCATTAAGGGATTCCGACATAATTTTCTAAAGTAATCGATGCCCTACTTATCTGCAATAATGTGCACATACGATCCCTTCATTTAATTTACATAAAAGTGCCGGCTATTGTTCATTTTTCTATGAAGGGGGATTATCTGGGCTAAATAGTGATCCCTTGGGCATTAGTGTATTGTGAATTAGGATTTTACTGCCCGCATATAGGTCATTGCGTCTATCAATATAAAATTCTGTAGAATGTTATAAAGGAAAAACAATTAGGTAAGTACTCGTACGTTTGATTTTTGTTTCACTTAGTTTTTAAAGTTTTTGTTTGTTATAATTTTAAGTAAGCTTTTTTTATTTATTTATTTACTAATTTATGTACACAGAAAACATCGAGAATGATAAACACAAGAAACAAAATTACAAAGGTTCTGCTTATTTCAAAAGAAATCTCTTCCAGCAGACCCGAGATAGGAGACATGATGGAAAGGGTGACAGGCGTGTACTCCACTCACACAACTAATAATAGACATACATAAACCAATACATAAATACTACTCTGTCAAGAAAGTAGCAGGAAAAGATCAATAATACACAAACTGTTTGTTATTCATCCAAATTTATTTTATCACCTTCAAAATATGCTCCTTTAGAAACGATACACTTACGCCAACGAATAATCCAATCATCAAAACATTTTTTAAACGCTGTTTCCGGAATTGAGGTCAGTTCTTGCCGCGAATTCTCTTTTATGTCTTCTACCGATTGAAAACGGGTGCCACGAAGTGGTAATTTGAGTTTAGGAAAAAGAAAAAAGTCGGCTGGAGCCATATCTGGTGAATATGGTGGTTGCTCGATGGTATTTGTTGAGTGTTTGGTTAAAAATTCGTTCACAATGATGGCCTTGTGCGAAGGTGCATTATCATGGTGCAAAATCCAAGAATTTTCTTTCCACAAATCTGGCCTTTTTCGTCGGATTTGCTCTCTTAAACGCCGCATAACACTCAAATAATATTCCTTATTTACCGTTTGACCTTCCGGCAAGAATTCCGAGTGCACAACACCGCGATAGTCAAAGAAAACAGTCAACATGACTTTGACTTTTGAACGACTTTGGCGTGGTTTTTTCGGTTTCGGTTCAGTTGGAAGGCGCCACTCCGAAGCTTGTTGACTAGTTTGCATGTCAAACTCGTAAACCCACGTCTCGTCACCAGTAACAATGCGTTTCATGAATGTTGGGTCGGAATTGACTCGTTCTAGCATGTCCTCAGCGACTCTCATGCGATTGAGTTTTTGAAAAAAATTCAGGTCTTTTGGGACTAGCCGAGCGGCAACATGTTTCATACCCAAATTATTAGTTAAAATGGTACGGATCGACTCGTGAGATACAGAAAGTTCGGTGGCTATCTCTCTCAAAGTTGAATGAGGATTTTCAGCCACTATTTCCTTCACTTTTGCGATGTTAACTTCAGTTGCAGACGTTGATGGCCTACCAGAGCGAGGCAAATCTTCCATCACATCTCGACCGCTTTTGAACGCTTTGTACCACTCATAAGCACGAGTTTTTGATAAAGTCGATTCACCGTAAGCCTTCTGTAACATTTTCAGTGACTCCGAACACGATATTCCATTGGCAATGCAAAATTTAAGACAAACTCTTTGTTCGATGTTTTTATCCATTATGAAATTAGCAATACACACTAGATATGATATAACTAAAAATAGCACTGTATTTAATGTAAACAACAGATGCAACTCAAACTCCGCGCCAAAATGGAAAACAGTTGTGCCAATCTAACAACAACAAAAAAAACAAAAATTTGAATTTGGAACCATAAATAAATAATCCATTCCCGATACTTTTCTGACAGAATGTAAAATATAATAAAATACAAATATAAAAACAAAATAATAAACTTACATAAAGTAAATACAATATATACCAAATTAGCAAGGCTTTTTTTCTTACAAATACATATATTAATTATAAATAACTTAACTTGAAAATATGATAAATAACTTTACTGCAAATTTTATAGAATCTATGGTCGTAAACGGAACTCTAGCTGTAATAAAGCTCTCTTTATCATAAGTGAAAATGAGAAGATAATAATATGGTTAAAATTAAAATAGAAAGAAAAGCAAAAGACAATACTGTGTTTTTAAAAGGAGAGGGTCAGTTCGGAGCAAGGTAAAATGTAGGATCAGATCGCCTAAACTCCGCTCACGGGGGTGGAAAATTGCATTCGTTATCGCATATCCGTGCCTCTCTTCACCCGGACTTGCACTCAGGAAGAAAAGGTGTTAGGACGTGTTCCTTCTTATGTAACTGGCCTAAAAGACTTTCAAATTTTATTGTTAGCTGAAAGGTAAATAATGAGAAGTTATGATTTTTTATTGCTGTATATTTTAGTTTCCTGCCAGCATGTTTTCGTGCGTAATTGAAAAACTTGACTACAAACAGTAGATAGGTGTTGTTGTAGGTATTAGGTCAAATGATTTCTTAAAAAAAAATATAGCCTTTTTTGGTATGTCCACTTACCCCTTTTATCGATAGGTGCAAGAGAGAAGTCATTGAACCGTCGCAAAAAACATTCTCTATACAAATTGATTTATTACCCATCGCTAAACCAATCCGCCCTAATGTGCGATGCGATGGGCACCCATTATTTTGGTGGACACATCGCTCTGACATTCATGTTCTTTTTGTTTTTTCATAGTATAAAATAAGTAGAACTATTAATTAAGCAAATAGTTTAATTTTAAGTACGTCGAGTAGTTGTTATTTCATCTTTGGGCCCGTTGTTTAAATTTAAATTATTCTTAAATATTAACTTGCGACCTTTCACATGCGACTCCGCCCGCGTAAAAAATCTTGTAGTAAATACCTCGTCTGTAGTCCTCACTACACGTAGGTATGCAATTTTATAAAAATCGGTTTAGTGGTTTTGCCGTGAAAGATGGGTAAACAAACACATATACTCATTCATAATATTTGTATGGTTTATATCAAAATAATAATATAAAGACGTATTCTCTGCCTAAAAAGGATAACAGGTATTTTATATATTATATTATATTTTAACTTAAATTAAAATTATCAACTAAAACTTTTATTGGAACAAAACATAGCCCGTCAGTCAAACACGAGCGAGTTTATACTTGATATTTTTAGACGTTCATCTCATAGTTCCTGCCGTCTCATCGAACCTCAAAGGTCCCCCAGTTGAAGGCAGACGACATCTCTGAATGACCTCCATTCATTCCCCGACGCTCATTCTGCTAATGGGGTTGCCTTTTAAGGTGCAAATAAGTAGTAATGTCAAAGAGTGCTTGTTGCTCAAGAGACTCTAATTAATTAAGAATTGAGGAAATAAAAATAAATTACTTCTTTTTGGTTTTTTATTTAGTTGAGACTTTCTCAGTTTTGAGTATTATCAGTTGAACCTGTAGTTGCTGAGCTTCGGAATCCGCTTGCTCGCTTTGGGGTCTGCTTTTTTAAAAATTATATTAGTTGATACCTAAATATTATTCGTAAAAAGAAGTCATTTAGCCTTCTGTACATCTCAAATAGGACTTACAACCATATTTTTTACCTGAACATTGTTTTTCTTTTTCATTATAATTTTTCAATCTTTTCAAGACTGTTGGCGCTGTCTTCCCCGCAAGGGTGTATATATATCTATGATTTTTGCAAGTTTTCCGTTCGCAAGTTTGAGTTTCAAATAGTCACAGGTAGCCCATCGCCTAAAAGAAGAATCCCAAATTTATTCGTCTACCCCTTAGTCGCCTTTTATGATATCTATAGAAAAGAGATGGAGTGGTCCCATCCTAAAATGCCGGGAACTACACGGCATTAAATTATAAGCAGAAACCCAAGTTTATGAGACCGTCACTCACTTGCCGCAGCGTAAGTATCTTTACAACATTCATGGGAAGATATGGAGCGGTCCCATTTTTAAAGTACCGGCAACCACACCGCACGGCATCAATGAAAATAATATTACACAAATCTCTCAAGTCCTATAAAACAATCAAACGCAACAACACAAAACGGAAAACAATTCGTAATACCACGAATTCTTTTCCTCATAATATTTAAATAAATATAAGCCTTGTTCTGTTTTGCGTTGTAACGCCAATCTCGTTCGGCAGTCGACATTGACGTACTTACTATAGACTAACAATCCCGCTGAAAAAGTTTCTGAAACGTACAAATTGATATTGGTTCTTAAAATATTATAGCTCGCGAACACTTTCAATTTATACAAAATTGTGAATAACTCAAAAACTAGTAAACCGATTTTGATGCGCCGCGAACATAAAAATTCCATTGATAGATCCTGCATAGTTTTTAAATTTCATCAAATCAAACCAACGGTTCGTACATTATCGTGTTAACAAAACATAAGCATACATACAAAAAAATGTAAAGGGCAAAGGCCACGTTTAGCTGTACCTATTATTTTGCTTAATGACAGAATTGCTAGTTCACCGCGTTAAAGAAATATCCCAAATTGATTGGTCATTCCTTTGATTGATTTTGACGATCTACGCAGGAAGAGAAGCACACACTGTGTTTTTATTTTTGAAATATATATTATTAATTGTCGAATCTACTTTAAAGTTGGTCCAAGGCAGCCGGCATTCTTAGCGAATCAGCCTTCTATTAGACGGCTCACAACGCTCGTAATTGAACATTCTGTTGGACCTTAGAATATTCCTCGATTAGCTTTAAGCTCGCTTCTAGATTATTCGATAATATTTCTGGTTTGAGAATTTTTTTGCATATCGTCTGCAATAATAATCACTTTTTTTTTAATTAAAAGACTAGGTGTTTTCTTGTGTAATAAAAACTCCTTTTTAAATCTAGAAATTAAAAACCAATGTAGGATCTAAATATTTGTTTACTTCCCCGCTATAAGATTTATTGTTACTTATGTCTTGTATTGAGTTAATATAAACAACATTCTTTTAACAAGCGCACAAAAGCAAATTAAAAATTCACACCATAGATCTTTTGTATAGTCTCATACCGCCTCCAAGTTAACAATAAAGCCTCCAACATTGCATTTATAATCCGCCCCTCGTTTTCCGATACAGACTCGATTGATAATGAAAATTCGAGACGACTTAAGGATTGCGGAGAATCGTATTCCACGACAGGAAGGGATTTCCTTAAATAAGAGTAATGACATTTTCTGTAGATATTTTAATAGAAGATACGAGAATATCTACAATTTGTGTTTATCAATCCCTTTGCAAATCACTTTACAAAACCATTGTGTTACAAAACACTTTTGTTTATTTAATTGCGAATTAAATAACGTACTACGTAGGTTCGATCATTCCGTAAACTATATGCGTCTTCTAGGCATTTCATATCCTGTATGCTAGCTACATGCAGTATTCTATACATTAAATTGGGAACAACTTCTGAATATATCAGAAGTGGAATGAAAATATGGCATTTATTTCGCTTGCTTTGTCTTAATGTGACTTGATGACAAACGACATTATAAACCGTAAAATATGCTCACCTAGACAATAATATCTCGGGAAAGTAAAGTAACATAAAATATTCAGTCGCGCTTTAGGGAATTTCCGTAAAAGCGAGGGATGAAGTAATGTGTGTTTTCGTATGCAAAATTATTCGCGCTTTGATTCGTTTAGTAAACAATAAATGAACGAACTTTTTCTTTTGGCGCTTTCTTTATAAAAGTGGTGAGTAACTTGTTCAGCATTTGTTATTTATACCTTTTTCAATACTTATCTAGTTAGGTCAATCGACAGACACTACATCGACGATCACTTCATCCAAAAATATGTTGATGGTTCACTTTACTAAGCGACAGGACTTATGTATTGACTTTCGGCACTATTGACGATTTGTACCACCGGGCCCCATACGATTGACGTACCAAACCCATGGGGGTATTATTATCTATTATACTTTTTGTACATGCGTAACCTCGCATTAGGTTACTCTATCTTAATTGCTTGCATCTTAATTAAATGTTTGTATAATATTTGATCTTGGAATATTTTAATGATTACTTCTTAGTCTATCACGATCTTACTTCTATAACACAACGTTTCTATTCAACCACATCATAGAGATATCGGCTTAATTAATCAGGTTTCTTTTTTTAAAATTGCCAGCTGCTACTTCACGTGAGATTGAAAAACTCAGCAATGGCTTATAAATTAAGGATTCTTCTTTGAGTTAGCAACCTATCAATTTATCTGAATGTCCTTTACACCAGTAAGCCATCAATCTACTAGCTCTGTCTTATATGTAAGCGATAAACTCATGAAATGTGTATGTATGTATATTTCAATGAGCTACACAAGTAAATTGGTAACATTTATAAAACCATAACAAGACAACAAAGCGCCTTCAGAAAGCAAGATGCAACTCGTAATTTCAGCGAGAGTTGAGAAGGCGTTAAAGTCACGTACAACTCACGGCTACATCCACCGATCGAAACGAAACAACCCGGACATGCGCACAAAACAATGAAAGTATAGAAGTTAATATTGTAACATGCATGAATAAAATAAACAGCATTCTTTTTAAAGTAATGAAAAAATGAAGTTTTAAACTACTTCCAAAACTATTCGATTTTACTATATAAATATATTAGTTATCATGCCTTTTTTCTAGACTATGAATATCCCCTTGCTTTGATCACTCCATACTGGTTTTGCTTCATCTTCTTGCAACATATAATCACGTCTCTATCCCATGCGAGGTAAACAGTCTCGCAAAGACTAAAAGGCCGCGCTCGTTATTACAAAAAAATCTTTCTTTAATAATTCATTTTATTAAATTGGATGTCTTTTAAAATGCTGTATTTTTTCGAACCTTGATTTGCTTAAAAACTTTTTGGAAACCCCAACTGAAATTTCATTTTTATTACAAGTAAATTTTTTTCTCTTCACCAATCTGTATGTCTTACGTTTTTAGGACGACTTAGCTCTGCTTTATTTCTGTTTCGTACTCCGGACATGCTTACCCCGGTTACCCTATCCGATAATGGCGTCTGATTTATCAAATATTCAACAACTCCAACCTTATTTATGAGTACCTTCAAGCTTAGAGGAACAAAAGCTTTATGTTACGATTCCACCGTTCATTGTTTGGGAAAAAGTTGTTGACGGGTCTTTATTTTTAACATAAAAGTCTAACGTATTATACAAAATCATATGTTTTCACATTACATATAATCATGTCTTTATCCCAGGTATGCAGAGATCGTGGCAAGTGGAAAGAGGTAGTCTCTGCCTACCCCTCCGGGAAAGAGGCGCGATTTTATGTATGTATGTATGTCTTTATCCCTTACGGGGTAGATAGACCCAATAATTTTGAAAAGACTAAAAGGCCACGTTCAACTGCATGTACTTACTTTTTTTTAGTTTTGTCGGTTCTTCAAATTTTGATAAAAAATTCTCTTCAGTAAGTTTACGCGAAATCAACTTATAGCTGACAGGCGGAAGACATGTTATTTGCCTTAATAATAGGTTCGACACACCTGTATTTACGTTGAGCGGAGTTTTTCGTAAATATATATTTTTTTATAATAAAGTGTTGGGTCTAGACTGCTCATGAAAGATATTTTGTTATATTTAGTTCTCTTACTTGCTATTTTTTACCAGAAAGCAAGATAACTATAGATAGCCTGTTTGCATAAACAAATGTCACGTTAGGCACGAGGAAACGAAGAAAGACACGCATCTTTCCTTATGGGATAGGTAGAGAATACACTTCATACCAAAATTAACTCATAGACTATAATAAAGTAGAAAATATAACCAACAATACCAACTGTATTAGTAGCAGATTTTTTTTTCATATATAATTAAAATAAGCTACTGCTCCTATAAAAAGAAAACTACAACTACGCCTTTTGCATGTTTCAATAATAATACATTTCCCAGCCGTAAGTGTGAAGGAAATATTTGCCCTAGGCAATTATCAGTACTTGGCAGGAACAGAATTGTTGATTTATTGTAACTTTTAAAGGTTCGATTTTTTTTAGAATAAATGATAGCTTACTTCCCTCAGACTTGGGAAAGTGGGAAAAGTTAAGAAGAGACACATACATATTATCACAATAATTATAATATCAAAAGGGGTAATGATACAGGTTAGTTTGGCGACCTTATCAATAATATTATTCAAGCTCCTGAAAAGAATTGGTTTTATGATTTGTATAGATAATACATAAGCAGTTATCATCATATCTACATAAATAACAGAAAAAAGTGACCGACTGACTGGCATGTTATGGCACAGACCAAACTGCTGGGTCTAGAGATTTGAAATTTGGCGTGTAGATTCCTAATGTAGACTACGGGTGTTTCCCGAAATTCTTAAAAAAAAAAAAAAAAAAAAAAGTATTTACATAAAATTTAAGCTTTTTAATTAAACTCTTTAACAGTTAAGTAGAATTTTGATGAAAATTTAAAATATCGGCCAATATCAATTTCAGCTGCAGCAAACATCAAAGTTGACCTTCGTTCCTAAAACCCGATGGTCAAATAAAAAATAAAACGAAATCAATTTCACCGAAATTAAAAAATAAAAAGTCTGTGTCCAAGGGGAAAGTTTCAGGAGATTAATTCTCTTGATAAAATTTCACGGTTCAAGAAATCCAACTACCGGTTGCGTGGGGCGATGAACGATACTGATTACGTTCGTCTTAACAATGCCTAAAAATCTATTGGAAAGCACAATCTTATTTTACTTACAGGTTGCAATAAATTATGTACCTAAGTTTGTATTTTGTATTGTAGCTTTTTTACAAATACTTGTACGGTATTAAATATAACTTAAAATATTTAATTTATTGAAATGTAAAATGGCATGAAAAAGTCCTGTGAATTATATTTTATTTACTGAATAAAATATTGATTTTGATTTTTTAGATTTTTCATGCTCTAGAGAATGGACTTTCTCTCCTGTGGATGTTTTAAGAAGATTAGAGGGTTAACCACTTTACTATTTTGTGCATACAAAAAAAGTAGATAAATTTCCCCTTGCAATAGAATCACTGAGTTTAGAAAATGACTGAAAGATCAGTATTTCTTTTTTTTTTCATTTGCGTTAAGTTACTCACGGAACAATTTCATTTATTGTCATGAAAAATATCATACAGATATAATTAAATATCTCGACTGCTCAAAATACATAACAGCCATGAATCAAGACATACTAATCATATTTTACTAGATTCTATCAGTCTTAAAAAAATAAAATTAAGAAACAATTATCCATCTGCACGGCTCTATAACCTCACAACTCTATCTTCGTTACCGTACGCTACGACGACGGTGCTACGCCTCGTAGCTGCCAGCTACGACCCCCGAGAGACATCGTAGCCTTCCGTACAATGTTCGTAGCTAAGCTGCCACCTTATTATTTCCTAACTCATTTTTTTACCTGTTAGTATTGAAGTTGATCTTGAACGATTATTAAATTTTATGTATTCAATTTAATTGTAACTTTATAAAATTTTATTTGGTATTAATGGCAGATAATATGTAGTACTTTACCGAATACTAACATAAGGGAACAGTTTCAATTATTACAAAATTGTGAATGTCTCAAAAATTCCTCAACCGATTTTGACTACGATCTTTAAAATTATATTGACAGATTTTATATACTTTTTAAATCAATAGCGGAATATCGATTTTTAGAAAGTTATTGCGGTAATAAATTTAAAACTTATCGCCCCAAGTTAATTAAAAATTATTGTTTTATTGATTCATCAGATATATATTTTTTATCTTTTACTAGGAATTACTACTCAGAAGCAATTCGGAATGAAAAATAAAAATAGTGATTAATTTTCTCAGAATTATGTTTAATGCATGCATGAATAATAATAAATGCCAATTATTATTGGATCCCAATTATTATCTTTTACTAGGAATTACTACTCAGAAGCAATTCAGCATAAAAAATAAAAATAGTGATTAATTTCAGAATTATTTTTTAATGTATGCATAAATAATAATAAATGCCAATAATAATAAAACATTGATTCAGCTTAAATTAGCATGAAACTAAAACGGGTAAGCGCTGGCATAAACCGCAAACATTAAAATAACAAGCGTTTAAATTACAGAAAGTATTTATTCAGGGCAAATTTTACTGACCTAGAGGTAAGCAAAATAATATCTAAAATTTCGGCCATGAAATGTTAAATTAAAGATAAATTTCGCTTGTATAGGCAAGCACAATTTAGCTCCAAAGTGTAGGCAACAATTTCAAGATGTTGTTTGAGCTACAAAGATAATGAACTTTCTAGATGTGACATAAAGTTATTATACATATATACAAAAAAATGTATTAGTTTTTTTTTATTAATTAAAGTAATGTTGTTTGAAGAACTTTTGAATAAATATTTCAGAAAAAAATCACTTGTTCGTTCTACTGAAACATAAACATTTTGATTAAATTAGTACTCTAACAGTCATATGTACATTTTACAAAGAAATCAATGTACCTAAGAAAAAGCTATAGCAAGTTAATGGTTCAAGAATTAAAAGAAAAAGAAATTTGAAGCAATTTATGACGTGCAATAAGGAAAAATACCCACTTTCAACTGTTTTGTTGTAATTTTAAATGTGCAATTTTCGAATCTTTATTTCTAAATCTGAAAATAATCCGTGGCGTTTGTCTCGTGACAAGCTACTTCCGTCATATAAACCAATTTTCACTTAACATCTCCATTGAACTCTATATCATTGTGTGTTATCTTGTAAAGTTGTATGAAACTTGCCACTCGGAGGCGGCTGCTATTCGACCTACGCTATGAGCCAACTCAATCTTGGCTGTTATTCTACACAATTACACTACATCCCTCTACTGAGACTTGTGTCTACATTAAGCAACAAAATTATGGTTACAAATAGATATTCTATTTTATTTTAATGTGAAAGCTTTTCTTATCAATATGTATAACAAGTTATAAATCTTTAAGGCCAATTAAAAATTTTCACATTAAAAAAAAAGATTAACAATTTAACTTCTTAAATATAACTAAATATATTACATAGATCTTCCACCTGGCTTATCTTGGTCAACCAAACCTCTCCGGAGTGGAGTCAAGGTATACGTCTTTGACCTGGATTGAGTAAGTCAGCGGTAAGCGACTCCCGTGTCACCTCTACAACCTGTGCAGATCCTATGCTATAATGGATCATAGTAAAAGATGAACTAGACGAATATGTTTATTCTGTTAGTCGCATTTTACTACACCCAAGGGAAAGAAGTAAAATGGCCCTACATTCTATTAAATTACCTGGAACCACATGGAAAATAATTAGTTATGTATTTAATAGATAAGAACATGTTTATGTGAAACGAATGATTGTTTCCCAATTCGGTACAACCACTTTTTTTACTTTCGAAGGTATTTTTTTCACAATACAACAGCCCTTTCGTGACCCTTCTGAAGTGGTTACCCCTTGTAAATACACTTTTTTCAATTCACTAAGAGTAATAGAAATGTCGCTAGTGATATATATTTATATTCAGTTAATGATATTAATAATGATAAGAGTTGCCTGCACGTATCACTTTGTGCTCAATTATAATTTCAATTTATATTAAATTACCAAGAACTCGTAAACAGCAAAACAAAAATACAAAATTCAACACACAAAATTAAATAGCACTAAACATCGGCCAACCTCAGCACTAAATCATTGCTATGAGTGCGCCATCAGGCGCGGACTGGCTCATTATATTTCTAACTATATCTACACAGATCCAAATATCTTAACGGTTTAAACGTGAAAGGAAACAGATGTGGCCGCGGTGGGCAACTCTGGGCGATAAATTATGGCTTGTCGAGCCGTTGTTGCGACGAGAACAGACATTATAACAGGCTGTTGAGACAGAAACTTGATGTCTTAAATTGTTCAGGTTATCACTCGCGATATGTTGGATGCGAAATTAATAACCTACTACATATGCTAAGTTATATATTTTACAATAAAAACCCAAGAACATATTATCACGCCTTTATGCCTTAAATATTATTAGAAGCAAAATTCATACACAAAGGCCACTCAGTTGAATGCCTTGATGTTGGAATAGTGATTCGTAGCCAAACGAACAATCATAGAAACTGACTAATTCGAATAGTGTTATTCTTTCAAATATTTTTTTTTGTGAGACTTATTCGCAAGTTAAGTATTCTCAGCACAGGAAAGTCAGAATGTAAATAATGTTCTAAATAGTAAGAAAAATTCAGCAAAGTTTGTACAAAAAAAGCAAATTGATCAGTATGTTGATCAGTATAAAGTAAGTAAGTAAGTTAAACAATAAATTGATCAGTATGTACCAAACGAAACAACTTTTAGACATAATATTTGATTACTAACTAAAGTGGCATTAGATAAACCTCATTATTTATGTACTTATCCACTATCCAAAGGGGCTAAGCTGCATCCTGATTAGTTATGAATCATTGAGTAATTAACTGACCACTGCATCGGCCCACCGGAAATACATCCACGGAAGCCGCTGCCATAACTCAAAGAGAGAGCATATCCGGTGAATCTGATACGCAAACCTTTGCAACTGGACTCCTTTTTGAGGATTTAAACCGCCATAGATAGCGAGTAAATGCTGGCATTCAAATTCTAAACTGGTTTGGGAGAGAAAATAAAAACACGCTCGAAATTCAAAGTAGGAGCGGAAAAATTTTGTAATAGCTCTGGAGTCCTTATAGTTCTTTTTTTGAAATACAATCTTATGAAAATGCAGTGCTAACTTAAAACAAATATCATAATGCTGAAAAGACATGAATTATAATCTTATGTTAAGCAATCTATATATATAAAACTCTTCCGTTACTGAGTGACTGACTGACAGACAACGCACAGTCGAAACTACTGGTCGTAGACAGCTGAAATTTGGAATGTAGGTTCCTTGGGATATGTAGGGGAGCACTAAGAAAGGATTTTTGGAAATTCAACCCCCAAGGGGGGGAAAAGGGGTAAAAACGTTTCTATGAAAAATCTTATTCCTTGGGTTTATAAACTTGAAACTTGGCATGAACACGTACATAGGCAAGTAAATATGTTTGACATTATAAGTTTTTTCAAACTACCCTCCAATCGTGATTTAGGGGGTGCGATTGGGTGACTGATTTATTAACGCACAGCCGAAACCGCTCGGTACCTATAGGAGTCTGAGATTTTGAACAGAGGTTCCTTTAGTAACATAAGTGAGCACTAAGAAGGGATTTTTGAAATGTCAACCCCCAAGGGGGGGAAACGGGATAAACTGAGCCGGGGCTGCGGGAAAGTTCTAACGAGATACCGTGGCCCCGGAACGCAAAGGGCAACTGAAGGAACGAGGTGGGTTTTAGTCAGTAAAAGTCTGACACTCCCTTCCGTTCCACCCAGAGCGGGAGAGGTCATTTGATGATTTCCCATCCTTAAAAAAAAAGACTTTGTATGACAACTTTCAGTCGTCTCTTTAACATACATAATAACATACATAATTATGTACATACATGCATAACATTAATAACATCACGCCTTTAAATCCCTATTTTGTGTTAACACTACCCATACAAACAGCTAAAAGGAAACAAGTGAAGAGACGAAATTTGTCCGCATCCATTTTCACCTAAATTCTTAACGTTAATGAGATTTACTTTTTATTATCAGGTCAACCTAATAGCCTCACATGTACGTATAACTTCGTAAGAATTTTCTTTCAACTCCTAACCGTTGAGGAGTTGTACCTTCCATCATCAGCTCATTCACATGGGATGATGACTATCAGACGCAAATACTTAAACAGATCTATGAAATTGTCAAAAACGTAATTTTAAAGTTTGCTTTGCGATGACGATAAATAAGTCTCAAGGGCAAACTTTTAAAGTCGCTGGTGTTGATTTAAGAGAAGATTGTTTCTCTCATGGACAACTGTATGTTGCTTGCTCGCGTGTCAGCTCTCCCTCTAACCTGTTCATACTGGTAAATAATAAAAAAACTAAAAATATTGTTTACAAGGAAATCCTGTAAGGCCTCTTCGTCCTATAAATCCTGTTTTTTTTTCTTTTGAGACGATGATTTTGTCTCGCTTTACTTTTTCTATATAGATTTGTATGTATACTAATATTATAAAGAGGAACAATCTATTTTTTTATATGTTTGTTTGTTTACACATGTAATCGATAAACTCCGAAACTACTGAATCGATTTCAAACATTCACCATTAGAAAGCTACATCATCCCTGAGTAACACAGGCTATATTTAATTCCAGTTGTAACAAGATTTCAGCCTGTGGAAGAAGAAGCCCTGTCGAAATCATTAAAAAACGCTATATATAACCGAATTACACGTGGGCGAAGCCGCGGGCGGAAAGCTAGTCGTATTATAAGGATAGTAGATAGAGCTTATACCTCTATACCACTTGTCACTTGTAAAACGTAGGTAAGTACTATATTTTATTATGCAATCAATTGTGTATATTTCTTGGTTAAATACTTTATGAATGATAATTAAACACAATATACTCGCATACATTCATCAATATACAACACTTTAACAATTGGTTACCTTTCACTACAACGAATTAACGTTCAGTTTGGCCTTATAAAAATCAATTTAAGAAAATTTAACGCGCAATAGCTGTTCCAATTCTATGCGCATTTTATTGCAAAAACGTCCCTTTTCACTGAGCAGTATCTTAAATAATTACCTACGTGCTTGCTGACCCTTCGTCTGTAGACTAAGAACTCAGTTCGTGCGTAACAGCTTTCTGTAACAGTTATTTATGGGGATCCTCGAGATTTAGGAAGTTAAAAAAGTTTTTCCATTACAAAACTTAACCGAAATACGCAGGAGGTAGACGTGAATAATAATTAACAAGTTACAATCTCATTCTAGCCGAAAACAGTTATTGCTATTTAAAGCATGCACAAATTACTTTAAGACGTAGATACGTAAAATTATTTGTTGTCTGTGAAAAGAGTTTAGGTAAAGATAATATCGGCAGCATTGTTGCAACTGTAGTCTGCTTGTCGCTGGGAGATATAGTCCCGGCTTCGAATCCCGGTCGAGGTATGATGAAATACGAGCTGTCTTTGATTGAACTGGGTCTTGGATTTATGTCTACATTATGTGTTAATTGTAAAATATGTGCTCTTCGAGTTAGTATTCTTAACCCGCATATATTTGTTATTTAAGATTTAAACACACATTAAAATCTTATATGCACGGTAAAAACAACCATTCATTAATGTTTCAATTCTTTCCGCGATAGCTCAGTGCTCGACTCAGTTGAAACGAAACTCATAAATATGTAATGCTCGGTCGGAAACCGTCTATGCAAAATTTGGCTCGTTTCCTTCACAAACAGGTCAACTCCAATTTAACATTTCATAGATTTAAATCTGAATCAGATAAAGCGATGATATGTCAGAATTCCGTGCAATATTTTGTGTAATGATTTGACGTTATTTACACTTATCTTAATAGCGTTGGTCCCGGGTGAATCTTTACCTCTTTGAGCAACAACCCTAATTTCGTCTTAAACCACGATGTTGAACTGTATAAGTCAGGTTTTAATAAGAACCTACTCCAGTCTGACCTCCGCTGCCTGTGCATAGCAGATCCTAATATTTATATAAAAATAAACCTTAACCGACAGCACGCGCATTAGTGCTATGAATCCGTAAAAGTATTTTTAAATAATTTCATTATTTATTCCATTATGTTCAAAAATTTGGCTGCAACAAATTTCTGAGTTCACTACGCGTCCAGTAAAAAATAAGAATTGAAATTCCTAGACAGGCTTACATAGCATAATTTTCTCATCAGTGGACTTAAAAATAAATGAACAAGTATTCAAAGTATCAGTACGCGTGGTACAATTTTATTAAATTCCAGACTGGAATATTAGAAACTCATTTATGTTACGTAAAAAATGACCACTGCCGAGAGGTACGAAAAAGAAAGGCCGCCTCGGAATTTCATTTAAGTATGCTTGCCTCGGATCCGACATATTTTGAGATCCGTAGACTAAAAAATGAGAGGTATTGAGATTATTATGGTTTCTCTTCCATTAGCCAAAGTAGATGAAGTATGCGAGATATTCGTGAATTAGACGAGGACATAACCAATTTTATTGTTATTTTAATTTTAAAATTGCAATATAATTAAAAGATTCTGACGAAGGAATGTAATATTTTGATCAACACAAAAAAAAATTGTAATCTTTTAAATAGATTTTATACCTATGTGCAGTGCACAAGCCTAGCTCACAGTATAAGAAGGATGCAACTGATTTGCATCGGTGATCCATATTTTGATCTATTATTTTACGTCTGTTTAAATCTGTATCCGTATAGAAGAGACAAGGGTTTTGTGAAGATAAAAATTCACAATTATTAGACATTGTGATATATTAATGAGTCATATTTCACACCAATATGAAAAGCTTTGTGATATAATAATCTAGACTGCAAAATGTATTTTAAATATTTTTCCTTGTCTAAAGACATATGATTTTCTTTAACGTTATGAAAATTCGTAAGTTTTATCTATAAAATGATATTCTCAATAGACGTTCTTATCTTCCTATAAGTTGAAGAATCTCATTAAGCCGATATGCAACATCTCGAAATAAAAAGTTACCCTTTCGCTTGACCGCGCCGGCCCTTATACGTTGACTCGTCCAATAATATCGTCATATTTTTTCTAACATCGCGAAATTGGAATAGAAGGGAAAGTCCCGCATCGAAATTGCTAGGGTCGTGTACTTGCCATAAATTATGGACGCAATCTGTGTTATGTCGTTTTTAGGGTTGTCACTTAATAGTTTTTGGTAACGTAGCCAAATGGGACTTAATTTATTACAGTTACTCATTCGGCCGAGTGGTTTCTCGCACTTTAGAATAGGACCACTAAGACCATCTCTTTCCCATTGATGTCGGAAAAGCCGCCGAAAGGATAGAACAATAAATTTGGCTTTCTAGTCTTTCAAGACTGTTGGCTTTGACTACCCCGAAAGTAGTAAAGACGTAATCATATTATGTATATATTAACTCACTCTTATAATACGAGTATGTACCTAAATAAATATTCGTCGCATCTAAATCTACGCGAATACCTTAATTTATATACAAAGTTTTAACCAAATTTTTACTTATAGATATAAAATAGAAATTACAATCAAAAGTTTCAAATTTATGCCGCAGCCCTAAAAGGTGCGTGTTTAGGAAATCAGGAATGTAATTTTAGTTTGACAATCGATTATATTAACTGATTGACATGACATGTTGAACAAGGATTCTAACAAGGGATTCATTTTAGTAAATAGTAAAAAATCTATATTTCCATTTCCATCCTTCTATTCCAACGATCCATACTAATACTATATATGGAAAGTTATTCTTCACAGTTTATCTACCCAATCGATTTCATAATAAACATACCTACGAGTAGTTAAGAGTACTGACAAAGATTTAGTATGTGATTTGCATATAAAAGATAATTTACGCGAGCTAAGCTGTATACAAAACCTGATATTAGTGACAATCGGATTACACTCGTTGCAAAAATCATTAATCATTGTTTTGATCATTATCTACACCTCAATGTATGAAATTTTGATCAACTAAAATGCAAATAACATAATTCTTCTTGATTCAATAGTACTTTTCGAATCTGTAAGGATCGTGGAGGGAACGTAACTCAAGTAAATAATGTATATCCACATGGATTTAAATTCATAGAGTTTTCAAATTTGATTGTCGATTACCGTAAATAAGAGAAGCAAGTTGTTCGCCTCGTGACGGATGAGAACCGCCTCTTCCTTGTCTGTGGCAAATGAGACGGGCCCCTGATGCGCCCTTAACGTCTCTTGGCAACTTCAGACCGATGGCGCAAGGTATAGGATAACCGCGATTAATATTTTACCATGCGAGCCGTGAAAATTTGAAATTCCCTCCCCGCGTCTCTGCTCTCTGATACCGACAACTTATGGATTTCCAAGGACAGAGTAAAAAGCATTATTTGCGCTTGCGTGTACCAGCTCATCTTGATTACCAATAGGCTGACTGTGAACGAAACGATAATTTAATATTTCTTACATACATAAAAAGTTATTAATTTAGACTCATCAAGTTTTATCAATCGTTTAACACTTAGCTGCTTGGTTTAGGGTACTTTTAATCTAATATTTTTTCCAGTAAAACCTGCTCATTCAGGCAGCTGGATGTGTTACCATGATTCAAGCTGAATAATGTCCCCTGTAGGGCTACGGAGGTCAGAAATTAATCGTTATGTGTAATTTAACTAACTTACCTACGCCTGCATTGTGATCACAATAGACTACGGGTTTCTCTCCAGAGAGATGAGAACGCAAGTGAAACTAGCGTCAATTTGGTTACTGGCGCGCGAGAAGTGTCATGGAAGTATGAGAGATTTCAACATTGACTTAAAATGCGCCAGAAGAAAGATGACATTTTTTATATATATACGGGACAAATTACACTGATTGAGTTAGCCTCGAAGTAAGTTCGAGGCTTGTGTTACGAGATACTAACTCAACGATAC
This sequence comes from Amyelois transitella, assembly GCF_032362555.1. Classification (NCBI taxonomy): domain Eukaryota; kingdom Metazoa; phylum Arthropoda; class Insecta; order Lepidoptera; family Pyralidae; genus Amyelois; species Amyelois transitella. The sequence goes on from NC_083509.1 coordinate 4,170,018, forward strand.
TATATTTTATAATAATACTTATATAGATAAACATCCAAGACCCAGGCCAATCACATCATAGTGCTACCAATATTTTTAAAATAATACCTGCTTTCATTCTCACAAACATGGGATTTGTGTATGTATTAAAATAATATCTTAGAATTTCCAAAAGTTTCTACTTTGCACCATACGCCAACAGAGCTATTCAATGGGATTTTCACCTATTCAAATCATCGATTGGTAATAAGACCGCTGCAGTTAATCTTACTTTAAAATTTTCTTTTGAACAAAGTTAAATGTAAATTAGGTTTTGTGACTTCAAATATATGTACCTTCATACCTTGATTGTACACTTATTTATCTTTATTGCGTACGAGACAAAACATGGTTTTTCGTAGTGTGGTAAATTACAGCCGTGCGGTTCCCGGCACCAATACAAAAAAGAATAGGACCACTCCATCTCTTTCCCATGGGTATCCTAAAAGGCGACTAAGGGATAGGCTTACAAACTTGGGATTCTTTTCTAGGCGATGGGCTAGCAACCTGTTACTCTTTGAATCTCAATTCTATCATTAAGCCAGATAGCTGAACGTGGCCATTCAGTCTTTTCAAGACTATTGGCTCTGTCTACCCCGCAAGGGATATAGGCGTGACCCTATATAATGTATGGTAAATAACATTATTATAAAGCGTATATTAGTTGCACCTCTTCCCGTACAAATTGTAAAAGTCAATCAAGGGCTAAAAGGCTAATAAAATTGAGATTATAGTTTAAGCTAGCAATGTCATTTGAATTTCAATTCCATCATTAAGCCATACCTCTGAACTACACAAAACTAAAAGGCTTTTGCCATTTGGGTGCGGAACTTTAAAAAATATATAATAAACCAATATTCACAAGGTCGTTTTTAATTAATATCACCTATGTTCTGCTTACATGTTTACGAGCATCATTTGATAGCACCTTCATAAACGTCAGGCCGTTATAAAGGAAGATATCTAGTTACCTTGGGAAATAATACCGTGTGAGTTAATGTAAGCCTCTTAACGCAACGCTGTATTGTAATAGATTTAGTTACCTCTGAAATTACCGTCTTGCGGCGTTACGGCCTCTGCGGAAAATTTCAATATGTAGGTTATTTGATAATTAATGTGGGTTGGGAAAATGTGTACTTATAAATTGTAATGGAATCTCCCAAACGAGACATAAAGAATTTGTTGACAATATATTTTATAAAAACCAATATCGAAATTTTATCTAGTACTGTTTTTTTTTTCAAACTCCTCAAGACTACTACGCCTCTTTTTTGTATATATCGCAGGAGTTTCAGATTAACTAAGCTATTAAAAAATACAAGAAAGAATAATTAATATAACTCAATTTTTAATTTAATTAAGGTATTATTATATCATTGATTTAAAAAAAGAAAGGGCTTAGACTAAAGTAAACAGAAACAGTGTAAACCGCATCATGATCCATTATGAAGTAAGTGAGACGCCGTTAGTGGTTACATAAAATTTAGTGAACAAGAAATAACAGGTACCGTATGAAGATATAATAAGCGTATATAATGAAATAATAAATAATAAACAATTAAAAGCTACCTACATATATTTAAAAGCCTATCCCTATTTCTACTAATATTATAAATGCGCAAGTGCGTTTCTTTCGATGTTTCTTTGTTGTCTTTTTACGCGTTATCTACTGAATTAATTTTATTGAAATTTCGCGTACATATAATTAAGAGTCTGGAGAAGAACATAGTTAGTCTCTTAACTATAGCAGTTATCTGTCACTCATTTTTTGTTGGGACCTTTTTTCTGATACTTATTAGAAAGAAGATATCCAAGAAATTATGTAAAGGATATACTACATAAAAAAATAACTTCTACGGAAACCTATAATCTATTGTAACATAAAGAAAATTAAACGAATGTTTATGTCTAAATGCAAGCAAAGAAAAACTGTGCTAATTTCAATATTTGTCTATCTATCGTTGGCTTTTTACTAAGGTAGATCAATTTTGCCGACTATCTATGGCAGCTGAATGTTCTAGTATATATTAAAAAAAAAAAACAATAATAACAAAACAAACCAAAGAGCCGCAGGCACTAGGAAATTTAAAACTATAGTTAGCATCTTAAGACAATAGGTACTTACCAACACTTGTCAGTGTAAAAGAGTAGTTGACGGTGTCGCTTTTGTTTGAACTTTGCTTCGAGCTTCGAGCCAGAAAGTTTTGTCGCCCGGGAAGCCACATTACGGGTTGGACATTGTCTTCAGAGTTATGACTTATTGCTTAAGCGAGCTTTGGACGAGCTTATTTGTAAGAGCGCGTTTTGTAGGATTTTCAAATAACTGTAAAAGAAAAGTAAGTAAGTAAATGCTTTATTGTTCACTAAAGGAGTACATTACAAATAAAAACAGTACAGTACAAAGGCGGGCTTATCCCTAAGTGGGATCTCTTCCAGCCAACCAAAAGAGGTGATGTTAAGAATTGTTGTAGACATGTTATAATATTTTTCAGACGATACTGTCATAGTATCAAATTTAATTATCTGAACTTGGAATAAGACCTTCGAACGATGCACGAGATCATTTATATATTTAGATTCAATAAGAGATAAAAATACCTAACTGCTGGACAACCGAAGACGTTAAAAGAATGATTGTTTTGATAGAAGGAATATATACATATATACCTATTTACTTTTCAGACTAAAATATCTGAATAACTGTGAGTTTCAAACACAGAATAATTCAAGCAAAATGTAGGAACCACAAAAAAAGATATAACTCACGTTGAAAGTACTATGACATGCAAAAGTTATAATAATATGATGCGTGTGCACAAAATTAGCATAATGCTGGATAACAGACGCTCCGCTGGGAAGCATCACGTGGCCAAACATCGACATAAGCGGTGCGTGCGGCTGTACCTACGAAAATAGTGACGTCATAAACAAGGACAAAAATTACTTTTGTTTGCAAAAATAAAGTCATGTATATATAGCAAGAATATAGGGTAATATAAAAAAATGGTCCTACCAAACTTCTGTTATCCAGTTAAAACCGTTCTTTACATGTTTCTAGCTTTCTTGGGACATCATTACCTACCTACTTACATTTCATCGCACCGTATACATAAAATTTCTAAGTCGCTGTATGGTAAAATTATATATTTAATTAAGATTTAAATGGTGACAGGTTGCTAACCCATCGCCTAAAGAACTTGGGACTAAACGACTATGTGGCAGACCTTACTCGCCTTTTACGTGTAATTTCACCTTTGTTATTATAAGTTAAGCGCTTACGTCCTTCATTAGGAGAGTTTTAATTAAGCCGCTTCCGTTCTACATAACCGGGACATGGAAATTACTTGTTATAGTTAATCTGGATTTTATTAAATCTTCTTTCATAACCCTTTAATCTGATGGTCTTTGAACACCCACTACAAGTCTATCAGATCAATATATGAGCTAGTAAAAATAAAAATCTATAAGCGAATATACCTACATATATTGGATTGACAGGGCTTCGAACCTGGGACCTTCTATGACAGAGACGGGCCGTTTAAAACTACTGTCCATCAAACCTTAGCTGGACTATGCAAAAAAAAAGATGACGAATTACTAAATTAGAGATCAAAAGGTAGTCTGTTATAGTTTAAAAATAAGTTAGTAAAATGTATAGGTATGTTTAACAAAAGTAATAACTTATCATTTTCAACGTAAGGTATCTCTAAAAATAAGAACCCGCTACCAAAAAAAAACCTTCCTTAAATTTGGTATGCAAATACGACCCACTTTCATCTCTTTAACATTATGAACATCGTACATTACATGCATGAATATTATATTAAACACTCCAGTTTCCAAGGTAGGTACTATGTACCTGCATGAATTGTATAAAATTCCCTTTGACCGGTTACCTGTTTCATAATACATTATTATTTCAAAAGATGATATTCGGACATGAACAACTTCAATAGAAATAATAATTATTATGGCGACTTTTGTTTTTATTATACAATAGCTTTATCCAGGGCGTCTTGCGTCGGTTAAAATACCGAACTAAAAAACTTGATATACAGGTTCAAATCTCACCGCGACCATACCTATACATTAGTTTGATTACTGACCGGTGCTCTTGGTGTTGGAAATCCCTTACGGGGTAGACGGAGCCAAAAATCTTGAAAAGACTGATAGGCCACGTTCAGCTGTTCGACTTAATGATAGAATTGAGATTGAAAAATATCGTAAGGAGTAAGCGAAAAAGAGTAACTTATTGAGTTCTATAGAAATACCTATATACAAGAAAAAGCTTTACAGAACGATATCTGATTACGGGAACCGTGCAATGTGCTTTGAGATTTATCGCTTGGATTATGAAATGACAAGAAGTAAAAATTACAGAGTTAAAGCAGCCCACTGTCTTTGTAGTTAAGGAAATCGCTTTCCATAAGCATTTACGTGCGAAAATGCCTCTTGCAACGCATTATAGGTCGTTCACTTCATACAGTTAAAGGAGTACCTACGTGTGATTGATTTTTTATTTATTAAGCACTTGTTATAGAGTATTGTTACATTGTTGCGGCTCTTTGTATGACATGAATACAATGTACGTAAGGCTACATGTAAAATAATACGAAGAATTATGATGTTACCAGTCATATATAATTTTTGAAAAGAATATGTCCTGCTAATATTATATTTTTTTTACTCCAAACATCTTTTATTCGTCTATATAATGATATATATGATACAAAAAAAAAATATGAAATTAATAAAATACAATAAAAAAGATTTTTTAATTTCCACAGACAAATTGGGCCTAATAGAATTTTTCTTGCTAACCCTTCCGTATAATTATGTCTTTGTGAAGCCGCGATTCTTTTGTTTGAAGCCGAGGTAGATAACAATAGCCGTAGACAAGGGAAGGCAAACAATGACGTCTGACTACCGGCTGCTGGAAGCTGTTCGAGTCATCAAAAATCGATACCCTTTTTATTTCAGCGCTACTTTAAATTATGTTTAAACATAATTTATAATAAGTATTTACCAATTTATAGCGATTTACTCAGAAAAACAGTTGAATCAAAACAAATAAAGATTATGATTATTATATGAATCGTTTTGAATGTCTTTACATGAATTTTATAAAATTTTATGCCGAATCAGTGACATTCTGAAAAACTTAATATTGTTGAGGTTGTCATCCGGCAAAAGACTACATCATAAAGGAATTCGTAATGGTAGGCAACGCTTCAATTAGAGTCACAATTCTCACTAGTGAGAAAAATTACTTAAGAGGAAAAGGATAACACAAAATAATTAAATAATATATACTAGCTTTTACCCGCACCTTCACCCGTGCAAAGTTAGCGCCAAATACCCTATATCTTTTTCCAAACTTTTAATTATCATTATACACAAAATTTTAAGAAAATTCGTTCAGCAAATAACTCTTCATTAAGTTACCTGCTCAGTTTATGTTCCACACTTCAAATCCACAAGTCTGTGTCATCAAGAAAACGCTACGGCAGAGAGCGCTATGCTCATACATATGGAAATTATTTCGCAGACCAAACCTTCAGATAGTTTTTCATCTCTCAGACATAATGCTCGATTAACACTCCATAACGGTCAACCGGAAGTGTGGCCGCCATGTTGGCGGCGAGATAGCGGAAATATATCGCCGGAAGTTGCTGGCCATTATTCAGTAAAGGAGGTTTTCCGTCGTCACTTCGTAAGAGCTTATTATTTCGGAGGCGCTGATATCGGATTATTTTCAAAGGTAATTAATTAATGGTAGTTTATCTTTCGTTGGTTATTCATGGGCATTTTATTGCATGGTACGTTTGTTTAGGCTTGAGTTAACTTGTTTTTAGTATGTAATAAGACTTTCTCAAATCGTTGTAAATAAGAAATTTACAAACATAGTTTCCAGCATGAAATTACTCAAAAACGATTATTTAACAAATTTATTAAAAAGTAAAGTATCTATGAGGTGTTATTTTTAGGATAGATGAAAAGCATAATTATCATTAAATGAAAACGAGAAACAAGTTTTGGTGTAAATTACACAAAAACATAGTCGAAAGGAAATCAAGGACATAGATGCATGTTTGTATTATGTAATAGTCGCATGCTTATATACCCATAAATATTTTGAAAGTTTTTATTATCGAATTGCATAACAGGAGATCCAGTGCAAACTCCCATCCAGGAAACTTGTAAAATCTCGAACCCTTTTCTCTTCAGTCTCATATGGGGGTTTAAGTTACAAGAAAACTCGTTTTATACACTTTCAATAAATCGAATTCTATATAAATGTTTCAGTAAGTTGGTTAGTATTTTAATATTATTTTGTTTTATTAACTTCTGTAACTCAAAATGGTTTTTTTTTTTGTAATACATTTATAGAAAAAGAAACATTTTGTGCCGCAAGTATCTTATAAACAAGTGTTGTGTTGTTTGACGTATTTTTATACAAAATTAAGTTAATCTTATTTGTTTTCCAGATTTTAGAGATGTAGTTTAGACTAGTTTCACATGAAGAACGATTTACTGATTACTGATGGACCAGATCACAAAAGATATGAGTTTACTTTTTCATAAGTCATGGAAGAAATAGAAAAACTAACAGGAGAATATTGATGCAAATGCCGAAAAAATATCAGGAGAATATTGATGAAAATGCCGTCTAAATTCAACAAACAATCTGCAACCCAATCTCTCTCCTTTTCTCTCTCATAAAACGTGGTCCCTGTTACACCCTCCTTTATACCTACCCTATAAGCTTCGGGACTCGGGAAGTCTACAACCCAATGTATAAATCTTAATCAATTGCACTAAGACATCAACACTTTTCAATAATCTTATGACTTGAGCCGTAAAGATTTCAAACAAATAACTCATAACCACCCCTCAGAGAGTCGTGAAGCTAATGACCTGTTCTCCTGCAGACACGTGACAGACACGCGACACTACACTCTCCAGTTAGTATGCAGTACATAAGTTGTAGACTTTTTTAGCGGTTGCCCTTGATAAGTAGGCGATATTTCATTTGAGATGGAATTGATCGCTTGTTTTATTGCAATGGGGTGGTTGCCAAAGATGTAAACGAGTTATTTGAAAAAAAAAACTAACATAAAAAAAAACTAATGGATAAAAAGATTTTGGAAATTCTTTTATTCTCGGTGCTTTTTATTTAAGAGTCCGATTCTTTAGATTTAAGAAGTGATAATGCAAATGTACTCGTATACTAAAGACTTAATGAAAATCTTTGTCCATTGCCATGTATATAATAAAATAGAAGGCAACTGACCAATTTTCTTAGACGTGTTTAGCTTTTTTTTATTTGGATACAATAAAATAAATCCATACATATAATAAAACTGTAACTGAACTTTGTAAATAATAAAAAATAATACAATACTATAAATAAAAGCTTCGTAACAAATATGAACTATCATAGTTATTAAGAAGCTTTTTTTTTCTTCCATGCCATTCTCTAGGTGATATTCTTTGACTTTCTGCTCTGGTTTAACTCTTTATTATACAAGTTGCTGATCCCTGCCCTGCCTTGCATCTGCAATAAAATTAAAATATTTTACATAATTGTACTTACTTTATAAGTAGGTACATTCATTGTAATTCAAAATACCTACAGGACAAAAGATGTAATTTCAATCGTCATTTTACCGGTACCGCATGTTCATTGGGGAGAAACATAATTCAATACACATTAATGAATTAAACTAAGCTATTAAATTCAGTGATTTGCATTGAGTCTAGGTATTGTTGACATTGAGGTGTGTTATCAACCCTAGATCAGAGATTGATTGATAAATAAGCTAAAAAGCCGTAGGGTGACATAATTGAGCGAATTTCCTCATTTCTCCGCAAAGGGTGGTGTTATCGTGCATGCTAAGTATGCGGACACACTGCCTGATTATTTGGCTAATATTAAAGCGAACAAAAAATAAATAAATAGACAACGGCTCGCACTTCTCTAAATGAGAATAATTACGTTTGGTAGTGTTCTACCAAAGTAATTAAAATAGCCTAACGTCAAATTGAAAAGAACTAGTGACTGTCATATAGAATCAGAACAGAATATAATATCAGAGAGAAATTATTCAATTCGAAAAGGTATCGATTTGAAATTCACTGCTATCGTGACTTCGGTGAGGAAAATCAGTACATCAAAAATAGACTTATCCATAACAGAGTTATGGCAGATAGACCGTCACTCATGTGACCGTGACCTCCTCAGTCTCATATTTAGTACGTTAAAAACAGGGTACAGTTCTTCCCTAAGGAGAAAATAATAAAGAAATTAGGAGTCATTTTTGCCTTAAATTAATATAATAAAAGTTCGCCAAACTCATAAAAATTCCTGAAAAAAAATATATTTTAATTTAACATTAGCAGCACTAAGAAATCGTGTGTATCAATGTTAAGGGTGTGCATCGGACCATACGACACATCAGAAATTAATTCATGTTTTGTCATTCCCTCACTTTATATTCGTGGTTTAATGACGTGGCACTATAAAACATCATAGATGCCTGTGACGCAAGATATCGTGTTCGGTGAAAATGGAAAACACGGGTTTGCTCTTACTGGACTCTACTATAGGCAACAAAAACCAATATTTGGAAGGGGTGCCATTGAAACTCACCCTTTAGAGGCAAAAAACGTACGTGGATATTTTGATTAATACGCTGAGGGTCAATATATAAAAACTTTTTTAATCCGAGGTTTTCAACATTTAAAGTGGTCCCGTTTGTTTCAAGTTCAATGTTGTAATATTGATTCAACAAATGCGATCGTATCTCTTGGGTTAGGCTTTTTAATTTATAACTGATTTAAATAAAATCTAGTAACTGTAAAGAACTGAACTATAATATTAAAGGAAGACATTAAACTGGTTTCATTATACAATTCCAGGGACTATCACAGAGACCATGTGCAATAAAGGATTTTCTCAGCTCCACAGCAGAAGTGCCAGTGTGATTTTAAATTCCGGTCAGATCATAATAAAAATAACATTTTTTTATTATCTTTGGTCATGTATTTGATGCTCTGTTTACCTGAGAAGCAGGCAGAGACTACATCTTTCGACTTGCAACGATTATCTTTTTGTCAATCTTCAATATTTCCATGCATATGCATGCAGGTTTGTCGGTTCATGTGTACACCACAAAAAGTACATAAGACGAGGGTGTCTTTTAACATATCAATGAATAAGGCATAAAAAAGTCTCATGTTATAATTAATTCCGTCTGCGGGTTTTAATCAAGCGGAATGTGCTGAAAATATGCGGTCAACGTTCATACTCGTACATACATAAAAACAGCTATTTTAATTATTCACCGAGAATAAACTCATGTTGGACGGCGGCAAAAGTTGGTTTTAACAAATATTGTCTATATTAATATTTTTCGTGATAAAGTGAATTAATTAATCGTGATCTATTTTTCTTGTCTATCTGATCGTTAATGTCTGGCAATACCGCAGGTTGCAAAAACTAACTCAACGTTAAAAAGGTGATTCGTGTCAGTCGTCTTAAAATTAAAAATGCTTCAGCCGGCTAAAATGTATAGCTGTAGAGAGTGCAACTGGAAACACGCAAAGATGGCACGGAGAGAAAACACTTTCAATTCAAATTCATGGAACAAGTACAAAACTACAGTTTGGAAAGTATATATCATAGATAATTACATCTACTTTTGCTTTACCTTAGTTTAATTTCCGATAGAAATAATCTTCGAAGAAGCTCGGCCTTACACTGTATGTATATGGAGCTTAGTTAAAATATAACTAACTTTTAAATTTTATACTAATTTTGTGCTTCTGAAGGTTGACCTAAGTTATAAACTATTTAATGATTCAAAGAATATCATTACCCCTATATTTACACATTACACATATACCTACGCAAAATAAAAAAGAACTAGCTTATTTTTTCAGCAAAGTAATCTTTAAAATACTTGAATTTTTCATAGAAAATTTAATATCGATAGTAAAGGCATTTCAAATATTCAGATTGTAACGGTACGTCACAACAGGGGTAACTCGACGGACGATCAAATATTATTATTTTTAATATAATATCAAAAATTCTAGGTACTGTAAAAATGGTATCGGAAATATGTTCGCAATTCTGAATATTTAATCTTTAATTTCAAACATTAAAACTATTTTTTGCTACTTAATTTTATGTAGATATTTTTTACGTGTAGAATTGTTTGATATGCCAGTATTTTTATTGATTGTTGCATTGTTTATATTTTTAGTAATGGAATATTTTTATTATTATATAACGAGTTCTCCATACGAAAATTGTAAAGACATTGAGTTTCATAAGAGAAATATTAAAAGATAAAATTTTATAAACATAATAATTATACACCCATTATTAAGAGTTGATCAAATTAAATCAAAAGAGTTAGACCGTGTGAAAAATTTATTGTATTAAATTTATCGATTCAGAAGAATTAATCATTCGACCGTTAATAAAAGAAAAGATTTTGTATGACTTCAACACACTACGAGTACCTAGATCGTAATAGTGTTACGTGCTTATATTAGTGATAGGGAAAACATCGTTAGGAAAGCAATTTCGGCTTCGCATATTGCCTATTAACAGGAGTTTGTAGGTTTTTTCTGTCACATAATATACTGGAATAGTCTTGGTAGCTTGCTGTCGATGCTTAATTTTTATTTTTTTGACGTAAATATTGATGTTTACGAGTAAATCAATTTATGAAACAAGTTTAATTTTGAAAATTATTGCAAAAAAATATACTTAAAAAATGATACTTAGGTATATCTAATTGAGTAATGGTTATTTTCTCTAATACTAACTTAAATCATTGTTTTAGGATTATGACAGATTCTCAAAAAATATTAAGACCTTAATTATTAAATCATTATAGGATATTCCAGTAGAAATTGCATATATTTATATTTCAGTATAATTCTAGGTCTCATTTTATTCTTAATTTTGAATCGTTTTAGGACTAAGCGAAGTCAACGATAATTGTCTACTTTTCAAATCTTCTATTTAAAATAGAAAAGTAACGTAACTTTTAAAATAAAAATAGATCTCCCGTTACCTACTGCGGCCGTATAAAAATGCGAACACATATTTTTAAAGTTTCCGCCCAATATAAAAGATTGTTATACATTGCTTGCCATTCAAAATGTTCCCAACTCAATTTCCCTCCAAAATATGGCGAGTTAGCAAATCGTCAGCACACCTGCGCGTGAATAACGTTTTTCCCATTTTCCGTAATATCTTTAATAAATCTTACAAAACTTCAGAATTTATTCATGGTCCTATTTCTTTTGTCATCGCCGATGCAAACATTTTCATGTTTTTGACCGACTCTAAAAAGAGATTTCTATAGGTATATTTTTAATTAATTAGAAATTTTGCGTTTCAGTTTTATGAACTTAAAAATTAAAAGCCCATTTCAAGGAGCAGGTAAAAACGAACTTATAGTAACGCACAATGACTGTCAATAGGTTTTAACTTTTGTGGTCATTCATAGTTTTCAAGTGCCGTGTGGTTCCCGGCACCAATAGAAAAAAGAGGAGGACCACTCCATATCTTTCCCATAAATATCGTAAACGACGACTAAGGGATAGGCTTGAAAACTTAGGGAAAGGGATTATTTTTTAGGCGATGGGCTAGCAACCTGTCGCTATTTTAATCTCTATTTTATGATTAAGCCAAACAGCTAAACTAATATGGCACATATTGGTCGTTCCGAGACTGTATTATTATTATATTTATATATGTGGTCACTTACAATTTGTATACCTTTAAGTAACACTTTCTCTAACATTAAAAAAAAAGAAATATTTGTTTTGTTGTTGATATGTATTGTGTATGATCATTTTACATTCCATTATCTAAATTTAAATCTGAATGCGAAAGGTTTACTAAGGTACGGATTTTATTTCCAAAAACCGAAGCGAAAAGCCTTCAGAAACGAACCTCCCGCGTTACTCCCCGGATGAAATGTAAATACATGGTGATATGAATATAAATGCCGTTTAAGTAGATGGTTTAGACGTAGGGTCCGTGCAGGGATCTAGTGTGCGTTGACTTATGCTTATAAGCAATAAAATGAAGGCGGTTTCGAAATATTACGTATTTCTTGAAACTCGACCGTTTTCCACTAGAACCTTGGTGGAGCCTTTGTCTAAACAAACAATATCTCGCCATTCCCTTGAAGGGTAACGTGTTATAATATAATCCTTATTTTAATGATAAATGTAAAATAAATGTGCCGTGTGGTTCCCGGAACCAATAGAAAAATGAATAGGACTACTCCATCTCTTCCCTACGGATGTCGTAAAAGGCGTCTAAGGGATTGGTTTATAAACTTGGGATTCTTCTTTTAGGCGATGGGCTAGTAACCTGTCTCTATTTGAATCTCAATTCTATCAAAAAGCCAAACAGCTGAACGTGGCCTTTCAGTCTTTTCAAGACTGTTGGCTTTGTCTACCCCGTAAGGGATATAGACGTGATCATATGTATGTATATAAAGTAAATTTATTTAAATGCTGTCTTTAGCGGACCGTAATCTCTTTAATATAGATTTACTTTCTGAACTTATTACAGTATGAAAACTTGAGTTGACACACACACAGAAAAGGATAATAATTGATATAATAATAAAAAAATCCTTATTTTTTCCTGTCCCTAATATTTTACCATACATTTTTTATGGACCTCCATAAAAATCATTATTATTTCTACATGAAAAGATGGCACAACCCATCTTGGTGATACTAGGCACTCGCAATATGCGAGGGTGAACATGCATATTGTCTGCGAGACGAAGAGCACTCGAAACACAAACTAATTATTGTGCAGATAAGGTCCATCAAAAAAATGTATTCATAGGAAGCATTTTGTGATTTTCAGCAACAAAATAATGTGATATGATGAACAACTGATAACAACAACTTACATCATATGTAGGGAAACCCTAAGAGATCTCAATATTCCCATGGGAATGGGAATTTTACTCGGGCTGATCTTCGGGACATACTGTGCAGTGTAATTTTTCGCTCTTTGACCAGAACTTTGTACGCACAACAAGCCATTTCCTTATTTCGATTGTAATTTCGGGAAAGATGCTTTCAACACCTTGTATAAGGAACATTTATGCCAACATACAGATATCTAGTAAATAATCAAATAACTTCTCTCGCGGTTTCGCTCGGGAACATTGTCTTTTATCGCTGATTCCGAGGGACCAGTACTTTAATCTGGATAAAAATTATCCAATATTGTACCCAGGATGCTTAAGTTTAATTGCAATCACACCCTCGAACCAGTAGTTTTTAAGTGATGCTTAAATATCAGATAGACAATTTTGTTTTATCACATTTTGGGATCGCGGCATCGCTCTTAGCAGAGTTATAGCTAAAAAGGTTAATTTTCTGTACTGCCGTAAATTGAGATCGACGGGGCGCAACAATACACCGGTGTAATTTCAGTTTTTATAGCCTTATTGTTGCTGCACATACTTAAAAAGTAGTTCCGAGTACATTAGATTTTTAATAGCAGTAGTTTTTTATTTCGTAAGGTAACTACATATTTTTTGTTCTGCAACAATTTATTGTGACTTCTTCTTCTTCTCGAGCTACTATGCGTTTTTCATTTCTCTCAATAACACTCAATGTCTCAAGAAAAATGAAGAAGGAATAAAAATATGACAAAAATAAATTAATAGGTATGTAATGTTTTTGGCTGAATGTAAAGTCATGTATTGTGATCAACTATCTAAGCAATTAGCTTAAGTACCAACCATTTGTATGTAGGTTAGTGCTTACAAGCAGGCAACGCCAGTATTCAATCTTAAAGAGATAGTATATCTAAGATAGCGAGTGAAATAAAGCCTGCATTTCCTGGGTCGGTGTCGGGCGTGCATATTCTGTGGTTCCGGTTCGAGCTCTGTGAATGGGATGCTTTATAAACGCTAACTAATTGCATGCGAGCTTTGATGCTAATTATATTAATTAATGGATAGTTATCTTCTGAATGGAGGAGGCACCAGAGAGAGTTATAGAAAAAAATAGAAGAAAGTCGTGTCATATAAAAATCTCATAAGTCAGATTTTTGTATATTAATGATAGTATGTAGGTTGCTTCACTTCGCACGCGGATTGTTAAAATTAAACAAAAGCTAGCTTCATTAACCAAAAGTTCTCTTTAATGTGATGGACTAGAAACTTGTCACGATCTCTAAATCTCAATTTCAACATAAAATTGAATGCGGCCTTGCTTGGAAGTCCATTTCAGACTATTAGCTCTAACTTTTCAGAATGAGATTTAGACTTTACAAATGCCAAAAATATTTAATTAACTGTGACTAACCAGTACGTTTGAAAATAAGCAACTGAAAGCAAAGAAAAAAAAACTAGGCAAAGCAAACTGAATAATTTCTCAAATCAGGTACCTACGGGGTTTATTATTCTCAGTTACAAAGCTTATTAAAACTTCAGCTATTGTGCATAATGTGACCGTGTGAATTCAGTTAACCAGCGATTACCAACTTTAATAAGAGTTAGTTATACAAGTCGCGTGTTTGCCGAGCACGCTTTTGCAATTTTAAACATTTCTAGGTCACTGTGCACTGTGCAATTTCTAGATATTGTAAATAAAGTTAAAATCCTACCCAAACATACATAAAATCAAGCCTCTTTTCGGGAGAGGTAGGCAGAGACTACATCTTTCTTCTCGCCAGGATCCCTGCAAACTTCTTTCGCTTCATCCAAACATCCTCTTCATGTCACGTTTTTATACCTTATAGGGTTAGACCGAGCCAATAGTCAAAACATCAAGAGCCTGATCGGGAAACATTTAGCTGAATGTCTTAATAATGAAATTTAGATTCAGAGCGAAACCACCAAAATTTGATTTATTCTTCAAATCACATTTTAATTAGCAATAAACATTGTTACCTGCCAGTTTCTGAACAAATCGAGTTGGGAACTTTCATAACCCGTCCATACCGTTCTTCAGGCTCCGCTAATGAAATAAACTTTCAGGTAGAGTGGAGAAAGATATTAATATTCATGTGAGCGGCCCTTGTAAATGTTTTATTCGTTAACGAGTCGACTGGATTAGGGTAATCATGTCACGTCGTATGTTAGCCTAAGCCTTCGCAATTAATTCGGAGTGTAATCAATTTTCAAGAGGAATTTAGTTTTGTTCGCTTACAGTGAGATACTTTATTTAGCAAAGTTATAGCGAGCGAAGTAAATTTATTTGTAAAAGCGAGAGAAGGAACGATATTAAGATATTATACTTCTTATTCTATGTTTAGCTAAGTATTTAAATTACCCTTACTTTATTTATTATTCAGCTAAGCTTGGTGTTGTCAAAAATAAAAAATACTCATAGAAAATATTAATAATTGCTTCACGCTTTTTAATGTCTTTATAGGTACCTGTAAAGACTTAAAATAAGCGGAACAAAGTTTGAAAAAAATACATCTATTTTTGATATTTTTCTGAATTGCTCCTGTGATATAAAAATATAAAGAAAGAAACTGACTGACACACTTTAGGGTTCTGCTGCTCTTTTTTAGACGCTACAATAATAGTGTTTTTCCATCACCTCTGTCTCGCCGGAAATACTGCTTTAATAATACCCTAAAAGCAGCTTACAATCAATGCCTGGGTACAATACGTCCGGACCCAGTCTTCAGTCTAACCCGCGTATTATTCCGCCTCAGTGTCACGGCTATGGCTAAAGGCACTGACACAGTAAGAGTTAAGTCTTTAGCGATAAAAGATTCATATTATTATAAAATTAAAAAACATAATTTCATGACTAACACAATAACATCTAATTTTTTTACAGACACTATAGACAAACCAACTTCTATCGATAGATGTCAAAACCTGTGTGAAAATTTTTATATCTATAATAATATAATATTAATAAATGCATAAGTCTGTCTGTCTATCAGTTATGCTTACACGGATAAACCACTGCACATATTTCTTTATCTTTTTTAATTTTTTGCGAATCCACGCAACAAAAGTAAATTCAATTGTATACATATTTAAGCAATGTTATTTTATCTACTAGTTCAAGAAGAATCTATGTTGATGATAAAATATTATATTCCTCAAAAAACTCACACTTATTTTAGTTTACGATTAATGCTTAAATTTTAAAGTATCCAAATAATATTTTATCTTCTGTTAATTTATCGTCTACAAGTGTGACAAGGCTCTTACGGATTATCTGCAGTCGACGTCTCGCCACCGTCAGCTACTGTAGGCTTAAGTTTTCATTATGTTTATTGGATAATATAATAATTCTCATTGAGCCAGCATGAGGCATGCTGATAGAGCGGATTGTCGATGCAACACTGAACATCATACAAAGCTATAGATAAATTAAGCTGTAAAATGAACATTAATTTTCAGAAGTTGTAGGGGAAAACAGTGAATACGATATTAAAACGAGTGGACGTTTTGTCTGAAATTTTAAGCTGAAACGTAGCGTAACGTATGTACGTATGTACTTATTATATCAAACATTGCTTATATATTCCGTTAAAAAATCAAGAAATTGTGCAAAAAAGAATAGAGCTACTAATCCAGTGTTACAATTCTCCAGTACGTTTCGTTTGGGTGTGGTTCCAAATTAAATACAATTGAACATTCTAAACAACCGTAGTATTATATGAATTAATTAAAAATGCCATGAATACATATATATTGAAGAACTATGGACCCTTTATCAGACGAAGTGGTATTATCCATTCAAGTTCCCCCATCTTGTGTCAGTTAATTTCCACTGGTTTTGTCTACCCCGTAAGGGATTAAGATTATACGCACGACCGTAGGTATGTAATTAATAAATACAATTTCAATCTTTTACAGAATATCGGCTCTGTTTACCCATAAGAAATATAGACGTGATATGGTTATGTATGGTATGTATGTATTTACTCAAGAACAGTATGAAAGACACACCAGCTGGCATTATTCCTCTAAGAATATTAGGTACGTTAAAATAAAATGTCATTTGTGTCCTTTGAAATGAGAACCGCAAATGTGCCGTGTGTAGTTCTGTGCCACAAATGATAAATCTCCTAAAGCAGTCGTGAAGTCGCAGATGGTCCGGATATTTTAGTAAATGAGGCCTACATTTAAATGAGAGGAGTAAAGAAACTCCTTTGTAAGTTAAAAATGGAGGTGGTATTGCATAATATGCTCTACTAATGCTGTTCATTTAGAATGCATTTAGAATATACATAATTGGCTTTTCATACGACTCTACTACAATAAGTTTTTCCTGAGTGTTTACATATATGTTATGATTTTTGTTATACAATATATGATTTTAGTTAAACATATAATCATAAGCACAAATTTACCATAACAATAATAAACATTGCAAACATTGACACACACACTCATAGGAATTTAGAGTTTAATATTTTTCCTTGTGGGGTAAACAGAGCCAATTCACTCAAAGTCAGTAGTACCTAAAGTAAGATTAAGAGCATAGTGAAGGTTTTTAGCCCATAGCCTAAAAGACGAATCACAAGTTTGTCATAAACTTTCTTTTAAATTACTTTTATAATCTGTTCAAAAATAAATCCACCAAATAATATGCCATTTGGCACTAAGAGACTCGGACTTTCAATGTTAAATACTTGTCGTAGTTTTTCCGATGCCGCCTTTAGTTTTTATAGTTCTAAGGCATCGTATGCGACACGACTGGCCATCTGTCACGGGCGCCGGGACACAGTAAATTACGTGCCTTCATCATCCCGGCGAGCTGACCTGGCCCGGGCTGCGTTGGGAGCCTTTCTGTTACAGCTACAGTAATCTGCACTGTTACAGGATTGTTGGGCGACAGTGATAAAAGTATGGCTGAAAATGGTAGGTAGATAAGTTGAAATTGGCAGCCTCAGTAGCGCAGACGGTAGTGACTAAATGTAGCGGTGGAAACACGGTGTTATACTATAATATATACGGGTATATACATAAATCACGTCTATATCCCTTGTGCGGTAGACAGAGCCCACCTTCTTGAAAAGAGATAGATCAAATTCAGCTGTTTGGCTTAATGATAGAATTAAGATTCAAATAGTGGCAGGTTGTCCATCTTCCAAATGAAGAATCCCAAGTTTTAAAAGCCTATTCCTTAGTCGCTTTTTACAACATCCATGGGCACAAGATGAAGTGGTCCTATTATTTTATTATTGGTGCCGGGTTACCAAGTTCTATCGTAATCCAACTGGCAATATTGTGTGATGTTTGAATTGTTTGAAGACAGAAGACAGATAAAAAACCAACATATTCAGGATTCTTTATACATAGACTAGTAGACTTATTATCCTGCCCTCAAGCACATGGACACTTTATAAGCTATGTTATGCAGGTTTGACGTCGTCAACGTGATCTATGATCTATCCTTAGGATTTGTCACTCGCTTAATCTTGCTGATGTGGACATTAATCTAATCCTAATCGTCTGAAGGTAGACGTTGTTAAACAAAGCAGACAGCTAGGAGCTTAAAATAAATATCGACATTAAAATTTTGCACATCTAAAAACGGCATTTAAATCGGAACAATAGTTTTTGTGTGACATACTAAAGACAGCGGACCCCGGTCTCCGAAGCTTAATGACAGAAGGTGCAACTGGGAATACTCCAAGATGAGATACATGGATACACACACAGTAATTCTAAAAACACATTTTTGACTTCTGTTAGACATATATTATTAACAGAGAAGAGTTATGAATGCAGATGAAGCGAATGCAGTTTGCAAGGATCGTGGCAAGTGGAAAGATGTGGTCTCTGTCTAACCCTCCGGGAAAGAGGCATGATTTATGTATGTATTTCTCACATACGATTACTAGCAGAGTGCTAAATTGGATATTAATGAAATTGATGAGACATCATCCATAACCAACCTAAGCCGATTTTTGGCGACATCTTTCATGTTCGGTACATGGAAGATGATATTTTATAAACTTGAATTAATACCGTACCTGTCATATACAGAAATAACAAATAACTCGGGAGCGTGAATCGACAGAACTTTTACTCCCCTATGCTCTCCAAATTGCACTAACATTCGAGTTAACAATGCGCTAAATAAAATTGAAATTCGCTCCAAATATGAACACGTCATCATTGCCTCACATGCAGATGCAGTAATAGCGAGGCTACACTGCCGAAATAATGTTTGCATCCGACTCACAGGTGTAATCTTGTACGTGAACTTTCCAGTTTATTTTCTCTTCCAATTTCGTCTGAGTGCCTGCCAAGGTGTTGTCTGATGTCGGCTTACGATGATGGATTCAAGGGGCATAATTGCGTCGAGCATTAACATTTTTGGATATAAAGCTAGATGTATACCTACAAGACTTACCCATTTTTTGACCATCCACATGTAAGACACCAAAGATGGCATCATTCTTCAGTCATCTGGCTCAGCTGCATCACTAGGGTGAAGCTCGGGATCGACCTTTGGCCCCGATCAAGAAGTACGTAAGTCAGATTATAGGACACTAAAATGCGCCACTTAATGAAAAATTCTGCTTATTTTCCCTTTCTGCAGTATTTTCGATAAATTTTCTCTTTGTGTAGATCCACATAAAGATAGACAAGTCACATTTCAATTTTACATGCGAAGTTAACCTTTGCGTTAATGTTATTATGATGTATTTAGACAATACAAAAAACAACATGCAATTTACATCTTACGTCAATTCGTGACAAAATTTGACAACGGTTTGTAATATAAAGAACTAATCCAGTGTAATATGACCCCGTGAGTTCTGAGATTTAACAAGCTTTTAAGTTTTCTTGCAGTTTCACGCCAGTGCTCAACTTTGTTTTTAAAATCTCCGAAGTTTCCTCGGCGCTGTTAGTTCAGTTTACTTCTGCTATTGGACCTTAATAATAGACCTAGCTTTGGCTATTATGATGCTGCATAGTGATTGCATTTAATCTATATTTAACGTGTAATTTAACCATGGATTTTAAAAAAAGTCTAACAAAACAATCTGTGCTATGTTCTTTCTGGCACCAATAACAGTGCCGTGTGGTTTCTGAACCAATGAAAAATAGAATAGGACCACTTCGTCTTTTTCTTATGGATGTAGTAAAAGGCGACTAAAGGATAGGGTTATAAATTTGGAATTTTTTTTGGCGATGGGGTAGCGACCTGTCAATATAAAAATTCCATCATGAACCAAACAGCTAAACGTAGTATATCAGTATTTCAAGACTTTTGGCTCTGTCTACCTCGCAAAGGATATAGACATAATTATATGTATGAATGTAAATCTAACAAGCTCACTTCGATTCCACTCGCTGACTGTCGAAGGAGACAAAAAAGTACAGAATATCTGACAGTTATTCCAAGGGCGAGGTAGCTCAACTGTTTGACAAATTTATGCTCCAATATTGCTTTTTCTTACATAATGTATTTTTTGATAAAGATAAAAATGTCACGATAACGATTCAATTAATAATAAATTGTCATTGTTTGCATAATTGTTTGCAAATTATAATAATAAAATAAAATATAACGCAGGATAAAAAAAAAGTCAAAACCAAATTTTATTTTTATCCCGTCCACCTAAGTAATGTTTACAAAATGGACGTATCCCATACATTGAGCACCGATATTGGCATAATGTAAAGGTGAAAGGGAAACAGAGGAAAAGATTTCCACGTGGCCCAAATCCTTTCATTATTTATAACCCATTTTCCACAACTACCTGTACGAAAACGCTTTGATTTCCACGTAACGGGAAATAGTGCATGGAATACGAAATGCGCCATTGTATCGTATAAAGAAATCGGAATAATATATAAGACTATTCCGATTGTAATGGTGTTGAGTACAGAAAACGCCGTAAAAGTAGAAGGATCCGATACCGAATCCCAGTAAGATTCGGTAAATATCGTAGAATTGATAAAAGTCATTTCGAGTACTAAGACAAAAACGGGTGCCGTGTGGTTCCCGGCACCAATAGAGAAAATTATAGGAAAACTCCATCTTTCCCATGGATGTCGTAAAAGGGCTAGAAGTAAGGCTTATATACTTGGGATTCTTCTTTAAGGCGACGGGCTAGCAACCCATCACTATTTAAATCACGATTCTATCATTAAGACAAACAGCTGAACGTGTCTTTTCTAGACTGTTGGCTACGTCTACCCCGCAAGGGATACATTCGGGATTATATATACGTATGTAAATTATCACTCCTCGTTACACCTTCACTATAAATTACACAACTCACAAGCACTTCAACCCACCCTTTAAATTTCATTCATCTTAAATCGGGAGAAATCCTCTTACCTCGCATCATTTACACTCTTTATTCATAATCGTGAATGAAAATCCTTACGGGGAGTGAATATTTTCCAACTATTTATGGAGGAAGGGTCAGAAAGCCGATTACAGGTCGCCTGAGGAACGCGAAAGCTTTCGCGTGTAATCCACTAATGTGGGCTTATAAAGGTCACCAACATTTAATAACCCTCTTAAAAGAATTTGATTATTGGGACCGAATAAATTTTAATCACGCTCATTGTGAATGAAACATTATCGACCCTGGCAGCTATTACAACAAGAAATGATAATGAATAAGTGATGCGTTAAGAAACTTCGAAAATAGTCATTGCTACGTGTCCGAGGTTGGATTTGAACCCGTGCCTTTGCATTTTAACCGGACACCTTACCGACCACAGATTCTTTAATATAACTTGCCTGCTACAATTTTTTATTACAAGCTGTTGCCCACGACTTTGTCCGCGTATATTTCGAATTTTTCCGCGTAAACTTATTTGCAGGCAAAGTCATGCCTTGAGGTCATTCAAATGACGATAACTTTTTTTAGTGAACTGATTTTGATGAAGCAAACTTTAAATGATTTTCTGAGTTAAAACAAAGCAATTGGTGAAAGTTTTAAGTAAATCGGTTCAGTACTTTCGGAGATAAGCGTGGTCATATACACAGACAGACAGACAAATAATAAAAAAAAAATTTTTTTGCTTTCTATTATTCATTCTAAGTGCCCCTCTATCCATTTCAGTCAAAAATACTAAATGTACAGACAAAATATTTTTACAGTTTTAATATATGTATAGATTATTATTATTCAACAAAAAAAGATGAACTTATCCTATTCTTGTCTGCAGGACACTAGGTATACATAAGTATTATATTATATTTACTGTATTTTGACTGACTATCAATCATAATAACTCTTAAATGATTAATGTGATTATCGTGTGGTTCCCGAAATTTTCGAAAAGGATCACTCATCTTCCCCACGGATATCGTACAAGGCGACTAAGGGAGGGGCTAATAAGCTAAGGATTCTTCTTGTAGGCGATGGGCTAGTAACTTGTCACAATTTTAGTCTCAATTGCATTATAAATCCATACAGCTGTACGTAGACTGGAACGTCATTTCGCAAAGTGGACTCTGCCTACCTTGCAAGTGATATAGACGTGACTAGAATTAATGTTAAACAAATATCAAACTTTTCCTTTTGAATAACTTCTGCCTTAACTTTAGCATGTAGTAGGTTTCTCATTAATTAACACATTGAGCTCAAAAGTAACTTGGTTTAATTACTCATCGAGTCATTAATAACTGAAATGTTCGAATAGTTCTAAATAGTGGTTGTTCAGGCGTAAGTAATCTCTCGAAGTTGTTCGGATTAAGCCACTGTAGTTTGTTTCTAAACCCGATGAGTTTAGAAACAAACTACAGTGGCTTAATTTTTACAATTTTAATATTACTCGTAATTTGGTTATCCATGTTTTTGTTTATTGATACATATTTCGCACATATAAAAAACATATAGACGTAAGATAAATTCTCGTTCTTTAGCCGTGTTATCTTCGATAAGCCCCGTCATTTTTATCGTCATGCAAATTTCATCATGAATTATTTTTTATTATAATAATTTTGTCTGTAGGTGATTTATACAACGTAACAAAATATAAGAATCGTTTTTTTTTTGCATAATAATTTGAGTGCGTTTGACTTCAATCTGCTTGGTGGTAAGCAAGATGAGGCTTAAGGTGCACCCAAGCTAGCCTAGGTAGCCAATATAAAAGGGATATATTTTTACGTGATTTTACCAAAATAGTCATAAAATTAAAATTTTAACTAGCTACATCAAAACATTGTCCGCAACAGAATATCTTCTTTTTCAGTATTCATCCTTGTGAAGTAAATTACACAGATGAACTACCCCAAGTTAAATTCCAAGCTACAGTTATGTGATAATTCAAAGATATTTTATTTTTAACAAGTAAATACACATGAGGAACATAATATATCTAAGAAGGATATCTAAGATTTTTCAAAAGTTTAAATTAAAAATATCATTTTCCATTTCCACCTTACCGAATCCGAAATCTTGTAACTCAAAGCAATTATAATATATCTAAACTGTCAAAACAAACCAATGAGAATCTCTAAGTAAACGCGCACTAAACCACAAGATTTAGCGTGCCTGCGCCGCGTCACACAAACCTTATGACGTTGTCCCACATGCGTCGTAACGCGGAGCCGCCCCCCATATCTGGAAACTTTACGAATGGGCCATTGCACTGGCTTCATGGCCCCCGTGAGTCTAGTGTCCCCCTATCTCAACCGGGCACTTTTGTAAGGAGTTTGTTTTCTTAATTTATATAGAAACTCTATATTCGGGTCATTGGTTTGAGGTGACTTGAATTTGAATTGTCTGATTTGCGGAATGAAGATTATAGTCTGGTAGTAGTTATTAGTAAACTATACGTAGGCACTTTTTTGATCAACTACTCATGGCAATATTTTTTTCAAAGTCGACGTTAAAACTCGAAATCAGCTCAAGGCTCAATTCCTATGCCGTGGTTCTTTTGTCCTTTAGTTTTCGCCTTCTACCGTGACCACATATAGGTATGATGAAGTGTTAAATCTATATTATGTCCAATGTAAATCACACTGCACTGAACCTATGTGTTTTAAGCTGTCTCGTCAAGGATCAACACACATACATTATTATAACGTCCCTTGTCCTGAGAGGTATGCAAACACTACGTCTGTCCACTTGTCACGATCTCTGCGTACTTAGTTAATTACTTAATCCACATTCATGAATATTTTCATGCAAGCTTGTCAATATATACAAAAAGATAGAAAGAGAAGTAAATTAAATCATCATCATTGCGCAGCCTAAATTATTACAAAATATAGTTACCCAACTAAGGCGATATAAAAATCAATAAAAATTAAATTAAAAGAAGTTCCTTCCCGCTCGGTCTCGGTCAGAAAGTTGCGACCACGCGACGTCCGCCGGGACCAACTTTGCCGTTTTGCGCTATGTTACCGGCCACTTACAATCTAGCTCAAATTAAATGCCTAGGGAATGTATGAGTCATTCTTAAACGATTTCTGATTGTAGTTGTAAGAAACAACTTTTATATTGATGCTACATTAGGTATGCGAAATTCCTGTATTATTTGTTTTAATCTTTTTTAATTTAGCTAAGCATAAATTACCAACTGGTACTTTGTTTACGTTTTTTTAAGTAATTAATAGGTCCTTTGTTCGCATTATTATTAATTGCTTATTATTTTTTTAGTTTCTTTTAAAATTTGGAGTTAAGTAATCACGTCGTACACAGTTAAAAAAAATCTACTAGGTACGTTTCACGATACTATCATCAAAATATACAAATATTCCAAATTCTTTTTAAAAAAGCAACTCGCACGTAGCAAGACCCTTTGAGGTTCGAACCGGACAAATAAATATTCACCAGGCCACTGGTATCGTGTATGGATGTAAATTCGAAACTGAAACATTTAGACCACGTCGCTACCCGGGGTACGGGAACCCTCGGCCGAATGTGCTCGGAATGCGATAAATACTCATGTTTTTGTTTGTTGTAAAAAAAAACGATAAAACAAAAGTTTTTTTTTTCAATATATGTATGTATCTAGTATTTTTGAACACAAAAAAACTGTGCCCGTTACTTCACCAGTTTCACCAATTTTGTAAACCTGAAGAATTGTCTATATTTTGCTATAATATACGTTTAGTATTAACCTAGAAGGAATTTTCACTACAAGCCCATCTCACTCTTACCGATACATAAATATGTATATTATATGTATACAATGACATGTCGAATTGTGTAAAATTTTTTGCGGGTGAGATGTCCCATAGTAAAGGTAACATAAGTTACAATAACGACGTATAATACAAATGTATGGGCTTTGCCGATTATGGTATTGCAATAATTGAAAATATTAATGAAGGTATCAGTTTACGATATTGATAGATTTCACTTAATGCTACCAAGAAAATAAGCACTTTAACTTATTGCAAGTACTATGTAGCAAACCTACCTAGTTCCTCTTAAAGATATCACTATGGTCGGACGGGAATCGATTACGGATAGATAGATTGATAAATAGAATACCTTTTACTGCACATAAAAATTATAACAATAAATTTATCTTAAACTTATGTTAATGTGAGTAAAAATTCACGGACGAAGTTCTAAATCAAATGCGATTGGAAATAAACCCCATCTATCGCAACACAAATACATACCTTAAAACCCAATCCAATTTATTTGGACGACATTCGGTTTAGTCGGTACACCGCAATGATGTTGACAAATCGACCAGCGCCCAGACCCGCCTTTTTGATGTTCTATCTTTTCCGAACGTTTACCGCGCGATACAATAACTCATTCGATACTGAAACAGAAGCTATAAAGCTACAGCAGCTATGGAAATTGCATTTCTTCAAGTTGTCGACTTATTTACAATCGTTAGTAGAGGCCTAGCCTTCAGATAAACATAACCCCTGTTCATACAAACCGAAAATATGCATGTCAAGTTGTATAGCAGGCGAGTGTATGTGCCAGCATGAGGCTTATTTTAAGGGGTTCGTACCCAAAAATGACAATAGTTTTAGTAGTTAAGTGGTAAAATTTAACTACAAAAGCAAAAATTGAAATTCAATATTTATTTATTTCAATATTGTATATTTGGAAAAACAACCATAGCACATTAAATGATTCCACGAGGCCTCCTTGAACAAAATACATAAAAGAGATTGTGTTTGAACACGTCTCGTTACGCCCCGGCCAAAACACGGCATTTCCATTAGACTATACCACCAGACGCAAGTTTTTCTCAACCTATTCTGATTCCAACAATCTCATCAAATCGACGGCGAAAGCCACCAAGGGAGCTGATTGAATTGAAATCCCCTTCACCTGACGCCATATTTCTTTTCCGGTTTCCCCAAATTGAACTTTTACCTACAGTTAAATGTACTTTAATCTGATTGAAGTTACGACTCGGATAAATAGCACCTTCTTACAACATTTCGCATTTTAAAATGTCGTGAAATGTAAAGTATCGCTTTTGTGCTGTGATTAATAGGTGTTGATTCAGTTTACCAAGAGGAATGTGGCGAATAGGTTTCGCAGATTACTTACAATGTATTAATGTGCTGATACATACATAAAATCACGCCTTTTTCCCGAAAGAAAATGATATAAAGTGCTGATATATTATTGGAATTCAATAAAAAGGCATAAAAAGCTTATGATTTTGTTACATAAGGTAAGGTACATTTCACCCTCCAAATAGGCTGACCAAAGGCTAAAATGGATGCAACAGTATACATACTTGCGGGTGAGGAAAGCAGTCTTGAGAAACAAATAGCGACGAATTGTTAGTTACAGATCGAACTGGATTAGACGATCACGACCACTCTGTCAGGAGTAAAACGACTCAGAAGCGACAGTTTACAACGGTGTTAAAGAAAAAACCTCATCGAAAGGGAAATATATTGATGGTTCATGTATATATAATCGATAGTGCGCGTCATAGCAGCTACAGTTATGTTTACGCTAACAATCATAACAATGCAATCCCGGAATCGATACTTTCAGCCCGCTCGCGTCGCCTAACGTCTCATAAGATATGCATGCTCTTCCACTTTATTTATTTACATGGGGTTAGACCGATAAATCCCGGACTTCCTATCGCGTAGGGGACTTTTATTGAACTTTATATTTAGTACACACCCATCGGATCAATATAGATGGACGTAAACTTTCAGTGCATCAACATCTATTGTTTTGACAGTTCTACCGTTTTCTTATCTCTATTTTATGTGAACTGTAAGGATTTATCTCAAATTTTTAAGCAAGCGCTATGTATGTTTACATATAAGTACTATTACCTAATATATAGTTTAAATAAGTAATATGTAAATGTTGAAGCATACATATATAGGAATGACCTTCATTAAACTTTGAACTAGTTTTGTAGCTCCACTAGACACAAATTAAAATTAACGATAAAACGAAACTAAGATTTGTTAACAAATATCTGTTATAAGAAATTAGTAAGTACTTTTTTGTCCTCAGAATCGAACCCAACTCATATAACTGTTGTGTTGGGTCAACCTTAAAGAGTAATCAGATCTTAATTGTAAAAAAAGATTTTTACTGCATGCTAACTAAATTTATATTTAAATGTTTTAATGGAAATCTGTACCGTTTAATTTAATTAATGTAAGATAAACAAGAAATCTTTCTGAATCTTGTTAGAACATAACAGATAAAACATTTGCAGGGTAAAATTATAGCAATTTAATTAAATGGGTTCCGCTGCCAAGATATTTGATAAATGCTTGAGCTTTCAAATAAGGTAAGTAAAAATTGATGTTGCTGAACATACACATATTACGACATGGGAAATTTAACTTTTAAAACTGGCATAAATTACTATTAACTGTGTAAGGAAATAATTTATTTACAATTTCTATGAGTTCGTTTTGTTTGGAAGCTCTATGCTAAATGACTATGATAAATTTTAATTTTATTAACACGTTAATACAATTTCACTGTGTATAAATAAAGATACACAAAGAAATTTCAATGACCATAAATCAGTCCTGTGAAAAACTCTTTTTAACATATGATAAATATTATACCTATATATCATTCTCTCTGAGTAAGTATGATCAAGCAACACACAAAAAAATGTAATGCCCAAAGGTGAAACTTGCTTTTTTTTGCACGTTTTCAGTTCTAGAGAGTTCCAAAATTAACAAAGGTACACCACATTTGCATATCTACTAATAGTTACCCAACTTGCATTTTCCGCAATCCAAACTAAGCAACCATGATTACGCATGCAGCCAACAATTACAAGATAACAATTCGTATTATGTTAGTTTAATATTGCTCCTTTATAAATTGTATTCACGTGTAGTACAAACAATGTGGATATAGTGTTGTTTATACTAGATCAGATGTTAAAAGGCAACTATTGGAATAGGCACATTCGTTTCAACATTATCCAATATGAGTTAGTTTCCACAGCTACGTTGCGAAAGTCAGACAGGAGTCCCTTCTTTTAAAAAACTGACTAACCTAATCTAGGTCAGTCAAAAAGCGCCCCGGGGCTCCTATACAAAGAGGTGAGAATGTATAACCTGGATTAGCCTCAGGAGGAAGAAGAAGACATATCAAATATTATTTTCTTCAAAAATCTCAATACAACAGGCACGTTTACGTTATTAATCATGTTACTAAGATTCAGAAATACCGACCGATTGGTAGCCCATCTCCTAAAAGAAGAGTATAAAGTTCATTGATATTTTTTTTAGACAGGCAGACACCATATGTTTTTATACGCGAACAGACCATAAAGTCAAGTCATTGAACACTTTTTTGAACCCATTGTATTTCATGAAGTCCTGTATTGAACCATAAGTTTCTTACTAGCATAACTAGTAATGAAACATACATACATGATTTTCATTGACAACAAAGTTGTACCGGCTGTACGCGGCCGCAGGTAAACACTGGCTAAAAGCCGAAAGCCGCACGGAATTAAGCCCATTATGACTGGACCGCAACATACAATAGCCCACGCATACAGTGTAACAGCATTGCATATGTACGCTGATATGATGACGTAGTATTAATTATAATTAAAGATCGATAACCGCCGAGCTTGCATAAAGAGAGTTATGAATGTGGATGATCCGAAGGAAGTATGCAGAGATCGTGGCAAGTGGAAAGAAGTAGTCTCTGCCTATCCCTCCGGGAAAGAGGCGTGATTTTATGTATGTATGTAAATATCGATAAAAGTTCGGAATGAAACAAATTGTTTTTGAATAATTTGTTTGGGCTGAAATCATTGCTGAAATAGGTTAACGAATACAAACATGGCAGTAAGATCTGAGAGAGAGCCGTAGATAGAGAAAAAAAAATATTGGTTTGTAATTTTAGTTTAGTAAAAAGTGATAAACATAATTAACAGTTGAAAATCTGTGATTGTTATAATTCTATCTACTTGGCCTCAAATTGACTCAAGTTATAAGGTCTTTGATAAAAATATGGCATAGCACTTTCGTAGAAAACTGCTACACGTTCTACACGGTATGCTACAACTGTGCTACGGCACGATAGTATTTACATTTTTTGCTTCTTAGGTATGAACGTCGCCAAGCTATTACGTCTTAAGAGCTGAATTGACTAAAAAAAATATTTCAAAACTAGTTGTCGTCAGCAATTTCGTTCTCCTATAAGAGTTTATAATAGTTCATGTATTCTAGTGGCAAAATAAAGTACGGACCGAGCTTACCAAAACGGGAATTTTTTTTTATTTTTTTTTTACTACTTTTTGTAGTTATTCTCACGTCCGCCAAGCACAACTCGGTAACCCAGGTTACACACTATTTAGTGTGTAAAGGTGTGAGCCTTGGTTACCGAGTGTACTATTTTCTTAAATTATGGAACATAGTACTGGAACAAGTATTGGAAATTATATTTTTTATAGAAATACGGTTAGGTATATTCAAAAGTCTTCATTCGCATTTGCTGCGTAGTGTCACCGGCCACGACACGACGTGCGGCAGCCATGACAAATTGGTCGGTCACAAAAGAACGAAAATATAGGTAAATACTAGATTACTTCATTACTTATTATTATTTGACTAAAACGGATTAATAATAACACTTTTTATATTATAACACGAAAAAGTTGAGAGAAATAAAACAATAAAAAATTACTGAACGTTATTAAAATAAGATAGGTACTACAAGCCAAGGAAGAGTTACATCAAGAAAGATTGTATAGAGATGTTCCTGGGGAATCTATTCTAGGTACACTAAGTTGCCACACCTTTGGCGTAGCATCGCTTTGCCGTTCCGTGTGACTAAAAACGGCCTTTTGACGGCCTCTGTGGCGCAGCGGTAATACGCTTGTCTGTGTCATCGGAGGTACCGGGTTCGAATCCCGGCCAGGGCATGATGAGAAAAGAACTTTTTCTGATTGGCCTGGGTCTTGGATGTTTATCTACATATATTTAGTATATTTATAATAAATATTATAAAAAAATTGTATCGTTGAGTTAGTATCTCGTAACACAAGTCTCAAAGAACTTACTTCGAGGCTAACTCAATCAGTGTAATTTGTCCCAAAAAAAAAAAGCAATTGAACTAAATAATTTATATATCTATGTATCAAATAAAGCCGCAAAAGAGCGGCCCAACTTTGGCTTCACAGTCGCCTGTAGAGCGCAGTAACGGATTAATAATTTTTTAAACACGAAGTGCCGTTTCTGTTACCTTGTCTATGCAAGTCTCCCGTGTGTCTCCCGTTAATTACCAGCTTTAAATACAACAATTGTTAAATTGCATTTCACGTCCAGCGATACACTTGACGTGGCTAATTGCCTCTGAGACCGGCTGTTCGTCCGGTTTAGGATTGTCATGATATCATTTTTGGACTTATTTATTTTATACAAAAATTAAATAAAATTCAAGGGATTTAAGTAATTTATTTGACGTCAACCAATGTTGTTAAACCATACGTTTTGACAATTATTAAGCGATATGAAGTATCCTATAATAATGAATAAAAATTTTTAATTTTGAATTTTTGGTTCCGTAGCAAAATGAAGAAAACAGAAAAATAGTTGCGTCATTTCTAGATGAATGGACAGACGTCTGCCTATATGCCGTGTGATTCCCGGCACTTTAAAATGGTACCACTCCATCTCTTTTCTATGAATGTACATTAATCTAGCGCAGTTTTGGCTATCATCTAATATTCTTTAGATTTTCCTGAGGTTGCGGAGGTCAGGCGGGAGCCGCACCTCTTCTCTAAAGGCGTGATTGTATTTAACCAGGATTTACGACAGAAGAAAGAAGACTGGTTTGCAGACTATAGAAGTTAAAAATACAATACAAAATCTTCCAAAGTTCATGCAACTTCCCAGCTTGATTTCACTTCTGAACCACATTGCAGCTCATAGGATCATGTATCACGTGCAAGCGCATACAAAGTTGCTGCTTTTAATGACGTCACGTTAGACCTGCGGTCTGAAGTTAAATTGAAACTGGTAGGCGCACCGCACACGTATGATTTATTAGCCGCATGTGAATTCGAGTTAAAAATTAATAACGGTACAGAAGTGTCAATAAAATAACGCACAAAATATCAAGTTTTTATCTGAAACGAGGTAGACATAGCCGAACACTTTCCAAAAGACCCTTATGATGGAATTGAAATGTAAAAAGCGACATGTCGTTAGTTCATTGACTAAGTAATAATCCCAAGTTGATGAGCTTTTTTCTAGATTAACTGTTATTCTACTGGGGAAGAGGCAACTGACACACACTATATTTTTTCTTCACTGTCAGCATACGGTGCACAAGACGAATGTACTTATTACCTTAGAGCCCTATAAGATATCCATGATTAAGTGGCCGTATTTCGAATTACTGGGAATCATTCACACTATCTTTGTGTTAGCTTTCAAACAGTGGATAAACATCTGTAGCCTATTTATTGAACGTGAAAATTCAACCAGTGTTCTGTTAGCCTTAATTGAGAGCATTGAAATACCTATGAGCCTTTTGGGTGCCGTTCTTGATTGAAACACTCATTAAGTTTCAAGTTCCGGAAGTTTGTGAGATACAATAATGTTGGGAGAACAAATTAAGACAATTCCTCCGTGATGAATTGTTTGAAGTTACGAATGTTGCTTCTTGTAAGTGGTATGGGAAAATACCACAGTTTATCTACATATCAACATACAGATTATATTTACACCGAATATGTTGAAATAGACTAAACCGTTGCCTAATATTTGCTAATAAGATAATTTTCATTAAAAAAAAGAATAGGGGCGATCGATACGATACGATCGGAAGTAGTTTCTGAATACACAGTAAATAAATAAAATAAACAGATAAAATATATACTGGCGCTCGACTTAACTCCACAGAACAAGAGCTAAGGCCATGCTAAAACCTTAAATATTAGAAGAAGTATCACATGACATCTCTCTTTCGCGAATAGCTGTACTGTGTAAGCCTGTCTCTACTAAATGTGGTGCGAAAAAAAATATACTTGGTTTAGAAATGCTCAAGTTATATAGCTTTTGTGCGAGGCTTTGTGAGAGAAAAAATTCAATAGTCGTTAAATTCAGGTCCATATCTGTGTGTGTGTGTATGTAGTGCCGTGTGGTTTTTCCATTCTCTTTTTTCATTCAACTCCAATAGGACTACTCCATCTCTTTCCCATGGATGTCGTAAAAGACGAATAAGAAATTGGCTTATATACTTGGGATTCTTCTTTTAGGTCTAGCAACCTGTCACTATTAGAACCTTAATTCTATCATTAAGCCAAAAAGCTGAACGTGGCCTTTCAATGCTTTTAATACTGGCTCTGTCTACCCCGCAAGGGATATAGACGTGATGGTATGTTTGTATGTATGTATTTATGCATTTATGTATGTATGTTTAGAAGGTTTTGAGTTTATTCGTTACAAACATACGTATATATATAAATGTTTTCCCATTATTATTGGTCTAGATGAATAACATTAACTTATATAATTTATACATTTCAGTTTGTTTAAACTTATTCATTTAAAAATTTACAACAGCTGAAAATTATTTCAAAAGCAGTACATTGTCAAGCGGTCAAAGGTATCGTGATATCCGGACGTCCCGTGACGGTCACAGATAAGACAAGTTTATCTGGATAACATAGACAGTCTTGTCCTTGGAAATCATGCTATTGAACCCTTTGTAACTATTTTGTGTGTGAGTGATACTAAAATAGTTTCACACGTCCTACTTTCAACAGACTTAAAATTACGATGTTAATAAGTCAGTGAGTTAAGTTAATAAACTTCCATGCAGTTGCTTATCCTACCGTGGTAAGGTAGACAGAGCCAACAGTTTTAAAATGACCAATACGACATGCTCAGGCGCATTGCTCACTAGTAAAATTGAGATTCGAATAGTGACAAGTTGGTAGAACATTCCAAGTACATATATTAGCATTTCCCTTGATAGACATTTACAATATTGCGAAGTGATATATTTATAGTTGGCACATAGGACATCTTTAACGGTTAACATACAGCAGTCGTTTACAAGAGAATAGCAATTTACACAAAAAGTTGCAAACACGTTTCGTTCCTATCTTTGAACAAGTCAGAAAAACAGCTGTGATTCGTTTATTCATATCACGTTTCGTTGTATTCATTTCTATGATCGTAAAAAATTTCATCGGATATACTTTCTGCAGCTTACGCTATATTTGTACGTGATATTAATTTTGCATATGACTGTGTCTCCTTTTAAGACGTATGAGGGGTAGGCAGAGAGTACATATTGATACTATTATGATGCTAAATATCGTGAACCCAACGTTTGCCATAATCCATCTATAATAGCTATATATCTGGATGTGTTTATATCTTTTATTAATATTTAATTATTTTTTTTCAATTTTATATAGATATCAAAAGCTATTAAAGACAAAATAAATAAACGCTCCATCTTTTTAAAGCACCATTTAATTGCAATAAAATATAAAGCTCACAAGAGAATAACAAACCTTATTACGTAACATTAAAGTATGTTTATAATCAGCATTGTTAGTGACAATATCTCGAGTAGTTTCATTAATATCGTCCCGCCAAATCCTGTCCAAGACTGTCTACGACGTCTGCGCTTGAAACGTTATTATCTTTCCCCAAAGCTCCTCTTCCGATCCAGTAATCTTGCCAAGTGTTTTATTTTTATTATTTATACACTCAAACACACATCTAAGAAATGTCTATACTCTCATGTGATATTTTGAAACATTTTCCACAAGAATTGTTGGCAAAACAAAACGCACTTCTTTGAAATTGAGAGCCCTTTGGTCTTCAAGTGAAAGTTTTATATTCAGGGCTCTTGTGTTTGTTTTCTTTATTTATTTGATTAAATTTTGTTTAGTAGTAAATATTTGTTACCTGAGATAAGATTTCGATAAAATTTCAACAAGACTTTATTTTTAGTTCAGTAACTTTGCAAAGTAAAATTAGTCACGGCTTGATTTTCAATTGTGGATTTTATTTACAGAATTGTCTTTAAATTCAAAATACGCTTTTGTGTGATTACTCACTGATACTTGCATCAAATGGTCCATTGTCGTAGTTTGTGTAACGTCCTTCAGACGGCGTCTCGAACCAATAGCAACAGCACAGAATTATATTAAAAAAATCAGGAAGGATTTTTTAAAACTCAATCGCTTTTCTATTTAGACCAATTAGAGTAGGGGACAAATAAATCGAAATACATCTCTTTTAGAATTAGATATTTCTTTCATTTTGCAATTTTTATGAGTTTGGCTTTCGGCTTGTATGTACTTCCACGGAAAAAGAAACATGGACATGAATGAGCTTCCATGCCGTTGTAATTAAAACCGATGCAAAGAGAAAATTTAATTAGCATCACTAAAGAAACATCTCATATTTCTCTGTGGCGTAACTTCGAGAAATTAATTCGACCAAGAAAAATAGAAGTTTCATAGTGCTCATTATAAGTTAGTATTGGTGTTTTAGCTTCTACACTTTATGGTTGCAATTTAATGCGCTTGCTGGGTACTTAGCGAACTTCTGGTTCTTTGTGTAAGGGGTGTTTCTTGGGGCAAAATCACGTCATAAAGCTGTCTGCTCTCGGGTACTCTCCTTCATAGTGCTAATAATTT
The DNA here is from genome assembly GCF_032362555.1 of Amyelois transitella. Taxonomy (NCBI): domain Eukaryota; kingdom Metazoa; phylum Arthropoda; class Insecta; order Lepidoptera; family Pyralidae; genus Amyelois; species Amyelois transitella. The sequence continues at coordinate 4,205,120 of NC_083509.1, forward strand.
ATTACTCAAAAGGTAAAGTTTTGCCGCTAGATGATTAGATAATTATAACATTCTAATAATGTTATAATTCTTGAAAATTTTATTGAAGCAAGACATTTTTTGATATTTTATAATCAAATTGAAATGATCAACGAGTACGGTAAAAAAGTACCGACTGTTACATTGAACTCTTATATCTAGAATATTTTTCATCATTCTACTGGCGTTAGTCGAGTGGAGAAAAACCAGAAGTGTGTCTATGAATACTATTGTTCCGATAACACCTGAAATATTACGCAGTTATTATCTTGTATTAAAATTTACCAACATATCAAGTCAGTCATAAAAAGATTGTTCGCTAGCTAAACCTTGACTATTACAATTAATGTAATATGAATGAAATGGCACTAAATCTCATTACGGTAATGGTCACAAACTTATTGGTGCTTCTATGTGCGTATGTTCCATCACAACCAAATACGAGTGTTCATTTATTAATCTCTTCCGAATTCCCGCCAAAACGCTGTCTGCCGTGAAATTGAAAAGCCTCTAATGGACTGCATTGTCCGTTGACAGATCAAAAAGGAGGCGTTACGGAAGGCAATCCATAATTAATTTGCAGTCCCTTCGATGAAGGAATGGGTGTTTACAATGGAAACTTGTTGGAGGAAAATGGATGTAGACAGTAGGGCGGTACCTCGTTTTAATCAGCGTAAAAATGTGCTACATATTACTTTGGTGTTACTTAAGCAACTACGTGAGTTCATTTCTTGATTAAAAAATGCTTAAAAAAATAACATTATAAGTAATGTTCCGCTTTTACAAGCGTTCGAGTGACAAAGAAAATAGGCACGTGTTAGTGTAGCCACGTTAATCTGAATTATGTGTTTATTTTTTTTTATTTGTTTCTATTTTATGATTATTAAGTACTTGGATATTTTGAATACCAGGATATTGTTAAAAATTAAAGTCTAAGCAGTTGAAAAAAAAAAGTAATTTAACAGGTTGAATAGTTTGGTTTAATAACAAGATGATATTATGAATTCAAAATTCATACATTCTCGTATAATGTTTTTATAACTTATTGGAAGTCTTAGAGGCCACGTTCAGCTAAATGTACATATATATTCTCTAAACAATCAACAATCTGAACAAAATAGGGCGCTTTCTAAAATCAAGTCACGATTCAAAACAAGGAAGAAGACGTGAAACTAAGTATATTTTTTTCCTCCTGAGACTGCCCAAATTACGCTCACGTCTAAACAGAGATAAGCTTAATTAATCTTAAAACCCCGGAAAACTCTTGTTCTTTCACACGTTTTCGCCTCAAGCATTTAGCTATCTAAATAGACTTGCTCGTCCATCCGCTTACTTACGTGAAAATAAAATAAAACATGAATATATGGTTCAGCTGGCAGAGAATGTCTTGTGGCATTAAATCCAACTGTTGTACATTTTACGTGCAGATAAATAAAAACTCGAATCCTGTTTCGCGTTTTCTATTACATGTATGAAGTTTATCAACATGTTTTTTATATCATCTTAAAATCTGATACTTCAGAATCCATTGTGTAACACAATGGTAGAAATAATAATTTCGCAAGTAATATCTTAGCTACCTACTAGTAGTTTCATTTATTAACTTCAAATATTAATAATCCTAATAAATACTAAAAGCTAAAAGCGGTAATATTTTTGCCAAATTATTATCTATAGCTTCTGAGAAAACACGGCAAAAGTAACTCAGTTAATGCCATTACTCAGAATTACCCAAAAAACGTACATTACTCAGGAATAGTTACAAAGCGAACATGATTCCCGTCCTTTTATCCCGTAATAACCAGGTCAGTCATTCCCTAACCCGTGTGTAGTTACAGCAGAAACATCTCATTACCAACGTTTCGTTCCCGGAAAATGGGGGTTAATTTCATTAGCGAGAACCCAACGAATCGTGTGATAACTTTACTGATGTTATGTGGAGATCCCTAGAGATCAAAATGAATGTTTGCATGAGCACGCTGACAGGTTAAGTGTTCCGTTAAAACAATTGTTTTTGGTTAATTGCAAACAAATATTTGAAGTTGGTGTTTAATTCTCAAGGAAATATCTACTTTTGTCTGAGTTTGTAAAAGATATAAACATAGACCAACGGTTGCTTGCATATGTCATCATAAACATCTGTATACCAAGGCACGACGCAGGATTTTAAGCTAACTATAATGACTAGTTGCATCATCATAACATCCATCATTAAGTAGTCTTCCATAAGCTTGTTCCAGTTAGATTTTCCCGGCCAAAGTACCCAGGATCCTGTTGTGTAAATAGGTAAATGATCAAATTACACAGAGCGATCACGTCTAGGTTCTTTCGTGATCCTGCAGGGAATCGTATGATACTTAACATGACAAATAAACTTTACACAAAAATATTTGTTCAAATATCATTAATCTAAGATATTAATTAGCTTTTAAACTTTGGATTCTTTTAGGCGATGGGCTAGAAACCTGTCACTAATTGAATCTCACTTCTATCATTAAGCCAAACAGTTGAACGTGGCCTATAAATCTATTCAAGATTGCTGGCTCTGTCTTTATAGACGAGACTATATGTATGTATGCATATTTTTACAGAATCAATTTATGAAAGGGTAACTTCAAGGTTTTTTGGGCTACTACTACAAGCTCAATCGCCATTAACAAGTGTAAACTTAAACGATGATCCAATAGAAAATCTGAACGAGTATTGATACACACTTCATTACCATAGCTGATTGGACAGAGGTATTGTCGAATTTTACATGCAGGTAGCAATTACGGGAACAGGCGCCTCGACGCAGAGCCCCTGTTCTGTGTAATTATAGCTAGGGGACCAAAAGTTTACTACAAAACACTAAAGCCATCAGGCATAACAAATTTGAATTCAGAATGTTATGTTTGCTTCGGCGTTGCTGTTCTTTGTAGTTTGTGACATCTTAAGATTAGCGTGTACTCCGTACGATATAAAACTTCTTCCTCCAGTTTTCTTTTTGCTATTTCCTTCTTGGTTGATTAACATTGAATGGTCTTTTTAGTGATATTTATACTTACAATTCGTTATTCCGATTAAAATTTTAATTTGTATCTTATTGTTCAGATTTCTGTAATTAAGAGATTTTCATATTTGTATAAGTCCAAATAATTAAATAGATATTTTAATTAGCTCCACTATAAAGTCTTAAATTATAAGAGACACATTACGTTTAAAATAACAAATACTACTATTGCATTAAAGGAAAGTCGTAATGGTAAGGATTATCTTGTATGGAAAGAAATATTCCTATAGATGCTAATAAATCTAATAAATTATGTGATCAATGTAAATTTCCACAAAACATTCTGAAAAGTGTGTGAGGTTTGTTGACCGCTAGTTGTATATAAAATTAACTTTATATAACCCGTTACCCCATCATTCTGAACCCTTCTGTTAAGTATTTATTACTGTGCTAAAGCCATCGAATCGGTGGACGAATTAAAATACCTAGAGGGACAGGACACAATCGCCACACCTCACTAATTGGCTCGCTCGACCGTCGCAACCGCTCGATTCGCAATTCCGGATCGCTTTTTATTGTCATCGATTTTTTATTCAGTTAAATGCCACATTTGTTGTAAATCATCTGTGCTTTATTTTTTTATTTATAACTTACAACGGATGTCGTTGAATTTTATCGATTTTGTTTTTATTTTGTGAGGACAGATTGAAGTAATCTTCGACTGTGCTGTTTATGAACATACAAATTTCTAACATCAGAATCAGAACTATTTGGTCGAAATGCAGTAACACTTTAACAATTTGTGAGTGTTACAGAATTTGACCATCTTGAGGAATTTAGAATGAGTTACGAATAAGTTTTTGTTTCGATAGAAAATATACTATGTAATAAGTTATCGTATTTCGTCAAATGTATTCATCTATTTTTACAACCAATTTCTTCACTATAAGGTCTTTCAAGAGGCAGAGTGTGTGAAGTGGGTCAACCTAGGATCACCCTCTGAATCATTTATAATCATCATAGCGACGTTTGGACCCGCAAAAACAGCCAACGTCGACCCATAGTCAGAGCGGACTCACTTTTTGCTTCAAACCCATCTATTCACTTATGAATAAATAAAACAATGTCCCACTATTAAAAAGGGTCTCATAGGCTTTACACTTTTTTGTTATCCACTAACAAGCAAATGCATTGCAAAAAGTTGCCTATGAACTTTTGTATTGTACACCTGTTAATTAAATGCAGGCTGTTTTTAACACGTGATGTTGAAAATATTTGGAAAAGCGCTAACTTGCCACCATTTTTCTGCTCCAATATAAAATTACCTTATGAATCTATCATCTTCTTTACTGATAATATACCTTTAGCCGAGATTGATAAAGATAATGCGTGACAAATTACCCAAAATGATTTAGATTCATAGGAAGTTTATATGATATATGTATTTTTATTGCTATTAACCATTTATTATTCAAAGATAATAACGAGCCAAAAATAGCCCACGTCCATAAATCTCCTTTTAAATTTTCTTAAAATCTGAACAGAAATTCTCACGAGAAATCATTGAAATTCATTCCATTCATTAAGAATAAGCCTTGTGATTCCCAAAAGAATAATCCTCGAATTAAACGGATCATCGGTAGGCTGATAATTTTTTAAGCTCGTGACTTCTAAAAATTATTACTCAGGTCACGCTCCGGGCCCTTAATTAAGAAGTTAATAAGATCGAGACCCGACCTCTTTTGCGGTGATCAATAAAGGTCACAAAATTCGCGCTAATTGTTCATTCATTTTCCGTAACTTTGGCCACAGTATAAAAGCAATACTTTTGTTCGAGATTTCGCTCTCAATGGAAAATGGACCAGATGTGACACGCTTTAAGAATACAATTAGGTATCCATAGTGTTATTAAACTCCGGAGAAAACTAACTGAGGATGATCTCATATTTGCATGTTGCCAGCCGCATACTATAGTCTCCAACACAATACTTTCCGACATTATGTTCACCATTTAAAAATAGTCTATAGAGTTTCAGGGCAGTCTATAGGACTTCAATTGTTAAAAGGCATTTGAGGGCTTTTAAGGATATGAGGTTAAATCGTTTCGGATTCGAAAACGGATAAAAGTTTATGACGTCCTCCTAGCATCGCTCGGTCACCCAGGGACTTACTCCTAAAATAGGTTATCTCTTTTCCATTAACATTAGTACAGTAGTTATTGAGTTCTAGAAAGGATTCCTCCAGTCAATTACGTAATCACGTATATTAATTTATAATTACGTATCAGTAATCATAAAGATACCTGGTTAAAGTAAAATTCATTTATTTATAAGTTGCACTCTAAATACAATACATAATACTCTTAATATTTGGGCACTAGCACAATAAATCCAAAAGCAGAATTAGCCGACTTCCCAAATATGCTTAAGCTACATCGTTACGTCATGAATACCGAAGAGCATTACCACGTACGCTAATAGCCAATATCTGCCGGCAAAATTGCCTTCCTAACGATATTTCAGCTGCTAGTAATAAAACCTATAATCCTATTACAGGAATCGTTTTTCGCACACGTGGACATTATAACCGTGAGTCTGAGATAATAATTAGGTGAGAATGCTAAAATGTAAATTTAGCTTAGGTAAAGTACCTAAATCCAAGAAAGCATTAAAATTGTACTGCAATGCCGTGTGGTTTTTGGAATTTTAGTCCATTTCTTTTCTGTAAATTATAAGATCGGAGTTCGTACCCAAGACTTGTTGTAGTTCATAGGTTATATTAATCTCAACTATAATTATAAATGCGATAGTAATTCTTTTGTTGGTTTGTTGTCTCTTCAGCTTTTCACGAATTACCTACTGAACCAATCTTCTTGATTTTGGGCATATATAATTGAGTGTCTCGAGAAGGACATAGGGTACCCTTCATACGTGAAATAAGCAAAAACTAGTATTATTTTGTATGTGGAGCCGAAATTGCGCGGACGAAGCTGCGAGTAGGAGCTAGAACACAATAAAGACAGTGAGTAAGCACTTAATAAGTTTATCACATCAAATAATCCAATTCAGTGTTTTGCAAAATTACTTTAACGTAATTACCCTGAAATTCTAATTTCCTTTAATGAATTTATCGTTTGCCGATAACGCAGTATATTTGAGACATTAAAAGCGTGCATACTATCGATATTGCTTCCTTAACGATGTTGCCATGGCAAACAAAAGCCTTAATTTTATTAGAAGCGACCCGCATCGACCTTTGTTAGCTTGACTCGAACTCAAATTAATGAGGTAACAGATACTTATTCCTTTTTGCAAAACAGGTCGGTGTCAAGTATAGTTTCAGAAATGTGAACTACTTACAAACAATTATTATAATATAGTAGAATACCTATTTTTCTCATTGAAAAATAACCCGTTTATGATTTAATTATATCTTTACACTTAGACAAAGATATATTCACAACAAATGGCTTTTGAACCTTAGTAAACCAGTTTAAGCATTTTCAAGGCAAGAATAAATAAGCATTATTCGCCTCAAAGTGGTCAAAATAATTATTTTAAGCATCTTTGTCTCTGTATTAACGTTACGAAATTAAGAATTCAAAATCGATCGAACCAATCCTCTTCTAAAACGTAACGTTCTAGCAGTAACCCTAAGCAACAATCTACTTGCTGGAAACTCCCGTAAAACAAACTAAACAGAAAAAATTACATTAGGTCGAGAAAATTGGCCGTCAAAAATGATATATGAACCTCGGTGCGAATTATTTTTTTCGGATACTGACCCAGTTAGAAAAAAACCTCATGATAGATGACTATTGTTTCTTTAATATAATAACCTTAGTAATAATAAATGTTTCCTCGAAGAAAGCTTTTTGTGGCTCCGATTTCGCGGGATATTATCTTAATAGACAGATTGACAGACAGACAATATTTTTGTTCTATCAAACAAATATTATACAAATACATGCGAATATATGTTTTGTTTATGTAGGTTCTTGCTATCTCCTGACTTTAAACAAAATAAAAGATTTTAGTTATTTATCTTACTATCTGAATCTTACTTCTATGATTAAGCTAAACGCTAACTTGGTCTTTAAGTTGCTAAAGTAACAAAAGCTCTGTCTACTACGTAACAAATGAAGACGTGATATAACTGTGTATATATAAAATTATCTTTCTACATACATTTGACGCGATGAGGGAACAAATATTGTTAAAAATTGTCACACAGCTAATCTTTCAAGATTAATAAGGAAATTCTAGGTATTTATTCCATGTGTTCAACAGTTTATGATAAATTTGATGATATCTATAAATGCAATATAAAATTCAGGAAATGCTGATCTAATTCAGGTAGAATTCGAGACGCTTTGTCTCGACTATGTAAGGTCTGATTGGAGCTTCAAATAAATTCCAGTCACTAACCCGTTTGTCCCCGTCCATACACGTGATCAGACTTTCCTTAAAATGCTCTATTTTGACAGTGCGATAGGAATGTAAAATTCGTAAGATTTATGTTCCCTCGTGAAACACTGGGCGACGGATCACAGAACGACATAAATCGTTCCTGAAATATTCCTTGTAGTTTTCTTGGGAATTTTTAAATTTTGTGTTAGATATTGTCATAGGTATTTTATGCTAAAACATCTGCTTTTATTTACCAAAATCTTGTCGTGAAAATAGCTATGAATTTTCCGTCATAAAGTAATAAACTACATTTAAATCGAAAAATTTCTTTCTTTTTCATATCCCGTAAGAATTCCGGGATATCCTTTGTTAGTTATTTCCTACACTTCTCAGGGATCTATGGCGTGGTAATAGAGGCTAGTCTGCATTGAATTTGATCAACTTGATTTGGTATCAACTGTAGGATGCCTGTTGCTCAGTACCGCCAAATTTTATAATTTTTTACAATTATACTATACCAAAGAAAATTATGTTTAATCTGCGGATTCATTTGCGTGCCAATTGAAGACAATGTAGTATTTTGATATATTACCAGTTTCTGTAAACTTTCATAAAAACTTATCAATAGTTTTAGCGTGAAATAGTTACGAGTATTCTTTCCAAATCCAAACTTTTTTAAGTTTTAATAATATTAAAATGTCAGCATTTATCATAGGGATAACAAAACAGTATAACGATACCTAAATCCATAATGTTGTCGTGTTGATGATTTTAAAGTTCCTTGTGGATTCGAGCAACCCTAAAGTTTCGCAATTTATATTCATATTTTAAACCTGACCGATGAAACTCCACAACCCATGTTTATATCAAACTTTGGCTTGTGAAATTCCTGATAAGCAGACGAATTTAGGTCATAATAATCACGAACTAAAATAAAAAAATATGCAAATCTTCAGTTATATATTTAGAAGTACTCATGTAGAAGCATTGCGGTGGAGGATGCAAACGGGAACCCGTAAAGATGAGAGAGAGACAGAGAGAGAGAAGATCCTCAGGGAGATTACTAGAAACTGCTGCGAGTACGGGACATACGGATTGTGCGCAAACAAAGTTGCGGGCAAAAGCTAGTTTTATTATACCCAGATTAAACGGGTGACTTCGCTCCATGTTAAATGGAAATGTAAGTACTCCTGAATCTCCTCTAACAGTCTGACTACTCACTGTTCAGAGATAAAATACTTCAGTGATGACTGCAAGAGATTTTCGAACCAAAATACGCGATCAACTTAAAGGATGTATGTACCTACCTATATTTTTGTTATCACATAATACTCGTATGATCCATACAACAAATTAATTTTAACATTTCAGATTTTCATTATTTTTGGTTAATTTTAAAAATTACCTTAATAAAACTAAAATAAATCAAAATAAAACTAATTAAAGAAAACTAAAAGTTAAATCTACAAATAGGCTTAAATATAAAACTAACACTTATTTACAAAAATACAAGTCCCGGCATATCGGAGTCTTGAGGTAAAGTGCCCAGAAGGCTGGCAGTAACTTACAATTTGTGTGTTGCATTTAATTTTTTTAAATTTATTCATTTAATTAAATAATGTGAAAACCTTTTGTTAAATATTCTTTAAACTTGTGAAGCTAACTAGACATTTTTTGTATTGTTTTTTCAAAACTATCTTAATAATAAACGTTTTAGGGCAGACAGAGCCAATAGTCACAAGACTCAAGCTAAATGGGATTGAGAGATGAAGGCAGGTTGCTATAGCCAACCCTTGTTTATGAGCTTGCATTAGATGAAGCCGCTATTCCCTTAGTTTTCTTATACGATATATGGAAAAAAGTAAAACTTGGAACCCGATTGATAAATAATTCTACTTTTAATGACTACACACCTACAACATAATTTTGTTCAAGTCATAAGATGAAGAATGAAGATTAATGAGTGACTATATCTGTCAGTCACTCCGACATCCGCATCACCACTTAGGAACATAAGTATTTGTTAAATTTACCTGAATAAAAATTTACAGTAAGTTTACCTTTAAGAATAAATCACACTTTATATGTATCAACTGTGATTTGAACACAAAAATACACCAGTATTTGAATTCATATTTTTGAGGGATCCACCGAATGTTTCATACAAATAATTGTGTCGTATGAATAATTCAGCAAACTGAAGAATACGATTACTTACGTCAACAAAACTCAATTCAAACTTTACTGGCAATTTATATGAAAATGCTTTTCTTTTATCTTTCTCGAATTCCACCGCTTAGAATTCACTTCTTTTACTCATCTTATGAAAAAGATTAAGTATTCTTCAAATGGATGAAGCGACCGTTAAAGCTTTTAAAACAAGGTACAAATTTTTCTTTATTTTCATTTCATTTATTTAGAAAGCCTCGCTAGCTTTATTTCTTTGACAACATTTTTCTGTCAAAGGATTAACATGAACGGCAATATACTTATTTTGTTTCAGACAAGTTTATATAGACACTAATACAATTGACGTCTTTAATCATTACTGGGTAGACAGAGCCACCAAGGTTGCGTTTAGGTAGATGACAAGTTTACTAACCAAATAAAAATGAAGTTGTTAAACCACATGAAAAAGGGGGTGTTGGTAATCTTAGTTATTTTTGGCAGATTTTTGATGAACTAGGTCTGACTTTGCAACATGAAACAGGTTGCCTAGGTATCGGTAGGCTTCTTATATGAAATCTAACGGATGGTTTCAACCAGTTTCTCCCATAGTATGGTTTTTCTGGTCAGCACTGACAAACTTAAGTTTTTAGCGTTACTAAATATTTTTGAACTATTGAGACAGAAAATCCTTTGTTTTTAAATCTTATCTTATAATGATTACCAAATTCAACCTTTCATAAATCTCTTTGAAAAATAAAACCCCAGTACAAAAATCCCCAATAAAAAGACTCCAAGACATAAAAGGTTCTTATCCTCAAAATTTATACCATAAAGCTCGATGACAATCCAATAAGAGTAATAAAAAGTCCCCATCGCTCGAGACCAGAAAGCCAATCAAATATTTTCATAACGTTGGGATGTTATCCTTTAATATACCTACCGCCCACTGTATTATTACAATCCGCAATACATACATATTGAATAATACACAGTCCATGAAAAAGATAAGACTTACTATTAATGTAATCACAAAAGTTTGAGAAAACTGATGTTTGTTTTCTGTACCCAAATCTAATTATACGAGCTCTTTTAACATATCTGTATAATAAAATAAATGCTTGTTATGGATATCGTTTGAAGAAAACATAAGTTTTGTAGTTCCTATGCGATGTGTGCCGTGTGGTTCACAGTACAAATAGAAAAAAGAATAGGACCACCCTATTTTTTTCCATAGGTGTGGTAAAAGGCGACTAAAGGCTTATAAAAATAGAATTCTTTTTTTTGGCGACGGGCTAGCAACCTGTCACTATATATAAATCTCACTTCTATCATTAAGCCAAACGACTGAACATGGCCTATTAGTATTTTCAAGACTGTTGGCTCTGTCTACCCCGCAAGGCAAATAGACGTGATTACGTGACTTATGTACGTGACATTTATGAACGTTTTAGTACCTTTGCCATTTAGGTATATTAACTGCTTGTATAATATTTTGTTGATAAGCAAAATGCAAGTGATAATGGATTACGTCAATGATAGTGGAATATTTATTTGTATGCCTTCTTACATATCCTACAGTTAGTCAAAGTTCATTATTGCTAAACGAAGTTTACTACTTTAATTGATAGAATTTTTGGCTCAAAAAAGCAACAACCATCCAATAATCCTTACAAAATGTTTGCTTTAAAATTTGCATTTACCTTTTCTTTCATAAAACCACAAAATTCAGCGTTCCGCTCTCCGGCGTATCTTCGTGTTGCGTTATGAGTGAATTCGGCTGTGTCATGCTACAACGAAGGTTTTGTAAGCTGTTCACGGGCCAGATTTCTGGGCTTTTTTCTGGGCAGGTGATGGATTGCCCGCTGTTTTCTTGTGTAATTTCCGGACACTAATTGCCCTGGGCATCCGTCACGGTTTTGCTGAATGAAAAAACAAGCGTTAATGCTTCGGAGGTAGGAAATAAATTCTGTTCGGTTGTGAGCCGCCATATTGTTACGCAAGATTGTGCCAAATTAAGATAGACACGGATAGTTCGTTCCGTTTTGCATGATTATTGTTGTAACTGATAAGGGCGTGATTTTATAAGCATTTGAGATTTAATATTACTTGTATAAAAATACGTTTAACCATCTTAGAAGCCATCAGTGTCATTATCTATATATCTTAATTTTTCAACATACTGTTCAATTTATAAAAATAAAAAACTTAAATTTTTTCTTTGATTCTGTGTCAGGATACATATGTCAACGAAGCGACTGCCGTTTGAACTTGGCAACCTTTTCAGAGGATCCTAGTTTAGTGGTTCATGTTTCAACAACCAGGATACATAAAAAATGCCTGGATACATTCCAAGAGCATCATTTATTAATAAAACTCAGTAAAGAGTTTTCGGTTAGCCGCGGTGGGATTTGAACCTATCACGCTTTTCAGCCTGATATGTACTTTAACCATTCGACCGCACCACCTTTGTGAGCCTAATGGCGTCAGTAAACAAGTGCCGAGTAAATTTTCGGTGCTCCGGAAATCACGTGTAAAATCTCCATTAAGGCCGCCATCGCCGATTGATCCGGGATGAACAGTCATCTATTGGACACGGAACATCTCCGGAACTCGTGACCCGAATCCTGGATGGAAGGTTTAGTGGGTCACAATGTATAGGGAAAATGCTTGGTTCGTTTTAAAAAGCTATTATTATTCTTAGCTGAGATTGTCAAGATAGGTAATAGAAATAAATAAATATATATTTTATTTGATTATTATGTATGTGCAATGATACATAATGAAAAAAATACTTCAATTATTTTCTTTTGTAAATTGATATTATTGTCACATTTTCATTTTTTTCTATTAACTCTGACTCATAAAACATGAGTATGAAAATAATCTTTTGTTACTGCTGAAGATCTTCAATAAACATGTGTCAAATTTCATAGAAATTTAAATCTTTCCAAGTTTATTTGTTACAAACAAAAAAAAACAATCTTTACTTTTAATATGGATACTCATGGACGGACATTGAGTTCAAGAGGTTATAAAACACACGGCTATAAAGCATACTCTAGTGAGCCTCTCGTATATCAAGTTCATATACTTGAATTATTTCAGTGGTTTTTGTTATCTGGAACGATTGGCTTGCTTCATGGAGCGTGAACTATGATCCCCCAGGACGCTTTAGTCGATCGGAAGGAATAGCAGGATCTTTGGAAGCACATTATTTTTATCAACTCATTATACCTTTAGGTACAATATTGAACGGAGAATCATCTAGTAGGAATTTTCGAAAGTGATTAGGTAGCTAGGTTTGACTGGATATCTGTAATATTAAATTAATTATTGATTTCGTTAACTAGTACATTCAAGGCATTAAATACCCTTATCGTGCTTTTTAATAGTAATTCGAATTATTCAATTATTACATATTTAATTAAATTTTAAAATATTATTTCTTGAATAAGTAATTTATATCAACTATATATCCGAGTATATACACAAACAATTCTTTGTCTTAAAAACAGCATAGATTCATTTAATTATAATTTCATTGCAATACATACGTATTATATATATTCATTATTACATACATACATACATACATATGGTCACGTATATATCCCTTGCGGGGTAGACAGAGCCAACAGTCTTGAAAAGACTGAATGGCCACGTTCAGCTATTTGGCCTAATGATAGAATTGAGATTCAAATAGTGACAGGTTGCTAGCCCATCGCCTAAAAGAGGAATCCCAAGTTTATAAGCCTATCCCTTAGTCGCCTTTTACGACATCCATGGAAAAGAGATGGAGTGGTCCTATTCTTTTATCTATTGGTGCCGGGAACCACACGGCACTTTACTTCATTATTACATATATTCAAAATACATAATATTCAAAATAATTAAATATCTTGTCAGGTATCGCAGCGGGCTAGAGGAGCATTAACTATTTAAATATTCTGATACGGAATAGAAAGGATTGATCACAAGGTATTCTTTAAGAATTTTTATAAAGCGTGTAATATTTGTTTCCTGTTTAATGTAATCGGATAATATTATAGAGTTTTAGATTTTTATTGTTATTGGATAGGGTGCTGTAATGTTCAAGTTTTAATGCTATCAGAATCAAGTCATTTGGTTACCATGATTGTTAATGACGTAGAAGCTAGCACTAGACAAATCTGCTTACACCTTTGTCACATTTTACGACATCCTAAGTGGCAAGAACCACACGATCCAATTAATAGCATAGATGTTTTGCGTAGAAAGGGTCAAGCCTGCATGTGATATGTGAATACTCGTAGCAGCACCCTTTCTTTGTCTGAGTTAGATAATCCGGCCTGCATTGTAACTAAGACATTAATCATTAAAATTGCTCTAACTTGGTTAACTCTTGGGTACGTAGAATCCACTTCAATAAAGGATTAAAGGCTATATATAAATCCGTAGTAGTTATATATTAATGTGTGGCTTAAGAAATAACTTTTAACTAAGCTTTTCCCGCGATTTTATTTGCGTATGGGTATGCAAAATTTCACTTGATCTAGTATAAAACTTACAAAAACAAACACCTTCACATTTACAAACGTTACTACGAAAGTAAAGATTAGTATGAGTAAGTATTACGGATTACATTCCCCTACATATGTAGCTTTAGGAGGCCAGACGGGAGTCTCTTCGTGTAAAAACCTAACATGTACGGTAACATGTAGACGGGTTTCTCTCCAGGGAGATGAGAAGGTAACCGGTAAAATTATGAATAATTTTAATTTGTGAGAATAGTAATATTTCATTTAAAAAAGGTGTAATAAACGTTATACTTATTTTAGTTTATATAGATACATACATATGTACACTCGGTGCAGAACTTTTATTTGGAAAATACACCGAAACATTCCGAGTGATACTTGTGTAAACTTTCAGAGCAAACACAGAGGCGTAGACAGACGGAAGCTAAATAAACAAATAGAACACAATACTGCTCTCTTGTGGAGTTGCGAGCTGCGTTTCAGATAGTATACATTGTATGACGAAGACTGCACTACTAAAAAAATATATGGAATTGTATTACTTACGTAAGTATGCAAAAATTTTATCGTAAAAAAATAAATAAAGTGAAAACAATGGTATCCCGAAGCGGAAATATGCAGAAGATTGCTTCTAGCCTAGCCTATTCATGCAAGATTTCATCAAAATCTGCTCCTCTACGTTTTAGCCCTGAAAGCGTAAGAGCCCGACAGACGTTCATTTATAAGTATGAAAGTACGGATATCTTTAAGTATACCTTTCTCTCTGTTTAATTTTTGGATTTCCGGATCAACTAATTATGGTATTTTTCTACCCACAACTCTTTCCAAAAAGTTATTTTATTTTACCTTAACATACAGATCTTCATTCTCAATCTTCCTTGATCTAAGTATTATGCCAGCCAGACTGTTTTATACAGTAATATTTTTTCTTGATTTCCTCCACTAAGCTTCTGAGAAACGTGTTTATTAAAAATATATTAATGATTAGCTTTACCGTACAATAAATACTAGGTACTTATATAATGAAATTAATTTACCTACATCACAATATCCATTTATAGTTCTGGGCAACAAGGTTGGCTGCGGCTTCTAAACATCCAGTCCATTTGCTGTGGGCAAATTCAGTTTGGGAACACTAATGTTCCGCTTTGTGCGAAATTAACAAAATCACGCTGTGTTTATGTCGAAAAAGCCATTATGTTTCATATTTGCTATTATTTTATTCATTAACATTTGAAGTCTATTATGCTGATCTAGTAGCGCAAAATATATCTAAATATACCTTATTTATGCCAGTTGCATCATGCACAGATTATAGAAGCCATTCAAGGGAGATCCTTTAAAACATGGTATTCTTTTTGTGGCCATTAAATCTATCATTGTCAATGTTATCATTAGGCCATCCTACACAACGTGCTCTTATTTAGTGACTGAAAATTCTGACTAAACAACATTTTTTTTTATTAATACATAGGTATGGGACATATTGAGTTAGCCCTTAGATTGCACAAATGACTTTAATAAAAGTGATTTATTATATGAACTATATGCCGCCACAGTGTATTTTTATTTTCGTTCCATCAACTGCAACTGCAGTACAAAACAAGAATCTAACAAAATTTCAATAAACAAGTGAATAAGTTACAGATAAAGCACTGCACAGCCAAAACAATGTAAAAATAGGTATGATTTTTAAACTAAATATGTCATTTCTTCGAAAACATTATCCTGAGTAGGAAAGTATTTTTAAATCAATGGTATAAGGAACAAGATACAAGTTTTGTCATTTATACACCGTGAGAGAGCCACGTTTGTTGGCGGGTTAAACCGCCCGGGGCGATTCCCGCCACAGCCCAGAACGGGTATGTCAATACGGGCACATTTTCCGCAGGAGAACATCAAAAGGTTTATTTTACAGTGGCCTGTTTTTCGTGCTGCCAGTAATTGAATTGGCAAAGTTTACGATCGCAAAAATATTTATTGTGGAGCCGAAAATAAATAATAGCCGTTACCGACCAGGGAAGTTTTTGTTAGCAATTATTAAGTTCTTTTGTGTGTTTCGTGGTGGTTTAAGATTTAATGCTTGTATATTTTTTGCAGCATATACTTAAGAATAGGGTCCCATCTCTTTTCCATGGATGTCGTAAAAGGCGATTAAGGGAATAGGCACATTCATCTAGTTCCGCTTTTACCGTGATCCACGCAAGTGACCAACGCAAGGAGAATAAAGAAAATAACTTTACAAAACGAATGTGAGTAAATACGCCAACGTTTCAATCACTAGAGCTTCGATCTGCTTACTAGGTTTAAACTTAGACAACATTCCAGACAAAGCCTCTCCGTTTCCTAGGAATCTCCAAATTTAACTGCCGAAACTCAATCGGAATCTTCAATTTAAACAACCAAACCTCATTACGCCAGGAGAAATTCGCAGCAAACTTTGCTAATCTGTTCATTCTTAGTTTTCTCATAAATGTGGGAAACAACATACGCGAGAATACACCTTTTGGGTAGGTAATGGTTCGAGGAAGTATTTAAAGACGCATTAGTGTGGCGTGCTTTATGTATCTGTATAGAAAGCTGACCGTCGAAGTTTACTCATTACATACATTTTCTCGGAAAAATTGTTAGGTAAAAGTGTGCTCCTCCATTTCAGTATTTTCTCTTTTCATTGAGGAATCGTTCCTCATCTGCACGTTAAATTTGTATTTAGGCAAATTTATTTGTCTGTTTTCTTTTACATATAAAACAAATTTCACATACTTTTCTTCAGCTATTATAAAGTTTGAAATGTAAATACTTATATTTGTAAAGATTTTTCGATAAATCTCCCATTTATTTGTTGACTTCATGGGGCCTAAAAAGAGATAAAACTGAGCCTCTCGCAAACCAGTCGGCGAGAACTCAACGGACATTAAAAAGTAGCAACTTTTTGGGTCATCACAGTAATGTTTAAAGTTTCGTTCCTTAAGCCTCTTAAGTACAATTTAGACTGCTTACAGTTGTTTGCAACATTGCGCCTCTTTTTAAATGACATTTAAAAAAATGGGACTCTCTGTGCCATTGTTAGGAATAAGTTAAATTATTTTAATGCAATATATTTGTGTTCAACGTAATTGCTTCTCTGTATATGCTGTAAACATGCCTCTAACATTGACATATAGATACCAGTTGATTATGAAAAGTCATAGGTATAAACACGATGAATTCCATACGCAACAAAGATAATAAATAGAAAATACATTGTATACCACCTCATACTAAATATACAAATGTTAATGTGATGAAACTGTCTGCCGAGCCTTTTGATATATCAGAAATAGAACTGTCAACTACGAGTGTATTTAAACGTTGGATTATAACGAAAATCAACATAAAAAGCCCTTTGACAATCGGAATCATTAACAAAACGAAATATTAATGAATTCCCTTTATGCTGAAAGCGCAGGATTTTCATTCGCGACAATCGCAATGTTTCAACTCGGAATGATATTAAATCATTTGTTTGTGAATTTTTAACAACGTAAGTAGTGCGGTTACAATGTTCCAATACAATTTATGGTTATTAATTAAATTGGTGGTTTAATTATTTCATTTTTGAAAAACATTATTTTCTGACATTCATCAAAAAGTTAAAAAGGAATTCCAGTCATTTTTGGCATGGTTATCAAAACAATAATCTACACTCATACATACGTCATGGCTTGATTTCTTCATGGTAGTCTTAGAAGGTCATATAAAAATAGAAACCCGACTTTATAGGCCAATCCCTTTAATTTCACAATATGCAAAAAAGATAAACGGCTGACATACACTTTGTTTTTTTTTTCGTTACCAGACCAACAGCTAATTATTATTTTTGTTAATGTAAATATACTCAGTTTTCTTTTAACTTATAGTCAGAAATCATAATCTGAAAACTTAACATCATAGAATCTTAGAATCCCAAGACTTTGAAATGCTACTTTCTCATAAATTCATCTTCATATTTATTATTTCCCAAGATATCAAGCATCTATCACCGTCCAATTTATTAAGAAACTCATCCAAGATAATTAGAAATAAGACAAATATTTATTCTCGCAAATGACTACACTTCTCTGAATCAGAAAACGTCCTCCTTCGGGATTTACCTCATTTTTTTCACCATAAACGATACATCAATCTGGTCGACAGCTAATTTTGGCAAACAATAACTTTTCGCACCTTTTCTCCTTTTCAGCTGGCGCCGACTCTTTGTTCAGCCAATAAAGGGAAAATGGCGTGTAATATAGTATGTAATAATGTTATAGTCTCACCTTTATTCGGCCGGTGAGGGATTTTGCCAATGAATTTTAGTGGCAGACAAACTGTCGCAAGATTTGAATACAATAGTTATTCTGAGAATTATAACGTGTGGTTTTCCACACTTTATAACCACGCCATCTCTTTCCTGGGATATCAAAATGAGCGACAATAATACTTTTAATTGATGCAACAATTAGGTATAATCCAAACTGGGTTGACAGCAGGAACAACTTTTAGAAAAGCAAAACCCAAACACAGCTAAAATTTGACAATTAGCGAAATAACAATTAACACATATTTTTATTTCTACGTACGCGACTTACTAAAATAACAAACATATGTAGTATGTAAATAACCAACACCATAAAAAGTAAAATACATCCGAGCGCGTTCTAATAACACGAAAATAAATTGAAAAACATGATAATTGCATTCGCAAAATGTGCTCACATTGCGAACTGGATAGAAAACGAAATACATTCAATGGGTTTGTTTGCAAACAGGAAAAAAATCGCAAAGAAAAGAATCCAATTAAACAAATTGATAGATCGCAGCTTCTCTGGCGAGATCGGTTCCATTCTTCTGTTCGCTTTGTGATCGCCACATCTTCAGCTATCAATCGGCACAAAAGGGTGGCCGATCTTTGTGATCGTATCGCGACTCCAATCTCATTACATTATTTTTATTGTTTAAACAGAATGCCTTAGAAAAGTTCTCGCGGCATTTGCATATTTTATTATTTCGCTGTTTTCGCTTCAGCTGGAATTCTTTTCAAGGAAAGTGATAGCAATATAATTAAGTATATATTTGATCTATTTATACATTCATTGATTCTAAAAAACGACTTTCGCAACGAGCTTCGTTTAGATTTCCTTTACTGAAAATTCTTCTTACCATACCGAAACTTCAGTTTTTAATAATATGTAATTACCAAATTGTCTGTCTTCAGTATTGAATTTTTTGTACTGGTTACTTTGTGTCATAGGCATGATTATATGCATGCACCAATGTTAAATTAATCTTGTAGCAGGTTGTGACTTGTAGAAGGTTCTAGCAGGGTCATAAATAGATATCAAAAGTGCATCAGAAAACACTTTTGATATTTATTTTATAGCTAAACAGTTTAAATTAGTCTATTCATTGCCTCCGTACAATTTTAGATGAAACCTTTACAAAACGGCACCAAACCTCCCTTATTTTGCCCACGTAGATCATTTATACAGCATGGCGTAAATTGTTCGGGGAAGATTGAAAAATACACACAGAAACATCTGTCGCACGTAATATCATCGAATTACCCCTTGCTGACGGCGCGATACGTGATCTTTGTGAGACGAGGAAGCTGCGAAAATCGTTTACTGCTATTAGCAACAGTTTAGGTACAGTGTGAAGTATAGAAATTAGACCTCTGGGAGTTAGTAGTTGCCACCTATGATGGGTCAGATTTTGATCTATATTTTTTTCTATGTTGGGATTTTTCTCAAAAATTCTTGGATCTTTTTATTTCCATTATTTCTGTGTAATTTTTTGTAATATTTAATCTCAATGAATAGATAAATCATACAAATATTTTATTTCAGTGCAGAAGACTTATGTTATGGGTAAAATTTCTTCAATTAAGAAAAAAATTGGGTAAAGAAAGACCCGATGCACTTGCAAATCTTTTGGAGAAAAAATATATATGTAGGTACTGAAAAGTACATTACAAAAGTATGTAAAACCAAGTTTCTGAATTTAGATCATAAGTCATGGAGCAAGCAAGCGTTTTCTCGTAATTACACAAATACTTTCAGATAAAAACTCTCATTTGCGGAAACTTTTTTGTGGTAAAGAACTGGATTTTAACAAACATCAATCTTACTCAAAGAGAAAGTTTCAAAAAAACCGGGTCAGACATTTTTCCACGAATTTCTGAAACCGACATTTTATACATTCTTTTCTCTAAAACGAACGGAATGCTGATAAACTTTTCAAGAATACGAACTCTTTTCCCATGTTAACAATCTTAACAACTTCAAATATTTTAAAAAGTAACTCAAGAGTTGTTTATTTATACCAAAAACGAATACATTTATTGTACCTAATACTTTTATCAGGATTGAGAATAAGAGATAGCTAAACTTGATTTAAGTCTTGTATCTTGTGACTGTTGGTTTTATCTACCTCTCGAGGGATATAAACGTGTTATGAATATACCTTGACATCCTTGGAACTAAGCAAATGATCTGCGTGCAACTGTGACACCGCTGCGCCGCCTTGAAATACACGAAAAGTTAATAAGTACGAATTTATACGTACTCATACGCACAAAGATATATGTATATGTGATTCCTGGAATTTTGCGTTGCATCTGCGATATGTTGCGTCTACTGCACCGTAGTCCCTGTGTAAATTGATTTGTGTCGTGCTGTACTCCAGACGCAACACATCGTGCTGTAGATGTAATCAATGTGTTGCAGGCTTTAAACTGTAGCGCGAGCGATGATTCGGCTCGACCGCCATCAAAGGAAGATCTCTTTCCGCCAGGCAAGGTGTTATGCCTGGGGAACCGCGGCTCCAACGATGTTGTATCGGACGTTCTATATATGCTTCAATCTGTGATATCTTTGCTTGCGCGATTTAGGTTATTCGCTGTTTTTAATTGACAGCATCGCGTGATTTTATTTTTTATTTTTATGATTTGTGGCTTGTCTTATATATTCAAAAAAATATAGGTAATGTAGTTGAACACACAAATGCATAGAAATATCGTAAAGATCGCGTGATAAGTTCATTGTACCGCCAGTGCATGCGGTTGTGTAATAAACTGCACTTATTTTCATATTATAACTGTGTGAATTGCCCACCGGAAACAACTTGCCCATTGAATTTCAGTGACTCGTTTATAATGTTGTAGCAGGAATCAAACTTAATACTTTTATGACACGAACTAAATTAGGTATGCAGGATCTAGTTTTGCAAAAGTGATGCGCTGTACGATGCGATCCACTAAATAAAATATTTGACAAGGAAACAGATTTGCTATAAATTTTCATAAAGATTATACTTAATTTCTTAGTCTGGCTTGATGTTAGAAAACGAACAATTAATATTAAAAAAAAAACAAGATTAATGATTTTGTATTTAAGAAGAATTATTATGTATCTAGCAGATTCCAAATATTTCACCGAATTTTGGCGTGTCTTACTACCACGTATACTTTCAGCATCTTCAGTTTCAAATCCACTGTCACGCACATCCTTCTATCACCTACATCTTTTCAAAACATAATAAATAAAAAGAACATCATATCGGCAAATTGCGTGCTCTTACGTTCAAAAACCACCCGTGAGCAGAAATATTACTCTCATATATTTCCAAAAATACCCGCTGATGTAAACGGACTGAACTGAGCCGTAACTGAAAAATGGGTGGCACCTTGCCTTGTTTCCGAACGCTGTCTCACGATTGTGTCATTTTAAGACGTTATTTTTCTTGAATAAATGACATCATATGGTTTTGAAGTATAGATATCACACCATTTTTTGCACATGTAAGAAACTGAAATAGTATGGCTTTCAGACTTTCTATACAATAGTTGCAAAACTATAAGTTTGTTTTTTTTATGAATTGGTCAGTAGTTTTCTTATTTTGACGATACACTCCGCGTTGGCCATTTTTTAATGAATCTCATCGTATACCCCTCTGCCTTATAAAAAACTAGACTTCTAATCTTTTTTTTATTATATAGATCTCCGTTAGCTCTGCCTATTCCGTAAGGGATGAAGACGTAATATATGACTTTGTTTTAAAATAATATTTTACAGCCAAATACATACAATAAAAAATAAAATACATTACGTTTCATTTCCTCATTCCATAAAATGGAAAACTATATACAAAACAAGTGAAACAATAACAACTATACTGTTAACTTAATCAGTAAAATTGAAAAGCAGCCGGAACGAGATTCATTCCATCGCGTAGTTTCCATGAAAGTCAAGGAGTGGTTTGGTCCAAATTAAATTCTAGTAGGTACTGCAAAGTTAGAGCGTTTGCAAAATCGACGCATCGCTACAAAGTAAATAAAACGCTGCGATGAAGTTGCAACGTTGTGTAGCACGGAAATAAATACAATTGGTGGTAAAAGAGAACTTGTAGAACAGTTAAAAGTGTACGGAACTCCGCTAGTAGAAAATAATCCACAACGAACGCCTGAACCTACTCTAATAAATTGCGAGAGTTACACCACGTTATACTTTCTGAGGAGGTTTTAAAATTCCTTGTGCAGTTGTAAACGAGTTGTGAATGACCGCTTTTAAATCAAATTCACTTTTTTCAGTCTTGCCAATAACATTACCCGACCTTATACCTCATTTTGACATGATAGGACATGCGGCAAGAATCGAATCCTTGATTTAATTCGGCAATCCGATGAACATACATTGAATTATTTAGCCCCAAAGTAAGTTTAAGACTTGATTGGATACTATATCGCCACTATACTCAGTTCATAATAAACACTATGTAAATAAACATCCAAGACCAGTTCCATTTAGAGAAAGTTGGTCTGACCTTGGGTCGAACCCGGAACCTTACATATATCTTAAGAGTTAAAAGATTTATCGCATACAACAATCAGCCACTGCTGAAGTACTTACTGTTCAGTCCT
Organism: Amyelois transitella; assembly: GCF_032362555.1. Taxonomy (NCBI): domain Eukaryota; kingdom Metazoa; phylum Arthropoda; class Insecta; order Lepidoptera; family Pyralidae; genus Amyelois; species Amyelois transitella. The sequence continues at coordinate 4,228,163 of NC_083509.1, forward strand.
TAGAACTATAATTTTTACTTAAAGTTTAATAGTAGATACGTTTTACAAATACACAACCCTAATAGCCTATCGTTGTTGAGAAGACTTAAAACAGTCTATCGCGACTCAAACAGCACAATCTATTCCCAAACTTTAAGATCTAATTATCATTCATTTCACCAGACAGTTGCACCCAAAAGCTTATCGACCTCGATTTTCAAGTTTAAGCACGTATTGTTTGTGTTCAGGCTGGGAGCGTTGTTATCTTCAAGTTGTACGTTAATTAACGCAGCTCTGAAGTTCAGAACATACGCCCGAAGCTACAACTTGTTACTGTTGTTACGCACTCTCATTGGGTTTGAGGAATTTTTTTTTCTTTAATGAGATAGCGTCCTGCCAATGTCCCTGAATGTCAATGACATCATCAAGCAATCCAGCTAGAAGCGTTGTAAGTACTGGCTCTATCTACCTCGTAAGAACCTTATTAACATATGTTTTTAAGCTTCAAATGCCAGTTATTTTCTTTTATAGAATGCCTTTTTAATAATGAATAAAAATCCTGTTAAAAATAACAGTTTTACTAAGTACAACAAGCATTTTACTTATATCATTTTAATTATCAACTTGACTGACATTATTTCACATCCTTATGTCAATTCCAAAAACCCTCTTATTCCAAAACGTAACTGTGTTAAGTCATATCATAAAATATCAAACAAATTTTCCTCTAAATAGTTGACAATGTTTATCTAGAATGGTTCACGGCAGGCATCCAGCCAGACGGAGTGCGGTCAGCAATCTTTCAGCTAAGATCTGCCATAATTACATTTCATTTCCGCGAATCCTTTTGTTATGTAGACAAAGAAATTTCTATTTGGATTGCAAATGGATTTTATTCTAATTTGTATAGGGTTTTTTTTTAAGTTTGAAGAAAGGTATGACTTTTATTGCACATGTTTTTAACATTTACTCATTACTTCACTTTTGGATATATTTATTATTCGTTTGATTTTCCAACGACTTTTTGTAACGCAATAAAGAATAATGTTAAATTATATTTTTGAAATATAAGTACTCCAAAGCCCTCTTATTTAACTGCAAATTGTAATATAACTATATATAAAGATATTCAGGTTCTACAAATAAATATCTAAATGTTTGTAACTTTAATGAAAACATTTTGAAGTATACGACCAAATATATCTTAAGAAATACCATTAAATTTGGCAACACTATAATTAAAACATTTTGATTTTTGCAGTTGCCAACAGGAAAATTCCAACGACTGATAGCATATTCGTTATAATGATAACGCCAGCGATCCAGGTAAACCGCACAGTCGGCTATCTTTCACTGCATATTCGGCGCAACTACGCCGAACAATTTATAGCATTCAAACTAAGCTGCAATTACACGCATACTGGACGTACGTTTGATGGCACAATTAGCCGGCAGCTAGCAAATAATTTATTGAGGTTTGCTGTGCAAATTAGTCGAAATTATTTACTCGATATATGTATAATGATTTAAAATATGACTGATTTTGAATGGGAAAGAGTAAGGATTAGAAGGTATTAGAATCTTTTTTGCCGAATAAATTTCAATCTACATAGCTTTTAATTAAAAAATAAATAATTCATCCTTTAGCTCATTGTGAAACGTTTGCAATATGTCGGAAAAGTTTGCTATCGCTGATGGTTCTTGTAAGCTTATGGTCTGCAAGCAACCTGTCACAATTTGATTCTCAATAATTACAGTTGAACGTGGCCTTTCAGTTTTTTTCAGAACTCTATCTACCCCGCAAGTGATAGGTAAGTGAGTCAACGGGCAATGCTCAAAGAAAGGATTGAATTGAAAATAAAATTGCCAGAATGTTGGTAATGACTATGATGAAAGTCGTTTCTGTAACGTAGTTTCTGTGAAATTGTTTAAACTGACCTAATATAATTGGAGTACCATAGTAAGTTTTACCATAAATGCAGATTACAATTGTTTGTGCATTACATGGTACAACTGTTCACTGAAAATGACACAGCCGTGACTTGACAATAACATGGCTCGTTGGTCCACGAGTAATTAAATCCAGCGCAGAGTAAAACATGGCATGTTTGCTTATACGAGTATGTTCTGAATCCAAATTTAGAATTGTTCTTATATTACAGGTATTAAACGCACACATAACGTATCTTTATTCTATCTCGGACATTTCGGATCATGTTACAAATACCGTGGTCACCGAGCGACTCTAAAAATACTATTATATATAGTATAATGCAACACGAAAACTTATTCTTATAAATAAAATCATGATTTCTATAAACAGCTTCACACACACGCGTATTACGTCGAAAGGTGTCGCCAAGGTTTATAATAGGTGCAAAATACTGATAAAGCAACAATCACGGAATTAAGTTAAATACCTTGGTATATGAATTATTGTGTAAAACTTTTTATTTTTGTACAAACACGGCTTATGGTGGTCAGTAAGCGGAGGCAGCATCTGCGTGAATTTCATTGTTAAACCTCTCTGTAAGCTTTTAATCAGATAATAAAATCAATAGCTCCCGATGGAAAGGCCATTATTGTGATAACTTTATTTAAAATACATAAGTTGTTTGTTGCTGCTGGTAAATGCACGGGAAATTTAAAAAATATGCCTAGGAATTGTTATTAAATATTGGTAAATGACGACTTTTAAATCTTGAAAGGATTTTTATTAAATGGATGACAGGACCTTGAGGTAGTGCGGGTTCTAAATCTTGAATCAACTGCTTGTCCGATCAGCTCGATTCAGCTTGTGGCAGAAGCAAATTAAGTCATTAGTCCGAAATTCGATCTGGCGATTATTATGTTAAAAAGCAGAGATTTTTAAATCGTGAAAAAACGCCTCTTTATATTTTATTAAAACAATAAATACCGCCTCTTTTCCGGAGAGCTAGGGAATTATCTTTTATTTTCACTTACTACAATACTTGCATACTTCCTCAAAGTTACAATCAACGAAACATTAAAATTTAAATTAAATTCATCATACTAAAATTAGTAATCTAATAAAATTTATATTATTTTATTAACATTATTCTTAGAGATGACAAAGCAAATTCTTCGAATATTTTTCACCTAAATCTGAAAGCGCTTCATCCTGCTAATCTTAATTACGTTCGATACAAAGACATTCTTTAATTTTCTTGTTGCAGACTAAATTAATAATTCATAATAAGCTCATGCATTCCTCGATGAGGTGGTTGGGAACTTTTAATCTGGCTTAAGAGGTCCCCTGAAACGATCAAGGGTGGGTTTCCTTTGAAGCATCTTGTCACCCTCCCTAGAATTCTGTTATCGAATAGACTTTTCTTTTTAAATTTATTGATTGAAAAAGTATGCATTTGTTTGTGATGTTTTTAAGTGACTTTTTTAATCTTCATTTTAACGTATTCAAACTGACACAAAACTATAAACTGAGACATAAATACCGTAATGTGAGGAGATAAATATAACTGAGGACATGATGGACTAAAAGATTTTTATTAATTTCCCATTAAAACATAAGTAAAGTTAGCTTAGAAGAGAATCATTTTAGCGTGCTAAAATTATGAAGGTTGGTAAAAAGACTTACGTCAACATTATTTTTCAAATAACCAATTTTATATAGATTTACATCAAAAATATAAATATATTGTAGTCGAAAGAATGAATACCTACTTAATCTTGAAAGAATAACTATCCTGTACATTGTACGATGGATTGATTTTTACATCTGACACTAATTATGGTTGTTAAGTCCATCAGCGAACTGCAAAGAAAGTTGTTAAATTATAGTTTTACAGAGAATAAAAGTTTCAGGTCATTGACACTTTAGATTGCTTACAGCTGCACTGAAACATTTTAAATATTTACAAGTTTTATAGAAAGCGGAAAATGTGAATAGACATTTTTCACAGGGCAGGCATTCATGATAGATAACTTGAACTTACACTATAAACATAATTTTACACAATTGAGAAAATTACATGGTAAGAACTTTGTTGTTATAGGGCTGTGTAGTTTCTGGCAGAATAAAATAAGATCGTAAGAGGCGAAAAGAATTAAAGTTCTGGCAAATAAGTAACGAAATATTCATAAGTAATTACTAAACCATTACTATATTTTTATGAGTTCGAATGACTGACCGAAGGATGGTGTAAGAATCACAGATATAATTATCCAAAAAGCACAGGCCGAATCCCACCTTGGCCATGTATCAATGACAATTTTCGATGTAATGTTCATTAGTTTGAATACTAAGCGATGCTCTTAAGGTGAGGGAAAACATCTTGAGGAAACCTGCACATTCAGGCAACTATGATCGATGCAATGCGGGTTTAGTTTACCTGCACAAACCTGACTCACCAAATCCAGAATCCATGGTCAAAGGCATACCCCGGGCTCGTCTCAGGAGCAATGAGGATACAACTGGGACTAAAGCTAGGAGGAATAAGAAGCATTAATTTTTAAATTAGCATGAAAAAAATTCTTCTTTTACAAATGAAGGATGTGGATGGCATGACAAACACTCAAGTCGCAGACTTCCAGCCCCCGCTTCCCATAAATTGGCTGGTATTTAATGAGTTTCCTCCGTCGTTAACCGCCGTCCCCCGACCATAATGCAATGCTATCATCACTACACATTACCTAGATGTCGGTGTAACATATGCGATGATGCCTGTATAAATGTTTGGTGAGACATAAGATTTCGCATTAAGGTAAGTTTATTTTGATTTAATTGATATATTTTCAGAAAGCCAAAAATCTCGAAAAACATTAAGAAGTCCGCGTTCATTGATGGATGGAATTGAGATTAAAATCCTCTCCTTTCCTCTCTTAGTAGTCTCCTGCACTCCCTAACCTTCATACCAATTTTTTTCTTTTTAGGCTCAGTAGTTTCGGCTATTAGTTGTTCGTCACTCAGTACCGGAAAAGTTTTTTATATATAGAATATCACTTCACCAAAAGGTTCTTTTTGGGGCAATCGAAGATAAAATAGGTGGATGGAAACGATATAAATTACTTACAGCCAAAAAAAATGCCTAATACAGTTAACCGTCTCTACAATCGAAGAACTTACCTCTTTTGCATTGAAATGAATCAATTAATGAAAGGGAACCTTCAATAAAGATAAAAGCTGACAAAGTTAGAAGTTAAATCTGAAAAAATCCTCAGTCTGTGAAGTTCAACAAAAATCGAATTAATTCCAAAATCCACTTTGAATTTGAATCGGGCAACAGCCAACTTTAAAATTGCCATTGTGTACCCAAATTAAACTTTCTCTTTTGCTCTTGGCCCAGCGCTCACTGACAACATGAATGTCTCAACTCTTTCTTGGCGCGAAACTTAGCCATTTACATTTTAGTAAGTGCCATTACGGCTTGAAGCAATTTTCGTAATGGATGAACTGGGACTTTGTCGAGGCTTATTATGAAAACTGTAGTTAAATGACGCATTTCATGTTGTGGCCAGAAAGTGTTGCTTTTCAAAAAAAACATTTGTCATGTATAAAATCTAATAGGTATTTCAAAACATTCAAGTAATAGTAATGGATAATTAATGAATATCTTCTAAATAACGAAACAGATTTTATGCTCAAAAGCGTCCATACTGATAAAGGAAACAAATTATAATTTGAAATTAAACTCCCATTAACTTAAATATCAGAAAAAGAAATCTTTTTGGTCGGTTACGGATGAGGATAAACAATATTTAATGGTACTCTGAATAGGATGCTTAATTCATAATTCCAAAGAAAAATAGCTTTAATTAACGCTGGTTTGCCCTCTGGCGCTTGGTAGACATCAAAAGGGATCAGATTTTCTTTAAAGATTTGGTCTCGGTACTTATTATATGATGTTTTAATAATGTGTTTATACACGCAATCGTCTCTTTCTCATAATAGCATGAGGATTTTCTTATTAACCTCACCGATTTTGGTTTCGAATGTAAAGATTCACTAAGACATTTCCGATACCGCGTTAGATTGTCCGAATTACTAAATAATGGCGTTAACGTTACTATTAGATATGTAATAATTTTATATAACATAATCATAAAACGTTTAAAACCCTTTAAAGACTGTTGGCTCCGTCTACCCAACAAGGGATATGGACGTGATTATATGTATGTATGTATGTATTTATGTTTAAACCTTTATAATTCTCCTTTTTAATTCGTGGTAAAAATAATGTTTCATCTGTAGGAAGTTTTAATGACCTTACAAATAAATATATAGGACTGGAACTACGTTGGGAAATTACAGTAATTCTGCGCCTCGCTCCTGCGTCCTCAATGTATCAACTCAGACGGGACGCGTTCAAAAGTTAAATCGGTCTAATTTGTGCACCTTATTGCACCCTTCGTTTGAAAAGCGGTGCACAGCTATTTTCACTAGTGATGCGCGATGTAACATGTCGATTTTACTATAAAGGATTTAATAAATAACGTTTTTATATTTGATGACGTTATTGAAATGATTTAAATTTACTTTATTCTATTTATTTCTCATTTTGTTACCTTATTGGTTTTAAAAAACAAGTTGTTTTACCGATAAATAAAAAAAGTACCAAGAGTTGACGTAATTAAAGGATACCTTGTATCCTATTTCGGAAATAAATCTATTGCTTTTTCAAGATGGAATTAATATTTAATTTTTAGAATACGTTACATCATCACGATAGTAAATAATGTCAATTTACATATTTTATTTACAGAAGCTTAGTTCTTAAAAAGTTACGGGTTCCTTTTTCTGTAAATTCCCACGGCAGCTACTCTGGCAAAAGTGACTGAAAACAGATGGAGTTTAACTTCAAATTGATTTTTTTATTCACCGAAAACAATATCGACATTTATCTACCTTAACCACGAGTACGCGTTTTTTCTCCCCTATTTCTATTTACGAGGTTATTTGCTTCGCTTTACTTCTGAAAGCGCATCTCCTTTGAAGTCGCTGAATTATTTAATCATTTAATAGAATTACGCTCGTTCTGAACACAGCCCTATCTGTTGCGCAGTTACGGCACTCCCCTAATTGGCAAGCTATGAAAATGTTTATCATTAACTTTTTCTTGATGCATTTAGGATTCTGATATGCAAGTTATTGATAATCTTTTTTTTTTCCTAACTCAAAATTGAAACTTATATTTCAGATATCTTTTGCGTTAAGGTTATAATTATTTTGATTACTTACATTATTTTATATTATGTACACGATATAGTACAAGGTAATACATTTTTATAGAAAAGTGGAGGTACCAACTTTTGGTGGTGTTACAAATCAATGATAGCATTCAAAGGTAATATTGCCCAAACAGCTTATAAGTATAGCAATAGACAGTAGATTACTACAATAAACGTACAGATACAACTCATTCGCCTATTCGAGTACCTTTTGAAATCGTAACGTAAAGGTAGTATCAGAAGCCATTCATATCAATGTACCTACCTCATTACGCGTCATTACCTTATATTAAATCCGTAAACCATACACTCCTAAATACCAGAAATTCACCATTGAACTCGTTCACGCTTTGAAATTAACCGTCTAATTATCCTATGAAAATGCGCCCATTCTATTACAAAAGCAGTATTGAGACATTAAAGCTACCACTAATTGGAGATGGCAGGACAAATTGCCTGTTTCAGGGTGACAATAAATTGATATGGGGCACAATTTCCATACGACCGGGACGTATTTTACAATGCTTTAATTGCCGATGCCCCTCGGCGGCAAGTGCCAACGATGGCTCGCCACTTAAGGTTGTTCTTAATTGTTTTCAGCTGTGCTGATAGCATTTGCAGGTTATTTTGTTTGCATGTAATATATGTATTATATATATTTTGTGCGTTTTATTATAAAACTAACTTTTTGGCAAAAAAAAATAAGTATTTTGTAATAAGTTTTCAAGCAAGTGACAAGATCGATTTTACCAATTTTAATTTACCTATGTCTTCATTATTTGGGTTATATTACTTAATATTTACTTTATGCAATAATTATTATTATATATTTATCACATCTTTCTTTAAAACTAAAAGTAACTTAAACCTACAGAATTTTCTAACACTTTTGTCATGTAATATCCATGTGAAACAGAACATTTTGATAGTCTAATAAAAACATGCACTAAACACTGCTTAACCTATAAGAGGGACAGAGGGTAACTGCCCCACGAAAATGGGGATTATTTTGGCATGACTATAAATTAATTTTGGCACGGGCAGTGCAGTTAAGCCTCCATACATTTTAATTGCTTCCATTATCGACTATTCTGGAAAATGGAGACCTGATGACAATGGACCCCTCCTATCGTAATATTTTGACATCGCACCGCAACGTTGTTACGTGATATTTTTATTTAAAGCCTATTTTTAATGTGTGATTGATTATCATATAATTAAGAAGTGATAATACCCTGAAACAAATTACATTATTGAAGTAGTAGGACAATAAAACTGAATAGGTATCTAAGTACTTTAAACAATAAAATACCTGTTAGAAAAGAATTCTTTCAAATGCCTAATGGATTTAAAAAAAAAACAAACAAGAACTAATATCTAACTAAGGAAACCTAAAACTATTTTCAATAATTACTCATTATCTAAATCAATTCCCTACTTCATTTACCTATATCTACAAGCCCTGACGGACAGTACCTTAGGAAATAATGGTCACATAAAATTAAATATCAAAAACATTTCTTTGTATAATTTTTTTAAGACTTCCAAAGCTAAAACCTTAATAATCCTATCTCCCACATAGACTAGGCTTAATGTGTTATCGCACCATAAAATCCCGACTGCTAATTCCTGCAAAGCTGTTGGTGACACTCAGTATCTACTGAATTGATAGCCTAGTGGTAAAGTCTGAAGCTAACCAGACCACAAAACAGTTATAAAGTAAACAATGCGAAGTTTATATCTGTTCCGCTGTTGTGTTGTAATTATATGAGAATAATTAATAAAAAATGAGCTCACTAATCTTGCAAATGTGCCGCAATACACATGTTAAAAAGTATTTGAATACTTCAAACTGATTTTTTCTCATCTCACACACACGTGCGCATGTATATATTTTGTAATTGTTTTTTGTTTATATAGTCTTCATGGCTATTTATCTACGCTGACCACAAGGGTGAAATAATGTTGTAACATTCTACTTTTCCGAACACCACGCCGTACGGATTCATAATTTCATTAATTTCATTAATTTCAGCATAATATTGTAAATTCACTCATATAACGCATGTTATAAATAATTTATTTAACAAGCAAACCCCTCATTTACACACAGATCGAACGAAAGCAGTTGTGTTGTTCCACGTGGTATTTCACAAGATATTAATTAATTCAATATGTTAAACAGGTGCAGTTTCCATTCGCTGATGGTAAAGGCCGCTTGAAAATAACTTCGGTTCAATTGCAAATTTTGGTAATATATTAATAAGTAATGATGGAGTTTTTAATAAAAAAAAAATTTCATTCATATTATACGTCTTTTTCCCTGGCGGGATAGATAGAGCCGACAATTTCAAAAAGACTCGAAGGCCAGGATTAGACGCCAATGATTAAATTGATATGTAGACAGTGTGTGTCAGTGAATTATACTAGTTAAAAATAATACAGGTATTAAACGCGCACATAACCTGTCGCTCGTTGACCACGGATCATTTTAAAATGATTCGAAACGTCCGAGATACAGTAAAGGTACGTTACTTACGTTATAAGATTGACAATGAAGTACATTTTTTTTCACTTAAATTTATTATTCATTTGCTATGTTATTGTATAGAAAGTATTTGCTTTCTACAAAACAGCGTTCTACAAACAGGCTTCATAAACTTCACTTTTTTAATATCAAATCTAGGATATTACAAAATTGTTCTGTTTGTTGTTTTCTTATCGTACTGAAAGTAAATTCAATTCACATTTTCTCATTATGACGCCCTTTGCCGTCTGCTCTTTGTTGCAAATTAAAAAAAGCAAAATATATTATGAAGAGTCTCTGATATGAAAAGTCCTTTTGCGTAATCTACCAACTTTCTGTGTTGTATTATTTAAACTTTATTTTACAAACAGACTGATACTATCATTTATCTTTATATATCTAAACATTATCTAACAAATTAGCCTTTGGGTTAAGCAAAAAAGAGACTTCATTACGTATAATTACTTATTACTAAAACTATGTAAGCTACCTAAAGTTAATAAAAATTGAAATAGGTTCATTTTATCAAATCTACTAATTAAAACCGTCCTAGGTAAGTAAAGAAAAAACACATCCATATTTTTAAGTAAACAAATTAATATATAATATAATATAGGTACTCATATTTTTCATGAATATTATGTTCAAAGTAAATATTCCTAATCAAGTTGATTCGAGAATCGCAATTATTTTTATTTTCGAAAAAGTAAACACATTATTGGATAAAAATGAAATAAACAAAAAGACGCGCCAATTTCCTTCGCAGCATGATATTACCCGGCCGATTCAGAAATGTATAGGATATCAGAGTTAGTATAACTTTGATTGCCGAATCTGCCAGCATGTTCCGTCTACACGGCGCCAGCACCCCACTAATTTCGACTGGCCATCCCTCTCATAAAATTGTATGATTACCCATTCTCAGTTGCATTATATCTTTATTTTGTTAGTTGTCTCATCTATGGTTGCGTTTTACGTGCCCAAGCAATACTAATGCAGGCCCCTGCTATGAAAGTGAATGAAAACAGATACGTAAAAGAACATTTATTGCATTGTTTTTGTATGTTCGTCGTATTCCGATAATCAACATTGTTATACAGCCTGGAAACCGCCTAGCTTGCATGAAGAGAGTTATGAATGTGGATGAAACGAAGGAAATATGCAGAGATCGTGGCAAGTGGAAGGAGGTAGTCTCTGCCTACCCCTCCGGGAAAGAGGCGTGATTTTATGTATGCATGTATACAGCCAGGATTGATGCTATTTACACCTAAAACTATGTACTTGTAGATCGTTGGAAATGTATATAGGTACACTTCTTGCCACAAGTACAATTTTTGACGTAAGTACAATTATTGTATTGTATTTTTTCTTCTTTTCATATAACTGAAAAAAAAAACCAAATAAATACAATCTCAGGTAATTAGACAAGACAAAAAATCCGATAAAACTTAATGGAGGCACTTTTATCAGAAGTGTGTCATGGAGAAAATGAACCCTTTTTCTTTCGGAAGACAAACTAAAAAGAGATAAAATGGTTCGTAACGGACATTAAAGCTTTGTTGGCTTGAAAGAAAGCCGTAAAAGGCGAGTGAACCAACTCCCGAGGGACCTCTGGGCACTGCCTTACCCGCTGAGCCAAATTAAAACGTAGACACGATAATCGAATTGAGTTGCAACGTAACTGAAAATAATAGAATTATAAACTATTATTTAAAAAAATCACTACATCAAGTTATTGGGATACATGTCATGGGAATTACGATGAAGTACTGAAACTGAATACATACATACGTACTTATAGTCACGTCTTGACAGACTGAAAGGCCACGTTCAGCTGAATTGAGATTCAAATACTGACTGGTTGCTAGCCAATCACCTACCATGGTAAAAATGTGGATTTGTTCTATTTTAAAGTGCCGGAAACCACAGAGCATTCAGTAAAATATGAAATAAAAATTAAAAAAGAATGTATGTAACGAAATCTTTGTTTTCCGGAACATAGAACATTAGAAACATAGTGGCACAAAAAAGTGTATAAACGTAGTGTTAATAAAGGACTGTTACTACGAGTACTAACAAGATATGATTTCTTTTCATGAAGATGTAGAAGATTTCCGTATACTTAAATTTCTTGGCAGAAAAGTTTTGGTAAGATCAATCAAGAGGTTAACAATATTATGTGATAAATTGGTCGGATTTCTCTCTAGAAAATAACTTGCTAAAATCACAACTAAAATATAAAAATAAAGGAAAATTTCTGCGTGAAACAAGAACAAAGTTAAGACTTAACTTTAAATATAATAACCACAGAACACTGTCTATAGATTCCAAGGTCTACGCTAAAACGAATACCAATTCTTCCAGTGCCCTCTTCAGGAGGTAGCTGACATTTCAAGCGCGAAATTTTATCTAGAGAATTAATCTTCAAAAGTTTCTGGCCCCCTTTGTATCAGATGTTCCCCAATAAAATTTATTTCTCTGTCTAATCGGAAACAGATAAGTCGAGAGGCCGTGAGAAAACCCTCGGGTGCCATTGGTTTTCCTTTCGAGTTCAGTCTGCCGCTAAACGAGTAATGATAAAGGTAATTAAGGGAACTTCTTAATTTGCGAGGTGAAAAAGTTGTAGATAAGGTTGGAATTGCTATGAAGATCGATTAAGATAGCTAATTTATTTGTCGAATAACACGTATTTGTTTTCCGACGAATAAAACTAACAAATAATGCATAATAAACTCCAAGGGTTTTAGTTTCAGACAGGTAGTTCACTGCCTTAACCTTAGACTTTGATTTAAGCGGCATTTAAATTTTTAAATTTATTTTTTCGGCGGATTTTAAATAGTCAGTTAAAAAAAACACAAATGGAAAAAAGATAAGAAACCCTTAAACAACATGTAAAGTAACAATATTTTAATAATACTAAATTATATTTATATTGTTCTGTTGATTATGCGATATCGGGATATTATATTCTATATATTATGTTAATGAACAGAGAAACTTCAGCTGAATATTAGGACAGGTCTTAGCATGTGTGCTTACAATTCCTATTGTATCTTTATTGGATAGTAATGTGTGTAGAACGTTTTCTAGAAGTGTTCCGCATAAATCTTTGATTTCCATTTAAAAGAGATAAATACCTAACGCAAATAAAAATTAAAATGAGTATAACTCTAAAGCACTTATGAATTTCAGTGAACAACTTCGAACCACTCAACAGCAATTTACAGGGCCGTTGAAAACATTTCGAAATTTATTAATTATCGCAAAGTTTAATTGTGAGTAACGGTTAGCGTTGACGAAATTAAACTCATTATCAGGCGAGTCCGCGGCGCCGCAAGCTTTTTGTAATTTCAGTGACAAATGAACAGCGGGCTAGCGACGGAATCCGGTGACTTGATTTTCATGCAAAGATTTGTGATAAAACAGAAGGTGTATATTAAAATTTTACAATAATGGTAACACTATGTTCATAATATGCGTATTGAAAAAAGAAGCTTAGTGTAAGTAACTTAATTTATTGTTTTTGATTAGCAACTAGAGTACTTTGGGGGCTCCCGAAAAGGACATACAAAGAAATTTCAAATTTAGCGTCTTGGGCTGTGTATTTAGTATTTACACATATGTACATCAGTGTCCTCTTCTACATAAAGATAGATTTCACATGATTTGAATGCGTTTGACATCAATCGGTCTAACAGTAGACAACATTAGGTCCAACATCACATTCACCAAATTCCTAAATCAAACGGAAACATAACTGTCTGATTCCTTAACCACACTATATAGGGTGACTGTTGATTTATTTTCTTTATCTATCCTGATTCGTTTATAAGCAAAGTATATCCCACACTTTTTTGTTGGATAATTAGATAAAAATTTAACCCCTATGTTTTCTAATTATTTAGAATAAGAGCCCGATTCTGAGTGCCTCTTTTCAATAAACGACACGATTTACCAGTCACCTGTAAATCAAATGTAGAAAAAATACGAAAGGCATTATCTAAATACTTATTCTTTGACAATAATTGCGAAGCGTTGGAGCGCGCTTCCGTACTTTACGCGGAGTTGAGTTAATGCTTTCTTGCGCCGCCTTTTCATTGGGAATCCAACATCGTGTTCGGCTGAAAGTTATGACGATATAAATAACCACATGATTTCACGCGCTAACTCGAATTAATTCGATGAAATTGTTCATTGAACACACGGATTGACTGAACTGGTAACGTATGGGAGTTAATTGAGTTTAAATCTGAATGTATTGTTTTATATGTTACTTATTGAATTTATCATAGTGAACTTAAAATAATTTTATTAGTATTTCAATACATATCATTTTATTGTTAACAAAATAACAGACGCATTAATTTTAAACAATAAGTAAAGTTTAATCATCATTTTACCCATAGCTTAATTAACTGTCAAGATTGAATTTGTAAACTTGAAGAACGTAGACAAAAACATTACTCCGCCACAGAGGCCGAAAAAGCGAGCTTTATACTACTATCCGCAAAACGGCAACTAATTTCACTTTAACAACGGACAGGTTAGCATCCCTTCCCATTAAACCAACAAACATACAGCCTCCTAAGCACCCCTATACCCACATCTCACAAAACGCAAGCACTTACCATAAAAACGGAAACATCTAAAACAGGCCGTATTCAGATCACACTTTCACATCTCCACTTTCTGAAATCAAAGTAAACCTCAAAGCAAACACTCCTTGAAAATGCGGTGTAAATAATAAAAAGGTGTGCACCTGAGAGGTTTCTATGCGGCCCTGGATGTCATATTCGCTATTGTAACCGCCCATTTTCCCCTCACGCAGTTATTTCAGATTCAATATGCACTAGAGACGGGGAAGGCGTGATATATGGCGGGACATTGACATTCAACGCCGTGCTCCACCTGAAATGGATTTGAATACCTATATTCGATTGTTTTATGACGATCGTTACGATGTTGACGTATAATCCATTAATAACTTCAATCATGATGGATGGATATCGGCAGATGCGGTAGCGCCCTCAACAAGTTGACAAAAAAAGCCACCACAAATATTTTTCTTGAAACGTTTAAACCTGTATTTGGCCCGAATTATTTATTTGTAGTAAAAATAACTTAAGAATAAATTGCTTAGAAAGATTTACTAAAATTTAAGTTAAAGTGAACGAATTATGTAAGTATTTAAAATTCATATAAATTCTAATTTCCTTATTTTTTTTACCATATGCGAAGTTATATACGAAGGTTTTCTAAATTATGTTTTCGTCTTTTCTTTTGCTTCTTTTAAGAACAAGTACGTAAATTTATGTAAATCTTAATTTCAAGCCAGACGGAATCTTAGGAACGTCAAATCCTAAGGTTTCCTTTTACTTTAATGTCGTTACAGAATCATGTCCCACATGGAAAAATAAAACAAAATAGCATGACTGAGTATCACGCCCAGTAGAATTTCAAACTCCACGTAATGCGCAACTGAAATCATTGCAAAATTAAATTGTACCGGTGTACAATATCTGAAACACTTTAAAACATCGCATTATAATTGTGCCGGGCACATTTTACCGGAATTAAAACGCAGTCGCTGTTTCTGGAAGCAAAACTAGGGCAAGACCGCTTTAAAATGCAACATCTGGGATTCTTCTCGGGGTTTCTGTATTTATGAAATGAATTGCTGTTGACTTAAATGGAGAAACATTTTTAATGGAAATTTTAAAGAAAAGTTACGTTCCGTTCCGTCGCGTTCGGGGAAGTCATAGAGGTAAGAAAAGTATTGACGGTGGAAATATAACAAAATGTAAAAGACGATTGCTTTTGATAAACATGTGATATTTATACATTATTACAAAGTACGATAATCGAAAAAATGGTGATTAAAAGATACTTTTCAATCAACTCGACTTTACAGGGGCTCTGAGCCTAATTCTTTTTTGTAAGCACTACAAATTTACGAGCTCCGTAGGGAACTAAGTAATCTTTTCTACTTTGAAAGAACACAAAGAACAATAAGTTTGATATCTAATCTTGGGAGCAGAGAGCAAGTCGATGAGTCAGCATAATCGGCTTTTCTATTCCTACGTGCGCCGTCTAATTGCACGCCGTCTCTGGAGACCGGCACAATTCATGTTTTGACTGAGAGCTTATTGCCAACAGGTATTTGAAGCAATTGATTTTCTAAGAATCCTGTTTTCCATGGAATTATTCTTCCAATAAATCACTCAGGCTCATAAAAAATGCATGTACTTATATTGTTTTACCGACTGCGTGATGATTTTTTTACATTTTGAAGTTAAAATATGATTATTTTATCGTGATATTGTGAGCGAACGATTTATATTTTTAAATTGCTTCTTATATATTGTTTAACGTGTAATAAATTGCATAAAGATAAAAATTCAATGCGGAAATTGTATACTGCGACTGAGAAAAATATGTATATATGTCGTCTTTATAAAACATAGCCTAACCTCAAAATCAATCAAGTCCCATAAAAGACATAGTTCGAAAAGATACCTAAAGTTAATTAGTTTCCAGTTAATCAACCTTCCGATGAATTAAGGTGATTTGTTTTCAGATGTACAATATTGTAGCGGGCGCGATGATTTGGGCTTGACCGCCACCAAAGATTTTCTGCCATGCCTGGGGAACAGCGGTTCCAACGATGTTGAGTCGGAGGTTGTGTTTATGCTCCAATCCGTTAAATCTTTGTTATCGCGATTTAGATTCTTCGCTGCTATTGGCTAAGCGCTTCAATTTCTTCACGATGAATAACATTTTTTGTGTGACATAAGGTGATGTGGCCATAATATCATTCGTCGATTATAAAGAAACGACCGACATTAATATAGAGTTATCAGGATTTTTATTTAAATGAAGAATTTGAAGCGTTCACGAGGGCATTCCAGATTGTTAACATCAACAGTACGTCTGAGTACTGGGACGTTACAATCTGCATACGCGAACGATTATCACCTCCATTTCTGTTATACTGCCAGCTAGATACGCATCGGGGGAGTTGTTCCGCTTCGAACCAGCGAACTAGGACACCCTGTCAAATAAAGGTAAGTAGTAAAGCCATGTATAAAATGTACGCCAAATACTTATTATGGATTCATGATCATTTTTATTACTTAGAATATTGTATGACATATTATAATAGCTTTGACAATGTTAAGTTATACTCGAAAATGATAAAACAATGACATAAAATATTCATGCAATAGCTATCTTTTTAAAAAATAAATAGTTCGAATTTCAATCAAAGTTTTATCACACCATGTTCGTTTGTTAGAATTTACTGCACTTATTATCATCTCCAATTTTATAAGTACTGCTAGATAACTAATTCGTTGACTGATTAACATATCAATGCACAGCACAAAACCGCTGGTCTTAGAGATTTTTAATTTGAGTAAATTTCTTATATTATTGTATAGGGATGCACCAAGAGAGGATTTCCAGAAATTGTCACGGATATTAGTGGGGTTTTTTATTTCACTCGGTTATAATATAAATAATAAAATGCAATAAAATTGAAACACGACCGTTTTTGGTGTTGGTGTGAAGTGAAACACGGCGGTAAGTGATCACCGTAATGACGTAGATGATGAGTTCAATAACCGTTACGAGTTCCGAAGTGTAACGGCGCACATCTGCGCCCACCCTAACATCTCATATACCAACTTATATATACGTTAATGTAGGTACAACGTTTGGTACCAGAGTTTTAAGTAGATTTTTAATCTAAAAACATTTTTTGGAAGTTTTCAAAAATCCTACATACATACACGTAATCACGTCTTTATCCCTTACGGGTTAGACAGAGCCAACAGTCTTGAAAATACTGATTGGCCACGTTCAACTGTTTGGCTTACTGATAGAATTGAGATTCATATAAAGTGACAGGTTGCTAGCCCGTCACCTAAAATAAGAATCCCAAGTTTATAAAGCCTACTCCTAACAACATCCATGGGAAAAAGATGGAGCGGTCCTATTCTTTTTTCTATTAGTGCCGGGAACCACACGTCACGATTGGATAAATAGTATTCTTATTTTATTCAAATCATTATTTATTATGATTTTGAGTATTACTCAAGTACAAAGGAAGGTATTTAATTTTTTTTTAATGTTTTATCTATAGATTAATAGTTTCAGATTATCTTTTCAAATTTAACATCCCTTAGTATCAATCTAAGTACGTTATAGTTACTCAGCATACTTTTCGAAATACCAAATTCACTTAGGTAACGCTGTGCATGCTTAGAAGTGAATATATAGTGCCTTAAGTTTTAAGTAACTTACCAAGTTTGTAACATGACGCCAGCTACTTCGCGTGAGGAACGACTGGGTGGAGAATTTTGACATACTTTTGAGTTTAAACTTGAATTATGAGCTACGATTTAGATATAATAAAATATAGAGTTACTGTTTTAGTTGAACAAAAAACGCTTAATCGAATTTTTTCGAGTAAACTTAGCGTCAATTTGCAATAGTATAAACATGTTTAAAATATTATATCGTATACATTTAAAATATTAAAAAAAAAACTTCATAAAAGTCCGTGATTTGAAATCGTCTTACTTTCTTATATTATTTTTATCTTTTAAATAAAATTTTCTGAGATGCAAAGCGTAACAATATTCCAACTGAAAACAAACTAAAACGCAAGTAAATTACGCAAAATTTCGACTCCTATTCGTAATTCTGTAAAGTTTTGAACGTAAAACAAGGAGCTGTAACAAATGCTACTTCTTTTAAAGTTGCTGATGTCCCTCCACCTTTCGACATACAATGCTGAACACTCGTTACCTCCCAACCTTTGTTAGCGACCGCCTCGGCACAGCCCTCCTTCCCTACTGAATTTAAATGGGGAAATTATTTTCAAGTATTTTTCGGAAGAGAACTTTTATTGTATTGTTTGATTGCGTGTCACTCTGATAGATGAAGGAACGGCTTCCAAATGGCGTCTCCTTTGTCGTTCGGAGCTGCACGTAATGTCCTCGTATACGGATGGATGAATTTATTAAAAAGTTTACGGTTGAAACCTCGTAAAGTTTAATAGTCGTTCCCAAGTTTTTGGGAGTGCTGAAGTTGCTGAAAGTTAGACAGTAGGCTTCACACTGCGTTGGCGTTCGGCTCATTTACGATGTAATAAACAATTTTGTGCATGCTGTGCTAAATTTTGCATATTATGCGTGATATGCGCCGTAATAGAGCTTATTCAATTTAGTTAATTTATGTTTGGATAATATGTATTATATTAAGGTAACGTGAATTAATGCTTTCGTTTAATAAGAAGAGAAATAGAATATAAAATACGTATTTAAGTAACATCAAACTACCAACGCACATACGAAACCACTAAATTAAATTTCACCGTTTAAAATACAGAGCATTCGTAAAATTTTGTTCACAGGCGCAAAGCTCTACACAAAACGTAAAGAAATTAATATAAATGTTATTTAAATTTCATCAAATATTTCAATATCTTGAGATTATTCAAAGCTTTCCTCAAGACAAAAAAGTTCAGAATATCCAGTTTATAAAAGGAAATCTAGATGTCAAAGAGGAAATTTACTTATTATAACAAACTTTAGCCAATCTTCCAGTCTCGAGCTGGTCTGCAGCAAAGATAAACACAATTTAGGCAACAAGTATTTGCAAACTGTGGCCAGATATAAAAATTACAATTCCCTTTGTAAATGAGTTTGTTTTACTCTTTGCCTTGTTTCGCCTTTTATTTATTTATGTTTCTTTTTTTCCTTTACAATTGTAACGAAGGCAAATTGTACTTTTATTACATTTACGTTTACATTTCCGCAATCCGGAACAATACGAAACAGACAGAATTTATAATAATCGTAACCTTTTATTGTGTACAAACAGAGTAAACGATTTTAATTTCTATAAGGATGAAATAAAAAATTAAACCAACAATGTTATATGTAGAAAGGTTGGGTAATTACAGAGAAACGTGAACGTTATTGTTTTGGTTTTGATGACTAGTAGGATTTTGTACAATTGAATAAAATTAACCTAGAAAGTCTATATGTTTCACTGACACAGAACAATACATAATTATGTTAATAATATTTTCATCAACAGAAACGTCTTAAAAAATGGTTTTAATAGAAATGTAACTTAACGTAACAATAAAAAAATAAAAACCATTATGTTTCTCCACAGTCACTGAAAGAACATTTCATTTAAATATTCACGTGACACTCTAGAAGTTAGTTCATAAAAATTATTACAAAAATGTACTGGTTTGATTAAATTCATGAAACTTTAAGCTGGACTAAGTTAAGGAAACTATAAAAGTTAGGAACCAAGGGACAGTGTCTGGCGAATCACAAATGAGATCAACTTGACATTGTAAACGGGCTTTTGTTCCCAACTCATCTGCTTAAACACGTTGGCTTTATCAGATCTATACGTTTACTAAAAATTAAGTTAATATTGTTTACCTATTGTAGTTCTAAACTTAAAAAGTTGTTAATAAATAAATATTGCTAAACACATTATGAGCTTCACTTTAAAAAAAATAACGATAATCCGACCGAAGTACTAATACTAACTTAAATGTGAGTTTTGTAATACTCATCAACCTGTATTACTTACTTAAACATCCAACAACCTTAATTATGAAATCAATACAAACCTTATTGAAATCTGTTTATTGATGTGTTAAATTTATCAAAAAAAATATTCGTCAATCCAGACCAACTAACTCACAATACATTTCCAATGAAACTTAAACCGTCAATAACACACGGTTATTTCCCCCGGGTACATCTATTTCACTTGAAAATTTAAACGTTCATTTGAATATAAATAAACACACGCATAGCAAATCTCGCACTCACGGCGCTGTCTGGCCTAATTTCAAGTGGAATTGTTAAAACCAAACCCGGTTAACCTGACTCTGGGATCGTCTTGGGACCAATTGCAACCTTCGTTACTCGCCACTGACGAACAGGGACATATAAACGAATTTAAGCGAACAATTTTAACCCGTGCTTAACTTTCATGGGTGGAGCCCCGAGCCCCGGAAGGGTTCACATTGTAGAAGCGTTTGCTATTTTTATGACGAAATTTAATTTTCCTGTGTGTTGCTGTGTTCTCCCTCTGTTCTCAGCTTTCTCTGGGTTTGTTCATTCCAGACTAATATTCACAAGTTCCATGGCTATACAGCGCGTAAGTGTTGAAAGTGGTCCTACAGATGATATGAAAAAAATCGTGCTTTTGATAGATATTGAAAAGTAAACAACTGTGACTATAGTTCTCAACTGTGACTGTAATTCTTGTTTAAAACTGTTTTTAAATTAGTGAAATGTTCATTTTTATTCATATAGACACGTCTATATCCCTTGCAGAGTAGACAGTGCCAACAGTCTTGAAGAGACTGACAGGCCACGTTAAACTGTTTGGCTTTATGATAGAATTGAGATTCAAATAGTGACAGGTTGCTAGCCCATTACCTAAAATAAGAATCCCAAGTTAATCAGCCTATACCTAAGTCGCCGCTTACGACATCCATGGGAAATGAGATGGGGTGGTCCTTTTTTTTATATTGGTGCCGGGAACCACAGGGCAATTAGAGAAAATTTTGAAGTACTTACCTGTAACCTTTAATAAAAATAGGTTTTAATTAATGAAGCAATGTTTTCACATAAACATTACTTCACATAAACATTACTACTGTGCCAAAGGCATTACCATCAGCCAATGGCTATCTCTTATTATATTTTTATCTCCTATACAGTATTCTCTTCAGTTTATAAATTTTGCAGTATTAAATCATAATTATTATCTACATTTTAAGCTGCAAAAATACCTTTGAACTGTGATGCCAGACAAAGGACAAATTTGCATTCCCCTCATTATATCAACGTTTCATATGCCGGGAGTCAGGTCCGAAGACCCATAACATCGAGAGTATGACGGACGAGGGAATCCCCCTAAATAAATTATTCGTAGGCACGTTCAGAAGAGCAAGTCTCAACTTTGCACTGAAATTCTAATTATACGCGAAACATCGAGAGATTAAATACTGGGGTCTTAGTTATTAGTTACATATCATGGCATATGTTGGGGATGACCAAAAAGGTTGTTTCGAAATATTTCTTTATTTTTAATGTCATTTTTGGAATAGTGTTCTTTTTGTGTGTTCTTGTTTGTCAGTGGAAGTAAAGACCGTATTTTGCAATCTTCCGTATTTTATTTATTCCTGCCGCTAATTAGGGGCATCTTTGGGAACAGGGAGAGCTGCGGGTCTACCGGGCAAACAAATCCATAATAGCATATATAGATTTGTATAGTAGCAGCTTCCTTGCTGGTCAGGTTTGATATGAAAACACTTATGACAATTCAACAATACTTACAAGTTACAAAACTTATTCACACCCAAAATCATTCAAAGCTTTCCCAAAACGTAGAATACATTGAACCTTGTTTATCTATTTCCTGAAATCGTATTTATGTACCCCGGTCTCAGGTGCTCGGAAGGAAGTTTTCAATCAAATCAGCGGGAGGAGAAAAACGAAGGAAACACGTCGACTGCTAGTGACTGATTGACAACATTGTAACAGAAAAATGTACCGACATTACATGCCCGACTCGGAAAGGAACTTCGTCCATTTGTTGAAACGGTTTCACTTAAGCGTGGTTTCGAATTTGCGTTAGAAATTTGTGTTCGAATGATACCATATTATGTATTTGTTCTTATGAACGTTTGCGTTGCAACGTTAGCAGAACCAACTTTACCCATGTATTTGAAATTTCATATTGATCGTTCCCGTAAAAACGTATAAAACATATTCCACATTTATAATATTAGAACTTACATAATGAAAGTATGGATTCAAGTAGATTGCAAGATACAAATATCTTTTAATTCCCTCCTTTTCTTATGAGAACTGTACGAATTACCCAAATTTCACTTTATTTCTCTATTCTTCTTCTATTTAAGAGCTAGCGAGGGGCGTCCTTCCTTCATTTCTTCTCTCTATTATATGTTTGAATATTTTTTCTCTTTTAATAAACAATAAATTTACAGTTCCTAAAGCTGATACAG
This sequence comes from Amyelois transitella, assembly GCF_032362555.1. Classification (NCBI taxonomy): domain Eukaryota; kingdom Metazoa; phylum Arthropoda; class Insecta; order Lepidoptera; family Pyralidae; genus Amyelois; species Amyelois transitella. The sequence goes on from NC_083509.1 coordinate 4,250,953, forward strand.
AAGCACTGAATATATTAACTAGGTACCTTTATCAACCCACATAATGCAAATGCAGGGTATATTACGCCATAGCAACGTCAGGAACTTAGAGGCCACGGCTTGTCCCGGCCCAAGTTATTGAGTTTGGACGTGCGACCAGCCTGCGACTCAAGTTACAACTTCTAACTGGCGGTTATTAGAAAAACTTTGAAATTGATCGCCATTGTAACTGCGAAATTTATGTAACTCCTTCTGTGACATAAATTTGTAGGTTATAGTAGAAGGGTACATTCTTTATTTTAAAACATATCTGATGTTACTTACGATATTTTCGTAAATCTTAACCTTACCACTTTATACATATTCTTAACTTTATTTAATTAAAATTGTTAGATCAAAGTTAGGCTATACAAGTGACTACATCTTAGGCAGTAAATACACAGTAGATATATGTGTATCTTCATAAATTTAAGCATCTTTTGAACTTACATTTCCTCTCGCTTACCAATCGTTTATCGCTAATTTGTATAATTTTCGTCTGTCTCTCCTGGAGTTTTAAAATATCAATTAATTTCGACTGTCACAAAATCCTTTAATCATTTCACTCCTTTCATTTACCTTATAAGCCGTTGCATAATTTGATATTCTCTCCAAGACGGTAACAATGCTTTTATTAAAACACAAATGGCGGAGTATTTGCGAAATAAATTGCCTTACAAGATTCGGAGATACACCCGCTGTCAGAGGTCTTTGTAAATCACAATGGATACTTTACAAAGATTCCGTGGAAGGAAATTTACGAATTAAATATTTACCTAAAACCCTAAATATGCCTAATTTCAGTTGAAACAAGTATGTCGTTAAATCTGCATGCATTGATTTTGATTAGAGGCTATGTGACATACACGTATATATCAATTGCGTAATCTACTCGTAACCATAAAATATGTATTTTAATCCGTATCGAATATGAACTCTATATCTGTCGGTGGATGTTTAAGATAAAAAGATCTCAATTGGCCATTATTTAAATTCTGAAAGCGCGTTTAGCTTCGTAGCACCGTAGACTCGTAGCACTCGTAGTTTCGTAGCATTTACAACTTCGTAGCTTCGTAGCACGTCGAGACATCTAATCTTAATAAAAACGACAATCAGTCATACATACATATACCCAAAATATTTACCATACATATTATTCATCAGTATTTTTTCGACAGAAAACTACGATTAATAATGTATATTTCCTACATCGATTATTTCCCTATAAATATCCGTTTGGCACTCAATCTATACAGATCGAAGCAATGAAAACGTAAGCGGTGTATACGGGGTTTACGGTAATAAATTTAGAAGGCTTGTTTTATAGACAGATCAAATTACCTCCTGCTACGTTAGTACACCCTCATAAACGTCAGACAGAGCTGGACATGGGTCCGTGTAGGATTTCATACTACCGTCATTTTATATTAGTACACTATGAGCGAGAAATGGCCATTACGCAGGTATTTTTTACTCTTAAGAATTATGTTAGAAATGTAACTGACACTGAATAATACAATAATTCAAATTTTGAATTAAGATTTAGAGCACAGAACTAGGTGGTTCCGTCTCTTGTTAGTTTTTTAATGAACTGTCAACTTTAATTTCATCTCAATATTCTATTTTTACAGCCATATTTCTTCAACTTACTCTTCGTCGTTTAAAATATTTAATTTCATCTTTTTTCACATTGATAGTTATCCTCTTAATCGGAACTCAACGAACGACCGCCACTGCTTCATGTTCATGTACATTTACAGAATAGACGAGATATTATATATAAGCTATTTAAGAAAAAAAAATAGTATTTTGGAGTAGTAATTGGAAAAAGTTGTGTCGGTATTATCATATAAAAGCAATCTGCCTAATGTTCATTTAGGTTGAAATAGAATTTTAGTGCGCTTGATTGTGAGACGGGATGTCTCGGGTTGGAATCCCGGCTAGGGCATAATGAGAAACAAACTTTCTCTGATTGGCCTGAGTCTTGAAAGTATTTATTAAAATAGTATCTCGTAACACAAGTCTCGAACTTACTTCAAGGTGAACTCAATATGTATTATCTGTCCAGTATAAAAAAAAGAATGTCGTAGATTTACCTTATATTGAGTCCGTTCCATAATATGTCAATGCGCGCCTCACGTTCTGTTCAATCTAGCGACGTCGCGTTCGCGTGATGTTTTCCTGGCACTCAATTTGTCTGCGATTGCAACATGACGCCGAAGCCAACATTCGTGCTGCCGGAGTGGAAACACATCAGTTATGAAATGATACGCTTTTTATGCACAAACACAAACACATAGTCATGTGTAACCCTTACGGCGTAATAAAGACCGATGGTCACAAGACTCGAAAAAGCTGTTAGTGCGTAACAAAGTAATATAATTGTAATAAACATACATAAATCTACAATAAATAAACAATATACAATAAATAGGTGCAGCTATTATCGAAATTAGTGAGATGGTTTGTAGGTATTAAAGACCCTCGCGACTTTAAAGAAACGTGTATACCTGCGATTAGAGACTAGAATGTAGATAAAATTTTAACACTGTTTTGCGTTACATCAGATGGAATTGAGATTCCAATTGCTCGCCCATCGCCTACAAAAATAATACTTTTTCTATAGTATATGTTGTGAAATAATAAACTTAAAAATAAAAAAATATGTCTGTGTGTGCCGACACGCCAACACGTTGAAAGAGGTGAGTGAAAACGTGCTGCGGGTGAAAAATCGATCAGTGCAATTTATTGAAAGTAAGTTCTATTGAAATATGAAGGTCTTGCTTGGATACCATTTTATTCAGATTTGGAAATTGAGGCCAAGATTACAAAAACCGATGAGCTTCTAGAGTGATGAATGTGGATGAAGCGAAAGAAGTAAGCATTGTTTGTGAGATTTGAGAAAGAAGAGTAATTTCTTCGTGATTCTTATTTTCATAATTGTTGTAATAATTTATTATAATAATGATTCTGAACAATTATACTATAATATCATATAAGCAAGAAAAATAATCAATGTATTATTGTAAAACGAGTTTATTCAGGTACTAATTTAAAATTATTCACATGACAAAGCTTCAGTTTACCAGTTTGTACGAGTACCTCACTTAACTTGTTCCCGTATAAACGAAAATGTTCCATCCACAGTATCAAATCAAGTGACAATGTTACATACGAAGACTACACGGAGTAGACTGTTCAGACTGATTACATTTTCGGTTACTACCGGTAAACTTTTATGTTACTCTGTCAAATAATACTACTTAAATTTTTTGTATTTTTATTTACTACAAAATACATAAAGAATGTACGCTGCTGAAAACTATAAACAAAAATCATTAAAATAATTGAAGCATGTATACTTAGATAAAATATAAATTATTACCTCGTTATAAAACTTAAAAAAACACCAACTTGAGTTAAATGATTACCGTGTTCAAGTAAAGCAAAAATTCTTAATTACTGCGTACTTTAGAAAATTACCTTAGCACTTGTACCACACTTAAATCGTCCAAAGAGCACCAATTAACGCTTAAAAATCAGCTCCGCTCTGTATTTTTAAGTTACTTCATTACAGACTTTTGATATTAAATTCATAATTAATTTGTGCGAAATTTGCTTTAATTTTGGACAAAAGTTTCCGGTAGGTATTATTCAATGTTAAAACCTTAAAAAATACTACCTTCCTACAATTACAGTACAAATTTATTGTTAAAAAAAAGGTAAGTAGTAGTAAGTAACGTCGCCTTTGAGTATTTTCGAGACTGGTGACTGTGTCGAGCTCGCAAGGTAAATTAATTTGGCTATGGAAAGAATTTAGAAAACTACCCTAAACGATTATATTTATAAATATAGCGCAAGACCTGATAACAGGATTATTTCTGTATTAGACATACTTATTTTCGGGTTAAATATAGTTGTGCATAGCCTAAGTAAATTTAAAGAAAAGTGGAAATTTCTCGCAACTTTAAGTGTGTAACTTGCATAGTTATCTGGGATCTGTCCGGCGCGTAAGGGCGTCCACTGCAAACGTTATCTCTACGTCAGTAAATCTCGTACAGTCAGCATGTCTCACAAAATACATGCACTCTTATGGTATGGTGATAGTTGCTAAATTGCATTGAACTTGGATAGGTTATTATGCTTTTGAATGTACGTAGATGTTACTGGTAAAATATTGCCAATGAAATTGCTAGTTTTGGTAGAATAAAATATAGGTACTTACGCGATAGGTTAAGATTCAGTGGAATTAAGTCTTTGGAAAATTGCGAAAATAAGCGGTAAACTTTTATGTTACTCTGTCAAATAATACTACTTAAATTTTTTGTATTTTTATTTACTACAAAATACATAAAGAATGTACGCTGCTGAAAACTATAAACAAAAATCATTAAAATAATTGAAGCATATATACTTAGATAAAATATTAATTATTACCTCGTTATAAAACTTAAAAAAAAAACACCAACTTGAGTTAGATGATTACCGTGTTCAAGTAAAGCAAAAATTCTTAATTACTGCGTACTTTAGAAAATTACCTTAGCACTTGTACCACACTTAAATCGTCCAAAGAGCACCAATTAACGCTTAAAAATCAGCTCCGCTCTGTATTTTTAAGTTACTTCATTACAGACTTTTGATATTAAATTCATAATTAATTTGTGCGAAATTTGCTTTAATTTTAGACAAAAGTTTTCGGTAGGTATTATTCAATGTTGAACCTTAAAAAAATACTACCTTCCTACAATGCCAGTAAAATTTATTGTTAAAAAAACGTAAGTAAAATAACTTAACGATTTATATAATAATGTAATATTCTATGAACGTCGCCTTTAAGTCTTTTCGAGTCTGGTGACTGTGTCGAGCTCGCAAGGTAAATTAATTTGGCTATGGAAAGAATTCAGAAAACTACCCTAAACGATTACATTTATAAATATAGCGCAAGACCTGATAGCAGAAATATTTCTGTATTAAACATATGTACTTATTTGCGGTTTAAATATATGTAGTTGTACATAGCCTAAGTATATTTAAAGAAAAGTGGAAATTTCTCGCAACTTTAAGTGTGTAAATTGCATAGTTATCTGGGATCTGTCCGGCGCGTAAGGGCGTCCACTGCAAACGTTATCTTTACGTCAGTAAATCTCGTACAGTCAGCGTGTCTCACAAAATACATGCACTCTTAAGTCATGGTAATAGTTGCTAAATTGCATTGAACTTGGATAGGTTATTATGCTTTTGAATGTACGTAGATGTTACTGGTAAAATATTGCCAATGAAATTGCTAGTTTTGGTAGAATAAAATATAGGTACTTACGCGATAGGTTAAGATTCAATGGAATTAAGGTCTCGGAAAATTGCGAAAATAAGTATTATTCTCAAAAAAGTCTTCTTGTGAGTGTGTTTGTCTTCAAATTCAATTCTTGTGAGTGTGTTTGTTTGAGTGTGCATTTTGAGCAAAATCCGGATTGAATAAATCGGGTTTTTACATGAAGCGATTTCAGTCTGAACTCCGCAACCTTTGCAGAGGAACCTAACACATATTGGATCATCTCTAAAGCTGTACCAGATAAATGTGCTCATACCCTTAGTCGCCTTTTACAACAAACATGTGAAAGAGATAGAGTGATTCTAAAGTACCGGGAACCAAATGGTTATTTTTATAGTAGTATTAGCAATTATGAAGCGTTCAAAACAGGAATAAGTGGGTTCCAATAAGAGAATATTCCCCAAATTCCTACTGTTTCTTGACGGCCTCTTTGGCGCAGTGGTAGTGCGATTGTCTGTGATACCGGTGGTCCCAGGTTCGAATCCCGACCAGGTCATCATGAGAAATGATCTTTCTCTTATTGGCCTGGGTCTTGAATGTTTATCTACATAAGTATACGAGTATATTATAAAATATGATGTCGTTGGGTTAGTATCTCGTAACACAAGTCTCGATCTAACTTCGAGGCTAACTCAATCTGCGTTATCTGTGCCGTATATATTTATAATTATTATTATTTTTTTGTATAAATTAAAAACGAGCATATAAAAGAAATAATTATGTACCTCAAATTCAATAAATAATTGAAATCTACTCATTATCTTGAAGCAAAATGGCACAAGCACAAGCATTCCCGCGCATCCTGCCAAATGAAATGTAAATACAGGAATGTGGGACACATTTGGGGAGTGACTATGTTTATGTTATCGCCCCGTAGGAAGGGTGCCCCTTTAATTATCAAAGTCTTCTAAGTCACATCCTATACATTTTAGTTGCCTTTTGTGACAAAAGTTTGATATTTTTTTTTATTCTAAATTTTATCAACAGAACATACGTACGGTCGCGTTCATAATTGCAGTCATAGTTCGCAAAACTTTATAGCTTGCACTCACCGCTGTCACTCACACATTCACACAAATAACACAATAAACAACAAGCGGTAAAGCGTTGGGTAACGCGCCATCAAGAAGAGGGTAGTGTAAGTAAAAGTCGCCGCGCAGCGGCCGTCGTCCGCTAATCAACACAGCGACATGCCACACAGCGGAGATCCATGGTGGATCAGTACGAAAATAATGGCTTCATACCGACCAGAACATTTGCGGAACAGTTCGACACATCAGTGGTTACTGTTCGTCGAGATTGCACCGTGAGGGACTACACCACAGACAGCCAGCAAGAAAGCCGTATTTATCCGAAATAAATAAGCAAAAACATTTAGAATTTGCTCGGCAGTATTTGGATTTTGACTGGAAAAAAGCAATATTTACGGACGAAAAGTTCGTTTACGTCATCGCAACACGGTAGGCTTCATTTATGGCGAAGAAATGCAACTCGGTATGAAGAAAAAATATTGGGCCAAAGATGGGGTTTGGACGCATTTCTGTAAATATGTGGGGCTGGATGAGTGCTGCTGGACCTGGGGAACAGGTGTGGATAGCAGGACGCGCTACAGCTGCTCATTATGTGCAAGTGCTGGAAGAAACCATGTTACCAACTGTGCGGTGTATTTATCCGATTGATGATATGCCAACAATATCATTTGTGCAAGACAACTGCCCTGTGCATCGAGTCCATATAGTGCGTGAAAGGTTCTGCCAGTTTATATTAAAACCACTAATTACTTAGATAGTATTTTAAGGACAGCTTCAATATCTTTTCTTTATGAAAACGAATAATTAAGCTGTAACCTTAATAACAGAAGATAAGTAGATGATATAATTAGTGTAATATGCTGTATGTATAGCTTTATATAATCATCGATATGTAAACAAAACTATAGGTAAACTGTTTCAATAAAATTTACTAATTTTAATTATTGAATGTTTTATTTTGATCCCTCTTGTCCCTCTTGTTTAATATTTCTTGCTGATTTCCGTGTTTGAAAACACGGGTATTGTAATTCTTAGATATCAGTTAGTTAGTTAGTCAGTCAGTTACTGAGTTCAAATGGCACCTTGAAACATTAAAAATTGTCAGTAACACAATTTTTTTTTAAATAGACAAAAAAAATCCTTGAATAACTTCGGAATCCAAGTAACGCTAGTAACTAGAACAAGCGAGTGTGAGCAAGCGAGATTATCTAATATATCTTAGATCTCACTTACTCACACGAAGTAATAAAATTGCTACCCACTAACTTTCAAAGGAACCACTACCTATGTTAGGGACGTGTGCAGACAAACTTTCAACAAATCTTATGCAAATAATGAGAGACGACGATATCTCGATCGACAATTATCGGGCCCAGTTCGGCCATCGTTGATTACCGTCTCTTTCTGTTTTGTTTTGTTATATGTCATAGAATAATAAACTGTTTTACTTAGTAATCATTGGTATTAAAGACCGTATTCATTTGATGGAATATTTATTCTTTTTAAATATGCATGTGTGTGTGTATCTACTGGAACCACAGTGCACGCTATTTTAACCCGTAAGAATTTTAAAACTATGACTGCAGATATGAACGCGATCGTACATATAGTCACGTCTATATCCCTTTTGGGGGTAGACATTGCCAACAGTCTCAAAAAGAAAGACTGATAGGCCACGTTCAACTGCTTAGCTTAATGATAGAATCAAGATTCAAGTAGTGAAAGGTTGCTAGCCCATCGCCTAAAAAAGAATCCCAAGTGTATAAGCCTTAGTCGACTTTTACAACGTCCATGGAAATGTCCGAGATGGAGAGGTCCGTTTCTTTTTTTGGATTGGTGCCGGGATCCACACGGCTCATATCAACACAAGTTAAAAAAATATATTTAATAGGAATGTTGGAAGGACAAAGTTATATGCATGACCTTAATAGATATTTTTATGTATTCTCTAAATTCACTGACTTTAATAACTTTTTATTATTTAAAATAAAACAAATCTTTTCGCTTATATAAAAGCAAAAACCAAAAATTTCATAAACACAGCTTACAATAACAACCAACAAAGTAAATGTTTTTATACATTAACAATTTCTTACAACAAATTATACCATCTACATATTGAAACTTTAATAAAACAAGCGCTTGAAATATTTAACAAGCCGCTTGTTTCAGGCTAACGACAACATCGCGGGATAAGCAGGAGAGCACGAGGTTTCACCGGGATAATATTAAAATTCCGTTTGTTTCCTACAAATTGAGGAAACGGAAAGGGCCCCTGTAATGAGATAATAACGTTTCTGACACAGGTGGCCTCACCGCTTGGAAAACCCGACCTTGCTTCAAAACACTACTGCATAATATAAAAATATTGCATATTTTCTCGTGTACGTTATACCTCTATTACTGAGAATGGAAATTGCCGTACACTTGCTCGGAAGATAAAAATCTCCAGGCTCCCGTGAGATTAATCTAGACTTTTCATCTTTGCGCGGAGGTAACTGCAGTATTTAACCGACTTGAGATATACGTTATACAAATTGGAATTAAATAAGTATATAGGTTTTCAGATAACTATACCACTTCTTGTTACTATCTTCACAGATAATAAAGGACTAAGCACTAACTCTACAATCGTCGACATTTCACCTATAATTACGACCTGACTCCTATAGTCAAGTCAGGTAATTACATGAGGCAACTACTATCGGGCCGGCGGCTGCTGATACAGTTGATACACATAATATCCCTTAGGCGTCTCCTGCGACTTACACAGATTATAAAGGTCACGAAGACCATGGAGTGGTTCTATTTAAAACGCATATGAATTTCTTCTAGTTTGGAGTTATTTATGTATTATTTTTTAAATAATGACGAAACTACTTTCTATTAAAAAATTAGCTTTAGCTTGAATTATTCATATTTCTTGGCACAATTGAACAAAACAACTTTAATACATACAAACAGTTGCCAATGCATTTCTTTGACAAATTGCAGATTGCTTTGGGCTCGGGCTTGAAAGGAAGTTTTATTAAATTTCTATGTGTAGTCTTGTCTTCGGATTGTCTCCGCACCTGTCGCTGAATTACGTTCTACGTGTCCACATAACATAAAAATTATACAAAAATCAAGCTCCATGATCATTGGTGACGAGCTGCTTACAGATGCCTTCAACCTTTTAATATTTTATGTATGTACATGTATTTATAATGTATTTTATGTATCTTTTATGTATTTATGCATTTTTTGTAATTTATGTATGTATTTTGCAGTATGCATGTGCACTTTATTGCACCGCCAACTTAAAGTTTTTCTGTTTGATCAGCTGGTTGACTGGTAGAAAATGCCAAACGGTATTAAGTCCGCCTTTTGTATTTTTTTTTTTTGTGCAATTTAGTTTTAAATAAATAAATAGTTTAATCACTTACCAAGGATGACTGTATTCTGTTACTTTTTACTCGCGAATTTACTTATAGAGCTATCACAAACGAAATAGCTTTGCTTCTATACTGTGTGTATTTTTCTCGTGCCCAGTTGGGGCGGCCGTTAAATCCGAGGTGGGAGCCGTGCAAAAGGAATGTGTGTTATAAATAGCGAACGCCGACATAAGTTCTTTAAATCTGCCAGTTTTATGTTACTGTTGAGCTTTAGGAGGTACTACAAATATGCCATTTTACCTCTAACAAGTTATATCTTTTTTATAATGTAATAGGAAGAATAAAATAGAATAATATACGTTTTTCGAGATGGCCTGAACAAAGGCTACCAATCAATGTTCAGTTTACTTTCAAAAATCAAATCTGTACCTACCTTATCAAAATGGATGAATAGAAATCTAATAGGAAATTACTATCCTAGGGATATTACGTACCATATATAAAAAGTTCTCACTTAATTACGCAATAGCAGATAAAAACCTCCATCAGACCAAGAAAACCCACACAAATGCATTTCATAATGATCCAAGGCGAAATCGAAACCAGAAACCATTACGGTGGCGTGCAATCTTTTTTGTATGAAACCTTCGGGAGGTAATAGAGAAAGTTTTTCCTTCAGTAATTGTGAGGGCCGATGTTGGGTAATAAATAACCACAGCTTGCAGCCCTCTGATTGAACTTGCTAATGAATGGATAAGAAATCCGGGAATCGAACCTTCGGCTCCGAGGGGAATAGGTGCTGAAAAATGAGCTAAGTTTCGCGCCTCCCTGACTATTCAGAGATTGATTCCTGTGTTACGTTTATAGATTTGTTTTGGTAAGAAATTTACATCATTTGTACCTATGGGTTTATTTAAAATATATAATTATGGGTTTGTTTTAAATGTTTTATAAAATAAAAAATGCTATCACATAATAATATTTTTTTGTTAAACAATTTTAGATTTCCATGTAAAAGGACTTTACAAAATAAAGAAAGGACCCTTTAATTAAAGTTGGATATAAAATTATATTAAATTCATCATTAATTTCTAATCTTTATTCAAACTGCCAAATTGACCTACATTATATTACAACTTACGAGTAGACATTGAAGTCCCAATAAAGATATATTCTATAAACAGTGATCAATCTCAGTTCTTTAATAAATCGCAATTCTCGATGCAAAGCTATCCTATATCTCGGAACCGCGTAAACTCTACTACTATCCATTACGAGATAAACCCCAAACCCTTACCGGATAAATAAAAGCCTCTAATCTCACATCTGTAAAGGAAACGTCAAAGGGTAAATCCAATGTTGTCCGGATGTACCCATCAATAATTCTGATCGAGATATGCATTAAAAAATGACTCCCCCACGTCAAAGGACGTCGGTGTTTTGCTAACAAAGTGAGATCGTGAGCTGGGTGCCAATGAGACGAACCTCAACCCTTGTTTTTATAAGAAACAACTCACTTTCAAAATACTGACCGTGCCTGATACGTTGGGGACTAACTTTTTGTTTTTGAATGTTGCATTACAACTCCCTTTTTAAGATAAAATACTGGTGGATTTTTAGATCTATTTAGAAAAAAAGGATTTTTAGTACAAAAAAAGAACGGTGATATGAGTTTTTTCAGTAGTTAAAGAAGTAAGGATACATAGTATATAATATTCAAAATTAAAAACATATATTCAAATTGGTTAAAAATCACAAAGCCAATCAATCAATAAGTAATTAATTTTCAATTCACGTCATCATAACACATGCCAGTTACACGGTATGAAATAGAGTTGAAAATACGTTAAATTTCAATTAGAACTTGAATAACCCTTTGCGGGGTCACGTCATATTACAAAAGGACAACGCGAGTGCCCGTTATTCCATACCCGGCCAATTAAATATACCTACCCAGTTTCCTCTACAATGGTGCTATAAGCTGTGAACGTCGGTAGTCCCGGTTAATATGCGTGATGCGCAGAGAGGCACAAGTTCAAATCCCACCTTAGCCATATACCAATGACTTATTTCGAAATTATGTACATAAGTTTGAATACTAACCGATGCTAACCGATTAAGGTGAGGAAAACATAGTGAGAATCCTGCACATTCAGCCAACTGTGTGTGGATGTGTGACCATTATCGATCCAATACGGGTTAGGTTTATGTGCAAAGGTGGCGGAGATCAGATGGGAGTCGCGTCCATCCATGGTCATACCCCGGGCTCACTCTCCAGTGTTAATGAGCTAGGAGAAAGAAAGGTGCTATAATTTGTAACATATTAAGGACCTATAAATAATAAATTTTTTAGCACTTTCTTACCTTAATCAATCATTCGTCAATCATGTTTAAAATACTTTCGGGAGATGCTACACTGGCCTACAAACATATATGACTGAGTATATTGAATATGAATAAATATAATAAGGAATAAAAAGAAGTAAAAGTCAGCCATTGTGACACACTACAGAGCACCATCTTTCATTGAAGAGGCGATGTTATCAATGAACACAGCAATACTAACGATATTATTCCTGAACCCACTGTGGAACGGCCGCGGCGCAGTGACTAGATAAAATTGCATCGGATTAATTTACCTGTTCGATCCCTGCCGCTGACAGCCTTTGTGCCCGGACTTCATTACTAAATCCCATATCCTAAGTATGCTGAGCGAAAAATTAATCCTCCTTACATTTCTTTCTCGATCCAAGATTATCATATCCGTAGGACTCCTTTTATAGGTCACTTTCAAATCATATATTTGGGGATATTTTTAGGTTATAATACAAAATTTCGAAATTGAAATAATTTCATCTTTAAACCATACAGCAGAACGTGGCCTTTCAGTCCATTCACGACTGATGGCTGTGTTTACCTCGCAAGAAAATGACGTGCTTTTAATTATTGGATTTTAGTTAGTTATGAAATCTTAGATAGTTCACATACCAGATAGTAGTATGGTGAAGAATTTAAAGTTTAAAGCATTTTTCCCTCGATTGTTTCGCTCAGCATAATAGCATCGACATCAGCAATGGAACCAATGGACCGAAAAATATCTCACACACAAAATCTGATAATTCCATAGATTGTATAATAAGAAAGCGGCCATCTTTGTCCACAAGGAAAATATTGGCCAACTAACGCAATAACAAGAGTCGTTAGTTCGGACTTGGCAACTTTGCCCAACTATTTTTGTCCATCATAATAGCTTAAGTTTGCGGCGGCGATGTCGTACAATCTGCCAGCTATTTTCATTGCTAAACTGCTTTATTTTGATAAGGCTTATGTCACACGGACAGATAGAAATAAAGGCTATTTGCTTGGAGATTAATTAATGTAAATAACACAATTGTATGGATTCTGTACGTGCCCGAATTGATACTTTTTTACTAGAATTTAATAAATAGAGCGTAACAAGAAAAGTATAGGTAATACCTGCATAAAAAAAATGTTTAAATTAAGGCATCCCATAAGATCGGGGGATCTTTTAAGCTTCTACGTCGTGTGTAACACTTAGTGTCTCGTATATGTTTTTTTTTAACTAGTTGTACTTACATACATACATATTGTCACGACTATATTCCTTGCTGGGAAGACAGAGCCAACAGTCTTGAAAAGACTGAATGACCACGTTCAGCTATTTGGCCTAATGATAGAATAGTATAATAATAAATCAGTTACCTTCTCGATAGTTAAGTTTAGATAAATTTTAATCTCTTAAAAGCATTGAACATAACTGTAACTAAAGATGCCTAATGTTAATAATAGGAAATCAACTCAAGCAACCGATTTTTATTTCATCTTCAGCGAAGTTGGTAGGATACCCAAACCACTTAGTTCCACACAATTGAACTGCTAACTTATCGGTCTCCAGTAAAAACTGGACATTGTAGTCATCATAAAGGAATCAATATCGATATTTCGAAGCTTACGGAACCCATCCCAAGTTATTGTACAGATCCTATGTTCTTGCGAAAGAGTACATTCAGCCAGAAAATATTATTGAGTTGTTGTTCAGGTTAGAGTAACGATTTATTGCTATAGAGGGTAGGTAGACTTCTGAGCCACTGGCAAATTGAGAAATTCAATGAGGAATCTCTTTTTGATTTCTGCGTGTTCTAAGCTAGTGTGCGACGTAACCCAGAGTGCTTCCTTTTAACTTTGTACATATTTAAAAGGAAAGGAATCATCATCAATCAAAAAACATTAGTGGACGAGTGTCGCTTAATTTTTTCCATACGAACACATTTAAATGTAAGTATATTGCCATGAAAGCTATGTCTAAGATTTTCAATAGATAATATAGTCCTTTTGTTTCGTTTCAAGTTCGTACTTCATAATCTTATTAATCATCAATAAATTTACAAAGATATGATTTTCCTAATGATACGTCATTTTAAATGTTTATTCAGAAATATAGTTTAATCTTTTATGGAGGTTATTTGTGAGGTAAGCTATTCTTTATATTTTACGCTCTATAAGGAAATAGAAAGCTATGCTAACCTCTATGTTCGAGAGTCTCTGTTTATGGTATTGCTTCTTGATGTTACCACAACGGCTTGCGTTTTACGTCCTGGAATAAAATACTGGTTTAAATGTAAAATTCCAGTTTATTGTTGGTTTGTTTTAGTACCGTTCTTCTGGTTATGATTCTAGACGTGAAAACTTACCTTGAATCATTTTCTAGGTAGGTGAGTATGAAATCTCTATTCTAATTTCTTAACTACGAATCAATGAATAAGTATATACAAAACTTTCAAGATTTCTTTTTGATAGTCTTTCATTGGCGAGACAGACAGACATGTTCAATTACTTACTATACGTAAACTGAAATTATAAACGACTGCAAAATGAGCCAAAGGCACTTCCAATAAATAAATAAATAAATAAATTACGTCCCATGTGCGGTTGCTTCATAATCGCAGTTGGCAACCCATAGAGCCTGATTTATAATGTTGTATCCTCGACCCGCGTCACTCACTTCCAGCGATAAATAATCGTTCCGCGCGACAACTGCCAGGGAACGGATATTTGTAACTGTGATCTGAATACCGAACGACTCAACCTCGCTTCCTGGCATTTGATGCCTTTGCCTGAAAAAAATTACGTTCGATTTATTGAATTCAATTTTGGGTGTTTCGAAATAAGATTAGAATTATGTTTGAACGTGTAAAGGGTTCCACTGCGTGCGTGCTGAGTTTATTCTGAGTCTAGTTTATTTATTTGTCTTGTTTGTGAAATGTTTTTAAAACTGATAATATGATAGCGAATATTAATGTGAGTTACTTCGCTGTTTACACGAAATAAAAATAAAAAATCCTCTTCTTCCTATGGATGTTTTAGTATACGACAAAAATAACTAACTAATTGTATGGATTTTATAGAAGACTGAATTTTTTTTTTATTGAGAACTTGAAAAATATATTGAAAATACATGATAGAATAATAAATAAAAACATATTCAAGGATTAACCGACTCTGATTCAAATTAAGAGATAAAAACCGTATGTAGATTAAAAAGTAGAAAAACTAGGTAAGTTTAAAAAGATATCATAAAAATAACTCTAAACAGCACAAAGGTAAACCTTTAATGTACCGTATAAATAAACATCTGAACGTATTTTATCCCGCATCACGAGATATTAATTACACGAAATGCTGCGAATCTCTAGCGAAAGATTCTAAGAATTTTCTTTTATACATAAGGCATGGCAAATGAGTAATCATTTCTCCATTACCTCGCTAGTGGAGGCGGGCTGTAAATAAATTGCCTCCGTGCACGCTCATTATTTTCTTTTTACCTGAGTTGGTAATAATAAGATAGATTTTTACCATAATTATATACTCGCTTAACGTAAAATCACGTCCCTTTTCCAGAGAGGTATACAGAAACTAATTTTTTACTTTATTGCCATGATTCCTGGTCTTCTTTCGAACCACATTTATCACTCCCTGACCATAGTCTAGGCATTCCCCTTTTAACGTTTCAATTCACATATTTCTTTGCATACATCCTACTACTATTATAAAGGCGAAAGTTTGTATGGATGTTTGTTACTCTTTCACGCAAAAACTACTGAACCGATTACCATGAAATTTGGTATATAGGTAGCTGAAGACCCAGAATAACACATAGGCTACTTTTTATCCCAGAGTTCCCGCGGGATTGATAGGGTTTCCATGCGGACGAAGTCGCGGGCGGCCTCTAGTATTTAATATAATTATTAGCAACTATGCGAAGATTATTTTTTTGTAAAACTAGTGCAGAATCAGAAAGTTCAATTGGCTTTGGTTATTTTAAATCTTGGCTTCAGATTTTTAATGAACTGTAAATATTTCTTAATTTTTTTTTATTTACACCTATAAATTTCTAAGCTTCTTTTGTACAAATATTTCGAACTTCCCAGACGTTGTTTTGTCTGAGAGGAACTCAAGTAGTGGTACCCCAATAATCACAAGTACGACCTACTATTTTTCTTCGTCACAACTTTCCGGGTAAGAAGGAAAACTTGCTCCAACGGACTACAGGAAAATTATTGCTCTAGTTTAGTGGAAATATTTATTTCCATCATAGTTTCTGTGTAATTCTTTACGGCAGCTCATAAATGTGAGGTGTTTGGTGATGTGATAAATGAAGTCTCGTTTTTATGTGCTTTCTTATATTCATCTAAACATAATAACGCCTTAAATAAAACCCCCTCTAAGTACTGACTGCTATGCAAAGGTACCTCTCATAATTTTAGGACACTCATTTTTACATATTTAGATAGCAAGCCAACAATACTCGAGAGCCACGCTTAGCTTGCTGGAAATCTAAATAATAGGATAAAATAACTAGAACTAAATGTCATTAAAACATTTTACAAATTAGAAACCCCTCCACAAGGCACACAACTAGACCACTACCCAACCTCAAATCTAAAGGCAAATCATTTCTCGCCGGACTAAGTTGAGAATGTTTAAAATCGGACCCATTCAAAAATTACGTGAAGGGATTAAGAACCCTGCAAAATGGAAAAGTTAATTTTAATGCGTCCTCGACCACTATCTTGTTATCCGGATCTGCTCGAAACTCCAAGAGAATTTTCTAAAGGAATTGAGCTGTCTCCCTGGGCTTGCTTGCATGGAAAGAACTTTATAGAAGTTTTCACTTGAGTTCTGTTTATCGGAGTGTTCAATAGAGATATCGTTTGGAACTTTCAAAACATGACGGGTTAAGTAAAGTTAACCTGAGTCACAAAACTATTAAACCTGGGTTTGTGGATTGCACTTTGAAAGCAGCGTTAATTAAGTTTTAATGTATGATTTGCTCACTCTCTTAGCATATTCTTCATAACTATTCTGCTATAAGCTTTAAAAAATAAGTATCGGTGATGGAACGGTAAAGAAGGTACCCAATAAAAAAGGTGATGCACAAATTGAAATACAAATGCCAAGTACGTCCACGACAATGTACCAATAACTCTTTTTCGACACTTTTATTGCCGATTGGTGGTCTTCCCGTACATAAAAACGTCTTAAATAGGTAGCTGATTGAAACATAATCCGGGATGGGTTAGGTTCCCCTAGAAAAATTGCAGGGTGAAGTGGGAGTGGCTTCATGTAACCTGACTTACCCAATCCAGGATTATGGTAATAGGACCCCGGGCTCTTCCAAGAGAACTGCGAAGCAATTGGGACTTACGGCTAGGACGGCTTTAAGACCCAGAGTCCGTCACATGTATCTAGGTAAAAATATTTACCTTATTTAGATAAATAATTGAAACTGCTACACCTATAGTGCACTAATATTATAGTCACCATCTACGACATTCACAAGAAGAGAGAGTTGTCCAATTAAACTCTGTATACTCTGTCACTGGGACAAAAAAATAAATACGAGACTTTATTAAACCGCAAGTGAAAGTAAATGGCAAACTTTTAACAATTTGCCAGAATAAAGAGAGTACCAATCAAAGTTGGTAGAAACACAAACCAGCCACTGTTTGCTTACCTCCGACAAACATCGCCACTTTTCCGTTTCTAAGGAAGGTGTATTTTTCGGAAATTTTTAAATTTTATAGCAATATGCTTACCATCGGTTGAAAAGATCTGAGTAGACACAAAATAGGAGAGAAGAGGTTGGAATTGCTTGAGCAGACGAAGGAGCACACATGACTATTAGCGCCGTAGAAGGGGTCTTTTTTGGTCTTTATGCAGCTGATAAAAAGGAAATACGAGTAGTTACTATTTTAATACGAAACATCAAATTGTTTCTTTAGTACAGGTTTATATGAAAGTCTTAGTGAGGTCTTCAATATTTAGTTTTATTCTTTCAATAGATTTTGATAAACGTTATTTGAATTTCTTTAAGATATCAGTATTAATTCATTTATTTTGCATTTATTTCAAAGACATCAAATGATCTTGTTTACTGCCGAGTCCTTGTTAGCATCAATTAGCTATGTGATGATCTTAATCAATCTAGATCTGTAGAGGTAATTAATTGAAATGGCCATCAGTGAATATATGTATGTACTTATGTATACTTAAAGGGGCAATAGGTACATTAAGATATTATTTTATTTATTATTTATTAACACATAAATACTTAGAATATTACAAAGAGAAAGTACCTATACGATGACAATAAAGAATACCCGTAAAAAAATCTGGTACCGAACTGGTAGGAAGGATTGTTGTAATCAACCCACATTTGGTATCGCGGTATACTTAGAAAATATTCGCTTTAAAAATTACCTTGCTTACGTATACTTAATTGTGTTTGTATACTAAGTAAGAGTGCTAAATGTCCTTACACTATAATACATGCATATTTGATTTGAGAAAATTTCGATAGAAAAATTAGCTCCAGATAAAAGCCTCAAAAACATCACTAAATACCCCATCATTAATATCTCCGTCATGTCAGTAGCTCGCGGTGTGACCCACGCCGTCCCTTCATTTTCCGTGGCCGGCGCCGCGCCGCGCCCGGACGTGTTTATTTTTCATTTCCGCCCGGGACTGCCCCAGGGCGCCGGGCCCCGCCGGCCCTTGGTCCGGGACAAATAGTAAGAAATAGAGGTTATCGTTTACGTTTTGTTTAAATCAGTGATGTAGCAGATAAATAAAACATTGCATTTTAAGACGATTTTATTTTCAGTTTTGCATATATTACAATACATACCTACTTCAATGATATATATGGTAATATGTCTTGATTTAATTGTTAACAAGATATTAGACGGACAATGAGGACGAGACAATAGTTGTTATTGAATTAGACACACCTCACCAGGTTCTTTATTCTCAGCACCAGAAATTTGCTGAATAGATACCAATACAATTTTACACTCACAGGGCATCGAATCTGATTTGGTAGTTTTTGAAATTTTCACAAAATTTACAAGTAGTTAAACAACAAATCTATGAACTAACGTAACAGCTTGTAACATGAACCACACGCCAACAAAACGCAGCGAGTATTTGTTGATGAGCCGCGAATGTTGGGATGGGATGACATATGTACTAGGTTTACCTACCTATCTATGTGTTTTTATCTGGACTGATGCACATATAAAAGAAAATTTTGAAACGTACTTTGATGAAATCGGGGTATTCCTCGTAAAAGGTTCGCCCTCAGAAGTAACCTAAACTGCTGACAAGCTTGCAAGTAGATAATAAATATGAACGAAGTGAAGTGGAAACGACCCACTCAATCAATTAACGTATTTACCTAGGTTTCTCACAAAATGTGTTATTCCAATATTTGTTGTTTTTACTGAAACAGCCAAATTATTTTTAGGTACACTTAATCCGCGTGGAGTTCAGGCATCAGAGACCATTCTTAATCTACTTTCTGGTGCTTTTATCTAAAGTAAAAACTTCCAGACCGCTTCGCTTTCCTCTCGCTGTTAACACGTCAAGTGAGCCTTTTTTCTAAAACAAGTGTCCTTAAGTCTTTGCTTCTTGCACATTCATCTCTCCCGCCCCCTTGCAACTCTACGAAGATATGTGCACACGTACCCACATAACTTAAATCTTTACACACACTACCGTAATTCGAGGACCTACAGTCTCACACAAAATTTAACCTTAGTTTATTGTTATTTTTAAATAGACAGTATTAAGAAGGTTTGTGGAAGGGTATTTTTGTCCTAGTGTGTTTCATACTCTCTGTAGCCTTTTGTGATTTAAGGGATATTCAAGCTGAATGTGGACTCATTCATATCAATTCTAGATAAGTGTTTACGCCACTAAGCCACACTACGAATTTGCAGAGGGATTAGCATAGACTTCCTACACATGGTTTTTGTTAATGTATTTCAGTCAAGTAGTATAACTAATTTAATGTCGAAATTTTCTTCTAAAGTAATAACAATTAAGGACCTACATAATAATATGTCTTATATTTTTTGTGCAATAGGTACGTATGTCTATTCATACAATAAATTTTCATAAACCCACACCAAGTTTAAAGTAAATGCAACGGACGTCCGAGTGTTACATTTTATATGAGTTCGACTGTACACCCCCGGCAACATGGTGTAAATTGCACACGTTGTTTTGTTCCCTTTTACGTGTTTATTTATTTGTGCCCATGTTGGGGATGATTATATGTCATATCTAACGTTTATAACTCGTCACGTCGGAGGGGAATATTTTAGTCGGGTTGTTACAATCATATAGGAAAATTATGATGTAAATCTTTTGGTAGGAAACAAAATGGACTGCTCCGGAAAACAGAAATTGTATAGGTTTTCGTTTTACTTTATATTTTTATTATAATAAATGCTTAATTTTGGAGGGTTGTGTGGGCGGGCATGTGTGTTTGTTAGTCTCACTTAAAAACTACTGAACGGATTTTCTTTAAATTTTGCTTGGAAGAATTGTACTTAGATATTGGAATAACACGATACTTAAGTAACAGAAAGAAATTCAAGGCGGACTAAGTTGCAGGCAACAGCTAGTATTTATAATGTGAATTGGTGTATTAGCTAATGTAGGTAGTCGCGTTCTACTTTCAAATCATAAAAAATAATGTTTTTGAAGCACCATGTGATTGATAGGATTTTCTGCTGCTTTTCTTATTCAAACTATAGACGTAGATGTAGATGCATTGTTTACTAACATTGAAAAAGCGCCGAAATACCTACCCCTACATAATAGCCCACATTTATTGCTACAATGAACGTAAGTAAAACTAAAACACTGGTTTTTGAAATGGAGAAAGAAATGACAGCATGTAATATTTTGATTGGAGGAGAAAAAGTGGAGCAAGTGAAAGAGTTTGTATATCTAGGATCAAAGTTTACATCAGATGGCAAGTATGATAGTGATATTGAAAGGAGAGTGAACGCGGGGAACATGGTGAATGGAGCTTTGCATGCCTTTATAGCAGTCAGAAACTATCCAAAAAGGCTCGACTGGCTGTGCACAGGGGCGTGTTGGTCCCGACATTAATGTATGGGAGTGAAAGTTGGGTATGGCAAAAGAAGCATGAAAGCAGAATAAATGCAGTGGAAATGAGAGCGTTAAGGAGTATGATGGGTGTGAAATTGAGTGACAGGATAAGGAACAGCGTGATAAGGGAATGTTGTGATGTGAAAGAAGATGTAGTTACAGGAATAGAAAAGGGTATGTTAAGATGGTTCGGTCATGTGGAGAGGATGAATGAAAGCAGGTTGACTAAGCAGATATACAAGGAGAGTGTGGAGGGAAAGGTCGGAGTGGGAAGACCTAGACGAACGTATCTTGATCAAATTAAGGACGTCCTGGTAAAGGGTCAGGTCAAAAGTACCCGAAACCGCCGAGCTTGTATGAAGAGAGTTATGAATGTGGACGAAGCGAAAGAAGTATGCAGAGATCGTGGCAAGTGGAAAGAGGTAGTCTCTGCCTACCCCTCCGGGAAATGTTATGTATGTTATTGCTACAATATTACATTTTATGCCCAGTAAGTAGGTCTAAGTTTAAGTCAAAATTATTTCTACAGATAGTCGAATAGGTAAATAAGTATCCAAGCAAAGCCAAGCAAATTCAGCGGTTTTATTGCAAACAGCCACGAGCTAAGAATGCTAAGCGTGTTGCGTGCGATCCTCTTTCGATGTGACGGTTCGTTTATCTCAATATCGCAGGACGTGTGCCGTACGAGACTGAAATACGAACGTTGTGAAACAAGTCAATTTGGCTTTCTCGGTGTCTGTTTAAAGTATAAACTAGCAACAATGAATAAAAAGATAAACAATATTTTCTACCTATCACTTTGATATCTCAATTACATCATTAAGCCATGCAGATGAACGTGGCCTTACAAGCTTTTCGAGACCCCTGGCTTTGTCTACCCTGTAAGGGATAAAGATGTGATTGTATGGAAGCATGCATGAAGTGAGTCACAGAGAAAATTTTAGGTACCACCCATGGAATGTTTTTTCTTCGATATCATTTGACTTAAATGAAAAATTTAGATCTAAAATTATATCTTTATTATAAACAACATTACATTGCTATTTGCTGGTACAGACTTGGCTAGTCCTCTAGCTGAACAAGTTGAGAAAGTAAAAAATGAAGATAAAACAACAGTTTCAGTACACACCTATTACATTAACCACAATCCTACAGCCCCCGACATTATAATTGAATCTTTTGGTTTTTCAAGAATCGACTAGACCAAAAAATATGACTTAGTATCATAAGATTTTATGAAACTAGCGCGATAGATCTTAAATAGTTACCTACTTAGTAGTTTCTTCATCCATCTGCTTATTGGATTAAAAAGTATTTTATCTTCGAAGGACTTACAGTTAGAATACTTTAAATGGGCTCTCTTGTGTATAATGAACAAGAATTCTTAAAAATATTCGAGATGCCACGTCGAAAAGCGACACCAAATAAAAATAGGTAGGTACGAGTACTTTGATTAAAAAAAAATGGATAAATAGGTACATGATGTATCAGAACAAGCAAGATATGTAGGATTGAATTCTTAAAGTATCAGTCTTAATCGACTGACAATACGTTGCCAAAACACTAGGTTTCATCGTTTTCCACTAAACAGATGGTGAAGTTTCTGACTTCAAATAAATAGTAAACATTTGTAAAACGCATTTATATCACCCGATAACATCTTAAAACATCACTAATGGTGTAGTTTTCATATAAAATAATTTCAAACTTTAGGTTCATAATATAAAGGAGACTGTAAAGACTTAAACAATTTCTTTAACCAAAATAACTTATTCACATTTCATAATACAGGGACTAAAAAGCCCACCATAAAGTACTGTTTTATACTTGCATTTAATTTTCCCGTACAAAAATAAGATCTTTGGAGTATCAACATTTCTTGAAAAACTTTCACCATACTGAATAAAATTGACTAAATACAAAAATCAGAGCTATTGCCACTTTAAAAGGATTTGACTTATTCTTATTTCTTATTAATATTTGTCCTGGGGCCGTACTCTCAGTTGCATACAATTGTTCTTATATCAAGGGAATTTGTGTCAGCAGAGCTTACTACATTAATAAATTTCGCATAGCTGAACATTTATATGTTTATATGTAGTTCTGAAAAACTAATTATAACGTTCTTTCTTAAACTTGTATGGTGTTTATAAATAAAACTTTATCGTTACAATTCTTGTTACACTGCTCTTCAACGCAAAACTATTATTTTTATATTAATTGTAAAACCTTACTATTATAGTTATTAAATAAAAAAGATAATTTTGAAAGTTTTATATTCTACTTTTTTCCTAGCTACTATTATATTGAGCATGCAACTAGGAGGTAAAGCCCCAATTCCGAGTAAAAACTTAAATCACAAAGCAATTATAGTTGTTCTGTTACTTCTAAAATTATGTCTAATGTTATAGTTTTGGCATACTGAAGATGTGAGCGACTGTAGAGTTTAGCAACTATAAAAAAATATGTTTTGCGTTTACAGAATTTTCAATGACTACATACTTTACGAGCCGTTTATCTTTTAGAAATATGTCATATTACATGTAAGATTAAAGGCCCGAGAACACCAAAAGCAGGCCAGCAGCAATACAGTTTGAAAACATGCCCGCCGTCTTCGAATCGAAATAAAACGCGGGCCCGCTATGGAACTACTTCGCCGCCGCGCCACCTTGTGACGACTTTGAAGAGTTTCTTGTAAGTAGATAAAACAATTTGGTGCGGGCCCGCTTTCAAACTGCTGTTTCTCGACCTAGTTTTGGCGTGCTTGGGCCTTAAAAGTGCCAAAGCCAATCAGTATGATCACAATTCGCAAACAATATGAAGATCTAAAAAAATATAATTTTATAAGTACAATAATTTACTTACTCTCTCATATATTATCACAGTCCAAAGCTTTAGTTGCGAAAATCAAACATAAGGCCTAACGGATCTTTTTGAAATGAGGTTAATTATACATTCACTAGATTATAAAACAAAACTTGATCTTTGTGACGGTAGGATAGAACTTGATAGGTAATTAAACTTGACAAGTCACAGAAATCAAGCTATATTTTACAAAACGTAAGTTATAAATTAAAAACATGACGAACTTTGCAATATACAATCGAAAGTAAAATTTTTAAATGCAAATTTTGAATAATAATATATAGAAAATATGTTCAGGTTTTCATTATGTATGTCAATAATGCTTTTAATTTTATGTAGGTAATTTAAATGCGATAAAATAATTTAGACCGTTATGTACTTAATGTGTACATATTGTTTCGACCAGTAAAGAATTTCTTTTATGCTCAACAAACGTGAAAGCTATTGCTCAGACAAAAATCTGCGCATTGACAGATACAACCACATTTTAAAATGCATTAAAAATATTCAATTAAAATTATATATTTTTAATTTCGTGATCTCAATATAAACCTTAAATTAGGTAAAAATAAATATTACAATTCCATATCAATACTTTCCATTACAAGCTTTGTTTAAGTAGGAATTTATATTTATTTTAGTAGAAAGCAAAAAGACATTATAACTAGCGTAAGAAAAGATATAAAAGAACAATTCACAACACGTATCAACTTGAATGTTCGACCACCGACTATACTTTGAGCTATTCCTTTATTTAAAACTTGCATACTTTATCACTTCAAGCTAAATTATTAACAAACTATATTTTTGTAATAATGTATACATGTTTTTTTTAGAAATGACCTTGTCGCTGGTCTTTTAAAATAGCCTTTAGTTAGGTTCAGAATCCGTTATCTATAATAGCTAGACATTGATAAGGATACCTACCTTTATTCTCAATACTAGGCCTTCACTTCTGGCCGTATTCTTAGGTACAATAAATCCTTTTACATGTAATCCACGAACACTTAACAAATAAGACAATTAGTAATAATAAACAATTTTATAGTTTATTCCAGCTTATTGCTAGCTAGTAAATATTTTGAACTAAGTACCTACTTGCATTATAATTATAAGTAATAAAAATATAATCACAAAGTGATTTAAATTGTCATTAAGTTTTAAATATTTATATTGTCTGATATGTATCAGTTTAACTGAACAAATTTATTCACCAAATATAGCTGAGATATTGAAAAAATAATAAATGGTCTTTTTACATTTGATATTTCTACATACAATAAAGGGCGTTATTTTACTTTTTTCTTAAGCATACATTTTTACATTTAGAAGTGCTCTTTGTACAATTTTATTCTCAGTGTTTTGTATTATAATAAATAATTAATTACACATTAACAGTATAGGAATGAACAATTTAATAAATTTTCTATAACAACTAAAAATTGCAGTAATTTTTAAGAGAAAAAGGTACCGTAAAACGGGGCTATTTAAAATTCATGGGGCTAATTGAAATTATAAAAATAAAATATTTGGAACCTCATAACATTTTATTTTTCTACTAATTGGATATTTTGTTTTCGTCTGGCAACACTCACTCTAAAGCTGTCACCACGCAATGAAATTTTGAGGTTAGAAATGACATGTGTGTGCTGCAAAAGGGGCTTGCAAAAAATATTAAAAATATTGCTTAATTTATGGCTCTCATACTTTTATTTGGTAACTAGTTATTTTTTGAGGTAAGTTGAACATGATATTTGTATTATATCTTATGTTTCCTTGTGATTTTAATGGATTCTATAGGCTTTTTCTAACTACGTTGATTCGCCATATTTGTTTTGATTTATCAAACGGGGCTTTTTGGTACAGTTTTGGGGCTATTTAAAACATAATTCCAAATAGCCCCCTCTATGTCCGATGACAGATTTGTATACGATTTAAGGTGATGTGCCAAATAGCCCCAAACGTAACTTTCGAGTAATTAAGGCGAAGTTCTTCTGTTTTGTTCCAGTGCAATTGATCATGGTGCGTACATATACTAGGAAGTATATAAATTCCAGAAATGGCAAATCTTTTTTACCTTACCAAAATTACTCAGCGGAAAATTTACAAGTAGCAATAGAGAGTGTAAAAGAAGGAAGAATGAGTCTTACCGATGCCGCAGACACTTTTGGTGTGCCAAAGAGTACCTTAAGTAGAAAGACAAGAAATATTAACTGTACGCAAGAGACAGCAGGCCATCCAACATTATTTACGCCTGAAGAAGAGAAAGTCTTCATTAAATTTGTTTTAATAGTAGGGGAATGGGGGTTTCCGTTTGATACCACAGATCTTCGTGTATTTGCCAAGAAATATCTCGACAGACTTGGAAAAAATGTGTATAATCTAAAAGATAATATGCCAGGTTATGATTGGGCCAGAAACTTTCTTCAAAGACATAGATTACAAATTTCAAACCGTAAATCTGCACATATTTCCAGTGACCGAGCCAGATTTAGGTCAGATGATATTGATGCCTTTTTTGAGAATTATGTTAATACGGTTGAGGGTGTTCCTGCAGCGCACATCATTAACTATGATGAAACGAATTTAACAGATGATCCCGGCAATAAAAAATATATTTATAAAAGAGGATGCAAGTATCCAGAGCGGATCATAAATAGCTCGAAAACGGCAATTTCGCTCATGTTTTCGGGCACTGCATCAGGACATCTCTTACCTATTTACGTTGTCTACAAATCGGAAAATCTTTGGGATACGTGGATGGAGGGAGGACCAGAAGGGACGAGATATAATCGTTCCAAGAGCGGATGGTTTGATTCAACCTGCTTCGAAGATTGGTTTCATACCATTATAGTTCCCTATTTTCGTAATAAGCCTGGACGGAAGGTGTTGATAGGTGATAATTTATCATCACACTTTTCGGAAAGTGTAATAAAAACTTGTGAGACATTGAATATTGCATTTGTATGTCTGCCACCTAAAACAACACATTTATTACAACCTCTGGACGTCGCGTTTTTTGCTCCTTTGAAGGTATACTGGAGAGATATTCTTACCAAATGGAAAATTACCGAGGGAAGACATCACAAAACCTTAATTAAGAGTGCATTTCCTAAATTGTTGAAAAAACTTAAAAATAAATTAATCGAAAATGATGCCGAATCCAGAAATTTAATAGCAGGTTTTAATAAATCCGGACTTTACCCTGTTGATCTTAATCGTCCCAAATCTCGATTACCCCAATCTCATGTTCCAAGGTCCGAGGAAGAAATAGAGACAAGTAGTACTTCAGTTATAAAGGATATGTTGATGGAATTGCGATGTCCCGATGAGCCGACGGGAATGAGACGGAAAAAGAGATTTGTGGTTGAACCGGGAAAGAGCGTATCTTCCGACGATTTAGTACAAAATCAGTCAAAAACAAGTGCAAGATTAAAGGTGTCCGGAAAAAGAAAAGAATTAAAGAAGTCTACTTCAAACATCCTATCAGACCCATTTATTGATTCAGTTCCAGGTCCTTCTGGACTACATCAAATAAGGAGCAATAAAAAT
This sequence comes from Amyelois transitella, assembly GCF_032362555.1. NCBI lineage: Eukaryota > Metazoa > Arthropoda > Insecta > Lepidoptera > Pyralidae > Amyelois > Amyelois transitella. The sequence goes on from NC_083509.1 coordinate 4,278,606, forward strand.
CATGATAGTGATAATTCCGATGATCAAATTGCGTCTGTTCTTATGCCTAAGTCAAAACTAACATCCTACAAGGGCATGGGAAAAGGGATCGGTAAAAAAACAAAACCTTGTAAAATATTGATTAATAAGAAGCAACAAAGTGAGAATGTAACAGAAACAGCTCTAAATGATACATTAGTTAACTCTGGTTCATTATTACAGTCATCTCTCCAAAATCCCGAAAGCCTCAAAAATTTATGTATCAGATGGGTCAATACTCACTTAATTCAAAACAATGAACTATCCGGACAAAGATCATTTATTCAAAATTTGTACGAAACCAAAAACTATGAAGCTAACGTGCCATTTATAGGTGAATTACCAGAATGCCTACTAAATAGCAGACCCACTACTAGATCTAAACCTATAATTACATCAGAAGTTATTTTTGAAGCAGGATCTTCCCAAAATATTCGTAATCGTAAGAAAATAAACGCTATACTACAAAAAGAAAATGTTGAAATTACGCAGTTTGCTTTAAATATGAAATTAAATATAGAAAATAAAGAACAAGTAACTGAAAAAAGAAAAGTCGTAGAAGAAATTACACAAGAAAGTAAAGAATTAAAAGAAATAATAGATAATGTGAAACCTAAGAAAAAAATAAACAGTGAGACAGCTACTAAAGTGAAAAAAAGGACGCAGAAACACATTTCTCGAAAACAAAAATGGAGGAGATCTAGTAGTGATTCCAGCTCATCTGAGATTATACTGTGTATGGCTGATTCTGATGATTCAGAATATGAAACAATGGATGATTTAATCACGGAATTTTACGAAGAAGAACAAGAAAATATAGAACCATCAATTCCCTTTGGCTTTTCTGAAATTGAATTTTTTACAGAGGATAATAATACATTAAAAATTGATTCCTGGATTTTAGCAAAATTTGCTACAAAAAAGAGCGTTAAACATTTCGTAGGAAAGATAATATTAATAAAAAACAACATTCCTGATTGCCGTGTGGTTCCCGGCACCATTACAAAAGAATAGGACCACTCCATCTCTTTCCCACGGATGTCGTAAGAGCCGACTAAGGGATAGACTTGGGATTCCTCTTTAATGTAAATCCCTGCCAATCTAAGGTCTGCCGCGCCGATGGATGCATGGCTAGGGGCGAGCCTAGTCTCGAGCGTGCCACTTCCGCCATGGGGTTGGGCGACCCCCAGGTAATGGCTAGCCTTACCCTGGCATGCGGGGCTCTGCTGGGGCGGACAAAATTTTTCCCTAGCGTCTCGTGGGAATCGCATGGATGCAAATTTTTTGAAAGAGCACCTAGATGGCGGCGATGGTGTCTGCACCCCATCACGTCTCGTTCCCGGCGGGAGCGGTATGCGGTCTGCTGAAAGCCGCTTTGCGACGATGAATGTAAGAGGAGGAATGAAGGATAAGATTGAGGAAGTATGCCAGATGATGGATGAAAGACGTTTGGATGTGTTGTGCGTGAATGAAACGAAGCGGAAAGGATGCGACGCGACGCAGCACGGCCCTTACACGGCGTATTGGTCTGGAATTTCCAGTACCAGCCGAGGCTGTCAAGGGGTCGGTCTAATTCTTTCTGCACGAATGGCTGAGTGCGTGAATGAGTATGAGTGTGTCAGCCCTCGTCTTCTATGGATTAGGCTGAAAGTTGGAATCACTCGGATCTTCGTTCTAGGTGTTTATGCACCTTGGGATGTGGGTTCGAGGGGTACAACATCAGCAAAAAGCGAAAACGAGGAGTTCTGGAATAGTGTAAGAGAAGTATTGAAAGTTACCAAGCCAAATGAGAAGATTATTATGTTAGGTGATTTTAATGGATGGGTGGGTGTAAAGCGTGATGGATATGAAAAGGTGCTTGGTGCGTTTGGTGACGAAAAGGTGAATGATAATGGAAGAAGTGTATTAGAAATTTGTCTAGAGTGGGATCTTTTTGTGTCGAACTCAATGTTTCAACATAAAGAGATCCACACCTACACAAGAGTGGAAGGTATTTTAAAAAGTATGATAGACTTTGTGATTGTAGATGAAAGATTGAAGAACAAAGTGCTGGATACCCGTGCATATCGCGGTGCTGGCATTGACTCGGACCATTTACTGGTGATATCCCGGATAAGGGGTATCTTCAATCGCTGGCGGCACAGGGTAAGGGAGCAAACCAGCGCTTTGGAAAGAGTAAAAGTAGAAAATTTGCAAGATATGGATGTAGGTAAGAAGTATATTAATAGACTGAAGGATGAATTTGAAGATTTAGAGGAAATGAGCGATATTGAAGATGGATGGAAGGAATTTAAAGAAAGAATTGTGAAAGTAGCTGTTGAAGTGTGTGGTGTAAGTAGAAGAAGGAAAGGAAAAAATCACAAAAATGCGTGGATGAGTAAAGATGTGCAAGAACTTGTGCGATTAAAGAAGAAAGCATGGCTGGATTTGTTAGCAGCAAAAGCTAACTTAAGAATGCAAGAGGTTATAGATGAAGATGTGAATGAAGCACGTAAGGAATATAAGAAAATGAAAGATTTGGTTAAGAAAGCTGTGATTAGAAAGAAAGAAGAGTATAAAGAGGATTTTGATAAAAGGCTATCAGAAGACTTTCAGTCAAATCTGAAAGTATTCTGGAAATCCGTAAGGTCAGCCCGAGGAAATACTATAACCAGAGAGCTGACTAGGATCAGATGCCAGGATGGTAGCGTTGTGAAAGGAGAAGAATGTGTACTAAAGATATGGAAGGACTATTTTGAAAGTTTATTTGAAAAAAAGGAAGGAAATAAGAAAGATTTCTGCTATAGCGAAGAAAAAGAGAATGAGATGGAAGGCGAAATTGAAATGTTCGAAATTGTGGAAGCACTTAAGAGTATGAAAGCGGGAAAGGCTGCTGGGTGTGATAGAGTGTCGGTCGAGATGCTTAAAGCAGGAAAAGGCGTAGTAGCTAGTCAGTTGTACTGCCTTTTCAATTTGTGTTGGAAAAGCGGCCGAGTACCAAAAGATTGGTGTAAGGCTGTTATCGTGCCACTTTACAAAGGAAAAGGGTCACAGCTGGACTGCAAAAATTATCGTGGTATAAGCCTGCTTAGCGTCGTCGGCAAATTGTATGCTAAGGTATTGATTAATAGAGTCAGGAATGAAACTGATGACAAAATATGGGATGCTCAAGCGGGATTTCGAAAGGGAATGGGATGTACTGATCAGGTCTTTTCCTTGCGGTGCATAGCCGAAAAGTTTTTGGCCAAGAGTCAAAAAGTCTATTGCACATTCGTAGATCTGGAAAAGGCCTATGACAGAGTTGAGAGGAATGAATTGTGGTCAGCACTTTCTATGCATGGGGTGAGCAGTCTCTTAATACGAGCACTGAAATCCTTATATGAGGATTCGAGTGCTTGTGTCAGGATAAACGGAGCGCACACTGAGTGGTTTAAGATTGAGAAAGGCGTTAGGCAAGGATGTGTTGCGTCACCGTGGCTGTTCAACCTATTTATGGATAGCTGTTTGACAGATTTGAAAGAGTCTAAAAGTGGATTAAGGATGAATGAGTTACTCGTCAAATGTCTGCTCTATGCCGACGATCAGGTTATACTGGCGTCATCAGCGGAGGAGTTACAGGAGATGGTAAACTGTATGCATGAAGCTTTAAAAGAGAAAGGAATGAAAGTGAACGTAAGTAAAACTAAAACACTGGTTTTTGAAATGGAGAAAGAAATGACAGCATGTAATATTTTGATTGGAGGAGAAAAAGTGGAGCAAGTGAAAGAGTTTGTATATCTAGGATCAAAGTTTACATCAGATGGCAAGTATGATAGTGATATTGAAAGGAGAGTGAATGCGGGGAACATGGTGAATGGAGCTTTGCATGCCTTTATGAGCAGTCAGAAACTATCCAAAAAGGCTCGACTGGCTGTGCACAGGGGCGTGTTGGTCCCGACATTAATGTATGGGAGTGAAAGTTGGGTATGGCAAAAGAAGCATGAAAGCAGAATAAATGCAGTGGAAATGAGAGCGTTAAGGAGTATGATGGGTGTGAAATTGAGTGACAGGATAAGGAACAGCGTGATAAGGGAATGTTGTGATGTGAAAGAAGATGTAGTTACAGGAATAGAAAAGGGTATGTTAAGATGGTTCGGTCATGTGGAGAGGATGAATGAAAGCAGGTTGACTAAGCAGATATACAAGGAGAGTGTGGAGGGAAAGGTCGGAGTGGGAAGACCTAGACGAACGTATCTTGATCAAATTAAGGACGTCCTGGTAAAGGGTCAGGTCAAAAGTACCCGAAACCGCCGAGCTTGTATGAAGAGAGTTATGAATGTGGACGAAGCGAAAGAAGTATGCAGAGATCGTGGCAAGTGGAAAGAGGTAGTCTCTGCCTACCCCTCCGGGAAAGAGGCGTGATTTTATGTATGTATGTATGTATGTATTCCTGATGTCAAATTTGTGAGAAAAGTAAAGGAATCAAAATTTAATAGAGGATCGGTGTTTACTTATCCTACAGTAGATGACATTTGTACCATGAGACATTTGGATGATATTGTTCTAGTATTACCAGAGCCCAACATCTCTCGGCGAGGACAAATCATATTTGATATTGATTTGAGTAATTACAACGTACAATAGGTTTAACTGTTTTGACTTATGGTATTTTAAATTTTATTTTCGAAGTCTTTAGACTGACTATGATTAAGACTGATTTAATGTTATGATTATAATTAAGGAAGTATCAATGCCAAATATTGTGCCTTATTTTTTGTTAAATGTTTACCTACCGCAATGACATTCACCTTCTTACAAACTTTGATGAGAACTTTGATAGTTGATTAAGTATTTGTTTATGTTTGAATTAGACCGCTGATGTCTAGAAAATATTGTTGTTTTAATACATATTATAGTTACCGAGAGACCTGATTAGATAAATAAGTACAGACATTTGATACATATTTTTGAAAGTTTTAATTATATTACCTGGGTTAACTTTATTATCAGAATTCCTACCTACTGAATTTTTAATATGGTAAACTTCCAGTTCCAATGTTCTTATTTGTTTTTTTATGTACATTTTGGAATTTTGAGAATTGGTTTATTTTTGTAATGTTTATTTTAGTGATTGTTGTTGAGTTCTCAACATTGGTTCCATAGTATAATTAAGTTGTTTGAAATAATTGGGTGAGTTGCTCTTTTGCGACTGTGATTTTAGTTATTTTACACGTTGTTTAATAATATGCGTGCCTTATTACTAGTATAGTAAAAGTTAAATTGTTTTTAAATTGCTCAGACTGTTGATGATGATGAGTGAACTGATTAGATAAATAAGTACAGTTATTTGATACTTATGAAAGTTTAAGTGTTATTAACCGGGTCAATTTTATTATTAAAGTTCCTACCTACTTAATTAATATGGTAAACTTCCAGTGTTCTTATTTGATGTTTCTTTTTTGTATCACATTTTTCATTTAAATAAACATACTTAAAGTACATTCAACAATTTCATTTAAATAATGACTTCCCCTTAAATTGTTCCAAATATATCCTACATTCTCTCCTTTAGTCCAACTGATTAATCATCGTACTTCCAAATAACCCCAATATAGTGGCACTATAGTTTTATAGTCCTCTTCGCCCGTGGACTTGTTTAAAAGTGGACGTGTCGCAAGTTGTTTCTATAAACATCGGAGAAATTGCAAGCTATTTACGCAAATTAGTCAGTGCATCAAAGGTGTATTAGGGGTCTATCTCCTGTGTGGTACCAATAAAATAAATAATAAATAACCGGCTTTAATTACTACGAACAGCGAGGCGTTCGAGCGCGGGGACCTACCGCCTCACCGCCACGATAAGAGACGGTTGTGATTTTTCGTCTCCCTCCGCCACACGGCGTGATACGAGATCTTACGAAGGCGACCGACTGCACTAGCTTCGAGCAGCTACGACACTCTGACGCACGGCCTACGGAAAGCCTACGAGCGTACTTTGCTACGAACGAATCGTAGCTTATCAACACCCAAGTGCCGTTATTTTGTTGGCAGCAAATGAATACGTAAGTGTCGTTTCTATTGAATGTTTCTAATTAAAAACAATATAGTAAACTGTCCAAATTGGGCTTCGGCCCCAACGAGTTTATATTCTGTTAACTAGATAAAGATTTACAATAAGAAACAATGCCTAACCTGGCACGGTCCCCGCCATTAAACGGGTCCCTCAGTATGTCTGATTCTGATGTAAATAAAGCGGCTCTGTTCCCGTCGCCTTTAGAAGAACTTGTCCATATTACGCAACGTGATAATAAGCGGCGGCGGGTCGCGGATGAATCACGGGTACTGAGTACTGAGACGGCTGACATTAGAACTATCATTAGAGAGGAGTTGCGTGAATTTATGACCGGAATGCAATCGCAACAGAATGCGCGCCTGGATGTACTTGAAAATCGTATATCGGAGATTATTATCCAGAATGATACGACTCACAAGAAAAATCTTGACATAGTCAATTCTATCGAGTTTGTTACTACCAAAGTGCAGGATTTGCAACTTGCAATAAACCATATGGAAGAAGACAGGAAACAACTTTCTTCGCAAGTATCGAGCCTAGATGAAAAATGCGACATGCTGGAGAGAATTTCTCGCAAGACATGCATTCAAATAAGAAATGTCCCCAGACAGAAGGCGGAAACCAAAGAAAAGCTTTTTGAGATGGTCAATAGCCTGTCTTCTACGCTGGGTGTTCAGCTGACGGCCACCGAGGTGCGCGACGTGTTCAGGATGCCCGCACGTCAAGATAAAACCAACACAACAATAGTAGCTGAATTCTCCTCAACGCTTGTTAAAGGAAACATGCTTACCGCAGCCAAAAGCCACAAATTATCCTCTATGAGATATAAAACAGAACAACTGAACTCGTCCCACATGGGGGTTGAAGGCCAAAAAATGGAGATATACCTCTCAGAGCATCTCACTCCTCAAGCTTCTAGGCTTTACTTCCTGGCACGAGAGTTCCGCAGGTCAATGGGGTACGACTACTGTTGGACTTCCAATGGACTTGTGTACCTTCGTAAAACTCAGGGGCAGCCCTATATTTTAGTTAAAACAGAAGCCCAGCTGCAACAGTTGCGGACTAAATGACTAACTTTTTTCATCATTATTGTTAAACTACTTATATTTGTACTATATTTAAAAAATAGTTTTGTTTATCTTTTCTCTCGTGTGCACTTTGTTTATTTACTTGCATGCAAATATGGTAAATGTCAGTCATATTATGATAAATTTTTATTCAATCTTTGTGCACTGGATATGGAATGGTTTAAACTCAATACAATATTTGTTTTATGTTTAAAACTTACACAATATAAAAATAGTCTTAATGATTCCTTCTCTAGTGTGTACTTTTTGTATAGTATTTCATGCACATATGGTAAAAGTCGGACATCTTATGATGGGTTTATATTCGTCCTATATGCACTAAATATGAAATGGGTTAAACTCAATACAATATTTGTCCCATATTTAAAACTTATACAATTTAAAAATAGTTTTGTTGATCTTTTTTCTAGTGTTTACTTTGTTTATAGTCTTGCATGCGCTTATGGTAAATGTCATTCAACTAATGATAATTCAATGTTCGATCTTTATGCACTAAATATGAAATGGGGTAAACTCAGCACATTCCTACTAAGTTACCCAAATAACACTTTGAATCGTGGTTATAAACTCCTATACTTTTCTGACATTAAAATAAATCTTGAAACGACTTACCTCACTACTGAACTCATATATGGATAACAGACAATTATTTGATGAAATTGACCAATCGTGTTCCACCTCTTGTAAGCTAATAAATGACCCTAACCAACTGGGTTTGGAACTTTCTAACCGGACAACAGATAAAAATAGTAGATTTAATATAATATCCATGAATATAAGGAGTATAAATAAAAACCTTGATAATTTTTTGATCTATGTGACTAGAATTAACGCCAAAATAGATATGATTGTGCTATCGGAATGTTGGTGTGACGAAGACACAGTCCCTCCGACCATAGATGGTTTTTCAGTCTTCTTTACAAAAACCAGTCACAACCAAAATGATGGCGTGATTATCTACATTCACGACACTGTAAAAGCCACAGTACGAGAAATCAAGCTAAAGGATGCTACTTGCATGTCTGCTCAAATAGGTAATATGACTGTTTTTGGCATTTATCGACCATTTGGTTTTACCGATCCAACTGCCTTCCTTGATTCTTTGGACACATTGTTAACTACTAATAAAACAAGAAATATCGTAATCACAGGGGACATTAACATCGATACCTTGAACACATCCAATACCTACGTACGAGATTATTTGGAAATAGTTGGTTCACATGGACTGCAAACCACTATCGACATGCCTACCCACACTAAAACCTGCATGGACCACCTAATGTGCAAACTGACGGGTTCCTTCCAAAGCTATGTCCTTTCCTCTGACATCACAGATCACTACGCAACATTCCTGTCTATCAAATCATCCTTATCACCAAATACCAGCACAGCAACAAAATTGACGAGAACCAAAATTAATTACAAGACCTTAGAAGATGCTATCAAAAACTATGATTGGAATCCATTCTTAAATACTGAGGACCCCAATACAGCAGCAAACATACTAATCAATACTTTGCAAGATCTCATTCTACTTAACACATGCACATTGACTTTCTCTAAAAGAAAACGACCCCTTAAACCGTGGATTACAATGGGCCTAATTAAATGCTTTCGGAAACGCGATCGTTTGCACTTACTAGCAAAAAAGAATCCGGATGATATTGACATAAAGCATGTTTATTTACAATATCGTAATGTCTGCAATGATACGGCTAAAGCTGCTAAAAACGATTATTACAGAAATAAATTCAACCAATATCATAAAAACAGCAAAGGTACTTGGGATACTGTTAAAGAACTATGTAATCTAACAAGTAGCCGTTCCCTAGCTGAGCCATTGCTTAGTTTGCTACCCAAAAAAGAAGATTCCCTGAATCTTGTAAATAGCTTTTTTACTTCAGTCGGCGGAAACCTTGCAGCAGACATATTAAATAAACTAAACACCACTGAATCTGACCTAACGTTAAAATCTTCAAGTAATACTTCGCAAAGAACGTATTCCATGTTTATGTGCCCAACTGACTTTATTGAAATTGATAAAATTATAAGAAATCTTAGAAGTAATAGTGCTCCTGGTGTTGATCTAATTCCTACAATTATACTCAAACATTCACGCATAATTCTATCTACTCTCGTAGCTCACCTGTGCAACCTAAGTATGTCCACTGGATCGTTCCCTACCATATTTAAGAGCGCTGTTGTTATACCTGTTTATAAGGGTGGTGGGAGGGACTCGGTGTCGAACTATCGTCCTATCTCTTTGCTCAGAACCATAAGCAAAATCTTAGAGAAGGTTGTCAATATTCGGTTAACCAATTTCCTAGAGAACAAGGGACTGCTAGCGGACAATCAATATGGTTTCCGACATGGTAGAAATACTGAAGATGCGGTGGTTGCCCTGTCTGAAATTGTTATTAAATCTCTAGACCAAGGCGACAGATGTCTAGCTATTTTTCTTGATTTGAAAAAAGCCTTCGACACCGTGTCCATTCCGCTACTCTTAATTAAATTACAGGAATTGGGTGTCAGGGGCACTGCTCTTGATTGGTTTAATGACTATTTAAATAACCGGTCCCAAGCTGTAAAAATTTCCAACACATTGAGCTCTAGTTTACCGATCACACATGGTATCCCGCAAGGCAGTACACTTGGACCTTCCCTATTTCTCATATATGTTAACTCTTTATGCAAATTGAGGATCGACGGTAGTATTCTGGCTTTCGCTGACGATACTGCCCTTATCTTCAAGGGAAGTACGTGGTCCCAGGTGCAGATAAACGCTGAGCATGGACTCCAAAAGGTTATGACATGGCTTGACAATAACCTCCTCACCATCAATGTACCTAAAACCAAGTACCTTTGTTTCAGAACCTGCGGTGCCACTAAACCTCCTGACAATTTCCGCCTTAAAATCCATTCAGGAAGCTGTAATGAAGTCGACACCATAAGTAACATTTGTAACTGTCCCCTTCTAGCTCAGACGGATACGCATAAATATTTAGGTATTATTATCGACCAAAATCTCAACTGGGCACCACACATTACGTTTCTTAGCAAAAGAGTTCGCAAATTAATATACCTTTTTAAAAATCTTCGGGAGTCTGCAGACTTGAAACTTATGATAAGAATATACTACGCGCTATGCCAATCACTTTTGACGTATTGCATTCCAGTTTGGGGTGGGGCTGGGTCCACTCATCTACTTGACCTTGAAAGGGCCCAGAGAGCCGTCATCAAGGTCATGTTAAAAAAACCTAGGTTATATCCTACGGACAAACTTTATAAAGAATCTGGTTTACTCTCTGTCCGGCAACTATTTATATTCAACTCTGTTCTTCGACATCACAAAACAATTGACCCGTCTTCGCTAGTCTCTCAAAACAGGAGACAACCACGGCCGCGGGTACCATCATATAACCTTCAACTTACCCGTTCCCAAACTTACTACTCCGGACCTTTTCTTTACAGATATTTTAATGACAATCTGAGAATATTCCCTATGTGTAGGACATCACTAAAGACAGCTTTAAACCAATCCTTAAAAACCCTTACCTATGACTCAACTGAACAACTTCTTAAACCTGTAATTTAACTGACCCACGTGACAGGCCATCTTCATTCTTTCTATTAGATTTGACTTCATTTCTACTTTTTCTACTTTTTACCACGTATCCGTGTACTAAATTTCAGCAAAATTCTACCCACTGACCTTCGCATGTTCGTGTTATAAACGTACCCACACGCGAAAAATACAGTCACACACTTACATACTTAATAACTGACCTACTGATTTGGTGCAATTTTACATCCATCCGTACATGTATTTCATACTTAGTGCAAACTTTCCAATAATTTCCCTATTCCATAGATTTATTTACCTATCTAAACCTTTTGTATTTTTAAATGTTCACTTATAATCTAATCTTAAAAGACCAATTATTGGGGTGGAGGGTTGGTAACCTGAGACACAGGTTTTCTTAGTTCAGGTGCCAGCCCACCATGGTCCTTACAGTGTGTATTAGCTCTTAAGACTATTGTCACATTTGTATCGGATTATGGTGAGAAATAAATGTTATTATTATGTTGGTACATGTAAAATGTGCACGGGCCCATAGGGACCCGGTCATTTGGGAGGCGTTCATGGGGCCGAAGCCAACATGAAGAGGCCCTTTGGTACCTTTTGTTCTAAAGTGAGATGGCTGCAGCTGTGGAGATCTGTCTCTTGATGAACCATTGGGATGCACCAACGGACAGCCCTCCATAGCTGCCAAACTATTGCCAGGAAGGGATTTACTTAATTTGGGTCATGCGGATGGGATGCTAATGGATTGGATTTCTGGGCTATGGAGTGAGATACGGACATCTGCCTCGAAAATCTCTCACATAATTTTGATTAGGCAGATGGTGACTCGCTGCTCATTGGCTATACAGCAGCCTGTGGGCACCCTAAATAAGCCACCATGCGGCGGCCAGGGCGCAACACGTTAAAAGCAGCTATAGGATGCCGAGAGGTGCGGCCCCGGTTTCACGAGCACGAGGCATGACCCCGTGCTGGTTTCCCCGCTATTACGCCATTACGTGCAATACACTTCCATCCTGGAGCATAGGATCTGCTCTTGCGACTCCACTCTGGCCGGCCGGCCAAGGCAAGCCAGAGGCGGGGAAAGTGTCACTGTGTGTATGTGTGTGTATGGCGCATGTCTGTATGTTCCCCAGGAGGTAGGGTCCGTGGTGTCGCCACTCACCAACGGCTTCGCCACAAGCCGCCCCGCGGAGACTGCCTGCACTGGGAAGGAAACCCTTCCACAGAGGGCGATGGGGTCGTCACGTCCCGACGCCTTTATTATTATTATTATTATTATGTTTCTCCTCTTAGATTTCACGGGTCTATACACCCCGGATTTTTGAGAGGCTTGCGTGGGGATATAAATCCAACACGTAGAGGCCCTTTGGAGAAGTTGATGTTATGTTGTTCTCCTGCCAAAACCCGTTCCCGGGCATATCAATAGATGATATGTCCATGAACAGGTCTCGGCAGGAGGTGGAGCTATTACAAAATAAGGAAAAGGATTATGGGTTATGGAGTTGACGTTTGGATGGATTTAAACTGGGCTATTGTTGGAGAAGTTCGGACACCTGCCATAATCATGAATACGTGACTATTATGTGGCAGGTGGTGACTCGCCACTCACTAAATGGGCCCCTCAAATCAGTCACCATGATTGGCAACAAAGGGGCAACATCGGCGTGGGTGGCTAAGGATGTCGAGAGGTGAGACTGCGGGGCGTGAAATCGTGGTGATCCAGTCAGGCACCCCCGGCGTTATGACATTTTACACTTCCATCCTTCGAGCCTATAGCTCTCGCGACTCCACTCTGACCGGCCGGTTAAGGCAAGCCAGAGGTAGGGGTCCTGTCCCTCATCGGTTTCCACTCCGACCTTGGCGAAGGAAGATCGGAGGCGAGGAACAGGGGCCTCCCCTGGGAGCACTCAGGTCCGTGGGGTCGCTACTCCCCAACAGCTCGCCACAAGCTGCCCTGCGGAGACTGATTGCACTGGGAAGGTGACCCAGGGGGCGATGGGGTCGTCACGTTCCGACGCCTTTATTATTATTATTATTATAGTGCAAGATTTTACAACAAAATTGAACAAGAGCACTATAGACATATAGCCAGGTACACACTATCAATGTTCTGATTATCGCCAAACTGATTCAAATTAAAACTGGCCTACATTTTACTGAAATATTAAACATTTTGTGTCGATTTCCAGATAGCCCCAAAATTGCGAAAATTGGAACAGCGCTTATAAAACAGGCTATCTTCGGAATTTTAATCAATATACGTTTGAAAATAATAGTTCCGGAAACGCCACTTCAAAATCTGTCCAAATTAATCATCAAAACAGGATTATTTAAACATAAAGTCGTTAAAAAAATTGTTTTTTACCAAATCTTGTACCAAATAGCCCCATTTTACGGTACAGTAAGTAGGCATTTATGAATTAAGTATCTCTGACAGCCTGTCATATAAAAGTTAAAAAAATATACGATAAAAATGGCACATTGTATGTTCTCATTGCTTTTTTTTAATAACCCTACAGGTTGAAACGTTTTGTTTAAGAATCTTTTGTTGCTTCCGTATGCAAAATTAGTATAAAATAGGTAATCTACCTATTACTAAAATATGTATTGTATACCACTACCATGGAATTAAGAATAAAATTAGATTTTTCCGATTTCTGGTTCCTACTAAGACATATATTTTATAAGTAATAATTTTGAGTTTATAATAAAATACTCCTATAAAATGTTTGTATTAAAATACTGTTAGAAAATTATGTTCTAAAACAAGAAGGAACATTACATAAACAAAGAGATTACAGTTATGAAATCAACTGTTGAAATATGAAGGCCTCAACACTGCACTCTTGAATAATGTGTACTAATAATAACAGAGTAAAATTAGTACAATACGAGAGATTCGCGTGTTTATAACATGTCGAGGTTATTAATAAATGAGAACTGAAAAATAGTTTTGACCTAGAATTAGTGTCCATTTTTAGTGTGCCATTATTTAAATCTATTCTCTTCTTTTATACATTCTGCAAATGAATTACGTGACAAATGCAAATAGAAAGTAATAGGTCAAAAAATAAACATTATAGTACTGTCACAAACAACAATTAACAATCATAGGACAGCATGTTAAAAAAATAAACCATACAAACAAATTAAATGCGCAATAAATAAATTGGCGACATGCGGTCGCTATGTGTCATCTCCTTGCCTAATGAAAAATTATAATATAGACTTGTTACCGTTATTAACCCAATCCATTGAAGTATCTATTGAGGCATCTTCAATGTCCAATAATAAATTGTCTCTGTCATTTTGTCTATTATTTTCAGAGGAAAACACGACATCTTCATCATTAGTCTGTAGATTCACATATGAAAGTGACTTCTTCTTTTGCTCAAGGTCAAATATCTCCAAGTCATCTTCTTCATCCTCATCAGATTCCATGGTTAATGGCACTCGTGATAGTTCCAAGTTATCTCTCCGGTCATCTGACTGGAGGATACCGTATCTGAACTGGTTGGCATCGTTAATTCCGTGTGTACTATTGGTGTCATTATTTTTACCCTTTCTCCTGAAAATTTTAAAAACAAATCTGTTTATTATGTAAAAAAGGAAATAAACCATGTCATGTCAATAAACCATTTATAAGGTATTTTTTGTGTAGTGAGGCACATAATTTTAAAGCTGAAGCGATTTATCTTAGACAAATTAATTCTGAAATTTATATATTTATAAATTTAATTTTTTTTACAATTTATTTTTTATGTCCCTTTTATTTTGCACTAGATGTATCGTCCTGCATTTTATGCTATTCTACAGATAACAGGTCTATAATGCATTCAAACAACTATCTATAAGCAGCTATATGACTTACACACAGTAAGTAATATGGGTATATGAGCCGAAGGCTGCAATGTGCTTTTGCATTATAAAGGTTTTTGTTAGCACAGACAACAGTTAATAAAAATAAATAATTTACCTATAAAATATTAAGTAAGCTCCGGCCATCAATGCAAATCCACCAAAGACTATTAAAGCACGAGTTAAGACTCCTGGATTATTTAAATCTGCAGGCATAGTTTTTGTAGTGGTCCCATTATGCTTTGTTTCATCCTCAGGCATTGCCGGCATCACAACTTTGTCAGTTGTGTTGCCTAAGTTTTGTGTAGATACAGCACTTTGGTTGTTTGATGTTGAATTCACTGGAAATTTTAATTGATAACAGAATTATACTGCTAGTCAAGGATGATACAATACCTCCTGAATGACCATTGACTATGCAGAGATTAGAACAAAAATATCAAACTATCATTATTCACAACTTGAAGCTTAAAGAATTAGGTATTTAAATTATTGGCACATACATTTTGCTTTATATTTTTTTACTGAGAAGTTACAATGTTAAAATCATCTTTCTGTTCATTTTTAAAGAGAATGTGCCTACAGCATTCTACTCAATTATTTGAGCCTGGAATTTTCTAACAAATCTTAATAAATATCCCTATAACTTGATATAATATGCTTATAAGACTGGAACAAATGAATCATGTATTACATCATAAAAGTGATTTAAGTGATTAGCATTCAATGTTGAGTTTTACCTGTTATGGAGGTATCCAGCTTAGGAGTAAGATTTGATTTATGGATTTCATCACTAGGCTGAATAGGAACTGTTGGATTAGCAGAAGAATTGCCTGTAGATTTTACGTCACCTGCTTCATTTAAAACTTTCGGATCTTGAACTTGCCGTTTTCTTAACTTCATCATCTTTGCTCCATTGTGCACAGAAGGCCAAAATGAATATGAAAATATCCTCTCCAAATCACTACTCCCAACCAATTCATCCTGATTTGGATGATTTTCAGTCGTCTTCACAAAACTCAAAAACAATAACAAGAGCCCGCACCGAATTATCATGATACGAAATGAAAACGGGGAAAGTTATCAAAAATACCACTCATAAATACAAATGAATAGATTTAGTTCCTTATAAACAGAAAATGAAGATATTGTGGAATCCAACAGTCTCAAAATATTCAATTAGGGAAAAATAGGCAGTTTGATGCTTTGATGAGATGACTTTTCTTTCGACGAGCGAGCAATAGCAAGCAATGTGAATGCAAGCAGAAACTCAAACTTGACATTGACTAATGCCAATTGATGTCAAATGAACCTAAACTTATTTGACACTGACATTACTTTAAGGTTTTTTTTTTATACAGAGAATGCTTCGACGAGAGAAAATTAAAGATAACCTTTATCATAAAAAATATATGGAAAGGTGATTCTAAGGTTTTATCTGCCCCTGACTATACTATACAAGACATATGCAAGACGAAGTAAAAAACAAGTGGGTATGTCTAGGTTGGTATTAAAGGTAGGAACATAATAAAAACATAAGGAACATTATAACACTCTCGTGGATAAGAAATCGATTTAAAGTTCTATGAATAAAAATGGATTTAGTGATGCATAGTTCCGACCAGAAGTTTATTTATGGCGGAGGGCCGCGGTAAGACTCGCCAAAAAGACAGCAGCTCCTGGGCTTCAGAATGGAGTCTTGGAGGTTAAGCACTTCAGTGATCGTTTATTGGCCTTGAGGATGCTTATCATTCTGATCTGGTCGATCGTAGCAACTTTGACAAAGGCGAAGTTCTGGTGTCAAGTCGGCGAAATGTTCCACGTTTTTCCAATGAAGCAGGCAATTGTTTCGGGTGGTGATCTTAATATATCTTAACTGTCACGTAGGTAGGTAAGGCATGTGAGGAAACGCCAGCCAGATGGATTTCGAAAAACTGTTACTGTCCCGTTTTACGTCATAATAAAAAGGGAAACAGCAATATTTTTTCGCGCGATAAAAACGGCGTCACACATGCCATGCCACCCCATATATCTTTCCCCTTAATATCGTAAAAGACGACTAAGTAAAGGCTAATACACTCGGAATTTTTTGTAGGTGATAGGCTAGCAACCTGTCACTGTTAGGATGTCTGAATCTGGCCTTTCAATGCTATCAAGACTGTAAGCTCTATCTACACGCAAGAGATAGAGACGTGATTGTATGTACCTATTAATGGGTAGTTGTTGCCCGCAATTTCGTTTACGAATTACCTCAATAAAAAAACTGACCCCCGAGTATTGCCCCTTGAAGGGATGGGGCAGTAATTTTTGTAGGTATACTTTCCAGTTTTTAGTTGGAACAAGCTTAACACATCACAGAAAATCCCATTCAAATCAGAGCGAATCTTTCGCGTGATGCGAATAAAAGTCACCTTTTGGCTTCTTACACGGTCACCTTTTACAGATCACCCATATAGATTTTTAGAAAATATTTTTCAAGTACCTACAGACATCATCAGTTACAATTTAATCATATACATATACATAGGTATGAATGGATTACTAAGATAAGGTGAGTGAGTAAGCTTCTTAGGGTAAGATCGTAAATAAAACAAACAATCACATATACTGTATTATTTGATTTATTCAAATAGACATTTACATAATATTAATCATATATTTTAAAGTAGAATTTCCAAATTTTAATTTTTGGTATCTCTATATAACACTGATTGAGTATCCACAGTATGATAATTGTTAAACCTAAAGTTACAAACATCGGTACATTTTGTTCCAAACATTTAAGGTACACAGTAAATATCACCTACAAAATTGAACAAGTTAGAAATAGTATAGTTTTATCAAAGGACTTACTAATAAAATTTAGTGTTGTTAAAAATATCGGCAGTGATAAAACAAGCCAAACGCACTTGGTTCTATTTCACATTGACCATTCATGTTAATGCTAGATTTCTTACATTTTATTCAAGATTCTGATTTCTATTTAGTTGCAACTGTTGCAAGTTCTCGCATAATTTGCATCAATAAATTACCATTTAACATTTCAAATATAAACCAGTCAAAACTAACTACCTACATTCACTCAAAACCTCACGTCGTAAGCACACGTTACTCTCAGACCCCTAGAGCAATAAATTACAAATTACCCTTATGTTAATTTACAAAATTAATAAATATTGTAATATAAATAATCGAGTATGAACTATTTTATACAAAATGTATAACACTGAAATGATATCACGTGCTAAACGCGATGTTAAGACCGCACTACATTCACGTGTAAATAAGTCAGCCTATAAAAATAGATTGCACATAAGACCATTAAGAAAATATTTTGCAGAAAAGATCTTAACACAATTAAAATAGTATTCTTAAATAAGATATTTATTTTTGATATTTATACCGCCTCAAAAACCTCGCTTTTATAAATCATTCTTCAAGTTACGCAAACGATTTCACATTACCAATAAGTAATGCTATCCATTGTAAAGAATTCACAAAGCCGTGATACTCGTAAGCCATCTATGGTATCGTAACGTCATCTACAGTATGACTGAATCCTCTAACGTCAATGCTAATTACAAAAATGTGCATATTGTGGTGAATGAAGATTGTTTTATGATTTGACAAACAATGGCCCCTTGCAATAAACTCAATATCGAAGTGATTTCTCAAACCAAGCTACTTAGCAGCACAAGCGGTATATCTACTCTCGTATTCGTCTATAGTTAAGTACATAGAATTAATGTATTTCTTTCACACCTACTTACGTTCTTAACGAATATCGTATTTTAAACTTCCAATAATATCTCTACTTGCTTATAATCCAATTTATGTGGCTAATAAATCTCCTGAAACTTTAAATATAGTACATAATTAATATTATTTTACTCTAAACAAGTATGTATCACTTCGAATAAGTGAACATGAAGTTTATTCATTTTTGTTCAGTTGCAGTGGACTTTGATGTTGTTAAAGTTGATTGAAAATTTTACCCCGTTTAAAATAATGAAGAAATTTTAAAATATTGTCGAATTTTAATTAAGTCTTAATCCTAAAACCATGGCACACAAATTACCTCTAACAAAGGAGGGAACGCTTCACAACTGGGGATTACTCATCTATTATCATGATTCGTTTCATGGTTTTTAAATTCATCAAAATATTTAAACAAACTTCCAAGAAGATATAGAAAATCTGAATAATGAGCAATTCAGTTTACGTATCTATTTCACAAAATAAGTTGACAAAATATATATGTTTGGTCACGTTAGTCTCCACAGTCAGTCTTCCAAGAAAAAATAGACATTACTGATGAAAAAACTGTAAAGTTAAAATGGAATGTTAAAGAAAAATAAAAAAGGAGATAAGAAACATCAACCTAATTATGTGATGATCTCTAGTTTATATTCGGGTGTAAGTATTTTGATTTGACTAGGTAGGTACTATAGACACGCATCATTTCAGGATAGCAAAACTATCGCAGCTCAACAAATCAGAATGGTATCGCTCTTAATTCGTCACACGGTCCTATATCTATAACACTTTAGGAATAGGTAGCAGATGATTCTGAAACTAGCAACAAATTTTATTCATTCTAACTACAAAAATTGTTGTCCCGGATTAGGACGAAATTGGTAGTTTCTCCCGACCTCGGAGGTGCTGAAAGTTAATGATTGGATGCGTTTTCCAATTCTCCCTTTGTCTTGTAGGTTCTCACTCCAAGCGCGCTTTGTAACTGGTCTTCCATATTTCAGCTAGAGTCACAGCAGAGTGGAAGCGATGGAAAATGCAAAGCGGGAGAGTGAAACGTTGGACGAGGGACCAGGCGACGAAACCGTAAAAATCAAGTTGCACCTGAAAAAAGTGAATAATTTGGTTAATAAGAAAATTCTTAACCTTGGGTTGGAACTTAAATACCCCTAATTCTTAGCAAATACAGATGCAGGGAAGTACCATGCAGTATATCCTGTACAGAAAGTAAAGTAGTACCTGGGTTTGCTACATTCAGTGGTATTATAGGAGCAGTCAAATGTGCTCCATACATGTCTGGATTTACTACCGATATTTCTTTTAATACTGACCGGGTTAGCAAGTACTTTCTGCGCCTCGAAGGTGTAGATGAGCCACATGGTAACATTGCAGATGAGAAGGAAGGTGACGGCCTGGCGGGCGGGCTTACTGCGCTCCTGCTCTGGGAGGTGGACGCGGCGGCGAGACACATCGGCAATGAACAGCAGTTGAAGGACCACCTGGAAATTCCGAATAAATAATTAGCATGAGCAAAAGGTACTCATTATGATAGTTCTAAGGGATGAGCAAACCAATATAGTCATTTAATCGATTAAGAATGACATGTGATTTCAATTTCTCTTGCATCTTTGCATACTCTCGGTCTTAATCTTTTGTTGTTGTGACTAAAACCCCGGAGTTCAGTTTAATGTGTATATACGTGAAATGATTTAAAATAGTGTTTAAGGAGCCAATTCATTCGAAATCCATTATATCAAAAGATTTTTCGTTAACTTTTGTAAACAATAAATAAACTGAAAAATTAATTTGACACAGAGACGTTGGAAGTAAGTTCCTAGCGAAAGTTTACTTTGTTATAAATTTTATTATTACTTTTCCCTCTCTTTTCATCGGGATGATTCGAATCCAGAACTTTTAATGTTGACTTAGAATTAAACAAACAATCACTAATTAATGTTTACCTGGAGTACACTCAAGCATCCAGTTATCATGACGAGCAAATTCGGTTCGTGAGTAAAGGCTCCCATTCCACCAGCAATGACGCTGAACACGGCATAGACGAAGAGTCCAAACGCAGACACACGCAGCAAGATGTCGTTGAGGTCCGACTGTTCTTCGGAGCGGAACTTCAATGATTGTACCCTGCGGAGAGGCTCGGTACAGGAGGGAGGGCTCGCACTCCACTTCATTACACGACCACTGGTCGATTAACAGAAACGAACCAAAATAGGTAAAAAAAAAACAAAGGAAATGTAGTGTTCAAACACGGAATTCGTGATGGTGTTAAAAGAAAATTACATGGGAATGTAAGAAATAACACGGATGTGTGCATGATTGATTTGGAGGCAAGTGACGGAATTTGGATAGTGGTTGATTGTGATGGGCGTGGAAAAGGAACGGAAACAAAAAAAAACTAATTAACATAAATAAGAATAACTAAATTCTACTAACGAAAAAGAAATCAGGTAGAACAATAAAGTACAAAAAATATATCAAAAGATTAATCCATATCACAAAGAGGAAGTTAAAAAGAAAAAGCACTTTACTACTTATAGTTACAAAATCAATGTTCTAAAGATAAGTTTTTGATACATTCAAGTGATATTGCACATTTTAGTCTTTTAATTTTCAAAGTATGTAAAATAGAAGGGATATCAATTTCGACTTACCGTATAAATCCAATCAAAATTGCCAGAATAGAGAGCACCATCAGTGCGCAATGAGATACGTCAGCCAAATAAATCGACAGGCGCTTCAACTCCTGGTGTCTTATCAAAACGAAGAAGAGTATCAAGCAGATCAGTGATGCGACCAGTAGAAGAAGTCCACAGAAGAGTCCCTTGGAAGCTCCAGCGCAATCAACACGGTTGCCACGTTGAGCCGCTGCAAGTGCTGCTGCCCTGCGGGATAGAACAGCCTCCAGACGTCTTTCCAGATCTTCATCGTTGGCCACACTGCAACCAAATGCGTGCAGAAATCAGCCAAACCCTTTTGCTAGTTTTACGTTATCTACAGTTTGCTCGTGCACAATCGTTGTTATTTAAACGAAAAAAATTGGGAGGTGTTTGTTGGTTGGGATTTTACTAAATATTATATGGTTCGCATTATGTTATTGAAATCGATAATAAATTATTATGGGGTGAAACTTTACCTATTTTTAAATTCTATTGTTAAAATTAACTCTACTGAACTAGGTACAGACAAGATTATTAAAATTAATATTTACCTAGGATAGCGGCCAATATGCTTCCACATGACGTAAATAACAGCAGCTCCAATAAGGGAATATTCGATGATGAACGGATAAAGATACGGTGCGGAGTCAGATACTATACTACCCATAATTGGGTTTCTTCCGCACACAGTGGAGTTGTCGATGTTGGCAATCAATGGCGCTGGATTCAGAGCATCAAATGACTCAAATATCTCCAATGAATTATTAGCTAGAAAGAAGATGAATTATAATTCAATAAAATCATTAATACAAATAAAATTTATTTAAAACTTCTTATATTGGTAAAATAAAGTAAAACCTACATCTAAACATTCAAATTTGAGAATATATTGAGAATATATATACTTCATGCAGAAAATGTACAAGTTTACATACACTAGATAGAAAGAAAGAAACAGTTTATTACGACAATCACTCTAGTAAGTAAGTAATACACAAAAAAGAACTAAGCTTTATATGTGTATGCCATACAGGTCCTGGTTCACTGATACGCTGAACACGTTCAGCACTGACTTTCACCTAAACTATTTTCTTTCTTTCTTTCTAGTGTATGTTAACTTGTAAAAATATATGTATGTAAACACTAAAAAGTAAAGAAATCTAAAACACGTGTAAACTGATGATGTGAAGTGTAAACAAAGACATAAATGGACAACCCCTAAGGCACTATGACAACAAAAATAAGTGGGTAATATCGACACAAGAGACAATCTGCAAAATAAAAGTGCAATTGCGAATAATGAAACGTGATTCAAAACGACACTCCGACAAACCTGAATGTGGTGGTTCATCTACACGATAAGTATCGACACTATTTCCCCACTCATCTCTATCAGTTATATATGATCCCGCAGTTGAAGAAGGTGCCGTAGTCGTAGAGTACATAGAGTTAACAATGGGTTTGAAAGTCGAAGAAAGCCACTGGAATACTTCCAACATGGCTGTTTGCGTTTGTGTCACTTTTTCTGCCTCCTTGGTTAGTGGTGCAAATGTGGAGGTAGTAGTGAAAGGGTTATCATTTGGCCACGAATCATGCGATTCATGGTCATATCCCATATTACCGTATCCTACAGTGGTCTTTATTGTATCAATCAGTTTTGATTTAGGAAGGTACCCACCACCCATGTTATAATATGGTGAAGGAGTGGTCGCTGAAAAATTAGTCGAAAACACTTTAAATGTTAACATATACATGCATATTAAAATAAATGTTTTACTGGGACACCGTGATTTAATAAAATTAGTATATCTATTATAAATGAACACTAACTTGTCGTGGTTGATGTAGTGACAGTAGTTGGGGCAGCTGCAGTAGTTGTGACAATGTTCAACATGTGTTCACCAGCTGATTTTATTGTAGTCGCTGCAGTTGCCGCTACAGTCGTAGCAGCAGTGGAAGCAGCTCCAATCACTTTACCAGAATGCCTCAGGGTGTGCTTCCGGATCACTTCTGAGGAAAAAGAATTCATAAATATCTAAAAAAATTAACTAACTTTACCACCACAAGATACGACAAACAAATAAAAATCTTACTGCCGAGAACACCTTCTCCAGTTACTCCAAGGGGATTCCTTACGTGGTAGTCCGTAATTTCTTTCAAGGATTCTAATACTAATGTTCGAATCCACACACAAATATTGGTAGCTACGACGTGCATCAGCCCAAAACGAGCTATCACTTTGAATCGGTGGATATTTAACTACAAATGAAAAACATGATATTAGTTCGTGTTAATACAGTCTAATTAATAATAATAAGTGTAGACAATAATAATAACACTTTCAGGGGAAGTTAAACTATGTAGATTTTCTTAAATAAAGTGCCTGAATTCTTACCCGAGAGTTCATGAAGATGAAATACATTTGCATGAAAGTGAAGACCATTTGAAGAACTGGGTTGACACCTTTCAAAATAAGATAACAGGGTGACTCCAATGGCAACTCAAAGAAAGTGCCAAACTCCAAACCATTGTAGATCATTGTTCCAAGTCCAAAAGCTGTAAAAAGTTGTCTTTAGTTGAACATTGTCCTTAAATGTATTAAACATGTAAGTATTTTTTATGATTATTCAACTTACCAATGGCACCAATTCGAAGGAAAAAGCTACCATGGCTGTGGTCATTTTGGGAAGTCTTGCGCCTGCGTACCGGCCTCGCCACAGGTCCAGACTCCAATTCAACGATGTCTTGTTGCTGTAAATAACAGTTAAAGTTAATATGTACGAAAATACATTGTTTGTACCTATTTATGTTTTTTTCGATTAACAATGTCTTTCTTAATTCGTTTGTTTTTTTTTCATAATTGTGAAATAAAAAGGAAGTACGATTACGTGGTAGGTACAACTAGTAATTTGGTTTTTGGTTTATTTATACAGATACATGTCAGTAAATTTACGCAAAATTAGTACATATCTACAAACGCTACGATAAGAGTCATATTTATTCGTTAATTTACCGGGGATACGAAATTCCATAAGGCAACTCTAGAAATATTCAAAGCCCTGTAAAACACTGTCAAAATCTGTAATTAAGTACGTATACACACAAGCCTTAACATGTGAAAGCAAGTCGAAAGATACAGCAGACAACGACAAAAGCACTTACAAAAATGTGTTTCTAAATACATCAGCACATCCAAAGCTTTCAAAATGATAAGTAAAAATACGTAAGTTCAAGCAAGAGGCGTCATCTTATACCTCACCTGTTCAGACGCATACAATTGCGCCATTTGAATTTGCAATTGTTGTTGACGAACTTTATCACGCATCTTACGGGGATACACCTCCTGCCCAAATGATATGGAAAAAACAAAAAGTTGGCAGCATAAACAAAAATAAATCATGCGGCTTGTTACGTCCTGAAAAAGCTTCGGTGTAGACAATTTAATGTGAGGGGGCAAATTATAAACTTGCGTTGATGTGCGTAAAAATAAAATCATGAAAATAATATGTTCAAATAATTTAAAATTAACATCAAATCAAATACATGGTTATATAAAACAGAACGACACGAGTAAGCGACGAAAACGTGGAATATGTTAAATACAATAATGATGGATGTGCTGTGTAACAGTAATGAATTGTGCACTGACCTGAAACTGGCTTTGTTTCTTGGCGTCTTTAGCTGCCTTTTCTTTAGCGCCATCCTTTTCCTTATCCTTGTCTTTAGATTTTCCTTCTTTTTTGCTGTCTTTCTTAGCATCTTTTCCTTCTTTACCGTCCTTCCCCTCTTTTGCTTCCTTATCTTTGGTTTTCTTTTCTTTTTCTTTTTTCGGTTTCTTCTCTTTTGGTGGTGGTTTTGGTTTTGGAGGGCTTCCGCTGCAGCATGCGCTCTCTGAAAAAAAAATTTATTTATGTCAAATATCTTGTGAATATTTGATTCATTGAGAATATTTTGCCTTGTTACTTTTATATAAATAACTCTTACCTTGAAGTAGGAAGCAGAAGACGTACAATAAAAACAATATGCTCATGCCATATAAGTAGGTGAAGAAGCCCTCGTAGTAGTAAAGGGGTAGGTTGTGGGTGATGACGTCACTGATGACGTAAGCAATGCAAACCACTACTAAAAGCTTCGCGTAGATGAAACTTGATATGATGAACAGCGATGTTCTGAAATAGAAACAACCCAAAGGTTTTATCAAAATGGCCTTGAATTTCGACTAATAAGCTGAAAACATAATAAAAATTATAATACCATGTTTACTTTTGTTTTATACTGAATTGATATTCAGTATAAAACTATGAAAATTAAAAACAGTTCAGTTGTGAAATATAAAACTTAGTCATTGTGTCAATCAGTTCTTCGAAATTCAACAGAACAATAACAAGTAAGGGAACAAATTAATTTTAGTTTTAAAAATAAATAAGTTAGTAAATACGAGTATGTAACTAGGTAAGTTGCATAAATGCATATCTCCGTTTAAATTTCTACAATAGAATATAAGGCCACAAGTGAAACACCCCACACAAATTCTTCTTCATCTCTCACGGGTAGACAAAGTCACAGCACTCGAAGACCATCTTTAGCTGAATAGCTTACTGCTGGAATAGCGATTCCTATTTAATAAAAATGATAAACAATTTCTTAATCTTGTCCGGTAACTCAACAATGAAAAAGTAATCAACATACTTTTTAGACGGCTTCGGTTGTACGCATTTCAGCTCCATCTCTTTGTTCGCAGTGTTATGTTTCTCGGCGATGGCTATATCGCTTCCCTGCTGCCTATGCTGTCCTACAGGCAGAGTCGCCATATTGTCCACGGCCTCCAGGTCTACCGTGGCCACCTTCACTTCAGCCTCTGTGGGCTGGTGCTTGTCCTTCCCCATCACTGACACTTCACGTTTCACCGGGACGAAGGGTCACTACAGGGCGTCCATTGTTATCGGTTCAGGGTTAAGGATAAAGGTGAGGGCAGGACACTGTCACAGGAATTACTTTACGGCAAAAGGCTCCGGAAATGCGAAGGTGCGGCTCAAGACCGAGCCTCTGGCTTGAGTGCGCTGAGAGTTGCGCAGTAACGGATGCTGCGCGACTGGCACTCTCAATAGGGGCGGCACCGACCCTCCCGGGCGCTCCCTATTTTGTATAAATTGCACTCGGAATGGCAAGAGGGTCGTAATTTTTGTACGGCGTACAGATTAGACGGCTTATTGGAGGGAGAGGGGAATGCATGTTGACTGCACTTTGGTGTTTTTGAATTTTTGAATAAGGGAATTTTAAATCTCTCAGAAACCGATCAATTGGTTGTTCGAAAAATTGACACATTAATTAATATATATGTTAAGATAAGTTTTACTTTTATTTTATAGTTCAAGATATCTCTTAATGTGGTGAAAATATTTATCAATATTCCACATTTTTTCACTCTAGAATTTTACAAATAAAATTCAAGATTTGATTTGACAATGATTCTTAATTAAATGTGGCGCGTACGTTTTTAATGAGATGAGTATAAATATCACAAATTAACACAATGTTAATTTCCGTTTCCGTGTTCCAAATTTTGGACAACCCTAAAGTAATTGGCGACAAGCGGTCGATAGAGGCGCGTCTCTCCCGGAGAGCTTTTGGGAGGCTGCGCGAGCGACCCACTGACCCGGCCTCTGCTCCACCCCCCTCTTCCTCCACCGAAACATAAAGGTAAAATCACGCACCCTACTGGTGGCAACCCTACCAATGCACATGCAATGATCTTTACAAAAGAAGTGTAATAAAAAGGGAGTCTGCAGTAATGAACATCTTATATGAATGAAAGCGCATGCCCGACTTGTGTAAGTACTTGAGTGCCTTCCTTTAGCCGACCTTCCACGTTAGGTCGACGAACTCCAGCTATTAAATCTAGATCTATAGGAAGTTTAGTTGTACGCGAGCTGAAGGACGATACAAAATCTTAACTTATTCATGCATTAATTAGTTGTTGTAACAAACATCATATTGTAGTAAGTAAAATATACATAGGTACGTACCTACACAACCAGTGTTAATAAAGGAAAATTAAAACATTATTCATAAAAGTTTATTAGTTTTATTTTAAACGATTTTAATATAATATAAAGATTAATTAATTACAATTCTGGTTTGGGATGTTAAAAAATGAAACTATAACCCATTAAAATGTCACTAAAATTCACTGATTTACTGTTAGGCTATGGTAAATTTAAACTGACGATCTTTATTATTTGTGATGACAATAAATTTGGCTTCTATAAAGTTAACTTTATTACACGTAGAATAGCAAATTATCCAGGACAATAGCTCTTTTAGGCGACCACATTGGCTTTGTAATATTTTTATAATACTAGCTGTCCGGCTAACGTTGTGTTGCCATATAAAAAATTTTAAGAAATATCTAGTTTTAAAAAAATTTAAGGGTGGACAACCCTTATCACAAAGGGGTATGAAAAATAGTAGTATGTTGGCCGGTTCTCAGACCTACTCAATATGCTCACAAATTTCATAAGAATCGGTCAAGGTGTTTCGGAGGAGTACGGGAACGAACATTGTGACACGAGAATTTTTATATATAATATTTATTATTTATATTTTCTTTCGAACCATCTTCTTTTAAAGTTTGCTGCTGTAATTTTAGATTATAATCATAATCATTTATTCCTTGAATACAATACAATAGGTCTTAATTATTTAAGTACAGTTTTTCTTGCACACATATTCTACCTCTCAAGACGTCGGAATTATAATATAAGCATATATATTTTAAATAAGCAGCGTTTGAGAATGGCATACAAATATGGCGATTATTGCCATACATATTTACTATACGTATACGCGTTTAGAGTATACGACTAATGATCTAACTACCTACATATTTAATCGCATAAAGCCTATTTATATTCTGAAATTCTATATCATCAAATCAACTAACGTTACAAATAAACAATGAGACCTGTTTTTAATAAATGCAAAGGATTATCTGCTTGCCGCCAACGAGACAAAAGATTGCGACAAAGCAATTAGTAGTCCACTGCTACCGGGCTTCGTTAAAATTGCCGTATGCATTCTAAGTACCTGTGGTACAATTGCGTAATGTGTTATTTATCACAACACTAAACAGTTTGAAGTCACTCGCCGAATTAACATCATCGATGTAACTTTAGAAGTATCATTTAACTTTCATTGTTATGAAATCAGTCATACATTTTTTTGGGAAATTCAGATGAATGAATTCTCACTGGAGGTCTTATGTCACAATGTATTTGTCTGTTTCTGATTTATTTAAGAGCATATTCAGTTAGGTACACCTAC
This sequence comes from Amyelois transitella, assembly GCF_032362555.1. NCBI lineage: Eukaryota > Metazoa > Arthropoda > Insecta > Lepidoptera > Pyralidae > Amyelois > Amyelois transitella. The sequence goes on from NC_083509.1 coordinate 4,306,940, forward strand.
AGCACTGTCTTCTTAGGAAATACAACTTTATGAGTTACATCTAGAACATAAAATGGCTATCTATTACCATAATAATCACGTTTCGGCTATAAACCTTCAGAGTGCCATATTTTTATGATTAATTAGCATCTTTTTATGGCAAGTCGTTGCAAAATTGGTGATCTCTATATGGAAAGTCTGTTTTGTCAATTGCTATTGTGATGACCGCCGGACATCTATAATTGTTGAGGGAACATCCTTGACGCATTTCTTGGCCTTGAATTAATAGAACTACAGTGAAGGATCACTGGTTACAATTTCGAATATCAAAAAGTCGTACGATGATTAGAAACAAATTTACTCTTGTTGTTTACGATGAATTTTTTTTTTCAAATATTTTGCTAAAGGCTCAATGCATCAATCATAATGTAATTAGTAATAATTTCAGATTTATAAACCACAAACAATAACAAACAAGCGTTACGACCACAACATAACAGAGTTATAACCATAAAATACCAATAGCCCGTAGTCTTGTACGAGTACTATTGTTTATGTGTGTAACAATACTATTCTGTGATTTACGGTGTTGTTACTCCATGATTTATAACTTCATCTGTATACTAGAAAAATCTGTGATCCTAATGATAGAGAACAATAGAAAAAAAGTACGGTAGAATTAAGAACCTCCTCCTTATTTGAAGACGGTAAAAGAACAAAAGTACCTAGTAAAAATTTCATTATTTGGGAAGCTCAAAGTATGTTGAAGTACTTTGAAAGTAATACTTATTTTAATAAATCGTGTCGATCTTAAAATGAAGGTAGCCATTACGTGGGTACTTACAATATTTGACCAAGCCGACACCTTGAAAATGGAAAAACCAAAGACAACTATCATCAGTGTATTAAATTTCAAGAAAAACCTATCTGAAGGCCAGGTTTTGCAGTGATAGATGTCGGTAACCTACCTCTTTAATATAACATGTCTATATTCCTAAGGTTACCTACTTTAGAAATGTAAATATATGTATAAAATATAGTAACGGTATCCTTCCATCATCAAGGGACCGTCCACATCCGATCCCACAACGAACGAGCGCCTTTGACCGTAATTAAGAATGTGTTCCATTGTCAGGATATTTAACATAAGATTTAATCTCAGTATATAACGCTCGTGGATAACAGAAAAAGATCACTCCGTCTGTTCCTCTGAATGTCGTAATAGATGATTAGTGGACAAAATAAATTTAAGCAGTTTATTGGAATAAAGGTACTATTGTTTACTTGAACAACATAAACAGACAAATTAAATTTAATTCAGAATCTTAAGGTGATGCTTTAATAGAATGTTCAAGCGCTGCGAAACAATATCTCTGACAATGGAACAATTGCCTTAATGTTACATAGTAATTGATTTTCTACCTTAAGTAAAGGGTAGCAAGATCTATAATAAAATTGTATTTTACTCACACGTGGCCTTATTTAGAAGCTTCCATGAAGGTATGCGTACGACCATTTAATCGATTGTCCATCCATGCGACGGGGAAGTGCTTTGATTAAAGCTTCCTCCCCTTTATTTATTTTTAAATTGTCCATTGGAGTTTTTGTGTGACGCGACGCATCATTCTACTTCGTTAACTAAATAGACCGACAATGACCTAACTATACTCAGACTGTTGATGTTGTAAAATTTTCAGACCATTATTTGAAATTTTTTAAACATAAGATCTGTAAGATATAACATTACATTGCTATATTATTCCATTAAATAGATAGATAATAAATAGTAAGTATTTTGTCATTGCCAAATACTTACGTTCAACTTTCGAGGAACTTATAAGCATGTCAATAGCAAACAAGATGTTATAGAAAAGGCAGGCAAAGACGAGATACAGATATGGTGTTCTGTCGAAACAAAAAGTAGGTATCGCACATAAAATACATACATACATATGATCACGTCTTTATCCCTTACGGGGTAGACAGAGCCAACAGTCTTGAGAAGACTGATAGGCCACATTCAGCTGTTTGGTTTAATAATGGAATTGAGATTCAAATAGTGACGGGTTGCTAGCCCATTGCCTAAAAGAAGAATCCCAAGTTTATAAGCCTTTCCCTTAGTCGCCTTTTACGACATCCATGGGAACGAGATGGAGTGGGCCTATTCTTTTTTTTATTGGTGCCGGGAACCACACGGCATAAAATACATGTGAATCTTAAATACTTCGTTTGAAGTCTCATGGAAATTGAAATATTAAAATGAAAGCGTCTTCACCTCAAATGATTTAATTTTCGTGTCGCACACCTTGATGTAAAATTATGGGTGAAATAAATCCTCTTAAATAGTCAAGCTCATTCTCCATAATACAGTGATTTATCGCAAGAACAGCCATACATTATTCATTTACCGATCCTTCGCATCAATTCTCTTCAAACCCAGAAAGTACCTACGATTGTTTAAGCCCATTTAATTATATTATCTAGTGTTAAATGTTTATAATAATAGATCAAGCAATCAATTCTTTAAAAGATTTACAAAAATTTATTTTCTATAAAGTATACATTGTATGCTTTAAGTACATTTTTCTATATGTTATTTTACAACACAACAATGCACAACTTTGTATTTTTCATGCTTCACAAAAAATTTATGGATTTTTTTTTACAACTCGTTATCCAAAACAATCATAGAGTAAAGATTTTCACGTTTTTTTTTTTACTTTGCCTATTGCAATACTGTCCATTTTAGTCAAAAAGTTTATACTGGGCGACTCGCATTTGGCCAGTTTTTTATTGTAGTTATTATAACCCATAACTCGTATTTCGTTGTACTGTTTCCAGCAGGATCATTATAAAAGTTATAGTTCAAGTTAACATTACATGCAGCTGGTTACAGTTCCTCGGTTAATTTCGACTAAGCTTCGCAACCTGGTTCCGCATTCATACGACCATAAATGCTATGTAACGGGTTCCTATGAGCTATTAAACGAGTGGGAATTGCATTGTTCAATCGAGCCACGACGTGACCCAGGACCATCATAGGTTATATGTTCTTAACAAACAAAATAAAATTATGTAATTTTGAATTATTACTAAAATCTAAAGGCATATTCATATTTCAAAACCGAACTGTTTTGTTTCTTATGTTAAATTAAGTATCTAGTTATTATTTTTATCTTATAGCTTACTTACCTTACTTATTTTTTTATTTATGAGTAAGATCAACGTCACAGATATCTGACGTTCTGTACCGGAGTATTGCCTCAGTAGGCCTCAATGCGTTGGTCTCATTCACCGAAACCTTCTGGCGGAATATTAGTAGCACACATTTGTCAATCCTTGACATATTGTTCAACTTACTTGGCATTCTTGAAAGTACCCTCAGTTTGGCAGCATACCATGTACTGCAGAATTGTCTCACTTGGCGTTAAAACATTGGTCTCTTCCGCCGAGGCCTTACACCCACACAGCAGCTTACTAGAAGCTCATCATGATTTAACATTTCTGAACTGCCCATTATATTGTGTTCAACTTACTTGGCATTATTGAAAGTAGTCTCAGGTTGTCGCCCTGTATGAGAGAGTTGCCGCAATAGGTATCAATGCGTGTTTTCATCCGACGGCGACTCACATTCAGCGGCTAATAAGAAGTTTATCATAATTAAACTTATTATTCAATTATCTATATTTTGGTCGACTTACTTGGCATTCTTAGGAGTAGTCTCAGGTTGGCAACACGCCCTATACCGGAGTATTGCCTCACTAGGCGTCAAGGCGTCGGTCTCGTCCGCCGGCGCATCGCACTCCTCAACCACGAGGGGCGCGCGCGCCGGCGACGTATGTGACCCGTACCCGTCGGAATTCAGCTGGAAAATACTGTTATTTAGAATGTTATCTACGGTTTGATGGCACAGCACTAGTTTTACCAAATGAAATAAGAAAATATTGAAAGAACTAACAATGCACCAGTAGTTACTAAGTACTATATGTCTAAGCAAGCAACTAGGTAAGTATGTGTAGAATCAGATTCTTCTTTTTTTTAGCCTAAAGGGTGGCGACAAATGTTCCATCTTTTTAAAATTTTGAAACTATGAAACTCAAGAGAAGGGTCATAAATTTAAGGTACAGTAGGAACTAAGAATAAGGGCTAGATGATAGCTATGTGCATGTCAACTCCAATACAATCTAGGTGCATCACAACATTTACTACCAATGCCAGTGAATAGGTACTGTATTCGATTTTAACTGTCACTAAGTATAATTAACATTATAAAAAGAAATTTAATGATAATTATTATTTACAGTAAGACGCTCAAATGCTGCTGCTGTTAAAAATCACAAACACTTTAATCAATACGAACAAACAAATTCACCTTTCACTATTTTTATTATGGTAATGCAACTATAACTACTGTTACGTAGGTAGGTATATATCCAATGATTCGACATTATATTTTTACAAAAATAAATTACTGATGTCATTCGTCCTTTCAGTTGACAGTCAAAATGAAATACCATGACAAGATGGGGATGAGCTCACTTTGACGATGGTGCCGACCTGGGTGTCCTGGGCGGGCTCCGGGGCCCTGTCCCGAGGGACTTCCCGCAGCTCTCGAGAATCCCCTTCCAATGGCGCGCCAAGCAGCCGCTCTTTCATCTCGTGGATGTAAGGGCAACGCTGCATGGCGATGTAGATTTCGCGTACGCGCACCTGTAAAATAATATATCGTAAGATCGTTGCAAAATTTGGGGCTACTGGTAAACGGGTAAAATATAATCTGCAAAGTAAATAAGATTTTTGTGTTAACAAAACCCATAACAACGAATGCGCAGTATTAATGTCTCAAACAATGGTAGACCCAATAAATAAATAATATGTATAATAAAGTTTTAATAAATAAATAAGTATGTAGAAGATTCTTTATTTTTCGATTAAAATTCCATTTCTTTCTCAATTAGTAAATTGCGTTTAAAATATTTTATATCAGGAAAACCTATGATATTTTTTAATGTCCTATTCGGTTCCTTCTGTGATTAATCAAATAATTCCTTCTTCATTTATTCATCAAATGCAAAGGTACTGAAGCAACTGAATAAATGCATTTCTCCAGATGGCGCCTTCTACCTTAGATATACGTTCCTTAATAGTCTATTAACAGTACTAATTGAGTTACGCTTGTTCGTAGAATTTCCTCTTCGATATCGACAACAGATTGCTTTACCACGTGCCAACCTGGATTGCTGATGTTATCGCTAATCGTCAGACTAACGGCAGCATTTGATCATTCGAATTCCCTTCTTATCTTTTTAAGTCATCTCTTAAAATATCCTGGTATGATATGATTGTTTAGCCTATTGTGTACAGAAGTAATGGAGTTAAGAAGATTTTAGAATTGGCATATGACCGTGCTACCTAAAACGCCTTTGTCATCAGAAAAGTAGAAGGCTCTTTATGTGCTCCATTTATATTTTTAATAGTAGCAAACTTACAAATAAACCCAAGAACCCAAAATAGAGGTGCTATAAGTGCAGGCAATAACCTCGTGTATACGGAAGTACCTTCTTCTTAAAATAAAAACGGTACGGTAAGGGTTAAACGCAATTGTAGCGTTTAACTGTTGACAAAAGAAACGGCTGAAATTTTTTGCAATAAATGGGAATACATACATATATGTATTTCTACTACTGTTATTTTTATAAAATAAACAAGTTTCTCCTACCTATATATCCTATAAAAAATTGGCTTTGAACTTTTTGAAGTTTTTTTAGTTTCATATTTTCCATTTAACATTGCTTAACCGCTGAAAGGATCGAAACAAAACTCGTAAAAGTTCTAGTTCACACCTGCGCAAGAACAATATTATGAGGAAGTTGCTCCATTACGAGTACTCTCTCTTAAGAAAATCATATTGAGGACGAAAAGAAACGCGTTAGGAATAGAAAACTTCATAAAGTTACCTTACCATATGGGGGGACTTTATGACGAACGAACGGACTCAGTTTCCGGTATTTTTTTATAAACGAGTAAGAAAATCTTCAGGTTTGAAACTGTTGTTTAAATACTGTCCTGACAAGTTTTTTATTACATTGTTTGATTAATTTGTTGGAAGTCTCTGTAACTAGAGAAGTAGGAAAGCTATATTGTATTCTTATGAAATTGTATCAATCTTCCTCAATGAGAAAAACATAAGCTTAATTTTCCAGCTGTGGAGCCAAGTTCCTAAAATTAGCCCTCAATATAAAAAAACAACTATTACGTAAGTATTTAAAATAAGGGTCTAAACTATATGGATCAAAGATTTCCAAAATTTAAATAACAATGGTTTCTAATTCGTTTACTTTGTACTTTGCAATACCAGTAATTAATCGCTTTTGAAAGCAACTTTTGTGCGTGACAACGGCCCTCGCTGACCTAAATAGCCGTTATTCATAAATTAGTTGGATAGTACTGTAGTTTTTCATTTGTAAAGTGTATTAATGGGAATTAAATTGCAGTGCTGGTCGTTAGTAAAAATGCTCAGTCTGTTTAAAACGTATTTCCGACTTATTTTAAGATGCAGTGTGTTTCCGGTCCTTTAAAAGATATATTCAAAATTTATTGAAAAGCTGCATGTTTTTGATATCTATTTTCCCTACAAATTACAAAGTACTAGTGCTACAATATAAAGCTTTTACGATTCTATAGTTAAGCTTTTACGGTGAGGGAAAACATCGTGAGAAAACCTGCACATTCAGGCAACTCGATGTGTTACCATGATTCAATACGGGTAAGGTTTCCCTGCGAAGGTTGCAAAGGTCAGACGGAAGTCGCTTCGTGTAAAAAACTGACTCACCCAATCCAGGATCCATGTTGGAAAGCGTACCCCGGGCCCCTCTGCGGACTGGTGAGGATGCAATCGGGACTATAGCAAGTTGGAAGAAGAAAATAAAGCTATTACCTTACATTTATAATCTGACCTCGGCGTAATCTTCCTTACTCTCTATATGTATACAACCAACAACAACAAAAGTTACGACTAGTGTATAAATAGCCGAGATGCGGACCGTACACATTAACATCGATGTCAAACCCATTGCAACGAAACAAATCAATGCCACCGCTAATGGATTATGTATTTAGCCCGACCTTATGTTAATAGTTAAAACACAAGCAATTGAATGGCGTGCCTACTTTGAAAACAGCAAATTCCTTTGAAGAAAGAGGTTTCATTGCATGCGTTTTCTTTGTTTTGAGACCTTATCGCACAAAACAATTCGTTTAGGCAAGTAAACGTGTTATATATCAGACCAAAATAATGATGAAGTTTTGCGATTTTGCGATTATGAGATCGCGCTACCAAACACAAGTGTATTATGAAGAAATACATCTACTTGGAGAGTTAAAAAAATTACGGGAGACATGAAAGCAGTGCCTTTACTGAAAAACAATGAAGCCATACAAATTTTCCTTGTCCTGACCTACTAAAAAGTTCAATATGCTTCCGTGTAAGGAATACACATGCAAATGAATCCTTAGCTCGTTCATTTTGGGAACAATGAGCCACACGGGACAAGCTATAGACTTTTGTGCCCTGACAGATAACTGATATATACAAAGCACAGAACTATCTACCATCTTTACACGTGTTCAGTTTAAGAACACCATTTCAAGGCTAAAAATAAACCTTGATTCGAAAGACCCGTGCAAAACATTTTTTGTGAAAATTACATTTCGATACAAATCATGACCGTGGCCTACTTTATTAACTTTGATAAGTACTTCCGTGTTTAATGAAAATACCCGACAAAAAATACGCTTTGGAAAATTTGGCTAATGTAATGTCAAGGGCAGAAATGAAATCGTATCTACGTTTTGGTTTGTGTTTGATTTGCTTTTAGTGTGCAAAATTAAATTTGAACGTCTTTTGAACTATATTTGATTTTACGTATTTTATTTTTCACTAGGATTTCGATATTCAATTTTAAAACCGGAAATAATAATCCAATTTCTTTGATGGTACCACATGTTTTATATATATTTCTATATAAGCCAAAATTCTATAGTGCCAGTAAGTTATAAACTGGTCTGCCCAATGCTCAATAATGTCCGTCTAACATCGAATTCTACTTCAGCAGACGAAAATAATAGTTCAGTCGACAAATATAAGTGACAAATCTGGTGATTGTCTGTTCCACTTCACATTAAGGGAATTAATTCAGCCATGCGGAGGTTGCGGAAAGCGGGCTGAGTGTATGTTTTTGCCGAGAGAAACGTTTCTATTATGAGCGGTGAAAATACCAGCACAAGCCGGTCCGGATCGTGTGTTCCTTGGCCATTTATGGTCTGAACTGTCACAAATGTGTAGTAAAATAAATCCTACAGTGTCAGTGGACTTAATAATAAAATCAGTACTGATGAGCAAGTCGCTACACGATATGATAAACAAGAGAAATGTAAGAAGAGTGATAAAAATAGCCTTATAAAAACTGAACGAACAAAGAAACCGTCAAATAAAAAATATCTTGCCAGATAACTGGGGAACAAATGTCTTACTACAGCCAGAGAATTATAGAAAAACGGACGCACGGATAAAAAAATATAAATAATTAGGGTGACCTTGATTCAAAATATTATGTCGCAATCAAAACTTTGTCAAAGACTTGTTCAGAAAAATAATATGAACTGAATGTCGAGTAGGACAGGTATGACCGCCATAAAGATTCTCACGTAAAGCAGGATTGCAGGATAACCTGCAAAATCGATACCAAGTGAACGAGGTTTCTAGGACACCAATCGATAATAATGTTATTATTTTCAATTAATAATTCAAAATAATAATAGATTAATATGTTTGCCATGTAGTTCTCGGCACTTTAGAATAACACTCCATCTCTTTTCCATGGATGCCCAAAAGAAAGGCCAATAAACATGGGATTCTTCTTTTAGGCGATGTGCTTTCAACCACTATTTGAATCCCATTTCCATCTTCAAGCCATAACATGATCTGTCTACACCGTAAGGGATAAAGACGTGATTATATGTATGCATACATAATAAATTCAAACCTTTTAAGAAAATTTTGTCATTTCAATCAATAGGTTACATAATGTGGATTACCCACAATATGTAACTTATTGATAAAGTTGTCTTTGAAATTAGGCATGGCAATAGCCATTGTACTCTAGAATACACACTCGGCAAAGCGAGGACTGAGAACCGACGAGCGTCTTTTCACTTCACTCGACAATACTTCACGTCAAGAGGTTGTACGAGAAATTTCTTTCTACAAATCCCACTTGCTTTCATTTTATGTTGATTTATTAATTTTGCACCAGAAATAAAAAATATTGTGACTGCTTTGATACTATTCTCGTATGGATGTATAGATGTATGGAGTTGTATTTTGGTATACAAACGTGATCATCTTTCAGAAGTGACTAAAATTTGATAATATTTATATGTAAACGATAATTCAGTCAATCTTATTTTCAATCTATTTTCATAGATTCAGGTCACTGGATCATTAAGTTAAATTAAATTCATCACAACAATCGTATAAAACCAATACATCTGTTGGTGAATATTTTTAGAGAATTTATGAGCTTCCAACAGCTATTTGCAAAGCGTTAAGTATATTAAACGGACAGTATAAAATATATTTAGGCCTAGAATCTGGGTCAGTAGTGAAGGTACAATGTGTTTCGATGAAGCTGTTTAGCTTGCCACAATGTAAACAACGGTAGTAGACCTTTGATTCGATACTACAGTGGTCTGGACAATAGCCATCGTCAAAGATTCTCCGACCAATCTTGTTTGAACCATGCGCCCCCGTTTTCACGCAATGTTACTTTTAAATACTGCATAATTATTATGTACTGCAAATAACTATGAACTGTTTTTATCTTTAACGTGATTTTAAGCAAACAAAACTTATAACAAAGTAAAATATAAAACTTTGTGGTTTTAGTACTTATCCAGCTAATACAAAATGTAACATTAAGTGATGGTATGTAGAACTGTTAATACTTCTGTAGTAATGATGAAACCATATAAATGTGAAAATTCTAAAAGAAAAACTGCAATTATAATTTTAAAACCAATACACTTGTTCTATTCACACTCTAGGTACTTTAAATTTTTTACGCAACACTAACTTAAAAAAACGTTTTGTAACCAACGCTTTCAATGTTTATTTGAACAGTGATCATTTTGATCCATCGTGTGCGGTCGAAGCTCCTTTTAAAATGGCTAATATTTTTCCAATCAAGCATTCACCGCAAATAGCACAAAGCCGCCGAGCGGAAGTTTAACTAGGTTTCCAATATATGATGCAAGAGACATAGAACATCCGTGTTCTTGTTTCGAGGAAATTAATTTTCTGTATATTTGTTGATTTTGCTTGAGTAGGTTGGAATAACATGGAATTGTGTCGATGGTGGCAGCAACAAGTGAAGAAGTTTTTATTACATACAAACATTATGGTCTGGAAGTTTTACGACTATGTCGTGAAATTTTGGCAGGGCCTTGGTTGTTAAGTGATATAAATGCTTATGTATTTTCATTCACTTCGTAGGTTTTTGCAGCCTTTACTTTATTTATTAATTTATTTATATAATCTTTATGCACGTAAAATGAACAACAGGTGGACTTAATGCCACAAGGCACTTTACCTCCCATTACTTTTTTAGAACTTATTTTATGCATCCTCTAGTTCTGAAAATTGTATAATTTTGATAAAATTTTCCTTTATCCTACTTTGTTAACAAAAACTTATAAATTATTTTGCCAATAGCATTTAACAATCCTACAAATTGATGACAACTAACGATAATGTGATTCACGTAGTTCGTACAGACAGACCGATGGATCGAAGCCCGCAGCATTTGCATAATAACAAGATCGAATACGCCATAATTTGTGTGCGCGATCACGACCCATAATGTTCATGAATTGTTGGTCGGATGCATCGGAATCCAATGAAATTTCCAAAGGGCTTTCATTCTGTTTCCAAACAACTCAGTGTATTTTAACGCTTTATAAACTGCGACTTGATTAATTGTTAAGCAAATTGTAAATTGTATATGATTTTAAATATTCATATTACAGCACATACCTATAGCAAAACGCTGTGCAATAAATTAATTTACATAAAGCTCTTGAGTTACTGAGTGACTGGCATCCGAAACTATTGGGCGTAGGAAGCTGAAGTTTTACATTTACCTTTGGCAGTGTAGAGGAGCAAAAAAAATATTTTTTATTTTTTTTATTCTATTTAAGCTTTATGCTTGAAAAGGCGCAGGAAAACGCCTGTTCTTTATTAGCTCTGGCACCAGGGTATGCCATATATAAATTGGTCTTCTACAGTCAATCTACATCACAAGATCAAAGTATAATAAGATGATACTCCGAAGAAACGTACAACAAATAATCCATTTTGCTCAGAATATTGATTGAATTTATCATGACGTCATATCTAATACAGACTTGATTACTTATGACGACATCTCTAAGAAAATATTTGTGAGAGCAATACAACAAATTTATCTTTTGTGGTACAAATGTATTTTTTTAAACAGTATGGTTAGGTTATGTTTTAAAATACCTGTAGTGTATTTATGAAAAGTATTCTGAAATTTTCATTATCATATGACCTACGTAGAAAAACTAGGCCAAATTAAAACCAGAAAACAAGAGCGTGGCATATTTTAAACCAATACAGTTTTATATAGATTCACTGCCATTATATTTCTTACGTCATCTTTTCTTAATTTTGTTTTATTTACGTTTTAAACCTTATTCAAACTTTTTTAAACAAGTCAATTATATCTTTTAGCAGCTGCAGTTGTTCATCGCGTTCGAGATTAAAAGAATTTTGTTCCAGTTTAAAAACTGACATTAAATGAGCAACGTGTCCTACTTCTCAAACTAGTACCAACCCTATGTTCTTCCATCAGATTGTGTTTGTTTACGATTGAACTCATTGCTGACTTCCTATGTAGTTGGTAATGGTATCAACACCTCATTATTTATGACTGTTTTAGCATTATTCTTGAAAATCTGTTTTCTTCTATCTGTATTAGTGAAACTGTTTCAATGTGTATGTTGTTAAATGACAAGATTATTATTTCCATTTTGTCCCTCGTTTTAGTTTCTAACGGGCAAATAATCTTATGCTAAAGTTTTATGAAAATAAACACTCATAAATAAAATACGTATGATAATCGAGACATGTTTCTAAACCATTCTCCCTAAAGATCAAATCCTGTCGGAAATCATGTTTGACGATTTAAAAGTAATTTAATAAATTACTTTTAAATCGTCAAACATGATTTCCGATTACTTTAGAGATATACGTAAAACAAAATAGAAAATCTGTGATCACAAGCCTTTTATCACGTCCAGTAAAAATAACCTACGAAATGACTACGACGCCGTATAACTTGTTTGAACTTTAAACGCATTACTTCAAAGGGTGAAGTCAGTTATGTAATTCTATTTATAGCTCGCATGACAATGTGCTCCTGTATCCTCTTACCTCGATTATATATGGCAAATACTAGAGGTATATAAAGCATAAAATACATAATTTATCAATATTATTATAGGTTCGAAAGATCAGCTTTAGTCCACATAATTTTTATAATAAGTTATTTATTTTTAGTATTAGTAAATAGCTCAATTTTTATTTTGTTTTTTTATTTTGTTTTTTTAAAGTTTTGGTTCATCATCGTTTACATGTCCCTTTATTGAAAAAAGCCTGGTTTTCATAAACTTGTATGTCAACAAGCGGGTAAATCCTAAACAACTGTTGTTACCTTCATTTGGTTAGCCTAATAAATTGACAAACTAAATAAACCTCAAAAGCTATATAGCCTATTGTGTCTACTTCGAACAGCTTACATGTGGTACACATTAAGCTAGTTAAAGCTAATAAAAAATAAAATAAATAGAGAAGAGAAATATTTATTAACAACTCAATTCACCTTTAAACGAAACAATTACCGTGAAAAGTGATCGAAAATCGATTATAATCGTGAATGTTAACGATGGCCGAGCCCTGAGAACATTTTCATCGCTTCAGGCAGACTTCGCTCATTAGCACCGTAAACGGGTTAACGCTGGCGGGAAAATCGTCCGCATGCTAATCCTTAGTTAATTTTGCACCAGACTGAGCTGTACTTTGTCAAGCATGACTGATTTATTTTGATGAGATAGGACCCTCAAAATATAAACTTATTAAATGACTTTCGCCCTAATCATATTTTTTCATATTGACAATTAACACATACCCCTTACCTACCCCAGTTATATCTCATTCTCCAAATTCTTGCATTATTAAAACCAATACACTTGTTCTATTCACACTCTAGGTACTTTAAATTTTTTACGCAACACTAACTTAAAAAAACGTTTTGTAACCAACGCTTTCAATGTTTATTTGAACAGTGATCATTTTGATCCATCGTGTGCGGTCGAAGCTCCTTTTAAAATGGCTAATATTTTTCCAATCAAGCATTCACCGCAAATAGCACAAAGCCGCCGAGCGGAAGTTTAACTAGGTTTCCAATATATGATGCAAGAGACATAGAACATCCGTGTTCTTGTTTCGAGGAAATTAATTTTCTGTATATTTGTTGATTTTGCTTGAGTAGGTTGGAATAACATGGAATTGTGTCGATGGTGGCAGCAACAAGTGAAGAAGTTTTTATTACATACAAACATTATGGTCTGGAAGTTTTACGACTATGTCGTGAAATTTTGGCAGGGCCTTGGTTGTTAAGTGATATAAATGCTTATGTATTTTCATTCACTTCGTAGGTTTTTGCAGCCTTTACTTTATTTATTAATTTATTTATATAATCTTTATGCACGTAAAATGAACAACAGGTGGACTTAATGCCACAAGGCACTTTACCTCCCATTACTTTTTTAGAACTTATTTTATGCATCCTCTAGTTCTGAAAATTGTATAATTTTGATAAAATTTTCCTTTATCCTACTTTGTTAACAAAAACTTATAAATTATTTTGCCAATAGCATTTAACAATCCTACAAATTGATGACAACTAACGATAATGTGATTCACGTAGTTCGTACAGACAGACCGATGGATCGAAGCCCGCAGCATTTGCATAATAACAAGATCGAATACGCCATAATTTGTGTGCGCGATCACGACCCATAATGTTCATGAATTGTTGGTCGGATGCATCGGAATCCAATGAAATTTCCAAAGGGCTTTCATTCTGTTTCCAAACAACTCAGTGTATTTTAACGCTTTATAAACTGCGACTTGATTAATTGTTAAGCAAATTGTAAATTGTATATGATTTTAAATTCTTATTATAATTCTTGCATTATAATCTACGTTTTTAACTTTCCACTAACTATGTTAAGTACAACAAAAGAGTATATAGAATCACCCCTTTCATTTAGATACTATATGGACATAGTAAAAGGGAGAGCTACCAGATTTCAATGCACAAATTAATCTTGCCAGTGCTCGTTACTGCACTTATGAGAACCAATCCAAAGTGGCCATGCTTCGAGTCCCGGACCAAATGGCGCATTTAAATGTCCATAAATTTTTCACAGCAACTGCAGCATGGGAACGCGAAACAGGATGTGATTTGATTAATACGAATTGACCATAGCACTACGTTCTATACATCGATCATAATTTTGTATAATTATTTATTCGTAGGAAATACTATGTCATCGTGGAAAGGCGGACACGTAATAGATACTAATCCAATTATATGGATATTGGATAATGATAATTGAATAGAAAAATTAATTTACATATTTATCTGGCTTTATGAAAGCTATGGAAATATAGATAGGTGATGATTATATTAAGAACAAAGTACTGTTAGTTTAAGAGTATCTAATACTGGCCAGAGTTACAACAATTTGAAATTACACCAAAATATAAGGTATAGAATGACGTCATGCTGATGTCACCAGATCCTTTTTAAATATTCCCTTTTGCTTACAGAGAGTGATACAATCTGAAGAAAATAAACATTCCTACCTGAGATACTTTTTTTATAACTAAGCCTACATCTCAAATTTCAAAAGCAAGAAACAAATTATGATCCTAAAAACAAATGTAAAGTTCCTTATAAATCTCGGGCGTAAATAATGACACCAATCATAAGTATTCGTACTTAAATAGATGCTCCACCGCAGCTCTAAGCCAAGGTTGAGACTTAGGACCGTTTAGACGTAGATGCTTGATTAGTTTACATTTCAACTACTACTTGATGCATATGCATTTACTATTTGCCATTCTGTAATCGACATAAAGCGTCATCAATGATCGTCCCATTCGGATGATGATCTCAGATATTCTCAGCATCGAAGCTATTATTTTGAAGCGTGACATCTCCCTTGGCGTGATTGCTGGTTTGTACAGTTCTAGAGAACACACCACAATCTAATTTCGGTGTAAGACACGTTATGTAGGTCACATTTTCTATGTGACGGGATAAGATTATACTCATCAGTTTAATAATTTCATAGCAAGATATTACAACTAGAAACATTTTTCTTATATGGTTTGCTGCCAACAAGAAAAAAGAAATGGTCGATACTAATGAAGAAGAAAGGAAACTGTAGATAGATTTTTTCTGTGTAGGTCAAGGGTGTGGTTTGACATGTTACTAATTTTTCTAATCTTCCTTACTTATCTTTTTTCTATTTTATTTAATATTTTGGTAGGTATTAGATCTTATTGTACAGCAAAGCATTTTACGCGAATTAAAACACCAAACTGTTCTTGTGCCTATTTAAAAATAAAAGAATCTGGTACAGTATTTTATTCCACCAAACATTTTTTCGGGGTATAAAATTTTACCTACAAATTTACGGAACTAGACAAAAACTATCTTCAAAGTTTTCGCGATATATTTTACATAGAAAGCTCTATTTAATAGGTAAGTAAATAATTTTCGCATTGAATGGTTGCATCTTATGCTACAAACATTAAATGTAGGCATTGTGAAAAATCAGATTGTTACAAAATGGGAATCAAAGCGACGTTTGACATTTGGAGCGTACGAGGAAATAACTGCTGTGCACAGTGACAGAAGTTATCCGTTTGGGCGGAAGTAAACCGGGCTCAGGGGCTCTGAACTTGGGTAGGTTTTCGGTTGCACTTTAGTAGGGTCACCAACCTTTTGATACTGAAAATCAGTGTCGGTGGCACTGTTGCCGTCCGCGGTCGATTCAGAGAATGTGACGCCGCGGCGGCCGCGGCGCGTGCCGGCGTGCGCCAGGGCGCAGGCGTCGTAGGGCTTGCTTCGGCGCGCGGCCGGTCGCGCTCGCAGGCCGAGACTGCGAGAGTTCGCGCGTTTTCCCTCCCGCGCTTTCCCGGCGGCGGCGTGCGCACTTCAACAGTGTAGCCAACCCCTCAGCTTTGACTGTAGAGCTACAGATTCTCTATGCCAAATCCGTTTTCAGTTTTGACATCGAAATTTAAAGTTGTTTTCTTTGTTAGATAGGTACACATTTTTTTACAAAAACAAACGTAATTCGACAAAGAATTTTATAGTGAACAAAAAATAAAGCTCATACCATCGAGGAATACACAAAAAGTTGGTTCAGTTTTCAAAGGAGACTAACCGTTTTTTTCAAAGCTTATCTACAGTTTTACTCCACATTGAGGTTGGCAACACTGCGTCAAGCCTGCATTGTTTCTGCAAATAGTGGACAGCCGACGCGAGGGCTGGGCCGCCATTCAACTGAGATGAGCGCGCGCCTTTCAGCGTGATACTGGCACGCACTCAACCGCATATGAAGGCAACTTCGCTCACAAAAAAACTATTTAGCTACGGTTACACAATCGCAGGTTTAATTACGCTCAGGCTACTGGAATAATCAACGTTCGTCTGCTAGACAAATGGGTTGTACTATATATTTCAAAGCGCAACTTTTTTGTACTGGTTTTACGAAAATGTCTACTTTTAACAAAGCAACTTTGCATCTTTTAACTGTTACGTTCGTTATCTACGTTTTTCCTTAGTTATGGAAGCTCTTGACTTCATCTTTTCATCTTACTTACGAATTACGATGAATGCAAAACTCTTTGAATTAAAATTTCAATCTCCTAAATGTCTGTTTGTTATTATGTCTGCATCTTTCTTAGTACACTTCTGGCTTAGAAAATAATTATTATGAATGACTTTGCAGTATGAAATTCAGTAACATGAATAAATGTAGTACATTAAACTTCTAGATTGATAATCGAATGGTTTGTGTATTAGATCAAATGATCTCATACTATTAATAATAACTGACTAACTGATCCTCATTTACAAAGATACTCGTAAGTACGTGTTCACCTAAGTTTATGGCCTAACGATTATATTAAATTTTGGTCATTGTTTCCAACCTTGAAATATCAAAGTCAAGCAAACAATATCACAGGGTGTAACCACAGGCGTTCCCAAACAAAACAAAATGTTGTTGGCACAGGCCACATCAGAAATGTCGATCAGCGCAAACAATCGACTTTCCGAGTAATGGTCGCTATGTGGCCCCGTTGCAAGCTAATGCGTTTACTTACAGCCGGGAACATAATACACCCGTACAAACGCATTTAGATCCGTATATGGGTATACTTCTGTAGTTGTATTGGTTTTAATCCAACCCTATCGAGCGAGGGGCTGCAAAGTAAAATACATCGTGCAGATATGTATTGGTTCATAAAAGACTGGGTAACGTAAAGGTTGATATGTAAAACCTAAAGAAAATAACGATTATGCCAAATAGGTATATATTATATGCGTATTGATGATTATGCTAGTTTATTTAAATGACATTATAACTCTCAAATAACTAGATATTAATGAAACATCCTACTCACTCTTAAGAAGTAATTCTAGATGGCGACTGTTGGAATAAATGTAATAAATGAAAAACAACCTAGTCTCATAATATTGTCTCAACCTTGGCATAAAAGCAAAATACTTACTTATGCCTGCCTAACATATAAAATCACGGGCGAAGCTGTGGCGGGCCGTCGAGTATAATTTTTTTGTTAAAATTATACCTAGACAAATACGATACGATAAATACATATGAATATATACGGGATAAATTACAGGAAGTCTAGCCACAAACATGATATTATATGAGAAACCAGGCAAAAAGTTTTCTAAAGCTGATCTGTACTGTAATGAAAGTCCATCGCAATTTTCCGCGTCTTCACCGCATAATATCAAACTTATCCGTGCCTGAATAGACCTAAATTGAGCCAATTTAGCATTATGTAAAAGCTACTATCTATACTCCATCTACATAAATGGTGGAGATCATCTAACAACTATAACTAGTTTATGTTTGGGGCACCGCTCGCATTAAAATTATGTAAAAATGTGTGTGGAAGTGTTCAAAAAAGTATGTAATAAGCCTATGTTTGACCTTTGGTAATAAAAACAACACAGACAAACAGGCTTTGAATATTGCTATGGTCTCTGTCAACATAAATAACGAACAATTTCACTTTGTCATCATAGATCAGGGTTCCATAAATATGATATCGTGTTGTACGTCGTGAAAATATTTGGGATAATTTTACAGTCACTTTTACCAACTTATTTTGAATATTTTTGATGCTCTTCAGTACTTTTTTTTACTCGTTTACATTTACAACACAAATGTCGCGCCCTCATTAGGATCCTGATCCTGACCCTATTGAGGCTTTTTACGAATATGATAAATCATATGTCTTATTTTCGCTTTATCTTTTTGTTTTAAATGCAAAAAAATGATACACAAAAACATACATACAAATATAACATTTAATCCATTACTGGGTAGAAAGACCCAACTGTCTCGTAGACCACATTAAACTGGATAATAAAATGATGGGATAAAGATTCAGATAGTGACAGATTGCTAGCTTTTCACCTAAAAAGAACCCCGAGTTTTATACACATCATTGACTTTTGCATTCTGCAAACTTTTATACAAAAATGATGAATTAAGAAGAAGAATAAGAATAACAAATAACATCACAAAGGCCACATCCAACTAAATTGCTTTAAGATAGAATCGAGATTAATTACTCTAATAATAATTTACTAAGTGACATTACTAGCATATTGTCCGAAAGGAAACCTCCAAGTTTATTAGCCTCTCTTTTGGTTGACTTTTACGATCTGCGCCGAAAGTAAACTAGCACATCATGTGTTGTCTTCGCTACAACACCAGTACAGAAAATTCAGAAAATACGACAGGTATAATTAGGTAGCCACACATTTGGTATTTAAAAAATTATTATTTAATATTTAAGATTATAGATTTTTGAATTGTTTAAGATTTTAACTGACTTGTACTGACAAACTAGAAACCTTATTTCAAATTTTTATCCTTCGCTTTGTTGTTTTATACAACCTCCATTCTATATTTAACGTGCAAAGATGAGAGAAAGAGAGAGAGACTACTTTTAATCTATGAAGCTATAAATCAATTCAAAAATACAATAACTACTAGCCACTGGATGCCAATAAAATAACTCAATCTAAACTCCTTGTTAACCATAAAATACTATTGGTTCCACACTATCAAGAAGGCAGCTAGTTACGAGCCACGAACCATTCCTCACTAGATTTTAGATTTACTTGTAATGAGCATTAAATTAACTTGCATAACATGCAAATCGCACCTTAATGGAAATTTGCATATTGTTATATGATCAATTATGTTTTATCAATATTCTTAAGGAAAGGATCTTTAGAAAAGACTTCGTCAAGATTGATTTAGCTAGTGCTTTTTTAAATAAGTCAATAATCCTTGAAATTTTAATAGTTATACCTTCTATCACACAGTGAGTTACAAATTTGGGTCAATACTTACTAAATTAAAATACTTTCATTAAAATTACTTACATTTTCAGTTTTTCGTAAATAATGGAACAAGCTCAAGAACAATAAATCATAACAGAACACTGTGCTATTTACTTTAACAACACGAATGCCGATACACAAATATAATCGCAACAATGTGGAGTATTTATAATAACAAATACTGGTGTTATAAGAAGTTTAACACGATCGCGTTGTGGCGCAGACGAACACCATAAGCTCCAAGTCGGAGCTTTCAAACACTGTTTTTGTTTGAGTGAAAGAACGAGACAGAGTAAAAAACAACATAAAGTTTCGGGGGACTTCGGACGTCTCCGTCGAGCCACGGTTGAGTTCAGAGGTTATAATAACACGGAATAGCCTTAAATAGAGGACGTGACAACGCATGCAGACGAAATAAATCATGTTCGTATCTCTTGGAATAAATCAGTTTAGAAATGTTAAGCTTTTATGTAGTGCTTTGGCTGTGAGGTAAATGTAAAAGGATTTGTTGAACATAATGTAAAGAAAACAAGGTCTAGGAAGGAATTAAACCACAATTAAAATGTAGCAAGTCCAATGCATGCTATAGTTCGTGTTTTTAAAATGTTAAATTAATTGTTAAATCCTTACTATCGCTAAATCAAAAAAGTAAGCCCTAGTGTTTATTAAAATAAGATTTAACTGTTTGATATCAAAACACATGTTTTGAACAGTTTATATCGCAAATATTTTATCATGTTAGTTAAAATAAATACTTTCCAATCGTTGCTAATTGGGGTGCTAATTGTGCCTCAGTGACTTTCACATTCACCAAAATAGTCACAACCTCTTATCATATAGTAGTTAAGTACCACCTTTATCATAGGTAACCACATCACGTCCGTTCCTAAATGCTCTGCTAATGCTCCCATTGTCATCCCTTGATTGTGAGTCGTGATACCATTTCCAGAAGGGGTTGATATCAGTAAAAACAAAATAACATCTATTACAATTCGATAGAGCTTACTTTTATTTGTGACCATTAGAGAATTTATAATTTAAGAATACTGAACTCTTGGAATATTAAAGATTCTATCACGTTTATCCATTTAGTTAGCGATATCTGTAACGAAATCATTATCAGTCTCCTTGCCCAATGTTTTGAAATATAAATTTTATTATGTTAAGATTATTTGTATGTTGGTGAGGAAAAATACGGCAATTTTCGAACAGCAATATGTATTCAAGAAGTTTTTACTACTTTTCTTGCATCTTGAAAGTTTTTTTACACTCTTCTATGAAAAAAAAACCTGTGAGGTGTCCTGTAAGATATTTTCTTTTATTATTGTTCCTCTTCATACGACTCTTTTTTTAATATTAAATGGTCACCAAATACAACAAATCTCAATTCATAAATCACTACTATATTGATCATTGTTAGTTAATATGCTTAACGACAACGCTATTGATCCATATTATTCTCACGGAGCGCAGCGATTGAATGGACGCATCGGAAACAGATGGGGGCGGCATTGTGGGGTTCCGATGGTGTCTCGAGACTTTTTATTTTACACCAGGCTCGTACTCCCGTAGTATTTCACACCCTCTCTCTTCTTACTATGCTTCAGTACTATTTCACACCACGCCGTCGTAAATAGAATGGCCACAGTTATTTGATGCTGACAGATTTTTTATCGAAATGTTTCATCTGAAGTTTTATGGTGATTGGTTATGACTTTTTTTTACGAGAGCTCGTAGTGGAATAAGTTCACAGTATTGCTCACAGATCATTTCTTTTTCTTTCTTATTTGTTACAAATTTCTTTTCACGGTATTCTAAAACCATTAAATTTTACGAATTTCGTATTTCAAATCTGTGTCTTAACTTGTAAAGTTGTTACAAAGATTGTGATAAAATCCAGAATCTCAACATCTCAAACCAGCCAACCTACTTTAGAATTCCTACCTGTTGTATTTCCCAGTTCTGAGAAACTTATGATGGCGCCGACAGAAGTACCATAAACCCCATATCTCGTGCGCGTGCACATGCCATTGTTTACGTGACCGCCGGCTGTCTTAATATCAACTAGAGCTGTGTGTACTGTACCACCTTCAACATTTTACGAAGATCAGTATCTTTTAGATTTTAAATAACCAATAAATCATTTTTGTCTAGACACTGTTTCATATCATACTGATAATATTATAGGTCCGGATTCTGGAATGATTAAGTTTATTTATCGTCCTTTTATCGAGTTTAAAATGACAAATTCAAAAACAATCAGAGTTGGTGGTTAGATTCGGTAGGGCTTTTTCCAAGAAACTGAATACTTTCTTTCATATCTTATAACTTATTGCCTTTTATTAGAAGTATTCAACAGAAGATAGATAGGGCATCCAGTCTATTAAAAATCATATTTAAGATTCCACATAATAACTCGTTTTAATAAAGACTTGCGTCAAACGAATAAAAAAGGCTACTAAAATAAAGTACCTAATTGTTGTTATTCTGTCTGTTATTGTAGCTATCATCTAAAATGACTGGTTTTGCTAGACCTACAACCTGAATCTAAAAAAATGTATGCATAAGTGAAACGCGAAGTATGTTTCTTCACCGTGTTTCCAAATTTGATCTCTCATTTTTTTTTCTCTCATTTTCTTCTTAGCAATCTTGATAAGCAATGATTATAAATTATTATAATAATTATAAGCAACAACAAATAAGCAAAATTTAAGTAACACTAATGTAGCTAAATGTTTGCTTATCAAGTGAGTGGCATTAATTTTTCAACAGATAGCACTTTGTTTATTTTTTAAATCACTAGCGATGATAACTCTAATAGGTCAAGTCATGATATGTTTAACCGGTTCAATTATTGAACATTTTCTTTTTTAGGATAATGATAAGTTTGTTTGATGTTTTTTTTTCTTGCCATAATCCAACTTTTAGTCATCGAAATAAAAACAACGAAAATCGCCATAAACAATCTGTTCCATAAAAAATTAGTCCGAATTTGTTTCATTAGTTAGACAGATACCTACGTAGGTAAAATATTTAAAAATGTATCTCGACCTATCATTTATGACAAAGAATTTACTTTAGCTAAATACAATATAGATATTCATTTCTGAATCGAAGATTATACTACCTTACTCAATAAATAAACAATTATCTCGGAACATTCAATCTTCCGGAAACAAAGTTTGTTGTTATTTGATTTTGGGCCGAATACGGCACGCTATCGGCCATTAATCAGTCGCTGGATGGCTGGCAGTAGAAGGCGGGAACCACCGACCTTCTTCTTGTAGATACAACTAGTTTTCTCTAAATGAAAATAAAGCTTTCATTTCTTTGCTGCCATAAAGCACACGCGCCAGAGGATTTATAGCATGGGCGTTAACTGTCTTATAAAACGAATGAAAACTGCACAAATAATGCTTTTGACACTTTTGCTGAATTCAACACCAACATTTGTCGTTTATTTTACAGATATAGTTCAAGATATATATATATATATATAGGACGATTTTTATACTTCAGTTTTTGAAAATCACTTTAGGTACACAATAAAACAAATAAAAAAGTGGTTTATTAATCGCTCTTTTGGCAAAAATTTGGCACCCAAATAAATACGAACTGAAGGAGAGCTTATACAGAAACGTTAACACACGCGGGGTCTATTTACATCTATGTCTGTGGCGGTAACCAAGTCGATCCTAGCCGGATATAAGTTCAGCGTACGTTTAATGTAATCATAACTTGAGGCGTCTCTATACGTGATAATTCTGTTTGTAGACGCATTCGAGTTTTAGTGATGTTTTGGAGGAAGACAAGGGGTAAAAAGAAGTTACACCTCTGCAACAAGTAGGTAGTTAAATCAAATTTTGTACAGTAGATTTTTGTTTTCACTTAATCAAAAATGATTGATTTTTTAAGCAGTTAGGGCCGTGTGGTACCGGGCACCAATATAAAAAAATGGGACCACTCCACTCATTCCCATGGATGTCCTAAAAAGCAACTTAGAGATAGGATTATAAACTTGGTATTCTTCTAATAGGCAATGGGCAAGCAACCTGTCACTATTTGAATCTTAATTCTTTCATTAAGCCTTACAGCTGAACGTGGCCTGTCAGTCCTTCATGATTGCTGGCTCTGTCTACCCCGCAGGGTATATAGACGTGATTATATGATTAATTAATTAATGATTTTTTCCTTAATTCTTTTCATAATTTGGTTTTGAAAGTGCCCGAAGGGAATGGCTGTTCGGATTGGGGCTCGTCGTTTGGGATACATTCAGCATCTTAGGTATAGGAAGAAATTTTTATTGATAGACTAACGCCCAGTAGACCTAGTTGAAGGAATTTTATAAATAGTGTTAACATTTTTAAAACTCATATGGTCGCGTGTCATTTAGCGCTCTACAAATGATTAAAACTCTACGTTATGCAATTCGACCGCACGTCTCCACTTCCTCGACTAATTTGGGAGTTATTGTGTCCAAATTTGGCTGCCATCCATTATATCTGGTCGAAAATAGTCCTATTATCGTGGCACGACTCCCCCTGTGCCGTCATTCGTCGGCCATTGCGTGATGGAGGCCATTCGAATTTACTCGGACAGGCTACACAAAGGTGGGTCGAAAAAACTATTTTGTTTACCAACAAACATAGTCAGACTACTTTTATATCGAAACAGCTATACTTCAAAAGCTGCGTTGGGTATTACGACTCTGAAGGTAAAGTTTGTGTATATTTCAAGTGTTTTGTTGTATTTGTATTGTGCCTTGTAGTTCCTGGCAATTTAGAAGGGACTACTTGATCTCTTTTTTACGGACGACGTTAAAGGCGACTCAGGGAATGGGCGTAATCTTCATCTGGTTCAAGCATCAATGGCGGTCTGTTAGAGAAGGAAGAGCATTCTGTGTGCCAGCTGGTTCTCTTACCGCTCATATTTTTAAAGTCAATCAAATGAAAAGGTCCCAATCTTGGTATTTTTCTTTAAGGTAACTAAAAAAATGAACACCTTATTATTAGTTAGTTATAATTTTATTTACACCTGTTAGTTTCTATTGTTTTGTTATATTATTATTCAGTACTTTGCCTTCTGCACAAAGTTTTTTTTTTTTATCTACCTCTATTTTATCTACGTCTCTTGCATTTTAAAATATTTTACGATCACAACCATTTTTTATTTTTATCGCGTCAATATAATGGAAATGGGGCCTATTTTCGTAAAGATTTCCATCAAAGGGCTAGTACATTATGCAAGGCGTTTGAAAGCGATCCCACGCCGGATATTACGTGGCGAAGAACGCCTACTCGGGCTGAGTGTACAACATGTGGTGAATTAAATACTGGGAATTTATACAACTCATTACAGAAATATTTTTAAACTAAATTTTTAACTTAAAAATAATTATGTAAAAATTTACCAGAATCATGTAGATATTACAGTAATTTAGTTTCTCGTAGAACTAAGAGTAGTACCTATAATATAGTAGTAATAATCCGCTTTAATTTTCAAAATATATATTTTAGGTATAATATTAATTTCCGAACACCCGGAACAAAAGACAGTAGTAACAAATAAGGTTCTACCAAATAGAAACCAAACTCTACGAATGTAGTTTACATTCGATAAATATTTAGAAAAATTAAAACGGAAGTTATACAGTAATTTTCCTATAAAATATCGTAATTGAAGCAATTTGAACCCGATCTTCGCGCATGCCTATTTGAACTCTCAGAGGGTGCGCTAGACTGTCTGACGCCCTTCCTAGGGGTGGCTGGGGTCAACGAACGCACCAAAACAAAGCACACACCACCTGTAGCAAATAGCCGGTGGTATAACGATCAATAAACCCATACAAGTCAGTCAAAACAAACCATTAAAAAAGTCTCTTAAAACTGCTTAAACAATTTTTTTTGACAAACTTGAAATCTTAATCTTGTTTAATAATCACGAAAGTTAATTGCGATTCAAATCTTTATATTGAAATTTAGAATTTTCTGTTATTATTTTATTAATATTTTTAATTTAAGTGATTTTCAAAAGATTCTGGCCAATATATTTTTTTTTATAAATGTAATGTTTTCTTTCTAATTAAAATTCGCCAAATAGTTTTCATTAAGTTACATAAAGTTTTTCTTCCTTTATTTTTAATTTATGACTTAATTATGATTTAAAGTAAATATTTCCACTGCTCCACATTGCAATCGCGACATAACAGACGGTAATTAACGCAGACTAAGCGTAAAGTATGTCAATATGAATTCCATTTGTCATTTCTGTATTTGCAGCTAATCGATATGTATGTATGTAGAATCTCATTATGAAATTGTGTGACTATTAAATTAAATTTATACATAAAACTACAGGAAGACTGTGTTAATATTTTGCCTGTTGTTGAAGAACTTTCGTAATTATTGATCATAGGATATAGCAATTAATAAAAAAGAAACAATCTGGGAAATTAAATCACGAGCGTGGTCTGAGAGAAAACAAAACAAGAACCCACAATGTCATCCTATTCTCATATTTCTAAAAACAAACTACCATTCCCAACATATGGACGAGATAAATTTTTCAAAGTTGGATCATTATGTTGGATTTAAAACAAAAACAAATTGTCGTTCTCGAGTGAACTCTCTAGATTAATTAGATGGCTGCCAGTGATAGTCATGGTGTTATGGTGCACTTGTGTAAGGGGATCGTTTCATTTCAAAAGGTTAATTTAAATTTCGTATTTTAATAATTGGGCTCCCCTTTTCGAATTTATAAAAGAGGAAACTGACTGAATGATATACTCGTATCAATGCCGACTTAAACCAGATCTAGAGACTATAAATTTGGCATGTAGGTTCATTTTGTGTTCTAGATGCACCGGTCACAAAAATGATTTAAACTGATTGGTACGGAAATAAAGTTTATTATTATTTACTAGATGATTTATTCACAATACGTGCTTATATTTTCTATATATTCGTAAGTGTTGCTAGTTTTGTTGCTATTAACAAATTAATTACAGTTACAGTGTAACATACCCACTTCTGGATCATGATCATACACCAGAGTTCTCTCGATGCAAAGAAGATAACCACTAGGGAGATGCTGTTAAGGTACTTACAAATAGCAGACAGATCATTGATATGCCGTTTTGTATACAACAAAATGTCTTACAAATCCTTACGAAATAGCTGTCATTATTTTCGTGACTCTGTAGTAAAGTGTTTCAAAATCATAAAGATAATAGATTTTATGTTTGTATTTGCTGCGACAATTAATGTGTCCCCGAATTAAGTAAAAGTACTAGAAGTAAGAGGTTGGAATTAATATACTCGTATTATATGTATGCATAACAAAATTTGTCGTTAAAGCACATTGGAAAAAAAAAGTTGCATGATCAAAATGAAATAGCAGTTCAAAATATAAAGGTGTAAAGGTTCTTAGCGATATTACCAGAGATTAAATTCACCTGCATTACAACAGCAGATGTTTACGAACGGTCATTATGTAATGCAGCGAGCCTTGAACTCCTACGATATGTAAATTGCAGTCTTGCCAGGTTTATACATATATAGCACACTGCTATGGATTTTGATAAAAATTTTAATATAAAATTTTGTATCGTACATACAAATTTCAATTATTTGAAAATTACGCTAAAGTTACCTATGTTATGCGTGTCATTAACGTGCCTTGAATGAGATGATTAAAAAAGCAGTGAATCTTTAAAAATTACGAATGCATTGTAAATATTTTCTCACCGCTTTATAAATACAGACAAAAAATTTACAGTTTTAATAGTGATTATCACGCCATCGAAATCATGACAAAAAGTATTTGAAAAACAAACAACGTAGCGAATTTAAATCTTACCCAGAGCAAAGTGGAAAATCTCGCAAATGAAGCAGCAGTAATTAAAATGCGTAAAAGCGCAATTCCATTACTGCGGCTGCACAGATGAATGTGAGAGCAAACGAAGATCACCTTTAACATCATTAATGACCATAAATATTTAGACTTTTGTTTAACTATTCAGAAAATTTCGTGAATGCTTCAAATACCTACATGTCGAAGGACCAATTTATGTTCTAGGGATAATTTTTTAAAAATACATTCTCATTCGACTACAACTAACTGCCAAGAATCTTGTTAAATGTAAAAAAATCCAGGGAGGACACGATTAGCTATGCAGTATAGAAATGCGTAGCATTTTTCACTCCAGTAAATTTAATGTCGACGTGGATTTGCGGCTTAAAAATTCATAATTGTGGGAACATCAATGTTAACAATGTACTGTTTCATTACAACTCTACTGTCAATATGGTGAGGGACAGAGACAAACATGTAATTGAAGAGCTTATCTCGCTCTAACCATGTCTGCAAACCTTGACCGGTCTCGGTCGGCTGCGAAATGATTGACTGCTGCATTCAAAATCACAATACGCCATTTTTGGACTACCGACATTTAAGGAATATAACAAAAAGGTTTATTGCGTCATTTAGGATGCTGTACATCATTGGGATGTTGCATTGTGGTGGTCTTTAAGATTTCTGTTGCTACGCGAAAAGAAATTAAAATGTTTCTTTGGAAACATTTCTCATGAACCAGTATAGAAGTTAAAATTATAACTGCATATAATAATGTTATGCTTATGTTTTTACATTACTTACTTCTAATTGAAAAAATATCAAACGTAACGTAACATTTCAACATCTACCTGGACCTATCGGCCGACTTAAAAGACAATTTTCTTACTGGACCTGGACTAGAAATTGAAGCCTGTAGCTTAGAGGCAAAAAGAAAACCACTTCGCCAAAGAGGCTGCCTGAGATATCAGTACCCAAGCAAGTGCCCCATTTTGCTTGAGAAAATCTGTGGTATTGTGATCGTGTCTTGTAAGACATATATTATGCAGCTATTGACGTTGTAAGTGGCACATTCTGCTTGGAAACAAACCGCACAATCCGAGCCTTGACGCATATCCATTCAAATCAGAGTAACATGCTAACTATAGAACGATGCGTTTGTTACTTATAATCTGTAATGGCTAATGTGGCCTGTAAATTGGTTCTTATTACTAAAATGATACTTATTGAAGTCGGTCATTCTGTACTTTTCATAAAGTGTTAGAGGACAATTAATTTTATTATATTGCATCAAAA
Organism: Amyelois transitella; assembly: GCF_032362555.1. Lineage (NCBI taxonomy): Eukaryota > Metazoa > Arthropoda > Insecta > Lepidoptera > Pyralidae > Amyelois > Amyelois transitella. The sequence continues at coordinate 4,335,898 of NC_083509.1, forward strand.
AATACAATACTCAAGAATGTTTAAATCGTCAGATGATCGTAGAAACTGTTGATCTCTTCGCAGCATAAAAAATGTGAAAATGTTTTTGTGTGTTATTTGTCAGTCTTTTATGTTAAAACCACTGAATCTATCACTATGAAGTTGCACACTTATAGTGTCAAATGCACAGAATGATATAGGATACTACGAGGAAACCTAATAAGCACAGATTCCTAAATTTTGAGGCCAGCAGTTAAAAATACAAATGCATTACTATAAGAGAGAGTAGGTAAGTATAAAAAATACACTTTTTTAAGTCTGCTTATTGTCTTCAAGTGTGGTTTTTTAATACCTTTTCCTTCATTTGTCTTCAGCTCTATCCCTAGCAATACATGAAATCTCGGCAGGGCTTTTGTATCTTAAATATTATCATTCTTATCAAAAAACTCATACTAGCTATAACAGCTATTCTAGCTTAGAATTTACTATTATGATTGTATTTATTTTCCCATTGACTTTCAAATACTCTGTCATTGCCATGTAGGTACACAAGAGTTACTTCAAAATTGATTTTTAAAAATAATTAAATGAGACGTAATTATACAAACATGAGACTTGTTTGTAAGCATGTCGTCGATTTCTAGACATGGCTTGTTAGAAGACCTCCTGTAATTTGTGTTTTTTATTACAGGTCTAATCTCGACGGCTCTACGTGACTGCACCTGGTGCCTAGTCATTTAAGCACTTATCTAGTTTAATTAATAACTTAAGCCTGTTAGAAAATCTCGTTTATAAGTGCGGTTGTTTACTTTACCAGTTCAAAAATTAAACCCATACTCAACGGCCTACAGAAAAGATAAAACTTGAAAAGTGCCCAATGGACACTATCATACTAAAAGCGGAGCAAATATCTGTTTGGTCACGCTGGTAATTGAACTCGAGATACGGAGTAGCACAGGCTAGATAATAAAACACAATACTTACGATTTCATTTTCTCGCGAAGTAATAAACTAGATGAGTAGTCCCATTGTCCATTCAGGAAAATAAAGACGCGCACTCACTACACACAAAAAGTAAATCAAACTTAACTTCTTTGTCTATTCTTTACACGAATTCAAATAGATTTACTTCTGTTCAAATGCCAGTATCTTTATACCTATTTGGTTTTTAAATTAAAAGGAACAATATTTCGTTCGAATTCAGAATTGGCGCGAACGCGCGATCTAGTCCGAGGCCCGGCGCCAACTCGCGGATGGCGCGCCGGTTGTTTCTGCACACAGACACACCTACAACCACGGGTCTTTTGTGCCATGGCAGCCCTTCTATCCTATAACCAAACCCATAGATTCCATAGAAATCGATTTTTGTGTACCATAGGTTACCATCAAGAACTCTCGAAGGTATTTGTCTGATTCTAAAAAATATGGATCTGTTTTGTAAACAAAACCTATATTGTAATGAGATGCATGTTGTAGGTGGGAAGTGTAGGCATAACGTGGGCTGCAGATTTTTAGAAAGTTAATATCGTAGAAGTGACATAATAATGTAGTGTATCGATTGACAATAGTATTAAAACAAATTCATATCCTCTCGTTATTAGCATAAGTGTTCCCGATTACATCCGGTAAAAAAATGTAGATTTTGCTTATAATCGGTTGCCTGGTTAAAACTTATTTACATTAGAAAATCGTTGGTCCTTTGTATTGCCTCGTACGACAATCAACAAGAAAATTTAGTTAATTAATCAGTAAAATAGAGCAGAGCACTTACTACCAGAACTATGGCTAATATATAAGTCACAACAAGCTGTTACCCACGACTTCATCTGCGAAGAACATAGTCTATGATCTTGAACGACTCCTATTAAAGATTTCATAAAAATCGATCCAACTATTTAGCCGTACAAGGGTTAAGACTTTTGCATTTATATCATTAAGTACTAAGAGATGTATATGTAATTGCATACTATGCATTTGCCTACCAATCTCTTTCAACAATACTTTTACCGTTAGATGTCCCCAATTAGCATATGAATGTTTTCCACTCTCAATAGGCTAAATTTATCAACCGCACAGATTAAAAAGTGGCCTAGAAATTGACAAGAGAAAGTGCTAATGTCATTGGCACGTTGCTATTACCGGATAATATCAAGTCGTAATGACTTATCGATAACCAATCAGTCAAAATAAGTTTTTATGAAGATGGATATAAAATAAATTAAGCATGGATTTTCTATTTTTTTTCTGTTCATGTACCTAAGATGTTATTAAATGTATATTTAAATTATGTCTTTACTTATTAAAGTGGTCATCAGTCCAACTGAGTAAACTTTGCTTAGTTGGACAAAATACTAAGGTTTTTCCAAAATAAGTATTTCGATCTGTTTGTTTGTTTTTTTAATAATATAGTAAATTAAATAAAATCAAAATTATGATCTAAGGTGCACAGTTTGACGTCAAAAATACTAAAGTAAGTAACACATAGCTGGTAAGAGAGTATATTATAACAGAACCAAATATTTTGAAAAAAGATAAAATTTGAAAACCACAGTCTAACGCTGCTCAAAGTTATACCGCTCGTGTGCACTTCGCGTGGCTTTATAAGGGGTGTTTTACACCAAAATGTCGGGGTGGTAGCCAGAGATGCATCTACAAGCATTACAAAAATTTGATAATGCATTTATTATTAAACTTACTTCATTTAGGGCATCATTACAAGAGAGTGTAAAAAATATTTCATATTGTGAAAGAATTTTCTAGGTAGAAAGAAAAATCAAATGATCCAGTAATAGGTACAATTTACTTCCATTATTGCAATTTAATGGGCGCATTGTTTGCTGTTCCGTGTAAATTTCCTTAAAATAGAAATATAGCACACAGATTGAGCCCGGTTTATCAAAAATACTTATTCATACAACATTTAACCAAAATCGCTTAGCCGTTAAAGTGTACTAAACAGCAAATAGACAGACAAAGACTATATAAAAATAGTATGGTTGTGGAGTGAATGGATAAATTTCCTCAAATACCTTCTCCAAAGTAAAGCGCCTATTCTACACTCATTGTCTCGTCTATCCGCCATTGCACTTCCTTAGTACCCCATGCCATGCATGGATCGATACCGACTAGGGCGGACTAAAGAATAGAGTCTCATTCACAACTAATGGTTGTATTGAAAATTTAAACAAAAATCTTTCGTTCTGGCCACATACATATAATACGTCTTGTAAGTGTTTTACAAGAATCTTTGTTATATAGTTACAATAAAAGTGGTTCCCAGCACTTTAGAATGGGAAATTGCAAATTTTTCTCATCTCTCATCGTAAAAGGTGACTCATGATAATGCTTATAAACTTGGGATTCTTAAAACAAGCTATGGGCTATAGCAACCTGTTACTATTCGAATCTCAATTTAATCACTAAGTTATACAGCTGAACGGGGCCTTTCAGTCTCTCAGGCTCGCATAGGATATAGACGTGATTATATGTATACATGTAAGGGTACTTACAAACATTGCCATTTCTTCCGACAAAGGGCCTACAGTTGCATGACCTAAATATCGATCAGTGCAGGTAGTTCGTTATAATTGCCCGATCATTATCTTTATGTTCCTACGACATGAATACTCACAATAATTACAAGCAACGTCAGTTATGCGAATGATATAAAATATATAATTGAATTCGTTTTATCGTTTCCATTATATTTATTTATAGCCATTTATTTAAAGATGTGATAACGCCGTAAATATTTTAAACATACATAGATACATACATAATTAACATGCCTCTTTATCGAAGAGGATGATAAACATTACACCCTGCTACTTCCTACGATTTCTGCTTACTTTTCTTTCTATTTTTTTTTACTTCATTTTCTTACATTCATCAATTATGCTTCTTTACATTTTAATTACCTAAGCCAAATAAAACAGTCAAGTGTAATTTTGTTACGTCTATATACCTGTGTATATAAAAGGATACCTCAACGTTGTATGTAGGTATGAACTTTGTTTCTATTCAAGAAGCCTCAAGACCCAAGATACCCTTTCTAGAAAAATTGGTATCCACTGATTTCTAACAAATAAAAACGTAACTTATAAACACAAATATTGATCACGCCTGTATTTTACTACTCCCGTTCACAGCACTACCATTGAATTCAAATTATAATTTCTCTATGTGAAGTAAACCATTTCTTTATAAGGTAAGCCGGTATCTCTTCCTATAAGGCTTTCGAATAAAAAAGACAAGTTTGATAAAGTTAGTAAGGTTCCATAGAAATGACTCCCATCTGAGTATCCACAACCTTTGCACGGGAACCTTACTCATATTGATCGTGAAAAAAAATCCATTAGTCGCCTTATACTCATACGATATCAATGGAAAATAGTGGTGGGTCCATTTTTAAAGCGCCGATAATTACACGATACTAGTTCGAAATACAATATCTACAAAGTAGGTACCTAATAAACACATAAAATCAAGACATACAAAAGAGCCCAAGCTAGCGCTAAGGTTAGATTTTTTTCGAATATGATATGAAAGGAATGAATGTATGAACATTTCTTTATCTTTATGGCTTGATTATCGGATCAGTGTATGTATGTAGCCTATATTTATTTCTCATTCTAAAATATACGGCGTTCGTTGAACTTGGCCTGTTGCGAGTGCGCATAGAAAGAATATTTAGAGCACTGTATCTACCAATGTTATCGATAGTGCATTTAAAAATAGAACTTCGGTGACGCGATACTGAAACAATGACAGTCGTTGTTTGCATCATCAGTCAATCAATGTCTGTCTGTCTGCTACCATTTTCGCTTAAACCACTAAACCGACTTTCATGACAAGTGGTACAGAGATAGAGTTCAATCTGAGGAAAAACATAGACTTACGTGAAGAAGGTGTTAAAATAGGGGATAAAAGATTGTCAGTAAACTTTTACGGCGACCAAAGACGCAGGCAACATTTATTAACTTTACAAAACTCTTGCGTTACTGAACAAGCAACAACCTGACAGACAATCTTCTTCGTCCCAGTTACAGTCTCATCTCTCGAAAAGAATACCCGGCGAGCACCATTTGGTCATAGGAAAAAGGTAAGTAATGACCTTCGCAACCTTTTCAGTGGTGCCTTGCCCATAATGGATTATGGTAAAAACTGCAGAAGATGAATGCGACTTCCCTTAGTTACGTTTTACGATATCCGTGAACCAAATATAAATTGGTTACATGACAGCATAAAATAATACGAATAGAGTTAGCCACAAGTTTAAGTTAAGACTTGTTTTGTGAGAAACTGACTCAACGGTACCTACTAGGTATATTTGATATAAAAACGCTAATAAGTGTAGATAAACATACAAGACCCAGGCCAATCAGAAAAAGTTCATTTTACATCAAGCTCCGGCCGTGATCGAACTCCTTTGGCAAAGACAGTTAACTCAAGTCTTTCGCCCAAATCAGAAATATTTTCCTAAAAACAATAATAACAAGAGCTCCTGGTAAAAGTAAATAATTACACGTCAATGCTTCCAAGAAATTTTATTTGCTTTTTAACTTGAAACATCCAAGGAGACAATCAGAGCTATTCACAGTCTTGCCTAATTAAATAAATAGTTCACAAATATATGTATACTTATTTAAAAACATTACTCTAATATCACTATTATTTTACAAAACTAAATAGTTTTAAAAATTATCAAAATGTCATATAATAGGGTATTTAACAAATATTTGGTATTATATTAAACCTTAAAATATCTAATTAAAAAAACTGTTTCAATGTACGACGGCTAAATTGGTGTTCTTAGGCTTCCAACAAAACGGCCATTAAAATAAATATTTTGTTTTTAATGTAGGTACTCCATACATTTACTTTTAGATTTTAAAAAAACTTGTCACAATTTCTCATTTTTCACTTAGGATGGTAGGATTTAAGGCCATACTGCTGAAAATGGCCCTTTAGTCTGCGAGACTATTGGTCCTATCTACCCCGTACGGGATAAGACGTGATGAGTTGTATATACTCGTATATGTATGGTAGAGGTTGTGGTGTTATTCCCGTATACGAATATTTGTTTCATTCGAATAAAGCAACGTATTTTCCGCTTGCAAATATGTTCCAAAGTTTAAATCTAAACCATATTTTTTTATTTTGATATAAGGTATTGCACAAATAAATGCGTTATATAAAAATTTGCCATCAAGTTTGAGCCTTAAAATCACTAGTCATAAGATCAATGCAAGAAAATAGCAGCATCATAATAATAATATAATCGTAGTAGCATCCCACACTCTTGTTTTACTTTAACATTGTCAAACGTGAGTATTTGGTGTATATTTGTAAATTTATTATATTTATTAAATATTTTTTACGAATGCTATAAATATGTTTACAACTATACGCTAGCTATTTTATGTCACAAAAGAAGTCGTATTAAATAAAAAGCGTATTTAACTTTCGTTTTCTGAAACCTTTCATAAAACTGGACCATAATGAGTAGAGAAGTTCTTAAAATACCTACTTGTAAATATGTTGGGTAAATATTGAAACATATAGTCTTTGTTCTAAATTTAAAATGCAAAGAGGAAACTTATTAAGTATATAAATTAATGTAGTTTGAGTCAATTTGAGCAATAATGATGTAAGTAGGTATTAACAAGACCGAATTGATAAAGATTTAAGAAAGCAGTTTCTTTATAATGTAGTTACGATTTGTACTAATCAACTTTCTAAATCTAAAAGGTGATCCATACAATTTAACATCAAACCAAGTAATAGTACAAAATTCGTATCTTCTAAAAGCAGATATTTCATATATAAGCATGATTTCGCAATGAACTGGACGAAATAGCTAAGTCTATAATGACATTATTTTTATTTGGTGTAGTTTTATTGTTATTCGATACAATTTACAAAATACTTTATAGTTGATTGGTAAATAAAATCTATTAAAATATTTTATGAAGATCATTTCGTTCTAACTATACGCACTCGCCTTATAAATTTATTTCTCTGTATCAATTGAACTTTAAAAAACAAATTGGTTATTAGCATTGCTAAAGATAGATAATCATGAAGGAATTTGTTGTATAAACTTTAACAAACAAAACTACTTCTTCATATTAGATTTAGCTATGCAACAATAATCACAAGTTAACTAATGCTAAGTATGGCAAATACTTACGTTAAAATTAGAAGAGAATTTTATTTAATAATTCGAAAAAAAATATATATCCGAATATCATTTTTTAACAAGCCTTTTGGTCAAGTGCGTACAGTATTTCTACCAACTGCAGAATATAAATCTCTTCAAATGCTATTCAAATATGAGGCAACTAGATCCATTCATAAAATTTTATTTCCTACTCGTATAAAACTTTGGTGTTATTTTGTTTTTCTATCTACTGGGTCCTCGGTATAGTATTGCTACATACAAAATTTTTCGAAAATACTGATACTACTATATTTTCTTCGCAAAAATACTGCTACAAAATCTCTAAAATCCTGATCAGACTATGTCCCGAACTATGTTTATCTGTTAGTAATAAACTATTTTATTATCATTTATAATCATAATCAAAGCTCAATGCTCAAAAATTTTCAAAAACTTTCTATTTATTAGGTCGCTTATTGTTCCCGTCATGGAAATATAAATCGAATGAAGGTAACACTAAGGTGATGTCTAATCAAATTTTCATTAAAATGCTAGTATTGATTTAACTGAAAACGGCTTTAAATAATATGAATTTAAAAAATTTGAAACCTAGTGTAAATGGAAGACATACATTTTGAATCATTATAATCGTAAGTGCTATTGCAGTAAATGTTATTGCATTATATAGTGGAATGTTGTATAGCCTCTTAATACTAGGAAAGACAGCAAATATTCAATCTTAACTAATTTATATCTAGAAAAACAGAATAAGAATATGAACACAATGTCTTACATAATTTCAACAATAACACTACATATGGAGAAAAAGTACTCGTAACAGCATAAAATTAAGCGATAAATGAATAAAATCCTACCCGTTTAAGTGAGAAATACTGCGATCTAAATATCAAAATCAACGTATTTATACCATTATTATAGTTAAAGCATTCAATAAAGCTACAAATAAATAACACATTAAAATATTTTAATACAATAACTTAACATTATAGCAGTCAACTTGGAAACTAATTCAGGGTGATTATTACACAAGGATTCAGTACAGCTAAAGGAACGGTTATTACAATAGACGATATAAATGGGTAAAGTCCACATAAATATAGCTACAAACTAATTTATATTTTTTAACTGAAATTCTATTACAATAGTTTCTTTAATTAACAACTTGCCCGTTGTTGTCAAATTACAGAACACAAAATTTTATGATTGCGTATCTTAATAGATTTTTATGCACACCTGAATAGTTGAATCTATGGCACTAACATCTATCAACGCCACTGGTCTACTTCAAAATTCCATCATACCATAGTTCATGATCGACAAATTTCACTTAGTACCTACGGGCCGGTCGCTACATGTATGCAGGCTTCATCTTATAAGCTCTCTTCCAGATTTCACATAAACAAACAGTAGAATGAAACCGGTAAAAGATAGCTAGTGGCATAGAAACGTGCGTAATAATCGTCCACGCCCAAAGACCATAAAAATGCAGCTGAACTGGATGTGACTCAGCTCGTGACTTTTCAAGAGTATTGATAGCCCACATCGCCAAATTTGTGACTAGAAGAAACGTTACTATTTCTCTTCCAGGTTTCTTACGCAATTGTTCGGGAGTCTTCGCTGACCTTCGGCTTGCATCCAAAATGAACATTGTCTGACAAGTCGTTTGAATTAAAGACGACAAAGCTGTTATGAGAATAAGTATAGTATTCTTTTCTATAGTAAACTGACCTCCAATAATGGTAAAGGTGCCATAAATGAACATTCCTGTCTGAGCTCCCACAAGAAGGATATTGTCCAGTTCAAGGTTCCGGTTGCCATCGTACTTCAAATTTCTGACGCACACCATTCCAGCCAAGCTGGCAAACGTAGTCATTGCATACAATCCCAATTCACAAACATTCACTTCCACAACAGCCAAAGATGCATATTCTTTCTTAGATACTAACACGAAGAACAATATTAATGATATTATTGTGAGGACTAGTACGAGGATTCCAAAGAATAAACCCTTATGTGCTCTAGCGCAATCAACGCTATACAAATGCGGCGATTTCTTGTATGCCAAGCCTTCAAGTATCCTAGCTTTAGCTATGGCCGCCGCAACGTCTTTTGATGGGTATTTCGATATGTTTTTCCACATGACATATAAGATGGCAGCGCATATGAGGGAGTATTCAATAGTGCAGGGGAAGAGGAACGGTGAAGCGTCTTGCACCAGGGAGCCCATAATGTTCGTCCGCCTACATTCGAAGATATGATGAGGTCCTTTTAGACCACGAGGTACGCGTAAATGTGCCGCCGCAGGGTGTGATGCTGGAACTTCCGTGCCAAAAGACGCGAAGGTTTTTTGGAATGCTGTAATAGAAGAAAAACGTAAGTAAGTTAATGCTTTATTGTTCACTAAAGGAGTACATTACAAATATTAAACAGTACAGTACAAAGGCGGGCTTATCCCTAAGTCTTTAAATGTTTAAATTACTAATCACAATCATGGACTCTTTTTCTGGGATCATAGACTGTAAATGTAAAGGCTTAAGCATTATCATCGTGAAACATTGAACATGAGCTTAATGAGAGAGATAGGTAGATGTAATTATAGTTGTTTCTCCATTTCAGTGCTCGAGAATTTAGGGCAAAATGCCATTTGACGTCGATCAGGGATTGGAATGCAATTGACATACTTCGAGAAATCGCCCATAATCGTGATGAGGGCTGTCTCAAATTACTGTCGGAAGTTTAAGGCATCAACCCCTTTTTCAACTACCGAATTATATACATATATATCATATATCTATTATATATATATATATATCATATATCTATTATATATATTATATTTATATGTATATATATATATATTATTAATCAATATTATAAACTCGATATCAACTTTTAATACGAGTATTTTCTTCGCCCTTCATCCTACTGATGTCTGTATTTTTTATAGAGACATATTGATAAAGATAAATTGTCCCTGGTTAATCCTCTTTACATAAAAGGTAATGGAAACGCTACATAAGAAAGGGTCAAGTAAATGAAAGGACGCAGGAAATTTCCAAGATAATTATGTGGGTGAAAGGGCAACAAACAAAAAATTAGGGATAAAATCCCTTACTAAATGTTAATAATGGCTTTAGGCAAATTACCCTTTTATATTTAGACAGATTTATATGTGAATACATATATACTTGATACTAAATTGTTACACCTTTTACAATAGGTCAATTAAGACTGAAGTAGTTCCACACTTCAAGCTTATGGGATTCATTAATTTATGAAATTATTTTTATGGCGACTGTTTACTTTGTTTCTTCGATTTAATTTGTATTATGTTAAAGTTTTTGTAGCCTTTAATTTCCTTTAATATAATGAAACTAATGTGATCTTAGGAAAGCTTTGACTCTGGCGTAAATACATAATATATCGCAAAGATGAACAAATACTATATCGGATCTTTATCATGTAGTTTGGAACATGTGAGTACTTTTCTACTGACGGTGTAATTAAATGTCAAAACCCGCGCAGTACGAACTGAACCCCAATATAACCATGCTATATTATAAATGCGAACATCTGTTTATCTGTGAAGCTTTCACGCCCTAACCGTAAGGCCGATTTGACGAAATTTTGTATTAATATAATTTATTCAGATCGGGAGAACTGAAATAAAGCGCAATTTTACGTTGAGGCGGGCGATTGTAGGTACTTCAATAAATTCAAATCATTTTCATATAAAATATTCTGATAATAGGCTGATTATAACACCATCGTCAAACCGCAAATAAACTCGTACTACAAAACATTATTAACATTAACACCACTTTCGTAAATGTACAGTCAATGGCAGGGAAACATCATCATCATAATTAATTTATACAAAAATCCCTGTGGTCATGTTTCTCTGCCTTTGACCGTACGAACAAAATATCGATTGACGAGACATCGAAACGCCCCTATACATGGTATAGGTTAGTGTACGCACGCGACTTCATTCACCGAGCCTGCCCAACCGATGTAACACGAAGGACGGTTTGTTTAGCTAAATAGCCACGACTGACCGGAGGTATTGAACTCGATACAATACGCATTGTAAAGTAATGACTTCATTCAGATTAGTTTGAAAGGTTGCAGATATAATTGTACACATTATGTACAAAAGTGGATAAAAAAAATTGCTCTACCTACTATACATTTTATAGGATCGATATACGATGGCAAACCATGTGGTATGACCCAATAAACAAATTACGGAATGACTTGCCTCATTCTCCTCACTATTTATGCAAGGAAAACTGTTTCTTTCAACAGACTTCAAAGAAGAATTTGACTATATGCTCATTACGAAATTACTCTGGGAAATTGTATGAACCGATTATGATATCTTTCTTGAAAGGATATGTTCATTAGGCTATGGAACCAAATCATAGGAACTTTTTAATAATTTCTTATATTAAGAGCAGTTCAGATGGTTGCATAGTATATGGAAGGAAAGTACTTATAACATTTTAAATTCTTGTTTTTTTTTTATTATTATAAATGAGAGATTACTCGTAGAAGTCATTTTTTTTAGTCATTATTTTACTAACAACAGTTACCAAAAGTGTATTTTTTTTCCTAATTCCTTACCTAGCCGATGCGACAGACCGATGGTTTTGTTCTCCGGGTCGTAGAAGGTCAGGATCTCGTGCTTGGTCTCCTGCACCAGTACGTTCAGCCATACACTCAGGTTGGTGCCAACCATGTGCATCAGCCCGAAACGAGCCACTATCTTGTGTTTGTACACTTTCATCTGTAATTATATGGTTACTAATCAAGCTTTATCCTTACTGTACCTTTTAATTATTTAAACATCCCATAGGAGTTCGTAATGTTGTATGCTACATTCTTTGACATCCGTAGAAAAAAAGAGGATGGTCCTATTCAAACTAAACATAAACAACACTTGTCTTGTTAACTATTGTCTTATTATATAATACTTACTAATAAGAGATTTTATAATATCTTATTATTTTTACCATTTAAAAATTATTTCGTAGTTGACGACATAATAATTTTACAACAATTGCCTGCATCAAATCTTAATATAAAACCTAATCTACAAACCTCATTGTTCAGAAAGATGAAGTACATTTGTATGAAGATAAAGGCCATCCTGGTGGCAGGCGTGAGTGCTAGAAGAACGTTGTGGCAATTCGTGTTCCTCTCCAACTCCCAGTACTGTCCAAACTCAAGTCCGGAGTAGATCATGGATCCAATGCCGAAGGCTGCAAAGATTTTAAAGAAACGTTTGTAATTACACTTACTTATACCAGACAAGTATACAATACCATGCTAATAAACTTGCAATTCTTAAAGGCGATAGGCAGCAACCTGTCACCATTTGAATTGATGGATCTTAATTCCATTATTTAGGCATACATACAGCTGAAGCTGAACGTAGTCATTCAGTCTTATCAAGACTGTTGGCTATGTCTTCCCCACAAGGGATAAAGACTGATTGTATGTATGTACTAGACAAGTGACATTGGCCAAATATCTACTGCATCTGCAAACTGTATAGTTAAGGTTTCGGAAGACTTAAAATACCTAATTACGAGTAAAATTACACAGATTGAGTTAGCTTTTCTGACCACAAAAATAAAACATAACTAGTGTGTGACAGATGCTTCTAATCCTTCGAAGATAGTAAAAAATAATCGAAGGAAATGCTTACAAAAATTTAGATTTTCTCTTAGGTTAACTTGTTATCAGATAGCTGAATCTCTATTCCATCATTAAGCTTTTCAGCTGAACATGGCCTCTGAGTCTTTTCGAGAATATATTGTTTCTGTCTTCCACAAAACAGATAAAAAAGTGATACTATTTAAATGATATTTATTTTTATAAAATCATTTACCGGGATATTTAAAAGAAAACAGGAGTAGAATGTTTCAAAAACCAAACTTTAATATTGAAGTGCCAATAATTTAGTAGAGTCTACTTACAATGATTTTCACACAAAGAATTTTAAACAACTTTAAAGATTCTAAACTAAGTAGCCTTATATAATCAGAATAAACATACAAATTCAATTAGTACTTAACTGATAAAAAATTAAAGCTTCCATTATTTATACTTTGCTGAAGTAAACATTAATAATTAAAAATAAAGCATTTGCAATGAGTAATATTTATTTATATTCAAATATTATTCGTTCTACGATAAAAACAGTAGTTGCCAGACAAACTCCAATTACGTACATCCCATAAAGAAGGTATAAATGTTTCAATGCAAATGGTGAATATCCTTTATCAAAATAATCGGCTTTTTTCAATAAGATGGATTTTTTCATTCCTAAATCACGCATACACTTTATAAATAATCCAGTTTCCGATAATTTGAGCACCTGTTTATTAAATTTGTCTAAAAATGGAAAGCCTTTATTCACAAAAATTACACGTGCCATACGTTGTATAGGTATGCCTGGCATAACGTGGATTTTGTTCTTGTTCGTAGAATTGAGGACATGAAGATACTTGTAAAAAGTATTAACTGTGTAAAGACCAGTGTTTTTCGTTAGGTACAGAATCGCAGATTCAGTTAAATTACATTCCAGTGGTGGTTTTACAAAATTGTTAAAAACTGAAATACGAGTATAATTCAAAATTCCTCTTACACTGTGCGGTACGCAAGCTTTGTATCTTTTTTGTACTAACATTTTTACATTATTAACGTCTAGTATCTTACCAGTAGTAGCGGTGTAGCTAACAAATGTAGATTGATAAAACCCATTAATGAAAAATATATACCATACCCAAACCAAGAGGCCTATTTTAAATTTCAATCTGCGCTGTAAAAGAACTCCTGAATCTCCACAAATATAACCAAACATATACAACAATGTAGAATTTATATCATAGGGAATAGTATTTTTAAGACTGGTGTAAATTTTTTCCAGAACTATAAGAATGAACAAAATAATGAAGGAAACAACAAATACAGAAATCCAGGTATCATAATTAAACATTACTAAAAATATCGCCCAACTAGGCACGCGTTCGCCGCGTGATACAAATAACATCATATAATCATCGGTAAATGTGAAATACGTCCAGACGTAATCAAATATTAAACTTCTATTGGCCAATAAAAGAAATCCACCCAATGCTATATCAGCTGTTCTATTTTGCAATATTCCAAGAAGGTCAGTAGCTTTTTCGTTGATAATATTTCCAAAACTCTCATATTCGTTATCAAACTGATATGTTAGACTAAATTTTTCCTTTTCAGCTAACAAATTTATGACGTCTACTTCAAATCCATCTCCAGGATACAAACTTTTATTCTTTGGCCATATTGCTAATGGTGGATAATGATGCGTAATTACACGAAAAGTGCAGTTTTTCGGACTCCTTTTTTCTAGTGTGGGGAACACTTTGAGAGAAACAGTGAGGTCTTTGCATTCACAAATTTTTTTAATGTTTTCATAATTTCCACATTCATTTTCCTCATAAGGAAAATATGTAAATACTTCTTCCTTTACCAAAACCAAAACTTCAAAAATATAGTATTCAAAAACAATTTTAAACAGATCTTTGAGCTTATTTTTAGGATCTTTATATTCCACAATGATTATAAACTTTGATTCGGGATTCCAAAATATTTCTTTTTTTATGATTTCAATTTTAGCTTTTAACCCGTCATTTCCGTTAATAAATAATAAGTAATTGTAGTGTTTATTCTTGAGTTTTACAGTCATATTAGTTTTGTAGACCATCGTTACGTGGTTCAGGTTATGAATATCGATTAAAAAATTATCTGCTCTTGTTGATGCTGTCAGTTGTGATCCCATCTCTAACTGAGTTGTAATTATGTTTCCAACACATTTTTTTAACCTCTGCACAGTTATATCATTTTTATTATCTAAGTATGGAATTGATGCATAAACTTCC
Organism: Amyelois transitella; assembly: GCF_032362555.1. Taxonomy (NCBI): domain Eukaryota; kingdom Metazoa; phylum Arthropoda; class Insecta; order Lepidoptera; family Pyralidae; genus Amyelois; species Amyelois transitella. The sequence continues at coordinate 4,350,991 of NC_083509.1, forward strand.
TTTGATATGAAAATAATATGGATGAATATAAACAAGGAAAAGTTAACCATTTTACGTAACAGCAATCTTTCAAAGATGTCCCAGAAATGAGCACTTTTTCGATCAGGATGTTAATGTATATGTAATTATATTTACCAAAATACTAATGTAAACATAATTATGTTTTCAAATTACTTGTTTAATATTCGTAGAGATTTGTCAAACTTATATACAGTTCAGAACCTAAAATAATTAATCATGTTTTGTCTATATCGAATGTCAACATGAAATACCACAATTGTTGAAAGAATGACAACGACGTACTTTAATTAGGTAGATGTTTAATCGGCTAAAGTTACTTCAATTCAATCAAATTGTATTTCATATCAAACATCAGTTTTAACTAAAATTACCTGTAATGAAAAATATTTTACAATTGAACCTGTCAAGAATATTGGTCGAATCTTCAACAAATTTATATGAGATAAGTTTATATGTATGCCTACAAAACCCGAACTTATCTTATATAAATATATTCATAATCACGTCTATATTCCTTGCGGGGTAGACAGAGCCAAGAGTCTTGGTAAAATTGAAAAACTCAACTGGAACTTACTGATTTGACAATTGTTCAAAACAAAATTAACCAGGCCTTACCCAAAAATATCTAATGATGTGACAAAAAGGGTGTCTTTTCTCATCTAGATACAAAACTGTCACCTGGGACGGCTTTTTTGGCTGGTGATAAATTAAGAAATACCTTTTTAATATACATTTATTCATATTTGACAAAACAGCAAACCTAAGGCGATAAGAGCCAAGTTAAAACGTTGATATCAACACGAAACCATAACGATAAGACAATATTTAAATATTATTTTTTGTTAAATTCTATATGCATGCAAGCATTAAGCTTTCCTTATTGTTTTTCTAAAAATAATCTCTTGCTGAGATTTGTTAAATATCACCTGTTTTGTTGCAAGTCGTTTAATTAAATTTAATCACTAAACAATTTTACCAATTTGATTACGATTAGTAAAATCATTGTGAAGAAACCTACACATACTGCCAACTAGATCAACCAAAAGCCAATATTTTTATAGTTCCCTTGCAAATATTGGCAAAGATTTCGTGCGTAGATCGCGCGGGAATTGCTAAGTGTTAAACCTAACTTTTCCAAATACAGAATTGTGGTCATAGACGAACCGGCAGCAGGTTGATGACTGCTGATAAATAAACAAATTAGCAACTACGACGTAAAGATACATTATATTTGAAGTCCAAGTATAATAAAATGAACACGTTTTGAAAATACTATTTATTCCAGAATTTAACAATAAGTTCCAGTATAAAAACTAAAGTTGAAACGCATATTCCAATTGCATAAATAGTATATATAAAATATAAATGTTTTAATGTAAAAGGAGTGAACCCTTTACCGAAACAATCAACTTCTCCCATAGAAAGAGACCTTTTTATACCTAAATCATGCATACTCTTTATGAATAATCCAGTTTCAGATAGTTTCAGTACTTGATAGTTGAATTTTTCCAAAAATGGAAAGCCTCTGTTTACAAATATTGCACGTGCTATACGTGCATCTTGCGTCCTTTGCATAACATGTATTTTGCATCTATTTGAACGATCTATAACGTAAAGGAACCTATAAAAAGTGTTTATATTAAAATATCCTCGATTTTTTGTTAAGTACAATATTGATGAGTCCGTTAAAAAACATTCTCCTGACGTTTTCGAAAAATGATCAACTGGAATATTATAAGCTTCCTTCAAGTAATTAGTTACACTATGAGGAACACAACCCTTATATTTTTTTAGGACTAATGTTTCTATATCATTAACATCAACAATTTTACATTTCACGGTAGAAAAACTTATAAGCGAGGATTGGTAAAAACAATTTATAAGAAACATATACCATACCCACAACAGAAGACATAATTTAAATTTCAATCGACGTTGTATAGGAGTGCCTGTATTTCCACAAATCACACCATACATGTAAAACAGCATTGAATTAATATCATAAGTGGTCCTATGTAATCTAGAATATTGTTTCTCTAATGCAATCAGCAAAGACAAAACAATCAGGGTAACGACGGCAGTACCGACCCAAGTTTCGTATTGAAAAACATAATAAAATATTAGCGATCGTGGTAAACTTTGATCACGTGACAATAAAACCACCATATAATCATCTATAAATGTGAAATAAGTCCAAATATAATCAAATAACAAGCTCCGACTAGAAACTAAAATAAATCCGCCCATCGTTATATCCACCGTTCCATTTTGCAGTTTTCCAAGAAGTTCAGTAGCTTTAAAGTCATTAATAGATCCAAATCTCTCTTTATTTATGTCATAATGGTATATAACACTAAAATGCTCCATTTCAGCTAGAAAATTCATAACATCATTTTCTACTCCTTTACCTAATATTGAATTTCGTTTTTCAGGTAAAATTGATAAAGGTGGGAAATGGTGAGTAACTATACGTAGACTGCAATTTTGAAATGTTCTGTCTTTTGCGGCTGGAAACACATTGCGGGCATTTTTGAGATCTGTACATTGACATACCCTTTTAATATTTTTATAATTACCACACTCATTTTTAGCGTAAGGAAAGTAAGTATAAATCACATTAACGTTCTTTTCTTTTACAACAATCAAAACTTGAAAAATGTAATTTCGAAACAATATACTAAAAACGTGTTCAATTTTGTTTTTATAATCTACACATTCAATTAAAATAATGAACCTGGCGTGAGGATTCCAATATAGATCTCTTCTTAAGTTTTCAATGTCAGTTATCAAATCACCGTTTTCTTCAACAATTAGTAAGTAATTATAATGAATATACTCATAATTTCTACTTAAATCAGTTCTATAGGTTGTAGTCACATGGTTAAGTTTATTTATAATAGGTAAAAATTGTTCTGCTTTCCTTGATACCGTCAGTTGTGATCCAAAATCTATTTGTGTTGTAATAATGTTCCCAATACATTTTGTAAGCTCATCATTTTGTATATAAATATCATTTTTAATATGACTTTTGAATAAATAAACTTCCTTTGATAAAAATAAAATAAGAATTAAGCTATTAGCCATTTTAGACAACAACAGCCGTTCTAAGCCAATGAGGAAATGACCACATTACGGGTAACTTCGAATCAATTCTGTAACGGTTGTTTACCAAAAGTAATAATGTCTTTCGAATAACCTGAAGATGACTCATTAAACACAATTGTTTTGTTTATTTTCCCTAACAGTTCCCTAGTGTAAACAGACCATTATCAAAGTGAAGTAGAAGACCCTAATGTGAAATAATGTACAGGAAGTACCAATGAAATTTTAGATGCAAGCGAAAACCCAGACCGCCACTTGACTACAAACTAATTCAGTGAACTAACCATATTTACATTATTATTTATAACCGATGGGTGCACTCAGATCGGTAGAACAAGCGCTGGAGGACTTATATCGCAATTTACCAACAAGAGATTGTTCAGAAACCTAGGACTAAAAAGTTAACATCCTTCCGAGGATTGAATCACGAACTATCAAAATAGGAAGATAAGTTGCAAAATTTAATGACACAACTAACACTTACCAACTGCGCCCATTCGTAGGTAGAAGCTGCCATAATGGTGCACTCTGGTTGTCAGCGCAAAACCTAGTGACAAGCGCTTGGCAGCCAGGTGGGGCGGTAACTGCTGGGCCGTCATAGTGCTCCGCTCTGTTCTGGACGAACAGGAGTCCGACTCCGACGGGGATGAACTTGAGTCGGTTTCTGTGAAAAAACAATAATTTAAAAGTTTTTAAAAATAATCTCCAACTATTCTCATCCAGTTGAAAAGATCACGTATTAGTGTGACGCAAATCCAAAAGTGGGAAGTGGCATAAAGCGTCTATGCCAGCTAGTATCATCAAAGTGCTTTATAAGCCTCTTACGATTAGGTACTTATTCAAGAAAAAATATTTAAAATTGTTTCGACGGCCTCTGGCCTCTGTGGCGCAGCGGTAGCACGCTTGTCTGTGACACCGGAGGTCCCAAGTTCGAATCCCGGTCAGGGCATGATGAGAAAAGAACTTTTTCTGATTGGCCTTATCTATATAAATATTTATTATAAAATAAAATAAAGTATCGTTGAGTAAGTATGTCGTAACATAAGATTCGAACTTACTTCGAGGCTATTTAATATAATCATCTTGAAGTAAAACAAATTCAACCTAAATCTCAAAAGGCGTTAGTGATAAGGCTTTTATAAATTTAGTTGCAAACAAATTGCACAAAAAAACCAAAAGATTTTTTAGAGAAAATTGCTTGCAGCGTTTTGCCAACTCGTTTATTCTTATTAGTACCGTCGCACTTTTTATAAAATGCCACAAAATTGAATTTTTCAACTTTATAATTAAGGACACAAGGATGTTTTTACCCTTCCTCGGATATTCAAGGATCCGGTTAAAGAACAGTTAAAATTAATAACATCTTAAGTAACTTGATGTTGATCACGAAGAGAATGTTTTGTTTTATTTTCGTCTGTTCCTAAGAAGTACGAGCAATTATTAGTTATCTTATCGAATGAAATGTCTCAATAAACTGAGTTAAATACGCTTAAAATAAAACTCCATGAAAACGTAGTCAAGTGCGTGGCGGTGATATTACATTATTAATACAAATATACTTCTTCCTCCTGTAGTTAATCTCTGTAGCAGCGTCACCTATCTGGAGAGGAGCCTAGGGTGCAAATTTTGATCTTGATTCCTGATTGACTAAGTCAGATATTTACACGAGTATCTTTGCGTTGGACCTCCGCAATTTTTGCAAGGAAACCTAATCCACACTGGATCATAATAATATCTAGTCATGATAACATCCATGGAAAAGAGATGGAGTAGTATTCGAAAGTACCGGGAACCACACGGCAATTTATCCCCGTATACACAGGGAAAATATAACATGGTTAATATGAAATGTTTATTTGGAATTCCAAGAATATAAAGACTTCTTAGTGTAAACCGCTTATAAAGTAAGAGGAAATATTTTATTTGCAAAACTCGGGGACAAGGACATACGAGTAATATGCTTTGTTATAAGCTTACTTTTCTAATAAAAAACATTAACAAACGTAAACAACATCGGCATTTATTGTATTGAAAATGTTGAATGTTCATGAATAATGAACATTGAGAAATTCTATTATTAATAATGTACACTGTTATTGACAGGTCTGACTTGGACTCTACTCCAACCTACAATCTCTAGGCTAAAATTATCAAAGGTTTCACTTTAAAACACAGTACAAGTATATGTGGGTAGACATGGAATTAAAAAAAATATTAAAAACATAAATTAAGCTTTTCTTTGCAGTCTTGTTTCTGATGGTGAAAAAAACATGTACCTATCTGTTGCCTTCCCTTCCGGGTATAGACGTGTTTTACTTTTATAAATCTTTTCAATGACTCCTGTCTGTCCGTCCGTCCTTGTTCACGTCATAATAAAAAGCGAAACAGCGATAGTTTTCGCGCGATATGAACGGCGTCGCGCGTGTCATGCTACAGTGTCAGAAACAAATTAAGTACTATAGAAAAATGAAATCAATTTTTAGAGGTATTAATTCAACAGTGGACTCCCCGCGGCTGGCGTAGTCATTTTTTTGTGTCATTCTGAGTCATTACACTTCAAAATTTTGCCTGTTTTAAATCTATTTATATACTAATACCGGAGTGGTCAGCGAGAGGATTTTCATTATTTGTTTCGTAAGAGCTAATCTTAGGAAACAGTGAACCGATTATGACAATTGTTTTCACCTTGTATATACATAATATAAAACATATAGTAACACATGTACCACGGTCAAAGCCATAACAGACCGCTAGTATAGAATTGATATATATAGATATATATATATATATAGACTCACTCGCAACAACAGTGGTGTCAGCAGCCGACCGCGACCGGTCCCGAGCCAGCGCCGCGTACATGTAGAGCAGGAACACCATGCTGCCAATGTACAGGTACAGGTAGAAGCCCTAAGAAGAATACAATTTTTTTTATTTAATTTTTAATTTCTCTCTCATATTTGAGAGCCAGTGTAAAAGGGAACAGGGGGAAGAGGACAAAACAGATAAAATACTCAACTCTGTTGCACTGAACATGTAACGAAATAATTTTTATCCTTTGACAAATTTCATCATCGTTATCTACAATATTATTATCTGTAAATGAGAGCAAAGCTATGTTGTATGTAAATTTACCTTTACACGATAAAGCCGGAGATTTTCATAGACTATATAAATTTGAAGTTATTTTTAATACTATCGAATGAGCTTATGGAATGTCTCAAAAATAAAACAATAAAGGCAACGAAAGTCACAAGATTCTAAACACTATTTCTATTAAATTTTCTTATCACATGTCAACAGGTATCGTATTCCCGATCTCAAGCCAAAGTAAATTAATATCCATGGCCCTTACAGCAGACAGTGAGTAATGTGGGCATTGGACAGATACTTCGTAAAGTTGGAATGTATGCAGTTAAAGATCACTTCTCTCGCTTAACTTAGCGTATTTGATCTTGGACTATCAGTCGCAATGCTTTGGAGATGAAGTCCACTTTTTAACTATTCACGCTTTTCTTTCTCGGGTAGTCATCATCTTTAGTTTTAATGAATTTTAATCCATTAGCTCTCATGTAATCCCTGGGAACTTCAGTAACGATTTCGGTATGTTCCTTCCACCATATCACCGCAGATGCAGCATAACGATATTTACTCTCTAAGTACTACCTGCACGCTTCGGGCTAATCATTCTAAGTCCTTAAATCTTAAGGTCGACCTCACAATATGAAGATTGAATGTAAGTGGCAATAACTTCTCTCACTCTGCTCACCAGCAAGCTTTGGGGACCATGCCAGCTGCTCAAAGTTTCCCTCTACACTTTGTCCAATATTCGGTCTAAATCTATTGAATTATTATAATATCTGACGGTTTAAATCTAGAATTTTGATCTGGGTGTTAATAATGCCTGTCGGAGGCAGCATAACCCCTACGAGCCTGCACGCTTGTGTTAATATTCATAGTTTTAAGAATTGGCAATAAATAATGTAAGTGGTTACTTACCTCGTAAAACGAAGGTGGAATGTAGGTGGAGATGACTTCGGCCATAGGAAACGCGACACCCATCACCACTAGCAGCTTCCCGTATAGAGCAGACAGCGTGGTTGCTAATGCATCGCCCCTATTGGACAAAAATAAAGCCGTTATAGTATTGATTTCATTACCTGCAATCTTTATCTTTAATAATTTTTTTATGACATTACACCACGACACAAGCTCAGGTTTGATTTTTGTAAAACGGTTTTTTTGTTCGTTGTAATCAATTTAATAAAATTACGTAAACACAAAACACACTTTGAACTTTCAATTGGGATTTAAATACCTCCACAATAGCATGCATGTTAATCCCCATAATCCAGTAGGTACAAAGGACGATAACCCCAGACTCGTATTGCAATTTAGCATCTCCTGCTATAACAATAAGAGTGCATGTTATTGTAAGAAAGTAGAACGAACAATGGCCCAGTGTAAATAGTTTCAATGTTTTCACAGTCATTTACAATGGGATGAAGCTGTGCCGCTGGGAAATCGGAGCTTTATCTTGAGCTTGCATTGTCTTTTACAATGGACAATGTTTTGTTAGCGCTTACGCATACTAACAGTAATTTCTTTTACCGGTATTAAACACTTAATACTATAGTTTACACCAAAAGTAATGGATTGTGCGCCAAAATTAATGTATTTTTAAAGTATTAAGTACATAGCTATTTTGAAAATTTGATTTGGCTCTCCTAAATCAAGTTTTAAAAATAGCTTATACCATTATTTTACGCTTTTATTTTGGAGTGTATTATAGTTTATTGGTTTCTACACATTTTTCCATTCAAAAACATTTATATTGAGATATCAGGTCTTTTAAACTGACATAAAATGATGAAACTAAACCGTTATTCACGCTCAACATTCAGTGTTAAATTCATTTGAATACTGTAGCACAGTTTTCATCCAAACGCGACTCGGTGACGATGTCAGTAGGCTACTGTTAATCTGCAGAATTACATCCAGTGGCTAAAGCTTCCTTTGTTCTCAAGCTACTTTGATAGTCGACCCCCGTCGAGTTTTCGTTTGACTCCATTTTCCCTTTCAAATTTCGAACGCAAGTGAATCATTACAATTCTCTTTGTCTTTCTTCCTAGCACAATTTTATGAAGAATTTATTTTAGCTTGTTTTCATAAAATTTCGTTCGAAAAAATGGCGTTCATCGTTATTGTTCTGTCACGTTATTAATTGGTTTGAATTTCAAGAAACAAATCAATGTTTCCTCGTTGTTAAGTATATCTTTACACTATATCAGTTTATTGCAACTCTCACTTGCCATCTCACTTGACTTAAATAAAACTAAAATCATCATTTGGAAGCTCATAAATATTATCACCAAGTATAAATTATCTAAATTAAATAATTAAACAACTAACGTTAACAAACATATTGTTTTAGGAGCTTATCCGGTCCAATTTTGCCCCAGACCGCAGCTCATTTATAATTTAATCGAATCCGGTCCGAACATCACATGCCGTGTCGAAATCGCTGATCCTCAATAATTAATTTGATATTTTTAGTTAACAACCTAATTAAATTTCAAAAGTATTAACGAAATTTACAGAGAGCATCTGAATTGCATTTCAGAAAAATGGTGATTTTAAAACGAAATTTCTGCTAATAGGTATTTTTAAGAAAAAATACAGTTAATTTTTAATAAAATGAAATAAAGCCAGAAAATCTAAATCTTTGTGCCTAAATTCCTACACTCGGACAATGCACCGATACAAAAGCTTTACGCTATTACAATAATAATCTATCGCTGACAAATAAGTATCCATAAATTCTATAGGCTTTACAAAAAGACACGAACCAAAATGCACTAAATAATACATAACCAATAAAAGTTGAGCCCTCAAAACAAGGCATACAGTTTCGGTCAATAAGATGTTTCAAATGTGAAGATATCTGGCCGGGATGGTTCCTGTAAGCCCCTGAGTTCCCTCAGAGGGAAGGGTCCCCTCGGCACGGGTTGTTGCCATGGTAACAGCGTGTTATTGGCCCCCCATAGGTATGAAACAGTTCCTACGCAGTTGCAAAGGCGTGTGATGATGCGCCTCCCGATTGTACGGAGGTTCGATTTTTACGCAATCGAAAAAGATTTCGTTCCAATTTTTGTTTCTTGAAGCCTTCTATTGCAATTTTTATTTGATTAATATTTGTACATTCGACTTTCCCAAAACACTGTTAAACCTAGGAAATGTTCCAAAATGATTAATAAAGTTAAAGTAGAATGCATTATCGTTTATCAAATTCTTCAATTACAATTTCAATTGATTTATTGCATTATCATTTTGTACATTCAGTTCTTCGGTTGTTTATTGAGAATATTCAAACTGTGTTTTGTTTAACTAAAATTAAATTTCTAAATGAAAACTATTTTCGATTGCTCTAGAATCGGACCCCAGGCTTAAGTTATAACATCACGCGATGAATGAGGCTCCTTGAACTTTAAAGGGATTTTGCGATGCAAGGGTGGTCCCTCTTAATATCATTTAAAACCTGTTTTCAGTTATTACGAGACAATTCGTTGTTCAAAGTAAGATAAAATCGGAAGGGTGTTTTGGCGTATTGTAGAACTAATGGTTATACAAATACATGCCGTTATTGTGAAGCCCGGTTTTAGGATGAATAATAGGTAGTGTGTTCACAGTGTGTAGTGTAGTGTGTTCACAGTGTGTCAACATGATTTTATTTAAAAAAAAAGGTACCTAATTATTCTTATTAAGTAAAACTTCGAAATTAAGTTTTACCCCCGATTGAAAAAGTGGGGTGTTATAAGTTTGACGTTTCAGCATTTCTGTGTCATCATATCCCACAAACGGATGAAGGGTTATCAATTTAGTTTTTTTTTATTAAGTGATTTACCTGCGAGTGTTCTTAGCCTTAAAATTGAGACGGGGATATTTTTATTTTGAATTTTTTCAAACAATGAAAATGTATTCCATTATGGATCCTACGTTAACTACACTCGTTTGTTTGATAAGAAGAACTTAAGTCGAGCTCCAGTAAATTATGCCCATTTAAACACAAACTATTTCCATATTTGAATGTCTAATGTCGGCTTTACTTAGGACTTCTAAGCCTTCCATTTTAAACGTCATTTATAATTGTTGAGTAAGTATAATTTAAGAGCATAATTATAATAGTGTACCTGCTATCTTTAAAACTGCCAGAGAGTTAGTAAATAAACGTATTATATCATGTTAGTTTATGAAGTTAGTTTGTGATTCTTAGTCTTAGCCAATTTTTATGAGATTTTTGAATGGTTAAGGTTTATATGGAGAGAAGCATGTCTTTTATTTATTTCTCTTTTCACAAAACAATAGCTATACCTAATTATGTAGAAAAATGAGCAGAAAATTAAATACCTGCCTGTCCGGGAAAGAAGTGTCAGTGTGCAGTCCATCCTTTTAGTAAACAAATGAATGTATATATTTTTTAAATAAATATAATCTGACATAAAGTTGAACAATCAAATTTCCTGTGTATTTATCTTACCTTACATAGATATATGATACATAGATGATCTTATTATTACAACTTAAAGGCAACAAATTACGGATGGCAGTTGCGGCTAAGTTTCAGCTTAACTCTGAACACGGCACGACACATAATTACTGAAGTTGCTGAACTGCACCGGCCCTTCAGACCGCAAGTTGTTTGCCTCGCAATCTTTTGTTTTTGCTCAGCACAGATTTCACTTATCCGAATAATAATTAGCCTTAAAGATTAAAAGTACCTATTTTATAGTAAATACAACGCTCTGTCTCTTTTTTTACAATTTTCTCATGAATTATTTTATATAATTAATAAATCCCGCTGGGGAATAAATTTAACTTTGCAAACAATATTTTTGTTATGAACTTTAATCGGTAACGGTCTGTTAAGGGTAGGTCAAAAGTACCCCATAACCTAGCCTAAACCGACAAGATTGCTTGAAAAGATTAATGAAATTGCAAAAGGAGTTTGCAAGGAGTCAAATGCAATACCTTATATATTTTGATCCTATTGTTCACTATATCATATCATTCAAGCGACTACTGACAGAAATAAAGAAACGGCAAAGGGATAATACAATTAGGTAGTTCGCCAATCCCTCCCCGTATAAAACTGTATCAAATTAGGGTCATCCATTACCTCATTTATGTTATTACGAGCATTGCTCCATTTCTACTCTATCATTCTATTGTAGGTAAATATGAAACAGGGAGCTAAATATAAGAATAGTGAATATGAATTTCTTACCTGATATTTATTTTCAGAGCTTTATTAAGAATGTAAATATTTCTTTATAAACTAACCTAATTTAATGGAACGAACAGTATTATTTATTTTTTAAATTGCAGAAATTCACTTAATGTTGTTTTCAAGCGTTGTACTAAGTATATGTTACCTGACTAAAAATTTCATTAACAATATTTAATTTCATAGAACTTATATCATTTCTAGCAACATCAACGTTTGTATCTTTCTTATACATATAAAAAAACGTTGTGCAATTTGAATTTTATATATAAAAATTAATAACACATTTAAAATTAAAGGAAACCAAAATGGAATGTAAGTAATGTCATACTTTTATTCAAAAATTGGTAGACTAGGATAGGACAATTTATGAACATCAGTCGTCACCTCGTCACCACTTCCTCGCATTGCAAACTCTTTGACTAAACACGGAATTTCCATTGGCATTAAGAATTCGTGCCCACGATTCCCACGCGTGCGTTAAAAAGCAAAACACAAAATTTCCATCATGGCATAATACACTCAGAAACCCTTCAGCATCATCCCCGCAGCCCATAAGCATATTCAAATGCGCCACACAATCTAAAGCGTTATCCAGCAGCTGTTAATATGTATACCGTATTTTCTCATAGGTACTGATATTGTAACCTTTGTTAATATTGAATGATTAAGACAAAAGTATTGGTATCGAAACTAAACAAAACAATGCAAGCGATGCTTTGACACACAATAAAAAATAACTGATAAATTCTAATTGATTTCAACAGCATCGGTTATCTACCTTGTACAGCATTAACATATTTTTTCACCAAAATTGTTACAACTCTTTGCAAAAAACTATATCGGAACGTTACAAAAAAATTATTTTATATATATTGAGGTATATAGAATGACAACAAGAGGAATCGAGGTAGAGAAAATATTTATAATGTCGAATTCAAAATTTGGAAATTCATAAAATCACAGCAAACACAATGCACAGCAAATTTCAGACCGACTTGTACCGGTATTTTTATTTTGAGAGTTTTTGTGCTCAAGACGCTGAGCCTACATTTATGCAAATGTATACTGATGTTAATTCCCAAGCACTAGACTGGGTACATTGTGTCACCGCCGAGCCGTGAGTGGTTTTCATTAGAGTGCACATTCAGTGAGGAAAATGCAATTTCCCTCGCGAGTGCGAACTGACGCGCCTAGGGACGAGAAATTAGATTTTGGGGAGATATCGAAGACTTTTTGCTTGAAAATTTGCCTGTATTTTATTTTTTATTGGGACTGGCCGGTGGACAATATTTAGACGGGGGGGAAAGTAGAGATTAAGTAATATAAGTAGTATGCAGTGTTTTTAGATTATAATTTTTGGGTTTTAAAACTCTATAATCAACAATAATTTATAGGTTGCTGGGGCATATTGATCAATGTACTTTCTTAGTTCTGGTTAAAACGACAAATAAAGTTATTTGAGGATGTCTTTTATCCGTTATGTTAAATTGTAAAGTGTTAAGACTATAATTATGATTAACGAATAAATTCAAAGTAATATAGTTAGCTCAAAATATTCTTTTAGATCGGTCTTACATACATACATATGGTCACGTCTACATCCCTTGCGGGGTAGACAGAGCCAACAGTCTTGAAAAGACTGAATGGCCACGTTCAGCTATTTGGCTTAACGATAGAATTGAAATTCAACTAGTCACAGGTTGCTAGCCCATCGCTTAAAAAAGAATCCCAAGTTTGTAAGCCTATCCCTTAGTAGCCTTTTACGACATCCATAGGAAAGAGATGGAGTGGTCCTATTCTTTTTTGTATTGGTGCCGGAAGCAACACGGCACTTCGGTCTTACTATTACTTTTAATCTTGAATTATAGACATATCACACACTTTGGAGAACACTCTATTATATATGTTTTATTACATATACATTATGCTAATAAGGGCAAATGAAGCATTATGGAACCAGGCTCACAGCACATTAACGTTTGGTATATTTAGGCCTTTATTACCCACGAAACCTTTTAGTGTAATAGGCGTCGAATTTATAATTTAATGGCGAATATCGCCTAGTGTCCTATTCCAAGAATATTTGCACGCAAAAAAACACTTTTTTCATTCGCTTCGGCAAATAAACATCAAAGTCTTAGTCGTAAAATGTCCGTAAATCGATTATTACATTACCTGAGTTTTCCCCGCACTTATTCTCAAGAGGGGAGGCTGCAGAATACTCAGTTGTAAGCTTTTACGTATTCTTGTAATTTATTACAGAACCGTGGTCGGGCGCTAACATTTTTCACTCTGGCAATTTTGCCACCCGGCCAATGATTGGCTAGAGTGAGTTTTTTTCGAGTTCCTATTTCAAAGCCCATTTATAACTGCGGTGGACATTGGAGAAAAAACGTAATGTAATAGTGCAGCGCTGTGACAAATACTCGCATTTTATTTTATGGTAGTTATTTTTCTACTTCGTCTGAATATGTTTCTAAAGTTTGGTAATTTAAATATGAAAGTTTATAAGTATCATTAAGGAAATCGGCTAATAAATCGGCGCTATTATTCTTTTATTTCGCAAAGTTATAAATTATAATCCTGATGTCTTAATTTTTCCTCAAACATACATAGATAAATTGGTAACTAGGCACTTTTACTAAGTGTGATAATGTCTTCCGTTTATATTTACATTTCCTTTATATCAAATTCAAAGACATCTCAGTTTTTATATCTTCATGAGAACAAATGTAGTTTTAGTCAAGTAGAAAAACTCGTTTTATTTTATTGTGCATAAATATCGTGGGGAGGAAATTTTACGCCCGCTAAATTACTGCAATAAATTCGATTCTGGACATCATATTTCTCGGGCAAAGCGAAATATGGGAAATTTACAAAATAACACTGCGGCAAAAAGTACACAGAATTATTAATAAACTCTTGTGGCCTTCAGTAATTTAAAAGGTACTGCAAATAACACAATTTTTAACGCGAACGTACTTACCTACATTTTTATTGCAAACGTTCATATAAGATCTTAATATTATGTTGGACCTTCTATTTATTTTCAGTAGCCATATTTTGTTATAGATTAATCTATCTTCCTTAGACTTCATATGAAATTCTTTTCGGTATTTAAACGTCATGTTTATACAGGTTTTTACACGAAGCGACTCCCAACGATTTTAATAGCCAATTATAATTACAAAAGCCCTGCCTATTTTATGCTTATTTCCTAATACTCTGAACACAACAGATTTACATTTTTCACGTACAAAAGTATCTTATACACAAAATAGGTCTATATCTTTCTAATAAGACCCAATCGCAATAAAATGTGGTATGGTGTTTCCGGAATTACTTTCTTTACTTGCGTTTTTACAACTTCGGAAAAAGAAAATTACTTTTATATTCTTCAATTCGGCGAGAGCTCATCAAATGTCTTTCCGCGATGGTTCTTATTTATAAAGGAAGGTGATCAAATCAACAAGTAGATTGAATTTTACAGGTATCATATAATTAATGATTTTTGTCAATTTTTAATGGACGTTTTTCATATTGATATCCCTGGCAGATAAACATCTATTGATAAGGCATCAATTACACAAAATTGAAACATATGTATAAGACTTAAATATCGGCTGATTGGCAAGAAGAATTACCTATAAAACTATGAAAAGTTAAGTTTGTTACACGCCTTCGAATTGTGAAAACTCAACGATCTAACTACGCGTGCACAGAAATTACTTACTCCACAGAACTTATTTATTTGACATCAACCAGTGTTGTCAAACCAAAAGATATGACAATTATTAAGTGATATTGAAATGTCCTATAATAATGAATAAAACCTTTGAATTTGAACTTTTTACAAGTCGCTCGATCATTTTTACTTACGCGCTGATAGTGTGTATCGGCTGTGATGCTGAAGGTCTTGAGGAGCGTCTGGCTGGTGGCAGCGGTGGGTGGGGCGGTCCTCCTGAACCGTACAACACTGGCTGGAGGGACAGTGACCCTCCCAGGGACAACGATGGGGGACTGGATAGTCTGACAAGCAAAAATATATCCTTGTTAATATTGTGCTTTTGAAGAATACATAGGACTTTTCAAGAATTCTTTAGTTAAAGTCGCATTTATTTTTATCTTTATAACTGCCTAACTAACCATGAGCGTAGCAAAGTATAAGCAGGGGGATGCTGCTCAAAAGAGTGGCAGAATCGCTGATAAACTGTTTGACAATGTCACTTACCATAATTGACGTTAAGTGAAACGTTCATTGAAGTATTACTGAGAAAAAAAACAATAGATTTATCGAATTCCAGGTATCGTGTGGTGTTAAAGCGGTGACTTAAATATTGTGAAAACACTTTAGTATTTTTCCTTTGAAAACTTTGTTTCACTAGTATACTTTCTACAGAAGAAGAAACGAATTTGGCGCTATTCCACTGTATCTCAAACTTAACTTGACAAAAAAGATACGTATGAAATGAAATAAAGCTTTATTCAACAAATTATTATTAAATCTTATTTGCAAGCTTACTCAATATGTAAATCGACGATTTATTGCTCTACCTGTAAGCTTTTCCATTGTTAAATCGAATTGCAATTTGAATCTGTAATATATTGCTCAATAAGTTCATTGTTCTATATAAAGAACCATTAATAATGAAATTTATATGAATTAGTCCAGTTTTCGAATTATTGAATTCAATAATATATATATAATATAATTTATTTCAAGACTGTTGGCTCTGTCTACACCGCAAGGGATATGGACATTATTATAGAAATTTATTATTTTGACTGCAAGAACCTATTCTCTTTTCTTGAGCAAAGTTTTCGAGAAACCAATACTATTTTCCATTTCTAAACCAATTCTATTTTCCATCGAATTTATTAAAATTTACTTTTTATTACTCTCAAGTTTCTCCTTGACCAAAAATGTTGACAAGTATAATCATCATCAAATCGATAAAAAAGTGTACCTGAGGGGAGATTCCATATGAACCCTGTGTGATGAGCAGGAAGGCGCTGGCTGCTGATGAGATGGGTGTGCAGGCAGCGGCGGGGGGCTGCTGTGCCGGCTCAAGGTCTCCGGGGACACCAGCGCGGCGCCGGCCGAAGCGGGACTCGGCAGTGGAGGAGCGCTACCTCCGGATATTTCGGACTCCGCTCCGCCAAAGGTCCCCCGGGAAACATGGGAACCTCCTGACATGTTGTTGGAGGGTATGGAGTAGCAACTGTAACAATAGAAAATTAACTTTGATATTTTACTAAATCATCAGAATTGTGTATAACTCTTACCACCATTTTGTAGAAGTTGTTGAGTGAATGATTATGATGAGTATTTTGATCTCAGAACTCTTTTGTTGCGAAAAATCTGAAATAAAATTTGTTCTACAAAAGCAAGGTTGTCAAGATTATAAAAAAAAACCTCTAACATCTCTCATACAAAAAAATCGCAAACACTGGTAAATACCACGTATTACAGATTGATAGGGTTAAGGATACGGGAGCAATTTGGAGGTGAATCATGCTGACTGTGAGATTTGAATGATAACCTTTAGGAGACCTGTCAAGTGTTCCGCAAACGCCCCGGGCTTAAGTGAGTTATTACGTCGGATTCCGGGGGTCTAATGGCCGCCGCTCCTAATGCAAAATTTGAATATATTTTACAGTGAAATTGCTTCATTTTGCTGGGGCATGTAGCTCTTTTAAAGGGCAAATTCTTTTTTTATGTTTATAGTTCTCTTTTCAATAAAGATTTACATTATATAGTAGTCTATCATTTGCCTATCATTTGCAATATTATTGAAATTCTTGAGAAATACAATAAATCACGCAGAACAAAAAGTCCCGTTAATTTCCGTTCCTGTTGTAATTTTGGGAAATCTTAGACACCACAAAGATGCCAAAGTTCAAATCTCCAGACCTGAACCTGTGATGTGCATTGACATCAGTCAGTCAGTCAGTTTCTTCTTTTGTATATTAATAATTATATGTATGAGGACTTGATTAACAAAATATATTTATTAAATAGTTAGAAAGCTGAGAAAATATCTGAACATGAAGTATAACAATTCAATGACAACAAAAGAATCCGTTGGTGATCGTTAAATTAACATAGAACTGCGTCCGTTGCCATCGTATATTTATGTGGCACGTGACAGTTCTGTAAAAGGCGAAAATTACAAGCGTTCCATACAATATTCAATCGGTAACGAACTATTTTGAACCGACCGCGAGCGGAACGTGAGCGAAATCCTGGAGCGAGCGGAGACAGACGTCGGTAATAGTTTATGAAGTTTGTTCCGCGTCACGGCATTGAGTTGGGGCTTGGGTTGGAACCTTTCAATAGTTCCCTATGATTTAATGTTCTTGTTAGTTATATATCTACCCAAGTAGAAAATCGTTTATTCACTAGCTTGAGCCCGCAATTCCACGCGCGTGGTATAAAGATTTTTAACATACATGCATATTACTATGTTGATTTCCCTTGCGGGGTAGACAGAGCCAACAATCTTTAAAGACCGAAAGGCCACGTTCAGCTGTATGCCTTAAAAGGCAATCTATAAAATAAAACCTTTGAACACATTATTAAAAAATACTTATCTCTCTTTTGTCTTTGATCCGATCAGACTGCTTAGGATAATATTAAAAATAACTTTACCGAGGAAACATGCAGACAGCAGACCATTTAAAAAAAGCTTTAAAAAAGCTATTAACTATATAACAGAAAACACAATAAAATTTCGCCGTAAATAAACTGCAATCAAAGATCGATTTGGGCATGAATCGGCACATCGGTAATCGTTTCAACGGCCAGCAGACGCGAGTCGTGATTAAAATAAACGTTGCATGTAATCCGGATTAAACTGTTTGCGAGTACGACCGGAGATAGACGCCGTATTCGAATAGGAAATGGTGTGCGGCGGCAGCCGATGATTCGATTCCCAGTTCCGACGGTCGGCCTAGAATCGAATTCTATAGAAATAGCTACAAATTTTTATAATAAGATACCTATGGGTAAGATGCACGCTTAATTATCTTCGATTTACTAGCCTTGGAATGAGAAACTCTAAAAATATTTTTGCCTATGTCATAATTATTATCATGTTTGCCGTCCGTCCTGGTTGTGTCTTGCCTGAATACGGAATTCAACATTGTAATCACTAAATCACATTGCAGCGTAATTCGTTAAAAAGTTTCCACTCATTTAATAATTATTTGATATATGTGTTAGTAACCTTGCATGACTGTTTAATCTGATTTTATACCTAGATGGTCTATAACCCAAAAACGACCTAAATCTTAGTCTACAGAATAGTTCTAGATGTCAGCTTAGACGGATCAATTCCCGGGAAGGTGCAGGCGTCTTAATTTATAGCTCCGATAACGAGGCTGAGCTGGCTAGATTGCTTTCAACTACATCAGCTCTAAAACAATTGGCTACTGAACTCTTATATAGCATTTGCCCAGAATTTCGCTTCCATGAAAAATTTATTAGAGCGAAATTGGCTATGCGTTGTTCCTTTTTCAAGATAGGATTAACAAAAAAAATTACCAAAATGTGTGACAACAATTTAACGTCATCTCGGTAACGTTTAAATTAATCAGTAGGCCGCTGGCGCTAAATACACTTATAATAGGTATATCATTATACAATTGCAAATCGCAAAACGAAAACCATGTTTCATTTTAACATATCTCTGAAGGCAAATCCCTTCACAGTCTGAAGAAGTATTTATTTCCACGTGTCTAATGTTTTTTGTCAAGACAGCTAGGCTTGACGCCACTCACAAACACTTGACGTTGATTCCCAAGTGGTTACTTTTCCTTTACTTTTCTTTCAGCGGGTGGATTTAACGAACGAGCCAGCTTTTTCTCGTCACGTCACAGTCACACCTTTTTCTTTATTTTGCTCATTAATTTGTTAAAGCATTTTCTAACACACATTGGACTCAAATACATAGACTTACTTCATGTTCGTGGAGGCAAACGAAAATTCGAAATAATCTAGCCAAATAAGTTTGTAAGTACCTACGAATTTGTGATAACATGCAGTCTTCATAGACTAATTGGACTGATTTTAAAATGATAAACTATAATAAAAATTTCATATAATTTCGGAATATGCACTAGGAGGCATTAAGCAACTATACCAAATTACATGTAAAATAACAATTAATTTTGATATCTTGACAAACATGTGTCTTCTGCAAGTTCATTAAGTTGCTAAGCAACAAATGAGAAAATCTGCTACGATGTAAGTCAGCAATCTTTTAAGAATTATGTTCTAAGACTTTAAACTTGTCCTTTGCTCTAGGTATGTTTCTTATTTTATACAATCGTCGTCCACTTGACATTCCTGTTAATCTCAGTTGCGCCTTCACTTCTCTGAAGAGGAGATCGAGGTGCGCATATAACACAATCCTGGATTGAATCAGGTTTTCAAACAATCTGACTGCATTCTAACCTACGCCTACTACCTCATATTGGATTATGGCTACACATACAGATGTCTCAACGTACATGATTCCCCCTAACTAATCGGTTAGCATAACTTAAGAAAAAGTTCAACTTAACTGCAAGTACATGTAAGTACTAACATGATCGTGGTAGGATTTGAACTTGTGCATCAAACTTCATGATTATTTTATGCAATGTCTATTATGAATTTAAACATATAATTGCATGATCTTCGTTTTCGCCTTCCCTTATGAGTCTATCGTTATAAATTTATGCATATTCAATTGGCTCGGTATCGTGCCCTTTACATTTTAATTAGTTCCGAGACGACAGTACAAAATATCTAAATTATAGAATAATATCATGGCACATACATATGTACTTTTCATAAGTTATCGAATTTTATATTGACCATTTTAAAAATATTTGCTCGTAGACTATTTACCGTTTTTTCCTCTCACCATTACCGCCTTATTTTAGGTTTTCCGAACTTCGGCCTCGATTCTCATACAAGAAATATAAAACCCTTAGTGCCCTATAGACGTAAGCCAAATAAAAATAAAGCAAAAAGTAAGTTAAAAGTAAGAATAAGTAAATATTTCAAAATAAACATAGTTCATGAAATTTTTATGAGTATTAATACATGCATATATAATGGGTTTATTGTGACTTATTGTTTGCGATTACTTATCTGCACATTATTTATTTACTCTATGCTCTATTAACAAGTTTACTTCACAGCGTTGTATATGGGCATAAAATTAACAAAGCTGCGAATTTCCTCCATTAATTGCGCGAGGGTTATAGAAACGTTATGAATAAACTTTGCATAATACATGTGTATTAACGAAATTGTAAGTCTAATGTGGATGAAGCGAAAGAAGTAAGTATGCAGGAATCCCGACAAGTAAAAAGATATAGTGGCAGATACTTTCCCTTCACGAAAGAGCGTGTTATATGTATGAGTGATAAATTTTATTTAGCAAATGTTTGATCGAGCCTGAAAGTTGTTTTGATTTGTCAAACCAATTTTTGAAGCATATAAAGGTTCTGATTTAACAAGCCAATGAATCATGTACCTAAGTGTTAATTTTAGATGCTTAATTGGATTCTAACTTTGAGCTCGCATCGAACTTTACCGAATATTGATAGGTTCAAGAGACGGAAGGATTGCCACAACAATATACGGTGAACTTTATAACAAAAAAATTTAAACTTTAAAAAAGCCAGTCGCGATATTTTTTTAATTTATTTATAAATGTCTGTATTCTACACGATTAAAACAGAAACAAAGATAATATAGGCGTCTAAAATCCACGCTTACCGCTTCATGCACACACATACTAGTCATGATACGGTAATACAGCCACTTATGTGGGCTCTCAGAGCCTTAATGGGCTACCCCATTAGTACTGAATTTCACACGTCGACATTGCTACCAAAATGCTCTAGAATTTCCCGGTTCATTTAGTTTCCACGCTAAAAGTTGGCAGACACAACTAAACTTGTTTGGTTGCTAATTAATTTGATTATTTATATTCGCTTTGAGTTCTTGATAGCGAAATGTACTTACCTGTTTTAGATAAACAGATTTTCCCAGTACTCTGTTTATTTAGAAATTTTATAAATACCGAACATCATCATGGTCCGCCTGCGACCAGGACTCTGGATTTAGTAAGACAGTTTTTTAGACAAAGCGGTTTCCGTATTTACCTCATTTGGAAGCTAAACCAGCTTAGATCATGGTTATACGTCCAATGCCTAAATCTGCAGATTTCCTCACAATGTTTAGTCTCACCGTAAGAATGATTCAAGACAAACAGTAATATTTGTAATCTGTGTTGTTAAAAATGAGTATTTTTTCCCGTAAAGTAACAATCAATAACAAATATAACTTCCATACAAAATAAAAATAAACCTTTCCACTATAGTAAAAATTTTGCATGAACCACAATAGGACATCAGGCAAATACGCAAAATAACAACCTAAATTGTCCTAAATCTCTCAGCGCTTCTACTACAAATACTATGTACTATTTGTACACAATATAAAAGTATCGACTACTCATAAACTTACTGGTTAAAAATCGGCTTTATATACAAGAGATAAGTTCAAATTCTGTTTGTAGTAAAATTTTGTAGTAGCGTCGAATTCGCTTTCGTTGGCACTCCGCCGGTCGCCGCCCGCCCCTAATCAATGGGCGTCTGAAACACCAGACTACTTTCACGCCGCTAGTATTTTTATACTACTTCTTCTAGTAGAGTACAAAATGGTTTGTTTGTTTATGTTTACATGACGTAAATGGATCTTTTGAAGTTCGTTGAGTTGATAGTTGTAACGTGTTATGATAAAATGTCTCTCATAGACAATACACATGCCTGCTATTCCTAATTCAATAAAAATAAAACAGAATTTTGAAGAGAATATTTTTAAACACATGACTCAACATAATTTCCTTAATTATGATATAAAAAAGCCATATTTGAATCCAAAATTCTTAACGAACGACGTATGTATACTAGAAGATTGTTAGCACCGTCACTCGTTGCTACGATATTGTGCAGTTTTTCCACAAAACATAGAACCACTGCCACAGAGCAAGTATTACGAATGGCGGATTCGTAATACTTGCTCTGTGTTCTCCATGCACAAAAACGCAAAACAGCGGCGACAGAAAATATTTCACACATTTCCCTTAAGAGTACAAGGACTTTTCTTTTTAAAATTCCACTGTCTGTTTGTCTTTAAGAAGCTAGACAAGAAGGCTGTTTGCTCTGAAAAAAGTCGTCAAAAGAATGCCTTTCTTGTGTTCGGGTGTAAATTTTCCAGCTCTTTTATGAAACTTTAAGCACGAAACATGATACAGCACGTGAATAGCTCTTAGACATCCATATATGCATCTAACAAAGCAAACGAAGCTTTAAAAATCTTTTAAGAAAAGAAAAATCTTATATTACTTACAAGGATTCTTACTCTAAATGATTAGGAACCTTAAGAATAAATCCTCGACCGCTATTATGAAAATTCTTGAACGTGATTTTCATAAATGCGAGCCTATAAACTTCCCGATCTCCTGATAAACACCTGAGCGGCCCACTCGAATTATTAATTTTCTATACGGACCTTTTGAGGTGTTCTCTGATAAAACGTTCGCTGTATTCAATGAATACAGAGTGAAACACTTTGTAAGATAACTAGTGTCCGACCGAAGCTTCGGCTTCGGCTTCGGCTTCGGCCACCTTCGGCCAAAAAATCCACCTTCGGCGAAACATTCGGCTTCGGCCCAAAATCCGGCCGAAGCCGAAGGTTTCGCCGAAGGTCCGAGCGACCGTCGAGATTGAACGAACTGTTACGAAAGTCATGAGGCGGCGGGGAGTCACTGTCAAAATATCACATTGCTGATTGCATGCATCAAAACAAGTCCGTACGTGTATTTAAACGAGTGTTTTTGTAAGAAATCAAATCATTATTTTTACCAGTAGGTAAATCACAAACTTTTATCTATACATATAATAAAACAGTAAAAATATTTTGTCTGTACATTTAGTATTTTCGACTGAAATGGATAGAGGGACACTTAGAATGAATAATAGAAAGCAAAAATATATTTTTTTTAATTTCTTGTCTGTCTGTCTGTATGTATGATCACGATTATCTCCGAAAGTACTAAACCGATTTACTTCAAACTTTCACCAATTGCTTTGTTTTAACTCAGAATAACATTTAAAGTTTGTTTCATCAAAATCGGTTCACAAAAAAAAAGTTATCGACATTTGAATGAACTCAAGGCATCAGTATGCCGGCAAATAAGTTACGAAATTAAAAATTCAAAGTCATTTATCATTATACGACGGCATTATACCTATAACATATAAATATAAGTGAAAGGCGACTAAGGGATGGGCTTACAAACTTGGGATTCTTTTTTAGGCGATGGGCGAGCAACCTATCACTTTTTGAATCTCAATTCTATCATTAAGTCAAATAGCTGAACGTGGCCATTCAGTCTTTTCAAGTCTGTTGGCTCTGTCTACCCCGCAAGGGATAAAGACGTGACCATATGTATGTAGTCTACTTTAATTTCGACACCAACGCAACGGCTTCGATGGTCCAGTGGTTAGCCCGTGAGACTGTGAAGTTGGCGGTCCAAGTTCGAATCCCAACAATTACAAGATATTTTTTATTATTAAAAATATATTTTTTTTGTATTGTTTGAGTATATTATGTAAAAAAACTGAAAATCAAAATACTACATATAATAAAACGGTAAAAATATTTTTTCTGTACATTTAATATTTTGACTGAAACGGATAGAGAATTTTTTTTTTACATTTTTTGTCTGTCTGTATCTGACTGTATGATTAAAATTCAACTCGAAATTTACGCGGACGAAGTCGCGGGCAACAGCTAGTTTATCTCTAAACCAACCACCTCTATGATATATCATCAACTTCTATATGAGACAGTCAATATATAAACCTTCAATATTGAGGTTTTGAAATGATTTTAATATTAATTGTAGCTTGTAGACAATATTGAACAAAATTAATTACTGAGTGCTGAGAGAATATAAACCTTCGGCTTCGGCTTCGGCTTCGGCCGAAGGTTGTGGCGATAGCCGATTAATCGGCTTCGGCTTCGGCTTCGGCCAAAAATAGACCTTCGGTCGGACACTAAAGATAACATAGAATATTTATTAGCTAAAATTTTCTTACACAACTTTTCGCTTGATATAATTTGAGATTAATTTTATTGGAAAATATGTATTGATGTGAATGGAAATGTGCCGTGTGGTTCCCGGCATCATTGGAAAAAAGAACAGAACCACTCGCTCTTTCACGTGGATGTTTTATTGTTTGATGATTTATTGTAAATTATTGATTAGATGTGTTAAAAAATAATTCCGAAGAATTATATTCTGAAGAGATAAGTATTTTTGTTTGTCGCTTACAAAATGTTTGAAACGTTACGACTGAAATAATTTAATATAATACGTATATAAGTCATATGTATACGCATACGCAATTAGGAAGGTTTATTAACTTTAGGTCAAAAGCATATAAAATGGGTTACCCCTTTAATCTCATAATAACAGTCCCAAAATGGCAGTAGGCGGGCACCGCCACCCGACTTCATATTTAATTAAGTGTACACATTATTACACGTGTTTGTTTTGTTTACATAGTAAATGAGTATGAACAAAGGAGAATAGAACTTGGAAATTAAGAACAAAAAGTATTTTAGCACCTTTTCAAAATAAATGATGAACCAAAATATTGCTAAATAGAGATTCCACTAGATAACACTGAACATTTCATAATGCAAATAAGTTGGAATGGGTGCTTAAGACAACAAATCGTAAAAAAATTAATTGCTTGTTCAGATACCCAGCAATGTAGTGACACGGCGACAGAAGGACAGAAGAGTACACCCTTAAGTGTTCTACAACCCCGGGCTCAATCTCCTCCCATAGAAGGGACTAAACCAAACACCAAAAGGAAGGTGTAGGCATATGACAGTAAAAAAAAAAAAATAGGCGGTATTTTTTTCCGTCGCATCTAAAAAGAACTATAATATGCAGTTTATTACTAAGTTTTCTTTCTGGTTCCCGGCACCAATACAAAAAAGAATAGAACCACTCCATTTCTTTCCCATGGATGTCGTAAAAGGCGACTAAGGGATAGGCTCACAAACTTGGGATTCTTTTTAGGCGACCGGCTAGCAACCTGTCACTATTGGATACTCAATTCTATCATTAAGCCAAATAGCTGAACGTGGCCATTCAGTCTTTTCCAGACTGTTGGCTCTGTCTACCCCGCAAGGGATATAGACGTGACCATATGTATATGTATGTATATGTTTTCTTTCTACTCGTACTAAGTTTATCTTTCCTTTTTATGTTTTTATGGTGAAAACTCATCAGAACAATGTTGTTACTCATGTTTAACAAAATAAAACAATATCACACTATTGACAGAAGTGAAAACTTACCCTAGAGTGGGTAGTGTTAACATAATCCACTTAAGTCGACTGTGGCTTTACAATAGCACCGACAAACCCCGCGTAATCTTCTGGTTTAAGGTTTCAGCATTCAGGAGCCGACGACTACCAGGATTTTTGGTTAAACTATTATAAAAACCAAGATGATAAATCCATCGATAATTTTTTAAAGAAGGCAGTAGTCAAAGTAACTCAACCGTGATAAGAAAAAACAAATAATTTAATTGCTTAAAAACTTCGTTTATGGAAATCGCGAAATCAGAATTAAGCAATGCCTCTTATTTCCGTTTCTTAACAAAAATGTTATAAATTAGGCAACAAAAAAATGCGCATGATATTAAAATTTGCATTATCTGAAGCTAGACATAAAACCAAGGAGTGTCCAACCCTTGTTATTTCAATTAAACACCATGTCAACCAGAAAACCCAAGGGTTGCGATTTGTTAGCGCTGAATAAAATTGTATAAGTCCATTGTTCCGCGCCTCGCGTGCCGTATCCACATTCCGCTGCATTTTAAAATTAATCGCTGCCCACCCTTGTCAACGTGCGGTCAATGACCCGGGTATTTAGGACGACCCAGTGTTTATTACATCGGAGGAAAACACAACAGGAAGTAGGGCGGGGGCAGTGTCGAAAAGCGAATGGCTTCGGCCCTATCCATCACTTTTGAACGATTACACCTCGTCATACAGCTGTTTATGTCTACTTAAGAGGGTTGAAGTGGCAACAAGTGCTACACGAACATGTTCGCATAACGGAAATAATCAAACAGATAACAAAGGCGATACTATAGTAAATAGTAAAATGACACGGTGCTCTATAACTGTGAACACGTTAATTTTACGCCACATTAAATACAATTCTCATCTCATTTTCTGTCTTGCCATCATTGCCGTGAACGAAATTCAATTGTATCTCTTTGTCTCTAGCGACTGTAAGGACAATTTTGTTTCATTTCCTTTTTATTTCACACCCGGTGAACATTTAACGTTCATCTCCTATGACAAGAAAGGGGTAATGCAATATTTGAAAGAAAAGAAGCTAATTTTTATGATTTTTTTTTGCATTGTTTTTGATTTATAGCAAAAAAACGTTTATAATACACCCCGGGTTTTAGAGGATTTAATAAAGCTGTAGTTATAATGCATAAATAAGAATACTAGGTACGTACCTTTCTGGCGCCAGTTCATTTCCATTTGCCAATGATAAAGATTCTGTGATTCTCATATTTGACATTTGAATTTTTTCAATCACTGGACAACTGTCAATAAGTCGATATTACCTACGTCACATACGCACATCACTAGATTTTAAAAAAATTATCATATCATTTCGCGGACACAGTCGCAAGCGCAGTGCGGTACACTGAGTGAGTACAGTTGTACTGAGGACACGGCCCGGGGTATTAACTATACTAACTGGGATGGATTGCAGCAATTTCATACTGCCATTACCACAACACGAGGGCGACAGGAGACGGGCTCTCGAACGAAATTGCTAAATAAGCTTTTGACAAAATCAGTGGACGGAACGAATCAATATGATATAGGACCCCATCTAATGTTGCTCTCACGGTAATATAAATACGATTGTTAGAAATACCTACCCATAAATAAGATAATTCATTTGCAACAAGTGCCTTTTTTTCTTAGAGCTCTTAACCCTCGTTAGAATAACTTCGCCTTAGCCTGTGAGAGACTGAACGCCAACTCAAACTTAAGTACCCAAAAGTATCCACCAGCGCATTAAAAATTTCCAAGGCTATCTGTACGTCTTCGGTTTCGATATACTTATTACTGATGGAGACCCTCGATCAGACGTTATTTTAATCCGTTGTAATATGAGCGTCTGATTCCCTGCACATAAGAAAGAACGACTCCATATCTTTCCCATTGATATCGTTTAAAGGCGATAAGGACAGACTAAGGGAAAGACTAATAAACTTTCCATTCTTCTTGTTGGCGATGGGCTAGGAACTTGTCACTATTTGAATCTTAATTCCATCATTGAACGAACATCACTGGAAGGCCACGTTCAGATATATGGTTAACATCTGTCTTTTCAAGGCTGTTGGCTCTGTCTACCCCGCAAGGGATATAGACCTTATTATTTTATGCACATGAGCATTAAACAATATCGAAGGACAAAGGGGGATTCCGCGGGGAAGTGAGCATGAGAGGATATTGCCGATCACAGCGCATAGTGCGCAGGCGCACATGAGAATTATCAACACTTCCACATTTATTAAATCCATACTCAATATTATAAACGCAAATGTCTGTCTGTCGTCTTTTATGCTAATAATAAATCTTATGACCCAACAAAAATAAATAAATAGAAAGAAATATGGCTGGGAGAACCTCCTCTTTTTTTTAATCATTCATTCATTCATATAATCACGTCAATATCCCTTGCGGGGTAGACAGAGCCAGCAGTCCTGAATGACTGGCAGGCCTGGTTCAGCTGTTATAGGTAGACAGGTTGATAAGAATCCCAAGTTTATAAGCCTATCCCTTACTCACCTTTTACGACATCAATGGGAACGAGATGGAGTACTCCTGTTCTCTTTTGGTGCCGGAAACCACAAGGCACATCACACACATCTATTTTTGATATCGGTTGAAAAGTAATTCGATAGCCTTCGACTGAACCTTATCATAAAACCATTTCTTGGTTCTACACGTGAATTTCCTCAACGTGGTTCTAATGAGAGAGAGTGTTTGAGGTTTTCACGTGCTCAGTCACGTTTTCATGGCTCCTCTATCTTGGTACTGAGATCATAATTTGATGTGAATCACAATGTTACAGTTCAGGAACGGATTCATATAGAAAAAGGCAATGTATGAGCAGACCATTAGGATAATTCACGAACTTCGATAAGGCATAATGTCTTCTTTTAAATGATGATGATAAGATGCTTTATAAAAGTACTAGCGATCCACCCCGGCTTCATTCGTGTAAATATAACTACGATTTTGATATACCTTCCTTTAGGAAACCCTCTTTTCGACATTTCAAACTGAAACAAAAATCCGTCGACAGGTTTCGAAGATTAGCGCATACATACAGACGGAGAAAATAGGGTTTACTTTATAATATGTGTAAAGTAATGATGTGAATAGCACCTTAGAATTATAATAAGATATGTAAAACTGCCATATTAATACATTTTTAATTTGTCTTAAAAGGCGACTAAGAGACAGGCTTATCAACTTAGGATTCTTCTTCTAGGCGATGGGCTAGCAACCTGTCACTATTTGAATCTAAACAGATGAACGTGTGGCCAGATCAGTCTTTTTAAATACTGTTGGCTCTGTCTACCCCGCAAGGGATATAGACGTAATTATATATATGTATGTAGTTTACTTAGGCTGAGTTATTTTTGCACATAAAATCTACCGGTCCGTCTCTGTACCGTCGGCTTCTTTTAGCCTATTACACTGAATATGTCAAGGGAAATCTCTATTTCGATAGAACGGGTCTGAATACTCTGAATAGGATAGATGTCAATTTGTATTTATTGCGGCTGGCCGAGCTGCGAGTCACGTGGCCGGCTATTATACTCTGTTAGCTAATTCCGCCCCCTGTAGAGGATGTTGCGATTACGTTAAATCTAAACCAGTTTTAGTCGTTGTAAGTGGAATATCCTTGGAAAATATTACCCTTGTTGTTAAGGACTTTATTAAAATATACTGATCTTTTGTTTCTTAATCGGCAGAATTATTGCGAATTTTATGCTACAGGCTGTAAAATAAACGCATTATGTATCCTTGTAAAATATAAAATATATAAATGGTATTTTTCCTTGTTTTAGCAACTTATAAGGAATCATGGATCTTTATGCTTCCGTTCAGCAACATTTTATTATAAGTAGTATTATTCTCTAAGGTCATATAACGGAATTTATGGAAAAGTACAAGTATCAAGTACTCTAAAATATATTTTCTCGGAAAAGCAAACATTAAAATAAATCCTCAAGAGCTTATAACACAGAAAAATAAATAATTGGGAAATCAAACACTTAATAGAATTGATAAACCTCATAGACGTCTTCGCGTTCAGATAATTGAGTTTTCCTATTTCCACAGAACTCATCTCCGCGCTGGATGTCGGGACTGTACCGGACCAGAGGCGGCCCTAGCTTATGTAGCGCCCATGTGCAAATAATAATTTGGTGCTCATTATAGTCCATATATATATATGTCTTTAAATACTTAAGTAGAGGTAAATAATCTGAAGATGTCGTATTTCAAAATACATTTATAAATTTATTTTAAAAAACGAAATGATATAACAGGTGTTATCATGATTTACTTGTGCAATTAACCATAACTATTTTAGAAATGAATTTTTTAATTTATAAGACACGTCAAAACTTTTTACCTTTATACCTTAACAAATGGACTTTATTTTATTTGACTCATCTTTGCGTGTTACTGATTGCATGCACCCTCCACAAATACATATCACGGCCCGGGATTCGATTTCCGATCATTTAACACTACGCTAATTTTTTTCTCGACGCCCCACCACTCCTACCCCGTGTGCAATTCTAATCCGGAATCAAGTAAGGCCGTCTCTTCTGTACAATATGGACTTTATAGCTCTGTGATATATTTCCTTGTATTTATTACTCCTAGAGACCAGAGGCGTCGCGCAGTCTCCTTCCGAGCTGTGGAACTTACATGGTCATAAATTCTATACGTTACATAGTAATTTGAACCTTATTTCAAATGCTCAGAATTCGGAATAAATGTAAATGTATTCTGTTGGGTGATTCCTCGTTCAGAAACGCAAAAATGGACGGATACAATCGTTACCCATAAATGGCTATTTGCATAATATCCTATCTTTGCGAGCACGCCTCTGCTGTATGCCCAAATTGGCCAATTTACTTCTTTAATCCTGACTAAATCCAAGATTAGTAAAAAGGCGTAGTGAATACGGTGAGCAATTGGAAGTGTTGTTGAATTCATTTGTTAAAGTTAGTTGAACGTAGGTACTTATCACGCCTAGCGGGACACAGTGTGCGTTTTCATTAAATTTTTGTGGCAATTTCTTTTTCTAAATAAAACAGTTATTTCCTTGACAATTTCTGTCTGTGATTTATTGCCAATATTTTACAGGCTATTTGTATATCATTTTCACATAGCAAGTCACACGAACCATTTCGCCATAAATTATATCGTATGGATAAAAAATTATCTACCTACATACAGTACAGTAACATAAATGAAATTTCTACTTCAGCTGTCCGAGACAACTTTATTTTAGCTTCAGGAACAGTATAATATAGTACCGTATTTTTAAACTCGCACTTTTTCTATAGAACTAAATAACAAAACCGTCACAGCGCTAAGCTTAGCCAAAGTCAAGTAGCCTTGGAGACTTTACCAGGGCCCTTCAGGCGCAACCCGCTCAATGTCCTATGGAACCCTCCCTTGGGAACACTTCTCACTACATCGCTAATTAACCATGAGTACTGCCTGAATATCTTTAATACTCAGGTGGTGGGGTTGACAACTCGCGGCTCTTGGGATTTAATGAACGTATCATATTGAACCATGTTTTAGTGTGTGCATCAATACTTAATCAAAAAATAAAATACCCTACTTCATGGTATTGGCGGTGGAAACCTGTTATGATTTCGTCACTACTTTTTGCCGGGTACCCTTATTATCCTACGTAGGTACTTTTATTTTCCTTTTATATGTGTGCAAATGAAGATTAGTTAAGTAGATGAAGCGTTATATGACGACATAAAATAAAACAAACAAATATACTTTCACGTCTATATTTAAATGTAAAGATCAATAATGCATTTAAATCAAGGCATCCTCTATTTTCAATATTTTTGTAACAGACAGTATTAATTCGGGAAGTATGTAAACGTACCCACTTTCATTAACATTCCTGCGCCAAATGGGTATTGTTTTGAGTGTTATCCAGAAATAGAATCGTAGTACGTCTTTTCTCGCCATTAGTGTTATCTCCCTCCAACGAAGGGGACGACCCATATTTTCTCACGTCTGCTCTCACATCTGGGTCCAATTAATCAGAATCGTAGAGGAAGTGATAAATAAAAGTGTTCGATAAATTCAGACAAACATTTGTCCAACTGTCGATAGTAAAACTTATCGTCGCTTTAAGTTTTAGTACGCAATAAGATTTTTTTAATGAATTCCAACATAATCATTCCAACTTATTTCTTATTAAAGCATAGCTTAAACTTGCCACTGAATCGTTTTCATGAAATAAGTTACGTAAGACGTCTTTGTACACAGGCGTTTCCTTAAAATTATTTTATGTAATAATTCCCATGTAGTTACCACATACTTACAAGTATTACCAAAACAACTGTTTATTTTCTAGGTGGGCCTAAGGAAACAAGGAAAATGTCTTCTTCCAATCAATTGGACGTTGCTGTCGGATTCGATTCAAAGGATAATATCTCGCTTAGGAAAAAGTAATTTTATAGGTAGGTACACGTAAGGCCTAGGAACACGTTACCCCTCAAACCAAAACATTATACAACACTACGGTCAGAATAATATTGGAAAGTCTATTTCATTGGCTCTAACCTAATCATTGCGATTTCTATGCTCTATTATATGTACACATGGCGATAATTTCTATTCAATTTTTTACTTTAATGACCCAGCAGAAACATTAATTGTTTGAATACAAGAAATAATAATTAAAATGTATCCCTATTTTACTTATCGTCCAGCCCTTTCCACATCACCATCTAAATTAATGCAAATTTGCGCCCAAAGTTTCAGATTTCATTGGCCTGTTTCAAAGGACGGACGGTCCCGACCAAATCAATTCTGCTCACTCAGGTGGAAAGTGTCGATAAGGAATTGAGACAACATTGACTCATTGTTTGGTCAACTGAGCGTCGAGACAGGAACAGATCCCGTAGATAGAACTTCGGGAAGCAATTTAGCGAAACTTGTAAAAGCGAGTTTGCGACAAAGCAGAGGTAAAGTATTGACTTTTATTAACTTCGTCTGCTATCCTTTTGCCGGAGCAGTATGCAAAAGTCGGGGCACGGAGTCGACGTGATTCCGTCACCTTTGACTTTTATTTACTTTACCTTTTTAAAGTAATGAACAAAACAAGAAAACCGTTTAGCAGTAAACCTTTGGTAGTTTTTTGTTAGCATTATGATCATGATGTTCTATGTTGATTTAAAAAAACTTGTCATTTTTTTTCAGCTAATATTTGAGATGTCAATTATTAATACTCTATGGTAAGTAAGACAGGCATCAACATGAACAAGGTTGGTACCACAGATATCGGACTAGGTATATTATATCGATTTCTATGTTTGATATACATAAATAGCAAAAGTAACTTTTTTTATCTAGTGAAGTATGAGGTATAATGACACCTACATGCAAACTAAATTTTACGTACCTACTAGTGTACGTCTGTACGTAGTGGGTATAGGCTACCAGCCCGCTA
The DNA here is from genome assembly GCF_032362555.1 of Amyelois transitella. Classification (NCBI taxonomy): domain Eukaryota; kingdom Metazoa; phylum Arthropoda; class Insecta; order Lepidoptera; family Pyralidae; genus Amyelois; species Amyelois transitella. The sequence goes on from NC_083509.1 coordinate 4,384,321, forward strand.
GCGAAAAACCGAACCTAAAAGTCTGATTTTTACAATGATGTTTACGTTTATTAATTCACTTCACAAAATCTCCTTGAGTTAAATGTAGACCTGACAGTATTTGCTACCAAACCGATCATGTTCACTGCAAATTTACGATTACATTTATTACGAGGATATTTTAAACTCCATCTTCACACCGGTTGTTGACCCTCCAAGTTCAGAGACTAAATAAATAGATAGGTAATTTTAGTTTCTTTGGAGTAACGGATGCCCTCATATGGCAAAACAAAGAGGCTAAGTCAAAGGGCGACTAACTTTCCGGTACATAAAGTTAGCAAGGGGGCGCTACGTCGATCCGGAGTAGTTATTGAGGAAAACGAGAATACGAAACAAAAATAATAAAATACTTGCCACAAGATTTTATTTATTTTGTACGAGATTCTCGCAAATCTGAAGAAAGATTTAGTACATAAAGTTTAGAATTCTTGTGCTCATTTGATTTTAAATTTAATAGAACGATAGCATTACTATTCAATATAATATACTCATGATAGTAAAAGTAAATATGTTATCCTTATTAGTGAAAGAATAAGGGCTCATGTAACTAATACGCTTGGCAGAACAACAGACCAGACAATCTACATCTTAGTATTACAACACCCCTATAGGTAGGTTTTGTCTGAATAGTGAAAATGTCTCCAAAGTTCCCAACTGTAAACAAACTACTTCTCAGTTACTCTTCCTCCGTTTGCTATCTTGAATAAATAATGGCAAAGCGTTAATCTCTTAACAAAACATTAGCTAGCGGCAAAAGAAGCGATGCTTAGTAGCGTTAGCGTTTGCAAGAGACGGCGAGACGCCCGACGGGAAAATAAAACACAGCGGAAAATGCAAACAGTCTCTAAATTCGCGAAACGCTGGTAGATAGACGCTAAATACTAATATTTGAAGTTTGCAAGCGCCGCACCTGGAGTCTTACCCAAGTTTTATTTCGGGGGAACCAACAGATCTCTTTGTTTTATTTTCCTCGGATTCTTTTCCAAATGCAGTTTACCCTAAATAAAAACGACTTAAAATTTTAGTTTTGTCTGTCTTTATTCACGAACTCCTCAACATTAGTACATAACATCTCCTTCTGCAATTAGAATTAGTCGCCAAGATTTTTGTATTATCTAATTTTCTTTTTATAACTATTTAAGGGCATTTGGAATACAGATATTGAAAAGAATTATCTAATCAGTCAGTTGATTGAACACATTGAACATAAGTATTTTGCATTTCCATTCCCATTCTCATATGATATCTGTAGTACCTATTTAATTTTAAACCATACTTATCTGCACAAATATTTAAGAATTTAATTTAAAGTAGGGTAGTTTCGAATAGCAAATGGTGTACTAAATCCTAAGCAAATGCTTAAAGGAATACAAATGATGAAAACGAATTTCTTTTCAAAGATGAAAGTCCAATTGCTCGCAGTCAGTTTGGAGGGTGTCAAAAGACTGTGTAGGACAATTTTGTCGAATCACGCTGTATAAATAGATAGCTTCCCCGCATTAAATAGAACTCCTGTTACAATGTTTGATTTATGACGAGTATTTTCTGGAGTAAAATATGACTTCGTTGAAATTATGGAGGCGGCAACTGCATAATGGGGGGCGTGATGTAAGCAAAATAATATGAATATATGCTTGATGATTTAATAATCCTCCGCATAGGTAAATATTAGGTATAATTTAGCATTTGTAAAGTTCAAAAAGTTTAATTTACATTACTTGAAGTTACTTTCCCAAAATCTCAGGGACGGGGCATACTATATTATAATCTTAAAATAAACCATGCATCCTTCTAAATAAGTAAAGTTAGTACAATTTCTTATAATTACAAGTCAATATTTTTTAAAATTTATTTTACCATATTTCAATAACAACATTTTCGAGATATATTACTGTATTCAATTTTGATACGGCTACTTTAAGCGTACATTTTAAACCGACCACCCTCGTCGTGTGATTTATGTAGCCCATAACCCAAACATTATCATAACCTACGATGCACAGCTGTCAGGGGGCCATTAGATAGTCCAGAGACAGTTCATGTCAGACGCTACGTGTTTAGGAACAGCAAGGAAGTCTAGACATATCTACTCAATGTGGATTAGTTTACATATCACTTTAGGCTAAGATTCTACCTAAAACATAAGCTGTATGAGCGATATATATGTATTTCAAATAAATTTTATGGGTACCTATATCTATGAACTTCGGGGCCTTGAAGCCGAATGGCGGAGGTGGCCATTACCCAAACATTACCATAACCTACTATGCACAGCTGTCAGACGGCCATTAGATAGCCCAGGTACAGTACATGTCAGATGCTGCATGTTTAGGAACGGTACCGGCTCTACACTATGTGCATTTAGGTATTTCGATTTTGAGAATGCTCGTGTACCTTAGACACGAAGCACAGTGACTAAGGGTACAACTGGGCATACTAAAAGAATGTCAATGAAAGTTGGTTATGTTATGAGAAAAAACGAGTGTAAGGCATAATATACTAATAATTACTTTCATCAGTAATTACTATTTCATTAGTAATTACCACTTCTGTTATCTTATTTATATTTATCCGATATCCGATTATATGTTACTCATATATTCATGTTCTTAATGTTACAAACCAGTATAGTTTGTAAGTGCTATACTACATCACCCCGAGCACCAGCTGTCGCCCCCACATCACCTGCGGCCATTAGATGCCCGGGGACAGAACTAAGTGGTGTCTGCATCATACAGGATCTATGTATTTGCTTATACCTATCAGTGATGTTTGGTTTATCTATCATCTTTTACACTCTGCATAAGAGAGGAAACTAATTGATTGACTGATTAACGGAGGACTCTCATCCCGAAATCTCCACTCTAAAAGCCATAGTAAGTAATTATGCTTTCTTTTTGGCAGATATTTGATTTGTATGTATGTACGTTAACTAATTTATTATTTTCCATTCACATGTTCGTCTATAAATAATCGGATGGCATTAACATTTTTTTTTGTAATTAATTTAAGGTTTTTAAATTTATGCTTTATGCGCTTGGTAACCCTACGTCGAAGACATTGCAACTTCTCATATTTGAAGTGTGCCGTGCAGCTTATTATTCTATTTACACGAAACTAAAGCGTCAAACTGCAGCGTAGTACCTACATGCACTTGCAGTTTATAAGCGAAGGAGGGTCTCCCGGAGACTGTTTTATGCTAATACGGCGCCGCTCAGCGTTGGTGCAGAGCAAGAATTTGTGAGATCGCAAATCTGGTACTTGGTGGAATGAAATACGTAAGTGAAATCTCAGCGCATATTTGATGAAAAAGCAGTTATACTTTATGAATATTTACTTCTTCATTTAGATCGAACAAAGCGAATAAATTATTTTAAAGGACTGCATCTAGCTTTGTATAAAAAAGGAGGTATAATATTTTTAACTGAAGGAAAGCGGTTTTTTTACCCATTCGTCGTTAGATTAGGTATATGCAAAGTACGGCTTCTATTCAGATAACCATTTTTAAAAACGTTCATCGTGGTCTTTAACAAATGAGCAGATTGCTATGTTGTATAATTAAGTATTCATCAAATAGCCTCAGATTTTGAGACTTCTAAGTATTATTCGTCAGTATACATTTTCGTTGTTATACCACTAACAAGAATCTGAACAAAGGAAAGTCCGTCTCCTTAAATCGCACTGAACCCTTTGTAACAAGAGATAGTTAAAAAATCAGCAAAAGGAAAATCCTAAGGTTTCGTCGGTTCAAGTGGCGGACCGCAATAAAACACCTGCCGTGCCCCGTCCCTGCCTCTTGTAAGGAAACCTCCAACAACTTCAACAAAGATCTATTTTCATTGGTAGAAGTTAAATGTGTAAATTATTACCAAAAAGTACTTACGAAGTACAGGAAAATTACTTCCTACCTATAGGTATGTAATTAAGCTGGAAAAAAGGCAGGAACGAGTACCAAACATGATCAAAATTATGACTTCTTTTTGATTATTAACTTCACCATAAAAGTTATTCTGAAGATTTCACCACGTGTGTACGCCAACTTACAAAACAAAGAAGCACGTTCGATTCAAGCCAATACACTTTTGTATTCTCGCTAACTTCATTAGTTATACTCGTATAAGTATAAGTATACCTCGTAAATTATATATCACCTAGACTTGGTATTGGTAGCCTTATATAATTTCACCATGAACAAACACATCATCAACTTAGTTATGCGTCTCTCCAATATAAATATGACCTTATTTATGACAGACCGTTTTATATTCTTTCCCCGATGAACTAGGAATAAGTACCTATTTACGGAAGGTTTTACACGAAGCAAATACTGTTTGACCTCCGTGACCATGTTCCTAAGGAAAACTAAACCAACTTGGCCCATGTTGCACTAGATGAAAGTGCTTACCCATTCGCATATGAATGATAGATAATATAAATTTAAGAAACTATGAATAAAATAGCAAATCTGTTATTGTGCCCGGCACGTTAAGTTGAACAAAATTCTACTCTATTGACGTTGCGCAGAAGATTTTTTTACATAAAAAAATTGTAATGGAATTGGGAAAATCCCGAAGTGTCAAATTCTAGGGTCTACTTATTTGCCGGGTGCCAAGTATAGCTGTGTGTAGTAACACAATCTTAGAACGTACATTGAGCTGTCAGATAGATGCATCAGCTCGTCTACTACAGGTTTAATTTAAGAGCTCTCTCACACGCGCGACTGTCTTGAAATCAGCGGTGCATCCAGCTTCCACTGTTCGCTTGCTCAGTATTTCTATGTAATCTACATCACGGTACATGTCGTGTATTTACCGACTGACAAATATAAATAAATAATATATACGGGACAAATTACCTATACAGATTGAGTTTGAGAGCCTCGAAGTAAGTTAGAGACTTCTGTTACGAGATACTAACTCATCAAAATTTTATAATAAATACTTAGATACGACTAAACATCCAAGACCCAGGCCAATCAGAAAAAGTTCTTTTCTCATCATGCCCTGGCCGATTCGAACCCTGGACCTCCGGTGTTACAGACAAGCGTACTACCGCTGCGCCACAGAAGCCGTCATTGATTAAATCAAATGATTTATAAATATAAAAGCCAACTGATGTTACTAGCAAATCGTTAGGAAGCGCATTGAACACTGTCAGATGCATCCGTCAACTCGTCTGCTCTAGGTTTAATTTAAGAGCTCTCTCACACGCGCGACTGCCGTGAAATTAGCGGTGCATCCTGCTTCCACTGTTTGCTTGCTATTATATGTTTAGGTATCTTTACATCACAGACTAGACTGTATGTAAGTAGCTATATTTTGCTAGGTTTCCAACCTTTTTGGATCCGGCAGAGAATATCAAATAGCAATTAGGATTTCCCGTGATTGGAGAAAATTTTGTGAGGATTACCCGAGCTCTGTGTTGTGTGTCACACCATCTCCTTCCCATGGTTGTCGTAAAAGGCGACTAAGGATGCTGATAAACTTGGGATTCTTATTTAAGGCGATGGTCTAGCAACCTGTCACTATTTGCTCTGTCTATCCCGCAAGGGATATAGAAGTGATTATATTGTATATGTTTATGTATGTATGTATGTGGATTGCCCGGTAATTTTTCAGCAATTGCTTATTAATTTGGTGTAGTTTCTAAGGTGGACCTTGACCGGATTTCGTCCTTTATTCGCATCCTACTACATCCACAGGAAGAGAGCCAGTGCTCGTAACCAATGTCGGGATCCAAACGGGACCTAATGGAAATATTTAGGACCAAATGTGCTCAAACGTGGGATGTAACCGGTGCCGAGCAAAAACGTTCATAATTTCCGGCAGAGTTACTAATTGTGTAGGTGCTTGAAGTGAAAACTGCGAAAAATTACCTTAATTGGTTGGATGTTGAGCTGCATGCAAGAATGAACATCATATTTCGTTCGTAATTTACAGGACTACAAATTTAGTGTGGTAAAGAGACCTTTACGTGTCTGTATCCATAAGTTGGTCTTAAATTTCGGTCTTTCATGCGTTGATTACTTAATTATTCGATGAATGTAAGTATATTCTGGTCTTTTTATATCAGTAATAACTAAAAAACAAAAGTGCCTGAGGATTAACTTATAAAATCTAGTTAATATGGATGAAATTTATGCACAAAAGCATTAGAATATTATGATGGATCAACTTTATAACAATAGAAGCAATCTCAGAGAGGCAACTTTGATCGACATAATAAAGGTTTGGTTAATGCAGTTTTTATACACCAACCTGATTAATAAAATCAGTCAAAATATACCCTAATTAACGTCAGAAATGTGCCAAAAGAACAATTCCGTCAATCACATACCATACAAAGCTGTGAATTGTCTTCGAATTCTTTAAAATAAAACAAGGCTCGTATTAAATGTTACTGCGGTAAACATGTTCTTTCAAAGCATCCAGATTTAGTTACTGTTCCACGAATATCCTTCTTCCTAGATTAATGAGTTACGGACGAAGAAACTATTAGTGGAGGTTCAAACGCGACCGCAAATAGTACGCGGTAACTATCCGTTAGGCCGAATATAAAATAGTTTCCGACTATTGTAAAGCCAATGAAGTTTGTTGTCCAAACTAAACAATGTTTGTGGCAAACAAGCTTGCTTCAAGTTCAAATAGCTTTCGTAAGAAGCGGTGTTCTAGATCACAAGGCTAAAGTACTTAAATGGTATTGACATTATCAGGGTAAAAACGAGTAAATTTTGTCTTTGTTTATGCAGTTCTCTTGACAGGTGTCCAGTCCACGTCTTCTACTAACCCAGCATATAAAGGGTGCATTTAGAGGAATGTTGTTATAAATTTTGTATTTTTTTAGTTGTCTTTTAAGAAATATTAATCATATTTTTCTCTAATAAGCCTTCTGTAATTGTGAATACCGAATTTCTAGTAAAGTTAATATTGTTTTTCTTGACGAGATATTTAATTATTATGTCAAAATTTTATCAATTCCCATTCATAGTTTACGGGTAAAACACAAAACATATTATTAATATTCCGCTTCTACATTACACAGCGTTATGTTTCTAAGAACTAAGTTAGTATCCCAGATTCGAGTAACTTTACCTACTTCCAATTTCTGGCAAGTGATTTTGTGTAGGCACGTAGCATTGACATCTAATTTATTGTAGGAGGGGAGACCGGCAGGGAGAGGACGATAGACAAACAGCATTACGACGACAACTACGTCATTCATTGCTACTGCATCTGTTGATTAAATTTTGGTACCATACGAGTACCGTATTCGAGTATTTGTGTTGTTGAGCAATCCTTCTTACAGAGTATCCTCGTTGCTTTTGCCATAGGTTATTTATTTAATTCACATGGAGATGGAAAATAAAACACCAACTAAGCAATAGTATTCATATAAGAAAGAAAAAAAAATTTGATCCGTTTCAGTTGGTTAGAGTGGAAATACTGTTGAGTAACCTGGATAGGGAGTGACAAAATAGGGATTTTGCATTTCATAAAATTTGTGACATCATAAGATGCGTTAATGTATGTATATTATGGTGATTTGTATGCCATATTTTAAAGAGTGAATTTAATAGAATTAGTTACATATTTTCAATAAATCTGATCTAGTCAAAAGCCATGAAAGATTCTTGATCTTTACTGCACATTGTATCCAGGATATATTTTTGAGCACACGAAAACAAAAAAAACATCTTATGAAACCTAGTATTTTACTAATTTTCATAAACCTTCTTTCAAACAGTATTTTGTTATTTCTATGACTTATAGCCGGTAGTCACGTAGATAGGTCTATATCCGCTGCAGCATATGTATATGCATCACGTTTGGCAACGTCATCCACGCTTTACATCGCCCTGTTTGAAATATCAAACAGGGCGAATTCAATCCTAGGTCCCTCTCTGATTTATTGCTCTTGTTTACCATACTAGGAACTGATATATAGTAGTATAGTATAGTAGTAATAAGGCGTAAATTCTTCATAACCACAACATTCTGCAAAATCATTTTGTCTTTCCATCTATAGCGATTAAAACCTAGTTAAAGATTAAAATACGTTTTTGCGCGAGTCGTACACATGTTTGTGAATCATCACCTTTTCATCGTTATGTATAAGACAATGCTATATTTAGCTTTTTTTTCGAAGGAATAACATATGGATGAAATTTGACAAAGATATTCTACATATTTGTTGAATTTAGGTATATATAGTTAAAAGTTTTCACTTTTCGGAATTTGGGTTTTATTCTAGGGCAGAAAATAACTCGATTCACAATTGTTGCACTACACAAGAATCTGAATAATTTGAATGAGCGAGCCTCATTCTAATCGCCTCTTACAAAAACAGGGCTATGGATCGGTCCTGTCTATCTAGTCCTAGGAATTCTAAGGTAACCTGGTCCAGGTAAAACCAATAAAGTTGCTCTGTAAATCTGGCCAGAACAAACATATACTAAGGTTGGTTCCACGACATCTGATATTATCTCACCTCAAAGAAAACCCGTATATTTCCTACTTGTCTGATGGGTGTGGTATGTGATCCACACGACACATTCAACACTAGGTTAGTGTTTTATGTGTTCCTGGATAAAACATATTGTTGGTTCGTCTACAGGTGGACGTTATCTGACCTTAGGGAGAAAGACCCTGGTACATACTTATCTGATCTTAGAAGATATTAGAGCCACAAGCCTTAGAACTGAAGACCCGATAGACTAGAAAAGGCTGTAAGAGAAAAGTATGTAAGCATATCCCAGGCCCCGAAGCATGGCGGCGGAGGGTGCAACTGAGAACACGATAAGATGAGAAAGAAAATTACAGTTTACGAAACCAACAGACGTAAAAACAAATTAGGCTACTCAATAAATTTGCCCCGATAGAGCTATACTGCGGTTGGTTCCGCGACATGTGGTATGTTATCTGACCTCAGGGAGAAAGCCCGTGGAACATACTCGTCTGACGGGTGCGGTGTGCCCCGCGAGTTCGACGCCGCATGTCGGTTTTGCTCACTCGTGCTCTATTAGTTCGAGTAACCTGATATGACTCGCCCTTCGTTTCACTTAATTAAAAGTTAAAGTTCTAAAGTTTATAGCGATAGCTCAGTTACTGATTCATTTAGGACGTCCAAATTTTAGCAGAAACCTGATTATCCTATTACGGTAGATGACTGTGTACAAAACTCAACCATTGGCAACTTTAAAGCTACATATTCTTCACGTAACATACTCATAATTTATCTTCTAACGAGAATAAAATAAAAATCTCTAAATTCTTCAAGTACCGATTTAACTTATCAAAAAATAAAAATCAGCATTTAGTGCCGGAGCGTTTAATTAGCATAAATTGCGGACGTGAGAAGAGTGCAAGCAATTCCATTAACATTTTTTAATGAAGAACATTTATAACGAGAAGCCTCGCAGCATCTTCAAGTAAGTTTTTCATAAAACACAGTGCTTAAGTAACTTAACGTCGTGATTCTTGTTGTGTCGATCCCTAAACATTAACTTGGATTAATAAACTTAAGAATGGTGTTTTAAAACAAAAATCATTAGAGCACCCTGGGCAATCATTAGACAGACTCTACATCGCAATCAAGAAAAACCTCAGCCCTTAACCAGAAGATATACTTAGATAAAAAGTTATAAATGTAGAATATTATAATGTAAAAATAGGGTAACTCACCATGGCACCAATTCCTTATTTTCTTCAAGAGCAGACGGCGTGGCCAGCGTGTCTGCGTCGCCCTCAGTCCTTCCTCCAGGATGTTCAGGGATCACCCTTTCGATAGTGGTCACTTCCTCAATATCGGAGTCAATACCCTGGGCGAAGTCCATGTAGAACGACTCGCGAGAGTCGCTGGACCCACGCCGCAGTTTCAGCGACAGGTCTGGAGAACTGTCATCCATCTTGCCCACTAATTTATCACTTTCGGTTTAAATCATCCTCTTCGAGTCATTTTGATCTATATCATTCACGCGTTATCCCATTGTTGAAAAAGTAGAAGCTCTAAGAAAAGAAAATGTTTGTTCGTGTCTTTAGTCGCATTCCTCGCCTTAAAAAGTTTAGAACTCGACTTAAAATTTAATCAATAACGTCTCCGAATCGCTTGTTATTTGTAGCTGTGGATATTATCGATGAATTTAAAATACAATGCCGTCCTTTATTCCAAGGAAGCAATTATAAACTCTTTATTCGATAGAACAAAAGTTGAGCGAACTTGTCAAAAGTACGAGTATTCTGTTCTGGCAGGAATATTGGAAACTACGAACAAAGTATTTTATTTGCCAAGACATTTCTTCCGAACATTAAACCGTTTTCGTGAATAATTATTCATGGTCACTTCCTGAATATCGGAATCTATACCCTTTGTCTATCTAGATATAATAGCGTCCACAGGAATTTAAAAAAAATCTCCCATAATGCACTTAGCCCACATAAGACATTCCAAAACTACACCATGCGTTACATAAGTTAATAATACAATATCAGTGTTGGCAATTACTGTGAGAGAAAAATGTAATACCTATTTCAAAACCTATAAATCTCAACAAGAAGGTAAGTATTATTATTTGCAACCTCGGTCACTTTCTGAATCTCATTTCATAAAGTAAGGGTAAGCGTAAGGGTTAATCGTGATATATTACGTAATGAGGCATGACTTTTATTATACAGAATTTTTTAAATTGTTAGGTATATTATAAGCTAGCCAGTGTTATTTGGTATCCACTGTCGACGAATGTAGTTATTAATTTGATCATCATACTCATAGTCACGTCACGCGTGTCGGACATACCAGTCAAAACAGATGTGGGCAACAAAAAGTGGCACTCCCGAACAATAGTGATTTATCTTGTCTCACAAAAAGCGCTTTGAAGTAAAAAGAACAATGACCCGTGAATCGTTCACTACAACCTTCCCTAAAATCGACACGCTTCCTGTAACGTTAATAACTAAATCTGTCTATATTTAGGTAGGTCTACTACAAATAGTCTATGTTCCTGAACGTTTAGTAGGTATTTTTATTTGATAGGTTCACGTACGTAGGATGTACTAGAAATAGTCTGAGAGCTAGCATCCGCAGCATATTCAGTTTCATGTCTGCCTCTATAAACATTAACGTAAAGTTTTATTACTAAAAATAAGTTTTATTACTATAAAAATAAAAAACTTACAAAGCTAATAATTCCAATGTGGAAGATTTTTAATAGAGTTCGGTTACTATATTGAAAAAACTGAAGAAAGGTTTTTTTTTATGTAGTAAATTCATTTATTAATTAATAATATTATGTTGACAAAATGTAATCATTACTATTTCTAAACTTTACTTATAATAATAAAACTACCTAATTAAAAAAGAAGTAAAATTTATAAACTACAAAAAAAAAAGGTTATTTCGTCATATCATTGTGTAATGAAATGAAACATTTTTTTCGGACGAAGTTGAAATTTGGGAGGCATGTGTATCTTTTGCCAGAAGAAGTGCAGTGTGAGTATTGTTATTTCTTGTTAACACGCGCACGTGTCACGTCTTTTCCCTTACGTGGTAGACAGAGTCAATAGACACAAGACTCGACGGCCGAAAAAAAAACTTTTTTAAAAACGTTTTACAATAAGTAAATGGTAATTAATAACCATATCTTCGCAGTATTAGCGTTCTAGTAGGAAATCCAAAATCGATAAAATTCTTTTCAATTATTCATTGTAAACTCTAGTGCCTTCACGACCTACTTATTTACATTTACAAATATTCTACTCAACAATTATGGATGAGGATGACCAAAACTAAATTTGCTAATCAGTTTGGACAAAGGTAACGCATAAATAAATCAAAGTTGGAATTAATCGTTTGTATGTCTATCGCGTACGCACGTGATTTTATATGGTAAGTCAAAGTAGCCGAAACCCGATTTTATGAATTAAATATAGAATTCTAAACAATGCACGATAATTGTTATCGTTACCAAAATTCTGGTCCTTCAACCCGGATATTCATTTCGGAACACCCTACTTCATAACATAGGTATTTTAATGACCTCAGAAAGGCTATACAAGTAAAGGTATATATAAGTATCTGCTACTCACTGAAACCTTCTTTATCAAGTTTAAATCTATTAACATACAAAACAAATCATGTAAGTAACTTAAGAACAACATTAATATTAATACCACATCCAGGAGCGATATTAATCGCTGCCGATCCCTCGGGAACAACAATAAAGCCCACGAACAAACATATTCATTTGCACACGACTGACAATCAGTATTCCTATGCCGGGCACGCTTCGCACCGGGCGAACGCGTATTGACACGGAATAATTCACGGAGTCACTCACACACGGATATATTTGTAGTGTAGTAGGATCATAACACGTGCGTAGAGGAACGCAGTGGGCGATAGAGGCGCCCTCGCGCGGCGAAGGTTGGCGCGCGATTGCCGCCAGAATGGGAACGCAGCGCCATGCGGGAAGGGAGGGGGATCCACCCTCAGACTAGGGACTCGTTCGGGCGACGGGATCAATCTGACTACCGAGGGCCATCCATACAATGCCATTGACATCGCATTCGTAGGAACGGAAGCTAAATAAAACACTGGTCAGTAATAATCTATGAAGTTTATAACATTGCTTTTGACCACGGATCCAAACAATACTTACTTAAAATTTAACATTCTCAATATCACAATACTTGCTAGTCTTTAATTAAATAAATTTACTAAAAACATAAAATAAGAAAGAAATAACTAACTTGTCCAATTAAGGACAAAAATAATTAAAAACTTTTGTATAAAAAACGTAAATACATGCATAGTCTCGTTACATTGTCAACATACACAAGACAACATTTGAAGATTGTCACGTCACACACAATATATGAAGAATTTATAATACGGATTATAGTAAAATCATATGATATTCAGTTACATGATGTTCAATATTAATAATTAGTTCTTAATAGATACCTACACGACCTTCTCCGTGTAATTAATAAAGATAAGTTATTAAGACATTAAAAAAAAAATCTCGTCCCATGATAAAAGCCTTTCACTTGATTGACAGATACAATCAACGCGGGAAGTAAAACTGTGTATTGTTTTCCTACAGGACCAGCATGGAAGCTTGAATCAGCTTATTCCCATAGTCGCCTTTTACGGGATTAAAGGGGAACTAATTGAGTGCTCCTAACTTAAATTTACTCATTGTTTTTCAGAGCTTCCTTCACCGGTTCCACAGTATAATCAAAAATACTCGCCCTGTTTAAGAAGAATAGAATGATTCATTGGGCTTTTCTTTTAATATAAAAATGAAAATCGAAGGTTTTCTTTTCAATTCACCTGTCGGCTTTCAATTTTGTCCCGTTTTCATCTTGTTTACAAACATTCAATGCTGGTTGATCAAAAACATCTAATAAATCCTGCAATTTTCTTTTGTCTTACTTTAAAATTGTTTTATCGCAGTATGTTATTTTAAACAATATTTTAAAATATTAGTACAGTCTGTAAAGAATAATACGAAAAAAGTACTGTGGTATAATTAAATTATGCATGGATTTTACATAAACTATGATAAATATATGGATGTATCAAGTTCTGTTTCTCCCGTCTGAAACAGAGATATATTTCTCCAGACAGTATTTTACAGCAATTATTATGCGATAGATTCTCATTATGACATGACCTTTTGTTTTCTATTTTTTTTTCAGACACAAATTATTACTTTTAATTGATATTAATAGTAAACAGAACTGATATGATGTATAATGTAAACCCTATCTAATTTGATAATAAGTATAAGATTATTTGGTGACAGTTTAAAACAAGTAATCATAGAGTAATAAGTAACACAAAGATTTGTTATCTTGTGAAAGAAAATTATGCTCTTTGGTCAAAATGTACTTATAGTTGATTGGATTTTAATGCTCAACTAGTTTCAGAATCTAATAAAAATGTGGTGTTTTATAAATGTTTACTAGAAAATTAATTACATACCTACTGGCATTGAATTCAAATAAAAAAATAAAATTAAAGAATATATTTTCACTTTTACCCACAACTTGACAGATTCTGTTATAACCAACTATTTAAAAACATTGTTACCAATAATCATTAACCAAACATTGCATTGTGGATACTTATTAATCTATAACAATACTGGAAAGTAAGGGCCGACATTACATTTTTTTTAAATTTTAGCCGACACAAGACTTCCACGCTAGGCCTCCGCAGGCCATCGACCCAATCAGGTAAACTGCTAAAGCGGCCACCAATACTATGACCACGTACATCTTGATGTTCTTCCAGAATAACGTCCTTTGCAGAGTCCTTGATGTCGTCCGATACGTTACAGACTGAAACAAAATAAAATAATTTGTTAATTTGCCAACTAAGTGTAGGATATAAAATAACTTATTGAGTCATGTGGTTCCCGGAACCGATAGAAAAAACAATTATAAATAGAGCAACAATTGAATGCCATATCAACACAGGCACAGCCCCAGTCGCTCTAGGATTTAGAGATTTGAAATTACGCATGAAGGTTCCTTATTTGGTCTATGGGTGCACTAATGGAGGGCTTCCCGAAATTACTCTGGGAAAGGAAATTAGCGGGAATTTTAAAATTTACGCGGGGTAAGCCGCAGGCATCTGTAATATAAAAAAGTAGCGTATGCTACTTCTGAAAGTTGTGTCTGCCTCTGTAATAAATATCATCAAAATAGTATATATAGCGCAGTAGTTTTTTGTGTGAAAACATTACAAACATACACACAAATGTTTCCTCCTTATAAATTAGTATAGAAAAAAAAACGGTTATCATTATTATTTGATGATTGCACCTTAAGACTTTCAACGTAAGGCGTTTTTCGGAATGATCATGCAGAAATAATTACAGGTTTATTTGATGATTGCAATTGTTTTTGACCTTGTCGCAATAATACATTAATGGAAGGAAAACATTTAACGAAATCAAGGGCGTTGTTTGTTATGGTTGGTGTGTTTGTTAACAATATAAAATCCACTTTTGAATGAGACAGATTAAAACACATACATATAATCGTGTCTATATCCCTTGCCAGGCAAACAGAGCCAACAGTCTTGAAAATACTTATACGCCACGTTCAGCTGTTTGGTTAATGATAGAATTGAGAAGTATGCAGAGATCGTGGAAAGATATAGTCTCTGCCTACGTGTGTAAGTATTAAGGCGTAATCTTATGTTTGTATGTATAGAATTGAAATTCAAATAGTCCATCGCCTAAAAGTAGAATCCCAAGTATATAAGCCTATCCCTTAACTTTGTCGCCTTTTATGACATCCATGGGAAAGAGATGGAGAACTACACGGCTGATTAAATCATAACGATTAAACATTTGATTTGTATGCCCTATATTAGTCAAGCCGTAAGTTTGTATACCCATGTTTTTTTAATGACGCTTCAATAGCCTATGCAAAATAATTTTATAAATACTTGTCATATCATAAAGTAAGAAGAGAAAAATGTAGAAGTGAAAAAAAAACATAATTGTGGCAAGTGGAAAAAGGC
This sequence comes from Amyelois transitella, assembly GCF_032362555.1. Classification (NCBI taxonomy): domain Eukaryota; kingdom Metazoa; phylum Arthropoda; class Insecta; order Lepidoptera; family Pyralidae; genus Amyelois; species Amyelois transitella. Next base: position 4,399,894 of record NC_083509.1, read on the forward strand.
GTTTGTTTAGCTGACCCCAAGCCCTAAAACAGAATGATGAAGGGTGCAACTGGAAATGGGCAGAGATGAGAAAGAGAGTAAAGAAATAGGCGTTATGTATGTAGTATCTGTGTGTGTGTCATACTCATGATTCTTGTTTACTAAACAAATACTCTTGTGCTTATTGCAAAAATATATAATAATTTTTGTTTATGCATGTTGCGGATATACTCACACTGGTTTGCAAATTCTCAGCCTTATTCACTAGCAACTCCAACTTTTCACCACGCATGGCCATTGTGTCTGTAAGAAATTAACATTCCTCATAAATAATATATTATTACTAATCAAAAAATTTTTTAGATATCAAAATATTGGGTTACAATATGTTCAACCTGAAATTACATAATAGTCAATTGGTTCACTGATTGGTTTACCAAAGAAACAATGCAGTGAATAGAAAAAAACAATATTATACTTGACTACCTATATTGAAATTTTCTTATAGTTAAAATATGTTGAACATTTAAAAAATACCAATCTTCATTATTTGATAATCTAATATTTAATTATTAATCGCCATTTGTTTATTAGAGTACCTACTAATGGAAAATATTTTTAGGTCGTATCAGTTCATTATTAATTATAATTACAGCAAGGATTCATTAGGTAATTTCACATCACTGATAATGTTATGTAATTAGTATGCATAGCTCTAAACAATTGTATTTTAGTAAACCGAATGTAACATTTTGTAGGTACCAAAGAAGGATATTTTTAAACTATAAAGTACACATTTACATAAGGTATTTTTCTATTACAAAGGTATAGATTTTTCATTACATGTACTAATAGCATTATAGTTTATTTGAGTCCCCAATAAATAAAACTTTCAATGTTCCAGCTTGTTCAATGAAGTAATATTTTTTAAAGGAGAAGTGACTAACATGATGAAATTTTGATGGTTAAAATGCTATCATCATTAGTAAAAATGCATGATCAGAAGCTAGAAGTTATGTAATCGATACCTATAATAATATCTAGTAATACATAAATGAAATGGTAACTAAAAAATGTCTGTACTTGAAAAATATTGGAAATAAATTTAATATTTCCATTATTTCAAGTACTATTTATTTTTATTTTTAGAAGACCAGCAGAAGTCAAAAATGTGATATAGAATTTCTGTTAGTTGGTTTGGGTTATATACATATAATGGGTTATAAACAGCTTAGTTCAGTCTTTGAGAGACCCATGACTCTGTCTTCCAGATTAGCAATAGGGATATATGTATGGATATTAAATGTATGTGTATATGTTACATTATAAAGAATTTACAAATGAATGTAACATCTACAACATAGAAAGGAAATCTCACTGTTTTAAATGGTCAATAACACATATCAAGGTATCTAGTACAGTACAATGCATACAAACAATAAAGATAAGGTTATTTTAATTGATAAACATATTTACACTATATAAATCATTTATCAATACCAGAAAAACATGCAATGAGTCACTTCATACTCTAACATGGATTTACATAGACTTTGAATAAAAGTAAGTAAAATTCCTTGCCTAAGTTTATTTTGGCAATAAACTTAAAAACTTGGATTTTCATTTGGTTTACATGAAAATACAGTGACTCATACAAAGTTTGAGCTAAGCTACAAGTAGTGTCCGACCGAAGGTCTATTTTTGGCCGAAGCCGAAGCCGGAGCCGATTAATCGGCTATCGCCACAACCTTCGGCCGAAGCCGAAGCCGAAGCCGAAGGTTTATATTCTCTCAGCACTCAGTAATTAATTTTGTTCAATATTGTCTACAAGCTACAATTAATATTAAAATCATTTCAAAACCTCAATATTAAAGGTTTATATATTGACTGTCTCATATAGAAGTTGATGATATACCATTGAGGTTTAGAGATAAACTAGCTGTTGCCCGCGACTTCGTCCGCGTAAATTTCGAGTTGAATTTTAATCATACAGTCAGATACAGACAGACAAAAAATGTAAAAAAAAAATTCTCTATCCGTTTCAGTCAAAATATTAAATGTACAGAAAAAATATTTTTACCGTTTTATTATATGTAGTATTTTGATTTTCAGTTTTTTTACATAAAATACTCAAACAATACAAAAAAAATATATTTTTAATAATAAAAAATATCTTGTAATTGTTGGGATTCGAACTTGGACCGCCAACTTCACAGTCTCACGGGCTAACCACTGGACCATCGAAGCTGTTGCGTTGGTGTCGAAATTAAAGTAGACTACATACATATGGTCACGTCTTTATCCCTTGCGGGGTAGACAGAGCCAACAGACTTGAAAAGACTGAATGGCCACGTTCAGCTATTTGACTTAATGATAGAATTGAGATTCAAAAAGTGATAGGTTGCTCGCCCATCGCCTAAAAAAGAATCCCAAGTTTGTAAGCCCATCCCTTAGTCGCCTTTCACTTATATTTATATGTTATAGGTATAATGCCGTCGTATAATGATAAATGACTTTGAATTTTTAATTTCGTAACTTATTTGCCGGCATACTGATGCCTTGAGTTCATTCAAATGTCGATAACTTTTTTTTTTTGTGAACCGATTTTGATGAAACAAACGAAAAGAAAAAATGAAAGTTTGAACTAAATCGGTTTATTACTTTCGGAGATAATCGTGATCATACATACAGACAGACAGACAAGAAATTAAAAAAAATATTTTTGCTTTCTATTATTCATTCTAAGTGTCCCTCTATCCATTTCAGTCGAAAATACTAAATGTACAGACAAAATATTTTACTGTTTTATTATATGTATAGATAAAAGTTTGTGATTTACCTACTGGTAAAAATAATGATTTGATTTCTTACAAAAACACTCTTTAAATACACGTACGGACTTGTTTTGATGCATGCAATCAGCAATGCGATATTTTGACAGTGACTCCCCGCCGCCTCATGACTTTCGTAACAGTTCGTTCAATCTCGACGGTCGCTCGGACCTTCGGCGAAACCTTCGGCTTCGGCCGGATTTTGGGCCGAAGCCGAATGTTTCGCCGAAGGTGGATTTTTTGGCCGAAGGTGGCCGAAGCCGAAGCCGAAGCTTCGGTCGGACACTAGCTACAAGTAAAATACTAATTATACTTATACCAAGACATAGATGTAGAAAAAAGGTGAACATAGATTGGCTTAAAAAAGTGAAATATCATAATGGTTTTGTGTGTGATACAGAAAACTTGCATTCGTAAAATAATCTATAATGCATCTCTATGATATGATAGCTGTTGACTGGCCCACTGGTGATAGTGCAGCTATATATTTTAAATGTCAGAAAGCATACAAAGATGATAGAGTGCAGCTATATTTTGAAATACCTATTAGTATTTACACTTCAACAATGTTGTAAGGTAAATTAAATTATTTGTTGTCCATAGGACACTTACCAATATTCTTAACCATAATATCTTTCAATTCATCTAGTTCTCCATGAACTTTTGATATAGCGTCGAGGTCCCTTGACTCACTGTAGTGTTTCATCTCAGTTGCAAGGACTCGTGCAAACTCACTATTCATTGCATAGGGAATAGCAGTTTGGGCTGTATCTCCAAATGTTGTAGTAAACCTCCTTTTAATCTCATTGAGAAAGAGGAATGCTCTAGAACGTTGAAATTTCTGCAAAAAAGAAACATTATTTTCTATATGTAGCACATACAATTACTCATAGAAATATCTCTACATTTTATTTAATACTTACATCATCTGTAATACAAAAATACACCAATTTATTTTCTGAAATGTAGTGAAATAGGTAATTCCCGTGGGAATACGTCAACTTATCATCATGGGGCGGAATCTTCGAAAGTATTTGTTCAGTAACTTCTGTGAAATTTCCCGCACAGCTCGCATATTTAGCCAAAACCACAGTACCGCGCGCTACAACACTGAATAGTAACGGCATATTGGAAATCACTAATCTAACTACACAAAGATTAAAATGAGGCTATCGACACAAAGGCGTTAAGTACGCCGTAATTCACACTCGACACTGAACGTATTTTGTAAACCCCGTATCCGTGGTATCGCAGAGAGAGAAAACTAATTAATACTTTATTAATCTAAGTAGGTATCCAATTAATTTTAAAACAAGTGTTTACAGCTTGGACGAAGTAAGTTTACAGTGTCTTTTAAGAGACGGTAGGTACTAAAAAATATAGATAAATTTTAATTCACGAAATATGTACGAGAACAGAGAACGTACAGAAAACGAACAACAATGTAAGTAATCTCATGTCAAAGTCAATTAGTGTTAACAATTCTTACACATTCTTCCCCAAATAAAAGTTATTTTATTTCCCCAAAATTTCTGTCAAAATTATTTTATATTAACTATTGCCGGCCCGATCTCCTGGACCACTACCACGGGAATGGTACTGAATAATATGTATGGAACTGAATCATAATACAATAAGAGTTAAGACAGACATAACATTTCTACGACGACGGTAAATTGCGGTGCAAGATAGTCCTACGTGTTTTTCAAACGATATTTTATGTAAATATCTTTTACATTACTTCTACCAAGAGGCTCTTAAAATTGATACTACCTTTTCCCTACAGTACGGTAATATGTAACATAGTAACACTTAAAGTATGATGTCAACAAACAATTTAATGTCAAATGTCAATATCTTACCTCAATCAAAAGCCAATGTGGCAGCAGGCATAGATAAGTTTTTTACGGCCATGATCCTTGTTTGAATTTATTTTACCTTCTTTCCGAGGTGGCATATTTTATCTACCATATGTACTTCTTTTCTTTTGCTTTATTGGCAATCTTTTCATGTAAGCACATCGGTGTAGGCACACCTCTATATTTTATTAGTATATAGCGTTATACCATGTCCATTTGGTACCCAGCCTATATTAATAGAACTAGCTGTGCCCGCGACTTCGTCCGCGTGGAATAGTTATTTTAGGCTTCATTGAAGCCCTCAAGGATGCATAATTTCCCCCGTTTTTTTCACATTTTCCATTATTTCTTGGCTCCTTATAGTTGCAGCGTGATGTATATAGCCTAAAGCCTTCCTCGATAAATGGTCTATTCTACACAATAAGAATTTTTCAATTCGAACCAGTAGTTCCTGAAATTAGCGCGTTCAAACAAACAAACTCTTCAGCTTTATAATATTAGTAAAAAATAAGACCACTCTTTCCCATGGATGTCATAAGAAGCGAAAAAGGGAATAATTTAGAAACATTTAACCATAATCCAACATGGGGCAAGGTTTACAGAAGGCAGATTGGAGTTAAAATCTCTGTGTAAAAACCCGAATAAGTTCATGGTCAAATCACACACCCCAGGCCAGTCCTCTCCAAGACGACCAGAGTAACAGGTATTTACTCCATGAGGAAGAAGATGTAGCAACAAAATATTTATTTTACACCAAAGAACCACAGCTAAGAATTCAAAAAGAATGTCAGTTATAGCTATGCATTTTTATTTACTTTATGGTACAGAAACATAAGAACATCACTGGCTAATCCGATATGCATAATTTTATAAACCTATTAGTACACATATAATTGAATATCTGTTTAAATACTTTAATATAAATATAGAAGCTGAATTTAATCAAAATAGTCATCAATATCTATATCTGGATTTAAAATATCATCACCAAATGGTGACAAATCAATTTGGTCTAGGATTAAATTTTCACACATCTCTTCAATATCTGTTTCTCCTATTAAAATTGCACCTTGGAGTTTACCATTTTGTAAAACAAATTTTATATATTCCATACAGGGAGTAGTGCGTAACAATATTTCATAATTATCACCTAAACCTTGGCCATTGTATTTGCCCAGAAGTACAACTTTATAACCAAATAATGTAGTACAATGAGTGAACAATTCAAAGCAAAAATCTTGCAACACTTCTTCATTGGTCAGTCTACCGTGCATAGCTTTGGCAGCCATTGCCCCCATTTGCCTAGCTTGTGTCCATAGGCGTAACTGGAACCAGTGGGGTGAAAACTCCCATGCTGCATGAGCAACATCTCCTGCTGCAAAAACATCTCTTACTGATGTCTCCTGCAACTCATTTACACATAACCCACCATCAGCACCTTTTTTTGGTTCTACATCCCAACCATAATTTATAGCGGGTTCAACTCCTGTTGCTGATACAACAAAATCACACTGTATTTTCCTGCCATTAGAAAGCTCAACCTCTAGTGGAAAGTCTGCATTTACTTCATTAACTGATTGAACTTCCACCTTATAAATTATTTCTAATTCTTGATCTCCTGTCTCATTCTTTACTTCCAACTTACGAAACCAATCAGGTCCCAAAGCAGCAGATTTTAAGTTCTTATTCAAAGAAACCAATGTATCTTCTTCAGTAAAGATGTGCCTTCTTAAAATTGTTGGGTGTTTGTCAGGTGTCTGATTATTTGATTTATTTCTAATAGTATTCTGAAAAAATTCAGCTGCACCAGGATCAATAAATGTTGCCGATATGTAATCATCTCGAATAACCCACACTTTCTGTATACCTTTCGTTGCATGAACTATTTCCGATGCAATACCTCCATTGCCCACAATAACCATTCTGTGACCTGATTTCAATTTTTCTTGGAACTCTTGAACTGATTCAGTGTCTCTTATTCCAAGAATTCTACTGCATCTTTTAGAATCTGCTATTAGTCTTGGAACTCCACCAGTGCAAATACAAATAACATTGTAATTTATTTTTAGTCCACCATCTGTTGTGACAATTTTATTTTGACTATCAATATATTGTAAAGAATCGTAAACTATTTTGAGGTTGGGATGTATCCTCTGCAAAGAACTTGCTTCACTCTCATGCACATCAAATTTAATTATCGTTTTGGCAAGAAAACTAACATTACTGACATTTTTCACCAGAGAAGACGCAGTGATTATAATGAGTCTGTCTTCTGGGTGTAGTATACCCAAAGTTTCAACACAAGTTACACCTGCAATTCCACCACCAACTATTAAATAAGATGTTTGAATTACAGACATATTTACATTTAATTTTCAACTTAACATCGTAGATAGGTAGGTACTTTATTTATCACATAATCGATCAGTAAGACTTCATATATTTATCAATTTAATGTAAAACGGTCTGTATTGGTGCTTTATCACAGATAATTATTTTCAAATGTTCACCGTTTAGTTCCTTTGTATGCGCATAGCGCTAGTGTCGCATCTGTCACTAGTGACGCGCAAGCTTAGCTAATGTCGACAAGCTAGTGATTACCTACTCGATATCTAAAAATGCTACTAGGGTTTCTTACGTACCTACTGCGCATATATCGGAACTATAGTGACCTACATACAGAGTATAGGTTACACAATATATAATGTCTAAGGTTATTGTATTAATAGGGTACATGATTTTCAAGTTGAACTATTGATAGTAAAATATCGATAGTTCGGCAACGCCATGGCAACGCTAATCTACACGATTCTTCGCACCTGATTTGATGTGCAAGCTAAGCTAATTGTCGAAATATGCTAGTGATGTACCCATTTCAATATCGGAAAATTTTGCAGCATAAACTTTAAGCTCAGGGTATCGATATAATTATAATTATGGTTTAAACAGGGCTTGTTAACGTTATCAAAATAATACTAAAAGTAGCCATGAAAACGTTATTTTGTAAAAGTTATAATTGATTCTGTTGTAGGCGTGATATCGGATATGTAATCTTATAACGTTATATAACGATGTTAAATAACGTTATATGTTGTTACAAATTAACGTTAAGAATAGCGATACCAATTAACTATATAAATAACGTAACCAATTAGCGTTATAAATATCGTTACTGCTATGTGATATGAAAGTCTGTTCTGTTTTTTAAAATAAAGGTACCTAAAGTTTGTCTGTCGCCACACTGTACAATACGCGATGTATTTATGTGTTCACAGCGAATCCGTCATAAAATCAATCAGTAACGTTATATGAATTTACTGGTAAAAATTGCTAAACAGTAACGCTAAATGCTAAACTTTATCATACCTATTAACGTGAATTTTACTGGTTAGTTTATATGAGTATGATGATAAATGACGCCAAAAATATCGTTACCCAGCATAACGATACCTACTTAATATAAAACAATAACCCTGTTTGTGTAACAAACAGTGTGTGTTTAAGAATATGAAACATGTTTACCAAAGAAATTAAACACTCTGTACAGAGTCTGAAATTTTCTGAAATTCAGACCATTTCAGACTCAGTCTGTCGTCAGTGTCACATTACGTCACTGTCAGTTTAGGTAGGACGGAAAATCGATTGTATCGTTAATAGGGAAAGCGCGACTTTATTGAAATTTGTTATTAAATAAAATGAATATATGTTTATTTCACAACAACTTAAAAATGTGAATCATTTATCGCGCCAATTAATGATGCAGATATCTGTTTGAATAATTTAATTTATAATATAAATATAAAAAACATCATGTTATTGTGGGTCATAATTTGTACAGCTCCGTGGTTAGCAGCATCTTGGTACTTCCCTTTTCTATGGGGAATCATATACATTCAAATATTAGCTATTTGCTTGGGGCTGGCTATAGTGGCTCTTACATTATGGGGTCATATTGCGTTGTCATCTCCTCATCAAACCTCCTTATTTTTAATTGAAAAGGTTGAAAAAGAGGTACGACAACTAGAGGAAGCTTTGAAGGTCAGCCTTTACATTATATATATTATTAAGATTAATTCATTTAAAACTATTAAAACGAATTCTACATTCCTTAAACTTCATCCACTTAACTAATCTGGTTGTATGAAACAAAGTATGTAAACCCCTCACAAAACTCTTAAGTAAAAGTAAAATAATATACAATTTTCAATTTGGTTTATTTTGTTCATTTATATAGGAGGATCTGGGCAGCTGGCTGAAGACAACAAAAAGAACTCACTTGCCAATTATATTTGGACGTACTGTGGACAGTCAACTACAACTTTTAATTGACTATGTCCTGAGGGATTTTATAACTAAATGGTTAAAGGAATTCTCTCATAAACCAGAACCAGTGGTGGACAAATTTAGGGAACACATTTGGGGGGCTATACAGAAACTGTATGAGAGATTGCTCAAAGTGGATGCGGAGAAACTCCTAGCTGGTGATATGGTCATAAAAATAACACAACATTTTGAGAGGATAAGGATTTCGAGGAGTTGTGCGTAAGTATGCACATTGATTTTTAAATAAATATAAATATATATATAATATAAATATATACGGGACAAATTACACAGATTGAGTTAGCCTCGAAGTAAGTTCGAGACTTGTGTTACGAGATACTAACTCAACGATACTATATTTTATAATAAATACTTATAATCAAGGCCCAGGTCAATCAGAGAAAGTTCGTTTCTCATCATGCCCTGGCAGGGATTCGAACCCGGGACCTCCAGTGACACAGACAAGTGCACTACTGCTGCGCCACAGAGGCCGCTAATCATAAATCTTTACCAAGTTTATAGACTTCTCATGTAATGATTCTTCTTCGAAGTACGTAATTAGCTTATATCTTAACATCCATAATATATATCCATATCCCTTGCGGGGTTGTCAAAGCCAACAGTCTTTGAAAAGACTGATAGGCCTTGTTCAGCTGTTTGGCTAAATGATCGAATTGAGATTAAAATACAGGTTGCAAGCCCGTTGCCTAAAAGAAGAATTCTAAGTTTATAAGCCCAGCCGTTAATCACATTTTACGACATCCATGGTTCTTTAAAAAGTTAAGATACACAGACTACTTACTATAGCTGGAATACTTATATTTCAAAGGTTGTTCAAATATACCAAATGTCATCATAAATTTTATATTTAATTTAATGTTAGTTTCAAGTTGAATAATACTACAAGTTGTAATGAAATTTTATAGATTGGAACTAAACCAAGCACCAGTATTTGCTCTATCACCACATTTAATGTCCTGTGAGACGGAACTGCACTACTTGCGACAGATCAGTGAGCTTATAATAATGTTCCTGATGCCTCGATGCTACTCCCTGGCACCTGCCTCGCATCTCATGAGAGAAATATTGGCATGCAAAGGTATTAAAAACATTTTTAGAGCTCTTTATCATAATTTAGGGATGTTCAATAATTTGGTCTCTTTTTCATATGTGTGTTTGCAATTGCACTCTTAGGGTCAGTTCAACATGTGCTGTTGACACAGTAGTCAATCAGTCACTTTTCTTTTATAAATACAAATGTAAGGATTGTCTGTGTTTCAGTTCTACAACCAGCAATAGATTTGATCACAGAACCAGATTACATCAACCAAAAGATTATACAATATCTAGAGGCCCAGAAAGAGGTAAATGCCATGCACATGAGAACCCACGAGTATGCCAAGACGTTTGAGGATTACATAAGGCTGATCAACAACTGTAACAACGTCGACACACTGAAACGGTTACGGTATGTGATTATTGCTGTATTTGGCTTACTCCATATTGTACCTTGTTATGATAGGAATTCATTGTTTGACATATCTATACTACGCAAGGAATTGGGGGATATTAATCTCTCATACGGAAATTACGGGAAATATATGGCCCTATTCTAAAGTACCACAAATAAACCGTGTATTTCATTTGTAATTAATTAAATTTTTTTAGCTATGATATTGTGACACAAATCATGCAAGCAACCACCCTACAAAACGTGAAGCGTGCTAAAGGTATAGACATAGAAGAAATTGAGAAGAACAGTGGAACCCAACACAACATTAGTCGTCAGCAGATAAACGATGCTAAGAAACTCCGGAGGTACATAAGTCAGTTGACCATAGCCAAAGAGGAATGCGAAGCGGCGTTGAGGAAACTGGGGTGGGATGGGGCGTTTCCTACTGTCGAGTCTGGTAATAATAAGGTATTTATTACAGATATTGTTATTATTCTTCTTTCAGTTTTATCAGTTTATTGTTACTGTTGCACAATTGATAAATTTATAGCAATAAGTTCACCTTTTGTATAAATGATTAATTAAAGTAGAATTCCTAAATCTAGCTAGATTCATATCTTCTACTTTGTTAATTTGAAGTTTGAAATTGCTTGATTTTTGATTACGACACTTCAGACGTGACATGCATTCAAAAGAGACAAATAAACTGTTCCTGCTTATCCTTTATTCTATTAAAATTTTTTTGCTGCGCATCACCATCGATGAATAAATCTCTCAACTATTTGATTAGAATCAACATAGACTCTTTAACTCATACATTTCAGACTCTACCACTACACAAAGTAATGGAAAGCGTTACCGGTCGTCGATACCTCTCCATGTTTCTAGAAACTATGTGTTCGCAAGGGTTAGTCGGATTTTGGACTGCAGTGGAAGAGTTAAGGCACAGCCCGCGGAGTAGTTGGCATCAGCTTGGTGCTGAAATTTTTTATACTTACATTAGATCGCCCAGTGCTGAAGTTAAAGTTGATAAGGTTAGTGTTTTCTTGTCTTCAAGATTATGCATGCGATCATCACGCTTCCTTGTCAGAAAGATAGGCAGAAACTACATCTTTTAATTGATAAACTGTGGTTAAAGAACCTTCCATATTTAATTAGGTTCTATGTTACCTATAATTTCTTACTATAAGAACTAAAGTAAAGTGGCTGAAGGTGCAACTGGAAACACTCATACACAAGAGACGGAATGGGTTACTCTTAGATAAGACCTATTATTATTGGACCTAAAATGTTTTACTCCATCATGTTGCAGGATACAAGGAAAAGAATGGAAGGATTTCTATTAGGAGATAAGGGACCAGAAGTTTTTTACGAGGTTCAAGACACGGTGGTCGATACTATACAAGAAAAATATTATTCTTCATTTCTATTGAGTGACCAGTACACGGCTTTGGTAGCTGAACTGGCTACTGAGGAAGCTAACAAAGGTAAAACGATTTTGCTAATATTATAAAGGCGAAAGTTCGTAAATTGAAAGGGTTGGGATAAAAAGTAATGAACGAATTTTCATAAAATTTTGCAGTAATACGAGTATAACTTAAGCATTAGATTAACGTAATAAGTTAAAAATTACAGAGATTTTGGGCAGGCGAAATTGCGAGTAACAGCACAAAACAAAGAATTCCCATGAGATGACAGCCTCTTGACTCATTCGATGTGTCAACCGACTTCTTAGAATGCATAGAAAATTTTAATGTTACACATTAAAATTTTCTATGCATTCTAAGAAGTCGGAATATAGAATTATTTATTTTTCTATGCTTAGTTTTTTTCACATTTAACTTAATAAATAATTTTCCAGAAAGGAAAATGTTTTGAAGTAAATTGGCATTTCTCTATTAATTTACAGAAATAAACTCGGAGCGATCGCCTATAGAAGATCGACAGCTGTCAAATGAATCTGTATCGTCAGCTGAAAGTGTGGCGGGAACCATTCACTTAGCTGAACATTCCACGTACGCCCGGCGGAAACTGGACCAGTTGCAGGAGAGGCATAATAACAAGATTCAGGTAATTTTATCTATAACTATTTGTTCGACGCGGATTTAGACCTCGCGTAAACTTAAAATTTTTACAAAATTGTAAATATCTCAAACTACTACTTACTACTACTTAACCGATTTTGATGCTCCACGAATTTAAAAATTCCATTTAACATATATTTAAAATTTCATTAAAATCAGACCAACTTTATAATGCCATACCAATCAGGTTCCTCGAGGTTCGTCGCTTACATTCTTTGTATTAAAAAAATATCTAACCTTCCCACATTTCTACTAAATTGCAATTATAGCCCGGAATAATATAAACTAAGAAATAAATTTAATTTACTGTCCGATTTCGGATTCTCACCAAAGAGGGCGATAAACCTGTTCAAAATACAAGAGTACAATTATTATTTCAGGCTTTAGCGGCTCTACGTGCATCTCTCAAGCCGAATTCTCCAGCACTTTCGATGTTAGAGAACGAAGTGGAGAAACTGGCGGGAGAACAAATGCGTCTGGAGGCTCACCTGGCGAGGACCGACACCTGGGCCGAACACCTGGGGCGGTGGCGCGCTTCTGTTCACAGCGCGGAGGTAACCTTTTTCGTTACTTCTAGAATATTCGAGATTTTGAAGGGAGAAGTGGAGGAACTGGCGGGAAAACAGATGCGCCTGGAGGCTTCTATTATTTTTGTGCGCAAGTTAGCAGAGAAAGTAGGGAAATAGATGTGTATACTTGAAGGAGATGTAACCGCATTGGCTTCCTACCAATGAAGTGAAATTTGCACACACAATTACATCTTTATCCCTTACTGGGTAGACAGAGCTTGAAACCACATCTGGCTTGAGCTTGGGCAGAGTGAGCTTTACGTCAACCAATAATGTGAAACCAAAAGATACAACAATTATTAAGTGATGTTGAATAAAAATTATGAATTTGAATTTGATAGCCAAGCCTTGAAAAGAATGAAAGGCCACAAACAGCTGTAAGACTTTATGATGCAATTGACTTTCAAATAGTGGCGGGTTGCTAGCACATCGCCTTAAAGAAGAATTTCAAGATTATAAGCCATTCTCTTGATTGTCTTTTACAATAAAAATGTAAATAAAATATAATATAAATTAAATTTGTAGATAGTAGAAGAATCGAAGCCGCCCCAATTCGTGATAGTGGTGCACATGGCCGAACAAGACGCCGGCGACGACGAGCGGCCCGAACAGATCTCTACGGGATGGGTTCTGCTGAAAACGCTCAACGAATTCCAGGTAATCTATACATGTGAATTATGCGAAGGAAGTAGGGATACAGGCAAATTGAAAGATGTAGTCTCTGCCTACCCGTCCGGGCAAAATAGCTTGATTTTATCTATAAAAATAATAATTATTTTATTTCGCAATACGAGGATTAGAAAAATCTGGATTTGCCCGTCTCCAGGTTGTGCAAAATAAAAATAACGACCTAATTATGTTGGTTGACAAAATGGTTGAACTATGTACTTTGACTTAGAGAATGAATATAATAATAGAAGAATTTTATGTTTTTTTACAGGATTTACATCGAAAACTAAGGCCTATGTGTGCAGAATTGAAAAACTTGGAGTTGCCATCAAACTCATTCAAATTTCTCTTCGGTAAAAATGATAAAAACTCCTTGGAGAAGGCGAAACAATTAATACAGAAATATTTAGAGGTATATATATTATAGAAACACCATCTTAATATCACACATTTTTAAATACCTACCGTTAGTATTCTAATATTCCAACTTTGTGTAAAACGCGTTTGAAGTACCTACATTTCATGAGATTGGTTAAAGTTCTTTAAAAATCAGACAGGAAATAAATAATTGTAAATTTTTACTTGCAGTTTGTTTTAGAAGACGACAGACTGAATCAATGCGAGGCTTTGTACACATTCCTAAACCCAAGCACCGAGTACCTGAAACAGGGAGACTTACCAAAGAAAAACAAGTTCTCTTTCTCTACTTTATTTAAGAGGTATGTACGCGTGACCAAAAAAAATATTAATTAGTTTTTTTTTTATTTACAAACTTCCTGGTGGTAAGCATGATGAGGCCTTAAGTGGTGCACGCAAGCTTAAATGGTGCCTATTCACTCTTACCTTGTATGTATGTATTTATAATACTTTTTGAAAAATATGTTATTGACATATTTTTCGTTGTTTTTTGTTGCACCAATGATTAGTGCTTTTGTTTTACAATATCCTCAGGAATAAATGAAATGAGTCTATTCTCTTTTAAAAATCTAAACAACAGAGTCACATTTTGATTGGTTTTTTTTTTAATTCTTATTTAGTAACTTAATTTTTTCATTAAAAAAAATCGTCATATGTTTTCACAGTACCAGTAGTGAAGCAACGAACAGATCGTCGCAAGAAAAAGACCTATCATTCACTCATTTGTCTGCGGACGAAGACGAAATATCGTTATTGCTGGAAGGCAATGGAGATCCCAACAAGAGCATGACCAATTCTATGCGAGGTAAGTTTAAAGCCTTTGCTTAAAACGACGAAAATTTTAAATTTGCTTTTTTTTTTAATTAAAAAATATATGCAATGACAAAGAATACTTGCGAGTTACATAATAATTGTGATTTATGTCATCATATTACCTAATAGAAATGTGTTTGCGAGCTTTAAAACTGTACACACATACATATAGTCACATCTATATCTTGGGGGTGGACAGAGCGAACAGTCATAAAAAGAACGAAACGCCACATCAGCTTTATGATGGAAATGAGATTTAAATAGTGATAGGTTGCTAGCTCATCGCCTAAAACCTAAATAAATCTAAATATGTATATAAAGGAGGACACTGACTGACTGATTGACTTATATATCAACATACAGCTCACCTGGGTGTGCTGGGTCTGGGAAATTTTGCATGTAGTTTCCTTATGTGGTGGACCACATAAAGAAACTACATGCCAAAAAGCCCCCGTAAGGTCCCGCTTAAAGCTCCAGCGGTAAATCCTCTCTTGGTGCACCCTCCCGCTGTCCAGTTTCATGTAACAGCGATAGCTTTTCGCGCGATAAAAACGGCGTCGCGCGGGCCGTACTACGGGGGCTGGGGTACACTACTAGTATATACCGTCGGAATGGAAAATCGCTCGCAAAACCTACTGACAAAATATACATAGAATAAAAATAGTAATTTGTTAATTAATCGCTAGGTGGCGCAGTGCTAGGCGAAGAACGAGATAGTATAGCGGAACCATTGTACGCGTTACTGAGCGAAGTGTTCGACATGCGCGGCGTGTTCCGCTGGCTCAGGAAGACCTTGGTCACCTTCGTGCAGATCACATACGGCAGGACCATCAACAGGTATGTCTCCAATAGAACTTGTTATACAGGGTGCCTGGTAAATCGCGTTGGATATATAAAGGGGACAATCAAAATCTGATTCTAGTTCCAAATTATTTAAAAAATATCCTAATATAAACAAAATGAGGTTATTTCACAACTACAAATTAAACAAAAAAATATATTTAAGAACTTTCTCGTGAGCAATGTATGTTCGTACCATTTAATCCTGTAGGTAATTAAATGAACTTGTTTGTTTTCAATACAGACAAATAAAAGAGACGGTATCGTGGTTGTTCTCCGAACAAATGCTGCACTATTACATCAGCGTGGTTCTCAAGTCTTGGTGGCCAGGAGGAGTTTTAAGTGAAACTGTGCTCAGCCGCAATATGCAGGACAAAGGTGAGGAAAAGATTTATCAAACTTTAAATGCAAATAGACATCTCATAATAAGACATTTTTTATAATACTAGTTGATGCCCACAACTTTGTTTGTGTGGTTGAACAATTTTTGTTAATCATTCCTATGTTTGTATAGTTTATCTGGACCATTATGGTTCTCCGTCAAGTGTCCCAGTTTTTAAAATCATTTATAGCCTATATGTATGCAGAGATCGTGGCAAGTGGAAAGAGGTAGTCTCTGCCTACCCCTCCGGGAAAGAGGCGTGATTTTATGTATGTATGTATGTATAGCCTATATGTGCCTGCGATTAGCGTGTACAAACAGGCTTTTTTTTTCAAATATTTACTCTCCTACTGTGTAATGTAAACAATGTGCATGTTTTTGCAAATGTATTGTTTCTTGTTATAGAACACACACGCACCCTGGCGTTGCAACAGCTGGACGAAAGCGTAATAGACACGTTCTCTTCACTAGTGGGCGCGCCCGCCGCCGCTCGGGGAGCACACAAACTGTTCTACACGATACAGAATACGACGCATAACAAACAGCTGTTCTATGTGAGTATATGGCTTTCAAACTATTTTTACCCGGCTTCAAAAGTTGGGTTATGATGTCTATAGCGGGTGTGGTGTTTCGGGAACGACCGCCAATAAAGGAAAGATCTTCCTTGTGTCGAAGCTTGTATTTATGCTCCATTCCATAGAAATTCTGATTGCGCGATTTAGACTTCGTCAATATTCGTTGAATAGTTAACTGTGACTGTGATTGACCGATGACGTGTGACGGCAGCTAAAAGATAGCGTAATTTACACGTTTTCTTCACTAATGACACACATACTGTTCTACATTCTCACAATATCTCTTTTAATTTGTTCACCAGGTAAAGTAAAGAATTTTAGAATCCCATTTAGAAAGGGGAACATAAAACAAAATTTTTTTTAATGATGTTTGTGAATTTTTGATTTTTGTTACGATATAAAATGCAATAAAATAATTAAATTTAAGAATTTATCAATTATCGCATTATAATTTTCTTGCACCACATATACATAGAAAATGATAATATTGAAATAATACTTATATAAAAGTTTTACTCAGTTTTAATTTGTATAAAATGTCGTATATAATATAAGACAAAAATGCACGTTATGATCACGCAGGACATTGGTTCTAGAGTATAAATGCTAAGGGCTAAAATTAGTATTAAAATTACTATAATAGTTGCGTATGACCTGGTGTTGGAGATTTTGGTAGTGAGCTCAACCTTTTCTGGCATTTTACTTACGTCTGATATAGTCTGAAAAAAATAATTAGGTAAGTAAATTAGCTATTTCATTTTAAACAGGGTAATGAAGATAGCACGATAGTTAAACATACATACATATGGTCACGTCTATATCCCTTGCGGGGTAGAGAGAGCCACCAGTCTTGAAAAGACTGAATGGCCACGTTCAGCTATTTGGCTTAATGATAGAATTGAGATTCAAAATTTCAAATTTAAAAAAAAAATAGGTTGCTAGCCCATCGCCTAAAACAGAATCCCAAGTTTGTAAACCTATCCCTTAGTCGCCTTCTACGATATCCATGGGAAAGAGATGGAGTGGTCCTATTCTTTTTTGTATTGGTGCCGAGAACCACACGGCACGATAGTTAAAATTGAAAATAATTGAAGTTTATGATTGTATATTTACTTACACTGAAATAAGTTGCATTTTCTGTATTGACAAACAGTATTTTTTCTCCCAAAATCGTCTCTGTGGATAAAGTAAATTTATTAATATAATTATTATAAATAAGTATACACGGAAAAAAATACAGATTATTTATAGTGCGCTACCCATGAAAACAGTTAGAGATATGTGTTTTGGATTACTAATTCAACTTTTGAATTAATATCCAAAACACAGACCAATTAGAAAAATTGTTCGTTATCCACCATGATCTGACTAAAGAACGAACCCAGGATAAAAAAATCCAGGACAAATAAGAAATTATATTTACATATAATTTGTAATAAACTTTCACTCTCAAATATCTTTTTCATAGCTAAAAATCACATAATTTTTTAGTTCTGAGTGGCCCTAAAAAGCATTAGACAGGAGGAAGGGAGGGAGAGTTTGTCTCCTAACATGAAAAACCTATCTTACCACTACTATCCACACCTATACTATTAAGTTCATCAATTTCGCCGTGCCTGATCTCAATAGTATTGTAGTCTTCACTGTATCGGTGCATTTCGGTTGCCAGTACGTCTGCAAAATCCCCTTTAACTCTATATTTAAATCGTCTTTGGATTTCGTTCAGGAATAAAAACGCTCTGGAGCGTTGACATGCCTGTAAAGTTCAAAATTAATGATTTTAGAATTACAGTCTAAATAATTGGCACTATAACAAAGTACTGTGCATCCAGATTCTCTCTCTTTCCCTCTTTGTATCGATTGCATTCTTAACTGTGTTGGTTTTGAGTTATTTAAAGTTTGAGTTAGTCAGCATCAATCCAGCCACCAATTTTTCTTGTTAATTTTTAATGCACAGGTTGCTAATACTTTTAGTTCTTAAATCGCCTTTTAAGATTTTTCACTTTGTCAAAAACAGCAGGAAAATCCAGCGTTTAAAATTTTTAATTTTTATGTACATTTTTAACGTATTTCATTGTGTTGTTCATGTCATTGGGTTGAAGAATAATTTATTTAAGCCTTTTCTATTCATTTTTCATAAGAACAAATACACATTTAATGGATACAAATGTGTAGTCATGGCAGGAAGGTTGTTTTAATTTTTCACGAAATTATGAAACTTACCTTGTCCGTGATACAGAAATAAAAATGTGCTTCTTCTAAAATGTAGTGGAACAAATAATGCCCGTGGAAATATGTCATCTTCCCTTTCCCAGGAGAAAGTTTGGACATAACTTCTTCTAAAATCTCCATAAAATTACCGTCGCATGAAGCATATTTCGATTTGATTATTTTATTACATGCTATGGCACTGAATAGTATAGGCATTTTTACTTTTGAATTTTTTTCACGATTTCAAGTTATTAAAGAATGATTGATGAAGAACTCGAGGAAATAATTATACGTTAAATTTGAATTACATATCTTCTATTTTTAATTTAATGTCTTTATTATACATATATATTTTGAACACTCACTCTATTGTAACTGAACATACAGCCTTGGCCAAAAGTCTTAGGCACCCCCAACTTTTATTAAAATAATGAAGTAAAACAACTTTTATTTTCTATATTTATTTATTTCTTAAAAATCAGGTTAATATAAACAAGAAAAGCTTAAAATCTAGTAGGTCCACCTTTAGATTTTATTACTGCACTGATTCGAGCCGGCATGCTGCGTACTAACTTTGTACACTCATTCCTAGAAATACTGTTCCATTCTTAAACTAATGCATTTTTAATGCACTTTTTGATGAAATACTATGCTCCTTGATCCTCTGCTTTAAAATACCCCAAAGATGCTCAATTGGGTTGAGGTCTGGAGACTGCATCGGCCAATCCAGCACCTCAATATTATTTTCAACAACCAACGCATCACTATCCCTGACTTATGACACGGTGCGTTGTCTTGCTGAAAAATGACGCCGTCTAGGTTGAGGTTACCGTAAATGCTTATTAGCGATGGTATTAGACGAGTTTTGAGTACTTGGATGTACTTTTCACTGTTCATACGACCTTCACAAACAAACATTTCACCAACGCCATCGGCAGCCATGCAGCCCCAGATCATAATACTACCTCTGCCGTGCTTGCCAGTATGTACAACGCAATCTGCATGGTATTCTGCGCCCATACGTCGCCTCACAAAGGTCACACCCGGTGTCCCAAAAACCTGGTTGAGGAAAAAACAATACCTATTAGGAAATTGATTATAATTTGTAATATTAGAGTGGAACTAAAAAGGAAAAGTTCTTAATTATAAGAAAACTACTAGAATTGACTCACCTTAAAGTTAGATTCATCAGACCACACCACATTAGCCCAATCTTCCTCTGTGAAATGTTGGTACTGCAAAGCTATTCTAGGCGCTTCTTTTAATTAGTTTCTGACAGCCTAGGCTTCTTCCTGGCTTTGCAACCTTTTAGGCCTGCTTCGCCGAGTCTTCTTCTGTCGGTTCGCGAACTTTTTGACTTTCCAGCTTCATCTGACAAAGCAGCAGCAAGCGCGGATGAAGTTTTCTTCCTATTTTTCAGTGACTCTCGAACCAATTTTCTATCTTCGCGATCCGTTGTCACACGTTTTCGGCCTGCTCGTGGTTTCTCGTCGTGGGTACCGGTCTCGGCAAACCATTTGATGGCAGACTGTACAGCGCAACGCGAACATTTCACCAACTTGGCGATTTCTTTCTGGGATCGCCCTTGTTCGTGTAAAAGTGCAATTTTCACTCGATTTTCAATAGTAATTTTACTTTTTTTGGGCATTTTAGAATTAATATGATGTCAATTTGTCGCTCAAAAAAAATTACAGCTCGTTTACTAGTTGAAGTCTAGAACACAACTGGTCATATAATCACTGATGAGATTACAAAAAACTGAAATCTTTTGTTTTCGGTGACCAGGGTTTTTCATGACCTCAAAATATGCCACCTACTGTGCCAGGTAACGTTTTATGACCCTGACAATACATTAAAGATAAGTATTAATTCATTGTTTCAATAGTAAACATGGATTGTGTATTTTTAAGGGGTGCCTAAAACTTTTGGCCAAGGCTGTATATGTAATTTACATTTGTTGATATAATTTATCTGTTAGTATTTTTCCGGTGTCTGACGGTACTTTCGCCCAGCCTACACACTTCTTTACTAATAAAATCGTGTGAAGTTCAACTATTCCGGGATATCTCACGCCTACACGACTCTTGGATTGAGTGTGTGCCATTGACTTTAAATCGTGTCTGCGCTGGACTAGTTTGGAGCTTTTTAATTATATTTTCTTAAAATTTGTTATATTTGTCAATTAATGCAAATATTTTTGAAATGAATTTATTTCTGTGCAATAAAAATATTACAAAAAAGAGCGTCGGTAGTCGAATCGGTTTAAGGTGCGTGGTTAAAAAGTGTGATGCGCAGAAAGGCACAAGTTCAAATCCCACCTCGGCCATGTACTAATGACTCTTTTTAAAGTAATGTTTATTAGTTTGAATACTAACCGATGCTTTTACGGTTAGTGAAAACATCGTGAGGAAACCTGCACATTCTGACAACTGGATGTGTAACCATCGATCCAATACGGGTTAGATTCCCCTACAAAGGTCAGGTGGAAGTCGCTTCGTGCAAAAACCTGACCCACCCAATCCAGGATCCATATTCAAAGCCATACCCCGGGCTCTTCTCCAGAGAGGTGAGGAGGCAACCGGGACTAAAGCCAGGATACTGATAACTATTTTAAGATCTGAATTGTTTTAATTTTGATTATTAAATTATTAAATTGTTTTAATTGTTTTAATTATATATATAATATATAATTAAAACAATTCAATTAATGATATATAATATATCATTAAGCCAAATAGCTGAACGTGGCCATTCAGTCTTTTCAAGACTGTTGGCTCTGTCTACCCCGCAAGGGATATAGACGTGATCATATGTATGTATGTATGTATTGTTTTAATTCTGGTAATATTATTTCTGCTCGTGGTACTGTTCAGATGTGTGTACACTGTACAGTACTATAAGTCTCCAGTCAAATGTGCCAGAGACAAATACATACATATAAAAGATACATCATCATCAGTTTTTGTCTCTGTGGTCGTCCGTCTGCGACAAGAATCCGAGTGTGTATGTCAGGGTTTTACACGAACCGTCTTGCCTGACCTCCGCAATCTTGCACGGGTAGATATAAATAATAAATAAATTTATGGAAAATAGTCTTATAAACAGGATTTGCAAGATTTTCTGTTTCCAGCACTACTTTGTATTGTAGGCCAGTGCAATATGTAGTTCCTATCACGCGGATTAGCGTGCGATCTTGTTCGCATTCTAAAATTATTACATTGTCGGTGGAGCGCGGCCGTCACGCCACAATGTCTCCGATACTCAATCAATGCATTAAAACGCGACAAATGTTCTTAACTCCGATGCTATTTCTATTTTTGCTATATTTCTTTTGTCTAGTCTGGAAATTGAAAATTGTAATTCAAAGAATCGTTTTATATGAATGTAAAAAAAATATTCAATTAAATTTTTGTTTGGTAATACCTAATTATGTATCTACAAACATTGTAAAGTGAATAAAGTCTCTTCTTCTACGTCCCCCTGTCTTAATTGCACCAGGGCTGTCTACTTTACTGTTAAGGAAGTAATGGGGAATCCACTATTATGGGGGAGCAAACAAGAAATATTTTAAAATAATTGTTTCTTTATTTCAGGAACTATTCGAACTTGTGCTGCTAGAAGTGTTCCCTGAACTAAAACGCTACACTTGAAACTACCAGCCGGTGGGTAAGATGACAATAGATATATACCTAATGTTTGATGAAGTTTATACTGTACAGGGATTTTATCTGAAAGTAACGGTCGAAAAGTAATTTCCTCCTTATATTTTGATACTCTTATGAGGCATTCCGTTTTATATATTTAAAAACGCGACTGATGATCTTTTATAATTTTAGAATCTAATATAAAAAAGTCTTTTATAATATTATTTTCTATTTCTGATCTCATTTTAAATGTATGTTTCGTAGTATGTAGTAGATTAGTCTTTCTAAGTACATTCATAAGTTATGTAAACAGCCGTTGTGATTTGAAGATCTCGAAATGGAAAACAACCTGTACTCCATTTCTTTAGGTACTGAGATAAAGGTAAAAATATTGAAATGTCTTTTACACAAATAATACGGTTGTAAAATAAAATATGGTTTATACCAAAAGCATTCTGACATCTGTTATATCATTTTGTTTTTATTACCATGGTTGAAAATTCTAAAAAAAAGACGTATCCAGCTCGTTTACCTATATTTCAGCACCTAAAAAACATATTATTGATTAATTGCAAGTGTGGTCGGGTGTGTGATCGTTTGTGCCATAACGTAAAGTAGGATGCTTTAGCACAGTTGTTACCTGACATATCTAGCATTTAGATTATTTGATGTAGACTGCGTTGTTTTCCTTCAATGTGGCCTGAAGTCTTATGAGTAACGCTGTTTCTTCGTAATCCTGTCAAGTTGAATTTAATTTCGTGTCCCTGGAATTACGTTCAACCGTCGACTTGATCTTATTAATTATTGAATGCGACGGCCTAATATGCACATTTATGTAGGGGCTGGATTTCTTGTCCATTATGTGAACTGTTTATTTTACAATTTGTCTTGGTACTGAATATAAATAACCTATAAACTTATACCTGTTGTTGGTGCCACGTACATACTAATTTTTATGTAGATTTGTACATTTCATTTACCAGTCCTATCAATTTTGTTATGCAGACTGTGCCAAACAATTCACATTATCTATAGCCAAATACTATAAGGTTATTTCTACTTGGCATGCTGTACTTCATTAAATGTAACATTCTCTAAAATGGTCTTCTAAAAATAGCCTTAAAATTATAAAAATGAGCCTACTTATAAGTGAAATCTTTGTTTTAAATTTAAAATCCAGTTAAAAATTAAAAAAACCAATCACACCAACAGTTAATAAAATTAAAAAGCACGCACGATAATCTCTTTAAGCTCTCTCTACCAAAACTTAGAATTATTGTATAAAACATAACAATTAAGTTTAAACCCCACCGTAATTAATTCTCTAGTCTTTCTTCAGTTATATTCCTCGAATTCTTTTCAAAAAATATTATTCCGAATTATTATCTATTTTGGAGAATATAATTATTTTTATTTTATAGTAGGTACACTTCTCATGGATATATTTAGAAGTGAGATATAATAAGTAAATCACGGGTATAAAATACTCGTATGTAATTAAAAATATAAAAAAGTAAACTATGTAAATGTCTATACGTAATAAGGCGGATCAGTTTCTTTTACTCCACTATGTAAAATTAAATAATTTTTAACATATAATCTACTTATAAGCACAAAATTGGGAACTAATAACACTATAAAATATTTTTTTATTTTGTACTCTTTTTCTGATGGCTTTACTTGTAAAATCACTAGTTAACTAAAACTTGTTTTAAAAACATCGTACCAGTCTGTTTTGATGCTACCTATCGGATAAGTGTTATATTTGCTGTTGTTGACTAAGAGTAATTTTATCTATGAATAACTATCTGTATGTTGGAGAAAATAAAGTATTATTATGTAAATTACCTTAATGACGTTTTATTTTTGTTTCCTAAATAATAAGTGATTAATTTAAGTTTATATCATCGAAGAGAACTCGTCGGTAATAATAATGGTAATAATGGTTCCACCCTTAATTCTTTGTGGTATTCGTTTTATATATGAGGATGGGGTTTAAATAAAAAGGCTTGTTATTCGAATAATTCTATTTTTAATAATTTTCAGTACAACAGTTTTAACACCACCCGAAGGAGGCTTCAAAGGTGTAAAAGCTGTTTATTTATTACCTAAATTACTTACGTGTAATTGTAACAAAAGTTATGAAAAAAGGAAATTTAATTTGGCACACTCAGCATGTTCAAGATTTTTCTTTTTATTTTTATTCAAACAAATATGAAATAATAATATTTTATCCAATAATTACAACATTAAATACGCGTTGTGCGTTAGGTGTGTGCATATTTGTGCATTTTGCAAGTTAATTCGACTTCGTTACATTGGTATGATTATTAAAATAAAGTTTTAATGCAATAGTTCATGTAATATAAATATATATATACGTATAAATTAGCTTTCCATCATTGATAACCCATTCAAAATTTCACAAAGCATCTGGTATCACAGCACTCACATTTTTAAACTTCACTTTCCTTATAAGCTATTTAACAAAACAATTTACATAAAATATATCCTTAAAACTAAGATGAAACCTCATAGTAATATTCTTTACTAGCAGATGACCTTCTTAACCTCTTTGATTCAAAAAAGGAAAATTCGCGTGTTGGGTACTTCTTAAGAAAAATAAACAATTTATTCCTAATAAATTGAATAAAAGAGGGCAAAAGATGTACATTTAGAGTACTTTATTGGAATAGTCACAATAAATATATATCATTGATCATGTAGTAACTTGCAACTGGGGCGGATTTAGTTTGACACCTTGTCTATTTTTTTCTTCTGCGTAACGATTTTTACACATTACAAAACTAATTTGGACTATTAGGCGCTATTTAAATACCAAAATAATAATTTTAAATGCATTCAAAACACTGCATTTGAGTGTTAAATGTTTATTAGTACACTTATATCGTATATGTTATATAATTTATATGTTACAATATTTTAATATACACACGTGCTGAATTCTTTAGAAGAATAATATAACGGTGGGTGCACGAATCGACTTGATCAATCAATTGATTCGTTACTTGAAAGAACTTGCGTGGCGATTGAGAGACACGTTTCGAACAAGTTATTGCGGGATAACGTATAAATAAAATATATTTAATAAAAAATATTGATTGTTGTATATAATTGTATTTTATCAGTTATCCGTTGCCTCCCGTCCTATACTACCTTAGATTAAAACACCCTGTGAAACTTCATTACGCCCTCTGGTGTTGCAATCCAGAAACCGAGAGTAAATATTGATTAAATAATTAATTGTTTTTTTTGTGACAAACGTAGTTATTAACTAAGTATCGGTGTGATATGACGTGTGCATAGTTTTGGAATACAAATGCACAGAGTGCATCGGTAATAAAAAAAAAATGTCATACTATAACGTATCAAGTTAATATAAATAAACTATTATTTACAATCCAATATTCATACAGATTTGTTTGACAAAAATGTCATAAGTAATTAAAACTAACTATTTACATTGATATTTTATTGTCACCATATTTTTCCTGGTGAATTAGTTCTAAGTTAGCGGATTTTTATTCAAACAAAACCATAAAGAGATCGTCAGTATTTTGTTTTATGTTTTCGTAAATATTGTGCAATTCTTCAGAAGTCAATGATCTTGGAATATACATAAATTTTGACAAACATTCCGAAATTCAGTATTCATGCTTGTGATCCCATACCATCTACTCGTCTTTTATACCATACCTACCGAATAAATAAATATATAACAGCCGCCGCCCGTGAGCCATCGCGAGCGGTAAACGGCTTGTATAAAAATAATAAATGTTATTCCTAGTTTTCTCCATTCACTTAGATATATAAAGTAATAAAATCCATTCATCATGTATACTTGATAATTAATTTCTAATTCTTGTTTGTGTACTGCGCTACCACGCCAGGGACGCCCTACTGTTACACAGATGGGTACCGACTTTCATAGTGTGCTAGCGAAGTAGAATATAACCTACTTTTTATTTCGATAACTTTAATGACAATGACAAAGTGTTTGCTTTGGATGTTATTATATGTAAATAAATAATCAATTTGACCCAAATACATTTAGTTAATATGCCATTGATGAATTGGAGCAAGCTTTGTTAATCTTCATATAAAATGTTCTTGTTATAATTAACCAACCTGTATATTTGAATGCCCCTCATAACATCACCATTCTCCAATCATGGTGTAGTCATCAGCATCTAATTTATCTATAACCAATTGCCTATTTCTATAAACTATAACAATAATTCAAATATACTGGTAAACATACATGTCTTATTCATAATAAAACACATATTTATCTGACGGAGTAACGACGAATATTACGTTAAAAATTTAAGTTGATCTGAAATTAATCTTATAGAACTGTCAATAACAGCTTTACTAAGCTAAACTTTTCAACTGAAACCTTGTTTCAAATTTAATCGCAAAATATTTCTTTTAATTACTAACAATGCGATCTTATCGACCTACAACATCCCTTCGGATTTCAAAATCTGCAATTGACGATTATTAGGTATCGAAATCCGAATGAGCAAAAATAAATCGATTAAGTATCGATAAACGCAATAAAGTTATTCCATATTTTTTAAATAGAAAACCTTACTGCTGTATTCTTTATAGTGCACATGGAAGTTTAACTTTACATAATTATGTAGAATTATACAATATCAATTTAAGGTTATCTTCATTTGCGACACATAACTTGCGAATATCTGAGTAAATGTTGAGAACTTGGTAATTATTCTTTCACTGTGACAGTTCGTTTGTAGCTATGTTGGATTTCGTAAAATGGTTAATAAGGGATTCCATTAGAATTGCCTTGCAGGGTTCTCAGTCCAATTTGGACATGACGTTTAACGGGATGTAAGTTACGCACTACAGCCATTGTCCATTGTTTTTTATACGTCAATTTGTGGTTTAGTTCAGGCGAAAGGATGCAGGGTGACTGGTTCGAAGTCGTCGTGTGTCGCAGGCCGGTGCGGGGGCGGCGGTGGCGGAGGGAGCAAACTGGTACCCTCCGGGATATACACGTTGGTTACGCGCTCCTGTCAATTCAGAACGCTTATGTAAGAACTGTGAGCAAAATCTGATCGAAAAATTTAGTTGAACAGTTTTGTCGGAGAGTTTGAGAAGGATTTAAGTATTTATTACGTACCTGACTTTTGTCGTACTTGAAGATGCCCTGAAACCTATTGGGCCTAGTGGTTCTCTCGAGGCCTTCAACTCCCGCGCCGGTGTTACAGCTGTAGTTAGGGTTGTGAAAGGAGATGTGACCGCTCGACTCTCGGTAGTTCTCTTTCAGTTCGCCACCGCGTTCGCGATTGATTTTTACTGAAAATTATAATTTTATTGGTCAAGATTGGAACGTTACATTAGCTAAAATTTGTCTGAAGATGCAAATTTTCCATATTATAACCAATATACCTACTATGATAATGAAATACATAGAACAATTGTATGTTTACGGAACGGCGGTGGAAGCAAAAAATGAAAAATTTATTCAGATTACATAAATTAAAATTTTCACTACCTAATTGTAAAAAGATAATTCGTACAATGGGCCATTTAAGACTTTGGCTAGATAGTGAGAATCTTGAGAACGGTTGAATAAGGTACATGACCACATTACCGAATTTGCCACAAACGAAGGCGACGAAGAGTATCGCTATAATCAGGATCTGTATGATAGCTTCAACTATGATAATAGCCTCGAAGCTAGATTTAGGCGGGAGATCGTTGCGGATTATATGTGAGTTGTCGTATTACTTTGGATAGTGAGAACCTATTTTATTACGTATACTTACCTATATTTTAGAACTTACCACAAACGAAGGCGACAACGAGTATCCCTATAATAAGGATCAGTATGATAGCTACAACTATGATGATAGCTCCGAAGCTGGTTTCGGGCGCCATGGTGGGTTTTGGCGGGAGATCGTTACGAGTCATATCGGAGTAGTCGTACGACTCGGGATAGTGAGGCGGCATTTTGCTGTCCACGCGCGTTTTTGGTACTGAAAATAATAATCCTATTGTTGTTATCAATGCGATAGTTAAATCGAAAGGAACGTAAACGGATATTTCAAATGAAAATGCAAAAAGAAATAAGCTATTTTAGTGCTCGTCCGCGTGTATTATGTATCTAATTTATAGAATTTTAATAAACGACACAAATTAGACAGATTGAGTTAGCCCCAGATTTCTACGCTTGCCATCAAGACTAAAGTATATGCTTGTTAAGTTAAAAGCGGAAAAAAAATATAATCGGAGCTAAACTTAAAGAATATTCAATATTCTTCCTTAAAAATAAAATGTACCTGTTGAGCATTGTCTCGAATCTGGTTCATCAGGGCATGCGCAGATATAATCATGCACCCTGAACAGACACAGATGGGAACACCCTCCATTCTCCTCTTTACAAGGGTTCCACCCGTGTTGTTTATCAGCCGACACGGCCTTGATTTCCATAGCCATTTCCAAATCCGTTCGTATGGCTGTCACATTCTTGCCCGTTCTTTTGTCTGCTCTCATTATGGACTTCTTGTACCAATCCGTCCAGTAAATGTAATCGTTGAACTGAAAATTGTTATATTGTTACGAGTGGAATAAAAGTACTGATGTTTATTTTTTTTCTATAAGTTTCTATTCTATTGGCCAGTTAGTAAAATTTAAGTGCACGGATAAATAGTAATTTCTTACCTGTGTCATGCCAAAGGGATTTTTAGCTTCTGGGACCAGCTGGACTCTGTGATCCCCGTTCAGATCAGACGTGTCAATTCTATCTTTGAGCGCGTCAGTCCAGTACAATCTTCTTTCTTTGTAATCTATGGTTATGCCGTTAGGGAAACCTAAGTCTTGTTTGACTATTATTTTTCTATGGCTTCCGTCAAGGAATGACCTTTCTATGTTAGGATGTTCTCCCCAGTCACTCCAATAAAGATATCTGAAATAATCCCGATTAAATGTTATATTATCACTAATATTTTTTTTTGTGTGTCCAAAGAATTAAATATGTACTTAAATATTTACCCCTTTGCCGGGAATAGAGCTAACGCTCTTGGTTCTGTCAAACCCGTAATCAAGGTTTTTCGACAAGATCCATCTAATCTTGCCACTTCTATGACCTACAAAAAAGAAAAAAAAATATTAGATTTCCACCTATTTTTTTTTTTTACTATTTTTACTAATACATATTTTAATAACGATACCAACCTTGAACTCATTGTCAGTCCAGTAGATATTATTAGCGATCCAATCAACTCCAATACCATTAGGCGTATCAAGCCTTTCTCTTATAATTACTTTGGTGTCACTCATATTCAGCATGTTGATGGACCTAGAAGCATCACACATTTTCGTTACTTTCGTCTCCAGTAATTGATTTAAAATTGAAATGATTCTTGTTATAAGTAGCACTCACCGTATGACGTCATGGTTAACGTCTGTAAAGAATATCAGTTTTTGTTCCCAATGATAATCGACTGCGATTGAATTCATTACGTCTTTCAATGGTAACGTGACGTCCCATTGTTCAGGCGTGTCTAAAGATATCATAGCCACGCTTCCCCTTGTGGCAAATACCAAAAAGTTGTCGGGATGTTTTTTACATATTTTGGGATTTGGCTCGGTCTCGTTTTCGAAAAGTATGCCTGTTGGACAGGCACAGGAGTGGCCATGTGGAGATCGCAAGCAAAGATGGGAACATCCGCCATTGTTATGGCCACACACATCCTCTGGTATTCGCTCGCCCTGTAAAAATAATTGAAATCACACATAAACTTTGATTATCTTATAAACAAAACATATATTTACAGTTATGTCTGTAGAAATTAGACCTATTAATGTCAGCAACGAGTACGGACCTAAGGATGCGATTTCTATTCTTATTGTGAATCGTATGTATCATAATTACCTGAACAGCTCTTATGTCCATAAGCCCTTCCAGATTTTCTCTGATCACCAGAGGATCCCTACCGTTATTTTTGTCAGCTCTATGTAAAGCTTTGGTTTTCCAATCAGTCCAGTAGATGTGTTTGCCAACAATCACAATGCCGTAAGGATACGGAACGTTGCTGAGGACAGTACGACGGTCATTACCGTTGAAATCTGAACTTTCTATTGTGAGGACTTTAGCATCGTTCCAGTAAAGACGACCTTCGGTGCGGTCAATAGCGAGGCCATTTGGCCATTTGATGTTGTTATCCACGATGACTTGTCTGAAAAATTATCAAAAATATAAACAACTGTTGTATATTTTTAGACGTTTTTCTTCAGTTTCCAGGTGCATGCGAACCTTATCTGCAATTCCACGGAACATAAACACGCGTATATTATGTTCAATGCGTAATAATATGGTACCTACCTATTTTTGCCATCCATATCCGCTCTTTCAATTTTGGCTGATTGTCCCCAATCAGACCAAAACATGTAGCCATGTTCGTAGTGTAAAGCTATAGCTCGAGGTGAATCTGTTTAAAATAATACAATACATTAATGAGTAAATAAAAACTTATATGCAATAGATGTAGAAAATAACCAAAATCCTTTTTGCATTGAAATCTTACCTAAACCAGTCCAAACGAGAACTTTTCTGTTATTGCCATTGAGTTCTGCAACTTCTATGCTGTTGCGTCCCCCATCGGTCCAGTAAATCTAAAAATATTATTATAAATTAAAATAAATCAATAGGTTTGCATGACTTGCAAATTTATTGCCATTGTAATTTGTATTAACCACAAAAAGGCACGTGCACAAAATAAATGATGATTACCTTTCGACCTGATGAATCGATAACGATGCCGTCAGCTGTATGGAGTCCTTTTCCTACAATAGTCTCAATATTGTCTCCACCTTTATTGCAACGTTGAATTTTTCTTTCTCCAGTATCCGTCCAATAAATTTGACCTGAAAATATTTTGTATTTTACGCTGCAACTTCATATTTTGTTTGATTAAGAGGAAATAACAGTCACTATGAAATATATTCGTCTTACCAGTCTTTTGGTCAACATCCACCCCCAGGGCATTTTTCAAGGGCGGCAGTGGCAGCACAACATCAATCAAATACGGTACATCCAGAGATACTATTCGAATATCCACGCGGTGAGCAAATATCAAGAAGTTAACGGGACCTAAAGCGCACGTTCTGCCGTCCTTCTGCAAAGATATCATTAACATTAATCATTTTGTTAGCAAAATAATTGTTAAAATGGCTTATATTTATAAAGAGCTCTTACGTGTAGCTTTATTCCAATCGGGCAAGCACATGAGCGTCCTTCTGGTTTCAGAAGACAAAGATGAGAACACCCACCATTATTCTTTCCGCATCTGAAACGTAACAATACCGATCAATAGATACACCTATTTGAATCGAATAATTACATTTGCATCTCAACAAAATGCATTCAGGTGATCATTATAGAAAATTCGTTTATAACAAGCAAAAATATCTATCTAAAATCAAATAAAATATACTGAAAGTTTCTTCTGGAATTTCGTATCATCTTATTATATTTTCGTCAATCAGTGTTGTTATTTTGTATTAGCAAACGGAATCTGACTACGTCAAACATTTGAATCGTTTGGTACAGTGTTGTGCCTAGATCTGTTTAGTACCATTTTTTACATGGACGATAACAGATCGCTTTTTTCTTTTGGTATTACTTACCGACTTGGGACGCTCATCCTTTCCTTGTGAAACACCCTCACATCCATGAGTCCAGCTACGCCAGCGCCTAATGTCCGCCGGTTGGCTCCGGTAAATTTGTTAGCGGCCTGGATCGACTGTGTCTCCCAATCAGTCCAGATTACCTCATCTCCATACAGATCCAGACCAAAGGGATGAGTGAGGTGTGTTCCTGATTGGATAAGGAAATGTAAGTCATCGTATTCAAGTCTTTCTTATCCACCCACCTGATAGTTAAAGTATCTATCACTACATATCACAAAGTCTCCTATTTTCTCAATGCGTAAATCTCGGAAAATTGTGGATGGATTTTGTTCCTGTTTATAAATAAAGGTGGGTTTTCTGAGGTTTTTTGTTCATAAACTTTTAATGATTTGTTGAGTCATTTGAATCAAGTCTTCGTATCTTATCCCCCACGACAACACAATCTGTACATACATATCTTGCTATATTAGTCTGTGATCAAATCAAAGTGGCTAGAGTACCAACAGGAAAATAAGAATAAGCAGCAAATTCTCCCATAAAATTTGAGTCATAATTTACAAAGTATATCTTACCAATCAGTACTTTACGCCCGGTGCCATTGAGGAAAGCGTATTCGATAGTTTTGTTTCCACCATCGGACCAGTAAATGCGGTCATTGGGAAGATCCAGTGCCAATCCGTTTGGCCAAGTCATGTCGCCAAATATAAGCCTTCTACGATTCCCGCCGTCCATATCAGCTCGCTCGATGCATGGCACAGCACCCCAATCAGACCAATACATAACACCTCCTAAAATGATAAATAACTCCAATAAAGTCAAAGAGACATAACTCGAGTAAGTCCTCCGTGGAAGATTAACTATACAACCATATCTAAATCATAACAATGAACCGCCTTACCTTTTGGATCCACAACGATATCTCTTGGTTTATCAATTTTGTCCCAGGCTAATAGAGTTCTCATACTCCCGTTGGCATTGGCCACTTCTATCCTGTTGGTGCCGGCATCAGTCCAATACAACTTGTTGGTGATCCAGTCATAAGCCAAACCGGCAGGAGAGACTGTAAATTATGACATAGATGATGTTAGAAAAAATGTAGTTGTTTGTATTAATTTTGTTTTTATATAGCATAACTTAAAAGTCGTTCCTCCAATTTAGAAGGGGCAGGCAGAGAATACATCTTTTCATTTACTACGACCTCTGCATTCTTATTTTATTTCATCTACTTCCATGAAATCTCGTCAGTTTATGTTACACTATATAAAGGTACCTTCTCCTTCCAACATTTCCATTTACATTCTTCACCTTACTGAGATTAAGTCAAACAAAGATTGTTACTTACTAAGATTGGATCCAACAATGATTGTTTGGTGTGAGCCGTTCAGATAGGCTTTGTTGATAGTGTCCTTTTCCACGTCCGTCCAGAAAATCGAGTTGGTGTTGTGGTCCCAGTCCAGTGCTACGGCAGACTTTATATTCTCCACGGGTATCACCTGGTCCGGATTCAACAATGTGATATTCTAATTAGTATGCCATTTTTGAAACGTAATGATAGATCTGTCAATATACCTTATGTGCTTTGATGAATTTTATATAATTAATATACTCAAACAGATTGATAATGTCATTAAAATTTTTCGAGATGAAAGTTACTTGATCTCGTTAAACGTTTTTAGAACGAAGATTATCCATCGTATTTCTACTACAAAAAAACTTACATAAAAGTGTTCAGAATCTAATGTTCTGGCACAAATTTGATAAAGCAAGCAATAAAATTTGTTCATTAATGATTACCTAATATGAGGAAAAAAACCGCTATAGAATAATAACCATTAAGTCTGATAGCTTCTATTATATTCGGTGTATTGCATTGTTCAAAATGAAATTATTATTTTCAATTGTTTTTACTACAAGTATGTAACGTTTTGTAATTTCTAAATGATTCTGAGCCTGGCCTTGTCTTGCCCACTTCTGACTTCGAATTTCACCAAGTGAAGACTCATTTTTGAGTTATGTAATTAGTTTGACTGTTAACAAATGCTTTCACGGTGAAGGAAAAAAATCGTGAGGAAACCTGTAGTGTACATTGAGGCAATTGGATGTGTAGCCGTGATTCATGAGGGGTAGTTGCCGCTGTAAAGTTTGCGCAGGTCAGATGGTACCCCCATCATCTTAGTGTAAAAACCCAATCTAATATCATTTTTGAAAAGTAAGACTACCATTAATTATATTAGACGTAACATTATACTTTTGTAGTACGAGGCCTACAATCCATGCCAACTTTCGGGGACCTTTAACTTTGCCATTTTTGCGTAAAATACTATCTCAAGATATTTTATTGGCATTTGCGTTTGGCGTATTGAGTTCAAAAGAGGTAGACTTATATAACGTTATACTCGTATAAGTACTTACTAATTGTTTTAGCTTGGATTCATTCTTCTGATTTAGAAGATGTCAACGTCAACCTTGACAAATTGTTTAACATCGGACTTGAAAATATAAATCCGTTGAAAAATTTAGGAAGGTTCAACAATGAGAATCTCGAACATTTACACCATCAACAATTTTATGAAACTTTCAATGAAACTGCTCTTAAAGAAGAGCAGAAGAGATTCAGATTACGAACAGAACCAACTTTTACCAAAAATAATGATAATACTATGGTCGCCACCTTGCCTTCATTCAAAAAAATAAAAGGAGTCGAATTCGTCGAAAAGTTAAAAATGAGAAAGCGATATAGAGACTTAGAACATTTCTGTAGTGTTAACAGTAGTACAATTCCAGAATTAACCGTTGGGTACGATGAAAGTTCTAATATAACACTAAGGTTTGACCGCATAAGGGCTCAAGAAAACAACACGTTAAAATTACAAAATTCACGTAGATTTCGAAGGGAATTTTATCAAGATAATGATTATTACTCAACGCATCCAAGAAGAAAACGCCGCTTAAAAAATTTAATGGCACATTTTGTTTATCGTATAAGATATGAACTCCCGTACGCTCAGTTATTAAGAAAAAAATATTATGGATATACAAAGTACAAGATAGGTTATAACTTTGCATTGATAAGAAATTTAAAAAGGCAGCAAAAGATCTTATTCATGACCACTGATAAGTATAAATCAAATTTTACCAATTTGTACACCCATTTAAAAATATACGACAAAATATTGCGCCTGAACGTGGATATAAGGGATGTTTTAAGATTATTGTACAGATTGGAAAGAGCCAGGAGATTAGAACTAAGTCCATTCTACTATTTAGAGATGACTACAGAGAAGAAGGGACCTAACGTTACTAGACCAGCTCACTTGGCTAATAGGACATATCCTCCAACTTAATTATTTCAAAAATAATAAAATGTTTTGGTGTGTGCTTCTCAATATTTTTTTTCTTACAACACTTGCAAGTTATAATACTTCAAAAATGTTATAACAAAATTTGCTCAGAAGACGTGTTTATTTAAAAAGTGATCCGGAATATAGTAAGTATATTTACAGGATAAAAAAGCGATCAAGTTCTCTACTTCGAATTTACAAATTGTAACAAAAATATAATACCTATGTATTTGTGTGTACACATAGTAGAAATATCTTTGTTTGTTGGGACATATGTAGGTCGAAAGCACATTTTTCGTTGTATTATTTTATTTCAGTATCTTTATTTCTCGTATAATTTAGCCATAAATAAAAAAAATTACTACCGCTTCCAAAGCGCTGGTGTAGAAGAAGCGACGGAACAAACTATACAGTGTTTCATTCAAATTAACGGAAATTTACAAAGTTTTTTTATTAATTATTTTACTATCCAAAACTTACCATGTCTAAGGAATCCATCGGTTTTCTTGGATTCAGTTGCTTTAATCTAATGTCTTTGCGACGAGCGTAAAGCAATAGTTTCTCTGGAGTTTCATCGCATGTTTGTCTGAAAATAAAGTCGATTGAAATTCATTAGAATCTACATAAATACATATAGTCTTTATCCCTTGCGGGGTTGATAAAGCCAACAGTTTCGAAAAGATGAAAGCTAGGCCAAGTTTAGCTGTATGACTTAATGATAGAATTGAGACTTAAACAGTGACAAGCTACTAGGCCATCGCCTACAAAAGGATTATCAAGTTTATAAACCTATCACTTAGTCGCCTTTCACTGCATTCATGGAAAAGATATGGAGTGGTTCTATTTAAAAGTGCCTGAAAGTATACTTACCCATCAGAACTGAGACTAAAGCCGACGGGACATCGGCAAGTTCTGCCAGCGCTGTAAGGTAGGCAGAGATGAGAACAACCGCCGTTGTTGCCTCCGCAGCGGTTCTTGTACGTCTTCAGCTGCCGGAGAGGATGGTAGCTGACGAAAAAATGTTTCGTTAATGCTTGCTTAAAGTGAAAGTGAAAATTGGGTACGTAAGTCAGGTTTTTGCACGAAGCTGTACAACCTTTGTCTTTGAGAACCATTGGATAATCAATATTGTTCATGTTTGTTCGTAATTATAAGTTTATTGCGGTTAGTTTCAAAAGTATTTTTTTCATCTTCGCGTGTTGCCAGTTGCACTTTCTGCTATTATGCCTTGTGGCCTGGTATCCATGCTGGCTTCGGCTAATTATTATCAATGGCAATAACAATTCCAATTAAATCTCAAATAATAATATACAGACCTATGAATATCCATGGGAACGTTCAAGCCGGCATGAACGGTTTGTATTCCCCTCCCAGTCTTTTTGTTCACCGTCGATATACTTTTCGTATGCCAGTCCGTCCAATATATTGCGTCCTCGAACAACGTCATGGCGAAGGGATGAGGGAGTCCCTTATTCGTGATCTGTAAAGAGTATTTTAGCAACATTTTTATTATAAACATTGATCTGCTGATTGATTGATACTACTACTAGTAGAGATTCCTTTTGACAACATATCAACTACGGTTACTTTGTGAAAAAAGACTGAAGTTATACTACCTGCTAAAATATGGTTTTCCGCTATTTTCTTAAAAATAACTTTAGAAAAAATTATTTGTTTTCCTAGATAATACGAGATTTTGATGTTTTCAAACCATGTCAAAATTTGTTTCTTTTTAAATAATACTTTGCATCAACATATTTTGCATTTTTCTAGCTTCAATAGATGTAAAAGGTATTCCTACAAAAAAAAATGTGTTCTTACCCGTTTCCTTTCCCTTCCATCAAA
This sequence comes from Amyelois transitella, assembly GCF_032362555.1. NCBI lineage: Eukaryota > Metazoa > Arthropoda > Insecta > Lepidoptera > Pyralidae > Amyelois > Amyelois transitella. Next base: position 4,437,413 of record NC_083509.1, read on the forward strand.
TGTAGCCTTCTCGATGACATGATGTTTAGCGTCAGCCCAGTATATCTTTGACTCCATATAATCAATGGTCAGTCCGTTAGGCCATACGATATGATCATATATTACTGTTTTCCGCCTGCTGCCGTCCATATCGGCACGTTCTATTTTTGGATTCGGTCCTATAAGGGCATAATAATATATACTTAATAATACGAGTATAAATACGAAAATCTGTCTGTTACACTTCCACGGCTAATCAATAACAATTAAGTAAGTATTAAAAAAAAAGTATTGAATTTCCATTTCTACTGTAAGAAAGTTGATCCTTTGTTGATTCATATTGAAGCATAAATATTTAACTAAAAAGAGTTTTTATTTTATTTTCACATATCTATACATTAATATGGCAGATTCCATTTTTCATTGTAAATTTTTTTTTTATTAAATATATCAGAAATCAGAAGCTATAAAATATCAGAAGCTAGATTTTAAATGTTTACGAGATCAGAAAGTCTTGACACAGCTTGTATTTTAAAGTAATTTTCAATCATGTCTCACCCCAATCAGTCCAAAACACTAGAGCGTCTCCTGGATGGACGGCTATAGCCCTGGGTTTGTCCAAGTCGTTGGCTGCTATGACCGCCCTCAGGGACCCGTCTAGATTAGCCACCTCCACACGCCTTGTACCAGAGTCCGTCCAGAAAATCAGGTTATGTATCCAGTCGACTGCGACGCCACCAGGTGTTTCTAAACCCCATCTTATTACATCTGTAATTATAAATTTATCTATGTGTACATCAATCAAAATCGAAGTTTTTGATCAAAACACTTCACAATTGAAACCGACTTTTTTAAGCTCCTATTTTTTTAAGCTCCTATTTAAATATGAAAAGGGGATTTTATATTTTTTGTGATAGACTATTATTTGTATATTTATAAATTCACGTCCTTTACGCAACCTTTAGTAAAAATAAAGGTTGTAAACAACTCTTCTTACCGCATTTAAAAGCACCAAGGATACAATATAGGTATAACTGCATTTCATGATACCTGTCATGTTGTTGTTGTTCATCTGAGCAACGCGTATCACCCTCAGGTTATTTTCAGTCCAGAACACCAGTTTCTTCTCATAATGATAGTCCAACGCAACTGCATTATGCAAGCCTTTTACCACCGACATGTAGTTGTCCCCAGTCAACCACACCTAAACAAAAAGAATTGATAATGACCAACCAATTCCAATATTAGAAGTCTCGTTACTTCAAATCCCTTCTAATCTGAAGGCAGTCGAGGTGACAACCCTAAGGACTAATTTGTAACAGGCAAAAACATATGTATATCATAAAAAGGTGACTCAAAAACTATCCGAAAATAAAATTCCTCGCCTCTGCAACATAAGTTGAATGAGCATTCAACTACTTATCATGATTGTCGCGATAAAGTTGCGTCGTGATTATGTAAATTTGCATTTGAATTTGAAATGAGGCGACTTGTATCCCGAAATAGAAATCCTTGTTGCGCATGCAAATTAAACAAACCTAGGTGCCTACAATATTTTCACTCACGCTGGGGTTCATACGTCATTGCGTTTGAGGTCTTCGTAATGTCAAGGTCATTGTTATCGGCACATAATACGATCTTGATTATTTTTTGTGTATATCATAACTTCGTAATAACATATATATGATATTGCCAATTTTTTCTTAGAATAAAAAATATATTATCAGTCCTATCGCGTTCGACGTATTCTTCTTGTGGTGACCCACTTTTCTGTGTCAACAAAGCCAATTCTCAGAAGTGCTAGATAATATTACTTATCTATTTTCTCCGACCTTTAAGGTAGGGGAAGTTTTAAGTATTGGAAAAAGTTGTACCTGACGTATCCCAATCCTGTTAGAGAACAGCAGTGATGGCGATTCCCCAGTAGGCTTGCAAGACCGTCCATCAGGTCTCAGGACATATCCAGTCATGCACCCGCAGCGGAAGCTTCCGATCGTATTGGAACAGGTCTGGGAGCATACTGGATCCTGTTCGTACATGCACTCGTCGATATCGCGGCAACTGGTGACAAAAACAAAACTGATGAAGAAAGAACAAAAAATATTTTAATGGTGCATAAAATAAAATACAGGTAAATGACACAAGCCAATATGATCAGAAGATGAGGGATAGAGAAGATGGATCTCTGGTGTATTTCAGAACAGAAGAGAATAAGAAATCCTCACTTTAATGAACTAAATTTAATCAGGTGATGACAATCTAAATCAAAATATTTTAAGAGAGCTGACTACAAAACAAATTGCTTAATCTGATTTATACCTAATAATTACAGTATTTATTGCAGCAGCAATTACTAGCAACAGTGGAGAAATGTATAGAGAGCATATTTTCAGCGTAAAGCCTGAAAATATTACAACTAACATTAAACATTTTAAAGGTTAAACGAACAAAAATACCTTTTTCCATCATCGTCCAACAAGAATCCCAATGGACAGTCACAGGCAGGTAGACCATCATGCGTAGTGATGCATAGTTTCTCACACTTATCTTCTGGCCCGCATTTTCTTTTCACTGGACATTTTTCCTCATCATCTCCTTTAGGGCAATCTTTCATCCCGTCACAAACATGCTTCCTGTTTACGCAATTTCGGAATGCGTTGCTGATGAGATTTTCTTGAGATTTACACATGTATTGGTCTTCTTCGCAAAACACTTTGCACTTCATTTCGTCTTCACCGTCCACGCAGTCTCGAACTCCATCGCATATCCAGGTTTTCTGTAATCAAACGTTTAACAATAGAAAACTATTCTTGAGATTTGCGACATTTAGAATTAAAGTACAATCAAAAGTATAATTTTCTACAGGACTGTCATAACTATTACCAGGAGATTCACCCCAAAAAGAGAACCAAAATAATTATTTATTACATGCATATTGCTCATTAAAGAAAGTGTCTCACCAAAATGCATCGTCGCTCTGCGCACATGTACTCGTCGGGGGTACAATTGCGTATGGTATGAGGCTCGCAGTTGAGCTCGTCGCCGCCATCAGAGCAGTCTCTTTCACTGTCACATCTCCATCGTTCTGGGATGCACTTTCCGTCACTGCATCTGATGGAAAACAAGAGTTTGGGGCATTTTAAACAAAATTTGATATAGATAGGAAAAAAACATTCACGACTATAACACCAAATAAAAAATCCAGAAGGACAAACTGTTAGTTGACCGCAAAAACATCGCTTGATGTTTTGGACTGGTCGGTATGAACATACAACGCAATCAAAAGCTGAGCCCCTTTTGTTGCGAGGTAATTTTTGTTAAAATAATCCGTTACTAATATTGGAAATAACTACAATGGAAAAATGTTGACGTATTTAAGGTCACAGGCCCCTTAGCATAGTGGCGGAGGAAGTAACTAGGAACACGCAAAATGATAGAGATTACAGATTCCAAACCATAAGTATAATTAGTAAAGAAGAATTATTACTTGAACTCTCCGGCATTGCAGTTCCCCGGCATCATAGGACAGGTGTCCTCGTCGGTCCAGTCCCCGCAGTCGTTGTCCCCGTCGCATTGGAAACTCTTGCGGATGCAGCGCTTGTTGTCGCATTGAAACTCATTCTCGCCACATCTTAGTAGATCAATTGCTGCATGGGAAATAAGATATTGAATATGTAAGCCAAAATTCTAAACTAAACCTAAAGATAAGTCATTTGTAATGAAAGAAACATGACCATTAGTGCATACAAACCGAAACCAAAGGGGAAATCAAGTTTTCTGCAGGCAACTTTTAACTAGCTCACGAAATAAGGCACACCTACTTGTATACTATTATATTGTCGATGCTACGCCAACTATATGAAATCCGTTTCATATAGTTGGCGAAATCCGCTACGTAGACGCTTGGTTCGTGGTTTCGTAGCTAATGATCGAGTCGTAGCAAACGTCGTAGCATTACAACAGTTAGCTACGACAGCTACTGTTTTGTATTTGTAGCCTTGTATTGCATTTTAATGCTGAGTTATTCACATGTATTCTAAAAAACTGTTACACGTTATGTTAAAAACGAACGTGTTTAAAAAGAAAATTTACACAAATCCATGTTCGTGTGTATTTAAGATATATTTAAGAATTATTGTTCACTCCGTGAGTACGTCGGTAGATCCAATAAAATAAATCCCTTGAAATATTTTCATGGAATTTCATAAAAATAGAACAAAATAACAATAGTTTAAAAACATATATAAACTTACGACATTCTATCTCGTCGGAGTTGTCAGGGCAGTCGCCCTCCTTGTCGCACCGCCAGTGCAGGGAGATGCATTCTCCGACCGCACACATGAACTGATTATCTCTACACCTGATCAAACAAAAATATTATAGTAAATTTTGGACGATGATCTTTGCTATTCCTATTAATGTTATAAAACGAAAGTAACTATGTCTGTCTGTCTGTTACGGTTTCACGCCTAAACGATTATAGATATAGATAACAATCGCTTTTTCCTTGAGATAACTGAGATCGCGTGTCTACTTTAGTTCTGTATATGTAACTCTACATAAAATAAAATTATCAGTGAAAAAATTGTCTTTTTTCCACGTAAACGAAGGCGCTTATATATAAACATACTACGAGCTTTATCCCGCGACTTCTTCCGCATGGTATTTCCGCAATAAATGCTCATGCTCAAATCTATCTCTGTACCAAATTTCATTAAAATCGGTTCAGTGTTTAAGACGTGAAAGCGAAAGAACGTTTTGGGAGAACGTTACATAATTTGATAAATCTGCTAGAAAATATAATGCATGAATTTCCGATTTGAAAAAGATAGTAAAATATGTTATGTTTTATAGTACAAAAAAAAATTAAATACGATGGTAATTTCATGATATTAGGCTCTATGATACCTCATGGATTCACTCCTATAAGATAATTTCGGATGGTTTCTTAATTTTAAGCAATAAACTTTAGAAAGAATGCAGGGATTGTGGCAATGAAAAGATCCAGTCTTTGCCTAACCCTCCGGGAAAGAGGCGCGCTATAATGTACGGACGTAATGTTATTAGCCTTAGCTATTACTATTAGCATCTTACTAAGAACATGCTAACCTTGACCTGATGCAGTATTTTTGTATCGAAGCTTCATTAATTTTTTAATTTCTACTTGTGTTCTATAAGAAGGTCCCGGCCGCCCACGGAACCGGGATAATTCGGGCGAGTCTGGAAGCCAGGCTGCGTGTAGGCGGGTTGCCATGGTTACATCCCCCAACCCACCCTGTATATCCCCCGCACCGTGTATTGATCTACAGACCGTTACAGGACGTTTTGTATAGTACCAGTGACACAACAAAATATGTGTGTGACAGACAGATATGTGAATGTAATATTAACAAATAATATCAAAGCCAATGCGAAAGAATTTCCTTCGTCGATTGCGTTCTGTTCGATTCCGTTTTACATGAAACCATTACAATTTGATGATTCGACAAATTTAAAGTGGTAGTTATTAATATGACTCAATATTTACCTATTAACATTATATCAAGATATTTTTAAAGGAACGGTGTCAAAAGGACGCTAACAACTGGATTAAACCCACGATTTTTACAGTCATGACCAATTTATCCTGACCTCTTAACACCTACTAATAAAGTTCAATTTTTTATATAAATGGAACATTAAAAGCCTACCACAGTTAAAGATTATTTATTTTCATGAAATGAGCAGTTGTTACGAGTATACATCTTTTCATTACCAATACCGAAAAAATATAAAGTTCATATGTAGGATGTATTACTTTTATAAGGGTTACTTGTCACGTCCACAAAAAAGCACATTCGAGTATTAACACTACAGAAAACACTCAAAGACTAAGACAAGGATATTTTTTTTGATGACTTTCTTAAAATCAGACCTATGGATGCCAAGCTGAGAGATAACATTAGAAGATGTGTTAAAATCTACAGAGGACGATAATATAGATCTGATTCAGCAATACTTGACAGTAAATAGTGAAAATTTCTCATAGTCACTCAGAGTGTATGTACTTTGTATGTATTACATGTATTTTGCAGTACGCATGTGCACCTTTCTTGCATCACCAACTTAAAGTTTTTCTGTTTGGTCATCCGGGGGAATGGTAGAGAATACCAAACAGCATTAGATCCGCGACTTTTGTACATTTTATTCTGTGCAATAAAGTTTTAAAGAAATAAATGAGAAAGACTTAGAGATAAGAGCACATACTTCCCGATGCTAAAAAAACATACGTCAGACAGGCGCAGCAACACTAAAGCCAAAACTTTTCATGAATTAAAGATTTTTGACAAAGGTAAACGATAATATCCTGGTATGTATGTGTAGTAGCATAATAATGGTATGTGCAGTGTACAACTGTGCAATAGAAAATTAGTCTGCAAGCTTATGTCACGACGCTGCACGTGTCTGCGTAGTTTGTTTGCAGTAAAGTAATATTAGTTTCCTGCTTTTTAACCCTTTGTAATCGTTGCTTTTAAACTCGTTGTTTGTTTTTTTCTCTCTGTCTTTTGTCTTTGCTTTTTAATGGGAACTGGATGGTTGCCGAGACATTGATCATCTGTTATCATTTATCCTTTTAAATATTTTAAAATTTTAAACATATTAAAAGTAGATAACTCGAATAACGAGGTTCATATAGATCATTTAAGCCTTTAATTAATAATATGGTTTTACCATTATATATTTACTGAACTCAATTTTTTGAGACACCATACTGTACAATCATCATTGAATTTATTTTCGAACACTGTCCCCATAGAGACTGTTTCAATCGAGGATAAATTACTTCATGGTAAGCCTAGTAAACAGAAAAATTATACACAGCGGGGTGTCTGGCAAACAGCGCAATCAGGGAGGTATTGAGGACTCGCTGCGTAGCGTTACGGTAGGGCAGTATTAGGGTGAGACTAATAAAATACCCAACGAGAAGCGCCATCTAATTCATACGCGACTTTGACGACAGCACAACATATTTTTAGCAACTTAGTTTTGCAAAATGGTAATAACAACTTAAATCAATTTATAAATATGCATTAGTGGAAATTAAACAATACTTTTCCTAATATGAAAATATACACTGTATCATTTTGTTAATTTTGTGAAATTGCTACATAGCGTTACAGTAATGGGGTTAAATATGTGATGTCATATAATAGATTGGCAATCTAAGTCAAGAAGCTGTCTATGCGTGAACAAAGCATCTTACCCGTAACTTGGTTCATGAGTTTACTGATCGCAATAAAAGCTATATACATAAAAGCTGATGCCCTGCCCCTTGGATGGGTGGGGCGATAAATTTCTGAATACCAGTTTTTAAGTTGAACCAAGCCTAACAAATCGGATAAAACCGCATTCAAATCGGAGCAATAGTTTTTACGTGATTCGGTACAAACATACAGACAGACATTGTTCTCAAATTTACATTTCTATATTTATTTTAGAAGGATATGATATAGCTTTACTTACTTGCCCTTAGTGCAATTTGTTTCATCAGAGTTGTCCCGGCAGTCATTGTCCCCATCGCACACCCAGTCCTTGTGGATGCAAAGGTCGTTGGCGCAGTGGAACTGATCAGAGGTGCAGTTCTCTACTCCGCCTATAGAACATAAGGGATACAATGTTACTTTTTCTTCCTATTGATGTGTGTAATTTAGATCTTCTTTTGCTAGGAAGTTGATTATGTGTAGAGGGGGCACAAGTTAAAAGCCTATTGCGGCCATATTACTAATAACGTTGTTTTAAGTTGTGCATGCATTTGGTTGCTAACTGCTATCCTAAAGTTGACGAAAAATAACGTGAGTTGAACGAGAATAACAGGTGGGAATCCAAAATGGGTCAAGTAAAAATCAATCCAGGATTGTAGCCATAGACGAACCCTTGGCTCCTCTGTATATTTGAAGACGCAGTTGAGATTTACACAAGAAGAACTATGATGAGTTACAAAAAAATGTTGCTATCTGTTAAATTACAAAAAAAAAGAGAAATTGTACCGCAATGGGTCTCATCCCAGAAATCCCCGCAGTCGTTGTCGCCATCGCATTTCCAGTCAAGGGCTATGCACACATTGGTGTTCGGACAGATAGTCCGGTTCTCTCGCTCGTCGCATGATCTCGCGCAGTTTGCTTCGTCTTCTGCTTCTGCGCAGTCGGCTATGCCGTCACAACGCTTCTCCAGCGGTATGCAAGTGCAGGAGATCTAAGAATGATTATGTATCATTAACTTTGTAGCTCCTATAGCAGTAGTAACTGTCAAAGATTTGCTTGTACCTTACCAAAGATTTTCAAATTTACTACAAATTATTTATTAATCTTTTTAAAATTTACAAGTTGCTCTTTGTTTAACTTCTTAATAAAGTCGTGGCATAATAACAGCCGATTATTCCTGATCATATAATAATTTGCCCATTGAAAATACACTTACTATAAATATGATATTCAATGATTATGAAAATGTACATAGGATAATTATTAATACAAGATTATTATCGTAATTTGAAATTTTATTATTCATTATTTAAAAAATATGTATTCTAGAGTTTTGAATATTAAATTAGGCGTATTATCTCGAAGTACCTGGCATGAAAACTGTTGTTTGAGGCACGGCAGATGGCAGCCGCCGTCGTCCTCGTGGTCTTCGATATCCTCTGCCACAACATAGGCGTCCTTGTCCACTACAGGGCGATCTGCATTACAAATTTTCAATTTTGTTATTAAAGGAATAGTTTAATAAAAACGTTTTTTATTGGGAATTTGAGTACGTTCGACTACAAAGTTGCTGAGGTGATACATGTAAGTCTATTTTTAACCGCTCGTTGTTCGATCGCTTTAATGCATTTTTCATAATTTTTATAAATGTTATCATTTACTACTTAAATGTAATTTTTTTATGCTTTCTGTCTGATTTTGGCAAGTGGGTCTATGATTTAGTTCTACTCTACGTTAAATTAGTTTCTTCATATTTTTAATTAAATTTCATCCTGCTTTACTAATTCTGTGGTCACATATGGTATATTCAGAAAGTTATAGATAGAAGCCGCTGGTTGCAGACGACTTCTAATCGATTCAGATAAAAATCTTTGGAGGTAGCCTAAGTACACTACGATGTAAGTCTACTGGAGTAATTTTTCAGATCGTAATAGAAACTTACGGTGCCAAGGTTCAACACGAGTGTAGGGGTTGTGTTGGCGGAAACCCGGGGCTTGCATCGGCACGGGCCCGATGGCCGGCGGCTGGTACGGCGGCACACGGCCGACCGGCGATCGGAGGTCCGGCGGGTCCGCCGTGTCGTTCGCCGGACGCGGCACCGCCAGCGACGGCGCTTCGTCCGCGTTCACTGTTGTGAAAAAACAAAATAAAAACGAATGTATTTTTAATTATTTAGAGATTATATATTATTACGTTGTGTTGCCATTTAAATAATATTAAATGACGATTGATCAGTTATCGACCGGTAATAAAAAATAATTAAATTACTAAAGTGGCTATTAAAAATAGGGGTTGGTGATAAAAGTGACATCATTATCACTGTTCTATTTTATGCCCTATATGACATTTCATTTATCTATAAAAACAATTTGTTTCACCACGTGAATCACGATTTTTTTTTTGTAAAATACATGTAATATTAAAAACAAACTCACCACATAGCCAAAAAACAACGAAGGAGGTGATGTATACGGCGATCGGTGCCGGCATGGTGTCTGTCACCAGAGCGGTTCGCGCATCGCCTAAGTCACCTGCGCTGCGCCCGCGCACCCGCTCCTCGACCGCGGAGGGTGCATGACGAATGAGAGTTGTGTCGCGTCGGGAACAACCAAATCTGTATGCATACACAACACATAGTACAATAACTCTTTGGACCACATTAAAAAAATCGTAGATAGCTTACAAGCAAAAAGATAACCTAGCACTAGATGGCGATATTTTCCTCTGAAGTAAGAAAAAATACAATTGGGAGTGCAGGTGACGAAAACATATGTATTTAACATATTTTTATTTCTTCATTACCCTCAAAAAAGTATGGGACCGCTTAAATAAGTTAAAATGTGTTTGTCAAAAATACTTGGGTCTTCAACTACCTATAGACATTTTATGAAAATCGAATCAGCGGTTTTACTATGAAAGGGTAAATGGCAGAATTATATTGGTCGTAATACTACTAAGTACCTAAATTATATTTAAATAAAAAGGTTAAAAATTCTAAGTAGGTACCTAATCCTGTCCAGATGCATCTAGAAGGAAATGACAAGATCAGGTCGCATGCAATGCATGATTCACAAACAATCCAATTCCTAGTAATGCACTATGATTGCACTTGACTTTGTTTATTTGTTCAATCATATATGACCATGAGCCGACCCTAGTGTTGTTTATATAACTGCAAAGTTTATTTTTAGACTTTCGAGGAACTGCAACAAGGAAAATCTTGAACTGAACGATATCTACGATATTGACGACCTCTGTTGGGTGAAGATTATCTTGCTTATTGACTACTGCTGGTCCCAAAGAGAACATTTGGGTCCCGGATTAAATTTCAGATGATAAGTACATGTGTTTTTTAAAAAGTAATATTTTACCGTAATGATTTTATTGTGCTCGTTATTTTAACGCTCATTTACAATTGAGTTAGACATTTTTAAAGTATTGCATTCGTTTAGGGAAAAACTTTTAACAATCAATCCGCGTAAAATTGGTTGATTAGTTGAAATTTTATAATAATTATCATTATAAGATTTGTGTTACCGAAAAAAAAAATTTAGAATATTAATTGAGCTTAAAAAAATCAAGACAACATTAACAACCTAATAACGCGTGCTAATTTTGATGACTACATTGGCGCACACTCACTGGAATAAGTTGTAATTTTTTTCATAAAAGTTATACATTACTACATTAATTTATCTGTTGTAGAAAAATATAACCTTAAAAAAATATAAACATCGCAAAAAGCAGTTTCCACAAACAAAAATAAGCTACTCTTTCACAGGTATTGAGGTGAAGATCTATTCGTTAGCGCTCCTTCCACATTCCGCCAACAACGTAAAATTTTAGAAATTTGAGAGATATTTGAGTTTCAATGATTCAAATGGTTACTTAGAAAAAAAATCGCGCGAGTATATTTTTTGCCAAAAGAGTTTACATATTTCATGTGCATATGCATTATGTACTTGACCGCTCAGGTTGCCTGACAAATAAATACATATATGGTACGCAGATTTATAATAAGTATTAACACAATCACAGATTATTTTAAAATAAAAATAACACCTACCTTATTATAAAAAATGTAAACTAGCTTGGACTTGGCAGTGTTTTTCAGTTTACCTGCAGTGGTTTGAAGGCTCGATAAAGTTTTAAATTATGAAAGAACTACCTCCTTATATAGTATTTATTTTTAACTTAACGCCCAAATAAAACTAAACCACAGTGTATAAGTTATAGCTGGCCAGTAATAAAGGTGGGCTAAGCCGCCATCTTAGTTTTAGCCTGTACCTGAGACTACATCTCTTTGCGCATGCTCCCTGGCATCCCACAGTCTACTTGTTGATCCCGTTTTCATTCACCTAGAATGGACGCCAACTATCTACGCAGTTTCAAAATTGCGGGGAACATCTATCAATCAATCTTTCTTTATATAGAAATTATTAAAAAAAATACAATAGTTACATAATTATGAAATTTATGTCTCAACGGGGCAATTAATTTTTAACGAGGAAAGATTTATGCGCTGTTATAAAAACGCCTCAAAAATGTAAAAGCCGATTTACTTAGGTACTCGTAATTATATAATAATAATAAATATATATATTGTACGGTCTAATAATGAAATTTTGGTGTCATAATTTACCTTTCCCTGAAGTCAGTTACTTCACAACCTTGTGAAATAGAGCTTTTCGGCTTATTTTTGCCGTATTAAGATGAATATGTTTTTAAATACATACTTATATAATCTATAATTATAAAATTTTAACAAAGCAGCTAAATGATTAGTCTTAATTGAAATGAAACCTTTTCTATTTTGAAGTTAAACAGACTAAAATCAGTTCAATAGTTTCTAAGAATTATCAATGACGTAATCGGAGGAAACTGATTGATTCACTGACTGACTTTGAACGCACAGCCCAAACCGCTGAGCCTAGATATTTGACATTTGGCATGTGTCTAGTTTCCCTTATGTGGTCTTGGGGTAAGGTAGGGATGAGAATAATACCCGCAATTCCCATGGGAATGAGTCGAGAATCATATAGGTATATTAATATTTGATCAGGAAGAAAATGAGAGTACGCCCGCTTAAAACGAAAAATCGCACGTATTTCCGTTGCGATGTTTTTTCCGGGAATCTTACGCTACACTACCTTACCTACTACCTATGGAACCTATATTATAATATTCAAGTCTTTAGACCAGCAGTGACGGTTTTCATTTACGTATATATTTTTGTTAATAATAATAAAGGTAGTTTTTTTTATAAGTAAGTCGTCGTTTTGTTTGTTACCTTTCAAAATAAGTAGTAAGTCCGTATTAAATATAAAAAGTATGAGATCATTACATTTTCGTAAGATGGCTAAGACCTTCACCGATAAATAATATAACGGAAAATCTAATTATATAACAGTAGATGTTGATGTACACTTATTATATACATCTTCAACTATTTACAGTTCAAGATGTACACCGACTCAACCCGATAACCTCACAGCGTTATCAGTGCCTATTTTGTCCATAGTATACTTATATGAAATACTTATTCATAAAATTTATGTAATTTATTTTTTAAACATTTAAAAAAGTCATAGATAATTTTCAACAATTTTGTCTTCTGTGCTCCTCAATTCTATTTCGATTCCTTGGAACACCCGCCTCAAAGCTTGCTGTGCTTAAAATATTTGCAATTCAAACATTCCGTAGAATATAATAATAAAATAAACTATTGTGTCGGGTTTATAGAGATTATTTAACAAAAAAATATGAATTGTTTAAATCAAATACTAGATACGCAACTTCTGTTCTCAGTATGTTACATATCCCAGCTTGATTTCATTTGTTATACTGCAGACAAAGGTTTGTGATCTTTTACCTACTTTATGTGACTTAACTCAAAGTCAACATTTCAGCAATGTAGCGGAAATTTATTATCAAAATTTTGTTGGTACCGATCCGGTTCCTATTAATTCTTATTACATAAAAATGTTTTTTTCTTTAATTATTCGTTACCTTTATTACAAGTTATACTACGCATAAAACTATTGCACATTACAAACTGATCAAGTTTTGAAACCGCTTTTATGGTTTATACCTGCAACGTGGATCGCGTATGCATCATTTTAAACCGCAGAACAAAATTAGCTCATTCATCAAAGCTGGCTAGTCTATTTATCTCTAGCTCCGCAAATTAATTTTATTATGACAATATTTGCAAATACGCATGAGAATTGAGCGATCAATATGGGGAGGGGGTGTACTGCGCGACTTGCGCCCACGTCCGCCCCCGCACGCCTCCCCCGCGCTCGTCCGAGAGAACCCCGAAATCCGACACCTCTGCCACCCACGGACTGACCATGAAACTCCATGTTACGACGTCAAATACTAAATCCCCTTAAATAGCCACATTTTTTCACTTTCCTTTATTGTCTTTCATTTTTAGGATTTGGTTTTAGAATGTTTGCATAATTTTATCAGTTTCAAGTTTTTCCTATTACAATATGATTGGCAATGACTAGGACATCTTTAAGGATATCGAACACTAGATGCGTAAATACTAAGTATTTTCTTATTCATCTATATACCTTAGTTATCAAAAGTCAGCATAATCCTGAATCACCACAAAACACTGATTTTGAAAACTGGCTTTTCACTGTTCGAGGCTTCGAACTATTCACTGAAGTTCGTTACATCCACGATAGATACTTGAGACACAGCTTCTCTACTAAGCGAGGAAATCGTTTTTCCTGATCTGTGTAGTTTGTCAGATAGATAGGAAGATTGCCGGGTGTGCTCTCCTCGGCTCTGGGGTAGGTACTAGGTGAGCAGGCTGCCTCGCCCCCCGCGGGCCGCGCGCGCGCCCCGCGCAGTCTGCGCTTTGTCGATGAATGGAACCCGCCGCGCCGCCCCTACTCCGTCTCTATATACACCTAAATCCCTTTCAACACTCTCCTACATTTGTATTTTATCGGCTACTGTGAATAACGTTCGATGAAAATAGATGAAGGGCTTATAAATATAGTCGAATTGAACTGATATTTTCATCTATTACGAGCATATTTTTTGTTTAAATTTTGTTATCTGTTTGTATTTATGATTTTATTATGTTTGGTAGGTACGCTGTGATATTTTTCGGTACGAATTTCTTATTTTAAGATAGTGCTTAATTGTTATGTGAATCGCTTTTATCTGGCAATCATATTTTCATGATATGCAGATACCTAATGAATTTACTAACTACTACTCAGCTATGTTATTCTTCGATTTGAAGATTAAAAATACCTTCCTAAAAATCTTTTATTTGTGGAAAAGTCTGAAATCAAAATTTTACTTTTATCCAACCTACACCCTGATTTCAGTCTTGCCTCTTTTCATCATTCCTTTAATTGATACTTACCTACTTTCATTTCAAAAACTCATAATTTCGTACATCGCTGACTAACCGTTTTCTCCGTAAATACCTATTAAAAATTTAGTCTAATATCATTCCGTTCATTTTCCTATTATCATTCGGTTTTCCTTATCCTATCAATATTGTTATTAGGAAATAACAATTTGCATCCCATTTGTACCTTAAGAATATAAATTTCCATCAAATTATGGCACTTACCGACTTCTCTTTGAATAAATTAAAATTGCTCGCAAAGCATTTATTCTTCTTAATAATTACCAAATGCAGTAAACTTTGGTTAACGCTGCATAGCGTTTGCAAAAAATCTATTACAGCGACATCTATGTAAATGTGAAGATGAAAACTAAATATTATAACGGTATGAGCCTGAATAGTGAAACCCGCTTTTCACGGATTTACATGAGGAGAATATTTTATTTGATTTTCCCAAAAGGCTGTAGAGGGCGGTGTTTTGGGGTTTCCGATAGAGTAGAAATAAGACCACTAGAATTCAACTCGTCCTATAGATGTCGTAAGACGAGACTAAGGCCTTATTAGAGTGTTTACTTAAACTTAAGGCACCCTTAAGGATAAAAGCACTAATGAATAATGTATTAAACTGTCCAATCTTGATGTCATGTTCCCGCTAGCCTTTTTTAAATCTTCAAGAAGGTGTTTTGACTTTTCATTGTCAGACCCAAAATTTTGAAGTTGACACTTTGAATGTAAATTTTATAGGTACTTGATCAGTAGGTAAATAAACAAAATGATGGATATAGAAAAAAAATGCTTTATCTCAAAGGTTAAATCTACTTTTAAAATCACACGTTTATTTTACGTACATATGTTAAACATAGGTGAAAAAAGGGAAAAATGGTTTATTTATTGAGCTTGTGATTTTTTTATGATATATACGTTTTTTTATTAATATTTTATTTTCAGATTTTTTCAAGTTTTCATTAGGCGATAATGAAAAAACAAAGTCGATAATAAACTTTATTTTACAACGTTTCTTATTATAATTAACTATTGGCTTGCAATCAGTTTCTAATTTTAACATCAATTTAACTACAATTTCCTCTCACTTACGACGTCCATACTAAAGACATAATTAGGTATCATAGGTATTATTTACAAGATATTATGGAACATCTAATTTACACATTTAAGTATAATAGGTACGATAACAAATAATTTAGTTCGTCTTATTTTGTGCCAATTCACTTACACTTGTAATAAATTATTATAAATATCTGAAAGGACTATCAAGTAATTTTTTTTTAATTTTATTTTATCTATTTATTTTATTAATTGCTTGCATAGTGAAAATCACATTATACGAATGTACAAACTTCGATTTGGTTCCTACTTTAATCCTTTTCTAGGTCTCTGACGTGGTTTCAGTAGAGATAACGAATGGAACTAATTTATGAACGTTTTATCAGACGAAAGACTTTCGGGTTTAAATCACCTGGATTAAAACCCGTCCTACCCTATCTGAGGTAAAACTCAGGTTGTATATTTTAAGTCTGCATTTGCCTATTAAATAACATAGTTAAGAAACAAAGTCTTAGACTGCAAAAATGTTATACCTTCACGAGACCACGATAGCAATTCCATATGCAAGCACTTTTTACTTTAATTAGTATAGATAGATTGATATCTAATAGGACAGATAATAAATTAGTAGTAAAAGCCCCAAAACAAATCTTTGTTGCGCTTAGTTCGTTACGTTATGATTTTGGCAGTTTCGTTATCATAACCATGCGATATGCTATATCTACTAATGACATCGGAATCTACAAAAAAATCTTTTATACCTACATTTGGCCTATTACTTAGCACGTGTAGGTCACACTTATAATTATTTTTATAAAAATATTTGCATAGCTCGTCTCACAGGTGGTGCTAAATAAATCAATGAACACTTTACGGAAAAAATAACATTAAGATGTCTTCACTGGTCGATGATATACATACTTACATAATAAGTTAATAATTACGATATAAGTTGACTTATTGCTTTAAGTATTGAAATTTCATCACGTAGCTTCGTCAATTTCTTATTGTATTTCTTGTATCTAAGTCCCTTTTACACTGACTGCTTCTTATTATTTTAAACACACATGAATAGGCTGTATTCTTCTAAAAGTGTTCGTTAACACGAGGCCAGATTTAAATCCTTACAGAGTCGCTCGCCTTGTGGAACCGCAGCCAATGTGAACTTAACCTTTCATTTCCTTACAATAGTTTCAGTCGAATATGTAGAAGACCCAGTAGACGGCGTTGAAGAGGAGGAAACAGACCGGGAAGATGACTCGAGAATACGTGTCTATTACATTGACATCCCTGATTTTAGGCATGGAAGCTTTGATGACGGTGGCTCCGCGACGGAGCGCGTGCATCATCTTGGGTTTACCAGTAGAACCATCTGAAAAAATCAATGAAATTAATATTCAGAAAATCGTATATCGAGGATTCACTCTCTATCATCTTTGCATAATCTAGTTGCACCCGTCAGGTTACGCTTTGAGACCCTCCTGGGTCTGTAGATATAAATCATGGATAAAAACGTATATATTAAAAGTTATAATACCTCAGTACTATAGTTATGGTACTGAAGTACCACATATTTACTAAACGAACAATTTCCCATAAATTCTGTATAAAAATTAGAAACGAATGAGATTTACAGACTTCAAAACACTTTAATTATAACAACCTGAGATTTCCTATTCGGATAGAGACAAAGAGGTAAACAGAATTACTTCTAGAGTTCCTGGAATGTGGCCGATTCCTGTATCGCAGATGAGTATGGTCTCTTTGCAACCTCAAAGAGGGAGGGGCACCCGCTGCGACAGGCAGAGGCTTGGAGCGGAGTCCTAGCAATGGAGACACCCGGCCGGTACTGCTACACTCTCGCAGGGCTATTATTTCTTCTGGCGACCGAGAACCTGAAAAATGAGGGTTAGTACGCTGCATATTTATAGAACCAATACACTCGTATGCTTATTGTTGCTGAGACTTATATATATAATTTTTATTTATTTGTTAATTTTTGATATCGTGAAGATATTAGAAAACTCTTTATTAATGACAAAGCTATGACCATGATCCTGGTATAGCTAAGTCAAGTAATTGATAATGTTCAAGGTCTTGTTCCTCCTCGAGTTAGTACTGGTTACATCCTCATCTCTCTGACGAGCTAGCCTAGCCCTAGCCCAGGGTGCACCATGTTTAAGTGTATCGTAATAATTAAGTATATTTTAGAACAAAAATGGAAATATATAGTAATACAAACCAGAACATTTCATATCCTTCTCCATACTGATACTAGTCGACAAGTCCCTGTTCTTTAACTTTGCCCTCTTCCTGGCTCTGGCGCCCCAGTACGTATAATTAACAGCGGCGTACTCCAACAGAGCAGCGAAGACGAACACAAAGCACATCACCAGGTAGATGTCGATTGCCTTCACGTAGGAGATGCGGGGAAGACTGCTGCGGACGCCAGTACTGATCGTGGTCATCGTCAAAACGGTAGTTATTCCTGGGTAGAAGGTAAGATTAAGAATCATTAATATTTTGATTGTCTCAATATAATTCCTAAGCCAATTTGATTTTACAAATTCATTTATGCATACTAGCTGAAAGTACTGAAAAACAAGAGAACTATGTCTGTCACTGACCAAAACAATCATTCCCACTAGTTCGACTCGTCAGTTCGAAGCCTAGGGTGGTATGATACTATCTATTTATATGCTAGAGCCTGCCATCAAAAATGTCAAGACTTCGCATCGATTTTAAATAGTTCCTTACCCAAGGCAACTCTGGCCGAAGTGGCTTCGTGATTGATCCAGAAAGAAACCCACGAGAGCATCACGATCAGAATGCTCGGCAAGTATGTCTGGAACACGAAGTAGCCGATGTTCCGGCGAAGCTTGAAACTCAGCGAAAGTCTCTGGTAAACGCCCGTCGCCAACTTTTCCTGAAGAAATTTGAGTGGTAGTTTGATAGAAGGATAAGTTTGCACTAATTGGGTGAAATGTAATAGGAAATTTTATTTGCCTACTATATGATAAAGACTTTTGTAAATGTGTAAATATTGATTTTTTTAATACAACAAGCAAAGGAGTCGAAAAATGCACCGAAACTTTAAAATGTGAGAGAAAGAGTAGACCTTCATTATTTATCTCGAAATACTGCACGTTTCGATTTGGGGACTTGGATACATACGTTACTAAAGAGAGTCAGAAATAATATTACCTTCCTATCGTTAGTTTCGTGGCCCAGTATAGTGAACTGTGGCAGCTCGGCGTCTTCCACTCCTCGCACTGGGGTCTCCTTCCAGTACATCACCACATCCGACACGGTGTACCCATCTGTAGAGAGATAAGACAAGTTAGCATGCTGATGAAAGTTTATGTGGCTTGTGGCATTCATATTGGAAACGAACTTTTTCGTATAGATCTTGAGTTATTTATTGGTCAGTAGCCGCAAATTAGAATGTGAGTTATAAACATATTTTTAACAACGAACTTTGGTTTCAAGAACTGCAGATTTTATGTCTATAAAACTAGCCACAACACCACATAATTGATAACGGAACAATGAAATTCTTGAACACAACAGCCAATCATTTTCTTATGACTTTTTGTGAAGCGATGCCAAACGACAATGCACTGATTTTTTTATGAAATTAATGTTGACGTGCAAGAGGAACATGAAATGTTCACAGCTCAGAGGGGAAGAGTTTATTGTAAGCAAATTAACGTCAAAAAGCTTTTAGTGTGAAAATGCGTCGAAAATTCGATGTACGCCAGCACTTCATATTTAAATACCGCAGCGTGATTCCTGCGCAAGAGAAAGAAATGCTCATTACACGTCTGTTGACAAAGACACAGAATAACAGGCATTTGGACCACAGATATAGATCTAGCTAGATCCCACTAGTTAACCCATCTTAGTCTATATAGGCTTAGCGTATCAAGCATTTTCTGCTTAGTGTGAAGTCAATAGGATGTTTTTGTTTATTTCAGAAATATTCAAAGACTTCAATCAAGTTTTGTTGATTTATAGATGCAGGAAAACATTGATATGTTTAGTTACAATAACGGAATCTGGCTAGATTTATATCTGTATTGGACATTTAACGTGTCGATGATGTAAGTGGCCAAGCCAAGCAAATCATGTGAAGCCGGCCGGATGATCTATTACAAGTGTATGAGTCACACAGCTCTCAATCTCGACGGTGCAGTTCTGGCTGTCCAGGGGGTAGTAGTGGAGGTCCATCATGCACGCCAGCGTGGCGGTGAACCGCATCCCGTAGGTGATGCTGCCGTCGCCCCCCAGTCTAACTAGTTTGTTGCGCTCAGTCACGTCGTGAAGGAAGCTAAAATTTTAATTATTTATAATTTTTCTTTAAAGCCAAAAAGGAGCTTTTCTCCTATATCACAGGAAAACCAACCATGGGTATTATAAAAACAGTGCAAACATTTTCTTAATAATAATGCTTACCAAATAATGTTTTCTGATTATGATGTAATTGTATAAGAAATTTTTAAAATTGTTTTCTGTGAATGTGTCCATTTGAACAAGGATAAATAACAAATTGTGTTTACAACATTGAGGAAAGAAAGTATTTAAAAGTAAGAACTTATATCATGAGTATTTGTAAGTACTGACCTATTTTTGTCGTTAGCAAAGAAGGTGTCTGGAACCCATATCTTATCAGCGAAGTCACCAGATAGGGTGAGAACCTCGTCCGACAGTCCAAAACCTAACCTTTCATCCTTCCAATATTGATTAAGATATAGCGTTATTGTGTAATCCTGAAAGAAAATTAGACAGAAATCAAATCAAAGTTCTTATGTATACTATTATGTATACACTTAACGTTAACTAAGAGATGATGTGTGATTGGAAATTAGCATAACAACAACCGTAACCTCTGGCAGAAGAAACTAAAATTTTCAGTTAACACGGGATAATAGAAAATGTTACGTGGGCAAAGTCGTGGTTTACCCACATTACATCATCACATTACATTTAGTTACATGTATCTTATTTCAAAAAGATATCTATTGTAGCTAAAAGAAATAGGAAGACGCCTTATTGGTATAAATGCAGGCGAAAAAAAATTATTTGGGATCTATTTGGTAATCTAAATTGACAGATTTAATAGGAACAAAATTCCATAACATTTTATAACAGAATTAAATTTGATAGAATACCAGTATCTACCAGCCCTTAATAAAACACAGCGATGTAAATTTAGAGCCAAATGAAATGGGATAGGGCCCAAGGGAGGGAGTGTAGATTTCAGACGTCGGATTTCACTCAAATCCATATAACACACGGCAAAATAGTTTTGAATTTCGTGCATAAGATCGGGTTTGATATTGAAACTATAGATAGAGTATATAAGAGGGAGTGGGCGGCGACTTTAGCAGCCGTAGTCCGCGAGTGGCGGTGGTATGCAAAGGCGGCATCGATTGGCAGAGTCAGCACACCGCCCCTCGGTCAACGACGATGTGTGTCAAGTGACCACGGCCTTGCTCCCTTTTGGATGCTATTAAAAGCTTAATGAATTACCACGGCTCAACGGCCCTTGATACGACCCAAAACTCGAGATTCTCAAGAAACACAAGGTCGCCGGCGAAATTTTGGCGACACGGCCGTTATCAATCAATCTTTGATGGCGGCCCTTGAGTTGTGTATCTACAAAATGTTTACGTTTTTTTTTATTCCGTGCACAAATTGTGAGAAGAATGCCTAACTTTTGACTTGACAACAGGAATTAATAAAATCGATGTAACCATATACGTATTAAAACACGTAGCAACTTCACGGAATAACTTCTGTATCAGTAACGTAATGCCTATTCAAAATATGTTATAAAAATCAAAATTAGATTAGTTGCTTTTCATAATAACGACATAAGGTACTTATAAGCTTTTATTATACTTTGACCGTGACTCACATTCACATTTTATGAATCTCTGCCAATCAGGAAATCAATCATCACTCTATAATGTTTTTATAACAGTCAACAATCGACTCGACTTGAAATCGTCTTACCATATTGACTTCCGATATAGCGTCAAAACTTGCGATAGTCAAATCCATACCCACGAACAGCGGATCGCCTGAAAACAATAATATTTTGTACACCGAAGCAAACGTCATATGGAATCACAATATGCTGACCATCCGCAGTCACCTACAAAATTCGTTTCGTATTCTTTACGGCCCAAAGCTTGCAGTATTTGCAATACGGAATACTCTGGAGTTATGTAAGACTGAAATAACATCTGGTTCACATTGCGGGTCATATACAAAATAAATACGTGCAGAGGTGTGTGATACGAGCAATATGATTACGACATTCATATTGGATTCTCGTCTGCATCCGCGTTCCTCATACCGATGTACTTGCATCAAACATATTTGAAATTGTTTCATGAGATCACTCAGTAAACTGGAATATTTTGACAGTGAATTGAATTTTCTCTGAATGTATTTTGGATTGTTTATCAACATTTCATTTGATTTTATTACTTTGTACCTTTAAATTAAATTCAGGCTACATCATTATAAGCTTATTGTTACTTATAAATAAGGTTTATTATCCCCAAATAATAATACATCTGTATTGCAAAGCTATATAAGTTAAGATCTGGAATTAAAAAAATGAATCACAATATTCTTTTTTGAATTCCGGCAAAAAATTCAAACAAACAAAAGTTTGTAAATAAAGTTTGTGTTGATTGAAAATTTTTCCCTTTCACTCACCACCAAAGTTAGGTCGCAACCGGATGTCGTACCCGTCCAGGATCCTGGTAACCGTGTGGGTGACGTTCTCCAACCGGTCGAACGCACTCAAACGTCCACTTCTAAAAAATATATAAAATAGGTCAGTACGAATACATTTCATTTGTTCCTTCAGGGGCTCGATTCTCACGCGGTCTAAAATGTTTTGTTGTTAACACAGTTTGTGCATTTACAGAGATTCGCAATAAAAAATCAAAAGTTTGTGAATATTTAAAAATGCACCTTTAACAACCTTTAAAGACAGTATTTTATTTAATCTAGACATAATTTACCAATAGAACAAGGTTATGTTATTTACTAGACCATAAAACGCCTTGTCTAACATTCTTGTCGTGACTTAGTGTTAACTAGACTACTAGATTCATGTTTGAGTAATCTCAACAATTCCTTTTAAGGTTGAAAGTAAGTTTTAAACATAATTA
The DNA here is from genome assembly GCF_032362555.1 of Amyelois transitella. Classification (NCBI taxonomy): domain Eukaryota; kingdom Metazoa; phylum Arthropoda; class Insecta; order Lepidoptera; family Pyralidae; genus Amyelois; species Amyelois transitella. Next base: position 4,460,272 of record NC_083509.1, read on the forward strand.
ATCTGCCACTTTACAACATTCACTTTTCTTTTTTGTCATTTCTTTGGTAATTCAAAAAGCAGAAATATAATTTTGAAATAAATGTACATGCATCTATTAAAGGTTTTCTTACATTCACATCACAGATTTTCTTTCCATTTCATCATAAGATTAGATGATCATAGATAAGATAATGAAGATCTAAGAATGAAGTTGCTTAACTTTCCTATTATAAAAACCAAACTTTGTACAACCGTTTTTTTATTATAATCTCAGGAGTACGCGATAAAATCTTCTTTGAATAAATAAAAAAAAAAAGGGTAATTGGGGATAATATAAAAAAAAATACCTCTAAAACGAACACCCAAACACTATTTTCACAAAAGCATATGACACTGTTCCTGTGAGGTCCTAAAGTTTGCACTGTAAGTGACAATGGTAAATACTTTGATTAAATAAATAACCAAAATGTTTACGCAAATCACACGCTGAGCTAGCTTGAAACTACATAAGTTTTCTTACTAGATAAGTTTACTTGTCTTTCTTTTCAATTCGATTAAACTTTTCTCAGATTTTTTTTTCGTATTTTATTTACATATGTACATCATTACGTAATGAAATATCTTTTAACAGTGGTAAAAATCTAAGGTTTCTCGATACTTATTATATCATCTAAGTTTTATGTTAATAGAATAATAGTTCAGTTCTTGCTTAAAACATAATATAATATTTACTAACACTTCTAAAACGCAAATCAAATCATTCAGGCTTGTATAAAACCCTAGTTGTGTTTGAATAGAGCAAACGTTTACAAAGTACGAATATTTGTGGCGGCTCTCCCGAGCAACTTGCCGTCGGCCGGCGGCTTGTCTACCTTCGCCGTGCCCACAAATATGCCTTGCCGGGAAATCTTCCTGGAAGTACTGCTGAACAATACACTTTTTACTTATAACAGAGTTTTTCGTTACTATTTTCTTTTTACTCCTTCAATAAAACCAGCATATATGGGAGTAGGAGCTTTATAAGCTATGTAACTGATTGCATATCTTTAATTTATCTTTCTTGTCCTAATATCTATTTTCAAATTGACGGTAATTGCTTATTTAATATTTGCCTTTCTCATTTTGCTTGATAAAAGAACCTAATATACAATAATTGTTACTAGCTAAAAATAATTATAAAATTTAAAATGTTACAAAATATTAACATTTTGTAATGTTTACACTACCAATTTAACAGTCAGGATATTTCAAAATGAATAATGATTCACAATAAGCACTCGCTGTAAACTACGATCATATAAAAAATAACAATTAAATCGACCCAACGCTTACAACGTTATTACATTCATCTGTAATTATTTTTTACAGCAAACATGTGAGTTCGAAACTTTACAAAAGCATTTGTAATTCAAATATTCCGAACTTAACAAAAAAAAGTTGAAAACTTCTTCACTTATTGAATTTTGATTCATGTTTGATAATCTTGTTATCAGAATTATGTAAATAATTTCAGCAACTAACATTGTTGTGACTATAAGTTTACTGAAAAAGTTAACTCATCTAGTTTGAAAGTAACTTACTGTGCTCTCGCAAGTGTGATCACTATCGGAATCATGAGGAGTCTTGCAAAAGGGCGCGCGTGCAGGCGACAGGAACGCGCGCCACGCGTGCGCCGCGCGTTCATCGCGCGACCGACCGCGGCACGCGGCACATTGCGCGCTCACCGCAACCACGACCACACCGCCACTTTCTTCTCCCCAGTCTCACACACTAAACACCTCATATTTAATTTAATTTCTAAATCATTTCAAGTTTTCAAAAGTTTAAGAGTTTCGTTACGGCTTATCGCGATCACGATCTCTTACGTAGTCCAACAGAGTGTAGCATGAGCGGCCGCGGCGGCAGCGTCGCGCAAAGTGTCGCCGCGCGTGCGCTAGTGCAGATCTCCGCTTGTTCTCAGTAGTCACCATAGACTTCGTCCCCATTGGTGATAAAGTCTCATTTAAGTTCCGTTTAATGCAACTTTTTCAAGATGGGAAATTAAACGCTAGTACAATGGCCAATTTTAATACAGTCGTGTGATGCGCTAAAGAGAAATATATCTTACCTCACGTCATCTCCGTTGCACGATAACTATTCCGAAAAGACAAAAAATCGGTAAAGATAAGTTTTTAATAATTTTGTTACGTCAGCCTTCGGCATAAGAAACATTATAATCACACCACCATTATAGGAGATTTGAGAGCACAACAGCGGTTTTGAACTTTTCTATAAGGTACGAAAAACCACAGCAGACTCCGTTTGTTATCACCGGCTACAAGCGAAAAGTGAATTAAAGGAGCGAAGCCTGTGGACGATGAGGAAAAAGTTCCGATCTCGTAGTTCTCGCCTACAACTCGCGACATTCTCGGCCAGACCTACCATTGATATTGCTTTCAAACTTCAAACCCCTTCATACCTCCGTCGTATAACGTCTATATACCTTGCGGGCTAGACAGAGCCAACAGTCTTGAAAAGACTGACAGGCTACGTTCAGCTTTTTGGCTCAATAATGGAATTGAGATTCAAATAGTGACAGGTTGCTAGCCCATCGCCTAAAAGAAGAATCCCAAGTTTATAAGCCTGTCCCTTAGTCGCCTTTTACGACATCCATGGGAACGAGATGGAGTGGTCCTATTCTTTTTTATATTGGTGCCGGGAACCACACAGCACATGCCGGGAACCACACAGAAACTGTTACAGTTGGAACATAAAATAATATCAGGTGTCGATACCTTAATACGGATTTTTTTATTTTACGGACAAGCCTTGGCTACATGTTGGACATATTAAACCTTGAAAGAATTTACTTGGTGGGAATCTTAGATGATTTTTCAATATTTACTGTTATATCTCAGTAAATGTAAAATACTTTGATAAATGTATATTATTTTTTAATTAAAGAATCAATATCAATTGCCTATTTAAGTTAGCCAAATGTTGATCCTTACTAGTTTCTTTCTACTACGTTTTAATATATACTAAATTGTCTCTGTTGTTATAAATTTTATGAAAATTGCAATGCAGGTACAATAAATAAGTTATTCACATAAACACTCAAGTCGATCTAAATAGTTTAACTTCACAACATAGTATAAAGCAAGTTTCCCGCGTCTCCCTATATCAGTATGTATGCTTAAATCTTTAAAACTACTAGTTTTTTTTTTATTAATAGAATGCTTCAAGAGGATGGTTTATATGTATAAATACGTTCAGTGCGAAGTTGGGGCGGGACTAGTTATTAGTAAAACTAAGTTATAACAACAAAATTAAAAAGGTTTATTCCACCTCACACAGGTTTCCGTTTGGCACACAAACCGCAAAGTGAGTACGTGTATCACTTTAAAGTGGCACACTCTGCGTTGCCGCATGTCTCGCTAGTCCTGTTCCGTTCCAGTGCCTTTTCACCCTGTCCTGATTCAACCCAGTTTGAGGAATACCTAACGGGGTAAATCAAGAGTGGTGTGAACAGTGTAGTCCCCATCCTTTACTTTACCTTTCAGTTTAAACTCTAGATCTACCGCATTTTCGGTGCCAAGTCATTTTACTATTTGACTAAAATATTTCTTCACAATTTTGATTTTGCATTTAATTAGAATATGCATTCATAAAGAAAAGCTCATTCCTTTACCCATCACTTACAGTTTTTTAAAAGTTGATCTACATTTCTCTTAGGTGAAAGGCTTCTAATGTTATGTGTATTTTGGGGTTGGCAACACTGATCGTGAACATGCGGCATCCGCACGCCGCAGCTAGCTTCGCCGGCGGAAGTTATTTGCGGCGTTCGCGCCTCCGACACGGTTGCACAACACCATGTAACTCTCCTGCTTGACAGATAAATGCTATTTACATATTTAAGACTAGCTTTTTCTTTTTCTGATTTATTATTTTTCTGACTTCTGATTTGCTTTTTCTGATTTATATCCAACAATTCGGATACTTTGTTCCCCAATTATTTCGTTAAAATAAGACATCAAGAAACCGTACCTTTCTAGTGTTTCTAAATTAACTTTGAATTAAAAAACAGCTTAACTGCTAGTACGTACCAAGACGGCATCGAAATAATTGTATGTAAAGCTTAGTGTCTGTTTTGTTGCCTTTTAATACAATATAAACAAATAAAAATCGAACCGAAAACAGTGCAGAACCAACCGGTTCAGTTTAACACAAAATTATTTGTATGCACAAACTTAAATATAAACGTGAAAGTGGATGATTATCGTTCAAGCAAAATGCAGACTACAAAATCATTGAAGTATTTTTCATATTTCTCCAGACGTAATCTGCGAGGTTCGACTCAATCCGTTTGATTTTATCTCTTCCAGATCAATAAATACTCGCATTTTGGGATAAGGACATGCCATGAATGATGGCTTTTTAGTTTGAGTTGCTCAGTGATTCCGATTTTGAATAAAGATAACATAATATTTTTTTATCTGAAACCCATATTCAGGCTGAGTTGTTATAGTACCCTGCTCTTACACTAACACGACTCTTCTCAAAATTACGTACAACACAAAAGACTCCTTAATTTTTCATACAACTGAGTCCTATTTGGTCAAATGTTTATGTGATAAGGCTACAGAGATTCATACGTCGTCGACCTTCCACTAATAAAAGATGCATTTGCAATTATATCAATCTTTCAAATCGTAGATTCGACAAAATGTAAGTCTTTTTTTCCATGTAATACTGCCTTATCATGCAAATAATATGCTGTTATCATAATCCTCGGCAGCTTTAAGCCGATTTGTTATAAAATCCGGAACTAAATTATGTTTTTCGCATATCTTAATAAAAATATGCAAATATCTATACTTGATTATATTTTCTATATTAAGATATCGTTTGACAAATGGGACGGGATTGGATGTTGTTTACCCAAGAGTGTTAGGAATGGACACAATTGAAAAAGGCCTAAGTCCAAAACTGGACGTAAAGAAGTGTTAATATTGATAGATAGATCCTTAATAATGTAAATAGGATAAATTGAGGTAGTAAAATAATGATAAGGCTGACACGTCATAAAAATTATATAATGATTATAATAAGGAAACCAAAACATTTTTTTAAGAATTAAAAAAAGTCTTAAATTCTTCGTCAAAAGTACCAAAATTCAGGTAAAATTCATATGAACGGCAGCACTCACGATTACAAGCGGATATCGCGTCGCGGAGTCATCGAGTCAAGTTGCACTCACAGTATTGTCACTCGCCTCTATCTGTGAGAGCTGTAATTAATCATCACCAACCACTCAGCTACTTTGTATTTGAGGCTTTTCAATTTTCTTGTTACCTCACCATTAAATGTCCATCAAGATAAAATTTGAGGAAAGAATAAGACCTAGAATGTAGACATTCGTTTGTTGTTCATAACAACTAATATGACAAAAAACTAAGAACAATTCTTATGAAAATCGTTTTTAAAGCAATCAGCAAATAAATAATTTATTAGTTATGCTTGTTGTTTATTAGGTATTATCAATAAATTTGTGATTTGATGAAAAAATAATCTTAAAAGGGTAATGTTAGTTTTTTTACATCCTACATTAACTAGGCTGATCTTTGTTCACGTGTGGCAAATACTATCCTTCTGCTTATAGTTTAGAGCTAACTCTTGTCGGTTGAGCAAATTGGAGCATCCTCCATTCATATCTTTTTATTTATTTTTTTCAATAACCTTATAATGTCCACTGGGTAATAAAACGTTAAAATTTAAAAAAACCCCGAAGAAAAGTAATGCACCGTGATTTCATTTCCCCGGCACTTGTTGGAGAGTGAAAAATCCTGGCAATAAAGAGACAACAGCGGTTTGTTGATCCGCGAGATTGGGGTGTGTAATGGCGGCGATTTAAAAGAGACGTGATACTGGAGATACGATGGAAATAGTGCAAGACCTACCCAACTATCCATATCAGACGGTGTTGAGAGCACAATATGGCTTTGTTCTTGAAAAGTGTAACAACATTTTGTTTGTAATAATAAAATTGTGTTAATTTAGTATTTACTCAAAACTTTTCTACTTAAAAGCTACAATTTGTTAACCATTTGCGGCTAGTCAACCGTTATTTATGAACTTAAAAATTATTCAAACTTATTGATGTTGTTAAAACAATTTTATTGTATTGTCTTACTTTGTATAATATACAAAGAAATTCAAAGCGTAAAAGCAACACCGATTACGAACATAAGCTCATATTATACAAGAGTAAGTGCAAAACAATTTGTAAAGGGCCCCGAGAGCCCCAAATGGAATTTACATACACAATCGTGCCACGTCTACGGCGTAGCGCTCTCCGTAGCCTCTCGTAGCTGGTGCTACGAGACGCTACGAAGTTTCGTTCTAAAAGCTTCTAACTCAATAGAAAATCTGAAAAGTATGGAACAATGCCTGAGACGAATTGGAGCGTACAACCGATTTTGTTGATCAAATTGCTTTTGATGAACGATATTCATTAAGGTGTGAAATAGATAAGGAAATGACAATTCTCTGCTACATTTATACTAAAATTGTGCCATTTTCTAACAATGTTAACCGATAAAAAGACAAGATAAGTAAGATAGGCTTACAAACTTGGGATTCTTCTTTAGGCGATGGGCTAGCAACCTGTCACTATTTGAATCTCAATTCTATCATCAAGCCAAATAGCTGAACGTGGCCGTTCAGTCTTTTCAAGATTGTTGGCTCTGTCTACCCCGCAAGGGATATAGACGTGACTATATGTATGTATGTATGTATAAGTAAGATAGGTTTACAGCACAATATTTGAAATTCATATCCATACTGATATTAAAAAAATTAAAGATTGTTTATTTGTCCGTCATTCCTCTTTTTCAAAACCACTGAAATTGATTAAGATCTGCTGTATGAATTTTTGCATACCTAAATAAAGTGTAAAGTACGGAGGTGGAAATATGGTTCTTTTCTGATTACTTCTTCCTTGCAGAAAAATGTGAAGTTAGACAAACACTAAGAAATGAAGTGAATGAAAATAAATTAAACTCACACTTGCACGAAAAACATCCCATTAATTTTGTAATCGTCAAACGAAGATACTCGTAATTATGATGAATTAACATCTTCTTTACAAACTTTTGTTTTGAATGATTAATCTTCAAAGAAATTTTATACAGTTCTGTTCCACGAAGTGACCGTTTGTTGGTGTTGTTGAAAAATTTTTACACTCTTATTAAGCTTAAAAACTAGACAAATTTTATAACATTTATGTAAAACAATATTAATAGGACGTTAGTTTTAGTATTGGCGGAGTTTAATCCGAAAGGTTATATTTGCGGTTACGCTAGAGTTGAGAGCCATTGTCCAAATGAACATATTATTACGTGCTATTTACAAAATGGCTTTTTGTCAACGTTAATAAAAGTGCCATCTCGTAGGAAATGGCCGGCTGTTTTGGTAGGTACATAAAAAAAATAAAGATTTTTAAATATTTTACTTGAATCAACTTATAGGGGTTATTAAAGGCACAAGCAAGCTCAGGAAGAAGTGAACTTAACCAACTATGAAATATCAAATTACTTCAGGTCCTAAGTTCTATTATTACATTAGTACTATTTATTATTTTTTTGAAAACCGTACTATCTTTTTATCGCCTTAGCCTTCATTTCTAAAAGTCTTGTTTCTCAAGAAACAGCACTAATGCCATACAGCCTTGAAGCCAACGAGACGACCCCGTCCTGACGACCTGTCGTCAACGCCGTATTATCTCTTCCAACGAAACTCTCCAATTACAATAAGTTCGACGATTTAAACTCGGATTGAATTACGAGTAAGTCTAAACACGATCATTTTAAAGGGATTCCTGTAATAGGGTGGCATCAGTCGGCTCGACAACCCATTATGGGCAGGAGATACTATCAGAAATTAAACAGGTTACAGATCTGTCACTTTATATTACAGACCATATAAGTTTAAATGGTCTGTGATTTATAAAAATGTAGGTACGCTTCAAAATCTTTTATTATCTATGAGTACTTTAACCTTATTTTGAACTAGCTTTCCCCCGCGACTCCGTCCGCGCGGATGTCGGTCTTCGCATAGATGGTTTATTTCTCCATTTTATTTTCAGTCCGGTCAATTTAGACCAAAAAATAGGAATGAAGCTACATTAATTCCCATCAAGCTGAAAATGAGTATAATTGTTTAAAACACAATCAAAAGCATTATTTCAAAATTCCCCATGATTCCGGTTTAAGGAAAAAAATTACCCAAGGTCAAAGGTAAGAAAATGGGATTTTCACGATTTTCTTCAAAACAGTAAGTTTTATAGGAAAATTACCTCAGACATAGATTGTAGATCATAAAGATATCTATAAAAAGGAATCAATATTTTTTTATTTTTTTTCAATAAAGCTACCGTTTCTGAGACGATGCAAACAGTTGCAAGCGTCATAATATGCATAAGCACGTCTCGTATATACTCTATGTAGCAGTAATATAAGTAAAAATATTGTTCTGTCGGTAATTTTAACTTGAATTCAAAATATAAAATATACATAAGTATAATGAAACCCAGTCCCTTCATTTATACTGTAGTGAAACCTTGAGACAACATCTGTCTCTCTGTTTAATTGTGTACGTGGCTAGGGTCGTATAGCTGCTTTATCTCAGAATGCTCAACACATGAAATACCGTTAGTCTTTAATAATAGTTGTCCTTGCGGGGATACCGTTGTCGGCTATGGACACCACGGCCTCTCATGCCCTAGAAGTGCCGGCAATTTAGGGCGCCATGCCGCCCTAAATGATATAATCCTCCATGCTCTTGCCACCATCCATGTTCCAGCCGTTCTAGAACCAAACGGTCTGGCTCGGGATGATGCCAAGAGACCGGATGGTATGACTTTGGTACCCTGGAGATTGGGGCGGCCTTTGGTGTGGGATGCTACTTGTGTCGACACACTTGCGCCGTCTCATCTTCAGGTTACTAAATCTAAGGCCGTTCTGCTTCAAATGAGGCAAAAAACCTCAAAAGGCGCAAATATGTAGTTATCGGGATCAAAGTTTACATCAGATGGCAAGTGTGATAGTGATATTGAAAGGAGAGTGAACGCGGGGAACATGGTGAATGGAGCTTTGCATGCCTTTATGAGCAGTCAGAAACTATCCAAAAAGGCTCGACTGGCTGTGCACAGGGGCGTGTTGGTCCCGACATTAATGTATGGGAGTGAAAGTTGGGTATGGCAAAAGAAGCACGAAAGCAGAATAAATGCAGTGGAAATGAGAGCGTTAAGGAGTATGTTGGGTGTGTGAAATTGAGTGACCGGATAAGGAACAGTGTGATAAGGGAATGTTGTGATGTGAAAGAAGATGTAGTTACAGGAATAGAAAAGGGTATGTTGAGATGGTTCGGTCATGTGGAGAGGATGAATGAAAACAGGTTGACTAAGCAGATATACATGGAGAGTGTGGAGGGAAAGGTCGGGGTGGGAAGACCTAGACGAACATATCTTGATCAAATTAAGGACGTCCTGGTAAAGGGTCAGGTCAAAAGTACCCGAAACCGCCGAGCTTGCATGAAGAGAGTTATGAATGTAGATGAAGCAAAGGAGGTATGCAGGGATCGTGGCAAGTGGAAAGAGTTAGTCTCTGCCTACCCCTCCGGGAAAGAGGCGTGATTTTATGTATGTAGTTATCAGTAATATCTATACTTTTGAACCTTTTGGGGTAGAAACTCTGGGACCGGGGGGCCTATCTGCCCATCAGCTTTTCCGACAATTGTCGAAAAAGCTAATTGAGGTATCTCTTGACCGGAGGGCTGGAAATTATCTGGCTCAGAGAATCAGCATTGCCATTCGAATTGGCAATGCTGCCAGCCTTCTGGGCACATTCCCGCATGTTGATGCTATGCAAGGACTGTACAATTATAAATTAAATTTTAGTTTGTAGTCATCTTTTTTCTTTCTTTTTATAAGTAGTTTTAGTTTTAATTTGATTATTGCATTGAATTTGATAATTGTAATCTCTATTATTGTCCTAAGATGATTCTATTTTTTTTTAAATAATAAATGCGAAAGTTAATCTTGAGTGCCACTGCGTAGTGAAAACACGTGTTTATTCTAACCTATTTCAGACTTTTTCAAGTTTAATAATAAAAATGTTAAAAAAAAATGCGCTAATAGTACACTACCTCAGAGGTGGCAAGGAAACGGATGCATATTATGACGCTTGCAACTTTTTGCATCGTTATATCACAGAAACGGTAGCTTTATTGAAAAAAAATATTGATACCTTTTTTATAGATAACTTTATGATCTACAATTTATGTCTGAGGTAATTTTCCGATTTGAAAAACTTACCGTTTTAAAGAAAATTGCGATACACCCATTTTTTACCTTTGACCGTGAGTAAATTTTTTTCCTTAAACCGGAATCATGGGGAATTTTGAAATAATGCTTTTGATTGTGTTTTAAATAATTATACTCATTTTCAGCTTGATGGGAATTAATGTAGCTATGTAGTATTTTTTTCATAGTAATTAGTAGCGGCCCGCTTGTGCAGCAAACGGTTCAAGCCAAAGCCGACTTTAGGCGAAACATGTTACGGCGCTAAATCCACTGCGGGTAACGCAACGTGTGTTCGCGGTTCTACAGAACAACGTCTATGGATAAACTGAAAAATTAAGATTTTTTTCTTCGTATTTTTTCGGGATAAAAAGTATCCTATTTTACGCCCAGGATAATAAGGTATAATTATACCAAGTTTCATCAAAATCGAACCGTTAGTTTTCACGTGATGCCTGAACATACAGACAGACAGACAAAAATTTTTTTAACCACATATTTGTGTTTGGTATCGATCCAGTAACACCCCCTGCTATTTATTTTTTCAATATTTTCAATGTACAGAATTGACCCTTCTACAGATTTATTATATGTATAGATTATCTGTGTCAGTGGCTCACAGCTGGAGATTGGAAAATGGTTTGTTAAACTTTATTGATCTTAAATTATTATGAAAACTAAGTTTTTTTATTATCTCTTGTCTATCTACCATTGTTTTAATTGAGGCGTGTTTATTTAAATAAGAAATTTACAATTGTATACTGAAGACATCGTAATCTCATTACATTTTACAGTTTTTGTTAATCTTATGTCAGAAGAACATTTTTTATGTCTTTCGTTGTTTTTAATTTGAGTCTAGTTTCCAGAGTTGCATTTTAAAAGAGCTAGTTCTATGGTCATGTTATTTTGCTACCACGGCTCTGTACCGACCACATCGGCAATCAGCCCGGCCTTAGGGATCACCGTGGCCCACCATTGTTCCCGTGACCCGCTTTGCATTTCACTCGCCTACATATTCGACAGTTATTGAATACTCGATTACGACTGCAAGTCGTCGTCTTTATTCGAAATTAATTAACTCCGACATGTGTGGATGGCAGATTTATTCCGGGAGAATTTTTGTAGTCTTAATGAATGTTCTATGGTTCAACGCATCGACTGTAATCTCATTTGATGAGTATTTCTTCAATTCGATTTTTCAAAGTATAAAATTGTAAAATAAAGTAATTTTCAAATGTAGTAAATTTCTTATGTATTCGTACTAGTAAATTATAAACAGTGATATTTTATACGCAAAACACACAAATCGCATCTAGTAAGGTCAGTATAAACATTTTAGATGAAAAGACTCAAGAGTGTGTCGAGTAGAATTTCGAGGTAAGCATGTGGTTTTTGGGCATCATACATAAGAGGCAGTACATTCAACCGCAGAAGTTGGAATACGACGGCAACGAATAACAAACTCTACGGCTTCGGGTTAAGAACTAAGTTGACGTTAGAGTTATATTTCTGATCGCGCCTGCGTGGTTGCAAAATTTGAGTCAGAATCGCGGCGCGGCTTTTGGACCAAAACGTTGATCGTCTTCGCTGCCTGCCGACTGCGGCGCCACAGCCGCGCAACTCCGCAGCAACTCCGCGACAACACAAACAACAACTGTAACTTAGATTACGATATAAGAACATCGGCAATAAACCCAAGATGCTAACAAGTTTCGTCTTCATCTTTTTCGGGTGAGTACACTTAGCGCAATTAACATTAGAACATTTATTGTGTTGGTAAACAATTCATTAGAATACTTACTTTATCATGTAAGTAATACTGGTATGTTATTACTTTTGCCTTCTTAATGAATATGATTTTATTAACAAATCTAAGTAACCTACATTACAAAAAATGCAGTTGATTATATTATAAGCAAATCCTTTAGGTTGGCCCTAAAGGTGCAACTGAGATCACGCTAAGATATGAGTGTGTAATGTATATAAGAACCTCAAAATTCTAAAAGTAAAGATGTCTGAGCCCGATGCAATGAAGTTTTGATAATTATTATTTAATGTACGTTTGTTATTTAAGTAATACCTAGTTAGTATCTTTATAAATACGTTTATCAAAACATTTGATCGCTGTATTTCATTGACAGTTGAAGGTAACAATAACTATCATATTTCGTGAAAGATGATTGAGGAAAAGAAACAAGTGTGTCGCAGCAGACACAAGGATTTAAATGGTGTCCTGACGAAGAACCCTCGTCAAGTGTCCGCACTGTGTTTACTTGTCGCCGAAACTGAATCTCATCTAATTGTTTTTGCATTTCACGATACGCCCGTAAAACGAGTTGAATAAAACTAAATATTTTTAAATTAAACAAAATGGTAATTACAATGATCAGCAACTGTTCTTAGCCTTCGGGTCTTTTTGAGACTATCGCCTCTGTCATATGTATGTTGCATGCATGTAGTACAAAATATCATAGGTCTGTACAGAAATATGTGAATGGGAATGTTGGAAGGGGAAGGCCTAGATCCTAAAATGTACCTTAATCGAATCGGGGACGTCCTGGCAAAAGAATAAGTGAACTACCCTAAATTGAAGAGTTTGCATAAAGATATTGATGAATGTGTATGCAAGAATCTTCGAAAGTGGAAAGATGAAATATACCTACATTTTACAAATCAACTAAGAATTCATAATTTATGACCCATAAACTATGAATTCTTAGTTGATTTTTGATTGAATTTTTAGTTGATGACTCATAAATCAAAGAAGGGAAGGTTTTTTTTTACTCCTGAATCAATTCAATAGTGATTGTAAAAACCTATGCAATAAATATATAATGAACACACAAATCAATTTTAAATTTGTAAAAAAGTAAACTTAAACAGAGAATATTAGCAATAAAACGATTTCATTTGTATTTCATTCATTTCACCTCAATATGCTATGATTTTAACAACGCTGTAGAAATTCTGTTACTCAAATGGACAGATTTTGAAACAGCTGGAGTGCCGTATTGCATTGAATATCGGAACAAAAGGTTTAGTAAACTATTGCAGAACTCTTCTGATAGTTTTCACCTCGCTACTATGTCAGATATATAGGCAAAGTTTTAATTACGTTTTTGATGCCGAGTGGGATAATCACACACACACACACATTTTAAAATTACGATAAATAGACATTTTAAAGTCTCTAGTGGCAATGATAATAACAATTACTACGCATTCCTAGATGAATCAATGTCATTTAACAATTACAAAGTTTACTTTGTTGTCAAGAAAAGTTATTTATTTTAATAGGAATTATAAAGTCATCCTGCCATATATTATGGCAAATCGAGCTTTAAATTATACAAGGAAAAAGAGTTTCCTGGAGCCACTTACAAAATATACATATATGTCTGACCCTCTTATCTTTCTATCATGAGCTTCAATTTTCTACGCATTTCACTGTACATTTGACTTCGTTAGTGATAGAATATCTATTTACTTGTTTTAAGACATCACTTGCATATATATATTGAGTGCGTTTGACCTAAGATAAGTGTAGGCCTAAGATAGTGCACGCCAGCTCAAATATTTCACATACACACACATATTCATTCTTGCCTTGAAAATCCCCAAGTTTTATGTATCGGGAAAGAGTATTATTATGTATTTCAGAAACGGATTGGTCTGCAAGTTAGGATTTTGAAAAATTTTTGAAAAAAAGAATATATTAGGAAAATTTTCCATTGTTATATTATATGAAACTTTAAAGGTAGTCAAACAAAGAGCAGTTTCCCACAGCCACTTATAAAATATACATATAAGATAATACAGAAAGGGGATCGCTAACTATTCCGGACTTCACCAGAACTATTCTTTAGGCGGAGATAAACTTTTAATTACGCCTTTGAGGTTGACAAGACAAACGGGAATTTTATGCCGATTAGCCAAGCTTTGTGCGCTCTGCAACAATAGATTGACTGCATTTACTAAAGAAATGAAAAAACTGTCTCTAGTTATTATAGATAAGATAAATCTTAGACACCATCATCATAAGACCATATTAATGGCATACTTTGAAATCAACACATTGTAATCTTAGAATCAGTATGTTGATTACAACATGAAAAATAACATTCAATATTTTTTTAAGTCATTGCCTCATCTAATGATCTCTCCGTAAAAACCTATTCATAACTTAACCGCCTTGGAAGACAAAATCGCTACAACGTACTACGTTCTTAGCCTTGATATAAACAAGCATTCATAATGAATGTAGATACTCTGTGTTCCACTTATTCGTCAAAGAGATCAAAGTGATGTCTTAAAACAAGTAAGTAGATATTCTTTTACTAACGAAGTCAAATGTACAGTGAAGTACGAGTACGTAAAAAACTGAAGCTCATGATAGAAAGAGAAGAGGGTCGGACATCGATATTACATTCATTCATTTTCCATTACGAAGGTAACGCACCCATGTCGCAAAAACGATTGGAAATCCGGCGAAATGTTGACAGTAATAATAACACGTCGTACAGATCAGTTATGAATACCAAATGAAGATAAATGCCAAATTTCAGCCGATAATTTAAATGTAAACATAATTATGAGTTTATTAAGGCTAAATGCAGTGCAAGTTCGTGCTGATTGTTTACGTTTTCAGCTATATTTGCTCGAATCAGCCATTTGTTGTTTGCCCCAAGCGCTCGGCTTTGCCTTGTTTATATTTCATATTTGTTACTTTCACGCTTAACGTCATATCTTCAAAGATCCGGAAAATATCAGGGAATATTCTATTATTTTTATTTCACTCTCATTCTTGCCCGTGACTTTAAAATTACAAAATGTTCTTCGGTGAGGGAGGTCTTAATTTTATACAAAAATACTTTTTTTGTCAACAATAAGTGAAGTTTGTTCTCAAACAGAAAATTAATCCTTTTCTGAATATTCGGTGAAAGAGTAGACGGTACAGAAACGTTACCCCTTTTCAGTACTATCAATTCGCAGAGCTCAAATTTACGAAACTCTCTAGGTACCTTACGAGTATGAAGGATTACTAAGGGCTCTGAAACCTTACAAAGATAAGGCATGCCTAAATTTCGAGGTCAGTTACATCTGTATTTTATAATGAATCGGTCCCTATGGCAACGATTAACAAATAAAAGAGGTCCCTTTGCGACTGTCGCGCTAAGGCAAACATCGTATGTAATTTAACTAAATGATACATGGGTACTCAAAAACATGATGTTTTAATTTTAAACTCACATCGCAATTTTACCAGAAATAGATGATTACTATTTCTTCGAAAAATCTCTATGGCCTATTTGAAGCTCTGAACTGTGTCTTGGTTTCAAAATACATACATAAATTAATATAACGTTAACCGACTCCAAGATCGTGGTCATAGGTACTCCGTTCTTTTCTACAGAAAGGTGAGGATGCAACTGGAACAAACACCAAGGGGATGATGACAAATTATATATCATTATCATTTGCGTTTTACCCTTAACCATAATAAATATAACTGAAAATAATTAAATGCAAAACGTCCTTCATAGTAGCGAAAAGTCGGGTTCATGCTTTTTCAATTTAGATAAAATAAGATAATTAAATTTGATATAATAAATCATTTATTTGTTTAAATTACAATATTTAACAAAAATTTGGAAGAAAAATTGTTTGAACAACTTTGACTTCATTGAAAGTCAATAGTTTCATATAATAAATTGATAGTCAAATAGTTTCAAAACATAATTAATATAATGATTTCCATTTCTTATTACTCAAATTACTAAAACAAGTAGTGGAGCGTACAGTTGTGGCGCCGAAAAACTTGCTTATCTCATCCATCGTTCATTGTCCTATCGGCGACACCGGGCCCCGCCGCCGCTACAATGGGTGATAGATCGGAAAATAACATTATCGGAACTTACCTAAACAAATCGCCTGCCATAAATAATATAACACACACTTATCATTTTTGTGTGAAATGTTATATTATTTAAGAGTAATTACCTATATAACTTCATTAGAAGTATATTTTCGTCCGACTTTTAAGCCTACTTTACATCACCTTGCTCTATTAAATGTTGTTAAAATAGCCTAAATAAAATAGTTATGAATTATATCGAAATAGGTACATTCTTTATGTACATATTAAGGATATTAAAGAATTATTAAGTTTATGTAAAGCCACGGTAAAAATTATTTTCGAAAAATTCTTTATACATTTTAGCATTTACTTCAATCTCAACAAGGTGATGTAGCACTTACTACAAAACTCCATTAATGTTGCTTAAATTTATAGAAAATTACTAATTTATTCACAAGCTGTAATGCTGTTAAGTAGCAATTTGTCTGTTAAACCGGTGAATTCAGTGGAATATACGATTAAAAGTAATGAGCATTTTAATCGCTTTCAGATTGGTCTCAGGTGAAATTTTCCCAAATTAGGTCACACAATTTGTCAAATGACAGTTTGGCGCGGTTAGGATCAAACAAGATTAGGTGAATTCAATTCCTGCCGCGTGGAAACTAAGTTCGGCATCGGTATGGAGTTTAGACACGAAACTAGCGGGCGCTACAGACAGACAATGTCGCTCCATTGTGCAAGCTTTCTATACACTAAAGTGTTCAATCTAAATTACTTAGCCTGCTTTTCATCTAACGTTTACGTGCTCTCGTCCAAAGTAGATGCTAATACCATGCTAATTCAAAATACAGCGTTTTTTTTTAAATTATCATCCCAACTAATTTAAAACCGTTGGACACCTATTTTATTTTATTTTATTTTATTTTATTTGGAGAACAAACAGTCTTACATAACTAGATAAACAAAGAAATAAACAACAAATGACCATTAACATGTTCTCGCATATGAGTAACTAAGCAGCTTGTCTGAAAGAGAAGGAAAGAAAAATTTAGGGGGAAAAAACTAACATAAAAAAGAGAGAAATCAGAAAAAAAAGAGATATATCACACAAGGAGAACACCTAACTTGCAGAGAGAGAACCATTAAACCATGCCTGAGATAAAGTGTTTTTAAATTTATTGACACTAGAATTGAATAAATCAAGATCTGGGTGGGCAGCTATTTTATTTATCTCAATAGCAGATCTGACAAAGAAAGAGTTATGTCTATATTTACATGCACTATATGGAACATATAGAAATGTGGGCAACCTAACAGTTCTAGTAGGCACTTTCAAATAAATTTTATTTAATAAAGATGGAGTATCTAACTGGCTTTGAGCAATTTTTACTAAAAACATAATATCGGCAGTTTGTCTGCGAATATATAATGGCAGAAAATGGTACCTTGAACACATAGAATTATAGTAAGAATCAAAACACTTTGTTTTAAATTGCAAGTACCTTAAAAATTTTCTTTGGATTGATTCAAGCCTATCAATATATATATTGTACTGAGGATTCCAGACTTGGGAGCAATACTCGAGGGAGCTACGAACCAGGGCACAGTATAGTATTTTTATCAGTTTAACATTAGTGAACTGAGAGCACGACCTTTTAAGAAATCCTAAAGATCTAGAGGCCTTTTTAACTATGTGATCGATATGAATTTCGTATGTTAATTTTGAATCATGTATGATACCTAAGTCCCGAATCTCTTCGACTCTCTTTAGTTCATTGCCTAATAAACAATAATTGTAATGCGTCGGTTTTGTCTTTCTGGTAAATGAAATATAGTAGCATTTATTAATGTTTAAGTCCAATTTATTACTAGAGCAATATTCAGCAAATTTATTTAAATCCTCTTGAAGAAGTAAACAATCCGACACACTAGAAATGTTACTGAAAATTTTCATATCATCCGCGTAAAGGAGAACCTGAGAGTTTGAGAAGCAGGAGCGCACATCATTTATGAAAATATTAAAAAGTAAGGGTCCTAATAATGAGCCTTGAGGTACCCCAGAAGGCACCACATTCCAAATAGATAGGGAGCCATTAATAGCTACGGCTTGGGATCGGTTTTCAATATAAGAGCTGAACCACCTAAATAGGTTTCCATGGATTCCGGCTAAGTAAAGTTTTTTTAGCAGGATTCCATGATCGATACGATCGAATGCCTTGCTAAAATCCGTGAACACAGAGTCCACTTGTCCACCTGATTCCATATTAACTGTAACATAATCAATAAAACTAATAAGATTGGAGTTAGTCGACCTCTTTCTTAGAAAACCATGCTGCTCTTCGATAAATGATGAAGCCAAAGCATTGTACACTTGATCATGTATAATTTTCTCAAAAATTTTTACGAAAATGCATAATTTAGAAATTGGTCTATAATTTTTAATATTACTCTTGCTTCCATTTTTATGTACTGGAGTAATAAATGCTTGCTTCCATATTTTAGGCACAGTCCCTTCAACAATAGACCTTCTAAACAGAATCGATAAAGGATGACATAAACCAGCAGCACAGCCAGCAACAAATTTAGCATCAATCAGGTCAGGCCCTGCACCTTTAGAGATGTCAACAGTTGTTAACGATTTGAGAACAAAATCAGTGTCAATTTCAATATTCGAGATCGAATTAAATCCATGCAAATGACCAGCAGGAACAGAATTTGAAGAATCAGTGGAATTGTCTTGAAAATTAGAATGGAAATATGTAGCAAAAAGATTGGAAATATCGTCACTAGTATCAGCTGATTGATCTTCAAGATACATGGTTGAAGGCAAAGAGTTCGAACCATGTCTATTAGATTTTATAAAAGACCAGAATAATTTAGGTTCCTCAATTATAGTATCTTCGCACCGTTTAATATACATATCATAGCATTCTTTTTCCAGTCTTTTCGCCCTCTCTCTCAAAAGATTAAAAGTTTCGCGGTCACTCAAATTTCTATACTTTTTAAACTTAATAAAGTATTTACGCTTTTCTTTAAGTAATTTTTTTAAAGAGGACGTGTACCAGACAGGAAATTTGCCTGAAGAAATTATTTTTCTAGGCACAAATAAATCTCGCAAGCGATATAGGTGATTATAGAAGGCATCCGTAGCATCATCTAAGGAGCAATTATATAACAACAATTTCCAATCGACTTCATTAAGTGAACTCACTATTGCCTCAAAGTCGGCTTTCTCGTACACAAATTTAATTCTAGGATTGCTCTTAAGTGCGACATTTGTTAAGAAGGATAATTTGATCTCAAGCGATTTGTGATGTGGATCCTCAGGAACCAGAGGATCCTCACAGTGTGAGACAACTACGGGCCCATTGGATAGTACATAGTCCAGGATACGATTACAGGAGGAATTTCTAATATAATTAAATTGGTTAAGGTTACATTCTGACAGAGTATCAAAAAATAACAATTGAGAAACCCCAGATACCCCACTAGGACGCAGATAGTTTCCTTCATCACACCATTCTACATTTTTTAAATTAAAATCCCCTAATATTAAAAACGAGTCATTCGGGCAAGTATCAAATATAGACGAAAGCTTTTCTGAAAAATTACTCAACTGCATGTTAAAAGAGTTACCAAGCGCTTCTTTGCAGAGGTATATTGTACAAACATGTAGTTTTATGTTTTCTTTAAGATTGTTATTTTTTAGCGTAATTGTCACCCAAATATCCTCTGCAGATGACCGCCACTCAGGTCGTTCAATGGCTGCGAAGTCCCTATGAACGGCGAGTAATGTTCCGCCGCCATATTTTTCGCCAGTCATTTCGTAATTTCTATCCCGTCTAAATACTACGTACCTATCATCAAACAACTCACTGTCTCCCAAACCCTCAAGCAACCACGTCTCTGTCAGCGAAACAATGTCAAAAGATGTTAATAAAAGATTACGTTTAAATATTTGTGTCTTTGTACGAAGCCCTCGAGTATTTTGGTAAAAAACTTTAATATTAGAATCCACAATTAATAATAATCAACATAAGTCTAAGTAGAAACTTTGTAAAGACTATAGTAGATAATATAATGAACCTCAGTACTAGATACCAGATAAAAATAATATTAATGTCAGCATTGTAACTAATCGATTTATACAGAAATCTGTATAAATAACATGTATTCAATACAAGTCTTCTATTCAATATCGATATTATCAAGAAATTGATAATAATATTACAGTGAACAATTGCAAAATATATAAGGAAATAATGTAAATAAACGAAAAACGACAATCTACTTTTACTTAACGTCACAATCTTACATAAAATAAAAATAGTACCGAATGCGTTAACGATAAAATAAAAATAATTAACTATAGCTATAATATTTATATATAACATAAGTAACTTATGCGAACTATATATAATAATATTATCAGTTCCGACACAAGGTACTGCATATAGCAAATAATTTATGTACGTTATCAGTTTAATACTTAAAATAAACAATGACATCAAAAACCTACAAATAAAAATATTACTGACAGATACTGCACTGGCACTAAGCAAATTATAACAAAGATAAATTAAACTAACGTTTGGCGATAAATGAGGATTTAAAATAGTCTGAGAGAAATATGCAAAATAAATATAACTATTTAGCCGAAAAAAGTGTCCTAGCATCCAGGTAAAACTAAATGCAAATAAGGAATTTAAGCCGAAGAATAAATTGCATAGAACGCAGGCGAGTGAATGGAGAGTTATAAGAAATACCGTAAGCTCAGCGTAAATAATGACATGCGATGTAAACAAACTGCGAAGTGCGCAGTCAAATCTCCAACATACAAATGTATTTCTTGCAACGCGTGCGCACAGTCGAAGCTGCGGCGCGCACTGCCGTTGCCTACGAGCACTTACCTGCGGAAACAGGTAGCCCGCTCCACCGAGCCGACTCACATAAAAACACAAAGGAAGGAATGCACGCATGGTTCTCAATCTGCTTACAAGTTTATAACAAAATCTAAAAGACTGCAACTTCGGGAGTCTAACGCATTCAAGAAACAAAGTTAAACTATTTTTAAAAGGTCTTTTTCGTTTCTTATAATAAAAACAGGTGACGTGTCGGATTTTCTGGCCATAATTTTTGCATGCTTCACCCAAACATATCTGAAATCCGTCTCTCGAGCCAGTGATCTCGCCTTACTTAACAAGGTCTTATTCTTCTGGGTCAGATGGTCGTTTACGTAGAACGGACCAGTAGCAGAGAAACCCAAACCTGCGAGCGTAAGCTGCTTGCTTTTACGCGCGGACGCCACCAAATCTTCTTTAATATATCTATTATTAAACGATATTATTATAGGTTTCTCAGCATCAGGCACTCGAGTAGGTATCCTCGCAATGTAGCTTATAGAGTCCCTTCTTATAGGGAAATTACTCAACTCCCCTATCCTTTCCGCAATCTCATATAGATTTTCTCCCTTCCTTAAGGGTACCCCACGGATCTCGACATTGTTCGCTCGAGCCCACTGATCCCTATCCTCAAGCTCTTGCCGCAGTCTGCATACTTCCTCCTGCAAATCAGGGATCTCTGTCAAAGCCTTTTCAACACTTTTGACGCGAGCATCCAAAGACGCAAAAGCCGAGTGAGCCATTTCAACAGAATCTTTTAAATCTGACATTTCGGCCTTGATAACGGCAACATCTGCCGAGAGAGACTTCAACGGCTCCAGCTGGAAAGTGATCCGACTCAACTGCTCCTGTATACTGTCCAACTGGGAAGGCATTGGGGATGTTGCGGCAGGCGAAAGTGAAGATCCGGACTTACACCCAGGGCACCGCCAGTTATTTCTTCTTTCACCCAGTCTTCTAAACCCGGTTTCTGTGACGCCGGCACATGCGAAGTCGAACTGGTTCTTACAAACACAGCACACCGGCCCATCTGAGTGCTCCTTATTGCAACTGATACAGGTGAACATCGTAACCGAGGTTTGGGAAGCACTGGGAATTATAATTCTAACAGACAAGCGCGTGCGCTTACTACAGATGCCTCACGGCGACTGAAAACTAAACCTAGGGAAACAAAACCTAGGGAACTAACTTCAAATGAAAGATTTTCCCCGCTTATTTTACGTACTTCTCAATCAATCTCACATTGTTAAGGGGCAATCAGTTTATAATATTTTTCATTTCGGTTTACATTCGTGTATTGGAGTAATGTCTTAGAGTTTTATTATATTTTAATAGATGCTCCATTATTTAGGATAATTCACAACTCTGCAATAAATGTTCCTCAAAGCTAAACACAGAATATGTTCAACATTAACACCAATCACGCCTTATATAAAAACATCAAGATTCCTTAAATATGTTGTGAATTGCGCACACCGCACTTTGCCTGACACACATGCCACGGAGAGTTGTACGTCTCTCTCTCAATCATACAATCTTAAATTAACTCGTATTAAAACATCAAGCCTTAAATAAATATGTTATGTCACATACGTCGACGTACATCAGAATGTGCCACATACACGAGGCTCACCGCACCTCGCCTGACACACTTGCCATGTAGAGTTGTACAGGATTTCCGTTCAGCAAGAAGAGGCAATCGGCACGCCGCCGCTTTCGTATATTCCTTGTTTTCACTACGTATTTTGGACCAATTTAGTAATACTTTAGGGCAACGCGACGTGAAATAGTATAATTTCACTTCGAGTAAAATACTTAGTTCATTCGATTTTTTTTGTAATGCAATCCACAAATGTGTTTATAGAATTTTATTCATAATAACATTTTTTTTAAAATAAAAGTACAAGTTACATACCAGAGTTTATTTATTTATAAGATTTTGGTCCGTGTAGGTGCTATTTCTAGTCTATTTGTTTATTAATTAATTTATTTACTAATTTATGTTCACTGAAAACATCGACACTGATAATCACAAGAAACAAAAGTTTTATAAGTTTTATTTGTCTCCTTATTACAACAGATCGCACGAAAAACACCGACAAATAGTCTTATATTTTAGTAATTTATTACTTTCTTTATAACTGAGTTCGACAAATGATATTAAAAGATCTGTACAAGAAAAACAAAATACTGTGATTGTTCTCCAAATGGTCACAGTAATTCATCATTCGCAGATTCAGACGAGATTGTACGAACAATCAATTTGAGTGACGTTTTATTACTATCTCGTAAAATACCTAATATATTTTGATTTACATAACTTTGATTCGACTAAGACTTAAGCTGCCATGCTTATCACAGTTAACGACTAAAAGACAACGTGCCAGCCTCTTCTCTTTCGATGCACATTGTAAAAGTCAATCATATAGGTAGCTATGCTGAACTTAGAATTCTTCTTTTTGACATTGTGCTAACTTTACACTACCTAAATCTATTTCATCATTAAGCAATCCAGCTAAAGGTGACTTTTTCATTCTTACCAAGATTTTTGACACTGTCTGTCTCATAAAAGAAACAGACGTGATATTTGTATGTTTATAAATTCAACTAACAGGCATGTTAACGCGACGCGTTTGTATACAAATCCAATAAAACCGCTTCTTTGTAGCGCTATCTCTCCACTCATGTGAAAGGATGTTAACAGAAAATATCGAATCCCCTGCGTGCTTATCGCACCCGAGAACTTCTATTTATAGGACCTTTCAAGAGTTTCGACCCTATACACATTTAAGAATATTGAAATTTACGAGTGTCCTTTAAGTGTCTCTCCGTCTTGGGTTTGACGAGGTTCAGTCAAAATGCACTGAAGATATAGCTCATAAATGTATCGCCGTAACACTTTGCTTCGAACGATGTATCAATAAGCGTTTTGTCGTGTTATGCTCGTAACTTTAAATTACAATGCTCATCAGTTAAAACATGTGAGCTAAGCTAATGTCAGTTTAGTCAAGTTTTATAGACAATGCAATAATATTACTGATTTTAAAATAACGTAATAGAATACCTGCCCCTTTACTACCTTTCATGATGTAAAATAGGTGTCGTACTAACATTTTCCTGTTACTAAACGACCACCACTACCCTACACATTTTCATATGAAGTCTTAAAATTTTGATAAGATGAAGATTTTCCTTTGAATTCGAAGATTATGTCGAACCATGTTTACCCATAAATACTGCGTTCGATTCATACTATGTGCCATTAGCTTTACCTCCCGACTTCGCCTGCGCGAATTTAGCGCCCCCATAACAAAAGAATACAGGTTTTTCGCAAATCCCATGGGAACTATAGTTTTTACCAACATGTACCTTTCATGCCGGTAAAATCTATAGTCGCCAGTAGTTAATTATATATAAACCTACGCGTTACTAGTTAACTTCACGCAGAGTCAAAAAACTTCAGTTGTCACGGTGAGGAAAAACATCGTGAGGAAATCTGCACATGCATGCATGTGTAACATGATCATGATCATATATGGCTTTGATTCCCCTGCGAAGGTCAGGCGGGAGACGCTTCATTTAAAAACCTCACTTACCGAATCAATTTCAAAGGTGCACCCCGAGCTCGTCCCCAGAGAGGTGAAGAAGGATTTACAAGGAGGATGTACAAACGAGACTGACACCAGTAGGAATAAAATATTCCTAAATTATATGCTTAGAAAAGATTTCAATGACACGAATGACGCATCATCGAGCTCCTTAGGAGTGTGCAAGGGCGGCTCGCGGACTTGACGGGCTGCCAACTATCGACCGATCTGATGACTCTCAATGTCAACGGCCACTTACATGATTCATTATCACATAACTAGGAGACGTAGACGTTTTTAAATGACTAAATAAAATGAAATGGAAAAAATGAAGAAAATTTCTATGAAGAATGGAGAACATGAGTCGATATACGATATGTTAATGATATATTGTTACTTTACCTTTGGGTTAAGTTACTCGTGAAAAGTCTCAGTTCCCCGATAACTACGCTACAATAGGGGCTTTCAAGAGACTTGCAATGCAATCACTTATAATAGACATTATTTTAGCTTGCATGTTCCTCCTTTTACATTATCTTACGGATTGACCGCGCTCAAAACAAAATTAAAAAAATATTCCTCATTTAAGTTAGTTAAAGTACAATAAATAAACATCTACAACATCAGCCGTAAAATATACAATTTTGTTTTCATATTAGCATACGAGTATCTTGGTCTTACGGACACGTCTGAAATATTATTTACAATAGGTACCTACTCAGTTTTTCATCAGACCATATTTACGCAAAGAATCGATATTCTTCCATACTTCACCACATACTTCATAAGGCGGACTATATGAACATCAATGAATAGTAGGGCTCAAACATTTTTATGAGAATTTCTACCCGCAAGATCAAACAGGATTTGGGGACGAAGCTGTTTGCATTTCCTCTCATTATTTGTCCATCACATCCGATAACTGTCATCGCTCTTCGTAGTAGTTTTGCCATATACATATAAGGACAGCTGAATGTTTTACTTACTTGTACAAATCTGATCAATTATGTTATCTTCACAGTAAGTATCTATTATATTCATATATACGAGTAGGAGAAGTAGATGTTAAAAATCCAGGTTGAAAAGTGTCATCCTCATCATTAAGACAAAAATAATTAAGAAGGTATCTTGTTCTTTAAAACCATCTTCCAAAATCTCATTATTTCATAAGTAGCATAAGGATTAATTAGAACAATAGAACAAGTTTGTCTAGATTTTGCATAAATTGTGAGAGTTGGGCGCGCGACATTTCGTCGGCGTTTAGTACGGGCGGAAATAAGACGGTTATCGCGCTCGGCTTGCAGGAAGAGAGATGCATTTTTCTCATAATAAATATCACCCAGCTTCGCTCGCTCTAGGAAATTGTTCAAATTGAAAAGATGCAGTTACGGCCTTTTACTTTGACATGCATGAAATAACTAACGTGGTAGAAGGCCATCTGTGAAAACGTAGGAAACGAGAATCATTATCCCACAGCATCCCGTTAGGGTACGCAGAGTTCATCCTCCAAAAATAAGATGTATTATGTATTTTAGACTTACATTTTTTAGTATAACTGCAAACACAATTATGAGCACAAGTGATCATTTCAGCTGTCAGTTAGTGTTACACAGTCACCGTCGTTTAGGCGTGCGGTGAGAAAGACATGCAAATTGGCTCGCAATGACTGATAGCTTTTTGTTTTACTAACACCGTGTATAACAGCTACCTTCTATCTGCCTGAATACGATGTAGGTACCTCTTTTAAGCAAAATGAGCATTTAGTCAATAAAATATTCTTAACCGCCTTCAAAATAAAGGTGGTTCTTAGTTTGAACTGTATGTATGTTTATCCGCCAGTATCTTGCGTTTCGCTGAACCGATGAACTGATGACTGAAATCATCATCATTTTCGAAGCAAACACCACGTTTGTTAAACTCATTCTTGGACTGTTTTTCTTTCAAGTATTTGTGTCTCAAAACCTAGTGTACAATCTATGGAACATATATACTAAATGTGAAATAGGTAAATAAACTTATATAAAAATACCATCAATCTTATAAGCGCCTGGCGGCGTGTTGATGAAATAGTGTAGGTTCCGCTTGCGAGCTAATTGTTTGATCAGCATACAGCTGTTCTCATCAATGTTAATTACCACTCTGAACATTGTTTACCATACGTATAATTTTGGACTTTCCCTATTTTTATATGGAATTGTATGAAATTTCATTTAAGACTATTTGCCTAACTTTAGCGTGTAATCCATGACTCTCATCTTAACGTGGTCCACTTTAATACTTCTATCCATATCTACATAAATAAATTTGTATGTTAGTAAGAAAAAGATTAATTATTAAAGTATAAGAATACTTATCAATTTATAGATGTAAGTAAGAAAAAAATATTTTGTTGCAAAATAACAAAAAAATTATACATATAATTATAAAATTCATTTATGTCACATAAACAACAGACCAAACACTTCAAACTTGATTGTTCTGTGATTTATGTAAGAAATAGTCGCCGCAAAATCTGCTTTTCAAATTCATCTCGTTCTCGAATAACAATCACAAAAAGAATCTGAGACCAGTGAATAACTTTATTTTTATTTGTCATGTTTTTGTGCAAATACACTTCTAGATTATACTCATATGCAGAACCCGGGCTCCAGTAGTAGTCTATAATTAGTATAACTCTATCTCCTTCTCAGAAAAGGCTTTCCGTATCTACATCTTTATTCCTTACAGGGAAGACGCAGCTAACAGGCTCACAAAGTCTGAAAGGCCAGGATGAAGAAGTTCTATTCTCAAGTGCCGGGTACAACAACGTCTTAACTGTGGTTTAAAATAGGCTGGTTAAATAATGAATTTGATATTAAACTGATGTAACTTTGTTTAAAAGGAAATATTTTTAAGGAACAAAAATATAATTTACATCATTAACTTTTGGGTTACTTTCTGCTTGAATAAAATAAAGATTTGCAATTCAATGGCGTTAATGATAATTTTATCTCTGAGTGAATCAGTGAAATCTGGATGATTATAATTCATTCAAAAATTCGTCGTCGTTCCAAATCGTAGAGATGGTTTACGTAAACGGACTCTAGACTCAAAACATAGCGCAGGGTACAACCAGGCACACGTTAAGATGTGAGACATGATTTTCGTTAGTCGCATTACTATAAAACAGAGCCCCATAAAATCTCTTAATAAACATAAAATTTTTGATTCTAATGAAAACTTTTACCTACTTCGTCCTTTACTTTTCTCTGATATACAAATAATAAGGTTTTAAGAAAAAAAAGTCATTCTTTGCGCAACATGGTGGGCATTTAAGTCTGAAATATGTCTAATTTATTTTTGTGCGGCCCTTACACATCTGTGCGCATCGTTTTATAGCCGACGGTGCGGTCGAGGTACGCAGTTCCCTGAGGAATAACCCTTTTCCTCACTATGAGAAAACAAATACTTTTATCCCAGCGCCCTTAATATTCTAATTCTAATAATGATAAGAATACGTGTACAAGTAATGCGTTTTACAAAAATGAAGAAGTATTAATAGGTACATTAAAATTTTATGACTTAACTTTTTATTACTTAGATCAAAACTGGATTGAACATTGACTTTTAAAGATTCTGTAGCCAAACTGTCACAAAGAAAAGAAAAACAAAACTTGCATTGTGGATATCATGTCACGTTAGTGTAAAAAATTGTCAAAATAGTAAATAATCTTTAGATTCTATTCATTTTATTAAACCGGAGCAAAATGTAAAAACCGAGATACAAGTTATATTGATCATGTCCATTTAAGAAGTATTTTTTAAAGAATATGCCCGTATTTGAATATTTTGTAGTACATAACCAATTCAGAAAACTTTCAGACACGCTCCAAGAAATGGAAATACTCTAAAAATGAAGATTTGTATTCCTAAATCTCTTTCACAATGTCACTCTACAAGGGACGTCAACTTTTCTTCTGCGACAATGCTTTTGATGTCTTCTGCGGATTTTTATCTATCACTAATCGGCAGTGTCTTTATTATGCTTGGATATCTTATTGGGAAAGTCCTATGTGAAGACGCTACTCCGTGCATCTCAGGAAATATTTTGATTATATTTGGTCACTTTCTTGCTATGCTATCAGACGCTTGCACACTCGCTGAAGACTTTTTCTTCGTCAATCAAAGTAAAAGGGACTTTAAAATAAATCATTACTTCGTCGTTGCAAATATCATATCTCTGTTTGGCGAATATAAAGAATTGAAGTCTTCGCTTCGTGCTCAATAAAGAGTGCTCACGATGGTCCTTACAGATGTTGTCGACGAACTTAAAGTCTTGCGTGGCACAAGTCAAGTTGTACCTTCCATACATTGGTCACCTTGTCATGGCCGTGGGATATTTCCTGGAACAAATTTACGAAATCACGCCGCCAATACCAAGTGGAATAGTGTTGGTAGGACATATCTTCGTGCTGTCAGATCCTCGTGCACTCTCCGCCGAGAATCCTAACCTCCAAGCGATAAACATCATATTCTTAATCAGCAACATTCTTATGTTTGTTTACGATATTTTAATCTATTCGGGGATTAACATGCCAGTCATTGATGAAATGAATCGGTATTTCGATTGATATTATTATTAGTTCACCAAGTAAATTTTTTTCTACTTCTAGTGTGTTACATTTTTTTTAAAGTTGATTTATGAAGGGTTGAGAAGTCTAGCCTTATTGCGCGTGTAATCTAACAGTAAAGCTGTAAATTGTATTGATTCCAAGTTCTCTGATATTTAATGAGTTGGATGGTTGGATGCCAAACAGACGTCACTCCCGAAATTACGCATTTTATTTTTTTGACTGAATTAGTTATTTATAACTACAAAAATATATTGCATAATAATTTAGATCTTAGAAATATATTTGTTGATGAAATATTTGCAATATTTATTTAAAAAATGTATGCAATTTATCATCTTTTAAACAATAAAATATCTATTTCACTTTAAAATCTTTGTAAAATTAGGGACTCCGCAAGGACCCCAAATTATAAAAACATAAATGAACCCTTACAGCTCATAATTAATGAGGGCGGGTTTATGTATAAGACAATTTTAATTGGCTACGTGATGATGTTGGCACAAGCAAATTAAACCGCGCCATCTTTGTGGGGTTCTTTTAATTTTTTTACCCACACCATTTAAACTTGACAAACTTTATTATATAGAAACCATAATTCTCGAAATTTAAAGAACCTTAAATTCATTCTACCGTTCCGTTATATCTGTATAAAAAAAAATTAAATGTACCAAAAGTAAAAGTCACACTTTTCGTATTAAAAAAAAACATTTTTTTACAGACTTTATTTACTCTCTGCCTGGTTTGGTATGCGATATAAATTATTGTATGTGCCGGATGCATCTCCTTCCATTCACATTGTCAAAAATATATCACGAAGAATCCTATCTTTCCTTTATGCATTGGTCTAGTAAATCGTCACTATCTTTGAATCTTTTTCTAATCCAGCCAGCTTGACGTGGCATTCGTGTTTCTGACTGGGACTCCTGCCGACAGGGATACATACATATGTATTGTAACTATGCTGTAGTTGTACATAAAAACATTAAAAAGTTATTAACGAATTAAATACAAAGTATGAAATTGTCGTCAAAAATCTTAAAAAACGTAAAATGATGGGTTGGCGAAGTGGGATGAATGGAATAGGGGAAATAAGATAATAGCAAAATATATACATTATGGACCGATTATAATTATAATCGTCTTGGTGTCTGGACCTCTCTGGGGACGACCCGAAGTCAGCCTGTGGCCACGATCTAAGAGTAGGGATCAGTGATATGGAAAACAAAATTAAACTTTAGGATTTGTTATACATACATACATATAATAATAACGTCTATATTTCTTTAGGGTAAGACAGATCCAACGTCTTAAAAAGACTGAAAGGCCACGTTTAGATGTATAGCTTATGATGGAATTGAGATTCAAACAGTGATAGGTTACTAGCTGATCGACAAGAATTATCGTTAGTTTTTTTAGCCTTTCCCTTAGTCGCATTTTATAACATCTACGAGGAAACTATATAGTTGTCCTATATAATTAAAAGTACCTATTAAGGTTATTATTTATTAAGGTATTACTTTTAAATTGGCCAAAATTCCAGTAAACCTATGATTGAAGTCGAAAAATTTACTAAGTTAAACAAACAGATAAACAGACCTTTTCATTTATTAATTAGTATGGAGGGACGAGTGTAACGGATGTAGTATTCTACTATGTATTCTAAATGATATAAGGACACAAAGTTAAAAAGGCTGTCCCAGTAAATATATATATATATATTTTGTTTCATATATAATTTTGTAAGTAAAAATGTATAAACTTTACGACGAAAAGATAAAGGAGCGCTGAACTCAATATCAGGAGTGGGATCGCGACCGAGTCGACAATTTGGCACATTTTGCGACAAGCAGTCCTCGCCGCGAGGGCCCTCGGTGACGGCCTACAATCACTTTTGTCGTCGGCACAAAGGAAAATAATTTATTGGAGGTCAATTTCTATAAATACGACGGCTTTCAAAACCAAATATATTATGTTGATACTATAGAGAAGGATGAATGGCAGGAAAATTTACTGAAAATACCAATAAAATGGTCCATTCATTCAAAACTTGTCATTGTTCCTTGCTTTGAATCTTAGCTTATTTATATAACTTATAAAATTTACCCTTCCTGTTTTTTCTTACACTTTAAGAAGTACAGAGTTAAGAGAATAAAATGTTTTATTAAACTTTTAATGAAATTTCAAACATCTAAAAATGCGACTGAAGTTCGAATAATATATAATTTAGATTGATTTTGTTTTTGATTACATTCTTTGACTTGATATATTATTTATTCTGACTTTTCTGATTTAAGAGCGTCGGTGATCGACCGGTAAGGTATCCGATAAAAAAATGCATACGTTTGCGTGGAAGGCACAGGTACAAATCCACCTTGACCATGTACCAATGTCTTAATTGAGTTATGTATATTAGTTTGAGTGCTAATCGAGTAAGATCATGACCAGAAAGGCGCACTCCGGGCTCCTCTCCAAAAAGTATAAAACACAAAAAGTTTTTATATAACGTAGCATAGCTTCAATTGTTGTAGCAAATCGTAGCAGTCGTCTTCGTAGCATATAGTATCTCGTAACGTCGTTGCCGTATGAAATAATTTTCGTAGCAGACAGAAAGCATTTTAGTAGGCGTAAAGTTCATATTAGCTGAAAGATGGATCATGTATACTTTCTATTAGGTAAACTGCAAGTATGAATAAAAAGACATTTTCTACTTAAGTAAGAAAAAAATCATTTTAACGCTTCGTCAAGAGGCGCCATTTCTCTAAGGCCTTCATGAAGGAGCAATCAACGGAGCTAAAAGCAATATTAGTAATAAATCATATTAGCGCGAGATCGCGGCAAGTACGCTGGATTCAATAAGTAATTACAGAAAGGCTTTCATCACATTAGCGTCACTTTAGCCAAATTAATGGCTATCGTATATAAATCGCAGGCGGACCGCAACGGACGTTCAATGAATCACAATTTCTCACGATTGCTGGGTTAATATAGCTTCGGCTCAATAAAAAATGGGTTCTATTTTTTTCCTTCCTCATTTATGTTTCCTAAAATAATTGCATTATTCCTTACAAAGTAGGCAGAACCAACAGTCCTTGAGAAGACTACGTTCATCTGTTTGGACTTGAGATTCAGATAGTAACTAAGTGTTAAAAAAATCTACTTGTCTACTAATGAATATAATAAGATGACTATATGAAATACTTTGCTACGTAATAAGGTAGGAAAAGGTTCACTCGGATCTTGAGTACCAAACTTACGAAACAAAACTTGGACATGGAAACACACAGAGGTAAAATGGAATGCCTTTTTGTCAAGAGTGCACAATAAGATGACTGTGAATAGTAGTACCTATTAGGGTGAGTCCTATGTTGAACATGTTTTTTTTTATTATTTAAGTAATGCTTATTTTTATTGTTATTTTTACAGCAATATGATTTCTTACTTCATAAATTCATACCTTATTTTTTGTAGCTTTATATAAAAAGGCAAAACTTAACAATATTACTAACTGTGCTGTCTGTCCATGTTTAATCAGGATATATCATGAACCGTTATAATAAAATGTTTTTACTTTTTTAAGGTTGACGGTCTTTTAATGACTTTTTTTACCCAATGTGCACTCTACATAGAATAGGAACACTACGCTGTCACTGGACGCGGCTAATGTGAGTTGTCCCCGTATTTCTCTATTTGTCCTCGGTGAGTGCCTCCTAACTTGCAGTTACAGGGACCGTGACTCAACAGTACAACTTATACTTAAGAAATACTTTTTGGATACTAAACTGCATCGTCATGCTAGAGAAAACCGCAGGTTCATGTTTGTTCTGTTTATTGCTTACCTTAAAAAGGAAACTCTTAAATATTAAAACTGTATATTGGTAGCGTATATTTTTTTCTTCTTTGCGTATCTGTAGTTGCACCTTTTGTTGCTAAACTCTAAAATCAAACCCCTTCTCTGCTATTTTTCTTTTAACCTTACATGCTCAAATATGTAGATTGGCATATCATCTATCCTGGCGACATCAAATTAAGAAGTTTTTCAATGTCTTTATCTGGCTTTGTACGGAAGCTGAAAGCTGAAATATGCCGTTCTATTAGAGTAAAATGTAATTTTTAAACTAAACTTATAATAGGAACCCTAAAATTGATCCTCCCAATTTTTAATGGAAATGTAAAGTTATTAAAAAACAAGAGTTTGATAGCCGTAAACTCGCTTTCATAACATGTTAAAACCTGTTCAAGTCCATAGAAGGCAGGCTATTATCCAGACAAATGAGCCAGTGTGCAGGACTGAACTAATTTTCATTAATGCCACGAGCAGCCGCCGGTGCAGCCGCGTTCTCATTCAGCCCGTCCAACGACTTGACTGACATACAGAAAATTGATCAATTTTACCTTTTATTCATCACTAGCAGCTGCATAAGGCACTCCTGATTTTAAAGAGTTTAGTAGAAAAACATACCTTTATTTGTGATATATTTATTGTTAAAAAAACAATACATAGTAATACTTATAACAATAGAAATCATAAGCTTTTTATATTATTCCAAATTCTATGCATATATCACAAATGTACAATGGCGAACTTTTTCGCCTTACGTGACCTGCCAAAGTACAAACCGTTAGCGTGTTTATTTTGTTACTATTACTTGAGTTATTTTTAATGTAACCATCTGCTTATTTACTAACAAACAAAAAATGTTATTCTTTAAAAAATTTCAGAACATCTAATCTCGTTTTAATTTTTTTAGTCATATCATAAGCAATACAGAGAAACAAAATGGAATTAATTAGTGATTTATTAATTTATTGTCCAGAACAAAACGTTTGATTGACTTCAAAGCAGAAGATGAGAAAACTTTCAAATTTTCTGAAAGTACTTCGTCGCGATGACGACTTTCCTCATCAATCAAAAATATATCTTTGAAATCGGTTGATATAAATATATTTTTTAGTTATTCTGAAGTCAACATAATTTTCAGATTTGTTGTGTGATAAAAAAATATCATTATTTTCGATCAGTCACTAGTGGTAAGTATATTAACAAATTTTAGATGGGGAAACATTCTGTGGGATTGTGTAAGCTGGTTCCCGGAAGTTCTGGTGTAACTTTTCTACTTACAAATTACATTTTCCCGTAGTTCATCTGTGGGAAATCATAATTTATTCTCAGTCCGGAACTTGTAATTGAATTAGTGTATACTCACAAATGACTTTTTGACACCAGATTTTTAAAAGCGACTTGAATTTTTATTTCTTTCTCGAGGTTTTTTTTCTGTTACGTGTATACGAATGTTATCCTAACTTTGGTGTGAAGGATATTTAACTGCCTCTGTGGCTCAGCGGTAGTACGCTTGTCTGCGACACCGGAGGTCCCGGGTTCGAATCCCGGTCAGGACATGATGAGAAAAGAACTTTTTCTGATTGGCCTGGGTCTTGGATGTTTATCTATATAAGTATTTATTATAAAATATAGTATCGTTGAGTTAGTATCTCGTAACACAAGTTTCGAACTTACTTCGAGGCTAACTCAATCAGTGTAATTTGTCCCGTATATATTTATTTATTTATTTATTTAACTAAGGCGTTGTACTGGAAAATCACTAACCATTAACACCTCTGTGAACACATTTAATCAAATAAATGGTTTGATTTGAATAACACATACAGAATAGTAGCTTTGACACTATAATTCGTTTAAAAGCTTAAATAAGGAATGAATGAGAGTTGAGTGAGCCTAGATATACTAGATGTTGGCAATCAAATCTGTTCAGGCGGAGAAAGCGCAATCATCGCGTGTCAGCTCGCAATTACACTGCGAAGTGATGGTTAGCAATAGTTAGCGCCAAATATTGGATACTATGTTCGTCTTTCTTTGATTGATTTATCAAAGAATAAAACGCCAAATTATTAAACATAAAATTAAGTACATAATTGTATTTCCTTGCCGACTTATTTGTCACTTAGTCTACGTTGACTTGAATATTTCTAATTAAATTTAAAATTTGTTAGGAAAAAGTAAATGTATTTTAGAGAAGAATTCCCCGAAATCCCACGGGAAAGGAAATAAACAGAATTTTTGGGTTTAACGCAGATCTATGTCATATGGATTCTAAAATCTGTCAAGTTTTTAAGGGCTAAAATCAAAAACAATGTGTCTTAAAAACGTATGTACCTATTAGAGTTTGATTTAGTGGTTATCGAACACTCTTATACATCTCAATGTCGCAATGAATAAAAACGATGTCGCAGCGGTATAGAGCTGTTAGGAACCCTTATTACCATAAACCGAAACAAAAAATGGAATGGGCTTACTGCCAGCTGTCTTGAGAGAAGGATTATGCTAAACGATTTGTGAATTCAAACGATTGATTTGTTATGATGTTTTAATAAATATGACTAGGTTGTACTCCCAGAGCTATCTTCACACAATATAAAATAGCATGTTTTGTTAATTTTTTATTAACATGCTTAGAAATATCGTAAAATTTTATGTGACCTCACCTGTGTTTCATTATAAGTTGGTAAATAAAAGATAACAATTAATTCTTTAACCATTAAATAAACATTTAAGAATATTTGATTGATGTTGACAAACAGCTGAATCAGGCTTTTCAAGAATGTGGCTCTGTCTACCCTACAAGGATATAGACGTGACTTTTTGTATGTATGATAGATATTCATACCTATCGAAATAAATAAAAAATATATTCCCCAGCGTTTTAGGAGCGGACGCGAAAGGAGCAATCTACTTGACGACTAAAAATGGAACATTTCCAATAACGCTGACATCCTTGAAGTCCCGAGACGACACTGCAGCCTTGCACACTCAAAACATTTTATCCGCGACCACTAAAACTGAACACAATGCCTTGGAGGCGAGCGACTATTGGGACAACGGCTCGGAGGAATTATTGCTGTCAAGTTACATGAACGGCTCTTATATAGACGCGGATGACTGGAAAAGCAACACGAAAAGAAGTATTAATGATGCAGTCTCCAAAAATATCACGCTTGTTCTTGAAAATCTGCTGAAGAACTACGAAAACTCTCAGTTGCCGACCCACGGCAAAGGTAAGGTCTATGCGTGCAAACAGTAAGTACACCTAATGTCTTTGTCTTTCTTTTCGTAGTGAAGACTTTGTAATTTTTTTTTTTTTGGTTTTTGATTTTGAACTTGTCTTTTTGATTTCAGGATATCCCACAGTTGTCCAAACAAATATATTAATTAGGAGTATGGGACCGGTCTCAGAACTAGACATGGTAAAATACTACTCTAAAACTCAATAAGTCCTTAAATCTTTAGAGTTCATCCGAATAATTTTTGACGTTCTTTCAGGATTATTCAATGGATTGTTACTTCAGACAGTATTGGCGTGATGCACGCTTGTCTTTCTTGGGTCCCATACGGTCGTTATCACTTTCAATCAAAATGCTGGAGAGGATCTGGCGTCCAGACACCTATTTCTACAATGGCAAACATTCCTACGTCCACACAATCACGGTGCCGAACAAATTATTAAGGATTAGTCAACACGGCGATATCCTATATTCAATGAGGTAATAAACTGAGGATTCGAGAGAATATTAGTACTTAACTACCATATTTTTTTTATTATAACTTAATGCTTTCCATAGCATTGCAAGGTCTTAATTTTATGCTATCATATATCGTAATTTTTATGGCAAGAGTGATAAGGCATTATTTGAACTTGCGTGTATGACGTCAGACCTCATCTTGCTGGACTACAACCGCATTGCACATTAATTTATTTAAATCGAAAAGATGCTGTGATGTGGTAATAGGCACAATATAAAACTACAGAATATTCGATTGCGTATCTTTGTCTTCATTTATAGAAAGACAACTTTGTCCCATTTAGCGGGAAGATGAAGAGCTTTTCTCCGCGAAATTTACTTTTTCCACTTAAAAGTTTTAAACTAGTAAAGTATTTTGAGAAAACAATTTCCAATGAATGTAGCTCAGAGAGGTTCATTAATTTCGTAGTCGCTGCACAAACATAACGTCGGCCATTTTAATTGGCAGAGTGAAAAATACCCCGCTCCGATTACCCGCCAAGTTATTCATGGGACGAAAATCGCTATGAATATTCTTGAATTAAAAAACCCACGCACTGGCAATGAAATATTGTACCATTTAATCACTATCAATGGTCGATCTGAACGAACTCGATCATTGTTTTTTTTTAAAGAAAATTATATGCAGTTTGTTCTACACAGTTTAATAGGTTACTAAAGTGATAATAGAATATCATATTAAAAATAAATATTTTGTGCTAAAATTTCATTTCACCTATGTAACATTTATTACTTTGTACTTAACTATGTACTTTTCTTAATTAACTTGTCAATTAAAACAATCAGAAATCATATGATGTACGAGTAGTAAAGACTACCTATTCCTGGTTTTCTTTAAACACTCGAGCATGGTTACGAACAAAATCCCTACATGCTGGGCGCTGGTGCTGCAATCGGTGGCTAATCGGTTTAGTTGCCGGACAAGACGCGTCAAATGCAGCAATCAAGTTGCCTCTCTCAAATCTATGTGGACACTGTGCTGATCCTTTGGTATCCCTTTTAGTGTTATATTGTAGTGATTTTAACTGGCAAACTAAAGTTTTTAAAGTTATGCTGCATCTCAATATGTATACAATCTTTTAAAAATTGGCCATTGCTCCCGGTTGCAGTCCGCTGCCATTCCTTGGAATTTCCTGGAAACACCTACATTCTTATAATCGTTCGCGCCATAACTTTAATTTTAAGTTCTCATTCAATATCCGTTGCATCATCCATGATTTTTTTATAATCAGCGGTCTAGGAAAAAATTTGGAAGCGGCCACATATAGAAAAGCAAACCAATTTAATACTTATTTGTAAGGAACGAAAGTATAGAAAAGTATGTTAATACTTTTCTATTCAGCAGACTTTTCTTCGACACTCATGCAAAACCATAATAAAATTATTTCGAGGCATTTGGTTAGCTTTTGAATATTTTTCGTGTGACATTCATTAATTGCAGTATCTCTTGTTGAAATGTTCTTTTACATATCTAATTAAAATGCGCAAGCAGAATTTTTCAAAGTTTCATTATAATCGAATGCATGGTCTATATATTTCCAGGCTCACAATCAAAGCGAAATGTCCGATGGAGCTCCGCAATTTCCCAATGGACAGGCAGTCTTGTCCTCTTATTTTAGGCAGTTGTGAGTATCTTTTTGATTATGCTGAAAAAATATATAGACCTTACCAAAGAATTATGTTAGTATTCCGTAACACATCTCTCAAACTTTGATGCTAGTTCCATCTGTGCAATTTGTCTTGTACTTACTTCATTTATTTTATTTAAGCACGTTTATTCATTATAAATAAATATTACGGCACAGATTATTCAGCTTACATACTTTGGACAATTATAGCAATTATTTATATTCTCTTGTTAAACTTCCATTCTATGGCATTCACGGTTCATAGCACAGATATAGAATTGTTACTAATCAAATCTATGGTTCATATAGCTCATATAGTTCTATAGTCATTTGACATTACTTTCAATGTTTTGCTGATCACCAGATGCCTACTCCAACCAACAACTAGTATACCAATGGCAGAACTCTGAGAGTGTGAACTTTGTCCCGGGCATGACGCTGTCACAGTTTGACCTCATCAGCTACCCTTACAGGAACTTTACCTTCACTCGACGAGAAGGTAAGATATTCTTTAATAACTTAATAGTAAAAATAAATTTTCCTTAACATCTAAGTGATCGATATATTGCTTGCGCTCGCTGTATTCATAATTGGGTTCATATTCGTTGAATGCACTCGTCGTAGTACAGAAGATTAATAATAGCGTTACGATATTAAGTTTTTTGACACCTTCGTTCAAGTATTAAAAAAATTTAACAAACTCTGCAGTATTTGAATAAAAGAATAAGAAAACTTGAAAAATGTGTTAACGCTATCAATATTGAAGGCAGCGAGCGAAAAAGCCCTCGAATCGCGACGTAGTACTGCGCCCGCCACTCTTGTGAGGCCTCACAAGAGTAAAAGCGGAAGCGGTTATACTGTGAACTGCGGTTTAGCGACTGTGGAACTGTTCTCATACGAATTTGTTTGGTTTATGAACATTTTAACGACATACGATGTATTTCGTCCTCATGAGTCTTTTCATCTTCGAACTATTCATCGATTAGACTCTTACTTTTCTGTCGACGGATCCCTAAGTCCTGTCATACATATGAATACAACGGTTCTTATTCTAAACGACCGTGGGAGGAAAGATTTTAAACTCGTCAGACCAATTACAATTTGAATTTTAAAATCACTTATCTTCGCATAACAAAGGAAAATAGCAACGCTAGAGCTTATCATTTGCGAGCAGCTTCCATCTTCACTAATCAGACCCGACCTGCAGTGGCGCGCTTTATCCGCTTACTGCCTAATGTGATTCCGTACACTTGGATTCAGATATGGAAAACATCGCGATATTTGCTTTGCGGATGTAGTTATATTCTATGAAAAAAAAATTACATACTTACTACTAATATCGTATTGTCAGTTCTAGAAAATATTATAATAGTACATACATACTCGTACATATGGTCACGTCTATATCCCTTGCGTGGAAGACAGAGCCAATAGTCTTCAAAAGACTGACAGGCCACGTTCAGCTATATGGCTTGATGATAGAATTGAGATTCAAATAGTGACAGGTTGCTAGCCCATCGCCTAAAAAAGAATCCCAAATTTGTAAGCCTCCTTCCTCTTATCCTATTCTTTTCGTGGTCCTATTCTTTTTTGTATTGGTGCCGGGAACGGCACATATATTTAATTATTATACCTACTATGAAAAATACAGATAAAAAATAGCTTAACGTAGGTTCTTTATTGAATACTAGCTGTTGTCCGCGACTTCGTCCGCGTAAATTTAGAGTTGGATCTACAATAATGTGAAATAAATCAATATACTAATCATATGAAATATTAACTTAAACCTCCAAGTATAGATTACAACTTATATACCTACGTCTGAGGCTCAGGTCTACGGCAATTTGAATACCTAAGTGCAATGTTACAATGTTAAACGTTTAACATCGTTTTGCCGCGTCAACATGAAACTGCTTTTACGTATTGAGACAATACATTCTGAAGATTCATTCCGATTCACTTATGTGGGAAAAGATTTGGACAAAGCAGTTTCGAAAAAAGCACAAATCACTTAATGTATAAAAAAATTTTACTTCATATGGCAATGATCTGTTTTTTTTTTATATCAGCAGTGAATCTCTTCTCGATAATCTGATTATTATCTAACTTTACTTTTCAACAGTGCAATTAATTGAGTAACTAATACATGGTAGGCATCATTATTAAACACAAAATTCACCGCCACACCGAAACCACATGCCTACGTAACCCTTACGTATCTTAATATCTACTTTCTGTTTTCATATCTACAACTTAGCGATTTTCAAAGCAAGAGTTAAAAGGCATTACTTGAGCTGGCGTGCACCACCATAGACCCCCATCTTTCTTACCATCAGGCAGATTAAGATCAAACACGCTCAAATTACAATAAAATTCCATTCATAAATTTTACATACAAAAAAAACAAGCAATAATACATCCGATACCGTTGATACAGGGGACTTCTCGGTTCTACAAGTGTCGTTCAATCTTCAGAGGCATACGGGCTATTTTCTCATTCAAGTGTACGTGCCCTGCATTCTCATAGTGGTGCTCTCCTGGGTGTCTTTCTGGATACATCGTGAGGTAAATACGCAATCTTCATAATATTTAATGTTTGCTCATATAATAACTCTTTCCTTTGCAAGTTAGTTGAGCGATGTAAAAGAAGAAATTGTGTATTCATTATTTAGGTTTTACGTGTAAGTGGTCACAAGAAAATTTTAGCTTCCCAAGATAAAATTTATGAACTACAAGAGCTCGGAACTTCTCGTTAGCTGTCCACAATAGCTTTCAATTGTAGGTTCTAATGTGGATATGATAGATGGAGGGATGTCTGGAAGTAGAGCCAAATTTTTCATATTGAACATTTTTCATCATCGTAAGTTGAAATGTGAGAGTGAATAATAAGAATAACTCCTTGTAAAAGAGGAGCATTGTATTCCAAAACTTGTGCTTTCAATAATACTACATATCTACAATTTTTTGTTCTACACAGGCTACCTCAGACCGTGTGGGCCTAGGCATAACCACGGTGTTAACCCTGTCCACTATAAGTCTGGATTCCCGGACCGACCTGCCTAAAGTCCGCTACGCTACTGCCCTGGACTGGTTTCTGCTGATGAGTTTCTTCTACTGCATCGCAACTCTACTGGAATTCGCCGGAGTTCATTATTTTACTAAGGTTATTTTTAAAAGCTCGGAAGTTTTTTGTCACGTCTTTATCCCTTTTGAGGTAGGTTAAAACCTCACTTTTGTTAAACTAGGGTCCATCTAGCTATCTCTTGGGTGGTGAAAAATTATAGAGACTCTTAAGCTGGGCCGTCTGGGAATACCTAATTAACTCAAACGCGGGTAAAACAAACACAAGAATTTGTTTGACATGTGTATGGTTTACTATGTGATCATGGAAACAAGAAGATCGGACGGACTTTAAATCATATTATAATAGTAATAAAATCGGGCCTTACCTACTTACAAAATTTTATTCTTATTTTTGCTAAGTTAACTTTCAACAAACTATAGGAAATGGCTAAAATTTTTTAGGTGGGTTCAGGAGAAATAGTAATCGACGACTCTGAATGGGAGGAGCTGATCGAGGAGGTCGGCGGAGACGCGTTCGCAGCGCGCCAGCTTGCCGTTCGGCGACGCAGTTCTGCACGTTCAACCACTAACTATGTAAGCTCAAGAAATGTATCTATCTAGATTCATAAAAGTAGTAAGTAATAAGCAAGTCGTTGAATTATTAGACATACAAAAATGGCTGTAAAGTTGAAATGCCCAAGTAATTTTAAGGTCACCCAAAGTAAAAACAATTTCTATGTCTAAAATGCGCAAGTTTTATACCTCCATATCTGAACATTAGGTATTCGTATCCCACTAGATTCTGCCTACTTTAGTACTTATCACACTAATCAGTTATTATACTTTGGTGTGTTTATAGTACCGTGTGGTTCCCGGCACCAATACAAAAAAGAATAGGACCACTCCATCTCTTTCCCATGGATGTCGTAAAAGGCGACTAAGGGATAGGCTTACAAACTTGAGATTCTTTTTTAGGCGATAGGCTAGCAACTTGTCACTATTCGAATCTCAATTCTATCTTAAAGCCAAATAGCTGAACGTGGCCTATCAGTCCGCTCAGGACTGTTGGCTCTGTCTACCCCGCAAGGGATATAGACGTCATTATATGTCTTATGTATGTATACTTTGGTCTTCCTGTTTTGTAAACCCCCCGTTCCATTACATAATATCTACATACATACATAAATCACGCCTCTTTCCCGGAGTAGGGAAGGGTAGGCAGAGACTACCTATATGTTTCCATTAACTACGATCCCAACAAACGTCTTTCGCTTAATCCACATTCATAACTCTCTTCATGCAAGCTTTCGGGTAACCTTAACCTAACCTTTTACCAGAACTTTTTATAATTTTATCAACGTTTGTCTATTCCATCCCACTCCACCAGTTCCATTCATATTTGCTTAGTCAACCTATGAAACTTATTTTCATATGCCATATTATTATCTAATTGCCAAATGTTTCTTCCAGAGCTTCACCCTACCAGCTAACAGCAGTTGTTTGGATGACGCTGGTCCCGAGCAGGCGAGTCCAGCTGTTCGGCTCACAATGGAAAGGACCACTCAGACGGAGCGACGGGTACCAAGGTGGAGGCAACTGTTGTATTGCTTGGCAGGCGATGACCGGTACCGCAGGCAGAGGCAGGTAGAAGCTGGTAAGATACGATTTCTTCAGAATTTATCAACTTTATCTCACAATAATTTATAGTATTTATAGTAGTAGTCCACCGATGAAGAGGACCACTCAGACGAAGTGACGAGTAGTAAGGTGGAGACAACTGATCTTTAGCTGGTAGTCCAAACCCCTGCAAAGCGAATCAGTCCTGAAGCCAACAAAAGACTCTGACGACGACGAACTTACCTTACCTAACCAAACCAAGTTGCTAGATAAAAAAGCAATGAAAAAGATATTTCCCGCTTGGTACTTACGATCACCTAAATTGACATTGTTTTTTTTTTTGTAATTGCTTGATAATTTGTCCCAGACTTCTGAGATTATTTCCATTAATTTCAGGAAATCGCGGTCATATCAACAGCGTGTCTCACATCGACCGCGCGGCGCGAGTTATGTTCCCCGCCTCTTTCGCGCTCCTCAACCTTTTTTACTGGCTGATGTATGCTTTCTCCAACGATGACTTTGCTTGGAGCGACAACCCTATTAACACACTATCTCATTAATCTTTTTAGGAACGCAGGTTCGATTTCGAAAAACGAATAAAATTTAGAAGTCAATAAAGAATCAGATTAATGTATGTAAAGTTACTTCTTAACGTATAAGATTTGGTACTTTTCGTTGAAAAAGCAAAAACTCACGAACAGGGTTATAAATAAAATGGTATATCAATATTCTGAAAAACGAATTAAGTACATAATACTTTTTAAAAAGGCTAAAAATAATTTTAAGTACATAAATGCGTAGCTTCTTGCAGGTACTTCAAAGTTATTATTAATATAAATAAAGTGTGTTTATAAAATTAAGGTTTATTCAGAAATAAAAACATCAGAATCAAGTAAGTTGTGTTTCTTTTATTTCAAATCGTTCAAATGGTCAAAAATGAAAGCAAGAGACATCATTTGAGCAGGGCATACTGAACAATTATAACACACAAACACTGAATAGGTACATAAGATGGCAGCCTCGGTTAACATTTCATAGCATAAATTATTTACAAAGTGGTCATTGATATACATAAAAA
This sequence comes from Amyelois transitella, assembly GCF_032362555.1. Taxonomy (NCBI): domain Eukaryota; kingdom Metazoa; phylum Arthropoda; class Insecta; order Lepidoptera; family Pyralidae; genus Amyelois; species Amyelois transitella. Next base: position 4,504,532 of record NC_083509.1, read on the forward strand.
ACACATATTTAGTAAGAGATTATCGTAATAATTTTGGTTTGAATGAAACCATGATTTTGATGAATTCTGTGATAAATACAGTTTTAAATATTTGACTCTGTCAACTGTCAGCATTATCATATTATTTAAAACTGAATCCAAACAAAATCACACGTCATTATCTTATTACAATCAGAATACGAAGGCAAGAAATTCGTTTCTCTCAAGCTCGTACTATTTATTCAGTCTAAACTACAGAACTATATACGAACATATGTACCTATCTATTTAAGATCGAAGTAGCTCATAACGCTTTCCAAGTATGATAGAAAATTCACTTATCATTTACATAAATATTGGTAGATTTTTCAAAGTTCGTTATAATTTGACGAATTTAAATTTATGGGACTTAATAAATACCATTATGAAGAAACGAGGTGGGCTGGTAAATTTTATTTAGTAAATTTATATGTTTTTTTTTTTATCCAGGTAAATATTTTAAACTACAAGAAAATATAAAGCACATTAGTGTCACAAAACTAGTTTTGGAACTGCAAAAGAAATATTTCATATGTATTTAGGTAAAAATACATTATTCGATACACTTAAATTAAAACAAAACAATTAAATAAACATTAACAACAATAAATTCTCTTAATACTAAGACCTCGTGACAACAAGAGATTCATTAATGCCTGATATCCACAGCTGTCGAATTGTTATTGCAACTGAATATAAATCCAGAAACGTTTTAAATTTAGTGACAAAATCGATAATTTATATAAAATCTCACCAATAACAGGCAAATTAAGATTAACGGGAAATTTAAAAAAATAGTTTGAAGGTTGTAAATAATTGTTTTCTGTATCAAACTTACTCGTATGTTCAATAGAACCATGATGTGCGCAATGGTAACGAAATAACACATTGAAATCCAAAATAAATCAACGATATCACTTTCTCGTTTACATTTGATAAATAAGATTGAAGGGTCTAAATTGCAGGAATTATTTTAGGTAAGTAAAAAATGTAGGTAGGTATGTGAAGCTATATTCACGGCTACATTTCTATGTTCGTAAATATTTATTTTCTTCTCAAATAGATACCAATAAATTTTACCTATTACAAGATTGGAAAAATGAAATTATAATCGTTTTTAGTAATTATCACAATATTAATTTTAGATAAGTATATGCTCACAGACAATAAGAAAAACTTTCACTTCTTTACAGAGAGCTATTTTGATACATATGTATATGTATAATTCACATGCCAGGTTTTGGTCCATCAATCGATACAAATTCATATCGATGTTTTTCCCCATATGTAAATAGAAAATAGACATTTTGAAGGCAAAGTTTTAAACACAAGTGGAATGTATAGTAATTAAGGCTTTCATCATAAGTCTGGAGAATCACTAAGTCAATATTCCACAGGGACGGCACCGGTCACATAGAGCAAACGCCGGGACAGACGCGGCATTGAAAAACTTCACTTTATCTTCATTTACTTAAAACAACTCTATTTAGATTACTTTTGCGTGAAACAAGATGTTTACGAAATCAACGGTCGACAAAATCGACAGTGTTTCATTGTTAACAATTGTGTTTACCTCAATTATTACAATGTATGCCAACTACCATTTTTATAGACAAAAAAGAACGTAGTAAAACCACATCACATTAGCAAGCGAGAAGATCTTACCAGCTCTAACACCAGTTAACGCGATAGTACCGGCTTTATTATCCGTATTATTTGGTCTTCTGCTCTTCAATTATTGATAAATGGGTTCCTTTAAGTTTTTGTTTTGACCAGGATTTATAAGCCACAGGTATTTGTTAAAATGTATTTTATTTAGTCTCGAGCCTCAAGTCAATATAAACAGTTTTTCAATATAATACCGCAGCTGCGAGAGCTCTATTGTAACCGTGCAACAATAATATTTAATTTCATATCTATCGTATATTTAGAATATAAAGTTTGGACATAATGCTCCTATGTATAAGCTTAAATTGTAAACATTTTTGTTGTATTATATTTGGCTAGCACTAATCATGCACTACTCAATGTATCATGAATAGAAAAAATGTGGACGAAATTTAGGAACAAAGCGTCTGAAGTGACAAAGATATAGTAACGCCTCCCATTTGGATAAGAAATAAATATGACTGGATAAATCTTTGACTTGTAAACAGATCACAATCACCTTATTATTCTCCACAATTGTGAACATTTTTTTCTCTAATTTTGCCAATACAAAATAAGTTTCATGCTGCAACCTACGACATTGCAAGAAAGCCAAACCACTCCCTTCTACTAGACAAATTGACTACACAATGCACTACATAAGTATCTACGAATACTATCTACAAGTTTTAGAACCATTTATTTCGTTAACATGTTTTTTATCTTAAATACAAAATAATTTTCTATCCCAATCGGGTTTTATATACAAAATATAGTTTTGCCTAATTTATCAAAGATATACATATTAAATGTATCCCAAATAAAAATAAAAAAGGGACGACACAATTCACACTACTTCTTTACAGATAACTAACTATATTCTTAAGTATATTAGAAATTAATTTACTGTATATAATTATTACCTGTTAGTATTTTCATGCTTAATCAAATTATCTTTTCATTAAAAATTTAATCACGCATTTATAGACTAGAACACTGGTCACAGATTTTTTAATTATAAATATAGGCAAGGAAATTTTAGCACGTTCGCAATAAATATTTTTTTTAATATTCACATCCACACTGCCTAAGCGTAATCTAAATTAAACAATAAATATAAATAAACTTAAAATACTCGGAGTATTTGTGAAACTTATAAAATTTATAGTCACTGCACACAATAAATAAAAGTTGCATATTTTTACATCAAAAGGTTTTATATAAAATATAATCACAGATTCTACGTTCAATATGTTTTAGCTATCTACGTGTTCTTTTTTGCCTACCACGAGATAGACATTCATATCGTCTTTACCTTTCACGTACACACTGCCGCGCGGCTCGAACTCGTACCTACCGGAGAGCACGGGCAGGCAAGCCTCGCCCACCTGGATTCGCTTCACCACCCCGGTCGAGTCCATTCTAGACGCAATGTTAACCGCGTCACCCCAAATATCGTAATACAATTTACTTGTTCCTATAACTCCCGCGGTAACATCACCAAAATTATACCCGATCCTAAGTATTAAATCAAAATTGAAAAGATCTTGGTTAAAATTGTCTACAACTTTCTGCATTTCTAAAGCGAAATCCATCAGTTGATAGAGGTGGTCGTACGTGTCGCGGGAGGCGTGCCTCAGGTCGGGGTTCAGCCCGCTCGCTGCCATAAAAGTGCTACCTATCGTCTTTATTTTCTCCACGTGCTGAAACTCGGGCTTCTCCAGCAACTCATCAAAATCAGCAATCAATTCATTCAGTACCCTTAAGTACTCATACCCTTTCTTATAAGACTCGTCATACATTTCATTAAAATTTACTATACTCGCAAATATGATTCCAGCGTCTTTATGATTCTCGGAATATTTTGCTGTATTTTTTAACTGATCAGCCACATGCTGAGGTATAATATTATAAAGCAATAAATCGGCTTGATTTCTCATATTCTGCACTCTTTGCTTATCTCTATTCGCGACTACATTACTGTAGAAACTCAATCGGTAACTTATTTCAAATTCTCTATTGAGAAACCAAACCAAAATCAACAGTAATGCTACATCTATATACAACTCTGACAAATGTAATTTGTGATTGATGCCGTGATAACTGCTTGTGCTATTGCCTATATCGGCCAACGTATCTGACAATATTCTTGTCGTATTGCTTACAAAATCAGTATCATTGTGAGCAAACATATGGGGGATATTAATATCACCATCTGTTATTTGAGTATTTGCTTCACGGCAGCCTATCACGGCAAGAAATAAAAACAAAGCGGCATAAACCGTAACCAAAGTATTCTTTACGAGCCAACACATCTGGGTGAAATTACAAAAATGTACTATACTAATACACAAAAGGTACACATAAAATGACTGATCGCCTTTGAGAATGACCCCGGTCGTATTTTGGCAAGAGAAATTTATAAGAATTGCTATAATTGGGAGACTAATCAACAAGCTGCCTGATAAATGCCAAGGGAACCAGTCGGAACAGGCCCTAAATATTTTGACTGACTTCCTCCTTGGGCCCGTGACGAGTATAGGGTCATTTTGCGTCTTCCATTTCAAAATATGTCTGTAAATGCATAGTGACATGGCTAAAATTTTTATTACAATCAGAAATATTAATGAAGCGATCGAATGTCGCCATTCTTTGTAGAGTATAAATATAGAGGCGGTGACTGCCGAGAATATGATGAAGGATACGATAATGTCCAACGCTGTATTGTACCTCGAGGTCGTCAGCGTGGGGGGGAAATCCTCGCAGTCGTCACTTCTATGCGCTTTATCCCTATAATGTTTTTCCATTTCTGGCGACTTAAAGAAGAGTGTAAATCTATTTAGGGGTGGTTGAACGAAGTAGTTGATTCCTGACCTTGCGTTGTCTTGCACGCAGCGGATCAACTGGAGATCAGATTGTTTGCGTAGCTTTTGCAGTGATTGCACTTGTTGCTCATTGAGTGGAGCCGGTAAGCGACATCTCGTCGTGACTTCAAGCGAGGACTGGCTCGAAGTGTAGTAGCCGGATACGCGATGCTGCATCATGTCAGCGTGAGACGTTGCTAACGTGGCATGGTTAAGTGCGTATATCTGAAACGAGAGACACATTTAAACGTGGAAAAAACTAACTGTGAAAGCTTGCGTTTGAAATAAATTAAACACATGGTATGATTTAACAGATGTTTTTGAAATGTCGTGATACAAAATTATCTGTATCTTATATTTGCACTTTCGAATTTGCTATGGTTACTTTATAAAAATAATTATTTATTACAGCTGCTTTCCTTCTAAGCAAGACTTCGTAACGTCTCAACGTAACGCCTAGTTTAATCTGTTGTTTTATACTGGTGTATCTACAGGTGCGAGTCCTTACGGCTGTTCACGGAGGGATAAACTGAGCACATTACGAGGAGGAACACCGTCACAAGCAAAGGCAGATTCCGCCTTTTATCACTCAGCTAAGGTTACCAATCTTTATGTACACGTAATAACACTGTATGAAGTATAAATGTTACCTGTTGTTGTATGCTGGACCTTCTGCTAGTGCTCCTAATGCCAGAGTCCTTACGACTGTTGACTGATGGACACAAACTGACTGCATCGTCGTGTGGCCGCGGAGACACGGCCGCAGCCAAAGGGAGGTTCAGCCTTCTATCGCCAGGCCGTAGGACTTCGCCTTGTGTGGTTATGGTTGAACTTCGCGCTCGGATTACGGGCACCTGAAGTTTTAATTTTACTAATTTAGTTCTTTGACGGCCACTGTGGCGCAGCGATAGTACGCTTGTCTGTGTCACCGGAGGTCCCGGATTCTAATCCCGGCCAGGGCATGATGAGTAACGAACTTTTTCTGATTGGCCTGGGTCTTGGATGTTTATCTATATAATTATTTATTATAAAATATAGTATCGTTGAGTTAGTATCTCGTTACACAAGCCTCGAACTTACTTCGAGGCTATTTCAATCTGTGTAATTTGTCACGTATATATTTATAATTTATTTTAATTTCTTTGTAAGAGAAATTTCAGAGAAATCAGTGGTTTTGGCCATGCGTTGATCGATGTCGCTCTCTATATATCACCTTTACCAAAATTTACAAAAGAATGTTCAGTCCCTCTTCCCTAGAAACTCCCTATCTTATACGTATCAGGAAACGATGACAGGTTTTTACAACTAAGGCCTATAAATTTGCTCAAAATTGATTTCAATTAAAATGCTTTACAATGCTTGTGAACATTTTTTATAAGACTAACGTTATCTTAATTTTAAGCATAACCTCAAACGTTAGTGGTTTCGGTATGCTAAGTTTATACCTAGTAAATATGTTTTGTAAGATCTTATAAACGATAAAAATGCAGACTTATAAAATACTACCTCTATGTTATTTTGTCTGCCATACTGCGACCGGTAACTGCTGCTTCTAGCAAAGGGCGACATGTTGCTTCTAGACTGGCTCAAATATGATCTAATGTCGATAATTTCTCTCTCAAACGACGCCATTTCGTTATTCTGTGGCAGGTTGAGTTTACTGTTACTCTGCACCGGCCTCGCTTTATTGTCCTGAGATTCTATCACTATAGGCACTTGCTGGTAGCCATTGGTGGACTGTAGCACATCATCCCCGCGTTCCAATAGATGTATCGCCTTGTCGTTCAACTCTTTCTTAATCTCATGCAAGGGCGTGTCTGAATGTTTCCTCAAGAATCTGGGTACTTTCCAATTTCTTAATTTATTCGTGTACTTGCCGTAGCTCCCTGAAATTTGAGAACGATGCTGTTAAGTTTCGTTTATAAGATTATAAATAGATAGGTAACTATTTCATGTTTGCATAGGATTATATGAATACGCCGCACGGTAATCCTTAATGTATGAGTAAAAACTGTTATCTTCTAAAGCATACTTTTACTTGTTTGGTTTAGTAAAGGAAATCCCGCTTCAGGGTAAGAACACCGTTAAAGTTAACAAACAAAAGAATGTTACAGAAACTCGAAAAAGGTTGCTTTAGACCTAATAGAGCGCAGAATCTTACAAAAAATTTACAATTAAGTAATTTTTTTAAAATGAACCCTTCTGCTCTCTAAGTTAAAGCGCATTTTGTAACCTATCTAAACAGGTAAGTACTATTCAAATGAGTCAATAAATTAGCAGTTAGCATACACTATATATTTTTAGCGTACATTCATTAAAACCAAGTATCACAGGCGCTCCATTATTGTAGAATCTATTCGAGCCTATTTCGCGTGTTTACGCAACGAGGCACAAAACTGCAACAATGTCATACATACAGACAATTTCTAAACCATATTAATAAGACGCATGGCCTAACTCTAATTATAGTGGCCACCTTCTGCAAAGTGGTATATTATTTAAATAACTCATTGACACAGCCAATACTGATTAGATGAATTTCATAAGTCTAAATGTTGTGGAGCAGCCATAATGTTTACCCAGTAATCACTTAGCGTGTGATTGTTGTTTGACCTAGCAGTTACACCTAGCGAGCGAGATAATTTCAGTTAGCATACACATGTTACAGCAAATTCAGATCATACACATAATTCATTTCTGAACATAAACCTTATCACCCCATTTTAAATATAATGATAATAGAAAGTTCCACGTTTTTGTGTATGTATTTATTACGGTCAGGCTATCTGCTTTAATTATTTCGTGAATGTTCTTTTGCCGCAAGGGAATCGCGAAAAATAAACAACGTTGTGTGTGCCTACAAACTTACATGCAAAGTGTAGTCTAACTAATCTAATGAGAATAAGAAGAACCTACTTAACAATAATCATATAAATTTACAAATAATCATTTATCGCGGGGCTTTACCCGGCTTTTAAACGTATTTGTTCTTACAAAATAAACGATTTGTATTCTTAAATTATAAGAAAATTGTAAAAATGTTACATTATTTTTTATTTATTTATGTAATAACATAACCCAAATATTTTCTACATTATACAAGAACTACCTACGAGGCAAAATTTGGAAACAATCACTTAGTACATGTAATATAATAACCCTCAATTTCTAAAACAATAGGTACCCAATTCTTACATAACAAAAAGGTATTAAGTATTGTAAGTCATTTAATTTGCTGCAATTTGATCTTCGGCATCACGGTCCGAGTCGTGCCAGCGGGAGCATCACCTCCGTCTTCATATCTTATCAGACTTGTGCCTTGTACCACTGATAACTAAGACTTTTCCACAGTTCAAAACATAATCAGCATGGTCAAGTAAACAAACGAAACCGATATAGACCGCACATCACCGCCAGCCAATGTGAGCTACATGAATTATGACCCCGTCAGCGGTTAATCTAACCAGCGCTCTATCAAACCCGACACACGAATCAATGCGATGACTAGCCGAGAATAAAATATACCAAATTTTTAGGTTTTTTGGAACTGTTTTACCTACATTATTTTATCAGTTTCTCGAATATCCAGCCTAGATTTAAATATCTACTGTCGCTTCTAGAAGTGATTCTATGTTATATATTAGTAATCCATTCAATTCTAACATTTTGTTTAAAATGTAACTCAACTATTTTTACTGCCGTTTTACTACCATTCATTTCAGATTAACATAATGTGCACTGCATTTAACTACAAATGACGCATCACTCTGCAAACAGTCAATATTATCATACGTAAATAACTCACCAACAGATGTCGGGCTTTTCGATGACCCGTCCGTTCTCTCAGGAAAACCCTTTTCTCTCTTCTCATCTAACTCTGCGTCAGAGTCCAATATACTTGGTAGGGAACTAGCTTTAGCGCGGAAGTTGAAAGGGTTTGGAGATAAAAAGTTGCTGGACTCTACAGTGCGCGGACTGGCCTTCCCATCTCTGGATTGATCTCTCGACGATAATGGAATGGGGGAATTATTGAAGGAAAGGACAGACTGGGGCGACGCTGCGGGAGATATAATGAGACGCAGGTTAATAGGATTAGAAGGTGTAAGGCAGTGGTCGTAATCGTAAGGGGAATACAGCTGGCGGCCTTCGATGAAGTAGGTTTTATGACCTAAACATACAAAATTTAATGTAAACTTTCGGCTTTCGTCCGAAACGACAATGCACATTTATTTATTCTTGAAAATCTTACCGAAAACTTCTTCTCCCTCTTCTAATATATAGGAGCCTCCAAGAAATTTGCTGGTCTCCTCAGATATGTGAACACGGCCCGGTTTCCCTGTTGACTCCATTTTATTAGCGAAAGTAACGTCATTGCTCCACACATCGAATTTAAATCTACGCGTGCCGACAAGCCCACAAAGAACAGTTCCAGTGTGAACTCCTACTCTCATGTTGATGCCCTCATCTCGTTCTCTATCAAAATCTTGAATTGCATCAATCATACCTAGGATGAAAATAAATATTAAAGTAAAAATTTAGCTGTAGATGAAAAAAAATTACTCATCCTGGGTGGAATAGACTTACCTAGTCCCATTTCTACACAACAAGTTGCATGGTCTGGCCTGGGCTCAGGGCAACCAGACACACAGTAATAACAATCGCCTAAAGTAGAAATTTTTTCACATCCATGATTTTGACATAACTCATCAAACTTCTCAAATAAGTCATTTAATATATTCACTAATTCTTCAGCACCTTTGTTACTGGACATTTTTGTAAACCCCACAATATCCGCAAACAGTATACTAACATTGTCCATTGAATTCATTGTAAAAGGTCGGAACAATGATTTTATATCTGGATTTGACTTTCTGGGACTAAGAGGATCATGCGGTCGGAGGTTTATAACAGATTCCAACACCTGCTCCTCCATTAGGCTACTGGCAATTTTAGGAGGCATCACTGAATGTATCATCTTCTCTTTTAACTGCTTTTCCATTTCCAGCTGCCTCCTCACTAGTAAACTTTGGCCAACCTTCATGAATGTGCCCCGCATTCTCACAAATGTCATAAGGTAAATATGAACACCAATAATGTGCACACAGAGTTGAAGTAACACTCTCACAAACATTCCAGGGCCTTGCCACTGTTGCTCAGTCAAATGCAGGAATATATTAAGAACTTCAAACACTATTGAATACAGTAGTCCGATGATAACACAGGCAAACAATGGCAATGGTGTTAGTGTATATATAATCAGCAGAATTTCAATGCACATGGTGAAGTGACCAGACTGGCTGATATCTGCTGCCTGCGAGGCATCTAAATCAAGCTGGGTGGTCAGTGTCACTAGTGAGAGGCTGAGTGTACACAGAGCAAGTGCCATGACCAGGGACAATTTGAAAGTGTACACTTTATAGATATTTGTAAATGTAACAAATAGCATGACAGATGTAATCAAGAGTACTCCACCAAACATGGAACATAAAAATGGCCATTTGACTGTTACGCCATTCAAGCCAAGGCCCACAAAGTAGACAAACCATGATATAGAAAATATCAAAATGTATAAAAGTGCAAATCTGAAAAGGAGAAAATAAAAACATCAAATAATATGCTGTCATTACATAATCAAGTAGGTACTAAATAAATAGGTACACTTAGTTCATGCATACAATAGTAATGTATGGTGGCTCACCTGAATCTTAATCTTATTTGTCTAAAGGAACTACTTCTATATTGGCCTTCAAGTATCTCCGAGTCAAACCTGGGATTCCACCAAGTACCAGGAGCAGCCCTTTCAAAGGCTATTGGCAATTTAAGCCCACAACAGTTGGTGGTAGAGTTGTTGTGTGCTAAATAAGCCTGCACATGTGGTGCCAAGCGAATTTGAGCATCTTCACCTTCCGAGCACTCAACATCATGTTTGGCATCAGATTGGGATCCATCCTGACAGCTCACACAACCACTTGGTGCGCTCATTGTTTACATAAATCTGACATGTTACATCAATGTATCATTCAAATAATTCATTCTTCATTTCTGTATAGTGAAAGATATACATCTTGATAAAAAAAGCCTACAACATAACTTTTTTATGTTTAAGTGTAGAAGTATATGTACCAAGCAAGAATCAACATAAGTATATAAGAGAAAATTGTATAATAATACTGGCGACCAATGTTATAAATAAAATGTGTGTAATACTTGGATTTGTTAAAGCAGTAAGTAATTCTTGAGACTTGAAGCAGAAGCGCCCCTACAATGCACATTTGTTATAAAAATATCAGCTATCGTCAGATATTGGGAAAAACCGAAACTACTAAACTTATCCTGCATATAATATGAAGACATTTACCAAGGATACACATCACAAAAATACACTTACATTTTTATGTATCGCTGTATATCGACGTTTTCTGTTTTGTTTACAGTCCACCATATAACTATAGAATTATTCTCACCCAGCAATAAACTGGAAAATAGTCACTTAGTATTTGTTCACAATATCGCTTTATTATAATTGCTGCTTACTTTAGTAAAATAGAAAAAAATATTACAATATATAGATAGAACCTAGTTGCAGTTGATTTGGTGACTGCTTTTTTTTCTGTCTACAAAAGTCAAATCAAAAGTGTTTCTTGAGTGTTGCCAAAATTAAGTACATTGTTTGTTGACTGTTTGACTGACCTGAATGTTGCCACGATACCTACGTTAACAAAACAGAAACAACATTCAAATTTAATTTTTACATGCGTATAGATGTAGCCACGTCATTTACCCATTTATGGTTTATACCTACTTACATACTTTTTTATTTTAAATTTACATAGGCATCTGAATAACTTAACCTCTTGTAAATTCTTTAAAACTGTAATTAGATAGTGAATACATTAGGTTTTCATGTGCATCTGATTTACTATTTATTGTATTTAGGTGGTGTAGTTATTAACATATTATCATGCACATATTTAATCTGTGATGCCAATACATATAGTTTTGGTGGAAGTTAGGTCAATATCTACTCAGACAGAAAGAGGATTTTCATTTATCAAAAAGTAGTCTAGTGCAAGTTGGACTTGCAAACGTAGGGTTCCGTAAAAGCAAGCATATTGAATGTGATTTTAATTGAGTGTAACTATATATAAATACCAAGATTTTTTGTAACCAAAAAAAACCATTTAATTGTATTTGTATGAATGTTATCCATATCTGTGTCGAGGGATTTAATTTTAATTTAATATTAGGTATTTAAGATTTTTCTATGGACACCACAACACAACACATTCATAGATACATAAAGGTTTAATGATTTTTTTTTTTGTTTAAGTCCATGCATGGGATCCTCTCTTATTTTTGAACAAAAATTATAAAGCGTATAATGGAGTAATCCTTTTCCTGTCATGCGTTTTGTCGTCCACGTGCGGATTTGGTCCGCATGCAGGCTGCCCATAACCCACTATTTAATTTATACATATTTTTCTATTATGCGTGTAGCACGCGCGTGGAAAGCGGATTGGCTGCCGGCGTGCAACTCGCGTGCGCGCTTTCCAGATGCGAACAGATTCCGCGCGCGGGCGATAAAACGCAAGACAGGAAAAGCGCTATAACAGAAAAGGTCATCTCTACATAGTTTCAATTCTGTATAGTTTTTGGATATGTGTAACTCTGTGACATAGGAATGAGTGAAAAGACAAACAGACATGACGAATTTATAAGGTTTTCGTTTTTTGTCAAGCAGCTTTAGAACCCTAATAAAAACAAAAGTACAAATAAGAACCTTTAATGATAAGATATAAAAAATAATATTGATTGGAACACAATAAATGCTCATAAGTTTATATACATTTACATATAAACATACCTACTTAAGCCTTTACAGGATAATCAATATTACAAGGTTTACATTCTATTTCTTCACATGTTCACATTATTTGCGAATTTTTTTTTTAATTATGCAGTGAGCTGTTTTAAAATGGAATTTTCAAGACACACATAAGTAGAATTTTGCAATCTTCCAATTACATTTCTGTATGTACTTACTTTTATAATGTTAAAAAGGAAATGTTAGATATCATAATTTTGCATGATTATAATCACGTCTATATCGCTTTCAGGGTAGACAAAGCCACCAGCCTCTCAAAGACTAAAAGACCATACTCAACTGTATGGCTTAATGATGAAACTGAGATTCAAATAATTACTGGTTGATAGCCCATCGCCTAAAAGAAGAATCCCCAGTTTATGAGCTATTCCCATAGTCGTCTTTTACGACATCCTTGGGAAAGATGGATTAACCATGTAGTGGATCTTTTCAAAAGTGCCGGGAACCACACTGCATAACTACATGTTGAGTAAATTTATTGATATAAAAATGTGTTTTTAAGTTATGCACTCCCAAGAACTCTTTAAAAGACAGGTGGTTATATCAATACCCAAAGGAAATGCTTACTTATAATTATTTACACCTTATGAAATTTACCCCCTATAACAGCCTACATGACTGTTAAAGGGGGTAAATTTCATAATTTTTCATTTTTTAATGATCTTATTGTACCAGTAAACATGATGATTTTTGATAAAAACTGTTTTTTAATTAATACTATTAATAGAATAACAAATATGGTAACTACTTGAATAAGATCTCTTTACCAATTTATAACAGTAAAATAAATTCTATAAATATCACAAAAAAATTGATTCTTAATACAACATTAAATATGTTATACAAAAATATATTTTGATTAATTAATATCAACATTAATTAGCAGAGATCAGAAAAACTTTCTATAAGACATAATTTGTAATAAATTTTGATTTCTGGAACTAAATGGCAATAGAACAAATAATTGTTTTTTTTTATCTGTTAGGTTGTAGAAATAACACACAACCACTTCTCTGATCACAATCAAAATCACTTTTTCTGATCTTTGCTTTTAATAAGGCACTTGGAGCACCATTTTATTGCTACAAGTTACATGACAGTTACAAATTTGAGCATTGACTGAAATAAATTCATAATATGTACTTTCAAGTAGATTTTTGAGTAATGTCATTAACATGTTACTGCAGGCAATACTGAACAATGGCTGCACTGAATTCTCTTTTTGCATTAGATGATGTAGTCTACAGTACGATTTAGATATTTTTATGCAGCCACTTTGATAATACTGACATTATTTACCTCATTATGATCAAAGATAATTAATATAAAACCCTATGTCAATGACATTTCATTATTTCATAGTTATTCTAATCATTGTACATTCCATCTAGTAAAAAATCCATCCTTTTGTAATGTCTATTCTTCCAAGCTTCTCGACCACGCCTCAATGCCATGAATCCTAATGCTACAAATAGTGGTACTGTCAAAATTGTTATAACAACTGGCATGATCATACCAGGTTGGTTACCATCACTCATTGAACTTTTCGTATTATCTGCATTAGGATTTGGTATTTGATCAGAGATAAATGTTTTGGAAGATGTTTTAACAACTTCAGCATTCTGATTTGTACCAGATAAATCATCATATGATAAAACTTCAGGCTTGTGTGGTTTGTGGGTAGTTTTTACTTCTGTACTTTTCAGATTCAGTGAAGAGTCGATTCTGGAACTGTTTCCCATTTTAGATGAATGATTTTTCTTTATTTCAGTATTATTAAGCTTGACTGTTATTTGATCGTCATTTGACATTGAGTTAACAACAATAGATTCATTGTGTTCATACTCTTCTAGTTTCACTCCTTTCCGGGCAGCGATAGATCTGTTCTTAGGTGTACCTAATTCCTTATTCAAATCCATAAGGACAGTGTTGTTATCTTTAGGCAAGGTCAAGTTAGAGTTGATTTGTGTAATAGCCCCTCCTTCGGTGACAAGAGTTATCTTGGTGTTATTGCTCGAAGATTCATTCAAGGGCATTGTAATATTGTATGACTTTATAGGGTTTAGAGCAGTAATGTTACTTCCGTAAATCAAAGGTAGAAACAACAGTTGTCCAAACAAAAATTCCAGCAACATTTTGTGATATATGCACTTAACTGGAAAAAATAAGGTATTTAGTGTTGCGTAGTTTATAAAAAAATAAACGAACAAATACAAAGAAAAGAAATAACAAAATGAAAATAAAATCAAAAATTATTGATACAAAAAACCAAAAGCCAACTCAATCCATGGAAATAATTGACAGACAAGATGACTATGACATTCATCATTGACATTGATAGATCGTAGATGTTGCTTTGATTGACACTCGATTGACATTCTTTTTGTTCGGCGATAGATTGACGGTTATGACATTGACGAAATGATTTTTTTTAAAAGTAGCAACAGCAAAAATGAAAGATTAATATATTGCCGTGTTGATTGACAACAATGACATTGAAATGACATTATGCTTTTACGCAAGGTATTGACTACAAAAGGGCACTTCCTTGAATTTGGGGAAGTTTTGCAGTAATGGATATTTTGTGAGGTGAGGTTTTCAGCACTTTAAGGAAATAGGACGGTTGGACCAATCCATTTTATATGATTTTATTTTATTTTTTTACCTTTATTAGGGAAATAAACAGTTACATGGTTGCCTATTAATATACTATGATGCATAAACCAATAAAGTTTCCTCTGTTCTATTGAAAAGACAAAGAAATTTTTAAATAAATGTAAGTGTATTACACATAAACATATTTATTATTAATTTCGTGAAAATTGACCAAAAAGCCACTGATTTATCTAAGCAATTTTGTCTTTAAACTTTTTTTATATGACATTATGGATAAGTTTAACAAATCAAGATCATTGTAAATGTTAACTAGCTATTAGCTAGCTGTCATGATAACTAGCTATTAATCACAGTTTCACCTGTGTTAACTAAAATTTCCGTTTTTCCCATTACTATGGGAAATTTAAAAAATATCCTATCCTAAAATATATATTTACTAGGTGTTGGCTTCGCTCATGCACTTTGTTGTTTAACAAATTCTACAAAAAAAAAATATTTTTTTATGGATGGAATGTACCTTATACACCCGCATTTCCGCTCTTTTGGGAACTTTGGATATTTTTCCGTAGCTAAACTCGGCAGATTATCGTTGATAAACGATCCCGTCGGAATATTTCTTTTTTTCGGGATGCCGAATACCTTTTCAATGTCCTTATTGTCCACTCGATTTATAATGAATTTTTGTATGCAGATACCTTAGTAGAATATAAAATTATTAAATGCGTAATTTTTTGAGATTGAGTTAGTACTGCAAAAATTCAATAGGTTCAAGACGTACATATACGGAGTCCACAAAGTCACTGTTCCCGAGAGAAATTCACACAGGAAATCTATGGCTAGTTTTAATGTTTGTATTGCTTTACTTTTTACCTTTAATATATTTTTACTAACCAAAACTAAAAATATCTCCGTTCCAAAATCACCGAAAGCGCATCGGTTAACACTGAAACTAATGTACATAATTGAGAAAATACTCATTGGTACATGATTGAGGTTCGATCTGAACCTATGCTTCCGCACGCATTTAACTCTGACACTGTATCCATTCGAATGAACGAAAAAGTACAGTAGGTACACTTTATTATTTAGCGAGTAGGGAGAAAGAAACATGTAAATTGCAAACACTGATAGCTGTAGCTTTTTATACAGAATTTTATACCTATTTGTCAAATCAAAATACAGAGCAGAACCAACAAGAAAAAGATGATAGTATAAAAGTGAATCAAATAAACTAAATTACTCAAGATGAGGACTAGAAGTAATTCTGGTGTTCGTTTGGATTACTATCAGCGAGTGGTACATAAATTAATCTTAGATCATCAACAACCAGTGACTGGTTTGTTCCCTGCCAGTCCTCATAATGATCATGCTTGGATTCGGGATAATTTATACTGCATACTGGCTGTCTGGGGCCTTTCAATGGCATTCAAGAAGATAGCGGATCAAGACGAGGACCGTGCAAAAACGTATGAGTTGGAACAAAGCTGTGTAAAACTAATGAGAGGTCTGAACATTTTGGGTTTTGTTTTCCATAATCTGATCATTGATAATTAAATAAAATGCCAATGAAATTTTTTTAAACAAACAAAATTCTTAATTATTCGCAAAATGATTCATCAATAGCTTAAATAAATATTTATGTGACAAATTACATAGAATAAGCTAGTTCCAAAGTTAGACTGAGACTTTAATTATGTGATACTAATTCAACTATACAATTTTTTGTTTTACATTGATCATCCAAGACCTGGAATGATGAGAAAAAGTTAATTTTTCATCATGTTTTTGCCTTAATTTCATAAAAACATCTAATATTTTCAGATGTATAATTTTCTAGTAAAATTGGTTTTTGTATTTGCGAAATATTCCTGTTTGTATTCTAAATTGATGGATTGAGCTAAATTCGCCTTTGTAACTGGTAGTAAATTTGCTGGTAATATTATAATCTTAAATACAAAAACAGTTTATAAATTATAAATGCTTAGCTGTTCTAAAACTTGTATTAAAAGTGAAAAAAGTTTATCAATGTGAATTTAATAGTGTTTCATCTTTGTACTTTACAGGATTACTAATGGCTATGATGCAGCAAAAAGAAAAGGTAGAAAAATTTAAAAGCACGCAGAATCCTTTAGACTCACTTCATGCTAAGTACTCATCAACAACAGGGCGGACTGTTGTCAAAGATAATGAATGGGGTCACCTTCAAATTGATGCCATTTCTCTGTATTTACTTATTCTATCACAGATGACTGCATCTGGTCTTCAGATTGTTTTCTCCCTAGATGAAGTTGCTTTTATTCAGAATCTTGTGTTTTACATTGAATCAGCTTATTGTACACCTGATTATGGCATTTGGGAAAGAGGTGACAAAACAAATCATGGATTGCCTGAACTGAATGCAAGTTCCATTGGCATGGCCAAAGCTGCTTTGGAGGCTATGAATGAATTGGATTTATTTGGAGCACGAGGTGGACCCTCCAGTGTCATCCATGTGTTAGCAGATGAAGCTCAGAAATGTCAAGCTGTATTGCAGTCAATGTTGCCAAGAGAATCCAACAGTAAAGAGTTGGATTCTGGTCTCTTATCCATTATAAGCTATCCCGCCTTTGCAGTTGATGATCCAAACTTGATAACAAAAACGAGGGAAACAATAGTAACAAAGTTACAGGGCAAGTATGGATGCAAGAGGTTTCTAAGAGATGGTCATAAGACACCCAGGGAGGACCCTAACAGGCTCTATTATGAGCCATGGGAGTTGAGAATGTTTGAAAATATAGAATGTGAATGGCCTTTGTTCTTCTGTTATCTAATTCTTGACTACTGCTTTCAAGGGGATAAAGGAAATGTGAATGAGTATATGCAAAAGTTGGAGAAAATAATGCTAAGGAAAGACGATGGTATCAAATTAGTCCCTGAGCTGTATGCTGTGCCTGTTGACAAGGCTGATCAGGAGCAAAGTGATCCTGGTAGCCAGGAAAGAGTACCACTTGGTAGGTGCCCTTTTATTTGGGCACAATCATTGTATATTTTAGGGAAATTGTTACAAGAGGTAATAATATTTTACTACACAATTATTACTACCAGAAACTTTACACAGTTCACATAGAATATACAATATTACTTCCCAATAAATTTTGCTATTATTAACTTCAGCTATTTCAGTTCTAATGTGATTAAAGGAATGCCCAATTATATGAGTGCATCAGCTTTTGTGTCTTTTAAACTAATATTTTAACATAGATGAACTTTCAGGGATTCTTAGCGGTTGGTGAGTTAGATCCGCTCAACAGAAGGCTGTGCTCGGAAAAGAAGCCAGATGTGGTTGTTCAGATTGTGATACTAGCAGAAGATAATGAGATAAGGGACAAATTGCTAGAATATGACCTGCATGTCCAGACGATTAACGAAGTTGCGCCGATCGAAGTTCAACCTGCCAGGGTGTTAAGTCATCTTTATACATATCTAGGTAATTTATTATTTTTAATTTATGTATGAATGAGTAAATATTCATTTCTTTTTAGACCATTGTTTTGATTCTTCACTGCTGGTATTTATGAAAGTCATTTCTTAATTATTTTCATTAACTTTTGATTGATTAGACTGTAAGACTTTATTAACAGAAAGTATTATGTTGTTTATGATATTTTTATAAATTATAGCTGTTTGTTCCACACTTTTGACCTTTCTATATGTATTGCTATTTTTTTTAAATGCAAAGAGGCTATTGTTATTCTTAATGGTATTTATAGGTAGAAACAAGAAGTTGGGATTATCTGGAAGAAAATCCCGTGATGTGGGCATTCTGAGTACAAGCAAATTGTATTCACTAAACGACAGGATATTTGCTTTTACACCACAGGTATTATTTTAATTTCTTTCATACAGTTGTCATATATTACATGTACAAATTAAATACAAGACTCTTGGACTTGGTTTCGGTCGATAGTAAAATATGATAGAAAGAAAATATTCTTCAACAACCTATACAAATTACTTCTGTCACAATTGTTTTATTATACATATGTAGTTATTCCTCCAATAATATTTGGTCTTAATTTGTGTCGACCTTCAATTTCTGTGAAGCCGTTTGCAATGCTATTAGATGTTAATGGATAAGGTGAAGGTAAATATTCTAACCAACTGACTAGACGTGTTAACAATTAATTTTCTTTATATCAATTTATTTATTATCCTACACATAATTTCCTATAATATTTCTTATTCTATTTATAGAAAATTTTATATTAGTTTAAAAACTTACGTTCTTCTGCATGGCACTTAATAACGCCACTATTGTCGTCTCCTGTATAAAAAAGTAACCAATTGTTTTGTTTGTTTTAATAGTTTTCTGATATGAAGCGTTTCTACATTGCTTCCGACTATGAACTGATGGTTGATACTCTTAAAGCAGAAATTAATTTCTTGAAGTCATCTTGGCAAAACCTACTTGGGCGTCCGCTTGTTGTATTGACATTGAATCAAATGTATTTAGGTATTATTTTGTTTCGTTTTTATTAATCGTGTGTGCTTGCTTATTTTGTTCATTCATACTGTGTGTTAATATGCGTGTGTATTTCGCAGAGATAGGTTTCATCTGATTAATTTAACACATTTGTCGAAGCTTGGTAGCAGGCAGCTTTATACCTTTTTAACGTATTAATTGGCATTGAACTTATTTGGGTGGTAAACGTATTGATAACTATCAATCTAAGACATAACAGTAATTTTTGTTTTTAATGAATATTATGACTATTAATATGTTACAGTACTTTAGTGGTCTCTGTAATTAATTTTTTTTTCATTACGGTTTAGGTCTTATATGAACACTATAATTTACGAGTATGATAAATGTGTCTAGTAATATGTAGTGACTAATATGCTGCAGTTGCATTATTATAACATTGACTGCATATTAATGCTCACTGTATGTGTATTTGATTTTATTTTCTTATTGAATCTGTGTATTATCATTTCTCTATTAAAATTAATATACTTACTTCTATCTATGTAGATTATGTCGAAAATGTTTGTTTCATATGAAACGCTTAGATATTTCTTGCCTATGCCAGTTCTTCAAGCTAACCATATGAATTTCAGTAAAAATAAAAAAGCCTTAGGACATTCAGATAGGATACGCATTAGTTTATCAATTTTTAGTTTGAAAAAAACAGTCCCATTATAACACATTTCCTATTAACTTCCCCTTTAATAAAATGCACGATGGTGGCCCTTATGTGGTATGAAACCCTATGTATCTATGATTATACCCGAACTTATACTATTTTTGTATGTACCATTAAGCGTAAATAAGACTCTGGATGCAATTTCATACTGCCTTAGGGTCGCCATACATCAAGCAATTAGTGTGTTATACCTTCCCGCATGGGTGTGCCCTAGAATTTCGACTACGAGGAATACTACATGTCGCGCGACCCGGCTCTCCTCGCAAGCACGTTCATGGCCAACGTCGCTTTCCTGGGAATGAGCTGGAAGCAAATGCTCGGCCGCCCGACTATCACACTACTCGCTACGCAGTATTTGTTAGGTAAACCTGTGTATTATAGCATTAATGTAGCTTAAACAATGTATCAAGTACCGATTGATATAAAGCAAGCATGTTTTACGTTGAGCAAAATACGCCTAATTGGTAGAAGTAAATCCATATAATGAACATTATTGTTTATTCTTTTTAATTAACTCCATCTTTGTAATACAAATTGATCACATACATGATACATCTAGTATATATTATCTATTCCCTTTGTTTTCTATGCAGTATTTTGTCAAGTTATAGATGTATATACAGCTCTATTGAATAATTTTCCAATAGTTATTAAGTTCACACTGTACAGTAACCTTGTATATTCGGTACATTCGCCTGTAGAGAAACATGACCCACTTGTTTGCTTTTCCGCGCGTTATTCCACGGGATTTTTGGGTGACAAATATGACTAGAATAGGTGCACGTTAATGTTCATAGGATTTGGGAATTCTTGTTTAAAACTCCAAATAAGGAATGAAGAAAGCCCATGGCTAAAGGTGTAACTGGGGATGGACAAGGGCAAACCTTCTCTCGTTTGGTATAAGGGTCAATATTAATCCTGCTTTTTTTTCTGTCGGCCTATTAATCCAATTAAATTATTGTATCTTTACTAATCTGTAATGAATCATTGTTGCTTTAAACCTGTTTTTATTGATTGCTGATCGATTGAAAATATTGCATTATTAAATTAATTTTCACGATTTCAGACCAAGGTAAAATTCCGATGGCCATGATAACAACTATGAAGAAACTGAAATCTGGATATATAAACGGTACGAGAGTGACGCTAGGAAATTTAGGAGAATTTTTGAGTACATCTGCCATAACCAATCTGAGTTTCCTTGGCAGTCAGGAGGATGGATATCCTGATAGTAAGTATTTGTTATAAATTCTTTATTCCTTATTTAAATTTATACATTTACTTTACAGGTATATTCATATATGCCCATTATCCTAAACCTTAATTTTGTCAAGTTTATACATATAAATGTGGGAAGTCATCTCCTTGACGAAATCATCATAATGGGTACCTCTAGAGTTAAAAAAAAACAAAATTATTGTATTGTATTAGCGGATAAAACACACATAAAAAAGTTATTCCCATATTAAATATGTTGTTTATTCCAGAGCTGAACCCTCAAGTACAAAGCTACCTGGAGGAGCACCTGCTGAAGTCGTTCAGCAACAAGCTGAGCGTGCTGCCGCGGCCGGCCGGCGCCCGGCCCGCGCGCGCGCTGCGCCGGCGCATGTCCGTGCGCGGCGCCATCAAGAAGACCAGATCTATCAATGTTGACTGTGAGTATTACTCATTATTTACTAAGCTCATAGAGAAATAACCTACATATATGACCAAATGAGATAATTCATATTGTATCAGGTTGCTCGCCTATCGCATAATGGAAAAAATTTTGGACGAAGAGATGCAGCTT
The DNA here is from genome assembly GCF_032362555.1 of Amyelois transitella. Lineage (NCBI taxonomy): Eukaryota > Metazoa > Arthropoda > Insecta > Lepidoptera > Pyralidae > Amyelois > Amyelois transitella. Next base: position 4,526,534 of record NC_083509.1, read on the forward strand.
GGCACACCCTTATATTTTTTCTTCGCTACCAGATATGCACGATAGCTTGCTCTCGGTTAATGTGCCTATTCTCTTAGTTACCTTGGGAGTAGTATCGAGGGCGAATAGATCCGCCATTAGAACACACACACCATTATGGCTAGATGTGGCACCTTATCCAATATAACATTCAATCCATCGTTTTTTTACAATCTAGATGCTTAATCATTTATCTTTTGCAGCTGAAACTCTAGGCATGGAAGGCGAATACGTCGGTCCGCCATTAGAAAGAAAGCCATCTTGGCTGGATGTGGAAACTATAACGAGCGCGCTCGCTGGACGCAGCCCGTCGCCAGAAGACGCTAGGAAGAAGGCATTCACCAAGTAAGATATAATATTCAAGATAAAAAATAGAGTAGCTATGGTGTGGAAAGAACTGCCAGCGTCTATATTTCCAAACAAATACTGTCCGCGAACATTTGAAAGTAAAATTAACGGGTATCACTTGGATATGCATTTAACATCTTCGTCTTCATCGTCACTTACGCGAGTTCGAGCGATTATCAAGCGAGATGGAAGACAAATGTCGAATCCAAAATTGAATAATAAAACACACAAATCTGAATAAACCTCTTACTCGGAGGGGTAGGTAGATTTTATTTACATCTTTCCAGTTGCCACGAACTATCTTTCGCTTTATCAACATTTATTACTCTTTTAACTTTTTCCAATATGGATTGTAATTTTTAGAGATATTTTTCTAAATTAGATTACAACTTCTACAATTAATTTTGGCATTCCCGAAAAGATGAAATTTGTTTTAAGTTAACAACTTTTATCCATTGTTGCTCATAATGAAAAATGTTAATTTATTTTCGTATTAATATTATAAATCACTTTAATAGAAGACAAAACAAACTGTATCATAATTTCTAACTATATTTATATTTTAGGGGCACCTCGACAACAAGTTTGGGTGTTGGTACGCCCACTATAGAAGTCACAAAAGAGAGTACACCATCACCACCGAAAGAAGAGGGTAAGTCGATTCAATTTATAAACAAATTTTCATGCCCTGAATTTGCGTCAATGTTTTTCTAGGTTAGTAATAACAAATTATCTAAATAACAGTGAAATTAACATTAAAATCGTTGCGTGATAAAGCAAAAAGTTTAAAACAGATAGAAGCAGAAGACGACTTTCTTTTTTACTATATAATGAACGACTCTACCTTAAATTTTCACCTATAAATAATATAAAAAATATATATTGAAGCTCAGTACGAGTCTGCCAGCAAAGCAGAGTTAACAATACCTAAAGTGATTTATTATCATTTTATTTATACATTTGATGATATTTACAAATAAAACAAAATTGAAGAAAACAGATAACAAAATTTTGACAATTTAATTTGTACTCGTTTAGCTGCTTTGGTGAACAAGCCAATACAATCGATTCTGCGCAACCGAAACGCTTCCGAGTCTCAGAACATGTACGCCGAAACAGAGACTGACGAATTACTGGCGATGCTGAGAGAGACTGAGAGTTTGGACGAACAAGGAGACATCTTGCAGTACTTGGTTGATACACATGGCCTCGACTTCAATACTGGTAAGTGTTACACACTGATGTCAAAAAAATTAGTATTATTTATCAGACAGTGTTAACCCTTCATTTAAACTTTAGGTTTGCAGTGAAGAGTCCACAGGTCGGTGGCGATAGGAATTCAATGTTTATTTATTTGCTGTTATAATCACAATTTCTTAGTGCTGAGACATTAGAACGATTACGCTGATTTAGATCTTTCGTCTCGACCTTATTATGGCGCCTATTTGCAGTCAATTGGCGAAGAAGCTAAGGAGAAACATGTCGTCCCAGGCCAGTAAGAATATAATGGTTTTTGATTCCCTCCGTATCCTTCTTATTTCTGTGATTCGAAAGAGACAAGTAGACAGGGTAAAGTAACTCTGCAGGTACACAATACTTAATATGCTGTAATATGTCGCGTCAGCAATATCCGAGCGCGCAGAATGAAACCTATGGCCAAATTCAACCAAATTAAAAACTCAATATCAAACGACCTTATTAACAAGAATATTAAACTTATTTTTGCTAAATACTAATATAATAGGGGACAGTTAAGTTCGCGGGTTCAAATGGCGCACTTTGATAAGCTTTAATATTTTCGCGTCATACAAAAAATAGACTTCTGCAATACTGTACTTAAGTATAAAAATCCATAAAACTATTATTATATTGTCCAGGCATGCTAGAGAACGGCAAGGTGGTGACTGTGAGGGAGTTGCTGAAGGCGCTGTACGAGAAGGCGTGCACTCAGAAACTGTGGGGGCTGGTGAGGCACACTGCCGGCATGCTTGGAAAGGTAAAACATGTTTTTTGTATACACATTGACATACCTCGTTCTGGGGAATAATAAGGTAAAGAGTACCCTATACTAATAATCTAGCATGAAAATATTGATAATGATGAAGTAAAGGGAAAGTAGAGAACGTGGAAAGTACAATGATGTACCTAGTTGACTTAACCTTCCGTGAAAAAGGTAACGAACGTGGATTAAAGAATTATTTATTGAATGATAAGTCAATAATACTAGCTGTAGAGAAAGAATATAGCCTTTTTTATTTTGTACAAATAACATATAAATTACTGGGTGCCGTGTGGTTCCCGGCACCATTACAAAAAAGAATAGGACCACTCCATCTCTTTCCCACGGATGTCGTAAAAGGCGACTAAGGGATAGGCTGATAAACTTGGGATTCCTCTTTTAGGCGATGGGCTAGCAATCTGTCACTATTTGAATCTCAATTCTATAATATAGCCAAATAGCTGAACGTGGCCATTCAGTCTTTTCAAGACTGTTGGCTCTGTCTACCCCGCAAGGGATATAGACGTGACCATGTGTGTGTGTGTGTGTGTGTAAATTACTGGGCTATACCTACATATTTTATGAAATTTGGCACAGACTTAAATAATTTTATTTCGGGAAATTTTCACTGGACCGAAATTAAGGCACAAAAAAGTACGCTAACCAAAGCAAGAATCCTGGCCTTATACAAATTGTTTTGTTTCTCGCAGCGTGTGGAAGACCTGGCGAAGGCGGTCACAGACCTGCTGGTCCGCCAGAAGCAGATCACCGTGGGCATGCCGCCCAGCAACGAGCACACCATCACCGCGCCGCTGCCCGAGAACGAACTGAGGCAGCTCATACATTTGGTAACATTGCATTTTTATTTTTGCTACAACTGTTCTACAAATACATACATACATACATAAAATCACGCCTCTTTCCCGTAGGGGTAGGCAGAGACTACCTCTTTCCACTATCTTCAATACACAATACACACTACAAATATCTTATGATATTTTATAAATCTGTATTATTTATTAGTAGTGTAATGCAACGCGAAAGTTTAAAATCAGAAATATCCTATGTTTTCAGCAAAAACATAGTAGGACTAGCTTGATATGTTAGACTTGTCACCTTCTGTATCTTTAACATCTATACTAATATTATAAAGTTGAAGAGTTTGTTTGTTTGAACGCGCTAATCTCAGTAACTACTGGTTCGAATTGAAAAATTATTTTTGCGTTGAATAGACCATTTATCGAGGAAGACTAGGGTATTTATAATCACACTGCAACTACTAGGAGCGAAGAAAACATGGAAAATGTGAAAAAAACTTGGAAAATTATTCCTCCTCATTGAAGCCCTCAGCTTCAATGATGCCCAAAATAACTCTTCCACGCGGACGAAATCGCGGGCACAGCTAGTTTTGTTATATAATTTCTCCTACAAATATCCTATATTTGCAGCAGAGATATAGTAGAAATTTAAAAGTATTTTCGGAAAATTTCTCAAACTTATTGCGGCTCTTGCCGTCCTCTAATATCCTTCTACCCTTTTCTCGCGCTCTTTATTAGTAAATTCACTTCTACCTTCCAAAGATTCCGTTCTAATTCTGGTTCTAGATCTAACGGACATACCTTTCACTCATTTTCAATAAGTATTTGATAAAACTTTATTATTGTAACACTTTATACATTATATTATTCCTTACATGCAGACATTTCGTCGTGAAAACTCTGATTCTGAACACAGAAAGGTAAATTTTCTTAATCGGTAAATATTTGTTGCCAATTCGCACTCGACGACCGTTTTTTATACGCACCTAAGCCTATTTTTCTATAATTGTTTTCTTTATGTATTCAATAATTATGTCCAAATGTTATTTATAACTTACTAAAACTGTGACTTTTTATAAATCATTTTATATACTTAGCTATATTGGGTTGGTGAAGGGCCTGTGGCTAACTTAAAGTGCTCGTCTTTAAAATTTTACATATGTATAGACACGTGGATAGTAGTTTGACAAGAAAGCGATTACCTTAGAACAAAGAGTTTTCGAAACTAAGTATAAAAGAAACAACTTTCAATCTCCCATTACGGCGTAGGTATCTTAGATTACATAATCAAATGTTAGTTCAAAGGGTGTCTGTTTTCAGTACCTGGTGTACCGATAAAATTATGGCGATGTTATTGAAATTATTATGTGCTGCTTGTCTGAGATTATATTGATGCACCATTTGCTTGTTATTAAGTCCTCCAGTCGCTCTCTACGACTATATCCAATTGTTTAAATCACAAGTCGTATTGCACGTCGCAACACTCTGGTTATATAAGTAGCAAATTATCCTTTCCAACATATACCAATAAGCAAAATGAAAAATAAATAACACCGACTGATTTGTCCTTAAATTTTTTTTGTTTGTAAACTTTTTACTGCACAATTTTCTAAATGTTTTAAATCTATCACTATTTTCCCTCAGGCCTATGGAGACGACGAGAGTACTGCGATGTTGACTCAAGAGCTGTTGGTGTATTTGGCCATGTTTATCCGCACCGAGCCGCAACTCTTCCTGGAAATGCTGCGTCTTCGCGTCGGACTCATCATTCAGGTAATCTTCTTTCATTATTGCTTACCTTGTCTTTAAAAACTTTCTGACTGACTGGTTAAGTGTTATCGAAAGGAGGATAAAGAAGACGACTCGATCTTGTGAAAAATTGACGTGTCAATTGAACTCCAATAAAATAGTTTTTGTCATAGTCAGGTATAGCCGATTGCTAAGAACTATTCGACTATACTATTTATAGTAGGTATAAACAAAAGTATAGGTCAAAAGTACCCGAAACCGCCGAGCTTGCATGAAGAGAGTTATGAATGTGGATGAAGCGAAGGAAGTATGCAGAGATCGTGACAAGTGGAAAGAGGTAGTCTCTGCCTACCCCTCCGTGAAAGAGGCGTGATTTTATGTATGTATGTATACTATTTACAATATACTCGTATGTACACAGTCAAAACGTCCCGCCCGATACATTAATCAACATAATATTCTAGAAACGATTTATGATTCATAGACCTACCGCAAATTTTTAATCGTTCCTTAAGGTGATGGCAACAGAACTATCGCGTACTTTGTCCTGTGATGGGGAAGAAGCCTCCGAGCACCTCCTCAACCTGTCTCCCTTCGAGATGAAGAACCTGCTGTACCATATCCTAAGTGGCAAAGAGTTCGCGATCAACAGTGGTAAGCAAGCTGTTACATATTTTTATCTAATAAGGAAACATACATACCTACATATAATCACGGGGAAGACAGAGTCAACAGTCTTGAAATCACTGATAGGCCACGTTCAGCTTCATTTGTCTTAAGGATAGAATTGAGATTCAAATAGTGATAGTTTGCTAGCCCATCGCTTAAAAATAGAATCCCAAGTTTGTAAGCCTATCCCGTAGTCGACATCCATGGGAAAGAGATGCCTTGTGGTTCCCGGCACTAAAAAAGGTTAGGACCACTCCATCTCTTTCCAATGGAATAAGGAAAATGTGAACAAAAATCTGAAATTAAGAAAGTGTGCCAAAGGAATTGCTGAACAAAAACTATCGTCTTGAAAAATCCTTTCCATTTTCCTCCCAATATTTTACATCGAACCAAGGGTCATTAGTTCCTTGTTCATAATTTTATTTAAAAAATATTTATGTATTCTTTACAAACACCTAGAACATGCAGACATGTTTAGAACTATAGTTGTGCACACGGAATACAGAAATTGTGCGGTTTTGATATACTCGCAAGCTAAGTTTACTTTAGAATGTAAATTTTTATATTCATATTTGTTTGGTATCATGATAAAGTCTCTATTTATTTATGTATATAATACCGCTTCTTTTCAGCAAATTCCCTGTATGTTATAAAGGAAAAGATCAGTAAGAGTAAAGGCGAGTTTATCCCACAGTTAGCTTATGTCCGTCTTGAGTGTCCCCGACCAGTCACTACTTTGTTTTATTTAAAACTGTTCTAATTCGGACTGAGGGTTGCTTTGTGTGTTTGTGAGCCGATTGTTTAATTACTTATTGTCTATATAAAATTCAGATAAGATTTACCTTAGATACCATTATCACGCTAGTGCAGTAATTTATGTACCCCTTGCACCTTTTTTCAATGATGGATGAATTTCTATTTAAAACATATATATCTGTCTGTGTTGAATAAAATATTTATTGGTTGTTTAGTTTATTGAGAATTGAAAAATCGTCCATTTGTTAGCCATGTTATGGTGAGTGAGTGTTCAAACTCAATAGTTGTAGACCACATCATCATATTGTAAAACGTATAACAAACATTAGAAGTGTTAACTTAACGTAAAGCTATCGGTTTGCTTGGATCTTAACAATTTTTTTTTAAGTATGAGTTTTTTGAGAGCATTGATCAAAGCTCAAAACTTGAGCACAAACTTACCATGATAGTTCCCCTTTTCATTCTATTTTTCCTTAAGTTTGTTCTTGCATTTATATGTACATTAAAATCTCTTGATTAACAATTATTTTAAAATATTTTTCAATACCTGTTTAGCATAGAACTCTTTTTTTAGTATTTTCTTATCATCGCTTAAATTCTAAATCAATATTAATATGTAATCGTCATATTGTTATTTTAGTAGGTCGCGGCAACTTCTCCATCGTTAGCAACAAGTCCAACCGATATGGAAAGAAATCGCAGATCGTGTTGGAGGGCCAATCTTTGCAAGGGACTATTGATGACAGTAAGATTTGTTAATTAATTATAAACAAATTATAAGATTATTATTTATAGGACAATCATACGCCCTTTATGTGTTATGTATACGAGCATATGTAGTCTCATTAAATATGTATGCTTTTTACTTTATGTTGATTGAGTTTTTAGACTGGCTATTACATACATATCCAATCACGTCTTTATCCCTTATAGCGCCAAGAGTCTCGTAAAGACTGAAATACCGCGTTCAGCTGTATGGCTTATATGGACTATATTCCATCGCCTAAAAGAAGAATCCCAAGTTTATAAGCCCATCTCTAAGTACATATATAGCAAGTATTTGTAGCTTTTCGGGTAAACGGAGCCAACAGTCTCAAAACAGGCGTTAGCTTTGAATATTTTAAGAAAATAAAGTATATTGTAAAATTATTATCTAACAATTAATCGTTTTCCATTTACTCCAGCCCCGATAGCAGAACCAGACCGCCAAGGCCAGTGGCTGCGCCGAAGAAGACTCGACGGAGCCCTTAACAGAGTGCCGCGGGACTTCTACCCGAGGGTGTGGGCGGTGCTCGAGAGGGTAAACTATTCAAGGATTTGTTTCTCATGTGTTTCTCACCAGACTCTTTTATATTACGGAGTTGATTTCCAATTGGCAAGTTTTGTATTGTTTTGATTGAGGTTTCTCTTAGGCAGTTTTGTTTTTCGTATTATAAGTGTCTTATATTGTTTTTGACACTCAGAGAAATTGTCTAAACTATAAAAAATTAGGCTAAGAATATGTAGATATGTATATGAATGTATGGTAGTTATTCTATATTTCACATAAAAAAATACTGACGATTTGACTTTACATAGGCTTCTACAAGCGAAGCCGCGTATGGAAGTTTGGAAATATTACTAAATATAATTAATATGTTTACAGTGCCAAGGTTTAATAATACAAGGGAAAGTCCTCCAACCGAATTTGACCCAAGAGATGACCTCCGGAGAGTTGAAATTCGCGCTGGCCGTGGAAACAGTACTTAACTCTATACCACAACCGGAGTACCGACAACTGGTGGTGGAAGCGCTGATGGTTCTAACCCTGGTGGTGGAATACAAGGCGGTGGCGCATCTGGGCGGAGTCATACATGTGGAGAATTTGGTGCACAAGGCTAATCAAATCTTTTTAGAAGATCAAGTAAGTTATCATATTAATGCATAAAATCACGCCTTATCTCAAAAAGGGTTGGTGGAGACTATATCCTTCCGTTTGCCACGATCCCTGCATACTTCTTCCTGCTACACTACATTTATAACTGTCTTCATGTAAGCTTGAAGGTTTATGCTGCTCTTGACCTGACCTTTCGCGTTCGGAATACCGCTATCTGGTTTCAAGTGTGGAAGGTAGTAGAAGCTCTGATGGTTCTGACCCTGGTGGTGGAATACAAGACGGTGGCGTATCTGTGCGGATCCATACATATGGAGAATATAGTGTTTACATAGTTATACCTTCCAAGTTTTAGACGGATGTAAATAATGTTTAGTTTTTACGTTTTTAGTTGAAAATGCATTAGCTAATAGATGCATTCAAGAATATCTTGGAACACAAAACATCTTGGCCGAAAACCATCGCAGGTCGATGATATAAAAAGAATTTAAATCAGTCTTCAAATAAGTATGCGACCTTTGCGAGCAACGAGGCACGTTTCAGTGTATATTTATAGAAATGAACATGATTGAAACGCCAATTGCAACAATATTAATGTGCAAACAAAGATTGTTAGCTTTTGTTTCCATATACTTATTTAATTTCGTAACTCGAAATTAAGCAACCCTTTTTATTCTGAGCAGTTGAAATTAATAATGTTTGATATACTTCTTAAATTCTTCGTATTTGATACAATATTTGAAATAAAGGACTAAATAAAAAATATCCTGTACTTTAACATAATTCACTTTCCGCAGATGCGCTGCAACGGCGACGCAACGTTATGCTGCGCCAAGACAGAGACCATGGGCTCCCCAGCCGGCGCGCTGGTGTGCGGCGGCGCGGCCACAGTCTGCCAGCACCTTTACGACAGCGCCCCCAGCGGCTCCTACGGCACCATGACGTATCTCGCTAGAGCTGTTGCTTCGTTACTGTCTGACCGTATACCAAATGCTGATCCCATACAGTGTGCCATCTCTTAAGATTTTCAGCAACAATAAATGTAACAGTAAAACTTTCAAACATAAACTTAAGCTATCTCAGATATGTTATTCATACTTTGGTATATTACTGAAAAAAATAGAAGTAGTTTTAGTGTTGAATCGTCTTAGTTACACTCATATGGTGTTGAAATATCTTGGTTTATATATATACTTACGTATGTATGGCGTAACTTCGATACTTTTATATATCAAACATAAAAGTATCGAGGTTAATGAAACAGATGGTTATATCGACGAAAATAAAAAATACACTTGTCTTCTAGGTAAGGCCAGTGTGTGATTGTATATCATCTAATTTGTTATTAACGTTGCCTATTTTATACTCATATACAATTACATATTTTTTTTAGATATTACATTATTGAAAAAATATAACAGTATTTTAATAGGATTGTTTAATGGGTCACAAAGTTTATGTACCTAGTATTAGGAGACCATGTTGGTTATGATTTGTAATATTTAAATATTTGTAATAATAATTTTCATATCATGTTTTATAAATTTGTAACAGCCGTGAATATATGTATAATGCCCAATTGAACATGCAACAAAATATTATGGATATTGCTCATATGTTCCACAATACTGTTTTTTATTTTCGGCACACCCATATAAATTGTTAAATCATTATTAAATAAAAACAAATAAAAATGCCCATCGTTTTTTAGTTTATATTTACGCAACTGTTTTATGCCACCTTCTGTATAAGAACCTATGTACAAGGATTAGGGAACTTTATAATTCAAAACACTCTACCACATGAAAGAAACATGTCTATCTAATTCAATATAACATTTTGTCTAAAACATAACAATTTTATACATTTCCAATCAAACTCAATTTGACTACATGAGCAAAACAGCTAAGCTTCGTCTTTTTTCCCGAATGGGTTCATTTTGGCGAGCCACGATGTGGTGCTTCTGTAATGAATAACAAATTTAAACTAGAGAACTAATACAAAACAAACAGGACCAGAGGGACACAATGAAAAATTGTAGAACAAAAATGGGAGTGTAGAGCAAGCAAGTGAAATATATCAAGTGGAAACCCATATTCTGCCTACCCCAATGGGAAAAAGTTTTTTAAATACGGAATATATCCTCCAGTTGTTAATGTTGGTGAGTAAAAATTATAAGAAATTCTATATTGTTAAGGCATTGGGCTAGCAACTTGTCACTACTTGAGTTACAAGTCCACCAAGAAACCACACAGCTGAATGTGGTCTTTCAGTATTTTTAAGACTGTTTGCTCTCTCTACCCCACAAGGGATATAGACGTGACTATATGTATAAGACAAGATCATGGTTAGAGGAAACCTAACTCCTACTGTGGGTCGCAATCAGGGTTAAGACCATACTTTATGTTTTAAATAGACTTGGGGCTATAATATTTAGCTGGAAAGCTAAGAAATGGAATTGTGGTTCAGATAGTGACAAGTCATTGGAGCAGATAGTAAAAGCCAACCAAGGGAAAGGCCTCGATTGGCTTTTTACTATTTGTGTAAGAAGAAAAGCATAGGTTTTGTACTCACGTTATATCATCAGCAGACGTAGAGCTACCCTCGATACCTGCTGCTTTCAACTTTTCCACAAGGTTCTTCCTGTACACATTCTTTAGAGGAACTGGTTTGTTGGCAGCCTCCTTTTGCTTGGCCACTTTAGTAAGTGCTTCATACCAGGTTAACCCATACCACTCAATTTCTTCAGGCGTGTACTAAAAATTACAAAATTAAAATAAATCTGCTTAGCAGTGCTAGAAATTTTTTTCTATAATTTAAAAAAAATTATATGTAAGATGAATTTTTCTAGTTTCATTATTACAAGCACTAATAAAGTCTAAAATTCTTAATATTGCATTACTGCATAAATCTGTATTTATAGGAAAAATATTAGATTTTAAGATTGTCTTATCCTACAAAATGTATTCAAAAATAAGGTACATACTGATGTCAAATATGTTTTGTATTCTTCATAAATTTCTTTTTGTTTCTGAGCATCATGTGCATATCTTGGGCACCCATTCATAAGTTCAGTTAGTATTTGCTTCTTAAGCTTCAATGCCAACATTGACACTAAGTCGCAGGCTGGTGTCTTGAGCAAATAATGGTCAAATCCATAATGATCATTGATAAGGCTTATGGTCCGGTCAGTGACGGTAACCGACAGATGAGTGTTCAACACTTCAGACTTTACAACAGTTCTCTTTAGAACTGGCACCCAGTAGTGTGGTACTCTGCGTCGGCGAGTATCACGTTTCTGAAAACCTGAGATAAATATATAGTTTGTTAAATTTTGTCTTTGAAGTGTGGAAAGTTTGAAATTAATTTGAAAATAAAAGGTTAAGTGAATTAATAATAAAAAGGTATTAAATTGTTTTAAGAATATACATATAATGATGAAATTTATAATTGGTTTGTAAGTGTTAATTAACATATACTCATTAACAGCTAACCATAATTGATCTAATTTCCAAATCAAATATGTAAAAGAAAATATAAACATTTAACTAATTAATACAAAAACAGAACATAAATATACTTACCTTTGACTACAGCCTCACCACCCCATATTCCATCATGGACTTCAGCAGGGTATTTCAGTGGAATTGGTATGTTTTGAATCGGAAATGTCTCTCCAGTCAGCTCATCACGCTTCCACTTGCCTTCTTGAGGTACAAAGTGGACAGCAGCTGGTTTGAGTACTTTCCACTCGCGCCAAAACTTCTTATAGGCTTGAGGCAACTCTGATGCTATACCTATTTCAAATCTACCTTTTCTCTTAAAAGTTTTTGATAGATGACGCGCAGTAGCCTGAAAGAGTATTACGCATACATAGAGGTCGTCTCAAACAAAATGATCGAGTAGATTAAATTACAGTAAATATATTATTTTTTTTAGTTATGATAAGAACGATTAAATCCTCACCTGGAGTCGCGATGATGCCATTTATTATTCTATTTAAATTGCTGCAACCATAAAATATATAATAATACCAAATTAATTTTAGTGTCTACAAAATTTGACAAACCAGTAACCAGGTTATTTTTTTGATTTGATGTGTGTGACATTGATTGATATTGCTTAACTATATTTTTTAATAGAATTTTGAAGGCTCTTCATTTCACATCTTATAAATTCTATGTTTGTACCAATCACTTGGTCCCCGCGGAAACAAATTGCTAAGTAGGCAAGTTGCAAACAAATTTTGCCAGTCGGTCGCCTTTATAACCTTAGAGCGTTCATTTAATTATATTTAGCGTCGCGTAGAGGCTTTAAGTTTTTAATGCCTGTGCAATAACGTTTAAAAATATTAATGGATGATGTGGATAAAACAATGACAATGACAGCTAATATTTCAACATTGCAAATTGCAACAAATGCAAATGTTAAAGTGGTGGTCAGTGGATAAAAATAATGTTAATTGTACCTTCATATCTTCAATTCCTGGCAGTAATTTGATTTCTAATTAAAATTCGGTAAACCTGAAGTGTAAAAAGTGAATCATATTTTTTGCATACATGTTTGCCGAGTGTAACGAACAATGTCGGATAATAAAAAGGTCGATAGTCCTCAGGACGAGGACAAATCAGATAATATCGATAGCTCCATAGCAGTGTCCATCAGTGAAATAGCGAGTCCAAGTGGAAGTGTTAGAACAGCAAAGGTACAAAACTACTATCTACTACTAAGTGGAGGTCCAATACCTCAAGGTCGTCGATCGTTTTGTCCTTCAGTTACTTCTCAATCTTACTCACGAGTTCTATTAACTTCTTATTTTTTCATCATTTATCTAACTTTCTAGATTATTTCTTATTGTTTGAGTTTGATATTGTTTTGATTAGACATATCAATCTAAGTACCATATGGATATTTATTACAGACTTCACAGCGTATAACTACATCATCTGATAGACAATTAAAGTTTGAAAGGGCCCAAAAAGCCTTAGAAAATGCAGCTCTTGTTTCGAAACGCATCAAAGAACACCGAAAAGCAACTGCAGAGCTACTTGGTCGACCATTTGGTAAGTGGACTTGTTATAACTAGTTTCCTATCAATATTATGGGGTTTGACAGGGATGGCGAACTTGTCACTATACCTGTCGACTGATAAACAATTAGGACCACCATCTATCAAGAGTGATATGACTTGGAAGATAAATAAATATAAAATATATATATTGTATCAATCAAAATTATATTACTTCATGATATACTTACTTTATCATATATCAGTTGTAATAAATTTGAAATCAGTTCAAAAGAATAGATGTACAAAACAAAGAAAACTGAAACACCATCTGTCATCATTATCATCCTAGCCTTGTTCCCAGTGGCAGCCTCACCTCTAAGGTGGAGCCCAAAAATGTCAATGACCATACATACTAATGATTCCCTTTTTCCCGTTTGTAATCTTTAACTTATTCATCATCATCATCAGAATCATGATTATACATTAAATTGCCAGAAACTGCACATTCACAGTGTAATTATGTTTCAAAGGATGATGATGCTGTAAATAAGATATAGTGAAATTTTGTAGTAATTACTTATATTGTGCCATTTTTAAATCTTTCAGAAGATGATGATGCAGGGGATACTGCATCAGAAATGGCATCCACCGTGAGTGAGAGAACTGGTTATTCTGTAGCAACCGATACTTCTACAACTTTGTCTGTTAAAGAGGCCTTAAATAGTAAGTTTTTTTTTGTACAACATTTTCCCCTTAATTAACCTGTGACAGATGTCTTTTTGAATTACCTTTTAGGAGAAAATTACTTGCAATTCAAATGAATATAATAAAAATTGCCTAAGCAAAATAGACTTTTTACAATGAAATCCATTTGCCTTTATATTGATCTTTTTATCTTGACTAAACTGATTTATTTTAGTTATATAGGGCATGGGAACATCCAGAAAAGAAAGTATTTTAGCCTTGGATAATTATCCAATTATATATAGATAATTATGCAAGGCTAAAATACTTTCTTTTCTGATTCATAAAATATTTGTTAAAGTACTTAGAACAATAATTACAAATATTTGTTACAGTACCTGGTATTAGTGAAAGTTTAGCAAATACTTTGAAGCAAAAAGAACTACTAATGGAGAGAATTAAGCAATATAAGGAAATTAGTAAAAGACCAATAGCAATAAAATCTACTGCTAGTAGAAAAGAGTCCATAGCAGATATAAAGGCAGAAGTAAAAAAGGTAAACAAAATTCAATAAAATTCTCAGAAATAAATTTTGACAGTACATAAACACTTATTCTCTATTTTTCAGACTTCTGATAATACAGATTTAATTCAAATTATAAATACAGTAAAAGAGAAAGAAAACATGTTAAACATATTGCAAGTGAAGATGAAAGTAATGGAAACAACAATATTAGATTTGCAGGAAAAAATTAATGAGAAGGACCAAATTATTGAAGCAAAGAATATGGCAACAAGTTTGATGTCAGATAGTTTGAGTAAAAAAGGTAAGACTTCATATTTGTTCTTACAAAATTAAATTTAAATTAAAAATTACCTACATATACAATACAATACAAATTATCTTTATCACCCATTATAAAATACATATGTATTAGAAACATCATGAACATGTTGAGCAAATATAATATAATATTAATATTATGGATTAATGCACCATATTGGTTTAACAATATTTTTAAAGAGGAAATAATTATTTGTAATTTAAATAATATATATTTTTTTCAGACAAAGACTCTATGGCATTACTTGAAGATACAAGGCAACAAATGACTAAAATGCAAGAAAATTTCATATCTATGGAGTCTGAATGGAAAGAAGAGAAGCAGAAATTATTGAAGGAAATTGAATTAAAAGACGAAAAGCTTAAACACCTGGAGGAAGCAAACACTATTCTAGAAAACTCACGGTTTGAAATAAGTGTGGCTCATTCAAAATTAGCTGAAAAATTGGAACTTAAAAATAAAGAGATTGAAAATCTTATGGCTACTATAGAAAACTTGTCAAAAGTACAAACAGAAAAATCTTCATTGAAAGAAATAGACGATATTGAAGAAGAAAAAGGATCAAAAGAAATAACAAGTATGGTGGAACTCTCCAAGAAAATTGAGCTATTGGAAGATCTTAACTGTCAGATAAGAAAGACTAACAAAGAACTTGAGAATAAGTTGGCTACAATAAGTGAACAAAAATCACCAGCAACTAGTTCTTCTATGAAAAAGGGAAGCCCTCTGCTAAGCCGAAAAGGAAAAAATGTAGCTGCCAAAATGAAATCCCCTTGGAGTAACTTGTCTTCCGAATCAATACCTCAAGAAACTGATAAAAAAACATTTAAAAATGAAGTAACCAAATTTGAAATGTTAGTAAAGTCACTCAACAAAGAAATTTTAGACAAAGAGTATATAATATCCCAAAAAGATTTATTGGTTAACGAGTTAAAATCTTCAAATTTGGAAAAAGAAGCTATTATTGAGAAACTTCAAAATGTACAAAAGGAGCCTAAAAATGATACTGTGGATTTTGGTACTATAACTGAAAACATTGAAAAATTGGAATCAAAGTTTGTTCAAGGGGAATCAGAACTTGATGTAACTAAAGCTAGTCAGTCACAGGATGTCACTGATCTTGAAGACAAACTGAGATGCGCTCAGCAACAAATTGATACGCTTAATGCAGACATTGACACTGCAAACAAAAATATGATAAAAGTTAAATCCAATAATAAGTTGAAAATTAAACAAATGCAAAAGACAATTGATAATTTCAGTAAGGTATCAGATGCTAATGCTGAGATTGTGAGACTTAGTGAAGAATTACATCAATTGTCTCAAAAAATTGCTGAATTGGAAGAGGAAAAGGGTAATTTACAACTACATCTTGTAGATTATGATAGTGGCAGATGTGAGTATAAAATAAATTATCGTCAAATGAGTGTAAATTTAGTTAATTTACACATAATTTCACATAATCTTTTTTACAGTGACTGACAGTGAGCTTTACAAAAAAATGGTTGAGATGGAAGGTTTGGCAGAAACAAGACTGAAAGCAATCAGTACGTTAGAAACACAAAAATTTGAACTTGTACAAGGTATGTCTTAACTGTAATATGTCATAATATCTAATTCTTAATAATCTGGCCAAGTACATGTTCGGACCATGCGCATTTTAGGATTTCGTAGTTGTCCATCACAGTAAAATTGCTTTATATTTTGAGCCCCAACACACTAGTATTTGTTTTAGATTTTTACCTTTTGAAAAGGTTGCCTATGGAACCCTCACTTGTTTCTAAGACAACCTTCAAGATTTCATTCTTCATAAGGATAAAACGAATCATTTGTCAAAGCATCATTGACAAATGTCTGTGAAAAAATCTGTGGCGCAGCGGTAGAACGCTTGTCTGTGACAACGGAGGGCCGGGTTCGAATCCCGGCCAGGGCATGATGAGAAAAGAACTTTTTCTGATTGGCCTGGGTCTTGGATGTTTATCTATCTAAGTATTTATTATAAAATATCGTTGTATCTCGTAACACAAGTCTCCAACTTACTTCGAGGCTAACTCAATCTGTGTAATTTGTCCCGTAAATATTTATATTTATTTATTTAAGACTTTAAAAAAGCAAATGTCATTTTGGAGAATAATAGCCATCATCAGCTGCGACGTGGCTTCGGCATATGACATTCCTCTTATAGAAATTGTATTTTTGGGAAACATCCCCAACCATTTTCTTTGTTTTGTGTCTTTTAACTAAATAGTGAATATTCACTCACTTATCGGTAACTTTTTACTTCAGAGCTCCACATGCTGCAGCAAAAATATGTTGAAATGGAAGATAAATTAGCAGATATGTCACAATTTCAAAATGAGCAAGTTTGTTCTGAAATGAAGTCTGTACAACTAGAAGAACAAATTGACCACCTTATGGCATCCAAGAAAGAGTTGGAACTAATTGTAGAACAGCTTAAATTAGACAAAGATCAGTTGAACGAAATGATAAAACATTTACAAGAGGAAAAAGAAGAGATTCTTCATAAGTTGGAAAGTTATATTCAAGAAAATATTGACCTTACTGATAAACTTGAGAAATTGAGTGCAGAAAAAGTAAGTTCAGCAGAATCTATTGAAATCGTTGAATCGTTAACGACTCAGGAAAAACTAGAACTTGAGGAATATAATAAGGGCAAAGTTAACACAACCCTGGATGATGAATTTAAGCAACCCGGTGAAGGAAACAATGGTCAAAAAACAATCCAAAGTTTAATAGAGCAAAGTGATGATTTGAACGAGAAAATTGAATTGTTTACGCATGAGCGACAAGAAGTAATGGAAAAAATGGCAAGAATCCAGATAGAAAATGAACAGTTGATTGGTAAAATAGAGCAATTAACTAGTCATTGTAATTCGTTACAAGCAAATATTGAGCTATTAAATAATGAAAAATCTGAACTGCTTACCTTAAACAGTGCTCTTAACCAACAAATTGATGAATTGAAACATGAAAGAATTGATATTATAAAAGAAGCCATTGATATTCCTAAACCTAGTATCATGGAAGAATCAATTGATATGAGTACAGAACAACATCAAGATGAAAAATCATCTGGTGATAAAGGAACCAAAGGTAAATCGGTAAAACAACTAACCAAAGAAATTCTTAAATTAAAGAATACCATAAAGGAAAGAGAAGCTGAAATTGCCGATTGCCATATGAAAATATTGTCTTTGGAGGAAAATCAAGAAAAACAACATGAACTTATGCAAGAAAAATCATCTATGGAGGTAAAAATTAATGTCTTAATGGAAGAAAATCAGCAATTAAAAGCAAAATTAAATGCTTCAATTAAGAACCAAGATACTGATAAGAATTTGCATGAAGACCTTCAAATCGAATTGCAAAAAGTTCATCACGAATATGCGACTGCACTCAATGTGAGGGATGCAAGAGTGAATGAATTAGAAAATTTGTTAATCGATTATGAGAAACAAGTATTTAACTATAATAATACTCTACAGCAAAAAGACAAGGAAATGACAGAATATATCAATCAAATCACGAAACTTAATGACGTTTCTCAGAAACTGAAGTCTACTATCGAGTTATTAGAAGAAGAGAAACAAAAAGATCCCAATGCTGAACTTGTAAAATCATTAAATAAACAAATTGGTGCTTACCAAAAAAAATTAGGGGAGTATG
This sequence comes from Amyelois transitella, assembly GCF_032362555.1. Classification (NCBI taxonomy): domain Eukaryota; kingdom Metazoa; phylum Arthropoda; class Insecta; order Lepidoptera; family Pyralidae; genus Amyelois; species Amyelois transitella. The sequence goes on from NC_083509.1 coordinate 4,544,991, forward strand.
AAGAAAACATGAGAACTTTAGAAGAAGAAAAACTCCAACTTCTTTCAATGAAAAATGCATTGGAAATCAAGAATGGAAACTTAGACATAGAACTGAAAAAAATACAAGACACTTTACTTGAAAAACAAGGTCAAATTAAAGAATTACACCTTCAACAGAAGAAATATACAGAAGAAGTTTCAAGTGTTATGCTCGAAGCGAAAGAGCGCGATGAAGAAATCCATGAAATAAAGTTACAGTTAAGGAAAGAATCAATTGAAAATGAGAAATTGCGTACAAGTTTATCACAGAGAGATAAAGATATAGAAGATTTGATTTTGAAAAATGACGCTGAACTAAAAAGAATAAAAGAGGAACAGCAATTATTTATGTCTGAAAGAGATAAATATAAAGAACAATGTGAAGTTGTTGACTCTAAAAATAAAGAACTTATGGAAAAGTTGAAGAAATTTGCTCTTACTATAAAAAAAAAATCTACAATGTATACTGAATTAGAAAATCAGTTCAACGAAACTCAGAGACAATTAGACATGAAAAATGATCAAATAGAGCAGTTTTTAATCCAAGTATCGGCACTGCCATCTTTACAAGAAAAGGTTAAACTGGCCGACGAAGAAATAAGTAGACTTCTGGCACAGAAAAAAATACTGGAAAATGAAAAATACCAAGGTGTCATGGAATTAGAAACGGAACTTAGAGTTCTTCAAGATAATTTTTCCAAAACAACTGAAGAATTACACTTTACTCAAGAGGAAAATTCTAACCTTAAAACACATGTTAATGCTTTACAAAATAAATTAGTTGAACAGGAAATTGAGGAAAAGAATAACCTTAATTTATTAACAAAGATTTCATCTCTTGAGTCTGATTTAAATAATAAGCAGCAAGAAATCAATGAGTTATTAAGTAGAATTGAAATCCAGGATCAACAATTATTTGCTCATACCGCCAAGATTCAGGAACGAGATTTATTTATTGAAACTTTAGAGTCTGAAATAGCAAAACACAAAAATCGCATTTGTCGTTTAGAGGAAGGTATTTCAGCTATGGAAGACAGACGACACTCTCTTGAACGGAAAGCGGACCAGTTAGGGAGCCAACTACGTGAAAAGCAGAAAGCTTACAGCGAGTATTCAAACCAGGAAGACCAATTAATTAGCCGTCTTGCCATTCTTATTGATCACGATAGGGTTGTCGAAAAGCAGCTACATGAAATTGAAAGTGACAATAAAGAATTGCATCTTAAGATTCAATTTTTAACTGAAGAAAATCAAAGACTTAAAAAAGCACTTTCTGATATACAAGAACATTGTAATACAATGGTGGAGAAGGCGAGCAAAACTGACGAGTTCGAAGCGGAAATAATTAAATATCAAACACAAATTCATACCCTCGAATCCAATTTGAAAAATCTGACTCATGAACATCAGACATTGTTGGTGCAACGAAAACAGGATATAGACGAATTAGAAACTGAATTTAACATGCAAATAGAAAACGCTTTTAAAGAGAAGAAGGCGCTTAGTGAAAAATACGAAAAAATTAATGAACATGTCATGGGCCTGGAACATAAACTTCAAGACTATAGAAATAAAATAGAAAACCTCAACATAAATTTGGAAGAATTGACAAAAATAAATCATGACCTTATCGAAAAATCTGGCAATTCAAATGACGTTGTTCCACCAGATTATACAGAGCAGTATATCACAGAAATAAACAACTTAAATGGCTTACTTAACAGAAAAGATGACGAAGTATACGAACTCAAGAACAAAATATTAACACTGCAAAGTAGCAATGTATCTAACACATGTCTATTGGAGAGTAAGATATCTGATCTTAATAATGAAATAGAAAAAATGCGTTGTGAGCTTAACAACATAAAGCAATATAACGATCAGTTGCATAAACAGATGTTGCAGAAGGATGATATCATTAAAGAATTGAAGGACAAGAAAAGTGTGACATTCGAAATGAATATTCCTAAAACAGAAGGTATGGTAATTTCTTCTACCATTGAAGCTTTGAGTGAGGAAGAACCTAAGGAATGTGACATTTCTTCTCTTGAATCCCAAATAGTCACAGATATAAACCCAGAAAACAAAAGCAAAAATAGTGCCATGAAAATTTCAGAATATTTCCAATCAGAATCATCATCTCAGCCAGATATTCTCAATGAATTTATAGAACCAATTATTGTGCCAAAAAAAAGTTATCTTTGCTACAAAGGTGAAGATGAATCTGTTGAGGAACTTGCTGATCCTTTTAACTCAGACGAAGGGTGGGGCCTTGGAGAAAGTGAAAACTCTGAAGTGGTTATACCAGGGGTGTCACATCTTAAAGATCAAATTCTTCAGTTAAAGAAAGAAAATGAGACTCTCCAAAGTGATCTCGAAGCTAATAATGTCAAACTTTTAAAGGTATTGAAAAAACTAAAAGAATTAAAAGCTATCAATGACAGGTTGTCTAAAGAATTAAATCTATCCAAGCAAATGTCTCAGTCCTCATTCTTGGATTCAGCTATTGAAGATGAGTTACGTCTAAATATTCAAGAATTAGAAAAAAGTATAGATGAGCTTAAGGCAGATCTAGCCAAGGAGAAAAAAGAAAAAGAATCTTTAAGAAAGCAAAACGAAGTATTTAATAATGCAAATGATAGGTTTTTGGAAATGAAAGAAAAAATGGACAATGAAGTAGAGTTGTGGAAATTTAAATTTAAAGAAGTAAATGATAAATTATCTTCCATGCAGTGGGATTCAAAAGGTACCCCAGAACACAAACCATCAACTTTAAGTTCGTATCCAGCCGAAAGTAGTGAAGTCAAGGAAGAAATTGAAAAACTAGAGAAAGAAAATGATGAATTGCAACAATTGGTTGATCAGTTAATGTCAGAAAACAGAGAACTTCGAAATAAGCAGGATGAAATAAAAAACGAATTAAATCAATTACATCGAAAATCGGAATGTGAAAATTGCGAAAATTTGAACAGGCTAATAGCGAAGTTGCAGACTGACAACAGCGAACTATTAAATACTAATGAACTTCTAAAGAAAAACCTCAATGATTTAGATAAACATTGCAAAGAGATCGCATTGAATTATGACAGTCTTCAATCCAGTAAGAATGAAATGCAGGCTGCCTTTGAAAGTGATTTAACTCAAAATGCTGCTAAGATTTTGCAATTGCAGAAAGATTTGGATTTAGTAACTTATTCAGAACACGAGGCAAAAATTAAAGTTACTCAACTATCATCTGATTTAGAGTCCCTTAAAATGCGATTGAATGAAAATCACAATAAAATTGATTTACAGGGCTCTGATTCACTATTGTTGATAGAAAAGTATAATGCAATACAAGAACAGATTATTCAAATTCAAGAAGAAAAACAGCACCTTGAAGTAATAAATAAGGAACTTTTGGAAAAATATACTTCTTGCGAAGAGCAGATTAACAATTACAAAGAACTGTGCAAAAACTATGATATTAAGATTACAGAATTAAATACAAAATTATCTCAAAACGTTGTTCGTCCAGATAATGCTCTGCCAGAGGAAATACTTGAATTAAATAGTAAAATAAAGCAATTGAATACTGAAAATGACGAATTACTGTCAACCGTTACGGAATTGCGATCTTCAATTGCTAGTGCAGTCGACCAGCGTGGTTTTGAAATTTCTGAATTATGGAAACAACATTTAGCACAGAGAGAGGCTGATTTTCAGAAAACTGAACAAGAGCTTCGTGCTGAATTAAATGCTGCTGAAACTAAATATGAACAGTTGCTTGATAGTGTACAGTCGTCAAGTCAAGAAGAAACAAATAAATTGATTATGGTAGAACAAATCAATGCATTGCAGACAAAATTACAAGATAAAGAAGAACATTTACATAATTTGCAAGACAAATATGCTGAAGTTATGAACCAGTTAGATATGCAACGTTCAGAACTGGAAGATGAAAAAATTATGCAAGATAATAAATTGCTTACGCAACAAGATGACTATGAAAAGCTTGTACAAGATTTAAGGGTCAATCATCAACAGTCTATAAAGGAATATGAAGATAGTTTTGAACTTATACAGGCTGAACTTACTGCAGCCAAAACTCAAAATGATACATTGAATCAGCAACTAGAAGATAATATCGCAAAATTAATGGAATCTGAAAGGAAAATTACAGAATTGTCAAATGAAATTAAACTAAAAGATAGTGAAATATACCAAAAAACTTTAGAGTACACACATAATTTATCCCAAAGAAATGAAGAGTTTGAGAATGTTAGAAAACAACTAATAGAATACGAAAAGAAAGTTGAAGATATCACATATGAAAAAGAATCGGAATTAGCAATCTTGCGATTGAAGTTACATGAAAATACAAATCACTATGAAAGTAAACAGAAAGAGCTAGAAGCCGACAAGGAAAGTTTGACAGAAGCCTTAAACGAAAAAATAGTAGAGTGTACTAATTTAAACAAACATATTGTAGAATTGAAGCAATTGTTAGAAGAACAATCAAGTAGCACTGCAGAAATGCAATTAGCATTAGAAAGCCAGGAAGTAGAGATAGTAACGTTAAATGATGAATTATCTAAATTACAAAATATAATAAGATTGTCGGCGGGCAAAATCGAGAAACATGTAACATTTGCATCAGACACGAAACCGGGTACCGATAGCAAAACAGCTGAGGAAGATTTGGATAAAGAATTACTTGATGCTGTTCCTAGAGCAGAACTGGACCTCGCCTTGTATATGTTGCACCAACGTGATGTGCGCTGTGAGGAACTTACTATGGAACTTACGCAATTGCTAGAAGAAAGGGACACTTTACAGTTGCGTTTATCTGATAGCCTTCGTTCAAATGAGGAACTCAAATCCAGGTGCAAAGCAGCAGGTGTAGACGACTCTCTGGATTCTAGCCAAGAAACAGTCTCGGAGTTACCCAGCTTCTCATTGGAAAGAGAGCAGCAGTTTGTGGACATACACCGCGGACAGTCCTCGCGCAGTAGCAGTATAAGTGATGTGGACGGAGACAAACCTAAACTACAAGCAAAGTAAGTTTAAGAATTACTAACAACAATAAAAAAAAGTATAAATTATGGAATGAAATTTCCTTTATTGCACATAAGAAAAACATTACTAACAAGTGTATTTAGTTGATTTGCAAAATGCAATTTTTTCCAGGCAAAAATTCTTGAATACCAACCCTGCAGGGACCTTTCTCATCATAATAACTATCGCTTTTTATTATGACTTTAAACAGGACAACGATAATTTTATGAATAATGTGTTGCATTAAATGTGTGGGAAAATTTTTTTTTATAATAAGCTATTATTTATAAAGCCATACAGCTGAACGTGGCCTTTCAGTCTTTTCAAGATATATGGCTCTGCCTACCCCGCAAGGGATATAGACGTGATAATAGGTATACATGTATGTAAGCTTTTATTTGAATTGGCTAAAATGAGAATAATATGTTTTGACATAGTCGTCTCAAATGGCATTAAAATCATGAAACTTATTTACCAGGCTATCAGAATTGCGTAGTGTGAAGCACAGTCGCGACGTGAGACTGCGGCAGGACAGTGAGCAGCGGCAGCTCGGGCTGAGGCTGATGCAACGAGACGTGGAGCATCTCCCGCCCGAGGCACGGGAACAACTGGCACAGGCGCACCACACACTCTGTAAGGAAAATTGTAACTTATATTTTGTATTGGTGAAAATCAGGCTATAAGAATTGCTATTTGTTGTGTATTCTATATGTGGCGTAGGGGCGCTATTGCTGCTATTGGTTTAAATTGTTAAAAAAATATTTAATTTTGCTTATTTAATACGAGTCTTATGTTCTTTATTATAATTTTTTTTATTTAGTTATTAACTTCAACAATTGATTTCTTTTCTGTTTTTAGCTCGAGATTCCCAGAGCACTTCCACAGTGCTGCTGAATTGGCTTCGAGGAAAGAGTACACCTAAAGTCGTCCATATGTGAGTGTAGGAGCTCCGCATTTTGAAACAAAGTTTCAGGGTGTCAATTTTGCAAAAACTACTGATCTAAACAAACTATCACATAAGATTCCGTTAGATAATTGATTTTGCATTGTTCGATTTTTTCCATGAAAGCTCCTCTACTACCTACCTAAATCTACAACTCTAAAATCACAGTTTGTTAAATGGTATACTTTTGCTACTAAGTAATTTTGATTGAAATATAATTAAAATGAAATACCAATAGTGTGACATTAAAGTACTTTTTCTGTTTGGTCCGGGTCTTTGATATTTATGTTTTTACTATAAAATATAATAACGTTAAGTAAGTATCTCATAACACATAATAAGACTCGAACTAACATTGGGGCTAGCTAAATGTGTGTTATTTATCGGGTATAATATTAAAGTATAAGTAGTTGTAGAATTGACGCCCAGCAAACTGTGTGTTCCGGGTATGCCTTAATAATGTTATTCTTATTGGTTGGTATTATAACTATCCAATTATAATTAATAAATAGGGAATTGCATTTAAAGTTCCACTATCCACCACCAACGACACAATTTTGAAATGTTTAGGGAACATCTCATGAATTGTGGACCGCCTTCATTTGTCCACATTAGATATTTAGCGATAGGCTGTCATTGTCATGCTATGTACCTATTTTCATTAATATTTTTTATTTTCTTTAAATTAAGTAGGTATCACAATAGGCATTCCTTTGCAGTTATAATCACTTCTAAATTTTGAGGATAAAAATAAGTAACTTTATTATGAATTCGGCTTTAAACTTTCTATTGAAATTTCTGCGGCATTTCATATCTTAATTCAGCTGTCGAACTAAATGTCTGCGACAAAAACGAACGGACGACTTTTTCTGAACCTATGCATTCCTGTAAAATGTATAATTTAGTTCAATGACTAGAATATACATCCTTTTGTCTATTATATCCTTTTCTGCAAATTTTGTTTTATTTAAAAACTATCTTATGAATTTAATCAAGGTTAAAAATTATTTGTTTTATCAATTTAGCTATAAGTGTATTTAATTGTAATTTTGTTTTGAAAGTAAATAAACCACTTGCGGTTCTAAAATATGTTAATAACAGAAACCGAGGCGTCTTCTGGTTCATTACCAAGTGTATGTAAATGTTATTGATTATTATTTTTTATTCATAATTGTTTATTGTATATATATTATTGGGTCCATACTGGATAAGGGTCCCTGTATATGACACTGTAAATTTGTTTTTCATTAAACAACGTTTCCATATATATTTTTGTTTTATTATTGGTGAATCTTCATCGTCCTAATGTTTGGACCGGTCGCGCCCTCCTTGACATGAACTCACCCTTTATGTATTTTATTTTCCCACTCGTGCATCATGGTCCAGGCTAGACCGGACACAAGCTAGACATACATTCAGTTGTCTAAGTGTAGTTTTCAGAGAAATAGTAGAATAGTTATGACTTTTACTCAAGACTTTTTACTTTATCGTAAGTGGATCGATTACTCCGTAAAATAAGCAAATAGTGGATATACATTTATATTTTATAAAATAATAGATAGTGAAATTGGAAATCTTGAAAACTCTTATCTGCTCGTTCAGATTTTAACCTTGCTGAGTGTACTTACGTCGAAATAGTACTATACATATAGGCCCGTTCATTCGACAGTTAAAGTAATAAATAAAGGCATTCCGATTTTTAATAATTTTATTGTGTTTTCTCTCATATTTACATCTCAACATAGTAACTAGCATTTAATGAAACGGCAATCTAATGTAATAATAATCACAAATCATTCACAATGTGCTCATTTTGATACTACTGTCTCGTAGATTATTTCTTGAAAAAGTTTTTTGTCTCATATGATGTTTTAATTTATACAATAATAAAAATCACTGCTATTCGGCGCAAAAAAGCCCCTTGATTCTTACATCACAGGAGAACTATTAATTTTTTACCTTAATTTTATACTTCGTAATTTAAAAACGACACTTATTTCTTACTATACTATTTAAAGAAAGCCAGTCCAAAAGCCAAAAGTAAGCATTAACTAAGACTAACTTGTAATGCGTATATTTTTCCCACAAAGATTTACACAATATTTAATTAAACGTATATTTTCAATGAAAAATTTTCGAATGTCTATCCTTAATAAGACATTATATGCCACAACCAAAAACTGAACGCCGCAGCTTTAGGAACATAAAATATATCTTAGAATAAGTTCAAATTATGTTTTATACTTGCGCTGCGACTTCTCTATATTATCAAACATTCCCCACGCTCATTAACGATTCAAAATGTACTAGGCTGTTGGCGCCTGGGTACAAAAATAAGATATGAATATTTATATAAGTAATATTTTATACATTTAAATGTATTGCTTTATAAAATACTTTATAGTAGTGTTACTTATGGCACCACATGCGTACAGAGCTATAAATTCTTATTTACATTATATCATAAATATTTACACAATTTGTAGATCGCTAGGAATTCTAGGAGGACGGGCTTGTCATGTATCTTATAATATCTGCCCGCCGTCCTCTATAAACTATTGGAAGACCATGATTCTTGTTCTACGTAATGCGAGCACCTAATCAATGTCACTATAAACCTTAAAACTATATACTTATAATAACTGATCATAAATTAGGACTCACTTAAAACACTTACGCCCTCTGTACTTAAAGTATATAAAAGCATTAGGTACTTAGAAATGAAATTATATCACAATTTATTAAAATGAACTCGAAATTTATACAAACTGGTTTAAGTACAAAGTAACGGAACATGACTATTGCATATTACAATTCCAATGGTTGCAAATATAGGAACGATAATGAATTTTATGACTAAATACTATCTTAAATGTCTTATCCAATACAATCACATTTTTTTTATAATTTTTCCTAGTATTAACTCAAAGAAATCTTAACATAGTTACTTCTAAATTAACATATTATGACTGGAAGTGACTATGATACGAAGTTCGAACAACATTTTTACACTATCACAAAATGTTAAAACCTATTCTTGGTATTTTTTTCAAAAAGGAATAAATAAGTTTACCTAATCATAAAATTGAAAATAAGCAGATACTCAAAAATATAATATTTGTAGGTATGTAGATACATGTTGGTAGTCATATGTGGATATAAACGAGAAGGAAAATTAATTATAGCTAGCTCTGTAGCACGTAAACATGCGAACATAATGTTAGTTGTATTTTTACAAGTAAAAGCGTAATTTATTGCCTTCCCCAGATATAAATTGAATCTGAATCAATAAGTTTATATCTAAATTTATTTGCGAATGTTGATATTTTATGAAATATTCTTCTCAAAAGGTAGAATGTGATTCGAAACTTGATTTCATGTCAATTTGTTTTGCCCTAAAATAATGTTATGATTAGGAATTCAGTCAACTAAAAATGATAATGTCCTGCTATCATCACTAAAAATAATCATTATAAAATACGAAAATAACAAAATTTCAGTTTATTGTCAATAGGGAAATCATTGTAAAAGAACTAACTTTGGTCCCTTGTGGTCCTAGGTGTTACTTAACTGCAATTTGAATTTGTAAATGGGATATAATATTTTATTAACAACAAGGTATATAGGTATAACGGCCACTTAAAAAGTGGAACTGAATTATATTTCTTATATGATTAAGAGGTAGATTGTAATTTCTAGAACCGCGTAAACTAGAACTGCCGGCGTGTCCAGAGAAAGTTTCTGTGGTCGCTCCGGCGCTGGTGGTATACATGTGTTGGTTTCGGTCAAGATAACTTCGATTCAAATTAAACAATAAAAATGAAAACAAGATAAAAAAGGATGTCGCGCAATTAATTTTTTCGAAAGAAGACAACTTTGTTTCTATAAAATAGGCAATATTAGATTGGCGCAACATTGTAAGTTCAGTTGCTTTAAATCTTATCTCAAGTTATCTTCACCGTACATTAAATTTACTGTAGGACTTATCCATATTCGGGCTTATACTACGTACTCAAGAAGTAGTTAACTACTTTAGACACGTATTTTTCAGTCTTTGTAGTTTTATCACGGATGCACGTTTAACTAAATGTTCTAGTTTAAAGTATTTTCGTACTGCACCGTAATTAAAGCATTTTCAAGGAATAGTTCGGACACTGCACAAATGCTCAGAAGTGTACGTCTCGGACGTCGGTGGGGGTGGCGGCGTTACTGTGCACTTTGTCCTGCGGAGGGGGGGTCCAGCCTGCCGCCTCCTTGCGCTGGCCGTTTGGGTCGGAGAAACCGCGCTCCTCAATCATATTGTTGACCATCTGCTCGACTTGTTCCAGGCATGTTTGGAGGCAGTCCTGTAAAAATTTATGAATATTAATCATATTTTTTAATTGAAAGTCTTCCTGGTTGTTCGTAATTTTCTTACTGTATGTAAAAAACCCATTTAGAGATTATTACTGCCAATAGATTATAGTGATCTCGCATTAATTATATTCTCTCTGTGATTATTCAAGATTATTATTATTGATTATTTTTATTTTTTTTGATTCTATCACGAAATTTCGTGTGCTATCTGTTGTCTAAAAATGTTATATATTACATTATTATTATGTTTATATAAAAAAAATACAACATTCAATGTTGAACGTCAAACGTACCAAGTCTATGCGCGTGAGTTCATGGAGCCGCTGCAGCTGGCCATCCAGGCCGAGCCCGCGAAGCGCAGCCGCCACGGCGCACGCCGCCAGCGTGCTTGCAGACTGCAGTGTGAACGTAAAATCTGTAAAGAAAAAAACGTTTAGATAGTTCAGATACTATAATTAATTTGAAACACATTTTTCAGGGTATATAACTCTACTTATATTTCGATTTCTTTTTTGTTCATCAGCATGTTAGATAGATTAAACTCTTTATTGCATTATAAGAGTAAAACGTACAAAACAGCACAAAACAGATTATGTTATGTTGAAATTAAACTGTTAATTTAATTGGGTCTAATATATGACTGACATAAGCGAATTTATCACAGTAAATAGGATCATGGCCAATGGTTTACTAGGTATTTCAAAGGATTAACTGCCGTTATCTGCTTAGTTCATAGCTAACCTTTAATAATTTATTACAAGACCTACATGCATGCATAATTATATGCGAATATTGCAGTTCAATTTAAAGAAAAACAATTGATAGTATTCAACAGCAAAATACGTATTAATCATTTGGGAAAATAAATAAGTTACTGAGTAAATTTTCACTCGCATTTCTTCGGTTTTGTTTATTAGAAGAGAGGTTTGATCAGACAAAGAAATGTTGCTTTCTCCCTCGTCCAGTCACCCATTCGCCCCTCTCGGAAGGTTGGCGAGCGTCAAAGGAGCCGGCAGCCGCCCCGGCGACCGCATTCCAGCCTGCGCCAGCGCAAGCGCAACGCGATTCACTCGAATATTTCTCACGGGCTTTGGCGAACCCATTATACTTACGAGTCCGTACACTGCCTATACATGCACCGATTTGGACTTGGATTTCTCATTTATTCAAGAAAAACACTTGAAATGTTTAATTATGTGGAATGACAAGAGAGCACTGTATTAATGAGGACATATGAAGAAATGGTAATGCATACTAAAATGGTGCTCATAAAACATCCATTAAGGCATTGTTCGCATTATTGGGATACTATTTCAAACTTATTGGGGTATTTTTATAAAATAGCTAATAGCTCTATTCACGGATATACATTTCAAGGAGGATTTTTTTCAATTTTACTGTCACATATACATTTTGGGCCATTGCGCGTTTTAGTTATAAGTATTTACCTATTCAAATTTCTTTTGTTTAGATTTCATATCTTGTTAAACTTGGTAGGTACAGTTATCATAATGCCAAACGTATAGTATTAGTAGAGTAATATAAAAAGTTTAATGTACTAAATTACGTTCCCACGCTTCCATAAGAGCACACAACGAAGCAATGCGCGAAACCACAGCCACTTTCGAGACATGAGGACGTGCACAAAACGAAAAGGCTTCAAGGGCCCTCCATTCATCATTAAGTAGATCCCATTATACCGACCAATGTATGGATATCGAACACGCTTTCAGTTCATTTAAAATATTTTTTTTTAATTCCCATGTCGGCATTCCCGAGATAAAGAGGAACGGGCAGAGAGAACGAAAAACGAACGACACAACGAGAGCGGCCGCTCACTAGGAGCATTTGCATAATCTGATGTTAATCAAACAGAGAAGTTCTGGCTTCGCCTCGCTGGTGCATTGAGTATCAAAATGCACAACTACCGTTCAATTGGGCGACGCAGACACGTTCAGTTTCAAGTCTCAAATGTCTCTAGAAGTCATATCAAATTTGCGTTAAGTAGACGACTTAATTAACATTAACTTTGAGTTCTTGACATAGTCATACTATGCTTTCAAAGCATTCATAGGACACACATGCAGCGGATGCGGTGCCATTGGAACCTAATTAGTCGGTAGGTACGTGATCAGCTCTTTACGATAATAGACGGGGACATTACCTCCTTTGCAAAATAACTTTATAATGACTGCTCATTGTGTGATAAACAATCTAAAAAGAAATGAAGATTAATTATTAAATCACGCTCTACTACTACGGGATCAGATGCGTATCTTAATGTACAAGTTTCGAATTCGGCCTGAAGAGGCTTTTTTTCGAATCGTCTAAAATAAAAGTTGTAAATGTACATTGATCAAAGGATCGCTATGTTGATAGGGCTTGGCAGCCATCAGCAGTGACATAATGATCGCACTGCCCTTGAACATGGGCTAGTAATGTGGTAACAGACGAGCGGCGCGGCGGCGCTATTCGCGAGGTGAACGCTCCCGCGAGGCCGCATCGCTGTGCCTACCGGAACAAACACCCGGGCGGCCCCACGCTGCTGATGACTATTCGATATTCGCCACCATAATAGTTCACGTGTGATCACTACCCATCCGAACTCAAACTTCGGCCCGCAAACAAACGTCTTCACGCCAGAGATTCCCATTTTACTCCTTCCGACTGAAGAAACCCGACTCAATCAAACTTTATTTAAAAAAAAGCTTATAATTTACCTCCAACGGTGGAACAGTGCGAAAAATGTCAGCTTTAAAAGAACTCATTACAAATTTAATATCCCAGCGAGTTATGATTCCAGAGTAAATTGTGCCATTCAAATAATGATACATAATGCGGGCTCGCACAATATTGCGGTGTTCCTCTGCGACACGGTCTCGTGGCTCGAGGGGAACAAGCCAACACATCGTAACCGATGTTATACGGTTATAGAATAGTAATGTTTATGATAACAAATTAACTACCGACCGATCGGAACTAGCAAACGAAAAAGGCGATTGATTTCCAGCAGAAGAGAAGTGTTGAAATGCAAATTAGTACAAGCCATAAAATGTAAATTGCATTAACTTTGGCTGACAAGTAAGAGATGATATCCTTTGAGCAACTGAAATAAAAGAGTGGAACTTCTTGAGCAAAAAAACAAGACGACGGCGGCGGCGAACAACAAAAACCGTTGCACAAAAACATATGATCCCATGAGGGTTGCGGGGGGGTGTCGGGCGGGGCGGGGAGTCCCGAGGCGTGCTGGAATGCGCTCTGGCGAGCCGCGTGGGAGGCGCCGCCAGGACACACACAGCCTGAACCTCACTTTACCCTCACTGTAAACAAACCTATTCGCGTTTCACACCCGCAGCCTCCTCACCTTTTCTTTGAATATGGTTTCAATGCATTCAATATTATTCAATGCAACATTATTTTTCACTCATTAATAAGTATGGAGTGCCCATGTAAGTCTGATGAATATTTTCGCAAACCGACTGCAATCTTTACCTTCCAATTTTTAACAACATGAACATCATCAAATACCTACCAGACAGTACGTAATAGACAACTAGTTTTTCAATGAGATTCGTGTGAAAGAGCAAAAAGGTTCAGTGACATGACGAGGAAAGCGCGCCGGCTCCGCATTGTCGTGACGTGATGTGCTATCAAGATGCTAATTATCGTCTGCCACGGCAAACAAGGCCGCACCATTGCCGGTTTCTATTCACTTGATATCAGATTTTTGGAATTTAGAAACATGACATACTTATAATCACGTCTATACCCCTTGCGGAGTATCCCTTCCCTTGGAAATTAGTAATAAAGAAATTATATTTTAGTATCATCAAATAATGTCGTTCATACTTATCGCACAAATACAAAACTTTTCCCAATGTTTGACTTTTGAGTTAATAACGGACGGTCACAAAGTTTAAAATCTTACCGTTAGCTGCTAGAGAGATGAAGGTCTGCGCGTGCCTCTGCACCATGTGTGTATCCACCAACCCCCGCAGGGGCAGCCGCGACAGCAGCAGCGGCAAGAAGTCGTGTGCCGTCACGCCGGCCACGTCCCACTTCAACTTCGACAACACCAGCAGCTCCCAATGCTGCAACAAACATTTCACTTTCAAACACTACCAATTAGTACCTAAATAGCATTATCAATACTAATAGGTAGATAAAATTTGTAGCTTAGATCATTTGCTTTTACTACTACTAATCTTCGAAATACTGAACAGATCATAAAAATACATTTACCGTTAAAAAGGAACATTATGTATGTTCGGGTGTTATGAGCTAATTCGTACTACAACAGGCGAAACCGTGGCCGGCCGCTAGTCTTTCATATTCCTTATATTTTATTGTTTTCGTTTTGCAAAATCTTTTATTTAAACGCACGATTTAAAGTTTCATGTGCATTTCTCTTAAGATTGTTGACTAGTCTAGTAGTCAGTACTACTACTTACTACTACTCTCATTTGTTTATTTTATAAGTATGTACTATTTTCTTGTTACAGTGTAAATTTTTATGCAATGAAGATATTACAAACAAACATTTTTATAACAGTTGTTAGTTTTATTGGTTACAGTTTGTTTCATTCTATTATTTGGAACAAACATTGTTTAGTTCAATTGTAAACGTGGCATTTCAATGCAGTTCCAGGAACGGTGCGTAGGTAGGCTCGGTCCCACATTGTTCAGATGTGTGCAATCAGACGTGGAAACTATTAATCTATTCATAAACTGGCCAACTGACTAAAATAATATAATATGGAAGCTGGACGTGTCCAATGCTTTTAAAACAAATATTTGTTTGCCAGATATTTAGAAAAGGAAAAAGAAAGACGTTCCACGATAGTTGTTGCTCTTGCAAATAAAATACAATTCGTGATAATCTTACACAATGGAATAGGAGTCACATAGCATCAGAATTCTATTGTAATATCGATTGTTTGTTATAAGAATAAATTACCAGTTATGTAGGTAACAGAGAAACTAAGTACCTACTTTGCGAGAAACACAGAATGTAAAATTTTCATGACAAAAGTTGACTTTCACGCGAGTTCAACGCGTTTATCTTATCGTTTTATTTTGTTGACAGCTGTAAGTTGACCTAGATTAAATTAATTAACATTCACAAAAACGCAATACCGACTGATATCATGACGGTTAATTTTATGAATAACTTGATTATTCAAGTATAGCAAAACACTCATACTAAAAGCGATGCATGTTCGTTGACAGATAATACTCCATGTTTACTTAACTCAATCGCCGGGGTCGGGCGCGGGTGCGGTACTCCGACAAATACCATTACTACCATTCAAATTCTTATCTTAACCACTTAAAGTTAGAGTCTGTTATCGGTTGACATGATGATGTGTTTAGGATCTGTTGGTTTTCAATACGCAGTTTATGAATGAATCAAGTCTCATCACTGGGAGTTGAAATCGGGCCGATTGTCAGTACGAGCAACATTATTGTAGCGTCAACACATGCAGTTTGATATAAGGATTTTTAGGCGTCTGTAAAATAATAATCCTAGGCAATACAAGTCAGCTGTAAGTGAAAGATACAACAAAAGGACAGCAGAGAGTTAACGATGTGGTGGTATGCGGGTCGACCGCGAAATGAAAAGATTCGGTCTTTCGTAGAAATGTCGAAGCGACCGGTTGAAAAGCTCTTCGAAAACAATGCGCTCATAAAGCATTCACCGCAGATGCCGCTGCACGCGATGGCAGACGGATATATCTACACTTATCTGCTAGTTCGTTATTTATTGACCGTGTTCCTTTCTTATATGACATCGTCTGTTGTATTAAAGCCATAATCAGCTGTGGGTAAAAGGCGAGACGATGGGAACGTGCGCGTGGGTATGTATTGAACCTGAGACGAATGGAATGCAGCTCGTAAAATTCCAAGCAGTGTTCATTAGAAGAGGTCGGGTGGGCCGCAGCCGACGAGTTTCAGCCACAGCCAATAAAGCAAACTATGCAAACAGCTCTCGGTGACCAGTGCCCGGTACATGTTTGCTGAATTCCACTTTGCTTTCCCATGCTTATTCCAATTTCAACGAAAGGTGCGACTGCGTCGCTGTTAGAACCAAACAATAAGCTCGGTGTCGCGTGGCTGCGTTCCTGGGACAAAACAACTGTGGAATATTCCAGATTTATTAAATGTTGCAATTGGCATGAAAACATGTCAAATCTTTACTATTTGTCTCTCTTGTATGTATGAGATCATAATGTATCAGATTTTCCGGTATCCTTGTTACGAATATAAATGGTTAGGATTTTACGTAAAAATTAGTTACATTTTTCAAATTGCAGTCAACGATGGGTGTCTTTTCCGCATTACAATGTTCTCTCAGATCCCATCCAACTATGATAGTTATCAGTCGGAAACTTAACAAGTAAGCGTTGAATACTAAAGTTGCGAACAAAACGTGTAAGGCATGCAAAATGTTGCAAAGAATTACGTAAGTCGTTATCATCAGCGAATTCCAGCTAAACGTCATTGGTTTTTTAACGCTTACAAAGTGTAGATCATTACAGCCATTCAAGAAGTGTTTCTTTGTTGAGTGAATTTAAAAGGTTATTGTATCGATGAAAAGCATCAGACTGAGTAGACGTTCATGGACAGTCGAGTCAGAAGTTGCTGGGCTGCGTTCCGCGACTAACCACAAAATTTTCATTTTTTCTTTCCTCGCCGCCTCCCGCATAGTACGCAGAGTTGTCCAACCAGTTGGAATTTTATTACCATCGTTGGTCCTTTCGACTTATATCCTTCAATTATTGCAACGTTCAATATATTTATGGTGTGATCACACACACGTTTCTCTTATTGATTGTTATGGGACACTTGATATCACTTAATAATTGTCATATATTTTGGTTTTACAACATTGGTTGAAGTCAAATAAATTACTTAAAACTAAGTTTACTACCGCTTCCAAAGCGTCTGTCCAGAAGAATCAGTAAAAAACCGCACTGCAGCATTTTCTTCAACAACGTGAACCTCACAACTATCCAAACTTCGAATAGAAATATGGACAAGAGAATACATTGCTCCGATTAATAGACTTATATGAAATTAAAAAAAAAAATCGTTGTTGGAAATAGTTAAATTTGCTAAAACTATCTAATTCATTGTGAATTCAGCGTTGTAACAGGGTAGAGGTTATATTTTATTTAAATCAAACACAGTTACTATCTGAAAGTAGGTGGCTCAAGCTGATAACATTATGATATTTTCACAATTGCATAGTTTTCTTGTACGTTTAATAACTAATTGAATCTTTGAACTAAAAATGCTAATCTTGTTAGAGTGGAAGTATTTGTTCGGAACAGGTAAGCTCTGCCGATGTTGATGTAAGATCGGGGAAGTTCCTTGCTCTTGCGCCGGAAACAAGGGTTCGCCGTGAGATCGGCAAACAACGCCGTGCTAATATGCTCATTCTCATTCCTCATATTCTAAACAACAGATTTCATTTCCTTTACTGATATATTATGGCTAAGCGAGTATAAGATTCAAATGGCAACCAACAAACCAAATTAACTTTTACGTTAATCGAATCTTAACAATTCATTTTTATTATGAATCTACATGTGAAATTACACATGTTCTTTTATTAATAATAATGACCTTAACAATAATTTGCGGTCAAATTTGAGACAATCTGCTACTACACTAAAGCAAATTCTGTTTTTTCAGCTGTTTTTCTTTGATATAGACACGTCAAGATTGCGTAACAATGTAGGTACATAGTGCAGCACTAACAATAGAAATCTAAGAATACTTTATGCGCGAATTACAAAACTCAAGAATATAAGAACAACATAGGTTGTTGTGCACCATAATCAGAACATGTTATTGATTCGGTTTACCCGGAACTATTCGCTGCTGGTAGTATTTAACAACCTCTTACATTTATCGGTGACGACCGACAAAGATAAAAACGGGAACGGTACCGCGCGCACTACTTCACTGCTTTATGCTGAGCAATAAAATTGTAATCATATGTTCCATTACAGCCAACATAGAAAATTGTGAATAGAATACATGTAACGTTATAGTTTAAACGAAACTTAAATCCCTTATGCCTATAACAATGTTGTATTTAATACTAGTATTTTGTAGAACAGCAGAAAATAGTCTAGAAATATTGAAAGAAAAGGCAAACGAAGCCTAATCTACTGTATAGATAGCCTGACTAGCTACAGTAGAATGGATTTCATGGAGGCAACACAAAATGAAATCATGGTGGCTATGCATTGGACCGTTGAAATCTACCTAAGTTTTGGAATATATAATATATAATATATATAATAATAAAAAGAAAGGAATTTCCCAATTTAATTTATTCTATTCTATTCTAGAAAGTCAGTTAACGACACAGAAATTCGGGTAATTCGGCAAGACCAGCCACTATTTAAGCGACGCGATATTGAATTTTCTCTTTTGTCAAACTGGCACCGCGGGTCGTAAACTTATGCTTCAATTATAATAAACGTTTACGTCGAGAGTGTGGATGTGAGAACGCGCGAGGTTTTATGGTCGGGCGGCGCGGGAACTCGCCGGGAACCCAATATTAGCCGGGCTCGGTCTCGGATGCCAGAGCTCTTTTTGCTCGGGGCTGCGCCATCGAGCGCGCCGACCAGACGGCCTGCTCAATCAAACCAATCATTCACTCATCACCTATTTTCTACATGTGCTTAAAGGGGTATTGCGAAAGTTTATTTAAATTATTTTTTTTTTTTTTAAATAATTCAAAACATGTAGGAGTGGAGACTGGTGCCCGTGCTAGGCTCCGAAGATCCTGTGTTACGGGTCACCATTATATATCAAAATTAAAAAAAGGATAAGTTCTTTGCGTCCTGGCGAAAGGTTAGGTCAAGCGTACACTAATCTGAGGAATTCACAAGAGAGTGCTGAATGGAATGAAGCGAAAGATGTATGTGAGATTTCATATAGGTACCTATGTAAAACTGCACAGCTTATCACCGATAATGTTTGTAACGGGAAGTAACAAACACCTCAGACGATTCAAGCTCATGGCATGTTTAATAAACCTGCATTATACGAGCGGAACATGCATGGAAACAAGATAATGTATGTAAATAACGATAATTAAAATGCAGATATTGGAGAAAAACTCAATAGAAACTTACAGCCCGCCGGAAGTTGTGCGCTGCACTGTGCACACGGTCGGTTGGTATCGGAACTTATCACAACTATTATGCCACAAGCAACTAGTGTGCGTACTGTGTCCGATAATATCCAGTATAAGTACTTAATAAGTCCCATCAGTCCCAGCCATAAAGGCGGTTGAAAAATAATCTTCTATAGAAGCAAACGAATTTAAAAGCACTGAAATAAAGCGGTCTACGATATCTCGTAGACCCTCTACGAAAATGCTACGACGTTGGTTCAACGAAAAAAATATGTATAGGAATTGAATGATTTCTACGAGATATTTATTAAATTTTCTATCTAATTAAGTCATGTGATATTAAGGTAACGTAGTTAAAATAAATTTATAGTAAAACCTAATATGTGTGTATAATGTGTTGAGTTTTAATATCAATTAGCAGGTTTTATTGGAAACAATGATTTCGTTTAAAAGGGAAAGTGGATTGTTATGTAAAATAAAGATTTACAAAGACATACCTACGAACGATTGGAAAAACTCAAATTACATTAATGATATCTAACATGCCTGCAATGAGTCAGAGCGGCACATGTACGCGTGTGACTACGTATCGCTACATATGTTCGCGACGCCATTTATTATGCTTCAACTGAAAATACTAAATTGAATGTGCAATATCATTTATTGGCGAAGTTGTAAGATGCGGTTGGCGGCGTGAGAAAAAATAAGCGGCGGCGTTTCGGCTGTAATTGGTCTGATTACAACGCGGGCCCGCGCGGAGTCTTCCGAGAAGGCCCGCTCGTTAGGGGACAGTGTACGCGGGTCCTCAAACAGCTCACCGCATTCCTCGCCGCCTGACATCTACCTATAGGTACTAATTTCACATAAATAGGTACCTAATAATTGAACTTCCTGAATCGCTCCAATTATTCCTTTCCCGTCAATATTACTCATCGTATGGGTTTTAGCCTATTGTAGATATACATATATATTGTTACGCCTATTTAGTGATAGGCAGAGGTTACGTGCCACGATCCCAACAAACTTCTTACACTTCATCCACATTCATTTCTCCATAATATATAAGTACGTAAAGTAAATAAGCATTGTTCCACAAGTGCATAAGAATGCATTTGTAGGTAGAAACAGGTCGCATATGTTTATGCCGCTTGAAGATGTGGCGTGCACTTATTATCTACGGGGCCGGGGCCCCGGCGGGTGGCCGCGCCGCGCCGAAATGCACCGAATGCCGAATACATTACGTGAACGAATGCAAATATTGGAAATATTTTTACGGCGACACTTTGATGGCAAGTGACAGAATACTTTAAGAAACGAATGTTAGTAATGTGCCGAGAAGAGTGGTAAATGGTAAGAAGACTTTCGGAACTAACATAATGAGCCGACCCCACGTAGAGATTAGGAAATGTACCTAACAAGGAGGAAGACTTTTAGGCTGCTTCTCACGACCTGTTTTTGTCACAGTGGATCTATAAATGTTGCGAGTAAGCTCATTACAAACAATGTCAGAAAAGTACCGAGAAACCGCGAAGCAAACGTGTGGTATGAAAGATATTTTCAATTTTGGTAGAAGTAACCGCAGTATAAATTTAAACTAGACTTCAACTTCGTATCGGTGTCTGTCTAGTAAATACCCAAGAGGAAAACATTACATAGAATGTAACAACTAATAGTTTATAATAAAAATAACTTAAAGAACTAAATTTTATAGACGACAAATTATGCAAACGCAATTTAAATGTAAGTAAGTAATCAGGTACCGATATAAGTTGGGCAATAGTAGATGAATGGTTACAATTATATTTAGTGACGGTCGGAACCAAATGCAAAGAAAACAGTTTATTTATATCAGAATTATTAATAGGTCTCCATGTGATGTTAGAAAATAGCTTAGAAACATTTTGTTTGGCGAATAGAGCTAAATAGGTTGTAATGCTCTAATTCAAAAGATAAACAGAAGTATTACAACGTTATTCAATTACCAATATCTATACCGAATACTGATAACCATTTTCGGCAATTAGCATGAAACTTAAGATTCACGTAGATAACATATTTTCTCAGAAACCAGATGTAGGTATTTTTTGAGATGATAAACGTACCGTCGTAAATCTGGAATTCCAACATCTCACGGATGTTCAGACGGCGAATGATTTAGAAATCAGGCGAGAGAACGATAGGAAAGCGCTGAAGTGCTTCGTAAAATCATTGCCCGTGCGCAATGCAAAAAGCGGTTGCAAGAAATGCACGGTTAAAGAAATCAGCTGTTTCCGCGACGAAGAAAGTTCATTAAAACGTCTCGTTATCAACGGAGCTCAGCAGAGCGTGTTGGCGTGCAGCAACACCATCACCATGCCGTCGTTAAAACATACTATGTATTAAAAAACATAATTGTAAAAGCCCTGGTAATTGTAAGCTGGGTTACATCTGTTTGTTTACCAAATTTAATATCAAAAAGAAAAAATAATTCAATGATATTTGCATTGAATTATTTTTTCATCAAGAAGATCCTCCAGGTTCATTTTGCAAATAATAATCCCACCCCATCAGCCATCCATGTCCCACTGCTGATCTGAAGCTTTTTTTTCTTCCAAAAAAAATATATCCATTGTCCTCTCAAAAAAGTTCAACAAATAGCCTAGAATATTCACTTTTTGGTGAAAAAAGAATAAGAGTAGCTTGCGGTAAATAACAAAAGGTCACTCACACAAAGGTCTGCTAGAGTGATACTGTTGGCCGTGTAGAAGATCAGGAGGTCTGCTCCAAGACATCTCGACCCGGGTTCTCTTAACTTGGAGGCTAGAAGCAGGCATGTCGTGCCTAGCAGCTGAACTTGACTCTTCCCCACCCTACACACGCTAAGGAACCGGTCGAGGTATGACACAGCCAAGGGAAACACCTCGTCTTGGCAATTTTGGTCTTCACACACCTGTAAAAGAACACTTGGGTTAGCGATTGAAGTCAAAAGTGTTAAAACAAATTTTTCAAAAGTAACGGCCAGTTCTTACTGCGTACCGCCGCACCCAGGCCAAGTCGGTTTATCGTCCGGAATTCCCGATAACCTATATATAAATTATTGCGATAAATACAACATTGCTTTCCTGCAGTTGCTTTTCTTATCAGGCTAAACTTATGTTCCTTTAAGTACTGTAACATTTCTATTTCTAACTCTCAGTTCTAACTAGACCGCTAAGCTACTTACAAGAAATTTCATAAATACAAGTATATTAAATGCTATTGTTCGAAATAGGTTGTTTTAATGTAATTTAAGTTTGTTTCTTGTTATGTTTCTTGATTATGGGTAAATGTTTTGTTTGGTAATTTGGACTTCTAACATTTAAGTCAGATCTCAAATATAACTGACTTCAAGTCAATAATGGATACGATCCTTGCCAAAACATGGGCACTTTATTACTTTCAGTTTATCAACTAAAAACCATTGGGTGCTTCGCCATGATCAAGTTGTAATGTCGGCTTAATACTCTTAAAATATTTGGCTAAATGTAATAACGATAAGATGAAAAGCCTTATGAACTAGCCCTTAGATTTCAACAGCAGGAAAATCGGAAAACACTCCAATAAATGTAAAGAGTCATGGGAGGACACGGTTATCATTAATTTGATTTAAATGAGATCGGTCCCTGCAATCCGCGCATAGTTTCGCACGGTGCGCGGTATCTCCAAAGTCATAGTAATATAGTCACTATTTCCGAGTCATAAGGGTTCATGCAGGATATTTGATGAATGAGAAAACAAATTAAAAAAAGTCAGATATGGCGCGCTAGAAGAAATACCTACATTCTAAAGTTGGATAAATGTAAATTTTTAATTTTGAACTCTCTGGGCCCTGGGATAAACTCAAATCTTTATTGAAATTTATTAGCAGATTTAAATATTATGCAAGCACGAGTTTGTTTAAAAAATATAAGTTTACCTTCTGCACTTCGATATTTTGCATTAGGTACCTACTAATGTAACGCGAGTCTCGGATGTGTTCTCATATCTTCGAATGGCAGCTTCATGAAATATGTTTATGTACTTATTGCTGCCTTCTTATATCAGCTGGTCTCACGCTCGTGAGCTGTTAACGGATGTAAGCCACGGTTCTCATGCAACAATAGAATTGAACTGAATTGGAAACGAAATGACGTTTTGTATGTGCGACTTCCTATAAAACTTAGTTCCTAGTTAAGGTTACGGAACTTTGCGAAAGTCGGGTTTTTGCTTTATCTTAGTACCTATCTAGGAAGATACTTCAGAACATTTTTTTTGATCAGTGAATGGGTAGGTACCTACCTACGATGAGTCATATGGTAATAAATTGTTCATCACATGCCATAGTAAGTTTGTGCTTAAAACACAATAATATATAGGTAGGTATCTGAACGAACCGGCAATCTTATAACTTCCAACACTTAATGATCAAATTGAGGCCAGACCAAAGCCCAAATGGAGGAAATAGGAATTGAACCATGGGCGGATCTATGAAAATATAAACTTGCACGCTGGGGGTCGAACCTAGTAGTGATGTAGCAAAACCGGCATGATTATCAATTTAGGCCTACCTACCTTAACGACGAAGATCTAATCAACAATCGACACCTACCAAAACTTTAGTATTTATCATTAGGTATCAAAAGAACCGATTCCATACATACTTAAGATTTGATTCGCTAAGCGAGTTGGTAAGCACAAAACTATCTGCGCAAGCCAAGTAACATAGAGGCGAGTACCTACAAGTTAAATGTCATTGACCTTACAGGCAAGAGTGAGGATCGTTTCGGTCTGCTTGTGCTGAAACGTGGTATGCGACTGGTTTAGTTTAGGTGAGGTGTTCGCATCGCAGAGCTTCACGGAGTAGCAACAAGGCAACAAGCATGCGCCTGCGCCGTCTACTCTTGGAATGACGTCAGCGCGCGTCGCCGGCGCGCATTTTGTGCCGACTCCACGTGGCCTCAGCCCGACGCATCTCACAGCTGATTATCTACGTATTGTACTTATCATACTCGTATCATTGCCTACATAGCACTACAGGTATTGTCACGCTAAGTAAAAGTTCGTAAATCCGGTATTTGTTTCGTGGTTTATAAAATAGAATCATTCGTTTTTACCTACGTTAGAAGGTAGGTATCCCGTAGAAATAACATTTTTAAAAATACCAAATTAAGATTAATGAAATCATGCAATACAGACTGAAAAGGAATGAGTACTATACACAGATAAAATGCCCGTCCGGCCGGCGTCAGCTGTGTGTCAAAATCAGCTGATTATTCAAATAGAACGAGCAAGTCACATCGGTCGCCGACCGCCGCCGCCCGCGCCCCTTGGGGCCCCTTTTAGTACCTAATCTAAACTGGAACTTATGACCTTACAATTTTACGATCTAAACCTAGATATTTTCGTTTCGTGATTATAGTGACAATTAAAACTGCATCAATACTACTTTCGCACCTAATCATCTAACAAGATTCCAATAAGAGAAAATTATGTTGCAATCAGCTGATCATGTAAACAATGCTAAATGAACGCCGGATTCGAATACACTTACCAAGATTTATTGATCAAACACTGCTGAGAACACGAATACAACACTGCACAATTTGGCTTTTTGGCGTCAAGTAGAAGTTATGAATCAAGGGGTTCGGGCATGGTAAGGCACCTATGGTTTCCAAGAGCGTAACGTGGCGAAGACATACAAGGGCCACTCGTGCTGCTACGAGCAAGGTGAGTACCTACACGTGGCCGGAAAACGCGACAAAATGGCGAACGTTCGGGTCGCGCGGGTGGAGCGGCGGTGTGGGTGCGGCGCGGCGCGGGTGCGCTCACCTCTAGCATCCACTCGGTGACCAGGCGTCGCATGTGGGGCGTGATCTCATGCTGCACGGTGTCGAAGTAGTTGGCGGTGACGGCGTAGCGCTCCTCAGTGCGCAGGAGGTTGTCCAGCACGCGCCGCCGCAGCAGCACCGGGTCGTGTGCAGCCGCCGGCGCCGGCGCAGCTCGCGACGGGCCTTCGCTGCTGCTACTGCTCACACGCTCCGCGCACAGGAGCTCCATCTCACACCGCACTGCGGCTTATTGACGGTTGGTCTCGCGGTGTTGACAGACTGAGTGCGTGAACAGCTGATCGTGCGTGAGCGGCGGTGTGAAGCTAGGCTACAATTCAATGCGACAGCGACGAGAGCCCGAGTCGCAGTGAGCGGCTGAGCGGCCAGTGTGGTGTGCGCCGGCCGTCGAACATATGATCGGCGGGTGGCGGGAGGAGCGCGGGGAGGCGGAGCCGTTGAGGCCCGCACGCAGGTTTCTCCCTCGATGTTCAAATAATAATACATAACACTTGCTCGCTCCCACTTCACTATTTTCTTCTCTTTCCACTTAGGTAACAACATTTTGTAAGTCAAATCTTTTATTACCGACTTATGTATACTTATTCGAAAAATAAAATAATGTATAAGTAGTATCTTAAGTTCCCTTAAAAGCTTTCTAGAATTTTTTGTAGCTATGATATATATAAATAAATTTTTACCCTTTGTAGGCCATCATTACAAAATAGAAAAGTACAGTCACAATAAAAAGTGTTTTGTTTTGATGTAGTAGTTAGGTAGCTAAGTATTGTTTATTGCAACTTTTTAAACCAATCCAAAATGTTGGTAGGTAAATGTAATAAAGATACCTACCTACTTGGTGTTCTTATCTACATAAATGGTAGGCTATGTAAAGTAATAAACTTGTGTTTAAATAAAACTCTTGTAACCTAGTTAGATCAGTCCCATTCAAACTTCCCATCCCATAAAATAAACGAAAGTTAGTTAAATATTATTAGCCGTACTGCTTATGGGTATATAGGTTCTTTTTGAATTAATTGAAACTGTTAAAGAATAACAGTTTCAATTAATTCAAAAATTATAAATTACACATTAAAGCTATATAAATAAAAAAGCAATGTTATAAATGATATTAACCGATATTAATTGTATAAATATCATGTTTAAGTTAGTAACCTACCTACGAGTACATACTTTAATAAGGTAGATGACAAGCCATTCCTTACATAATTTATTTTAAATGGTTAGGAACAAGTAATTTGATTGAAAAGAGGATTTTTTATTTATTTGTTTACTAGCTGTTGCCCGCGACTTCGTCCACGTAAATTTCGAGTTGAATCTTGATCATACAGTCAGATACAGACAGACAGACAAAAAATGAATCTATCCATTTCAGTCAAAAATACTAAATGTACAAATATTGTTACTGTTTTATTATATGTATAGATTATTTTTTAGTAAAGTTTACATTAAAAATTCTTCTTTCTTATGGTGTCCCGGTTATATCCTCATCTTTCTGGAGAAGAGTGCTCCCGGCGCGCCCTTTTGACCATGATCCTGGATTAGGTAAGTCAGTCATCTGACCTCCGCAACCTTTCGGAATCAGGGGAACCAGGAAATTGGATGACATGGTAAAAGCTGTACTAGATGAATATTTCTATTCCCTTAGAAGCTTTTTATGGCATCAATGGGGAAAAGTTAATATTCTAAAGTACTGGGAACCACACGGTACTATTAAAAACTGTTATTTGAAATAGCTTCATCTACTAATGTCATGAATGTCACAGGGTCTAGACTTTACTCAATGAACCTCATGGAGTGTTCATGTTTAGATGAAATGAGGTTCCGGTGCTTGACCCGAAAAATAAAATAGACTTACTGTGGTAAAGAATTTTAGCAAAAACTCTTAAAGTTTTTATATGTCTGCTCTGTGTAATTTTATCCAAGGCTCTTTAAATAAAATGTGATCGTGATGCCTTTTTTAGGAGAACTTTATAGGAAGTTTCTTCGAAAAGGTATTTGTGAGGAAGTCATACTGAGGAAAAAGTACACGATTTCATTTGTTTGTGGAAAATTAGAAGATCGGTTTTATTTGATTAGATACAAAAATGGTATTTTAGCGTTTTAAATCTATTTAAATAATAGCCAAACTGTGGTATGTACCAAAATGAGATAGGTACCAACCGTGATCAATTTGTGTTCCACAGATTGACGATTTATTTTCATTGTGCTATTTATGTCAACGGACGACCATAACATTTTTTATGGCTCACTTCTAGCAATATAATCTGAAAGGCGTTCACTCATTTGCGTTATATTTGCAAATTCAAACTATAAATCGGAAGCATGCGCGAGCGCTTAAGTTCAGAGGACTTCAAGTCATATTAACTCACTTTGACTTATATATCGCAGTATTTATCATAGACAGTAATTTTTAACAAATTCATGTGCTGTAGTTTGTTCCTGAGACCCTGGTGCCTGTGCAGGAAGTGCGCAATAACCGCGTAACATTAATCACCGAGTGGTCAGCTTCCTTCACATACTGCATTCACAAGTTTATACGAGCGAGGGCGACACTTTTATTGTTTCGCAATATTTCTCCTTTTTTAATTTGTGGTAGCGCCAAGCAGCGTGCATATTGGATCGTGGCCATTCGCGGTGGTCTAAGTAGGGAAAAAAATATTCGTAACCTACTATATAAAATATCAGGATGCAGTACACAGCATAAGTACCGCTGCTGTATGTCATGTTTATGGCAACACTTCACAGCTAGAGAAATAATGTTCTAGTCAATTTTATTTTATTCTTCATTAACAAATAAAAAATAAGCCTCTGCTCCTTTTACTGGATGAGTGAACAGTTAAAATTTTGATAAATACCAATAACTGAAATTAAAATAATAAAAATAAACAAAGAAAAGAAATACCAAAGTTTACTTCATAAGACCTTTGACCGGATACGAGCTTAGCATTTCCCTAAGTGTATTGAAATGAGCTTGAGCGCAAACAATGAACAGAATTCCAAAACACTGGCAATAACATCGAATGCTTAGTGCGAGTAGGACATCATTCTTTCTCGGAATCCCGAGACTGCGTAATGAAACCCGGCTAAATGGAATGCAGCCGCCAGCCATCAACCCGCCTTGGCTTTGCTCACCGTCCGGTCTCTGGAACAGCCGCTTTTTGACTCCGGACTTGGATAGCGGTTGTGGGTCCTTAATAATTATCAGATTATTTCTGGAACGAAAGTTTTACGTACTTAAAATTAGTCAACTTTCCACAAATACATGAAAAAAAAATAAGTTCACCAAACTTTTATTATTATAAGAATAATAATAGAATATAGAATTTAACTATATTTTATTAGAGTACGCACCGATCGTGAAAAGAAATTTTAGAAAATCCCCTCTTACTGCACTTCTAGACCATATAAAGAAATTACTCGTAAGTACATACTATACCAAAATAAAAATCTCTAGTCATAGCGGTTTATCAGCTAATCATTCAGTCAGAGTTCTCTTTTATATACTAACAGGTTCCCTGTCCGATGAATCACACATTAACTTATCAATTGTTAAAATTAATATTGTTATATTAAAAAAAAAAGAATCGGTAAAGATAGTATATGAATACCTACCATTTTAACTTTCCTACCTCCGTTATATTCTATGCGAATAGTTACAATACTTATTAAAAAGTCAGATTTAGTTGGATCCATTATTGATGGCATTGGGACATTTGTAACATGTTTCTAGACTACCACCTAAAAAAATGATCCCAAATCCAATAATGCTGGGCGACAAAAGAAGCAGCTCACAAGAAGCAGCATATTGTGTATAAATAGATTATGAAGTGTACTAGTGTATCTATGTAAATAAAAAGAAATAAAAAATGTTTCACTTTTGTTCTTAATTGTACCTTATATGTCTAGTTCGTTTATGTGTGATTTAGTATGCTTAATTCAAAAGGTCCAGCCTCAGTACTTATCTTATTCCGCTTCCGTACCTCAAATACTTAAAAAACGGATCCTTACGATTACGCATACTTTTCAAATGCAAGATATTTTCTGAGTAATAGGTAGATAGTCAATGGATGACGACAAGGTCTAAAGCTATATAAATTTGTAAATAACATGATAGTTACCTATATATAAAACAGATAGTATACACGCAATTAAATACATTGAATTTTAGTTTTAATTTTGACGCCATTTTATTAATTCAAAATATACGATGGGAAAGTCCATTTTATAAATTTAAAAATAGCTATGCCATCAGTGAATATAAAAATATGGAACAACTTTTATTAAGACAATAAATCTATAAACATAAAAATTTTGGTAGGCATGTAATGCCAACAAATAAGATTCTTGACGCAAACAAGAAACTCACGTGTGACGTCATACCTTTGTAGCGTTTTGTAAGAGACGTTTTGGACTCGCCGAAATAATGTGTTAAGTACTTCGTTATATTAAAGGCAGATGTTTGTTTATTTTGATGCGATTATTCTGACAAAGTTTTAGTGGTTGTTAAACTTAATCTTAATTTATCCCTCACAGAGTAGACAAACCAAGAGGTTGAAAGGCCACATTCAATTGTATGGCTTTGAGATTCAGATAGTGACAGGTTGCAGGCCCATCGCCTCAAATAATTGTTTATTAAGATTGTTCTTATTCCCCTTGATTCACTTTTACAATCAGCACGGTGAGAGAAGCAGCTGACATATTAATATGTTTTATTTTTCGCTGCCAGATGCCAGAAGCATGAAAACTTGCATTAGTCACCTTTTAGGAAATCCATCGAAGAGATTGAATCAATGAATGAATTAAATGCAATGAATGAGTCTCATTAGTATGCAAAAGTTTTGTCATGTACTTACATTATTAGATATATAATAAATTTGGCATTGATTGGTCCCATTCTAGAGTGCCGGGAACCACACGGAACTAGTTTCAATAGGATGTGATGGAAACCAGCAGTGTTGTACGACGGCGCGGTACGGTATGCGTCGTGGTTGGCTGCCGATGGCGGCCGCTGCAGTCTCCGTTGCATCCGAGTGCGGTCCTCAGGCCACTCACCTGCAGCCTGCGTTAACCGTTCCACAGATTATATTTAACTACTACATAATCACGCGGCTCAGTTCGAGAAAACGTATGGAAATACAGCTAAAGTGGGGTTTTAGGGAAATCCCCGCTTAGTGTATCTACTCCTTTCGCTTCCTAATTCCTGAGTACATTTCCCAAAAGATTTACTTTACATGGTTACGAATTTTAGCTGCACCAATACTGCGATACATTGTCATGTGTTAAAAGTACCTAACTATATGGTTTTTGGGCAAAAGGCGCCAAAGTCGCCAAATTTATGCCGTTTGGTTTCTGGAACTTAAGAATAGGACCACTTCATCTCTATTCCACGGATATCGTCTAAGGCATCCCTTGAAGAAGGTAAAGAATTTATGTAAATGTTAGGGTTCTTTGGAGAATAGGAACATTTATTAAGCGAAGTTTTTACTATGTTCTAATATGGGTTAGGATTAGTTCCCCTGCAAAGATTTTGGAGGTCAGATGGGAGTCGCTTCGTGGAAAATCCTCACTTACCTAAATAAGGATCTTGGTTAAAATACGCACCCTGGTCTCCTCTATAGAGGTGATGTATCTCAACTTCATATCCACGATATCTTCATACTATTAATACCAGACGGGTGCATTTATGGTCTATTTACCTCGATACCTTGATACCTTCCATACCTACGTATGGAAGTATTTTGCTGGCTAAGCCCTTGGAAATTCAGTGCATTCTGTAATTTGCAAATGGCGTCAGATACGGTGGCAACGTCCTTATTATACGTGGTTCCAAATATCATTTACATTTTAGGGCAATTTAGTTTTTTCGTTACATTTTGTTAGGATTTCGTATTAACTAAACTCAGTTTGGTGTTAATGAACACATTTAATTGTGAAATATATTAGAGAAATATTTGTCAGTATTATTTTATTTATTTCCATTTTGATATTATACAATTAATCAGATTTTAGGAAAATATATCAGCAATCTATACGAACGAATATCAACACATGGTTGATCAAAACATGTAATTGTGCATTACATGTTTTGATAAACCATTTATTTGTTCACGAGTTAACGAGTACCAAGTTAAGGTTAGTTGATTAAACTACCTACCTAGCTTTCTGAATACCAAATGAGCTAGGATGCCGTTACACATGGGCGCGGATTACTGGCTTTTTTCTACAAAAAAGCTTTCGCCCGCCATTTCGTGATAAAAAGTAGCCTATAGTCTGTATTTGTGTTGTTTTTCCTTACGGTCAACTAACTATATATCTTCACCAAATTTCATTAAAATCTAATTAGTGGCTTAGGCGCGCGTGAAAACGAAACAGACAATGTTACTTTCGCATTTACGGTTAAACTTAAAACAATGCTGTAATTCAATCTTTTCTTAGTTATTACAGTAGAAGACATTTTATTTTTGTCGTTGTTTTGCTTGTCGTGTCTGATTCACTGTCCTCCACTTGTCCTTTATGTCACAACATGCAATAGATAGAAAACAAACTGCATAGTATTAGTAATTGACCCAAAATTATAGTGTCGGTGATGATACTACACTATAATTTAAGATGACCTACTGCTACGCCGACCACGTAATACCTATCTCATGTTTAGATTAGAATGAAAAAGCAATGCAAAAAAATTAATTTTACAAGCTGTGTCAGACATTTATCACTCAATTTCACAGATTCAATTCTAAAAATAAATAAAATGCAAAATTTTGTCACAAACCGATGTTCGATCACTACGAGTATGTATCTAATAAGTTCATATTGCACTCGGTCGTATTTTATTTATTGGCGAAGAACAAGCAAAATTTTCTCCCTGGGAGATTTTGGCTGGCTTAATTGGGTTGTAGTTGTAGGGCCGCTGTTATAGTCATGGCCGAATTAAAGTAGCGACAGATGATAATGACAGAAGCGAGCGTTGACCTGCAAAATGTTTACTGTCCTTGATCGGCGATGCGGGCGGCGGCCGGTGACGTCAGCGCAGAGGAGCCGATGGGTTTCAGCGGAGGCCCCAGTTTATAATACTTCTTCTCTGAGTATCTGTGTTTTAAAATTTAAAAAAGCAATGATATAAGAGTCTTCTTAAAAGCCAAATCTCCTTTCTTATCAATTTAAGAAGTCTTGTGTAAACATATGAACCATAATCTTCAGATAACATTCTTCTGCATGAGCTTCGTGAAAGATTGCCAACCAAATTACGTCATGATTTGTTTTGCACTATTCGCACGCTGAATCGCATCCATTCAGCTTATGCGTGTGTAGAAACTACCTGTAGGTACAATGCGGAGTAAAACTTTAATTGTCCTTATTCCAAAAGTCCGTTACATTCAAACTTTTTGTCAATAATCACCGAATACTGAGTTCGTTCTCGCAAACATTAGGAAGTTTGTAAATCAGGATCAGATTAGTAAATCAACATTGACGAAAAAGCTGTTATACCACAGCTACTTGATTATCAATACCTCCTTCTGCTCGATTAACATGAAGAATTGAAGATATTTCACAGCCTTTCTATTTTTAATATAGAGAGGCTCACAGAGTAAACGTCCTGCTCTGGCTAACCCAGCCAGTACTGGTATCTGGGAACAGCTAGGCAGCCCCGCGTCAGCTCACACTTTTTGCGAGTCCTTTGCGAAGGTCGGTTGGATCTCTGATCCACAAGTCTAGCCATACGACCGCTATGAATGAATAGTCGCTCAACAGGTCTGGGCATACTAAATAACTTCAGATTAATTTGACAACAAACATTTAAGTTGGCAAAAACCGGAATGTTGCCGGCACCCGCCCCGTGGGAAATGCGAACGGCCGAATCGTTTGTCTCCATCGATCCATGTACGATCGGTACCTGCTGCCCATTATGGTTTCTTGTATTTTACGCTTTTTGTAGCGTGATGAGTGTGTGCGGCCAATTGCTTTGTAATTATTTGGCACGGCATCGTTTTTGGACACGCGATCCCGTCAATATTAAAGGCCAATAAGCCATCGTCAAAAACGTCGTCGAAGTTTAGATGCGAGTAGGTACCTACTGAAAAGCTGTACCTACCTACGTAGGGCAGCTTTAGCTTCGATTGACAATCTAAGGTAATAAAAACTTGAACTGAAAACTTGCTAAAACATTCTAACATGCTACATTCACCTATCTCACCGGTGTCACTTGAAACATGTATTATCTTTGGGAATTATTAGCCCAAATTACACTTAAAACTGCATTAAAATCTGGGCGACTTATGTCACTTTACCTTTTACTATGTAATCTGGGGGCACGGCAGTCGATCTTTTTGTTAAAAATGTAAGATATTTTTAATATTGGCATGATAATAACTTATGTAATAACTTAAGACAGAAGGTCCTTTAAGTAGAGACTTACTATAGTTGATAAATGAGTTACTTACCTAAAGGACTTACTTACCTTAATATAAAACGTATCTTTTATCGCGTCTTAAAAATATTTCAATACTATCAGCTATCTTATAATTATTTCATAACACCTTTTTTCATATGTATCATACCTATGTATAACACTGGCAGACTTACGATTTGTGATTAATGGTCATAGAGCAGAGTTTCATCAATAAGCCACGAATGAATAATATATTCCGGGCCAAGAATATTTGTCTTCATCGAATCAGAATATTTTTATCGTTACTTGATGATCTTTAGCGATTACTCCAAATGGTGATTATCTTTAAATGTGAACTTCGGATTAGGTACCTATCCCATTTAGGTTATTCAATTCATATCCATCCACTATGAATCTACATTTAGCTTAAAAAGTTATCGGACAATTTATTGTCTGTAGTCTGTACACAAACTTTTGTGTCACATATCATTTTTTACGTGTGGATATTTTCATTAGCAACTGAAATTATTAAATATACAAAAACAAATAGTTAAATACAGTTCACTAAAGAATGTCTCATTTCTTAAGATTTCACAGGAGTGATGTGCTTCTAAAAATTCCACGATCCTCCGGGAAAAGCTATAAAATGTGTCGATAAAAACAGAAGCGCTCAATATGGACGTGGCTTCATCTCATGCATGTATAATATGAGTGAGATCAATTAACTTCCAATTTTTTCCCATTAAAGGTGTTTAATCTTTCGGCATATTTATTTCATGGTTTTTAATTGAGTAATTTTTAACTTAATTTGGTCTCAGAATAAAAATTTTTTTGTAATTAGATTCGATTTAATTATTGTAATTAAATACAATACAAATATTTTTAATGCCCATTGCTTAGTTCCTACATGTTACAAACACACTTAGAAATACAAGTCATGAATTTGTTTAAATTATAAATGCCCAACATAATTTTTTTCAAGCAACTTTTTGTTACTTATTGCAGCTTATAAGAGTAGAATTACTTAAAAGTGTTAAAAGTTAAGACAAGGCAACTTTGAATATTTCAGCAGTTAATAAAAAGTGTTTTTATTGTTTCTAGGTCCACATTAACATCCTATTCTTATAAATCAGTCTTTGTACTAACATAATATAGATAAGTATTCTTAGAACAAACAGAAAGAATTAATGTGGCTTCTTGAAATAATGCTACTTTATTATATATACGAAGTACCGGAAACGAAGCCATAAATTTTTGAGGTGTGGTAATGGTGTTGGCCTTGTGTTATTGGCTTGAAACCAATTTTTGAAATTACAAGGTCAAATGAAGTAAGTACCATAGCTTAAGAGGGAAAGTATTCAGTTAAATAAAGTATATATCAGCAAAAATTATCTCAGCCTTTCATATTTAAATCAATAGAATATTTGATTTCGTAAAAAGCAAGAATAAAACTGGGCTGATATAATATAAAGGATTTATATACATTTATTTATCCTTATCATTCATTAAATTCATAGATGCAAGTAAATTATGTAACAGTCATATGGACGATTATTGGGAAAAGATTTTAATTAACTACATATTTTAAATATGTATCAATAATATTTACGCTCTTTTAACGATATTGTCTCCATGTTACGATCCAAAACAAACGAAACATTGTGAACTGTAAATTTTATTACCTTCAAGTTTATAGGTATACAAAGCCTATGTTTTTAAATTTCCTCTCGACAAAACTATGTTTGGAGTTTTTGATCATAAGCATAAAATTTAACAAAAATCTGCTACAGCTTTTGCAAAAATGATGTTAGTTGAATTCATATTTAGACTGCTTAAAATATGGATTTCAGCATACAAGTCGGACAAGCTGTTCGTCCATTTGAGATTTGAAAACTTCCGTCTACTAAAATCCGGGACCACTCTATGATATGATATACATTGACATAGTATTCAAAGGGGCCGGCTATGCCATGTGAACTGAGTATACTATGTGGTCGGCCTTGCTAACGATTGATGAGTATGAAATAGAAAAACAAGTCATAAAAATAGGTTTGACTTATAAATAAAAGGAACTAGTGAACCAGCCACCTCGGCATAAAAAAACAAACATGAAAAGGTATAGTAATGTAAATTTTGGAAAAGTTTTTATTCTTTGGGACTCGTAATTAGGCTAGGTAGTCAAAATGTGCAATTTTTTTTCAATGTAAGAAAATCCCAACTTATAGGTTACTATTCCGTCTCTGGCGCACGTCAATTGCAAGAATGAATAAATATCATCAAATCAGCAATCATACGAAAGACAATCTCAAAAACTTGCGATGTGATGCTGTTTCTTGTAGAAAAGGTATTATCAAAATGATACTCAATTGGGCTGTTCATTGATGCGGCGTCGGCTGCAGACAGAGTCACAGCCGGATGACTAGACTGTAGTTGTTATAACGAGCGGCCCCATCTCATCTCGTCCCGTGAGAAAAAATTAACACTTCATAATGATTGGTTCAATTCTGACGTAAAATTTACTACCCATACCTTTTTGGAGTCACGACCGAAATAGAATTATTGAACGATTGTGATGCAATCTCTCATTGTTGCGTACTTACCTCATCTTAGCATAGCCTGTAGCTTTTATATTTAAAGCTAAGTTCGGAGTCGGCAAAAACATTACCGAAAATTGTTAGAGAATATATATGTAATTTAGGTCCTTACATGTGAAATTGGCGTATTCTTGTACTGGCCACTTTAATCAAAAATTTCTCCCCTTTAATTGGGAATTCCAAATTCAAATTCATACAGCTATTTACACATGTATTTGTATTACATTAACTGTCATTAATTTGTTTTTTTTCTTCTGATATTTCTGTTTGGGTCACTCAGTTTACAAAATGGAAAACAAAAAGTGATATGTTACCAGTGGTAAAAGCCAGACTTAACATAGTTAAATTCAGTTTTGGAGTTTATGAATGAGATATAAAATATTTTAAAACATGAATGACGAAACGACAACGACGTTGTTAAAAGTCTGATAAACAAAGGTCAATATTAAGTCAAATGAAACAAAACCACAAATTTTTCCGAAACCGGGAATGAGCACACGTGGTTTTTAGGCAGCAGGAAGTACAAATTGGGCAAGATGACAGGCCAGCATTCGAAAACAGATTTTTACAAGTCGCGCACTAGCCTCCACTTCCAACCAACATAAGTAATATCCTTCTTGACATACTGGCCTCAGCACTAGGCCAGCGGTTTGGCCATTGTGTAAAGAAATCTAAAAAACCAATGTTTGAGCAGATGATCAGTATTATTTTTGCCCCCCAAGCGTGACCGTGAACCCAAAGGATATCTGTGGTTAGGTATCTGAGGCCAGTTTCGGCAGATGGTCGCCAAAACGCCGTTGATAACTAAGTACACACACATAAATATAATCTTGCCGACCTCCATAGAGGCGGTTTTCCATGGTACATTGAGTTATGGTATGAATAACATAAAAACTCATATACGTACTTGATCTTTTTGACTTAGTGTACTCATTTTATGCATCCACTTTTGATTTCTAACATCTCTACTAATCTGTTTTTTTTTTTTTGTAAAAATATTACTACTCTCACAAACTATTGGTTGCTAGCTGATTTGGATGGACATTTGGCTCAGTGACCGACAGAAACATATTCATATGAATAACATATTAAATGAATGAGATTCATTTAAAACCTTTGAAACCTTTAAATGAACAAACTATACTAAAAAATCGAAATAATTACGAAACAATATAACAAAACCAGAAACAATTAGCTAAACAACATAGCTGGCAGGTTGTATTCAAATTAAAAATGCTAAGAATGCTGCAAAAACGAAACGAGTCGTTAATTACGTCCGACTATTTTCTCTGCAACGGTTATTTCTGGAGAAATATTAACGCCTTATTTCAGATTAGGCGCCTCGCCGCCGTAAACCAGTTCTGACGGCGAACAATAAAAACCTTTATTTCGGGATGCCTTATCAGGCCTCTAGTCTGCGGCGCTCTCCCTGGCGTACCCCAGCGGCGAGACGATCCCGTCTAGGTTTAAATTTTCTATTCGGGTAATCGGAATTACAAAAGCTAACCTAACCTACCTGTCTGTATATAAGCGATTCAAGTAGCGCACATCTCCATCTAATCAACTAGACAATGTCTTCACTGTTGCTATTTGCTAATTTGCTGGCTAAGTTGTTACCAATGACCAAATGGTCTAAGAAGTTTAGCCTAGCGTACCTAAAAAGTAAATTTCTTTTTTTTTATTCTTCTGTTGTGGATTTCAGAAAGAATTATCCGCTTAAAATTTTTATTTAAAACCTGTATGATATATACAAAGTACCTACTTGGTCAGCACAGGACGCTCTTCCTGTCAATAAACTGTTATTAGAACCCATAAAATAACACCTTCACTTATCAAAATTTTATTCTATAACATCTAACCATTATAATGTAATATTAATAACCACATAACTTCCAATTGTGTCCTTTTCTTGGAATGTAGACATCGATTATTTTTTATTGGTACCTACCGAAGATTGGTACAATTGTTTTTAAAGGTTTAAAATAGTTTTTCAATTAAAAGTAGGAATATGTAAGAATCTTTCATAGTGTATGACTAATCTATACGTTGATTGCTGTTTGATATTATTTCTATAAAATATTAATTCTAATTTACCCAATAGTCTATATAATACCATAACCAATTAACTAACTTTCTAGCTGTGGCTTTTAATTTTTATTTTAAGAACAAGCTTATATTCAACTGGTCCCATTTTTAGTGATTTAGAAAGTTTTTCAATTATTTACAAATAACAAGGTTCGCGATTGTGACGTAATTTATTGTGCATATTTTCTGCGTTATTCTATGGTATAGCTACTGATTAATTCAAGAAATCAGAAGGACATATAATAATATGGATCATAAATAGTAAGAAGTTGATGAGTAGAAGAACAGTGATAAAACACCACAAGATTTTATCAAAACACCATGATCATGTCCAATGTGTTTAGGCCTGCACGAGCCCTATAAAGGTGTCATTTGGCGGTCGTCGCGCGGGGCGGGCGTGGCAATGACTCGCGGGCCTTGAAGACTGCCCGCAGACAGAATTCGCGGGCCCCTGATCGTGCTCGCAATACTCCATGACGAAAATAAGGTCACGTCATCCTGTTGCTTATGAAAGATAACTTATACGAAGCCACATAATTCGAACGATGTACCTACTGATGCAATGTCAAGACAATGTCTGGTGTTCCGTCTTTATTTGAGAGGACAAGAAAGAGAAAAGAAAATTGGTAAAGGTAAAACATTCAAGAAAATCAATTTGATTAGTAAAGTATTTGTTGTGACTCCGATAGTGCCCCCATCGAGCATGAGGGCATTATCTCTGCGCGACATTCCAAACTATATTCGAAACCCACTCATAATTTGCAAATTAATAGGCCATATATTTACTTGAATTACCATTTTTTAGTAATTGAAGCTGTGCAACTACAATGCGAATGCGTCACTTAACAATGAGCTGCAAACGAGATACGCTATATTTAGGATCGTTTTCTTCTCGATAGGGCAGTGGAAGTATGCAAAAAATAGTAATAAAGGTAATTCGTTCAAGGCAATTAAACAACTATTAATCGATGATTCTCCTTAAACATTCTGCGTATATGTGGCACCCTTGGAGGTAATTTTTCTCATGGCTGTGCTATTGGATGTATTTGGAAGTAAGTAGATAATTATCACAATGTTATTCGGTATGAAACAATATAAAATTTAATGTTATAATTGTGACTATTTTCCCAGCAACAACTCTTCCTTGAAGTGGACAATTGCAGGACTTATCAATTTCCTTTAAAAAATAAGTAGGGTAACTAAATTGGTCAAAGACTATTGTAAATGTAATGGATTCGTTTGCCCGGTAGACCCTGCAGCTCTCCTTGTTTCCAAATATGCCCCTAATTAGCGGCAGGAATAAATAAAATACAGAAGATTGCAAAATACGGTCTTTACTTCCACTGACAAACGAGAACACCAAAAAACACTACTCAAAAAAAGACATTAAAATAAAGCAATACCTATTTCGAAACAACCTTCTTGGTCATCCCCAACAGTAAATTCAAACCACCAGATTCTTCAGATTTCTGAATAAACCGCAATAATAGTACATTACCACCTCTTGCGAAACTACTTTTGTTTATCAAAATAAAATGGTAGCCAATTCATTTGTTTTTAATATTATGCAGTTGTCCAAGGTGAAGTGTAGGTTATGTTCGACAACAGCACTAAAATTCAGTTTCTATTATCAGTTAAATAATGTCTCACACTTTAGATCCAGAGAAAAAAAATTGGCAAAGTTTATTTTTAGGAATCCGTCGCAAAATTCCGTCCTCCCTAAGGCGTAAATTTTAAAATATAGAAAATGTATGAAATATTCACTTATTACATAATTCATTCACAGTATATAGAATTCAATGGTAGGTTAGTAGAAATGAAAATTTGTTTGAAATAAGTACAGTTTAATAATCATAATCTCGATCATGGTACGGAACCCTTCGTGTGCGAGTTCGACTCGCATTTAGTTGGTTTTTTTATTGGCAATGACGGCTGGCTCCTTGTGAAGTTAATGCGTCGGAAAAACCATGCGACATACTTACATTTTGTAGTAATTTTATCAGAGCGATGAAGATGCGACATAGGATGCTGCGAATATATTGAAGAGTTTATTGACCCAAAATGCGGAGACGAATTAGACGAGCACTATTTCCTGTGGGGTAGGGGATCTGCGGCCGGCGCCGGCGCAAGCGGTCGGTTCGCACGCCCCCGCAATAAGTTTTAATTGAGTCCAGCCGTCCGGCTGCCGGTCAGGTCAGAATACGATGACCATGGCTATGAAGAAGGTCACCGTTGCCTTTCTCATATACTTTTCATACCGACTAAAAGCGATTATAGCGATAAAGTCACTGCTGCTTCTCTACCATTTTTTTTTGGACAGATGACGTTACTCAACTAAGAGTTTATCTGACTGCGATGATGATACATATTAGCTATTTATTTGACGTGGTATTTGTTATTATTAGCGCGGGTTCATATATCAATCAGAGAGAATCCTTGAAACTTTCAGAATTAGTATTCGATTCAGTTGTAACCCAATATTCTTAAATGCGAAAATTAGAACTGTATCAATAATATTAGGTCCTTAGATATTAAATTGGCGTTTGGTATAGGAGGAACACAAAGTTGATAGATATTTTTAATATATTATATTTATTTATTAAAAGTAAGAACC
The DNA here is from genome assembly GCF_032362555.1 of Amyelois transitella. NCBI lineage: Eukaryota > Metazoa > Arthropoda > Insecta > Lepidoptera > Pyralidae > Amyelois > Amyelois transitella. The sequence goes on from NC_083509.1 coordinate 4,586,032, forward strand.
AATATTATCTGTGCACTTTTGCTATCACATAGATAGTTAATTGATCCATTTACTAAAAAAAACAAATATATATCGGAGTTGAACTTTTCTATTCGAACAAGTTAACCAAATTTCGAAAAAAATTTGGATAACTTCTTCTAAAAATGTAATCTTTTGAAGCAGTAATATCTGGGGAGTACGGTGGATGTCTTAGACATTCCTATTGAAGCTTCTCTAATTTGGTAGCCGTCTGTTGTGCTTCGTGAAGCAGCAGTGGCGTGGAGCGATAGACCAGCCTGGGTTTTTTAGCAGCTAGCTTTGCCATCATAGTTTGAATTTGCTGACAATAGACGTCTGCCGTAATCGTCAGGCCAAACTATAATGAACGACACCGGCACTAGTCCACCAAACGCTTAAGAGTAACTTTTTTTGGGTCAATTTTCGCTTGGGACAAGATTCGGCAGGGTGCATCCATTGCTATTACCGTTTTCAATTATCGTAGAGAACCCACTTTTCATCACAGGAAACACATTTGGAATTCATAATCAAAGAGGAGAAATTTGCGATTAAAGTGGCCAGTACAACGTTACACCAATTTCATATCAAAGGACATGTTTCTTTGCATCATCTTAAATTTTGTTCATTTTCTAAGGCCATTTCATAGAGTTGAGCAAACTTAAATGAAAATAATTATTATCGACGACACTTGAGTTAGCACCACCATCTAAATACCGGTGATTTGCTTTACGTCAGCGACTAACGATCCAGTCGAATGACTTTATACGTTTTCATAATTGAACTATTTCAATTAGGCAAAGCCAATCAATTAATCTGTGTTATTTCGACTTTTAAAGTGAATGATGATCACAGGTATCATATACCACCTTCGATATTATAACGTTACGTATGGAGATACTTAATAGTAAAAAATAAATTAATGGCTACTTTTACGTAAGTACGTCCTGGTGACAATTTTACCTATCCACTTAAACCAGAATAGAGTATTCATTTACAATATTAAATGAACATTGTTATTGTTGTTTTAATACTACAAGGACTTCTTTGCGTCGGATGAGCCTATTCGGATTCCTTTGCTCTATGCCTAAATATACATATACTGAAAATAAGTGAATTAGCAACAGGGAGCTTTATCAGGGCATTGACTCTATTATAGGAGACACATGGCCACCAAAGCACACACACAATTTACTTAAAATATTTACGAGTACCTACATAATAATATTACAACAGCTAGAAAGAGAAGTAACAATGTTCTCTTTCAATATAAAACACTGGCAACTGTTTTCTAGGGGTTCCAATCCCAATTACATCCTCGCCTCTCGGGAGAGGAGTCCGTTGGGCGCCTTTTGACTATGATCCTCCTCTACAGTTGGGTTTTAAGCTCGTGGGCCATTGATACTTTTCATGCTGGGAAAACATTTTATTTTCATCATAAAGAAAACTGAATATAAATAAATAAATATATACAGGACAAATTACACAGATTGAGTTAGCCTCGAAGTAAGATCGAGACTTGTGTTACGAGATACTAACTCAACGATACTATATTTTCTAATAAATTCTTAGATAGATAAACATCCAAGACCCAGACCAATCAGAGAAAGTTCCTTTCTCATCATGCCCTGATCGTGATTCGAACCCGGGACCTCCGATATCACAGACAAGCGAATCACCGCTACGCCACAGAGGCTGTCAAGTCAGTCAATATGAATTCTAATGTTGTGGTAGAGTCATTAGGCTTATGACACATCCAAACCTCTTTCTCTCTAAGATCTGCTTTCCTTTACTGGACAGAGATAATTTAAGTCCGAACTGAAATAATCACTTAAAATTAGGTTAGAGTGTAGGATATTATATTGGATAAATGCTAGCCGTCGTTATGTTGTGCGAGTCTGTCGGCCGTCCGACCGGGCCTCAAGTCGTGACAGCCGTTTGTTAAACTAATGGCCAGCAAAAAGAAAACGCTCGTCTATTCTCACATTAACTTTGTCCAAGTGTGCGACTGTTGACTCGAGCAATTTGCACGCGCGAATAGAATTTGTCTTAAGTACTTCTATTGTAACAGTTTTTATTTCCGTCTGGATACAGCATCGTCACTGGCCGAATGGTTTTTCAATACCGTCCATTCGTTTTATTTAGTCTCGCGTAATGCTCGGTCTAGCAAGTGTTATTATTTCAAGATTAGATACGTCTGTTCAAGGACTTTGGTCAGGTTAAAGAGGTGATTGCTCCACGATGAAGTAATTAGCGGGGTCGGCGCCATATGCTCCATCGTGGGGGTCTGCGGATCTGCACATGTAGTCCACGCGACACGTCGCTTCGACAAAAAGCAGGCGTTGTCGACTTGACGACCCGGCGCAGGCGCGGGCGTGAGAACGTCGACACGTGGCCTGCTCTGCCAGACGACAGCTCATTCATGCATTTGATTCATATAAACTACACATAGGAACAACAATAAAGTTGAGGTATTCGAAGGGTTCCGTAGTCAATGAGGAACTCAAATAGTTTTGTCCGTCTGAAGCCTGGCTTAGAGATTTGTAACTATAAAAAATCTGTTATAATTAAGAATGAAAATCTTTAATAATATTTTAAGCATACAAAAATAATACTTTTTTTCAAATTTAGGAATAGCTTTGATCTTCTTTGGCAAGTAAGTAGAGAGGCCAAACGAAACATGTGTTGCTATTTCAGATAAAAATATTGATATAATTAATATATAATTAAGCTTATTAATTTTGTCCTTAGAAAATTTTGCCAAGTTTTTAAAGGAGACTACGGTTATAATAGGAACCATAAACTTCTTTTGTATTTTCATTGTTTAAATATTATATAACGACAAAGTATTGTAAATAAAGTAAAAAATCAATTTAACATTCTGAAACAAATGAAAATATGGGTAACATTGTTTTATGTTCTGTGGACTGTTCATGTATAGTTTTAGTTTGTGTGGAGAATGCAATCTTTTGCGGGGAATCGGCATCGGCAGCGGCGCCCGCTATAAATCAAAACGATAGAGGTCGGCCCGGACGATGCATTATTTTTTTAAATTGCGTGCACAATATTATGTGTTTAGGGGAATATGATAATTGCGGTGAGAGGCGCCGTAAGCCGACACCGACTATGGGATAACAGAGCTGGCCGCACGCCGCTTGCTTCGCCTCATCACGCCTCGTTACATTTTGTTCAGTTTGCCTCGTCCAATCACGGCCCGTCGGATTGATGATCTGAAATCGCAGGCCACACCGCAAGCCATTTCTTGTTACAGTGTAAAATAAAAGCAGGTCGTACTTACCCATCTATAGGCGCATGTGTACTCAACAATTATGGGACATAGGTCAAAATATAAAAAAAAATCTATACTTGTGGTGAAATTTTTACTAAAGAATTCTGTTCCTATCTTATCTAATTATGACTACGAATGTTTCAAAGTTTGGCTTTATAATTCCTTAAAGCCTTACCGACTTCAATTAGTTGAGAATGTATGGAATAATGATAACAATGCTATTGTGGCAACTATGAATTATGCCCCAATATTAGAAATTAACATAATATTTTTTGTCACCTTCTTTGGAGGTGGCCGCCGACAGGTACACGCTGAGGATGCAGAATTCCTTGAATGGGTATTCTATTTATAACGATGTTGCTCAAAAACGTATCTATTACCGAAAAGAAGAAGATTCAAAGTTGTTTGGGGATGGTTAATCTTTCCTGGAAGATGCATTTTAATTCTGATAGCGGAAAATGAACGTTCCATAAGAGCCATCAAAGAACAAAGTGCAGTGTGGTATAGAGGAGGTGCGAAGGTCGGCTTAGCTACTATCAATCAGCAAGGCGCCATTGAGGGTTGGCCGGGGCTCGTGAGAAACCGTAAACACTTACCCGCTTTATCAGATAGAGTTTTTTTTCGCTCAGCAGCGGGTCCAGTCAATTAATGGATTGCGCCGTTACCTAGTTTATTTTTAAGACGATGCTGCTTAGCATTAGAAGCGACTAATTTATTTGGATGGGTTTGACAGGTAAGGTATTAGGACGATGCAGATCGCCACACAAAGGTATGCGCCGAATCTTATCATTGGATTGTATTATAAATGGATGCCGCGCCGCGGCTTATGGGGGGTTGTTATTGCTCGTAAGTTGTCCATTTAAATGAGTCAATATAAATTCCAAATATTAATTGTATCTGAACAAACTTAAGTAAAAGTAGATTGACCTGTTAGGTATTTGTAGAGCTGTGATTGTGAGGTTCTAAGCGTTTTGAATTGAAGACAAATATTTGTTAGGGGTTGTGGTTTGGGCGGTCTGTCGACGCACATGTGCGCATAAAAAATGTGTGTAGTGTGCGCAGACGCAGTGTTGACAATGCACATAGCTGCGGTAGAGCGGGCGGCGGCGCGGGACATATCGCTACATGTTTCAATAAACTTTCCTACCTGTTGTAAAACGAGATAAATACACTTAAATTCCTCGTTGTAAAATTTACTTTATTGTCTAACCACGCTATCATTTAAATCCCACCTTAAATACAATTTCATTAAATCTATACTAAGCTACGAGCAATTTTGGTCTTTATTATTAGGTTAGTCAATGCTAGAATAGCATGAAGGACAAACAACCGCAACCCTCAGAGCAACGTGCAATGCGCGGGAGTATGCGGACGCAGCTCGTGAGAAGTGTCTTATCTGAAGGAAGCCGCCTCCTATTTTAATAAATATTTAATTTAGTCGGAAAGCGCGTGAGAGACGCCCTATTCCAGGGTATTAAGCCACAATCGTAATGACGTGTAAATCTCACTGATTAGATACCAGTCCTGGGAACTGACAACAATATTAAATAATGTCCCGTATTTTGCTGGTGCTCTAAATTCCTTCGACACCCGTATCTCTGTGGGACGCATGTAGTTTCACTGTGATTCCATTAGAATATGAAAGTACAGCAAATGTGTAAATGGTTAACAGATTTGTGTATTAACACCCTCCGCGGTGAGCGACTCTGTTATTAGTTAGATGGTATTGGTGGCGGCAGACAAACACACCCTAATTCTGTTTACCTAATGAGATGTGTCGACTGCACGCGATCCATTCTCACGACCCAAACGCGAGAAAAAAAGAGATTCCCAAAATTTTAACGCAATAGATACATTGTCTCTACATAAACAGCGGTTAAATTTCATCGAAACAAAAAACAAAGCTCACATTGTATGGAAATAGACTAAAGGGTCAACAGGACTGACAGGCAATTTTTGTAGTGAATTATTTTTTTATAATATGTGGGTGTGGTAAAGTGATACTATTGAGAGGCCATAATATTCTTACAGAGTTCCGGGGCCTTTTTCTGCAGAGCTTCAGAAGAATTTATTTAAAATGTATTAATAATATATTCAAACAATTATGGCTATGCATACGATTTGTCAATATGTATTGCAGTAATAGACCCAACGGCCATAAAATGATGGAAAAGTCGCCTCCATAGCAGTACTGCCACCGTAGTAGGATGAGGCGGCGCAGGCGGCTGTATACTTTGCGCCTCCTTTAAAAATTGATCGGCAGTTTTACTTCAATCTTATAACAAGTGCAAGCAAGTAAATTGTTGTACCGTTTTAATAAAGCAGAAAAGGAAAACTGACGCTCTCTTCGCATGTACAAAAAAGTTTTAATAAAGGCTTTTGTGCGAATCAATTTAATGGATGATCTTATTACCCCTTACGAGTTGTCCACAAAATAATGCCATCTGCTGTTTCTGAGCGGAATTGCGATGACTCAATGTTTGGCACAAATTAGTCGGGCCTTCGAGGATTGACCCTACAAGTTGGATGGCTACAAATTCATCAGACAGGCCCGTTTTATTTTACACATAATATGTAGTACTTACAGGCAAAATGTATAAGTTGTAAAGTTATAAGTATTTGCCTTTTTGACAATATGACATTTTCCTGACAATATGCGCGTTTTCTCTTACTTTTAGCAATTTTTTTTCATATTGTGATCAATTGGAAACGTCTTAGCAAAAGGTCAGTCGCAAAAACTATAAATAAATTTTAGAGGTTAATAAATATTCAATTTCAGTTGTACATTACATAACCAAATAAAAAAAAAAGTTTTTTAATAATATTGCAATATTAAAATATTTTATATATTCCATGCAAAAAGAAATTGTTTTGGTTATGTCGCACATAACAAACAATGTTGTAAGTATTACATGCTCAAAAGAAAAGGACTATGTGACAAAAAAAGACGCGCGGTATCCTTGACTTGTGTTGTATTAATATTTATCAGAGGCAAACGGCGATCGATTCCTTGTAGAATGTATTCTATTAACTTGATACTAGGGTTTAATTTTAGTCAGTATGGTGAATAGTGAAATTGATCGCATACTGTACGATGGATACAAATTCGCTTAGCATTGTCGCGTCGTGCGTAATGCCGCAGACTGGTAATTAGCACTAGGCTCCCAAGACATTCCACAAATAGAATTGCTCTCTTTATGTTTCTCACTAATAAAGTGCCGTGTGGTTGATAGTAATAACGTGTCTACGCGAGGCGTATTATCAGCGCTCCCTAGAATACGGGTTGAAAAATACAGAACTAAAGGAACACTAAGGAGATGTTGTATGGAGTCAACATAGACTGTTAGAGAGAGCAATCGCGAGATCGCCGCACGTCCCCAATAATTCGGCTCGTATAACCAGAAGGTAGGTAGAGGTGTGGTTTTTGGCACTTAAGAATAGGACACTTCATCTCTTTTCCATGGATGTCAAAAAATACGTGTATTTCAGCTTTTCAAAAAACATTTGTATTTCCCCTTTTTCTGTGCAGATTTCAAAACTCAATAATGGGAAAGGCTAAATTAACTAGCACTAAGCTTTCAATGTTTTGTCTAGAATTGTGGCTCTAGTGACGTGATATACGTATTTCAGTACTCGCGACTAAGGGCAATGTTCCGAAGCCGATACTAACCGGATGTATAACAAAGTGGCACAGTCGTAACTCTTCATTGTGTGGACGTCATTTCATACTCATCAACTAGTTACGAAAAAAATATCCATTCAACAAAAAGACTATTGTTGCTGAAATTCACTTTGAAAAGGGGTATTCTTTGCATAGATAGACATTGATCTTATTGAATAAAAACTATTAGTTTTTTTAATTTACTATGAACAAAACACATATAAAATGTATAAATATATCGAGGTAGACACAACCAAAAAATTGGATTTTGATGTTTGGTATCTAAGCAGCCGTAAATATTTCAAAAACCATTTAGGTTATCGCTGTAATATCTAATGACGATACTTATCGTTTGGCAATGATACTTATACAAAGTAGTCTATATTGATCTTAAGAAATAAATAAAGAGCTGATATTAATAAAATTGGGACAGGTAGCAAATAACGGTTATCAAACTTGACGAAAAGAAATCAGTAGGACGAACGTTGTATGGGATAACTGTCACCGCGGATGTGTCAGTTTAACACTGACTTTGTGACATTGTTCCCAGATCAAACATCCTCAGTGTGGCGATAACGCTGCATCTATTTATTTACTTGCACAGTCTCATAATAACGGAACAACAAAGATCAATAAATAAATCCATTCCTTGTAATTCTCACAGTTCGGGCCGAGGCCGGCGCGGCGACTGCGCTGAACCTCATTCCATTCAGCACACCTCTCGCTTACACATACCCACCACCCCATAAAGTCGTCCCTGTCTTTGACTTTGAATAGAACCGCCCTCGGTACAAGATTCTGAGAATTGAGCTCGTGGCATTTTTTAGAACGCATAATAATTTGATCGGGAAATATTTATGGAAGGGGTGGCCGGACGCGGACTAGTCGGACGAGTCAATTATCAGTGGAGTGGCACTCTCTCCGCTGAAACAGCGCTATGGGTGGCTGGCTCACCGGCCGCCAACCACAATTTATGGCGTCGGTGCACCGACCGAGGAATTTCACATGATTTCGATCTTTTTACACCATAATATTATCGTTTCTTCAAATTCTTTACCCTAATCAGCGTCACTACGGTAATTTTTTTTGGTAACTATCCTATTACATTTTTTCACTTAATTATTTGTTTCCTTAACGTAAAGGTAATTAAATCACGAACCAAGTTACGTGTAAGTCGATATTTTATTACATTAATCAAATATAACTCGAATTTCTATTGGTGCAGGTGAAGCGGAAATGAAAGTCGCAAGCACTGGCGTCGTAGCACCGGTGCTACGAAGTCCTACGTCCCTCGTAGCCGTCGTAGTTGTAGCCCTACGAGAGTTATTGTTATTCATTGTTGGATATATTTAATTATGTAATATTCAATCAACTAAGTTTAACATACATATATTTTCCATGTTTAATTTTGAACCTAAATAATCGGAATAATATAGGACTAATTATAATCTGATTTTTATGGGAAAAACCTTCCTTATTCTAAAGAATATTATTAGAAATATATCAAAAGAACGTTATCAAAGATTTAAAACTCTAAAGAAGTCGCGTGTACGAGTACAACCAAATGAAAGAAGATTACGGCCTCATGCTTCGACCAAGTTTAAGGAGCGCCGCAAATTGCTTGAAAATAAACCTCGAATAACATATTTACCAATTATTCAGAAGTAAAGTGGTGTTTAATAAGTATTGCAGCTTGCCCACCATACAATGTTGCTGATGAAGAAAAGAAAATACATGATAATACGAATTAAAAGAGGATGTAAAAATTATACTCGTTTGAATATTTGTTTTTGTGATAACTAGTTAATACTCGTGGTAATGCTGTTGCGTGGATACCAGAGGCGAATATTTTAACTATAAAACCAAGACATTAATACATATAATGAGACAGTAAAATCGAGTTGAATTTGGTTTATATTAACGTATTTAATTTAGACAAAGTTAAAATATCTACTTTGTTTTATCAATATCTATTCTATTCTAATAAAGACAAAAACACATTGTCTCTATTGAATTTTTAAAAATAACATATGTTGTGGGCCTATAATTAAATTACATAAAATGTAAATAGATGCCGCCGTATTATTTTAAAAGTAAATTGAAATTTTTCCAAAGTGCAATTCAAATAATTAAAAAAATAAGTTGGTTGTTAATGTGGTTTCATTGGTTTGGTTTCTATTATTTGGTTTGGTTATATCGGTCGTATGTTGTGTTGAATTGAAAGCTGTTTGAATTGATTGGTTGATATGGCTTTGGTCTGTTATAATTGATTCAACAGGTTACGCGAAAGTGATAAACAGTTAGTGTTTCATAACCTGACAAAAATAATATTAGATACTAAAAAATCAATGAAATATATATAAATGACCGTGATGCATTGATTGTGCGATGTCGATGCATTATCGAAATAGTTGGTTTTTTTAATAGTTATTACAGACATGGTTATTAATCGACATCAAAACATATGGTAAATTGAAGACATTTTATCACCGGAGGAAGATTACCGCAAATTGTTGAACTGCAAAATGCCTTGCCTGACCGTTAAGTATTGCTCAATTATATGTTTGGTGCCTACACAGTATAAGGATCATTTATTCGCAAAGTTTTGTTTTTGCCATGGCGTAAAATTATAGTTTGGTAGCAATGAAACTACAAAAGTGCTACTCGATCATTCGCTTCCTGCGTAATTAAGGGAAAGGCTTATATAAAATCGGGATGCTTCTCTAAGGCGATGGGCTGTCACTATCTCTGAGTCTTTATTTCATCACTTACCCATATCTACATAATCATAGCCTTCGAGTCTTGTGCCTTTTGGCTTTGGTCTCCGAATGGGGGTGAGGAATCGACGTTATCTATATCTGTGTAAAACATTTGTAGTTCTTGTGGATAAAAATGCATAAAACTAGGTTCCTTGTAGATAACTGAGCAGTAAAAATGTTTTATTGTAAACACAGATTTTATGATGGGTCCCAGTAACCGGAAGAAAAATTGAGAAGATTAACGATGAAACAGGATTCGGTGAGTCAGGTTTTTACAAGAAGCGTCTCCTATCTGACCTTCGGTCTCTGCAGGCAACTTTAGCCGCACTGGATCATGATTACACATTCGATTGCCTGAATGTACTGGTTTCCCTTCCCGTAAGAGTATCGGTTAGCATTCAAACTAAAGTAACTATATAATTCGGAAAAAGAGTCATTTATGACATGGCCGAAGCGCTATTTAAACCTGTGCCTCAATATTTTTAAATCGTGCATCTTGTCGATTTGGCGAACATACTTAATCGATTAGCTGAGAGACTTGACATGATGTGATCGAGTAATTAATCGTGACCCATACATTGCAATAATTTCATCTTATTATTGTGATGGCAATTCAGTACGGAGGCGGGACTGAGGCGATTTCCGGTGCATGTGCAAGACAATGCTGCTGAATGGACCCATTAATAGCACAAGTGAATGAGTGCGTAAAGACACATGTGCCGAACTCGAATCCGCTACCCCACGATTGGCGGCTGGCCATATGGCGACCCATACATTGTCTTATGCAAAAGGACGGGGCGGCTTTTCGTTCATTCATTAATTTGTGCAGGACTTCGAGGAATCCCCTTTTTATAAACCGAAACGTTTCTTCGAAACGAAATATTTTTATTTCCCCGGACGGAAGTACGAACCGCAAGGGCCACAAGTTCAAAGATATGAAAGAAAACATACAAGTTGAGTCCTGTATTACAGTTGCTAAAAACAATATCGGATTTTAAACCAGTTGAATTGTATGAGGTCTGCAAAACACAGAGATGATGTCATGATTGATTAATACAACTGTGCTGTTAGGCGATATTTCAAAATAATTTCGATTTCAGTTACGTCCCCGTTTTAGCTGGTAGACTTCGAAACACGCGGTTTGGTTTTATAAAGAACGTGTTAGTGACTAAAGTTATTGGGATTATAGACATCTATAGTTGTTCTCTATTTTAGTTACAAATGACGTAAATGAGTGGCTATGTCTTAAATTGTTTTACGTATTTCAAAACATTATATGCTTATATCTCGATAAAAAGTATAACAAATTATTACTGCCAAATTACCACAACTAGCATGTTGACGTTATTAAGTGATATAATACAATACAAATTTAACTCTATTGCCCAAAAAAATACATATGTAGTAGAAACATACATTATATGTTGAGCAAAGGCTACAAGTGATAACTTGTATCCCATTTTGTTTGATAATAGATCTATATCTATAGCACATTAAGAAAACCCTTCACATAGACACATATCATACCTTTATGTCTTACACGGAAGAAAGAGCCAATGGTCACAAGACTTTAAAACCCTTCAGAATATATTGTGTAATCGTTTCAAGTATACAGTGGAAGCACTGAGTAGCGACATTGGCAATACGTGAAATTAAGTGTTATTCCTGGATTACCGACAATTTGGATGGAAAGTATCGCTTCCTGTACGTTTCTTTCTTTGTTTAGAGCAAAATAAACGGTCTGTGAAAAGTACCTGCGGCACAATAGTCTGGTACCTCGACAATTGTTGCTCGCCGTGACCCGTTATACGCTTGTGTTGCAGCGACGCATTGGCGCCAGGTACCTATCTACCTTTTGTATTTTTCCTATTAATCGTGCTAGGTAAAATGGACAGCAATTGTCCTTACATGCTGGGAGGCACTTTGTTCAGTCTCGCAAACAAGCGATTTACTCGGTGGCGCTTCCCGGGAGTTCCCCGGTACCTGTTATATGGAACTAAAATCATTGAATTAGTTACGTAATTCATTTTTTTTTTTTTGTCACAAAATATCTGTTTACATATAGTTTACGAAGAAACGTTTAATGTTTTCTCAAAGCTGATTTGTACGATAACACTTCTATTACTGTTTGTTTGCCGTTTTGTAGTGAGTTTATCACGATATCAGCGGCCGGATATGAACCGTCTCGCCGCCTTCCCGACTGTTATCGACGAAAACTCAATAAAGTCTATTCATATGAACGATTTCTATGTAAGCTGGTCCATTTAATTTTGCCAAAAGTTAGGCACAGTGACGTATTGCTAATGGAGCACCGCCCGCATGGGGTTGCAGTGAGATGGCTTAATTGAGGGCATAAATAAACTGGCTGTAATGAGAGATGGTGATACTTTTACGCCGTCAAATAGTGGTCACGTGTCGGGAATTCGCCACAATTGCCTCGTCATGCGAAATTAGGGGTACCCTAATCAGCTCAATGGGATACTATATGATGTGATTATGATGTTACATTTAATATGTGACTGTTTTTAAATTATTCCAATTATGATCAATTTAAATGTACTATAAGTATATAAGCGAAAAGATTTTTATTTTACCTTTTTAACAAAACTTGTAAGTAAACAAATACAGATGCGTCGCGACTCACAAATAAACTCCCTTCCGTGAAGGTCCGCATAAACTAAAAAAGTCATGCGCAATTCAAATTTATATATCGTGAGAACAGACGCAACATATTGACAGTGATTAAATGAAAACACGTCGGCAGACACCTACAAAAGCGCGGTGTAAGTCTATATATATTGTGAAAAAAATAATTCGATCACGCTGAGTGTAACCAAACTGAGGGAATCGGGTATAGGCAGTTCACATCACCTAGTTCCCGGGACAATCCGTTGCATTTCCCATGCAGTCGCTATCGTTCTCGTCATAGTGGTGTCAGTCCAGAGGTCAGCGAGTCGTGATAAACCATCGGTGTCAATCTCAGAGCGGGCTTGTGCCATTACTGTGCCATCGCACAGTGAGGGCGCTGACGTAATTATACACCAGTTAAACAGCAAACAAGTACCGCAAAAATTGTAGAAAAACTGTATACTAACGTTATTGTCACAAGAAAATCGAAAACACCTTTTAATTCATATCCTACTGAAATTACAAAAACCAATTGATCAATCCAATCGAGGTTAATATTCCGTTCGAGTTTTAATTCTGGTCACATCAACATGTCTGTCGATGTCTTTGATATATTGTCAAAAATATATCAAAGACATCGAGATATTGCCCATAAGAAATTTAAAGAAAATACACTTATTTCGTAATACACAAAGAAACATATTGAGACACGATATAAAAGCATTTCATAACTTTTTATATACTTGTTGTCAGGCAGGTCAATAGATAATTGAAAGAGATTTCATAGATTACTTCATTCACAGTTGTTAAAATAGATATCGGTCACCAAGACGCCATTTATAAACCTATGGGTTATCAATAAATGTGAACTACTATTAACCTACTTTACATAAAGGGTTAATTGCTTGAATAAAAATAATTTTAAGTTAGTACTTGATAGTGATTTTTGCGAGTTCGTTATTTAGTGTCAAAGAAAAAATATCGAGGAAACTTTCCTTGGACTAGTAACTTTGAACTGTGGAAATGAATTTTCATTAATTGCTTTTAATCGACTTCAAAAAAAGGAGGAAATTCTCAATTCGACCGTTCTTTTTTATATAAGTAAGTATGTTACCGCATATCCAGGGAACACTTCAAAAATCGTCGGAATTAGCTCTACAGTTCAGTTAATTTTTAAATAATGGTCCTTATGGCAAGACCTCTTCTGACAAAGAGAAGGGATGACCACGCATTAATCTATATAAGTGACTACGAATGGTAAAACTAGTACAGTCAGTAAACTGACTTAAAATATAGCTAATAGAGACAGAGAACAGATGTTCAGCACTAATCACGTAAATGTACCTACTCACACCAAAACAGAAGAAATAAAAAAAAATTGTGCAGAAAAAATAAAAACAAACTTCAAAAGCTAAAAAAAAAATTAAATATTAAATTTCAATTCGTCGTACCTAGGCGATTCGTGGATTGGTACCTAATAACGTACCTACGTAAATTTTTGGAGTCGGTGCTGAGTAGATTAATTGATTAATTAAGGACCCAATGTCTTTTAAGCGAAAGGCAGATTCTTTAAATAGTCATAGATGTATGTAACATAGTAAATAAAAACACTGCTTGCAAAGGCTCCAGACTAAGTTGGTGTCTTTATGTGGTCACATATAAGTACGCCTAAATAAGGAATCCATAGCTTGCGGTCAACGTTATTTTACGTGATTCGGTTTAAATTGCCCCATTGTGCTAAATAAAGTGCAATATTGCGAATACTAAAGGCCACAAAAACAAATGATGAGCAATTAGAAATATAACAGCCTTCAATGAAAACAAAGAGGTAGGGACCAGGAATCGGGCTTTCTTATGTGCGTGCAACACACGATATCTAAGGTGTAGAAACGACATACCGTGTGTGTACTTACCTGTGTTGATTAAATCCAAGTTTACTTTTTCTTGCAGGTTTTAATTCATACATATACATTAGTACAATGTAATTTATTTATTATTTTTTCTCAGAATCAATACCAATACACAGTCCGGTATTTGCACTCTACAAAAACGCTTTTCATAAAATGCTTTGCAATTTGGTCAGATGCATAGAAGAATTACTTCATTAATCTCTCTCCTGCTCCGTCATTTGATTATTTTGTTCAACGTGTGGAAAGTCCTGTCCAGTCACAGGAAATAGTACGGTTATGTGGAACTCGAATGCACTAAAACTACACGATGCCAACCTCCATTTGTGCATTTCTCCTTTTTTACCCAACATAACATCGTCGATGTCGGCTACCATAGAATTATAAACATACAAGCTTTGATTATCATTATAAACATATAATCAAAGCTTGCCGACACTTGTCAGTTTTGATATTTTTAGATACAGATTTAATTTAATCTGTATCTGAAAATCATAGATAAAATAATATCCAAAAATCGACATGCCTGTATAAAAAAATGAATGTGGATGAACCGAAACAAGTAGCAAGGATCGTGGCAAGTGGAAATCTGTGTAGTTTTTGCCTAATCCTCCAGAAAAAGAAATGATTTTATGAATGTACCGTTGCCACGAGAAACAAAATATATGTACAAAAGGCGCATTTGTTGATCTCCATTATTTGTAACAGCGCCGGCGCAGCCAAGCCAGGCGAGACACGTAACAAAATAAAACGTTGAATGCAACATTCCCGAGCCGGCTCATATAATACCTATATTTGTGTTATAAATTTTACGCGCCACGACCAGACAAGTGTTTGCGTAGTCAGAGGAATTTTGTCAGCACGTTTGACTTATCTACTCATAATGTTAGATATGCATTCTTCCAGACAGTCCATTCTAACAGCGTTGTAATTTCAAAAATTTGTGTATGTTCAGGACATTTGCAATATTCATGTTGCATGAATTTCGTTATTTAATGTATATTTATTAAAATAAGATAATAATATAGAAGATGCTTACATGGAATTTATTACTAATGAAATGAATGTCAAAACTGCAGGTGGTCCAATGGTAGGGATCGTCCGTGTAAATCGAATATCATCGGGATAAGCGATCTGGAATTTTAGAACTTCCAACATTACAGCGCTCATTCGTGAAAGTAATTAATATTTGTCCTTTAAAAGAACATGTAGGTGGTCATCATGTTTACCTATTCTGGTAAAGTATTCTGTTACATATTATCCTCAAGGAATTATTATCTGATCTCTGTCTCTTCCTTATCAATAGAACGACGAAGGATATTGAAGTATCAACCTATAGTAAACATACGCAGGACAATTGAGCGTGGGAGCATACGCGGTGGCATTCACT
This sequence comes from Amyelois transitella, assembly GCF_032362555.1. Lineage (NCBI taxonomy): Eukaryota > Metazoa > Arthropoda > Insecta > Lepidoptera > Pyralidae > Amyelois > Amyelois transitella. Next base: position 4,601,660 of record NC_083509.1, read on the forward strand.
AATGGACGTCCCAAATCATCTTATTACGATTGTATTATTGTTGACGGCCTTTTTGCATTCCACACAATGACACTAACCGCGTTGCATAATGGTGTGCGAGACAGTTTCGATGTAACACAATACATTATTGCACATTTTCAGATGTCGAACTTGTTTATATTTTTATCGGGCGCAATACTATCAAATTACACTTGAACTATTTCTGAAAAGTAAGTATTATTTTAAAACAATTTTTGTGTATTTTGCTTATTTTGTTTGAAGTAGTAAACTAACAAATTCTACTTAGAAGAAAAATATTGTGATATTTATGATTATGTATGTATTTGTTTTTATAATGCTGTCATATCAAAAAACAAACAACCTTTTTTACATATAAACTTAGGACTAGTACTCAGTCAAACGCTAGGTTTCAGCAAACTGCGATACTCTGAGTGGAGGTGGTATCGCAGAGGCGTCGACATGGCGCCCAAGAAGAACTCCAACCGAGGGCGCAACGGGTCTGCTGCAGGAATGTGAGTTCGCCAAGTATCACACGCCCAAGATGAGTTTGATATTTTTTAAGGGCGCGATTCTTGGAAGTATCTGTCGAGCGGTCGGAGGCTGGCGCTCAAGACCATTGTGGCGCGCGGCTAGTTTTGATCTTATTGTTAATGGGACGCCAAGTTTTTTTTCAACGGTGCTCGGAAAAAAGGCATCATCGGACCCCAGCGGAAACGTTACGGACCCTTCTGAAGTAAAATGGATATACGTTCTACGAAAGAGGTGTTATTTTAATCGTAGGTCGCCTTTGTTGTTCAGGAATGTAGATGGCCTGTCATAATTTTAATGGCCAGTTTCTCAGGCGTTCTTGAACCTGATGGTGCACACGTCCTGAATATTCAACGGGTTTCATCGTGGGAGCACAAAGGAGACCACTTTGAAATTATTTCGCAAACGCAAAGCCAACTATGTAAGTTTTCAAGTTTCAAATAAATTGTTGCAGAAAACTGATCATAAGCAATTTATTCCATTACTCTAATCAGGCGAGGTAATGGTGAATACAATTCTGAGATATTGACAATTTTGCACCACATCTAAAGACAGAATACTATTTTATTAACAAAAAGGGGCTTCATTAGTTACCACTTCAAAAGATGAAGAAGATTTACTTCTATATTACTTATCGTTACAACTTCGTTTCGCATTTCATTTAATATTTCCATATTAGCGCTTAGAAAACTTCTTACGGAGATCATCTTATAAAACAGATACTTATACAAGAAAATGTATTAATTTAACTCATGCTATCAAAAGCTTCTTTGAAATCAACAAATAAGGCTCCATTATAGTAATAACTCAATAACGCTGCATTCTTTATTATAATACACTATACAGCTTGAATCTCTCAACCCGAAACTGCAGGTATTATGAGGGTACATTGTATGTTTACCTATAATAAATAAATTGCTGCTCGAGCTCCCATTATTTCTTTCATTAACAACGTAATACCGACGTGAGACAGCCCGATAATGAATAAACCACACACGAAGATCTTATAGAGAGTAATGGGTTGATAACTCATTAATAACCTCAGTTCAATGCAAAAATCCACGCACATTTTGAATTATGTCAAAATTATGAAGTGTGCACTTTGATACAAAAACAAAGAAAGATACGACTCGAATATGATAATGTTATAAAGTTGATATCACTTTAATCACAAAGAAGCCGCAAATTGTGAGGTCTAAAAGCTTTTTTACCAGCGAGTCCCTCAGGGCCTCCTCTCCTCGCTCTCTGCAGAGCATAATGAGAGGTTGTTAAAATTATGAATGGAACATCTTCTGAGGCAGCTGTGTGTGCGTTAAAGTAAGTGTATTGACGTGTAAAACAGTTGCACACATAGTTCTCGTGATTACACACCGGCACGCAGCGCACAGCGGCTGGCGGCGGCGTGTTTTGGTGAATGGTGCATGTGTGCTCTCGGGACCGTTGGTGCACTTGTTCGCTGATAAATTTTCTGTTATTTTTTTTTTTTCATTTTGAAGTGATTTCAAACTTCATCTCATATAATTATCTACTTAACGTGATTTAGAGATTTAAACCATTTTAATTTGACACAGTTAGATTTCTACAGCATCCGTTTTATACGTAAGGCCGTACAATGAACTAGCTTGAATAAACAATTATTTTGCCCTAAATCCTGCACTTCCTCTATGGAGAAAATGTGAAAGCTATAATAACGTTATCTAACATTGTTTTTTATTATGTAGTCCTTAAATTTGGTGGTGGTACTGAGATTGTGCACATTTGTAATCAATGAGAAGAATAATAATGATTTATAAGCGCGCTGTCCACTATTTATGAGTGTATGAATTCACTCAATAATAGTAAATAAAGAATCTAAATCGCACTGCAGGGCAGGAATTGGAAAGGCTAACCTTATACTACTACAACTGATGATTACTCACAGCAACGCAACAATGACAAAAGTTAAATTTATGTCATCATCGTTTAGTTACATAAGTATTTTATAGGTGATTTATAAATTTTAATGAACGGAGTCCGGCGGTTTCCTCTTAAACCAAGAATTAAGAAAGATTAGAGGATTACACGAGATACCATTCCGGGCAAACAAAGGTCCGCGCACACGTCTGTGGACGCGTCCAAGGACACGGAGCTTGTGTGAGTATGATGAAAAAAATTAAAGGTCCAATTACTAGTGAGCCGTCTTCCATTATTAACAACTTTATTTATGGTGAGATGAATAACTTGCGGCTTTTAATCAATCATGTGAGTGGAGCGACGTCCGGTGGCCGCGACAATTGCCCAATGAGTGTAGATCTTTCTGCTAGGAACAACATTGCCCGAGTCTTGGTCACCACAAAATAACTATACTCGTATTTTAGTGGCCACATAACATAGTTGGGCGATTGGAACGTGGTTTCTGATAGGTATAACAATATAAATATGTTAAACGATATTTATGCACACGCCATACCGCTCCAAAATTCATCTCTCCTCTCATGGGTCTACTGGAAGAGATTTCTTTTGAAATAAGCAGCACCTTTGTATTAGAATTGCTGTAATAAATGCTCCTCTATATAATTTTGTGTACATAGATAAATAAAATCAGTTTTAGTGTAAAGCTATAATAATGCCATTTTGAAGTAGGATATAGGTATATCTGTATTGAGGGTGGCAACTTATTTTAATTGAACCATGGATCCTGATGTAATTATTAGTAAATCAGCATTATTAGGTAAGTAGTCTGGGATTCAATATGATTAGGTGATTCAGGGAAAACTGAAAACACAAATCTCTCTCGAATATATTTCTTTTTAAAAAAGAAAGAAAAATAGCTAGATTCTGTTTTTCATTGATAACAGTGCAAGCTTATCGTGATAAGTAAGTGATTGCTTTATTGTTCACTTAAGGTAACGTACTACAAATATAAAACAGTAGTACAATACAAAGGCGGGCTTATCCCTAAGTAGGATCTCTTCCAGCCAACTCTTGGTCTTGATTTTAAAGGAGAAATTATAGAAAGAAAATGCGTCAGTGAAGAAGATCCTTCAAAAAGTTCTCTGGTATACTTAGAACTGAGACCTTGGCAAAACAAGCAGTTACGGGACATGTTTCTTAATTCCTTCATCCATTAAACTACTCTTCAACCACCTGTTGTCGATGGGCCAGAATCTACAGGATACCGAGAATTCCCAAATTAACAAAGCAAGCGTACATTCACAGGCCATTAAGCGAGCGACTATCTGCTTTCACATGGAGCTGGCGAAATCCGCCCCATTTCGGGCTCGAGTGGGCAAAGGCGGCCGACCACCGCCGCTGCACGCACTCGCCCAAAAAACACCCCGAGACGTAACATAATATTTCCCAAGCAGCCTTTTATTTATTGGCCGGGCAGCAGCGGCGCCGCGACATCTCTACTTCCCAGAAGCGAGACGACTCGCCAGCTCGAAGCCGTTACATGTTTGAAAAAACAATATTTATGTTGATGAAAAAATCGGGATGCGATCCGTATTTATCTGAACACGGTGAGCTATGCGCTTTTTGTTTAGACCCGATTTGCAGGAATCCGCAGGTACCACCAATCACGTTTAAAAATATTAATTTGTTAATTTAGCAGGGCGTGGCGCGCGCTGTTTAGCGCGGCTCACCATATCAAATTAAAGGGATTGTAGATAGGCAGCAAGAATAGGCAGACTAGAATAGAAGACAGGGTAGGCAGAGAATACAAAAAGTACAGACACTAAATAAAAAAGAATACGAAGAAAACTTCGGGTACCTACCTACTTTTCGATGTAATGGCCATACGAATTTGTAAATTTTAAGAGGACTGAAATAAATTATGCTTCGTTAAAATACCTATAATTCTACACTCAATATTTTATGCCTGTCCTTATTATACCACAAATTACATCCGCAGCCTCGTAAGTACGTTATGTAACAATGGTCCTGCTGGGAAGCCCTATTCACCACAATTACTATTCTTGAAGAGTCTGTCCCAGCCTTTTGGTAAAAAGTAAAATATAACAAAGGACTACTAGAAAACGATGTTACACACTTTCGCCATTCATTGAGCTTAAACAAAAGCTATTTGAGATTTCTTAGGCAAGTAAAGCGTCAGCTGACTGAATCAGTGTCATCACAAAAATGTTTCGCTTTTTATTAATTATATAAAACATGAGTAAAAATATACATAAAAACATACATATAAAAAGTAATAGCTTTGACAAAATATCGGTTTTATTTTAAATTAAAAACGATCATAATATCATGAAAGTGTGGAAAGCTGCCATTAATCTGCCTAATAAATAAATAAATAATTTGTCGAAATACGGCATACGTTATGAAAATTACAGCATGATTTCCAAATGTGCCGTGTGGTTCCCGGCACCAATACAAAAAAGAATAGGACCACTCCATCCCTTTCCCATGGATGTCGTAAAATGCGACTAAGGGATAGGCTTACAAACTTGGGATTCTTTTTTAGGCGATGGGCTAGCAACCTATCACTAGTTGAATCTCAATTCTATCGTTAAGCCAAATAGCTGAACGTGGTCATTCAGTATTTTCAAGACTTTTGGCTCTGTCTACCCCGCAAGGGATATAGACGTGACCATATGTATGTATTTCCAAATCATTTTGTTTGTACCCTGGTGAACATTTGTAAGAAACACGAACAGCTGATTTACTGCGTATAAGTATCTAATCAAGCATAATGCTGACGAATTAATTTATTAAATAAAAATCGCCGCTGGAGCTGATCTCCACTCTTTTAATGGATTTTCATTTAATGGATTTTTCCAATCAATTGAATTCAGTTCCATAAAAAGAGCAGGTAGGCGCTTGACAAGATATATAGGCTGCTCTAGAAGAGTTTAAAAAAGGTAACTTTTTAAACTAAGGTGTAGTAAGGTGAATTAAAATATAATTTTAGAATAAATGTTAGATTTGTAAAAAATGAAAGAAGTACATATTAAGGAACAAAACTGATTAAGTACAATATTATTCTTGATATCCCATTAGTAAACTAACACCGCAGATTTCACTCCTTAACTAAACTGTAATCTACATAAAAAATTATGGAATCCCATTTGGGCTCCAAAGGAGTAAAAATAATTTTAATTTATTAAGATTATTAGACACTAGCTGTTATCCGCAATTCCGTTTGCGTGTTATTGGAAATACGAAGGTTAAGGTTATAAAATTTACTCAAATAAATTTTTTAAAATGAAATTTGGCATAAGGTCCATAGGGTATAATTTGTATTAACAAAATATACTTCATATCCCTAAATTCTCATGGCAACGGAGCCCCAGAGCACATACAGTTGACAGCAAATATTTAATAATCCGTACTTATATTTTATAGAGAAATAAGATTCGTATTTTTGTTTGTAACGAATAAACTCAATCAATATAATGTTGGCCAGGCATAAGATCTATTCAACAAAATAAAGTTTCATTCAAATCCGTTCGGTAGTTTCGGAGATTAGCGTGTACAAACAAAAAAACAAACAGACAGACTTTTTCTAAAATTCATGCTCGGGTACTATTCTTCATTGTAATAAATCATTTTATTGCAAAATATACTTACTCAATGTAGACATAATTTTTTTCCGGTTTCATTATATTTATTGATTGATTTTATTAAGTATGTAATACCTACTTAATTTGCTTACGTTGTGATGAAGCTTTATTTTGCTATCAGGAAATTTACAAACGAAGCTACAGACCTTAAATTCTGAATAAAAACTAGTACAATCCACCTGTATAAAAATAGATAAGCGATGGTAACAAGAAAGCGCCGCGTAGGCCCGCTGCGTGAATGCACTTGACACCATAATAAATGGAAGTGGTCGCACGACAAAGGCTGGATCGGCGCGGAACCGTGGAATTTCGGCGCTTCCACCGCGTCCGTTAAGCCGATTGTCGCAAGTCTCACGGCCTATTATGTTTTTGTTACCAATACTGAAAACGCATCAACTATTTATAAAACGAAAAAGGTACTCTGTTGTTATCGACATCAACCTTTAGCTTTCAATAAATGTAGATCTCGATACACCTGTGGAATTTTGAGCGCAATGCTGTAATCTATTGATTACATTGATCTATTGATTTCGTGTAACTTGTAGAAAAAGTAATTTATCAGGTTTTTGAACTGATTAAGCAGTATATTCTACTTACTAAATATGGTTAGGGTAAGTTTTGCTATCCTGTGGTTTCCAGAGATCAGTTATTTTTAGTTTGGAAACCAGGATTATAATTGAACAAAACTTGTTATTATTAACAATGTTATATGAATAATAAATAATAAAGATTTTATTATTATTTACGCGCATAACCATTTCGGATGAAGTCAATCTATCTACATGATTCTGTCATGGTGAACTTTTGGAAATCTATTCCTGGAAATAGGTATTTTCCCTCGTCATCACTCTTGGTGCTCATACACCTAACTCATCCAATCTCGACCTGCGTTCCATACCGATACCATCAACCCAGCAGCGCTGCGTTAATCTGCTGCTGCCTACTACCCCTGCTCTTCGTTCTAGGATTTGACCAACGACTCTCAAGAATTCTCATATTACGCCCTGCTTTTTCTTTCCTACGACTATGTCAATGTCTCAAGTTTAATTTTGCTTCGAATGCAATCATTTTCAAGCTGGCGTTGCTATAGCAACCTCCGATAATTTATAGGTTATGTTTACGCTTGCGAATGTTACTTTTCCCTGACAGTTGACAGATAAAGTTGCACTACAGTTGATGATTTGAAGCTAGCAGCAGAAGATTACGATTCGTATCTAACTTCTCCTCGTAACAGAGATGACGTCACAGCTCTGTTATCGGATTTTATTAATTTTCTCTTAATTATTTAGAAGAACAAAATCATTTGATATTTTTAGAATCTAGATATATAAAATAAAAAAAAAATGAAATGTCAAATTTTAAATACGCTTAAATACTGTTTTACATAATATTGCATCAATTTCATTTCAAAACCACAATTTGCCAATTTCACCTTGCCTATATATCAATGACTTTTTTCGAAGTAATGTATTTACATTAGTTTGAATACTAACGGATGTTCTTTAACCGATTATCGTGAGTAAACCTGTATATTAAATACCTGTATAGTAAATTCAGGCAACTGGATATGTAACCATGATTGGTCCAATACAGGTTAGGTTCTCCTGCAAAAGTTGCGGAGGTCAGATGGGAGTCGCTTTGTGTAAAAATCTGACTAACCCAATCCAGGGTCCATGGTCAAAGGCATATCCCAGGCTCCTCACCAGAGTGGTGATGGGATGGATCGGATGCAACTGGGACTAAATCGAGGACAAAGAAGAACAACGGCCGGGTTATAATATACAGGTATTATAATATTATAGTGGTAGTATTATTAAATCAATTCAGGATTTCCGGACGATATAATCGCCCCACAGAAGTTTTACATCACTATACCAGCAGCGAAAAGCGCAGTCAGCAAAAGATACTATGTCGAAATATTCATATGAACTGTTAAATAGCATAATGTACTCCTAAATAGCATTGAAAATATGTTTAAGGCATTTCCATTGAAAATAAATTAATCAGAGACATTAAATACTCATTAAGTTTCTAGAATAAAAATATAAAATACCTAACTTTATTATTTTACTTATTTTAAACTTAATTAACAAAATAAATACCACTCACTATGAATCACTGTCACTTCCAGAATAGTCTGCCAACAATGATAGTCCAGAAGGCTTTGGAATTTCTATACTGGGCTTTACATTCTCTGTTGTGGACGCATCTGATTTTGAGGTAGCTGCAATTTTCCCTATTTCAGGTGGTGACTCTTTCTTCTTACTTCTGACCAAATTAGCCATTGCAGATTTCTTTGATAAAACTCCAATACTTTTGTTCCATGCTTCTACCTTCTTTATTCCACTACTCTTTGGCACTACTTCTATTTTCGACGATTTCGCTGGTGGCTCATCTTTATCAACAACTTCTTCTATTATTTCTTCAGCAACCACTTTGTTTGTTGATGGTTTGTTAAATTTTACTGACCTGTAAAAGGATAAATTTAAAAATAATTAACTTCAAAATTAAGACTTGCAATCAGCAAAGAGAAAATATTTGTATTTTTGTAACGAATATACTCAAAAGCTACTGGACTTATTTTCACGAAATTTGGCGCATATATAGAATAAGACCTTCGGAAGTGACATAGGCATTTTTCATAGAATTTTACGGAAATGAAGCCGCCCGCCCGAAAGCAAGTTCTATACGCAAAATTTCAAGAATATTGCTTCAGTAGATAACGCGTGACGAGACAACAAACAAACAAACTTTTGCATTTATTATATTAGTTGGGATCCACAAAACAAATAAAAAAGTAGAATAACCATATCGGAAAATAAAAAATATCTGTGCTGCGCGGCGTGGTAGGTACCCCGCAAGCCATGCCTCTCTTCCTTGCAGCGTCGTAATTGCAGCGTCATCACGCGCCGCGGCGCGACAATTTTATATCGGTGTTATTTTTAAATTGTTATATCTTCTAAGATGTTCATTGAAATTAAGTGATGAAAATTTTTTTTAGATTATTTCAAGAGGAATAATTCTTTCATACATATATTTTTGGTATTGTGAACCGTATTTGCAGCGCACGCAACGGAAGCCCTCAAGGATGAATGACTTTCCCCGTTTTTTTCACATTTTCTTTTATTTATACTAATATTATAAAGCTGCAGAGTTTCGAATTGAAAAAATCTTTTTGCGTTGAATAGACCATTTATCGAGAAAGGCTTTAGGCCGTGTAACATCACGCTGCAAATATAAGGAGCAAAGAAATAATGGAATATGTGAAAAAAACGGCGAAAATTATTCATCCATGAGGACTTCAATGATGCCCAAAATAACTATTCCACGCGGACGAAGTCGCGGGTACAGCTAGTTAAATATAAACTTTTGGCTAATTCTAAACTGGATGGTTCAGAAATTAGAGAACTAAAAAACATAAACAGATCCATGTCTATGTTTATTATAAATAAAATCATTGTGAAGTGTAAACAGCTAAGGAATTGTTACTTGATGAACTCATCATCTTCTTTCTCCTCCCGTGCTCTCCTTTCATCGGCCGTCTCAGGTTGGTACTGTTTAAGCATTCCCTCGTAGTCAACAGCGCGTTGGCGACGGTTCAACTCCTTTAATTCTTCTAGACTTTCTAAGAGCTCTATCTCTTGTCGTGACTGCTCTGTTCTGTATTCTGGAAATATAGTTCATAAGATTGATTAGGTTTGTTTGTAGCTCTTACTATATTTATTTATTGTGATATTTCTTATCACTCATTGAAGAGGGTATTGGAATAGTATTGTAACATTTTTTCAATTAGTCATTTTTAGCTTCTTAGGAAAATATAGACTACTATATAGACTGTTATTGATGGAAATAGAATGTGCAAATTTAATTCTTAAAAAAAAATATTTATTTCTCTTTAGGAAATAAGGTAAGGAACTGCTTTTTTTTACTGTTTAGTAATTCAGTAGCTATTCGCTTTTTTTTTTTTGGAGTTTTGACTGGCAAGCCATTGCTCCATTTACCAAGTATAATGATTAATCTTCCACAGACTATCAAAATTTTGATTTGATTCTTACATGTCAGATTGATGAAAGCATATAAAAAATGGGCAATGTGTATACCTAACAACTTCATAGGGTTGTTAGCCTCTTCTTCCTTCTGTTCCTCTTCCTCCCGCTTCGCCTGCTCCTCAGCCAACTTAAGTGCCATAAAATTTCGTGTAGCCCCTGCCTCTATTTCATAGTCTGTGTTCTTGGGATCTGTCTTAAATGATATCTCCTGCAGACATCTTGTACACTAAAATAATTATCAACAATACTGATAAATTGTAATTTGGAATATGATAACAAACACTGTATATTTTTGTATGCCACAATCAATCATAACCAAAATTGTGTAACAAGATGATGATGATATAAGGTTCATCAGAATTATACATACATACAAATAATCATAGCTGTATGGCTTAAAGATGGAATTGAGATTCAAATAGTGACAGGTTGTAAGACTATCACCTACAAGAACCTCAATTTTATTTATATAATATATACAATTTATAAGAATAATATTTGTGTAAATTTAACAGATCAGCCTACAAGCAGTATAATTTGTATTATATTATTTTATCAAATTATTCAACATTCTAAACTAGATGTGGCCCACTACTTCATATCCCGTAAGTGTGTCTAAGCCAAATACATCAGCAAAAACCTCATCGAAATCAGATTCATTTTTAATTAAAGAGAGAACAAACATACTCTCTTTAAATTGAACTCACGTTCTCAAAATCATATATTTGGCTTGTTTTGGTCATACACAGATTGGTAAAGGATATTTTTACATGGTTATGTGGTCTTAAAGACGTATAGGTATCTTGTAATTTTCGCTACCAAGAATTCAAACTAAGTAATTTCTAGCTTATTTTTAATTCAATAAAAACTAATTACCTTTATATAAAACCTATAAATTCTTATACCAAGATAGTCTTCATTTTCCACATCTTCCTTCCTAGCATTAAATTTCTTCCCTTTGTATATATATTCGCCACAAGTAGCACAACGCATGTTGAAAGGAGCCATAAGACGTACTGTATATTGGCGATTTTTCGCCAGTTTCATGCGAGGGATTTTGGACGGATCGAAGTCCGGTGGATAGTATTTCTGGAATGCGAAACAATGATATTAAAATAATTAAAATGCTGAAGTACATTTTTGTAATTTGACAAACATGTTTAAGGTTATGATACTTACGTTTAACACTTTTCTCTCCGACATTGTGGATTATATTAACAGTTAAATAATTATAATAACAAATAAATATTAGAACAATACAATAATTTCTGGTAATATTAACTGGTTAATTCGATTTTTCAACTGTGTTCTTTTGGGTAGGTATTTTGCTTTGTTAGTTGGTCGTCTCATGACTTTGACATACATGACTTTTTTTTTCAATATCTTGTGGACAGGCAATGGGATCTGCGCGTACAGCCATTATCTGCCGTTTAATTTTCGAATTGATCAACAAATTTGATATTTTTCGCACACCGTGATGCGTAATAGCTGTGGGTGCTTTGTGCTGTGCAGAATAGGAACCTAAGTATTGTGTAGACTAAACTACACTTCAGATAAATATTTCACAAAGTTACTTAACTTCTTCAAACATTTATCTGAAGTTAAAGCTGTTCTAGTAGTAGTAATAGCTAGTTGACTAGTTCACAATAATCTTTGTGATTTTTATTAGTTAAGGAAATACGAATTTCACGACATATTTAGTTTCGGTATTGATGTCCATTACGAATAAAAATATACACACAATACACCTATGAGTCAAAACTAGAATATAAGGCAGCTTTTTTATTATATTTTTCATAACAACTAGGCAACTGACACAAACGACACTCGAAACATGAACTTTTCGAACAAAAGCGAGACAATTCAAAGTCTATGTCCAGCTAATTTGAACATTTTATATTTCTTGTCTTCTTGGAGTTTATCATGGGAAAATAATCCTAAGTTTCTAGATAAAATATTTACTTTAGGAGATATTTCTGGCATAGCACCCTTGAAAGGTTTAAAATCCTTATCTACAGGCGACTTTCCATAAACTTTCACACCAATTTCTTTTTGTGTTTCTATACTGGTGATGGCTTTTTTACGATCAAGGTTGTCGCCAACGTATTCATCTGCATTTGAGGCTAAATGTGGGGCGTGTTTACCAAAATGTCGAATAACTGTGTTTGTAGGTACAGATATATTTTCTGTATAAAGTGGAGGTTCTCCATCAACTCTTTCGTATGTGTTTCGATTTTTACGGTCAATGCAATTATTTATGTTTCGCATATATTCCCTGTCTTGTAAATTTGAATGTGTTTCTATAGGCATGCCGAGTTCATTCTCAAGAATTTTTATTAAATTATCTAAGTTGTCTGAGGGGGCATCTATGTCCTGCTGACGTTTTTTGCTGATATAAAATGATTCATATTCTTGAATTTTACTTTCCAATACAGCAATTTTTTCCTGATCTTTTCTTTTTTGTGCATTGACTTTTTGTGACTGATCTTCTAAAGATAAAATAATAGTTTCCAGTTGTGATATTTGAACATTAGCTTTGTGTCTTTGGTCTTCTAGAGTAACTATTATTTTTTCGAATTCTGTTATTTGTTGTTTTCTTGTTTCTAATGAAGTTATAAGCTTGTCTATTTCTGTATTCTTTTTTACAAGTTGTTGCTTGAGCTACAAATACAAATAAATTAAATAATATTTATTAAGCGCATTAGGTTCGCTCCGAATCTTTATAGCAAATTTTGTAAAAAAAAATTAAGAAGTACTTAGTAGAACTTACTTCAGAATCGGCGTGAGTTCTTAATTCAAGATTATTTCGTAACATATTAATGATTTTCGCCTGTTCATCATCTTGACCCGACAGCATCTTTATTATATCATTCTTCTTCTCCAATAGCAAATCTTTTTGCGCAAGGTTTTCCGTTTGGCGTTCCAATTCCAAATCTTTATTTTGCAAAAGTTGTACCAATTCCTCTTTTTGGCGACTTGCTTCTAGCAATTTTTCCTTTTGTTGATTGACCTGTATGTAGTAGGTGATTTATTAAATTTGAGCAGCTATAATACTTACAAATATACTATCACGTCTTTATTCCTGACGGGGTAGACAAATTCAACAGTCTCGAAATTACTAAAAGGATTCAAATAGTGGCAGGTTGCTATCTAAAACACAGCTACCTAACATTCGTTTTTTAAAATTAGCATCAGATCAAAATATAAAAAATTAAGGGCCAACAAATATTACCATTTCACATAAATCACTAATATTTTCAAAATCGCCAAAATCTTCTTGTAAACGACTAAGCTGATTTCTTAAAGCTGCAAGTTGTTCTTCATACGAATTCAGTTTATACTGCCTAATAATGAAAAAAGGGTCATTAATAAATTTAAGAAACAATAAACTGATCTATCTTCTACAACTTGATAAAGCACTTATTAACTTACTTGTCACTTATCTGTTGTTCCAATTGTATTTTATTTTGTTGTAATTCCTTAATACATTCTTCTTTGGAGATTAAATCACTTTTCAAACTCTCTTGCAAAAGTTGTGATTCGTTATTCATTTGCTAAAAAATATTAAAAAGACCATAGTTACTTTGTTGCACGCAAAAAAATAGTATTATCTAGCGAGTTAAATATGTCTTGCGTCAATAAATGCAGAAATACCTCTAATTCCTTTATCCTTTCGTTATATGTCTCAAGCTTGTTATGGTAATCTTCAATTTCATGTTTCGCAATATGGAGAGCGACTTGTGTAGATTCTAATTCTTCCTGCCAGTTATGAGCATTACCTAAAACATGTAAAGTTTTATTATAAGTTACAAATTTAATACAAAATAATATGGTGTGGTTCCAGAACTTTAGAATAGGACCACTCTTACTCACTCTCTTAACTAACTACGGCGCTTAGGGAATAGCCTCATTGATCTGGAACATCTTTTACCAGGATTCACTTTGGGTTTGGTTTCCCTGAAAAGGTCTAAGAGAGAAAAGAACACAGAACCTGAATTTGGAGCAAATTCAAAACGCAACCTAGGCTCCCTTACAGAGATGTGAGGATGTAACCGGAATTTACGCAAGGAGTAAGAAGAAGTCATATAAAACCGAGATCTGGTTAAACTTATAATTATGTCATTGATACTTACTTGACATTTCTTCATTATCTTGTATCTTTTTCTGTAAGTCTTTGCATTTCAATTCAGATTCAAGCAGCTGAGCACATAATGATGATATCTTGTCTTCTAACTTTTTCTTTTCATTAATCTCCAGCTGGTATCTTTCATTCGTCTCAATCAATTTAATCACATTGGTATTCATTTCACTTTTCAAATTTTCTAGCGATTCATTATAATAAGCGGACAATTCTTCAATACGCTTTTCTAATTGTTCTTTTCTAAAATACAATTATTATCAAGTAATGTAAATATTGAACGTATAATTATTTTAGGCTTCTATGATTACCTATAATAATTTAGAAAGGTTAACGATTAACCTCGTGCTGCTTCAGAGAGATGAGGACGAATGCCAGGGGGAAATATTATTATATAATTTAGAGGTACATAATTAAATCCATCATTAACCCATACATATGCATTATGACAAAGGAACAGTCGATGGCCTCACTAACCAAATTTGTCGAATACATTTACACCAATTTAAAAGATCTCAATGGGGACATCGTACCACAATAATATAATATAATAATAAATAATGATAATATATATATACACATAAAATAATATATATTAAAAAAAATCATATCTATAAATATACAAACTCATATATAAATATCATAAACCATTTGCGTCATCACATCACAAAAATATTGGCAACCTGGCTTGTAGATGCATCAAATAGCACACAAACCAGCAAGCTAAAGAAAAATCCATTTTACTCAAAGGAAAAAACAAACCCAACGTGAAACAAATAAAATAAATAAAAAAAAAAACCATATATATGAACATTTCAGTCTTTTTAAGAATGTACCTGTCTACCTCGTACCTAATGGATAAAGACGTGATTCTATCTTCTTCGTCTTCCGGCTATACTTCCGGTAGTATCCTCTGGAGTGGAGCCCAGGGTTAGCTCTTCACCATAGATTCTGCATTGGATGCGTCAGGTTTTTACACGAAGAGACTCCCATCTCACCTCCGTTATCTTTGCAGAGGTTATCTTTTTACCTAACTCGTATTCTCTACTCTCTGAACGTGCAGGTTTCTTCACGATATTTTCCCTCACCGTTAGAGCATCGGTTAGTAATTAAACTAATGTACATAACTCCTTACTGATTCGACCACCGACGCTCTTAAAGATGTGATTCTATGTATGTATTTAATTAAAAGCAAATAAAGATATAATGATAAATGCACTTACTCCGCCTGAAGCTTTCCACGAGCGTCTGCTATATCCTCTAAATGGGCAGTGTTCTCTTTAATCGATTCTGTCAATTTGCTTAATTCTTTATCAAAATCAGCTTGTACCTTTTGGTTCTGTAGTTAATTGGAATATTTTATGTTTAACTGTTTTTGGAAAGTATTTCTAAAGATTTTAAATACAGATTTTACTCTGAATAAATGTGATGTTAATCACAGCAAGACTGTTGAATGAAAACAATAATATTCCAAAATATTCACAAAGGTGGCGAAAGTTGAAATCACTTTAAGACATTTTTGAATCTTTGAAAATGGGGTTATTCACTTATTGTTTTTGAGTAATTACCTACATATAAATTATGTACCTGCTCGTGCAAGTGCTGTACTTTCCTCTCGAGTGTTCTATTTTGCGCCCGGGATTGCTCTAACGTGGCCTCTAGTTGGGACGCCCTTTCTATGTTAATCTTCACCTGGCCCTCCGCTCTTAACAATCTTTCTCTCATCACCATCTTCTTACATTTTTCCTCTTTCAATTCCTTCTCTAACTCCTAATAATAAAAAATAAAAAGTTTGTTTCCGAGAACTTTGATACCGAAAATCATGCTTTTATTGTCTGTGAAGATTTCTTATAAAATTTGGAATGGAGAGCTATTAATTATAATATACTATAACAGAAACATGGCATTTTCGGGGGCAACAGCCTGCCTCTAGCTTTAGCTATTTGCCTAGTAACCAACTTATCTGTGCAGAATTTTTAGTAGATATGTACCTAGTGATTACGCCAGGTTCATATACGCTGCTCTTAAAATAACTAAATTATTTATTCCATAGATTCTGAATGAGAAATAAGTACGGTCGCGTTCATAATTGCAGTCATAGTTCGCAAAACTTTATAGCTTGCACCGCTGCTATCACTCACACATTCATACAAATAACACAATAAACAACAAGCGGTGAACCGTTGGGTAACGCGCCATCAAGAAGAGGGTAGTGTAAAAAGTCGACCGCGCAGCGACCGTCGTCCGCTAATCAACACAGCGACACGCCACACAGCGGAGATCCATGGTGGAACAGTACGAAAATAATGGTTTCATACCGACCAGAATATTTGCGGAACAATTCGACACATCAGTGGTTACTGCTCGTCGAGTTTGCATCGTGAGGGCTACACCACAGACAGCCAGCAAGAAAGCCGTATTTATCCGAAATAAATAAGCAAAGACGTTTAGAATTTGCTCGGCAGTATTTGGATTTTGACTGGAAAAAAGCGATATTTACGGACGAAAAGTTCGTTTATGTCATCACAACACGGTAGGCTTCATTTATGGCGAAGAAATGCAACTCGGTATGAAGAAAAAATATTGTGCCAAATATGGAGTCTGGACACATATCTGTAAATATGTGGGGCTGGATGAGTGCTGCTGGACCTGGGGAACAGGTGTGGAAAGCAAGACGCGCTACAGCTGCTCATTATGTGCAAGTGCTGCAAGAAACCATGTTACCAACTGTGCGGTGTATTTATCCGATTGATGATATGCCAACAATATCATTTGTGCAAGACAATTGCCCTGTGCATCGAGTCCATATAGTGCGTGAAAGGTTCTGCCAATTTATATTAAAAGTACTAATTACTTGGATAGTATTTTAAGGACAGCTTCAATATCTTTTCTTTATGAAAACGAATAATTAAGCTGTAACCTTAATAACAGGAGATAAGTGGATAATACAATTAGTGTAATATATCAAATATGTATAGCTTTATATAATCATCAATATCTATATGTAATTAAACTATAGGTAGGTAAACTGTTTCAATAAAATTTACTAATTTTAATTATTGAATGTTTTATTTTGCTCCCTCTTCTTTAATATTTCTTGCTGATTTCCGTGTTTGAAGACACGGGTATTGTAATTCTTAGATATCAGTTAGTTAGTTAGTCAGTCAGTTACTTAGTTCAAATGGCATCTTGAAACATTAAAAATTGTCAGTAAAAAAACAAAAAATAATCCTTGAATAACTTCGGAATCCAAGTAACGCTAGTAACTAGTAACAAGCGAGTGTGAGCAAGCGAGATTATCAAATATATCTTAGATCTCACTTGCTCACACGAAGTAATAAAATTGCTACCCAATAACTTTCAAAGGAACCACTACCTATGTAAGGGTCGTGTGCAGACAAACTTTCAACCTTATTGAAATGACATAAGTCTTGCAGTCGCAGGCTTCCCTCTATAGGCAAATCTTATGCAAATAATGAGAGACGACGATATCTCGATCGACAATTATCGGGGCCAGTTCGGCCATCGTTGATTACCATCTCTTTCTGTTTTGTTATGTTATATGTCATAGAATAATAAACTGTTTTCCTTAGTAATCATTAGTATTAAAGACCGTATTCATTTGAAGGAATATTTATTCTTTTTAAATATGCATGTGTGTGTGTATCTAGTGGAACCACAGTGCACGCTATTTTAACCCGTAAGAATTTTAAAACTATGACTGCAGATATGAACGCGATCGTACCTACATATAGTTGAGACAAAAATATCGCCATCATTTTCGTTAGGGTTATCTTAGGTTAGACTACTAAAAATGATCTTAATATTTATGTCCACGACTTACTTCGACTCTATATTTATTGTGCTGAGACTTGAGATGATCGGCAGTTTGTAATTGTTTCCTCAGTTCCTCGTTCTTCGCATTCATCTCCGACAGTGCACAGATCCATTCCTCTGCCCGAAGTTGCAAAGCTATTGTCTCATTCATGCTTTTCCTGGTATGTAAAAAAAACTTTTTGTTTGTGAAAGTTAAGTATGTAGGTGCGAATATTGATGGTATAGGTACGTTTTGCCCGCAGCATCATTCTCGCTCACTTTGGCTCGCTAATATTGTCATTTATCGCAATTCCTACGAGAACAATGATTTTCTCGGAATGAGAGGTCACAAATAAAAAAAATAATTTCCCATCTAGATAAGATTCGTACTGCTTGCCTAAATACATATATGATTTGGTTTAATGTTTATTATAATGTTTAATTACTTCTTGTATTTATGAAAATTATGAGTATCTAATGAATACGAATAATAACTAGAACTACTGGTTACGGTAAGTATTTTTCATAAATAATTTATACCTTATGATATCCACAATTTCATTGAGTTCATTATAGAACTCAGTTTTTATTTGATTTAAGTTGCAAGAAAGCATCTCATTTTCTGCATTAAACTCGTTCAATTTCTTTGAAAGTTTGCTCATACTTATACACTGAAAATAATTAAAAATTGTCACCCAAGTCAATGCAGATGTAAAAGTAACTATAATGTTAAGGTGAGTAACGTTACGTTGAAATATTGTTAAAAATAAACTCACCTTTTCTTGTCTTCTGAGAGTCTCGAACCAATCAATAATTTCTTTTCTCTTTGTCAAAGTCTGTTCACAATTTGTCACTAGTTTAGAGGGCAAATTGTATAATTTATTTACATTTAGTAGTGGGGTTTGAGCTAATCGTTGTACGTCTGAAAATATTTAGTAAGATAAAAGTAGAAGAAATTATTTAGTAGAAATAATTATATTTAAATATCATAATATAATTTTCGCGATCAATTTAGTGCTATTAAGCACTAAATTGATCGCGAAAATGATACGTTTTTGATTTTTTAAATCTTTCTGTGACGTAGTCGTACACTGTTGCGCGATTAAATAATATACAGTCATATTCGTCAACTCGTTTATCTTTATTTTTAAAATTTTAAAATAACACCTAGCTGAATCCTCAGTGGTTGAAGAACATAAACACTATGATAGCGTATTCCTGATTACATTTTCTGCTCCGATATTTCACCTAATTTAGATCCCCCAAAGATAATCTATAGTGATTGAACTTGAAAAATCCATTCCAAATAATAGGATTTTAGGAGGGCATTTGAATTGGCTTAATTCACTTGCCTTGCTCTTGGACCTGTCCATCAGAATTAGCACATAGCTGCAGCAGCTGTCCCGGAGACAAATTGGACACGTTCATGATTCGCAGGTCGTCAGCTGGAGGCAGTATTGCTTTTTGACCAAACACTGACATCTTTTGGTGGATGTCTCTCAGACATGCGTACACTTCCAAAAGATATCTCTGTTTATGAAAAAAATATACTTATAATAGGTATTCGGTTCAGTCTATATTAAACCAGCTTACCCGTAGCTTCGCCCGCGCGACCACCTACAAAAAATCGCAAATCACGCGTATTTTTTTTCTTGGGATGAAAAATACCCTATGTCCTTCTCATAATTACCTTTATATACTTACGCAAAATTTCAAGAATATCGGTTCCGCTGATTGTTTCAATAGTTAACGCGGGAAGGGACAACAAACATTACTTTCACATTAATATTAATGTAATATTAAATAGTTGAGATTGTCTGTTCAAATTTCATTTATTTTTTAACGGGAACTCAACTCGAATAGAAACCTAATCCATGGACTAAAATAATTTAAATGATGACTTTCGTATTAGCGACGTAGTAGGTTGTCCTATGTTGAGTTGTAGTTATACGATTTAACACTTATTATTCTAAATTTAGATCTATTACTTTGCGTATGAATCAATAACAATCTAGTCTCACTAGATTAATTAGATTGTTATTTATTCATTTGATTCACTTAAAATCTAATCTGATTTAAAGTGAATTTTTGTAAAGATTTACCTGTCGTCCCACTAGTTCAGATTTTAACTTCTCAAAATGAATAAGTTTTTCTTCCCATTTTATTTTTAATTGCATGGCCCTGTCGCTGGGAGATGTTATTGATTCTGAAAATATTTTCATTCTTGGTAACAAATAATAATTTTAAGAAACAAACAATATCAATTACAAGCTTATGAATAATATTCAAATACCTAAGTCATCCCCATAACCGAATTCACTTTGACGTACTTCTAACTCTTCACATTTTTTTATTGTTTCCTGAAAATCGCATTCTTTAAGTGTCTTCATAAAATAACGAATATATAGATAGTACTGTTATACAGAAATGGGTGATGCTATTATTAATTTATATACCTGGTCTGGAAGGTCATGGGCGTTCTTATTACTTGTCCTTCCATGTGCCTTCTGTAAATATAAATTATTATTACATACATACACGTCACATTATTACATACATACAATCACGTCTATATCCCTCGCGGGGTAGACAGAGCCAACAGTCTTGAAAAGACTGAATGGCCACGTTCAGCTGTTTGGCTTTATGATAGAATTGACATTCAAATAGTGACAGGTTGTTAGCCTGTCGCCTAAAAGAAGAACCCCAAGTTTATAAGCCTATCCCTTAGTCGCCTTTTACGACATCCACGGGAACGAGATGGAGTGGTCTAATTATTTTTTTCTTGGTGCCGGGAACCAAAGCAATTAATAAATTATTATTTATGAATCATAATATCAATATTGAAAATACGTTTTAATAAAAGTAAAATAAATCGAACCGCAGCAACGGGAACTGTAATAATTTGTCTGGTCTTGTTTATAACAGTCTCGTTTACTCTTTTTGGTATAGTTGACGGTCTCTGAAAGTAACATATTAAAAATGAAACAAAAAAAGCAAAAAAATATGAGCGTTCCCCCGACAAGAAGTCTACGACGATACGAGATTTCTAAAAAATATTACTTAATACATACTACGGTAGCAAGATTGAGTTTCTTTTATTATTTCTTACTTTTTTAAGGGAACTTTTTGGTCAGTGGTTTTCTTATTTATATTTAATTTAATTTTTATTTCATTCTTTTTATAGATATATATTATTCTGTATGTTCTTGAAGCGACTCCTGATATATTTATAGATATTTATAAATATTCATGCAATAAAACCACAGGATTGCTTGGACACGAATGCCATGTAGGTATTTTCAAGATGCGCGCGCATGGGACGCCGCACCACAGATAAACAAGAAAGAGTTTGTATAACATTTCATACTTCTTTGAACATATATATCACTCTCGTCTGATCTCTCGTCAAACTTTGCCTGGGAACCTAACTCATGTTGGATCATGATGACAAATCCAGCGCGTCAATATGCAGGTTTCCTCACGATGTTTTCCCTCACCATAAGGGCATTGGTTATCACTCAAACAGAAAAGAGTCATTAGCCGAGGTGGGATTTGAAGCTGTGGGGGCAAATCAAAAAACACGCATTGCGTGTGTGCGCTTACATTTTAGCTGTGGCATCTTATAACCATTCGATCACCGACGCTCCTAGGAAAACCTTGATAACATACTTTAATGAAATTGGCCCAATTTCGATGAAATATTAGATCAAGAGATCAGAATTATCACTGGTCGTGGCAGGTGAAATGTTGCCGGTTTCTAAGTAGGTATGTATGTTTGTAGTATAATAATTGCTTACTTGTAACCTATCCTTTTCGAACCGCATTGTACGATGTGTAACGGCGAGAGGTTGCCTGCTGACAGTATCATCTTTTGCTCTATTGGCGGACTTCGGGCGTGGAAGCTAAAATAAAAAGCTATATAAATGTTTCATTCTGAAGTTAAATGAAAAAAACTGAAAACAATTCAAAGGAAAATATTGAGATAGCATTTCAGATTTTATTGTGGGCGAAATGCTTTATTTATTCAGCCTAAAGTGTCTGCATTTTACACACCTTTGCATTTAAGGGCTAACTTTTATCGAACGTAAATTACCTAGGTATCCAGTCTTTCCTTACTTTTATATGGTAGTAATTTTGAAGTCCTAATTTTCCGCAATAATTTAAGTATCTCTGCGTTGATTTATGAGTACGAGTATGAATTTAGAAACATACCGTATCATTGTTCTGAGTTTTTGTTCTGATGAGCGCTGTTTTTGTCCTATTCGGTGGAAGCCTTTGTGGTATGCGACATTTGACACCGCCTCTAGACTCTACACTATCTAAACAATATAAAATTATGTTATAATGTAAAGCTACCCACTTTGGGGTATTTAAAACTAGCTTTTGCGCGGGACTTCTCTATCGTGGGAAATTTCAGAAAAAAAGAGAGGCATTTTACTTCCGATCTTTGCTAAATTTCGTGAAAACCAGTCCAGTAGTTTTTAAGTTTATTTGTTAAGTTCTAAACATACAAAAATACATTTTTTTTCTCTTTGATTAGTGATTAGGACAGAGCTACTATTGCAATGTTAAGGTTTGAGCCTAAAGTACACGTGTACACAATTATCACAGATATAAAATAAGATCAGTATAGGTAAGTACCTAATTGAATTTTAAGAATTCGTATATTTTAAAAATTATAAATTCTATATTTTTTTTTAAATCATCATTATCCTTTTGATGTGAACCTATGTTAATGAGCCTGTATTAGCGTCTGTTGTGATAAGAGTCTTAAGAGTGTGGGGGTCAGTCGGGACACGGGAATCGCTTAACATTAACATAACAACGAAAACCGTATTTGACAAAAAATATCCAATATAATTAGGTTTTATTTGTCTTATATCACTTCAAGATAACGTACAATTTGAGCAATGCTGATGTTACCTTGCATCCTTCTTTTCTCCTGGTTCTTTTTGCGACTTTAGTTAGCAGAACTTATAATTTGTCTATTTGCAAATTTAGACTGCATTAATCGTTAAAATCCATACCGATATATAGGCGATGCGATAATTTTACAATTTACTTCATTTAAAGTTCCTAAAAGTGAAAAGAAGATGCCTTATAAATATTCTGTGACACAAATGTGACGCCATATATGAAAAATATTTACTTAATTACTTTTTAGTTAGTTGAAGACCAGTATTTTTATTCTATATCTACCTTTTTTTTTACTTTTCAATGAAATTTTCGAATAATATAATACGACTATGCCCGCACTTGGTCCGCGTGGAATAGTTATTTTGGGTATCATTGAAGCCTCTCGGATGAATAATTTTCCCCGTGTTTTTCACATTTTCCATTATTTCTTCGCTCCTTATAATTGCAGCGTGATGTTATATAGCCTAACTAAAGCCTTCCTCGATAAATGGTCTATTCAACACAATAATTTTTCAATTTGAACCAGTAGTTTCTGAGATTAGCGCGTTCAAACAAACAAACCCTTCAGCTTTACGAGTATAATATTAGTATCCTACTGAATAACCTGTGAAAAGGTATCGGTGTTGTTAGAATCATTTGATTTTATAATCTTATTTTGGAATGTTATAAAACTAGGTATTAAAATTTTATTTTACATAGGTATATTTTCTAAAACAAACAAATTGCATAAAAAGCCAAAAGCCACCCAAAGAATGGAATCAATGAGGTGGTATGTTTGTTTTATATTTTCATAATCCCTGTCGTTGTTGACATGGTTAAATTTTATTAATTTCAAATTAGGAATCTTGGATAAGTCAGACATGTCACTCAAATAATTTTACGGGAATATAATATCAAAATTGATTACGTTATCGGCTTAACATTTTTAGAAAACTGTAATAACTTTTCCGGCAAAAGATTTGAATAATGACGAGTACTGCCAAAACACTAAAGGAAAAGCCTAGTAAGTTATATTTTGGTAAAGGAACACTACATGTATCCCAGCATGATTTAAAAATAAATAGGTAGATAACTTGGCTACAACGAGTCTATTTATTTGCACCAGGAATACTTACAGCTTTATTCTGCAAGTTCTTCCTTTGAATCGCAAATGACTACGTTATTTCTGTAAATTCGTATTGATCAAAAGGAAGCCACGGCAATCATGCGATCGTTAACCGCATTCAGATCCTATTCAGCAAGATACTAAACAATTTAGAAAATTAGGTGGGACATCATTCGTTCAGCACCACAGTCACACTTGTTGGTTTTAGAAAAGCCCCAAGTAACTTAGATTCTCATAGTAATGAAACCACACAAAACCCTTTCCTATTTACTTCGATAATGCCTGTAGATTTTTTTGTGTCAATATAAATATCTATCTATACTTATAATAAATCTGTAGAGAGGTCAATTCTGTACATGGAATATTTTTTCCAGGGGGTGATTAGTGATCGATACTGATGCCAAAAATGCAATCAGTAAAATTTTTGTCTGTCTGTCTGTCTGTATGTTCTTTATAGAAACAAAAACTACTTGACAGATTTTAACGAAACTTGGTACAGTTATACTTCATACTCCTGAGCAGGTTATAGTATACTTTTCATTACGCTATAATAAATAGGAGCAGAGCAGTGAAAGGAAATGTTGGGAAAACGGGAGAAGTTACTTGATTTTTTAAGCTTCCGTCGCGTGTGCAGCTTAGTGGTTAAAGATACAGCAAAACCATGTACAACGGAAATATTCTACATAAAATTATTAAAAAAATATCCCAAGACAGCATAAGTCTATCTTTTATGGTTGACTCACAATAACACGTGTAATTCCTAATAGTAAAAAATTCAAAAAAAAATCCTAAAAGTAGTAATTAATAATAGCAGTTCGGAGATTTCTGATTATATTTCTTTACTCTGATGTTTATAATACCAATAACACTCACACTCATTCGTAATTCTTATAAATTAATATTACTTTTCAATAAAAAAAGAATCATCGAAATCTGTATAGAAACACCAAACTTACACGTGAAATAAAATACCCTAACAAGCCATCGCGCGTAACTACTGAATCATGATATAAGGATTATTTTTGCGTAACGGTTGCCGCCCTCGACGCGGCTAGCGGCGGCAGGGTATAAAAGGGGCAGGAGGCGAGCGCAAGCTTCATGACCAAGGCAGCCAGGGGGAGACTTCACACAGTTCTCTCCTCCAGCCTCGCCCTGAGGACGAAGCTCGGGATCTACCAAACGTACGTCTGACCCCGCCTCACGTACACGGCCCCGGCGTGGTACGCATTCTGCTCTGAGACCAACAGGAGAAGACTCAGAAGCCCAAGAGAACCAAAGTCTCAGAGCAGTCGTCGGAGCCCCTCGCTACGTGAGGAACACGACGATTCTCAGGGACCTGAAGTGGGAGATCCTAGATATTCGAGAGGGCGGATGCGTCATCACACAGCCACCTGCGTGGCATCGCGCCGCTCTACGCCCGCACTCCGGGTCGTCGGGTGAAACCCTCCCCTCGCTGCCTTGCGGCAGATGTCGTCGACCAGTGACGACGCCGCCGCCGATGGGAACTCCCAGTAAATGAAGACGTGAAAACCCAGGCCGTCACGGCCGCCCCATCGACCTGCCTACAGTCGTAGGCAGCGACGATGATGCCATTAAAGAGGGCCAAAAGCCCTGACCAATCTACTCCGACTCCCTAAGGGAGTATGGGAAGACCCGACGACGGCAAGATAGTATTGCACAGGCGTTTCAACTTTATTTTCATTTCTTTTTCTTTTGTAAGTTGTAGGTACATATTTCTGGTTATAATTCTATTAGAATATTTTTTTTTAGTTTAAATAGGCACTTAGATTTATCTATACTAATATTATAAAACTGAAGAGTTTGTTTGAATGTGCTAATCTTAAGAACTACTGGTTCGATTTGAAAGATTATTTTTGTGTTGAATAGACCATTTATCGAGGAAGGCTTTAGGCTATATAACGTCTAGCTGCAACTATTAGGAGCGAAGAAATAATGGAAAATGTGAAAAAAATCGGGGCTTCCTTAAGGGCTTCAATGATGCCCAAAATAACTATTCCACGCGGACGAAGTCGCAGGCACAGCTAGTATTTATTAAGTTTGACTCCACTTAAAGTTCTCCGTAAGACCCAATGATTGACTGGTAGATAATGCTGCTATGTATTTTGTACAACAAAGTTTAAGTGAATGAATATATATATATAAATGATTTATGATGATTTATTATATATATATATATATATATATATATATATATATATATATATATATATATATATATATATATATATATATATATATATATTATTATATAATAAATCATCATAAATCATTTATATATATATATAATATAATAAATCATAAGCTCAGCCCTGTTTTTCTAAACTGCCATGGAAGAAGTGAAAATCTCATGTTCAATTAAGCTTATACCAGATTAAGAAATTTGCATGGAGATCTATTCCTCCACTGGCCCATGGCTAAACCAGATATGCGAGTTGAATAACTGGAGGGTTGGTTTAGCCATGAGTGAGAGATAATATGATGTATCAATACATACCTTGTATGATGCTTAATGTAATTGCCTCACTCTAGGTATCGGAGCCCCTCGCCTGCAACCTCGGCCCACCGCAGCGTCGGCCGCGCGCGCTGCTCGCAATGCCACCAACCGCAACCTCACACAACAACCCTCCCAGAGGCAATCTCCGGCTAGAAATACTACCTACCCTAAGGTCTGTTGATCCTAATCTATGTACATAAACAAATTGTTTGAAGCCAAAAGTCAACCAAATGGAAATAATTTTTAAAGCATCTGATATCAAAATTCTTGATATTGGAAATATTAAGAGAACATTAATAAGATGTTTACTTTTACGAATTCATAAAGCCAATAAAAAAATCAAATTGTGACAATAATACATTGACCAGAACAAAAAAATAAGTTTGTTATATATACGAGTATTAATAGTCGGGTTTTCTCAACAGACTAAAATTCCTACTCAGCGCCCTTTGAAATCTGATTCAAAGACTGATGTAAAGGTAACTCATATATTTTTTGTCTTATGACTTATTCTATATACTTACAGTAGGTATAAAGGTATATACAGTAGATAATGATAATGTTACAAACTCTTCTTCAGGTATACAATTATTTTTTATTAATTTCAGATAAATCCGAGTGCAGAAAGTGTGGTTGCTCCTACTTCAGATGTCTTTTCTGTAATTAAAATCCAATCATTTATTTGGCGATACTACCTTATTGCTATTCTTCAATAGCAAACGAATAATCTATTATCTGTAATTTTAGAATTCACCATCGTTTCAAGACAATACGTATCAAAATGGCCCTGAAACTATAACTGAAAATTCAAGCGATATTGACTGTAAAAATATAAATTTGCAGAATTACGACCCTGCTACATTAGGTAAATCACACAATAAGGCAATACTATAATTAGGTACTAGGTGAATTTTTTCCTCACGTTTTTATTTCTTGTTTTTACAGAGTACTCCCATCATGAAAAAGAGACATTCGGTAAGTAAATTTTAGCTTCAGGCATCTGGTTAGGAATTAAAGGCATCAAATATATCTACACTAATATTATAAAGAGGAAAACTTTGTTTGTAATGAATAGGCTGAAAAACTACTGGACCGATTTTAAAAATTCTTTCACCATTCGAAAGCTACATTATCCACAAGTAACATAGACTATATTTTATTTTGGAAAAAAATAGAGTTCCGTAATATATTTGGATTTTTCGGACACAAACTGAAAAAAATCAACCAAAAAGTTACTTATTTTGCGTACGCTGCCTAAACTACAAAAGATAGAACCATAAAATGTTTTAATTAATTGTAGATCTTATAAATATCTACAAAAAAGTCCGCGACACACTATACCTATCTATGTCGAGTGAGGCACAACAACCACATTTTTATTTAAAAATCTTGAATTTTTTTTGGTCTACATTTAAACGCGTTTTTTTTCTCATGCTATTAATCCTTATCAAAATAAATAATTTCATCAATAAGTACAGTTTATGTAGATAATATTTGGTCTTTGAATGATTAAAATTGGGCGTTTGGTTTTGAAGTTGTGGTGAAATTAAAATATTACGATTTCTGCTGCACGGCCCGGGACTGCAGGCAGAAGTGACACTTTTGCCGGGAGTAAGACTTAGTTAGCCGCTTTGCGGGCGGTCCTTTAGTTAGTTCTAATAGAGATATATTTAGTATCGGCTGTGCATCCGTGCGAAGCTGGGGCGGGTCGCTAGTTTAATAATAAATAGATTAGATACGTAATTTGGGGAGTCTTAGAATTACCTATGTTTATATCACCGTTGAGAATAGCGTCTAGCTTTGCTAACTTTCTTGTACTATTTTAGGGCCTAGCACGATAAGTCGTCCGCAAACTCCAGTGAAATCTTCTAGCAGACCACAAACTCCAAAGAGCCGGCCCCAAACGCCACGGCCTTTCAGTCGCCCCACTACGCCGAAACCACAAGCTGGAAGTCGCCCCACCACACCCGCACCACGAACCAATAGCCGCCCTACTACCCCGCGTCTGAATGCTCCGAGTAACACCAAAACACCCTCAACCACCCTAGCTTCTAATACAAGGGGTTTAACAACATTTACGAATAACCAGACAGCACTTGTAGCAAAAGAGGATGATGATATAAAATCGCTATACAATACCAAGCAGAGGCAATTTCATCGCATGAAAAAGGAATTGGACCTTAAGCAGGTAAGTAATGTACATTTTGTGAAATTTTCCGATGTGCCGAGCAACCGAATTATATTGCTAACTAACGTCTATGAAAGACTTAAGATTGCAATACAATATCTGTCTTAAAGCCACACAAGTTAACAGAGCTATTAAAAACAATCATAATAAAGCGAAATGCTACAGTAATTCAATTGTAATTTTCAGCAAGCAGTACTAGAATTATTTGAATGTCTTCGTGGTTTGCGAGAGCGCATGTCGCGCGAGGGTATTGTGTCCGGTGGCGGCGAGAGTTGTCAGCATCAGGAGCTGGTTGTGTTCAACGTGGCTGACTGGGCAGCCGACGAAGTTGCGCAACTGTGTCGCGACGCTACTGCCTCTTCCATGACCGACGGTGCTCTCGAAATGATCAACACTATTGCACCTATAGGTAAATGAGAAAAGAAGCATTTAAGAAATAATTGGCAGGTTAATTTGTTGTTCTGGTTGTGTTGTTGCTTCATTGCATTAACCAAATTGCTTTTGGTGATAAAACAACAAATACGTAGATAACTTATTAAGAAACTACTGCTATTGAATTGATATGGGATTACACCTTCCTAATCCAAAATTGATATTTTCTTTAAGTACTCGTTTTGTTTTCATTTTCATTTTACTACTTTACAAGCCGTGTTTTAAAATTCATTTTTCAGATGAAACCTCTCTAGAAGATTTGGAGGTTAAAGTGTCTAAGGTGCCTGCTCAATTAGCTGATCTATGTCTTCAGTCATTTACAGCACGTCAAGAACTAATTGACTGGGTTAAAGAACTCATCGACCGAAATGTAAGCAAATTCATCGTAACTTCATTTATGAAATAATTTGATCTGTGATAGAGTTAATGTCTGCTTTTAAATACTTACTAAGACTTAAAATTCAAAGTGATTCAATCGAAAATATTTATCAAAATTATTTTAACTCTATTGAAACCCAACAGGATATCGGAAGTAGCGAGGGTATTGAACGAATTGCTCAGTATAATGCTCAGGGGCTTGAGCTATGCGAGGCACTACGCGAATATAAGGGCAGAGCAGACATTGCTTTGGACACACTCACACAACTTTCTAAGTACATACTTCATTATTTTCAGTATTCTATTATTTCAATTTGTAATGTTTCCTTATTTTTGCTTATCTCTCTATCATCTTATTCTCAAATTTATTTTTAATAGGCGGGCAAGTAGAGAGCGGAATATGTTGATTGCAATAGGTGAGTCCCTGGTTCGCGAGATTGCACGTTTGCGTCAAGATCTAGAATCTCGTGCAATTATTGTCAGTGAAATGCGTGAAATTAGAGCTGAAACTGATACTGCCAAATCTTTAGAGGTAAGTTGCGATGAATTTTGTATTTCTTTTTAGTACTTAATACCTATTTCTTTTTTTGTCAGTACTTTCTACATCGCAATTTTAATGTCATCAGGAAGTACGTCGCGAGTTGGATGAAGAACGAGCTGCGAAGCAAGTAATGAAAGAAAAGCTTGCAAACTCCGAGTCACAACTCCGTCAACTTCGCATTCGTGTCACCAAAATGGACCGCCAATTACGTGAATCGGAGGCCAGCATCTCTAGCCTTACCGGGACTGTTAAAACTTTGGAAGATCAGGTAAGGAATAATTTTTTTTATTAAATTTACTATGAAATATGATTTTAATTTAAAACGAAACTTTATTTTAGAGTCGGCAACGTGAGGTTCAACTTGAGGCTCGTGCAAGAAAACTTAAAGAATCGCTGAAGACAGGTGAACTAGCTAGTAGTCAAATAGCGCATCAACGAGATTCACTTCAAACAGAGTGCGTATATTTTTTATTTTAAGAAATGTTTTTTTTTTATAATATCGTAGAACACTAATCAATTCAGTTTTATTTTTCAGGATAGCGGAACTTAAAGAACAAATTGAAAATATGACGGCTCAACACAAATCGGCTGTACAAGAATTAAAGGAACAACTCAAAGCTATGAAACAAGCTTTAGAGGAACAGAAAAGCTTAACGCAAGCTGAAGTAGAGCAAAAAGAAGCTATTCATAGAGCTCTTGAAGAAAAAGATAGTGCTATAGAAGAATTAAAAGCTAAAATAACTGAACTAGAGGAAAAAATACCTCATCCAGGCACGAGTGTAGATGGTTTATATCTGTTTTATTCCTAATTGTTAGAACTGACACTCACATTATTTGAATGTTTTAGATTTACCAACTGAAAGAGAAATGGACTTATGGGCGGAACTTCAAGCTACCAAAGACACGTTGAGAATCGCAGAAGAGGAAGTGGCTGCTTGTAAACGCGAAAAAGTAAAATTTTTGGAAACTCTTACGAAAATAACGGTAATGTCATTCTTATTTTTATATAAGTATTTTTAGATCTCTCATTTTTGTACTTTTTTTTTCCTTTCAGTCTCACATACCTGATGTATTTTTTACTTCGTCGGAAAGGTAATAGTAACTGACACTAGTAAACCCTGTTTCGCAGGAGTCCGAGAACAAAGTTGGCATGCAACAAAAATTGGCTGCTGAGTTATTGAGTAAAGAAGAAATAATAGCTAAGATGCAGATTCAGACACGGGAACTGACAAAAAATATAAAACTGAAGTAATTATAGCTGATGCTTATTTAATTATAATTCTATTGCTATTGATTATGGATAACACTAAAGAAATAAAACTATTTTTTGTAGTGAACAAAAGGTCATTCAATATGAACAATATGTTCATGATCTACAGGCACACAATAAATCAATGGTGAAAACTCAGGATGGTAATGCAAGCTACCAAGAATTACAACAAGAGGTATATTCACTAAAATTATAGTTTTATTTTTGGTAAAAAGAATCTTTGTAACTGAAAGCAAAACTTTTATTAGATAATGAAGCTGAGAATGGGTCTTCTAGAAGCGGTTCATCAAAAAGAGGAATTAAATGAAATGCTAATGCAAAAGGAACAACAACTAGAAGAACAAGACAAGACATCACGTGCCCAGGCAAGATTTATAAAGGTTACTTTATCCTTCATAGTATCCGATGTACTGACATTCTTTATAGTTCTTATTTTTACTTGTCCAAATTCCATTTAACTATTGCTGATAAAAGTGAACCACGACTTTAACTTGAAGGATTGTACAGGTCCGTGAAGAGCTCATCAATATGCTGAAGAATAAGGAAACTGAACAGAGTCGAGAGTTGACTGCACTCCAACAAGACCTTGAACATCGAATGAAAATTGTAGATGAAGTGAGATAGGACCCTTTTTTTTGTTCTATTATTTATTTTTTATAAATTAACAAGTACATTTATCGCTCTCAAAATGAACGAAAGACACACTGAGATGAAAATCTTATCGACATTGTATTTCTAGTTGTAATCACCGGTGTTTATCTCAGACAGCGCAGACCATACCGTGGAACGATTTCACAAGTTTGTCGGTTGGCATTTAGATGAACAAGTTTCCTGATTTTTAACAACTATAAAATCCACGAGAAATGATGGATGATCTAAATGATCTAAAAAGAAAACTTTTTCTATTTATTATAAAAAGCAGGTAAGTACTTCATGAAATTAATGAGTGAACTTTTCTAGGTCAATAAACAAATAGCCGCGAAAGCCGACGAGATACAAGAGCTGTTCACCACATTGGAGAACAAGCAGCAGCAGATTCACCGATTGGAAAAGATCGTACTGGCATTGGAGGAGCAACAGCGACGTGCGCAGGCGCAACGGACGAGGCACGAGGAGAAAATTGCCGCACTCGAACACGAACTCGCAGCGGGTGGGAATCGACGAGAACGGTAAAAAGTTTAAGAACAAAAAGAATATTTATTTGAAAGAATGCATGACAACATACAAATTACTCGTACCTAATTATTTGTTCAAAGTTCTACAAGTATGATGTCTGTCAAAATATTATATAGTAGGACACTTATGAGAACTCCTTAGTAATTATTGGAATAAAAGCACGAAAACCACGAGAGAGCCCCGAATTCTTTTCACAGCAACTAAGGCTGTTACTGTCTTTCAGACTCCAAGCTTTGCTTGTGACCTGTGACAAAAAGCAAAGTCTATTTCTAAAGATTTATCATTCTCAATAAATTGACTCAATATTTATCTTTTGTTGCAGGAAATTTCTATTCTTCTGAAAGAAATTAGCTACGAACAATAAATTTTAAATTTGCCAGTGTAGTCTGTGTATGTAAGTGCTGTTTCTTATAACTTTTTGTGTTGGTTTTGATAAAAAGTATATACCTACACAAAAATGTACTGTACTTTCCTTTTTTCATTAATCCTATCTGGAGTGAGTGAGCTTTCTTACATCTTGGGTAGATATGATTTCCAACCCATTGCAAAATAGGGTTAGGGAAAAGTAGGATCGACCAAAAACATCAGAAGAGAGTATGAACGTATAACAGAGGCTTAAAAAATTAAAAAATATTAAAATGTAGGTACTGAGAACGCTACTGGGAAAATCGCCAGGGTGGACAATTGTGACAACTAGTTATAATTGTCCATCCTGTAGTAATAAAGTAATAATGATAAATATATAAATTTGGGAATCTCCTTTTCCTAACAGCTGAACGTGGCCTGTCAGTCTTTCAAGATTACTGGCTCTGTCTACCCCGCAAGGGGTAATATAGATGTGATTATATGAATGAATGAACAATTTTTTATTAGTATTTTCTTAAATTCTTAAAAATTTTAAATTCTTAAATATTTATATATAAAATAGAAATATTATATACTAGCTGTTGCCCACGACTTCGTCCGCGTAAATTTCGAGTTGAATCTAAAAATAAAATAATTTTAATACAAAAAAAATATCTTGTTTTTGTTTGGGCTCGAACTTGGACCGCCAAAGACGCACCAACCACTGGACCATTGAGGCCGCTGCGGTGGTGTCGAAATTAAAGTAAACAAATAAACCAAAAATCTTTTTACGTGAGAATCACGCATGTTATATGCGGCAAAATCAGGATATTATCAAACTGATTTTCACTTATATTTATTTATGTTATAGTTATAATGCTGTCGTACAATGATAAATAACTTTGAATTTTAAATTTCCTTACTTATTTGCAGGCAACCTCATGCATTGAGTTCATTGAAATGACGATAACTTTTTTTTTAGTGAACCGATTTTGGTGAAACAAACTTTAAATGTTTTTCTGAGTTAAAAAAAGCAATTGGTGAAAGTTTGAAGTAAATCGGTTCAGTACTTTCGGAAATAAGCGTGATCATATCAGACAGAAAGACAGAGACAAAAAATTAAAAAAAAAAATTTGCTTTCTATTATTCATTCTAAGTGTATCCTCTATCCATTTCAGTCAAAAATAATAAATGTACAGACAAAATATTTTTACTGTATAATTACTGCTTTTTGCATGAGAATGAAGGTGAGTGGGTGTATATCCAGCGTTTTTAAGCTGGTGTGTAAAGATTCAGGTATGATTTCTGTAGAAGATATCACGATAGGGACTATTTTTACTGTATCTACACGCCACTGACTTTTAAGTTCTATAGCAAGGTCTGTATATTTTTTCTGTTTGAGTAGATGAGAGATTGTGTGTGTTTGGGATTGCTACATCCATTAAATATACTTTATAAAGTGTAATGTCCGGTATATTATAATGTCTGTTAGTATGGTCCTGTTTCCAATACCTACAGCTACAGCACTCAGGGGAATCCAGAATTACTTGAGGTTTGTATTTATGGTAAGCAATTTGTGTAATCAGGGATAATGATTGATGAATGGCTGCAACCTTATTAATATTAAAACGTGATCATTAAAACGATAGAAGGAGAAAAATAAACATGGACTTATTTTCACATTTTTAACCTACAAAATTTAACAAAACTTAATCAGTGTAAAGAAGTAATTGTTTAGCCGCTTATTAACATTACACGATTTTGTCTTATTACCGATGATTAGCTGAAAAAAACGATTTTAAAAATTAACTGTTTTAAAAATAAACTATCAAAACGCTCGCCATTTGATAGCAGAGACTTTTCGACCGACCATGAATAAGTACTCGTTTCTTGTGTCTTTAGTGTATTAGTGACTGAACGAAAAGTTGAAAAACATTTAAGTATGTAAACCATGTTACGTTAACAGGCGGCTAAAGGGGCATCTTGTTCGTAAATGCAGCTTCGTAGAAATTGTAAACAATTTAAGTTCTTCGTATTTGATTTGAATATTTTTTAGAAAGGCCAACTCAAATTTTTCTTCGATGAGCAATGCTCTGCTGATGATGTGTGGTGCGTTCTCAAGACCTCCCTCTCTAAGATTGCTCTGCGGCGTTCCAGTTGCGTGCGCACGCGGTCTTCTCTTTCTAGCTGGAGACTCTGTGCGAGCACAGCGCTCTCTAGGCGGAGCACCCGGGTTCGCTCGGCCTGCAGAGCTGTCCAAGTCTCCGCAGCGTTTGCACACATTGATGACAACGATCGAGACACCTGCATAAGAAAATAACCAGTTTAAGAAAATATCAGTAACATTTAGAAATACCTAATCACATTTTCTAAAAATCGATTAGCGCATCTTGGATCTAATCTAGCTAAAGCTCCGAACTCTGAATGATTACTATACGATAAAACTGAACATAGAATCCCAACATGCGAGAATATTTTTTGTCAACCCTATTCTGTAAAAAATAAATAAATACCAAATTATGTACAAAAATTAATATATATATATATTAAAGTATATCAATTTATATAAATATGTATGTCGGTCACTAGGTCGATGGCAATAAAGCCTACCTCTGCATGACAACTGCCATCTAACGACGATGGTTCGGAGGCGTTTCCCTCGACCAGCGAGCTGAGGTCCCGCCTAGCCTTTAGGATTCTGGCGAACAGCGAGGCAGCCCGCTCGTGTCTCTCCAACATCAGCGCTCTTGAAGCTGCCGCCGTCACTAGTGCGTTACGCTCGCGCGATAGAGAGTCCACTTGCATGTGTAAGTCCAATAGCTGTCACACAAAAACTATTATTGACACTAGTGTACACCCGCAGCTCCGCCCGCGTTATCTCCCCCTAGAATACACAATCCAAATTCCAAGTCTCTAAACCCAGCGGTTTAGGCGGTGCGTGCGGTAATTTATCTGAATAGTCTTCAAACAGTCTATAATATAGTATAATATAGTAGATGATGAAGATGTACAAAATTAGATTAATTTAATTTAAGTTATTTTAAACTATAACGTTTACTACTTACATTTAAAATTTGTAACATTTGGGCAATTCGATGGACTGCGAAAATTAAACCAATCCACAAATCAGAAAGATTAATTGAACAATCATGCAAGTCGGCGCTTGCCTGCGACAACGTCTGACCGCTAGACAAACAAGGTACCAAACAAAAAAGGTTGTACCTATGTTCCGCTAATATCAAATGCAAATCGTTAAAAAATATATGTCATAGGAATAACAATTTTAAAGTACCTATCAGTGATTTAAATTTTGCTACTAAAATGTTAGTAACCTATACACGAAAATTTTAATTAATTTAAAACTATTATATTATTAACACTTAAGATTTTAATTTAGCAACATTTTCTACGAAAAAATAATAAGCAGTTAAAAAAAGCTTATTTTAAAAAAATTACTAAAAGATTATGTCTGTTATTTTTTTATGCCGCTAAGCCCACCTCTATCTGTTGTTGTCCTTTATATTAAGAAACAACATTTCCCAACTAAACAAACAATAAATAATATTTATGTCTTACTTCTGTCTGCAATTCTTGGAAGGGAATTTCTTTTGAATAACAATTATAATTTCTTAAGCGTTTGACCTCGAGCCGAAGAGATGTCAGTTGTTTTTCATAATGAGATGCATTTTGTTGCCTGAAATGAAAATATTAAAATAAATTAAATTAACGAAATGGTTCAATGATTTTTAAAGTTAAAGGGATTTTATGACTGCCATTCCGAATTACGACAGTCATCTATTCAGAAAGAGTCCTTTTTTTTCAATTTAATTCTCCTTTTATATATAATAGTTTAGTTTAACTCAAAAATTTTCGTTTATTTTCCTTTTCTAACTCAAATCAGTAATCATTTAACTGAAAAAACTTACATTACTTGTTCATTTTCCTTCAGCTGTTGAATTATATTCTGTAATTTAGAAATTTTCTTTTCTCGCTCTAAAAGCTCCGCAGCCATTTTATCCTGAAGTGAGTCGTCCACTTCCCCTTGCTAAAATAATAAGCAGTTTTAAAAAAAAGTAGGAAGTAACAATCTTAAGAAGACTTATATAAGTTTTAGAATTTATACATACCGCAATTTTATTTAACGAATTGAAAAAGTTATCTTTGTCAGCTCTACATTGCTTAAGCTCATCTTCAGTGCGCGCTAAAGCTTGTCTAGTATATTGGAGTTCAGTCCAAATTTCTGTTTCTCTATCAGTGGGCTCCGACTCTTTAAAATAATTGTAGAACAGTTAATTGTTTTCTGAAAGACTAAAATAAAAAACAATGACTTCTAATATATATTTACCTATAGACGGCAGAAACTCTACACAACGATTCCGTTCAATGTCAACTAGTTTAGCTGATCGTTCACGATATATTTGTAACTGATTTTCTAATTCCTTTATACGAGTTTCATATTGTGGCATTCGACTCTCCGCTGCTAACCTGTTTCTTTCCTAGAAAAGTCATATTCAATACTAAGTATTATCAAATAACCGTGAATATACTCGTATTTGGTTTATTTAAATACCGCAATTTCATACTACCTCTGACTACATAAACACAAGTAGTACCAATAATAGTACTACTAATACATTACCTTAAATTATTTAAAATCACCAACACCTGAGATACACCTGAGAGACCCATAAAAAAAGATGATCCAGACTTAAAAGTGTATCTATTTACATAAATCTATATAGAAATGAGAACATCGCATTATTAGCGTTGTATGGTTGTTTGAGATCGCATTCGCACCTGCTCAGCCACCTTGGCCGCCAGAGAGTCGATCCGCGCCCGCTGTTCCGCCTCCCGCGTCGCCGCCGCCTTCTCCGCCAGGTCCCCTTGCTCGCGCAGTTCCTTCACCCTTAAAAGGTTTCGGATGTCTTTTAACTTCCAGAACTCTTGGTATAAAAATGAAACAAAAATAAATTTAAAAAACCTAAGCTCGAGAGCGTCACGCTGGCGAGACAAAGCCTCGATCGTCATTTCCCCAGTTTTCGACATCTCGATCAACTTCCTTGACCGGGCGTCGTAACTGGTCTCTCGATGGCGGTACTGCAAAAAAATTGTAAAGGACTTTAAATAATTATTTACATTAAATATATTAACACATCTTTTTAAGAACTATTCACGCATTTGAGTTTCTTAAAAACCTGCTCACAAAAATAATAATTCAATCCATAATTTTTTTGTTTCTATCCAGCCAAGTTACTTAACCTTCATTATATACGAAACTTTGAGAACAGACTTAAATTGACCATGATTTCTATTATCTCCAAATGTCTTTTGGAATAAACTCTTACTCAACAATAGAGTCATGTTAGAAATGCGAGACTACCACTTTTTCTCTAAACAAAATGGAACAAGCAACGAAATACAGTAATGCGATTTCAGAATTCGATTGATCGGATTCAGATCGCAATGAAGATTGTCACTTCACTGCCTTCTGGGATTGATGTGCGTGACTGTTTACGAGTTGCTCGAGGTCTTTGTGCTTGCGGCGCGCTGCCTCCAAGTCTGCGCGCGTCTCTTTCAGCTGCCGCTCCAACGTGGCAATGCGCCCGCGCGCCACACGCAGCATGCTTTCGGCGGCCGCGACCACCTCCTTCAGTGACTCCCGCGCATTGCGCTCCTTTGTCAACTCGTCGTTCAGTTTCTGATCCAACGAAACAAAATTGCAAATAATTTTTATTTTTAAACTAACCAATTTATTTAAGCAAGCCCAAATCGAAAGATTATTTACAGTATGATAGGTAAATGTATTAACAGTAACTAATTTTGGAAATATTACCCAAAGATTTGAACTTATTACTTTCTCCATTTTTGTTGACAACCGTGAAAACGCCAACAAGGTTTTCTATTATTCTTCCACTTTAGAGTAATCTAATAGGTTAAATATCTACAATTATATATATATATATCATTATCTATAAGTATAAACATATATATCCAACAGTGGCAAATATGGTTAATAATATAATTACTTGATAACTAAGTCCTTCAGAAAGATGATCTTTAGTCCCATCAGTGGTCTCTTTTCTGTTGACGTCTTCCAGTCTATGCTGTAGCACTAAATTCTCTTTTTGCAGTCGATCTATTTTCTTTATCATCGTCTCGCGATCTAACCAAGGGATCCTTAATAAAAATAAAAGTAAAAGATATAAATATATTTAACAATAAGTCATGCTCTACTTTTTCCTGGTTTGGCTAGCAGTTTATGTTAGTGATGTGAAAGGCACATTTTCTTTGTAATTTAAGATTAGATTCCACCGTGAACCAACATATTAATTACTCGTCACTGAAAAACAGTTACATATATATAAAATACAAAAAAAAAAACATAATACTTACTTAGCCAAGTCTATACAGTAATTAACTTTTGACTTCAAATTTTCAGCGATTCCTGCCAGTAATCTGTGAAGTTTTTCGGTTTCAGCATCCCATTCAGCATTTTTTGCATTCTGCAAGGCAATCAATTTCTGTTTGTGTTTTTTAATACTATCAATTTTAATAATAGCTTAGCTTCTTAATAAAAGTGTAGCTACTACTGCTGAAGAAGAAGAAGAAGAGAACGTCAGAAAGCTTGATCTTACGAGTACAATTATATACGAACATTACGGTACTTGGCTCGTATAACATTGAGAAGCTCAATTCGTCGCGCCATCAACTCTGCACCCACTCCTAACACCTCTTCAGGAATTTGATTCAATTGTGCATTCAACTGCTGTAAAATCTGTAGACCTGCAACAGAACATACATTTTAAACCGTTTAAAATCTATAGCATAAAGTTTAGCATAAGATCCAAAAAAGGGAACATTTCTACTTTTTAAACTCAAAGTCTGTTACAGTTCCATCGTATCATTTATAACATCGTTCATCTTTGCAGTTGTTCTTCCGGGAGAGAATCTCGTTTATCTTGTCCTTATTTCTTATGATAAAAAAGGTGTAGGCAACCTTCTTACCAAGGCCTCCATGCGCCTCCATTGTTTGGGAATTATTTTACCAAAAACAGTTGTTAGATAGTTTTTTTCTTCTCGTCACGCTTTTTTACTACACATGAGAAAAATTTACTAAATAAGTTTTACTTTCAGAATCCAAAAATCAAAGCTACGTACTAAAAAGGCCGTTGATATCCGGATTAAGTGGAAGGTCCAAGTCTTCTCGTATCAACAGCAGCAGGTCATGCGGAGGCCAACCCGTCACCGACACCACCCGGACTTCACCCAGAGTCTCATCTTTAGTCCCCAGACGCATCTCCATCTCCCTCAACGAAGCATAGAGTTCTAGCACAACGTTCTGGAATGCAATATACTCGTAGCTTAAATATCTAAGGGATGTGGTATATTTTATAATTACGTGTTATTTTTTACTTCTTGATAAAGCAATGTAATAAGTTTTACGAAAAATAATTTACAGAGGCGTTCTGCTTCCCCGGGAAAGAGACGTGATAATATGGATACATATTTTTTCCTCGGTGACGTAACTAATTGCAACTATTGTTACTGAGATATTTGTATCTTTCCTTCAAATACAAATCAGAAAGGGCCGACATGTCAACATCATAAAAGCCCTCCTAAAAATAAGAATTAAACAAAACTTTTGTTATAATATATAAAATATTTATGTGTACATACTTGCTGTGGAATTAACATTTTCTTTTGCTTA
The DNA here is from genome assembly GCF_032362555.1 of Amyelois transitella. Classification (NCBI taxonomy): domain Eukaryota; kingdom Metazoa; phylum Arthropoda; class Insecta; order Lepidoptera; family Pyralidae; genus Amyelois; species Amyelois transitella. The sequence continues at coordinate 4,642,324 of NC_083509.1, forward strand.
AGAAACTCTCGTTTCTTTGTAGCTACCGATCTCATCAGTTTTCCTGCCATTGCATGTATTGACGCCTTTTCTGCAAAATTCCAAAATTATATTTGAAAATTACTTTCAACTGATTGTCATCTAGATATAACACGAAGATATTCTATTATTACCCACACCAAGGTTCTCCGCTTAACCCAATGGTAGACTGTTAGATAATGCTATTAGCATTAAGTCCGCCTATTGTACTTTACAAATTGTAATTGTTACAATAAAGAATAAATAAATAAATAAAATATTCTCACCGGCACTATACAATATTTTGCACAAACCTTGGTCGAGACAAGATGCGTCGCTCATTATGCTATGAGTTTCTGGTGCAGATACACTCGATTCAGCCAACGCCATCTTATCTATTGATTTTCTTGGTGTTTCCTAAATTTGAAGAAAGTTTAATACACTGGCACTGAATGATGGTTTTGAGAGTTAAAATTAGTCAGTAAAAGAACAACTTAACAATCAACCTATAATAAGGAGAAAAGAGAAAAAATAAAAAGGCCCTATTATCTTCATTTTGGTTTGGGTTTAGTATGATAACCCAATTAACCTCCACAAATGCTTTGACCGTTATATCAACAACCTCAGAATATTGATAACAAATACTGTCCTCGAATGAAGGTTTTCATTGTCGCCAGATACGTGCATTTCATAGAGACCTTCCTGAATTATTCAAAAAATGTAGTAAAAAAATTTACCATTGATGGAGATAAGCTTTGACATCTTCTATCGCCAATAGTCCTTCCGCCAGGGCTCTAGAATGATAATGGTGAGCTTAAATACGTATATTTATTTAACCGGTTCCCAAATACATCTTTTGTATCAGTTAAGGCAGTACGTAACACATGTCAAAAAAAAACAAAATGAATCATGATTTAAGATGCAGTTCTTAGAACACTGCGGGCGTGCGGAATGATTCTGGATGGTTATCTGAATGCAATCAAAATACCATGTAATGTATACATATTACATGCGAAACAAAATAGCCGCATCTTAATTTCCACCAGATATATTATTTAATAAGATATACTTATAAAATAATATATACTTCCTGGACTATAATTTTCCTAGTTCTAGTAGATCTAGATAGAGACTATCTAATGCACTTTATAGATTTTAAGTATTTAAAATCAGTATATCTTAGAATACATACCGGTGTTCTATTGATTGGGGGGTTCACTGAATGAGCCCTCTTGTTTAAGTTTGGCCGAACTCGCTTTTTCAATGGGGGTGCAGTGTCCGGTCCTAGACATCAGTTTTAAAGTTATATTATTCGGCATTTTTTGTTCAGTATATAATAGATATAATAAAAACGTTAATCTCTAAACCCAAATAACATTTTACTGTCGTCCTCGTTTTTATAATTTTCGGTTTCATTCATCTAACTGTCGACGAACTTATATTAAAATAGTGCGTGGAGGACGTGGATAAAGCAAAAAAAAATATGTAGAGATCCCGAAAAGTGGAAAGATTAAGACTCTGCCTGCCTGCCCGAGAGACGTGATCATGATCATAAGTGTTTATGTATTTTAAGTTATTTTCTTTGTATTCGTCGTTCTTCTGCTTGACCACAGCTCAAGTTAGGATGTTGTTCCGGTGCTCTAGGCTAGTGCTTACATTACGACATTTTAATACGATATAGAGGACTATTAGTGCAACTAGCTATATTTAATAAAATTACATACATACATACATATGATCACGTCTATATCCCTTGCGGGGTAGACAGAGCCAACAGTCTTGAAAAGACTGAATGGCCACGTTCAGCTATTTGGCTTAATGATAGAACCGAGATTCAAATAGTGACAGGTTGCTAGCCCATCGCCTAAAGGAGGAATCCTAAGTTTATAAGCCTATCCCTTAGTCGCCTTTTACGACATCCATGGGAAAGAGATGGAGTGGTCCTATTCTTTTTTGTAATAGTGCCGGGAACCACACGGCACTAATAAAATTAGATTTAGGTATATCAAGAGCATGAACACCGTTGCGTCCGGACAAAGTAAAGTGTTTTTCCACTTGGATTATTGGTTATCATGGCCCCGCTCCCTTTATTGGCTGATATGATAAAAATAAGATTACCGCTAAACAGGTCACTATTATTACCACAGTAAAATTCTTCTTACTTACACACATCACCGACCACATACTGTTTCACTTTAAAGATGACAAACATTACAAAGCCTTAAATAAAGAATTACATATCATCCATCAACATCCACCTCAGTTTGGTCGACTCGAAAGGTTCGACTGACAGGGAATGCCTTTTGGCATTAAGTCCACTTGTACATTTTACGTGCATAAAGTGTAAATTAATAAATAAATAAAATATCAGCTTTTGCTTGCGAAATTTCGAGGTACTCTTGACAATAAGTAGAGTTCTTAGTGACATGAAAGTGAAACATATAACAGTTTTTCTATAATAAAAACCGCATCATATGAAAATAAGTCTTTTATAATAGTTTATTTACATTTTACATTTTGATATCTATGTGGCGCTCAAAAAGCCTCGATCCCAGATAATTATAAGAATACCTATCCTTTAAGAACGTGTAATGTACAGACAAACTTAGGCTTACCAGAACGACCAGTAGGCTGCCGTGTGGCAGGCATCAGCCCAGATCTCAACATTGTAAATTTAATTTCCCCTTTTTTTAAATAATTTTGTAATAAAGGACAAATATTTAACTTAAAATTTCTTAAATATCAATTATGTTGACATATTGACAAAAATATATAGAAGAATGAGAAAAATGTCAATCTAATAAAAGATAAAAAATATTTTTGTTAAATGCTGAAATAAATACTTTTTTAATTTAGAAAGAAAGAAACCAAGAAATAGATTATTTAATATTTACAATATCAAAAAGTGATAATTGTTTTTAGGGAGAGCTCCCTCTCCAGAGAGATGAAGACGCGACTGAGACTTACACGGATGACGTGATAACTTTTCGTACCAACCTTCAGTAAGCACGAAAATGTTTACATATTATACTGATGGTTTATGTCTAATAGTACCTTGGTATTTTTTTGCCAAGAACCGTACAAATATTAGCCAAAAAGATAGATATTGCAGACGTATTTACATGACCTCGGTTTTCGATGGCCGCCAAATCCCGGCAAAATAATCACAAGTACGTATCGATAACAGTTTTCAGTAATATTTGCAAAACAAACCTTAAATATAAACTCGATAATGTGTGCTATTTATATGATAGTATTCTAACCGATAAGAACACCACCTAACTCCTGCGTTGCTATATAAAATCTGGCAAATGTCACTGAATTTCTACTTTACTTTGGAAACAGTACCTTATTTTGTGTTAGGTACGCTGCTAAATATGTCAATAAAGAACTTCCTTTTTTATTAAGTGGCCTTTAGCCGAAGTAGTAAAAGCCCAATATAAAATCAAACTTTCATCTAATAGAAAAGATAATACAACCACAACGTACGATTCCAAGATGATTTTAAGACTAAAAGTATATTGATACTTCAACTTAACTCTAAACGAAAACGTTTATGGTGGTGGACTGGTAGATTATAAGATTTGATCATATGTTGATGTCATTTGTTGCAGTGCAGATCACGCCAGAAATCAGCACATATCTCTTTCATTTCACAAAAAAACATCGAATATTGCCATAATGCATTATGAATGTTTACGATATTTGCGATGTTACTCTTTAAAATTTTGCATATTTAGAAGGACATGAGTAACTTTTTATACTATGCCATCCTTGAAAAATGGCCCATTTACTACGCTAGATATCATGACTAATGCATATTTTAGATTGATCACAAGGGAGAACTGCCGCTAAGTAATATAATTTCTATGACTTTTCGCGGCTATTTTTCCATGAGAAGGCGTGCTAAATTATTTGTGAAACGAAATTATTTTCCGTTTGTTCCAGTAGCGTTGCCAATTAGTTGCCAATTGGAAAATATAAGAATGTCTTACATCTTCAGCTGAAATAATAAACTTGCGTAAAAACCCCGTTGTTGTTATTGTGACAAATACTAAAGTCCCCGATTGACATGATAATTTAATTCTTATAATCACTTTTCATGGGGTATTTAACATCATTTGTCATGTTTTAGTTGTAATTGTAATAATTTAAATTAGATATTTTTATACTATATAAAATCTATATAATTAATAAATTTAAAACTATTGAAAGCCACTTCTTTAAAAATAAAAGAAAATATTTATCGCGCGACATAAAATATCAGCGATAACTAAGTCACATGCGATACGAAAGAAGATTATTTTCAGAAATATGTTTTGTGAAAATAAACTTCTTTTTTAAGTTTGTACATTTAATTCGGCTTTTATGAACTTGAAGATTCTAGTTTTTTAAAGAAATTTGTCCTTTACAAATTAAAATACATACATGCCTACTAATCATAAATTCTTGCAAATCGAGAATAGAAGAATTTCAAAGACCGAGACCAAACACAGAATAAAAAATCCTGTACACGTTGACAAATACCAGAAAGTAACTAACAAAGATTTTATTCTGAGATTTCGTAGTCACTCCACCCGAAATAAAGCGAAGAAAGTATGTATTAAAAAGTGATTTTATCTCCACGTCTCTATCTCTGTATAGTAACGTCACTCATAAACGAGTCGTATATTGAACAGAGATATTTCGGAACTTGAGCCTACGCACATAACGCCGTTCGGCCGTGACCTTAATGAACTAGCGCCCGTTATTGGCAAAAGATTCGGAATAAAGAACAAGATTTGGTTAAATTAATAAAAATTTATGAACTAAAAATATATAAAAGGTGTATTTTGGATAGTTTTATTTTCTAGGTAATTATATCAGCTGAGCAGTTTTTGTATATTTTCTAAATAACTATTTGGTTTGAAAGCAAAAGTGGACTTATTTTACTGATTAAAATCATAAAAAATGGGCGATAAAATACCTATTCGTTATTAGTAATTTTCCAATAAAACCAGCAGAAGAGACTTATTGTAAGCAATGCGAGTGAAGAATGGCTGCTGTGAGAACAACCGACAACCCAGCACTCACATGCTCGTCGCCTAACAATTGAGCCGCTCGCTTATCGGCGGAGACTCCGTCGATAAGCCCGAGAGTGCGCGCGCGCAGCCAGTGCCGCGACGCCCGCCGCATTAGCCCACCGCACACACTGCGCCGCTCAACAGTGCACGTTTCAACACTAAATAATATTATACAACGGCTATGAGCCTGAACCGTTGCCGGCAAGTGTTTACAAAACTTTGGTGTTGTGACCCGTTGCTTTATTTTAACCTGTGCGCTTGAACAGAAGCAAGACACTGCACATCGGGTAAGTCAATTTCAATTGAATCATTTTCAGAATGGTAACATCATTTTCAACAATAGCTAGACGAGATATAATTTGTAGGAGTTCGCACCGTTTTCGTGAGGCTATTAACCGAATTAGCGGGGCCGATGAAACAAAACAAAAATAAACCGGCATAGCGCTGGTAGAGGCGCAGTCGTCACGAGTTCACGCGCTGCCGCCGGCATGTTTATTTGTTTATTTGCAATCGTGGACATAGGTACTTATTTATTCTTCAGCTCTTCAGGTGCGATTGTAAAAATGTTAAAAAAAATTGCACCTTTATCTCTCCGCAGCGATTTATATGTATATGATAGCGCTCTAGATTTTGTACTTGCATTTATTATTTACCAGCGATTAGTTACCTGGCTTCGTACAGGTAACATTTTTACATACTTATATATTCCTCTTCAATCACTTTTTCTATTAGGAAAAACTGCATCGAAATCCGTTATGTAGTTTTAAAGACATAGGAAAGGACTCGGGCAGCGACTGTGTTTTATAATATGAGTGATTAAAAATAGTCATAAAATCGTAGTCAAAAATACATGGACAAAATCAATAAAGTGCATATCCCAACTGAACTTCAGAGCCTGAGGATGCTATTATATAAGATTATACAAAAATATAAGAGTGTCAAATACATAAATGAGTCACTTGTGTTGTCTCCCCAACCACAAAGAAAACGTATGGAGTAACGTAAAAGGTCTAGCTGTTGTCCACTCCGCACCACTTGTTACATGAAACTCCACAAATATACAAGTATTTGACACATGGTTACCTTTTACCATGTGTTATGTGTTTGTGTTTGGCTGCGTTGGTTTGTGACATGCGTCAACCGCGCGTGCCTACCCACAGAGGCTACCCAACCAGAAAGCATTGCACGTTTATTTTCTCTGACCTTTCTATTTTCACTCATCTCTGTTACAATGAAAATGATATTTGTGAAATCTATGTCACAATGAACAAAATAACTTTGTAACATTTTCACCATTACAACAAATGCACCGAACGAATCGTGGCCTAATGGGCAGACCAGGCCTAATAAAAAGAAATAAGTAGGTAACTAAGTACCTGCTTTAGATTGATTTTGTTATGGTAGAAAAGCCAATTGTATTATTTTCACATTAATGTATATTTACAGTTATTAATAAGGTAGATAATTAAGGGTATAATTTTTTAGTTTTTCAAAATGCATAGTACTTACCTATAGGTCAGTGAACTGTGTGTCAACAACTTTCTAGTTTCCGCGGTCTCTACACTAACTTCCGACCACTAGGTGGCTTTATTATTATTTGTTTGTTACTAATTTATATAATAACCCTTATTAAGGAAACACACAACATCATCTTACTGGCGTTAGACTCAGTTGTGTCCTCAGCTCTCCGGAGAGGACCTCGAGGTGCAGCGCCTATGACGGTTTACATGAAGTAATTTACGTCTGACATCTGCAAACTTTGCAAAGCTTATACGCTATAAGTATACATAAACATATCGATGAATATAATAAATTGAAATAATTTACTCTCTAGGAATATCTAGGTAGACACACTACCAAATTTATGATGCTCAATGGATTCTAAACATATGTATGCATTCGTACATTCTAAAATCGAATCACTTAAATATTGTATCATAATGGGAAGTGATAAACCATTTAATGAGTTTTAGTGTTACTAACTTACCATGTCATAACACTTTCGTCAAGCATTAGAAACTTATTATATGGTAGAAAAGTTTACTTTGAACGAAGGCCATGCGTAATATTACAATAGTAAACTAGTAGTACTTACATAAGTTAATAAATACTTCGACTGTATGTACGAAATTGGATTCTTTCTTTCATACATATGTATAGAGAGTGACATTTAGATATTCTGTTCTAGATCTTTTACCCTATTCACGAGAAGGTATATGAATATAATTGTATAGTATATATATAGTAGATTACTTATACTCGTACGCAGATTTCAATTGTATGTCATTAGATAAAAAAAATATTATTTTTATTTTGTTCCAACCTAATATACCTTTTATTATGACAACAAAAGACAGCTGAGATTACCGGTAGAGCAACGTAATCAATTCCCATAGCAAACGTTTACTTGAAGAACAGATTTTGTAATGATAATAGTAATTATTTAGACATGTAAAATATCATACAGTTCTATTCATTCTGTTAGGACCTTTAGGACCTGTTTAGTTACCTGCGTTTTGGAACAAAAAGCTCAGAATACTATCGGATATTCGCTATCATTAATTTAACATCTCACACAAATGTTTGCATGAAGAGAGGTTTTTTATTTCAAGCACTCGTTTACATTTCTTGTTAGAAGAAGCGCGGCGTAGTTAATCAAAACAAATAAAAAAATGAGGTCAATGCTGCCTACAGATAGAATAGTGTCTTCCTCTTCTCCTGTCTGTATTTCTAGTCGATTTGGGTCATTAACAAATTCCAACAAAGTGAGGTTATTCTTTTTAGATATTTTTATTTGTTAAACATTATTACTTTATATTTAATTAAGCCTCAAGTTAAACATTTTAGTGACCTTGTCTTGGGATATTTGTTATTTTATTTAGTAATAGACTTTTCGTTTATTTATACATATTTATAAAATTTCAGGACAGGGTCGTTTAATGAACAATTTAATCTTCAATCTCAACCAACATCCTAACCATTAAATATTAGCCACAAAATATAAGCCCCTATTAAAAATAACTCCCCTTGGTTATTGCCCAGCAGACTAAACAACATGGCCAGCTTAACTTCTAAAGTCAAAACAATAATAGCTGTTCTGAGTCTTCGATACTGGATGATAAAAGATGACATTAGAAATCTAGAGCTTAGCAGTGTGATGGTATTCAGTTACCAATACAATTGTATCGTTGAACCGAGCCGAGCAGTCACAAAAACAGCAAGTCAGATAAATAGAGCGCGAAGTTTCACTTGTAAAGAACCTACACCGTTACCTGTTTTAAGGTATATTCGTCGTTAACCGTTATAAATACAGAAGACTAAACATAAATAAAATATTATTTTGTGAAATGAATATAAATTGCCTTGGCATACCACACAGTTACCTATATCTGAGGTTACCTAAGCTAACGCACAGAATTCTAGCGTGCTTGAGCGTTATATATAATTATATAGCTATTAACTAAATGTTTATAATATTTTTGCATATTAAAATTAAAACCTTCTGAAAAGTGTCCAATGTAGGAATATAAATTACAATTTGAATTTTATTTTATAACATTAAAGCGGTTCCCCAATCTTCATTAAGTCTACTTGTAGACTATCTAAGTACTTGTACTTACATATGTAGTTACATGAAAACAGGTGAAGTCGTGGGCCAAATTTGAAATCTGTGCAGACGGTATTAGGTACTTAATGTAAAAATGCATCTATGTCCAAATACACCATTGGCTCTTGGGCCCGCCTCAATTGGCGGAGATCACCCATTAATTTCTAAGTGCTATTTTCCTCTACTGAACTCAGTACAATCATTCATCTACAATGTATCAGACAGTTTGTAATCTCATAAATCGCCACCTTGATTCAAATTTATGCTACATATTTAGTTAATTAATATGTTAATCCAAATTTATTTATAGTGTGGCATCTTATTGACGTAAAAAGCCTTGTTTTTCCTCACAATCCCCATATAAAGCGGATTTTGATAGAAATACGCCATAGTGTCTAATTAACGAGATTCATAGCGGAGGTGTAAATAACGTAAATAACGCGATAAATTAAGGTGATTTTTGAATAGCAGAGATGAACAGTTCATGAAGTGTAATTAGCCTTTTCTTGAGTTTCTAGTGGTGGGATTAATAATAATATACATAGTAAATAAGAAAACAGTAATTAAACTTTCAATACAATTTTAAAAACTGAAATAACACTAAGTAGTATTTACAGTTTATTTTGTTTTTTTAAGATATCTTAATGCATAGTAATAGAAAAAAATCTTCAAATTTCGATAAAGCAATAAAAACTGTAAAGTCTGAAATTTTTCAAGGAATAGCCGCTAGTGTAATCGCATACGTGATAGCACACATTTTGCAATAGCTATCAAAATAGCAGTTGTGATAACATTTAGCATAGTGAGAGATAAGATATTGACGAATCTCTTTTCATCAGTTTATATTCTACAGTGTGTTCATGAAGTGGTTCAGTTTCCTAAATAGTTACGTTGAAAACTAAAAATTATTACAGTCTCGATAACGGTAATACACTTTTAGAGGAATAAAAGTTTAAAGTATTTGATAACTTTATAACTTTAATATCAAACCAGACACATTTTGTCATCTAATCATCATCATCATCTCACAATGCAGCTATGCCTACGTTTGAAGATCACGACATTACTTTTTCCCGGCCAATCGAATCTAATAAGATGGCTATATAGTAAAGACCAGACAGTTTAAATCCAAATAGAGAATAAACCAGTTGCGACTCCTACACGCCGCCACCGTTAGACACCATTCAATGGATACTGTGCGACTAACAACTTTCCTAAAAAGCCATAGTAAACATGCTACTTTAGTAGTAGTAACTCTTTTCGAAAGCAGAGCTAGTTATACCGTCGTTGAAATACAAAGCTGCAAAGTCAATCACTAGATCGTGACAAGCTTCTTTCTAAGGAAAAAAAATTGCGGCTGCTTACTCGTTACCACCATACTTTTTTACAAACAGCGCAAACAAAATAGTAGAGGTTAATTTTAAATTTAGAGTCACAAATTACTGTCTGTTATTATTTATATGTTACCGTGTTTAGCTGTGATATTCCACAAAAACTTTTTTAAAAAGTATCGCGTGTATTCGGCCCTTTCTCTTGAACTTGATAATAACCGTCTTATAATATTATGACTCATTTTTCATAGCACAGCGAAACCGGTTCTTACAAAAAATCTATGTCATATGCGCGGTTTTAGACATACATACATTTATTTGATGCGGGTGAAGTGTGACTTGCGATTACAACCCGAAACTATGATACATTTCTCCAGCGTATTATAATTACTTGTGAACGAGTTACATTATAAAAAGCCCTCTTGCCCATTTTATTCAGACTAGGACAAATTAAAAAGAAATATTTATAACACTAGAATAAGAACATACTAATATAGCACCGGACTTCAGTCTTTGATCAATTCATTTGAAGTACAGCTATTGTTTGGTAGTCATATCTTATATTATCGTCACTTAAACAATATCGATAGCTCCCTACTTAAGACTACTAATTATTAAATAACACATAATAAATAAAAAATATAACGACACACTGGCATACTTTCAAAGATCATACAGAATTCAGAACAGGTAAAGTTTGTTCACATAATTTTTTCAACTTATAATGAACAATGTGTTTTTAAAATTTTTTTTTATTATTTACCTACATATTCATTCTATATTATATATATTTTTATTATATATATACATATTTATATTCCTTCATAACCCTATCTTAAGCAATACTGTAAACAAAATTTATAAGGTTTTTTAAGAGTTAAATTATTTATTAAATTAAGCTTACTTTTATTAACAAGATTTTGCCCGCGACATTCTCAGAATATTTTTACGAAAATCCTGTATCAAATTTCAGCTTTCTTCGACTAATGGTTTGGGCACTACGTTGGTCAAACTGTTAGTAAATATATATCAGCAGCTCCTTTTGCGAGTTAACACTCGTATTCAGGGTTATTCTTTATCATCTTCGTTAAACGAAATCCCGAAAAAAATATCAGCTTCTTCATGCAAAAAGTGCACGCACAAGCAAACAAAACAGCAGATTTTTTCCCAGACCCACGGTAGTTCCATAGTAAAAGTTGTTCAGTGAGATTTACTGATTCACCAAGATTTTAGTAAGGTTTAATTTAAAAGGTTTCCAATTAATTAAAAATAACCCTCTAAGTTAATAAATCTAGAGGTAAAGTAAAGACAAGACAGTTTAAATCCATAGTTATCTTATTCTAGTGTTATAAATATTTCTTTTTAATTTGTCCTAGTCTGAATAAAATGGCAAGAGGGCTTTTTATACTGTAACTCATTCACAAGTAATTATAATACGCCGGAGAAATGTATCTTAGTTTAGGGTATATATATATATATATATATAATTAGTTGATGCGGGTGAAGTGTGACTTGCGATTACAACATGTATGTATATATATATATATATATATATAGAGTTAAATAAATATATATATATATATGTATTTATTTAACTCTCATCATGTTTACCAGGCATAACAAGCAAGGATGGCGATGAAAGAATGGTTGCAATGGCTGCCGCCGCCGCGGTCTCTACTCGCCCTGCTGCTAGCGGTAGCCGGCTTCAGCGGGCGGCTGTTCGCGTCGCACTTCACACACTCGCCAACCCTACTCGTTGATGCTTGCCATTCCCTGTGCAGGCTCGTTGGCTTGGTCACAACCCTAATAGCTTATAAGGTATGGTTAAATTTAAACAAAGAATTTTTAAATATATCAAACAAAGATATATAGGTATGATCTTTATGATAAAGTGATTCCGAAGATTCCGGAAACTAAAAGATTAAATGAGTAGCATTAGTAACTACTTCATTCGTTTTGATGGTCTCATTTAATACACTCGATAACCTAATGAATAAAAAAAACAGGTTTATACGAATATTATAATTTTATGTTGTTATTTGGTGGACGATTTAAATATCGTGTTCTCGTAACTTCAAAACGCGTAATCTGGATAAAAAATATTTTTACGTGAACATTTTCAAATGTTGCCGAAAATGGAATGTTTATAAAAGAAATTAATTCTTTTATGGTAATAAAGTTCTTTCACGTACAATAATGGAATTACAAACTAGCAACTTGTCACGTGACTATATGTATGTATATATTATAGTTTGTTTGTATTCACACAAATATATAATCACTTCTTTATCCCTTACGGGGTAGACAGAGCTGACAGTCTTGAAAAAGCTGAGAGGCCACATTCAGTTGTTTAGCCTAATGCGAGAATTGAAATTACAATAGAGTCAGGTTACTAGCTCATCGCCTATAAAACTAATCCCAAGTTTAGAAGCCTATCCCTTAGTCGTCTTTTACGACATCCATGGGAAATATATGGAATTGTTTTATTCTAAAGTGCCGAAAGCCACAAGGCACTATAGTCCTGGGCGATCTCGATATGAGCTAAAAAGGCAACCAAAGAAAAAAATCAGGTTCTATTCTAATCAGATCTAAAATACCCAACACGCATTTAAATAAACTACTTTTTCTACACAAATTGTTTTTTTTTTCCATTATAAAAATCAATTATAAAAATTCCCGTCGACTGGAATCATTAAACTTAGGTTTTTTATTCCCAGTACGAAAGAGCCGACGAAGGCGCCGGTAGAGAAGGCAAGCTTCGCAATACATTCGGCTGGGCGCGTATCGAGGTGGTGGGCCGTCTTTCAGTGCACGTACTGTTCGCATCATTCGCGCTAGCGCTGGTGGTGAATGCTCTGCAGCTTGGAGTCCACTCCTCACACGGCCAACCCCCAAGATACCCGAAGGTCATCGTTGGAAGCGCCGTCATTGGCCTACTACTGTACATTATTAATTACATGCTTTTGGCTGGTAAGTGTTGTGACTGGAGGCTATTTAATCACATTATTTACTGATAAGAATCGTCGTTAATATGTATCCTTTATATAAATTATTAAGCCATCTAGCTGACTGTGACCTGAAGTCTTCTCTGGACTGTTGACTTTGTATGCCCCGGACTGTTGACTTTATACAGGGGATAAATACGTGATATATGAAGGTATGAACTGCTGAAAACACAACAATATGAAGGACAGAAAGAGAATTATCGTTATTTACATTACGACCCAGTTGATACTTATCAACACCATAATCTTCTTAAAAACAGACCGTGACCTTTGCGTTAGCTAGATTTTGATGCGGAAATTGATATACATTTCAGAATAAATCAAAGCGAATTAATGAATTAGTGACAAAATAATAAATTAAAAATGTACATAAAATTAGTATTTAAAAAACGTGCATGAGATAAATCTTGATTACTTGAATATTTATCTGGAAAACCTCTGGTTTTACCTTTAAAAGTTTAAAAAAGCTGATGATAGTATCTATAATGTAATTTGTAAACATACAAGAATAGGTAAACCACCTACCCTTAGAATAATTTATCTGAATATTCTTGAGAAGAGAGAGCAATTCCGAACAAAAACCAATAACAAAATATTGAATAATATATTTCTAATGACGATATTTTCCAACAAAAGATTGTTTAAGTAAGCATCATACTGAATTCCTATAAAGTATGGAATTTGATACCAAGCAGGCGATTGTTTTGATATCCTATATGGATTGCGTATAGCTGGGTACCGACGGTAGCTTTCAAACAACTGGTGTTTAAAGTACATACGAGTATAATCAGTATGCTTAACAATAATACTGCATTTCTAGGTAATCTATCATTATCTGTAAGTGTATATACAAGTACTAAAACGCACAGTGGATAGTACTCATGTATTTTATAAAACAAGATACTTAAATTAATGAACAATAATAAGATAATAAGTACACCTACTGCAAATTGCCATTAGCCCCAAAAAAATGTAAAATTATGTGCACGCCGAAACGAACGAAATGGATATAATAGCGAGTATATTTTCAGGTCGAGAACTTAGCTACAGCCGTCGCCTCAGCATGACGGAGGGCGGGGGGGTGGTGCTGAAGACGGGCGCCGGGGAGCCTATCCTGACGCATGCTCCTACAGACATCGCTAGTAAGTACCATTCCATTAGATAAATACCAATAAAGCCTAAGAAGTTTATTGGAAACTGGAAAGACAGGCAGGGACTACCAGCCAAAGAGGCATAACATTCAGAATTTAAGAATTACGGAAGGCAAAAGGTACATCTGTAGGAAATAATGTTCGTCGATCACACATTCCCTGTAATATTGTTTGCAACCCATTGTTCACTTGAATCAATAGCATATTGTGAGAAAAATATAATGAGGTACACACAATATTATCATAATGAGAGAGGATGATAACGAATATGTATTACACTTAAGTAGCAATCATATGTCAGATAATGAAAAAAAAACGCAATATACGGCGTACGGGTACAATAATCTAAGGGTACAGTACTTATCCTTATCTATGATTGCCATAGACTATGATACCTTGAAACTTATTTTAATTACCTATCTGTAAGTTGTTATTTAATGCACTCTTAGTTGTTAGCAGGGTCTTTTTATCTTTATTTACATACTATTTTGTGCCAGAAATCTGTGAGATCTTAGATAAAATAATGCTTTTAAAGCCTCCCCAAAAAAGACGGAACGGGAGAAATTCTGAAGTCGCTGTGCAGGATAATTATATAATGTTCCGTTTTGTTTCTCAGGCAGCCTATTCGTAATTGGCGCTGGGCTGACGCTGGAGTGGGAGCCCGAGGCTGCAAAGATTGCTGACCCAGCACTGTCCGCCGTTGCTGCCATCGTCCTGGTCATCTTTAATTACCCCTTCTGTATGTCATTTGTAATCAAACCTAAAAATAACTTTTCATTTTAATAACGTTAGAGTAACATTAGAGTTAATACCAACTAACTGGGTATTTGAATTAGTTTCATATATTTTCGTAGCGTATTTATAAAACATTCAGGAACGAAATATGTACAGCACTATAAATGAATCGCGACTCTGTGCAAGTCTTTATAACGATAAACTTTTATACAGTGCGTTCAGCGGGATTGGTGCTTCTGCAAACGGTGCCTGAAGGCCTGGGCGCGTGCGAGTTGCGCGCGGCTGCGCTGCGTCTTCCCGGCGTGCTGGCCATCCACGAGCTGCACGTGTGGCAGCTACACAGAGACAGGGTCGTCGCCACGGCACATGTCGCCTACGCCTCACATAAGGTACTTTACTACCACAACTAGCCTTTAGCACGGTTGATGCTTCTACCGGAAGGTCTGGCGCTTGCGAGATGCGGGTGTGACCGCTAGGTACACCGGGACAGGGAAGACACTTGCTCCGCCTCGCATATGGCGAATCATTTCTACAACTAGCTTTTAGCGAAGTGGGTGCTACTGAAAACGGCGCCTTAGGATCTTAGCGCATGTTAGCTGCGTTTTTCAATTCGAATTCATTCTGAGAATATAGAAGATTGCTTTGATGCGAATATAGAACCGACCGGAAATAAAGCCAGATGGATTGTGAGTATTATTTAGAAGTTATTGCGGGTATTTTAGGTATATGTACTCCAAAAGGATAGTCTGAGTAACATTGAAGTATTTCGTAATCTTATCGAAGGTACTGGTCTATAAAATTGATAACTTATAATACACGGGTTTCATTTAATTTAGGTAAATTTGGTTCTAGATATGTTATCTTGAGATATAGGTATAATTGTGAAACATTGTTGCGGTAATCTTTAATTAATATGCTACTGTTATTGTTTTTAATATGTCCTAATTTTGTTCTAAGGATTACCTGAAAAGTTCAAGCCTCGTTTGCGACCTGTTCAAACGCCACGGAATCGGTCTAGTCACTCTGCAGCCAGAGTTTAACCTTGCTTCATTTGCTGGTAAGAATAATTTAAACGCGTTAGCGAGCTTTATATTCTTATCAAAATGGTCACAAAGTAGTACTTATTGCCCGTATTACAGGTATTACTTTAATGCAAAGCAATAATCACAAACGTCGCAGCTATATGATTAGTAGAGGAAAAGGTGCAATTGTGGCCCCCTACTTTGCTTTTGAGGCTTTATAAAAAAAGTAAAGTACCTAAAAACTTGAAACACACTTTATAGGGTTCTTTAATCATTTGTTTATGCATATTTAACTATGGAATAAATAAAACTCGTACCGGATAATCAGAAATAATATTTATTGTTAAGTAATCAAATTTGGCATAATGAGATCAAGTGATGGTTATGTGGCACCCTGGGGGGTCATATTAAATGTATTGCACAATTGAAACCTAACGGCAAAAATCACAAATATAATAGTCGCCTTCTGGACCTGCACAGGCTGTATGAGCCCATAATTCGCAACTCTGACACTGTATCCATTGCTCTCCAGGTCTGTCATTTGAATAGTTGGTTTCGCAGAACACGCAGAGAACATCTGTATTTTCAGGAACTCTATTCAAATCTGAGCTGTCATCACCGGAATCGGTATTTTTTGCTCCACTGTCAGAGCTACTGCTGGATGTAACATCTCTCTGGCGCCGACCAGCTTGGCTAGTGCCTCCTCCACCGCGATCACGCTGACACCATCTCCACGAGGACGTCGTCGTCCTCGTCCACGCGCTCGTCCTCGAGTCTCTGCTAAGCGCAAAGATTCAGTCAGTTGATTTTTGTAAGGCGATGATGTAATTACTTTTGCTGTTGTCGTCTTTCTACCACGATTAGAAGTCCTAGTCTTGGCCTGAGGTATTGGCTGAATGTCCTCTGGAAGAATCAAACTATTCTGCGGTTCTTGTGGCTCTGTATTTATGCTTGGTGGACATTGGCCAGCATCAAGACTTGTATCATCATTATCAGGCATAGAAGATGTTTGACCACTTCTAGATGCTTCCTCTATAAAATCGACGTCTGTGAATACTTGAGGATTGAAAGGATAGATGCCAGTTGCACGAAAACCATTAACTGCAATTTCTCCCGTCGTGCTCCTAATATATGCTCGGCCAAGAAGCTCAGCAATGTCGAATGGTTTCAGCAATCTTTCAGAATGCAAATGAAACTTCCGAATCTCCTCACTGTAATAGCATTTTACGGCGCCCATGAAAGTTTTGTCCAAAGGTTGGACCTTGTGCGTTGTATGAGGTGGGAAACTGATAATAGTGACATGGTTCTCGTGAGCTAACTCTATTATTTTTACGTTCCGAGAATGGCTGTAATGGCCGTCAAAGATAAGTAATATAGGAGATTCCACATTTGGGTTTGTTTTATCAATGATATGCCTGAACCATTCAGTGAACAAATTCGATTGGATCCAACCAGATGGATGGACTTTACCAATCGATCCAGGTGGAGCACCTTTCTTGGTCTTACATGTAATGTGACCCCCGGGACCACAATACAACCAGTGTGAGGGGGTCGCATTATAAATATTGATATTATCAAAACAAACATACATAACATATTTATAAAATGCTTAAATTTCATAATTACCTTTGAAATCCCGCAGAAGAATGTTCAATGAATATAACGTGCAAACACAAAAATACAAAATCGATAGTTTTCAATTTTTACGCAATTAAAATCACAGCAGTTAAAAACTTTTCTCACAAACGTGTTTCGACTGATTCAAATGACGGATAAACGAAGCTACTTCTGACGGATTTGATGGGTGCTAAATATTGCTGTCACAACCAGCATTTAGTTCCACCAAAAATATGCGATATGGCGTTATTAGAAAGTATTAATATCAATGGGGGCCAAAATACATGCGGGGGCCACAATTGCACCTTTTCCTCTACAAGTCGAAGGTGCAAATAAAAAGCGACCATACTTGTCAAGTAATAAGGTAGGGTTTAAGTGAAAAGATCTGACTTTACTATCTATGTTACAGCTCTATGAATGGCATCTGTTTTAAAAATCTCAACTATGAGTATTTAACGCGAAAAATGTTCTTCTTTACAATCCAATAGATTACAGCGTTGTAAATATATTGGCTAAATCTAAATTAGATCTAGATGTATTCGAACCTAAATTAAACTAATCACAGTGACGTGGATGTCAACTTATCAAAATTATCTCTTACAACAGGTACAGATGAGGAGAAAAAGGCTAGCATAGAGTTCGCAAATATAGCCTGCTCCAGGCCTTGTGCCAAGGAGTGCACGGCGCGCCGCTGTTGCGAGCCCCCGAGGAAACCCTGTATCACGCAAGCCTAGCTCATATTGGGAAGCATGACGTCACTAGTTTCCCGGATATTTCAATACCACATGTGTTCCCTTACACGAAGTACTAAAAAAAGTACTTTTTTTATAAATAATATCGTAAAAATTTGTATTCAAATTAAATTTCAGGCATTTTGCTACGTGAATGTACATAGTACGACGTTCAGATGTGTGACATCGAAGCCAGGGTGCATTTTGTAAATATTATCGTATAAGTGTATTAGCCCATCCGATTATTCATCTATTTAAGCTAGGCCTAAGATAGAAACAACCAAAGAAGCAATATCCGATCGCTGCCGTTTTTCTAATCGGGTTTAATAATGACAGCGCGTTGAACTGCAAGTGAAAGTGGATTTGTGAAGACATGGTTCGACTCACCTCGTTATGTCACTTACTGCATCGTATGGTGGTTACCTAGTTACAGAATGACGTTGAAGAGGCAAGGAACTATTGTTGTAAATGATACTTTTGCAATGCGACTATTCAGTGTGAGATCCATTGAATCCCAACCAATATTATAAATGCGAACGTTTATTTGTTCATTTGTTGTCTCTTCACACGTTATCTTTTGAACTATCTGCTTGAAATTTGCGTATATATGTCTGGAGAAGGACAAAGGGTACTTTTTATCCTGGTAAAAATTACCGTACCCGGGGGATTTGCGAAAAATCTGTATTTTTTAAAGGGTAACGCTAAATTCACGCGCGCGTAGCTTCGGGTAAATACTAGGTGTTGAAAATATCTGTAGACACATTACCTAAGTGAGCTTTATCAATATCTTACATCGAGTTAATTGCCCTTTACCTGTAAAGAATATAAAGCATAAAAATAAATAGTAATTAATTATATTTAAAAAAATATTGTACATACGACTAATACGCGTAAGTGAGAATTATATCATCCTTTGTAAATATTTTGTGAAGTAAATCTTACGCAACCTTAAGATGATACATATATATCATCACGTCTTTATCCCTTGCGGGGAAGACGGAGCCTTCTGTCTTGAAAAGACTGATAGACCTTGTCCAAGTGTTTAGTTAAATGATAGAATCAATTTTATTCAAATAGTGACAGGTTGTTAGCCCATCGCCTAAAAGAAGATTCCCAAGTTTATTTAGTTGTACTAACATTTGATATGGATTTTATCTGAAATAAACGATTATTATTATTATTATTATACCTAAGCCTATCCCTTAGTCGCCTTTTAGACATCCATGGGAACGAGATGGAATGGTCCTATTCTTTTTTTTATTGGTGCCGTGAGCCACACGGTAATTTAAGATGATAGTCTACACAATAGCCTGTAATCGTAAAATAATTGTATGGTAAACTATATCTTACCAACAACTACATATCATGCTCTCACAATTAAAACAGTCACAATCTTCTCGAAAGGAAGATCCGAACAGGGTATTTAAAATATATAGGTTGTCCAATGATTTGCTCAAAATATTGGTAGTTTCTTATAGAAGTTACAGAAGAGTTATGCCTGCTATTTTTTAAAATAAAATTACAAATGTTTTCATCGATATACCTACTCCATGACATAAATTTCATATTTTTCGGACGTTAAATCCGTCTAAAAAGCATTTCGGATTTTTTTGTATAAAAGTGCAATATATAAGACGTATCGTGACAACGCAATTTCAGTAGGTACAATAATTAGTAAAAAGATGAGCTGCATTTGGTTTTGATAATAACGACGAGTGGTGTACAAAGAGACTGTGATGTTCTTAGACAGTATTATCTTAGGGCAGCTAATTAGCCAGGGTCAATGTTTGTAAATTTAATATACCATTACGACAACACATAATGTCATTTACATTTTAAGTGTTCCTGTACAAAGTTTTGTTGACAACCAATAAGTAGTTAGGTATAGAAAAATAAATATATTTTGACAATTATAATATCATAACGAGGTTTTTTATTTAAACTCTATCAAAAGACAAATTGTGTCTAAGACTTTATTTCCAATTCACTACCTACAAGAACATCGTCACCGAGTATACAACAGTACCTATAGTGTTGTGATTGTGTCACATATAAAGGTAAATATTAAAAAATTAATTGTATAACTTACATCTAATTATTGAGAGAATTTCCAAAAACTTTTTAAATCGCTACTGAACCTGTAATATAACATCTACTGATTGAAAGTCTTCTTACGTTTGAATTCTCATAAATATCACACGAAAAGCACTCGTCTAGAGTGCGTAGAGAATTCTAATGCTAAACTTCTTATTATTATCTAATCTTCATCATAATTCGGCTGGTCAGTGCTAGAAAGGTCCATAGTACCAGTGGGTAGGCGGCAGTGGGCGGGGCGACAGGCGCGCGTCTTCATCAGCTTACGACAGGCTTTTCCAACCCCAGATGCCGGGCGCTGAAAAAAATCAGTCTCTTTATAGTAGTCCTTAAAATCTTCCATTCTGTTATCGACTACAGACTATTTAGCTTATTGAATGGTATTAAAAATTCCAGGGTGTAAACGAAGACGCGACTAAATCACCTAAACAAGAACAGTGACAACTTTAAATACCTTACCTAAGATGGTTGGCAATATAACTTTGTTTGCGAATTATATACAATTTTTCACAGAAGTCCATCTATCAACCAGCAGATAGGAATTATTAAACCCATAGGCCATATATTGATGCCACTGTAAGGGTTTGAAGACAAAAAGTAATTATGTTATAGTGACAGATTATGCATACCAGTAACAATCACAGACATTTAAACCTGCATGTTTTACCTTTCACTGCCAGGTTTACCACGAAAATAGAATCTTTGGGGATATGTAATGCCTCTCCTAATTGATAGGTACTAATCAGTGAACTAAATGTTAGTAGGTATTATATGACTGGTTTGGATCTAACAAATCAATGCACTAAAATACTGATAATATACCAAGCTTAATGAAAATCACCTTTTATTTTAAAAGAAAAAAATAAAACACAAAGACAACATTTCCGTATTGCTACCACGAGTTTTCATCACTATAAATAAATGTTCTACGGAGACGCTAGAAATCAAATCAAAACTCATGGTAACCGCCAATATATCTAAAACAGTAATTTCAAACTTACTATGATAACGGACCCTGTACCAGACACCTCTATTAGCTACTGGACTCACCAAGACCAAACGATAGTTGAGTTTGAAAGCGTAGTCGCATTCCCCCACACAGTCGCTCCACCCGAGCCACGGGCCCGTCTCGCAATTCACGTCCTCTACTCTCAGTGAATAATTGAAAATAAACACATGTCATCAAAATAATCAATAATTTGAAATTAATACATTCAAGTCATGCACAAATAAGAGAGCGTAAATTATATAATTGTATCGTACGAGATGTAAGGTCAAAGCCTAATAAACATTAAGATGCAAACTTTTTGTTTCTCAACTTAATCATGAGTTGATAAGTTTAACAAAAGTAAAGGTCTCATCACACATCAGGGCTGTACCCAGGATATATTTTGTTCGGAAAAAAATATTGGTAGATTCATTATCTATCGATTGCCTCTGGCCACTGAAGCCTCGGTACGTGTGTATTTAAATCCATAGATAATGTGCGCTACGTTATTTTTTTAACTTTAGACGAAACTAATCCCGGATTCTGTTCTTTATGTGTGGGGATATACCTTAAGCGTTTCCCTTACACTCGTTAGGCAATAAACGGCCATTTAAAAGATTACGAAGAAAATTGACAGTCGAAGTTCTGAACTCTGGGTTACCTTGTACGGTCGGTATGTCATTCTGAATGACCTCGTTATTGCTCATATCAGTTGGCTTCACCGGCTTCATCTTTTTAGTTGTGGTCTCGGTTGCTGGTGTTGTCGTGCCTTGTAATATAAGATTTAGTCTTAAATTATTATTTTTTTGTATTTTGACAATGTTGCTGGTTTTACATAAAGTTATTGTCGTCTACTCTCCACAACCCAAAGGCTTTATAAACCAGGGGCTTATTAAATTGATATTAATTAAGTATTGTGAATTTCTTCCGTAAATTGCTGAATTAATAAAATACACCTTAAAAACTACTTCGGCTTTCTAGTAGTACTAATTGTCAAAGGACAAACTGGGGTAGATATAGTTCAATGACACTCTTTAAGCCGATAGCAGACGTTATTATAGCAATATTGATAAATGTTATCATCTGTGATATGAAGTCCATTCTAAATAATCGCTTTAAAATTTATCACTCCTACAATGTAATGAGATGGATATTTGGACATTAATCCGTGGTAATAATGTATGTTCTGAAAATATACCTGTCATTTGTCTATAGTCTCACGAGTGCATACATTTAAGTTCTCCTATAATTCAGGTTTCGAGAAACATATACATATAATATATATAAAGTTAAATAACATCTATAGTACTTCTTTTTACAAAGGTATCTATAATAAAACAATTTTAAGTGAAATTCAATAAGATTATTATTGTTTGTAGCAAAAAATCATCACATCTCCATACATCGAATTAGAAAATGACTTAAAATTTGCGAAAATATCATTTTTTTTTACTTACTCGGCGTAGCAGTAGTAGTGATGTTGTGATTATTCTTGCATGCTTCGATACAAGACTCTCTGTCGCGGAAGTTGTTAGCGTTTCCCCCGCAGCCGGTGTAGCCGAACGGCTCGCAAGTGTTCGTGGCGGCGTCGTAGAACCAGCGCTCGCTGTAGCTGCGACACGGACCTACCATCAGCGGCAACTTGCATACCTCTGAAAATAGCACCAGCAGTGAAATGAATCAAACTAAACTGTGTACGTACTATTGATGCTCTCACGGTGATTGAAAACGTCGCGAGGAAACCTGCGCACTTGATGTGTAACCAGGATCCGTAGTTGCAAAGATCAAAGGAAACTGGCTTTGCGTAAAACCTGTCTAACCCGCTCCAGGATCTTGGCCAAAGGCGGATCCCAAGCTCCTTTCCAGGGAGGTGCAGGCGCAATCAGGTCTGTATAGCAAGTGCACAAAACAAGAGGAATTTTAAAAAAATTATGCTATAAACAAACAGCATATGAGGGTGCAGCTAAGGTAAAAACATCAGAATGAAAACGAAATATACCCCTTTTCGAAGTCAAAACCATATGAACATATCTTTCTTTAACTTTTCTTCACCAGTAATATCTTATCCGTCTTATTATTTTGAGTCTGGGAATTTAGTTGCGAAAATACTGACTTACGGTAACATCTGGCTGAAACTAAAGTTCTTTTGATTAACTGACTGACCTGGTGATACGCGACCGCAACTGCCATTTTCAGAGTCACACAAAGCCTCCTGCTGGTTCAGCGTGTATTGACAACGAGTGATGTGCTCCTGTGCTAGCCGGGTCACTTCTGGATTCTTGACAGTTTCGTTGTCCGGAAACTCAGTCTAAAATATGAATTGGAAAAACCTGATTAATAATTATAAAACAGTAATCTACACTTTAAGATCAAAATATTTTTACTGCATTCGGAAAGTCAAACGACTTTCCTGCCCTAAGCCGCAGCGCGCGGTACAAGGCAACCGATCAAAATATTCATTCATTCAGTATATTTTGTCGATTTAGGTTTGCAAATACATTGTGAAAAAGATTTTTTCTATGCTGGTCTATTAGTTAATGAAGAAAAAACATAGTATTTAACAGCTGCTTTCCCTCCCGCAACGATTGGGTTCCACTTATGGAGGATACGCTTGTATCCTGTAACTATCATAAATTTATCTAACTATAACTTTTGATGGTCTCGATAGTGCATCGGTATAACGCTTGCCTGGGACACCGAAGGTTTCGGGTTCGAATCCCAGCCAGGGCAAGATGAGAAATTAACTATATCTGATTGGTCTGAGTCTTGGATGTTTATCTATATAAGTATTTATTATAAATATCGTCGAGTTTTATCTAGTAACACAAGTTTACTTCGAGTTGTACTTATTTGTACTGTATATATTTATTTATAACTAAACTAACATGTTTAGTTAAACATGGTCTTCGAGCGCTGTCTACAATGTAAGAAATATAGACAAGACAGTTACAATATTCTGCAATTCATTAAACCGTCGCTGCCACGTGTTGAAGAGCAGGCGCACGATCTCCTGCTGCACGGGGAAGTCGCGCACGAGGTAGAGGCGCGTGCGCAGCCGTCGGCCGCGGCCGCAGCGCGCGGTGCACGGCGACCAATCACTCCATTGGGACACACGGCACGGGCCATGAGTTTCGTCCTATTCAACACATTATTGAATTAATGATAGAGTGATATATATCCTTCCTACTACTATTATAAAGGCGAAAGTTTGTATGGATGTTTGTTACTCTTTCACGCAAAAACTACTGAACCGATTACCATGAAATTTGGTATGTAGGTAGCTGAAGACCCAGAATAACACATAGGCTACTTTTTATCCCAGAGTTCCCGCGGGATTGATAGGGTTTCCATGCGGACGAAGTCGCGGGCGGCCTCTAGTAATAATAAATGTATTAAAAAGCACCTAGAAATGTCAAAATGGTATCGATTGCGTTTTAATTGAATAATTGGTTTTTGATTATTGGAGTAGGTATATAAGTGATAAAATACTTAAAATAAAAAGATTTACAAAAGTGTAACAATAATTGACTTACTCTATAAAACCAGTCTAGAATCGCAGAGGTGGTGTTAACACGAGCCGGCCTGCAACCAAAAATTTAAGGCTGTGTAAAATAAAAATAAATTCGACCATTGTTTTTGATATGCACTTTAACAAATAAGTTTAAATATCAATCTGAAATGGCATTATTCAGCCAGCTGATCAAATCAAATACAAATTTGGGTTGACTTCCTCGATCCTCCTTCCTTCCTTGATCAACTCGCACTTAGCCGAACATAGATTACTTGTCACAAGGTCCGGCCTCGCACGGCATGGCCTGGCTGAGCACGGTCGAGGCCCGGAAGCCGATGTGGCACCGCTTGAAGGCGCGCGGCACCACGTAATGTCTGGTGCGGGCCCGCACGCCGCAGCCCTCACACGGCGACCACTCGGACCACGTCGTCACCGCGCAAGGACCAGATGACTCTGCTGGGTCCGGCTCGTACTCCGATACGGCTCTGCAATGTAATTAAAATAATCAATCCTCTTAAATAGCTCATAGGATTGACAGAAAGAACGTGAGTAGCAAGTAATCGAACATAGAATTGTGTTAGAATTGTGAATTAGCAAGTAATCAAACATGGAAGAAAATTTGAGATACCTTTACTTATGTCGTCAATTTTTGTTACCAACTAATAGAAATCGGGACAAAAACTAGGAGAATGATGATTTAGTTATATCCGCCTTTACTGCGATCGTTGCGTGATCATATTGAATATTGATGACGAGTTCGCAATAACAGCAAAACTGTAATGCATCCAAACTGCAACCTTAGGCTTCGAAGTAAGCGATAGTCACACCTAGTGCCGCTGGACGCGCACCCGGGCCGCAAGTCACACTACAAGGACGGCTCCAAACGTGAATTAAACAAGCCTATTAATATCAGTTCTCTTTGACGGCAGCTTACCTACAGTGCAGTCTCGGGCCGTTGCAGCGGCGGTAGTCGGTGAGGCGTACACGGCAGGCCTCGGCGTAGGCCCGCGCCGGCCACACGTAGTGCCGCTGTCTCAGGGCGCGCCCGGGGCCACAAGTTACGCTGCAAGGACCCCACGGACCCCACGCGTAGGTAGCGCAAGCCCCAGCACTACCGCTTGCTTCTTTTGAGTGTTCGCTTTCTGTGTGTTGTTGTAAAATATATAATGTGTTACGAAACGAAAATACGGTGATACACGAACTTTCCACTACAAATATTTTATGTTAAATATAGCCTAGAATGTAGAACATAGCAAGTAGATAGCATTATTTAAAAAAAAAAACAAATCTTACAGCTAAGCTAAGAGTTAGAAAACACGACATCTTAACTTCACAAGGTTAACATTTAAGTGAAGATTTATTACTTGGCCCTTCCATTACACGAATAAAGGTGAAAATTAATTCATTTTTTTTTTGTTAGACAAGACTACTTGTTCTTATTTCTTGTAACATTTTTCGGAGTTGTTCTTAAAACACACCCAAACTTACACCTACCGGTAGCATCGCAACTTTTCTCATATAGGCGAAGTCTGGTTAGCCGCAGCCGAGCGTACGGTCGCATTTCATTATTGGTGTTGAAGAAAGGAGACCTCACATCTTTCGGCCAGTCGGGACGGAGGGCGCGCACCGGAGCTGCGGGAACAGTGGGCTGACGACGAGCCTAAAATATAGGAATGTCTAAAAAAAAGAAAATTGAACAAAAATACAAAGTAAATTCCACCAATAAATAAAACAAAAGTGATACAAGACAAGAACCCCAAAAATTCATGAAAAGAATCAAGATTCTGTATTATAAGCTATTGAATAAATATAATAGAACGAAAGTTACTGATGACTCAGCGGATTACACTCTTCGCTCAAAGTAAAGAACTGTGAAGGAGGCCATTGTACAACAGTACCTATTGAATAGTCATTTATTCCGTAGAAAAAGTTGATGACATAAGATTAAATATAAACAAAAAATTATAAACTTCACGTGGCTGAAATTATATAATGATGACATATCACTCACCGTATAAGTAAGGCCACTGTCTGTACCAGCATCGTACGGGTAAAGAGGTAGCGTAGCAGAATTACTCCACGTGCAGTTAGCATTGCACAGTTCCAAAGCCGACACTCCGACGAACCAATCAGGCGACGGCGCCAGTTTCGACGCCAACGACACCAAGTGGTTCTTGGCGTCCACTCGGAACACGGCGAAGGTATTCGGGATTCCGGAGCCAGCAACTTGTTGCCAGGATATGCCACGCGCTTTGATTATGGTTCGAATGTGATCACTCTGCAAATTCCGAAATAAGAATTGTTCTCGCTTTAATAACTTATTATGATGTAATGATTTCTTAACAAGTGAAAGATACAATACATATCTATACTAATATAATAAAGCTGAATAGTTTGTTTGTTTATTTGTTTGAACGCGCTAATCTCAGGAACTACTGGTTCGAATTGAAAAATTATTTTTGTGTTGAATAGACCATTTATCGAGGAAGGCTTTAGGCTATATAACATGACGCTGCAACTATAAGGTGAGCGAAGAAATACCTAATGGAAAATGTGAAAAAAACGAGGAAATTTATTCGTCCTTGAGGGCTTCAATGATGCCCAAAATAACTATTCTACGCGGACGAAGTCGCGGGCACAGCTAGTCTTCAATAAAATCTGTAATAAAATATAAGCTATATGCATGTATACATACCTACATACATACAAACATATACTCAATAACCCTTGCGGGGTAAACAGAACCATGAGATAATTCAGCTCAAATTAGCATTTTAAATGCCGGTGTAACCGTTATGGTTTAAGTTCCATCTAGGTATTAAGTATAATCAAGTCACTGATAAAATTATGAAGCAAATATACCTAATCTGCCGTCATCAAAACCTGATTCATAAGCGGTTACGAAAGAGAACAAAAATCCTACGTTCGAAACCAATTTTGTACCAACATTCTTTTCATAAACCTACGATTACGTACGAAAGACTTCGTACCTCAGCTTTGAGTTCTTTTTCCAGCGCAGTTGTGGCGCCATCATCAGCCAGCCTCCGCAGTCCGCTGCTGGCAACTCTGCCTTCCTGCCAAACCCTGTACTGCGCCGTGTGAGAGGCGCCGATCACGTCACCGAAATGCGCGCGAATGTTCTCGGGCGGAAACTCTCGAGGATGCGTATTCCTTGACCACAGGCCTTCGAATACGACCTAAAATAAGCATACAACTGAAAAACTGCCAACGTCTATGAACGAAATCTTGAACTTTTTAAAATCTAAAACATCCAATCCGTTACTTAAACATATTACACGCAGATATATTTTTTTACTTACAGACAAATTGACATGCTTTTAATAAATGTTTATTCCGACTTTTAGGGTAGGCTCAAAAATCGGATTAATAAAAATTATTCAGATTTTGGTGGGCCCACACTAACCAAACTTGATACTTATGCTAAAACAAAATGCATCACTGAAGTCGAAGAACACGAAGAACTTTTTACTTACTTGAACTGTAACAATATTTAATACTTCTGATCGCACCTCGTATTTAGCTTCATCGCAGGCGCAGCAGGGCTCCACAATGGGCGGCTGCCGCCCGAAGGAGGCGGGCGCGATGGGAGCGGGGCAGATCTTGCGCGCCAGCACCGACACCGCGCCAGAAGCGGCAGGGCCGGCACGCGCGCACAGTCGGATGCAACTCTCAGTTGCGTTGGATGGAGCACTCCAGATCACCTACATTAGTTGTTAGTGTTTGACAATAGTACCTGTACGACGCCTAGGGTATCACGAAAAGACCCGTTAATCAGAACTATAACGCCACGTCGTGAAATTATTTGATTAATAGAAATATATTTAAACCGACCTGTACAATACTTTTTCTTTTAATTTCTTTGTTGAATACAGATTTTTCGCAAATCCTACGGGAATTATATCCTAGTCTTTGACGGGATTAAAGATAACCATGTCCTTCTCCGTGTTCCACACTATTACTTATGTAAAATTTCATGCAAACCGGTTCAGTGGTTTAACTTTGAAGAATCGCGAATGAAGACTAGTACAAGAATAATTATATGTAGAGATTTACCTGAATCTCGGTCTTAGGATGGGCAGTAGCATTGCTGACGGCAGGTTGGCAGCCTTCAAACTGCATAGTCTGAGCATCGTAAGCCTGGAAACCGCCCAGCGCCTGCGGCACTGGTGTCTTGGCGGTCGATACGTTACTCTCCGGAGTTAGTTCCTCGTCAGGTTCCGCCCATATCGTAAACCCAACGAAAGGTGTCGGCCCGTGACCCACATCTACGCCTTGTAGAGACACTATAAAATTGAGGGCGTTAATTTGTATTTTATTAATAAGAAAATGACGGTTCATGAAAGAAAATTACTTTCTCAGAATACCTCAATTTACCAATTAATAAGTAAAAATGTACCGTAAAAAAATCCCACAATAAACAAACAATATACAAGCTATGAGGTGCTATGAAGAGGAAATTTTGATTACTACTCATAGCCGTAGCTAACCGTAGACAATGATCTGCGATGAGCTACGAATAATCGTAGGCGCTGTAAATTCGTAGCATAACGCATGATCCGTATTTAACCTAGTTTTCTACGACCGTTGCACTGTTTTCTATCAGTCAATATCAGCTTATAAAGCTTATTCCTTAAATTATAACTTTTTACCTTGTCACTTGTAAAGTTCGGGTGTATTTCTTTATTTGTAATTTCTTCTTCTTAAATTTAAACTCTTGTCGATGAAATTAAGCGAATCGTTCTCCATTTACCTCTTCTATTTACAATTACATTTAAATTAAATTAAGGACAGTACAACAGATAAAGGTAAAAACGTTCAAACAATTCTAATCGCAAAGTACGGAAGTCGTGGATTAGTATTAGTGTCTCGAAAAGTTAAAATGGTGCACGTTACACCTGTTGCCTATATAAACAGCCGGCCAAAGCTTTTTACCCACTAAGTAAACAACGCCCGCAAATGCACCCGCGTGAAACGAAAAATCCTGTCAGATTCCATTCCTATGGGAATTTTGGGAAATCGTCTGTTAGTGCACCCTTACATCACGTGAGGAACCCACAAACCTAGCAATGGGAACTATGCGTTGATAAATAAAATAATATATATTTTTCTATTCTTTAACAAATTTTGTTCAATATTACAAGGAATTTGCAACCTGGATATTTTTAGTTTAGAAAACAAAGAAGCTCTTCATTAACCATCATATGAATGGTCGGTATATTTTTAATTTTTAATTTGAGACAAAGAATAAAACAATAGTATAGCAAAGGAGAAGAAAACCCTGTTATATTCCAAAAATATTTTATTTGTTAATAACATGAGTGATGTTATTAACAAATAAAATATTTTTGGTATATGTTTAATATTATCTAGTTTAATTATATTCATAGTATGTAATTCATAAATTACCGGTATACAGTTCTCCAGGTAGAAACAAGTCCGGTTCCCCGGCCACGGTAAGGCGGTAAGCGGTGTCGGTCGGCTGCGCGTGCGCCGGCGCCCTCTCGCACAGGGGCGTCGCAGCAGTCACTAGCGTCGACAGAACTAGCATCGTGCCTAAATTGAACGATGTCGTTAAAACGTCAAATTATCGTTTATTAAGGAATTCTTAAAAATGACACTTTACCAATGAACTAAAACAACTTATATTATCCCAATTTTTGAAAGCAACAGGGTGTGAAAAAAAATATTAATTTGAAATAGTACTTATTGTAGAAGAGAATACTTAAAATTTCTTATAACGCATAAAACGTACTAAAGGTATTTTTAAACGTTCATAAAACTGCAATTAATTAAAAACCGTTCTCTACCCTTGCACAAAGTCTCATCAGTCAAAACTAGGTCACCCGGTCAATTTGCTCTCAAATACAAGTGGCAATTTATTAGCGTAGGCTTGCAGTTCAGGTAATCAGGTTCAGGAAATCTCAATTATTCTAACATACAATCTGTGCCAATTGAGCCAATTGTTCTTATTTAAAATTACTGATGAATTATAATGAGAATATATTTTTTATTATTGTAGTTTAGTAAGATTTTTTTTTCAATTTGGATAATATCATAATTAGGTACTTGTTTTCAAAATTGCTTATCAATAATTAAAAAAACAATCATATTATAATAACTTTAAATTAAAAAAATATGTAACATTAAACCTTGTCATGTAAATATCTTCTACCTATAGTTAAATTTGAATTTGCGCATCGATACCCGTACCATAACTTGCAAATCTTTCAGTCAAAAGTAAACAAAGAAAGGTCACTAACCTAAACGGCGCATATTCATTTTGCTGTTATTCATTAAACCAAACAACTCAATCCGTGTTAAACACGGTATTTAATTATTGTCATATAGTTTGAAATTAAATATGATATTATTAAAATTATTTAGGGCGGTGGGTGAGACGGCCGCCCGCCCTGCGCGCCCTAGCAGACTAGCTAGGTAATAACAGGGCATGCAGGACACGGGGCTCCGATTTCCCCGCGACCCCTGCAAATACTGGAGACTGGACACGCTCAATACTCGAGTATGCACGGTGCATCAGATGCAATCGTTATTTCACACCACTTATGAATGTAGACATATTGCACCGACACGTATGTGAGTTAGCTTTGCATGTAGGGGTGTGATCATTATCCAATCTTAGCGTGTAGAGTGAGGTATCTAATATCACTGAAATGTTTATATAAACTTTAAAGCGATGATGCATGTTGATATGAAATTAGCCCTTTACATAACGACCTACATACATGATGTAGTGGTTGCGCCGTGCGCTTGTGAGAAGAGTTAGTCTTGACTTGAATCATCTGGATAATAAGTAAAAAAGATGATTGCGTGTTTGGGAAACGCCCCTAGATTTAAACGTCGCCGTTGAAACCGTCCACCCAACTAACAACATATGCCACTATTGTGCGAAAACTTTGATAAGAAATTCTAACATTATGGTTTGGTTATCTTATGCTCCCGCGTGTTAGAGAATGCGCCCGCTCGGTAATTGAAGAAGTAAAATTGAATGGAAAATGGTGTAGTGATCAGTCCGCCTTCGTATACTAATAGCTTATTTTATTAAATAGTATTATCTATATCTTTATATGTTGGTTTAATCTGCCGCGCTGATGGTAAGTTGACCAACAAAACGAATATTTGTTTGCTTGAGCACGACAACATACATATAATTATGTATTTACCACCTTACGGGGAAGCACGCGACACCAATGATAATGAATAGGAAATGAGTAATTTAATAAAAACCGAAGAATATTCATAAGAATAATTTATTGTAAGGATCCAGTATATATAATAAAGTACTTACAAAAATTAATAACTAGATCAAAGATTGAAAATAAATATGGCAGCGATCATTTATAGATTATTATAAACAATAGTACTTCCATTTTTTATATGATTTTATAATAAAATGTCACTCAAGTTTTTTTATTTGACAAAACAGAAAATAATTTTTAATTCGGAATCTAAATGCCTACAGACATTAAATATAGATTTTAATTAGGTACTGACATATGACTAGGATTTTGATATCTTTTTCTACACTAGCGCCCAAACATTTTAAGTAAAGTTTAACATTTACTAAAAGGCTCTTTGTTTAGAGAAAACAGGTCAAATACATCTATTAGATAATATCGATAGAATCTAATTAAATAAATAATATTATACATTACCTCGTAATCTCACTAGCATTGTACAAAATAATATAAAAGCTTATTCTTTGAAGGGCTATAAAAAACGATTCATAAAAATAAATGAATATTTTATAAATGTTTGAAGTTTATTTTGTCGTGAATTAATTATTGCAGTGTCTTGTGGTAAATACTTAGCGAATAATACATGTTTTGATAAAATAAATTTACCTACTACATTTACTCATGATAAAATATAAAATTAAGTTATCTGTTCTGATCTACACTTTTTACCTTACACAAATGCACACGTGTTAAATATCTTAACATTTTAGTATAATGTCTTTATAATTATGTTAATACAAAAATTATAATAAAATCTGATTTTATAATTGAAATAAAAAATTACCACAAGAATGACTAAGATGGAAGAAAATTTATGAAACATCCAAAATTAAATTGCCTACATCAAAGTCTAGTGTTCACACTATTCATATAACTACAATAAGAAGATGAACTACATTAAAAATTAATTCAAATTTTGTCTACTACATTTGGCTTTTACTCACTAATATATTATCATATAACACGGCCGAATAATTTATCTTCTTTTCAGAATCGATCTTTCGAATTTCAAACATAAGTTTCTCGTCGCCAGTGTTGTTTTAACATTACTGGACAGTGCGAATTTTTTATTCTGTTTTTTTTTTTAAAGAGGCGCAGTTGTTTACTCAGAATAACATCACAACCTAGGACTGCGATCTATTCGGCTGGTGTTCAAGCAATTCCATGACGTGATCGACGGCCTGCGGTCGCCCGTCGGGACCCACTCGCGCCGGCTTCACCACGCCCTCTGACACCATTTTGTCGAACAAATTCACCAGCTTCATGGCCTCGTATTCTTTCTGCAAAATATACATACATTCCATTCATATGGTCATGACTATTTCCCTTGCACGGTAGACAGTGCCAACAGTCTTCAAAAGACTGATCCACATTCAGCTTTTTGGCTTGATAATAGAATTGAGATAGAAATGAGCTTACCCCTTAGTCGCCTTTTACGACATCCATGGGAAAATCAAAGAGTGGTCCTATCCTTTTTTATTGGAACTGGGAACCACACGACACTCTCTGCAAAATATAATCTAATTTCTCCTAACTTAGCCTTTATATCACGGATTCCATTTGATCTCCTAACAGCCCTAACTATAATCAACATAATTGATATGCGCAAACCACAACTTGCCCTTCCTTTGATGATAATATTACTACCCAAGTGGTTTGTGGTCACATACAATGATATTTACTTATATGTATGTTTTTTTTCTAAACCTCTAACTACAAAATCGCGGATTATATTAATCGTACTTTTATTTCTGGAGTAGCCTACCCTTGTTTGTTTAGTCTTGTCGTTCGCATCTGTTGCAAACGCTATGGCGTATATAAAGAAGGTTGCCTATACCTATCAGAACACGCCAATTGAACTGTCTGCTATTATGAGAAAGGAGATAAGAGGGGACATTTTGTTATTGAATTATAAG
Source organism: Amyelois transitella (assembly GCF_032362555.1). Taxonomy (NCBI): domain Eukaryota; kingdom Metazoa; phylum Arthropoda; class Insecta; order Lepidoptera; family Pyralidae; genus Amyelois; species Amyelois transitella. The sequence continues at coordinate 4,676,369 of NC_083509.1, forward strand.
TTAAATCTGCTTGCAATAAGGTTGTTACTTCATTAAGTTTCATTCAGTTTGATTCGGCGGTAGGTTGTGCTATTCTGGTAGTTTTATACTGGTAGTACTGTCCTGTAATATACCTGTTCTTCTGTCATGCCTTGGAAAGGGTTGGCCCTTGGCGGCCTTGTGCAGCCCACCACAGGGTCGATGTGCGGCTGCGCCTGCAGGTACTCCTCGGTGTCGGAGTCGTCGCTGCTGGACGAGTACGGGGCGCCGCGCGCGCCGCCCAGCAGGCCCTTCTGCGCTAGGTGACCGGCGGCGTTGCCGAAACCAGTGTACTTTACCATGCGACTCACTGGCACCAAATATTATTTTATTTATCAATAATATGCCCCGAAAACAAAAGAAAAAAAATATTATGAAAACATTTATTGTCATACAAACTGCAAAAGAAATAACCATTTTGTGTGAAGAACCAAGAGAGAAGAAAGCATCAATGTCAGAATATCAATCTTTAACAGTATTGATGATAAACAGTAGGAATAAGTGGTGGGTCTGTGTGTTATGGTCATATTGATTAAATAAAATTATTGGACTAGATTAGTCCTTACCATTGGCTTAAGCAATAGTGGTAAGATAAACGTATAGCGTGTCGCAAACAAAAAAATATGTTTATTTGTCATATGCTTATATCTGAAAATATTGGATGGATGTTGTCAAAACTTTCAAATTGTGAGAACTCACCTTTCTCTTTGCACAAGACGAACAAGAACTCCGCAACCAGATCCCTGACAGACGTGACAGGCGTGGTCAACAGTCTGCACAGCTGGTTACGAAGCGTGCTCCCCATCTCCGGCGGGCGGGAAACGTCGCGGAGAGGCGGGAGGACCACCTGCCTCAGGTACTTGCGTTGTGAACGCGACCCACGAGCACTCTTCACTAACACTGTTAGTATGGGAGACAGATTCTCATACTGGTTTTTGGTGTTCTGAAATAGTAAATAAAACCCAGTTGTCTTTAATTAGTTTATTGCTTCTGTTTGCTTTAATAATCACTTCTAGGTGAAAAAATTACATTCAGTGATGTCTTGACTGAATATTAAGTCAAAAGTCAAGGCACAAAATAAGGATTGTGGTAAAAGGAAATATTAATCACATCTCTTTCCAGAAAGGGATAGGCAGAAACCTATCCCTTGCTGGAAAGAGATGTGATTTAATGTACCTATATACTTAACTTTTTTATTTTATATTTATAATAAGATGATTATAATTACCGTGGTGTTTGATAATTTATAATGTAGAAATTGCACAAGTGATTGTAGGGCATCCATGTTCCTTTCATCATAGACATTTGCTGCAGTTTCATTCTTATTCATCTCTGGTGTTAGATATGGATAAAATATTGAAGGTACACTGAAAATAAAAGTAAAAACATTAACTTAAGTTTGCTTGTATGTAAAGTCTTTATTGCTTATAAAGAAGTATTAATAATAAACTTTTTATGAGATAAATAAAAAACAAACAAACCTTGTCAATAAATTAGCAATGTTACTATGCAATTCAACAAGTTTTTCCTCATTAGAAGTGCGGGTGTTAAGCAGAGTGGTGAGAACAGGCATCAGCTTCAGGAACATGGCTTCCTCTGTCTCGTCAAGGGGTTCCTCGGGGCCACACTGGATTATCAAATTAAACTGTGTCTTCAGTATCTCACAAGCAATGGCTTGCTGGTGATCCTGGAATGTGTTAATGGTTATCCACTAGATTTTTAGTAGCAGAACATTACATAGTTATTTATAGCTAACTCTATGGGATTAAATATACTTCAATACTTATATATATTCAATAATAATATTTCTAAATATAGACCAAAAATTTCCTATAGGAAGTTAAAAAATATCTTACTTGCAGCAAGCAGAAATCAGTTTCCGGTCCACCACTTGCTGAAGCATCAAAGTCCTTATTTTGCTCTGAAGCTTCCAAAACAAGTTCATTCAAGCAACTGATCAAGTAGTCCATACCATGCAACTCGTCTTTTATTTTGGATCTGATGTCATGTCTTAGAGCAGTCAGTATAAAGAGCAACTTCATATCAAATAGCATGATTTCTTCTTTAAATGGGATGTCTTTATAGACTCTTAGGCGTGCCACCAAACCTTGAGCAATGCTTGTGTGTGCACAAAGTGCACGCGCAACTTCACTGTTGAAGGCCAAGTTGCACAAACACTTCAAAGCCTCCACAGCTACATCTTTTGGAGGCAACTCTAAAGGAACCATAGCCTCGTTTTCCAAACCCACTAAGCTGTACAAACCTGCCTTTTCAATGAGAACCGTTATCCATTTCTCACATAGTAAATTTTCTAAATCAGATTTGTCACGGCTGAAAGAGATTTAAAATCTTTATCTGATAATTTATTTAACTTAAAAATTGTGCTTTACACACTAAAAATACCAACAAAATAAATATATTTAGATTCGAGAAAAAGAAACAAGTGATTTAATTAACTATCAATTGTTCTGAATGAATTTATAAAGTTAAGGTTTAATACTTATAAACAAAATATCGACCTGAGCACTCTAATAGTAGCCAAACATATAGCGTGGACAGCTGCTGATGTTGGTTTTTGAAGATGTTGAAACAATGCAGTCCACAGTATCACACGTCTATTGTTCTCACATAGATGCGGAAAAGAAAAATCATTTCCATTCTGAAACAATCTCAACATTATTCCTGAATTCATCAAAGATGAATCAATCTTGCAAAAAACATTTCTAAATAAATAACAAAAAGATTATATGCAGAAATTACTTACACATGTAAGAAATTCACTCAATATTTGTGATAACTCTTCAATGTTTTCGCTGTTAGTCAAAATTGTAATTTTAGATTCATCCATGTCGTGGCGCAATTTTAAAATAAAGAAATAAAATAAGTCAACAAACGAACGCGAATATAACCATTAATAATTAAATAAATAAATTTGTTTGATTGGTTTTTTTTTTGTTACAGTGTGAAATGACAAACAATGTCATGGCATCTAATATTGACAATGACAACTACCGGACTTTTTTTGCCAAAGCTTTTATTGGGCTCAAAATTAGGCTTTATGGATGGCCATTTATATTATTTTTTTTGTTCTCCAGAAGAAAACAAAAAAATTTTCTGTCATTGTCATTAGTGTCAGTCAGCCAAACTAACCAAGTTTAAGTGTCAACCCAACAGCCAGATTAATATTTTGGCTTTCAAAATAATTAAATCGATTTAATTTCTATTGATATTTACCGAAAAATGGCTACAGCGGCTTTAACTGGCCACTACGCCTCGAAAATAATACGTAAGTTTATTCAAACGTTCATAAAGTATATAGAAAAACCACAAAATAGAAGTACACTTACCATCAACAATTACATAATTCGATAGATTTCTTAAAGACATATTAGCTACTATATAATAAAACTACTACATAATTGTTGATTTACAGCCAAACATGGGTCTATGGGTATTGTCTATATCAAGTCTGCTCAATACAGCTCTGATGGAAAACCCAACTTGGCGGCGTACAAACGCGGTACCGGTGGACGTAGCAGCTTCAATGGAATCGTAGCTACTGTGTTTGGCTGCACTGGATTTGTCGGTCGTTATGTCTGCAATAAACTGGGCAAGATCGGCACTCAGGTATGGTATTGAATGTCCCCTGTGTTATTAAATTAATCCAGTGTTAAATATATAAATAAATTATTATTTATCCATATTATAATTGACAGTTCTTACTTACAGATGATTCTGCCATACAGATGTGATTTCTATGATGCCCAGAGGCTCAAAGTTTGCGGAGATTTGGGACAAGTACTCTTTACACCTTTTGATTTGCGAGATGAGGAGTCTATTGCAAAAGCTGTCCGCTACTCTAATGTTGTCATCAATCTAATTGGAAGGGATTATGAAACTAAAAACTTCAAGTACATGGATGTGCATGTAGAAGGGCCCCGGAGGATCGCAAGGTATTTTTGTTTTTGCTGCTTTGTAATTGTAAGTGTCCTGCCCACATAACTTGGCACTCATGAAGCTGTTTTTGTCACATGAAAAACTATTGTTTTCCTGTTTCACTTTGTAATATAAAAAAGAAACAGCAAGTTTATCAAGTGATAAAAAGGGTGAAGCATGTGCTATGCAATAGAACCAGCTCCTAAAGTCTTTTCTGAAGTTCTAGTCCTAAGTCCTCCAACCGGTACTAAAGTATTGATTGAATCCTCATCAACAGTCTTGAAAAGACTGATAGGCCATGTTCAGCTGTTTGGCTTTATGATGGAATTGAGATTCAAATAGTGCCAGGTTACTAGCCCATTGCCTAAAAGAAGAATCCAAAGTTCTTAAGCCTATCCCTTAGTCGCCCTTTACGATATCCATGGGGACAAGATGGAGTGGTCCTATTCCTTTTTTTATTTGTGCCGGGAACCACACCTTTACATACATACATATGATCACGTCTATATCCCTAGCAGGGTTAAATAGAGCCACCAGTCTTGAAAAGACTGATAACCCACACTCAGCTGTTTGGCTTAGTTATAGAATTGAGATTTAAATAGTGACAGGTTGCTAGCCCATTGCTTAAAAGAAGAATCCCAAGTTTATAAGCACGTCACTTAGTCGCCTTTTACGAAATCCGTGGGAAAGAGATGGAGTGGTCCTATTCTTTTTTCTAATGGTGCCGGGAACCACACAGCACATCTGACCTTTACAGATAAACCTAACCCAGATTGGATCAATCATGGTAACACATCGAGTTTCCTGAACATGTAGGTTTTCCCTCACAGTAAGAGCATTGGTTAGTATTCAAACTTATGTACAAAACTTCTAAAATATTCATTGGTACATGGCCGAGGTGGGATTTAAACCTGTGCCTTTATGAGCATCACACATTTCCACCGGGCACCTCACCAATGCAGCCACCAACCTTTATATAAAAGGGGACAAGTGCGAGTTGAACTCGCGTGAAGAGGGTTCCGTACGATGTTACCTATATGCACAATATTGAGTGATTTACCATGTTATTTTAATATCATGGACTTCTTATAGGTTTTCCTATAATCTATAAGGAGAAAACTAATTACTGTATTTTTTTCAAAATTTTTGGTTCTGTAGTTTCGGAGATAAGGGGTGGGAATGGTCAATTTTCGTCTATTTTCATGAATAACTTGGAAACTATTTATTTTAAAATTACAAAAAATACATTTAAGATCTTCTCAATAAGACCTTTCATTTGATATGCCACACGATGCAATTTTCAGAATTTTTTTTTTATTTTCCCCTAAAATGACCCCCCATATACAGATTTCATCTGCTCACGTCACACCTCTGTGTTTGGGTCACAGGAATTGATATGTGTACCAAATTTCAACTTAATCGGTCTAATAGATTCAGAGATAATTGACTGTAAGCGACGGACGGACAGACACACAAGTGATCCTATAAGGGTTCCGTTTTTGTATTCAGACGTACGGAACCCTAAAAACTAGCTGATGCCCACAACTTGATTCATGAAGTTTAACAAATCTTGATAGGTGCTGCATCAGGTTTTCCAGAACTTTGATTTTATACATTTGATATATACATATAACATTTGATAAAGGGTTATTTTCATACATTTATTACAATAGCTAGACCATTATGTTTCTCTGACCAGAGTTCTAGTTTTCAAAAAAATTATCTCTTCTTCTTTAGCATTTATTTGCCTACTGCTGGGCATTCATACGTCTCCAATCTTTCTTCCTCTTTCTTCTTTCTTTCTCTTTCCACCTAGCTTGATCGAACGTCTCCACGTCTGCACAAATGGCTGGCCCACGCCCACTTAAGCAAAGCAGATATGTATATTCCAAGCTTTACATGTTCCATGGCTCATTGGTTAGTCTTTAATTAGTGTGCCAGTTTTGCTGTTAGTGACCAGGATTTGCAGGCGTAGTCATTACGAAAAAGAATTATTTGTATTGATGAATACAATTTTATTATCTTCAGAATTTGCCGGGAAATGGGAGTAGAAAGATTAATTCATGTCTCCTACTTGAATGCATCAGCAAACCCTAAGCCACTTCTGCTGAAGAAACCATCCATGTACAAAATCAGCAAGTACCTTGGAGAATGTGCTGTGAAAGAAGAGTTTCCTACTGCCACAGTTCTTCGGGCTTCTGACATATATGGTTCTGAAGATAGATTCCTCAGGTAAAATTACTTGTTAGTGTTCTGCTCTGGGGTCTACCAAGTGCTACCTTAAGTAGTTTTAGTGAACTATATTGAAAACTAGTAGCATAGAAATTATGGTTCCAATTTCCAATGAAACTCAATCATCTTCAAAGAGGTAAGGATGAAAAGATGAAACCAGGACTAATTTCAAGAGGAAGAAGAAGAATGAAGCGTTAAAAGTGCAGCACCTACTTTAATAACATTTAGTTGACAGATTCATGGAAAGCATGAATGTCTTGGCATTATGACATACTCTGATTGTATTGTCATTATAATTTCAGGACTGGCTGGATCCCACTTGTCAAATTGTAATAAATACCTTTTTGTTCTTTTAGAGTTTTCGGCCAGATTTTGCGAATCAATGGCCAATTTCTACCATTATACAAAAATGGCTTGGAGACTGTAAAACAACCAGTTTTTGTGTCTGATGTGGCCCAGGGAATTGTAAATGCAATGCGTGACCCAGATACAAGATGTCAGATCTACCAAGCTGTTGGGTAAGAAACACATTATTTTTGGTGAGATGTATCATCTTCCTTTCGTTTCTTTCCTTTTATAAAGAAGTACTAAAGTTTAAAATATCGATGGTGGAAATGTCAAAGGGCTTAAAGGACAAATTGGCTAAAATCACTTTTTGATGCGGTTTTATAGTACAGTTTAAGCGCTGTCGATTGGTATTATTAACTTTTCTCTAAGTCAAAAAATGAGAGAGATATTAGACAAGTAAAATTTGCGTTTTTTTCATTTTTTGCATTAAAGGTCGACATAACAAACAAATTGAACATAACGTTTCGATTTTAATGTGTTCAATGCTTAAAGGACATCACGTAAGTTGTGATTATATTTAAAACACAAATAACCATATTTTAATTATTAATTATTTACTTAAAGGACACATTTTAATTTACATTAAACTTACGACCCACGGATTTTTTAACAATAAAAAATCTTATAATAACAATTAAACTCTTGTATGCCTGTGGACTCCATGCACGCAGTCATCGAGAGGGGAGTGAAGAGACTAATTGTATGGAGTCCATCACAATGGCCAACCTATATTGAAGCAGCACGCAAAAAGCCTTTTCCTTGTAAAGTAGAAACTCTAGAGTATTCAGACATATTGGATTGGAATGAACTGTCTGTCAAAGCATTATTAGGTGATCCTATCAAAGATTTTGGAAAAATGAGAGTGGTTACTATGAAAAAAAATAATTTGAACAGCATTGACATTAAATATTCTATGAAAGATGACGCTAAAACAACGGTAGTAGAAATTTTCAAGGTCCCAACTTTGAAGACTAAACGAAGAGGAAAAAAGCTACCGAAGGCTACCAACAATATTTTAGCTCAGAGTGAGCCTTATGAAAACATCAATTTGTTGCCGCTTTATATAAAGCAGCAAACAATTTCTCGGGCAAAATATAATGCATACATACATACATAAAATCACGCCTCTTTCCCGGAGGGGTAGGCAGAGACTACCTCTTTCCACTTGCCACGATCTCTGCATATTTCCTTCGCTTCATCCACATTCATAACTCTCTTCATGCAAGCTCGGCGGTTTCGGGTACTTTTGACCTGACCCTTTACCAGGACGTCCTTAATTTGATCAAGATACGTTCGTCTAGGTCTTTCCACTCCGACCTTTCCCTCCACACCCTCCATGTATATCTGCTTAGTCAACCTGTTTTCATTCATCCTCTCCACATGACCGAACCATCTCAACATACCCTTTTCTATTCCTGTAACTACATCTTCTTTCACATCACAACATTCCCTTATCACGCTGTTCCTTATCCGGTCACTCAATTTCACACCCAACATACTCCTTAACGCTCTCATTTCCACTGCATTTATTCTGCTTTCGTGCTTCTTTTGCCATACCCAACTTTCACTCCCATACATTAATGTCGGGACCAACACGCCCCTGTGCACAGCCAGTCGAGCCTTTTTGGATAGTTTCTGACTGCTCGTAAAGGCATGAAAAGCTCCATTCACCATGTTCCCCGCGTTCACTCTCCTTTCAATATCACTATCACACTTGCCATCTGATGTAAACTTTGATCCTAGATATACAAACTCTTTCACTTGCTCAACTTTTTCTCCTCCAATCAAAATATTACATGCTGTCATTTCTTTCTCCATTTCAAAAACCAGTGTTTTAGTTTTACTTACGTTCACTTTCATTCCTTTCTCTTTTAAAGCTTCATGCATACACTTTACCATCTCCTGTAACTCCTCCGCTGATGACGCCAGTATAACCTGATCGTCGGCATAGAGCAGACATTTGACGAGTAACTCATTCATCCTTAATCCACTTTCAGACTCTTTCAATTCTGTCAAACAACTATCCATAAATAGGTTGAACAGCCACGGTGACGCAATACATCCTTGCCTAACGCCTTTCTTAATCTTAAACCACTCAGCGTGCGCTCCGTTTATCCTGACACAAGCACTCGAATCCTCATATAAGGATTTCAGTGCTCGTATTAAAAGACTGCTCACCCCATGCATAGAAAGTGCTGACCACAATTCATTCCTCTCAACTCTGTCATAGGCCTTTTCCAAATCCACGAATGTGCAATAGACTTTTTGACTCTTGGCCAAAAACTTTTTGGCTATGCACCGCAAAGAAAAGACCTGATCAGTACATCCCATTCCCTTTCGAAATCCCGCTTGAGCATCCCATATTTTGTCATCAGTTTCATTCCTGACTCTATTAATCAATACCTTAGCATACAATTTGCCAAAATACAATGACCTAAGCAAATTATGCAACAACGGGACCATACCAAGAATAATACTATTAATACCATACTATTAATGAAAATAATAAAAATATTGAAGCTTATTTACAGCCTAAGGGATGTTTTTTTGCTAATGTTAAGAATGTATTTATCTTTTAAGAGCTATAGAAACAATATTGCCGTCTTTTAAGCCTCAAACATTTGTTAATTGCTTTTCTAATTATGATTTAAAGGACAATGTCACCAAACCACAAAACTTAAAGGACATCTATCTCTTAAAATACGATAGATGGAGTAAATTAAACAATTTGAAACGGCTCAGCTCAAAAAGTTAATATAAATGGTCTTTTACATCAAACAGATTGATTAAGAAACAAAAAAGTTATGCCTATAAATCTGTAAAAAAAGTTTTTCGGCTCTCCTGAAAAACGGTGATTTGTCCTTTAAGCCCTTTGACATTTCCACCATCGATATATATTTTTTCAAAAGTATAATTTTTTCCAGTCCAGTTCCAGAGTACACTCCTATTAAGCTATACCTTAGTGTACTATATTCTTATAATTTGAGTGTTTCTTATCTGTTATGTGTATCTTCCATATAACAGGAAATCTGCACATTCAGGCAACGTAATGTGTAACCATGATTGATCCAATGTGGGTTAGGTTTACCTGCAATGTTTGTGGAGATCAAATGGGAGTTGCTTCATGTAAAGCTTGGCGGTTTTAGGCACTCTTGACCTGACCTTTCGCCAGAACATCCATAATTAAGATGATCAATGTCGAAGGTATATACAGAAAGAAGTAAAAATAAGAGCAAACTCTTTTTTTCAGGCCAAAGAGGTACCTTCTAGCTGATTTAGTGGATTGGTTTTTCAAGCTCATGCGCAAGGACGAGAACTGGGGCTACAAGCGCTATGACATGAAGTATGACCCGATATTCTTCCCACTAAAGGTGGCAATGGTCAACATGCTTTCGCCAGCCTATCCTTTCGGAGGCTTACATTGGGAAGGACTGGAAAAGGTATTATATTTAGTACACATCAGACAGCTTCAAACTACTTATACCCGGAATAATCCTACTGTTATAAATGTGAAAGTATAAGGAAGTGGAGATGTGTATATATCACCGGAAAATAACAAGACTCGTATGTTGATCAATTTTCTAGGTAGTTCATCAATCAACTCTCGAAAAATAATAAACGACAATTGAAATGTATTATTTAACATATTTATTTTAGTAAATTGATTTATTTACTGTCTTGCCGTCAAAACATAAGGAAGCGGCTTACGTTGATTGGTTGAAAGAATCACGTGCTTTAACACTGCCAATGTTTAGAAATCGGAAATTGTCATTCAAAAGTATCTACCCGAACCGGCAATTTGTATGAAAACGTCAGAAAAGAATAAGATTTCAGCATTGGTGTCATAGGAAAAGTTGTTTATTTTGACCGTCTCGAATGGTGGTTTGAGGGTTATGGATACTTAAAAATTAACTCTGTTTGAAATACATTAACTTTCACATCTCTATCTCCAAAGTATTAATATTAAATTACTATTAAAGTAACATATAACGTTTATTGTTATTTTCCGGTGGCATATCCATAATATTCTCAACAATGTTCCTTTTTCACGCAAAAATAGCGAAACAGAAATATAGATATTTGGACGTTGACCAAAATATTAGGTCTGTGCAACTATTACTGTAAAGTAAGTCAGTTAAAAATCCTATTTCACGCATATTTTCGCGTTACAGCTCTTTTATAGTAATATTAATCTTAATCAGGATGTCTAGTGTTTGTTAATGTTTCATGCAATTAAATGTATTATTTTACATTTTCAGGAATCTACAACAGATGTGGTCACCACGAAACTGCCGACGCTAGAAGATTTGGGCGTGAACCTCACGCACATTGAAGACCAGGCGCCGTGGGAGCTGAAACCATTCCGGGCCTATCAGTACTACATGGATCAAGTGGGAGAGTTCCCCAAGCCTGATCCTCCGCGAGTCTACTGCGGCTAATCAAAAGAATTTGTTTAATGTCTATATTAAATTCTTTTATCTGAAGAACATCTTGACAATGTATCAAATTGTAGAAAGTTTTTAATAAATTATTTTGTTTGTTAATTTTTTTATAATTCCTTACCCTTCTTCTGATTTGTGATTACACCCAGTTTTCCTATTGTCCCAGTTTTCCTAAATTAGATCGCGTCTTTCGAATACACAAACTTTACCAAAACGCTCTATGTACTGTAGATAGTACTTATATTGAATGAAGTCTTTTCCCTGTTAAAACTGTACCCCTCTAAATCAATTCCAGGGCAGCTCTCAGAAGTCCATTGTCAAGGGCAGATAATAACTGTTGCCTTTAAGTGATTTACAACACATCTTGATAACAACAACATCATCCCAAGTGCAATATCCCAAACACAGTGATTTTTGTACATTATAATTAATTGCAATATACTACTTCTTGTGACAAAGACTAGTAAGTTGTATGCAAATATAAAGTATATTACACATTAAAAAAATCCTACAAGCCAGAGGTATAGGTAAATAAATATAAAACAGTTTAGTTACTTATTTAAAGTTTATTTATGCTTGGTCAGGTCTGTTACCTCGTCCAAAACCTCCTCTCTGTAACAAAAAAAAATATGTTAAAGCACTCAACAGAAAATATATTTATACATGGCTGTTCCCTAAGACTTCATTCCCTGTAAAAGTTCATTGGCAAACTGTATAAAAGACCAGCTAAATGAAGTTATATACATTTTTGTCCAAGTTTAGTTGGTGTGGTTCATGAACGATAAACACCTCTTTATCGCTGATGGGGTAAACAGCGGCGACAGTCTCACAAAGACTGAAAAGCCACAATTAAAGATGGAATTGAGACTCAAATAACTGTACAGTACATACTATACAATTTATCATAACCATGCATCTTTCTGTCTGAATGAACATAAGCAAATAAAAAAAATTGTCAGTATATTTTAATTGAAAGACAATATTTTTTTCATGTATCACAAACACCAAATGACAAACAAAGAAGCCTATTTAAATGCATTACTTTTATCATCAAAGCTATCAATATTGAAGACAAAGCATTGATTGAAGTAAAACTGTGGTTAAATTAAAAGAGGACAATACTTACAAATTCAACACCAGCAGAGCCAGGACCAACATCTGCTTTTTTGTCGTGAGGCGCGCCGCCAGGAGCCGTGGGTGCACGGCGGTACGCAGAGCGGTCTTCGGCTGAGCGCGCAGGCGCGTCTGGTCTGCCAACTGCACCACGTCTGACTGTCTCTGTCCTCACAGAACGCTTCAGAGTTGCGGGTACAATCTCAGGAGGCAAGTGGAGGAAGATTCGGAGGTACTCAATACCCTCATTTGTTAGGTACCTAAAAAGTAAACAGAACCAATTTTAACTTTAATAATTTCTTTTTTATTAATTATTTACTTAATTCGATAATTGATCACAAGTCCCGCAGATAGTTAAATGCAGTTGAAATTTGAATAGTTGACGGAAATGAAGCAAAAGCAAATATTTAATCTATGCCTACTCACATTATATAGGTAAAGTAAAACTATGATTGTTTGTTGTTTCTTACATACATTTTTAGGCTTGACTTGCGTTTTATATTTAATATATTAATTACACAAACACACGTAAGAATATTTTACAATATTTACCAGTAGAAATGCCTCCATGCAAACTGTTCCTTGACATAACCTCTTGATTTTAGGGATTGCATTGCTTTGATAACTTGTAAGTTAGGTATCTTCTCAAGATCAGGGTGCTTGGGTGCGTGGTAGTCTTTCTTTGCTACCATGACTCCCTCTTTGAAGAGGTACTCATAAATAGCGACACGATTCTGTTTTGGCATCAACATCTTGAGCCTTTTTTAGCTGTAGAACAAAACTTCAGATTAGCAAAGTTTTATAACGTAAACTTCACAGAATTAATAAAATAATTAAATCACAGAATGCACTAAAAGATAATAATTGGCCGAAAATAACAGAATATTGTTACTTAATAAGGATTATTATAATAAAAATGGATTTTTGTTGAAGAATAAATACCTTAGCGCTACTTTGACAATAGAAAAGACTTCTCCGTGTTTGACAAGATGTGACAAAGAATCTGTCAATCACAAGCTAAATTGAGAACTACGCTGTCAATGTCAATGTTATAGGTTAGATCGAAGCAAAGAAATTAAACTTTAGAGATTTCTCTTTCTCTTGTCCAAAGGAGAAAAAATCAATTCATTGTGCATCTCGTTCTTGTAACCCATTTTCATTGTTTGGCAAGAATTATTCTTATCCAATCTCAGAAGAACAATCCTATGGAAGTGCCCTATGCATGTACTTTTCCTGCATACCTAAATAAACAAACCCGGATATAAACATGGCGGACTAGAGATGTTCATTTAGTCGATAATATTTTATCGATGGACGAGTGAGTTAAGATGTTTATTTCCGAATTAAATTTATTAAAAAAAAAAAAAATTACATCGGGAATCCTTACTATCTTGGCTATAATCTAAGGTCCAACAATATTGTATCTATTACCTATGTCATTCTGATAAAGTGTTTGGAAATCAAATATAATTACATACATAAATAAAATCACGCCTCTTTTCCGGAGGGGTAGGCAGAGACTACCTCTTTCCACTTGCCACGATCTCTGCGTACTTCTTTCGCTTCATCCACATTCATAACTCTCTTCATGCAAGTTCGGCGGTTTCGGGTACTTTTGACCTGACCCTTTACCAGGACGTCCTTAATTTGATCAAGATACGTTCGTCTAGGTCTTCCCACTCCGACCTTTCCCTCCACACTCTCCTTGTATATCTGCTTAGTCATCCCGCTTTCATTCATCCTCTCCACTTGACCGAACCATCTCAACATACCCTTTTCTATTCCTGTAACTACATCTTCTTTCACATCACAACATTTCCTTATCACGATGTTCCTTATCCGGTCACTCAATTTCACACCCATCATACTCCTTAACGCTCTCTTTTCCACTGCATTTGTTCTGTTTTCGTGCTTCTTTTGCCATACCCAACTTTCACTCCCATACATTAATGTCGGGACCAACACGCCCCTATACTGGCTGTGGCCAGTCGAGCCTTTTTGGATAGTTTCTGACTGCTCATAAAGGCATGCAAAGCTCCATTCACCATGTTCCCCGCGTTCACTCTCCTTTCAATATCACTATCACACTTGCCATCTGATGTAAACTTTGATCCTAGATATACAAACTCTTTCACTTGCTCAACTTTTTCTCCTCCAATCAAAATATTACATGCTGTCATTTCTTTCTCCATTTCAAAAACCAGTGTTTTAGTTTTACTTACGTTAACTTTCATTCCTTTCTCTTTTAAAGCTTCACGCATACAGTTTACCATCTCCTGTAATTCTTCCGCTGATGACGCCAATATAACCTGATCGTCGGCATAGCTAGTTGGCGGACGAAGTCGCGGGCACAGCTAGTTTATCGATAAGATTCTATGTTCGATGATGTTCAACACTAGCACACGTGTTTATGTTTTCGATGTGAATGAAATATTGAGAATATTACAATTTTTTAAAGCTCACAACAAAGAAGATTAAAAGTAATAAGGTTTTTAAACACATTTCATTAAATACACTGTATGATAGACCATAATTTAACCAAATATTAACCACTTACCGGTGAAAGGTTAAATTCGGCCTATTTTTGCTTTGGCATAAGCCACAATATGCTATTGAACACTTCATTTGTTGTTTATTAACGATTAATATAAGGACAACTTGGTAAACAGCAGAAAAACACGGGATTTCCTCGGAAAAACGTAAAATCCTCACGGTGATAACTTCCACGAGTAAGCTAAGCGGGCTACTTAAGATGGCGGTGCTCCAGCACAAACACATCGAAGCCAATGAAGAGGGTGCTGATAAAAGAGTGTAAACGTTTTTTCTCCCGTTAAACCACTGTTGTGAGAAAGAGACAGATATATCAGTTTTTATTTCTGAGTCAAGTTAAACAATTAGGGCACCTCCATAGAATATTATTTCATTGTATCCAATGGGTACATCAGTTGTCAACTTTTGTCGTCGTTTGTTTTTTTTTTGGTTATTTAATTGTGCATTCAAATTCAAAATCTTTATAGTATTGCATATCATGACGTACATCGGTTGAATTACAGTTTCTGCTTATAAATAGGTACAATATGAACCCTGTTGGGCATCGCAATTTTAAAATAATATGGAACGGCGGGCAGTTTTATGTCGGCTATTAAGTTGAATATAACAATAAAAAAATGACGTAGTATATTTGGAGAGAATATTAATAAGTAATTTGAAATGAATATAAGTTATAACATGTTTTTAATTGATGAAATGATAAATAATAATAATAATAAAAAATAATTTTAGGTACAATATTTCTATCGTTTAAGAACTCGTCCAGTGTATAGCAATTAATGCATAATAATTACACAAAGAATAAAAAGGCTGTGAAGGCATATCAATAAACGTAATAAATTACTGAAAAGAAGAGATTTTTGAATGTATAACCTAGACGATAAGACGACAGCAAAACCTACGGTTGCCATGAAAAGATTTATACAACTATACATACGTATAACATAGACAGAACCAACTGTCTTGAAAAGACCGATAGGCCACGCTCAGCTATTTGGCTTTAAGATAGAATTGAGATTTACTTAAATAGTGACAGGTGGCTAGCCCATCGCCTAAAAGAAGTCAAAATTTATAAGCCTATCCCTTATTCGCCTTTTACGAAATCCATGGGAAAGAGTTGGAGTGGTCCTATTCTTTTTTCTATTGGTGCCGGGAACCACACGGCAAACACCTAAGGGGGGTTTCCTTCGCTTCATCGACATTCATAACTCTCTTCATGCAAGCTCGGCAGTTTCGGGTACTTTTGACCTGACCCTTTACCAGGACGTCCTTAATTTGATCAAGATACGTTCGTCTAGGCCTTCCCACTTCGACCTTTCTCTCCACACTCTCCTTGTAAATCTGCGTAGTCAACCTGCTTGCATTCATCCTCTCCACTTAGATATGTATCTGCGACTCGGGTCCCATAGCCCATGACGAATGCTGCTCAATAATTGAGGTCCAAAAGGACTTTGAGGCAAAGACAATCAACTGCAGAATGAAGACAAAATATGAATCATATTTTTATTTTGTTGTACATGTATGTATGATGCAATGGATGCAACATAATGATGTATGTGGCGTTATTGTGTGTCCGGTGACAGAGATAAATAAACACATATTTGGACAGTTTTCTTGGCACGCATTAAAAAAAAAAGAAAACACGATGTCCTGTAAACTTCAAATTCAATGAAATCATTTGATGACACTTCATTGAAATGTCATCAATTAGATTGATGATAGATGTATTTTTAAAAAACGTGAGGATTTTGTTTGGTTTTATGTTTTATTGATTAAAATTATGCGTATTGCCTTGATTTAAATACGTTGCATTAAAGTGAATGATATTGCATTCAACTCTTAGATAGTAAGTCCAAAGTAGCAATGGATTTCCAAAATAGACCCGGTGGAAAAACCGGAGGAGGTGGAGTAGCATCATGGTCGGAAAGCAACAGAGATCGTCGCGAGAGGCTTCGCCAACTCGCATTGGAGACGATCGACTTGAACAAAGATCCTTATTTTATGAAAAACCATTTGGGTTCGTATTATTTTATATTTCTTAATTTCTTAAAATTCCCTCATTTCGTAAGTCGCCAATACACATTCTTACACTGTTCGTTAAAAATACCAAATAGAATAAAATCACTTTTCGTTAGCCATCTATACAAACGATAGGTTTATGAAGACGGCCTCTGTGGCACAGCGGTAGTGCGCTTGTTGAGGTCCCGAGTTCGAATCCGGATCAGGGCATGATGAGAAACGAACTTTCTCTGTTTGGCCTGGGCCTTGGATTTTAATCTATATAAGTATTTATTATAAAATATAGTTTTGTTGGGTGAGTATCTCGTAACACAAGTTTTGAACTTACATAGAGGCTAACTCAATCTGTGTAATTTGTACATATTTTTATTTATAATTATTATTACATATAATCATGTTTATAACCCTTGCAGGGTAGACAGTGCCATCAATTAGCAATTTATTTATTTATAATTTTTTGCTTATGCTATTCCATTCTATATTTATGATGAAAACTTTTATTATTTTTATAACATCTTAAATTAATTTTGCAGGTTCTTATGAATGTAAGTTATGTTTAACCTTACATAACAATGAAGGAAGCTACCTAGCCCACACTCAAGGTAAAAAGCATCAAGCTAATTTGGCCCGAAGAGCTGCCAAGGAAGCCAAGGAAGCTCCTCAGCTGCTTGCTCCAGAAAAACCCAGGATTGAACCAAAGAAATTTGTTAAAATTGGGCGACCTGGTTACAGAGTCACTAAACAAAAGGATCCTGAAAATGGACAGCAAAGCTTGCTGTTCCAGGTAGATTATCCAGGTAATTGCAATAGTTTATCTTATTATATCTTAACCAAATAAAATATTATTTAAAAACAAGAATACCACCCAAATATAGATTAAAATTAAAAATGTTGTAGTTAACACTGACTAAATCAACAAGAGAAAATCAATGGAGATGTTTATAAATCCATCTATTTCATTTTCTTATCTAGGTTTAATTTCATTAAAATCTATTAACATTAATTTTTTTCCATATTGGGTGAACTACTTACCTATTCTTTATTTTGACCATCCTCTCAAATGGAAGAATAGTTTTATTACTAAGATTTTCAGTTGAAGGTATGCATAAAAAGCTGTAAATTTCTTTTCCCAGAAATTGCTGAGGGTGTACAACCAAGACATCGTTTTATGTCAGCTTATGAGCAGAAAATAGAGCCCCCAGACCGCCGTTGGCAATATCTACTTTTTGCAGCTGAACCCTACGAGACAATAGCATTCAAAGTACCCAGTAGGGAAGTGGAAAAACATGATTCTAAGTTCTGGACCCACTGGAATAAAGATACAAAACAATTCTTTTTGCAATTTGCATTTAAAATGGAAGCTTTAAGAATGCCTCCACCTCCTCCTAAGATTTGGGAGAGCCACGGGATGCGCCTGCCGCCGCCGCCGGGAGCACCCATGCTGGGTGTGCCACCCCCACCACCATTGCTCCCAGTGCCGCCGCCGCCTCCTTCTATGTAATTGCACTATTTTCAAGGAAATAAAATTGTCTTTTACTTTAATTTTTATTGACCATCTATTCCCCAGTCCTATCTGTCTGGTCACACAGACTGTGACCCAGTCAAGTATTTTAATAAACAACAAAATTTATAGAAGACAACATAGCATTTTCTAAATTAACATCTTGAGAATTTAATCGTACTGAAGAGGATACCAATCACAGAGTGTTGATGGTCGAATCACTAAGGTGATGCGCCGAGTGGCATAGGTTCAAATTCCACCTCGGCCATGTACCAATGACTATTTTGGAAGTTATGTACATAAGTTGGAAACTAAGCGATGCTCTAACAGTGAGGAAACCTGCACATTCAGGCTGGATGTGTAACCATGATCCTTACAATATGGGCTGCTGAGGATAGATGGAAGTTGCTTCGTGTAAAAAACCTGACTTACCCAATCTAGGATCTATGATCAAAAGCATACCCCAGGCTCCTCTCCAGAGTAGTGAGGATGCAACTGGGACAAATGGCAGGAGGAAGAGGATACCAGTCACACACCTTACGGTAATGCCATCTTAAAGGAGTAAACCAACCAACTAGAAAAATACAAGAGCATTTATCTTATAGTTACTAAATTCTAGTACATAACTACGTATTTATGTTGTTGAGACAATTTGTTTTCTAATTACTACCGAACAACCTCTCAAGCTCAACTAGAATGGTAGAGCTACTAGCTAAAAAGTCCGAGCACCCCAAAAGCAGGTGAGAAGCAGCGCAGTTTTAAAACGAAGTCCGCCCGACGAATTCAACAATCAATTAACTATATCCATCTCTTTCACCCTTCATAACAAATCACCCGTTCCGTTCATCCCATCCCTATCACAGAGTACTTTGTACTTACACACGCCAAATAAACACTAGAACGTAGGTATATGTTTATGCTGTTCGTGAAGTCCTTTAAATTATCAAAATTTACTTTATTGTATATTTGGGTTAATTGATAAAACATGAGGCTTTTAGAAAATATAAACACAAAATTATATAATCTTCAAAAATACATCTTTGCGTTGAACTAAACGGAATAACGGTCGCGCGGCGGTTAACTCAATCATCCATTCAGAAAAAAAATTATTCATTCACTTCACATCACAACAATAATACATACTTACTCCATCAGACCAGTGATACGAGCTATTGTTAACGTATTTTCGCGCGCGATTTACAGAGATATTAATTTTTGTTAAATTCTGTTACCATAATCTGAAATTTCAGATAATATACGATGTTTTCAAAGGCTAAACGTTTTGAAATGCAAGGTAAATTATTTTATATATATAATTACACAGAGTTGTGTACTGACTGAATATCAAACTTAAATAGGCATGCATTTGTAAAAATTATGTATTCGTGCACTTTAACTTTTTTTTTATTGTTTCTTCCTCCTGGCTTCAGTCCCGATTGCATCTGTCCTCATCCTCACCACTCTGGAGAGGAGCCCGAGGTATGCCTTTGACCATGGAACCTGTATAGGGTGAGTCAGATTATTACACGAAGCGACTTCCATCTGACCTTCGCAACCTTCACAGGTGATCATCCGTATTGGATCCATCGTGTGGTGACACATCCAGTTGCCTTAATGTGCAGGTTTCCTTACTATATTTTTACACACCGTAAAATCATCGGTTGATATTCAAACTAATGTACATAACTTCGAAAATAGTCATTGGTACATGGCCGAGGTGGATTCTGAACCTTCGCCTTTTATGCGCATCACGCATTTTACCCGAGAACCTTACCGATTCGATCACCGACACTCGTAATTTTATTTTGCAGTTCCTATAAAACCTCCATGTACCAAAGAAGTGAAGAAATTAGAAAATGAGAAACAGAAGGCGACCAAAACGCCACTACCATTACAGAAGACGCACCGACATTTGACAAGCTCAAAAGCTGCGGATACCCTATCCCAATGCAGTTCAGTGCCTAGCGTCAGATCATTGGCTACGGTTAGTAACACATACATTGGGCCTGCTGGAAGAAATTTCTCTAGAAATATATATTCTATAGAAATAAGTTGTGCCCTTGTACTGAATTTCTCATTATTATAAGTTTTATTCTTATTTTCCTTGATGTACATAATAAATAAATAAATACATATTGTCATGCCTCTTTCCCATAGAGGTAGGCAGAGACTATGGATTTCCACCACAATTCTCACAAGACCCCTCTTAGTTACTTCCTCGACACTCTGGTCCTCACAAGTTCACTCTCTCTTTGGTCATCGAGTTCACAAGTTTGATGAGGCTGGCTTTGTCCCACTTTTGCAGTCAGTTCTGCCTTATTAATTCCTTTCTTAACATGATTGTGTTAAACATTTTAAATATAATTGGGTTACATGGAACAATGTTCCATTCCTCAAACATCTTGAATTGACTAATAAAATTATGGAAATGGTATGTACTAGTACCAGTGAATGTTAGTTGACACAGATGCTTATAATTCCACAGCATTTTTCTAATTATATTGCAATTCTAGGACTAATTTACGAACTGGAGGAGTGTGCAGAAAATTGCATACAGTGATCATTCCTATAATTTTTAAAACAATATGACATTTCTTTTGTATGTATATTATGTATTCTGATTTCTATATAATAATACCATGCTCCATTCTAATAGGTGTAGGTTCTTATATTTACTTTTTCATAGCCAATTTTATTATTACAGCCGAGAGCCCCAAGACCATTGAAACCACCAGTCATAACAAGCTCTACAAAGAAGGCACTATGTTCTGCTACAAAAACATGTAACAAGATGAAAGATGAAAAAACGCAAGCTGAAATTATTAAATCCCAAGAGGTGGAGATAAGGTAATTCATAGCTTTGAATTATGTATTCTACATGATTTAACAAGGAGTTCGTATTTTATAACTATATTTCACACAAAATATTTTTTATAAAGAAAGATTTCGAAGATAAATATACATACTTTTTAAAAAGAATAAAAAAAAATTTACTTAATATTGGTGTGCAAGTTTATATTCTGATGCTGAATTTTTGTTTCAGAAATAAAGACCATACAATAACAGAACATAACAAACAAATTGAAGAATTAAAAAATGAGATTGCTTCTCTACAAAAACAAATGCAAGAAACTTTAACACAAAAAAAGGAATTTGAAGAACTGCACAAACAATTTTCACAAATTACACTGACAGGTATAACAAAGTTAAATGATGATCAAAATAATGTTAACAATAACAAAACTGATGATATGAAGAGCAAAATATTTGAATTAGAACTTCAATGTGACCGATTGGAACAGGAAGTTAGCAACAAACAACTTGAGCTGTCATCTCTTGAAGAAGTCATTGCAATTAGAGATAGTTTATGTCAAGATCTACAAGCTAAATTGACTACTGTCGAAAGAAATCTTGAAGAAACTCGCCAACGGCTTGAAATGGTTAAAGGACATCATGCACTTGCACTGGAAGCTAATGAGAGTATCAGACGAGAGTACAAAGTAGAACTGGAGGCACTGAAAACTAAATTAGAAGAAGAAAAACAAATTATAATGAATAAGAGTAAAGTAGAAGAGGATAATATGAAATCTAAATACAACGAGCTTATTGATTCCATTAAGAGCCAGTTGATCAAAGAGAGAGATGAGACTGTCAGCGAATTAAAGCATGAAATTGAAGTGAAAGAAATTGAAATGAAAGCAAAACTAGAACAAATAAATGAATCCACTCATGAAAAGTTGAGGATTTGTGAAATACAATTTGAGGAACGCTCTAGGAGTATGCAGGAGCATTGTGAAAAACTTCAAAACAAAGCTAAATATTTAGAACAAGAAGAGAAAGAGTTGAAGTATAGTCTTGCTTTGGCTGAGGAGCAAAACATGACATTACAAAGGGAGTTTAAAAAGTTGCAAAATGATAATGAATTACTTAGGAATGAGAAAAATGCCATGTCTAAGGAAATAGAAGATTTGAAAGAGGATTCCAAAAAGAAGCTCATTGATTATGAAAATGAAATTAATAAACTTACTGTGGAGATTGATAAAAGTACAAAAGAAAAGACTAAGTTTCAAATGTCCTTGAATGTTACTATGGACATAGTTCAAGTGCTGACCAGGCGACTGAGGGACTCCGACAATGAACTGGAACTTCTAGAGGATAAAGTTAAAGTATTAACTAACTCAAAAGAACAGCTGGAAAATGAACTTGAGTCATATAAAAGTACTCTGAATAATACACTTATGGAATGTAATGAATTTAAAGAGGCACTTGTCGCTATCTTGAAATCAAAAGCAGCCCTGGCTAAAGAACATAATAGAATTATGGAACATAATGTAACTTTGATTGAAAGTCTACAAGTTGTTGAGAAGGAAGCGTACAGAGAATTAGGTTCCATTAAAAATGAGCTTATAGAGGATGTGGAGCTGATCAAAAAGGAATCCCAATCCCAAATTCAAATGCTACGTGAGGAGGTAATTATTTTGTACCGTTCAGCAATATTTAATCTTTTTTTCTATGTCATTTATTGGATACATATGATATCTATATTAATATTGTAAGAATAGTTATAAACCTAGTATAAGCTACAGTTAAACTACAAAAAAAATGGATTATTTTTGTTTTTCTTTTTTGTAAATCTTTTTATAATGTGTAGGTGGAAAAGAAGCGAGTGCTATGCGAGCTGGCGACGGAGCAGGCGGGCGCGGCGGCGCGCGCGGGCGAGCAGGCGCGCGCGCTGCTGGCGCGGGCCGCCGCCGACGTGGCGCGCCTCGAGGCCGACTGCCAGCGCTACCAGCTGCAGGTCAGCCATCTAGCCCCACCTTAACAACTTCTTAGGGGTAATTCGTGACCAGGAGGGAGTTCTTCCTTGTGGCTCTGAGATGTTATGAGGAACCCAACAATCTCATGGGACAAGTTTGTAGGGATGTGTGGATGTGTATGGGCTATAGCCGATATATTAGTTCAAAAAACAAGGTGCCCGCTTAAAAGACGTGTCGACTTATGTATTTTACGAGTTATGTACATTAGTCATTGTTAGTAACTGTTACGACGCGAGAAAACGTTATATTACTTTAGACCACTTAATGTATGTATGAACCAATATGACTTTGGCTCCCTACAAAGTTTGGACGGAACGAAAAAAACCTGACTAACCTAATCCAGAACCAATGGTCATAGGCAGCCCCGGGGATTTTCTTCTGAGAGTAAAAGGGCCGCAACTGAGGGCGCACAGGAACTGGCAAAGTATAGAGCAGAAAGTATATTTGCAGCTTTAAATGAGAGCTGAAAAGCCTATTTTACAATTGGGGTATACTGCCCTATCCCGATTGCGTGCTCAGCTCGCCTCTCTGGTGAAGAGCTAGTGGTCTCACTTTAATCACGATCCTGATTAATTTTACGATTTACATACTGCCTTTTTCTGCTCGTTGCCTGAATATGCAGGTTCTTTTATTTTCCCTCGCCGTAAGAGCATCAGTATTAGCAATCAAATTTATGTAATAACTCAAAAAAAGTTACTTGTAACACATGATTGCATTTCCATGACCAATTAGCATTTAATTGCAGATGGAGGATCAACAATCCCTTGTGGTGGAGTTGTCTCTGCTTCGTCAGGAAAACGAGGAACTGTCCATGACCGTCGCAAAACAGTCGTCGCTCATCGACAAAATGACGAAAGAAGCGGAACAAATTCAGACCATACCAAAATCACCATCCGTCGCGAAGAAATCCCTCAAGATTGGGAAGGAAAATCTACAGAATGTTATTTCGCCGTTACGGGAACGAAATCATTGATTATTTTGACAGTTTTACGGGTTTACAAAAATAATCTTAAAAATTGTTTCGTTTTCAGTTAAAATCCATTTAATATTGTTTCCAAGTAACTAACTTAAATCATGTTTTACAAAGTAGCCAGTTTTTTTATTTAAAGTTGATTAAAACTACTTACTCAAATTTTGTTTGAAGATTCTAGTTTATATTTTGCTTGTTTATTTATTTTCAGGATTGTTATAACCTAATTTTATTGGTTTGTGTATTTTGATAATATAAAAAATATTTTGAAAACTTTGTTTTTTAGCTTTACACCTGTTTTTAAATACGTAGCCTTAAAATATTAGGTACATATAAAATTGGCATACATACGTATAATCACGTCTATATATATACCTTGCGGGATAAACATATCTTCTAGTCTTAAAGACTCATAGGACACGTTCAGCTGCTTGGCTTAATGATAGAGTTAAGATATAAATAGTGGCGGGTTGCTAGCCCATCGCCTAAAAGAATCTCAAGTTTATAAGCCTATCCCTTAGTCGCCTTTTACGACATCCGTGGGAAAGAGTTGGAGTGGTCCTATTATTTTTTCTATTGGTGTCGGGAACCACACGACACTATGAAATTGGCGTTTTGTTATATTGGCCACTTTAACGTATGATAAGAGCTGTTTGCGTTAAAGACACGCGCTATAAACAATTTTTTTTTTAAATTCTAATGACAGTAACTTTATACTTGGATATGAATAAATTATATATATACATATTTATGTCTTTTCCTAGGTTCAAATACAGATTTTTTAGTAACAAGTACTAAAGAGAAGCAAGGAGTAAGTTTTCACCTGCTAGACAAATTAATTGTCAATTTCTCATAACATTTTTCACATAATAAAACAATATTTTCAGTCTTACATTTATTATGACCATTTACAAAACGATGCAAAGCTATATCTAATAGTGCAATAACTTAAGAGTAAAGCATTTTTGGCAAGACCACGTGAGATAGCTGAAGTAGGAACTTCCAGATCAGACAGTTTGAATATTTATTCAATTTAATTAAAAAATAAACTTTCTCAATTTCAGAAATAGCTTAGGCGATGCAAATACTAGATAATTATCCAACCAATAAGGTACAAATATTGTGCAAATTTCATATTAAATTAAAATTTATAATAAAATGACCGTTTATAAAATTTATGAAACCTACACAGACTATCTCATACCTATAATTAAACAAGCGCAACACCTCCTACATAGAAATCTTAAAAGTTAGAAATACAAAGGGGTTTTACAAAATCACTCTTTTTTTTTAGTAGATCAGACTTAAAAAAAAATCACAATAAATTGGAGATTCGGACATCAACTTACATCTACGACTTAAAAGATTAGATTTCGAAAAATTTAATCCGAGAACTAAGTTCCAAAATACAAACGAAGGTAACTAAAATTACTTTACTACAATTTGGTAAATGTTTTATTATTATTTTATTATTCAGATACTAAATTCAGTCTTTGGATAAATAAAAAACAGTGATTAATGCGAAAACGTAATCCACTGTCATAATTCAGTCTTCTTGTAAAAAGAAATGCATTAATAATCGGTTGGTTTGACAAAAGCTAATGTTTTTCCTGAAAAAAACATTTTAGCTGTTTTATGCGATACAACAATAATTAAAATTAATATTACTAACTATAATGTTTTCTTAGCAGTAATACAACCTATACTAATACATACAGGTTTGAATGAGTATCATTGGTTCACATGATATGTATGACACGTTGAAAATAATATAAAAGTGGACGCAATTGCCTAAATGATCTAAAAGAAATCACAAAAACGTGCAAAAGTAAAATTTGGGGCAAAATACACTGGAATATTCTTACCTTTTCTATACTCTAGTAAGTTGTTGCTGCACAAACTTTCAAGGATATTTCTTACTAGCATACAACAATATTCCTAAATTTACATTAGTCAATGTGAGCGTATCTGGGGACGATGTCCTCTAGAATGAGCAAATCACAAGCAGGCAGACCGGGGAGCGGCAGTGCATCTTGGCCAACACCAATCAAAGCATTTTCTGAGCCAGGTAAGCGACCATGCCATACATAGTAATAAAACATTTGTTGCATCGCTGCCATGAATCTACGTTGCTCAGGCCCTTCAGAGTCGAAAGTGCCCAAGATGGCTTCTATGTCTGCATTGATTCCTGCAATTCCAGAACCAATTTTGCCTCCACCTGCACCTGATCCCAGAACCACATACATGGGAGCCGCGAGACGCAGTCTAGCAAGGCTAACTAATGGGCAGATAGTTCTAATTGATGATATCAGACCTACCAAGCCTTCATATGTTTTATTAAAATGTTTAAAAATAGCTTGAGTCAAATTTTTGTTGCCTATTATACTGTCATTCGCCATTTTCTCAACTATATCCGAAGTCCAATTCAATGTTTTCATCTGTAGTAGATCTGAATGTCCTGAATGTTCTGTTGTACCAAATACCATTGGTTTGAAAACTTTTTCTTTACCTGAATCTTTAGCTTCTTTCTGGGCATCCCAACTTTCATAAGCATGTTGCCTCAACAGATCACCATCTAATACCAACCAGGAATACTTAAATTCACCAGCTACTGGTAACACTCCTATGTTATTACCCAACCATATATCAGGAGTGGCTGTAAGAATTTCCAATGCCGAAATATTTCTCAAACAGTTGACATCAGCACAGTTAATTCTTTGTTTAAATTGCTCATTGTTTTTTTGGGCCTGTTCTAAAGGTTCACCAGGAAATATGACAGATGGTGATGATAACCACACTCGCGAGTACAGCTTGCGGGCTTTGGGGACCGTGGTTAATGCTGCAGTCAGCGTCGCTCCAGCTCTGTGGCCCAGTAATGTTACAGATTCTGGATCTCCACCAAAATGTTTTATGTTATACTTGACCCACTGAAGGGTAACCAAGAGGTCACTGAGACCATAATTTCCGGACGTTTCAGGATATTTTGACTTTGATAACATATCGAGAGCAAGGAAACCAATAGGACCAAGCCTGAAATTAGGTCTGACGAAAACTACTTCCTTGGTACGAGCGTATAATGCCGAAGGCTGCGCAGGGCTTATTCCTCCAGCTAAGGAGTTGGCGCCGATCAGGATCACAACCGGTAATGGAGAGTCGTATCTTACGTGAGGTGTCACGACATCTAGAGTCAAGCAGTCTTCTTCACCAATTATAGTACCATTCTCCACAAACTGTATACAAAGTGGACCCCGTTCGTAAGCAGTTCTGGTTCCATTCCAACAGAGTGAGATGTTGTTCAGTGGCTGAGCATAAGTATACCTTCTTTCACGAACTGGAGGAACTGCATATGGTATATTGAAGAACTTATAAACACCTTCATCAAGGATCCTGTAATTAAACCAAATACTTGTTAATATTTTACATATTGCTAGTTGCATTCATAAATAATCTCACTTCAGCCTATCCCTACACCATCCATGGAAAATATATGGAAACCACACAACACTGTTTGTTTCCTGGTTGTATTCTCTGTGAAACTGAAGCTGACAACCCGTAATAAAATTTTTTGGTCTGACTTCCCACAACTCACTTCACACAACACATTAACTTTTCAATAAAAAAAAATTCTAACCCTTCAATAGGCCCACAAGAAGTAATGGTGGTCATGTATTTTCCAAGCCGCAGAGGTCGCTCGGCGGGAGGTCCGGCTTGCGCTCCGATGACGATACCGATGATCACGACCAGCAGAACTAGTAAAATAACTGCACAAACCACTATGTCATCTGCGAACGAAACGAAATATTATGTTAATTGTAAACCTGAAAACACATTTTTAAATATTATTTACAGTAATCCTGTTGACACTTAAGGTATGTTTTATATATAACTCTTTCCAGGCACTAATAGAAAAGGACCACTCCATTCCTTTTCCATGGATGTCGTAAAAGGCAACTAAGGGATATGCTTATAAACATGGGAATCTTCTTTTAGGCGATGGGCTATCATTAAACCAAAAACTAGTTCTAGATATTTGATATTGTTGCATGTAGTAAGTTACATATTATGCCTAAGAAAGTATTTCCCGAAACTCTCGCGGAAAAGGAAATGACAGAGATTTTTGTTTTATGCAGGTAGAACTGGGGACGAACTGGTATTGAATATATATGTATTTTTTTTACACTTAATGAAAACTTACCAATGATAAATTTCTTTTGCCTTATTCTCTCTTTAAGTGGAAGTTTTGTTGCCACTTTGCCATCTTCTCCATCCTGTTGACAATAAAAAAATTTATTGATTATAAGAACTAACTTGGATATCCTCACTTTCAAATTCATTTGGCAACATATCTTTAAAAATGCCAAACCAATGTAATTTAACAGATACTCACGGCAACATCCAACTTAACATTTTCCATCCCATCATTTGGAGTGTCCAGCTTGTCCTCCAGGGTTTCCATCGAAGCAAGAGTGGCTTCATTATTGGCAGTGCGTCTTTGGAAGACCTTTGGATATTTGATGTTAGAGAAAATACCCATACGTTTTCTACCTTCTGCACCTTCATCTGAAAGAAAAGTAATGAACCACATATTATTTAAAAGAGGCAGATAGATTCTTAAGTAAAAGTAACCACAAATGACTCTATTTAAAGTGTTACACATTTAACTATCTGTATTTAAAAAGATATAATTACCATTTTCTTGCTGTGGTCGATGATGCAAAAATTGGGTGAAGGGGCATGTATGTAAGAATTGTAGACGGTTGTGTTTAATCTTTGGGCCCTCATCAGTCTTTTCATTGTCAGGATCTTTTTCAATAGCCCCATCATCATCCTGAAAGCAATATAACTATTAATTTCTGATAAAAGATTTAAGTTTCAGTACAAAAGACCACAGCATGATTTACTTTCTTAGACAAAAAAAATCCACATGGCCAACAAACAAATTCTGAACAAACACTTGTTGCAATTGAATTTGTATCAATAACGAAGAACAATAATTAACAAAGGATACATAATACATAGGTAAATTGAACAAAGGAACCCAAAGTCAAGAGAATTTGATACATAAAAAATATTGAGTTTTACCTTTGGTTTATCAGAGTTCCTAGTAAAAAATCCAGGCATTTTAATCGCGCCTATGGGAATGAACTTTGGCTTTACTTCTCGTCCTTGCTCAGTAACTTCACCAGAAAGAGCCGCTTTCACAGGACCTTCGGGATCGGTCTTCATATCAACACTTACTTCCATGTTTTCTGTTTCGGCTTTTAACATCACCTCTTTCTCTTCGGCTTCTATTTGCTTTTTATCTGGTGTTTTGTTCTCCTCCTCATTTTCAAGTTTGTTTATATCAATAGAACTCATGGCCTGAACAAAAAACAATACAATCAAGATATATTTAAATTCGCAACCCACGTTTCACTTATTGCTAGAAACACTTACTTTATTTATTATGCTCGCAGAACATATAATTGATTATGCGTATCTCTTTAGTCGCCAACTGTGTATCACTCTCGTAATTCAAGTATTTATTGCGCGAAAATACCGGGAACGCCAATCACCGCCATTCCCCCTCGCTTCGGTCGATGATTTTTTTAAGTGTTGCCAGTATTAATAACGTTTGAACCAACGGAATTCGGGGTCAATCGGTACAGCAGGCTAATGCAAGGTAATATTGAAGACCCAAAAACAAAAATTAATTTAAAAACGTGAGGATGAGGCTCTTCTATATTCTTCTGGAATACTTAACAAACAATGTTATAGAAATGTTAGAGCCTGTGGTTTCTGGAACTTTATCTATACATATAATAAATCTGTAGAAGGGTCAATTCTGTACATTGAAAATATTGAAAAAATAAATAGATATATATCGATACCAAACCCAAAAATGTGATTAAATTTTTTTTTTGTCTGTCTGTATGTTCAGGCATCACGTGAAAACTAACGGTTCGATTTCGATGAAACTTGGTATAATTATACCTTATTATCCTGGGCATAAAATGGGATACTTTTTATCCTGGAAAAAGAAGTAGAAAAATAAAATCTTAATTTTTCAGTTTTATCCATACACATTGTTCATTTGAACCGCGAACACACGTTGCGTTACCCGCAGTGGATTCAGCACCGTAACCTGTAGCGCCGAAAGTCGGATTTGGCTTGAACCGTTTGCGATTGATGTAATTTCTATACCGTTCAGTTCATCAGTTATTTGTAAATATTATAGTACGTACGTAGTTTAAGTTTTCACCGTAAATTGGTTTATTTAGGTTGGTATTTTATTTTATTTTTGTTTATTTTTGGAAACATAGGTATAGTAATTAGGTTATAAGGTAAAGTAGGTTAGTTAGAAAAAACCATCCACGCGAAGACCGACATCCGCGCGGACGAAGTCGCGGGCGGAAGCTAGTATGTAAAAAGACAACTCAATCTTCCCTATGGATATCGTAAAAGGCAATTAAGAGAAAATAGACTTAGAATTTATCTAGTGCAGATTTTACCATAATTTAATATGGGTTAATTCCCCTTTAGGCTAGAGAGGAGTAGCTTCGTGTATAAACCCCTACTACTAAAGACTACCCAATCTGGGATCATGGACATAGGGCGCACCCCGGGTTCCTCTCCGGAGAGGCGAGGATGTAACCATGACTACCGCCAGGACGAAGAAGAAGGCAAAGTGCTTTGGTATATTATTAAAGAAAGTCAAATAAACATTACAACAGATTTTATTTAAGTATATGAACCAAAAGTAATAAAATAACCATTAAGAAAATTAATGCTTTTCTAGGGCTTTGACTAGTAAATCATTGATGTGAGTTATCAGGTTTCGTGGGTCCACGACGAGACCGGCGGTGACCATTGCATTTGAGAATAACTGTTGAGTCACCATGTTGGCAAGTTCCTTATCAGTGGAGAGTAGTTTGTGAAGCTTCTTTATGATAGGGTGTCTGAAAAAAATACGATCCATATTAAAATTATCTTCAAGGCATATGTGTTTGTTTGTCCGCCTTTTAAGTCAAAACTAAGTTATATTTGTACAATAAAGTTTATTTGTTTGTTTTATTTGTACAATGCTTGTACTTCAAATGTATTGCCAATAAATCAATATAAGGAATCTATTTCGGATGCCAAAAAATATTATTTTTTTATTACCTCTGTCTGTATGTTGTCTGTTGGTTGTTGTGTTAGGCTTAGTTCAACTTAAAAACTGGTGTACAAAAATATATAAATCCGCCCTCTAGGAAGGCAGGGCCGAGAACTTTATCTTTTTTGAGTCTGGCAGTGAACGAAGTCGCGTGCACCAGCTTGTAATATATAAGGGGATACTCACTTGGTGTTAATTTCTAAATGTGGCCTCAATAGTGCAAATCTGTTTTCTTCACTGAGATTCTGAGCTTGCGTCCTGATGAAATGCCGCGCTGCGGCCATCTCTTGTACGGTGATTACGCACGGGTGGGTGTCCAACTTCTGAGTCGTGCGAACTTCAAACACTTTACCGACTAAGTTCGATTTTAAATAGGCAATTAATTCGTCTACTTGTGCCTGCTGAAGACCGTCACTTCCTGTAATAAGCAGTAAAATTTGTAGAACTTTTTATGGAACACTTTGTAATAAAACCTTGAAAATAAACTTGAATGAAATCGAAAGAGATTAAACGACAGTTTAGATGCATTAATGTACCTACTCTTGGTTTCACTATACATATTAAACTTACCAATAACTGCATCATTAGAATCCGAAGAATCTTTTTGCATATCATTTTCAACAGAAACTAGTGTTTTTCCACCAAATTCTTTTAATTCCAATAGTACTAATTCATCATACATTTCGTAACAGAATAAAACTTCAAGATCCCGCTTTTTAAGTGATTCGAAGTATGGTGAAGTCTGTGCTAATTCTCGGCTGAAATGCAAAATAACTATTGACTTTGAGCGTGCCTCTGGGTTAGTTTTACAGTTATTCCCAAAATTTTATCCAAATAAGTTCAAAAGTTTTTAAGCAAACATACATTCATTCATTTTTACAAACTAACATTAAATAATAAATGGTCCCAGGGACCATTTGGCACCTTTTAAATAAATTTAGTGTTGATTTGGGTCTAACTTAACACTTTTATTACCATAAAAATTATTGAGTCTAAATATTTTTATAAAAAGTTGTTTATTTAATTTGTATAATTATATTATTTTCGTAATAATTACCTTGGAGCAGCTAAGTAGTAAATACACTTCTGGTCGTCTTTTTGTCTCTTGCTGTATTCGGATAGAGATGTGCGCACCCCGCTTCCCAGTTTTGATGATTCGAATCGCAACAATTTTGCAATTTCCTCCTAAAATTTAAGAGAGAAGTTTTTCCAACTAAACAATTTACTGGCATTTCTTTTTTGCTTTAAAGTATTGAAATTACCTTTTCTTTGAGAAGAGAAGGAAATAATATAAAAACCCACGTAATTAGAAAATGAGTGTGCCGATAAATTTTATAAAGATTATTGAAGACAGATATTTTGTCAATCTTTATAAAATGAACACATTATTGGTTTTTGCATATTTTTTATCATGTTACGGGAATTTTTACATCATTAAAAACAATTACCTTTTCCGTAGGGCTTTGGCTCGTAACAATGCCCTCTTTCAGGAATATGGAGTAATCCTTATAAAAGGTATCATAACCAACCGGGTCCTTCTGTGACATTTCTACCATGAACTTTAAGAAACGGTTTGTGAGTACTGTCCGTAGTTTACTGCAAAATATTAGGCCAATAATATTAATAAATTATACCACCTAAATCAGTGTTAGGTTAACGAAAGTAAATGCGATACAGGGATGTCAATATCTACATCATGATTCATTTTGTGTAATTTGTCCCATATATATTTATAATTTATTTATTTATTTTCATTCCTGATATTGATTCGACGATAATTTGATAAAATTTCAGATCAAATAGGTACTCTTAGATTCACATGAAAATAAAAATAAAAACTAGAATTAATTAAATGAAAGATAACTGATCTTACTCACGTGATTAAAGCACTATTCTGCAATAATTCTCGACTTAGATTAAGTGGAATGTCTTCAGAGTCAACTACGCCTGGAAAAATAAACACCTAGTTTCAGTATTACGTTAATGTATTACAGAGTTATTAATTAACACTAGCGTGGCAAATAAGTGCATATTCTTAAACGATAATTAAATCAAGTGCTTAAATTTTTTATTCTATAGAAGTTGCATAAAATTAACGTTACCTTTAACAAAACGCAGCCACTTAGGCAAAATATTTTCAGCTTTGCTCTTAATCAATATTTTCCTGGAATACAGAGCAACCCCAACATCTGAATCCCGGGACATTTCAAACAGTCCAGGCTTGCCTTCGGGGACATACAATATAGATCTGATGCTTAGAGGCGCGTCCGCTTTGTAGTGAAGAGTGAAGCGGGGTTTGTCGTAAGAATTGCTAATAAACTTATAGAATTCTGTGTGTTGCTCAAGCGTCACTTCTTTGATATCCATTAGCCAAATGGGCTGAAAGGTAAATAACAACAATAAATTTAGATACTTATTTGAGACAGTACATTATTTTAATACGGTTGAGCCGCCGACATTACCTTTATAGAATTGACTTGTTCTCCATTCAGCATAATTGGACTGCTAATGAAATTACTGTATTTTTTTATAATATCTGGAAAATAAATAATTTAGATTTTTATAATCTTGTTATTTATTATCTATGGATAAATAAATAAATAAGTTGTAACACATAAGTTTTTGGGTAACCTACTTTTCACGACGTCATCATCTGCAAATTCCCTGCAGTCTGTTTTCAGGTGAACTACAATTTTGGTTCCAATAGGCACGTCATCTACCTCTTGAATTTCATAAGTTCCAGAGCTGAAACAATTAAATTTTCTATAAAATCATAAATTATAATTGAACATCCCATTTAACAAATCTTTTGCCACCAAGCAAGTACCTATATGGGGCGATATCATATGTTCGCCAACTTAATCCAGCTTCAAACAAGGTTTCAAATCCATTTCCTACATGTGCAGGATATTTTCCTCCTCAAAGATAATTAATTCGTAATAAAAATAACGAGTTTAAAAACTTTAATATCATATTAATTTTTTTTTGATAACAAATCAAACACTGATATTAATTCAATAACATCGCTAAATACAGAAACGCCTTCATACCCGTCAGATGTCCATTTATATCCTGGTGAGCCGGCCTTGCTGCTTCGGGTTAGGACTTCAAGTTTATCAGCGACCATAAAGGCAGAATAAAAGCCCACACCAAACTGACCAATGATTGAACTTGCTTCATCTGCACCTTTCTTTTTTATTTCCTCGATAAATGATTTTGAGCCCGACCGAGCTATGGTCCCTAAATTTTCAGTTAATTCCTCTTTTGTCATACCAATACCAGAATCCTAAAAAGAAAAATATCATTAGGGCTGAATTTTTTGGTTCACTTTCCTAGTGAAGGAAAAACATAGTTGGTGCCAGCTGGTTCTCTTCCCATGCAGATCGTAAAAGTGAATCAAGGTAAAAGGCTTATATACTTGGGATTCTTATATCATCTGAATATTTATTTCATCATTAACCCATACATCGTAACATGGCCTTCCAGTCATTTCGAGGTTGTGGGATCTCTCTTCTACTTTAGTAGTGATAAAAACGATTACCTGTATTCATGTTATTATTTTAAGTAGATTTAATTGTAATGGTACCAACATTATGTACATTCTATTTTGTGACTAAGGCATAGTCTTATAAACTTGGGATTCCTTTAGTAGGCGATAGGCTAGCAACCTGTCACTATTTGAATCTCAATTCCATCATAAAGCCATACAGTTGAATGCCTACCCTGCAAGTAGTATAGTTGTGACTATATGTATGTACTTACAAACCAATAAATTCATTAAAAAAAAATTAAAATTTTCATTATTATTTATTTTACATACCTGTATTGTAATGGTTCTATTTTGTTTATCAGTTGTAAGTTTTATCTCCAATGGTCTGTCTGTTTGCTCCAGCTTGGGAGACTCTGGGCCTGCACTCACACTCAAGTAACGGAATTTCTCCAATGCATCACTGGCATTTGAGATTAACTCTCTAATGAATACCTGGCATAAAATATAGTATGTTCACATGTCATTTTTTACAATCAAATTATACTTAAATGATAAAAAGATAAAGCTAGAATTTCTTCTAGTACAACCCAAGAGCACATATGGAACATGCCAAATTTCAATTCTTTTGACTCATCAGTTCGGGATGTGCATTTATATTTTATATTAATATCAGTCAATCTGTGTTCAAAACCTGACATACTCCAGGATAAATCCAGGATCCACGATAAAAGGTATACCCCGGTCTCCTCTCCAGAATGATGCAGATGCAACCGGAATTACCAGGAGCCACTAGCCAGGAGTAGTCAATTGGTGTCTACTTTTATATTGAGATAGATATGACAAATGATAAAAATTCATAGATGTTCCCGCACATAAGAATGACCAAACTGTGTTAAAGGCAACTAAGAGAATGGCTAATAAACTTGGGACTCTTCTTGTAGGTGATGGGCTAGCAACCTGTCACTATTTGAATTTCAATTTCATCATTTAGCTAAAGAGTTGAGTGTGGCCTTACAGTATTTTCAAAACTTTCTGGCTCAATCTACTCTGCAAGGGATTTAGACGTGAGTATATGTATGTAAGCCTCAGGCAAAATTAGTAGAAAAACCATAGACAAATCTTGGATTTTCATAATCCTATCAACAGTCTGAAACATGAACCAAACCTCTTTATCAGAGTACAGGGATCTTGCAACAATATCCAATAACATCCGGGTTTCAGCTTGGAACTCCCGTTTTTCGGATTGTCCTTTTATGGTCTCCTTTTGTTCTGTCACAGTACTGTAATGTACGCATCTTGGTAAAAGGATATTTCCATCTGTAAATATTTTTAATTGAGAATATGTAATGTGAAAATAAGGGTTGTATAGTATGTTTATAATCAGTAAAAGCTAGTCTTAAAATTAAATATATTTTCAAAAAACTGATAGCGGCCATTAAAGAAAAGCAACAGAATTTATGAACTTATAATTTTGGGATTCTTAGGTAATGGGCAACCGCTGTCACAATATGAATCTCTATTCTATCATTAAGATATGACATTTAAAGAATCACTGAAAGTCCAGTGGAAACCATAATATATAAAAGGAAGAAAGTAGAGGCGAACACCTAAACATGGTCAATCAGTCTTAAAGAGGCGAGAGAGTAGACTGTTGGCTCTGCCCGCAAGGGATAAAGACGTATTTTTGAATATATACCTGTATTTATGTAAAAAATTAAATTTGTCTGTCTGGTAGGTACATTATAACTTCTAAACAAATTTAAATGGGTCTTCACAGGTGGATGACATAGATGACCTATAGGGTTGCCATCCGTCCGGGATTCCCCGGATTTATCCTAGTTTAGAGGGCATCCGGGGAGCGTCCAGGGAAGGTTTCATTCATAGACCGGGTTTTTAAAAATTAATAAATAAAAAAAAAATATTATTTTGTTTTAAAATTTTAATACCCAATGTAACTTACAAAGCTGTAACAGAATTAAAAAAGCTGATTTATATAAACAATTAGTAACAAACTTAGAGGCTTTCGGACTCTAAAATCCGGGTTTTTACGAGTCTTGTCCGGTTTTCTGAATTTAAGAGATGGCAACCCTAATGACATATAATATGGAAAAACGTAAATTGAAAACTAACTTTAAGCACTGCTTCAAAATTCTCAAATAGTGTTGAACATGGTTTACATTTTTTTTTGGTATTAATAAAGACATGGGAACATTTAAATAATGCCATGGGAACTATAGTTTTTGCTAGATTGAAAGGTACCATATGTACTTCTCCAGACTCTTAAGATTAATAAACCCATGAAGAGGTAACAAACAAACAAATAAATTCACATTTTCATTAACAATTAAAGTTTGGATTATGGGAATAGAATACTATAAAATCAACAATAATATAAGTCTGGATTAGTTTCCACAGACTATGCGAAAGCTAGTCACACATCAAGAAATGGGAGATAGGAGTATATGCACACAAACACACATAATGACACACAGTGTGGGTATACATATGGCAAAAAAAATGTTGTGTAATTCCTATTGAAACATTACAATACATGTAGTTTAGGTTGAAACTATGTAGGGATGGTACAATTTTTTTTATTAGTCCTAGTTTTAGTTTGTATACATATTTCAGTACCATATTTACAATAAAAAATCAGTTTGTGTGTTCTGTTCCCACGTCGATTTGCTTAGTTAGAGTGATTTCTAAATGGGCTACGGCGTCGACGCAGCGATCGGCACATAACAGTCTTCTCTCTAGCGTGTAAGCAATAGGTTTAGCATACAGCGTATAGTAAGAATTTATTGTTAGAGAACAAATAAATCGGTGCAGTTACTGATTGTAAAAGTGATTTATTCATCATCCCCAAGTTACCACCCTACACATTTATAGAAGTCACTCTACAATATACTTACTGTTAAGTATCTGAGGCTTAAAGGAGTTGCAGGTTTTGGAGTTATTATATACTGTAATTGGTAATCTTCTTGCAGAAATCACAGAAGATCGAAGTTTGAGTCTCAAAGCTAACATTTTAAGATAACTATTATGCACACGAAAAATATATAGCCAACCTAACTGTTAGAATATCCAATACTTTTTATTCAAATAAATCAAATGTAACAAAAATATATTTATTTTGTAAGAAATCAATTGTTTTTCATGAAATTATAACCTCTTGTAGAATAAATCATCCAACGCTCAATGATTGGTGATTGGAGTCAGAGTCTCTGACTCAGAGATTGAAGTGGAGTATCTATCAATGTCAAAACAAAAATTGCCATGCAAAATTCAAATCCACAAAAATAGGTAGCTACCTTAGATTATACAAAAAAATAATTGTACATTATAAATACAGATACAGATACAGATTAAAAAACATTCCATATATTTTTAAGTATGTGGATAGCCAAATTTTAATCCAGCGTACTTATAAATCACGACAGTTCAGTGACGAATCGTCATTTTACGTAATATGATATTGCCAAACTATGAAAATTTCCTGAAATGTGGGAAAGACATAAATTTTGGAAAAAATGAATAAAATTATGTATTGACGATTTAAATATTATTGATATAGGCTTTTGTTTAGATTTCATAAATGATGTGACGTAATTTAAGTTGTTATGCCGTGTGGTTCTCGGCAATAATAGAAAAAGAATAGGACCACTTCATCTCTTTCCCACGGATACCGTAAAGAGCGACTAAAGGATGGGCTTATAAACTTGGAATTCTTCTTTTAGGCTACGGGCTAACAACCTGTCACTATGTGAATCTTAATTCTATCACTAAGCTAGACAGCTGAACGTGGCTATCAGTCTTTTCCCGATTGTTGGCTCTGTTTATTCGTGCAGAATTAAAATTAATAATATTAAACTATAAATAAAACAAAATCATAATAAAATGGAGGCAAATTCTATTTTTTACTTACTTTAGGCGCTAAGATTAATAATTATTAGTAATTTTTAGTTTGCAGTTGTCACTATAACAAAAATTATAAGATTTATGTGTTAGTACCTGGGTAACCGAGTGGTGCTCGGTGGACGTCAGAAAAACTACAAAAAAATAGTAAAAGCAGAAAACTATAATAAGTAATTCACAAAAAGAAAAATAAGCCATTAAAAATAGTAAGTAAACACAACAAGAAACATCAATACCCACCAAAAATAGCAAATAAAATATTAATATATAAAATAAAATACTATCCGTTGAACAGGGATACAGGGATCGAGTATAGATCGTCAAGCAGTCGTGGCGCTAATTTGAAATATCTGTTAGTGCAACTGGGCGTATAAAATTATTTTAGCTAAGTGCCATATCTGGGAAAATTCGTTTTTCCATTTTTTTCATCTAAAATCATATTCCCATACTAGCTTCCGCCCACGACTCCGTCCGCGCGGATGTCGGTCTTCGCGTGGATGGTTTATTTCTCCATTTTGAGTAACTCTGCCAATGACATCTTATAAATATCTATTGGACCCAAATATGGCTAGGCTTCGCCTAGCATGTTTCGATGTTTTAGTAAGAGAAGATCGCTTAAACTGAAAAATTAAGATTTATTTTTCTACGTATTTTTCCAGGATAAAAGGTATCCCATTTTATGCACAGGATAATAAGGTATAATTATACTAAGTTTCATTGAAATCGAACGGTTAGTTTTCACGTGATGCCTGAACATACAGGCAGACAAAAAAATTTTTAATCACATATTTGTTTTTGGTATCGATCCAGTAACACCCCCTGCTATTTATTTTTTCAATATTTTCAATGTACAGAATTGACCCTTCTATAGATTTATTATATGTATAGATAATATGGTTGGTCATGCATAATTTCGGGGTGCAATAGCGCTTCACTGGTGGCTCATTGATTAGATGATTGATTCGCTATCGGTTTTCACGTCGAAGGACCCGGGTTTGATGCTCAGCAACATTTACTTTTTTTTGCTTATACTATTTTTGTTTTAGTGACTGATATGAAAACTCATTGCTCTACTCATAGAGCTCCTTAGTTACCAACTATGTTTATAACGTCACTTATTACTTGTATTTCAATACGCGCTGTTTTAAGCTGAATAAAACCAACGTTCCTTATGGTTTTGTCTTTATTCTTGTATCAATTTATTCAGCTTAAAAAAAAAAATACTTATATGTAGTTAATTCACAATGGCACTAAAAGAAGCAAACATTACTCGTTACTTACGACCCGAGAGATTCGATGTTGAACCTACGACTGCGGGCTCGGATCTACGATGGATTCACTGGCGGTATTCTTTTGAAAATTTTATTTCTGAGGAAGCGGCTTCTGCTAGCGATGCGATTAAATACAAACTTCTTGTCAACCATATTTCGCCGAACATATTCAATTTTATACGAGATTGTGACAAATACACTGATGCCATCACAGCTTTAGATAATGTCTATGAAAAACGACGCAATATAATTTTGGCCCGACATATTTTAACATCAAGACAACAAAAATCTGGAGAATCAATAGCCGAATATTCCAGATCTCTTACTCTTCTTGCACACGACTGTCATTTCAAAAATGTTACTGCTGAACAGCACCAAAACGAGACAATACGTGCTACTTTCATTGCGGGTCTTTCTTCAAACAAAATCAGAGAGAGATTATTAGAGAAATGTACTATGACTCTAGATGAAACTTTGAACCTTGCAATTTCTCTTGAAAGCGCAGAGAATACATCAAATATAATTGAGTCGAAAGCTAGTTCAACTACGTTTTCGAATGCTGTTCCGAACTCAAAATCGCAACTTCAAGAAGACCAGCGACAAAATACAGCGGATATTCAAAATCAGAGACGAAAGTGCTTCTTTTGTGGTGGTAATGTTCATCAAAGAATAAAATGTCCTGCCTTTCACGCTGAATGTCAACTTTGCTCCAAAAAAGGACACTTTGCCAATGTCTGTAGAAATGCAAGGCAACGTAACACGAACGCCGCAATTGTTTCATCGGATGATGAGACTCCTCTTCCGAATTCTAATGTCTCGACAATTTCAGCAGCGTCTCCATCGAGTCTGCACAAAGCTTCTATCTCTATTATCGTTAATGGCTACCGTGCTGACGCTTTAATTGATACTGGCAGTTCCATTACTTTTATCGATAATGTTCTTGCGCAAACAATGAAGTTAAAGAGGAAACCATGTAAACAAGCTGTAACTCTTGCGTCGCTTAATCATGT
Source organism: Amyelois transitella (assembly GCF_032362555.1). Taxonomy (NCBI): domain Eukaryota; kingdom Metazoa; phylum Arthropoda; class Insecta; order Lepidoptera; family Pyralidae; genus Amyelois; species Amyelois transitella. The sequence continues at coordinate 4,717,136 of NC_083509.1, forward strand.
ATCTTATGTAGAAGGATTATGTCATGCAAACATACAAATTGAAAAACATGTCTATAAAAATCATCCATTACTCATCGTTAACAATCTCTGCGCTGACGTTATCATTGGACATGATATTTTGAAGCATCATTCATTATTGGAATTAAAATTCGGCGGAGATAAAGAACCGTTAAAAATTTGCAATGTCCTCGAGGCTACAGTCCCGCCAGCATCTGTTTTCACAAATTTATCACCTTGCATCAAACCAATCGCAATCCGTTCTCGACGCCACTCAGATGAAGATCAAGAATTTATATCGAACGAGATTTCAAATTTATTAAAAGATAAAGTAATTGAACCAAGCATCTCACCATGGCGAGCTCAAGTTCTGATTGCTGGTGGAGGGCATCACCGCAAACGATTGGTTATTGATTATTCTCAGACCATTAATCGCTTTACTGAATTAGATGCTTATCCTTTACCGAGCATTGACTCAATAGTTTCTCAAGTTGCGAAATACAATTATTTCAGCCAAATAGACCTCAAAAGCGCCTATCATCAGGTACCAATCCTTTCCAAAGAGAAACCTTACACGGCGTTTGAAGCCTGTGGAAATTTATACCAGTTTACCCGTATTCCGTTTGGGGTAACAAATGGAGTCGCAGCCTTCCAAAGGACCCTTCACTATATTATAAATACTGAAAAGTTAAAGGGAACCTTTGCTTATCTAGATGACGTAACCGTCTGCGGGGAAAATAAGCAAGATCACGATGAAAACTTACGCAAATTTATGGGAGCAGCTGAGAAATATCATCTCACTCTGAACAAAAATAAATGTACCTTTGGTGCGGAATCGATCAATCTCTTAGGCTATACTATTGAACAAAATATTATTAAACCTGATAAGTCACGTCTTGAACCACTTTTAAACTTACCTATTCCAACAGACGCAGCTTCTCTTAAAAGAACTCTTGGTCTATTTGCACATTACTCGAAATGGATTGACAACTTTTCTTCCAAAATAAGACCATTGGTGCAAACAACGTTTCCTCTCTCTGAAACTGCAATCAACTGTTTCAATAATCTTAAGAAAGATATTGCTAAATCTGCATTAGCAATTATTGACGACAAAGAAACATTAACTGTCGAAACTGATGCTTCAGATTTTGCTATCGCTGCTACTCTATCACAGAAAGGACGACCAATAGCATTTTTTTCGCGCACTCTTACTAACTGTGAACGTCGACAACCTTCGATAGAAAAAGAGGCAAGCGCTATAGTAGAAGCGCTTCGTAAATGGCGACACTATCTAATTGCGAGACATTTTTTACTAGTTACTGACCAACAATCTGTAGCATTCATGTTCAATCAGACGCACAGTAGCAAAATTAAAAATGAGAAGATAGAAAGATGGCGTCTTGAGCTATCTTGCTACCGTTATGACATCGTTTACAGACCAGGAAAACAGAATCTTGCGGCTGATGCACTATCACGCATATGTGCCAATGTTAATAGTTCCACTAATAAACTACTAGAGTTACACAAGTCTTTATGTCATCCGGGAATTACGAGAATGATGCATTTCATTCGCACCAAAAACCTGCCTTACTCAGTAGAAGATGTCAAGAGGATGACCGCGGCTTGTGGTGTTTGTGCAGAAATCAAACCACGTTATGTAAAGAATGAAGGAACTTTGATTAAAGCAACCACACCCTTTGAGAGACTTAATCTTGATTTCAAAGGACCCTTACCTTCAGATTCGGCAAATAAGTACATTTTAACAATAATCGATGAGTACAGCCGTTTTCCATTCGCTTATGCCTGCAAAGATATGTCTGCTGCCACAATAACAAAATGTTTGAAGGATTTATTCTTTATGTTTGGAACGCCACTTTACATACATTCCGATCGAGGATCATCATTTTTATCTGAAGAACTACGAAGTTTTCTAATTAATTTGAATATAGCTTGCAGCCGAACTACACCCTATAACCCGCAGGGTAATGGCTTAGTGGAAAAACTTAATGGTACGCTGTGGAGAGCTATTCAGTTATATTTGAAGACTTATAATCAACCCATTTCTAAATGGGAAGTGGCGATGCCTGTTGCACTACATTCAATAAGAACTTTACTTTCGACAGGAATAAATATGACTCCACATGAAAGGATGTTTGTTCATCCGAGGCGATCAATGAATGGTCAATCTATCCCTACGTGGCTCCTCACACCTGGTCCCGTATTTATGAAAAAAAATGTAAGGAATTCTAAATACGATCCAGCAATTGAAGAAGTAGAGCTGCTACAAAGTAATCCTGATTATTCTTTTGTAAGACTACCCGATGGACGTGAAGCTACGGTCTCGAATAGATCATTAGCGCCTCTACCAGATGCTGAAATCGATGACGATGTACCAGACACTGGAGAAGCCCCTGTTGTTACTGATAATGAAGAAACTCCTGCAGCAATAGAAGGTACATCTTCGAGTCCGTCAGCAATTGCTGATAATAGTCACCTGCGTCGTTCTCAACGTGAGCGTAGGCCTCCCTCGCATCTCCAGGATTATGAAATGTTTTAACAGGGGGAGAATGATATGAAAACTCATTGCTCTACTCATAGAGCTCCTTAGTTACCAACTATGTTTATAACGTCACTTATTACTTGTATTTCAATACGCGCTGTTTTAAGCTGAATAAAACCAACGTTCCTTATGGTTTTGTCTTTATTCTTGTATCAGTGACTTCAACCGATTTCTTGGTTTACTATTTTTTATGGTTGTTCAGAGTTTTTCATAAGTAATTTTCAATTTAAAATTCAGTTAATTCATAAGTATTAACTGAATTGTGCGTAAAAATTTAAGTTTGACATTATATAGAGAATTAACTCTTAAATTTAAGAAGATAGTGTGTCTTGTGGTTTCTAGCACCACTAAAAAAGAAATAGGACCACTCCATATCTTTCTAATGGATGTCGTAAAAGGGGACTAAGGGATAAACTTATAAACCTGGCATTCTTCTTTAGGCGACAGACTAGCAACCTGTCACTATTTGAATCTCAATTCTATCATTACGTAAAACAGTTAAACGTGGCCTATCAGTCTACGAACGTGGCCTATTAGAAGATTTCTATTGGTGTTTTTTGTTTTTTTTTATATATATATATATTTTTTTTATTACTTTTTATGGTATTTCTTACCTCCACCGAGTACTTAATCAAGAAGATTATGTAAGTTATTTAATGTGGAACGCAAATGTATTGGAGAGACAAACCACTTCAGAGTTTTAGAGGGTTTTTTTAAGGTCATCTTTGAATTGATTTAATATGTTGATGTTATATAAATTTGTTCCCGCGGGATTGATAGGGTTTCCATGCGGACGAAGTCGCGGGCGGCCTCTAGTTATATATATATATCTTAGTTTTCATTAGGGTTCTATAATATCAATCGTATTTTATTTATTACTACAATTATTGGTAATAAAAAAAATATATGGTAACTTTGACGCCAGTGTCATCTTGATTGTCAAACAAGTCAAACCGTCCCATACGTCAAACCAAACCACACCAAGCGAGCAAGAAGAAAGCGTCCGTCAGTTGCTGTTTGAGTAGGGTTTGTTGTTTACTTGTTTGATTTGAAATATGAAAATGCAAATATACGAATTTATCAAACGTTTGTTAAAACTTTAATATCTACATCAAAAGACTTTACATGTAGTTTGTGATGTGAGTGTTGTTTTCTGTTTGTGGCGAATTAAACTGAATTCGTAACTGGCTTAAAACATGACGTGCTTCTTAATATTGCAAAGTTATAGTAAGTTTCAATACTGTCTTATTGCTCTACATTCGAAAGGCTTATGTAATTTGTTATTATAAACAAACGAAGCCACTGTTTACAAAAAATTTAAATTCAAGTGGTGTAGTGACTCAGTTGGGAACAGTCAGTGACAACATGAATATTGTGCTCAAAGTGTTCAGGACGAGTTGTGGTTATTTGTTGATAGTGTTCCTAAATAATTTGCGTTTTAGTACTTGAACGTTGATCTTAATTTTTGGTTAGAATGAGGGAGGACAGGAAGACTATAAAATAACCATCGTGGAGCACTTGGTGGGAGGCGGTGGTGCGGGCGGCTTGCTGCCCGGCGCTTCGCCTGTGCAGCACCCGCCCAGCATGCTGCAACCCATGGAGGAGATGATCCTCCCACCCAAACGACAAGCTGTTGTGGACCGGCTGAGGTAAGTCACTTATCACAAACTAACCTTTTTTGTTATCATCCCTAATAAATCTTATTGACAGCCATCTCTCTTCCTCTTTCTCATTGTTGCACATTCACAATTCCACCAAAGTACTTTGTGGGCCTAGTGTCTACTTTCCTAAATATAATCTATCTACTTGAGACCCATATTATGTTTAGTTATTGAGTAAAAGTTAGTTCTGTTACATTTTGGCATTGTTCTGGGTTATGTCTCCTTGGGGAGGAATTTGCGGTCTGCCTTTGACCACAATCCTAGAGGCTGTAATTTCAAATTCAAAGCCTTAACTTTCTAGAATGTAATTAAAATTTCAAAATTTGTTGAATTATTAAAGATATTTTCATGATTTTCAGTCTATTGCCATGCAGCATGTCTTTTGTTTTCTGTTAATCTCTGTCTCACTGTTCTGGATTGGTTAAGATAGACTTAAATCTTTTCTGTTTTAAATTCTGCAATATTTATTATGCACAAAAGGAATTCACTACACATATTGACTAGATATTCTGATAGTTCCAAACACATCCTCACCTCTTTGGAGTGGAGCCCCGGGTGTGTTTTTGACCATGATCCTGGAATGGGTAAGTCAGGTTCTTACAAGCAGCGACTCCAATGTGGTCTCTGCAACCAGGAACTAGTCCATATCTGATCATGGTTACATATTCAGTTGTTGCCCCAAATATGCAGGTTGCTACCAGATTTTGCCCTCACTTTAAGGGCATTGGTCAGCACTCAAAGTAACATGCACAAGTCAGAAAAAAATCATTGCCGAAGTAGGATTTGAACATGTGCCCTCCTGATTGTATCTTAATTTTATATACTTATGCTTTTTGTTTGTGCACCTTAAGGCTTATTTTAGTATCATGCATTAGAACTGAGCAGTCCAGATGAGCAGACACATGGGCTCATTATATATACATTATAATAGTAACCTGATTTGAATCTAAATTCTATCATTAAGACAAAAAGCTGAGCATGGCCCTTCAGTCTTTTGATGACTGTTGGCTCTGTCTACCTTGTAAGGGATATTGACCTGATTACATGACCTCGTTTCACAGTAACAATACATATCAGTTCTGTTCTATCTACTGAACTTAACTAGTTCTGACAAAACATGAACACATTTTCCATTTTAAAGTAGTTGACAAGTACAAGAAAATAAAACAGAAATTACTTGACCAATCAAAGAAGATACTGAACCATCTTAAAAATGCTAAGGTGTCCTGGAGACCAGGTATAACGTCTTTACAAAAGTTGCAAAAAATATGACTTCAAGGTCGGTAATACACTTTATTTTGCCCTTGGTGTTGCGCACGTCTATAGACAACGGTAAACGCTTACCATTTATGTAGGCCATTATATACAATGTAACAAGTAAATAGATTTGTTTTAGCTACAGTCCCCTCTAAAGTGTAAAATAGTGTAAATCCTTAAATCATTTTTCGTCCCTTATTTTAGGGTTTTCCTGGTGCCTTTTGACTTGATTTGTTTTACCTAGATACATTATATAGTTAGATACATTTTAATACCCTTGGTATTAAGTAATAATAAAGTAAATGCGTTGGGGTAAAAATACGTGTAGCATTTGTATTATTACCGCAGCGTAAAATAGAATGCAGCGAGTGAAATTATGCCGATGCTAGCTTAGCAACAGTAGGTACCTATGTAATGTAGAATAGGTAAGTACTATATCGGCGCTAAGGCTAACGGTACTGAAAGGCCAGTTGGCGGTGCATAAACGCCGTCTCCGTTTGTATTGCACCTTCTACGCTTCTCACCCTGTTTTATGCCTGTTTTCGGTTTACCTGGATACTTTATTATGAGGACCCAAGACTTTCTCACTAATGATAAAAAACTATTTCTGTATGCGAGACAGAATACGAATTTCGTATGCACCTACGCTTCTTACCCTGTTTTATGACCGATTTTGGTTTACCTGCGTAAATTAGTATGAGGCTCGCAAAGGGCTAATGCTAAAATTTTTTTTCTGTGTGCGAGACAGAGAACCCTATATTTTAGAGTTGATAGTTTGATTTCGAAAGCAAAAGTTCTTAGCGAAAGCCCACGTACCTATCTAATCTTTCCAAGGAATGTATCCTTTGACGATCCCGCTGTAGAATTCTCGGTTTTTTCTTCCAATTATTTTGAAATGCCGTCCGCCTTTTCTGCCTATATCTACCTACGCTTTAGAAACGGCGATCAATACAGGGCATGGACAAAGGGAGCAAAGCTATTTCTTGTTCTAATAGGTTCATTACAGGACATCCCTTGACCAGAGGTTGCGACCCCTATAAGCACCTATTTAACTTGCATGAGATCGAGTATTAAGTACCTTACGTTGTAACTATTATGTAATGTTTGTGCTACTACTAGCTACATACATGGCCTTCGTCTCGTCTCTTTGCTCTTTTAGGAAAGTCGGATTGTTGGTTAATACAATGATCTCTGATCAGTTACTTTTTAAGTTTAGTTTCATCTACATGCACGATTTTGGAGCACTATATAATATTAAAGTACATATTAGCAACTTAATTACAAGCGTTACAATTAACTAAATGTATCTACACCTACGCTGTTGCACCCATTCGCCCTGTAGTTTTCGTAATTTCATTCAAACTATCGTTTCTACAACGTCGTAAAATATTGGATTTAACAGAGTTTTTTTAGAGAGTAATTACACTTCCTATTGATATATGTTTTTTGTCAATTTTGCGGAGAGTATGCCATTTATTAACCCATTTCACGCAAACTAAACAAGTCTCTAAAGTGAAATTAAAGGACCCAATATTAATTAGGCGCAGACGGTGTAACCGTTTAGGAGCGAGGTGTAAGAGGCGAGAGGGTGCGAGACCATATTGTCTCGACTTGAGCAAACATGAGACAGGTTTTTGGTGAATGACCGTTGTGCGAGGGACAGACGTGCGCCAAGGGCATTCAGAACGAATAACCAGAGGCGTTACATCGGAACCTTTCTAAGTTGCCATAAAATTATATGATATCTCGGTGCTTTTATAAATGCAAAATAGAAGAAATTTAAAATTTCATGCATTGTGTTGTTACAGTTTCGAAGTTACCATTTAAATTGAGACGGATGCACAAAATATTCCGTTAGTTTCATCGGTGCATCTGTTATAACTGTAACTTATCTGAGATAACTCAACTCAAATAGTTCGTTACCATTTCGTGTGCAATGTATGTTGTGGAGAAAGCTGAAAATAGTGGTATTGAGATAAGATCTAATGTCGTCTCCTCACGTGAAAATGGTGCACAACAGTAAATGGAATGTCGCCCGTTTTAATGTTGCGGCCAAAGCAGCGATCAAATGTATGTTATTTAATATTTCCGCAATTTCTCTTCTCGACACCCAGTTAAGGCCACAATTTCTTGAGGGAGAATACAGAATGTATGTAAAAAAAATGAATTTCGATCGCTACTTGCTTCATAATACATAATATACATGTAATTGCAACATGTTTCATTTAATCATCCAGGTGATCGTAACTATCTAGTTAGCTAAATTTAATCGAACGTTAAATTAGGTATTATTTAGGTGAAGTTAACTTGATGGTGACAAAAATTATTGAGAATACACCTGATAGTTTATATAATTCATGTTCCATTGTGTATTTACTCCGGAATAGTTATCGTGAGGAATCATCTGGAGGGGGTACAGCGGTGTCAGTGACATAGCGTGACATACAATCGGGACTTATCGAAGGCGTTGTTTGCGTAGCGCGACAACCGTCGGCTGGTCAATGAACTAAACAAAAACACCTACGAGTTTACACGGAGCGTGGTCTGGATGGTACTGTGCCGCCTGATTCCCTCGTTGCGGGGTTGCCATGCCACCTGTCAAAGCCGAGGTCGGGAACTCTTGGTAGCTGCTCGACGCTCGATGAACGCTTGCCTACTTCTTTCTTTCTCTGAACGAACTTCTTCCTAGTCCAGCCCTACCTACCTGAATATGTGTATGTTTGTTAGTTGTAAATTTTCAATTTCTTTGTTTTGTCACACAATTAGTAGGCATACTGATGATATGACTAATTAATGTTTTCGTTTATCTTTTCAAGAAGCAACAACAGCAACTTCGGTATTTCGATAGCGCGCAAGAACGTGCACACTTTAGTCAGCAATTGGTGATTACGAATGATTAAATTACGTTTCGATTTCAAATAAAACATAAATAGAAGGAAAATCATTTTGATGTAACATACTTACTATGAAAACGATAATGTTTATCACCAGCTACCTTATCTGTAGCGTGACGTAGTCACGCAGTTATTTTCTTTGGCTAACATACGTATAGTACAGTGTACATGTTTGATGTGTGTTGTACACTAAATCGATGGATGTACTTGTATTTCATTCTAGACATGTATTTATTCACAGTCCTATAAATGCAACTCATTTGACGCCTTAACATGAATAACTATTACTTCCTAACTAGTTTCTACGTAATCTCTCATAAAATTTTGTTGAACATTCTGTGAAGTAATAATTCCATTTTTTTTTGCTGTAGTAAGGTTTGCCCGTGGTGTCTGGTACAGAGAAAGCGCGTGGAATGGAGCATTGGTTAGGTACTGTGCACGTAATTAGCCTCGGATGGTGGAGGCGGGGGATTGAGTGCAGCTCTTGTACTAATGCACTCGTCAACTAGGGAAAGTGCACTGTAGGTACGGTTACCGACAAAATTTCCTATCATTTTACGAAAATAATACGAATGTAGTAGAAAGCAACTTTTGAGGACTTTAAGAATTACCCCTTTTTACTGCTATAAAGATTTAAAAGTTCAATGTGCAAATGAAATTCTAGCATAAATATATGTAGGTATGCTGATCATTATTCATTGACTAGTTACCATGAAATCTGTAGGTGATAATATTCTGCTTCGATATCGTCATTCAAAAGATTTACATTAACAAGTTCTCGAACTGTTCCGTGGTTCCGTGAATCTCTACGTATTAACTTATTTACAAGTAAATAATGTGATGGGTTTTTCTGTTTGTCTGTACCTAATTACAACGGCAATGGCATGTTCCACCCGGCGCTCGATGGAAGGGACGGGTCATAGTCGTAGGTACGTACTTGACTTGCTACTTCTATATGACTAATTAGAAGCTAACAGTAGCGTAATCAGTGTTTGTGTGTTGAAACATATGGCGATTTAATATTCGATCAATATCAAAACAGAATTACGCGTACGATTGCTTAGCTAGGTAGTTATGTAACAATTGGAATGGAAAGACAGTTACAACTCGCTTTGATTATCTAACTTTACTAAAGATAGTAACTGATCAAATTTGCAAAAATATTTACTTTTAGTGATCCTTCAAATATCTTTGTCAAAATAAACATAAACAATAAAACTAATTCTTTTACTTACGATTAGGTATACTTCCAAAGGTTAACATCCTGTTTTACTTACGTATGTTACATAATATACTCGTACATGTTACAAATAAAATCTTTCACTTGTTCTCCCAGAACAGTAAAAAACCGGCCAAGTGCGAGTCACAATAGCGCACGAAGGGTTCACCATCTACACGTATGTTACTTAAATATTTATTTTAATACACGTTTTTATCTGTTTATTAAAATTCACCAAAAATTGCTTAAAAATTGTTACGGGTTTCCCCCAAAAAATATATATTTTTTAAACTTTTGTACAGACAATGTCGATACAATGGGCGGACTTAGTCCAAATGCATTTTCTAACAGTCAACCTTTGGATTGAACTGGGTTTGGGTTAAATTTGTTGTTAATAACGGCAATGCGGCAATGGAAATACATTATTTGTGAAAACTTAGCATTCTAGCTATCACGGTTGATGATACAGCCTGGTGACAGACGTACAGACAGACTGACAGCGAAGGTTTAGTAATAGGGCCCCTTAGTAATAATTTTTACCATTTAGTTACGGAAGCCTTAAAAACCTTTTCCTGGCAAGTGAAAGCTTTATTTAAAATATATATCCTGCACTTAAAACAAGTGAAAGTTTCAATAAAATCCTTCAAAATTAATTTGGCAAACAGGTGAACGAAACTGGTCTGGTCCATCTGAAGATTTTAGACGGAAGCACAAAATTGATAAAATTACATACATACATATGGTCACGTCTATATCCCTTGCGGGGTAGACAGAGCCAATAGTCTTGAAAAGACTGAATGGCCACGTTCAGCTATTTGGCTTAATGACAGAATTGAGATTCAAATAGTGACAGGTTGCTAGCCCATCGCCTAAAAAAAATCCCAAGTTTGTAAGCCTATCCCTTAGTCGCCTCTTACGACATGTACATAAAATTTCTATTTTATCAATTACCCTTTGACTGCCAGAATGAGTCTGGTTACTCGAATAAATATTTTTTCATTCATTCATTCACTGTATTGATGTATGAGTACTTGTAATATTGACCTCTAGGTATTTTGAAAGTGGGATGAACCTAAACTAAACACATCACTTTTACAGATGATGTTTTGTCTTGCAGACACTATGCCATTCGTCAGCTACATCAACTATTGATGACGTGACGAATCGTAATGGATTAGGAATTGATAATGAAATAACCTTGACAGTTCCATAGTAAGATAATTATATTGTTGAATAAATGAAAAGCAGCAGTAATGATTTTTTTATATACCTAGCAGACGGTGTCCGCATTAACATTTGCTCAAGGTGACCGCGCTCGGGAGTTGCGGCTGACTGAGCATTGGTTGAAACAGTTGTTTGTTACCTGCGTACTTTTGTAGTACTTCAGCTTGTTAGATTAAGTAATTGTCTTTCACAAAATTATCTTCAGGACATTCTATTTGTAGTATGATAACTTCCATGACGTCATGCTAAAGCCTTACTTTGATTAATGAAATCTGATTTTATACCTTTGTTGGCAAAAGCAATTTAGATTTTATACCCTCTAGGGCGGAGCCCGACATATACTTGACCGTTTTTAAATATTATCGCGTAAAGAGCTTTCACAGTGTCCCCTGCCTAATATACTTTAGGATAACATGACGGTTGGCTACGTACGATTATAAAGAACTCTTGTCTTAGTGATGCGTCAATCTTAAAAAAATATTTATTTATTTAAACTTTATGTACGTAAAATGTACAATAGGTGGCCTTAATGCCACAAGGAATTCTCTGCAAGTCGAACTGTAATATAGTAATTAAACTAAAATTACTATTTTAACCTAAATATTTTGTTACAGACGAAGAATCGAAACTTATCGTCGTCGTCAGTCAGAGTGCGTCCCGAGGTTCGACCAGTCTTTCACCGGCGCATGTGAGCAGCAGAACTTGGAGACCAGTGCACTGCAAAAACGATTTTTGGAAGGGAAAGCTAAGAGGCACGCTAAGAAGAGCGAGCGAAAACCCGACCTGCCGGCCATTAGTGGCGTCCATAGCAGTGTTCACGTGGTACGTATCTATATTTTGTACACTAAGAAATAACTATGTTAGTAGTCCAAATTTTAAGATAAACCAGAATGCGATCTCTCATGTCATGAAGTTTAATTATTATCGTTATAAAAATTTACTTACACAAGGGATTATTTTCAAAAGCTACGTTAAACAGCAGCCGTGAAATTATATATAAGAAATTTTTCTCATCATTGTTACCCACCCAAGCAAAACTGAAACTGAAGATATTTCCCTTCCCCTTTTCCTAAGAGCTATTAGTTATTATAACAGTAACTTTTTTTCTTAAATCTTAGATCCGTCTTGATTAAATACGAATAAACTATCTGTTGCCCGCAGCATCACTCACGTACATTGTTATTTAACGCAAATGCTACCTACCGAAACAGTATTTTTCCTGGATCAAAGGTATAAATACATTCTCAGTACTCCTATAGGCTTAGGCGCGCTTTGGATAACTTTTAGCCGCGAATACGTACGCACATGACCTGTTTTTCTGCTCCCGTGGGAATTTCGCCAAATCATAGAAACAAATATGCCAAATTAAAGATATTTATAATTTAATAGCATTTTCTGCGGTATTGCTTGGCCAGAACATACGTTGTCGTTCATAGACAATCCTGCGGTGACATAGGTACATTCCTTTTTTTTCGGAAGAAAAGATACCCTAAAAGTGTTCTTATCAGTTCCTTAGTTTATTTGTTACCTCTTTATGCTTTTTCCACTCAACCAATATTGAATCTTTGCATGTAAGTACTAGGTACTAACTACTAGGAATTATTTCCTAATGCGTAACTTTTTAGGAATCTGTTAATACTGCAAAAATTCAATACATGGGACATAATTCAAAGTCATTCAATTCATATACTTTGATATGTACTGTTACGATATTTTTGCGTAAAGAATACAAAAATGAACCCTTATATAGGTTACCGGCACTATTTAAATTCTGTAATTGGGATAATGTTCCAAAATCTGTCGGTGCATTTTTGTGAAAGCGTGATTTTAACCAATTTGTGATGAGAAAAATACGAAACGCGCTATACGCTATTAGCTGTTGTATAATATAATTGCCAATTGTCAGTAACATGTACTCATATCTATAGAAAGTGTCTTACGAATGTATAAGCGCTGCGATTGATGTGCAAGTAGCAAAGTTCCGTTTACCAACAAACACATGCCGTTCTTACGTATTATATTTTACATAACCACCAGTAGCAGATTTGTTGTGGCCCAGTTTAAAACTGTCCAATACCCGTATGCCAATAATACCATTCACTATATAACTAGGTACTCTTTTGTGTGGGCTTGGAATATTAGCACTTCTATTTGTTTGGACATGAATTGATCCTGCAACTGACGAAAGATGTTTGATTTGACATCAAATAAATAATTATTGTTAAATATTTGTTCTGCTGTAATCTGCACAAAACATAGTAGGTAATTCGTGATCAGCAATCAGCATGATCTTTTTAAATCTGACATTTAGTTGTTTGTTTATTTATAACAGTATCTATTTCTCCCAAATATTATATCTACGTAGAATTATATTTCTAATTCAAGAATATATGCAGCTCAGTGGGCGGAAGCTTGTCTTTCGAGTAATTATTGCAACAATCACAAGTTGTAAGAAAACATCCATTTGTTGAACATCACGTGTGTGCATTGCAGTGTTGCACGTGTTGTACTTACACTGTACTTCGGTTCACTTCACCTGTTGACTTGATGTTCATATATGTATGTAAATCAATTATAATTATGTTGTATATGATGATGTTTTGCTAACATTCAAAAGTGTGTGCCATTTATAGTTGTAGGTGGCACTGACGATATGATACTTCCTGCTTTACATTTAGTACAGCTATCATTGGTTATCATGACACAGAATTATTAATAGTACTACGTAATCATAATTTGATGTTTTAACCAACTGCGAAAAATAATTTTCTCCCTCAGTTCTCAATTCGAGCGTAATTTTCAAAATTTGGGATGAACTATGTAAATGAATGACTCCAAATTTTTACTTACATAACTAGTATAGCATATAACTGTATCTGCGCTTTCAGATTTAAATACATACATTGTATCTCTCTATCTTTGATATACAATATATATCTCTATCTTTTATGGGGTAGACAAAGCCAGCAGTCTCGAAAAGACTTGAATGCCACTTCCACTTGGATTAATGATAATGCGTTTATGATGAAGGCTTAATGCTGTCGAATTCAGTGAAAAAATTCATAAAAAGTCATAAAGCTCTACTAATTAAATGTTCTAAGTGGGAGTCGTATTAATTACAAATGTATTGTCTTGGTACACGTGTGCCGGTTGGTCCGCCCGCGCCGCACCGGATGCGCCGACGTCAATTGAGTTGACCCTCTGCTCGTCTCCCGTGCCTCACGCCTGCTCGGGTTCCGCAGCTCGATACAGATTACAGCCAGCACGCGACGACGTTTCAATTATTCATCTATTATTATTTGAGGGGAAATGTACAACAGATGCAGGTGTGGCTCTTGTCACTCATATTCTCAATGCATGGGAAGACTCACAGGATGCCATCGGAGTGTTTTGCGATCTGACCAAAGCATTTGATTGCGTAGATCATAGAACTCTTCTGCTCAAGCTCGCTCATTACGGGTTCGATACTGCTGCCGTTGAACTAATTAAATCATATCTTAGTAATAGATTACAGACGGTAGATTTAAATAATACAAAATCGAAAGGAGCGACGGTAAAAATTGGGGTACCGCAAGGTTCCATTTTGGGACCTTTTCTCTTTCTGATATATATCAACGACCTGCCTTGCATGATTGAGAAACAGACTGGCATCGTGTTGTTTGCAGATGATACGTCACTAATTTTTAAAATGAACCGCCGTAGCGAAATCTGTGATGATGTGAATAGCACTTTAGCCGCCATCTCTAACTGGTTTACAATCAACAACTTACTGTTAAATGCAAATAAGACCCAATGCATTAAGTTTACACTTCCCAATGTGCGGCAGGCAAATGTGGATATTAGTATAAGTAGTAAAAGATTAGATTTTGTTGATAGTACTACTTTCTTAGGAATAACATTAGATTCAAATTTGAAATGGCATGCTCACATTTTAAAACTTTCTAAAAGGCTTAGTTCTGCAGCATACGCTATTCGTCGTATTAGGCATTTGACGGATGTGGCAACTGCTAAGCTAGTATATTTTAGTTATTTTCATAGTTTAATGTCATATGGTCTACTGCTTTGGGGATCAGCAGCAGACATACAAACTATTTTCATTTTACAAAAAAGGGCAATTCGATATATCTACGGTCTTAAACAAAGAGATTCCCTTAGAGATTTTTTCAAAAACCTAAATATTTTAACTTTGCCCTCCCAATACATATTCGATAACATCATGCATGTTAGGAAAAACTTAGACTCTTTCAAAAAAGTAGGTGAATGTACTAGTAGATCACTGCGGAACAATTACAAGTTGTCGATCCCAGCACATCGGCTGGCTAAGGTAGGGAAATCATTTCTGATTAATTGTATAAGATTTTATAATAAATTACCAAAAAGTGTTCTTGAAATGAATGACAGAAAATTCAAACAGTATATTAAAGTTGAGCTTTGTAGGAAAGCCTACTACAGCACGGATGATTATATTAATGATAAACATGTGTGGCCCGAGCTGGACATAATGGCCTCTTAAATGCTTGTGTATTTTTGACATGATCTTGACATAATTTGTACAGTATGTACATATTTTATTTTATATTTATTTTATTTGACGAAATATTCATATTGACATAATCAGTTCTACATTCATACATGTTTTTTAATGTAGACAATGTGCATTCGTCCACGATTTAGATTTAAGAGATCTATATTTGTAAATTGACGTCCTATGAAAATGCTGCAGTGTAGTTTGTTCCGCCGCTTCTTCTACACATGCGCTTTGGAAGCGGTAGTAGTTATAATTAGATTTAAGTTATGTGACGTCAATAAGTGATACCTTGTATCCAATTTTGAAAATAAATCTATTCTATTCTATTCTATTCTATTTATTGTTTCATTATGAGCACAGATTATGCCATACACATTTCAGCATGTAACTTTATCAATGAATTCTTGGACGTAAAATCTGATAACAATAAAACAATTTGTTTTTTATGAATTTATTCACTGAATTCGACAGCATTAAGCCATCATCATTAACGCATTATCATTAATCCAAGTGGAAGTGGCATTCAAGTCTTTTCGAGACTGCTGGCTTTGTCAACCCCATTAAAGGTAGAGAGATACATAATGTCATTATGTATACTGAACCAATCTTGAAATTTTGCGTATACATATATGAGTCTTAGAAGGACAAAGGGTAGTTTTCATGACGATAAAAACGGAAGATCGCGTGGAATTTGTGAAAAACCTATTTTCTTTTGCAGGAGGCATTAAGGTGCGAGTAAAAGCTAGTTTTTAATAATTCTTTTACTATTTGCTTGGCAAGCTTGTATATGCGGGCACAGCAGCTGGTGTAGTCTATTTTTCCACGACAATACATATTTTGATTGTCCATCAAGTTTGATGGCTTCATGATCTATTATTTTTGTAGAACTTCGTACAAGCATGCCGAATTGTTGTGATAGCAATAGAGGGCGAGCTGAGATTGTGTAAACTGCAAGTTTGGTTTCACAATGAACTCGCATTGTCTCGTGCAGCAGCCGCGCCGCGCCGCTCACTGCGGCGACCTCCGACTGCGCTGTTTTCATTTTATAATTATATGTATCTACATTTTGTATTTTATAAAAACCTTTTGCACATTGTCAGAATCAAAAGTCCAGTTAGAAAAATTGTAAATCCCCAAGAGTATCTCTCTAAATAGAACCAATATATAATATCTTATAGGTTTCGTAATAGTGTTAATTTAGGCCTCTAACTGAGTAGGACTATCATGTGGAATGCTTCATATCCATAGTAGTTCAGGTCTAATTTCACAGAGTAATGGAAATTTCGCGCTAGAGCGGCACGCAGCAATAAAACTTCTTAACCCTTTTCTTACTTCGCCCATTGGCAGCGACTTTTGGGCGCTTCAAAGATATTTGTTTGTTTTCCTGTTTATAATTCATCAAGTTCTTGACAATCAGCGGCAGTGGTAACACCGCACGTGATGATTGAGATATTACGCTGTACGCGACACGTGATTCAATCATTAAATCATTTTCTTACTTAGTTGCATGGTGATGATGGTATGATACAATAGAATCTATACACTACACACTTATAATTACTTGCTTTAATACCGGATTCCATTTAAGTACAGTTATTTTGTTTGATATTTTTCTATGAAGGTGTTATTTTGAAGAATATTTGTTTCTGTATTTGGTTATTTTCTCCTCAAGATATAAAATGCCAATCCTTCCAAAAACGTCATGCCTCTGATTGTTACATCATAGACGCTTATAGTTGTTTTGCATTTAAAGACAGAGGTCTAGCTAGCATACATGGTTATAACTGACTTAATTCCCAAACGGAAGAGCACCTCGCACTGTCCGGATATTAACCGTTGACGTGATTTTCACTGAACTACCGCGGCACTAATTTTCATTTTGACGCTGTTATGTAGAATTTCGTTTATTCTGAATCTATTCATAAATGTATAAAATTAATAGATAGATAGAATACCCTTTATTGCCCATTAATTTTAAATAATAATAATCTCTTCCAGGCAACCACTTAAGAAAGGCTAAGGGTAAGAATTCTAATGTAAGTTTTTGTTTCAGCAACAAAAATTCGGTTGCGGTGACTATGAGCCTCCAGCTAAAATACAATGCACTGGAGGAGCAGGTGGGGGCGGCGCTGGAGAAGCTCTCACCAAATTCTCAGTGGAGATCGTCCAGCAGTTGGAATTTACCACGTCTGCCGCCGACTCCCATCCTCAGCAAATTTCCACCAACGTTACTGTGAAAGCCCTAGCGAATGCAGTGAAAACTTCCAGCTCTCCACCGCCGCAACAACCACCGCCCAGAGCACCTTCTCCCTTGGATTGTGAAAGAGAATGCAAAGCCGAATGCAAATCAGAAGTAGCCGATGACGAATTCGTCGGCCTTGACGAGTGTGCCGCCGCCCTCGAGAGGGACGCAGCATCCGCTTTTTCGAGCCTTGCCGATTTGATCGGCGAAGATGAAGGTGATGATGCCTTCGAGCACTTGATCACTGAGATATCGGGCTACTCGGAGTTTATGAAGGACTTTGACCTGGATGGGAGTAAATTGAACGGCAGTGGCGGGTTGGGGTTGGAGCCTTCAGAGGGTGAGCCGGCACCGAGACCGTACGGAGGCGGAGAGATGTCCCCGGCGGCGCAGACCCTGAAGCATATGGCGGAGCAGCACCAGCAGGCGGCGGGCGGCGACTGGGCGCGCTACCGCGGCTACGCCGGCTACCGCCCGCGGCCCGCGCCGCCGTCCATCGACCACTTACACATGTCGCAGCAGCAGCAGTTGCATTTATCGCAACCCCACCACAACCTACAGGTAAAGTATCATTTAATATTTAGTGCCATCTTAAAAGTTTAAGTGTTTCGTGAATACTTCTTACGCATTATAAGCAGGCCGTACGCGATTAGCGATAAGTAATATAACAAAGCAAGACATCAACACTGTTATAAAAATAGTGATACCGTAATTTGAAATTTCAATTTTAGCTATGCGAGGAATTATTAATTTAAGAATTAACTAAAATCATTATACCGCATTATGCACTGATAGCAATTTTAACACATCAAATATTTATGTTGTCCCAAATTCGTCATCCGCAAAGGTGAATGAATTCAGTTAGAATTAATCAACTTAAAGTTTTCGCATCTCCACCTGTCCGCACGAAGTTTTTTATTGTTCCAAACTAGTTGCGTTTTCATGTAAAGTTTTCAATGAGTTCGCAGTGGTTCATAATTGCAAAATCTGGGACTTAGAAATCTTTAAATTTTGACAAGGTATTATAAAATAGTTAGGAAATTGAGATTAGCAATTGGAATATTCTTTATTGGGCTATTCATGACGCGAAAGGACATAAAAAACATGGGAGTCTGGGATAGTATCGACCGGAGCGGGAGTGCGCGCGCTGCCCGCCCACTGAGGGTCTCGCGAAGGGCTCCGGCGTACGGCGATGTCTCCGCATGTTGTCTCCTTCTATGGTAAACTGCTTATTCGATGTAAACATAACGGGTTAAATATTTTAGATTTTCAAAAACAATTTTGATAAAAGTGCATGCAAGAAATGTATTAATACCTACGTCATACGTTCATACGCCCTATTAAATTAATTTTCCCGCTTATTTAAAATTCATTTAGTCTTTCAATGCCTTTAGTTGAAAACTTATGTCTACTGTAGAAGGAGATAAACTTTCGTTTAAACATTGATTCCTATAGACACATTTTCGTTGTATCCGTTTCGCGTTGATATCACTGAATAGCTTTACAAAAAGCTATCTTATACCTAGTTAATAAAACACGTGCTGACAGTATCGAGGTCTGCGATCGTACAGATGTGCGATCTGCCAGACCACATGTTCGAATTTATTAAAACTACGACGCGACAAGGGCAGGGCAAAAATACAATAATATGAACGGACATGGAACATTATTGTACTTGTAATTATTCAAGGTTAACGCTATATGTGGAGTCCGTACTCCGTAGCCAAATTATCATCAGATAAGATTATTTCAATTAATTCGTTTCATGACGTGTTTGCCCTGCTCGAACATGGGCTTCTTGATCTTCCTTACTTTTGAAGTTATTTCGAAACAGTTATATACAATACAGATTTTTGGAATTGCATAATCATCAACGCTAAATTTTGCTAAAATACTTATTAGCGCCTATTTTGAAAATTTTGGCATTCAAACAAGTTATTTAGCCGAAACAATTTTTAAATGTGTAAGCGACAATGTTAATCATACGGAGTGTTCTAATCTTGGTGTTGGAACAGTCGAAGGCAGGGGCAGGGTGACACGGCCGATGACATCAGAAGTATCTGAATAGAATAAAAAGAGTGCTCTCGCCTGATTGCTTCCTGTACACCACGTGTCCCTTTCACCCGCTCATTTGCCATCGCGCCTATCTCCACGATGCAGTAATTAAAAAGGTTCTACTATACATATGATGTAACGGTTATGTTGCATTGCACGACACAATGTACCGTTTTAGGTAGTAAATGAAATCTCTTACACGCTCATTGATATCGATTTTGACGATGAGCTAACAGGTTATCTTCCGCATAATTAGTGGCACTTTAAGTAAGCGTCTGGCTTTTTATACGTAATTCATATTGATATTATTAAAAATTCGTTATTTTTTTTTAAACAAATTAACTAAACACTGTTGAACCTTCGGGAGTTACATAAACTACTATTTTTGTTTTAAATAGGTATGTATGATAGAAACCAGCTTTTTTCATTACAGCGGCTCTGAATAAAACCTTCACCGCTCTTTTCCTTGACATATTCCCCTATAGAAAAATGGTTCTCATTTAAGTATGCCCAGAAACAAGTTAAAGTTACTGTTAGTAAGTTGGAATCTTTATTTTTGCTCCGTTACCTTTAACACCGGCAGCTTTCGTGACGTGGAAGTAGGCGGCATTGACGCCGGTACGTGGGACGATGTGCTATTTTTGTATGTTCACAGGGGACTGAAGTAATGCCAGGACCCGTGTACGTCACGATTTTGATTACGGGCAACGTATTGGGAAATTTAATCAATATTGTAGATCGGGGGTGGATCCATTGATTTTTTTAACCTTATAATATAAAATTTAGAGGCAGCATTTTTTTAGGATTCCTTGGGTGCTGCTGTCAATAAAAGTATAACACTCAAAGAGTCATGGTTTAATTTGTGCTGTGCGCGTGATGGATAAACATAATATAAACTTAAGCGCAGTACCACTAGAATCGCAGACTTACAAAATTGCGGGTTTAAATCGAATTCTAAACCGTTGTTGGTAGGATTAATTACGAGCTACTAACGAATTAGAGATAAGGATAAGCACCATGGTGGTGCCGTGTGGTTCCCGGCACTAATACAAAGAAGAATGAGATCACTCCATCTCTTTCCCATGGAAGTCGTAAATGGCGGCTAAGGGATAGGCTTATAAACTTGGGATACTACTTTTAGGCGATGGGCTAGCAACCTGTCACTATTTGAATCTCAATTCTATCATTAAACCTAACAGCCGAACGTGGCCTGTCAGTCTTTCAAGACTGCTGGCTCTGTCCACCCCGCAAGGGATAAAGACGTGAATATATGAATGAAGGAATGAACCACGGTGGTTTGACAGCAAAGTTTTAAGTCGCTTTCGTCAGGTTTCCTACTTGTTTGTTTGTCAATGGATGCGGAAATGAAAATGTTTCATTAACAGGAATCTTGTAGGCGTCTGTCCAGGCGTTCGTACTCAAATGGCACCGGGGGCGGTTGGGGTGGCACGGCTACGGTCGATTCCTTTTACCCCTGTACCGCAATATACGCTTTTCAACGTTGTATCGTCTTAGTCTGGTGGCAATCCATGTATAACTAAATAAAACTCAAGAAGTGAAAGAGTCCAATACTGAGTAACTTTGTGGTATTTTAACATCATTTGCTCTTGGTTGATGCCAATTTATCTCGCAGTGATTTTTGGTTGTAAAATGTGCAATAGTGCCCATCTCATAATCTAAAGCACACATGGTTTTCTTTAAATTTCACGCTTATGTTTCATACATCAGATATGTTTCCCGTTTCGAAAAACACCTTACAAAAGTTACACAATGACATTAATGTACCATTACTCCTTTCCCAAAGTCGGATATTATACATTGAAAATGAATACTTAGTGTTGTTTTCTTCATAATAACGAAACATCATTCAACCACTTATATCTCGTTGTCATATTTGCTATTTATTTGTAATTCAAGTTAACCGTGTCGATTGTATTCTCGGGAACTTCTTACCTGCGCTGCCAATCCCCGGATCATTTGAAAAAGTGATGCGCGACCAGATAACAGAGGTGCCGTTAGCCCGTCTGGCTTTACAATACGGTTTAGCGGCCGAGCACGCATATTCCACTTGTTTGACGTAGAACAACAAAAATCGCGGCTGAACCGGACGGCGGACGGGAGGCGCGCGGTGCGCCTGTTCCTCGAACAGGTTTTAGGCACGTCGTCTATAAAGGCCTAGACTCATGAGTTCGTGTTGCACATTTCAGTATTTGTTTAAGCATGAGTTATGAATTTTATTAGATTTATAATGGACATCTCATTAGTTCGGTCTATTTTAAATGCAACTACCTGTTTACCTGTAAAAAAACCAAACTATATAAAGATGTTATCCAAATGTTGTAAAGTTGTAATGGTAGGTAATTGACATTCGATTCGATTTTAAATATTGTAAGGCTTCTTAATAAAATACAAACAAATCCTGGCACTGGTTTACACCGTGCTGTTAGTAAGGATTTGTCCGTGCTCTAGTGTTTCCATATGAAGCAGATGTCATGCAATATGTCAGCAGTGTACAGACAGGCGTGGCTTTGAGCAGCCTTTGTCTCTGCAACAAACTTGCTTATCTTTGTTAATTAGAGCACCTTGGCTATGTATGTTCAACTTGCAGGTATACATAGTTTAAACTGATATTCCCCGGACTTAAATTTTTTTATAGTTAATAGTTTGGAGTTTTGATTAATTTTAAGTCATTGCATAACGGAGATTACAGTCAGTTTAGATTTTGTAGTGCTGTACTGAAATGAATCTCATACAACTATATTCGCCTTGGATGAAACCTACTTATAAACTATCTTTTAATAAAAATCTAATACTAAGTATGTTTATTTCTGTTCCATGTTATTATATACTTACGTGCGAAAGACCACAAATATATACATTATCTAACTACGTTTTAATTATTCGGTTCGCAATAACAGGTTTTGTACGTAACAAGTATTTCGTATGTTGGAAAAACAAAAGATTCCGCTACTTAATAAAACAGTCGAATAATTTATCGAAAACAGGCAAGCAGATATTAAGTGTTTTATTTTAACATTGCTTTTATATTTAGCTGTTCACGAATGTTAACGCTACAATGTACTTATGTATAAAACTGATTTATTACAAGGTTATGCAGCAGTCTGATAAATGTCATATGAAACCATAGAAAAACTGCATGCAAAATATGTAGGAACGAGATTGTCTCAGACCAGTTTCGTTGTATGTACATTTTACATTGTGCGGATTGATGTGTCAGTTCGTAGCTTACTACACACAGTTTAAGATACTAACACATTTATTTATAAGTATAATGACTATAGTTATCTGCGCCTTCGCTTGGGAAAAATGAATCCTATGTTTGAGAGTTTGAGCTCGGGTCGAGAGCTACTTATCGCCAAAATTCATAAAAATCTGCCCAACGTTTTACCCATGAAAGCAAAACACACAATGGAACATAGTATCAGGCTTCCATTTCGTCTTAACGCAAAGTCAGATCGTGGGGTAACTCCCGTCTGCGTACTGGCGTAGGTAGGTAAGTTAGATTTTTCTAACCTTTGCAACCTTGCTAAGGAACTTGCCCCATATTGAATTATGATTACATATCCACTATAAAAGTATTAAGTATGTACTATGTATTGCTAAAGAAATAATACTGGCATCATGTTAATTTTTTACAAAATATTTGACATACCTAAATTTGTTTCGTGTACAGGTGTCAGCGGCTCAACACATGGCGGTGAGCGGAGCGGCGGGCGGCGGCGGGCACGTGTCAGTGGCGGCGCACCAGGGCATGTACGCCAGCTTCCAGCACCAGGGCACGCCCTCACCGCAGCATCATCAAGGTATCTACCGCCTCTTGACACAGACATAATAACTTGTTCCCACTAGTTCTGCTTTACTGACTTTTGTAAGGGTTAGTCATGTGGACAGGATGAATGAAAGAAGGTTGACTAAGCAAATATACAAAGAGGGCGTGAATGCAAAGATTTAGACGGACGTTAAACAAATCGGGCTCGTCCTGGGGAAAGGTCAAGATTATATGAAAACTACGAGCTTGCATAAACAGAGTTTTGAATGTGGATAATCGAGAAAAGTATGCATGGATTATGGCAAGTGGAACGATGTAGTCTCTGCCTACCTCTCTGGAAAAGAGGTGTGATCTTATGTATCTTTGTAGTTCTACTTTACCGTAGTTACCATAGCATCAGTTGCGTTTGCGTCACACCGCGCTGTGTAACAAACTTATGCAATCGCCCCGCTCGTTGTAACCATCGGGCTCCAGTTTACTTGTTGTTTGTATGTTTTCTACGATTCGCAGTTACAAAATTATACCTCTCTTCATAACTTGCGATTCCACATTTTATTTACAATTGTGAAAATGTTACATTTTCGTCTAAATTGAATTTAGCCTCTGTTACTTTGTGTACTTAGATTACGGTTTTATCAGATTTGTAACTTTAGTAGGTACATAAAATAAAATGGCCAAAGATTAGTGAAACAGTGACCTTAATAAAATAAAGAGTAAAATGGAGACTTTCAGTAGAGAAAAAAACATCTTACATTACTTTAAAAAAGGAGGATATCGATTAAAAAGCAGGAGCCAGATGATAATGTTTTGGTTTAATACAATGTCTTATTTATAACAGCCAACGCAATGTGAATCAAACACCGGCAAACAAGGTTGCCGAGAATAATTGAGGTGCGATTGCGAGAGAGAACGGCAAGGATCGATATAATGGAATTATAACGCGTACGAATTTACACAAGTAGATTATTTACTCAGCAAACATGAATTTGCTGTGTGATAGATTTTTTGCTAAAAGGGCGAGTTATGATGACTAATCGGGGAATAGGTATTAATAAGCAAGACCATAAATAAGCCTTTTAAAAGCAAAATTATCTTTTCCGGCGTCCAAAACTAACTACAGGTAGGTAGCACAAAACAAAAAAAAAACAAGCTGAAACTATCACAGAAAATATTTGGCAATAACGGCATTAAGTTTAGGTATATCGGTTTGCTCTACACAACTAACACAAACGATGATCACATTACTCGCATCTTACTTGTGTGAATGTGTACATGTGAAAGTATATCAACTTTGCATATACCTCGACGTAGTCATTCCAATGAAATGCTGATGATTCAATTCCGGTGCGGAAATATTTTTGTGTCGTCGTTTGTCGCTAGTATACATCGCTCACCGTGTTTTGACCTAGCGATAATGTTATTTTGGCAGTTTAATTTTTATTGTAAATTTATTTCAAAGTGATTATCTATATATATATATAATATAACTAATAATGGACTATGAATTAATATATTAGCATCACAAATTGCATGAAAATTAAGCTTATCAGCGCAATGTTGAACCGTTAAATTGTAACTGCGAAACTGATTTATGGATTTTTGTACGGTTTTCATTAACAGAAATGAAACTATTTATGAGAGTCAATCTACTATGCTCTGGCTTTCAGAAGCTCTGTTTTCATTCAGATGTAGTTAGAAAAGTGTAAGAATAGAATTTGAAACATTATTTGAAACGTTAGAACCACTAGAATTTGAAAGTAAAAAGTCAGGACGGGACCTCAGTTATAAATATGTAAACAATGCTGGCCAACAAGCATACTGATATGTGCACTATGGTTGAATAAAAATAATATTACATATCGCGTGCAGATTTTATATTTTTTCTTCACCGTTTCGTTACAGTGTTCTCGTATACTAAACCCTAGAATGTTGAATTGCAATTGTTTTTGGAATAAGATCTCTATGTTGTTATGTTAAGAGGCATGCGGAGTGCAATATAATTGTAGCGGTGTGTGGCATGAGCGAGCGTGAGGGGAGGGTGCCACTAGAGGTTGACGATCGGCGAGAATGCGCCAAGTCGCGCGCCTCAGGGATGGATGACATAGATTGACGTGCTCCATAGTTTATACATTCCATTGTATCTTACGTATTATACATACCACTTTTAAGATAAACCGATAGAGTTAAAGCTACGGTGTGCTATTTAAACACTGTACCCATGCTCTAACATAAATGTGATTGTGATAATAGGTACCATCGATATGGGAAAAGGTTAATAGATAAGATTAAAAGATACAAAGTTTATTTGCATTAATGACAAGTAACATGCGATAATAAACACGCACAATATATGCACTCTTATATAACTGATGTCAACCAGTTCTTCGTTTCTTTAGCCTAATTTAATCTCTTTCTAGGTCTTCGCTTCAATCAAAATTTTCTGCATAAAAAGTAAAAGTAGTCTTATGTTATACCTAAAAGTTCAAGTCTATGTATGTGCTCAAATTCATCAAAGTCGTTTATATTTTTCTTTAGTCAAATATAAATAGAATTAAAATTTGATTTCTTTTTTATTTGAATAGGAAACGGTTGCGATAGTTACTCGATGTCGCAGTCGCAGAGCATTAACTTCTCTCAGGGCATGCGGCCGCGACCGCAGGCCCCGGGCTCCGCCCCGCAGGCGCCGGCCCCTGGCCCCGGTCCCCAGCAGCCGCTCGGTGAGTCATCATATTACCACAAATACACTGTTCATGCTTTTCAATGATTGCTTATCAATGCTTTTAGGATGAGGAAATAATGATTGGGTTTACTGGGCACATCATGCAAAAAACCTTTATCATATAGTGATTTCGTCAGGAAAATCATGATCAGCCCTGATATACATATTTGTAATGGAAGTTGCAATATCGTAGAAAATATACTGAATTTCAGATGCGTTGACATCGAATTTTTAATATTCTGAATGATGTATCTAATAATCTTCAAGCATGAACTAATTCTCAACATTTACAGGCGTCGCAGCAGCGGGCCTTTCGAGGGAGCAGCAAGCGAAAATGTTGCAACAACAACAACAGCAAATGTTGCGCGCTCAACAACAACAGATGCGGCCGCCGCCTCCAGAGTACAAGGCGCGATTCGTAGGAGGTCCGGGGGGAGTGGTGGGGGGTCCGGGCGGAGTGGTGGGGCCGGGAGTGACGGGGCCTCGTCGCGCTGCACCAGCCCCACCGCGGCCCTTCCCGCCGCACGCGAGGCCGTACTCGCCCGAGTGGCGACATGTTCTCATGCAGCAGCAGGCGGCGGCTAGGCAGCAGTTCCCGCATCATCACCAAGGTGAATATAACTGCTTTCTAGCACACATATCCTATCACATCTAAGAGTAGAGGTGGCGCCAATAGACACAAAATCCTTAAAAGAATAATTCCAAGTTTATAACCCATTTCTACATTATAACACAAATAAGCATTTATAAACTTAAATAGACCTTAACATTACTTTTGTCAGGTTTCAACATGGGTTCAATGAGCGGGGGCATGACTCAGCAGATGCAGTTGCAACAGGCGCGGTTACAGCAACAACAACTCATGCAACATCAGCAACAACAGAGGTATGTTATTGTTTATCCTTTTTTTTGCCACGGTTGCTATAATGACATAATGTCAAGAAAAGGTTATTTGAGTGTAATAAAAATATACATTTCTTTTATGTCATCAGGCTTTATATTATTTTTTTGGAGCGATTTGTAATAACGCGAGATAAAAATATTGCATTATTTTAACAAAATCCGTCTCCGAAAATTAGGATTTTTTATGCAGCTGTCACGTGGCTAAAAACGACCGTGATTGGCTATTTCTATTATGACGTAGATTACGCATAAACAGACTGTTGATCGATACGTTCCTTGATGTTCGCTATTATTTTTCAAGATTTTATCGCTCAGTATTGCTCAGATAACATAGTTATTTAATAACGGAAACCAATTTCGAGAAAGCTGACAGTCGAAACCTACCAAAAGTGGACGCAATAATGGTTGGCGTCTTCTTCAAAGACAATCCAATTTTTATTGTTGTATTAGTGCATTGAGGTACTGCACAACATTTATAGGAACTCATTTTAATAATTTTCATACATTTTAGATAACACAAGTTAAATAAAATATAGGAAAATCAAAACTATTCGAAACACCAACAAGCTCTGTATGATTATTTATGCGAAATCTACGTCACTGCATGCCATGGCCGCCATATTGCTAAAAGTCGCGTTGTGGCGACATATTTCAATATTGCATTTTCTTTTTCGATTTTTTAATAAAATAGCTAAAATAAAGACAGAAAAGTATTTTTTAGGGCTCCTTATAAACAAATAAATACCCAAGATAGTTATTAGAATTGTTATAGTAAATCAGCCTTAAAAATGCATACGGTGTAAAAGTTGACCTGCTCTTGACCTCTACATATAGCTACGTCTTAAAATGAAGTATTATGAATATCCATTACTTAATTAAAATATTATTGTTTTTTTTTTGCAGAACATCTAATCAGCAACAGTCTCCGATGTCACATCTAATTATGCAACAGAATCAAATGATGAATGTGCAAGGACAGGTAAGTGGTTGCATAATATTAGTTTACAACATACATATAATCACGTCTATATCCCTTGCGGCGTAAACATAGCTAACGGTCTTGAAAATACTATATATTCAGCTGTTTAAAATTAATAATACCAAATGAGATTCAAAAAGTGATAGGTTGCTAGTCCATCGCCTAAAAGAAATATCCCAAGTTTGTAACCCTATCCCTTAGTCGCTTTTTACGGCATCCACGACATCCATGGGAAAGCGATGAGTGGTCCAATTCTTTTTCTATTGGTACTTACCGGGAACCACACGGTATTATTATTATTTATATTATGTTATATATGTGTATTGTTATTATGAATATTACTTGATATAGATATTTAACTGTTTATAAATAGAACTTCTGGTACAATTAAAACATATATATTCAATAGCGTTTGCATACACATTTTGCTCAAAAATGTGTAAGGTTTAGATAAAAATCTTTAAAAAAATATTTGCTGTGCTTGCAAAAAGATGCCTTTTTATATAACTTGGTTATAATACTTAACTACTTGGGCGGAATTTGTTTATAAAGAATATGTAATAGTTATAATTTGACATTAATTTCAGATGCCAAATATACACATGAGTCAGTCGCAAAGCATGTCCATGCAGCAAGGCGGCATGTCGAGCATGGGCGGCGGCATGCACTCGCAGGGCAGCGCCATGCCGCAGAGCATGATGCCGCAGAACGGCATGCAGTCCAACCATAGTTTCCCTTCGCTACACAATTCGTCTTCCTTCACGGGACAAACTGCAGAGTTCAACCTGGACTTCCTCGACAATATGCCTTCCACGGACGCAAGCAACCTTACCGCACAGGAACTCCTCAACTCTTTAGACAATTCCTTTTTGAATGATATACTCTAAAATGACCAATCAAATAATTTTATTTGAAGTCGAGAAACTCTCTTTTGAATGGATTGGAGGACATTGAAACTGAAGTGCGACCAATTCATGTAACGACCAAAGTTATCAAAGGAATTTAACATCAGAATTTAATGTGCTTAAAAGACATTTATAGTGTACCTATCGTAAATTTTTCCGAAGTTCTTTTGTAAATATTTTATTGTAATTTTAAGATGTTTGTTCAATATTATGATATCAGTGAGTGATACGGTCTGTTCAAACCACAGACTGCGAGACTATCAAGAAGCGAGTAGACTAATGTATATTTATTGCTGATATGATAAGTTATGGGAAGGAATAAGAAAGCACAAAAGACAATGATCAACTATTTTAATTATTTAATAATATATTCAAAGAATTTGGCCAATAAGTTATTTTTTACTATTTTATGACTTAATCTTCCAACTCAATAGTTTGAATGTATTAATTTTGTCTGGCCGTCCACTACAGCTCTGCGGGCAACCATTTGGGACTTGTTAACTTTGTACTGTGACACGTTTTTGGTTTCAATTTACTTTATAGCAACAAAAAAAAATATAGTGAAATCTTAAAAGCAAACCAAAATTCTCTTTTTAGTATCCGATAGGCTGGTGACATACATACGTTGGAACTCTGATTCAAATTATTTTGTAAGGCAGGAAACTTATCCGATATCCATAGATTTGTATGAATTTAACTATTTATTGCGATTTCGTATGTATAATTCCGGTCTAAAAAGGTTGCTCGTAAGGTGAACTTCCGCCTGGGAATGGCCATTAACCAATTTAGTTTCCTTTTATTATAGTTCAAATGTTATATGTTTTATAGTAACATCATTCCTGTACCTAAGATAAAGTAGATAATACTGTGATGTCGGTCTCAATGGTCAATAGGTAATATAGAATCAATTATTATAAATAGAAAATAAATAGACTATTGTTATTGTTAAGGATCTCATGTATCATATAGATGGGTTCAGGGATTCTGGATATGTAGAATTGGTTTTGCTTCCAATATGGAAAATGATTAGTAATATTCCCGAATGTATTATTCCCCCACCCATAGTTTCCCTTATGATAATGGGCTTCTATTTACAACAAAATTATTGAAATACAAATTGGTTGTCAAACAACTGAAAAAAGCTTACTTTACGACATTAATTCTGATGCAAAACAAAAATTTAAATTTTTATCACCTAAATTTGTGATACGTGACTAACAAGAACAAATTAACTGTAGCAAACAATTTTTCTTAAAATTTACTACGATTGTGGATAGCAGAGTACTTACAGTAAAGTGCGATTTATTATATTTAGTTGGGATCATGTAAGAGATTTTATAAAAATAATGTTCAGAAATGCCAGATCTTGTAAAGCAAGCTTTTTAAAGATTTTGTATTAAAATTTATTGAAAATATATATGTATATAGTAACAAAAGTATACATTACCAGCTCTCTGTTAAAATAATAGCTGTAAAACCAATTGTGAATGATAGCGACATTCCAGAGCCATTGTTAACAATGTTTTTAACTTTAGGACCAATTTTTGATCATTCTTTTGAAATAATATTGCATATTACACAGAATATTACAAAAGTATTTTTATTTTCATACCTATGAACTAAAATTAACATAATTTATGAAATACAAAATGAGCATTATGATACGTATGTGTATGGAATGCGTACGAAGTTAAATACTTCAGAGAAAGAATTATAGCAATGTTGTTACATGACGTGAAATTATGGCACATTATTTTAAAGGGTTAAGTATTGAAAATAAATAATAAGTTAAGGAATAGTCAATGCGATCTCTTCATCGTAAAGCATATAGTGATTGCGTTCCTCTAGTTTGCCACTACACTTGATGCACCTACTCGTTCTTGTTGCCAATTTGAGACGAAAAATGAACACATAATAAAAACATTACAACACAACAGATCCATATTCAAAATGAGTAAAAGACGTATGATCTAGCCGATTCAGTGATGTTATAATAAAATAATCACCACATAATTGAATCGGCTTGATGTTTGTACAAATAATCTGAAAACTTCTCTAATTTTCTCTCTAAAGCATTTATCTCCGAAGCTAATTCTCATACCATTTCGTTGGGCTTACTATGGAAAATTCGGGGGTTTCGCACTCGCGGGCTGTAGAAGTTGTTAGGTTGTATGTACTTAGCCGTTATTGGTTCATCGTGCATTGCCATCTTGCTTTCATAGATGTTCTCATTAGTATTATTGTCGATGGATTTCATAACAAAAGAGCGGATCTCTTGTCT
This sequence comes from Amyelois transitella, assembly GCF_032362555.1. NCBI lineage: Eukaryota > Metazoa > Arthropoda > Insecta > Lepidoptera > Pyralidae > Amyelois > Amyelois transitella. The sequence goes on from NC_083509.1 coordinate 4,748,350, forward strand.
TCGTCGCTTAAGGCGGATGCAGGAGAAGACGGTACTTAAGAGAATGCCAAGTTTAAATACAGCCGTAACGAATAAGCCCAGCATGAAGATCAAATATTGCTGCTGATACCATTCATCTAGTCTATCAAGGCAGCCCTGTAAGAGAAACAAAATAAGAGCTTGAAAATGGTACTTTAATAAAGTAAAATCAGAATTTGATGTATATTTTAAGATTCAACTAATTAACAGTCTCGGATCGTATTTATCTGTAGGTAGCGACCAATTTCCAAATTCATTGCATGGGCATGAAAGTCTTTGGACTTTTTCAGATCAAAGGACTATGTACTGCAAAACAATCGCGCGGGGTCTTTGTTCATAAGAATGTTAGAAACTTCTTGAGAAAGGTGAGGATTCAACAGGGATTAAAACCAAGAGGAAGGAGTCTTTATAGACTTATACTGTAGGCGTAATTACTGGCACATGTCGGAACTTCGGATCGGCCGTGACCTCCTGGCAGCGCGTGGTATTCCGCGGCACTGGGTTGAGGTAAGACCGGTGGGACTGCACGCAGCAGCTCAGCGGCACGGACAACCCGCGCGGGCCCAGGCGTCGCAGCTGCCAAGCCGACATGTCGTAGTTCCGGCTGCTCGTCATACCGCAACATTCCAACTGGAAATTAGTACATACACCTTAGATACAGTCAAGCCCCATATCAAGTAACCTTTAATGTAACTCTATGAGGCGGTCATAGAGGCGAATTTGTATTGTACTTATTTAGGAGGTTGACATGCTGTTGACAGTACATAAAAGACAAAACCAGGGGGACATGTTCATCCTTGTAGTCATACTTTTATGACAAACTAGTATGACCACAAGGAAAAAGCAACTAAAAGTTTCACTAACATCAGCGCACAGCTCTAATTTATATCAGACCCAGGTTTATAAACCTGGGCCTTTTACTTGAGATGTAAAATTTTGCAAGAAGGTTCCTCATGTGGGTTAGATGTGCTCTAAGGGACTTTTTCGAAGGGCTGTAGGCAGTATCCATCGTTACCAACTCTCAAAAATATTTATCCTTTTACTAAGTCAAAACCCCCTAAAATTGCTTCAATTATTTGAAAATCCCCCTAAAAATATATCTTATTAAAATAATATGTATTAATAAAAGTAATAATATATACAATAAATATGTAGTAATATGTATTGATTTTCTTTATTCATAAATTATCTAATACATTATAAATTATATCAATTTCTTCTGAAGAGTCCGCATTTTTTTAATCATATAGGTATATTGCCATTACATAAACTTAACATTTTTGAAGATGAATTAGATCATTCCGTTAGGAAGCAATACTGCCGATACTAGTCATAAGAGAGTACTTAAATATAGGACATAATTACACTAGATGTCATCCATTTCGTAGAAGTGGTTAAAATATAATAAATATATTTGAATGACTATTATTGGATTGGATTGAATAGTTTTATTATATTCAGAATAACAGAATATTATATATTCAGAGCACCCCTAAAAAATCCCATCCTACTTATTTACTACATAAATTTGGGGGATCATCACTAGGTTGGGAACCGTGACAGTAACAAAAAAACTTGATAATTATATAGTCATGAAATTCCTACTTTCTATAACAAGTATAGTGTAGAAATACAAAAATCTATCTCTATGCCAAATTTCAGCTGTAGGCTGTCAGTCAATGTAACGTTGCGGACTTCGTAATTTAACTAGTTTCGTTACAACAAACCATATCGAGTTTTAAAATGAGACAGCGCCATCTAGTAACAAGTGTTGATAATATTGTCTCGTGTAGAGTTGAGACTCAACAAAGGCGATGATGTAGTGTAGCGCGAACTTTGCGAAACAACATGCGGGCGGAGCGTGTGACCCACTCACTAATACTATTTTTTCCCACATGAATGAATTTATTTTTAAAAGGTAGCCTTGTCTTTTCTCAAAGAGGTGTTTGATTAGAGGTATCTCTACGAATTTAGGCGTAAAACCATTTGATTTTTTTATATCTTCACTCACCTCAGTCTGTGCAAGATCTACCGCGGCAGTAAAGTATTCGTAGTCTGGCAAAGCGTAGTAGGTCTGTAGGGCTCCAACTGCGCCACCGTGCGCGTTCTGAAGCCCGAGACAGCGCGGCCATATCGACGCCAGCACGCCGCCCGCACATTCGCACATCAGAAGGGATAGCACGACCAGGAAATACTGGAAGGAACAATCTATCCAGTTAAGATACAGCCAAAGACACAGTATTTCTCAGTAGAACCATTATAAATTAAAAAAAAACGTAATATCTACGTAGGTGGTAGGTATGTATATAAGTTATCCGTCCATCATCCAGGGCTGCACATATTGATATTTTTGTCGTACAGCCGCGACCCTGGTGCATTAAGGGAAACCTAATCTTGGCTAATGCATAGTTATTGCACTAAGAACGCTATTATAGGACTGATGATTACCTGAACGATAAAAACATCTGGCTTGAGCTTGGCACAGGAACCTCGTAAAGAATTGTAGTTTGATTTGAATCTAACCTAAATCAAAATTCAATACACTCTGTACATAAATCTATTTAAAATTGCCCATCCATAAAAAAAAATCATATAAGTCAATTAACCTGAACAATGTATTCTCTTGTCCACATTTCTATTCTAAGTTCGGATATCAGTGAGGTGACGTTGTTGGGGAAAATGCTGCAGTGCAGTGTGTTATCGCTTCTTCTGCACTGACGCTTTGGAAGCGGCAGTAAACGTAGTTTTAAATAAATTCAACCAATGTTGTGAAGCCAAAAGATATGACAATTATTTAGTGATATGAAGTATCCCATAATAATGAATAAAATTTTTGAATTTTAATGTGACTAGGGTAAGTGCTTATTCCCTTAGTCGCCTTTAACAATGTCCAAGATCCTATTCCAAAGCACCGGGCACACGTTGCTGTTCCTGGCACTTTATTCCAAAGATTTTTTTTTAATTTATCAGTTGCATTTATCTAATAATTATATCGATACAGGCCGAAGATATAACACATGTACCCGTATTATAGGTACATTCACTTACAAAAGTCAAGATAAAATATCCTGGCAGATACGTAGCCCAGCAGCCGAGAGCGGCGGTCGCGCACATGAGCAGCCCGGCGGCGAGCAAGGCCAGGGCTAGGAAGTAGAACGGCGGCTGGTCCAGCCCCGCCTCGGGAGACGCCAGCAATCGCGACAGGAGCACCCGCTGGGTGTCGCACAGCAGTAGGAAACCGCACACCACTTCAAAGAAACCGCAAGCCTGTTGATATAATTCCGCGATGTTGAATTCTAAGAATTCTTTGCGATATCCTTTAAACTATATAAGAATTCTTTGCGAAATCCTTTTAGAGTTGCACGCTTTTTATACTTGATCCAAGACTTGACTTGTAGAACCGTTGTCTTATTAGCATAAACAAATAAATAAATAATTGAAATTATTTTCTGTTCTACTCAAAATGATACTAACTTCAATGTAGCTAGAAGGAACACCTCTCCCAGCTTGCAATAATATAATCTTTTTAAATTAATTTGACTTGATCCTATGAATAATTAAAAGTTTGTTGGCGTTAACTAAACATTACCTATGGTAATAAATCTTTTTTGGTGTAATTCACACAAACACTAACAAGTATTAGGTATTTCCTAGCTTTTAATATTAAACTTAAAAATAATGATAAATAGGTACTTACAAAGAAAATAGTATTGAAACATCCATATAAAACTTTAGCACTTCCCATTTTATTAAACCTCATACTCAAAGTCTCATCTCATCAGAATTATTTTATTTCACTGCTATGAGTTAATTTTTACGAAAAAAATTAGATGTGGTCACTTCAAATATTGCGAGCATGTGAACAAACAATAACACAGTGAATAGATTCGCCGGTTTTAGGGAGATGCGCTCTGCTGAGCAGGTGGGGTGACTAATAATTAAGGCAGTTTTGTTTAAAATTAATGCATGAGTTACTTCAACATAAAAATGTGTGAATGCAAGAGAGCAGTGTTCTATTTTAACGATGCATGGCGCAATAGGGACAGGTGAATTAAACGTGCCCACTTTGTTTAAAATCATTTTAACGACATTATAACTCACATGTAGTTAAAAATATATTTCATTTTTTAAATATTAATTTTATTTCTTAATAGTATTTATTTAAAAATCAATATCTTTCTTCTTAAATCCACCACAGGTAGGAGGAATAGCGGTTATGTCATCTTGTTCTCTCTCACTGGTCTCTTGAAGTTCTGAAACAAAAGGCAAATGCAAACCTTAACTAATGATATTCCCATGTTGTACCTTAATATTCACCATTTGTCTAAACTGTCATCACCACCATCTATCCGATCGTACCATACAATTTATTCAAGGTTAGATGGCAAAAGAAGCATATTTGTGGTTAAATCTTAAGACGCATTTGTAACCGCTACATCTGCGTCAAATACAGACGAGCTTCCGAGAGATACCTTACCAACATGTTGTCCTATACAAGTGATAGATTATTGTTCCAAGAAATAAAATACTTAATATAATATTACTAATTATAGTTTTAAGAATTAATTCTTTACATATTTAATTTTTAATTTTATTTGTGCCGTTTAGTTTCTAGCATTTTAATAGCATCTTTTTTCCACCACTATCATAAAAGTGGACTAACGGAAAAATTATCTAGTGCACGCCTCCATGCAGGTCTAGTATTGAAGAAAAAACATAGTGTGTGCCAAGTGCAGATACTCTCTTCCGTGCAGATAGTAAAAGCCAATAAAGAGAAAGTCTAATAAATTTAGGATTCTTCCTTTAGACTATGGGCTAGCAACCAGTCACTCTTTGAATCCTAATTTCCCATAATTAACCACTCAGGCCTTTCAGTCTTTTAGATTTGGCTATCGTCTACCCCGTAAGCGATAAAAACGTAATTATATGTATGTGTACTGTGGCGATATCAATAAGCTACAAGTCTCAAAAATAAAAAAGTAAAATCCCGCGACGCTATAAGGCAAAAAGAGCGAAAAACCTGAATCGCGCAAGCAAAGATTTCACGGATTGGAGCAATATTATACAACCTCCGACACAACATCGTCGGAGCCGCGGTCCCCCAGGCATAACACATAGCCTGCCGGAAGATCTTCCCTTTGGTGGAGGTTGAGCTTAACTATCGCTCCCGCTATAAGGCATAAAAAATTTACCTGGAGGTAAGTGCAATTTTTCTATCAAGAACTTCTTTCTCTTGAGTTTAAAAGCCAAATCCAAACTTGGAGGAACAAAAGGAACTAGTGAGAATGGTGTTGACAATTTTGTTATATGAAATAGACCATGATAGTCTTTATAAACTGGATTTGTTTCTTTACTTGATCCTGTAAATGACTCTATTCTCACTGCATTGTCTATTGAATAAAGGAGCCGCTTCATAACATGGTCATCCTGAAAAACAGTATCAAATATTAGGATAAAGTAAGAGTAAGATTGCTAGTAACTGAAATACTACTGGTACATGTGTCATATAACTATAAAAGTTTTTACAAGTAAAATTTTGCTGAGTAAATATTTCAACTTATATTAATAGGGATGTAAGGTTCCCAGCACTTGAGAATAGGACCACTCCATCTCTTTTTCAAGGATGTCGGCTTACTAAGGGAAAAGGTACATGCACCTAGTGCAGGCTTCTATGCTGGTCTGGTAGTAAAAAAACATAAACTTACATCAAACAGATGGGACGGTATACTGATAAATGCAACTGCATTTGTGTCTCTTAGCATCACTCGGAGACAGTACATGAACTTTATCAAGTCTTTACCATAATGATTCCTCTCAGAAGTTTCATCACAGTCTAAGGCCATCCAGATAGGGGATCCTATACTTTGGATGCTTATCCTTAGAAAATTTTTGTTATTTTTCTTGCTACTTTTATATTCTTTCTTTGATAAAACCTTTTGTATAGTTGTTAACAGTGTGCTGTAAAGGCTGTTTTTAAAACCTGAAAATTTTCAAACATTAGGTATGTGCATGTGGTTCCCGGCACCAATATAAAAAAGAATAGGACCACTCCATCTCATTTCCCGTGGATGTCGTAAGAGGCGACTAAGGGGTAGGCTTATAAAATTGGGATTCATATTTTAGGCGATGGGCTAGCAACCTGTCACTATTTGAATCTCAATTATATCATAAAGCCAAACAGCTAAACATGGCCTGTCAGTCTCTTCAGGACTGTTGGCTCTGTCTACCCCGCAAGGGACATAGACGTGAGTATATGTTTGTATTAAGTAGAAATAAGGTAAGGCATTATGAAATCTAGGTTTATTATTTGGTAATTGCAAGTAATTTTAAACAGTTGTCAATTCTGTAGTAGTAGATGAGGATTAAAGGAATATCAGTTGCGGGTTTAATTATAATCATGTAAAGATAAGAGTTTTGAAAAGGTATAATTTCATTCATACATACCTTTTACTGTTGACTGATTTATATTTGGATCACAATAAGTTATATTTCGCCTATTTACAGTTTTACTGTCAATGTGTTTGCTCAAGTCGAAATGATGACCAAAATTAGTGTTACTGCCAAAAGAAGACTCAACCCGACTCAATCCTTCATATCTCCAGGCTATCTTCATTTTATCAATACCTTCACCAACAGAAGAAACATCATCATCTTCTAAAGGTTCTGTAGTGGGTTGCGGCAATTCATTTACCTGATTTAAAAAATCATATTTATACATGTGTATTAAATAATGATCCATCTACTTCCTGGCTTTAGTCTCTTAACTCCCATCTTAATGGTTACACATCCAGCAGCATGAATGTGCAGGTTTCCTCATTGATTAGTATTCAATTCTGTGCATAATATAATGTGTTTTATATTGTGCTAATTTTAAAAATTTGTTGTTTAAACACAAAAACATGAAGGTGAATAGAATAAAAATGAAATAAGTGTTTACGATTATTGCTGGGTCCTCGTCAGCAGATGCTATAAACAAGTCATGTTTACAAACAATGCCTTCAGCCAGAAAATACTTTGTGAGCACTCTGCTGTAGTTCCCCAGCACATCTTCCTCTAAAACAAAAAACAAAAATAATAAGATAAATGGGGTGAGTTTAATAGGCTTAACCAAATTTTATACATTTTGTTAATCAAATATGTTGTGGGTTTCCAAAAAGTTAACCTAAAAGCTTTCCCACAATAAGTTAAAAAAAATTGTTACTTACCTATGGCAAAAATACTCGAAGCTGGTAAACCACCACCTGCAAAAAAATGGAATACAGTCATATTAATAACAGCTTGTTTACAGTCAATAAGAAGCCTGTGTCCGATTTTCATTTTACAAGTCGGACGACGAAGTTTATAAGTAAAAGAGAATTAAAATTATTTCACCTGTAACGTGGTCCAAGGATGGTATTCCTGATGATGTAAAAGGTAAGTTATTCTTCAGTTTTGTACCTGGTAGGCCACTCTCAGAGACATTATTTTTATGAAAACTCATGATATCTTTTATATTTCACAAGACGCCAAGCGTTTTAGACAGAAATTAAGTTATATAAATAAATGTAATAGAAAACTTAATGGAGACTTAGATTAGAAAGTAAATTTAAATATGACTGCGAATAAAATAAATATCACAGAGAATATAACCAAACCAATCCGAGAAATAATGTACAGTACACTAGTGTTGGCGATCGATAGTCCACTATTGAATCGATAATCTATCAATAGTTGAGTTAAAGCAATAGTATCGATAGACTGTCCATAGTATCGAATAACTATCGATAGTAACGTAGCGGGAGCAATGATTTGGTTCGACCGCCACCATGCCTGGGGAACCGCGGCTCCTACGATGTTGTGTCGGAGGTGGAGGTTGTATATATGCTCCAATCCGTGAAATCTTTGCTTGCGCGATTTAGGTTTTTCGTTGTTTTTGACTGATAGCGCCGCGTCATTTTATTTTTTATTGTTGTGACTTGTGGCGTATAGATTTTTCCACAGCATCAATGTTGATACTATTGTACCAAAGTGAGCTATTATGAGTGAGCTATCGACTGCATCGAACGGTAGATGATTTTCGATATTATAAACGCAGACTATGTTTTCACTTAGTTTTAAGCGAAATAACTATTCTGGGGTTCTAAGAGATGGGAGTTCCAAAAAAAAGGAAATTAATTTAACCGGGCCTGCTTTACAATTAGAGTTTTATCGATTTCCTTCCTTTTAGTTTTTATTTGCTTTTTAGGTTTTAAACATACATACATACATACATATGATCACGTCTTTATCCCTTACGGGGTAGACAGAGCCAACAGTCTTGAAAAGACTGATAGGCCACGTTCAGCTGTTTGGCTTAATGATAGAATTGAGATCCAAATAGTGACGGGTTGCTAGCCCATCGCCTAAAAGAAGAATCCCAAGTTCATAAGCCTGTCCCTTAGTCGCCTTTTACGACATCCATGGGATGGAGATGGAGTGGTCCTATTCTTTTTTTTTTTTATTGGTGCCGGGAACCACACGGCCCTAGGTTTTAAAAGCTCTTGTTTTTTTGTTTGTTGTAAATTGAAGTGAAGTTGACGCTTGTAAAAAAGCAATTTGTCTGACGTTTTAGACAATTTAAATTATTATCTGTGATTTGACCAGTGTTGCTACCTTGGTGGTTTTTTCCACCAGAACTGGAGCTTTTTTAAAGCCTTTAGAGGATTTTTTAGATACATTGCTTTTTTTATTTTTTTAGTGGTTTTTAGCTGTTTTTTCAGTATTTCTACAGAGGCTGCATCATTTTGTCTACAGTGTCTGTGTCACTGTCAACTGTTATATTGATAGTGACTGATTATTTTCAAATTTCTAACTAATGAACACAGTTAAGTTGTTTTATTTAATTGCCTATACTTTAGGTACTAAACAATTATTAAGTTGAAAAGAATATATTTATCAAATTTTTGCACCACGTACAACATATTTGTTCGTTTTATATTTAAATAAGGTACTCTTAAATGTGATATTTCAATAAATAATTTCATTATTTGGTTTTTTGTGATCCAAAGTGAAATCTGGCGACATTTTACTTTTTACCCAGCGCTTTATAAAAATCCAAGGTGGCAACACTGGATTTGACATCTTGTCTCTCGTTCGTCTCGTATCTATCGTGCGTGCGTGCCGAGTTGGATTTTTGTTGAAGTGGAGAACTCGTAACTTCGTGTTTACCTAATTACACTTAATATTGCACATGTCTAAATTTTTCTTAAACATTCTGTTGTGACTGTGTTAACATAATAATCGATCAAGATGCAAGGTCCTGCAGTTTTTATGGATATATCACTTGAGGATCAAGTAAGTTGTAGAATCACACATAACCTGTAAATTTTGTTTCTACTACTACTACTACTGTAATTAAGTATAACAAATAAATAAGTAGTTGTATTATTGTACCTTAGGCTCAAGAACTAAGAAAATATTTCAAAAGCCTTGGTGCTGAAATATCAGAAGAGAAATCACCGAAAGGCATTGAAGATGATTTGCACAAGATAGTCGGCGTCTGCGATATTTGCTTCAAAGAACCAAGTGAAACTGAAATTGAAGCCATATTAAACAGCATTGTTTCTATTATGGTATCGGTGAGTATATTAATAGAGTTGCTTGACTTCTTTTACACTTAATTTTTTTTCACCTCTATTGGACTACTTTTGGTGGTTTCGGCGGCGCATCGATACATAGGTATCTAAATGAAATGTGTGGGTATCTTGGCATATATAAACATGTATACTCAGCCCACCACTATTATGTGATGTGTCCAGAATCTGTATGTTAACACACTTAAGTAACAATCTTTCACCTGTTCTGCCCAAGTAAAAGGTTCTCTATACTCCACACTATATGTATGTAAATTTCTTCTTCTTCTTCGTTTATTAGTTTTGATGGTCAGAAAACATTCACATTTATAGTATGGCAAATGGTATGGATAATAATAAAAAAAAAATTATTTCAGATACCCTTAGAGAGAGGAGAAAATCTGATTTTGGCTTTTAGTCAAAGACTCACTAAAGCACCTGGACCTAAATTAGGTTTAGTTGCACTGCAATCGTAAGTTTAAATATAATTATATTTGAGCATAGGGCTTAGGTTTCTTTTTTAACTTTCTTTCATAAATTTTCCTTTGTCCTTCTTTTATATACAGTCTCTATCCATCTTTCCATGTACTCAATATGAATCCCAAAAGGCAGTGTCAGATAAAGTTTTAGAATTTTAATGAGGCATGGTGGATGTAGACCCTTCTTATGTTGAAGGAAGTAACTGTAGGATAGATGTAGAAAAGCACTATCAACTGGTGCATTTGTCAATGAATCTATCAACTGGGAATGTTATTGGGAATTCTTAATTTCTTTAGTGCCCTTGTACAAAGTTATTCTTTAGTGTAATTTTTACAAAACAAACAAATTGAATAGAGAAGTTAAATTTACTAAGTTTTATTGCTATTTTTATAATCTGAAGGATTTGTATTCAAGGTGAGTCCATATTTTGATTACAAATCTTCCTTAATTTTCAGGCTATGGCGATTGTACAACAACTTAGAGCCAAATTCACCTTTGAGATATCATGTGTATTATCATGTGATAGAGCTTGCTGCTCGCGTGGGGTCGGTACGAGAGGTGTTCTCGGGTGTGGACCAGTTGAGGAAAGAGTTTGCTACCTGCCCACCTTCTAATGAACAAATGCAAAAGCTTTACAGATTACTACATCAAGTATTAAAAGATCACAACAGGTAATTTTTCAACATATATACATACACCAAATCACACCTTTTCCTGGAGGGGTAGGCAGAGACTATCTTAAATTTTTCAATTTTTCAACATTAAAACATTTATCTTTTACATTTGGTCAGGATGGGCTTGAAAAGTTTGAAATATAGGAAAGGATATATAGATGAAATCCATGGTCTGTTCATTTTAAAATAGCAAGTACCTAACAAATGTCCAACCATTTTGTTTCCATGTACAATTCAAAAAAATTTGCACTACCAAACATAATGAATAGACTTATTTGCTTGCTACTTGTTTGCTGAGATTATAAATTTGTACATATTGTTATGATCTCCAGATGAGTTCTGACACCAAATTTTTTTTTTAATGTAAATATATTTTGTATTCTTATAAGAATGTTTCAAGTATGAAATCTTATAAGTTTTCTCCTGCGAATTATTTAATATACTTATATAATATTCTTAATGACATATTAAAAAATATATTGTAAAAAACAAATATCCAGACTTTGTAACAACAAATAAAAACTAAAAAGAAAAAAAGCGCTCTGTAGTTTGGTATGTATATTAAGTGGTACTAAATAATTGGACCATTGAAATAGTAATTTATACACACTTAAACAAATCATAATTCAAAATCAGAATATTTGTTATTTATATTTTTTTCTCTAGCTGTTATTTATATATTTAGTTCTCGATGACTCATTAAATAATAAGTTAAGCATTACTCCAGCATTTCCAGGTGGAGGGGAGAGGTGGTTTTTGTGACACTCACAACTTTAAGACAAATCTATTGACATATGTCATCTATAATCATCAAAATTGACCAAGCCTCTAACATAGACTTATAAACACATTACCCTTCTTTGCACATTCATGTTAAAAGTGAAAATTCAAATAAGTTTGGTTTTACAATTTCAGTGAACTAGCAGCCAAAGTGATGATAGAGTTGCTTGGTACCTACACAGATGAGAACGCCTCGTATGCAAGAGAGGATGCTATCAAGTGCATAGTGACGGCCCTGGCGGATCCCAATACTTTCCTGCTGGACCCTCTGCTGGCCCTTAAACCCGTTAGGTTCTTGGAAGGAGAACTCATCCATGACCTCCTCAACATCTTTGTATCAGAGAAATTATCCAGTTATCTAACCTTTTATAACAGCCACAAGGAATTTGTACATTCTCAAGGTATTGTTGTAATTTGTGGTTTATTGTACTTTATTTTTGAGTTCCAAGCTTCTAAGAAAATGGTCAATTCGGAATTGGTCTAAGGCGCAATTGTGGATCACAAAGAAAGTGATTGGACCTATCACACCTAATTGTAAGTGTGTATTCTGCACATACATTAAGTCCGCCGTTTGTACATTTGTTTTTTGTCCTTTTTTATTTAATTTAAATAAATACCGAGTAATGCTAAGCAGATAAAAGTAGGAATTAAAGTACTTGGTCTTTTTTTAGCTAAATTAATAGATTTCATATGTTTTACAGGGCTCAATCATGAACAGAACATCAAAAAGATGAGAATACTATCATTCATGCAAATGGCTGAGGCAAATCCTGAAATCACTTTTGATGAAATGATTTCCGAACTTCAAATTGAAGAAAAAGATGTTGAAGCATTCATTATTGAAGGTAATTATCATTATGATTTATTACTATCTTATTTATTTGGAGGAATCTTATCTGACAACATAATGACATCAGTTGAAATAATAATTATATCGAGAGAATGAGATTTTTTGGAACAATTATTATTATTGAAGTCGATTACTTGTTTATATTTCCGAAGAATTGCTCCCGGGGGAATAAACTGAAAAAAATATTTTAACGAAATAGTCTGATGGTCAAGTCATAGAACATGCAAACAGTGTAAGATATCAGTAATGAACATAGATGTACGTATGCCGCAGTTCTGAAGACGCGGCTGGTGCGCGCGCGCATGGACCAGGCGCAGCGCAGCGTGCGCGTGTCCAGCACCATGCACCGCACGTTCGCGCGCGCGCAGTGGCGGGCGCTGCGCGGCGTGCTGCTGGCGTGGCGCGCCAACGTGTCCGCCGCGCACGACGCCATGAAGTCCGTGGCGGCCGCGCAGATCGAGTACGCCACGCAGCAGCAGAAGGCTTAGGCGGCGCGCTGCGGTTGTCGTGTCAGCGGTCCAATCTGTTATGGCCGCGTGTGCCAGACCTTTACCTTTTTTAATAATAAAGTATTATGATTCATTCAGAAATGAGCGTGTCGTTGACAGTTTCATCTGTCAGCAATCCGTAGTAATTGACTTTTTGCTAGGGGCGCTTTATGGATTTCAAATTCAAACAAACCTACTGTCGCCGAACACCAGTGAACAAACAATTTTATTTTACAGAACAGCATGTCAATTCTGCTATTTTATTTTAATCCGAAACGGATCTGAAACGCATTGATGACAACTTTTGGTATTCTACTAACAATTTGTCAAAACGAAGCCGTAAGGCATTGGTTACGCAGTCGAAACGGTTCGTTTGTCGTATTCTGCTAAAGGACACATAACCTTCCGTTTGCCGTTCGGCTATTATTTCGTATTCTGATAAGTTTTTGACAGTTGGTCCGGCCGAAACGCAACGGTTCTGCATTGGTTGAATTGTCCAAAGTTACGGTTTTGCATCGGCAGCAAATAACCAACCGCTTCCGTTTCATTTGCGTTTCAGCTATCAACGTAAAGTTACTGGTATACCGTTTGACAATATAAACGCAACTGTAACCAAGCTGAAACGCATCCGAACTGTTTCGGTTAACAAATAGCAGAATTGGCCTGCTGATCCAAAACAAAGCGCTTCATTCAGCTTATTAATTTGTCACGAACACCGTAGATAGACAACCGCAGATGCTAATAACTAATTCTTATTTATATAATAAATGTATGTACTATATATCTTTTGTGTTTATTTATCGTAAATTGCATGTAAGCTATTATATACTGATTTTCCAAAAACCTTGCCGAGAAAGTAGCGTAAAACTTAGCTGACTGTTGTGAGGTATATTGATTACCTTTGTTATAATATTAATAATAAGTATTATTCATAGCAAAGGTGACATCTTCCTGAGGAAAGTCACGAATGTATTACTGGGTACAACAAATTATTCAGGTTCAGGGCTTGTTTTATAGAAACGAGATCAGCCATCAAAATAGTACTGTTAGTTATGCGAAAAGGTAGAGGAGTGAATAAGCTATCTTGAACAACAGGAACCTGACACTGTATAACAAGAAGGTTAGTAGAGAGAGGATTTATGAATAGGGGATTTTAAGGTGTTTATTCATAAAAATTATATTTTGCTTTGCACATGACAGTAAAACAGTGATTTTATCTTAGGGTATTTAGTTATAAGATTAAATGCTCTTTGCCTGACAGGCAATTTTTTTTGATGTGAAACTGTCATCTCTGAACATTCAAGAGCATTGCAAGTAGGCAGGCATTTCTTGTATTTATCGCCATAAATCCGTCGTTATATTTTCTTAGAAGCTAAGAATGCGTCGCTCCACTCCATCTCGCCTCTGTGTACGCGATCCTTTTGAACAAAATGGGTTTATCCGAAACCTTTTTTGCTCCTTCGTGTGTGTGACCCTGACCTTGATCCTAGGGCTCCAAATGTATGCGTATGTCTGGGGACCTGCCCAAGTCGCGCTGGATGGAGATTTGTCAGATATAAGTCACGTAGTTTTGCAACTTACGCATGGACTAACAGAGGTACTAACTTACCTGTATTTTTCTTAGGGATTGGGGATTGATCAAATCGGAGAAGTTCGGGCTAAAGGTCTTGCATGAAGAGAGTTTTGAATGTGGATGAAGCGAAAGAAGTATGCAGGGATCGTGGCAAGTGGAAATGTGCAGAGTGCCTACCTCTCCGAGAAAGTGACGTGATTTATGTACGAGGGGTGATCCAAAAGTAATGATAATCAGTTATTTCTAGTGCACAAAGAAATAAAAAAAATATGTCAGCCACTTGCTCAGTTATCCACTAGTTCAGGTAAAAAAAATCATATAAATAGGTCACGATTCCCGGGAGCTACATTCATTTGAATACGAACAGTCAAGGAGTGAACATCAAAATGGACAAAAACGAAATCAGAGCCGTGATTAAATACCTCTGCTTGAAAAAAATGTCTACCAAAGACATACACAGCGACCTGGTGGAAACATTAGGGGACTCTGCTCCTCCATATTCTACAGTTGCACGCTGGGTTAAGGAGTTTAAGCTGGGAAGAACATCGACGGAAGACGAACACCGCGAAGGACGCCCATCGACCTCTCTCACTGAAGAAAATGTGAAAAAAGTTGAAGAAGTTATATTGGCAGATCGAAGAGTGACTATTAGGCATGTAGCTGAGGTCACAGGGATCTCATATGGCAGCATTCAAAGAATCCTTACGAACGAATTGCATATGAGAAAGGTCTCCGCGCGTTGGGTACCGAAAATGTTAAACGACGAGCAAAAGAAGAAACGAATCGACATGTCAAGAGCAAATCTCGAAAAGTTCCAGGCAGACAAGGAAAATTTTTTGTCACGTTTTGTGACCATGGACGAGACCTGGATCCATCACTTTGATCCTGAAACAAAACAGCAATCGATGACATGGAAACGAGCCGATGAACCGACGCCGAAGAAATTCAAAATGTCAAGCTCAGCGTGGAAGGTTATGGCGTCTGTTTTTTGGGATGCTGAAGGAATAATCATGGTGGACTACTTGGAGAAGGGGGCCACTATTACAGGCTCTTACTATGCAGAACAAATAAGAAGATTGCGGGAGGCTATTAAGGAGAAAAGGCGAGGCAAACTGCGGGCTGGAGTGCTGTTCCATCAAGACAACGCACCGGCTCACAAAGCTGCAGTTGCCATGGCTGCCATTCAAGAAGCGGGCTTTGAGCTGGTGGAACACCCACCTTATTCACCAGATCTAGCCCCCAGTGACTTCTATCTCTTTCCTCGACTCAAGGAACACCTCCGGGGCAAGAAATTTGACGATGATAGCGATGTGATGGCCGCGGTTGACGAGTTTTTTGAGAGTCAGGATAAAGAATTTTTTTCTAAAGGTATTTTAGGTTTAGAAAAAAGATGGACTAAATGTATAGACTTGCTAGGAGACTATGTTGAGAAATAAATTTATTTATATAATATATTCATTGTATTTATTATTGATTATCATTACTTTTGGATCACCCCTCGTATGTATGTAAGCATGGGATTTCCCTTACTACTTATGAACTACCGAATATCTATCTCAAAGTGTTATGAATGGCCTATCTATATAAAAATACAAAATCACGCCTTCATCCCTTACGGTACGCAGACATCCAGTACGGTAGACAGAGCCAACGGTCTTGAAAAGATTGAAATTTACTAAGCCTGAGAGCCTACTTATAACAAAACTATTACCTACTGACAAGAATTTAACATTCGAGGTGAATCGCAAGCACGAGCGATTACAGAACGAGATGCAGCGCATATCGTCGTCGCTGCCGGCCATGGCGGCGGCTGCGGACCGCGCGCGGGACGCGCTCGAGCCCGCTATGCGGCGAAGCAGCGGCGCTCTTGGTACCGTCGATTATGACAGGCAGGTACTTACATACATCCATAAACTCATGCCTCCTTTCCTAAGGGGAAGGCAGAGACATCTTTCCACTTGCCATGATCCCTGCTTACTTGTTTGGCTTCTTTCACATTCATAACTCTCTTCATGCAAGCTCGTACTGTCAGGTACCTTAAGCTATATCGCAATATAGATATATTGAGAATGTGGAATAGAATTCAATATGGGTTGTGCCGTGGGGTTCCCCGCACTTTAGAATAGGACAGTTCCATGTCTTTCCCATCAATGTCATAAAAGGTGACTAAGGGAAAGGCTAACTTGGGATTCTTGTAGGCGATAGGCTAGCAACCTGTCACTTTGTGTACCCCGTAAGGGATTTAGACGTGATTATATAAACTTATGTATGTAGAATTCATTGACAAACTTATGTCTATTTAGAGATTCGTCTCTACCATTCGATCGATGATGAAGAGAAAATAAATTAACACATGCATAGTGGTCGAACGGTTGTGCCTGACTAAAAAGCGATGCTTAAGGAAAGGTCCACCGCAAAGGTTGCGGTGGCTTTAAGAACCATAGTCCATAGAAAAAACTGCATCTGTAGAATTATGAAAGTCGATGATAAAATATTGAAAACATGGCAATATAGTTTTTGACTGAAGTGGTATTCTTAGATGACTGACTATGCACTGGAGTCGGCTGGCGCCAAGATTCTCGACACCGGCAACACAGTCGAACACGTCATAAACGAGTCCCCGGTAACCTGGGTGCTTCATCTGCTGACCTCCATGATGTGCAGCGAATGCCTAGGCGCCAGGGCTATTATTAGGCCAGAGTCCTTGCCCGGAGAGTGCTGGGCTTTCAAGGGCTCTAGAGGAGAGGTAACCATACGCTTGTTGGGCACTGTTCGCGTGACTGGCGTCAGTATGGAACATATACCACGCCAGATAGCGCCAACGAGGTGAGTGAGTGTTTAAAGTAAATTTCTTAGCCGTTTGATTTTTACATTCCACAACCTTTCTTTTTAACTAAAAACTTTTCAATGTTGTAGTGTTCTTCAGTGTATCAGCTGCATTATTCAATGCAATAAAATGTGAGGTTACTTCATTTATTAATTTTAAATTTTAGTGAGTTTTATATTGTTTTTTTTTCCAGCTTTTAGCTGCAACACGTTTACTTTGCAAAACCTGTAGAAAATGGCAAATAAATAAGAAATGTAACAATGCGTAATAATGTTTTGCCATTTACAGGGAAATATCTTCAGCTCCACGGTTATTCCAACTCGAGGGTCTAGAATACAAAAGGGACCCGTATCCTCATGACTTAGGCACGTTCGAGTACGACCGAGAGGGCAAGCCAATCCAGTACTTCGAAGTGAAGAACGCCAACGTCAAGGGGTTCAACGTGATCAGGTTGCGTGTGCACTCCAATTGGGGACACCCTGTGTACACCTGTGTGTATAGGGTGCGTATACACGGCGAACTTGCAGCGCGCTCTACGGCCAATGATGACTCTGATTCACGTGTTGAAAACGAGTGAACGCTAAATAGGAGGTTAGGAAATAATTCTCAACGAATAAGTCATTCGTTAAGAATTACTTACTGATAAATAACTTTAAATCAAAATAAAATATTCTCGAATTTCTGAAACCGTTGGTTTTTTTTTATTTCCTTGGAACTGTTAACAGTAATAGTCATCGAAGTGAAAGTAACTTTCCATCAATAAATCAAAAGCAATAATTTTGCTGAATCACTGTTAATATTTACCTAAGCATACGTCGATACGTTATTCAGACATTCCTACCAACCCCTTTTGCACAAATAATACTAGTAGCTTTAACGTTTTTTTCCGAAATATCCATTACTTATAGCCATTAATGCCAGGTGCCTGCCGGCCTTTGTACTGGCACAAAACGAGAGAAAGCCAAAACCAACTGATGTTAATCTGGGTGTCCGGCAGCCGAATGCTATAAAAATGCATTCATTGTGCAGTGGACAAAGCGACAAAGCACATAAATTAACATGAGCAAAGTGATCATGAGCCCCCGCGGAGCAAGCTAATGGGTTGACCGGGCCGGCTCTGCTCTTTGTCACATGATCAACCCGCCAGAGTTAGGCACATAAATTTATTTAAGTTTTTTTTAAATACATCCTAGCATTGGTATAAAGATATATGATAGTGCTATTCGATCAATGAAATTTTCATAACACGCATCTGCAACTAGAACGTTGGTGGGTGTTGGAGTTGGTTCCTTACCATAAACGAGTTAAAACTTTATGACTTCGCATTTAAAAAAATATCATGTTGCACATACATGAAAATATTTAATTTTCCATAATTATCACGTTCTTTTGTTCCCCAAGAATACCTTTTCGCACAGTAGACAAGTAATGTATAGGGACCAGTCCTGCCAAATACTATCGGCTGACGGTTATTTGTGGATTGTAACGTTCCATGGAATGCCAATATTTGGCTATAAATCTTTTAATGTCTTATAGGAAAATAAAGGAAAGTACCTTGTAGGAACAGACATAGTAGAGAAGGATCAGTTCGTATTCCCTTGGTTGTGGAAGAAGACTGTCGAACTGAAAGATAAAAGCACTAGTGCATCAAAATATGCTCCTTGATCCTTGACACCAAACATTTTTGATGCAGTATATGCTTATGTTTTTATGTATGTATGTATGCTTCCTGGGGACAGGCAGTTACAGTTACAGTAGTTCATTGGCATTTTTTCACGAGATATATTATATCGCTTATATGCTCTCTGGTGAACTCCTACCTATCCAATCAATCACCGACCGAAAAAAAATATTTTAATAGTTCAGCGAGAAACGACGTGCTCCAATTAAATAGATTTCGTTTAGATCAAAATTGTAAAATAAAGATATTTTTATTATGAGCTGTTGCAGTAGATGTGAATATACCTATTGCAGATATTATGACCCTACGATTTAAGGAAAATCAGACAGGCGTAGAATCGTCATCAATAAACATCATAACGTACCACAATATCATCATTAAGTTGCTTGAATGTAGTAGCTACAATTAGAATAAGTATGGTGTTTTTTTCCTGAATTAATTCAGCAAGGGCCTCTTTGACAAATAGATGGAAGTCGTAAAGGGTGAAAGCATTCCTCCATGAAAGCATCCTTTTGTGCCGGCACCGCCTACGTGTACCACTCAATATTAATGATGTGATCTTAGTTCAAACGTCTCTAGCAGTCTTTGCTCGACATGTATTAATGACGGGTATTTGTGACAGACTTTGTTTGGTCACTCTGTATTTGTAAAAACCTCGTGAATACGTTAAATAAGCAAGCAGGTAAGGCTCGCGCAAAATCACATCGTCAATTATCAATGTAGTCTGGATAGACAGAGATTTTTTTCTAGCTTTACAGAAGTAACTAGAATATTTTAATTTTACAGAGAATTTTTATAACAATTGTATACTTATTTTTATAAAAATTGACGTTATTTAAGATTTCCACAAGATTGAATTTTAAGTGAAAATTGTTACCACTGAATATTAAGAGTGATCGTAGAAAGATCTGTAAGATACTTTCCCCTCAGGAAACTGATACTTCGTAGTACAAGTCTCTCATTTAGATCTTGAATCGCTCGCGAATCGCGCGTGTCCTTTAAAGTTTCTACATGGACAATTAAATTATAGTTATAGTTATTCTCGTTGAATATAGATATCTATACAAAGTTCTTTACTTATTAGATTTGTATATTATGGGACGATTATTCTCGATTATCATATCGAGATATTATGTGTAACTTCTGTGAAAGTTTGGACGGAGTAGAAAAAATTAAAAGATATAGAGCTAGAAGAAAGTATATTAAAAAAAATATTTTTCTACCAATAAGTAGCGGTTTATATAAAAAGCTCACATTCAGTCTGCCTTCATTTGTGACAAAATCACAATGAACCACCCGCCAAAATATTTGACAATATTAATATAATAAATGTTTCTGGTCTGTCGCTCGCGAAAGGCTTGGGCTGAGAAAGGATTAGGGCAAT
This sequence comes from Amyelois transitella, assembly GCF_032362555.1. Classification (NCBI taxonomy): domain Eukaryota; kingdom Metazoa; phylum Arthropoda; class Insecta; order Lepidoptera; family Pyralidae; genus Amyelois; species Amyelois transitella. Next base: position 4,768,695 of record NC_083509.1, read on the forward strand.
AGTTGGATGGGTGCTGTGCCGCGAGCCGCGGTGCCGGCGGGGTTCGGCAGCCGAGCGGAGTACGACACTTTTGGTGTATGGTACAAATGATCAACGATGCCGTGTGGCGGTGATTGTTAATGAAATATTTTTGTCCATTACCTAGGTTGTAGATGTATGCTGTAGTTCTTATACATATGTGTAATAATAAAATGTATTGTAGTAAAAAAAATAATATACCTAATAATTATTCACATCTCTACTTACATATATATTAAAGTGCTATAAGTTGTCGCTGTTTAGAATTCCTTGTAAGTAAAAAAGAGACTGTTCAAACAGGTTAGTAAAAACTGTTTTCCAAAAACTAACGTTGCCCGCGGCTACGCCTGCGAGTAGGTCACTTTTCGCCTTCGCGAAGAAATTGTGGTAGAAATTGTAGCTTTCTCTAAATTAAATACGTTTATGTAAACCGCATTCAACTCTGGTTAAAAGTTTTGAAGCAGTGTTTGAAGTTAATTTTGAAATCGTATGAAAACTATCTAATACAAAATTTAATTTTTCTTACAATGCTGTTTAATCTGATCGTTCAATTTTTATCGATATATCTTATTTTCTCTTTCCTATTTGGATGGAGCAAGTATAACGGTCAAAAATTTTGATTGAATTGCGTCTTTATAGTATTAAACGCGCACGTAACGTGTTACAATGATGTTTCGAATCATAAATTGAATACATTAATGAATGAACGTCCGACATAAAATAAAGGTAGGTAGGTATGTAATGTTTGTATGTGTTTAATACCTGTATTATTTATTAATAGTATAATGCAACGCATAAGTTTGAAAACAGTTTTAGAATAATATTGTCAATCGCGTGTGACTTGTACTACACTTCGCTATGCACTTACTAAGAGCGTAGGTGTCGTTAAGGGATTCGTTTTAAATAGTCTCCGAATGTATTGTCCGGGAGACGAGTTTTGTCCCCGGCGGGCTCTCGTGCGCGCTCCGGTGATTTCGCTAAATGTTCAGGAAATGCGATTTTAACAGCGAAAACATCAGAATTACAAGTCATCGTAGTACACTCCATTGCCTCCAGGCAAAAGGGTGTTGTCATCCGTTACCCTTTCATGTTGTATGTTTTTATATAAACATCCAAATACAAGGATAAAGACTTCTTAAAAATGGTTTTTGTTCGCGTTACGTATTTTTTCCATTCAATATTTCTGAGTAAAATTTTTCAGATATTCTCTCTTACTTCCTTGGTGCTACATTTAATGCATACTTAACTTAATTAAAACTAGTAGGTATAGTATAAAAGGCATACTATTGTTCGTATTTTTTTATTTTTAGAATTTGTTTTATTGCCTATAAGTGAAAATCCTATTTGAGATTGTGTATGTCCCGTTCGAAAAAATAACGGGTTAATAAGTTGTATTCGTAGGTAGTATTACTATTGACTTATATTTTTGTATGGTTAATGTATGAGCATTACTGAGTAAACAACGAAACTTTCTAAGGATTCACTACGAGCGTGCTACAAAAAAGCTACGGAAAAACAGTTCATTTAATATTATTTCATTTTAAACTCGCTTATGTGATTATTTATTTGTTTATTTTGTATAAAAATAAAATAGCTATATATGCAAAAAAAATATATATTGATTGATATAGCACACACTTTATAAAAATAAATTTGCAATGTAAAAGAGTTCAACGCATGGTATGAAACCGAGGCCCAAGTAGAAAAGTTAACAAGTGATTAATTCACTTAAATAAATTACACATATGTAGGTACACAATGTATGTGTATTTTTTATATTAGTGTGTGTATTGGAATATCTCCATGTAACAGTATCCGATTTAAAATTGATTGAATTCCAAAATTTATAGCTGCAAATATGTCGAGTGTAAGTCATTATGCGGTGAGTGGCGAAGGGTTCGGCAGGTACGTCCGTATGGCGCGAGCGGCCCTTCATAATTTAGAAAAACAGCCATTTATTAAAGTAGAGCCCTTAGTAATTATTGGACTCCATTCCATATTCGCTACCTGCCGACAATTTGCCATTCGGCTCTTTGTCTGTCGGCGTGGCGCCCTAAAGGGTTCTAATTTTAAATGCAGCGTGTAACGATTCCACCCTTTATTCGTAAATTTCTCTTTCGCGGTGGTTAATTCGCTGGACGCAATATGGCGTACTTTTTGTGATGGCGAGGGTAAGCAATTAACTGCTTACAACACTGCTGTTGTTCCGCTTTTGCGGTTAATCACAATTAAAATTTGGACTTTGTGTTAAACAAAGATGATTTTAATGAGTTACAATTTATTAAGCTTGTTCTTACGCGTTATTATCACAGAATATGAACATCACTCAGGTTCTTATGGTTAGTAACGTCCCAGTATATAAGAAGGTTACTTTCCTACTAAAAGTTCTTACATTTAAAGCGAGTAAATGTGTTTTGATGATTTGTATAAGTTTAAAACTAAGCTACTATATACTAACTTTTCATTCGGTTTGGTCAATTTATATAAAAAGTCGATAATATTGAGCGAGCGAAGCGAATGAGTTTAGCAACCAACTTAGGGTATAAAATCATTTTTGATTGTAGGTATGTATGTTTGTAACGCGATTATGTATTGACGGCCTCTGTGGCGTAGCGGTAGTGCGCTTGTCTGTGTCAACGGAGGTCCCGGGTTCGAATCTCAGCCAGGGCATGATAAGAAACGAACTTTCTCTGATTAGCCTGGGTCTTGGATGTTTATCTATATAAGTATTTATTATAAAATATAGTATCGTTGAGTTAGTATCTCGTAACACAAGTCTCGAACTTACTTCGAGGCAAACTCAATCTGTGTAATTTGTCCCGTATATATTTATATTTTTTTATTACTTTCCAAGCGTTGTCGTTGGTCTGATTGCGAACAACTAGTTTGAATTGTTCAAACATATTTAGGCAGACCACTGTAATATAACCCGGAGAATTACACGGGTGAGTCCGTCGGCGGGCGGGCAGCGAGCAAACAGCGACGCGGCGTCCATCTCGCAGTTTGTCCGCAAACAAACAGCGAATGAATACTACTGTGTTTGCACCCGCGGATCGCGTTACAATAACAAATATTCTTATTTTATTTATATAACATCGACAACCAGTCGCCCCCGCAGCTAATGCGATGCAGTTGCTATGGCGACGCTGCAGCCGCCCTACGCACGATACATGTCGGATACCATAAAGAACAAAAAAAGAAACCTCACTCCGCTCACCCCGGTTCCTGTCGACTTGAACGTCCGAGAGTTCCCTTCTTTCAAACATAATTTATGGTCTCGGGGAAATAAACATAAAAAATAGAAAAGGAAAAACGACAGCACGCACGATAAAAAAGCTCGTCGTAAAAGTGCGGAGCGGGCAGGGCTCCCCGCGCCCCGCGCTCCCCCGCGGGCGGTAACCCTTCCGCTGCCCGCCTTCTCCGCCCTGCCCCCATACCACCGCAGTAAAGGGTTAGGGCGACTATAACTAACCCTCACGAATCTCCTCGCCATCAGACTATGTAAGCATGTATAAGTTGTATAATATTGAACAAAAACGAACAAATCTTTGTCCCGAGACTTCTAGAAATAAATACTTATTTAGTGTTATTTAGTAAGAAAACATTCTTAAGTAAATATAAGTTATTTTAGCTTCAGAAAAGCTTTGTTTAAATAACATATAATATCTCCACGTTTCTGTTTTAATCTTTGTTCGGTAACGCAATAAAAGTGATAATACAGTCAAATACATAGGTACGTATGTATGTACTTATGTGTCAAATACATAAAGTCTTTATCCCTGGTGGCTACGCTTGGTGTCGATAGCGGAGGTCCACGTAACGAGAGTTTGATGTAAATGCGCCCCCGCATAAACAAGGGAGTCGAAACTGCAGTAAACGATGAAGTTAAAAATGTGTTTTAACTCTGCACTGCCAGTGATCGTAGGAATTGTGATGTAGTTTACCATGGCTACTTCTAAAGCAGAATCTTCCTCCTCGCTTTGTTATGCCACTTCCAAGTTGGGGCCGGTACAGAAAGTTATGCTTATGGGTAGTTTTATTTTCATTTTAAATACTTATCTACTACTCTTCTTCTTCCACCTGGCTTTAATCTCAGTTGCACATGGGATGACCCAGGGTATGCCTTTGACCTTGGACCTTGGATTGGGTGAGTCGGGTTTTACATGAAGCGACTCCAAACTGACCTCCGCAATCTTTGCTGAGAAACCTTTGCAGAAAAAACTTATAATCACGCCGCTTTTCCGGACGGGTACCCACTACTAGGTTACAACTTTTCATTTACTGTGTTCCTTGCTTTTTTTTCTTTTCATCAACATTCAATTGCTTCATGAAAGTCCGTCGGTTTAGGAAAAAATTAAATTCCACTCCATTTCTTCCCCATGGATATATAGATGTCTAATAAACTTGTGATTTTTCTTATAGGCGATAATTGACTCTCAATTTTACCATCAAGAATCACGTGAACGTGGCTTTTTATTCTTTATGAGATTTTCGGCTCTGTCTACTCCGTAAGGGATGAAGATGTGATGATGTTTATATGAACCCATATAAAATTCACCATTTTTTCATAATTTTGTTTGCTTGTTATATGTTTATTTGACCAACTTCATTTGTTGACATTGACGCGGATCGAAGTGGAGAAGCGAAGAAATCTCTGCTCCACAATCTATTTGGTTAATATTTCCTGATTTCTCTGCTCCGCTATCTCGCTCTGCGCCAATAGACAGTCAGCCTTATCTTTGTAAAATCTAAACTTGTATAAAGAAGAAGCAGTAGTTCTGTCCACTACATGTGTTGTGTGCGGCGGCGCGCCGTCCTCCGGCGACCATCCGTCTCCGCCGGCCGGCGCCCCTGCCGCCTGCATCACCCCCACGCACTAAAGAACCACATACAAATACCTAGTTAAGTTTGGGCTCCTCTCTAGAGACTACAGTTGTCGATATTAACAAAATTGTCCCGTAATCCATTTCATTTATTTGCCAACTGTGCTTGAATCATGTATACAATTTTCATAAATTTTAATTTGTCTTCTAGCTTAGATTTCTTAAAAATGCTTTTTATTTATTGTTTGTCTTGATCTTGAGCAAACGCCTAATGAATGGTATAAAACAAATTATAGGATTCATAAGTGGCGTTATTCTCTGCTCTCACATATTTCCAAAAATTACACAAGTGGTTTTGACTGTTGTTAATAATAGTTCATAATTTTTTTTCTTTTTAGTAAAGTTAACCTACCTCTTAAATCAATTGTAAATTATTTTTATAAGTTACTTAATTTATGAAATACAAGGTATTTCATAAATTATCCTCCCTTCAATCATTAATGATAAAACAAAGACATCGATTAATTTGAAAGGTTTTCTCGATATCGATAAATGGAAGTGTGTTCACTTGCTAGATGATTTCTCTGCCCCGTCCGTTGCGCTTTTTTACCAATCTTATTTATTGCCGAAATCTAACTGCCCGAAGGAAAACTCGCATCATGTTAATTTCCTGTGTGAGCTCCATCACACTATATTTTTTGGGGAGGCTGTGAGAGGGTCAACATTATATGTCCTATCCTAAGTGTATTTGTAAATATGGACCAGCGCTAAATAAATAACTATTGGCGTAGGAGCGATGGTTCAAGTTTCTCAAGATTGTTCGTATTTAACTTTCTTAACCTAACTCATAGTAAATCATTATTTTGAGTAAGACTAAAACAGTCGTTCGATGGGTATCTCGTATGTTTTTGTCGTTGCAGGGCCGGTATTATTAACGACTGTTTTTATGCGAAGGGCTCTTTTCACAGGCGCTTCACTTATTTAAATTCCCGTTTTTGTAGCAAATTTACATCAAATTCCACACAAGGGAGATATCAGGATACTATACGGGGAGAAGACATCATGTCCCTTCTTGAGTTGTAAATTGGGGGTCACACAAAAACCGTTGCGCCCTTACCGGACCCATAACGTCCAGCCGCTCGACCATGATGACGACGAAAAAGTAGGCCTTTGCCTACGTTTTTTTTATTCTTTTGATGACTGCTGATCCGCTTCGCCTGAATAATAATTCGCAATTTTTTTACTGTATCGATCGCCAGTAACCGGTGTACTGGATGGTTTAAATTTGTTAAAAAAAGTAAAATTACGAGGGGACGATTATAAACACATGCGCCGGCGCATCAAATCTTCAGCCGGCGCGCGCGACGTATTGGGACACATTATGGGTTTTTTTAAACCTACAGTAGCACGTAGGATTTTTTAAAAATAAAATCCACTTTTTAAACCAAAATCATGTCCCCACATTCGAGTTCAATTGTTGCGTGTCGGATGGGCACGAGCGTTTTATGTTTAGGAGGGATTTTTTATCGCGTGGTGTGTGCCATGCGCAGGCTGGGTTCAAAGATAGAATCGTCTTTGGCGAACCCTTTGCTTGTGTTTCATATTTGTTGTCACGTAAAGTGCCGCAGGCGTGACAAACTTGTACTTACAATTACACGAAAAAGTTCTTTAGACTCGACATGTTTGATCATTGTATTTTCTATTTTTGCAGTGACTTAGTGTCAGCATAAATTGCTAGAGTATTTGAGGTGGGTCGCATAAGACGCTGTGTTTTCTAACAAATGACATGAATTGTATTGTCTATTGTAATGTATTTATTTTCATATATGACTGATCATTGAAACAGATATTATCTAACATCCATAACATAATCTGTAAGTTATTCCATTAGAAATTTAGTAAAAATATACTCGTTTATTTTGTGCAATCAATTTGTTAAATTTACATATTTTTTAGTCAAATAAGTAGGGAAGTAAGTACTACGTGAATACGAGCGAATCATAACCATACGTCGTCACGTAACATAAAGTATTTTATTATATCTAATATGTCACACATGTATGTAGTATATATAAGAGAGCACACGAGGCTACGGAGGGCGACACCGAAAGAGGTGAGCAAGTCACAACTAGTTTTTACTCCCTTCACAGGGAGGGCGGCCCTCCCCCTCTCGCAGAACCCTCCCGAGATGAAAGTTTGTGGGGTCGCGAACAACACACACGCGCGTGACAACAAACCCAGTAGTTACCTAACTCTAACTTTAATTGTGTCTTTTCAATCGATACTTTGTACGCGGAGCACATCCTTCATTTATCCTCAATGTGTAATCTGAAATTCTTTGTAATATACTTAGACGAAATTACGCTGAAGTAAAGTTTTGAAATATACCTGTACCTAAATAAAGTTGACTAAAAACTTTACTTATGCAGGTGTGCTTTTCGTAAGTACTGGTTAAATTAAATATAAGAATAGCAAGTAACGTGGTAAATTAGTGTTATTTACATTCTCATTGGAATATATTGGAAACTTAGCCCTTTTCTGCCTTGGACATCTTCATAAACTGATTTAGGTATTAGTTCCTGCAGGAACTTAACCTTCGAAAGCAGGCATTGTAAAACGATAGAAGGACAAATGACTTAGATTGAGCTAGCCTTAAGTAAGTTTCGTAGTGTATTTTAAGTAGGATCGTATAAAAATGGTTCCGGCCAGCGGCTCAGGGTGAAGGGCTAATAAATAAAAATAAAAGCTCACACATACAGCGGAGGCTGCGCATGTATGCTGTCTCCACGCACTGGGCACATGAATGCGGCCCCTGCGACCAGCGGCCACCCTTCGCCGTCCCTTCTGCAAAAAGCGGACAATTGCATCCTCTACGCTTTGCATAATCAATAGCACCAGCACTATTATAGCTGAGGGTGAATTATATAAAAAGACTCATCCGTATTTAGGTATTTTAAATTATATAATGTGTGCTAAGATAGAACTGCTTTTCTTTCCGCGAATCCAGTCCAGCTATAGTTCAAAAGGGTGATTTTACGTGGCCTTTCAGTCTTCGAGCTTGTGGGCTCTGTCAACCCCGTAAGTGATAAAGACGTGACAATATTATGTTTGTCTAATACAAACAACTGTGGATTTTACTATAATTAAAGAGAACTTGTACGCAACTGTAAATGTGGTAATTAGTCACCTTGTTAAATGAGCTTTAGTGTTGCAAAACTTGATTACAATTGTCGAGTACATTATTCAAATGATGTTGAACAGTACGGTGGTTTAAATAATTTGGATAATAAAAACACTTTTAATTTAGAAACTAATTAGTTGGTTATAATGATTTATTACTTGTTTATGTAGACATTATTTTCGTATCCATTATAAAATAGAAATTACACAGAATTAAGCATTTAAAAACTGGTTTACATTGTTTATCCTCATTAAATAAGATGCTCGTATAGTAAGCGTGACAGGTTTCACGTTTCTTAGATTTACGTTTTGAAAGGCTAAAATTATATTAAACTTGTAAAGAAAAAAAAATGTGCTAAAAGAAAATTAAAGAAAGAACCGTTTTCATGTTCTGAAGCTTATAAAAGATAAACATATCACACCCTCTTCTTTATACCGGGGGTTAAAACGACCCTGAATATTTTACATTTTATTTGTATTTTGAATATCTACCTCCTCGTTCTTACGCAATATTGAAATAAGATTTCTCCGAAAGATCGGATGTCACGATATTACCTATCGGACGAAAAATTTCCACGCATTGCTACTCGTATACGACTGAACATTGTCTTTTTTGATCACTTGATTTATTTCTCTCGGCTAAGGTTGTGTTTTTTAACTTTGATATACACGAACTTTGCAGGATCTGTATATTTTTATTTAAACAATACCTTATTAAGACGACTTTCTGACGACGTGTCGTTTATAAATTGTTGCATTATTTTTTATTGCTTTGATGTCAAACGATTTGTTATGAATCAGTCGACCAAACCATGTTTAGTATTTTAAAACAGTTTACACTGCATACATGTTGGTTACATCTTGGCTATTCTGGGAATAATATTCACAGGGAAGGGATTCTATCATAAACAGTAAAACCACAATGTCACGGCAAAACTCTTTTATTTTTGAAATACAACAGATTTCTGGTTCTCCAAAAATACGGAAATCATCGGGCGGAATATTTAGTTTTGTCATCGATTACGCAAACTGTTTCAAGGGTGCGCTGCGTCGTTCATTGTGAAAAAATATGAGAGCGTATATAAAAACAGATGCAGCTGTCGAGCACACATGCGAATTGTAGCGAGAGGATGTCGACAAACGGCGTATGTGCCGCTCGGGAGCTCGGACTAGGTGTCCTTATAGAGCTAGCGAGCCGCGTGTGTAGCGTGACCCTCGTGCACATAGCCGCCGAGAGGGAAGGGTTCCCAGTTCAATCCGAGTGCCGGGAAGGGTTCGCACGGTCGCCCGCCGACGCGCAAGCGCACGCGAACTTGCAAAAAAATTTAACAAAGGCACACAACATCGCTGTTTTTGTTGTTAATACAGCAGATTGTTCGTAAATTTCCTTTCTTTCCAAAAAAATGTAATATCATCAACTCGTTCACGCCCGGGCTTTCAAAGGGATCTTTTTGAAGAGGGAACAAAAATTGTTAAAAACTGGTAAAAAGTGGGTCAGAAAGGGGTTCTTTTGAAACTAGTAATCACTACCTCGCGTCTATCGATTGCCGTTATTATGTGAAAAAATCCTTTTTTGAAATCGACAGTTGTGAATTAGGATCTTTTATTATAACGGATAAAATAATAAGCGAAACTATTCACAAGGAAATCATGAAAGGGTCTGGTGGCTTTGAATGACTATAGATTTGCCCATATAATTCTTATATCGACATTTCTCTAATTACTAGTTTTGCTTGTTCAGAAAATAAATGTCCACTAAGGTCTTTTTAGATTCGCGAGACATAATTGCCAATTGGTAGTTATGTTTAAAAGGGTAAATATCTCAAAAAGGGTTAAGTAAAAACACAGACTAATATCCATAACACACTTTATAAAAATTAAAATTAAAAATTATTTGTAAAAGGAAAAAATTAAAATCCTTCTTTTACCATCAATATCTCTAGTACGAGTATCAAATATTAAAGACTACTGGCGCCCTGAACAGCCACCATTCCGCACTGATAAAAACTTACCATCAATGATAGCGATCGCTTTTTTACTGAAATCCTACAAAAAAAATGCAGTCTCAATTATTTATAAATTAGTTCCGCGGACAGCTACGCTGTTCATCCCTTTATCGGCGTACAATCGGCCGCAATAAAAGGGTACGTGTGGATTGTTAGTTGGTAGCTTTTTATACGTTTTTATACATTGTCACTGGAACAATTTATGATCTATTCTGAAAGCAGCTATAGACACACCGTATTATGATAATGGCCCTTGAAACCACTAATAAAAGTAATTTAATAATGATTGAACGCTACACGATTACTTTGCAGGTAAGAAAATTAAAATAGGAAGATTTAATTCAAAAAGGTTAAAACAAGTAGTCAAAATACTATACTATAGCAAGTTTATTAATGTAGGAATGGTTTCACAAAACTTAGAATATTTTTTAGGAAACGTATTTAAATCATAACTATAAAAATAAAGGTAGTTTTTATCAAATAAGTGCATATAATGTAATAATATATTCCAAGTGAAATTAATAAATAAATACAAAACAAGTGTTAAACATTAACAAGTGGAATATTGAATTAATTAAATTACAATGAAAGTTGTTCAGCAATCGAAAACATTTTTGTAGTTCGAGGCAACCCTTTACCTGTCTGCAATTACACGATGTTTACACGGGCATTATTCTCCGATAACTATAACCCTTCCCCACCATTTCATTGTGAGTTTTTTGCTGCTCGCTGCACTTGTTCCTCTAATGGGATAAAATATGAGATATTTTCAATTATTGATAAACAATATAGGAAGGTCCACCGTTATATGTATTTTTATGTAGTAATCTTTCTTAGTAATTACTTAGGTAGGTAGTACTTTGTTTTGCCTGCGGTTATATATATATGTTATCTAGGTACATTTTATTAAATTTAAAAGAGTTTACAAAAATATATGAGTTTTCAATAAGAATATAGTAATCTTTAATTTCGGAGCATTTATTAATGGTCAAATCATTAGATTGATAAGTTATTAAAAAATTAAAATTGTGTGGGATTTATAAAGATGTAAAAGAAAGTGTTGAATTAGCTATTTATTCACAAACATTTTTTTTTAATTATTTTTTATGCCCAGACGCGTCAGGCGAGGGTAAAGTTTCACTTTCCAACTATTCTATTAACAACCCTTTTTTACCTGAGACACGCGCAGCCAAAAAGGATTATAGTGTAAGAATAGATATTAATAACGTTTATGAATATCGTAAGGGGTGAGTTTTTTGTTACGCATAAAAAATATCTGATAATGACTGTGACAGTTGAGGCTCCAAAACAACTTTCAGTGGACACGGTTAGTTTTTATGCAGTCACCTGTCGTATGAGGAGCCTGGATTATTCAATTTATAAACGCAACGTGATGCATTTGTTATTATTAGGGAATATAATCGTTAGGTGTTTTAGAGAAATGCATGTGTAAATGATTATTATTGTAGTATGAAGCCTGGGGAAAAACTACAACCAGACAGCTGACCGCAGGCAGGATCAAAAGTCATCAGGATGGTAACTCTTGTGAAAGTTTGAAAAAAGGAAGAAGGAATGCAAGGTTTCGTTCTTCCCGGAGGAAATGAGAGTGAGATGAAAAGCGAAATTCAAATGTACTAAATTGTGGAAGCACGAGCATGAAAGTGGTAAGCCTACTGGTTATGATAGAGTGTCGGTTGAGATGTTAAAAGTAGGAAAAGGCCTAATAGTCAGTAGTACCTACCGCCTTTTTAATATGCACTGGAGAAGTGGCAGAGTACTAAAAGATTACCTAGTGTAAGGCTGTTATCGTATCACTTTACAAAGGAAAAGGGTCACAGCTATATTTACTTAAATAAATATCGCGGTATTAGCCTGCTAAGCATCGTCGGTTTATGCAAAGGTATTGATTAATAGAGTGATGAATGCAACTGATGACAAAATATGGGATGCTCAAGCAGGATTTTGAAAGGGAATGAAATGACGGATCAGGCCTTTAATTGCGATGCATGGCTCAAAAGTTTAAGTAAGATTTTGATGACGTAAAATTTTCCGATAAAAAAATTTAAGGAACGACTTTATAGTTACCCAGTTATTATTAAAAAAAACATTTAACCATAATATTACCTACGAAACGGCAGATGGAACGGCACATTGCGTTAGAGGTTATCGATTATCGCATGATCCAATTAATCGATACGGAAACAATCGACCACTTCGCCCTAACGGGGCACAAATAGCTCTATCAGTATCCCTTCGAATTAGGGTTATACGATATCTAACGTTTTTTCTCAAGACGCGCGTCTACGTCTACCCCTTTTTTAATCGGATTGTGTAGGAGCGTGTGCCGCGCTTTTTGTGCTCCTCAATAAAAAGTCAAATCCACCTTATTGCAGCCGTTGGGGTCAGTTTTTTAGAGTTTCCGTCTAACCGTGGTAGGTGAATGTTTTAATTAGATACGTAGTCCTCCCGATGCTCTAGGGCGTTATAATTGTGAATGTTCATTTATAACTTTGTTAGCATAATTTAACAGCGGCCGGTGTAGATAGATAGTATCATTGCCCGATGCATTTGTGTTGTAAGGGTTTTACATTTATTATTTTTAGAGTGATCGTTCACCGAACCTTAACTAATTATGATTCATCAAAGTTATAACCTTTCCAAGTATTGTTTTTACGAAAGCCGTACCTGAACGGCGTGGTTGAACTTTAAGCATGTAGCAATATTTTCAAAGTTTAATTAATGGTTTCGTGAAATGTTTTGGAATAGGTAGATACTTAGTACTTTGTGATACGTATTAAAAACTATTTGCTAATTTACCTACTCATGAAAAGTATAACTCATATATGTAATGGAACCACTTCGAAATATGACAGTGTGACGGAAATTCATTTCATGAAATGGATCGCCGGCAAGAAAACGCCGAGGAATGTCATTAATATTCAAAACGTAACGAGGAGGGATTATAAAATAATAGCAGTAATTTGGGCCGGCACGCGTCCCCCCCGCTCGCCGTCGGCCGCTTTTCTCTCAGGAATTTCTTGATAAGATATGCATGGAAATATGTCTCTTTTATTACATTTTTTAGATAAATAAGTTTATTTTTAGATATTTTAAAATCAAACCTGATTAGACTTTTTTTTATTTATGAGATAATAATATTAAACAGATCCGATTGCATATTCTCAAGAAAGAATAAAAGGAACTACCTACCTTATATTCATTTTTGGCATAGCTGTAAGTATATTAAAAATTCAGTCGAAAAAATGATTTAAGAATTTAGGAACTTAATTACCTTTCAGTAGTCACTTAGTGTATTTTTTGTGTAATGGTAACCCTACCATTAAAAACAATTAAAGAAGTCTTTATACGGAAAAGGATATCAAATGCCGTAGTTAGGCCGTTGTAATTACAGCTTTTTAGTTTCCCTCCTTTTAGGCAATTAACTAAGAAATGTAATTTAATTTTATTTCTTTTCCCTAATTCTTCTGTTAGGAAACGTTACTTAGTATAATTATCAGCCACATGGGTAGAGAAATACATGGGAGTATTTCTCGTATATGCGTTTTTTAAATACTTCGACCTGAATAATTTACCATGAAATTCCAAGTAGCCTTGCTTGACAAAAGCGTAAAAATCGTTACGTAAATTAGGGACGGTGATTGCAAAACTCCTGCGCAATATTTAATTATATTGGTATTATAAAAAGTTGACTGAATTTTACAATGCTCGCACTGCAGAAAGAAGAGCAATATTCAAATTGTCTCTGGAACTATGCTTAACAAAACTCTATATTTTAGCAAAAAAACAGACAGCTTTATTGCGTATGGCATTTACATATTTTTTAGTTCCTGCGTGACAATGTTGTCATTTTTCGTTGTAAAATAATGTTTTGTCATAAAAAAATCTATGTTTTTAGATAGACAATTGATCATGTTGCAAGCAGAGAGAGAGAGAGGCAGGAGGAGATACAACGTAGGTATTAAAGAAATGTCGTGCGTGATGTGTAAAAACATATACTTACTTAGTGTAGTAAATGCTCATGGTTATGCGGAGAGGATAAATGCGAAAGCAGTTCTTAGTATGTGTAACATTTGCTTATCGAAAGTAAACAGAAACATGACCATTGATAACGGGATATCATAGGTTTAAAGTAGGTACGTCGAACTGAAGAGCTTAACTTCTTGCTGTCAATTCATCAATTATATTTGTCACTTTAATGAAACATGTTAGATTTCTGTTGACTGTCCTACTTCCTAAAATGGCGTGATTGAGGAAATTACATAAGTAGGTATGTATGGCATATAAAAGTAGTAAAAACTTCGGCAAAAAAAATATAACTGGAGTTGGTGTGCTGGCACAAATGCAATTTTCTTACAAGAAAATTACATCAATAATACTGGAAAATAAATATAAGCGTAAAGTGTGTGAATGATGTGCAACATAAGTGATTGTTTCGGAATGATAAATTATTTCAATGAAATTTAAATTATTATATCCACATCCACACTAATAATAAAGAGGAAAGATTTGTATTTTTGTATGTTTGTGTGGAATAAACTCAAAAACTACTGGTCCGATTTTGATAAAATTTGGCACAGATATAGAATAGACCTTCAAAAGTGACATAGGCATAAATTTGTTTTGAAATAAATTAGTTTTCAGGTAGATTATTCATAAAGTAATCCGGGAAAAAAAGCGCTACCGAAAATCTTTCCGTGCGTGCGCTGGATCCACTGTTGATTATACAGACATACAATGTATTACAAAAATAAAGGTTTTTTGCAGATCTATAAAAAAGTCCGCGACACGATATATCTAACTTCTATAATTTAGTAACTACAAGGTATTTTGTGCGTAAAAAAATAATGTAAATTCAAAGGAGCGTTTTGAGAATTATTATTACACAAGCATATTAATCCTTATGATTGAAAGTTGTTTTATCATCAAGATAATTTTACGGAGATAAACTGTGATTGGATAAATAGATTCTGAAATATCGTGAAATTAAAAACACGCACTCCAAATTATTTTAAGTACCTTTTGTTTATTTCAAAATATAAAACACAAAAATATGTGCACCCGTGCGAAGCCGGGGCGGGCCGCTAGTATTATAATATTTCGCTAAAGCCATAAAAAAATTTAAATGCTGATTTAGCAAAAAATATGTATTCGCAAACCAATTATAAGAACACTATAGAAATGGCTTGCCTGACCATAAAATTTTGACAATAATATTGTGGTCCAAAATTGGTTGAAACCGAGCCGTTCGCCGACAATTTTTTTAAACTATGGTAACGGCAAAGTTTTACATGCAAAGCGTTCAAAAATTTACTAGAAAAGCTTAAAAAATAGATATAATAGAGGACGCCCGCGGCTTCGCCCGCGTAAAATGACCCGTTTTTCCATTCCCGTGGGAACTAAGTGCTTCCTTCATGAAGCAACATCTACGTTATAGCAAATTCGTCAAGTAGTAATTAATATTAAGTAGGTAAGTAAGGTATGTACCTTTATCGCGAACAGGTAAACATACATTGTTTTATATAATATAGTGATGATTTACCTTTAGCTTTCAGAATAAGGTACGTACTTTCCACATTGAACCTGCATAAAGAGTTTACAAAACTTGAAATGTAAAATTAGGTAAGTAAGTAACTATCTATTTGAATTAATATTTATAATATCATGCTTTTATAATAGTTACCTATTTTTTGCAATTTCGCTTTTGTCTTGGCGGACATTATTTGAAATACTAAGTTTATATTGAAATATTTCGTATAAAGTTAAACACACAAGCTTGTTATCTGAAAGGAGCCCTTTAGCTGTAGGCATTCGGTGGCGGGATAGGCTGATCAATCATGGAGCCTACCCCTTCTATCCCGCCCAGCGGGTCGGCGCGCGAAAACAAACGGTTGCCAGGCGACGGGGCGGGGGCGCCCACACGCGGCCCGCATCGCATCACTGAACCTCACATATGACACACAGCTTTGTGCACAAACCTTGTTTCTTTATCTGTGATACATACATACATATATATGTTCACGTCTATATCCCTTGCGGGGTAGACAGAGCCAACAGTCTTGAAAGGACTGAATGGCCACGTTCAGCTATTTGGCTTAATGATAGAATTGAGATTCAAATAGTGACAGGTTGCTAGCCCACCGCCTAGAAAAGAATCCCAAGTTTGTAAGCCTATCCCTTAGTCGCCTTTTACGACATCCATGGGAAGAGATGGAGTGGTCCTATTCTTTTTTGTATTGGTGCCGGGAACCACACGGCACATTTTATCTGTGATGTTTGTAAATAATGTAATTTTATAAGTAAGCCTGAGAAGTTCAGATTTTGATCATTTATCAATATATCTAAATAAAATAACAATATTCAAATCACGATATAAATAACTTGGTCGAGGAATTTGCACAAAAATTGCAAGCCCTTATTCATGTCATCCGTTACCTCTATAAAATAAGAAATACGTGAAATTTACAAAAATAGGATTTAAATTCTCCTTGATGTGTCATAAGTAGATAAGTAGAGCAGTAGTAATATATATATATAAAATATTTGAAAATATTTTACACATTTACATATTAGAAAAGTGAGACTATTTCATCAACGTAGTATTGATTTAATTCAGTAATTGAGTTCAGTTTACACATCTGAAATGATCAGTAGTATTTGTAGATATAAAAGTGTGAGAAGAAAGGCGAAGTCTTGGGAGCGCGGTGATCCATCATCCCTCCGCTGACCGCTGCCCCCACGTTCCCCCTCTCTTACTTTTCACTTTCTCTACATATTTTAAGGAGGAATAAAACTTTCCCTTTGCCCCATCGCTTTTATTTTCTCTAGAGTTGTAATAGAGTCGCGGTCACAGAATCCGATTCTGGAGTTTTTCGACACTTTTCGAATATTACTTGTCTTGTTACCGCGCAGTGACGACCGCCATCGACTGTCCGGTGTCACTAATGCAAATTTCCTTTAACTTTGCGATATTCATTCAACTGGGATTTAACTTTTTCGATGTTCGACCAAACTCTTGTTTTATCTGAGAGTGTATCTAAATGGAATCCAACTTAGTTAAATTGTAGAGATCGGGTTTTGTCAGTATTAGATTCTTAGACTTATGAATTTAGATAACATACTTAGGCAGGTATTAGCTGTAAAGTAAATGCTTGTTTTAAAGTTATCAAATTTAAATTGAATACTATTATGATTTTGTTAACAATTAAAAACCAAAACACTAGCTTTAGATGTTTAAAAAATAGCGTCAACTTGTATTAGTAGAGCACAAATAATATCGTAATCGTAGGTTATAGTAATATACGGATTGCTTTCCTTATACGATGTCAGTTTAATTGTAATCGGTTTATTTTGACCATGAAATTGTATTTCAGGATAATTCTGCTATGTTCACTTAATTTTTTTGGAAAATCGAAAGTAATAAGGCCGTAAGCAAATGTGAACGTTGCATTATTATGACTAGTGAGAATAGGAATGTTAAAACCGAGATCGGATAGTGAAGCAGCATCGCTGTGTCTATAATAAATGAACGGGCGCGGGGACGCTGACCAATGGCAGCCCCTCCCTCAATCAATATGATGGACTCGCCGCGAGGGGACGATCGCTCACTGATTTTTTCCCTCGCTGACAGGACTCCGGAGGACGCGTTTTTGCGCCCTCCGTGCTCATACGAGTAGGGGCCGGCAATTAATAAGTTCGGTGACCAGTCTCGCGACGTCCTTCTTTTACTTTACAATCCTAGTTGCCATTTGGTCATTAGGAATAAGCTTTGCTTTTGTAATTCATAACTCTATTTAGCCGATCATGTTGTAAAAATACTATTCATTTACACACGGTTTACATTAGGTACTTTTTTAGATAGCTGTGTTTAAGTCTATTTTTGTTAATAGGTAGCTTTACCATCATCTGAATTAATATCATTAGCATTCATAAATCTTGCGATATTTTTTAATCATCATATTCATGAAGAGTAATTAAAAAGCAATTAGCTTTGATTACTTAAAATTCATACTTACTTTGAATAGATGTAAAGCGGGTCTCGAAAACATCTCACAGTTTCGAACGTCGAAATCTTAATCTAAGTTTAAAATTTCTTCGAGAATCGGCAAATTTTGCACTAAGTCATTAAAGTATAAAACTTCGGTCATTTCGCTGGTGTTGCTTAAAAGCCTTTTTAGGCGAGGAAAAGTAATCTTTCATTAGGGGGAGGGGAGGAGCTAAAACGGAAGTTCTCTTTAAAAGGAAAATTACACGTCGGATGTGCCGGCACCGTTGAGCTCTGGGAGATGGATTTTAATTACGTCGAACAAAGTTGTGAGAAGAAAGCCGCCGTGCCGGCCGCTACGCAGCGCCGCCATCACAGGGCGCATAGTTCTCTACACAAATTGCGGCCTAATCAATAACACTTGGTATGCTTAACGGCTATAATAGCATAGTTATAATAACTACACTATAGCTTATTTAGAGGGAATCTTGTATCAACTTGTCGAAATTTTTGTAGACGTCTGACAGTCTGAGCGGCGTACAGGCGGGAGCCCGTTACAACTCGCTAATGATCGCCCACGCTCGCTGTTCCGATGTTTCATTTACCAACTCATGCTCGTTACCAACTTATACATTAACGCTTTCATGATGAAAACTCATCTCCATCAGATCCAACAAACTTCAAAGTCCATTAAAGCAGTCTTAACTGTTCGCCCATCTTTGAAAGTTAATCATTGAAAAACAAATACTTAGGTATTATATATTTTATCGTGAATTATATTACAACGGATTCGTCATACATAAGTTGTAATGTGGGCTTGATTTTGACAAAGAGGCTTCTTACTTCCTGAAAATGCAGGACAGGAGCCAACATAAATTTAATTAAGCTATTGGATATATATAAACATCAGTGGTCGCGGAGTGGCTCTTACCATAAACGATGGCAAGAATGGGCTAAAAGGTGCGATAAATCGGGCGCGCCCGCGACGCCGCGCTATGGAAATGTATCGCGCCCACCGGCGTTAATCAGAGTCCAGTCGCCATTAATTTGATTAGGGTTAGTGGGCGCGGGCCTATCAATCCACCACATTACCATGTTCACTTTGCAACCACGGCCGCAGGGCTACCCTACAAGGACACCCCTAAACTGCTCACTGATAAGATAAGTTTTATGGAATAACATGCATTTTAAATGTTCTTGTCAAATATTTCTATTTTATTTCTTGTGGGTAAAGATGTAGTTTATTGGACCTGTAAGTAAAGTGGTGCCAAACTGAATTGGATACTTATTAAACTCTGAGTTATAAAAGTTGGTAGTTTGAGTTACTACTGACAAGTTTTTGGCAGCCCTTGAGCCTTGTAAAACATAATTTGTACCGATTCGTGTTGAGCACTTTTAGGTCAATTAGGCAGAGTCGCGCCCGCGCCACTGTCGACCACTAATCAGAGGCCACGCCAAACTTTATGCCGTGTTAATTTGACTAATGCGTCTCGGATTACACCGTGATAAACTGCCTGACACGGGCATAAACCGGTATATATCCATCATTCATTTATGCGTAATTTGCTTTGTTTACGAGGTATCTACGAAGTTGACATGAATTTTGTATAAACATAGTAACCGACTTAGGTATACTCGTTATTCAACCTTTTTTCTTAGTTTATACTTACCGCATGATTAAAAAGAAGTTCTGCTACACCTTCGTGTTTATTTCTATTACAGAAATTATACTCATTTTACCAATTCGTAACGGAGGAAGATTTAAAAATACATGAAATTATGAAATACTTATCTTAGTGTTAGAGCATTTCGAACGAGTAGCAGAAATATCGTGTCCGAGAGCAATTAGGTCGCACTACTTAACCAATTAGGAGTGAAACAATCGCCCTCATCGTGTCGTGATCAGCGCGTGAATACGCCCCTATCATAGAACAACTCGCGCTTTTTGTACACCACTCAATGATATTTTAAAAGGCACCTCATTACCGGCTCGATTATTTACAAAAAAAGGAAAACTGTCACAATTTTATTCGTTCACTCATAGGGGACAATTTGATATTTCCCACAGCCGCATTATTGTTGTTTCGGGAACTGCATGACGTGTCGCCGAGGCATTACTTATTTAATATAATACGAGTTTGATGTTAGACCTTCGATCAGTTTGGGACGTGAAACAAATTAAAGTAATTTATGACAGTGTATGATATGGTTAATAGCCGTTACTTATATAAGTAACCACTTTTATCAATAATTACAAGTATTTTTTTCAATAATACCTTTATGAAGTTAACATTCTTAGAAATATTTCGTTAAAATGATAATCATTACATAGTCATAGAACAGAGTTGCTTTCGCCTCTGTCTGTTTCTGAAATTCTTTTGATTTGATTTTAATATATTTTTTAACAATTTATTCCCGAAGGCAAGGAATCTAGTCAACAAAAGTCTTTAAAAGCTTACTGAAATAACCAGACTGAATATGATATTCTATGTAGTTTCACTTAACGTAATTGTAAAATTTATAGTTTGAGTACATAATAACGGGTATATTTTGTCAATAACTGCTGCGTAAAGTGATAATTTGTAAATGGATGTTCACAAATTGTAAGTACACTCAGGCACGCAAGTTTTATTGCGCAAGTAAATAAAAAGAATGATCAAATATGTAAATTTCATCACTTAAAAAATACAACTCTACGTATATATAAAATTTTACGATTATCAATTTTTGCTGTATTTTTTGTAAAATACAATCGGCGGCCGTATAACCGGCGAAGACAATGAAAATATATTGGAATTTCGTTCCAATTTATAGAACTCGCTTACGGTCTAATATTGAATTGGATACTTGATTTGACGTAACTAGTGCAGATCCTTACTTAGAATTTATTAATTAGAAAATTATTGATATATCGTAATTTGCAAACCTAACTATTCACCCGTACTGTATTTTCATATAAATGTTCGCTAGACATATACCTAAGTATAATAAAAGAAAGAAGCTTCAACTATTTCTTAAATAAACAAATCAAAACAACTATCAAATAATGCTTAATTCGGCTTACACTGATCCAAAGCTTTGACCAATAAAGAGACGGAATTTTTAATATAAAAAAAATATATTAAACTTCAAAGACATTCTTGTAGGCGATGGGTTAGCAACCTGACACTATGTGTGAGTGATTATATGTATATATGTAGGTATGTATTTGTTCAAAGAAATCATTTACATTTGTCTACATGATGGTACACACAAAATATAGGCAGTTGTCTTCAATTGAGCCGAGAGAGGGTGATATACTTAATTCGTTTGTGGCCGCGGTGTATGCGGGAACATTTTGTCTGACCGGCCATTAAAAGCCGTGCATCCTCTGCTTCCTGCATTAAAGTTAACATCGGTTTTGCGTGGCTTGGTACCAGCCTGTGGGTGTGGTTGAACGTCAGGCCAAATGGTGCCTCTTTGCGATGAGAATCTTTATAGCCTTCAAGTTGCTAACAATTGATTGTTTGATTATAGAATTGCAGCTAACACCATGTCCTTTGAAGTAAATATCGACTTCACTAATCACATGCAAGAAATTTCCAAAATGTTAAAATCAATCAATTTAATAACGCGTCTAGTTATGCCTACATCAGAAAGCCTTGCCTGAGTTTCAAGAAAACTAAGATATGACTGTAAACCTGAAATACTTAGACAAGCGTTCTTTAATATTCGGTCTTTTGTACACGAGATGTTTAGTATGTTAACAGCGACCGATGATTGTGTTTGGTTACACAGGTTTGTAATAATTAAGTTGTTTAATGAGGAAATCATGCGTCACCGAAATAGCCTAACGCTATATTTATGAATAATGGATGTTCAAACTAATAATGATTCAAAAAGAATAAGATGTATATTAATTACGGATGGGCCCCGCCTCGCGTTTCATTGGCTGAAGTAACCCTTCCTTTCTAAAGGGTTATTATTAGTTCCCTACCGAACCCGCGCTCGCGCCGCCTCGCTTCTCTTCTTGTTCGTTTTTTACTGCAGCTGTTTATTTATTTTTTTTGGTCTATACCACGCGTTTTGATTGGAGAAAGGGTTAACTTATAAATAAAATCTACGGATCATCAGGACTCTACATAGGCGTTACCCTTTTGAAAGTGAAAGGGTTATATACAGGGGTCATGGTTAGGGTTAAATAGAAAGGGTTTATTTTTAACACTGATATATGGTGCATGAACTTTCAATCAAATTTTACTGAGATATGGATATGGAGATTAGTTATAAGTTGGTACTTATTCCTTTTTGTTAGCACAAAAACGATTTGACTAAATTTACGGCGAAAATAATGAGAAATAACTACAATTGAGTGTCTGTGGATAGGTTACGTTTACTACACAGCAATGTCTTCGAATACCTATTTCAAATGTTGCTTTAATCTGGTAAACAAATAATCGGTCTGCACTTACATTTCCAAATATTCATCGTTCCCAACAAAGTTATTGAGCAATCATTCACAGGATTAAGTCATATCCGTTGAAAATTTTGCGAGTTAGCACAACAGGGGTGTGACAGTTACATCACCCATAATCTGATGAGTTTTAAAATTAACTTTTGTTGCTTTAGGCGTGTAGGATGGCCGGCCGTGAAGCGCGGCACGCGTGCACTCCGCTGGCGTGCCGGCCGCGCCGCGCCGCGGATTACCATCGCTACACCTTGCCATTCATGGTGTTAATGTCGACTGCAGTTATAATACCACTACACGTCTATCTCCGATTAATGGTGACGTTAACGCTTTAGTTAAATTGTTTATAAAGTCTTGTAACCTGATATTTATTGTTATAAATTTTTATATTTCAACAATTTATAATCAAAAGGTTTTGATGAAAATACGAAATTATGCTTACAAGGGTTTCTGGACAAAAAATAACCTTGAAATAGTTTCGCATTTGTAACTTCAAAACAGATAAAATACAAAAGGCGCCGCAGCAAATTATCTTGCCAAAATCTTTAAAATTTAATATGTCTGATGCATTCTGGGACCCTAATATTTTAAAATTCTGTCCCATCGAAAGGCTGCCATGTCTTGCGGCAGCTTCATAAATTATCTATTAGCTGAACATCACTTGACGTTTCCACAAAAGTGTAATGTTAACTTTTGTGCAAACGAGCGAGTCGAACAAAGCCCGGCCCGAGGTAGAATGTAGGTAGAACCCTTCCCCACCTGCATTCCCACGATGCCCGGCTCATGTAGAAAGTGCATCCACGCATCGATCGTATATATGCAAAAAATTGCGCAAATATAATTTGCTGTCAAACATTTAAATTTTCACCATAAAGGGTCTGTTCTGAATGACGATTTGAATAAAGAAGTAGAATTGCGTGGGAACCGACTTGTGTGAACAATTTAGAAACTTCAGTGTAGTTACTTGCACGCTTACTCAATTATGTTAATACAATATTACAATTAACAATAGTGCCGTGTGGCTCCCGGCACTAATAGAAACAATATAAGGACTATTCCATCTCTTTCCCTATTAATTAATTATTATTTTTTGCATTCCTAATCGTATTTTTTACAGTAGTATGAAGCATCTGATACATACAAGTTTATTAAATTCGTAAAAGGCGAGTAATGGATAGACTTATAAACTTGAGATTCTTCTTTTAGGCGATGGGCTAGCCTTTCACTATTTAAATCTCAATTCTTTCATTAAGCCAAACAGCTGAACGTTGCCTATCAGTCTTTTCAAGACTGCTGGCTCTGTCTATCCCGCAAGGGATATATGTAGACGTGATGTTATGTATGTACGTATATCAAAATTTTAATAAATTGGTTAATTATGTTTTGATCAGTGGATAACTCGATTAACGATATATCCTGATATCTCACGGAAACGATACACGAGTGTTTAAATGAGTGATCATCATGAAATTTATTTCAATACAATCTTCATTTGTATAAGTAAACAATGTATTTACCAAAAGTTGATGAGTAATCAACTTTTGGTAAATACATTGTTTAACAATACTCAAATATATGAAAATATCATCATAACAGCCCCCATCGAAATGGTTACAAAGCGGGCATTTTGTTAAAAAATAATGAGAGTAAAGGATTCAATAACAAGTTACAAATCAATCTTTGAGATCAGTAGAGTAGAGGTAATCTCCCAAACGTGGGTTCTCCGAAACGAGTCCAGATAAGCATCAGCGTTGCTGCCTGATTGACGCCGATCAACTGCGAAATACGAGCAGAATGCTTTTACTCACGGAAAGAAACGCTTCAGTTCATGTCTTTAAATGCTTTGAAATGTCAAATCCTTCTTAACTAGTTTTTGTAGGACTACACGCTTTAATTACCCATATATCGCATTTGATTCATGATAACATTAAAGGTCCTGAACAACAAGAGGAGAAATGGAGTCCATACCGATCACTTTAAGTCAATAACTAGTGCAGAAAAATCACAAGAAGGATTGAATCAAACAAACATGTAAGTATTTCTGATAAAAGATTTGGACTTTGCTTGGTCAGCTTTATTGTACTCGAGTCAAAGTAATTTTGTTGTAAATTTCTTTTAAATTAACAAAAAATAAATAACAACCACACATATTATCACGTCTATATCCCTTGCGAGGTAGACAGAACTAACAGTCTTAAAGAGCAGCTGTATATTGCGATTCAAATAGGGACAGTTTCTTAGTCTAAAATAAATAAATGAAGACGTACTTACCTAATAAATAGTAAGTTGTATTACAAAGTAAACTTAATATTTGTTACTAGATTTACCAAATTAATCTGCTGTTTTACATATATGTTAGTAATAGGTGCAGGTCAATCAAATACGTCATGCGTCTACTTATATATTTTTTTTAATTCAAAATGAGTGGTCAATCAATCATAATCAAACCCAAGTGTAAGTTCAATCAACGTATTGTGCCCATGTAATTTCATATCTTTGCAGAATTATTCAAACTTCAAAGAGATCTTTTATTAAGTCTATTGACTATTGCTGAGAAAATCGAACAATGAGACAACGATTTCTAATCCTTAATGCAAATAATGCAGTATCGGGACATCCATCGAATCTCGGATTCCCACGTGTTTCGGTTGCACCCGCAATAGGATCGGTGCGGCAATCAGAGGCGCATCTGATATGCACAAAAACGCAACGAAGGTCAGCAACTGCACCGAAACTGGGCTAGTTCTCGAATGGCACCGACCCTTTCACTCTCGTTCGATGTATACCTGCGCTTTTTCTTAGTTCCCGGAATCAGCATCCGTCACGGGACCATATGGGACTGGCGCTCAAACTTTCATTTGACGTAGCTTTATTTAAATAATTTGCATTCGCATAAAAAAAAAACAGGAATCAATTATTTCTGTTTTTTTTATCAGTGTTTCTGCTACACATTGATAAAAGTATCAGTATATATCAGTATAAATAATTAAGCATGTATGTATCAGAATACATACATACATGCTTAATTATTTAATTTAAATTTTTAAAGGATTGTATAATGTGGTGAACTAATTTTTGTGCCTTAGTCTTATAAAATTATTGTTAACAAAATAAATTCTCCAATTTTATTAATTGATCACGTGATACACGTGTCAATCAATTTATTTATTTGAACTGTGTAGTTTGATTTTGTAATAAACAAACATACATACTTACATAAGTCAAACATACATACCAAAAGTCTTGAAAAGGCTGATAGGTTCAGCTGTTTAGCTTAATATTAGAATTGAGGTTCAAATAAAGACAGGTTGCTAGCCCAACGCCTAAAAAAAGAATCCCAAGTTATATAGTCGCCTTGTACGATATCCATGGGAAGGAGATATAACAGGGCTCACCCAGTTCAGTAGCTTGCTATCCTTTGGGAGCTACTTAACCCACGCCCTCTTAATATTATAAAACTAGTCCGCTCATAAAGGAATGTAGTTATTCTATGGATCTTAAAATTATCTCTTATCTCTCTTACCTGCGACGTTTCATTTCAAACTTTGCGTGACGATTAACGACACGCAAAGTTTGAAAACCATTGCCTATGCCCGAATAGGCTGCAATATTTCGCAAATTCTTCTTTTACTAAAGGATCTAAAATAAATCAAATGTATATGGGATGGCCACAAAAAGCGGGTTAATTACTCTTTGGAAGGTTTCCATGAAAGGATGGATATTTGGTAATTTTAATGTGTTACCGCTGAGTGGTTCTTTAGGAGAAGCGTGTGTTATTCGATACGCGAAATTATTACAAAGATGCAATCTATAAAAAACTATTTATCTGTAATGTAGATGAAATAAGTGAATGAAAAATGATTCCATGAATTGGCATTTTGTAATTAAGGAAATACCCCCTCTCTCTCTCGTCTTTGCGCACTTCCAGGTACTACACCCTCCACCACAGTGCTTCGGGCCCTGGGGTCAGCATTCCTACATTCATCTTTCCACTTTGTCCGGTATGCGGCAACTTCAGTTTTCAAAAATACATACTAAACCCCGTGCGGCGGAGACAGAGCCAAAAGTCTTGAAAAGACTGAAAGGCTACATTCCGTTGTATGGCTTTATGATGGAATTGAGATTGAAATAGTGCCAGGTTGCTAGCCTATCTTTAATTCTTTAACCACACGACACAGTTTTCAGGTTAATAATAAGCAAACTTTATGCTGAATACCTATTTAAGTAAAAATCAACTTTGTACTTAATCAAGTTTTGATATAATTTAATGTAATAATAATATAATAACTATGAAAAGCAGTGATATAATCTTACAATACCTTTGCAACCATTTCTTAGGGGAATAAAAAATTGCTTGAAACAACTAAGTAAGTAGGTATTGAACAATTTATTTGTAGCAGCAAAGTGACGATAGGCATTTATACTTATGCGGATAGATAAAAAAAAAATTAAATCTCGCTTTTACAATCAGGTAAACTTTTTTGTAATATTTGACGAATACTTTACTAAATAATGATTGTGACATACAGCTCAGAAAATAGAGTTCATATTAGCTTGATTTTGCTTAAAAAGATTGGCGATTTTGTAATGAAAATCGATATCTGAGTTTCGATCATTTATAACTTGCATGTGACGGCCGAACAAAACGCGCGGGTAGAAAAAATAAAAAAAACTTCGGAATGCGAAACGGGAAGAGTGGAAATGAAGTATTATTGCCACACTTGCACTTTCAGAGAGACGTGGATCCAATTGCAGAATGGCTCCGATTTCTGCCATATCATACTTTGCACATATGTGGTTGCGTTCAGAATAAAACTTAAACCAGAAGAATGCCAAAAATACCATTCATTGAGAATCCTCCCCCGTTTTGAAGTCGGATGATAAGAAGGTTTTAGTGGATATTATGAATCAGGTGTCACATCTACTTCATACATACTTACATATAATCATATCTATATCTCTTGTGGGGTTGACAGAGCCAACAGTGTCGAAAAGATTGAAAGGCTACGTTCAGCTGAATGGCTTCAATATGGAATTGAGATTCAAGTAGTGACAGGTTGCTTATCCAATCCCAAGTTAATATTAGCTTATCCCTTAGCCGCCTTTTTCGACATCCACGGAAAAGATATGGAGTTATTCTATTCTAAAGTGCCGTGAACCACACAGCAAAATCATAATAATTTATTTGAAAATTATCACATATGCCCAAGTAATTTACCGTAGTGCTTTAGCTAGTTTTATCTATCTATCTAGTGCACGAGTACGATAACTATTTAAGGAGGGTATAATAATTTATACTTTGAAGTAGGTTGTCATCACAGTTTACTACTGAAAGTTGACATGTTTTATAGCATCAGACGCAGCTGTAAGACACGTTAGTACCAGGTTACAAGGTCATGACAGTGCAAGTTTTGCCAAGTATGAATTTCTATTATTTTTTCTATGCAACACAAATACCTAATTGCAAAAAGCTTATTGAAAAAATAGGGTTAGAATGTATTCTATAGGTATGTATACCTACCCAAATAAGTAAAACTAAATATGAATTTTGAAAATGGACGAAATGAAATTACTCTTTAGGTATTCAAATGTTTCAATAATGTTGTTTCCGCAAACGTTAACCTTTTTTTCTTTTCCGCTGTTCATCTTTAATGTAACCAAAATAGTTGTACGCATTGATATTCAATTTGGAGTGGATAAATGGAGAATTATCTTCGTATTTACGTTTTCGCGGCTGTTCTATGTGGTGAGGTGCGCTTCAGAGATCACGTTTGTCGGAATTCAAGAGTGCATTGTGATGAACGGGTGATTTCCCGCTCGAGTGGTTGCAAGTAACGTATAACCATGATATCGCATCGCTGCACCGGGGACCGCAGCTAATTACTATAACTTTTACCATGTTTATTTTTCGATATACTTAGATGGTGCAGAATGATGAATATCTATGTCTTGTTTTGAATAAAATTTTCGTTAACGTGGAATGAAAAGATTGAAAATCGATATTATTTTATGGTGTAGGTAGCTAAACAGTTTAAAATCCATATTATTAAGAATTGGCTTGTAGTACGATTTTATTGCACCAATATGTCATACAAATTTCGAAGTATCCAGTCTGTAGGTATGGGCCATACAGCCCATGTTCTTTTTGCGAACCCTTTTCGCCTAAGTTTCTTTGGATATTGCCAGTTTACCTTATTTTATTAATTCTCCTCCAGAAGTCAAAGTACATACATATGTATATACGTACAGAAGACGTATGTATGTAGTACATGGAACAAATTACACAGATTGAGTTTGCCTTGAAGTAAGTTCGAAACTTGTGTTACGAGATATTAACTGAACGATACTATAAAAAAAATACTTTTAACGATACTTTTAAAAAAATACTTATATAGATAAAAATTCAAGACCCAGGCCAATCAGAGAAAGTTCGTTCCTCATTATGCCCTAGCCGGGCTTTGAACCGGAGGTCCCGCCTCCGGTGTCTCAGAAAAGCGTACTACCGCTGCGCCACAGCAAATTTTAGCTGATTCTCATTTTATATCAAAATTAAGGGAATTTTCTCGTTCAAGCAAATTTAAAGTTAATTCCCCTGTTGGGATTGATTTTATTTTAAATAATCATGTGTGTCTCCTCTTATACTTACTACTTTTAAAGAAAAAGTTTTTTTATTTTATTAAAGTAAGTAATCTCTTAAATTTAGTTGCATTTTCATCAACACCAAAAATTTTCGATTATTCCCATGGAGCAGTGGCCCTAGAAACAACTTGAATATATTAAAAATTCGCCAAGTGCGAGTTGTACTTGCGCACGAATGGTTCCGTACCATTTTCTATAAAAATGCGTTTGTTGTATGGGAGCCCCTCGATAATAATTACTTTATTTTTAGTCAATTATTTATTTTAAAAGGTAACAAACAACTACATATTCTGTGTAAATTTAAGGCGTCCATCCGTTTCAGTTATAAAGATTGAGTAATTGTATGGATAGCGGTAACGGTAATAAAATTTCAGCATTCTAGCTGTCACGGTTTATGAGATACAGCCTGGTGGACGGACGAACAGCCAGACAGACAGCGAAAGATTAGTTAAAGAGTCCCGGTTTCACCTTTTAGGTACGGAACCCTAATAAACCATCAACCGTCTTGGTGCAGTGCAGTCGACGCGTCTGCGCCGCACGCGAAGACTTTCGCTCGCATGCACTTGAGCTGCACACGTGCAGATTATGCCTTTCAAAGGATTTTTTACAAGTAAAACATATGCCGCTTTTTGCTTAACCCACTTTCGGCTCGATTATAACCTTCTTACCTACATTTGCTCCGCTCTTTGTGCAAATGAAGCCGCCGGAATGGTTTACAAGTATTTCGGTACATTTTTTCGTAGTCATAAATAAATAACAATAAGAGTAGATACACAACACTCGCCACCTTTTTTTTTTATTTATATTTTTCTACAATATTTATGTAATACCTAACCTTTAATCATTACAACTACTTATATGATAATAATCTTACAAATGTTTCGAATTAGATCTTTTGCTGTACATATGAATAAAATAGAAAAGACTTTAAGCTTAACGAACATATAAGTATTATAAACGATTTGGAGAGACTACACTATTCATAAATTTGTACGAGTTTTCTTTTTTATTAGGTATAATTGGTAATAATTAATTGATATCTAAAATGATGTTTTAGACTACATAAAATACTAATATAATTATGAAATGCTAATTCTGTCTGTCAAATATAAAACTGAATTTCATTTTATGGATGTCGTAATATCCAGCTGAAGTTGGCCTTTCAGTCTCATGATTATTGAAACTACTTATTTACCGTAAGGGATAAAGACGTCATATACCTATGTATTATACATACATATAATCATGGCTTTTTTCCTTACGGGGTAGACAGAGTCAACAGTCTTAAAACTGAATATTATCTGCTGGATGCCTATGTATTTATATAAGAAATATATTGACAAGAAACGCCTCCTATCAGACATTATTAGATCCGAATTCCCGAAAAATAATTCAGTATTTCTTGAGGCATTTTTCTTTAGGTAGCTAGCAAAGTTTTTATATCGTATAGTTCTTGTAATATCTTATAGCACCGAAGCTATATATGCAGTAGGATTTTATAAGTCCCAAAGTTCGCATAATGTGAATACTTTCGTCCAGAAATAATTGAATCGGCAGACCGAACGGAATCAAGGATCGCGCAAAAAATTGTTAGTCGTGTGAATGGTTTTTGTTTATGATTACACATCCATCTATGGATGAGATGGCTCGCATATGGACGACAGGAAGGCCTCGCGGAATATGGCACCCACTCTTGTGCAATAATAACAGGGCTGATACTTTAGTTTTTATTGTGATTAATATACAACAACAAACAGATACAGTATTTAAGCATCAGAAAGTTTCTTCTTTAACATCAATGTCTAAAGTAAATAAATTTTTAAACATTAAAGTTTCTACGGATAAGTCAAACTACCTTTATTGTTATTATAATGGAGAATAATTGTATTTATTTTATTTATAGTTCAGTTTTAGTTTATTATTACTGTGCTTGCTGGCACAATATATATCTTTTTCAGGTTCTGCACCTAAAAGGTAAAGACTGGACCCTATTACTGAGCCCCCGCTGTCTGTCCGGCCGCCTGTCTGTCACCAAGCTGTATCCCATAAACCGTGATAGCTAGAAAGCTGTCATTTGTACAAATAATGAATTTCCAAAAAATTAAAAAAAAATAAACAACCAGATTTTTTGTTTTTTTTTTGGTCAATTTTAATAACGTTAACAGGTAGACGGTAAAAAATTTCTCAGAATATTTACTTCTATATTACCTTTTATAATAAATAATTAAATAACAATTAAGTAATTATTAAGGGGTTTCCATACAATAAATGTAATTTTAAGCAAATTTTTTGTTCAATTTATAATATAAATCGGTGAATCAAGTTTATCAAAACCGGCTTAGAATAATACGGCTCATGTATACATGGAATATGAACATAACGATGTTTACACAGTATTTGGTAGCCCTGAGTGTGTTTGCAGCAGATCCCACGGTTGCTGTAACCCGAGTCGGGAGTCCGCGGCTTCCGTCCGGCTTTTAGCGCCGTCTCATCGGTCACCGGCTCCTGCCGCCCCACACCCGCCCACATATCTATCCTCGTCCACCATGTGTATATTATACACATTTCCCTATATATGTAGTATCGACAATAGCGAAAAATAAACCTCTGAGCCTGGAACTATAGAACAAAACACGTGTAAAACCATCAGAGAGATATTAACGCCTCCGTTAGGTGTCGGATAAAGGCTGTATGGGCGAGGCGGCCGGAGCGGGCTGCGGGCGCCTCCCGCGGTCATTAATATTAATTAGGCTCGGCGGTGGTGCCACCGCTCAGGCTCAATGCGCGGCTCTTTGCTTCTGACTCGCTGCGAAAATTAATTACTCGCAATCTTTATGTTCCAATTATAAAGGCCTTCGCAACAAATTAAATCTGTCCGGAGCAGGCATCTTTTGAGAGAGGTTTCACTCTCTTTGTGGACTTGATAAATGTTCCCTTGCGAAAATTCTCTGAATTCAGCGAAAATGTAGATATTTAAGTTAATACGTTAAATTATGAGCGAATATCTGAGTTTCTAAAGTCTTTAATAAAACCAGGGCGTCGAGAAGTTTCAACAATGAGGCGCAATTACAGCTGACGATCGTTTCGATTGTAATTGTATGTTATTTGCGAGTCGCGAGCATAAAAGCGAAACCGATTCCGAATTTCAGATTCTGCATAAAAATACACGACTTCCGCATCAAGAGTGCAAAAACGAAATCTCACAGAAAAAATACAAGTTTCCCTTTCATCGAGAGGCAAAATATTTAACGGCCGTAACCGGATATCTTAGCGTTGCTCTTGGAAACAAAGAAAAAACCACCAACGTGTTATTACACGAAACCAACATTTAATAAGCCCGTTTTTTATTTTGCATTGGTTTTGGTTATCCATTAATTCGTTCGATGTGCAAAAAACTTCTTTGGGTTCGCCAACGCCTATACGCTATTTGAATAGTTGGATGGCGCACTCATTGTTGTGGGAAGATGCGGAAATGGGATATTTTCTTTCGAGAAATATAATATTCGGTCTTATTTTGACCCAATGAAAAAAGATTCCATGAAATTTAATGTTAGTACAATTTTGATACTTATGATTTAAGCATAGTAATGCAGAAATAAGTTTAAACTTATGTTTTCAAGTCTAATTTTGCTTAAAGTAGATATTTTGGGTTTATGATGTAACTTGGATACTTATGTAAACTGACAATACCCTAGTAAGAAATAAGTTATTTGAGGCCTTCACTATTTGAGCTTGGAAATCTAAGCTTAAAAATAATTTGGGTAACATTTTTTTTAATATTTAGGCGCTGTGGCAAAGAGTGCAAACAAAATTTGCTAGTTTAAATTTTATTGTATAGGTATTTTGAATATAATGCAATAAGCAATGGGGAACTTCAAACATTTGTTATATTTCATCAATAGTGGATATCCACTATTGATATAATTTTTGAGTGACGGCCGCCTACACAATACCAAATCTGTATTAAATGCTCTTTTTGCCATCAATGTTTTCTATAAGTTTCGGTTTAGTGTCATATTGGACAGGACACGCTGTTATTAAAAACCTCAAAGGATGAAAAAGTACAATTTTACGGTTGCATGTACCTACGTTAATTTTTTAATCGCATTTTTAATTCACACTTAAAAGTAAAAAATAATACCTGCATAAGGAGTTTTATTAGTAATATTATATTATTATAAATATAGAAAATAATATGGTCTGACTTATCTATTATCATTTTATCTTTGAATATTATTATTTTAACTTTTCTTTCAGATAAATATACGAGGTAAGAAAAAAATAAACCTTACCGATGCTAATAGTTGTTTTTTCAGTTCAAAAATCAATAGCAAAAATATAATTAATTTCCTGTCAACAACTGACCATGCACAAGTGGCTGCGGACTGCTCTCCTGCGGCGGAGATTAATGAATGTTGAATTAGATACGTCCCAATTGAAATGAAATTAGACTGAGCTGTCGGAAGTGTGGACCATCCCTCAATGGTGCAATTTGAAATTGATTGTTGCGATTTGCAAAAAAGTGCATCGTCCGCACTCGTTGCCCACAGCTGGCCTTGCCTATTGTCGTTTGATATTTTTGCTAATCCGATGAAGTATTTTTTTAAAGTGATTTTTATATTTTTTTGTACCAAGCAATTACATTTCCATCGTATTCTAAATTGCAATAGTATTTTTTTTAAATTGGATCCTTTTAGATTTCTTACGAAATGTACCTACTTATATGAATATCTTATATCCGCGTAAAACTTTGTTGTTAACTTCTTCCTTCTGGCTTTAGTCCCAGTTGCATCTACCCCACACATAGATTCTGGATTGGGTGAGACAGGTTTTTACACTAAGCGACTCTCATCTGACCTCCGCAACCAACCAACCAAACCTAACCTAACCCATATTGGATCGATCACGGTGACACATCCAGTTACCTGAATGTGCAGGTTTCCTCACGATAAGAAGAGAATCGGTAAGAGCATTGGTTAGTATTGAAAATAATGTCGAAACTAGTCATTGGTACCAATGGACACACGGCTGGGGTGGGATTGAAACCTGTGCCTTTTTGTGCCACCCGCATTTTTACTGGGACCTTACCGATTCGTCCACCTCATAAGCTTTGTTGTTTTCGTCCCATTAAAATTTCCAAAAATCCTTAAATTTTTTTATCAAACTTAGTCATCATCATCAATGTTTTCTTTTCTTTAATACCCTACCTACAAAAAAAAAGTTACTATCGTCATCTTTAGAAACCTTAAAATGACGATATTAATTTTTTTGTTACAAAAATGCTACGATATCGAAATTCGTCCAAATAAATATAAATAATAAATCTTTATTTCTGTACCATAGTTTACATGAGCATATTTGTGACCGGGATCTCCTTTTATGTAAGTAATTACCTGTGTCAGAAGATCCCGCTCTTCAATAACAATTAGTGTAGATAAGTACATTTAACATTTATGTATTTTATCTTATCTATACATATAATAAAACAGTAAAAATATTTTGTCTGTACATTTAGTATTTTTGACTGAAATGGATAGAGGTACACTTAGAATGAATAAAAGAAAGCAAAAAATTTTTTTTTATTTCTTGTTTGTCTGTCTGTCTGTCTGTCTATATGTATGATCACGATTATCTCCGAAAGTACTGAACCGATTTACTTTAAACTTTCACCAAGTGCTTTGTTTTAACTCAGAAGAACATTTAAAGTTTGTTTCAACACAATCGGTTCACTAATAAAAAAGTTATTGCCATTTGATTGAACTCAAGGCATGAGTTTGCCTGCAAATAAGTTACGAAATTTAAAATCCAAAGTCATTTATCATTATACGACAGCATTATACCTATAACATATAAATATACGTGAAAGGCGACTAAGGGATAAGCTTTCAAACTTGGGATTCTTTTTTAGGCGATGGTCGAGCAACCTATCACTATTTGAATCTCAATTCTATCATTAAGCCAAATAGCTGAACGTGGCCATTCAGTCTTTTCAAGCCTGTTGGCACTGTCTATCCCGCAAGGGATATAGACGTGACCATATGTATGTATGTAGTCTACTTTAATTTCGACACCACCGCAACGGCCTCGATAGTCCAGTGGTTAGCCCGTAAGACTGTGAAGTTGGCGGTCCAAGTTCGAGCCTCAACAAAAACAGGGAAATTTTTTGATATTTTTTTTTTGTGTTGTTTGAGTAGTTTATTATATAAAAACTGAAAATCAATAGACTACATATAATAAAACGGTAAAAATATTTTGTCTGTACATTAATATTTTGACTGAAACGGATAGAGTCGTTTTCGTAACACATCTGGATCAAATACAGTAAGTCCTATGAAATTTTAGAACGATATTCAAAATATTTTGCCGTGTGGTTCCCGGCACGAATAGAAAAAAGAATAGGACCACTCCATCTCTTTCCCATGGATGTCGTAAAAGGCGACTAAGGGGTAGGCTTATAAACTTGGGATTCTTCTTTTAGGCGATGGGCTAGCAACCTGTCACTATTTGAATCTCAATTCCATCTTAAAGCCAAACAGCTGAACGTGGCCTATTAGTCTTTACAAGACTGTTGGCTCTGTCTACCCCGCAAGGGATATAGATGTGATTATATGTATGTATGTATGTATATTCAAAATATACAACCCTCGAACGGTAAGGAGATCACAGATCTCGTAAAGACAGGATGTAGAAAAGGTATACGGCTTAAAGCGCATAACTTTCAACAACGCTCTCTGGGACCTTTCCAACTCGAGCATTTTCATTTTGGTGGCACCACCCCATACTATAATGGATTGGGCAAGTGATAGATATATTTATTTCAATAATTTATAGCCTGCGACATGTCTTAATGACTTAAAAATCCATATCATCTTGCGAATTCTATTCATAATGAGGTTCTAGATGGTCTTGCCAGGTAAGACGCTGGTCAATAATGACTCCTAAATATTTTATCTTATCAGTCTTTTTTATAGTTTCACAATTACAGCCATCTTTCATAGAATTACAAATATGTATTTTTATTTCAAAAGGAGCACCAAATAAAAAGAAAAATTGGAAATAGAAGCTTTCTATAACAGTTGATTGTACGGTGATTTGTGTACGAAATTCAACGTCAGGTCAGAAGAGGGTTTGTTGGAGTAAGAGGTTACGCAAGGGCTGTTCTGTAAATTGCGTCAAAGGTGTTGTCAGCGGCAGGAGGCGCACAAAGGTCGGGCGCCACTCCGCCGCGTCAACATATCCGAAGCTACAGAAAGGATTTGCTGTCCAGCGTGCAGCCCGCGTTCATACTGTTATCATAAATATTTCCGAATTAAAAGATTGTAAAAAATATACCGACGTTATTAAAAGAGCATGCGTTATGCGAAATTATTAAGTTAAAATTAAAAAATATTAGAACGTTTATCATAATTAGAAAGAAAATATCAGTGGATTAGTCAACAATATAGGAGATTGTGTGAAGAACCAAGTGCACGCAAAAATCATAATAGAAATATATATACAACATACATACATACATACATAAAATCACGCCTCTTTCCCGGAGGGGTAGGCAGAGACTACCTCTTTCCACTTGCCACGATCTCTGCATACTTCTTTCGCTTCGTCCACATTCATAACTCTCTTCATACAAGATCGGCGGTTTCGGGTACTTTTGACCTGACCCTTTATATATACAATGTGTCCATTAATGACGACATAGCGCAAGTGAAGAAGAAGCAGCGGAACAAACTACATTGTAGAATTTTCACCAAAACGTTTCGTTTAACAACGTTACTTATTTGCTGGTTGCTAAAACTACATTAAAAATAAAATTTTTAATCACTTTAATAATCAAGCTAAGAACTGTTATTGGTATAAATATTTACAATCAAATTCAATAAGGTAGGACAAAACTAAATCTCTGTTCTATGTGGTCGCGTCTTAATCTCCACAGGGTGTAAATTGCTTCCTTTAGGGAAGTGCGGAAAAATTTCGAACATTTATTTGTCAAAACTATAGGCACCTTGAAAATTTTCAAATAATCATGCATTCTCTGTGGTCAATTACGTTAAATTTTTACAACAAAGAGCACGCGCTTTTTACTAGCATCTAATCTTATTAACAATGCTTTTATTATATTAAATAATATCTATTATGCGACGACACACCTGGATGTTATTTGTCCTTGGGCGTCCACGGGTCAAAAAACATTCAATAGATAGCTTCCTATGGATTCCCGTTACATAATCGATGCGTAGGTCACTTTTTACTAACATATTTTTTTTAGTAAAAAATAGGCATGTGCTCGACAAATTATGCATTTCGTTGCATCACAATGGAATCTGCCGCAGCACGAGTGCACATTATATTTTTTAAAAATTGCGAATAGATGTCAAGCCGAGCGTTCTTTGTGATATTGTGACGTGTGGCGTCTCCTCACCACATTAGAGCTCTTCAAATTATTCGTCATTTATTATTAGAAGAGAATTTAAACATATGTATGAAGGTCCATATACAGATCGGGAATTTCGTATGTTTGATGATGTGTTTAAATTTGAATTAATTATTTTAAAATTTCGTGTTAACGTCAAGAATCAGTAAATACCTACTTACTAACTTTTAAATTGGGAGTTCGATAATGAACAAGATAGACTAGAAAAAAATTAGGTACTTAGTGGCCAGAGGCTCGAAGTTTCTTAAGGATTTACGTTTTTATGAAATACTATATATAATCACATCTATATCCCTTGCGGGGTAGACAGAGCCAATAGTCTCGAAAAGACTGATAGACACGATTTGCTGTTTGGTTTAACGAAAGAATAGGGATTCAAATATTGACAGGTTGCTAGCCCATCGCCTGATAAATTAATCCCAAGTGTATAAGGCTAACCCCTTGTTGCCTTCAGTACATTGTCCCTTTTAGGACATCCATGGGAAAGGGATGGAGTCCTTTTCTTTTTTTTTTTTTGTGGCTGGAACTATACGGCAATGAATAAGTCTATTTATTTTCATTTGTGAAAACGGGTTTTAGGTTTCAATAATGTAATGATTATAATTTAGAGCTCTGCTTCCTGTTTAAATGCGCACAAATATAAAAAAAAAATATAGACGGGACAAATTACACAGATTGTATGATTGTATTGCCTCGAAGAAAGTTTGAAACTTGTGTATCGAGGCACTAACTGAACGATACTATATTTTTTAATATGAAACAGTATTCTCATCATGCCTTGGCCGGAATTCGAACCCGAGATCGTCAAGTCGCTGCGCCACAGAGGCCGTCTTTGAAAATGCAACTTTTAAAAGAGTATCTTAATTATAAGAGGCAGATGATCACTTCCACGTATTACAAAACATTCAAAATAGGTAAGACAATTATAATATATGTAAAGTTCAATAAATATTATTCTTGATATATGTAGAGGATACTCCCTGTTCTGTTTGCATAAAACAAAAAAATACGTCCTCCTATCTTACGTTTGCATAGGGAGTTAGGGACCAATACAAAAAATGTATGTCGGGTATTTTATATTTTGTGCAAGCCGTTTGACGTTAGAGATGAGACGCGGGACGGACATTACAAAAGGTGACAGATCCAGCGAGTTTGGAAGGAGTGACACAAAGACCGCGAGACGTTTGAAAGACGTTATGAATGGGGATAGAAAGAAGGAGTGATCGAGCCGCGCCCGTTGCTGCCCGCGTCCGCTGGCTACAGTACAGCGACATATTAATCCATTGTGGAGAAAACGCTGAAAATATATTACATACACATCCCACATGACCCCGAAAGACACCTTTTATGATAAGTAAATTACCTAAGGCCGCCACATATTTTACGTTCGTCCGTGTCCCAACATTATTCAAAATTGTCAATAGATAAGACTTACAAGACACATGAAAAATCGTAGTTATTGAAATTCCAACAATGGTTACTATGACAAGCCCTTACGCGTGGTTTCTCTTGCGTGGATTTTGTTTTCTTACAATTTGATTTATCAAAATCTGTCTTGCGAAACTTGTATAACCTGCTTAAAAAGTTGCGCCGTTAAAAAATAATA
This sequence comes from Amyelois transitella, assembly GCF_032362555.1. Classification (NCBI taxonomy): domain Eukaryota; kingdom Metazoa; phylum Arthropoda; class Insecta; order Lepidoptera; family Pyralidae; genus Amyelois; species Amyelois transitella. The sequence goes on from NC_083509.1 coordinate 4,807,847, forward strand.
TAAAAAAAAACTAACTTTTATACCATACCTTTTAAACCAATTACGTTTAATTCACGTTACGTTTGATTGGTACAGGTTTGACAAATCATTTTATAATTTTTGTTATTTCTGCCTTGCTAAGTAACACTGATTCAATGAATGACGGTTGAGGTTAAAAAGTAGAGTTATTAGTAAAGTATTTTCTCAACGTCAATTTCGATTGTACAAACATTTAACTACCTATTGAAGATATTTTTTTAAACACCAAAACTAAACTCGGGGAAACCATAAGTACAGCTCTAGCGTTGAAATAAAAAGTACTGAAGTCGGATAGTGTAGGATACCTACTATAATAATTCACATTTTAGGGAGCGTCCAGCAGTGCGTATCGAGTCGCTGGGATAGTTCGTAAGAACAATTCTTCCCCGAAGAAAAAGGGAATTATTCATCACACCCGGAAGGGGAGAGTCCGTGACGCAAGCATAGAATGGCCACTAGCAAAATAATAAACGGAGTATCCGCCATTGATTGGTTATACGATAAACAGCTGTAAAGACTTAGTATTAAGACTGATTTTTTTCTACATCTAAATAAAATTTGAGCATTTCAATCGATTCGTGGGGTCCAGTTGACTGTTGCCAGTTGCAGAATCAAAAGTTTAAACGGCCGTCGAGAACAAAGGGCGCTCGGACAGGGATAAATATTCAATGCGAATCCTTTGGAAGCAATATTTTATATTTTATTTTGTAAGATTGTAACTGCTCTCACCTGCGCGATCTAGTGGAACGTTATACACATGAAAGAAAAGGTCTTTTTTCCTTACATAAATGTTAAAATACCGTTATTCGGTTTCTACTTCCACGACCTGACAATTTATAGAGTATTGTTAATTTCGTATAGCATTGTTACTCGTAATGAGGGGACGAAAATTTTATCTGACAAAAATTTACACAATTCATTTAGACGTCAGGAACTTCGATGTAATTAAAAATATTGCACATTCCTTACACATAAACGTTATAATTATAACAACCGTCATTTTAAGCGAGTCGTCATAGAGACGTCAAACTACGCAAACTAGTTTGTAATCAATCACAAGATTGTTACACACGTTATTATTGATTCTTGATCAACCGCTCTTACAATAGAGTCAAACCAGATTTGTGCAAAGTTTACCCAAAATTTACATTAAAATCACACACAAATACAAAAAAACTGGCTGAAACTCGAGTTCATTGTGTGCGATTGATTCGTAACGGCCGAGTAAGCAATTATTTGAATGAAATATTCACATTTTTGTAATTTTGTTACCGCACATCTGTCGTTCACACGGAAGGGACGCCATCTCTATTGTGCAAAAATAAGCAGCATAGGTATTGCATATTTTACTTCTGGAACAAAAATTTTACAACCTTAGTCTTTGATCTTTAAGCTATCTCTCCCGACTGTAACTTAAAAATAAGGTGGTTATAATTTTTCTTATATTCAACACTAATGGCTATGTGGCCTCGCGGCCACAGTTAATTTTTTGGGCGTTCGCTACCTATTGTGATTGCTATAGCAAAAAAAAATTGCAAGGCTTTATCTTTTGTCTGGCAATACGTCCGATACTATCATAAAATCAGGTTGCTCCAATTCGCAAAAATGTTGAACATTGTTTTGTTTATGATTTTAGCGCAACTGACAAAAACTGTTGCTTGGTCGGCCCTCTTTGTTTTTTTTGCGAACTTTCGCTTTCAATGTTTTATTTTTCACAGACTCCATTTTCAAACAAAGACTTTAAAAAATTTCTTTGACTATACTCATAGAAATTTTATGCAAATAGTTTTGTTAGTGTGCTAACAAGCAATTTCGAGAATTGTACTAAAAAAAATTAAATTTTTACCGACTTTGATTTTTTTTGTCCACATCCATATTATTAATAAACAGATACGATTTGTATTGTTGTAAGTTTGTAACAAACACATTAAAAAACTACTGAACCAATTTCAAAAATCCTTTTACCATTATATGAGGTATCTTTCATCCCGAAAATAGAAATGTATGTTCCCGTGGGATTGTGTTTGCACGACAATGTGCCGAGACCGGCGGGAAATGTTATTTATAAATATCTTTAATTTGGCATGTTTATTCCTTAGATGGTGTATTGAACATTAAGGATTATAGGATTTTCAGGAATTTCCACGGGAGTGGAATATCGGGTCATTATCCGTACGAATTCGCGGGCGAATGTTATCTCAAGCACCACATTGGTGCCGGTAACCACATTGAGAAGAACAGAGTATCTTTCATTCAAATATTGTTTACGAAGGATTTGTGTACCTAATACAGCAAGGTCCGTGAGAGAAGCCGCAGGCAATAGACAGACTGTCATTGATATAGGTAATAGAATAAGTAAGTACTGTGATAGTTTGGTTACCTTCAACCTAGTTGTGTGTCGTTATTTATTCTTGAATTATGTAGTGAGTGCAGTATTTTGCTGTTGTTGGAGATACAAATTTGAGGTTCCTGTTGTGGTGGAAATACCAGATTACGAGAATATTTTTTTCCAAACATATGTATGTATCATATAATAATGTGCTCATATTTTTCTGAGCATTTCAAGCGAATTTCAATGCATACTTATATATTTTATAATTTATAGAAGGGACAGACTTTTTACAACTTTAAAAGAAAATATTTTACATAATATATAATCAAAAACTGATTTAGTAGCCTTTTATTATTTACAACCCATCCAACGTATTGTTCCTGCAAGACAATTTCATCCAAAAAGTTACATGTATTGGAGTGCTAGACTTAAAAACATACATATAGTCACGTATATATCCCTTGCGGGGTAGACAGAGCCAACAGTCTTGAAAAGACTGATAGACCACGTGCTGCTGTAAGCTAAGACTTACCTATTAGGTACTACTGAATTATTATTAAAATCATATGTTTATTATTACTTAAGTACTTACATACTTACAAATTTTAACGCATCAGCATAGTCTCCGCAAAAAAGGCTATGCACATACGAACGGTCAGACGGATATGACGAAATTTTGAGATTCGTTTTCATTTTTGGCTGTGGTCGAACCTGGTCTAAGTAGGTAGTAAATCGTTTTTGCATTCTAAGAAAGAATTGTTATGATTTTACCAAAAAATTTCCCTTTTTGCAGTCGACTAGAAAGGATGAAAGGGTTCTTTATTGCGCTGTAAAACAATTAGTCTAAAGCGTGAAAAGGGGTTTTGCTTTGTGCGACGAACAATGCAAAGCAACATTTGCGAATACCTCACGCAAAATAATGAAAGTTTGTTGTTACTACTACGAAAGCCCCTCATTGACAAATCCTTTATGTTGGGAATGCTTAATTGCGGTTTCGTCTTCAAAGAGTTCGGGTTCGGGGACACGAAACAAAGACACACCCAGCCTTCACTTTCATTAGACAGAAGCTCAATTTCTTATTGTGATTTGCTCGCCCTAAGAGGCGGGATCATTTCAAACTTGAATAATAAATTCTTTGAATGAAAAAATGCAATTATTTCGTGGAAAGAAACTCAAATTAAATTTACAACTTTCGACGAAGGATTAATGTAATTTTGCCCTTTGAACGTAAATCAACAATATGGCCGCGATAGCGTCCTGGGACCAGCAGATTGTCGCTAATTAATGGCACAACGTTGATTTAAGATAAACTTCAAGAGGCACCTGCTCCGCTAACAAACTGATGTTAGCCTGCGAATATGTGCATTGTCGCGACAAGATCTCCTTGTTATTTAATTTATAGATATGACCCTAAAACACCGAGGGCTGCTTCCGAAATCGAGGCAAGGTGCGACCCGTGCGCGAGATAACAGACTAAACATCCTGCTGAACAGAGATGATGCACTACGACCGAATGAGACGATGAATGACTTTTTTATTTAAAAACTCCTTGCAGTTATTTACATTCCAATGCATTTTGAACTTTATGAAAATGGATTAAGGACTAGAGTTCAACGTTATTAACGGGCACGCGACAACAGCAGGTGGGAGCAATGTTCTTTAAAAAACTAACAATCTTTTTTCCTAGCATTGTGAAAAGAACAGCGTTGTTTTCGTCTTTAATAGGCTCTTGTTTGATTTATCGTTTAGGAGAAGCTCCACTATCTTAAAGAAACAGACTTTGTTCTAATTTTAATTTTTCAAAAATGTATTCTTTAGTTTTGTTGGCTATTTACCCTTAATCAGTTTAAATAAAAAAAGTATAAGGAAACATAATTTTTTTCCAGTTTTAATATTCATAATTTTTATTGAAGGGTCAATCAAAAGAAATTAAACGCTAATAAATTTCTGATTCATCTTTCAGACGATGGGAAATAGCAACTGTCACTATTTTAATTTCAATTTCATCATTAAAACATAGAGCTAACCGTGGTTAAGCAGTCTTTTCACTATTGTTGGCTCTGTCTACCCCGTCAGGAATAAAGACGTGATTATGAGTATATACATAAAATCACGCCTCTTTCCCGGAGGGGTAGGCAGAGACTACCTCTTTCCACTTGCCACGATCCCTGCATACTTCCTTTGCTTCATCCACATTCATAACTCTCTTCATGCAAGCTCGGCGGTTTCGGGTACTTTTGATCTGACCCTTTACCAGGACGTCCTTAATTTGATCAAGATATGTTCGTCTAGGTCTTCCCACCCCGACCTTTCCCTCCACACTCTCCATGTATATCTGCTTAGTCAACCTGTTTTCATTCATCCTCTCCACATGACCGAACCATCTCAACATACCCTTTTCTATTCCTGTAACATACATACATACATACATAAAATCACGCCTCTTTCCCGGAGGGGTAGGCAGAGACTACCTCTTTCCACTTGCCACGATCTCTGCATACTTCTTTCGCTTCGTCCACATTCATAACTCTCTTCATACAAGCTCGGCGGTTTCGGGTACTTTTGACCTGACCCTTTACCAGGACGTCCTTAATTTGATCAAGATACGTTCGTCTAAGTCTTCCCACTCCGACCTTTCCCTCCACACTCTCCTTGTATATCTGCTTAGTCAACCTGCTTTCATTCATCCTCTCCACATGACCGAACCATCTTAACATACCCTTTTCTATTCCTGTAACTACATCTTCTTTCACATCACAACATTCCCTTATCACGCTGTTCCTTATCCTGACACTCAATTTCACACCCATCATAATCCTTAACGCTCTCATTTCCACTGCATTTATTCTGCTTTCATGCTTCTTTTGCCATACCCAACTTTCACTCCCATACATTAATGTCGGGACCAACACGCCCCTGTGCACAGCCAGTCGAGCCTTTTTGGATAGTTTCTGACTGCTCATAAAGGCATGCAAAGCTCCATTCACCATGTTCCCCGCGTTCACTCTCCTTTCAATATCACTATCATACTTGCCATCTGATGTAAACTTTGATCCTAGATATACAAACTCTTTCACTTGCTCCACTTTTTCTCCTCCAATCAAAATATTACATGCTGTCATTTCTTTCTCCATTTCAAAAACCAGTGTTTTAGTTTTACTTACGTTCACTTTCATTCCTTTCTCTTTTAAAGCTTCATGCATACAGTTTACCATCTCCTGTAACTCCTCCGTTGATGACGCCAGTATAACCTGATCGTCGGCATAGAGCAGACATTTGACGAGTAACTCATTCATCCTTAATCCACTTTTAGACTCTTTCAAATCTGTCAAACAGCTATCCATAAATAGGTTGAACAGCCACGGTGACGCAACACATCCTTGCCTAACGCCTTTCTCAATCTTAAACCACTCAGTGTGCGCTCCGTTTATCCTGACACAAGCACTCGAATCCTCATATAAGGATTTCAGTGCTCGTATTAAGAGACTGCTCACCCCATGCATAGAAAGTGCTGACCACAATTCATTCCTCTCAACTCTGTCATAGGCCTTTTCCAGATCTACGAATGTGCAATAGACTTTTTGACTCTTGGCCAAAAACTTTTCGGCTATGCACCGCAAGGAAAAGACCTGATCAGTACATCCCATTCCCTTTCGAAATCCCGCTTGAGCATCCCATATTTTGTCATCAGTTTCATTCCTGACTCTATTAATCAATACCTTAGCATACAATTTGCCGACGACGCTAAGCAGGCTTATACCACGATAATTTTTGCAGTCCAGCTGTGACCCTTTTCCTTTGTAAAGTGGCACGATAACAGCCTTACACCAATCTTTTGGTACTCGGCCGCTTCTCCAACACAAATTGAAAAGGCAGTACAACTGACTAGCTACTACGCCTTTTCCTGCTTTAAGCATCTCAACCGACACTCTATCACACCCAGCAGCCTTTCCCGCTTTCATACTCTTAAGTGCTTCCACAATTTCGAACATTTCAATTTCGCCTTCCATCTCATTCTCTTTTTCTTCGCTATAGCAGAAATCTTTCTTGTTTCCTTCCTTTTTTTCCAATAAACTTTCAAAATAGTCCTTCCATATCTTTAGTACACATTCTTCTCCTTTCACAACGCTACCATCCTGGCATCTGATCCTAGTCAGCTCTCTGGTTATAGTATTTCCTCGGGCTGACCTTACGGATTTCCAGAATACTTTCAGATTTGACTGAAAGTCTTCTGATAGCCTTTTATCAAAATCCTCTTTATACTCTTCTTTCTTTCTAATCACAGCTTTCTTAACCAAATCTTTCATTTTCTTATATTCCTTACGTGCTTCATTCACATCTTCATCTATAACCTCTTGCATTCTTAAGTTAGCTTTTGCTGCTAACAAATCCAGCCATGCTTTCTTCTTTAATCGCACAAGTTCTTGCACATCTTTACTCATCCACGCATTTTTGTGATTTTTTCCTTTCCTTCTTCTACTTACACCACACACTTCAACAGCTACTTTCACAATTCTTTCTTTAAATTCCTTCCATCCATCTTCAATATCGCTCATTTCCTCTAAATCTTCAAATTCATCCTTCAGTCTATTAATATACTTCTTACCTACATCCATATCTTGCAAATTTTCTACTTTTACTCTTTCCAAAGCGCTGGTTTGCTCCCTTACCCTGTGCCGCCAGCGATTGAAGATACCCCTTATCCGGGATATCACCAGTAAATGGTCCAATTCCTGTAACTACATCTTCTTTCACATCACAACATTCCCTTATCAAATTAGAGCAATATTTATTTTTTATTTAAAAAATAAACAGAATAATAAGCAGATGACTATTTAAAGACGAACTTTATCGTAATGTAGGGTAGTTGAAAAATACACCAACTAGAGGTTAGGTGATATGTAAACATCATTATTATTTTCTTCTATATTACCTGAATTTGATTTGACTACCTGAGTCCTGAATGTTATGCTCAATAAGTATTTGAGAATGTTTTTGCTTTAGTTTCTACTTTTAATGTAAATAATCGCTAATGTTGAAGGCAAGAGAAAGTATACCTAATTAGTTTTAGGCTTTAGAGAAGGTATATCGACTGCTTAAGCCGCTTCGCCGCTTAATCTATAATTTTTTTTTGTATTTCACTAAAAAGATGTGTCGCCTACAAGAAAGAAAACAATACTACAAAATTATTCTTTAATTAATGGCATTAAGTTCGCCTTTTGTACTTTCATTGTGCTTTGTGCAATATATTTCTAAATAAATAAATAAGTTTGAGAATAGGGATAAAATGCACTTCGCCTAGGGCGGCGCGTGCCCACTAAAAACGGTAAAAATAGGAAACGCGGTAAAAATAGCTGCACGACGCACAATAAAAACGTTTAATTTACCGCGGCCGTCGTCTTTTTATGCGTGTTGTCTTTGAACCAATAATTGCCTCCAGCCCGCGCTTGAAGGCCGGCCAGTCGGTTGGTCTACTGTTACGGTTCACGATCACTCGTCAATATGAATTTAATGACCCTTTGTATTACGGATACACTCACCTAATTAAAATATTATTATGCTATTTAATGAACAGCCATTATTTTTTTTTACCTTTTCCTCATTGACAGTGCATCTCAATTGGTTTCTGTTCTGATTCCTGAAATGATAGTTTAAAGTAAATCTGTCTTTAAGAAATTCGCTGAAGCACTTACATTTGTATACATTTATTAAAAAACTAGAATATGCTTACGAATTTCAATAAAATTCAATACATTCAATTTGTAGTTTTTAGCTTATATATTTTATTTTTAGTGCAGTACTTAGTTAAGTACGGTCGCGTTCATAATTGCAGTCATAGTTCGCAAAACTTTATAGCTTGCACCGCTGCTATCACTCACACATTCACACAAATAATACAATAAACAACAAGCGGTGAAACGTTGGGTAACGCGCCATCAAGAAGAGGGTAGTGTAAAAAGTCGACCGCGCAGCGACCGTCGTCCGCTAATAATCAACACAGCGACAGCCACACAGCGGAGATCCATGGTGGAACAGTACGAAAATAATGGTTTCATACCGACCAGAATATTTGCGGAACAGTTCGACACATTAGTGGTTACTGTTCGTCGAGTTTGCATCGTGAGGGACTACACCACAGACAGCCAGCAAGAAAGCCGTATTTATCCGAAATAAATAAGCAAAGATGTTTAGAATTTGCTGGGCAGTATTTGGATTTTGCCTGGAAAGAAGCGATATTTACGGACGAAAAGTTCATTTATGTCATCACTACACGGTAGGCTTCATTTACGGCGAAGAAATTCAACTCGGTATGAAGAAAAAAATATTGTGCCAAATATGGAGTCTGGACGCATATCTGTAAATATGTGGGGCTGGATGAGTGCTGCTGGACCTGGGGAACAGGTGTGGATAGCAGGACGCGCTACAGCTGCTCATTGTGTGCAAGTGCTGGAAGAAATCATGTTACCAACTGTGCGGTATATTTATCCGATTGATGATATGCCAACAATATCATTTGTGCCCTGTGCATCGAGTCCATATAGTGCGTGAAAGGTTCTGCCAGTTTATATTAAAACTACTAATTACTTAGATAGTATTTAAGGACAGCTTCAATATCTTTTCTTTATGAAAACGAATAATTAAGCTGTAACCTTAATAACAGGAGATAAGTAGATGATACAATTAGTGTAATATGCTGTATGTATAGCTTTATATAATCATCAATATGTAAACAAAACTATAGGTAAACTGTTTCAATAAAATTTACTAATTTTAATTATTGAATGTTTTATTTTCTCCCTCTTGTTTAATATTTCTTGCTGATATCCGTGTTTGAAGACAACTTTCCGTGTTTGTAATTCTTAGATATCAGTTAGTTAGTCAGTCAGTTACTTAGTTCAAATGGCACCTTGAAACATTAAAAATTATCAGTAACACAATTTTTTTTTAATAGGCAAAAAAAATCCTTGAATAACTTCGAAATCCAAGTAACGCTAGTAACTAGAACAAGCGAGTGTGAGCAAGCGAGATTATCTAATATATCTTAGATCTCACTTGCTCACACAAGTAATAAAATTGCTACCCAATAACTTTCAAAGGAACCACTACCTATGTTAGGGTCGTGTGCAGATAAACTTTCAACCTTATTGAAATGTCATAAGTCTGGCAGTCGCAGGCTTCCCTCTATAGGCAAATCTTATGCAAATAATGAGAGACGACGATATCTCGATCGACAATTATCGGGCCCAGTTCGGCCATCGTTGATTACCGTCTCTTTCTGTTTTGTTATGTTATATGTCATAGAATAATAAACTGTTTTACTTAGTAATCATTGGTATTAAAGACCGTATTCATTTGATGGAATATTTATTCTTTTTAAATATGCATGTGTGTGTGTGTCTAGTGGAACCACAGTGCACGCTATTTTAACCCGTAAGAATTTTAAAACTATGACTGCAGATATGAACGCGATCGTACATACCTAAATTAACTACAAACCTAATTCTGGTCGATCATAATAGGCTACATAGGCCACTGGTTTGTGTGCTGCAGTTGTTCTAGCCGCTGTGATGTCGGCTAAATCAAAGGTGGCGATAAGTCGACTAGGTACACCTAGGTGTGTTACAGGCTACACAAGAATTAACACAATCAATACAAGAAATCAGTAATAATAAACGCGCGTCATATACTATAATTACAATTACGTACCTAATAAATATAATTCACATAACTAACTTAGGATTAATATGTAATTAACTTATTATGTCTCCGAGTGCATAATCTTTATCATTTTAAAGTAAAATATTCAAACCACCGAAATCTGTCTAATATTGCTTACTTAGTATAACAAGACTTCTGTGGTTTACATATTTATTTATCGAATGTTAACAACCATAATAAATAAATATGAACAATTTCAACAGGGTCGATGGACTTATCTTCAGCGTGGAAAACGCAACCGCGTTTTGTGAAGTCGGTTAAAATCCAACGTACCTAATACGGGCGCGCTCCAGAATAAGAACTCTGTTAGTGTGTATTGTGATGGTAGTTGGCGTGCTACTTATAACTTGGCGGTAGAAGAACATTCTGCTGTGCAGACGAAGCAGCTTGTTTTAAGTCGCTCCGTGACCACAGATTAATGTATTGTGATTCGAAACATCCGCGATAAAAAAGAGTAGATATCTACTTACATTCCCATCTGCTATTTCAACCACATCAAATAAGGTTAAATGAATAATTTTAACCGTAATTTGGCATTATTCGACTTCATTAGACTGCATTCTAAAATAGATGTGACGTGTGATAATAATTATCGATTTTTTTTAACTGCTCTGGTTCTTGTTGAAGACCCTAATTATCTAATAATTTAAAGCAAATGGCAAACCGCTGATGGCTCGACTAATAACAAAAAGAAACTAAGTTGGTATTATTAAATCAAGACATAATAGCTAGAAACCAGTTGTGATGTTTTTTTGTTAAATGTATTTCTACATACATACACGTCACGTCTATATCTCTTGCGGGGTAGAACAGTCTTGAAAAGACTGAAAGGCCACATTCAGCTTTTTGGTTTCATGATAGAATTTGATTTAAATGGAGTCAGGTCGTTAGCCCGTTGCCTAAAAGAAGAATCCCAAGTTTAATCTTATCCCTTAGTCACCTTTTACGATATCCATGGTAATGAGAAGGAGTGATCCTATTCTTTTTTTTGTATAAGTATATAAAAAAACATATTTTTTACATACTTATTGTAGAAGGACACCCATCGGCAGGAGGTAGGTAAAGACCCTTACTGCCGATGGTCAGGGCTCAAAACAAAGGAACCACCGCACAATGCGGGTCGTGTCCCGAAATACTGCTTTTTGTATTATTTCTAGTTACTGTTTTTAGATATTCCTTTAATAATTATTTACTACGAACCAACCCAAGAAACCCAACTCAATTTTATAAAAGCTGATATTGTAAATACTACTTATTGAATGTGTAAAGGTATTATTGAATATTCTTAAAAATTTTTCGTCGTAATATATATACCTACACAAAGGCTAGAAGAAAACCGTTGTATAATAGGCATAAATCTAAACACATATCAGGCAAGTTAATAATATCCACTAATACAGTAGAGATAGTAAATCTTGTATGTTCTCAAATTAGTTCTCGTAAAGCGCCGCCCGCCCCGAACAGGAGCCGTCGTAAACATAAAAAGTGCTTATGTGGCGCTCGCGGCGCGGCTAAAAAACTGCCAGGAAGGAACATAACGTAGAAGCGGCCATAAAAAGTGAATGCATTGCGTGCACACGTGGAGTGCATCGGGGCGGAGCGCGGGTGGAGGGGGGCGGCCTGGAGCGGGAGGGATAATGGGGTGTGTTTACTGCGTGGAGGGGCGGACGTACGCTGCCGCGCCGCGCCGCACGGCCAGTGTTGTGGTAGGTCGCGCAGAGCAACCTCGTACCGTTCGCGGATCATTCACGATCGCGACTTCGTGCCGACAGAACATGTCATCCGCTCATAAACATCGACACCATATTAATTATAAAAACTAATTCGAATCGGTTACTAATACCAGACTCCCGTCGGTCGGAACATTCTACGAGTGCTCGTAATAAATGAAGTTTTTCGTGAGACCTGTGTGAGATGGCCTTGTCGTTGCAGTCGACGCAGAATTCAAGAGGTTGGTGAAATTTTCATTAGGTGTTCGACGTCATCTAGTTCACTGAAAAAAGTGCATGCATGTATGCAAAAGTTTCGAAAGTTAGCGGCACGCGACATGCGTGTGGCGCGCGCCGCGATTGGACGCGTCGCGCTATCGCACACATGTTTATTTGCATTCCGGAACTTTGCAGATTCAGTGAACCGTGGCCGGTAGCGAGCGCGTAGCGTCTTGCTACGAAACGGCTACGAAGACGTTACGGCTCGTAGCACGCCAGCTACCCTTCAGTTTTAATGTTTGCATAATTATGAACATTTGTTTTGTAATCGGTTACATGTCAGGAGATACTAATTTGTAAGTAAATAAAACTTTGTTTTGTAAAAATTAAACAGTACCTACATATATCTGGTACATAAGTTGTCAAATCCTAGAATCTTCAGAAGTAGCATTTTTTTTTAAATTTACTTATATTTATTTTATACAACTTTGAATATATAAGCATACATATATGCTTGTTTCTACTTTTACGAGATAGACAGAGCCAATAATCTCGAGAAGACTCTTAAGCCACTTCAGCTGGATGGCTTAATGATTGTTGTTTATAAATGTTTTTGTCATCTCTGTTATTTGTACTTTAGGGTCTGTTTTTGTCTAGTATAAACTTATGGAATGCATAAAAGCTGACAAATAAAAAGAAAATAAAGAAGGATTTCTATTTTATGTTATGCCGAAAGATCAATAGTAATTATGGCAGCCCTTATCAGGGAACTAGGTAAATTTTAGCAGACCTTTTTGTATTCTGCTACTCGATTGTGATGAGTCATTGTAGAAAGATTGTTGATAAGTAAATAATGCTTTTTTCATTAATTCTGCCTATTGTTCTTTACAAATTGTAATTGTTGTAAATTGTTACAACAGAATTATGTATTCTAATATATTTCAAAAAAGAACAGATAAGTTGAACAATTCACAAAATATTCAGTTATTAACTTTACGCTGTCATTTATAAAGACTTTAAGTATAAGTTGATTGCCCAGGTAAAGATTTCATAAAACTCATCGTGCGAGAATCCGACTCGCACTTGACCGTTTTTTTAACCAAACACTTTTGTGATCAGAAAATAAAAAAGGGTATTTAATATTATATTTGTGTATGCAATCTCAATTCCATCATTACCTTATCTATACAGCAGAACGTGGTTTTTAGTTTTTGCCGAGACTGTGGACTCTGTCTACTCCGCAAGGTAATATAGATACGTGATATATTTTATGATATAATATTCATATTCATGGAAAAAAAGTTTTTTTTTTTTACGTAGAATATAACCACTCCATAATAACAAAAAGGACCTCCCCATAGTAAAATAGAACCACACGTGTTAATCCCTTGCGGGGTAGACTGAGCCAACAGTCATCAAAAGACTGAAAGGCACGTTCAGCTATTTGGCTTAATGACAGAATTGAGATTCTAATAGTGATACAATAGGTATTTAAACACGCACACGAAGGGTTCCGAACCATCATCACATTTCATAAATATTTATTTTTCATATTCACGTCTAATCTATGTACCTATCTGTTTATTAAAATCAACCAAGAAATTGCTTAATAATATGAGGAAATACCAAATACAATGCAATTTCTTGGGTTTTATATACCTAACATCTCCATCTAGCGAAAATCGGTAGAACGTACCTATTATAAACGTGAATATAAAAAATAAATATTTAAATAACAAACAGTGATGATGGCACGGACCCTTCGTGTGCGAATCTAAAACGCACTCGGCCGGTTTTCAGTATTTGTTGTAGGTAGGCTACGGAAATTCATAATTTATGAAAATTTCGGCTTTCTAGCTATCACGGTTTATGAGATACAGACAGATGGACAAACAGGGGAGGCCTAGTAATAGTGTCTCGTTTTTACGATTTAGGTACGGAACCGTTAAAAGCGCAAATGCGCTTTTTGTATTAAGATACTTATAACATTACTTATAAAGTCATTAGATACTTACAATAGGCATCATGACAATTTTATTTGTTGTTTTAGTGTTAATTTAGTTTTATAACAACTAAAACATTGGTCAAATAATGGCATCAATAAACAATAATCTACCTGAGATATACGTAGTAACATAACACATTATTTGGGCTCGTCCAAAACGCCTCTTCTGAGTATCTTGTTTGCGGCATGAAATTTATTTGTATGGCAGCTACTTTAATTATTGTGTTTATGGATATGATGTCTTAATAAAAGTTATTCCACATTTTTGTTTATTCACTCCTGGCATAGTTATTTTTACATAATTTTTAATTTTTTAATGGACTTTCCCATCATACTTTGAATGAATTTAAAATATATAGGGCGTTAAAATTTACTGTTGAATGACTGTAAAAAAGCAGAGCGATAGATAGCTGAGTAGGTATAAGCTGTAAATTGATATTTAAATAATCTTTTGAAAAGTTTGGAATTATAAGCATCGTTATAAGACATAGCAAAAACGATAACACTGTGCCCTTTTTTGTGCGTCCAATGATCCCGATCAGAATGATGTGTGGATAAATGAGGAATTAACATTCCAACTTAGGTAATTGGTAAACACGCTTTCAGCCTAACGACTCAATCACCGACGATCTCATATAAATAAGTTTTTACGTGTGATTTTCGTTAATACGCATATCATATTAAAAAGAAGCTAATGTTGTATAGCGAAGCCATACGATGTCCACGTGCTTAACCCTTAAGCGCCGAAACCGTACGAGCTCTGTAACCTGTGGGCCCGCGGTTACGTTCGGCCGGCAACCCGCAACCCACTCCGCGGTAATCTCATTACTTGCCGATTACCGAAATTAGGCCACCGTGGATCACGGACGCAAGCCTCGTAATTTAAGTCTTTAATTACACTACTGCCATTAAAATAATGACTTATCCCTTTTGTTATTAAATGTCTAGGTATGCGTCAATTGAACTAGGTATTGGTAATGATAATGATATTAGGCAAATTAATTACACGCACCGTTACATCTTTGTTACGTCTTTGTAGGTTCCAAAAGAAACTCTCTCAATAGATATAATGGATAGCCGAAAAACAGAAGGCTCGGTTTTTTAACAATAAGGACGTCATTGACACATCGTTTATCGGCTGAACCCTTACGTAATAATGAGTTATGGAGTGGCAGCCGCAGGCGAGTCCATAAAAGTATTGAATATGGGTTATTGACAAATATTTATGGTGTATAAAGAGGGGATAATTACAACTCTTTAGCACATAAAAAGCGTCTCGCAAAGGGTGCGGCGCGCTGTAAAAATTTATCAGCTTACATTGTCGCCCGTTCAGGCTCCCTGCCGTACGCAATGCATTATGAAGATTAACGCGTGATATATTTATTACCTATGAATAAGCATTTAGGTTAACATTATAAATGTTTCAATTCGATTTGGTTTTTCAATAAGCCAAACTGTCCTAATAGATGAAGATAACGAAACAAAAACATAATTATTTTTTATAATCAATTCAATTTGCCTTAACATTCCTTAATCCTGTATTTACTTGATTAAACTTTTACATTAGGACTGGTATTACAATTCTGGGCACATCACGAGTGCGGTTCACTGTTCGTCCTCGAAACAGCGAGAGGAATGTTATTAAAAAGTTATGGGATAAGCCGGTGCTACGTGCCGGCCCGATGCCTCCGCCTAATCACAAACTTTAAAATTATCCTCCGCTCTGTATTTTGAATAACATTCCTTGGGTCGATAAGTAATTTGCTACATTGATAGCAACTTTATTCCCCGGCTTTAAGACATTAATTAACGACATTAAATACTACAGGAGTATATTTTTACCATGTACCTGAGTTTTTCGCAGTAAAAAGTAATATTTAGCTACTTTCAATTAAGCTCGCGTCGAGTCCGAGCGCGGCGAAATTCATTCCAGCGCTAAGTAGATACTGTAGATCTCCCCGCGCCTCCTCTTCACGCCTCGAGGAGAACTTTCAATTATGATTTTGTCTAATTTTAATTAAGTGCTCTCAGAAAGGCTTTTCTCCGTCGAAATTAATATTTGAATATAATTTGGGAGGAGCAGGCAGGCGGAGTTTGCTGCTTGAAAAATAATTAATTCTATTATACAGCTAAGTGGACCGGTCGCTATTCATCCGCCTCCTTCTTTATGTTCGTAGCCAGTACTCGTCTCATCTCGTCTTCTACTACATAATTTGTAAAGTACTTAAAACAATACATAATTGTCATTTAATTTAACTAATTGATAATTAAGGAATAGTCGGAGAAAAGAGTGAAGGCAAGAGTGTTGAGGCAATTTGCGCAACAGGTCGGGGCGGAAGCGACCTGCAGCGCCGTGATTGCGACCAAATGTTTCCTTCGCAGCGTCTGGTTTAAGGTTTTTGCCGTGTTTTTTGTCCTCTTTGCTGATAAGTATGCCATCGATAGGTTCGACTTCGTTGTTTGTTTAGGCCGTAGTTAAAACTCGTGACGGAAGTGATCGCAATGCTCTTTTCACTATTGATTCCTATGAAAGTTTTGTAATATAGCGTTCTTTAAAGTATATTTTCTTTTGTTTTAGGTGTGTCAGTACGTCCGCTATCAGCAATGCGACAAGAATCTCTTCCCATGTTAGCGGAGCGCTTGCTGGCCACCCGCGCCGCCGCACTGGTGGCGGGTCTGCCGGCCGAGTTATACTCTGGCGCCCTTCTGGCTGCGTGGCCGCCCTCGCCGCCAGCACCTCTATTGCCGCCTCCAGAACTAGAGCGCTCTCGTAAAAGACGCCGTGCTTCTAAGTTAGAGGACACCACTTCACACGCGCCACCCTCTCCGCCGTCTTCTGGTTCCTCTCCCGGGGCTGCGGACCCGCCTCGCGATAAACTCTTCACTTGCAAGGTTTGCTCTCGGTCGTTTGGATATAAACACGTCCTTCAAAATCACGAACGCACCCACACGGGCGAGAAACCTTTTGAATGTGGAGAATGCCATAAGCGGTTTACGCGTGATCATCACCTGAAGACTCATCTACGACTGCACACTGGAGAAAAACCGTACAGCTGTCCTCATTGTCCTCGTCATTTTGTACAAGTTGCTAATCTCCGTCGACACTTGCGTGTTCATACCGGGGAGCGTCCTTATGCCTGCGCGCGCTGTCCAGCTCGTTTCTCAGACTCGAATCAGCTTAAAGCGCATGCTCTCGTCCATGAAGGGGATGCGCCGTTTGTGTGCCGGTGCGGTGCTAGATTTAGGAGGCGACAAGCAGCAGCACTGCATAGATGCTCAGGCGCCGGTTGCGAGCCTGACACCCCCAGTCCGCCCGCCGCGGCCGGCTCGGACTGGCGTTGGGAGGAGTGGCCGGAGCAGACGGAGCCAGAAGATCTCTCGTTGCCACGGAAGAGGACGGTCACGCCGGAGTTAGCCACCGACCTCCGCATGCACGCCGCGTAGTCGCCCCGCGCCATGCGCCGCTGAGCTGGTATACGAGTTCCTCCCGCGTAGAACCGCCTAACTGTCGCCCGCGTCCCGCTACCCGGCTTCTCACCATGTTTATTATAAAAGTTTCAAACGTCAATTGTACAATGCCAAATTATTTTTGCTCTAGTAAGCATTGTTGCAATTTTTTAGTAGGAATTCTTCTCGGTAAACTATTGACGTTGACTCGTTAGACAGTCCATTCTTTTTTATGATTTTGCATTTGCAACGATCGTCGTAAAAAGTACTTTTTTATCAATGTTATAGTTTAGAATTTTATGGTTGAACTATTTGCATAATCGCGCAGCGAGGTGAAGCAAAAACGCGGCCGTTTGTTCCTTTGTTTTCGGACTTGCAAAACATGGAATGAATCTAACGCACAAAACACAATTTTTTGATTTATTGGCGCATTCCTTTGTTTTGTAATAAATGCAAAAAGATTTTCGTTATGCTTCATCTTTATGGTTCTTCAATTGATGTCTTTCTAGGGCGATAAACGGGAACCGGAATATATTTCGAGAAGGCCGCGACTTTAGTTTTTTAACAATAAAGGCAAGTGCACAATCGGAATTAAATTATCGAAGATTTCTTTGTTTAGATGATGAAATTACAAGTAGGTATAAGTTTACATTTTGAAAGTAGGACTCTTTCCTCGGCTAAGGTCTATCCCAACACATCTCATTGTCGTGCCCGGGTCATTCATGAGCGGATCGTGTCTCGTCCTCGTCCGGAGAGATATATTTGTTATTATTAATGGTACATTACATACATTTTTTTGATTGATTTGAAGCTCCGTTGTCGGAACGGGCACAGACGTATATGATGAAATCCGTGAAAAGGTAATGAACCAGTAGTTTAAGCTCCGAAGCCACGTTCCGGCACGGCCCTAATGATCAAGTGTACCTAATACCGGAAGACTTGTGTAAAGAATGAATATTAATTATAAATGACTTTCCGCGCGTCTGTCTGTCTGTCACTCTGCCTGTCTCTCTGTCTCTGCAAATTTTAATCGCTTCATCTGTTTATGAGCTCACCATAGCTCATAAGCACAACAGATTAAAATTTTGTATTTTTTTCTTTATTTATTGCGTGCTAGGTATTATGTTGACAAAATGTGACTAAAGATCGTCGGGATTGGCCTGTGCTCAAAGTTTTTCTTGACTTTTTGGAGGAAAAGTTCACCGCCATGAAATCCGCACGTCGTAAATATAATAACCAACAACAGTCGAGGTCACTTTACAGTCATTATCAAAACGCTGGGCTTATGCTGGGATTCATCTCAAGACAATCATACATTCCACTACGTAGTTCCTCAAATAATATCAACAGTAAAAAAAGAATCCTACTATCGGGAGATGTCCAAAATATTTGACCCACTTGGCTGGATGACCTTTCTCTATTATCTCTAACTACCTGTGCCCGCGACTTCGTTCGCGTGGAATAGTTATTTTAGGTATCATTGAAGCCCACAAGGATGAATAATTTTCCCCGTTTTTTTTTCACATTTTCCTTTCTATATTTCAGTCGAGCCCGAGCGATGGTTCGGGCTCGACCGCCACAAAGGAAAGATCTTGCACCAAGCTAGGTGTTATGCCTGGGGAACCGCGACTCCGATGATGTTGTGTCGGAGGTTGTATATATTGCTCCAATACGTGAAATCTTTGCTTGCGTGATTTAGGTTTTTCAAAAATGCAAAAATAAAAGAAACTTTTTGAGAAACAGTTCGGACGAAAAATATAAATGAATATTACATTCATTTTGTTGCAACCTATTATTTTTTTAAGGTATATAAAAAAAGAAGTTGATGTTTGAAATTTCATTTTGTAAATATGTAGTTATGTAACAGATAAAAAACATGGAAGGTGTAGCAGCGGACCACGGTGCACGGCAGTTTGCGCATTGTGCTTCTGTATATACTTGCTGTCTTTAATGTTAAGTATTTATTGTTTTGTTAGTTAAACTTTGTAAGTTATAATACTGTTGACAGTCGATGTAAATATAAATATTTATATCTTGCAAGACCTTAAGACATGCTTGGATATGTCTATATACAGGCTTCTTTGTCATATTATCAATAAGTACATATAATAAAACAGTAAAAAAAATTATCTGTACATTGAGTATATTTTCAAAAAAATAATTTATAACGATGAAGAAATAGTAACCGAGCATGAATTTAAAAAAAAAGTCTGTCTGTTTGTATGCCTGGCCAACATATAGGGTATAATTTATTTTGGAATCTGGAAACTTAACAAAAGTTGTTCAACCTGATGAGCATTTTCTTTTGGGGAAAAAAAGTGGAAGATCTGGATCATGTGATGTAGAAGCCAAACGGACCAGCTTTTCTGTAATATGTACGGAAATTCGAGTAAATTTAATAACCTTAACCTTCGTATTTTCAATAACACGCAAACGGAGTTGCGGGCAACAACTAGTTTGTCATATTACCTCAACAAAATAGATGTACCTACTAAAGACATACGTTCCGATTTTTTGGATTATGTAAGTAAGTACACTTAGTATTTGTTCTAATTAGATACTATATGTAAGTTAGGTTAAAAAGAAAGTAAAAATATTTATTCGAGGTATTGTAAATACATAAATTATATGTTTATGTCGTGAACATCTACTAAGTGTACTGATAATCCACGGCGTCTCTTAATATTTGGAGTAGCGTAAGAATGAGAATGAAAGCGACGAGAGAGCGCTGAATGAACATTTCTGCAATTTGTTCTACGGGTATTAGTTTCCTATTAGGTGTAGTGTTTAGTTTCATTGGTTACGTCTTATATAACTTAGTCATTGTTCTGAATGTTTAGCGCACATGATTATATAATGATGTATTAAAATAGGTAGTAGGTACTGATTGTTGATTTATTATTATTTTATTTTTCTTAGGTCTAAGGTATTTGTGTGTAGGCCCTAAAATCTAAGTGAATTATTAATATTATATACCTATACGAAATATTTTCCCAAAGAATTTATTGGTACAAAAATTAATGTGTACAAATTTAAGAATAATTCAATATAGAAGTTAACTCCACGTAACAATGTTGTATTATTACAGTAGTAAGTGTAATTTAAGGCGTACGGTGCCATTATCTACCTCATATGACTATGGTTTTTTTATACCAGGGTAAAGAGCCAAAGTTCTTGGAATATTTTGTATTGTTTATCTTTGCTGAGATAACGAACTTACAAATGTCAAAGATTTAAATTCGTCTACGTATGGGCGATTACTGTTTGAGACTGATTTCAGTTCTCCTTGTTTGGACATAGATGGCTAAAAACCTGCGTTGGCGCATTTCGTCCTAATTGCAGGAGTGTGTTATTAGATGCGTCTGCGCTATGCCATTTGTGTATTGCAATCTACTTAGTTCCTATTTTTAATTATTTTAGTCACATAAAAATATTGTTTGCTTTAAATTTCTTTTTTCATTTGTTAAAATGCTCGTTTTATAAAAATAGTGCCATTTTGTATCATACAACAATGGTTTTCCAAAACGACAAAAAAAATTGTAATTTAATTTCAAATGAATGGAACTGCCATTAAACTTATCTACCTCAAGCTCGGAGCACAGGTGTCGACGTCATCGACTTTTTGATGAATATTCTGTTTTAACTAAATTACACTTGTACAAATTTAGTATCATAAGCTATTTTAAATGTCAAATAATTATGATGCGATACTATATATGTATTTCTTTATCAATGTCCGGTACAAAGTTATAAATAAATAAATGATTGTTATTTATTTTGCTATTTTATTCATATTCTTACAATACCTCTATGTAAATATACAATTGGTAGTACCTAAAGAAAAATAATGTTTTATAGCTGAATCAAGTTGATCGTTTGTTGAATGTGCAGATTTCCGTACGATGTTTTCCTTTACCATACATATAATTATCGGTTAGCTCCAAATTAACATACATACATATAATCACGTCTATATCCCTCGCGGGGTAGACAGAGCCAACAGTCTTGAAAAGTCTGATAGGCCACGTTCAGCTATTTGGCTTTATGATAGAATTGAGATTTAAATAGTGACAGGTTGCTAGCCCATCGCCTAATATAAGAACCCCAAGTTTATATGCCTACCCCTTAGTCGCCGTTTACGACATCCAAGGGAGAGAGATAGTGGTCCTATTCTTTTTTCTATTGGTGCCGGGAACCACACGGCGCAAATATTGTTTACATAACTGAGAAAAGAGCAGGTAGGTATACCTATGCTCGAGATAGGATTTGAATCTGCCGTTCCTCCATGCGCATTACTAATGTATTTATTTATTTAATTTTTAAATATTTAACGTAACTTACATCATCACTTATTGTTTAAATTAAGTTACAAAGTAAGCTAATAATATATTTGTTAATTTAAATATTCTAAATATCCGTGAAAGTCGAAGGAGCCGAAAATCACTAACAACAACTAAATATATGTAGCATCGAAGATACTCAGACGGGCAAGTAGGCAGCTCATCTTATCTAGGTATGTAAAACATGTAGTAACAGCATGTAAAATATTATATATTTACAAAAAAAGCTAGTGACATGTTATTGTTTCAACGCCTAAAGAAGAATCCCAAGTTAAGTATAGTTTCCCTTATATTTTACAATTATAAATCTATTAATAAAGAGAAAAGATTTGTATGTTGTAACGAAAAAACTTAAGATAGTTACTACTAAGTATATTTTATAAAAAATATACCTATAAATAAACATCCAAGACCCAGGCCAATCAGAAAAAGTTAGTTTTTAATCTGCATGGGAAAAGGAATAACTAACTACATATGAATTGTGATGACATTGGCTACGAATAACTTTCGTATGACTTCTTATAAAACAAAAGAGTTTTATCAGGCTATATTGTAACATTAGTGGTAAGTAATGAGTTGTCCGGCTGCACTATCGCAAATCGTGATAAAATCTTTTAGAACGCAATGGATACATTGGAGCCCACAATAACTTTTGTTATTTGAGAATAGTCATTATAAACCTATAGCTTATCAGGAAGTATTTGCTATCTTACTATCTGTGTATAACAAAGTGACTCAAAGATAACTTCGAAATTTATGAGTGTTGATATAATAGAATAGATTTATTTTTAAAATAGGATATAAGCTTATTGACGTCACATTACTTAAATCTGTCTCCTACCGCTGCCAAAGCGCATGCGTAGAAGAAGCGGCGGAACAAACTACAGTGCAGCATTTTCACCGGACGTCAATTTGCAAATAGAGATCTCTTAAATCTAAGTCATGGACGCATGCACATTTTAAAGTAAAAATAGCAAAGCTTTTACCATTATACTTATGTTATATACCTATCATTTCATACTTAGACATGATAAGCCAAAATTATTCACATAACTTCAAATCCGTCTAAAGGCAAGTGATATTTACATGCCGTAAAATATAAATAGAATGTTGTTTCCTCGAAACTAACCCGCATTGGGATAACCTTATTGCGCTCGTGCTGGTTGCCTTTTGATCGTGCCACAAAACAGTCATTACAGTGGTCATATTAGGTATAACGTTTGTGTAAATCAGTTCACATCCTATACTATATCAGCCCCATTCCTTGGTTCACCCCTTAGACTACCTGGGTGATAATAAACCATTCTACTTTATCAAGTGATGTGACATAACTCTATACAATATACCTACAAATCTAGTCTAGAAACAAACACAAATTTTGATGTCAATTAGTTCGCATATTGCTTAAGTAGGTACTGTTTGTTTACGACAAAGATTATTCGAGATGTAGTTTTCTTGCATATTTATTTAATCTACCTTCTTCAATTTCATGATACAGTAGATAAGAAAGGCATATATATTTTGTATAGTGGTAATTGTAGAAGCGCGGCACGACACCGCATACCTTAGGAGACAAACGCTACGGAATCCGGTTGGTATTTATTAAATTAATCGTTCGCCCTAACAACCCACACCTACCCCCACGCCTGCCCTCACTACGAGACTCCTCCACCTGGCCATACAAATGTCTGCCGCGAATAGATTAATCAATGCAAACCCCTTCAGAATCTTCTTATTAAAATCTTCTGCTTGAATTTGAACGGTAATGATCAGTTAAATTTTAGTCATGAAAATAGAACTAAAATATTACTAAATAAGTATCTTTCACACGGAGTGGTTCCAAATAACATGTTAATTTTTCTTACGTAAGGTTTCAGAAACTTTCATATTTTTTTATTGGTGAAGCCTGCTCTTAATAAATAGTAAATTAGTATTTATATTAGTTTGATATCTTACTTATATAAAAATGCATAAGTAAGATATCAAACCTTGATCAAGTTAAATTATTGTATGTGGATATTAATTCAAGTCACTATTTGGGAATCGTTCATCAATAATTAGATCAAATCATGACAAATAGCAGGTTAATGGCAATATTTAAGACAGTAGTAGCTCCCGGGGACGAGAGCAAGCGAATTATAATTTATTTGGAGAAGTGGCAACGAGCCGCCGCCGCCCCGCGCCGCCCGACCTACCCTTTGCTTTTGCCCTTCGTTACGGGCTCTCACTCCAAGCGTTGTAGCTTGGAAATCACGTCACATTATCGTGAGTCTTACTTCGCAGAAACAAAAAAGTTTGTTTGTCAGGAAAAATTGGATTGGATCATGTTTACTTTAGGTATTTACCTGTTTGGATTTGTTGATTTCGTATTGACAACAGTTTTATATATTACAATAATTAATTTATTATTAAAGATAGTAACTTAATGGGACCTAAAAAAAAAATATTAAACAATTATTAACTTCTTTGAAAACTGAGTCAATTTATTTATTAGGTGAGAATAATTGATGAAAAGGGAAAATACGGCCATATTTCACTCCAAGGACATTTTCAGTTGTATTCAATGTGGCTATGCAATCGCGTTTCTTTGCAACTTTTGGTCTTCACACTAGCGCAAAATGGATAAACTGTAGGTCACTATTAGGTACGCTATTACATTTTTAAACAGGTCGCAAAAAAAATTTTAAGCTACTATCTATTTTTTTTAATAACCACAAAGATCTCGGGTATTCCACTAACTAAAAATATTCAGAATGAAAGTAAATATAACGTGGAAAACGTTACATTTACTTAATGTAGTTATTCCTCCACAGATTAAGCATACATGACATGATGTTTTATCTTACGAACTATTTATTTATCGTCGTAAATCGTCGTCGTAAAAAGCGTCTTAGGGATAGGCTTATAAACTTAGGATTCTCTTGTAGGCGATGGGCTAGCAACCTGCAACTATTTGAATCTTAATAAAGCTATCATGAAGCCATATATCTCAACGATCTGGTATAAACGTGATTATATGTATGTATGTTTATTTATTGTTTAAATATAAAAAAACTTTCAGTAAGAAAAAATACCAATACTTACCTATACATTTTCAGTATGTATTTTACTTTTGCCTTGGGCTTCTCACCCTTGTAAATTTTAGTTACAAATACAGAAACCTCAATAAATTTAATGATTTAATATAACATATAAGCAGTATAATAAGTCACTAACATAACAAGTTGCAACATAAGCCGTTGTAAAAATTATACATTGTTGATTAATTAAGCTACAACGCTTTGACATACAACTTTATACTTTCTGTTTTTTCTCTAGGTAGGTTGCGTTCAAAGGAGCTAGAGGGGCGCGGGGCGCGGCGCTTGCGGGGGACGGAATTAAGAGGGAGTCGGGGGCCGCCCTGGATACTGAGAGGAGTTTTAACCAATTAATTTTGTTCCTCAACGCAAACTTCGCTATATAATAAGGTATAAGTAGGCATTAACTGAGGCGCGCCGATAGCTAGCTCGACCGGGGGCGACTTCGTCTTCTCCAAGCCTCTTATAACGATGTTTTATTTCTTGTTAAGCTCTCGGTTTCTCCACTTTTAATATTTAATGGCATTTTCATGGCCCGTGTTTTATAGCGCACTTACGAATTCCCAACATTATTGACGTTTTTTATCGGCTCTGTTGTTTTCCGACATCAGCAATTATAATTGCATAACATTAAAACCCGTGCGCTTAAGCTATAAATTATTTTAATAACAACATTATTCTTTAATTAAATTTAATTGATATTATAAGACTCTAACCTTATTAGATAAACACTGATAAGTATAAACTATCTATTAATATTGATTATTTTTAAGTGCGCTTGCTTATTCGCCTGACGATAAATTGTATTATTCAGATATTTAGTATTCCTCTCCACACCACCACCTGCCACTCGAAGAAAAACATCAACGTCTTTGTTTAACGAACCATATGTCTCGCCTTCGCTCGTGCTTTACCCATTTCTACCGTGTCGAGATATAAATACACGTAAACTAATAAAAAAAAGTCTTCCCCTTTATCAATCCGTGACTAAACACCCAAAAAGGTCGTATGAGTATATATTCCATTTACTGGAAGTGGAGAGATTTAAAAATAAGATGCTACACAAAAACACTAGCGCGATCACGCCTCGAGCCCGCTGCTCGCGTCAATATGACGCTCTCAAAAAATACTTCTTAACAACAGCATTGTGTTGTTAAAAAACAAGAACGCATCACGAGAAAAAACAAACCGCAGACTACTTTTGAAAAACGAAACGCAGCACGCGAGTCAGCCGAGACACCCTTTCCCTTTTGCGCGGCGACGCGAGCTACGTTTTTTCTCTATCTAAGTAGGGGTTGCGTTTTTTTACCGCGATGCTTCATATAAATTAATAACCGAACGTGGTCATAATCTGCCGTTCGGAACACTTTCGGCTTTGTTATTTTTTTATAACTGCTCATTTGTTTTTGTGCGGCGAAGTAGGAAACGCAGCGGTTCTTACGTCCGCCCGCGTGACAGGTGTTACGCGTTGTTTCACTAACATATTGACATTTAAACTTCTGAAATTGAACTAACTTACTTACTTACAAATAGGTACACTTATCACTATCGAAGTGAATTGGCTAATAATTTGCGGTTAGTTTAAAACCTGCATGATTTGAAAAGATTTAGCCAAGTTTATAGGCCATATAATTACCACCATTATCGCCTTGGAAATGTGAAGTACAATTGTTGTTGACATTTTTCCTGAAACAGTAAAACTTTTCTTTGAACAAATTAATAAACAAATTATGAATATCACTATTAACATAAAATAACAAAGTAATAGAATTACTTTAGTAAGTGCACATTGATAAATTTATTTATTTAAATAAATTAAAAAATTGTATTATTTATTTGTTTATTTATTTCACCAAATAAATAATAGCTTGCAACGTAAAAAACAAAATTAGTTGAAAGAAAAGGAGTTGTGCACCGGAAGACATTCCAGGAAACGAATGTGCTTAAGCTAATAATGTGTAAGATGGCCGTTTTTGCCCACATTCTGACACGCAACTGTTGCAGTCGGGATTCGGGAAGCGAAACAAACCACGCGCCAATATCCTGATCACTATCATTAAACCTACATTAAAACTAAGGAAGGCCGCAATTTTGCAGGGAGGTCTGTTTAATAAAATTGGTATGGTACTTACACATTAATTATGAAATAAAAAACTAAATTTGCCCACATGCTAGTAAAGGACGAAAAAGAACATAACTTTTTACTAAGCAGTTTAATAAAAAAAATTAAATTTACTTAAAATTCACCATATATATAGGTCCTCTGAGTGGGTTGCCTATAATACCTACAAATTTTTCTTCTTCATTTTCAATACCTACTTATGTAGTTTCCGCTTTGCGTTATATCTTCCATAGGTATGTCCGTCGCTTTTTGTTCTTTTATACAGATTTTGCATTGACACATAGGCATTGCGAATGGTTACAGAAATAAATTTACTGATATAAAGAAATGAATGTATAAAATGTATGTCACAAAGGGAATCTATAGACTGAATAAAGCTTTAAGATGTATGAATCTGGACGGGTAGGTAAGCAAATACGTGAATGCATTGGACTCGCATTGTGACTGCACACGTGTGTCTTTACGGCAGTGGGTTAAGACCCGATTCGATTTTTGGCAACAATCGATTTTCGCGCTCTGTTTATTCTTTTTGGATGATACTTCAACATTCTAAAGTCTCACTTGAATATTAAAAATAAGAATCACACAATGTTATAATGAAGCGACATCTTTTAGCACTGTCTGATTTAATTTGTGTTGTGTTTTAATATGTGTTTTTAAAACACAAAAGTTAAACAAATAATCTTATTAAAATTTTAACAATTCAACCTATTATAATTCGGACTTGTAAATTGCTAGTACTATTTATACCTCTAAAGAAAATATCTAAATAAATGTACAGGTTACCTAAGAGATTTTCTTGAGCCAAAGCCCGAAGCTTATTCTCCGAAAGGTCGAAACTGAAGTATACATTCGGTAGGTAGATGCTTGTGGCTATCAAGTATAGTGAAAAAAGAATAAAATTCCATAAATTACCGTTAATTTACAAATTGCTTCAAAAGTTGAACCAAAAAAGATAATGTCATTCCTTCCAGCACTCCATTTCCAAGTGGATATGAACTGTAGCAATAAAAACCGCCCGCGCTGTGTCACGATCACGCAAAAACTTGTATTTTGATAGCGGCCCCGCAACCGCCGGCCATTGTCGCGACCAACTTTGATTATTGATTTTTACGCTAAATAATCTCTTTTTCAAAATTTCTATTGATCGCAATACTTTTCTTTAACATTTTGATATAGAGTTTACAAAGGAACGTTGTAACAATACAATCATTAATAACCCGTATAGAACTTGTCGCGATTTCAAGTTTTATGACATAAATTTAATAGAATGAGTATTGTGAATTTAAATACAAGTAAATTTACCCACTAACTTTAAATTTAAACGTGTATATAAAGTAAAGGTAATGAGTAAATTGACTGTTGTTTAGCATTGCTTCCTATTGGAAACAGAAATTAAAATTCTTTGTCAAATAATAAGTAAAACTGCTTTCAAATCAAATAATAATAGTATTATCCATATAATACCAATGTTTTGACCAGCATTCAATAGATATACTAAGATACCGACTCTAAGACATTTTTAAGAAAAGAGTGGTAGCGATAAAAACAAATTTCGCGCAAATTTGTTTGCTGAGAAAGTGTAATCCCTTAATCCTTCAGTATCAGTTGTCAACAATGCGTAATTGTCAGTGGCTGGTCCAGTGTCTGTGGTCGCCGCCCAAACACATCTGACAAAAGAGTTTGTTTGTGTACTATTACCATTAGTTGTTTACAAAACCACTGGCTACTGGTTTTGTAAACATTTAAGCCGTTTGTGATCTCCTTTCTTGTGTTTCGATAAAGGGACAAAGTGCCCGATAGCATGTTTAATGCTTACTTTTTATACATATGTGCATAAAAAGAAAACATGAAATTAACATTTAAGTAAGTTATTTAATCAATATCTGTAGGTATAATTGAAGAACTCTTAGAAACATCGTTTGGAAATGAAACTCTATCTTCGCGAAATCAGATTCCAATCAATTCAGAAAAATTCCATGAGTCATGGTTGTATTTTTTATTTTTGTGTAACTTCTTGAATATAATGTAGGTGAGATTATTTCTAATGATTACGTTTACAAAAACGACTCAGGATTTTAAACTTTTATAGATGCAGGCAGTATCATAGAAGTGTCTTATTGGATATGGCTTATAACTTCTAACTCAATAAGTTATTACCATTGCCAAATATCAAAAATCATTTAATCATATTCAGTATGCATGGAATATTCAATGATATTGATCAATAATAATTCTTTGTATTCTTAAACTAAATACCTTAGTCAGGTGTGCATGTGTTCAGCTCAGCGTTCTGTTTCATCTGCGTAACCTCACGGTCGCTGCTCAAGCGCAAAAAAAACGTGCAACGGGTGACGACAAAGGGAAACTTTTTTAATCGTCAAAAAAGAGTTCAACAAAGGCTTGATAACTCAAATGCGCTAACGGGCATGCAACTTGATCATCCTAACACCTTGATCAATGTGGGTTACTAGATGTAGGCGAAACCGGTACAACTGCGTTTGCTTTTTACTTGGATTGCTAAAAATTGACGGCTGCTGACGAAAGTTGACACCATCCGGTTGTCAGTTGTTTTTCTATTGCAATGTTGCGAGCTAACTGTAGATATTTCGCAAAATGGGGTAAAATAGTTCAATTGCAATTTTAAAAAGCAAGCAAGCATTGGTTGTTTAGATTGCACCTAAGATAGCAAAAAGTTACTGTGGACTCAAGTTCAGCTCAAACAATTATTCGCATAGAACATTTGAATTCTCCGCGTGAGGTAAAATGTATGAGGAACTAAAATGTAACAATTCATTTATTGATTATTCTTTTTAGTAAGATTGTAGTGTTTAGAAATTTGTAGAAAAAATTTAACCATTTTAATAATAGCAAATACAAAAACATCAATAAAGAAAAGAAAAATAATTGAGAACCTTATGGACCTTCTCAGTTAATTTTCAATTTTTAATTTCAATAATTCTTTCGAAATTGGAAATCTTAAAAATCTTTGCTATGAGTCGTTTTACTCTAAACTGTACAAAATAACGGACATTATACATTTGAAATATACGAGTATAGCATAATTCAGTCTTCTGAATATTATTACTAGATTATGCTCGAGTGCCGGGTGGTTACCAGCACCAATTAAAAAAAAACCACTCCTATAAACTTGAGATTATTTTTTTAGGCTTTGGGCTAGCAACCTGTCATTATTTGAATGTTAATTCTATCATAGAGCCAAAAACCTAAACGTGTCTTATCAAGACTGTTGGCTCTGTCTGAAAGTCATTTCAACACTGTGGGCTCCGTCTACCCCGCAAGGAATATAAACGTAACTATCTATATATAAGTGTACCTATCTATGTCTTGTGCAGTGTGAATCCTAGTGCTCCATTACACTTTTCAAGGAACATACATGCCAAAATTAAGCTATATAGAAGTAAGTACGTACCTATATGTTTCGGCTGTTCTTTCAATCAGTCAGTCAATCAATCAGTAGGTATTTTCACACAAGAAGTAGGTATTTTAAATAAACGTATATCAGGTAACCGTGGGTAACCCGCATATTTTTGCCTATATAAAAAGTCTAACTGCTTACTGGTATTGTTTAATATAAATACCTTTTTTATATTCCCCAAATGCCAAGAGCAAAACACTTGCCTTTAGATATCGACCTTGAACCTTCGAGATCAATAGCAGCCATTACGACAAGTGCACCATTACGCCATCAGCTGATTTCATGTTAGAGTTCAATGCACTTTCTATTGTTCTCTGATGGTGCATACAAAAAAAATGCATTAGAGAAAAAAAACCAGTCAGTCTATAGTGAAAAAAGGCTCAACCCTTCCGCCGCGTGGCAGGTACCCCATACACAACCCTTTACAAAAAACACTCGGGGACACGAAAGGGTAAAAAAGGGTTATTATTACGCATGCGCCCAAAGGGATCAGTGCCCTCGTTTCTCATTTTAAAATTTCTTGGCAGCACATTTGATTTGTATAATTTGAATATTTTATTAACAGTCGTAGGATTTTTCATCTGTTTTCAGATGTGAATTGAAAATACTTTTACGGTTTATATTACTTATGGAAATGAATCCACTTATAAATACTTGCATTCATAAATCAGATGATTGAATTTTAATAAGGCATAGGAATTAACGCTTGTCCACTAATAAAAATCCAAAACTATGCAAATACGACTAGAATTAAGAAATAGAATTGAGAATTGTGAGCAAGAACGTTTAGGAATGACAATTCATAGAAATAAAAATAGTTATATGTTATATTTTTTCTGTATTTGGCTATAAATGTATTCTTAGGTCCTTTTTCTGTCATTTTCTTATAAATTAACAATAATTTCAGTAGTTTAGTTTTAAATTGTATTTAATTTATTAATGACAGAAATAAAATAACATGGGCGGAAGTTAATACTGCGACACTCTAACTAGAAAAAAGGTAAAATCGTTACCTAGTTACATGAAATAAAAAAAGCAGCAATTTAACCCGACCTGTCGACTCAAAACTATAATAAGAACAAATTTAACGCGGACGACAAACGCACATAATTCGATAATAACAAACAGACGCAACGAAAACACGAACAAAGCTACCATAGCGCGGAGTGAAACTATAATTAAGAAAGATAAATATCGTTTATTACTGTTAGGAAAGTCGATTAGAAAAAACTACCCCTTTCACCCCACAATTTGTAACCCGTGCAGTGGGCGCCGCACAGCGCTGCCCGACACGCATAAAAAGTTACGGCTCAGACACAATGTTATGGAGACCACTTTTTAAGGAACACGTTTGTAGTTTTCTTTTTGACGTATAATTAATTTATAGATTAATGTTTAATCTTCGATATAGGTTAATTATTTTAAGTATACCTTTTCAGACCCTGAAATAATATTTGTGATAAAAATATCGGGGACAGAAGTACGGAGTAAACATGTTACTGCTTGTACAAAATGATAAATAATACCGATTCTTGAATTACTTATAATAAGACGAAATTACAATCAAGTAATTACAAATTTATACACAAACACCAGTGTTTTGAAACCACATTTTCTAACGGCTAGGGAGCTTCTCCTAACTCAAGTAAACTAAAGTGTTTGTTCTGTGTTTAGGTTTTTTGAAAAAGCTTTCTCTGTATCTGCAAGCACAAGAAAAAATGTTACAGTTACATAACGCTTTTCCATAATAATAGAATCATTATCGAAAACAGAAGAGCGGGCAGCTGATTTATTGGACGATAATGGTCGCTGTCATAAATAGCTTTTTCTAATGAACTTTTTTATCGCGTGCGCTGCACCGGGCGCACCAGGCTAGATACGCAGCTTTTTATTAATGCACTGTTTCAAATTATGTATGCACTCTCCGTGTTTTTGTGTTGAAGAAAAAACGAAGTACAAAGAAAAGTAATTTATTAGCTATATTTTATACAATTACAAGATTTTATGTATACAATATAATATATAAACATGTAATTAATACTTTATTACTTACTTTTTTACTTATATTACAACTGAGAAAAAAAAGGCAAACTATAAACTTAAAAAACAAACAATTCAATGAAATTGCGGAAATAAGGATGTCAAAGCCAGCCGTCACCCACATGTGGCCTGACCTTGACAAATGAATCCGCGAATATGAGGCCGTCGATCACGATTTATTGCAAAGAGTGCAGTTATTGCAGTATGTGGTCGGTATCCGCCGATGCCGCGCTGTTCCGCGCGAGATGGCGAACTCCCCGCGCCCGCGTGTCGGATACATTTTGCACACACGCATAATTTCTTCGACGATGCCGCGGCCTTAAATCGACTTAAAAATTCAGCATTTCTTTCCCCGTTGAAAAAAAGAGTTAATATTGATCGTAGATTTCTCGTCGTGGGGTGCAGCGGCCGGCTGAGTCACCCCACGGTTTTTTACTCACCCTAAGTTATATTTTTTTGTAAAGCCCCCCTCTCCCCCTGGCCCGCTTTAAAGGATGAGTAGTCTCTATGGAAACGGCTCGATCTAATTTATAGGCGGGAGAAAGTACGGATTGCTTAATTAAGAATTTAAAATGTGACTACTAAGTAATTAATTACAAATTTCCAGTCTGCAAAGCTCGGGTACTTTCTTTCCTTTTCTTATGAAGACGAGGATTGTAACGCTATTAAGAATTTAATTAAATATGAAACAAAGAATTAATTGCTTTACGTAGCTGCCGGGCATAAGTTTCTGAGGAGTCAAGGAATTTAATTTCAGTGAAAGCGTATCTTTTTCGGCATTGCGAAAAATATTTTTATTAAAAGGATGCGTTAGTTTCTACTCACATTTGCATATCTACATTGAAAAGAACGATGCACCGGGTTATGAATACGCTAGGGGTCTTTAATAGCGGCGTAGAGCGAGGGCACGCGCGCGGGTTAAAAAACTGTGGGTCACGGGCACGGCCGCGTCAGTTGCAGGGTTTTTGTAGCGAGGAGTGCTCGCGAGCCTCGGCCCAGGCGCAGACGCTGAGCAGACAACATTATAGGTGAGATATCTTTATACTGACTGTTTTTTTTACAGGATTAGCTCACCATGTAAAACTAAACAAAAAAACTGTTGTCAATTGTAATCTAATAATACTTTTGGGTTGTTTCGACGCGCCCGAAATTAAACGAAATTAACGACGTCACGAAAGGATATTTATTTCTTTAAATTTTATTCACGTAAAATGTGCAACAGGTGAACTTAATGCAACAAAACATTCTCTGCCAGTCGAACCATTGGATCAAACTGAGATGAATGTACTAGTGCGATAACTGTAAAAGAAATAAATATAATAGTTTACGAACATAAATATATTTAAATAAAAGTACCTATAATTAACATTAATGTGAACAATAATAAGTCATCTAATATTTTTATCACTCAATTGCCGTTTATGTTTGGCTATGAAATATGATATCGATTTGTGGAAATCGCTGATCATAATAATTAGATCTTGCGGGTTAGGCGAAAAACAATGGCGACAATGCTGCCTAATGAGCCATAAAGAAGAAAACGATACGTAGAGCAAGGCGTAGACAAAAAAGGGCGCGGCAGGGGTGCGGGAGACGCGCGGGCGGGGGGCGAGGGAATGGCGGGAGAGCTAAATTAATTTGCGCGCTCCCGCCAAACAAAGGCACGCTAATGGAACGCGCCGAATGGAAAAAATGCCACCGTCCGTTCTCTGTTGACTTCCTATTTTTTGCAAATACAACCTTTGACTTTCCCAAATGAATAACATTACACCCGTCGAAGTTTGTCGGCGGTCGCTTTGTCCCGATTTAATGAGGAAGAAACCCCGATACTAGCCACGCGAATTCTTTAATTGCTCACTGAAAACAAAGTCTGTTTCAATTATGTTTGTGCGAAGTGAAAAGTTCTGATATGAAAATTATATTTCATTTCTATATTATAATTCTTTTCTTTAAGAATTGTGCCAAGGAGCTCGTTGAAATTTTATTAATAACACGCTTATTAAAAAAAGAATGAAGGTACCTACCTGTTCTTTGTAACTGAATATCATATATATATGTATGATAATAAGATTTACATTTCTAACAAATAAAAAAACGCTCGTAAATTGCTAACAAACAGAATGCTACGAAAGCGTAGCACTATTCGTAGCTCTCGTAGGCTTGCTACGAATCTGCTACGCTGTTCAACTTGCGCATATTACCGGACATTCCGATAATAAGATCTTACTTGCCGCGAGGAACGAAGAACTTATAACATAACTATGGTGTTAAATATTGGTTAGCAGTTTGCTTGCTTTCATTGTGTATCTTGAAGGTATAACTCGACATCGTATAAACTTAAATGCTATTTTTATTATACCTACTTTGCAACCATTCTTGGATTTCCCGATATTACTGATATATTATTCTATATCGTATAACAAATACATGTTGTACTTAGTTGGTTCGTTGTTAATAATGTGGTAATTTGTGTTATTAAAAAATATTTGACCATATAATAAAAATATTTAAAAAAATAATTTATTTAACAATTTTTTTCAACAAATAGGCAATATGTAGAATTTATTGAGAAATACTAAAGCCCGAGTGAATTAACATAACACACCCTTTTTGTGCATCCTGCAAGACGGTGGGCTAGGTAAGTTTGATTTGATTTAAAATTTGATTTTTTTCTTTTTAATTAAAAATATGAGTAAAAAGAAAATTTTTATCATACTCGTATTACTTTTTAATTTAGTGGCTGCATTTCTAACAACAATTTAAAGAAAGTCAAGGATATGTTTAGCCAATTTTAAATAGATAATACTGTATGACATTACTTTGTTAATAAGAATATATTTAGCCAAAGTCTGTCTGACGGTAAGATAATCAGAATGCATGCGGTTCGGGACGACCCGGCGTTATCTTGCCGACTCGCGACCTGCTGGAAACAATGAGCGATGCTTATCTAAACGCACTCCTCTGCTCATCTTTTGTCGCGAGATCAAATTAATGCGTCTTCCATTACTCCGGCGCGATTTATACGCACCCAATTAAAAGTTCCGAGCGCTGAAGACGAGAAATTAGTGGAATACGCTCACATTTATCAAGACATCAACATTGCCTGCGCCACGCGAAACTTCCCAAATTTAAATTAGAGACGATTTTTACAGCAACCTCCCGTGGGGGTGGGGGGGACGCTACCCTTTCCTTATAACGAGGAAGGCCTCATGCATTTTTATGTGCTTCTTTTTTCGTCGGCGTTTTAAACAAGGGGGTGAGCGTGGGGTGCCCGGGGTGAAGTTTTTTATTCGCGTCTTGATAAGTTAGGGTTGAAATTAGACGTTCGAGTTTCGCTCGCGGAATTCATAATGATGAAAATTAATAAGTTTTTCTTTGGAGGGTTCTTCGAACTACGAATTTCAAAGAATATCTACTTACACCTGCCTATCGCCACCACACGTCGCTAGTGAAAATGTTAATTTTTCCTAAAGAAAATTAGTTAATAAATTATTGTATAATAAATCACAAAGTCCTAAACTTAGTAATGATAAATGTGTTCACTCTTTGTTTTCTTTACTTAGCAGTAACGTGGCCTTTTACTCAATTAAAAAAGATTCCCTAGTCTCCTCGTAACTTAATGAACTCAGCGCCGTTATAATATAAATGTTTTAAAATAGAAAAATAAACCCAAAAATGGTGAAACCAGTATCGATATTGATAACTATGACGGCATAATGGTAGGTTGTATTTAAATGGGTATATATAACCTATTTAAGTTGTAAAACAATTTTACTACTTAAACTACTTATTTTATCAATTTGCTTTAAGTAGCATTGCTTCGGAAATATTTGGATTTGGATTTCTATGATTGCATAGGTATATATTTCTCTTTCGAGTTTTGTATCAACAAGCATATCCCTTTCATTAAAAAATCTTCTCATACTTTTTCATCATGTCTTTTTTGCATAAAAGAATCTTTGACTTTTTGTTTTTTAGCTATTTAAGAAAACATAAGAATGTGCTTGTGAGCTTTGTGTTAAAAGTAAGTAGTTGGAGTAAAATCAAAAAAACAGTTAGTGTTTACACAAATAAATAAACATAAGTACAATTCTGACACAACAATGGAAAAATTTTCTGTAACTCGGCAAAAGGTCGGGAAGAGCACAGATTTTCTGCGATTTACCCATTCAGGTGACATGCGAGTGAGAAACGCATTCGGACATACGTGAAGTGGCGGGTGTGCGCGCGTGTGTGGGGTCACATGCGGACACTTGTTGCGCGCGTGTGGGCATGCGCGCTCCACACGCCGCCTGCTCGTGGTCAAACCACGCTGCTCCTTGTTCCACTATCTTCATTGATACTCAGGCAGTGTTGCTACACACAAGTTATGTGACAAATATTTTCATTCATTCATTTCATTTCTGATCAACTACTCAACAAACATAATATGAATCGTTTAAAATGCCTATATAATATTTTTCATAACCCTGCGTTCACAGTCCTTAACAAGAGTTATTTTATAAATACATCAAGATAAAGTTTGTGTTGAACCACTCAAATTAATGAAAAAAGTTAAAATATAAATGTTTAAATATTAAACAATATGCCGTAATGAGAATTTTAATCTCCAAATTGATGACTCGTATTTTATCAAAGTTATAAATTGGATGATTCAGCAAAGGCAGTAAGTCAGATTTCAGCAATTTAGCGAATAAAAGAAAGTCATTAGTCCAATCAATCTGGACGAGGGGGCGGGCGATCTCCAGAGCTGGGCTCGTATTATAATTCGCGTCTAATAACATCGTTAACAACGCACATTAAAACAAAACAAACAGCGACGAGGAGAGCGGCGCGGGCGCGGGGCGCCATCCTTCCTCGAATCCGTGTCATTAATTTACGTAATGCGTAGGTACGCGCTATCCCCAAATATTTAAGAAGCCTCCTCCGGGAGCGCCCGTTCCTCCACTATCCCGTCCCCGCGCCTCCCGCCACCCTGCAACCCGCCTGCCGAGAATTATGGCGGCCGCCTTGTAATTATATTTTTTAATTTATCTTCCTTAGCGAATACAATGGAGGCGCCACCCCGCCACCGGAGCGCTTCCTTCTCATGCTGAATATTGTATCAGGCCGCTGAAAAAAGGAAAGGACGCTTTAATTACAAGCGAGAGAGCGGCCGGCATTACGCGCTAAATATTTTATGTTGTCTCTTTCTGTACGACCGCTGCCCGCGCTCCCCGCGCCGCGCCTCCTTCTGTCCTCAATAATTAAAACGCCTATTAACTCATTCTTCTTCAGGTGGCCCCTCATTACTTTCCCAGTAAAAAAAACCTGGAATTACACATAACTTCACTAATTATATGTATACTAATCAGACACATTCATTATTACTGCCTCGTACCGAAATCCTTTGTACCGTACAAAAATAATTATCAGGTAACTACTTATGTGTGTGTATTAGAAAGCGGTATATCAATTAATTAAAAAATATATCATGCAATCCGAAGTCCACCAGATTACAGTTTATATTCTATGTAAATCATTTAACGGTTACCACTTAGGAAACAAAAATCTTGTAATAAGTTTGGGTGGATTAAAAAAAAATATTTTGCTTAGTAACATAACGGTTCTTGAGTAAAGATGCAACCTGAACAAACTGCGAGAACATTTATTAGTACTTTTATTTAATGATGGAAGTTGAACATCTTACGTTTCG
The DNA here is from genome assembly GCF_032362555.1 of Amyelois transitella. NCBI lineage: Eukaryota > Metazoa > Arthropoda > Insecta > Lepidoptera > Pyralidae > Amyelois > Amyelois transitella. The sequence continues at coordinate 4,846,009 of NC_083509.1, forward strand.
TAGCACATCCGTAGCATAAGAGTCGTAGTCGTAGCAGCCGTCGCTTTGAATCGAGATGAGTCTTGTCACTTTCGTCAACCCCACTCCTTCAACTGACTCAACTATATAACTATAGGTTCAGTTTTTTGTTTGTAATTTGCAATTGCAAAGCAAGAAATATTACCTAGGTTTATCAAAAAAATATAAGTCTCATTGAATTTTTTAAACTATAGTAATCGGTACTGTTGCCTAAATTATCGTAAATAAAAATGAGAAACAAAAGCTATCGGTATTTCTTTGCGATAGATAATACTAGAGATACTATTGATGTTTATATCAATACCATCGACATTGTGAATAGTTTTCAAGTTGCAAGGATACTCAAAATTTCGCTTTTTATATAAACTTAAGGTTGTCTTCGTTATGATACTTAACTCATAAGTATATAGTATTCGATCATCAATACCATAATAAAACAGTAAAAATAAATTTCTGTACATTGACTATATTTACCTAAAAACAAAAGTAGGCCATGAAGAAATAGTAGTAGAGTAAAAACTTTGAAAAAATCTGTCTGTTTGCCTGTATGTCTGTTTGTTTGTACGCGCTGCACATTCGCACTTGTAGCAAAACATTATATTATCAAAGTTAAAACAAATTTAAGCCAATAAAAATTAACGCTAACCACACGCTAACCAATACAAAATATTAACTTGATGAATAGCTTTTGTGACGTCACGTCATTCGGTGAAATAATCGCATACACGATTGAGCGCCGACGGCGAACGAGGCCCAGTGGGTTTTGCGACTTATCTACAACATGCTTCATAAACACCATCACAATTTGGAGTAACAAACAATACGTATAAATAATAATATATACGTATTGTTGAAGAAAATAGCTGTAACGAATATAACAGTAATTATGCATATATAAACATTTATATATACACAATTCTTTAATTGGATTGAATGTTGATTAGGTAGGAATGAATTAATTTTAAAACTCTTTATTATATTCCGCAGAAGTATTTTTTACAAATAAATAGTTATAGCATTTTTTGTCTTCATTATTAATTATTTCAGGCGGTATTTTGTTTATAATATATTTGGTAATAAATTGCGTGTGTTTCTATTATCATAAAAGTTTTAATTATAATGAAAAAATAAAACACCTAATGCATGTTCCAGCTATTCGTGTCTTTATATGTAACTACTGAAGAACTGACACTCCGTTCATAACAATAGTTGGTAAGGGTTAAGATCGTTTTGTTTTCGTTTCTCTATATCAAATCCAGAGCCAAGGAAAAGGCGCACCTCGGGCTCCTCTCCAGAGAGGTCAGGATGTAATCAAGATTTTTACCACATCAAAAATTAAGATTGATTAAATAGTTTTAAAAAGATATGGTTTTCATCAATATTCTTTTCACGTATATTTTAGAATTATGTAACTCAAATAAAGAAGTGAATGCGACAATAAGTTCAAAGAATAGGAATGAGTTCAGATAAGATAGATAAGCGTAGCTATAGGTGAGAGCGCGCTTACCTACACGTTGATTTATTGTTGAACAACAGTCGCAAATTAAGGCGGATTCCGCCGCGCGGACACCCGGGGCTGCAGTACTTAGCGCGCCGAGACAAAGTATAAAGCACCCCCATCCACCCACTGAAAAACGTCTCTAATATTCTTTTAGAAACGGTGGCATTTACGGGCTATATTTTATCCTGAATTTGCATACGCTCCTTTTTTCGTACCCGTCCTCTATTTTATGGGAGAGTATTTTTTCATCCGGGGGTTAAGATACAAAAGGGTAAAGCGCGGGAGCCCGCTCCGATAATTAAATTGCACCGTATGATGTGCGAGCGTGGAGTAAAAACTGTGCCCCACAATCGCGAGGCGACTGTCGCAGATCACGGATACTATAGTAACCACTTTTTGCCTCGCACTCGCCGCCTTTGTATCCTCGGCTTTATTATTGTTTCACGACACATTAAATTCGACAATTAAGCGATTAATCTCCCGAAATGTAATTCTTTGTCTTGCTACTGCTGAATTTGTGTGTAAATATATTTTTCCTTCATATCTGAGTTCACAGTAATAATGTTGATTATGTTAATTATGAATTATTTTTTAAAACTGACAGTTGTGAATAGTGGTATCAGTGGATGAATGAATTACTATATATTTAAGTATCTAGTCTATGGCAGATTGTAGACATAAAACTTGAAACGAAATTATATTAACTTTCAATAATTAATTGAACGAGTATATTAAATGAATTAATTCTATCAGTCTGACAATTAAATTGTCATTTTGAGATAATAAAGAAATAGAACTTAAGTATATGAAGCCCGTGTTACATAAGCGTGTAACAGGAACTTATAGTTGCTAAGGCATAACAGTTTCAAATCAAATCTGTCTATTAGTTCCAGGGATTAGCCTATACAAACATTTATACAACAGACGATTTTTTCTTATTCATGTCCTACTACTTTTGCTTAGACGACACTTATTTTCTTTTTAAACAGGTAAGTATTTAATTACGGAACACACTTGAGTACTATTTACTTAATTAATATTTTATAACGAATCATGTCTTGCCAGGAGGAGTCCGTCAACGTCAGTACAACACAAAATGTTTTCTAGATTTAACTGTACTTTACTCACTAACATTTTTATTATTCTTTTCTGAAAACGGTCCCAGACTTTGGAAGAAAATTCTTAATTAAAATAAAAGGATTCAGCGGAATCGCGGGTCCAGTTTATAGCGGCTCTAGTTGATGGACTCCTACCAGTCATGATAATTATAAATTTAACTAACAAATTAGGAGAAGTCTTACCCAGCTCTAAGTCAAATTACCATAATTGCTAATCAAATGTTGGTAGGAGTAGCCGGTGTTATTCCTCTCTAATTACAAATTCTAATTCCCTCTCTTGTTTCTGGGGCTCTTTTGAATTTGTAAATTATTGTCTTTTGGTTTGGTACTATCAAATGAATTGTCAATTAGGAGCGGTTCGGACGCTACCAAACTTTTAAAAAATACTTATCTAGGTGTCGTATGTAGGTACTAAGTAAAACATATTTTACATCGTCTTAGAAAATTTAAATACGTACAAAATTATATGAGTTCATTTTACGAGTGCCCTATAGAGTACTTATGAATTAATACACGATACCTATATTTTCAACGTAATAAACGAACTGATAAGAAATGCTGTAAATTTGTTTGAAGTCTTTCAAAGAGGATTTTCTTGAAAGGAAAAATCGTCAAAAAACTTAATAACATTAAAAACATTTTCAGTAAGCACCTGCCCATTCGGAAGCGACGTAGCGCGCGATTTTAATTCTATCACGAGTCTACTTATAAATAACACGCCTCCAATTAAAAGAGCGCGACAGCTTTGAAAAGCGGAATGAAGGAAATTATAAGAAGGTGGGGAAATGTGCTCGTGTTTACGGAAACCTCCTCCGGCAAATATTATCGCGAGACGAGCGCGATCAAATATTCAGACGGCGCGCGAAGGCGGCAGGGCGCGGGACGCAACCCTCTCCAACTTTCAAGCCCTTCCCTTTGCACGCCCTACACTAATTACGTTTAGAGTTCTTAAGCGAAATTACTTAGGCCCCTCGCCACCCGCCCGCCTCGCGACCCCCTTCCGGAAATGAGGCGCGCTGGAAAAACAAGAAAGAGGAAAGCGTTATATAAGAAAGTCGCTGTCTTTCACAACGTCCTAAATCTGGCCATTCTCTAAAAGATGTTGATGTAATGATTTTTTCTTCATTTTCGCGAAAGTTCTCTGTTCATGACCGGTTGCTAAGTGAAAAGCAATTAAAGCACGGGCGAGTGATCTCCACCCCGGGCGGGAGGCCACCCTGCGTCTTACGACCCGATCAACAAAAATATAATAAACATGAGTTTTTTAGTGGATTAAATTATTTCAGTAAGCATGATATGTATTTCTAATTAGATGGAAATCATGTTGATCCGGATATCATCGGTAAATAAGTATTTTTTAATCTGACTAGTTCTCTGTGGGGAAAAAAAATAAAAGTAAAATTCGAAAGTCTGTCAAAAATATAGTTCTAAAAGATGATTTCTAAAAAATTGTATTTTATTTAAAATTGTTAAAGAAATAATTGAAGAATGTCAACAGCAGCCGCGCGCGGGCACCAGCGAGCCCCGTTTCCGCACCTTTCATGTACCCAAGGCTCAGTTTAATTTCCTAATTTTTCTCCAATAACAAGGCAGTCCTCAGAGACTTTATCATCTAATCGGAAGCGACCGTCAGCTTCAACATCTATACATATGTTCGAATATAGCCACCTAAAAAGGCTCGATAATTTCCTGTGAATGGTTTTGAAGACATTAAGGTAATATTAGGAGATCTTTTAATTATTAAAATGGTTAATTATCAAAACTTGCCTATATTATTTTATAAAAATATATAATATAATATTTAAATTATGTTTATTATTTTATATAATTTAAGTAACATTTGATGACATTTAAGCAACTTACATAACGGTGACTTAAGTGAATGTAAGCCTACCTACACTACGACATACATTGTTGGTCAGGTATGTCGTAGTGTAGGTAAGTTATAAGTAGTTTTGAGTAAGTTTTTGCGACAATGAACTGTGTAAAATATTTAATTGAAACAAATAGAGCATACTCCACTCTACAACTAAAGTATGCAAATTTTAATTTATGTTACCAAAAGAAGCCATTTCCCTGATGTTCGTTCGCTTGGCACCAAGACCACGAAGCGTCGCAAAATTACGAAACAAGAGAGGGAAACTTGCGGCTGTTTAATGAGATTTAAATAATTAATGAGCGTGCAAAATTGGTTTCTTTTTTCAGAAGCGGCACCAGAGTGCTTCGGGGGATGTGATGAAAAACAAGCCATAATTGAAACCCCGTCCGACGGGACACTGTCGCTGTCGCTAAAATATATCACAATAGATTAAATACGATATTACACAGCGAGGGACTCCCCGCTCTTCATAATTCATAAATTAAAATTTTAATTGCCATCGTCGTAAATTTGCTAAGACAACAATTATTATAGACGAAGGTACTTAACACTGAAATGAATTTTTACGAAGAGGGGAAACTTTCGACAGAGCGAAACTAAAAAAAATAATGTAACCGTTACATTTACGTAAAAATAACACTAAAAATAAGATTTTATCTCAAATATTCAATTTAACAAAATTAACATATTGCTTAGCGATGCATGCCTGCAATCAAACGCTTCAATCGTAGAAATCTCGAAAATATAAGGTATCAATGGAGCGACCGTTACAATTGTCACACACGGTTGATCTCAACGAAAATTTGTGAAAAGTAGCTTTTTACTTAAATCATGATTTTCACTTCGCTGACTTCATTTTAATAATCAATCGTGAAATCTTTGCGGGATGTGGAAAAGGAACAATGTCTGCATTGAGCAGTTTCTTCGTTGAATTCCCAGTTGTATTCAAATGATCGTGATTGACATCTCGCCGGGCGGTCAACCGCCAGTCGTTTGGCAAGAAATCGCCCCTTCCGAATTGCTTCCGTACACAATCCCATTGTTGCCTTGACCACGATAAATGTGATTGTAATCAAATGTAGAAACTATTGAAAATCCATTCCCCCAATCAAAATTTGACGGTTATCCTGGGAATAACTTATTCTATTATTGTAACTTAGAAAAAAATACTTTAGTGTTACGATTCTATTTACTAGTAAATAAAAAATAACGCAAATGCTATGAGTAGGTACATAAATATTTATTATTTGTATTTATGTTAGTATATTATTATATTATTTCTAATAACACAGCGACTTGCCGCTTTTTTATTTAATTACCTAGTTCCTTTATAGTTTGCCGGTTGACTGGAAGAGATCCCTTCATGGGATAAGTCCGCCATTGCAAGTTATTTATTTCTGTTATAACTATGTTCTATTTGTTGTAACTTTGAATTTCAGTGCAATAAAGGTATTACAAACAAACAAACATATGTTCTAAGTAACCAATTGTAATTTTATACTCCAGCACAATGGTGGATGGTGAGCTTGTGTTTTTGTACGACCGTCACTGCTCTGTGAAAATACAAGTGATACTCGTATGAGTAGACTTAAAGCTCTTACAGTGAATGAAAACATCGTTTCATGTTCTTTCTTCATATTCAGGCACAATTCAACTGGATAACCAAACCATGGTCCAATCTGGGTTAAGTTTCCTCGCAAGGTAGATGATGTCAGACGCGAATTTTTTTGTGTAAAAACCTAATTTACCCCCTATAGAATCGCGGTCACATTTGGACCATGGGCTTCTCGCTAGACAGATGAGAACACTACGAGGACTGAAACCAGAAGATGATAAGAGCTTGGGTCATGAATAAAAAATACTTACAATTGAAATAAACAATTTCTAAAATACTGCGATTTGTTTTTTTTATATACTAGCTTTTCCTGCGACTTTGTCCGCGTGGAATAGTTATTTTGGGCATCATTGAAGCCCTCATGGATGAATAATTTTCCCCGATTTTTTTTACATTCTCCATTATTTTTTTGCTCCCTATAGTTGCAGCGTGATGTTATATCTCGATAAATGGTCTATTCAATGCAAACATTTTTCAATTAGAACCAGTAGTTCCTGAGATTAGTGCGTTCAAACAAACAAACTCTTCTACTTTATAATATCAGTATAGATTCATTTGGGTTTACCGACGTACGTACGTAACGTCTTATTAGCTTATGACCAGCAGTGGTTAAAATACATTTTTTCTTCCTGAACCAGATCCTAGAACATTATTTAGGTTAAACTACTGTGCCACAAAAGCACTGTTTATTATTTATTATTTTTTATAATAATCATAATCTAGTTATTACTTAATCCTAAGTACTTACATCTAAAACGGAAATGCAATGCCATTAAATCGGCAGCTACAGGAATTAAGCTAATATTCAAACAAACAAACTCTACCATTATTGTACATATAAATATATAGATTTAACATTATACCTTTTTTTAATATCTAATATTAATGTGAAAAGAATGATCCCCGACGCCCCACATTAACTGAAAACCGTCGGACGCAGTGGCACAGCTCGCGTGCGGTACTTGTGCCACCCCGCGTCATTGCGCCAACAAAAAACGTGGTAGATTGTTTACCTCACTTTTTACCTTTTTTAAAACTCCTGTTTAAAGTTTTTGTCGTGTTTCGGCAGCGGCGCACGCGGCCGCCGCTTTTTAAAGATCTCATTCATGCGACGCATTCCCATTGTCACGAATGACGGTGATTTGATTCATTTTTAATGTTTACTTAAATGTAGATAATCGGTGGAGTCTGATGCCGCCCCATTTTTATAGCTCAATTTGTTGTATTTGACAAACTATCATTTGTACAGTAATAATAGTTAAACTTAGTTCAGGGATTTTAATTTGAATCGCAAAGAAAATCGTAAGAGTTCTGAAAGAAAAAAATTATGTGACTTTTCAAAGACGCGTGACTTAATGTATGGTATGTAACATTTCATTACAAGGGTTATTAGTTCACGCTAATTTAAACATAACACATTTAAATTACGTAAAATATTTAGTTATAACTTTAAAAAAACTACATTTTTATATTTGTTAGTGTATAATTGACCAGTTAAGTAGTCTGAATAGGTGAAATGAAAACACAGCAGTATAATATCGATCATTTATTAAAGGTTTTAGTTAATTATAAAAGAAACAAATAAATAAATCAAACTTATTAATACTGAAGTGCCTAAAGTATACTGACAGTAGCTAAAATGGAAATTTTAAGTTAAATGCAAAGTCAAAATAGGCTAAGGTGGAATGAGCTTGCGATTCTAGTCAGAAATTTAAAATTCATATACATGTAGCTATATGCTCATAGCGATTCGGGGAATATTATTTAATACTTAAATATATATTAAACTATTTTGATGACACTGATTTAGTTATGGGTAAAAGAATTTAGTGTGTAACTGGAAAAAATAAATTTAACGCTGGTGTTTTAAATAAATTCAAATGTCTAGTTACCTTTACCCATGTAATTCACACTAATTATGTCCAATAAATAATTCTATTACTGCTTTTTTAGGTTATACAAAACATAAAAATCAGATAGATTATATAAGTGTATTGCATACATGTAGTATGTCAATTTAAAACACTCTGTTATCAGTGATTACATTACAGTAGATCAACAAAAAAAATATTCAAACCTTGAACCTAACTTCTTATATTGGCAATAAATACCACAAATAAAAAAACTACATTATTTTGGGCTACCTAAAATAGATTTTATATTCAATTTTGCTATTCGTATTAAATGATGGGAGACTTTCGTAGACACAAAGAAAGACTCTTCCAAAATTGAATAAAAGCTTAACTGGGCTGTTTGGGTTTCAGCGTTGATAAAACCTACTATACGGCGTTCACATTTATCAGCAGGTGTTGATGGTAGCCAGGTACTCGTTATACTTCTTCTCTTGGGCCAGTTGTAGTTTTTGCAACTTCTTTACGAGCCCTTTACTGAGCTCTTTGCCTTCGTGGTCGTGTGTTGGTAAGCCCTGAATAAAATAAAAATAACGTTTTGTAGTGTAATTTGTTTAAACACAGACGTTCTACACAACTCATATTTTTATGGAAAAGGTATGTGTGTGTGTTTGTGTCTATTCTATCATTGAGTGAAACTGTTAACCGTGGCCTATCAGTCTTTTGAGACTGTTCGCTCTGTCTTCCCCACGTATCGTGACTGTATGTATGTATGTAATCTAGGTAAATTATACTGATGTTTATATTACACTATAGCTTTTTCCTCGTGGTTTTACTGACGAGTACATTCCTCCATTGGGCTACAAGACAGACGGAAATTTCACTCAATCGTCCTTAAAATACCAAATCGTAGCCAGACAAGTACAGTCCGCGAACATTCAAAAGTAGTATAAATGGGTTTATCTTGGACAGGCAAGTAACACCTTCGTCTTCATCGTCACTTACCATCAAGTAAGATGGAAGACAAATGCCTACTCCTTTTATGCCTGCCTTTTACCGAAATTACAGCGACAACAGCACTTACCCTTCGTTCGCCTTTTTCAGTACTTCGTGGAAGACACTACACATGCCATTATTATTATAAGTGTGGGTATTATCTTTTGCCATAAAAACACTGACCTTATCATCAAACTTGGAGTATTTGTCAGTTTCGCGGCGGAACATCTCCGTGGGAGGGATTTTCTTCTGTTCATCTTTAGCGCGCTGAGCCTCCAGTAGTTCCTGCTTCTTCCGCTGTTTCTCTGCTTCTACTCTTTCCTTCTCTTCTCTCTCTTTCATGAGCTCTTCTTTGCTTACAAGCTTTACTACTGTGCGATCTGTAAAAGGATTAATGGTAAGACCTAAAATCTATAACAAAAGTCGTTACCCATAACATTGTGTCAAAAGTAAAAAAAATTATAAATATTTTTCTTTGAAATTCGCTTATTTTATTTGATAGATGAGCTACTTATATCTAATGCTAATAATATCAGATCAAACCGCTTTGAGCAGAAATGGTCTTATTTCGGCCTGCAGCAATTCTATCAGTATTCACTGTGGACAAGACTTTTTAGCTTGTATCACTTTGGTCATTTTATATTATCATCTTCCTTTTGGCGTTTAGCTGAAAAGCTCGGAGTATATTACCACTAGCGGTATTCCACGGAGCGCCTCCCGTCCGACCTGACGGAGCAACATTTGCAGAGGGAGTTAACCCATATTAGACTATGGTTCAGTTGCCGAAATATGGTAGTTTTTTTCTTTCTGTTCTCACCCTTCTACGTCCCCTCCCTATTCATTTTGAAATAAAACCCAGTGTGTCGTGTGTCTGCAGCGGCAGTTACCGGGCTTGTCCTCGAGCCGCACGCCCAGCGCCGGCAGCTCGCGGTCGCGCAGCGCGTCGCAGGCCGCCAGCACGTCCCCGCCGCGCCCGCCGCGCGCCGCCGACCGCACGCGCGCGCGGAACTCGCTCAGCACTTCTAGGTACGGCATCACCACATCTTCCACCTGCTTGGTTTGAATATATATTTTACATGAACAAAATTGGTAGCATTAGGTATATATGAATACTAAGTTTAATCAAACGTGAAAAGCTATTTTTTGGGATATAAAAATGTATTTTTAAAACTGTGCCGTATTGTTCCCGGAACTAAAGACAAGGACAACTCCATCTCTTTGCCATGGATTTCGTAAAAGGCAATTAAAGGATAAGTTTATATACTTGGGATTCTTCTTTAAGGCGATGGACTTACAACCTGTCATTATTTGAATCTCAATTCTATTTAATAAACCAAACAGCTGAACGTAGCCTTTCAGTCTTTTGAAGACTGTTGGCTCTGTCAAGCCCGCAAGGGATATCAGTAGACGTGTACATGTATATAGTTTTTTAAACATCGCATCTAGTCGCCGCAGCCACCAACAGGCGTGTCGACTCTTATCAAACTTAAGTTTCTGAATCCCTACGAAGTCGGTCACAATTCAATTTATTTATATGTTTAGATGTAGTATCCAAATGTTACATAATGTTTTGTTTGCTTGTTGTAATTTAATAATATTTATTCTAGAAAGACGTACTACAATAAAGTCTGATATGGCTCGAATAAATATGCAGTGTGTCGGTGTAGAATCTATCGACGGCGGGCAGTAGCGGCGCGGTGTGGAGCATGGGGCCGCAGAAATACGTCCGCGGCGCCAATTGATAGTCTTATGAACCCCTACTGGTCACAGCACTCACTTGCGATTGTAAACTTACAAAAGTGTAGTGAAAACTTTACTCACGCAAACATTATTCGTGTCTGATATCGGGAAGCCGATGCCTCCTCTTGGCCCCTCCACAGCCCCGAATATATGCAAGATATCGGTGACGTATCTAGCGGCGGCGGCCAGCAGCGGCGCGGGGCGGGGGGCGCTCTCTCGCAGGAACACGTGCGCCGCGCCCACTAACTCGCGCAACGCGTCTATCGCACTACGTGTGTCAATGTTGTCTGTGTGACAAGAGAGAAAAAAGAAATTTAACAAGTTTACCAGCCAGCTCTTGTCAATGAATTTAAAAAGAGAATTTTATAATATGTAGTGAACCATATCACTATATATTATAAAATCCCCCTATTTTCGATCTGTATGTATGCGCTAATCTGAAAAAGTAATTTTTTTTTACAAGTAACCCTGTATTTTCCTACTAGCTTTTGCCCGTAACCACGTCCTACACGTCAAATATAGTATTTCCTGTTCCCTTAAGAGCTTCCAAGCATCCGACATACCTAAGTGTCACATATATTAAGTTATTGTTTGTGTATTAATCATTTATACAAACATAAAACAGAACAAGTACAAGTGCACTCCTTCATGGTCAAATTGAGATAAGAATTGATTTAACTGCCTACCTATATTATATATATACATATATATATAAATGTTCATCGTACCACACGATACAACATTCCAATGGGTTTATATTACTAAAATTATTTTAACGTAAAACAACTATATCAATTTACTTTATCCTACTTATTATTTGTTCCAATTGCGTTCACTTCTTTGGTAATGCCGCGATTCGCTCGTGACCATGATACCGAAAAAAAAGGTAGTAGGTAACCTATAACTTATAACTATGTCAGAATACTTAAATCAACCGAAACATAGGCATGGCAAAGAAATAATTTTGCTATTATCGCTAAATTACCTAACTTATCCGATTATGTATTGATCGTTTCGCGAATAATGTGTATGAAGAATAATAAATGAGTTTGAAGTTTGCGTCGCTAAGGTAAATACTGACCACAGAGCGCGGCATGCACCTGTTCGCGGACGGCACTGAGCTTGTCGGCCAGCGCGCGCTCGGCCGCGCCCCAGCCGCCGCCGCAGCCCTCCGCGTACCCGCTACGGAGGGCGTCCTTCACTGTTAAAAAGAACTCCTGAAATTCAATGTTAACGCAATATTTAACAACAAAAATGTACAAAGTTTAAATAACAATTAACTTTAAGAATTTACGAGTAGACATCGTGACACAAGAGTCTGACTGCATTAAAGAAACACATCCTGGTGTCAGAAACCTAAATAGACACATGTACACACATCTTGTTCGTGGGAAAGGAGCAGATTATTGAGTCCTTCTCTCAAGAATGCCGACTCGATGTATAAATTTTGTAAATTAATTAAAGCAAACTCACATTAAACAGTTTTTCAGTCTGTATAGCCATCTCCATAGTATTCTCTGAGTAATCCAGCGTGTCCTTCCAGCCATGCAATAGGAAGGCGATGCGCAGCTGTCGTGCTGTGTGCCTCTTTAGTGCATCAGAGATCGTCACGAAATTCTTTAGGGACTTGGACATCTTGCAGCCAGCGATCGTGAGGTGGCCCGTGTGGAGGAAGTAGTTCACCCAACCAGGTTCATCGTAATGAGCCTGAAAGAGAAATAAGATACTTTATTTAAAAGATAATTACCATCGGAAACCTGTATGTGGTCAATATCGTGGTCTTTGGGACTTTGCCGTGTGATTTCCGGCACTTTAGAAGAGAACACCTCCATATCTTAGCTACTAGCTGTGCGATCGCGACTTCGTCCTCGTGGAATAGGTATTTTGGGCATCATTGAAACCCTCAAGGATGAATAATTTTCCTCATTTTTTTTCACATTTTCAATTATTTGTTTGCTCCTTATAGTTGCAGCATGTTATATAGCCTAAAACCTTCCTCGATAAATGGTCTATTCAACGCAAAAACAATTTTTCAATTCATACCAGCAGTTCCTGAGATTAGCGTGTTCAAATAAACAAACACAAACAAGCCGAAAGCTTTATAATATTAGTATAGATGGATGTTGTAAAAATTGACTAAGGGACAGGCTTATACACTTGGAATTCCTCTTGTAGGCAATGGGCTAGCAACCTGGCACTATTTTAATCTTGATTCCATCATGAAGCCATAAAGCTGAACATGTCTTGTCAAGACTGCCGACTCTGTCCCCACAAGGGATATAAACGCGAATGAATGAATTTATCTTGCTCTATGCTCTAAAGGTTGGCTGGAAGAGATTGCATAAGCGATAAGTCTTTGTACCATCTCTATCTGTTTTATGTTGTTTTGTATGTTTTACTCTTATAGTGCAATGCAAGAGATTTATCTATCTATCTACCTAATGTTGGGACATGCAATATACGAAAGGGATGACGATAGGTACTGAATGATAATATTCTTACCTCACTTTGAGCCAATTCATTGTCATGATGCGGGAACTTGAGGTCGACTCCTCCCGTGTGTATATCCAGTTTGGAGCCGCAGACGTCAGAAGCCATGGCGGAGCACTCAATGTGCCAGCCCGGGCGGCCCGCGCCCCACGGCGACTCCCACGATGGCTCGCCCGCCTTACTGCGCTTCCACAGGGCGAAGTCATTGGGCGAACGCTTTTCTCCAGTGTCATCGCTTAGGTCACCTTAAATTGTTCATTGTCACCTTAAACTTCAGGAAATGCCAATTCTCAGTACGATTTTTTACCAAATTGTATTAGATAAGCTTTTGCGCGGGATTTCGCTCCCGTGGGACATACCAGAAAAAAGTACCTAACCCATATATTACTCCCTAAACTCTATGCTATAATAACTCTAGTCTGGTAGTTTTTGAGTTTATTCATTACAAACATACAAAAATATTTAGCTTTTCTCTAAATAGAATACTTTTCTGGTTTTGAGTAACTGACAGACAGGCTACACACACACCAAACCATGGATCGAGAAATTTATAATCTAGCATGTAGGTATGTACCTTGCTTATGAGGTCTAGGGGTGTGCTAAGCGAGGACTTCTCGAAATTCGGACTGGAAATTAACAAGATTTTTCGTTTTCAACTGACAGATGACTAGAAAATATGAAGTAGTGGGTGTCCTAAGTAAGTCTATTAAGCATATTAGTCATATCCTAGTTCATAAATTGTAATAATGCCATACCTTCTCCCTCTTGTAACGATTTTGTGTCACCATATGCTTCAGGGACTAGTCTAGCATAGTGATGTTTGTCTCTGCTATCAAACTCTGCTACACTAAAGTAAACAGATCCATTTGATTCATAAGCTAAGCCATTATCTATTATTTTCTGAATATATGTTATGATTTGTGGAACATATTCACTCACTCTTGTTAATACATCTGGTGGTAAAACCTAAAAGCAAAGTGTAATTTATGGTGCAAGCTTTACAATGAAAATATATCTGAGAAAAAACATCAAATGATAAGTGTCTTACATTTAATGACTTCATATCTTTATGAAACTCATTCTCCCAATGCCTTGGCAGTGCTGTGAATATGGCATTGTCTGTGACAGTAGCTCCGTACTTGCTGTCCAGCCAATCTGATATAGGATCCTTGGCTGATTTAAGGAGCTCACACTTGGCTTCTTTTATTTGGTCAGCATCATTTTTCTCCACATGTGCTTTAAGGTTTTTAACTGCTGAAGCAACTCTAAAAACATATATGTTTGATAACTTTCATATAAATTATTATACAGCTATTTGGGTTTTGAAACTACTTATACATGCACTTCTGTTAAGTGGCCTCATTGATGCTAACATATTGAGGCAACGAATAAATGAATGAACAATAAAGATCTACTAGATCAAAAATAATTAATGTCAATTTGATAATCTTTGCAAAAATTTTTTATAGTTTGTGAGAGTAGGCAAAATATTTTAAGAATCTTATGATATATGTCAAAAATATTAAAGTTACTGTATTACATACTTGTCTAACATTTTCTGCATAGCATTCTTCTTATCAGGGTCAGCTGCCTGTTTAACTACTTCCTCATAATAATTTACTACAGATGTTGCATCATCTATGGTGTCATCTAGTTTTCTTGCTTCTTTTATATATTTTTCATACAAATAGTTCTGCCTTGCCCTTTTTATTATTTTGTCATCAATATCAGTGATATTCATTACATACAAAATATCATATCCAAAATAATCTGACATTATTCGCCTCAAAATATCAAAAGAGATATATGACCTAGAAGAAACAAATTTTTTGTCAGATTACTATTCAAACCATGTTGTAAACGTTTGTATTTTACTGAAATAAATAAATAATTTAGTAATCATATTTGAATTCTATTCTGCTGCTTTAAAATTTATTATGACTTCCATGTGCCTATTATAATTTACATGCCAAATATTAACTACTTAATTATTAATACATTAGACCAATAATTAAAACATCAAGTTATACCTTGCATGGCCCATGTGGGAGGCATCATACACTGTAGGACCACAGCTGTACCAGTTCACCCGATTGCCATTGGAACACACAAATTCTTCTTTCTGGCGAGTTAAGCTATTAAATAATTTTAATGTTGGCCGTTTTCTAGTGTTTGATGGTGGCGACCAGCTAGGTTGCGATCTTTTAGACATTTTTTTTGCAATTATTCATCAAGCAAATTCTAACCTCCAAATAGGAAAGAATACATATACCACTAAAATCCTTCTGAAGTTTATAAAGCGTAGTGGTTTTGTATAATTAAAAATCACAACTTAAATTGCCACGTATTGGAAAGTAAAAATACAGAGAAACCAACAACCATCACTTGAAGCAGGTACAGGAAATAATTTCCCGTAGTGACAAATAACTATAATAGACCACTGAGACTTTGACACCTTGCATATTTTCTTATTTTTATTAAAGCTCTTGCGTCTTTCATAAAACAGACATTTCTTTATTTTCTTTTCCAATGCGTATTTTTTTAAACCAAAATTATAGTTTGAGCACACGAAAGATGCAATGTACACCAACTAACATTCTGATAGTCATATCAAAGTTATTACATAATGTGAATTAAATTTCTTTTTATTTTATTTATGTATTCAGAACTCGAATAGAAATATTGTAAAGCAATTTTAGTTTAATAAATCCCAGGTCTATTTAGGAATGACTACTTAGTGCCTAGTTGATTCTGTGGCATTACACACACTTACACACACACATACAACAGCAAGAGCACGCACACTAGCTAGGTCAAGATAAAAATATATTTTTATCTATAGCAAAACCTGTGCGTGTTTTACGGCATTCTTGACTATTTTATTTGTGAATTTAATCATTTTCAAATACTGATTTACTATCATAATGACCCTGTGCATCTGTAAATGTCTGAACATAACATTGGAGAGTGAAACAATCGAAGACAATGTTGATATCGCGAAGCTGGAGTTAACAACGACAGAACAAAGGGATATTTTTTTTAGTGAGGTACCATCGGTAAACATCTATTGACCTTGACTCGTAAAAGGGTTGTTGATTGCTTGCCGAAAATAAAAATAACCGAATGAAATTTCTAGTAACAATGTTTGATATATTACTAAAATATGATAATAACACGCAACATACACCGTACAGTAGGTATAAATAGCGCAATACATGTGCGATTCATACAATCCGCATAATATTTACCCATAAATAGGGTTATGTATATTGTTTATTTTGTGTAAACTTTGGAATGTAACATTTATGATTGTAAACTAAATAATTCGAAAACTTTAGCGAAAGAAGAGCCTTTGTAAACTTGAAACATATAATTATTGTTTCAGAAATTGGTTTCAAGTCCTAGTAGTACCCTGAAAACGAAAGTGGCGCAGCAGGCCCTCCTTGGTCAGCGTGTTGTAGACCGTTTTACGGTTTACTTCTGTTTGGCCTGTGGCCTAAGCACCCATGCCATGTTACATGAGAGACCTAATGGATCTTCTACTGTGCTGATTGCTAAATCTATACTTGTAAGTAGATAAACTTACTACCTTTTTCAGTTAAAATTTGTCAGTTACAACTTTTTTGATTGGATGGAATTATAGGTGCTGTGTTTTCCTCCTCCTCTTCCCCATAATTTAAAATAGGATCATTCCATCTATTTTAATGGATGTCATAAAAGGCAACTAAGGGAATAGGAGCTTGTCTGGTAGCAGAGAAAAACAAAGTGTGTGCTATCTGTTTCTAATCTAGTGCTGATTGTAAAAATCAATCAAGAGCTTATAAACTTAGGATACTTCTTTAGGTGATGGGCTGGCAAGACTGTCATTTATGTCTACCCCGCAAGGGATAAAGCTGTGGCAATGTATGTGCTCATGTATATTGAAAATGTGCATGGGCCCATGAAGGTCTGGTCAATTTGGAGGCTTCATGGGGCCAAAGCCAACATGAAGAAGTATATATGGTGCCTTTTGTTCTACAGTGAGATGACTATTATTATTATTTAAATGAAAATTATGATTTAAACCAATTTTTTAAATAAATATTAATCATCTATTAACTTTTGTATGTTCAAGTTAAATCAAAAATTTTTGATTTAACATGCACATACAAAACCAACATAAAAATTATTGAGTTTGTAATAAAGTTTTTGTTGAAATTTATTTATAGCCATGAGAAGACTACTACTAACCATCTATCTATAGTACTTAAAATTTTTAAATTTTGTTCTTGATTTTAAGCCATTCAATGTTATTTTAGTACATCTTCTATTTAAAATTTTGTTTCACTTTGTAAGTAATAACACACTACTTTGTTTGTAATAACACTTAAATGAACTGATCAAATGACATATTATCTATATAAGATACTTACTTTAATGAACTGTTATCCTTTTCAGACTACTTCAGACCAAGTAACTGCTTTGAGAAAATCTAGTAATTTCTCGCCAGTTTTCAACCTACTGTTGCCAGGTGTCACTAGTGATGTTGAGATGAAAGAAAATATAGACACAAACAATCGGACAATAAGCAAAATGAATGTGTGGTCTACGCAGCCGCTGATTGGGAACCTTAATATACAGCTGAGACAGACTTTAGAGTCCCAGTTAGAGTCTAAACTGGAAGCAGTGGAGGATTCTGTAAGGCAGTTCAAGGATCAGAAATATGCAGAATATGAAGCTTTCAGAGAGAGAGCACATCGGGACCACAAGATCTTAGCTAGGTATTTCATTTTTATTAGAATAAAATGTAATTTAGATTTATAGTGTCTATAAAGATAAGTTTGTTTTTGCTCAGCAGTGGGACAAAGATATCTTTATAACATCCACTTACATAGTTTTAAATGATTGATAATATCTATACCCTGTAAAAAACTTCTCAATATTAACAAGATTCTCTTAATGTTTCCAGCATTATAAGTAAAGCACGGGAGAACACTATCAGTGATGGCCTCAGAGTTGACACAAGCCTTGACAATGGGCCACCCTCACCACAATTACCTCCGCTACAGAGAAGAAGACTGTCCTCTATCAAAGATGCCAAAAAGATTCCTCAAAGTCAAGTTATTAAGGTACCTACCATGTAACAAATGAAATAAAAAGGGACAATATGGTGATATCCTTCCTACTTATATTATAAACTAGCGCCCTGTCCCGGTTTCGTGTTTCGTACGGGTGCAAAGCTGATACCAAAATATATTGGCACGCACGTGCCGCGCCGCCGCTTCAAAAATATTCATTTAAATTACATGCTATTAATGCCAATATTATTCCATATTAAATGCAAAATATATTTATGGTACCTTATTAGATAAGGATTGATGCTGTATTGCTTAAAATCACTTCGTAAATTATTATTTCTCGTAAATAGTAAAGGATACAAATTGATAATTGTGAGTTATCTCTAAGAGAGAAACATATATACCATCGCGGACTTTTTTGTAAACCTTTTTAAGGTATACAATATTTTGTACATTGTTTTGATTTATCTCGTAGAGTTCAGCCAGCGTTTGCAATGTAAGCGCAAAAAAGTGTTTATTTACGACTTCATATTAGAAATCTTAAAATAATCAGTGGTTCTCTAATATATTAAGCATGTAAGCATATAAACCTTCCTCCTGAATCACTCTATCTAATATAAAAAACCGCATCAAAATCCGTTGTGTAGTTTTAAAGTATAAGCATACATACAGACGTGGGAAGCGAAAAATGTAATGATATCTGATTCATTCAGAAATGGATCTTACTGTATTACAATTGTTGTTCAGCCGGATGGTTGGTCTAGTTGTTTGTACGTCTATGTTTTATGTCGCGTAATTCGTATAGGTATGGTTGTTTCACTTTTAAAACTTTCCTACAAAAGTTAAATTTGTGGTTTTCAGCGTAATAGAAATTTTTCACACGAAGAGGACTCATTGGATGCCGATGTTCTATTCGATTTGGAAGGCATGGATTCTCACAACAGCGCTATTTCGGACCAAGATGATTACGATTCTGATGGTGAGTAATCTACACTAATAATGAAGACAAAAGATTTGTATTTATGTATGTTTGTAATGAATGCACTCAAAAACTACTAAGAATAGACTTTCGGGAGTGACAGACTACTTTTTCTGGAATTTCCCACGGGAGTGGAGCCCTGCGCAAAAGCTAGTCTCTATATAAAACACGCAAAATATAATAAAATTTCAAAAGTGCCTAATTAATATATATATTCACTCAAGAGATACATTAATTAGAAGAAAAGAGTTAATAAATATTATTTATTTATTTAAACTTTTTGTACAAAATACAAATGTGTAGCACAATTGGCGGACTTTAATGTTAGAAGCATTATATCGAGTTAATATGATTGCTATGATATACACACAATCTTTATCTCTTATGGTATAGGCAGGCCCAATAGTCAGAGGACTCTAAGGTCATGTTTATCTGGATACCTCAGTGATTGAAAAAATTACACCCACTGTCTAAAATAATAATCTTCAATTAATTAGTAAATGGATTTTGATTGTAAAGAAATTAAAAAAACAATCGAAATTTAAATTGACATGTAGCGGGAGCGATAATTCAACTCGATCGCAACCAAAGGGAAGATCTTCCGCTAGGCGAAGTGTTATGCCTAGGGAACCGCGGTATCAACGACATTGTGTCGGAGTTTGTATATATGTTTCAATCCGTGAAACCTTCGCTTGCGCGATTTTGACTCGTCGCTGTTATTGGCTGAAAACTTCGCGTGATTGGCTATTGTGAGTTGTGGCGTAGAGATGTCGGCACAAACATACTGAGAATACCGAATAGAATATTATAAAAAACTGATTATGAGAATACTAAAAATAATGAGAGTTAATTTATTTGCAGAGGCGAGTAATGACGAAGGCATCCAGGTATCGCGGCCACGGGGTGGAAATGCATCGGAAATTGCTCACTCGCTGCCTATAAGTGTACCTAATTTTGGCAAAGAAAGGTCGTCTTCACGTCGAGAGTTAGAGGATGATGTAAGTAAAACACATATTTTTCATCATATTTTGTCAAAACTATGGTGATATAATGGAAAGATGTTACTACAGTGTTAAACTTTGAGGTTTGTTTCTATAAGTAAATTCTTAGTTTCTTGCCCATATACTTGTTCTTTGACCTATGTATGTGAAATGAAGACTGTCAAGATAATATTTTGTTATAAAGGAATTCTTTGCCAAATACTACTACCATTGTATTATTGGCGTAAATAAATAAATAAATTAATTAATGAAAGTACAGATATGGCTTAGTGTTGATATGGAGTCAAATATAAATTAGATGTAAAATAGAAGGAAACCCACAAGGTGGTGTGGCGAGACTTAAGGTTACAGCAGATGCAGGCTTCTTCTGACTGCTCAAGGTGAGGCGGGTTTGACGTAATAAATAATGGAAATTATTACCAATATTAGCATGAATCAAATTGGCGATATTCTGGTGAAAGTTCTAATCAAGCTTAAAGAATGCGTATGAAACAAAAGATAGTGATAAACGGACGTCTCTACCTAACACTCCAGGAAAGAGGTGCGTGTGTGTGTGTGTGTTATATCTATATGTGTGTATAACATTGACATTGCAGGAGGTTTCGCAAGACATAGCGGCCAGCATCAAGGCCCTGGCGCGCTCGGTGCACGGCGACATGTTCGAGCTGCCGCCCAAGCGCTGCTCCACGCAGATCTAGTCGCCCGGCCGCTAGACGCCTCCCGAACTCTGACTCCTACTCTATTTGTAGTCTACATAGTTGTGCGTGTCAAGGTGTGCTTGTGTTTCTGACTTCTACAGACATATTGGTGCTTTTGAATTGTGATCGGTGACCCGTACTCCACATGCAGCTAGCGGATATGATGATCAGAACTGGAAACGCCAGGAATTGTTTATACATTTTTTTATATTTACTCTTTCATGTGAAAGATAATTAATGGTATTCAATATTTTGCTCACAAAATATTGTGTCAAGTACAAAAATTACATGATAACTCTGATGTACAGATGTGTGTCTCAAATCAAATGCATTATGTTATTTGCAGAAAATATTTTCTGGAATTGATTTGAATTTAAGAAAGTTAAGAAGAATGTTCATTTTAAATATATTGTGAATAACTATATAATTGGATAAATGTTTTATTATTGCAGTAACTATCTTGTATACTGTAGACTATAAGCAAGAGGCTATGATATGGTAATATAATATCAGAAATAGTAACATTATTATAAAAGCACATAGAAGAAATATTCATTTAAGGCATATATGTTGTTGTATTGAACTTGCTTTAATAACTCGTCAATTTCATACAAGTAAAGTGTAATTGAACATAACTAATAATTGAATGATTACTATGTGTGTATGGTGTTATACTGGCGTCATCAGCGGAGGAGTTACAGGAGATGGTAAACTGTATGCATGAAGCTTTAAAAGAGAAAGGAATGAAAGTGAACGTAAGTAAAACTAAAACACTGGTTTTTGAAATGGAGAAAGAAATGACAGCATGTAATATTTTGATTGGAGGAGAAAAAGTGGAGCAAGTGAAAGAGTTTGTATATCTAGGATCAAAGTTTACATCAGATGGCAAGTATGATAGTGATATTGAAAGGAGAGTGAACGCGGGGAACATGGTGAATGGAGCTTTGCATGCCTTTATGAGCAGTCAGAAACTATCCAAAAAGGCTCGACTGGCTGTGCACAGGGGCGTGTTGGTCCCGACATTAATGTATGGGAGTGAAAGTTGGGTATGGCAAAAGAAGCATGAAAGCAGAATAAATGCAGTGGAAATGAGAGCGTTAAGGAGTATGATGGGTGTGAAATTGAGTGACAGGATAAGGAACAGCGTGATAAGGGAATGTTGTGATGTGAAAGAAGATGTAGTTACAGGAATAGAAAAGGGTATGTTAAGATGGTTCGGTCATGTGGAGAGGATGAATGAAAGCAGGTTGACTAAGCAGATATACAAGGAGAGTGTGGAGGGAAAGGTCGGAGTGGGAAGACCTAGACGAACGTATCTTGATCAAATTAAGGACGTCCTGGTAAAGGGTCAGGTCAAAAGTACCCGAAACCGCCGAGCTTGTATGAAGAGAGTTATGAATGTGGACGAAGCGAAAGAAGTATGCAGAGATCGTGGCAAGTGGAAAGAGGTAGTCTCTGCCTACCCCTCCGGGAAAGAGGCGTGATTTTATGTATGTATGTATGTATGTATGTACTATGGTGTATTCTAAACTTTGTTATACACAAAGATATTGACTTAAAACCGAGAGGTCATTATATAAAAAGAAAATGTATCATGAAAATCTAAGTCAGATCTTACTTTAAGCTGCACATTATATGTTTTATATACAATTAACTCATAAATTTTATGCAGTTATCTTGATCTGACTTTTGAGTATATATAAAGTATGACTGTGTCGTTAAATGTACATAAAATTAAATTATAAAGTAAAGTGATTGCAAGTAAATATAAAAATATGGAATGTTAACATCTAAGTCATATCCCGTTAAAGTTACTTGTATTGTTTTTATCTGGTGTTATCTTATTGATAAGGGAAAGTGTACAAAAATTAACACTTGCATTTCATACTAGTCTTGATGGGGTCACTTATATTTTCAGCATTACGTAGTATTTAAACTCCTATGGGAATCATGAGTGTAAATAGTTTAAGATCATTGTTATTGCTTTCAACAAGGATACAAAAATTTTGAAATATGTTTATTTTTATACCCACGTTTTGAATGTTTACGAGAAGGATCTATTGAGTCGGGCTCGGGTAGTCATGTCTGTACTGTATGTTCTTTTATCTTTTATGTTGTAGATGAAAAACTTGCGATAAGTTTTGTTTTGAAGTGGTGTTATGTACCATAATTCAGTGTCTTCCAATAACACTGTTCTAAGAAGGATTTTTTCAATGTGAGAATATTTTTGTGATTGTATTTTCAGTCAGTTGTATTATTTTTAGTCATGTCATTGGTATGATGTTAATGAGAAGGACTTTGATTGTATCGAAATAGAGATCATGTAATAAATATTGACCATGGAATCTGTAATTTTATTTGTTTCACTTTATTGTGATATCAATGAAATAATAATTGTTTTTTTTTTGTTGAAACATTTTTGTAGCATGTTGAGTTGCAATCTCAGAAAATAAATACAGCAGAATTTTAGTTGTCCTGAGAAACGAAGCCATGGAACTTTTCCTGAGGTTGCAATAAAACTCAGCATCGAAGTAGGCATTGCTTCCATTTATTGCATCAATGACAAAAGAATCGGTGTTTTTTTTTGACTGAGTAATCATTGGATAGAGTACCTACTGTCAACCCCAGGTTGTCAACGACGCACAGAGGTGCAACATTCGTTTCCATGGTTACAGCGTCACAACATACTGACGTGTCTTTACATCTGTGTTTTAAGTGTGTCTTGTAAAGAATTAAACGAGTATATTAACCAAATTTCTTAATCAAAATGCTTAGTTCCCGATATTATAGCGCATCGCGAGTAGGCACTGATGCGAAACCTCGCACGGCGTTAGTGGTGGATGAGGAAGACGAGTTGTATAGTGGGTTCAATGAAGTGGCTCCCGCCCTGGACACACGCAACCTGCGGGAAGACCAGGCGTTTCAAGAGACCCTCAAAACTGCTGGATTTGGGAGGAAAGTCCCTAGTCGTATGGGCACTGTGGTACGTTACTTTTCTACTTATATCACGTATCATGTACAAGTTTGCTTGTACACGTCTCCAAGAAACCATTATCTATTGAGCCGGATACCTGAATTAAACAGATGCTTAAGGCGATGAAAATCAGCATATAAAAAATAATGAGTACCGAGATTTGGGTTTTACATGTTTTTACATGTAATCGGAATACTTATAGAAGTGGCAAGTAATGTGGCGGTCTAACTGTTGTTTGCGACAGCACAGCATTATCATTTTGTGTCCCAACTATGAGGTTTGTTTGGCAATTTAAGCATTGCAAAACGACAGTACATAATTCCTGTAATTGACAGTACAATAACAAGACAATATAAATTTCCTGAGTACCTTAATTTTCTGAATTCTATGGGTGATAACCCACAAAGTGAGACTAGATGTAAAAAGAAAGTAAATCTCAGTCAGAATGTTAAGGAGGATACCACACGTTCGCAGATGTTCCGAATGGGCACGGTGAGCGTGCGCGGCGGCAGATCGCGCGCGGGCACGGCGGCGGCGCGGCCCGTGACGGCGGTGCGCGCGGCCGGCTACTCCTCCGCCGCGCGCGACACGCCCAGTCGCGAGGACAAGAAGGAGGACAGGTAACTGTCCGATATTTGGCTTCTTCACACCGCTGAACGTCGCCTTGCAGACTTTAAAAGTCTGTTAATGGGCTCTATCTGCCCCGAAACATAAAGATCTACTTATATATTTTTTTTAGTGTAGAATCTACAAGTTGGTAAGTATGGCAGAATTTTTAGCATTATTTTTTATGGACAAAAAGTATATGCTGTCTGCCAGATTCCAAAAAGGTTCACCCTGGTGCCATGCTATGTGTTTGTATCTTGACTTGCCATTACTTCGGCGAATTAATTATGAAATAGTGTCGTTCTACAGAACAATTGCCTAAAGAAACGCAAAAATATCTGTTAGTTATGGGATTTACATATAAACTACATCTTTTCATTTTCCAGGATATCTGCATAGGGACCTATTTCATGGTATACCTATATTTGATAAAATATTCATCTCTTTTATAAATTTGCATATACAAAATGTAATGTTTACAATAAATTAGATTAACTTTGAAATGCGATTTATTTTTATTCTCTTTGATTGAAGTATTGAAGACAAGGTGAAACAAATGGAGGCGCGAATAATGGCCCTAGTAGAGGAATCCTGTATGTTGAGCGCAAGACTGGACCAAGACGACGACTCGTCCACGAAGAAAGAGCTTGATTTGGGACAGGTAAATATGAAAACTGGTGCTTCTTATATTGATTTGAATCTGGGTTTTAATGAAATCTTTTTTATTACGGGTAACTAGTTTTTTTTATGATAAACAGATTTTTCAAATTATATTTTAGCATTACCATCAAATTAACATTTGAAAAAACAGGATATCTTTAGTCTAACATTTTGCATTCATATTTTCTTTTTTTGTTGCAATTTGAAAAAATAAGGCACAGCCTTCATTAACGAAATAAGTTTACTCTTTTATATGATAGAAAGGTGCTTAGAATTTGATTAAACAAATTTTCGCTAATCTTGTACAGGCATTAGCGAAAGCTCAAGAGGCTTCGACGTTGGAACGCCAGCTGATCAGGATGCAGGAACAAGCGAACCTAGGAGATACACATAACTTAGATCTTACCTTTGCTGTGAGTAAATTTCATTGCTAAAAAATTATTTACTAGTTTCTTTTTATGTGAAAAAAGCGTTTTTGGCTATGGCTTTTATCTAAGTCTTTTTTGGGAATGTGCAGTTTAAAATTAGAAGCATATAAGTCTTTGTTTGGGGATGTGTAGATAAAAATTAAAAAGTAGAATATGACTGTTAGAAATATGTATTAAAATCACTGCACTCGAATGATCCAATACTGATTAAATAAAAATTTCATTAAAAAGAACAAAAATTAAGTTCCTCATCAAAAGGCAAACTCATAACTGGTTTATGTACCTACAATCGCAGACACACATGCCCTCTTGTCGCAGAAACGCAAACCAAAAACCATGGGGGAGTCTCGTTTCAGCACAGGCGACTGTGTGTGTGCTTCAATTTTCGTGTTTGTGTTATTAAGAATGTTTTAATTTTCGCAGGTACTGTGCAATTTGGCTGGACAGTACGCACTGAATGAAATGTACACAGAAGCACTTAACACATATCAGTTGCTAACGAGAAACAAATTATTTCCTCACGCCAATCGACTTAAGGTTGAAATTTTTATTTTTTGAGAATTTTTTACATATTAAATTTAACCTTATTGAATGCAAGTTTGAGGTATTTTTACTTTCCAGGTGAATATGGGAAACATTTATTTCAAAATGGGTGAACACCCAAAAGCATTGAAATTGTACAGAATGGCACTCGACCAAACTCCAACGGCTGAAAAAGATTTGAGGTTTGACACATATATAAGTTGATTCCTTACACGCACTACCCTTACGACTATTGTGTCGTAAGACTAGAAGATTACGTTTACCTGCATAGTTTGATAGGGCTGTCGCTGTTCCCTACTTCCTACTTAATATGATAATTGCTAGATAATGATGAATTAATGGAGAACGATTGAACTCACAATGAAATAAAATTTCAAATATAGTTTTAAGATTGCTAGCCCATCGTTTAGAAAGGTAAAAGAAGTTATGCCGTTACATTAATAATGAAAATGATTGTTGAAGGTGATTTTACCCACCTTTACTAAATTATAATTAAAGTAAAATCTAGGTATGCAAAGTTATTTGGGCCTAAAGCAAGTCGTAGTAGTAAACAATCATGAAGAAAAAGTACCTACTATAATGCTGATTTAATAAAACGTTTGTAGAATGAAGGTGATGCATAATATCGGCCTCCTTTTGGTGCGAATGGGTAAATTTCGAGACGCTGTCACAAATTTTCAACATATAATGCACGAACAAGGAGATTTCCAAACAGGTAGGTCAGAATATTTAAATGCACACAAAAATACCATAATTTTATCGTATTTCTCGAAAAGTACGAGTAATACTAAGGTATTATAAAATACGGAACATAAGACTATAGATAGAAGTGGTAATTGTTGGTGAATGTGATATCGAATTAATGGGTTTGATTGTGACAAAATTTTTCATTTAAATTCTGAGATTAATTTAGCTTAGCTTTACAGCTGCGCAGACAACTACGTGCAGTATAACCCGGCGGACCACGGACCTCTAAACACTTCTGTGGGGGGTGCAACCGGGGACACGCAGAGAAGAGAGAAACTACGTGCAGTTCTTGACGACGACATATCAATCCTTTAGCTTTTACTTGAAATGTAGGATTTCTATTGTCTACTTGAAATGTAGTTACTTTCACAATATGATCCATTGTAGGTCTTCATTTGGTATTATGTTCCGTGGCATTGAGCGACGCTGAGGGAGGAAAGGCAGCTTTCCACGCGATGTTGGACGTAGAGCCGCCCATTTATCACCAAGATATCACCATTGATGATGTAAGTAATTAATTATACAATTGAATTTACGTTCTAGTGTTATCAAAAGTGCGACCTGTTCCCATATTCAAATGTTCCTCTTGTAAGGATTAGGCCGGAGGCACATTGAAACTTCAACATTGTTCCATTAATAAAAGTGTATCCTATTTGTTTGCAAAATCCGATAAGTGCCAGATAATACCCAAAAACCAGTACGTACAGGTCAATAAGTTAGGAGAGGACAAGAATAAAATGCTGATTAAACGTGCGACGCAAATGACCCCGACCTTTTAGAGACATTAACCCAGACGCATGGCGAACACGCCGGCAGCGAGTGGCTTCGGATTACGAGGGAACACGCACGGACTACTTGTAGCACATTTTAATTGATTACTGAGAACTTATGTACTTTCAAACTGACGCAATTAATCAATCATCTT
This sequence comes from Amyelois transitella, assembly GCF_032362555.1. Lineage (NCBI taxonomy): Eukaryota > Metazoa > Arthropoda > Insecta > Lepidoptera > Pyralidae > Amyelois > Amyelois transitella. The sequence continues at coordinate 4,873,834 of NC_083509.1, forward strand.
AATTAAAATCATTAATGTTTTCTAAAGATTTTTACTGCTTACGATGAAAAAATTTATACTTAAACTGGGGGTCTATTCAAGAATGTCGTCATGGCATATTATGTCTAATGATATCTCTTTTTATCTTTTTGGTTATCGCATTAATTCTTGCGTGTGCCTCTAATTACCCGCTTGTTGGTGTATTGACGACGTTGGGTTGGGTTAACTTGATTCTTAATGTAGAGAAAATTCGTAGAAGTTTGTCTTTACATAAACATCTCAAGCTGTGGGGTGAAGACTCCGCGCCTATAGGTGGTCACAGGAAGTTTAAGTTTTGCAGATAATATGGGTTGAGGCAGGTAATACTGTGTATGCACATAAAAGGAAATGAGTAATTATATAATCAGACGTACAAAAAAAAAGTAATTATAATTGATTAATCAATTATAATTATATTTTTTTTTGTTTTATCAGACACGTCATTTTGTTTACAAATATCTCACCATCTCGAATAAATATCGCCCATTGAATTTCTACCACAAAATATAATAGCATAGTTTCTGTTTCCGACATGATAAGTATGACAAGTTCTTAGGATTCTTATTCAGGCAACAGTGCTCTGTAACATTTTTTCCCGACACTATTTGAAAAATTTTAACTGTGTTGTGGAAAAAAAATTAACTTATTATCGAAGAATATTTCCTGCTATTTACTTCAAAGTTTTGTAATAAATGTACCTGAATACGAAATATAAAAGGGCTTTGCAAACAATTTGCAAAGTTTTCCTTTCAATCGGGGTATAGAGTACCTACCGATTACTGCCCCACTTCTTTTAAACTATTTTTATTTATAATTAACCCTCAGAAAAGAAACTTATGATTCGCAATGGAAATTTTCTTTGTTGTTTAAGGTAAACAATACTTGAAAAGATATTATTACTTAGTTCATATCACCTACTTATTGATAATTCCAGGATTCAATATGTATTTTGTTTATATTATATTATCTTGAATCACTTAGTAACAAAACACGTTACATCAGTAATCAGATATTGGACATAAGATAGCGTTCACCTTAATACAGATAAGTTTGATATCTTTATTTTACCCCCTGTCGGTGCCCTTATTACTAATCTATTTATTTCTTATCTATGTCTTGGCAAAGTTTCCTCTGATTCGGATTAGATTGATCAATAAAAATGGTACATTCATGTTGATGTTGTTAAGTGAAACTTACAAATAACTAAGCAAATATACAAGAACAAACGTACCATCGGGCACCTTACAATATTAAAATCATAAAATCGTCACCTCACATCTTAGTTTAAGGTGTGGACATCGTTTGAGAACGAACTCATATACCTATAACTAAAAATTTGAAATACTTATAAGAATGATACCCGAAACCGCCGAGCTTGCATGAAGAGAGTTATGAATGGGGATGACGCGAAGGAAGTGTGCAGAGATCGTGGCAAGTGGAAAGAGGCAGTCTCTGCCTACCCCTCCGGGAAAGAGGCGTGATTTTATATATGATACTCGTATTCTAGGAGAACGATGCTTACGAGTGTGTCCTTCGCGACGTTTTGCGAGGTGACCGTCTCTCGCGCTGGTCACGCCGCGCCGCTGCCGACGCTGAGCGCTGCTTGGCGCTGGCTGCGGCCGCGCTGGTACGGCCCGCCTCTCGAGACGACGATAGCGGGTCAGAACTGTTACATACATATAAAATACCAATTATTGTAGTAAGGCAACAATGCTGTTGGTTGTGTTCTTTGCGACATGTTGTGAAGTGATCATCTCTCTTGTAGGCTAGCTTCGACCGTGTCCATGGCGCACGCATGACATTTTCAATTGAGTTTACTCGCGGCTATATTATTTTATTTGGAAATATTTTAATAATTATCTCTATAACTAGTCCTACAAGGCAGGTGAAGGGAAGAGTCCTTCTATAATTTGATCTTAGAAAATGTTAGACAAAAAATATTTGGTCTCATTTTAGTTGTTCATAGAGGTTGTACCTTACAGCGGTATGTCGTGGTGCGTGGAGGCCCTCCGCGGCTACAGCGGCGGCGGCGCGGGCGCTCGCCTGGAGCTCGGCGGCGCGCTGGCGGCGCTGCGGGCCGGGCGCGCGGCTGCGGCCACTCGCGCCGGGGACAAAGCCCTAACGAGACTGAAAGCGGTGGCCAGAGCACATCCTAGTGATAGGGTTCTGAGGGCCGAAGCTAATGCGGATGCAGCCTTTGTGGCTTATGCGGTAAGTTGTTAATGCTATTTGAATGGTCGTGACTCGTTTCGAAAACAGCGCGTACGGCATTTGTGGCATGCAGTAAGCTATGTGCGGTTCGGATAAGGTACTAAGATACCGAAAGCGATAGCCAAATCGGTAAGGTTCTGAGAGCAAACGCTCTAAATATCAATTATAGAGTAATGATAAAATTTGTTCACAATTTAATACTACCTTAATAAAACCTGACCGGCAGAGAAGAATCTAAATTTTATTGTATGTGAAGTATACTTTAATAGTGTGTATTGCGCTAGTTGGGCAAGTACCCCGAAGCGCGTGCTCTCAGCGAGTCGGCGTCGCGCGACGACCCGTACGGGTGCGCGGCGCGCGTGTGCGCGGCGCTGGCGGCGGCGCGCGAGGCGGGCGGGGAGGGCGCGTGGGCGCTCGCCGCGCAGCAGTTGGCGGCCGCCGCGCATCTCGATCCCGCCGATCTTATTGCTATGCATGATTTGGGTAAATATCAATATGATTAAGTTTTCAATGTAGCATACGCATATAAAGGGCGCTTAGGTTTCGTTGTAAAAACTCAGTATGATTAAGACATTATGCCATAGTGTGTATTTATAGCATAAGTAAAACTTTACATGGACTAACTTAAGTAGAACATTACCTAAACAGCACTAGCGTTAGAGAAGAGTGGTATCGAAGAGAACGCTATATCGGCGCAAGCGCGGTGGTCGCGCATGCGCAGCGCGGGCGGCGCGGGCGCGTGCACGCGCGCGCTGGCGGCCGCCGCGCTCGCGCGCCTCGCCAGGAGCCGCGCCGCTGATCCCGCCGCCGCCGAACACTGGTATACGTTACTGTATTTATTTTAGTTTAAGTTTAATGTTAATAAGTATACTCATCAAAACACAACCACAGAGTTTCCGCGACTTCGCCAGCGTAAAACGAAAAATTCCTTCAATTCCCGTTCTTGCGGGATTCTTATAATGCCGGTAAATCCTCTGTTAGTGCACCCCTAGTTCACAAGAGTTACTTGCTGAATATAAAATCTCTAGACCCAGCGGTTTGGGCTTTACGTTGAAATGTCGGTCTATCCCCTTTTATAAATTTAGATAGATTTCAAGACTTCATCACAAGAGTTCCTTTTTATTTCACTAGCGAAGGCATTCGATGAACGCATTCTCCACTTTTTTCTCACTCCGCGGTAGGTTAATAAACGCGGCGTTCACATTGTGCTATTAACGCATAATATACGTTCATCAAACGCATAAGTACGCTGGACAGACGCTAGAATGAAACCGCTCTTAAACATAAATCACCTCAGAAGGTCGTCAGTAAGGCATCAACAACTGAAATTTGTCCTATTTGTTCTGCCACCAACAATAGGGATTACAGTACTACCACTTTAATAAGTTACACCAATGTACCTGCGCAGAAATCAATTTTTGTCATGGCGCGAAAATATCTGCGCCAATCTATTGGCTAATTGCGTACGCGCCATGTCTGGAGTTCGCAGGAGCGCCACGCCGTCGCGGCGTTGCGGTAGTCGGCAATGAGCGAGATACACGACTCCTGCTGTTTTGGATTTTATATAATTCGGCGGTCGGTTGTACTATTCTGCGCCGTCGAACAATGCCGATGTAACTTACAAAAGTGGTAGTCCTGTACATTCTCAGTACAAGTAACTTCAAACATTGCGTTTTCAGTTGCATCCTCAGACTTGACAGATCTGTCGAGGCCTGTAGTTATGGTATTTTCTTAACGGCAGGTATAGCATGGTTGGCGGATGGGACGCGGGCGTGACATGCGCATTGGCACAGCTGCATAGCGAAGTGGGGGACACTAACACCGCCAGACATCACTACCAAGACGTAATATATAATTTTTTAACTGGAATTCTTTTTTTCAAAAATTTCGTGATATTTTTAAGCAGTCTCTTCTTATATTTATTTACATTTAAGTACGTTTAAGTACATTTTCTCCCTTATATTTACTTTTCCTTTAAAAGTCCCTTTCAACCAAGAATAAAGCTTTCGTCTTAAGTCACCAACTGACACCGTTCTTATCGCACGAAAATATATCGCTATTTCGCATTTGATTTGACAAGAAACGGAACAGAACAGTTCTTCGCGCGATAAAAACCGCGTCGCGCGTGTCATACTCATGGGCAGGAATCCCTTACTTGTTTAGAATGAAATGTATATTTATGGAACTTTATTACTAACTTTGCTGAATGTCGCCATACCGTTTTCTCGAGACTATTTGCTTTGTCTACCCCGTGAGGGATAAAGACGTTATATATATTTATGTACTTACGTATATTCCTATTACTTAATGTGTAATATTGTAGGTGGAGGCGGTGTGGCCTTGCGAGCTGTCTGCGCTGGAGTGGCTCGCGAGCGAGGCGGCGCCCGACGCCGCGCTCGGCTACTACCGCCGAGCCGCCAGGTTACAGCCTAACAACGTGAGTTGGATCTTCCTTCTCTCTCTTGCCTTCTCTTTCTCTCTCTCACACACATTCTTATATTTTTGTCTCCCCGGTTTCATGTAGGATTCGCTTTCAGACATTCAACGTAATGTTCATATAGCATCATACGGTTTTAACGATATAGAGCACTTTATTTAGGAAAACCAACAGCAATACAGCATTTTCCTTGTATTGTTAGTCGCGATTACATCGTCACCTATTTGGAGAGGACCCCGGTGTGCCTCTTTTGACCACGATCCTTAGTCAGTATTTTACACGAAGCAACTTCCGTCTAACCCTCGTACCCAACCCATATTGGATTACGGTAAAAGCTGAACTAAATAATATGCAGCTTCTTATGACATCCATGGGAAAGATATGTAATGTGCCGGGAACCGCACCGATACAGATCAACAGGAGTCACTACACTATACTGTCGACTTGCTTTGTCTCCGATATATTTTTTCTTCCCTCTGTATCATTTTCGATAGGAACTTGGAGTTGAGCTGAGTTGATGGTTATTGTGTTTGTCTGCAGCCTCGATGGGGCTTACTGATGGGTAGCTGCCTGCGCGCCAGCGGCCGCTACCAAGAGGCGCTTGCTCTCTACAAGAAGATGAACGCGAGGTTTCCCGACAACGTTCAATGTCAGTCCAATTTCATTCTGCTCAACTACATAAATACATAAAGTCACGTCTTTATCTGAGTTAGGCGTAGACTAAATCACTTCTTGTTATACTTACAAATTGTTACTTTATGCTTATCATTCTCTATATTTATCTCATCGATGGGTGCTCTCTGTAGAACACTAGGCAATCAATCTTTTAAACTTCTTCTTTTTAGCGTGTCGACAATCCTTCCAACTATAATCATCCAAACAGTAATGCAAGGAGTATACTGCAACGTTCTGATTCAGGTTTAAAGTTGATCGTGAAGCTGTGCGGCGACCAAGGCCTCTCGGAGACGAGCGCGTGGACGCGCGAGCTGCAGCGCGCGCAGGGGAGGCTCAAGCAGCAGGAGCGCGGTGCGTATTCATACTTCCTATATCCCCGGCGGGGTAGACAGAGCCAACAGTCTTGTAAAGGCCGTTTTTTATTTTATTAAAAATGTTAAAGTGTATTTGTTTGTCCGACTTTTACAAAATTGTCCAAATCACTGAAATGATGCCGATGCCCATGAAATTTTGCATATATTTAGTATGGAGTGCGGAGAAGGCAAAAGGGGAGGAATAATGTACCTACATACTCGTATCAAGAGCGGCAAGTAAGTAAAACTATGCATTGCATGTTTACAGATGAGGTATAGGGATGGACGAGTATGACTAGCTTGTGGTTAATATCACTGACCACCTTTTTTTTGCTTTGAATTAAATGCCATGAATTTACAATTATGCTGCGTGGATTCCGGCACCAATAAAAAAAAGAATAGAGCCACTCCATCTCGTTCCCATGGATGAAGTAAAAGGCGACTGAGGGATATGATTATACACTTAGGATTCTTCTTTTAGGCGATGGGCTAGCAACCTGTCAATATTTGAATCTCAATTCTGTCATAAAGCTAAACAGCTGAACGTGGCCTATTAGTCTTTTTAAGTCTGTTGGCTCTGTAGACAGAGATATAATCACGTCTATACCCCTTGCGGGGTAAACCCCGCAAGGCATATAGACGTGATCACATGTACATATATATAATTAAAAGTACATTCTATTTTTATATATCAGGAATAATGACACGAAGTATTCTTCGTTTTAAGCTATCGTCTTCTTTCGTTATGTTAGAGACTCTGTAGTTAAAATATTTATAACTTCTAAAACACTTCCTTCGGGTTTGAATCCTATGGGACACATAGGATTCAAACCCTTTCTAAGGCAAACGTCTAGACCACAGCCCCGAAAGCAGTTGCGAATATATTAGTAATAAATGTGTTATTGTTTATTATTTAGCAGTATCTGTGACGTCGGCCGGCAGCGGTTCATCTGGAGCAAGCCAGTCGCCTATCGACCAGATTAGAGGTAAGAAAACATTATATACGTCATTTAATAGATATTACAATAATAAACAACAAATATGTACCTCGATGGACGTTTGTTCATTTCCCTTCTACATTCTTCGACAGCACAGTTCGACAGATAAAGGAATGTATGCATTGATATAAATTGTTTTTGTTTTGAACTTCATTTATTTCTGAAAGATCTTATTTTTGTTTTTTTAATATTTGCTTAATAAAGACGAACTAAAAATGAATCAAAGAAGAAACAATAAATTATCGCTATGAATTATCATTTAAAGATAAGAATATAGATATCTTTGAAATAAATAATGCAATAAATCTTTATTGCAATGTAAAATTTAAACGCGAACCAAGCAAGGGTGCTTATTTTGTTAAATCAGAGCTATAATTTATCAATGCTATTAATTATTTGTTAGATAACGCGCTATAAATTGTGTAGGTAGAGGATTATGACGCAACATCCAGTAAACAACACTCATAAACTGTTCATGATGCGTCGATTTTACGTCATGCATCGCCCTCTTTAGACTTGATGTACAACGATGCCCTATTAATTTTATTGTGATGGATGTAATTTTCTTATCAATATTATTTGTATGAGATTCTGATTTTATCGTCCTAATAAAGCAATAAAGATGTTTATTAAGAAATATACCAAGTCAATGAAGACAACGTCAGAATGCGTAAATATGTGATTAAGGTAATTTAAACTGTTCTTTGGCGGAGAGAGGATTAAGACATTTGATCTCTCTCGAGACTCTGAAATATTCAAATCAAGCATTAAAATAAATAGTCCTAGATGATTTTGATACATTATTATTGTTACAGCTGGTTCCAGAGGCGGCAGTGGTCGTGTTGATAGTGCGTTAACTCGAGTCACCACGTAAGTTTCTTCAAAACAAATTTTATTTTATATCTATTATATTTAGGTTATTTACCTTTTTCACATATATACTATCACGTCTTTATCCCTTACGGGGTCGACAACGCCTAACAGTGACAGGTTGCTAGTCCATCGTCAAAAATCAGAATCCTTTATCGCATTTATTATTGTCACTGAAATCTCCAGGTTTACCAGCGTTACAACTGAGGTTGCAATTAGGAACATTTTCATAAGAGTTAGTAATCGACACAATAACCGTATTTCCCGACGATATGCTTAACCACGTGACATGTAACATAGTCGCAGAACGCGCCAAAGACCCACGACAGCCGGGTTAATTAGAGTACGCATTAGTATTTGAATACATAATTTCTCCGCACCAGACCATTTCACATGTTAGACTGAGAGGTCAACCTTTGAAATACCTACTTTTTCGTATAATTTCGTCCACTGTTTTCTTTTGATATCCATTGTTGGATGCCAGTCAACCGTATTAATTATGTAATTATGACGCAATGTCTTTACAGATTTGCTTAGAGGTCATTAGGGTCTCTCCGCTTGCTACATTTACGTATCTCTGCGTGCATTCTCTCAACACCTCTTTTGAGCCTTAATATGTAGTTGTTCGTAAATTGAAAACAGGGACTTGAATCAGCTTGATCTCAAATTGATTTTAGTCCTGGATGACACGAGATATATTTCTTAATTTTATAAAAAAAACTTGTCTTTTAGTTGTTAAAACTATAATATTAAACTGTACAGTTTGATAATTTAAAGACCAGTACTAATAATGTTTTAAAATAAAGGATTAATAATCCAATAATTTTACAAGTAAAAAACTGGTATATTTAATTATCCATATAATGATCAGCTCACTTCTGTTATATCCTGTGCAGATACACTAACGATGCTGTGATCCAAGACAGCATACAACAAGCATCCCGCTCAGTTGAACGCTCGTCAGGCAGGAAGAAAAATATCGACGAATTCGATGAAGAATTACCTCTACCGCCCGAATAGTGAACTGTTAGATTATCATTTGTAAGTGTTTTTTTTAATGATTTTATTCCATATGGATTCCTGCAGAGAAGAATATTAATATATCTTATCGTTCTGTGGATATCGTATATCTACGAGTATTTGTTGCGTCATACCATAGCGTTTCTCAGTCCTTTTACAAAATAATGGTGTTATTCTACTCTCCCGGAGTAATCAGAATTTGCCAAAAAACATGTACCTAAAGTACGCGCTAAAATCATAAAAAAAGGATGCAGTCGATTTCCCATATATTGTCAGAAAGCAAACGCACACGTGGGGGCACACGCCACGCGGAAAGCGTTGAAAACAAGAATGGAACGCTTTCCGCCATTCAGACCCACCTCTATTTCGTCCACTGCGCAGTGTCATGATACGTGGCGTGTACTTTTGTAATTGATTCCATCGTTTCTATAACTGTATTTAGCTATATTGTTAATTTGGTGGAAATTATGACTTCAAGGTTCTTTAGGTAGGGATAACTAAGTACACCTTAAAAAATTTACTTCTTTATTCACATGTATTAATACAACGCTGAGATTGTATTGCTTACAGATTCTTAGACTAGAACAACAACGTCTTGTTTTATATTTTCTCCTTTGCTACTTCATAATTTCAATTTGTTTATTGCCTTTAAGCATTTATGTATGCTTTGTACGTTTCTAGCCGTACTACATTCAAGTAAAATTTTATTAATTATGGCCTAGTTTGAAGGCCCCTGATTCACTGGAACACTAAAAACCAAAAAATACAGTCACACTCATAATTATAGTCTATCTCATAATTTCAGGTACGCCGCGTTCTCTTAGTAGAATAGGGGTCAAACTGTATTTCAGCTTGCATTAGGAGTTCACGTCATATAATTTAAATATCACATCAATATAAATGTAAAAATAAATAACGGTTTAACATCATTTTCATTTTTTTCAAGGGGCCAGGGCGTGTAGCCGTAGAAATTTCGCGTTAAAAATAATACTGAGTATCATCCTGTAAGGTAAGCATTAAGTCTCGACTTACAACAAAACAATCCCAACAAGATAGATTTAAAATAAATATTATTTACTACCATTGAGACTAATTTTTAAAAGGTTTTCTCCGGTTTCATATTTACGTAGCTACACTCCATAATTATAAAACATAATATCGATACAGTAGTAAATGTACTTTTTTACTGTCTGTATGTTCCCACTGGATAAGGACTATACTCTAATTTGTAATATTTGAAGTTATTCCACATTATCTTCTCAGATAGAATGGCCCGTAACATCTCTCCCCGATTAGAGACAGTTTGTTTCATTATAGTTCAGATATATTCAGATATTTACATATAATTACACATATTTAACACTCATTCCATAAATGCAAATTATTATAATTTATTAAATGATCATGATCCATTATAATCTATGAATTACTTATATAAGTTATCCTTCTTATTTAATTAGCCTCGCCGTATCTAGATACCAATACACACCAATACAAGTGTGGTTTACCAATAGATAGATTGCAGGACATAATTAAAACATTAAAAATATATTCTAATCAACTGTAAATTTCCAAAATGAAATGCGATTGACCGTCACTAAATAAATTAACAAGTGCCAAATCTGAATATCTGTCGCCCTTGAGCTGAATACAAATAAGGGACATATAATTACAATGCATAGGTATACTACGCCGCACTTTCAGTGGTCATTCACATCGCGTTAATAAATTTAATCGTACGAAGTGGACCTCGTATGTCAATGACTTACAAAATATACCTATTCAATATTAACCTGTTAATTTTAAAATTTATAAAATGCATGTTTGTGGTGTAAAAATGCCAAATAGTCTAGCGACATAGACAGGAATTCTGTAGAACTGCTCTTATTTAAATATTCTTAGAGATAATAAATTAAACATTTACAAAATGATATCGTAATGGCACCACGATAACGGTGAAAAAAGCGACATGTCATACATAATAATGCGCAGTATTTTAAATTCGTAAACATCGTTGGCCCCATCGCTCGGTATAACCTTAACTTATCCTTATCAGTTGTATTATTTAATGTTCAAACAAAACTTTCGGCGATAGAAAGTCACGTAATGCAAACATAATATTGCGTAATTATCGTCCACGTGTAATAAAAAATAATCACTATGAAGTCTTTCACTAATAAAAGTGATCGTGATCATGCGCGTAGGCGCATGCGAGTGCGGCTCACAGTATGACACGGGCGTAAGGGTGCTCTATATGGCCGTATTGTATGGCGAGCAACGTGTCTTTGATCCGCTGGAACACTGGCTGCGGCTGCTTCATGGTGGGGATGTGTATGTGGGTGTCGAGGAATCCAATCCTACTGATTGGGCTTATTACTACAGCTGTTCCCGCGCCGAACATTTCCAGCAACTGGAACAAAACAAAATACAGTTTCACTCTGCAAGTTAATAATGTAAAATATGATTAATAGTAGACTGATGCTTAAAGGTCAACAACTAAGGATAGCAAGCGCATTCTCTATTGCATTAACAAGAATTAAAATTCGGTAATATATCAGAAAGTAATCAATGACTAGAAAGTATGAGAGCTGCCGAAATCCTCATGTCAATCAATTAACTTCTCTGTGCTTTTAAAGATTAGAAGATTAGAATAGATTTGGCTACTTACTCGTCCTTTTTTATTCAGTTCTATTATTCGTTCCATGGTGAGCACCTCTTCCTTGACGGTAAGATCCTCCCACTGGCTGGCCAGCTCCAGGATCGAGCGCCGCGTCACGCCCGGCAGGATCAGACCGTTCAGCGGCGGCGTGCACAACTGCTTATCTGACAAATTATAATTATGTTAGTATACTTTCGTGCTGGTCTGTTAGCAAAGAATACACTAAGTGTATGTCTGCTTATCTTTCTGCGTATTGTAAATGTTATTTAAGATTACTGTATCCTTGAATTTCAATTCTATCATAAAATTACATCTAGCTGGAGTTTTGTGACATATTAGCTCTCTGTGCCGTGTGGTTCCCGGCACCAATACAAAAAAGAATGGGACCACTCCATCTCTTTCCTATGGATGTCGTAAAAGGCGACTAAGGGATAGGCTTACATACTTGAGATTCTTTTTTAGGCGATGGGCTAGCAACCTGTCACTATTTGAATCTCAATTCTATCTTAAAGCCAAATAGCTGAACGTGGCCTATCAGTCTTTACAAGACTGTTGGCTCTGTCTAACCCGCAAGGGATATAGACGTGATTATATGTATGTATGTATGTTGCTCTGTGTTTGTATATAAAAACGTCTGTGTGGAAATAAAACTAAGTATTTTTTTTCCGCGCAGACGTTTACCTATTCACATCCACACACTAACAATGAAGTACTTGTGGGCATGAAACCCAAAAACATTGCCAGCAGTAATTTGTAATGTTGAAATACCATGAGACAATCAATTATTTACACAGAGCTTAAGAAGGATCTAAGAAATGGAAAGATCATCGCTACACTTCGATCAACGTACGTCAATGTCGCTACATTCAATTAAGTCGATACTCCATGATGGCGATTGATAGTGTAGTAATTACAATAAACTAAAATATGGTTAAACGACTAACATTGAAAATAAATTGAAAATAATAACAATTATGTTTTCTTGTTCCAAAGGCGTTATAATTTTGTAACGCCCACTGATGTGAGTGACCCTGTTGTTGCTTCAGATACATACGAGAATTTACCAGCCCGGGGTCAGACGTTGGCGATAACACGCCAGTATCGTGCCTTACACGGATATCTAGTTATGGAATGCATGATCCCAACGTACTAATTAAAACATCTTGCTTCTTATCATGGCATGATTTATAAAGCTCTGACGACAATTGGATAAAAGCTGAGCTGTGATTTGATAAAGTGCGAAATCCCAGTTTTTTTATCGGTGCTATTAATTTTACTTTTCACGGTTAGTAATAAAAACATACAATTAGGTAGAATTTATTTAAAATTTGGTAAATATTATGATATTCCTTATGAAATGTGTACTTGACCATGTGTATGAATATCATCAATATTCATAATATTTTCTTCTAGTTAATAAACAATATTATGAACATAATTTACCTCCTTGTTCGTTAACGTATACTGCGAATATGTTCATAGCGCCGACTTCAGTGAGTTCGTGGTTTGGCCCGAACAGCCACAATACTTGGTGGTGACCTAATTTTGCCGCTCTTGCCGTGGCCTCTGTAAATAAGTATAACCAGAAAAATTACTCGCAAATTTAATTGTTATATCGCTAAAACTTTGGCAAACAAGGTTCTTATCGTAACAATTAATAGATAACAGATAATTCACGAGATTTAGGCGCTTAAATTCGGTGATTTTATACGTTTACTAAAATACAAAAAATGTATGTACCTAAGTACATCAATTTTCCATATTGCTCTTTACTCTCTTTAATATTTTCACCGAAATATTACCAAAAACTATAAATTTTCATTAGTTCTTGAGTATATTATGGAAATACTAGCTTTTACCCGCAAATTTAGAGGCTATAGTTATTACCAGAATGAAAATATCCTTCTTCAGACTCTTTATTATATTTACGCAAAATTTCAAGAATATTGTTTTGGCATATTGACGCATATAGTGGTAACAACCGAACTTACTTTCAATAAAATATAACATTAGTTGGCGTAAATACTAACCTATAGTTGGTCCGTAGTTAGAGCCTACTTTCCTATTGCCGACTCCTCCCGGAAAAGCGCGCACGACGTTAGGGTCTGCGAATATTGACACCGCGCCATCCTGACTGGCTTTGTAGTACGCGCTCACTGGACTCAGGATTACAAAGAGTAATGCACTCTCTGGTGCCATAATACCGAAGGTCGCCTGTTGGAAAATTTAAAGTTAATCATTCAGCATCATTCGTTGTGCGCTACTACCATGCCTCTTGGTCTCATCGTCATCAACTTGACCCCGGTTACGTATTTTTTGGTAGGAGCCGGGAGTTCATTTAAGACCGTGATACAGTGACGATCAACTCCAGTCCCCTAAATGTTAAAAATGGGCATTAAGGTTTTTTATGGGGAGAAGATTTCTAGAATAGGAACTTGAATTGCAATAATAAAAGCTCGCACGATGATAAAAAAAAACAATAATTAACATACGCATGGCGTGACCTGATATCTTAAAATTTTAGAGATAAACCGCAAACAATATGTGCCATTTGTTATCGCAATTGATATGCTAAGTGTTTAATTATGTTCATAAAAGTAAGTCAATGAGAGCATATGCATATACATACATACATACATAAAATCACGCCTCTTTCCCGGAGGGGTAGGCCGAGACTACTTCTTTGCATATATGTACTTACCAGTAATTTTATTGTAATAGTGTCATAACAAAAAAAAAACATCATTTCGAAAAGCATAAAATATGAAACTATAGTGCTTCGAGATGTTATTAAAAATGGGGAACAAAATAATGAAATATAAATATTTATATTGCTCATTCCGTATCCAAGACAAAATTTTAATGGGATTTTTTTTTTGTCAGATAGATTCTTCTGTCGCAAAATTTACTTTTGCTGGGTTTTACGTTCTTTGATGCTTAAGCAAAATAAATCTAATGTGCTTTAAAAGTGTCGTAAAGAGACAGATATATTTAAGGACTAAATATAACAATATAATAAAACTGTTTTACCGTATAGAATGCATATTAAGATAGTGTACCTCAGTTCCTATTAATGTAGGTCGTATATACAGCGTGGAAGTTTCCGAGTGCGGAACCCACTCTTGGTCTATCTGTATGAGCCTCGATATACATTTGACTAATTCTTCTCCGTCGAACATGGGCAGGCCTGACCTCTGTGCCGCTAAATTCATTCTATCCATATTGCAGTCTGGTCGAAACAATCTTATTTTATCATCAGCCCCTCTGTACGCTTTCATGCCTTCAAACAACTGGAATAAATGACAAACAAGTTAGATAGGTAACGTCATTCAGTATTTCCCTGCATTAAAAACATGTTGATAGAAAGACTCGAAGGAAAAGATAAAATTTGTTTACAATATAATGTTATCATGTCTTTGAGTGCCTACGATGTTCGCATCAACAAGTTTATTAAGGAACGGTAGAAATATAGACTGCGCACATAAACACGACTATTTGTTTATATTTATTAATTGTGCAAGTGCCCTTGCTGTTTTGTGGATGAAATTTACATAGCAACGGAGGGGTTGGCCTTAAATGTCTACTTTTATATCTTAAAAGTTAAATAATTATGGTACCTGTATCGCATAGTGAAGCGCTTTCGCTGCGGGGTGTAAAGATAAATTCTCAAAAGGCGTTATTTCAGGTTTCTGCCAGCCTCCGAGCTCTTTGTGGTACTGGATCCTGAGCATGTGGTCGGTGAAGTACTTCCCGAAGCCGAGGTCGCTCGCTTCTGGCTTGGGCTGCAGCTGGTACGGCGCTGCTAGCCTCACACTCAAGTCGTCATACTGTAACATATAATTCGGATACAGCTAAATGCAGTGACAGATATTTGAAACATGGATTAACGTATTTTAAAATTAATTTATGGACACAAGAATAAAATTCAAAATGAAATAATACCTATATGTCATAATAATATGATTTTCTATTTACCATTCTTTAATTAAGAAATGTAGATATTTCAAGGTTGCACTCCTATTTAAGTAAATACCTAAAAAAATTAAATTTAGGTGATTTAAGAGTAAAGGCCACTAAGTTTATACATAGTTTCAATTTATATGGAGGGAGTATAGTATACCTATTATAGGTACATAGTATTTAACCACGTTGTATCAGGAATGACTACAGGGAGTGACGCAAGTCACGTGTCATTCAGCGTGGTCATTCATACATACGTTTGAGATATCAATACATGTGCTGATATAATCTAGCATGCTAAAGAAGCTAAGTTAAATATAGTTTGATATCGCAGCATACGCATGTTTTATGTTCAGCACAAAGTTCTATAGTCAATTTCTGTAAATAGGACGTTGATAATTAAGAGTTAATGATCAAATATCTGGTTTGTTTATTGATTAAGAATAACAAAGAGCTATAATTCGAGTACCTATATAAGTACTGATGAACATGTTAAATAATATTTAAGTATATGGGGAAATGAATAGTGAATAGTCTGAAAAGGTGAACAAAGAAAAAAGTATTTTTCCATTAATTAAAAAAGCAATTGTTCATATATTGTAGCATTTATAAGTTCAAGGTATTTGAACAAATACTGTAAAATTTTATATATGTCACTCTTATAAGTTATGCGTAGTATGCAAGTAGTAGGTTGAACATCATAAATGCAGTTTTAATTTAATGACTTTAATTTGGAATCATTAACCGTACCAAGTATTTATTTAAGTACTTACTAAAACTATAACATAAATATCCTTTGTTTTAATTTGTGACTGTTTTACGATTCCAAATCTTATATATATAAAAGAAAGTCGTGTTAGTTACACCACTTATAACTCAAGAACGGCAGAACAGATTTGGCTGAAAAATGGTAGGGAGGTAGCTTAGAGCCAGGAGACGGACATAGGATACTTTTTATCCCTTTCGACAGCGTTCCCGTGTGACTTGACATGAAACGTCAGTCACTATAAAACGTGGTATAACAAAAAAGAATCAGACTTGGAATAAGAAAACGCAAATGACAGCTATGTATGTAATTGACGTAAATTCAAATAAATCCTACTAATATTATAGATGCGAAAGTTTGTGAGTATGTCAGTATGGATGTTTGTTACTCTTTCACGCAAAAACTACTGAACCGATTATGATGAAATTTGATATGTAGGTAGCTGAAGACCCAGAATAATATATAAGCTGCTTTTTATCCCGGAGTTCCCGCGGGATTGATAGGGTTTTCATGCGGACAAAGTCGCGGGCGGCCTCTAGTTTAAATATAAATATTCATACGAATATACTGTACCTAAATGAGTTTTGCAATTTTTCAAATTGGGTAAAAGTATTTTTATTTCCAATTGAAATGGCTCTCCAGTAGAATAGTCTTTGTTTTTTCCCTAAAAAATCCATCATTTATCTAAGAAATAGTTACATATAAATATATACCTAGTCCCGTCTATATCCCTTGCTGAGTAGACAGAGCAAACAGTCTTGAAAAAACTGAAAGGTTACGTTCAGCTGTATTGCTTTATGATGGAATTAAGATTCAAATAGTGACAGATTGGTAGGCCATCACCTACAAGGGAAAGGGAAGGGAAGGGAAACAATATTCCCCTTTTTTCACATTTTCCATTATTTCTTCGCTCCTAATAGTTGCAGTATGGTGTTATATACCCTAAAGCTTTCCTCAATAAATGGTCTATTCAACACAAAAATAATTTTTCGATTCGAACCAGTAGTTATTGAGATTAGCGCGTTCAAACAAACAAACAAACTCTTCAGCTTTTTAATATTAGTATAGATTTAGTAACATGGTTTTATTTCTTGTAATAAGAACTTTTGCCTAAGCTGGGACTTAGCTCCATTGGGAATTTTCAAGAAGAAAGTAGGTACTACTCTGTGCTCTGCGAATTTCATAAAAATCGTATTTTCTTTTCATAATGTGTTTAATAATCTCTGAATCACTATGTTAGTTTTAATTATCTAGTCACATTTTGGCTTACCAGATTGTTTGCAAAAACAAATAAGTATAGCATTTATCGCGTTACCTCCTCGTATATGTCAATGATAACGTAACTTTATGTTGTGAGTCGCTATGGCCACAAAACGACACTGTTAGAACTATTTCGGTGTTGGTAAAATTTTCAGCTCTTTTGATCTTTATGTAGGTTCAAATTACGCTTTCACAACTTTTGCGCAAAAACTACTAATGAAATTTTCATCTCAATTCCATCATTAGCCATACATCTAATCATGATATTTCAGTCTTAGCGCGATTGCCTAGATCTATCTACACCGTAAGGGATAAAAACGCGATTAAACTTAATTATCATAAAATATATTAATCTGAACAATGTATTCTCTCGTCCAACTTCTATTCTAAGTTTGGATATTTGTGAAGTTGTTGAAGAAAATGCTGCAGTGCAGTTTGTTACCGCTTCTTCTGCACTGACGCCTTGAAAGCGGCAGTAAACTTAGTTTTAAGTAATTTATTTGACGTCAACCAGTGTTGTGATACCAAAAGATTTGACAATTATTAAGTGATATGAAGAATTCTATGAATAAAAAAATTTAATTTGAATATGTAGGTATACCTAGGTAACTAACTCATGGCTCTACATTTACTTTAGCTTTGGCAAAGGGTTCACTTTCGTGTATATGTATGCCTTCCCCAAGTCTAATAAATGTTTGTGTTGAATAAAATCTTCATCAAAATTGGTTTCATATGTTTTTGGGTTAATTCGGTACATACAAACATCCAGTTTCTTTACTTAAATGGTATGGAATTATGTAAAATAGTTTAGATACTCTTTAAAGTTTTCTTTAAACCAAAGTTAATCAAATCGTTAAGAAACTGTTTTAGTTAATGAGTAGTATTGTTTTCAAGATATGAATGTATAAAGAGTGACGAGATTACCTTGAAGCTGTTTTCAGGTGTGGCGTGTGGGCGTGGTTGCGTGTCCGGCGCCGCCCCGGCCGCCACGTGCTCATTCTGCGCCTGCGCATCCTCCAACTCTTTGTACCGCAACGACGAGCTGCATCTCCGAACGGCTTGCAATTTGTGCTGATTCTCGAGAATCCATTTCACAAGAACTTGTACCTAGTACAGCATTATAGGTATAGTTTGATTATCTGCTCGTTGTATTGTGTACATTTTTCTAACCATTCGCATTAGGTAACGATTTGTATATTTTTAGGACTAACTAAATAATAAATATCTTTAAAAATATTATTTTTATAACATACACAATTTAATTTTTAAACAATAATAAATAATATCTATATACATATATATATTGTTTATACCTAAAACAAAACTCTTTATAAAATTGAAGGATATTGAAGACATAAACCATCAAAACATAAATATTTTAAACGATTTTTGGGTTTGAGTAAAAAGTATTATTCTAGGAAATTGACCCTTAATAAGCTTGACATTCGCATGGTTTTCGTTTAATTTTAAAACATTGAAAGTATTTTTTAACTTGATTGTAAAAACTAAAATGTTACATAGATATTGTTGTCTTTCATCATGCCCGAGGTAAAATTCTTTTATCTATGCAACCTCCCTGATGTCAGATTGCTTTCGCTTGACTCATGGACCTGAGCGAGCGAAGCAAATGAGCTACCAATAAACTTGGGGCAATAATACATTTTTTGTATGTTTGTTACACGTTACCGTTGGTTTGATTTTGATAAAATTTAAAATGTAACAAAATGGGATCTGACGATAGAATTTTAAATTCAAAATTAAAGAGATTACTACTTAATCGTAGTTGTTTCTTTCCGTTACAGTAGAAAATTTATTCTAAGTTAGGTAGACTTTAATACTTGATCTAAGGATAGTAATCCTTAATGTTAAACCATAATGGCGTGCACATCTCGGTTGAAGAATTTTATACCTACCTACTCGCATTGGACATAATGAAATGTTTTAAGTAACTATAAGTGACAGGTCAGTCATTCTCATTACATTAAATTGTATAGTAGAAATGTGTATGTATGTGTAAAGAACTTCTTTCTTTCTTGATTGAATGGTTTAAAAGAAATCGATTTATATAAACTACCTAACGCCGTAAATAATTACCTGGTTGCGTCGAATTGGCATTTTGTCACTATGAAATACAATCCACTATTTAACACAAAATAATATTTATTTTTTATATAAAATATGATCACTTTCAAAAATTTTACCAACTTGTTTTAAGTATTTAATTTATTCAAATGTACAAAACACTGTTGTTCATTCATAAGCTGCTAAGTCTTAACTGACTTCACTTAAAATAAAGCACAAACATGATAAGAGACAATCAGCCGCGAGTTGGTAGGTATTAGTAATTATGAACTTGATAACGCTAAAGTTGATCAAAATAATGATTACGCAAAAAGTACGTTTGTTTGAATGCGCTACGCATTACACTGGCTGTAAACAGCCTATATGAGGCACTAAGTACGCAGCCCAGTGTCGGCAGGTCAAAGAAAATGGCTGTACAGGTCACTCGGCGCTAGATTTACACTCGAGTACCTAAATGAATACCTATAATAATAGAAAAATTACATTATGATAACAATTTAACAATTCAATAAAAACTGATGACTTTTGTACACTAATTGTGAAGGTAAAGTCTTTTTTACTCATTTAATACTAAGTTATGTTCGCAAGCCTATTTATGCACATATTCATATGCATCTACTTTGTTTAATTCATGTGCAATTATGCAAGTTATATCAGTTTTCAGGTTTTGATATAGAAACTGATTGGCCTTGAAAAGAAAAGGCTAGGCACAACTTTTAATCCAAGCTTGGATCAAAATTTATCGTTGCAACTATATTACGAATAGTTTCGGCCTCCAATAGTTCAAGGTTTATTTTACAAGGTCCTACAGGTAGGTACTGTTGATAAGTAAACACAATTTTAAACTTAAAAAATATTTATTTCCATAAGGTTGACAACATAAAATATACTAATTTAAGCTATCTTATATAAACATAAATCATTGTAGATTCAAATCGTTTTACATATCGACGGTTGAAAGGCTAATTGTGTCAAGCGACATTTTTTGAGATATTGAGTTATATACATATTTGGAATCAGCGAATTTTTCTCCATCGTTTGGGCTCACTCTCATATTTTTCTGAGCATTTTTTTGGCGCTTGACACAACCGCAAAAAAGGGTCTCATTTTGGCGGTCATTGATCTAAACGACAAAGATTTGGGTAAATTTGTGGATCTGCCACTTAAACCTTTTTGACTTTTATCATAATTTTTGTGTCAAGGCGTATGGATTACATTGCATCATACTATTTTGAAAATCAGAGGCGATTGCGCCAATTTGCCTTTTCGCTTTTTATAGGATATGGTCGCTTGACCCATTTTGATTTCTAAGATAATATTGAAGTACGTCGCTTAGCCGTTTTTGTTTTCCATCGCCCCACACACGCATGTCGTTTGACACATTTTGTTGCACGATGTAGGTAGTTATCGTGTTGTGTGCGCTACCGAGGCATGTTTCGCTCGCGCTCGCGCGCGTATTCGGCGTCAGTCAAACGCCGGCGGTTAACGAAGTTGTACATACATACATACATAAAATCACGCCTCTTTCCCGGAGGGGTAGGCAGAGACTACCTCTTTACACTTGTCACGATCTCTGCATACTTCCTTCGCTTCATCCATATTCATAACTCTCTTCATGTATGCTCCTTTATTTTCTATTTCTGTAACTACATCTTCTTTCAAATCACAACATTTCCTTACCACGCTGTTCCTTATCCGGTCACTCAATTTCACACCCATCATACTCCTTAACGCTCTCATTTCCACTGCATTTATTCTGCTTTCGTGCTTCTTTTGCCATACCCAACTTTCACTCCCATACATTAATGTCGGAACCAACACGCCCCTATGCACAGCCAGTCGAGCCTTTTTGGATAGTTTCTGACTGCTCATAAAGGCATGCAAAGCTCCATTCACCATGTTCCCTGCGTTAACTCTCCTTTCAATATCACTAACACACTTGCCATCTGATGTAAACTTTGATCCTAGATATACAAACTCTTTCACTTGCTCAACTTTTTCTCCTCCAATCAAAATATTACATGCTGTCATTTCTTTCTACATACATACATTAAATCACGCCTCTTTCCCGGAGGGGTAAGCAGAGACTACCTGTTTCCACTTGCCACGATCTCTGCATACTTCCTTCGCTTCATCCACATTCATAACTCTCTTCATGCATGCTCGGGGGTTTCGGGTACTTTTGACCTGACCCTTTACCAGGACGTCCTTAATTTGATCAAGATACGTTCGTCTAGGTCTTCCCCCTCCGACCTTTCCCTCTACACTCTCCTTGTATATCTGCTTAGTCAACCTGTTTTCATTCATCCTCTCCACATGACCGAACCATCTCAACATACCCTTTTCTATTCCTGTCAATACTTCTTCTTTCACATCACAACATTCCGTTATCACGCTGTTCCTTATCCAGTCACTCAATTTCACACCCATCATACTCCTTAACGCTCTCATTTCCACTGCATTTATTCTGCTTTCGTGCTTCTTTTGCCATACCCAACTTTCACTTCCAAACATTAATGTCGAGACCAACACGCCCCTATGCACAGCCAGCCGAGCCTTTTTGGATAGTTTCTGACTGCTCATAAAGGCATGCAAAGCTCCATTCACCATGTTCCCCGCGTTCACTCTCCTTTCAATATCACTATTACACTTGCCATCTGATGTAAACTTTAATCCTAGATATACAAACTCTTTCACTTGCTCCACTTTTTCTCCTCCAATCAAAATATTACATGCTGTCATTTCTTTTTCCATTTCAAAAACCAGTGTTTTAGTTTTATTTACGTTCCCTCTCATTCCGTTCTCTTTTAAAGCTTCATGCATACAGTTTACCATCTGCTGTAACTCCTCCGCTGATGACGCCAGTATAACCTGATCGTCGGCATAGAGCAGACATTTGACGAGTAACTCATTCATCCTTAATCCACTTTCAGACTCTTTGGTTGAACAGTTCCGGTGACGCAACACATCCTTGCGTAACGCCTTTCTCAATCTTAAACCACTCAGTGTGCGCTCCGTTTATCCTGACACAAGCACTCGAATCCTCATATAAGGATTTCTTTTTTGTTTTATTTAAAAATAACCGTTATTTAATTCCTAAAAAATTATTGTATTGATGACAAGAACCTAAAGTCATGTTCACCTTTCTATTGGCATGCCGTTTGTTTCAATTGCTCAATTTTCTTTTTGTATTATTTTGTCTTTTAAACTGAAATATCAATTTAGTGTTGAAAATTACATGGCATTTAAATCATTTTCAAGTATTTTGTATTACATGGGATGGGCGCTTGAACTATTTTGCTGTCCAGTTATTTGTTCACTTCAAGCATTTGACTCATTTTGCTGTCAAGTTATTTGTTCATTTCAAGCATTTAACTCATTTTGCCTTTCCCTGGAAAACTGTCATTTTGATGTAAGCGCCATAAAATTTCTGAAATATTGCTAAATAGTAACAGAAATAATGGTTTTACGTACTTTTTAACCTTATAAATATACTGTATTAATTTTATCAAAATCGGTCAAGCCATTTTTTAACAGCGAATTTTTTTCCAAAAATTAAAACTTTAAACCGCTTTTTCTCAGCTTTCACAAAATGGCGCTTACCACAATTAGCCTTTCAACCGTCGATATGTAAGGAATCATTATACCTATCTAATTTTTATCAAAAACTTTGCTTATTTATCCGTTAATAATAAATAATTAATCTTTGTTATGTTTTTGTAAAAGTGAAAAGAGATTATTATAAATATACAAAAAATACTAGTTTTATCGCATTTTTAAATACAACATAAAGCACCGTTACTACTAGAGTTATTACAACAATTAAAGTCATAGTATTCTACATTGAAATAAGTTTTCTAAGGTATTAGATAAATTATAAGATAATAATATTTCCCCTTGAGCTCGGTATAAAATACGAAAACTAATTTAAAAATAGGTGCATAGTACCTACATATATTTTCATTTACACCGAATAGCACCATTGGTCAATGACTTCTAAAAATATCAAATACCTATATGATCACAAACTTTTCAAACAGATTGA
The DNA here is from genome assembly GCF_032362555.1 of Amyelois transitella. Lineage (NCBI taxonomy): Eukaryota > Metazoa > Arthropoda > Insecta > Lepidoptera > Pyralidae > Amyelois > Amyelois transitella. Next base: position 4,897,188 of record NC_083509.1, read on the forward strand.
TAGTGACTAAAATAAATACTCAATAATGACAAAACTTATGGTAATATGTTTAAATATTATAAAAATAAATGCACACTGACATCGTAATAGCGGTAATACCACCACAATACAACATACAAATAATCACGTGTAGGTACGCATATAAAAAGACAAAGCCACCAGTCTTAAAAAGCCTGAAAGGCTAACTTCAGCTGTAGGGCTAATGATGGGATTAAAATTCAAATAGTGACAAGTTCAAGTAGGGAATAGTACAAGCTAGCCCATCGCCTACAAGAAAAATCCCAAGTCTATTTGACTTTTTTTTAGTCGCCTTCTACGACATCCATGGAATAGATATGGAGTGGTCCAATACAAAACAGCCCGGAACCACACGGCACAATTAGCATGATAATAGTGAAAGAAACATTAGGTACCTACACAATGCGTGGGAAGTATTAACTCCACCACCATGTGTTTCGTTCGAATCAATTTATTCCTTTTTACGCAAAAACATACTCAAAACTTTTGTGTATACCTATAACGTGAAGTAGGTACATAAACCAGATAAGATTCCAGGGAGTTCACTCACAGTATGACACGAGCGTAGGGGTGCTCTATATGGCCGTATTGTATGGCGAGCAACGTGTCTTTGATCCGCTGGAACACAGGCTGCGGCTGCTTCATGGTGGGGATGTGTATGAGATCGCCGAGGAAACCAATTCTACTGATTGGACTTATCACCGCTGCTGTGCCGGCACCGAACATTTCTAGTAACTGTAACAAACCTACTTTTAAATACAGTTTCGTAATCCAGCACCGCCGTGGCCGTAGCAGTCGTGGTATATAAAATTGAATCAAATAAGTAACTTCAGTGATGTGAAAAATTAAGATCACGACACGACGCGAGGGGTAGGTAGTCAACAAAAAACCTATAGTTCTTTATATATCTGCCTCTCTACGCACGTTTTTTATTCGGACACTTTGACAATTCGACCACTGCGGCTTAAATCTGTCTGTAGGGGAATATAAAATATTCTTTCGGATCTCGAGACTAATTGAACTCTCTTGTCGAAGGTTTATTTACGTGGGTAAAACTGCAGCCCCCAGAGTGATATATAGGTGTACTTGCTATCAGTTATATGGATATAGAATTTAACGTGGAATACGCAAAAATGAGTGAGAGAGAGGACATTATAATTACCCGTCCCCGTTTATTGAGTTGTATGATCCTTTCCATAGTGAGCACCTCTTCTTTGACGGTAAGATCCTCCCACTGGCTGGCCAGCTCCAGGATGGAGCGCCGCGTCACGCCCGGCAGAATCAGACCGTTCAGTGGCGGCGTGCACAACTGCTTCTCTGACAAATTATATTAAATTTTGTCAGAAACAAAAACCAGAAACTTTACTGGACCACGCCACATCTAACCCCGTAGCGTATTAGCTGCGAGGAAGCGGTTGCAGGAGAAGCACATAACACCATTCACACGAACAGTTTTTGTTGCCGACCACCTAATTGCAACTACCCGCAAAGCTTTTGCATTGCAGCAGCAGCTTCAATTTCGCGTCGATACGTGCGACAATCAATGGTGAAAGCTAGCGGCGGCACGCTGCGGCGTGCAATTTTTCCTCTTTTGCTATACAAAGTCAATATACTTATTGGTGGACTACAGCAGTCAACAGCCGTAGTTTACTATGTCGGCGTTATTAGTAACAAATGCAAGTTGCATTTGTCACTTCAACAGTTGTTTGCTTCGTAAACGGCTTGTAGTTGGGTGGTTGGCAGCAAAGTGTTGTTTGTACGAAAGGTGCCTGGGGACGTTTTACATAAAATACCTACGTGGCTTTAGGTAAAATGTCCCCAATATTGATAACATTCAAAGAAATCTTGGGATTTACCACATCGTGAGACCGTGCCGTATGTTTAACCCAGGGTCAAACAAATATTATAATAATTAGGTAAACTTTGATCAGAAAATGAAAAAAAATATATAATTAACCGTGTGACAGATATTTCGGGGATTCCCGTAAGTACATACACAGGCATTATGGTAGGTATGCAACAAATCTAGCATATAACATGATGCAATAATAAGGCATATAAATGTGGCTTTATAAGCTCGCAATAAGACAATGTGGCGGTGGCGGCACTGTGGACACCGTTGACCGTTTCAGCATAGACGACATGCGGCATCCCGGATTTGCGTGATCCACGGGACTACTTTCGCTTTTCATCTTGAATATATCAAAAGTATTTACAATTGAACTTACGTCCTAGTTCGTTGATGTACAATGCGAAAATATTCATAGTTCCCACTTCAGTCACTTCATGGTTGGGTCCAAACAACCACAATACCTGGTGGTGGCCCATTTTCACCGCTCTCGCCGTGGGCTCTAAAAACAAATCAATTTTATGGAAATTAACAAAAAACAATCAATCTTATTTACCTACTTACATTTGTTATCTATGTAAAACTTTCATAACTTCATAAATACTTTTTCTACTTGTTCTTTATTTCCATTATTCATTACAAAAGCAGCTATACTAAATACTGACCGATAGTTGGTCCGTAGTTAGAGCCGACCTTCCTATGTCCCACTCCTCCTGGAAAAGCCCGCACTAAATTCGGGTCAGCGTAGATGGAGACGGCGCCATCTTCGCTGGCCTTGTAATACGCGCTCACAGGACTCAAAATAACGAATAGTAAAGCGCTTTCCGGCTCCATTATCCCGAAAGTGGCCTGTGATAAATGAAGCAAATTTAACTTTGAAGACCCAAAAGGTAAAATGTTTAACAGCATGTTAAATATATGGTACATGCAGCATTTACTACTGAATAAGTTAATACATACTTTAATTTTGAAGCCTAAAATTGGTATCGAAGAAAATACACGAAAATTTACCAAGCTAAAATCAAAACACAAACTCGTTCTTCCATACGATTTTATCTTTAATTCGACGTAAACTTTTATGTTACAAAATTAATTACTGTATAGACACTGCTTACAATACAAGAAGCGGTGTTAAAAAGCTTTCTCACCTCAGTTCCTATTAATGCAGGTCGTATGTACAGCGTGGAATTTTCGGAATGCGGAACCCACTCTTGGTCGATCTGTATGAGCCTGGATATACACTTGACTAGTTCGTCTCCGTCGAACGTGGGCAGACCAGACCTTTGGGCTGTCAAGTTCATTCTTTCCATGTTACAGTCTGGACGAAACAATCTTATTTTGTCATCCACTCCTCTGTATGCTTTAAAACCTTCAAATAGCTGTAATCACAAGCAACATTTATATACCTAATCATGCAGTATTTGCTTGCTCTATTTGTTAGAAATACAAAATATACTACAGAAGAAAAGATGTTTCGTTACGTTACTTTTCTTCTTCCCTCTGTGTTTATATCAGGGTAATATTTTCACCTGTCTGGAGAGGAGCCCAGGGTTCCGCGTTTTTCACGTAACTTTATGTACCCTTCCTAACCATAAATGTCTGGGTACCTACTTGAAAACAAAATGGAATGCAAATTTCTAAGAGGTTAATATTAGCAGGTAAGTATATACCTGTACCGCGTAGTGTAATGCTTTCGCTGCAGGATGCAATGACAGATTCTCGAAAGGCGTTATTTCAGGTTTCTGCCAGCCTCCGAGCTCTTTGTGGTACTGGATCGTGAGCATGTGGTCGGTGAAGTACTTCCCGAAGCCGAGGGCATTCGCTTCTGGTTTGGGCTGCAGTTGGAAAGGCGCCGCCAGTCTTACTTGTAGGTCATCATACTGTAACAGATATTATTATGTGGCATGACAATTTGATGATAAAGTTTTACTTTTGTAGACCGTCGCTGACTTGTCGAAGCGACTATGAGACAATCGTCTGCGAAACCATGGACTATATCTAATAAACTACCTACACAAACAAAAATAAAAAGAAACATTTTTTTGACCTTTGACATCGAATAATTACTTACTTTTAGTAGGGCATGACATGACATGGACATGAATATTTAAGTTTAATTACTCAAATGCAAAATCTTCCTCCTAGTCGCATGTTGCATACGACTTTTCGGGGATAGAAGAGAAATGATTTGGAAAGGCTGTATGTCGACTGCGTCCTGCCTTAATATTATATGCTGCACTATTTTGTTAAAGCTTTAGTCGCCTCCTACGTTTATAGTAAGATACCAATTTGACTATGTTGAAAACCGTACGGATCAACTAGTATGTACCTAGATATTAGGTACTTTAACTTGATTCAGGGTGACAGATTAAATTAATGACCTTGAATCTTTTATTAAAAAGTAAGCTACCGAGGATAAGTAATTAGTTATCAGTACAGAATGACGAATAGATTGTCACGGTATTGTTTTAGATAAATTTTCATAACTCAATAATTAGCTAGTCTATGCACATGCAAACCAAACATGTCATAGGTAATGATGCCCTTTTTGTCAATAAATTCTTAGGTTTATTTGATATTTTTCTTATGGTAAAAGGAAGCTTAACTAAAAGTAGTAATTATGTACACATCTAAATTGATTCTCTGGACAGCAATTGAAGTTGCATCTGTGTATCAAAGATCACACAAATATTAAACTTTACATTATGATACCTTAAAAGAATTTTCAGGTGTGTTGTCTGGGCGTGGCTGCGGGTCCGACGTTGCCCTGGTCACCACGTGCTCGTTCTGCGCCTGCGCATCCTCCAGTTCCTTGTACTGAAGCGACGAACTGCACCTCCGAATAGTCTGCATTTTGTGCGGGGTTTCGAAGATCCATTTTACCAGAATCTGTACCTAAAAATATTGTTGTATGATATACGGATATCACGTACTTAATTACCATAAATTTTGGTCAGAGGTCGTAGAATATAATGGGTTTTTCCCACGTTCTTTTTCATTCTTTAGTTTCAAGAAATACATTCATCTCCTTTCTTGTTTTTGTATCTTTTATGTACTTACAAGTTGGCCATAGTAGGTATGTACCTGATCGATTTTATGTACTTTACATACCTAAAAGTAGGTAGATGTTTAATTTGTGCCCTGCATGCATTTGACTTTGACATTTAACATAAAACGATTTCATTTATTTGCTCTAGTTTAACAACCTAGCTCAGCCTGTATACCTACTACCCTTCTTAGAAGCACAATAGAAATAGTTAAAATAATCTTGTCTTTCATTCTACTTCAACAGACATGGCCTCTGTGGCGCAGCGGTAGTACGCTTGTCTGTAACACCGGAGGTCCCGGGTTCGAATCCCGGCCAGGGCATGATGAGAAAAGAACTTTTTCTGATTGGCCTGGGTCTTGGATGTTTATCAATATAAGTATTAATTTTAAAATATAGTATCGTTGAGTTAGTATCTCGTAACACAAGTCTCGAACTTACTTCGAGGCTAACTCAATCAGTGTAATTTGTCCCGTATATATTTATTTATTTACATGCGCGTGCACGACAAAAGAGAGGTCTTTTGTTGAAGTTTTGGCTTACGAAACACAGTAGGTACATTACTCTTGCTTACGAAATTACTTGGTTACGAAATTATCTTTACGATAGTTAATTGAAACTGAGTAGGTACACGGACATATCTACTACCCCTTACTTGCTTCAGGTACAGTCACACAGTAATAATTATTTGATTGATAAGAAGACATGTGAGATCTTCCATCTAAAATAGAAACATAAATAAGCCATTTGCATGTTTGAGGCAACGGCGAAAAAGCTGTGCTGGCTTCCGGCCTTTTTACTTTATTAAGTAACTATTCCTGGGGCAAGGACTTTTTCAGATATAAAAGTAGGTACTTAGTATGAAGTGATGTAGTTCCTGAACCATTTCGGATAATCAAACCGCTCTACTAGACCGATTCTTGATTTTATATAAGTATCTATAAACAAATATTTCCTTTTATAAATATCAGTATGGTGAAATTTAGATAAATGGTGGAATTAAATACCGGAGACTTTATTAAATTAAAAGCTGTTATTATAAATATAATTGTCTCACCTTGAGTGTAAGAGAAACATTTTATAAGACATAGTGGTAAGGTATCTGATTTAATATTACCTAATATCTGAGTAATATGACGTAAGATTTTTAATATCTACTGTAGTGTAGTCGAGTTTAAGTCTCTCCATATTATGTACAAATAAATAATTTGGTTTTATTTTATATTAAAAAGATTAACTACACTCTTATTTAGGAACACACTTATTGAGTACCTAAGCCTGAAAGAAACAGTAGGTATAATAAATTATAAATTCATAATCTAAAAAAAAAGCAACACGGTGTAAAAAGAGAATGCATGTTATGCAAGGTGATTTCAAGCATTTGCAGTAATAATAAGATCGATCTAATCACTACCTATGTAGCAAAGAAATTGAAAAAACAAAGACCTTATAAAACAGAAAGATTCCTATAGATGACGTATTCAAAAATTGATACTAATATCAGTATTATGCTAGTAAGATATTTTTTTGGTTCGTTTTGTAGTTCCCAAGCTTTTACATTACAGAAAAACTATAAATAAAAAAATTAAGAGGTATAAAATAATTACCTGATTTTGATGTAGATGCATTTTTACAATTGCCAACGTATTGTACAATCCACTTTAAAGCACAAAATACACTGTCTTTAATTTTATTTTGCTAGACTACTCTTTTAAAAGCCATCAATTTTAAAAATACACAATTTTAGATTAAAATAGTTTATTCACTTGCTTTTAAAACTTAACTGATTTCATGACCAACCATATAAAAATGTGTTGGTATGTGTGAATATAAATAACTTGAAAAGAAACAAATTTTCACATGAAAAATACCATCTGTATTTTGGCTGTTATAAACTGCTTGAACACATTGCCGCAAAGTTGTAAAATGTCTGTTTTAGGTCACTCAGCGCCATGTCCATACACAATTTAATGAATATGGTAATATACCTAGCGAATCAATGCTCATTTACGCACAACGACACCAATTTACATTATAAATTATTATGAATAATGACTAACTGTAAAGAATGTTATATCAACCAAAAACGGAGAAGCATATGCCTTTGTACCTGATAACTTATTTTTTTTCTTATATTCTTTTTCTCTTGGTGGAATAAAGAGTTAATCTTATCTATCATGTGAGTGGCATATCATAAAACAACAATGATTTAATTTTTATTCATATAACAATAACAAGATATCTCTTGATTTCAACAAATATTAAATGTAATGCAATGCAAATGTCAAGATACTAAATAGAAACAAAGAAATGTTAATCAACATATTTTTTGTAACTATTTTGTAATGGTAACTACAGAAATTAAACTAAAATTTTAAAATATCTAAAAATTTGCTCAGTAATTCAAAATATTAAACTATTATGTACTATGCTAATACAGGTTTGGTTGTTTTAACAGTATTCTCTCTTCATTTTTAGCATGTTTCTTTAAAAGATCCATAACTTCATTATCAAACTCTTTTGGAGTAGGTTGTTTCTGAACAATCCAGTGAAAGATATCCCAGTCATTGCTTGGAGAATTGATGAGACGGTCATACATCATTGTCTGTTCCTCACTGAAGGTATCCAAATACTTTTTAGCAAAGGTACTCAGCAAGAGGTCATTCTCTAACATACCCCGTTTCCTGGATTGGTAGTGAAGCCTGTAAACCAGAACAAAAGTCCTTAGTATTTTTCTTAAAATTGCATAATATATTTATTTAGAAATAAACAAAATTGTTTTTCTTACAGCCGATTTAATAAGGGCAAAGCTACTTCAATTGATCAATAATTTCTGAAGGTTGGCTTTGGTTTGTAAGGACAAACAATCAAAGCTACAAACTTTACACCTTTATAATATTAGTATAAATAACCCAAAACTCAGATTTTTAGGGTTCCATACCTAAAAGGTAAAAATGGGACCCCATTACTAAGCCTTGTCTGTCACCAGGCTGTATTTCATAAACCATGACAGCTAGAATACTGACATTTACACAAATTATACATTTCTGTTGAATAACAAGAAATTGTAATTTTTTGTGTTTTTTTGCTCATATAAATAACTTTATATTTAAAAACAGTGCAACTTATGATAGGGCTTTATATCCAGTACAATAACACCTACCTGGGAAGTTGTTTAAAACCAACATATTTTTTCTAAGTGAAATCTATTCACACTTAGATTTGGATTAGAATGATTTATAACTTAGTAATATATATATATATATTTATTTATAATAATATATATACATTTTGTTTTTACTTTGTATTTGAAATCAAGACTGTCAAGATTATATTTAAAAGGTGTACTACAACCATTGTATTATTAGTGTTAATAAATAAATAATTTCACATTTGTATTGTACTGACTTAACAGGGTTGAGGCTAAAAGTAAGTATTGAAATATGTCCGTAAACACCCTTTATGCATGTTTAGTCTAAAGTAACTTCATCAAAACATAGAATAACTAACCTGGCTTTACGAACACTCAGGGTCTGAGGCTTATCGACGTTATAAACAGGTATTTCCATGTATGTTGTATCAACCTGTTTGGGGCCATCGCTATAGTAGGTTATGCTACGTATTTTTTGGGCGATAGAGTAATTCTGTAATTAAAAATGATTCAATTAACTTGCATTACAGGTTACGATTAAAATATTTTAAGAAATAGCAATTCTACTCGTCGGCCGTGATCCAACTGATAAAATTATTTTTCCTGGGAGGACCACGACCACAGTATTCATTTTTAACTCACAGCACGAAGTCTTTGCAACATTTCTTCGAGATGATAATTTAATCTTTTTAATAAGCTTTCTGTTTTGTTTTGAGTGTTGCGTAATGGCGTTATTCGAGTCCAAAGATTTTTATTGTTTTCAATTTTCAAATCATAAACACAAAAAAATATTTTAAGTGACATCTGGCAATCTATCTTTTTTTTTCTTCGTTGTGACAATCAAACTTCTTCTTAAAGCTTAAAGTGTCAGAATGATATTATTATATTATGCGAAGGATATGTATTCAGTAAATATTTATTTGTCTGAGATCTCAACCAAAGATGATCAATATGACTTTTTAACTAAATAATAGTTACATACATATTCACTAAGGATACCTATTCTTTTAAAACGAAAAGTAAGACGACAATGACCAAATCCAAGCCTACATAAAAGTACAGTAAAAGTGAGCTTTCCGTCAAAAGTAAGTCTTATAAAACAAACAAAGTTCTGTTTTTAAAGTGTCAATGATCCTCCCTTGGAAAAACTAGTCCTCACCCACTTAAAATTCCATTTCTTTCACTTCCAATAGGTTTTGACAGTAGACAAGGTCATAACGATCTTTTCAGTGAAAGTGATGCATTGTTCATTGATACTGTCGGTTCCGTCAATAATTATGCGAGAGTCATAACTTTGGCACACTGGACGCATCCCCGTAACATTTCTATCTATTTATATTTCTTGGTAACACTATTTGGCAATACATCTGGGTAAAAAAAAAACAATAGCTGTAACTGTCAATTGAAAAAGTTAGTTTGATGACACTTCGAGTCTAGAAATTTTGATTGGATTTCAAAACTTGAACGAACGAAAGTTTTGTTTTGGTGTTTTCAATAGTTGTTTCTAAGCAACAACCGTTGTTATGTATCTCCAAGCTTCAAACATTCGTACTACAAAATTCAATATATGGGTACTTTCCAATCAAGGAATTACGTAAAGAAATAAATATTTCGTGCCCAGTTTTGATGATCAAGATGTCCCCTTTGAAGAATTTTATATTATTTACCTCGGGTAAGTCTTAATCTATTTCGTTCGTACAAAAAGAATTTTTTTTACTCATACTTTCATATTACTAATATAAATGCGAACATTTAAAATAAAGTAGCTACAGTATTCACTGGTTCAGTAAGTGATAAAGACGTGAATGTACTTATGTATGTTCATCCATCTTCTTGCTCAGGTTTTATTTATAAATTGGTTCATTAATAAACATTGCTCATTCTTTTTTCAGAAAACTATTTCAGTTTATCAAACGTTACAGTTGATGAAAATTCTGAACAAGCCCTCTCTGACTTTATTCACAACTCACAGACATTGCTACTTCAAGGGCGTATAAATGGAAACTCTGTTATTTTCAATAATAAGGTCAGTATAGGCTATTTGACTGTAATAATAATATACATTTCTTTTAAGTCATCAGTCTTAATATATTTTTTTTGGAGCGATTTGTAATAACGCATGATAAAAATATTGCATTATTTCAACAAAATCTGTCTCCGAAAATGAGGGGTTTTTTATGTAGCTGTCATGCGACTAAAAACGACTGTGATTGGCTATTTCTATTATGACTTATATGACCCATAAACAGACTGGGGATCGCACCATTCCTTGGTGTTCGCTATTATTTTTGAAGCTTTTATAAGTGTTTTATCGCTCAAGATTGCTCAGATAACATAGGTATTTAATAATGGAAACCAATTTCGAGATAGCTGACAGTTGAAAGCTACCAAATGTGGACACAATAATGGTTGGTGTCTTCAAAGACAATCCAGATTTTTATGCTGCCGAATAATAAGAACTTATCATCGTAAATACTCACATCAAAGTGGTCTTCACAAAAATGAGGACGTGTTTTGGTGATATATCATCAGCATTTCGCCTAGCAAGCTGAAAACACTTCTTGCGAATATTCAAATCCATCAGCACAGAAAAAAACTGTTTTTATTGTTGTATAAGTGCATTGAGGTACTGCACAACATTTATAGAAACTCATTTTAATAATGTTCACACATATGACGTGGCAAAAGTTAAATAAAACAAGAGAAAATCAAATCTATTCTAAGCACCAATAAGCTGTGTATGATATTTATGCGAAATTTACGTCACTGCATGTCATGGCCGCCATATTGCTAAAAGTCGCGTTTTGGCGGCATATTTGAATATTGCATTTACTTTTTCGATATTTTTTTAAAATAAAGACAAAAGTGTTTTTTACGGCTCCTTATAAACAAATAAATACCCAAAGATAGTTTTTAGAACTTTGTCAAATAGCCTATTGTGAATCTTGAGGGAGACATATTTCACTGCCGAATAATAAGAACTTATCATCGTAAATACTCACATCAAAGTGGTCTTCACAAAAATGAGGACGTGTTTTGGTGATATATCATCAGCATTTCGCCTAGCAAGCTGAAAACACTTCTTGCGAATATTCAAATCCATCAGCACAGAAAAAAACTGTTTTTATTGTTGTATAAGTGCATTGAGGTACTGCACAACATTTATAGAAACTCATTTTAATAATGTTCACACATATGACGTGGCAAAAGTTAAATAAAACAAGAGAAAATCAAATCTATTCTAAGCACCAATAAGCTGTGTATGATATTTATGCGAAATTTACGTCACTGCATGCCATGGCCGCTATATTGCTAAAAGTCGCGTTTTGGCGGCATATTTGAATATTGCATTTACTTTTTCGATATTTTTTTAAAATAAAGACAAAAGTGTTTTTTTACGGCTCCTTATAAACAAATAAATACCCTAAGATAATTTTTAGAACTTTGTCAAATAGCCTATTGTGAATCTTGAGGGAGACATATTTCATCTGCATGCTTGTGTTAATATAATAATTTAAAATATATTTCTGTTTATAATAAATTTTAATTTTATAAATATTCCTTCCATTTTCTGACTGGTTTCAGATTTGCAATGATAACAACCAATCTATAATATTCTACAAAACCTCTGCTCAAGATTTGAATGGAGATGATGGTGCAAAGATATTGAACATAGCAACAATATCAACAAATGTTGCAGAGTCATTGTATCAATCATTGAAACATGTATACACCCCATTATTTGCTGTAAGCAAAAAATTATCTTGAGATCATTAAAGCTTATTTCATTTTTTCTGATAATTGTAAAGTTTTGCTATCCATGTTGTCTATTTATCTTTTATATATATATATTCTTACTATAGAATTTATTGCAGCATGATGACCTCTACTCTAATAAACTTCAGAAGAATCTTCATGAACTGGAGTCTCATCTGAGAGTTCTGTTACATGGGAAGGGAGAAGGAAATATGAATGGTATATTGATAGTAATAAGCACCACTTGGTAGCAATTTAAAAGAAATAAGTGTTAAATTTCTTAGATAACTGCTTTATCTGTTGAATATGAATTGTTTTTATTAATAAGTCTACAAAATTTTCAGTGATTTTGACTATTGAAGATGAAGTGGAATATTGGAAAACATTAAAGCAGAAACAAGACAGCAATAGTAAAGAAAAGGAGGCAGCAGCTACAATGTGTGAAATATTTGAAGACATATGTGATGAGATAAGGTACCTAAAAGTACCTTAAAAGCTTTAAAAGTTTTCTGGCAAACATGTCATTTTGGTGTTATTTAACTGTCTTGTTTATTTCAGGTCATTGCAATCCAACAGTATGTCTGAAATAAGGGAGATAGTTGAAAACATTGGTGGACTTTTAGACGATGTTTGGCGGTTCACCATAATTCCATACTCTCATGAAAGAATGATACATATTTTCGATGCTATTGGTATGCAAAAAATTGATTTGTCAATATAGTTGATATACAATGATTTCCATTGATCAAATTAAAGATAATCATTAAATGTATTTTCTAGGTCATGTCATAAACACTAATATACAGAAAGCTTGCTTGAATTTAAAACTTTGGGAAGTAAATAATGTGAATATAGAAAACAGTGTTTTGCAATTACTATCTGAAAGTTTAGCTGCCATTCAAACCTGGATTAGTGCCTGTGAATCTCTCACTGGAACATACTGGCCTAATTATGCACTGCATGCATGGAATGGAAAACCTTATGTCCCATCCTTTTCTATTACATTTCAAACGCGATTAAAAGAGGTAATTTACTAAAGAAAATATATAATGTCCTTATTATTAATACAGCAACGAAAAGTAATGTGATTTTTGTCTTACAGATTTTTGAAATAAGATCTACTTATTGTCAACTCAATAAGTTGTTGACAAATGCAGAAAAAACAGACCTAAAGACGCATCAGTTATTTGTTCCTTTTGAAAGTAAGTGTTTGTGTATTCTAGCCTATATTGTTCTCGAAAAACTACTTATAGGATAGAATTCTTTAGCTGACAATATAATAGTGTATCATACCAATATTGCTCTCGTTATCTTTTGGGAAATTCAGTCATAGTAGAATGTGTGGTGAATACACAGCTGAAATTCTGAATATTGTTGCTTAAAGAGTGTAATAGAGCACTAAGAGAGAATGTTTCGTCCATTCGAAAAAATAACTTGATGACATATCATTTTCTTATTTTTATGATTATACTGGCTGTCTCGGCAAACGTTGTTTTGTCATATAAATAATTTTTAAGTAATTTCTAGTTAAATAAAATATTAAGGGCGGACAACCCTTATCACTAAGGGGTATGAAAAATAGATGTTGGCAGACCTACTATGCTCACAAAATTTCATGAGAATCAGTCAATCCGTTTCGGAGGAGTATGGGAATAAACATTGTGACATGAGAATTTTATGTATAAGATTTACTGTTAAATATTTTCAATGGCAGATATCAATGTTTGGGCTTACAACGGGCCTAATAACGTGTGGGAGACTGCAGTATCACGATTCTCGATAGCGCTGCGCCCTGCTGAAACGAAAATTGCGGAGAAACTCAGGCCTAGATTACATAATACTTCAACAAAACAGGTAATAACCAGAATTTTCCACTATTTTATTTTATTACAGATAGTCCTGATGATATTTATCATCTCTTGGTTTTAAAGTTCACCCATATTATAGATTTTGATGCTACGAAAGAATTTGGCAGTTTTTATGGTCTGCTGGCCTGCGTTAAGCCACATTTGTTACTCAGGCAACTGGCGACTGCGACGGCGAGACAATTATATCTATTGTATAGAAAAAAAATCTTACAAGTAGGGTTGTATATAAGTACTTATATTTATTGTGCATTACATTGAGATGAAGTTATTCATGCTTCACTTAATAAAGTAGTTATTTTATTTTCATTTTGTTGTTATTTCTCGTAGATGCTGTACGAGTTCATACGCTACAAATCGCTCATAGAAAGACCTCTTGTGAAGCAAGCGCTCAACACTGAATTAGATATTTTCGTGTCATCCTTAATATCGCTAGTGAAGAGCATCCAAAGCCAATTAGAATGTGATGAGATGGATGTACGCATGTACCAGCCGCCGGAGATGTCGCCTCTCGTGCAACAAGTGCAGTGGGCCAAGCAGATGGAAGCCAAGGTATTTACAAAAATATTGTGACCATCATTATGGTAGGTAATGATTTCAAAAGGTTCTTACCGTTAATAATATTATTATTTATTGTATTGTATAATCCTTGATATTTTTAGTATTTGTTGTTAATCGGCAATGGAAATACATAATTTCTGAAAAATACACCATTTTAGCTATCACGGTTCATATCTCATAGATACAGCCTGGTGATATCGAAGTCTTAGTAATTGGGTCCCATTTTTACCTTTTAGGTAGGGAACCCTACACAAGAAACTTCAAGCATTAAGACGAGTTAATGTAAAAAGAGAATTAAAAAAAGTTTACCTGGTTTCGTCATTCGTTTTTCTCAAGAGCCCTTTCTATATTATTTGAATTGTTTCAATACATATCTATATGATAGCAAATGGAAATTAAGCTACAATTCGATGAAGCTATTAGTCAATCTAGGAGGCTTAAAGATTTATACCCTGTCGCTATTTCTGAATCTCATTCCATCATTTAGTCATTCAGTTTATGGTGTATATTGAAAAATGTGCTATTGTGATAAATATTGCAGGTTAAAGACATTCAAACTTGCGCTGAACAACATCTGAAAGAGTACGAAAGCAGCGTTGAACTCTCTAAGTTGTCGGCGCGGCTTTTGAAAGACTTGAAAGCGATGTATATTCAGCTGCATGAGGAATGGTCCAGGGAAATACAGGTTTTTACAAACAGAAATCGTTTAATTATTGTTCTTTCAGTCAGTGTCGATTTTTTATAATCATTATGATAAAAATATAAAACACATAGAATCACTTGTGTAGTCTGTCTCTTAGGCTGTAAGAACTCGGAAAATACTGCACTGTTTCTAATAACGCTTTTAAATTTATATGTTGCCACACTTGATACGACTTGCTTGCTTGGGACACCTACGACGACAGATACTTTAAATTGTTAAGGCTAATCAGCGTTTTTAAACCAAATATATATGACGCATTTTTCTCTTTTCAAATTCGGTTGCATATTCCTGCAGGCTCAAGCCAAGAGCGGCTCCCTTCAACTGTCGATGGACAAGCCGGTGGTGGAATTCTCCCCAGAGAGCCGTCTAATGGTGGTGAACTTTAACCCACGACTGTCGTGGTGGGCGTTAGAGGCCCGTACTTTGGCCGCTTTGGGACTGCCGCCGCCGCCTGCCGCCGCAGCGTTAGATACACTCAATGAAGCTAGGGTTCATGCGAGGGCTCTGCTGCAGGTAAACTGCCCTCACTATCAACCCACTCTCATCAATTTCAATACCTAGTGTTTACGCTAGAAGTCCGTACTCATCTCTGTAGTTGCCAATATTAATGAACTCATTTATTTTGTTGCGGGCGCGTACTTTATTCGCGGTAGACTCACTCAATTAAGCTAGGGTTTATGAATATTTTTATTTTGTACCATCAAATGACTCACAAATGAAACATGGTTACAAAGTTATGGTTTAATCGACACACTGCCATAATGCCCAATAAAATGTGAAGACTAAAGTTATTCAGTTTCCTTACAGGTTGCGTCGTTCCACAATACGCTGGGCGAGCGAATGATCCCCTCGACTCGGCCGATGATGCTTCAAGCCGCTTTGGACTTATCCGCCTTAGTGCAGGACCAGAAAGCGGTCTACTGGGACGACTTAGAACAGATAGCCAATTACACCAACAAGCTGAAAGAGCAAGTGTTGAAACTTGAGTCACAGGTTTGTTAACGAACATTATTAAACTTACGCTAAAGTTAGTGTTAGGTAGGTATATAATGTGTGGATAAATATAATAATAAAAAGAAACATCCATCGTCGGTTCATTCGACAATCGCCTCCTTCACTACAAGGCTACCCTGTCAAAATATCGCGTCGTTATCCCTTACAGGGTGGACAGAGTTAACAGTATCGCTTCGTTTCACATCACTTCTTGATGTGTATTCTCACAAAGCTGTACTTGTTGCACCTATATATGAAACCGTAATGGGCTTTAGCTGTGTTTACTTATTTTATGATTTTCAGAATTCCTATTTAACAAGCCAACATCTCGCTATACGAAAAATTGTGGAGGAACTCATGGATACCGAACTTTTAGCTCAGCAGTCTGAATGGAAGAAGCATATTAAAGATATCAGAGACATTATTGAGAAGGTAAGTACGATCTTATACCTGGAAAATTACAAAACTACTACAAAATTTTAATCAACATGAAAAATAAACAAAAATGTGACCTTTTTTCTTCTCTTTCGAATTGGGCCAAATTGAGACAGATTTTCTAATTCCGCTCTAAGTCTTTCTAATTAAACCAATTGAAAAGAGGCTGAGGGGAGGGTCATTTGTCCTAACTTGAGTCTTATTCAACAACTTAGTTGGATGTTACAGAATAAAAACATTTACAATTGAATTTCCTGAGCAGAGGTTTTTTTATTTTTTCAAATAATTTTATTACAGGTAGAGGCGAATGGTTATACCAATACCGATGCATGGAGAACTCACTGGGACGGGCAAATATATAAGGCGCTTGAATGCCAGTATATTAAGACGTTACTCTCGCTGCACAAACATTTTCCACACGTTAAAGTGGACTTGGTGCTTAGGTAAGTTTCTTGGATCGGTAAGTTAGCTTTTATATTGAGAGTAGAAAAAAAGAATAATAATCATTTTTTAAATGCAGAGTAGGCACTGACCATTTGAAATTCACGTTTTTGATGATTTTGAATAAAGCTTCTTCCTCCTGGCGTTAATTCCGGTTAAAGTCTTACCTTTCTGATCTTGGATCGGGTGAGTCAGGAGTTTATAGAAAGCGACTACCATTTCACCTCCGTAACCATTACAGGAGAACCTACCCCTTAATAGATCGTGGTTACATCCAGTAGTCTGAATATGCAGGTTTCCTCACGATGTTTTCCCTCACCGCAAGAGCGTTGGTTAACACTCAAACTAATGGGCATAACTCGGAAAATAATCATTGGTAAATGGAATTTGAACCTGTGTCTTCCCCACTTGCACTGATCACACATTCCGCCCCTCACGCATTTCGCTTCTAGTGCGAGCTTAGCTCCATGTAATTTTTCCCTTATGATAACAGATTTCTCCTAGCAACATGTGTATTATTCTTGTTCTAGAGGGCAGCAGGTGCGCGTGCAGCCGCCGCTGGAGGAGGTGCGCGTGCAGCACTACCAGCAGCTGCGGCGGCTGGCCGCGCTGCCCGCCGCCGCCGCGCCGCTGCAGCGCCGCCTCGCGGGCAGCGCGCTGTTCGCGGACATCGTGCAAGAGTCAGCTCCCACTTGTTTATACAGACTTGTTGATCTCATTCGTTTTTTACTTTGTAAACTTTTTATTTATAAAAGGCGTACTACTGGTTTCTCTTTAGAAAGAGAAAGGGGCCACCTGGATTAATACCAAAAGAAAGATGTGGCGGCCGCCATCTTGAACTAATTTCCATCATACATAGCAAGAACAGTCATAACAAGAACATTTTTTAACAAAAAAAAAAGGAAAACGGAAATGTTATACGGTATATCTTTCGCAGCTATGATGACATAGTCAGACAAACACACACAGAGGCAGACAGATCCTTTTTTCGGGGATAAAAATAAATTCATTTATTCGACAGACACGGCTGGCTAGCGAACGTAGCGGTGCAACAACTAGAGGCGGCGATGCGGTCGCTGCAGCAGACGTGCGACGCGTGGACGCGCCGCGCCGCGCTCGCGTGCGTGCCCGACTTGTCCGCTTTGTGCGCCGAGCGGCTCGCCGAGCCGCAGCATTGGGAGCTCAACTTTAAGGCCTGCAAGGCGTATGGACAGGCTGTAGCTAAGATGAATTTGTAAGGTTTTAGGTGTTATTTTAGTAATTGTGTATTTTTTTTTTGTCAAATCAATTACAAAATATATTTAATGTTAATATTGGAACACGACTTTTAGGACAGTTGAAATTGTTGGCGGAATTCTTACTTCATTATTAATTTGAAAGTAGCGGTCCTATTACAACAAATGATCACTTTTTCTTACAGCGAAGATGAAAAAATCGAATGGATAAGCGTTGGCACGGCGTCTCTACGTCGCGAGCTGGAATCGTCATCTCGCGAGCTATGGGCGGCGCTGATGTCGTCCCTGCAAACCAGTTGTCGCGGCGACGCATTGAAACTTGACGAGTTTGTCGCGGCTGCGTCGCTGCTACTCCGTGACAAACAGATGCCGAAGAACGCTAAGGAATTAGCGGAGTTGAGCGCCCAACAACAAGCGTTGCAGGCGAATATTCCTGATGTAAGTCTCTAGTTTTATAATAAACTGTATTCCATTATCAATACTTTATTATACGTTAAGCTTTTGTTTAATGCGGGCCTTGTGTTTTTGTTTTGAACTATATTAAATTGAGGTAATGAAACATGTTTATTTTGCATAAGTTATGACTTAACTATATAACACATACCCTCATTACAATGATCCCGTTTCACCCCTAGACCATTAAGGAATCTACATGCCCAATTTCATGTCTGTGTGTTGCCTGTCAGTCACTCAGGAACGGAATAGTTTTATATATATATATTGATATTATTTTAACTGTGATGGTTGTCATCTAAAGGCAAATGATTTAAATGCTCTTTATGTTTACTCACAATATACTCTTATCACAGTTTTTTTTTTTACAGATTGAGAAAACTGTAGAATGTATAAAACGTAAGGCACACATGCTACGAACTTGGGGTGGCGATGCGTCTATTGATGGCTCCATTCACGAGTGGAATAAAACTCGCGAGCTCATGATCAGTCAGCAACAAATGTTTGAACATCAGGTCAGTATAATTATTTTATTCTTCTTAGACCTAAGATCTAAAGAAATTTATCTTACTGATTGATGATGGCCGTGGCTTCGTTTATTGATGTCCCAGTCTATCTTAATCCGGATTCTAATTTTAAAAATTATATATTTTGAGCAAAAATTCCGAATGATATTGTTTGACAGTTTCATACACAAAATCTCGCTTTATTTCGATAGGGTAGGCAGAGATTGCATTTTTTTCATTTTCCACGATTATATCTCTCTTCATCCAAGCTCGTCCGTTAGGGAGACTTGCCCCGACCTAATATAGTAAAGCTTTATTTAATTAACAGGCCGAAATCGTGAAGACTGGTTTAAGTGGTGAATGGGAGAATCTGAACAGTAGTGTGGAAGCGTGGACGTCGCGATGGGAACAAAATAAACCGCGGCTATCAGACACTCGTGACGTGCAGTATGAGGAGATGTCGCAGCGATGTCGTTCCGTATTCGAAGCTCGCGGCCACTGGGAACAATTGCTGGCAGAAAAGGAACAGTTAACGTAAGTGCAGACCTAAATGAACTAATGAAAGAATCTTTAGAGAAGTGTGGAAACGTGGATGTCGCGTAAACAATAAAATTACAAGCAGGTAATTTATCTATGATAATATTATAAAGCTGAAGAGTTTGTTTGTTTGTTTGTTTGAACGCGCTTATCTCAGGAACTACTGGTTCGAAAAGAAAAATTCTTTTTGCGTTGAATAGACCAGTTATTATATTATTTATGCTATATAACACCACGCTGCAACTTTTAGGAGCGAAGAAATAATGGTAAATGTGATAAAAACGGGGAAAATTATTCACCCTTTCAAAGGTTTTACCACGCGGACGGAGTCGCGGGCACAGCTAGTATAAAAATAAGTTTCTATACTTGCGATGTGGAGTATGAGATATCGCTCCGTGTTCGAAGATGGCAGATTACTGGAGCTGGGGTAACCTTATAAATAAATTAGGTATTTAATTTCACTAATGCTTGCAGAATACAATGTGAGAAATTCAACATGAACATAGAACCTTCAAATGTCTGGCAAGATGCTGAGAAACTAATGAACGAATATGTAACTATGTGGATGCCCTTGAAAGAATATATCGAGGGTTAGTATCAACTCTTTTCATACAGGTTATTTAATCATTGAAATATTTAAGAGTTTTTACAATTTGAATTAAAAAAAGATTTTTGAATGTACAGTTATGTAGGAGATTTTTTAATTTTATATCATTTTGTCCATCTACATTCAAGGGTTTAGGTTGTGTTGTGCATTTTTATTGAAGTTACCTTATCCTTTATAAATTGGATATTCTTAACAGAATATGAATCGATATCGGGACAGGAATGGATAGTGTTCCAAAAGAAGTTGCACTTGTTGGAAGAGTTCGCGAGCAAGTGGGGCGCGCGGCTCGAGCCGTACACCGCCGTCACTCTGTACATGCGGCAGGAGCTCGACAAGTTCGCTGTGAGTCATTCACTTTCTATTTCTAGTCTCTTAACGACCATCGTGTGGCGAAGCTAAATATGGAATTATTTTATTATCTTATGATCTTTTCGATACTCTTATGTGTGGCTGTTTATGCCTGTATTTTCTCTATTAAATAAATAGCTTTCAATGCATCTAAAATGTCTAAGCTATTTTATAATATAAGCGAATTTTTTAATGACTTAACTAAGTTGTTTTACGTCCTCCCGTGTTAAAAGGGTCCCGTGTTCTTTTCCGTATTCCAGATTGTTTTTGAAGTATGCAAAATTTCGTGCAGCTTGTTTCAGTTTTTTAGCTATGCTCTTAATAGCAAATAAATATACTGTCGCATTTATAATATTAGTTGTCATTTTTATGAGTAGAAGACTTAATACTAAATAAGTAGTCATATATATACAATGAGATGATAATTAAAACTAGTCCCTAAAGAATTATTAAAATCATAAAAAAGTTTTAGATCTGAATATTATTCAATAGGACTTGACTCCATTATTGAAGTATGTACGTGGCGCTGACTTTACGGAGTTTCACTGGCGAGAAGTTTTCGGTCTTCTAGGCTTGGAGTATAAGAAGCCAGATACTGTTGTACTCAGAGACTGGCTCGAAGTTGCAGTGAACATCAAGAAACAAGTGAAAGCGTTACAGGTAAATTGGCGGATTAATTCGCCTAAAATTTATCCGCAGTATTTTGAAATTTCAAAAAGATTGGGTGGGTGCATCATGCATTAGCAATAAAGTATACATTAGTTAGATTGCTATCCGGTTCAGAAGAGGAGTCTTTGATCGTCCGGATGGGATTTAAAGAGTTATGCACCTTGGAACAAGCACGTTATTTGAGTCACCTTAACCACTTTATGTAGAATACACCTATCCTTTCACTCTTCCTATTAATAATATTAGGTGGAAAAAATAAAATAAAAAGTAATAAAAATTTATGTGTTTAGAAAATATGCACTAACGCGTCGAGCGAGGCTGCGATCCGAAGTGCTCTGAACGACTTAGAGCTGTGGTTCGCGGGCGCTCGTGTTTCTATCACGTACTACACGGACCACGCCAAGCGACCCACTCCTATTGTGAAAGACTTCAAGGATCTACTTGCTAAGGTAGGTAATTTCATCTTACATACATAACATGTTTATTTAAAATGTGATTTGTGAATGCTCGTCTTACACCACATACTACTTAGACCACGCCAAGCGACCTACGATTGATTAAGACTTAAGATCCAGATACTTGCTGAGGTAATTTTTACATTTATTTATCTAACATCAAATATATTTTTGAATTAACTTCAGCTGCGGTTCGCGCATGCTCGCCTTATATTCACGGCATACCTATCTCTAACACTCCAGCTCAAATGTATGAAAAGTACGTGTTGCTACGCACTCATGCGCATCATGTGAGATAAGACAATATGCTGGGTTTGAAATTCAAAGGTGGAACTTGACGCCACCCGCCAAGTTTACTTGTTTATATTTCTATTATTATGATAGATATTATAAGTTTGGATTACTATCCAAACTGAAGCTAATTTTTAAAATTAGCCTACTCTATTATAAGTGTAATATATGTATGTCAGATCGAAGAGCAGCAATGGATCGTGTCGTCGGTGTCTGCGGGCGGCGCGGGCGCGGCGGGCGCGTGGGAGGGGCGCCTGCGCAGCGCCAGGGCGCTCGCCGCGGCCGCGCACCACGCTCAACGCAGGTTTACTTACCTTTCTTACTTCACTCATTTATTATTATCCTAGCGTTTTCAACGGTGGCGTGCTGAATCCTCTGAACATGAGCCCGCGGTGGGTAAGTCAGGTTTTTTCTCTAAGCGACCTTGCAAAGGAACCTAACTCATATTGGAGTATTCAAAATTCGAATTAAAAAGTGTTTATTTTACAAGCAAAGTATACAAAAAGGATGTGATTGGAGTC
This sequence comes from Amyelois transitella, assembly GCF_032362555.1. Taxonomy (NCBI): domain Eukaryota; kingdom Metazoa; phylum Arthropoda; class Insecta; order Lepidoptera; family Pyralidae; genus Amyelois; species Amyelois transitella. Next base: position 4,919,628 of record NC_083509.1, read on the forward strand.
TTCTTTTAAGCGTGCAAGTCTGTACCAGGAGACTTATTAAAGTCTTATGATCGTCGACACTCTCAAAATTCATGATTCACATATTTATTTATGCGAAAATACATTACTATTTTAAACATCCGCATGTTATTAAAATATCTATATATACAGGTGCAAATTTTATAAGAGAGAAAAGTAATCTGAGAATCACAATTGCAACTCCTCTAACTTCACAAGAAAGACGCCAAAGTTCACTTACTTTCTTGTCAACGTTTTAATTTTTTATTTCTCAACACAATTACATTTGAATTAGACCCGCGCGTTGCTGTTGGACACTTTACTTTAATTTGATGTAACATGTCTATAACTGCCAACAAAAACAAACATACATTACATACACACAATAATTACAACTTATTATACAAGTTTACCAATAATATAAAACAAAAATACCAGACGGACCTGAAAAAAAAGAATTACAGATTTACCCGCATTTTTTGTTTACGTCGTCTATTTTATTTTATTTTTAGTTTATTTAGGCACAAACAGTCATACAACATTTTTACAATAAGAATTAAATAGACAGATAGCACCGAAAAATTTGACAAAAAACATATAAATTATGCTAGTGTGTTGACAACATAACAATTGACAAAATAGATATATAAGTAACTGGTTAACGTAATACATTACATAAATAGTTTACACATATAAATTAAAGCAGCATTTACTTAATTATTTTACGATGCTGTTACTTATGCATTTACTTAATTAATTTACACAGTAATTAACTATGCAAAAATAACAAATTTAAATATTATGCTGTGATTATTGTTATCATAAGACCTTACTGTTTCACAACCATTTCGCTTATTATCGTTATTGCTACATTTCATCAATACAAGACATCGATTTGTATTGTAATGTTAATAACTAAACAAGGTTATTCAAACTATTGTTATGATTTTTTAAGATCGGCCGTTCTAGCTAGATTGGCCGATCTTAAATAAGGTCGAGCATTCGATCAAAATATGTATAATATCGAATCGATCGAAGGGCGAGCCCATAAATACTCTATTATGTGTTTTGTAAATGATGCGCAGGATTCGGACGCCGCTCACGTGCATACCAGATGGTATAATAGTTGAACCATTTTAGTTCCCTCTTTGGTATTCGTGCCAATACCGAACAAAATGTTTACGTGTTGTTTGTACTCTGCATTTTAAAATTTTGTATCATAAAGTACAAATTTGATTGCGGAGTTGAAAACATAACTCTACTGGTATGATGTACGGAATATAATTGCCTTGGAAGTCGATATAACGATAGCATAATATACATATGTCAAAGACTTAAATGAATTGTTTCTATTAATAACTACTTGTTTCTAAACATATAGGCGGGGTATATAACAGTGGCCTTTATTTTGAATCACTATATTCATGGTGTGAAAACCTTTTATTAGTTTTCTATCAGATTTTGCGAATTTTCACGAAGCGGTAGGCGAGGCGTGGCTTTAACATGTAACAAATGTACTGCCAAGATAAAATAGTGTTGCTTTTATATGCTCATCCTGTCATAAAAAGTTTACATGAATACACCTTTTTATATTTTAACTGTTTTATTCAATGTCATAGATACATGTATAATTATCAGACTATATTTAAAAATCACGGTTTTTTATACAAGTATGAGTAACAAGTCCACCATATGAAAGTATGACTAATTAAGGTGGGAATCTCCATATAACATTATAAGCATTACAGCATAATGTGATCTACATGGAGATCATATTTCGAATACAACGTGCGTTTTGTTTTCTGAGAATATTATCTGCAACTATATTAAATTGTCTTGTTATATAATGTCACAATCATCTTGTACAAAATTTAATAAATTTATATTATTGATGAAGTCCTGGTGACTAAAACTGCTTAGAGGTATGGTATATCCGATTGCTACTTTGGAATCCAATAAATTATGAATATCGATTGAGGACTTTTAAAACTCATAAAATTTGTTTGGTTATTATTTGGCGCCTAACAACGATTTATTCTTTTTCCTTAATTCAATTGATAAACAGTGTCATAAGCAAGAAGTACCTAAATTCTTACACCTATGACGTCATGTTTAAAATCTCTGTTGTTAAGTATAGTGTAAATGAATAAGCTTGATAACAGTCTAGTATTACATGGCCATAGTGTGGTAATCTATCTAGATAACATGGGTTCATTGACCTGCACTGTAAGCTGACTGTAAGCTTCATATCGGCCATATTTAGGAGCGAAGCTTTAAAGATACAGATGTTAAATCAACGGTTTCAATTGCCTTCACAACAAGCATTACGTATTGTATTAACTATGCTGTTTGAAACCGACACATTCAAATTGAAATTTCATAAAGTTAATTAAAATATTTTTGTCTCAATAATGTAGGTTACCAACAATCGAGCCAATCTTTAAGGCGCAATACTCTTTGCTTCAAGTCATCAGAATTAATTTAACAATTTAAGGGTAAAAATAACTTCAGAATTTTTATCTTATTCATACGCATCTCAAACTACATATACCTATCTTGATACCGTTCCTTAACCAATATAGTTATTATAGAGGTGTATAAAATGTAGGTTTGTCGATGTAGTTCCCTATATAATAATACAGTACACCAACGAAACTCGAGCCTGATCTTTAGCCGTTCCTTGGCTTCGCCGTGCGTTATGCCGTAATCCATCAAAACGGGAGTTTATGACCTCGCCGTCGCCTGTAATACCGCAGTGGACTATTTTAGTTTCCCTTCCTACTACGTGCGATTAACATTTCTGTATCGTTATACGTGAGGTTGACGGCCGAAGTTAGCGGCCCTTTTCTGCTAAAGCTAATACATTTTGGCATTTTCGAGTAGTAACTCAAATGTCACATTGTAATAAATGAGAGAGGCGCCGTTTCTGTACAAATAAATTCAATCGAGTAAGGTGTAACATGAATGAAAAATGACCTATTATAAAATCTCTGGAAGTCTGTCTGATAAATGAAATGTTCTCATCGAAGAATATTTTCTAGGCTTTCATATTAATACAGAGTATTTGCACTGTATCAACACGGATTTATTTTTAAGACACTATAATAAGGCCAGCATTCTTAAATAATTTAATATCTCGGAATGTAAGATAAAAAGGATCGGTAGTCAAGTGTTTATCACACGTGAACTTTGACACTATAACCGCCTTTTGAGAATGAACCCTTATCACGCGAAAGCGTTCATTCACAGCGCTGATGACGCACTCTAACAAGATTTTTATTTTACCACAGTTCTCTTCATGATAATGGATAAGCTTTGAAATAGTTTTGAAATATCCAGTGTAGATAAGCTCTAATCATGTTTAAAATTCTCATACAAACATATATTATGTCTTTAACTCGTATGGACAGAGGCAATAGCCACAAGACTGGAAAGCCACGTTAAAGTGTAAGGCTCAATGATACATATATTCAGAGATATGTTGTTAGTTTATCGGCTAAATAAAGCAACTCAGGTTGCATCAGTTGGTATAAGCCGTTCTTTTGACGTTTACAATCTGTGAGGAAAGCAAAGCTTAAAGGTTAAATTATATTCGACTGCGATTTACAGATCGATATATGTATGCGATATTAACTATTTGGTAATTACATTCCTATAGACACATAGCGTTTATTATTCCCGGTTTCTAGTCAACTTGACACTGATAAGAGGTTATCACCAAACTGTCGAAATTGTTACAACTTATCTAACATAGTTAAAGAGGCCGCTGTACAATTTATTTCAACTTGGTTGGTAATGATGTCATGTTAGTGTAAATACACATCTACACAGTATATCTAGTATAAGTAAGTACTTAGATTTCATAGATTCTGATAAAGATGTATGAAGTAAAAAAAGTGAACAAGTAGGTATAGATGCATGTGGAAAGATTTTGTCTCTAAAATGCGCGATGTGTTTATATATATATATTACACCTTAATAAAAACAATACCAATCAATGTAGCATTCAGCTTACAACGTTATTAACTCAGTATAAATTAAATCTTTAAATTTATGCCCGCCCGAATCCGAAATTATGAGAAACCCTATAATAAAACCCATTTATCCATAAATCTAAATTTTCATTGCCATAGAAAAGGCCAAGAACGTGATTATCACTATAAAATGGTATTTACCACCCCTCTAAACCATTGTTATACATATTTTGGCGTTATTACAAAATACTAAATATTGCTTTGATTTTATATTACCTAATTATATAACACTGTTAAAAAGGTTTAATTTCGTAATGTTTCACAAATCTCTAATGTTGTTGAAATCATCATAGAGTTCATTTTACTTCATATGCACATTCTTGCTCCAACTAAGTGAAATGAGTTGTATGGAAACCCTTTGTTCAATATTCATTTAGTTCATTAGATATTTGCCTCTTTTTGTTAGGGAAGGGTCTCTCGAGTTTTTGCTGAATATCTGTCCGGTTCTCGAATACCATGTGTGCATGTACCGCAAATGCCTTTGTTTGTCCTTCATAGATAAAAAGATTTCGCTGCAAATTCGATGGTTTGCCGATGAGTCTTTTATTTGAACCTAGAATTAAATTGACTTCGCAACATTTTTAAAGTAAGTTATTTTAGTAAAGTCATTTTATTTTTTCACAGAATATTTTTTACATGCATATACTCACGTATTTATCCCTTACGTGGTAGACAGAGCCAACAGTCTTAAAAAGAGTGATGGCCACGTTCGGCTGTTTGGCTTTATGATAGAATTGGGATTAAAAAAAAAAAAAATCTCATTCTTTTATACATATATATATCTAACTGATCCAAATTGTTTTACTTAATGAAATTAGTAGACTGCATTAACTGATATTTGGTTCCGTGAATACGCGACTTCTTTACAAATCTCTTTTCTTCACAATCGTGTGAAGTTAAATTTCTTAATTTCACACGATTGTGGTTGTTTAAAAAATACCCCTTTTTGTTTAATATTTGTGATCTTTTAGTGTGGTCTCTATTCCTCATTTAGTTTTTTTTTTTTATGATTCTACACAGTGGGATCGCACACGCTTTATCAGCGACGGATGTGTGGGGCGGAAGGCGGCCCTGTATCGCACCGCATGACCACGGAATCCACTATATTGTACTGCTAAAACTTTATTTTTTCCATACAAGTCTTCATAACATCTTTACTTTATGGGATATATTAAAAATATTTTTTAGCACAAACTCGCGACGCGAAAATATAAAAATATAATACCTATTTATATGCTGGCGACAATGTATTCTATTAAATCATCTTGCTGGCGAAAATACAACTTAAAATACGTAATAGGTCTGCTCGAGTCCCTTCACTGCTTACTATTCCCACCAGCTTGACCAACTATAGACAAAACTCTTTCTTTATTAGATCAGCTAAGGAACTGAGCAAGCTGGTTGTCTGCTCGAAGCCCGACCTTTTCAATTCAACACCTTTTCGTTTTAATAATGTGTTACCTAGTCTTTGTTTGACGTCCATAATAATTAGACGCTAACTACATAGTACCTACCATATTTCTTTTATTAATTAATGTAATTTATTGAAATTATATAATCCATTAATTATTTTACTTAGAAATAGATAAATGAGCAGATGTTCTCTAACATACATACATACATATAGTCACGTCTATATGCCTTGCGGGGTAGACAGGGCCAACAGTCCTGATGAGACTGACAGGCCACGTTCAACTGTTTGGCTTTATGATAGATTTGAGATTTAAATAGTGACAGGTTGCTAGCCCATCGCCTAAAATAATAATACCAAGTTTAAAAGCCTATCCCTTAGTCGAATCTTACGACGTACACGGGAAATGAGATGGAGTGGTCCTATTCTTTTTTATATTGGTGCCGGGATCCACACGGCACCTAAACTAACATTGTATATCCGAAACTGAATCTAGGTCAAAATCCACATTTTTCGACAGAATTCGATAGTATTTTACTCTATGAAATTAAATTGTTTAAAATGACTCTGTCTACGCAAAAGGCAATAAATACGTGGCAATACGTAAAAGCAAATTAATTTAATGAAAGAACTTGGACGCACTAAATAAGTCTAGGAAGGGACTTGTTGCCATAATAATGACCAAAACAAAAGCGCATCCCGAAATGCGTTGTTATTTTTGTTGCTTAGTGCCCATTTCTGAGAACGGCACGAGCGGGCGCGGGCGGGAGCGGTCGTCGCCTCGGACAGGGCCGCATTCAGGTATGCGGTTTATTGGAACTTGATTTATATGACAGATAGTAAACTAAAACGGAATTGTTCGCCGCGTACGTTGACATTGCGATAATATTGCATATTATTTTTAATATTTTAATTTATTAATATATTTTGATGCCCAATGGACATAAAAAATGGATTTTAAATATATTTTAAAGATAGAGTCGTAAGCTGAACGTGGCCTATCAGTCTTTTTAAGACTGTTGACTCTTTCTACCCCGCAAATGTTGAAATTATTTTTCTTTTATTATTCATGGACAGTTAGCTTTTATTAGCACTTTAACAATAATCATATATATATTTAAAAAATTGAACTGTTTCCAATAATCGACATAATTGTGGCACCTTAAAAAATTACACGCCGTTTCAAATGGCACAGGCGATAGACGCAGTCAAGAAAGGAGAAAAAATTGCGACGGCAGCAAAAAAGTTTCGCGTACCCAGGTTCACCTTACATGATAAAATTATTAGCAAATCTCCAGTCACATGTTCAATGGGCCCTGGCACATATTTATCAACGAAAGAGGAACCAAAGATGAATTACTCGACAGTGTACAACGCATTATCATTAACCATTTATGAATAATTTACTACTGTGTAAGTTTAATTGATATGATTAAAAGACTGATTGAAACTTGTTTTTTATTTCTTAATTATAATAATATTTTAGGAGTATTTCACAAAGCTACCATTTGAAAATTTTAGGCTGGGTGCACGATTAATGGACCATTAAATATTGGGTGTCCATTAGAACATGTCGATTACTGGATTTCGATTATTAAAACATGTCGATAACTGGTTGTCGGTAAATGGATTTCTGCTGTCGAATATTAGGTATATTCTTGTAAATTTTTATATCACATTCATTTCTACTTTAATATACCATGCAAAATACCCTTAAATTTTACTCTAAACTTCAAAATACGATAAAATAATAAAAATAAAACAAAAATATTGTAAAAATACTAGAGTTCGTGCGTTAAAGTGTCGATGATTGGGTGTTTTACCGTAACTAAGTTATCACTGTATGTAGTCATATAGTTAAATGAACGATACCTTTTCACTTTTCATATTCATAAATATTTGTCTTATCGTATTGTCAATTTTATTGTCAACATTCAGTTGATTTGATTGACAACCTCTTTTTCTGAAATCGGTTAATAATGAAAGCTCATTCGAGTGGTGAAATACGTCTCTGTGAATGTAGGACAGCTATGGCGGGCGGTGGTGGGCGGCGGGGGGCACTCGGCGGCGCGAGAGTGGCGTAGCCGGCACAGTGCAGTGAGCGGCGCGGAGAGAGCCCACCGCCATGGCTCTACGCGCATTGTTTATATTGCCCGCGCTAATCGCCGCCGGCACTGCTGTATTCGACCGTGAGCACCTTCGAGCGGACCCGCGCCTCCTGGACAGAGCCTGTCAGCTCAGCCCCTGCTACCCCGCCACCGGCAATTTACTAATTGGCCGGGAGTCGCGACTATCCGCATCTTCGACATGCGGACTCTACGGTCGCGAACGCTACTGCATCGTATCACATTTACAAGACCGCAAGAAATGCTTTTGGTGCGACTCTACGAACAATACGATACATGACGCGCAGCTAAATCATCGAATACAAAATATTATTTACAAATTCACACCTGGAACACGTAATAAGTCTTGGTGGCAGTCGGAAAATGGGATAGAAAATGTTACTATTCAATTGGATATGGAAGCGGAATTTCATCTCACTCACTTGATCATACAGTTCAAAACGTTTCGGCCGGCTGCTATGTTAGTGGAACGTTCTTTTGATTTTGGAAAAACTTGGCGTGTCTATCGTTATTTTGCCCATCGCTGCGAAGAATCTTTTCCTGGAATTCCGACGCATTCCCAACGATCTCTAACTGAAATTGTGTGTGAATCGCGGTATTCAGGAGTAGCCCCGTCTACAGAAGGTGAAGTGATATTCAGAGTTTTACCTCCCAATTTGACATTTGTCAAAAACCCTTATTCAGAGGAAGTGCAAAATTTGTTACGGATGACCAATTTAAGGATCAATTTTACTAAGCTTCACACTTTAGGAGATGATTTGTTAGATAATAGAGCGGAGATTCAAGAAAAATATTACTACTCTATTTATGAAATGACTGTACGTGGCTCTTGCTCTTGTTATGGGCACGCTTCTCGCTGCTTACCCATGCCAGGGGTGGAATCTAAAAACAATATGGTGCACGGGCGATGTGAATGTACTCATAATACTCGTGGATTAAATTGCGAATATTGTGAAGATTTTTTCAATGATTTGCCATGGCAACCAGCTGTAGGAAGAACATCTAATGCTTGTAAACAATGTACATGTAACAATCACGCAACAAAATGCCATTTTGATGCCGCAGTTTATAATAAAACAGGAAAAAAGAGCGGTGGAGTGTGTGATAATTGCCAACACAACACCATGGGAATTAATTGCGAACGTTGCCAGCCACAATTTTATAAAGACCCAAATTTAGATATACAAAGTCCAGATATCTGCAAACCATGTGATTGTGATCCCCAAGGGACAACAGATGAAGAGATTCTCTGTGATGATGAAACTGATGAAATGAACAATAAAACCGCGGGTCGGTGTTTATGCAAGGCCAACGTTGATGGACCTAGGTGTGACAAATGTAAAGATGGTTTTTGGAATTTTGATCCACAAAATACTGAGGGTTGCACGGCTTGCACATGCAATGGTCTTGGAACAATAAACGAACGTGGATGCGATCCTACAACAGGCAATTGTTTCTGTAAGCGACATGTCACGGGTAGAAATTGCGACCAGTGTTTACCAGAATTTTACGGCTTGTCTGAAATTGACGATGGTTGTACACCTTGTGACTGTGATATCGGTGGTTCAATCGATCGCGATTGTGATGTAATTACAGGGCAGTGCAAATGTCGGCCATATGTTACTGGTCGACGCTGTGATCAACCGATACAAAACTTTTTCGTTGGTGCTTTAGATTCTATGGTTTTCGAAGCGGAGTCTAGTCAATGTGATTCACAATTTGATGATAATGCTATTCAAAGTCAAGTATGCCATGTTGTCATTCGTGAGAACTTTCCAGATGGAAGGAGGGAAACTTGGACGGGACCTGGTTTTATGAAAATACCAGAAGGAAGCACATTGGTATTTATAATCGACAACATACAGACAACGATGAACTATAACGTTTTGATAAGATACGAGCCACAATCAAATCTAAATTGGGAAGAAGCAACAATATTAGTTAAAAGACCAGGGCCTATAGATTTAGATTCGCCATGTGCCAATATTCGTCCAGAAGATGATAGAATAACTACATATTTACCTGCTAATCAACGAAGTGTGCTTGTTATACCTCCAGTTTGTTTAGAGAAGCAAAAAGAAACTGAGATTCGTATATATTTAGGACATCAAGACAAAAGAACACCAAATCCTAGAGCTTCCGTACTCATTGATTCTATTGTGCTTATCCCATCGTTTGATGATTTGCCATTTTTCAAGGGTAATGATTCTGTTGCAAATAATATGAAACGAGAATTTGATCGTAACAACTGTGGAGATCCATATTATTATGACTTAAATAGAGATACTGTTCCTGAAATATGCAAGAATTACCACGCTAGTATTGGATTTTATATTAGAAATGGATCTGAATCTTGTCAGTGTGATCCCTCTGGATCAAAAAGCCATCAGTGTCATCCATATACTGGATACTGTCAATGTGTTGAAAATATTGTAGGAGCGCGGTGCGATCGTTGTGCTCCAGGAACATATGACTTTAGCAAATTCGGATGTAAGCGTTGTGATTGTAATAGTATAGGATCTTTAGACAATTTCTGTGATGCAACCAGTGGACAATGTAAATGTAGAACAAATACATATGGTCGTGCTTGTGATTTGTGTCAACCTGGTTATTTCAATTTCCCTAATTGTGAACAGTGTGATTGTAACGGTCATGCAGTGGAATGTGATGATAGAACGGGGGCGTGTAGAGATTGCAGAGACTTTACTGAAGGCCATCGATGCGAAAGATGCATAGCAGGTTATTACGGTGATCCACGTCTCGGTGTAGACATTGCTTGTCGTCCTTGTCCCTGTCCCGGTATAAAAGGTGATCCTAATAAAAATAACCACGCTGATTCTTGTGAACTCGATTCAGATACAAAAGATGTCGTATGTGAATGTAAAGCAGGTTATGCTGGAGCTCTATGCGATGTGTGTGCTGATAATTATTATGGTGATCCGATCACAGGAACTTGTGAAAAATGTGAATGTAACGAAAACATCGATATTACAAAACCTGGTAACTGTGACCCCTATACAGGTCAGTGTTTGCAGTGCTTACATAACACAGCTGGAGATCACTGTGAAGTATGTGAGGAAGGATATTACGGAAACGCTTTGGAAAAAGCGTGCTACAAATGTAATTGTTCTGTCCTGGGAACTAACTTTACTCGAGGAAATTGCGATGGTGTAACCGGACAATGTCCTTGCTTCAATAATGTGATGGGTATAAATTGTGACCAGTGTACTGAAAATCATTGGAGAATAGCGCTCGGTACTGGATGTGATCCATGTGACTGCGATCCAATAGGATCTCGATCTTCGCAATGTAACCCATTTATCGGTAAATGTGATTGTAAGCCAGGGCATGGTGGAAGGCAATGCGATCAGTGCCAGGAAAATCACTGGGGCGATCCCAACATCGAATGTCATGAATGTGAATGTAATTTGTATGGTTCCATGTCACCGCAGTGTATGCGTGACACCGGATCGTGTGTCTGTAAACCTGGCATAGGTGGTTACAATTGTGATAAATGCGCCAGAGGATATTTAGGAGAAGCTCCTCAATGCTATGCTTGCGGTGAATGCTTTGACAACTGGGATCGAGTTATTGATGAGTTACGTGTTCAAACAGAATATGCCATTGGAAATGCTAGTAAAATAAAAGTGGTTGGTGCTACAGGAGCATATACAAGAGACTTTGATGAAATGACTAAAAAGTTATCTGAAATAGAAGGCATGTTAAATAGTGCTAATATGGGACAAACTACAGTCAATGAATTATTATCTAATATTAGTAGTTTACAAAATGAACTTGCAAAAACCGAGGAGAAAGTGAAAGATAGTAATTCTAATTTGAATGATATAACTTCCCAAATCAATTTAGGAAATGTTACTTTAGATAATTTAAGGAAAAATATTGAGACACTAAAGCAAAAAACTGTTGAACTAGGTAATAATGCAACAAAACTGCAGGAAGCCAACTTAGAAGGTGCCCTTAATTTGACACGAGAAGCTAAACAAAGAGCAATCAAAGCATCTGACGAAGCTGAAAATGTTCAAACTCTTATTGCAAATACTGACAGACAAATAAAAAATACAGACCGTCTAATTGAAATGCAATATGCTCATTTTAACAATAATCAGAATGATAATGAAAAAAAATTAGACGATATTCAAAGTGAGTTAACTGAATTGGAGTCCCGGATACCCAAACTTAATGAAAAGATGTGCGGGCAAGAAAGTGATACTTGTGACATTTGTGGCGGTGCAGGTTGTGGAAAATGTGGGGGAATATCCTGCGATCAAGGCGCAGTCACTAAAGCAGAGCAAGCCTTAGATTTTGCTAATAAAACTGACCATAGAATAAAGGAACATGAACTTACAGCTGAAGATTTATTCCGATCAATTTCTTTAGTCAAACAAGACACTGTTGCCGTACGTTCGCAAGCTAAAGAACTATTCAATAAAGCACACGAGTTTAAATCGTCAACTGAACGCGTTACAAATGAGAGCAAAGATTTGACTTCCGAACTGAAAGACTTTTTATCAAATACTTCCAGTACTCCAGCTGATATAAGGTCTTTGGCTCAAGAAATCTTAAATCTTTCCATCAGTATAGAACCCAAAGAAATAACAGAGTTATCACAGCGTATAAATTCAACTGTTTCTCAGCTAACTAATATTGAAAATATTATAATTGAAACGAAGCCTGATTTGGAGAGAGCCAAAGCGTTGAAGCAAAATGCAACAGCTGTTAATCAATCGGCAAATGTAACTTTGATGACAGCCAAAAAAGTGCTAGAAGCATTGGATGATGCGCAAGCAGCACAAGATGCAGCAGAGAATGCTATTCAAAAAGCTAACAGTGACATTGAAGCAGCTAAAAATGACCTAATACCGATTGCCAAAGAAACTGAGCAGGCTCAGAAAAAAGCAAATGAAACTAAAGATGAAGTAGAGGGATTACGGTTAAGACTTTCCGATTTACAGAAAAACATATTGAAGATAGAAAGTGATGCTGATCAAGTGAAACAAGAAGCGAATGATGTTGTAAACAGAGCTGAAGGTGCGGAACAAAAAGCTAGGCAATTGAGATTGGATTTCAAACAAACAAATATGTCCCTTGCTCAGCGTGCTGACCAGACGTCCAATTCGAGAGAGCGAGCACAATTGCTTCTCAATCGAGCTACAAAGCTTGCTAGTGATACACAAATGCAGTTAAAACTTCTTGCAAATATGGAAGAACTATACAATGACCATAATGAACAATTAAACATTTTGGAAAAAGAAATATCCGAACTTAATGCATTAATGAATTATTATCTCACTGAAATTACGAAACGATCTGATTATTACAGGGCCTGTACAACATAAATATTTGAAATTAATATTATAATACTAAATCAGCGATCAACATACCTCTAATGGTTTACGGTTATTATGAGTGCCATAATTTGACAGACTTAGCTTTATTTGTTATTGATGTAGTTTGACTGCGTCATGTCAGCGTAACACATTCGCAAGGAGTTGTAGACCGTTCACTTCACTTGATGAAGAATGAGATTGTACTTATGTTAAGAAATAATCTCTTAAATTGTATTAGAAGCGAAACAATAGTTTATTATTAATAAGTTACCCACCTCATAGCATTCATTTAATCAGTTAATAATATATTTGTAATAGTAATTGTATTTTTTATAATACAAATATTTGGAAACTAATATCTAGTAACAGCCCAAACATACTTTAATATACACTACATACATTTATTATTATCATTATTAGATAAAATGACACACTTCCGTTGGTCGTTACTATAAAATATGTTTTCTAATAATATTCTGACATAAATGGGTAGCTGTATAAATGGTTAAATTAATATTCCAAAGAGTTATTGAATAATATTCTTAAGTAAAATCATGTCTGTTTTTAATATTTTTTTATGTCAGAGTCATTGTAAACTAGCCATAACTACATAATTATAAATAATACTTAAGTAAGGTGTGATACCTTTTGTTAATAATTATAGATAATTTATGTTAATATTATAATGTATGTTATAAGTATTTTACATAAACACTTTTCATAAATGTATGTGTATGGATGCATTTTTTAAGCCTATAAAAACTGAAACTTGTGCTTCTTCTCTAGACTTATAGAAATGATGTAGGTTATTAAAATGTTACTTTTGATTTTCTATGTATTATTGAATGTATTTGTTATATAGGTGCCATATATTATTGTCTTCCTAAATGCATTTATTAACTAATGTCCGTGTTCTATTCATTTTTATTGTTTTGATTTTTCTTTTTTACTTATGTATTATAGGCACCAATATAATTTTGAATAAAACCAATGAAGTACACAACATAATTTTAGTTTTATTTGCGTATGACTCTACCAATAAGACTTTCAAAAGCTAAAAGTATTTACTTTGATAGTTGATATGTATTCCACATGTCAATTAAACGGTATATTAACGTGCTGCGAAAAAGTATTGTTAATTTTTATGTGTTAAACGACTAATGCAGTGCAGTTGAATTTTTAATTATGTACACTTCAACTCCAAATTCCAAAACTCGGCAACCAATCTTTGAATTGTTGTATTTATAAATTTATTCAATCCAAGTTGCTAGACAACATGGATGTAAGTGCCTACATAATATCAACAATATTATGACTACATCGCTTCAGAATATAACGAGATTAACTGAGGCATTCTGATATACAAGTGATCTCTTAAAGATAAATTAACAAACAGTATCATAAAAATAAAAGTAGCCTATCTTACTTCTGTTGGACTAGTTATTATCTGTGCCATATCCATATTTTTATTTGCAATAATGTACATGAAATGAATTTATTTTCTATTTGATATTAGTATGGTATCACTGTATATTAGATTGTAAAAGTCAATGAAGGAAAAGGTAAAATAAACTTGGGTTTCTTTTTTGGCAATTTTAATCTCAATCCTATAGGTAAGCCATATCTTCAGCTGAGAGTGGACTTTCTGTTTTACGAGGACATTGACTCTGCCTATCCTCTCGTCCCTTTATGTATTACGTCTTTATCCCTACTTGGTAATGGATTATTAATTTCATAACTATACTAAAATTATAAAGCTGAAGAGTTTGTTTGTTTGTTTGACCTCGCTAATCTCAATAACTACTGGTTCAAATTGAAAAATCTTTTTGCGTTGAATAATCCATTTATCGAGGAAGGTTTTAGGCTATATAATATCACGCTGCCACCACAGCACCAAAGAAATAATGGAATATGTAAAAAAAATGGGGAAAATTATTCATCCTTGAGGGCTTCAATGATGCCCAAAATAACTATTCCACGCGGACGAAGTCGCAGGCACAGCTAGTTTATATATATATATATATATTTATAATTTATATATCATATATATATTTAGGGAAAAACACAAATTGAGCCTAAACAATTGTCTTTTTGTGTTACATATAAATATAAAATTAATTTCCCTTCTCTATAATTAACATTAACACTACATGATAACAAAAAACATTTTATAGAAACACTGTTCAGTGAAGACAAGTTGCAAATTTTTAATATTTTGTAATTGTTTTGTTTGTACTTGTGTTTTTAAATTTTTTGAATTACAAAATCGGTGATTAAGTTTCTGCTTGACACAATAAAGGTTAAAATGCGCATAGGGTGTTTATGTAAAATTTTGCTCTTCTATAAAAAAATTCCACAGATGGCTCTATTTGGAGCCGATATTGTGCAGTGACGAAGGTGACCTGGGCACCAAGTTCAGGAAGGTGGACCAGGGCTTCAGACAAGTGGCGCGGATCTTCGAAGCAGACCCTCGCCTCTCCGCCTTACTGCAGTCTTCGCGGCTGCAATCCATGCTCGACTCTATCTCGGAACAACTAGTTTCTTGTCAGTCGGCACTGAATCAGTACATTGATGTAAGGACATTGTAGTCAGCAAATTAATATTATTTTCCTATTAAAATTTCAAATCTAATTAATTTCCCTACCTAAAGAAATTTCTCTAGAAATAAGTAATGCTCTTGTACTTAATTTCTCTTTAGTAAGTTTTCTTCTTATTTTTTTTTTCCTTAAAGTACATAAATAAAATAATACATATATGAATAAAATAATAGTTTAAAAAAAACTAAAAAACTACGCTTTTATTGCTAATCAAACTAAAAAATAGAAAATAAAAATTAATGACAAAGGAATTCAGTAGTAGCAAGTCGAACAATCAGTTATAGTCAGTTGTAGTAGTAATTACCTCGGATTAAAATTATAACAAAATTAAATTTATAAACAAAACAATTTAAATCAGAGTAAAAAGCGTGGGGTGCCTGATGTAGTAAATATTAAAATCATTCTATTAGCATATATTTATGACAAGAGAGTTATGAAAATGAAGTAAAATGCACCCCACGCTTTTTACTCTGATTTAAATTGTTTTGTTTATAAATTTAATTTTGTTATAATTTTAATCCGAGGTAATTACTACTACAACTGACTATAACTGATTGTTCGACTTGCTACTACTGAATTCCTTTGTCATTAATTTTTATTTTCTATTTTTTAGTTTGATTAGCAATAAAAGCGTAGTTTTTTAGTTTTTTTTAAACTATTATTTATTTTCTATTTTTTAGTTCGATTAGCAATAAAACGGGTAGTTTTTTAGTTTTTTTATACAATTATTTTTTGGAAGTTAACACTTCTGGTATAATTATCTTACTAGAAAAGACTTTCGCAACCATGCGCTCATCGCCGGAGGTTTTCACAACTAACTTTCTTAAAGTTATATGTGGCCTGATTGGATTAAATCTCATAATATTCTCATCATCATGATTCTTTTTAAGGCGATGGGCTTGCAACCTGTCACTATTTGAATCTCAATTCTATCTTAAAGCCAAATAGCTGAACGTGGCCTATCAGTCTTTACAAGACGTTGGCTCTGTCTACCCCGCAAGGGATATAGACGTGATTATATGTATGTATGATGATTGTTAAACCCAGTTGAAAAGAATTTTATAGTGATAAATCACTGTTAATAATATTTTTGACTATCCAGCAAACGTAATAATTTTCGATTGTGGCCTTGCCAGGAATCAAACCACAAGATTAACAGGCAGATTGATACAGGAACAAAAATATTTCAAACATACCTCCACTGCCTTTACAACCAGGAACGCAACAAAGTTTATCTGAAGACATCGTGGCACTTTTGTTGTAAAATCTGTCTTTCACAAAAACAAACACAAACTTGGGACTCCTATCTCAAATAATAAGGTACTTTTTACAGGAGTCCTATCTCAAAATATCTGCACAACACAGTTAACACAGTCAGAGTCCAATCTCAGATGATAAAATCACACGAATATCCGGAAGAACAAAGCTCGACTCAACGGAAGATTCCAAACTCCAAATAACGACAAGTTATCAGCACAAAACAAAGTGCAAATAGGTAAATACACAGGCACCGGTAAAAAACAACAGAAAGAAAGTTTACAGGTGTTCGAATCGAATTCAATCAAAACTTACTGCAAAACTTATTTGACATAAAAAACTGTCACTCATTTTCCAAACGAGTATTACAGTGTTGCTATTATAAATAGGCAAAAGATACCTAATGTTAATTCAAGAATTGCATTAATATGATAAATACGTATTAAATATCGCAAAGTTCTGTAGGTAGTAACTTTATTCTTGTATTATTGTAAATTTAGTTGTTCAATTTTCATTTATTACTCTTGTTTTATTACTTATATATTTTTTATTGTTTTAAAATATTCTACTAATTCTACTATTGTTTCTAATGGTAATTCTAAATGGAGCAATGCGATGAAATAAAGAAGCCTCAGGTTAATAGTAACATTATATGGAAATATATTACATCTCTTTTTGACTCATTATACGTCAGAACTTCTTGGTTTCTTGTATGGAGATTACTGGCACTGGTGCTATCTCTGTCTCTCTTACTCTCATACGAAGGATCTAAAAATGAATTTATTAATCCTGGCAGTTTTAATAAGGACAATGAGAAACTCTTATCAAAATATTGCATTGTCATCGGTCCTTGATACGTGTGCAAAGTTCCAAGTTGATCAGACGTTTAGAAATCAGTGAAAATTAAGCTCAAAGATTCCGTTACATACATACATACATACATACATACATACATACAACCCAAGCTAATAAAAGCGTAGTAAAAATAAGAAATCACCGTGGCGGTCTATATAAATCTTCAAAAATTGGTATAATTTTTTTTAGTTACTTTTGTTCTACCCTTACTAAAATTTAAATACATAATTGAAACTCGACATTAGCTTTTTCTTTTTATTTCCGATGAAGCTACTTTTGCAATTTTGTTAATTACAAAAAGTTTCTGTCCTAAATATAAAAGTCATGTCTCGTTGTTGATACAATAAAAACTACGGCTATCTTATCATATCCACTAGAGCAGAGCTTCGAATCAGCTATTTATATAACACAAAGTATCTAATAATTTTTTCAGGAGAAACGATCAGTCTTTCCAAGATTATACTTTCTGAGTGACGATGATCTCTTAGAGCTGCTTGGTCAAGCTCGCGCCGGGGCCGAAGGTCGCGAGGTGGTGATGCAAACGCATCTTAAGAAACTATTCCCGGGCACTACTGGAGTGCGACTTGGCCCCGGAGGAATGTCAATAACTGCCCTTTGTACCCATTTTGACGAAACGTTTCAGCTGGATCACCCCGTCGATATAGATTGCCCTGTGGAGGTAATGACTCTCAGTTTACATAACTGTCAGCATTTAATGTTTTTATCTGGTCGAAATAACCAAGATCTAGGCTGTGTTAGGCTCCATTGTTCCATTCCATTTCATTCCAACGTGAACAAAGAGGTCATATGGGGGTCGGTTTGTATAATAAACTGACTTATCCATTATTAAATCAATGGGCAAAGGCAGACCCCGGATTCCTTCCATGTTACCACGTTATCTATAGTAATATTATAAAGCTGAAGAGATTTTTTGTTTGTTATAACGCGCTAATATCAGGAACTACTTGTTCGAATTAAAAAATTATTTTTGTGTTAAATAGACCATATATCGAGGAAAGCTTTAGGCTATATAACATCACGCTGAAACTATTAGGAGTGAAGAAATAATGGTGCATGTGAAAAAAATCGAGGAAAATTATCCATCCTTGAGGGCTTCAATGATGCCCAAAATAACTATTCCACGCGGACGAAGTCGCAGGCACAGCTAGTCACTAATATTAGTATCACATATGTATAACTTGGTCATATACTTAATGTTATCGGGTAGCTTTACAATCATGACAAATACATTTTTAAAATAAATAGAGATAATACAGGGTGACATTTAAAACAACTGCATCCTTTTAAACAAACACTGCACCCATGTTTCTGAGCTGTTTGAGCCTATTTTTATTTAAATTAAACGTCATCATTTTCACATTTAAAAAACCCTCAAAAACTACGTCACACGCTTTATTAAAGACCAATACTACAAAAATAAATTAAAACTAAACATGTAAATAAATTATTTTTCTAGTATCAAGATCAAGTAAAATACAGAGTTGTCGAGATCGCTCAGCTAAATGAATTGTTTCGTTGACCTCTAAATCTTACGCGTCGCTTTTCCGCCGCCCGGGGTGATATGACGTATTTAGGATCGTGGATTTTGATACTTTTATTTTTTTTCGTACTTTCTGAAATATGAATCGATATTTTTCTTTTAACGTTTTTAAATATCCTTTAGATGAGTACACTTAACAGTTAATTTTATGCAGTTGAATTAAAAGTCACCCTGTATAATTTCAGGTATGGTTAAAAAATCTAGAAATTGAGATGCGATCATCCCTAAGAAATGTGACTTTGAAATGCGTCCTCACTAATTCTTTACAAGATCAAGATCCGTTTTCGCTGCCGACGCAAATACTTTGCCTCACGCAGAACATTCATTTCACTGAGCAAGCGGAAAAAGCTATAGCCTCTAAGGACTTACATAAATTAAAGGCCAATGTAGAAAAAGAGAATTCATATTATGCATCCGCCGAGGCGGATGATGAAAGTGAACGACATAAAAGACAGGCTCTTATATTACAATGCACTTATTACATATCAGTAATATGTACGCTTATAGAAAATAATGTTGTGTCAACAAGTGACTGGTTGTGGCAAAAACAGTTGCGGTAGGTATTTGTCGATTTATATTGTGATTACTAAGTGTAAATCCAAAACCTTTTAAACTCGTTTAACAATCTAAATTACTTTAATAATACCTTTAGTATATAGAATTTATATAGAGAATTTAAAATTAATAGTCTCCATACTAAGTGGCATCAGCTATTATCGCTCAATTTGAAATGTTTAATTTTTTGCTTCGTATATTTATATTAAAAGTTGACCAAATAAATGAATTAAACTTGCTGAGAAAATCAGGTTGATCGTAAAAAACAAATGTATGTTTATTTATTAAATTTTTTTCTCTAGATTCTATTTGCTGGGTAACAAGGAAGTTATAGCCAAAATGGGTCTTGCAGAAATATCCTATTCATATGAATATCTAGGAATCAACACGGGACAGTTTGTGAGAACTGAATTAGCTGACGAATGCTTCCTGATATTAACTCAGGTAATTTATATTGTATATACTCGTATAATCATATACAAATAATCATCAATCGAAGATCTTCATTTCATTATCCCTGGTGAATCGAATTGAAATTTGACTGAAAGAAAAAAAGATGTTAATGTTATGTATCAGTATGTGAACTCATGTCATGCACTGCAACTTCAATAATTAGAAGTACGAGTACTTTTGCCTTATGGTTTTCAGTCTCTCCATTTGGGACTCGTTGGGAATCCCTTCGGACCAGCCGGGACAGGAAAAACAGAATCAGTCAAAGCTCTCGGTGGTTTAGTCGGCCGACTGGTTCTCGTATTTAATTGTGACGAAGTAAGTGCATAGATTAGTAAAGCATTTCATACATTATTTTAATCCATTTTATAATGTTTAGGTATTCTTAAACCCAAAAATTCATATCAGTTTTTCATAATACGATTCAAATTTCAAAATAAATGTTCTTAAAAAAATAAATAAAATGTCAGTTACTTAAATGGATAATTAAGTCCGCCAGTGTGATTGAACATTCAAATTCTAGGCAATGGACGCCGAATGTATGGGTCGTTTGCTAAGCGGATTAGCCTTATGCGGGGCTTGGGGCTGCTTCGACGAGTTCAACCGCCTCGATGCTGATACCTTAGCGGCTGTGGCGCATCAACTCGGCTCCTTGCTGCCCGCCATGCAGCGGAGCGCGGCCCGGCAACCCGCCGTAGCTACACTTAATGGAAAACAAGTCAGTTGTCTTTACGTTACAAGAAACCCTATAGTTGCAGCATTGTCAACACTTTCAACTAGTGTCGCAGGATAAGTGTTTAATTTTGTATTCTAGAAAAGAATAACAAAAAGACGGACTTAACTGTCTTTTCTTTTTGTTAATATACACTTGCACGCTATTTTGAGAGGCGAACGCGTGGTGTGGCAAAGTGGCTGCGACAAATCCCGTGATGCACGATTACGACGGAAGTAGTTAGTTGCTCGCAATTCTCCAGCGACCACTTCGGAAGTTTTATAACTACACTTTAGTTGTATTTAGGAATACACTATGCACTTTTCTTATCGTCAGATCGAGGTGAACCCATGGTGCGGCGTAGCAGCTACTATGAACCCCGCCGGGCGTGGTTACGGCGGACGTCGCCAGTTGCCCGCAGCCCTTCAGCGGGCGCTCCGCCCCGTGGCTATGACCGCGCCCGCGCCGAGACCTCTAGCCTCCAGTCTGCTGGCTGCACGGGCACTCCCAAAGGCTGAACATCTTGCTAGTCTGTTGTGCGATGTGTTCTCGCTTGCCAGGTGATCAATTTTGCGGGTCATGTTTTGTATTTTATCTAAAAAGTTTTATAAAATTTTAATTTATTGCTATATATTATTATTATTATATCTTATTGTGTTATAATCAGCGAGCTACTAAGCGGCCAGCGCCACTACGACTGGGGTCTCCGCGCTCTGAAGGCGGCAGTGTCGAGCTGCGGCGCGGCGCTGGCGGCGGCGCAGGCCGGGCAGCGCGCGGCGCCCGCCACGCTGCTGCGGCGGCTGCTGGCGCTCAACAAACTCTCCGAGCTCAGTCAGCGAGACGCGGACAGGTCACTGTATAAACTTGTCGCCGGCTGGTTGAGAGAGAAGCCGAGGCTTCACCCAGGATCATGATCCTAGATTGAAGTAAGTCGGGTTTTTACACGAGCGACTCCCATTCCATTAGATCATGGTTGCATCCAGTTGTCAGAATTTGCGCAGGTTCACGAAGTTTTTCCATACTGCGTTAGATGTTACATTAGCTATTAGTTACTAAATAGTGTCGCTATAACTTTAAGATACAGCAGCCACAGTTCTCCTAAGTATACTTACCTTAATTCTGCACTTAAATTATGAATTGGTCTTACATACGTTTGAATAATTACTCTACTGTTAGGATACAAATGTGTTTAATTTTAGATAAATTCATCAGAATTATCTCAGGTTTCGTCCATTTATAATCACGTCCTACATAACGTGCCAAGCAAATTTTTACTGCTAACGCTTCATATAATCCGTAATTTGACCATATAAACTTTTCTTTTCTAGATTTGAAGATATATTAACACTCGTTTTTGGCGACCCAAACAAAGAAGAAACTACCGATGATCCATTGAAGAAAGTCTTGGAAGAAAGTGTTGAAACATTAGGCTATACGCACAATGCTATTCAGGTACACTAAATTCATGAATATTTCGTTCAAACTGAACCTTGTGTGGCTATGTATTGTAATTGTTATAATTTGTTTACAGATACAAAAATGTATGCAGCTTTATGAACAGTTACAACAACGAATGGGAGTGGCTATTGTCGGTCCGCCGGGCTCCGGAAAAACTACGATTAGACAACTTTTAAAAACTGTAAGAATACTCAATTACATTATACGATTTTATTTCTTTAACATTTAATAGAGAAGCTCAGAATATAAAATAAAAAAATCAATATAACGAACAAGGCTCAAAGTTACTCAGTGAGCTTTAGTGAGGTAAGGGAGTGAGTATAAAGGTTGAAATACAATCAGAGTTGTTAGCTTTGGTGGAAGGGGAGATCTATGTCAAATGAACTGTCCTTAAACCCACCCTTGTTTTCTCAGGCTCTTACTCAACAAGGTAGAACAATCGTGGAATACGTGATCGGCCCCAAGTCAATGAGCCGTGAAAATCTACTTGGCCATATTGACCGCGATACTCGGCAATGGGCAGATGGCGTTATCTCCGCCACTGCGTTGGAGATTTCCAATCAGGGTGCAGGTAAAACAGTACACTCTTTATTATTAACTCAAGTTCTAACGAAATAAGGTGGAAAATTTTAAAAGTACAAGATCGGCCCTAAGTTCATGAGCCGCGGAAGCCTACTTGGCCGTATTGACCGCGATACTTGGCAATGGGCGGACGACGATATATCCGCCACTGCTTTGGAGATAACCAATTATTGTGCAAATATAATCTAATACTCTACAGAAACCTGATGCTGATAGTATCAGTGGTAATCAGATGATGATAATTTTTTATTGACGTAGATATAAATATTGCCACTGCTCCACCCGAAATACCGGACAAAAACGATGTATAACTGATGTGTGCTATGGATGAAATCTTTCAAATAAAAAATAATAAGTATGTATAGTTCATATAATCTCTCTCCGTCCCTCAAATCTTTGTGTGTTCCCTGTTTTTCCTCGAAATATTTTGGTAATCGAATGTTTCTGAAGCTTAAAAGCTAATATTTACAATCCTTCTGCTTATGACCTCGTGCTTTCCCAACAGCAGTGTGGTCCTGGGTGGTACTTGACGGAGACGTGGACCCAGAGTGGGTAGAAGCCTTGAATTCCGTTTTGGACGACAACCGCCTGCTTACCCTGCCATCAGGCGCGCGGCTTCATTTGACAACCGGAGTCAACTTTCTGTTTGAGACGCACGAGTTGAAACACGCCTCGCCCGCTACTATATCGCGCCTTGGCATTGTGCTGTTGAGGTGATTTAACAAAGCTCAAACTAATAAAATAATAAGAATTAATTTAATGTGCACCACAATAGGTGTGCATGTAGAAATTGTGATCATCGCGCATCAGTCTCGCTTGCAACCTGCCCTTTTAGAATTGTAGCCCGAGGTGTCATCCCAGGATCCCAGATTGCGTTATGTCAAGAATTGTCTGATGTCTGCAACTTTTACAAATAAGGCAACCTTCATCATATTGGATCATGGTTGGGTACATATTCAGTTGCCTGAGTTTCCTCTGGAAGGAATTTATTTCCAATGTGATATCTTATTTCAGCAACAAAACTTGTTGTGCCGAAGAAGCATTAGAGAGTTTACTCCGAGGCAATGAGTTTGATGATGAACCTGTAAAGATGGCCGTTCCTCTACTGCAGCAAGTCGTTAAGAAATGTTTGCACTGGTTCAATTCTCACAGATCTGATTTTATGCTCAAAATATCCAACACAAATATGGTAATGCCGTATTTTTAACGCACAAAATAGTAAGGTTTTAAAGTTGTCTCTTACACACGTTTGTCTCTTACCGTTCAACTAGTTCCGTACCGAACTATAAATCTTACATGTCATTTAGCAAATTTTCATTTAATCATTTGTGATACACGATCACCATAATTTAATGTTTAATATTAAATATATATATATATATTGAACAAATATATTCCAGGTTAAGCAAATATTGACTCAGTTTAAATATGCTGCTCAAAATGCGCCATCGCCTGTTACTCCAGAAAAAATTGTAAAACTGGCGGTACAAAGAAGCGTTGTTGGGATATTGAAGGCAAAAGCTGTTGATGCATTCTATGACCAGGTGACTTTGTGAAATGTGCATTTTGTCGCAATTAAATGATGCGTTATTCTCGTTAGAATCTTTGGTAATATGACTAACTAAAAATGTTTACTTTATAATTCGGTGAACAAAAACTGATCACAAATGTTTGATAAAATAAGTACCAAGTACTAAAGTACCGTTTCTTATACACTAACATGGTCAACAATTTTTTTTTTACTTTGCTTATATTTATTTCCTAGGCTTGTTCAGACATAGGTGGCGCCATAGGCATGTCCGTCATGAATACGGGGTCATTGACGTCGGAAGCCAGCTGGCACGGCTCCTTGTTGTTGTCGCCGCGGCTGGCCGCAAGCGAGCCGGCGCTGCGTGCTGCTTTGGCGGGCGGACAGCATTTGCTTGTGATTGGTCCTCACGCTTGCGGGAAAAAGTACGTGGTGCTAGTCTAATAGTTTATTGAGGAGGTAAAAGTTATAAATATGATTGTTAGTCCATAGTCTATCATGAAATATTATAAAGCAAAGTCGTTTCCCGTGTCTGTCCCTATATCGTATTATACAACCGGAGTAGGTTGCTAGTTTGAAAATAATTTGGTAACATTAAGAATTGGCTTTATATATCTATTTGACAGCTGTCGCAGAAAGTAAGCTGTTTTCTTGATTACTAATGGTTTTTTTTCAGCTTACTAATTGAACATGCGCTGAAGGAAACTGACTCAACTGTTATAACGATAACATGTACTCCTGTTACTGAGCCGGCCGACGTTATAGCGGAACTGAAAAGGGTTTGTACCTTCATTGTACTACTTTTGTACTGACTGAATTTATTCTCAAAACGAAGCCAGCTATGGCATTTTTATACATACATATAGTCACGTCTATATCTCTTGCGGGGTAGGCAGAGCCAGTAGTCTTGAAAAGACAGAAAGACCGCGTCCAGTTGTATGGCCTAATCTCTGCAGCTTGCTCCTAATAGTTGCAGAGTGTTATATGTGTAATATAGCCTAAAGCCTTCCTTGATAAATGGTCTATTCAACACAAAAATAATTTTTCAATTCGAACCAGTAGTTTCTGAGATTAGCGCGTTCAAACAAACAAACAAACTCTTCCGCTTTATAATATTAGTATAGATGACTGATAACATACATTTCCGTTAACATGTGTATGTACTCGTATGTTATTTCAGCACAACGTGGTGCGTGCGGGGAGGGGCGCGCGCTGCGTGCTGGCGCTGCGAGCGCTGCAGCGCGCGCGCCGCGACCGCTGGGGCTGCAGTCCGCTGCTGCAGTTTCTGCTGCAGGTTACTACTGCTATACAATCTATTTACACTACCATCCATTCTTCCGATACCTAACTTTTGTCAAAAGAACAGCTAATGTTACTTGTTTTTCCTGTATTATCCTTGTTTCCTATGGTTAAAGACAGCAAATTTCACTATCATCCATTCTCATAACACCTAACTTTTTCAAAAGAACGGCTACGTTAACTTGTTTCTCCTGGTTGTTTTAGTTTTCGATGGTTCCAGTTATATAATTTGTAGTAATATCCTTATAGCACGTACAACACCTAAATGCGTGAAGTTAACGTTGTTTAAGAAAATGCTGCAGTCCAGTGAATTACCGCTTCTTCTGCACTGACGCCTTGAAAGCGGCAGTAAAGTTAGTTTTAAGTAATTTATTTGACGTCCACCAATGTTGTGAAACCAAAAGATTTAACAATTATTAAGCGATATGAAGTATCCTATAATAATTAATGAAAATATTTTTTTTATTCATTCATTTTCAGATTCTAATAGTGACAGGATGCTAACCCATCGCCTAAAAGAAAAATGTGAAGTTTATTAATAACCTTTTCCTTGATTGACTTTTACATTCTGCATGGGAAAAGAAGCAACTGGCAGGCACTATGTTTTATTTTCGCTACCAGACCAGCATGGAAGCATGTTCTTTATTTATGTGGGTATATTCCCTTAGTCGTATATTACGACATCCATGGGAAAATATGTGTGGTAGTGGTGGATTCCACTACACCACAGAACCACTCTGCATCATTTGATGATGTATTATGGCGTATTAAGTACCTACACAGATGTCACTAAATGAGTCGTTGTTTCAGCTGATCCAGTGCGGCGGCTTCTGGAGCGTGGGAGGCGCGGAGTCCGGTGCGGCGTGGAGCGGCGCGGCGGTGCGGCTGCTCGCCAGCGCGACCGTAGCGCCGCCCGACGCCAGGCTCGCCGCGCTACCCACGCTTATATTGCCGTTAGACATTTTTGTTTACTCGTCACCTTTGGTTTAATTGTTGACCAACATTAAATTACAGCTGATTGAATGTGAACTGTGTGATTAATATTTTTTGTAGTCCATTCGTGCGTTTTAGCTATGTATCAGTAACGGTCTAACTTGAAAGTAACTACGCCTTTATATTTGCGATTTTTATAATAATCATAACACGTTTATTTTCAGTGAACCGGATGACGACGAACTAACAGAATTAGCGAGAAATTCTTTAAGTAATAATATTGATAAAAATATAGCAGAAAGTGAAATATCGAACCTTGTCCCTAAAATCGTTGCTATGTTTAAGGAAGTACGTTTGAGAAAATAGCATTGCATATGTTTATTTTTTCTATAAAAAACATACCTACATAAATATCTAAATTTGTTGTAGGTAACGGAAACGTTTTATTCGCGACCACATTACAAATGGAATGCGTCACATTTAATAAAGTGGTGCGAGAATGTAAAGTGGTATTCCCCGTCAAATGTAGCCGATCTGTCAATGGTGAGACATTGTCTTATAATATTCAATTTTGATGATACTCAAATGCATTGAACGTCAAAGCTAATTTTGTTTGTAAGCTTTGATTGCACAAAAAATCAAAAAGAACAGCGTGACTTATCAATGTTTTAAGCATTTTATTTAAATTCTGATAAAATTTTAGGCTTTGACCGCCGAAGCGAATTCAATATTCAGAGACAGGCTGGTGACGGAAGAAGAGCGTGCCAGTTTTGCTAATATTTGCAGGATTTATATGAAAGACGACAAAAAAATTTTGTATTTCACACCAAAACAACGAGATAATAGTATATATTTGGAGGAAATTGGTCGTGATGAGTGGAACCAACGGACGCAAAAGCTCATCAACCAATGCCGTATGTTATATTTTTTTATTGTAACATTGTTTATTCGCATTGTTTATTTTCAGTTATCTGTTATTTTGTTTTCAGTTACTGAAAACGAATTAGCTTTTGATGGTGTCGGCGCTGAAGTGTGCTTGGAGTTGTCCGTGTTATGTACTGCAATGGCCAGAGCTGTAAGTATCGTATAATCGAATGTGTGTGCTAGAAATTAAAGTTGTTTTGAAAATTAAATTATTTAAAATCTTATCAAGGCTGGAATGGTATTTGGTTTTGGTTTAAGTACATTGACTCCAGTTCCCGCCAATAGAAGCAACCATTCTAATGTAATAAATGCTAAAGTTTATAAGTATGTTGTACGTTGGATGCAACTAAACAGTAGTAAAAGTAACACCGGAATACAACATAGGCTATAATTTATACGCTAAAAAATATTGGTCACTTCATTCTCTTTTCCATGGATGTTGTCAAAGGCGACTAAGAGATTAAAGTCATTAGTTAGTATTCATCTTGTGCAACTTTTACCATAATTCAATATGAACCAGGATTCCTGCTGAGGTTGCGGAGGTGAGACGGAAGTCGCTTCATGTAAAAACCCGACTTAAACAATGTAGGATCATGGTCAAAAAGCGCAACCCGAGCTCGTCTCCAAAGAGGCGAGGAAAACCGGGATTTGTGTCAGGAAGCAAGAAGAGAAGTAAATATTGGTAAAATATGAATGACAGACATGTGGCGGCGTGGTGACATGCGTGGGCAGCGCGGGGACCGGCCGGCGCGCGGCCGCCACGCTTTTGGGCGCCGCTTTACCCGCGCAGCTATTCTTCATAGAATCAACACAACACTTCAATCTCAATTTAAAAAATGTAAGTTTACAGTTAACCATTGTTATATAGTTTTGCTATAAAGAAAAGCGATTTGGAGATCTTCATGATTCGGGCGACTATTCGGCAATGGCAATGGCTAAGGTGTTATTCATTCATGGCCAGTCTCGAACAAAATCTATGTTCGTTAACGAGTATGATGATTTTAATAAGATTTTCTCTTCCCAATCTATGGTAGGCTGTGACAGCGTTAGTGTCGTCGTTCTTTAGTAGTGATGGCTTATGATTGAGGGCGACGTGCCGCCTCGCATTGAAGCGCGACGCCGAGCTCTTTCGTTCTATCATCTAACTGTAGAGGAATAACTAGTTTTATAAAAAAATATTTTGTATTAAAAACAGAACTTGGTGATGCAGTTATTTAGAACTCTTCGGATAGACTGCATAAATCTATCTTACGAAGTCGTGAGCATTAGTTCCATGTTATGAATTTGAATGTTATGATTTTACAAGAAACTACTTTGACAGGCTGTAACGGTAGCGAGTGAGGGCAGTCGCTCGCTGGTGGTATTGAGCGAAAGTGCAGTAGAGTGCGCTTTGCTGTCGCACATCGAAGCTCTGCGTAGCGCCGCTTCGCCACTTGCTCTGCCCGATATCTTGCCCTCTGTCACTAGCTCCGCGTTGGAACGTATGTACCGTATACTTGAGTTTCACTTCTTTGATTTAAAGGACATAAAGCTCTATTTACGAACCTAGATGTGCTTTGAACAAATATGTATAATCTTTTCAATAAACTTTGTAAATATAATTTATTTGTCTTTTGATTTTGGTGCACTTAATGCAAGTAATACAAGAAGTACGAACCTATTAACTGACCCTCAATATGGTGGCTT
The DNA here is from genome assembly GCF_032362555.1 of Amyelois transitella. Classification (NCBI taxonomy): domain Eukaryota; kingdom Metazoa; phylum Arthropoda; class Insecta; order Lepidoptera; family Pyralidae; genus Amyelois; species Amyelois transitella. The sequence continues at coordinate 4,948,941 of NC_083509.1, forward strand.
ATATTACCACCACGAATCATTCTGTATAGTTTCGTATCGGAATGGTATAAAAAATAATGCAGTTTATTGAAACCATGTAGTGATTTTTATAATTATTTACAGAAATAAAACAATACTTAGGCTTCGTTATATGTCTTGATAAGAACCAGGAGAACCTGTGGGACCTAATGAAGAAATTCCCGTGGTTGTATTCGGAAGATGTGGTCTGGATCGAAAGTTGGTGTTCTGAGACTGTACAAGAAATGCCGCGACTCATCGTCAATAGGTTACCTTTGACACCTTTGACTTTTGCACCTAGTTGTACCGACGCACATTTATGTTTTTATTTTCTTTGGGTAAGTATACCATAAAGTCTATCAAAATTAAAATTTTAATCTTCTGTTTAATCATTGAAGTATTTTGTAGTGCCAAAGTCATTTAACTATCAGGACAAGTAAGTTGCAACCATTTAATGTGAATACTCAATCAGCGTATTTTATTTTGTTGTATATAGGATTAATTATTCATTGTCTGCTATTTATAAATCATCCACGCGCACGTAACGTACCTTTTTTATCTCGGACATTCAACTAAAATAAAGGTACGTTGAGTGCGCGTTAAATACCTGTATTACTTTTAAATAATACGTAGAATGCAACGCGAAGTTTAAAATGAGTGTCTATTTATTGTATTTGTTGTTAATTGTATTTTAGTGAAATATAATAATTGTAATGTAATTTACTACACAATAACTCTTAAAATAAAACTGTTATTTTCTAGACTTGTAAAAGAGGACGTATCACAAGATAAAGAACAATCAGATCCCATCCCAGTAGATGGTTTTGTGAGCATTTACAACAGTATTGAATTGGAGCCGATGCGCGCTCCCATAAAATACGTGCGCTTTGTTAAGACGTACTACCACATATTGAGCAAGAAGAGACAGGCATTGTTGCAGAGGCACACTATGCTCTCCGTAAGTCTACTGATTAGAACAATACTTAATTATTTTTTTTATTATATTACGTGTTTAGTGAGGTAAAAAGGGCAATCGTTTTCCCCTGTTTACATACATACATGTAGTCCCATTTATATCCCTTGCGGGGGAGACAGAACCAACAGTCTTGAAAAAAATTAAAGGCCACGTTCAGCTGTATTTTTTGTTTTTTTTCCTATATTTTTTTGGATTTAAATATGTTTGTCCCTTGAGTAACCAAAGTCCCACATTATTTTCTTTCGCATAGGTATCCGTATCTTATATCAGTCCTTATTTGTAACAATCCATCTATCAATTGTTAACCAATCAATAGTATCCATTAAAAAATCAAACCTGTATTTAATTTCTAATCCTCAAATTTGTTTTTTAATGATATTGTACTTTATATGGGAATTTCTTCAGGCGGGCGTGGAAGCCTTACGACGCGCTCGGGTTTCAGTGGGTACTTTACAAGAGGAGGCGGCCGCACAGAAGGCGGCACTGGCTGAACGACAGGCTGCGGCCGCGGCCGCGCTAGATCAGATCACCGCCACCGTGCGACACGACTCCGCCAAGAAGGACGACATGAACGCTCTCAAGGCCACCATCGAGCGCGAGAACAACAACCTGCAGATCAGGTGACTCTCCTGACTTCAGTCAATGTTATCAGTGTAAAATATAAATCAAAATAACAATAAATAATCTTGTCTTTGACGGGGATGATATGAGAGCCAAGTAACTTGCCATTGAAGCCAAGGTAAGATGGAAGAGAAGATGATGTAAATCAAACCCTGGCTTCCAATACTAAACGAGCAGCGGTAAACATTCAAATGTGCTTAGAGAAGTTTCACGGAATAAAAATGTTTGGTTTTATATTTGCAGAAAAAAAGAAATAGAAGCTGAGTTAGCTTCAGTGGAGCCTGTGATAGAAGCGGCTAGATCTGCCGTTGGAGATATTCGCCCAGAATCATTGAGTGAGGTATGCATTTTTAGAGTTCTCATCAAGGAAAATAAAGCACTGTATAAGAAAAATTATTCTATTCTTCATCAATAGAATGGCAGTAAAATTGTGTGAACATTTGACAGGTTCGTTCTTTGCGAGCGCCTCCGGACGTAGTTCGTGATATTTTGGAAGGCGTTCTGAGACTTATGGGCATCGCGGACACCTCGTGGCATTCTATGAAAAACTTCCTCTCAAAGCGAGGTGTCAAGGAAGATATAAGGTCTGTTTCGGAGAATTTTATATATTTTTTTACTTGTAGGTCTAAGTTCTGAGTAAGTCACCTAAGGTAATTTAATTTTAAACATTACTTAATTGTCGTATCTTTTGTTTTCACAATATTGGTTGACGTCAAATAAATTACTAAAAACTAAGTATACTGCCGCTTCAAAAGCGCCACAAAAAAGAGCTACAAAAGGTGACAAACTGCACATCATTTAAATACATCAAGAAAAGATTAAAATATACAATTTTTTACACGATTTAAAATGACTTTTAATGTTTATCTTAATTCAAGTTTGTTTGCTTCAATAGAGAAACACATTCGCTAACATTTTGAAATGCGCCCGCCGTCTCTTTGAATTAATATTATTAATTTATTATTCTTGTAGCTTTGTTAGGTTGCGTTCTCAACTATCTGGAGAGGAGCCACGACTGAGGGTTCTTCCGTTTGACTTCCCCAGTCCTAACTCATCATGTTTGGAAATCCGGATTCAGAATGTAAATATTCTCTTTCCATTTATAGATGTCTAGACGCGAGCCAGATCAAGCCCGAGGCGGCGGCTGCGGTGAGCAAGCTGCTGGAGCGCCGCGGCGCGTCGTTCGAGCCGAGCGCGGCCAAGCGAGCGAGCGCGGCGTGCGCGCCGCTCGCGGCCTGGGTGCGAGCCAACCTCGCCTACGCTGAGGCGCTCGCCAGGGTGCAGCCGCTACAGCAACAACAACGACAGCTTTTACAGTAAGTATAACTGAATCGACGAACTTTCATGAAGATAATGATGATGATGAGGAAGCGAAAGAAGTATGTGCGGATGGTGGTAAGTACACACATATACCCTATAAATTATGGACAATTTGTGGCTCTTACTACCGTTCTTTATTCACCATTATGGTAACTAGATGTCTCGAAGGATAAAACCCTGCTTTATTATATCACGTTATAATCAAAGAATTCTCATGTTGCAAAATATTAATTTATAACATAAAAAGTAATAACACGGTTTATATATTTGGACAGAAACCTGAAAGACGCCGAGTCCCAACTAGCAGCGTTATCGACTGGGCTTGAAAGCGTCACAGAACGGGTATCAGCGTTGAAGGAACAGCTGGGAAGAGAAACTCGCGAGGCGGCGGCGATAGAGTTGAGGTTAGAAACCGCTACGGCGACTATAACCGCCGCCAGGGGGCTATTAGATCGCCTCGCTGATGAAGACACCGCGTGGGCGCGAGACGTGAGTGGCAAATATTATTTCTTATGTTTGAATTCCAGTTAGATACCGCCGCCACTTATTTGCATATAATTTATATGACATTCTATCAGTAAGTACTGAACCACAATTTATATTTTCAGTTGGAACATATTTCGAAGGAAATTACAGAACTAAATCTGAGATCGTTACTTGCCGCCGGCTATCTTGTATATCTGCCGCACCTGACTGAGCCTCAAGCAAGGTATATTTTGTTTCATGGTCATTATTATATCTTTTCTCCGAAACATCAAAGTATTTTTTTTAACAAATTTGAGTTCAGTGTCTTAAAAATGTTTCGTCAATTAAACAGCTAATTATACACAAAAGGCTTTGTTCTTTTTAACAGCAGAGTATTCGCACACATTTTGTCATACTTAACTGATGACAACAAAATTGTAAGCATATGCTTGATCAAACTAGCAATTTATATTGTATCCCTCTATTGTAGGGACTATATCAAGAAATGGAGTTCCCTAATAGGTTTCGACGATACATCGTTCTCTGTAATCAATTTCCTGTCAACGGTAGAGATGCAATTGAAATGGGAAGCTGACGGTTTGCCCGCTGATGAGACGGCGATAAAAAATGCGGTGGTTATAACACAAGTACGTATACTCTTCAAATAAACTTCCAAGGCATAAAAAGATGATAGACAAACTGGGAACACGCAAATATGAAAAACAAATTGTAGATAATATTATAAAGTTTGAGCAGAAACTAGTTTGGGCCAATATCAATTAGCGCTTATCGTTTCTTAAAAATAGAACAATTGCTATTTCCAGCAAATTTTCGTGGACGCTAAATTATGTCTTGCAGATTACCTTTATAATTTTGGTTTAAATATAGAACACGATGTTTTATTTCTGCAGGCGTTAGAGCAACCATCGTGCGGATTGACTCCGTTACTGGTGGATCCGGACGGCGATGCACTGGCTTGGTTGCAACGTACCCTGGGCTCGAATGGCGAGATAGTGTCCCAAGACGCGCATAATATACACACTGCTGTTCAGTACGCGCTAAGGTTAGACTTAAGTCTATTATAAATGGAATTCGATGGATCCCGCGTGAAACGTACTGCTGCATTGTGAAGTATTGTCACATTGGTTAGGACATTTAAAATTGATGGTCATATAAGGAACTACTTTTAGGAGAGTCATAATTCCTTACACCATGTAACGTCCTGCCGCTTCGGTCTCCCCGGCGCCCCGCTTCACAGCTTCACGTCAAGGGCCTTCAGATGTTTAAATTAAATTTGTCATAGTGCACAAATACTTCTAATGTGGGACGAAGTTAAAATTTTGTCAAAACCTTTACGATATGTACCTCTAAAGTCCCACTTATATGCGCTGATAAGTTGACCCCGAGCTTTTGCCGCCAACAGGTAAGAAAGTAATGCGAGAATTGAAATGTTTTAGGTTGAGATCCCTCTCATAAAAACGTTTCTATTTTAAATACATGGATAAATTGTTCAAAATGAATCTATTGCGAAAGTAACAATTATCTTAGAATTAAGCAATACAATATAGTAAGAAAACGTTCGCGGATAATATCTCTGATATTTCAGACTGAACCGTCCGCTGGTGGTGCAGTCGGTGCGGAGCGCCCACGCCGCGTGGTCGCCCGCGCTGCTGAGCGGGGCGCGGCTCGTGCTGCAGTGTGAACAGCCGCCTGTGTTGCCGCCATCACTGATGGCGCACATCTCCACTGTTAACTTCGCAGCAAGATTAGATCCTCTTACAGGTTTTTGTATAATCTATGCAGACATATCTGATTTAGACTTATTAATTATAGGTGATTCGTGATTCCAACTCTAATATTTGGATAATTATTACCAGATCTTTTGGTACATCATGCGTTACAACAACAGAATCCGGAAGTGAATGAGAAATCCAAAGAGTTGAAAATACAAAAAGCTACACTACAGAAACAACAGCACGAATTGCAGGTACGTGTAAAAAAATTTTGCTTTACAATTTTATCAATTTTCAAATTTGCATTTTTGTCACTTTCAGTATTAATTCGGAAAATGTTCAAAACCGCTTAAATTATAAGCAAGTGAAAAGCGGCGCTACTCTTATCCGGTTTTTCTGATTATCACCTTCATCGACCTTCAAGTTCTTTCTCAAAATATTATGCACCATAAAGGAAGTATTTTTAATCCCTTCATTACATTTTTGTACTTTTTACCTTAATTTATCCTCTTTTTGTGTAGGAAAACTTATTGCGTGAACTGTCAACAAAGAGCGATATATTGCACGACGTGAACCTTCTAGAATCTTTGAATCAAACTCGTGCAACCGCTGCTACCATTAGAGAGGCGCTTCAAGAAGCAGCAGAGTTAGAGGTCAGCACTATTTAAAATTAATAAGGCTGGTTTTTAATATATTATTTGTAGAATTGTAAGCCGGAATCAGGGTGTTTTCGTCGTGTGGCGGGACACGAGGTACCATAAATTGATTAATAAGAACTGTATGTAATATTTCAAATAAATGCAATGAACGCGGCTTGCTCTAACTGAGGATTACTTTTAAAGATGTTTGTGGCCTATTGCTGTTACAATAGATCACGAACATCTTTAAAATTTTAAAAGTTTCAGAAAACATTCTGGCGTTTGCAACGTTGATGGTGACGTGAGATATGTACCTATATTTCCCAGCGAGCAAGCTCGGCGGCGGCCGCTCGCTACACGGCGAGCGCGGCGCGCTGCGCGACGCTGGCGCTGGCGGTGCGGCGCCTGGCACGCGCGCGCCCGCTGCTGGCGCTGCCCATGCAGCCCGTACGCGCCCACTACACGGCCGCTCTGCGACACGCTCAAGTTAGTATACTGTCAGCTACATAAAGCCTGACACCTACGTTCATTTGGCTCTTGAAAATCGGCATTGACGTTCATCAAATAGTCCAGACACGACCAACAAGAACGAGCGAAACACATTCGTTGTAAAGGTGGCCGCTTACAACTATACAGTCCTATATAGATACTCTGCGGTAGTTCAGACCATTATGCTTTTAACGACAACAATCAAAAAGCATTTATAATCGGAGCCACATGCTTAAAAGTTCCATTACTAAACCCACCAGCCACACGGCGCTTTCGAGTCTTGCAATTTTTAACTTTATATTCGCTGTAAGGATGAATCATGTTAATGTACATCATAGAATAGTGAAAAAGCGTGTGCAAAAATAGCCAAATTATTTCGAAATGTGTAGTGCTTCGACAATGATTACTCTGTTTGTTCACAGTCAAAAGACTCTCAAGATATTAACAGCGAAGAAGTGGTCAAATACTTTACAAAAAGAATCATCGAGAGAGTTCTACTTGCTCTACACAAGAAAGAAAAATATACGGTTGTTCTGTATTTGCTGAAGGAGGTTTATGAAGAAGATTTCCCAGAAAAGGTATTTTTTTTAGTATTTTCTCTCATTTTTTTCTCCATAGCTGTTTCTCTAAATAAAGTTTATTTATTACAGCTGTGGCAGTTGTTTTTGGGCAACACCACTGTTACTGATGACCAAGATATCAGGAGTATTGTAAAAAGTTTTTCGTGGATCCCTGATGAATGTGCTAAAAACGTTGCTCAAATCAAAGTATGTTTATGTTTGTATTTGTATTTGATTAATTTTATATTTCTTGGGTAGCTATACCTATCGATCATAGATCTATGAACAACAAATGTAACTTTAGTTTTCTTAAACTGATAGTATATTAAAATGATGAAGCTTAACACAGTCCACTCTACCGCCTTAAGCGATCGGAATAGAATTTATTGTAGATGAATTAACTTTATACTTTTTGATACAACCAACCTCGTGGGGCTGGTGAAAAATAAGTTAAATTTTCACAGGTCACAAGTGAAGATCTGTTTAATAAGTTACACCTCGAGGACAAAACTATGTGGGAGCGATTTCTGGAAAGCGGAGAATTGTCTTTGCTCGCTCGACTGGGACTGTCTCCATTGGAGAGTGTGTTAGCCGTCTCGGCACTGCGGCCTGACTCACGGTATAGGGCTATTGTGGCTCTTGTCGAACACTATCTGGGTAACTATATCTTAAATTATGTCATACTGATTTCTTCAGAACACATAGATGAACGGCTTCTTGAAAGCGGGAAGTTTTCTTCGCTCGTTCAACTGGGACTTTTTAATGCTGAATGTAACAATATGTTGAATGGCGATATTGATACTAATTTTACATACATACTTATAATCACGTTTATATCCCTTGCGGGATAGACATTGCCAAAAATCTAGAAAAGTCTGATAGGCCACATTTAGCTGTTTGGCTCAATGATAGAATACTGATTTTATTTGAACATAATAAAAAACCAGTGTGCTCGCTTAACTGTAAGTTTTGTTTAATAAACTGTAACGATTATTTTAATGAAACCTACCTTGGTTTTCTTCTGTTCAGTGACATTAACATCAACATTTTATTTATTTATGTGTCCAGGCGGCGTAGTGTTGCGGTCACGCGACGCGCTGTCGCTGGCCGCGCGCGCCGCCCGCGGCCGCCGCGTCGTGCTGGCGCTGGGTGCCGTGGCGGCGGACACGATCCCGCTCACATTATGTGTACGTATTGTGAACAATCACTGTTGTTTTAGGTTTCCGTACCTAAAAGGTAAAAACGGGACCCTATTTCTGAGCTTCCTCTGTCTGTATCTCATAAACCGTGATAAAAGCTGTTCAATGCTTTGGGTCGATTTTAATAAACAAACAGAAACGGGAATATGAAACATTAATAAGTTTATTATTTCAGTAACAAACGTGATGATGGCACGGAAACCTTCGTGCGCGAGTCCGACTAGCACTTGCCAGTTTTTTTTCTCATATATGAATTTAATACATATTGAATCATAGGTAATGTACAAGTAATTGGCAGTAGGATGTAAACGTTCCCAGGTGGGCATATCGGAAGGTCGCGCGGCGTGGTGGGCGGGCGTGGAGTCGTGCCGGCGCGGCGGCGCGCTCGGCGTGCTGGCCGGCGCCTCGCCGCTCTGCCTCGAACTGCAACAGTTCGTGCTGGAAGTGCTGGCGGCTCCGGTAATATATTTTATTTAGAACTCACAAACAAAACAGCTTAGCTTAGCGGCTGCGCACTAACATTAATTAGCCGATGAAGATTTACGAATCATGACGTTTTTGCTTAAGTACACTTAGTACGCCTCATTGACGCCAAATTCAATCAACTACCGAAGAAACGTGGTCTTCACACTGCATTTACGTTTTTCAAAAGCTTGTTAGTGTTAACGAGCTTCATGAAAGTAATTTCTAAAATTATGGCCGCACATTTGATAACGATTGTAGAGTGCGTGTAAATAAAGTTTTTTGGCAAATTTTCTATGATTACATTTAATCCGATAAGTGCAAAATTATCTTTGTTTCAGCCTGAAGATTTTAGTGAAGATTTTCGTCTCTGGATTATATCCGAAGATCGCGAAGTACCAGCAGCATTGTCTAATGCTTGTATCAATGTCATTTTGGAAGTAAGATTTTTTTGTGAATTTCGTCCTACGTCTATACATAATATATTATGTACTTTATAGCCTGGCTGGCGTTTTACTAAACTGCTTGCCTCAAGTTGCCTCTGAGGTTTTGAACTGCAGTCAGATCAAGTCGGACAATGATTTATTTTCCTAAATTATCATGTCGGTCAGTTATAAATCCATATAATAAACGGATCGAATTTTTCTTTGTAGCTAACTTATTTATATGAAATTTGTTCATATGTATAGTAATATAGGTAAATGATGGTCAAATGACATGACATCGCATTAAAAACAGTTTATTTTTTCCCTAAAATATAACATCCTAGTTAGTTTTGTTTTTTTAGCATACCTATAAACAGATGTATATTGTCAGGCGCCGGAAGGAGTAAAGCCGAACGTCCTGAGCACGCTGTCGGCGTGGGGCGAGTACTCGGCCGAGCCGGAGCTCGTGCGCATGCACGCGTGCCTGGCGCTGTTCCATGCGCTGGCGCAGGAGCGGCGCGCCTATATACCGCAAGGTCCATATTGTGAAACTATATGTACTTATAGTACAATTGCATTAGATTTTTAAAGTACCTAATATGATCGGTATGTGGTATTTCTGCCCGAAACTGCAAAGTTTCTATTAAACGGCAAATCATTGGAATTTCTACAACAGTACTTTATACTGTACTGTGATTTGCCAAACTGTTTATGGTTGACTCTCCTGACACACTTCATGACAACCGATACTTTAACGGTGACGAAACCAGTACATTCATGTAACTGGACAAACGTCCAAATGTTTAAACTCTCATGAGCTATTACGAGTGAGGTTCTCCTACAAAGGTTGCCGAAAAATCCACCTCACCCAACCCAGGATCATGGTCAAAAAATGTACTAAGCGCTCCTTTCCAGAGAGGTAAGGATATGAACACCAGATGGAGGAAGAAAATTGTACATGCATATCAAATACAACGTTCGAGCGTCTTCCATTAATGTGGTTCAGGTTGGAGCCAGTGGTACGCGTGGGAGTGGGGCGAGCTGCAGGCGGGCGCGGCGGCGGCGCGCGGCTGCGGGCGGCGCGGCTGCGCGCGCGCGCTCGTGGGCGCGCTGTACGCCGCGCGCGCCGCCCGCGCCGACCGCGCGCTGCTGGCCGCGCTGCTGCGCGCCTGCATGGCGGACGCGGCGTTCGCACACGATTGGCGACCCAGAGGCTGTGATCTGAGACTGCCGTTGCCTGATAACCTGCGCGTGCGTTGTGCTTTGTTCATACAGTTAATGATACTCCTTAGGATAAGATACAGATGGGAAGGTCAAAACTATAATAAATACATCCCTCGGCTCTAACATTTGGCATTCCTTAAATTTAGCATGTAATATATAATCGCGGGTTGTAGGCGCCTAAAAACGTGTAATTTCTTAAATGCTCATACCGAAATTTGGTTTAATAAGACAGATTTTAAACTTTCGCGTTGCATAATACGTTTCGAATTATGTTACAATGATCCGTAGTCGCTCGGTGACCATTAAACTGGTTTAGTATTACTTACGAACATATAGTTACTTGCTAAAATAGATACGAATGTCACGATGATAAAGCCTTGTTATTTAGAAGCACTGACGTAATGATGGATGCAAAGTGTAATCGTAAGAAACTCTCTATAGAAGAATAATTAATTTATTTAATTATTAAACAGGCTTATGTGCCAGCATTCGAAGGGCTGCCAGACATGGATACTCCGCAGTTGCTGGGCTTGCCGGCCAACTGCCGCCTCGCCTGGGAGAGAAGCGCCGCTAACGACATCATTACGGGACTGAAAGGTTTTTAACATTTACTTTACACAATGTCGAGTGTGTTGAGTTTTTATAGGCGTCGGGACGTGACGACCCCATCGCTCTCTGTAGTAGGGTTTCCTTCCCAGTGCAAGTCAGTCTCCGCGGGGCGGCTTGTGGCGAAGCCGTTGGTGAGTGGCGACACCACGGACCCTACCTCCTGGGGAACACACAGACATGCGCTATACACACACATACATACAGTGACACTATCCCCACTGGCTTGCCTTGGCCGGCCGGCCAGAGTGGAGTCGCAAGAGCACATCGTATGCTCCAGGGTGGAAGTGTATTGCATGTAATGGCGTGATAGCGGGGAAACCAGCCCGGGGCATACCTCGTGCTCGTGAAACCGCGGCCGCACCTCTCGGCATACTATAGCTGCTTTTAACGTGTTGCACCCTGGCCGCCGCATGGTGGCTTATTTAGAGTGCCCTCAGGCTGTTGTATAGCCAATGAGCAGCAAGTTTCCCAGGGAGGTGAGCGCCCAGAAAGCAGTTGGTAAAAATTTGTATTTTCGTGTAAGAAATATCTGTGCAAAAATAAAGAACGAGACTTGTAATTTGCCGAGAAACTGCCAAGCAGTTTGGCAAAAAAAAATTATATGGATAAAATGAATAAGCGGTGGAATCTATATATATAAAACTCTTCCGTTACTAAGTGACTGACTGACAGACAACGCACAGTCGAAACTACTGGTCGTAGACAGCTGAAATTTGGAATGTAGGTTCCTTGGGATATGTAGGGGAGCACTAAGAAAGGATTTTTGGAAATTCAACCCCCAAGGGGGGGAAAAGGGGTAAAAACGTTTCTATGAAAAATCTTATTCCTTGGGTTTATAAACTTGAAACTTGGCATGAACACGTACATAGGCAAGTAAATATGTTTGACATTATAAGTTTTTTCAAACTACCCTCCAATCGTGATTTAGGGGGTGCGATTGGGTGACTGATTTATTAACGCACAGCCGAAACCGCTCGGTATAGGAGTCTGAGATTTTGAACAGAGGTTCCTTTAGTAACATAAGTGAGCACTAAGAAGGGATTTTTGAAATGTCAACCCCCAAGGGGGGGAAACGGGATAAACTGAGCCGGGGCTGCGGGAAAGTTCTAACGAGATACCGTGGCCCCGGAACGCAAAGGGCAACTGAAGGAACGAGGTGGGTTTTAGTCAGTAAAAGTCTGACACTCCCTTCCGTTCCACCCAGAGCGGGAGAGGTCATTTGATGATTTCCCATCCTTAAAAAAAAAGACTTTGTATGACAACTTTCAGTCGTCTCTTTAACATACATAATAACATACATAATTATGTACATACATGCATAACATTAATAACATCACGCCTTTAAATCCCTATTTTGTGTTAACACTACCCATACAAACAGCTACGAAATTTGTCCGCATCCATTTTCACCTAAATTCTTAACGTTAATGAGATTTACTTTTTATTATCAGGTCAACCTAATAGCCTCACATGTACGTATAACTTCGTAAGAATTTTCTTTCAACTCCTAACCGTTGAGGAGTTGTACCTTCCATCATCAGCTCATTCACATGGGATGATGACTATCAGACGCAAATACTTAAACAGATCTATGAAATTGTCAAAAACGTAATTGCCTGTAAATTTGAGGTTTGCCCTTGATTTCCCTGGAATACCATCATCAGATCCTGACTAGGTAACAACGGGACCAACTTGAAAGTATACTCTACCGAACAAAAAAAGAATCACGTAAATCGGTCCATAAATCTCGGCGTAATCGGTATGCATAAATAAAACACCCGAATTTTATTTTCTATTAACTATCACGAGTTGTCTCGATGCTCGATAGATGGCGTTGGCATCGAGATAGATCGCGCTATGGTTTCGTTACCGTCATTTAGCTAGGTAGCGTAAAATATTTTAATTTATCGTGTAATTTTAGCAGCGCCCCTAGCGGACATACGCGAAACTACATATTACACACTACAAATATTTTGATTTTTAATTCCAGTTGTAACAAGATTTCAGCCTGTGGAAGTAAAAGCCCTTTCGAGATCATTAAAAAACGCTATATATAACCGAATTACACGTGGGCGAAGCCGCGGGCGGAAAGCTAGTAATATATATAAAATAATAAAAATGTTTTGTTCATTCCGCTTCATGATACAGCTTCTACGATCCTTTTCTCGATTAGCAAAAAGTTAACGATTTTAAGCTACCTAAACGAAAAAATAACGATTTTGTTCTTTAACCAGTGATATCAAACCCTCATTTGACTGATCCTTACAATTTGTAATTGTTGCTTACAGAGTTTGATAACATCATAGAAACAAGCAAAAACAAATCGGGTGGTCCATCGCCGGTTTCCGCTATAAGATCCCTTTGGAAGAAACTTATGTCCGGAAACCCGCTCATCAAAGAGGATTATCAGATAAAAGACGTAAGTTCACATGCTCGAGTAACTTTTAATTGGGCAGATTGGGCTCGTTTTAATCAACAGTGAATAGAGTGGAGATTTTATTCATTTACAACTCTTAAAACTTGTCTTAACGTGTTTACCTACCTACCCATAATATGTTTGAAAAAGCAGATAATAAGACTCAAGACAGCAATATACCACCTAGTGAACAATAGACTGTGATATTTACCAATAAAACTTTTTTTTTTTATCCGCATACCCTTATTTTGTTTAAAGAAACAGGATTAAGTATGGTGTAAGGGAAGTAGGTACTTAAGGGAGCAATATTCAACCATGTAAACAAAATCAGTGCTAATTTACGATAAAGGTTTTATTTAAAACTTGCATTAGAAATTGTCTAAACGTGTTTGAGTAGGTACTAAAATAAAGATTTTGACATTATATATTTAAGGGGGTATTATTAATCAACAATAAAACAATTGAGAGAGAGAATTGTACACAATTACAGTGAAGGTTTAATATTCATTTACAACTCTCTTTTGAACGTGACGTGTCGTGACTTGAACACCTTTCCTTGAATAAGTTTTAAGGAAGCTTTTACCTGCATTGTTGAATTAACAATGGTCTTATCATTGATAAAAAACGATAGGTACTCTTAGCTAACAATAAGGAACATTATCATAGACTTTACAATTTATGTCTGTGCCGAGTACTTGGCCCAAGTTATAAACACAATCAGTTATTTATTTTGGACTTAATGAGGCTTGTAGTCTATTGCGTTAGCAACAAAGTAACCTACGTCACGAGTACCTGTAATAATATTGTTGCACGTATAACACGTAGTACACACTCAACGATGTTACCCTACTCCACGCGGGAATAGCTTATGACATATCATCATCATTTGAGTATAATTTTTTATCCTAGCGACATAGCTAGAGGGCTATACTTAATGGTGTGGCTTTTTTGTCTGTTCGAGACTGTTGGCTCTGTCCACCCCGTAAGGCATTAAGTCGTGACATATATATATGTATATAAATTTAACTCATATTACTCAGGTGGGCATTGGCTGGTGGAGCGCCGTGTCAGCGAGCGAGGCGGTGTCGGCACGCGACGTCACGCGCTTGATACACGCCACGCTCAGCCGCGACACTGCCGCCTGCTACGCCGTCAGTATACAAATACACTTCGTAAGCTTGATCTCTGTGACAATAGGATTAGACAAGAGTATATCGAGCCAAGGCAGCTTGAATGAAACTCAGACTCCCGGAACGAAGACATTTATTCAAAAATCACCTTTCTATTTATGTTTGTATCAAAACAAAACCATATCGCGTTTCAAAACGGGATAACGCCATCTATTATTATAAAATTAAACTAAACTTATACATATATTAAACCCAAAATTAGACATATCGCCCACCAAGGACCTTTAGTCCTTCACAAACTGAAAAACATAAAGCAAACTTAACTTGCACAACACGTGTTTAATTTAACATCCTAAATGTATGTATGTGCATCTATCATCGGCTAATACAAAGCATGTCAATAGCAAACAAAAATCTATCAAAAAAGTAAATAGCTGTTCAAATGATTTACAAGTCAAAATTAACTATCTCTTTTTAACATAAAGTAGACATTAAGTAGTCATCAAGTAACCTTTAAGTTAAGTAGTGGACTGTAAACACTATGTAGCACTTGGCAAAAAAGTAATAATCATCTTAACGTACTTGAGAAAGGAAACAATACAATATACTTCATAAAATGTAAAAATACAAATTTCTAAAAACTAGATTTACAAATCATGTTCATCATTAACTGGTAAAGGGCAAAGTTTTGAAATTGGACGTTGAATAAGAGAATTTTTTTAACGCAATGTAACTACTCTTGTTAAATTATCTTTACCAGGATGCACATCTTCGATCTTGCCGTATAACCATTTGGTAGGTGGCAATTTATCTTCACACACTAGTACTATGTCACCTGACCTCAGTTGTGGCGACCTATTTTTCCATTTATATCTTTGCAGAAAACTATACAGATACTCTTTAGAGCAATTCTTAGTACGAATATAGTTACAGGTTAACTGTTGTCCTTCGTGAAATGGTTTATCATGGGCATCAGTTACCAAGAGTTTAGCCAAATGTGATTCGCCTGACACTATAAACGGGTGATTGCTACAATCAGGTAAGTCGGATTTTTCTATTCTTCCTCCAACCCTTAATATGTAGATAATTTACTTTTCATACTATCATTTTTATTTTTCAGAAGCATACTGATTTCATCGGCAAACCAACGACGTTGATGCTGAAGTATGCAACAGGTAAGTGATTCCTGGATCTCCTTGGCTGTAAGATAAGGTAAGTGTTTAGATTCTTCAGAAGTGGTATTTTTTAGATGTAGAAATCTCCTGCAATAAGCTATTACCCTTATTAGTTTCCGTAAGCTTGAAAATCTAGAACAAATATCCTCTATTTTTTCAAAGTTTTTGACACAAGTAGTATGGTCTTTAAGTTCACGCTTCTCTAACTCTGTTTTAGTGCAAATAGAACGTGGTTTGACATAATCAATTTTGCTATTTTGTAACCAGCTTGTACCATTCTTCCACAGCGAGTTCTCTAGAAACTCTGACGGTGACATACCACGTGACGCACAATCGGCAGGATTTTCCTTTGTCGAAACATACGACCACTGCGTAGCATTAATTAAGGTAAGTATTTCTGAAGTCCTGTTGGCGACAAAAGTCTTCCAACGACTTGGATGGTCGGACAACCAAGCTAACACGATCGTAGAGTCCGTCCAAGCATGTATATCTGACTTATTGATGTTCAGTGTTTCAGATACTTCCAGAAGTAGTTTAGTAACTAGAACAGCAGCGCACAACTCAAGTCGCGGGATGGATATCTGCTTGATGGGTGCTACTTTCGTCTTAGCGGTTACCAGGTGAGTATAAACTTCATTTTCCATAGTAACGCAACGAATATAAACCACAGCAGCATAGCCTGCATTAGAAGCGTCACTAAACCCGTGTAACTCCACTTTGATATCACTTTTCTTCTTGCGGACCCATCTCGGAATATGAAATAATTCTAGCTTCGGTAATTCCTTGCGATATTGTGACCACTCTTGTATCAGCTCCTCTGGCAATTTATCATCCCAGCCCAGTCCAGCAATCCATAGCTTCTGGATGAAGATCTTTGCTATAATAACGCACGGAGCTATCCACCCGAGTGGATCATATAGTCGACAGATTTCACTAATCACTTTGCGTTTTGTTTCAGGAGCAGGGGCATCAGAAGAAATCTTGATGTTATAACCAAACTCATCTGTGCGGCGATTCCAAGCAATACCTACAATTTTAGTAACATCATCCTCTTTAAACTCTCTTTCTGTATCTGTTTCTGTACCACCTAGTACTCCTATTTTATTACATGTCCACTTCTGCAATTGAAATCCACTTTTATTTAGCAATTCATTCATTCTTTTATAAATCTTAACCACTTTTTCTTCATCTTCAGCGTCAGTGAGAAGACCGTACATGTAGAAATCTGATAAAACTCTACTTGCCGCGTGCGGGAAATTACGACCTTTATCTACAGCTACTTGTTGCATTTCTTTTACAACTAAATAAGGAGCGCATGAAGTGCCGAAAGTGACAGTCAGAAGACGATAGTCACGTATAATACCCTCTTCAGATCGCCATACAATCCGCTGAAAATCGGTATGTTTTGCAGCTACGTTCACTTGTCGATACATTTTTATGATATCAGCAGTGAGACATATAGGGTGAGAACGCCAACGCATTATCAAGTGGCGTAATTCCATTTGTAAGGTTGGACCAACCATTAATGTATCATTTAAGGATAATCCATTAGCGCTTCTATCAGCAGCATTAAAAACCACTCTGGTTTTTGTTGTTGTTCTATCCATACGAACAACCGCATGATGTGGTAACCATACCTTACCTTTCATATTTGATGACTCATCATCAACAATCTCCATATGACCAAGTTTCAAATATTCATCTATGACCTCAGAATAATTGTTCTTTAATGTGCTATTCTTATCCAATCTCTTTTCTAGACCAAACAAACGTTTCACAGCGACGGACCTTGTATCACCGTAGTCTCGACGAACATTTGGACGAAACGGCAACTCCACCACATAACGACCAGTCTCATCTCTGCAAGTTGTAGCTTTGAAATGATCTTCACAATCCTGTTCTTCTTGAGTTAATATCTTTTTGTTTGAACTAGGTTCAGATTCGATCTCCCAAAATTTCTTGATCAGTTCATTCTCTTCTAACTGGATATGAAAGCTCATTATAATGTTGTGACATGTAGATTTTTCATTATCATAGCCGTCAACCTGACCCGACAACACCCATCCAAGGTAAGTATCCTGTGCAATAATCAAATCATTAGGACTTTTAATCAATCCCCTTTTCAGGATAGCGCAATACACCTCGGAGCCTAAGAGAACATCAATTCTATTAGGCGAATTATACTGCGGATCAGCCAAACTGATGCGGCCAAGTTCAGTCCATCTGGGTGGAGTGAACTTCCTTTGTGGTAACACTGTAGTCACCGTTTGAAGGACGTGAGCCTTCACTTGCAACCTAAAGGCTGGGTCACAGAGTGACTGAATCGTGACCTTAACCACATATTTTGAGGTTAAGCCACTCTGACCACCACCCAATCCTGAAATACTAATTTTCTCAGCAACTTTATTCAACCGTAATAACTGTACGGCTGCTTCCGATATAAAAGATGCTTGTGATCCTTGATCCAGCAGAGCTCTTAATATCAGAGGAGAACCATTTCTTGACTCAGCCTTTACCAAGGCTGTAGCTAATAAGGTTTGGCTTGAAACCTTTCCTGTCACAAAATGGCTTGTAATGCTTGTGGTCTGGTTCATGTCAATAGACGGTTCCGGTTGACTTTGTTCAGTCTCTGCCTGCTCGGTAGCTACCGCTACTGTTGGTGAGTTGTTTCCATGAAGAAGTGTGTGGTGCTTTCTCTTGCAGAGCCGACATCTCGTAGAACCACGACAGGTTTTCGCTGAGTGGCCACTGCCGAGACAATTGAAACAAAGTTGAAGATTTTTAACAATATTCTGACGGCTAGGGATTTCTTCGCTAATAAACTTACTACATGAATAAATCTTATGATTATCATTACAATGAGGGCAGGTAGACATTGAAATAGTGTGCAAGACTTTAGGTTGTGTATGATTAGGACATGACTTAGACTTACTTTTAGTGGGCTCAACAAACTCTAACGCGCGGTAACGTGATTCCATGAAATCTTTGAATAAACAATAGGAAGGTAAATCTACACTACAATTATTAATATGGATTTCCCATTGTTTTCTAGTATCAGCGTCCAATTTCTGACTTACAATATAAATTATAATTACATCCCATGTATCGACTTTAATATCTAAGTTAGTCAGCTCATGAATACAATCAGAAGTTGTATCTAACAAATCTTTCAACCTTTGAGCCGACTCGCAACTCATGGACTTTTGGTTAAACAAACGCTTTAGAATACAATTTGATAAATACCTCTTATTATCATATCTACCTTGTAACAAATCCCAACACTTTTTGTAGTTATCATGCGTAATTGGAATGTGTTTAATTAACTGTTCAGCTTCACCTCTTACTTGCGTCTTCAGATAATGTAGTCGCTGAACGTCGTCGAGTGCAGAGTTGTTATGTATGAGTGACTTAAACAAATCCTTGAAAGACGACCATTCGGAATACTTGCCACTGAAAATTGGTATAGTTATCTTCGGTAATCTTACAAGTGATTCTTTATTCTTGTCTGAATTCTCTTTCAAACTCGATGACGCAGTAGACACATTCGGTGATATGGCTTTCAGTGCAGATTTCAACTCGGTTTTATAACTTAAATACATTTCATAGCCTATATTGTATATGTCACTTTCTATATAACCTTCAGTATCTTCATATGTAGCTATAATGTATTCATGCTTGTCAGAGAATTTATCTATAATTGTTTCCAAACTTTCTAATCGCGTCAAAATATAAGATTCAGTAATTCTTTCTTTCGGAGCCTTCTTAAAATTGCTTCTTCCCTTTTCTATTTGACTGAATAATTGTTTCATTACTCTTATACAGCCCTCCATGATTGACAGATGTAATTATAAATGTCACCAATTATTTTTTCAAAATTTGTCTATGTGTTGTTTTTTATTGATCAAAATTTTCTAAGTGTTTGGACTTATTTGTCACCGCTATGAAATCGGGCATAGATTCCTCGTCTCGTCACTTTTTACCGAATTATTCTAAGTCCCAGAATCTACACTATGAAATTTTACAAGTCGCACTACTTCTATCTTGAAATTTTCTAAGTCTTTACACAATTAAAAGTACTTACAGTTTTTCTTGCTCACTTACTGCACTTCACTGTACTAGCCGACAGATGGCGCTTCATGCACCTGATCTTCTTTGGATTGGTTCCACACCACTAGCTTCACTCTATACTTAGGAAACTGCCAAATGCTTCACATTCTTCAAAATATATCCGACTCGTAAGGACCCTTAGACAAGAGTATATCGAGCCAAGGCAGCTTGAATGAAACTCAGACTCCCGGAACGAAGACATTTATTCAAAAATCACCTTTCTATTTATGTTTGTATCAAAACAAAACCATATCGCGTTTCAAAACGGGATAACGCCATCTATTATTATAAAATTAAACTAAACTTATACATATATTAAACCCAAAATTAGACAAGGATGGAACAATAAATATTACGTAGTTGTCAAAATCTGCCAAAAACATCAAGCTACGTTTTACAGAGTAAACACTAAATTATTTGACTATGAGGTATACTTACTTGTAACCGTTCAATGTCTAATTCGTGATATAACAGCCAAAATCCAAGAGCGTACGCGAGAAAAACATACATATTTTCCTTAAAGCGATCCCTGGACCCCGAAGTTGAGTTATTGGAGGGTCCCGGGTATTATATCAAACATTTATAATTAAACGAAAAAAATACATTATCGCGTCTCCCAGAGCCACCATTATATTACATTACTATCAGCGACGTACGTTGTCAGACGCCGGAGGAGTGGCAGTCGCAGTGGGCGGGCCCGGCGTCCCCCGCGCTGTACATCCGCGAGTTCTGCGAGCGAGCGAGCGCCGCGCTGCGCAGGCTGGCTGACAGGGACCGCATGCCGACGGGTATGTTATGACGTCACACGACGTTCGTTACGCTATGTATTCGGATATACCCAAAGCGTTGACTATCGACGCTCATCATTTAATCAATAAACAAAAAATAAATGTATTACACAGAGGTAGATCTCCGCTCGTTCCTGCGTCCGTCGCGTGTGATGTCGTGCTTGCGCGCGCGCGCCGCGTCCGCTCTGGGCGCGCCGCCGCACACGCTCGAGCTCTGTGCTAAGTGGGATCCTAAACCGGGTAAGTTAACGCTAGCTAAAATTATACGACTAGTTGTTTTTGTCACTTGTATGTTACACGGAGAATACACCTTTTCGTTGGATTTTAATGCCCAATAATTAAGATTGTTAAATGTTTTGTAACTTAAAGAAGATGTGAAGTGATAAAAGTAAAATTGAATTTTGATTTCATTGTGAGTGATGGTACAGACTAAATTTTTTATCGAATAACAAGTAGAAGAATTATTTTTTATTAACAGTTTCATGCGTGCACGTGAGCATAAGCGTAAAATTGGCGAATATACCTAATATGGCAATATAAGTACTAATATATTACGGGGTAGTTCTCGCAGTGTTCTAAAGGCAATAGTTGACAGCGGGGACTGTCCGTTTATCGGCCACATAATTTAACTATACACCCTGGATTTTTGAGAGGCTTGCGTGGGGATATAAATTCAACACGTAGAGGCTCTTTGGAGAAGTTAATGTTATGTTGTTCTCCTGCCAAAACCCGTTCCCGGGCTTATCAATAGACGATATGTCCATGAACAGGTCTCGGCAGGAGGTGGAGCTATTACAAAATAAGGAAAACATTGATGGGTTATGGAGTTGACGTTTGGATGGATTTATTGGCAAGCCAGTGGTAGGGTCCTGTCCCTCATCCGTATCCATTCCGACCTGGTCTCCCCTGGGAGCACTCAGGTCCGTGGGGTCGTTACTCCCCAACAGCCCGCCACGAGCTGCCTTGCGGAGACTGTTTGCACTGGGAAGGTGACCCAAGGGGCGATAGGGTCGTCACGTCCTAACGTATTATTATGTAGGCTCGTCCTGGCGAAACGTAAGGACAGGTCAAGAGTATGCTTAATCAACAAGCTTGCATTAAGAGTGTGGTAAAACACAATAAGTAAATAAGGATCATGGCAAGTAGAAAAATATGGTCTGCCTACTCCTCCGGGAAAGAGGCGTGATATTATATTTATTATCTTCGTTTACTTTTAACATTCCGCAGAAGACGTAACGGATGTCTCAGTGCGTGTGAGCGGCCTTCGTCTGTGCGGTGCGCAGTGGTCTCAG
This sequence comes from Amyelois transitella, assembly GCF_032362555.1. NCBI lineage: Eukaryota > Metazoa > Arthropoda > Insecta > Lepidoptera > Pyralidae > Amyelois > Amyelois transitella. The sequence continues at coordinate 4,970,567 of NC_083509.1, forward strand.
GGCGCTCTGCACGCCGCGCACGCGCATCACCCGCCGCATGCATGTGCGCCACTGTTACTTCTCAGATACGGCACGCAGGTAATCTACTTTGCTATCTAGAGTGCTATGTTCCGGAGTGTCGGTTTTCAAACCGATAAGGTTTCCGAATTCAAACCTCTGCCATATACCAATAAGTCTTTGCAGAGTTATGTGTTCATTCGTTGAATAATAACCGATACTCTTACAGCGAGTGTAGAAGACATCGAGGCAATCTGCACATCAAGTTGTCTTCAAATGCAGGGAACTACTTGCATTCACCATCTACTAATATTAAAAATGCGAAAGTTTGTGGGTATGTCAGGATGTCAGTATGGATGTTTGTTACTCCTCCACGCAAAAACTACTGAACCGATAACGATAAAATTTGTAGGTAACTGAAGACCCAGAATAATATATACTTTTTATCCCGGAGTTCCCGCGGGATTGATTGTTAACTTATGATAGGGTTTCCACGCGGACGAAGTCGCGGGCGGCCTCTAGTATTATAATAAAGTTAGGTTCCTCCTGGGTTGCTGGTCCTGTGCCGTTGGCTGCACATTATGATGACCACCAAACTTTAATATGATTTAATCGTTGTTACAGTCAGCGGAAACCCCTCTAGCGCCGGAAGGCACCCTGGAAGTGCCCATCTACACGAACGAGTCTCGCGAGGAATTAATATGTTCAGTACGCGCGCCGCTCGCCAAAGACTTTGATCGCGATACGGCGTTGCTCAATGCGATCGCACTATTTGTAGCACCGATATGCTGAATATTAAAAATATGAATTAGGAAAAAGACAATAGAAATGTTGCATTCTAGGTACTTATACTTGAATCACGTATCCTTGGTTTATTCTATTTAACTTGGCTGGCAGTTACTCTGTTTTGGCATTAGTGTATAAGTAATGTATCTTTAAGAAATCATATTTGTGTTGACATGACAGGAATAAAACAGCTGAAAATTTATGATTTCCTATGTAGGTAGTAAATAAGTCTGTAAAGATAATAAATGAAACACAATAAATTAAACATGTGTTTTAATTATTCTCACTAAATATCACAATATATATCAACTCCTTGTTTGATCAGGAAAATTTTAGTTAAAAGATTAAAAATTAGAACTTTCTAGAGATGAAACGGATAGTAGTTTGGCCTGATAGCCGGATATCCGGCCGCCGAATGTCCGATGGAACGTGGTGCAACGATTAGGAGTCCTCGGTTCGCTTCAGATCTTTTCGTTGGTGAGCGATGTTAGCAATTCTTTTCTTTCAATGTCTTATTGTTGCCAGCTACCTCTCAATGCAGAGAAATTGGTTTTTATTCACCACTAGCTGTGCCCGCGACTTCGTCCGCGTGGAATATTTATTTTGGGCATCATTAAAGTCCTCAAGGATGAATAACTTTCCCCGTTTTTTTTTCTTATTCCATTATTTCTTTGCTCCTATAGCCTAAAGCCTTCCTCGATAAACGGTCTAATCAACGCAAAAATAATTTTTCATTCTAACATGTTCCTGAGATTAGTGCGTTCAAACAAACAAACAAACTCTTCAGCTTTATAATATTAGTATAGATAATTGGCCCTTAGTGCATTATGAGTATTAATTAATTCATTTTCTACTATAAACTAAAACAACTTATATTTCTTAAATAAAATTAATTATTAAATAAAATTAATAATTACTTTCAAATATTTTTTTATCTAGATATTTTTTTATCGGCCGAATAGCAGTTATCCGGTTTTGGCTGGATAGTATTAAGGCCGCCGGATAGGCCAGATATCGGATAGTTGCCGGATATCCGTTTCATCTCTATACAATCTACCCTATTAACAAATGCATTTTGAGCAACGTTTTCCATTTCTTGCATACAATAATATTGTAAGTATATAGTATTATAGATATTTTTTAAAAACTACACCTTGATGTTACAAATGTACCTAATATTCTACTTACTTTCTACTGTTATATACTACTTACTTTGTACTATTCTACTTCAAATAAAATTACCAATTAGACTGTTCACGAGTTTTATCATTTTTCATGATAATAACCAATTTTATTTTATCTAATTAGTCCACCTTTTCACAACATTGTGTAATCGAGGTAAAAACGTATCAGAAATCAAGGTACTAAGAACTTAAAATTAAGTAAGTACTTTATGTTAAATTAGTCAACATATTTTGTGTATGTAAAATACCTATCTGTCATATTAAACTTTTGAAAAATAGCTTATTATTAGGTTTCAACTGATGAATCGATCAAGCACTAATTAGCACGTTTGTCAGGAGACTACCTTTGTGTCACTGTTTCTAACAAACAGTAGAACTCTCCTATTTCATACTATGAACTGATCTTGTCATGCCACGCGCTATTTATCTTCCATTTCTTATTCTATCTAATTAGAAATTTGGATTTCTTCAAAGATTATGTGACATTAATCGGCACATTCATTCCGAAAATTTTCAATAATTAATAACTTAAACATAATAAAAGTAAAAGCTACCGTCGCTCTACACTATTAGGAGAATGGGGCATAAAAATGTTAGCCCCAGATAATGAAACTGATTGTAAATGAACGTTATTGTTAACTACGACCACTGGCGGCGTAATATGTGTGTTCTCAGGTGCTGCAGAGGCCGCGGTATCGATGGCTTGAGAACTGCTTCTTACGCCGTTTGGACATACTTCCTGTAAAAAGAAAATATTTCTCAATTTTTTTGCCGCGTAGCTTAAATTAGTTTAAGTTAGAGGTAGGTTACATGTACCGTAGATTTCAAGTATAGGGTACCTTTACCGCGAGCTCGTACCTTTTCCAAGTATAGGGTTAGGGTATAGGGTTTAGTATGGAGTTATTATGCTTTCTTGTACCTATGTATTTTTTAAAAGTAAATACCACTTACCAAGTTAGATGCAGCACCATTTTGTAAAACATCATCTACAGTTGTCATTAGTGGGCTTCGAACGGTGACTACTCCGTCGACACTACACAAACAAAAACGATTATTAATTTAAGAGTTATGCAAAACTTTTAATACGATTTAATATTATAATGTTGAATATGTCTGACCCTGATGTATGAATCTTACCTATTTTCCATCTCCGTGTTATTATTGTGAATAGAAAGTGAATCAGGCGAGGGTCTGTAACAAGCAAAAGAGTTGGTAAATATTAGATTCGAAATTTTTTTCTGTTCTGTCAAATTGCAGTCTCCCCTAGCAAGTACACTTTTATTAGGAAATCTTCATTAATAAAGTCGCCGATCCGTAGATTGAAGAGCAATAGCAATAAGTGCATTCAGTCGCTTAGACTATTTTCACATAATAGGAAAAAAAAGGGGAACATATCTTAAATCAATAGAACAATCTTACAACGGATTACGTGTCGTAAAAGTCGTTAATAACGTTTTTACTTACATGGTGGACAGCTGCGGCCGTCGAACGTAGTTCGGGAGGCTGTATGGCCGAGTGGCCTGTCGGTCTGCAAACTCGCGGGCTTCATTCGGGGGCGCAGTTTCTATTGGTTTCAAGTGAAAAGTTTGCTCTGAAAGTAAAATAAATTTTAATGTTTGCTCCTATAGTGACCAAAAACATTGAGGAAAATACGTGCACATTCGAACTACTGAATTGATGCAATATCCTGCCAAAAGGGAAGGCCTAGTTCCCCTACTAAATAATGGTTAGACGTAAGACGAAGTACGACGAAGTAAGAAACTACATATAAATAATTTCCACGTATTAGTTATGGCATGGAAATGGGACGTGCATCCAGAATTAAAAGGTATGTGATATAACTTTTCTCATTATAAGACTGGGTCAACGGGTCTAGTTATTAGATAACTAGGTAAATAAATGTAAGTATTATTAGTATTATCTTACCTTCCTCAATATGGCTTGGCATGTTGACAACCGCGTTGTAAGCAGGCGGCGCGCTCCACGTGCTCTCCAATTGGTCGTTTGTCCCTAGTGGAGGAAGTTGACATTCCACTCGGGACACGGTGGCTGTAATTAAATGTTAAGAAATTGTTAACCTACAGTTTCGAAGGTTCGCACTAGAAGAGTATTAAGAACATAATTTATTAAAAATCTTATTGGTTGGAAGTGTTATTACTACTAAGTTACGTTCGATTTACGATAAACAGGAGTTTATCGTAGGAACTAGGAAGTTACACGAGCTTAGCCGGGATGTTTACCCGTGATTCCCCCGCAGGCAAAGTCTTATAATAAACACATATTCGAAGAAAATGATGAATGACGATCACTCCAACTTTTTCTATAGGCGATTAATGGGAATTAGCAGATTCATTAAGTGAAGCTGTTGAATCGGTAGCGAATAAAAAACATTGTGTGTGCCAGCTGGCTGCTTCCCTTCTTGCGCAAATTGTAAAAACCCAACCAAGGGAAAGGCTAGCCACTGGTCACACATTTCCAACATACCACCCTGTGGGATGATATTATGTGTGTTTAGGTACTGACGTTTGCCGATATTATTGTTCCCGGAATGCTTAGCTGTTGGTTTCAAAGCTCAAGCGGCTAAAGAATAAATAAATAACATACTCGTATATAAGTAGGTACACATTTATCTCCATTGGCATAATATTTCACAGAGTCTACCGACAGGCCGACACATACGTACTTACTTAAAGATTCTAAACATTTATTTATGTACATCAAGAAAAAAAAATAGAACAATACAAGGGTACTACTTATTTGTAGAGAAATTTCTTCCAGTAGAACCACGGCAGGAAATTGTTTTTTGCCGTTCATTGCCCGCCCGATAAAAAAATCAATCATTGTAAACTAAATCCTACTTATGAATGTCTATGTGTGTTTATTCATATTTTACGCAAAATCTCCTGGACGGATTTTGATGAAATTTGGTATGCCTACAGGTAGAATAAAACCTGAATTATTACTTCTTATCCCCATATTCCCAACGGGAGTGAAGCTCCGGGACGCAGCTTATATGGAAAGTAATAGGTATACTCAATAAATATGTATTTTTGTTACAGTTGTCAATTTTAGCTTTGCATCGCGATGAGAAGACACTACCTAGGTACATAATCATATTTTTATATTAATTTACACTTGGATGTCTACTATAACTTACCTACAAACAAGCCCTCTATCACAACAAGTCCTGTTTACTTTTATACCCGTAAAAGAAAGGTAACAAATATAAAAAGTTATGTTGGAATTTTCATCTTTAGTACCTACTTAGTCAAATAATACATACTGTAAGTCATCTTGTTGATAAACGGGATAAGAAGAACGCCGCCGATAATCATCGCAACAACGAGAAGCACTAGTAAGACCCATGCGTAGATAGGCAGTCTCATTTCATGAGACTCTGGACGTCCAAACTTTGGGCTCATGAAACTGGGTTTAGGTCCGCAATCATTATTACCGCTACTTTTCCTGTTAAAGAAGATTTTTTTCTACATTAAAGGCACCATTACATATATGAGCTATTTCTCTTGGTTATTTTGCCATTAAGGTAGTTGCACAATCAGTTCTGAGCATAAAATAGGACAGATATCGAAAATAGGTCGTGAAATGATTAATGCGATTATACTTAAAGGTAGGTGCTTTGCTTAGGTACTTGAACAAAAATTTTCAAAAGCGCTGCCACTCAAGTCAGGTCGCATTATAGCTTCCTGGCCGCCATTCCTTCTTACAAGTCTGGCAAACAATACTCACGATTCAAGGCAGCCTCCACACTCCACCACTGATTTCACGCATTCTATAGTCCCGGGTGGAGGCGCCCGCTTGTAGTCTTCACATCGCAAGCATTGTCGGCAGAAGTATACATTCGTTTGACAGTAGTAACCCTCCTGACAATGAGAGTCTTCGGTACATGCAGCCGGCTCGGCGTTCCAGCAGGGCATGCACATCCCCATAAGAAATATCAACCTGAAATAAACATAGATACCTAGTGATGAATAGAGGGGCGTGCTACTTCTTTCGCCAGTCTTTTCATGAACTGTTTTCCCCGTAATGTAAATTACTCACTCCGGGCTTCGGTATCTTCCTCACGTAAAGAACATAGGTAAGTACCTACCACAAATTTCACATGTAGAGTACCCACTTACATGTAGAATGCCTACCTAGGCATAATTGTAATTTTACATATGTTCATCGTTAGGATATTTATAAATGTCAGTAAATCTATTATTGAGTAGATGCACTACACCTGCGAGAATAGGTTACATGGGATTCCCCACCCTGTAGTCCCCAGTGGTGACGGTTGGATTTTTTTAATTTTCCGCTACATATATTTATTTATTTAAAACTTTATTGCACAAAAAAAATTTACATAAGGCGGACTTAATGCCGTTTGGCGTATATCTAGGTAGATAAAGAGTCAAAAATACACGGGGATTTCATAAGAGATCTCACGGATTATTAAAATAAGTAGTTTATGATTACCTAGGTACGACTTTCTGAGCAAAACTGAACAAGGTTTTTAATTGAAAATATGTAATTTAGAAAGACTGAGGTTGGTCATTATTTTGTACAGTATAAATGAATTCATAATAATTATTGCAGTATTGTATTATTTATATTTGTATTGGTGCCGTGTGGTTCCCGGCACCAATACAAAAAAGAATAGGACCATTCCATCTCTTTCCCATGGGTGTCGTAAAAGGCGACTAAGGGATAGGCTTACAAATTTGGGATTCTTTTTAGGCGATGGGTTAGCAACCTGTCAATGTTTGAATCTCAATTCTATCAGTAAGCCAAACAGCTGAACGTGGCCATTCAGTCTTTTCAGGACTGTTGGCTCTGTCTAGCCCGCAAGGGATATAGACGTGACCATATGTATGTATGTATGTTCTTGCAGATGATCTAGTATTAAGGTGCGTGACACAGATAATCAACTTATTTACAATTATAGAAAAGTATGTAGGTATCTAACTAGATACGTATACAGAGATGATAAAAGAGGATACTGATTGATTGGCTGACGTATCGAACAATCAATCAACGCACAGCCCAAAACGTTGGGTGGCTCCAAGGTCTAGAAATTTGGACATGTAGGCAGGGCAATAGATTTCGGAAATTTTGGAAACGTACCTATATTATCGAGATTTTTGTTACTTATAAGTTTTAGAGGCGGAACCGCCGGCCTAGTCTAGTTATAGGACTCGTTTGTGAGTAAAAAGGATGATGCAAGAACAAACCCTTATTAGGCAATACTGCATCTAACCGATTGGGTCTCATGAATTTATTTTCAACCTTTTTATAATATAGGTATTAGGAAGTCCTCAATTCGGCCAGTACCTATACATATTTTTTATGTAGGTATGTAGGTAGGTGTATGTCTAGGTGGTAAAATGAATTACCGACCTACCTTACCTGTATAGGTAAGGTAGTTTACCTCCTACTCCTATTGTATAATATCTACTTATGCTTTACATATTATACAATAGGAGTAAGAGGTAGGTAGATAAGAACCTACAGGTTTGTTTTCATCTTTCTAAATGTCTAGATTCAATCTTACTTAGGAGATACGAACTTACCTACCTATTATTTTTTAACTGCACTTAAAAGTACTTTACCTACCGAAAATAAATTTAAGCGCCAAAAATATAACTAAGTATCCAAGAATCTTAGGTGTAAGTGGTGTCACTATCAAAATAATCAAACGTATTAACATGATTAGGTTTAAATTAATAAAATCACTTACCAAATCATTGTCAAGTCCCGTAATAAATAAATCCAAAGGAGCACACAAACTTAAATATTATTCAAACTGGACATCCACACAACACACGTGAATCGGGAAGACAGGTCCTACAGCACTGACCACTGTCAAATGGCTACCCCTGACCCTTTCTCTTCGCAACGCCAAACCAATCACATCTCATCAATATGAGTCACGCACGAGCCTGTACACAACTTGTTTTGTTGCCGTGCCACCGGTGCCGAGCACCGCACGGCCACTCGCGATCTTCCCGAGAATATAATGAGATGAGTAAAATTAAAACTGATGACTCATTGAAGAGGCGATCCTGTTCCCAAGGAGCAAGAGTGTTTGTGTGGTGCCGATCCGATATCCGAACCGAACCGATTGTCGCCGGGGCACGAACATGTTACGACCTGTCGCATTTCTTTGTAATAAAATCCCTTTGTGGAATGACGTTCTGAATGGATGAACCTGTTAAGGATTTTGTTAAATTTCATTTTCCTTTCTTTCTCCTTACCTTAGCAGTAGGTAGTCCATACTAGGTACCTACAAGTGTTTGTTAATTTTTACTTATTAATTAATTAATTTATAAAGGTTAACGATAAACAGGAACAAATGAGCTTTCTTTAATATTTTCTAAAAGGTAAGTAGGCAATAATGTTATAGACCCTTTAACACACCTTACACGGGTACCTACTTGTACGGGTGGTGCCGTGTGGTTCCCGGCACCAATTAAAAAAGAATAGGACAACTCCATCTCGTTCCCATGGATATCGTGAAAGGCGACAAAGGGATAGACTTATAAATTTTGGATTCTTCCTTTAGGCGATGGGCTAGCAACCTGTCATTATTTGAATCTCAACCCTAACATATGCATGTACACGGGTACTTGCACCTTTAGAAATCGGAATAGCTAATTTAAGAGCGTCGGTGGTTGAATCGGTACGGTGCGCACAGAAAGGCATAGGTTCGAATCCTACCTCGGCCATGTACCAAAGACTATTTTGAAATCTATGTAGTACATTAGTTTGAATAACATACCTACTAACCGATGCTCAAAAACATCGAACCAGGAACCGGCACATTCAGAAAACTGTATGTGTAACCATGATCGATCCAATACGGTTTTGTATATATATATTTTTTTATCAAATAGGTAGTATTTTATGTCGCAAGTGATTTTTTTTGGAATTTTTCTCTAGCCTTCTGGGTGGTTTGCCATTTGATACTTACAAATCAGCTTTTGGTTAATTTGGTCACTCATGTTTTATATTTTCTTTAGCCTTCTAGTTTGTTTGCTATTTTATACCTACAAGTCAAACCAGTTGGCTAATGTTTTTTGTTTTGAAGATCACAAAATATCAAACCAAATAAATGTTTAGGTAGGTACCTAGGTAGGATATTTGATTTGATATATATTTTATTCTATAATTACCCATATATATCTTATATATAAAATTCTCGTGTCACAATGTTCGTTCGTGTCATAATACTGGAAGGCCATTAGAATTTGTTGAAATACAAAGTTTTTAGGAATTATAATAGATGAAAAGCTATAGTGGGGTGCTCATATTTCTAAACTTTCCAATAGACTTAGCTCTGTCGCTTATGCTGTTAGGAGAATCCGACAATTGACAAATGTAGCTACAGCTAGGCTTGTTTATTTCAGCTGTCGTACTGAGATATCTTTATTCAATTCATCCAATATGTGTTAGGTTACCTGCAAAGGTTGCCGTGGTCAAGTCAGATGGGAGTCGCTTCGTGTAAACCTGACTCACTTAATCCAGGGTCCATGGTCAAAGGTGACGATGAAACCGGGACTAAAAACCAAGAGGAAGAAGAGTAAAAACAGTTTGCCCCTTCAGGCATGCAATAGTTTTATGATTGTTAATACTAACATTAGTTTGACACATCTTGTGAAAACAAGTAAGCAAGACAAACATCATTCTGCCTTATTAAATTTAGTGAAATTTAATTTAGACATTTGGAATGCATTGTTTGTCTTTTTATTTTTATTTCATTCCTTTGTTTTAGTGAGGTAGGTACGTATCTGTTATTATTATTAGAGTGTCTAACGTGTCTCCTTGGTCATTTGTATTTTAACGTAGACTAAACTACATGTGGATTGCAACCTAGATCACAAGTAATTAATTACCTATTATTATTTTGTACTGGTATATAATATATCTTCTTACCAAATTTCTAGTAACTCGGTACAGTAGATTTTGCGTAATCCGTGTTCAAACAGACAGAAGAAAATTAACAGCAGATTTGTCATCTGTATCGAAAACTAAGTGTATTTTCCACTTAAAATTTAATAAAAATATACAAAAGTATTTGCTCTTAAATAAAAAAAAAATCATTTATTCCAGGTTTCTAGACCCATATCGTTGACACAAAATTACATTTTAATACATTCATTGAATAATAATAATAAATTAAATAATAATAAATTCCATTACAAAATAATAATAATAATAATTTTAATTTTTAGTTTAAGTTTAAGTTTACTTACATGGTTCTCAGAAGGTTCACCTCGTCACATGTAACTCAGTGAACCTCCTGAAGACCGCTGCGTCCATCCTGTCTGCTATCATCCTCAGGACTCTGTTCCCGCTCCCCCTGACCCTGCGTATGAGCGATAGCGACTTCTTGCGCATGATTGCGTAGAAGTCATCTATCGCTGCATCTGCGAACATGCCTGATGCACTGCAGTAGCGGGGGAGCCGAAACAGGGCCCTAAAGGTGTTATTATATTGGAGTAAAATGTAATGTTTTGCCAAATAAATTTATCTTATCAGCATCCCTTCATAGGTACCAACCATTTCTAAAGAACGGCTGTAAATGAGAACTACGTAATATGTAAGGTATCTATCTACCTAAGTGAATTGTGTTGAATAAAACTAAAATTACTCAACAATAATTTTATTTAAAGATAATAACTTAATACGAGTACAACATTATTGAAAAATTCAATCAAATTTAACACAAATATAAGTATTTATAATTTAACGCGTGCCGGTACTTACATATACTTCCCTGTACAATAAATTAATGATATCTTTATTGCGTAAAATGTGGTAAAAAAATAGGAAAATAGATAAGTAGTTTTGTTTTCTTCGCTACAATCCTGCCTATCGCTGTGGGAGCAAATATACAGTTTTACCCGTGTTACAACATATATCTAGCGCTGCGCACACGACTGTAGGTTTACATTGCATAAGTGGATGATACATTTTTATTTTTTCTTTGTCTCGCACATTATAAATGGCTAAAACTTATATGTACTTACCTACCGTAAAGAGATTTTTGGGATGGTTACTTTCATTATGAGTATGTAATAGGTGACATCTCACAGGTAAAAAGAGACATTTTAGTGTCCTTCACTTACAGGAACTTTTATGGAACTTATATAGCAACTTAAAGTGAAATAATTCGACCTAGGTATGTAGACAGGATGTTTAAAATTAATAAAAAGGAGTCATTTTTGCTCATATCATAAAACTGATTCCATGGTGAAACAATTCCTCCACTTCAGTATATTCAATTAGGTATTTCGTGTAGAGAATACCACTTGGTTCTTCTGAAAACAATCTATAGTCTATCTTTGTACACCAGGAAGATATCACCTCTAAAAATAGTACTTACGTTATAGGTATAGTATACCTAGTGGAATAAACCTATGTAGAGTATCATGCTATGCCATAAATTCGTCTTCAAAAAATCTTAAAAAGTAAGTAATATCAGTACATTAATACAGGGTTTAAAAACCCAGTACCTACTTACTTTTTTTATACACCAAAATTTAAAACGATTTGGATATTTGTCGTGGGCAGATTTAATAATTGGCTCGATCATGGCATGACCAGGAGACTTATCTATTCACAAACACATGTACGACATTTATGTTTTACCTCCTCTCTTTATCTTTGATGTATTCCCAATTGTTAAAAAAAGAGAGAAGATAAGGCATAAGTGAATCAGTATATATCGTGATTTATTCCTTAAATACCTTATGAAGTCTGAATATTTGCCCTGCCGACCATGATGCGGCCAGGCAAATAAGGTTCGCCCGCCCCGGTTATGCGATTGGCCCACGACGACATACCTACATTATTTTTTTTCATTTAAGCCAAGTGGAATCTCGGTACCAATTGCCGGACACATTCTTAAAAGTACCAAAAAAGACCTAAGTACATGTAAATACTTACCTACTAGGTTTGTATGAGAGTCACAAAATTGAGATGCGATAGATTTGAGATCACAAGTAAAATGTCACCGACAATAATTTATCTGACTAATGTAATGTAATGATACGTACAACATTATTTTAAAATGTAGGTAAATAAAGAGCTATTGTTTATTTTATAAGTACTAATGATGCCAAATAACTAAGCTTAGTTACTGATCATAATTATTATAAAATAAAATTAGTTTTGATAGGTAATTATTTAAATGAAGGATAGATTAGATACATTACAACTTACTTACTTTACTTAGTAACAAGTAAATATTCCTTAGATAGTGTAGTAAATAATTATAGGATTTCTAAGAATTCCCACGGAAGCGAAAAACTGGTCATTGTGCGTACGGATTCGCAGGCAAAAGTTATCAAAGCATGCTTAAAGCCTTTAGGAGCACTGACAACAAAAATACTGTATACCTACACAGGATTTGCGTAATAAAAAAAAATATAAATAAATGTATAGCAATGTCCGTGAGCTAGTAGATAATATTAACAACAGCTAGTAGATAATATTATTAAAAGTGTACCTAAGTAGAGAAGTAGATCTTCCTAAAAAAGATGTCATTTTGACACTTCTACTTATTTTTATTTACTAATGACGCGCAATCTTATCTTATTGTTTATGAGGTAGGTATCTTTTGAAACTATGTATTTTGGTATACTATGTATTTGGTTCTGAGTCGGTTACTTGCTATTATTGTTTCCCTGTAAGTTGAGAATCGGAGAAATTTTGCTTATGATCTGAACAATGAGTTGCTGGGACGCGGGGTCCGACGTGGCATCGCCTTGGGGTGCCGTCGAGTTTGGGTTACTGTAGAGGCCAAGATCTGTGCTTTCCATGCCATGGTTATCTTGCTCCTATTGTATAAAACATTATTTTTTAATTTATTTATTTACCGTGTGGTTCCCAGCACTTCTATTAATAAAATGAAAATGAAAAATGAAATAATATTTATTCATTAATTACAATATGGTAAATAGGACCACTGCATCTCCTTCCCGTGGATGTCGTAAAAGGTGACTAAGGGAATGATTAAAACTTGGCATTCTTCTTGAAGCCATACAGCTGAACGTGGCCTATTTATAACGGACTCTCTCACTTCCCTCTTTAAACCTGATAAGGATTTACTATCACGTTCATTGTACGTGCGTTGTACCTACTATTGAAATTACAAACAGACCAAACAATTAAACTTAAAACTTAACGTAACTTAAAGCCTACCCGATCGGTGGTGTCCATCAGAGGTAGGTGCTCTGTCTGGTCTGCGGGTACAGGCAGTAACAAACCGCCATCTTGCTCACTCCGGTTGTTCCATTGAGACATCGGTACTAGTTCATTGTTACTGAGAAAAGTAATTTCAATATTTGAGGTAGCATAATTGAAAAACTTTCTATTACTACTTACTTATAAGTACATTAATTAACATAACTTACTTCAATATATTTTCTGCTTCAGTACCATCTTCTTGGATTGCCACGTCGCCGTTTTCGCCCTCATTGATTTTGTACCTTGATAAAAAACCGTTCAATATCTTTATTCATATACATATTGTATAGGAAAGTAAGTATAGGAAAGAAAGTAAGTAGGTATAAGACAAAAAGAGGCATTTTTGTCTTATATACTATTTTTTTTTTATTCTTATATACATTTTTTTAATATAGCTTTTGTTTAAAGTGACTCATCTTTACGTGTTGTCTCACTTGCATTCTCAGCTGTCAAAATTTTCTTATCCGATAGGTTAGACAACAGTCACAATGTAGGTATATACATGCATAATGTTGTTAGCTTATTTTGTTAATGTGAAAGGTTTGTTAGAGAAAATAGGGGTACCTAATAAACCAATAGAGTTAAACTTAACACTTATTTTGTTAAGTTAAACTTCACTTATAGCAATAATTCGCAACTTGTAACCCCGTTATTTCGAAAATAGTTATTAATATAAGAAGTTCTGCTGCTGAGAGTAAATAACTTTTAACAATAAAATCATTGCCTTTAGGCACTAGGCCGCAATGTTGCAGTGGCTATTTTTTTTAATACGATATGTTTAAGATTTTAACAAAGCTTTTATACCCGCTGTTAGGCCTTTTTTTCAGATGTAAATTGGGATTGGCCAAATAAATAATAATTAGGTATGTGTACTTATTTAATGTCATGAGTCATATTTTTTTATTATATACGATTTTTTGTATCTACCAAATACTACAGACCTATGTAGTGTTCGACCCAAGACAATACAAAAAGAAAAAAACAAATTTAGTTTTATTTTTTAATAAAATCTAAATTGTAATGACTTCATCCGTTTATAAGCTATGATGACACAGACAGACACACAGACATACACGTCAAACTTTTAAAACCTCTCTTTTTCCGTCGGGGATTAAAAATACTTGAACACTTTCGGCATTTGGTTTAAGGACATTAATTAACTACCTGTGATGATCAGGAGGGAGCCGGACACAGTTACTGTAAGGGTTCGCCATCTGCCACCTTTCCAATTCATATTCTTGCTGGTCCAGAAAAGACTTCGTTGATTCTACAACGAAATGAAAAGAAATCAACATTATAAATTTATGCACACAAATAAAGTAGGTACATACATATCTATCTACCTTTATAGATAAATTTTGTTGAAATGCAGGTAATAGATGCAGTTAGTGAGCTAAAAAATACCTACCACTTTTTGGGGCTGTGTATGAAGGCAGCAGCGCCTCGGTATGCAGTTTCGGGGCGGTCGGAGTTATCATGATTGAACTGAGATTGCCACCCTCTCGAACAGGATCTGAATAGACACACACTGTTTTGTTAAAAAGATAGGAATGAAGACCTAATATTTTTATGAATATATGCTAATATGCTTGGTAAATGGAAACACAATCAAAAAGGAAATTTAGAAAAATAAGAGCAAATAGCAGAGACTTTCCTCGATTTATTATTTTATGGACAGTATCATAGTTACATATAGCATCATAAAGAAATTCATTACAAGAACGAAAATCACATTAAAAATTAAAACAGGATACCGAAAACATACAAACCTAGGTAGGTACTAAACACATCGAGCAATCTTTTTGTGGACAGTCATATATATTATACATATTCTTCTAAATCCAATGACTATTTGGTAAGTTGTAATATTTCTTTTTATCTATACTAATATTATAAAGCTGAAGAGTTTGTTTTGTTTGTTTGTTTGTTTGTTTGTTTAAACGCGCTTATCTCAGAAACTACTGATCCGATTTGAATAATTCTTTCACTGTTAGATAATCTATTTATCGAGGAAGGCTATAGGCAACATTTTATCCCGGATTTCCTACGGGAAACGTCAACAATGCAGGTGAAAGTTGAACGAGTCGGCCATTTGCGAGCTTTCCACGCGAACGCTGCGTAAACCAACAAAGATATAGTAAAACAATGTACTAAAGATGTGAAGTACTCATTTTTTGCCACAAAAAAGTCCGCGAGAGCATATATCTATCTCTTAAGGTTTACTTACAATAACCACTTTTATGTTCATTTTTTAAGATTATTTTTTCATTATAAACATAAGTTATTTTGAAACCAATTTTCTTTAATTCAGTATTAATCCTTATCCAAATAAATATGTTTATTATTTTCGGCTTTTCATGTAGATTAAAATTGCCATTTACAGTATATAAATCAGACGAATAGGTTTTGAGATATAGTCGTTATAAGCAATTTGCAGCGAAACATTTAATACGGCGAACCAGCGTTCTTTCTAATACGCGTGACCGCCTGACGCCCTGCTCTATCCTACTTCCTACATACATATAGATAGGAACTGTTTTAACCTCTTACCTACTTTTAAACTGATCATGTCTATCTTTTAAGATTGTTGTTGATTATGAGTATTTCATTGTAAACACAACTGTCTTTGATATCACTTAATTTCAATGAACATCTTAGAAGATATTACTATTTTAAAGTAAAGTAAAGTATCAGCCTGTAAGATCCCACTACAGGGCAAAGGCCTCTCATCTCACTATACGGTCTCCGTTCCGTCACGGGTAATGATGTGGGCCAAGTCGTCGCCAAGTTGCATAACAATTAGCAGCTATACCTAATTGATAAAGCCGAGGAGGATGTTTGCAAAAATAAATATGATGCCCAAAATAACTATTCCACGCGGACGAAGTCGCGGGCACAGCTAGTGTGCAATAAAGAGTTTAAAAACAAACAAACAATCACCTACTTGCAAGTTTTCTATAATAGGTATGTCTTCTCTGTTCTCATTCAGAACTATATATTTTTAAAACTTATATCTATAAATTTGTTTCTCCGCTTTAGTTCCTTTCTAAATAGAAATCGAGCTACCTATTTAATAAGAGCTCGGAGTGCTTCTAAATAGTTCACGGCCAGAAAAATGGACGAAAAATAAATTGATTCGGTACTTTGCTAATTAAAAATACATAGCAGAATAACAACAAGTTTTATTTTATTCACGTTCATATTAAAGGTACTCAACTAAAGAGAAAAATATAGGTTTAAAATACTTACTCATTACTGAACAACAGTAGGAATTGTTTTTCTTGCGCATATAATAAAGAGCAGAACTGATTCCAACTACGACAAGAATGCTGGTGCCCGCACCCACCCAGAGAAATAAAAACCCTAGGGAATATCGCACCACGCACTTCCCAGGGCTGTGAAACTCGTAACTAAAAGGAAATCAGTATAAATAATTAATTCTATGATGTGATTATTATTTAACTAATTATTATAATAACAGTAGGTACTTACTAGCTTACTACCTTACTACTAGTAGGTAGGTACGTACTGACCGATACCGTGTTTTCTTTCTTACAAGGTAGGTAGGAGCCAATTTTTACACAACTCAATAACTTAGTTATAAAAAAATTTTGCCTCTAAAACAGCTATACTCAACCTTTTTTTTACCAGGGCCAAAACACTTTCTGTCATGTGATCCCGGGCCGCAAGCGAAAAATTATTATTTGATACTGTGAACACTTTTTCGCAATTTATTTAGATCGGGCTTCTTGCTACATACTACTCTTATTACATCATTAATGCCAAAATGCAAATACTTTATTTGCCATATTAAACTTCGTTATCTTCACCTTGTAAGTTTCGATTGAGATTGTTCAGTTTTTTCGTAATAACGCATAGAAAAGCTAAAAGACACTACCAACCATCATTTTGTAATTCAGGGTACACTTTATTATTTTGCTCTAAAAACAGTTTTATTTGATTGCGTAATGAGAAAAACCTTTCCAAAACTTTACCTCTACTAAGCCATCATACCGAGGTATAATTACGTCGTTTTGCTCACTTTACAGGCTTTTAAATCTTCTTAAAATATAGAACGAAAGTGGGCCAATCAAAACGGCCTGGCGGGCCGCAGGTTGAGTATAGCTGCTCTAAAAAGTCCCTCTTGATTGACCAGTCCTTCTTGAGGACAAAGTTCCAGTTGTGAACCTTGTTGGTACGCTTGTTGGGCACGCAATGTTGTGTTGTAGTCTTTAGATGTTACTCACGATGTCTTTAAATACCATAGATATTCGAATTATTGTTTCATGAAACTATAGGGATGATGTGATGTCCTTCTTGCAACACACATTTCGCAGCTAACTGCGCAGTTGTTTGGTATACCCTACTTACTTACATATAAATAAGTCTTATGTCATTCCGAATTTCATTGCTTAAAGTAAAAATTAAATTTTGACACTAACCCTTCACGACATAAACCACATTCTCCAAAGGATTTTGGACACGAGCTCGAAGTTAATGGGTCATAATTTTCACATGACGCACATTTTTTACACCTAAAGTCAGAGTCGCAGAAGAAATCTTCTTCACATTGTTGTAGTTGCTCATTATTATCATCTTCTGAAATACAATCTACTTGGCCATGAGTCAATAGAACACAGCTAGCGAGGCAGAATAAACACAGTACCAAACTGAAACAAATATTACTTATATAGTTAACTATGTTGGTATAGAATTGAATGCAAAAACGAAGTATTTACCTACCTATCTATACTTACTATGGAAAACGGGTGGACTGTATATTTGAGCTACCTAACATTGCTGTGTCATCTGACTTAAAGGTTCTTGAATAAAACATAAAATACAATTTGATAGCTGAAGATTGGCCGGCGGAGTAGGTGTGCACTAGTTGACTTGTTGTTAAGCTAGTACTGCCTTCTATATAATATTCAACATAGCTGTGCCCGCGACTTCGTCCGCGTGGAATTATTATTTGGGCATCATTGAAGCCCTCAAGGATAAATAATTTTCCCCGTTTTTTTTTCACATTTTCCATTATTTCTTCGCTCCTAATAGTTGCAGCGTGATGTTATATTATAGCCTAAAGCCTTAAGTCTTCCTTGATAAATGGTCTATTCAACACAAAAATATTTTTTCAATTCGAACCATTAGTTCCTGAGATTAGCGCGTTCAAACAAACAAACAAACTTTTCATCTTTATAATATTAGTATAGATTAGCATAACATTATCTGGAATAAATTAATTTTCAGATAGATTAATAAGTATATAGGAATAAATATATCCTCGCCACTACCTAGATGGTGCTAGCCTTGAATGAAGAACCTAAAGATATGGGTAAATAAAAATAATAATGAAAAAAATTTGTACCTATAGATAGGGGACCGGACTGTAGTTTTGAAAATACATTAAATGATTTGATAGAAGGAAAAATTCTCCAGATTTGTTTTAATTTTACCTATGTCTATTCATTCATCTTAAATGCTACCAGCAACTGAAATAGGTTTCGAATCAGTTTTGAAATATCGAATGCCTAATAAAAACGAATTGCTTATGGAAATGGCAATCGTCAAAAGAAAAAAAAACGCAGGTTTCAAACTGGTACCTACTTAAATCAAGTTCTCTGGCCAGGTAAATCACGATGGACCGATTATTCAAACTGCCGAGGATATAGATATCAAGGATCAGCGGATGCAACGTAACAAAGTAAAATAAGGAAGGTAGGTACTCACCCTAATAAAAACCTGTACATTTTATGTTACGGAAATCTCACAGATCAACTACAGAAATTTCAGATTCACTAATTCAAATCACTATCTTGATTCACCACATAAATGTTTAACACTGAATGTTTCTGCAATTCGTTAAAATTGAACAGTAGGTAGGTAGGTATGTAGTATGAATGATGAATGATTGTCTCAGAGCTACTTTTTATACCGACGTAGCCTGTTTGCCCCTTTTAGATAAGAGCACTATTTTCACCAAAGTGTTGTCATGTCATAAGTACTATACGCAGAAATAGTGATAGAGTTTCATAGTGGGTATGTTTACCCATATACATACAGTCACATCAATATCCCTTGCGGGGTAGACAGAGCCAACAGTCTTGAATAGTAAAGGTGTTCATAACGGCTATATTTTGCCAAACGCGTTACGTGAATAAGTACGTATGCTATTATTTTTTACCTAATATTAGGTCCCTACAAGTGAAATTGGCGTTTTCTTGTACTGGCCATTGTAATCACAAATTTCTCCTCGTTGGTTAGGAATTCCAAATTTAAATTTATACAGCTATTAACACATGTAGGTAAGTACTTATTTGAGTTTCGTTAGCTGTCATTCATTTGTTTTTTTTTTTCTTCTGATGTTTCTATTTGCGTCACTCAGTTAAGAAAATGGAAAACTTGAAATATCGCGTTATACACGAGAATGAGTTCTACTGTGGCACCAGTGCTGCGGAAACAGCTCGAAGGGTTAATGATGTGTATGGCGATCGTGTTGCAAAAGAATACACAGTGCGTTTTTTGTTCCAACGTTTTCGTTCTAACACCGAAGCCTGAAGCAAACTCGGACGTGGTTTGCGATGGACTCGCTTCCACAATAGCCTTCAATTTTTCATTATCCACTAGGCCGTCCACGGGGCTTGTTCTGCAAATCGAAATTTCCAGAACGAAAACTTCGCCAACCACGTCCGATTTAGCTTCAGACATCGGTGTTAGTGACAAAACTATTTTAATCCACTTGAAGCAAATTGGGAAGATTAAGAAACTTGAAAGGTGGGTACCTCACAAATTGAGTGAAGCAAACCGGCAAACGCGTGTCGACTGCTGCGTTATATTACTTGACAACACAATAATGAAGGGTTTTAAATCAAATCTATATAAAAAGTAGATTCTCTACGATAATCGGAAACGCAAATTGCAATGAGTCGACCCTGGCCAACCAGCATCCTGCCTCAAGCGAAAATTGAGCCAAAAATAGTTCCTTATAAGCGTTTGATGGAGTAATGCCGGTGTCGTTCATTAGTTTTCTCAAATCTGGCCAGACGATCCGACTATGGACGACCGATGGTCTATTGTGAGCAATTGTAAACTATGATGGAAGCTAGCTGCTAAACAATCAAGACTGGTCAATCGCTTGACGCCACTGCTGCACGACAACGCTAGACCACACACTGCACAACATACGGCTACCAAATGAGAGGAGCTTCAATTGGATGTTTAAGACATCCACCATACTCCCCGGACCTTGCTCCAACAGATTACCATTTTTTCCAAATTCAGCTAACTTCTTTAAGGAAAAAGTTCAACTCTGATAAGGCAGTCCAAACCGCCATCAAAGATTTTATTGATTCCCGTCCGAATGGTTTTTTTTAGTAAAGGGATCAATGAACTACCTATGAGATGGCAAAAATGCATAGATAATAATAGTTCTTACTTTGATTAAATAAATTTGTTATATTAAAAATTTTCGAGTTTTTTTTCCTCCTATACAAAATGACCTAATAGTTGATAATTTAATCTTATTACCCTTACAAACAAGTTTGACCTGGCTTGGGCGCATATTTATTAATTTTACATGTACACTTAGCCACGGCCGCATAATAGGTATAGAATTTCAAAAGATTCCCTACCTGCAATTCTCTGTCTAATAAATGATCGGAAATATGAATCTCAAGGTCATCTTAAATCAGAGAAAATTGATCTAAGAAAGGTTCTGCTTAACTTAAACGTGATTGCAATTCTAGTTAATGCAATTTTATAAATTCACTTAATAAAACTAAATCAGTCAGATAATTAATGAAATTAGTAAGTTTTGATTTCACCGCACGTCTTTTTCTGATGGCGGTTTTAATGAAATCATCACTACCTTCAAAGTCAGTTATCGAATGCCTCTTTTTGGTCATTGTGCGAATAAATAAGGGTAAAATAATTAGGTACGATTTTTCTCAATTTCCCACAATAATACAGTTGCAGAAATTGTTTTAAGGTTATGAAATGCCGGTAACACTTATCGCGTAGACTGAAATTGAGTAAAGACAATATTAGCCAACTAACGAAAAAGGACCCATGTGACTTGTCCTTCCAGTGTTTATTCTCCAGGATTTTAGTAGGAATATTAAATAAATCTTTAGTTCAAGAATTTAAGTAGGTATAACGTTTAATGCGTATCTGCGTACTTCACTACATAGTATAACTAAAACAAAGTCGCTATTTTAGTCTGTTTGTCTGTATGCTTAAATCTTTAAAATTACGCAACGGATTTTGATGCGGTTTTTTGTAACAGGTAGAGTGATTCAAGAGGAAGGTTTTTTTTTATGTATAATAACATTTATAATTTTGCACCCGTGGGCGGGTCGCTAGTTTACTTAGTAGAAAAAAATTTTTTTTTTCATTTTCTCAGCACCCTTATTATTTTTTATTTATTTAATATTAGTTTCTGCAGGTACACTAGAGGTACCAAATCTACATATACAGTTGTCTTACCTACATATGTTAACTAGAAGTACACCCGCGGTCCTGACGTCAGGATGGCGGGTGTACCTATTTTATTTAAAATCTTTACATAGAAGGAGGTACACAGATTTTTAGGAGATACACTGAGGTACACATCAAGTACGTTTTTAATCCAAAACAGATATAAAAATCCGTGAGGTACACCCGCCATTCTGACACACGTCAAATAAGAAGTGGGTAATTTTGTATAACCATCAAAAATATTCGAGTTTTAATTTTCAAAATTCTCTCTTCTTTATGGCGAGACGTTAGCAAAGAGACACAGAGCACAGAGACTACATGAATCTCAATTCCACCAGCTGAACGTAGGCCTTTAGGAGTAGGTATGGTATAAACATATAATGTGAGTTGGGTATATATAATGTATGTTATCAACATTATTAAATACATATAAATAAAACTAAGCTTTGCACCAATTCATATAATGGAACGATTAAATTTTTCTATATAAAATCTTCGCCTTAAATTAAAAGGTATACTTATATAAACAGTAAGTACCCACTACCTATATTGATTAAGTAGGTAGTTCAGCTTATTCATTTATTATGATCATTACATATATTATGATCATTACATATTATTTTGTTGTGACGATTAGAAAATTTATGAACTTTCGTATGAGTCTAAATGAGAAATGAATCGTATTATTTAACATCCACATTTCCGCTAATTGATAGATTATGGTACCGAACTAACGTGTAAAATAATCAATGCTATATGCAGATATGAACGTTGGAAGATTTTTGTGCTAAGTACTAGTTTTATGAATGATAAATAATATTAGTGACAACTTATTATATGAATTCTTTGAATAAGGCATAAACTTACAGATTAAAATGACATCAACTTGCAATATTATAAAATTTGGCTTGGGCTAGTTATTTTGTTTCTTTCCCAGTGTATTTCTCACTTTGTGGGGTCTCCTGATATATATATATTTTGACGGCCCAAGTTTATATATGTATTTACTTATATGTATGTTTATATTTCGATTGGTTCTAACAGGCCCTACCCAACAGCTATTTGAAAAATTATGAATTAAGTACAATTTTGTGCCATATGGTCTAGCACTTTAAAAAAGAGCCATTCCATCATTCCCATAGATACCGTAAAAGGCGACTCAATTCCATTATAAAACCATGCTGAATGTGGTGTTTTTAAGACTGATGGTTCTGCCTACTAGATATAATATACGTGACTATATGTATGTATGAATTACAATGCAACATAAAAAACCTAACATAATACCCTGTCTGGAACATGAGATGATATTAATAATATGTATGTAGGTAAACATTGTTTCCAATAAAAAATTCAATTGTTTTCTAAACATGGATTAACATATAAAGGGACATTTAGGTATTATAATGAAACACCACTGTACCCGATACTTAAGTTGTAGATTACATAGGCATGTAGAATAGATAGACACATTAATTACACTCTAAAGTTTAAACAATCTCAAAAATATACACATTTAGAATATCTTATTTCTTTTTCTTTAGGCAATAACATGCTACATAAAACAATAAAAATAACAAGAGATAAAATGCAAACTTGCATATAAAATAAAAAATAAATATTACTTTGGCACATTAATTACAATTTCACTTGTTAAGCATTATGCAATTATGTTTATGCATAGTTTGTGTCAAACACACCATGCCTACAAATGTATACTTATAGATATATGTATGTATTGTAAATATAATATACTCTTGTTCTTTGGTGTAGTTTTATTATAACAGGCAGCCAACTGCTTATGCTTATCAATAATTTTGTTAACATATAAATAAACTTTTATTATTTATTTCACAAACTTATATGCTGAAACAAAGATTAATTGTCTTGGTTGTCATCTACTTAGTTGACATTGTCTAATCTTTCCCTCAAGCGAAAATATACCTTCAACGAAGGCCTCAGAATGGTAAATAATAAAACGAGAATGACCATAACCAGTGCAGTATATTGCAATATTTCCCCCTTTGCTGCAAACCAATCGGAAAATAATCCACATGAAATTGTTGCAATTCCCAATGAAAATGTAACTAACCCAACAGAGGCATGTATTAATTTTGTGTATATTGGCGGCAAATAATGTTTGAGTTTTAAACTATACAGGGCGCCAATGCCCCCCAGCATTGTTCCCACCATAAAAATCAATGATGACAACCCAAACTTTGCATGCAGAGTGCCAAAATGTGGTTTGTTATTGATAATTTTATTCGACATAATTACCAAAAATCCGGCAGCAATTAAGATTGCACCGAATAATTGCAAAACCCAATGCCGAGCACTTCGAAGTCTTATTGGCATCCATTCTGTTGCAAGATCTCCAGGGGTGATGGCATTTATTGCTGAAGTCATAATAATCAGCCACTGAAACAGAAATGCTCTCTCTAGAACTTTCCTATTTATCATTAAGGCATAAATTTTAATCACAAGGTCAGGTCACAAGGTAAATTTTTTATCAAAAATAATCAAAGGTACTCTTATCACTATCATCACCACTATAGTATAAAGCAAAGTCGATTAGCATGTCTGTCCGTATGTCTGTATGTATGATCTTAGTTCTTTAAAAATACACAACTGATTTAAATGTAGTTTTTTCTTAAAGATAGTGATTTAAGAAGAAGGTTAATATGTATAATTGCTACACCGTGCGAAGCTACGGCAGGTCACAAGTTTATTATAAATGGAAAAGTTGAATGTATGTATCTTGTTACAAAATATTGAATGTAATTGCATAAGGGACAATGGTATCTAAGGGCTACATGAAATAAATATAACTGTTGTGCTTAAAGTTTCAAAAAATTTGAAAACAGCTGTTAGTGACACATCTGAAAAAAAAAATATTAACATTTTTTTATAACTACACAAGGTAGACGTAGTCAGGAAACATAATAATATGTAAAACAGTATGTAATTGAAATTTATAAACAACTACTTACTCCAATTGCCATAAGTGGGGGGTGGAAAGAGAATAAAGTGATTCCATTTAAAAAGGAACAATAGGTTATTATACCCACGAAAATTAAAGACAGCAAATTACTCAAGATATTTAAATAGCTAGGCCTTGTAGTAGCATTGGGAGATACAAGTCGTGAAGACTCAGAATTTCTATCTGCCTGGGACATCACGTTATCTGTTGTAGTGTCTTGATCCATGGACTCCACAAGTATAGTTGCGAATGTCGTTCACTGCTATCGCGAGGGGGCTGCTACACGTCACATGTAACTCAAATTACTATAGCATTAGGTACCTATAAAAACAAATACATGGGTATTGAATAATGTAAATGACGATTGATGGATAGAATTACCAAAAAGTTGGAACCAGTTTTAATTGAGTCGATACTCTAAGGAAACAGTCAATTATACAATAAAATATAGAATCCTATCTATCTATTGAAAGTTTTGCGCATGCGGAATGAAAGCGCGCGCATGATCAAGGAAGTCTTAATTTCTAGACGTTTTGATGTGCTAGAAAATAAATATCCGGCGAGTTGTTTACAGGAAAGTGAGAACTTACCCACATAAAAATTGGGTTTTTGTTCAAAGTGAAACAAAATAACTAAAATAAAAACGAACAAACACTACATACGTAATATTTACAATTTCTTTGAGTACCTACCTACAAAGTATCTCTATTTAGTTTGTGCTACCTACCCTGTCTATTTATTATAGAATAGATAAAACACAAACAAAATACCTACTAAATAGAGATAGAATAGAATAGAAATAGAAAGCTAGCTGTCAGTGTCAAGAGTTAACAGAGTGACTTTGACATTAATAGATTAATACGACATTGTAAAAAAGCGCTAGATTTTGAGAGATTTAAGTATTTATTTTTTTAAATGGGGTTTTCCGTCATTCGCAGTGCACGGTTCGCGTACACAAGCACTTTACATATTAACTTTAGAGTTTTTCTTTTGATTTATGATAAGTTACCTGGTGCCGTGTGGTTCCCGGCACCATTACAAAAAAAAAATAGGACCACTCCATCTCTTTCCCATGGATGTCGTAAAAGGCGACTAAGGGATAGGTTTATAAACTTAGGATTCCTCTTTTAGGCGATGGGCTAGCAACCTGTCACTCAAATAGTGACAGGTTGCTAGCTAGAATCTCAGTTCTATCATTAAGCCAAATAGCTGAACGTGGCCAGTCAGTCTTTTCAAGACTGTTGGCTCTGTCTATCCCGCAAGGGATATAGACGTGACCATTATGTATGTATGTATGTATTTTCCACATTTATGACCAGACCTAATCCAAATTTCTATGAGACCACCCGGACACCACTTTTTTGGATGTAAAAATATTTTTTCTAAACGAATAAATACCGGAGATATGGCGAAACACACAAAACAAATGACTGAATTGAGAATCTTATCCTTTTTTTGAAGTCGGTTAAAAAGATGTCAAAGGACATCTTGAGCGCTTTATAGTAATTTAGGCAATTCGGAGCAAGTCCTCTTCGTAGAGTTGGCACCACTGCTCTCTTCCCATTCAATTCACTCATTCACACCCGTCCCGTCTAGGGATGTGACATTGCTGATAAAAAATCGATTTTTATCTAATCGATTTATTTTTTAAGTATGAAAAATCAATTAAGGAATAATCGATTTTTCTTAAAAAAAATAATCGATTTCATTATATTGATAGATTTTTTCCTAATTTTTCAATTAATGTCAAAATAAACGCCATATACATTATATCAATAGATTTATTCATTAAAAATAAACAACAGAAACAGTAAGTTCTTATATAATCAACACAAATTAAAGTTTTTAACAATTAAGTTTAACAAAAGGTACTTTCAGCAACGAATAATGAATAACATATTAACCGAATGTTGGTAAAATACTGTTCATCGACTTACTCCATCTAGAGAATGATTGATTAAATGAATCATCTAAACTGTTTTAAAAGCACAGAAAGAATGCACAGATGGCGTTAATGTAATATTATGGAGCTATGATAGTATTCTTTGGCAATTTGCGTTCGGGGCTCCAAGCCAGAAGACAAAAACGTAATGTCGGAGTGCATTTATTGCATGATTAAAAAAATCGATTTTAAATCGATTATTAATTTTAAAAAAATCACGTATAAAAATCGATTTTTATTTAAAAAAAATCGATTTTGATCGATTTTTTCCATAATCGATTTTTTTTTCACATTCCTAGTCCCGTCCCGGTCTCCACTCCAATGAGCAATCGCTCGCCACAGTTTGTTGTTTGTGCGACATTGGGATTCATTTTAGTTTCAACGATTGTATAGAATTTATCGAGATTTCTAGTGTCTGAATTGTTTATCAAATAAAGCAAGGTAATGTTGATTATATGTACCAATTATGTATATATATTTATTCCTGAAAATTTTAGATTATGCCTTGAGTAACTATTTTTATAATAAGATGGCGTCCCAATGTATTTTTGTTGTGTATTGTTTCAGATGCCCAGTATTAAGTTACAGTCTTCGGATAACGAAGTCTTTACGGTAGATGTAGAGATTGCAAAATGTTCAGTTACAATCAAAACTATGTTGGAAGATCTTGGGATGGAAGACGAAGAAGAAGAAGTAGTTCCTTTGCCAAACGTGAACTCCGCGATACTTAAGAAAGTCATCCAATGGGCCACTTACCACAAAGATGATCCACCATTACCTGAAGACGACGAAAACAAAGAAAAAAGGACGGATGACATATCTTCATGGGATGCAGATTTTTTAAAAGTTGACCAGGGCACTTTATTCGAACTTATTCTAGCCGCAAATTACTTAGACATCAAGGGATTGTTGGATGTTACTTGTAAAACAGTAGCTAATATGATCAAAGGCAAGACTCCAGAAGAGATTCGTAAGACATTTAATATTAAAAATGATTTCACAGCTGCTGAAGAAGACCAAGTCCGCAAGGAGAATGAGTGGTGTGAAGAGAAGTAACTGCATAATTTATTCAATCATATAGCTGCTAATTTTGGAATGAGACTTGTCGTGATTAGAACCACTGGATTACTAATTTGATCATTAAGCAATATTGGTTATAATGTACAATCAAACACATTGATGTTATTTATTTTCCCTGCTGTAGTATTTTAGATTAACTAATCCTTCAAGGTATTTGTAACCTTTATTTACTTTCTTACCTGCTATAAATTAATTACACACATGTTTTAATCATTCTCTTATTTGTATATCAACAGCATATCAACATACCAAAATTCACTGCAAATTCGCCTCTATTACGGCATCATAGTCACATTCTGGGTAACTTGATATGTGGTTGACTGTACACTTGATGTGATGTATTCCTGGTGTTTTCACCTCTGAGAGGAGCCCAGTAACTTGTACTGTTTGTGTTAGTACCTACACCAATTATTTTTTACTTCTTAATGCATGTGAAAAACTTTCAACACTATCTGCATTGGTGATAAGTTGATATTGTAGATTTGATTTTCTAAATAGGTATTTAACTTATTACCAATATAGTATTTTTCACTTTTGGGTGTTAGGTCAACTTATACATTGCATACTGATGTTGAGAAATTATCTACTCATAATTCCAGATTTGCATATAAAATTTGTTAAAATTTTAAGAAATTAAAAGAATCAATGTGAAAAAAAGATTTTTATCTTATATTTTGTCACTATGTAAATGGTAGTGAAGCATATATAAGGCATTTAACAATTTAATTTGATAAATGTTTGAGTAGATTTCAATTCTGTAAAATTAAACCATTTATGTATAATTTTTGTTTATAAAACACAATAAACCGGTCTAAACTTGGTTATTTTCCTTTTATATACCTACTGCCTCTCAAAACGAAGGTTTTACTTAGGTAGATACTTTGAGACTTACTCAGGAGTTGTGTAGGTCAGGACTTTTAGTACAGACTTCAATAATGTTAATTTATAATTATGTAGTAGGTAGGTAGGTACTTAAGACTACATTTTTGTTTCACAAATTGTGTCTTCTTGAAATGAAAATCTTATTGAATTAATTTAAGCAATACAGTTATATTAAAATAGTTAAAACTTAAAAAGAAAATGTTTATATTAGTTACACAATGCCATAATAATCATTGTGAACTGTAAAATGATGGTCAGGAATAAAAAAATTATCAATACATGTTAGTAAAGGGCTGTTAAATTTGCCGAGATAGGATCCACAGGTGGCCGCGCCCAAAACAAGCCCCGTCATGAAAGTCATTGCAAGGTAAAAAATTAATAAGTATTTGTTATGCTTCATAAGTAGCTCCCTGCAGTAGCAAAAACAATCATAAAGTGACCTGAAACAAAAACCGAGGTACAATACAGGCGAGCGCAAAATACCATAGGTGGCAGCTAACAAACTTATGTTCTTAGATTAAATGGTGGTTTTGTTATCAAATTTATTTTTACAAGGAATTTATAGTATACAATTTGATCGAAGAGGATGGTCTTAAACCTCATAATCTGTACTGCTACCATTTTGTATCGTACTTAGTCCCAAAAAGAAAAATTACATTATACATCACATCTGGAACCCGGTGTCTGTCTCTTACCACAATTTTGGATTGGGTAAATGATGTGAAACTCATTGCTCTACTCATAGAGCTTCTTTAGTTACTGATCTTAGCTTCCATATTTATAACGTCAATAATATTGTATTTAAATACGTGCTGTTTTAAGCTGAATAAAACTAATGTTCCTTATGGTTTTGTCTTTATTCTCGTATCAGTAAGTAAGATTTTTATACGATTACATCTGACCTGTCCTTTAGTGTTCAAACTTTAAAAAAAATTACCTGCAGCATCTCGGGTTTTCGCATAAAAGTTTATCTGTTTCGTCCAAAAGGCGATGTAGTTGCTGTTGTGCCAAATTTATGACCGGACACTTCTTGTGCAATATATTAGCCAAGTCAGCTTCTTGGTCGATGTCACAGCTACAACCAGGCGAATCGAACGCGAAACCGTCGCTACGAACCTCGCTGCGAGGAGATAACTCTGTAACTTCGATATTTGCGGTTTCTCTCGGGCTATGAACATCATGATCTTGAGAGATTCGTGCTTTATTTTTATAAGTCTTCCTGTTGTATCGATGAATATTTAGTATGCGATATTCTTCAGACATCAGTTACGGGATGCTGTTGCATTTAAAATAAGTAATCCAAAATACCTAGTGTCTGAATACTTTTCTATCTTCAATTTTTGATTTCCTTATCGTGACTAGATAGGTACCTGTCACACTGAGCTATATTGACATTTGTCGCTGGAAATTAAAAAATAATTACATTAAATTGATAATGGATCTAGGTCTTATAACTGTGATCTACTTAAGTTTAAGGTCAAATCTAGGTATACTTTGATGTAAATACTCTAAGAATTAGGTATCTACTTCTTTGATTTGAGTTAATGACCAATAACTGACTTGGGCTTTCAAGTGTTCCTTCCCGCAGCGTTCCCAGCTACCACCGATTAGCCCGCGACCAAAAGCCAAGGTCATTCTGTGTATAAAATGAAGTCATTGGCAAATCTGTACAGAAATACGGTAGGTACCATTCTATCTCAGAGTTGTGTCTCTAACAATGCTTCGCAGCCTGGGGTCTGCTTTTCGACACTTTTGCTTCCACTTTGCCTAGTCTGTAGCGTCTTCAGTTCAAAAAATTCAAATTCAAATTAATGTAGGACTATTACTACGATTTCTATGGTCGGGCTAGCATGGCAGGCGCACCGCCGTGTTTATCGTGTAACAAACAATCACTGTTTCCCTTTTTATTATGACGAAAATGGGCAGCGATGGTATATCGAACGATTGTACAGGTCAACGCACACGCCGTGCTAGCCCCGCAGGATTAACAGAGTATAAAAAAATAACAGTTTGTAACAGTAACGATATATATTAGTCAATATCTAATAACTACAGTTACTTAAAGTTAATTTTGGTCTGGAATTTACTATCACAACTTTACAGAAATTGTTTTAGGGACTTTAATACAGAAGAAATGGAAAAGCCTCTTTCTACTGAAAAGCTTTGCGTAAAAAAATATTCGTCTAGTTACCAAAAGGACCTTAAGAAGTACATACGTATAAAATGTAATTGTATCCGATGTCAAATCTAAAATTTTAGTTTTAGTTATCACACTACAATAATCGCCTACAGAGAAAATTGACCCTCTTATTTCTACAACATTTCCCTGCAGTCTTTATTCATGGTCTCTTTCTTGTGTATCGAGTCCCTAATATTTTAAATCAGTCGCCGAAAGATTGATGCATCCATTTCTTAGAATATTCATACACGACGAATAGCGCCGCAGTAGCCGGAATGGTCCTCACTAATGTTGGTTTGAGTCCGTTATACAACGCCAGGACACCTGCAATGTAATATTATTAAAATTCAAATATCGATGCGTGTCATAAACAATTAACACAAATTGAATGAATAAGTGTCACCAGCATACGGGGCCGATAAGACCAACAGATGCCAAAAATGTAATTTTTTTGTATTTGTATTTGTGTATGTTTATTCTCGCATAACATCACGCAAACTACATCATTATTTTATTTAATGCGGTTTCTCTGATGAGTTAAGGTGCGTACAAATTACAAAATATAAAATGTTAAATGTTATAAAACATGTTTCAGTAATGAGGATACAAAATGTTATAAAACGTGTTAAGTAGGTATTAAGTTATTTAACAGGTTATAATGTAATTTTCAAATGATATAATCCTATTCGAGATACGATGGATGCTAGGCGCGGAGCCGGCGAAGTAGAAATAGGTGAAGTAAATCTTTGAAGTGAACATAATCTTTATATCACCCAAAGTAAAAAACTTATAATAAATCCATAATACATCATTCATTAAATCATCATTGCCTATTTGGAAATTCACAAACAGCATACATCCATCCATATGATTTATTGATGAAGATGTACTGAAGTATATATTTAAATGTGATGAAAATTGAAAATGTGAATCAATATAAAATATGACAAAAAGCTTGTATTAACTAAATAAAAACTTTACCTTCTTTCTTAATAATTTCGTAGCCAACATTAAGGAACTTTTGTTTCCTGTTGGATATTTGAACGCGAGATTTGATGACGTCTGTCGGGAATATGACAGTCCAAAGAACAAGCCCCCCGACCGCTCCTGCTATCATTGTACGTATGAAGCCGATGTCGTCTTTAGACTGGCCTGGTTTTGTAAGTAATTCTCGGGTACCTGAAAAAATAAAAGTCTTAATAACTAAGCATCTTAATTGTTTTTGTTTGTTTGTCGTATTTGTAAGTTAAACACAGGTGACACTGGTCACAACTAGATATGTTTTAATCACACTAAATATACTTTAATTTACATAATTTACATACATTCATACAAACGGTCTCAAAAATACCAATAGGCCATGTTCAGCTGTTTGGCGTAATGATAGGTTGAGATTCAAATAGTGACAGGTTGCTAACCCATCGCTTAAAAGAAAGATACCAGGTTTATAAGCCTACCTTCATATCCTCCAAAGAAAAAAAAATATCCTGGCATTTCTCTCATAATTGTGGGAACCAGGCCGCGAAATAACCCTTGTATGCCGTACTGTCTAAATATTTGTTGCGTCAGTTGGAAAGGCGTCACTTTGACCTGGCGATAACAAGAGGGGTGTGAATCTTATCTATTATTATCAAACACAAATAAGTTGACTATCGACATAATATGATAAGCGCAGCAAACTTGTAAGCTTCTAGCTAGATGATGATCCTAATGAGATATCATTCATAAATAAAAAAAAAACAAAATAGCATTGATAAGTAATCCAAAATATTAATTTGGTATGTACATTTGATATCTAATTAGAACCATTTATTTGCATAATATGTACCCAAAAATCACCATACAGCAGTTTGTGGCCCTTGGACATTAACTTCTCGCATGGCTTGCAGTTGACACTTTATTAATTCTGTGGGGCAGAGAGTGAAGGAAGAAAAGAATGCTGCCAAAAAACCAGCTGATGCATTACCCAGTGTTGATAGTTGATCTACACTCTGAAAAATAATGAATTATCTTATGAGAGAAAAAAAGCCTTGTTGGGAAACCTTCACATTCAGGTAACTGTAAGGTAACCAGTTACCATAATCTATTCTGGTTAAAGTTCTTCATTAACCAGATTAAAAAAATCTTCCTTAATATGGCCTAGGACAGATTTTGCTGGATTAAATACAAATATATTTAATTAATTATTTGCAAACAACTTTGAAAGAGTTAAATTGAATAAAAGTAAACTCCATGTAAATAAAAAAAACAAGTAAGTACAGGGATCCATGTCAGTATCTAAAGAAAATATCATACCTCTGTCTCTGTTACACGACAAACAATTTTTTGACAGTATCCATAAGCAGCAAACAGCACTGAGTTCTCGGCAACATTAGCCATTATTGCAGGGGTTGTGCCTGCATACAAACCACGGACAATACCGTCATTTCGCAGGGTTTGTTTAAGGCAGTCCAACATGCCTTTGTAAAGATGAGGGAATGTTTGCATCTTTACTTTCACAGTGTCTAATGGTTGTCCAACATAAACAACTGCAATCCCACCTTCATAAAAAATATAAAAACAATTATTAATATTGCTAATGCAATAGTTTATGATACACACTCATCATAGGTCAAAATGCCAATACAATATCATGAGATAAGTTAAGCTATATCATACACTTAGAAAGACAAAGCAGTTATGTTAACAAAAATATGTATTTTCGTCTAATTTGCACCAGGTTTTTACTCCACTCTCTGAACCCTTCTGAGGGCATATAGGGGAAAATAAAATGAACACACTAGGCATATAAAAATTTAAGTAGCCTTAACATGCAGAAGAAAGTTTTAAAATCAATTCAGAATATTAGGTGAATTTCATCTAATACAAGAAAACAAATTATTCTAAAATAATGAAGTATGTTTAAAATAGTTTTGGCCTTGCTGGGAAATGATTAATTAAACTCACTCCATCAATACAATTACATGAGGAGACAGTACCATTTCATTAGGGTGAATGGTTAAATCAACACAGGACATGGCAATTTAATATATTTTTACGCACAATTTTATTTTTAAACCATTGCTCAACTCTGCATGTTCGGGGCCCCGGGTTCGCCATACATTAGTAACCTTTGTTATTACTACTAATTTATAATTATCTCTGATAAGTAACTTGATTCGACTAATTGAGATTCGAATTCTATATTTATATGAGACACATATATTAATAGTAAAACAAAGGCAACATATGAAACAAAATTTAATTAGAACATACCTAAAGAACCAGCAGTGAAATCTATCACACCATTTTTCAGATTTCCAGATGCCTCTGATGAATGGACCATGATGTGATTTATTTATTTATTTATTAAACATAAGCCTCTTCAGTGCAGAAAATCCTTTGAAAAGGAATCAAGCTAGAAAAAAATATTATTTTTATATTAAATAATGTAAGGACTGTAGAACATGTTTTGTATGATGTAATTATTATTTTTGTATGTAAGCTTATAGCTTTATAATATTATTTTATTAGATTAACATTATAAGCAGGTCAAAAAATATCCTAAAGGTACCTTTAAGGAGATTTAGATAATGAAAGGTTGCTACCAATTGTTAATGTGTGTAAAATAGAACCTCATAATAAATTTTAATTACATCATTATGAGTTCCATCCAGTTTTTTTTTATTAATTTTATTTGTTTAAGCTTTTTGTTTATAATGGCACATATGTTTTAAGTCTTCATTTGGCTTTCTAGTTTGATTAAAAATTTGATACAAATCAAAACTAGTTGGCCAATGTCTTACTTATCTAGTGCCATCCAGTTAAATATGGCCCTTGAGACGCGATTTGTTAGACCATTGACTCTGTCAAACCCGTAAGGGATAAAGACATAGGTACTCAAGGGATGAAATAAATAAATAAAGTAATAATACAAAACTGACAGGTTATAACTGTTTTGGTAGTAAATTAAAACTAAGTATGTAGGTAAAACATACCGTATTATCCCTTTTTTCTGTTAAATTTACAGTATTATGTTGTTCGTTACAGAAATACTTTTTAACGCCAAAGTTGTATTTTAAAAATGTTATTAAAATGAAATCACACCGAAGCACCACCTATCACAACACAACGATTTCCAATAATGTTCACGTACCTCGTTGTTGTTCTTTTTGATAATGTTATTCAGTTCCATGAACTAACAAGAAAGGCAAACTGATTGAACTGAAGTAATTGCTAATGATTATGTT
Source organism: Amyelois transitella (assembly GCF_032362555.1). NCBI lineage: Eukaryota > Metazoa > Arthropoda > Insecta > Lepidoptera > Pyralidae > Amyelois > Amyelois transitella. The sequence continues at coordinate 5,005,551 of NC_083509.1, forward strand.
ATCTGAGGATGATAACGAAACAAGGACGGTGTGATGTAAAACGTATGCCATCAAAAACATTCTATAAAAAAAGTAAAGTCCAAGTCCGATGTCCAAGTCGATCTATTTGTTTAAAACGTTAAATATGTTTAATATTGGCATGATAATAACTTATGTAAAACTTATGGCAGAAGGTCCTTTAAGTTGAGACTAAATATTATTAACCGACTTGGTATTACATGGATCTCACAACTTTTTACGGTAGAAAGACAGCTGTGAGACTTGGGACTTTTTACAGTTCAGAATGTTTTTGATGGCATCTCACTTCTTTTTGTAGAGTCCTACTATTTGGTACGATTTTCGTGCCGTGCGGTTCCCGGCACCAATAGAAAAAAGAATAGGACCACTCTATCTCTTTCTTTCCCATGGATGTCGTAAAAGGCGACTTAGGGATGGGCTTATAAACTTGGGATTCTTCTTTTAGGCGATGGGCTAGAAACCTGTCACTATTTGAATCTCAATTCTATATTAAAGCCAAATAGCTGAACGTCGCCTATATAGACGTGATTATATGTATGTATGTAGATATGTAGATTTTCGTACTTCAAGACAAGTCCAATCATGTGTTTCTCATTCCGTCGACCATTTTACAAGTAATAATGTTGTTCAGTTTCATGGGCTAAACACACCCTTGCCTACCCTTTACCACCTATCGTTATGCCTCATATAGTAGGTACCTATCATCACCTATTATTTTCTATTTTACAGTAATAATGATTCATTAACTGCAAATATAACCTTGTAATCCTGTACATTTATATGGGATTACAAAGTTATTCATGCAGTTGGTGTATTTAGAAAACTGGACCGAAATTACAAAATATTTAGGTTTTCCCATGATAAAGACACTAAACTCTATTTGTATTCTCAATTTTAAGCTTCTATGTCGGCTAGAAGTGCTTTAGACTTTTGATGATGGGTGAGTCAGTGAGTGACAAAATTCAAAAACTTTTAACAAGTTGTCATTCTTAAACTTCTAGTTCAAATTGTCTGAAATTTTAAATATACCTTGTTTATATAATGCCTGATTAGTTACTGGCTTCTTGTTTTATCCACAACAAAATTAAAGGGGGGTCGAAAATAGCCTGAATTTCTTCGAGGAAAGGATGGTACGGCCTTGCCGCTTTTTTTGCCCGACTTGGCAGGGGCACGGCAGTGCCCCCAGATAAAACACAGATAAGTAATAAAATAGCCGCTAATAGTTACGAGAAGATTGTACCTAGGCAAATGTCAATGTGACACTTTTGACAAAACTTGATAGCTCGCCACACTATATGTTATCAATTTTTTACAAGTTTTTTAGCATGCGATATCTCTATTTAGTTTGTGATTAAGACTGCCTGAGAATCTAACTGGACTGGTCACTATTAGTTACATCAGTCTGAAAAACCCAACGCTTGCTCAGTCGCACACAATCTGTAGGCGTAGGAATTGTATGGCACGTGTACCTACTTTCAAAGCCCCAAAAAATATCATAGTACCCGTAGCACTTGCTACAATAACTTTTTCTAATAATAATAATAATGTTGGAACCTCAATTTTATCTAAAATTTATTCAATATTCAAATGGAAGAAAATCTGTATAAAGAAAGAGGTGACTAAGGGATACGTTAATAAACTTAAGATTCAGAAGCCATACAGTACAGCTGAACGCCTATCAGTCTCTTCAAGACTGTTGGCTCTGTCAACCCCGCAAGGGATATAGAAGTGACTATATTCATGTATGTTTGTGTCTATGTTTTTTTTTGTTATAAGTAATAAATATGGAATCTCTCGATATACATTCAGTCAGAAAAGTATCGGGAATGGATTATTTATTTATGGTTCCAAATTCAAATTTTTGTTTTTTTTGTTGTTGTTAGATTGGCACAACTGTTTTCCAGTTTGGCGCGGAGTTTGAGTTGCATCTGTTGTTTACATTAAATACAGTGCTATTTTTAGTTATATCATATCTAGTGTGTATTGCTAATTTCATAATGGATAAAAACATCGAACAAAGAGTTTGTCTTAAATTTTGCATTGCCAATGGAATATCGTGTTCGGAGTCACTGAAAATGTTACAGAAGGCTTACGGTGAATCGACTTTATCAAAAACTCGTGCTTATGAGTGGTACAAAGCGTTCAAAAGCGGTCGAGATGTGATGGAAGATTTGCCTCGCTCTGGTAGGCCATCAACGTCTGCAACTGAAGTTAACATCGCAAAAGTGAAGGAAATAGTGACTGAAAATCCTCATTCAACTTTGAGAGAGATAGCCACCGAACTTTCTGTATCTCCCGAGTCGATCCGTACCATTTTAACTAATAATTTGGGTATGAAACATGTTGCCGCTCGGCTAGTCCCAAAAGACCTGAATTTTTTTCAAAAACTCAATCGCATGAGAGTCGCTGAGGACATGCTAGAACGAGTCAATTCCGACCCAACATTCATGAAACGCATTGTTACTAGTGACGAGACGTGGGTTTACGAGTTTGACATGCAAACTAGTCAACAAGCTTCGGAGTGGCGCCTTCCAACTGAACCGAAACCGAAAAAACCACGCCAAAGTCGTTCAAAAGTCAAAGTCATGTTGACTGTTTTCTTTGACTATCGCGGTGTTGTGCACTCGGAATTCTTGCCGGAAGGTCAAACGGTAAATAAGGAATATTATTTGAGTGTTATGCGGCGTTTAAGAGAGCAAATCCGACGAAAAAGGCCAGATTTGTGGAAAGAAAATTCTTGGATTTTGCACCATGATAATGCACCTTTGCATAAGGCCATCATTGTGAACGTATTTTTAACCAAACACTCAACAAATACCATCGAGCAACCACCATATTCACCAAATATGGCTCCAGCCGACTTTTTTCTTTTTCCTAAACTCAAATTACCACTTCGTGGCACCCGTTTTCAATCGGTAGAAGACATAAAAGAGAATTCGCGGCGAGAACTGACCTCAATTCCGGAAACAGCGTTTAAAAAATGTTTTGATGATTGGATTATTCGTTGGCGTAAGTGTATCGTTTCTAAAGGAGCATATTTTGAAGGTGATAAAATAAATTTGGATGAATAACAAACAGTTTGTGTATTATTGATCTTTTCCCGCTACTTTCTTGACAGAGTAGTAAATCAAGAATGCGTTAAATTATGTCCTTGTGGCACAAGCTATTTTCAATACTTATTAAATTTCGCATTGCATGATTATTAGTGTATGTAAGCGTAAACATCAATAAGCACGCCATTTACTTGATAATATAATACACATGCGTAGCGAATGGACACATCCAATCCACCCTCTGCAAACGTAAGTACAGACTGACTGAACGGAACGGTCTGTCTAAGTCTTATTTATCACTCGTCAAGCCCGGTCTAACAGTCGAAATCAGTCTCAATATTGCTCAATATCAACAAGTCTAATAGAGGCATTAATCATTGTGATTATTACACGAATAAAGCATTAATATGAATGTGAAATTGTGTTTGTGTGTTCGCCTTTCACGCTGTACCGGGAGCGATGATTCGGTTGTATTTATGCTCTGATCCGTGAAATCTTTTTTTGCGAATATGATTCTTCGTTGCTATTGACTTAGGGTGTCACATTCTTTACTATGATTGACAGATTGAGTGTGACGTTAGTGATGTCGCCATAATGTCAAAATCTATGAACCGATTTCCATGAACTTTTGCATACCTATAGAGTGTAGTATGAAGAAGGACATAGAGTACTTTCAAGGCGGATGAAAACTAGTTTAAATAAATCTAAAGGAATCTTAACAATAGTAGCAAATTGTCGTAGTTACATAGATACGGCAACACAGAACTGTCTGTTTCACAAAATCCAAAGAACTTTTCTTTCATTGGAAATTGGAATTGAACGAACGAAAGGAAACATGGTTGTTTTTCAGCATTCATATTATTTTAAACTTTGTCTGTTTTCATAGTTATTCCTTTAATTAATTATGAATGAAGTTTAGTAATTGACTTTTGGAAATTTGTTATGTAAAATAAATGTAAATAATCTAGAGGTTAGCGTCATAAAGTGCTTGTAGATAGAAAGTTTGTTAATGGAAGAAAAAATGATTTCTATGCGAATTCCATGATTTCAGTAAGTGGAGTTACTAGTTTGTTACTTTAACTCAATATTAATTATATAAAATAACTTTGCCTTTTGTCATTTATCATAATAATAATGTCTATCTTTTGACGTGTCGTTCCTTTTGCATTCATGTTAGGCCGCCATGTTTGTCCTTTTATAATTTAGAAAATCGTGGTTATTGTTTGAATCTCTTCCTTTACCTTACAGCAAAGCAATAATTGACTTATATTCATCATCTTTTAATGTGCTACAATATTGTTAATGAGTGCAGTTTGATGATAAAAACGGTTTGAAAATAATTTGTATCCTTTGTTCAGGTGTAGTTCAGAATGGTTGTTGGTTCAGCAGCATATCCTGGGAGGCAAGTGCTCCACAAAATGCAGCCTATGGGCATGACACCGCGTGAGCTCTCTGAATATGATGACTTAGCGACCGCCCTCATAGTGGATCCTTACCTCAACATTACCACCCATAAAATGAACATAAGATACAGACCTTTGAAAACAAACAAGGAGGAGTTAAAGCAAATAGTGAAAGAATTTATACAGACCCAGGATTACAATAAAGCATATTCAAGATTAGCCAGTGGTGAATGGATGCCTAGACATTTTAGTAAAAATAAACATCAACAAAACAAATTGAGAGAACATGTAAGTTAAATATTTTGGTCTATAGAATAGTCACTTTTAAACTAATATTATCTACAAAAATATAATTCTAGAATCCAGTTTGGGAAAATTAAAAAAAAAAAACTTATAGTGAATAATATTAAAAGTGTTAATTCTTATTTATGTAACAGAAAGAAGGAAGGAAGAAGATATTAAGTTAGAAAGGTCCAATTCCAATCCAATTGACTAACTTCATCTGCATACTTGTCAGTTTCCTTCCTTGCCTAATTAATTTCTTCTTCCAATGTCAAGTAAACTCTGAAAATGGAAATGTTTCTTGGTTTTCAGATATACCGTTATCTTCGTGTATTTGACAAGAAGGCTGGTTTTGTTATAGAACCATGTTATAGATACTCCTTAGAAGGCAGGGTTGGAGCAAAAATTTCTACTACTAAGAAATTTTTTAAACATGAAAGAATAGATTTTTTGGTAGGTTGTATTGCAGAGATGACAGAGGAAGAGGAAAAACAATTGCTTCACCCAGGCAAAAATGATTTTTCTGTTATGTATAGTTGTAGAAAAAATTGTGCACAGTTGTGGCTTGGACCTGCAGCATATATAAACCATGATTGCAGGCCTAACTGTACCTTTGAAGCTACTGATCGTGGTAAGGCATTTGTTCGTGTTTTAAGAGACATTGAGGTTGGGGAAGAAGTTACTTGTTTTTATGGAGAAGATTTCTTTGGAAATGGCAATTGTTACTGTGAGTGTGAAACTTGTGAGAGACGGGGTAAAGGAGCATTCTCTGTCAAAAGTCCTCACAATGATGAACAGGCTACACGGTATAGGTTTAGAGAAACTGATAATAGAATTAATAGAACTAAGGCTAAGCAAACACAGAAAATTAATGATAAGAATCCAGAAAAACCTCGAATGACAAGTAGACAAAATTCCAGTATTGTATCTCCTCTTAGTATGAAAGAAATGAAGCAGAGAGGATTGACGAAATATGACGCAGAGTTGTTAATAGCTCAGGGATGTATTGCAGATATTGTTGATGGATCTGTTAATAAGCAAGCTCAAGGTAGCCGTGAATCATCTGCTTCCAGTCGTGGCGAAAGGTTACGGCGGCGGACAGATAGCAATCGCACAACAAATGGAGTGCTACCAACTACAAAGAATCAGAAACGTGGGCCCCCTTCAAGGTGTTGCAGCACAACTAGTTCTCGTAGTAGTCGTGATTCTCATAATGGTATTGTTTTGAGAAGTCACAAACGTTTACTTGATTCTTGTGCATTAAGTAACTGTGTAAAAATAAAGAATAAGGAGGATGCCGAAGTAAAATTGGAGAGAAACCTTCATACTCCAAAAAACGAAACTGAGTTGCCGAATTCAGTAGTAGCAGAAAAAATAGTTATAAAGTCAGAACCCGTGAATGAAATTTTACGAAATAAGTTGATATTAGAAGCAGATTCTGTTGATAGTAAAATGGAAAATAAAGAAGGTCAATGTAATGTAAAAGAATCTCTGTTACAGACCATTGAATTAAGTTCATCTTCAGAAGTTACAATAGAACATCTCTCTTGTAACACTGAGCCAGATAAGAAAGTTGAAGAAGCTGAAAGTGTGAGTGATACGTGTTCTAAAAGTGAAATTTATGATTTTAGAGAAAATGTTAACCCTAGTGATTTGAATGATTGTAAATCGAGCAAGAGTAACAAAATAGATGGGTCTAATAGAGCCCAAGAAACTAAGAAAGAATTGGATACAGGACCTCCTTGGTTAGCAGACAATTCTAACAAAGGCAGTGAGTATCCTTGTACACCACCAAGGAGAGGGTTAAAATTAACTTTACGTGTAAAAAGGAGCCCTGTTGTGGAAGAAGTAATGGATTGTGGTTCCACAGCAGAGGTTCCAGAGTATGAGGTGTTGCGGTTGGAAGGTGTAGATCCTGAGACAGTGCGCCGCATGAAGAAGCGACGTAGGTCAAAAGAGCGACATCGGAAGCACAGTCCCATCCGTCCCCTGCTTCCTATGAAACGTTTGAGGTTGATTTTCGGCAATGAAAGTCGTACTATTGACTTGCCTCCTGCTATATCAGCAGACTGACCGCAAGTACCTTATGGATATGTCTCCACCGTTATTATTCAATTATTAGTTTAATTTTCACTGACTAGGATATTATGTCTAGTATTTATTTTAATGATGTGAAATCCTGATTTTAAGTATTTGTGTGATAGGCATCAAACTTATGTTTGATGATTCCAAGAACATATTTATTAAAACTAAATTGTTATTTCATTAGCACTAATTTATTGGGTCCCGAACTCTAGCTCCATATACATTTGTCAAATAAGTTTTAATGTAAATGTATGTATATTCTTATTCTTAATTCCATTTGTAATGGGAAATAACTGCCTTTAGTTTAAACAGAACTGAAATCACTTATTTGATGAAGAGTTACTTAGATCTGTTTTTCTGACTGCTTAATAAATAAAATATAGTGGAAGCGGACTTGTATATAGCATGTGTGAATGCCTTGAATTTGTATGTATTTAGTCAATATTAATTGGTTTTTCGTTGGATCATTAAAACAATGAATAACACCAAATGCAGACATTTGTTTGATTATGATTACATTCTTTAAATTTTGATGTTTATAGTTAAGTTCCTATTAACTACGTTGCTTGTAGGGCTCATATTTAGTGGCTAGAAATGCAGCCAGTGGTTGGGAATAGATCAAAAATTTGCTTGTTTCCTAATATTCCCAAGGGTGGGAAATCAGAATAACAAATTTTTAACAAACCTACGAGGGGGTTTGAAAAATTCTCGGCCCGTCTAAGAAAACAAAGATAAATAAACAAAAAAATATTTTTATTTTTCTACATAATCCCCTCTTGTCTCAATACACTTATTTAATCTATATTCTAGGGCTTCTATGCCACTCTTATAGGCCAATTCTTCCAACTCGTCAAAAAAACGTTCCGCCTCAGCCATGACCTCTTCATTTGTGGAAAATTTCTTTCCAGCCAGGTGTTTTTTCAAATTAGGGAACAGATAATAGTCCGATGGTGCTAAATCCGGTGAATAATGGTGATGGTTCAATACAACAAAACGCAGTTCATGGAGTTTAGCCATTGCAACAACTGATTTGTGCACTGGTGCTTTATCCTGATTAAAAAGGATTTTTTTTTTCGCCAATCCCGGGCGTTTTTCACGGATTTTTTCTGCTAATTTATCCAACAGGTTAGCTTAGTATGGGCCTGTAATAGTTTGTCCTTTCGGAAGGTAGTCAATAAAAATTATTCCCTTGTAATCCCAAAACACGGATGCCATCACTTTTCCTGCAGACTTTATCGCCTTGGCCTTCTTTGGAGGCGGAGAACCTCTATGTTTCCACTATTTTGATTGTTCTTTTTTTTCAGGAATATAATGATGTATCCAACTTTCATCGGTGGTAACAAATCTTCTCAAAAAATCGGCGGTATTTGACCTAAACAAGGCCAGAATCTCACTTAAAATTTCGACTCTGTTGAGTTTTTGTTCGGCGGTCAGCAAACGCGGCACCCATCTTGCCGAAACCTTTTTCATTCCAAGTTCATTGGTTAAAATATTAAATACCCGCTCGGTTGAGATCCCTATAGTGTCACTTATCTCTTGCACTTTTAATCTGCGGTCGTCTAAAACCATTTTATGGATTTTATCGATCATTTCTGGCGTGGTGGACGTTGAAGGCCTTCCGCTCCTAGGGTCATCTTCGATGCTTTCTCTGCCTTGTTTAAATAAAGCTACCCACTTTTTTATCGTCGAATACGAAGGCGCAGATTCACCTAAAGTGTTATCCATGTCTTCCTTAATTTGGCTAGGTGTCATATTTTTTTGACGAAATATTTAATCACGGCTCTTACTTTGGTTTTTTCCATTTTTCCGGTAGAGAGTCAGATTAGCTCAAACAAAAAATCGTAAAAAAATAAACACACAACCTATCACAATGAAATTTAACACACTTGTAAATAAAGAATCAATCTATCGAATGAGTATATTCTTATTTTTATTCTAGCCTCAAATCTAGGTTAGGCCGAGAACTTTTCAAACCACCCTCGTATTTTAAAACATAAGTTATTTTTTTCTCTGTTCACCGTGGAAATCATACCAGTATTTTGCACTGGTTCCTCCTCTTGGCTTCATCGCGCGATTAAAAAGTTGATATTTCGACTCTTTGAGAAATTATGATTTATTTCCAATGGATGTCGTAAAAGGCGACTAAGGGATAGGCTTACAAACTTGGGATTCTTTTTTAGGCGATGGGCTACCAAACTGTCACTATTTGAATATCAATTCTATCATTAAGCTAAATAGCTGAACGTGGCCATTCAGTCTTTTCAAGACTGTTGGCTCTGCCTACCCCGCAAGGGATATAGACGTGACCATATGTATGTATGCCCTCATTACAAATTCATGAATAGGATATAAAACTTACGTAGGTAACTACAGTTCATGTAGGTATAGTCTTAATGAACATTTGGATGAGAATAAGTAAATTGCATTTTATTGATTAGCAAGTTGTAGTTGTTAATTTATTAAACATAATCTATTCTACTCTCTTTACGGTTACGATAAACCAGCGGGTGGTGTTTTGTAGCGTTATGTAAATGTAATAAATATTATGGAAATATGAATTCAACAAAGAGTTTTAGGCAATATATACCTACATAATATAGGTAAATATATAAGTATATATAATATACCTATATATAACATGTATGTACTTCTTTTTCTATCTTAAGGTACTTGCACACTGGGCATCTTTCGAGCGGTCACGGTCATCGTCGCAGCGTCGACGTTGGTGGCACTATTTGCGACGATACTCAGTGTGGACATTCATTTCAGACATTTTTTGGTCTGTTTAGTTGTGTAGTGGAAAGATATTAACATCAAGGCAAGGCAAGGTTTTTTACACTCCTCCACCAAACCGTTGAATTTGTCAGGATCCTTTGAAATTTTTGCTAACCATATTGTCCATAGTTTTTAGTCGCTTTCACAACTTCCACATGAACAATTGGAGCGGGTCTTAAACTTTGCTAGAAACCACCACATATATTATAGAAGTAAATAGATTATTAAGCAAGTCTTTCGTACATTCTTTACGGGACCCTTTGGGCGCCAGTTGGATTCGCACTTGCTACGTGGTCAAATATTTTGTCTGAATAGGTCAGCAACTCTTTGAATTTAGTTTTTGCCAGTTTTTTACAGATGGAATGTACTAGTCGAAACTAATTCAAGACACATTGTAGGCAGAAGTGTACCTAGTCTTTTCACCACGGAATGAGTCATATGAATATTTCTATCAGCTATATAATTATATCTATGCGTGTGTGTATATATATTTTTATGTCACCGGGAAATAACAAGACTCGTATGTTGATCAATTTTCTAGGTAGTTAATCAACTCTCGGAAAATAATAAACGGCAGACTTTTGTATGAAAATTACAATAGGGATGATGACGAGGTCTTAAAACAATATTAATGAATTAATAACATGATAGAATACACGTAATTAAATACAATACGTTACTTAAATTTTTAGTTTTAGTTTTGACATACTACACGTTTTATATTCTTTCAAAGTACTACGGGAAAGTCCATTGAAAAAAATCAAAATTATTTAAAAATAACTATGCCAGGAGCGAATAAATACAATTTGGTATAACTTTTATTAAGACATCATAATCATATTCATAAATGCAATAATTAAGGTAGCTGCCATACAAATGAAGTTCATTTCGCGAACAAGTAACTCTAGTGTGACGTCACACTTGAGTAGCGTTTTGTAGGGGGCGTTTTGGACTAGTCCAAATAATGTGTTATGTTACTTCGTATATCTCAGGTTCAGCTTCGTATAGGTCAGTTTATTTTTTCTTGATGCCGTTATTTGACCAATGTTTTAGTTGTTGTGAAACTAAATAAAGCCAAAACAAAAAAAACAATGTCATCATGCCTATTTCCGAGTTCTAAAGATTGACAGCGTTAAAGCACGTGATTCGTTCAACCAATCAACGTGAGCCTCGCCCTTTTCGGATGATTTAACGGCAAGCCACAGTAAATTTATCAATTTACTAAAATACATACGTTAAATAATATATTTCAAATACCATTTGTTATATTTCGAAAGTAGATTAACTACCTAGAAAATTGATCAATTAAAGGTTCTTGTTATTTTCTGGTGACATATAACACTTAAAAGCCACCTTCAGCTGTGGCCTTTCAGTCTTTTCAAGACGTTTTTATAGACATGATTATATGTCTACATGTATACCTCCTATCTACATATATCGCAGACCGTATCCTTTGACGAACGGGTACAAAGCCTTTTCTGTTAACTCTTGAAAGTTCCGAGATAATAAGAAAGTGAATTGAACTGGTCCCAAACATTGTAATAGATTTTATATATACCCAGACTACAAACTGTTCATGTGACAATTATACTTTGGCTAAAACTCCTAAGCAATTGGCAAAATTGAAAAAAATAGACGCAATACAGTAATCTGATAGATTATTTACTATTTTTATATTATTTTATTTTTAATACTTTACAAGATTTTTTTCAAATAAAATAAAAACAAATGTTCCCGAAATTAATAATAACGAAAAATTTAGTATTATGAGTTTTATTGAGAACTTAGTGGATATATCGACATTTAAGTCCAATGCACACTGATAGTGGTTTCTTGTACGGGCAGGATGGAACCACTAGTAAATTAGTCCCTCTAATGTCCATATCTGAAAAGACAACAAAATTTTTGTCTTATATACCATTACTATGTATCATCTCTATTATTAAGTGTGAAATCATAAATAACTAGCTTTCAAACACTTAATGAATGTTCAATTCCATGGATCTTGGTTTAGTGTTTTTGATGTGATGAACATTCAAACAAAAACACTTTCACATTTATTATATTAGTATGGATATGGATAAGTAGAAAAATACATTACTCACTTCTGGAATTCCCATTCTCTGTTGTCTAAAGGGCATACTTGTCTTGTTTTCAGCCAACGTGAAATACAGTGGAAGTGAAAAGCATGCTGAAAAAGTTATTGAAATGTTCATAACCAAATTTTTACAGTAATTTAATATATTGTCAATAATTTGTTTTTTCAATTGGTTTGGTAATAAATTAGTAATGATCTTCACTAAATATATGGCACCATAGTGTAAACTTATTTCTTCACAAATTTTACTTTATTTGAGCATCACCACATGCTAAGAATGTGCCTGATTATGTATTTAGATTTAGGCCTTTCCTGTTTCCCTTCACACTTTTATTTTTAGCTTACACTTCTGGTTAAGAATCAACAACTCTGTTTATTATATGTGCAACATAGCTTTTTTTTATTAATTCAAAGCACATAGATAAATTTATTTACCCCCATTATAAATGTATAAAGAGAAATAGGCATAGATTTATCAAAATATCTTACATTGCAAACTCCCCAAGCCACTGTGCACTCCTCACTAGTAGCTGAAGCTTGGTTTGCCTGGCATTCTATGCAGAGATCCATAATATGATTACGGCAGATTGCACAGTTGTCGACCACAATATCTGCAATTAAAAGAGACAACATCTGTTATTGCAATCAAGAATATGTTGCAATGGTAGAGTCAATGTGTGGATTCAGAATTATTTAGTAAGCGAAGTAACATCATATTTCACGTTTTTTAAACATTAGGAGATGTTATTACAATTTATGTTATGTATTTACTACTACTATATTCTTGTTAAGTGTTGTTGTAATTAGGTTATGTTTATTTTTATTTTTTTTTAGTTCATTTAAAAAAGTTCTTACCCCAAGCCCAGAGAGCAACTGCATTCCACTGAAAATAAAAGTTGAAGAATAAGTAAACTTGCTATATCACTTCTCAGTGACAACAACAAGCTATAATGATGATGCATTTAATCAAACCAAGGCACATACCTTCTTTACTTCAAATCTTTTTTTGTCCCCTTTTCCGCTACTTGAGGAAGCCATCTCTACTTCCTCTTCATCAACGTCCATAACGGCTGCCATATTTTTTTGCAAATACCTTATTTTAAATTAAAAATTATTAAAAAACAAATTTTATTCGGGAAGCAGAATTTCAGATTTTGTTCATTGAAATATAGTTGAAGTAAGTCTATGTAATGTCAGTTTGTCAGTGTCATTCTTTTTGTCATGTAATGGCAATGATATGAATAGAATGAATGACTATTTGTGACAGTTCGGTATCTACTGACAATAGTGGGTTGCCATTGCATATCTTCAAAATTCACCGTCTTTTAGTAAAATTTGCAAAATAACTTTACAAAATAACACTCAAATGGCGAAGCGCAGTTGTTAGAGCGCTCGGGAATCATTAAGTTTAGGTTATGGGATGGGTGACCGATAATTGAAAAGTGAATAACTACTACTATTGAATACTAGCTGTGCCCGCAACTTCGACCCGTGGAATGGATTTTGGGCATCATTGAAGCCCTCAAGGATGAATAATTTTCCCCTTTTTTCATATTTTCCATTATTTTTTGCTCCTTATAGTTGCAGCGTGATGTTATATAGCCTAAAGCCTTCCTCGATAAATGGTCTATTCAACGCAAAAAGAATTTTTCAATTCGGACCAGTAATTTCTGAGATTAGCGCGTTCAAACAAACACTTCATTTCTATAATATTAGTATAGTTAGGTATAAAAACCAAACCCCTCTGAATTGATAATATGACTCTATGGTACCTAGTTTATCGCGCGTTAAAAATGGCGTCGCGCAAGCTATGTGTAATTTGTACATACATACATACATACATATGGTCACGTCTATATCCCTTGCGGGGTAGACAGAGCCAACAGTCTTGAAAAGACTGAATGGCCACGTTCAGCTATTTGGCTTAACGATAGAATTGAGATTCAACTAGTGACAGGTTGCTAGCCCATCGCCTAAAAAGAATCCCAAGTTTGTAAGCCTATCCCTTAGTCGCCTTTTACGACATCCATGGGAAAGAGATGGAGTGGTCCTATTCTTTTTTGTATTGGTGCCGGGAGCCACACGGCACGGCACGGTAATTTGTCCCGTATATATTTTTATTTATTTATTCATGTTATGGGGGCAGGATGTTATAGCCATAGAATTTGGAATTATTAATTTTATATTATTTTGATTTATATAAATAGATTTTAAGAATATAAAACGTAAATAGCGTTAGGTTCTGACTCGTGAGTTAAAATTTTACCTCCGAATTCTTTGGGATTTACTGTGCTCTTACCTAGGGATTTATGAAGGGTTTTAATAAGTCATAATAATAAAAAAAAAAAACATTATAAGCAACATGGTGATTTTTTAATTCAATTTCTTCAAGACTTATATCATTACTGTACTTTTTTCTTTTGTAAGAATTTTTCCAAATTTCATAAAAACAAACTGTGGCTTGAAATCTGTAGCAAACTAAAAGAGGCACCGATACATGAGTGATTAGTGTCCAAGCCCAAACACCGAAGAATTCCATCTGAAAAAAATTGTAAATGAGGATTAATTATAACATACACATAAATGCAATGGAATTTTCAAAATTTAGCGTATTTTATTTCTGATTGGAATAAAATAACTTTAATTCCTAGAGCGATGCTCTAGGAATTAAAGTTCACAAGATCGCTTATTTATCGGTCTTTAATAGGATCATCAATCGAGTGGAGGGTGAGATAAATAATTCAAATCTTTATCCGTTAATGAGTTACTGAAATTTTGTCATGTAGATTCCTTAAGAGATAGGAGTAGGAACTTTAGTTTATATTAAAATGCTACATACGTTACTCATACATACATAAATCACGCCTCTTTCCCGGAGGTGTAGGCAGAGACCACATCTTTTCACTTGCCACGATCTTTCCACTTGTAAGTACCTAACTCGATTGATCTATTTGGTTGAAAATCTTAGTTCATCTTTTATGTACTGTTTGTGATGAGGATAACATTTTTAATAGGCTAGGTTCAAAGACTAGACAAACAAATAAATATGATTGTACCTACACATGAAAGTAATAATATGTTACCTGCAAAGGATGGAATTCCGCTCTGGCATTTTTCACTCTATTAAGTAACCAAAGTGCGAAGTTGCCTACTAAAAGGAAGGTAACTAGCTGCCGACCAGGTCGGTGGACGGTGGTGGCCTCCACACACCTGCGGCACCAGGAATCCAAGATAAGCAACGTTTGACAGGAGCTCTGGATGATGGCACAAAGTGGTGACAGAATTCTGTTGCAGAAATTAATTAATTATACACCTTATATTATCAAATAATAATATTTTTAAGTATTTTTTTTTAATTGGAAAACTAATAGATGTACGATCGCGTTCATATCTGCAGTCATAGTTTTAAAATTCTTACGGGTTAAAATAGCGTGCACTGTGGTTCCACTAGATACACACACACATGCATATTTAAAAGAATAAATATTCCTTCAAATGAATACGGTCTTTAATACCAATGATTACTAAGTAAAAGAGTTTATTATTCTATGACATATAACATAACAAAACAGAAAGAGACGGTAATCAACGATGGCCGAACTGGGCCCGATAATTGTCGATCGAAATATCGTCGTCTCTCATTATTTGCATAAGATTTGCCTATAGATGGAAGCCTGCCAGACTTATGTCATTTCAATAAGGTTGAAAGTTTGTCTGCACACGACCCTAACATAGGTAGTGGTTCCTTTGAAAGTTATTGGGTAGCAATTTTATTACTTCGTGTGAGCAAGTGAGATCTAAGATATATTAGATAATCTCGCTTGCTCACACTCGCTTGTTCTAGTTACTAGCGTTACTTGGATTCCGAAGTTATTCAAGGATTTTTTTGTCTATTTTAGTGTTATTGACAATTTTTAATGTTTCAAGGTGCCATTTGAACTAAGTAACTGACTGACTAACCAACTAACTGATATCTAAGAATTACAATACCCGTGTTTTCAAACACGGAAATCAGCAAGAAATATTAAACAAGAGGGAGCAAAATAAAACATTCAATAATTAAAATTAGTAAATTTTATTGAAACAGTTTACCTATAGTTTTATTTACATATTGATGATTATATAAAGCTATACATATATAGTTTATTACACTAATTGTATCATCCACTTATCTCCTGTTATTAAGGTTACAGCTTAATTATTCGTTTTCATAAAGAAAAGATATTGAAGCTGTCCTTAAAATACTATCTAAGTAATTAGTACTTTTAATATAAATTGGCAGAACCTTTCACGCACTATATGGACTCGATGCACAGGGCAGTTGTCTTGCACAAATGATATTGTTGGCATATCATCAATCGGATAAATACACCGCACAGTTGGTAACATGGTTTCTTCCAGCACTTGCACATAATGATCAGCTGTAGCGCGTCCTGCTATCCGCACCTGTTCCCCAGGTCCAGCAGCACTCATCCAGCCCCACATATTTACAGAGATGTGTCCAGACTCCATATTTGGCACAATATTTTTTTCTTCATACCGAGTTGCATTTCTTCGCCATAAATAAATGAAGTCTACCGTGTTGTGATGACATAAAATAAACGAACTTTTCGTCCGTAAATATCGCTTTTTTCCAGTCAAAATCCAAATACTGCCGAACAAATTCTAAACGTTTTTGCTTATTTATTTCTGATAAATACGGCTTTCTTGCTGGCTGTCTGTGGTGTAGTCCCTCACGGTGCAAACATAAAACAGTAAACTGATGTGTCGAACTGTTCCGCTAATATTCTGGTCGGTATGAAGCCATTATTTTCGTACTGTTCCACCATGGATCTCCGCTGTGTGGCGTGTCGCTGTGTTGATTAGCGGACGACTTTTTTTTTTTTTTCACTACCCTCTTCTTTATGGCGGGTTACCCAACTTGTTGTTTATTGTGTTATTTGTGTGAATGTGTGAGTGATAGCAGCGGTGCAAGCTATAAAGTTTTGCGAACTATGACTGCAATTATGAACGCGACCGTACTGTGCCGAGCCATTGCAAAGAATGGGAAAATGGTAAAGACGAAAAAGATATACCTACAAACTTTGTTATGAAACGTATTAAGGGGATATAACATTTTTGATACGGACGCTATGTAATTAAATTATTACTGGCGAGACGAGATCTGACTTCTGAATTTTGGGTAAAGTAGAAAAGCGAGATCTTAAAAAATCAAAATCAAACTCTTTATTTTCCATTCATTGTAGACATAAACTTAAAGTACTTATTAACTTATGGCTAAGTACAGGTTATGAACTAAGTTTAGGGAACAAGCGGCGCCATCTTGGTGGATCGTCGGCACGCCAAGCCCAGGGTCGTTGGAGTATGTCCATACAATGCACATATTTTAACGCATTTGTAAAATAATGTTTCGCTTATTTCCCAAACTAGTTAAAACTTTATTTTGGAATAAGTATCATTTTAAATGTTGTACATTGCTTGTTATAAAAATATTGTGTAGTAAGGTGTGTACCTATGTTGTGTGTGAGAGTTGTTTGAGCACGTATTGGTGTTAAAGATACGAGATTAGTTGAATTAGTGAACCAATATAAAAAGAGGCTATTTGCGTATCATTACAAACCGCTATGTAAAGGATAAGGATTCCAATTAAGTAGAATACAAAAACCGGAACGGAACCGGAACATATGTGAAGCAGGATTTCGATTTTATCAAAGGCCAGAGTTATAAGCTTAACGGGCTAAATAGTATTAATGGGTCTGAAGTTGAATGGTTAGGTAAGAAACAAGTTGATAACAGAATGTTGTGAAATTATGGAACATATGGTGACATGAACAGAAAGGAGAATGCGCAAATGATGATGTAAGTAGGTAGTTATGTTAAAAAGATAGGATAAAAGAAAATTAGTTAAAAATGAAATAAGTCTTCGTCAATAAGTATCACAAAACTTACCTAGTTGCCCTCCTTCCTTCCGGGTACCGATGTATAAGAAAGCCAGCGCCGATGATTTGGAACAAGTAGTAAAGATATACTCCAAACTGAGTGACCAGCAACAAAGAATGTTCCAAAGGCAGAGAAGACACCGCGCGACGTAAAGGCAATTTTCTCATGCGTTGCAAACACGCACCAGAGCCAAGCGTCATCATTATAAAGAGAATAGTTTCCCATATGTTTATCTGGAATCCACACATGTCCATAAATATTAGTAATTGACCGATTTACTTTAAAGATAATGCTAAATAATCGATATGGGAATATCTATGGGGATATATAATAGATCCCCTTAGGTATATATAGACTAACTATATGAAGCCAAAAAAATGATTTTTAGAATTTCTATCGGTCTGTATGTTTGTACTCGCAAAACGCGATAATGATTGCGCCGATTTGATTGCGGTTTTTTCAGATGCATTAGACATGGTCCAACTTAAAAACTGGTAAACAATAATACCTCCTGGGAAGAAGTACTCTCTTAGGGGCAATGCGAGTACAGGCTTTCAGCATTCGGCACACAGTCGGGACCCATTCCTTTTTGACCAAACCGGTGCCCCGTATAATTTGTATGCGTCCTGATTGTAATATGTACTTCTATACTGCTTTTAAATTTATGATTTGTTTTATATGTTTATAGATTTAGAACACTATTTAAATGGTGAAATAATTCAGTAGTATGTAATACATACCAAACTTTTTATTTTCTCTTTCTTTTTTATTTGTTTTTATGCAGTCGGGATTTTTGTCTTTTTTTAGGACATTTGTTTTATTTCAAATGTTGAACCATTCAATTTTGCATTAATCCGTATAATCACTTCTAAATCCCTAGCGAGGTAAACAGAGCCAGCAGTCTTGAAAGACTGACAGGCCACATTTTCATTAACGTTTAGAAGAAAAACAAAAGAAATATATAAGTTTTGCCGAATAACTTAAAATATAGCCGGGGGCCGATAAATCTGTACCTATAGCATTGCACAGCACAATATCGAATTTGTATAAGACTTTAATTTATAAATTACATCAGCAATTAATTTATGAATAACAAAATAATTCAATCACAATATACCTGTAACAACGCCAGTTCCTCGTGTTTGCTGTTTTGGAACAGCCCATTGAAAAGCATCAGACTAACGATAGTGCCTGCCAGAATGGCAATACCCACGAACAAGCCCTTGTGTGCGCTGCCACAGTCTACGGAGAAATGCTTGCTGGATTTCACGCGCTCACAACATTGCTTTGTTTCCTTGACGATCGCTTGAGGTACTTTTTTGACTGATTTCTGAAATAAAAATATTTTTACTCTTCATATAAATAGCATATGGCTTCTCAGAGTTCCTACTAAATGCGTATCATCTCTAATGTGAAAGCAGAATAGATTTATTTTGGTAGAGGTTATAACTACGTATAAAATACCAGTACCTACTACCTTGGCCTGAGTCACTGACACCAACCAGGCGAAAATTCTCAAATCTGAATTTGAGTTATCTATCTAGGTTTACTTGAAAGATGTGGTTTCTTGAAAAATAGGTGGATTTACCCGAAATTTTCATGGTAAAAAATTACAGATTGACTAAAGGGATATGTGATGGTAGATTATCGTTAAAATAGAATTTGTAAAATAGTTCACAATTTGAACAATATTTACCATTCCTGGGACAGTGCACAAGTCGTTCCATATGACCATTAATATCACGGAACAGAGAAGGCTGTATTCAACTCCGCAGTTACGCAGATAAGGATTCACGCTTCTTATCAATGGTGTTACAACATCGGATACATTACAACTCCAATTTAAATCTGCTGAAGTATTCTGGCTGGTAGACTGGGTTTCAACGAAAGTCAAGTTATCACTTTCATCAGTGATGATAGTTTTGTGACCAGTAGTAATGTTGGCGTAGCGCAGGAGTGTGGGTCTCTCATACGCAACCTCCACAATGTCGTCTCTCGTCTCTTGTATGACGACGTTAAACCATTCACAAACATTTGTTGCGATTAAATGCATCAAACCAAACCTGTCTAATATCACGCCTCTCATTCGGTCCAATTTCTGAAAAAAGATGGCTTATTGTCTTGATTTTAAACTAAGGCTTCTTTTTTTCGTTTATTCGTTATTAGATAACGTATGTCTTGGGATTAAGATGCGGCACAGGTACAAAGTCTAAACAATGAATCTTTTGATGAACTATTTATTAATTAACACATTTTTCATCGTATGCACAAAGTATGAAAGGACGTGATCACATTGTTAGCATGCTACTAATATTATAAATAAGTACCATTTTTGTGAGATTTTTTTTAAAGTATTATAAGTACATGTTGAATTCCTAGGTGTGCAGACCTTATAGTTGTAAATACGACCTTATAGTTCAGATGAACTTTCGATTAAATTTGGCAAAAGTTATCAATAATTCAGAAAGTCTTAAAAACGTAAAGTATAAATCTCAAAACAAATGATCATATTATTTATCTACCATAACAAAAATATGTTTTTAAAAAACATTATTTTTCACGTAGGTATGATTGCATATGAGCACCTACACTACACAGGTAGCTGATGTCATTTCTTTTCGGAGTTGCACAATTAGATATCTCTATTCTAAGTTGTACTTATAGGTATACAGGTTTATCCTTTAGTTTTTTGTTTTAATTATTGGTTTATGTGTGGTTTCTATATAATAAGACCACTACACATGAATGTCGTAAAAAACCACTAAGAGAAAGGTTAATAAACATGGGATTCTTCTTAAAGGCGATGGGCTAGCAACCTAACACTATTTGAATCTGAATTTCATCCTAAAGTCGTACAGCTAAACGTAGCATTTGTCATGTAGGTCATGTGTTACTATGAACCTGCAGTGTGCGGGCGGCTAAACAATTGTCTAGCCACATGTTTGTTAAATTACCCAGTTTATTTATTAATTCTATACCAAACATTTCTTTTATCATTTATGTATGAAATAAATAATTAATATTTTTTATTTATTTTCTATACCTATTATTTACATCTCCTTTCTAATTTTTCTATTTGTGAACCGTGGGCTAAGGCAGAGTATCGTAACTGATACAAGTGCCGGAGTAGCGAAGATGATAATAAAAGTTATTTTATAAGTACATATAATTAAATAATGGTGTTATGGATACTTACATGGGTATAAGAAAATATGAAGACAGTCTGTGCAACCATGAACAATATTCTCAGCGCTGGTTTAACAGCCACGATAGCCATTCGGCAATCTCCGGAAAGATCGAAGTACTCTCCGAACTGAAGACAGGAGTAGATGATGGACCCCACGCCGAATCCAGCCACTCCTATGTGGAGGTAGAAACTTCCATAGCGAGTACGCTTCTCAATCTCTAAGGTGATTAAATGATTTGTTATTAATTTTGTTAAGGGCTTCACTTCTGTCTTAATTTTCTTGGTAGGTTATATATTTTTGTAATAAGATTTATTTACCTTTTTTATCCTTTTTCGCTATCCGAAGATGATAAAATATGTATGCAAGAAAAGACATGCTGACCACATATAAGTACATCGCGAAAACCTGAAATTAATTTAGAAATTATAATTATTATGCAAAAATAAGTTTAATAATAAGCTTGTAGTGGAAAAAAAAGGTTTCTATTTAGTCACAGGGTATGAGTCCTAGCCTCTATTATTTTATTTTATAACGCTTGTTCCCAGAAAATACTTATGAAATATGTAATACCTAGTACGTATTCCACATCTACTACTATCGCTTATTAAGAAAATATTCGCCAGTCCTATTCACTATCCCACTTTTACGATCTACTCGGGAAGAAAAACAAAGCTTGGTAGTGCTGTTATATAAAACGTTAGATAATAATTTATTTAATGACAAGGTACTTACATCTGATGTGATATTTGTGTACAGCTCATTTTGTATAGTGCTGGTCACAGGGAATGCTACACCTAAAATTATTAATAATTTAGCATAAAACGCTGAGAGCACCACTGTCATTGATTCACTGAAACAATGTGAAATATCGAACTAATTAACGAAATAGATTTCATTACGAAAACTGAGCAAATTTAGTTTTAGCGTGCGATATTTGTTAGGGTAATTTTAGAACAATGCTGATATCATGAATAACACGAGGTCATTAATTAATTTAATATGCCTTTTATGAAAAATTACTGCAATTGATTGTTGGAATTGTCAATTTGTCATGCATGGGTTATATTTAGTTGATTTTGTAAAGTGGACAGTCCGGTTGTGTTATTTATCTGTTTGCTATTTTCTAAAGCTTGACTGGCTTATTGACTTAATCCATTGTACCTTTAAGGCTCAATAAAGTTTTAAATAAGTAAATAATGTATGTCGCCTTCTTAAAGTAGGTCGTGACCGTAAACATACCCGCGGATAATTACTAAGTTATAGTGATTGTAATGGTTGCTATATCTTGAAATGTCACGGGTGAAATGTATTCAAAATTCTTAGAATTAGTTTTCTACATTTTACAGGCATCGCTGATAAAGGTGATATTCCTATGTCTTCGGCGTTTTTTGCCATTAAGACTAGTAGTAAGTATGTACTTTTACGTACAATATTTAGTTGACTACTAGTTTGAGTTCTACTACTAGAAGTTTACTCACTCGCCATGGGAAAGCGGTTGTCGTCGAGGTGGCGGTGTTGGGATATTGTCGACGCTGGAGTTGCTGCTAGTTGGCAACACTACGCTAAGACGGGGAAGAGAGTGTGGCGGGTGTTCTCTGTAACAAATAAAATAAGAATTTATTATTATTAAGAACATCCAATGGTGCCTATGTATACCTTGACATTCATTATGCGAAGAACTATTGTGCAATAATAAAATAATGTCCTCCATATACTTATTTTCACTCAGATTGACTAATAGGATTAGTTCATAGGTATATTGTTCGTAATGTATCGCTAAGATTCGTTATTCTGAGAATATAGCTAGCTAAGATGAATATAAAATGATGATAATAAAATATCTATCAAAATTATGTCTTTAATCTTAATTCTTCTGTGATGTCTAACAGGACTTGTGATTCAGATTTATTTCATTGTAACTCACTATTGACCGTTTATTTATTGCTAAAACGTGACATAACATACGCCTACGACGTCATAGATCCTTTAAGTCAAAAACAAAACATTAACTCGTTGGAAACTTCCGTATTGGAGCGGAATAAAGAGTCGGCGATATAATGTTACAGGTTGTTTTGTTTTAGCGAGCGTTCATCGTCTAATAGTTGTTTTAATGATCTCGTCAGACTCACCTTTCATCTTCAGGGACTGCAAGCAGCGGCTCCGAACGTTCCCGCCAGTCCCGTCGGTCTTTACCCCCACTAAGATTCGGTTTCTCCTTATTTTTCATCGTACTTACAAAAACATTATTGACCAATTTGCACTCGAGTATGGATGTCGATACGTGAAGTGCAAACCGTACACTGTTCACACTAATGCTAAAGTGAGTGATACTTGCAAACGTATGTCTAAATAATTAGTTATGATTTGTGAGACGGCTAATGTGTCAATTGTAACTGGATTCCAGTCCTTTCTGCGCTGGATTGAGATTTATACATTTTCATAGGATTATTTTTTTGATTAGCTTTTTTCAGCTTCGGCGTAAGATATAGATATGATTGACTGATAATTTGATATAACTCATAATAAAATATAAGGCATAGAAAAACACATGTTTTTTGTTTTGTTTTCTCACTTAAGTATACTCATAATAACTTTATTAAAAGTATTGATGCAATAATGCAACCAAACATGAATTAATGTTTTAAACTGTCAAGCTAACAGAGTAATGGTAGAAAAGGCACTGTTTCAGTAGATTCAGGTAATCAACTGAGGTAATGCATTAGGAGATAATAATTAATAAGCAGACGGAGTGTAGGTCCGGTATAGTAAATCTGCATAGAGGAGAAGTTTTATTATTTCCCGGTGCATCTGCATCGGTGCTGTCCTCACGGGTAATTAGCGTCGTCGGTGTCACTTTCAGACTGCCCTCCTAACGAGGCCCATGCCTCTCCCCGCTTCGCCGACCACTTCTTATCTCCGGCCGTGATATTAATTAGAGCCTCGACTCGAAACGATCATACGCCCTCGATTTGTTGTATCGTCAAACTGGGACCAGTTTAATCGTACGTAATTTTATATATAGGTATGTATCTCTAGTACATCCTTGTAATTTTTTTTATTTTATTAAAAAAATATTTGAGAGCTAAGTAATAATATATAATATGTTATTATATCAATATCAATTTGTACGCCAAATTTCATTCAAATTATCCAAATAATAAGAGACACTGACTGACTGATACTTCTGGGTCCAGAAATGTGAAATTTGGCATGTTCCTTCATGTGCTCCTTATTTATAAGGTGCCGGGAAGTAATATTGATGGAATTCTTCAAGCCGCGAGCGTACTCTAGTAAATATTAAAAAATGATACATGTACCGGTTGTGGCGAAGTTTACGTTCTAAGGCGGTGCTGCTCTGCTTTCGAGGGTGGAAATGGTGGAGCCCGTGTTCATAAGACGTGGACGGCCTCAGCGATTGTGTTTCTGCGATCCTAATGCAATAAAAATTTAATTCAAAGATCACAACATAAAAAAGTTAAAAATATAATGGTTTAAGGTGACTTAACATAACATGACTTTTCAGATAACCTGTACCAGGTGAGGTAACTTATTGTTTCGTCTGTTTTATGTTTACTCATAAAGTAAATGGACTATAATTAGTGGTGGCAAGAATGAAGAAAGATAATAAATACAATTAGCAAACAGCTAATTGTTAACTTAACCACTAGCATAAAATGTATAAAATAAGGTTTGACTTGTATTGTTTTGTACATACATACATACAAAAAATCACGCCTTTTTACCGGAGGGGTAGGCAGACACTACCTCATTCCACTTGCCACGACCTCTGCATACTTCCTTCGCTTCATCCACATTCATCGCAAGCTCGGCGGTTTCGGGTACTCTTGACCTGACCCTTTGCCAGGACGTCTTTAATTTGATCAAGATACGTTCGTCTAGGCCTTCCCACTCCGACCTTTCCCTCCACACTCTCCTTGTACAACTGCTTAGTCATCCTGCTTTCATTCATCCTCTCCACATGACCAAACTACCTAAACATACCCTTTTCTATTCCTTTTCTATTCATATCCTTATCTATTGTTTTTTAGTTATTTTAAAGTCGTACTGTTTCTTTTTCAACAATCGTCTAATTACTCGTGGAATTTTTTTGAACAAAATACAACTTCCAGAGGAATTTATAGGTGGTGTGAAAGAAAAACTTAAAATTTCGACCCGGCCTGCTAAATGTCGCGGTCTTAACCAGGTAATCGTGCATTTCGGATTTAATGATATAAAAAATTGATGTCATTGTTTGGTCTTTGTTTGTTCATATGTTTCTTAGAACGATTAGTAATTTTAATAGGACTTATTTTTACACTCACCATTCCTCGTCCTCTTCTATGACGTCTTCCATTATCCTCCCAAGTGTTGGCAATGACATTGTTAAGTAAATTATCACCGGCAATCTCTCCACTTACGATCTCTCTATTCTTTCGGTACATCATTTGGTACTAGACACGCAGCGAAGATGGCCGAACTCTATCTGATACATAAATTCCTTATCTTTCATTTGGTAAGTGCTATAAAATAAACAATGATGCAAGGTTCGACCTTGGTCTGTCGTCAGGTTCATGACTAAATTACTAATTAGAAACAGGAAGTTCATTGAGTCAAAGCATGAGTCACATCCAATATATTTCAAAGACTAGAGTGATTGACCGAATAACGCACGGCTTGGAGATCTACCGAAAAATATACTGACTAAATTATATAATCTTAAATTAGTATGAAGAAGAAGAAGAATCACCTATCGGGATGTATTAGACTACATCCCGATAGGTGATTAAAGTAAACGTACTTATGTTAAGGAATTTTAAAAATGCATCTTTGCGCATTTCATTAAGACTTAAAATTTACTGGTGAGATTTAATCTTTTAAATTAAGCTATTAAGATTCAATACTAATTTCACTTTATTGCAGTATGCTAGTGTAGTGCAAACGTTCATCTGAGGTTCTCCGCAATAATGTATAGAAGTATAGTTTGAAGGTAATTATACAATTACACGATTGTTTAGGTAATGCAAGTAATTAGTGTAGTATTGTCAGAGGCGTACCTATTGTACGTGACAAAGGGCTGGCGTTAATTTCCCCATCACGATCGCGCGCGACATGTTGCCGATAAGCTTAAATTAATATAAGAACAGATAGGGCGTTATACTTTTAACACTATAGTGGCCTTATTCACTATCGTTAATAAGGCATATATCGTTTGTGAATAGACCCGATATCCGCACGTAGACGATATACGATGCATTCTCATTTATCTTTGCGTGTTACCAGTAACACTTGCAACAGCTAAACTTCGGGGCCCAGGGTATGCCTTCGGACTTTTTGAAGTAAGTCCGGTTTTCAGTGTCCTCAGTTTTAAGTTATTGGTTCATATATTACCTATCCGACGGAGATGGCATGGCCAGAAATTTATTCCTCAGATAGGCTGTAGGCTTCCGCGAGACGCGATCACACCGAAGTTGACGGCTCTTTATACGATCACATACACCATGCTGGGATATTTGAATCAAGTACAAACCATAGTGACATGTCATTTTTTATAAGATTAATAACAATATACCTATTTATATTAAAATAGTGTTTAACATAGTTTTATTCGTTACTTATGCTAATAGTTACAAAGATGTGCTAGAATTTCTCTTCTGTACATTCATAGCTTTAAGCGATAAGCGTGACAAATTCAAAATTGTTCAATATTTACCCAATTTTAATGTAATTTCAGGAAAATGTTATTTTAAAACTGTTAAAAGTACCATCTTTTATTTATTAAGAAATAGAGTCCGTGGGTATAATAGTAGGTGATTTAATTTTGAGTGATATATTTCATTTCTTAGAAAGATATAATGTTTAGTGACGATCTCATTTGCTTAATTTTATATTCTTCCTAGACACGTATAATGAACACTAGACCGTTTGTTCTTTTGAAATTCGGATATGAAACAATGGCGCATCGGTGGTGAAGGCGCCCGACTAAAAAGCGTGATGCACAGGGAATCACAGGTTGAAATAAATTTTTCTCAGAAAACCCGTCCACAACTTTCCGAGATTGGTGCACACATACAGATAGAGAAAAAAGGGGGACTTAATAAATATAAAGCGATTATATCGATATCGATCCATTTATTTCTAACTTATCTGGATTTATAATAAAACAAAAATACTATAAAATTTTTTTTTATGACTTTTCAAAAATTCATACGTTCAAGTAAATTGGTTTATTTTTAAAGCTGTTCTTCCAGATTTCGAAGAGGCAGATGGTGGAGTGGAACCGGTAGAAGATGGCCAGCGGCATGGACACGTGAGTGATGATGGTCCACGCCCATGGACCGTAGAAGGCGAGATGGGCTGGTCGGAACTCCGCACGATTCTGTAAATTATTAAAATTATTAGAATGATTAACATTACCACGACTACCGCATGCATTCGGTAAAGTGGGCCTGTATAGCTACCACTTGTGTTGCCAGAGACAAGATAGTAACAAGAGAATAGGACACAAATCTATTCTACCAACATACATATAACGCGTCTTTATCGCTTATAGGGTAAGCAGAGTTAACAGGTTCGAAAAGACTGGAAGACCACATTCAGCTGGAATGAACCTATTCTATTGTCAGTAAGTGTGTGATATATTGAGAGAAATCTAGAAGCCATTTAGGCATCTATACTCATAATACCTTTTCCAAAGTGTTAATCGCCCACATGGCCATGTTTGCGACTAACAAAAATGTGACTAGCTGCCGGCCTGGTTTCTCTCGCCTTTGCTCAGACGTGCTGCTGCGGCGCCACCATGCATCAATTATAAATAATGATTGCAAGATTGTCTGAAAAATAATAGAAAGTTATGTTTATAAAAAGTATCACGATAGTTGTTTAATTTGCTTCTAATCAGTATCTGACCTAAAATTTTCAACAACGAAATCTTCATATATACATACAGAACTTTTGGTAATAAGGTTGCATTTTTAGACAATACTATCTATGATATAAAAAAGCTCCTTTAGCCAGAGATTTTTTTACCGATGTATAGTGAAGCGTTTGCATTCGATTTTTTAATTAATATATTTTAATATGTAATCTCAGCGACAGCACAGGTTAACGTTGCTTTTACCTGATTCAGAGATAGAAATTCTGAGAAGAATCCAGTAAGATTTTCGCTTTCTCCCGTATTTAAAGTGTGATGAGAGCCGATCATGCTGAACATGCAGTAGATGAACATACCAGACTGCGCCAGGATTAACAGGGAGGTGTCTAGGCCGAGTACAGCTGAAAAGGAATGTTATTCATTTAGTTGTTTGTTGTGAACAATATAAATATGTAAGTACATTAAATTAAACAATGGGCGGCGAAACTTAATATTGTGGTTGTGGCAGATGGTTGTACCTTGCGATTTTCTTTTGTAAGGCAGAACTCTCATTTGTTTCACTGCCGCTGCTGAAGCTACGATAGTCAATGAATATAATATTAATTCGCAGATATTGACTTCAAATATGGCATCCTGTAATAGATGAGAATAATATCAAGATACGATTAAAACATAACAATATATTGGAGACAAAAGATAAGGCACGATTATTACATTATGTCATCCGTTAAAAATAAGTCGTTTTTTACTTAGTTATTTCAGGCAAAGGAATCATTTTATTATTATTAACTGGTATTTATTTAGTTTTATTGAACTTTCACTTTTTTCAGAAGCAGTTAGCTTTAAATGATTACCTAAATGTAAATGAAAAAGAAATCTTACGTTTATAGTGTCTGGATTGTTGGCAAGTACGAAAAACATGATCAAAGATATGATCGTGAGTACGATGACGAGGATACCGGAGAAGAGACCGCGGTGTGCGTGTGAGCAGTCCACGGAGAAATGATGCAGCGCCGTTCGGCTGCCGTGCGGGGAACTCACACCAAGCATTCCAGCTGAAAATTTCTACTTGTCTTTATAAATATATGAAGTAATTTGTTTTTATTCGTAAGTGTTTTTATTTGTAATGAATAAAGTATAACTTATCCAGCTTAAATCTTATTAGAAGCATAGACATAACTACTAATTCTTAAAAGTAACATTAACATAGGTTGCATTTCAGGAAATTGTCACAGGAACTAACTCCACGCAGGCAATGACTTTCAGTCGAATCTTTATTAAATTAAGCTTTAAAAAAAATTAAGGTTTAATATAACAATCAATTTATATCGTTATAAAAATGTAATTTATATTTTACCAAATTGTTGCAAAATTTTTTCAGGCGTAACTGAGTTATTACGTGATTTGCTCTTAACATTATAATTAAATTTCTTCTCAAAGTCCTCTGGGGTGCACTTAACCTGAAATTGATAATTAGAATTCATGTTTTGAATTTCGTGAATATTTAAGAGAGATTATCGTGATCCTGAATAATAAATACCTCCTTCCACATTTCATATAAAATAACTGCGCAGATCAACGAATACTCGATTGTGCATGGGAAGAGGAAAGGAGATGCGTTTCGTAGTAATGTTCCCATGATGTTTCCTCTTCGGCAGTAGAATTCTCCGGTAATGTTGTTACTACCAACAGTAGTATTCGAATGGGATGCCATGGAATGTTCCAAATGGTGTATTTCATGTTTTGTTTCTTCAACTAGAACATACAACCATTCACATAAGTTTGTTGCAATCATGTGCATGAATCCGAACCTTTGTAACATTTTGTAGGCCCCTGTTTCTATGTCTTTGCTAGTAAGGAATATGAACTGCATTTGCGCTAGAGTGAGAGCCATGCGAAGAGCTGGAGTTATAGCTGCCAAAACAGATCGACAGTCATCTTCCATTTCAAAGTATTCACCGAATTCTAAACCACTGTATACCATTGATCCGATACCAAAAGCTGTAAAAATAATTCTTATTATAGTTATATTAAAATGAAGTAAACATAATAAGTTAAAATATACAGGAGGAATGAATTACATCAAGACAAAAGTCCCGCTTTTTATCTCATATTTGCGTGTGCCAGTTGCACCTCTAGTCGCTAAGTCTCGGAGCTTTACTGCCCATTTTTTTTTTGCTAACAATAAAATTATATGATTTATCCTTATTTTTATTCTCAGAACACTTACCAATAGCACCAAGTCTCAAGTAAAAACTTCCGTAACGCGATATATTTTCTTTACGCTTAGGTTTTTCAATTTCTGTCTTGTCTTTTGATTTTTCATCCTTATCATCACCTTCTGTAATGTTACCATGTAATATTATTAAAGAAACAACATGTTTGCGATCATTAGACAACACGCGCCCATATTTGCATATTTCGAGATGAATTTTCCGGTAGGTACACTTATAAGAATAGCAGAAAACGTTAGTGAAATTAAACTAAAGAAGGCAATATTCTTTGCCGACGCAATTATGCAAACTAGATGTGATTTTAATGTCGCATTTTGTTAAGCAAATGTTAACTAATTACTGCTTCGTATGTAAACCTTTCCTCTCTGTAATAATAAAAGATAAAAATAGCCAATTAAAAAGCAATCTTACCGTAGCTATGAATAATTAGATTGACAGCCTTCTGACGCATGATGTTGGCGTATTGAAAAATTACAAATATAACTGATACTGAGTATAAATATAAATAGAAACCCTGAAAAAGAAAACAGAAATTATTCAATATATATTTTTTTGAACATATCTTATTAAATAATTCTTATATATATCTTATTAATAGTTTAAAAATATGATTACGAGAGCTAAAGCAAGCAATTTGTAACGGAGGCCTAAGTAAGAGTTTTTATAACTTAGATCAACTTAAGTAACAAGATCAACCTTATTAAAATACATATTAAAATATATGGGGACGCCGTTCCTTGAGACAAATTGTTGAAAATACCGGATTTGCTTTGCATTTGTATAAAGAATACTATTCTAAAAGGTTAAGTATTTTCTGATATTGATACCGGGCCGTGTGGTTCCCGGCACCAATAGAAAAAAAGGACCACTCCGTCGCTTTCTTCGCGTCTACCTCGCAAGGGAGAGTAAAGTAAGACGTGATTGTATGTATGTATGTATGTAAGTTATAACTTATTTTTTATTAATTACCTGATAATAAGCGTCTGGCACTCCATTTGCAATGACTTCAGTAACTGGAAACGCCAACCCCAATACCACCAAAAGCTTGGCATACAACGCCGATAACGCTTTGCTAAGCGCTTCACTGTAAAGCAATGTTGTTTTTTTATTT
This sequence comes from Amyelois transitella, assembly GCF_032362555.1. NCBI lineage: Eukaryota > Metazoa > Arthropoda > Insecta > Lepidoptera > Pyralidae > Amyelois > Amyelois transitella. The sequence continues at coordinate 5,036,609 of NC_083509.1, forward strand.
ATATAAAAGCTTTTTGTATTAAAAACAAATTATGGATTTTGGATATTTTTATCTGAGCGGGGATCAAACTTTTAACATTTATTCAGTGGTTTACCCCACTGGCCAAATTACCCCTGTGTAGTTTCGTAGATGTCGTAGCGCGTTTGCTACGAAGGTCTACGGTGCTACAATTGTTATTAAAGTTTATTTAATTTCGACTCGGGAGTATTATTAATAATTCTGTGCTTCTACCTTAAAATTAATTAATATTAATAGAAGAACTAAAATCTATTAGTTTATTATAGATCATTATGCCCTGTGTCTATTTAAAAGTTGCTATATAGTCATTTAAATACGTGTACGCGTACAATATCTACAGGAAGAATAATGAGAATATGAGGTGTGTCGCAAACGTCATCACTGTCAACCTGTCTGCCGATGAACAAAATAAAGATTTCATAGAATTTGACACAATATAAAACAATAGAAATACTATATTGTACTAAAAGTTAGATGTCAAATAATTCTCAGAATTGAGATACACTATGAAAACCTTACGGTGTCTGATTGTCGCGATTCCCATCAGTTGCGAAGACCCATTCACTAGTACTTACCACTTCTATAGTCTTATATTATTCGTAATTCTATAAAGCAAACCCTTACTGTTGTTGACGTGTCGTAACTGTCCTGCTTTGTTAGAGATATAAAGGTGACGTCCCTACTCAAATTCTAAGTTAAATAGCTACCTGAAATTTAAGTGTACCTAATTGAATATCTAAAATAGGTTCTGATTAATTTGATTGCAGGTGACTATATGCATCGCAAATTTAACAAACATTTTTCATTTGAGACTTCTCTACTGTGTGAATACATGTACAATGTCTACACACACATGGAAAGGATAAAGACTTGATATAAAGTGTTTATACCTTGCGGGGTAGAGAGAGCCTAAAGTTCTAGGACTCAAAAACCACGGTCAGCTGAATGGCTTTTGTGATGGAATTGCTACTAGTATAAAGAGACAGGTTGCTAGTTTATGGCCTAAAATTGATATTTACAATCTACGCGGTATCAGAATAAGCTGTCACACCAGCATCAAATTGTTATTATTAATCGGTAGAACAAATGTTTGTTGGAATAAAGATTCTTAGATTATGTACAAGTAAAATAAATATATATGATAATATTTTTTAAATTATTTTTATATTTATTTTTTAAGGCGTAGAATGACTTTGTTTACATAATTTTTAAGAAATTATAATTGTAATTAAAATAATATATTCTGATATTAAATTAATCTTATGTAACTAAGATTGCGGTTAGTTGTAAATGTGTTAACAGGAGGCCGATATAAGCACATAAACCGATGTCGAGAACAGATGTCACCCGGCCTCGCTTGTCAGTGGTACTGACTTCTAATGATTAATAGCCCATATGGACTTGGATGGCAGGTTTGCCTTGTACCCGGATGGGTTAGGATTTTCGTGCAATCGTAATTGTTAGAAGTAGTGTGTTTTAACTTAGAGCTGTCTCTCGGACCAATTTTGCGATATGTGCAATATGCGCGAGAATTCAATGTCGAATATTTAAATCTCGCACATATTTAATTGAAGCTTTGAAAAGCTCAATTTAGTTGTCTTGAAGTATTAAGAAACTTCGATTTTGTTTAAAACATTTGCAGCTTCCATGCGGGGATCTGGTAGCGGAGAATCAAGGGAAAGACTCTTTGGTATTCTTTTTTGGACGATCGAATAGCAACCTTCTATCTCTGAATCACAAATGTATCATTTAGCCATACAGCTAACTGTTGGTCTTTTTGTTGTTAAGATCTAGTAACCAATGGCTCTGTTCACCCCGTGAGGGATAAAGACGTGATAAGTTTTGTTATTTTGTACGTACTGGCCTAATATTTCAGCGGCTGATGGGGGATGTTCGTGTATGGTAGAGGCCATTGAAGTCCTGGAATGTGGTGCTAATTCTGACAGGAAGCGGCGCTGGGTTGCGGCACATAACGCTAGCGCCTGTGACGGGCGACGAAACGCTGCTATTATAGCTGATGGTCGCCTGGAAAAGCGTTGACACCAGAAAATATATTACATTTAATTGTGTCAACATTCATATGGTAATAGTGTAATAGTGTACGCATGATTTGCTGATTTTTGTAAATAAAGTAAGTGCTATATTATGAAGCATGGCACGTCTTTAAAATTAAGATTTTAAAGTACCTGGTGTTCAAGTTGGCAGCGACCTTGGGGTCAGTATCTGACATTCTGCGGCTACTGGGCTGGGAATGCGCGTGCTGAAGAAGGGATTCCGTTGGCGGCACCAGCATGGCGCGGGTGCGATCTCGCAGTCTCCCCAAATCGGAGTACGACGACTCATCACTGCGTAAATTATAAAATAAGACATTTGTATGTTACTGATATGAGATAGTTAACTTCTATTCACCTAAGAAATAAAGAAGGTGATTTTTGAGAAAGTCTCGCATGGTCTAAGTTAGCGGCGAACACAAGTAATAAATTGAGTTAAATTAAAGGTCTGGATTTTGTAAATAACCAGACCAAGGATCTAGAATTCTAACAAAAAACCAAGTGGAACCGGCAGGTGCGAGAAGTATCACGGGACACAAAGCAGTCTATCAAATGTCATAAATATTTTCGAAGCACGATGCATCGAAATCCCCGCTTTGTGTGTGCTATACACTTTATGGAATTCAAACTACAGTGGGAGAGAACTATAAAAATTTTTAAGGTTATCAACGAATTATTTTCTATGTGTTGTGTAACAATCATATAAACAAAAATAAAAATAATCGAGTACAAACTACAAAATTTTGTGAGCTGTGATTTGTGTTCTGTGAGCGAATTATGTGACATATTTATTTTTAATAACAAACATGTTAATATAATAATAAAAAAAACTACAGAAAAGAAGAAAACAACAGGCACTGCCAAAAAGTCGACTTTAAATGTGCCCAACTACGACTAAGCAATCGGTACTGTTTTGATGTGACAAATAATTAATTTGTTATATACCTTATTATTTAAGTTAAAAAATAATGGCTTCTAACATTAGTCTTATTCTTCTATCATCAGTATATAACCTCTCTGCTCGTGTGGATCTCCCTATGTTCTTCTCCGTACTTCATATTATATTATATATATGCAAAATTTCTTGGACATAGCTTCAGGGGTTTTGACATGAAAGAGAGATAGTATAATACATAAAGTTTTTAGGTTCCCTCGGGATTCGGTAATGTAAGTAAGAACAGAAAAACATTACGAAAACAATAAGGTAGAAGCACCATCAGGATTTTGTTTGCAATCTAGCTCTCATCGTAATAGCCGAAGTAACAAAACTGGGTATGATTATTTTCAATGCATACCCGGTCGATAATTAAAAGAGGCATTAAGTATTTTAAAAGTAATAAAAATACGCCCTGTATGTTCGATATTTAAATATACGTCTGCAGCTTGTATTGAACGATTGGGGCTGCATAGCTGTGAGCGCAAAATCTCCAAAATGTGCATCCGCTCGCCGGAAATGTCTTTCTAAGCTTCGTTATGCGACTAGGAACGATTTTGAATATCAAAATACGACTACTCTTTCTTTTCGGTATATATTCATATCGTAGAATAAATTTTTGAATGTGACACCTGCACCTTGAATTAATAATAATTTACTAGGACTTATCTGTATCATGCATTGGTCCATGACAGTAAAATTTTATACAGTTTTGTTTTTAACGTCACAAGCAAACTAATTTTTTTTATCTGTTGCTATATTTGTTGTCGCAATAAGCAAAATCTACGAAACAAATTTGATGTTTCAAAGTTATATTGCTGGGGATCTTACTTAAGAATTGCCTTGTATTCATCTTGATACGCCTACTTACAATTTCATATTGCACGCGCAGGTATAAGTTAGCGGGCGATAGAGTCTAGGTATCCTGTAGGTACTACCTAGTGGGTAGTATGAGTAAAAATATTTTGTTATTTAGAAAGTAGCAACAATTATTATTATTATAGTTTCTTTTCTAAGCAATGGCAAGCGACAATGTTTATAAGCGATCTGTTTGTGTATTTCATAAAATGCGTCATCTACATATTTATGTGTAAATAAAAACAAAGTGAGTGTGCTAATCTCATGATTTACCGCATCGTAGTCAACACTGTTGATATAAATGTACCGAGTTGATCCCGCTCTCAGATAAAAGATAAGTCTGAGTTAAGAGTACAAAAGAAAAAACAGTTTAAAAGAAACTTTAATTAAATGGTTAGGATTTACTTGACGGTTGTTTATGACGCCTATCTTCTGCTGCGCCGCCGCATTCATTTCCCGTGCTTTCCCAACAGGCTTTCATTTTACATTTAGCCGTCAATACCATTTTACAGCATTGTTGCGTCGCGCCCGTTCCGAATGCATTTATCCACTTGTTTGTTTGTTAACGTTTACTCTAGTTAGAACGGGTTTCAGAAGCATTTTCCACATGAAAAATCATTGTTTGAATGTTGGGAAAAAGCACTTCAATTTATGATTTTTAACATATAAAGTATTAAGGTTTTACTTAAAAAAGTAAATAATTATGAGTTTACTGATGAAATTGGGTATTGATATTCATATCATTACACTATGAGGTTCCATTTGTAAAGTAAAGCTACCTGGTATTTGATTTAATTTACGCTATATTTAGGTGTGGGAGCTATACCTTTATTGTACTTAACATAGGTAATGGAGAACGGCGAACTGTAAGCCCCAAAGCAACGAAGGGTTTGGGAAAACGCAAAAATTAGAATGAGTTAATAGAGTAGGTACATACCTATCATTTTCATTATCGTTTTCTTCATGTACTGTGTCCATGTCCGTGACTGTGACGCTCGGCCGTCCTTCGTCCAACAGACCGCTGCCGCCTCGCTTGCTCGGACTCATCTGAACAACACACCAAAACAACTCACTAATCATCGTCATAATACAGCTGTTACAATTTTCATTAAGTCTCACTTTGAAGGAATTTGGAAGTGACGTCACACCTAATTTTCCGCATCGCCCGTATGACATCATTTTAATTTGCTACTTATTGGTGTTTACATTACACAATATTTAACAAGATGATTAAAATACAGGATCTACGCTTACAATTAATAAGAATAAAGAAGACGATAATGAAACATTAATACCTATATTCACCATTACATCTACTCTCTAATCAATGTGGTCTATGTAATTATTTTTACAAGAATATAGATGAAACAAAAAATGCCTAAAAGAAATGGTTTTGATAATCACTAAAAAATTAAATATAATCATATAAAAATATAAATTATTTTATGTGGAAACGATTTTCATTTGTTTACCTGTCTATCGCTAAATGCTTGCTAGATTTCTTTCTGGAATATTTATTCATTGCCCTAATCTCCGCCGAAACTCTGGGGCGCTCAGAGCAGATAATTGAATTGACACGGCACATCCAAATTGCTTCCAGTAAATGTTTTTATTTTATTTTCCCATTTTTTTTCGTCTCGCGTCTTTCTGAAGCCCCAGTTGGCTACAGAGGCGGCCCGCAAGCGAATGAGCATGTAAAACAAGGTATGCGCCTTTGTTTATAGGGGATGAGTCAGAACAAAACCTATAAATAAAATTGAACTACTTCAGTGTGTACTGTAAATATAGTTTAATCATCTAATGTCTTCATTTTATGTCAAGGGGCTTATTCCACAATTGCCTCTTGATACTGTCAACGGTGTGATCTTATCGATGGTATCGGTATACGACAGTCTACGAGGGCTGACACTTTTTATGACGTGAACACTGTATGTGCATTTTGAATAATGATTAAGTACGACTATGTTAGAATTTTATGCGCAAGGTTTATAATTGTCTTTTAGAAATTGTTGATCTACATAAAGTAGAAAATTCTGTTCATGAAACTATATTTAAAAATACTAAACATGGATTTTTGAACGAAAAAAATATATAAAAACTTTAGATTAATATAACAAATTAGTTGTATAAGAAAATCACGTTCAAAGACTCAAATCATTATTTCGTTATTTTTTACTCATTGTAATTGTAAAATAAGAAATGTGTACCTAGTCCTCAACATTCGATTTTATATTTTCCGATACCAAGTACAAAATACTTTTAATGTATACAAAGAGTGAGATTAAAGAGTAAGTTTGTTTGTCTTGCGTCCGCCGGGCGGTCCGCTCTAAGGTTGTTAGGTTGTTGAATAAGTTTCTGAATTAAGAGAACTGAAAGTTTTCTCATCTCGAGATTACAGCAAAGTGTTTACCGTTTGGCTGTAGACGCGGCCGCGACTCTGTCTGGCCCGCACTACCGCCTCGCGCCGCGCTGTCTCACACTTATGTTACAATGTCTATGAACCTATCTCTCCTTTATAACCACTAAGGATCTTAATTGGTTTTCAAATTGAAAATATAATTAGTTTCTAAATCTATTTTAAAACAATGTTGTTTTTGTATCTCAATATATTTTTGTGTAGAGGTATTAACTATGTTGCGTACCTGTAAGTAATGTTTTTAAATTTTTTCGTCGACTTTTTTTAAAGTATCGATGTAAGCACGTCACTAGCATTAAGATTCTTGATATTTTCATAAAATATTTGCGTGAGTGTACAGCACCTGATGCTCGGCGTCGTGGCTGCACCAAACTTTCTGTGATTTACGCAAACAAAGTGTTGTTGGCAAATATTGAGCAAAAAGTGGCTACTTGGGCATGTTGGACTTACTTCAAGTTTATTAAGTTACATTGTAAGTTTCAGTTATTTTCCCTAAAATTTATACAGTAAAAAAATAAAAATTGTTACGCAATTTGTTTCCCGTGATTTTATGGCTTTACCAAGAACAAAATCATTTTTAATAATGTACACAATTACTTAATATAGTTGATGCCTGCGACTCCATTTGCGTGTTATTGGAAATACGAAGGTTAAGGTTATTAAATTTTCTCAAATTGTCGTCTTCCACAATTCGGATGATTTAGTCGGTCTAAAATGGTTCTGTATCAGGTGTTAGAGTTTAGCTAAGTTGTAATGGTTCGATATCAGCTGTACCAGATTTCAAAATTAATTAGTTATGTTAGAAAGGCATAAGAGCTATACAACAAAAAAACTTTTATTCAAATTCAGTAGTTCCGGAGATTAGCGTGTACAAACAAACATACAAACAGAGAGATTTTTTTTTCAAATTCATGCTCGGTTACTATTTTATATCGTTATAATTTTTTTTTGAAATGTACTCAATGTTCAGACTTAAATTTTTTACTTTTTATTATATGTATAATTAATGACTAAGAAATTATAATAAAAATTTCTATTAATAACTACTAAGATGCAGGTGATTGCGTCTATGTGATTCAAAAGAAATACCTATGCGTAAGACTTTTTAATATCCTGAAATATGAATGGCGGTTCGCTTTGATGAATAAATATTTTGGGAAATGTCTTTGACTGAAGGAAAATACTAACTATCCCCAATAAGACGTGAGAACAGTTTTATACTTAAAACGTTCTCTTACAATTTATAAGTTGCTACATGGTACTCGTAATATTTATTTCCAATATTATATAGACTTTACAAACAGCCTGTCTGCCTGTTTGGTTTGTAGAACGTAAAATATGCAAATTGAAACAGATCACGACGCATAGTGCTAACAAATGCAGAGTACTCTATCTTTTTGTGTACTCAACTTATCCGTTTGTATCAATTTCATCCACTACTCAAATACGATGTCTACAAGTGCATCTAAGTAAATATTTAGTTCCTCATTTCCACATACATTTTTGTCTTAAAACAGCGAAACTTATTTTAAAACATTTTTCAAGAAAATCTTCTAATTTAAGTTTATTTAATCAACCATACCCTCATAAATGAGCCTTTTGTAATAGATATAATAATTTTTATTTTGGACAACTTGATCCATAAGAGTTAGTAACAGTTTATTTTATAATGTAATGTTAATAATATATAAACAAAACTGACTTATAATATTAACTTTATAAACAAAAAATAAAGAGATAGCAGCCGTCGATATCTGATATTTTTGTTTGACTCAAAACTCTTTATCTTGAAAAGGAGTGTAGGGTCCTTTTTTGAAACCCCTTTTATTTATTTGCTTTCAGTTATGTATAGACCGAGGGCCCTGCAAGGGAAAAAATAGGAAATTCTTTTTAATTCTAAACGGATTTGATTTCAAACTTTCTAAAACTTCGTTCATGTATAAATTTGTTAGTTATTTTGTTAATATACTAAGGTAAATTTGATAGTTTTTTTACAATGAAGAATTTATTTCACATGTAAGTTATTGTTTTAATTATATGAAAATTTTTATTGTACTGTTAGCGCCTTGTTTAATCGTGCTTAAACAAATTGTATTTTTTTAAACCTTTTTAAAAAGTAAAAGTAAGATAAAAGTTTAAAGTGACTTACCTTCGTATTTTATATGTATTCCTTGATGCCCAAGTTCCAGTATATCAGGAGACCACCATCTTCGACGACTGTCTTGTCGAATTTTGGCGTTTTGTCCCGTCGTCGCGCGAGTGCTAATGGTGGTATTAATTTAGATCGCACGACTGTTGTTCGGTATATGTGGCGTGATTGTGTAGGTTTGAAGGAAATTTTATGAAAATTGTAGTACAAACGGACCATTATTTTTTTTGTTTGTTGTCTGAAAAGGTTATTTTTAACTTATAGTTAAAGTTAACAATAATTTTCGTCCGCGTATACAGTGTATACCTTATGCCATCCTCAGTGTTCATATCCATATGTTTGAGATTTTTTTTGGAAAGTCAGTAAATTGTGAAGATATAACAAATAATACATACATACATACATTTTTCCCTAGGTTGCTTGATTTATTATAAAGCACCGTGTGCTAGATTTAGATATTTCACAAATTTAGAAAAAATTGGATGTAAAATTAATTGCGTTTACCTTCTATTATTTTTTCTAGCTAACATCTGAATGTGATGGACATGCAGAGTAGAGTGGTTTCAAAGGTGCTAGTTTTTCTAGTTCGTGTGCTGGACGTGATCAAAGAGCTTTTCTGTTGGTGGCGGCGTTTGTGCGTCGCTCTAAGCTGGTGTGAGCGGCAGGGTCTGCACACCCCGTGATTGAAAATGTCCTGGGTACAACCGGTCAAAGCAGGCTTTGGGCTTTGATGATTTGTTTTAGATTTAATAGCGTTTACTTTTAAAGCATATTTTTCCTTACAAGAATAATTTCAAAATGTTACCTTATTAATTTACATAATAGAATTTATGTTTGTGCTGTTATGAAATGATGGAGATAAATTGTTATAACTTTCTAGCACTATTCATCTTATGGCGAAAATGCTAAGTTAGAAAAGGTATTAACTAAATAAACTAAACGTAATAATTATAATAACATTAATGAATTAATTAGGATTGCCCTTTTTGCGGGCATTCATGGCTCAGCTTTGCGTAAACATTTTCTAAGCGACACAAAGGGAGGCGCGCTGATGCCGCGTGAAATTATGTTCCGTAAAATGAAGTTGAAATTTTTTTATTCTCCTTTGACGTTCAAAGTTGGCGGAGTTAATTCAATTTATTGTCTCTCTTAAAACGAGACTCCACCGTAATGTTATTTATAGGGTTCACCTACGGCTTGTTGACATGCCCCAAAAAGCGAGTGCAGGAGCGCACCGGCTAAGTGATTCGATACACGTTCAATATGTTTCATTAGGCGGCTCGCTGCTCGCTTATTGAATAACGCGGAGGCAGCGCGCGCGCCGCACGGCAACGCAACCTCTGTTCGCTCCACTCAATTCTTACATAATCAGTTTTTCCGACTCGGTAATGGTATACACTCCATTTACGGGTCTGGGAAAGCAGCCTCAAATAAATGTTCTGGTATAACAAAGGCGTACAATCAAAACTCTTTAAGGGTATATCTTTTTGAGGCACTGGTTCTTACGTTAGTAATTTATGTTGATATTGGCCGAAACTGTTTCATTTACTGACTTTAAGTTCCACATTATCTATACATATAATAAAACAGTAAAAATGTTTTGTCTGTACATTTAGTATTTTTGACTGAAATGGATAGAGGGACACTTAGAATGAATAAAAGAAAGCAAATTTTTTTTTTAATTTTTTTGTCTGTGTCTGTATGTATGATTACGCTTATCTCCGAAAGTACTTCACCAATTGTTTTGATTTAACTCAGAAAAACATTTAAAGTTTGTTTCATCAAAATCGGTTCACTAAAAAAAAGTTATCGTCATTTGAATAAACTCAAGGCATGAGTTTGCCTACAAATTCGAAATTTACGCAGACGAAGTTGCGGGCAACAGCTAGTAATAAAATAAAACGACAAGAAATATCTTCTAAAAAATTACTCCGTTTTTTAAACTTTCATTTCATTCCAGTCTAAAAAGAACAAATTTGAAAATGTAATGTTTATAAATATCTCATTAAAAAAAAGTTACATTTGTACATTATGCTGTGACGTAAACGTCTTGCTTGAAAAATATGACTGGAAATACTGGTATTATCCCCAGACAGCAACAGGGAAAGACAGTAAGTCATAACAAAACGCACAGTAAGATCCGACGTTGCAAACTCGGTTACAGGAATGTTTCCTTCCTGCGGCGTCGAATGCGGAACGATTCTGAGGAGGAACCTTCTTCTCGAACGTTGTCTATGTCCGCTCTCACCGGAAATGGTAATTACCGCCTAATCTCGCCCCGAGCGATGGCGGGCGACGTCCGGATATGAACTTCCGTTATGAACAATTTAGCGCGCGAAATTGGACGACGGCATGCTCTGCATTCAGCCTATCGTAGGTGAATCAGGTGATATGGCCTTAAAATATGAGTTGAACAGAACCTGAGCTTTTTAGGGTCCCGTAGCGAATATTTGAATATTTTGTCCTTGGCTTACAGGTTTGAAAAAAGGTATTGGTGATTTTCATGACAAATAAACCATACAATTAAATCATCAATAAAATAATTGGAAAAATGCTGGACTAAATTAGACTAAAATCCACCCATAAAATTTATGGACTCTAGGTAACAAACTGTTTGACTCTCAAAACATACAGACAACATATAGACAAACATATAGAGTCCTTTTGGACTTCATAAACTTTTTTAACTATCAATTATTTGAAAATATAAGAAATTTATTTCTTGTAGAACAAATTTGGGGCAGAATAAAAGAAAATACCAATAAAAGTAACATTAAAAAAAAAATATTTGAGTTAATTTCAGTAATAATCCATTGTGTTTGTTTAATATGTGGTATCGCATCTGTGTTCCACTTAATTCGTGACACGGAATACACGTGCGCGTGCACTCGTTGGACCCCATTCACAGATGCGGTGTGCACCCGCGAATAACTAAAACTCGCCCCTGTATGCCAGTCCTATGATGCCTTTTAAAAGGGCAATCTGTACGAAATTGCATTTTTATTCAATTTAAAAAGTTAAGTGCGGAAAATTTCGCTCAGTCTAAATCGTTTAACGAATATTCAAAAAACTGTGTGTTAACTTTCTTGTGTTGTATTAACAAATGTTAAAATTGTTATGGAATTTGCTTGAGTAGGTTTGCTAGGGCATACCTCCAAAAAGCTTTTTTATAATTCTCGTAGTTTGGTTATGGGAGTAGAGGAGATCTCCTTATAACTACATACTTGCACAAAGCTGCAGGTGAGTGCGATTGTTGGTATAATGTAGTGTTACAAGTCTTTATTTATTTAACTTTATTTGTATACAATCTTAACAATGTTGACAAAAGGTTAAATCAATTAATTTGAGGTGGGTAACATTTATTACGCGAATGATTAATTTCCAATTTCATCATCAAGCCTTATAGCTGAACGTGACCTTTCAGTCATTTGAAGATTGTTGGCTGAATCTACTCCGTAAGGGGTAAATACATGATTATATATATGTCAGATGTAAAGTGTATAGTTTTTTAGTGGATTCAAGTTTTTAGTTTGTATTCTATCATTGCTACTGCACTGTTTTAAATAAAAATAACAATTTACTATCCTACTGCAAGATGGTTTATGATTTTACCATTTGCTCGTTTAGTCATGCATATTTAAATGAAGAACCTTATTATATTGTAAAAAAGCAGCAAATAATCGGTATTTAAGAGTTTATCGCTAGATATAAGTATGAAGATGTAGTAACAGGTATAGAAAATGGTAAGTTAAGATGGTTTGATCAGTGAAGAGGATGGATGAAAGCAGGTTGACTAAGCAAATATACAAAGAGAGCGTGGAGGGATAGGTTGGAGTGGGAAGGCCTAGAAGAACGTTATTTGATCAAATACCTAAAGGACGACCTGGCTAAGGGTCAGGTCAAGAATAACCGAAACCGCCGAGCTTGCATGAAGAGAGTTATGAATGTGGATGAAGCGAAAGAAGTATGCAGAGATCGTGGCATATGGTGTGATGAAGTCACTGCCTACCCCTCCGGGAAAAAGCGATTTTTAGATTTGTTTTTGTATGTATACAAAGAGAGCGTGGAGGGATAGGTTGGAGTGGGAAGGCCTAGAAGAACGTTATTTGATCAAATACCTAAAGGACGACCTGGCTAAGGGTCAGGTCAAGAATAACCGAAACCGCCGAGCTTGCATGAAGAGAGTTATGAATGTGGATGAAGCGAAAGAAGTATGCAGAGATCGTGGCATATGGTGTGATGAAGTCACTGCCTACCCCTCCGGGAAAAAGCGATTTTTAGATTTGTTTTTGTATGTATGAACGTACGTAGGTATGCAGGTATTAGGGCGGCGTTTCCTATTATCACAGCGATTGACTTGCGGTTGGTCATAGAACAAGAAATACCGCGCCGGGATTGCTTTCGTGATCGGCGGGTAGGCGATTGCTGTATAAGCCTTTTCGTCAGTAGTGCCCATCCCAGGTCTATTATTATCAGTAGATTTTTATAAAGAATAGTTAACGTTAGTTTACGTACCTATATGTAATTTTTTTATACTTGATGTTCAACTTTAATTCTATGACATACGTATGCTCAGACAGAAATGCTAAATACCTATTTAGTTTATAATGTGTCGTTGTGCAGGTTTGGACTCAATTGTCACATTCTGGTATTAGGCATTATGATAGTGAAATGATGCGTACTGGTAGATGCAAATGATGATCACAGTTGGCGAAGGCTAATGATGGCCATTCATCGTGATCTGCATTGATACAGAGCCATTATTGCTGGGACCACAAGGCTGGCCGCCGTCAGCTATTTGTCAATGTGAGACTGAACTGATAGCTGTCTAAGTCTCATGATCGTACATAATCACAGACCAATCAGACTTCAGTAATTGATACAGTACTGCGCCTAATATGCATTGTTACATTTCAATAGATTCTGTTCTATTGCAAGTTAAACACTATTATGGAACCAATAATCCGGGAAACACAATTAACGCTTTAATAGCCATATAACTGAACTGGTGTGGATTAAAATATTTTAGTATTTAAGTCAGTATCACGAATGAAATCCGGTTTGCACGCAGCATACGAGACATGACGTTAATAAAACGTCAGATGCCGCGTATATAATTAACTTACGGCGATACCAGCGAACAGCCCGGCCCAGAATGAGTGCGGATGGCACCGCTCGAAATGCAATGAAATCGTGGAAAAATGATTTGGATATTCAGAAAGCGAGAAACGAATGGCCGGCCGGTTATTGTCGACTCATACAGCCTCCAAATGGACTGCGCTCGTTCAATTTCGATACTTTTACAACACAATAGATGGGAGTAAGGCGTGCTCGCTCACCTGTCAAATTAAAAAAAATCACTTGCATATTCAAAATAAACTAAAGGCTCTATTGACATTCGGGATATGTGCAATATGGGATCTCAATTCCGTTTTTGTTTTCCCTGCCATCCAATTTTAACCTTAATGGGATTTCAATAGTGAGATAATAGAAATTGGGAATCAATATTGAACAATACCTAAGTTTTTTTTAAAATCTTTTGCTCCATTTTCGTTCGTTCGTAGAAAATATCATTTATGTCTGATTAAGTCTACGCACTACAACAATTGTCCTTGGACGGAACACAATATTTTTAGTACGAACATTCGACCTTTAGCCAATTTTGCCTTATGTGTTAATTCTCATATTATAGGTACTGATTGATAGCTTTGTTTTGTTCAATTAATATTCTTATAAAAGCATACCTTATTCTTAGACAACGTTTTGTACATTTCTTTTTACTCAGAAGTTATATTACGTCTCCAGCAGATACCTAAACTTTGAAGTCAGCAGCTGTATTGAAAAATATTTGATTTTGTGGGATTTGCGGTGGACACGTGAACTAAGTTTCGGACCAAATCTTATTAATTTTGTTGTTTTTTATTTAAATTTTGATGACTCTTACAAGGGTTAAGCTGTAAAAATCCACCCTTTCCATGTTATATGCCTAATGAAGATAAATAAATAAAGGGATCAAACGTACAGGGTTTGGATTGCAAGCCAACGTTTGATTACAGTTAGCAAAATTTTATATCGAAAATTAGAAATTTTACTTTTATAGGTTAAAAATGATTTTCTTCTTAAACAAAGTTTTAGTTGCATAATTATACTGAAAATTTGTTAATGATAAAATAAATAAATATATACGGGTCAAATTACACAGATTTACACAATTAGCCTCGATGTAAGTTCGAGACTTGTGTTACGAGGTACTTACTCAACGATACTATATTTTGTAATAAATACTGATATAGATAAACATCCAAGACCCAGGCCAATAAGAAAAAGTTAAGCAAACATGAAAATCCTTAAATCTGTACAATATCTATAAAATAGAATGCCTTTGTCAGCTGTACCTGTTATGACGTATTGTTGAGATTGGTTTGTGGTGAAATTAGATAATCATTAGTTAATACCGAATATAAATATATATAAATGAATATATACGGGATAAAATACACAGATTAAGTTAGCCTCGAAGTAAGTTCGAAACTTGTGCTACGAGATACTAACTCAACGATACTATATTTTATAATAAATACTTATATAGATAAACATCCAAGACCCAGGCCAATCAGAAAAAGTTATTTTCTCATCATCCCCTGACCGGTATTCGAACCCGGAATCCCCGGTGTCACAGACAAGAGTACTACCATTGCGCCACAGAGGCCGTAAGTTTCTTTCTCAGTTCAAATTAGTTTCATATTAGTTTGCTTTTAGCAGTTCAAATATTTCTCAGTTGTAAATTAATTCTTTTTAACTAATAATATTGAATCAATTTAGTAATTTTTATCTTAAAAACGTTCTTGTCGTTTGTGATTCACACACGCAGTCTCAAAATACGGTTTGATCTCGATTTCTAAGTTAATGAGGCCGAAAAAAGAGTATGATGCACAGGTTAAATTTCAAATCCTACCACAGCTATATATCAAAAGGGCATATTACATCGATCAATATTATAACGATCCTAATATCGCGATACCGCAAGTATTGAAGTGGGCTTATAGTGGGCTATTACACTGTCAATAATATCACCATCAGTAGGTACTGATTTGAAAGTACTCAAGCGAAGAAGTATTTACAATTACATTTATAATGGATAATATTAAATAGATGGCTATTGTGATAATTCCTGCAAGCGTTTTAAAATCTAGGCGCAGAAACGAAAACGTCTATTGCAAACTGAATCTCTATACACATTTAAATTTTATTTAGAAAATGATCATGGGCGACGACTTATGCATGTATACATACATTTAACCACGTTTATACTAGTACGTCATATACAAGCAGAATCCCAAGTTTATTAGCCTTTCCTTTGGTCGTCTTTTACGATATCCATGGGAAGATATGGCGTGGTCTTATTCCGTGTATCTGGAAGTGCCGGAAATCACGCGGCACTCTTTATATATTATATAAATATATATTATATAAAATAGTTAATTACCTACAATATGGGTATAATAAATACTTAAATTATTATATTCAATAAATTTAAATAATAATATTTAATAGTATTATTACCTTATTCTCTTTTAGGATGCGGTTACGGTCAGAATTCATCTGTCCGAAGTTCATGTTGTTTTGAGTTATGGAATTTGCATTATTATGCAAGAAAATCTTTTTGCGCAAGAAGAAGTAGAAATGAGAAGTATTTAATCAAGCACAGATTTTTGAAGTCTGCTAAACATATTCTATTGATACTTACTGCACATTTTAACCGACCAAAATACTTCAGACTCATGGTTACAGGCGTACCCTAGCCAGGTACAAGGATAGAGGGCGAGATTCTAATTTAAGGCTAAGTTAGAAATATCAGAAATGTTAAATTATTGAAGTAACTACAGATATTTACAACAATTTTTTCCTTAGCGGTCGGTTTCAGTCTCGTCGGTTTGTCTTTCAATAAAACTATGTATGAATATTATAGTTAATTACCCATGGTCAAACAAGGCTACAAATAGGTTTCTTTTAACTTTCCAATATTCAATACTATAATAATGCTTGGTAGTGGATTCCGCGGAAAAAATAATAAAGATCTAAAGTAGTTCTAAAGTCTGTAATCCAGAACTGTATTTATTCACAAACTGATATTTTGAAAGATAGGAAAGATGTACTTAGTCTCTGCCTACCACTCTGGGAAAAAGGCGTGATTTTTATGTATAATGTAAGGAATCCAAAAATATTAACACCCTTCTTAATACACACTTTAAATAATTATGTTTGGAACAGAATCAGAAGCGGGAAGGGGAATCAGTATTCAGAAAGATTCTCGCTTCTTACCAGAAGGAACATCAAAATCAGTGTTTATGACAAACAAAAAACCAAGATAAATAGCTTTTTTCAAATCAAAGTGCAATAAAATGAAGGCTGGACTTCCTCAAGGCTCTGTATTGGGCCCAGTATCCTGACTATCTACATATATGTTCCCATGTGAGACGAAGTAACAATCGCCATAACAGCAGAGAAAAATAAATTAATTTCTTAACATATTTAAAGCATAGATTTCGGTAATCTTCCATATACATACTATATTTACGGCAATTCCAACATATCAATCACGTAAAGAATGCAAAACATTATTCTCAAATCGATTTTTTGTGTCTCGTGATTTATCATCAAAGACGAGATCTATAAGTACCTATCTAAAAATTTACACAGTAAAGGAAGAAAACTTAGGGAAACTACAAAACCATCCCAAGGAACCGTATGTTCTGTTGGGCGCCACTGTGACGTTTATTTTTATATTTTTACGGTATTTTTCATATTTTTATGACTGTGGGTTAGCGATAGACACGAGATTTAGTAGGTAGCCGCCTGAGGATAGCGAGTTACTTGGTGAGCGCTGAAGCAGACCAAAGGAAAAGTTATAAAGGATCCCCGGGCGGTGAAGAGGGGCACAGGTGTGATCACGGCGGCATGACGTCACAGCCAGGCCGTCAACATGCAATTACCAGAAGCGGTTTAAGCATTCGGACAAAGACTAGATGCTGTCGCTGGAGGGTAGAGTCGAAATAATATACTGAAATTCATCGCATCTGCTAAAAGCGCCTTATCGCTGATTGCAGATAAAAATCGCAAAGCCTAAAAATTGCTCTTTTATCTTGAAGTATCACCCTTCGCAGTCATTTCAAATGCCACTGCGGACACTATAGATTATATTACCTATACAGGCCAATACATAATAGAGTCCAATTGAGTACTGGTCGGTGTAGTGTCACCGTTAAATGTAGCACAGGTTATTTTTTCAAATTTATATCCTAATACTTTTTTTTATTACCTAAGTTTGTTTTATGTAAATACTTGCTATCTTACCCGCAGCTTCGCTCGCGCGGATTTAGCGCTACCTACACGCGTGAATTTAGCGCCACATACATGCGCGAATAAATCGCCACCTAAAGAGAATACAGGTTTTTCGCAAATCTCGCGGGAACTGTACTTTTTACCGGGATGAGAAGTATCCTATGTCTATCTCCAGACTCTTCATTATTAATACGCAAAAAACAAGAAGATTAGCTCAGTATCTACTGAAACGCGTGAAGAGATAACAAACTTACTTTGGCATTTCTAAAATGACTTAGGATATTCAATTATTGTACAGAAATTTCTTTTAGTTGGATTGAAAAGAAAGTTAGATTTATTTTATGTATGTAGGTATTTTATTAGATTTTTGTTATGTACGTTAGATCCTTCAAACAAAATCAAGTTTAACAAGGCCATTACAAATCATGATAATTAAGCTTAATAACAATGTTCATACTTGGACATAAGTTTTGTACCTGACTTGAGGTTAAAATTAAATTAAGCACCTAATTTGGACCTAGATAACATTTGTAAGACGCTAGTACAAGTTTGAGCGCTTTAAAGCAAGGTAAGTAATACCCAAATAAGGTTGGCCAAAGGAACAAAAAATTTCCAAGCTTTATAGAAAATGATCATAAAAATATATCACGTGCCGTGTGGTTCCCGGCACCAATACAAAAAAGAATAGGACCACTCCATCTCTTTCCCATGGATGTCGTAAAAGGCGACTAAGGGATAGGCTTACAAACTTGAGATTCTTTTTTTTAGGCGATAGGCTAGCAACTTGTCACTATTCGAATCTCAATTCTATCTTAAAGCCAAATAGCTGAACGTGGCCTATCAGTCCGCTCAGGACTGTTGGCTCTGTCTACCCCACAAGGGATATAGACGTGATTATATGTATGTATGTGTGTATGTAAATATATCACATACATACAGATATTACTATCCCTTACGGATATCCTTATCCCTTACGGATCACACAGAGTCCAATGCTTATAAGAAGATTCACAGGTTAATATGTATTTTTGAGAAGGGAAGCAGCTGGCATTCACACACACACACACACACACACCCACACTATATTTTCTTCTTTACCTTTCTTCACTACCAGACCTACTTGAAAAAAGAAAATATATTTATTTAAAAACCGAGAACAAGTACATTTAGAAAACTTAGGATAATGATGACACCTGCAGAAATTGCAGATGTCAACTCCCACCTCAGTAATAACATTCATAATTTGTTTCCATATCTAAGTGAAAAATTTAGGTGCAATTAATATTTTTTTTTATTATATTACAATATTAATACCCACGTATGTATCACAATCTTTAAAAATTTTCAACTATAAAATTCTCATATACCTACCTAGACAAAATTAATTAAACGATGACATAAGTTCGAGTGCTTCAAGTCAGGAATAGGATGCAGCTGGACGCAATCGTGTGGCCGAGGCGGTGTGTTCTCCGCACATTTTGCAGGTTTCGTCGACAACGAACCGAGCTGCACGGTTACATCGTCCCGAAACCCGAATCATGTGCGGATTCTTCTTTCTTCAATACTTCTTCATTTTAGAGGCTTCTTCATTCATGTTTTCTTTACCTTTTTCATTTAAAAACTTTACACAGTTTATAGAAAAAAAGGCTCATTTGTAGATTTTTTTTTCTTCATATTTCCTAATTTTGAGGCTTCTTTGTTCAATTTTGTTTGCTCCCATTATATTTTAAGACTAAGGTAGATACGCATTTAAAAAGAAAAAACATACATTTGTAAAAAAATTATAAGGTATATATATACATATATATATATATATATATAAAATAAATAAACTTTACACGAAATGAGTTACGAGTATGATGAGTCTTAAAAAGTCTTTACGTTATTTTAATTATGAAATGGACGACAATTAATTAATTAGGTGGTGTCCTTGGTTCGCAAACAGCCGGCGTGTCGACTGCCGACAGCCCACTTTCTCGTCACCAAGCTGAGGTCGAGGCTTCTATTGTATAACAACAATTTAAAAGTACCTGTAAATAATAGAAAGTACATAATTAATGTTTTATTGTAAAGTAATTTTTTTTTATATTATCTATTCAACACATTTAAGGGTTTCATAGAAAACATTGTTCCTTATGCATATAGAGCGAGCATTCAATTTTTTTATTAAACAAACAGACCATACATAAAAGAAAACTATTGTACTCGCATGAACAGCAATAAGAATCAACAGAAAAAAAAAATTCTTGTCTTCGTATTCCCCTATTAGCACACGTTTAAGCTTTCCCTCTTAGTAAACTGATGACCAATTGTTCGTTCTCCCATAACGGGAGTTGCTAAAAGTTTTCTCATTTATTCAGTGCTCATATGTCAAGCAAGAGTGGAGTAGCGGGCGCGGCGTGGAGCGCGGAGGAGCGGGGAGGGAGGGGGACTCGTTCCGGCGGCGTGATAAGGCGGGCGGCTATTGTCGCGGCGTCGGCGCACGTTTCCTCCGCTGCCTTCGAGCCTACCGCATTGTTCCCTCTGGTAATGAACAAACTTATTCCCGAGGCTAATGCTACAAATACGCCGCCGACTGCCGAATTCACTCACTTTAAACTTATCTCACCGAATTGTCACGGCGGCGCCTGTGTCACACAATGCTTTGATAGTCTGCTACCCATCGGCCCAGTTTTGTTTGAATAGCGTTAGTATCGGGTGTGTACTCATATTAGGACAATTTAGGAGGGTTGTTTGACGAAGGACCCGCATTCTATTAAGACATACCGAAGTTAATGTTAGCTACGAGGTTCGCTATAATTAATGTCATGTTTGTTTTGTTACCCGTTTAGAACGACCAATTTGGCTGATTGATTCAATTAGCTCAATATATGTTTTATGTCGTGTGCTTTTTGGATTCTGTCATCTGGTGGACGCTCTAGGTGATGACTTTAGGATAAAATCCTGCAAATTTGTACACATTAAATCCTGATGTACGTGTCAAGCAGGCAACCGACTTTACCAAAACATGTAAAATGGTACTCAAATGCTGCAAAATAAAACAATCGTGTAAAATGTACAATAATACAAATAATTTAGTTCAGAGAATAGATATAATACCCTATATTATTTCGATTACTATGGTACAGAGCTCGTTTTATGTACGTAATCAGAGAATTCCGAGAACAGACTTTATAATTGGCATTGACAGGTATCTACTATGAACAGTTAATTGCCGGTATAAAATTTCAATAAATAAATCCAGATCGAATGAAGGCAAACTCGATACTCTATTTTGTATTAAGATAAATTTATTTTCGGTAATAATTTTAAACATCAATTATCTACTTTTAAAATACTCTTGCTGTAAAGTTATTTAGTGAAAAATAAATAGATGCAGACCATCTAGGATATCGTAAGGATTTTAGAAAATCAACTAAATATAATCAAATACGCTCATTTCACAATAAGTGCACATTTTAACAAATTATATATGAAAAACATAACGTAATTAAACTTATACAGATCTTCATAATCGGCCAAGTGTATGAGGATCATCGACGAAGCGTGAGATGTAAGTAAGAATTTCTAGTCGCTGACGTGTATGACACCTATGTATGTTTTAAGGTAAGATGACAGAATATATATTAGTACTAGAAGCAGATCTCGTTCCCAGCTGTACCCACGTTCTCGGAGGCTCGAAGCCTCCCCATCTTTTCGCTCCGTATTATGCATTCTCCGTGGCGCCAAAATTTCTTATTCATTCGAATACATTCAAAAATTTCGTATAGTAGCGCTCTTTATTCAATAGCGAAAAAATTCGAGACGACCCGGCAATAACTCTGAAGGGAGAAAATCGCATTTCGATCGAAAGAGGGCAAATCTTTTATGTAATATGAGATTGTCATCGCGATTATTACAGGCAAATAGAATACGCCGGATCAGTAAGTAGGTTATCTTCCTGCTTCCTTTGCCCGGACCACTTTATTGCATGTTGAAAGCATTTCCGCTTTAACAGACTTCCGATCATTGGGTGGTTTCACAATAGAAAATCAATTTAAATTATAGGCAGCAGTTCATACAATACATTTTAGGTTTCTCTATATGCCGAAAATGTCTGCCATTACCTTATTAATTAGGTAAGTAAATAAGTAAAAAACTTATTAAAATAAAATGCATAAACACGTATCTTCAAATTTACAATTAATCTTATCACTCAAGGTTTCAAAAAGCATTAACGTGGACTGGAAAAATATTGAATTCGTAACATTACTTATATGAAATACACGACATTCGTAGCGATTTTATCAAAAAATATAATTCAAAACTTTTGTCGAGGGGTGACATCAATTTGCGCGGAATTTTCTCTCGCAGTGAGTCGAATTACTCCCAAACAAATGCCTGTCACTGGGTTGTTATCATCAAAGTTTATAAGAAAACTGAATGTCACGCTGCAAAACTTCCTAACTATGGATTCAATGAACACTTGTCTGCAATTTGGTGTATTTTTTTCTTTATTGAAGAATGAAACATTTCCTTTTTATCATTGTAGCTACATAAATATTTTTAATGTACTGTTAATTGACGTGATAACCAATTACTATTTCACTTCTCTTGAATCTGTAGATATGCACCCACCGGAGTGGTACATGAACTTTTATAAGTGGCCCTGTACCTGCCGCCTCGTAAAGGGTAAAAGTAATAACTAGCCTGGAATTAAGTGAACTGTTGAGAACGCGTCTTGTGTATCGTAGCTAACCTTAATTGCAACTCGACGCTATGCACCTGTAGGCGAGATGCAACAGTTTGAGGCAGACGCAGATGTGCGGAAAAATCAGAGATTATTAGCCGAGTCTTGCAATGCGACGCGCCTCGCGTTAGCGACATATTCATATTTAAATGTCATGTTGCAACAAGTCGATGCTAACTCATGCGTATTAACAGTACAACGATTTATTATAGCATGAAAAGGGTTTTCTGAAGGCGCTTGTTAGTTAAATTTTCTTTAAAAGTTAATCATGGAATACGCTTATGCGATTTTATGATTTCAAAATTTTTTGTTAAGTATGTTGCTGAAGCAATGTTCATTAATAAATAAGTGTTCGTCATAATTTTTATATACCAGTTTTTAAGTACGACCAAGCCTTTACATATCTAATAAAACCGCATTCATATCGGAGTAACAGTATTCAAGTGATGCGAGTACAAACATACAGACAGACTGACTGACAGACAGGAATTCTAAAAATCTAATTTTTAGCTTCTAATGGTTTTATATACATAGATCCTGTAGCGGGAGCGATGATTCGGCTCGACCGCCACCAATGGGAAGATCTTCCGCCAGGCTAGGTGTTATGCCTGGGGAACCGCGGCTCTAACGATGTTGCGTCGGAGGTTGTATATATAGCTCCAATCCATGAAATCTTTGGAATCGAGATTTAGATTCTTCGCTGCTATTGGTTGAGCGCGTCAATTTCTTCGCGATGATTGACAGTATCTAGTTGTTTGATTGGATGTTGTGACGAGTGGCGTAGAGATGTCGCTACAGATGCCATATCGATTTTTTGCAAATATCTTTTAAGTACAGACATTGGTCGTTTACTATTTTATTATATGGAGTGTGGATATAGATGAAATTATATGGATTAAGATGTATATAAGAAATAGCAAAGTTATAATAAACGACTTAAAATACCGTTTAAAATGAAGGGGAACATCGATCCTACAACAAAGCATCGTTCGACAGCGGAGTATTATAAAAGTTTAAATTTCTGGTACAATATCAGCGGCTTTCAACCACAATGAGCACCGCGTTTCATCGGTACACAATCAAAACGAGTTACAAAATTACAAAGACTAAAAGGATCCTCTCTTAAATTTCCCAACTACAATACAAAGGGATAAAAATGTTGGTTGCAATTTTGCGGAGAGTCGCCGACTCAATCCGGCCGCGCCGCGCCGCGCCGGGGAGCTAAACCGAATTTATGGTTTGAAAATTAAACTTAAATTGGATATTGCCGAGTTATTTTTAAGCATTTGCATTTAGTGATTAATTACGCCGTGATAAATTTGATGGTAATTTTATAGAGGGTCTTGAAATTAAATCACTCAATTTTGGATTAAGTGAATTTGAAATATTTTGGACGCAATATGAGCACAACGAAAAAATAATTATTTGAGGGTGTATACGAGTAAACAAGACAAATTTTTATTTAAACATTACATCTCCAGGTGTGACGCAAATTGCAAGTTCTATTGTATTCTACCTACATTTTACTGTTTTTTCCGTTTTTGTGGTAATTCAAGGTGCATTTCCCATATAACACACATTATTGTTGCCTGTGTGTTGTATGTCAGTGGGCCAATAATGGAAGAGTTTAAGTATACTAATGAGATGGCTGGTGAGAGAAAAACAAATTTATATAATGGTATCTATTGGAGCATGTAGGGCGCTCACAAATAGGCCTGAGCCCGACGCAGTTCAAAGCAGCCACGTGCGGCGTGCGGTCAGCCTCGCTGCACCCACTGACGTATACACTGAAAATGCCGAAAGTACAGATAGATAGTACAGATATCAGGAGTAATAAAGTAATAAATAAGAAATTCCTAAATCTGAGATAAACTTTTTCGTTGAGACATCTTTTCCGCTAATACAAAGCATCTTAGGTTATTTATCTATCCTATGGCTTTCAAGTAAGCCATAGCATCTTCAGCCAATTTTTTGAAATACTCCTTTTTCAATAGCACGCTGATTGGTCGCACCAGTTTCATTTTGTGCCATAGATATGCACACATATGTCCCCTTATAAGTTTGACCTAGTGCATTATCCAGGCTTTGACTTATCAACTTAATATTCGTGTCTGACGTTTAAATTAAATTAAAACATGTATATAAAAAAGGCACAGTCAAGAAACAACATGTCGGTTGCATAGCCAGATAGATAGGTTTAGGGTTTACAGAATATACATACACTTGTATAATAAAATATTAATTGACTTAGTACCGATACTGAAGAGATATAAAAAATTAGTGGAAGCTTTTTTCTGTATATATTGTGTTTTCATTCATATGCAACCCAAGCCCACGCACTGTGACACAATGTTGTTCTGCCCGTGCATCTAATGAGAATTGTTTGCGGTTACAAGGTTTTGCAGTAAACTAATTTTATACCCAATAAATATTCTATCCCGCAATTGTAGGAAACAACATGTTAAAAAAGTAAGCTACCATAACTTTGCATAAACTCCATAAAATTTAACGTTATAAGAATTATTTTGGAATAAGATAAAATACGAATCGATTCGATTTTCAGTTCGATGAAAGAAAAGGAAATTGTTGAGATTACTTCTGAGTAAACGTGTTGACATTGCAAGCTTTTATCGCCCTTATAGGGGAGAAATCTTTGACACATATTTAAATAGGCAAACAATACAGCGTCGAAGACAAATATAGGAAAAAAGGGTGAATATGTGAAAATTACTTGAAAGTTTTTTCCATTTACATAATAGGATATTATTATGCAAAATCAATTTCAATCTTTTAAAGGATTGAAACAATATAGAATTTTACATGAGGTTCTTTCATGATATAATAAATTTATTTTTCTTTTGTTGCTTATTTATTTTATAGTAGGTATTAAGTTTTAATAAGAAAGAGTCCTCACAAACGTTACCCAAACTGGGGTTTTTGGTACAAAATTACAAACCCAAACTGAGGTCCAGTTTTTAGTAACATCTTTAAAGTAAATTTCGCAGATTTCCTCACTTTAATCCAAATATCGGCTTACAAAAATGAATTTCAGAAACAATCGTCGAACAAATCCTCTGTACAAACGAGTAACCGGAGCCGGGAAGATGACACGCCATATTTTAAGTATTGGAGGAAAGTCGACACGAAGACGACACCTAGTGGAGGAGACAGGTGTTCCCCCTTAGACCCCCTCTTTATTGATATTACGGTCGGCGCATTAACCACTCCACGCGTTGTGGATTGCCATTCACGTGAGGACCACTACAATAAAACTAGGATAGTGGATTGCGAACCAGAATAGAAACTAGATACCGGCTTGCTTAACTTTTTAAAAACAGGATCGTTTAGGTATCTTATACATTTCGTATCAACGTTTATCAAAGTTTTGATTCCATACAATATTTTTTCTTTTTGTCATGATACTTATCTTTGATAAATAGCAAAACAAATATATCTTGCCTTAAGATAAATATGTCTGCTACTACAATAAACCACCGGAATTGACAAACTCAAATGCAATTTCAAAAGGAAGCCAAAGGCAGAAGATCTAGCGAAATTCAAAGGTGATTGTCAGTGTAGAATCACAATGATATAGGGAACCATTTTGCAAAGGAGCTTATATTTTAAAGCCAGACGGTCATTGGCGACGATTGCCGTCTGTAATTGTGTCCGGTCCTCTTACCTCACGTCGGCTAACAAATATGCAGCATCCTAAGCCATTACTCTGTCGTTCACACAGAGCTCTAATTTTATTCATTGAGCAAGAAACCCTGCAGTCTATTATGTATAAGGCTAAATGGTATGTGGCGCGACTGCTTGTTCAGTGTCCAAGTTGGTTCCGGTATCACCAGGGATAAAAGTTTCCAGGGAGATGCCGTCTGACCGCGGATGCCACAACAACTGCCTAACTTACGAACAGTTTAATTAGTATAAAGTCAAGATGGTTCTGAACAAAGCCTTGAGAACATTGAACGAGAATAAAATGGCTTTTTATTATTTTTTAAATTGGTTATTTTTGTAAAAAATCGCAAAGAATTTCAAAAGTATGAGAACTCCTTTAAAAGTTAAGTAATTAAAGAAATTATGATTGAATTTACAGTTTATCACATTCCTTAACTCCAATTAGGTCATGCGGTGTATAGATAATTACATAAACTCCTAATACGTCAACATTGAGGATGAGTAGACAAATCGTAGTAGCTTTAATATCAGCATTGAAGTACTATTCAAGACTGTTATATTAAAACGCTGGCTTTGTTGAGCTAATAACTTGACTGTCTGATATTGTTAGGTACAAAGGTAGAAAATACGTTGAAAGTAGGTATTATTAACTTTAGCGCCGACTACAACCTATTCGGGATTTCCCTGTAAAGCCGCTCTCAATAGATGGCGTCTGGTAATAAGCTCAGCGATGGGCTATTACAGGCTACGAGAGAAATTCGTATCGTACAGGAGCCTACAGGGTATCAGTAGCGTGGAACTTTTATATACCCGCAGAAGATTGGAGCCTGCACACTCACGCTCACAATCGATTAGAGATGGCCGATCGTTTGCCAATAACAACAATTGTTTGTTTGCTCCGTCTACTGTACT
Source organism: Amyelois transitella (assembly GCF_032362555.1). NCBI lineage: Eukaryota > Metazoa > Arthropoda > Insecta > Lepidoptera > Pyralidae > Amyelois > Amyelois transitella. The sequence continues at coordinate 5,063,699 of NC_083509.1, forward strand.
ACAGATTTTACAGGCCGTGTGAGTTTAGTTTCAATGTTTTTTATTTAAAAGTTTTCTTTTGGTGCTAAATTTTAATTGCAATAGGTAGGTCAATAATGCACTAGTTTTATATATTAACATAAAAAAAATATTTCGGCACCTAAATATAAATTATGTTAAACATGTAAGGTAAATTTTCTTTTACAAAGTAAGTTCCTGATAATTCTTTTTTGCAAAGAGGTCTTCGTTTTAGGACGAAACGGGCTAAATCAACAACTGCTTTTCTGGCCAGGATAAAGGCGGCTGTCTAATGGGAAGTTGTTATTGGAAAGGGCTGTCTGTCTAGTGCTCTTCCTAGTACAAGATAATCTTTATGAACGTGAAACCTTACACAGCTAATGTCAGCTGATATTTCTTATTTGTATGTACATTCTAAACAAGAGATCTGAGGTAAGAATTCCAATGAATATTTTTTTTAATAATATTTTTTAAATACAGAGATAAGATAAGAAGTTAAAAAATAATTTTAAATAAACAGAATGTGCGAACAGAAGTCACGAGTATACCGTCAGATGAGGTGATAACAACCACGATAAAAATAATATACCTAAGTATAAGACGTGAGTTCTAAATATAGTAAGTACTTATAAAATGTGACTCATAAGATGTGACGGATTAAGGCGTCTGATCAAAATTTTAAAAGATTTTTATTATCAGCCAAAAATGTGGTAGTTATGTGTTTAATAGTCCGAGGATCCACTTTTCTCATTACTTAAACATTTATTTTTACATATAAACTAGATCGGTTAATATGATACAACAAATCAATATGCAATGGATGCCGTCTAAATACTATTTAATTGTTAAAAGCAACAATTAGTTGCAAGGGATTGGGTAATTTCATTTAAATTTTTGGGAGTTTAATTCTCCCAAATTAAAATGCCTATTTAATCGCCTTTAATTTCCCCGAAAGTCCAGTTTGGTTTCATATTACGGTAAATTTTGTGTACCTACCTTACGTACAATGGCGATTTACGTGGATTCAATAATCCCTGTTTGCGTTGCTGCGGGCAACGTAGTTTACGTACCGTGATATTGTAATAATCGGCAGACTTAATCGCAATACTCATGTTTTCTGTAGTACTTACGCTGTGATTAAAAAGATAAAACTTTAGTTGGTATAAAGTAGTATTTGGTGCAGGTATAATTAGGAGTAAAATATCCTGTAATTAATACTTTGTGGTGAGAACTTTAAACTTGGGCAATTTTATATGTCACAGTGATCCAACCTAGGAAGAAGCTTGACTTTTTCGACTTTTGACTCTTGAGTAGGCTTTGAACGATGCAAGCGGGACAGCCAAAAGGAGTCATGAAAATAATTATACTTAACTAGGAATTTAATATAAATAATAAGTACCGCTGATACTACGTTATCCGTGTCGCAAATGAGGCTGAGATCGTTATAATGTCGCCAAATTTAATTGAATAAGGCTCGCTTACATTTTACGACACGGCGAGCTAAAGCCACAGCGTTAATCTCCTCGGCGAAATCAATTGCCAAAAATTGTATTTTCTCAGATATTAACTGCTTAACTTGGTACCCTGTGGGATGGGGTTAAGTTGTCTTTTCGCGTGACCTGTGGCACGGAAGGAAAATCATATCAAAGTAAATTATTTTCTCGTTTACCGTCATTTGCGAAAGTGCACATCTCTCTGGTGTAGTTAGAGTTTGGAATTGGGTTTTACATGATGCTGAGAAGGTTCATGTTGCTTTGAGCGGTTGGGGAAAGGAACAGAGTTTTTGTTGAGAAATTTATAGAGCGGTGTTGAAGAGCGTCACCGCCTGGATCTCCGACGCCGCACCGCTCGGTGAAGACATCTCGCTGTCCCTTTATTGCTTGCTTCAAATTAATGTCTCAACCTTATAACGCGGGATTTTCTACTTTGTGGTATCGTTTATCACGTTTTATTACGTAAATACTTTATGAAGAAGAAAACAATACTGCAGTTTTATTAGAGGTATACTTGGGTGTTGTATACGAACATCATGAAAAAAATAGTCTTCCTGTATTCAAAATATCTGCAACACGATATACCTATTATTTTTCATAAAATTACTTCATGTTAAAAAGATCCCAAAATTAAAAAAAAGAAAATGTGTACGTCACCGCTGCTAAATGGTTCGTGAATGTAGCTTGTCAGTGTTTTGTCCAGTTTGCCGCTTCATGAGCGTGAAGGAAAGGTCCGGGTGGGGTAGAGAGGGGTGGGTTGCGTGTAATTTCCAGATTAGTTTGTTCAGTAAGCGCGCCGAGCCGCCCGGCCGCAAATATGTGGCCAATAATAACCACGCGTCACACCGACGCTGCACACTTTGTGAATTCTTTCGCAAATTCATTGTAACTTTCAGAATAATTTGTCCAATTAAAGTCTTCATATTTAAATACTTTATACTCGTTATATCGTATCCAGCAGTATAATTATGATGTAACTTTAGTTATCGACGAATTAAAACTTTAGGTGGTATCAAAGTGCGGAGGAGAGTTTTTTTTAATCATTATGAATATACCTAAGTACTGTACTATTAATTGAAAGGAATAATTAACAAACAGTTTTAATATACTTTACGATCGTCAGAAGCCAAAACTTGATTGACATACATACATACATAAAATCACGCCTCTATCCCGGAGGGGTAGTCAGAGACTACCTCTTTACTTGATTGACATTGTGCCTTAGATTTAATTACAAGGCTTTTTATAAAATAATAAGTAAGATATTTGTATTCCACTATATTTTATGCTATGGGAAAGAAAAAAATAAGGTTTTTATCCTTCTAGGTATTTTATTTTTGTAAAAGTAACATATTTTCTTTTAAACTGTTGCCTAGAAAATCTCAGTGCCATCCGGCCGGTTTATTATCAGTTCGGCTGGCGATAAATAAAGTCGTATTATATTCTTGAGCGGGATCTCGTGGCTCTATAAATCATTTTTATTGTGCTGTCGAAGGGTCCCAGTAATGGTGGAGTTCGAGGCTAAATTGGGTCGAGTCGCTGTAAATAGATAATGCTTTACAACTGAAATACCTTGATCCTAGTCACGGATATCATTAATGGATTTGAATATTAATATTTTCTTATGATTTTAGAAATATTCAGATCTAATATCTGTTTCAATGAGAAAGATGTAGGAAGAGTGGCATGTACAAAAAGGTAATGTCAAAAAAAGTGCTAGGTAGATAAAATCATAGGTGTATAATGTCGTTAAAGTGATATTTTTCAGCAATCGTTATTCCTTTACTAGTTTTAAAAAACAATCCGAAACATACCTAGACCAATTTGGAACGAAAAAGACAAAGGTATAATGGTCCATTAGTTTCGTTCAATTAAAATCAGTGCACAATACAAGGATGTGTGTGTGCGCGCGCGCCGTCGTTCGGAAAACAATGAAAGGTTTGACATTATTTCCGGTAGTTGCGCCGCGCACGCTTCATTGGAACTCCTTCAGGACTGCCCGAGCGGACGATACAGACTACTATTGGATCTCGTGACAATGTTACTGAAAACAGATTACTGTTGTAGATATGAGTATTGCAAAATAATGTAAGCAAGTATGAAAGTTTTAGTATAATATGGAATAAAAATTATGTTTACCTTTAGTGCTGTACATCTTAGAAATTAATGGTTTTTGTTGTATAATACTACTTTTTCTAAACTTCAAATGTTGCAGATATGTTACAATGGCTATAATAGCCTTTAAAACAAAGTATAAAAATTTATTTTTTCTTTTAAATATAAAATTCTAAAAGGTGCCTTGACTTTATTTACAGCAGCAAAATTTTAATCTCGTCCACAGATATATGTATGTATAAGTAAGTTATTTAAGATGTCATCTTTTAGATTAAGATATGGAAAAATATCGGGTCCGTCTTTTTTAAATCAGTAAAGCCCTTTACGCCCCAGATGGTTAGGGAAACCCACGTACACATATTTATAATCCGAAAGAATATCACATTACATGGTGGAAATAAATAATATAATAATATTATGAAATTAAGAAATTCTAAAGAAGAAGAAATTTGAAGAGTGAGATTTTTTTAAACTGAATTTAATAAAATAGTCTCATCATACCGAAAGAATTAGGTACACAGTTATTCGATTCAATACTTGTATTTAAAGGTTTTATCATGTAAAACCGTCTCGCATCGCCTGTATGATCGCTGGGATGTTATAAGCTCCGTTATAAAACTGCTATATAAAGGAGGTTATTTGGTTTCGCAGGCAATAAAGTGGTATTCTACAGGACAATGAAAAATGCACTCGTCTGAAGCGACGACTAGACATATTGTGTTTTATTTGAGTATTTAGTGCGTATGATTTCTAGGGTAGTCTTTAAGAAACACATACAGTTTTAACATGACTGTATAAATCTAGCTAGAAAGCTCAAAAAGCGAAAGCGCAAAAGTAGTAAAAAATGACGAAAATGTAGTTTTTATGAACGTGTATTTTATGTACCTACATACATAAATTGAAAATAAAGGCCGAAGCGTCGTAAAAAGACACTTCAGGTGAAGTCGTAATAAAATAAGTCAATACATAATGCCTTGTTTGTTAAAACTGGGACCGTGTTCGTCAAAGCTGCAATAAGATCGGAAGCTGTGGTTGGGAACAATACAAAGGAACCTCCGACCGTCTCGTTAGCAGCAGAGATTGTCTCCAGACAATCAGCCGACCCGACCGATGAGATTTTAGTCAACAAACGCTTATATTTAGCATCGGAGATCAGCCGCAAAACACGGCCAAATTATTATGACAAGACGATGGATTAGTGAATCTCGCTTAATATACCTACTCGTAGTATACCTATTTCTTCATTATGCCCACAGGAAGTTAATAAAAGTTTAAAAATGCCGAGTGGTTCCCGGCACCAATACAAAAAAGAATAGGAACACTCCATCTCTTTCCCACGGATGTCGTAAAAGGCGACTAAGGGATAGGCTAACAAACTTGTGATTCTTTTTAGGCGATATCGGCTAGCAACCTGTCACTATTTGAATCTCAATTCTTACATTAAGCCCAATAGCTGAACGTGGCGATTCAGTCTTTTCAAGACTGTTGGCTCTGTCTACCCCGCAAGGGATATAGACGTGACCATATGTATGAATGCATGTATGTTTAAAAGTTAAAACAACAAAAGACTGCAAGCAAGGTAAAAGTTGTGTATATTACAAAATGGTTCAATAGATCCATATTATATTCTCGTATTTTGAGCATAATGGAAGAATTATAGTCACTAAGACAGAAATAACACTATATGCTATTATTCCTAAAACCATAATAGTAAATTCATAGTCATAAATATATTTTTATTTAAAGATTTTTATAATTACATCACGTAGGAAATGAATATCGCGCAGTTCATTTCATTCAACAAGTAAAGGCTATAAGCCGTGCAAACGAGAATGAAAGGCAGCCATGTGCACCGACCGTATTTTCGATAAAACAATTGCTATAACGGAACGCAGTATCGTTTATAGAAGGGATTAAGGGTGAAACTATGTTCATTTATGGACGCAGTAGAAGGGGAATCTTAAAAATCCTCTGAATGTAACTCGCAGGTCGTCTTATTAAGCGGTGCTAGAAGTAATTGTGGCAGACTTACAAAGTTAACCGGCCGGCGGTAAGCCGCTTGCCGCCGTGAACGCTCATAATCGTTATTTTCGTCTGCGGACTTTATAAATGTAAGGATCCGGTGAAAAGCACCTCTTATGGCCTATATTTTCATTCAAGTCCCTTCTTATCTGATTTTTTATAATGTGTAATGTATTAAATGAATTAATTTTGATGGAGTAATTAAACATTTTAAACTATATTATTAACTAACTATCTACGATTTAATAAACTTTTCACAACAGAAAATGGAAATTAGGGATTTATGTTGTCAGAACATAGGAATAATTTAAAATGGTAAAGTTATCAAATGGTACATTTGACTGCATACATGACACCGAGCTGCGACGGCGGCGTCCATTCACGCCAACATGTCTCTCTGCGCCTACCGCCTACTGTTACGTGCTTACAATAGCCACAGAACATTGTCGGCACAGAATTAAGATCTTGTTACTTTTATTTTTAATCTGTTATAAGCCATTTAATATGTAATCAAAGGAAGCTGTTAAACTTCGAATTTGTGATAAGTGCTTATGTTATTAGCCAACTTTTATTTACTTAACACAAAACAAGCCCCGAGCAAGTGTCATATTTGTGGACTTCGTTGAAAGAAAGTAGTATAGAATTTATAGTAGCATAGGCATCATAGCGAAATTAAATATATGGACTTAAGCAATCAATTTCTCGTTTTTTTTCCTTTTAAATATGAACAATTGAAATCTTCTCATGATAAATAAGTTGCTAGAGCAGGCACTATGCATGTAGCTTTATTTCTGTTTCGTCGCCATTTCATACCGTCGTTTATAGAAGAGGCAGAATTCGATCAATCAACTAGGAAACGACTACCTTCGCATACGGTTGGCCGCTGATAATGCAACGCTTCTATTGTCCAATCAAAATCAGTTCTGTCAATTGTGCATGCAGCCCAGTTTCATATTGTGCTTATATCTACATATTATGCATATAAGTATAGAAAGAATCCAATTTACAAAGGTATTTTTACTTACTTTGAATTTAACTCAATCTGTGTAATTTGTCACCTAAAATATGATTTAATTTATTTATTAATTTACTCTACATATAGACTTATTCATACAAATGGTAGTAGTATCTGCATTTACAGTTATGATATATCAGACATTTATAATTGGCTTGTTTGATATTATTATTTTTTTTAATAATAAAAAACGGGACTTTGGGGTAAACAATTATATTTATTAAAGGCTTTAGGGTCCTTAAGTTTAAGTTGGCATTTAATAAGTACATCATAGAAAACCGATTATAAGAAGTGGCATAATTTTCAATTGCTGCCTTAGGTGCATTTCTCGTTTTGAATCAAATAGCTTAGAATCTTACCAGGAATACATAACACGCTATTTAAAGTAAATACGTCAAATAAATGGTCATGGTATTTCCAGGTGATTATTTTAAAATTTCATAGAAATGGCTGGCTAACAAGACCAAGTTTGATTGGCTTCAAATCGCACGAAGCCGCGGAGTCGTCAAAACTCATTAAAAGTAAACAGAAAATGTTTTACTCGCAGTACTTGATCAAATATGAGTGATGTTAAGATTTATTCGAATTAAACATTCTACCTACACAAATTTGTTCTGAAATGTTTGATTATATTTGTAAAACTAACTCCGAAAGAAGCTAAGACGTTGATTCCTTTTAAATATGTTTGAATGCATCGAACCTCCTTTTAGTTATTCGAAAAATTCTATAAATATAACAAATTCCGTAATTATTATGGTTTATTAAATTTTTAAATGAATTATTATGTGACTATTCGATTATTATAATTATTTGTTACAGACTTTGCAACCAAATAATATTTGGGGTAATATGAAGGTGTTGTTAATAAATTACTCAAAAATGATATCGTATAATCAAATATCGTAAGAAATGACTAAGAGAATGAGCACCTAAACCAATTGCAACATACTCGTATAAGAATAAATCTGGATTAGGTTTTTCTGTTAATATTAGGGTTGCGGGGGTCGTTTTGAGCAGAGTAAATTACTCTTACCAAACAAACCCACTCCTAGATCGTGGTAAAAGCTCTATCCCACAGGGTAACCGGAACAATCGCCAGGAGGACTATGAAAATACAAAAATACTTATCACCAAACAGTGTATCATATTATAAAATGAAAACCTCTACAATTAGAACTTAATTCACTTGTCAACTAACAATGTCCCCTCACAATGTTGGATAACTAGGAAAATGTACGGGAACAAAGGAAATAGCTGCTTTTCAGCCATCGGCCAGTCATCTAGTAATGAAACAGTGGCGTTATCATCCACTCCACTCCGTTATACGCTGTTGACTGTATTTTTTCCCGACGCACTTAGCGGTGGTTTGTTATTTGATGATTTTTTTTGACCAAAAGATATAATTTGTGCATCTTGGTTTAAACTAAATCTAAAAATTTTTTAAAGGTTATTATGATTCATAATATCATAATATAATCATTATTGTGCTTTTATTAAGTAATTGTGTAAGAACGGTATTTTTATTAAAAAGGTTTTTAATCTGCACTTTGTTATTTTAGTTTCTCTGAAATAAATAAAATCTTAACTTAACTTTATAGATGAAAAAAATCTTTCATGTTTTCTTAGCTTAAGGTTGTGGGTTATATAGTTTTAAAATTACAAAAGAGCTTTTCGTTATATTTTAATGATTTGATATGCAAAAAAGTCTGAATAGAGTATAGAATCGTTTCGACAGCAAGTTTTCTTGAAAAATAGTTTTTTAGTCATAGTTGACGTCGTAAAATAAAATAATTTATTGCAAACAAAATCTTCTAAGCCGTGATCATGAATTTCCGTACGCTTGCGTTCTAGTAAAATGTTATTTAAGGCCTGCCAGTATTTGTGTTTGCTTCGTTCGTTTATAGTAGCGGTTTATTGAAATCTCACAAAACCTTTTCGTCTGAACTTAGGTTTCAATACTTGACGAGAATTTGGTAAATTTTGTTTCCAATGTTTATTCAGAATAAGAAGTATATTCAACATAATAGGAATTACAATAGTTAAATATCGCAATACATATAATTAAATAATAGAAAAAGTGTTTTTTTTTCTCTGTATGCGCCAGTAATCTCTTAAACTACTGGATGGATTTTGATCAAACATATTTTATTATAAATGTATTGCTATTATGCGTGGAAAATATATAGGGCACAAGTAATTTTGGTAAATAAACTCCTGATGTACCTACCATAATAGACGAAGTAATCTTTGAAAACACTGGGTATGAAATCGCGAGCACCTACTGTATTTTTTACTTAATGCACATATAAAGAAAACTACAATTGATCTATTATGTAAAATTTTAATAATAACGGATTAAATGGACCAATAAATCTTATATTGGCTGATACATTGTAATCCTTTGAAGATTAGTAATCTATCAACTATGGATTTTCATTTATCCGACGGGACGCAAATAAATATCCCATTCTGTAAATACAGAATTCATCTAGGGAATTTATTTAGCTGTGATGTTTACGCAGATTGCTATTTTTTAGACTAATAAATACAAGTAAGGACTAGTTCTAGCGCAGGGCTTCGCTCACGTGTGTTTTTCCAGAATAAAGGAACCTTTGTTACTCACTAAGCTCTATTCTGTATCTGTGCCAAATTTAAGGAAATTATTGCAAAAGTTTTTAAGTTTTTGAGTTTCTTTTCTCTTTATTATTAGTGTAGATGTGGATGTGGACTAGTCCAAACTGTTGCCCCATATCATATGATGTAAAAAACATCCCCGTATTCTTTCAAATATTTAGATATGTTGTTAATAATTAGATTCACAAATTCTTTCGCATTTTAATATTTTTAATATAACCAATAGTTTTAATTCTAGCTTAAAGCCAAACAGCTGAACGTGGCCTTTCAGTCTTTTCAAGACTGTTGGCTCTGTCTACCCCGTAAGGGATATAGACGTGATGATATGTATGTATGTACCAATAGTTTCACGTAGGAAATCGATTACAATATTTTAAATATCGAAATATTATTTGCTTACCAGTAAATTTCTTGTTGTAACAACTTTAATATATAATATCTAAGCTTTTTAAAATAATAGGACCGTATAACAAAATTAAAAGAAACGATAAATGTTAACTCCGATAAATTCGCTGGAATGTTGCCGTCGTCTTAAAAGTACGAAAATGTTTACGAAAGTATCGAATATCATTAAGTGAACAAATAACGGAAGTATCCACGCATTGCCAAAACGCAAAATAAATTTACTTATAAAAATTGACGAAGATTCCGGCATTGGTGCTTGTGATCTCACTGCTTATCTGGAAAGATTGCTTTTTAATCGAATGAAATTTTCACTTACCCTCGAGGCGGGCGCGCGTGGAGTAGCCCGAGCGGCGGCGGAATGCGTCATCGCCGTTCAACCCCACGACCACAACTGATTTTCCAGCGCGAAAACTTCCCTCGAACGCGTCATCCCTCACTCCAATTCTAAGCCACCAATCAGCACAGACCGGCCGATCCGAAGGTTTCCGTTGACGTCCGAGAATACCCGACCGTTGGGGGTGGCGATTGGATCTTTTAATCTGAAACGTAAATGCATACAAAAAGAATACGAGACTGTAAGCTTCCGCGAACGGGATGTACGCTGAAGCACGAGTCGTGCAACAGGTAAAGGTTTTCAACTCGCTAAAGTCTGGCAAAAATGATTTCGGAACGGATTTTCTGTGCTTTTAGCGAGCTCGAGCTGCGAAGGCATGATTGATATGTTCCTGGAATGTGGGTCATCCATTTCACTTTACTCGAGAAAAATACGGTATAACTCGTTGTTTAATGAATATTAAAATGAATGGTAATTAACGAATAAAAAGACGTAATAAAATCATTCACAAATTAAATATACCCTTAAAAGAAAGAGAGTTGGCGAATTCCCAAATTATGAATTACCTAATTTACAATTCTAATTATTTGTTTGCAGCTAGAAGTGGGACAGAATTTAATTGTAAATTTATTCTCGGGACAGCTTTTTTGTTATTTAGCCGGAGGTAACATTTTTATTTCTTATTAATTGAAATATACCTATCTTTATTATTGAAATATAAAAGAAAATTATTATAAATCTGTTAATTAAGTAACTTGGTTATTTTTTTAAGACATTTGCTATCCTAACATTTGCTGTTAGGATAGCAAATATTGAACCTAAGTCTAACTAGTAACTTCCAACTATACGGAGCAAAGAAATAATGGAAAATGTGAAAAAAAAACGGGGAAAATTATTCATCTTTGAGGGCTTCAATGATGCCCATACTAACTATTCCACGCGGACTAAGTCGCGGATACAGCTAGTATAAGATAATTTCATAAGGAATGTTTATGTATTGAGACGCTCTAACTACCCATTTCAAAGTGTCAAAGTTTTAATATAATTATTTGATGAAACTTCAAATAATTATATTACGGAATTAAGTTGGTATCACTTAATCCCGACCTAGACGTGGACAGTGAAAGACGAATTAATTGAAATGCTGCCAATTGGATTGCTTGGGGACACGTAACGTGTGGCCCATTAAATTACTTGTTTAATTCTTGACCACGGGAGCCGTAATCTAAGTTGTAAACTAAATCTTGGGGCCCGTCTCACATATCCGCCGTAAGCCGGGCTTGGTTGGTATTTGAATGCTTCCCGAACGACCACGAATTAGTATGCGCGCTCCATTCGGCCCACCAGTCCCAGAGGACTGGGACGCCTATTCTGTAAGCAAATTCATATTTATAATTAGAAAATGCGAATTTAGTCTCTTGTATTAACGGTAAATTTCTTTATTAAACGTACATTATCAATGACTATATGTTTGGATATTGATATTGTTAGGTACCAGCTTTTTAATTTTTAGAAAAAGTATCAGTTAACTTTATTGGTAAATATATCTTTTTCCTCCTGGCTATAGTCCATTCAATCCAATTACCTATAGTCCAATTTGATCATTATTTGTATCTCAACTTAGTTGTAAAGAAAACTTAACAATTATTTGTAAGTATTATGTTTTATCATTATGATTTTGTGTATTTAAAATGTGAACTTTTCTACCTACAAACGTAACCACTGAATAATTTTATTTTTAACTTTATTATTTTAAATCATTTAATTTGAATGTACCAGAATATGCCTGTGACGCGGTTCAATTTGTAAGTGGGATCTTGGGATACGTTCATTTTGTGTATTACGGTACTGGCACGGAATCACCGCCGCCGGCTGAATTATGTAAATATGAAATCAAATAATAAATTTGTGTAAATTTTAATATAAATTTCAGCAAACAAAACAAAGAAATATATTTTTTTTTTGATGAAGATTTATTGACTTATATTGGCTTCATTACAGGTTTGTCGTTTTTATAAATAACTTACTTTTGCGCGGACCTCACTGGTATGGGTATTTACAGAATATAAAGAGCCTATGTTGGTCCTCATTTTGTCTCTCTGTATCAAATTTTAATGTAATTAAAACTAATGAGTTTGTGATTATAAGGTAAAAACCAAAATCAATTATTTTTTCTTTAATGCTCTATTTATATATTATTAACCAGGACTAACACTAAGAGGGTATTCTATTTACAACTTCGTGTTGTAAATTATAATGTGAAAGGCCCGAAAAGTAAGCTTAGAAATAGCATTACGTTTTCATATTATCAAGTAAGTAGTAATTATGACTCTCATTAAGAAGGAGTTGCTGGAAAGTCTCGTGGAAAATTATATGTTTTGCATCCAATTTCATGTTTATTAGAAGAAAAATACCACTTCATTTCTTTCTAAGGAATGAGTAATACCTTAATTAATTAAATAAAAAAAAATTAAAATAACAAAATTATAATTACAAGAACACGAAATTGAGTACATACCTAATTTATTATTTGAAATTAGAAGCCCTCAGCAGCTATACATTTCATGCGCTCTTCTACTCGTACATTAATACAAACGCTATGAAATTGTATACTGTCTCTAGATAGTGTGTCGTCTGACGCAAAGTTTCGAAGTGGGCACTCACTTATCTTGATGTAGTTTCCCTTATCGTGGGCCTCGGAAGCATTGTTTCTATTACGACTACAACTTGTGCAGTCTCAGACTACAACCGTAAATTGAGCCGAGCATAGTTTAAGTTATGGATTAATGTATAATTTTGTATTAGTATCTGTTGAAGAATTATTCAGAAGTTAAGATGTATGAAGTTGTGTATGCGTGTAAGGTGAATTTTGAAAATTGTATTAAATGAAAATTGTATTAAATAGTTTTGTTTAAAGAATAGAATAAACCAGAATATATTATATATAATATAATTAAAAACAAATTTAAACTCAATTTGTGGTCATAAAGCTAACCTTATATTCCTTATATAGCACGATGTTGGAGCATATATACATAAATAAAGAATATTAATTTAATATTTTTACACCATTTCATAGACAATGTTTAACTTTGTAAAATTAGTTTCTGAACGACAACGCGGCGGTTGTCTATTGCATTTATATCCGTTTCCTTAATTCACAAAAATCACGCTAGATCTTGTGCTCGCCATAACCTCATTTCGCAAAAATATTGTCATCAAAAGAAATAAACGGAATTACACAGGCATTTGAACCAAAGGAATCATTCATTTCAAAACCCAAGCGCCAACATACGTTGTGGTCCTTCGAGCCGGATGAAGACATAGAACCAGCGAGGTTAAGACGTCGGAGGAACTGCTGCATACATTCGGTACGGCCAGCCATCCTTCCTAACCTCGTCCCTGTGAGTTCAATCTGTGCTAATACCGTGCTTTGTTCATATTTCAGTTCTTGTGCATCGCTATAGTCAGCTTTGTGCCGTTGCTAGCATCGGCTGACGCCACAGTACGAACAGGAATATTCACAAACCGTAAGTCCTTTCACAAACAACCAAAATGAGCCTAGTTAATGATGAAGCTAAGCCTAAATCTCGCGATAGGTCTCCGTACAGTAGGCCCCCTACCGCCTTCTGTGACAAAGATAGTGAGAAGTTGACTGATTTAGTAAAAGGCAGAGGCATAATCAAAGGTCGCCTCACAAGACTAACAACCTTTATTAATAGCATAACTCGAGATCAATTAAATAGTCAAAAATGCATTGATTTAAAACTGCGTATGCAAGGCGCAGCCAGCTTACTTACTGAATTTAATAATATTCAAACAATGATTGAGAAGATAGTGATAGACTCTGATTTAGATTGCCAATTAAATCAACGAGATTTATTTGAGGATAGCTATTATAGTGCCTTGTCACGAGCTGAATACTTACTTAACCGAGCCGAAGTCTCTGATGGCTCCAGTGTGTGTCATAGTAAAATAAAATCAATTAAATTACCTGTCATATCTATGCCTACATTCGATGGTTCATATGAGCATTGGCTCGAGTTTCGAGATACATTTATGTCTTTAGTTCATAATTCTAATGAAATTAGCGATATTCAAAAATTTCATTACCTAAAATCCTCATTAAAGGGCAGTGCGGAGTTGGTTATAGATTCTGTGGAGTTCTCAGCCAGCAATTATACTATAGCATGGGAATTACTTCTCAATAGATACAATAATAGCAGTATGTTAATACACAACCATGTTAAGGCCTTATTTACCATTCAGAAATTAACTAAGGAGTCGTACCACATGCTCAGGCGCCTAATTGATACAATACTTAAGAATTTAAGAGCTTTAAAAATGCTTGGTGAACCCACTGAGCACTGGGATACACTGGTCATATTCATAGTCACTTCTAAATTAGATGAAACTACTGAACGCGAGTGGGAGCAATATAAGTGTACTATTCGTAAACACAATGAAACTAAATCATCACTAAAGGTGGATGATCTACTCACCTTTCTCAGGGACCGTGCTGAGATGTTGGAAACATTGCAAGCCTCTCATAGTAAGATTAATCTTGATTCCAAAAAACAAACTACACATAAGGCTCAATGCAATGTCTCCACCAAGTCACAACAAAGTCGCACTACCTATAAGAAGCCATGTTTAATGTGTTACAATGATCATGCACTGTATTCCTGTCCAAAGTTTTTGGATGCTAATATAGACACTAAACTACACTTTATAGCTACCAACAAGTTGTGTGAGAACTGTTTACGCTCTGGACATACGTTAGAAACATGTAAGTTTGGTCCGTGTCGAAAATGTAATAGAAAACATAATACGCTAATTCATAGTGACACGTCTAATGACGCTCAAGTAATGACGCTTCATTCAAATTGCAATAATCGTGAGCCGAGAGATGTACCGACCGCGCCCGCGACCCCCGCGGTCCCCGCGGTCGACGTCCCCATGCATCGGTCTAGCACGGCACAGGTAAACAAGCCGCACATAGATAACACTCGCTATACGTTCAATAATCAATCAGTTAAAAGTATAAATTCTGTTTTATTATCGACTGCTATGATTGAAATAGCGGATAATCACAATAATTATCATATTGCACGCTGTCTTCTCGATTCAGGAAGTCAACTTTGTTTTTTGTCTAAGGATTTATGTACAAAACTTAATGTTACTTTAATACAGTCCACTTGTGAAATACGAGGAATAGGTAACTCGGTTACAAACTCAACACAGATCTGTGATGTTAAAATAAGATCGCGCACCGGTGCCTATTCTACGAGTTTAAAATGTTTTGTGTTGCCTTACATTTCATGTACATTGCCGGCGGTTGCATATGATCAAAACGAACTATTCATCCCTGAACATATACAGCTAGCCGATCCATTATTTTACGAGTCCCACAATATTGACATTTTGATTGGCGCAGAAATATTTTGGGATTTATTATGCGAAGGTAAAATAAGGTTACCAAATGGCCCAGTTTTACAAAACACAAAATTAGGTTGGATAATTTCAGGGCCTATACACAGTAATACGCACAATATTGATAGGTCTTTCCAATGTAATTTTTCGCACGCTATTGAAACACAATTACGGCAGTTTTGGGAACTAGAGGAACTGCCTAAGGCTAGTCTCACACACACGGACGACGAGCGTGCTTGCGAAGAACATTTTATTAACACTACAACGCGCACAAGTGATGGAAGGTTCTGCGTACATCTGCCGCTTCAGAAGTCACCAGCTAGCCTTGGCGAGTCGTACACTCAGGCTAAAATTCGTTTTTTAGTTTTAGAAAGACGCCTCGAACGTAATATTACTTATAAAAAATTATACACTGATTTCATACATGAATACCTTGATTTGGGTCATATGAAAAAGGTAAGTTCATATGGAACACCACATTATTTTTTACCACACCATGGTGTATATCGGGAGCATAGCTCTTCAACCCGATTGAGAGTAGTCTTTGACGGAAGTGCTGCTACTAGTAATGGAGTATCCTTAAATGACATTCAGCTTGTCGGGCCGCCACTACAAAGTGAACTATTTGATATTTTATTGCGGTTTAGACGATATAGGTTTACTGCGTGTGCAGACATACAAAAAATGTACAGGCAGTGCCTATTACATGAGTCACAACGCGACATGCAACTGATTGTCTGGCGGGATAATCCTTCTGAGCCTTTAAGTATGTACCAGCTCAACACCGTGACCTACGGCATGGCAGCGTCACCCTATCTTGCTGTTAGATGCCTCAAACAGCTGGCACTTGAGTGTACTGACCCTGATGTAAAGAGAATCATCTCTGAGGACTTTTACGTTGATGATATGATCACAGGTTGGGATGATAAACATGAATTATTATCATTTTGTAACAAGACTTCAAAGTGTTTACAGTCCGGTTGTTTTCCATTGAGAAAATGGACATTTAACTTTCAATGTGATCAGTCATCAGGTCCGTTCAGCGCAGGTAAGGAGTTAACATTAGGTGATACTGTTCAGTGCAAGACTTTGGGTTTAGGATGGTACAACACTAGTGATGAATTTTATTTTAATACGCAATTTAAGAGTGACACTAACAAGATAACAAAACGTAGTATTTTATCACACATATCTCAAATTTTTGACCCCCTTGGTTTAGTTAGTCCAATTATAATAATAGTGAAAATATTATTACAGCGACTTTGGTTATTGCAATTAGGTTGGGACGATGTGGTGCCAAGCGATGTTCTACTTACATGGACTAAGTTTGCGAACGCCCTATCGGAACTTAACACCATTCGTGTGCCTCGTCATGTTATTAACACTACTGCTACACATTCGGAGTTACACATTTTTACCGATGCATCGCAAGTAGCGTACGGCGCTTGTATTTACGTACGCTCAGTCAGCAGTGACAATAATTCATTGGTGAGACTGTTGTGCTCAAAAAGCAAGGTTGCTCCTTTGAAGCCCGTTAGTATTCCGCGGCTAGAATTATGCGGAGCTTTATTAGGTGCAAGGCTATACGACAAAGTGAATAAGGCACTTCATTTACAATTTAAAAATATTATGTTTTGGACTGACTCAACAATTGTACTAGGCTGGTTACACATGCCACCTAACTTACAAAAAACTTTTGTACAAAATAGGACATCAGAAATACATGAGTTGACGAGGGAACTTCCTTGGCGTCATGTAAGTGGAAAAAATAATCCAGCTGATTTAGTGTCCCGCGGTATGTCGCTAGAAGATCTCTCAACTTCTACGTTATGGTGGGAAGGCCCGGCCTATCTTCGCCAGCCCGATTTTAGATGCGATCTGGTGCCTTCATTTATAAATGGTTTGCCTGATGAGTTACCAGAGTTAAAATCGGGCGTGACGCTTTCTGCTGTGCCTGATAAAGTTTCCGAGTCTTCCTTGTTTCCCTTCTATAGATTTTCTCAATTTAATCGCATGAGACGCGCTGTCGCATACGTAAATCGGTTTATTTATAATTCACGCAATACTAATAACCCGCGATCAGGCGTCCTATGTGTCGATGAATTGAGAGAGTCTGATATAACTTTAGCTAGGCTGTCTCAATTGGAATCTTTTCCAGTTGAATACATGTCGCTTACTAAAAATAATTGTTTAGGACATAAACACAATTTAGCAAAGCTAAGTTTATTTATTGATCACAATAAATTAATACGTGTAGGTGGTCGTATTTCCAATTCACAAATTTTCTCGTTGGATAAAAAACATCCAATACTCATATCTGGTAGCCATCCTTTTGCTACTTTGCTATTTCGGTATGAGCACACCCGTTTGTTACATGCAGCTCCACAAGCGCTTTTATACAATTTGCGAGAGACCTGGTGGCCTATTAGTGGTAGGAATCTTGCTAGGAAAGTGGTACATAATTGTATTGTTTGCAAGCGGTTAAGGGGAAAAACTCCAACTCCTTTAATGGGGAATTTACCAATGGAACGTTTGGACGCTACTTTTCCTTTTATGCGTTGTGGTGTCGATTACGCCGGGCCAATGCTCATGCTAAATCGTAGGGGTAAGGGTTCGAGGACTACAAAATGTTATATTTGTATTTTTATTTGTTTCGTGACTCGTGCCATTCACTTGGAGCTAGTCAGTGACTTGTCCACTGAAGGGTATTTACTTGCATTAAAAAGATTTATATCCAGACGTGGCAAACCTTTAGAAATATTCTCCGACAACGGTAGAAATTTTGTTGGGCTTATGAATGAATTTAAAAAGTTTATAAATAATTGCTCATCGGAGATAATAGATTACGCAATAAGTCAAAATATCAAGTTTACTTTTCTTCCTCCATATTCTCCTAATTTTGGTGGTTTGTGGGAGGCTGGAGTGAAATCCTGTAAGTATCATTTACGACGTGTCGTAGGAAATGCACACTTAACCTTTGAGGAGTTTAGCACGGTTTTGGTTCAGATTGAAGCCGTTTTGAATTCCCGTCCCCTTAGTCCTATGTCCACAGATCCGCAAGACTTCACTCCTTTGAGCCCAGCTCACTTTTTGCTTGGCCGTCCACTTACTGCGCCTGCTTGTGAAGACGTGACTGAAATTTCGACGAATCGTCTTACTCGCTATCAACGTGTGGAACAGATTCGCCAGCATTTCTGGTCCAGATGGGCTAAAGAATATGTTTCTGAACTACAAGCAAGGACCAAGAGAACAAAGGATGATACTCCGTTGAAGCCCGGAATGCTCGTCGTTATCAAGGATGATAATTTGCCGCCTTTGAAGTGGCATCTTGGACGAATCATCGACATCTTCCCAGGAAAGGATGGCGTTGCAAGAGTGGCAGACATACGGACTTCGACGGGCATTGTCAAACGATCGTACAGCAAGATATGTCCTTTGCTCGAGTAGCAGAGAACACATTGAAAGCACGAGCTTCCAAGGCCGGGGGCATGTTGGAGCATATATACATAAATAAAGAATATTAATTTAATATTTTTACACAATTTCATAGACAATGTTTAACTTTGTAAAATTAGTTTCTGAACGACAACGCGGCGGTTGTCTATTGCATTTATATCCGTTTCCTTAATTCACAAAAATCACGCTAGATCTTGTGCTCGCCATAACCTCATTTCGCAAAAATATTGTCATCAAAAGAAATAAACGGAATTACACAGGCATTTGAACCAAAGGAATCATTCATTTCAAAACCCAAGCGCCAACACACGATTAAATTTAATCACAATTTTAGGATAAAACACTGCGCAAACCTAAGGAAACAGTTTACAAAAACTAACCCTTTCAATTATGGGGTTGGCTTTAAGATTGTATGATTTGACGTTAATAAGTGATACCTTTAATCCTATTTTGGAAATAAATCTATTTCTATTTCTATGAGAATGTCAGTTTGGTAAAATAATCATTAATATCGGCCAATACAATATCAAATTCTAAAAACTGTAGTTTAAAAAGTCATTGCTTATGTTTATAACATGAACTAGCGATCGACGCGTCAATAAACACAAGCCTACCGTCTGCGTGGATACAAGGTAATTTAAAAATTTGTCCCCAAGGCGTCACCTAGTTGTCTATATTATGCGAGCAAGTGCGGGGCGGCGGGCGGCCGGTCGGCGTAGCGTAGCGTAGCGCTACGCATTCTACTACAAATGGCTACGAAGATTTTATTCATAATAGCGAAATGGTTCCGGCTGATGGCATATCTTACTAGCAATCGCTGGCAGCTTTATGTTAATTGTAGTCTATGTGTTATTCTGATGTAGTTAGAAAGTATATTAGTGAAAAGCTTTTTAATCTATCAAAATATAAATATAATATTCTCGTTTATTGGAGAAGATTTGTTGGCTTCTTTCTACTAGTTAAGTCAAAAGAAGGTTGTTTATTTTCAGTAGTTGTAAAATAGTTTTCGCTCGTACATACATACATATAATCACGTCCTTTGTTGGGTAGAAAACAGTCAGTGTATGGCTTAATGATGGAATTGAGATTAAAATAGTAATAGTTTTTGAACCCATTGCCTACGAGAACAATAAAAAATACTTTAACTGAATATAATACCTTGAAGTACAATAAATTCACTTATGTTCAAAGCGTAAAGTGGTCGTCCAGTCTTTTTTAAGATTGTTAGCTCTGTTTGCCCCGTAAGCCTTATGGGGTAAAGATCCCTTACGGCGTAAGGTGTGTTACATGATTTTATGAAAGTTAAGCCTATAAGTAATGTCGTATAGCCGACATTTACAAGCTACACTGAGTTCCAGCTTTGTGTGGTAGTACTGATAGGTGCTTTCTTTTTTACTCTTTAATTTTCAATATTCTATATTACTCGTAATCCCACTATTTTTGTAATCATGGACTTGTTGAGAAAAAATTTGGTCAATATTAATATTTATCGGTTTAAAATTTACCTGTGTCTGTTATAGATGTTTCGAAGTCTATGGTCCCTCAGCGGGCGCAGAGAGGGGGCGCGAAGTAGACTTGATTGGAAACCCTATTCCATATTTATTATGGGCCTATTTTGTCATGTTTATTGACGTGCCTGACGAGATATAACACTTATTAAGCTATTTTGCAACATGCATGCTTAAAATATTAGCTGTTGTTTTGCTTATAAGCTCTTACGGTGAGGAAAAACATTATGAGAGGAACCTGAATTTCATGCAACAACTGGATGTGTAACAATGATTTAATATAGGTTCACATTGGTCAGATGAGAATCGCTTCGGGTAAAAATCTGACTTACTCAATATAAGATAGTGGTCATTGGCGAATCTGGGGCTCTTCTCCAGAAAGTAGCTCTTTGTTGTATGAATTATCCTCTATTATTCACATCTTTTTTGAAATCGCTTATTTGATAACAGTTCTTGTTGGGGTATCAACAAAAAAAATTCAAAAAAAAAAATTGCCCCATGTCTTCATGAGTTACTTTTGCATTTTACAGCCGTTACTTCTAGATCCACCTTTCTTTACTTTTCTCTGTGCAGTAAAGTTAAGATTAAAAGAATAAAACAAACCACAAGTTTGTCAAAAGATTGATCTGTGGGGAAAAAATAAGGTGCAATAAAACATATGTATTCTACGTTGGCTATAGTACGGAAAACACTTAATGTGAGGTCGAAAGTCTATCAACAAGCGAACAGCATGACTTGAAGGCGAAGAGGGCTCGGAGCCCCGTTTGTATCGACTAGAAGATTACGCTAGCAAGTTTTATTTTGTAGAATAATGTAAATTATACTTTAGGAAAAAAACATGAATGACGTTTTTATTGTATCTTTTATATTTATAAAATAGAATACTGACTGATTGACTGACAGACTGACATATCAACGCACACGTGGTTCCTTCGGTGGTCTAGGGTGCACAAGAGGGCATTTCTCGAAAATTAACAAGATTATGTTTTCTCCAACAGTATTATTGAAAACGTAAAAATTGAGTTAACCTGATTGTTACATCCCAATCTCGTCTTTAACCCAGACCGACATGGAAGTTTTAAAAAGGAGCAAGCTTTCGTACTGTGCTTATTTTATGAATGACATTCATCACTTTAGATGACTACTTTAACTTTCGAAATACCGGGAACTACGGCAAGTAGGTACAATGTACAGTACATATATGTATTTTACTAGTCCCATTCGAGTAAGTCAACTATGCCGCTACAACGAGGCTTACCACGGCCGGAAGCGCTGTTAAAGGCATTATTATCCGGACGGTCGCGCTGCAAATAAATCGTCTGCCGAGCTCTTTCGATTATCCTCAAATCTTCATTACAGCAACGTGTGCGCCTTGTATACGTGGTTTATCGTAGGGTTTAAATCTTAAAATTGTAAACTTTATCTATTTCTATTATAATAAAATGAATTGGTCATGCGAGTTTTACTCGCGCACTTCTTTTCGAATTTTAAATTGATTAACTGATTTTGATCATACCAATCTACTTTTAAATTTGTATTTTTTTTTATTACAATTGTAATAAAAAAAAATACAAAGTTATTCAATTTTTTTTGTACTTTATGTAGAGTTTAACAAGTAACACGGGGAAAGGGGACAGGCTCTTAATTACTTTAAATACAAATATTTGGCAATACGTTATTATAATAAAGAAGAGTTTTAGCAACCCCTTTTCGTACACTCTATACATGTAACTACTTAACGGTAATTAGAGACTGAAAAGTCGGTTCATTCACATTATTACAACTGAACTCATAAATAAGCATTGAATATTGCAAGAAATCCCCGGTAACATGTTTTAAACTCTATGAAGCAATGAAAACTTATGTTCGATAAGAAACTTTTAATGAAACGCCGTTAGTAATCTCCCTACAGAATGTTTTTGCATTATAAATTTACCAATGTATTTATTTATTTACAAGACACAGAATAAAAAAATTATCAGCCACTTATTTTGTGGAAAATATATACCTAATTTACTTAATATTTAAATGATTTAATACTTAACCTTAATATGAATAGAGAAAATTCCCGTTCTTATGAGATTTTGCGAAATGCTCTCTTTTCCCTTACGCTTCTTTAGGTACTTGTGTAATTTCAGCTTCCTACACACTAGTAGCTTTGGGCTGTATGTTGCAATCAGTACAGTACCAGTAGTGCAAGACAAGTAAACAAGATTTTTCGTAATTCAATGAAATTTTTAAATTCACATGTATGACAAAATTTGTAGAATCGAATAGAAACGCGTGAAATAAATGTATTAAACACATTTCTTACACGAAAATGATTGAGACGTATTATAAGTTATTGAGTTTGTGTCCGTAATAAGCTAGCAGAGTTTAATCAGTATACTTTTACATTGGCGGCAAAATAAAGATGAGTTGTTACAAGTTTGTTAGAATAAATCATGTGGATTTCTGAACTTCACCAGGTTAGAATTATGTGTTAGTTATGCATATAAATGTAAATTAAAATTCAGAACGTCAGTGTAAAACCGAGGAAGTAGTTAACAGTTTTATACGCTGCACGGCCTGCCGCTCCCACCGGATATTGGTTTACAAGGGCCGATGGAGCCCAGTTCCGGCTGCAGCCTGTGATGCCATGTTAGCCTTGTAAACCACAGTAATGACACTGTAGATGGATAGTATATAAGTATGGGTGATTTACAAGGATACGATTTATAATTATTAATTAAAGACTACTTCAAAACCCGACCCTAAACCGACGACCTTGCATGAAAAATATCTATTTATACATAAAAGAGAATTGAATATATTATAATAAATATTAAAGCATGCAATAGCAGGCTTTACCTAAACAACGTTCTAAATAGCAAAAACGTATTTGAAATTTTTGAAGACAAAAAGCGCACCCCGGTTCCCTATGCATTGCAGTGGACAAAGTAACTGGAAACTTGCAAAGATTTTTTGATCTCTCTCTCGAGATCAAAAATAATTATTTTTCTGCGCTCTCAATATTGTGTGCCTGCAGCTGCTTTGTGGCTAATTAATTTGATCAAGCTCGCCATGAAAACGTTGCGCTCATAAAGATGATATACGCTGGCGATAATACGTAATGTAACTGCCATCAGATTTTATAGGCAAGCGACCCTTTACTCTTAGGTCGTAAAGGTGAACGCTTAGAGAAACTATATTAGGTCAGAAACGTGCGCGATGTATCTCAAAAGATTTTAAAAAGAGTTGTGATATGGATTGAAATATATCGTACAAACATATCATGCCGTTATTCCTTATGGGGTAGACAAAGCCAATTCAAAGTCATAAGACAAATGCCTAGGTAATAACAATATCATAATAATGATTTAATATATTTCTGTTTTCATAGTTGTGCGAAGCATTATTTCAAAAAATATCTGTAGTTGACATATCACTTAAATTTTTGGTCCTATTGTCAAAATATTATGGATTCTATATCGATTTTACGGCATATTTAGCGAGATGCAATCAAGATTGATTGATATAGTACACTTCAATTAACATGTCAAAACGACAAAAAGTGTTCCATTTATAGAATTCGGAATACTTAATTCTCATATGATTTCGATTTCTGCAACATAAAAACCATACGCATGTTTTTCTGCTTTTAACTGTACAAACCTATGCTATACGTATGAAACAGTTTAAACATGTTAGAGTGTTTAATCGTGTTACATAATTAATGAACAGTGTGCCATCAATCTGAAGTGCAGCTAATATTCACCCTGGTATAATAGGCAAATCCAAACAGTGGGAATCAACGTAATGCTCTCCAAACGTTTGATATGGTATGAATAACATCACAGGCGCGTTACAAATGGATGAATCGCGCTGGACTCACATACGATTCGTGTTCGCGATTACAGATAAACATATTCCTATTAGTGGATATGGCATCTTGACATAATTACAGATTTATTAAAGTATATTTATAAAAATCATAAATAAAGATAATTATATCACTTGAACATGAACTAAACTTGGTTATGGGAAACTATCTAACAGACCTCCATACAAAAAAGGCCACGAATAAGAAGCCTAGTTGCAGACATGTTTATTACGAAAGTCACCAATAACCTATTTTTCGGTAATAAAAAAGTTTAATAACCACAAAAAATATCTACAAAATCATTGTTATGAGTAAGTAATTTAAGTCTTGTTTGTTTCGCACTTTTAGGTAACAAGTATTTTAAAACAGTTCATTTGGCAGTTAAAAATGTAAAGTTAATAGCAAAATTAATTAAAGTGCGGATGATTTTGAGGTATTACTTATGTTATTTACAATTATTTGAACAAAGTATCATAGAAATCGGAATTATTTAAAATTCTAAGCAAAATACAAAAGAATAAATGTTTAATAACCATGTCATTTTGTTATATCATCTTTCATAGAAACAAAATTCATAAACATCACCATATAGTTCATGCTTTAATTATTTTCTGTTTACGAAGCGAGGTCCACTATAATGAGTTTGTTTAGTAGTTCCCCGACATAGCGAGCGCGGACGGGGCGCGATTCTCTCACTCGACAGATCACCTGAAAGTGTACCACTTAATAACTCACATCCTCTCTCGGTTCACTGAACATCCGCTGGATCGTCACATATCTCTAAATATGGCCGCTGAAGCATGGCGGCACACTAGGGCGAACCATCCGCGGATTCTACATTTACAAAGTACGCGATTGAAAGCAAATTATCGCTTTTATGTTTCGTTACATGAAAATTATTGACGTAAACTCGACTGTGCGAAATGATGTATTTTACAGAGATTTTGACAAAAGATTTTTACGTGATACCTGTTATCCTATTCATTCACTCATTCATTTATACAATCACGTCAATATCACTTGTGGAGTAGACAGAGCCAGCAGTTTTGAAAGAATGATAGGCTTAATGATAGAATTGAGATTCAAATAGTGACAGATTGCTAGCCTATCGCATGAAAGAAGAGTCTAAGTTTATAAGCCTGTCCCTTAGTCGTTTTATACAACATCCATGGGAAGAGATGGAGTGGTCCTATTTTTTGTATTGGTGAAGGCCCCACACAGCACCTTTTATCATAAAATAAAATAAATCAATTTTTAGATTTAAACAAGGTTCAACAATTTTTGCTGTAGAATAAAATAATAGAACACAATGCAATATATACTCGTACATATAGAAAGTACGGGCTCGAAAGTAAATTATTTCGCTTTTAGGTCTCGTTTTCGATGCTAAATTGACTTTTTTAAATGTTGTATGTTACATGGATTCATTAATTGGTAACTTATTTCTGTTCTGGTAAAAAATGTTGCAACACAATTCAAAACTATTATAAAAAATAAATTATTCCGTATATTTTCCTTCTTAGTTTACTAATATTCGACGGCCTCCGTGGCGCAGCGGTAGTACGCTTGTATGTGACACCGGAGGTAACGGGTTCGAATCCCGGCCAGGGCATAATGAGAAAAGAACTTTTTCTGATTGTCCTGGGTCTTGGATGTTTATCTATATAAGTATTTATTATGAAATATAGTATCGTTGAGTTATTATCTCGTAACACAAGTCTCGAACTTACTTCGAGGCTAACTCAATCTGTGTAATTTGTCCTGTATATATTTATATTTATTGCATGGCAAACGAAATTTATTATAAATAACTTATGTCTGTTGATTGAACACCCACCTCTTTATCTTAATTAACAACCGAACAAGAAAAAGAATTTTGTTCAGTTAATGAAAAGTTAAAAATATTTTTGAGTAAAGTTTTTACAGTAACGGATTTTATTACCCTTTGGGGCCGTCGTGCAAGATTTACTTAAAGAGAATAAAGTAGGTTCATGGAACTATCGAAGAGTTTAATAATATTCATTGGGCTTGGGCAATTTTCCAGGCGAGTGGCGGCGCGTCTTTGATCAGCCCTGATAGTCCGAGAATAGTCAAATTGATGAACTAACTATGGCTTAACAACTTTAACTACACTATAACTTTATATTAATCTTATTATCGCATTATTATTTTTTTAAAGAAATGTAAAGATGTATAAACATGTAACAACTGTTACTACATTTAATAAGTGTCATTTTGTTGAAAACTCGGTCATTAGTGTGAGTTTATAATCCAATCGCTTGTCTTCAAAGTGAGCATGTGAATATATTAAAAGGGGCAAGGTTCCCTTTGGAGATCTGGTAAAGGATTTAAGGTGCGTCTTGAACCTCTGTGCGCCTTTAAACATTATTTCCAGCGTGTGTATGGGTAATTATGCATAGCACAATGATCACAATAATTTCAGATTACTATCTGTTCGAGTGAAAATCAGATTCCGATGAACAAAAATAGGCCTATACCTATTGTTTGTGTAACGATAATTTACGGACGATAAAATAAGAACTTATTCGTCACATTTTTTATATATTTCAACTTCCTCCTAGTCGAATTCGAGAAAATTTATTGGATTTATTAAGAAACATCACAAGTTGTAAACTAATGTGAACACCTTGTATTATGAAGGGTCTTAGGAAACTCAATTTTCTTTCCCATAAAAGTAAGTTTATTAGTGTTATTTACTTGGTCTTTCAACTTCAATAAATTTCTGCACAAACTATTAATCCCAGTTTTTTATACTTCAAACATAGTTACGGTGCCCCAAGGAAAGTTATACATAAATCTTCGATTCAAATTATCTTTGTCATTTACAGACACAGATTTCGTTTTTAAATGTGAAAATATAACAGAATCTGTTAATAAAGGGAAGTACACACTTACCAGCCATGCAGATTGCGGAGTCCTCTCCACGGCTATTGCCTCTTCATGTCTATAAACAAAGTGTTGCGGGCCGAGAGCTTTCCTTGCTGAATTCCACTATTAATCCCACTGATAGAGAGGTGCTTCATTTCAGGAGGCGGACGGGCGTTAACGATTGAATGTTTCATTAGTTCTGTTTATTCAGCAGCTTAGGCCGAATTGTAAGTGTAAATTGTGTGTTACTAACTACGATTCAGGGTATACGTATTCATAAAAGGGTTAAAATGTTTTTACATTTAGTATAGAAAGAACTAAAAATTCACTATTTACACTAGTTTTAACAACGAAATAATTTCAATTTACAAAAAAATATTAAATAACAATACTAAGTAATTCTGTTGCGTGTGTTGCATGTAAGTAACAAAACACGTATGCGCAGGTCACGGGCGACAGGGGCGCTTCCGGTGCGATGTCGCGGCGCGCCCTTCCGGCTGCGCGCGCGCCGCTCCGCTCCGCCCATCAAGCGTGACGCCTAGTACCGCACCATAATACGCTATTGTCATCTAATAAATAGAGATAATAATAATATACAGTGGTTTTGTGGACTAGAGAAACAAAAGCAACGATGGGAGCGTAACTCTTAAAAGGCTTAATATTGTTTTATTAATTATGAGTTGTTATAGTAAGATTAACGAGAAGGGTAAAATGCATATGTCATATGTCCTACAAAAAAAGGGTTTAATTAAAGATGTTTTTAAATGTGATTTTTACGTAGATACGTGGAATATATAATGTATAAATATGGAAAAAAATTAAGTACAATGAAAATTGTATTAAATACTGTTTATTACAGAGTCCGTAGTGTAAACCAATTAGTACGCTCGGGAAAGGCTTTTATGATGCAATTAATGCACACAGTTAAAGCGTCGTGAAAAACAAAAGGGTATTAATTTTATAGTGACATGATAATGGAGCGCGGCCACCTGAGTCGTTGTTTAAAAATATTTTGCAACAAATATTCGCGGGGCCCAACCGACGACCGCCAAGGACAAAAGTATTAACGTTACCCAGGCCAAATTCAATTAACTCGACTAAGTGAATTTTGTTACATTAAAATGAAACGTTTAAAATAATGTGTGGCCTGGAGAGGGATGATGCATTAAAAACCTTTTACGATACGCGTTCGAATTTCGTCAATACATTGCTGTGGTTATTCAGAGGAGATCGGAAACAATTAGACAACAGTGGCATTGGTCAGCAGAGCGCATATCCGCACTCGCGATGTCCTACTGCCTCGCGGATAATATTTTCCCGAGACCCATTTGGACACAGAAATATAACAGTATATTCGTCGCACAGAAATTTCAATCGTAACACGCTGAAAATAAAGTCCGTTATTATTTTAAAACGAGTTGGTCTGTCGGTACGGATTTTTGTAGCATTTAACTACTAGCTTTTCGGCCCACTGGCTGAATATAAATATGAATGTAATTGGCCAAGTTGTATGTTTCGCTACGTCTATACGTACATGAAAATTGAGCTCTGAATAGATCCAGAAATGAGAATTGAAAACTGAAAGATTTTTAGAAGCTAAATAAACACTGTATATATTAGACGAATCTATCCTCAACACTCCATCTCTTTCCCATCCCAAAGGAGCCTAAAGGTTAGGCAAATAAACTGAGATTCTTCATTTAGGCGATTATTAGCAACCTGAACAAGCCATACAACTGAATGGGGCTTTTCAGTCTTCGAGAAGCTGTTGGCTCTGTCTACCCCGTAATCTAGGATAAAGACGTGATTGTATGTAAAAATTGTTGTTTTGAAAACAAAAATGTTGGTTACAATTTAGCTTCAATCTAAGAATTTACTAAACTATTTTTCCGGTGCCAAAACGGTAAAAAAATAGTGGACCGCTTGAGGTTTAGTTAAAGTTCCAGCTCAAGTTATTAAAGAAGGGAATCCCGGAATAATAGCATTGAAGGGTGTAGGTAACTGGGTAAACGTAAGAATAAAACCGAACCCGCACTCGCGCTTTTGAATTGAATCCAAGACCTTTTGTGTCGGACTGACATTTTGACTACTGTCACTGTGTCAGAAAACATCAAGTAAAATTTATTGACATATATTTAAACAACCTCGTATTTGACAACAAATTTGTTCCCTATATACTCTACAAACACCGCAGGTCAATGCGACGAAGTAACTAGTTTGTATCTCGGGCGTCGCCCGAGTTAAGTGCGCCGGTGCTCCTGGACCGTCCGAGTACTTAACCTAATATTCTGTAATTGTATTAAGGCCAGCAACATTAATTAACCCGCTCTCCGAGTCGCCAGCTAAGATGTTCTATTGATACGTGCTTTGTGGCAGCCCTAATGTATGCGACATATACATTTGTGCATGCATGGCTTCACACGAGTTCTGAATCTAGAATTAATTGAATGATGATCTGAATAAATATGATACGCTTGCTAAAAAGATAGATACGTACGTAAGACAGGCGATCAAATAAAAAATTTTGATTTTGGTTTTTCTTTCATCCTCAATTTGTAAGAAAAAATTTAATTCTGCCTATTATGTAATTGATAAGACTTACTTGACTACCTCTTCAATATCTTCAAATAGGAAGACATTCAAGAGAAAGGTTTTTATGTATAAAAGCTGACCGTATGAAGCCGGGGTGGATCGCTAGTTTAGTATAAAACCCAATTGAATGGTATAAGTATTATATTTGTACAAAAATACGGAATTATTTTGGTTACTACTAAATATACAACTATTAGCTTATCTACCTTAGATACAAGTTAAGATTATCTAACCTTATCACTCTTAAAACATTTCTATTAATTCATATCTTATCATCGCGAATCCATCTACGTAAAAGCCGAAACAATCTTTAAAAAAAATACCCAAGTTAATAAAATATCACATAATGCAGTCAATACAATTCAACGTTAAAAATCCTTTCTACGTACATAATAATAACTTTAAGAAAATAGGAGGACATAATACTATCAAATCACAATAACTCCAATACACACACAATATTTTGTGGTCAGCTCTTACCTTCGTACAATCAAAGTTTATTTAATTTAGTTAACCAAAACGGCTCTTAAACGAGCATTCATGTATATATACCACCTCACAAATTTAAGATGATATGAAATAATAAAAAACTTGACCATGATACACCTACCTATTTGTTTACCCTTCCTAAAGACGGATGGATGAATATTTTTATTTTTCAAATAAAAAGGCCTAAAGAATATAGATGAAAGTTACATTTCGCTATGTTTTATAAACAACAAATGAGAAATATAGATCAAAAACAATCACGCAAGTACAAAGCCGTGGACAAAGGAACAAAAATAAGACGTGAAATTAATGTTCACTGCCTGGTTTGTATGCAGAATTCCAAATATCTGCGAAACATACACTGGAATGGAATCTATAGAACATGATAAGAGGCAGCGTGACATGGCCCAGGATAGACCACAAAACCTTTCCATAGAAAGTGTATCTTTCGTCGAGGCTCTCAGGGGATTTGAAGGAGAAGGTGTAGAAGATCCACATGCCCACGTTAGCAATAATAAGGAACATGAGAAGTTCCCTCCCAGGCTTCGTCCGCCGGAGTTTCTTCGTATTGCTGCATCGCCGAAGGCCATCCATGATGAGTGGCGTCTGAACGAGGACCTGGACGACCTGAATGATAAATATTAGGAGTTTATTTATTTATTTATCTGGAAGATTATCGACTAAATTTACCACACAAACGAAAAAATAGCAATAAGAAGCCATTTATTGCTATTTTTTAGTTTTTTATGAAGCTGATCTCGTCCGTATTAGTATTTTTAATATATTATCGGTATCGGTTTTTAATATATTAAGAGGCCGTTATGTAACAACTTTGTCAAATCAAAATTTTTCACTTTTTTGTCTAACGGTCGGATCGGGAATATGCTTTGATAAGGAGGGAGTGATTAGCTTACTATTTCATTGTCACAAAAGCAATATGAAAAATTTGCTTTCACAACTTACCATGACTATAAAATCAATCGACTTTACAACGTTCAAGATGTTTATGGTCGCCACCATTGACAACATGGTCTCCATGAAGAAAGCTGGTAGACATATAAACAGCAGAACATCATCAAGCAAAGATGTAGGATGTTCATTTATATCCAGTTTCCTTAGTTGATTGTACGCGAATACTACTGATAGGAGCATCACAAGGTGGAGACACAGCTTGGTAACGTCATTCAGCAAGTATCCAATCTCAAGGTATTCTCTGAAACACAAAGGTTCAAAATTCACTTTTCGACACCACTAAAGACGAAGCCGATGAACAGTCCTCTGTTAAAGCATGGCAGTCCGCATAGATATCTTATGTTTCGGGTGAAATCCTTTTTTTAATATTTAACCGTTTGGGTTAGGAAAATCGAATATCTTAACTTTCTTGAATACCGTTGAACTGTGTGGTTCCCGGCATCAATGGAAAAATGAATATAACTACTTCATTTTTTTCCCATGGATATCGTAAAAGCAGACTTAGGGATAGGTTAATAAACTTGGGATTCTTCTTTTAGTCGATGGGTTAGCAACCTCGCTATTTGAATCTCAATTCTATCATTAAGCCAAACAGCTGAACGTGGCCTTATTGGTCTTTTCGAGACTGTTGGCTCTGTCTACTCCGCAAGGGATATAGAAGTTATTATACATACGTATGTATGTTCTTGAGTAAAAATAAAAGGTTCAACACTCACTCTCCAACACTACTGAAGACGAAGCCAAGTATGAGATTCCCGGCGATGCCCACCATGAGGATGAGGCCGACGAACAGGCCTCGGTTGGAGGCGTGGCAGTCTGCGTAGATTACGATGTTGCTTGTGAAATCATTTTCCTCATTAGCTGACGGAATCCTGAAACATTTAAGTACATTATTTTATATTTGACAAATTATTCAATAAATTATGTAATAATAAATGGACGATAGTATCAGCACAGCACAATAAAAAGTGAAGTCTAACATTTCATGTACCCATTATTTAAAGCTTAATAGGAGAATTTAGTGCGTAACTATTCCAATAGAAAATCTTAGGGTTGAGCACCGCCTTTTAAGTATAACTCTGCGGCTACTTAGACATTAGGTACGAGTAGTTCGAAATCTACTTACCTACATATCTCAAATATTGTTAAATATCAAAATAAGGACACAAAATCTCAATTTGGTTAAATTAAGAAAGATATTTCTATTTTTTCTACAATTTATGTTACAATACGTATATGACTTACTTGCAAACCGTATAAGTATCATCCAAACTAGAGTTGATTTCAGAATTGATGCCTTCTTCATTTTGACAGTTTCCAATATTGCTCCAAATTATGTAATAGACGGCCACTGAAAATTATAATTTATATTAATTTCTTAAAGCTTGATATAAGTTATGTAGAAGGGCAAAAGTTTTGCACAGGGATATAATAACATTTTATCATAAAATGTACTAACCAATAAAAATGTTGAATTCGACGCTAAATGGGTACAAGTAAGGAGAAAAGTTCTGGTAAATCGTCGTTAGAGCTGGAGAGTTAGTGCAGTTCTCATTTGACAGGCTATCTATATCTATGAAGCGTGATGCTGGCTCAACTGAAACTGTCATAAAAAATGTAATGATATTGACGTATTATTCTTGATTTGTATAAGCTGTATAGTTTTCTGTTTGATCTTAGTAAGTATTCCGCCAATTGTGGTACAGTACAGTTTATGAAACTTATCAAATTTTCATTATTTATTTTGAAGTTATTACCATACATTAGAAGTAAAAATAAATATTGCATTAAAATATAATTATAGCACATGTTACCTGTACCGTCTGCATTCGTTGTTTCGTAATGAGATTCATTTCTAGAATTGGCGTAATTTACTAATCCTAAAACAGTTTCTCTCACGATGGCCGATATCCAAAAGCACAGACTGCTTCCAATCATATGCATGAAGGCGAAGTGCGCTAGGCCCTGCAACAATAAAACATTTTAAGTTGTTCGTTGTGACTATATCTACATGGAGATGTTGATATATTTATTCGGATTCCATTTCTTTAAACTGTTATCAGTCCAGAAACAAAATATTTTTTTATTGAGGGCGTTTAATATTCTTTAACTTTAGATGCGTAGTCACATGCATTTTAACATCACTATATTTTTAGAGGCGACTCTTAAGAAAGGCAGATATTGAAACAGGCGGTCTTTTATGCAGGGATATAGCGATAGTAGTTCTAAATTACTGTTTGTCAGTATTGGGAACATTTTCAAATATAAGAAACATACTGACAACTTTAACAACTGATAACTTTAAATCAAATCCTACTTTTAAATCCACGAGGTATACTCGTAATATTTTTACTAACGCTAATTACAGGGTAGGTACTGTGTATTTATCTTGAACTTAAATAGTTCCTTTTTATTCTGGCAGTAAATTTCAAGATAGGCTAGGTAGTGCTTATTTGTCATTGAACATACATTGTATAATGAAAAATGAACATTGCTGTTTTGTTGTCGAAGCAAAGTGCAAATATATAAATTGCCTTAAAGATACAAAAGTAAAGATAAAATATATGTTTTATTTGATAATATTAAAACCTAGCGAGTAATAACATAGAGAAAATACATCAAATATTACCTGAGCCCGCAATATTATCACGTTCGAGTATTTGAATATGAAAAATAATTGCAAAAAGCAGTATATCGGGCTTAAAATGTCGAGCGCTACTTGATAAAGGTTCACGCAGTCATCATTATGAATGTGGTCGTCGAGTAGCAGGCTAATTTGAATAGTCAAAAGCAGCATCGAATGAATAAGATGGCCAATGGCGAAACCTGAAAAAAAATACGAGTGGTTATATTTACGTGATTAAAAACAAAGTATATTACAAATATAAAATATCAATCAGATCGCTGATTTCACTCAGAATGTTTTAAATAAAATAATCAAAAATAAACTAGACATCTAAACATATAAAACTATAGATAACAGAAATTGCATTCATACCAGTTCCAGGGATAGTTTTGGGAAATTCTCCTCTTAGTGCTCCCCTACACTACCCAAGAAATTGAAATGCTTGTCAAATTCAACTTTCTACGTACAGTTGTATCTGCACCTTGTGCGTCAGTCACTTAGTAACTCAATGTATCATATATCATAAATATAAACATATATATTTATTTACATACATAAACTCACGCCTCTTTCTTTCTTTTCTCTTTCTTTTCTTCTTATATATTTATTTATATATTAATATTAGTAGTAGCGCGATAAACTATCGCTGTCCCATTTCACGTCTTAATAAAAAGCGAAAAAGCGATAGTTTATCACACGATAAAAACGGCGTGATGCATGCCATGCTACAGGGGCAGGTATTTATTTTTCAAATATCACGATGCTAACCTGCTGCGCCAAGTTTGAGATAGAAACTTCCAGAATGCCTGCCCTGGCTGAAACAGTAGTCGTGGCTCAAAGGAATTAGTTGAGGCAATGACAAAGCTCGGAAGGGCTCACCCCTTTCTCCAGATGACCGTATGTCATAGTCTTCCTGTAAAAGGAATGCCACAATGAATATTCAATATTCAATCACATATTTTTTATTATTGAATAAAAAAGTAAATAATAAAAAGTATGTAACACGAATTAAAAATATTTTTATAATTAGTGGATTTATTTATTCGGTTCAATAAATTTAATTTCTCGGCTACATTCTTAATGATAACGACCCACAACAAAACCTACATCACGTCACAGTCAAAACTCATATCGATACGAGTTTTGATTGAAACAGTATTAACTCCTGAACTGAACGTGGCCTGTCAGTCTTTTCAAGACTCTTGCCTCTATCTACCCAGCAAGGGATAGTGATTAAAAGAATGTATGTATGTATACTATTATATTATTGGTATAGTAGTGAAGTAGTGATTATTTGTATTAAACTTACGTCTTCATTCCTGTAGAAATCGGATATCTTTTCTTCATTTAATGCTTTTATTCTTTGGTTTTTCAGCGCTTTCTTTTTATATCGTCCGATATCTATGATTAAATAAATATGGTAGATGAATCCCGCTGAACAGAGTATGAGAGAATAGTACTGAAACCAAAATATTTAATTTTTATAAACACGTGATATTGTTGCAAATAAAAAAATTGTATAAATAAGCTATACGTTACCACAGCTGGGTCTTGCTCTATAAATCTATCTGCTAAATAAATCATTATTCCTGCGGTCACTAATAATATTGCATACATGCAGCTTGTGACCAGGGACAAGTATTTACTGAAAATAAAAAATAAATTGGTAATGAAAAACAGTTTAAACTGTCAATCGTTTAAAAAAATATAAAGCAGATAAACAAAGAGTTTCAAGACATTTCTCTACATATGTGAGGGTCCACAAGAGATAGAATGAAATTGGTGTCAACCATAAGTCCTGAAAAAGTTTTGTATTTGTAACAGTCGGCAGACATCAAATTCGCACATTTGGTGGCGCTGCTTTTCACAAGTTTAAGTCTTGGCCCCCTTGAGCCAAAAATAAATTGAAACCTCATTTAAACCAGTTACAGTTTCGAAAACGAATAATTATATAATGAGCTCATTACTCTATCTATGTTAAGTATATATATATATATATATTAAGTATATATATATATATATATATATATATATACTTACTTAACACAGTTGGTAGGTATTGTTGATATATACTGGGAGAGAAGCAAACGTCCAATTAAAAACTATTATAAACTAATGGTATAAATATCAGGTAGTTTTAAGATTAATACATATTATACAATTATAAGAAAAAACCTTCTTAATAAACTTCTATTTTCAGGCTATCTAATCTAACATTTAAAATTTTAGGCATGATAATACCTATAAAATTAATATCAGGTAAAAAAATAATTTATTATCTCCCATAAATTTTAAGTTTTCTATTTATTTATTTTTAGTAATTTTGATACTAAATGCACAAATTATGTGATTGTAAAACGCAAGATTTGATGGTATTTTGAACTTGTTTATGCATAAGAGGACACCGATGCAATCCGCTTTATTTTGACTGTGTACCTACTCTTCTCACGCTGCACATTATATAAGACTGAGACGAAACCAATTTTAACTTCTTTCCTTTATCTCGTCACTCACACAAAACGCCCTCAATCCGATTTAATGAGTCAAAAATGCCCTTCAATGGCAATTCAAGTTCATTTGTGTCATAACCAAACTATAAATGAAAAAGATTACTTACACGGTGAGCTTCGTATTCTCCTTAGGATTAGTGGGGGGTGGCGCATGAGTTTCTATAGATCGGAGCGATTGCGCGTCCATGGTGGCAACGGAACGTTTCCTAGGAGTAGCCCCACCGCGTATGTCGTTCGCGGGCGTATACAAACGGTAACTGCCTGGATAAACAAAATAAATACAGATATTAAATTATCTTTTTTTACAACGATGACTTATTTCATGTTTTTGGAGTATTACTGTTATATGATAGATACTTAGATTGTAACGCTAATAGGTTTATCGATATTGATTAAAAAATTACGTCACATACTCGTCGCTGATTCATTTGATAAATCTACTAACATCTAGTGTTGAGTTTTATTACATAAATATTCTCATCATAAAACAATATCTACCAAAGTATAGAATCGATGTCGGTGGATGAAGGGTTAAGGGTCGAATCCCACTGTAGCTATGTCTTAATAAATCTTGAATTATATTGATACAACTGAATTCAATGTGTTCCTATGATCGCAGGAATCGGAATTCGTAATCTCAAATTGTCAAAATGAACATATTTGGACCGATGGGCACCTTTTCTAAGACGCAAGCTAGGTAATGGATAATGGAGAAATGATCAAAACGAAACTATTATGAATAAAGAACTATCAAGCGTCAAGTTTTATCCTTATTCATTCAGGATCATTTAGGATTCCTTATTGTGTAAAGCAGTAAAAAACATGCACAAACAAAAAAATATCATTTGTTGTTGTATTGTCACTATCGAACCTCCATCTATTGCCCATGGGTGTAGTAAAAGGTTACAAACGGAATATATTCGGACTATATTTTTTCGCAAAGAGAAAACATAGTGTGCTACCCTTCTCTTCTCGTACAGATTGTAAAAGTCAATCAACGCTAATGGGATTATTTTATTATGCTATGGGCTAGCAACCTACCACTATTGGAATCTTAATTCCAACGTACAGCATACAACTAAATGTGGCATTTCAGTCTTTCAGAGACTGTTGGCTTTGTCTACCCCGTATGTGACGAAGACGTGGTTATATTATGTATGATGATGGAGGTATGTATGATGGAGAGAAGATGTCATACTTGTTTTAAAATGCATACTTTTGGAATGTGACTAAAAACGGCAAAATGGCGTAGTTTAACCAAAAAATTTACTCATTCAACAAATATCATAAATTAACAAATATGTGTGTATAATATCTATTCATACATGAGTAACCTACTATGTATTTATGTTATATTTCTTGGACATTTTACTTGTTAACTATGTACGTAATTTGTAAATTGTCTGTATGTGTACCTACATTAATAATAAAAAAATATAGGTACAAACAAATTTTAAAAAGTGCCGTTGGTTCCCGGCACCAATACAAAAAAGAATAGAACCACTCCATCTCTTTCCCATGGATGTCGTAAAAGGCGACTAAGAGATAGGCTTACAAATTTGGGATTCTTTTTATGGGCTAGCAACCTGTCACTATATGAAGGCTCTGTCTACCCCGCAAGGGATGTAGACGTGACAATATGTATGTATGTACACATTTTTCAGTCTGCCTACACCTACACCCATGGAAAAGATGCGCGGTGTGTATGAAATTTAAATGCAATCGTTAAAATAAGTTGAAGTGAAACTGTATGTAAATTGTAAGTATGAAAAAGATATTCTGTCACAAAGCATTCATTAATCATTATCACACATTTAAAAATATTGTATATTATAAAATCAGTACAAATTTGTCTGTATCTCCGATTGCACTACAAGTACATGCTTATCTCTGGAACTACATATTAAACGGATTATTTTGTTGCATTGCTTTTAAGTTTGGAAAACTTGAAGGGAAAAATTCATTTTGACATCTACTCGTAGAACACCTGATGTATTACGACGATCAGCTTAAGTAGTCTCGGGTAACAAGTAAGGCACACGTGTTATTATATAAATAATCGTGTATAAATTTTTATTAACTTACTTAGAGATTTTATGTCTCCATTTCTGTAGCCACCATTCTGCAATGGGGTGGAGTTTTTGTCACCTGTGTAAAATATTAAAATTAATTTTATTTTGTCAACTTATCTCGAAGCGAAGAAGAAGAAGGAAATTTTCAAGGAAGCAAGACCAGTAAAATAAGATCTAGAAAAATAGCACCGCTCCATCTTTTGGCCGTAGATGTCGTAAAAGGCGACTAAAGAAATAAGCAATAGGTATAATGATAATAAGTCAACCAGTGAAACCTGGAACGCTGGTCTGGTACCGACGGGTGGTCATTGTTTTATCTCGAACTCCGAAAATTTGATCAAGAGAAAAGGCTTGTAAACTTGGTACTCCTCCTTATTTTAGGCAGTTATCTAGCAATTTTAAATATCTCTGTTTTATCACTAGGCCATCATGCGAGGATTTTTAGTCTTACGACTTTTAGCTCTGTCCACCCCATGAGAGATAAAGAGATATGTGTATGATAATAGTGTATACTTTTGCAAATGACTTTAAAGTTATGATGTAGTTCATTTACCTTAAAATATATTTTTTTAAGTTATGACGAGAAATATAGTAATTGCACCATATTCACGAGGAAGAAGAAGAAAGGTACGTCATTTAGCTATAATCAATGTATCAAAAATTTTTATCAACTTTTTGATTCACGCGGGGTGACAATAATGATTACCAGGTATAAAATAAATATTGCCGTGTGATTCCCAGCACCAATATCTGCCTAAAAGAATAGGACCACTCCATCTCTTTCCCGTGGATGTCGTAAAAGGTTACGAAAGGGATAGGCTTATAAACATGGAATTATTTTTTTAGGCGATGGGCTAGCAACCTGTCACTATTTGAATCTCAATAATTTTACTAACAGCTAAACATGAATGAATAAAATAAATACTCTATCATACTCGTACCTATGGGTGTTGTTGATCCAGAATCTTCACCTCTACTTGAAATTACCAGCTTGGGTACTTGTTTCTCGCTGTTTTCCTGGAAACAAATTTAAGTCTGAAAAACTTACCCTTACATTTTTGCTCTAGATATTTCTAATTCTTTGTTAGATATATTATTTTTTTATTCTATATTTTTATGCGCCAGTATCTTATACTCTTTTTTTTCTTTTTAAGCTTGTTTTGTGCCGATGTCAAGTTTAAACAGCTTTAGTTATAGTCATATAATTATACTTTCTATTGGTCGAGTAATAGCTGTAGGTGTTACTTCGCCCATTTTCGGGACTTTTTGGGACAAAATTAAACAGCATTAAATCCGATATTGTAACACTCTTCAACACTCATGCTTAACACGAACTCTTATAAATCATTAATAGTCAAAAAGTCCTGTCTTAACCTTTTCTCATCTCATGATCTTTACAAACTCAAGAAAATGCAAGAGCCAAGGTACGTGTATGCCAACTTTCGGTGACCTTATTTACTTTTAAAGAAGCGCGATTTAATGTACCTTTACATGTTTGTAATTTTTGATAGCGCCATCTAGATGGCTTTTAATATTAATATTATCATATCCCAATCAATTATACTAATCAATAGATATGCTGTTTTGTATTACGTGTAATATTATTCAATTCAATCTAGATGTCTATAGTCTCCCGTTGGCCTATAAGTTATACCGCGAAAGATACGTAGGTATTTAAGTTGTATGCTTATTAAGATACCTACCGTAAAAGGTACTTTAATATACGAGTATAGTACTTATTAAATTAAATTAGATTTTTACTAGAATTTTGCATTCATCGCAAACCGTGAAACCTACCTTTATTAAGATAGTCGAAGTTTAGTTGACGTACGATGTTAAATATTTTAGTAATATGCAATAGGGACAGGGCGGGATAGTTGACAATCTCATATTTCCGTCATGCAAGCGAACAAAAAAGGCGCGCAGGCATCGAAAGCTGAACGAAATCGGATTAATAACTTCATTAGTCGCTTGTTTCTCTCGATAGACACCACCCTGTATTTCACTATAATCCCATTATGGTGTCCTGCAACGAGTTTCGTATGAAGCGTTCACTGTGGGAATTTAGTATCGCAAAAAGGTATCGCCACTTTATATAGGCACTCTGGCCTACTCTTTTACATTTCCGCCCTGTTGTTGAGCTAATTGCTTTTCGAGGGAGCTACCATGTCAGTTGATATTCCTCATCTTTTATTGTGCTATTATGGGTGTAGTTACTTACCATGTCTTTTAATGTTTGACTAATGCATAATGGCAGAAGTATTATTTCTTTCTTTTCATTGTCGGGGATTTCCATATAATCAGAATGACGCATAATCAAACGCTTTTTCCTTGAAAGATCAGTTGCTGATATAGTTCTATCAAATTACGATCGTAAACAATAATACACATTTTTTATTTTGTTTTAATATATGTGAATGTCTACGCTAGTATAAATACATAACAAGTCTGCCTAGAATCTTGTTTAGATATCTGCCTGCCTGCCAATACACCCAAAACCGAGGATAGGTAGGATCGGATAGAGTGGATATAATTATATGTTGGAAAGAACGTCTCGGGTAGCGTAGAATATCGGTGGAGGGTACCACTTGAACACGCTGAGCTGAGAGGTAGAGTCCAGTACTTATAGATCGGATCTTCGGGATCTATCGCCGTAAAGTAGTCCATTCATCATGTATTTCCTAACATCTCGTATGTTAAGTAGGAGGTAAAAGGAGGTCAAGGAAAATTAATTTTCATGTGCGTGTCTTTGATAGCATTTCCTACCAGTGAACTCTGACTCGTAGACAGTGTAGAACGAATAACTATTGTGCGTAAGTTGTATTTTGTTTGTAGGTATGTTTGTCAAGATCTGCAGAAGAAAACTTGAAGAAATCCAGAAAGCCACATTTTGATACTTGCATCTATTGGATATCATCTTACTGGTACGAAAAATAAACCTTAAAAAGCGATGATATTTCAAATCGGTTACATTCAAGATTTCTTTAAATAAGACAGCTACTCAGCAATATTACTATTATTTTTTGTTGCATTATTATTGAATGTATATATTGTTTGTTGTTTATGAGCTTGACTACTTGTAGGTAAACATCGTTTGATTAAAACATACATACATACATACATATGGTCACGTCTATATCCCTTGTGGGGTAGACAGAGCCAACAGTCCTGAAAAGACTGATAGGCCACGCTCAGCTATTTGGTAATGGCTTAATTGGCTTTAATTGGCTTAATGATAGAATCGAGGTTCATATAGTGACAGGTTGCTAACCCATCGCCTAAAAAAGAATCCCGAGTTTGTAAGCCTATCCCTTAGTCGCCTTTTACGACATCCATGGGAAAGAGATGCAGTGGTTCTATTCTTTTTTGTATTGGTGCCGGGAACCAAACATCGCGTTAAAAATATAAAAGTATGATATTACAATTTTTCTTGACTAACCAACGTAATTTAGTCAGAATTGACTAATTGATTAATTGTGTCCATATAATGTAAATGTTTTACATAACAAACATGTTTGATAATTGCTTAGCTGCTAATAATTGCTTCATACTAAGTCGCGGGAAATAGCAAGTAACATAATGAAATTATCTATATATACAATATGCCTACTATGTACTCATTAAATTCTTTTCTACAAATATCCATTTTATTTTCCTATATGTAGATTGAACTAAATCTAACAATAGTATGCATTAGGTATCCAGGTTTGATTACCGTCGTCACATTTTAATCAAATAATTTACAAAAAATTACACGACCGATATAGCGAGGTGCCATTTATCGGTGAACGTTTTATGCAGATAAAATATGAATGAATAGATTATAATGGTGTTAATGAACATTCCGATTGCGTCGATTTAACTGCCCCTGTGGGGATAAAAAATAAAGAGATCGAATTTTCATTAGCAGAGGCGTTGGGGCGGCACGGTGTGTCCGCGGCCGGTATTTACAGGAGGGGGTGCGAGAGGGCGGGGGGTGTATAGGGTGGCTCGCGGCCGGCTGGACTCAAAAGGTTTACAGTTCGCTGCGCGAGAGTGACCCGCCTCACAAACACGGCCCGCGCCGCTCGACACTATGGAACTGTACGCGCCCTTTACAACAAACCTCTCAACTTTTATTTTTGTAAAGAGTACTACTTTGATTGGTTTTTGGTTGATGAATAAGCCTTTCAGCGGAGGGTTGTTAATAAAAAATTGAATTATCTTTCTTTAAGAAGATAGAACTTATCCCATTTTTAGTCTGCATTATTTTTAGTCTAGTCTACACTTATGTAGTACTTAAAATATAGACATTAAAAAGTAATCTATGGTCCTAATTAAAAATTATGTCATACTGATTATAAAAGTCATGTACCTATAAAAAATAAGGAAATAAGTCGCGGAAAAGAAAGATAAATGGTATTTCCAATAATTTTATAAGATGTTGTAAATCAACTAAAATATTCCATTCGTTGATATGATAATATTATAAAAAGTTTGTACTTTTATCACTTGAACAAAGCATGATTTCTTTTTTATTATTATTTTGTTTTAGCTTTTGGTTTATTTTGTCACTCATGTTCTAAGTTTCTTAAGCTTTCTGGTTTGTTTGCTATTTGATACAACTCAAACCAGTTGGCTAGTGTTTTTGTTTCGAAGACAACAAAGTATGATTTGAAATATACAGTAATGTTATTTGATGAGCTACCTATTTATATTTTTTTCTTCTCAAAACAAAATCGAAGGATGTTTGAGATTTGTGGTGTGTGTCTGTTTCATCGTAACAGACAAATGAATAAGCTAATTTGATGCTGCGTAAATAATATGTTTTAAGTAATAATGGGTTTTAACTTTATGTGATGGAAGTCGGTTTAAATAAATAAAAAGGAATATTGGCATGTTAGCACAAATTAAGGTGCTTCTAACATGACTCACTCATATAAAATAAAGTATATAACTTAATTCAATTAATTTAATTTGTCAAAGTTTGTTCTGTAACAAATCGATACTGTTCTAAGGCCGGTATTGGTAGTTAAACATTAACTAACATGTCTGACAAATAACCTCATTATGAACATCTTTTGATTTATAAGTTGCAGAAATGTTTGTACGTATAAGAGACAGAATAGCGAAATAATAATGTACTCAAATACTGTAAAACGTGTCCATATTATGCCACCGGAAAAGTCATTACAGCCCATTGCTCCCATATATACGAATTCGCTGTTTAAACTACGGGACGAAGCTTAAAATAAATTTACTTCAAAAAACAGCGCAAAACAGCCTGTTGCAATATTTACATTTTTCTAAATGAAACTGTCTAGGCGTGTAAGCTTCAGTCAACACAATAGTAAAGGAATACTGTTGAAACAAAAAATGTTGATTCGTTTTATGGATTAACTGATAAATGATTTTAATCACTGTTAATCTGTGACGTGGATTTGATTGATGATGGATTGATGTTAATATCTACTTATGCGAGATTGTTATTCTTCTGTGAATTTTTGAGGATAACATCGATAATTCTGTCACAATTTATGTTGAAAATATGTAAACTTAAAATTTTTGGACCGAGATTTAATAAATTAGGTACCTACATATGAATTTACAAAATATATTCTGCATCTTCTTAGATAACCAAATTATTATAATTACATTCTTCTACAGTCTTAAGTTGTCTGGGATAATGGCCAAAAAGGCGCATCTTGGGCTCCTCTCCAGAGCGGTAAGGATGCAACCGAAACTTATGTTAGGAGGAAGAAGAAGTGTGTTTGTCATTGAAGATCTTTCTTGATTTATTTCATTTAGCCATCAGAAATTAAAATTTATAACAGAACAGCAGGCTCTAACGACAAATCAGCCCCCTTATTAACAAGATAAAATGTCATACTTATCTTTCTTTCATTTCGGATAGGTAACCAAAAAAAAAGTAATCAGGAATCGGTAAGACATTTGCCCTAAGCTAAGTGAATTGACCGCCTGTATATTGTAAGCTTAATGTAATAAGCATAACCTACATATACGACGATACTACTAAATTACTATGATAGTAGTAATGTAGAGGCTTGTATCTTAGGATACTTGGAATATAAAATAATGTTAGCTTTATGTTTTAGGAAGAAAGATAGGTATTTATAAGAAGAAATAACTTCTAAGTAACTGCTTTAAAAATCAAATTTCGATAAGATCACTTAAAGCAGGAAATTGACACGTCATGGTAAATGTTATCAATAAAATTTTATCAGTAGCTACCAACTCAGTTAATGATCTTTTAGAAACAATAATTACAATATATCTTATAAATACATCTACGTATTTTTTATTGTTTATCGAAACCACTTGACAGATTTTCTCTACACATGTTTGGACTACGGACTTGCTGTTTATATATTTTTATTATTTCTTTTGTGATATGATCATAAGGGTTCTACTGTACCATACTCGTAAACAATAATTAAATAAAATATTATAGCAATAAATGCCT
This sequence comes from Amyelois transitella, assembly GCF_032362555.1. Classification (NCBI taxonomy): domain Eukaryota; kingdom Metazoa; phylum Arthropoda; class Insecta; order Lepidoptera; family Pyralidae; genus Amyelois; species Amyelois transitella. The sequence goes on from NC_083509.1 coordinate 5,108,586, forward strand.
ATGAGGGCAAAACTTACGTCAATATAGGCCACATTACGGTTGTTGCGTCTTCTCGCCATACGCGCCATAGTAGCAGTCGGGAGGTTCCCGGACAAGGGACCGGGTTGCGACATGGTCCGCCTTCGTTCAGGAAACGTCTCCTCCGTTAGGTTATTCAGAGATCTATTTAGAATCTGGGGAAAAAGAGATTTGTCTTCGTTTAAGCGTGTTTCTCTTAAAACGTTATCGAGCGTTAAAGCTACCGGTGAACTTAATAGTAAGAGTATTCTCTACCAGTAAACCTTTTGAATTTTTTAAGAAGTGACTGGAATAAGTTCGCCCAAGTGAAAAATTCCTGTTTCTCCTATGAACACTATCCTTGAATAAGTCTGGCCTCGGAGTGACTCTTGTTTGCCTCCCGCGTTTTACAAGAGAACCTTTCTTCTAGTTGCCAGAATGCATGTTATTTATTTAATTATTGAAAAAACGTTTTACTACTGAATTTAAAAATAAAAATACGAATTTTCAATCATATTGTCATTATGAAAAAAATAAACTTTAAACATGTGGAGCAACTACAATATAATTTTATGATAAATTGCCCAATAGTGTCCAATTGTAACTTTGTTTATTATCTTTACTGTGGTACGTATTACATCTAGAAAGTACCAAATTTCTGATAATCTATTACTTTATTTTCGGGTCTTTAAATTAATATGTAACTGCACTTACCCCGGGATCTTCACGAGTTTCCGGATCATTCTTTTCGACATCTTCCTCATAATGTTGAAGCGATGTTTCTGAATGAAATTTCTTGTCTCCCAGTTTTTTCCTATTAATTATTTCATCCAAAATTTCTTGACGCTTATTATGCAAATCTTCCGCCATTTTCAAAATGTTTTTCACTTATCACTTAAAAGTAAAACTATCACGTCTATTTCATTATTTTAATTTTAATTGATATCAAACGTGTGACGCGGAAGATCTGCGATTTACAATTAGATTGCAAATGAAAAATTGGAATTGCTATCGGTTATCAAAAACGTATCAACTATTAAGGAGCAATTATCGCCTGCGGCTTATGAGTTTGCTCCTTTTACATAAAAATTATTCATTAAACACTAGAAGTATTTTTTTTAATAAAGTGTACAGCGATTGCGTAAGTAATGTGCAATAAAAGCAAAATTGAATTTTGAAGTTCTTAAATAATTGTGTAATTCTAATTTATAGTATTATTATCATTCTTGGTTTTAATCAAACATGAGGGAGGAGTCTATTAACAAACAAAGAATATGATTATCTAGATCTATCGTGATGTGGCAGATAAAGTACAGTTCTATTTTTCATTTTCATATCATGGAGTAAAAATAACGAAATCACTGATAATATAAATAATCTTTATTAAACAAAATACATCGTAACAAAAGAAGTGACCATTGTTAGTCATTCATCAGTTTGCTCAGTACGTCTTTCAGCTCAAGCGTGTACTGGGATATTGGCAATGCCAGTTCTTGGTCAGAAGTGGAAGCAGTTTTGTCCCTCACGACATAGTCCGAAGGTACCACGAAAAGCTGCTTTTTATCCCCTGCCGCGTCTATAGACCGGAGGAAGGTTGGCATTGGCAAATGTGGCCGTTTCTTCAACCATGTGTAGAATGATTTGGTTGATCTGAAATAAATTATTATAGCTGCTGCTAATATGAAGACTTTAAATGTTTACCTGGATGTCGCGAAACTTTGGCATATTTGAGAGCAAAAAATACATAGAAGAACCGGGACTCAGCAAATATATAAAACTAAATTGTCGATTGACCTTCCGTCTTTGGGCGGTAAGCGTTTTGGAATGCACGTAAGTCATATATCAAATCCAAATTGTCTCTCGATTGGCTATGTTTTCGGGAGCTAAGTCAATAACTAGGAATAAATTTTAAAAAAGTATATTCAAATTGACGGCCTCCGTGGCGCAGCGGTCGTCTGTGTCACAATTCAGTCCAGTGTCCAGGGTCTTGGATGTTTATCTATATAAGTATTTATTATAAAATATAGTATCGTTGAGTTAGTTTTTCTTAACACAAGTCTCGAACTTACTTCGAGGCTAACTCAAACTGATTTTATTTTTTAAACTTTAACATACGTGAGATGCTGAATATCATCCCACACGGCGGCCATTGTGAGTAAATCGTCGGGAATCTTGACGCAATGCCACATGCTCTCAGTGTTGTTCCGTGGCGGGATATGTTTCAATTTCTGTGGCAATGACGAGTTGAACGCCGTGGTGTGCGCCGGGCTTGTTTCAGCGTGGATATCGGACGCTATCTGCCGTTTCAGTACTCTTGGACAAGATGCCTAAGAGTGAGAGATTACTTTTTAAAGTGTACACACCTTCAGATGCTCTAAACTACCTTACCTAAACATCTTTTAAGGGAAAGAGTACCCAGAAAAACTAATAAAGACAGCTTAGAAAAAACTAGAAAAAGTTAAGTTCAGAAGATATATATTTCTAATCTTACTTATTCTAGATGAGAAACAAACGCAAACTTACCTTAGGAACACGGACGTAATTTGCAATACTTTGCAGCACACACGGCAGTATCTTTGGATCCAGCATCAAGCTACGAGATGCATGCTCATCAAACCACACCTATTAATAAAAAAGTCTATAAGAATAAAGAAGCGCAGCTAATTAGTTTTGTCTTGAAAAATATATACAACTATATTTGATAAACTAGTGTTGATTGTAGTCTATGTGTTATTTTAATGTGTAAGCTATATTAGGTAGGTATGTATGTAAAGTATCATTCAAATCAGTCAGAAGTTTTTACGTGGAAGTATAACGAGCATACACAATTACACACGTACCAACATTCGTATTTAAAATGTAAGTGTGAAGTATGACGATACAAATTTATGAAACACATACCTGGAAAAGATCTTCAATATCCTCTGGACGTTTGATTTCACTTTTGAACTCAACACTTCCAAGAGCTGTCCACCAATCGTAAAATTGTTTAGCAATCTGTAAAATGGAATGAAAATGAAGTATTTAAAAAACAATATACGTATACATACATACATACATACATAAAATCACGCCTCTTTCCCGGAGGGGTAGGCAGAGACTACCTCTTTCCACTTGCCACGATCTCTGCATACTTCTTTCGCTTCGTCCACATTCATAACTCTCTTCATACAAGCTCGGCGGTTTCGGGTACTTTTGACCTGACCCTTTACCAGGACGTCCTTAATTTGATCAAGATACGTTCGTCTAGGTCTTCCCACTCCGACCTTTCCCTCCACACTCTCCTTGTATATCTGCTTAGTCAACCTGCTTTCATTCATCCTCTCCACATGACCGAACCATCTTAACATACCCTTTTCTATTCCTGTAACTACATCTTCTTTCACATCACAACATTCCCTTATCACGCTGTTCCTTATCCTGTCACTCAATTTCACACCCATCATACTCCTTAACGCTCTCATTTCCACTGCATTTATTCTGCTTTCATGCTTCTTTTGCCATACCCAACTTTCACTCCCATACATTAATGTCGGGACCAACACGCCCCTGTGCACAGCCAGTCGAGCCTTTTTGGATAGTTTCTGACTGCTCATAAAGGCATGCAAAGCTCCATTCACCATGTTCCCCGCGTTCACTCTCCTTTCAATATCACTATCATACTTGCCATCTGATGTAAACTTTGATCCTAGATATACAAACTCTTTCACTTGCTCCACTTTTTCTCCTCCAATCAAAATATTACATGCTGTCATTTCTTTCTCCATTTCAAAAACCAGTGTTTTAGTTTTACTTACGTTCACTTTCATTCCTTTCTCTTTTAAAGCTTCATGCATACAGTTTACCATCTCCTGTAACTCCTCCGCTGATGACGCCAGTATAACCTGATCGTCGGCATAGAGCAGACATTTGACGAGTAACTCATTCATCCTTAATCCACTTTTAGACTCTTTCAAATCTGTCAAACAGCTATCCATAAATAGGTTGAACAGCCACGGTGACGCAACACATCCTTGCCTAACGCCTTTCTCAATCTTAAACCACTCAGTGTGCGCTCCGTTTATCCTGACACAAGCACTCGAATCCTCATATAAGGATTTCAGTGCTCGTATTAAGAGACTGCTCACCCCATGCATAGAAAGTGCTGACCACAATTCATTCCTCTCAACTCTGTCATAGGCCTTTTCCAGATCTACGAATGTGCAATAGACTTTTTGACTCTTGGCCAAAAACTTTTCGGCTATGCACCGCAAGGAAAAGACCTGATCAGTACATCCCATTCCCTTTCGAAATCCCGCTTGAGCATCCCATATTTTGTCATCAGTTTCATTCCTGACTCTATTAATCAATACCTTAGCATACAATTTGCCGACGACGCTAAGCAGGCTTATACCACGATAATTTTTGCAGTCCAGCTGTGACCCTTTTCCTTTGTAAAGTGGCACGATAACAGCCTTACACCAATCTTTTGGTACTCGGCCGCTTCTCCAACACAAATTGAAAAGGCAGTACAACTGACTAGCTACTACGCCTTTTCCTGCTTTAAGCATCTCGACCGACACTCTATCACACCCAGCAGCCTTTCCCGCTTTCATACTCTTAAGTGCTTCCACAATTTCGAACATTTCAATTTCGCCTTCCATCTCATTCTCTTTTTCTTCGCTATAGCAGAAATCTTTCTTATTTCCTTCCTTTTTTTCAAATAAACTTTCAAAATAGTCCTTCCATATCTTTAGTACACATTCTTCTCCTTTCACAACGCTACCATCCTGGCATCTGATCCTAGTCAGCTCTCTGGTTAAAGAGGATATACGTATAACAACATCATAAGTATTTGTACTACTACTGTGATGTATGAACTTACATAAAAGTACTTTATATAAATAAAAATAAATGTAACCTACATATCTAATTGTCAAAAGATTTTCCCTTGTAAATCTCTATCCAACTTACTACCGGATGTCAAAAATTTCACAAAATTGATTAAAATTAAAACATGACTTACTTTTTTCGTCATAATTTCTGCCTTCTTACTGAATTCATCTGATGCCGATATTTCGAAACCCTTTTGTTTGTATTTAGATTTCCATTTGATCATATCAGTTTCCGATTCATTGCAATAAAGCATTTCAAAATGGGGATTTTTGGAACTATATCTGCGTTTTTTGCTATCAGAACATTAACAAAGATTATTATGTATTTGCCAGTATTATGAAATATATGTACTTATCAACCAACTTTCAAAAATGAGATACTATATGTAAAGATGTAGTAGTCTCTGCCTACCCCTCTGGGAAAAAGGCGTGATTTTATGTACGAGGATGTATTGAGTGGTCAATCCGTTAACATATTTTCATAGTGAGATTTATTATTGATATATGCCTGACGTTATTCCTTATTCAATTAGCCAAAATTTGATGATAGGTTCTCGGAAAAATTGAGGGAACCCTTAAAATTTTATAGGTATAGTGATTGAATTTGAATGATTTAATTTGAATTTGAAGCTATGCAGACATTTGCGTAAGATTGTAATATTATATGTGGAATGGAAAATCAAAAAATATCACGGCATTTTTTATATTTTATATAACTACTTTTCTAAGACAAAAGAAAGAATTTTCTACATGATTCTTTGTAGGAAAATAATCTAGAAATAATACTAGAAGTAAAAAATCCGATTCGTACCCATATATACTCGCCAGATGAACATCCATGTCATCATGGGTCTCCGCCGGGGAGCCGGCGGTTGATGTCTCAGATTTATCAGTCCTCGTCTTATCAGTTTGAATAGACATTGCTCTCTGACAAAAACTTTTTGAAGATATCATCCTCGAAAAGTTCCTTGACATCGTTATAGTGGCTGCATGAGAAGCTTTGACAGTAAGAGATTTATGGGAAGATCTTTGTTTCATGCTTTCTGCTTGTGATACCTCGCTCCACAGGTCAGATTGTTCTTCTATTATTTCCTCTTCGGCAACTTCAACTTCTGATGGTTCAAAGTCACTCAGAGAGAAGTTGGGCCGGCTAGTAGGTCCTATTTGCTAAAAAGTGTGTTTTTTTTCAATTAACAATCTAAAAGAATGCAATTCTTATATAAATTTATGCGATTAGGTCATCCTATTCATACATCCAGTTGCCTGAATGTGCAAGGTTACTCGCGATATTTGTCCTCATCGTCAGAGCATTGGCTAGCACTAAAACTAATGTATATAACTCAGAAAAGAGTCATTAGTACATGACCGAGGTAGGATTTAAACTTGTGCTTCTTTGCGCATCACGCATTTAAATATGGCCAGTTAAACGCTTTGGCTGCCGACACTGATTCGTTATTATATCATCGACTTGAAAAAGAAAAAAGTTTTCTTACCGAAGCAGTTTTGGCTATATAAAATTGGTCCGAGGCCAAGATAGAACCGCTCTCGGAAGGTGGCTCGTAGCGCGTGGACTCCGGAGGGAGGTCGAATATCTTCGCGATTCTAGTGAACAGCACCGGGCCCACGAGCTGTCGGACTGTCTCACTTTGAGACTCCCAGAACTAAATAAGAAATTTATTAAGGAAATCTTCATATAGTGTCTCATAGCATCGCTCTTAACAATAAGGACGAAAAAGTGATGCAGTGGTCATATTATAGTCTCGAAACCCACACGGTGCAGTGATTTTACATAAAGATATTTTTTGCATTAATGATTGAATGTTTTACTGCATTTTAAAACATATAAATGGCGAAATTAGCCTCGAGCTTTTTCTGTCAGTCAACCGAGCAAGCGATATAGGATATGGGAATGTGTAAAATATTCTGACCTTGTCATCTTTATAAGATAATTCCAACTCCCGAACCACATTTCTCCAATGCAACCTGACCGAGGGTTCATTCTGTTGATATCGAGAAGGCTTTATAGCACGCAAATTCTTTGGTTTATCCCAAGTTTTAATAAGAGGTCGCTTTCCACAAGGCATGTTTTATCAACTGGAATGTTCCGAAATACTTGATTATTGGTGAAAAGATATTTGGTTTCTTTTATTATAATTTTTGATTCTGAAAGCTTCCTTATTTCAATCAATGTCATCATCATAATGTCGTCATCGATGAAATTTTATTGTAAAGAAGAAGACGTTGTACTGAGAAATGTGGGCTCCTAAGTAGGTAGGTACCCACGTCAGGAACATCAAGTTATGCGCCTATTAATCTTTCTCTAAAATTATACTTTCATATTTTATTTAACAGACTAATTGCTCTTTAGTCAGTTAAATAAGATATGAAAAAGGTCAGCGCAAAATTCATATCGCGCCATCTATTTACAAATTTTGATACCCAGTAACATCGCAATAGCACACACTCCAAAAGAAACAACCTTCGGGAAACAGCCACAGAAAGCCTTCCTTTTTCATAAATGGTGACGCCATCTAACGAAATTTCCCGATACTTGCTTCTACCATGCGCAAAAGAGTTTCATTTCATCGCAATAAGATGCCGTTAGTTTTGTTATACTTGTAAATAATATTATCGTTCAAATTATACTAATACTATACATGCGAAAGTTAGTACATGCGAATGTTTGTTATCTTTTCACAGTTAATCTACTGAACCGATCTGCATAAAATTTTGCATATATTTGATGTCTTACGGAGAAGGACAAAGGGTATTTTCAATGCGTGTGGCGCCGCGTATGAAAGTTACTGATATATAAAAATTGGTACTTATTGATATTTGCTTCACAGGCTTCAAGGTTATTGAGTTTAAAAATTAATTAGTGGGTCGCTGTTACAGCGCCATCTAGTGAAAATTTTTTAAGTTTTGTATCCTACTTTCAGCGCAATAAAACCTCCGTTAACGGTCAGATGTCGCTTATAGTATCACTTTTCAAATTTTTACCATCTATTATAAGTGAACAAATGCTTATAATATTTTCATAGTTGTTCCAATGACCCAGTAAAGCTGTACTTTGAATGAGGTCACACATTCAACGTTTAATAAGTTTACAAATTATTTATTAATTGTATGAGAGTAGTAGTAAGTACTGATAAAGAGGTATAGCGATTATAACAGCATTATATAATTGTATGAGTTACTTTATTGCATTATCGTAAGAAAATACCCAGAATTTTACAACAAAAAAGATAATTTACCGCGGCGTTATCCCACTAGACAAAAAAATAAATTAATTACACCTAGCTATAAGCTGGTAATTTCAAAGTCTGGTCCATTAGCGATGACTACAAGGATCTATAATGCTGTACCTGACTGCATAAGAAAAGAAGAAAATGTAAACTGATTCATTAAAAACTTAAAACTACCTACTTTTGACCGATAAATGCTAATATACACTGGACGAGTTTTAAAACGATAAAAATATTGACATTTAAATTTGAATAATTTTTTTTATTATATATAATTTGAATTAGAGGAGAAGGTGGTATTGTGCCCCCCTACTTTGTTTTTGAAGGTTTATAAAAAAAACAGGTACTTACCTAGAAACTGGAAACATATTTTATTGGACTCTTTGATCATTTGTTAATGCATATTTTACTATGGCATAAATGAAACTAGGACCATATAATCAGAAATAATATTTATTCTTAAATAATCAAATTTGGCATAATGAGATCAAGTGATGGTTATGACGGCAAAAATCACAAATATAAAAGTCGCCTTCTGGACCTGCATAGGCTGTATGAGCCCATAATTCGCAACTCTGACACTGTACCCATTGCTCACCAGGTCTGTTATTTGAATAGTCGATTTCGCAAAACACGCAGAGGACACATATCTGTATTTTCAGGAACTCTATTCAAATGTGCGTTTTCATCATCTGAATCGGTATTTACTGTTTCACTGTCAGATCTACTGCTGGAAGTAACATCTGTCTGGCGTCGACCAGCAGCTTGGCTAGTGTCTCGTGTACCGCGATCACGCCTGACACCATCTCCGCGAGGACGTCCTCGTGTTGGAAATTGTTCGTTGTTCCTTCGAGGAAAAAAAAAATCGTGGGTCGGGGCCACGTTTTTTGTTTCTTCCTCGAAGAAGGAAATAAAACACTTTGTCTAGACATCGGAAAGAGAAAACAAAAATAAGAAATAGATAAATTAGTCTTACATGTAATGTGACCCCCGGGACCATAATACGACCAATTAAACGGGGGCATTACAAATATTGAGATAATCAAAATAAATATACCTAACATATTTATAAAATGCTTAACTTTCATAATTACCTTTGAAATCCCGCAGAAGATTGTTCAATGAATAAAACGACAGACACAAATTCGATATTTTTCAATTTTTACTCAATTAAAATCACTGCAGTTAAAAAGTTTTCTCACAAACGTGTTTCGACTAATTCTAATGACGTATAAACGGGGCGACATCTGACGGATTAGATGGGTGCTAAATATTGCTGTCACAACGAGGACTTAGAACCACCGAAAATTTGCTAGGTGGCGTTATTAGAAAATATTAATATCAATGGCCTTTTCCTCTAATTAATTTAAATAAAGTGAAAGTATTATCCTGAGATCGTGGCAAGTGGAAAGATTTTCTGCCTACCCCTTCGGGAAAGAGCCAGGATTTCAGGTATGTGTAGTATGCAGGTAAATTCCACAATTTGGTGGCAAATAGTGATAATGGGATGTTAACTGTGTGTTTTGGATCGTATTTGAATTAATTTGCGTCATTAGGGAAGCTGGTCCTAGTTAACCCAACAACGCCCTTTCCAAAACAAATAGGATGCTAAGTCGGGCTGGGTAGGTTAGTTAGTTTTCAATTGAAATTGTTACGCTAATATATAAGTAATTTGTATTTTCCCAATCATAGTGAAGAATATAAATAATATCTGATCGAAAAATTTACTTTGTATACCTTTAGGTGTCCCAAATTTTATATTCTCCACTGCCTATGTATGTATGTATTATCAAAAACACTCGGTTTATATGGATTTGACGTAAGATAAAAGAGATACGAATTTGTTCGTGAAAGCAGAAAATAAAATTATGCTTATTTCGATTGAAACATATGTATTTTGTCAAGATTATTTTATTTATAAAACTAGCCATGAAAACAGATGGTCACTCGGCAATATGAGACAGACGTTTCCGTAGATCTTCCATGGGTGCCGTGGTCATTGGAGACGGAACTGGCCGTGGTCGGGACCTATAATAAAAAACTAATTTAAATATCAATATGTTATTATTAACTAGTACCTATAATGGACAAAAGTGATCTATAAGATTTAGTTCACTTTTTAGTTTTCCGTTCTATTATAAAAAAATAACAAAACCTATTGTGTGGCGTTTTTTAAATACAAATATTTAAGAGGATATTCCTAGCGCTTTAGCCTCTCAGCGGGTTTAACTATTTTAACAGGATTATATACTTAGGGTTCTTCTTCAAGGCGATGGTCTCTATTTTAATCTCCATTCCACCATAAGCCATACGGTATCACGTCGCCTTTCCACGCAAGGCACTGTCTACGCCGTAAGGGATAAAGATGTAATCATATACAGTTGAATATGTTTTCCACCTTTGCGAGTAGTCTTTTACTTACAGCAGAATCTAAATAACTGTAATAAATAAAAAACAAAGAACTACATCAATTTAGTTACCTTCCCGCTTCAAAAGTTAAACGTGCGTCTAACACTGCGGGGTCGAACATACCCAGGCTACTGAGATATGGAGCCCGCCGATGTTCAGGGTGCTCAATCATCCACCGGCAGTATTCCTTCACACTCCTGGTAAATACAAACTCTTTTTTTATTATATACCAAATTTATTGTTACAACCTATTTTCTCCATGCAAAGAAGCGTAAATTTTGTCGAAGACGCTTCGAGCAATACCTAGTGAGGATAGGAGTTATGAATGATGAAAAAGGTGCGATTTTATGTATGGTAATCTACAACAAAAAATTATCGTCTAATGAGATAAGCGATTACAATGCGATTAGACATATTGATTGCAATATAATCATCTACACATTATCGATGTATCGGGCACGCTGAATATCTTTTTTTTTTTTTTAACTTAAATTTTGTACATATATGAAAGAGATTCTAAAATATACCTAGCAATTTAAAAATCTTTAACATCGGCCTCTTTGAGCGAGGCTTGAGTCAGGCTAGATAATATGTGTAATATGACTAAAAAAATTATAATATTCAGAAGAAAAATTCCGAAAGCGGATCGTCCAAATCCCTAATCATATTGGTGGAGGGTGCAATTGGAAACACGCATAAGTTTATGAATGAGAATATACTATAGAACATAAAAAATACTTGTTATTAATAATCATAGAAAAATAAAAATACTCTAGTGTGTAGCTTTAATAAAGCCTATTGTTCTAAATTTGCTTTTAAAAATAAACCTAAAATATGAAATTCGAACCTCGGATGTCAACCTGTTAGGTTTACCGAAACTGTGTAGGTGTGTACACGGTTTCGGCATTAGTCTGATAGGTTCTGCTATTGATAGGTCCTTTTTGTTACAATTTCCGGAAATATTTTCGAAAATTATTTTACACGAGCATCGCATAATGTTTAAAGTTCGATATTGAAGAAACAGCAATGTGATAAAAGAATAAACATTTGAAAATACTTTTATAAGACAAAACTTTTTATATTTTTTTCGCACTCCAGTTTTTCATTGGATCGTGATATTTGGCATGCACATTGCCTTTGATACGGATATGCACACAGGAATTTTGTCCATACCACGTCAAAAAATAGTTTTCTTTTTTAACGCTCTGTTATTTTACAATTCACTTTTTTGTTTATGACAGCACACTCTCTTTAAAAACAAAATACTATCGTTATACGACCCGTTTGATTTGATGAGGCGATTTATATTTAAATACCTACTAGCATCTGCCTGGGACTTTGCACGTGTTTAAATTTTAGCTTATAATGTAATGTAACACACATTACATAACAAACCTACAAACTTTATATTAAATAGTGCCCTTATACTAAATTTATCTTTAGTTTAAGTTCTATTTTTTTTCCTTGATGTACATACACATGTCACGTTTGTGATTTATATGAGGTAAACAAAGCCAATAGTCACAAGACTTGAAGACAACGTTAAGCTGTGTGTAAGATTACCATGGAGTTTGGTATGAACTATGGTTAAAACTATCAAACCGTTATAAGCTAACCTCAAATTAGTGATGCCATCCCAAACCGTTTTCAAAGTGACCAAGTCTTTGGGCACGTGTCGAGCTGATCTCCACAAGGCCTTGGTGTTGTTCCTTGGGGCCCTCCACTGGTCTTGCCTGGGGAATGAGCGACTGAACGCCAAGTATATGTCTGGCTTCATCTCTTCCTTGATATCCCGTGTAATTTCTCGCTCTAGTGCTGCATATTCAGACTTCTGGACAGTACAGATATATGTTAGTTTTCTTATGAAAATAAAATTACTACATATCTACTTATTTATTGATACTAAGGTTATTTTTATAAATATTACGAAATATATGATTGAAATTCCTGCTGAAGGTATGAAAATAATTTCTTTTATTCATCTGGAGTATAAAGTATCAATTTTATACAAATATTTCTAACTACACACAAACCTCGGGATGTCCCGTCACGGTAGCAATTTTATCATCAACACAGGGCAATTCTTTAGTCACTACCTTCAAACTACGAGCAACGTGGGTATCAAACTCGATCTGAAACACAAACGGATCAAAAATAGATAGTCCTACTTATATTCCAATTTTATGTGTATCGTAGTATCGATAACGGTTCTTTAAGATGGTAAAATGTTAATTAATGTCTCTGATGTTAGGAACCAAACGTACTTGAAAAAGCTCTTTGATAGCTTTTGGCATAAATAGCTGCGACTGCTGGTTGCCTCCCAACTGCTTCATATACTCACAAAAGTCATTTGCAATCTGAAATTGTGAAATTATCTATGTTAATTAAGATTAAAAGTAAATTAATAACGAAATTAGTGCAGAAATATAAATATTACAATGATATAGCCAGCAGTCTAAAGTAAAGACTGACAGGCCTCGTTCATCTGTATGGCCTAATAATAGATATGAGATTTAAATAGAGACAGGTTGCTAGTCCATCGCCTATAAAAAGAACCCCAAGTTAATGAGCCTATTCTCTTAATCGCCTTTTATGAAATCCATGGAAAAGAGATGGTTAAATAGTCGTGTTAACATACAATCAGACTAGCATTTATAATACTTATAGCCTCAATATGTACGTGTGGACTAGATAATATAGACTACACATAAATACACATATTTACCCGGTCGGTAAGGTCATCCGCCTTCCGAACCAAACTCTTCTCTTCTTCCTTTTCTGGTTGGAGATAACGAGTGGCCCACGTGACTTGCTCACGTTCCGGCTTACTGAGAAACTCTTGATGAACATTCGGTTTAAATTTTTCACTTTCTTCATCACTGTAAGGTTAAAAGTCTTAAATAGAGAAATAGTGAGAATGTGTCTTTGTACCCGTTCGTGTTCGTAAGAAAGGTCAGTACATAGTTGAACATAGATCATTGCTATTGTGAGTAAACAACCATACTTATATTAAAAATGCGAAAGTGTTCCTGTCTGTCTGTCTTAACGCTTTCGGGGTTAAACAACATCAATCTTAAAACAAAAAGTGTTTTTTTTTTTTTTCAATTGAAATTGTCTTACCTAGGATACTCTACATCGGTATCAGAATCTAGTTCTCTATTAATATAGAGGCTTTTTCTAGACGAAAGCAACGGCTCTTTTATTAGTCTTCGAATTTTATAATCTGTAACATGAATACGACTTTTATATAAACAAAAATAACATTTATACCAATAATCATCGTCGTCATCCTAGTGAAAGTTTCGTTTGCGTCTTGATCTTCTGGTGAGAAGCCCGAAGTGCACCTAAGACTAGTAAACTGATTGGGTAAGTCAGGTTTTTACACGAAGCGACTCCTTTTTGATCTCCGTAAACTTTACAGGGTAACCAAACCCATATTGGATCATAAATATACCAACGACAAAATGTAAATCAACAATTGTAAAATAGAATACCAATTTTATGGGCAAAATTTTAAAAGTATGTAGTCAGTTTTTCACGTAACTCATAACAGCATATTACGAATAATGAAACAACAAAATGCAAGCCCCATTAAGTTGATAAACATAACGTGAATTTTGGGTAAACTTTCATATCGTTTGTTTGTACGTCAGCAAACATTGAGAGCAAACTTTACCAAATGAAATAAAATGTATAAATTCACGTGACGTCCTTAAACTAATAAGTAGAGAAAAATAATAATATGAAGATTGCACTTTTTATTTTATTATTTTTTTAAACTCTCGATAGAAAGGAAAAGGAAGTTATACTTTATGTTACTGTACTTTTATAAGTATTTAAAATCATACGTTTAACAACATATATAATAAGTATAATAATAAAGATTACCTTCAGTCTCCTTACTTTTTTCTTGATAAAGATCAACAGCAGGTATTTCTAATATATCACACACTCGTTCGTAAAGCTTTTTTGGCAAAACTTCAGCGAGTTTTTGGCTTTCCTTGACCTAGAGGTAGGAAATACATTAGGTTTTTATTTAGGTAATTTAAGAAGTTTAAAATGAAAAAAATAATAATAGAATAAATACATTCATATAATCACATCAATATAATTCAACTTTCAAGTCCTTTGTCGCCATTTACGACATCTATGACAAAGAGATGGAGCGGGTCTATTTTTTTTCCTAGTGGTGCCGGAAACCACACGGCACAAAAAAATTATGTTATTACCTACTAATAAAAGAATTGTAAGATCTTACTGTGGAAGGTTTACATTCGTCTAACTCGTTGAACACTTCATTCCAATATTTCTTATTAGTGTGAATCGCCTCAGAAGCCTCATATTTAGAAGGTTTTATTTGTGGTATCTTGCGTGGTATCTTGGACTTTTTTTTGCTTGCCATATTTTGAGCGGAACACAAAAAATATAACCGTATAGATTAACATCGAGTTGGTCTGAACACTGGCAGGCCGCAGTTTGTACTTCACAAGTTCGAAACAAAGGGATTCAACCAAACGCTTCATAACATAGCCTTTATCAAGACTAGAGGTGACATTAAAACATCATTTCCAGGATGAAATGTTAAAAATGCAACATTAAGAAAAAATAATTTCGATGGCTAGTTAATTTCACTGAAAAAGTGTAGTCGAAATGATAAAAATCTTTAAAAATACAACACAGATAATAGGAATTTGTTTTGGAACTTTGTAGGAAAAGCTATACCTTTAAGCCTTTAAATGACGCAATATAAAAGAGTTGAATGTTTAAATTCATAAACATAGCTATAGCAATTATACCTACGACATAGTTATAGATATGCTATGTATTGGTTAGTGAAATCAGCAAAATTTCGATTTTTATAATTTTATACATTTAATTCGGGTTTGTTATCTAAACTATGGTTCTATGTATCACGTCACCTATCTATGTTAGATATGACAATAATTACTGAAAGCGGATAAAATTTTGAGGTAAATTACTTACTGAACCTTATTAAAATTTCCTTTGCGGTCACTTTCAGTTTAAAATAATAAATACCGAAAACATTATTTCAATCTTCTTAATCGGTCATTTTGCATTTAATAAACAAGCCCATTTTTTAGTTTTTAATATAATTAAAATTTCAACTACGACACCATTATTTTCATTCACTTTAAAAAACAATAACTGAAACTAAGCAACATCATTCCTTATAATACTAACCTGTATTAGTATTATAAGGAATGATGTTGCTTAGTTTCAGTTATTGTTTTTTTACACAAACAGTTTAGTAATAATCTCTTTATCAATACGAATCTAACCTACTGTAGAATGTAAAAATAGGGTTGTGCGATGCGCGTTTGATCAATAGTCTGTATAGACGTATGAAGTTATAGACAGACGTACCTTGTATAAATACGAATGCGTCGCCTACACAGCGCGGCAGACCCACGGCAAAAGCGTTACCCTTGGATATACGCCGTGCCATATTTACTAGCAATTTGTTGTAGGTACACAAAGTTCCCTTCCTTTACTTTTTGTAACTGAATAAAAACGTTATTGAAGCTCTTGTTTAGGACATTTCGGGGAAGATAGTTACATTTTTTTAATATTGTGTTTAAATACTAATGCTTATTTGAGGCGTTTAGTTACAGACGGTAATATGATTACAATATCTCAATAGGATTTCAAAACGTAGATATATACCTACCTACCTAAGTATAAACTCAAGGTATTTAATTAGTTTTGCAGCGTATTTTCATTCATTCAATGTACCACAACAAATGTAAATAATTCACTTCCGTAGAATAGTTAACTTGAAATGAAACATCCATACAATGAAAAGATGAATAAACTCTTCGGAAGTGAAGTTAGCAAGTTTATTCAGTCAGAGCAGTTGTGTCAGATTTCACGGGAACTGCCGCTTAACACAATATTATGGAATAGCGAAACGTCAAGTTAGCATAACACTGCTTAACTTCGTCTGGCGATAAAGCTATATTCGTAAATTTTGTTACAAAAATAATTGAAACATAAAATTAAGAAAAAGGCATAGGACTTCTCATTTTAAGATGGGGTTTCTTGTCACTATATAAATCTCTACCTATACCATCAGTAATCCATTCAGATAATCATGCCCCCTGAAACTTTACAACTATTGGTTCGGTCTTTGCCATATGGAAGAAAGGTGGGATATCTCTATGTACCTACTACCAATGTAGTTTAGAAGGGATATAAACAGCGTACATATTATACTATTGCATTAATCGGAGGCATTGGTAGTACGCAATCTGGGTGCACTTACGATACCTAGCTATATGTGTATTGTGATTCCTTGCATAGGTATTTTGTGTTACACTAAGTACCATTTTTAAAATTCCGTATTTTTAATTATCACTTCATAGATGAAACCAGCTTGGCAAGTAGAGTAAATAATAGTTCTTTTTTACTACGCTTTTATTAGCTTGGGTTGTATGTATGTATGTATGTATGTATGTATGTATGTATGTATGTATGTATGTAACGGAATCTTTGAGCTTAATTTTCACTGATTTCTAAACGTCTGATCAACTTGGAACTTTGCACACGTATCAAGGACCGATGACAATGCAATATTTTGATAAGAGTTTCTCATTATCCTTATTAAAACTGCCAGGATTAATAAATTCATTTTTAGATCCTTCGTATGAGAGTAAGAGAGACAGAGATAGCACCAGTGCCAGTAATCTCCATACAAGAAACCAAGAAGTTCTGACGTATAATGAGTCAAAAAGAGATGTAATATATTTCCATATAATGTTACTATTAACCTGAGGCTTCTTTATTTCATCGCATTGCTCCATTTAGAATTACCATTAGAAACAATAGTAAAATTAGTAGAATATTTTAAAACAATAAAAAATATATAAGTAATAAAACAAAAGTAATAAATGAAAATTGAACAACTAAATTTACAATAATACAAGAATAAAGTTACTACCTACAGAACTTTGCGATATTTAATACGTATTTAACATATTAATGCAATTCTTGAATTAACATTAGGTATCTTTTGCCTATTTATAATAGCAACACTGTAATACTCGTTTGGAAAATGAGTGACAGTTTTTTATGTCAAATAAGTTTTACAGTAAGTTTTGATTGAATTCGATTCGAACACCTGTAAACTTTCTTTCTGTTGTTTTTTACCGGTGCCTGTGTATTTACCTATTTGCACTTTGTTTTGTGCTGATAACTTGTCGTTATTTGGAGTTTGGAATCTTCCGTTGAGTCGAGCTTTGTTCTTCCGGATATTCGTGTGATTTTATCATCTGAGATTGGACTCTGACTGTGTTTACTGTGTTGTGCAGATATTTTGAGATAGGACTCCTGTAAAAAGTACCTTATTATTTGAGATAGGAGTCCCAAGTTTGTGTTTGTTTTTGTGAAAGACAGATTTTACAACAAAAGTGCCACGATGTCTTCAGATAAACTTTGTTGCGTTCCTGGTTGTAAAGGCAGTGGAGGTATGTTTGAAATATTTTTGTTCCTGTATCAATCTGCCTCTTAATCTTGTGGTTTGATTCCTGGCAAGGCCACAATCGAAAATTATTACGTTTGCTGGATAGTCAAAAATATTATTAACAGTGATTTATCACTATAAAA
Source organism: Amyelois transitella (assembly GCF_032362555.1). Classification (NCBI taxonomy): domain Eukaryota; kingdom Metazoa; phylum Arthropoda; class Insecta; order Lepidoptera; family Pyralidae; genus Amyelois; species Amyelois transitella. The sequence continues at coordinate 5,126,734 of NC_083509.1, forward strand.
TTCTTTTCAACTGGGTTTAACAATCATCATACATACATATAATCACGTCTATATCCCTTGCGGGGTAGACAGAGCCAACAGTCTTGTAAAGACTGATAGGCCACGTTCAGCTATTTGGCTTTAAGATAGAATTGAGATTCAAATAGTGACAGGTTGCAAGCCCATCGCCTTAAAAAGAATCATGATGATGAGAATATTATGAGATTTAATCCAATCAGGCCACATATAACTTTAAGAAAGTTAGTTGTGAAAACCTCCGGCGATGGGCGCATGGTTGCGAAAGTCTTTTCTAGTAAGATAGTTATACCAGAAGTGTTAACTTCCAAAAAATAATTGTATAAAAAAACTAAAAAACTACCTGTTTTATTGCAAATCGAACTAAAAAATAGAAAATAAATAATAGTTTAAAAAAAACTAAAAAACTACGCTTTTATTGCTAATCAAACTAAAAAATAGAAAATAAAAATTAATGACAAAGGAATTCAGTAGTAGCAAGTCGAACAATCAGTTATAGTCAGTTGTAGTAGTAATTACTTCGGATTAAAATTATAACAAAATTAAATTTATAAACAAAACAATTTAAATCAGAGTAAAAATCGTGGGGTGCATTTTACTTCATTTTCATAACTCTCTTGTCATAAATATATGCTAATAGAATGATTTTAATATTTACTACATCAGGCACCCCACGCTTTTTACTCAGATTTAAATTGTTTTGTTTATAAATTTAATTTTGTTATAATTTTAATCCGAGGTAATTACTACTACAACTGACTATAACTGATTGTTCGACTTGCTACTACTGAATTCCTTTGTCATTAATTTTTATTTTCTATTTTTTAGTTTGATTACCAATAAAAGCGTAGTTTTTTAGTTTTTTTTAAACTATTATTTATTATATTTATTTATTGGTATTTATTAGAGCACATTGTTTGTTTGTAAATACTTTATTGTACATAACAGGGGACTTGCGTGTACAAACAAAAACAGTATAACAAAAACAGTAATTCACAAGTCCTTGGTTGCAAGAAAAAAATAACTTATTTATCATATTCATCTGAGTTAATGAGTTAGAAAGTTAGATACCATTAATTAACGCTTGAATGAAGCATTTTATTGACATTGTCTTATCTTAAAAACAGGTTCGATAAATGTAGCCGCCTGAAACGAGATTTATCTCTCTCTTTCCAGCATGTCACGGACCAATAAATAACAATACTAAGTAGAATAATGGTTTTGTATGTGCTTATTAGTTGTACACTGTGTACTATGTGTGTGCACCATTTTAGGAAAGCGGGTAGAAAAATTCTAGATACTACTCCAACGCCATGGGATCCGAGGCGAACTTCAGGCATCTCCAAGAATTTGCGCAGCGCAAGTAAGGATGCTGTTTGAGATTTTTATTTTCAGAACTAGAAAATCCCGGTCTTGGGGCTAACAGATGAGGGCGACCATTCGACGATACCATGGCTACGCCAGGTGTAACGTGTATCGTTAGCCTCTTTAGAATAGGAGATGAGTAATATAGAAATAAAAGTCACTATTAAGATTTTGTAGGGAGTCAAGAAAAGAAAGAGACTTTACTTTGACAAATGTATACATAGCAACTGTAACCATGGTGTAAATCACAAAGAGTAAATGTGACTACATCATGGAGTGTGTTACCAAAGAGTATGTATATGACATACTGTTAAAGAGCAAATGCTAGAGCACAGCATTCTTCGGCTCGTATAACCGCATGGCTGGTAGAGCTGTTGGTCTTCTTCGCCTGGCTTTTGTTCCGGCTGTATACTCACCCTTCTGGAGAGGAGTCCAGGGTATGCCATTGATCCTGGATTGGGTGAGTCATCTGACCTCCACGACCTTCGCAGGTAAACCTTGCCCTCAAATTGAATCAATCATAGTTACACATCCAGTTGCCTGAATTTGCAGGTTTCCTCACGATGTTTTCCTTTACCGTAAGAGCATCAGTTAGAAATCAAACTAATGTTATGTATATATCGAAAATAGTTATTGATACATGGCAGAGGTGGGATTTGAATTTGTATCTTTCTGCGCAACACGAATTTTAACCAGGCACCTTACCGATTGAACCACCGACGCACCGACGGTTGGTCTACCAACTGATATTGCTATGGCAGAAAAAGGTTTCAAGTAGGGAAATTTCCACAGATGAAACCTGGAGAAAAACAATTTAACTTTATCAAATATAAACATTTAAGGCAACATACATAAAATCACACCTTTTCGATAGATACTTTTACAACAAAATATTTAACTCTCGTGTCGATTATACTAAGAGTTGCGTTTGTAATAAGACATTTACAGAGACATATTTGCGACAAACTGCTGATGTCAACGACTTAATAAGTTAACTTGTTACGGGACTTGTGTAAATTTACCTTAATGCCTGATATACCCACGCGAATCCGACCCCACATTATTCTTAGCTAACAGAGCAATTTATACGAGCATACTGTAAACGAGACGTTTAACAATTGAACTTGTATGAGTACATATCACAAATCAAGAGATATCTGTGCGAAGGTAAGATTGAATGTTGCTCTAGAATTTGGAATTAAAATAATAGGGAAGTACTTAAAATGAGCACTTTATATAAATACACAAAAATAAACCATATCTTTGAGGTATAAAAGAAAAGTGACTGATTGACTCACGGCCCAAACTACTAGAGATTTGAAATTTACTTGTCGGTTCTATTATAGTGGTCTAAGAAATTCTTACAGAAAAAGAAATTAACGGGATTTTTTATATTATGCGGGCGACAGGCGTAAGCTAATAAAGGTCTAAATATAATAACGCACAATTTAATAACTAAGATTTAATTCATAATCCAATAAAAAAATTTATAAACAAAAATCAAAACTTTCATCTGTAAATATTTTAAGAAGTCTGGGGTTCTCTTGCATTAATCTTCGCAATGAAATTTTACGTTTTGCTAATATTTCGTTTATAAATTTTTCAGAATTTTCCGTCGGTTTTTCATGCAGGAAATTTAAAGTATGACAAGTATCAATGTAACAGTTACATTTAATGTAATCGCTAAAATTTTCCTGGCTGGAATATTGGGTCTCAACATTATTATAAGGCTCAAATGTTTCTGCATATGGCACATCTTTAAAGACAATATCTTTTGCATTTAAAAGATCAGGTGACGAACTAAATTTTTGTGGTTTTCCAAGAATTACCTTTAACCTTTTAAAGTTTTCTTCAGTGTAATTTAAGTATGAGTTTAAATACGGAAAGGAACTTTTTTGTATCCAGTCTGTACATTGTCGCGCTGGACAATTATCAAAACGTTTAATATCATCAAAAAGTATATGTTGAAAAGAAGGTTCACTAGTCAATTGACTAAAATCACTAAATTCAGTCGTTGTTGTCGATTCACTAGATGTACTTGGTTGTGAAATTTGTGTAATTTCCTCGTGTTCAATATATGAGATCAAAGAATCATCAAGTGTTTTCGGTGCACATTTACATTTTTGTGAGTCTAAAACTGCTTTTATTTCTTCATACTTATGACATTTAGCATATAAATACTGTCGTCCGAGTCTAATGGTAGGTAAATCTACATGAGACGGTAGCGTCTCTCTACTGCCATATCTTGTTGGAATTGACTCCGCTGTATCACCCACAATTTCGAAGGGTTTCTTGCAAGGAAGATCTGGAGGCGCTTCTGGTTTTACGAAATTGAAAACATTTTCTTCTACTAATATAGAGGGTGCTTTGAAAGGTAACTTTTGTAATTCGTTTAATTGCAAAACAACCATTTTTTCAAAATCAAGAAGGAAAGTTGTCTGTTCTGGCAATAACTTTAAACTGTAGCTTATAAATTTTAAAAACAATTGCAATACTTTTCTTATCTTTTCTTCCCAGTCTTTATTTATAGAACAAATTCGGACATCTTTCTTTTTATAATCGTCTATTATGCCTTGTTTTTCTTTTATTCTTTTTATTTTATCAGCAATATCCAATGTTTGATAACTTTCTATCAAAAAATGATTAATTTTGCATTTTTTTCTTTCTGCACACATAACATACATAGTACCTGTAATACTCTCTGCATCAGCTTGTGTTACAAAAGCTTGTAAAGCATCATTACTTTCTTGCAAAGCTTGGTTGTACAACTGATGATTTCTATACATTTCATTTTTTAGAAGCATTTGATAATATGCCTTAATCTTCCCAATTTCATTATCAAACCTTTTTTTCAAAATATCGTTTAGAATGTCTTTTTCCTTCTTTAATTTCGTTATTATTTTGGGATTTAAATCACTAATTACATTCGAATGGGCACTTACTAATACTTTTTTTATTTCAGATCTCAAATGGTTTTCTAAATCTTGGAGAGAACTTTCATAATATTTTAAACATTCTTCCTTCATAATTTTACTTTTTTCAGAAAATATTTTGTCATAAAGTTTTTTTACCCTGCCTCCAATTTTTTTCTTTTCGTAATCCAAAATGAACTCCCATGCCGCATTATTTTCATTTACAAGTCTATTCACACGGGCAAGAAACTTTGCTTGTTCGATTTCTAGAACATTATCTCCGATAGCAAGGATACCTTCATGTGTTATTCCTCTAGTAATTTTAGAAGTGAAAGGAGGCTGTAGTTCTAATATACCTATTAATAAATCACTAGGCGATTTCCACTCATCTACTACTATTTCTTTGTTACTAGGTATCTTATTTACCTCTGCCTTTAATTCAGTTACAATTTTTTTGAAATCACAGTAATCATCGTCAAAATACACATCAGCGTATGTACTTGTAACAGTATTTCCATTTTCAAGGGTATTAATTAAACCGTTTTCCATATTTATATAAATTATTATTAAACTTTTCAATAAAAATATCAATTACAATGTCAAAATGACGCTCCATGCAAATTGTTCAAATTTTCCATGCTTAGGTGTTGAAATATGACTAAAGAGTATTTTTATATTATTTTGATAGTTTTATACTTTAAATCTGTGGTTTTGTAATACATTTTGGGAATATCTAAAGGAAAAGAAGTATAAAATTATCAGGGTTCTAGTACACTTTAGAAGAAAAACAGTGATGTTGCAAAAGGTCATGTAGTTGTTTTGTATAACGTCGCTTTCCCCGAGCCAGACCGGGCCGACCCTATGCAGGAGCAACGGGGCCGTCAGGAGATCTCGTGCAAGATCAATGCCTAATGATGATGATAACTATGATGTCTCTTACATAGGAGATATTTCGGACACAATAGTGAAGTTTGAAATGCATCAAGCAACAATATAAATAAATCATTGCTTCATCGATTTTTACGACTAAAATCACAGCTCCTAAATCACAAAATTTAATTAAAGAATTATTTTATCATTACAAAATAACATTTAAGTATTCAAACGGGCGAACGTGTCGACGGCCTACCTGTGTGATTAGCAGCGGTGATGTAAAGCGGCGAGGAGCCCCGCCGCTAGATTTAATTAAATACTTCCTTGCACCACCCACCTACTATTTCACCTCTTGTACCTACCCGCTCGCCTTATCACTTCCTACGCTAAAGCACGTAGTAAATATTTTTCATACCAGCTAACAGTAAGATTTAACTCGCTGCGAGATACGAAATTTATTACCACACAAAATCGTTACAGCTTTAGTGGCAAAAACACTCGATTCCTCAGTTGTGACTGCACCAAATACGAACACGTGATAATAAATTGCAGACATATCTCGACTCCATTCTCATTACGGATGCGGCAATGTCCGACGGAGTTTTGTCATAACTCAGTCTCGGTTGAAATTATTTCCGTTGGGTCTGATGAGAAAACTAGAGGTGGAGAACTGGAAATGTAAGTATTCGCGCAACAAGCCGTGGAATAACGACGGGACATATTTCATTCTTAACGAAGTTAAATTTCCGGGTAGGTCCTGTAAGAGCGTGCGTAACGCTGATAAAAGGCTACCCGCCACAATACCGATTTTGTACTCGACAGTTTAAGAGCCATCAAATAAATAGATATACCTAATTGAAATTATTATGTAAATATGATAAAACTGTTTAATAGGTTTTAAAAAATTTTAAAGTGAGGTTTAATGTTAGTTATTTAAGCTGAAGATAATTAAAAAAAAATTAGATATTGAATAGGTATCCTTGATCTCGGAATTATTTGTTTATGTTTTAAATATCATGTTTTTCAATATTTCAACGGAGAACTAAAAAGTAAAAACTGAAGTTGGCAGTTTGACGTGCCAACAATAAAACAACAAACATAATTCAGAAACTGGCAATAAGTTGGATTGTTTTCTACACATCATATCAGGAAATAAATCTTTCGGCCGCTTATCTGACGTCAAACTTAATTCCCATGCATAATTCATCGCGTCGATGCCGTGTGAAGAGGAAAACTTTCTTGACTCGCTACAACAACCGTCTACCACCTGACATGTCTTATAGTTGAAGAGACAGAGGCCTTTATCAAAATTTTTAGATGATGCTTAAAGAATATTAAAATAACTTGTATTGGAATCATCTTAGATTTTACGTAATAATTTCATATTGCACATATTGCAAGCTTAGTTACGTTGTATAAAATCTTTTCATCATTGCTAAAATGTGTTAACATAAAAATGTGATCAAAATAAAGAACTCTCGTATTACGTACACAAAACCAATGCAGCGGTGAGGGTGCGTCGGTAACGGCGTCTAGTTTAATATTTCATACCTATCCAAAACAAGTTGGCAGAGTCAGCACGCGCTAAATAGTGTGCTCTTAGATATGGTATTAGACACGAAGAAGCCAGCTAAATAAGACGTATTAACCTTTAAAAAAAACCGATTTGTACTTTAAACTGACATGTATGAGCTCAAAAACTACTACTGTACCGAAACTAATAACATTTTTAACACAGCAAGACCTTCATGGAAAACATAGGTTTTATTTTATTCAGAGTAATTTCCATAGAAGTCGGTATAATATAATGATATTGGCTCTCGTTATAATAAGCAATGACCCCATGACTCTCTGACAGATTGCATATCGCTTCCAGTCCGATACGACTTCATCAACCGGAGAGCGGGACAGGAGATTGACGCTGAATCAATCTATATGAAGTACTGGTGCGACTTGCCATCGGCAAACGAATAAATTCTTTATCAATCTTTATCACTCGATTTTCACAGTATATTGTGTCAGTGTTACAAATTTTTATGAAACGATATTTAATAATAAAATAATATGATCTACTTGCTGAAATAATTTAATAGATTTAATTCTTTCGCGGGGACTAGGCAGGGAATACTTACATATTAATACCTGCTATGATTTTTGTATACCTCATCCATATACCTCTTTCGTTTCATAGACATTCATTACATGAAGTTACATGCAAGCTTCTCAACTTTACACAGATTTTAAACTGTACCATAATAGCAACAAGAGGGCGAGATGACAATTACTTTTTTACGACTTCGGTAGACGAAAAAAACTGGAATTAACTTAGGACAAACTTTAATGTTATCATTTATTTATTTATTTATTTACGCCAAAAATACAATGGTAGTAGTACACCTCTTACAGTATTTGGCAAGGAATTCTTATAAGTATATATTCTTATAATAGTTATCATGACATCATAAGAACGAGGAAATAATACCATTAGGTAATACGAATATATCTTTACTATTCTATGCAAAATTTTTAAATCGAGACAGCTCAAAGATGTCGCTAGCAGAGCTACCAGTTAATCATGTGATTGACGTTAAATGATTTCCGCAAAGTACCCGGAAATGATAAGTGAAAAATGATAGATCCCATAACAGAAATTATCACGGTTTATTTGGGGTAGAATGTACATTTATGGGACAATATTTCTTAATTTATTAATTTAATGAAGAAGAAGAAGACCGGTTTATAAAATATATATTGACCGAGCGGGCTAAGCGAGTGAAGTCTACCAATCTACTTGAGGCGAAAATACTTATTTTGTTTGTATGAATGTAACGCGATAACTTTCAAACTTTTAAATATAACAAATTTAAAACGTATGTAGGATCTGTCAATAGAATTTTTAGAAAGAAGAAGTATACATACCATATTTAATCGCCTGTTACATAATTTTAGCATTACTAGAACATAGCATTTAAATTATAGCCTTCTAAGTCTGTTTAATCGATTAAGTAAACATATACAGCTACTTTGACTTTTGTTTACGGGCATTTAAATTCAGCGCAGCGAGACACGGGTAGTTTTAGCATTTGTCCGGGGCAGCTGCATTCACATACGGAATTGTAAATTTATTCGTCGGTTTCTTAGTGGCCAGGTCACTGCGTTCAGTTAAATTTTATAGTTTAGTTTAGTTGGGAGACTATCCCATCACTACCCATAGCTTTAACAACCTTTTGGTTATAAGAGAATCGTAGGAGGAGTGCGCTGCTCTCGCGGTAAGGCGATTTTAAATTATAGTTAAAGAAATTCTCTTTCTCTCTCATTTTTGCATATTCTCAGTTGCACTTGCTTTTTTTGGGACTTGGGATCCCGATATTCACTCGTATATATAAAGCTAGCTGTACTTGAACTTTTGATACTGTTGTAAGTTTTTGAAACTTGGATTTCTCTTCCTGATTTATTCTTTTTTTGGGTTTTGATTTGCCTGCTTTAGTAGAATCATATTATATAGATACCTTTGTATGTATATTTTTCAAATTAATCCTCAAACACATAAAGATGGACTAATAGTATCATGTCTACGAGCAAGATTTTGTTGACCTATTTTTATTTTATTATGTAATTCATGCATTCCAGTTAAGCAATAAAATAATATTAAGTCAACGCGGCGTCAACTTATGTAATGGGTATTCGACTGCCTCGTCCGCTCAGTCACCTCCGCAGCAGAACTACGTGTTATTGCCTACAAACACGACATAAGAAGGTGTTGCTTATAATTTTGCCGGTGTAAGATTGCGCTGTAATGCCGGGTAAGGGCTGGTAGAATTGCTGTATTTCCTTAATAGTCTGCATTTACCCTCGCCGACAATTTGTGACGAGAGCGTGAGCTAAATTGTCGCTTGGAGGAAATAAACTAATTTACTTGTATATGATGTTCATAGACTAAAGGGTTCCTTGAGATATAATTTTCAATCGACAACGTTAAAAGTGTGTTCAATTGACTAAGGAGATCATTGACTGAACTGCTTAGAGCTGTTCTCGTAAAGTAAATTAAACTTAACGTAAAGTATTTAATTGTAACATTTTATAAATATCTTTTTTTAATATTGTAATTAACTATAGTTATATATTAAAGTAAAGTGACGTAATGTGTAACCATAATAGAATACGACAGGTGTCGCTCTGGGTATAAACCAGACTGGTGTACCAGTGACCACAATCGTGGATTACTAAATCCAGAATCGTAGTCATAGGCCGACCCGAGAGTCGTTTCCAAAGAAATGAGGACGCAACCAGGGATGATGACATTCAAAGAGCTTGATGTCTTTGTATATTAATCAGGCTCTAAATTGAGTTTTTATAATTTATGTAATTTTACTTACTTGTTCATTTTATCTAAACTTATCTATCTATTACTTACTCAATCTTCAGATTTCTTTACTTACTCTATATTATCTAATTTATTTTAATATGAATTATAAACTGAACTAATGCTGCGCTGCATAATTTAATAAATCCAAGCAGTATCCACTAAATAAAATAAAAAAAAATATATTAAAGTTTATAGCTGTTCTGCGAATGAGCACGTTTTACGTCCTAAATCTTAGTTCCCATTTCAGAGACAGTCGCAGTCTCAGAGGTATTTCAATCTATTTCAATAATGAATTCTTTCAGCCAGCACGTAGTTAATATTGCCGTTGGTGTTTTAATGAAGGGCGTCATAAAACGTGTCATTGTTACGGCAAGCACATCGCGGCGGGAGTGCGGGCAGAGAACATAGACAGCACAGAAATAAAAACACTTTGTATTAAAAACGGATTTCAAACTAAAGCAACCGGCGATTGCCTGATAGCGATGCAAGGAACTCTAGCCTTTAAAAGTATCCTTCTTCGCGGATATTTACTAATCGTTGCCCAAAAACCATTCTGCAGCTCTCAATTTCTTTTTACATACTGTTAACTATGCTTAAAAAATAAAGTATATTTAATTGCGTATAAAAACTAGTTTTTTATTTTATTTTTAATCCGCGTCTTTAAAAGAACCTCTTAGTTTTTTTTATTTCCATATTTTTTTTACATTTTGCTCGCTTACAATTTCCACTGTCATAATCCTAACTTCTTGTAATATAAAAAATTGCTCTCATTGCTATAAATTATAATGATTGTTGTCAATATTATTTTCGCGGATCCCAGGCCCTAAAGCTCAGCATCGTAAATGTTGCCCCCTCTGATATTATGATTTAGAGCCTTTCTCATTTTTTCGAATTCCCAGTAATGTCCTAGTCACATAAAAAATAAACATAAGTACCCAATATTATAAGAATCAGAATTTTAACCAGCCTTACTTCTCTCTACTCCATATTTGGTGATGTGGGACTCGCTCGGAGTTTAATGCTGCGCATTAACACTATCGCCCGCGCGGGACGGATTAGCAACACACTTTATGAACTTGCATATGCATCGCAAACATCCATCTGAAATGAGGATGTGCGTTTTGAACATTTTAATGTTTTCCACCCTGGCTGCTGTCAAAATTATGTTGAATAACACTTAAAATTATACTGAAGCATGAAGCTTTCTAGTATTAACTACTTGTCTTATACGAAGCAAAGTTTGGATTTATTTATAAGAAAAAAACAAAGACACATCTAAAATAAAAAAAATAAAATGAGTATTTCTTTGAAATTTGTGAATAAATGTTTGCGAAAATTTCATTAATCTTATGTTAATAAACTCGCCGAAAATTTACAAAGAAATAGCATAGTAAAGTTTGGCTCAATCGAAATACGTGGTTAGCCCAATCGAGTTCTCGTGCTATGTGGTAGTTAGTAAATTCTCCTAACAGATATATAATGTAGAGATGCTACCAGGAGTCGGCCCTCGGATGCTTGCTCGGAATCTACTCGTATTTCTAGGCCATTGCCCAGTGCCGTAGTTCAGTTGCATTACATTAGGCACTGCTCACATTCCAGATACCTTGAGCCTATTAGATCCAATCTATTCAAATAATTACTGTTTGGTTACAGACCTCATAAGGTTATTGAAATAAAAAAAAATACTTATTTTTTCAATCAAACAGACTTCGTATATATATAAACTATTACAAAAATGTTATTTAGTAGGTATATAGTTTTATAATTATATAGATGTTATACAGGTATATATATATGTATTATGCCCTAAATTGCAAATCACAAGCATCTTTTAGTTAATAATAGTCAAAAGTTTAGTTTAGTTAAATTACAAAATCATTGGGGATACTAATAATTTGAAACATTAGTTTTATTTGAGTTAAACAAAATAATATGGATATTAGTAATTTGACATGGGAAGTCCCTGGCGCATAACAAAAACTTATAGAAATGGACAGACCGATTATTTTAACAATAATTTTTATTATCACTTCCAAATATACACGTGTACAACAAATTAAATATCTGTTGACCCATCTAATTATGACATGTAAAGGGTTATGTGTTAATTTCATAGGAGTCGTGATGTGGCGGAGCCGGCGGGCGGCTGTCAGCGGGACGCGGGTTGAAGACGGTCCGCAATTGAATCATAAAGGGTCACTCCATTGTGAACGTTCACTTGTCTTACTGGACGTGATTCACAAACAACTGTTGAATACGTGTGATTATAGGATGGTATGTATGAAGGGAAAAGTTAATAGACATATCTCATAACATTACCGAATACCTGCTACGAAACTTAAGATTGCTTTGTGTCCTTTCCAAAATCAACACCTAATTTCTTATATGTATGCAAATTACTGAAGGTACTGAAGGTAGAGAGTGTTTAAGCATTTGTAGTTTTAAGTCACAGTAAAGTTTATAATAAACAGACAAACTAATTTGGCAGTAATCTAGCATAATGTTAATCAATATAAACTGGACTGAACACCAATAAATGAAGCTTGTTTCAAACATCGTCTTAACGATCACGTGTGGAGCACGGTTTGACGAAAACTGAATTATTAGCAGGATTCTAGAACATATGGAAGATGATAAAAATATATGGAAGATCAAATTTTAGCCAAAAGCCAAATAATTCCAATAGAAAAATATTAGATGGTCAAGGTAACGATAAAACATAGATAGGTGGCATAGGTATTCTAAACAAAAATATTGATTTATAAAATTCGATGATGTACATTGTATTAAACCTTATCTAGAGCTTCAAAAAATATAAATGTAACTACTACAAACTTGTAAATCCCGAATTTATTAAAATAAATATTTATTTCACCAAATTTGAGAAATATTAGGCTAAGTCTCCACATATGACAAACTAATAGTCAACGTAATCCTCAGTCGGGCGATGTCGTAATCAAATCCTGCCGGAGCCTAATCGAGGCAGTCCACGCCTGACCTCCGTCAAATCGGCTAAAGAACACGACCTGGGTGTCACGAGACGAGATAACTGCAGCCTTTGGACTGAGGGACCCTGCTCACTAACGTCGGAGAACAACGACTTTTGACAGTATCGGTGTTCGATTTTTAAACTTCAAGAATGCGTGTGTTTTGTTTTTTATATTATATAACTTTTGTTATTTTCCAATTTATGTAAACTTTTGAATGTAAACTTAAGAATTTTTACCGAATTTATTGCTTTTTTATAACTTTCCTACCTAAATAAGTAAGTAATTATGTGAAATTATTTATGTTTATTAACATTCGCACATTCTGTTTTCTGATAAAATTAATTTGATAAACTAGTCATCGCCCTGACCTGCCTTGCTTCCTTACCTGTTTGAAAAGGAGTCCGCCTGTGACAACAATCCTTGGTAAGTAATGATTGTTTTCTAAATTTATTGTGATTAATTGAAGGTTGTCATATAGTAATGTTGTCATTTAGTGTTAAATCTTCAATTATAATTAATCTCCAAAAATTTGTCAATATTGCTAAAGCTACAAATAAGTAAATTATCATCCAATATTGAATAAAAAAAAAGCTTTCGTATGCACACTATATCCGTAAGATTCAGTGTCTGCTTATGAAATAGGATAATTAGATAAATTGATCATTAGATGAAGTTCCATAACTTTCCTTTGAAAACTTTCTAAAGCGCCACGTGAACAAACTTTGAATGAGAATGAACTTTGCAGCGAAACCGAAGTGGCTTCAGCGTGATAAATAAATAATTGTATTATTATGCGATTTCTACAAACGTCTTTATAAATTGAACATTCTTATAGGTTGTTCCATCGTTTAGCTAGAATTTATACTGTCAGCGACAGGAGGCGTCAGGCACAAAATACACATCGTACAGAAGGATAAACTGATGTTTTAAATATGTAAATATTCGTATGGCATTCGACGAATTTTTAGGTCTCCTTCTATGCAGATATTTGGCAGAGTAATCCTTGTTGTTTTCTTAAAACTTTCAGACTCTTGTTATTAATTTTTGAAAGTTTATAAATCGTTTATTCTGTATTGCCAATATTTTACGCTAGGGGCGCTTAGAACGGCAGCCCTCCGGCTGCTCCTGCAACATATTTCACTACATAAATCATAACTTTATTTCCTCTCGCTCATGGCTTTGGCTTGGATGCTCGAGTACCGTGGTGTCTTTGCTTTGTAATAGCCACAAAACTGAGAACGATAGAATATATAGTTTAATCCATACTTCTTCCATAGTAATATTCATTTTACTAATAAACTCAAAAACTACCGGACTTATATTGATGATATTAAGCACTGAAACAGACTTTCGGGAGTAAAAGAGAAAATATTTTCTGTATTTATTCAAACAAATATGCACCGTAAGAAAGATCTTTAAAATTTTGGGATTATACAAATCTTTTTGACATGTTATAATCATATTTGAGCCATGAAAAAAAAATATATGTTCCTTTCTTAATTAATTTAAGCATGCTGGTTTGTATGTATTACCTAAAAATACACAAGCCACCAAGATAAAGTAAGTCACCTAAACGTTATAAATGATTACATTAACGCTCATTTAAGATCGTTTTAGCGTTCTTCCTGCCAATTAGTGCCGTGAAAACATCGCAGGCCAAACAAAAGGAGGGGAGGGTCATGAATTTATTGTTAGGTTTCTGGCTTAAGTTATTTAAGTGTAGGCAAGGCGCTGTTCACGTGCGGAGCTCCGATGCAGCTTCCCGCGACAATTTATCATGAATCTTTAATTAAACTTTAACAGTGACTGTTCGCGAAGGCGCATTGTGTCTCACAATAAGTTGGATAAATCAATTGCTCTGTTTGCTTTATTTTGGTTGTATGTAATTAATTGTAAAGTTGATTGGTTGAAAATTATAAATTCTTTGATATTAACTTAATTTTGTTTAAGTAATAGTTCAGAAATAAAGATTCAGAAAATGTTCCAAGAGGAGTGTATATTCCCCTTTTAAATATGCTTCCTTTCAACAAATAACAAAAACATCAGCAAAACCGAAACCTACTTTATTAAGAAATATGGAAAACCGTTGTTGCCCAAGTAACAATTAGGCGCTAAAGTAAGATTTATAATAAGTCTATAAAAGCGCTAACTAGATTCTAAAGTGGTTTATGGGTGTTTCAAATTAGTGTTAGAGCGCGCTCTAACCCTACTTTACCCCCGAATTGGGCACAATTTTATATTACTTAAGGTTGTATAATGACGGTATACAAGAGTTATGGAAATTGGCTAAGAGGTACAATCAATGCTATAAGAAAGTTATGATAGCGGTAACAGGATCTCTTAGCGATACAAGAGTGGTAAATAAGCGAAAATTAACTCTATTAGCGGTAAAATGGCAAAAATGGTTTTATATTACCTCCATGGGTGCTAAGCGGGCTACAGGTAGGCGTCAACTGACTCCTTAAGCGGTACAGTAGAGATACAAAGGCGTTAATTATATTTTCAAGCGCTAAAAGGGAAGTAAATAGGTGTTTTGTAACGGTCTGAACGCTATTCAAGATCCACAAAGGGGATAAAGTTCTTTCTCGCACGAGGTTTTGATACCCGGAAAATATTGTTTCTAATTTTGCGATCTAATAATATACATATAATACTATTTTCAATGGCTAAAATAATCCTAATGATGTTTATATTAAACAAGAAAAAGTGAAATTGTTTTATGGTGCAAAAGGAAGCGTATTTTTGCTGCGAAGGTAAGTACACTGTGAATATGTTACATATTTATTGGCAAATAATTCGAGCGCCCGATGTATGTTGTCTTTTTACTGAAAACAAATGTTTTGTCTAATATGGAGTGACACATTTTTCTTGTAAAAAAGTTCTAAAATATTGCCTTATTGATCTTATAATACTGTACTAGTAATATAAATACATACTAGAGCAAAATACTTCATGGAAACCTTGTAAATATTTGTTTTTATAACCATAATCTAATATTTCATTATCTCAACATGGCGAGCAAACGAATTTAGGGATCCGTAGTGCTCAAAACTTTAAACCATGTATTGATGTTATTTATTATTCACCTGTTAACTGTTTTGGACGAGTAGAATACAAAGAAGTAGCTAGATATAAATTATTATATTGTTTTAACAATTAATATAATATTATGATTTAAATACAATATTAGGTTTATAAACCTGACTTTAAGACTATTAAATGTCGTGTTTGTTTACAGATAAGACGAAAGCGTATAAAACTTACAAAAAACAGTTGAACAGAGAGTAGAAAATAACAATATTGAAAATGAGGCAAGTTCCAGCGCAGACCAGCAGCATTTCGGAAGTGCTGAACACGATCAACTAGAACAGCACTGTCTTCAACTAAATACATATTTAGATACGATGACTTCATGGGAAGCACAAAAATATCGAGCTTGTTCTTCATTTTATAGCCATGAATATGAATAATATTAAATGGTGACAATGACTAAATTTTGTTTTATTTCTACAATATCATTATCTTTCGTGAGACAGTATTTATCTTTTGATTGAGTCGATGCGCGATGCGATCTTGCGCTTCACTGCTTTCCATAGGAATCTTCATTATCACTTGTAGTAATAGCACAATCATCATTTTGAAAAGCATGTACGGAACCTTCAAGCTCACAGGAAACTCGCGCTTCACTGCTTTCCATAAGAATAGAGGACGTATTTTCAATAGGAATAAAGGAGTTCAAAATGCGATAATATTCTCTGATCAATTTCTGCGTATTTCCACCAGTCCTACATTCATTTTTCCAAGTATTTACAACAATTTTAGTTTTTTTCTTTGGTTGCGACGCCATTGTCAAAAACAAGTAGTCAATATAAGAAATACAGTAGTGACCTTAAGCGCTATTACTTTACCTTTAGTCACAAAAAAGTAACAATAGTCGCTAGAGGATCTGTTATAGCGAAAAATTATACTCCTATTTGACTTAAAGTAATGCAAGAGAGTTTTGTATAACTTCAAGCATTTGGTTCTATATAAGATTAAATAAACACCATTGTATGGCTGGTAGCGCTTATTAACGCTATTGTGCAACTTTAGGTTCTTGTAAAGAGTTTAATATCACCTGCATAGCACTTTTGGAGGTAGTAACTAATTCTTATTCTTATTTAGATCTTAGAGTTCTAAGATTCACTTAAAGCTATAACACAAAATGCTGTGCATGTACAACAGTGTTAAGATTTGCCATAATACATCCATAACCTTTAAGCTCGCCTGATTGTCGCGCTTGTAACTCTGTATTATAAGTAGAAGTGATATACGTTACTTGCTTACACCACTTTATCGCCAAAAGTCATAAGTGCTGCTACTGTAATGCCTTTCTAGCTCACTAAGTAACAAAATAAGCTCTAATCGTCGCCTAAATGTTTGTTGGGTGGTTTTAATTGAAGATAGAGACGATTTCGTGACTTTAAATTCATACCCTAGATTCTTCTTCAAATTATATTCGCAAGTGCTGTGAAAATCTGCTCACGAATTTAACAGTTGTTTGTAGAAACATCACTTTAAACCGAATTAAATGATGAAACTTGCTTAGTTATGCAGAGTTCGTTTATAAATGAAATTAAGTACTTATGTCAGTTAGCTGGTAAAATTTAATTATGGAGTTCTGGAATATTTTACACCAGAAAGAGAATTGAGTTGCTTAAGAATAAGTTATGAATTTGTTATGATTTTCAAAATCATCTTATTTTTATTCGGTAATTTATTGAGGTTTATCTTATTGATAAACGTTGTGGAATGTGCTTTTGCCAATACTTAAAGCGTTAAAATTTTTTTTAAAACGTTATGACATATTATTAACTAAATCAAAATATCATATTAATATTTAAAAAAATGTGAAATAATAAAAAGCTGGTTTCATAATACACCTGTAATTTATATAATTTTCTAACTTTACATTATATATTATGTACAATGAATTCAACAAATTCAGCTTAATACCTATTCATTTATATTACTAATATGTAACAGACTAGCTTTACAAATTTTAATACCAACCTGCATATCATCGATACATACACATATACCTAACTAGCAGCAAATATAAAGAGTTGAAACATACTGATCCCTAAACATTTTTTTTATTTATACCCTTTGTAGCCCAAGAACAAAAATTTATTTAACTTGTAAATATTATTTATTTATAATCAAATGTAATCTAAAACCCATTTTAAAATAAATTATTCAAACATACATGTCTACTTATACAAGAAGAATTTCTTGTTATGTGGTAAAATGATAGTGTTGCATGCGTTAAATATACTAAGCTTTTTCTAATTCACTGCACACATGCACTGTCAGCTGTGGCAGTTTGTATACATTCTCTACGTTATAATACACATTTATTCCTAAACCATTTAAGTTGTATTACACAGTTTAGTGATAACAAAAAAGAAATTGACATAAAAATAAAATATTTTAGGTACTTAGGTATGATTTCAAATAATAAACAATTATTGTTTTTTTTTTCGCATGATCGAAAGTACTAGGTCTATTGTACTTAAGAGAATAAGGATGCGTCCAAAAAAAATTTTGTATGATAGACCTGGAGAAACATTGAACAGGAAATTAATGTTTTTTTGAGAAATGCATTGAACAATCTCAAAACATGGGTCATGGTGATATATTTCGTAATTTATATAATTCTTTTGCCAATATTAATTCTAAATTGCGATTCCAAAAGGCACTAGTTATTATAAATAAAGTAATTTGATACGTTTTTTTAAAGTCGTTGTAATAAATTTCAAATTTTGCGTGTTTTATGCTACGCCAATTTTAATACACATTGTAAATTCATTGAATTTTTAGAAACATTGTGAGTACAGAGGTACTAAGAATATACTGCTTCTGTGAAAATTACTTTCTATATATTTTCGATAAAAGTAAACTATTTAAAGGTGTTGCCATTTTTATCCGAAGAAATATGTAGATACAACACATTGGATGATGTACAGAATTTGTAAAATATTTACGATAATTCTAGATATAATAATGACATGCTAAAATACAAATTACTAACACATTTGTCCTCTAACAAATAGTTAACAACCAAATGGAAATTGACAACAAAGCCTTCTAAATCACAGTATAAACATCATCGGCAGATAAGACTCTCTTCCCTCGCTGCGCACGCACCGTGTGGGGGCGCTAGAAACAGTTTGCCATTTGCACACGCGCACAATTGGTAGATATTTTGATGGTGCGGGTCATGCGAATGGGGGGCTGAAGGAGGCAAAGGCAATGCTGATTTCAGCTTGGGCATGTATATGCTAGGGGCATCCAAGCGTATCTGAAAACATACATCATTATACAATTAACAGTTCAATATAAAATCATGTGTAATTTGTTGGCAGGTTAATTTGATACTCACCGAACCGGCGATGGATCGCAGACGGAAGGTGGTGAGGCAACTTGCGCTGATGTCACCGGCTCGTGACTCCAACGCGATATTTTGAGCTGCATGCATCTCCAGCGATCGGGTTGGAGACTCCAAGCTGTTTTAAGCAAACAATTATACTCGTATTGTGTACAAAATGTATAATTACCGGAATGTATTAATAATCAACGGTGTAAAGTTGAAATGGGTTGAAAAATCGATTTCTATATTGGTATTAGTCGTCTTTATGATTTGACCACCGTTAATTATTACGATTATTGCTCACTTTTTTATTATTTACAGTACTTTACAGGCTTCGCTAGGTGCGCTTTGACAAGTGGCGTCTACGAAGCCGTGTGAAACATCACGTCCGCTAGACTAATGATAGTGGGTGTGTCAGCGCCCACCGTCACAGCATCTTGACCCACACATTGAAGAAGAGACCCTCTAGCGTCCTATACCTATAATATTACTTACACCAATGGTTTCGCTGGGGGCGCTTTAACAAGCGGCGTTTGCGCAGCCGTGTGTAACGTGACGCCCGCTGGACTAATGACAGTGAGTGTGTCCGCACCCACCGTTACAGCATCCTGACCCGCGCCCAGAATAAGGGCCCCTCTTGCATCCCGGACTTCGAGTCTCCCTGCGTTCACTTCTAAGCGATCGTGCCCTTTAAGTAAAGAAGTCATTTTATAAAAAAAAATTCATTAATAAATGCCTACTTGAGGTTTAACTTTTTAACTTGTTTTTTCTGACACGAAAGACTTAGAAAAGAAAACACTATAGTATATCTGTTAACTTCATTCTACCTCCCATTTTTTTTTCATTTATTATTGTATAAAGGATCTTACAAAACATTGAGTAGGTATTAACTTAGCATAGCGAAACCACCAAGGTTTGACATTACACTAAGAATTAAGTTTACGTCAATCAATCATATTGTAATACATAGAAGAAGAAAAATAACCAAGAATTGGACAAATACATATGTTTTTTTATTATTTGGTCTCTTATTAATTATGGTTATGACAATATACGTTTTAAAGGGAACTAAGGAAATGCTCTTTAAGTTTATATTTTATATTTTTTTTTTCGTCAATTTATCACGTAATTCCACAGGTAGTTTATTAATGAGTCGAGTAACAATATAATCAGTCGTTCGCCTACCATATTCATTGTTTACGCGAACCGGTTTGCTACTCAGTTGATGTCTAGCTATGTAATCGGGTGTATACAGAGTGTTCTGGTTGTGGTCGATTATTGGTTAAAAAGAACAGTTTTTTATAAAACATTTTTTACCCGAAACCGCCGAGCTTGCATGAAGAGAGTTATAAATGTGGATGAAGCGAAGGAAGTATGCAGTGATCGTGGCAAGTGGAAAGAGGTAGTCTCTGCCTACCCCTCCGGGAAAGAGGCGTGATTTTATGTATGTATGTATGTATGGACGGGCAATACTTTACAGTGTTTAAAAAGGCCAGAGTGGTCGTCACTAGGTATATTGATATCTAACTTTATTTGATACTATATTTTTTAATATTCTTAGTTGAAGATCATAAATTGTATTTAAATAAGTTTTATATGTACGCCCGTAACTACATAAACCATATTGAATATAAGATTCAGCTAGCGAATAATATAGCATTTATTTTACTTTAAATGAGATCCTATTTTTAATATTATGATATTTGGCAAAAATTGTCGTAACCTATTACAATTAATTAATAGTACCTTTATTACAAAGATGTTCTAAAGTAACATAACCTATGTTGCTGCTATCATAAAGCATACCTAATAGATCATAAAAGGCATGAGCAACACTGCAGTGAACACAATGCTAGATTTCAGTACGATATGTAACGCCTCGTGTACGCATAAGCCTCAGATTTATTCATGTGTTCGCTCGGATCACGCTAACGTTAGTTCGATGTCTTTGAAAATCATACATGTGTATTCTGTTCTAGGGTACATTATGCTATTAATTTTTAGGTCCTATTTATGTAACTATCATTTAAACATCTAGCTTCTAAAAATTGTGCCTTATGCTATTCTTATCAGCGAAACCGTTAGAGTAGTTTCGACTTATAGATAGCGTTTGCAAGGGTTATGGCTTCTCGCTAAAATCTGACATTATGTATATAAAAGCAATTCATATTTTTAATTTCCACATAAAAACTATAGAATTAAAATTCACTTGCCTAAATACAGTCTACTTTGCAGCAATCCATGGACATCCCTCGTGGAAATGGTAAAATTACGGGACGACTCCACTGCTACGGGCTGTCCCCGACGAGACTTGATGCTTGACGTGAACAGCGAGTCCAGTACTAGAGCTTGTCCAAGCAGTTGCAGACCACCAGGCACGATGCGGAGCTGGCCCATGCCCTCCTATTGGAAAAAGAAAAACGACTTATTTAAAGAAGTCAGCGACGAGCACCAGATCCAGTGTAAAGTAGGCCAGCGGGCTTCATCTTGATGACTTACAGACCTGTAAGCGCGAATTTTCATAGATGGTACTTTCGCTAATACTTTCAAAGTTAACATTGGATTTTCATAAAATCCTTCCAAAGTAAACAGAAGAAAACGTCTTAACCTCATTAAAGATTATCCGGGCCATCATATTTATTTGCTTGCAACGTGGCAACCACAAAGCAATCTACAGCCACACCAATATTTTTTTACTAAGAGTTGTATTTTTCACTATCTATTCTTAAAGTGAATGTAAGTAAACATGAAATTCATTCAAAGCTGCAAGAGAGCAGTTGTCGCTCACAACAGAACGCCTGAGGACACCGCTCACTCTCACAGAGCTTGTTGCATTTTGTGTGTCGCGTGAACACAGATTCGCTTACTCATAATTATGTACATTTAACATTGGATAAACAAAGTTAAATATGTTTCTGAGGTTAAATTAACCATTATTGAAATTTAAGCCTTCCATCTTGTTAATGTTAACTGTTTATGTGCCTTTAAAAGGTAAGGAGAACAAGTCTTCTATTACTGTAAAAAATTTAGTGCTTTGTATGTATACTTATTGTCTATCCCCCTTGACGTATGTCACATCTTTAATCTTTACAAGATAACAATATTCGGAGGCCACGCATGCTAAATGTCAAAAAATGCCATAAAATAACCATAGCTTCAGTTACTTACTGAATTAAAATCCAAGACTTTCAGAACCCACAGCGTCAGTGCCAGATTAATGATCATCATAAACATGAGCGCCATCACAAGAATGTAGAGACATTTTTTCCGCCAGCCGTAGATGCCAACTTTGAATTGGCTATTATAACTGTTCCTGATCGAGTCAGCCTTTGTGTCCCTCGCATTGTTGTTCAGGATTGGCTCGGGGGTGATCTTGTCGGCGTATGGTATTCTGCAAGGAATATTTATTTGAAACAATGCCGGTAAATCGAGCAAAAACTTTGTTTGTCATTTCCCTTTTCAATCTGTGGAAATGCGACATTTTCAATCCAACTATCTATTGGGAAAACAGAAAAAGTGCCGTGTGGTTCTCGGCACCTATAGAAAAAAGAACAGGACTACTCCATTTCTTTCCCATGGATGTCGTAAAAGGCGACTAAGGGATAGGCTTATATACTTGGGATTCTTCTTTTAAGCGTTGGGCTAACAACTTGTCACTTTTTAAATCATAATTCTATTATTAAGCCAAACAGCTGAACGTGGCTTTGTCTTTTCAAGACTGTCTACCCCGCAAGGGATATCGACGTTTATATGTAGTTATCTGTGTTTGTAAAACAGAAATAGACCTGAAAGCAGGATTTAATATTAGTATGTATAGGCCTTATGTTGACTTTTCCAACTTTGTACCCCAGGAATTTTTCGCATTAAAATAAGCAGAATTTACACTAGAAAATAATAATATGTTTTGTAGTGTAAATTCCGCTTAATTTAATTCGTACTTCAGTCTAGATGGATTTATAACAGTATTTATTTTATACACTTCTGCTTACTTTATTGTCGAAATATATTTTTTTTAAATATCTTAGTGTAGAACTGGCCTCGTCACCAAAAATATTCAAGTTGTTCGCTACAGGAATAACTGTACAGTCTTAGAATCAAGTATTAATGCATACGTATACGAGCACATCTTTCGTGGAGACATGTACAAAAGTACCCATCTAGTATTCGTAAAACTGGCCACCGTCAGCGGCGGGCGCCATAAATTTACAAGGATTCGAGTGCGACAGGACATTGCACACTGAAAAATTCTAGTAAGGACGTCACCCACGCTGTGAGGGATATCGCCGAGTTGGCATTTCTATAACTCATTACGCTCAGTTGGGCTATGTTGAGAAATATATGACGGAAATGTGATCTGCTTAATTTTTTTTTATATTAGTTAACAAGTAAATTATTAACGTTAAATATTTTACTTCATTCTTATATTAATTCTAACACATACATACAGTATGTGTGTATTAAACCTTTTCACAAATAGATAATTAAACGAATTTTGAGTAATGGAGTTTACACGCTATAATAACACAAAGACTAGTTTCCCTATTTTAACAGAAGGTTTAGTTCTACAGAACTTTGGTTACAAGAAGACTGATTTAATACCTGAATAAAGCTACTCCTTAGAATGTATTAATAATATTATAACCACCAGGAGCTGAATATTTGATACCCAGTCTTGCTTTGAGACTTATCGATGATATCTAGAATTTAGAACTTAATCTGGATTACAATATTAGATATTAATTACCTCGAAACTTGGGAACTGAGCTAAGATGATAATCTGCCTGAATATAAATAAACCCAAAAATAAATAGATCTATTTGAATGAAATTTGGCAACAGGCATGTCTAATCTTTAAGAGTAACACAAAGCTTTAATTCTCACGGACAGTCCCGGGCAAAAGCTATTAAATGTTAATGTCTATTTAAACTAAAACTTTTGAGATTGTTTTGTATTCTTTTTTTAACTCACACCTGATGACTTATCGCTTCTGAAAATTCTTTAATATTAAGTTGTATAACAAATAAATAAAGCAAAATTAAAGGGAATCAGTATACATAACCAAATTATATTCATTTAAATATGTGATGCGTTTTAAATTCAAACATAACAGAGTCGTCGGGCAAGTGTCGCGCACGGGATTTTCCCTAATCCTGATACAATAAGAGGGGCTCAATTGAACATACACTCTGCTCTCTTTCCCTGTTTACTTAGGTATTGCAAATAAATTAAGAATTATTTTCGTACTAAATGATTGCCAAATAATACAGAACCCACGTTTGGACTGTATATTTAAAAACATTAATCTTTGTCTATTCTAATTTTTATAGTGTTAAAAAATATTTTAAACGAACTGTGAACGTGTAGTAGGTATTTACAATGGGTGTAACTGACCTTTTTAATTGACGTAAGCAAAAAATTTGTAAAAGAATTGGAGTCTGCAATGGAATTACTAGATAATAAATTATTGTGAATTAAGTAAATATTCAAAACATTATCTAACGAGTAAGTTATCAACTGCATATTGTTCTACAAGAGTGGCTCACAAATTTTATAAAGTGTAAGTTAAAAGCTTGGCGATAGGCTAAAGGAAAATATATATAAAAATTCAGTGAAATCTGTGTGCGGACAAGCACTTTATCTCGCAGTCCAGTCTCGCAACACGTTTGGGGGGTTTACGTAGCATTAGAAACCAATTACAGCAATAATACTCTACCCTTCGTACTTTTTTCGAGTTTAATCGATAAACATTGGGAAGGATTTGTTGAAAATTTTTCGATGAACACGTACTAGCGCCTAACAGAGTTAACAACTTCGTGATGTTTTTTAAGTCGATCTATTGCACTTTCTAGATTTATAATGTTATTTTGTGTTTTCATTTGTTATTTTAATAAAAGTAAAAGTCAATCGAGAGTAGGGCTTACAAACTTGGGATTTTTCATTTTATCGATAAGCTAGTAACCTTTGCTATATTTCAGCTCCATCATGAAGTCATGTAGCTGTCCGTGTTCAAATTATCTACCCTGTCTATCCCGTAAGGGATAAAAAGTGACATAATTATATTTGTACTGCATTTAAAATTCGATTACGCATTATAGGTTAATAAAGTCTGTAAACATAAACTAACTGGCTTTCTGCCAGTCAACATTTAGAAAATGGCAAACTTGTTACCAGATGTCAGAATGGAACACTAAAGTTGCTAAATTTTAGTGTGCACTAAATAATTATTTAGTTTGCCTTTACTTATACTTTAATATTCAAGTCTCGGCAAACACTAACAGAATAAACTACGTACACATCACAGCTGCAGTTTATGGAAATCAGCCCCCAAACTATCGCTGTTTCGCTTTTCATAATGTCGTGAAACGGGACAGCGATAGCTTTTCGCGCGATAAAAACGGTGTCGCGCGTGACATGCCACGGGCGCAGGAGACGACAGTACATCATACTTCAGCATGTCACTATATATAACTACCTTTCGATTTGTTTTCATGTACCAAGGAGTATTTATACTAGTTCATTTTATTACCATTAACACCTAATAAGAAGAAGTTAGTCTTACATATTTTCAGGATATTTTTTACATTGAATTTTTTTCAATTAATTATTTATTTGTAAATACTTTATTGTATTAATGTTAAAAAGCAAATTAACACAAAGAGTCATAAAATCTTAACAAACAAGAAAAAATACACCAAAATAGAGGAAGTTCATGGACACAATTTGTTTGATGTCACAATTGACTGGCACCTAAATTGGAATACACATTTATTATAAATTAACAAAAAAAAACAGTTATAGTATGCACTCTTAATATTGTTAGAAAATTATTCAATTGATGTTACCCGAGCGGCTTACTTTTGGAATATATATCCTTATCTCACTTACGGAATTATATTTACTAAGTAGTACAATTTAGTATTTACTAAGTCTACTTTTGTAATAAAAAAAAATGTTAACGTATAATCCATAAAATGTATTCAGACGATTAAGTAGTATGAACGAAGTAAATATTGAAATTTTTAACACATATGCATTAAAATATTCAACCACTTACCTCCAGGAATAAAAAATATGTATTATACTCTTTTATCAAAAGTAAATTAAAAGCTTGGTTATCATAATAACGTTTTTATAATTTGGTTGAATATTTAGATCACCGTACAAATTAAGCATAAAAACTTAGCAATATTCAATGTAATTTTCAGTTTAAACTTAAAAGAATTAATGCCTGGATTACTTTCATAAAATGGGTTATACTAACGATAGTATTAATAATGATAAAAATATTGCATGCCTGAAGGAACAAACTGTTGTTACTATTAAATGTATCCTTATGTCTACACAGTTATGCAATTAATAATTTTAAGTTTGAGTTTCTTTAAATTTTATGAACATTAAAATACTTACAATAATTCAAAGTAGGTATCTTTTACATGGATTTCTTGGCGAGTAAGGGATAGGCTTATAAACTTGAGATTACTCTTGTATGCGATTGGCTAACACCCTGCCACTTTTTTAAACTCAATTCTAATTTCAATTTTATTTAATTCTAAACCATACATCTGAATTCCTTCCAGTCTTTTCGAAACTGTTGACATTGTCTACCTCGCAATTGATATAGACGTGACTTTATGTGTGTATGTATGAAATATACCGACCTTTGATGGAAACATCCCACAAAAGCAAGTCTATATAGAGACGTATCAAGAATGCAATAAGCATTATATTAAACACATTATATTTAACACAGCAGAGATAAAATATATAAATGGGGTGGAATACAATAAATTCTCAACGCGGAAGCGTAAACGATGTACGCAGACGGGCACGTAGCACCGTCTCGTAGCAGCTACGCCGTGCTCGTAGCTCGTAGCTACGGGCGGAGACCCGGTACCGCAAATGAGCCATATTAATCATCTTCATCACAGCAACACGACTTTCTGGCTTCCTCTATTCGCAGGTTCTTCTTAATAATACATTTTTTTATTGACTATTGCAGTTGTGATTGTATCAGGAAGAAAATATATTTACATTAATAATTAGAATGCGTTTCACCCCAATCTGCCTAAAGGTAAGAAAAATGAGGTCTAAGGTAATGCGCACAACCTCGAATTAGGCTTAGTGGTAGGTATCGACGAAAGGACATTAGGTATTTGTATTAACTATTTACAGTATAAATTATGTAATAATTTACGTAGATGGGCACATAGCAAAGTTTCGTAGCAGCGTCGCCGTATTTGTAGCTCGTAGCTACGGGTGGGACCCGAGCACCGCAAATGAGCAATATATAATATTTCAAATATTTTTAATTTTGTGTTGCATTTCTGCAACATTCAATTAATGTACACGAGTTATACAAATACATATATCATAAAAATAAAGGCGTCGGAATGTGACGACCCCATCGCCCCCTGGGTCGCCTTCCCCGTGCTCCGCAGGGCAGCTTGTGGCTGTTGAGGTGCAGCGACCCCACGGACCTGAGTGCTCCAAGGCCCCTGTTCCTCGCCTCCGATCTTCCTTCGCTAAGGTCAGAGTGGAAACCGTTGAAGGACAGAACCCCTACCATTGACTTGCCTTAACCGGCCAGTCGAGTGGAGTCGCGAGAGCTATACGCTCGAAGAATGGAAGTGTAAAATGTCATAACGCCGGGGTGCCTGACTGGTTCACCACGATTTCACGCCCCGCAGTCTCACCTCTCGACAGTCTTAGGAACCCACGCCGATGTTGCCCCTTTGTTGCAAATCATGATGACTGATTTGAGGGGTCCATTTCGAGTAACCGCCTGCCATATAATATTCACGTATTCATGATTATAAACGTCAACTCCATAACCCATCATTCTTTTCCTTATTTTGTAATAAGTCCACCTCCTGCCGACACCTGTTCATGGACATATCGTATATTGATATCCCCGGGAACGGGTTTTGGCAGGAGAACAACATAACATCAACTTCTCCAAAGGGTCTCTGTGATGGATTTGTATCTCCTCGCAAGCCTCTCAAAAATCTGGGGTGTATAGACCCGTGAAATCCATGAGGATAATAATTTACTTATCAAATTTTCTATTCATATTTGGATGTTAAAAATTTCAAGCACATTTTTATTAAACCTGATTCCACAAATCAAAAGGTTTATCTTGTAAATGTAATTAAGGTTGACAGGTGCATTCAGTTATTACCTTAATTAACTTACACGTAGTATTAAACCGCTGCTTACAATACATTAGTCGGTTAATTGTACATTACATCTCAATCCAATTAGTTAAGCTTATTATAATATTAGGACTTGTATATACTAGTATTTCTCTCTGTTTACGTAGGAGAAATAAAAATTCTAAATTTTTGGTACCTTATTCGTCGTTGTTACTCGTTATTTGATTTTCTTTGTTATAAAGACTGTAACAAGTATTCTGAAAGTATTTTTTAACAAATAAGCGAGAATAATGCCCCTTTTTGAATCTTATTAAAAAAAAATAAGTTTCGTTAATTCTTATTTATGTCTTTATGGTGTTTTGATGTCCTTTTACCTGTAAGCAATTATAGGGTTTAATTTTTAAAAAATATCGTCGCTCTGCCATAAATTTTAAAAATGCCGATTAGTTAAAGATAAAAGGTTAATTTTACTAGTGTGGGTAATTAATGAAATGTGTGAATTTATGGCAGTCTGTATGAAATGTTGGTGTGTTCGCGCTAATTGAGCGGTTCACAGGCGTCGGCCGAATGCGCGCCGCACATTCGTTAGCAATATTCCACTAACGAACCAAACTAATGGCTATTAACTTGAATAACGCAGCACTTTGCGATTCCTATTCCTCACGCACTGATATTGATATCTTAGAAAACATATCAGATACAGGAATCCTACCTGTAGCAGTGACAACAACGATGTAAATTGGGCTAGGTTCCCCTGTTGATAAGGTCACGGAGAGTAGTCAGGCACCTATACTATATAACTAACACTCTCCTAAATTACCTGAATCACGGTGTCATAGACAATGTATTGGGGTCAGAAAAAAATTGGTAGTATTTACATAAAAATAAATCTACAACATAATCATGCTTTTTTTAAGGGTCGAGACATCCTCTGATACCTGTAACATCAGCTTTACTTTACCTAAACGTTCATGAAACTATTATATATTAATTTAGATATTTTTAATACTATTGAATTAAGTTATTTTTGTGTAAAAGTATCCCATTCACAACTTTTGGTGCGAAATAACGAATCGGCTTTCCAACTGTCATCTTCTGTAAACTGTGTGAGCTCGCACCGTACTCGTAGCAGCTATAAATTAAGTTTTCAATTTGCCAGTGACGCATCGCTAAGGCGTCCTAAACCGAAACTTGTACTAAATTGATTCACTGATTTATTGAAAAAAGGGAAATCAATACATAACTTTTATTCCTTTTTACAATCCTACTTATTATATCTCGTAAACCTTCATGCAAAAAGAGATTTGGATTCATTTGAAACTATAAGTGAGACAACGACAAGTGCATACTCGTAGTCGTATAACATTAGTGCATTATCTTTATTTACCTAGCGACTTCCTTATCGGTATTAAAAAGTGGATAGGACCACTCCATATCGTTCCCATGGATGTCGTTAAAGGCGACTAAGGGATAGGCTTCTAAACTCTTCTTCTCCTGTATTCTTCTTTTAGACGATGGACTAGCAACCTGTCACTTTTTGAATCTCAATTCTATCATAACTCCAAACAGCTGAAAGTTTCCTATCAGTCTTTTCAAGACTGTTGGCTCTATCTGCCCCGCAAGTGATATAGGCGTGATTATATGTATGTATAAACAAAGCATATGCTAAAACTCTTTATACCCATACTGTCAAACATTTTTTTCTGATATGCAAAATTAATATTAGCCTAACCTTAAAATAAACGAAATGTAGACGTGCCACTGTTTGCGGTTGCATGCAGAAGCAACGCAGCGCTGCATTATGTGGGCCATAAATCAAGTGCATTGAAATCTCCTTCCTCCTTCGTGTCGGTGAGCCATCGCACGGCGACGGATATTTGAACCAATGCACCGCCGACGCTGAAACCCGCGCCGTTTCACTGCGTCTACGTGCGCGGTTGTAGTAATGTTGTAAATTTGAACAGGCAAAATGATGGATGGATATACGAGTTTACTTTTGATTTTTTTAAAAATCTAATACTTATGTTTTTATTCATCCAGCTAAACTTAGCCTTATTATGTATAGATATGGTTGGTCACGTCTATATCCCTTGCAGGGTAGACAGAGCCAACAGTCTTGAAAAGCCTGAATGGCCACGTTCAGCTATTTAGCTTAATGATAGAATAGAGATTCAAATAGTGACAGGTTGCTAACCCATCGCCTAAAAAAGAATCCCAAGTTTGAAAGCCAATCCTTTAGTCGCCTTTTACGACATCCATGGGAAAGAGATGGAGTGGTCCTATTCTTTTTTGTATTGGTGCCGGGAACCACACGGCACTGCACAATCATCAAATCTATTACTAAAATATCATCACTAATGTTAAAATTTTACTTGATTCCTTTCTAACTGATGGATTACATCGAAACAAAATAACGACGCAATTCCAAAATTAAAGAAATATAACTAAGATTTCTAAACCATAATAATTCAAAAAACCATATAAGAAAATGGGAACTGTTTCAGGAAATTGGCATGCTAATGTTAAACCTAATATAAACGTAGCCATAGTTCGATTAGAGCTTGTCATATTCATGTTCACACAATGGAGAGGGCCGACGACGGTGGTACATCCATTCACTCAATGTTACTCAATGGCTTTTGCATGTTGCATTCTGTACTCCGACTGCATTGGAACTTGTCCTAATATTTCTGTCAACACGAAATCGGTTTTAGCATCTTCAATACCGTTTGCGAATGTACTTTGACTTTGCTTATGTGCAGAAATATTCTCCACAAAACTAATCAGGTAGACGTTTGCTTTTACACATACGATTAGTTGTTAAGGATCAGTTCCTTTTAAATAAACAAGGAATAACTAAAATTATAATAATTTATTACAGTTTTAGTTTTAGTGCCGTGTGGTTCCCGGCACCATTACAAAAAAGAATAGAACCACTCCATTTCTTTCTAATGGATGTCGTAAAGGGCGACTAAGGGATAGGCTCACAAACCAGCAGGCCAATTCTGCTATTTGTTAACCGAAACAGTTCGGATGCGTTTCAGCTTGGTTACAGTTGCGTTTATATTGTCAAACGGTATTCCAGTAACTTTACGTTGATAGCTGAAACGTAAATGAAACGGAAGCGGTTGGTTAATTGCTGCCGATGCAAAACCGTAACTTTGGACAATTCAACCAATGCAGAACCGTTGCGTTTCGGCCGGACCAACTGTCAAAAACTTATCAGAATACGAAATAATAGCCGAACGGCAAACGGAAGGTTATTTGTCCTTTAGCAGAATACGACAAACGAACCGTTTCGGCTGCGTAACCAATGCGTTACGACTTCGTTTTGACAAATTGTTAGTAGAATACCAAAAGTTGTCATCAATGCGTTTCAGATCCGTTTCGGATTAAAATAGAATAGCAGAATTGACATGCTGGGATTCTTTTTTAGGCGATAGGCTAGCAACCTGTCACTATTCGAATCTCAATTCTATCATAAAGCCAAATAGCTGGACGTGGCCATTTAGTCTTTTCCAGACTGTTGGCTCTGTCTACTCCGCAAGGGATATAGACGTGACCATATGTATGTAGTTTTAGTATTAATATTTCATTACAGCTTCAGTAATTTATGATAGATTTACTATCATAAATTTCGTTCAATTGAAACTCAAAATCAAAGCGTATAGGATGTCTCAGACATAGAGCGATATGGGTGCAACGAATAGGCAGAGAGTGTCATGTTCGGGTTAATACCTTCCCTGAGAGACATGTCGGGCTCAGCGAAACGTCAAAGGGAAATTGAAAATTAATTTATGCTCCTAAATTTCATACACACAACTCCCAGAGAGATTGCAAAACAGACACGTCACATTCTTTGTGTGATATTACGTTAATACGTCAGGATTAATAAGCATCTGTAAATGTATCTTCAACGAATAGTGATAGTAAGAAATATAATGTTATTCACCAAGGACAAAAAAAATATGTTATCATTAAAAGTAGATACAATATAAATGTATACAGTGAGGCAAAACATCGTCAGGAAACCTGCGCATTCAGGCAACTGGATGTGTAACCATGGATCCAATACGTGTCAGGTTTACCTGCAAAGGTTGCGGTGTCACTTAGTGTCCTGACTTCCTAATCTAGGATCCATGGTCAAAGACATACCCCGGGTTCCTCTCCAAAGAGGTGAGGATGCAACCGGGACTGAAGCCAGGAAGGAAGAGACTATATAAATCTATTCGACATGTTAGTTTCAAAAAGTGCCATTATTATTACATTTCTGTCAAATTGAAAATTATGTTACAGAAAAATTAAATAGATAAGGGAAGAAAACTAACTAATGCTCTCATAAACCGGCTAAGAACAGAAATGAAACCTCCTAAACGTGTACATTTAGGTTAACTGTAAAATAAGAGTATTAAAACTGACCCAAGGAAGAAACATGTGGGAATAATATAACTAAACATAATGTATTGTAGGGTGCAATGAGAAAATTTGTTAATTAACTCAACTAAGTTATTTATTACAAACATAAAATTAGTGAACTAACATTTTGTTATTTTAGATAAGTATATATACTTACTTCTTAAAACAATGATTTTGTCTGATCAGTCGATACACGAAACAACCACTTAAGATATAAATGTGCATTAATAGATATTCACGTTACTTTAAGCATTTGTATAACCAAGTACAAAAAGTAGATGAAAGGGTTAACAAACCCATACGGCTAAGTCGGGGACACACCAAGCGGTTTAGAGCTCGTGAGATCTGAACGTACTCGCGGGAGGGCAGAAAGAGTCGTAAATACTCCCGCCGCCGCTCACTTATAAATTAGGATCATAAAGCAGTTGCCAAAGTTTGTTGGCGGCCCGGCGACCATAAAACAACGCTTACTCTCAGAGGGGAGACGCGTGTCTGAATTTCACTCGTGTCGTCTTTCAATTTGGTTGCGAGTCAAGTAGTTAATTTGTATCACTTTTTTTTTATTCACCAAATAACTTTCGTACGCGGTTCCGCTCGGGAAAAATTTGTAGTTTTACCTAAAATTTCCCAAAGAATTATTAAATACACCATTCATCATACGACGCGTA
Source organism: Amyelois transitella (assembly GCF_032362555.1). Lineage (NCBI taxonomy): Eukaryota > Metazoa > Arthropoda > Insecta > Lepidoptera > Pyralidae > Amyelois > Amyelois transitella. Next base: position 5,159,903 of record NC_083509.1, read on the forward strand.
TCATAATAATAAAACATAATATCCATGCACTTAGAATATGACAGACAATGAGTTCGTACAAGAGTACCATTTGTCATTTACCTTCAATTTCAGACTCTACGGTTGATATAGGCGTGAACAAAATCAATTGTGCAATCCGGGACATTTATTGTAGTTGCATAAATTGAACCGTCCTCAGAAAGGACTAAATGATATTTCCAAGTAAGTCAGTATGAAATATTTTAAAAATTCACATGAATTGAGAATACTGAGGTAGAAATTTTCGTGCTTGTGTAAAGTACTCTAAAAACTATTATTATTCTAAAAAAGTAAAAGATTAATATTATAAAAGAACTTGATAATATTACACAAAATTGATTCACACAAATGTTATGTTATGGAAAAATCTCATTGTTATTCCATTTAGCAGATGTGCCTGTTAAACTGATAAATTCAAAGATCGCGAAATCGCTTGGAAGTAACGTGTGAAGGCGAGTTGGGCACAAAAGCTTGCTCGCCGCACTTCAAACTTGGAGTTAGTTTTAGGTGAACTTGTCCCTGTCTCGTCCCACTCATACACACACTTCCCGCCGACAACTTAGTCACTTTTGTTCACTTACAGCTCAACCGCTGTTCGCCCATAAAGAGGATTTTAAGTTAGTCATATCTGTGTTTGCGTTTTAGTGTCTTTCAGGAAGATAACTGCAATAAAACTAGGAATGTTTTTTGTGAAACAAAGAGTGAATACTTTTGGCCGAAAATTAAAATTTTTATTTAGAACGAGCTATGATTTTGTTGCTAGTAATAAAAAATTACTTTGGCAAAACATACCTCCTTTTTTTTTCATACAAGGTATATTTTCCGTTAAACATTTATCGAATGCTCTAAATTTGTCCGACCATTTCGAACTTGATTTTCCTCTCCTATTTGTCAATTGAAATCCATTTTGTAATATATGAGCCCTGTTACTGAAAACGCAACGTTAACTTTATATCCTTTTACAATTTTTATTACATATTTTTTTACATTACATATTTTTTCTGCTCATAGACTTATAATTATACATATTTCTGTCTGCAGCATCCATGAGAATGTCTTTTTATAGAGGATATTAAAAGACGATTAGAGGACATCTTTACATTATCTACCATAATTGGTAGTGAAAGTTGCTTTATTGTAACTTTGTATATTTTTGCGAAAACCATTCTGTTGAATTCCGGTATGATTTGGTATAAAAAAATAAACTGTTTTTTTTATTTCATTTCACACAATTTAGGTTTGATATTTGACAAGTTTTCATGCAATCTGGTAGCGAAGAAAAAATATTGAGTATGTCAGTTGCTTCTTTTCCTATGTTGATTGCAAAAGTCAGTCAAAGGCTCTTTCTGTTCTGTTTATGCACATAATAATAGGACATAATATCAAGCCATGTGGTTTCCGACACCAATTTAAACAAAATCGGACCCCACGATTATTTTCCCATTAATGTCGTAAAAGGCGACTAAGGGATAGGCTTATAAACTTGGGATTCTTCTTTTAGGCGACAGGCTAGCATCCTGTCACTATTTGCGTTTCAATTCTATCATTAAGCCAAGCAGTCTCACTCTTTTAAAGGCTTTTGGCTCTGTCTGCTCCGCAAGGGATATAGACGTGATTATATGTTAGGTTAGGACATGATATCAGCACATAATAAGATCGATTAATGTTTTATTTTTTTATAAATATAACTTTTCCACCTCTCAAAGAGGAAGTATTGAAAGATATAAAAATTAAGTTTCCCGACACGCATTCTGTGCTTGGCAATCGGCATCACAAGAGCGGCGCGTGTAAATAATTCAGCCGATACGAGACTTGCTCTCCGGGGCTTTGGATGGAATACCAACATCTGATCTGTGATTGCACCCAATAAATCTGTTTCTCTCACCACTCCGCTGTTGCACGTTATTCGCTAAGTATTATTGTACTTCTGAAAATCAAATAGATCATTTGATTTTCCTGGATGGCTCTATGCGGCCTTTGAGTCTTTCCTAGACTACTGGTTTTATTTCCCGTAAGGGTTATGACGAGTGTGACGATGATATTATTAAAGTTTGTGAATCAATTATACAGATGCTAGCCACCCGCTTTAATGGTTTCGAATAGTCAATTACTTACTTAATTTGTTTCGTTAACCACTTGCAAAATTAACTTACTTATCATACATCGCAGTTGTTCATATTAGTGAATCTAAAATGATTAAGTTACGAAATCTTTACTCGAATCTGAACAAAAATAGCAAAGGAACTTTGTTTTCATTGCTGTCCGCAAACAAACTACCGAAAATACGTGACAGGCAATACAAATCATAGCTGCATCCACAAGTAGGTATGCACTCGGTGTTCACCATTGCTCTGTTAACTGGGAATACTCAAACTAAATATAGCTTCAACTCCTAATTTTAAAAAATACATCTAGAAAAGAGAAGTATTCTTACCTAACTAATAATTCATGACATCATATACTCAAAATAGTTAAAAATAAATACTAAATTTTCTTTGGTACAAAAATTAAAACTATAAAAAAGATGACGATTTTAAAGTTAAACTTTATCGTTTCATTCGTAGTTAAAACAGTGATTGAAAATAAAATATATAAATAAACTTAACTGCAAACCACTTCATATATTATTCCGCACGAAATCTCAAAAATATGAAACAATGTTTAGCGGTTTTAATATTTGCTTGTCACAGCTACACGATTTTACAATTTGCTGTCTTTTGTAGAGTTTTCCGAGTAATCAAATTAACTGCCACTGAAATCATTTCGGTGATTCAAAATATTTTAATTGACAAACAGAAATTTGGCCGGAAAATTGCGCTTAAATTGTGCTTGCATTCGCTGGATGTTAATTCAATGAATAAATATCGCGTCAGAACAACATCAAAATTCACTTATTATTATTGTTCAGACATGGAATGAGGCCATTGTTACTTACTTAATAGTCTGTTTATAGAACTTCATTTCAATTGGTAAGTAAATATTTTCACCGCGGTACAAAACTCTCTGCATGTTCGAAAATTTCGATCTAGAAAGGTATGTCCATTATGTTTAAATTTAGGTTTTGTAGTATGAACTTTCGAGTTTTTTGTAATGAGTCCCTAAATTTTATAAAATGTGTTTATTTTTATAATTATTATGACTAGTAATTAAGGTACTGGGGGAGTTTTTTAACTGAGATTTACAATACCTACTGATCGCGTGACTCTTTATAATTATCTGTGGAAACTCACCTTTACTTTTATTCATTCAAATTTCATAAAGCAAATTGTTGGGTTCTACCAAACTTTCGTTCAATTGTATTAGTTCAAAATTGATCTCTAATGTATTTCAACCTCGCATCATTAACCTATATCGGAACAAATTGATTGCATTAGTGCTAATGTATTAACTTTTTAGACAGATAATGAAGAAGTGTGTTTGTATAAGTTTTCTTGCGTTAAGGATGTTTTTCGTTTGAACGTAAAATTTACATATAAGTTATTCGGCGGAGGTGCGTCGCCTCGTAAATCTCGCGACAAGAGGATTTCTGTTTGTGAAGTTTCTTTTTTATTTCCACTTTATCTGTGTACGCAAAGGACTGTGAATACTCAGGCGCAACGCGGGCTCGCTCAACTTCTATAAATCAATTTGTACACTTATCCGTACTTATAATGTTCGTACGGGTACGGCGCTCCACACGTGTGACAGACTCCACCCGAATATGAAATTTCTTACAAATACACATATACTTTTCGAAAGTATAACATTAAAAGAAAAGAATTTATGTTTAACTCTTTTACTTATTTTTAAACATGTAACTTGAATATATAAATATATACAGGACAAATTACACAGATTGAGTTAGTCTCGAAGTAAGTTCGAGACTTGTGTTCCGAAATACTAACTCAACGATAATATATTTTATAATAAATACTTATATAGATAAACATGGCCAATCAGAGAAAGTTCTTTTCTCATCATGCCCTAGCCGGGATTCGAACCCGGGGACCTCCGGTGTCACAGACAAGCGTACCTACTACAAACGTCAAACGCATGATATTGTAAAAAAAATGTGATGACAATTGGTTGGTGCGGTGTGGTTCCCGGCAACAGTTGAAAAATGATATGACTACTCCATCTCTTTCCCATGGATGTCGTAAAAGGCGACTAAGGGATGGACTAATAAACTTGAAATTCTTCTTTTAGGCGATGGGCTATTTTTATCTCAATTCTATCATTAAGCCAAACCGGACGTAACCTTTCAGTCTTCTCATGACTGTTAGCTCTGTCTACCCCGCAAGGGATATAGACTTGATTATATATACCTATGTATGATAAATTGATAATTATGTGGTGTTATCATATAAATGACATAATTATTGGTATGGACAGTAGAATGCCTTAAATTTTTACTAATGGACTTTTTAAAATTACATTGTTGTTCTTAGTTAAACCACACAAAATCTAATTTCACGTCGACCATTCTCGTAAATTCAGAAAAAGACGAGTTTCTGGCATAAAAATGTTATATCTACATTTTCCTATTTGAAAGCCCAGACAACAATCATTTCAGGCGAAGTTATACTTAAGCGAGTTAGTCATTTAGCTGCCGAAATAAAAGGAGTAGCTAGCCGAAACGGTTTGTCCAGTTCTACGTGTCCATTTTGCATCACAAAGTTAGATGTGTTTGTCGTTCTATTTTAAACGCGATAACGCCAACTTTCCAGTCCTCGAAATGTGAATACCTTGTTGCGAAAATGTGACTAACGGAAACTGTACAAGTAACTCGGCTGTCCTTCCGTGAACACATTCAACTCAGCGCTCCAGTGTTACCAACTTGAAGGTCTCTCCCAATATATTGTAATGGTGGTTTTAAATGCATACTTATCATCTTTTATCAATTTTTTTAATAGATGTGATGGGAATTTATTATGTAATAAATGCCACATTTTAATGCCAAAATATATTTAAACTAGAGAGCGCCGGCGGCTTCGCCTACACGAAAATCCCTTTAAAGAGAAGCAAAAAATCCCTTTAAAGTGAAGTGAAAACTACCGTTCCCACGAGAATTTCGGAAAATCGTCATATAGTGCACTACAAGACAATTTTTGACACTTTCATGATAAATTTCAGCTATCTAGTTTCGGCTGTACATTGTCTGTCAGTCAGTCACTCATTGGCATTATATTTAACAATATTTCCCAAACTAAAATGCCGTTTGTGCCTATAACACCCAATCTAAAAGCCAGTCTTCCAAGTGCATGAAGCAATAAGATATGAATATATAAATGAACCTATTGGATTTAATAGGGATTGGAGCTGAGGTTTGGAGCATTTGGTTGGGTAGTTGGTAACTCCACTCTCTGCCCCCGACCACCCCGCACCTACTTGTGGCCTCACGGACGACCAACCATTTCTATTCAAATTTCTTTATTACATACTATCCACTTACTTCTTTGTTAACTTTGTCTGAAATTCTTTTCAGATTTCCTTTTTCATAACCTTCATGAGACAACTCACCTATAATGTAAAGGATTATAGGTACTTAATCCTTATCACTTTAGATTTGTACGCAACTTTATTTATTTATTTTTTTCATAAGCTAATAAATTTCATTTTATTTGTATTCGTAGAATATTTTCACTACCAAGTAGGTAGTTAATCAAGTGCCGTTGAAAAATTTATTCTATGTTATAATTAAGATAATAGATTCTACCTAATTATACTGGCCAAATACTCATACCCAAAGTAGATTATTCAAGAACAATATCGACGGCCTCTGTGGCGCAGCGGTAATACGCTTGTCTGTGACACCGGGGGTCCCGGGTTCGAATCCCGGCCAGGGCATGATGAGAAAAGAACTTTTTCTGATTGGCCTGGGTCTTGGATGTTTATCTATATAAGTATTTATACTAAAATATAGTAGCGTTGAGTTAGTATCTCGTAACACAAGTCTCGAACTTACTTCGAGGCTAACTCAATCTGTGTAATTTGTCCCGTATATATATTTATTTAATATAAACGAAAAATACTTTTAACTTTTTCCACCGTTCATCTGAATAAATCGATTTGTGTAATGCGTGCACGGACACTAATTAACGGGCCTGCGATATCGCAACCGAGGCGCATCGCTACGACTGCGTACTATGTGTTGTTCATATTATCTCACATCGCTAACGAACCAGTCTGTTAACTTACCCTTTCTGGGTTTATCCTCACCATTTAAGTTATTTACCCATACTATGATGGCCTCTGTGGCGCAGCGGCAGTACGCTTGTCTGTGAGACCGGAGGTCCCTGGTTCTAATCCCGGCCAGGGCATGATGAGAAAAGAACTTTTTCTGATTGGCCTGGGTCTTGGATGTTTATCTATATAAGTATTTATTATAAAATATAGTATCGTTGAGTTAGTATCTCGTAACACAAGTTTCGAACTTACTTCGAGGCTAACTCAATCAGTGTAATTTGTCCCGTATATATTTATTTATTTACTATATATAACCTATATTACGTTTTTGGTATATTCCTATGGGGTAGATTGTTACCAAGACTCGAGGTCAACTGTTCAGGTGTAAATAATATGCATTTTTTAATTTGATATTTTGTATCTGTAATATTTTTACGAACGTATTTTTTTATCACAGACAGGCTTCACCTCAAAAAATACTCTTTAATTTTTGTTCAGATGAACAAGAACACGGACATAGTGAATCTATATATGTATAAGGCCCCTTTCCAGATAACAGAACCCTAAATATCTATATCAGAATGAAAAATAACACAAACCTTTTACGAAGCAAAACTGGACACGAAAATGTTGGTAACTTTTCAGTTTCACTACAATTTTATTTCACACTAGTGCTGTTATAAGTGATTTAGTGTAAAGGATCTCAAATCCTACTAGCGCGGAAATATCTTTACGACTGCAAAACCACTTAAACGTATGTTCTGTGGGAATGGCCGGGGGAAATAACGAAGTGAGTGAAGTAAGAATAAAATGTCATAACACAGTGGCGAAATTTAAATTCTTTAACAAAGTTTACACGAGAACCATTCTTTCAGTGGTTACAAAGTTTCTACACTTAATTTATATGAAAATTTCTTTGCACAGCGACACGAACATTTTAAACATGAAGAATGCAGCAGCTTTTTTGTTCAGCATGCTCCTTAATATTTAAGTGGATATCTTATTTTGAGATAAGTATATGCTTAGTATACTAACATTCATTTTAAAATATGAATATTTTGTCGTATAATTTCATTGTAACTACCAAGTGAGGAGATCACAAGCGGTCTATTTGCTGTTAATATTCATTGTCAATGAGAGCTTTTCAAAATTCTTTGTGGGATTTTGTTTTTGGGAAGTGCATCATGCCAAATTCTCCCGTCGCCTAGTTTAGTTGATGTATATATTAGTGAGTAAACGGAGCCCCGAATTACAAAACACAGAGTTCAAATTAGTTTATAGAAATAATCACATGAGAAAAAGAAGGGAAGGAGTAATATTGTTACTTTGTATGATTTTTATTATTCAACAATACGCCATCATAAAAAAATATTGAACGAGTGTAAAAACATTTTTTTAACCTACACCAGTAAGTCACCTTGCTTTTATCAATTTATTTGAAACTTTTTTCTCGATTATGAACAAGTGGAAACAAAAGTCAACAAGACAGGGGTGAAGTTCAGTAGAAAATTAATGAAGATTACAAAATTCACGCCCATTGAGCTCCCGGGGCCCGCTTTGTCGAACCTTTGACTCCAACTTGCTTGTTAGACTAAATTGAGAGTAATAATAGCACTCATTTGTTTGGTTTAAACGTTTTCATTTCCACTCTTGGATATATTTCCGCAATCAAACTTGTCAAATTGAATTGTTTTGGCATGCTTTGCGATTTGTTCTCTGTTTTAATGATTTAAACTATCAAGTCACCGAGCATTTTCGTTAGGTAAATTATTATGTTACGTTATATTATCTTCTTCATTGTGTGCAAATCATTGTATATTGGTATTTTTATAACATATGAGTAATACAAATATTCAAAAATACAATTATGTTCAATAAGACAAGAACTTTTATCAGAAATACCAAGATCGTCAAAATAATTTTGAACTATAAATAAAGCTGTTAACGGCGGATTTCAGAGCTTAATTGTGACAGACGGACTTCGTTACTTCGGACTTCGGACAATACGTTAAACCTTTTAAGAAGCGAGGTGACAACAATGTACTAGTATGTTCAGCTTTTGACAACTTTACATATTAGTATTGTACATATTTTTATATGATAAAACTTTTACTTACTTTCTTCCCTTATGGTCAGTGTAGACGATATGGTTCCTCGCGGCCGGAGTCTGCCGACTCCTGCCCAGCGAGTGTGAATCGACCAAAGCCATCACTCCAGCCGACTTCCAAACTGCCCACTCCTAACCGCCGCCAGAATAATTCGACTGCAGCCCGCTTGGCTACGTTTAACAACTTTAGATGGTCGGCTTGTTAGAGCTCACTATTCTCCGGACATTGTATACACAGTATGGACTTCTTGGCCGCGAAAGTTTAACGCTCTGTTGATTTTGTTTGTTAACATTGTCCTGTTGGACTACTAATAATTTCGGGTATAAGTCGTTTAACCATTACTGGTTTAGGAGTTTCTTTTTACATTAACTTTTTTAACTTATTTTTTACTTCCTCAGTGATTTCTTTTCTTGTGAATCTGGAATGAACAATTTTACTTCAGTCTGATTTTATGTTACTGTATCTATCAAAATCTTTGTTTAAATTATCCTATTAGACCAGGAATACTTTTATTTACTACCCGTTTAAGTTTTACTTGTTTTTCAGTTTTGTCTTCATATTGGTGATTTTAATTATGTAATGAATACGTTTCTCTCCTGAATCAATATGATACTTACGTATTACACAGTAGTTTAAGAATAAAGTACAAGCTCAATTAGGCTGAAAACTATTTCATAGCTTTACACCTATGTGCGTCTATATTGAGGAAAAAAGTTTGTGTATCACAAAGTATATAAGACTCTTATATAAGAATATATATTTACCTTCAGCGGTAGGCGGGGCTTGGGATCGAGGCGGGCTTATTTGGAATCGACAAGGAGGTGGAGTGGTGGCAGTTGTTTATCAATATCCGCACACCTAAATACGCCTCTTTTCTTGTACTTAAATAGATTTTAATATAACAATACAACTACTATGGTACAATTAGAAGATAACATAATTATTTTATCTTTATTTAAGTAATTAAACCCTTGATCATTTAAAAAAATCTTATTCATTCAGGAAAGAAATTGAGAAAACAACGAGACCTGAATCACTTCTGTCAAATATTTTACAAATGTTGAAATGTTTTCTCATTTCATAAATTATAATTCGCAAGACAGTATACAAATGGGCTTTAATTAACTGGGGAATGTCGACGAAACGGCAAGTATGCCGGGATCGGCGGGCCGGGCGCCGAGCCGGCAGCGCCCTGCCGACGTTCCTACAATTTACATTGGCCGCTTATTTGTATAAAATACTGCAATACAGTTTAATTACCGCAGACACTAAATCGTTCCGCGTAGTTAACTTTTGCGATGTACCTTTTTAATTTTCTCGTTGAATTTGTTGTCTGTTTCTGTATATTTTGCAGTTTTAAATGAGTTTTTTTTTGCTTTACCTAACTACTAAGTTCACAAAAAACAAAAAGAAATAAATAAATGATTCACTTTTTCAATTGTTTGTTTGGGCTTATCTTTGAAACAAATGTTTTTGAGAGAAATGAAAAAAATGTTTTCTCATGAAAACATAACCAACAATATTTCACATTTAAAAAAAATGCTAAATTGTTGATTTCATACACAAATTTGTTCGAAAGTTCATCGAAAAGACAGCTACGAAATAAGTTGTCTACGCGCAGCGAGCACGGGTGTAGAGCCCCGTGCGGTCACCTTCAAGGCTCACAGCCAACTGAATGTTTGCCTCTTTGCTCCACAATTTATCCTGTTTCAGCAGAATCTCTCATAAGAATATACAACTTGTTCCTATGATAATAAAGTGGATTTTACATTGAACGCACGTATAAAAGTTGATTCGACTGTAAACTGAAATGTGGAGAATACGTCACGACAATCTAATTCTTCGTACATGAGCATAATGACGGCTTTAGAACCGAGGATGACGAGAAACTGAAATTTTAGACGAGATGACGAATCTCTTGGACGGAAGGCCTCTATGTTTAAGATCGGAGAGTCCATTTTCAGGTAAAGAATACCTAAGAGAGGCGGTCGTAAGGTTTTAGGGGTGGCGCGTAAAACAGACGCATGCGTATATCTCTTGAATAATTTCACAAACTCTGAACTTGTTCGATGCTGAACTGATTAGCGTTTAGAATTTATAAGGATTTCTGTCTTCCGGTAGGAGTTCCAATATTATTTATTGTTACAATTTAATCCTTAAACAATGTAATAAAGTTCTTGATTCTTGTAGATTTGTTTAATACTAACCCACTTAACTAAGTAATATAATTTTGATGAAATGAATCCCAAAAGTCATGCTTATAAAATGCGTCATAGATTAACGATTTAAATACAGTTCCCTGCAAAAGTTTTATTGATACGCATATTTAGAAGCAAATGATCGCACTAAACAGTTATAAGTAGAAAATGAATATTTTATACCACCTAAAGATAATCATAACAATACGTCACAAGATAGACAGAGTCAATAGTAACAAGCGATTACGTTTAGGTGTAAAATTGAGATTCAAACGTAGCAGGTTGTTCGTCCATCTCCATAAAAGAGAATCCAAAGGTTTATTAGCTTAGCCTACCCCGTAATATAATTTTACAATTTTAATTAAAAATTGTATAATTATATAAAATTATATTACAAGAACTTCTATGATGTCAGAATTAAACTCATAAACCCTTTTCTGAACGAGGGTTTAAATTAATCCTCTCCAAACTACGATGTCTTTAATTCAAATCCTTTTACTGAATACGAGTAGATCTACTATTAATACATTTGTCTGAAAAAGTATACTTAAATATGAACATAGAAGTAAACATGATTTCAATTGAAGCAAGATTATACCATTATTTCTCTTAAAGCTTTTGAGTCCATCTTCGCCAGCCGGATTAGTGTTAAAATGTTTCTTACACCACAAAGAGGAATTTATCAAAGATCATAATCCTCTGTGTACTGTTGTTAAAGTGGTTGTAATTATTTTTAACCTATGTTCTATTTGTTTTGTATATGTATTATTTGTCGAATTCTTTATTTATGTTACGAGTGTTTTTTTCCTTTCGTGATCGTATTTTTCAAAGAAAGCTCTAATTTTTAAGGAAATTGTATAGAAATATTTTAGTGAATCAGAAAATCATAAAAAATTTTATCAACCCCCAATAAAATCAAATATATTAATGTAACCCTACACATACCATTCCACACACAAACAAAGGTAATTTCAAACTAAATGGCAAATCCACAACTAGAAGTGCAAAGTTAAATGAAGTCATAAAACATCAGTTTGGTATCAACACGCGTGGTCAGCGCAGCCTTCTCACAACAGTGTCGCCAACCATTCAGTTTAAATAGTAGATCTGTTTTATCGATGCCAGCTTTTAATTTTGGAATCTTAACCTACAGATTTTTCATCATAATTAAATTTTTTGAATTTATTTTTATAGGCGACTAAAATAAAACATCCGTCGAGAAGGCTCACCAAAAAGATGCCCCTTTTTGATAACATAGCTGACTTTTCCTAAATTTTGGGGCCAATCTAGATAAACGTTCGTAAAATTTTCGCAGGAGACTTTTGCCGTTTTTATAAAACATATTAACAGTTTTACTCTTCATTGGGGTGGGCAACACTGCCCCTCGCCAAAGTCTCCCTATATGAGCTTTGTTACCGCTTTGCGCGGCATTTCTTGTGTCACTGCATTGAATATATCGGCTGCTTTCCTTTGTACACGGAATATTGCTCGTCTTTTGTCGAAATGAACGTTACCTCCCTGCGAGTTGTTTCTGTGAAGAATTTCGCGATTGCAAAGTAATATTTCCCCTTAAGAATTTCGATGTGTTTCTTTTATCTTCGAGATGACTTTACTTCAGATTATATTGTGTAGCGGGATGTCGGATAGAGTTGGTTTTTCAATATCGATACTTCTTTTGTAATATGTTCAAAGTATTCTTGAGGACACGAACGATGTCTTTGGTTCTTGTGTGTAAGGATATATACTAACTGTAATTTAATTATAAGTTATGATTTAAAGCAAATATTATGTCAAAATTTAGAATGGTCAAAATGCGCACCCCGGGCTCTAGGTAGAGGGATTAGAATGCAACCTGGATTAACCCCAGGAGAAAGAAGATTAAAAGTAAACACATACAGAATTGACTTCAATGTTGATAAAAATAAAATATAATATATCACATTCACATATCAGAGTCTGCTTGCTTATACGAATTAATATAATTACATTTGTGGCGCCTCTGTCACAGTTTCAACTCCAATAGACTTCTGACCACTAATTAGGGTTGGCTTAGCGCCGGTCAGGATGGCCGCGTCTAATACACTCTTGAGATTGCTTGTTAATTATTTCAAAGTTTGTTTAACGAAGTTTACGATAGAGACAGATAAATCTGTACTCTCTCATAGTGTATTTCCGATAACATTTTTAGGAATATTTTTTCATCAAACCCCAGGCTCTGATGAAAAGTATATAAAGGCAGCAGTGAAAAATTTTTACCTTGAGAATGTATATATGATGTATACATTCTTTATTAATTTGTAAAATTAACTATATTTCGATTTTAATAGGCGACTATTTGTAAGAGACAGTCAGTCTTTTGTAGTAGTGTTGACACAAAAATATTTGCGATTAAGTTTAAAACCAACAAAATCCCTAAATAAGCGATTCCATTTATATAAGCTGAAATTTTCGAGTCGTTACAGAATCCTATCAGCATAATTTGTCTGTAATTATGAATTCGCGGTAGACTACGGCCCCAGACTGTAACAATGTGATAAAAGCTGGGTCGTATGCCGCACACGTTACCGTGTTACGTATTGTGACACACAAGGTGCGGATGTCGATAGTTCGTCCAACATTACAACTACATCAAATTTGGAAATTATGTGACAGACAAAACAGGCGGGTATTACCAATACAACAAAAATATAATCCGTCTAAGATACAATTCAACTCAAATTAAACTTCGGTTGCGCATAAGATTTTCTTGTTATTGACTTGAGTTTCTCAAAATAAACAGACTAAATACTTCATCTTCCAGTCAGTCATATACTCTTAGCATCCTGTATAAAAAACAATTCTTGTTCTGTAAACCAATAAATTTATACATGTTTATATTCAACAGTGTTTTTTTTGTACAACACTATTAACAGTACTTTTTTGAGTGATCGGTGATAGTCGAACTTGTTGTACATTCTCTGCGTCGGTATTTCACAGCTCGGACGGGACGCTCGAACAACTGCTAATTAACGCTGGATTACCAACCGGACCCACAGCTATGCTTACTGTTTTCAACTCGATTCGAAGACAAAGCAAATAATATAAAACTACCTATTTATTTTATTGTTACATTAACGAGATAGATACAAGAACGTAGGAACGAATACCTTTACGGTTTCATACTACTTTTATACGTAGATACTGTCGACCTGTATATTCGTATAAAATGTTTCAAGAAATAAATCTTCAAGTGATTATGAATAAGGTTTTTTTAAAAAATAAGAATCTTGCACCGTATCTGCTTAATTCGACATAGGTAAACTACGATAGCACTTGGGTATAATTTTGTTCTTATTGTGGACTGGATAAATGATAAGAAATTAATAAAAAAATAATTAAACTGTATTACGGAACATTTCAGTTTACTGTTTCATAGTCGTACTTTCACAATATTGAATTGTTTATCAATAGAATACACATGAAACCCATTAACCCAGGGTAAAGGAAACAACGGTCTGTAACAATCTCAAAGGTAGCCGTAGTGGTACAGTAAATCTAGTTGTGTATTCTGGCCGCGGCCGCCGCAGCTGCCGCAAATAACAGAAAGAGCAAGTCCTCAGGGCATCGCTTTAGCTTTTCAATTTCCCTTTCGGAATTATTCGTGCTAATCGAATACGACCGGCGGGGTCTGGGGACACGATTGCTATGATTCATTCATGAGTCCAACGTTACAGTCCAATTCAGAAACTAGACATTATTGTACCCGATATCAGCCCGGGCCCGCGCTATTTACAATTGCCTCAATTTCTCTGAGTCACTTATTTTCCCGCGTGAAATGGAATTTCGTAATAGAATATGTGATATGTTTATTTTATTGTCACTGTCACTATGTCCACCTCAATTTATGATTCATTAATTCAAATTTTATAAAAAATTACATAACACGACTAACTTTTTGCAAAGAATTTGGTTGCACTTACTTGGGGTAAGGTTGGGGTAATCGTTTATACCAAATCATACCATGAACGGTGCCTTTCCGGCTATAAAGGTAATGTGACATCTGTAAAGTATGTCAAGTATTATAAAGAATTGTATGTAAAAAAACGTAAAGAGACAACAAGCAGACAAATATATAATCGCGTCGTGAGTAATTTTTTTTTATAATATGGACTGGAATTCAACCAAACTAACTGGCATAAAATCTTTTGTTTTGTTCAATATGACGTCTCGGGGCGTTGCGTCGTATCGTTGTGTCGCTGTATAGCTTTTCATAAATTAAGGATGGTACAGATATAATAACTTAATTTTACCTTTTGTTCTCAACTTTGTACGCATGGGAACTTTAGATATGTAATGGCAGCCAAGATTTATGGATTAAGGCATGAATATTTGGAATACGTTGCTTGGCTACCTCATCTCTGCTTGGCCGGCTGATCCCGTGAAGTTGAAGTCACCAGAGCTATACCTCTATAAGGATTCAGAGACAACATCGTCTCAACTCTCATCATCATACTCACATCCCCTTAAAGACTTAATGTGCAAAAGACTTTTATGGTAAAACTTTATTATACGCCGACAAAAAATGCTTCTTATCTCTTTCGATAAAGTGAAAACGAGTGCATAAATACGCTTTTGCTTTCACTTTATTGAAATATTATTTATTTAATCGTTAAATTTTTCTATCACTTAAAGCATAAAGAATTATTTGTCTGCGCAGTTTATATTTCGGTGCAAATGATGAGGCGCGAGCTACTCGTATAGTCGCTCCATTAATGAGCGAGCCGGCCGGGACAGTCGCACGGAAGAGGAAAATTAAACCTCTGGGCCCCGGGCTCGCGTTCATTACTCCACACCCGATTACTCCACCGCTGTTTGTGAATGCAGCGCTAAAATATCACCCCTGAAAGAGCTACGTTACGCGTATTCGCGTGCTATGTGAATGTCGGAATTAGAAATGGCGATAATTAACGTGTTAACAAGTAAAACATTTACTTTGCTTTATGTATTGAATATAAGTTTTGGTTTGGATACATGTGTAAAAACATAAATTCAAATTTATATTACATTTGTTAAAATAGCGATTTGTTTGCATAGGTAGGTACTAAACCTACCTATGCAAACAAATAAATATAGTATTTCTTTCATCCTTCATATTTATTATTATGCAGTACCAAAGCACTAACAATAGGTATTACGATACCTTTTCGTATCTAAAGTACAATGCAATATTCTTTACCGTTTTCCAACGTAACAAATGAAATAACCAAATTTAAAATCCGTAACAAGCATGGTGGCGCGAGTTTGTTTTTCATTTTGTTCAGAACATTGGTTGGCGCATAAAGTCCGTGGGGCATTGCTTTAAGATTTCAATTTCCTTCCCGGAATTACTTGTACTCTAATCGAACACGCATCAGGGGACACGGGATGGGGAGCGTCACAACCGCAAATTACTCGAGCACTCTGCGTGCGAATGTTTAAAATATATTATTGAAACCGTTCTTATTGTACAAGTGTGCAAGTGCTTTTAGCTTTTAATTATGCACGTGATGGTTAATTGATCGGATGAATAGGTAGGGCGTAAGTGTTATACTCGCAAATTTTAGGTTGCACATTTCTCACGATATCATGGCCTACCTGCATTACATCAAACTGAACTTAATTTTACAACAGGTTAGCCTCTCTTCAGCTTAAGTCAGCTACTTTTCATCTTATCCAGAAACAATTGGAATTATTTTTTATCAACAGTGCGACTTGTTGGGCAAGTTAAAAAAAACGCTCTTACGTCATCAAGTAGATAAACTGTGAGACCACATAAGGATAAGCGTTCTACCACATGGTAACCAAACCACATGTATTATGAACTTCTTAATCCCCCAAAGTTGAACTTGAAGTCCGTACGCATTGCAACATCAGTAAGTTGTACGAGTGGGTCGAGCGGGCGCGGGTGTGCCACAGTAGGCGTGCGACAGCCCGCTGATTGTAAAGCGCTCACAGACGGCGCCTATTCGATTTCACGGCTCGCCGCGTCCGATATTTATTGTCATCGGTGCAGTTGTACGACACGGCGGCGCCTACTGAACCGCGCTGAAAAATCTCTATTCCCGAAATCGGACGAAAACATTCCGACAATCCTCTGAACCGTCGGTTTTAGCAAAAAGTTCCGTTTGACAATGCGCGCTGAAACATCATTTGTTGGGATACGTGACTGCATCCAATCTGCGGAATAAATCTGAATTGAAACTTTTGAATCTTGTGGCGTTTTAGTAAAACGTCGCAGGTAAGAGACATGAGAAATGATTAAAAAAAAAAGACAATCTTTATTTGGACTAGTTTTAAGCTATGGACACGAGATTCAGCAGCTACAGGACAGCAGGCTACTTAGATACTACTCAGATAGTCCAAAGGTTAAGATCCGGAACGCAAGCGGGCGCTCTTATAGGCCTCCAGGGTTGTGGGCCGGGGCGCCGGGGAGACCAAAGCTGCTCGACGTAATAATCTATCAGATGAAGTTTAGGATGGTCAGGAATTATCAGTACTTCCTGACCATCTTAAACTTACATTAATGATTTTCAAGGTTCAGAAACATGAATCCGTTTTCTCTCATGTTTCCATAGCTGTCATGCGCTCCACCACTATGCTTCAATAGTGAAATCTACAACAATAATATGAATCTTATCTCTGGCATTTCATAAGCAAATACAAAACCTCCCAGCGGTGTACCGTTAACAATCGTTCCTTGAATATGTTTGCGAGCAGGCAGCCGACACCTTGTCTCGTTAGTAAAAACTGACGGTACTATGCGATTTATCACCTGCACGCGACACGAAGGCCCCGAGCCGAGTTTCCTTCCAGACCTGTCACTGGTACGACGGGAATGAAAACAAACGCGAGACTTTAACTCCGTGATAATGCTGCAGAATCACTGCCTTGGGCAGATGGAGCGCGCCCGGCGTGATGGTATGTCCTGGCTACTGATTGGATTGTAAAAGATAAATAACAGCTTTATAGAGATAATGATTTCAGTAGTATTATGAACGTCTGCAATAATGGTGAAGATATAGTTATTTCAGTGTCAGATCGTAAGGTTGCTCGCTTGCTTGCTTAACCGTCTTTGTTCGTCAAAGGTTTACAAAACAAACGCGAGTCTAATATTACAGATTCAGTGCCTTAACAGATGGAGCGCAGTCGGCGTGATAGTATGTTCTGTCCTTTTACTTTGTGAAGTCCTACTGATAACACATAGTAAAAGAGAAATTAAAAATTTATAGAGATAAGATTTTCAGAACACTTAGGGCGACTGTTCTTATTGCAAATTTTTTAACCGTGGCTTTGCCATTATCATCGTAATTTCGTTCAAACTATTACTGGATTGGCATTAAAGTTTTATTAACTTTTCTTACTTTTGTCAATTACTTATATCTAAACCGTATTTTAATATTTTAAATATATATCCACTATTTTAAACTAGCTTCAGCAAGCTTAATAATCGACATAGAACATACTAAATCTGATATCTGCCCCAGATACCCATTCTAATATTATGAGCATTGCCCCGCAGGCGGTCGTTAGTCCATTAAACTGACTTCGATTCAGTCAGGGTCAGAGTATGTCCTGCTGTATATATTGAATTCATAACTACCTCACTAGCCAAGAGCCAGGCGATTACTATGAATAAATTGAATAGCTCTGGGAAGTCCTTTTCAGCTAAGAGCGTAAATTGTCTGGCATACTCAATATAATCCACCATTGGCGTAATTGGTACATTGCCAACTCTATGCATAGCGTTGTTTGAATTCAATTCTAGAAAAGTAGGTTTTTTTTAATTTGCCGAAAAAAAATATCAATTCAAACATAAATAAAGATTATATTTCTATCATAAGCCAAATAGCTGAACGTGGCCATTCAGTCTTTTCAAGACTGTTGGCTCTGTTACCCCGCAAGGGATATAGACGTGACTATATGTATGTATGTATGTATTAGGTCTAATTTATTTTATTATTTTAGGACTGCCGGAAAATATTTGCAATTATAGACTTGCTTAGAACCCATTTTTGATATCGATTTAATAATCTCTTTTAATATTGACGGATTTAATTTTCTCACATTCTGTTGTGCTTGGAGAATCACCTATCTGCGTGAATAAAAATAAAATTTCACGCATTTGATACTGGGTTTATGAAATCCTATCGATCTTTGCAAATTATTAAAGTTTTCAGAATTATTATCAATACCTACACCAAGTAACTATTAAGATACATAGCTTTAATCATAAGAAAACTGCAGACATAATTTACCAACAGAAGTACCTTCAGCAAGACAAACAAACCAGGAAATTTCCGGCCTAGAGGCGCAATTGTCATACAGATTCAGTGAAATGGTAGTTAACAGTTTTAAGCGGTATCGTGTAGCACAAACGAGTAAGCACCGACTTGTGTGCCAAGTACTGCAAACGTGCGGCCACTGCGATGCACGCCGAATGCAAGCCATCTGACATCTGTGTGCGCAGACATAGATCTAGATAGACCCCGCAAAGGCTCTAAACTTATATAACTTCAAAACTTACACAAGCTAAAGTCTATAACCTAACATAAGGAAATAAAAAAATACGGTCTTTTATAGTCTTGCACATGCTTTGTACAAAATTGTGATCAAAAAACCTGTTTGGAAACTAGTATGTTATTGGGTGTCCGCAGTAATAATCTTAATCTCTCTCTCATTTATTATGCAGTATCTGTAACACTTTTGAAATGGTTGATCGAAATATGAACTTTATATAATATTTCGAACTGAAGACTTAAAACAAGAAGGCTTTCATACATATGAATGAACTAGCAGTATTTAGCTAGATCTATGTCTTCAGTGAGCTCTCTATGTTGACAAACAGACGAATCTGTTTAGCCGTCTGATTACTGGGAGGCTCGGTTAATCATTCCCTTTATGACTACGTATTGAATCTTAATGCAGCGAACTGTCTAGGCTTTTCTTTTGTCGTATTCCTAAACAAAATAATTAAAGACAATTTCTGAGAAAAAATTATGATATTCGTTTCCAATCAATTGGACAAATTATTGTGACTGTGCGTCATATAAACTGTTAAAGACTTGATAAAAGGGATAATTTTTCGTACACCGACTTAATATTGAATCAATTGTATTTTTTGTCTACTCAAACACATGTATGCAAATCCCCACCTACCTTCAACGTAAAATCAGACCTTAATTTAAGGTTTCGAACTTATTGAGGAGTTAAGAAAATATATAAATGAAACACTAATAAGAAGGTTACAATATAATACAAGAATTTGAATGATTTATGAATAGTACCTACAGTTTTCCTAAAATTTAATTTGCTTAAACAGGTAATAAAAGTTTATTACTTAGATTATTGTGTAATCCTGCCAGATATTTTATAGCTACCTGGAAGGCTATAAAAGCTGTAGACTCAAAATGTGATTAAATTATCATTGCAAAATTGTCTTCGGTGAGAGCTATTAGGAATATAGCCTACACTCAAATAAAATGTATAAGAAATTAGTTAATTAATAATATACGGGACAGATAACAAAGATTATGTTAGTTTCGAAGTAAGTTTTAGTCATAATATGTATAATACTTGCTAAAGTACGCTTAGTACCTAAATTCTAGTTTTGCGTTTTCCTTCCAGAAAAAGTGGCTTTCCTAAAAGTACTCGTTAACGTTTTCAAACATCATCAAAAAACGAAAACACATTCTCAATCCAACTTTTCTTATTTGTGTATTTTTAAAAACGACCGCTTTAAATATTAATTTTGGGTGCGTTTGACCTCAATGACCTGGTGGTAGGCAAGATGAGATTATAAGGTGGTGCACACAAGCTCAAATAGGTACATATCTTATTAACTTTTACCGCTGTACGAAATAACGGAACACTTTTGATTTGAAGCCGTTCCAATCTGCACCGTCCAATTTCATCAAAAACTGAATAAATTATTTTAATTAAGATATGACCTCTAGGTACGGTGCAGCTACTTAACCCGAGCGGAAAATAAATTATTTTAATATTTAACCCAGTACAAAATAATGTTGGCTGTTTTCCGGCGAGATTACGAACTAATAACATTACAAAACAACCTCTTTGCGGGTAAATTATGCATGCACTCTCGGATCATTACCAAGGCTTCGTTGGCCTGCGTTCAAGATCTTATGAACCTCTCAGCTGTGAAATCTATAACAAGTGTAATGGAAATACGGAGGAATATTTATTTTGTTAATTGAATACATTTGAATAATATAGATTCAATTATCTATGGCTGTACTGATTCAATGGTAAATATCCTTTAAAATGTTTTAATCGATGAATATTTCTTACTACCAGCAATAAATAACCTGAAGCTTCGCTTACTTTAAGTAGATTCTATTTATCTTGTCAGGACAATATAACTAATTAATCTAAATTTAATAAATATGTACTAAAATATCTAATAACGGTTTAAAATAAATATATTCTAGGTACACCATGCAATTGCAAATGTTTTATCTTATACAATTGTCGTGCTAACTACTATCTATAAAACAGTTGATATAATAAATATTAAGAGATGCAGGAAAATTTATGAAGTCGCAATTTTCCCTATCTTAATTGTCTCTATGCTGCAAATATTTTGAAGACTATGTTTATCAATAAAAAACGCCATATGTTTTTATTATAGTATGTCGTCCATTACCATTATTAGTCCATTGTGTCTTAGTTATAAATTTAAGTTTGTTTTAATTAATTATTATAACCATGCATGGCCTTCAAAAATAAGCAATTTGCATTGAGATCACTTACCATTCTGCTCGGGACGCTAAGATAAAAGCCAGTGAAATCCTCGGGAGCGTTCAAATTCTTCGAGCGCGGTGGCGAACCGTCTTTGCCCGACGGGCGGTAATAAAAACGGCTTAAATAGGATTTTAACCGCGAGTTCCTCGCCTTAATTAAATTGGATTTGTGAGTGAAAGAAATATACGTGAAAAATTCGTGTCGATTATGTCAGGGGAACGAGTTTTAAATCCCTTTTTGGTAAGCGGATTATGTTCGTCTCTCAAAGATAATCATATCTGAAATTATAATACATTCATATTTTTCAGTAAGCAAATAAGGTCGCGTCCGGCGCGCGTCGTATGTCGTACGGAGAAAAGGAATACAACAGGAAGCAACAGCCGGAGCTACGCCGCGCTGCCGCCCCGGCGCGTCGTAGCATCGTAGCACCCTTCGTACGAGTAGCAAGCTTAGCTCGTAACTGTTCGTAACTGCTACGAATGTATACAACAGTCAAGTCATTTTGCACCAAATTCTGCCAAATTATTCTACATTTTGTACACTTGATTGCCTTTTCATAATATCATTGTAGTAGCATAATATTAAAACTCAGAATGACGCCAGTAACAGCTGCAGTAACTGGGTTTTAATTATCACTTACAACGCCTTTCAGCCACGGAAAATTACTCTCATAAACCATTTGGTACAGAGAATAGCTAAACGATTTAAAATAACAATTAATAGAATATTATTTGGGATTTTTGTTAGTATTTTTGCAAATAATTTTATTCTCTTTTGTTGTCATAACTTAAATGTCAATATTTGTAATCCAATTACTTATATTGGCATTTATGCGTAAGTAATTAAATCAGAATCTAGTCGATTTTGAATAACATTATCCCTTAATTAACATTCGAGGGCCGATTTTTAAGGCGGTTACAAAGGCAGGGCGGTATGTAGGCAATAAAACTGCTCGTCCCTTATCCGTCATTCAGCCCTTGGAGATTTCTTCTGGGGGAATAATTTACGTTGATCGTCCGGAAGGGGAGCGTAACTGCCTCACTGAAACTTTAAGCTTTCACTCAGAACGGTCGCGATTCGCGGTGCTTCAACTTTAAGTAATAAATTGGTTTCGATAGAACAATAAGAAAGTTAGCTGTTGGACTTAATATTTCCTAATAGAACTTAAGTTTTGCACAGTGAATTATTTTTTGCTATATTCCCCAGAAAAGTGGCTCTGTCGACTGAAGCGGGTGCAATCACACCGATAAACATCGGATTTTTATCACTTTGGCTTTCCAATATGCCTTGTTGAGTTCGACAATAACGGGGAAGGTCGGGATAAAACAAAGTTATATCTAATTTTTCCAACTAATATTTAAGTACATAGTCTGACACCGATATAGACAGAGCCAACAGTCTTAAAAAGACTGAAAGGCTACGTTGTATTTGGTTTAATGATAGAATTGAGATTTAAATAGCCCAAAAGAATAGCTTGCCGTGGGGTTCCCGGCACCAATACAAAAAAGAATAAGACCACTCTATCTCTTTCCCATAGATGTCG
The DNA here is from genome assembly GCF_032362555.1 of Amyelois transitella. Lineage (NCBI taxonomy): Eukaryota > Metazoa > Arthropoda > Insecta > Lepidoptera > Pyralidae > Amyelois > Amyelois transitella. The sequence goes on from NC_083509.1 coordinate 5,182,714, forward strand.
TAAAAGGCGACTAAGGGATAGGCTTACAAACTTGGGATTCTTTTTTGTTCGATGGGCTAGCAACCTGTCACTGTTTGAATCTCAACCTTCAATTGAAGGTCATTCAGTCTTTTCAAGACTGTTGGCTCTGTCTGCCCCGCAGGTTATAGACGTGACCATATGTATGTACGTATGTATCGCTTAAAAGAAGAGTTTCAAGTTTGTAAGCCTATCCCTTAGTCGCCTTTTGGGACATCAATGGGAAAGAGATGGAGTGGTCCTATCCTTTTTATTTCGGGAACCATACGGCACTGTTATTCTATACAATAGTAGGTATATAAAGTCTTTGAAAACCCTATGGTGGTTTTTGAAAATTTGGTTAGGTTTTCTTTTTATTTTCGCTCTTGCAAAGGGGTAGTGGCATGGGTGACGTAGGTACGTGTCGATGAGGGTGAATAAAGCCTTTGACGCCTTTTGCTGCAAGTTTTTCAAGCGAACCACTTCAATTTCAGTTCACATGCAATCGTACGAGGAACTATGTTGGATTTTTGTCCATTGAATAAAATCTCGTGACGAGTTTCACGAAATCATGGTCTTACAAGCCTATCGTATAATACTTTGCTTGAAGAAATAAACAATTTTGAATTTTTTTTTAAATTTTTGAATCGTATTATTAACTGATGACCTATATTTTCCAACACTATTAACGTGGTAGTCGGAGATTTAGACTGGACGAAATATTTTGTGTAAATAAACAGATAACTAATTTAGATGCGGTCTTTATCAAATCACATACGCTTTGATGAGTGTCAAAAATATATTTGTAATATAAAATACTGGATGTTACCGCTGCTTTGCCCGTACGAATTTATCGCATATAATACATACGCATACAGTTTTTCGCAAATTTTTCGGGTACTGTAGTTTTTACCGAGATAAAAAACCTATCCTATATCCTTTTCCAGACTCTTAATTATAAATACGCGAAATTTAAAGAACATTGGTTCAGTATAACGAGATAACCCATGAAAAGAAAACAAACAAATAATCTTACTTTTGCATTTATAATATTAGTATGGATTCTCTTTTTATTAAGAAACCAGTGCGTAATTTTAAAAATTATAAATTTTATACCAGTTACCTAAATATTGGCTGATTAATGTCTAATAAATTTAATAGCAACACAACGCAAAAGTACAAGGGAAGTATAAGTGAAGTTGGTTAATGAGGGCGGGTGTTTAACATTCCGCAGCGGGCAAGCTGTCGGGCGCCCTTGTTAGGGAAAAGGGACTCCCTTGCGATAAGTCACGGTAAAACATGGCTAAAGGGCAAACATTGGGCACAAGTTGTGCTACCTGAACTGATATCAGTCGTTTTTCAAAGTTAGGTCAATGTATGTCATACAAGGGAAAGATTTAATATACTTGGGATTCTACTTATAGGCGATAGGCTAGCAAACTGTTCGCTATCTCTCATTCTTTCATACATCATTGACCAATGATAAATGTGGCTAACATGTCACTTATGACTGAAAAAAGAAGGTCAATTTAAAGATCAATTTAAAAATGAAATGATTACAGTTGTTACCAGGCATGTGCTAAATAAAAAAAATAAGTGTATGTTTACCGTACAAGGTCTATTATACTAGGTTAAAATAACTTCAATGTTTGATTTCGTCGTCTGAAATACAAAAGGTTTAGAAATTCAATTTAGGCAGAAAAACGAGAAAAACGCTGTTTCCCTTAATTGCACTACCTTGAATACATTAAGCCATGAGAATTATCCAACCAACATGAAACAAATTATGATTCAAATCCTCCATATTTTATCGTTAATGTTTAAAATGCAATCCTTATAAAAGCAGAGTGTTATCGCTATGCTATAAAAATGTGCTGGCTGCTGCAGCTCGCTAATTCTTCTTTACGAGCATCGATGGATCCGCTTGATAAACGGCCACGGATTTTTTTCACAAGTCCGTCATATTTTACAGAAATATGAAACCAATATTAAATATTAGCTATACAAACAAATAATGGATTGATAATTAACAAATACCTATTGGATGAAATCTGAACTTCGACCAACCCAGTCAATATTAAAAGTAAAAAAAATAACCCGAATTTCAAAAGGTAAAAATACAGCCTTCTAAATTGGGGATTCTTCTTTTAGGCGATGGGCTAGCAACATGTGACTTTTTGAATCTCAATTACATATTTAAGCCTTACAGTTAAACGATTCAGCTGTTTAATCTCAAAAGCACCTTAAATTTAAAAACATTAAGTATGAAACTTCAAGTGTTTATATGTCCTTACTTTATATAAATTCGACCTTTGACAACTCTAAAAATATACTGTTACAATTTAGATAGTGATACCTTAACTCAAATCCATCTGAACGAAGTCTTTGAGTATTTTCCAGACTGTTGGCTATGTCAACACTGTATGAAGAAAACCGTGAATGTGTTTAATGTATGTTAAAAAAATTATTCAGTAAATTCAACAGCGTTATATTTTACGCCCCTATCGAGGTTGCATCAACTCTTAAAACGCAGTCTTTGTCGCGACACCATAAAGCGGAGTGCAGCTGTCGGCGCAGGTTCCACCCTAATTCTCTGATGTTGCACTTGCTCATTTTGTAAATATAAAACCGTTACTAATCACCTTTTTTGCTATGAGGTCTGTCTAACCAAACTAATAAAAAAATATAAGCGTTATATTGTACCGCACAATATTGAAGTTGCATTAACCCTTAAAACGCAGCCTTTGTCGCGTCACCATAAAGCGGAGTGCAGCAGTCGGCTAATTCTTGTTTACGGCGATTCGCTTTTAGCGGCGCTGTTCAAAGCGGCAAGCGCTGCGGCCAGATTGAATTCACACGTCCTGCTTGATGGACAGTTACATACACTGAGGATGCAGACAACACGGATTGTGTTCCCAACTAATCCTTTGGGTTTCAACCCCTTGTTCCTTATTACACACAATAGTTTGACGTACAGGAAGGAACATATCCATAGAAACCGGAATAATTTAAGACTAATTAGTCCGAATTCTGTGTATACCTTCTACTTAATAATTCATATTTTTACCAAAATAATATAAATTTTAATATAAACGCTAACGAAACCGCAGGCGGAACTTCGGGCTTAATTTTGACAAAGACTTTGTTAATTTTTTACGATCATCGTAACAGCGCTTTGAAAAATATATTTTTCAACCTTTAAATCCGTAATTTTATATTAATTTATGGTCGAAAACCACCGTCTCACCGTCATCGAGTTGGAAAATAACGGAAGTATTTAAAAGAATAAGACGATGTTTTGAAGAGGTCGGGAAAACAATTAATCATTTCGTTCTTTTATGGAGCTAAAGGTTGGAGGACACGATTGTTCTGTAATAGTAGGGTTGTTCTTTGTTGTTATAAAAATGGATATTATGGTCGTTTGATACAAAAACCATGCATAACAATAGTTTACAATGTATTATCCATATTGCCTCTTATACTTCCTAGATATTATCTGATTTCAAAACGCTTGTAGATTGAATAAATGGAGCATTCCGTCCGTATTTAGATAATACCTTCAAATAATGGACGCCGCGATGCGCATTAATATTGAAGTAAATCTTATTAGGGCCGCCTAAACGCCGCGATAATATCGTATTGTTTTGGAACTCACCATCCGCGTTTCCTCTCTTATGCTCGAAAGGGCCCATCCTCGGGGATAGCCGAAGCCTCTGAATATTCATAGTATTATCACAAACCGACTTACAGAACTGAGCATCCTCGTAAATACATAATACCTACCTCTCAGTCTCGGATGGATGACATTATGAAACTTTATAAACTGAAGTGTTATTTTATTGACGTTCAAAATATGAAGTAAATCCATACTTATATCCACTAACCATCTTGTAAATCATTCCACACATTATATAAATAGGAAAGTTTGTTTGTTTCTTCTTCAAACTTCTATTTGAGTAATCTTTATAGAATTTGTGGATTTTTATATAATATAAGGCCATAGAAAATGGTCTATTATGTTATTAAAATTAAGTGAGTTAAATTGCTATACCCGTGGGATTTGCGATAAACGACAAAGCACGCGAGCCAAGCTGCGGGTTAGAGCTAGTAAATCATAAAGGATGTTTTAAAAGGTTTGTGGCAATGTGTTATTGGAAAGAGCATTCCCGATGTAATTGTTGTGCTGATTTCCCCCGGGAGACGCAAGTTTTTCCCTGCCAGTTTCTCCAAGAAACCTGTACTGCTTGATCGGTGCGCCTTCAGCATGATTCATCCGTACTAATATTATAAATGCGAAAGTCTGTCTGTCTGTCTGTCTGTCTGTCTGTCTGTTCCTCTTTCACGGCCGAACCACTGAACCGATTTTGATGAAATTTGGTATGTATATAGTTTAAAACCCGCGTTCAAACATAGGCTTTTTTTTTTTTTCAAAAATTGACCCCCAAAATAGTCAAATGGGGGTTGAAAGTTTGTATGAAAATCATCGTTCCGCTTTCACGCCTGACCCGCTGAACCGATTTTGATGAAATTTGGTATGTATATAGTTTAAGATCCGCGTTCAAACATAGGCTACGTTTTTTTTTCAAAATTCGACCCCCAAAATAGTCAAATGGGGGGGTGAAAGTTTGTATGAAAATCATCGTTCCGCTTTCACGCCTGAACCGCTGAACCGATTTTGATGAAATTTGAAATGCATATAGATTGAGATACGAGTTCAAACATAGGCTACTTTTTTTTCAAAAAACAACCCCCAAAACAGTTAAAGGGGGGGGGGGGGGGGTGAATCATCGTTCCGATTTTACGGCCTAACCGCTAGGCCGATTTTGATGAAATTTGGTATGTATACAGTTTTAGTATTTTTATTTTAACGTCAACAGAAATTTATAATCTGTGAAAATGTCACCTGTCTAGCTAATACGGATCATGAGACACGCCTGGTGACAGGAGGATGGGTGAGCGGACAGACGAACTAACAGACAGACGGACACCGAAGTCGAGTAATAGGGTCCCATTTTTACCCTTAAGGTACGACGGAACCCTAATAAGTGTTAATTTTTGATATGCAAAAGATTAGAAAATTTATTCCTTCAATGAATAATTTGTTTGATAATGTAGCAATAGATGGCGTCACCATGTAATGTAAAAGTCGCTATCGTTTGTCGTTCGACAATCAATAAGACTTCTATGATTTTGAAAGCATTTTTACCCTCAGTTAATAAGTTGTTGGTCGTTTCGTATTCATGCTTGAAGACGTTTCGTTGTGTTTTGTTCATTTGTATCCGTACTAATATTATAAATGCGAAAGTCTGTCTGTCTGTCTGTCTGTCTGTCTGTCTGTTCCTCTTTCACGGCCGAACCACTGAACCGATTTTGATGAAATTTGGTATGTATATAGTTTAAGACCCGCGTTCAAACATAGGCTATTTTTTTTTTCAAAAATCGACCCCCTAAATAGTCAAATGGGGGGTTGAAAGTTTGTATGAAAATCATCGTTCCGCTTTCACGCCTGACCCACTGATCCGATTTTGATGAAATTTGGTATGTATATAGTTTAAAACACGCGTTCAAACATAGGCAATATTTTTTTCAAAAATCAACCCGCAAAATAGTCAAATGGGGGGGTGAAAGTTTGTATGAAAATCATCTTTCCGCTTTCACGCCCGAACCGCTGAACCGATTTTAATGAAATTTGATATGTATATAATTTAAGACCCGCGTTCAAACATAGGCTACTTTTTTTTTTCAAAAATCGACCCCCCAAAATAGTCAAATTAGGGGTTGAAAGTTTGAATGAAAATCATCGTTCCGCTTTCAAGCCTGACCCGCTGAACCGATTTTAATGAAATCCGTACTAATATTATAAATGCGAAAGTCTGTCTGTCTGTCTGTCTGTCTGTCTGTCTGTTCCTCTTTCACGGCCGAACCACTGAACCGATTTTGATGAAATTTGGTATGTATATAGTTTAAGACCCGCGTTCAAACATAGGCTATTTTTTTTTTCAAAAATCGACCCCCTAAATAGTCAAATGGGGGGTTGAAAGTTTGTATGAAAATCATCGTTCCGCTTTCACGCCTGACTCGCTGATCCGATTTTGATGAAATTTGGTATGTATATAGTTTAAAACACGCGTTCAAACATAGGCTACGTTTTTTTTCAAAAATCGACCCCCTAAATACTCAAATGGGGGGGTGAAAGTTCGTATGAAAATACTATACTATCCGTACTTCCGTACTAATATTATAAATGCGAAAGTCTGTCTGTCTGTCTGTCTGTCTGTTCCTCTTTCACGGCCGAACCACTGAACCGATTTTGATGAAATTTGGTATGTATATAGTTTAAAACCCGCGTTCAAACATAGGCTTTTTTTTTTTTTCAAAAATTGACCCCCAAAATAGTCAAATGGGGGTTGAAAGTTTGTATGAAAATCATCGTTCCGCTTTCACGCCTGACCCGCTGAACCGATTTTGATGAAATTTGGTATGTATATAGTTTAAGATCCGCGTTCAAACATAGGCTACGTTTTTTTTTCAAAATTCGACCCCCAAAATAGTCAAATGGGGGGGTGAAAGTTTGTATGAAAATCATCGTTCCGCTTTCACGCCTGAACCGCTGAACCGATTTTGATGAAATTTGAAATGCATATAGATTGAGATACGAGTTCAAACATAGGCTACTTTTTTTTCAAAAAACAACCCCCAAAACAGTTAAAGGGGGGGGGGGGGGGTGAATCATCGTTCCGATTTTACGGCCTAACCGCTAGGCCGATTTTGATGAAATTTGGTATGTATACAGTTTTAGTATTTTTATTTTAACGTCAACAGAAATTTATAATCTGTGAAAATGTCACCTGTCTAGCTAATACGGATCATGAGACACGCCTGGTGACAGGAGGATGGGTGAGCGGACAGACGAACTAACAGACAGACGGACACCGAAGTCGAGTAATAGGGTCCCATTTTTACCCTTAAGGTACGACGGAACCCTAATAAGTGTTAATTTTTGATATGCAAAAGATTAGAAAATTTATTCCTTCAATGAATAATTTGTTTGATAATGTAGCAATAGATGGCGTCACCATGTAATGTAAAAGTCGCTATCGTTTGTCGTTCGACAATCAATAAGACTTCTATGATTTTGAAAGCATTTTTACCCTCAGTTAATAAGTTGTTGGTCGTTTCGTATTCATGCTTGAAGACGTTTCGTTGTGTTTTGTTCATTTGTATCCGTACTAATATTATAAATGCGAAAGTCTGTCTGTCTGTCTGTCTGTCTGTCTGTCTGTTCCTCTTTCACGGCCGAACCACTGAACCGATTTTGATGAAATTTGGTATGTATATAGTTTAAGACCCGCGTTCAAACATCCGTACTAATATTATAAATGCGAAAGTCTGTCTGTCTGTCTGTCTGTCTGTCTGTCTGTTCCTCTTTCACGGCCGAACCACTGAACCGATTTTGATGAAATTTGGTATGTATATAGTTTAAGACCCGCGTTCAAACATCCGTACTAATATTATAAATGCGAAAGTCTGTCTGTCTGTCTGTCTGTCTGTCTGTCTGTTCCTCTTTCACGGCCGAACCACTGAACCGATTTTGATGAAATTTGGTATGTATATAGTTTAAGACCCGCGTTCAAACATAGGCTATTTTTTTTTTCAAAAATCGACCCCCTAAATAGTCAAATGGGGGGTTGAAAGTTTGTATGAAAATCATCGTTCCGCTTTCACGCCTGACCCGCTGATCCGATTTTGATGAAATTTGGTATGTATATAGTTTAAAACACGCGTTCAAACATAGGCAATATTTTTTTCAAAAATCAACCCGCAAAATAGTCAAATGGGGGGGTGAAAGTTTGTATGAAAATCATCTTTCCGCTTTCACGCCCGAACCGCTGAACCGATTTTAATGAAATTTGATATGTATCCGTACTAATATTATAAATGCGAAAGTCTGTCTGTCTGTCTGTCTGTCTGTCTGTCTGTTCCTCTTTCACGGCCGAACCACTGAACCGATTTTGATGAAATTTGGTATGTATATAGTTTAAGACCCGCGTTCAAACATAGGCTATTTTTTTTTTCAAAAATCGACCCCCTAAATAGTCAAATGGGGGGTTGAAAGTTTGTATGAAAATCATCGTTCCGCTTTCACGCCTGACCCGCTGATCCGATTTTGATGAAATTTGGTATGTATATAGTTTAAAACACGCGTTCAAACATAGGCAATATTTTTTTCAAAAATCAACCCGCAAAATAGTCAAATGGGGGGGTGAAAGTTTGTATGAAAATCATCTTTCCGCTTTCACGCCCGAACCGCTGAACCGATTTTAATGAAATTTGATATGTATATAATTTAAGACCCGCGTTCAAACATAGGCTACTTTTTTTTTTCAAAAATCGACCCCCCAAAATAGTCAAATTAGGGGTTGAAAGTTTGAATGAAAATCATCGTTCCGCTTTCAAGCCTGACCCGCTGAACCGATTTTAATGAAATCCGTACTAATATTATAAATGCGAAAGTCTGTCTGTCTGTCTGTCTGTCTGTCTGTCTGTTCCTCTTTCACGGCCGAACCACTGAACCGATTTTGATGAAATTTGGTATGTATATAGTTTAAGACCCGCGTTCAAACATAGGCTATTTTTTTTTTCAAAAATCGACCCCCTAAATAGTCAAATGGGGGGTTGAAAGTTTGTATGAAAATCATCGTTCCGCTTTCACGCCTGACTCGCTGATCCGATTTTGATGAAATTTGGTATGTATATAGTTTAAAACACGCGTTCAAACATAGGCTACGTTTTTTTTCAAAAATCGACCCCCTAAATACTCAAATGGGGGGGTGAAAGTTCGTATGAAAATACTATACTATCCGTACTTCCGTACTAATATTATAAATGCGAAAGTCTGTCTGTCTGTCTGTCTGTCTGTCTGTCTGTTCCTCTTTCACGGCCGAACCACTGAACCGATTTTGATGAAATTTGGTATGTATATAGTTTAAAACCCGCGTTCAAACATAGGCTTTTTTTTTTTTTTCAAAAATTGACCCCCAAAATAGTCAAATGGGGGTTGAAAGTTTGTATGAAAATCATCGTTCCGCTTTCACGCCTGACCCGCTGAACCGATTTTGATGAAATTTGGTATGTATATAGTTTAAGATCCGCGTTCAAACATAGGCTACGTTTTTTTTTCAAAATTCGACCCCCAAAATAGTCAAATGGGGGGGTGAAAGTTTGTATGAAAATCATCGTTCCGCTTTCACGCCTGAACCGCTGAACCGATTTTGATGAAATTTGAAATGCATATAGATTGAGATACGAGTTCAAACATAGGCTACTTTTTTTTCAAAAAACAACCCCCAAAACAGTTAAAGGGGGGGGGGGGGGGTGAATCATCGTTCCGATTTTACGGCCTAACCGCTAGGCCGATTTTGATGAAATTTGGTATGTATACAGTTTTAGTATTTTTATTTTAACGTCAACAGAAATTTATAATCTGTGAAAATGTCACCTGTCTAGCTAATACGGATCATGAGACACGCCTGGTGACAGGAGGATGGGTGAGCGGACAGACGAACTAACAGACAGACGGACACCGAAGTCGAGTAATAGGGTCCCATTTTTACCCTTAAGGTACGACGGAACCCTAATAAGTGTTAATTTTTGATATGCAAAAGATTAGAAAATTTATTCCTTCAATGAATAATTTGTTTGATAATGTAGCAATAGATGGCGTCACCATGTAATGTAAAAGTCGCTATCGTTTGTCGTTCGACAATCAATAAGACTTCTATGATTTTGAAAGCATTTTTACCCTCAGTTAATAAGTTGTTGGTCGTTTCGTATTCATGCTTGAAGACGTTTCGTTGTGTTTTGTTCATTTGTATCCGTACTAATATTATAAATGCGAAAGTCTGTCTGTCTGTCTGTCTGTCTGTCTGTCTGTTCCTCTTTCACGGCCGAACCACTGAACCGATTTTGATGAAATTTGGTATGTATATAGTTTAAGACCCGCGTTCAAACATCCGTACTAATATTATAAATGCGAAAGTCTGTCTGTCTGTCTGTCTGTCTGTTCCTCTTTCACGGCCGAACCACTGAACCGATTTTGATGAAATTTGGTATGTATATAGTTTAAGACCCGCGTTCAAACATCCGTACTAATATTATAAATGCGAAAGTCTGTCTGTCTGTCTGTCTGTCTGTCTGTCTGTTCCTCTTTCACGGCCGAACCACTGAACCGATTTTGATGAAATTTGGTATGTATATAGTTTAAGACCCGCGTTCAAACATAGGCTATTTTTTTTTTCAAAAATCGACCCCCTAAATAGTCAAATGGGGGGTTGAAAGTTTGTATGAAAATCATCGTTCCGCTTTCACGCCTGACCCGCTGATCCGATTTTGATGAAATTTGGTATGTATATAGTTTAAAACACGCGTTCAAACATAGGCAATATTTTTTTCAAAAATCAACCCGCAAAATAGTCAAATGGGGGGGTGAAAGTTTGTATGAAAATCATCTTTCCGCTTTCACGCCCGAACCGCTGAACCGATTTTAATGAAATTTGATATGTATATAATTTAAAACCCGCGTTCAAACATAGGCTACTTTTTTTTTTCAAAAATCGACCCCCCAAAATAGTCAAATTAGGGGTTGAAAGTTTGAATGAAAATCATCGTTCCGCTTTCAAGCCTGACCCGCTGAACCGATTTTAATGAAATCCGTACTAATATTATAAATGCGAAAGTCTGTCTGTCTGTCTGTCTGTCTGTCTGTTCCTCTTTCACGGCCGAACCACTGAACCGATTTTGATGAAATTTGGTATGTATATAGTTTAAGACCCGCGTTCAAACATAGGCTATTTTTTTTTTCAAAAATCGACCCCCTAAATAGTCAAATGGGGGGTTGAAAGTTTGTATGAAAATCATCGTTCCGCTTTCACGCCTGACTCGCTGATCCGATTTTGATGAAATTTGGTATGTATATAGTTTAAAACACGCGTTCAAACATAGGCTACGTTTTTTTTCAAAAATCGACCCCCTAAATACTCAAATGGGGGGGTGAAAGTTCGTATGAAAATACTATACTATCCGTACTTCCGTACTAATATTATAAATGCGAAAGTCTGTCTGTCTGTCTGTCTGTCTGTTCCTCTTTCACGGCCGAACCACTGAACCGATTTTGATGAAATTTGGTATGTATATAGTTTAAAACCCGCGTTCAAACATAGGCTTTTTTTTTTTTTCAAAAATTGACCCCCAAAATAGTCAAATGGGGGTTGAAAGTTTGTATGAAAATCATCGTTCCGCTTTCACGCCTGACCCGCTGAACCGATTTTGATGAAATTTGGTATGTATATAGTTTAAGATCCGCGTTCAAACATAGGCTACGTTTTTTTTTCAAAATTCGACCCCCAAAATAGTCAAATGGGGGGGTGAAAGTTTGTATGAAAATCATCGTTCCGCTTTCACGCCTGAACCGCTGAACCGATTTTGATGAAATTTGAAATGCATATAGATTGAGATACGAGTTCAAACATAGGCTACTTTTTTTTCAAAAAACAACCCCCAAAACAGTTAAAGGGGGGGGGGGGGGGTGAATCATCGTTCCGATTTTACGGCCTAACCGCTAGGCCGATTTTGATGAAATTTGGTATGTATACAGTTTTAGTATTTTTATTTTAACGTCAACAGAAATTTATAATCTGTGAAAATGTCACCTGTCTAGCTAATACGGATCATGAGACACGCCTGGTGACAGGAGGATGGGTGAGCGGACAGACGAACTAACAGACAGACGGACACCGAAGTCGAGTAATAGGGTCCCATTTTTACCCTTAAGGTACGACGGAACCCTAATAAGTGTTAATTTTTGATATGCAAAAGATTAGAAAATTTATTCCTTCAATGAATAATTTGTTTGATAATGTAGCAATAGATGGCGTCACCATGTAATGTAAAAGTCGCTATCGTTTGTCGTTCGACAATCAATAAGACTTCTATGATTTTGAAAGCATTTTTACCCTCAGTTAATAAGTTGTTGGTCGTTTCGTATTCATGCTTGAAGACGTTTCGTTGTGTTTTGTTCATTTGTATTTAAAATATATTGGTTAGTAAAAAATACGTGTCAGTTGCGGAAAGCGGGATGGCACTAAATAGGATGGGATGGGACAGGATAGGAGGACTGGATGGAGCCGGACGGGACACAACAGGTTGTGACGGGACGGAACAGAACGAGAAGAGACGGGAGAAGCCATATGAATTTAAATCAAATATAAACTTAAAACAGTCCCGCACGATACGGGATTAAAACATGGGTGAAATTTTATGTCGTATCCTTATAATCTAAAATACTTTTGCGCGGGCGAAGCCGCGGGCAAAAGCTAGTTAAAAATAAAATACATTTCGGTTTTCTTGTCGATGTAAGAAAATAGCTTACAAACAATACTTATTTGTTGCATTCGCGTAATATTTTGATGCTTTATTTTAGGATACACATATTTTTATTTTACGTTGAGTTTTATCTTAAGTATGTTTTTACTATCACTGAATCTTCATTCCATTATTGTGTCATCCAATACTTATTACTATTGGCCCTCTCTGACCTATTAGTAGTCCTGATTTATTTATGTCCTCAAACAATTTCATAGTTTATCTGTTAGATATTATCATTATCTCTTTATTGATTATTATCTCTAATTAAACGTTTGCGTTTTGAGTAACAGCGCAGCCATATTCATGCGGTTTCCGTTAATTACTAAATATACAACGTACTTCATTTTGCTGACCATCAGGCAGATTAAAGTCAAACACTAAGTGCGTTTGAAGAAAATATTATGACTTTATTTATTTATCTATAAGTGAAACTTTATATCTTTTCAACATCACAGAAGAACCGCGAACCCGAGGCTCATTAGGTCTGAATGGATACTCAGTTTAATACGATTATGTTGGTATCGAGCCGTTCGCCGCCTCCCAAGATACACTTCAGACGATTGTGTAATTGAAAAACCACTTAATTTCCTTTATTTTTATGACACTACTGTAGACTTAATAAAATTAGATATGATTCAGTTATTTGTCTATTTCTATTCTTTTTCTATGACTCATAAGAACACCAATATTGACTAATGATACTTTTAACCTAGTGATGTTGTTCCTTGTGATAGTATTTAACACGAATTATTAAAATATTTGCATAGCGAAAGCCAGATCGTGACAATTATTAAGTTATTTTCTTTTCATGACATCAATCTGACAAAAAGTATAATCTTTGATTGTTTGTATTGAACAAAAACTTCTCACTGCCAAAACAGTTTGACAATACCCATTGATGATATCCTTTCATATTAACTGCCCTAGCTAAATGGTTCATAAACACATTACTCCACGTCAAAAGTAACGCAAACTGTTGTTAATTCCGCCTAATATCCATAACAACCTTTACGCGGCTGTCACAACAGGGTCCGATATAAAGATGATGGATATCCCCCATATAAAATGAAATAAGCTGTGTGGGTAACATGATGTCTGTTTACATTCCGTATGTTCCGAGTCAGCCGACCAATCTCGATATATAGTATTGAAAATTGGCAATGAAGGAGTAATGCTTAAAACATCAGTGTTGGTTTCAAATTTTCTAATATACAATACATGTAATCTCTTGGCTCTGTCTACCACGCAAGGAATAAAGACGTGATTATGTATTCATATGTATGTATAATCTTGTATACAGCTCCAATGTAACTAAGGTCATATTACTGCCATTTCCAAAGCGCAAGTGAAGAATACTCGTAATGTCCCACATAAAAAAACGACTTCGCGAAAAAAAAACTTTAATAGTTATTGTAACATAACAAAAACTCAAATATAAAATAACTATACAAACGAAACATAAATCAAATACATCGACAGGAAATAAAACATTTTGACACGAAAATACCGTGTGATCTTCAGGAAAATTAAAATGGCGCCATTTGTCGGGCGCTATCAACACTATCAATCACGGCATAATGGGGCACGTCCTCAAACACACGTCCTTAAATAATTTGTCAAAAGTTGTACCCGACAATATTGCGAACGATTTTTTTCCTTTTTTAACAATTTTAGGTTATGATATTAAAATTGTTGATTTAAAAAATATGCTTTGATAATAAGGTAAATTTTTGCATTATATTTTTTCTGAAATTTCCTTAAAATTGAAAAAACTTTCCATTATATTTATTAAGGATCAGTATTTAGTACAATTACGCTCAACATATTCCTGGTTGCATCCTTCACCGCTATGCTTTTAAAATTGAAGTCAACTTTTACAATAAAAATCACCAATACACGATGGTATACGTAGTCACAAATACAATAAGAAGTAATTCCATGCTTGACAAAATGCCTTACCAATAATTCCAAAATTAAAAAATCCAACTTCAAAATTAATTCAAACAATATGGCTAGTATTAGCATAGATCGAGTGCAATATTTTTTCCAATTCGGAAACGTCCCGGATTCAAACTCGTAGATCAAGCGCGCGCTAGCACGAAACCATTACACTTTGTTGACACCAACGAATGCCCTTTTACATATTCACCCCGAGCACACAAAGATTGAGCCGTGAAATTGAAAATGGTTTCTATGAACAAAAATTTATTCCACGCACGTACACCGCATATCGTAACTACATGGCTCCATTCTTGTATCTCGTGTCTCGAGATTTTGTATCAATATCTGATTACTTTTATACAGCTTGATTGTCGCAAGGAAACGTATTTGCGAGATTCCTTTGAGTGTTATATGTTTCAAACTTTATTTCGTATCGTACGGAACTAGGTATTGCGACACTTCTTTGTTCTTACATGTGTGATAATAGTGGACAATACTTCAATGTAACACGGCTCACAGCAGTATTTTGTACATGATATTCCCACGTATTAATGTTTCATTGCCTAAAAGATCTTATTATTAAATCAATAATAATAGTATAAAGAGAATATATTTGTTTTTGTTCCCACCGATACAAACAAAATTTCAGAATTAACATAGGAATATTGGAGTTCAGTCAACATACTCCTTATTTACAGGCGCATGGCAGCAAATCCTACAATAAAAACTAGTTAGAGAATATACGTAATCATATAATCACTAATATTGTCACTTCACACACGTTCACCTAAATAAACCTTAATAAAATAAAATATGCTCACTATATTCTATATTTAAAACTATTACGTACATTGTTGGTAAAATATCTCATGTAACTTTCTAGTACCAAATTCAGTTTACAAAGACGGCAAATTGCAAAGTGACAAGTTCCTAAGTGGTGAAATTAAAAAACTCATCTTGTAGAGCCGTCACTGAGTCACTGAGGCTGAATGAGCCATTCTAGTTGTTGCCACAGCTCGCGCTTTTCACTGAAATTCATAAACGGTGCTACTTTTCCTCGTATAAGTACAATAATTTAGTCTAGCTATGCTTATTGAGTTCGCCTTTTAATTAAAAGAACAATTGTTGGTAAAGTTGATGAATCAAATAAAAAATCGATTTTAGTGCTAAACTCTAATGTGAATTTTACAATTAGTCCAAACAGTCTAGGATGGAAAGAATTATTTTGCAAAAGCAATTTTATATAGAAACACCTTCACCAAGGGGTGTTTTGTACGTACAACATACGTATGGATACCTATATAATATAAATGTTAAAAGAGAATTTTATCAGTTTATTATCTCGGCTGTTAGTTATTTCTGAGCGGCGCGGCGCTCAGCTCACCCAAGCTGTTTATCCTGTAAGTATTGCGAAAAGATCGAACTTAATCCCAGCGGGTTCGAACCGGTGCTGCTGGATGTGATAGATACTGAAAATTGCATAAAATCCATCAACAAAACCGTTTTGTGTACCCTACTTCTGAGAGCTGCCTGAGCGCCTCGCGCTTTACTTCTCAATATCTAAAATAAGTAGGCACTTACTTTGATTCTTTTGTTGCATCAATGCGTTCTTTAGGTACCGATAAATAGACATATCTGACTAATATTAGGCCTACTTCTATCACATTTTTGGGGGACACGGTGTTAAATATAAAAAGATTTAATTGAATATTTTTTTATAGCTGACAAATTAAAAATATTTATCAAATCAATACATTATTTGTTCATTTTATATTAGGTTTTACTTGTTATTTGTTTAAGTTTATTTTTTTACTTGTTATTTGTTTAATTTTTACTTGTTATTTGTTTAAGTTTAAGTTTTTTTTTTTGCCGTGTGGTTCCCGGCACCAATACAAAAAAGAATAGGACCACTCCATCTCTTTCCCATGGATGTCGTAAAAGGCGACTAAGGGATAGGCTTACAAACTTGAGATTCTTTTTTTAGGCGATAGGCTAGCAACTTGTCACTATTCGAATCTCAATTCTATCTTAAAGCCAAATAGCTGAACGTGGCCTATCAGTCCGCTCAGGACTGTTGGCTCTGTCTACCCCGCAAGGGATATAGACGTGATTATATGTATGTATGTATTATTTTTTAACAAATATAAATTCAGTTACAAAGTTATTTATAATTAAACTGCATACCCCAAAAATACAGTCATGTATTTGATTTCAGTCATTTTTAGAAGACATTAAATGGACAATTTCACAAAATCAAAGTTATATAACATATAACATATTTTCCCTTCGCTTAGCTAGCAAAATAACTGAGTAGGTCAGCATTGTTGAAGGGTAAGGGCTGCGGGCCACATGCGTCCCTGTTGTCTCCAGAGGGCCTTCGCATTATGAAACTATAAGCCCCATCAAACGAATGGTGGACCTTTGATAAAGATATTTCTCTATTTCTAGATTAAATCATATGCTGTTAATTTTGAAGTCACTAATCAAATAGAATTTCAAAAATTATTGGAACCAAATCTTATTTTTTTTTATTTACTTCTGACTTTATTACTATTTATAGTATTCAATACCGGATTAATTCAAAAATTAATTGTAGTAAATAAAATAAACTATTAAATAATAGTTCTATGAATCCTTTTGAAATCCTACGATTTATCAGAGATAAGAAATTAAATTTGTTGTCGGCTTACACATGTAAGATTTCAAACACAATTAAATAAATAAATATTTCCTACTAAGCAGTTTATTAAAGTAGCTGTTGCTCGAGGGTCTGCCCGCGTGTTGGTCGCTTTTCGCGTAACCTGTGGAATCGTGCTTTAAATTATATGTAATAGACTTGTGAAACTGCGTTCAAATTCGTTGAGTAGTTTCCAAGTTATAATGTACCAGACAGACAGACAAAATAAAAAAATGTGTTTTTGATTTTTTCTCTTCTATAATCAGTTTTTTGAAATAAAATATAATGTACAAACACTCGATTTTACTGTCTTATTATATGTATTGACAATTGATGATAATATGCAACATATTTTTCACATACAATCTTCTTTAACCTGAATCTCTGTACCCTAAGACTGGCCGCCTTAGGGCACGCCCGACACTTGTAACTAAGTAACAAGACCCTACATTCACCTTACATCTCAATGAACTGAGTATATGCTCTTTTGCCTAGCATGACAGAGAAAAGGTTTATTGTGCACTGTACTGACATACATTAAAACTCAAAATTAATTCTAAGTGGTAGATAATTTAAGTTAAGAAGAAAGAATGTCGTAAAAGCCGACTGAGGGATAGGCTAATAAACTTGGGGCTCCACTTGTAGGTAATGGGCTAACAACCTGTCACTATCTAAATCTCGGTAAGGCATTCAGCTAAACGTGCCTTTGATTCTTTTCGAGTCTCTTGACTCTGTCTACCCGGTAAGGGATGTATGTGGCGACTAATATTTAATCCATTACAGCACTAGTTTACAAAAGTGCTTTTTATTCGACTTTTAACGGAATAAAATGATGCCAGCATGAAAATGCGAGTAAGCCACGCGCGCTGATGCGGGATTAAGTAATGTCATACGCCTGCAACACTCATTTGTTAACCGCGGACGATGCGCTGCAGTCACCATGATGTATTATTAAATATCGTGTATCGGTTAATTTCATTTTAACATGTTGTATTTTAATAAAAAGAATTACAATTTGGCATCTATGTTTGGTTAACCGGTACCTATTTATAAAGCTGGTCCGTTTTGACTTTCCACCATAAAAATTTATTAGGTAAATTATACCTTCTTACCGATCAAGAGATTTGATATTCATTTTGTGTATAAAAAGAAATATACGTTAAGCTAAAGAACTGTTACACGATTCATTATTAGTGTTAATTTTAAACAAGATCCACAATGCGTAAACGACTCTATTAAAGGGTCATAGTTCTAATTAGTAATGCAGCTATATAATATAGCAATAGATATAAGAAGTCATGATTGATAGATCTGCAGGATTTAGTTATGTAGATTAATTTTACCATCCCTCAATAGACAGTTCAAGTCCCTACGTTTGGCACAGTGTGCTTAATATTAGCGGCAACAGCTCCACAAGGCCCACATAACAGGCGGCTTAAGGCGCGTCAGACCGTGCCGGTCGACAGCCGCGATTTGCAAGATCCGCACTATCGCTCTGCAACACACCTAAACAGTTCCCGCCGTTTTAAGCACAACCCCTCAATACCTTTATTATTAAAACAAATCTTACCCAAAACAAATCATTTCTAAGAACACAGACAGTACAAACAATAGGTAAGTAATTTATATTTGACAAGTAAACTAATTGCATTCCGAGAATTCGTTGAATACTCATTAAGATTGTTGTTGTACAGTTCTCCTCTAATAAAATGGATCGTTAAAGTGCTTAAATTAAGAGTTGGTGATACAAATATAGGGTTTATGTAGAGAGACAATGCGATTGCGACGTAAATGGCAATTGTCGAATTGTGATCCGTGTGTCGGCATTTATTGCATAGCACGTCTGTAATTTGCATACGTTTGAATACTAAGTACCGACAACGTCATGGTTTCAAGCCACTTTAATTGAATAGTTCGATTTATGCTTATTAATGCAACTTTGTATTTTATCGGTAAATCGTGTGATGCTGAATGAATGAAATATAAACAAACGAATATATATGCAAGGTAGGAATAGGTTCATCTATATTATTTCAGACACTGAACAGAATAGAAGTGGTAGAAAGAACTTACATTTGGCAATCACCACAACAACGTTACTACTTTCTTAACTCTTAATTACAATTTCTGGAATAGAATTCCGGATATTTGTCCTATTTAGACTAGAATTTATTAGCCTACATATTGAATATCTCATTATTAATTTTCATTAAATTGCGTAAGTATATGTTATAAATTTCATTAAACCATTTTTAAGCAACACAGGGTGTATTGCTTACATATGGTATAACCCAAACTATCAGTTTTATTTTTCTCTATTTACATTTTATTTAAAAATAACAGACCACATAAATAATATCCCAACATTTTTCAAAAAACTACATCTGTTTCGGCGCTGAACCGATGTCTAGGCTGCATAACTTAGCAGAGGGGGTTAACGTACGGACACCCAGACGTCGTCATAAGTTATTTATAAGCAGTCCTCTTAAAGCTTCTTGTAGAAAGTTTCACGTGCCCCAGGTCCTGTAATCGGTTTCGTGAGCTAACGTCTTGTTTATAGCCGAGTTCTAATGATTGTTTATGGAATAGACTGACAAAAACAGCAGCTATATGCCATGAGACACAAGGACCTACAACTTTTAAAGGCAATTCAAAAAAGATATTATGATAGCCAGCCTTACACGGTTGACAAGCTTGAAGTTTACCAATGATTAAGTCTAAGAAGGCCTCATAACTCACAAATGAAGTTCCATTTTATATTAATTTGTTATGAATAACAAAAAAATCCGTAATCCTTTTTGAATAATACGCTTACCATGTAAACAGCAAAGATCAGGGTTTTAATAACAAGCTATGGAGCATGTCTGGCAAAGGGATGTAAAATTGAAACTGGTGTCATTACTTAGTATGCATTGGGCGGCGAGACGTGTCGCGATCGCCGGCGACCGGTTCGGCGCCGGTCACGTTTTTCCAATTGTTTTCTGACGACGAGTATTATTCTTTTAAATCGAGATTTATGATTTATTGTCACTCTGTGAGAAGAAACGCCTAACGATACATCGTATAATGACTTTCCTTATATCTCTCTTGACAAATCAGTATCATTTGTGTCAAGAGTGCGACTCTCAATTTCGCACACACGAACGATCCACAAATAGCGTCTTTAGTATTCATGGCGCCGGTGGAGATATCGCATGACATTTGCAATTTTTGTTTCATTAAGAATTCAGATGTAAGGGATTGTCGAGGATGAAATCCTATTTATGGAAGGGGAACGTGAGAGTTGCGCGGCGCAGCCCTATTATAATGTCTATCAATCATGGAGCAGCCACCCGCGCCCTGACCGGATATAAGTATTAAATCAAATCACTTTTTATACTTGCATATTTTATACTATAAAATATAGGCCTGTTGACGCGGTAGGCACACAAAAAGAACATCATTTATTGAGTTTTAAACATGGTTTCACTAGCGATCCATCACTCTCAATGTCAATAAAATTTGTATGAACTAGTTAGGATATATCCATCATTCGTAACCCAATTGTAGACTTCAAAGTTCTTTCAGAAGGCAACATGGTGTGGTAAACATAAATAATCTTACATAATGAGAAGAAACAAAAATATAAATAAATAAATATAGTCTTAAATAAAATATTCATCGCCATATAGTCTTATGTAGAAACTAGCTGTTGCCCGTAAGTTAAGTTTCGTAACTTCTTTCAAATGTCGATAATTCATTCAAATGTCGATAACTTTTTTTTAGTGAACCGATTTTGATGAAACAAACTTTAAATGTTATTCTGAGTCAAAACAAAGCAATTGGTGAAAGTTTCAAGTAAATCGGTTCAGTGCTTTCGGAGATAATCGTAATCATACATACAGACAGACAGACAGACAGACAGACAAGAAATTAAAAAAAAATATTTTTGCTTTCTATTATTTATTCTAAGTGTCCCTCTATCCATTTCAGTCAAAAATACTAAATGTACAGACAAAATATTTTTACTATTTTATTATGTATAGATAGAGTCGCCCTACGCCTTTGTATGACAGGTATTACTTTTATCTATAGAAGGTAATAGTGGGACAAAATATCCTTAAAAATACTTCATACGAAGCCGGACCGGGTTAGTATATTAATAAAATTATTCGTACATATAAATCCCAGATAGAGATATTTACTAATGTTGCTTTAACTTTGATGTTGCAGTTTTAGCAGTTATAATGGCTCTCTTTGGAGGCCAGGGGATTGCCGCTAATGCAACTTACTTAGTATATATGTCACTGGATTTGCTTTCTACGAAAATTTATTCATGAAACATACAATGCAAATCGAAATACCTTTGCAATGTCCATGAGAATGCATCCTGAATTATTGTTACTTCATATTATTTCTAAGACATGGCTCTAGATTAGCCATTTAAGTTCCGGATCTCAGATAAACAAATAACCCCTTTAAATCATCTAGGTTATCTCACACATCTAGAGTGGAACGAAGATCACACTGAAACTATGATAAAGACTAACTTATTATAATAAAGCATTTACAGTAGTCATTGTAAAAATAATTGCAAATTCAACATACACTCTCCTTTTGCCGTCAGTTACGAGTAATAGGGTGCTAGTGCACGTTATCTCTCAATTACATCATTTAGCTATTCAACTTCAGGTAGCCTTCAAGTCTTGTGATTAGTGTCTCTGTTTACATCTATGTCTGATAAAGATGATTTATTTAAAAGAAGAATTGGAAACGTCGTATCAATAAGTCACCGGAATGTTTGTGTTTGCGTGGTGGCTGTTTGGACCGCTTCATTTCCATGAGTAATGTGTAAGGCGGGCCGCAGTCTGTTTGCTGTTTTCGTTCAATTGTTTACCTCAGCTGGGCCCGTGCGCCTTCCAGCAATAAAACGACAGACAAACACATCTATACATATTTACTTAATCATAGTTCAATTAAGTTAATTTTCAATCAGCTGCAGTCCTAATCTCCAAGTCAAAGTCCAATTGCTTGGCTCTTAAAAACAAATGGATGGAATATATATTTTTTTAAATAAATCAGATACGATTATAAACATTAACACTATTCTAATATCTAACTGAATTTTTCCATACCCCAAAGCGGAACTGAAATGCGATACCTCAGTCGTTACTGGAGCATTAGATCTTAAAATATCTATCGTACAGAACAATACCTCATCAAACTATAAGCTACACATTCGAAAGTGTATGCCAAAGCGCGCAGAATTTTTCACAAATTTGATTTCCTGTACTTATTTTTAAAAACCTAGGTATGCCTTTTCAATAATTACTATGATGGTATTTCTCGTTTACATCCTCACTTCTCTGGAGAAAAGCCAGGGGCGCGCCTTTGACCACGACACTGAATTCAATAAGTCAAGTTTTACATGAAGCAACTCCCGTCTAACGTGTCCACAACTTTCGTAGGGGGCCAAACTCATATTAGATCAAAGTAACACATTCGGTTCCTGGATGTGAAGGTTTCCGCACAATATTTTTCCTCGCCATTGGAAACGTACACCATTTTAGTATGCACTTCTCTTTAATTTGTGATTAGACGCATCGAGCAAACAATTACATTACTGCAAGCATAGTTTGGCACAGAACCAAACTTGAGTAGCACTCGTTGAACACGACCCACTATTTTCGGCTGTTATGGTATGTTGAATTTTAGTTATGTTATGACTTAGGAAGTTTGCGGCTCGTTTATAGTGTTATATGGTTTGCTACTGTTGACATTTGATTATATTTAGTAGAAGCAGTAACTTTTAAATACAAAACAATCGTTTTTAGACGGCAAATGCTAGAGTACAGTCTTGTAGCTGTGTAGTGTACTATTTTCTTATCGAACTGTAAAAAAAAAATTTCCTCATCGAAATGCAATGCTTCCTTTATTGGAAAGCATAACAAAATGAACAGTTTTGTATCAAAAACAAAGATGTCTGGAAAATGAAGGAAATAATTTAGTTCTTTCTCTGCAATATCGGGCAAGCAGACGACCGCGCCGCCGGCCATGGCGATATTAATCGACGCAAAGCTGATTATGCAGTTGTTATAAGGACGTCTTTCCAAGTTTCCATTTCAATTCTTAGTTCTTACTTTAATTTCACGTATATTTCGAAAAGTTAGTAAGTAAATGTTTTATTGTTCACTAAAGGAGTATATTACAAATATAAAGTGGGTAAGTAATGTTTTTGAAATTCAATATTCAAAACTAATTCTATCATGATAAAATAAAAAAAAAAAAACAAAATATAAGGCAACTATTCTCAGCCAGCGGTTCCGTTATTAGAACATTAGAAAAACTTCGAAAATATGTAAGATATTTTTTCGAAATTTTTCTAATTCTAGCTTATACACTTCGAGAAAATTAAATGGCATCTTTTTACCATTTTCTTTTCGCAGTGAATAATAAAATTTCAGTACATACATACAGTGACAGCATCTTAAAAATAACCTCGTAAAGAACAGTGCCATATATTATTCCAACGTAGTGCCAATAAATAAAAGCATATCTGTATGTGTGGATCTATCAATGGTTTACATGTATGTTTGGGTGCGTTATCAATCGACAGCAATTATCCGAGTAAGATGCGGGCACCCAATGATTGTGGAAGAATAGCTTGACGAAGTATTTTTATATCTATATAGTATTTTTGCCATATAAGATGAGCCTGTTTCATTTTAGATAAATACATACGTGGTCAAGTTTACTTTATTATCTTTCTAGATACATTTTCACAATGCTCATATATGTACTGCATATTATGCTGACACGAGCCAAAGTAAAATATAGAGCGTCGGTGGTCAATCCGTTATGTGTAAAAACCGGATTTACCCAAAAGTCTCTTCGTGTAAAAACCTGACCATGTAATCCATTACTATGGTCAAAAGCGTAGCCCAAAGGGCTCCAGAAGCTTATTCATCCAGCTAAACGTGGTATTCGCATATTATCATACACTCGTATGTACCAATGAAAACGAATTATTAAAGCATATAGACACTTATATTAAAAATGGTTCGGGTGTTTGTGTAACAAGGCGGGATGCAATATTGTTTCTGAATTACCTTTTCAGAGAAGAGCGACTGACAGCGCGGCATTTTCATTAGGTTCGTTGCAGTAAAAACTTAATAAAGTTTAACTAAAGAATTTCTAATTAGAAATTTTAGCTCTTCACGACATAGCAATATTTCAGGCTCGTGAAGGTATTTCCAATAAGGGACTTTGCCAAGTCATAATTCTTCAAAGTTACGTGTAATGAGATGCGGATATTACAACATTCTTATAAGATTTAGATGCTCGTATTCAAGAGCACAGGTTCACCTAGTTTCTTACACATTCTTCGTATAAATATATATTCAAATTACTAAACTGCTTTAATGGTACGTGTTACGTGTATTATTTATCTTATTACATAAAAGGGCAGTCCTGTTTCGGAAATTAAGTAGAAGCCTAATGAAATGTGAGTTGTAAGCTTCCGCCTTTGCCTATAAGTAATTACTTATGAGAACATATATTTTAAAATTACCTAAAATTAAATAATATTGTCTGTTGCATTTTAAGTAATTTTTAATATTTATCGAATTATACTTTAAATACTAATTAATAAATTGAATTATTATAATCTATTTAAATATTGAGTTAAATACCAATCAATAACAATATATTCTATTTCAGTTAATTGTGTACATATATATATATATATACGATATCTACAAAAATCTCACATTTTCTTCAAACCCAGTCGGTAGGTAAATTATTTCGTGCTTTACATTCGTCCAAGTAATAATAATACCTATCCGAGTTTTAATTAAGCAAACTTAACAATAAAAACCAAATAAATCTCTAGCTATTTATGAGCGTTCAAATGAGAATTATGTTGAATGTAGTCAAAGTTGGTACCTAATTCAAGCGAGGAGAGAAACGGTGCGGCAAATGGCACATAAATTTTCCTTCAAGAATAAGTCGAGGGCATTAAGAAAATATAGATTACATGTACAGTACGTAAAAATGGCTCGACGCCGGTAACACGGTGCTTAATTTATTGCTAAACGTATAACCGCCTGCACGGTCTTGGAGGTGCACCTTCATAATATTTTATGAAGTAATACTACTTGTAAATATAAAGTTCGTTCGTCGTGTGCATGAATGGCAATCAGTCACTATATTATTTTTCAGTATTTTTGCCATTTAACACATATTTTTCGGCTCAAACTTAGATACTATTTACTAATACTATGTAGACAAAACAGATATTCACTGAAATGATCTACTTTCACTAGTACTTTTTAATAAAACTTAGTTGAATTCCTAAGGTACTATTTAAAAAATACTATGTATTATTGAAAAAGACAAAACGTTATGAAAACTTGAAAAATACACAACGATTAGTTTCACAAAACGCCGTCCAAGCTTCTTATAAAATGCCTGAAATAACCAATCATACCGCTGCTGTAGACGGCACAGTCGATAGCAGCGCCATCTAGATAAGAGGATCATGGAGCCTTAATGTTCCCGTATATTCCTAATATAGGACACTAGACATCTTAGCTTTCCACGTTTCTCAATTGAACAACTACTTAACGTAATTAGAGTTTTGTACTGTCGTTTGCTTGATTTCACGTGCCGTAGTGCGGGGTATTACGTTTTATCTGTCTTTTAGGAGAATCGACAACATTATGAACAACACAATAATATTGACTGACTGTTTATATGGCTTTTGGAACTTTAGCCCTATAATTAGCTATTTTGATAGAAAAATCATTGACGTTTCGTCTGCGCTTCTAGGTTTGTTATTATACTCGGTTATTTGTGTTTGTCTCTCTAAAGACTCGCCATCAGTGCATTACCGCATAATTAACAATAAGTACTTTATATTAAAAAACCTAACATGTTTTTGTCAGTTAGCATGCGGCAACATTTACCTAATAAGCCGGTTATAGCTCAGTCCTAAAGCGCTGTACTCGAGTATGCGATCGGGTTGCAAAAGTCGACGTTTGGAAAGTGGTCACGTAAAATTTTACGTTTGAGCTCCGCACCAGTGCACGAGTGCGCTTCGAACCTAATCCAATCAGAGGCAATGGCGCTGGACATGGGTGTCAATTTCACACATCCAGCCGCCATCGGCACCCAGGCGTCGGCGCCGCGTCGCTTATCACAGAGTTATATAGAAGTAAAACTTCTTACTGTTTTAGAAAGCTATGCATACAAAACCGGAACATAATATTCCGATATGTATGTTTGGTGTTAGGCAATTTTAATTTTAAATTCGGTTGTGAGAAATTTTATAAAATACAGAAATATTGTGTAGACATATTAATAATAAATACAGATTTTTTTATACGCGATGGATTTAAGAAATGGTTAGTTAAGGTTAAAACAAAAATAGATTAATATTTTAAAAGCAGCTTACAACCTGTCAGTATTTGAATCTCAATTCCTTCAGTAAGCCTTCCAGCTGAACGTGGCTTTTTGATATATTTAAGACTTTCTTTTCAAGAAGATCTCTTCAAGTAATATGTATACAGCTTATTAGAAAAGGATTTAACATACTTACATACCTTTTACTTAGATTTATCGTGCCGTGTGGTTCCCGGCACCAATATAAAAAAAGAATAGGACCACTCCATCTCTTTCCCATGGATGTCGTAAAAGGCGACTGAGGGCTCTGTCTACCCCGCAAGGGATACAGACGTGACCATATGTATAAAGATTTATCATCTTAACACACTCAAAGGCACAAAAAGGAAAAAAAGCATATTAGATTTTTACGTGTTTTTTTTTATTATTAAAAATGTATAGTATCATGATTCCTTTTTTCTTCCGTATTTTTCATGTTTCGTGTCTCCGCAGCTCTCTATAGAACATGCACGCCATATACAATTATCCGCGAACATTTCACTCATAATAAAAAACGTACCTATCAGTAAAACTGCTGACATGAATTGCATTACTCACACTCGATGTCACATTAATTGAATAATTAACGTTTATTACAGTTGCGGAATGTATAAATATTATTTGAAATTCATTAACATGATAACTAACTTAATGGTACCGCTGTCTACCTAAGACTACGCACAAAAGTAATATGCTAATTTTGTTGTTCTTTAAAGGCAAAGCAAAATTCGGATTTCTCAAATGAAAACAGTCATAAGTATACGTGTACGTTATGCACCATACATTTATTTACCGTATATTAAAAAATGGCCATAACTGACATAACATTGTTTATAATTAAGTGGATACTCTAAGGGTTAAACATTGAAACAAATAAAGCCATATAAACAGAAATATATTATTAAAATAAAAGATCGACAAAAAGAGACTCAAAACTGTTCCCTGAAATCTCCGCTATTTTAAATCGGACTTCCAGAGCCTGATTTCTTCAAAATACAAATGGTTAATTATAAGTATTACATGATTCATATTTACGCAATCCACGATAACAGTACACGTAGCGCCTGTAAATAAAACAAGAAAGAATACTTATACTTAATATTTACGGTCCCTAATAACCGTCGGCGTCGGCGTGGTGAATCGACTGCACTGGGCTCCGCACCCTTTTTGTAAAGCTCCTCAACCTTATTTAAAATAAAAAAACATTTTTCCTATCATTATCTATCAAATACAAAGTTTGTGTTCTGTATAACTTTTATTTATAAATTAGCCGAAATTAATTAAGTGAATACCGAAATCATGCTGAAATAAACCTAAATTTTACATGCGTTAAGTGTTTACTTGTTACACAGTGCTCTTGCAATCAATTGAACAATCGATATGGCAGACTTTTGATGTGATGCATCATCTACATTACACACCTTCGCTTCTATAATATTCCGATGTTAAGTTTTCGATATACCGACCATCAATTTGGTGACCCTTGACATTCGATTTGATAAACCTTACCCAGTTTAAGTAGTTATATTCCTTTTCTCAATTTAATTTATGTGTGTACTCATATTTGTCAGTTCCCATAAAATCAATATCTACACCATCTGCTTCTGCTAATAATATGAAAGTGGGCACGGGTGCGATCCCACCGTCGCGTCACGCCGACCAGCCTGAAGAAACTGCACCTCGGCCCTGTCTGCCTTACGTGCGGCTCACATGACTGGAATATTTAATGCTCCGTATTTACCTCCAAAATATACAAAGCCACTTCAGTTTTTCAACTATGAAATATACTATCGCTAAATTGTTATTTGTAGTTTACTCGTACTTTATTCAAGAAAAAGATTATATCAATGACATTTTTATTTTATTTCTTTTCAATAATTTGTGAACATCAAGAAGACGCGAGATAATGATTTTCCATAGATACAAAATGTCCTGTAAACTACTACATAGACTGGCTACTGCGTAAGTTTGCTACGGTATTTGTTTGCTACATCGTACGCTCAGATTATAGCTTTGCTACGGCGTAGCACTTTGCTACCATGTAGGCGTCGCTACGGTTTAGCACTGCTACACATACAAAGTAAAAATTTTCATTATACAGATAAAGCAAACTGTCTCATTTCATACTTTTTTTCATCCATACCGATCCTATTAAAAACGCAATATAAATAACATAATAAATATATTTTATAAAGATAGAAATCTCGACTGATAAAGTCGGTGTAACAAACGTAGCGGGAAGCAAGTAGCAGTTAAACGATTTGTCGGCGTATTAATAAAACGATTAAAGGAAGCTCTCCATGGTAATCCGAGAGCGAGCGGCAGATGGCCACAATTCCCAAACTTTGATGACGAACGCCGCGTTTCAGCCGGATAACAAAATAAAAAGTGAACACAAATAGAAAAATTTTATTGCTTATTTAAATGGACAATATTTTTAAAAACAAACCGCTTTTTTATATATATTGTTTGAAGTTTAATGATATGATTAGTACGTCGTCGGTAGTTAAACCAATTTTAGGTACACGATTAAAAAGGCGTGATGTACAATATCGTAAATAAGGCATACCGATACTTTGGAAAGCCTATTTAGAAATTGGTTTTATATATTACCAAGTTGAAAATATTATAGAACCTGCTGAAACATAACTGAAGAAACTGAATAACTTTGGCGAAAAAGTATAATTATAATTTCATCAAATCATATTTTATGAAATTCACTTCTATACTATCTTTACTTTGTGTCCGGGAATCAACCGCGATTTGTATACTTTTGTTAGCAACTACTTACACTTCAAAGAAGTTCTTTCAACTCGTTTTAATTTAAAGCAGATAAAATAACTACCTTTGCGAATTTTAAATTTAGTCTGGAGTTTTGTAAGAGTATGTAATTTTGATTATCTCATATTCTTATACGACAAACGATAAGTTCTCCAAGATTCTAAAATACCACCATCACCGAGCTCAGGTAGACGGACAGGAAATTTTAAATGGAGCCGTTAAGAATAATATGGAAGCAGACTTAAAACTCAGGGTGCTGGAGACCGGACAATGGAGAGAGAAGTGTCGAAAGCGAACCCCGCGTTTCGGGCACAGGCCGCAGAGGGTACCCGAGGACTCATTCCGAACACATCCTCGAACCCTATGGACAAATAATAATTACAATTATTATGAAATATTACATACATACATAAATCACGCCTCTTTCCAGGAGGGGTAGGCAGAGAATTAATTATGAAATAGTAATCCTTGTAAACATAGTTAATCTTCTTTATGCTGTCAAAGAAAAACCCGCATAAACTATTACTATTACTATTTTTTTTACCATAAAACTACCTATAAACAAAATGTGAATCACCTATCAAGTAATTTTTGTAGAAATCCCAAAAGACAATGTAAATGAGTTCCATTAAAATTTCGTTTGGAATTAAGTAATGATAGACATCTAGTTGACGGTCGTCAATCGGGTCGTTTGATGACTCATCAAAATTGCTTCCTGTGTTGTTAAGTGCAGGAAATTGTGACTCCTCCACGGCACACCTACCCGGCTAACTGCTTTTCCATTTCGTGTACCAAACATGCACGTTCAAATGTACGCGTGTAATTAATAAGTAGGTATGTGACATACCTATGTGGTGGTTAGTTTGCAAAACGTTATCTGTATAAAACTAATATTATAAATGCGAAAGTTTGAAAGAATGTTTCTTCCCTTATCATGCAAAAACTACTGAACACATTTGGATGAAATTTTTCAATTATATGGATTAAAAGTCAATGCGCGATGTGTTACTGTCATTATTTTAATCTCAATTTCACCATGAAGTCTCCGCTGAACGTATCCTTATAGTCATTTCAAGACCGTTGACTCTTGTCTATAATAATTGTTATAATGATAAATATTTTTGAAGATTAAGTTGGAATCTATAAATAAATAATAATACAATTTTTTTTATCATCAAAATTATGTCGGCATCGATTACACTATAAAAACCTCATCTATGTCATCATCCTTCCGGTTTTATCGCAGTTTTGCCTTACCAGTTAATTATGGTATAAGTAAATCAAATTATTATACTACCTTATACAAAAAATCTATGCTTAAACATTTGCCTAAATATATAGTGTCCCTTACACGAATCTACACCGAAGCGGCAAATGCTTTAGGCAATATCTCAGCAACAGCAGCTGTGAAGTAATGGCGCCGACACTTTACGCGATGCGATTACGACCACCTAAACATTCATTACAAGTAATGTCGGTCATTTATTCGCCCTAATCACTGTATGCGGATGCCCTGCGATGTAGCCGCGATTAAAAATAAACATTCGGGTGTGATATCAAATATTGTGGCATCCCTTTTGAAAAGTAACGTCGTGTAAAACCTGACTTACTAATACGGGATCGTAGTATCGGTCATAGGTGAACTTCGGGGTCCTCTCCAATGAAGTGAGAACCAGAATTAGCGAATACTGCCTCGTCTACGCAGAAGAACTTACTTCTACTGCGAAGTTGTTAACACGCCAACTACCGTTACATACATACATACAATATGTCGAGGTGTCTAAAATAAAGAAAAGATTCGTTACGTGCGTAATATTTTTCAAAAATATAACAGACATATTTGGGATGCTACCCAAAATTAGAAAATAGGGCTAAGTGTGATATCCAGAGGATATAATTTTTTTTAATGAAAATCGATTCAGTCTATCGAAAACTTAAGGACTACAAAAAAACCTTTTTTTCTGATTAAAAATATAAGTAAAGAAGAAATGCTGCCACACAAAAAAAAATCAATCTACGACATAGAACCGAATAAAGTCACATACATTTATTTATTGCCTATTCCACTTAAATGCCTTGGAACACAATATATCTGAGCAACTGTGAGTGAAGTGAGTAGCGCTAAATGTTTCGCGGTTTAATCAAGCCCCAGCCATCAGCTAAGACAAATAGTTGGCTCATCTGCATCTATACGAGCCGCGGCAACCGACAAAGCATCGATATTTTACCGAAACCTTCTAAATATACAAATGTTGCCTTCCTACCTTGACGGTGTGGTTACGTGAAGCATCAGTAACGTTTTAAGTTCAGTTAGATATTTTTTGTTTTTCGTTGTCCATTAATGCTATGTATTTTCAAGATAGGTACCAATAGGTTAAAAATGTTATCCAAATAATATAGTTTTATATATTTATCGTAGTCTAAATGAATAAAAAAATGCCGTAAAAATAGTTTGCATAAATTTAAAAGATCAATAAGACACTGTCAGTCATATAAAGCTTATGGAATATAGTTAAAAATTAGAATTAATTAGTTAGAATAAAGTTAACTATACTGTTTTTATAACTACCGTTTTTATAAGTAACTTTTTTTATAAACTATCCTTAAAATGTAACTTATTAAAAAATGCTAAGTACTTCCAAAAGCCTAACACTAGCTCGTCGGCGTAAAGCCGGTCGATCCTAAGCACCGAGGGTCGGCTAGTGCTCAATCGCACTAATGGCAGCAACCGCAAGCGCAGTCCCACGGGACATACTAACTAAATATGTAATGGTTATTCCGAACGGACTCGCTACACTTAGGCCCAGCTTCAAATTGACCAGATAAAGTTACATGCACACCCACACAAATTAATACGCAAGCGGGAGAATACACGAGCACCCAAATCTTTTCATACAAGCAAATTTAATGTAAAACATTAACCATAGTTTACATACATAATACACTTTCGAAGCGTACGTACTCGTAAACAAAGCCACCCTAAACGCGTCTCACTCTCAAGTTCAAAAAAATTTCAGAAAGTGCGAGTGCAGTAACACAACTTTTGAGCCTTATTTTCTCGTTCCGAAATTGCAGTGGATTTAAGCGAGATTTCATTTGTATGGGGCGGGTATAATCTGGAATAATACCGCAGTAGCGGCAGGCCTTCAAAGACGCCACTCGTCCGCGCCGCGACTGCCGCCTGTAATGAGTTTTTTAAATGCGCAACACATTCACACACCCGGCAACTGCCACTGGATTAGTATAGACTAACGAATAGAACTTCAGTTAAAACCGCAACTCTATATAAAAATCTTACATGGTTTCTAACATAAAAATATTCGCGATCAACCTGGAAACACATTTTTCACTGATCTAATATTATCTTTAGGGATCCCATAACAGTCGTCCGCACATCTAGTGTGGGGATGAATGAAATCCAGCTGAAGCCGTCTTGATTACTGCGACCCGAGCGACGCTCGACGGTTCAGAATTGGACGGATTATGAGGAATTTAAAGGACGATGACAATTTGAATATGAACAAGAAAAGTATTTTCTAAAATTAAACGAATTTTCTCTTTGTATGGCTGAAAGATCGTTGCTCCGTCTCGTCTAAATAAATGCGAGGGTATAATGCTCACAAAAAATACTGATTACTGTATCTTTGTTGTCTTGATTGAAAGTAACGAACGTCATAAAATAAATTTGCTATTCTGCGATCTCATTTTCTTGAATATTTTTTTGCATTTCATAAAAATCTACATCATACGTCTGAAAACATATGAACATAAACTGAAAATCGCAAGTAGTCGGGAGAATTTCAAACAAAAAACCATAGCAAGGTTTGAAGGCAAAGCACATAAGTTCGCATGGTTGTTAGGGCGGTCGCGTGGCGTCGGCGAGGGCGGAAGGAAAGCCGCGCTAATTACTCCCGCGCCCCGAGCAAAGCCTGCCTCGCATCCTCTGCAGGAGGCCTCCGCAGGGAACTATAACTACACCATCTACACGACTCGAGATATGTGCTCCAAATAAGCTCAGCCTCTTATGAAGTACTCGCAATTGTTTTGCCATGGACTCCTAAAGAAACAGGCAATTAATATTCTTAATTAAAATGCTGTTGTTTCTGTTTGTTGTAGTATTACTTTTCTTGAAATTAACAAATCGACTTGTGTGGCGATTCCATGTACGATTTAGTAGAACTCAATTAGCAACTATTCATTAGCGATGACTACAAAAATCTATAATGCCCTACCTGACTGCATAAGAAAAGAAGAAATAAAACTTATTTATTCAAAACCTAAAACTTCTTTTGACCGATAAATGCTATACACTCTACGAGTTTTTAAACGATAGAAGTATTGACATTATTTTTTTTTACATATCATTTTATTAATTAAATACTTATATCATTTATATTTATTTCAAATTACTTATAAATATGAACCGCAAATATAAAACGACATTTTTTACTATTGTTATATTCATCATAATAAGCCAATATAAACCTGCCCGCCGTTCGATATTATTTAAAAATTGCGATGCCCAAAAGGGTTCATATTGTACATATTTATAAGCAGTAATTGTAATTTAACTGATGTACTTCATGATGTGCAATAAAGATATTGAATTGAACTAGGCATTATGGGCGTCGGCGGATAAAATGCAAACTTTAAAAATAATTTAGTTGCGTGCAAATAGAATGTAAATTAATATTGTCTATTACAAAAATATTTGCATCACAGTATTAGTTTAGAATTATTTAAGAACGAGCGTTGTTTTTATTTTAATAAAAAATTTCTTCCATTAGAAGATAAATATATGAACTTCTAATTCTAATGACCTTACTACCGTACAAACAATGAGTTTATATTTTTACTGTTACTGAGACCTATCTACAAGACCAGTCGTCGCGCCACCTAAATAACCGCCAATATACAGGTGGGTTTACTCGCCACCCCAAATTGATGTTAAATCGCTTTTTGTTTGCGCATTCAATTCCAAAGTAATTTCTCAGTTAGAAACACAATTTGATACACTCTGTGTCTTTTAATACTCAAGGGAAAATTTTAAATCAATACCTTTTAAAACTTTACATAAGCAAGTGTGGGCCAACCTATCCGTTACATTAGATAGTACATAACTAATGGTCGGCCGCTTCACTAGATTAAAAAAAAAATACTGGAAAAACTGGTTTGCACACTAAATAATCGATACTGATAAATTCTTCATCACAGACGTATTTGTAATGTGAAATATATGAAAATGTTCATAAACTCTCCTTGAAACCATTTATATAATATAATTATTAATCAGTATAAATTAGTAATAACTAGTTCTGGTTTAGCCCTAGCAGTTTCAAATATACACAAAAGATAAGAAATGACAATTTCTTTAAAACAACGTAAATTTGAAAGAACCAAATATACTTTTAAGTTGACAAGCAGAAGGAACAAACCATTCGGAAGGGTATAAGGCGCGGCGCAAGGCATAGACGTCGGGGAAGCCATTCATAATATTGTAATAACGGCTTCTAGCAGCAGTTATTCCGTGCTTAAACGTTTTACTGCGGTCATTATCTACCGTTGAAAGGATATGCAGGCGATAAATTGTAGAGCGTTACCTACACCTACCTAGTAGGCACTTATCTTAAATCTAACCGCAGCCCGACGTCTTTATAGCGGAAATAATTTATTAAACTGTAATTGATATTTCGCAGTAATTACTCGTTGTAATCGTAACAATAAATTTGTTACTGTAAGCCATTTCGTTAATCTAATCTAACCATAATAAAATACTGTCGAACTCAGAATCTTTGCTAACTATAATTTATATATTTAGACACAATGTTCGAGTATCATTGCCATAATAGATATCTCAATGTGCACATAAAGGGAGCGCGCCTTTCCTTTGGCAATAAAGCGACCATTTAATCGAAGCTTATCTGCCCGGAAGCATTCATTAGATGATTGCGCCATTACTAGTGGACTCTTTTCCGAGTGACTCCACCCAACCTAAGTATTTGTTACGAAAGTATGAAAATCTTTCAAACGATTGAAACTTTGAAGACAAATTGAACCAAAGTTGGTTTAATTCGAAATAAAGTTATTTTATGAGAAATACTTTTTGATTAACAGAGCACGTTGCGTAGAATTCATTAATTTATTCATATAATCACGTCTTAATCCCTTGCGGGGTAGTGCCAGCAGTCTTGAAAGTCCAATAGGCCATGTTTAGCTGTTAGGCTTATGACAGCATTGAGACCCAAACAGAGGCAGTTTGCCAGCCCTTCGCCTATAAGAAGAATCCCAAGTTCATAAGGCTATCCCTTAGTCGCCTTTTACGACATCCATGGGAAAGAGATGGATTGGTCCTATTATTTTTGATATTGCTTGCTTGCATTGCGTTGAATGATATTTTGTTACTATTTATTATTTTTGTCAACAACTTCGCATGTGACTATGAACGGTCATAAAAATAAAAAAGTATCGATCGCAAAACATTGTTCGCCCACACAATTCACTCTTATGAAATATTTTGACTTCTACTAAGATATTAAGTTACGTTATAACATCTTGATAAAAATCAAGAGACGTGTGAAGGCTTAGTTAGCTAATAATATCGGTCCTAAGCAAACGGTGTGAATGTTCCGCAAATACAGGGTGGAACAAATACACTGGCATGAGAGCCGGCGTTACCCAGTGTTGTGACACTGTACAAACAGAGCACTGAGATAGTCCCTCGACAACTATTTAGTAATAGTTCGACCACTAGAATCTCTTTTTTTTTTTTAAATATGACTATAGAAGTGGGGTCATAAAAATTTGTTATTTTAATTGTAGATCTCTAGACATTTAAAGTGAATGCTCTAAACTCTGGCCAAACATTAATTAGTCTACAAGGTAGAGAGAAGCTCGTGCTCCACCCATGACGATGAGTGTCCAGGAGTGGGCAAGTCACCGTATGATATGACAATTACTAATTTAAAAAACATTCAAAATCAAAATAAGACATGATTGCAAAATAATTAGCTGCGTTGGTCAAATGTACAATACAGTACTTATATAATCGATTAATGATATTTTATTTTGATTGCATTTTTCGATAAACTTATCTCTATGTTGACCATACAATAACACGATTAAATGGCAGCATAAGGTAAGCAGTTTAAAAGTGGTGCATAGCAGCGCGGTGCGCGAGTCGCGGCCGCCGGCAGGTGGCTTAAATTACCGCATTTGTTACACGTTTACACGAAACTGTATCAATATTTCATGCGGATTTACACGGCTATCGCGAGGGCTTGCATTTTGCCATTCTAAAATAACGACTCGATACATATTGCGCCAGTGTACCAATAACGAGAAAAAAAATGCATGTTTACTATAAACAGTTCGTATGACCATAAAGATTCTCGTTAGTCTTTGCCCGTAAATACAAATTTAAATAGTTCAACTTACCGGTAGAGTAGTTCGCACCGCTTTTCTTTCTAAATATGGAGTTGGATATAAGAGTAGTTTTTGACAAAGTCGTTTGAAAGATGTATGTACATCTGTACTTATTCCTTTCGAGTCAAATATGTTTCGCCCAAAAAGATGACAGTTTACCAATAGTTTACTTTTTTTAGATCCTTTTGTAGGAAAGATGTTGGACAATTAATGGGAAGTGTAGGAATTGTTAATAGTCAATTATCCTCTGAATTAAAAATATTGGTGCTGCACATAGTTATTAAAGTATTGTTTTGGCATTATTACCTACTAAGCAAAACATTTTTAACCCTTGTGGTTTTATTTATTTAAATTCAACTTACTCTGAAGACTAAAGCGCTTATTCGGAAAATGTAAAGCCATCGAAACTTATCCCCGCAAACTATTATTTCAATAAGACTGCAACAGTGAATCCCCACAATGACAACTCACTCGAATGTAAACGCGAACTATTTCCATAAGAAAGGCATTGCGAAAGTTTTTCAATTTTCAAGTGACGCAGGTATGATGGAGAACTTTGGCTTCGGACGCAAGACGCCACCACTCGCCATGCAGACGCGGTTTGATCAAATCCACAAAACTAGTCGAAGCCTTTCACAAACGCATTTTGAATTCATAAACTTCAAATTAAATTTTACAATAAAAATAGACTTAATTCCGGTTCTAAGGCGGTCTCTTTCTATACAGATTATAAGAATCAGTCAAGGGAAAGGCTTGTAAATCTTTTATGCGATGGGCTAGCAAACTATCTCTCAATTTCATCAGTAAACTATGGAGGTCAGGATCATAGTCTTGTGACTAGGCTTTGTCTTTCCCGTAAGATATAAGTCGAAATGTATAGTTATGTTAAATTTAATTATAAAATATACTAAGAACGAAAAGATTTTATTTAAGAATCGCATATCACAAATATTCGTGTTAGTTATCTTATAAGGCAGTTTTACTTGAGCCTGCAGCTAAATACTAAAATAGCTACATGATCGTTAAATATAAAATAGTATTGACATATTTGGTTTTTCCAGCTCAGTCAATTAAATAGATATTGTTTAGTCTAGCAATCGGTCAATGATACCGCAATACAAAGTATATTGCGGTATCATACCTCATTTTCATTAAGGAGTGGACGATTTTATTTTAACTAAGTGCTATTTTATAAAGAAAATAATAAAAGACGAGTCGTACGTCTGGCTCCGGGGAGGGCTACATTATGCAGCATCACGGCGGGATCACGAGGATTGTTTCCTAAAACAGGATTGAGTGAGAGCAGTGCCTGAATTAAACGGGAACACATCACGATACCTACCCATAATAAAAGATATATACGGTACAGAGGTCGGATAATTGTTTATTTCTCTAAAATACTTGGTTCACGGGCAAACATTCTTCGTGAGATAATTTCGCATTGTGCAAATAAAAATTCATTTAAGATATTTTGTCTTTCTTTAATTTACATAGTAGGTAGAGTCATAAGAAGTTTCAGAGTAAACTGGCAAAGAAGATTGGTAAATCCGACAGACTATATAGTGATATTATAAGAGTTTAAATTTTTATTCTTGAAGTAATAATTGTATAAAAAAAATAGAAACAAAGATTACAGCACAGCATCCACTCATAATTTAATGAAATTCTCATAGAGATTTAGTAATGTAACCCTATAACCTATGTAAGTATATTTTCACTACAATAAACTTTGATGGAGTGATTTGACACAGACAAAAGGTTGTCCCATGGCTTCACTTGATAACAAACAAATTTGAAAGAGCCAAGATAGAAAAAAAGTCACAGGATCCTTTATTCTCCCATACTTATCTTAAAAGTGCCAGCGTGCTGTCCCCGGAGGGTTACATTTATCAGCTCAATAAAACTTCCCTGAAAACATTCGGTGACATCCAATATGATTTCATCGCCTTATCCAAAAGGCCCCAAAGACAAGTATCATGAAATATTCTGGTATATTACACGACCTCGCTTTGTTATGGACAGATGTAAACTTTTATGATATGCATTGAAATTCGCTCTTCGTTGCTAGACATTGGTGTTATATGACCATCAAGTATTAAAAACAAGTAGAGTGAAGACCATATGAAGGAAGAATACCTGTTTTGAATCTTATCGGTGTTCATATAAAATTTAATCATACCATTAAAAGATATTTAAAATAAAGGAAACTCATATAAAAAATAAATATATACGTTTACATAATACATTTAAGTTATTTTTTACCTACGCCTAAACTTCCAGACTGTGTCTTTTAGAAAAGAAAGGAAATTCAAACTTGCTGGAAAAATACGCATACCTTATAGATATTTGATAGAAGAGACATTACAGACATAACAATGCTGAACCTATGAATTATTGACAGTTTACAATTTCAAACCCCTAAATTGCGACTGTGAAGGCAAAATATAAATACTCGAACATGTTTGAACACACTGAAACCGATATACGAGTAAATGGGCATCAAAGATACGACACATAAAATGGCGATCGGCAGAAAAACCTTTCGATTTTGTTATTTTAAACAAACTAAAGTTATATTTGAAATTCAGTAACTACAACTGTCACATCTCAATCGATTCATATAAATTCGTTTATGACTACTTTAAGTTGGTGACGTTATGACAAAGGTTTGACTCGGGACGTTTTGTTTTCAATTATTATATTTGTGCGATACCAGCTTCCACCTGTATCTACATTCTACATGTTTTAAAAATTTTAACACAATAAATTTTTAAGTGTCAAATAAAACATATGAAAAAACATAGAAAAAAGTACATTCTTGCATATAAAAAGTAAGGAATGAGAAAAGGAAGGGAAATACATTTCCGCTAAAAATCCTTCCTTTTCCTAGACAATTGACATAAACATCAATAAATCAACAATTGAATCCAGTTAAATTCTTGATAATATAAAAATGTTTGCATAATGTGTAAGTAACAAAACGAAATATAAATTCCCAGAGAAACATCAGCGTTCTAACCAAAGGATGTTGTTAACAAGGTCGCATAAACGTTAAATATTAACAGGTCTGTATGAAGGTGTCAGTTAATGACACGTTAACGTTAACTAGAATTTGTAATAGAGGGGAGCCCAGCTGTATCCAGAGCATTCCCGAGTTATGTCCCGCGCGAGACAGGCGCCTGATTAAAAATGCAGTATTTCAAAACGAGGTGGATTCAGCACCGGCGTCGCTGGCGCACCATGCTGCCAGTGTTATTGTGACGCTCCAGCCGGGAGCTTGTCCCCGCTAATTCGCGATGCATTTCCAATCATCGATTATTAACATCATTAAGTAAAAAGTAGTTTAACTATGTGATTCTGTGGAACACTCAGTGATAATATCAAGCAGGGATAAATAGTAAATATTTAGTTGTGTAATTGCTGCATGCTAATGATCTCTCTTCCAGCTACACTAGTGGGTGTCATTCATTCATTTACCCAGTTTGTAAATTGGACCGAAGGCCTGTGCGATCTCTTTATTTTTAAACCAACGCCATCAGATCGATCGTCGTACCTACTGACATTCATAAAACAGAAACGCGGCCAGCGAGAGACAGGAACGCTGCAAACGTCGGTATTTTATTTACGTGGAGAGCACAACGATACCCGTTTCGCTTCTATTTTCGCACTATATCGTTTATTATGAGGGCCGACGGCGTGGCATGGGCACACTGAGGGAGTCGCGCAGGCCACTCCACTGCCTGATATTATATTCTGGAGCACGTCGCCTCGCCTCGCGCTAGATATTTCGAGTGTTGCTTCTACCACCTATGAATTTATCTAGTCTCAGTCATAGAACACGCCGGGCGCAGCCGCCCGCATCGTTAAATTAATCTTTAAAAGGATTAAAATTAAAAGTACTCTACCAAGGCGACGCGTCACAGGTGTATTTAATGTTTGAGGGATTTAATCTTCAGCTCTATTAATTCAAATATTTAATTCTTGGTATTTCAAAAATCGCGAATACTGCTGTAATAATATATTCATCAAAATATAACTAATATAGAAGGTAATTATTAAAATACAAGCACTGAAATGAGTGGACACGAAATTAAGCATGCACATTTAATATGATTTAA
This sequence comes from Amyelois transitella, assembly GCF_032362555.1. Taxonomy (NCBI): domain Eukaryota; kingdom Metazoa; phylum Arthropoda; class Insecta; order Lepidoptera; family Pyralidae; genus Amyelois; species Amyelois transitella. The sequence continues at coordinate 5,223,493 of NC_083509.1, forward strand.
TATGTGTTAATTAGTTTTTCTACTCACGTTTGTTAGTTAAATATAGAATAATTTAGTTGATTAGATTTTAGTATTGCCAATGCACTGTGAGTTCTAATGACATACACATACACATACACACGATCACGTCTACATCCCTTGCGGGGTAGACAGAGCCAACAGTCTTGAAAAGACTGAATGGCCACGTTCAGCTATTTGGCTTAATGATAGAACCGAGATTCAAATAGTGACAGGTTGCTAGCCCATCGCCTAAAAGAGGAATCCTAAGTTTATAAGCCTATCCCTTAGTCGCCTTTTACGACATCCATGGGAAAGAGATGGAGTGGTCCTATTCTTTTTTGTAATAGTGCCGGGAACCACACGGCACTAATGACAAATTAATAAAAAATGGATTAAGTATGAGTGTACGACGACATATATGACAGACCACGCACTATAACACTTAATACTTCACATTTGTTGGCCATAAATAAAAATATATTAAAATGTAAACTTATTACTTATAGTTTGAATTTCCCCTTAGCCACAATATAGCCTGATTTTTACTTACGGCTCTAAGTATAGCCTATTGTGTCCACGTGAAAGGCTAAAGTTACCTAGGTAGCTCTCACAGAATAGAGTCTGGCTTGTCTATCTTGTTAAATACAAACGTTTTAGGACGGAATACCAGTTTATCTAAAAAAGAAACAAAAAATTTAGATTCCAGAAATAACTCTAAAATAGCCAGAGTTCGTTGAACCACAAAGTAAATTTATTGGTCGCGTCACACGATTTATCACTTTATTTGCTAATTTTGTCCGAGTTACTAGACTTCCTCACCAATGCACTTTGAATTCATTACATTTGGTTTCTATTTTGAGAGAAGGTCCTATTGTATTTATCTTAGCATAAACTTTCAAATTCGATCTAATGTGATACGTAAATATTATTTGCATTTTAAGATATTTCAGCACATTCCAACCTGTAAAACCATAACAAATGACGAACGATGGATTTGTTGCCAACTGCAAAAGTTTTGTTGTTTATTGTTAAGTAATGTTTCTATTTTGATTGCGATTGTCACTAAAACAAAAATAATAATATGGTGCCACAATTATTTAATATACAAAAGTTTAACGAACATTCATTTCCAGTTTGCAGCAATGGAAAGCACTGTTAGCATACTCACGAATACATATTGATACTTAATTAATTCTAAAATCCGCAAGAATAAATTAGCTACACTAAATTAGATCTTAGCATTACTAGTTTATAATGCCAAGCAATATTATAAATGAGAAAGCAAGTTTATTTGTTTGTTTGCTGTCTCTTCATGCGTTACGAGTATCTACAGAACCAATCTTCTTGAAATTTTGCGTATATATAATTGATAGTCTGGAGATGGACATAGGTTACTTTTCATCCCGATTAAAAGTAGGTACATGATGATTTCATGATGATCAACTTTTACCGGGGTAAAAACTATACGGCGCAAAATTAGTGTGTATAGGTCGCATTAAATAAAATATTTTTCACTTTTGACAAACAACAATATTGTCTCTCGGTCCAGCTCGCATGAATATAGCTTAAATAACGTTAAATATTTAAGACAGGAGTATGAAACGTCGGGTTAATAACATTATTATAAACGATAACGCCTGTACGTTTCGGCAACAGCAAAACAGTATTTCATCGTATGTGACTGTGACATTGTTATGAACGCCATTCTGCCTATTTAATGGGTATTTTTGAAAAGCCCTGTGTTATATTCATTAGTGATGCTCGTTCTCGTTGTCGCTGGCATAAAATAAGCAGAGAACAGAATAAACTAGAAGGAGAGCTTCCTCCAGGAATAACGTTAATTATACCATGCTAAAATGAAGAATGAATAATATTTAAATAAACTTTTATACTACGTTATTGACATGGACCATTTTCAAATATAAGAAAATATGAATAATTACATTGAAAATAAAACAACAGGAGTATGATTGGGTTATTAAGGAAAAATCATCAAATCACAAATGTTTTCATTAAATGTTCTTGTCCAACAAATAAATTGTTTTTTAACCCCCACTTTTATTATACACCTATAAGTTCTATCACTTTTCTTCATATTTGAATACATATTACAAATGATTTACTCTTCTTCCCTTTCCTTATTCTATACCCCGTTCATTAGTGCACTACACTGCGCTTTATCCGTTAGTTTTGTCTCGCTCTTGCCCTGTTTTTATTCAATTACATTACATGCCAATTAATTGGAAAATCATATTGGAAAATTCCAATGCGTACTCAACATTTTTATACTTCAATCCTGTCGTGTTCCTACGTAATATTTTGACTGAAATATTACAAAAATACGTAATTGTAATAAATTAATGGACAGATTTAAGCTTTTGAGTTTTTCATTTTAAAAACAAATGACTAATTCATATATCTTCCTGCAAAATTTACTATATAATAAAACGCGTTTGATGCTGAAAACAAGCGTATCTTGGGGTACAATTGTAACATTATTCCGCTATAAAACACAAGAAACATTTGTTACAAGTGCACGTATCGCGAATCTAAGCTAGATAGCATCCGAGGTTGCAGGCCCCTGGGCGCTAGCGTGTGGCGGCCAACATCTTAAAGCTATCGGTTTTACATAAGTCTTTCTTTGTTGTTTAAAGCCACGGACAAAGGTAAAACGTCCGATATTATCAAAAACTTTTATTCGCTCGAATATCATATTTCTTTGTCGTCTGGATGGGACTTTGTAAATCGTTACTTTCTTACTATAAGTTAACGTTTGATAATATTTTTTTTGGGATTTCTTCAATTTAATGCAGTTTGATAAGATAGTCTATATGATGTAAGAATTTTTTTATCTAAAACTAATATGACGCCCTGTCGATAACACATCGTCGATAGACAAGAGTTTAATTAAAAACTTTGAGTAATTGCTATTTTTATTTACAGGAATATATTTTTATAAAGCAATGAGCGTCGAGGATACGTCTGCAAGTACGGGTATTATACATGGATGGGGTTGTACTCCCACGGGAGACCCGCCGCCCGCCGCAGTCTCTTCTACGGAAACAAATGCCTCCAAGTGTGTCCCAACAGTTTTGTTAAGAGGATGGAGAAGAACTGCTTTATATGCCATCATAGTTTTCCTCATGATATTAGTATTCTTAAACATAGCACTAACGCTTTGGATAATAGGCACGTTGAAATTGAGCACGGTAAGTTTTACCGCGAGCGTTCAATATACATTTCGTTTATCTTTGCACACCCACTACCCAAGAGTCAGTTATTCAAGTAAACAAGAAGATACCGCTCTCGTCTGTCCCTAATACCAACAATAACAATGGTACATGTATATCATCACGTCTATATCCCTTGCGGGGTAGACAGAGCCAACTGTCTTGAAAAGACTGAAAGGCCACATTCAGCTGTTTGGCTTAATGATAAAATTGAGATTCAAATAGTGACAGGTTGCTAGCCCATCGCCTAAAAGAATAATCCCAAGTTTATAAGCCAATCCCTTAGTCGCCTTTTACGACATCCATGGGAACGAGATGGAGTATACCATTATTTTTTCTATTGGCACCGGAAACCACATAATAATGGTAAAAACCTAAATACCTAGGCAATCTAGCCCATCGTTTGTTGCAAAGTGCTGACTCATTTAGTTACTTTTTAAGAAATACACGGGAATTGTACTCTTACTCGTATACACAAAGGTACAACACTCAAAGATTATAATTTTATTTATATTTTTCAGAAAGGAATTGGGCCAATAAAAATAATGAACAATGGTATCCAGTTTGAAGGACAGGCGTGGATGGCGGACCAACTGATAGCATCCACAATCAGCTCACAGACGAGCCAACCTATCACGTTGCATTCCTATCGAAACTTTTCAGTACTGGTGTCCGATCCCAAACATATGGAATTTGCGAAACTTGTAATAAGTTAGTTTTATTTTCATTATGAAATTACTGTTAGTCAAAGTAAGACTTTGTCATTGTAGTAACAAGCTTAGCATACATCAAATACGCCGAGGTCTTTCCCCGAGGAGTAAGCATACTTCTTCCACAACGTACATGAAACGACAACTTAACCAGCAATGTTCTATGTCGATTTCTGCTATGAAAATATTTAAGTTTTTCTTTTTCAGGACGAGACAGCATAGAATGTAATGGTCGCAATTTCGACGTTCGCGATGGCCGAGGGAACAGCATTTTCTACGCTTCACGGGACGAAGTGAGGGTGTTTGCTGACTCCCTGGCGGTAAACGGTGAAGGGGGGATCACGGTGCCATCAGCTGTGCAGGCGCCCTTGGTGCGAGCGCCCCCTGGGTCCGACCTACAGTGAGTTTTTCTTGAACACTCCAGTTTATGTTATATATAAAATTTATGATGAATAGAAATACTCACATACCCCTATAGTCTTATCTTTTGATTATAAAGAATAAGAGAAAATGCTGGTTATAATAATACAGCGCAAACTTATAGTCTCTTGTTTTGCCATTTACTCGTATGTCAATTAAAACATTTTTCATTTAACCAGTGAAATATTCATAAATACCGGTAATTTTTTCGATATACGGAAACATAATCTTTTGAAATGAAGTTACGGTATCTCAATTTATGGCATGTATTATTTTAGATTGGAGTCATTAACAAGGCAGTTATACTTGAAAGCGCCTCAGTTAATAAAATTTGATAGTAGAGCGGGCAGCATAGACATAACTTCACACAGCGATGTGAAATTAAACTCTGTCGTTGGAGCGGTAAGTTTATTTCATTTTATATTAACATCCGCTTTATTTTGTTTAAATGCTCTTTAATTTAAAAGTTTCTTTTTATAAGTTTATAGCTCTTTTCTTTTTTATTTTACGTACCTTTCTATTAATCCTGAATGGCTAAAAAGTCTACTTTAAAAATTGTCAATTAATAACGATTACGGTAATTTTGAAGAAAATATAAATAAAATGTCTTTCAGATAAAAATCGATGCCGCCAACATTATAATAAGTAACATGACAATAGGAACGGTTACAAAAAAGCAGGAAGGCAAAGCACAAAAGAATATTTGGGCCAAAAAGGTATATCAGTTGTGCGCATGCGACTCTGGCAAACTCTTCCTCGCTGCGCCTGACGCCCTCTGCGAGAGTCCTGACGAAGAACTGTGTCGATGATGAACCCTTTTAATTCTATTTAAAGAAATTTCAGCACTGATATCATTAGTATATTAAGCTCACTTTGGTGCCAAATTAGGAAAATAAATAAATTAAAGAATAAAGTTATTTCACAATAAAATCAGTTATTCTCTGTGTTCAGTGGTTTTCGCTATTGTGATAACATAATCATTCTTTATTTCGTTGAAGAAAAAATTTATAAATTGGGTTACTCTCTTTTACGAATATCGTAGATTTTATTCGAATGCTTCCAAAACATGAGCATCGTGGCCACTATACGATCTTCTGTAGAAAAAAAAAATCTGTTTTATTGTTATTTATCTGATAAATTATTAAAAACTTCTATTTAATTGATATCACTGTTGATAAGAAGTGTACTTTTATTGATATTGAGAGTAAATTTCAAAACAATACGTTTAAGTTTATTCTACTTACAACCAAATTATAAATTATTCTGTTCAATTTTATTGTGATCATGTAGAAATAATAAATCAAAGCCTAATTAATAAGTTATATAATCTCATCACAGTATTTTTCAAAGCAAACTTACCATATGATTCAATATATTCTTGAAAATGATATGATGAATAGTCATAAAAAAATTATTATAAAGTGGTAATTTTTTAAGAATAAGAACATATTTCGTCAGAAAAGCTTTACTTTGATAATTATAATTCTACATAGTCATTAATATTTATTTCTGTTATTCAGTTTTTTTTATGGCTAATTCCAAATTCTTTGATTTCAGTGATTAGAATAAATTGTCAAATCCTAAGTAAAGTGCTAATAAGTGCAACTAGCTTAAATCTGGCCTTTTTATAATTTCGTTCTAAATTTCAAACTAATCTTTTCTGAATGAGTAAATGACTTATGTATTTATAACATTTATTCTTGTTGTAGTAAATAAAATGTTAAAACATTAAAAGGCGTGTAACTAGAAGTTTTATTCGACTGATCTTTGTGAGGTTTTTACTGGCGGATGCGGCTCTCGCAATCAATCTTGGTGTAACCTCAGGTCGTGACCCCTGACCAGTGTTACCAGTGGAAGGCACCTTGATTGAAACCACTACAAGTATTTTGTTGCCAGTTTTTTCACTAACCAACTAGTAAAGCCTGTGAAAAAGGAGTGAAATATAAAAATGTTTTTACTATAATTATATGCTTTTGTGCCGGTGTTGGTCTATGCGCATCTTCCCTTAAAACGGGCCTGCTCAAATAATTATGGTGAAAACAATTCTCTATTACATGAGAATGGTTTACAAGTTGGTAAGCGTTTTTTTTTATCTATAATTTTAATAATTTTATGCTTTAATTTATAAAAGCTTGATTTTGTCATCATCATCCTCTTGACGTTTGTCTCAGTGGCAGTGGCGGTGTAATTTTTTTTCTTAGGAAGGATCCTAAGAAAAAAATTACACCGTAGCGGGTAAATACTACTCTCGGTAGTAGGTAGATCTGATCTCCTGGACCATGTTAAAATAATATGGGAAACTAACTCATCTTCAAAAAGAATTTAAGAAAAGTTTTTTTTTAGTAAGTAGTGAAGTTCAGTTGTTCCACCAATGAAAATCGCTTATTTCTTAGGTAGTCTCTTATCCACGACGATAAGAGAGATCATATTATAATTAACCAGGAACCACACGGGAATAATTATAGTTAAGATTTTTATAAGACTAATCTTTTTTAGTGTCCCACTCACGACCGAAGCTCTTCACAATCAATCTTGGTGGTTGTGACCGCTAACCAGCACTGCCAGTGCATGTCACCCTAATTGAAACCGCTGAGAGTATGTTTTGTAGCATTTTTTGTTGCTAAAAAAAGTATTTACTTGATAACTTTTATATATCAAAAAATTGCATGGGTACAAAGAAAATATTGAATTGAATCGGTAATATTATGATAGTTTTACATAAATTATTGTAATAAAAGAAAATAATAATTCATACTAAAATTCAAAGAAAAATTGTTTATTTTTATATATGGTAGGTATAAATGGTTCATTTATTCACATAGCAAACATTTTCTTTTCTTTCATGCCGCGTAAAACATCAACGACTCTATTTATTTGCTAACCCTTTTACTTACGATCAACCAAGACAATCGTCTAAAAAATATAAAGTATAAAAACTTTACATTTAAAGTTCAATGAAGATAGAATATACTAAAAAATAATAATATACAGAAAAATATACTAAATAGCTTAAGAAAAAGTAAAGCTGTTAAATAAAATAAATTAATCTAAATAACACATTGATTCTGTACAAGAAATAGATAGGTACCAAGAATCGATCTTCGCTTAGAAATCCATTGGGCGTTATCTAAATAAAGTTATTTCGTATTCTAAAACCTCCTCAGCTGGCCTGCACAAAAATGTCCAGTGAGGAGTTGGACGACTCGTCCCCATTATGCAGATGAGGGCACAGGTGCAGGTTATGTGGCTGAGCCGTACAGTATAAAAACTTCCATGAACAAAACGACCCTCACTATTTCTAAGTGATATACATCGCCTATTTGGTACAAAATCAATGTCAAGAACAGTTAGATTACTGAAAATTAACAGAAACTGAACATCACTGAACAATTACATGTAGATAACAATGAATCATCATAGTAACTTACTTTTTAGATCACCAATATGCTTTTGGTACTACTCTACAAGTACATCGACTATCAGGTTATAAAATCACATACCATTATAAATTCAGCTCAATCATTCATGTAAATTACATAGTAGCGTGAAATTATGAACATCAATAAATAGTGAGCGGCGATCTATTTCAGCTAATTATACCACCAGTATCCTAACATAAACTCCGCGAGTTAAGTGCAAAGCATCAGATAGTGATAAATTGGGACATTTTGTTGTTCTCGCATGACAAATTCGGTTGTTAAAGCCACCTGCCGGCAATACCTGTCTGCGCTAGTGTTCGCAAAATGTACCCACAGTGTAGTAGTCTCATCAATTATTTATTATTTTATCAGATATTAATTTGTCTTTTAAAGATGTTATAATTCACATTAAATATCACAGATTATCGAAACTCGATGTAAATTAATACTTGTAGGTTATCTACATTACGTTTGACGACAATAAAGAGATCATAATTCTTATTTATTTTCTTTAAGCGTAACTCACTCAAATCACTGAGTATCGGAATCTTACCCACTTCAATCATTTGATTCGTAAGATTTGTTGGTGCGTTTGGAAATAATAATACTGATTCACGCTTTATTTTGGAATCATTCATATTGAGAGATCTAAGATTCTTCACCTATAATAATAACCTGCTTACTTATTTCCGTTAATAGTATCTTATTCAGCTTCGCTGCTGGAGGAATTTTAAGAAATAATAGAAAACTACATTAATCCTGAAAGTTTCTATTTGTTTAACTAGCATAAACATTAATATAACTTTCTACAGCTACAATAACGTACGAACATAATGTTTTGTAACAACAAAAATAAAGATAATTTGCACAAGCGAATAATTTCAGCCTTTATATAAGGAACACAATGAGCGGAATGTAATTTTAATTTTATTCTTACAAGTTTCCCTCACCTGCCGCCGTGCGCTTTATCATAATCACGGCGGCGTGATAATCCCGCGCGACCACGAATGAAGAGAAAACGACACACGGATTATTTTTTCATGTTTTATCCTTATCAAACATTTTAACACGCTGCTTGAAATATTCGTACTCATTATTTTGTAATTTTACTAGTATTGCGTTATTTTAATAATGATTTTTGTTTAATATTCAAAAGAGATTAATAAAGCTGCGCTCAGATTTTTGAAGTTCATGTTTATCTAATCAAATGTCAAAAACAAAATAATTTATAAATTTGTCCTATCCAAACCTGACTGCGGCTGTAAATGTGTATCGTCTACTGTGTAACGTAGGCTCTTCCTTGTGTCAAAGTTTTTAAAATCAAAACAATTAAGGAATCTCATTATTCTTTACCTAGTTTCATTAATATTGTAGGATCAACCTAATGTTTTCGTAATTAGAATCAACAAATAACGGTATGAACAATAAATCACTTACAAGACGTCAATCAAATACAATTTTTCCGGTTGTTGTTTAGAAAAATGTCTATCAGTCTTACTTAGTAAAATTACTTTGAGAAGTTTGTTTACTGTGAAGGAAAGGACGGCTCAGGTGACGGTAACAGTGGACAAGTTATTTTATGATAAAATGTTAATTTTTTACAAAATACTTAATTCACTTGAGAGTTATAGTTAGTTAATGTGGATGAAGCGAAGGAAGTATGCAGAGATCGTGGCAAGTGGAAAGAGGTAGTCTCTGCCTACCACTCCGGGAAAGAGGCGTGATTTTATGTATGTATGTATGTATACTTAATTCAATCTTTTAATATATTGGTATTGTAAGACAAGTTGACACTTGCTTTGTCGGCATTAAACGCCAATCCCCGTTTGTGAACCTGCCGAGTTGCCTGTTATTGTGGAATGTTTCACCTGCAAGCCTGCAATCCCAACAAGTAATAACATTTACACGAGGAAAACTCAAACGTCGAACTATTTGCACATTTGTCCTGAAATGGAATTCCTTTGTTACGCGATTTATAAATATTGTATGAATGATATGACAAAGAAAGCGGGGATACAATTTTGACTATGTAAATGTTGTGATGTATTGAAAAAGCTGTAAAACAGAATAAACTTGGGATCTACAAAGTGAGCGAGTGAAACGGAACTATATATCGCGAGAGCGGAAACTCGTAAATGTTTCAAATTAATCAGGGCAAGACTACAATCGGCTCATTTGCATTTATACGAGACTGCGCGCTCGGTCAAACCGCATCAATTCCTAAATGGGTATAGACCACGCTGCCTGGAATCAAAGTCATCTTCTACACAATGCCATCCATAATAATTTTTTTATAAACTTTTCTCATTCTCGTTAATATGTTATGTAAATTCTTTTATACCTTTCATTATATTTCATGCTTAGTTGAATGAAATACAACAACAACAATTAGTACCTTATTTAAATTTTATCCTTATAAGTAAAACAAGTACTACTACAAATACTTCGAACTCGTTATCTTGTATTCATGCTCATTCACATTATTCTTTAACGATATAAAATATTTTCAATTAACTATTGAACTTATGTATTTAATTAATATGCCGCATAAGATTTTCTTTATTTTTTTTAATGGGATAATGAGAGGTCAAACGCACTCAAATTATTATAAAAAAGAAAGAGTCATCTTTTACGAATTACTATTATTAATAAATAACTATTATTATCTTGTTTCTATGTAATATATAGACAGCCTCTGTGGCGCAGTGATAATACGCTTGTCTGTGACACAAGAGGTCCCGGGTTCGAATCCCGGTCAGGGCATGATGAGAAACGAACTTTCTCTGATTGGTCTGGGTCTTGGATGTTTATCTATATACGTATTTATTATAAAATATAGTACCGTTGAGTTGGTATCTCGTAACACAAGTTTTAAACTTACTTCGAGGCTAACTCAATCTGTGTCTTTTGTCCTGTATAATATATTTTTTTTATTTATCTAGGTTAGTTCAAATTTATTTTTACTTATTGATACAACACATAACAAAGAAAGTCAGACGATAGTCGCTAGATATGTGTATGAAGGTAATATATCTAAGTCAACATATCGCTTGCATGTCAAGTTAACACGGTTGATCTATATAATTTGATACGGGAAGCCACTTCCCACAATAGTGATTAGATAATCTCTTAATAGCTCCCAGCTAGACTAGTTACCTGCAGCTGCCTATCTCGATTTCAAGTTTAATTGGCCGCGAATCACTATCTCAAGTAACAACTCCTATAATACAATCGTTAACGTAAAAAGTGATTCTAAGGGAAATAAATATTGCAATTTGTCAATAAAAAAGAAGCTGGAAAAGAAATAATTATGTGAATTGTTTTAGCTTTATGCCAGGTAATAATGTAATACCCGTAGACTTATTTTTCGATAAGATACTTTATGTTAACGATACAGCCATTATTCTGTTAGGCTCTATTTAATTTTTAGGTATTTATTCAAAACTTTACTACATACTTACTAAAAAGGCAAGCGATCAGATTCAAACGACTCCAATTCGTCACGGTCTTGTTACGCCGAACACTTATTGAAACTGCTCTTAAGTGTTGTCCTTTTATGTAGGTACTCCATAAATGTTTGATAGGGCCATCTCGGGAAATCTCTGTCTCCATTCGCAGAGGGTCTGCAGTCAAATAAAACTGGAATCCCAAATATTATTCCGCGACATTTTCCCTGTTCCTTCGATGTGAACTTTTATTTTTATGCTCTTACGAATTCTTATCACAAGAGAAACACACTCTCGGAAAGCTTCTGACATACAGGCTTAAATCCTTTACCCCGACGAAAGTACTTTGGCTGAGATAACGTGTTCAGTCATCTCCGTAATACTAATAGTAAATCTGTTTTACAGAATCCTTCTATTTTTCTCTGTATTTGCACATCTACGATCACAGTACTCTTTTATTTTTTAAATATGCATAATCCAGTTGAAAGTTGTGGGAATATTAAAAAAACACCTATGATATTCTTGAAGGGCTTTTTCATCTCTGTCCCAAATTTCGTCATAATCGTTTATAATATATACTATTTAGCATGATATCAGCAACATTAAGAATGATTTTCATATTTTAAAGTTATGTAGCCTAAAATAACCAAATAAAACTGGACAAGTGGCCTTGGATAGGAACCGTTTGCTTTTCATTGAAGAAGGCAGCACTTTACTACTATCGTACCTGCACTATTTATATTGCAACAGTTTTACACTACGTACTACAATGACTTAGTACAACATAAAAGGTAGATGTGGTAGACATACCTATTACAGATTTGGTATTATTTTCATCTGCGTTTGCTTTTTATTAGATTCTCCGTTATCTCAATGCCATCATTAAGTCATACAGCTGAAATTGGCCTGAGTCTTTTCAAGACTGTTGGCTATATCTACCCCGCATAACGTGATTATATTAATACTCATAAAAAAAACTTCCCATAAAAACTCATAAAAACAAAAAATCAACGGTCCATTTTTTGAGGAATTTCCAGCAGACATACATATGTTTTTGACGTCGTCTACCTCATATTAGTATGCCATGCCACAATAACCGAAGTCGAATCACAAAAGATTTCCGGAACGCGACTTGCACAAGGGATGAAAGCCAACATTGTGTAATCAGAAGGGTCGCAATCTCACCTCACCCCGCCCGCTGTGTCGAACACAGCTTCATCAACAAGGGCTCTTTCCACTCATTGTTAAATTCCGTTAAACTAATCTTACCCTATTCTTGAATGACATGAGTCAACTAATTTAGAGTCTTGGATGCTTATCTATATGTGTACTTATTACAAAATATAGTATCGTTGGGTTAGTATCTCGGAACACAAGTTCGAACTTACTTCGAGGCTAACTCAATTTGTGTAATTTGTCGTATTATATATAGTAGTGGTCGTATATATCAATTTATTTATTCATTCATTCATGTATTTATAATTATTTATTATTTACTTTAAGAAGTTTGGTTTTACGACCGTTAGATATATCTAATTTTGGAAAATCTATTGTTATTGTACGAACGAAGTAACAAACGAATAGGCAAATTAGTATGTAGTTCGTTAAATTTAAATTGTTAATTTATTTGCCTATTTTAAAAAGTTATAAAAAAGCGTAACATTAAAATAAACAATTTTATTTAACTTATTTTTCTTAACGGCCAGTGAGCTTTACAGTGCCTATAAAATAACTTCATTAATTTCTCCTATTACCAATTTTACTAAATATCTTTGTCAAAGTGGAATTGAAGAAGTACCTAAAGGCGTAGGCACCAACTACATCATTGTTTTAAAATTATTCTTACTTGTAATGCTTACAAATTCTATTTAAATATATGTATATCTATCTTCTATTAAGATAACCACCAGTGTAGGTATGTGACTTAATTTCCTCAAAATACGCTCGTCATTAGTACATGTCAAGAATAACGAGAACGCATGGACGAATGTCACGATACGATGCGCTGACAAAATATTTATATCTCACCATCACGAGTTCCCATCAAATCGTACCAAGGAATACCGAATAAATATTCATGTTGTTATATTTCTTCACGTATGTTTGCTCTATCGAATATTTGTGCAAATGCCTTGATGGGTAAAGGCGCGACTTACGACACAATATTGCGGGAGACGTTCATGCCACACTGCGCACACTTCAAGGAGCGCCGCAATAGTTTCGCGTTTGAATTTCTTGAACAAACGTTATTACTGCTCCAATGGTAAAATGTTCCACTGAAACAATTCACAATAGGGGAACTCCGATGTCAAAGGGAAAGAAGTCTGGCACACTTCGACTTACGAATTTAAACGCATCTATCCAAATGCGCAAAGATAAAGTTTTGGTGAAACATATTTCAGTAGAACAAATATTGTCATTTAACGGAAACGTTAAAATAAGTAGTAGTACTTATTACTTTTAAACTATTATCATTATTTATTTTGACATAATGTGTACTTACTTATAAATATTCTACTTATCCCTAAATATCTGCTTATAAAAACTTTGTCAATATTTTTTCAGGGCTCGTAAACATATGGTCTTATATCAGACTCCTCACCTATGTAAAAGCCAGCGTCTGAATTTAGATACAGACAATATCTACTTAAATAAATTGTAGGTACCTACAGGAGTTAACTTAAATTTACCCATAAAATAAATTAACGATTTGAACTCCATTGAATTGCAGTTTAAAACCTTAATGGAGCTAATTATACTGTGAATAAAGCTAAAGGAACGAGTTATAATATCTACCTATAATACAGCTGCGGGCAGTAATTAAGAATTCTAAATAACTCTTTGTGACTGCGTTAACTACCTAAGACGCATTTAAATTTTACTCGCTTTTACCTTGTTATATCTAGACACTCTGTTTAATATTATTATGTGACTTCTATTATCATAATATCAACTTTTAATAACGTAAACCAAAATAAAAAATATTGAAATTATCTAAAGCATTAATAAAAAAGTGGAAAACTTCACTTCAATAAGTTTGGAGCTGAATTTATAATCCTCTTCTTTAGCTCTTTTCAACTATTTTGGTGTAGACTTCATTCAAATTGTTTCATTTCAAAAATTCATCATATTGTACTGAACATTTGCATAGGATGAATATATATTTTTATAAATTTAAGTAGATAGTGTAGGCATTACTATTGTAATAACACTTTTTATTTTGTAGGACATTTCTTACTAAACATGTAAAATTATATTTTTTCGTATTTTTGTTAAAAATTATTAGACATTTTTGTAACACATACTCATCATATAAGTCTTGGTTTATGATACTTGCATAGATAAGAATTTATTAAAACCACAAAGGATTTTTTAATCTGGTTTTATAACTTTGCAGATTAATAATATCGCGCTTTGAATTTTTAATGAAGACGTGTTTCGTCCCAGTGGCAAATTATTATTTTTATCTATATTTTTTTCTAGTCAAATTCTTTTTTCAAGCTTTTAAAACTAAATAGAATGCATGCAATGCAAGATGTTGACACAACATTCCTTAGTTTCAAATATGATTGAAGGTTTCAAATCCAAAATAGCATTTCTTTTATCTTATGTATATAATTCCTATTTATGAATATTATGGCCAAAATATTAAGAATTGTGGCCAAATTGTGTAATAGCGAGGGAGACCTCGTAACGATATCCGTGGGCACGTAGCTAATGCGAAAAGGGCTCATTACATCGTGTTGACACCGACAAATGTCCTTTTACATATTCTCACTGAGATCCCGAAGATTGAGCCATGAAATTGAAAACGATCCCTTTGAAGAAATTTATTCAAGGCACGAACTGCTCTCCCACTCTGCGGAGGAGATTTGCTCGTTTATTTTTATGAAATTATTCAAGTAACACTCATTTTTTGTCATAGCTAGGTTTCAATAAAACATCTTTTTCATTAGTGTTTAAATTGTCCGGATATGTTAGTACCTACGCAAGTCGTATGATTGTTTGAATGCTTTTTCAAATACTCATAAAAATATTTTTATTTGTCATTCTCTTATAGCAATAAGTGTATTTTAGTAATTAGATAATACTAGCTGTTGCCCGCAACTTCGTCCGCGTAAATTTCGAATTTTTCGGTGTAAACTTATTTGCAGGCAAACTCATGCCTTGAGTTTATTCAAATGACTATAACTTTTTTTTTAGTGAACCGATTTTGATGAAACAAACTTTTAATTTTTTTCTGAGTTAAAACAAAGCAATTGGTGAAAGTTTTGAAAGGTGGAGATAAGCGTGATCATACATACATACAGACAGACAAAAAAAAAATTTGCCTTCTTTTATTTATTCTAAGTGTCCCTCTATCCATTTCAGTCAAAAATTCAAAGTGTACAGACAAATTATTTTTACCGTTTTATTATATGTATAAATATATTTCAGAAACGGAATTATTTTACTATAGACCCAAATATATATAAATCAATCAGATAAAACTCAACCCGTTGACACTCAACCTCATAAATTATTCAGCGCAAACTTTCGAAAAGAATTTCACGAACTTCACAACAGTAAAATCTGTGAAAAGTGCTCACAACTATTTTAAGCTTTAAACTTGCATTTAAGTTGAAAATGAATTATGAATCGGAATTGAAAAGATGTTTAAGTTGAACTCCCGAAGTTAGAACACTAGGACAAATCTCTATTATCTATTCACTGCTTTCTTAAGGATTGGGATCTTATAATAACCAATAGAAAGAATATAATGGAATAAAGAATTTTTAGTATAGCCGTTGAGTATTTTATGGACTAGACCTAGGTGTGCAATAAAGTAAATTTAAAATACTCATCTTCTTAGCGTGTCGACTCCATCAAATTATATTTGCGAAGACTTATAAATAAATAAATATAAACGGGACAGATTTCACACTTATATGTATGTCGCTACTCATTTGGAAAAACACTATTAAGTATTTATTGTCTAATCTACTTGTTTATTAGTTAGAACAGTTTATTTTTTGTTTACAGATCTTGTTTATCATAAGTGTGTAAATGTTAAAATAGATTCATTTGTCACACAATAAACTTGTTCATGTCCGCCGCTCAATTTATATGGCGAGTTGAACAACTTTTGTACTTTTTCACCCCGCTTGCCAACCACACGTTCTCTATTACTCGAAACTCCCGCTCTCCATTATCTCTGCGACCGTATTTGTTTTAAATTTCCTACCGTTTTTTTTCGTCCAAAATACGCATTGAGTTTCAGTGTATATTTAGTGCACTGACTGCGAAACAAAACTGTAGAACCGCGTTTTTCATTTTAAGCGACAAAAGTTAGTAAAACATTCCTTGTCGACTTTTTGTTATGAGAGTTCCGAAAATGTTCCGTAACAATAATTCGGAAGCACATTTCTTCCCGCCCTTTAACGTCATAACTGGCGCGTAATGACCTCATCGTATAAAGAAGCAAAAATATCGCGAACGCAATTCGTCATGTCATTATGCAAGGAAAGGGCGAACTTTACGAGTATAATAACGCGAGATGTCTGACTCGGTATGCCTCATGAATGGTGAAACGTTCTTTATTGTACCATGTTTTATGCGAACGATTAACCTTTTAATGTTAGCCGACCGGTCAAATGAAATATATACCCTATCGAAAAATATTTTCCCTTGTAGCTCATACTCGCATCTTGATAATTGTGCTTGCGAGGCAAGGATCTCACATCAGCTTCCATATTCAATAGTATTCACTTTATGGATTTTTTAGTCTTTGTATAGAAGTTTCCAAATTTGGCCAAAATAAGCGTGTAGTTGAGTAAAGTTTGCTTCAAACATAACAATATATTATCAAACAACTAAAAAAAGTTTAAGAAAATAATTTTTTGTATTAAAATTTTGGTAACATTAATAAGAAATTTACCGACGTTACCTGGGCTAAATTTAATTTGTATTTGATGAGTGCTGACTGATCCCGTTGTTTTGTCAAATCACGCGGTTAATGAAAGGCTCCTTGGCCGTACCTACCATCATTTGAATTTTCTTTTTAAACCGCTCTACAAAATGTTTTTAAAATAGACCTTATAAATTGTATGAGAATGATAGGTGTAAAATGAAGGTGAACGTGATGTGGCTTCAAATTTGTCGAGAATTCTCATCAGTGCGTTCATTGTGGCAGCACAATGATAGCAATCCGAGGAGTTCTTCAAAAACGAACATCTTGCGCGACGTACGTTAGATAACAAATTCAATTTTTTTTATATAATATAAAAACCTTTTCATTCTACACATCTCGTGCCTAGGCGCTGTTCTTTTAGAATTCCGTACCTAAAAGGTTAAACCTATTACTAAGTCTCCGCCATCTGTCCGTCGCATATCCGTATCTCATCAACTGTGATAGCTAGAAAGCTGAAATTTTCACAAATATAATATTACCGTTGCTGCTATAACAACAAATACAAAAAAAAATTAAATATATTGTATTAAGGTATCACTACAATAAACGTGTTATTTTTTGCTTAATTTTCAATTTAAATCCCATAAAAAATGGAATTTTTAAGAAATATATATCGATTTTAAAAACGTGTAGAAACGTGAATATAAAAATAAATATTAAATAACAAACGTGATGATGGTACGGAACCATTCATGCGCGAGTCTGAGTCGCACCTAGCCAGTTTTTTTACCTATGTTCACCTGTTTTCTCCGCGTAGGTATTATTTACTTATGACTAACTATGTATTTAGGCGACCTAAGTTATTAAAATACAAGATTACAATTTTTAGGAAAATTAAAAAAAATACAAACATGTCTTACAAAATAATGTACAAAATTTATTATCAGAATCCATTAACAATATACAAAGTCAATAATCGTATGAGAGCTGTGAGTGGGTACTTAAGAGTAAACTGGTGGAATTTTATCTTTGGACCAATCTATTTCCACAGTCTTGCCGGTACGCGCGCTCTCTTCGGCGGCCGTCGCTATTTTGGTTACAGCCAACGTCTGCCAACTGGTCACATTGACGGGCGCTCCATCTGTGTAAAAGATTGAAAGAAATTGAGGCTTCTGGTATCAGGGAAAGAAGCGGATTGGGACTAAGCCCCTCATTTCTGTGATTTGCGAGAGGACATAGACGAACCTTAATGCACAAAAAACCTAAATGTTAGACAGGCCACTGACCATAAAATTTTGGCAAATCTTGGTAGATTAAATTTTATGAATGTAAACAACCCGTAAACAGACTCTGTGGACTGGAGTCCTACAAAATATCAGTCTATACTGCTTTACATTAGGCAGGATATTTTTTTTTATTTTTTTGTACCGCATATTAAGTACTTACGTTGAACAACATCCAAAAAGTGTTCCAATTCATTTTTGTAGGCAAGCCTGTAGCGCGATGGGAATGAGTAGTAAATAGGGGTCATTTTGAGTCCATCTTGACCAATCAGAGCTTCGGTAGAATGGCACGGTCTTTCGTTTTCAACCTTAATCATACCTGAAATATCCAAATCATATTTACCAACTCTCGCTCGAGTCGCTTTGCTCAAAGATTATACAACTTTCTAGCCCCAAGAATATATACCATCCTTCAAAACAGATTAAATATTATAAAGTACACTAACAGACAATTAAAAGATAAGTTGTTTAACTATTTACTCCCTCTAAATGAATATTATATAGATCACCTCTTGATACCATTAAAATAATGAAAAAAAAACACATATTAACTAAAAAGAAAAAAAAATAAGACATAAGGGAATATAACAACGCAAGAGAAATATAAATTTTAATAAAAAAAAATTCAATTTCCTTTGTATTTATATATGCGTTTGTGTATATATGTATCTTGTATATTTTTATATATATGTATATATGCCCTTAAATATATTTTTTTTATTGTATGTTCCTATATTGTTTGTCTTATAAACCCAACGCAAGCATCTCGGTTCTATAGATATAATTATATGTGTGTGCACTGATTACAAAGATATATGTCACAATGTGTTAAAATGATAATAGAAGCCTAATCTAGGAGGTGGGGACCTGGTGTCTTGTATGACAGGCAGTTTAAGCCTATTTCAAGTTAAGAGTTACATATCAATATTGATATGTCCATGAACAGGTCTCGGCAGGAGGTGGAGCTATTACAAAATAAGGAAAAGGAGGGTTATGGAGTTGACGTTTGGATGGATTTAAACTGGGCTATAGATGCGATAGAGAATGCACTTTGATGAAATTGAATAAACCTACCCTTATTTCCAAAAACTTCGAGTCTTTGATCGTATCCATAAGCCGAGTAGCGACTGTTGTCTCCAAGTGCCACCGCCCCAGATGGGAAGGTGAGAAGGAAAGCGATAGTGTCGAAGTCGTCAATAGCCTTCACCTCGGGGATGAGGGCGGTGGCGGTGGCCTGCACGCGCACGGGCAGCTCTCCGAGTACCCAGCACACCATGTCGAAGTCGTGCACCAAACAGTCATGGAACACGCCACCTGGAATTGAAGAGGACGTTGCAGTCTACTCATTGAAGTAATAATATATCTTGGATTCTTTAGGTCTTTCCCCCTTTCCCCCTACCAACATTTGGTAGATGAATACTTCAGCCTTCAAGGATAAACTAAGAAAACAGCCATGTTATATTTCTCTTAAATTTACTATACTCGTATATTCGTCAATCTATACGAATAATGTATAAGTTTTTATTTAGTAGAAAAACCAAAGCCTTTTATTTTAGCAGCTCAAAAATATCTAACGTCTTTATTTTTTATCAATGATGGAAATAAAGTCGAAATATCAATACGTAATGATGACTGCAACGATCGTAAAATAATAAAAGATAAACTATTATCGTAACATAATGTCATGTGTACTGTAAATATTGTTGTTATCATGTTGTAACTTATTACTGGTTTAAGGAACTGGTAAACATATTACATAAACTGATTATACTATCAAAGGTTATGCCGTTATGCCCAGTTTAATTTTAGCGTCGATCCATCAGTTGAACCAAGATAAGAGTGCAACATAATCAAAAACTCTTCTCTTTAATAGGACTTCAGTAGCGTTGAAGGTTGCAGTACATATTTTAAACTTATATGGTTGAGAATCCTAATGTTCATTAACACTATAAATCTTCCATCCTGGCAATCTGTCACTATTTCAGGATCACTAGATAAGTCAATATTATCCATTTTATTGATTTTTGACATTAATAAGCATCCTTTCGAATAAAGTTATACCTACTTACTCGTACGTATAAAAAATTTGGTATTTAATGTGACGACCCTGGGTACACTGGATTCTTCGGTAAAAATTTAAAACAAAAATTATCCAAATAGATGCACTCTATACTTCTAAGAAAGATATTTAAATAGTAAAAAAATAAAACGATACCAGATGTTTTCAAGTAGTCGATTGTTGGCAGGGGTGAATCTCTCGCAGTAACTTTAACAATTTGAACATGACCCACTTCTCCTTTACGAACTCTTTCTTTCAGGCCACTGTAGGCTGGGTCAAACCGACGGTTGAAGGCTGCAAAAAGCGTACGGCCCTTCGCCTTGGCGGCTTCATAGCATTTCAATGTGTCTTCAATATTCTCCGCAATAGGTTTCTCACAGTATACATCTTTGTTGTGTGTGATAGAGTTCACTACGATGTCGTGGTGAGTCCATGTTGGGGACGCAATGAATACCACGTTCACACTGCAATGATTTTGATTTGTGTGGTGAGTATATTTATTATGGGAGTACGTTATGATGAAGAATGTATGATAACGATATGAACATACCTCTTATCCTCATAGACACGCTTAACTTCAGCGGAGGTTATAATATGAACGTCGTTTCCAAACTTCCAGAATTTTCTGAGATCATCAAATGTTTCCTTTCTGTCATCAACGATGTATTTCAAGATGATGCGAGGGTTGCCGACGATGCTCGTCAAATGGATAGACCCGGCGCGGCCGAGACCGAACAAGGCACCTACTACTGGGGGAGCATGGGATTTAGACGAGTGATTCCTTGTACTGAAGTTAACAAAGCTGTTGAGATAAAAAACAATGGAAATAATCGTTATATGTAACTACAATAGATTGGTTTAGGAACATTTTGGTAATACAGATAATAAAATATGAAAAGTAATTTATACTATCGCAATATATGTATGTATATTTTCCAAATTATCTTCACGATCTTATTTTTAATAAAATTCTATTAAATCTTCTACATATAATATTGAAGTACGTGCTGAAGTAAGTATTAAATTCTTACTCTCTGTATAAGTAGTCTTCAGGTGGGTACGTCGCCTGCAAGGTGTAAGGAGATGGTCCTGCAAACTTTTTTGTGGCCATGGCTTCTAAATAATTTGATACCTAAAATTTACATATAGAGCAACTCAAATTATATAACAACTTATTTTAATAATCTAAAGAGGATTTTTATCAGATTTTTAATAGCTATTCAACTTGATAAAAGTAGCAAAATGTGCAGGCAAATACTACTTTTATTTACATAAATACTTAGCAAGAACAGAAAATATTTATGCAGCCGAGAAAAAAAACGCTGTTTAAAACTGTGGTCACCTACCTAAAAGTCCACCAATTACAAATATTGTGTAGAAACTTTGCCTCCACACTGACAGACCAAACAATGAGTTGATGGTAGATATGGCACTCCTTAATATACATTCGCAATAGTGTAAGATAAAACGAAAATATACATTTTTATGGGTGTTTAGATAATAAGCCCCCGCTACAGAGATGTATTTCAATTTAAAAACCCGGCCAAGAGCGACTTGGATCACGTATATAGGGTTTCGTACAATCATCACGTTTGTTATTTAAATATTAATATTTTATATTCACGTTTCTACCTGTTTATTAAAATCAACCAAAAATTGCTTGAAAATATTTTAAAATATATTTTAATTAATGCATTAACTAAGAAAACCCTTATATAAAACTAAACAAGATTTCTGTACCACACATATTGATTCAATGATAACTTTTTCTAATGCACCATTGTTAAAAAATTTTCATATTGTAGGTTTTGAAAAACTGAAATCCATAACAATTCGGTAATTATATGATAAAAAGGTTTTATCCATAACGGGGTAGACAGAACAATAGTTTCCAGATTCGAAGAGTATAGAACTAGTAACCTTTTCATAAACTCTGAATCTCAAGCCATCATTTTGCCATCCAGCTCAACGTGTCTTACGATTGAGGCGGCTCTATTGTAGGTTGTTATTGCTAATCGAGTGAATGTTATGGTATAATTTCCCAGAGGACATTGATGTCACTCTGAAAGTTTCAGTCGCGGTTTAGCCATGCATTTTTTAAATCTTTTGTATTTTGGTTAAATAATTTCAACCTGCAAAAAAATTAAAGGCATGCCTAAATTTAATAATAAGTTTAAGAGACATATTGTTTAATACAACTTGGGAAACCTAGGCATGCTTCATATTTTATTGACTACGAGTAAATCTGAAATTTTTGAAATACCATAGATAATTTAAAATTAAGCAAAATTTGCAGATTTAAATATTTCGAGTTTTATGGGTCATTTTAAATACCTCCCTGGCCATTCTGAAATAATCATTAATAAATGTTGTCTTAACCTTTTGCTACGAGATATGAAATCAAAACAAACTTATGGCAATTACAAGCAATCCCATCAAGTTTACAAATTAACGGAATTTACCCATACCATCAAAAAACATAAATAAAATACAGATAAGATATTTTATTATTACTAGTATAAATATTTAGGTATATTATCTTCTTATAAGTATATCACTGATCACCGAGTTAGTATACCTACATACAATAACATTATATCTGATAACTTCGAAGTTAGGCATTGCATATGAACACCAATAACAAGTACCTAATAAGATAAAAAAAACTATCAGGTAAGTAAATAAAAGTACACTTAGTACGAATCTGTATTCTATATGGCATTGTACTTACTACTTTGTGTTACAAGGTTCATCTACCACATCTTTACTAGTTTGTCTTTCTAGTATACAAACGTTTTACTACGATTATGAACAAATACTACCAGTACTTTATACACTGAAAACTTTGTAGAATTAATGCTTACTTTTATGTGAGTATCTAGCATCATACCTAGGTAATTAATTATATTTGTTATTTTGCGTGGAGCGCTAAAATAGCTCGATAAAATTCAGCCAATATTTCTGGATAGGTATGTGAAATGTTAAATGGTAGAGACTAACTTCATTAACGATGGACATGTTCAATTATCTCGTATCTAGTCGATACTGGTACGAGCTAGGACTGGCCTTCGTTGATATCCTAAATGGATATTGTGTTTCATACACAGATCTAGTAACATAGAACAATAATATACGTACCTAGTACTTAGATGTCAGTTAACCACCAATATAGACGTATGTTAGGTTTAACAGTAACTTTAAAACTATTACCTACCTACTCCGATTTATTAATACCGATGTATAAATTTAATCTGTATGCTTATTTTAAAGACACCTGTAATGCAATAGAATTTGAACTAACATTTATATAGGTCCTTATCTGCACAATATTTAAAAATAACGATATGTTGTATCTACCTATGATACCTACTACAAAAATGAACAAATTTTATACAAAAGAGAATATTTGCTGGAGAAACCGCAGGACAAAAAGAGTAGGTGAGTAACTAATTCGTTTAATGCGCTGGAAAGAAGAACCATCCTTGTCCCATACAAATGATAGAGATTGTGGTAAATATCACACGTCAACAACGCGTTGTTTAATTTTACGGTTCCGTGCACCCAATATTTATATCATCAGCCTTTATAGTATGAAGTTATTTATTCATAACAGTTCAAACATTCTACATCGATAATGAACTCGCATAGTTAGAGGAAAATAGGTAACATTATCCGTAACTATCGTTTTTTATTATCCTCTTATTGTGTGAGATAATTCATCCGTAAATTTGTCTAAGTATATCATTGTATCATAAATACTGATGATATGACTAATGCAAGTGATTTTTAATACATTCATATAATCACGTCTTTATCCCTTACGGGGTAAACAGGGCCAGCAGTTTCACAAAGACTGATTAAAATTCTATTCTTAATCGGTCACTCATTGCTGAGTATCGTGACTCCTGATTTTGTCAGACAACAGTGTCCATCGGTTGCGATCTGTCGATTAGTGCTTGGTGGTGCTGATCGGTGTTTCCGACCCCTCAGAGATCTGATCGGACCACCGCTTTGGACGCCGGCTTCTCGGTCTTATTCCCTCCACTTTTCCCGTCACCATGAGACGTTCCAATCTATCATCGTTTCTCCTCGCAATATGGCTAAAGTACCGCACTATACGTTGAAAACAGTTTGTCGACAGACGCTGAACATTTTATTTTTTTATTCCTTCAATATCGCGACATTTATACAGGAAGTCGTCCACGGTATTCTAAGCATGCGGCGCCAACACCACATTTCAAAGGCGTTGCCTGTCAGAGGTTTTGAGTGTCAGCATATAAAGCGATGGATAAGACAAGTGTGTGGACAGGGTATATCTTAGTCCTGTTTCTTTCTTTCCAAACTTTACCCAGTTGAAGCATAACTGTTTTTGTCCTATATGTATCTGTGTGTAACTGCTGCCGTTGTTTTATTACTGAACCATACATACATAAAATCACGCCTCTTTCCCGGAGGGGTAGGCAGAAACTACCTCTTTCCACTTGCCACGTTCTCTGCATACTTCCTTCGCTTCATCCACATTCATAACTCTCTTCATACAAGCTCGGCGGTTTCGGGCACTTTTGACCTGACCCTTTACCAGGACGTCCTTAATTTGATCATTACTGAACCAAGTTATAGAAATTGGTCAACAGTCTCATAATCCTGTAGAAGTTCTCTAGTTTCTCTTGCTTTAATAAAACCCGCCTATTCTTGAAGTATTTGCTAATTCAGGAAAGATCACAAGATCACAGTTCTGTAATTGTTGCATTTGGGTATCGAAGCCTTTTTATGAAGAGGAAGAAGCCGTGTCGGTTGGCCAATAACCGGTATGCTATATCATATGTATATGGCCACTTCATTTAGGCCTAAACTTTTCAAGGCTCTGGTGCTTTATTTCTCTTTGTAACTTTCTAGTTTTTAAGTGCTTTAGATAGTGTGCATCTCGGTTCAATGACATGTCACGTTACACACCATCAACATCATCCTATGGCGTGGATCCCAGTAGCGTAAGTCAGGTTGCAGGAGAACAACACCTTTTTAGAATCACAATCTATAAACACTCGATCTCCGACTCGATATTTAACTTAGCCCGTGAAGCTAAGGGGAAGCGATAATTCGAAATGGTTCCATTTAACATTTTTAAAAACCATCAGATTGATAGCACGTATCCCAGTTTCTACTAGTATATAAGGAATTAAAGCGCAAGCTAACTAACTGCATTTTTCAATTAGAGCCCCGTCTAGCAGTCGAGACCGTAACAAAAACACTGTGACACATTACTGGCTTGTAGCGGATAGCAATATAAATATAATGAAACGAGTTTTATGTATAGTACCAGGGTGACCAAGTGATAGTCGGTGGACGTCAGAAAAACCTGGGGATCGAAACTTGGGTACTCTGACGTGAAACTCGATCACTCTGATTTTTGTTAACTGTTAAGAACTTGGATATTTATTATTACTTTATTATATATATATACTTAATTTATTATTAATGTAAATGACAAATTCGTTATTGGTTTTAAATTGCATCAGGAAAGCTCACACAATTGTTGTTACCTAGGAACCATATTTTATAAGAAAAAAGTTTTTTGGGTGAAATAAGGGTAAAATATAGATAATATGAATTTTCCCAGCCGTTAGAGCCGTTTTTGAAAACGCGAGTTAAAATATAATGCGTCTATACGACTTATACATGTATAATATACCTAAATTATAATATTATAAAGCTGAACAGTTTTTTTGTTTGTTTGATTGTTTGAACACACTAATCTCAGGAACTACTGGCTCGAATAAAAAAAATATTTTTGTGTTGAATAGACCATTTATCGAGGAAGGCTTTAGGATATATAACATCACACTGCAACTATTAGGAGCGGAGAAATAATGAAAAATGTGAAAAAAACCGGGGAGAATTATTCATCCTTGAGGGCTTCAATGATGCCCAAAATAAATATTCCACGCGGACGAAGTCGCGGGCACAGCTAGTGACTTATAAAAGTAGTGCTAGTTAAAAAGTATGTACAGGATAAAAAAAATAATAACGAACTATTTTCTTAATCGATGAGTTATCTATACTTTTATTACATAATAATATTATAAATATGTTTTTTTTGTAATTTGTATTGAATACACAATCTATGCTATAGACATTTTCGCTATCGCCTCCGCCCCCGCCACATCGTGGGCACAGGGCGACACCTAGCTTCCAACTCCGTCACAGTCACCGCTGCCTCCATTGGGATAAATAATTCCACTCGCGCTTATCCACTTCAACTAGTACTAAATTAAGTTTGTCCCGTCTGTCTGCCCCGCGAACAATGTATGGCGCATCGAATGCTCTTTATCCAAGCAGCAGTACCTATCTTACTACCAAATGATCAGTTTTTTTTTATTCAATTTCTTTATTCTTTTATTAATTTAACTAATTTACTCTGAAGAACGTATTGTGTTATTTAAAAAAATAACTCGAAAGACGCATCAATGAGCAAGACGTTTATTACGGGATAGACGGGGAATATTATTTAGTATTAGGTACTCAATTTTTTTATCTTTATAAGTGTAGCATATTCTAATTTCTTCCGCTAAAATTAAAAAGGTAACAAAATTTTATTTAAAATTAAAAAACAACCGATACATTTTACTTAAAACACATCTCTTTTTAGCACCTGGGATTCAGATAAGGACATTCTCGATTAAACCATGAGTATTCTCTAGGTATTAATGCGCTTTCATTTGAGTATATTCGACAACATTCGGTTTTCCTTAATCTAACCATGTCTTAGAACACTCGACGTAAATCAATTTTTATCCAAAAATAAACTAAATTGAAATCGCTCCATCCGTTTGTGAGCTATGATGCCACAGATAAAAATACAGACATGTCAAGTTTATAACACCCCTTTATTACGTCGCGGGTTAAAAGTAGAAAAAGTTAAGAAGTGCACGCTCTGTCATTGCTAGACCTGCGTAGATAGAAGGCACTAGGTCACTAAGAGTTCAATAAAATATCCTGTAGAACTAACGATTTACTGGTATGTTATATTATTGGAACTCAAGAATTCCAATAATGTTCCAATAAAGGCAAAATTATTTTACTCATTTATCTCATTGCGGCTGAAGTTAAAAAAGATGTATTATATTACTAAACCCGATTACGCTCTTGGAGTTTCCCTTGTGCTCAAAGTGAATGTACTGAAGCGGAATTTTCCATGTCAGAGGTAAAGGCAAGTAGGATATGTTTAATTTCATCCCATATGAGAGCACGTAAAAGAATTTTCTGGACCCAAATCCTTCTGAAAATTTTTTAAGATACGTAGGGTATTGTTTTTTGTTTTCAATAGGCCTCTCAACATCACAGTAATATACAACACACGATAAATACTATAAGAAGAAAAAAATCTAAGATCATCAAATTAATTCATCAATACATAATAAAACAGTAAAACGGTTTTGTCTGTACTGTAGTTTGAGTATATTTTCAAAAAAATAATTTATTACCATGAAGAAATACTAACCGAGCATGAATTTGAAAAAAAAAACGTAAATAACGAAAAAAAAGCTTATCTTCGGAACTACTGAACGGATTTCAATTAAACTTTTTTTTGTTGTAGGTATAGCTCTTATGCCTAACCAACATATGTATTTTGGAATGAACAGCTAATGTCATACCATAACAGCTCAGCTAAACTATAGGAGATATCGAAAAGACGTCTTAACAAAAGTTGTTCAGCTTGATGAGCATTTTCTGTTACCGAATAAAAATCGAAGATCTGGAATGCCTGATGCAGAACCAATACAGACCAGCTAAACTATCCAAATTATAGAAAAGAAGTCTTAACAAAAGTTGTTCATACTGATGAGCATTTTCTGTTGGCGTATAAAAATGGAAGACCTGGATCATGCCAAAGGGATCAGCTACGCTGTAGATATGTAATATACGGAAATTACGTATTAACAAAAGTGATTCTACCTGATGATATATATGTATATCGGTCTATTAGTTTTTGAGTTTATTCGTTACAAACAAAAATACGAATCTTTTTTCTCTACATAATACCTATTAGCACGGATTGTTAAATATTTGCTATCAAACGTAGTGCCCTGGGGCTCCGCTGCCGTGAGAATTTTGGGATATAAAGTATTTTTTAGTTAATTCAAATTATCCTATGAAATGGCAAATTTCGTTGCAATTAATTTTCGTGAATTTTGCGTAAATTTAATAACCTTAACTTTCGTATTTCCGATAACACGCAAACGGAGTTGCGGGCAACAGCTAGTAACCTATATTTTGTAGGTGTAATCGTCCGTCATAAATCCGTTGTATAGTATAGAAGGAACCAAACGAAAATAATTCTGTGACTAAGCAGAATAGCAAAAACTTGAGAAAAACATTTTTTTCCTCTTGGTCATACTAATTTGTCATACCCGTATGACTACGGGGATAAACTCATACCTAATGGTCTTATTGACGAAATGTATTTGCATTTAAAAACAAATTTTTTAAAATAATTTGGAACTTCAGACTTAATATTTATCATAACTTTGGTTTTTATAAAACATTTACATAAACGTAATACGTTAATAGTGGGTATTGTTTATTGGTGGTCAGAAATTGTAAGCCAACACGTGCGTGCCGGGGTCAGGATTAACAACTTAGATTGGGAACCAACTTCGAACTTCCGAACTAATGAGATAAACTCTTTCATCTTGTTTCCTGCTGATTGTACTTACCTATGGTATATTTATATCGTAACTAATATATTGTACAAAAAAAAACAATTAAGTAGGTATTGATTTTACGGTTTTTCTTATTTCGTTATCGTATTTCGTACCCTGTAGATGTTCTGTAGACGTACCAGTTTAAGTATAGGTATATTATAACAGTTCTTCTGTTGTGTCGAAGAAGAAGACGTCAGGGTAGTGGAGGATAGGCAATATTTAGGTAGGTACTTTTATTATTATTCCATGTGAGATAAAGATGTGACATGTATATCGGAGATGAAAATGCTATAATGGAGGTTTGACAAAACCGCGTTACAATTATCTGTATTTGCGGCAGCCTTCATATAGAAAAAGGCTACACTGATACGATCACGTTTTGTGGAAGCCTGCAGGCTATCTGGGTAACAAATGTCTGGCCATGCTGAAGAAAACATGGCGTGACCTCGTTAAAGATAATACGCGTGCCAATAGTCTGAAAGCTGAAGTGCCGCAGACCAGACAAAGTGGAAAGATAAAAATTAATATCTATTAATATGGATAAGGGACAAATTACACAGATTGAGTAAGCCTAATCTTAGTAAGTTCGAAACTTGGGTTACGAGAAACCTGTCTCTCTTCTCTCTCTTATCACTGCGTGTCATGTACAGAAGTGTTTCGGGGCCCGGGGTCCGCCTTTCGAGGTTTCTCTCTCCACTTGGTTCGGTTTCATTGCCTCGCATATTATCTTTTGCGACGTCCAGCTCTAACACAGGTCACGTCTCGCTGCCATATAGGTAACGGGACAGCCCTAATGATGGATTTATAGACTTGCCCTTTAAGCCTAACTTCCTTGAGCCTTGACGTCTCAATCGATATCCCCGGACGTATAGAATACCTACAGTTCCTAAGTTACTACCTACCTACTTATTTAATATGTCCTGTACCTACGCTAGAACAGGTTATCGCCTATGCATGCGCATAGGGGATCTGTTTTACAGGCCTTGTTCTCTGTCTTCGCCACATTGAGCTTCAGACCTCCGTTATCAATTAATTCCTTCCACGCGGACCTCCGGTGTCACAGACAAGCGCTTTACCGCTGCGCCACAGAGGTCATGATAAAGATAAATGTTGGAAAGCGGGCACCGGGCCCGGAAACAATATAGCGGTGGGGCAACTAGAAATGCGCAAAGATTAGAGGGAGACCGTGAGGAACTCTCGGTTTCGCGCCAGCCTTCATGTCTCTAACATAGCAGACAAAATACAAGAAACTTGCCTAGATACAGTTTAGGAAACAAATGTCTGTCGATGCCAGCTCCTCAGGGCCCAGAAAAATCGAGGACAGATAGAAAAAAGAAAAGATGATATGGCTACAACCAATAGACTTAAAACTGAAGACGCCGGAGACCGGACAAAGTTGAGAGAGAGAAGTCACCCTGACTTGAAACATTACTTTGGAGGATAAAAAGTACATAGTATTTCTATTTAATTTGTGAAGAAGCATAAGCCAAAAAGGACTTGTTTCTTTATGTCACTGTCGTCACGTCAAATATTGTATTTCTCATTCTGTCTGTCATTCAGTCGGCCAAACCTAAAACCATCGCAAATTTTTCAATAATATACATATTTATTGCTCGTTGATATATAATTTAAATATGAAAACTATTATAAAATTCGCATACTTCTTCAAAATATTACAATTTGTGGTAAAAATATTACTATTTGAAAGCGTTTGTAGTTCTATAAAATTTATTCTATTATACTAACAGCTAATGCTTTTTTCAGGTGGGTATTGATTATGATGGATGGTTAAACATTAAAATTGAACACAAACTAAATTGTGAAGAAGACTATTGTACCCGGGGAAACATTGCTCTTAAGAGCATTAGGACCGGAACTTCGGTCATAGAACAAAAACCATTTACTAAACAACATATTGAAGAACTGAAAGTAAGTAGGTAGCTTTTTGTTAGATGCACACTCTAAATACGCACGCCAATTTGTTTGTAAACATTACATTATTTCTATTTTCAGGAAATAGCCGATTATGATGGATTTTATACCATTAGAACACTAGTTACTTCTGCTGAAAACAAAGAAACAGAATTCTTATCCTCTGTTAAAGCTAGAGCTTTCCTAGAGAGTGGATTATCTGATGTTATAAATGCATGGGTTTTACCCAATGGTGCAGTCACTGTAGTCAGCTTTCAAGTGGCAAATATTTCTCGCACTCTGCAATATGAAACCAATGAACGATATGCAGT
Source organism: Amyelois transitella (assembly GCF_032362555.1). NCBI lineage: Eukaryota > Metazoa > Arthropoda > Insecta > Lepidoptera > Pyralidae > Amyelois > Amyelois transitella. The sequence goes on from NC_083509.1 coordinate 5,254,895, forward strand.
AAACTCAAATTTCTATTTACGTTATGTGGATCAAGCCCCTGTGTAAGTTTAATTTTAGTTCAATGACAAAATTTCTACATACTTATATTGAATCATTCATTAGTAAGATATATCCTAAAACATTGGATTTTGGGTAATTATTTCAGGCCTGATACAACATCGTACATACAAAAATTGGAGCGTGAAAGAGAAGCTAGAGAAAAAGGAGATTTAAAAGATAACAGATCATTTCTAGCAAAATATGTAAGTTATATTGTGTATGTCAACAAATGATCACATGGATGCAGTCATGTTATTAAAAATCTGTTCTTTTTTGCAGTGGATGTACATCGTTCCTATTGCAATCTTTGTGATGATATCAGGAGCAACAAATCCAGAGCCAGCTGCACAAGCTTCCCGTTAATAATATTTATTTTAGTCTATAGTAATAGAAAGTAAATGTTATTAATTCTAAGTATGAAATGGTTTTTTTCTATTTATTTATATACCTAACATAAAAAGTAAGAGTAAAATATGCTTGCAAAATTTTCTGAAAACCACATCATTGAAAATGAAGGAAGTTTATTATTTAGTTAAAACTGCTTGGTTCAGGGAAGCATAAAAGAGCACCACTATTGAACAATGATCTTTATAAGAAGGTATATAAAGTGTAATACGTCTTCTGGGGACCCTATATAAGCGCGCGCGCGCCCCGGCCCTTCGCCTTTCGTCTACTTCAGTTGTCACCAAGTTATTTATCATCATAAATGTGTATATCAAGAAAACTTGCCATACAAAATCTGTTAATTGTATCCCAAAAAATGTATTTGTATCATAACAATTTTTACATACATACATAATCACGTCTATTTCCCTTGTGGGGTAGACAATTTTTGGAAAGGAAAATAGTTTTTCTTGTTTTGTTATAAACTGTTTCAGAAAGTTATTCATTTTTCTTTTAGTGAATTATTATTAATTTATGATTGATTCATTTATTCGGTGAACTGTGTAAATTATGTCCTGGTAAATAACAATCTTGAAACCTAAAATAGCCAATACAACTGGTGGTTGAAAACTAAATTTGAATATTAGGGTAGGTGTAGCCATATGAAACTAAAGATTTATAGAAATTTTTAGAAGAATAAACCTGATTTAAACAAAGTAAACAATTAATCAGACATAATAAACATATTTTTTATCTAGTTCAATTTTTGTTTATTAAGTTCAGCAAGATGTATATATTTCTTCTTGTATAGGAAATACAAGTACAAAAATAAACCTTATCAATAATATAAAAGAAAATTATGCACCAATCTTCTCAATTTCTTCAGCATCCTCAATATCCAGCAGCCTTATCTTTTTTCCAAAGTGAGCTTCAATATCTGTGCAGATTTCCATAGCCAATTGAGAATCAATTAGATTTATAGCAATTCCAGCCTTGCCAAACCTTCCTGTACGGCCAATTCTGTGCAAATATGTCTCACAATCAGCTTTTTTATTCATATCCATAGGCATGTCAAAGTTCACAACAAGAGTAACTTGTTCTACATCTATTCCTCTTGACAAAACATTAGTGGTTATCAATACCTTCTCCAAACCTGCTCTGAAACGATCTAGTACTGCTATTCTCTGTTCCACAGTAAGTTCTCCTGATAGCACTGCTACTGAGTGACCATCCTTGGACATCTTTTCTGACAACCAACTGGCAGTTTTTCTTGTGTGACAAAATATGATTGCTTGCCCAATAGTAATAACTCCATAGATGTTACAAATTGCCCGATATTTCTCATCTGAATTTTTGCACTTTACATAATATTGCTTAATGTTATCTAAGGACTCTTCTTCACGGAGAAGCCGAATAATAATTGGATTTGGAACAATGATTTCGGCAAATTCCATTACTGCAGTACCATAAGTAGCAGAAAAAAACATCATTTGGCAAGTGCTAGGTAAACATTTGTGAATACGAATGCATTGATCTTGATGCCCTTGCCTATCTATCATAACATCAGCTTCATCTAATACAAATACCTTAATTTTGCTTAAATCAAACATACCAAACTTAACACCCCAATCAAGCATCTTGCCTGGAGTTCCAATAATAATATGATCTGTTATCTTAGTACCTCTTGGTACTTCTTCCCCTCTCACAGCATACTTAAGTTTTATTTCTGGACAAAATTTTGCCATCTTAGCAGCAACTTCACCAGTTTGAATGGCAAGTTCATAAGTGGGACTAAGACATAACACTTGGGGATAATTCTTTGTGGTATCAACTCGACTCAACATCGCAAGCACAAAGGCAGCAGTCTTACCAGTGCCAGATTGAGACTGTGCAATCATGTTTTGTGGTGGATCAGCCAATAGTGTTGGTAAGGCAGTTTCTTGAATTTTTGATGGTGCATTGAACCCCATATCATACACTCCTTTCAAAAGGTTAGGTTTCAGATGAAGTGCTTCAAATGTCTTCACTGAATAAAGAGGGGAATTTGGATCTTTTCTCTGAACTTCAATATCTAACTTTGATTCTACTAAACCTTGTCTTATTATTTTCATTAATAGTGATGTTTCAGCTGGATTCACTACATCAGGTGTATCATCAGATTCTGTTAACTGATCTTGAGGTTTTTTCAAACCCAATCCAGCAACTTTGTTAGTGATTTCCAATTCTTCAGCTTTTTGTCCCCACTGATTTGCCATTTTGGAGCCTGAAAACATGAGAAAGAAATTGTGTTGTTTTTATATAGTTTTCACTATATATTTATTGAAGTAACCATATGAAAGAAGCTAGAATTAGAACAGAAGAGACCAGCGTGCTCTTGCCGTGGAACAGAATAATAATAATACAAAAAGATTCCATACTATGGCTAAACAATCTGCTAAATGTTTATGTTAATGTTAAAACCAAAATGTCATTAAGTTCTAGCTTGTTTGAGAGGCGTAGGTACTAGTAACTTACGGGTAATGTAATTTATCGTTGCTATAATTATTATTTTAAATTAATTGTAAAAACCAGTTAATTCAAAGGACAAAATGTAAATTGCAATGGCCTAAAATTTGTTCTCAAAAATCAGAGAAAGTTAACCTCTTGTCAGCTCTACTTTGAAAATCAGATGAACGCCACAGACCACAGATAATAATATGTTATGTCTAAGTTAGATAGGACACCCATTGGCAGGGCATCTTAACGTTACCAAATTTTATGTCTGACACCGTTATAGGCGTTATAAGATTACATTACCGATATTAAATTACAAAAATCGTTTCCGTTATTTGAGACAAAGGCAAATACAAAAAGAAATAACGTTTAACACTCATAATTAATATTACTAGTAACGTTATATGAGTGTAACGGTAAATTAAAAAAAAAATATCTTTACAGCATAATGGTACTTAATTTATAGAGAAAAATAGTGGGGAGTAATAAATTTTGCAAGGATAGATACAAACGGGGTAAACCGGTAAATACTAGTGTAAATAGGAACGGCACATGAATGCAACATCGCTCATAAAAACATCGATGTCAAAAAAACATCGCTGATAAGAACGATATATCGATGTTTTGTTTTTACCTTGAAATACGACCTGGTAACAAGAAATGTGGAAGAATATTATATATATAAGAAGTATATATATAAATCTAAATTAATAAAATATAAATAAATGTAAAAAAAATATTATAATGATAAAATGTATAATTTTATGCAAGTTTTTACAATTCCCTGTCAACCATGAAAAAACAATTTAGTAGAGGCCTTTGCCCAGCAGTGGGACATAACAGCAACAGGCTTAGGAAAAATAAAAAGTAATACAAAACAAATTATGTAGTTCTTGTAATCTAACAATCGTGATATAGAATTTACAGAACAGAAGCTTGGAAAGCCTGGGGACAAAGGCTTTCCAAGCTTCTGTTCCTATCTTGAGTGATTGTTACCCCAGCTTCTGAAAATAATCTTTCGCTTGGAATTGATGTTGCAACGATCGGGAGGTATGTCATTGCGATCCTAAAGAGTTTAGGAAACAGAGATTTTATGTCTTCCCAAATTTCAATTGCAACCCTCTTTATCGGTGTTACAGGAGATGAAAGGTACATGTGGACCTCGGTTTCGCTGATGGAGCTTAGCGTAGGCGTAGCTGAAAAAGTTTATTTGACGGAACATGCACGAACGATGTATCGTCGATACATCGCTGTTCCAACATCTATGTTAACATCGATATTAACATCGATGTTTTTATGAACGATACATCGATGTTTCTAAAACATCGATACATCGTTTTCATCCCTACACATTAATAGGACGAGGAAGTTGATCGTACTGATTTCTTATATACATTAATGATATCACAGATGAACAGAATCACAGATGGTAAAGAAAATTGACGAAAATGTCATTGTGATTGTGATGGTGACTGATTGATTGTCAATTGCGAAGCTTTAATAGGAGTGGATAAATTCAATTTGAATTGAAAGTAAAACCTTCGTCAGGATAAACTAAAGTTTAACTATTTAAGTAGGTAAATATGTCTGTATTTTATGAATATTTAATATCATATATAATAATATTTCTGTTCTAAACACTTCAAAGATAAACTGAAAAGTCACTTACTACAATCTCAATCCAATACATAACAGCAAACCTTTACATACCCTTTGCATTTTTCTGTAGTTTCCTTCTGCCTACCTTTTGTCTACTTTGCTTCAACAATAAGAACATAGTTACACTCACGCTCATACTCAACATATATTAACTCCCTAGCACTGCTGTCTTCTTGTTATTTTGTGTTGATATTTTTAATATGTATCCTTCATATTGAATGGCAAAGCCTCCGTACTAGGTTCCACTGAAAATCAGCGCATTGTGTAACCTCATCATACACATGCATATGCTGAGTGGAAACCCTTTTGGTCGCATCATGTATTTTTTATTTTTATCTCTGTTTATGAATGAAAATGTTATGTTACATCTTGCCAAATAAAGATTTTTCTTTCTTTATTTTTCTTTCTTTCTTTCTTATTTATTTATTTATGTAAACGGAGGTCCTACAGTGTAATTACGATTAGCCACCACACTTATTTGTTTAATTTAACGCATTTTATTTTTATCAAAAAGTTCGCCTAGGTATGTCCTTCCTTTAATGTATAAAAATTGCCGCGGAAGAAAAATTATTACAATTACTTATTTATATACCTACTGAGCTTAATAACTTAATAAAGTGGTTTTCAGATATTTAACTACATCTATAAAACTACTTTATAAATTTATTACACGGAAGATGGAAGAAGTAGACTCTATAATTTTACATTTTCTTCGCCAATTGAACATGTAAGTACACAAAAAGCAAATACTAAACAAAATTTTAGATTTTTTATTTCACAAAAACAATTTCCTGATGATTGTATGTGTCACACACAGTACCAACAGAAAATAGGAACACTATCTTTTTCATTGATGTCATGAAATGCAACTAGGAGATAATATACTTATTAACTTGGGATTCTTCTTTTAGGCTATGGGCTGACAACCTGTCATAATTTTTTTTAATTTCAATTTTATCACTAAGCCAAACAGCTCAAACTGGCCTTTCAGTCTCTTCAAGACTGTAGGCTTGGTCTACCCTGCTAGGAATATTGACATGATTATTATTATATGTATGAATGAATGAGAGTCAGGGGTTGGGTTAAGATATGTGCCAATCCAATTGATGTTTTATTAATTCAAACTGTAAAAGAGAACATGGTAGGAATTTATAAAACATCAATTGTTGCAGGAACAAAAGCAAAGGTTGCCGAAGTTATACATATAGAGCTCGCTTCATTTAAAAACCTGATAGAAAATAACATGAATACAAAGAGTGAATGCATGCATTAAAACATTTGCCATATGAAGCCTAATACTTGCTTTTTCAAACATTTTAGAAAAATAGATGATAAAATTAAGAATATATGTGAGTTACCTGTGGAAACAATAATTGCAGCTGCTTCAAAATGCCTGATAACTATAAGTCCAACTATCAAAATTCCTATGAAATTACCATCTGGTATATCACATAGGATAGAAGTTGCAGCTCAAATAGCATTAACGTGCAAGGTATGTAAATAGTAAAGTCCTATGTTACTATAGATTTTATAATGTATTATTTTAATATACCTACAAATTTTAATCATATACATACATGTGTTTGACCTCCACCTGGATACAAGACAATTGTTTCTCAGCATGATTACATTGTAAAAAACTCATTATCAAACTGTTATTAAATATATATTTCATTTACCAGGATTTAGGATACAAAAATGATGTTGGCTACCAAACTTTTCTTTATCATAATGAAGCAGATCTTAGACAGGTTTTTATGTTTCTTATTGAAAGACTGCCAAATGAAAGCAATCAAACAACAAGTAATGTTTTGCCAACCAACAAGAAATCAACACTTTACAGAGACATTGGACATAGGATTGCTGAAGAATTGAATATTATGTGGATTCCACCATGTTGTAAATCCCAAACACAAAAAAGAATTGGAGATTTTGCTTATCCAACAGGTAATTTTTAATGATGATGGACCTATTAGTAATTAGGTAAACCTATAGTAATAAGGTAGGACCTATAAAATAAGTCCTTTTGAGTAAAAGGAGGCCCAATAAATAATAATATATATTAAGCATGCACTAGAACTAGTGGTCACCTGCCGCTCTGTCCACATAAAACGAAAATACCTAACTTCTGTTTCCGTGGTAATTGCGGGATATCCTGTTATTGCACCCCTAGATCACATAAGGAATGTTCTTCATGTACTTTGCTACTTCCTTAACAAATTTCAAGTTTCTAGACCCAGAAGTTTGAAATGTGCTTTGTCTGTCAGTCAGTCACTAAGTAATGGAAGAGTTCTAGATTGTACAAATTAATGATGTGTGCTAAAGTATGTACAAACCTACATTAGATTTTAATAAGGATACTTATTATGGCTAATGATAATGTGTAGTAATGTGAAATCTTTTTTTTAAATTATAATATTATACATCTTTCAGAATATTTAACAAAACAAACCATCCCTGCTAATCTAACAAAGGAACAAATTATAGAAAAGCTTTTGAAAATTAAAGATGTTAGTAATGAAAGTAGGGCAATCAAAATACAGCCACCTTCAAATCCGGAGCAAGACTTAACAATTAATCACGCAGTTAAGTCAGATGTGCATATTGAGATCAAGCAAAGTCTAAAGGAGTTGAAAGAGGCTGCTATAGTCTTACGGCAAAAATTGGACATGCTGGAAAGTGAGCGAAATGTAATGGATGTTGAATATTCTCAGGTAGGTAATTAAAAATACATTTGAAATACTTTACATTTCTAAGATATACTTTTTTGTACTTATGTATACTTAATTTTATGTTTGTTTTTTCATGTATATTCCTATTTTTATTATAAACAAGTTTAAATACAGGGTTTTTTTAATTTTAATTCAACTGCATAAATTTAACTGTTAAGTGTACTCATCTTAAGGATATTTAAAAACGTTAAAAGAAAAATATCGGTTCATATTTCAGAAAGTACGAAAAAAAATAAAAGTATCAAAATCCACGATCCTAAATACGTCATATCACTCCGGTCGGTGGAAAAGCGACGCGTAAGATTCAGAGATCAACGACACAATTCATTTAGCTGAGCTATCTCGACAACTCTTACTTGATCTTGATACTAGAAAAATAATTTATTTTTCAGACATTTATTTACATGTTTAGTTTTAATTTCTTTTTGTAGTATTGGTCTTTAATAAAGCGTGTGACGTAGTTTTTGAGGGTTTTTTAAATGTGAAAATGTTGACGTTTAATTTAAATAAAAATAGGCTCAAACGGCTCAGAAGCATGGGTATAGTCTATGTTTAAAAGGATGCAGATTTTGGGCAACAATCTGGTCAAAACATTTTCGTATTAAGTTTTGTCTGAAAACTGAGAAAAGATGTTGCCGATCTGATAAATATATATAAAAAGCAGCCTAGGCTGAACTGGAAACATGTAAATATGAGAGGGTATCCTTCTCATCTTTACATGTTTCCAGTTCATAATTATTATCTTTATCGCCATTCTTGATTTTATTCTTTATAGACTTTTTTTTATTCTGTGATCATTAACGTACATGGGAAACCTCATGATAATAAGAAACTATTGTCTTAAAAAATTTAATATATCATTTCAGGCACAAAAGTCATGTGAAAGAGTAGAAGCAGATATGAAGAATATAGAAAATATTTTGAGTAGTATTGGCATAACAGAAATCCATAATGAAGATAACATACAAAATTTGCTAGAGAGAGTACATAGCAATATTAATGTACTCCACAGGAAGAGTGAAGAGCTCACATCGAAAAATTTGACCCTTAAAGTAGAAATAGATAAAGTAAAGAATAGCATGGCACTTTCGGAGGTTAGTGATTTATTTACTTCTTACTCGTGGCTATCACACTTCCCTAACTGACAAACTTCTGTTGGGGTTGATAAATGCATATGAAGCAAAATAAGTTTGAGGGTATTGTGGAATGTAAAAAGATGTAGTCTGTGCTTATCCCTCAGGGAAAGTAATGATATTATAAATTATTTTTGTTTTGTAAAGTCAAACTTGATTTTGATAGGATAAGAGTGTGTGTTGTAGGGATAGAATATTTTGAAAGTTCATTCAAGGTCATTCAGATAAATGTGAAATTTTATTGAATTTAACTGGGGAAGAAGACAAAACTATGAAAACTGGTAAGGCGAATGTTATAGTAGCGGTCGATATGCTAAAGGCGTAGTAAGCTAGTCAAGTAATTCATAAATACCTATATTTAAAACTTTTAGCATTTAGCCTAAGTAGCCTAGCCCATGGGAACGTAAATATCTGATTTCTTTTTATACGCGGGCGGAGCCTAGTGCGAACACTAGTTATAGAGCTATATATCGATAATATAATCTAGTCAGTTGCACAGCCATTTTTATTTTTGTTGGTAAAGAAACCGAGTGGCAATAGATTTGTGTAAAGCTGTTATCACCAGTCTAATTATCTGTAACCCTTTTCCTTTGTAAAAATTCCTAAAACCGGAAAAATCATCGCGGTATAAGCCTTCTTAACATCGTCGTTGTCGGCAAACTGAATGCAAAGGTGTTGAGTAATAGTTAAGAAAGAGATTGATGAAAAAACTCCCATGTTCTTCATGTTCTCCCATACTTGCAAACAGTAGGTACTTGTTTTGGAAAGGAATGGACGTACAGTTCGGTCAAAGGCCGAAAGGCCTATATTGCTCATTCGTGACTCTTGCAAGACCTATTACAGAGAACAGTGAGATGAATTTTAGTTGGCACTATTCATAAATGGTATACATACATATAATCACGTCTATATCCCTTGCGGGGAAGACAGAGCCAACAGTCTGGAAAAGACTCATAGGCGTTCAGCTTATGATGGAATTGAAATTTAAATAATGACAGGTTGCTAGCCCATCGCCTAAAAGAAGAATCCCAAGTTTATAAGCCTAGTCTTAGTCGCCTTTTACGACATCCATGGGAACGAGATGGAGTGGTCCTATTCTTTTTTTAATTGGTGCCGGGAACCACACGGCACTGAAATAAATGGTATGGATGCATAAATTATAATGACAATGTTTTTCCTACTTACAGTCTGAAAGAAACAGGTGCAAAAAAATTCTTATAACATTAAAAAGCAATGCCAAAGAAATGAAAGGCGAGTATGCAAAAAAAGACGAACAGCGGCATCAATTAAAACAAAATTATGACAAATTGAAAGGTGGAAATAAAAGGTAATGTTCATATTATAATTCAATTGTTTCTTTTTTTCATATGATTTAATTGATTTTTTTTTATTATAAAGTGATCTAATACGTACCTAATATGTCTAAACATTTTCATGCTCAATTAAAGAAAAAAAATATTTAAAATACAACTGACTACAAAATTTTGTGTTCGATAATTATTTCATTTTGTATGTTCCAATAATTTTTATGAATAATAGGTCAATTTATACAAAAAGGATCATGGAAATTATAAATAATGTAGACAAACAAAACATGGAAATTAAGAAAATATTGGATGACACTAGACAACTTCAAAAGGAAATCAATACATTAGAGGGTCAATTGGATAGATGCTTTTCCATTGCAGATGAAACATTATTCAGAGTAAGTAAAGAGTGTGGGTAATCATCTATAGTAATGAATGTTGTTTGATATTTATTTAAAAATAATTCCCACAATTTCAGGATGCCAAGAAAGATGATCAAGCAAAGAAAGCCTATAAATTACTAGCTTTATTGCATTCTGAGTGCAATACTATTGTATCTTTAGTAAATGATACTGGTGCATTAGCAAGAGATATTGTAGATTTAGAGGATAATATAAAAACTGAAAAAGCCAAACACACTGAAGAAACCCTCCAAAAAATTAATTCAGACTTAACTAAAATACAGCAGGAAATCAATTATATTAATTAAGTTAATTATGTTAATTAATTTCGTCGTTGAGCTTTCAAAGGCAACAAAACATCCACTTTTTGTTCCATATATATTTGTTTACTGTAAAAAGGACTGATGTATCATGTCTGCATTTTGTTTTGTGTTGTCTAACTTGTAAGTATCGCCCATTTTTTGCTATGGAGCTCAATCTGGATAGCGCATTAAGTTAACTACTACCTATTAATAAAGAAAAATATGTTATTGAATAAAACTCATTATAATCTAACATGCAGTTTTTATTTATAACTGGTGAGTTTGGTTTTATTTCCTTTGTGGTAAGATTTCTGGTGGTATATAATTTTCGTCAATAGTCTTTGATGTCTTTTTCTCTCCATGTTCAACCTCCACAAGTTTTTCTTTTTCCTCGATTTGAAGATCAATTTTATCTTCATTATCGAAAAACCATAATCTCTGTTCCTCTTCTTTCAATTGTTCTTGTTTCTGTTCTATCAACTGCATACGTTTGGCCCTATCCAAACGTTTGATTTGTTCTTCTAATCTCAATTCTCTATGTGTAGCCCATAATTTGAATAACTGAAAATAACCATGGAATTTTGCTTTTTTTATAAATATTGATATATATGTATAATAAGACTGCCCTAGATTCACCCCCAACAACGTTAAACGGGTGTGCAAAACTTAATCAAAATTATACTTTAAATAGAGAGGACCACTATCTGACAAATTAATAAAAATCATTTGTCGACCAACCCCCAATAGAATAACTCAATCACCAGACGAATTAACAAGGAAGGATTTAGGCTATATCACATCATGCTGCAACTATTAGTAGCGAAGAAATAATGGGAAATGTGAAAAAAACAGGGTAAATTATTTATCTATGATGCCCATTTATGAACCTTCTACAATGCCCAAAATAACTATTCCACGCAGACGAAGTCGCAGGCACAGCTAGTAATTCATAATGTTAAAACATTAAAATGTTTTATTTAACAAACATATGTATATTTAACTACTGAACCAAAGATTATGTACCTGTACTTAATACTTTTTTCATTAGATATTTTATTTTTTATTATAAGATAGATAAATTTTGTCATTATTATAAACATTGTTTTTTGTTTATAAGGTACCTATAAACTCAAAAACTACTAGACTGATCATGATTGAATGAATTTAATAAAGTGAAAGACACAAATGATCTAATCTCCTACAAAGAGTGTGATCTCAGTTTGGCAACAGTTGCTCAATGTGAAACACTTTACAATTCCAGGTCTACTGCTGGGAAAGTGTAATAGGATATAGGTACACCAGTGATGACAAAAACTGTAAATATAAAATAAAAATACTTACCTTCTTTTGTTCAATTATATCTTGGTTCTGAGTTTTGTTAATAGCATTTTCAATGGTCATCTTCATTGAATATTCCAATGATTCACCCATTGAATTTACACCAGAAAGGAAGGATACACAATCATTTAAACATTTTTTTTCTTCATCCGGTACAGTGGCAATCTGTCGCTCAATCAATTTAATAATTTCAGGATACACTTTAAATGATTCAATTTTTGTGCATTCTTGGCAGAGATTAATCAAACTCTCATATTTTCTATAAATAAGCCATCCAATAATTTCTAGGTTATTATTTAAATTGTTATTATTTTTTTGTGAAATCCAGGCAAGTGACTTCCCAGCTAATAAGGATAAATCGTTGATATCAAAATGGTCATCAAAATAAGGATTTCTCAAATATTTAACCCTAATTTTTATTTCTTCCACTTTTACATTTTTGGTCTCAGGCTCAGCTAAGACAGCGCTACTGCAGCTATCACTAAAAATATATTTATAACAAGCAAATTGACAAAGAGCACAGGTTATTTCGTTTCCATAATCTTCTTGAAGCATTATCAAGGATGCAACATTAGCCGCTTGTTCATATTCTGAAGTTGTAATTAATTTGTCTAGTAATATATTAGCAGCATAATCATCCAGAAAAACACCATAGTTAAGGGGATCTTTTAACATTTCAATTAACTCATGCACTCTTTCAAATTCAATGTAGTTTCTAACTATTGCGTGATGTGTTGAATCTAGCATAAAACCAGTTTCTGCCGAAAGTCTCAACTTATGCAAAAGATCCCGGAGTTCTTCTAGGTATGTAGGATCCCTCAATGAATTAGCAAATATGTCCACATCTATAGCGGTTATTATACCTTTAGTGGCATAACTTTGGTCCAATACGTTGTAAAAATCATTTAATTTTACTTTATTTAATATCGGTGATGATAGTTGTTCTCTCCATGCTTCATTGCATTTATAATCATTAGTAAGGAAAGTTCTCTGAAAATTAATTGCAAATATTCTTTTTCTTGGAAAAGTTATCTTCTTTAAATTTCGCAACATTATTCTTCCTGAGAGACACTAGGCCAATTTAATTTATTTACTAAGAAAGAAAATTATTAAATTTCAGTGAGGTTAGGTTGTTTTTATTTTTGATGTTTTGTTAATTAACCGTTCAGTCAGCTGTCAGACGTCAAAATCATACATAAGTTAAATTTTTGGGTTGACTTCTATAAATAATTATAATCACGTCTATATTCCTTGCGGGGTAGACAGAGCCAGCAACCTTGTAAGGCAGACAGGCCACGTGCAGCTTTTTGGCCTTATGATAGAAATGAGATTCAAATAGTGACAGGTTGATAGCCTATCGCGCACATCCCTTAGTCGCCTTTTACGGCATCCATAGGGAAAGGATGGAGTGGTCGTATTCTTTTTCCTATTGGTGCCGGGAACCACTCGGCACATAAATAATTATCTTATGCATATAATTATGACTTCCTAAAATCTTGTGCTGCATAATATATAATATATTATAATATGTGTATATATCTATATTAAATCAACAATGTATTTAAGCTATTTAATTGGATAAGGATTGCTGTATAGTTAAAATCGCTTCAAAATTTGCCATTATTTGTCGTAAAAAAAAATGACAAATTTATTATTTATTGTGGGATGTCCATGAGAGATAGACATATATTATCGCGGAGTTTTCTGTAGACCTTATCAATATGTCAAATAATTGGTACATTATTTTGATAAATCTCGTAGGGTTCAGCCTGCGTTTGCAATGTAAGTGGAAAAAAATATGTAATTAACGACATCACATTAGAAACCTCAAAAATAAAAGTATTTCTCCACTATTTAATGGATGTGTAGCGGGAGCGATGATTCGGCTCGACCGCCACCAAAGGGAAGATCTTCCGCCAGGCTAGGTGTTATGCCTGGGGAGCCGCGGTTCCCCAGGCATAACACCTAGCCTGGCGGAAGCCTACTATTATACATATAAACCTTCCTCTTGAATCACTCTATCTTTTGAAAAAAAACCGCATCAAAATCCGGTACGTAGTTTTAAAGATTTAAGTATACAAGGGGAAATAGGGACAGAGAAAGCGACTGTTTTATACTATGTAGATTTATGATTATGAATAAAAATGAATATTTTCGAAGATATTACAGATTTAAAATTGCGGGAAGTAGCGCTTGCGGCGGTACTGGCCGACTTCTGTAGTGTATTTAGTATCAGCATTGCACCCATTTCATTAGTTGTAAAAAAAGCTTCTCGATACGAGTCCCAACCAATCCAATATCTACAATCATAAATGACTCGAATCCATGGCAGTTAAACTCAAGGCGGGAACTGACATCTTTCAATGTCACCTGTCGTTTTCAATCAATCTCCTAAACATACCTTCAAATCAAACTCTTTGTGGAATTGCTCGAATCGAAATCCTTTCCGATTATATAACTTCTTACCAAAATGGGGAAGCATTTTGGTGAATTGGCTAAAATTCGAGGATTGATCAGCTACAAGTTGTCGCCTCATGAACAGAGAGCGTTTGCAAATGCTGTGTCACATGGGATTCCAAATATTTTTCGCAGATTTCGCGAGTCCGTCTTTCGCGTAGCTCCACGTAAGTATTTTTCTTCGTCAATAATGCGATGAAATGACCTACGTAATTCATCATCATACCATTGTATTTACCAATTATGCCACTTGTTCCATAAAACCTGCCTCCCGACTCCCGTGCAACTTTATCTCTTACGCTTTGTTCAGTTTAAATTACACCATAATGTATTTTTTCCATTCCATCACAATAAGTCTTTATCTTTTTGAAAAAATATAAAAATAAATTTCAAATCAAACCTAACTTGATTAAAGAAATGTCTGGTTCTTGGGTCAGGTTCTGTAATAGCTGTGTCTTAAATTTGTCATTAAAAGAAAAATGTGTAATGAAAAATAATGTATTTTTTAGCATTCATCATTGGATATCTGGTATACGAAGGAGTTGAAAGAGAACATCATCGACTGGGCCGCAAAAATCCTGCTGATTTTGAAAATGATCAATAAACAATGTTGAATTTTAATTTATTTAGTGATAAATTTATTGTTTAATAGTATAAAAACATAATAACCAGATAATTAAATGTGTTAAAATCTAGTTGTGTGTTACTTTACTATTATTTTCCAGTCTGAGACACCTCCTTCTCTCATGTCTGTGTTCCCTGTTGCACCCTCCACAGAAGTGTTTCGTGGCCTGGGCTTGCCCAAGTCTGAGATTAACCAAAAAATCACATTAATTTTGGTTGAAGTAAAGATTTAATGTGGGTGAAATAAAGATCTTGCAAAGTAGTTTTTGCTTCTCAAGAGATAATTATAGTTTGGTCAAATTACTATGGTAGGTAAAGGGACTAAATTACTACAGTATGCATGCAATTTCGTCACACGCTATTGGAACAATTTAAACGATCCGTTTAAAGCCGCATTTTTTTTACGATAAATTAGATCGTTTAAATTTTTTAATATGTTAAGAGCTATTTTACATGGAATTCTTTAAAATGAAATCAAATCTAGAATTATTGCATGTTCCCTATTTTATTTAATTAACAACAATATCAAAAGGAATGCGCGTACAGATTTGCGTTTCGTATTCGGTGCGGTTACCCTAACTTAAAAATATAATTATTTGTTTGTCGAGCGGGATCACTATTTCGAGCGTCGAGTGGTATAATTCATTGATTTAAAGCCCAACGCAACTGGAAGGGACATCGAATCTCAGTATAATTACATTTTCAGAGTGTACATTCTTAAATCCAAATTGTCTCTGCAGAAATATATATATATTTCTGGGATTTTTAAGAGTAAAAATTATTTTATTTTTATATTTTTTTTATTTTTAGTTTTGTTTTTATTTTTGACCTGTTACGATTTGACATTTTTTTTTTCTTTTATTTTTTTTTTTGCTTTGATTGTTTTCTATTTTTACTATTTGTTGGCGGTTTGACAGGTAGGACCTCATCATCCTGCCAGCAGTCCCAGTAACATATCTGGGGGCACGGTAGTGCCCCCGCCAAGACGAGCCAAGCGAAGCGAAGAAGAATAGCAAAAAGTCCGTGCGGCTAACTCGCCAGTTACGTCCACGGTTTGCACGCCTACGAGATTATAGTGGCAAAACTCTGCTACGCGCTACGAACTACGCAGTACGAGCTATGGCTGTAGTATTTCCCCGTAACTTGAGTGTAAAATTAGGGCTTTTTGATTTAGGGCTGGGCATGTGGGGTTAGAAATTTGGCTCTATACGAGATCTGATTACTTTTTGACAGTGCAAGCTATATGGTCTCGTATTGGCAACATTTAACATGAAATGTTTTTGTGGGATATGTTTTCCAGTTTCTTTAATAATACATGACATTTTATTTATGATATTTAAAAAATAATCTTGTCTTCATTGCTACTGTCATAGTTGTGTTTTAACTAGAATAAAACCAATACATTTGGTTTTGCGTTATTATTACAATTTATTCTAGTTAAACCTTATCAATAATGTATATCGACGCTTAGTCAAATTTACAATTCTCAATTTTACAGCTCTTTGAATGATAGATTATTTCATCAGCTTTGTGTTACTAATGACGAGGATTTCAACCGTTTGTTGTTTCATACTGAAGTTCGTTGGCTATCAAGAGGCAATTGACTGATTCGATGTTTGACTCTGTTATAGAGTTTTTGGAAACTAAAGATACAGAATTGAAAGACAAGCTCATAACATCAAAGAATGATGTAGCTTACATGACAGACCTGTATAAATTGTTCAACGACATTAATCTCCAACTGCAAGGCGATAAACTAAATTTAATTAAAACAAAAAACGTCGTTGCTGCTTTCGCAGCCAAACTGCTTCTACACAAAAAGAATCTGGGCAGACGTGAGTTTCACAATTTCCCAAATTTATCAGTATCATGCAGTAACGACGAATTGTTTCCCTATTGCCAACATTTGGAAAACCTTCACATTGATTTCACCGAACGATACCAGGACATTTTGAACTTGGAAATAACAGACTGGGTGTTAGATCCGTTTTCAAATGTCAACACAGCAATGTCACCTCAGCTGGAAGAAGAGCTTATAGAATTGACAAGAAACGAGGAAATAAAAATCAAGTTCAAAAATGGTTACCAAGAATTTTGGCTACAAAAACCGACCCCGCAATTGTACCCAGGATTGTGGTCAATCGTTCAACGATTCTTGATAGCATTCCCATCGTCATATTTGTGTGAAGGTGGATTTAGTGCTGTGACAACACTGCTTACTAAAAAGAGAAATCGTTTGCTTGTTACCGAACGTGGTGACTTGCGACTGTTCTTGAGTAAATTGGAACCTGATATTAACAAACTTATTAAACAGCATCAGATTCATCCATCACATTAGTTTTTATATAACGATTGATTATTTTAGTTATATTTTTAATAAAAGATACTCTGTTTTAATACCATAAAATTGCGTTTCAATAATCAATCTTATTGACAGGTGGAGCCCGTAAGAGTTAACTTGAGACCTAAGCACCGTTGTATGTTACCTACTGCGCTCAGGTTTTAAGTTGCGGGTTATAGTAAAAATTTCGTTAAGAATTCTCCTTTACTATACATACATATACATTATATACATATATAGGTCACAATAATTAATTAAACTAATTTGAAGTTATAGTGGTTTTTAAATAGGTGAAAAAATGGGGGCGCTAAAAAATATTTATTCTCAAAGTGGGCAGTAGACAAAATAAGTTTGGGACTCTCTGACATAGAAGGAGGTACACAGATTTCTAGAATAGGTACACTGAGGTACACATCAGGTACATTTTTAATCCAAAACAGATATTTAAATCCGTGAGGTACACCCGCGATTCTGACACACATTTTCTTTGGGCTGTATGGGCTGTTCTCTTATGCCTGAGGTACGTAAAAATATATGTAAAGTAGCTGTCGTCCGTATGCTGTCACCTTTTAGGGATGTTTCAAAATTAATTTAATTATCGATTTTCCAATTTTTTTTTATTTCAACTTAGTATACTTAGTTTAGGTACCTATGTACTATTGATGTTAACACAATGTAGGATATATTCGATTTGTAATTTATAGAAAACTGTCTGTTTCTATTCAAGCCTTCTTTTATGTTATGAATAATCTTTATTAAAAATCATTTAGATTTTTCAATGAAAAAACATTCATACTGACTTTTTAAGTGTAAAGCAAATTTTTACAACATGTTTGGACGATTGCACAATTTTTAGATCCCTTCCTCCATAGCCTTTTCTTGAAGGCTTAGCTAGCTTAGCTAGAAAATGTGAGTTACAACACACATTTTCTAGCTAAATATTTTCCTCAGTCAAGCGCCGAGAGTCCTTTCGGTTTTCAAGTGCCTGGGTTCGATCCCTGCCAACGGATATTATTTTTTGTTTTAACTTTACTTGATGGAATTTGTATGGTATTCTTTGTTTTTACTATTATATTTTATATGATTTTTGTGATGTCCGCCGATTTTAGTTTTTACAAAATTGTTGTGAAATTTATGAGATTTTTGGTAGCTTTGTTGTTGGATTTGTGATTTTTTGACAAATTACAATGATCGAGTTAGCCTCGAAGTAAGTTCGAGACTTGTGTTACGAGATACTTACTCAACGATACTATATTTTATTTAAATAAATACTTATATAGATAAACATCCAAGACCCAGGCCAGTCAGAGAAAGTTCATTTCTCAGCATGCCTTCACCGGGATTCGAACCCGGGACCTCCAGTGACACAGACAAGCGCACTACCGCTGCGCTACAGAGGCCGTCAAACCTATTAATAAAAAAAAAATGTGTTTTGACCTGTGTGTTTGTTTGTCCACGATTATCTCTACACAGATACATAGGCAGGGCACATCTAGGGCAGTGTTATCTATAGTAAAAATCAGAATGGATTCTTACGGTGGGTCAATCAACTGAAATCTTTAAATAGAATTTCCTTAATTATTGAAAATATTAAACCGTTTAGAAGTTTGTTTAAAAAAAAGTCAAAAGAAAGACCCATTGAAGCTTTATTTCCCTGCATAAACATACAAACGCATTTTTATATTTTTGTGTAATCGATACGATGCGGATAAACATTCTATGCGCCTCACATCCCTAAATTTAGTGTGTTGAATCGAATAAATTTGAAATGTCGTCACATTGTTGTCATTTATGATCAACGTCGACAAAATTCTCAAACAAAAGTATGAAATTATTTTTTATTTAACTATAAAATGGGTATATAAAAACTGTATGAGTAAAAAAAGAAAACGGCTTTAAGATTTGGTGAGTTTAGTTTAGTCCAACACTGCTTTATCTAACAAGCCAGGAGCAGGGAACATAGTTTCATCATTTGCGTCCGCATATTAAAATATACACAGGTTGGTTTCTTATTTTTATCAAATAGTAATAAAGGTATCAGATTTATGGTTTGGAATGAAAAATAAACATGACATTTTTCATAAGTATGTATCTATTATACATACAAATTAAAACGCGAAAATTAAAAGACTAACGTATTTTAAAAATTATATCCCGTTATTTCTATTGCGAGAAATAAAACGTGATCCACCCACATGACTCAAATACCACAATTAGATGCCTTACTGTAGTGATGGAAGTGATATTTCTTATTGACAGGTTATTAGCATATAACAATAGAACAATTTTATAACCTTTCACTTAATTGACTAACAAGTATACCTATATAGCAAGAAAGGCAGCTATGTTTAAGCTTTGTCGCTAACAAGTCAATCTGTGTCTTCACAATGAGTCTTTTGTTACTACATCACAAAAATCCATTTGCTTCCACTGACTAGTATTTGCTAAATGGAAAAAACATTTTATGCCATGGGTCAATATTGTGTTCATTTAAAGTCTTGTCACTCTATACTAGATCCTTTGTATTTTTTGGACTTTCCCTCTATTCTTCAGCTTTAAATGACATAGTTAATGCTCCACCTAAAGAAAAAATCAAGAAGTAATGACATTGAAAGGAGCACCTATGGAAGCTCAGAGGAGGAAGTCATTGTCATATCAAGCTTATCATAATAGTGTCTGAACCATAGAGTACTGAACTGAGAAGACAATTCTGAGACCATTTGAATATTACTGTTTTTACAATTTCCTCAGTATAACTGTTATAAATAAAAAAAATATGTACCATCGATGTAACAAAAAGCAGTTACTTGTAAGTGTAAGTTATCATAAATTAAAAGTTTTGCCTTTTTAAATATATTTAGGGTTTGTACTACTTTGCTTAACCCAATTTTGTGTGCACAATATATTTTTGAAAAACTGAACTCTCCATCCCAATCTGTGGTGAGAAAATGTTCAAAATCAATATTTTATTCAATTTAAAGAGAGGATAATTCAATATAACATTTTAGACCTCTAAACCAAATTTGTTAACTGATAGTAGAAAAAAGTTAATGGAGAGGTCTCCACAGCTTAAAACCAAAAATCAAGACCATGGTCAGGTCAGAGAAACAGCTGAATGTTCCAAGATAGATTGCCGATTTTGCTTACTTTTTTATAATATATTCTATATTTAAAAAAAAGTAGAAATTTGACATCCATATGCTCCCAAAATTCTTAGAAGTGAATGTTACTAAAAAAACTTGACCAAGAATTCAAGTCCTTACCTATAGGTCTTTAAATTTAGAAAATGTCTTTTGGACTTAAATAAATTATACTGACATGATCCGCTTACAATTTAATAAGGTACAAACAAATTTATACATGAGAATTTAGAGTGTCCTATATTCTGATTTTACTAAACAGTTTTATGGTAGAACAAATGGTCATCATAATATCTTCTTCTTCCAAGTATAAATTAAATTTCCCACTATGATATTCTACCATTTTAACAGTTTAAATGGTGACTGTCATCTGGTCATCCCAGGTGATGGTGTTAGGGCATAGACAGCCAAATACAAGTATATTATTTTGGGAGATGCGGCATAATCTCATACATTTTGTGAGTCAGGTATAAACTCCCATCTAGCCAAGCTGTCCTTATATCGACCCATTTGGGTTTTGAAGGCTGTTGAGCATCTTCCAAGTAGCCCAAGGCAGGTTATGACCAGACCTCCATATTTTCGCCTGTTATAGGGTAACAGTTATAAGGTAGTTTGCAGGTAGGGGTGTTTGATGTCATATAGCACATGAATGAAGTAAATTTTTTAAATACTATACAACACGTCGCCATGATGACGTAGTTAATTTCGTAGTTGAACATAGACCGGCTGCGGCGCTTGAGTGATTTAAAAAAATTTTACATTTAAAAGTGAGTGACTATAGATTTGACAAAAAATAGAATAGCTCATTTTAAAAGAAAACCAATCGCGAATCAAAACCAGAATCGAAAAAGCAACGTTGCTTAATTTGCTTAAGCGACACCATGGTGTCGGTGTGAATTGGTTTATGTTGTGCTGTGCTGCAGATGCATCACATCGTTCTGCAGGCAGGTTAGGTGTGGCGCACGCGGATTCCACTTAAAGAATTTCTTTCAATGCGTCCCTTAGGAACAAACAAACCAGTTTTTAGTTTCCTGAGCCTACCTACTTACCTATGTATAATTACGTAGTCGTTAGTCAGTAAAAGAAAATTGTAACATACATAATTACATTGTCATTGATTGATTAGAAGATTTATGAAATAGTCGGGCAGCAACTACAACACAAAAGTTTATTAATTCTGTTAGAGACTATTTTTTTCTGATCAGGAAACACCACCATTCATTCCTATGAAGTCAACCGATGATGTCAGCGATCCTGTCGAAGAAGTAAATCAACTGACTACAGAAAACATGGATGATCACAGTAAAAAAACTCAAGCCTATACTGCCAACAAAAACATGAAATATGGTGAGCAATTTTGAGTAGATAAATTTAAGTTTCCTGTGGTACCTAATCGAATAGGTACTTACAAGGCACATAAACTAAATGTCTTAAACAATGAATTACCACGCTTTGATACCTACCTTAAATTAATATTCACAGCTTAGGTATAGCATAGCATAGGTTGAATGAAAATGAAGAAAATTTGTATCTAATAGTAGTTGGGGGTTATGCAGTGTTGTTAAAATCGCGTCTCGTATATATGTTTACGGCCGAATTGAATAAATTCCAACTTTTTTTTAAGTCAGTAAAAAAAAGAAATCGGTCCCATTTTGCTAACCAAGTCTCAAGAAGCATTTACCTAATGCTTTGATTTTATTGAGCTTTTAGATAGAGCGCGTCTAACATAGAATTGCAAATGCCAATGGTTCAAGTTAAAGTTACGCAAGTTGACCTTAAATTTCAATGCTTGGTTTGTAAATGTGACCGTCTAGATGTATGCTTTGTATCGTGTCTGATATGACCATCACTTTATTTAAATATATGTATTTGGAAACTTATTAACAATACTGTCACTATTTAAATCTCAATTCTATCATCATTAAGCTAAATAGAACGTGGCCATTCAGTCTTTTCAAGACTGTTGGCACTGTATACCCCGTAAGGGATATAGACGTGACCATATGTAGGTATGTATGTATTAACAATACAGTTTTTATAGCTAATAATACAGGTTTTCACATTTACCTTAAAAGTTTTTTTAACTTCCGTATAACGTATAACATGTATTTTTTTTTGGTTTAGTTTGCTATTAATTAATTGATAAATCACAACTATTTAAAAGCAATACCTAATCAACGATTTACTGATTAGATTTGTTATTTTAGACAATGTTTTTTTAATAATTCCTATACATTTACGTCAATTATTAGGATTATAATTATTGAAAAATGACAACGGCAGAAAATTTACGGAACAGCAAAATGTTCTTAATGGGATTTAAACCCGTGGGATTTTCACTCAATTATCTGCAATGTCGATGCCCTTCATTAAGTCCAAGAAATTAAATGTTGCAGGTTACATTAAGTATGTTAGTTTAGTGACACTCACCTTACAAAATGCGACTCTGGGGCTCAGTATGCGATATGCCCGCACAAGAGAGGGTGTGGAGATGTTTTCGTCTGCTGCTGGTAAGTCCGTCCGTTTACAGGCTATCTGACGCTTCTATTCGTAACTAAACTAAAGACTAGTCTATAATTACGGAACCATATTGACACTTTTGAAAGATGATGATTAAAGCCAAAGAAAATTTGATAAACCAATAGCCAGAACAGAACATAATGATGAAGTTACCTGTAACCTGTATTGTCTGTTTCATTAGATTAATTTATTTCAATTAAGTAGACATTTATACTCATAATTTCATTGTATCATTATAAAGATATTAGAACACGCTTCAATGAAGATCTTTGTACAAATAATCTAAATCTCCTTATTTCACGAGTTTGCTCCTTTTTAGGCCTCTGATATCCGTTAGTAAAGTGGGTCAAATAAAAATGTATACCACCTTCTTAGAAGAACCGTAGATTTATCTGAACCGCAGATTCATCTGTGTCATGCGCAGATATTGACAATTATAACGAATAATTATTCTTTTCAGCTGTAGTAATGACAGAAGTTTTCAAATTAGTAATATGTCTTGGACTTGTTATGCAAGAGTCTGGAAACGTTAAGAAAGGATTGCGGTCTATGTATGCAACCGTCATATTAAATTTCAAAGACACTTTACGAGTTTGTGTGCCATCTTTTTTGTATATTGTGCAGAATAACTTGCTTTATGTGTCAGCATCTAATCTGGACGCTGCAACATATCAGGTAATTTTTATCTGTCTCCCTCTATAATCATTACATAGGATATATGAAGTTTATGTCAGTTTGTAAATTTTTATGCTGTCAGTTTCTAAACGAAGTAACGAATTTCAATATATTTAAATGATTATAACTCAGTTTCAGTAGTTGTTAATGGGAAGGAAATTATATTCGTAGATGCGTAGTTTGATCGTTTTATCATACGTAAAGGAAAAGTAACGGCCTTGTAAAAAATAATTTGTTCACTCCACTTACACATAAACACATTATTAGATTTCAGATTATTTATTTACGCTCACCTGTAAAGGTTATCTAATCTGATGTTGCTGACAGACAACTGGATAGTACAATGGTTTGATTTTTAATTGTTTAAAAAGTAAACGATGTGTATGGTTCAATGGTTTAACTGTAAAGAGGTTCCTAATAATAATTTAAAATTTACAAGATAACTTGGGTTGTAATGGGATTATGATACATAAAAAGCTACGTTCATTTTTACTATAGGCAAGATAAATATCGCTTATAAGTACATAGTTACTGCGTACAGTCACTGGTATAACAGTAACAGCGGTCTATTCAATTGAATGAAGAAAATGCTGCAGTGCAGTTTGTTACCGCTTCTTCTGCACTGACGCCTTGGAAGCGGCAGTAAGCTTAGTTTTTAAGTAATTTATTTGACGTCAACCAATGTTGTTAAACCATACGTTTTGACAATTATTAAGCAATATATATTGTATCCTATAGTAATAAATAAAAAATTTTGAATTTGAATTTCAGGTGACATATCAGTTAAAATTATTAACAACTGCTTTTTTTGCCGTATTAGTTTTGAAAAGGAAATTAAAAAAATGGCAATGGTTAGCATTGGGACTGTTGGCTGCTGGAGTGGCACTTGTTCAGTTATCTGGGAAATCTGAAAAATCTACAACGTCGACGGACTTGCCTCAGCAATCTAGAATTCTGGGATTCAGTGCCGCCGTGGCAGCTTGTTTTATATCTGGATTTGCTGGGATATATTTCGAGAAAGTTTTAAAAGAATCAGATATATCAGTAAGTTATCACTTATATTATTTTTAGACAGTTTAAGCGTCGGGTCAGGTTCCAATAGGAATTTATTTATTTTCCATGTTTAGAAAACTTAAGGCGTTATGCTACCAACTCCACAGTCCCAAAAAGGAAATAAGGACAAAAATATACAGTAGCAGAAAGAAACGTCCTAACATTTTTTTCTTTATTCAGGTTTGGATGCGTAACGTGCAGCTAAGTTTACTGTCCCTGCCATTTGGTACTATCACATATTTTGTCAACGGGGGATCGGCGCACGAGATATTAAAAGGATTCGATGCATTCGTGTGGTACCTAGTGCTGTTGCAAGCTGCTGGTGGCCTTATCGTTGCAGTAGTGGTCAAATACGCAGATAATATACTGAAAGGTTTCGCAACATCCGTGGCTATAATAATAACGTGTATAGTTTCCATGTTTATATTCAACTTCGTGCTTACCGTGCAGTTCGCCGCGGGCACTCTTCTAGTAATAAGCTCAATTTTCCTGTACGGCTACGTACCTAAAAAGCCTGATCCACGCTCATTGAGTGTGTGATCTCAATCAAATTATATATTATTTTATATATTTTGCTTATGTATATTGTATATACATAATGCCTAATAGGCAACATAATTTTTAAGTAAAAGTCAGTATATTTAAAACGAAACATCGTTGACAGAAACGGAAACCTAAGGCATGTCTTTCTTCAGTATTCTAAAATGTTTTTGTAAAGGCTCATTAGAGTCCCTTTGGTTATTGAGTCGTCTCAAAATGTAACTTATTCTTTTGAGATTTTCTTTATGTATTTTGAAAATAACTGTTGGGCAGCAGTGGTCTGCTCGCGGGTGAGGGCGTTGCAAAGAGTTGGGAGGTAATTTCGATTTGAAATATATTGTTGTCTTTTTGTGTATTTAATATAGTCTAAGATCCGGCTGCAAAATCACTACGTTCATCGCGTAGTTAATCAAACTCACATTTTAACATACATTTATGAATAGGATAATGCATAGATAATAGGGTGCCAGTCAATAAGTGGCCGCAAGTAATTTTAATTAAATTAATGTTAATTAATTTTCCAAAAAAAATTTCGTTCACTTGTTTTTTAAATAAAATATCATCCACATCATAGAAATGTATGTAAAGAATTCGAAAATCAATGGGTGCCGTTACACACTCGGCCGCAACTACTACGCAGCCAGGTGTAAACAGGTAATATTTTGGTCTATTTATACGTTCATGTCGTACACGCATGTTTTTTATATCAAATTAAAGCTAATTTTTTTTTAATATGATGATATATCGCTGCCTGTGAATAAATGGCCGCAAATAAAGGTTGCTAGCTGTTAAAAACTCGAGGTATCCGAGATAAAGTGAAAGAGAGTTAGCGCGTAACGCCACTTCTTAGACAAGGATGGCGAGTACCAGCTGTGCTTTTTTCTAAAATGTTAATATTACTTTTATCAACGTAATAACACTTTCAAGTTCAATAAATAAATGATATCAACAACGTTGTGTATAACGAGCTCAAAAAGAAGGTTAGCATATAAGAATAATTTAGCTGCACTGTTGAGAACCCTATCTATACGCGTGCGCAATGGCTTCAAATACTCGCACAGCTGGTACTCGCCATCCTTGTCTAACAAGTGGCGTTACGCGCTAACTCTCTTTCACTTTATCTCGGATACCTCGAGTTTTTAACAGCTAGCAACCTTTATTTGCGGCCATTTATTCACAGGCAGCGATATATCATCATATTAAAAAAAAAAAATTAGCTTTAATTTGATATAAAAAACATGCGTGTACGACATGAACGTATAAATAGACCAAAATATTACCTGTTTACACCTGGCTGCGTAGTAGTTGCGGCCGAGTGTGTAACGGCACCCATTGATTTTCGAATTCTTTACATACATTTCTATGATGTGGATGATATTTTATTTAAAAAACAAGTGAACGAAATTTTTTTTGGAAAATTAATTAACATTAATTTAATTAAAATTACTTGCGGCCACTTATTGACTGGCACCCTATTATCTATGTATTATCCTATTCATAAATGTATGTTAAAATGTGAGTTTGATTAACTACGCGATGAACGTAGTGATTTTGCAGCCGGATCTCGTACTAATACAACACGTTCCTTTGAATTGTCTTAATAAGGCAAAACAATCTTTACAAAAATATTTAAATATGAAATGGCCAGTCACTACAGCAAAAACTAATGCTTCGGCTTGATGTAGGTACCGTCATAGCGCCTTACTTGAGACAGTTTTGGAATTCAGGTGTTTATAAACTTTTACTGTGTCAACGAATAGTGACAGTATTCACATCTATAATATAGTCTGTACCTTTTTTATCCAAAAAATGCTTCCCCAAGCCCATAGGTACATCACAGATTTTTTATTTTTTTTATTTTTGCTGTCTCATGTTACCATCATGAAGTGCCATAATTGATACACCACACAAAACATATGAAAGTATCATGAATAGAATTTAAATGAATACTTGAGACAGTAAAAAAATTCAAAAACTACATGACCAACTGAAAATTTTTTTTTTGGGCAGCTGCACTAAATTTTAAGTACCAAAAATGAAACAAGTTCCGTATAGCTCAATTTTTATTAATATTCATTACAATCAGTTTAAATCAACGTTGTTCGCTTATTTGGCAATGCAGTGAAAACAAATAGAAATACTTTTCTAAAGTAAAATAAGGAGAAAATAATGAAACAAGAATTTAATCTTACATAACTCAAAAACTTATAACAATCATACTCCAATATTTTCATATATAGTGGGTACTATAGTAACTAAAAAAATAATACACGTTTTTGGTAGCTTTATAAGCTAATCATTACAATAATTAAACATTACAAAAATAATCAGATAAATCAGTTTCTAAAATGAGACGTTTCAAGTTGACTGCATGTATCAAATTGACAACACTTAAGTGAGTACTTGAACTTACAACTAATAAACAATATTCTTCAGTCTTAAAATTTCAATCAGTCTTCATTAATAATAAGATTTGGCTTTATATTACTTACATTTACATTGAAACTGTAACGACCTCTTTTCAACAATACTGGCTTAACAACTGATATAATTTTTTGAGAGTCAACAGTCATAATATCATCAACAGGGGGAAATACATAAATTCCTTTATTTGTGCTTTTTCTCAAAAACTTACAGGAATACTCATTCTCATTTAATATTTCAGTTATCTGAGCAAAGAACTCTTTTACCATTGGTTTATTTTTAAAGCCATCATATATTAAGTGAATTTTTACAAAGTCATACATTTTTACAGATACTTCAGAAGTAGGTTCGGTTTCTATATGTTCATTCTTGGTTTCACTTAAAATTTGTTTCAGTTTCATTTTAGCAGATTTGGAGGATGATGGTTGCTGTGTTGATTTAAATACTTTTGGCTGCGAAGTTATATCGTTTTGATCTTTAGGTTTGCGTTTTATATCAATAGATTTAGAGGTAGATGGTTGCTGTTCTGGTTCATATACTTTTGGTAGCGTAATAATGTCGTCTTGATTAGTGGAAGATAATGGTTCCTGTGGTGATGCAAATACTTCTGGCTGAGTAATTACATTATTTTGATCTTTTGTGGAAGAAGACAGTTTCTGTACTGATTTAGATATTTTTGATTGCGAAATTATGTCCTCTTCACCTTTTGATTTTTCTCGTGATTTAGAGACTCTTGGCTGGAAAAATATATTTTCTTGATCTTCAGAATCTAAATATACATGTTTTCTTTGTTGTTTTAATTTAATGTTAGGAATGATATTTGATTGGGTTGTGGTTTTTTCTATCAAATTATCGAAATCTTGTAATTCAGATATATTATCACTATCAGATGTATCATGTACAGAATAATTGCTAGAAACTGTAGTATCCGTGTCTTCTTCACGTGCTGTTTTCGGTTGCGTAAATAATGGATCTGAATCTATGTTTACTTCTAAATAATCTTCTTCTGCATCACAAATTCCCACGTCTACTTCTTCAATATTTTGAGTATTTGAAGGATTTGTAATATCGGAGACTGTAAGGCTTTGACCTGCCGAAGCTTGCAATTTTTTCTTTCTCACTTTAAGAGGAGCTGATGTATTAAGACGACTTTCTTTTAAAAAACTTTCGAATGCACTCGCCCATTCTTTAGATGTGCTGTTATTTTCTGGAGTTTCAACGGGAAGCTTGGCCAGAACTGTTTGTTTGTTGAGAGGGCAAATCCCAGCTGCACGAAACCCTGACTTTAAATTCTCTGAAGATGTCAACAGTTGATCTAACGATCGTTTTAAAAGTCGCGGAAACTGATCTTTGGGAATGCAGCCCCTGGTTTTCTGCTTCCATTCTAATAAGGTTTTTCGCCATATTGCTTTAAGTGGACGGAAGTAAGCGACATCAAGCGGTTGGGTTAAGTGTGAACTATTTGCAGGGAGAAATATGAAACGAATATCTGATTCCGCACATTTTTGTATAACCTTTACAGACAGATGACTTGCCAGGTTATCTCCTAGTATTGCTTTCGGACCTTCACCTACCGAACTGAAATAAGGTACAACCACTTTGAAAAACCAGTCTTCAAACGTTGTACTGTCAAACCAACCGCTTCTTGTTCGATTGTAGAATGTATTAGCTGGCCCTCCTCTCAACCAAGAATCGTAAAGGTGCTCAGCCTTATATACGACATATATTGGTAATAAAGCTCCTGATGCTGATCCTGCAAACATAACCGATGTGCTCGATTTCGAAGCGTCAATGATATTTTTTGGACTTTTGAAACCTCTTCTTACTAATACTTTTGTTTTTCCAGGGTCGTCGGTAAAGTTAGTTTCATCAAAATTCACAATTGCTTCTGGTTTTACTCCCTCCAAGCTAATCATTAGATTATCAAAATAATCAGATATCATTTCAGGATTAACAGCAGCTCTTGCTCTTTTAATGTTTTCACAAAACTTGTACGAAATTTCATGTTTGTTTCGGTCTAAAAATCCTTTCAACCAAAATCTTCCTGGCAAATTGTTCTTAAATCTAGGTTCTGTCTTTCCCTTCGTGTCAAGGTATTGCTTCACAATAAGCGTCAAGTCAAAGGCTGTTATAGGAAATCCCCATTTCCCGCAAAGAATTAAGGCTTCTACAATTATATTTTCATCTTCATTTGAAAAAACTGTGGGTCTTCCAACTTTATTCATATGCTTACAACGCACTTTTCTCTGTACAGTGGCTGGTGGAACATTATATTTTTCTGCAGCTTTTCTAATCGACATACCTTTTCGCACTGAAGCCACTGCATTTTCAACCGCTTCATTGGAGTAGTTACGGTATGGCCGTGACCCAATTTTCTTTCGATACCTTCCCATGTTCTGTCAAAAAATCGAAATGAAGATTTAGGTAAGCCCAAGATAATTGTCTTTCTTGGCAAATTTTCTTGTCAATTATTTTACCCTTCCATTGAAATCTTCAAAACCATAGTAGACATGAAAATTCATTACATACACCACAGATATAAAAACATTACATTAAATGTAATGTTATTATATCTGTGACATACATCAAAAGATAATTTTTATAGGATTGATTAATAAGAATAGAACATTTTACACCATTGTTATTTTTATGAAAAGATTATCCATTAATCGCAAAAAAAATCCTTTTCGTTCACATTCATATTATATTTAAAATACTTGACAACAAGTTTACATGAATCTATGGTTTCTATGATTTCATTGAAATATTAAATTTTTGACAGAAAAAAATGGCCGCAAAACGAGCTTTTAATTAAAAAGAAAGTTTTAACAATTAGTAAGCCATTTTGAGACATAGTAAATAACTTGAGACAGTTGGTAACTTGAAACAGTAGGTAACATGAGACAGTAGATAACATGAAACAAATGTATCAAATTACAACCACTTCGAAATATTTTCATTTGGAGTGGCACACAAGCCGTCGTTTTAACTTAAAATTCACGAAACCTTTGATAGTTTGTAGCTAAATAGTAAGGTTAGGTTATGCAAAGACCAGATTTTGACAAAGATCAACACAGATCGAGTAACATGTGAAGTTTTATGAACCACAGAACTTAACAATTTATTGTGAAAACTTTCAACTCTAATTATTCATAAAATAGGCTTGAAAAGACTTACTTTAGTTATTATTTATCTTGCACACACTTTTCTCCTGTCGCCATGACACTTGCCAGCAGTAATGTTACCATGTGTAAAAAAATATGGGTGCGTTCGAAAAAACCAGTTATTTGTATCAAGTTAACCTGCAGTATCAAGTAAGGCACATTGACGGTATGCAGTCTTTGATCAACAATATATGTAGGTACCTACTAGATTTTTATCCACCGAGTGTGCCTAAGGCGCGAGGGCCTCGCCGAATGAACAAAAACTAACAAAAAAATTATCAATATTACTAAGTACATATGTAGATCTTATCGTATAGATATTTTTAATCTTGGTACGTAAATTAGTATCGTCATACATTTTTAAAACAGCCTAAATGCCAACAATTTAGTAGTATCATGAACTATAAATCTGTTTTTCAATTAATTATACAATAAAATATAAAATAAATAGATACATATAAAAATTATTATTACTGATTTAATAAATATGTAGCGTTAAGATTTTCAAATCTTCGCCATATTCTATAATTTTTTATTATGTCGGTATAAGTATTTTAAAAAGCGCGCCCCCTTTTCTTATTTTCTCACACAAAATATAATAAATCATAGGATCATATTAAAAAGCGTGAAATGGAGGGTTCATAATTAATCGTACCTAATAAAGTACATTTAGTTAGTAACGAATTATAAGATTTTCTTGATATATTTGTTATTATTTCAGTATTTTTTTTTTTTTTAAGTATAGAAAACCTTGCTAGAATCCAGTTCTTTTACTTATTATAATTAAAAATTATTTTACCTAAATTACTATGTGAATAGCAATTAATGATAGGAAATTGAATAATAATTTAAAAGATAACATCAAAATGAATTACTGATTTTCTTATCATTTTGATAGTAAACAATTTTATATAAGTACATCTCTATTATGTAATTGATATTAAGCACTATCGCAATGGAAAAGTTGAATTACCATCGATTTCATGCATTTCACCCATGCCACAAAGCCTATTTTGCTATTATGTTTGGTGAAGAGTGATGTCAAAAAAGTTTCGTGATTTAATGTCTTAAAATTTATCATCATAAAAGCATGTTGTACTTACTCTGCCGCAACGCCCCCGTTGGAATTTTTGTTCTACCTATGGCAATTTAATGTACAACAGAAGAACATTATGTACAAAAAACAATTTAGTAGGTACGTACAGTAAATTTGAGAAAAAATGATATTTATGATGAGCGCCACTCAGAATTCTTACTTGTATTTATACTAGAAAGCTGATTTTTGAGTTAGACGATGTACGAACGTTTATAAGTAAGTGCATCTTAGAATAATAATGAAAATGTAAGCAACTATTGTTTTATCTAACTTTAAAAGAAAGACCGTAGTTAGCTACGTTGCAGTGAACGCTTCTTCTTTCCTGTCAATAAGGCAATTAATAAAGTAAGTACTAAATTAATAACACAGATTTTGTAACAGTAACAATTTCAGGAAAACTTCTATATCGTCTGCCATTTATTTTTTCATAGCAGCTTGTTGCGGCAGAGTACAACATCTCATCAAGCAGGTACAATAGAATAATTTTGTGTCACTACTGATGGCTGGAACAATATGTAACACAAAGACCATGGAAAACTGTTTCCAATTTTACTATATTAAACAATATTATTTAATCTGTAAACTAGGAATATTACAAGGCATAATTCTAAAGTTTGTCATAGGGTAATAAAACATTCACAACTAGTGATATTTTTAAAAGAAAAATGAATGTGCAGAAATTCTTATAAAAGACTTGACCGATTTTGATTAATGTGTACTTAATTACTTTTTTATTTGTTTTTTAAAATCAATTATTCTCTATCACATACATATTTCTTTAATACTACTGTTGAACTAAAAAAAATAACTAGGCAAAAAATAAAAGAATATTCATGACTAAGACTATTTTATACACTTTAATAATAAAATAAAATATATGATACAATTAATATGAGTTTATAATCTTTCTCTTCCTCATTTGCTCTAACCATTTATCGAGTTGTTGTTGAGGTGTCAAAGGATTTTGTTTGTAATAATCTTGTGGGGGTTTGCCCTCCTCCAACCTTACAAAGTAGTGGCAGTACTGGTAACGTACTTCTCCCAGCCTTCCCCGCGCATGTCTTCTGATACCTTTGATAGTGGGGCCTTTTCCAGAAAATGATTCAGCTGAAAATAAAATTATTTATATCCCTTTAGTATCAATACATACATACATAAATATACATATCATAATAATGTAATAGGTTGCTAGCCCATCGCTAGATCCTAAAAGCAGGTTCCAATCCCAAGTTTAAAGCCTATTCTTTAGTCTCCTTTTATAACATCCATGAGAAAGAGATAAAGTGGTCTGTTCTTTTTCTATTTGTGCCGGGAACCACACAGCACCGAAATTCAAAATTCAATTCAATAAATCAATATAAAAATTAATTAGACATGCAGATTCATCATACCTATCCATAGATTACTTTTGAATTCAACATGGTGAGCATTGACAGCTAGATCTTGAGCTTCAAGTATTGCTTCTCTGACAAAAGCTGCACCCTTTTTGTTTACAAAACTCAATTGTTTCACAGCTTCATCTACAGTCATTCCTCGTACTAAACATGCAATATACCATAGTTTTTCTGGACTATATTTCAGGTTTGTTTTCTGATGGCAAATAAACTGAAAGAATACAAAATTATAATAAAAAGGTCACTATTTGAGACTAAGGCAGTGTAAATAGACAATGATGTTGTGAAAATACTCTTATTTGAATTCATTACAAAAAAACTATGCAAACTAAGACTACATTTCACATATTACCATCTGCTGCATTGTGGCAAAATATTTCAAGTTTATTTTGGAACTGTTGTCCATCCATCTATTTGATTATATATAGACTTAATCAAATCCCTTGCGGGGAGACAGAGCCAGCAGTCTTAAAAGATTGAGAGGCCAAGTTCGGCTGTTAGGCTTAATGATAGAAAGGATTCAAATAGTGACAGGTTGCTAGCTCACTGCCTATTAAAAGAATCCGTAGTTTATAAGGCTATCCCTTAGTAACCTTTTACGATCCATGGAGTGGTCCTGTTCGTATTTATATTGGTGCTGGTAACCAGGTCAACTTAGGTCTCCTTTGTCAAACCACACTGAGATATTAAGTATTATAGCTTATTCTACTTACAGCAGGTCTTGGTTCTTCACCTATTTCTTGAGGTGGGTATATTTTTTTATTATGCTCTATAAATGATTTTGGTAGCTTAGATTTTGACCATGCCATAGTTGATGCAGAAGTGTGAAAACATTTTGAAAGACCGAATTTCCATCCTAAAGAACAAAAACTACTAAACACATTCATGTTTTAAATATTTTCTTAAAACTTCTGGTAATAATAAAACATAACCTCTATATGCCACTCATTGTCTCAGTCGCTAGTCGCTACACACACAGATGATCGTATTTTCAAAGGAAAAAACTGACAAACAGCAAAGCACCAAGCACCCAGTGCTGTCAACTCTCGTATCCGACAAGCATATACAAAAGTCCTCTGTGCCGACAAGAAGGATCACCACATGGAACCGACTAAGGGCATAGGCAAAGACCATACTGTTTCGCCATTACACAATGGCCTTAATAATTTTTCTTTTTCGTTATTCGGTTTTCTATCTCGAAGAATCCTTAAAAAGTTTCTTAGTTTCTTACAACCCTTCTTACATCTTCATGGTTTATCCCGTTGAATTGAATGTCAATGTCAAATTATCAAGTCAATTGCCAATGTCAAATAGGTACGTCAACCACAAAAAACAAAAATTGAGTTGAATAGCTAACCAGTGCCAGCGCGTCCTTAATATATTTTTAATTTTACTGTAACTTTATCTGATTTATTGTTAAAACCTGCTTCTAAGTAGAACAAATTATCTGATGAAATCACTGTATTGAATTGACCAACATCGTATAAGTATCGGAAGTAAATCTGAGCGTACAATCTACATTTGATGAAAATACCAAAGATTCCTTGAAATGTTTTCATAAATTGTTTATGATATATTTTTAAATAATCCATTAAAATGGGCGATATATACATTGCTGTTGTATGTTCTTCCAATATGAATCGTAGCATGGAGGCTCATGCCTTTCTTGTGAAAAAGGGCTTCAAAGTAAAATCTTTTGGAACAGGCGAGAAAGTCAAATTACCCGGAGCTTCCGCTGATCGACCTAACTGTTACGAGTTCGGTGTACCATATGATGATATTTACAATGACTTACTTGAAAAAGACAAAGGTTACTACACTCAAAATGGTTTACTGCATATGTTGGATCGGAACCGGAGGATAAAACCGTGCCCAGAAAAATTTCAAGTTTCTACGGAACGATTTGATGTCATTATAACATGTGAAGAAAGGGTATATGACCAAGTTATTGAATGGTTTGGTGCAAGAAGATCAGTGTTCAACCAGCCTGTTCATGTTATCAATATAGATATTCAAGATAATCATGAAGAAGCAACAATTGGCGCTTTTTTAATTAGTGACATGGTTACAAAAATGGCACAAAGTGAGGATTTGGACAATGACATAGATGAATTATTACATGATTTTGAAGCTAAGTGCCACAGACCAATTTTGAACTGTATCATGTTTTACTGATTGCAAATAATTTGACATCAATAAAATTATTATGTAATTCTAGGTGAAACTTTTTGTACATATTAAGTTTAATCATCCCTTTTACTTACATACTGTGCTGACCCCACATAGAAAGTAAGAAAAGGTTATGACAAAGAAGATGTATAATCATTCCTTATGGAAGTAGACATGCATAATAAATTTAATCATTTATTTATAGTTTACAGGGTTAATAGAGTGAATGGAATTGAGAATAAAATAGTGATAGGTTGCTAGCCTATTGCCTAAAAGTAGTATCCCAAATTATGAACCTTTTCCATGATTAATTTTTATAAATTCCATGAGAAGAGAAGCAACCGGCAAACAAAATCCTTCTTCCTTTTCTACCAGACCAGTATGGAGCTTGCACTAGATGATCATGCCCTATTCCTGTCATCTTAATTTTGTATTGGATGGTGATTGGTCCTAAAGTGCTGGCAACCATGTGGAATTTTTATCATTATCACACATTCTCTTCTAAAGCATTTGTAAACAGACCAGATGTATACTACTCGGTATTTCCTGGTTGTATAGGCTCTTACAGTGAAGGAAAAAATATGAAATCCTTCACATTATGCAAATACCTGAATGTGTAACAATGATTCAGGCTGTCCCGCCCAAACAGTCATACCAAGGGTTCTCACAAGGAGACTACTCAACCAAAACAAATACCTGTTGGAAGAAGATATTACACACATACAATGCATACACCAATTTTATAAGTTTATTTTTCCCATCCTCATTCAACAGTATCAGTTTTTGCCTATTCTATATCAACATTAGATTTTACATGCCCTAAAAAGATGTAATAGTTTGGGACCGGCTGCACACACTTTCCCTTTTGTATCCTTGTTTTTATTTTAATACGATACTCGCTTTTCCGCGGGGTTTCGCTCCCGTGGGAATATCAAAAAAATTGCTTTTGTTATTCCTAAAGATCTTTTCTATCTGTATACCAAAATTCATCAAAATCTGTTCAGTAGTTTACCCGTATACAAATCTTTTTATTATTAGTGTGGACACTGTCTACACACATAATCATAGTAATAAAAAATCCAGTTAAGTGGATGGTGGTGAAAATGGTGACCATAACACTTTATTTTCATTAACATCTACGAGTAAGAGAAACAGCTGGCACAGACTGTTTTTTAGTTTTTGTTTAGTATATGTAGATACCACCTAAACATGTACGTACGACTTTCTTAAAGGCGTGTCGGAGCGCTATTTTGAAATAGCTGCCACCCATCCCAACCCCCTAATGGTCCAGGCCGCAAACTACACACCAAGACCGACGCCCGAGGAATGTCCTCGCATGATCCGGACGGGACCACCTCATCACGGTTGCCAATCGCCCCCCCGATAACCCTGCGCTCGCCAGGAGGCAAGTTTATCGATACCGTCCCCATTGCACCCACCGGAACAGGGCGTGAAGAAGTAGGAACAGTAGCTCGTTCTCCAGGTACCGCAATGTACCAGGGCGCTTCACGCCGACACGATAGGCCCCTAGGGCAAGGTTAGTCAAGTTAGAACCCATAAGGTTGAGCGTTGCATCCGCTCGCGAGTTTGCATTGCTCAAAGGCAAAATCCAAAGCCGAGGTTCGTCCCACCTGGGAGACCCTTGCGCGCTTTTGCCGAAAAGGCTGTTTGGAGGAGCGTCAAGCCCTCGCCTAAAACTGTCCCGCTGTAATAGTTAATGCCCTTCAGGCAAACACGTAGTCAAAAAAAAAAAGAAAAACATGTACGTACAAGGTAACTAAGAGGTTAAAATCACTAAGTTTCAGGTTAACTTGATATACGGTTGCAGTCAACCGTAGGTTACCTAGTAGTAGTAGTAGTAGGACAGTTATCTACATGACTGAGCTAATAATAGAAAAAAAAAACTCATCGATAGAATAAAGTCTTTATTAAGCTATATAATCTTGTCTTTTTGAACAATACATAGTAATAATCACATAATTTTATAGGTATTCTTATAGCATCAGACAAAGAAACAAATAAAAATCTCAGTATGGTATCTACTTGAAAAATTAAGTAGGGTAATTGCGCTGGTTTGGCGTCCAGTTCTACTTTTCGTTCATTTAACTTCTAAACGCATATAAAAAGAATTATAAACACACCTATGCGCGCAAGTTGCAACTTGTCACGATCCTTCACACTTAAGCAACAGTTCTAACAACCACAAAATCCAATTTGTCAAGTGAAAACTTCGAAAAAATTAAACTCAGTGGCCGGCTTGTGTTCGTGTTTTGTAGACGTCATACACGATACAAAAAAAAATAGCTGGTGCAGGAACACTCCGTGGTGGGTTTTATGACTATTTCACATAGATTGAGTAATATTTTGGCATGTAAGGATATTTTAACCCTTCGTAAGCTTTAGGCCGTATCCGGGCATGTACTAGGAATGCTTTGTTCCGGATCCGTCCAAATGCACTCGTCGTAGTTTTTACACAAATATAATATCTAATAACAAGAAATAAGGTGTTTTATTATTTGAAATGTATTTCTAACGAATGAAGCCGTCATAGACAACTGTCAAATATGAATTTCATCCGTTCATTTAGCTAACCAAGTCATTTCAAATTGTGACTTCGTTGTGTTGCAAAGTGACTGAAGAACGTGTGAGAAAACTCGTCTTTTTTGGCTGTAATTACAAACAGGTATGTAAATGTTTTTATTTCGTTATTATATAGTTACTTTCGAAGCAATTACGTGTAAAAGTTTATAGATTTAGTAAAAAAAGAAGGATTTTAGCTTTTTCAAAAGTAGATGGAGTGTGTTACATATTTCTTTCGTGTTAGTTTATGCATTATATCCAATACCTCTGTAATGGATATAATTGGTTTTAGATAGTAAATTTATTATACTATTGAAATACACTAACTTTTTTACAATAAATACATGGATTTTGTAAATATCTTATATTTTTCAAGACTGAGAATCCGTTACACGCACACATACGCACTATGTCCGCCATCTTACTTGTGTCGTACACTGTCTGTGTATTGTATCGCGACGCTAATATACAGCATGCTTTCAAAAGCCTCTGTGATTTATTCATTGATTGAAACTAAATCTACGAAATTTATTTTATTGGTTTTAGTCAAAATGTCGTTTGGTTTTGATGACATGATGTCATGATAGTTGGGAGATGGTATACAGGATCTACGCTCCGGTAACTCGTATCGCGCTGTGTTTTAGCTCGTTAGTTTTGTCTCCGTGAGCACTTTCTGATGAAGTGACATCGAGGGTCTGATGATGCAGTCGGAAGGTGGTATACAGGATCTACGCTCCGGTAACTCGTATCGCGCTGTGTTTTAGCTCGTCAGTTTTGTCTCAGTGAGCACTTTCTGATGAAGTGACATCGAGGGTCTGATGATGCAGTCGGAAGGTGGTATACAGGATCTATGCTCCGGTAACTCGTATCGCGCTGTGTTTTAGCTCGTTAGTTTTGTCTCCGTGAGCACTTTCTGATGAAGTGACATCGAGGGTCTGATGATGCAGTCGGAAGGTGGTATACAGGATCTACGCTCCGGTAACTCGTATCGCGCTGTGTTTTAGCTCGTCAGTTTTGTCTCAGTGAGCACTTTCTGATGAAGTGACATCGAGGGTCTGATGATGCAGTCGGAAGGTGGTATACAGTATACAGGATCTACGCTCCGGTAACTCGTATCGCGCTGTGTTTTAGCTCGTTAGTTTTGTCTCCGTGAGCACTTTCTGATGAAGTGACATCGAGGGTCTGATGATGCAGTCGGAAGGTGGTATACAGTATACAGGATCTATGCTCCGGTAACTCGTATCGCGCTGTGTTTTAGCTCGTTAGTTTTGTCTCCGTGAGCACTTTCTGATGAAGTGACATCGAGGGTCTGATGATGCAGTCGGAAGGTGGTATACAGGATCTACGCTCCGGTAACTCGTATCGCGCTGTGTTTTAGCTCGTTAGTTTTGTCTCCGTGAGCACTTTCTGATGACATCGATGTCTGGTTTGAATACATGCTAATAATTTTATTTTATTGACAGATTAAAATGGAACCCCAAACCCCAAGTACTTCCAGAAGCATGTTTGTCGGCTTGGAGGTGACTAGAACTCCTCAGGGATCCCTTATTCGGGGCAGAGATGTAGTCTTGGAGACATCTGGATCAGGGAGGATTAGAGTATGTTATTTTCCAGTTTTGTTAACTTTCCCTTTTACTTTAAAAACAAAAACTGATTATTTCGTATATTTTATTACAGCCTTGGCGGCCCCAAAATTTATCTGTGGAAGGCGAAGCCATAGAGATCGTGGATGAGTTGGTCCATGGCGGCGAAAAAGTAGCTGCTGTAAGAATGGTTTTCTTTTTTTTGATAACTTTAGTAGATGTTCAACTTTTTTTTAACTACCAAGATAATAATATGTCGAGATGTATACTAACTTATTGCTCACTTATTGATGTCTATTGTAAGGATTATCGAAACAAAATATTACCTATTATCACAACATGCAATGTTATTTACAAAATAATTATTTTTTAGGTACCAGAGGAACGTACGAAAGGTCAGCCGCGTAATCTTTTTGGCCGAGAACCTGTAAGTTTCATTTTCATAACACTCTTTGAAAGTATAAATTACTTGCATTGAGAAAGGGATTTTTATTTATTGCCGCTCTCATCGTGCACCGGACTATCTGATAGAAATCTAGTCCATCCAGTAACTAAGGTAATGTAACTAAGGGTGTTTGGTTTGTGCTTCAATAACACAATTCTGCTAAAATTGGCAATGCGGTATGAATGTATTGTAACTTCATTGATATAAAGGTGTTTGGTGTATGCTCAATAACGTAATTCAGCGAAATTGGCAATATGGCATGAATATATTGAAAGTTAATTGAATAAAAATGAACAGGAATCTCTATTCCTGTTCATCGTTGGGATACACTAATTATTCCTTTTTATAAAAATATTGTGGTTGGCATCTCTAACAATACCCGCTTTTGTTATGTTTGTGTGTATGCTTGCATGTGGTTTAGGGTTTGGTTTTTTTAATAGGATGAAGACATACTGGATCCTGAGCTGGCTGAAGAATTAGCCATCGACTCTGGAAGTGATGAGGATGCCGAGGAAGAATTGACTCTCGATCAGTTACAGCAGATGTTGGAATCAGATGACGATTTTATTGAAGATGAAGTTAGTGAGGAGCCATTGACTTGGTCATCTGATTTTAACGAATTTAGAGGGGTCAGGGAGGACTTCAACGAAGAAGCTGGTCCTAAAATTGAGGGAACAAGTCCTTTAGGCTTGTTTACTCAAATTTGGGACCAGCCTCTGATGGATTCTATTGTCCACGAAACGAATCATTACGCTTGGGAAACAATAACCGGTTTCTTTGAAACCGGAGACTCCATGCCAAGTAAATCTCGCATGAACGACTGGGTGGAAACTTCGGTTTCCGAACTATATAGGCTTATAGGTGTGATGATATTTATGTCAATATGTGTAAGAAGTAGGTTAGAGGAATATTGGATGACGGGTGTGATGGGTATGCCGGAGTTTCGAAAACTGATGTCAAGGGATCATTACGTAATGCTCTTAAAATTTTTGCACTTTACTGATAACAACAACATACATGTACAGGGGCGTGATAAGAAAATAGCTAAAATAAAACCTATTATAGATTATTTAAATAAAAAATTCCAGTCCATTTACGTGCCTCACAGAGAAGTATCGATAGACGAATCGTTGCTGCTTTGGAAGGGTCATTTAAGCTGGAAACAATGCATTCGTTCCAAAGCAGCTCGATTCGGTATCAAAAGTTATGAACTCTGTGAGGCCGTAACTGGATACGTAGTAAATTTAATTTTGTATGCCGGCAAAGGCACGACAACTGCAGAAACGGTTTACGGGTTTACTACATCCACTGCCAAAATAGTCCTTGAGCTTTTCAAGAACTATTTAGGCAAGGGATATACCCTGTTCATGGACAATTTTTATAATTCTGTTCCTCTGACCCAATTTCTAAAAAAACATAAAACTGACGTAGTCGGTACTCTGAACCGTCGCCGAAAAGACACGCCCGTAGAAATCCAAAATTTGCAGGATAAAAGGATGGCTAGGGGTAGTGTGGTAAGTAGACACTGTGGTGATGTATCCGTCATAGCATGGAAAGATGTGAAGCTTGTCACCACTGTATCTACTTACCACAAAACAGATATGGCTCCAGGGCACAGGGCTGGCCAACCCTGCTCCAAACCAGTCGTGGTCCATGAATATAATAAATACATGGGAGGCGTCGATCTCAAAGATCAAAAGCTAAGCATGTATTTATTAGAAAGAAAGAGGGGAATCAAATGGTATATTAAAGTTTTTAGACGTCTTTTAAATATATCTATTTTAAATGCATATATTATATATTGTGCTAACATTGGCCAGCATAAAAAAATGACTCACCGCCAATTTCGTTTCAAGCTTGCTGAAGAGCTCTGCTTAGAATTCGGACAAAACGTCTCCTCACGTTCGCGCCAGGTCCCCATCCCCACCTGTAGCAGGCTGAACAGGGATTTTAATCATTTCCCTGTTCATAATGAGGTGACCGAGGAGCGAACCAAAAAACAAGATAAATTTAAGAGGGGACGTTGTGTTAGATGCAGGCAAAAATGTAACATCGCGTGCAGTCATTGCACGGTGTATATTTGTGTTGGCCAATGTTGGCTTGAGTATCATACTTTAGAAAATCTATAGTTTGTAAATTACTTCTGTAGTTACATATATATAAAATATATAATTAAATATTATCTATTTATTTATATTAGTTATATATTTATATAAAATGTGTGATGTAGTAGTCAACACACCAGACTGCTACTTCCAGGTCTCGGGTTCGATCCCCAGTCAGGTCAAGTTGGTAAATTATCTTTTTCATATTGACTTCTGATCTTGGGTGTTTATCTATTTATGTATACATTATTTTATTTTTAAATATTAATATTAGGATTATTGTTTAAAAATACTTTTTTCTCTTTGATCCCTTCTTTCTTAGGACTGCACTGGTTTGGTCTACGGGTTATAAGATACATAGAATGAATATACAAATAAAATAAAAAAAAAAAAAATTCAAAGCCCTTCAGGCGAGTAGGCGACCAATACTGTTGAAAAGAGTTTCTTTCGGCGTTTCTTCTCTTGCAGTGGTCGGTTACGAAGCGCTAGTAGTCTTTAGCTTTGAAAGAATTAATAATTTTAAATTTGAGTTTTGAATACATATCTATTTAATTTATCTAAATCGATAATTTTTACATGTAATTTGACGTAAAAAAGTGCCTACAAAGGCCTATTTTCTGAATAAACGTTTGAGTTTGGTTACAGTCGGCTTGAGCTCGATCGAACGCATGCGTGTTTTGAGTCCAAACATGCTTTGTTTAAAATTTAAGTTGACGTCATTTAGAGACACTGCTGCAGTGCAGTTTGGTGCCTATTCTTCTGTTATCCTATTCTTCACTTGCGCTTCTGAATTTGTGTAAACTTTTTTGCATATGAATATTCTGCAGACTGTTTAAATAACACCCTTTTAAAACGTTGTTGTTATCAGTAAAGTGAAATGATGGGAATCTAAAATTTCGATTCCTACGCAAAATTTTTTTGTTTAATTTGAATTCATAATTCATTAAAAATAAGTATTTTTTTTTACAAAACAACCGACTTCAACACTATTCCCTATCTCAAAAATTACTGAACCGATTTTGATGAAAGTATTTTTTTTCAATAAGTCTTTATATATTACATAGTTCTTATCATTATAGATTTATTGAAAAAAAAAACTTATCAAAAACAGTTCAGTAATTATTTTTACAAAATTGTAATTTTATTTTTATTTTTTCATTGGTAAAAATAATTCCTAGTATGTACTATGAATCATTGGTAAAAATAATTACTAGTATGTACTATGAATTGAATAGGTTTAGAGTAGTGGAAACCAATAAACATTGTACATTTTTGTATTCCAATAAAAGAAACATTTTAATCAACATTTTATTTTTATTTTTACAAGACACTCTTTTCCAAATTACTAACGTGCACAACTAAAAACAAACATCCTGTAGATATGCCCAGATCCGACCTAAAGCAGTTAGACAAACATTGACAGTGGACGGATACGGCCATCAGCAGTTAGGCGTTAACCACATGCCGCCATTTTGTCCAGATACGGCCATCAGCAGACAAGCAAGGCAAACAAGTCACGCACACAGACATACATTTTTCTAGTTTTTGGCTATGGTTTTTCGCTCATTTTCTCTAGGCAAGCTATATATGTCTGATATAAAAACGAAACTACAATTTTTCGTGTTTGCCACACTGCCCTTACAGTTGAGCAAAGACAAATGTAAGTGAATGAACGAGCCAATTGAAAAAATGATAGTTTTCTAGGTAAGTTTTCAGTTTTTAGTAGAAATATACTATTTTAAGACATTTAGATACATTTTACTTGTTGTTTTGTGAAGCCAAATACATTATTTACGATTACAATGCCTCAAATAAATCTACATTTCAATATTTTCATGGTAATAGAAGTATAAAGTTTGCGTTGTAGAAGTTGCAAAATGGCGAAATCGTGATTCTTACTGGATTATTTGTGAAGACGATTTTAGAGAATTTTACTTGGGACATAATAACTTTTTGGCACCATTAAATTCCTCAATTATTGGACTTTGTGGAATAGTAAACAAAAACAGAATATATGAAAGATGTAAATTGCAAAATCAGTAAAATATTTACAATGGATAATTTTTCGGTAAGTTTTGAATTCAGTGACCTAAATATAATAAACGCAAGTGTTTTTTCGCATCAAAATTTATTGCATATGATTCTTCATTTATATATCTTTAAAAAAAAATAAATTTTTGGGTAGGTCCCAAATAATTATATACAGATATACAACAAAATCTAAGACACTGCGCGCCCGTCCGCCGCGGCGCTTGAACGCCGCAGACGAGGTGCGCAGTTTGCGTATAGCCGC
The DNA here is from genome assembly GCF_032362555.1 of Amyelois transitella. Classification (NCBI taxonomy): domain Eukaryota; kingdom Metazoa; phylum Arthropoda; class Insecta; order Lepidoptera; family Pyralidae; genus Amyelois; species Amyelois transitella. The sequence goes on from NC_083509.1 coordinate 5,299,287, forward strand.
CGCAGCTGAAGGGTTAAGAGTATAACTTACATTATGTTTAGGTTATTTTACAATGTTTTTGTAGTAATCTTAGTAAAAGTTTGCGGACGAATACTGACATGCCTATTTTACCAATTATTTGGTATCCGTCCACGTGGACGGAAACTAAAACAGCAAGCTAAGTATTTGGAGTGTTCATTTTACTTTTTCAGACCTATAAAAAAATATGTGTTTTCTTAAGATATGAACTTTATTGGCTATTTGACAAGATATTTAGTTAACGTCCAATAATTTCTCGGTATTGCTTGTTTTAAAAAATGTTTAAATGGCATGGACGAAAACTAAACAGCAATTTTTTTTTATTAGTTTTCGTCCATAATAGTGTGGAATCTACTTCTAACACATTTTCTTGTTAATTCGTACAGGTTTTTCTAGTAGGTACTAAACTATGAAATTAATTGTTATAGATGGATTCGGGGAAATAAAAAAAGCAGGAAATCTACTGCTGAAGAATAAATATTTTTGTTGATTAAATAAAAGATTAAGAAAACAGTTTTTATTTAACATTGCACTTTTACTCTTTTTTACATACTGGACGGAAACTAGATCACGCCAGGGCGAAAACCAAACTTTTTTGGACGAAAACTAATGAAATCTGCCATTTAACATTTAATTATTTATATAAAAAACAATGTAGTTATAATTAAAAGTTTCTTAATTTTTATCAAAAATAGACTATATGAGGTATATAAACAAATATGAGCTATTTTAATTAGGATACTTTATCATATTATTTTTACGTCTGAAAACTAGCAACTCCGCTAATTGGACGAAAACCAGCGCAATCACCCTATATGGTGAAGTTTTTATCGTATGGCGATGGTCAGAATTTCAGTGTACGTTTCAAAAGTAAGTTAAGTATAAAAGTAAACCTTTTCGGCCGCACAACAAACCATGCTAAATTGAGTGTTAAATGAAGCTGTAGTGAAACTTAAAACCGAACAAATTCATTTTAGGCAATTCGCTGTTCAGATGCAATAGAAATCAGAATAATTAACAGTCCTTTATTATTTTGATTTCTACAACGGATACTATGAGTATTCTCGCAACGGTCACTAAACAAATAAATGATTATAAGGCCCTCAACTATCCGCCAGGGGCGTTGTCTGGCAGCGACAGTAAGCTTATTTGGTGGAAAATCGCGAGCGGCCATCAAAACTCGTTGTGATTGTGCTAACATGAAAAAAACCAACCTTTATCCCGACCGAGGGGTTTGAAGGAAACCTTGCCTCAATTTATTCCATAAAAATGTTCTTGCGGAGTGAAGGTAAATCTTGCCCTATCCGCACGGAACCACAATTTTAGCGCTACAGTTTTGGTAACTTATCATGAGAAAGAGGAAGAATAATGTAAATATCTAACAAAAAACATTTTTAAATTGAACAATTTTAATCTGCATTATAATTACAAAATTTACGCAGGGAAACCTTTAGTGGAAACCAGTGAAAACTAGGACTAGGTAGGTATTTAAATAAATATTTGTCATTTATTTACATTCAATAATATCAGGGTATTTATAATTTTTGTGTATACAATTCTTATCATTGACAAGTAAATGATAGACAGACCTTACCTGTATGTAATCTACTGATATAAACTATTAAAATATCATAATGGTATTATGACATTATATTGCACAAAGTACCTATATACAAATATTTTTACCCATGGATTTCATTAGACTGTAATACTACTACTTGAGGCTGGTCAACTGAATTCTTTGAGAAGTTGATCTTTAATTTCATAATAACGATTTAATCTTATTTCGGCGTACCTGAAAAACAAAACAGTATTTAATTTATAAACTTCTTATTTAATTTTTACTTCTAAGTAGGTACTATAGTTTTTACAGATAAGAATTATTTATCTAAGTAAGAAACTTACTGGCCAAAATCAAAATCTATAGTGGAATGTTCATATTGCACAAGGGACCACACTCCCCAAGTGAAGTGGGAAGCTAGGGTTAGCCTCTGGACCTCTTTATAAACTTTCTGGATGTCCGACTCTGTTGGAATTTCATCCTGAAGATATTCAGTTAAATAGACCCTTATCCATTTTTTCTGGAACTCCATATTTGGGTATCTTTCGTAGTTGATATCATCAATTGTAAGACCTGAAATTGAAAGAAATCCCATCTCAACTAATATTACGAGTAGATATAAATGCAATTATGATTTTGTTTTATTTAGATTGATTTTATATTTACACTGGGAGTAAGGTTCTATGGGATTTCAAGAGGATGAAATTCATAACTACTGCCAACTCGCGCATCTTGTCAGCGCCCAAAATTCAGAGCTTAGCTCATTTTTATGTATAGGATTTGAGGGAACCAAATCGAAGAAATAATTATTACATAAATATGAGAATGGAGCAAACGTAAAAATGGGCAAGTAATGCGTATGGCGGCACAGGTTCAAATCCTATATCGGCCATGTTCCAACCAATGAGTCATGAACATTTGTTTGAGTGCTAACCAATGCTCTTACGGCGAGGGAAAACATACTGAGGAAACCTGCACATTCAGGTAACTGAATGTGTAACCATCATCCAATATGAGTTAAGTTCTCCTGCAAAGGTTGCGAAGGTCAGACGGGAGTCGCTAGTATAAAAACCTGACTCACCCAATCCAAGATTCATGATTAAGGGCGAATCCCGGGCTCCTCCGAATGGTGAGAATGTAATGCCAGGAGGAAGAATATTTATTATATTAATATAAATAATTGTCTTAAACATATTTGGCTTGTTTTTGGCGTTTTGACATTTTAGCACTTTTTTGGGACTGATTTAGCCCTATGCTCACATCGATTCGAAAACAAGCAACACAAGTAAATATCATTCAACTAAAGAACGTAGTCCATTTTCTGATATTAAAATCAATCTGTGGTATTAAACAATCGACCTTGCATGAACCCAAATAGTCCATTACAATAAGATAACAGGATGAACTGAATGATGTCTGAATTGATAAATTGGTGCTCCATGTGGTATATATACATATAAAGATAATAGAGAGGTACCTACACTTTATTTATTGGTTCACATGTATGTATTTTATTACTTCGTAAGCCAGACAGCCTTATTCAAGAACCATATGTATTTGAAGGTTTGCTTGCCATAATATCTTTAAAGAACAAAATACATTAAAAATGAAGTATCCAAAGTTGGACTTATCCCAGTTAAGGATATTTTCCAGTGAACCATCCAATAATTTTAAAACAGATTTAAAAGAAAATATTAAGTTGAAAAACGTACAAATACTTTTATAAGAAATAAAATACACGGTATATTTTATACACTTACACATTAAAACTTACCAACATATTCATTGAAATGGTTAGCGATATCGTATGCTTGGAAATTATATGCCGCATATTCATAGTCAATGAACACAACGGTCCCTTCAGATTGGTTGTAGATCACGTTTCCTAGAACCAAATCATTGTGAGCAAACACAACTGGGCTCTCGGCCTTGGTTAAGTGGGACTTTAGACGCTCAAACTCTATCCTTAGTTTTGTTATTGACCCAAGACTAGTCACAAATCTACAACAGAATGTACAAAAGTATGGGTGTTAACTCAGCTATGAATTATTATTTAAACAAGTAGAAAAGTTATTATTAGTAATAGCTGTTTTTATAAGCCTACATCTAAGCTACGGAATGACAACATCAATGCCTGTTCTAAGTACCGTAAAATTACGAGAAAATATACTTTAAAATTGTATGCAAAACCTTACTATTTTTCTAAATGCGAAAGTCTGTCTGTCTGTTCTGCTTTCACAGCTAAACCGTTGGGCTGATTAAAATGAATTTTTGTATGGATATACTAAACAAAGGAAACTTTTATTCAAAAATCAACCCCTAATATATTAAAAAGGGGGTGAAAGTTTGTATGAAAATCAATAATGCTACCTATGCGAAAGCTGGGCGGATCGCTTGTATGTATATAAATCTTTATTACATTTTTGAATACTTTAATGGATGAGTTGCTCATATAATTTAATTAAATTTGGTAAAGTTAAGAACAACAAAAAGGAACAAAATTTAAGTAAAGTTTTTTTAGGAATGAGGCATGACAACTATTGTGCTGTGATATTTGTTTTGTTATTTTTTTATGAACTTAAATGTATACAACAAACCTTTTTTGTTTGGTTTCATCCGTGAAACGTTCTGGTATCAAACTCATAAATTGTTCTGTCTTGTCCCATATTGTAGGCTCCTGTTTTATCTATGAAAATTAAAAAATTAATAAAATATTAAAGGATGCAATTTTTCACAAACAATGTTCTTATATATCAACTATTCCTCTTTTTAATAATAAATGCAGACACAGGATAGTGTCTAGATTTTAAAGGCATAAAAAAAACTATAGACTCGTAAAATACATAATAACAAAGAAGTGTATTATTTTATTGCACTTGCAATATTTGTAAGTAGGTTAACATGACATTGAATAAGTTATCTATGTAGGCAATTACCAGTCACACAACTATTTGCAGTGCTGTAACTAGCCATAAAATATTTTCTTATCTACTAATTCCTCTGTTATAACAGACAGTGGAAATATACATACCTACTTTTATTATACTTATCAAGTATGATGAAATGTTTTCAATTAGAAGTGTTGAAACTATTATTAAAATCTTACTATGATAATAAAATTTATCCTTATAAGTTTCCAAACTAAGATATAGGATAGCTATACGAGTACCTATGCATGGCATATTTCAAAAGGCAATGTATTTTTTGCCTTCCATGGTTTGCACTTCTAGTAAATATAAGTTTTATCATGCAAATTGTAATCCAAATATGAAATGTTCACATATAAGCAGAGTCTTAATAAATAATACCTCAGGGCCAAGTTTGACCTTGTGCATTTTTGCCATTTGTCGAGCAACAAGGGGCCATATTTTCTCATCATATACTGTTTCAGTATTAAGACACACTCCAGGATAATACTGATATGCCAGTCCATTTTCAAATATACAATATATTTCAGGTGCCAATCCAAGAGCATGCAATGTTTTTATATTTCTGAAATAATGGTTCATTTATATCAGTAAGTTTATATCTTATTAATCAATACCTGTTTTGGGCCCACTGGAAGAAATTCTCTAGAAATAAGAAGTGCCCTAATACTTCAATATAAAAATCAAAAAATAGATGAATCAATTAATCAAGTTTTAAAAGTTTGGAAGAAAAAAAGCTGGCAAAATTCATTACCTTATTTCAGCAGTTCTGTCTATGAGCAAGTCAGTTTTGTTCCCATAAATTCGTACAAGAACTACATTATCATCATTATCCATATTGGTACACAAGCGGCAAGCAACTAGTTTATTAGTAATGCCATCTGTAAAAAGCTATAAAGAAAATTTTATATTTTATATGATTAGTACCACTGGTTAATTTAATTTGAGAAAACAGCATTTAAATGACTAAATAAACAAATTCACTCTCATGCCACTGAAATGCCAATTATATATACAGTTCAAATCAAAACATGAACTGGTTTTAGTTAAAGACATAGGTAGTTACTATTTTTAAATTATGTTTATAACCTTAGGTCACAAAATTCATAGGATACCTTAAATTTTATGTTTTCGGGATTCCAATCTGGCCGTATCTCTTTGAGGAGACGCAAAATTCCATCATATGGATCACTTTCTTCAATTTTTACAGATACATAAATATCACCAGCTGGAAGGCAGACACCTGACATTTTGCTAAAACAATAACGTAGGTCTTGCGTTACTAAAGATTATTAATACACTGATCGGTTATGGTTAGCGTGTACGATTATACTTGTCAGTGTTCCACCAAATAAAAATAATCAAACGTAAGGTAACAAGTTTTCCAACCGAAAAGAAACATGTTTATGTGGAGGTTAAACTTAATACATAGTGAATCACAATATTAATATAAACAAACTAGTTAAAAAACAGAGAGAAAAAAGGATTTCACTGTAAGAAAATTTAACTATTTTATACTTATGTAGTACATACATATTTTGATTTACCTACTTTTTCTTGGCCGTTCCGCTAACCGTTATTCAGTCAACAGTGACATTGACAATTATATTTCAGTTTCGAAGCAATGCTCGAAAAATATGCATACATACATAAAATCACGCCTTTTTCCCGGAGGGGTAGGCAGAGACTACACTGACCCTTTGCCAGGACGTTCTTAATTTGATCAAGATACATTCGTCCAAATACATTTATTCTTGTTATTGTACTTTGATAGATAATAATATTGTAGAACCGTAGTTTTATATTATTCATGAAAGTAATTTTAAGTTGTACTTATACAGAATAAATTGTTGAATTCAAAGGACAGCTATAAATGGGCATTTTAGAACGAAGTGGTTTTTCTTTTTAAGCTAATGTGTTTTGTGGGCTAAATTTATGTGTCGGAAGATTAGCGGTGATGGGTAACCTGCTATTTGATGACCGAAGTGGTTACAAAATAGTACAATACATAGTATCTTTATTTAGTTTGTGCATATAATTACGTCACTATCCCTTTCGGGGTAGACAAAACCAGCAGTCCAAAGAACACTGAAATAATTGTATATCTGATGGATAGCTTTATGTATGATGGAATCAAGATTCAGATAATCCGTTTGGAATATTGAAATTATAAGGAATATCAAGTTACGTAGAATATTCTAGCAGCTAGATATCTTTTTCTTCTTTCACTGGACTACAGACCAGTGTGACAGCTCGTACCAGATGGATGTGTCTATTTCCTTAATCGCCTTTAACGACATCCATGGGAAAGAGATCAAGTGTTTTTTTTTCTTAATGCCGGTAACCACAAATAAATTAGAATCTTACGAATGGATATCCGTTTATTTATAAATTTACCAAGGAAGGTGATATATTTATTATATGATATGATAGAAATTCGAAAATGTGGATTCAAAACACAGATTTCATTCCTCGTTTAGAATCTTACGATTTTGTAATTCGGTTCTTGTTATTTTCCGGTGACATATATAATTTTATATGTTGTGGTTATATTTGTATGATTTCATTCTTGCATACAGGGGTAAAAACTTGATCTAGCTCGAGGAAAATTAGTTTTACCCATACTTTATAACCCAAAATCATTTAGTCATGATCTAGTCTTGCTAGCTCCTACTCTGCGTGCACCTTCTTGGGTACGAAACCTGACAGGGGATAGTTTTTTTTATTTTTACAATGTTTTTTATAATTTTTTGGGTACTCCCTGAACGTTTATGTATACTATAAGTAGGTGTTTACTATAATATTATAGTATCGTTAAGTTAGTATCTCATAATACCAATTTCAAAGTTACATCGAGACTAAATCAATCTGTGTATGTAATTTATTCCATATATATTTATTTATGGTTTTTCTCCAAGCACAGCTACATTCACCTAGGTAATGTTTTGTTTTTCAATATCAGCCAGCATCAGCATCCACTGCTCGATAAATAAATAATAACCAGGGTGAAGAAACATGCAAAGGTAAGCAATAAAAACATATCGAAGTTAAATCATTAATTTACTAAGCCTTTAACATTAGAAATGCACAATAACATAGTAATGGTTCCACCATTTATTTGTAAATGTACAATTTATAGGCCAAACAGGCAAACTTAATACGGTAGTAATTTATGGAATACAGTACAGATTTGCAATCCATTCGATACATATAGGTTTCGATACATATAAGTTATGAACTCTCCTCAATGCGGAAATTAAATTCTTTATCTGACTGGGAAATAGGACAAGTTATAACTGAAAAAATAAGCTACGGCCATATGTAAATATAAAGTGAATGATATTAAAATCAATAGTTAGTTTTAGTTATTAGTTTTCTGACAGCACAAATTAAATATGCACTCAAGCTAGTGCTAATTAAGAAAACAAATAAACTTACACATACAACTTTGCACTTTTACATAAACTTATGTTCCTCTTTATTTCACTAGAATACAAATATTATTGTGGTTTTATATGTATTCCGAAAGTTTTACAAATTAAATGTTTGTATTATTTTTCTTAGAAAGTGTTTATACTTAGAAAATGTGGAATGGTAATAGTGAATTACTGATAAAATTTAGTTTCTTTAATAAATATTGGTATTTCTGAAGGCGAATCTTCAAAGATGAACGTACAATAAAAACATGACAATGACTTGTCTCATTTTTTATTCAATCTTGACTATTCTCAATTATTTGTAAACTGAGGACTATGGTGCTTAGTATATATCGTGGGAGTAGAACAGGAAATAAATATAAATTGATATATTAAGTAAAAAAAAAAAGAAATAAGCACTATCTAAGTAGTATTTTGTAAGTAGTATTTAAATTTTCTAATTAATTTATTCAGTGACTAAATTCATTATTTTATCACATCACAATGAAGGAAATCTGCCAGTAGCAGTAAAATGCACTTTGTGTACAAATCAAAACAAAAATATGTAAGTATAAATTAATACATCGAATTATGTCAATTAAGAAATGCGAAATCGAGTGACCGGACTATAAAACAATAATGCTGAATTATAAGTAGTGTCCGACCGAAGCTTCGGCTTCGGCTTCGGCCACCTTCGGCCAAAAAATCCACCTTCGGCGAAACTTTCGGCTTCGGCCCAAAACCCGACCGAAGCCGAAGGTTTCGCCGAAGGTCCGAGCGACCGTAGCTTGTAGACAATATTGAACAAAATTAATTACTGAGTGCTGAGAGAATATAAACCTTCGGCTTCGGCTTCGGCCGAAGGTTGTGGCGATAGCCGATTAATCGGCTTCGGCTTCGGCCAAAAATAGACCTTCGGTCGGACACTAATTATAAGTTACGAGGGACTTGATCGGTCGCATTGTCACATTTGAATTAAAATAAATATTAACTATATACCATACTCGTCCGAATATGAGCAACACGCGGCTCCCACGCATTAATAATAAACAAATGGTGTACAAATACATATTTCAAAAAACTATGTACCATGAAGTGTATAAAAATTGGTTCAAACTAGTTCTATTTGACCATGAGTTCTACTTTGAATAATGATACGTGATCAACTGCTTTCGTCGACTTCAGCAAGTTGTTTTGATGAGATATCACTTGAAATAGAGACCCGGTTTTACTGACGAGATGTGATCACGAGAATCGAACTTAGTTTAAAGGAGTGGATGTTCGGCAGTTGTGTAATGTGTTGCCACACCGTGCGGTATGAGCAAGACAAACTATTGTCAAGAAGAGAGTGCATGCGATGGGAGAGAGTGGTGGCGCGGCGCTCATTCCACGTCCATCTGCTCCTGCGGCTGGTCGCTGGCCGCGCCGTCACCTGCCGTCTGGTTGGTGGCCGGCGGCGGCGTCTTCTCTTTAGGTTTCGGCTTGTTCAGAATTGGGTTAACTGATGTCTCAAAGTTCTGTAACAAATACATTTTTTATATGCATGAGTCTATATCTCTGTTGCTCCCCTTCTAGAGCGGTTATTCAGAGAATATTAATAAGTACCTGTCTCTCGGTACGGATCTGGTGCGTGGTGGTGGGAGGCGGCTGGTGGCGCGGCGTGTGCGCGATGGTCTGGCGCGTCTTCTCCAGCCAGTTCAGCGCGTTCTGCGTTGCTTCGGATACTTTCTGGATGTCGGCTTCGGTTAAATGCGCGTATTTTGCATCGCCGGCCCTGGAAAATAGTTATCAGTATATGGTCTGAACAAAGCTGAAAATATTCGCCGTTTTATTCATATTTTCCATTATTTCTTCGCTCCTTATAGATGCAGCGTAATGTTATACAGCCTAAAGCCTTCCTCGATAAATGGTCTATTCAACACAAAAAGATTTTTTCAATTCGAACCAGTAGTTCTTGAGATTAGCGCGTTCATCGAGCGCGAGCGTTAATCTCAGGTTTTTGCGGTGAATAGACCATTTATCGAGGAAGGCTTTAGGCTATATAACATCACACTGCAACTATAAGGAGCTAAGAAATAATGGAAAATGTGAAAAACGGGGAAAATTATTCATCCTTAAAGGTTTCAATGATGCCCAAAATAACTATGCCACGCGGACAAAGACACGGGCACAGCCAGTTATAAATAAAAATTATATTAATCGATCTGAACTTACTTGTACAGATCAATAGCTTTATTGGCCAACTGAATCGATAGTGCGAAATCGTCAAGTGCTCCAGGGCGAAGCTCGAATTCTAATCTCCTTTGTTTGATGGGCTCGCCTTCGGTTCTCAACTCTGTTAACTTGTCACTGTACACCTGTAGAAACAAAAAAGTACTGGTGTTATAGGCGAAACGATTATCTGTTTTCAGTTTGCGAGCTTTAGATCAATTGATGGGCTGAAAAGAAAGATCATTCCTTAATCCTTTTTTCGTCACGGGTCGAGTCTCTATGGTTTATTTAAATACACATATACATACACACAGGTAATATAGTATAGACTTAAGTAAATATACAGGCATTGCTTTGTGTACCCCGTCGTGCTGGTGTCTGGTTCCAGATTATTATTTTCCCCATGAAATATAGGATTATTCATCGTCAATCTTCTTCCTCCTGGCGTCAATACCGACTACATGCACTCCTTTGAGAAGAGCACGAAGAGAGTGCTGTGACTGTGACAACGCTCACAGCTGCCACCTCAACTCACCTGTCTGTTCTGATCCTCGCCCTCGTCGTAGAGCCACTGCTCGAGCGCGTCGAGCTGGTTGACGAGCCGGCCGCGCTGCTCGTACACGTACTGTAGTCACAGCTGCCACCTCAACTCACCTGTCTGTTCTGATCCTCGCCCTCGTCGTAGAGCCACTGCTCGAGCGCGTCGAGCTGGTTGACGAGCCGGCCGCGCTGCTCGTACACGTACTGTAGTCACAGCTGCCACCTCAACTCACCTGTCTGTTCTGATCCTCGCCCTCGTCGTAGAGCCACTGCTCGAGCGCGTCGAGCTGGTTGACGAGCCGGCCGCGCTGCTCGTACACGTACTGTAGTCACAGCTGCCACCTCAACTCACCTGTCTGTTCTGATCCTCGCCCTCGTCGTAGAGCCACTGCTCGAGCGCGTCGAGCTGGTTGACGAGCCGGCCGCGCTGCTCGTACACGTACTGTAGTCACAGCTGCCACCTCAACTCACCTGTCTGTTCTGATCCTCGCCCTCGTCGTAGAGCCACTGCTCGAGCGCGTCGAGCTGGTTGACGAGCCGGCCGCGCTGCTCGTACACGTACTGTAGTCACAGCTGCCACCTCAACTCACCTGTCTGTTCTGATCCTCGCCCTCGTCGTAGAGCCACTGCTCGAGCGCGTCGAGCTGGTTGACGAGCCGGCCGCGCTGCTCGTACACGTACTGTAGTCACAGCTGCCACCTCAACTCACCTGTCTGTTCTGATCCTCGCCCTCGTCGTAGAGCCACTGCTCGAGCGCGTCGAGCTGGTTGACGAGCCGGCCGCGCTGCTCGTCCGCCACGAACTCGTGCAGCGCGGAGCCCTCCGACAGCTTGCCTCGCAGCTCGTACACATACTCCTCTAGAGCATTGCGGGCGTCGGCGCGCTCTTTCTCTTGTCTGTCTTGGGCTTGCATTTTACCCTGGAATGGTAGCAAAAATGTTGTCAATATATTTCCAAAACAAAATCAGGAACTATTCGCATTTGACCTGTAAAATCATTTGAAAATTAATGACAGAAAATTATGAAAAGTACCTCTTGTTCCATGTAGGTATTGAGTTCCTGCTGAGTGTATCCATGAGTTCTAGCATCTATGGGCAATTCAACAGTTTTCACTAATACTTTCTTAGTTTTCTCTTTTGATTTGTCCTTTTTGTCGTCAGCGTTTTCCTGTAAATTAAAGCAGACAATTCACAACTTATATACAATATGTTATCCCCACCACTACACCACTTGAAATGTTTTTGTCATGTAAAAAAACCTTTTTCAAGTAGTGTAGTGACCCATTTGCACCTCCTTCAACGTATCTGGAAGACATTACTTTAAGGTACTTTAACACCATAAAATCTTCCAAAATCGTTGAGTGAAGAAAAACAACAAACAAATCAATAAATTGAGAATAACAAAACATGCGTGGACACAGAGACAGAACTGTAAAATAAATAATATTAAACACACCATCACTCACTGTGAGGCATCACACAAAAGCCTCGGCGCAATATTTGTGTGCAAATGGGACCTCTCAAGAGGAGAATGGGGAAGTCTCATAAATTCTTTGTGGTGTCTGCTGCCCAATGTTATTGAATTATTAAATTAGAAGTTTCTTTTTAAATAAAAGGAATTATATATTATAGTGTAAAAGCATTAATTTATTGAAATACTATAGTCGCAAGACCATGATCTTTTGTAACTGTTTGCAAACCAGTAAAAATGGAGTAAACTGACAGAATTTAATGTCATATATTGTGAAATATATTAATAAAAAGTAGTAAAATTTACTGCTAACTACAAATAAGCGAACTGAATGGATTTACTACTATGCTAGCTTATGGTTTGAATGAAAATTAATATAGAAGGGGGAAGATGTATGTGATTGTGAAGGTTAATTTCCAGAACTTCCACAGCCAACTTAGTATAAACATTATTTGATGAAAATACTTAACATTGGAAAACCTGCAGCAGATTTATTAGATCCTGCTTAGCAGTTCACCTCATATACTAGAAGATATTCCACACTAGCCGATTTGTGGAATGTACTACAAATTTAAAAGCAAGGGGTGGGCAGGGGGTCCTTTTACCAAAGTTGACAAGACATATTTCTAATCTCTCACTCTAAAACCTCAGAGCCAAAGATAGATAAAACATATGCCTTGTCAATATTAGTGAATACCCCGCAGATCTGGCAACAAACACCACTCACGACACACGCGCTAACGACACGTACCCCGCTGAACCACTGGCCTACTCTCTGTGTCCACGATTGTTTTTGTTGCGGCTCGTCCCCCGTGTCATCTTGCCTCACCTCTTGGTTTTCTGGACCGTTCTGTTGGGACTCTTGGGACCCGCCGTTAGTCTCCATGGGGGCCTCTTGTGGTGTATTCTCAGAGTTCTCCATTTCAATGTTCTCGTTTTGAGCGTTATCCTGTTTCTTCTCAACCAGCGAGGCCGACGCTACGGTAACGATCCCGTTAATGTTAACACGGACTTTCAATTTAACCTTTTGTGATTCTCCTTCAGCAGTCGGCTGGACATCTCTAATGTGCCATTGACCTAAGATACAACAATAATGATAAATATCTGACTAAACTGAGATCATTATTACAATATAATAATCCAAGAGATAAATGCCAAACAATCGACAGATTAAAAATACTAAAATTAAAATGACAGATTTTAAACTTTTTTGTGACTTGTTCTATATATTATGATCTAAGTGTTAAAATTAAAAATTTTAGCAACATACCAATAAAAGTATCCGGAAAGGGGATTTGGCCAGAATAGTAAGCACTGACTGAGAAAGGTTCTTTTCTATAGAAAGTCAACATCTTTGTGAAAGGGGCTGCATGGAATGCCGGAAACACCTGCAAAAATTGAGCATATAAGTAATTGTGAATTTTTCGAGAGTCTGTAAGAGATAACTAATTAATGTATACATGTATACAAACCTCCATGTCACCATCCTCGCCGCGGGCAGCGTCCCAAGCGAGATGTACGGCGTAGGGCTGAACATCGGTGACGCTAAACTCGCGCACTCTCACCGCAGGGCTGAGCATCGCACACTGCAGGGCGCAACCGCGAGACACCGCCTCATCCTGAAATAAATTAATATAAGCACACATAAAATCACGCCTCCTTCCTGGTGGGGGGTAGGCGGACACTACTTTCCGCATTCCACGTTTTATATACAGTCATCATGCTTTTCATGCAAGCTTATCACAAAAAGTAACTTTTCAATGACCTTTAGTCAGAACGTTTCCAATTTGATCTTCAATGGAATAAAAAACATTGCATCACAGTATACTCTTCAGATTTTGATTGCTTGGTAAGAAACAATTTTGTTAAACAATATTTGAATTAATTTATATACCTGGTTTAGAGTAGTAGATGCAGTTTTTCCATAAACCTGTTCAATCAATCCTTTGACAGCAGGAATACGGGTAGATCCACCCACAATCTCTACAGAATAGATATCTTCTGGTCTTAGTTCTGGAAACAAAAAATTGCATATTTAACACTCTGATATAAAAGTTTAAATTAAATGGAGTAAAAAAGTATTTAACCATTTAGATATTTAAAATTCTAATTTGAAAATAAAATTATACTAACTTGCATTATGTAACAGATCCCTCAAGGTTCTCTCAACTCTATTAAATGTTTCAGCACTCAGTTGTTCCATCTGAGTTCGCTGCATATCACCAGAAACATCTCGTTCTTCCATGAAGCATTCAATGTTCAAGGGCAAACGGGTGCTGTTAGCAGACATCTGTTTTTTCAGCTTTTCGACCTCTTGTAGGAGACGAAGGAAAGCTCTGGAAAAATATTGATGAAAATTTAATTATACATTGGAGTAATTAAATACCTTAAAATTTGAGTCACTAAGTATAGAAATAATTTAAGGGCAAATATTTCACGTCTATATGTCACATTTTCGTTACAAAAGACTGCTAGCGATAAATAATAATTGCGTTATTATTTCACCTTTGATTTTTTCTTGCATCCAGCTTGAATCTAGTCAAGAAATCTTGGCAAAAGTGTTCAGCCAAGGCCATGTCTATATCTCTCCCACCGCACTGAGGGTCTGTTGCAGTAGCTAAAACGCGCAACTTGCCCTTGTTGAAAGCACATGCTGCAACCTGTAATATGTTGAAATTTGACAAAAATTAGACTAACAACAGAAACAAATATTCATTAGTATCTACAGATGAACAAGTTGTATATTGAATTTGAATAATCAAAAATATTAATGGATATTGAATTCCAGAATAGTTTTATTCTAGAATCCAATATTTTTGGTTGGTTCAATAACTAGAAGAAAAAAGATATAATATATAGGATTTTCTGAAGTTATCACAAAAAAAGCATTACCATAGATCAAACAAACGAAATATTAATGTATTAAAGGAAATAGAGCATTTCTTTATCAACCCTTATATGAAGAGTGATGATGAGATGTACCATACATGATAAGACTATGTAGTAATGGAAAAATGAGATAAGAATAATAATAACCTGCAGGGAACTATGTCCAAAATCAACAAAGACAACATTGCGTGGCTTTTCCTCTGGTGCTGGGAGATCCTGTTTGTAAATACCGTAAGCTAATGCTGTGGCTGTAGTTTCATTCATTAGGCGGAGCACATTGAGGCCTGTCAAAATAATGTTTGAATTAATTCCTTATTTTAACTTAGTGTTTGAGTATTAAATAATCAAGGTGTCCCAAATCTTAAATAATGTTTTGATACTTTGTCATATTTTGTTTGAATAAGACCTATATTATCAGAATGAAAAATTAAGCTCCCTAGCATTAAGTCCACCAATTGTGCTATACATTTGTATTTAGTGCAATGAAGTTTAAATAATAAAATTAAATGACAAATAACCTTAATAAAAACAGAAATTTTGACATATTGTCATAAACTCATAACAGGTGGTTATTCGAATATGAAGAAATTTTAAAACATCAATACATTCGTCAATTTGACACTTTCACTTTCAGATACAGAACACATAAAAATACAGGTAGCATTATTAAAATAATTGGTAAATGTCATCATTATGATCACATAATAGATAAAAAATGATTGCAGAGTGACTATTATGTAACAAAATAAATTCAAAGTACATAAATATGAATTGCTCAAGAATAAAATTTATAGATAACTTACCAGCAATAGAAGCTGCATTAAGAAGAGCATTTCTTTCAGCATTGGTGAAATAACTGGGCACAGATATGACACAGTCATTAATTTGGGTTTGCAGGGCAACTGTTGCTATGTCTTTTAATTTTGTAAACAACATTGCAGTTATCTAAAACAAATAGGCAAAAAAAATGTAAGAAAATTAAAATATTACATTTTCTATACAAACTTATTAAAGACAAATAATAACGCTAGTTAATGAGTTATTATAAAGCATGTTTTTTAATTTTCTAATAAATGTTCAAATGATCATTGTCAAATCAGTCATACAAGCTGTTGCCCGCGACTTCGTACGCGTGGAAGAGTCACAAATCTACATATAGACTATAATCCCACAGGAATTATAGTCTTTGTGGCATTTATGAAAAGTACCCAATGTCATTCTCCAGATTGTTCTTAGTCTATGCAAGCAATAAAGACAAAATATTTGTATTTTTGTATGTTGGTAACAAATAAACCTACTCAAAAGCTACTGGACTTATTTTCACGAAATTTGATGCATATATAGAATAGACCTTCGAAAGTGGCACAGGCATTTTTCTAGAATTTTTACAGAAATGAAGCCCTAAGCCCTAAAGCAAGTTATATATCTATACACAAAATCTCAAGAATATTGCTTCAGTAGATAATGCGTGAAGAGACAACAAACAAACTTTTGAATTTATAATATTAGTTGGGATTCACAGAACAAAAAACTCTCTTCCTCGCAGCCTATATAAATACCCTAAAGCCTTCCTCGATAAATGGTATATTCACCACAAAAATAATTTTTCAATTCAAACCAGTAGTTCCTGAGATTAGCGTGTTCAAACAAACAAACTCTTCAGCTTTATAATATTAGTATAGATTACAGAATTAAAGGTTTATAATATGTTTATACCTGCTCAGGACTAAAGACATTATCTTCTCCGAGGTAATTGACTCTTATGCCAATACCCCCATCAGGTCTCTGTTCAACTTTAAATGGGAAATGTTTCAACTCTTTTTGAACCAGTGGGTCAGAAAATTTTCTTCCAAGAAGTCTTTTGAAGCCAAATACAGTGTTCTTCATATTCGTAACCATCTGGTTTTTCGCAGCTACACCTAATATTCTGTTCTTTGGTGAGAAGGCCACACATGATCTGAAAAAAGGATGTTCCTTATTGACCATGCACTAACAATAAAATGTAGTAAAAACAGGTATGAAACCATGTAAAAATGCATTTGGAAATTTATATACTGGATATCTAATGATACAACTCCTTTATATATATTACTCTTTAATTCCTGAATAATAGATAACATACCATTTCAAACATTTCTACTAGGAAAAGTAAACTAAAATGTTACATGCCAATACCACAAAGCACTAAATTGGAAATTTTTAGTTTTATGAATTGATTAGTAACAGTAGGCTAATATAAAATAGGTTTTTTGAATAATTTCAGTGAAAACACACCACTTTTTGTGTGATTTATATTCTACTGTTTTATTCTATGTTTTTCTTTATGGTGCACTAAAGTATTTTTACTTACAGATATTGTGAGATAATATTATTGTTTCCTATGATAATGAATATAAATTCCTATATAATAGAACATATGGCTGGTATGAAAGATGTTAGTAGGTAATAGGTATTTAAGTTTAGCTCAAACTTAGTATATTTTCTCAATCTATCTTCTCTCAAGTGAAATGTAAAACATGGATACAATATACATAACCTTAAAATTTTTAAGTAGCTGTTGATACAAAAAATATTGAAGAAACATATTAGTGCTAAAAATTTCTGCTAAATATTAAACCATTCAGTAGGTTTGTCCCTTATTCAACAAAACTTTATTAGTATAAACACCAAGTATGTAATTGCAAACACATCTGTACGATGTTAAGACTTAGTTTAGGCTAGACAAGTACAAGTTAGCCACTCATTTACACGTTTAAATTAATTCAGAAATTATATTGTGGATTTTTCCATGAAAAGTGACTCTTAAAAATGACAGATATTAGTCAAGTCATGGAATAGGGAATGGCTGTGTCATCAGCTCTATTGACTTGAATGATTTAATTTTATCAAATATAGATTTTGAACTATTTAGCTTAGAAGATAATGTTACTTACGGAGTACCCCTTAAACTGTAATCGTTGGCTATTGTTTCAATACCACCTGCTTTTGCAACCGCGATGTAACAAGATTCGTTACCGAAATCAATACCAATGACAGACATTGCAGCCATAACTAAGGAAAATGTTTATTTTATTGCAGTCGTAAGTAAACAATTATAATTTTTCACAGAAGATTGCACTTGCAAGATAAATTAAACACGTTGTATGAGCGCAGAGTGACAATCACACAATCAATCGCAGCCGCACGCGAGCGATCGCCGGTTCACCGCACTCTTCCGTACCGGAATTTTCTAGAATTGTCTATCTCTGTGATAGCTGTCACATATTTTTTAAATTTTGTGACACTGGCATTCGAAAAGAATTTTTTTTTAATTAAGGGACAACAAAAGGCTCGAAAGGGCTCGAACAGCGTGCCGCTGCGTGCGTACCGACTCGGACCGACTGGATGAATCTCCCTTCCTCCACTCTAGAGACGAGCCCAGGGTATGCCTTTGGCCATATATTGGTTGAGAAAATTAAAATATTACATTTTATTTTCTATACAAACTTTAAATGCTAGAATAATCATTATCAAACTAGTTATGTTATTGAAGTCCCTGTTGTATTCAGAGCACTCTAGAGAGGAGCCCGGGGTATTCCTTTGCCCATCGATCCTGGATTGGGTGAGTCAGCTATACATTGGGTTAAAGCGATTGCGTTCGCCGTGTGTCCCTGTTCACACATTGGCATACCTACTGCTCATTGTGCATTGGCTTTTTGAATATGGAGGTTTGTCGAAGATGGATGTAGAATCTGTTGGAAGCGGCAGTGGTTATTTATTTATGTTGCGCGTTTAATTATTATTTGTTTGTGGTATCGCAACTTTTGAATGGGACCACTTCATCACCTTTCCATGGATGTCGTATAAATCAGGCGACTAAGGGATAAACTTGTGATTCTTCTTGTAGGCGATAGGCTAGTAACCTGTTATTTAAATCTCAATTTCATCATTAAGCCATACAGCTGGACGGTGCCTTCAGACTGTTGGCTGTTGTCTACCCCGCAAGGTATATAGTCGAGTGTGATGATAACGGATAAGTATGTTAATGGAAATACCTATTGATGAACTAAAAAACAAAGAAATAACAAACAAACGCGCAGAATAATAAGCTTGTCGCAACTATTACTTCTACGTTTATTGTCTACGAGGGCTAGAATTATACTAAAAAGGACTGTTACGAGTCTGAATCCAAAGAAGATTCTTGCTGAGAAGTCTCACGAGAGTGAGAGTGTATTAATGCCCTATTTATATAAATTAAATAGTACAAATCAAATTGTTTAAAACATTATTGTATCAATAAGTTCAGCGGTTTATTAGAGTGCATATTTAAAGTTTAACCAAAGTGCAGTTTTACTTCATCCCAAGAGTATCCCCAGTTTATTTCCATATCTAAGTTTTAATTTTTATAGAGTGCTTTAACGTATCTTACATTTAAATGGAGGGAAAGGTCGGATTGGGAAGACCTAGACGAACGTATCTTGATCAAATTAAGGACGTCCTGGTAAAGGGTCAGGTCAAAAGTACACGAAATCGCCGAGCTTGCATGAAGAGAGTTATGAATGTGGATGAAGCGAAGGAAATATGCAGAGATCTTGGCAAGTGGAAAGAGGTAGTCTCTGCCTACCCCTCCGGGAAAGAGGCGTGATTTTATGTATGTATGTTATATAAATTCTAACCTTGGGCTAAGACTATAATGGACGTACTTTTGCAATGTTGCCGTTCTTATGTCTGTGATTAGTCACTTAATATTTTTGTCTACTCCATACCATTTAGGTATCTATGAGTGAAAGATAAGTTAGATAAAGTGAGGTAACAGCGCTTTGCCGTTATTTGATGACCAAACAAACCAGCGTTGTGCATTATGGTAAAATACACCATTTCAATCGTGTATATCAATCAATTTGATTAGGAAGACGAAGAAGTGCTATACAGCGAAAAAATGTCGTATTCTGCAGTTTCTTGTTCATCAATAACAACAAAGGAGACATTAAAGAACGGAATTGTCATTTCATGCGTAAGTTGTTACTGCTACATTTTCGTTTTTAGCACGAAAAAATCAACTATTTACATTATTTTGAACATGATGCTACGGTTGTCGCGAGAGAATAATATCAAGTTTAAAAGCTTAAATTAATAATTCAATTTTCATGTTTTAGCGTATTAATGCTAGGGATGTCTGTATACTGAAATCGAAGTGGCCAGAAATAAGACGTCAGGGGATTAATAGCGATTAGACGTGATAACTGGTGCCCGAAAAATATGCTTAGAACTAAGTAGCATGTCTTTTTTTTTGTTATTTATCAGAATGTCTGTCAGGAAAGAAAAATCGGTTCCTGTACGAACAATTTTATTTACGCATTTAAACTAATTGGGATACAAAAAGTGAATAACAAAATTCAACTAAAGTATATTTAGAATTTTAGATAGGTGTGTGACAGTCTTTAAAATCGTATAGCTGTCAAAACTGCCTATCAGCCACTCACTGGTCGCTAGTCGGCCGCACGCCACGCTGTAGGTACTTACTGGTTTTGGTCGGTCAGAGTTTGTCAGTTCG
The DNA here is from genome assembly GCF_032362555.1 of Amyelois transitella. Lineage (NCBI taxonomy): Eukaryota > Metazoa > Arthropoda > Insecta > Lepidoptera > Pyralidae > Amyelois > Amyelois transitella. Next base: position 5,319,852 of record NC_083509.1, read on the forward strand.
GTCAGATTATTACTAAGCCACTGGTTTTAAATCGGTGATCCAAACTTTGCTTTTTTAAAAAAAGTATATTTTTAGTTAGTGGCGGTCTTTTCGAATTTTGACAGATTCTGAAGCTCTTTACTCACCGAAAATTACTAAAAAACAAGGTTGACTATAAAGTAGGTAGGTACCTAATGAATTGCATACTCCTCTTCATTTATTCGAATTCCAGATTAATAAAAATTATTGACCACTATGTACATCCTCTTTTTTTATAACAGTAACTTAAAGGTTATCTCCCGGCAAGGCAAGCAAGCCAAGCATACCGCATTGTATTGCATCAACACTTCGGCTCGAAGGCAAGGTCACCTTCAAGCGTTCAAGTAGGTATCGCGACGCGATCGTACTTGTGGTAGGTACCTACACTCAATTAAATTCATACCTACATTTTCATTTGTATTCCAGTAAGTAGGTGTGTATAGTGTTCAGTATGAGTGGAGAACCTCAAGCCAAACGCCCGAAAATGAGTGAACTGGAGCAATTGAAGCAATATTGTACTGTAGTAGCAGATACTGGAGATTTTGAAGGTTAGTTAGTAGAATTTATAAAAAGTTTTTATAATTTCTATAGCTAAGTAATTGACTATGTGTATAAATCATTTCTAATTGCAGCAATGAAAGCATACAAACCAACAGATGCTACTACAAATCCAAGTCTCATTTTATCAGCAGCTGCTATGGAGCAGTACCAACATCTCCTAGACAAGGCTATCAAATATGGAAAGGAAAGTGGCAGGTAAATCTATTGAATACCTACTGTTAATATCATAACAAATCTTTTTTCTATTCCATAGTTTTTTTAATGTTATAACTCATTTATTAAATTATATTTTTTCAGTACTGTCGAAGAGCAAGTTGCAGAGACACTTGATATGTTGAGTGTTTTGTTTGGCTGTGAAATTCTCAAAATTATTCCTGGGAGAGTGTCAGTTGAAGTAGATGCAAGGTAATCACTTTTGGTTTATCTATTTAAAAGAAATAGTCCAACACTATAGCAGCATAAAAATTATATAGGTATTAATTGAAAATGCAAGAAAGGTTAAAATTCCTTTTGAATAGGTTGTCACCCACAACATAGGTCATTTCAAGGTTTTTGCTGTGTAAACCTCAAGAATAGAACCATCTGAAGATATGAAATTTCCTAGAAGGCTAGTAGCAAAAGAAATCAAATAATATATGTGCATTCATGTCAGGCAGTAATCAATAAAATCCTTGAACTAAATATTTTCCTACAACACATCACATGTTGTATTTACTAAACTTCTTGACCTGACCACAAGAGCTGAGAAAGCAATATAAAATATACCTATGCTGTATTCTTCTAAAAATTCAATCAAAGGTTTATATTATTGTAGTAGTTAGGATTAACATTACATTGTTTGTTTAGGTAAAAGTCCAAGGCCTAATGTTTTGTCAATTTTTGTGAGCATCAAATACAATTTTTATTTTCAGATTATCTTTTGATAAGGATGCCAGCATCGCAAAAGCAATTAAATTAATCAATATGTTTGCTGAATATGGAGTTAAAAAGGACAGAATATTAATTAAATTGGCATCCACATGGGAAGGTATTCAAGCTGCAAGGTATTTACTTTGAAATCATCAATTGTAATTAAATTATTAATGTACATATAAAAACAGAGAACTGATTGATTACCTGTCTGTCTGACTGATATATTATTGCATAGCGTGATCTAGATTCCTTTAGTGGTTTAGATGGACTAAGGGATGATTTTCCAAAAGTTCCATTGGAATGGACATTTATTGGATTTTTCGTGTGACGCGAGCAGGGCGCCCATGAAGGCAACTCATTGAATGATTGATCTATCAACAGACAACCCAAGCTACTGGACTTATCAAGCTGAAACTTGGTGTGCCGATAGTTGCTATGAAGAGATTTCCCAAAATTTTCATGGGAATGGAAATAAGCGAAATTTTTCATTATTTTTTCTGTCACTATTTGAAACTCAATTCTATCATGAAGCCGAACAACTGAACATGACCTATTAGTCTTTCAAGTCAAGTCTGCTGGCGCTGTCTACCCCGCACGTCTACATGTATAAGTGTTTATTTAAAAGAATGTAAAATTTAAGACAAATTAAGTTGAGAATAACAACTAGCTTATTATTAAAATTTCTTAAAAAAGTCCAATCGATCAATGGATCTTTGTATACATATTATTATTTTACAGTGGACTTTTATTATATTATTACAGTGGATTTATTATATGAGTGGAAATATTATGTCCTAATTTTCTTACAGAGACCCTTCACTGTTTAAGTACTGTAGAAATACATCCAATCCCTGGATTGGTGTATTTCTCGCTCGAGGAGCTTTAGGAGCTTGGTGTAAGCCCTTGACCATGAATCAGGACTTACACTTGGTGTAAACCAAGCTCCTCTCCAGAGTGGTGAGGATGCTCTTGGGACTATAGTCAGGGGAAAGAAGAATATTAATTGCAACTTATTTACTCTAGTACTGCAACTTATTTACTATCACTTATGTAACATAATTTAATGACTTGATTAATAAAAGTACACAGAAAATTTGGCATACACTTATCAGAGTGTAATTTTGATTTTATAACTCTTATATATTTTTTTGTTTACAGGGAGTTTGAGTTATCACTTATGAGAGTGTAATTGTGATATTATCACTCTTATAATTTTTTTTTTGTTTACAGGGAGTTGGAGTTATCAGAGTGTAATTGTGATATTATTACTCTTATATTCTTTTTTGTTTACAGGGAGTTGGAGAAAAAACATGGAATTCATTGCAATTTGACTTTATTGTTCTCACTGTACCAGGCAATTGCTTGTGCGGAAGCTAATGTTACGCTCATCTCCCCTTTTGTTGGAAGAATATTGGATTGGTAAGTTTACTAATTCAATAGAGGCTGCCTGCTTTTAAATTGGTTCTTCTCTTTGATAAGACATTTCTCTTTAATAAAAAAGCTTTAAAAAGGCGCCACCTACCAAAGTTTACTGGTTTTTCGCAAATCCCACGGAAACAATAGCAGGATGAAAAGCACCCAATGCTCTTCTCTAGAAGATTGGTTTAGTAGAAAACGCGTGAAGAGGTTACAAACAAACGAACATTCTTTTGCATTTCTATTATAGTAAGGATGGTACATGATACATGTAGTTCCAACCTTTCAAGTTCTTCCATTACTAAAGCTATTGTCAAAAAGTTGCTACAATACATATTGTATGAAGGGTGTGATTGAAAATGGATGTACACTGAAATTTAATAAAATAATTTTCAGGTATGTGGAACACACCAAAAAAACGTATGAGGCTAAAGAGGATCCTGGCGTAGTGTCTGTTACGCGGGTGTTCAACTATTATAAAAAGTTCGGATACAAGACTCAGGTTATGGGTGCGTCGTTCCGTAATACGGGGGAAATCCGGGAACTGGCGGGCTGCGATCTGCTAACCATAAGCCCCAAGCTGTTGCAAGAATTGGCTAATAGCGACCAGCCGCTTAAAAAAGTAAGTTCTATCCAGTTTGATTGGTTGGTCTTGGACCAAGTATGTCAGAGAGGTAGGTTTTCAACTGCTCTAAGATGTTTTGATACAAGACATGGATTACGGGCGCGTGGTTTCGGAACATAAGGAGATCCTATCAGCTCGAAACTAAATATTTTCTTATTGTGTGTTATTCATCTGCTACTTAACTACGGGCTCCGATTCTCCAATCTTTCGCTTGTTATTATACTCTAACATAGACGTGATTATTTACTAAAGGCGAGTACCTACAATTTGCGGGGTTAACAATTTCGAAAAGAAAATGAATAACTGTTTATTATATTTTTAGGTACTTGACCCTAAACTCGCCGCACAAAGCGACATTGAAAAAATATCCCTGACTGAGGCCCAATTCCGTTGGCATCTGAATGAAGACCAGATGGCCACCGACAAACTCTCCGACGGTATAAGAAAATTCGCCGCTGACACCAGAAAACTGGAGTCACTCATCAAGACTCTTCTGGCTAAGAAGTAATTCAGAAAATAGAATTAAGGACAAAAGTGGTTTCAAGACTAAGTTGTACTTACATAACTATTTATATAAGTACTTTTGTGTTTGCAGATTTTTCCAGTACATAATATGTGTAAAACATCAAGAATATTAACAATGTATTATATTTCATTAATATGTTTGCACATTTATTGTAATGTCAAATTTATATTGTGTAGGTATTTGTTTGAATTCGTATCCCAAAGTGTTATGCAATTCTATTAACACTGCGTTAAGCATAGCGGATTTTTAAAAATATAACAATACTGCGTAATGTTCTATTACCTACTTATAAGTATTAATATTTTTTCCATTGGCAGCATATTTAATGTAATATTTTTGATATTTTTACAACTTGTTGCTGTTGATAAATGATGTACATATGGTCACATACATCAAGTCACATATTTGCTACTAAAATAATTTGTACAACTTTTCATAAAACGGGACCACAAAAATCATTCCAAATTTTTTTATATTTCATTATTTTGTTATATGGGAAAGGTACATATATTTATTGTATTTCCTTACAACTGTTTCATTAAAATAAAAAAGTAACATGAAGTTTATTTTTGACTCCCTTTTGGAATTGAAACCCGGCGTCGTATAAAAATTTAGTGTGAAATTTTGTATGATGATATAATATCGGGTAATTTTTTTATCAGGTTTGATGTCCACCTGGGACCAAAATACAACATAAAGCTAGTTAGGGTAAGAACATGAAGCTAATCTCATCTGTCCTATGTGACATTAACGTGTTCCTGAGAAAAGCTTTCATCCCGATAAAACTATAGTTCCCGTAGAATTTGCCGTGATAAGTTCGCGCGGGCGAAACTGCGGATAAAAGCTAGTTTTTTTTATAATTTGTTATAACCCGATTGCTCGGATTTGAATGAAGCAAGTTTGATGATTATTTTTAATTCGAAAGCATATAAAAGGTATAGTACTTAACATACTAATGGGGTGGTCATCATAACAGAATAAATAAATATACATAGTTATCTACTAGGAAATTAAAATTTTAGCCTTGTACTCTAAACACCTTTAATTTCCTTAAGTCTTAAGTACCTTTATTTTTCATATCATTAAATTAAATTCGTTAAAAAATTGAAATAAAATAAGGTGTAGTAAGTATTGTAATGTAAAATATATATATATATATATATATATATAATATATATATATATATAACGGAACTCTTACAAAGTATGTGATCGCGGATTATTCGTGGGGTGAGTAAGTAGGTCTCGAACCTTGACCTTGCCCACTTTTTGACCTATTTATATTAAAGATCTACGGTGTATGAATTGAAAGTTTTACGGTATATGAATTGGTGATGTTCAGCTCTCGCATATGAGTACCTATATGTGCTCGTTAGATGGTACGTGACTAGGGCAAGCGGCCGCGCACCGTCCTATGATCAATACGCTGCTCTACTTTCAGCGGCCTTCTGTGCCGCCACAGCCTCCCTAATAACTATGCTTGCTGCCTGCCATCATCGTACAGTATAACCCTGTGCGTATGAATTTAAATAAATTATTCTAGCCAAGTATGCAATGACAAATTTCGATCAACTGCGATTTCAAATGAGCATAAATAACCTCAAGGTAAATATAAAATACAAAAGTTTTAGCACTGGGCATCACGACCTTGGGACTTTCCAGAAAGAGACTTTGTTATTCCTAAACGTCGAATCTTTAATCAAGTTACATATGTATCCATACTATAATATTCCAAATGTAGTACCTACTAAGTACTTAAATAGTATTAAACTATTAAATCTTACCGAGACTTATTTATTGTTCGTATTGGTGTTGTACTAGGCGGTATTTCAGTGTGTATTCAATTAACAGTTGAACCACGTGTTCACTAATTAGAAACTAGTATGATAATTGTTACATACATGCAAAATGTATAATACTTATCACGTCTTTATTCCTTACGGCGCAGACAGAACCAAGACTTATGATAAAGCTTATAATGGTCACGATGGAGATGATGGAATGAAATACAAATAATTTCAGGTTTATAAGCCTGAAAATTTAATTTAATAGGTAAAATCAAATATCAAATATAGTTATATTCTTAACAAGCTGTGCCCGCGACTTCGTCCGCGTGAAATAGTTATTTTGGGCATCATTGAAGCCGTCAAGGATTAATAATTTTCCCTGTGTTTTTTTACATTTTCCATTATTTCTTCGCTCCTTATAGTTGCAGCGTGATGTTATATAGCCTAAATCCTTCCTCGATAAATGGTCGATTCAACACGAAAAGAATTTTTTAATTCGAACCAGTATTTCCTGAGATTAGCGCTTTCAAACAAACAAACAAACTCTTCAGCTTTATAATATTAGTAAAGATAGTTCGGTATTATTAGGTAGGTAGGTATCCTATAAAGCATAAGTCAAAGTATGACTTATTCGATACTTTAGAGGGAAATTCGTGGAAAGCCTGCGGATATAGTCCGAAAAATTAAGAATGATGATGCTTTATGTTTCTAGATTTCAGTACTAAATCTATCTGAAATTCTCAGTTCGTGACGAATTTTATACAGGGGTAAAATAGGGTGAGGGGTGGAGGGTGGAGGCGGAGTCTTGATATTGACCTAGATGTTCATTCAGAGTTCGGTCGATGCGAAACTTGACATCTGCGCGTTCCTGCGTTTGTATTTTTCGATTTAATGTGTACTTAACTCGTCCTCCTGTTCTTTTATTTCTTACATTACACGTAATTTAATTGGTGATATGTGAAAAAGCCCCGTGTTCCTAACCCCGCCAGGTCCATGTATCGTAGTGGAATCACTTCAGTCGTTGAGTGTAATGTGCCCTGCGATGGTTGATGGTCTCTTGAGCATTCTCTGGTCGGAAATTATCAGTAACATGATCACTCGTCGATTCCTGCTAAAATAGTTTCAGTTTATACTTTTTCAACATGGAGAAATCCAAGGCTCACATTCCCGCTGTGACGAAAGCCATTCCTGCGATGGAGTTAAATTACTCAGATGTAAGTCCGCATGCATAAATACTTAGGGACCTACCTATTTATTGATCTAAGGGAATCAAATTGTCTAACATTGTTAAAAAATATGAAATAAATGATGTAATAGATGTACGCGGCCCCGTTTAGGTACCTACCTTACGAAAAGCGGATACCGTGCCGTGGCTTATAGCGATTTTCACTCTTCCATTTAAGTGTGATGTAATCACAATTTAGAGGTATTTCCTTGAAGGGTTTTGATACTATTGCCTTTATTCTTATAATAAATGAATAAATTCTTAATTCACATAAAAAATGGTTACATCAGGTGTTACGAAATTTAAAAGTTCACATGTTTTGCCATAGCTAATATGTACTAAATAAAATTATGTTAGGAAATGTCCAGTATATGTGTAATAACAATTCATTTTGTCTAATTGTAATTATTATCTAAAATTATTTAATGTAATAAAATGATATTTCACACAACCAAGTAGGTACCTACCTAACTAAATAGTTTTTTTTTAACAAGTAATTATTACATTGTTTCATAATATTAGGCAGGTTATTATAAATAAGTAAGTAGAATTTAGCACATCTTTAGAGACTTTTTGACCATAACCACGAATTGGGTAAATTAGGTTTAAATACGAAGCGACTCCCATCTGCCCTCCGTAACGTTTGTAGGGGAACCTAACCCATATTGTAAGCTGCACTAAAGGAATGTACTTTTTCCCGTAGTAGCTTTTTACGACATCTATTGGAAAGAGATTGAGTCTAAAAGAGATCTATTCTTAAGTGTCGGAAACCAAACGGCACCGTAGTCATCGTCACTAATATTCAGTGTTTTTTTAAAATTTCCAGTTTCGGGAAGAGGTAGGACGAGAGCCTGCAGTCGAGGAGATGGAGCCGGAACGCGGGAACTGGACGGGTCGTTTTGACTTTCTTTTATCACTGCTGGGCTACAGCGTGGGATTGGGGAACGTGTGGCGCTTCCCATATCTCTGCTATAACAATGGCGGAGGTGAGAATTTTTTTCGTTTCGGTGTTGTTCGTTAATTTTGGCGTAGGTACTTAGGTGAATAACAGTTTGATACTAATAATATATATAACTGCAGGCCCTGATATCAGGGTTTCCAGAAAAAAGGGGCCACTGGTACAGATTACAGAATTACAGAATAGCTGAACGTGGCCTATTACGCTTTTCAAGTCTGTTGGCTCTGTCTACCCCGCAAAGGATATAGATGTGACCATAATGTATGTACAGATTACAATCATATGACGACCGTTACTTTTATGTGTTTTCGATGCCAGGATCTTTTTACATTGGACAATCAAAACTAAAACTGTCCTGTCTAAATAAATACTGCCTCATTTTTGCGAGATCGGAAGACATAAGCTCCGATCATCAAGCAATTATCAAAACCATTCCCATACTCATGATGATTATCTTGAAGGCAGTTTAAACAGTTACTGAAATGTTATAGAAGGAACAAAAAGATATCATTCACACGAAAAAAGAGGGAGATTAAGAAGATTTTTTGTCATATTGTAATTTTTGTAGGTAGTGCAAAGTGGTAGATACATAATTGAAAAATAAGAATGTTCAAGTATAAATCCTAAGTATATTATAAATGTATGTTGGCATGGGTTATAATACGCTTAATTACTAGTTCCTAGTTAGTCTCTTTTTATGTTGGCTATGCCAGAATATTGTTTCCAAGAGTTTATACTATACCTAACCTAATTATAAAAATATTTGAAATTTTAAGTCAATTTATTAGAAAGTAGGTATCTTTGTATTACTATGGGAAAAACTTGGGATTTTTCATTTAGGCGATGGGTTAGCAAACAGTCACTAAGTGAATCTCAATTCTATCATTAAGCTAAACTGCTGCCACATGAAGTTCTCTGTAAGACCCAATGGTTGACTGGTAGATAATGCTTCTAGCATTAAGTCCGCCAATTGTGCTATACATTTGTATCTTGTGCAATGAAGTTTAAATAAATAAATAAATAAACTGCTGAACGTGGCCTTCCAGTTTGTCAAGACTGCTGGCTCTGTCATCCCCGCAAGGGATATAGACGTAACTATATATATGTATGTGCTACTGTATATGTAAGTGTTGTTATAACATTATTGATCATGTCAATCAATATAACGTGTGTAAGTACTCTTCCACGAAATAAGTATCAATATCTGGGATATGTACCTACTTACCAAAAGTATAAATGCCCTATAAAATTACAATGTATTTGCGCGGACAATATTAGCGTGTTCATAACATTTTGTCGTTGTATTATAATATGCCATTTATTTATTATTCAGTTGTGCATTGATTGATTAATGTATAAAAAAATTTCAGGTGCATTTCTAATACCGTTTACGGTGATGCTAATAATAGCGGGGTTGCCGCTTATGTTCATGGAGTTATCGTTTGGCCAGTACGCTGCCCTCGGCCCGGTCGCTGTCTACAATAAATTCTGTCCTCTTTTCCGAGGATTGGGTTATGGCATGGTCATTGTCTCCAGTATTGTTATGCTATATTACAATCTTATTATTGCCTGGACGATTTATTATATGGCCGTATCATTTGCGAGCATTTTCTATCAGTTGCCTTGGCAAAATTGTGATGCTGATTGGAGCACACAATGTAAGTATTTCTTTCATTCTATGTGGATCGACCCAAGTACTTAGTTGCATTATATTGAACTCATAATAATAGACAATCTCGTGATAATTAAGTTAAAAATAATTTATGGCAGAAAAGTATTGTCATAGTTTGACCAAACACAGGAATCTTCATGTTTGGTCAAACTATGTGTAGGTATATATCAAACGTCTGGAATGAAGAATTAAAAGTACTTACATTTTCAGTTTGTTATTCGTATGAAGAGGCCGACCTATGTGAAGTTAGCAATGGGACATACTATTTGAGAAAGTGCTTTAATCAGAGTTACGCAACCCTTCACAATATTCCTGCATTAGCAGAAGTAGCCCTTCGACGACCGCCAGCAGAGGAGTACTTCACGTTAGTATTGATTGCAGCACTTGATTCTATTTCGTTACAAGTTAAAGGTGTTTTTAAGAGTTATGTACTGTAGATGTGAATGTTTATTGAACATATTTACTTAAGCGTTCATCATATCATACATACGAGTATAATAAAACTGTTTTTGAATTCTCAGGGGAATATACTTAGTTGTCGATGGAGATGACGAATCTGCAGTTTTTAATTTTCTTTTTTGTCTGTCTGAACGCGCATCACGCGAAATCCACTGGACCAATTTACTTGAAATTAGGTATGATGGTACTTAGTATACCAGGGTATCATCTTATATAGATACGTTTTATCCCGGTAAATTATCATCATTTGGTATTTTACTTGAAGTTAGGTAAAAGGTATAAAGGCACACTTATCACTGCAAATAACTATCTAGTTATATGCCGGGATAATATCTTAGATACATTTTATCCCAGTAAACTGTCATGTTCCCGAAGGATGATCACGAAACAAATGTTACATACATACATACATACATATGATCACGTCTATATCCCTTGCGGGGTAGACAGAGCCAACAGTCTTGAAAAGACTGAATGGCCACGTTCAGCTATTTGGCTTAATGATAGAACCGAGATTCAAATAGTGACAGGTTGCTAGCCCATCGCCTAAAAGAGGAATCCTAAGTTTATAAGCCTATCCCTTAGTCGCCTTTTACGACATCCATGGGAAAGAGATGGAGTGGTCCTATTCTTTTTTGTAATAGTGCCGGGAACCACACGGCACACACAACACAACAAATGTTTCTTATAATAAATGTTTATTAAAGCGACAGGCATGCGGACGGAGTCTCGGGCTACTGTTTTTTACGAGTATAGTAGTGTGTAGGTTTACTTATGGTGCATTTATATTAGTAGGTATATCTTTATTACAATTTCAGTAACCAAGTACTGGGCCTTTCTGCTGGTATAGAAGAGACTGGTGAAATCCGACTAGGAATGGCGATCTGCTTGTTAGCTGCTTGGCTCATTGTTTTCTTGTGCTTATTTAAAGGAGTTCAGTCTTCAGGGAAAGTACGTATTGCATTGTCGAAATCACGTAGTTTTTTTCTTTCATTGTAGTTCTTATTACATATTGAGAACGTCGTAGCGCAAAGTTTCCGTAAAAATTCGGGTATATATAAATGGGTATCCAAAAATTTACTTTACGTTTATAGAAAATTTATGAACATTATTGGAATCCATAAATAAAAATCATATTAGTATTTTAGAGACGGTTCGCTCTGTCTACTGTACAAGGGATTTAGTCGTAATTATACCTAAGTATATCTTCTTCTTTGTCGTTACCTTTTCCCACTTTTAACGTGGGGTCGGCACAGTATGTTAGTTTATAGACATGATAGTTATTATAAGTATGTATGAATGAATAAAAATCTGTTTTTCACAGGTGGTGTACTTCACAGCACTTTTCCCTTACGTGGTATTAGTGATCTTGTTCTTCCGAGGGGTGACCTTGCCCGGTGCTTCGACTGGTATTCTCTTTTACCTTACACCAGATTTCAGTCAACTCGCCAATGCTCAGGTAAAAATAGTTAGTTAATCTCAGAATTGTTTTAATAAGATACCAGCTGTTGCCCGCGACTTAGTTCGCGTAAATTTCGAGTTGAATCTTGATCATACAGTCAGATACAGACAGACACATCAAAAATTTAAAAAAAAATCTCTATCCGTTTCAGTAAAGTATTAAATGTCCTACAGACAAAATATTTATCCCGTTTTATTATATGTAGTATTTTGGTTTTCAGTTTTTTTTTATACTCAAACAACACAAAAAACAAATACTTTTAATAAAAAAATATCTTGTGTTTGTTGGGGCTCGAACTTAGACCGCCAACTTCACAGTCTCACGCGCCAACCACTGGACCATCGAGGCCGTTGGGGTGGTGTCAAAATTAAAGTAAACTACATACATACATATGGTCACGTCTATATCCCTTGCGGGGTAGACAGAGCCAACAGGCTTGAAATGACTGAATGGCCACGTTCAGCTATTTGGCTTAATGATAGAATTGAGATACAAATAGCGATAGGTTTCTCGCCGATCGCCTAAAAAAGAATCCCAAGTTTGTATCCCTTAGTCGCCTTTTACGACATTCATGGGAAAGAGATGGAGTGGTCCTATTCTTTTTTTATTGGTACCGGGGAACCACACGGTACTAAAGAAGACTAACAAACCAAAAATCTTAAGTGACAATTACGCATGTTATGTGCTTCAAAACCAAAATATTATCAAACTGATTTTCTCTTATATTTATATGTTATAGGTATTATGCTGTCGTATAATGATACATGACTTTAAAATATTAAATTTCGTAACTTATTTGCAGGCAAACTCATGCCTTGAGTTCATTCAAATGTCGGTAACTTTTTTTTTGTCAACCGATTTTGATGAAATAAACTTTAAATGTTCTTCTGAGTTAAAACAAAAAAATTAGTGAAAGTTTCAAATAAATCGGTTCAGTACTTTCGGATACAATCGTGATCATACAGACAGACAAGAAATTTAAAAAAAAAATTTTTGCTGTCTATTATTAATTTTAAGTGTCCCTCTACCCATTTCAGTTAAAAATACTAATAGTACCTACAGACAAAATATTTTTACTGTTTTATTATATGTATAGAGATATAGATGTATAGATTAATTAAAGTGTGTTCAATAATTTGATTACAATTTTTTTATTAAAATTTACTTAATTAATAATTATTATTTTAAGGTCTGGGGAGACGCTGCTGTGCAGATATTTTTTGCTTTAAGTCCTGCTTGGGGAGGACTAATAACACTCTCTTCTTACAACAAATTCACCAACAATTGCTACTTGTGAGTACTACTTTGGCCTTTAATACAATTTTTATTTTAACTATTGTAATTTGTACTAGGAAGTACGATAAATTGGTCCTTGATAAGATGAAGGAGTTTTCTCATGGGGGCTCCGGGTCACGCAAACGCAAGTATACACGACAGTTTGCCATAACCAAACTCACATTTCAATCCTAAAATAGTCAATATCCTATTTTTGCTATTGTTCCCAGGGCATCCAAGTAATTTAAGCACCTACTCGTATTACCTAGCCCATATCTCCCCTGATGGTCTAGTTAAGGTGCATATATAAATGTCTCTGTGCATCACTTAATTAAAAAAATGATTTTTTCTTATAATGATGACGACATAATTTATTTTTAGGGACTCGTTAATAGTTGCCGTATCAAACATTGCCACCTCTTTCTTCGCCGGGCTTGTCATCTTTTCTGTGATCGGCTTCCTGGCTCATGAGCTAGACGTTGGCGTGGACCGAGTGGTGGATCAAGGAGCTGGGTTAGCCTTCATTGTGTACCCAGAAGTTGTAACAAGACTGCCAGTATCACCTTTATGGTCAATTCTGTTTTTCGTCATGCTTCTTACACTTGGACTTGACTCTCAAGTAAGAATCCATTCTTAAAAACTGTAATGTCAAACGCATCGATGAACGCCATACATCATAAATTTACTTTGTTTCCTTTAGCCTTTTTATGGGAAAACAAACCTTTGTTCGGATTGTTAAAGAAATTTAAAATAACGTGATTAAATTTGGAATCTAAGTAATAATAATTTGTTTTTCAGTTCGCCCTTATGGAAACTGTTACGACGGCTATACTGGACAGATTTCCAAATTTTCGTTACAAAAAAGGATGGGTCGTCTTTACTGTTGCTGTTTTCGGATATTTAGGAGGACTTATATTTACAACCAACGTAAGTGTAATGTATATGTATTTATTTCAAAGGAAATAACACGGACTGTAACTCAATCCGTGTTTTATCTCTTATTAATTTCCTCGAAGCAAGTTCAAAACTTGTGTTACGAGAACGATATCTATAAGCGATTTTATAATTTTTCTTAGATTTCTTTTTCAAATTTCAGAGTGGCATGTATTGGTTGCAACTGATGGATAAGTACGCCGCCAACTGGTCTGTTCTTATCATCGCCATTGGAGAATGCATTCTCATTGCTTGGATATACGGGGCTGAAAAGTTTTGTCGGGACATTCAAGACATGATCGGGAAACAGTCCAAATTGTGGGTCTTCTTTTGGAGCGCTATGTGGCGCGTCATTACACCAGCAGCACTTGTGGTATGTTTTGCTATAAATTTATGTTATTTGTATTCTATTTCGTCGTTTGAATCCATCCAAATCAAAACATTTTTCGTGGTAACGACTTTTATTGTTCATTAATTAGGTATACTTACTTAGATGAGAGAAAAAGAAACTGTCGAATGTACCTAACACTTGAGGTAAATATGATATGCAGAATGTTTTCGTGTAAAATGCATAAACTATGGATTAAGCACCGCGTCGACACCACAAAAGTCCCTCAGTGGGCGTCTCGCCCGTTGGGCGGCGTGTTAGATGCCCGAGTTAATTACGTACAAAAATTCGTTCGTGTACAAGAAAATGTCTTCTTGCAGTTTATCCTGGTATTCAACTGGATCGAATACAAGCCGGCTTCGTACGGGCACTACGTCTACCCGATGTGGGCCGACGCCGTGGGATGGACACTAGGGGTATTGCCGGTGGTCGTGGTGGTTCTGATGGCCGTGGACCAGATTTGCAGTGGGCCTGACGAACTCACTATCATGGAGGTTATGGTTTCTTACAAAAGCTGGCATAAGCTTGGATGCTATAGGATAATATCCGTTTGTAGAATCCTCTTCTTGTTTACATACGAAAAGCCCAGACTATAAGCAGTTTCATGGATCTGGTTAAGTCTCACTATCTTTCTTCAAAAACTTTGACACAAATAGTTTTAAGGTTGTACATACGAAGCATCATCATGCGTTAATTTCGGTTGCCACTTCACCACTTGGAAAGGAAACCTAGGAGATTCTGTATTTGGTTTCGATTCTGAATTTAAGTTTTTTCACGTAGCGATTCAGTTTGCATTGAAATTGGAACTCAACCCATATCACGGTTACACAAACTTAACCAGAAAGATGCATGCAAAACATGAATTTTACCACACCGGAAAACCATCGGTTTGTAGTCAAAAGTACCTACATGAAAGTACAAAGTTACAAATTGGTACATGGTCACCGTTGTACTTGCACCAGTGCCACCATGTGCATCTCGGTATCTTGCGTGCCAAAAATTTAGGTTTATTGTGCTCAATCTAATTTAGTAAATATATAACATAAGTTTTCATAAGTTTTATTATCCGGGTAACAGAAGGCGCGAGTGCTTGCGCGGCCAACCGAGGAGTGGGGTAAGACGAGCGCCCCGGGCGCAGTGACCACCCTGCCCGGGCAGGCCGAGCTGTCGCCGCCCGTGCTGCTGCTGCACGGCCGACCCGTCCTACGTGAGCGGGGTGCTTGACCCCCGCATGCGCACCCACTTATCGCCATGCGAAAGGTATCGCCATTTTTCGTTTTCTAAATTATTTAAGCTTTCTTGTACAAATAATGTTGACACAATGTGCTAAATGTATTATATAACATTTAACTCTTGGTTAAGGCAATGAATTTATTAACTTTTTTGTTTATGTTACTAGTTATTCTTTGCCGAATTTAGTAATTTCCGAAAATTTATTTCAGACTTCTCAAGACGGTGGGGATAACACTTCTATTGCGAGTGGTGTTGAAAACGAAATTAAAAAGCCTATCGTTGGTATTATGAAAACCAAACGAAATTCACTTAAAAGAAAAGTTCAAAACTTTAGTCACGAGTCAGATGATGCTGTGGTTGAACCTCTCTTACAAAAAGAAAAATCAGAAATTCCGAACCAAAGTGCCAAACATTCGTTGCCAAAAATTAAGACTGAATCATCAAGCGACGTAGTAAGTGACAGAGACAAATTGTTATCTGACGATAGAGTAGAGAAACCTTCGCTAAGTAATGCTCCAAGTATTGTGGGGAATACATCGATACCTAATGGGACAAAAGAGGTGATGAACCATTTACCAAGAATATATGAAAGTTCCGATACTATTCATAATCATATGAATACTAATATTTTTAATAGTCTTGACAGTGCCAAGAAAACAGTTGTACCAAAAAGTCAAATTCTCGTGGAAATTGATAGTAATAAATCAAATAGTTATAATCCGAGTCCATTAATATTTACAACAGCAAAAATCCACACGGATGGGAAAATAAGACATATGGAACCGGTGCAAGTTACCCCAGTCCCTATTTTATCGACGATTGAAGGCAGCGTAAAAGCATGTATGGATAAAACTCTACCAGTATTAACCACTGAGGGAAATGATGTTGTTAGTACTAGTATTAAACTTTCTAATATTGAATCAAAAATAACTAAAGACAATCAGACTACCAAAAGTGCAATAGTAAATACATTTGCGCCTTGTATACTATCGAATAATACTTCAATAGATAAAAAACACGATACAGATTTGAATAAAATTATTATAAGTACTTTGGCAAATAATTCAATAAAACCTTTGGTTACAGTGGATATGCCCATAAACATTGTAAATACTAGTAATGCTACTGGCGTTAATTCAGGAACGAAAGTCTTATTCGATAGTAAGAAACTACCCCTTAATATGGAATCCAATGGTTCTTTAAGAACAAAAGAAAGAGGAGCTGATGTCAATAAAAATTTTGAAACAAAAATTATTCTTCAAGACAGATCGTCTGATGGTGATATTAACGTAATTAAAGAAATGCCTGCACAAAAAAATGCCATCGATTTCAATACTTCTGCGAGAAATGTAGAATCTAATAATCAAAAACAAATGACTGAGAAAGAAATCATGGAGCCGAAGAAAGTTGAAACTACTTCAAAGTTAAGTTTTAGTAAAGAAAATGAGAATACTTCCTCAACAGCATCTAATATATTTGAAAAGAGACTAGAAGCAACAATAACACCACAATCAAATACCACTTCTTCAATTTTAAATAAATCTGTGCCATTAGTTGCATTACCAGCTAAGAACACTAATATTGTGCCTATGGTTAAACCGGAAGTTTTAAATAAAATGCTGGTCTCAGAGTCAGCAATAACAACAGAAGCGTGTAATAAAATAAAAAAATCATTTGATGCTTCCACAGAAAGACTGGAAATTACAGCAGCTAATGTCACACCGGAATCTACATCAATTTCAAAACCTACAGATGTTAAAAAAATACCGATAACAGCATCAAGTACAAAAACAGACATAGCAAAAACATTTCCATCGCAACAAGTATCTGTTTCTAGTACATTTATGTCAGCTGCAGATGCAAACACAGTTTCAACTAATAAAAAAACAATAAAGCCTTCTGAATTAATGACAGCAAACGTGAAATCCAATAACTTAACTAAAACTATTGTGACAAGTGTCGAGCCACAAAGTAATAAAAAGCCTCAAACAACTACAGTTTCAACCTCAAGTTCTGTTGCGTCCAATTCTTTAATATCAACTGCCAAAGCACAAGGAAGTTCAATACGTACGTCAAAGCCAACAGCATCTGGTTCAAAGTCTTCGACTTCAGTAATTATTTCTAAACCAAATACAGCTTCTTTAACGTCAAATTTAGCAAAACAAATGCCAAAAAAGCCATCAACAACAAAATCAAGTAACACTACAGTAAGTTCAGTGAAAACTCTAATAACTTCAAGTGATAAACCTTCACATAGTGGTTCTATTAAACCTATTTCATCTAAGTCCCTGAGTAAGCAAAATGAGTCAAAAGTTTCTGAAAGTAAAAAAGTATAACACTGAAAGTATATTATGTATTTAGGATATAAAATCATCGCTCAATCCAAAGTGATAGTTTTACTACAAATTTTATTGTCTTCAGTTCATGGCGCAATGGTATTTCGATAACTATATCTAGTGTGTGTATCTATATACATTTTATTTAACTCCTTCAATCTCTCAATAATTTTCTTGTCCTACATCAGAAACATGTTACATATTGAGATTGTTTATGACCTAATGAAGTAAGAGATAAGTAAGTATGTCATCATAGAATGAAATGAAGTAAAGATGTTTTAAACTTGGATGGTTTCAGGGTTTGGATCAGGGTTGATCTTTATGTAATGATAATATGTAGGTATAATTTTGCTCATTAAATGGAAGGAATTGAAATAAAATCATAAGAAATTTATTTTTACTTAAGTGATACATATTATGTACTTACCTTATTAATTATATTTTTGAACAAAATATTATCAACGACAAATAAAATGCAAGACGATATATTGTTACATGCAGAATAAATAATTAAAATTTTGATTGTTTCCAAAAGATATACTTATGTATGTAGGTTAGTGGTGCTAAGATAGACAACAATATTTTTCATAGACAATATTATAATATTTTCGAGACCATTTAGAGATGAATAGGTATGTTTCGTCTCGCACAGTGTCAATTTAAATTATTATTTAAAATATCAGCTTCCAAATAAGTGTTGAGACTTATTTTCAAATAATTTTAAATAAACATAATAACGAGAATAAATATAAAAAACGCAGGGTAGAACACAGATAATAGGAATAGTAAATTGAGGTTTATTTTTATCGTTTGGGATCGAGGATAAATTTATTTTCACCCAACTTCGGCAAGCAGCTGTTTGATAAGATGGTTGTCGATAGCCGATATTGATGAATTTCGTGTTAATAATTCTGAAGTTGGGTAACAGAACTTTAATGATTAGATATATTGACAGGAATTCATAGGTCAGAAGGACTTTGTAAGATTTAAAAATATAGCAGAGTATAAAATAGGCAAACGTATGTTCAACCCAGGACATACCTATGTTAAGAAATCTGTTATTATTACGAATACCCTTTTTCATGACAATAGTTCTAAAATATTCCGAATACTTTTATGAAAAGCTATGAAATAATTTTGAAGGACTCGTGTGCACCAAAAATGTTTAAATACTAAGTAGGTACGTCCACCTCACATTGAAATCCGTCTATTTATTGCACAAATATAATGTAACCATCTTATTTGAAACGTATGTATGCTGCCAGAACAATTTTCCTCAAAAATATAATAATATACTTTAAGATTTGATAAACATTATTATTTTTGCTTTGCTTTCATTTACTTAAAACATAGACAATGTCATATTAAAAATCACTTCTCTGTGTAAGCTAAAGGAATTGATATGCAATACGTTTTCAGACAATATTTACTAATTTTATGTACTTCTATTACGACGGTTCTTTAACTTCCTAACATTATAAAGTAACTGCTAGCTAATTGAATTCAAAACCAGATTAAAAACAAAATACCTACATTTTGAAGAGGAATTTGCTAAATGCTAGCAATGTTACTCACATAGACTTACGATAGACTGTAGTAAGTTTTGTTAGTAGACTAGAGGTTTTATAGAAAATATATCTTAAGCTGAAATCCATGTATTTTTGAGTAGATGTACATTATATTTAATTTAGTCTGAGAATTATAGCCAGGTTATATCTAAGACACGTGGAAAATTAAGTATTAAATGTGAATATTTCAGTAGAAATTTAATACTTAAAATAGGAGTTCTTTGCACTATCAAAATATCTGCAAATTCAATTACTTACTTAAATAAATGATTGCGTATAATCTGAACGTATCTAGGTACCTACCTTAGTAAAGTTGTATCAAGTCAAGTTAGAAAATTAGACTTGTCGTTTAGATATTTTATTCAAATTCTAGATTAAATTATATAGAGTTTAAGAATATTATCATATTATTTTGTTATATTTTTTTAGACGAGTTTATTTTGATAACTCATATTTTATCCTATAGACGTATGGATTTATAAATGGACTTACAAAGTAATATGATTTTTGAAAATGTTTTCCACCTATTTACTTTTGAATAGGTACCTATCCAAATTGTGTTTTATAAAGTAAAGTAAAGGGTTTCTAAATGATAAGAACAATGGCAATCATGTAGTATCAGTTCAGTGCGTCTCAATAGGTGCGTAGACGCACGAAAGGTGTTATACTTATATCATACGTATAACACCTTTCGTGTCGTCGTCCATACCCCGAAGACCGGAGATTGTCTTTCATCTTCTGACCTCACCCCAAAACAAGACCGCACCATTACAGGGCAATATGGATATTGATGTACTTACATAATTGATAGTGGTACTATCTCAGATACGTATGTTTCTATAAGACAATTAAACAAGCCTAATTGAATAGCGATATCGTTGTTAACTTGATGTATTTTAGAGAATTATTGATTAAAAATCGATGTTACATAGATGTTTATTGTAAATATTAGATTAAACTGAAGCCAAAGGAGTATGAGATGTTCTAGAGTGTTATAGAAGGCTGTATTTTTGGGTGATATTTTAGAGTGGGAGGCCAGGCATATCTTTGATAATATTATTTAACATAACACAGCAAAGAGGAGGCGGGAAATGATAAAAGGTATGGTAATGATGTGATAAATGCTGAAAATTTTAGTTTTAGTGTTGTTGTGCTATTAATAAAATATGTTCAAATGTGAAAAGCCTGTTTTATTCCAAATCATATGCCTGTGTAATCCGTTGTGATGAAAAAAAGCTACGAAATTTAAATCTCACTTAAGATATGAAAAAAGGTGAAAACGAATTCTAAAATACTCACAAATTCTATTGTATCTTAAGTAAGGAAAAATATGCTGCAAGAAAATATTACGTAAATAAAAAAATAAAATATTTTTTTATAATTTCCCTCACTTTGGTGTGAAGATAACATTCCAAAAGATGATAAATTAAGAGATAGTTTCTAGAATGTAAATGTTAATATCGTGAGTAGCATAGCAAGGTCGATTTAACTCCGATAGAGTGGTCATTGTCATCAAACATCCATCGAGGATGTACAGTTATTAAAAAAATGCACATACCTAGATATGATTTGATAATAAAGGAATTTTAGATTTGTATTTTATGCTAGAAAACAATTTGCGCTAATATAATCGCTGTAAAATATTATTATTTAATAAACATACATCAAACCTTAAAAGCAAGACATTGAGATAAAAATTTACAAATTTTCTTTAACATTGCTCTGGTATGATTATTTTTGTGTGAAAACTAGTTTTCCAGATTATATAAAAATAATGTTTTTTATGTTTGTACGAAAAAATGGTGGTATAGTTTCCTCTTAAATTGCTACGCAGAGGCTTTCGTACTCGATGACGTCGAAAAAACTTTCTTTGGATAAATTTACCATTCGTGTCGGATCTCCGCGTTGGGCGCACGCGTCCGCGGTCGGGCTCCACTCCAGCCGGTAACCGCCACTCCGAGCACTGACACCGCCGCAAACCAACCGTGAATTAGTTAAATCGTAAAATTGTTGGACTCCACAAACATTCTTGTGTAAATTCGTGACAGTGAGCCAGTGCAATTGCTAAGGAGAGACGTTGATTACCAGCTCAAACAATGTTCGGTTATTCCTGTTATACAAGGTGAAATAACAGCGCGGTCGGGACTTTCAGTTTTGCTGCCTATTTAAAGGGTATATTTATATTTTTACGCTACAGTTACTAGATATACTTAAATATTTATCTTAGATAATGTCAAGTGCCGATAAATTTGTTACCTTTATCTATATCCTATTCATCTTAACAATCTATTTCTCCTATATCAATTTTAGCCTCTTTCCGAATTAACGTCCAAGGTGAAAAATTTATATTAATTTCGCTTCCCGAAGCTTATTGTCATTATTTATTACTATTGCATTTATCATTGGCATTATTTATACGTACAAGTGTGTGTCCAACGTAACTTGGTCATCACTAAACATATGATGTAGTATTCACACACCCACTGTTATTTTCACTTACAAGTAGCGTTTTTTTTAATCTTATCTCCATTTTCATGAATATCTATATATATATAAGTAATAGATATTCATGAAAATGGATTTATTTCATAGGCCGTCGTAGTTCATTAAGCTCCTTGTGTCAAGATGAGTTAACGTCTGTAGGCATATCGACTAAGTTATATTATAACCATCCATACTTATTGGTATCTGGAAATTTTCAAAAGAAACGTTCTTACCATCGCATCGTTCTATATTACACTAAATAATAAAATAATAATAATAGTTATCCTGGCAAAAAAATACTGTGTTAATTAACCAAGTGGGTAATTACTATTCAACTACCGCTATCCGTCCCGTCCTATTTAGTTTCTAATCAATAACGTCTAATATGTACGTTTTCCGTCAGGATGCCGATAGTTAGATTAAATACTTGATCAGAAGACGAGAAACCAGTCTCGTATCCTGTCACAACCTCCGCCCGTGAGCAGGATATTAAACTGTGTATCAATTAAAATGTTCAGATTCGTCTTAAGATAAATTCTACTCATAAATGATATGAAACCCATTAATGTACCTGTAGGCTATTATTAACAATATACTACTTAATATATGGAAACGTAAAAAGTATAATCTAGGCCAGTGTTGTCATTTAAATAAACTAATAAAGTTTAGCTGGTTTATCAAAACATGTAATAATGTTTCTGGTATCGTTGGAGTCTTTTCAAGGAACTATAAAAAATATCAATTTAAATAAAATTTTTTTTACAAAATAATCGTACCTATCTAGAGTAGACAAAAGGACCTGAAGTTATAAAAAGTATAGATCGCACAAAGTAAATCTTCTTCACAGTTTTCCATAGCTGGCAATTTTTATGATTAAACTTTTAGCTATTAAAAGATCAATTGCAATGAATGGTAAACTACAGGCAAATCGCAGTTTTTCGATTGATATAAAAATACACAACTTATATGGGAGCGTGTGAACAGAAAGGTAGTCTCGGTCGCCAGCTCACTTTCCATCCATTCATGGAATCTTCAGCTTTTTCAAACGATTTCTTTCAACCTCCACTTACTTGTACGTTGCTTGTTTGATAATTACTAGCTTTCTTCTTTGTTTACATTATTGCCTTTGAGTTTTACCAGTGGTATCTAAGACTTGTGAAATTAGTAAATTATCTTTATCGGTTAGGATATTTTATTCTACGCCTATGAAATTAGAGATTAAGTACTTTTAATTAGAGATTTAACAAAAGTTTTTACGATCGAGCCCCCGGCTGCCAACTGCTTATCGTTTGAAAGCAGCTTATTTGTTTTTGATATATTGCTCCAGCTGAAGTGCTTATACTCCGTAGTGGCCAATTCTAAAGTAGAATATACATATCACTCCACCTCCACCTGCTAGAAACCACAAGGCCGTTTCGAACACAATATTTATTTTGTTAATTATTTGATTTAACTTTTAATATTTTATGTAATAACTACATACAGAGATAAATGTAATACATTGTTACATAAAATGACACCTTATTCCCTAGGAAATTCAGCTTGCAGCATACTTTGACAACACAGAAGTTTTGTAGTACATTCAGTAGGTATCTCACAGATAATATCACAGGTTGATTTATATAAAGACATTTAACAATCACTATTATTAATACTTGTATATATTTTTATGACTATTTAGATAACCGATTTACAATTTACATTACCGATTTTAAGTTAATTCCGCACTAATCTTAGTACCATTGAATAATGAAAGAATGCCTAGGTATCATCCTACTACTATTATAAAGGCGAAAGTTTGTATGGATGTATGGATGTTTGTTACTCTTTCACGCAAAAACTACTGAACCGATTACCATGAAATTTGGTATGTAGGTAGCTGAAGACCCAGAATAACACATAGGCTACTTTTTATCCCAGAGTTCCCGCGGGATTGATAGGGTTTCCATGCGGACGAAGTCGCGGGCGGCCTCTAGTTAAAATATATTTTTATTAAAAGATCCAATACGTTTTAGGTCTTTCAATATGCAAACGATAATGTGCAGAAGATTACCGCATATACTATCCTATCTATCTATCCTGAAAACAGGAACTAACTATGAATATGAGCTACAAATGAGAAGGAGTATGTGATTTTGTAACTTAAGTTTAAACGTTACTATATTTTAAACACCAGTTCTTTGAAACAACAACAGAGTTTTGATATAAAGATGTAGGCAATCTTTTTGATTCTCCACAACTGTATACAACAGTTTGTTATTTAAATATTTAGTTCCACTAGAATCTTTCATCTTTTGGTGACATTGGTCAGGATCGACGTGGCTTCCAGATTTTTTAAAGTCGTATTGTTCTTCCTTAATATTTCATTGTCGAAAAAAACTTCCAGTTCGCTTTTCTTGTATTCGATTTTATGTATAATCTCTTTATTTTATGCTAGAGGTCGCTGCCGGTTAATTGGCGAGTAGTCGTCGTGGCCGGTTTGTCCGGTGATCACATTTTATGGCATTCTTGCAAGTAAAATAGCTTTGCGCTACTCTTCCACGGATTTATCTAAATGGAATATCCTGCTCTTGATATTGATCTTATATATTTCCATTTTGTTTTAAATAAAACGCATTACCATTGTTATACCTATCTCGTGTACACTATTACATTAATTAATGGCATTTAAAGACATGCGTTGTTCAAGTGCAATCTGCATACCTATAAAATATAAAATTTCCCGCCGTTGAAAAGTATCCGTTTATAAATTCGTAGAGGAATTTGTGATTCCTGTGTAGAAATTCGATCCAACTGCATTGGGTTTCCCTGTCAGCCGGAAATTAGGAATCCCCTCAATAAACCCGCCGCACGCACCCTACCGAATATACTAAGTTTTTGTTTTGTTTCCTAGCAATATTATTGATTCAGTGCGATGCTGATAGGGATACCAAAGTTTTGTTTTCTACAAGTATAGTGATTAAACATGTTTTATAAAACAACTTTATTTTAGGCTCACGTGCACCATCAGACCCCATCTTGCTTATTAGCAAGGCGAAAGAGGTCAAATTACTAATTAAAAATAATAATTAGTATGTTTTTGTCATTTAGTGTACAACAGTACGAATATGGTCTTAGCTCTAAAGGAGGTAGACTAAACTTTTCTAAGTTAGCAATATGATTCAAAGTGCCTACCTAATACCTATACCTACTGCAAGAAAGGCGTAATTCGAAACCGGTAACGGTATATCTGTTACCAAATCTTTATCAACAGCTATCTCGCTGTTGAGTTTTGTTCGTCAAATGTTACGAGCATTTCCTTGAAACGAGAAACTAGTTTTCTATGGCGGTTATGGTATGGTAAACTTCGGGGTGTTACAGAAATGTTGAAATGAATACATACCTATATTTAGTTGTTTTAGTCCGCGATTTGGACGAGGCCATTGATCTCAGATATGCTGAGTAAAAAACGAGGAACAGTTGTGGAGCGAGGTGGCGCAGAGCGGTGTTCACGGTCGGGCGGCTCCGCCACCTGCGGCGTCCGCACAGCGCCATTTGCACTGTGGGTTATGAGGGCCGATATCACAAACAGAGTTCATTAACATATTACCACTGCGCTCAGTATAACGCTCTTTAGCAAGAATATGAGAGGGATAATAAAAAAAGTTGGTAGTCTTAGTATTCTCTGTTCATGAGATAACACCGAAAAGGTATACCTACCTAATTGCATCATTCTTCACAGGTACTGTTGTAACCTTCTGCATTACCTATTAAAAGTAATTTGCGAAAAGTTTTAAAATTTTTGACAAAATTTAATCAATAGTTAATCGGAACAGCTTTGATTGTACAAGAAAGTTAATGGAACGAGTGATAAAGTAGATGGTCAGCTGAAGCAATACCGCTAGCAGAGATTGGAAAACAAGTCGCAATAATCTCAGAGGCCAAGATGCACTATTCTACTAGCACGCCGTAATTAATTGAAGCATTTATACTGTCAGTAACTATCATTAACTTACATTTTATACTAAGTTGGTTTTACATGGTTGAGCAAAATGGTACTGTTAATTTTATTTTTATCCAAAAATTCATAGATTTTGCACAAAATTATACATAGGTCTAATCTAATCTGAGCTTTTGGTATTGAGTGACGATCATACAACTTTCCCAAGATACTTCCTTAGTAACTTTTGAACAATTTTTATATTATTAGTACTTAAGTATAAAACATTTTGTGGCAAATTTAGAGTACCTACACAAGAGAATTAAGCAAGAGTATTGAAACTTTCACTTCAATAATTCCACCATATTGTTGAATAACAGATTTGCCATTTGTTAATAGAAGATTTAGAGTGATAATGGAATTTACTTTCGAAAGGGTTGTATACCATATCCCAGAGGTATTCTACAAAAGATCTAACGACAAAAAAAATACGCTACTTCTGTAACTGGTTTACTGTTCTCTGTAATACAAGAGTTAAGCTAAGAAGCTCGAATTGAGTAAGACGTCAGTAAAAGTAAAAATAGAATATCTGTACATTTGGTGATGGTTTACTTCGTACATCGAAACACATATTAAACCGTTGGTCCGGACTTTTACAGTTTAATGGCAGTCGTTAAGCTTCCCAGTGTTGGCCACCAATGATTATGCAAAGAAAGATGGTGTACTATGAGTACAGCTGACATTTAACAGTAGATAAAATGGGTATTACATGTCATAAATACTTTTTCCTTTTGGCGAGATAATTTCCTGAAATTTCTATGAGAATGGTTTGAAGCGTAATCAGCCCCTGTAAAGTTATGGGTATAAGATAGTATCTACCTAATAAAATTTCTTATATTTATTATGAAGAATCATAAAACGGCCCATGTATTAGGTATCTATTGCAAAATACAGTGTTAATAAGACGTAGATATTAGAACCGATGCAAGTTGTACAGGGAGGCTGCGCAAGCGCATGGCGAGGTCGTTGCACCGCTGATGAGGCTGCACTGTAGCCTTCCCCCGTTCCCCGCACCCTCGCGACTCCTCATCCTTTGCACCTCACAATATCCAAGAAAAGGGCAACCTCAATGTAAGCCATTTTTGCAATAGTTCGCTGGCGGCTGGTCATTATTAACAATTGCATACCTTGCCTCTTTTGTAATTTGTCATTAGCTTAAAAAGATAATTAAACCATGCAGTTCGTAGTCTATGTTGGTTGGCATTATTGAAAATGTTATCGATGCTGTCAAATAAAGATATTACAATCGGAATAATAATTAAAGAATAACAGAATTTTTCTGTTGAGCTCTTGGCAGAATTCAAAGATTGTTGTGTTCTGAAAAATATACTTAGTACCGTAAAGAAGGTGAACAACTTGTGTACAACCCATTCAAGTTACCTAATATGCTATTAAAACATGACGGAAACAATCAAATCTGAAAAGCAGATAAGTGCAACTGGAAACAACGATTTTGATATTATTGCACATTGCACATATGGTAGAGTAGATTAAACTTAAATTATTAAAAAAGCAAAAGTTGCAATTAATAATCTTCTTGCATCTGTCATCTAGATAGATACAAAGAGCATTATAATAAAGAAAGTAAGGTACGATGATCAGAGAATTAATGGCCTTCTTCCTGAAAGGTTAGGCAAATACTACATCTTTACAATTATCACGATCCCTGATTAGAAATGTACCTGGGTGCCTGAGCGCTGCTCGGTGGCCTTCAGAAAATCCATAAAAAGCAATGAAAACAAAAAGCCATAAAAAATACACCAAAAGTTCTGAAAACCATATCAACTAGTAAAAATAAAAAAAAACATTAATAAAGAAATTAAAACAAAAAACTATCACTTGCCGAGAATCGAACACGGTCCACTGATCGCGCGCCGAACCTAGCGTCTGCCGAAATCTAGCAATCATCTTATATATTAAAACTATTTGTGCCTTTTACGACATCCATGGGAAAGAGATGGAGTGGTCCTATTCTTTTTTGATGATGATATCTCATCATCTAAATTGGTTATAGTGTTGTATCCAACTATGAATTCATTTGGAGTGCATAATAATATAAGTCACGTTCACGTTACATCTATAAGTAAAGGAGGCAAATATAAGATTTAGTCATATCAAATGTGGTTATCGTATTATGTGATACTTCAAATCATAACACTTTAAGCATTCTTGTCAGTAAATAACATTTTGTGACCTTTGTTTTGCCGACCCAGTCTTACAAGTAATGTCAAGGAAAAATATTTCTATTCGAAGTAAGCTTATGCTTTTTTGTACCATATTTTTCAATTATACAAATAATAAATAATTTATGAATTCAAAATTGCAGAAAATACATTTTTTCATGAAAATATCCGAACTTGTTTTTTTGTTTAGTTTTAAGATGACCATATAATTTTTGGCAAATTATTAACTCGGCACGGTAATTTTGAAAAATTGAAACTGGTTTATTATTATTACCTAAGGATTACCTTCCTCATCTATCAAGGAAAACCACTGAAGGCATTGAGCTGAAATTTTAACTACCACTGAATAGAGCTGAAGTTTCACATAGGTACAGAAATAGGTAGCGATAGGCATACACAACGATTCTTAGCATTTACCAAGCTTTTTAATGATTAATAAATGATTAAAAAAGGACACATCTCATGTCAAATATGTATATTGGAAATACAAAAGTTTAAACTAATCACTGACACTGCACCTTGTGTACAATGAAGCGTTTACAAACAACTCTATAATCGCATACCCGTACTAACGTTGCCTTCCACGGCTTCTTATTTTAAGGTTAATTCCGGACTTATCAGGTTCACCAGGTCAGGTTACTTACTCTTGCGATGCGTATATGTTGTATCAACACCTCACCCACTAATAGATCACTTAAGTGGTTATTTTTGAAATAACCACTTTAGCAATGACCAGTACGCTTTTTATAGGCTTCAAGTCCCAAGTCATCTTTTTTAAGTTCATAAAATCCGCGACATGGTTGTGGGTTAATGGCTAAGTCAAGATCCAGAGCATCTTGAAAAATATTTCTTTTTAAATTGCAGAGTAAGCCATGTACGCGACTTCAACAGTATCGACGACGTCGGGCTCCGGCCGGGCTCCGTGCGCTGCGGCCGTGGAGCGCCGCATGCGCGTCGTGAGGTTGCTGCGCCCTCGCCGCTCCGCACCAGCCTTCGGCTTCTCTTTACGCGGGGGCCGCGAATACCCAACCGGGTTCTTTATCTCGAAAGTCGAATTCAATTCGGAAGCTCATCTTCAGGGACTAAAGGTAACCTTTAGATACATACCTTTACTACATACTCATAACTGTGGGTTCACCAATAGTATTTTCTTAGAACTTTCAAACAAAGAACATAATGTTGGGAACTAATGAACATGCTTATATATCAATACCTACGTAATAGATTTAAGAGTAAATAAAAGTTATTGTTAGTAGGTAGTTAGCACTGTTATTCTAATAATTGTTCGAATTCTAAAAAAGTTCAAACGATAATTTTATTGGCAACAAATTAGACAAACACATTTTGATGAAATTTGTCAGAGATAGACTAAATCTGCGGGAGTAATAAAGATTTATTTCTAAAAATTCCAAAAAAATATTTTAGATCCAATATAATATTTTACAATGTAAGTAACATATGGAAGCAAAAAAATTGGCAAGTTAGCCTCTATGTATTACAATACAGTAGTAGGTGTTAGATGTAACACACTGTATTTTAAGTGGAAACATCATTATCCAATTATTTATTAGGTATAGGAATGCCAGCGATTAAAAGGCTGAAAAAATCAACAAAGGAAAGGCTTTGAAAGTATCTATTTCCTGCTTGTATTTATCGCTATTGGTTAATGAATGAATACAATGTTGATCGTGTGTGTTAGATCACCTCACTTCCTAATAAATATTTTCTATTTCACCTTTAGTCCGTTTTATAGATAGCTTACATCATGATCGCATAAGATTTTGTTAAAAAATCATAAGATTTTGTTAAAAAATTTATAGTTAAGCCGCAAGTCGTGGATATTAGTGAGGTACCCGATTATGTTTTACCTTTGAAACTACTGAAAATTGTTACATTGTGTTTGGCTTCTCGTTCTTTTTACACGCTCATTGAGCAATGTACATTATCTCATTGTTGTCAGTCTGTTTGTTTCGTGTTGCGATTCCGGCTATAAGAACGTTGGATCTTTGTTGTTGACGTTTTTAACGGCGATTGCATATTTTTCACACGAGTAGGTAGGTACTGCTTAGGTATTTCCTAATACTCATTTTGCCAATTTATTTCCATTTTACTTGATCTCTTTAGTTTCTCTTATATTGACGTAGGACTGAAGTTAGTGCATGTATAAAATCCTTTTAAATAGAACATGCTATCGTACCTAGGTATTTGTTGATATAAGTAACAGATTTCAATTCTATACGTATATAGATTTACTACGTCTTTATCTCTAACGTGGTAAACATTTTTGTAATGGGATGGAAGATCACTTTCATCTAATTAATGTATATTTAAATAATGACTAACTAAAAGTTGCTAGCCCATAAATAAATATGTGCTTCATGAACTAACATAAATTTTATTTATTAATTAATTGATAACAGTAGTTCCCTAGCTAAAAGCCTTCTGAGTTATAAGGATATTTAATTATAATATGTTCACAAAATTTTTAAGCAAAGCGTCTATTTTAGTCTAATATCAAAGCGAGGTTCTACTTAAAGAAACCAATCTAGTAGCATTTTAACATTAATAATACATTAACTCTTCCTGAACATAATAAATTAAAATCTGTCATGTAACACGTCATTTACCTGATTATGCTCAACTAAATCTAAAAATATTTCGAAACATGTGAAACATTTTGTATTCATTATGTAAGTAACTTCTTTCTACTAGTCCAGTTCATAGCTTTATGTCAAAATGATCTCCACATTGTCAAAACATCTAGGCCAAACTGTTACCATAATCGAGTTGTTTTGTTGCAAATGTGATCATTGCCAAACTATTTGTTGCCCGCAAAACATGTGTCTAACTACTAGGTAGTGATAGTGTATTTGCTTGCTTAGGTATCGCCTGGATTTTAAGCAGTTTGGTTGACTTTGCCGTTAGTATAAAATATGTTAGTGTACACCTTTAATGATTTCCGATCTCATTTTTATTCAGTTTGCAAAAACAACTCTACGAAGTTAATTTTGGGTAAAAATGGCGTCTAGCTTTTCATTAGATAATAAGGCAAACTCAGAAAATTTCCATCTAAGTAGTCACCAAAGTTTTTTTGGATTTTAATATTTATTTTAAAATGATTAATAAATAAACATTAATAAAACTACTTACCATACACTTACTAAACATACTTTAAACTATGTGCATCATAATGGCTTTAGCCAAATTATTCAAACTAAACTTTCTAGTCAGTAGTCTTTATTTTCCATCATCATACGCTTATGAGAAATGAAACTTTAAATATAATTAGTCATTAAATTTGGCATACAACGACAGGCGTCGCAAATT
Source organism: Amyelois transitella (assembly GCF_032362555.1). Taxonomy (NCBI): domain Eukaryota; kingdom Metazoa; phylum Arthropoda; class Insecta; order Lepidoptera; family Pyralidae; genus Amyelois; species Amyelois transitella. The sequence continues at coordinate 5,351,178 of NC_083509.1, forward strand.
TGTTCTCAAAAATTTTGGTTTTCACACAATTACTTCCTTAACAAAGACGTTACGAAAAATTCACGGGTACATCCCGTAAGGTCGTTATTTAAGAATAACAATGAGATGTTTTGAGACAATTGAGACAACGTAGAGCATCCTGGGAAATACTCAGACTTTTAAATTTAAAACTATGTTTTAAGTCAATGACTTCAGATGCAAGTAGTTGGCGATTTACATTCAAGACTTTGAGTCAGCATATTTCGCTATTGAAGTGTGCCGGTCACGGAGAGTGGGCTTCATTGTTGATCGAAGTTTCGACAGGTGCCGGCCACGTCTGTTTGCGGTCAGCGATAACTCGTCATAGGTACTTTAGCTTGCTTAAATTTTTTTTACATGTATATTTATGTTATTAGTATAGCAAATAGAAACGGGAAGCGAAACTCGAAGATAACATAGTTCATAGAAAAGTTGCCGAAGCCTATATTTAAGAGCAGAATGTTAACCGCAGGAAGAGGTTGAAACACTTATAAAATGGTGTAATTAGGTGGATGACAATTATGTAGAAATACGCGGCGTTCTCACGAGACGCCGCGCGGTGTATGCGTCCGGTGCGTGATTCAGTGAATTAACTCCACATCGGTTGATTGGTAGCTTTCTACTGTACTTAGCTCGATTCCAACTGTATGTTAAGATTACGATGTATTATATAATATTTACTAAAATGATTTAATTCGGGCTATTGATGTCCAGCTGAAGCAGAGCTAAAATTCCAACCTTTTGATGACGACGATAGTGGTTGCTGTAACGTGTAACAGTTGAAATTCGATTGCTTTAAACTCGATGTTATCTTATTTCTTATCACAGAATAACGTTATGTAACGGTCTTTGTTAAAATGAATGAAGTTTTATGTAAGTTTGGATTATTTGCGTTCAAAATATATACTAACTTACAAAGGTATTCTTTTGTTTGTTTTAAAAGAATAATTAATCTTATTATTATAATAAAAAGTTTATAAAATAAAAAATTATTGTATTTTATTGGTAAATTAATAGCATACCTACTCATTGAAGTAGTACAGAAATATTTATGACTTTTCCAAAATTCAGATTATTCGAAGAAACTGAAAAACCCGCATTGTGCAATTTGAATTTGCACAATGCGGGTTTTTCAGAATTAAAATCGAAAATTTGAATTAAGAGTTGTGTATTTATATTCAAAACCTTGTTGGCCTGATTATTAAGGTCTTCTTAAAGATCTGTAAATGATTTAACTAAACGGTACTTGTAGATAATACCTATATGAATAAATGTCTGCAAAAGCTGAAAACTTGAAATTTACCATGTTGTGTGCAGGTTGTGAGTCATTGATTGTCACCAAACACCTATTTGAATGAAGAAAACACCAATGAACACTTATTTGCACAGTTGTTTGATGATCTCACATTAATATTTCATACTTTCTTTATTTTTTCTAAGAGAGAGGTATTTAATTTCCACGAATGAAAACAGGATACAGAAAATTGTAATGAACTGCATTTGTTTCGGGTGCCGTAGGACGGTTCCTATGGCATCCGAAAGCAAAAAGTAAAGGCACTAAAATACCTAGTTTTGCCAAGTTCTAAATGCATCTTTACTGCTACTGGCGCCACATACAATACGAGATTCACATAAATTTAAGGATTACTCTATTTTACTCCAGAAACCAAACTGATTTTGAAACCCACCGATTTTTATTTTTAAAACACACCCGGCTCACTGCTAAAGTGAAACATTAATCACATCGCTCGAAATGAAAGTGAATTTATTTCGGAGGGCTGGGTGCCTCGGAGTCTGGCATTCCCGCCTCGATAATAAGGTTGGAACGAAAGTCTGATCGAAAGTTGTCCGATATGTGGGGCACGGGGCTGTCCGGCTTCTTGGCCGCGACGTGAAGAAAGTGGCGGCTCGTCACTGCTCCGTCGCCGCTGCGCCTGCGCCGACACGGCAGCATACGTGCACGTGACGTCATGCTATAATTCATGCCATAACTCTTAAATTCACGTTACGCACGCTTTCTATTGTACGATAAACAATCCACGAATCGATTCAGTCATCTCATTTGAAAATGGTTTCATAAACGTGCTCATTGGAGTGAAACAGACCGGTCCATAGAAAGAAATTATGTTCTGTAGGTAGGTAGGTATCCGTAATCCCTTTGAATAAACTTCAAATTGCCGATAGCGACGTCTGACGAAAGTAGGCCAGGGTTTCTGTCCATGTTGATGTGGGTATCAACAGCCTATTGCTACCCAATAGTAAGTTGTAGATGTGTTTCGGGTGGTTGTTTTATATAACAGCAGCAGTAAACTTAGTTTTAAGTAATTTATTTGACGTTTGACGATTTGACAATTATCAAGAGATATGAAGTATCCTATAATAATTAATAAAAAAATTGAATTTTAATATGACTATGAAGTATTTTAGAAACGTGTTTAAAGATGAGTTCCAATCAAAAGATGATTAAGTGCTTCGATTGCACGGCACTGTAGTACTAGACGTGAGTTCATATTTAACACATCAGCTCACATTTGAATACAAGAAACAATCGAGTAATATCATCTAAAAGATAAAAGGTATGTTCTAATGAAAGATGTTCACAATGAATAATGCTCTCATATATAGATACCAAGATACCAACATGAGACCTTCTATTATCTATATCTATTGTAGTAGGTATTTCTGAATTGTTGCGTCAGCGACCAAGAAGTCAGTAGCTACTCCTACTAAGTGCCTCTGTGGCGCAACATTTACAGAACTAATAACTTTATAGACCATTGTTAAACAATTTTGAAACTGATGAAAAAAATTGGTCTCTCGAAACTCAAGAGCTAATCAAAACATATTTACTCAATGGTGAATGAACTCCGAATAGGATTTAATTACTTGCTCTTTTATTATTTACTGTATGTATAAAAAATGTGACTCCTGATAACCTTCAAATATTTATGAGACGGACGGATGTTTCGGAACTCTAATACATTAGGCAGACTCTTATTTGCCAAATGTCTACACTTCCTTATCATTATGTAGGTATGTTGGTTATGCAATATCACCATTTTCTAAACTACATAAATATTATGGAGAAAATTGAAATTTTTTTATGTAACTTTGTACCCGTACCAAGCCTAGGCGGGTCGCTTGTTTTATTAATAATATCTAACATTCTTGAGCGTCGGTGGTGGAACGGTTAAGTAGCCCGGCTAAAATGCACAAGTAATGGCAGACACAGGTTCAAATCCTACCTCGGCCATGTACCGATTTTATCTGAGTTATGTACATTAGTTTGAATGCTAACTGATTTAATAGGAGTAAGGTTCCCGTTTACAGGTTGCGGAGGTCAGATGGGATTATGGGAGTCGCTTCATGTAAAAACCTGAGTTACTGAAATAATGGTTGTGTAGGGGCACTCTGGGCTACTCTGCAGAAAGATGAGGATGAAACTACGACTAACTCCATGAGGCGGAAGATTCTGTTCATTTGATAGTTTTTGTGTAGGGAGAAAGAGTCCCAAAATTGATTTTTTAAGCCTAATTATGATGTTAATTTTCAATGATGCACTCAATATTGTTGTACCGTGTTTTTCAGAGGCTTCAATCCCATATTTATTTTCAATAATCATCCTTAGCTATCTATTCGACCGCGTCCTTGACTAGTAATATAACAAACCTGTGACCTAAAACAAAAATGTTATTTTGTTAATATTAATGCGACACAATGCATTTTTATATTTGCACTAGTTGTGCCCGCAACTTCGTCCGCGTGGAATAGTAATTTCGGGCATCATTAAAGAAGAAGCCCTCAAGGATGAATAATTTTCCCCGTTTTTTTCACATTTTCCATTATTTCTTCGCTCCTAAAAGTTGCAGCGTGATGTTATATAAAAAGCCCAAAGCCTTCCTCGACAAATGGTCTATTCAACACAAAAATAATTTTTGAATTCGAACCAGTTGTTCCCGAGATTAGCGCGTTCAAAAAAACAAACTCTTCAGCTTTATAAAATTAGTTTAGATGTGTACTTTCTACAGCGTTCAGTAGTGGTGTGACGTGTTTCCAGGTGGGCGATCAGCTGGTGAGCGTCAACGGGTATAGGGTGGACGACGCAGTGCACGCAGAGCTGGTACATTACCTCTCCTCGCAGTCTCGCCTGAAGATCAAAGTGAGACGTAAGTGCCTTATCGTACTATATTTATTACCCATTACCCATAGAATATAAATTGGTTTCTTAGAAACTGTGTTCGCAAAGATTAACTACATATTATAATCAGTACTGGTAGTGCACTTAGTGAAATAAATTTCATAGAGACAACATACTTATCCTGTTATTTATCAAGTAATATGAGACGGTAAAGTTTCAGTTTAAATTACCTTTATAACAAACATAAAAAAATTGTAAACACAAAAAATAAAACTATCCGTTGCCAGGGGTCGAACTCGGACACTTTATATGAAAACCTATCGCTTATACATCAATATTGATTATAATACGTACGAAATATTTTATGAGCAATGAGTGTTTATGTAATAAATTATACAAGTGAGAGTAACAAACAGGTCGTGTTGAGTAATAGTCAAAATGGTCCTAACACTTATTCTTACTCTTACGTAGGTGTCTCTTCCACAATAATGTGCCATGAATATCATTATGCTCATTAATAAAATTACGCCACGGTGTTACTTTGCTACTTTATTTGGATCTGATTACAATCTAAACTAATTATACTTTTTAACTTATCACAATTTCGGCATGAATTTTCCTGCCAGAACTTTACACAGTCTAATAGAATGAATCAATGTCAATGCGTAACAGCTTTTGGTAGTTTTATCAAAGGTTATGCTTAACATCTTTATTTACGTGCTATTAAGTAAAACAAAGGGATTGAGCAAATTATCACTTATCCAACTAAAAACGAAATCATAAAAAGTGTCTTTCTTATATGAAATGCACCCAAGATATAAATTTCCTCCGTCCATCATTTTCTGGAAGTGCTTATACAAAAGAGCCTTTATGAAATTTTACTAGCGACTGCCCCCTTCCAAGTAAAACATTTACGTACATGCATGGGTCAATTCTTTGATGTGATTATCGCTGTGTTAATGCGTTAAATCGAGAAAGCGCGTGGGCAATCGAGTTTAGAATCGGTCTCTAGCACCATCGTTGCGTAAAATGCGACAAACGAAATGGAAAGCCAATGTCAACGGTAAATACGAATGTCAAAATCTCAAAACGTTTTTAAAACAAAATTATTCAGTAGATATGAAAACTTGCTTATGATGATAATGAAACCCTATGTCATTATCATCAGAAGCAAAATCTGGTTTCGGGATTGATTTAAGTGAATTTTAGTTTGCCACAATATGAATTCAATATGAGTATTCATATTGTGGCCATTTTTATGTATGATGTTTCGTTTTTCATATTTGTTTTATTTTATTCTGCTTTCAGATGTTGGAATATTGCCAGTCAAAGAGTAAGTATATTTTTATAACTACTTTTAACAACATAACATGAAGAAATAAGGGTGATTTTTATACCGTCATAAGTTTTCAATGAAGCCGTAAAATAAAGCAGCAAAAATTTTTATATTATTTTTAATGAAATATATTTCTTGTTAAAATAAAAATATTTTTTTACATTTCCAACGAATATTGCTACGAGAGTTTTCTCACCGTAAAATATACCACGAGTTAGAAGGTAGTGCAATTGCAAGTAATGGTGCAATTTTGTGTACCAATTCCGTTTAAAAAAATAGGATCACAAAGGATTGAAACTAACATTTTGCGAGAGTCCTCTACGACATGCTACGAGGACACAAAGACATCAACGAATCTTGCTACGACATTTAGGTACCAATAATTCAGAATTTTAAACTGAACGTAGAAGATACCATGAGTAAGAGGGTAGTATTTTCGTGCAATTGCAATTAATAATGCCTATTCAAGAACCAGTCCATCTATAAAGTAGAACAAGTTGCCAAAGAAACAGTGAACCTAGCTTTTTTTGCGAGAGTCCTATATGAAATACTACGTGGATACAAAGACATCAACGAATCTTTTACGTGGATACAAAGTCATCAACGAATCTTGTTACGAAAATCGCTGCCACATACTTAACTGCTCGCAGTTACATAAATTAATCACATCTCTATTCCTAACGGGCTAGACAGAGTCAACAATCTTTAAAATACTCGAAGGGAGATCGAGATTTACATGCACACATAGTATCACGTTAGTAGCTGACCATAAAGCACGACTGTAGAAGTTAGTAGAGCGAACTGACAAATGATAGGTGAAATAAACTAACTGTGCAGCATGCCCCGAATAAAAATAACTAAGCAAAGACGAAGACGTGCGTGCATACACAAAATAAAACGACTCTTTCTCTCAGGGGTAGCAAAGAACATCTTTTCCTATGCTACGTTCACATTACTGTCATCTAAATATATAAAAACTTATCACTTCTTTGCAGTAAGCCTCACGAGAGTCTATCGTGGCAGTTCGTATCGGAGCGGGCATCCCTGGCGTCGGACGTGTCGTCATCTCCCACACTCTGTCATGACACAGAGCGGCTGACGGATCTCCGGCTATCTATACTGGTGCCACCGAGAGCTAAGCTTGGATGCGGGTAAGAGTTTATATAAATGAGTGTGGTTAGGTAAAAAAGACGGTCTATGTCACAATGAAATTTTAAGTGGGCAACTCTGGCATCAGACGTGTCATCATCTTCCACTCTGTGTCACGACACCGACCGGCTTACGGAATTCCGACTGTCTATACTGGTGTAACCGAGGGCAAAGCTTTCTTCAGTTAAGAGGAGTCAGTTTTTACAGCGATGCTCAAGGTACCACTTGTGGATTGCGTAGTACGGTTTCTCTTGACTAAGATTGCCTGTAATCCATACCAAATTCTTTTCTCACTCCTTCTCTGTGCAGGCTATCCGTCTGTGGAATGCTCTTCCTGTTTACAAACGAAAGCCACGACTATAGTTTCAAAGATCTGGTTAAGTCTCACTATCTTTCTACATTTTCCTTATTTTATTATATCAGGTAGGTACCTACATATGTATTTCTTTGTTGCCATAATTATGTACCTATTTAATTTGTATAGATACTTATATATTTAAAGTTATTTATTTATGTAGGTAGGTATATTTATGTTTTGTATTTTGTTTTATACATACTGTGCCAATCGCCTTTTCTATTTTTTAGTTCTTCCACCCTAAGGTTGACTGGAAAAGATTGCTTTAGCAATAAGTCCGCCTTTCGAGAAACTGAATTCTTTTCTTTCTTTTTCTTTTGGTGCAATAAAGAGTTTATCTATCCAAGCTTGGATGTGGGTATGTACTAGTAAATCGCGTTTCATATTGAAGTATATAGTAAATCATACAGTTTAACTTTATATTAAATACTAGCTGTGCCCGCGACTTCGTCCGCGTGGAATAGTTATTGTGGACATCATTGAAGCCCTCAAGGATTTTCCTCGTTTTTTTTTTTTCACATTTTCCAATTTTTCTTTGCTCCTCATAGTTGCAGTGTAATATTATATAGCCTAAAGCCTTCCTCGATAAATGGTCTATTTAATGCAAAAATAATTTTTCAATTCGAACCAGTAGTTCCTGAGATTAGGGCGTTCAAACAAACAAACAAACTCTTCAGCTTTATAATATTAGTATAGAGTATATATAAAACCAACTAAATGCTCACTAGTTTAAGAGAAAAAATATTGCACAAAATCTCAGAATGTTTGAACACCGTGCGTTTGCTACGCGCATCTGCCACCAAGAGCATAACTTAGCGCGGGTAAAAGTTTATGTCATCAAAAACATCCTGTAAAAAACCAAGTCTTGCAGCTCAGTCTTCCTACCGTAAAAAGTTGTGAGATCCATGTCCACCTCAATCATCATATTCGGAAGGACTCTGGTGAGGAATTCGGTTGCTGGCCCGTCGTGCTGTGTAGTGTTGTAAATACTAATAATTAAATCATGCGATGTCCAAATCGATCTATTTGTTAAAAACGAAAAATACTTTTAATATTGGCATGATAATAACTTCTGTAATAACTTAAGACAGAAGGTCCTTTAAGTAGAGACTAAATAGATTAACCGACTTGGTATTACATGGACCTTACATGGACACTTCTTTTTGTAGAGTCCTACTTTTTGGTACAATTATATTTATTTCATAGATTTTCGTACTGCAAGATAGGTCCAATCATGTGTTTTTCATTCCGTCGACCATTTTATAAGTAATAATGTTGTTCAGTTTCATGGGCTAAACACACCCTTATACCCCCTCCCGTTATGCCTCATATAGTTGGTACCTATCTACGCCTATTATTTTCTATTATACAATGATACATTAACTGCAAATTTTACCTTGTAATCCTATACATTTATATGAGATTATACCTAAAGTTATTCATGCAGTTGGTGTATTTAGAAAACTGGACCGAAATGACAAAATATTTACTTTTCCTATGATTAAGACACTAAACTCTATTTGTATTCTAGATTTTAAGCTTCTATGTCTGCTAGAAGTGCCTAAGACTTTTGATGGTGGGTGAGTCCGTGAGTGACAAAATTCAGAAATTTTAACAAGTTGTCATTCTTAAACTACTGATTAAAATTTACTGAAATTAGATATGAATGTGTGTTGGTTACGTACGCTAAATAGTTTTCAAGGAAATAAAATAAGTTGGCATCCCTGACGTAGGATGTGTGATCGTCTCCCACTATCTGCCTTCGCAACCTTCGCTTACTTACACATCCAGTTGCCTTTAAATTTGCAGGAATCATCACAATGTTTACCTTAACGTAAAAACATCGGTTAGCACTCAAAATAGGATTTGAACATTTGCCTCCAGAGCATTACTTATGCATCTTAACCGTTCAATAACCGACGCTGTCTCTCCTATGGATGTCGTAAAAGGCGACTAAGGGATAGGCTTATAAACTTGGGATTATTCTTTAAGGCGACAAGCTTGCAACCTGTCACTTTATATGAATCTAAATTCTATCAGTAAGCTAAGCAGCTGATCGTGGCTAGTCTGTATTTTCAAGATTGTTGACTCTGTCTACCCCGCAAGGGATATAGACGTTATTATATGTATATAAGTACGTTCTGTATACTTTATTCCAGAGGCTTAATAAATATAAAATGATGATTTATTGTTTGGTTCCAGAATTTGCAAAGGTCCTGAATGGAAACCCGGGATTTTTGTGCAATTCGTCCGAGAAGGTGGAATAGCTCGCGAAGCTGGTTTAAGACCTGGAGACCAAATATTATCGTGTAATGGACAAGACTTTGCAAATATTTCATTCAATGAGGTTCGTGAAAGTTTATATATTACTTATTTGCTTTAATTTCCTAAATTGTAGTCGTCATATTGGTGATATTTACGTAAAAATATGGAAGTTTAATGTAATCAATTTCTTTTTGAGGGCTGTGACGCTTTGTGGCTCTTCATTATTGGTCCTAACAAATATCTTTCATTTTACCACAGGCTATATCAGCAATGAAGGCTACGGGTCGCCTCGAGTTGATAATCCGAGAGGGGGCGGGCGCCGAGCTGGTGTCTCCAGAGAGTTCAGGGTACAACAGCTCTGCATCATCAGCCGCAGGAGAACGAAGTCCAGCCCCACCCGCCACTCCTCTCGCTCCCCTCGCCCCTCCAGCGGCCCTGAGAAGAAGACTCGCCAGCGTCGCTGAAGAAGCCGCCGATCGAGCTGATAGGTTTTGGGTTTAATTTTTTTTATAGATTATTGATTTAAACACCGTTTTCCTGTGAATCTTGTGATAATTGAAGGTTCCCTCGCCCCTCCGGCGGCCCTGAGAGCTAGTGTTGCTAAAGCCGCCTATTGATTATTGATGATAGTGCTAAAAAATTACGTTTTTCGAGTCTTGTGCCCTCTGCTAATCCCCATAGGTGATAACGACGCAGCTATAACAAAAAAAAAGCATTTTGAAAAAGAGAAGCTACCTACTTCATAGTCTTTTTAGAAATAATTTTATTTAAAATATCTATCGTCATAAAATAGGGTTTGTATAGTTTACTTATTTAAGTGACAAATGAATACAATATGAAGGTTTGGCTAAGTACAATAAAGTTAACAAGAGTAAATTTAATTCCCCTTACTATTACGTATTACTAGTAGAACTACTAGAAATTTTTAGCCCATTATACTTGCAAGTGTAAGAAATCTGCCAATAACCTTACTATCTAGAGCCAGGAATATTTATAGCTAAACAACCTACTTAGTGATTTCATCTTCGTATAAGATATACTTTGTGTATTAACTTTTTTTCATTGGCATAGTACTTGTGGTTACATGGTATATTAGTGTTCTTTTTTCTTAAACGTAACGCTTCGAAATCTATTAGTTTTACCATTTACCATTGTACTTTAATGCAAATTTTCCAACAATCGCAATATCTCCGAACTTAATTATCTTGTGCGACAAATTGATTATTGCATAAATACTAAAAGCAAGCTTTAATATTAGCCAATGTCTGTTCGAGCATTCTTTTTAAGGTTTTTTTATTATCTTCTTTACAATTTTCCATTACTGATTTTCAGATTATTATAATCGTTATAGTTGTATATTCATAAATATATGTTGTTATTCAAATATTTTAAACTTTACAATTCTTTCACCTAAGTATTTCTAATGTGTAAAAAATTTTGCAGGTTGACTATGAATAGACTGAAAAGAAGGACATGGGATAGTTTAGATTTTGATTGGAAAAATCGTGACATCCATAACTTCGATGTCCCATCAGATATTGAACCAGATTACGACAGTCCAAGCATACCAAATAATCCTCACACTTATGAGAATAAGAATAATCAGAGATGTAAAAGTAAGGATTTTGTCACCAGTCCGTCAAACAGGACAATAATTAATTTGACAGAAAACGGCGCAACCATTCAATGTAGTTATGATAACCAGTCGCCTAAGAAAAGTACGCTTGCATCGACCCATACGAATAGAGATAATGATAAGAAGACGATAGTGGTAGAAGTCCATCACACAAGCGCGCCCGCGTGCGGTAAACCGCACTGTAGCTACCCACCGCCGCCGAAAAAGGATTTAATTTCAGACTCCACCAGTGTGTCAAGTTCAACCACGCTTTCTAGTGCCATTGCAGAGGAAATACAGAAGAGGAAGTTGGTGAGTATTGCAATTTTAATATTAATTATAATAAAAGTTCGTCAAATTAGTTACGTGAAGGTCAGTTGCCATCGACTTCATACTACTTCTTCTATAGATTAACATTGTATATGTATAAGCAAAATCCACGCACCAGCAACTGTATACTAAGACTCCAGTTCCATGATCTTAATAAGTTGGCAATGTGACTTTAATGCAGGCAGTTTCTAATAGTTAAGAATAGGAATCATTGAAGACGCCTGGGCTGCTTATCTCTAGCTTTAATATGACTTAGATAATGATAATGAATAAATGAAAAACACCTAACATTAAAGTTAAATAATTCTTTATAATTATTACTTGTATGTAAAATATAGCACGTAACAAATAGGTACTAAGTAAATCATTACAGATCATCTCGTATGATTGGGGACATTTAGCGATATTATCATGACAAATTTTTCGCAGAACAAAAAGAACGCAAATACTGATAAAGTGATAACAAATCCTGTCAAGAAGACGAATGTATCAAAATCAATAGATAATGATAAGAAAAAACAACATGATGCACTTATGGATGAATTCAAGAAAGTCCATAGGAAAATGTTCGCTAATCAGGAACTTGCCAAAGAAGCACCACATATGAGCAACAGTGAAGACTCCGACAATTTGGTACGTATTATACCTATCTACATATACGAAGAATATACGACATAGTTAACATTTCAGACAAAAGTAATTTTCTTATATGCAGTATAAAATAGTCTTTGTGATTCTGTCATATACCTACCAATTCATTGTTTTATCTGCTTACTTACATTAACCATCGTTCACGGTAAATTATGGTTTTGATAATATAAACGTTTCGTTTTTCCCGGAAAATAACATTGGTAATTTAGCCGCATAATTATCATTTCATGACCACTAACCGTGGACTGTTGCTCATGCGTAATAAAAAATAGCATTCTGCATTCAAATTTATAGTTAAACATTTCCCAGATGAATGAACATAATTTTAATTGCAAAATTACTTATCTACATCCCGGTAACGGACTCTGATATCATCGAATTTTATCTCAATTCGCGCTCGGAAATGAATATTATCGCAATTTTTCTCGAGCAATCTGTACCTATTTTGTAACTGGCATTAAAAATCTTAATGGAACAGCGCGTGCGCACTTTACCATCACCAAGTGCAAGGACGACGCCTCACTGTGCCGAACGCCAGTGACGCGATTTATTGACTTAGTTTTGATATTTGGTGACTAGGAAAAATAACATAAAATTGTTCATAATTAATTAGTGTCTCAAAAGTACTCGTAACGTAACCCATCCATACTAATATTATAAAGGGAAAAGATTTGTATTTTTGTTTGTTTCAAATAAACTCAAGAACTACCGAACTGATTTTGATGATATTTGGCACAGAGACAAATAAAACCTTTAGGAGTAAAATTAGTTTTCTGGAATTCTCACGGGAACGAAAAATTTGAATTTAACGCTTGCTGTGCTGTGGTTACAACAAGTCTTTAAAAACACAACTGTGAGTGTCGTACTTTTTCGAATAAGTGACATTCTTTGTTCATTCCATTGGACCTCATAGTACTCGTACGTAAGTGAGCAAGAATGAGGCCCGAGCGCTTTGAAATGATAGGTAACAATGTTGTAAATAATACTCGTAACTTATTATAATTAAATAGATCTTAGACTCGTTTAGGTACACTATGATGATAGAAATTCCAATTATCTAGAAGAAATAAATAGTTATATTGCTTTACACGTTCGCGTATCCACAAAAATCAAATCTTTATGAAACCAAATTTCAATATGAATCATTACATTTAACAGTTATATAACATTTCGTAACATAAATAATCATCCTTGGCAAATGAATACTTTACAGTCACTTGACACGAATAGAGACAACATGCTTGCATAAAATTGTATTAATTGGACCGTTACAAACTTATATTTGATAATTTCAATATCGTTCAAAATTTACTAGTGACTTATAATAAAAACTTTTCCCTAAATCGCTAGTCAGTCTCGTATTGAATCTTATGTTAACATTTACACTGGACTTTTTGTCTCTACTTACAATAAGTATTTAGAATTTAAAAATGGCAGTTTTGCAGCTATTTTTACGTAAACTGAGCGATAACTTGTTTTGCCATTAATAGGTAGGTATAACGATTATGACCACATTTCACAGCCCAATTACTTTAAGAATCTAATTGCGCAAGTATAAAATCGCAGGTAAGTACTTCAGTCTGAAATCCTCTTGGACTTATAATTTACCTTAATAACGGACCGTTTAATTAGAATAGACTAGACTAAGACTTACTATGCGTACATTCCAGTTATATCAAGCATTCTTAAGAAAACATTCAGTAGATAATTATTTTAATTAACCCCATTCTTCTTACCAAATCTTACGTTGAAACATATTTTTGTTTTACTAACTTTTGCCGCAGTAGTGTGCCCAGAAGGCAATAATTTTTAATTTAACATCTTATTGTACGCAAACACTATATGAGTAACTATCGATATTATTTGATATACTATTTTTTACGTATCAAGAGATATTCTCTTGGCATATATCAAGATGAACAATATTTTACCATTTTTTTATTTATTATAGTTTAGCTTAACTCGTCTAAGTAGTTCTTCGTCAGGTGTGTTTACAAAAAATAATTGTGCCGGAGATGTACTACATTTATGAATGCGTCGGAAAAGATACAGCATCTTAAAAAGTTTCTCATTATTTTACTATATATACCACTGTTGCATACTTGAAATTAATGGTTGAAGGCGCACTATGATTCCGCCGTGCACTGATAACGGCGCCTCGGCGAGCGCCGGTCGTGTTCTCTTATTGCAGCGGCCGGTTTTACTTCAGTGAGTCACACTCCGCGACCGACAAAGCAACGCAACCCACCGTATTCAATTGGTATCGCCAAGTTGCCGGTCGCTCGCTCGCCAATTTTCCGCGCTTCGGAAAAATAATCAGTGACCTTCACGCGTTCTTGCTTTTATTTGAGAGATTTTCAAACTAAGTACCTACCTACTGTTATTTCAGTGTAAATAATTTCAGTACTCGGTCTCTGTATTTGCTGAACTGTGTTTTGATTTAAGTGTTTTATGTGGATTTATGCCAGATTAATAACTGTTTGTTAGATTAACGTATAAATAATGAAGAATATTAAATCTAAGCCGTTGGTCATAATTCAGTGCTACGAAGTAAGTCAAACAACTACATAGTTACTTGCTATTATTTTATCTATCTAATAGCCATGTTATGTATTTTATTAGAGCGAGAAGGAAATCCTTCTTATTGAGAACTTTAGTCGTAATTAAATTATTTTTGTTTATTTTAACTACTTTCAAATGGCATTGTGGCCTTTGAAAGAGGTCGTGTATAATTAATGAACGTGCATTGCTTCACTTGTACAAAATATGGCAAGTGTGGTACTTTTAACTTATCTACGTTGATAGCGGCTACGTTATTTGTATTGATAACAAAAATATTGAGTCAGTATACAATCAGTCAATACTAAAACCAAAAATCTTTCTAACATGTATATTCCTATCATACGATAAGAATTATTTACTGTCAAAATAACCTGGTCTCACAAATATGCGAATCAATATAACTACCATCAATCAGTAATCTCTGGGTTTGTACTTTAGTTTACAAACAAAATAGATATCTATTTTGTTTGTAAACTAAAGTACAAACCCAGAGATTTATTACAGTAAACACATAAGTAAGTAATCTTTAGCAAAGGAGTGTCGGTGGTCGAATCGGTACCGTGCCCGGTTAAAACGAATTCCTCGCCATGTATCAGTGACTATTTTCAAACTTATGTAGGTACATTATTTTGAATACTAACCGACACTCTTACGATGAGGGAAATATCGTGAGGGGAACCTGCATATTTAGGCAACTGGATGTGTGTGTAATCATGATTGATCCAATATGGGTCAGGTTTACCTGAAAAGGCTGCGGAGGTCAGATGTAGTAGCTTGGTGTGAAACCTAGAGTGATACGGTTGTAACTTGGACTAAAGCCAGGAGGAAGAAGAATGTTTAGTAGGTAGCACACAAGAACATTAGTTAATTACAATCAGCTGAATGCAACGATGTCAAATAAAATAATTGTACTTAGCTACTCGTATTACCTAATAAATACTTTTACCTACTTACAGATGGTTTTACAAATTCACGTGTTTGTAAATATCATGTGACGTTAATTTACTGTAAGGGACTTAATATCATAAATGTCAACCATGCCATTAAGACAAAAAGCATTAAGAATTACTTGCTTTCAAAATCTGTAAAATCTTTCTATTTCGGCTTTGAACTGCCAAGTTGAAATTAGTAAATTACTAGTTGAATATAAAGCTGTAACTAAATATAATTGCAACAACTTATATGCAATTACATAAGCAATAGAGAGATAAGTTAATAATTTTGCACTCCTATACATATATGTAACAACTAGGTACTAGCCTCATATCGTATCGAAGGTTATACAGACACGGACAAACACAACGAAATCTTGTTGTGCATCACGGAACTAATCTGATGATATCATATGCAAGCACGTCACGTGCTTGAAATGCATGTAAAGAAATCATTATTTCAAATATAGGCATTGTTACTATATGTATTATGGCACTACATCAAAATGTTTTTTGTAACATAAATGGTACATGAACTAGCTGTTCTTAATGTTGTCATGGTGAAACTATTGAAATAATAGTTCATTCCGAAAATATTTTAATACATTGTAATTATTTTATATTGCTTCAAAAATTTCATGTTCGAAGTACTAAGCAGGCAAGTGAAGTAGACAGACATTCCATTAGAATACACGATTACAGTCGAAGGTTTAATGAAACGAGTCTAGCTAGTTCCTCCATCTGCTCAACTTATCATATGTTGCCATTACTAATGGTCTTGTCCAATCACTACCTCTGTATTTCTCTCATTATATCCGTATTAGTATGCCTGTACCTATTTCTGTATTAATTGTACTTAGGCTGCAATCAATTTTTATAGAACATGATTCAGAAACAGTGTAATGATGAAAAGTTAGTAGGTAATTACTTTGTTCTATAGAGAATTCTTGTTCTCCTAAATATGCTACCAATTTGTTTCTAGTTTAATAAATCAATCAATATATTTTTATTTGTGAATAATTTATGTTCATGTATTGATTATTTTCTATTTGACCTTCCCTGTAAAAAACTTACGTAATTATGAGAAATAACTACCTGAATGTGCATCTATCTACCTATATGTTTTAATCTACATGTAATTTTACCAGAACTAATGATGTAGCGAAAGGTCAATGTTCAATGTCGAAATCACTCATACTTACCTACAAATTTATTACTAGATTCTAATAACCACGATTCGATATGAATACCAACACAGATGTTTCGAAAGGCAGGATCACTGTCAAGGCGCACCCCGGGCTCCTCTCCAGGGAAATGAGGACATAACTGAGAATAACGCCAGGATGAAGAAGACTTGCTCCAAAATCATGGTCATATGCTGACCTGTATTCAAGAAATGTCTGAAAAGTTTTGTAATAAATAATGAAGCGAAAATGCAAATGATTTCTTATGCAGCCAGCGTGCATTATTTATTTTTCACGCAAATTTTTATACTACAGTTTTCCGAGTACAATCGTTTTTATTATTATACGTAACTATAAAATTAAAAAGTTAAATTTAAATAAATCTACCAACCCCAACATTCACTAAGCATGCTAATATACATATGTTATGCGCCAAATTGCAGTTCTATAGAATATAAATACTATGGCGAATAAATAATAGTTTTAAACCATTTCAGGATCGCCAGCAGACGTTGCCATTAAGGAAAAATGACCAAACTGCACCTGATGTGGCTACAATCAACCACCCTCAACTAACACGAGAAGCAACTGACAACCCTCCCCCTCCGCCACCTGTGAGTTGTTATTATTTAAATAATAGACCTTCGTCTGCCTCCTGGATCCTCTCCAGGTCTCAGGTGCACATTTTGACCATGATCCTGGATTTGTTAAGTCAGATTTTTTACACTAAGCAAATTCCGCAACATTTTCACGGGAACCTATACCATATTGGACCATGGTAAAAGCCACCTTTAACGACATCCATGGAGAAGATGGGGTGGTTTTATTCTAAAATACCGGGGACATCAAAAATTTTTATAAGATATAAAGGATCAGTACTCATTGTTTTAGACATGCGAATTTCAGTAAAGCTGAAAACGTGACTAAAAGGCAATATAATTTTGAACAGTACAATAAAAATTGTCAAAGTTTTTTGTAAGGCAAAATAATTTTTAAGCAGGTAGATCAGAAAGCAACTCACTCCAACTTCTAAACAAATAAGTTCCAAAGTAAGAGTTGACTTGAAAAAAATATAATAGAGCACGAGACAACCGATAACATGGAGTTTTAGCTAAAGAATAATGTCCGACAATGACCTGTAAGTCATTTTCCGTCATCAGTGTACAAATACCTACAATGACGTCCCCTCCCTTTTCAGGGTAGACAGAGCCAACAGCCTTGAAAAAAATATGTGTTATCTGATTATAATCTAATTCTTTATTATTTCCAGATGCCAGTTACAAATGGTCATCAAAATGGAGAAGACTTACAAAAATATGTAGAAAAAGTAAATGAAAATTTTACAAAATCGGTTAATATCGACTTTAACAAAGTAACAAATTTAAAAAAAAATGGCACATTAGCGAGGACACCAACACCTGATTATAATAATAAATTAGATAATTCTACAAAAGCAAAAAACAAAGATGAAAACGTCGATCTGGAATCGCTCGAATCGTTCAAATTGAAGAATCCCACCAATGTCTTGCCAAAACCGCCATCGAATTACTTCATCCGGGCTCCAAATGGTACGGCCACGATGAAAAAACATGCTAGACCTGTTTCCGTGACTATTGGAGAGTATGCTAGTAATGGTGGCGGAAGGCGAGAGCCCACAAAGCTAGACTTCCTAAACGGCGAAAAGTCCGCTAATGGTCAAGTTCATGATGAAGTCTCTATTTCAAATAGGCTGCAATCTGAGCTAGCCTTGACTTTGTCTAGGTCAAACTTGCGTAAGAAGACTGAAGCTCTCGTAAGTAGTTCAAAATTTTAATTTAAAATTGTTATCAATTACTCCATTATATTTAGTTTAAAATATTTTTCAGGATAATGCTATAGGTATACGAAATGTGTTTTATATGAGCATGAAAAGTTCTGAAGATAGTGACTCATCATTAGATAAAAATTTCCATGCTCGGTATGGTAATAATATTTTACCCCTGCCGCCATCTATAACAATACCAAAAGTTTCAAAGTTAAAGCATTGAATTTTTGGCATAACTTCATTTTGCTACGTAAGACATTATATGCTTTTAGTAAGTTGAAAAAAAGAGAAAACTAATAAAACACAGCATCACATGTGTTGGTGCATATTAACATCGACTGGGACAATTTTACTAATATCACTTTCATCACCTACACGCATGTTCTAAACTTATATGTATAATAACACATGAGCCCCTTGTGCATCAATTGATATAAGTATTTTGAGTATGGTATTCCAGAAATAATGTTATTGGCCCAGTGTTTTTGCGTTGTTTTTTACTTACCTATAGGGTGAAGCACAAGCACAGTAAATTACCTTTATCGTTATTTCGATGTACTCTACCAATGTAAATAATTATTGGTTTTCATATTGTTTCAGGCAGACGCTGGGCGATGAAACATATCAAGGGAAATAGAATATTAATTTCAAAATTAAATTTATTTTGTTTTATGTACTTAATTATATTCCTTGAAATAAAGTTAGTACTACGTTATTTTATTATAATGAATTGAATATTTCAGCCAAAGTTAGATTATTTTCTTGTATTATAATTTATTTTTTAGTGAAGCATGTGTGTTTGTTTACAAAGTAAATGATTCGTGCCAGAGTATATAACTGAAGAAATTATATGTTCAACATTAAATAAAACCGATGTTAACATTTTTTTTCTAATTTGTTTAGCTTGATCAATTAATATGATGTAACTCGTAGATGTATAATTCAACTTGTACAGAATGATTTTGAACGTACTAAGTCATAAATAAAAAGTGGTAGTATATAAAATATACATTATATTTTTTGGTGTTTAATTGAAGGTAACTTCTCCCAGTTCTCCTTTTTTGGGTTCCGCATATGAAATGTCCACGATCTATCGTGACCATGTAGTCACTGACATCCTTTTCCTATGGCCCATGGATGTCGTAAAAGGCGCACATTTATTGTACTGCAAGCTTCCATGCTGGCCTGGCGGCGAACAAAACAATGTATATTATGTCAGCTGCTCCTATCTCTTCCAATACCAATTGTAAAAATCAATCATATTTATGTAATGGGCTAGCAAAACACTGTCACTACTAAGATAAGTGTAAGTACTTACATGTGACTAATGTAACTAGTGTGTGAATGTGACTAAATGTTAATTGTCTGTATGTCCTTAAGCCAATCTTAGAGCTATTGGGTTCGCCATTTACAGGACACAAAAAACCTGAAACTCTTCTCTTAGTCCCTGTGAAAATAAAAGCTTTGAATATTAATTCGATCTCGCTTAAAATAATTTAGGATTTATTTACTTTTTTATGACGGTAGGTAGGTAAGTACCTTCTTATCATCCCTGTCTACCGAACAACACACTGCGGCTTCAAATACGAAGTACTTTTTTGCTTTTTGTGACAGACGCACACCTAATCTACACGTATCACGCGAGCAAAAGCTCGTGTTTTCAAAATTAGCTTCGCTCCCGTGGAAATGTCCAGAAAGAAATTGCCTTTGGTTTAAACAATATTTATTAAATTAATTACTTTTGTTTCTTTGCCGAACCAAATATCATCAAAATCGGTCCAAAGTTTCATCTAGAGTCATAGTACATTTCTCTGATAATCTCTCTCTAATTTTGTTTGAGGAAAGACCCGCAATGAAAGTAGCACGTATCGTCTCGTTTTGGTGCTGTTCAGCAGTTACATTTTTGAAATGACAGTAGTATGCAAGAAGAGTAAGAGACCTGGATATTCGGCTATTGATTCTCCAAGTTTTTTGTTGTCTTGATGTTAAAATATGTCAGGCCAAAATTACATTGCGTCCTTATTCAGTACTTAGGTCGGTATAGTATCTACCTAAGTACTGAATGTGTACTAAATTTTGTGTGTTAAAAGAAACAAAAAACAGGCTTTAAAAAATTAAGAGCAAGGATGTATCCAGCAAGCAGAGTATATATGTGCGTGCAGGAAGAAAAAAAATATTTTTTAAAAAGTGGTCGAAGGAGTACCACAGGGATTTTTACAAAATTACGTGTCTCATTCTTTGGTCAAAGGGTCAAGGAAAAAATTACAACATTCATTGACAAACTTAGACAATCTGTCAATGATCTGAATGAAGCTATCGTTTATATATAATATATAAACGACAGCTAATGTATATTGTATATAATAGATTTTTTTAGTACTTTTGTACTAACATTTTATATTTATAAGTTTTACATTTCTGCTTAAAACATTTTATTTAGCAGCACTTAATCCATGATAGTTAAATAAGTTTCTGTCGTATAGAACATGTCATATGGAAAATTGCGAAAAGTTTTGTCAAAGGAATATAATTTTCATTGTACAATTTTATTAGAAAGTCCATTTATAGAGACTTCTCGGAGTGGAAAATATTTACAATTCGTATTGTTAGGTCAGTAGAAAATGTGACATTACAATTACTATGAGATATATTATACTTCTCGGTTGCGCCCTTCCGGTTTTTATTTCTCCCACTTTATCCAGTGTTCTGCATTCTCAGTTTTATCACTGTATCCTCGTGCCCATACTGTTTCGTCATACTAGTATGTCTACGAGCCTATACCCTATACATATATCCGTAGTCATACTAGGTATTATTCTGCACCTCCTATAATTTCTAACTTCTCTAGGTTGATGTGAATTAGAAATCTGTGGGAATCATATCTTGTTAGCATTAGGTAATTTCCAATTTGATTAGTAAATGTAACCGCCGCAAGGTGGTTTAGATTTAAAAGTTGCATTAGGATTCTCGCAGTCTCAGATTTAATTTAAAGTGTAAAAATGTTTTCGTCTTTAATCGTTATCTTTATATTCTCTGAACATCCGATGTAGGTAATTACATCCCACAAGATAAGACCTACCCCTCCTACTTATGTTGAATAGGGGATTCCAATATAAATTCTATTGAAAGCATAAAATTCGGAATAATTTAAGATTCAAGAAGTGGTAAGTATGGAATATAACTAGCCGGACACGAAATCCGTACGTACTGGAAAATGTGTCGTCGCAACTGATGAACGTTTTAATATTGCATCTCAACTCTGTATGGTATCTGACAACTTTAAAATTTGCAAAAAAGTGCGTGCGTTACGAGACTACGACATTATATCTATAGTTTATACTAGATAGAAGATACTTAAGATAAGTTTGAAGCCTGTTGAATTTTTGCAGCTCTTACTCCTGAACAAGTATTGATCGCTATAGAAACTGCACCCATGGTTTCTAAATTAAATGAAAGAGATGCAAATAACAATAATATCAATTTGCAATATTTATATCCTCTAGAGTTGGTCCATATAAAAGTATTTAAACGCAGTCATAGACAAACTCTAAAAGTATGTATCGAATCTGGTAAAACCAGATATTTCGAACTGGCGGCTATGAAAAAACGGAAGGTCAGTTTTTACTGTACCTAAGTAAATTAGTATAAGTATTTTTGGGTTACGAATGATTTAGTACCAAAGTATACGTTTAAAATGACATTTTAGATATTCTGGAAATTGTGGTGTAATCATATCTCCGGGCTTCCCATATCTTCAAAGATACAAGCTAATGTCAAAGGTAAAAGTACAAAAGACCATCAAACGGATTGCATCATTATTGAAGGAAAGGTAAATACTATAAGAGTAGTTCATCTACCACAAACAAGTTATTTGAGCACAATAATATTAACACTTTTTGAAATTCTTTTTTATTCTTTACAGAAGAAAAAAAATTTTAGATGGCGCGATAAATATCTTTACTTAGGTTCGAAAAGGGAAACAGAAGATAAGGTCCGTCCCATTCCAGTACCAGGTCTTGGTCCCACGGAGGATATCAAATTGTTGTATCTTAAACCGAAATATTTCGGTAGCTGGGATCAATCCGAACACTGGGTGCAGTGCGGAAGTAGCGGTTCGACCATCTTTGACTTCTTTTAAGTAGGTACTTTTTATATGTTACTAGGGAGTTTACATCAGACAAGCTTCTCCACTCAAAGTCATAGGCGCACGGATAAATATCAGGAACGTTTGAATAATAAATATTGAAAGGAATGGTTAAATAAATTTATACAGGGTGACATTTAAAACAACTGCATCCTTTTAAACATAGACTGTACCCATGCTTCTGAGCCGTTTGAGCCTTTTTTTATTTAAATTAAACGTCATCATTTTCACATTAAAAAAACCTCAAAAACTACGTCACACGCTTTATTAAAGACCAATACTACAAAAAGAAATAAAAACTAAACATGTTAATAAATGTCTGAAAAATAAATTATTTTTCTAGTATCAAGATGATTGAAGAATTAAAGATGATGATTCACAGTGCGTAATGGTTACTAACCGTTTACGCTATCTACTGAACTACGCATGGCCATAGCGCATTGCGACATTCAACCTCAATTCGATTACATTGAGATTAAAATCCTATCAAATTGCACGATGGAATTTTTTTTATTCGTACTTTCTGAAATATGAACCGATATTTTTCTTTTTACGTTTTTAAATATCCTTTAGATGAGTACACTTAACAGTTAAATTTATGCAGTTGAATTAAAAGTCACCCTGTATATGCAAAATTGTCATGAAATTAAATTGTCTCTAAATTTCATAAAATTAAAAAGTTCATATGCCATGTGGTTCTTGACACTAATACAAAAAAGAATAGAACCGCTCCATATCTTTCCCATAAATGTTGTAAAGGCGAACAAGGGATATGCTTAACACTTGAGATTCTTTTTAAGGTGGTGGGCAGTAACTTGTCACTATTTGAATCTCAATTTTATTATTAAGCCAAACAGTTGAATGCCTATTAGTTTTTTCAAGACTGTTGTCTGCGAATTTTTGTAGTATTTGTTGCTAAAGCGGCAATGGAAAAAATATAATTTAAAAAAAACAGCTTTCTAGCTATCATTGTTTATGAGATACAGTCACCACAGACAGACAGTCGAGGCTTAATAGGCTCCCGGTTTTACCTACGGAATTCAAAAAATTAAATCTATACTAATATTATAAAGCTGAAGAGTTTGTTTTGTTTGTTTGTTTGTTTAAACGCGCTAATCTCAGAAACTACTTAACCGATTTGAATAATTCTTTCACTGTTAGATAGTCTATTTATCGAGGAAGGCTATAGGCTACATTTTATCCCGGATTTCCTACGGGAAACGTCAACTATGCAGGTGAAAGTTGAATGAGTCGGCCATCTGCAAGCTTTCCACGCGAACGCTGCGCAAACCAACAAAGATATAGTAAAACAATGTACTAAAGATGTGAAGTACTCATTTTTTGCCACAAAAAAGTCCGCGAGAGCATATATCTATCTCTTAAGGTTTACTTACAATAACCACTTTTATGTTCATTTTTTAAGATTATTTTTTCATTATAAACAAAAGTTATTTTGAAACCAATTTTCTTTAATTCAGTATTAATCCTTATCCAAATAAATATGTTTATTACTTTCGGCATTTCATGTAGACTAAAATTGCCATTTACAGTATATAAATCAGACGAATAGGTTTTAAGATATAGTCGTTATAAGCAATTTGCAGCGAAACATTTAATACGGTGAACCAGCGTTCTTTCTAATACGCGTGACCGCTTGCAAAAATAAATATGATGCCCAAAATAACTATACCACGCGGACGAAGTCGCGGGCACAGCTAGTAACTTATAAAACTCTAACAAAACATTATAATTTATTTTTTGTAAAATTCACAGAAGTAGTTCTTTTAATTAAGACACTCATGCTTAAAAATTTTAATTCAGCCTTCAATCTCCGTATCATTACTATTTCCACCACAGTCAAGAACTTCTAACCATTGTTTTTTGTCTAATCTAAAATCTGCCTGCTGTCTGCCTAGTGTCAAAATTTTCAGTTAGGTATAATTGCACTTACCTACTTACTTGTTTAAAGATATTTGAAACCAAAACGTAAATTGATACTTTAAGTATTTCTTTACATAGTAACCTGGTTGGTACTTATTTTAAAATCCTCGGCGACTAAAAAAAGCTGCTAGAAGTTTGTTTTGTTCGTCCCAACCCCTAACGCTATGCTATAGCCCAACGAAATAAAGAAACTAATAGATAATCGCTACGTCAGTGTCAGATACTGATAGTGACATTGATACTTTCACGTTGGTTTATTTTGATTTGATGCTCATCTTACATAAAATCTAACCTAAACAAGCATTTTCAAAAGTTGATTTGATTAAAATAATCTGACATAAGTACAAAAATAAGTGATTATAAATCTAACATATTATACTTTTTAATTGGTACAGAGATGTCTTGTGTAATGAGAATTTTGTCTAAAGTTCCATTCAGGAATGTTAAGCATGTACTATGGTTTTCGTCTGAAATTCATACAAAAAGTTTTCGTGACTTCCACAGTAATCCTAAATTGTGTTACAAAATGCATTTAGAAAACGAAAACAAATACGCATATACTATAATGGAAAAAAATGGATACTCTATGCGTTTGAGTAAAGATAATAATGTTTTGCCTATAACCACAAATGAATTCGAAAAAATTATACAAGAAAATTGGGCTAAAAAGAAACCAAATGAGTTGATTAACTACTTTTCGCAGTTGGGCACATTTTGCTCGACAAATAATTTGTGTATGTCAAATAAAATGTTTGATAATCTTATAGATAGTCTTACAGACAATGTCAGATATTTATCAGACCAAGAACTAGAATTATTATTTTATAGTGTAACTGATTGGCCTGAAACTGAATCAATAAGAACAAGAAATTATATAGAAATCTGGGCTGCATTAGATGATGAATGTATAAACAGACTACAAGGGTGGTCCTTTGATGATATGCTCAAGTTTACAAGTCTTTTTTTTATGTTAAATGTCACAAGAGTAAGTGAATTTTCTCAAAAATCTGTGCAGAAATTAGCCTCTAAAGCAAAACAGCTAACACATAGTCAAATTGTACAGGCTCTATTTTATATTGGAATTATGAGAAAGTCACCACACGATATGCATAACTTAGAACTCGAATTGGACAAAAGATTCAAAGAGTTTTCTTTAGATGAATTGGCTGTAATGTCTATGGGATTTTTCAAAAGTAAAACTCCAATCAGAGATAATGAAGTAGTTTTTAAAATAATACATAAGATAATGGAAAACTCTAAAGAGATCAATGAAGTGTCACTAGCTGCTCTTTTAAAAATTATTAGATATTCATTGCATACATGTAGGAATAATGAGATTTATGATTTGTTAGATACTTTACAACATGAAGTCCCTCGATTATCAATTATGTGCAATGTTCACTTAGCATTATTAGGGACTGCCACTCTCACTTTACATAAAGAATGTTTACTTAAAGTTGGCAAAACTGTCAGCTCTCGTATTTCTGAAGCAAGATTAAAAGACCTTGAAAGATTAGTGTTAACTTTTGGAATTTTTAATGTCACACTGAAAACCAAAGAATGTTTTTTTGAAAAAGTTATTAATGAATTAAAAAATCCTGACAGGCAAAGTGAAATTGAAAAACATGCTAGAACATATGCTTGCTGTATATCATTTTTTAGTCTTGTAGGAAAATATCCTGTTGACTTGATGAGTAATGTTTTAAGTTCAGAATTTTTGAAAACAAATTATGGAAAGCATTGTCCTAGTTATGGCAAAGAAATTTTAACTATACATACAACTGCTGAAATATTTTGCCCTCAAGCTAAAATGAATCGTCTAACTGATAAATGTGCAATAATATTGGCCAAAAAGTATACAGACTTTGTACCGAGTGAAGATTATGTCAAAAAATATAATGTCAGTGAGAGAATGTTCTTGGACGTTAAGCAATTACTAAAAGAGGCAAGAGGTGGGGACAAATTTGTTTTAGGTGATCATGTACTGCCACATCATCAGAGAGGAGGTAATGACTAGTCCTTATCCTAACACCCTGTTAAAGTTCTCGCATACAGCTCAAGTATTAATATTTCAAATCAGTTTTAAATTTAAATTCATTTTCCAGATATTATCATCTGTAATGATCATGACGGGTTACCAGTTGAGATACCAGAAAATTATAGACGTAACCTATTTGGGTTGGCACGAAGAGTTCCTGATCATAATCATTGGATTGTACTAGTCATAGGAGGCAAAAATGCATTTATATCGGGTAGTGATACACCAACAGGTCCATTCCTTACGAAAATTAAAGAATTAAGGGCATTGGGATATCATGCAGCACTGGTAATGTTTTTTTCTGTACTACTTATGATCCAATTATATACAAATACACACATACCATGTCTGTAACCCTTGTTTAAGGTGATAGAGCCATTAGTCATAGGTCTCTTAAGCCACAGTCATTATCTATAGTAATATTATAAAGCTGAAGAGTTTGTTTGTTAGTTTGAACGCGCTAATCTCTAGGAAGGAAGAAAAAATCTTAGGAACTACTGGTATGAATTGAAAAATCCTTTTTGTGTTGGATAGACCATTTAACGAGGAAGCCTTAAAGAGCAATTAGGAGCAAAGAAATAATGGAAAATTAGAAAAAGAACAGGGTAAATTATTCATTGATGCCCAAAATAACTATTCTACGCAGACAAAATCGCGGGCATAGGTAGTGGCTTAATAACGCTTCTGAGAATCAGAACTGTGAACAGTAACTGATTGCTTCACCTTCACCTTCACCTAAAAGAATGATCTCAAGTTTTTGAACCGTTCCCTTGATCGACTTTTACAATCTGTGCAAAGACAGAAACAGACAACACTGTTTTTTCTACACTACTTAAACACTGTTCGAAATAATATAATTGTCTTTTTGTTAAATATTTAAAAACATACATACATATATATAATCACATCTATATCCCTTGCTCGGTAGACAGAGCCAAGTCTTGAAAAGACTGATATGCCTCGTTCAGCTGTTTGGCTTAACAATAGAATTGAGATTCTATTAGTGACAGATTGCTAGTCCATCGCCTAATAGAAGAATTCCAAGTTTATAAGCCTATCCCTTAGGCGCCTTTTACGACATCCATGGGAACGAGATGGAGTGGTCTTATTCTTTTTTTTATTGGTGCCGGGAGTCACACGGCTATATTTAAACAAGTATGTCGACACAAGTAGCATGCCACACCAAAGGCCGCCCCAATCTCCAGGGTACCAAAGTCATACCATCCGGTCTCTTGGCATCATCCCGAGTCAGACCGCTTGGTCCTAGAACGGCTGGAACATGGATGGTGGCAAGAGCACGGAGGATTATATTATTTAGGGCGCCATGGCGCCCTAAATGGCCGGCACTCCTAGGGCAGTGGTGTCCATAGCCGTCAACGGTATCCCCGCAAGGACTACGATTATTAAAGACTAACGGTATTTCATGTGTTGAGCATTCTGAGATAAAGCAGGTATACGACCCTAGCCACGTACAAAATTAAAAAGAGAGACAGATGTGGTCTCAAGGTTTCACTACAGCATAAATGAAGGGACTGGAATTCATTATACTTATGTATATCTTATATTTTGAATTCAAGTTAAAATTACCGACAGAACAATATTTTTACTTATATTACTGCTACACAGAGTATATACGAGACGTGCTTATGCATATTATGACGCTTGCAACTTTTTGCATCGTTATATCTCAGAAACGGTAGCTTTATTGAAAAAAATTATTGATTCCTTTTTATAGATAACTTTATGATCTACAATCTATGTCTGAGGTAATTTTCCGTTAAAACTTACCGTTTTGAAGAAAATTGTGAAAAACCCATTTTTTTCCCTTTGACCTTGGGTAATTTTTGTCCTTAAACCGGAATCATGGGTAATTTTTAAAATAATGCTTTTGATTGTGTTTTAAACAATTATACTCATTTTCAGCTTGATGGGAATTAATGTAGCTTCATTCTTATTTTTTGGTCTAAATTGACCGGACTACTTACTACAGGACGCGAACTCAACAGCAGTAGCTCAGTAGAGGAATCTCCTTAATTATTATAGGCCTAGCGGTAATAGGGTCCAATAGATATTAAAAGATGTCATTCTCAGAGTTACTCAAAATAGAGAAATAAACCATCCACGCGAAGACCGACATCCGCGCGGACGGAGTCGCGGGGGGAAGCTAGTATTTAAATAATTGACAAAAGCTGAAAAGACCTTGCTGGCTTGGACCATAACCTAATTTAATTTTTTTTTTTTCAGGTTAATTGGACGACATTTAATAATTTGAAAACAAATGAAGCGAAATTTATTTATATTAGTAATCTCATTACGAATAAAGCTTTTAGTTAAATAATGTGTTTAATTATTCTTAAACTACCACTATTAATGTGAAAGTATATAATAAGGTGCGAAACCACTGTACCAAACACAAAATAATTAGATATACCGATCTCTTGGAAATTTTGTTTTACACAAATTTTCATCAAAATAAACCAGAAGCTTTTGCGCATTTATACCAACCAAGGATATGAAAAATAGTTTTAGAAAATTACTCGATGTAACATAGGTACAATTATTTGTCGTTTACTTTTGATTAAATAAAATTTGATTTGCCGTTTCAAACAATCGACTGGTAATCGGTTTTTTATTTTGAATATCACATCCCTAGTCTAAATAACCATGCGGCCAAAATAATTGTACTCGGGTACAGAAGCAACGTGAGCAAGACTTTTATAGGGAAAATCGTCGTACAGTTTCTTTTCTTTACCTCCGATTATTTAAACAAAATATTAGATAAAATAATTTAAGCTACCATACACAGATTATTTTAACAGGCGAACGTTTACTACTAACGCTTAAAACTTTGTTGGTTAAACTGCAAAATTTGATCAATCCACAAATTAGAATAAAAATATCGACCCGGTGCTTGCACGCGTATGTATGTTCCGCTTTTAATCAAATACAAATCGTTAAAAATATTGTCGTAAAAATAACAAGTTAAATGTATCACTAATTTCAATTTTGTTACAAATATGTTAGCAAATTTTTTTCAACAAATTTTGTTATTAGTTTAAAACTTACAGCACATTTGAAGATTTCAACGAAAAAAATAATAAGCAGATATGCCGTTAAAAAAGCTAATGTTTAAAAATTATTTAACGATTTTTTTTAAAGAGGTGGGCTTAGTAACAGCCCTCTTCTGTTATCGATATTGGACTATCGATCGGCAACACTATTAGACACTGCACTACACAACTAGAGGTGTAAAAGTAACGAGAAAAAGCAAACCCGTATGTATTCGTTACTATAAAAATGAGTACTCGTTACTATCGTATCGTTACGTTACTCGTTACTTTTGATACCTCAGTATAACTCAACGAAACGAATCGATTCGTATGTTGGTGCTTGTCAAGCATCCACTTACCTACCTACACTTACTACCCGTTACTCAGTACCAAATACATACAGTACTCTGCAGTACTCTATACACAACCAACAGTCAGTCAGCCGCCATTGCTTTCATATTGACTTGGTTTCGCGCCCGGCTAAAAAAAACGTTTCATATAACATATTATGATCAAGGGATTGTAGTTATTCTTATTTCGTTTTGTCAGACAATATGTCGCAAACTGAAGAAGCCATGGATGTGGGAGATGTCGGCGAAAACTCTGTAAGTAACGGCTATATCGCAAATAAAAGTACAATCACAGATGCAGGCGCTGCCTTCGTCTTAATTTTTTACACCAATATATTATGCTTTCGGTTTTTATTATTCATTTAATGTTCAATTACCTTTGTCATAATGATCAACAGAATGGATCTTCGAGCGATACCACATCATCACGAGGCAAAGAAGGTGATTTCGAAAGTAAGATTGAAACTGATCGTTCCAAAAGATTTGAATTCTTACTCAAACAAACAGAGATCTTTTCGCATTTCATGACAAACACTCCAAAATCGGGCAGTAGCCCTCCGAAAGCTAAAGCTGGGAGACCGAAGAAAAATAAAGATCCTGTGGAGTCCTCAAGTTCTGCTGGAGAGTAAGTATTTTATTTATGTAGTTGTACCTGGCACTATGAGTTTGTTTTAATTTCTAATAAATACTTATCTTCATAAACAAACAAACCTTTTTGGCATTTTACCTTTTATTTTATAGTCTTAGTTTATAAGTTTTGGAAAGCCATAAGTATTTATTTATTGTCTCCATTAGATACGAATAAGGTACTACTTTGCATCATTTAAAAATTTTTCATTAATTTTTAGTCACCGTCATCGCAAAACAGAGCAAGAGGAAGATGAAGAGCTCTTAGCTGAAACCAACCTCAAACAGAAGACTATCTTCAGATTTGAAGCATCTCCCCATTACATTAAGAATGGGGAGATGAGAGACTACCAGGTTAGAGGCCTTAACTGGATGATTTCACTTTATGAGAATGGTATCAACGGTATTTTAGCTGATGAGATGGGTCTGGGGAAGACACTTCAGACAATTTCATTGCTTGGCTATATGAAACATTTTAAGTAAGTTTATTTTTATACCTTACTATGTTTGTTAAACTTCTATAATCACTCAAACATGTATAAAGTGTCTTTTAAATAAATAATATTTTGCAGAAATGTTCCTGGTCCACATATAGTTATTGTGCCAAAATCTACTTTAACAAATTGGATGAATGAATTCAAAAAGTGGTGTCCATCACTGAAAGCTGTGTGCCTTATAGGAGACCAAGAGACAAGGGTATGTCATAAGTTGCCTTTTATATACATATATTATTTTTTATTAGATTTCATTTGCTGTATGACTAAGTTTGTGTGACTCATAAGTCACTGATAGATAATATCAATACAAAAAAACCAAGCTCTCTGTATCATGGGGGGAGATACAAACATTCAGATGAACAGAAATTGTAAAAATCAGATTTTTTTGTGTTTGGTTGGTCTTACAATATCTATCTAGTCAATTGAAATTTTAATATATTTGTGATAAATAGAGATGAAATGGATATATGGCCACTATTCAGTATCTGGCCTATCCAGGGGCATTAATACTATCTGGCCAAATACAAGATAACTGAATTAAAAAATGATCATGATAAAATTTTTTTTTAAAGAAATTATGATATTTTTTAAAATTAATAATCTTAGCGTCTAATCAATTTATTACAATAAAAAAAGAAAGGAAAAGATTTGTATAGAAATATAAGTAGTTTTAGATTAAAGTAAAAAATTAATTAGTACTCATACTGCACTAAGGGCAAAATATGGTGAATAAAAACCAATTTCTCTGCATTGAGAGTTAGCAGGCAACAATAAGACATTGAATGAAAGAATTGCTAACTTCGCTCATCAACGAAAAGACCCGAAGCGAAACCGAGGCCACCCAATGTTTGCGGCCTATGCATGTATGTGTGAGTTGCATCAAACGGCTGGCGGATATGCCGCCAGATATGCGGTTGGCCGAATATCCGGCCAAACCACTATCTGGCCAAACTACTATCCACTATCCATTTCATCTCTAATATCTATGAATTATTCAGTTCTGAATCTGAAGCTGAAACAGGTGAACTCAGTTAATGGGCACGTTCAGCTATTTGGCTTAATGATAGAATTGAGATTCAAATAGTGACAGGTTGCTAGCCCATCGCCTAAAACAGAATCTCAAGTTTGTAAGCCTATCCCTTAGTCGTCCTTTTACGTCATCCATGGGAAAGAGGAGTGGCCCTATTCTTTTTTGTATTGGTGCCGGGAACCACATGGCATATTAATATTATATTATTTTATTTTTGAAATTGTACTGATAGTTTTTTAAGTTACATTTTTTAAATTTGTTTTAGAATACATTCATACGCGAGACACTGATGCCTGGTAATTGGGATGTCTGCATCACATCATATGAAATGATAATAAGAGAGAAATCTGTATTCAAGAAATTCAATTGGCGTTACATGGTCATTGATGAGGCCCACCGCATAAAGAATGAAAAGTCTAAATTGTCAGAGTTGCTTCGGGAATTCAAGAGTATGAATAGATTGTTGCTTACTGGTACTCCATTGCAAAACAACTTGCATGAACTTTGGGCTTTGCTCAATTTTCTGCTACCAGATGTGTTTAACAGTTCTGATGTAAGTATAAATAAAAAGGCAAATCATTACTATTCTATTCTAAGTATAATTAATATTGTGAAGTTGACGTTGTTGAAGAAAATGCTGCAGTGCAGTTTGTTACCGCTTCTTCTGCACTGACGCCTTGGAAGCGGCAGTAAACTTAGTTTTTAAGTAATTTATTTGACGTCAACCAATGTTGTTAAACCATACGTTTTGACAATTATTAAGCAATATAATATAGTATCCTATAATAATGAATAAAAATTTTGAATTTGAATTTGAAAATTATTGATTCTTTGAACCTTCTTAAGTATTTATTGTTTAAATTAATTTCAGGACTTCGATTCTTGGTTTAATACAAATGCGGCCCTAGGAGACAACCAATTGGTCTCCCGCCTGCATGCTGTCCTCAGACCGTTCTTACTTCGGCGTCTCAAGTCTGAAGTAGAAAAGAAGCTGAAACCTAAAAAAGAGCTTAAGGTTTATGTGGGATTAAGTAAGATGCAACGTGAATGGTATACAAAGGTACTAATGAAGGATATTGATGTAGGTAAGTCCTAATATTATGCTGGCATATTATGATGGCACAAACCATATTTTATTTTTTACATTGTGTGAATTTTGTAAGCATATGTGGTCCAATCATCAGATAGAACTATCTTTTTGTATTTTTTTATCTATACTGATATTATAAAGCTGAAGAGTTTGTTTCTTTGTTTCCGACTTTTTCCGCGTCCGCGTTCTCCATTATTTCTTCGCTCCTAATAGTTGCAGCGTAATGTTATACATATAGCCTTAAAGCCTTCCTTGATTAATGGTACCAGTTGTACCAAACAAACTCTTTAGCTTTATAATATCAGTATAAATATGTATATTTTAGCGTGTTCAAACAAACAAACTCTTTAGCTTTGTAATATCAGTATAGATATGTATATTGACATGTATGCTTTATTATAATTTTCCAGTGAATGGTGCGGGTAAAGTGGAGAAGATGAGACTGCAGAATATTCTCATGCAGCTACGTAAATGTTGCAACCACCCGTACCTGTTTGATGGTGCCGAGCCAGGCCCACCTTACACCACAGATGAACATCTTGTCTACAACTGCGGCAAATTGGTCATTCTAGACAAGTTGCTCCCCAAACTGCGGGAGCAAGATTCCCGAGTTTTAATTTTCTCACAGATGACAAGGATGTTGGACATATTGGAGGACTACTGTTTGTGGAGGCAATATAAAGTAAGTTTGAAAAGTATAACCCTGCTATTTTTATATTGTATTTTTTATATTCTGAGGCGCCTAATATTGAATATTTGCTTTAATTATTTCTGAACGTTTTTGTTTTACTAACGCTAAAAGGTAAGTTTCCGAAATATATAGATAACTAATAGTATGAAGATTAACGACAGTCAGTTTAAACATATTTTTTTTTATTACAGTATTGTCGTTTGGATGGCCAAACACCTCATGAAGACAGAAACAGACAAATAGAAGAATACAATGCTGAGGGCAGTGAGAAATTCATTTTTATGTTATCCACGAGAGCTGGCGGTCTAGGTATCAATTTGACTTCGGCGGATGTTGTCATTATTTATGATTCCGATTGGAATCCACAGATGGATTTGCAAGCTATGGACAGAGCTCATCGTATTGGACAGAAAAAACAAGTAGGACAATATTACCTAATATATTTTTGTCGTTTTTGTATTAACTGATATTCTAATCACTTTTCTTGCTTCAATGTTCGTTGAAAAATGATCGCTAAGAAAAAACTACTAATTAGGTATATTTTTCTAGGTGCGAGTATTTAGACTCATCACAGATAATACAGTTGAAGAAAAGATTGTGGAGCGTGCAGAAGTGAAGTTGAGATTGGATAAATTGGTCATCCAGTCTGGACGACTTGTCGACACTAAGAACCAACTCAACAAAGATGAGATGCTGAATATGATCAGGCATGGAGCTAATCACGTTTTCTCTTCAAAGGATTCTGCCATTACAGATGAAGATATTGATACTATTCTGGCTAAAGGAGAATCAAAGGTAATAAAATTAAACACACAATATATACAAGTTTTTTTTTTCAGATTTTAGGTACTCATGCCGTTTTCAATATTAACATACAAACTTTTCAATTTGTTTTATAACTACATATGCATTATTTCTTGTAAATGAGTAATGTTTTGTGCAATAAAGACATTACAAACAAACAGAAATAACTAATATTTGTATACAATTTTTTGAAATGATTGGTTTAGTAGACAATATTTTAAGGTGTAATTTAACATTTTTTTAATTTGACGTTCTTTGAACCAAAGTTCCACATGAAATTAATTTGTAAAAATTGAATTTATAGACAGAAGAACTGAAGCAGAAGTTGGAAAGTCTTGGAGAATCTTCGTTGCGCGCTTTCTCAATGGACACACCCGGAGCTACGACTGACTCGGTTTATCAATTTGAAGGTGCTGCTATTTTATAGGCGCATAAGGGCAAAAGCCACATAATATTTTCTGTTATAATTGAACTTATTTAAGGCAAAGTGTGGCCTTTATGAAAGTCATAATTTATTTACTTTGACAAGTCTGGTCATTGTGTATGGAAATACCATACCTACTGATAATTTCAATTAGCTTAGGTATAATCATTTTAATATTATAATACTAATTATTCATTTCTCTAACGCTTGTTTTTTTGAAATAGGAGAGGATTACAGGGAGAAGCAAAAAGTTATACCTATCGGTAGCTGGATCGAACCCCCTAAACGTGAGCGTAAAGCTAATTATGCTGTGGATGCATACTTCAGGGAGGCATTGCGTGTGTCTGAACCTAAGGCTCCGAAGGTACAGGTAAATAAGTGTAAAGAGCTAAAAGTGGAACGCTCCGTCTTTTTTGGTATTGGTGGAGGTGTTTTTAACTACTATTATCATCATTCATCTATGTAACTACATGTATTTGATTAGCTCTTTATACTGATATATATTATTCTATCATCTTATATCTACTGCATACATGTATTTTATTTTCATTGCTCTTTCGCTAAGAGTTAGCGTTATGAAATAAACTTCCAATAAAAATATTATAGATATATTTGTATGTTGGGGAAAATTTTATGAAAACTGTACTTTTACCACATTTTAGATGGAAATTTGTTGAATAGTGGCGTCGGTTAACGTCTATTTTGCAGTAAATGAACCTAAGCGAATGGGCCTTGAAAGCATAGAATTAACTATTCATGTTTTCTTATTTATTACTTGTAGTTTCTTATGATAAGTAAATCTAAATATATATTGGCTTTCTCTTTATGGTAACTCATTGTTTCATGTATTTAAAAATATTTTTGTTTTATATAACAGGCTCCACGGCCGCCAAAGCAACCAATAGTTCAAGATTTCCAGTTTTTCCCACCACGACTATTTGAACTGTTGGACCAAGAAATATATCATTATAGAAAGACTTTAGGGTAAGGAATGCAAAACTATATATGTTACAAAAGTACATATTTCACAATGCTATAAAAATGTTGGATTTTGTTGGAAATAAAGTTAACCTCTAATTTTACTCTGGCTTTGTAGGCAACCTTCTTTATGTACGCCATAGCAACGGTTGATATGGTTTAGTAACTGATAATCAACTACTTACATATGAAGAGCTTTTAACAGTATTAACACATATTGAAACAATTATGAGTTCACGACCACTCTGCGTACTGCAGGAAGAACCGCATCTCGATTTAACTTTGAGATTATACTTTCTACAGGCTTTATATAAATTTACTTCCAATTTGACAGTTATAAAGTACCTCGCAATCCTGAATTGGGTCCAGATGCAGCTAAGATCCAAAGAGAAGAGCAACGAAAAATAGACGATGCGGAGGCTCTCAGCGAAGAGGAAGTTCAAGAAAAGGAACAACTTTTGACACAAGGTACTTAATCTAAGTGAATGCAACATCTATTGATAATCTTGATAAAAATAAGTTTACCTGCAATCAATACTTCTTTTATACTTACAGGTTTCACCAATTGGACAAAGAGAGATTTTAATCAGTTTATAAAAGCAAATGAGAAATACGGCAGAGACGACATCGAAAATATTGCTAAAGATGTCGAGGGAAAAACACCAGAAGAGGTAAATGTACTTTTTGATATTAGGCTGATATGGTTTTGTGCCCTTCTTTTGTTATGTAAAATTAAATTCATTATGTTAATAAATTATTTTAGGTTATGGAGTATTCAGCTGTATTTTGGGAAAGATGTCATGAACTCCAAGACGTCGACAGGATAATGGGCCAGATTGAGAGGGGTGAGGCAAAAATACAAAGAAGAGCTTCGATCAAAAAGGCATTGGATGCTAAAATGGCTCGTTATAGGGCACCGTTCCATCAACTAAGAATATCGTATGGCACAAATAAAGGGAAAAATTATGTTGAAGAAGAGGATAGGTAATCAATCATTAATTTTAAGTGATGTTCAAGATGTCCCAAAATCAGAGTTTGAATTATTCAAAATTGAACTAGTCCCCAAAGCTAGATCTGTTTTTATTACATTAGACTTTAGTACAAAAAAGGTCTTGACGAAATTTCCAATCAGTAAATTCTTTTAAATCAGTTAATGCTATTTATAACAAACATTCTAGATTCCTGGTATGTATGCTTCATAAGCTGGGTTTCGACAAAGAGAATGTGTATGAAGAGCTTCGGGCGGCAGTACATGCGGCGCCGCAGTTCCGCTTCGATTGGTTCCTCAAGTCGAGGACTGCGGTCGAGCTACAGCGCAGGTAATCAGCATAAAAGAGGTTAATTTTCATAAGCAAAAGCAATTAATTTGTTTTCTTTATTTAGTTCTTCCAAAATTTACTTTTCTTCTTCATTACATTACATTAGATCTTTACAAACACCCGATTATTTGCAGATGTAATACGCTTATCACGTTAATCGAAAGAGAAAATCAAGAGTTGGAGGAGAAAGAACGAGCAGAAAAGAAGAAAAAGAGTGGAGTCGCTAATCAAAACACGCCAGGAGGGAATGCGGCTGGCAAAGGCGCCAACACCGGGAAACGCAAAGCGGACAATACTCCAGACACCGCACAGAAACATAAGAAAAAGAAGAAGTAGTAAAAGAACACAAGATCTGAACTCATTTAAAAATGCAAACTGACAAATAGACATAATACTTTTTTACTACGCCGAATATTATATAATAGCTTCGTTTCTATTACTATTTCTAAATTTCTTATTTATTTCACAATTTTTACTTACTGTGATTTAATGTAGAAAAGCATGTTTGTTTTTAATTTCCAGATTATAATTAAATTTTTTCCCTTTAAAACGAAGTTTGTAAAACACCATTAGCCTCATTTGTGGGCTACAATTTAGTTTTTAATTAAACGCGCTAGCCCTTCGCTTAATACTTAGGTACTTAAAAGAACATTCCCACTATGTTTTGAGATAATTGTTGAAATTGATTATTTTATGCAAAATAATTGTAACTATTGATCAGTTGTCGAGATTTGGCATGTCATTTTGTATTGTAATAAAGTGAAATTTTAAATGCTTAAGTAATTTTTTCATTAATCTTGTTGATTTCCAGCCATGAACCGGTAGATCTACCCAATTTTCACGAGAATTTAAAAAGTAATAAATACAGTAACAAATAAATACTCCGTGTTCTATTTGTATAACACGGAATCACCGATTGTTGCACGGTTTTCACACTGGAATAGGGAATATTAAGGAATAGTGACGGGCCGAGCCCAGCTCGATCTAATTCAGAATGTAAATTTTTTTGTGAAAAGTACCTAACCAAAAGGGGCCATTACCATATCTTTAATACAGTAGCTGAGGGTTCTTCATGAGGTACAGACTTCAGACCTTTGATTTTTTATATTAAATGAAGCGGCCCACATATTTCATATTTTTAGTAATGTGTAGTATGTCGATCGAGAATCTTTAATAGTTTGGTTGGGCTATTCTGTTTTCTAATGAGGGTCACCATGTACTTCAGATCTCCGATTATCCTAGTTTTTATTGTTTACCCTTATGTGGCCGAATGCGAAACTGTTTTCGCTTAACTTCGGAACTAAATGGCCTACAGACTTGAAATCATGGATTTTAGCTTGCTAGATGACAAAAATATCTGCATTCTGGTCTTATCCAGAGGTCCCCAAATATTGTCGGGGCCTGAAAATGGTTCCAGTAAAGGATGGTACGGCAGTGTTTGCTTTCGAGTTCGACTAGGCGGGGACACTGCCGTGCCCCCAGATGTCGAAACAATAGAATCAGTTCCTATGTTTCAACACATCCAATAGCATGTCACCTCAACGGTCGTAGCAGGAGAGAGCTTGGCATCTTTGATTTCAAATTGCAACGTCATCTTATAAAAAGGCAGAGGTTTATGTTACAAAAAATATATAGAAGAATTGAAATCTTTATTTAAAGATAAATTGAAAATTAGTTTTTTATTCAATAAGTATTAGTAGATACTTTGACTATTGAGATCACATTTATAAATCAAAAGCCTTTTAAGCAATAGTTTAAATTACACATACCATACCTACGACTAGAGAAAAGCATATTCTAAAAATTGTACAAAATGTTTTGGTTATTTAACATTACACATTCTAAGATACTTATGAATCCACTCATTACTATAATGTATAAGTTCTCCATTCTTCACACACAGTTGCATTATACTATTTATAAATTATACAGGTACATATTTTTAACGCGCACGTAACGTACTTTTATTAAATCTCGGAACGTTTTGAAACATGTTAAATGATCTGTGGTTCGAAAAGTCAGAGATATAATGAAGGTACGTTACGTGCTTGTTTAATACTCGTACCTGCATTATTTGTATAGACTATAACGTTTTTATTTGACAATAATCAGTCGTTGATGGGGAAGCCTCGCGGTTGTGGCGTAAGGCTAGATACACACGAGTCTCCCGATCAAGAAGAGTTCCCACTCTCGCCGTTGTCTTGGAAGTTATTTACACTAGTTGAAAATGGCGCTCCTAATCCATAGAGATGACCGCTGGTGCTTTCGATATTGCCGTCAAAAAATATCTGAAATTTGCATAGCACAATGATTCAAACAATGAGCTGAGAATAATTTTATAATTATTGCAATAATGATGTATCTCTATGGTATCATATACATATTATGTCTTTCCAGAAATTCCAGTAAATAAAACCTATTTCTCCTGAATGTTCTGTCAGTCTATCATATATCATCAAAATAGGTACAGTAGTTTTTGTGTGAAAACGTTATAAACATAATTTTAAACATAAGACATACTTCTTTAATTTTGAAGAATGCCATCCCAGTAAGGTGCGAGTCGGAGCCGGCCTGGTGCTGCGGTCCAACCCGCCGTAGTTCCAATTGGTCCGCCACTTCTTGCAGGCCTCCTTTCAGGTTCTTGCACAACTTCATTAAATACTTGTAATAAAAAAGTCTATTATAAGCTTTGTAACAACATACATATATCACATATTAATCCCTCATAGGGTTGACAAAGCCAACTACCTCGAAAAGACAAAAGATCCATGTTCAGAAAAGAACAAAAAAAGGGACTTTTTCTTACAAAATTTGCATTTTAAATCCTCAATTTTTAGTAATCATTGGACAACTAGTTCAACTTACTTTTACATCATAAACTGTCGGGAAATACAGCCTGAGACTGTCAAAGAAATCATTTTCTTCTTGGGGTAAGTTCTGGTCAGTAAGCAATTTCAACAGGTAGCCAAAATCATATCCAGAATGAAAGCTCAGCCAGTTTATATTATCCATTAGAACTATACCTGAAAAAGTCATAAGAAATTATCAATCTTATTCCTCTTGTCACTGTGGGGTAACTCAAAAGGTCGACAAACCAAATATCTTTCTCTTTTTTTGTTAATTGTACTGATGGAAATAGAGGGGGAAGGGGAGGCATATGCATTGTATAGCTTTTGCTGGTCTTAGTGTCAGCGAACCACCTTAGATATGATTGAAAAAACTTCTATCAAATTGTGACTTCTATTAATGATTGCTTTGTTTCTCTAGTCATGTTTATGGTTTTGTATTACTCAAATGGAACATGCAGGTGTTATCCGTAAGGAGGGATACCAAAGGATACGAGAGTTAAGTAAATTGCTGTTTATCCATTAATAATAATTTACTACCTACCTGAAGACATCAAGAGTTCGGCAAATTCCAGTGGTTCAATACCATGCTCTTCATGTTCCCTAAATTGCAGTCCAGAGTTTTGCAACAAATCTATTGAATCTTGGGCATACATGTCTTCCCTAAAATATCAAAAAGAAGTAGTTAATATATTAAGTAATGTATGGATGTGTATAATAAAAAAATCTACATTTTTATACAATATTCATATTTTTTGTTAAGTAAAAAATTCAAGATGTAGATATATTGAAAAGTTGACTTACTGCAAGTTGAATTTGAAATTAAATTGCCAGGTGGTACAACCAGGGGGTGTTTTACCACTTTCATCCATAAATGTCAACCCCAGTTGAATTATTCTCAATAAATCCACATTACATCTAAAATGATTTAATGATTTACTGACATATTGATGCACAGCAAAAATTGTATCTATATAATACAGGGCTGAGGCGCCAATTTTATGTATAATAGATGAATCTGCTCATTCCTTAGTCACCTTCCACAACATCCATAGAAAAGAGATGCAAGTAGTCCAAAATGCTGGGAACCATGGTGCAAATACATGGTGTGTAATAATATTAAAATTTTGCAAGCACCACTTTGAGACAGAAATGATGGACCTCATCTATTTTTTTATAATTATAAAGAACTAGCTGTGCCTGCGACTTCGTCCGTGTGGAATAGTTATTTTGGGCATCATTGAAACCCTTAAGGATGAATAATTTTACCCAATTTTTTTTCACATTTTCCATTATTCTTTGCTCCCATAAGTTGCAGCGTGTTGTTGTATAGCCTAAAACCTTCCTCGATAAATGGTCTATTCAACACAAAAATATTTTTTCAATTTGAACCAGTAGTTCCTGAGATTACTGCGTTCAAACAAACAAACTTTATAATATTAGTATAGATTGACTTATCAGTGAGATGGACACCAGCATTCAAGCCAATTGCTGAGATCTTAAAGAGAGAAAATTTTCATTATGTTATATGTATACCTTAAAAGTTGATATTGGTAATCAGCAGTTGACCTGAATTCTCCAATGGGCCGGGCTACAACTCCTGGAAACTCTGTATCCATTGCCACCCAGTGGTATTTTTGGACAATCTGTTCATTAAATATAAACTTAAAAGATACATAATTTTTTTCACACATCACATGAACAATTGTAAGTAGAAATTTATATTTAAAAAATAGATACATTTTAACAATCTCTTAATTTTTTTTCTATAAATGTATCCTATAATACTTCTTGTCTATGGTTAATTCATATAATATTTAAGTTTTTGACTTTGATTTAGTATAAAAAGTTAGATACACAAATCCACAACAAAAATGTGTTGCACCAAATGACTGTCCACTCAATGTATGTATGAGGTTGCCTTTTCATTCAGTAGCACTCATCCCCTCTGAGTGTAAACAAGCTGCATTGCTTAGTTTTTTATACTGTATCAAAGGCTTTTGATTTATTATGTACCTGTCTTATCACATGAAATTCTTCATGCAAGTTATGATTCCAAACATTTTTAATGGAACAATCATCTTTTATGACATTTGATACTAATGTACCAAAACTAGCAGCAGGCATCTGTAAATTGGAAGGAATGATGAAGAGATTAGGCATTCAATAATATCATAGGGTCTCATTGTTAATATTCTATAGGCGAAAGCTAGTAAGCATAAAATAACGGCACTTTAGAATAGGACCAATTGTTTACATTCTCATGAATGTTGTAAAAGCATGACTAAGGGAATATGGATCCCCTGCAAAGGTTGCCGAGATCAAACGGTTTCGTGTAAAAACATGACTTACCCAATAATTCATGATTATGGCCAAACAATCCCGAATCCCTCTCCAGTGAAGTCAAGATGGAATGGGTGTTTACGACAGGCCGAAAAAGGAATGGTTTAGAAAACAAAACTTTTAAAATAATTTATTATACTTACATTGCGTGGTGTCGATTTTAGGTACTAAATATTACCAATTTAACACTGTACTTTCGAATTATTATTAAATTCGATAGTGAAACTTGTGTTCGTATTCACTTCATTTATCTAGAAAGATCGCAATTCAATTTTAAAAGAATAAACGGCCATGTGAATTATTTCTCATTTATTATTGTAATTATTAGAAAAATTAAATGAAACTGAATCAAAAATTTCTTTCTCTCATTTCACTGATTTGATTTGAAAAAAATTTTGGTGACAGTGACAGTAAGGCAATGAAAATGACAGCAACATAACGTGACTTTTATAGTTTACTAGCAAAGCATCTCTTTGCAAAGCATATGCATACATAACACATATTTTAAGAGAAAAATATATGTAGGTACTTAACTCCGACATACGCTGCCCGTTCCATTTGGATCTTTAAAACTCGTTTTACTTTTCGACCAACTAAAAAAAAAGAATAGGACCACTCCTCTTTCCCATGGATGTTGTAAAAGGTGACTAAGGGATAGGCTTATAAACTTGGGGTTCTTATTATAAGCGATGGGCTAGCAACCTGTCACTATATGAATCTCAATCTTATCATTAAACCAAAAAGCTGAACGTGCCCTAAGTCTTTTCAAGACTGTTGGCTCTGTCTACCCCGCAAAGAATATAGACGTGACTATACGTATGTATGTACCGACTAATAACATACTTGGTCGGAAAACATGGGTGCGGTTTGCAAAGTAAATCCCTACTATTATAAATGCGAAAGTAACTCTAGTCTGTCTGTTATTGCCTAAAGAAACTATTGAACCGATTTTGA
Organism: Amyelois transitella; assembly: GCF_032362555.1. Taxonomy (NCBI): domain Eukaryota; kingdom Metazoa; phylum Arthropoda; class Insecta; order Lepidoptera; family Pyralidae; genus Amyelois; species Amyelois transitella. The sequence continues at coordinate 5,394,643 of NC_083509.1, forward strand.
TATTTAGTAGAGAGAATTGACCCTGAGGAAACATAGTATAGGCTCCATTTGACTGCGAAAAAGGGGAATAAGGGGTTAAAAGCAGAGATGAAAGATTGTTAGTGAACTTTTACGACGAAGTCGTGGGCAACGACTAGTATTAAAATTAAAAGTTAAGGAATTATATTTTTATTATGTTTCTTCAAAACAATAGATATCAAACTAAATACTTATAACAAAAGAAAAAAGGGCTTAGACAAAAAATACATGTCCTTATGTCTATTTGTATAAAACACATGTACAAATAATTGATCAATTTGTTTCACTTGAAAAACTGACAAATATTATTTTAAGTATCAAATAAACTTTTTAAATCCTATAATAAAAATATATATTGGTCACCTTTTCAAGTTTACAGCATATTATGAGAAAGTTTCTTTTATTGCATGCAAATTATAATGATAAAATAAATTCTTGATTATGTATGTACTAAAATGAAATAATTTTTGTCACATTCTGATTTGTCTTTACAAAATGATTTTAAAATAAATTTATAATAAAGAAAAATAGTTCACAAACATGGTTCAAATATGTACACAGCACTTTATTTTATGACACTTTTTCCACATGCCTAACCACTGGAAGAGACATGGCTTCAGCGTGAGTTTGACCATAAAAATAAATTCCGCGCATCAAGAAGAGTTACCATTCTCACCATTGTCTTGGAAATTGTTGACATTTACTGAAAATGGTGCCCCGAGTCCATACAGGTGGCCACTCGAGCTTTCAATGTTGTCATCAAAAAATATCTGAAATCGTAGAAGGAAATAATATATTATAATTACCAGATGGGTGTAAAGATTCCTTCAAGGTTGGGGATAAAAAACTGGCATTGCGTTAACTAGAAAGGCTGTAACTGCTATAATCAGAACAAGTTCATAGTTGTCTTTTCCTCTTATCATTGCAAAATTTTTAACTGCATTCTCACATGCAGGCTTTAAAGTTTCTTCAAGAAGTTTGAAAGCCATTATTATGTGAGATTACTTTATCAATACGCTTTACCAATGAATTAAACCAAAGACAATTTAGTTTTAGTCATTACATTCTGTATTAAAACCAACCAGTTCTTTCACTTTGAAGTGACTATAGGTTTAACAAAACTATCACAATATGTCATTTACACAAACACTCACTTCTTTTATTTTGAAAAATGCCATTCCTGTGAGATGAGAGTCAGAGCCTGCTTGGTGTTGTGGACCCACTCGTCTTAGTTCAAGCTGATCTGCCACCTCTTGAAGTCCTCCTTTCAGGTTCTTGCAAAGTTTCATCAAGTACTGAAATAGGTAATATGTCGGTGAATTATACATAGGAATGTGAAATATGAAAGTCACCAATTTTGTGACGTATTACTATATCATTATAAAAATACGAATGAAAATTTGATAAATTGAACTAAAATTTTTATTCATTCCATTAATTTAACTTTGTCAACATATTTATCGCAATATTTCTCCATTGACAGAATTTCTCACTATTAGTGTATTTTCTGAACATATGTAAGTTTTCTTAACAAGATATTGTTATGTAGAATATACTTACTTTCACATCATATACTGTAGGAAAATATAACCTTAAACTTTCAAAAAAGTCATTCTCATCCTGGGGTAGGTTTTGGTCAGTCAGGAGTTTCAATAAGTATCCAAAGTCATATCCAGAATGGAAACTTAGCCACTTTATATTGTCCATGAGCACAAGTCCTACCAAGAAAAGAAAAATCTTGTTAGACGTTTTCTGAATTACTTCTAAAAGCACTATACTTTGCAGCATCTGAATGTTGAGGAGGGTCGGACAGGATTTATTTTTTCTGCAGATAAAAATTTGAAAGAAATCATTTAATATATATTTTTTGTGGCACCAATGGTTCAGTTTCATACACCATCGATACATACAAATAACTAGGGACCCGTTACGGCTTCTCATTAGTAGCATTTATAGATACCTTTCTCAGAAAACCCTCTTTCCAACATTTCAAATAGGAACAAATTCCGCCCACAACTTTCTAGCTTAGTACATACATACAGACAGAGAAAATAGAGCGCCTTTATTACATGCCTTTATTACATTATTTATTACATATTGCATAACTAAACATACATAGATTAGGCACTTTTAATATGCTTGAGTCTGCTGTACTTAAGCTGTTAGAAACGCTAATTAATATTGCCATATTACCATAAAAGTTGCACATATCAATGTTTCTTGAGAATCCATCACCTGTCAGTAATAAAAAGTGTTGGCAAAGCAAGTTGTTGATTATTTAGTGATTAATTTGGAATGAAAATATTTTCATGGATCGCTTTGTATATTAGTAATGGTACACCAAAATCATGTATACCGAAATGAATTACCAGACGACATGAGTAATTCTGCAAACTCAAGTGGTTCAATGCCATCTTCTTCATGTTTTCGAAACTGCAGTCCCGAGTTTTGTAGTAAATCAATGGAATCTTGTGCATACATATCTTCCCTGAAATTAATTACATTGATAAATATAATATGTTTGGAAGGCCATGCTTAGCTGTTGGCTCTGTCTGCCCCATTTAGGATAAAGACCTAATTAATATATACTTAGTATATATAATAACATTTAAAATAAAAACAAATTCATATAATACTTACTGCAGGTTGAATTTGAAATTGAACTGCCAAGTGGTGTAACCAGGGGGAGTTTTTCCATTTTCATCCATAAAAGTAAGACCCAATTGGATTATCCTCAACAGATCTACATTACATCTATAAAAATGAAAAAGGTTTTATTGTATTTTAAGGAATTAAAATATTAAAATAAAATCTATTATATCACTCAAAAACAGACTAGAACTTTATTTTAATGCATATGCTGGGTAGGTCATAGTAATACATACAGGACACAAGTTGAACTGCAATGAGTTTATGACTGACATGATGGGATATTAATGCAACAATGCCTTTTTCCAACTGCGCGAAGTAAAGGTAATATATATATGAATACATGTATGTATGTTTGTTCATATATGGCATTGTAAAGACCAACTGACTTGGCCAATTTTGAATGATACATCAATCAATTTGTCCTTTCAGTCTTTTCAAGACTGTTGGCTCTGTCTATCCCACAAGGGATATATAGACATGATTGTATGTATGTATTGATTTGTTTTAACCTCTTGTCACTAAACATATAACTCTCTCCCATCGATCTGGAACCTAATAAAGGATGTCATGTTACTACCCAGGTAACTACAATGAAGTCCTGAGGGCAAAGCCTGAGCCATCCCCTCTTCCCTTATCCAGAAATCCCCTTTAAGTAGCTAACCTAACTTTTCCATCTTATAGTCATAATACCGCAGTCATTGAACTAAAAAGTCTAAAATAAAAAATATATTGTAAAATTTAATAAACCAAAATGAGTAAAAATAAATTAATATAAAAAGAAAAAAAACATACCTAGTTGTTTGGTATATACATAATGTATAAAGTACCTACTACTGAATAATGGCACCACTAAAATAGGTTTATATTTGTCCATTTTTAAACCAATTCAAAACTTTTGAATTTATAATTCAATTTATGTGTGAATAAATTACATAATATATTATATTATTAAATAATTATATCAATGGATCAATTATTCAATAGTACTTAATACATATCAAACTAATGGACTTGTTTTTATGCAGTTTGGTCACTTTGTTTTTTACAATATATTTTTTATTAGCATAAGTAGGTAAATGTGCCATACAAAAATCTATTATTGTTTAATTACTAGGTTGTATTAAGTTTTTAAACAGTTTTAATGGAAAATTTTACCTCAAGAGTTGATATTGATAATCTGCAGTTGATCTGAATTCTCCAATAGGCCGAGCAACCACTCCAGGAAATTCAGTATCCATTGCCACCCAATGATATTTTTGAACAACCTGGGGAACAAACTAATTGTAGCTAAATTAAAGGAAAACAATGTGAATTATAAGTTATCTAAACGTAAGTGACTACAAACCTGTCTAATAATTTGGAACTCTTCATGAAGGTTATGATTCCAAACATCTTTAATGCCACAGTCTCCGTTAGCCGGTAATTGGGCCAGAGAGCCAAAACTTGCTGCAGGCATCTGGAAAAAATTAAAGATTGTAGAATACTGGGAAACGTATGCAAAAAAAGAAAAACAAGTCAACTCTACACAGTTATTTTACCTTAAATCGGTTGTCTGCTTCTGTATGGGTAGATTCTTCCGGTTTTTTCGACGCCGTGGTTTTTGTTTTGCGGTATATTGTGCCAAAATTAAGTAAAAATATTCTTATTCCAGCTTTTGTAAACGAAAACAGTTGCTTTATAGGTTACGGCTTTAAGATCATAGTACATTGGGAAACACAAATATGATCTTGTATATAAGTGTTTATATTTAGTCACGATAAGTAATAAACTGGACAGAAATTCGATGCCAGCTGAAAAACTAAATTTACAAAATAAAATACAGAAATACTGCAACTGTTGCCAAACGCCATATTTTTTTATCTATTGTATTTTTTTGCTTTTTTGATGGACATTCGTTTCATTTTCGTACAGCTTAAATTTGTCTATGGAATAAGGCTCGTTTGATAGGTGCTTAGTGCGTGTACATTACGTTAGTAATTGTTTCGAGACGTTACATTAATAAAACCTGTTTTGAAGTATATGCTTTATTGTGGGAAACAATAATTTATTTGTAAAACAAAGGTATTTTCTAGGATAGAGTACAAATGTCCCAAGTGTTACACAAGTCGTCGTCACGGTCGAGCAATTAATAGCTTTGGGTGCTTCACTTTTCAACGCATATGTTGGTAGAAGAACACTTCTCACCTTCGATTAGATCGATCAATAATTTTTCTTAATAACAATGGTCTACAAGGAAAAGGGATCAGTGTAAGAGTGTAGCAATTATCGCGGCTTCACTTAGGATCACATCCTGCACCATGAAGCTCTTTGAGTTCTTTTGATAACTGACTCCCGGATCCTACAGTGGTGTAGTGGTTTGGATTCCACCCCTATCTAGGAACTATGGATCCCTTTTTGCTCTAAGGATTATAAAAACAATAAAGAAAATGAAGAAACAAATACAAGAAAATGAATACGCCTCTTCGTTTCCTTTTTCAGAATTTGGAGAAGGCCTTCTACTGTGTTCCTCGAGAGTCGATCTGAAGGGCACTGAGGTTTAAAGAGATTCCAGAATTTCCAGAAATTTGTAAAATGATACGCGATATAAGTATATCGCGATTGCGATTCTTTGTTATTGATACTTTAGCCCTTCTTTGTTGGGGCCCACCAAGTCTCTGTTCTCAGACCATTTTTGTTCAGTATGATTTTGGATGAAGGATCAAAGAGCGTCAGAGACTCGCATGAGCAGCCCTTGTGGTTGCTATGTCCCTTTGGTTAATCAAAATTATAAGAAGATTAAGATAAGTCTTATCAACATTGGCGATTATTGCGGCTGAATGAGACTTTTGACTCTGTCTACCCTGGAAGGAACAAAGACTTACTTAGCATACGACTATGAATTCTATAAGTTATCTTTTATTATTTAATATCTATGTAAGTCTGTGAAATATGAGGGTAGATAAATATTTATCTTGACAAAAAAGGAATACTTATGGTATTCGATGCTCCACTGATTGTGAAATACTGTAGGTATTTCGCAAATGTGTCGATACTAATGCTACATAAAGTGCTCTCTCGTTCAGTCCGTTACGTTTCTAATGTACAAGTACATTTTGCTTGCTTAAAAATGCAAAATTTTGAAAGTAGGTATGTTTGTTAAGCAAAATTTCTACTCTACGGATTTGGTTTAATCATACATACAAAGATATTTCACGTCTTTATACCTTACGGGATAGACATTGTATAATAAAATATTTCATGAAAGAACTCGTGGGTGGACGCTACATTTTTTAATTCCTCAAAGCTCTCTTGTAATAATTTACTGCCGATGCTACCATTCGTCAAAGCTCAACTAAACTGATGTAAGTAGGATACCTACTTTGTGTTAAATGTATTTCGTTTTAGAAGATTTACTTCCGTTAAGTTACGCCCATAAACAAGTTATAGGTATATTTTCTTATGAAAAATAATACAAAAATTATTTTATGAAACTATGATTTTTATGAAATCTATGCGTCGTAAAATCTTGTTCATTCTTAAAACTGAATTTTGTCAACAGATACTCGTAAGTACTCATTACGTCAATAGGTTGCATCGTATTATTAAATTAATAATAATAATTAATGCGTATACAAGTGATACTCAGAATGGCTGTGAGCAGCATGGCTGTGAGTTATTTACGTAGCTCCTAATGCAAAGTGCAAAAGAAGACTCCTGGTGTAAAAAGCTCCTACTTTACTGAAGATATGAAATGGTGAAATGGTGGCCTAGGGGAAGACCGCAAATAATAATCTGAAAGAGATAGCGAGCAAATAAAAAGTATAACTGGTGAGAGTTAAAGGAAGCGTACACCAAACGATTGGTAGACCGTGGCTGGAAAATAAAAGGACTTTAAAACTAAGTTTCATATTATTTTGTAACTAAAATCTGGATTAATTTACACACAATTTAGTTCATTTAGTATCCATACAATTAATCCACTAGACTCGATCAGCTGTCCGTCTTGGTAGGGACAAGTGGAAATATCTTTTCACTCTTCCCTACAAGGCCATCTCTGGTTGATGAGAGGAATTTTATTTTCTTCTATCTCTACTAATAAAAACATGATATAATATTGTACAGTTACAATAAGAAATGCTCTTAATGATGTAACTGTTGTTGATGGGTAGGTTTATAGGTATGATTTTTTTTACTAATTCATATCTTAGTATTCGCCAAAAGCGGTTATAGTCACTATTTTATTTCTATTGGGTTTTGGATTGGGACTAAACGAGATTATATTGAGCAGCGCAAAATGTCACTTGGTGTGAAAGCGAGCATACAGAGTATATGTAGGCAGTGTATATATTTCTGTATGGCATGACAGTGGCAGTCTTGTGCGGTACTCCGGGAGGGTTAGCTGCATTCACGAATTTTCAGGTCGCGCCTCCGCGACGCGCGCCCTCAACTTCGTGTAGGAGTAAAACTATCTATTATTTATTTTCAAGGATCGAGAAATGTGATTTTTGTTTCTGTGTTATTTTTTTATTTATTATTTTGTACATTCACCTACTGTCCGGTAAATTTTGAAGTAAGTTTTAATGACATTTTGAAATAATAAAAAAAACAATATTTACATAAAAATGTGATATCAACCTTCAGTTTTGTCTGAAATTGCAAAGAATTTTAGTTAAGAATAAGTAAAGAATTAAATATCTACATTAAAAAAAATATTAATGATTTTTCAAAGAATATTAAATGAAAGCCCCAAAAAAAAAAAAAAAATTGTTAATTTAACCACATTATCGAGACGAAATTAACGTAAATTTAAAACAATTTAGTTAAACAGCAATAACTTGAATTAAAATTGTTCTGCGAACTAAAAAGATTGTAGGTAAAAAATTCTTTCGCCGACAGACATTAGTGGGAAATTGAGCAAAATGCGTATCCGTACTTCTCCATAGCTACTTTTTCATTGTTTTCTGGTACGTAGCCAAGGAATTTTATGTTGTTGATAATTTCGTATAAGTCTGTTTTCTTGATTGTGAAATTATTACTATTTTATTTCGAAATTTCATGACACATAGGAACAATGTAATGCATTTTAATGATAAATGTCAACTTTACAATTATTTTTCGCAGAAAAATATGTGACGCTTAATAACCATATAACCATGTCATACATAATATCCACTGAAAAAAATGCAGCATTTTCCTATTGCCTTTTCAAATACCGAAGAAATAACACAACACCAAAATTAAAATTTCTCAATTTTCACAGCTCCAATTTTTACAAAGTACGAACTTTCTACGAGTTTTTTCGTAGCTTTACGACTTTGTCTAAAATGATATATTGTTTAATATTTTGCTTGGTTTCCAACTTTCTGGCTAGCTAAAACATACAATATCACGCCTTAATCTCTTACGACTTAGACAGAGCCGGCAGTCTGGAAAAGACTAAAACTGTGTCTTCATGAAGGAATGGAATTAAGATAGAGTCAGGTTGCTAGCACAATTAATATAGCCTTAAAAAGTTGATCGATTGACTTGAAATTAAAACAAAAAAAAAAAACATTAATTTAGTAGATTCTTTTGCACAGAATAATTCATGTACACAAATAGCATAGGAAACGTAAACAAAGTATTAATTGTTGGTTTAGTAGTCCACTAAACCAACAATTGTTGGATCTTAATAGCTAATAATCGTAAAATGTATTGGTTTCGGATAGAAAGATGACTGATCTACTGCCTGGCTCGATAAAATCCATTCCATCTTTATGTTTATCGTTATATGTGAAATGCCTTAACAACGCTTTGGTAAATTTTAAATAAGACGGCCTTGACGGCCTCTGTGGTTCAGCGGTAGTACGCTTGTCTGTGACACCGGAGGTCCCGGGTTCGAATCCCGGTCAAGGCATGATGAGAAAAGAACTTTTTCTGATTGTCCTGGGTCTTGGATGTTTATCTATATAAGTATTTATTATAAAATATAGTATCGTTGAGTTGGTATCTCGTAACACAAGTTTCGAACTTACTTCGAGGCTAACTCAATCAGTGTAATTTGTCCCGTATATATTTATTTATTTATTTATTTATTTTATAAAGGAGATATAGAGATTCGCGGCAGTTTATCAAGAACAGCTATTGCGATTAATTATTCTACAAGAACTTTAATAGGTTTTGTGTTTGCGGCAACTATTCGCATAAATTGTAGACAGTGAATTTTTAAATTGCCGAACCGAACACCGAACGCTGATTGTTGATCTTAATTATACATTTTTTGAATTCGAAGGTGGTGAATAGTAAAACAAAAATAAAAATTGTTATACATATTCATAGAATAACAAATAATTTATTTTTTATACTCTTTTGACCTTTTAATCGTCTTAAAACTTGAAATATAAACCTACTTTGGTATATGAGTAGGTGGAAGCTAGACAAAATCTGTAGATCTTAACAAGGGGAAATCCATATTCCTGTCTACCTCTATAGGAGGTGAGCGGTTATTTGTGTAATGTTAAACCTTTTAAGTAAACAACTATGATAAATGATAACAACGGTGAAGAAATGAACCAGACTGAACTAATGAGATTAGTTTTCTAAATAAGAAGCCCCACGCATTTTTACTTGTATATTAATTAAGTTTAGGCTACGACTTACATCATTATATAATTTAACTTATTTATCTTCTTGGATAAAGTACATATATTACTTTCCCGCATTATGCTCTTATCATTTGCCAAACATGCTTATGCATCTTGGATATGTCTATTGTGCCTACTCGTATAAGGGTACCTACGTATGTTTACCTATGCACAATTGCATACAATTAAGGAGAATAAAATATACTTGCAAAGAATTTCACTTACTACCGATACAAATAATATCGAATCCTTTTATTAAAAAAATATGAGGATTTAATTATATAATTATAAAATATACCTATGTCGTCAAAATCATAAAGAGATTTGGTAAATTATAAGAAGCTGTTTGGCAGATGAGTGCTCAAAGGAAAATGAGGGATTGGGGGACCATCTGCTAGTTATTGATTCCTTATGCTCAGAAGTTGACTTTAGAGTTTTACGGAATTGAAAATTAAAGCCACTCATTCTCAAATTTTATGAATAAATGTATCATTTAATTTGAATAAGTTTAATTCTTCCTGAAATTAAATCAAATCTATTAGATATATATAAATTAAGATTTGTCTTGTAATTTAATTAATAAAAATAAATATTTTTTGGATTAGTATCACCTTTTTTAAATAAATGAAATGGGAACGGAGTTGGACTAAGAAGAAGATTTGTACCTATCTCTTAGATATTTTTTATTTATTCAACATTTATTTTATTGTATTTAAAACACAAATACTCACCTACATACACTTAACTATACTTGTTATCTGCTGGGGTATTGTCAAAACTGATTGCCAACCATCTTATCAAGTTAAAACTGAAAATTAAATAAAGCATAACTTTAGCCGCGGCCGGAAACGAATTCGTATCGTGTCGGAGTCGGAAAAGTGGATTAAATGCATTGTTGCTATTTGGAACTCGGTCGAATATTGTCGTCTTCGCGAGACCGTTTATTTTCAGTGTTAGAGCATTGAGAGCGTTGACTCAGTGAGATTACGATTTAAATATAGGCGGGGGCGAGTTGCCAAATCATCGGGGAAAATGTTCAACCCAGCGTGCACGCATTTCCACGGAATTGCCGATTGTTTCGCGATGGGATTTCACCTTTATTTCGGCCAGTGACTAGGCCGGCTTATCAGTTTCGGTTTTCCGTATGAAGATATATAGGAAAGACAAATTACAAAGCATTTAAAGGGGAAAATCTGATCGAAATTAACAGAATTAAATATTTTATGGCAAGTATTGAGTGAGAGTGATATAACGTATGTTTGCTTTTAATTTAGATTTGATAAAACTATTTGTTTGTTACTTTTTGTCACGATATAGTTGCACGAAGGTAGAAAACTGTATGAGGAGAGAAATATCTTCGAAATAATCAAATCTTTTTTTGTTCATCGTGTAATCAAAAAATTTTATTTCCCTTTTGATTGGAAATGGGTCGGCTGAATAGGCATGTGTATTTAATTCATTGTTAAAATTTCATTTTGCTTTCATCCATTGTAATGAAAACATTTTTGTTTATCAATTTTAATTATTTAATTTTAAATTAAGAATTGATATGTTACTTGTTTAATTTATTCTCTCTCTCATCTCTGTGTGAACCCAGTTGCACCTTCCGCTGTAAATAAGTATTTCATCAATTCACAAGCGATATATTCACAACATAACTTCAATATCAAGTCACGCCACGTAATTAATTAACTTTTCGGTCAATTGACCATTTATCGTACAAAAGAAGAAACAAAAGTTGTTAAAGATACTCTATCATATAGGCCAGGTCAGGTGTACCCTAAAGATTTATAGTCTTGGTTATCTCCGCTCGTTTCCGCCTCAAGGTCCCTGTTGGCTATCTCAAACGTTCACATAGTTAGCTGATAGGAATAATGGTTCGCAGTTTCGGAACGGCGTGAAATTATGCTGACTTCAGCTATACTTTACTCTAAAGCCTTTTTGTTAAGCTTATAAGTCTCAGGCTTTTTACACTAAAGCTTCTTTAAGCCTTATGTGGGCTATAGATAGTAAAAAAGTTGAAAAATTAGTCTCCACCATCACTAAGTACGATCCATTACGATTAAATGAGAACGATCATTTTTCGTCACTATGATCACATTTTCTATATTTTGACTATCAATGCATAAAAGTGTTCTGATTTAGGGATACAATTTTATTTAAGTACCTGAAATGGGAGATTTTTTAAATTTCTATTCTCACTCCTGCAAGGATTATGCCTGCGTTGACTGAATATGTTAAATCGAAGATTAAAAAGACACAAAAACGCTAACTCCTGCAAGGATTATGTCTGCGTTGACTGAATATTTTATATACATTTTGTGTTTCTAACTTTAATTAAGACTTAAGTATAAAAGTACTTCGATGTATCAAGGACGATATCGAGAGAATATTGCTGAAGTTCTGGGTTGAGTGGGATGAGGACAAAAATGTAAATTACCAAACTTTCCTTAGAAGACAGCTGTTTATAATAAGTGTTGGATGATGGTAGCAAGGAGGGTTTATGATGCTCGTTTGCCCTAGTTTTCAAGTCCTATCTGAGTATCTAATGAAATTTTGTAGAGGAACATTTATGTTCTTAAATATTAATGCCTAGGAAATCTTTCGCTTGTACTTTATTAATCTTATTTTATATGATTATAAAGTACCTATAAGAAAAATATGTATCAGATAAATATACTGTTATTAATGGACGCATATTGAATTTGATAACAAATTCATGTCAATCTTTTCTAACATACAATAACGCCACACTCATTGAGCAGCGACATGTTTGTTTTCTTTTACAATGGTATAAGTCGATGTATTTCTGGCGATGATAATTATTTGGGTCAGGATCGTCTGCGGTGGTCCTTGTATATATCGCCGCAATCTCGTTGTCATCGGCACTCATCAGCTTACGTGCAGTCACCAACACATCAAACATGTTGCATGGACTCTTTATGTCATAGTAATAATAGCCAAAACCCAGTGAATTTGGGTATGTTGATGTGTTGCTGACTGTATGCGGGGACGTGTGAAAATCACGTAGAATAATGAGCCGGACGCGACGCCCCGTCAACAACGTAAAATCATTTTCGTTCTAGCCCAATTTGTACCCAACAGATATTGGATTTAGTTACCCATTATGTTTCTTAAGGTCAAAAATACGTCATAAATTATATGTAGATGTAGATACAATGTTCGTCAATTACCTTAACAAATTAAAAAGTCAACACGGAAAAGTTAATTTAAAGATAATAAAAATACAAACGAAGGTTAAGTGTACTTTATCCCGACGGGGTTGTTATTTAATTATCTTTTTTTATACAGATTTTTGATTTGCCATTGTTTAATTTTTAAGGCCTACCTATTTTTATTGTAGACGTCAATTCGATTACATTCGTAATTTTCGGTGCGGCTTCCCTTTTCATTAGTCACAGTAAAATCAGACTGCTTTGCTCTCTTTTTGCATACATACATACATATAGTCACGTCTATATCCCTTACGGGGTAGACAGAGCCAATAGTCCCGAAAAGACTAAATGGCCACGTTTAGCTGCTTGGCTTAATGATGGAATTGAGATCCAAATAGTGACAGGTTGCTAGCCCATTGCCAAAAAAAGGATCGCAATTTTATAAACCTATCCCTTAGTCGCCTTTTACGACATCCATGGGAAAGACATGGAGTGGTCTTATTCTTTTTTGTATTTGTGCCGGGAACCACATTTGATTTTGAATCAATTTATTTTTAAATAAATGTAATTAAAGGCTTCGGTTGCGCTGTAAGACGAGATCGATACACTGATCTAAGATTGGAATCTAGATATCCGTTATGTAATGGCATTCACTTTTATATTGACTAGGCAAAATAATATATTTATGTAATGCAACCGGGACTAAATGCCAGGAGCAAGAAGGCAATAGAAAATATTCAGCTACTTTTGATTTTTGAAGTAAAATATTGCTGTGTAGTTTTTTAATGATAAGTTGAGTTTGCTTTAGGTATAGATTTCAAATAAAACATATGTATGTTGTCGAAATATATATTATATTTCTCAACTAGATTCAAATATTCTTCATGGTTTGAAAGTTTAAATCGCTTCATTCCTTCCCAAGCCTAAGTAATGAAAATGTAAATAGGGTCACCCCAGGATTTGCGAAGATTTTCTCTACGAATGATAAGATAGCAGTTTAAGCTAATTACATAACTTCTGAATTTAATTGGATCCGTATTGATGGCTTGAAATTACCAACCTTCTTTTAGAAACTTTAAATACCCATATTTATTTTATTTTATAGTAGTAGTTGCCCGCAACTCCGTTTGCGTGTTATTGGAAAAACGAAAGTTAAGGTTATCAAAAAATATCGAAATTGGGTATCATAGAATATAATTTGGATTAACAAAACATACTTTATGTCCCGAAATTCTCACGACAGCGGAGCCAAGGCGCATATATTTAATAATCTGTACTAATAGAACATAGAGAAAAAAGATTCGAATTTTTGTTTGTAACGAATAAACTCAAAAATTAATAGACCGATATATCATCACGTAGAACAACTTTTGTAAAGACGTTATTTCCGTGCATACTACAGAGTGATTTCAGTGAGTCAGTCTCACGCGCTAACCACTGGACCATCGGGGCCGTTGCGATGGTGTCGAAATTAAAGTAGACTACATACATATGGTCACGTCTATATCCCTTGCGGGGTAGACAGATACAACAGGCTTGAAAAGACTGAATGACCACGTTTAGCTATTTGGCTTAATGATAGAATTGAGATTCAAAAAGAGATAGGTTGTTCGCCCATCGCCTAAAAAAAGAATCCCAAGTTTGTAAGCCTATCCTTTAGTCGCCTTTCACTTATATTTATATGTTATAGGCATAATGCTGTCGTAAAATGATAAATGACTTTGAATTTTAAATTTCGTTACTTATTTGCAGGCAAACTTATGCCATGAGTTTATTCAAATGTCGATAACTTTTTTTTTAGTGAACCTATTTTGATAATACAAATTTTAGATGTTTTCTGAGTTAAAACAAAGCAACTGGTGAAAGTTTTAAGTAAATCGGTTCAGTACTTTCGGAGATAATCGTGATCATACATACAGATAGACAAACAGACAGACAGACAAGACATTAAAAAAATATATTTTTGCTTTCTATTATTCATTCTAAGTGTCCCTCTATCCATTTCAGTCAAAAATACTAAATGTACAGACAAAATATTTTTACTGTTTTATTATATGTATAGATGAAGAGGTAAAGTTTGTAACTTTAATTGTTTGTTTGTAAAGGTTTATCTTCGGAAATACTGAACCGATTAAATTATCCTAAAAATGTTGGTAGGTACATTTTTTTGCATGTGTATGGTCTTCCGGGGAAACTGTAGCTAGTATAAGACGAATAAAATGAATAACTATTAAATAAATATACTGAGTCGGTTGTCAATTTTGAGTAACTAAGAATGTAGATTCAAATAATTAGGTGTTCTGCATTGTACATTCAGCCATTGAACATTAAAATGACGTACACTGACAAATATAGAGCGATGATGAAATAACTTCTGTATTTTCAGTTCAACGGGCACACATGACATGTTAAAGAGCATTCAAATATATATTATAAAACTGAAAGTCTGCCTGTCTGGCTTTTATGCTTTTACTGGTAACCATTTAATCGATAAAGATGAACATTTATTTGTTTATATATTATTTATTCCAGGTCAATCAAAGGCAATTTTTATATAATATACGTTTAACCCCAGACAATTTTTTTTTTTTTGAGCGGTTCAATACAATTAGTAAGTATTATACCTAGTTATTTTTAACCCCTCATACTGTAGAACGGAAGGCGGCCAGATATGCCAGATAAAACCGCAGGCAGTTTTACAATTTAATTATAGTTGGTATTGACTATCTCAGGTTAGTAATTCTTGTGCTTTTTTTGGGTCTTTCGGGTATTTTATATTAATAAAGTACTGGAATACTGAAAGTTTCATTATGTAAGTAGTAATTATCATTCTAGAACATGTTTCAGTTAAGGTATCATTACAGAGGATCTTGGAATGGCTGTAAAATGTGGTCCAAGAAGAAAGGCCAAGTGGTTACTGTGATGTAAGTAACAGCTGTTTCAAATATAAGAACATTTTAACTGAAATATGTACACGTTCCCTGAATTCATGTGCAATTAATTATCGGGATGGTTTCCCTCATCGTATCACCAACGATAATTGTGTAACTTATGTACTTACATAACTCACAAAATCCATTAAAAGTAATTGGCACTTAAATGGCGGCCGGCACTGGGGTTCGAACCAAAATCAAATATGAGCCAGTAACGTCAAACATAGGTGTATTTTTTTATAATATTATATTGATCAATAAAAAATTAATTGTAATTGAACAGGTGACGCGGTTGTGGAATCGTGCAAAATATAGGTTATCCAATGAATCATACGCAATGAAGTTCTGTTCACGTGATTATCCAACATCCCTTGGGAACCGGCTGAACTCGCGATCGGGGCGCTGTCATTGTTTACAGGATTTCATGTCATGGGGTATCCATGTGGATTGTCCGGAAAACGAAACAAATGAATGTCGCATTCTATTGTTAAAATTAGAACTCGGGACTGGAACAATGATAAGCGTTGTGAGGGATTTTGAATAAATTTCGCGTTAAAATATGCGTATTTTTGTATAGATACAAAAGGTTTTTTTTAATTTTATTTTCTAATATTATGATAAAGACATGATGGACTTGCTACGAAAAAATTATTTTTAAACAAATAATATTGAAAGAATAAAAAAGGTAATGGGAACCCTAGTCCCGGCACCGATATGCTCACCGAAACCGTGCTACTTTACTATTCGTCGAACAAGGTAAAAGCGCTAATCATTTCACCTTTTGTAGTCAGTGAAGTTAATTAATTGCGCCATTTTTCATGGGTTATGCCGCATTCTTACTTAGTTAGATTTATTTAAAGAGTTGGATGAACTTTATATTTCTTTTCTTTATAAATGAAAATATGATCACAAAGAAGTAAACTTTCGTTAACACAAAGGTGAAATGGTGAAAATATGTAAGTATTTAAGTTTAACCATTTGTAAACAACTTAGTCAATCGGGGCCTGTTGCCTATTGCACACAATCTTACGACTGACATAAGATTTAAAGAAATAAATTAGCCTTGTTTTAATAAAATGGATTCATAATAAGTATTATATTAAATTGAGATAGCTACTTATTATTTTTGGAATATTTTCCCTCACCGGTATATATTTATTTTGGGGAGGAGAATTGAATAATGACGACGTTATCTCATGAAAAATATCGAAGAAATAAAGCAGGATATGTTATGATTAGAAAAAAACTAACATGGCTATTTTATTTTTAAATTTGGATCTATATTGTAACTATTACCCAAGACTGCCATCGAACTAAAATTTAATTTGAACGGATTTTTAACAATAAAATAAAATAAATAAATGTTTGAAATCTTTAGTATATGATAGATAATGAATACAAACTTATCAAGTCTTTATCTCATGGGGTAGGCTCGAAAGCCATGTTTAGCTGAATTATCGGCTAAAACAAGAGTCCCATGTTTATAACCCTTTTCATTTAATGAATTCAGTATTTTAAGGAAAATAATCTAGCACTAGATGAATGCGGCTACTCCTTAATTATTGAGACATAATAATAGGAAGTAAAAAAATTCAGAGTCTAAAGCGAAATATGTGTATCCTGTTGAACTCTTAATTACAAAGAATAATGCTATTTGATTCAAACCAGGCATCGAATTTAGTGTCCCAACCAAATATGAGTCAGTTTTATCAAGAATAGCACCCATTATACCCATTATATCATTTCGTACGTTGAGAAAAAGAAAACCATTTTGCACGTGATTACTCAAGCTTACAGAAATAAGGCCCATCTTCCACAGGCAGACAAGTGTATTTAACAAGACTTGTACCAAACTAATTACAAGTTGGGCAAGTATACGAAATGGACATTGACAATGATCTTAATTATAGAGTTCTTAGTGAAACTTAGTAAAAGTTCGTTACTCTCAATAATTCTAATGGTATTTTATTTAAGACACGCCAAATATTCACAGATTTCACTTTAACATCCATTATTATTATTCGATGTAGAGATCTTCGTAGAGACGGCGTTCTTTTGTAAAATTTATATTTGAATCTTATTCGTCTCAAATTTACCTTTCTTGTCTATAATGAAATTAAGTGACCACCGTCCTTCAAAAAACTTTATACTTTCTTCTTCAAATGTACATACATACAATCACGTCTTTATAGCCGGGTTCTCTGTCTACAGACAGACAGACAGGTTAGACAGAGCCAACAGTCTTGGAAATACTGAAAGAACATGTTTAGCTGTGTGATGGAATTGAGATTCAACTAGCGACAGGTTGCTAGCCCATCACCTACAAGAAGAATCCTTAGCTTATCAGCCTTTTCCGTTACTTTTAAATTATACTTTCATCATTTACAAATTAGTTATTACTATTACTGAAAAGTGAAATATTAGTAAATAAAGTTGGGTTATATAGAAAAATTTGTATGAAATACAGGAAAGTGGGTGGACTGTATATTACCTTAAAGATAAAATGTGTTGGAGTTTTTTTTGTAATTAAAACAGAAAGTCGAGAATTGTTGTTGGTTGTTGCGAGATCGCAGTTTTAGTTGTAAGTGGTCATGTTGTAAATAGTTTTCACACGTTCATGACGTTTAAGGTCAAAAGTTTATAACGTACCAACATTAAAACATGGATGATCGCCAATCGACCAATTAACCGAGTCAACAGATGCCGCAGTTAATTAGAATCAATATGCTTGCGTCCATGTTATTATTCCTGTCAATGCTGTGAGTATATTATCCTTCGCAATGAATTAAGTAATCAGTGGAGAAAATTGAAAAGCTTAAATTGATTTTAAGTATTTTTGTTATGAAAGACACACATTTTTATTTGTATTCATTCTAATAATAGGTATGAAAATAATTAAGGTTTGGCGTCTTGCCACGATCTATTGAGTTACAAGGGAAACCACGAATAGCAAGAAATGAAGTTAAAAACGCAATAGATGTGTTAGTGGGGAAAACAATCAAAGGCATTAGAACGAATTCGATTGAATGCGTCGGTTTGATACTTAAAAGACATTACCTCAACCGCATCACAATAACTTTGATTTTGAATTTCAGTTACCAATCAAGAAGAACATTTGAAATTCAAGGGTTTATTAAATAAATTTGATTTAAAACGTTTGCGTTGCATTATACTATTTCAAAATAATACAGGTATTAAACGCGCACGTATCGTACCGTACTACGTTTTATTTTGGATGTTTCGAATCAAGTTACGTTGTTACCGAGTCACAAGGATCATTGTGACATGATTATTAAATAAACATACATAAATATAATCACGTCTATATCCCTTGCGGGGTAAACAGGTCAAACAGACTTGAAAAGACTGATAGGCCACGTTCAGCTGTTTGGCTTAATGATAGAATTGAGATTTAAATAGTGGTAGCTAGCCCATCGTCTAAAAGAAGTATCCCAAATTTATAAGCCTATCCCTTAGTCCCCTTTTACGACATCCATGAGAACGAGATGGAGTGGTCCTTTTATTTTTTATTGATACCGGGAACTACACGGCACCAAATAAACATACAGTTTAATAATAACACAATCTTCATATTGCAGAATAAGGGATCTTTAAGTTTCCTCCGTTTATCTTACACTCAGAAGTTATTCCAAGAAATATAAATAATTAAATTTGATTCACCCTCGTGCATTAGATACATACATTTAACAATGAAGATTAAAAAATAATAACTTATTTTCAATTGTATCACATGTATTGATGAGACTGTATTGGTAATGTCAATGTTCAAGTCATCAATTGTGAATTTGCTTATTCTATTAAAATCTTTACGAACGAGGTTTTATGGAACCGTAAGACGTGATTTTGCAAAAGTAAGCACACTTTATTGAGTTAACTGAAGAACTCAAAAGAAAATACGTGAGCGTATCAAGGTGATTCAATTATATCTTTCTACTTTGCTTCATTTTATTGGAAATAATACTTAAATACGAATTGATGTCAATTGATAATTTTCAAAATGTCTCTAGAATGAATAAATCAGGGTGAACCACTGTCTGCAGTTTAATTTGTTCCGTGTCACGTTCGCTATCGAGTAACTTCACTTTAGAACTTCCCTCTAATAAGTGCACCGGACTTGTTCTTTTTCCGATTCAATTTGAACACTAAGTCAGATGCAGTTTCCGATGCAGTCATATTTTCTAACACTGGTTAAAACAAGGCAGCATACATTTAAAAATTCTTTAATAAAAAGGACTTATTTCTTCTAATATTTATTTATTATAATATTATTTCCTAAGTTACGTAAAATCTTCATTTTTCTGCTTTTGTACAATCTTACTACTTATATAATCTTAACTTTTGTGCGCATCTACATAATTTTCTGAAATATGTCTTGCATATATCGCAAATTAGTTTTTTTTTACCGTACTTACAAGAAATCTTGAGAATGAAGAGTCCGGGTCGAACTCGCAGTGGTTATTTATAACACGATATCATGAGGTTGGTATATATAGGGTGTCTTCAGTAACTCGCGTTACATATTAAAACATACTTGGTATCTGACTGACAGAAAAAAGGGGGGTAAAATTTCACCTCATAATCCAACAAAAATAAGAAGTGTGGGAATATATGCGGGTAGCGCACATTCAAACGACGAGACGACAGCGTTAAATATGTTAAGTGATATACCAGACCATGATAATGACCTGTATAATAAAATGAAATTTCTATGAACCTATACAGAAATAGTTAAATCTGGAAAGTAAAACTTGCTTCTGAGATTTATTGTAGGGACGACACTAAACAACATGCAGTAATTGAGAGGCCGTCAATCACTCTAAGACATTAATTGCAGATGGTGAGAACCACGTGTAAAATTGTTTTTGTAGTAATAATATC
This sequence comes from Amyelois transitella, assembly GCF_032362555.1. Lineage (NCBI taxonomy): Eukaryota > Metazoa > Arthropoda > Insecta > Lepidoptera > Pyralidae > Amyelois > Amyelois transitella. The sequence continues at coordinate 5,414,923 of NC_083509.1, forward strand.
ACTCACCTCTTAATTTATTGCATTTTTAAGTAAGGGACAGGAGACAATAATATAATGTATTAAAAATTATCTAAATAAGTAACTTTGATCTTATAACATAATGTGACGACTTGTGGTTTTTGTAAGAAGTAAGCATTTTTTAGTTATAATTATCTAATCAAATTAGATGAATTATTGTTGAGATAAATTTTACAAATTAAGGCTTGAGCATACTGATTGGTCTACTGGGAAAAGGAGGTGTAGCAGCAATAAGATCTAGATAGAAACTCAGATCTAGATTAGACGATCCATCCGTGCGCGCTAATTTACCGGTTAATTGCGTTAGGTCGCTGGAAAAAGTTAAGCTCATTTGTACGACATGAAAGCCGTGACAGGAAAAAGGACGGATACATAGATAAGGAATTCCGTTTTATTTCTTCTAATTCTTATTTAGTTGAAATCACACGTTTTGGGAAACCTATTTTTAATTGGGCTGAATATTTGAAGTTTTTTAAGAAAATTTATTAGTGTATCTTGTATAAGAATAAAAATATACTACAAGGAGAGTTTGTAAAATCGAATATTATTAAAGAATATTCTTTAAAGATTTCAAACTACGAACGGCAAAGGGTAACAAAAGTTAAAATTTATATTGTGAAACAAATCCTCCTCCTTCGAATAAATCTTTAGAGAATTGCCTGAACATTTTGATAAATGGAATTGTGCATTTTTTTCAAATAAAATTTAAATCGTATAATAATAAATTCTCAAAAGGTTACGGGATTTATTTCGTTACATGGAGAAATGCTGCACAAATTGATTATATCGAGATTAATCGCTATTTTGGGCACGTTTTTATGATGAATGTACGTGGGAGAGGAACAAAATGAATCCAGATGCTTGTTGGATAATGAGTTTACGATAATGACTTTGTGAGGGCGAACATAATAGCCAAGTACGCAGTCAGCTGACATATATATTAGGCAATTTTTCAAAATTATGATATACAAAATTCTGTTCATTAGATGAATGAAAAAGAAGAAATACTTAATATTTGCATATTAATTATATAAGCTAACTAGTTATTATATTAGCAACTAGTTATTTTTTTTTTGGAACACTTGAAATTAATTTTTAATTAAAAGGGGTTTTAGTTTGTGAGATCAAAATATAACTTTTATATTGTCGACCTAACTATGTTGAGTTAAAAACTTCTTATACGAAACAAATATTTTTGTTTGTGCCAAAATTCCGAAATTAGGGCCCTAACGCACTAGCGGTTGGCCGCTAGGCGGTTAGACTCGAGCGGTCCAACCGCTTAACGCGGTTTCTTCGCGGTTGGCCGCCATAGCGGTCAGCCGCGATGAAACCGCGTTAAGCGGTTGGACCGCTCGAAGGCGCGTGGCCCATAAATAAAATGGACGCCGTCGAGATAGCTTGTGTTATTTATTTTTACTCCCGAAAACAACGAAAGAAATATAAAAAAAGATACTGGATTCATCCTTTACTAGAAACACGCAACGAATTCGGCCAGTTCGCAAGTTGTTTTCAAGAACTGAAGAAGCACCAAGATAAATTTTTCGGCTATGTTAGAATGAGTGTTTCGTCATTTGAAGAACTACTAACAGTTTTATATGACACCATCAAAGGACAAGATACTAAATTTCGTGATTGTATCCAACCCGAAGAGAAATTAGTAATAACATTAAGGTAAGTATGATAAAAATAAAAAAAGTTTTAGTAGTTATTATGTTTTAATTTTAATCGCAATGTGGGTTTATAATTGAATAAAAAAAGTAGTAAACTATAACTATTACTGAGAATTATTATCATTAAAAAGATCTAGATAATCAGATTCTTGAGATATCTGTGAATATGTTGATTCAGGAGACATTACAGATTGTTCTTGATTACATGTTCCACGGTGTGTAGGTGGAACTGAGGGCGGTGGTGGTGGGTTATTATTTCTAGCAAATGATGGTGTCTGATATCCTTGGGATGGCCCTTGGTTGTAGAATGGTCGTACGTAATCCCAAGTAGAGTTACAGTAGTTGTATCCAGACGTTTGGGCTTCAGTAATGACTTGCATTATTTGAGATTTTGTACGTAGGCGTATATGTTCAGGCACTTTTTTTATTTCACTAACCAACGACAAAAAGAAAAGTCTATCTTCATCTTCTTCCGCCTTTTTCAACTCTACATTCTTATTTAAGACGTTAATCAATTCAACTCCTATATCATCTTCTTTATTTTTCTTTTTTTTTCGTTTTGGCGGTGGTACTACGACTGGGTCAGCTACGTTTTCTGTTTCATTTCTTTCATTTTCTTGCCTTTGCATGCTTGAATCAGTTTCATTGATAGATACTGTGTCCTTCAAAAACATTAAATTATTGTAAAATATGTATTGAGTCTTTTTCTTAGCCGCTGACCCACTCCTGGTAACATTGTCCTTTAGAGCTTTCACGAAATTATCCCTAATGTTCTTCCATTTCTTTTGTAATTCTTTTCCTAGAACAATACAACAAACAAGTTAATGATTTAGTCATAAAGTAATAGATTTGTTGTAATTCGTGTGACATGTGCAATAAAGAATATACATAGGTCATTGAATTCAATAAAACATGTAATAATAATAAAATGTTTGTTTCAGATATTTTGCAACAGGTTGTACATTCACGGAACTACATTATACATTCAAAATTGGAGTAAGCACTGTAGCAGAAATCGTACGAGAAGTTTGTTTTGCAATTTGGTTTTGTCTGAAAGATATTTGTTTGCCTGAACCAAACAAAGACGCTTGGAAAAAAATTGCCAATGATTTTTTTCAAAGAGCAAATTTTCCTAACTGCTTAGGTGCTGTTGACGGCAAGCACATACGATGCATTGCACCTAATAACAGTGGCTCGATGTGTTTTAATTATAAAAGTTTTTTCTCTTTGGTTTTATTAGCAATATGCGACAGTAATTATAAATTTGTTATGGTTGATATTGGAGCTTTTGGTAAATTCAGTGACTCGTCAATATTTCAAAATTCGGTTTTCTATGAAAAAATGCAAAAAAACCAATTGGATATTCCAGAGCCACAACCGATTTCACAAAGCAGCGAGACATGTATCCCATACGTATTTGTAGGCGACGAGGCATTTGCGTTATCTACGAATTTAATGCGCCCATACGCAAAAAAAGATTTGGATGAAACCAAAAGAACGTTCAATTACAGGCTTTCTAGAGCAAGAAGATATGTAGAATGCAGTTTTGGAATTTATGCAAACAAGTGGCGTATATTTCATAGACCTCTAAATGTTCAATTCACTCTAGCAAAAGATATCATAAAAGCTACTTGTGTCTTACATAATTTTGTAAGAGATCGAGATGGCTATTGTTTCGACGACTCACTCAGTTGCCCTTTGCCAGAAAATGTAACACAGGAAGGGTTAAGAAGGAACAATAAAACTGCGTTGAGATACAGAGAATTGTTTGCCGAATATTTTATGACTGATGGGAAATTAGAATGGCAAAGAAATATGATTTAACTGAAAATAGACCTATTTATTATGTTCTAAGATGTTTAAAGTATGTTTAGTTTCGTTTAAAAATATGTAACAATAATAATAAATACTTACCAAGACTTTTTTTTGCCTCTGTTGTCATCTCTTCTTTTCCAAAAATATCTACTAATTCTTCCCACTGTTTCCGTTTTAAATCTCTATTCTTATAAACTGCTCCTTCACAATTCCAAATAGCTTCTCGTTGTTGAATTTCAACAATGAATTTCTCTGTGTCGAAGTTCATGGCTGCGCAAAGGCTGTTCTTTTGCATATATGTATATGGAAATGGCACCTTATGCCATTTCCATATACATATATTCTTTAGTTTGGCTGGTCTATAAAAGTTCATAATTTTGTGTCTAAAATTGTATCGTATGTTACCTCGTTATAGATATTCTAGCAAAAACCTAAACTTTTTTTAAAATCTGTCCGTTTCGGTGATTAGCGTGTACATAGTGATAACTGAAGTTAAATTCTGCCGTAACTTTATTTTGACAACAGTTTAAATTAGTGACCCTCGGTTCCATGTAATGGAAATTAATGCCGGTTATAAAATTTGGGGCATCAAAAACCTCAAAGCAATAAATAAACTTTACGGACTGCTGAAATGAAAGCGTTATCTTCCGTGCTCGGAAGTGAGCACCTAGCTTTACAATTTTTACAGCAATTTCTATAAAGCTTTTTATTTAAATTTTTAGATTGCGAGAGCCATTTTTTTGAAGTTTTTATAGCTGATTAAATAAAGGACTATTTTGCCTGGATCTTGAATTGATCTTGTTTATTTGTACATACATAAATATGGTCACGTCTATATCCCTTGCGGGGCAGACAGAGCCAAAAGTCTTGAAAAGACTGAATGGCCACGTTCAGCTATTTGGCTTAATGATAGAATTGAGATTCAAATAGTGACAGGTTGCTAGCCCATCGCCTAAAAAAGAATCCCAAGTTTATAAGCCTATCCCTTGCCTTTTACGACATCCATGGGAAAGAGATGGAGTGGTCCTATTCTTTTTTTGTATTGGTGCTGGGAACCACACGGCACAATTATTTGTTGTATTTATAAAAATATTGTTGATTGATTTTATATCCCATAATATCTACTTGAGCTTACTTTGGAACTATTTCTATCTGTTATTTCTCTTGTAAGTATATTTATTTATAAAACGTGGAGTTTTATCAAAAAAGGTCAAATTGAAGACGACTTCTGGAGTCTATATAAAATAACAGTTTTTCGTATAACATCTATATCGGTAATTACTGTCTGACAATAGAAGGGTAGCTATCTTTATCTGACCTACCAATTTTAGCTAACAATAGGATTATATGTAGAGCAGCCGGCCCCTAATAATTTACCTGGTGCGGTGTCGCTGAAAGCTATACTGTAAATCACAGGAGGGTTGGATCTAGAGACATAGTTCTAGCTAGATAACGCAAATTTATCAATCTGTATGAAAGCTACAGCTTTGAGATATCAACAGGGCTTTACCTTTAGTAGTCCAAGTACATTTTCCCGGGATTTAGCTAGATCTATGTCTATGGCTGGAAAACTTACTTTGCAATGCTAGTATAGTGCTCCGGGTGATTGTGACATAAAGACCTGAACGGCATGTTCATCCTTGGCAGAGTTTGCTACGAGTATGATTTTAACCGACCGCTATTTCGTCCCAAATGCGACGTTTTAACGAGCGCCTTTTTATGTGTTTACACTTAGAATTTTACTGAACTCTGTCGGTGTTATCCTGAATTCAAATAGAGTGATCTCGTAGTTGAGTCGCTGTTTTACTGAAGATTTGTATTGCTTGGTAATATTAAGGTAGTACTGGTAAATAAGTATTACAACTAAATTACGTTTCACGAGTACATAAAAATACAATCTGACGCCAATCCATCCGATATCTCCGATAAATAATAAATATTGTAGGAAAAATCCCACTCAATAGACATGGCCACAAAGTGAGTTTCCGTGTTGGGTTAAAAACTTAACTATTTAATTTTATACAAAATAAAAACATAACTCGAAACTTTGCGGTAAGAACATAAGGTTAATTAGGAACACTACTGCATCGCATAGGCTGTTCCATACAAAAGAATTAATGTCTGTTGTTTGGCTGAAATTGCATAATTATAACTCAAATTTCATTGTGGATGACATTCAGTTATAGCCAAAATAATTAATTTTCAGATACGCTATAACCGTAGTATACGCGTAGATAGGATATTATTAAATGACCCGAATTGATAAATGAATCAGGTACATATCAATAAACGGGGGATTAGTATCGCTCTACCAATTGTTTAAATTTACAGTATGTATAGTTTGGAAAGGACGTATGTATTTATTTTCAATCATAAATTATGGCAAAAGATATGATTAAGTTTGGCAAATGACAATTACTATATTTGAATAAGTACAAAAAGTCATGTCAAAAATTCAGAAAATTCCAGGTCTGAGTAAGTTTTGTTGAGTGAGTAATTACTGGTACAAGCACGTTTGCCTGACCCTTTCGTCGAATGTAGTCCTTTTGATCCCTGCGGTTTATGACTCTCCTGATCCCAGAAAATCTTGAAATTCTTTTTTCATTGTTAGGACGAGTAAGCTCTTAAAACATATACTCGTAGGTAATGTAGGTATGCGGCAGTGAGGTGAATTATTGCCTGCGCGTGATAGATCATGAAGAAAACCAGGTTGGCTTATTAAGGATTTTGATAAATTGAAGTTTACATTTAGGTAAGTCTATTAATCTAGATAAGGTACTGAATTAAGTGTATCAGCTTATACGTTATAGTAAAAAAATTAAAGGTAATTTATACTGAGATACTTCAAACGTTTTGTTTTTCAAGGGTGTACTCTGCTTTGTGAACCGCAATTATAGAGATGGTATATGACTCCTCAGGTTTCCTGAGTATCTTGTACAAAAGCCATCATCTTTGAAGGCCACGCGATTGATCGGCGAAGTAAAGATAATGAGATTTGTTACAATTTGGATGTTGACATCCATCCACTTTATGATATAACATGTCACAACTTCAGTAAGGTACGAGTATTTGTTATAGTTTATGAAGACAGTGTGGTGGGTCGTTAAAATTTAAATGATGAATTATTTTTAGTCAATGTTTGTCCATCTAAATGGATAAACAGAAATAAGTTCATTTTCAGGATAGGTTACATGTATGAGGTTGGGAGTACTAGCAATGAAACGAGGCGAATGCTGAATGAATACTGGTTTATTAGACAATAAGATGAGTAATATATAACATACATTTGACATACACTTACATACTATAGCCACGGATATAGCTACACTACACCTCCCATGGCGAAGTAAAAAAAAATTATTACTTATAACATTTTTTTTTTTTTCTTATTACTACTTGTTATATTTATTGCTTATATCTGTACTAATCGCAATACAACTACAAGTTACACTTACAAGATTAAGTTTATTATAAGGAATACGATATACGTACATAGATGATATACATTTTTATAATTGCAATACGAGATAACATACTTACATTACATAAATGATCTTTGAATAGCTAAACATTTGTTTACATTACAATATTTATTTTAACTATAAAATGGCTTTGTTCTATTCTTATGTACTAAATCTATTTTCCCATTAATTTCTATTTCAACATTTGGCGATAAATCTCTTAAAACTCTAAAAGGGCCTAAATAAAGATTTGAAAGCTTATTGCCTGTTTCATTTTTGATCAAAAGTTGATCACCCGCTTTGTATCGAATTGGATTTACGTACCTATCGTATCTGTTTTTTCTTACATATTTATCGTTTATTAGATTTTTACGCGCCTGAGTCTGTGAGACTTGCAACCGATACTTAAGTTCAAGAGGGTAGTTGTCGTAATTATACAGAGGGTCTACGAGGGTTGTAAGATTATTTGGTAGACTGCATTTTTTCCCATATACTAATTCATAGGGTGTAAATTTAGTAGACGAATGAACCGATGTATTGTATGCAAAGCACCAGAAGGGCAACCAGGTACTCCACGTTTCTGGTTTTTCGTCACATTGGATACGTAAGTATGCTGCTAAACTCTTATGAGTATTTTCCAGAGCACCGATGCTTTGGTGATGGTAAGCTGTCGAATTTATTTTGTTAATCTTAAGTATATTGCATACCTGTTTCATAGTTTCTGCCAAGAACTCTGTCCCTCTATCTGATGATATCTCTCTTGGTATCCCATGCTGAAGTATGAAGTTGTTAACGAATGTACGTGCCACCTCTGTTGAAGTTTTATTTACAAGGGGATATGCGCACACGTATTTTGACAGTTCACATTGTAAGGTGAGTATATAAGTATAATTACAGTTATCCCTATCTAAAGGTCCTACTAGATCTAAAAATACCTTCTCAAAGGCTGTATGCGCAGTAGAGGTGATCGACATAGGCTCTTTTACCTGTACTGTATATTTTTGTATCTGGCATTTAGAACAACGCTTTACAAAATTTTTAACATCATTTTCTAGCCCTGGCCAGAAGTAATATTTTTTGATATTATTGAACATTCTTCTGATACCCGCGTGGCCACTCGTGGGTAAAAGATGAAAGTCATTGAGTATCACTTTTCTATCAAGTTTATTATCAATACGATCTACACCTTTTAAAACACATAATCTTAAGTTTCTCCAAGTTTTATCATTTTTTATCGCGCTTACTAGTTTTTCTATAAATACCTTTGTATTTTTATTTTTTAATAAGTATATTTCCTCTATATTTATTTTATTACAACATTCCCTCAGCTCTCTCGCAAATGCTTCTCGAGACAATTGTGATTGAGTAGCTGGGTTAATATACAATGTATTTTTATCTTTTACGTACGTAAATATATTATTTTCAAAGTCAACTTTATTTAATTTTAACTTTTCATATTCTGCCTTCTTTATAAATCTCAACTCAACTACTTCTTTTGGTATGATGTGAGTTTCCACGACCTTCGGCTGATCAGACCGGACGTCGGGGTTCTCACTATTGCTGATTTCCTGTAATTCATTCTTTCTTTCTTCCTTTCTTGCTTGAGCACGCGTCATCACACTTACACATTCATTCATCTCTTTCAATTCTTTTGATGACAACGAAAGCCGAGATAAGGCGTCTGCAGCCGCGTTATCTTTACCTTTGATGTAATCAATCTCGTAATCATACTCTTCTAGTACAAGTCTAAATTTTAGCAACCTACTCGAGGGATCTTTCATACTAAATAAGTATATTAACGGCTTATGATCCGTTTCAATTTTGAAATTGCGCCCGTACAAATATGGCCTAAAATGCTTTACCGCCCATACAATTGCAAGGAGCTCCTTCTCTATTGTAGGATAGTTCTTTTCGGCTTTGTTTAGGCTTCTACTAGCGTAGGCGACGGGGCGTCCGTCTGCATTAGATAATATTGCACCTATCGCATAGCCTGATGCATCAGTTTGTAATTTAAATTGATTTTTATCAGAGAAATTAGGATATTGAAGAACGGGTGGAGACATGATACATTTTCTCAATGTGTCAAATGCGATTTGACATTTTTCGTCCCAATTGAATTTTACATTTTTCCTACACAACAAGTTTAAATTATGAGCTTTTTCGGCAAATTTTGGAATGAATTTTCGGTAATAATTGGCAAATGCGACAAAGCGTTTTACCTCATCTGTGCTTTTGGGAATAGGGTAGTTTTTTATTATTTTATTTTTTTCTGGATCGGGTAACACTCCTTCACTTGATACTACGTGTCCTAAATATAGTAATTCCCTTTTTAAGAAATTACACTTGGATGGGTTTAATTTCAAGTTAACTTTTCGCAATCTTTCAAATATATCTATAAGGTTTTTATTATGATCTGATAAATTACGTCCCATAACTACAAGATCATCTTGGTATACTAAACACTTTTCATACGTTAGGCCTGACATTGCCATAGTCATAAGTCGCGAAAATGAGCCTGGGCTTGTTTTAAGGCCCATTGGCATTCGGGTCATTTGATATTGTCCTGATAGGAACCCAGTATACTTTCTACTATCTTTCTCTAATTCTGCATTATAAAATCCCTGATTTAAATCCAAATGACTAAAGTAAACACAGCCCGAAAGAGAATCCAATATTTCCGATATATTTGGTAAAGGAAACTTATCATCCTGAATTACATTGTTAAGCTTCCTATAGTCAATTACTAATCGCCATTTTTTCTCGTCTGTATTAGATTTTTTGGGTACGAGTAAAACTGGGCTCGACCATTCGCTGTTACACGGTTCAATAATTCCTTGATCGAGCATGTCTTGTATTTGTTTATTTACCTCTTGTTTCTGAGAATACGGGAGCCTGTAAGGCTTAGTGTACACTGGTTGAACGTTAGGTTTTAGTTGTATTGAGTGCTTGTAAATTGGCGTTGTTGTTAATTTATCGCCAGGTAAATAAAATATATCGCAATATTTCGCACATATGTTTTTTATAGTTGTTTCCTCTTCTTTATTGTGTCGTTTTAATTGTAATGCCGAAAATAGTTTTTTGACTCTATCAGAATTTACCATTGATTTCTCAAAATTTAAAATTTGATAATTTTCTACGCTTTCCAATTTTAGATTAAGTGTCTCTAATGTTAACTCGGATTCGGTAGTATTGAGAATGCGAACTGGAATTTTCCCGTTTAATGGTTTAACCAATGCGCTAGCTATGAAAACTCCTTCCGTCAGCTCCGATGCGCAAATAACCGACTGTTCCGTTATTGTTGTATTAACTAAATGTAGAGATTCAGACCTAGCTGGAATTGTAATATTTTTACTTTCAATAGTTAATGGTAAGGAAATCTTGACGTTATTATTCCATAATAATAAAGTTTTATTCTGCAAGTTTAAAATTGACTTATATTTATTCAGAAAGTCTTGACCAATTATTCCACTAGTCTTACAAGGTAAGGAATGAAAAACAAAAAACTTATGTTTCAGAATCTGGTTTCCAGAGTACAAATTTAGATAAACATATCCGATAGCATGGACTTTGCCACCCAAACCGTTGACTTCTATGTTCTCAATATGGAGTGGAATATTATGTTCATGAACATGTTTATATTTTATGGCTGAAATTGATGCACCCGTATCGATTAACCATGTGTAGGTATAGTTGCTTATAGATTTTAATGTTATGTTACATAGACCATTACATGATAAAATTGCGTTATTCACGAAAAAACTGATCTAAATTTTCATTTTCATTATCCTGCGTTTCTGTGAATGCATTGACATGTGCGCATTCCCTCTGACTTCTATGATTATTGAAGTTAGGCTTACCTCTGCCTCTATTGTTCGTACTGGCCGTACCACGCATGAAAGACTGCTGGGCCTGTCCTCTCCAACCTCGTCTTGCAGTCTGATGCTGGCCACGGTAAACAGCCCGTCCGCGACCTACTGCACCGTATGTTCCTCTATAACCTGTATACATAGACCTACCTCGGTAAGACTGGCCTCTATAACCTCTGGGTTTGTAGTTATAATATCCCCTTTGATTGTGGTGATTTATGTTGAATATCTCACCTGAAGTTGATGGAGCCGTAGTATCCTCATCCACTGCGGCCTGAACTGCATCTTTAAGTGACTCGTAGTTTCTCGCTGTTATCACTGTGCTGAGCCTACGATTTCTCAATCCGTCGGCGAAGCATTTAATGGCATATTTTTCGTTAATCGGTTTCAAAATCTTGTAATCTTCGTTTTTTCCTCCAGATTGAGTTATCGTAAGATCGACAAACATATCTGTTATTTCTTTCCCGTAGTCATTAATTGTTAAATTATTTTGGCGAAAATTTTGCAATTTACGTTGGATTGCTGCGCAAGATTTTCTAGGCAAGAGATGTAATTTCATATCACTTATCAGTTCTTCAATATTATTGTAATTGGGTGATAATTTAAGTTTCGCGGCCTGTGAAAGCCTACTCTTTAGGACAAATCTCATTAATTTATTTTTTGACTCTAAATCTAATTCTGCCTGATAGTATTCGATACCGTCAATTAATTGTTTAATATTTGTTTCGTCATCTGAAGAAACTGGCAATAAACTTAATGCTACTTTCAATTCAAATTTCGCCATGTTTGTCTCTTTATTCGAACACCCTTGACACAAATCTAGTATTTTTTCATATAATTTAATAAAATTTTCTTTAGTTTTTTCAATTAATACACTTTCTTCTAATGTTATTTCTTTAAGCTCGCATATAATTCCCACAACTTCGTTAAATTTTTGTACTAATTCATCTGCCTCGCTTAATTTCTTAACAACAGTATTTCCTACTCTTTTACTTGGGCCTATTTTTACTAAATATGTTTTTATTTCTACTAAACTGTTGTATAATGAAATCAACTCTTGCGCCATAACATAATTAGACATGGAAAATATTCAGAATTAAAAATAAAATTCTTAGTAAGTACATACCAGCCATCGATGTTTTTATATTACCGCTAGACCACTTAACTATCTTGCTAAAGTTCACTATTTGAGTTCAAAAGCTTTTCTTGCTCACTTCTTAAGGGATAACCGCAGTAAAGAGAGATCTACATAGTCTAAGGCCACAGGGGGGGGGTATAACACATCACTTAACTTTACGCTCACTCACTATTATTTATTTTAGAACACTTTCTATTAACACTGTAGAAATATAGATACGTCGGCGCTCGTATTACTTAATTCCATAGGCTCATATATTCTTTGATCATTTATGTAATTCTCTTTAATATAATATATTTTAGTAAACAATTTCAAACGTCTCCCTCTTTGTCTTCTCTTCGTCGACGCATAAGAAACGATCTACGCATGGCCTGTCTGGTTATTTCATTAGTAATCCATTTTTTGTGACATCTTTTATAAATTCTATACATTCCATACGTCAGGGCCACTGCTATCATAGTCGATAAAGCAATCAGAATTATATTCGTGGTGCTCACGTGAAACTTCAGCTGCTCTATATTAGCATTGTTGGTTCCTCCTGCAGCGTTCTGGGCCAAAACTATCTCCTCCTTGGTGTTTGTGGATCCCATATTTTATTATTAGTTGATAATTTGCACTGATTACGCCACTGAATGTAATAATGTACTGCCATTTCAACGAAAGAAAGATCAAGTTCGTATATCGTGACCGAGTCTATATATGGTTAAGGAATTTATAAACACTAACGCGCGGGAGGCTGGCTAGGGTCGCCATATGAGGTTGGGAGTACTAGCAATGAAACGAGGCGAATGCTGAATGAATACTGGTTTATTAGACAATAAGATGAGTAATATATAACATACATTTGACATACACTTACATACTATAGCCACGGATATAGCTACACTACACATGCGGTTAAACACAACTTATAATTTAAGTTACTATTGCGTCAAAACCGCAAGTGAATCGACCAAAATAAAAATGAGTTCCACATATAACAGATATTCCTGTACCAAACTTAGTGACTTCAGGACATAAGGTGTGTTGTTTCTGATCCAGCTCACGTTTACCTACAATGTTTCATCAGTATTATGTGTCGGGTACAATGTTTGCAGTATTTGCACAGAGGTTCGTGTCTTGAACTTTAATGTCTATGTTATAAGTATACTTGCTTTGAACTTCAATTTCCATATTAACATAATTACATAATCTTACAATCATATTTACACTTCATGACTGAGTGTGTAACGACTTTATGCTTCATCGACATCCTTCATTGAAATCCTTCATTGTTCTTATGTAAGTTCATTGGTTAAGATTACTATTGACTTGACCTGTCACCGCGACAACAGCGATTTGGTCTAGGTTCATCCGTGTTAGCCGTCCCCTTCCATCGTTTGAACGTCACTATTTGAATCTCGATCCCATCATATCATACAAGACTAAGAGGGCACGATTTTCAAGACTGTTAGCCCTGTCTACCCCGGGAGGGATATAGACGTTATTTTTCAATCAACGTAATCTACGTTACAAGAAGAAAGAAATAAGGTTTCCTGTTTCAGTAAAAGTAAAACTTTTACAGTAAATAAAAATGTACCATTTTAACCAGTATAAAAACCCTCGGGAAATAAAATAAACGAACCGTCGACGACCGTCATTCAGAGCGGGTGTCTGATAACCCAAATGGAGGTACAGCTTTTACGTTTCCTCTGATGTATTACTGAATCACTGTGTAAATTTGATTTATTGTGTTTTGAGTCCTTGATTGCTCCCCGGGGACTGATCAAATGCGATAAATTTATTTGACCAAAAAATGTGGCATAACGCATGATTTGACTCAGAGATTTAACAGAACAGATGCGATATTTGTGCGTCCTATTATAGACGCCATTATCGATCTCTATAAAGAACCTATTTTGCGATAGGTTTGTTTAATTTATTGTTTCGGTGCGGGGACGAAAGCGATAAATTAAATAAATAGTGTTATGACTCTGGCCTCTAATTCATTACCGAATTTCGCACACAACTTATAACTTAAGATTTATTTTTAGGTTTTTATTTTATTTTTAGACATTAAATGATATTAAATGTCTAATACTTTGCAGTTTTCAAAATAATCTTGGGTTTTCCATACGTATTAGTTACAATTCTTTTTTTTTTTAATGGCTATATTAACTATAAATTTATAAATAATTTTAAGATATTTTTATATTTTTAGGTAAACAGAAACAAAAGTTATGTTAATCTATCGCTGTTGTTAATTTAATATTTTATGTTGCTCACAGATTTTGCTCCAGTCGCGGTGACTGGTGATGTGTTGCTTTCATCGCCATTAAGAAGAATCATCAATCACCATTCCCAAGTCACGACAGAAAGCGCCACGATGTACGCGGAAACGAAGAGATAAGAAATATAAAAAAGATAAAAGCCCCACCATGTTTTCCTTGGCTGAGGGCTGTGGCTGTGTCAGCTTTCGCGGACGGAAAGCTAGGTCCTTGGGCGATGACTCGTCTTCTTGTCGGAGTTCAGAGATTGAACAGGAAGTCCCCAAGAAACTGGGCCGAAGAGTCCTCAATGGCGAATGCACCATCAAGGCTCTTGCGCCGTTTCTTAAGTTCTGGAGGAGAGATGACGTTAGCATGACGAAAGCAGAAAGAAGTAAGTTATAGAAGTTGATGTCATGTCCCTTATGTACCTAATTAGTTTCATAGTCAATGTTATTTCCCGGCAAAAGAAATGTTCTGCAAAGTTGAATAAACTTTCTTTCAACTGCTTTTGCGATATATACGTAAAGGGATTGACTCCCATTATAACTACCGCGAAAACATACGTATTCGTACTAAAATTTGGTTCCGATGTTAATCCATGAGTTGGGTACGAAAATTTAATTTTTGTAGCTTATTTGTTTATGGATATTATATTTTAAGGAAAGAGAAGCCCCAGGCAACATATATCGTTCTTGCAGATATAGTCAATGAAATTAATCCCAAGCCCCTTATATGTAAATGTGCTCCCTGAACGAGGAACTCAGCAAACCAATTTTCCTTATCTAAGGGACAGAATTGTGTTTCATAAAGGTAGATAATAACTGTTCAAGGTTAAGGAATGTAAATTGGATCTAACTCAGTCTTACGTTACCTACTTGAATAAACATAGAGCTCTGTCCCAAACCGGTAGACCACAGTAGGTAACAGTGATCGCATCGAAAGATCCTATTTAAATTGTCCATATATGTATCTACAAATTATTATTCTTTCATTCAAACCAAAACGATTAATAATGGTTGAGGTGTGTGGTGGGGTTTTTTTAAAGTTCCATATGTCTGAATGTATAGGTTTTCTCGCGATGTTTTACTTACCGTTAGACCCTCGGTTAGCATTTAAACTAATGTACATAACTAAGAAAAAAAGAGTTATTGATACCGTTGGCCACAAAAATGGATTGCAATTTCATATCGTAAACATATCTAAGTTGGTTTACTTTTCTGTGTGGTCCACTGTATGTACATGGCCGGGGTAGAATTTAAATCTTTGCGTTTTTGGGCATCACGTTTTTATTTATTGTCAACCACCGACGCTCCGCTCATAGATTATACTCTAGACATCCAATACGTAAAGAATATGAAAAAAGATACTACGTATAATGTACTATAGACAGAGCAGATTACTTATAAAGTTCAAATCTATTTAAAGTTACGGCGTATAGGAAGGGTTACTTGTTGATGAACTTTCACTAAAGCTGACGTGAACTGAGCGAGTAATGAAGTGTTCTTAAGTATTTCATGCTTCACATAGCTTGCACAGCTATTTAATCTGCTGTCGAAAATATCGGAATAACGAAAGGAAATATTTTCGTCGCTGTTTGTGTTAGTTACATGAATTATTACAAGTAAAAAATTATTCTCTTCCCGAGCAGATTGTAAAATGCAATCAAGGGATAAACTTGGGAGTCTTCTTTCAACGATAGGCTGGCAACCTGACACAATTTGTTTCTTAAAGACTAGGCTCCCTCCGAAAAATCTACAGCCAAGCCAGCTCTGTCCACCCCGCAAGGGATAAATACATGATAAAATGTACTTTTTTAAACCATCATTATTAGACGCAACAGTTTTCAATCACTTGCACATTAAAAAAAGAATATTCATGTCTCTGGAAACTTGAAAACCATTTACAGTGGTATGTGACGTTTATTACTCATTTATTGCTCCATCGACATTGCACTCCCCTTATTGGCTATTAACCTAGATACATTATTGTGTTGCCTGTCCTAGGCTTAAATTTGCATAGTTATAAAGTCATAGGTACACAAATTACCAAAGACTAGTTTCAACAGTGACCCTATTAAAATAAGTGCCGTGTAACTTAGAATAATCACAAACCGTATACACTACACAGTATTTGATATTATCATAATATACCACTTTCGTCCTTCTTGAACATGTTAAAATGCAAATGTTCTTGACTGCGTTAGACAAATTATATTTCTATGGAACTGGTAGTGAATCAAATAATATTCTTAAAGTTTATTATACTTAATTTCGCAAATGTCCCGTAATAATAAGAAATGCCCTTTTTTCTAATCAGTTTGAGGCTTGTTTTTATTATATTATTTAGCAAAGAGCGCACGCGGTTCCTCCCACGTATAATGAAAATGAACGATATCTCTCTTTTTCCGCAATCATTTCCAAAAATCCATTATTAGTAGGAATCTCCTGGTTAAAATCTACCTCCCTTACAAATTTTATCGTTATTTGCTTGGTACTTTTCTTTGAAACGTCGTGATTTGTGAGTGTTTTTGGCTTTTATATATAGATTTGCATTTGTACAGTATACACGCTTTCTATCTAGTGTAATCGAAAAGCGGTTATAAACGCGTGACTCTGAGTCCCGGCCTAATATCGGTGTGATTAACACCCATATAAGGCTGGGATTCAGATCACGTATAATATAGAGCAACTTCTATAAAAGCTTAAAATTCAGTTTAGTAAAAGGTTTGTTGAGAGTATATACTGTACATATAGATATGTACTGAATTCTTGAACTGAATTGACCATTGACAAGTACAGTACGTTATATGAAGGAAATCCTGATAAATACGCCTTTCACGTTCTACTTCCGGTGTCCTCGCTTCCACTTTTCTAAAAAGTTCTCAGCAAGTAATACAAAACGTGTTACGTATATCAATGAAATATTGCGAACGAAATAATCTAAAGTAATTTTATGTCGCTGAAACAGCAGATTTTTTCCGTGACAGACATTATATTTACACTGTACGACGACTCGCGTTGAAATAATCTATACTAATATTATAAAGCTGAAGAGTTTGTTTGTTTGTTTGTTGGTTGGTTTGTTTGTTTGTTTGAACGTGCTAATCTCACGAACTGCTGGTTCGAATTGAAAATTCTTTTTGTGTTGAATAGACCATTTATCGAGGAAGGTTATAGGCTATAAAACGTCACGCTGCAACTATTAGGAGCGAAGAAATAATGGAAAATGTGAAAAAAAAAACGGGGATAATTATTCAACCTTGAGGGCTTTAATTATGCCAAAAATAACTTTTCTATGCGGACGAAGTCGCGGGCACAGCTAGTATAGTATATGTATCAAGAAAAATCAAATAAATTCAGGTAGTTACAAGGTCAGTTTTATTGTGTATGATTTTTTTTTTGTTTGTAGGTGTAAATCGAACATTTTATCTTATTTTAATTATTATCGAAAAGCAAGAAACACATCTTAATAGCCAGAACAATGTTTTACGCTAGCGTTCCATGGAACTTGAAAAATAATGCTTTTCCATGACGATAGATACATAATATTTATTTGCTTATTGGTTTCCGGCAGAGTGGAAAAGGATCACCGCACATAACAATGTCGTAGACGACTGAGAGATTAAAGCAAACGAGAATCCCCTATTATGAGTTTCTTCTTTCTATAATATTAAGATAATATCTATAAAATTTGGGAAGCAAAGCAATATCTGAGGTCAAAATGTCGTAAATCTGAAGTGGAATAATAAACACACAGGACATATTATACAACTTTCCCGAATTTTCGACGTCCGATATTCGAATACTCAATTGGGAAGTTTGATTATTGTCTTCGAGAGTTATTCAGAATCCCAATATCGAAAAGTACTTATATGTATGTATTTTAGCATGTTTCCAGTTGCACTTTCAGCTATTATTGGTAGCTTAGGGTGAGCTATACAAACAAGAAAGGAAACCACAAATCACAATAAAAAATAAAGTACCTTTGTAGTTATAAAATGTATGAGTTATGTTTATATCGTATCCAAATTGATTTATCAATAGATAGATTTACTCAACATCATCAAATTAATGCGGTACCATCGGTTGTGGGGTTCTTGTTGTTTAGAGGGATTGTTTCAACAAGAATGGTTCCGTAGGTTTTTTCACACCCTTTTCCTGATTCATACCAAGACCACTCTTTCAAAAGAAATACGCATGAAAAAAGGTCATATTTATAAACGTCAATTTATTTTCAGCTATGAAGGCGGCCATCTTGATTCAGCAATGGTACCGAAGGTACTTGGCGCGGATGGAGGTGCGAAGGCGGTACACTTGGACTATATTCCAGAACATAGAATACGCTGGAGAACAGGATCAAGTCAAAGTAAGCTTTTTTTATATCATTATCTTAAATATAAAAAAAATATGTGAGAATAAATCGCAAATTTATGATAAGATTTTACTTGAAGCTGGGAATATAAAGGGCCGTTATAAATCATCGCAAACTTCTCTCATCAAGTTTGCGTCGAAATTAGTAGCTCCTATAGTCACCATTAATATTGTACAATGAATAAGGTCAATGAAGTTGACAATGTTGAATTGTACTATGTCCCTTAAAATTAGTACCATAAAAATAGAATTTAACAACTAGCCAAATGGAAGCATTAGCTAATTGGAATAAATGGACCAAACGCGAACGTGAACTTGAATTGTATTGCTTTGAAAACATTTTGTTCCGTGTAACAAAATGAAAATCAACGACACTGTTTATAGTATCCATCCACTAACGATGAGCGTTTACAGAACGGGCATGAAATATGATGTTCAGTGTTCTTGTAATACGTGGGTGTTATCTTGTTTATCAACATACGCGTGCTATCAGATTATTGAAAACCTAATCGTTTTTGTTACTTTTACCTTTTTACAAGTTGTACGATATTTTTGTTATTAAGAACAAACATTATTTTTTAAAAACAATTTACAGAGTTAGTAAAAAACCCATGATTTGGGTACTTACTAAATAATATGATGATTTTTGATGGGATAATCACCATTAAATTTGTACAAAACTATAATTTTTTACTCAAAGGCAAATTTTAAGATTTTTATTTTATCACTACCTTAAAAGAAATAATATAAAGTTAATGAAGAAACATGATTAGGTAAATACATATTAAAGAAATTTTTGGCAAAAATGGATGATGAATGATCTTGAAAATATCTTTTGTTTTTACTGAGGCAATTAACTTCGCCGCAGCATCCATTAGCCTCATTATATTGTGGTAGTATTGTACATTTTCTTACTAAACGGATGCTTGTTCCAATTAACCTATACCTTAAAATTTAAGGATAAATTAACTAAACTTTTCCATTCAATACAACAAATGGATAATTATTTATCTGTGACACTACTTACCAACTTTAAACTTTATCAAATCTTTTTTGACAAATTAGTACCATTTTTATCTTTTTACTAAAAAATTATTGTTAGTTCACTAATCCTCATATACCTATAATATACCATTCATATCTGATGCCTTACGTTCATACGTATTTTATGGGGTTGGAAGAGCCAACACTCTCAAAAAGACTTGAAGGCATTCAGCTGGAAAGTTTATTGAAGGAGTGGAGCTTCATATATGGACATATGTGCCATATTCGGTTAAATAATGTTAGATAATATGACATTAACGATAAAGGGTTGCAAGAAGACTTATCATGATAATAAAGGAAGTGATTACAGTAGACTTGTTAATAAAATGAGACGAGGAACTAGTTATGTGAACCGGTATTCAACACGGAACAAAGGATGGGCAACTGCAGATTTGTTATTCAACTTGTCTAACCGACTGGTAATTATAAAGGCCTTTGTGGAAACTAACGTCCGTCTAAATGTCCGAGAAAAATTGTGCTAAGTTTTTAAGAAACTTATTAAATTATTTTTCTTTCTTATCAGCCATACATACATATATTATCACAGTGTGGTTTATGGCAAATAAATAAATTTATAACATAGAGTTAAATACATATATCTACAATCATTTGATTAAAAAAAAAGTAGGACGTCAGGGCAAGTCGAGGTATATAATGCAAGGAGATTTACTACTACAACATTCATGGGCTTAAATCGTATCTGTTCGTAGACGTATCAATATTTACATTACCGCCTGTTACTATCGAGCATGCTTAGCGGTGCAGTTGTCAAAGTGCATCAATTTTGAGATATTAATCTAACCCCGCTCCGGAAGATTCCTGCCGGCGCTCTGCCGTCACCACCCGGCACTCTGATAACAAATTAATAGCAGATGTAAGGTAAATAAACAAAGCATACCTTTTCGGGATAACAGTTGTATCTGTTATGGTTCCTGGATTACCTACTAATATTAATCTACAAATGAATCAAATTGCGGAGCCTAATCTGATGATACTTTGGGATTAATGTTATTCATAATAAATTATACAATACTTTTCAAGCCTCTTTTTTGGAGGGATAGGCGGAGTCTAATTAGGTATATCTTTCCACTTGGAACGATGCCTGCATGTTTCTTTCACTTTATCCACATACATTATTCTCTTCATGCGAACCCGAAATTTTCGGGCGCTTTGGATGCCTCCAAGGAGTAAGGAATAAAAGTTTATTTAAACAATATGATAGGAATTATTTTGCATGCATATAAATATGGTCACGTCTATATCCCTTGTGGGGTAGACAGAGCCAACACTCTTGAAAAGACTGATGTCTTGTAAGTCTATCTCTTAGTCGCCTTTTACGACATCCATGGGAAAGAGATGGAGTGGTCCTATTTTTTTTTTGTATTGGTGCCGGGAACCACTCGGCATGACGGTTATTTTGACGAATTAAAATCCATGACGGTGCATGAAGCTGACTTAAAAAATATGAAGTTTTGCTTGGTTTGTATATATACATATATGTCGAGAATCAAAAATACATGAGGAACGTAATCGCTAGCTAAGTGAATAAAATGAATCGGTACTTTACCTACACAGCCGCTGGCGGCTATGCATCGCATACAAAACGACCATAAAAACTGGATCTTTTTCATTTCTTTTACGGATAAACGGATAACAGAAATGGCCTGTCGTGGAAGAAAACGGGCATCGTTTCAACGAGCTTTTATGAACGATACTCACATATCTTGTAAGAACCATAAAGAAAATGTGTTTAAAATGAGATTTGGCTCGTGAATTATGTAATGACTATATTGTGTACAAGATGCAATAGTAAATTTAGATGTTAGCGAACTTTTATGGTGTACATAAAATTTAGGTTAATTTGGGTGTGGTTGACTTTCCGAATAATTTGGTGTCTTTCCGAATGATATGCATCTCTGTGTTATGCATTTTGTGTATTGATCGGGAAATTAATATTTTCAATCGATACTAGCTTCTGTGCATATTTATACGGGAAAAATAAGAGCCAGGTTTATATCTTACGTTATTAAGAATGGCTGATTTAAAGAGATTCCAGAACCAAATTTCCATTTTATCATATTTGATTACTATAGGTACGTGGATCTTTTTACTAACTTTACATTAATTAATTCGTAAAACATAGAATAGGTATGTAGTATAGTACTTATAATGCCTACTTGTCGTGTGCCTTACATCGATTAATCAATATAATTGGATGTGTCGAAACGTTTTACGATAACGTAAATTTAGTATGCGAGAACGTGACATAATAAACTTTGGTGCTTAATTTTGTCCCAATTTACTAAAGACGATGGAATTGTTAAACGAATAAATGAACAAATGACAGTTTCTGTGATTAACGGTACTCTATAAATTTAATTTAGCGCTAGGCGTCGTCAGGATTTCGAAATGTAAATTATTCAAAATGGCGGTTTGTTTAGACAGATTTACATTTAATTTGAAATTGGTTAACAAGTTGAAGAGACAATTTTTATTTTTTTTACGTATATGTAGTTCAAGCTAGAGATTTTACTGTTAAAAAAAAGTAGTTCTTCAATTTAATGATAATAAGTGAGATATAGAGTAAGTCCTTCAATAGATTATTTAAATGTATTGCAATATGTTCTTTGAATACTAAGACTAAGTAGATATATGAGACTTAAACTTAATTACGTCAGTGGGATCACGTCGTTGAATATGTTGTGGCTTCATGATGTAAAGACGATTATAATATTGAGTATTCCGAGGTTACAGAGCCACTATAATATAGTTTGCGGTGAAGCACGTCACTTCTATTGACTCGCGTTGCTCACTGAGCATTTCATTCCGATTATTTGATTTCAGTGAACAAAGCTATGCGAACATTCTATGATGTTCGTGAGATGTCAACTTCGCTCATATTACAGTCATTTACAAACTGTATAAATTGTCCTATAAAATGAAGTGTTAAGAAGAAATAGAAATTGTTTCATCATTTCAAATCTTTTTATTATTTTTTCCAATATTTTTTTCTCTCATCTTTATGTTTACATATAAAAATTAAACTTTGGAAACTTGACAAAGTACTTCTGCTTTGTTAAAAAAAATTGATTTTCCTTTTGCATTGAGATTACCTAAAGGAACGGAAGATGTTGTTCTACACACACACACCTACATTTACCTACGTATATACGCAGCATAAATACGAACATTTTCTTTTATTTTTGCATCCATGAGCGATATAGTCAAAGTATTTAAAAAAAACACTTACACTAAGTTAACTTATTACCCGCATATATTACTTTTTATTTATACTAGATTTTTGTATTAGATTAATATGTAGGTAAGTAATTTACTTACGTAGACGAATTTATGTATCAATGCCAAAATAAACCTCAAATTGAAACTGAAATCATGGCGATGCTCATAAAACGAAGTAGTGGTACAATGATCTGCCATGATAAAACAAAAATGCATATTTTTCCAGACCCCCTGGGCGCCCAATGCACAAGAGGACGCCCGACGGTAAAGCGGTCGGCATCATTTGACCGTCGAAGCGACTGCACAATCATGCGCATGAAAAAACAATTACCATACACAAAACATGTATTCCCACACCCTGGAATCGAACCGCACTTTTTAAGGAATAAAATTTTCCATATTGTTTATGTGCCATAGTGCCATGTGGTACTGGCCCTTTAAAATAGGACTACTCCATATCCCTCCCATGGATGTCGAAAATTGCGACTATGAGGGAGGCTTATATACTTGGGATTCTTCTTGTAGGCGATGGGCTAGCACCCAGATTCTCGATTCCAACATGAGTCCATACAGCTGAACGGGGGAACAGCTTTCAGTCTTTTCAAGACTGTTGGCTCTGTCGTCCTCGCAGGGAAATAAACGTGATAATATGTATGTATATATATATAATAAGGATGCAGTTAATATTTTTACTACCTATATTAAATTACACAATGTCTAAAAGAATTTGGACATCAAAATTTACTAAAAGCTTAGTCAAAAAACACTACAGTATGTTAAGTTTCGTGTAATAACAATTAAACTAAATATATTGCCGCTAACAACATTACCTTAGTTGTTAAGGGACTGTTTGTTCATTGGCGCAAGTAATATAAAAGCGAATATAAGCAAAATAAATAATGTAACACTTATTTATATTTCTTTAAATAATAATTAATGTACGTTGAATTGTTAACCGTTACTGAGGTCTATACATAAATGAAAATTAGGCTAGAAACAGTGGCACGAAACGAAGTACTTAGGTAGGTATGTGGTTATTTAAGGCAAAATATCGAACTTAATAACCTCAGGATAA
Organism: Amyelois transitella; assembly: GCF_032362555.1. Taxonomy (NCBI): domain Eukaryota; kingdom Metazoa; phylum Arthropoda; class Insecta; order Lepidoptera; family Pyralidae; genus Amyelois; species Amyelois transitella. The sequence continues at coordinate 5,438,869 of NC_083509.1, forward strand.
GACATACATAAAATTTTGAATAATGAAAAGTACATACGCCTATAATACGAGACTCATTAGATGGATAACTAATATTAGTTACCATACACAGGTATATACCTACATGTATATGGAAGTGTGATATTAAATGAAAAGGCTCCTGAAATATTTTAAATCTTTTGAGGTGTAGGTATAATGGGCTGTATCAAAGTTTAATATGATTTCACAGGCTACTGATCTTCTGAGAAAGATGCGGTGAAGTAAAATATTAACTAAGAGTGCAAAATGACAGTGTTTGGTTTTTAATTAAGATTTGAAAAGTTAATAAGGATTATAAATACAAAAGCTATTAGAACTTAAGAGTGACGAATTCTAACAAAAAACAAAGTATTATTCACATGTAGTATAAAGATACTGAATGATGAATGATTAATAAAGATTAAGCTCGTGTTTAATTGTATTACACTAATACGTACTAAACTGACTTTAACTAACTACACAAAGGGAAAGTTTTGTTTATCTTGATACCACTGCGCCTGTCATGTCAAATATAGAAGTGTTCCTTTCTTTTCTCCTATTATTGTTTGTCACTGTAAAAATATCGAGAATACTTATTTTTAGTACGAGTTTTATTAAGGCTTCATACGTAAAGAGCCCTCGTGTATACTCTTTAATATAAATTTGTTTTATGAAAATGTCTCAGGCCGAGGGCGATATCAAAACGCTTAACACGTAATTAGTTAGGGTAAACTCCAATATATGTATAAAGCATAATTATCTGGCAAATTAATTTGCCTAATACATACATATGTTACATAAATTATATAAAAAGCTTGTTTCCGCGAAAAAGGTTATATTGAACGCTACATCGTATAAAAGTGGATTTAAAATAGATTAACTTGAAATATTTAGTTGCTGGAATAAAAAGAATATATATCTAGATAAAGCCTAAAATTGATTGTTTTGTTTGCAGTTGTACAACTTTTTCAATGCGTTGCTGAGTCATATGAGGGATACTAACGGACGACCATCTTCGGAGAGGACATCAAGGACCGCTTCAGTGTGTAAGTCTCTACTTACTGAATGTGTATTCTTTATTGCACATAACGATGTTAAGTAGTAGGGATTAAGATTGGTCAATGCAATAAGGGCGTCAAATGCATAAAAGAAATATGTACCTACATAATATATGCCTCAAAGCATACATGTACGTATTTAAATTTTAATGCGTTGTAAATTAAAATACATATAATGACTGTACTTTCTATCTTCGTATCTAAATTTATAAATCATCTCTTTATTACTGCTTTTCCATGTAAGTATTATGGTACTCGTATGATTCGTCTTATCAACATAATACTGTGATACCTATATAAATCGGAGGATTCCCTACTGACAAATAGACAAAGCGTAAATTACTTATGTAAATTTCATATGAATAGACATTAGTAAAGTGAGTGCCATACTCGTAACAATTATATATAAAAGCTTTATACGTAAAATAAAATAGAAATGAGCGCTTGCTAAGAAGGGGTATAAATTAATAAAATAGAAAAGGTTTATGTTCACTGAAGTTATAGACAATTCAACGTCTTTTACAATTGCTGGTAACCTTACGAAAAAGGACACATTATGTAGAGCAGTAGAACGACTGCATAATAGTGCTTGCATGCGGGTTACTATATTTAAATACGCCGTGACGTCGGAATTGCTGTCAGAAATTGTTTACACTTTACAACTGTTGGAAAATAGGCAATAAATAAGACATTTAAAATGCATTTATACATTCATGGCAGAGAGATTTCTTCATTCATGTTTTTTAATGTAGACAATGTACATTCGTCCACGATTTAGATTTATGAGATCTATATTTGTAAATTGACCTCCGATGAAAATGCTGCAGTGTAGTTTTTTTCGCCGCTTCTTCTACACATGCGCTTTGGAAGCGGTAGTAGTTATAATTATTATTAAGTGATGTGACGTCAATAAGTGGTACCTTGTATCCAATTTTGAAAATAAATCTATTCTATTCTATTCTAGAGATATATAGCGAAAAACACTCGTTTTGTTTTATTTATTTAAAAACTTGAGCCTTAAAGCTTTTAAATAAATAAAACCTTGAACTGAATGCTAAATGTTTTTTCTATTAATCAACCAAATCATAAATAAATCATTATCTATCTTTTATATAATCAAACATTATTAAGAGAGTAAGGAATAACTTTAAATTTAAAAGAAGTGCTAATATTTATTTAACACAAGATTATTATCAACTCTGTTCATGATAGCAATATTTGTAGGAATAATGAGATTTATGCGGCGAAGTTGCAGGCGAAAGCCATTATTATAAATCAATTGCTCGCGTTTAACCTTAAAGCTAGAAACGTGATATCATTTGTTTCAAACAAAATGTAGAACAACTTTATATTCTTCAATTTTTCAACTCTGAAATGTTTTTAAAGGAAAACTTTCCCGTGAGCGTAGGTAGACTACCGTTACGAACATTTTATTTCTAAAAGAAATTCTTATCTCATTTTACAAGTAGAGTATTTGTTGCGTTCTTATTTTCAGTTGCACTAAGTTTTTATTTTGTGTTACCTTTAAGTGTGAGTAGTCTTTCATATATATCCTTATCAATGATACGTTGCCGTTCAAAATGAGATGGTTTGAAGAAACTGTAACTCCAGAAATTACAAATAATTGGTTATCTCAAATTTGAGAATTACAAAGTAGAGGTAAACTAAAATTTTAAAAAAATGTCTTGTAAAAAGAACATTTAATGACTAAAAAAGCTTCGCACATTCAACATAAAAAAACATTATATATACTTTAGAATATTGTAAAATTTTTAACAAGCAAAAGCTTTAATAACTGTAACATGTCATAACTTCATATGCTTCCTAAAAACCATTTGCAAATTACACTGGGGAAATTTAATTTATCCTAGCGTACAGAGTTCCATTTCTTTCATGACAGTGTGTCCTCGTGCTAGTGTACGTATTTCCACAGCATTTCCACTTTTACTCTTTCCCCTGTGTAACGGGTTCCAAGCACGCAACCCTGCGGTATCTCTACACTTGTCACCAGAACAATTAAAAGTTAATACAGAACTATCACTTCAGACAAAGTACAGTTGGCTACATAAAAACATACTGACATATAAAACGTCAATTCTTTGACGAAATGCGGCGGAATGATTCAATCTTTGTTATCGATGAACTTTTGTGATTGTTCTGCAATCATTCTCGAATGGCCACCTCATTTTATCACACTGCTTAAAGCATTAAGTTCATCTGATGTAGCTTGGAGGTTTAATAATAATTTTCATAAATAAATTTAGATTAATAACGCCAAGGCCTGGAGCATTGGTAAAAGCGCTTTCGTCTTGTTATTTAGGTTATCATTAGTCAGGTATTGTTTATTCTTCTGCACTTTTTTATTTTGTGAAACGAATGCTATAAATTATAAAATCCTACACCGGCCTTCCAGCTACCAAAGGCAGATAAATCTAGGTCTAGTTATTTTTGGAACTGTGTCACATATAACAAATTTAAATATAACTAGAGATTCAAATATTTTAATTACTAACAAACTTTATTCGGTATTTATACGTAAAAATCTTATCAGGTGACGAGTTTAGTATTAAAAATATTACCTTTTAGGCGCGGTTTTACCGTAGAACTTTTTTTCCGTAAGCGTAGATTTTTCCCGTTCCCTAAAGTAAGAGTTCCACAATTTTTTTTTTACACTTACACAAAACCAATTAATAACGGAGATTTTTGTTTATTTTTATATAAAGACACAAAAATAGAATAAATAATTATTATAAATGTAAATCTTTCAGACTTTTAGTGTGCATATTTGGCATTTGCTAAACTTTCAACTTTTAAAGCGAAGAATTGTTAGATAGGTACCTGTAATAATTCAGTAGAAATTTATTGTCACTGCCCTACAAAGTTCGCCCCTCGGGATATTACTTCCGGTAGCGAATACACGAGATTAAAGTGTGTATAACATGCGACAAGTTGTTTGGCTTTTCCTTGCGTGTGTGTTTGTTTAGGTCAGAATTTCATAATTACTAAGGAACTTTAAATTAAGGTAACTGCTTTAATAAGAACATGCTGGTCTGATTTTCCCAAACATAAATCACGGACCATACAATAAAAAAAATTGTAGATTATTAGTATACGCCAGCAGTTTCGAAAGAATGTTTTTTGAAAAAGTCTTACTTACATACAAGTATTACTTTTATAAATTGAAAGTATGATTGTCGCTATAGCTTGACCTGATACTATTACGAGTACTTCAGATTAACCCAAATTCTATAAATCGTCGTCACAATAATGAAATTCATAAAAGCAATTCTTTCAGTGGAGCAAGTGTTTTCGGAGGAGTCTGATGAGGGTGGAGGCGTAGACGAGACGGCGCCTCCGAAATCGTCCCGAGGGCCGGACATCGAGTTCCCCCTGCAGAGGAAGGATATCGACCAGCTGATCGAAACTTTCAGAAAGAAAAAGGTATCATCACCTTAAAAAAGTCGTAAAGAACTCCAAACAATATTTACAAGTGTACTTACTTTAACAAACTTTTACACGATTTGTACTCACGTTTTATACATGTTAGAATGAGAATAGCTATTTCTCTTTATATTTTGTTCTCTTTTACAAACATTTTAATCTGTTTCTTTTATCTTGACATTTTCGTTTTTTTCATTTCTATATTTCGTTGTTGTTTTTTACGCGTATTTCATTTCTTATTATATATTAATTAAACTCAATCATGCTAGCGTAAGCTATAAGCTTCTGTGACCACATTGTTACTGATACACACCCAAGAATGGTTAACCGCAAGTATTTTCTTTTGGTTTATAAATACAAAGTTTTCTATTTTTTCAATAATATAAAGCACCTGCTGCGTTTATTAAAACATATAAAAAGAACCAGAACAAAAAAAAATAACAGAACATTTGCGACCGGCTACAAAAGCTTTAATTGGGATTGCTACAAAAGCGAATTTAATATTTTTTAAAAGAAGCTTTATTACTAATTTCTATGGAAGTACGATAAAACTTGATGGCGGAGTTTATATTTTTTTTCCACCAAGAACTAAATTATTTAGAGTTTTCAGTTCATTAAGTAAATGGTTAATTACAGATTTAGTATTTTAAAACATGAATTCGGTTGGTGGGATATCTGCATTGTGTTACATTTAGATGATTATCTTTTGATCGAAAGTAATATACTTGTTCTTCTTTATTACCTTATATCAGCGAAATGGCTACAAGGACTTCTACAATCAAGATATCCTGATGCGAAAGGTGATAAAATTATTAAACAGAAGTTTGGGCGTATTTCGACCGCTTATTGTAGAATTACATCAATTTTTCCCCTTACCCGTGGTACTAATATTATGTTTCTATCCCATACATACATATTATAACGTTTATATCCCTTGCGGGGTAAACAGGGCCAACAATCATAAAAAGAATTAAAAACCACGTTCAGCAGGATGGCTTATAATTCGTTATTTATAAAGCCAACTTTACAAATTCCGCATTAATTAAATATTTATTTACCCGTAGAATTATTAAATACCCGTAGTGCTACTATCCTGTTTGGTATTACCACCGGGCATTTGCATTACTCCTGCATTTTTGCTTTATAACACTGATAATGCCTGGTTGATGCCTTTATCTACGTTTGTAAATAACCTTTGATCGAAAAATAAGACAATATAGGTACCTACTCAAATGATAATAACGACTAAATACAGTCGGGCACTACTGGCTAACTCAATCTAGAATCGTGATTATAGGCGCACCTGATGGTCTTCTTCAGAGAGCTGAAAACGCAACCGAGGCTGACGCCAATGACGGTCCGGTAATAAGCCAACCAATTAACCGGTTTTAAACTCCATAGAATCGGCTGCATCCAAAACACGTGGCCCAAATACTGAAGGAAGCGACTCAAGTGCTGAAGCGACTGCCCAACATCAACGTGGCGACCACTTCGATCTCCAGCCAGATTACGGTGTGCGGGGACTTGCACGGGAAGCTGGATGACCTGCTCGTCATATTCCACAAGGTTAGTACTGGATTGTCTAATGATAGAATCAAGTAACGAACAGTAATTGATAGTGACAGATTGCCCACCATTGTTTTAAAGCTCTTGATTGACTTTTACAATATGAACGAGAAGTGAAGCAGCTGGTAACCACTTAAAATTTTGTTCCTGTGTAGAAGGTTGAAAATGATTTCTATATAGTATAGAAAAGATTGGAAAGATAACAACGATGTTTCATTCAACTTGAAGATACCTGTACGTATCTAAAGAAACAGTATAGGAGTTTAATTTAAATAAAAATGTATTAATTTATGCTTAACTACTCATATGAGTAATGGTAAAATAAATAAAAGAATTTATTTCTCATAACTATTTAAGTACCTAAACAATTAAGTCTTATGGATCTGCTTCCAAATTTCGAACTACATATATTCTTTTCGAAATATTTTACAAAATGCCTGTGGTAATTTAATGAATACCGATTAATTTATTTACGCCAATAATACAACGGTTGCAGTACACCTCTTAAAGTATTTTGCAAAGAATTCTTATATAGCAAAATATAATCATGACAGGCTTCGTTTTGAATACAAAGGACTAAGAAAAGGTGTAATAAGGACAAGAAGCTAAGGATTACAGAATTCGAATATATTCGAAGGACCGAAGCGTTCATTAATATCAATGTTAAGCAAACAGTTGTGTAACATTAATCCTTTTAAAAAAGCAGGCCAGTGTATTGAATCGCATAAATAGACATCGTGACACTATTGACGTCAACGAATCAAACAACAGAATTGGATTTTCAAACGAAGAAAATAACAAGGGATCTTCATGTCGAATTATTTTTTGTAATCACTACATAGTATAAAACAAAGTCGCCCATTTTGTCTGTAGTCCCTTCGTATGCATAAAACTTTAAAACTACGCAACGGATTTTGATGCGGTTTTCACTAATAGAAAGAGTATTTTCTCCGACAGGTTTTTATATATAATTGAAATACATTGAAACTATATTAGCTGAGTTATAGCGATTTATGTCCAAGAAGTCAGAAAAAAAGTCTAATTGAAGATTGCATTTGTGCGTGCGCCGCTTATACCGTTGGATACAAGTAAGAACAATGTATAGCAAAAACATTGGTCTTTATTAGTTCTACAAAAAAGTCCGCGATGACATATATCCAGCTTTTTTATTTAAGTCACAAAAACTACTTTTCTGTATTAAAAAAACATTTAATTCGTTGGGTGATGTTTAACTGGTGATATAACCAATAATACATATATCCTTATCAAAATAAGTAAGTTCATCATCACGAGCATTTAATTTAGATTATTTTTGCAGTTTACAGTGTGTTATTTAGACATATAGTTTAGGAGATATCACGATATTAGTATTGCGGCACGGTACGGGCCGGCCGCGGCGGCGGGGGCAGCGTCCCTATAAAAACGGTACATAAAAAATAAATAATATTAAAAAGTAGGTACTACGACTTTGATCTATACATATAAGACAAAAAAAAATCTGTACATTACTTAAATATTTTTTCCAAAAACTGATAGGGGGGGCGATCAAAGAAGAGTCACAGAAACCAAAAAACATTTTAATATTTTAAACGCGGTTAAGGGAAAGAGAAGTTATTGTGAATTGAAAATTAGTATCCAATATGTGTTGGTGCGTTGACTGTATTTGTCGAAGTAGCGGGATACACGCAAACGAAGTTGCGCGGGTCAGCTAGTTTTTAATAAAAGTATGCCATATTTGCACAGACTCGTACGTGTTTTTCTAATGCATTTTGCCTTGATGGTTGTTGATGTAATTTAATTATAATCTCGAAGATGGTTTTATACATATAGTTTGTATATCTAAATTTTGAGTGACAGGCTTTTGAAATGGGCATTGATTATTTCGTTGAAATGTCGATAAGAACGAGTCTACGTGGAACCAGCATAATTAAGTGGAACTACACGAAGTTTGCATTATAAATGGAACTAGTACGCTACTGTATTGTTGTATCCCCATTGTACAAACTCTGAATCACTTATAAAGACTTACAAGTTTTGTTATGACGTCCTAATTGGATTAATATCTAACAATATCTGTTATGTAAGTTTGTGTTTGAGCTGTCAAGATCGTCTGGCCATCGTTATACCATCTTTTGAAAGATTTAACTTAATTTTTGAACTCATCAAGGATTTGTTTAATTAGTTTAATCGTTACCCAAAAACTGAAATAAGGTTAACGGTAACTACTGGAGAGTGTATTCGTATACTCGTATAAAAATCTTGTTACGAAGTTGCATGGTTATTGGCCCAAAAGAATTTTGTAATTTGGCAAGGATGGGATTGTTCCATTTTGCTGAATTTACTTTCGTATTACAAAAGCATACCTGTCCAACTTATTATTTATTCATAACCTATTAGGCTGAGGCTTCCTAAGAGTTTTCCGTTGACGCTCATTACAGCGGTCTTGACGTCAAGAGGGCGAGTGAGGGTCGCTCCATGGGATACGGTAAACACGCTGAGCCGGGCCTACCATGAACAAATAAATTGGCCACTCAAGGCATCAAGTTCCAAGGTGTGCGTCATAGGCAATGAAAAATACAGACTTTTTTTATGTACACAGATACTTTAACACGAAGACAACTATAAAATTTATTTTCATGTCACTTTGTCACAATAAAATATCACCAATAATATGGTAATGCAATCATTCCTATAAGATCGAACTCTAAACCCTACATTAAAATAAGAACAAATTAATTGAAGGTTACTTTGTTAGAATTTAAGTAAAATATGTCTAGGGCCAAAGCTTCATACTTGCTTCCATATAAACCTGTAACTGAATTTTAACTATGCAGAAAATGGGTTTTGGATGTTATAGCTACCGATTTGCATGGCCTAACAATTTATTTTCATTTTGTTCCAAAACAGGACCCTTTCGAAGAGATTACTCCGAACCTGACACAAAAATTTTACCCTGGCGGGAGTTACGTCAGAAATAGGTAATATTTTTTCCCGAACGTAAACCACTTTCTATAATCTGAATCGAAGAATCAATCTATTTGAGATAACATTGCTTTCTAAGATTAAACTGCAAAAAGGTATTCATAGATTAAATTACAGGTTCTATATCAGCTTTTAAAAGTGATATTATAGCGGTTTTGTTCTTAAAAGCATTTGGTATAAAAAAAGCTACGGCGAAAACAAATACTTAAATTATTTTGTTCCTAGCCTGCTAAGGATTTCGGGTCAGGTTGTTATAATTTGTCATAAGCGGGAGCGGCGCACGCGTCATTTAATTAGTGCCAGCTCCCCCTTTTGTCTAGCGATTGATTGATTGGCCGCCTAGCGAGCTCGACAACGCCATTAATAGATATTGTTTGTCTTATTTTTTATGATTACCACTGACGAAGCCCCATGTTATTAATATAAATGGCTAAGTTAGTTAAATCCTAGTTAGTGCTGTTAGTTATGTATGACCGTCACTCGGAAAAAAGGTTAGTTAAAGGATAATGGTTACACAACGCAGTTGGGTATTGATTGGCAGTCAACATGTTGCGTAAAGGGCCTTGGTTGCGGGCACCGAGTGTAGATGTAAGGATTCACGAAACTCTATGATATGTTGTATAGTTAATTCAGGTAATAAATAACAAATGCCACCAAATTGTAGGTGTATATGCTTTACAGAAGAGGAACTATTAAATGTTGTTCTCAATAAATGTAATTTTTTTTTCAATATCTTTCTCCATACTTAGTAGACATCTCATTATTATGATCTTCCTTGTCATAATGAAATTTTCACTTTTATATAGTGATGTACTATCTAGATTCATAGGTCAAGTAAATTTTATTGCATTTTCGCTTAAACACAGGTAACAATTATGTCATCCGGCTTTTATCAAGGAAAAACTGTTTGTAGTTTACTTAAAATCTCTTTTTGAGCAATAAGAGATTCAAACAAAAACCGACAGGTGTAATAAAATCGTTTCATTGTAACAACGTCATAAGTTCCAAACTGTTCAAGATGACATACGATATTGATATGGGTCTTGACTTGAGGACACTTGGACACTTTCAAAGATCTTGGAATACACGGCTTTTAGATCGTTATTTTCTTATCGTCCCCTGTGTGACCGTAACGATCATTTCAAGATGTATGATTTTGTTGTAGTACTCTTATTATATCAAGTTGGATGCGATCCTATATATTTTTTTCTTTTTAGCTTTATATATCTGGTATTGTTATAGAACTTTAAAAATAATTTTATTTTGATATAAATATATCAAAATACAAACTGAATAATTTGGAATTCATCTTATAGGCGATGGGCAAGCAACCTGTCACAATTTGAATCCATCCATCTATCCATCTCAGTATCGATCATAAAGTCATACAGCTGAACGTGGCCTTTCAGTCTTTTCAATACTTTTTGCTCTGTCTATCCTTCAAGGGATGTAGACGTGACTTTATGTATGCACATTGAATGACTGATTTTTTTTTTAAATTTTTTTTTTTTAAATATATACAGGACAAATTACACAGATTGAGTTAGCCTCGAAGTAAGTTCGAGACTTGTGTTACGAGATACTAACTCAACGATACTATATTTTATGATAAATACTTATATAGATAAACATCCAAGACCCAGGCCAATCAGAGAAAGTTCTTTACTCATCATGCCCTGACCGGGATTCGAACCCGGGACCTCCGGTGACACAGACAAGCGTACTACCGCTGCGCCACAGAGGCCGTCTTGACTGACATATCAACGTATAACTCAAACCACTGGATCTAGAAATTTGAAATTTGGCATGCAGATTCCCAATGTAGTCTAGAGGTGCTAAGAGAGAATTTCCCTAAATATCCGTGAAAATGGACATTAGGTTGATTTATCCTTTTTAACGGGCGGAACGATTCTTAATTTTCAAGAAAATTTGTTCAACAACAAACAAAATTACTTTCGCATTTATAAGTTGGGATTGCATGGAATCCAGTAAATTGACATATTTACAGTCCATATAATCTATGGGAATATATAAAGGAACAACAACGTCACAAAACGATCGCTGACTGACTCAACTGCGGAATTTATTTTTATCTTTTGCTTCGGAATAGTTGGACGCTCGTTTTTGTTGAAACATTTGAATATCAAATTCTTTTGTTGACAGCAGAATGCTGCCTAGTAATTATTAAATGAAAGGGTCAACCATAGTATTCTAAATATACAGCAAAAAAGACTGTAATTTTGAAAACATCAATTTTTTAAATAACCTATTCTACTTGTCATTTTTACTTTGGATTAAAAATTTAAAGTATGAAACTTCGAATTATTAATTTTCTGCCTTGCATTCCGAAGTGGATTTTAGCATATTTTTTCGTATTGTTATGCAGAATGGACTGCCATCGCCCGAGAACCCATACATATTCAATGGAGACTTCGTGGATAGAGGAAAGAAGAGCTTGGAAGTGTTTCTGCTGCTGCTGGCTTGTATGTTAGCTTTCCCTGGTGGGGTTTACTTGAACAGAGGAAACCATGAAGACCTCATTATGAACTCTAGGTAAGGTATATACGTTATATACAAAGGGTCCAAGACACATCAAGAAGATTTCTTCTTAGAATACTTATAATACTGACGACCTCTATCGTACAAGGTACACGACTGAGGTCGTACGTAAAGGGTGTGACATTCTTAATATTGTAGTGTAGATACGTTTACAAACAGTGGGACAGAAAACCATTATTACATTTATATCACCTAGTTAAAAGATTACTTATCTAGATAAAGTAATAAATCAATATAAATATGGTAAAATTTAATAAAGGCAACATCATAGAAATTGTCTATTTTATTAGAACTTTAGATTTTATGATAAATACATAGTAAAATAAATAAGTAAATTAAGGCTCAAACAAACTTACTTGAGCAAAATTATTCGTCAGAACACGTGTGCCCGTCCTTTGTAAATAATAAATAAAGATGAGATGTTAAAACGATATATAAGAATCTAAGTGTCATAAAATTTGTAGAAAAATCACCATTTGATATTTTTCAACTTTGTCTAAAAAATCGAAGTTAAAAAAAAGTTTTTACTTGTTCTTCACTGTTAACGATAATTTGTTCACTTAGAAACAGTGCACTGTATCTCAAAAATTATATTCATGTATAACATAACATTGCATAAAAATTATAATTCGTCGCCAAGTGGCTCCCGATAAATTCTTAACCAATCAGCCTTTTTTGCTGCGGTATACAAAAATTAAGCGTAACGTGTCATAAAAATTCTAATAAATTTGACTGCAGGTAGTGACAAAATATGTAGAGTACCTACGTGACCGTTAAATAGTCTCATAAATATAATCCTTCGGAGGGTTGAAAATTATGAGCCTGAAAATGTAATATACGGGTATATTACGAGACAGATTTGCGGATCTCGCCTTACTGCAATGCGGAGATCCTACAAGTGCTTTTCTCAAACCATAATTTTGGCGCCCTTATGGTATTGTAATAGTTGATCTAACAGTGCCCTTGGCTTCATTGATGTTAATCATTCATTAAAAAACATCCTGCCACCTAAATTTTTATTTCTAATTCATTAAAACTTTGAAAATAACTTAGTCTAAGTTTATTACCATTGAAAATTTATTTAATGCTGGCACTGAACAATGATGTATGTGTAAAAATGCATTTCACATGCTCCTGTAGGCGTTGGGCATAGAACTTTCTTTACTGGGGAATATTGAATTCATAGACACGTTTTATACGAAAGTACCTAAAGGACTTTATTGATATTTTTTCATTATTTCTAGGTATGGTTTCATAAGAGAAGTGCATCAAAAGTATAGAGTAAGTATTGTTTTTTTTTGTCTTTGGAATTATGTATTTTATCAAAGAGAACAACTTTAACATAGTTCTTTATAAAAACAAAATTAAATAGCTTTTAGTGCACAAGAATCTTGCTGTACTAGTCCATTTTTCTGTAGTTATAGTCCATTGGATTATTTTTTTCTTCAAATTATGTATTCTAAATAGTCAACACGTTGAATATGAGTTCATTCTATATCGTCCGTATTGTAGAGCTAGAAAAAAATTACCTACATTTCCTCGTTCTTTCCGTTTTCATTAAAAATTTATTCATCATTTTAAAATACATCGTAAATCACTGGCAAATCTTACCTGAGATTTTTCGACCTACTTGAATATTCACCAGGATCCTTGGGGTTTGGATAATAATTTATTAAGAAACATTCATTAACGTAAATTTTGTTTTCTTTGAATTCTTTCATCAGTTGTTGCATAATTCGAATATTTTTCTTTGAATAAATTAGCGTGATACTGACGCCAAATAATCTTAAATAAAACCAGAGATTTTCTCATACAATGTTCAAGTAGTATCAAAAGCTGTATAATGTTAATTATGGTATGGCGAGGGACAGGCAGAACGGTGGGATATTTCAGTTCTGGCTCGACTATTATTAGCTTCATACAACTCTATTTTGATTACCATTTAAATCAAGTCAAATGAATGCAGAACATACATGGGGGCTGAAATTTTTTATCTTTTTTGAAATATTGGGAAAATAAACCGATGTTATCAAAATAATGTTCGACAATGTATCAGAAGAAAATCTTTTTTAAACGGAATGTGACTAATTGGATAATTAATGGATCTAAAACTTGCCGAGAATTTCAGTTATTCTTGTTTGTTCATCTTAAATACCATTTATTTTTAGAATACCCTTGTTGGGATTTGTCGATCCGAAATGCGGAAGCTTAGAGACAATTTAATTAGTTAATATGAATCAATGAATGAACTTTCCTCCCTTTTTGATTGCGTTACAAATTTGGTCAGACAGAAATTTAATTACTTGATCGTTTTGATTCGCTCCACAAAATACACAGACAGGAACATTTCTCATGCATTGGATTTAATGAATCGCAAACGTATGTGTGTCCGTCCAGTAATGCACATACAAGAGAATTTCATTTAGGACATGTTGAAACTAGTATTGTGTTCATAGTTTTGGTCATAGTGTGTAAAATTTAATAGAACATAGAAGTCAGATATAGATGACTTATAAAACATGTAACTACGAGTATGTACGTCTTGAGGACTGAGTATTATGTTTTTAATAAAATGCATTTAGCTCCTAAGCTAGTACAACTAGTTCTTATTAATATTTTCGTTGTCAGCATAACGCAGAACGTCTGCTGAAGCTCATCGAATGCGTGTACCGGTGGCTTCCCCTGGGAACAATCATCAATAATCGGGTATTTGTCGTACACGGTGGCATTTCGGACACCACAGACCTGGACATGATACGCAGCCTTGAGCGAGATAAGGTAAGCCTTTATTTATACTACTAGAATAGCACTAACAGATAAAATTCAATTAATTAGATGTTTATGTTTTAGATAGTCTTGTCATAGGTGTATTTGAAAAGACACAGTTAAAAAATTAGACCCATCCTGATCCGGATATTTTGGGTCTTATGATTTTGTGAAGGACAAAATGTAGATCACCAGCATGCATTGGTTATAATATCTACTTCTGGGTAAAGGCTTGCCATCTATTTTTGAATATAGGTTTCTTTAATTTTCCGCCTATATTGGCGGCCTCAGGGTTTACCCATCTAATTTGGGTCCGCGTGTTACCGACTCATCTAGTTAGTGGCTTTCTGCGGTTGTGGGATCTAGTGGTGATTTAGTTTTGGGATCCCCATTTTACCCGCGTCCTTTGCATAGATTTCATTTTGACATTTGTTTGTAGAACAAATTCCCTGGTTTGTTTATTGGCCACATTTTCTTTACCAACATTGCACTCCATATTAAAGTAGTGTTGAAATTATAAAACAAACATTTGTATGAATAAAATTAAGTTTGAATATGTTTGGCTAGTCAACAGTATACATAAACTCTTGTGCTTTTGCCGTTTACGTTTGAAAGCTACACATATTTGATTTTATTAAACAAATCCTTGTATTTGAGTATACAATGAATAATTTATGTTGTAAGTTTATGTAGTACGTTAACTCATATAAGTACGTTGGTGTGTCTGTTTTGAAGTGGCATATGGCGTCTGTTTGTCTACCGTTTACCCTCTCTGTGTACACAAGCTACTAAATATGAGCTGTGTCGTTTGTTTGTGTTGTTTACGACGTCTGAAAAACGTTACAGCATTGCTATAAATAAAGCACTTCTACTAGTAAGCTCAATTCAGTTAACAAATCTAACTAGTGATTTACTATGCATACAATAAGGCTTAATAGCAATTATTCTTTTTGTTATTATACAGTGTAAGACATAATAACGATCTTGTAAAAACTGTATATTTATTAAACAAACATTGGAATATCAATGTTTTAAAACATACATACATAAAATTACGTCTATATCTTTTGCGGGGTAGATAGACTCAACAGTCTTGAAAAGACTGATGGCCACGTTCAGCTGTTAGGCTTAATGATACGAGTAGAATTGGGATTCAAATAGTGACAGGTTGCTTAGTCGCTCTTTACGACGTTCGTGGGAAAGACTTAGTGTGGTGCTATTATTTTTTGTATTAGTGTCGGAAACCACACGGCACCTTAGTATAGAAATTATTACAAAGTCTTTTAAATATAGTTATAAAATAACAGCATTAAAATAAAATAATAATTTCAGTACGTGTCGCTGCTCCGACCACCTGTCACGGAAAACTCCGCTTCCGGCGCCGAAGTGATAGACAAAGTCGAGTGGAAACAGGTTAGTTTTGTCTCCATTGAGATAGATCTTGTTGGACCCCGCGAGTGAATGTACTTACATCGCTCACCAAATCGCTCGGCAATTCGACTACAGTGGCGGTAGAGAGTGAAGAGTTTTATGATTAAGTATCAAAATAAGTTAGAATTCTGTATTGAGTTGCATCAGTAAAATCTTTCAAATGTTGGTGCAATGAGGGGTGAAAAAGGGGTAAACATCCCTTATTTTAACCCCTTTGTTTTACATACATATGATGGTGTCTAGTTAGATCTATGTCTGTGCTAGTCACTCATAATCAATCATTCAGAACACAGTTTGGGGCGTTGTCGATCGATTTTATTGGGTTTTCGTCTGCGTTTGAAACTTTTATCGGATATTGTTGGAATCGAGCATCAATCAATCGATGTATTTCATTTATGCAGTCGAACAATGAACTACAGTATGATTCATGAATTTACTGAGAGTTGAAAACAAAGGAATTAATTGTCTTTAAATTATTACGCATAGCAATCACACCGGCTACGCACATTTTTGTAAATATTATGAATATTCATCCTTCATCTTTTTAAAAGATTTCAGGCAATAATATTTCGATTATTATAGTAAAAGGAGAGCCCACGATGCAAAATCGGGATTTACTTGAGAGTCATTGTGACCTATTGGGTTGTGAAGCATAAATGATAAAAAGAAAAGAAAAAATGTCATAGTATAATCCATTTGATAATGGAATTTTGGAGTGACTATATGTGCAAGGATCCCAGTACCACGCTATTGTTAATCCTGTAATCCCCTCTTGGGCTCCTCTACTACTAAGGTAAATTAAAAAAAATACATACAATTCATGTAAACAGAAAGAGATGTGTGGTCCACTTCTGCTCTTTCCGAAGCTACATGGAAATATTTTATATCATATTGAGACATTTAAAATAAATAATATGATATAAATAAAAAAAAATCAAAATGATTTATCAAATGAAACTTTTAGTAGGTACTTTTAGTATTTGAAAGTTTTTTTTATAGATTTCTGTTAGGTAATAATATTTTATGTGAAATCCATTAAATTTCTATTACCTTTGGTTGATTGCTATCTGAAGCTCGTTATTTTATCAGTGCCTGCAATATCTTCCAACCTGTTAGTCAGCAAACGATTTATTCTGGGTCATTACCTGCTTTGCTATATTCTGTCAAAGTTTAATGAAATTATTCTCATGTAATTTGTGCCTCACCGGTTTGTGAATTAAATGGAATTTGGTAGATAAATGGAGTACTAGTTTGCTCGCTTCTACTCTAAAATTCAATTTGGTGTGGCAGTTACGTAAATTGCTCGATCAGAGCAACACTCTGTGAAGACCTAACATATGGATCACGCCCAAGTTTTGAACATACTAGTGACAGAAGTAGAAAATCGAAATGGATGATAAAAACGTATGTATAAAAACGCACGTAACGGGGGCTTATGTTCATAACATTACGGATCCCGAGAGACAAACTGAGTTTTTCGCTAGGGATTGATGTATAACTCAAAAATAAACGAAAGAAAAATAACTTTGTTACAGTATTTTACGCTATGAATAAATCACATCACGTAAATATCAAGCAAGGGAACTTATTCCCAAAGCGCTGTGTAGGAGTTGAAAGTACTTATAATAATAAAGTGTAAGGATTGTGCTTCGATTCAACTTGAATTAATGTTTATGTTCATGTATATCTCCCACTAGGGAAGGGAACACTGTATATTTGTTTCGTAATAATTTGTGCTAACGAATGTTTACTTACGTCGGGTGGTACCTTGTCTAATTATTGTGTAAAATAAAAAACAGCTCTTTAAAAGCATAGTCTTTCACAGGTACAATTTGATTGAGAGATAGCTTTTAAATAGGTGGACAAAAGTATGTAATAATAAAAATCATTAACTCTAATTTATATTTTGTTAATGTACCAAAAAAAACGTTTTTTTTCTTTCTTTCAAAAAGTTATTCGATGGGTTAATTTGCGAAAGAGTAGTAGTGACAAAAATTTGCCATTGACCCTCTTTTTATTTTTGATCTTAAACTTATTATTCTGTTAGTAATTTTCATGTAATTGCTTTAATAAATATTTTTGAATTCAATTTAAGCTTAAATCTTTGTCTACGCAAGTCGTCACAGAATCTGAACAAAACAAAAGAGATGTTTCTATTGGTTAACGTTGATACGTTTTGATTAATTTTCTTTCAATGCTTATTGACATTGTTTCGTGCGGTTTTATTCTTTTTTATTTATTCTAGAGGCAATTTGAGCGACCACGATCCTTGGCGTAATACAATTTCGTCGGGTTGGACCCCCGCAGCGCGTCACACGATCATCTCGCCCGCCTCTTGCGATAGCTTTATGAACTCCAATTCCCCTAGGGGTGGTTCCTCTTACAATTTGTCGTTTGCTTTCGACATTTTGTCTGATTCATTTCAACTTTTCATATTTTGCTGAAATGATAGACTTTAAACGCATTTCAACGTAAAATAACTGTGGGAGCAATGTCTTCAAAATCTGGAAAATCTCTAGCTCTCTCAGTTTTATGAACTCATTGTTACAAATCTGTTGTTAGAAATAGTGAAAAAATAACATGATTTGAAAACCTTGTACTGGAGAGTAATTGACGCTGATAAAACGCACGCACAGTATATATTTAAAACAAGAGTTTGCTTAATCAATAAATGCCTGTAATATTTCTTTTACTTTCATCTCAAGGAGTAAAAAATAAACCGGGATCTGTAAGATCCCTTCGAAGCTTACCATAATTCAGTTAAGCCCAAAAACATTTACGGAGCTATTTGACGTGTAAAAGAAATACATATTTCGTTTGTCCTTTAAGGGTGCTATAGGGGTTTTACGCTTGCAAATTTCCATCGAATCATTCATAAATAAATATCCTTTGTAAAACGATGAAGTAGCAACTCCACAATTTGAAACGTGACTACCAATGAAAGCGATGGTACTCCTAGGGCTCCGATAACAATCGCAACTAAGGGCACGTAATCTGTGACGTCATCAAGTGATGAATCGTCGAGCACCGAACCCCGACACGAACTGAAATTAAGTCTGGTAAGATTTTTCTAAAACTTTCGTAGTTTGCATAAACTTAAACTTAATCTTAGTAAGTTTAAATTGGAAATGAAGAATCTTATTGTTCTCAAACGAATTATATTTGTCTGCACTGATAGAGCTGTCTCAGTTCGAAAATAAAATCTTTACTCCTATTTTATTAGGCTTTTATGTGCTCCAGCGTCTACTCCGTGTGCTATAATGACATTAGAGGTTTATTAATGCCGTTTTATGATAGTATCGTTAATGCAAGAAGCTAATATTGTGCGTCACAGCGAATGAGGTATAATAATGTTCGATTGATGTGTTTTTATTTAATTGTACTAAAAGTGAATACTTTCAGTGTTGTTTTTTTTTCTTTACTTTTTACTTACATCTTTTTTTCACTACGGCGGGTAGTAAAAGACTTACTGTAATAATTTGCTAAATCTTGAAATAGTAAGACTATTTCTTGCAGTATTAAGAAAACAAGCTAAGCATGCCATCAGGAATAAATTATGATGGAGAGACTTTACAGTAATAGTCTGTGGTTCTAGTATGTTGTTAATTTTTGTCGTTGACTGTACTAACCACCGCCGTCACAATTGGCATTCTTTTCCTACTTTTCCTTTATTCACGCGGAACTTTGTAAAAAGGTCAAATAGTAAAAATGAATTCTTAATATTCTTTGAATAGGCTTCTGAAATGTTTTTTTTTGTTGTGTTGGATATGATATATTTAATGTTGATTTTCATAAACTTTTTATTGATTTTTTACTTTATGAACGTAAGTTTATTTTGAAATTGAAAGCATTGCATAGGTGCTCGTATGCCCCATAGCAAAAAGTTTTATTCTATACCCTTACTTGTTATTCTAATAAATGTACTAAGTATAGCACCACCATTATTTACACTTGCAATCAGATATTTGGCAGGCCGATAGAAATGGGTGTTGTTTATTTACGGTATTAGTTAACTTTGCCCTTTGACTGAGAAAACGCCAGATGTGGGCACATTGTGGCATGTTACTCGTAAGATGGATTAACTTCGCTGTTTGATTTGTTGCGTGAAATATATAGAGACGATTCTCTCTCTCTGTAAATCTTAATCTAACTAGAAAATAACTTCGAATAAATTTTCTGTTTTTTTTTCCTATTTACATTTCACAGCTTTATTCAAGAGAGTAAATAGTCGTAATACTAGAATGCCTCATTTAGCTGAATTACTTAATGATTGAATTGAGATTCAGATTCCAATATTTTGTTAAGAATATAACGATTTCTAAAATGCGATGAAATAACTTACGACGCGCATTGACTTGTACTTTTCTAAACCACTGAAACAAAAATAATCTGGAGTTCCAATCTGAAATGGTTCAGTGGGCAGATGATAAGATTTCGAGGTAGTCTTATATCGATGGGTCAATCTTTTTTTAAAAAATTGCTGCTTATTTAAAATATATGTACATAATTCCGACGCCTTCAAAGGTAGAATATGTGTTAACAGAAACTGTAATTAGACCTATATTGTAACCATATTCAAGGAATAAATGATTATGATTAAAAAGTCTGTTTTTATTTCCAGCATGAAATATATACTGAAAATTATTCGTCGTCTATTTTAATTTAAAGTGCAATTTCTGTACAATTTTTTTCTGTACAATTTATTCGGTAATTATTTAAGCCTCGCAATTTAAGACATACAATTTTATTTAGGTATTCAAAAAGTAGAATAGTACTATTATGTTATGTTTTAAAACCCTGCCGAGTTTTGGGCTTTGAGGTTGCTATGTCAATAAGTTAGTATCGTCTTTTATACATTTAGATATAGGCTTTCTTTGTTGTTTGTAGGTATTTGACATCCTATGGTCGGACCCTCAAAGTACAGGAGGCTGTGTGGCGAACGCTCTCCGAGGCGCGGGCACCTACTTCGGGCCTGATGTTACCGCTACCTTCCTGCAGAGGACCAAGCTTAGTTTTATAGTCAGGAGCCATGAATGCAAGCCAGGCGGGTATGAGTTGCTGCACAATGGAAATGTGAGTCTTTTTTTACAACTAATTAAAGATTTTATAGTGGATGTGATGTGAAAAACACGTTACGAATCGTAAACATAATGTATTTTTTGTGTTAACATTTGACGATAACGGTAAACATGTAGTTCCAGTTTTGTTTTAGGATACGTTACAAATGATGATTATTTTAATTGTACCAAAATGATTTAACGTGTGAAGCCCCATGTAAAGCTTGTTCTATTTTGGTGAATTGAGTCTTCCAGTATTTATCATTTATTTATTTTGTTATCACTTAATTATCATAAAGCAACGTTTTATTTAAGGTGATAACCATCTTCTCGGCATCGAATTATTACGAACTCGGCTCAAATAAGGGCGCTTACTTGAAGCTCTGCGGGAATTCTTTGGAGCGTCAATTTGTTCAATACACAGCGGCGGTGTCAAGAACCCGGCGGCTGACTTTCCGCCAACGAGTGGGCTTGGTAGAGTCCTCGGCCATGAGAGAACTACACAACCAAATCATCATGGCCAGAAGATCTTTGGAAGCTACTTTCCGGAGCATGGATCTGGATCAAAGCGGTAAGCGTCACGTTACACAAGTGAAATTTGGTAGCAATTACATGTCTCGTACTGCTGGTAAAACTTGTTAGCAATTTTATGTTTTTGAAACGTAATTGATATTTGTCAGTCAGTGTTAATGTTTGGGTCACATATAATTCTAAGTGTATACATTAGAATCTAATCTGTCCATTGCATTTGAGCAAATTCCGGTATACATCTGGTACACATTGAAAAAAAAAAACTTAATTTTTCATCAAATAAAAAAAAAATCGCGTATTAAAAAAATAAGGTTTTTTTTTAGTTTGGTAGAAATTAAGCTACCGAACTAATTAAATTAACTAAGATTACCGACATCCAACACCAATATTTACTTCCACTCTTTTACTGTACAAGCTGTCCGTCTATGGATTGCTCTCCCTGTCGATATCAGGAAAGCCCAGACTATTGATAGTTCCACCCAAAGGTTGACTGGAAGAGATTGCATGTCCGCCTTTGTACCATCTCTATATGTTTTGTGCTGTTTAATATGTTTTACTCTTATGGTGCAATAAAGAGTTTTATCTATCTATCTAATATAGATATGGACAATAGCATGTCAGTTCAATGTTCATATTTAGAAACATGAAATAGTACAAACCACGAACATCCAACATGTTTTCGGATGCGGTTTGTTCCCAAAGGTCTTTAAAGGGGAAATGCTTGTTTGATATGCTCGAGGATATCAAATTCCGTATAAGAGGCTCAATAATATCTAACGCCGTCGTAAAGTTCAAGTTATCCTTCAAATAAGCTACGAATTTATGAGCGCTTTGTGTTAAACATTTTTCGCAATAAAGTATGACGAAAACGCTTTTTATTTGATATAATACCTACTTATGTTATTACTACATAAATTTTAGAACTCGAATGTCAAAGCTATGTGTCTCGATTTGATTTTGTTTGTGACATGAATAAAATTGTTTCCTTTTCATTACCTAAGTAACTTCAAATTTCTTTTGTTTTTCCTATTTTTTTTTTTTTTTTTTTTTTTTTTTTTTTTTTTTTTTTTTTTTTTTTTTTATTGGGACAAATTACACTGATTGAGTTAGCCTCGAAGTAAGTTCGAAACTTGTGTTACGAGATACTAACTCAACGATACTATATTTTATAATAAATACTTATATAGATAAACATCCAAGACCCAGGACAATCAGAAAAAGTTCTTTTCTCATCATGCCTTGACCGGGATTCGAACCCGGGACCTCCGGTGTCACAGACAAGCGTACTACCGCTGAGCCACAGAGGCCGTCCAATTTCTAAGCTTCGTATTACGTGTCTGAGTAAATACGTGAAGTTAGAATTATTTTTTTAAATTAATTGGATTCTCAATACTTAACGTATCATTTCTTCTAAACTCCTACAATAAATTTGCATCCTCATCTCTCTAGAGATAGCTTTGTGCGGCTTTGACCCTGGATTTCGTGATTTAGGTCTTTCCTCGATGTGACTTCCCACCGATATCCTTTGCAGAGGAACTATCTGAATCATGGTTATACACTCAATTACTAGGTTTCCTCAAAAGGTGTTGTTTTCTTTTTCAAATTAATATTGTTTTTTTTTATTTTCAATTAGGGTATATATCGATCAGCGACTGGTGTACAGCTATGGAGGAGACAACGCACCTGGGCCTTCCATGGAGGATGCTGAAGGATAAGCTGGTGCGAACAGACCCCGACACCAGGCGGGTCCGATACATGGATACTTTTGACCTCTCCACTAATGTAAGAAATATTTATACACCTTTCAAGTGTTCAGCTTCCACTTGAAAGAATTAAAGTTAACTTTAACAAAAATAAAATGGAAAAAATAATTTAATTAACATACACATGACAATTTCAGATTTGTTATTGAGAACAAACAAGTATCACTTACAAGTGAGTAGAAGCATCGGAACAAGTGTTTAATATGACTAATAATAATAATATCTTATATTTCAGAAAAACGGTAGGAAGGCTGATACTACAACAGTGGTAGAAACGTTATATAAAAATAAGCGAAGTTTGGAAGCAATCTTCAAAATTCTTGATAAGGATAATTCAGGTAATGGTGTTGTATTTTGTGACATTATAAGACTTTAATGGGGTGTGCGCACAAATTACATATTGATGGGATTATAATTTCCAGGTTTCATAACTCTGGAGGAATTTTCCGAGGCTTGTCAATTACTTGGTAAATATATGCCAAACCCAATGACACAAGAGCAGTTGGTTGATATTTGTCGACTAATGGACATCAACAAAGATGGTTTAGTGGACCTGAACGAGTTTCTGGAGAGCTTTAGATTGGCCGAGAAAAGTTTGACCGACGAAGACAATGAATTAGCCGATATACAAGCTACTTGACATGAACTAGACCGCCGCCCCAGCAGGACGGCGGTCGATAAAGATGAAACCGGTGTCCAAATAGAAATCCTGCGATTGGACGATGGGGACAAGAAAATTGATAAAAATGGACAGGCTCATTTGATGGGAGAGTGCGTCCCGAGTGTCTCCAAAGAGATGGACGACATTGAGTTAATTGATTGCGAGGACACGCCGCGGCGGCCCGGCCTGCTGGAGAGCGATATATGAACACGCCACTGCCTGCTATTCAACGGATCTTAATATTTTCTATGCTATAAAAATTTGTAGATATTCTAATATTTATATTTCTACGTGTGCATTTCTTTCTGTCAGTTACGTGTTAAAATATGTTTTCGATGATTTAAAAATAAGCCTAATTAATGTGTAATCGAAAAAGTAGAGTATTTCTTGGTAGAATGTGTAAAAGTGATTTTACAAAAAAATTGTAGTTTCGCTATGTCTTAAAAAGATAGGCGTCTTTTACTTATATATACTTATTTTTATAAAATAAAAGTAATGCTACCAAACGATCCTATAAATTTACTATTATATGTAGTTAAATAAATATTGGAAATAAGTTTATAAATTGGTGCCAACTATAAAGAACGCTTAGTGAATTGATAAAATGTACTGTATTGATTGGCCAATTACACTATACCAAATGCTATTATTTTGTCAAAACTATTTAGTATTGATAAATAATAATTATCAAAAGGGAACAATTATAGACGAGTTTCAAATTTATTGGATTTACATACATACATATATTGATATTTTTGTAGTGGCCATGACTTAATGTAATTATTAAACTTGATATGCATTTGACTTATTGTACCTAATATGAATAAGTATCTGCTACATCTTAACTTAATGCAAGAGTTCCGTGTTTATGAATGCGCAAGATTTATTCAACTAAAATATCTTTTGACTAAGTAATGTAGTGTAAGTCAATCTTCTATAGAATACATAAATACTTATATAGATATGAATTGACTCCAAATAGGCGCGTGATTCTAGTCGTATGTATATAACTACGGTTTGCCATACATATCTCTCATACTCATATTAAATTATGCATTCCAATGTTTGCACACGAAACGAGTTAAAATTATAAATTTCGACGTTATGTAATGACGATTTTATACTTATAGTTGATGTATCATTCATAGAGTTTGACAAGGCGTTTCACAACAAGTGGCTTAACATTCATTCATCGGATTATCTATTGAAATCATAGATATCGGAAAAATATAAGTCAATAGAAATGTATAGGATGGTATTTGGAACTATAGGAATGATATGTCGACGACTTCCAACAATTTGACGCAATTTTAAACGCAATTGTAATATGAAAACGTTTAGATCGTGCTAATAGTTTGACTTGTGACTTCAAATTTACCAGTATTGATCACTTCTATCGTCAAAAGGATACACCTGTCTGGAGAGGACTCCAGAGAGGTGAGGATGCAACCGGGACTAAAGTCAAGAGGAAGAAGAATGTCACTTCTATTGTCTTATATTATTATGAATTCTATGGTTAAAACTTAGATTTTATTATAATTGAATTAATATATACTAGATATAATTCAACGAATGGAGACATCTGAACATATATTGTAGACAAAAAAAATCAAAAGGTAATTCGTTCACTATGCGTACCTACACGTATTGCTATGGCATTTCCTTACTTCACTAAAATAGTTTCACCTACCTAAAATAATTATAACTATTTCAACTCCTTGTCCAAAATAAATAAATAAATTTCAACTCTCTTAGCACGTAACTTTTTCAATCTTCTTGCTACCAACTAAATGTAACTATTTAGATAACTATCGGGTTTTTTGAACTCCACATTATCATTATTTACTTAATACAGATCTATAATAGCCAATAGGATATTTTGAATTATTGTCCATTAAATTGTGATATTCAATAAAAGCTTATTTATTTTTATCCACACATCCTTCTTGAAATATCGTTAAATGTAATTGTCAGTATCTTTTTAGCGTGAACGCTAAAAAGATACTGACGAAATTAAAAACGGCGTTTTTAATGACTTCTCAAACCTTGGCCTTTTACATACATCTACATACACCTATTACGGGGTAGACAGAACCAATAGTTTCAATACTATGTTTTGTTACAAGGGATAATGGGACTGAGAGTAATGATGCAAGATAATGACTGTTGCAAGGGCATCGCCTTAAAGAAGGATCCAATAATAACAGCCAATCAAGGGATATTATTGATTTTTACACCCTACGCTATTAAAGAAAAACAGCTGGCACACATTAAAGCTCACAATAATAACTGAATATGCCGTGTGGTTCCCGGCACCAGTACAAATAAGAATAGGACCACTCCATCTCTTTCCCATGGATGTCGTAAAAGGCGTCTAAGGGATAGGCTTACAAACTTGGGATTCTTTTTTTAGGCGATGGGCTAGCAACCTGTCACTAATTGAATCTCAATTCTATATATATATATATATATTGGCTGTTGGCTATGTCTACCCCACAAGGGATATAGACGTGACCATATGTATGTATGTATAATAACTGAAAAGTACATAAAGACGCTGCTACGAGATTGCTACGAGTTCTACAAACTCCGATAACATAGGACATGGTAACTTACTCATATATCAGAAACTGTATAGGACATATAAAGTAAATACAAATTATACATAGATATAATTACGTCTATATCTCTTAAGGGGGAGATTGAGCCAACAGTCTCGTTAAGACTGAAAGGCTACGTTCAGCTTTATGTCTAATATACATAGCTGAACTATGATAGAATTGAGATTCAAATAGTGACAGGTTGCAAGCCCATCGCTTTCAAAGAAGAATTCCAAGTTTATTAGCTTATCCTCTAGTGGCCTTTTACGAATCTATGGGAA
This sequence comes from Amyelois transitella, assembly GCF_032362555.1. Classification (NCBI taxonomy): domain Eukaryota; kingdom Metazoa; phylum Arthropoda; class Insecta; order Lepidoptera; family Pyralidae; genus Amyelois; species Amyelois transitella. Next base: position 5,465,562 of record NC_083509.1, read on the forward strand.
ACAGATAGAGTGGTCCTATTCTAAATTATATAGAACCACAAAATAAACTATAAATCACCCTATAACGATTAAGAACTTACATCATGGCACGTACGTTGTAATAGCAACCTTAAATTTACGACCGAATCTTACTTATTTAGATTATCAGTAAAAGGTCGGCTTATTTACCATGTCTTTCATACTAATATTGTTTGATTATTGATCGACACAAAGTAGTGTCTCATACTTAAAGTGTAAAAGGTCTTCCCTTACAAGTAAACTTTGAATACAGGTAGGTCAAAGGTCACCGAACGCTTAATGTCAGTGAGTGTTTTAAAATAAGCAGCTTAAAAGAAACAACAACCGTATTACAATTTCGTTTATCATGTGAGGGAAAAGACAGGAATTTCTTTTAATTTTCCAAAATAACTAGAACGTTCGAAATCTTTTCTATTGTAACAAAAACATTTATTTTTGATTGAATATTTTTGGACTTCTGTTATTAAGTAATAACTATTTATGTAATCTGATATCCGGTTTTAAACTCAGATGATACAAAAAAGAAACTAAACAAAGAACTTTTACTTACCGCAGGAGAGGAAATTGAATCAAGAATTAGGGATGCAGACTAATTTGCACGACCAAAAACGTCCCTCTTACCCTTTTTTATGTATAATATGATAAAATAGAATGAATTTAGTCGGAAAAGTAAACGTACCTAGTTGTTTTCTTGAGGTAGATAAAAGACAAGAGCTTTGGTTTTTTGGTAGAAAAGCAAAAAATTTGTAGAATGAATGCTCCTATTTTAACCAATCAAACTGGCTCTGAAAATAAAGAGATTAAATTTTAATTTTAAATGAATAATGCATGTTTTTACTTTATGCAGCCGTTGGGTTCAAACCTTGGAGTCAGCTGATTAAAAAAAAACTTAAGAGATATTTTAGACTTTGTGATTCAAGTCGTATCGAACTTTTCAATCCTACTCTTTTATTAAGCCATCCAGATGAACGTAGTCTTTTTTCAAGATTGTTGGCCGTGTCTACCCTATTAAGAATACAGAATTGGTTTATATGTATATTTTCTTACTTGAGTCAACCTAAAGTCGTAACTTCAGTCGCCACCTATATCTGCTGTCGCCTCACGAGATAGACAGAGCAAAATGCCTTTAATAGTTTCAAAAATCATGTTCAACTGGTGGCTTAAATAAATCTATAAAAGGGTAAATCTGTAAAAGGGTCAATTCTGTACATTGAAAATATTGAAAAAATAAATAGCAGGGGGTGTTACTGGATCGATACCAAACACAAAAATATGATTAAAAAATTTTTTGTCTGTCAGTCTGTATGTTCAGGCATCACGTAAAAACTAACGGTTCGATTCCGATAAAACTTGGTATAATTATACCTTATTATCCTGGGCATAAACTGGGACACATTTTATCCTGGAAAAATACGTAGAAAAAAAACTCTATTTTTCAGTTTTATCCATAGACGTTGTTCTGTAGAACCGCGAACACACGTTGCGTTACCCGCAGTGGATTCAGCGCCGTAATAAGATGTCATTGTCAGATTTACTCAAAATGGAGAAATAAACCATCCACGCGAAGATCGACATCCGCGCGGACGGAGTCGCGGGCGGAAGCTAGTGATGGAATATAATGGATCGTAAATGAAAAGCATGCAAAAATTGGTACTAACGCCCGACAACACAGTGACTCAGTAGGGAATTTTGGACTTGGTATGAGAAATGAGAGAGGTGAGAGATTTATGCAGTTCGCAGATGAAAACAACCTGGTAGTGGCCAACAGTCTATTCCAGCACCATCCTCGTAGATTGTATACTTGGACATCGCCTACTGGACATCGCAATCAGATAGACTACATCCTTATCCAATCGCGTTGGCGCACATCCGTCCTCAATGCGCACACAATGCCCGGTGCCTGCTGCGGCTCGGATCATGAACTTTTGATGATGAAAATGCGATTAAAACTCAAATCTGCCAGAACTCCTTGTAAACAAAAAAGGATTGAAGTCACAGATAAAGAGAAATTCACTTTCACCATCGAGAATAAGTGGACGGAATGGCTAGAAACAAAACGCGGTACGCCAAACCCAAACGTCATGTGGGAAAAGGCCAAACAGCTTATCCAGCAGGCAGCAACAGAGTCTAAAACGCAATCAAAGGCGCACAAGCGGCAACACTGGATGACCGAAGGTACTCTTGCTCTTGTTGAAGAGAGACGTCGGAAGAAAGCTCAGGGAGCAGACATGGGGACTATTAACAAACGGTCTGCTGAAGTCCAAGCAGCATGTAGACGAGACCACAACAACTACCTTCATGCCATCTGTCACGAAATCGAGTCTCATGCTGGAAGACACGAATCGAAAGACATGTACCACAAAATTCGGGTTATCACTAAAACCTTACCATCTAAAACCTGGGCTATAGAAAACAGCGATAATCGTGTGGTAACAGAACTGGTTGAAATCTCCGAAACATGGAAAGGCTACTGTCAGTCGTTATTCCAGGACCCGCACTGCCGCGATTTCCCGAGTACTGTCCCTAATACTGAGGATCTGGAACCGGACATTCTCCTGTCTGAGGTTAGAGCTGCAATAAAACATCTCAAAAACGGGAAAGCCACTGGAAGAGATGCCATTCCCATAGAAACCATAAAAGCTCTAGGAGAGTATGGTGATGAAATTTTTCACGCCATCTGTAATGAAGTATTTCGGACGGGAAATTGGCCCGATGAATGGACTCACACCATATTTACCCCCTTACACAAGAAAGGTTCCACAAAGAAATGTAACAACTACCGCCTTATTGCTTTGATACCACACGCCAGCAAAATTTTGTTACATATCCTTAACGAGCGTCTGAAAACATACCTATCTAAGGAGATAGCTCCAGAACAAGCCGGCTTTGTGAAAGGGAAGGGCACTCGGGAACAGATTTTGATTGTTCGCCAGATCATCGAAAAAGCGCGAGAATTCAACAAATCGGTGTATATTTGCTTTGTGGACTTCTCAAAAGCATTTGACTCGGTGAAATGGCCTGTGTTATGGGACACACTATTGCAAATGGGCACGCCTTTACATCTAGTCCACCTTTTAAGACGGCTATACGAGGATGGAACAGCCTCTGTGCGCACAGAAGACGTCTTGTCAGGAAACTTTCGCCCTAGTGCCGGAGTACGCCAGGGATGCATAATATCACCGCTCTTGTTCAATGTATACACTGAGTTAATAATGCGCATCACTCTAGAGGATTGGACAGACGGTGTGAAAATTGGTGGATACAAAATTGCCAATCTACGTTATGCTGATGACACCACTCTCTTTGCAACTAGTACCCAACACATGGAAGATCTACTTCAGAAAATGGAACGTGTTGGCCTCGAGTTCGGTCTGAAAATAAATCGCAGCAAGACGAAGATGATGGTTGTGGATCGCGCTAACAGTAATTCGCCAGAAGTAACTAGAATCGCGAACTGTGACGTGGTCCAATCGTACACTTACCTTGGCGCTCTGATTTCGAATAACGGTGGATGTATCGACGAGATAAAGCGACGAATGGCAATCACAAGATCGGCAATGGACAGAATGAGAAAAGTATGGAGGAATCGTAGCATCACTAAGACCACAAAGACCAGACTGGTGCGCACGCTTATTTTCCCCATATTTTTGTACGCTGCTGAAACGTGGACATTGCGAGAAGTGGAAAGAAAAAAGATAGACGCCCTAGAGATGTGGTGCTGGAGGAGAATGCTTGGTGTGTCTTGGACAGAGTTCCGCACTAACGTCTCGATACTCCAAGAGCTCGGTATTAAGCAGCGACTATTTCCCTTAGTACAATCTCGCATTTTGTCATTCTTTGGACACGTTACAAGGAGAGGCAACGGATCCATAGAACGGCTTGTTGTCCAGGGTAAAGTGGAAGGCTCTCGACCGCGCGGAAGGTCACCCATGCGATGGACCGACTAAATAAAGTCTGTGATTGGCGGTTCACTTAACGAGTGCAGCAGGATGACTTCCAGCAGGGAGAAATGGCGGGACATCGTAAGGCGCACATTGGCGCCCGCCTCCAACACTTCATGATGACCACGACCACTCTGTCAAGAGTGACACGACTAAGAAGAAGAAGAAGAAATGAAAAGCAAATATCTCCGCGGGACAAATCTATTAAACTATAGAAGGTGAACTATGAATTATGTAATAATATACTCTACGCTTAAACTTCGAAATATTTCGTAATAGCTAAGGGTATGCGTATACCAAAGTGTGGTAAGCCACGTGCGCGGTTGGGGATGATTTGGTGAATAATACATGACGTATAGTCAACTAAGTTAAATTGTCGTCTACAATCCAAAAAGATAAGCGTAGAAACTAGTACGATAAAAGTGATTGACATACATATAAGTTACAGAATGTATGTATACTTGTTTCGGTAGTGTGTATGCATGAGATATCTTTCACTCATCTTGGCGTGTTTCCGTATCTTGCGCCACTGTGCTTCGGGGTCTGGTCCTCGTAGCGTGAAAGGCGCGGCGCCGTTTTTATCGCGCGAAAATCTATCGCTTTTATTATGACGTATACCGGGACAGCTTTTAAACTATCGCTAAAACGGAGTCATGCGTGCCATTCGGTACCATGCAGGCTGGGGCTGGGAGTCCGCTCTAAATCCATTCAACTTCTTGTTCCTTCTGACTTCCTTTTTACCAAGAGCTTGAATTAGGTGAGTCAAGTTTTTACAAGAAGCGACTTCATCTTACCTATGCAATCTTTGCCGGAAAAACTAACTCATATTGTTGAATGGTTTTACTTTTATTGGCACCCACCGAATAACGTACGCAGTCATGGATTTATGAAAATCTTCAATATGTAAGTACTATACAAATAATAGTTTGTATTAATACAAATAAGTCTGCCCATTATGTATAAAATTGTTTTTGCAATAATGTTTTAATAGATAGATAATTCATTTATTTGATTTGCTACACACAATTTACAATTTCATTTGGAATACAAATTAATTGGGGTGTGAGTTGCAGCAATACAAAAAGCAATACGCTGATTTTCAGTTATGACCTACATAGGTGCTAGGGCTAGTGCAGGTCAATCTGTGCACGTAATAAAAAAAAAACAAATACAAACAAAGACTCGTGTCGTGGCTTAAAGTTTCATTGTATTTGTGTGATAAATGTCTTAACAACCAAGTGAGTACCTATCCCGAAATATTTGATAATTTAATATTTAATATACACGCCCCGGCATTGCACGTGTTACGTTTATAAACCTTATTCTTGAATCACTCCTGAAAATATATAATGGGAATGGAATAGAAGAGGATATGAGGAGCAGTAACAGCCATCAGTTCAGCTTTGAACAAAATGATAGATGCTGAATTTAAATAAATAAATGTACTCATAATAAGCACTCTTTTAGTAAGGCACCTAAAACTTTCTCAGCTTTCCGCCTTACGATTTTTAACAGAAATCCTAAGGGTTTGATTTAACAGCTCGCTGGCCTGACCTTTACGGCCCTTGTGTTCGAAATGAGTCCCCTAGTGGTATTTAAGAATTAATCTAAACAAGACAGACCACGATTTATCGCTACCACAGGCCGCTCGTGAATTAACTCATTTTAACTCGTTATTTCGAGCAGCGTAGACAATATGATCATATTTTGGAAGAAAATATTTTTTTTTTTTTTATATTATGTTAAAACAATAATGAAGCAATGTCTCTAATGCGAGTTAGGGCAAAAATACACTTTTGTATGTACATATATTTGTGTTCCGATAACTCTCGATTAGATGAATTAATTTTGATGAGACTTACATAGGTTTTCAGGAAACTTAAATATTATATATTCAAGAAATTCTTGAAATTGTACATCTAAATTGTTTATAGGACCCAGATCCTGTTGTAGTCTTTCGACACAAACGCAGCAAAAGCAGAATTCGCAATATTAAATGTTTTTTTAATGATTTCAAATCATGCCTAGAGCCGCATTATTTGATCTCACCACTCACTATTGACAGGTAATCAAGTTCATCATCATCCCTAAAACTTCAGTGGTCACGTATAGTGCTTTATAAAAAAAGTGTTCGCCACGGCTTCCCAAGAGAGCAGACATCGGCGTCTTTGAAAAGGGTGTGAAGGTTCTTCAATTGAAGGCCGGTCACGTGGGCATGCCCATAGAAGTGCGAATTATCTACCACCATAAACTCGTTTTGGAGTATAAAAGTGGAATGAAACATTTAATGTGTCATTGAAGGAGGAAGAGGAGAACTAAGATTTTTAATAAAGTAAAAGATAAATCACGGTCAAACTTACTAGTAAATAAAAACATAACAAAAATAAGTTCAGACAATAATGAATGAGCTTCCATGGAACCCTAGTACTTTTTATTATATCTATGTGCATTTACCCACGGAGAAGGTATAAAAGAGTAGGCGTATTCTAGCTTCTTTCTTGTATCCTTTGGTGGGTATAGGACTGTAAAAAAGTAATCAGATCTCATATAGAGCCAAGTAGGTATAAAACGATAAAGCACTAAATCTTTAATGTGAAAATAGAATTTGTAAACTCTTTCTGTGTGGCCAACACCTTAGCAAGTAGCTATTTTTCCGCAACATACTCGTAAGTGCAAGTGTAACATTGGGGCGTATAGATTTAGAGTTGGGCTTGGGCATGTCGGGTAAGAAAAATTGTTTGAATGGGGAGTTAGAAACACAACCTCTCGACAATGCGAGCTTTATGCTCACGCCTTTTCAATATTTTACAATTAGGTACTTACTTTTTCTTTACAGTTTTTAGTCTTTTACTGCCATCTGTCTGTATCTTAGGATACTTACAATATCATTTTGTGAAAGTATATTGTGTTCCAACGCATTCAAAATTTTTGTTAGTTTACTACGTAACTTACAGAGGGCGCTGCTAAAAATTTCTTTAGTAACTAAACTATCTACTAGATGTCGATAGCATCGTATGGTGTAATGTTACTTCAAATTTGTGCTTCAAATTTCTTCGATGTACTCGTTTACGTATTTCTACAAGTCTTGTGTAGTATTTATTTTCTAATGATTTTTTTCTTCATTTCGTGCCGAATTATATCTTTTATTATTAAAGCAAAAAAATATAACTACTAGTCAGGTAGGGTCTCTTCAGAGTTCCACCTTATGAGTTAAATATTACTACTGTTAGGATACATAAGTTAGGCAGGGTGGGTTATTAAAACTTTCATGCGTATTATATTATATTTCCATTAACGAAAAACGGGTCCTTAGAATCAACCCCCAAAGAAATAACCGCCAAATTAAGTGCTACTTTATCTACACATTTAAAGGTTATTTGCCAAATGATGATTACAGTTTATTCATGCGTTTAGTCTAAGTATTAATTATAAGCTAGTAATATTTGACCCATCTTCGGCAGTTTCTAAAAAAATTTAATGGACAATGATTTAAATGTTTTGCGTTCACAATTTAATAGTTTACAGCTATTAAGATAATTTATAGCTGTTTAATATTACCGAACCTGTGGAGATTTGATTATTGATGTTATATTTTTTGTGAGTCGAGACGCCATGGATCGCGTGTCGCGTGCTTCTCACGTCGTTTTTTCGGTTTCTGTTTGGGGTGCATACAAAAAATATACCATAACTAACAATGACCTTAATTCTTAAACGTATGCTATTGGACTTAAAAAGGTCCTTTGGCAGTAGACTTGCTTTAAAGACTAAATCCATTTTGAAAAAATCATGTCTCGAGGACTTTTAAAGATATTAAATAAAAAAAAAATTAATTCAATAAATCAATTTTATTAGAAGCCATACAGCTGAACGAGGCCTTTCAGCCTTTTCATATATAGCCGTTGGCTCTGTCAACCTCGCCAAGGCTTATATTATAAAATTACTAAAAACCAATTTTAACTTAAAAATTACCATATAACATAACATGTAATATGTAATAAAACATATACCGGCTTTTAACATTAAATAAAGTAGGTAACTAAAGATTTTAAATAAGGAATAACATTGAATCGTGCGGCAATATCTATTCAGTCTAGCGGATTATTTGAAATTGATGTCAATGTGTGCATACAAAAAATACCATAACTGGCCAGTGACTACCGGAATATAATTTTTGACAATTTTATAAATTATACAGCCTATCAGTTAATAATGGGTAGCTACGGGCATGTTTTATTGTTACCATGACTTTGAGTATAGGCAACAAGATTTGGGCCACTATTTAACTATTACTGGTTATTACCGAGTAAACTAGCTTTTTATTTGTAATAATTTTAGGCAAAAATATATTGGTTACTTACATGTTAAATGTGCGAGATTTTCGCACATAAAAGGATAACAATGAGATGATTGTTTGATTTTTGTAGCCCTCGTAGGGACGAGATTGATTAATTAAAATATTATATGTATTAATAATTTTTTCCAATAAAATACGGTCGAAACCCCTCCCTTTTGCAGTCGGTTAAAAATAAACTGACTGGGTGCGCTTTGAGCTTTCCTCAATGTAGGCTTCTAAGTTGCACATAATAATACTAAGCCAAGTTGAATGGTAAAATAACATTCTACTTAAAATTTTATATAATTTAAAGTAAGTAATAGGTACATGTTTGGAGTAAGTGTTTTATAATTTTTATTGGAGACATTTTTTCTTAATAACATCATTATATTGGTTAGCATTTAAAGTATAGAATTTTTTAAAACCAACACACGAATGAATCTGTTATAACTTTCATAGAAATTTTCAATAAAATTTTCACGACATAACGTAGATAACTTACTCGGCTTACATTTTGGAGGACTTGAGCCATAGTGTTCTTATTCTAATGTCTTTGGGTAAGGCGTGTGGTATCTCACTTTGCTACAATGAAGAACTGTACAACGTGTTATTTCGCTTTAAATTAAAGAAAACTTTTCGCTACCATATAAAATTTGCTCTTACCATAAAAAATGGGAACAAAGTACACTTTGTCATTTGCCGACCCTATTTTGGTTTTCCATCCGAAGCTACAAAGGTTGTAGGGAAACCTAACACAAGTGGATTATGGCAACAAATCTAGTTGCCTGCAGTGTGCAGGTTTTTTACAATGTTTTCCTATGTAGTAAGAGAAGAAATGTCTTTTTGTAATTAAAGTTATATTAATAAAATAAATCGAGATGGCAACACATGTAGCAACCCTACAGCCTGTGGTGACTGTAGAGAAATTGCGCGGTCGCGCGCGCCTCGTCTGTACCGCGAAACTAGACCCCGCTGGTTCCTGCTGCCGGCCAATCTTTTAGCTCTAACATGACCATAGAAATCGGAATTATCTCAATTTATATATGAGACGGCACTGACTTACTGATTTAATAACATTTCCAACCGCTGAATGGCATGTTATTTACACGACACCTTATGTAGTCTAGGGGTGCACTACAAGAAGTTTTATCGAAATTATTCAAAAATCTCAAAGGGTAAAAAAAATGCGGATTTTTCGTTTCTCACAGGTAGAGCCGCTAGCGTACTCCAGTACATTATTGTACTTGAAACTAAAGGAACGATATGTCGACGTTTTGGATATAACTCAACTTTTCTGCGCAGAGTAAAGCCGTCAAATAATAAAACTTAAATCAAAACATCTAATGATGGTGTCCCATATTATCATGTTAATGATTAACGTCATAAATAAATATGTACTAAAATATCATGTGTAACTTTACAAAATTATAGGCATTTATAAAATCAGGCTGTTTCTTTGGTACTTATCTTACATACATAAAATCACGCCTCTTTCCCGGAGGGGTAGGCAGAGACTACCTCTTTCCATTTGCCACGATCTCTGCATACTTCCTTCGCTCCATCCACATTCATAACTCTCTTCATGCAAGCTCGGCGGTTTCGGGTACTTTTGATCTGACCCTTATCTTACAAATTTAATTATTCAATTATCTTTCTATAAACAGATCAGGTAATAAATATGTTGCCTAATTTGAGAAGGACTTACAAATAACCACAACAATGAAGAGTAGGAAAAGAATTGAACAACATTGGAATTCGATAATCCATTGCATGTTTCATGATCATTACGTAAATTAATCCATAAGGTTAATATGGATTGTGAACTTTGACTGGTAAATATTGGGTAACATTCTCCAGTAAAAATAAATTTGGATCGAATTGAGCACCTACACAAGTATATGAGTATTGTGTATCAAGATATTTTAACTTTGACGAAGAAACGACTCGAAAATGTGTGATGTAGTCCAAACAGGTTAAAATACACTACAGTATATTTGTTTTAAATAATTTGATTGCCATGCTCTTACGGTGAGGGAAAACATTCACACAAAGGAAACCTTCAACTGATGATCCAATGAGTGAGGTACAGATTGAAATGTTGTTGGAATAGTGGAATTCAGGCGGGAGACGGTTTGTAAACGTGTCTCACCTACTCCAGTCAGGTCACAGACAGGCGGGCACTGGCTCCTCTCCAAAGGAAGGTTAGAACGTAAACAGGGCTGCCGCCAGGAAGATGATCATGATGATTAAAACAAAACCAATCTCATCATCCTACAACTGTTTGTTCAGGTTGCATCGTCACCTATTCTGACCAGTTCATAATAGACCCGGTAAGTTAAGGCATTGGTTCCTAGAAAGCAACGTTCGTGTGTCTGTGTTACCTCTATAAAGCGACGTTAACACAACTTGGAACATAAAATTCCTTTTAATTATGCTTTTTCCTTTAGTCATGTTTGACAACATCCATGACCATCCAGAAGCACACTCCACACTTTATGCTGTCTCAAAACATATCAAAATATAAAAATGTGCATTCTATGTATCAAATTATTTGCGTAGTTATCTTTATAATTGCTCTGCGTAGTTAGGTAGTCGAGTGAATTGATCTATATTCTCTAATAGTCCACAAGGTTGGAATTCATGGCGTTGAGATCACGTTACGAGGCGCCCGTCGCGCCCAGTAGCTATGCCCCACTCAAGACTTTTTTGTTTCTTCTCTGACAGATCAAATTAAAATAAACGCTTCGATAAGGCGTCCTATAATATTATCATCCTGTATTTAGTTACGTGAGCGAGCGACGGCAGTGGGAACGCGGTAGGTGGGAGCCGAATCTTTATGATGAAAACATTTTGTGAAATTCAAATTAGATCAACATTTGGAGATGATTGCGTCTTATTGTTCACTTAATCTGAGAACTAAATAGATTGACCTAAAGATAAACACGTAAGTAGGTAACCCCATGAACTTGTCCTTGGATTTTAAATTAGGTCTGAGTTTTAGTCAAATAATTAGGTACATACATTCAACATAAGACCATGTCTTTCAAAATACAAAAAATAATTAATATTTTAAATTTTAAATTAAATAAGAATAGGACCACTCCATCTCCTTCCCATGGATGTCGTAAAAGGCGACTAAGGGATAGGCTTACAAACTTCGGATTCTTTTTTTTAGGCGATGGGCTAACAACCTGTCACTATTTGAATCTCAATTCTATCATTAAGCCAAATAGCTGAACGTGGCCATTCAGTCTTTTCAAGACTGTTGGCTCTGTCTACCCCGCAAGGGATATAGACGTGACTGTATGTATGTATGTATTGAATTAAATTCATGCTTTTCTTTGCTCTTCTTATTTTGTCACCAAAAGGGCGTTTAGAGACAAAAGTTGTTAAAATAAAGTTAGTCAAGCGTGGAAGCTACTGGGTCTAATGAAAAAAGTCACAGTTTTTGCCTAACCGTTTCCAATCGACAGATGGGTTGCTTTTTATCGCCATACATCAATAATAGTTTGACACGTATGGCACATGCTTCGATGGAAATTCGGAATTTGGTAGGAATTCCAGTCTTCAGTTACAATGGGCTTGAATGTGTAAATATACAATTTTATCTACCATAAGTTTGGTCAGTAAGAATCGAAGTTATAGAGTACTAAGTAATATGGTACTAATTACTTATTTAAGATCAATTTTTAGTTGTAAGTCTTCATAACTAGGTCAACATTTTAACTTATTTTACTGTTCTGTTATGACTGAACATCAAAAACAAAACGGGTATGGTTCCCGGCACCAATAGAAAAAAGAATAGAACAAGCATCTCTTTTCCACCAATGTCGTAAAAGGCGACTAAGGGGTATGCTTATAAACTTGGGATTCTTCTTATAGGCGATGGTCTAGTAAGTTGTCACTACTTTAATCTCATTTCTATAATTAAGCTTACTTAGTACACTCATCAACACACACACATCACATACACACTGAACATCAGCCAGACATATGGTACCTACAGTGTATCGACATGATTATGAATAGAATCAACGATTGTGCTAGTTGATAAATATAGGTAGTTAAACTAAATATAACCTAATGTGTAATACCTAACACCTTAAATGCTAAGGGAGGGGTCTAGTTACCTGTAGCACAGGTCCACCTGGACCTTTTTCAGGAACTTAGCTCTTCGCAAGACTTCAATGTCATTTAAAGATTAAACACATTATTGTTAACTAGTTAATAAGAACATTTTTGTGAAGAGCACATAAACGTTATTTATTTATTTAAGCTAAACAATGGCTCTGTCTACCCGCAAGGGATTTAGACGTGATTATTTGTACGTATCTATGCAGATGATAATACAGTAGGTAGTTTCAATTTTTGTTAGGAGATAATCATGTAATAAGACGGTATAGATAACATGCAAAGTTGAATACACTTTCATCAATAAAAATATTAAAACAAAAGCAAATTCATCTTAATCGTACCGAAGACTCAAGCGGAGGCAGAGCGATATCCACCTTATCGGGTTACCTAGGCTACTGGGCATCTGTTGTTATCAACAAAACATCTTCAATCAAATAATTATCATTCAAAAATCTACTCTCAGTATGTCTCTTATAAGATTCATTAAAGAACAGAGTAATAATTTAACTTATTACTAAACCTGCCTGGAGAATAATAGTCGCTTCGGTGATTTTACGGAAACATGATATCGTGTTGGTCTCTCACAAAAAGAATAAAATAAAACTTGACCGAAATTGTTTTAATCTTCAGAAGCCGCACGGAATTCATTTTATAATTATAAACTTGATTGCGCAATCAAGATAAACAATACAATTATCCGATACCTATTATACCTAAATTTTACTCACGGTAATTTGCCAACCAACCAAAATGTACATAACATGGTAGAAATAGTACTGAGTAAGTACTATCTAAATATTTACTGTGATGCAAAAGGTAATGCTTGATAAATTTACCCAATTTTTTTGTTTTTTCTTTCAACAGCTTCGTGGCTTTAAACAGGTTTAAAGGTATTTTAGAAACTTTAGTGTAAGTATACCTACTAGGTTTTCAAGAGAATGTTGAATGAATGAAATGAATCTAATAATAACCTTTTCTTTTACATTGCCCTGTGATTAAGATTCAAACCAACAAATATTTAACAGAACATGTTTTTTATCTCTATGATCGTTGATGTAAGCATAGTGACGTGATACGAAGAGACACCGTACGATTTGTTTGAACTAACTTGCGCATGAAATATCGGGCGTCGTCAGCTACCGATGGTTTGCTGGACTACCTACCGCCGCTGCCGACCACAGAAAAAACATACTGTTCTGTTTTAAGTTTCTCGAATTCCTTAGAGGCAAATACGTATGTTTAATCGCATGTAACGATTAAATCCATTCGGCACGATTAAAAATATTATAAAAGTAACTTGTTTAAAATTTATTCTTTAATACTAAATAACTTGTGCGGTTGCCAGAGTTAATTGAGGTATTTATATTAGCCGGGAATATTCTTCTATTTAATCACCCGATTCGTAAAGCGGTAAAGTCAAAAATTTGCCTCTGCGGCGCCTACCTGAGGTTTCCGTGAAGCGCGGCTTGCGTGTCAAATACAGCCGCGAACATTCACGAAGAGGACTTTAAACGGAGCCTCACTAAATGAACCATAGGATTCGCCGTTCATTACTGACCAAAAGAACCGCTTTAAATAACTAAAATGCTAATAATTCCAATACCGCACTCAGTTAAACGGTAAAAATTGCTACCGTTTTGAAACCCGATCCGTTTTGTAAATTACAGCTGGTGTAACCGTTACGTAAAAGCGTATCTTTAAAGAACGAAATTTAATGAAAATATCTTTCGAAGAACTTTCCCACCTCGGAGACATGACAAACAGATGAACATTTCGTCTGCAGCAGGTGACGCAAAACAAAGCAGCGATAGATCGAACAAACTGACAACCTAAGGGCGAAAAACGTTTCACGTCCTTTTTTAAAATTTTTGGAGACCACAATAAAACCGCATACTTATACAGTGTCTCGTGGCATGCAATTACTTAATAACTTTTACCAAAATTCTCGTACTAAATTACACTTCATTCAAAGAACTTCAGCACACATGGCTTGTCTGCTTAATGATATGTAAAATGAAGTAATATATTAATTAACTCTAGCATACGAAATTGAACTCAAATAGGTAGATCTTTTAAATTTTATGGGGTGTTAAATTGTAAACAGTAATATGGAATTGATAGGTATCCTATATCTTATATTGGCTCTATAAATATATCATGTTCAACAAGACCATAGTCTAATCAAATAGGAAAGGAACTCTGAGACAAAATGATTTATAATCAACCCTCGTTTATACTAGTCATAAACTTGTCACTTCTAGTCGATAATGAAGCATCATTAAAGGGTTTTGTGGATCTTTATAGCGGAACGAGCTAACAAATTACACGTTTTGATCACCTTGATAGAGCTCTGTTATATTGAGTCCAATTATTGCCTTCCACACTAGGTATTATTAGGAAGGGCCTGGCGGACAATGAAGTCGATTGAAAAAACATTTGAATTGTATTTAACATAGTACTTATCTATTAAAAAACATAAGCTGGCTCCCGTGAAAAAAGGTCCCAGGTCATTAAGTTTTTCATCCCCTGTTTTAAGTAAAAACTAAAATGAAATAATACCTTAATGGGTTTCTGAATGTCGTGAAATGGGACTGGACTGGAAAGTATGTTGACATTTCAGTATCAGTGAACAATAATCTCAATTGGCATGGCGGAGATGATGATTCTTCATCATCATCATCTATTATATATTTACTACACAACAATAATCGCTCAAGGTTATGTTGTCAATGCATGAACATCATAGGAATTTCTCCGGTATTTAATCTCATGCTCATGTCGAAAGGGTTTATATCTGGCAGTTCACACTGGGCGACCAAGTGATGCATCAATTGCGCGCAGCGAGGGGCCGCCACTGTGTCCGATATCAGTCATCTGTGGGGATTGAAATTAGATTATCGATATTAAAATTTTTAGGCTAGGCTACTATAATATTAATTTGTAAGTAAAAAAATAAACTGAATAATTTTTTGTGTTTCTATCATTAAAATTAAAAAAAATATTCTTAATACGTTTCGGAACTCTATGTTGAGCACTACTTTAACACCTGTACAGAATTCGTTAATAAAGAAGAGGGTATATAAACCAACCTACTTTCATTTACTCTTAGGCTAAGAGACTTACGGGTAAAAATAAAATTACGGCAACGGTTCGTTGTAATGTTCGGTTAGGGGTAGTTATATGCATATAATATTGGTATTATGCATTTAACTCATTATTGTATTTTGAAACAACTTCGTCCAAAAATCCAAAACGTTATATTTCTCATTGAACTATTAATTGTCGATATTAATCTTAAAACAACTCACGGCCATCCTTAGCTTACGAAAGCATTCGCATCATTTCGAGGAAGGTTGCTCTGGCCGTCACTCCGGTACATCGTAGCGCAGTTCTTGTGCGAAACTCCGCCGACACCACTCGATCGTAGATAATGACCACTTATGACATGAACCATGCTTTTATTCCAACAAATTGATTTCGAACATACCTACAGATCGTATCGCTGGCTCCGATCTTGGCTCGATGTATCGTCGGAGGAACAAAGAGGCACTGATATCGTTTATGAATTGACACGTAATTTCAAACTGGTATACCGCACCACGAGTTGATCGATAGGACCTTCAAATTCAGATAACATGTCTTGTAATGACAGCATTCAATTTAAAGTTACCTCTGCGTGTAAAGTGATGGGTGATAGTAATATAATTATGTAAATCTTGTAAATAAATATGACTACGAAAACAGATGATGATGTGATGATTTAGGCCGTTACTTCGCATTTTCATGATTGATGAGTAACATCAAAGTTCCAAAAATGTAAAAACTATAGTTTCTCTATCGGATAGGTGGTAGTCTAATATCTGGGTTTATTTTTTCTTTTAACTCTTTGCCTTCTGTAGTGTACCTACGAGTGTTTACATATTTTTCAACATTCGTCAAAGTCCTTACCTCCTAAGTTAGGATCCTAGCTTTTTATTCTTCATCGTTTTAGCATTCATATTTTCCTGAGATTTAGCTTATAAGTACTACCTTTGCAATTCAATGAAACACGCATTTCGGTAACAAATATATGTTATTTTTTCCTACGTTTATAAATTTGTTTTGGTTAAGATCTATACCGGCATTACATCTATCGCGACGAAAGCGATTATTTCAGTCGAAATGGTTTCAAAACGAACACGTTCGGCAATTATTACGCTAGAGCCGTGATCAAGATAACCGATTATTAATCGCCGCTAATTACTGCTGGTGTTAGTTCGACCTTTATCTGGACACCATTTACCTACAACTGCCGACAAAAAAAGGCACAAAAAGCGTGAAGAAAGGTACATTTTGTTATTCGGTTCCGCTGGTCGTCGTTTCACCTGTTCATTGTTTGCCTGGCGGCTGCTACAACAAAAGGGTTCAAATATCACAGTTTTCGGGGATAATGGCAGCCAATGCAATAAATCTTATCGGTAATAACTGCACTTGCGGAGGCTTAGATTATCGGTTTAATGTGTGGTTTAAAAGATGTTGTGATTTATTGGATTCGTATTCATATCCTTTTGGTGTTCAAATATTGTTTATAAGTGGGATTATAACGAAAACATAACTAAAAGTTCAACGAGATTTTATGAAGATTGCACAAATGGGCGCATAGATAGATCACTAAAAGCAATTTCAATTTATTATTACGTAAACTAACATTCTGTTAATACCCTAACAATTGTACAATTTGAATGCCATTAACCGTAAATCCTTGCTATGAGAAGTGTCTCCAATGTTGTTTGCATAAACGCTCGCCTCCCACGTGACCCATGCGAAACGGATGTAAACGTCTTAGCAGCGAGTCCCGTCGATAAATCCAAAGTTCGCCGCCGGCAAGGGTTTTGGGAGCCATCAATCATTATGTAGAGGAGCGACGTCGCTGGAGGTTCTTGTAACGCAGAGCAGTCGCAGTATACAGATGTCGCACTAATTTTGTTAAATATTAGCTTGGACTGATGTAATGGAAAAGCCTTATTTATTCCTGTGTCTGTAGAATTAATAGCGGCATCTTTTTATTGTAACTCTACCTCATATTGGCATGAAATAAAAAAATCTTTGAGTATAATTTACTGCCCTGTTCCAGTTTTAAAGCCCTAATAAAAATTACGAAATAAATTCAAGGGTATGGCTTATAAACTTGCGATTCTTCTTGTAGGTGATGGGCTAGCAATCTGTTACTATTTGATTCCACTATTTGATCTTGATTCAATCATTAAGCCATACAGTTGAACGTGCTCTTTCATTTATTTTAAGACTTATGACTCTATCTTACACCAAAGGATATAAACGTGAAGTACTAATTACCACAATTTATTGTTTTCTGAAAGCAGAAGTAAATTGATTGTTTACTGTCTAAAATGACTCGGTTTTGATGCCGACCTTAAATGCAGCCAGTTAACGTATTTTTATTAAGATTTGTATATTTCAAAATGCAAAATATATGGCAGTCTAGGTCTACCACAAAAACCTCCAGTGTCTGTAAAAGTCAAACACACGTTACTACGTTGCTATTCATAATTGTTTTATCTGTATACACAGAGTACTCTATGCGATATTCTAACGAGTCCTTATTAAAAGCTAAACTGTTGCAGTGGATGTCAGACACAATCTTTGATACATGATAACTAGAGGCGAAGTCACATTAAATCAGGTTGCTTGCACTCGCAAGCATAATTCACTTAATTTCACTTACTTATCGATAAATTTGTGTAATACTTACTTATAAGTATTAGGATAATGAAAAAAATTTCGATATATATTATTTGTGTTGATAGGTATCAAATAAATATGAATACTGTGAAATCAAGAAATTCGAATATATTAGAATTATTCTTAATTAAGTATGCAAAAATTTCAAATGAGAAATGCAATAGAATAGGCCTCATGCGCTGAAGATTAATTCAATAATTTTTTGAGTTTTTGTTGGCGACATCACTCAGCATTAAAGTTTTTTTTTTTTTTTTTTATATATACGGGACAAATTACACAGATTGAGTTAGCCTCGAAGTAAGTTCGAAACTTGTGTTACGAGATACTAACTCAACGATACTATATTTTATAATAAATACTTATATAGATGAACACCCAAGACCCAGGCCAATCAGAAAAAGTTCTTTTCTCATCATGCCCTGGCCAGGATTCGAACCCGGGACCTCCGGTGTCACAGACAAGCGTACTGCCGCTGCGCCACAGAGGCCGTCGTAAGTAAATTTTTTTCTAAAATAAAAGAAATTAAGTTTAAGTAAATTTTAATGATAACTTGTGAAACAAAAGAGTGAATGTTAAAGTCATTACGGCCCAGAGTATAATGCTAAAGTGTGCGATTTGTAAGCTCGCCCAGTAACGTTTTGGCGAGTGTTGTGATTGATTTCCTTGTAATGCGTGCCCGTGGGTTATTATACGACATACGTCCAGGAGAAACGATTTTCATCCTTATTGACCGTAAAATAAGTAAGAGTTCTAGAATGCCATTTGTATAATCAATATATTGAAGATGTGTAAACGACTTTGCTCGCTAAGACAATGTCTTAAAGTCGAATTATACAAGAAGCGCATCATGCGACTATGAAATCAGTGCACGACTGAAACTTAGCCCCGAGCTGGTGATTAGGGTGTAAAGCAAAATGCAGGCGGTGTAGCCTTGAAGTCCACAATATTATAGATACTCAAAACTAATAGAAATACATAATAATTCTGTTTTGCTTTGAAACAGGCTTTTCTGTACCGGATGTTATTATATCTGGGCAGATGATCCTAAAAGTGTACTAACATTAATTTTTCTCACTGCTACGACTTTATCAGTAAATGCTAAGTGATTCATGTGCCTCTGATCCTTAATGATGCCATTTGTTGCAGTTTTCGACTAGCTATCGCCAGTCGTCGGCTTCGAGGTTTCGTTGATTTCAAATTACCAAAATCTGATCGCTATTTGAGAGGGTTCATAAATATTTAACAGTCCTTAAGTTCAAAATGAATACCAACATATATTTTAATACTAGATAAGTAGGTAATTTGGATCATCATTTTTCTATTAAAAGTCCTCTCTAAAAATATTTTCATATCTACATATTGTGTAACTCCTTAAATAAAGGAGTACATGATCCTAAATGTGTTTGTTGTTGTCCAACAGCATTAGAACTCTGTCGGTAAGTGCCACCCGCGGCTGCGTGGCTGGGCTGCTGTTTATCACTGTAATTGTATGGACACACCCTAATTGTCCAAATGCGGGATATTACTGCAGATGAGCTAAGCTTCGCCACTCAGATGATGGTGATTTTCTTTGAAGTTCTTTAAACCAGTAAATCGTACAATGTTTTTCTTAAATCTTTTACTTGAATAAACATTAATAAAAATCATGAAAATTTAAACTCGTGAATTTGTTTACCTTTGCCTTAAAATTATAAAAATAATTTTATCACTCTATCAGTTATAAAATTATTTAAAAAAATGTAAAGTGGTAAGCATTTTACCTTTACGTAAAATAATTTAGGCAATGTTTAGGTTATACAATAAAATCATGAAAAAGGTTTATACACATTATTTGGGTTTTCCATTATTTTACAGCCGTTTGGGCATTTTTATTTCCATCGCCATTGGCTTCGCCCGCGTCGCGTATCTTCGTTTTGTTGTTTTACGTGAATTTTATGTGAATATCAACTTCTTAGTTCTCCTAAGTCTTAACTATCTGTATTCGAAATGTCATGAGATTTTTCAAGAATAGGATAGATATAGGATACTTCATCTTTCCACTTGGCACGATCCCTTCATACTTCTCTCGTTTCATCTACATTTCAAAGTCAGTTAATGAAAACTGAAGAGGTTTCTGGTTTCTATTTATAAAATTATTATGGATATGTATAGTCATAAAAAAAATTTACAGGTATAAAGTGTTGAGAAATTTGAAGCAGATTGTGTAACGACATCACGGCCCTCATACCGGTGCAGTTGGCTTCTGACCCGATGAGTGAGCCTTCATCGTTAGTAACTGTCGACAAAGGTCTTGCCGACTTGTGAACCAAGTCTATTACAATAAAGTACAAGTCAAGTCCGATCTGTGTACAGGTTACACTTTAGATTCATCTACGACAATTACGTTCATTATATCTTGAGTTACACTCGTACTCGATGATATAAAGGATACTAGTTGATAAGCTCTTACAAAAAGCGGCGATTTATACCATATTTAAAATCTGATCCCTTGCATATTGGGACAGATTCCAAGTTTTGAAGCCTCGTAGAGTATGGAAATACAATCGATGAGAGAGAACGATAAAAGCTCGATGCTTATACTCGACGACGACATAGCGACTATCGACGAAATAGTAAAAAAAAAATATGGTACTGTTTGTGTATAAGGTAGATCTTGTAGGACTCGGTACTTATCAGAAAGTCTTTAAATCTAGAGAAGCAACATGTCCGTTTCAGACACTATCGATTTATTCTATCATTACTAGTAACAAGAGGCGCCTTATCCGATAATAATGCGATTAATAATGTTGCAAAGTAAACGGGGATACTTTGCGGGACCCATATAAATCGAGTCCGGTGAGATTATTATCCTGTCGATACTTCGACCCCGGTGCACGAGTATCGCTGAATTACACCACTGTTTACTGTCAAACTTAATTCCTTATTCGTGTCGCTCTAAAGTTCATGCAAGCACTGTGCTGTGCGCTAAAGAGAAAACGGTAAGTTTTACCACTTACACTATTATGATTATAAGCTCAGACTTTATGAAAAGAGTTTTTAAGGCAACACATTACATAAAGGCCGAATGGCTATTATTTGTGAAATAGAGCTAAATAAAAACATATAGTTCTGCCCACTGCGACTTCAGACACCATGATGTAAGAAAATTATAGCTTTTGGCAATAATTATAAGTACAATTTTTCTAAAAAAATATAACCTTCTTAAAAGTTTTTCGACTAAATAATTTTCACTCTTCATAATAGATATTTATAATTGTGGTCTCCATTTAGTTCCAATTCTTAATTTAAATATTTCTTCTTTGATAATATTAGAAAGCCAAAGCAAACTGACATTATTATGCTCAGATTATTTCGTAATTTGTTCATCAGCGTTGATATATGACTCCGGAGCATTTTGAGCCATTTAGAACAGATATTTATTACGGTTTGCGCCGGAGTGTTAACTTTGACGATTGATTAGATGCTGGCTGTTATAATTTAGGCTTAGTGTCAGTGAGGCTTTGAATGACCGCTTGTTAGGACCACTTGTTATGCGCGCGCGCTCATGAGATTATTTGCTCTGTAGTATGGAGAGCACTTTTTCATTTTGTCATCATCATCTCTCAATTATTTTGTTTCAGATGGTTTTACGTTTAGATTTCCAAGTCGTTTGATGCTAATAAAGTTTTTCAGACTCTACCAAATTGAAGTCGGCAATTGAAAGTGACGGCTAACCTGCATATAAATAGTAAATTGATATACGTATCAACATACAGACAAAACCACTGAGTAGATTTTAATGAAGTATTTTAAATATATTTTTATTATATTTACAGGTTATATGTGCAATCTCTGAAATGATTCAACTTATAATACCAATTGGATATTATTTCATTATTTAATAGCTCAATTCGACGTAGATAAGGAACCAAGAAGTACAAGCTGTATAGTTTTTGATATGTTGAGTTATACATAGCTTAAAACACTAATCTCAATAAAATAAGTGTCCTCTCCATACCATGCAACCGATCGAGACATTAACATATCGCTGATCATTTATTTACATTAGCAGCATTTCTTTATCAGTTTATCATTTATTGTCTCGAATTTCTACCAAGGTATAATGCATACAAGTTGTGTTGATAAATAGGCGGTGAGTAAACGTAAGAACTATATAGATCTTTTGTTGTCTGTTCGATGTAGAGCAAAGAATTCCTAGTTAGGTAATTTACTAATTTTATTAGTTTACACCGATAAGATATACATATTAAAAGCATGTCTTTATCCCCCACAGGGTAATTAGATCCAATATGTAAGTAAAAAAAAAAAAAGAATTTTCAAGATTTTCTAAGATGATTAATTTGCTGGTGGCCAGTATCTAGCCATCTATTTTATATTAGTTCTCAAAATAGGAAAAGGAAAAATGTCTTATATGAACAATAAAAGGAAATGATTTAACCATTCACACTAATGCTAATTGTATCACATTTTTCTACGATGACAACATTATGAGTTAAAAAGTTGTACCCCTTTGACCGCAAACGTGTCAAAAATATGAATAAATCGGTGGAGTTCATTCAAGGCAATGCCACCGCTGAGAGCCATTGTGTCCCATTTCTATTAACTGCTTCAGAAGTTCATATCATTTTTTATACACGTCGGCGACATCTTTTGTTAGTCGTAGGTTCCTGTGGCTTAATACGAACACCTCTTTACAAACTTTTTGGGCGTTCATCCTTTTATATGAGAGTATTTTGACACATTGCCTCTTATTGTTTATCATTTTTCTGGTCGTAAATTACTTTTTTGTTGCTCGGTTGAAGAGGATACGATTGTATGATTTAGAATTAACTTGATGTTATGATTTATGTGACGATTCTATTGTAGTACCTATGTTTTTGTAAAATATCATGTCTTGGAGATTCGTAATGTGGTTTGATCAAAAAATATTTATGTTGGGTTTACAAATTATGTTAAAGGTACTAACTTTATACCTTTGTTAAAGAAGCTTGATGTAATAGGTGAAATAATTAATTTGATACGCCATCTACTGTGAAATCCTTTACTCTGGTTGTTAGTTTTAAGGTGTGTAAAAGTACATCTATTTTATTAACAAAATTTTGTGTCATAACTAGGTAGAATTTCCCATCAGCAACCTACTCAAACAATATATTTAATCCAAAAAGTCCACCAAATTTCTTACATATCTTTTTAATCCGACAATATTCAAAAATATATGAAAGTAATCTACTAGTGTCAGTAAAATAACAGTACAAAAGAGCGGCGTCTTTTGGAGACCGCGACGAAACAGTGTGGTAACCAATTGGAGGAGTGCCGGTGGAAGGACAATAGAGGCTCACAGTAGCGGGCTTCCGTGTCACTGCAGATGGTATGAACACAAATAGAAAAGGCATAAATATCTCAAGGTGTGTGTTTGTGTAATTACCTATTACAATCGCAATAAAAAGTCAGCCCGGCACTCCTCTTCAGAGAAGAGAGGGCGCAAGTTAACGCAATTGGGATTCAGAACATAAAGATTTTGTAGTGTTTTTAGTTCTTCAATTAATCAATGATTATTAATTTTACAGCACAGAGTAGTAGTGTGGGGTTTTGTGTTCAAGTTGCGAGTATTTTAAGTGAATAATCAAATCGGTAGCATTTTGGGCTTATCTTTGCATAAATCATGTCAATCTTTGAATTACGTCCAAAAATAATAATATGATGTTAGAAGCAGTTTAAAATTTTGTCCCTTTTAATTAGGTTTGGTACTTTATATTAATAAAAACTTAAACACACACATTGGTGAGCATAACATGTTTTAATTTAAAGTGGCTAAAATAATGATGTCTATTATAAACTAAATTTATTAATACTCTGATTGATGAGAAATAGAACTGAACTTTTTCTAATTAACTCTGTGGTCAGTGTCGTTGTTATTCCATCACAATGAGCTGTACCGAGGCGCTCATAGGCTACGGTAAACAATTACCATAATTCAAAATCTTTTGAAGTAAACCGACTTTAAAAAATGGGTTAGTATTATAACTGTTTTAGACTGTTTTCCTCAGCCTTCACAAAATAATTGAAAACCCTTCAATTGTGTTATCTAGAACCCTTTTTTCTTTACCTAACTACGTGACAATCGTTACGCATATCGACTTAATGAAAATATTAAGCAAGGGTATCCAAGTTTCCTCCAATGTTCAAAGACCTTCGCATAAAATTCTATAACGTTTCAATGCGTGTGAACCACTGGTGTGTGTTAGGCCAAATTATATTTGACGGACGTGAGAATTAAAATTGTTGTACATAATGTAGACTTGCCTCAGCGTTCCGAAGAAAGGCATTTATTGATGGGAAGATAAGCCCAAACGACGCAACGGCCAGTAGCCATTGTTTTAATAAACAGAGTGAGAATACGTTATAATATTTATGTGGGAGAAATTAAAATGTGTCGGTGTAATTCGATTTTAATTGGTCGAAAGTAATAAAATGTAGCTTATCATTAAAATAACAACTAAGGTTTTTATGTGGTTGGATTGTTAACTGTTGTTAAAGAAAATAAACAAATGAATATTTCTTAATGTCATACTGCAAATTCCTATTACAAAATTATACTCTAAACTTAAGACTAATTGTTTTCTTCAATTTTCTCTCAGACTACAGTCACAATTTGCACCTTTCCTGTGATTAACACATATGCTTTCATAAAACATACCGATATTCGCAAAAATATCAGGTCCTTACGTAAGTACTGTTTCTTTGTTAGTAACAATTTATGCAGAAAAAGACTATTTATATACAAAGCGAAGTTAACAATGCTAGTTTTACATAGCGGTTTACACCGTCTATATTCTAAATAAGGCATTGTGTGAAGCGACCAATGAGGGAGGAGGCAATAAACAGTTAATTGCGCGGCGCAGTAGCAAGCTCACTCGGTGCTCACCAATGAATGAGCATTAGGGGCTGAGTACATAGCGGTAAAAGCGCAGGAAACGACGCCTGATACGAATTTTATGTAATAATTATTAACATGAAGGAGTAGGTAGTTAATCAGTAAATAAATGTAGAATGGTATGTGTACCTAAGTACTTCACATTTAGTCATAGGCTATGCTTAAAGTGAAGCTGAGCGTGGTGAACAGCCGTTTCATAACTGTTGACTCTGTCAGTGATTATATGTATATGTATTTATTTAAAACTTTATCACACAAAAAAATTACAAAGGCTCTAATAACGTTTGGCATTCTCTACCAGTCTACCAGCTGACCAAACAGAAAAACTTTAAGTTTACTGCAAAATACATACATTACAAACAAGATACATTAAATACATAGGTATGTACAAAATACATTTTGAATATAAAAACATACTCATACATAAAATATCAAATAAAATAGACCCATTATTGATCTGCCGATGTATGTATAGCCTAGGCAGGTACAGTCCAGTGAAGTAATAAAATGTAGTCACGTAACTCATGTAGGCACTTTTCTTCTGTTCTTTCCAAAAAAACTAATTTGATACCTACACTTCGACATCGCAGAGTTTCTAGTATGAATAAATAGCCTCGTGGCCTTAACCTCACTTGTAAGCATGGATTTTATTACTTTACAAACTCTCACCACTAAGCGAAATTAAAGCATTGTTTACGTCTTCGTAAGCGTGCTCGTTAATCTTCCACCTGTCCCTTCAAATCATATTCTTTTTAGTCTAATCGGGTTCCAAACATTTGCCCTGGGAGCTGATGTTTAAAATTCTAACAGTCGATGTTAGCATCGCAAGGTGTGTGTTTGAATATGATTAGCAGCTTGTCAAAAATGTGTAGGGTTTAATATATTCTAATGTAATCAGTGAAGGGTTGAACACATTTTAATAAAATTAATAAACTAGTTCCATTAAGATTTTAATGTGAATTTAATGAGCATTCAATAATAGGTTTTATGCAAGATTTTCCACTGTAACAAAAGGAAACAGCAGGTTAAAACAATGGAGTCGCAACATTAATTAAGTACGTAAAAGAGAAAATCTAATTGGGGTTAGATTTTTATCATTGTCAACAAATACATAGATTAGTCGCAGTTATATTTTTCTTAGGAGGACGACTGGGCGTCCTATAATTACGTTCAAGTCTTAGGCTTGCCTCTGTAAAAACGGGGAACTTTTACCAGCTTGTAATTTACAGCGATCGGATATCGTTTAGGTTAGTATTTACAATGCAATAAAATAAACATTTATGTAATGCAAGCTTCCATGCTGGTTAGGTAGCGAAGAGAAAAAAACATACAGTGCGCCAGTAGCCTCCCATCCCGTGCAGATTGTAAAAGTAAATCAAGGGAGAGGCTAATAAACCTTAGATTCTTCTATAAGGTGATTGGCTTGCAACGTGTCACTGTGTTAATCTCATTCCATCATAAAGCATACTGTTAAATGTGGCCTTTCATTCCTTCAATATTGTTGGCTCTGTCTACATCGTAAGGGATGTAGGCGTGATTATATGTATGTATGCAATAAAACAGCAGTTAATTAATGCAAACAAATAATTACCAATCTTTTGCATAAAAAGTATCCCTAATGACTGGTAGTAAGTCGATGAAAGATCCGATCACGATACGATAAAGAACCCCAATATCATCTATTATAGTCGGCAAGGAGGGGCGCTAAATCGTCTTGGACACAACTTAACATACAGTTTACATCGTTTATCTTATCTATTGAGTTGTCTTGTATTTATGACGGCGATATCGAAAAATATACTCGTTGAATATTCAGCAGTAAAAATATTGGAATGTTGCAAATAAATAAGACAAAAAAATACCAATAATATTTTTTTAACAGTTGTGTGAATCTTTTACAATATTTATAGGATAAAAATACATAATAATTGAATTAAATAAATAGATAATACCAATAAATACAACAACAACAATAAAGACACTGTTGGCTCTTTTACCACGAAAGGGACAATATACTTGTAATCACGTCTATTTCCCTCGCGGGGTAGATAGAAAAGACATTCTTGAAAAGACTGAAAGGCCACGCTTAGCTCAGCTGTGTGTGGCTTAATGACGGAATTGAAATGCAAATAATCACAGCTTCCAGCCCCATCGCCTACAAACAATATCCTAAGTTAATAAGCATTAACCTTAGTCGCTTTTCACGATATTTAATGGAAAGATATGAGTGCTAGTAAATTATTCATATATACATATATAAATATGTATGTTTTCACACCTTAACGTTTCGTGTACAACGAATTAATTTCAAACTGATTCACTTTATTTTTCATATTCATTGTTATAAACTCATGCAGGTAGAATAGTGACAACAGTAATGTCAAACAGTGCAGCGAGTGCGCAATGTTCGTGTCACGTCATCAAGATAGTTGGTGCAGTCAATTGTTGCAAGTGCACTTTGTTGTACTTCGACAAAGTAGGCAAACATCCATAGACATATATCTAGTAAGATGCCGCCATAGGTAAATATATATGATATCAAGCTTATTAAGAACTTTGTGATTACTGTGCATGTCGAACACCTTATGTAGAACCATTATAAACTAATAGACATTATAGAATTTAGTAAATTAATAACCTTGACCTTCGTATTTCCAATAACACGCAAATGGAGCTGCGGGCAACAGTTATTAACAAATTAAATTAAATCAAAATGGTTCTTTACTTTAAGTGCCCTAGAGGTGCTGTACCTACTCAATTTCATGTGACGTTATGCAGCCTATAACCAGGACGAACACGAGGCTTCTAACGACACCTCATTTATCTAATTATGATAAATAAGTAGTTTGGAAGTTATGAGGTAACAGATGCACATCCCACTTACATACATACAGGTCAAAATCATACCCCTTCTTTTAGCTTCGTCTTAGTCGGGTAAAAAGAAGGTACAATAAAATAGTATTCCCGAAGGAGAAATCATAAAGATAATAACAATCCATATTTAAGTCTTTACTTCAGTAAAAGACGATAAAAGATTTGAAGAGTTTGCCGTTTCGGAATGCGTTTTGACACGCTTAGTAGTACCGTCTATACATTCGCTGGGTCTAGGTAGTTCTATGCATCACACCCATCTGATGTTTATAGGAACAGCAATTTTCAACTAGGCAGCGTGTTTGTATGAGACATGCAAACAGATAACATACACTATTAAGTATAGTGTCATGCTCATATTTCTATGGTATTGTTATCGATTCTCCCAGTAATAATGTAATCTATGTGTGTGCTGCATTTTCGATGAGACTTAAATGGCTTTTGTAAATTCAAGGTCAGATTTGTAGTTGAATCCAACAATTATTATATAAAATAAAATACTCCTGGTGTGTGTTTCATTTTGCATCCTATATGACGAGGAGTAGACTTGATGATCCAGAAGAGGTTAGAAGGAGTATAATTATGAAACGATTGACACGAACCGGTTTAATCTGATCTTCCTGACCCGTTGATAGGGGAACTCTATAACTAAAAATAACTTAGCTTGGATTGTGGTTATTTATTGTACTCGATAAAAAGACAAATTAATTACTTACTGTTTAGCGCATCTTATGACATACTAGCTTTCCGCCCGCGGCTTCGCCCACGTGTAATTCGGTTATATATAGCGTTTTTTAATGATCTCGACAGGGCTTTTTCTTCCACAGGCTGAAATCTTGTTACAACTGGAATTAAATATAGCCTGTGTTACTCAGGGATGATGTAGCTTTCTAATGGTGAATGTTTGAAATCGATTCAGTAGTTTCGGAGTTTATCGATTACATGTGTAAACAAACAAACATATAAAAAAATAGATTGTTCCTCTTTATAATATTAGTATACATACAAATCTATATAGAAAAAGTAAAGCGAGACAAAATCATCGTCTCAAAAGAAAAAAAAACAGGATTTATAGGACGAAGAGGCGATTTACGTGATTCTTTTTTTGTTCGGTAGAGTATACTTTCAAATTGGTCCCGTTGTTACCTAGTCAGGATCTGATGATGTTTTCCAGGGAAATCAAGTGCAAACCTCAAAAAAAGGGCGTTCCGGGGCCACGGTATCTCGTTAGAACTTTCCCGCAGCCCCGGCTCAGTTTATCCCGTTTCCCCCCCTTGGGGGTTGACATTTCAAAAATCCCTTCTTAGTGCTCACTTATGTTACTAAAGGAACCTCTGTTCAAAATCTCAGACTCCTATACCGAGCGGTTTCGGCTGTGCGTTAATAAATCAGTCACCCAATCGCACCCCCTAAATCACGATTGGAGGGTAGTTTGAAAAAACTTATAATGTCAAACATATTTACTTGCCTATGTACGTGTTCATGCCAAGTTTCAAGTTTATAAACCCAAGGAATAAGATTTTTCATAGAAACGTTTTTACCCCTTTTCCCCCCCTTGGGGGTTGAATTTCCAAAAATCCTTTCTTAGTGCTCCCCTACATATCTCAAGGAACCTACATTCCAAATTTCAGCTGTCTACGACCAGTAGTTTCGACTGTGCGTTGTCTGTCAGTCAGTCACTCAGTAACGGAAGAGTTTTATATATATAGAAGATTCGGAAAGAGATGAGAACTTTAATCTTTGTACTGGTAACCATGGGGTAAATTGTATGCTTATGCTTTCTTGATATATTTTTTTGTTGGAATTATACGGACTATTTAATTTGAGTTCATTTTATGTTTTCTCTTTATAATAAACTAAAATATAAAAAAATATAGTCGAAATATATTATCCCAAATATTTTTTAAACTTTAATTTGTTTTACGGACACTAAATTAACCGTTTAGTATTACCATCAAAGATTATTATCAACTGTACTTGCATTGTGGCTTATAATGGATAGCTTAAGCGTCATCATATGCAAATGTTGATATCCCCTCATCGTATCTAGCACATCGGGGCTCCCATCGTACGTCTTATTTAAAATTCGTCCCGTCGCGACTCTGATATGCAAATGTAGGCGACATTCGAATACAAAAAGCTCGAGCTCGGTGGTAGCAAGTAAATCAATCGATCAACGCCGGATACATTCGTAGGAATACGTCTTCATTGTGTTCATTAGCGGGCAGACTACACCTGCGCCGCGGATATGCCCGGCATTCCGCAAAAAGACCACCAATTTAAACACCCCCCTTGTTTCAAAGGCATTCATTGTCACTACGGAAATGAGATGAATGTCCTAGCCGGGAAGTATTGACGGTTTAAAAATTAAAATGATGATTTAAACGGTTTTATTACAACTGTGACTGTAATAAGTTTATGACAAAAAATCTATGTTCCGTGTGGTTTCTGGTACTATAGAATAGAACAAGTATATATCTACTTAACACAATATATCTCTCATATATACTTGGGATTTATCTTGTAGGCGATGGACTAGCAACTTGCCACTATTTGAATCTCAATTCCAACGTAAAGCCATACAACGTTTGGCTCTGTCTACCCCGCAAGGGATTTAGACGTGAGTATATGCACTATATATGTAAAAAGAATATCCTATTACTTTATTTGGACCGAGACAAAGTAGTTACTACTTTATGTAAATGGTATTATTTTTATGAGCTACTGTTGTATCGTAAGTTACCAGCCGATAGAGTTTTATTCATTGCATGACCGGCCTTTTGCCGCAGATTTTTTACTAGAACGTAAAAACTTCCAAATATAATTTAATAACAACTACAATTAAAAGAGTGGCTATTACGAAACTTTCCTTCACGGGTTCTGAATTTGTGGGGCCTTTAAACGGTTCCGCATAAAAAACACAGAGCTATTAGAAGTGCGCCGTTACAGCTATTATATTATGGTGTTTAAACACCATTATTACAGATCAATCGCCGAAACCACAAAGGCTTCATCTCTTAGTATTTTTCGACTTTTGTGTCGTGAAATTTTCACTTTAGGACCGGTACGTTATTTAGTGGTTAAAAAAACATGCTTTATTTGACTGGTAAGTAATTGTATATCTCTTACGTAGAAAATGTCATTGATATTTTATAAGTAAGACCTACTTTATTAATCAGTTAGAGAATAAAGAAGCTGGTTTTTTTTTCATTTTGTTCTGTGTAAGTGTCATTTTCAATATTTTTTCCACAGCCATCTTGAAGTTTCTGGTAAATTCTACGGTGAACTTGTTAGAGATGACACTTTAATTACAAAAAAGAAAGAAAATCTCGAAAGCAAATGTACAGAAAAATCTGTCTTTTATTTGTAATAAACTGATATTTTTCTTACGGTTTTGTTGTAGTTGAAGCCCGAAATGCGAAACCCACAAAAACATTAATTTCTGACTACTTCCGTATTATTATGATGGCAAGTATGGACTATACTGATGTATTGCACTGATTATGTAGGTAGATAACAGTTGTCACAAAACATATTACGAGTGTTTAACAATAATACATTATATTTCTTGTGATGAGTCAGCGCTAGTTTATTGTGTTACCGCCATACATTACAGTACTTTGTAACACTCGCGGCTAGTGTCTCAAATTGGCGAGGTCGTAAAATTTCCGTCGAAGCGACACCGACGTCGCAGTTGTTTAGAATAAACCCTATTAAGGCGCGTTATCGCACGGTAGGTACGTGTTTTGTATTTACGAGAACAAGTATTCGCCTTAAATCTGAGCTCTAGCGGGTAAGCCATAAACGTAGTCAACCGTCCATTTTGCTCCTATCGCGACTACAGGCTTCGGACACGCAGACCGCTGGTTTGTTCTAGAATGGTAAAGTCCCAAACGCTATTAATTGAAACACTGAAAAAGGTTGTAACACTTACGGTACAGAGTTCATTTTTGAAGGAGTTGCCGAATTTTCTTTTGAGGTTTGCATGACTGAGGTTCTATTAGCATAACGACCCGCTCGCCCCTTAACGCAACATGCTTGGTCATGCTGCCCCCCGCCGTTGGTTGCAATTTCCACAACGGGGATTTTCTTGAAAAGTGTTGTGCTCTATAAAAATGGATTTATCTTTCAACTCTGGATTTAATTAGCCAATATTGAATAATGATTTTCCTTTATTTCTGGGGGCCAACCACAACGTCTTATAGCAGTATTAGTTTAATATTACATTGATTTTTTGCACCACGAGGTCTTTAAAACAAGCTTAAAACAATATTACTTTTTCAGATAGTTTTGGTGACGTCACCTCAATTTCGTTCATTCAAATTGGTACCATGACGTGACTTTACGCCTATAGCATTATTGTTTTAATGTCAAATTTAGCAATCTTAAAAAAGTTCCTCTTTCGCAACGGATACAACATTATTTACTATTATTTGCTGAAATAAGTGAGTAAATCTACATAGTTTCGGAAAAAAGCTTAATAGAAAGTGAACGTGAATATTATAGGTAGTGACTGCAATTGTTTAGCAATGGATTTGGACTGTTAATGTAAGGATAGAAATATTTTTATAATCTTAGTAGCTTAGCTACATTAACAATAAAAGTCATTTCATTGTGACTTCCATTTTCAAATTTGATTGGTAATATAAATATTTATATAATAAATATTTCGGTATTAGAAATTAGAATTAGGCTTTGTTACTAAAAAAAATAAAGAGTCCTTTTACTATTCTGGCGACATCCCGGATATGTTAGAAAAATAATACTTACAGCCCAAATTCAAATAACACGAATACGTCACCTTAAATACGCTGAAAATGAAGCATCGACTAATATTTTATACATTCCACATATGCGGCGCCCCCGACATACATCAACTTCATGTCGTTCAGGTAAAACTTGCTTTTCACGTAAATCCAATTTGTGCTCGTCCGAAAGGGTGACTCGTGGCTGGCTGTAATTATTCACATGTTATGACATCTCATTTACATATAATCGGTGAGGCAGGCCTCGATGCGTGAGGCAACCGTAGGCCATTCACACGAACACCACCGCCTATCTTGATTGAAGGCGGCCTATGAAAAAGCGGCCACTAATTAAAAAATAAACTACCTAAGAATGATTGTTTGTGAATTATTCACGAAAGTCCGGAAGAGATTTAGCTGCACGTACATGGACTACTTACGAAACGCGGATGAGCGTAATTAATGATTTAATGAACGAAAATATATCTGCAGTAAGCAATCTTTATGCAACGTTGATGCACTAACAAGATAACGGTAAATGTAAGACGATTATTCAATTAATTCAGGTTTTGATTGCTTTGCATTTGAATACTACACATACGACGAAGGGGTGGGAAATCACAAAGATTTATTTGTATGATATTTTTTATTTCATATTAAACACATCTGGAGACAGTAGCTAGCTGAATCTCATTTGTAATACGTAAGATCTACATCCAATGGTGATTTATATATTAAATAAATAACATGAAGTAAAAAATATCATACTTACAAATAAATATTCGTGATAATTACTTAAGATTTGCATAATTTCATCGATGTATCATTTGAAAGGGATATTAAATGATAACATTATATTTAATAAAATTTAATTAAGTAAAAATAAATTTGCTTCTGTCTATAAACTTCTATGTTTACTATCAATATTTTAATCTCCTATGCCCCGATCAGTATCACAAAAACAGTCAGCAATTGGAAAGCGGCGTGAGATTTGTGTGTGTGAGCCGGGCAAGGCAGTGTTTGCATGAACTGCATCGTTTAGTGCATATCTATGCATATCAGCGTTCCGAAACCCATTGTGCCCAGCCAGGCCGCGGAGCGAGCAAAATCGCCCCCTTTATTTGCGAAATGTGGCAGCGATAGAACAAACGGCTAGTCTAATAAATTAGCTTGGAGTTTTGCGGTTGGGGTAAGTAAATAAGTTCCTTATTTTCACGGTTCTGAACCAGATGGTGGATGAAAATGACAAGATTAAGTAAGTACTTATTTAAACTTTAGCTGTAAATACATCTGCTGCAACGTTTCCGATACAATAAAGTATATCTCAGTGTCAATCATAAACAATATATAAAACTATGACAAGTTTACTAGAATGGTAAAATAAAGAGACACTTAGATAGGTAATTATATATTTCGTACTTATATAAATTTTCTTTGATTTTCTTTAATGAAACCAACCCTTTCACTTAGACTTTTTCATGCCTATGACAATTATTAGCTGGATGACATAATTATGGAATGCAAAGATGTCAGGTTAGTTTATTAGTCAATGGCCTGAAATAATAATACAAAACATGCGATTTTTGTCTTGTTCGAATTTCGGGAAGCCGAAAGTGGACGAAAACAACGAAAACACACACTACAATTTTTCTTGGCTAGCAGACGGGCATGGAAACACTACTAGGGACAGAGTTATAATACTTTTTTTGCCAACCTTACCAGTAAGTAAATGTATCTAGTTCCAGTTTAGACATTCGTCAAGACGCTGCGTCAGTAGAAACGGTATGTGAAATGACGATTAAGAACAGTTGTAAGTAGCCTTTGTTCGATCTAAGATAACAGCTATTGTATAGCTAACAGAAGAACCATTCTGAATGATAGCTGAACATCACTCAGTAAACTAACTTGCGAAATTTGGATTAAATAGGGACTAAGCAACGGGTAATTATGAATTGTAGTTAGGTACGTGAGTACTTGCAATTTAGAGGCTAAGAAGAGGATAAGCTTAGTAACTCGATTTCATAGCCGGAAGTGTCACATTGGCTAGATCACTAGCACCCAGTTGAACATTACGTTCCTCTTAGCGTTAGTCTCAAAAACGTCTTCTCCCTAGAGCGAAAACCACGAACCTAAGTCAGGTACCTATTACATGAAGTGCCTCTATTGATGATGCGCAACACAACTTGAATTACGGTTACGCCAGTTGTCTGAATATACATGTTTTCTCATGTTTACCTAATTGAATAAGCATCGGTTTCTAAGTAATTAAATAAATAAAAATTAATAGAATCAATATACGGCTGTTGCAGGTTTCGAACCTCTTTTTATTGAACTTATTCATAAGTTGGACATGCACATCAAAAATTGGTATGTAGGTAGGTATAGATAATACCTATTAAAAATTGTCCTTCAATTCCCTTATTTTTGATTATTGTAAGTAGTTTGTAACTTATATATTATGTAACTTTGTTATAAATTTAAGACTACTTATTTAAGATTCAATTGATAATATGAACAATCACTATACAACTTCTGTATAAAAATCCGACAGAGGTTTCACAAAACATTCGAAATTTCATTACATTGTGTCTAATTTGGCCTATTACACCTGGCTATTGTTAGTTTTCGGTTCTCACTGTTATTTAATTACCTAACCGTCTGTAATTAGCGTATTCATAAACGAATTGAAACGATAATGAGGGACTATCTATCGCTTCTTTCGAATAATTTATGCTACCTAATACAGTAACGCATAATCTAAAGGTATTATTAGGAATTTAGGAATTTAATCTAACAATTTCTATGTGCTATATACATTCTTATAGACGTAGTCTCGGGGTATGTAATTATGGGATATGACAATTGATTTCCGTTATTAAATTATAACTACCTAATTTCGGAATTGGCGTGTCCGTTGAGCGGTTTGGCGACGTAATGGGGCCTTGTGTGGTCTATATAAGGCGGTATTTACATATGGGGCCGGCAGCGACAGTTGCTCGGCTTTTTTCTGTTAATGTATGTAAATGGGAAACAATTAGGCGAGTTAATACACGGGGTAGGCAGTCTAGGCAAGTGCGCCTCGCGCCCCTTCCGTCCAAACGCCATATGTTAGTGGGCGGGCGGAGAGCGGGCCCCGAATACACAGTGTGTTCTCATTACGTACTGTTTCAAAACAGTTAGTGTATAAAAAAAACTGTGTTTGAATTGTTAAAAATAGTGGTTTTTGACGAGACGTAAACTACCTATTCCCGAAAAAAAGACTCATTTTTGTATTTCGAAAAAAAAAAATACTTTGTAAATAATGACATGACATCGTCTTATTATGATGATGGCCCGCATAAAGCTTGGTAACTATGATTGCGTTGCGTTTGCCGTATATAAGAGTACTTTTTTACATCCACCATACACCTACCTAAATTAAAGTAGGTACCTCGAGTTTTACACTTTTTCAAACAAGAAAAAAATAATAAAATGTTTTTACAGAAAAACAAATAATATTATAAGTTTAAGTAGGTACCTAAACTAAGTTCGGTATAGGTAAATGTATTTTGAATTTATTCAGAGTATCTCAAATAAAACCGTCAATCCTCACTAGTACCTATTCTACAAATATAACTAAGTACCTACTTATTCTAAACATATCCTTAAACATTTGAAAACTACTTAAGCTACTAAGTAGAGTTACTTTACTTACCAATGACTCTTTTCTGAGTTAGTTTGAACCGATGCAAAGTTCAAATTAATGATTTTCGTTACTAAGGATACTTCGTCAGGGTTATAGCTACCTTTACCAACACCACCCATGGCTCTAGCAACCTCTCGGTTATTACGAGCCGAATCACGTGAGGAGTGCGCTGTTGTAGTCACAGACTGAGACTCGGCTCCTTTCCTGAGAAGCGAGAACGCAACTAAAACCAAATTGAAACACTTTATTGTAAGTACCAAGAAAAAACACCAGGACTACTTAACGGCAGGATGGCGATGTCTGTATTTATTTCTTTTGAAAAAAACCGTGCTGTATAAACCTCTAATTTCTCACAGGTAGGTATACCTATATAACGGTAATATTGGTTTTATATTTTCCTCTTTGTTTCGGAGTTTTCTTTATCGACACCATTTTGCATAGTGGCTTTTAATTTGTTTTTACTTTTTGATTTCTTAATAGAACTTGCGTGATTATGAATGTAAATTTAGGTATCGACATATGAATAGGTTGGTAGTAAGTACCTACTTATATTAAATAATAAATACGTTTTGATATATATCCTAAATGTGAATAATGTGAATAATATGAATAATATTATTCACATTTAGGATCAATGTGGGTACTTACTTAATTTTATAAGTAGGTACAATTTACCAGTTTTTTTTAACATAAGTATGAGTCTCATGTTTAAACAATACTCATATTTCCTGTATATTATATTAGTCAATTAAGTTACTTAACAAAAAAAAAAGAAAACAAACAATCACGTAATTTGAGAACCTCCTCTTTCATGGGGTTTCTGTTCAAGAAAAACATCTAGAAGAAGAAAAATCGCCAGTACAAGTAAGTAGGTAGGTAGGTGCCTACCTAACTAACACTCTAATAGGAACTTATCAAGAAGCATTGAATTTTCAATGATTTATTCTAAAATTATGACATTAGATGTTTAAGTAGCTATTGTAAGGTTCTGCCTACTTAGCATATGCAACGAATTACAGACTTAATGCAAGTTCGCAAATGTATGAATTAAAAAAAAATGTAGATTTTTTTTTTAATTTTCCTCAGTGTAAATGCTTAGATGGACAAATATGTTGAGGGGAGGGGCCAGCGCGGCGCCGCCTCCTTCAAAGCGCACCCATTGGGCGGACATGGCGCCGTTCCGTTACGCGCTCGATCGTTAGCGGGCGACAATCCGACTTGCTGGGAACTATTTCAGGCTTTACTATGGAGGATGATTACAATCTATATTAAAAGACAATGAAATAAAAGCTAATTTCAATTTTGTTAATTTAAAATAAAGCAAACCTAGGAATATTACTTATATACAATAAACACATTTATTAACTGTAGGTAACAGTTGCATGATTTATGAGTAGGGACGTTTTGTTAGTACCTATTGGACCATGCGATGTCCAGGGCCCAAAGTTGATTTTATAGATTCCCACCTATACTTCTATTTTGCTGATATTAAACAGAACTACCTACTTACATGCCTTCTATTAAATATGTTGTTTGCTTATATTCTGTGTAAGTAGTTGAAAAAAATAAAAGTTCAATAACAGGTTATTTTAAATTTGGTAGCATAAGTAATATTTTAAGTTGCGTCTTTAAAATTTTTAAATGTTTCATATTTTCACTTTCCATTTAAAATTTGAGTTCTTTTGACATCTATTTGTTTTATAGTAAGCAAGATGTCTAAGGTGGAACATTCACATGTGTCCAAATAATTAACAATCACTTTTGCCGTCTTAGTCCCTACCCTACACCTACCTACTACGGTGTATAAGTACTTATCGAATGACATACCAACAAATGAGGAGGAAATTACAATTTTTATACACACTACAAAAATTTCACACTTTATCAGATTATACCTACTTGCTTCTGTAAAAGATGTTAGCAATTGCTTGCAAATTGAGGCTTTCTGACAATCACGATTCATAAGATACAACTTGGTGACAGAAGAACGGATGGACAGACAGCGAGACAGCGGAGGCTTAGTAAGAAGGTTCCGTTTTAACATTTTCGGTACGGAAGCCTATAAGTAGATATTAAAAGGATTTTTATCTAGGTAATGCGCACTACAAATTTTGTAATTCTGTGTAGGGGGACACAGAATTACAAAATTTGTAGTTTTAAAAAATTAATAATGCTAAAATATTAAATGAAACTTGACGATGGTTTTATTCACTCTCATTTGAATTGATATTCAAATTAAAACTTGAAACATGAACACAAATATTTAACATGTTTTTTTTTAACTTCATATCAAAAATGTTTTGATATACTTCGTTTGAGATCACGAAAAAATGTTAAGAAAAGATAACCCCGCCCGAATTCTATCTTGAAATGTAAGAAAGGTAGTGAGTCGCCCTGAATACGAATAGATTGGTCTTTGTTCTAGCAGGTAGCTGTCAGATCATGTGTCACATACGCGTTGGGTGGTCTCAGTTGGATAGTAAGAATATTTAGAACATATTATGATGGAAATGGGTGCTGGATGTATGGAGACTCCGCCATTGTTATGTTGAAGCGGGACTAATGCCGCGAGTTGGTTGGTCCGAGCAGCTAGCGAATAACCCATTGACGTGAATAATACCAGTACCAGGATTTTCGAAAAAATACTAGAAATAACGAGATGCAAATAAATGCTATGTTTGGCATTGCCAATATGAAGTCTAGAGTATATTATTGAGGTTAGTGAATATATTTGTTTAGAAATAACTAGTTTGAGCGCTATTTTACAGTTCCGTAAAATTGGAGATGTGTAAGTGTGATAAAATGTTGTACCATTTTGTATAAATAGTTTAAAATAATTGGATTGTTTGGTAAATAATTTAATTGCAACTGAATAATATAAGTATAACTTTTATGTCTTTATCATTATGTTATTCGAAAGTTTCAATCTGATGTTTAAAAACGCGCTGTAAATTCAGACTTACTTTAAAATATTTGCGGGTTTGTCTGAAATTCTTTGTCAGACTAAAAAATCTGTACTTAACTAATTTTATCATTAATGTCACA
Organism: Amyelois transitella; assembly: GCF_032362555.1. Taxonomy (NCBI): domain Eukaryota; kingdom Metazoa; phylum Arthropoda; class Insecta; order Lepidoptera; family Pyralidae; genus Amyelois; species Amyelois transitella. The sequence continues at coordinate 5,505,007 of NC_083509.1, forward strand.
AGGAAGCTTATATGAACGCATTTTTTATCGAAAAATTAATTATTTTAATAAGGAATTATCTGTACTAAACTTATTTTATCATTAATGTCACAGGGAAGCTTATATGAACGAATTTTTTCTCATTTTAAACTTCTTACTTCCCATTTAATATATCATTCACATCTCAGCAAAATTGAACGAAAACTGTCCAATCTGGATAGTGGCCATGTACTCGCAGCTCATTAATTTAATCGTCCAGGGAGAGGCAGGCCCGGTATATAGCGATAGGAACACGTCCAGTCGTCCACCGTCGGCCGAGATAAAAGCCGGCATCGGCACATAAATAAATATATTCATTAGGTGACACCCACACCGTATCTCGACACTAAATCCTGCGTGTCTCGGCCTCTGTCGCGACAGCAAATAGTGTAAAAAGGATACAAAGGTTTTTAATAAAACTTTACAAAAGTAATTGATGATACTTCCTAAATTTAGTAAACGACTTGAATACATACATTATATTCTCTTTTAATTTCTTACGGGGTAGACAGGACCAACATTCTCGACAAGGCCATGAATTAAAATGAACATTTTTTTTTTAATATTTTGCAAGAATAATCTAATTAAGGCAATCTTTGCCTTTGCTTAGGTTAAATCAAACTGTGGTTCCTTGTTTGTCGGGTAAGTAGGTATATGGAGAGCCAAATTATTGTCGTCACTATTTAGGTATTATATTTTTTTACTTAAATAATATGTCTTATACTTTTATATAGAGAAACAAATACACGGAGCCTCTTAATAAATTATTTCATTGAAAATCTGAGTAAATTTAAATAAAATTAAGAACAGTGCTGAACAGGCTTTGGACAAAAATATTTTTAGTGTGTTGCCAACTTTAAACAGCCATGAGGTTTATTTAGTAAATAAAATATTATAAGAGCCACGTTCTGCAGTAAAACCTAAATCTGAATTTCAATTAGTTAATCGTTTAAGAGACAATAACAAGTTAATTTGGTCTTTGACTTTCTAGAAATAATAGGACGACCAATTTATGTTATTTAAGTTTCTACTTATAAAGTGATTGTCAAGGAAGGATGTTTAGACCAGATAAACACAACGTGCGGTTCCACAAAGATTTTATTTAGCACAGAATAGACTGATAAATAATTAAAACCAACTCAGAGAAAACATTAATGTCGTTAAACATATCGTTGTCGGCGTGATGCATCCACCATTTATTTATATTGTAGGTAGTACCTAATTACATGTACATATGTTTATTTTTTATAATTTCATATTATAAGATACTACGTTTTATTTTTATTAGTATCAGTAAGCAAGTAGTACATAAGCCAATGCCAAGACAGTGTTTCAATTTTAAAAATTAACGCGAACGTACTTGTCTGTTTGTCACAGACAAAATTGGATTTCTTTTTAGGACCCATAAATTTATAAGGTGGGGGCCTCGCTCTTCAAAATCTACATTCATTTTATATGAAATCTTAAAAATACAACATACTTGAGCCTACCTATATTTACAAATTAAAACCTAAAAAAAAAGAGCGTTGCTCAGTGTTAAAAATATTAGCAGAACTTAACTAAAGGTAAACTAAACTATTAAATAAATACTTTTTGGTTTTACTTGGAATCAAAGGAAAGGATTTATAAAGGGGAAAACCACAGCGTATCTGGATTGATGCAAATTAAAGCGCTGACTGTGTATTTACGATCAAAAGAATGGAAGCCACCGTTGGTTGCTATTTTTACGCCAGTTGCATATCGGCAAGACCTTCCGGTAATTTCACTGCAATTATAAATAAAAAGCCGCCGTGATACTTTATAATAGTATTCGATCAAAAGATGTAAATTTATGTACTTTGTGCCACTGCAATTTGTAAACCACTTTTCTGTTGGTAATTGATGCAATTTCAGATTTAATTTCTTCTAATTAATGCCATTTTGTTAATTATCTCGCCGTATGTCGTACTGATTCCTTTGAGATGTTTTAATACTGCGATCCAGCTATTTTCATACTACTAATAAATGAAAGATTTATTCATTATTATTCTGGCATTAGTACCGGTTACGTCTTCATATCTTTGGAGAGAAACCAGGGGTATTTATACAAAGCGATTTCCGTCTGACCTCCACAATCTTTACAGGTAACTTAATCAATATTGAATCAATACCTTTTAATTAAGTTCATCCAGTTGGTTATTTGTGCTGGGTTATTTAAGATTTTTTTTCCTCTCAGCGGGAGCATGGGTTTGCAATCAAATTAATGTAATAAAAAAAAAAGAGTCATTTATATAGGTGATCGGATATGAAACTCTGCATTTTTTTTCGTTGGGCTATCATATCTATAGGGCCCTATCCTATGCTTACATTTGTTTAGTCAATCTTCTTTATTCATCCTCTCTTCATAAGTATAAGGTATATATTTATTTAAAATATTGTCGTAGTGAAGTACTTATTATTTCGAACTTCAGAATACTTATGTATTATTACGATGATTTAAGCTAGGAGTCGTTTTCTCTTAAAAAAATGTTACAGGAAAGACAGACGGTTGTCATTCCGTATAATTAGTGCCAATAGGTGCACCTCTGGGCTTTTTTTTGTATTATAGCAATACCCGTAACGTAAGAGACGACTAAAGGATTAAGCGGGAGGTGGGCAGCAGCGTCTCTTACGCTGATATGACAACATAGTCTATACACTGCGGTCGCCAACTCGCTTGCTCAGCGTGGTGACCGTGGGTAAAATCCCCCCCCCCATTTCTGAAGAGGCCGCCATCCAGCAGTGGACTTTCATGGGCTGTTATGGTAAACTAAAAGTTATGTCTAAAGGCAGATAATATTGTGACGAAATTACATACTAGGCACGACATTTGGGAAAATATTTGCCAAAAGAAAAATAATACCTATGTATACTATTGTAGGATAATATTGTCTAAGTACTTACATTTTTTAGTTTTGCAAAAGCAAAACAAGTAAAATGTTTTCAGCTTTACTACTGCATACCTATGACTATTTAAAAAATACGACTTTTTATTAATGTCACAAAAACTATTTTGTTTCAAATGTTCTGGTTTCCAAGTTCAAATATTTTGATAAATGCTGTTTTTCATGAATTAAATGTAGGTAAGTACTTACAGGTTATCAAGAATACTTGCTTACCCAGTATAAAGCGGAAGGAGGCGCAACCAAAAGTTAGTCAGTGAAAATATGCTACGAACTTAAGAATATTCAAATATAGTTAGGTAGAAGTAGCTCTCTATCTAAGTACTTAGAAATTCCTACGTGAAAGAAACTCGTCATAGGCCAGTTACAAAATGTGCACCTATTATAATCTTTATCAAGGCTTGCTATTACGCCAAAAAACCATGAAATCAAATTTGAAATGATAAAGGTGTTATTAATTTGAAATATTATTATTTATTATTCTGAATATAAAGTCCACTAAACTAATAACAGGAAAGGGTAATAAAACAAACATAAAAATATTCGTGACGAAAATTATTGCATCCAAAACAAGTACCTACTCGTATATATTTTTTCATATTTGCCATTCGTGTGTTCTCACAGACATAAATAATTGAATTGTATAAACTGGAAATGAAGTCTTCAGTGCGAGCAGCAAAGTTTATAATAATGAGCTTGCTCTTCGAGTTAATTAGAATGGAACGCGCACGATACACTGACCATTAGAATGGATGCTAAGCATGGTCAACTAGAACCGCATTTAATTAACTACCTAGAGAATTTACTGCTCTCGTCTCGAAAACATAATGCGATTCTACATTAGAGAGAAAGAGAAAGATATACATTAACACCTTCGTTGCGAAGAAATGTTAAAAGATCACCTGTGCTCACTACCGTAATTCTACCAGTCGGTAGAGCACCTGTCCCTTTCATGCGGTTCAAGCTTAGGCAGAACCGAACGAGTGCGAGTAGGAGTAGTTACAATGAAGGCTTTTTTAAAAAGGTCATTTAGGCCGTAGCTGCTGGTAAACCAAAGTAAACCTTACCACAAAGTAAATAAGAACGTCATTTCGAAACCGATGTAGAGTTTGAATTTTAAAATCTAAGAATGGGACGGAAGGTTGCATTGGAATCGAACGGTGCTTTAATTTTGACGCTTTTAGAAATCGAATTAAGAAGGCTAGAGTGAGAGGTGCACAGAGGCTCTATTTGGTGGAGGTAGTTTTTGTTATTGTTTGACAGTGGAGATTTTTTCCGAGGCGTGCGAATGGGAGTAGGCGCGCGAGTGGGCGCGCCGATACGCCAAGCGCGCTCTTCAGTGTTCTGGCTGAGCTTCAAGCGAGCGCGTGCGAGCCCAGTGCTGATCGCATAGGTGCTTCTAGCTAAACATTAAAAAGAAATAAGACTAAGAAGGACTATAAAATTAATCTTAATAAATTGTGAGCTGCTCTTGAGTGAACTTTTGGTTGGTGCCGCATGCTCTCGTTGGAAGAAGTCGACAGTTGGAAGGTGGCCCGACCATGTTGATATCGGCGGGCAGCGGCCCCACGCCCGAGTTTTCCCCCGCGTCCTGCTGCGCCTCTTGGAAAATGGAGCCGGCGCCGCCTGCGCCTGCAGCCTTGTCGCAAACCCTCAACCTATCGCCCAACGGTAAGGATACATTTTATCATATGTTTCATCGTGAAAAGAAAACCTCGAAAATAAGGAATGAGTTTTGAGGTTATGATATTAATAAATATAATAACGTTAATATAATATGTACCTAATTGTGATGTTTAAAATGTCGCTCTATCATCGTAGACATGTAGGTACGACTCAACATTTTTATTGATTATAGGCACTGGAACTATTACTTATTAATAACTAGAAATTTTTAATTTCTACACTAGATTTTATAACTTTTATTTTTGTTTGTTAGTTTGTAAACTCTTAATTGCACCTAAAAAGAAATGTAAAAAAATAGAACAGTCATTGGATATAGAAGAATATTTACAACTAGCGACCCGCCCCGGCTTCGCACGGGTGCAAAATTATAAATGTTATTATACATAAAAACCTTCCTCTTGAATCACTCTACCTGTTACAAAAACCGCATCAAAATCCGTTGCGTAATTTTAAAGATTTAATACAGACAAACAGACTAAAATAGCGACTTTGTTTTATACTATGTAGTGATGATGGCGGACTTATTCAAATCGGGATTACTTCCAGTCAACCAAGATAAAATAGAAAATCCATAATCAAAGAGGTAGCGCACATTAAAAGCATTGAGGATGCGTTAGGTACAATAAACAATTAATTACACACTAATTAAATTAAAATAAATTAATGATAAATAATCGATGCGGAATGAATAACTTAGCAGTTAGAACAAGATTTATAATGTTATCACAATGGCTTGGTATTAATTTTTTTATAAGGGTAAATGTAAATACAAAAGCTGCTGTGTTGCAGTTTACCTAAAATAAACATTATTTTTTCCATCAATCATGTCACTTTTTAGTATAAACAGCTTTATAATACTTAGTTTTAAGTAAATAAGGTTTACAATATGGTCTTATTAACAACAATAAGTACTTATATTAATTTCTTTTTTGAAAATAAAATAAATCGAATAATGACTTGTGGTATCTGATTAAATCAAATTAAATAGATTATTGAATGTGAATTAGAAAAATAATTGAAAGGGTTGAAAATGGAACATAACAAACATAGTGTAAAACTTCACTAGCAACCTAAAAAGCTATATTTTTATAATCCATCAAATACTTTGTTTCTTTTTCATACTTTATTTGAGAATGATTCTTATTATAGTTATTTTTCTCTGTCTCTTAACTCTAACCCATCCCTTACTCTATATACTCGTATAGCGCTTCTCGGTTACCTTCTGAGCTATAAGGTTTCAAAGTATTTGCTATAATATTAAATTGTTTGTGATTTTTTTTAATAATACTCTGTGAAGGTTTAATTACAGCGAACTGCTGATTGTATTTCTTTCTACTCCTAAAGAGACTCCGATACATATATATTTATCTGGTGTCAAATCTAAACTACTAATATTTTCTAAATTCTAAACAGTGCTGATTAGAAAAACATTCAAGGGGGCTGTTCGAATTTATCCTAAATTTAATATCAAGTAGGTAATTTAATTCATCATTGAGTTCTAATAATGTAGCAATTACTACTGTCAATTGGACTTTCTAGCAACTGGACAATTAGAGTAAGGGAGTAATTCTCCTTAGAACAGCAGGTGAAGCGTTTTGTAATATCTGACACCGGACGAGCGCCCGACGCATCCCGACGTAAGGGTGATACTAAGTACCTAGTATTCATCATCATGAACAGTTTTACATTCCTATATCGCAAACCATATTATTATAGTCGCTTGTTATTTAACCCTAACAGAGTTTTATTTGAAATAGAATAAATACAATAAGTGCTCACCTATACTATCATATGTGTTTTTGTAAAAATCAAACTGAATAATTTTTCCTTGTTGTATAGGTACATAAATAAATAGATAAATATTTACGACTTCAAAATTATGATTCGATCTTTAATTTTGCTTTTGTTGTATATGTTTATTTTTATAAGTTTATATGAATTAGAATATAAAAATTAAAAAAGTATTTAGATTGAAAGTATTGAATGATAAGAAAGCTGTATTTTCTGTTCTTTATGATCTATGGAATAATACATTTTTATTATAAAAATTGTTTTGTAATATTATATATATATATATATGGGATAGGCTAACAATCTTGAGTTTTTTCTTTTACGCCATGGGCTAGCAACCTGTCACTGTTTAAATCTCAATTCTATCATAAGCTGAACGTGGTAAGTTTTATCGTTGTACTGATTTTAAAACTCTTTGATGAACCAAAAAGAATTTATTCCTATTTTGATTTGGCTGAAAAACTTAACTTAGAATAGCAGAACAGGTCCGAAACAGAATGAACATATGTGAATAGAATGTACACATTTTTTTATTTGCATAAAAAACTAATTACGATGCAATACAACGACACATGTTTATTGTTTTAAGTACGGCAATATGACAATTTATAATACGTGGCAAGATCCAGGGCAGAAGGAGGCCTGGAGGATGACGAATCTCCAGGTTCAAAAATCTACGCCAATATAGTATAAAAATGGCACAAAGTCTCTACTCCGAATATGTAGCTATTTCCAAAATACAGATACGATTAGCATTGATAAATGCCGACCATTATTATTGAAGATGCCACCTCATAAGAAGAATAATATTTCCATTTGTATGATATGTAAGTTGTTATAAAAAGCATACGAGCCTCATATCGATGGCATAGTTCGTCATTTGTCATCGCTTACAGCTGCTACGATGAGTTGGCGAAAATCGGCAGAGTCGCACGACATAGCCGGCATTGTATTGCCGATCGGACTAATTAATCGGTAGATCGGTGGCTAGATAGTCCGGTAGCGTTTCCGGCCAAGCTTGCTCAATATTCACAAGACCATTTAATGATACATCGTTTGAAACGTTTTGATTGACGATAGCAAACAAATGGAAGCTAAATTAGCTGTTATGTGTCTTTTTTTAAAGAGCGTTCCTTTTGTTTTCTACTTTCACCACCATAGCGTACAATACTACCTATGTTGTAGAAAAATAATGGAAATCGCAAGGCAAAGTTAAGAATGAAAAATTCAGAGCAATTTTAAATTGAAGGCAGAAATACCAAAATCAGTTATACTTTATATTACTTGATTATTTTACTAGGCTATGTTCCCCTACGAAGGTTGCGGTGGTCAGATGGTAGTCGCTTCGTGTAATAATCTGACACATTCAATAGAGAATCCATGGTTAAAATGCGTACCCTGGGCTCTTCTGCAGTGTGGGGAGAATGTAACCGGGTCTCACTTTTTAAAGGTCAACATATATTATGTAATGTATATGGCAATTAATAAAAAATATTGATACGAGTTAATAATTGAACTAAAACTAAACTGACATTATTTATTTTTATGTAATGTATTGAATGTGTAAAGAAGTCAGAGACACTGGCAAGCACAAAAGAGAGGCTTTGTTTCATACACAATTATATAAGAAAAAATATTGCGCATGTGAAGCTAAAAAGGAACTGCAAATAAACCGTAGAGTAATTCTACTCTACGGTTTATTTGCAGTTATTCAACTATTAAAATATTTTATTTACTAGCAGTTGCCCGCGACTTCGTCCGCGTAAAGTTCGAGTTGAATCTTAATCAAACAGTCAGATACAGACAGACAGACAAAAAATGTAAAAACTAAATTCTCTATCCGTTTCAGTCAAAATCTTGAATGTACAGACAAAATAATTTTGCCGTTTTATTATATGTAGTAATTCGAATTTCAATTTTTTTAACTAAAATAGTAAAACAACACAAAAAAACTATTTTGTTTTTGTTGGGACTCGAACTTGGATCGCCAACTTCACAGTCTCACGCGCTAACCACTGGACCATCGAAGCCGTTGCGGTGGTGTCGAAATTAAAGTAGACTACATACATATGGTCACGTCTATGTCCCTTGCGGGGTAGACAGAGCCAACAGGCTTGAAAAGACTGAATGGCCACGTTCAGCTATTTGGCTTAATGATAGAACTGAGATTCAAATAGTGATAGGTTGCTCGCCCATCGCCTAAAAAAGAATCCCAAGTTTGTAAGCCTATCCCTTAGTCGCCTTTCACTTATATTTATATGTTATAGGTATTATGCTGTCGTTCAATGATAAATGACTTTAAATTTTAAGTTTCGTAACTTATTTGCAGGCAAACTCATGCCTTGAATTCATTCAAATGTCGATAACTTTTTTTTAGTGAACCGATTTTGATGAAACAAACTTTAAATGTTATTCTGAGTCAAAACAAAGCAATTGGTGAAAGTTTCAAGTAAATCGGTTCAGTACTTTCGGAGATAATCGTGATCATACATACAGACAGACAGACAAGAAATTAAAAAAAAATATTTTTGCTTTCTATTATTCATTCTAAGTGTCCCTCTATCCATTTCAGCCAAAAATACTAAATGTACAGACAAAATATTCTTACTATTTTATTATATGTATAGATTACTGAATAGAATTATGGCGATTTCACAATGTTAAAGTTAGACAAAGACGGCTTAAGGTTTAAATTACGTGCATTATCAAATAAGTAGGTACATAGCCAAGCCTGGCTTGAGTGGACATTGTTCTTGAAGGCTTTACTTTATTCTTGCACCAAAAGAGTCATTTGTCAAGCAATGTCGTCAAATGTAAACATGTAATTCTATCAATCAAACTAGTAAATACTATGACTGTACGTTCATCGTATCCGATGTTTAGTCACGCTGTTGTGATATAAAATCGTTCTTTTTTATGTCAACTATAATGCTTCAAACGAAAGAGTTCAGTAGGCAGGACGACATATATTCTACACCTATAACGATAATTTAAGTAAATTTCGGAGTTGTACAACTACTTCCTAACGTAGTTGGACAACTCCGAAATTTTGTCGTCAAAGGACGAGCCCATATTCTGTATTTTCAGGTGGAACACGCAAAGAATATTTAGTAACCTAGCTCTAAATAACCGGCTTTTTATTAATTATTTTTAGTATTAAAATATACATTTTAAACACTTATGTTAAATTCAGCTAATGCAAGAAAATAGCGTGAAGTAGAAATACTTTGGTATAAATAATGACAAAAAATTAAAACATTTTACAGATATTTAAATAATCAGTAGAAAAAATTAAACTAAAGAATTTGGTGTTTATTATTTTATTTAGATTTTTTTTTTCAAAATACCAAAACATCATGACTCAATAGTATAAATAGATTCATTTCCATTGATTCAGTGCAACATGTTTCACGTCAACTCTATCGTGGCGAGTTTGATCAGGTGTGTTAATAAATCTAATTAACATTTAAATGGTGATCACGCATAATAATCAGGTGGCTTTGTAAACTGAGACGATGCTCCTTAATTAGTAGACAATAGCAACAAAGTATTAATGAGCCATAAAGTCGGCTAAAACATTCAGACAGTGTTAAATGAATAAACTGAGAGAACACTTGTTCACTCAAAGGGAGATGTGACGCAAGCCGTGAATACCAATGCGCACCAGGGAATGAAAATAGCATACCTCCATTTCATTATTCTACTTTTTGTATTTTACCGACTATTAGACAATAATAGTTTCAAACGGCCCGACAATCATCTTACACCAAAACAGAAAGTTTCATTAGCAAAAAGACCCGATTCTGGTAACTTATTAGTTACAGAAAATTCCTTAATCGAGGATGAAGTATTCTTCATCATAGATCAAGGAATTTTCTGATATTAATCATAAATTGAAACTAAATTATGGTTTAAAGACTCTTTTTGCTTTAGGAGTTTTTAAAAGCTACGGTTAGCAAACTTTATGTATGCCATAAAGACATAGAAATGGGGCTGTTCAAGTATGAGGTACTTGCTCGGATAACCTAGCAACATCAATAAAAATCGGAGCCACCAAATAATAACCAACAAAATACTTATTTAACAGTTAGTACTTACTGAACTAGAGATCAAACCGTATTTCAACTTCATTTATTATTATTCATATATCATGATCCACTTTTTTAGTAATATAGAACACTTAGAGATAGCGTTAGTATATATGTATGTGTGTAAAAATAAAATTTTAAAAGGTACCCAACAAAAATCTTCTGTGCACCGGGGTGCCGCTGAAAACTCGGTTTTATATTTGGCCATATATTGCTATTGGCATGGTCCCCTGTACAAGGTGCCCCATGATTAGTGCTTCCGGTCTATCCGCTACAGTTTTCAGGATGCTGCTGCAAAGATGCCATTTTTTACGGATCACGCCATGAAATCCATCCGTTTTTGCCTGAGCAAACATTTCAAAGGCACTACAGAATCGAGGGAATATCTTATAGGGAGGGTCTTAGCCGAATATTAAAAATATTATAATACTGGATACGAATGGTATCTTTTGGTACAACCACAGACTACCCGCGTCAAAATCTTGGCAAAAAGCTTTCAAAAGCGATATTTTGATTGGGCGCCACAACGGGCAAATCTACGGATCAACATTTTGCCCCTTACCGCCAGTACCATCAGCTCTCGATCAACATCTTTCATTGTCTTTAAGGTCCTCAGTAAGAATATGTCCCAAATATTTAAAAGTCTAAACTCTGTCCAAGATTACGCAATTTAGAGTAATAGGTGGGAGATTTTCGGGATTCCTACCTTTTTCACATTATAAATGAGCCCATGTGTAGTCGCAAGGCTATAACAAACTTAAAGTTTATGTTTTAAGTTATTTTTGTACTCAATTGAATAAAATAATGCTAATTTTATTTTGATTTATGTATCAAAAGCTCACTTCCGTTCGCTGCTTCGATCAGACTATTAAATCTTCGCCAATCGGGCCATTGAATATGCAATGTACCGGAGTTGTTAAAAAAAGGGTTTAAATGTAGCTTAAGGACAATCATTGGGCAGTTAAACCAGCTTCGGTACTCTCATTGTCATTTGTGGATACACTTTGAATATTGCCAAGGCCAGATTGGTAATAAAATAAAAGAAAAATATTGAATACCAAGTGTATTTCATAATAAATGTTATATTACAATAATTTATGGTTACATTCAATGATATAACAGGCATTGATGGATACATTAAAACTACATACATACATATAATCAGGTCAATATACTTTACAGAGCCTTGAAATGACTGATCTGCGTCTAAGGCCACGTTCAGCTGTTTGGCTTAATGAGAAAATTGAAATACAAAAAGTGAAAAAGAAGAATCATCAATTTATTAACCTATCCATTAATCGCTTCTTACAACATCGATGGGAAAGAGATGGAGTGGTCCTATTCTTATTCATTTGGTGCCGGGAACCACGCGGCAAAATACTTATCGTATAGACCAATTGTCATGGTGTTAGTATTTTGCAATTGATTTCTTCTGAAAATATTTTTCCCTGCCAAAATAAATCAAGTACAAATAAAGACATTTGGCGAAATAAAATTCACAATATCTTTGCGTTTTTAAGTCCTGATTCGTATTTGCTCTCGACACTAACAACAAGATTATAACCCAGCGTGGCAATAAGAGAGTGAACATATTAGTGGTATGTGGAACTATTTGATTTTATTGGAAATCCGAGCCGCTCTGCAACGTCAAGGTTACAAAGTAGCGAGATGTGTGCGTACGCGCTGATCAACCCAATCGATTAAATTTTTATCGTTCGAGATGAACGGGCCGAGCTCATTATGACAACAAATTAAAATTTCCAAAAACTAATTGCTTTGCATCACTACAAATTATATTTTTTTACTAATTGATAGACTATTCTTGCTGAGATTGAAACATTTAGTTAGTAAGTGTTTATGTAAAAAGATATAAACAATAATGGAAATAATGAAATAAAGAGAGTACATAGATAAACTAATAACCATTCTAGGCAACCATTTTTCTAGGTTGCAATATTTAATTGAATAGTTAATTGATCAATTGTTATCTGTTGTTTGTCTTTTTATAATTAAAAAAACCGTGGGTCTGGTTTCAATGACAAGTCCTTAGGCTCACTTCCAAAGACGGCAAGTGACGCTAACTACATAACGAGGGCTCAACTCGAGCACGCAAAGGTCGAATGAATACATTAAAATGTGTGCCAACATATTTTACCAGTACAATAGTAAAGTCAGTAGACACTGACAAAGATGTCGACATATGGTAACAGCGGAGTTTAGGTATAAAAAAAAATTATAGGTTTATTTTGTGGTCTAGTGATGCACTTAGAGAGAATTTCACGAAATACGAGCGGGTAAGATAATAAGCGGGATTTATCGTTCCACGCGTACGGAGCCGCGGGTAAGTAGTTTTATTAGAAATTTATAAAATCTCACTTGTAAATGATAATACCTCAATGATATGCAAAGTGAGATTCGCATGAGATAAGAATTTTACGCTCAATTTAAACAGGAAGTACAAAACTTCAATTATGATGCGGAATCGAGTAAGTACGGTCTTTTGTTCAATAATTCGCATACATAATTCATGTGTACCGCGGTCAATCAAAATACAGAAACATTCAAGTAGTTTTTATATGCATAAAGGGTATAGACATTCACGTGTATTGAAATTTACACGAAAGCCAGTAATTTAACGGTGTATGACGTCTTTAATAGCTGCAAGATTTTCCAAGTAGCGATATACTTTTTGCATTATACTCGTACATCAGTCTTTCATTAAACATTTGACATAACTGCTTCTGTCCTTAAATAAGTTAACAAATTATTCTTGCGCTGTTACATTACCCCCTTGGCTGCTGCGATTATCTTATTGTGAAATGTGGGCAAATACATAATGTCAAATACAAATTTTGGGTTTTTATATATTACTTAATGTTGAAGTATTCAAAAATCTTGTTTATAATTCAAGAAGTATTTAAATTGGATTCTCAAAAACATTGTTGAAGACGACATTCACGTAAGCTTCTACGTTTTAAGCTACTATGATACTGATGCGACGAGTGCAATAGCGAAAACGTAAATATAAATATTGTAATAATAAAAGCAATATATTTTTTGGACTAAAACTTACTCAGTCTTAAACAGCAAACCAGCTAATTAAATAGGCTTACGAGTTCACATCATAAAACTTTAACAAATAGTTAAAAAGAAGCCATTAATGCTTAGAAGTGTCGGTCAATAAATAAGAACGACGACCATGCGCCGGAGTCAACGCCAGTCAATACATTCTAATCAGTGATTTATTGCCACTAATCCTCGGTTGAGCACAAATAAGCTATCTTGTCGACTTAATGTTGTATCAGCCCAGGCGTGAAACTCCCGCGCAGTGCTAAGTGGCCCTTCCAGTTTCCACTCGAAATATTTTAATAAGGCCTCACTGCTCACGCACCCAAATAAAAATACACACACGCACTCACCGACACGAACGGTCATCTTTAAAACTTCGACTTCTTCCATTCCAATTTATTTATAATAGTAGCGACACTAAGAATCTACATTTTTGCTCTAAACGGTGTTAATTTATTGACCGTGGGCAGATAATATCACTTTTTTTCTCCCATTATTAAAGCCATTACACGGGAAATTATACGTCGAAGTCCAGTCCTGAGTGCCCGATCAAATATCCCTGCAAAATGAGTATGTGTTTTAATACATTCTCCATAAGATAGAAATTTGTACGAGGTAATAATAAAGGTCGATAATACCTTCGTTGACGAAATCGCCTTATTGACTCGCTAATAAAAAGTGTTAAGTTATGGAGGAGTTATGCCACTTGCATTAATTTCGATGCTTAACCTGATAAACAAATTATAGTATATTAAGTTAATAGCTTAATTTATAATTGAATGTGTTGCGATGTAGACATAACTAAGCATTGTTACGACCGGCTTTTAGCATATCTGGTAGATGTTAGCGACAAATTGCTTTCGTATCTAATCTGTATGTCGCAGGATACGATATTTCGAAATTTTTATACAATCTGGAATTTCTTAAAAGTTATACAAATAATCACACTTAGTAAAAAAAAAATGATTTGCTGCTACTTCATGCAGATTATTGTATCTTTTGATAGGAAACTTAAAATAGAATATATTATAGGGCATAACATTCAGGTTTGTCATCATGTCGCAGTAAAATTTAGTAGTCATTTTGTAGGCGTATGTTAGTACAATACTATAGAACAATATCAATCAAAGTTTAGCCTGTAATAAAGGCGGTCAATAAAATAGATAGGTAGGTACTAAGTATTTGATTTTATAATGGCGGAATAACTCGATGGTGGTAATAACTAGATATGACTTTTGGAACCAGGATTATGAGCTAAATAATTTTGAAGCAATGAAACAATTCGCAAGAGAGAAAACAGTCGGGTTTCTTACTCTGAACACACCAAATCGATTGTACTGCGGGTCATTAATTAAATGAAACTTCTGAACTGACGGCCTCTGTGGCGCAGCGGTAGTGCGCTTGTCTGTGTCACCGGAGGTCCCGGGTTCGAATCCCGGCCAGGGCATGATGAGAAACGAACTTTCTCTGATTGGCCTGGGTCTTGGATGTTTATCTATATACGTATTTATTATAAAATATAGTATCGTTGAGTTAGTATCTCGTAACACAAGTTTCGAACTTACTTCGAGGCTAACTCAATCTGTGTAATTTGTCCCGTATATATTTATTTATTTATATTTATTTATTTAATCATGTCTATAATCCTTGCCAATAGTCTTGAAAATACGCTGAACGATCACGTTCAGCTGTATAACTTAATGATAATGCCCACCGGCTACAAGATGAATCCCAAATTTATTAACCATTCCCTTAGTCGCCTTTTAGAACATCCATGGGAAAAATATATGGAGAGGTCGCAAGGCTCGGTTTATAAAAAAAAATGCAACCAAATCAAATCTTTATGCATTCACAATACGACAGATGTGCACAAGGTAAGGACTATCGTACATTGTCTCGCAGCTATTGAGTTCATTACCTATATATTTCAGTAATTGAGCACCATACATTAAAGTGTAAAGTGAAGTGTAAGTGAAGTGGAATTCCAGATATTTCCCCGAAGGCAGTGTCATTACGAAACAAAGTAAAAAGTAAAGCTGCTTATAAGACCTTAATATTGAAGCAACTGTTTTAAAGAACACTCTAATTTGTTGATCCATTGATGGCTTCATTTGGACCCCGATTTCGATTAAGGTTTTATGAGTCTGAATTTGGATAACATAAAATTTTAAGCAAGCCATGTTAATAATATGCTTCTTTATTGTCGATTGCATCACGTATATATCGCTTGTGGGGTAGACAGAGTCAACAGTCTTGAAAAGACTAACAGGCCACGTTCAGCTGTTTGGCTTGATGATATACCTATTTGAGATTCAAAAAGTGAAAGGTTTCTAGCCCATTGCCTAAAAAAAGAATATCAAATTTATAAACCTATCTTTTGGTTGCTTTTTACGACATCCATGGGAAAGACCAAAAGTGGTCCTATTCTTTTTTTTATTGGTTCCAAGAACAACACCGAGAAGAGCTACCTATATGATATTATGTGTATTTACTTTGTTTATTATACCTACTAGGTACGTAAGTACATGTACCTATGATCGAGGTCGTCAATATTTTTCAGAGATTATGAAATGTCAATAAAAATCTTGTCCTTTTTTTATAGTAATCATACAAACTCAATTGAGATGTTGTTTTAATAAGGTTAATTTATATATTTTTAAACACAGTCCTCACTATCACCAAGCACTCGGAGTATGACGTCACGAGGACCGAGAATTAGGTATCTTCATGAGTAATTGAAAAAAGTATGGAAAAGGTTAACATACTTAACCTTTTTTTTAATGTTTACTTCTTCTTTTTAAATCCCGTTGATTCTATCTGGCGTTAATTCCGGTTACATCCTCACCTCTCTGGTGAGGAGCCCGGTTTGCGCCTTTTGACAGTGAAGTTCAGGTATTTTTTAAACGTAGTGACTCCCGTCAGATGTCCGCAATTCAAGTAGAACCTATCCCATATTTGATCATGGTAAAAGCTGCATTAAATGAATATGCCCATTCGCTTAGTCGCCTTTTACGAAACTAGTTATAGTCAACTTAGCTAATTGATAAATAAAAACCATTATTTTTCTGTTTCCAGTACCTGTATCCCCTTCATCATCCGGGGGCGGTGCCGGCGGCGGTAGCGGCACCCCCCTCTACCCCGGAGCGGCGTCTCACCCCCTCTCGTCCCTACTGTCTCAGCAGCGGCTCCTGGAGCTCTCCCGGTTTGGCCTGAGGCACTACGACATCGCCCATCACGTGCTGTCCCAGCAAGGTGCTGTTACCAAGCTGCTTGGTAAGCAATAAGTATCTTGTGTAGGTCGTCTCAACTGATATACAACTTATTTTAATTACGATTAATTAGCTTTTTCTTGCGTCTCCGCCAGTATATGGGTTTCTTTCATATTTGCGAGTTATTATTATCAAGAATATGTTCAGCAGTTTTTTCTGATGAACTCACGTACGATAAAAAACGCGATGATTAAATTAAGTCCAGATGTAAGATATATGTAGGTACCTAATTAGCAGCAAATTGATATTGACATTTGCACCTAATTACGAGTAAGGCAGGAGAATTAAAACCATG
The DNA here is from genome assembly GCF_032362555.1 of Amyelois transitella. NCBI lineage: Eukaryota > Metazoa > Arthropoda > Insecta > Lepidoptera > Pyralidae > Amyelois > Amyelois transitella. The sequence goes on from NC_083509.1 coordinate 5,522,144, forward strand.
ATTATGAGACTTAATTTTGCTTAATATGCAACATACTTGCTCCAATGATGCAAAATACTTATTTCGTTACATAAAACATTTCCGTAACTATCGCAGAACCAATAAAATATAAGAAAGTGCTTTATTCTGTACGGTTATTGTTAAAATTTCTACAGGCGCAAGAAATAGAAAAGTTGAAAATGCTCGCAGGAAGGTAATTGATAAAGTGAACTTCTGCCTACATTGCCAGTGGGTATAATTTTCTGTGTAATAAGCGTATATGTTATGTATATAGAGCTTGCTGGCTACTCTTGTGTGTTATATCGATTTATACTCACGGCTTCCAACTGCCTGGAACTAAGTTATTTGCTGTAATTACTTAGAATGATCAATATGGCGCCCGTGTACGTAACTCGCGCAGTTGACCTAAAATAAATATTTCTGTTTTACTTAATGTTTTTATACTGTAGACGGGAGGTTTCGAGGTGTAGGTACAGATATAATATTCGTTGTTTTGTATTAAGTATATGTTTAGATTTAACTTCGATGGGATGTTAGTTTCTTGCCACTGCCCTTGTTATGTTTACGACCATTACTACGAGTAACGGTGATTTAAAAAACAATAGTTCATTTTCAAAACCTTGATTGTATAAAATGCTGAAAAAAATGTTTAAAATATTAATGAACTCATATAAAAAGTTATTTTACGAGATCGACAACAATCATGTATTTCAATAAATAGATTATTTATAACCAAATTTAAACACGAAGGAAATATACAAGAAAAGTTTGCGGCTTTGTTAGATCTATAAGCACAGAGATAAAAATAATTCAAATTAATATTGCCTTTATCTAAAAAAAGAATATACCGACGATTATCGGAAACATAAATAATATGAAAGCATATATTGACAACTGGGCAATTTGTCGAAAGCGAATCGAGCACGGTTGGTATTTAACTGCGTGCTAATAACACGGTTAAAGCAGAAATCTCAATCGCTATTAATCAATGATAAAAGATCGGTGGAGCTTGCCGCGACGAAAGCTGCTATTGACGAAAGCTTAGATCCTAATCGATTCATAAAACTTGCTGCGTGTTAATTATAAGCCACTGTACTGCGGCTGGATGCGCCTGCGCCGCCGCCGCGAGTATTCGCTCAAAAGCAATCCTGATGTGCGAACTATCTACCATCGGCGATTCTTCACAACCATAACCCTTTATTTCACTGTTTCCTTTACAATTGAGGCGTCTAGTTTCAAAGTCCGCTAAAAGACTTTTTTATAAAAATTGAGGTAATAGATAAAAATGGCGCCAGTACGTATTCTTTTTATGATGTCATTATCATTTCTCATCAAAACCTGGCAAAACCTTTAGAAATTTGCACTCAAAACTTTACCTTCATTGCAAATCCCGCTAAAATACGTGTTGTTTACTTCAGAATCCGCTAAAAAGAAATTAGCCAATGACAGCGCGGTATTGTGATCACGTGTCATTCAAAACAGTATGGCAGTTTTTTTATCTCTATGAAAGGTTGCTCCGGTTTTTTATTGTTTTTAATAAGAAAACATGGAGAATTTAGTTCAATTTGTGCAAAAATGTGATCCTAAGGAAGCGCGGAAGAAACTACGCGACATTCCTTCATGGAAACGCACTAAGGAAACTCGAAAACTGTAGGTAAAAAGTTACTGTAAAACTACTTTCAAAGTGCTTTGATGGTGTTATGCAAAATGAGTAATTAGTATAGTTACATATTGTAGGTACATTAATTTTTCAGTTAACACGTACTTACAAAGTACCTTCATTATATTTAGTTTTAATATTCACATTTAATTTTAATATCAACCTGATATTTAACGTTTAAGGATTGTTAAATTAACTACCGACTTCGTACTTAGTATTGAATACTGTCTAGTAAAAAAATAAATGATATAATGATGCGTATGACACGTCCACGCTTCTTGAAAATTAATCTGATAATAAACAATGGAATAAAATCGAATAATGCGTGGTATGTACTACCTGACATAATCCATTCACATTAATGCTTTTACCTGCTTTTTCCAATGATAGTAATAAAACTGCTAATATTTTATTAATTATTTTGTTTTATTTTTAAAACCAAAATTTATTCACTTACTGTCTTGTCCGTATTGCATAACGCTTTTTATTTCTAATCCCTGTTTGCAACAAATCCCTCTAAAATTCTTGACGTTTCTTTCAAACTCCCTTTAAATTGATTGTTCGTAGCAAAATACGCCATAATGAAAATATTTTACGTTATATTTAAAATTATAACATGCATTTCCAAATAATTAGGTTAGTTCCCGTATTACCAGAGTAGAATCCACAAAACCTGCTAGTATTTTTTGTCTTAGTGGTAAATTTAATACAAAAAAAACGTTTTTTATATATTCCTTAAATTTTTGAAACAGCGTTTTAGCGGACTTTGATACTAGATGACTCAATTATCATCGCTGTATTTATACGAGAACAATATTTAATTAAGAGTTAGCAGCGAATAAAACGACGACACGAAATACATAATGCGCATCCTTTGATAATCTTTTTTGCTGCAGAACGCGACACAAATCGTCTATACCCTTGAGTATTACAAAGAAAGAATAACACGAAGGGAGTTGTTTTAAGTGCCTAGTAATTTGTACGTTGCTTCGTGAGGACAAACAATGTGACCGGAGTTAATTAGTGCTTTAATATTACAGTTTGTTTTAACCGAAGCGTGAGTTAACTGCGGCTGCGCTGGAAACTCGGTTGTGTCGAGGTGACTTGAGGAATTAGACGTGTGTGGTGTGTTATTAAGACACATGCTTACTTTGTGTTTGCTCAGGACTCGTGAACGGGCGATTTCAAAAGCACTGATGCGTTCATCTGACCATCCTATATAATTTTACGCCGTTTGAACGCAAATTTAACTAAGAGTTATAAGTTTAACTTCTTTCATATCAGGGATAAAAATAAGTGGTTAGTGAATGTAAGCGAGTACCTTTTTATTATTTTAAACGTTTGGCTGCAGTATTTAAATATTAATTTAACATTAAATGGTATAGTGTAAATGAATACTACCTACCTATACTAAATTAAATGACTTAAATATTTTTAACAAAAGCTGCCGTGTAGTTTCCGGCACTTTAAAGCACCAAGAACGTGCAACTTACACAACATTTAATTTTCTGCAATTTACAATATAAAACAGCTGCAGATCCTTTAAACGGTCAGTTTCTGCTGTCAATATATCTGTTACGCTATTTGCGAGCGCGATTAGAAACCGAGTGACAGGAACACAAGAGTGAATGTTGTCAATCAATTTTCGCCCGTGGTGGTTTCATAACGTCACATGGACGTTCCCACGGAAGCCTGCCGCGTTCCGCCGTGGGCCGTCATGTCCCACCACTTACGTGTTTACTGTACACAGGGTACACCTTAGCTCAAATGTTATTATCTAGCCTAAACAATTTCCGAGCTGATGGCATGGAAATGGGCACGCATAAATAACTCGCCATGGTCAAGTTTGAGTATTAAATTGTCGGTTTTGTAAACTGATGGATAAATTACTTTTGTATGTGTGGCATGCTCTTTGTTTATTGCAGGGATTGGAAGCTGCGAGGATTTCGTATCTTTTTTATGAAATGAATGAAACGATAAGATATTGGTGAAAATATAGTATGCAAAGTACATTTTTAAATAACTTCTTACTTATAAGTACTAAAAATATGAAAGAATACATAAGTATATAAAAGAGCCTAACTTAACATTTCAGTGCAAAGTTCTTGCGTGTTTCAAAAACATTTGATTTGTACCAACTGCTAATGTACAGTCTATAAAGCAACCGGAATCAGACAGTGAGTAATTTCATATTAAAGCTGTCATTTTATTTGGATATTACCAAAATTTGTAGTGCGTAATGATACCTACTCAAGAAGATTGTCTGCGGATGGCCGCGGCGGGTAATGAAGCCGTATTTAAGCTTTGGTCCTATAATCAAAATTGAATTACCACGGTTGACATTCTTGCTTCACCATCGACTTTTTCTTTTTCTGCTCCAATTCACGAAGGCTAATTTGAATTTTTAATGGTTCTTACTATCGATGGAATGTTATTTTTAGATTAGAACATGTTGTCCGTCGCACAGATCTATCAATTACCCGCTAATAATGTAGCAGGTGAAGTTATTATGCTTTAACACCGTACATGCTATCCGCGACAATTTAATAAAATATTAAGACGACGGCGACTAATTTGATAGACGTGTACGATTGAGTTATTAAAGAATATCTTTTAAATAAATTTTCAATCTTCAGTGCCATCTTCATTTGCACTGGAAAACAAGTTTTATTTGCTTCATCAACATACTTTTTACATACATATAAAAATACAGTAAATTGTCTACGTACATATTTCTTCATATTATAAATATGTTATCAACTAAATGTATGATTCATCTACTTTCTTTATCTGACGAAGTTGAAACCAAATAATAGAGTTAAACCAAATTCTTCTTTTTTATTTGCAAAATACTACTATGTATACGATGTTCAAAATATTATACTTATTCCACTATTGTATGTTCTTACTAGATTATAGTCACTTCTCAGGGTGGACGTAACCAGAACCAAGATTTAGACTTTATCGGTTACTCTATGCTACAATGTCTATATTTTGTATTGGTAGAATTGAAATCGGTGAACTACAAAAATCATTTCAAATAGGCACAGTGGTTGTTTTTTTACTATTTCCCTAATTACATACAAAGGTTCCTATGAGCGTTCCTACGCCGTTTATATAAAAACAAGTTTCCTGTAGCATCGTGGCATGCAATATTCCATTTTTATTCATTTCAACACCCAATATAATTGCCCAACGCTACGCCAATCATATTTGTAAGTATATAGTAAAAGTATATACCTACTATAGTATTTGTAGGCGGAATACAGTTTGACATTTTTATTGGAATTAGTATTTTAATATTTAATTTTAATTTAAAACCTTTTTCGTACCACTTGTAATTGATTCTGTGGGTGTTACCGCTATTTATTTCGTATTTTCGATAAGGTTTAAACCTATCAATCATTAGATCAAGTATCATTAACTCATTGCATTAAATCAGGGCTATCCAGGCCCATAGCCGCATCGCAAATTCACTATATTACAGAAATGAAACTATGGCGGCGGCGTATAGTTTGAATAGGACCACTTCTTGGTGGTATTTATGTGGCAACTAAGTTAATGGCCCTTTTTGCATTTTCAAAGTGGGTAGATATAGTTCTTTTTTCCATTTGGCGGTGCAAAAAGCTCGTCTTTTTACAGACAAATAAAAAAAGAACAAACTTTTTGATTCACAAAGAATAAATTGGAACCTCTTTAAATTAGAAATTCACTAAACAGAACTTTAATGCTTTTTAGTATGTAAAAATGGGTTCTACAAATAAAAAAGTATATCGAAAAAAAAAACCAAGCACATTTAAAATTATCTGACAATTTCGTACGAAAGAAATTCAACTATTTCATCTGTTTTGATTATTACTTCCAGGAAAATAAATGTTGTACTTACGCGAGCTATCATTTGTATCCTCGTTATTTTCTGCCTACTTGCCGCTAAAGATTTTGATCTATTAGGCGCATGACGGTGCACTCCCCGGGCCGCTTAGCGCCAGCCAATAAAAGCCCACTTTTAATACAAATTTAATTAACTGGATTCGAACCATTTTGTGTGGTTTACAAAGATCTTGTCCTTTGTAGAATCACCGTGTAATGACTTCTAAGAGTTCATAAATGATGTTTGTGTGGAATTTTATTAACTGACGATTTGAGCGCGCTTTGTGCTTTCTAACTGCCTCGCTTATATTACCGCTACGCCTTGATTAATGATTTCTGATAGGTATTCTGTTAGGGTTTTGTTATGGTGTAGTAGTCATTGATATTTTTTATTTGAACCTTTGTCTTACAGAGTTTGTGTAACTGCGAGATTGTTTGTAGTTTTTGACTGATAATAAATACATATATTCAAACATTTACCTGGGCTTCTTTCCTGGATTGGTAGAAAGAAACTACATAATGCACTTGTCACGATAAAGAGCAACCAATTGTTAACTTCAGGATTCGTTTACATTGTAAAATCTAACACATATTAGGGTTAGCATCAGGTAAACACGCTTTACATCTTTCTTGTTAAAGCATACCGATCTGATTAATCTAATCTAAATCTTAATTATTTGAATTCATTACACTAGTGACGCTGATCTTACTGTACGCAATATTGGTTTGAAAGAACTATGATGTAGACCTATAAAGTTTTTATGAATCAAGTTTTTCTGCTCCCGACTGTATCAAAAATGGTCATTCAGTATTTATACATATGTAATATACTTCAGCAGCCTTAGTAAATTACATCAATTAGTTTCAACCATATAAACTCGAGACCTTTGATAAGCCAAAGAAGTGATGGCACCACTTAAATTTTACTTTTACGGTTAATATGCCAAGTGAGTTCAAAACTCAATTATGCTGACAAGTTGAATCGTGATAATTTAATTTTTAAGTAAAAATGAATAAAAATTGTTTGGTTTTATACAAAGCATTAACACATCAAAAGATTTATTATATTCTAAAGTATTTCGTGCGAGTAATTTCGTGTCATATAACTCCAGCCACGGTGGGAAAAATTTATATTATAAACGGTTGTGTTTGAATGTTAGATGAGACAAATGTTTCACAAATCTTTTTTTGAAGTAAAAAAACCAGCTAAGCGCGAGACGGGACTTATGCCCGTAGGGATCCGTATCATCATTATGTTTGTTACTTTAATATTTATTTTATTTTATATAAAATTGTAGAAAATTTCTGCTTTCTAGCTATCACGGTTTATGATGGCAACAGACAGACAAACAATGGAGGCAGTAATAGGGTCCCGTTTTCACCTTTTAGGTACGAAACCCCTAAAAGTTATATTCATACACAAAATTAAAATAATTTCCTAGTAGATAAGGTAAGGTTAGCATAAAATATTTGTACTAATTCGTGGGGAAATTTAATCAAAGATACTTATATCAAATATAATTACACACACACTCTAGATTTTTTACTTTAGGTACTCTTGCGCACAACTGTCAAAATTATAATTCTTTATATTTATTTCATATTTAAAGGGATTGCTTAACTTTTTCGTGGCGTTCTTAAAATATTCAAAGGTATTTTTAAAGTGAGCATTATACTCGTACGTCCAGCACTTTTCTAAGCGCAAGAGCGCGCCGGGAGCACGCGCATGCGTTTCACGCAAATAATATACATTTAACAACAATTTTAGCTGAGCCTCACACGATCCACCTCTGCCTAGGCAATGCCAAGTAATTGGCTGCGGTCATGCGATTACGTTCCTAGTCGATTTAATTATCGCAAAATGATCAGTATGCCGGCCTCCTACAATTTACCTATCAATCAAGAGCGGCTCGGTTATTGGCGTTTCAAGAACGGCAATATGGATTTTCAATCGCTTAGCAAAACATAGTGTATAGTGAAAGGCACAGTAATAGATTTCGAATTTCGATCACGTACGTAAACGTTGACGGCTTGTAAGTTGTAACGGTTGACATGTAACGTTTAACAAGAAGTAATTATTTTATAAAAAAAGTAATTTATGAATAAAGATATAATAAATATTAATATCCATACATATAATAAAACTGTAACTGAACATTGTCTGTACATTGAAGATATTTAAGAAAAAATATTGTAAGGGGTCTTTTTAGGGTCAATAGAAGGCAAAACAATTTTTTTTTAAATTTTTGTCTGTCTGTCTGTCTGTCTGTCTGTCCGTCTGTCTGTCTGTATGTTTGTACGCGCATCACGCATAATCTACCGAACGGATCTGAACGAAATTCGGCACAGATATAGTTAGTAACCTGGATTAGAATATAGGCTACTTTTTATCCTGAAATTCTATCCCAAGGGGATGAAATAGGGGGTGCAAGTTTGTATGGAACTTCGTCATTTTTGAATCGATAAAAAAAGCTATAAATAATTATTTATCATATTTATTATGATTGAAAAAATAGCATTTTATTGATTAAATTAATTATGCTTTGTTTATTTATTTAGTTCCCGTGGTTTAGATATTTATTTTTTGCCCACCCGATACGAGATGGCGCCTCATGAGAATTTAAGACATAACACAATTGTAGCCGCTGGCAAAATTTTTAATTAATTATATAATTAAAACTTCTTTTATTCATTGATTCAGTTTCGCCAGCACTTACCGTTTCACCACATCTTTGAGAAGAATTTTTTTTTATGTAGGTAGTTTGACGCGCCCCGCATCGGCGACGGTTGCCATGCTCCTCAAGATTAGCAGGAATAACACACATGTAGTAACGCCAGTACTTACCATTTCACCATTGATTTAGTTCCCGTGGTTTAGATATTTATTTTTTGACCATCCGATACGAGATGGCGCCACGAGAATTTAAGAAATAACGCGATTGTAGCCGCTGGCAAAATTAGATAGTACCGATGCTTGCAGCATCGGTACTTATTCGGTAGAGTTCCTTAATTCACTTTCGGCATCTGGACTGCCCGCGCATACAATTGCTCTAAAAGTAGACATTCCATTTTGTAATGGGACTGCCTTAAAGTGGTGTCGCTTCATAACATTATAATAGAAGCTAAAATTCTTACTGGTTTTGCAGCTGGTGAAATTGTTTTTATACCGCGCATTCCCCTCATTCCCAACAACTTTCCATTTCAAATTAAGCGTGTACAGTTTCCAATGGCTATTTGTTTCGCGATGACAATTAACAAATCGCAAGGTCAAACACTTGGAACAGCCGGAGTCGACCTCAGGACGATTTGCTTCTCACACGGACAGCTCTACGTCGCTTGCTCGCGGGTCACCAGCTGTGACAGTTAATTTGTGATGTCTCCAATGGGCAAGACAGCAAATGTTGTAAACAAAGAGATAGGTACTTTAACTTTCCATTATTATAATTTCCTTTTTTTGTCTTTAGAATTTGTTTGTTTTTTAACAGCTGCGCTTCCGAGCTTTGCTTTTGTAAGAAAAATAAACTATGTTCTATTCCAGGCATTATTCTTCCCGTGTACGTAAGTTTCATCAAAATCCATCCAATAGAATTTGCGTGATTGAATAGCATCCTCAAACAAGCACTCACGTAGGTACATCAATTTTTTTGCATAATCTATACTAACATTATAAAGCTGAAGAGTTTGTTTGTTTGAACGCGCTAATCTTAGGAACTACTGATTCAAAATGAAAAATTATTTTTGCGTTGAATATACCATTTATCGAGGAAGGCTTTAGGCTATATAACATCACGCTGCAACTTTAACGAGAAAACAAAAAATGGACTATGTGAAAAAAACGGGGAAAATTATTCATCCTTGAGGGCTTCAATGATGCTCAAAATAACAATTCCACGCGGACGAAGTCGCGGGCACAGCTAGTACTAAATAAAACAGCATATTTATGTTATTAACAACGTTCATTTATTACTGTGCAGTAAAACATAGCCATATTTTTGGGGTTTTGGTATTTGAAAATACAGTATCCCAAATTAGACACTAATGTCATTATTAAATATTATAATTTTTTGCAATAAATCTTACCTATTACGGTATCAAAATTCGGGCAGTGTAAACTTGGAGCATTACTTTTTCTGAGCCCTGTCCATTTTAGGAGCTGAGCTTTAGTTTTATCAAGACATAAAGACCCTTATGAATTTACCGAGGATGGCGTTGATAAAAATGTGAATATAATGTGATGAATAATTCAGCGTGTTATCGGTATGGAAGCCGCTGCAGCGCGGAATAAAAACGCAACGCGACGCGCGAGACGCATGCTGGAATGGCGCGTCCATGCGTTTTTACCTAATTGTCTTGGTGCTTGCACCCATCACTTAGCTAACTGATTTAGGAACTGAGGAATGTAATGTTTTTATCACTATTCCTCCAGTTCATGAAACAGCGATGCCCTAAGAATATTGATTAACAAAATCCATTATTTAAACCGCCTATCTATGCTCTTCATCGGAACAAAATTAAGGATTCGAAAACGTTAAGAATCTTGTTTCGTGTCGCCTTGGTTGTCATTCCAAAACAAAATTAGCATTCTACTGTTTTTTGTAGAAAAGTGACTGTGTCTGAAGGACTAAAATGTATAATTTTACTGTAGTGTAGGTATTATAGATGAATGGGAGTTTAATGACACATAATTATTGCACTAAGAAAATCCAATCATTTAAGCAATGAGGTATATTTTATATCTGAAGATTTATGTTAAAGATCTTATAATAGATCGACGGTGGTCGTATCGGTAAGACGCGCGTATACGATGCGTAATGCGCAAAAATGCACAGGTGTGCCGTGTGGTTCCCGGCACCAATACAAAAAAGAATAGGACCACTCCATCTCTTTCCCATGGATGTCGTACAAGGCGACTAAGGGATAGGCTTATAAAATTGCGATCCTTTTTCAGGCGATAGGCTAGCAACCTGTCACTATTTGGATCTGAATTCCATCATTAAGCCGAGCAGCTGAATGTGGCCATTCAGTCTTTTCGGGACTGTTGGCTCTGTCTACCCCGTAAGGGATATAGACGTGACTATATGTATGTATGTATGTATGCACAGGTCAATGACTATTTTAGAAAATTAGTTAGAATACTAACAGATGCTCTAACGGCGAGGGACATTCAGGAAACTGGATGTGTAACCATAAGCGATCCAATGCGGGCTAAGTTTATCTACAAAGATTGCATAGGTCAGATAGGTGTCACTTCGTGTAAAAACCTGACTCACCCAATTCAGTGTCCATGATCAAAGGCATACCTCGGGCTCCTTTCAAGAATGGTGAGGCTGCAACTGGGACTAAAATCCAGGAGGAAGGAGACTTAAATCTAAGATTGTTGATTCTATTCATATTACAAATAATTTCAATCCTTTTTTTGTCATTGCACTTGTTTCTTGTATGAAGAACGAAAATATTAAAATTCATGTCTCGTAACTCAAGTTTCATTAAGCCGGTGTTTCTGTAATTAATACTAATTTAAAGATTTCATTGTTATTCCTACTGATGTGTTCGATATTATCATTTCTTTGTTTCTTCCTTTTTAATGGGCGCACATGTTTAGTTATGTGCTATAAAAAATCAAAATTGCCAGTTAGTTAAGGGACTTTAGTACACAGGTACCTTAAATTAATGTTTCCTTCCTCGTGATATTGAATAGGATGTATAGTAATTTATAAATTTACACTTTCATATTTTCATTGTACGTATTCCTCTGCTTACATGCTTTTTGTGACTTTAACAATCTATCGCTGTATAGATTTTAAAAGTAGGTTATTCTCCGTCATCTTTGGATGTTATAGATAAGCAAACCGAAAATGAATCACCAATACTGCAGTTTTATTTTTGTGAGCGTTAATGTTGTATTTATGTATTGTAAAATGTAGACTTACATGTCATTTACAAAGAAGTTTTGAAGAATTAATTTATTAGTCGAATATCTTCCACAAGCTTTTACAATATTTTACTAGTCTTTTTTAATGTTTAAATGAAAAGTATGATATACGAGTAACTTAGTTTCTATGCATTGAAAATATAAAGCCATATTTTATATAATTTGAATGATAATTAACGAATATTGCCCCCTTAAGAATAAGCGATATTACATCGAAGAGTTTAAACAAGAAAATGTTTCTTAACAAGCAGTTAGCGTAGCCTCACGTATAGGGCTCAATGAAACTGCTTCAATGGCATCGTGTCGCTATTGTTGGCATTTTTATTTGAGCCTCTAATGTGGTTATAATTGCCTTTCATCGTTTCCGCAAATAGTGACAGTGAATGAATGGTTTTAAGAAGTTGATTATCAATTTCCGTTTATAAATAGGCTTTGATTACAACTTAATATGATATACAAAAAATTTTTGGTTTTTTATAATTAGGAAAATAATGAATGAAATAATGAACGTAGTATTTTGGGCGAAGCACACGGCCATGTTTTCCTCAAGGTTTCTTTTAATGCTTTAAAAATAATTATTGAAATAATACATTTTTTTAGTCTACAAAGTTTATTAAATATTTATTATAAGATCCAAAATAATATCAGTTTGAAAAATTGTAAAGAAGCCTCTCTATTAAAATTATATAGTCGTAAATTTTTTATTAAAAACTGAAATTAAAAATATCAATTGTTTGCGTCACAGGTACTCTTCGACCTCCTGGCCTCATCGGTGGAAGCAAGCCCAAAGTCGCAACTCCGGCGGTGGTATCCAAGATAGAGCAATACAAGAGGGAAAACCCGACAATCTTCGCGTGGGAGATCCGTGAGCGACTCATCTCAGAAGGTAAACAAACAATTATCTCTAAGCAAACGTTGTTTATAGCTTCTTGAGGTGAAACATGAATGCCGAGGGCCTCACGACTAGTATATTAGATGCGAGATAGAACATGATAGAATGTGTGGGGAACTAGGAAAATTCTTTTTAAAGATTTTCTTATTATAACATACATAACACGTGCAGGAAATTTCTGTGTAAAAATCAATCAGAGTTTGATTGAACCTGAGTGCTAAAGCATGACGTGCCGTCATAAATAAGAACAATTCATACTTCTTAATCTGTGGTGCAACATTCGCCTTCTTACTCTGCTCGTACTGGTAAATCTTAACTTGGCACAAATATACTTATATAAAAATAAAACTCTTCCGTTACTGAGTGACTGACTGACAGACAACGCACAGTCGAAACTACTGGTCGTAGACAGCTGAAATTTGGAATGTAGGTTCCTTGGGATATGTAGGGGAGCACTAAGAAAGGATTTTTGGAAATTCAACCCCCAAGGGGGGGAAAAGGGGTAAAAACGTTTCTATGAAAAATCTTATTCCTTGGGTTTATAAACTTGAAACTTGGCATGAACACGTACATAGGCAAGTAAATATGTTTGACATTATAAGTTTTTTCAAACTACCCTCCAATCGTGATTTAGGGGGTGCGATTGGGTGACTGATTTATTAACGCACAGCCGAAACCGCTCGGTATAGGAGTCTGAGATTTTGAACAGAGGTTCCTTTAGTAACATAAGTGAGCACTAAGAAGGGATTTTTGAAATGTCAACCCCCAAGGGGGAGAAACGGGATAAACTGAGCCGGGGCTGCGGGAAAGTTCTAACGAGATACCGTGGCCCCGGAACGCAAAGGGCAACTGAAGGAACGAGGTGGGTTTTAGTCAGTAAAAGTTTGACACTCCCTTCCGTTCCACCCAGAGCGGGAGAGGTCATTTGATGATTTCCCATCCTTAAAAAAAGACTTTGTATGACAACTTTCAGTCGTCTCTTTAACATACATAATAACATACATAATTATGTACATACATGCATAACATTAATAACATCACGCCTTTAAATCCCTATTTTGTGTTAACTCTACCCATACAAACAGCTAAAAGGAAACAAGTGAAGAGACGAAATTTGTCCGCATCCATTTTCACCTAAATTCTTAACGTTAATGAGATTTACTTTTTATTATCTGGTCAACCTAATAGCCTCACATGTACGTATAACTTCGTAAGAATTTTCTTTCAACTCCTAACCGTTAAGGAGTTGTACCTTCCATCATCAGCTCATTCACATGGGATGATGACTATCAGACTATATTTGTTTACACATGTAATCGATAAACTCCGAAACTACTGAATCGATTTCAAACATTCACCATTAGAAAGCTACATCATCCCTGAGTAACACAGGCTATATTTAATTCCAGTTGTAACAAGATTTCAGCCTGTGGAAGAAAAAGCCCTGTCGAGATCATTAAAAAACGCTATATAGAACCGAATTACACGTGGGCGAAGCCGCGGGCGGAAAGCTAGTACTTATATAAAATTAGTGGGGACCACAGACAAATAAAGTTTTAAGATACATACACACATATAATCACGTTAATATCCCTTGCGGAGAAGACAAAGCCAACAGTTTTGAAAAGACTTATAAACTTTTAAAATATGACAATATAGATTCTTTGCCGATTTTGTTTTGTAAAAATCTCTGAAATAAAATGAATCAAAAAAAGTAAGTTCAGCTCAAGTATTAATCGCTGTCAAATATTTTGTAAATATTATAGCTGGGTTTATGAACTGAAATGTTGCTTTGCATGTGTATCTATAATGTAATATCATAGGCTTATAAGTCGTGAGCGCACCGCGTAATACCGGTGTGCGCTCGCGTTACAAAACTCATGTTGCGTGCGCGTCGCGTTGCGTAGCAGCTTGTTTGGGATGAAGCTAATAATAAAACAAATCTTAATGAAAATTAAATAGCAAATAATGAATAGAATTTAAATATTTATTGCAATAGTCGTAAATTGCTTATTGGAATGCGTTCTTATTCAGTTTGTACATTACGTAAATTTTATTCAATATAAATATTCACAGTAATCACATCACTATTGTGAATAAAATAAAAATATTCTCAAAGTATACAATTTAAAAATAATGGTAAACTGGTAAAAAAATGTCAAAGTCGATCTCTTTGTTTAAAACATAAAATATTTTTAATATTCGATTTCAGAAGGTTCTTTGAGACTAAATAGATTAACCGACTTGGTATTACATGGATCTCACAACTTTTTACGGTAGAAAGACTGAGCTGCGAGACTTGGGTTTTTTTACAGGATGTTTTTGATGGCATTAATTTTCACAGGCCAAATTACGGAAGAACAGCGCTCAAGGTGTCTTTTTCAGCTACAACTTATAATTCTATTCAACAAATGATGTGGTATCATTACATGCAAAAGAAATTAACCGTACTTCTTCTATTCCATTACAATTAAGTTTGCTTTGAATGAAATTAATATATTTTAGTCATTTGATATTAATTATATTACTTGATATATTTAAAAAAATGACGCTCATAATCAAATAGATCACTAATACTACTTTAAATTGTTCTCACATCCGGTTATAAATATTACCGTTTGTGCTTCTTCATTTGTATTCCCAACGGGTTTAGCGAAGTTTTTCTCGTCATACGTGATGGGATCTCTTTTATCTTTCAACAATAATGACATCACAACGCTTCGGCCAATAAAAATTAATTTCAAATTCGGGCACCCTTTGTACAAGCCAAAAGCCGCTTTAGCAAATTACGGAAATTATTTTTTATTATATTTAAGCAGTTTAAACAAAAAGTTTATCTGAAATGTTTAAGACAACTGGCTTTTATTTTCAAGTACCAGAAAAAAAATAAGTTTCATTTCTAAGTATTGAGATGACCATGTTTCAAAAGATATCTATATTGTTATTTTTTCATATTTTTTAAAAATAAATATATGTATGTCATATGTATCGGTATGAATTTTTGTCCAAAAATGATTTTCTCATAGGATTTACCGTAAATATTTCTATTGTAGGTACTTTGCTTACTCAGTAAGTACGTATATCCAATTAAAGGATCTGCCTTATTGAGAGCTGAACATTGGGTATTTTGTGTTAAATACGTTTTTGGGGGTCAATAGGTAAAGCCTCTGAAGTGCGACCACCAATGTGTCTAATAGTTTTTGTAAATGGCCGCCTGGCTTACGCGGTAGCGGATATCATGTAACTTGAGAAGATTATAGGATTTTGGGGCTATTTATATTGAGCCGTACCTGGCTAGTTTTAGGTATTTTTAAGAGGTATATGTGGATATACTGTTGCCTAAAATGCAAACTGCATAGGAAGTTGTATTTTTTTTTATTAATATGACGTTGATTTTTGCTTTGTTTAGCATAAGTTTTTAGGATGATGTAGTAGGTTACCAAAAATTATAAGCAGCTACATATAATTTTTTGTAAGTATATTTCTGTTAGTAACAAAATAAATATTTTTTTCAACTTATTTGAAGAGATAAACCAAAGCAAAACTACAATGTCTTAATGAAACCATTGAGTCCTTTATAGAGTAACATTACAGCATCTGGCCGCGACACACATAAAGACTGGAAAGCATGATGGGCGTCTTACTTGCAGCTCTGAGGCCAACGAGCCAATTGCGATAATTGCACCAACGACACCTCTTGTGGCCATGCGTGACGTTAAATACCTCTGATGCATACAAAAAACGACTTAAATGCACCTCCATAGAAACATAATTTTCGCACCTAATTTATTTCCATTAAGGTTGAAAACTGATAGTGCTGCTTCGTTTTATCTTAAGCATCAATTTTGCTTTTCATGTTTTCTCTAGCAGTGCAGATCGGTAGGGTGCGCGCGATCGCCTGTTAAACTGGTTTCACTTAAGACCACTTCTGGTTAACGATATCATTGGGACCAGATTAGAGACGATAACATTCTTGATGGGAAATACTGTGCTAAACTGAGCTGTTAAATTGGTTCACTGTCATTAAATCCCCAGGAGGCGCTATCATTTCAAAATGAACGCTCGGTAAACAACTTATACTTCAATGTTTTATGTATTTATAGTGATTTTATTGCATATTTTTAAAACCTTTACATGATTTATTTGAAACTAATGATAGTTGTATACCTAGGATAATAAAAGGTATCTAGGTATATATATTAGACAAGGAAGAGGATAAAAGAAAAATTGCATAATGTAATTTTAAAAAATAACGCGATAGCTTTAGCACAAGGACTTTCTTCTTTTCAAAACTAAACAAAAAAAAAACTGGGCGTCATAACATCATACTAGTATCAATCTTGATTCTTTGATTCCATTATTCTTTGAAATCAAGTAAAAATGCTTTTATTACAAATACAACTAACGTTCAACCGTAATTTTTTTAACTGTATGAAGGCACTTAGGTAACCGTAGTTTTAAGAAATACTGATACAACAACATGAAAATGCTCACTTTAGCGATTGTCAGCTATGCTCTGAATGCACTAAACATAAATATAATGAATAATTTGTAGCAAATTTCCAGTAATTGGCAAAATATGTATGTTAAAAATGAGGAACGTGAGTACCGCTGTGCAAGCTTGCAGAGGGAAGGGTCAAACAATTGCTCAGTGAATGCTTTACTTTTATGTTTTTTGCCCTTATCTCCGTGGTCGGCTGACATTATCGTCATTTGTTGAAATGTGTTTAAAATAATTGCTCAGGCGCGCTGCTCGCCCATGCCTGTTGTATGCAAAAATTGCACGCGATCCCATGGCGGTAGTTTTGCGTAAATGCTCACATATTTGTCGTAAATGCAATATTATTTAAATGTTTTCTGTATTTTCAACCACTTATAATTTACAGTTGTTTTGCAGACGCTGTCTTTCAAAGTGATATTTGAAATCAATTTAGACAAAGGAAAACGTGAACGTAACTGGGATGTAGTTATGATTGATTCCATTAGATTTGACTATGGTTTCGGTGTATCAAAGCGTGTTGACTGGACCGGACCACCTGCTGATGTGGGATCAGCCAATGCCTTCAAAATTTTAACATAAAAATAAATAGAACTGGCACGAGATTATACTCGTATTTGTCATAAGCAACCTGTCAGAACCGCTTAACATCCAAGTATCTAAAGGAGGCAAACGACTTCATTTGTGTATAACATTCAAGTATTTTTTTTCCTTTTTTATCAACCAAAATTTGAAAAAAAAAAACATTTGAAAGCCACAATAAGTACTAAGATTAAAAACAATTGTTGAAAAGAAAGAAATGTTTCCTGCACTATAAAAATACAGTTCAGTTCAGTATAAAAATGCTGTTTTCAGGATTCATGGTGTTTTACAAATAAGTAAATAAAAGTATTATTTAACATCCAACCAATACAAAGGTTTAAGAAAAAACATTATAAAAAATCTGAACCATCTGGAAAAGAAATACGTTTGTTGTCAGTTCTATACAAATCATATTCCTTGACTGTGGCACGCTCGAGCTTCATAAGTAATAGGATTTTAATGAAATTTATAACAAAATGAGCGCGCTCACAATGCCTAGCCTTTTGATGTGGACGCGTGCCCAATTCTACGCCGGCCATTGAAACTGACCAAATTGATTATATTTCATAAAGAACTAAGTACTTGTTATCAGTGAAATAGTTCAATTTTATTTTTTGTGTGGCAAACTATATAAGTGACATAATAAAAAATTATCTTTATTATTATTTCTTATGATGGTTGTACTCAGTAAAATTTGTAACGGAGGAACGTTTGATTTTGTTAATTTTACACCTATAAATAGTTCGAATGATAACTAAAAATAAATATAAATACTAAACCACTGATTTATGACACAGTACCCATATTGTGCTTTTCTTAATTTGTATACGTACATACATAAAGGCAATTATGTCTTGCGGGGTATACAGAGCCAACAGTCTTGAAAATACTTAAAGGCCACGTTCTGCTGTTTGACTTAATGATAGAATTGAGACTCAAATAGTGACAGATTGCTAGCCCATCGTCTGAAAGAAGAATTCTAAGAGATGGAGAGTCCAATTCTTTTTTCCATTGGTGCCGAAAACCCCACTGCACATTAAAACTAAATTAAAAAATTTAAATGAAGTAAAATCTAAGTCTAAATGTACACAAACTAATCGTTCCCTATTTCGTACATAAGCTATACAAATAAATCATGCTTAACTTTAATTCTTCAATAAAAGGCTAAAACAATTATAAATACGCTCTTCTACTAAGTCAAGTTGAATTCGCTTCAAAACCATAAAAAAATTTAACACAAACAAAGTTCTGTATATTTGAGCCTTCTTGATAGACTATATAGAAGAATATCACTCAGAATGGTTGTATGAATACACTGAAGATATTTTTTCCTTAATTACTGAAAGGAGTGCTGATAATTATTTTTGACAATATAACATTTAATTTCTAATAAAGTTTGTAGCAATTTTTTGTGATATTTAATCAGAACAAACATGAGAGCGGCTCGCAGACACAATCTAACCCAATATTTACAAACGATGATGATAATAAGAATCTGTCAAAAACGCGGCATCCACTTAAGTCGCATTTGTCGATACCTCGATAGGTTTCGGGGGCGCGGTTATCAAAACACTGCGACTCATCGAAGCCGACTAAATTTTAATAAGGTGCCCACTACCGCCTTTGTTATCGATGACTAGGCAATTTTGGACAATAGCTTGCGCAACTTATCGACTAAATCGATATCGGTTTACGAGGCGTTACGGGCGGCTCTAGCTACTGACCACGTTTTGATTAATTGCATTCTTCCAACCTCAAACTGTATTAGTGTTGGGCTGATATTGACTGGCGCCGATTAATTAGCGAAACCGATGACGTGTAGCTTTTGGAAAGGTGTTAAATGGTCTTGATAAAAAATAAAACATTAATATTTGACAAAAATAACACAATTAAAGAGTATAAATAAGACCAAACTTATAAAATAATTATATAAGGCATACTTAAATTCGAAACCCAGATCCACTTTTTATTTCAGTTTTTTTGACATTTACTAACAAGGTGTGCCGTTCATCGAAGCTGGAATAAATCAAATCGATCTCCACACAGCTTCCAATAAACCGATACATTTATTGATTTGTTACAGCATTAAATTGGTTCCCAGCAGTGCATCGCACCAACACTGTTGCTCGTTGGAAGGTCACGGTCCTGACTTTAAAGCTCTTATTTTGACGCTTTGAATCGTCTCTATATGCCGTACAGTAGAACTTGTTGTGACCACTTTTTGTCCCTATTGACACTTTATCGATGTTACGTCCTTCATAAAAAAGGGAACAGTTAATGTGTACAAAACAGCAATTGCTTTTATGAGGCCGGTGCTAGTTTGCACGATATGGTAGTACAGATTTAGGAAATAAATGGAGAACAACATTTCTCCACCCTTTTAGATTAGCAGTAAAAAGTAGATGCGAGATCGAGATCGGACATTGCGGACGGCCTCGTTTTTCCGAGCATGGCTATTTATTACGAACTGGCATTTCTTTTGTTACTTTACCTATTCACTACTAATTGAAATGGGTAGAAAAGCGGGTGCGTAGAGTAGGCGTTTAGCGCAACGGTTGCGCCTCGGCCCCCCGTCGGCTCGGGCACCTTTTTACTTGCAGCACGCTGCGGGTGCCGGCTGATTGCCTCCGATCTCATCGTTTTATGTTCCCCATAAAGCCAACAATAATTCATTTAGACGACGTGACGCCACTCACTCGTTAACTGGTTCCAATCATTTGCGGTGACGTGATTTTGAAACGCCAAGCTTTCATGAAGTTCCGTATAAGCTGGAGCACTTACACCTCACTGTAGAACCATTGGAAACAAAATCATGGTCAAACCATAACTGCGTACACCAGGTTCACAAACAGTTGGTCGTTTATGAACCAGCTTTCTTTCTCGCCTGCGAAAAATACCCACGCTTAAAAAACTGACCTAAAGTTGAAAGAAATTGGCAAATATCGATACATGGGGGTTCCATATAAGACCAAGTTACATACATATATATAATCACGTCTATTTCCCTTGCAGGCTAGATAGAGCCAAAAGTCTTTAAAAGACTGAAAGGGCACGTTCAGATGTTTGGTTTAATGATAGAATAGAGATTCAAATAGTAACAGGTTGCTTCCCCATTGCCTGAAAGAAGAATTCCAAGTTTAAAAGCTTTTCCCTTAACCGCCTTTTACGAAAGATAGAGAGGGCCTATTCTAAAGTGGCGGAAATCACACGGCAGATATGATCATATTTAGCAGGAAAATCATACTATCTTGCTGGTGTGTTTGTGAAGAAAAAACTATAACAACAACAACAAACAAATATAGACTAGTTTGCAAATAACTTGTTGCTTGGCTCACCAATAAAATTATGATGCTTACACCTTAACGAGCGACCGAAACTAATTAGTGAGACCTGATCCGGTCGAGCATCCGTTCGATTCACGATCGAACCACAAAATATAGTTGATACAGGTTTAACCCTAGAAAAATCCACTCTAATGTTATATAGGTGTCTATGTGTGTTTGTTTGTCCGCCTTTCACATACTTTATACTTTCACTACTGAACCGATTTCCATTAATTTTTCCATATAAAGGTGTAGCGTGAAATACGGACACAGAAGTACATATGTAGAAGACATAGGGTACTTTTCACGCGGGGGGAACCGCGGTCAATGAGACACAAAAATGTCAAAACCTTTTATCTATGGAGGTAAGTTTTTATGATAATAACGAACATAATTTTCTTTTGCAACAGAAATAATCCAGAAATAAACAAAATGATAAAAAGGGCGTGTATCGTATAAAAAAGAAATAACACAAAAGAAAATAATATTAAATAATTTATAAGCAGTTTTCTTTTAAGATATTAAACTATGTGATTTATTTTTTAAACAGGTATTTTCAAATCATAATTTAATAGAGCTACATATGTCATTCTGGAAAATTTATTTCGTATTAATGGTTATTAATAAAACGTGACGGAATTAAGTAGGCATAAAAAAGAGAAATCTGCACCTCTTCTGTTCATTCTTTACAACGCGACGGGACAATCCAAATCGAAGAACCGGTATAAGTAAAACAAACAAACTAATTCATTCCAAACCATTAGGCACGAGATCCGACTGTTAATGTCTCAATTTAGAAACGAGCGTAAATCTTCAAAGGCGTGACAATTACTGTTACTTTCCGGCAATACAAACAAAAAGGTTTTCCGTCAATTATCGATAAATTAACCAGATTAAGCAACGAAGCAGACGGCGCCGGAGTGGCTTATCTTCGGAGACATGCTACGCTTTTAGGCAGGTACCTACATAATGTCACACCGAGATGTTCACGATTTTTATACCAATTCGCTTTTTATTAGATTTCGTATGGGAAAGATTTTCGTCGCTAGATGATGTTATCTAAATTTATAAGGCATATGAATTTCAGTTTTAATTAAATTTCTTCCAATATAATTAAGAATAATTATTTATCAAGTTAGATCAAGTCATCGTGATATCTTAATTAATTTACTTATCGAACTAAAATTACGACCTCTACCGATTATTATACCACGATTTAGAATTATACCTGATAACATTTTATGATTCAATTTATCTACCAATGAAAATAAGTATTTTCTAAACTTTCAAAAAGCCTATTTAACAAAATACGTTAGTGCCGTAGAATTTAAGGGCCAACGAAAGATGAACAACCATTTATTTGACTTAATATCTACAAAAGGTCATTAATAAAATAATAATGAAACAGCGAGTGTGTAAGACAATGAAACTATGATCAAAATAAAAATAACAAATTATTAAGATACAAAGCTTATTACTATCGTAAGAACCTGTGTACTTCATCATAATAAGATCCTTCTATTGAAAACGTTTCTAACCTTTTAATAGAAACGGAGCCTATTGTGACTAATCATGATTAAACGACTTTAGACAAATTGCATGACCGTGACTAGGCATGTAGAGATCAGGTCCGATCCGAAATCATTAAAAGAACAATTATAGATATCGCATTCCCACCTGCAACCTGTTGTCGGATAATGATCTCTTTCTAAACAAATAGTAAAACCAACCATTGCCGAAGGTATTTTATCGCTGAAAAAACTCTTAATAAAAGATCTGAATTACATCACTCTTTGAATTATGAAGTTCATCAATCGCCAAAGACCTAACAGTTTTTACAGAATTAAACTATTTAGTCAAATTGAATTGAAAATTTGACTCCAGAGAATCGAGAACGAATGGCGCTCATTGTTGATCAAATCGCTTGATAGGTACTTGTTGTTACTAAACAAAAACCAATTTAACTGTTCTGTTAAAGATCATAGGAGTTTTTGCAGGTCGAAGAATAGAAAGAACGAAGTAGATTAACTAGCGGAGACGCGCCACTGAGCTCCCACAAAACGATAACAGATTTTCAACGGTTTGTTTTCTTTTTATGAAATGCTGCTCCCAATATAATTAAAGATCTCACCGGTAAGTGATGACTGGTCACCATTAGAAGTATTTTAACCCGTATCAAGCTTTTGACGGTGAGCCTGGCACAGAAGGCATTTCTATCGAAATCTCGTCTCAATGCGCCGATTACGAAGCAAACAAATTGTGTTGGAGGGCATCTTTTTATACTTTGGACGTGCTAACAATGAACGGAGCCGCCAACTGATCATTACCATTATACTGTATATGGCTTTGTGTTTTGAGTAAATTATAACAGGTCCGCTTTAAAGACGCGCCACGTTTGACGTTCCTGAGCTTCTAACAATAGGGGTTCATTACTAACAGTGACCACATTGAATCTTTATAAATAATCGCGATTTAAGCATCCATATTTAATTATAATTATTGCTCACGTCGATCCGTCGTATTGTTTTATGTTAGAACTTGACAAGGTGTTGTATTTGTATACGTCATTGAGTAATTTTCTGTAACAAGCGTCTAGGAAAACCACTTTGATTGAAATATGTAAAACGTTCATTAAGCAATTAGATCGAATTATTGTTCCAGGATACAATTGTCCACAAGGTAAGCCCTAAATAACTAGTTCCAATTATAGTGACTGAGCGGAATGGCTACCTGCAATGGAGTAAAGGAGTAATTTATTTAGCATTCTAGAAGGCATGCCTACTATGTGTAACTCTGTTTTACGAAAAATTGGCGAAACTGAAACAGAATATTTTCAACTAGGTGGTAGAGCGGAACTGGGCATTATACTGAATATATTGCATAATTTTCCAGTAATTCGTCAGATTTTATAGGTCGAACGTCTGTTAAATATGTGTATTTTTTCAACTTTGATCATTCTTATTAAAAACAACTTTTTGTTTTTAAACTATGTGACAACGATGTTATTTAGAAATGGAACATTAGAGTAGACTAGTTTTGCTCCACCTAATATTATGACGTATGTACTCATATCATTCATATTATGTTTAACCATATGTGTGGCAATAAAATAACGCTTGAAAGAGCGTCCAGCAGTAGCTCGACAACGAATTCTACGACAATTACAAACGGACAGGCTATGATTAAATTATGGCACTTACGCGAGTGTTTCCTGAAAATTACATAGGATGGCTCTCCAAGGCTGTGCCGGCACGCGATGCCACTGCACGCATTAAACGATATAATGGCGGTTTTAAAACGCAAACGCGACCAATGACGCATTTGGTTTTAATTTTAACGCATTGCTGCGTACTTCGCGACTACCTCCGGACACGTTGGATGCAATTAGCTGATGGGCTACTTGGAGTGGAAACTGTGCGTGCTGGTATTTGCTGTCTCTTACGGAAATTTTTCATTGAAAATATTGAAAAATATTCCGGCTATAAGTTTCGGTAATACTTAAATTTTTCAAAGGATTTATGTTATTCAAGCGACCTCGTTTTTAGAATATTTTTTCAATTAAATTAGAAGTTAAAAATTTTCTCAATGACCAAACTCAAAACTTCATGTCAAGTTAGTTTATAAATTTAATCGATTTTTTTACTCTTGTTCTCTTAGACGATGGGGGTATCTACCAATCTGTCACTAACTGACTCGATCTCACAAGGAATAAAGATCAATTTATATTTTTTTAAGTATATTCAATTGCTTGTTCTAGGTGTCTGCACAAACGCAACAGCACCAAGTGTATCATCAATCAACAGGATACTAAGAAATAGGGCGGCTGAAAGGGCGGCCGCAGAATTTGCAAGAGCGGCGGGCTACGGACTTTACGCCGCGCCACCTCCTTACGGGGCTTTCCCCTGGGCCGGCGGCGGTGGAGTGTGGCCCCCAGGGTCTTTGTCCCTACCTCCAGGGGTCCCGCCTTCTTCAGGAGTCCCTCATCCTGATGCAGTGCAACAAGGATTCTTGTCTTCGGGACGGGGACTTATAGGTACGAGTATGTTATGTTTTTGTTAGGAGAATAACTTAACGATAATAACATCTTTAACAGTGTTGCTTATATCAAATATATGATTATTGTCAGAAATAAATTTAATTTACCAGCATAGAATTATTACTACTACATTAACCATAGACTTGACATAGTACATATTCAGTTTCATTTTCATTGCAATGGTAAAACTTAGCAGAAGAAAAGACTTCAACGCGTTTGAAAATATCATCAAATTAAAAACAATACGGTCACTAACCAGTCATACTTTTGCTTGACAGATGTCGACGGCGATGATTCTGGTTCATTAGATGGCGAACAACCAAAGTTTAGACGTAACCGTACAACCTTTAGTCCTGACCAATTGGAAGAGTTAGAAAAGGAATTCGAAAAATCTCACTATCCATGTGTGTCGACACGAGAAAGGCTCGCCTCGAAAACATCTCTGTCGGAAGCGCGAGTTCAGGTAACGACTGTAATAAAAATTCATATTATATGTTATATTCATAAGCCAACAGCCAATTAATAATATTAAACATAATGACATTTCTCAGAAATAGAGACGGCTTAATCAAATCAGAGCTATCATTTTCACACCAATTTATATTCATGAATATTTGTTAACGCAGAACAGAATACTAATCACGTTTATTTACCGTTACTGACAGGTTTGGTTTTCCAACAGACGAGCCAAGTGGAGACGCCATCAGCGCATGAACCTCCTGAAGCGCGGTGGCGGCTCACCCCCGCACCGCCTCCCTCACTCCCCCTCCCGATCCCGTTCGCGTTCTATATCCCCCGCTCGCGTGCCCTACCACACCCCTCAGATGGGTGGCGAAAATAGCGCATTCAAAGCACTATCACACCAAGACACAAATGCACTGAAAGCCCTCTCACACCAAGCACAATTTGACAGTAACGCCCTGAAGGCTTTATCTCAGCAGACGTTTGAAGGAGGTGCGTTCAAACCTCACCCGGCGCTAGAGAATAGTGCCTTTAAAGCGCTCGTACCGCATTCCGCAGCAGCAGCGTTATTGGCTGCACAGTCTATTCAATTAGCACGAGGATGCGAGTCACATTCCGACTCTGACGAAGAAATAAATGTTCACGATGAAAGTGATGATGAGAGCGAGAAACAAAAGAGAAAAGCTAGGTCGATGTCGGCCAGTCCGAACGACCGACGGCAGCCTGCCAGCGATCTGCCTTTACAACTCACCAAACACGATCGCTGATCTAGAACCATTCTTATTTATTTATTTACATAAAGTATTATAATCATTCCTATTCAATGTCCATGTTCCGAATAATTATGTAAATTATATCCTAGAGTGCTAATACTCCAGTTTGTTTGTAAATTAATGTAAATACGGATATATTTAAATTGTTAATGAATACGAAGAAGATGAATGACTAATAAATTTAATGATGCACAAACAGTTATGCTTTATTTATTTTATATCCAAATTCATAAAAGTCAAGATTTATTGGAAAGACGTCTGAATCTGCCAATTCATATTTTTATTACGCAGAAAAGTTTAATATCTCTTTTGAATAATTAATGTATTCAATAATAAGGAGAAAGTTTTTACTTTGTAGTAGAAGGGATTTAGGACGGTCGAATATATTAGTTAAATTGTAACATCTTGAGAGTAAACCAAAGTGATATACCTATTCAGCAAATAAAAGCACGGTTTCAGGAAATTTAAAGTTCCTAATCCATATTCAGATGATTAATAGGTATATAATATAATAATACTCCATTGTTTATCGATAGATTTGTGAGAAATATTTGTAAGTCTTAAATGGAACAGTATTGGTGTCTAGGATAAATGAAATATTGTTAAAGTTAATTGTAATTTTATGTAAATAAATACTGTTATGAACTCGGAAGCACTGTAAACTATTTATTGCTTAAATATAATTTTATTGTAAAAATACCCAGTAGAAAAAATTACATTCGTACCTATATGAGAAAATGTGAATAAACATTTTGAAAATGAGACCTTTTTTTATTTCTGTACACACATGAGGCTTTCATTCATTTCATGAGGTTAAGAAGAGAAAAAAGTCACAAGATGCGAATGCCACGTTAAGCTGGGTGGCTTAATCCTTACAACTTTTACGAAAAGAAGTGATTTTTCTGCATGTAATTTAATCATTTCATTCATATCATCACTTATTTAACTAAAAGGTAACTGGCGCCAAAAACATATTATTTAGATAGTCGCTGTATCTTGGTAAGTCATTATAAAATCTTTATCTTTTGCGAGGTATACAGAGTCAGTAATGGACCATTCCGCGAGGGACAAAATGTATGATATACACTTATATGTGTATGTAGGCTAAACTAAAGTCTGGTTTGCGTGGAGAAAGTAAATCAAAAACGTTGGCTCTGAAGTAATATCAATGAATTACTTAATATGTATATTAAAAAAAATTAGACCTAGCCTGAATGTAAGCTCCAATATTGTGTTATGTGATACTTACTCAACGAAATATCCAAGGCTAATCAGATATTTTTTTCATCCTGGGATATGAACCCGGCTTTCGGTTAGGTGAGTGAGAACGCTAGCGATTTGTAGCTAGTAGACCGGATTGTAGCTAAAACCTATGCTACGCTATGTATTTAGTAAAACCTGTGCTATCAAAGTATTCTGGACAAAGCCTATCTTGGTCCTTTGAAATACATACATAACATACCTTCATATAATCACGTATTATCCCTTACGGGGTGGATAAGACAGAGCCAACAGTTTCATAAAGTCCATTCAAGGGCGCGTTCATCTGCATGGCTTAGAAATTGAATGAAATTAAGTTCAATGTAAAGCAGTAGCAGAAAGCTAATTAACTGCTTATACGGTATTATATATTGTCAAAAACGTTTTTAACTTGCAGCCTTTGACGGCAGAGAACTATCAAACAAACGAATTGGTACATTCTGACTAAAAGTGAGCCATGTTTTTTTAAAATAAATGTAATCTTCGGGGTTAATTTGACCAAAAGCTTAGTTATAGCTGCTAAGACTTTAATCGTCTAAGTAACTAAGTATTTGTAAATCTAGTAATATGACAATGCGATATCGATATCATATTACGTAAAATATACAGAAATGTGAACGCCATATTATTCAGATTTTTACGTAAAGTAAGATAATGGCTTGGAACAATGGCCATCTTTTGGCATGAAGTAAGAAAACATAGGTTGAAGATAATAATAACACCTGAAGCCAGAAAACGGGCCGGATGTGCGGTTATGCTATCCGTCAATTAACTCTTTCACCTGTATCAAAAGCGTGTAAATCTCATGGCAATCACAATTCTTATATCTCCAACCATATGTGGAACAATTATCCTTTTTTTCTCCATTGTTATTAAATAAAGTCCCATTGAGTCCTTCCCGGATATCGGCAATCATCCCAGTGAAAGCTGAGGTCAAAAAATACAAAGAGTACAGAATAAGCTTTAAAAATGTGTACAGTATTTATTCATAGGTAAGTATGTACCGGCTAGATTATACTTAATAGTCATTTAATTCTACTCTAACTTAATACTCATAAAATCAGTGAGTTTCCACTTATTATAATGAATCTTATGTAGGTACTCATCTACATAAGCGGTCACACCACAGGAATCTCTGGAAGTTTTTTTTTTAATTTCGAAGTAATTTTTAAGCCTCCGCTGTCTGCCGGTCACCAGGCTGTATCAATAATAATGTATGTACAAACTGTGATAGCTAGAAAACGGAAATTCTCACTTATATTTTGGTTCCCGCAAACAAAAAATACCAAAAATGAAAAACAAATTAAACTTAATATATAATTTGTTTTTTATTCATTCAGTCAGACAGGGAGTCAGTCAGTCAATAACAGTAAAAGGTAGACGCTTAATATTTTCACAGAATATAAACGTAATAAATAACGTAATAATGTAATTATAAAAGTGGGGCTCCCATACAACAAACGTAATTTTGAGCAATATTTTGGTCGATTTTAATAAACAGGTAGACATGTTATATTCAAAAATAAATATATACTCTTATAACATGTAGGTACTAGTAGTTCACTGCAAAAGAGTAATAATAGTACCTACTCATCATCCAATGTGCTCTTGTAATCTTTGTTTCAGTGGTGCTTTTGCTGCCATCCTCCTGATCATCAAATGATAGTCTGGCCCAGCTGCAGAATCAAAAAACGCATAAATTAAATAAAACATTTAAATGATTTCACATTGTGAATCATTTAATAACAATATGTACTTACATAGTAACTGCAACCATGGTACATATCACAAAGAGTAAGTATGACAACATCATGGAGTGTACCAAAGAGTAAGTAATTAATTCGGTTATGGCAAATCATGATGATGATGAATCTGAGCGCATCCAGAGAAGATGAAAGATGTTGGATCTCCAGGTGCTTTTGCAATATAATGGCCAAACATAATTGCAATCAATTTGTTTACCTTCTTCTAAGCCTTTTTTTATCGTTCTGTTTAAATAAACTCAATCGCCTTCGGTGAATTCAGGTTAAAGACACATTATATACTTGTAAGGTTCGTATGATTGGATACACATAAACGTGTGCGCAGCGAACGCGATCTCGGCTCTACTGGCGCGCGAGTCACGGAGGAGACGCTTAGTCGTCCGGAGAGACGCGCGGGATACGAGGTACCGCTCAGCCGGGCTCGGTTGCCTAGCAACGCGGCCGCGATAACTACCTAACTACGTACGCGCTCGCTACATCCTCCCCCTCTATCCCAAAATTGGCGACCCCGCGTTTGGGATAGGAACTTTACGCGGTCGACCGCGTCTGCGCTTTTCCCTTATAGGAGATTGGATGGTGCCAACAAATGGAGTGAGAAGTGATGCGTGGTATTTACCTACGAGTTTGCCATCATTGATACCTTCCAACTCGTATGTAGTAGCACTCACTATTTTCCTAATCTTATATGGACCATCCCTTCTTGGTATAAACTTTGATGTCTGACCCTTGTCAGTATCATTAAGACCTTGAGTCTTCAAAAGCACCAGGTCTCCGACCTGATAGTCAGGTGCTTCGCGGCGATGTTCGTCAGCGTATTTCTTTTGCACAATTTGGTTTCTCTCATGTACATCTCTTGCATTTGAGAGGGTTTCAGCCATTTTCTTAAGATAAGGAGTGATAGTAGGGACAATATTGTCGCTTTCTAATATCGCGCGCATGTCGTTAACAGCATCAGCTGGTGCACGAAGCTCCCTGCCGAAGGTAAGAAAAGCCGGTGAAAAACCTGTGCTAGACGTAATTGCCGAGTTCATAGCAAACCTGATAGATGCTAAGTGCAAGTCCCAGGTGTCGTGATCTTGACCGACGAGAATCGCAAGTTGTGGTTTAAGATCCCTATTCTTACGCTCAATCGGGTTCGACTCCGGGTGGTACAGTGGTGTTAGAACTTGATCTATACCCATTATGTAGCAAGTTTGTTGCATAATTTCACTAATAAATTGGACGCCATTATCACTAATTAGACGTCGAGGCACACCGAACCTCAAAAAAATCTCGTTCATAAGAATTTTGGCGCATTCGAGACTAGTTGCGTTTTCTAGAGGAAATAGCTCTACCCATCGCGAACAAACGTCTTCAACGATCAGGATCCATCGGTTTCGTTGAGCGGTAACGGGTAAGGGGCCAAACAGGTCAACTGACAATACCTCGAAGCGTCTAGACATTGCAGGTGTTTGTAGAAGGCCGGTGGGTTTTCTATTGTCAGCCTTATACCTCTGACATGATATACATTTTTTAATGTAATCAGCTACATATTTCCGCATGTTCGGCCAGTAAAAGCGGGTTCGTAAACGAGCTAACGTGCGTTCCATTCCAAAGTGACCTGCTGTGGGCGCATCATGAAAATCAGCCAACACTTTGGGTCGCTCGTGGCTCGGCACAACAAGGCATGCTTCGTCGCCTTCATCGCCTTCTGGGCCATAGCGGTATAGGATACCGTCTGATGTGATGTATCCTCTGTCCGTCCAGGATCTTCCTTTAAATGGGTCCTCACATTCCATGTCTTCCTGGCTCTCTTCATCTGGCTAAACGTCCACTTGGAGACTTCAGGCTCATCAGCCAACGCAGAGGCTGATGGTCGGACTTGACGATGATTTCAGATCCTTCGATATATCCGCGGAATTTGCCTACAGCCCATACGACTGCCAAGGCCTCGCGCTCAGTAGTTGTATAGTTTCGTTCAGCATCGGTTAGAAGGCGGCTTGCGTACTCTATGGGGCGTTCCTCAAATCCCTCCCCCTGCATTAGAGCCGCTCCTAGACAGTATCCACTGCTGTCAGTCCGAAGAATAAATGGTTTCGACTCATCCGCTTGACGTAATATAGGCGCAGACACAAGTAATTCCTTAATGTGGTCAAATGCAGCCTGTTGCTCCGACTCCCATCGCCATGCACTTCCTTTTTTCAATAAGAAGGTTAGGGGTTTGGCTATGTTAGCATAGTCGGGAATAAAACGACGAAACCAACTAGAAGTTTGAAGAAAACATTTCAAATGCTTAATGTTTTGTGGGATATTCATATTGGTTATAGCTGCAGTTTTGTCAGGATCAACATGTATTCCTCCTGGAACGATAACATGACCCAGAAATTTTACAGAGTCTCTCGCAAAACGACTTTTTTCGCGGTTGACAAGAAGGTTGAACATCTTGAGCCTTTCAAAGACTATCTGCAGGTCAGCTAAGTGCTTTTCCAAGGAACCCTCTGACAAAACCAGCAAATCGTCCAAATATGCAATAAGTGTAACGCCAGGTAAGTTTGACTTGAATCGGTCCATCAAACGTTGGAATGTGGCACCGGAATTTCGAAGACCCATCGGCATACGCTTGAAACGAAAGGTTCCTAGAGGCGTCGTAAACGCGGACTTGTCACGGTCATCTGGATGAAGGTTAACCTGAAAAAATCCGGATCTGAGGTCGAGTGTACTCATGTACTTCGTCGATTTGGCGGCGTGAAGTACATCTTCGATCCTCGGTAATGGATACCGGTCAGGTTCAGTGACAGCGTTTAATTTGCGATAGTCTACACAAAACCTGAAACTTCCGTCCTTCTTTGGAACTAATACAACATTTGATGCCCATGCTGATTCACATTCTTCAATTATATCTGCACGTAACAACTTATCTAATTCCTCCCTGAGTGCTTTCTTACGTATTTCTGACATACGGTAAGGAGGAGAAGCAATGGGTTCCTGGGACTCATTCACCTTGATGCGGTGCGTAGCAAAGTCCGTGGCAGGACCCTCAGATTTAAATTGGTATGCCTTACTTTTGATGAAATCGCTCAGCCTAATTCTTTCTTCTGAAGTTAGCTGGTTTCCCTCGTCGGCAAGTAAAAACGCTCCGTTCAAATTATTGACTTCAGCAACTGAAGCGCGACCGGTGAGGAAATAGGATTTAACAAAACCAAAAGTTTGTTCAGGCTTATCCCGAAAATACCACACATCATGTGGAATATCCAAAATAATATTGGCTTTTTTAACGAATTTACGACCTAATAACGTTTTGGTTGAAGCCCCTGGCAAAACAAGCATATCTTCAACGATTATCTTACGACCTCCAATAGTGACATTCACGTCGGCGGTAAGTAATCTCTTTTGACTATGCGTACCATCGGCTAATCTTATTGTTCGCTCTGTGTCTAAAAATTGGACACCTTGTTCTACTAATATGGAGTACAGCTTGGTGCTAGCTATGGAGTGAGTTGCGCCGGTATCAATGATGGCCACCCCTTCGCGGCCCGAAACATCAATAGATACGGTAGGAAGTGAAGTCGCATCGATATTAGTAAATTTGTCGCAAGTGTCAGATTTTTTCATATTACTACTGTGTACACTAAACAAATCGCGGGTATAATTACAGTAATTTTGCTCCGAGTATTCGATAAAATGTTCCTGTAGATTTATAATATCATTTGTAATACAGTTTTTAAAATTCGAATTTTCGTTGTAAACATCCTGTATATCGCGAAAATAATTGTTTGTACGGTGTTCAGAACACCGAATTTTGTCTTCCTGAACACTTGTGACATTTTCACTTACGACACCCTGTATATCCGAACGCTCATCAAAAACACACTGTATATCAAAATTATCAGAAAAAATATTTTCGATGTCGTGATTATTTAGAAAAATGATATCCTCATTTGAATCACGATGACATGTGCGATAATTCGAGTTGCATGACATGTTGTTAGAAGATAGTTTACAAGACAATGTATTGAAATCAGCTGATTGAGAACCAGCTGCGTTTGTATGCGAACTCGAACATGTCTTGCATCTCGATTTTATAACTCCCTGTTGGCCACATCCATAACACCTTAAGGTACTAGAATTATGCAAATCTGACTTACCGATGTTCTCGCCTTTACCTTGTAGATTTCGGCAATTTTCGACCGTATGCCCGTACACTTTACAATAAGCGCATCGCACCCGGGTGCGTTTCGATTGCAGATTCGAGTTATTCGTGACTACTGAACCGGTAGTAGGGGACGAACTCGTAGTTAGGTTTTTATCATTCGCGGGTTTGTTTACATTTTTTACCGTAGAAGACGGAGATATAAGGGACAATTTATTGGTCTCCGCGATCGCGTCCTCCGTGGCTCGCACTTTTTCTACAAAAATGTCCATCGAAGTAATAGTATCGCGTGACAGTCTTTTTCGTATCCGCCTATGTAATAACCCGTACACCATGTCTATCTGCATTGCATCCGGCACTTTGTACGGCAGCTTCACTATGAGGGCACGTAATCGTGATATAAATCCGTCGGCACGTTCACTTTCACATTGTTCAGTACGAAAAACTTCGCGGAAGATTTTGTACGGCGGCAACTGAGTGCCGTACATAGCTCGCAGCCGCGCGACGGCCTCTGCCCATGTCGTGACGTTGTCCTTGACGCTGCGCCAGAAGAGAGCCGCGTCGTCCTCCAACAGCATACTCAGGCCTCGCAGCGCGTGCTGGTCGCTCACATCCGCGCATTCTTTGTAAACTTCCACGGCATCCAAAAAAGCTTCCAGCTTCTCGGCGTCGCGTGACTTCCCGTTAAACCGCGCAGTACACTTAGTGAAGTTTCCTGGCGGGGCGGCGACCACGGCAGGGGCTGTTGAGCTTCTCTGAACCGAAGTCGTCGAGGGAGTCGACGTCCTGAAATCGCCGGTGGGATCAGCACGTGGGAAAGATCGAAGCGTTTCGATGATCGTTTTATTTGTTTCCTCCTGCATTCGCTGCGTTTGCAAAATCATTTCCATCATTGTTGACATCACTTGTTCCGTGCTGTGGGCCCCAACAGCCGCGGAAGGAGCAGGCGCGGAAAGCTGCGGGCCGGCGAAGGTCATCGTCTCGTTCCCGGATCCGCCGCCGTCGCTGGCTGTGGCAGCATCTTCTTCTTCACTTTCACAGTTACGGTTACGACGAGTGTTATATTTAGGAGGCATTGTTAACTTTTTGGCTAGCTTTTAAGTTTAAAGAGCAAGGGGTTCGTATTTTTGAAAAAAAAATTTTTGCCGCAATTTGGCGCCAGTGTAAGGTTCGTATGATTGGATACACATAAACGTGTGCGCAGCGAACGCGATCTCGGCTCTACTGGCGCGCGAGTCACGGAGGAGACGCTTAGTCGTCCGGAGAGACGCGCGGGATACGAGGTACCGCTCAGCCGGGCTCGGTTGCCTAGCAACGCGGCCGCGATAACTACCTAACTACGTACGCGCTCGCTACATACTTAATTATTTATTAAAACAAACTTACAAACTTGGGATTCTTTTTTAGGTGATAGGCTAGCAACCATTCACTATTTGAATCTCAATTCTATCATTAAGCCGAATAGCTGAAAAGACTGAATGGCCATTCAGTCTTTTCAAGACTGTTGACTCTATCTACCCCGCAAGGGATAAAGACGTGACCATATGTATGTATGTATGTATATATTTATTAAATACTAAACTAAGATAGGTAGATATACAATTTCTTTATCAAAATGCGTTTTGATCAGATGCATCAATAAAAAAGGTAGTTTAAGAAAGTGTTGCACTATATTACAGTAAGGTGTTAGCAAATGTTCATATTATGTAGATGCAAGCCTATCATTAACAAATTGCCGATAGTGCAGACTACTTTATGATGTTGAATGTTCAGAGAGCAGAAGTATTCTGTAAGGTTTTTAACGAACATGATTATCTGTAATTTTTTATGGAATTCTATTTACAAGCGGCAGTTTCAAATTTAGAAGTTGCTTTGGAATTTAGTATCCAGTAATAAAAAAAATAAAAGAGTCTACAAATATTTTATTTGATGCATATTTTTGCAAGATATAATGAAAATTTCCTGTCACAGCATCTATAAATATGCTCATTAACATCTTATAATAGAGTAGCAAAGTGAGTCAATAGATTTGTTAAGTTAACGGAGCATTCATAGCTATGTCGGTTAATTTATAGGGGCGTCGTAAAAGTCTGGTACACGGTAAAAGAGATTTCATTTATTCAGAATAGTGCGGCGGCCGATAAAGTTGTAGGGTCGTGATAGCCGCGGAGTGAGGATGCATGTACGCGCGCTGGACCAATAACAATAAATTTTGTATGTCGTTTGACGCGCCCGGCGCATACTCGCACACTTCCCAGCGTTTGTTCAGCACTGATGAGACTTTTAGGCTGAGTTCAAGCAGTTTCTCGCTTAGGAGTGTATTCCAATACAGGCATCCTAAATGATTCAGTAACTAATTCAGACCAGTGGAATAGCATTTAGCAACAATTTAAAATAGATGTAACTAACGTCTTGGCTTAGCGGCATTAAAATGTTGTGCCTAGTCTTCCACCGGCTAGTCATATGTACTATGGTTATGGTACTGCGATTCAAACTATTACGACAAATATTTACGATACGCCAAAAAGTTTTAAATTGATATTGTTTTTATAAAATACGAGTGTAAAAAGCATGCTATATACACATACATAATTTTTTGACAGTGGTACCTGGTAACATGACATTTGTAAGGTTTTTAACTTTTTACATAACATTATTTCGTAGTTGGAAAAAAAATGGAAATATTGACGTCTGTCTGAATTATATAATATATTTTTTATACCTTACCTCAATTCTACATTGAAAAACAAACTTATGTAAACACATTATGATCTTGTAAGCATTTTTGTGTAGTAACTTGATCTTTAGAGTTACGCAGAAAAGGTTAAAAATAAGCTTACGTGGGAAAGAACCCGTAATTCATCTTTAAACACTATTCTGTTAACAAGTCTGGTAACAGGACTTCACCGAGCTTGGCTGGTGGTGCTAGGTGCAAAATTTATTCTTTTGTTTAACTTCATAACCAAAATATGTTAATGGCAGACTAAGGTTCAATCGAAAAGGTGCTGTAATGTTATTTGGTAAGTGTAAAATTATTGAACTGCCAGTTCCTAAAGACTGAAAGGCCACGTTCAGCTGAATGGCTTAATGATGGATTTAAGATTCAAGCAGTAAGAAGTTAATCTTTTTAAGATTCGCGTTGCATGATTATAATTGTATGAATTAACGCGTACATACCGTTTTATCCTGTCGTTTTGACCGCGGGTTACAACAACTGACACACCTTACAAGAATAATCAAGTCACTTAATTAGACTTTTCCTTGATTGGCTTTTACAATCTACACGGGAATCTCTTCCCATGCGAGTTCAACTCACACTTGACGATTTATTCAGGTCAAGATAAGTGAAGTTATAAGAAATAATAACAATAAAACAAAATGTCATTTATTTGTTGCTAAGTTTCGTTTATTATTTAAAGTGTACAAGTTTTCTGATCGCTCAATATGACAATTAACTTTAATAAGTTTAAGGCATTACACCAGTGGCACGCCAACATAATTGTTACGAGTCAAAAATTTTTATAAAAATGACAAAATTGACTGTTTAAAGATTTTTTTTTTACATCGAATAAAATGGAGTTTAAATATTTTATTGACACAGTTGCCGTAACACCAAATGAATTTGTTGACTATACTTGATATTAAAAATTTTTACTTTACCAAGTTAAAGGCGTTCATTCAAAATGTAGAAGCTTCTATAAGGCCACTTAAGAAGTGGCTACGCAAACGTCGCAGTTTACGATAGTATGAACTACTGAAATATATTTTCTATGATCTTGGCTTTTGAGTAGCCGAGTGCTGTCACGGTGGCGATATGTAAAGAGCTTGCAGTGGGTGGAGATTTGCTTATATGATAACTATATTTAATGTTGAAAATGGACCGTTTATCTTTTAAGGACAATTGTGATGGATGTTTAATACTAAGTATTTGAAAATTAAAAAAAAAATATTGCTCTGCTCTAACTTAACACAGAAAAATCTTTAACCGTGAACTTAGAAACACGATAAATATTTAAACGTAACGTAAATTGTGCTATACATGCTGTGTTTAGCTTCAGAATAACGCGAAGACATTAATTTTTTGATGGGAGACAGGCAGATAATCGGCGATTTTCTGGCAACATAATCAATATTTATAAAAATGCCTTGTTCCAAGTTTTCTTTGATGCTTTATTGATGACAAACTGTTTCTATGAGGTTATTACTGGTGTAAACATTCAACTTTTTTACGTTTTAACAAAATTAAGATATAAACGTGCTGTTATTATCGATGAAATTTTTCACACATTTCTTAACAAAACACCAAAGCATATGACATCATTCGCACATAAAATTCGCAAATTATTCATATGCAAATTGAGTGAGCAATCATAACATAAATTCTTTAATATGCCCACTTTGAACAACCTTATAACGGAGGCCAATAAAATAAT
Organism: Amyelois transitella; assembly: GCF_032362555.1. Taxonomy (NCBI): domain Eukaryota; kingdom Metazoa; phylum Arthropoda; class Insecta; order Lepidoptera; family Pyralidae; genus Amyelois; species Amyelois transitella. The sequence continues at coordinate 5,559,757 of NC_083509.1, forward strand.
GTTCCCGGTCATAAGGACTGAATCGAGATTTTTTGGTTGACATTCAAAATTAGCCTTCGATATGAACTGCAGAAGCAAGCTCATTATTTTCTTTTAGAATATCTTTACTTCGAAATTTATAATCGTTTTAATCAAATATTACCTTTTGCATTTAAGTTATACATTTCAACTTGAATTAAATATTGTGTAGGTATTAAACAAATTAAAAGTTGTATACTTTCGATTCAGTACTGAAACGGATAGAATAATAAAATTAAGATTTATCTAAATATGCGTTTAGAGCAAGATGCGTGAAATTAATAATTAAAATTTTCAAATTAAAAGAGTGACATTTTACTCCATATTTTGACTTCATAAAATAGTAAAGATGTCACAAAGCCGATAGATTAAGCAATTAAGATTAGAAAAACGGAAACGAAAGCCAAACGGTATTATTTCATAAATCATATAAAAAATGTTGAGGCAGTATCATGGTTTCCCATAAAATCATGAGCAGATTGGAAATGTAAGCACATTAAGTTATCGGTGGAATTATCTGGTTGCGCTCAACAATATTTATTTGTTTCTCACTCAGGACGGGTCTAAGGTGATTGTGGCTGAGTGTTCTCTCCCAATTAGGTGGTTATTGACGTTTTACTGTTATCGCGTTAATCTCGAAACAGTGGCCGTATTTATAGTGCGGTCACTAGAGGAGATTGCTTCTCGAAACTTTTTTATGAAAACAAATTCTTCCAAATTCATCTATAAAATAAAAGTATAATTATAATTATATATCATCATCATCATTTCATATCATTTATAATTATATATCAAAATATTATAAAGCGTATGCCGAAGGTATGTCCTTAATAATGAGTGAATGACGACGTAGAAAGCAGCTGATATTGAAGTACCTACCTTAAAAAAGTTCATTGTGAGTAAAATATGTTGGGTTAATTATATGGTTAGTTAACGATTATATAAAATAAATAATTGCAAAATTCAAATTTTAACTGAACATTCAGACAACATAATATTTGGGCTATCGAAATTAATAAGAAATATGCTGGTTCATAAATTTTATACCAATAATTACATTTGATATTAGATTTATTATTAAAATTTTGAATTTGAATTTGACTTACAACAGGAACATGTTTCGGTTGTGCATCATTATTTGTATGTCACTCAACATCACAGCTATATATTGAAATTGTACATTTTACTAAACAAATGAGTAATTCAATATTTTTCGCAGTGAACTAAATGACTATAAATACAGCCCTACTGATACAGTGCCTAACGTCGACATTTATCCCAAAAAGGGAAGCTGTTAATAGAGTCATTCAACGTTACCGGCCGAATTATCTACAAAGAGAGAAGTCAGTCCGGTGTCCGTCGGAAATATAAATTTATTTGTGGTTGTCGCAGAGACACGGGCGCCCGCGCCTCTATCTCACCGCGTAATCTTGAACATTGGCGTTAAAGAATTTAAATTATACGCCGATACAAATGAACGGGCGACCCCGCCTTATTTATTGCTTTAATCCAAATTATATCGACTAGCTTTTTCTCGATATCAGACACATTGTCACGTTATTTGTACTATTACGTCGGCATCGACATGTTATTGGATTGGATTATTACGAGTTTAAACCCCGGTTACTGCTTACGGGTTTTTAACAACATTGCTCCAACTATCGATAAATAGTTTAAAGTGTTGATACGATTTCTTTCTCTCATTAGATAATTTATAGTTTCTTCACATAAATTAAGGGATTTGCATTCGCGAAAAAAATAACAAGTTACTTTTCCTTGTTTGCCAAGTTGTTCAAAATGTAAACATGGAAATCACATATGTATTTATCGATTCGTTATGTAAATAATCCTATATTAAGGTTAAATGTAGGATCTATTTTTTTGTGTCAATTATTAAAGCTATTATAATTTTCCTACGGTTTAAAAATAAAAATATATAAAAATGAGGAGATTTTTTATAGCATAATATATTTTCTTGCAGCTTTGCTCGCCCACATTTTCGTTTATCACAATACCTTCGGGAACTGTCTTTTATCGGGACGAAAGGTAAATTGGCCAATTTTCATCTCGAAAAAAGCCTTTCAAATAATCCTTATAGCTCTAGATGAGCTTTTTATAACAACTTGCATTTCCCGTGTACGCACAATGACTACGCTTGTTACTGTGTATGTATTGCAGGAAATTGAATAGCTATTTCCTGCGATTTAGTTAAGTTATATTTATAAATTTTATCGCCTAAGTTGCAAGTCTAACATGACATTAGATATATAGGTAATTATAATAATATTAGATAACAGAAATAGTACACGAGACTATAAGAAAGATGTATGTGTCGTCGTCTTGCACTGCTCGCAGTTTCCTGTACAGTAGCTTGCCTGTTTGAAATAAATCTCAGAATTGAAATGCAATATAATTGTCCCAGTCACAACAAACATTTAAGAAGCAAGCAATTAAGAACTTCTATAGACTTATTAGCTACTGCCCGGCAGAAAACCGCATTCAAAGCAACCGTGATGCGAGTACAAACATACAGGCGGACGGTTAGATAGACAGACAGATAATCTAAAAATCCCATTTTGGTTCCTTTTAATCATTATAAATATCAGTTAGTTACAATTTTATAATATGAATGGATTCTGAATTAAATTAATAAAGAGTCCCTGATATGGTCAATTATTATATTTGCCAGGTCGTCATCAATAAGCGCGAAAGCCAAAATAGATTAACCTTACCCATGTTTATAAGCTTTAAGCTCACTGAACAAGTAATAAATTGAATGCTTTATTCATTAAGGCAGGCGTCATCTATAAATTCCAATCACAAATATCGCAGCAATAATTAAGTGTAGCAACCAATTCACGCATGCGCATCGATCTCATTCTGCCTGGAGACATCATTCGTCTTGCTACTCCATGCACCTACGTTTGACCGTAGACTTCAATACGTTGAGAAATGATGTAATTATAAAGGTGTAGCAAACTTTCCTGCCCCGCATGCACCATAGTCGCCGCATTCTAATTATTGCAGTAGACAAAAGCAATGACTACGGTGACTGCGATACACGCAGCGCCGCCAAATTTGCGTTCCTATTTAGACTTTATGGTCTCAACTAAATTACTACATATTTTACCCATTATTTAAAATTGGAACACCAAAAAGCTACTCATTCTGAAAAAATATGCTGCGACCAATAGGTAATTATAAAATTTAAATTGTTTTGATGTCTTTTATCAGTAGTCCAGTGGTTCCGTTGGCCTGGCACGCGGTTCTAGGTTCGAGTTGAAACTCCTTTGTTTGTCTGTTTTTGTTTTTCGAATCAATGTACACAACATTGATTCGAAAAACAAAAACAGATTATTATGTCATAATGCAACATTTTACAAAAATGCCGAGTCAAACTCGGTTGCTCTGATTATTTATTTATTCTTTATTTTAACTTACACTCTACCATTGGGCTAAGCAGATATATAATGTGTCTTATCTATGTGAAAGATAAGTCTACATTGTCGTGTAAATTATTACAAGACATCTCCGGTTCACACATTCAAAGCTTATATGCTAATATGAACGGCGCAATCAAGTTTATTAAGTCGATGGCTCGAGGTGCCTGTATTTATATCAAAGCTATCTTCATTTCACGAATGCAGCACTGGATTGCCCGGTCACAAATTAATCCGAGCCATTTTGCAAGTTAAAACATTAGCCACTTCTAGTATATATATCTCTCACCATTGCGTTATCCCGATTGCATTTTTGCTGTTGGCATGCATAGTTAGTGCCTTTTACTATTCTGCTGGAAACCATCACTTGTTACTACAATTCTGTACATACATATTAATCCAATGTAACTTATGTAAAAGAATTATAAAATAAACTTGGTCCCACCATGGGACAGTTCAATGAGATTAGCGGGATAGACCAGAATTTCGCATGTATAGTGATAGTAGGATATAAAAATAGGTAAGTTCTTTATGATAAAAATTATGCATAGTGTAAATCATCGTTGGCATCGTTTGTGTCCTCACCAATCTGAACAGGAACTAAATCTGCCTGCCACGGAAATGGTCTGGTCAGCTCCGTCATCTTGCAGGGGAAACTAACCCATATTGGATCATAGTGGATGACTGAATGTGCAGATTTTCTACTTCACTGTAAGCAATTAAATGTAAGCAATTTAAATAGTTTACGTAACTCTCTCTCTTTGCTGCGGTAGAATTAAAACATTTTCATCACGGAGTTTTTAGTCATATACTTAATGTGCGACCACCGTAATAATGCTCTATAAAAGCTAAACCCAAGTGTAGTACCATAAATAAGTACTCTATCATGGAATATGGTTGGTGTATAAATATTAGTTACAAAAAAATGACAGTACGCTACATATTTTATTATCAATTAGTTTACTTCGAAGACAAAAACGAAACTTGTCAATAAAATTAAAATATAATAATCACAAAACTAAGTTTTAGATTGAAGTCGCTGCTTACGCTTTTCTTCCAATACTTTTTTTAAATCATTTATTTCTTTAGATGGCTTGGGTTCAATGTTCAAATTTGTCTTAGTGTTCTTTTTACGAATCACTTCTTTATCTACCATAAATGATTTAATTGACTTTTTCGCTTCTTCTAAACCTTGCTTTGCCGCTGTATTTGCTTCTTTTATCAGCTTTTTCTTTCTTTCTAATTCTTCGTTTAAGCCTATTTTAAAAGCACATAATCTTTCTTGTAATTCTGCCATAGACATTTCACACAAAAGACCGAGACCTGATGTCTCAGTCAGATCAATTATTTTGGGGACTCTTGCTTTTTTAGCAATCATAGATAATATTTTTATTTCTTTTATCATTTTGACTCTGCGTTCTAACTCTTCCTGTTTTTGTTTTAACGCATTAGCTATCAATAGTTCAGATTCTTGCTTTAATTTTTCAGCAATTTCTTTTTTCTTGACAGCAGTATTTTGTTTTGCCTTAAGAATATTTAATTCTATCTCCGACAGTTTCTCCGAATTTCTTCGACTTTTTTCCATTTCCATCTTTTTCCATTTCTCAATTTCCTCATTCCATAATACTTTTTCTTTAAGGAATTCCTCATATTTTTTCTTATTTTCATCTTTTACTCTTTGTTTAGCTAATAATGCCTCTTCATAAGAAATGAGACCTTTCAAATGTTTCTTTTCTATATCAAGTAACCTTTCTCTTTCCTGTTCTTGTCGGGTACGTTCCTCTATTTCTTCTATTTTGGCGGTATTTCTGCAAGTTTTCATCATAGATTGAAACCATTCTAATTCTTGTTCTTCGGCCTGTTGAATGCGTTTACTCATTCTTCTAATTGTAGTAGCAGTTTCATTAATCGTTGGAGGTTGTTTAGTAGAAGGTTGACTTGATTTTGTATGTAATTTAGTTTCATACTGAATTTCCAATTCATCTTTTATATCGGACAGTCTTTGATAATACCTATCCGATTTAACTTGTGCATAATGAAAGTTTTTGCTTTTTACTACATTTAACATATGTGTTGCTCTTTCTTTATTTTTTTCATGTAAACATTTTAGTTTTTGATCAATGACACTTTTTGTGAGCATTTTTTTACTTTTTGTTCGTATTGAATTCGGAGGGGTAATTGGAATTGATCCAGTTGATGAAAGCTGCCTTTCTTTGCCTTTTCTATTCAAGACATTTGGATGAACAGGTAATGTAGGTGGTTTTGATTTACGATTTTCTAGCTTCTTTACATATCCCGCATAGTTATGAGCCATTTCACTTATGTATGGTTGCCACATAAATAAAGGTGCAACAATTTTATCAGTTATGTAAGTTGTATCATAATGACTTTGAGCTACTTGTGCTATAAAAGTAAGAACTTCAATAATGAAGTTCTTACTTTTATAGCACAAGTGCTTAAAAACTTTGTAAAAGTATTCAGCAGGTGCTTACTTAGATTGAATAGACATTTATACAGTAACTGCATTTCTTTCGGATCAATTTGAAATGTAACGGCGTGAAGTATGATCATAAAATAATGAACGTCTTCTTGAGACAACTCTTCATCCATTTTATTAGCAATTTCTTTTAAAAACTGGCTGTGTTTCTGTATTCCTATAAATGATTCTGCAATCCAGGATATCTTTGCATCCTCTGTATTTTCTGGAATCCTCTCCAAATAACATTTCATGAATTCATATGGTGATACCTCTTGAGAAGCTGCGTAGTCCATCAATATATTTCGCAGCATTTTAACGTTGTCGGAAATAAGATAGTAAACCATTGTAAAGGTTTACAATTAGATTATTAACAAATTCAGAAAATAATGGAAATCATGACATAAAATATGTAGAACGTACCGTACTATGACTGTACAAAATGTCACTGACATAAAAATATTACAAATAACTGTCAATGTTATATTTCAAAAATTAAAAAGATATCTTAGACATGTTTTTAAAAAAAATTGAGGTCTAATAACTTCATTACATAAAACTCTAAAAAGAAGCCCGTTTTGCTCTAAGCTTATAAAATTTATGAAGGCACTCTTTCACCCTTACCTGCAGAACGAATCATGATTTTAAACTATTATAAAAGAAGAGGTTTTTCATTTTACAATGCTATACGATTATCAAGGCAATTTTGACCTGATTTAGGTTATTTTATTTGAAAAATATATTAAGTACTAAGTATTTACCCGTGGCGAAACCGTATTCCATAGTCATACCAGGTTTTTTTTTTAGTTAATCCTCGTTTATAAGATAAAACAGAAGTTTTAAAGGAAATTTGTATTAGTAAATCTTTTTGATATAACATAAGAATAGCATGAGAACGATTAAATTACAAAACGAAAAAAATAAGTACTTATCTCCATAGAAATGTTAGTAACGTGAGAAAGAAGACTCATAGTTCATTATGGCCTTAATTTGACATGCTCTGACAGCTAATATTGTATTGAAATTGATTTGTGTTCAAAGTTGAATTAATTTTGACACAGTTAATAAGCCACCGCTTTCTCATTGGGAGAACAATCATTGTCATCCATGATTTTTTTAACTTGTTTTCTTCCTTGGCTTTAGGTCCGGTTGCATTTACAACACTCTTGACATGAGCCCGGGATATGCCTTTGCACATGGATCCTGGTGGTTTTACTCGAAGCAACTCCTGTCTGACCTCCGCAACCTTTGCAGCCCTTACCCGTATTGGATCGATCATGGTAACACATCCAGTTGCCTGAATGTGCAGGTTTCCTCCGATATTTTCCCTCACCGTAAGAGCATTGGTTGGTATTCAAAGTAAACGTAAATAGTAATTGGTATATAGCCGAGGTGGGATTCGAACCTGTGCCATTTTGCGCCACACGCATTTTAATCTGGCACCTTATCGATTCGATCACCGACGCTTTCAAATTATTTCAGTCCATTTTCCAGTATTTTATCCTTTCATAAATAATTATTTCTAAAACGACTACCGATTCGGATGAAATTTGTCACATCTTATATATAAAATTCTCGAGTCACAATGTTTGTTCCCGTACTTCTCCGAAACGGCTTGACCGATTTTCATTAAATTTTGTGAGCATATTGAGTTGGTCTGAGAAGTAGGTCCAACATCTATTTTTCATACCTCTTAGTGATCGAAGGGTTGTCCACCCTTAACATTTTTTTTTAACTAGAAATTACTTAAAAAATATTTATATGGCAAAACAACGTTTACCGGGACAGCTAGTATAGATTATAAGCTTAGGACAAGTGCTTTTTTTTTGGAATATCTAATGAGAGCGATGCCGTAGTTGAATGCTGGTAGGTATATATGTTAACGAAAGTAAATTATTCAATTTTTTTTTTAATTTTACTTTTTATTCTATGATAGTACTAAATCAAGAGCGTAATTATATGTCGAAAAATCATGGTATTCATTTCATCAAATCCAAGTACAATCACCTATCAACACTATAATAAGTTCATCAGTGAATGCCGTTCAACGAGCAATAGCAATTATAAAGGCGGAGAACAAAAACTTACCAATACGATAGGTAGTTACTACGCTACAATGGGCCGAAGATAACAAGACTGGAACCTATTTAAAATTCCTCTAATCGAATATGGCTTTTATGGTCGTGTTTAACATGATTATTATATTTTAAGAGGTCTCTTGTGACTTGCACATTGAGTGAGGGATCCGCCTGAGGTGTCGATCTGACGAATAATAGCTTGGCTTTCCAAATGATTGATTAATGACAGGCTCGGCGAAAACAGACTGGCTACCTAATTTAATACTCCCGACAGTCACTTCTGACATGGCACCGTGTAATATGAATCGTAATTTGACAAATAATTGGTTGTTTAACTTTGAACCTAGTTTTGACCGACTTAAAAAAGGAGGTTCTGTATTCGATCGGATTGTAATGCGGTTTTCATAATTAAATTGCACGTAAAATATCTTTACAAAGGTTATAAGATATAATAGTCATGATATGTTAGGATATAATATCTGGATCCTTAGAGAGCGTGTCAAAAACTTAGAACAAACAATTGACAGCATAAAAGACTACCATCTACCACCGTCTTTAAAACAATTAAGGATTAAAACATGTTACTGGAAAAGATATATATTTTAAAAATAACAATTTCATTACCGCGTGCCGGTAGGAAACAATTAGCAAGGTGAGACGTAAATATAATAGCTGCGATTTTTTTTAGCAATTGAGCCCGGGGCAACTTGTAACTGCAGGTGAAATAAACTATAATACATTGTTATATAGTGCAAATTAAAAAAGAAAGTACGTAGATTAGTAAATTATAAAAATATTTTAACTTTTAGAAATAAGTTTAGAAAATAAATAAATCAATTAACATAGATAGCATATTAATATAATCTACGTAATAAGTAGGTACTTATATGAGTATTTTTCATTTAAGAAAATTTGTGTAGTTTATATAATGTATAATCAATAAGTGCATTAAATATCAAGTTTAATACAGAATTAAATTGAATTCAACAAAAGTCACAAATAATTTTCAAACTGAAGTGGAATTATCGAAAGAATATTAATAAGGCCCACCTAAGGAGATCTCCCATCAATCTCTCGGGCCAGTTACAAAGGATCTTAACAAAGAATTATGGGTCTTTATGTATGGTCGCTACTATGTTGAAGAATTATTACTTCAATTTAATGATCGCTCCGTGATTAGACATTGCCTTTCCGTGGATCTATAGCTTTATTACATAAATCTCGGGAATACGAGCGATGCAATAACGACCAAATATCTCAACTAATGTACGAAGCGTTCATTAAATTTCGATTTACTGGTAGTAAGAACTTGTACAGCCTATTGCATTGAAGTATACAGAGTGTACCTTCAGCCAGAAATGTGGAAATCCCAATTGTACCTAATAAAGAACTTGGTTTTGGTCACACCACTAAACTATAAATAAAATAGGGAACATTAATATTGTCGTTAGTATTATTTCAAGTAAAAAAGGCTCTAAGCCGTGAATACTATCGATTTACCTTTAGTTGCTTATTAAAATACCCAAAATACTGTCACATAATCGCATTCACGCTTGCATTTAGGGTCTACGTTTGGTAACTCGATGCTGTACCTACTCGTAAAAAGATTTAGCAAAGTTTTCACAGTCGGTCACCTGCCTAATACAATCTTTTTATTTTTGGAATTGTAACTGAGCTACTTGTAGTTGTATTTTATTCGTCTTCTATGAAAAACACAGGAAGAGGAAGAGTGGTTTTCTATAATTTGTCGGAAACCATAATCAATAAAACTACAACTGTTCTGGCTTATAGCATAAAGTGAATAGTATGCAAATATGAAAAAGGGATGTCACAAAGAATGCTAATATAATTGCCAATTATAATGAAATTTATTACTATGACATTAAATACTCAAAGATAACACTTAAATATTTACAAAATGTTTTAAAACCCTTGTATAAAGTAAAGACATTACCGATGAGAGGATGTTAAAATTTGATGTTTCAACCTCAGCCCGATAAGTTTGATGACCACAGTTGTTATTTATTTGTTTAGTAATTTATATAAGGTTAGTTACTGTTTTATTGGCCGTATTAAATCAAGCCCCAATAAGGCAGCCATTCATGTTTATTTTTACGTAGTTTCTGCTTGGTATGTCCAATAAATTATTACTTGGTCACTTTTATCACAGCACCGTGGTAACATTTATCGCACGCTAGTACATTGTGGACCTATTCATGAATCATGGTTACACATCCCCTTTCCTGAATGTGCAATTTTCGTCACTATGTTTTCCCTCACCGAAGAAGTACCAGTGAGCAATATTTACAAAGAATAATGTAAATTATAAAGTATTTCTACTTTTCATATTTAAAAAAAATGTAATTTAAATATTTTTCTTTTCGAATTTCCTTGCAGCATGTTGCCTTGGTAGCAAAGCAGTTTCAGTCCTAACATTTAGCTGACTGTGGCCTTTCTTTTTTAAACTTTTGTCTCTGTCTACCCTGTCAGGGATAAAGATGTGATAAACAGTATATATGTTGAAATTACCACTTCAAAATGAAGTCGTATCCATATAACGCTAGCGCAATCGACAAAGTGTTTCGATCTTGAATTCTCGACTCGCTCAGTTTTATTGATTGACAAGCGCAAAGTTCGATTATATTATATTCCGGCGACTTGCCACAGGCATTATCTCTCGGGCTCTTAAACCTAGGCAATTCGAAATCAATTTATTTGGACTCAAGTGCTTTTAGTAAAGGAATTAATTATGTTTAACCAAGAATCTTTAAGATGAAATAGTTATTTGATTTATACAACTTTGTTATTTGTTGAAGTATGAAAGTTTTTCATAATATGAGACATTATTATCCACAAGTGCCTACGCTACGTAATATTTTAAAACTTACTTCTAGAACCTACTTTCGTATATTTGTAACTGTCGTATTGTCGATTGTCGGGCGAAATTTTATTTAATGTGCTTCGAGTTTTTCACATTAAATCTTATTAATTAGTGATTACAAGGTAAATTAAGTCCTTCAGCAAGAACATAAATCTTTACCAAGAATTTGATCTCTTAATTTATTTAAAAGTTGATTCAGTAACAAGACGAATTAGAAATCAGTCGCCTAGTGCGGGCATAAATCTCCTCATAAGTTTTTATTGGGCCCCGAAAAAATATCTGGTCATGACGAACCATTCATGTGTAATTGGGTTCAGCGGCTTCACATAAAATATGAGGTCTTAGCTTGAGAAGGTTTTATAGAGAACATAAACACTTTATTGTGTTTTGTCTGGATCTCTTCATGTACACTGTTCGCATGCTTATTCTTACAGGCGCTAGGCTACTTTTTAGTACTATGCTATTTATTTTTTACCGGCTGAACCCGATTCAGGATCGGCTAGTTTTGCTAGTCCAAACTAGTTATTCGCAACATGCAAAAGGATAAACAGGTATATGCTAGGCTAAACTAGTTGGTCCTTATTCTGTTAGGAATAATCATTTTAGCCTAAGCCAAACTAGAATATAATAAAACAAAAACTTTATTATTCCTTAAAAATGATCGTTTTTTCACAATTGTCTAAAATTTATAGCGACGAATCATTTTCGTCCTAATAAATAATTATTTTTTAATTAACTGATACTTAATTAAATTTATCTACTCGTATTGGGCTAAGGTAGGACGAACTTGTTGAGGCTAGGCTGTACTGATCTATCCTATCACATGTAGGAAGAATTAGTTTATCCTAGGCAAAACTAGTTGATTCTGAAATCGAGTTTGGCAGGTAACACATACATTAAATAAAGAAGGGTATTTTACGAAGCTGCAGGCAGAAACTATATCTTTCCACTTGCTATGATCCCTGCATACTTCTTTCTTCTTTTTTTTGCATATTAGAACAAAAAAAAAACTTAAAAATCAGGACTTCGATATAAAACAAATTAAAGAAAATAATATTAACCTAATTACTGGTAACATGTTCTAGAGTGCCGTTTTGCCGTGTGGTTCCCGGCACTATTACAAAAAAGAATAGGACCACTCCATCTCTTTCCCATGGATGTCGTAAAAGGCGACTAAGGGATAGGCTTATAAACTTAGGATTCCTCTTTTAGGCGATGGGCTAGCAACCTGTCACTATTTGAATCTCGGTTCTATCATTAAGCCAAATAGCTGAACGTGGCCATTCAGTCTTTTCAAGACTGTTGGCTCTGTCTACCCCGCAAGGGATATAGACGTGATCATATGTATGTATGTATGTATGTATGTTCTAGAGTTTCTGAGTTTTCATTTAAAGAAGTATATAACAGTGGAAAGTGGTTACGCTTCTGTTGTTATATAAAGCATAACTGCAATTCGAGTTAAAAACAAAGGTGTGAGTCGCAGAGAAACACCAAAATTGCTATTCAAAATTTTCCGAGCGAGTTCCACTTCAGGTGAGGTTCATTTAAGCATAAAATTACATTGTCTCCCCGACATTGTCGGGTGGCAATGAACTACACTTTGACATAAAATCGCTTTGGACGTAATAAATCCATTTCATTACCTTAATAAACGGTGACTAAGGAATTTGATAGGAGTACCATCATTTTCTTTGCCTATCTCTCATAGGTCGTGATCATTAATTAGGTCCTTTTAGATCAACTAATGACAGCTTTAAGGCTTTATCGTTATTATTAAATGTTGGTACATTCCACAGCAAATGGATTGTAATTTTAGCAAATTTTATTACATGTGACAGTGAATAAAGAAACCTTTTCGTTAACAAGCGCAACAATGAGATGTTTTCTTTGTCGATTTTTGAAATGATTACTCTAATTGCTAACAAGGTGAAAATACTATATGTGAACGTTTCTTGAAACGGCTGTACAGTGGTTGAACAAATTACTTCGAAATACATAATATTTAACCGTGCCCTTGTCAATCACAAACTTTTAAATCCACATTTTGTGGTTGAAATAATAACCCTTGTTAGCTTCAACAAAGGGTAAGATATGTAAATTCGTGAAAGGATCCGGACAAAAAGTCTACGTTTAACCTGCGTGTAACAGGTGTACTCCTGATTTCTAATATATGGTTGCATTGGTCCCGTGATTACTGACTGCAATCTGATCAAACTTACTTTTTTAAACTTTTACCGTCAATGGCCTGACGCAGGACTTTCATTTTTCGAAATTTCAAAGATGGCAGTTTTTTGCTCGTCTATAGCATATGTCTTCGTGGTATTGGGTCCTTTATTCATATTTAATCCTGTTCTCATCTCGATAAAGTCTAATTTATTTAGTTATTTTAATTTACTAAAAATTAAAGCATCTTCATATCTCTCGAATCTCAAAATTGTTCAAAAACTCACCCATTTTCACTCATTTCATTACTTAGAATGTGCCACGGACAGATAACATGCATTCCCATATTAAATGGTCCTTCTTCCATAGAAATTCGTAAGCGGAAAAAAATATTCAAAAATAAAAAATGTATTATTTGGTATTATTTGTATTTTTAGGTAGGTATTATTTGATAGAAATGATCACCGTCAGTTGATTATAAAGAAACGCAGTATCGTAGCCAAAGTAGCTTCTGAAATGCGCAGCGTAGGCGCTACCAACTGAATTTACTGCATTTGGTTGCATCTATGGAGTTATGCGTTATTGTGTTATTGGCGTATATACATAGCACAAATACACATGTAAGTGTCTTTTTTAGTGTTCCGCGTAGAAATTTAGTTCCACAATTATTTATTTATATATAAACCAGAGAAAACTGACTTAATCTATTTTATTAATATTGGATTAGGCATTTGTCTTCCATCTCACCTGATGGTAAGTTACGATGAAGAATCCTATTTATTCTAATTTCTATGATGGTAAGACTTTTTTAACGTGATGTAGTTTTGAAATGATGAGGAAATGCATAGTATTCAGGCCATTACTACAGCTATGATTATATTACGACTGTTAAAAGATAGTGTTTTAGAGATTTGTAATTATCTTTATTGGTGATTGTTAGAATGTAGTTGGTTTCTAATTAAATAAATCTGTGGTAAAACTGAATAAAATATAACTGATATTTTCTTAAGTTTCTCACCACAGATAATAATACCAGCCAGAAATAACCGAAACATGTTACATTACATATTCTTATTTGAATGTCTTAAAAATATTTTATGTATTTATATTTATTTAAAGTTATCTTACTACACCGTTTACTATGGCATACTCTGCCTCCTGTAAATAGAAGGCCCACTATACTCAGATACGATATCGTATTGGACTGTACACAATAAACATTATTTGCTCATTTCATTACGGTCATTTATGAGCTCTGATATTATTATCGATAAAATAGTGCTGAGGTTTCTAATCAGTTCGGGCAACTGAGACATTGGAAGGAGAATTATAACTATGTACTGTAATTTCTGAAACATATAGCGTATATCGACGATTAAGTTTGCAATATAAATTAACAAATATATTGGCTATTATTACCAGATTATTCTTGTTATAACTTTTATGAAAAAAAAAAAATACTACGCCCTTCCTTTTGTCGTAAAAAATTCCGAACATTCTCTCTTAGTGCAGCCCTGGACTAAATATAGAATCTAATGCCAAATTACAAATTACTAGCCAGCGGTTTGGACTGTCCGTTGATATGTTAGTCAGTCAGTCCTCTTTTGTACATATATAATTTAGGCATCATTTAGAAGATTTAGAGGTCTTTTGTACATATATAATTTTGACATCATTTTCAAATGGTGATGGTAAGTGCAAAAATATCTATAATTCAGGAGCAAAAACATTTGCATATTTGTAAATATTCAACATTGGACTCGGAAAGATATCGTTTTGGTTCGTGCACAACTAGTTTAATTGCATTGGTGCAAATAAATCTTGTCTCCAGGATAATAAAATACGACATTGGAAATAGGGGATTCTCAAAGTTTATAATACTTATCAGAATTTCGCGATGCGAGATTATATTTGTTGTTATATAATATACTTAATTAAATTATGGTTTTGTTCCATTCCCTTTATTTATTTCATTCATAGTTAATAACAACAAATCACGCAATTTGGCCCAGCCCCAAGTAAATCTGAAACTTGCAGAATACTTAAGTTTATTTTTCATTGTAATTTAGGTTTGAATCTATAAAATACCTATTTCAAAAATCTAATAAAAAATTTATAAAACATGTTTTCATATTCAGCTTTATACATTAAACTAAGAAACGGCCACGCTTTAGGTACACATAAAACACAATTTAACTAATGTAAAAAATCCCACTAATTATATTCTTGCGGGAATTTCGAGAATATACTTAGTGCACCCCTAGACCCCTAGATGCCAAATTTAAAACTTGCCAGGTTTAAATTATGCCTTAATATGCTAGTTAATCAGCGGGAAAACACAACCTACTGTGGTAACACCTATTTGCTCACTTGCTTTATAATTTATACTCTTGCTTAGTGGATAGAGGTTTTTACAAACAATTATAACAAGAACGGAATGCTTACTTGGTTGTTCGATTTTAATAACAGGAAAAGTATTATTGATATACGGTTGAACTCGCATTGCCGTGCCATCGCCGCATGGTCTATTCTGCCCGTGTTAACCGAACTGTAAAAATATTTGATAGTTCTAAATTATATCTGTGTAAACATAAAAATGGGAAGTTTAAGAGCCACTGGCCTTGGTTTTCCAATCCGCTTACACCAGAAGCCCAGCGACGCTGCCGCTTTACGCAATGCCACCACAATAACCAGTAATCAACAGCATTTACATATTTTACGAGAAGGAATCGCGTGGAGTTAATATCCTCGATTATAGTGTTGATTACGGAAAAGCGTGAATCAGTATACCTATAAGTATCAGTAAATTTTAGATCTTGGGGATTAAACTTTGTAAAACAAAGCCTAACTAAACAAACGAGAAAAAATTGTCTTCTATAGAACTTTAAATTTAAAAACCAACATCTTAGTGAGAGTTATTTATATAACTTTATAGTATATGTTCATTGGAGCTTTTCTCCTGCTGAAGTCTACTTTATCAATCTTTGTTAAAAATTTCAACAAAATCATTGTAGTAGTTTTGAGTAATTCGGTGAAATGAAAAGTAGGTACATAGGTACACTTTCTCTCTTGATTTAAACCAAACAAATGAATTTAATTTTAAATCTGAATATCATTAAGGCTACTCCGTAACCAACACAGTCGTCACCAATTATATTTAATTCAGGTCCTTATAGTGGTGGGACCTCAGTCAGACTGCTCCAGACTACGGTGTGCGGTCGGTTCCACGGTGACGAGCACCGATTGATCGATGATTACATCTTTATCCCGAATGTCCCAGACCTATGCACCCGCCACGCGGGACGCAGTGAACTTGCGGAGAGATCGACTATTGCATCTTGATAGTATCTTGCATTTTTTTATTCGTGATTTTATTATTTTAACTAAGTTTAATATGTTTTGACATTTATTTCAATTATATATGTATACTTACATATATTTAAACATATATACTTGTTAATATGTCGGTGTCGGATATTCTTGTTGTGACCAAAACCATCGCATGAAAATCATGTTTAACTATGATCCAGTATCAGTTAGGTTCTCCTGCAACGTTTGCATAGGTCAGACTAGAGTCGCTTCGTGTAAAAATATTACTGACCCAGTCCTAAATTATTTATTATGGCTATTGTAGAATCCGGCCCTTTAATCAATTATTATAAAAAATTAATAAAATTAAAATTATTAAAATCAATTTCAAAATAATTGAATTGAAAGTCTAAAACTCTGTTCTAAAATTTGTCTGTTCGAACGTCCAAGATTGTTGGGGCGCATCACAACATTCATTTTTGTTCTACCTGTGTCATTCACCGTGTCGTTACAGGTTGCATCGCTGCACAAAAAAAGCCTTTCAAATGTAAATCAGCACAAACCGACAAAGCAAATTGTCACAAATAAACACTGATACATTTCAATTTTTTGTGAAAGTGTATAAAAACTGCTTGCATCGGTAAAGGGTCAGACTGAACCAATCAATCTAAGATAAAGGTTTATTTTTAAAGGTTTTTGCTTTGGTTCCTTTTAATCGTCTTTACTTTGTAACTCTGGCCTTTGATTGTTATCCGTGAGAACTTGAACAAATACAAATGATGTCTTTTAATTAAGAAACAATTTGGGGTCTTTTTTTAATTATCTAGTAAAACAGTTATTTTAACTCATAGTTACCTATTGCTTCCTGTACACAGTACAGTTACTTAAATCAGGTAACTCATTCAACATCTACCTTTAAATGAGTTTTAGATCTCATTCTTTGGTCTTCATCTTTCCTATAATTATGTAAATAAGTTACTTTTCTACGGTCATTAAAAAGGGAGCAAATAATAGTAATGACGGGATTATTCAAATTTGATTCATGGATTCACTCAGGCGAACTCTAATCAGAGAACAAAAAGATTTGAATATATAAGTACGTTAGTCCAAATATTGATTTAACCCTATCAGCGACGGAAGCAGGTGCCAGTCGCACGCGCCTTCTTCTGACAATCAATAAGCGTTTCCTAGCTATGAAATTAAATGATAATCACATCTTTTTTTCATATTTATATAAAGAGTTTAATAAGTACATTTGGATGGTTAGGCAGGAGTTGTGAACTGTTTTCTGTAGCTGAAAACTTTATACCTTTGTTATTTTTCAGTGAATCTTTTGTATAATTTTATAGGTTACCTACCTACTACACTCACTTTGTATTGTTTAAATATTTAACTAGGTTTTACTTCAAATGACTTATAAGTAGGTACATAAGCAAAAAAAGTCAAGTTATGTTTATTTCTTAATTTCCAATGGTAATATATTTTAATTCAGTAAGAAAGCTTGTAGTAATAATTTCAAGTTTTTAATAGTGTTAAAATCTCTGTCTCAGTCAATGACTGAGACATGTTAACATTTGTGAGACAGTTATTTTACGCTATTTTTTTTATTTATTTACTAATTTATTATATATATATATTTCTATATATAAACATATAGTGATGACAACA
This sequence comes from Amyelois transitella, assembly GCF_032362555.1. Lineage (NCBI taxonomy): Eukaryota > Metazoa > Arthropoda > Insecta > Lepidoptera > Pyralidae > Amyelois > Amyelois transitella. The sequence goes on from NC_083509.1 coordinate 5,577,790, forward strand.
AGAAACAATACTAACTTTGTTTTGCCAAGCTTATTTCTATAGAAATCTCTTTCAGCGGACCCGAGACAGAAGACATGATGGAAGCGCGACAGGCGTGTACATCCACACAGTTCTTAATAAACTTAAATAAATAAATATATAAATAATATTATAAATACAAAACAATAAACGTATACAAAATACATTAAATAAATACCGAAATTATCAAATATTATCAAAGGCGATGCATAATATGGCGCTGCATGGAAATGTCTCAATAAGAAGTTGACATCTACATATTATGTTGACGTTGATCTTATAAAAGCGGTAAGACGAAAGTTACTTTGTGAAGAATATCTCTAGAATTACACCTTGATCGTGGTCGACGAAGATGTTACTACAAGCTTTGAGGACCCATGTCAGAATAATGTTGAAAAATTAGGCGAATAAAAGTTACAAAGTTGGCGACCTCTGACGAGATACAGCCATTATTCATTTTAACGGTTTGCCGGCACCCTGAGAGGGTAGTGCGTCATGCTCCACTCCGATGATACGGATAGATAGGACGAACGAGTGGCCCTTTTTAGGGCAGATGTGTAAAGGGTATAATTGGACCGTATCAAAACATTAGGTCCGTGATGAACTCACGGTTTATATGTGTACAGTGTACACCAAGTGCTTAATTATCGGATTTTTGAGGTCGTTATTATACTTGTTATTTCCTTGCCACAAAACGAATATTTTAAACTTTGCAGATAACATTCCTTCTCCTGAAAAAATGCAGATTAATTGACCTCTTCATAACATTATGACTAAAAACAGGCGCACCCCAGGCTCATAAAGTCATACTCACGGTACTGTAGTAAGGACGCTTTGGTAGTTCCCGAAACTAAATAACATCAAGAGCAGATGATCAGATATTTACCTTACAAATAGGTACTACCTGCTCAGTTAAAATATTCCTTGGAGGGAACTCTGCAAGTTGTAAAACAAACTGTAGGTATATATCTTGTATGTATCTTCTAATTAGTAGGTAGGTGGCTTGATATTTTTAAACAAAGAACTCTAATGGAGTCCCATGGGCTCGAAACCCTAAAACTAGTTTAAAAAACAAATCGTTCATAGCAAATCATAGCACACGCTCTTCTAAACCGCCCTATTCTTACATAATCCCTCTCGTTCGAGATAAATCTTTAAAAATAGCGCACTTTATCAAAGATCCGCTTTGCATATGGATAGCGTATGAACCCGAAGGCGACTGATGACTGGTGATGCTGAACATACATCAATTTGCCGTAATATGTACATTACCGCGTGACATGAATATTTCCTGTTATTTTAATGGAGAATTATCTGTGGTGTCGTGTGGTAAAATTCCAACTCAAGTTATGGATAAAAAATAAGTACTATTAATTTACCATTATCGTTAAATGTAATCAAAATGGTTTGACAGCGAAGTAAAAACATGTTTTCCTAACTTCTTCTCGTGCAAATTTTAAAAGTGACTAAACTAGAGAATATAATAAATTAAGGATTTCTTTACGCGATGGGCTAGTAACATGTCATTATGATAAGTTAAACGTGTACTTCGAGACGTTCAGTCCCTGTCTACTCCATAAGGATGAAGACGAGATTTGTGTTCTTACATAAGGAGCAAATTATGATCACACCAGCTATTTTTGGTGACTTCGTCCCCCTTAATCTCTCTCTGTGGAGCAGCGACAGTGCACTTGTCTGTGACACAGTAGATCCCGGGTTAGAAACACGGTCAGGACATAATAAGAAACGAACTTTACTTTTATTTAGATTAGGTCTTTGATGTTCATCAATAAGTAATAATTATAAAATAAAGTATCCTTGTGTTAGTATCTCGTACCATTCATCGCCATTTACGACACCCATGGGAAAGAGAGTGGTCCTGGTCTGAGTAGTTTTTCTATTGTTGCCGCGAACCACATGGCACTCAATCAGTGAGTAAAACATATCCTTAAAACAATTCTATTTATGATATTCGGTTAATATTAGGAACCATTTGTACAAAAAAATTGAATACAGATAGGTACCACGATAATTATTTTGTTTAGTTAAATGTATTGTGTCAACTGCTGCCATCTAATATTTCTTATAGCAATAAGCTAGTCTAGTAGTAATAACAAAAGTACATTGCAATCTTATTAAATAGTTCTTCTATATTTTGTTAGATGGCGTTAAAACAATACGAAAATGTTTATGTGCTACCGAATGATGCGAAGCTTCCTAATGTAGAAAAGCAAGGTAAAAATATGTTCAGTACTGCCATCTATTTGCACATCTGTTAAACAGGCAACATCGTACGTGTTAATGGGTGGAGGTATTTTAATGTTTTGTTTTAGTTCATACACCATTTAGGAGATGGCGTTTATTGTACAGACTTAAAAAGAAACGAATGTAGTTTTTCTAAAGCTTTCTACAAAATTATTAACTCTTGCTAACCCTTTCCACCGTACAGGTTTTGCCTCTAATTTTTTCGCCATTATGCTCTGGCTCGGCTGTTAGGCTCTGGAATTCACTTCCCTAGTCCATCAGTCTATGGACATCATCCCCAAGTCGTTCTTAGTTCAAATATACGGGTTTCTCTTCCTTTTCAATTCATTCAATAAAAAGGAATAGGACCACTCCGTCTCATTACCATGGATATCGTAAAAGGCAACTCAGGGATATGCTAATAAACTTGGGATTCTTCTTTTAGGCGATGGGCTAGCAACCTGTAGGTAACTATTTGAATTTAAATTCTATCATTAAGCAAAAGCAACTACGTTCTTCGTTCACTCTTTTTAAGGCTGTTGGCTCTGTCTACCCCGCAATGGATATATACGTGATAATCTGTATGTATGCAACCCTTTTCACACATTTCGGTAATTGCTGCTATTTATTATAAACTTTATTATCAAATTTAAAAAAATAACAAAATCGGTTTAATAATGATTACAATGTCAGGTTAATATGGTCCTTTTACTACATTACATGATACATACATACATGACGTGGTAGACAGAGCCAAAAGTCTTAAAAAGACTGATAGGCCACGTTCAGCTGTTTGGCTTTATGATGGAATAGAGATTCATGATTGATGTAAATATAAGGACTTTAATCTAGTACCTACCTACTAAATGTTCTTTGCTTTAATTTACTGAAGCTAAACTGTAGGTATACCTACGTACGTAAACGCTTTCACTAAACGCCGGCACCCGGCACCCTTCGGGAAAAGAAAAAGTGATCGGCAAAATAAAGCTACTAACGATGTCAATAAATTACTATCTCAATTGTATCGCATCCGGGGATTAGTCGTGATTACGATGTATAGAGAAACATCCTATTTTCTCATCCCGGCTTCACGCATCAAGTTGATTTCACCTCCTCAGTAGCGAGGATAAGTTCTCCCCGAAGCGTCATATAAATAAATTGTTGCCCGTCTTTATTGCCTCGGTTTACGGATACCGTTTTTCCTGCCGCCGCGTTACTCGTATAGTATCTACCTAATCGGGAATTCTCATATCCAAACCTATTGTGATTTGGTTTTACCGGCGATTATCATACTGACTGTAGCGACTTATTATCTATCAATACCGATATTATACTATCAATGTCGATTTTAGGAAGTTATTGTACACTATTTTCTTTGTGATTCTAAAATTTTAATTCATACACATATAAGTCCAACGATACCTATAGATAAATAAATTAAATTTAAGACGCTAAAATTAAACGCCTAAATATTATAAATACATCTATTCGTGTAATAATTAATTTATTTACAAGATTCCGATCATTACAAGCTCTCAGGTATTTCAATTAGGCGAAATATTTATCAGCAAATTTCATAGATTGCTTTAAGAGAAGGGCGCTCGTATAACGGCTATTGTTAGAATTTACGCCGTAATAATATTTTCTAAAAAGCTAAGTTATTTCTATGGATTTTCTATATTCTCTTATAGAAAATACTTTTCTTATTATTTTTTCATATTAATGAAAAGCAAGTTTTTAAGTGCAGATTTGTTGTTGAGAATGAATAGGTACCTAGTTAAAATGTAAACAAAAACCAATACTTACCTAAATAAATTTTGATCAAATTTACATTTGGATCAACACTAGGTGATTTTTATTAAATATCGTAACTATTCTTGTTAGTTACTCATTAGTGACATGTGACCGACTTGACAGAAATAATATAAAAATATCACGTGTTACAGAAGTACTAACATTCTTGTGTGCACTAAAAGCATTCCACTTCGCCTACAATAACAAAAACACGTTGATGATTAAAAATTAAGCCTGGAAATTTTATGCAAACTTGTTAAGAGGGTTTTACATAAGAGAAGATGCAAATTAATTCTATTAAGATGAGAGTAGTATGCGCTTACGTAATTAGGAGTAACATAGAAGTCCCGGCCTTTGCGCCGGTTGTATCTCGCTGTCAAAGCTTTCAGGAGTCCGAAAGGTGGGAACATCTACGTAGGAAAAGAATAATTTCCATGAATTTTCGTACCTTGACGAGGGTCGAAAGTTTAACGGATTATAACAAGTGGCGGCACTAACTGTCACGAGCAGACCTGGCCATGCCACGCCTCACGGCTTAATAGCCAAACTTTCCCCTACGATTGGAGTTTTTGCGGAATTGCGGCGGTTGTGTGCCCGCACCGTTAATTTATGCGCCACCGAGTGAATTGAGAGCTCCCTACTTGTTCTGCACTCCTATTAGGTATTCAAGACATCGTTTAATCGACCTACACCAGATCTGCAGATCAACGGTTTAAACAGAATTCTAAGGCAGCGGAATCGTCCCGCAGAATCTGATTGGAAGCGAACCCCTGGGGCATTCGCTGAATGCAGTCTCTTTAAAGGTTTATTATTTCCAAAAGTATATAATTTCCATTCGTAATAAAAAGAACGTCACTTCAAAGAACGAACTTTTGTTGTTATGCTTTCCTGGTTTTAGTCAAACTTCTACTACTAATGTAAATATTTGTAAGAAGTTTAAAGTTCAGCAGTTGACGTATCTTTAAGAGCTGAACTTCTTATCTCTTTTATCGATAATACTTTTTCAAAGATCTTTTGAACTGACTTGACTGCCTCTAGTCATATAGGCCTAGGCATAGTTTCAACAAAAGGTAAAACAGCCATATATATAGTACATGCATTGCATTGCAGTTGCGGATTAAACAGTAATTCCCGGCTTCCCTGCGATTGATATCAAAGTTCTGTCAGCGTTAACATTCGGATTTGCGGGGATCGAATGGATATTAAACGGGACGCTCTGTCCGACTGATATGCCAAATAAAAATAATGCTTTCTAGTTGCAGTAAATTCTGTTTTTAGTTCGATTTTAATACTGTAGTGTTGAGCATAACTTTGGAAAAGAAAAGTCGAAATATATAAAACTCTTGAGTGCATTAACGCGCATTTCAAACCGCTGAGTATAGTGACTTTGATATTTGGCATGTAAGTTCCTTATGTGGTTTGAGGGCGCACTAAGACATTAATAAGGTATTCCCGTCGACCCGCAGGCGTACTCTAGTAGTAGATAATGGTTTTGAATGAATAGATTTGGCTGTAATATTTATCTTAATAGCAGACAAATATAATCATAGTATGCATTCGAAACAAGTTTATACATACATAATCACGTCTACATACCTTGCGCTGTAGGTAGGTAGGTATATTTAACCGCTGTATTTATCACTCTTCAATCTTCTTCCAACGCTTTGGTACAGTGAACCTTATTATACAGTAGAAGTATCCTTGTAGTCTCGGTAATACTTTGCATAAACCTGACGAACACAGTAGTGTACAAGCAAGGCACGTGGAAACTAACGGACCATGAAATTAAGAATCCGTGGCGCAGGCAGCTCGGCGGCGAACGGCGGCGGCAAGTTCCTATTGGGCCTTCGCGCAATTCCCGATGCACTGCTTAATTATCAGTTGCGAATTTTTGAAAAATAAGGTTTTGGTCTCTCTAAATATATCTGTTTTTCTGCACAAGTCCAGAAAGCATATTTTGGTGCCCGTTTAAAGAATACTTCTACTTTTTGACAAAAGTAACTACCAATTTCGGATAATGGTCACAGACGAATGATGGACTCTTGCTTAAGGAGGATGCAACCACATGCCAGGAGGATGAAAAGATCTTTACATACCTAATGAATTAAAAAATAAATAAATACATAAATATATACGGGACAAATTACACAGATTGAGTTAGCCTCGAAGTGAGTTCGAAACTTGTGTTACGGTATACTAAATCAACGATACTATATTTTATAATAAATACTTATATAGATAAACATCCAAGACCCAGGCCAATTAGAAAAAGGTCTTTTCCTATCATGTCCTGGCCGGGATTCGAACCCGGGGCCACCGGTGTCACAGACTAGCGTACTACCGCTGCGCCACACAGGCCGTCAAAAGAAAAGACCCAATAGAAACAAATTGCAGTTTCTAGTGCCGGCTCTACCATAAAGCGATTGGAGCGGCTGCCCAGGGCACTAGCCCCATATGGCACACTGCGTCCGGGTGAGGCGTCCCGCATCACACCCAAACAAATCCGCGTCCGATTTATGCGACCTGCTGTGGCCCGGTCCGTTCCGTTCCGCTGCGGCCGGTCATAATCTGCGTGTACCTTAATTGTAGTTTTCCTAAGTGCGTTTTGCAAATAAACCTATTCCGCATCATGCTAAAATTGTACGCACATTTGGAAAACGCGCAAAATCCATCCTAAAAAGGCGGTGTCATAAATGGCTTTTACTCCGATACTAAAGTCAGCCGCGGCCGGCGCTAGCGGCAACAACCCATGACGCGGCGGACAGCCAGCAAATAGGAACTATTTGTTTCAGACTGCCGCGTATCGGTTAGCTGTTCCTGTTACGATGGATTGATCATGGTACTCATTCATGTGCGTTTGACTCAAGTTTATTAGCTTTTGTCGAGTCTGGCACTGGATAATTTAATGTGAATATAAGGTTGGCTACAGGACTGAATTTAAATCTTCTGCGCGGTAGTCCCGGTTACATCCTCACCGAGTGGAGTTGAGCTCGGCAGCGTTCTTTGATTATGATCTTGGTTTGGCTAGTCAAGTTTTTATTAGAAAAACCTTTGCAGGGAAACCTTAATAAAAATGTGCCTATTCACTCAGATGCCTCCAAAGTGCTGAGAAGCATACGGATTGAACTTTGAATTCCCATAAAAAATCTGAGTGACTTCTACCGTATATATTTGAAAAAAAATTTTATTATATTTTAATGTACCTACAAAGCCTGTAGCCATAGTAAATGTATCTTGAGTCTCTTTGCTTTCGACCTTGATAGAAAGTCACTAGGGATTGTGATTTATTAGGTCTAGATACTTTATTCCCACTTGAATTCACAGCATTCTATCATTCTTGTGTCTGTTTATTTGCGTCTTCTTTGTAAAGAAAAAGTTAGGTAATTATACGAGTAGCAGTATCTTCATCAGTATCAGTAGTAGTATCTTCTACCTTATGACCTGCATACAATATTTAAATTGTATTGTTAATATAAATATTCTGTCCATACTAACTGTCCAGACTAACATTTCCTCTGGCTGCATAATTCACATGTGATCCTAATACTTAATTGAGTTATAAAATTTGGTCATGCTTAGGTACAAATTTCCTTTTTTTAAACATACTAAAGTAAGCTAGTTGTTTTACTGGCCAGGTACATTTGAACAAACATTAGAACACGCTAAAAGAGTTAAACATTAAGGGGCATTCGTAGCGGTGGCTGTCAGGTCGGACGAGCACGCAAGTCCCGAACTAGCTCCCGCGGGAGTCGGATCGCCACTCGCGGTCACGTATAAATTACTCGGACGGCACGAGGGGAATGGCCCTCTCTTTGTTGTCCCGAAAACTTCCTTTCTTCCAAGGTTTAAATCCTGACTTGAATTACGACGGTCACTATTTTAAGATCTCGTCGCTGTGGACCGAGTCGGTAAAACTACCAAATTTTAGGGGTTTTGTCCACCCTGATATTTCTACTTTTTACCTTTATTTTCCCAAATAAGGGAATTCATGATATGAGCGCTGCCGGTATGGCCTGCATTTTTGTCCAATACTCACTAAATTGGATAGTCAATATTGATTAGCCAATGCTTTTAGTTTCGGAACAACGTTGTTTCATTATTTTATGTTTCACCTAGTTGTTTCCGCTTCGTGCAATTTTGGGACATGACTGTCATGAAAGTTCGACTTATTTCTAACTATAACATATTTTTAACCGGTTGATACTTTAGTATAAGCAAGCATGCTCTTATCATATAGTTGTAAAGGGATTTGGTTAATAATGAACTAGCTGTCACTATTATAATTATAATTCTATCCTCAAACCATTGACCAGCCAGCTGAACGTGGCCTTTACAGTCTTTTAAGATTATTGTTCTGTTTACCCTGAAACTTTACAAAAATAAATATAAATAATGATATTCTCAAATATATTAATAACATATTTATTTACAGAAAATCATCTTTCACATGCGAAACCAAGTCAGATACATGGAAGGCACGAAAAAACATTAGCGTTGTAATTTGACACTAATTAACCGTGGACGTTATGAAAGCGATACATCAACTGTACCCTCACCGCGCCTATGTATCGCTAGCCAATTTCGCCAGACCTCTATCCTCTCCCGTAAATGGTAGGAAAACAGATTTTTGAAAGGGAAATGCCTGGGTGGTGGGGGGTCTTAGGGAGTTGGTTGTGTGCCTGGACGCATTCATCAGAGCAGTTAATTTGCGAGCAGATGAGTCACGACACCATCGCTCATCTCGTGAGGTGAGGTTCCTCTTCCGTCGGGAACACTCGGCGCTAGGATACTATGTTACAATCACAATATGCCGAGAGATTTGTCAATGTACTGGTTCAATTTGTGCATACCTAGATGAGGCGTGCATGCATCTTATTATTTGAAAAAGTAAAAATTCGAGGTGATTAAATCGACTAAGTATTGGCGTAAGATTCTTGTTTATTGAAAGTAAATCGTTTATAGATATAAAGAATAAGTATCTGTTAAAGAGAAGTCAGTCAAAAAATAGAGGAAAATAATAAGGAATAATAAAAGGTTATTATTTGAGACGATGAGCTAGCAACCGCTAAGTTTCTGAATCTTTTTTCCATCAATAAGCCATCCAGCTTTGAGTATTATGACTATTGGCTTTGTTCACTTCGTAAGGGAAGTAAATTAATGACATAGTGTGTGTGTAAAATTTATTACAAACAAATTAAGGTTTAGTTATTTAAATTTCCATATATTACTTACCAAGATAAAGTCAAACTAACTATAATTAAATAAAAGCTATGTTAGCTGTTCTAATAAACAGCGTGTAAGCAGGTAGGATGCGCTGATAACCGCAAGACCGGCACAACATTCGGACTCGGCCCAACACGTGCTCGTGATGTGTGGCTGTCCCTACAACTGCAGAAATAAAAAAATTACAAACATATTTACGCTTTTTCTCTAGGTAAGCCATCAGGTTTTAAAGAGTATGTCGAAAGCGTTTTGGACGTAATAAATGTCAAAGAGAAAAGTTTGTTGTAAATTGTAATCAAGTACAATATTGGAGTAAAAATTTTTGGAAAACAGACCACGAGCACTGCAGCAGAGTCGTGGTGTAACAACACGCAAAGATGAGAGAGATTTGCCGTTTGATTAACGACTCTTTAAATAAGAACCATTTCTTTAAGGTCTTATTAAAGCAATAATACATCAATTTAGTCACCTATACTTAATATCTACTTATATGTTATTCAACAGTGCAATTGTACAGAAAGTAAAATTACCAATTATAATATACCAATCAGAAAGCTGCAAATTGTAGCGTATGGTTTTAATTATTAATTTATCATTTCGAAAAGTGTACATCGTCCATCTGACGGCGTAATTAGCCCAATTATGCGTAAACAGTGATCCCAGCCTTTGTCGGCGTGTCGGTGTAAACAAAATCGATAAGTTAAGGCTGGTTAAACCAACAAATGGGCCTACTTAATGTTTATTAAAGGCAAACAAGTAAGAAGCAACGTGATCTTTACCCGCAGGAGATTTTGTTGTTTAAAAACAGTTGTTTAATGTCGATTAACAATTCAGGATAAGGTCAATTTATTCATACACTTCGGAATGTAAACTTTGACATGTTTAAAACTAGGTACTAAGTGTTTATTATTTCAGATGATAATTGGCAAAAGTCCTATTTCTGTGTGGCTATAATACTTAGAATAGGACACCTCTATCACTTACCCGTAAATATTGTAAAAAGGGACCAAGAAAGTCAATTCATCTCATACCAGGTTCCATGCTGGTGTGGTAGCGAAGAAAAATCATCATTACATTCCGAGTTTTTTTTAAATTTTATATCTTATTTATAAAAAAAAACAGTATAGTTAAATTATATTAATTTAATACTTTGTTTTGTTCGATAAAAGTTTCAGATTTCTGTAAAAGTGATTAGTATTTCAACAAAGGATAGTGTGATACTCATTAATTTTCACTAGTTCGACCGGCGCCTTCAGCGGCCGAAGCATAAATTCCAAGATAACTTTACCAAACATGTAGAAGTCCAAATAAGTACGGCCCTTTAGAATGTGCCCCAAGTGACATACTGGTGTGTTAAGTCCTATAAATAATTAAGCGGTTCTGTATGTGTTTCATGCTGATGTTTAGTACTTGGCACACATCGTATAGTTTATAGAGATTGGTAGGTAAATACCTTTTTTGGGTTTCATCATGAAATAGTGTGAAGACTTTTCTGCACAACAAAAATGACTAAAGATTTTTTTTTCAATTAAAGATGTTTTAAGAAGTTTTACTAATAGGTACTTATTGAGATTCATTGTCAAGCAATCGATCATTTTATAAACCAAAAATAAAACTTTTGTAATTTTACAGATATAGCGAAATATCAAACTTTATAATTTAAGGCATTAACGTTAATTTAGGGGAAAACTCCAATTTCCATATCCGAACCCGCGAAGTATATCTACGCGATGAAACACTATTTACGTAAATAAACTCGTTTCGTTAAGGCAGTCTACATCGGCGCAGCTTCGTTTAAACTTTTAATCGCTTTCGAGCCGTGATAAACAAATTTTAATTAAGTTTTAATATCACCGCGTAATTGCTGAGGCGAACGGCTATCACAATATCTTTGTTTATGAATATTTAGCTTTGCTTTCTCCTGCGCCATAGAGATTTCAGTATTTTTACAAATTGTTTTTATACTTCAAAAAAGTTGAGTTAGCTCTTAATAGACCCTGATGTCACAGCAAGCATAATAAGGTTACCACAACGAGCACACTGTGCATTAAAATGACCGAAACTTTTCTTCAATACAAAGTTTTTGTGTCCGCTTTTCCTTCCATTTGTCCCTTGGCATATTTTTTATTTATCAACTTGGGTACTTTCTTTGTTTCCACCAGCTTATTGTTAATTTCATTGTGTTACAGTTTTATTCAAGGAGTTTTGCTTAATATTGGCTTCTCTCTAAATTGTTCACTGCTCTTAAAAAGTGTTCAGTAATTTTTTTTTGTATCGCCGACTGCAATAAAAGATTTAATCTACCTATTCATATATTTTTTACATATTTTGCTTTTATTGAATTGCACTTATTGTTATTGTTGCACTTATATTACTATGATAAATACTGTCCTTTCTGTCTTTTTTCTTTGCAAATTAAGGATTTTCTTTATTAAAATTCTATAGCGTGCCTATTCGAACCGAAAGAATTTAAATACTGTAGGGATTCTTATTCACCGTGACAAGTGAAATCGAGATAATACTTCCATTTTTCATCTTTGTAGGAGTGTGGACGATGCGACGTTGTTCGGAACGAATTGTACCTCGGGGCATGAATTTAATCTCAGAATCCGCATGTCAGATTCATAAGGAGCGTCACTTCGAGAGATTTGCGTTTGCTCTTGCCTGCTATTGTTTGTATTCTACTCTAGTAAATACTGAAGAAAATTGTATAAGGTACCTATATATTTTTTTAACGAGTTTAAACCCCCTGTGGTTTTGGTTTGTGTGACAAAGGATCATGTAAATAAATTTTGATCATGTTCATGTTATACTGTATTGGTCTGAAAAATAGTATACATTCCACAAAAAATTGAACTCTTCTTTAACTGAATGATGAAGAGTGATTTATAACAAAGAAATGCTAAGTGAAGTGCTAATCACAATTCCCTCTGAAATAAAAAAAAGTCTCTTAGACTGTACGAAGTTAAAGGCGAAAACTAGTATTTTGATGGACAAAGCCATTATTCTAGCTTAATTTTCAGGTTTAACTTAGGTAACAATTATTTAATATTAAACAATCTTCTCCACTAAAAGCATCATAAATTACGAGAAAACATTTGGCGGACACACTCATCCCTCGTCGTAGATACAAAGCCTTGTCACCAGGTAAGTAAGAGGCATTAAAAATTGCCACTGTAGCCGGGCATCTGATGCAATAAATCATAAGTGCATTATATAAAGCAAAGCAGAGACGCTTCATTAAAGAAAGCAAACCTTTCTCAGAGAAACCTGGATTAATTTTGTATCATGGAGGTAGTTTATCTCGACGAATAAAACAAAGGAAATCTTCTTCAATAAAGAGTTACTTTAATTACTTAAAATAAGGAGCAAAAGGTCTTAGGATAATTTTATTACTAGTTAGCAAATTCAATTCCACGAAAATGCTTTTATCTGCATTGCTTGTATTATGCTTTTGCCTGCTTCCTTTTTATACAACGACGTTGCTGCATTTTATTGGCATATTTCTTTCTGTTGGCTTTAAAACCGGAAACACCCTCACCTCTCTGTAGAAGAGCTCGGTGTTCGTTACTTGATCTTGATCCTGGATTAGGTAAGTCAGGTTTTTATATGAAGCGAATCTCGCCTGACCTACAACCTTTGCGGGGAAACCTAACCCATATTGGAACATGGTAAAAACTCCACTATATCGATGTGCCTATACCCTTTTATGAAATCTATGAAAGAGAGATGGTATATTCTTTCCTAAAGAAAATATTAATGATTTGAAAACTGCATAGGAGTGCAGACAGACGGATTACGAGTTGTTCAGCACTAATGAATGCGAGCGGGATTACATAGTTCGGACACGGCCAATTACAAAAAGTTGTCTGACACCGGGAATCCCGCGCGATACATTATCCAACATTCAGAGCGCTGCAAATGGATAAGGCTATATTTGAAAAACGACTACTAGTTTATTGAGATAACCTTTGATGTATCGTTCACGTTTTCCAATTAGAGGTGGTATTTATAGGAGCAGTTTTTCAGAGCTAGTTTACATTGGTGGTTTCTCAATTAATGCTACTACTAATTTACTATCAAATTAGTACCTATTAGTTGAAAGACCACCAAATGCGCAAAGTCTATGAAATTAAAGTAATAACGAGCATTAAAACACAATGAAGAGAATTATATCCAACAAAAGGTGAAAAAAGGCCTGAAGAACTTTCTTTGTTTCCACCAGCAAAAAAGAGTATACCAATATCATTTCATCATAGCTCCCCATTGCATTCTTAGCTGTTTATTTCAAAGCTCGAGAGTTTTATAAAAACGGTTAAAAATTTAACAATAAGAACCTGTGCCTTTCTGTGCATCACGCATTTTAACCAGGCACCTTACCGATTCGACCACCGACGCTCTTGCAATGTTAAATTTATGGATAAAGTATTCGAAAAAAATTGTTTTTAACCTTTTAAAATCAGTACCTTAGACGAAAAAATATATTTTAGTTGTTCTTTCAAAATATCGAACATACGTACTTACATATTAATATAAAGTAGTTTTTCTCGACTATAACATTTGATATCACTGTATGTTTGAAACCATTACTATGTCGTACGTCCGCTTATGGTTCCCAGTAGAAATAACCGGCCGTAAAAGCTTTTTCCGCCGACATTTTTATATTGCACACATCCGGAACACCGCACGTACTATACAAGTACACAACAAGTGCAAGGCTTTGAATTTTAATGTAATAAAATACCAGCGCATGAAATGGAAGTGACGTTGACGTATTCTATACAAAAGTGTAGCCTTTTTGTTTGCTTTTGTGATGACTTTCAATAACGGAGTGGAACACTGCACTATTTTTTCGGAGTTTTGTTGGAGTATGTTTTGTGAGAATATTGACTTATTATACCTATGTGCATCTGTTTGAGTACCTTAAAAATCTAAACGTTGAATGATTTTTCAAAGTAGAATTGATTTCTGCTAAAATGCCACTTATATTCTTTCGCATAAGCGTCACTTAAATAAGAATAATTTGTTGAAAAATAATGAAATCACAAAAAATAAGTAAATACTATTCGAATCGAATTAAAAAAGAGAAACATTCAAGGTTAAGTTAGATATTATCAGTAACAAATCCAATGTACGTGCCGTCGTATAATCAGGCGGATAAAAGAGGCGTGCTCATCTCATTCTCTCCAAGTTTATCTACTAAGATTTTATGAAATACTGTCAGCCTTATCTGGGCTAAAATTACGAGCATTTTATCAGTTAGCCAGGATGATAAATTTTAAATTGAGCTTAGATTAAATACATCTCAACCTAATAAATTCATCTAATGTGAGAGTTATTTTAAATATTAATTATGCAAGTATCACAGTATTGGTTTAACTCACTTAGGATTACAGATTATTTGAAGTTATAATTTTTTGGTTAGTTATAATTTAACTCAAAATAAAAAAATCATTAATATTGATAAGTTATCTCAATATTTATATACATTTACTTCCAAAGTTGACTCCACAATATTTATATACCTATATGTACTTCCAAAGTTGACTCCACTAAATTGACACCCGTAACGATACTTCCTTATGTAGTTCGTAAAACCCCGCTGTGAACTCGAGTATAAAGTTCGGCCCCACACGGTCCACGAACCGCATAAATAGTTAAATCTACTGCTCTAATACAATTTGTAGTAAACCATGATCCCGACGCTAAGGTCGCATTATCGGATTGGAAAAAACTGTTACGGAACAATTAGGTAAAGGCGAAATTGAGACTTGGACACAAAGGTTTTGAGTTGGAATTTGGTTGTTAGTTGAGACGTGAGTACGGAGGCGAGTTTTACAATGTTCATGTGACGGCAGGACCTTTTTGTTGGGCCTTTTGTGCAGAGAATCCGCGATGCCCTGGGGGCCGCGGCACGATTTCCATTACTCCAGAGAGTTTTTCGAGACCTTTGCTTTCCGAAAATTTTACACCACATTCAATTACATTTTACACAATTCTAAAATGTCTTTTTCTGATCCAATCACTGGAGGACGTTCTTGTCACAGGTGTTTATTTGGTTTTTCGTTTAACTGGATTTCGATGTTCTTTTTGAGAAATTGAATGTTCGTTTTATATAACTGAAGCTAAGTAAAATACTTCGCAGGTATTAATTTATTTGTTTGAAAAATTCGGAGAATCATAAATTAAAATAAATAAAAAAATCCAATCCAAAATGGGTCCAAATTATAAGCAGTTTTTTTATACCTAGGTTATCTCGATTTTCGTGGGTAGCAATGCAATCGATTTAGGTATATAATTATTTTAGCTACAGCAACATGCAGATTTCTGTATCTGCCAGCAACAATCCTATACTCTCACTATAATGATATTCCTTTCTCGTTTAAATTGCACACCTTTCTACCAGAAAAGTTATTTGTAGTTGCTCATACGGAAATGTGAAAACACGACAGGCATTCAAAATAAAAGTGTTTCATATACAATATATGATACACGACTAACTCGGGGACAAAAGTCACGCTGAACATCTGTTAACCAACTTCTTAAACTTTTGTGTAAGAACAAAGTGGGATGTGTGTCCTGAGGGCCGGGCGTGGGCCGCGCAAACTTTATGTATAAACCTCACTCAATATACAGAGTTTGTTTTGTACTAACATGTAATGTATGTTTAGCTTGGGGCGATTGTTGACCAAATACTGGCTTTTATTATAATTATATCAAGGAGAGATGAAGATATTCAAAATTCCCATTCACGGTAGCAATTTATTGAAAAAAATGTAAGTAATTGTGTCTAGCCTATAATTTTAATAAAAGTTAATCCACCTCGAAACAATACATGTAAAATACAATGCAATAATTATAGATAATTTCACAGGATACTTTCCTATACAATGCAGATTGCCGATCAGCGTAAACGTTAATGAAACGGCAAGTGAAATGATCGTAATTACAGCGCATTTTTACTGCATTGTTGGCGGCGCTCGTCGCCCAAATCACCCGGCATTACCTGCGAAATATTTTCAACAAACGACCCCATTTGTCCCAGACCAGACATAATAATTACCGTGATTACCTTTGCCAAAACTCTTTTTATGAAATTTTAAGTTTTCTTGATACTAATTACAATAGAAATTCAAGCGTCAAAACGAATGATGCACGAAAGAATTATGGAAGACTTACATAATGCCTCCTGAGATACGTGACTCTAAATCACTGTCCCAATTTAAAAAATTTATTAAAAATTATTACCTCTCCAAGTCTTGCTAATTTGGTATATATTGTATATACTTTATGTAAGTTTATTATTTTGTATTTATATATGTATCTTATTATATTTTATTTATGTATGTGCCCCCCAGCCTGTCACCCTTTCCATCATGTCTCCTATCTCGGGTCTGCTGTAAGAGATTTCTTTTGAAATAAGCAGAACCTTTGTAATTTTGTTTCTTGTGTTTATCAGTCTCGATGTTTTCTGTGTACATAAATTAGTAAATAAATAAATAATGATCCTGGATGCGACATACTTCATATAATATGTAGGTATTTTTAATGGGAAACATAAAATAGACGTGTTTTTCTGTGTGTTATTGACTTCGATTAATCTATACTACTATTTATTTTAAAAAATCTTCTAAGTTGGAAATATTATAGTAATTTGAATATCTTTGTGTTTGACTAAAAATGTAAAAAAGAATTGAACATTACAAATGTTTCCTAGTTTTCAAAATAATTTACTAATTAAGTTTTTGACATATGTTAGCATATCTGGTTACTTAAAGATAAAGCAAATGTTTTAGTTGTGTTAAAAAGGTGGTTTGAAATTTAATATTTTATTTGAACCAAGTCTGTTCAAATATTTACAATTCAAAGTAATAAGCCAACATGAATTGCTTTTATATTTAAACCAATTGCTCATTCAGCCCGCAATGAGTAAGTGGTGGCTAAAGTAAATAAACGAAAGGTTGTTGCGAATGTTGAAACAACCAGTGAATAATTGCAATTTTAGATTAAGCCTTATATTAAAATATTATTTATTACCCTTACTTACTTTGAGACTAGATCAGACTGTGTAATTACTAATTTATTGTTTGTAAGCAATCAAAGAAATTGGTTGTTTTCTATAATTATCTTGTTTAATATTTAGTTATGTAGTACACGTTAAACATAAACGAAAGTAAGATTTTGTTTATATATCTGTTATATTCCCAACGAAGAATTAAAAAAATAGAGTGTGACAAAGTTTTTATGTTTCCTAATACTAGCAAAAATAAGTACAGTTTCTGTTTTAAATAACTTTTTTTATGAAATTAAGCAATGATTAAAAAGTTAGTAATAAAATATATTTTTAATTTAATTACTAAAGATTGACACACCCGAGATGAGCAGCCACGTGTGGAACGAGGGTGGCAGTGAATTTTCTGCCCCGGCGCCCGGCAAGATGAAGACGCGCCGGGAAACTAATGTGCACTAAAATCCTGGGATCTGGACCCTGAAAAACATATTTACTTTAAAATTTTACATTAAGTTTGGTACGTGAGTCACATTTTTGTGTCGTAATTTTGTGATGTTGATACGGTATTGTTGTCACAGCTCGTCTTAAAAAGAACTTATAAAATCTAATTTTTCTATTCAGGACTTTAGGAAAAGATGTTTACATGTATATGTATACATATATCATGAATTCCTTCCGTAATTGGTCGACAGAGTCAATAGTTACAAGACTCAAAGGGAAAATGAAACTCATTAAGCGAAAAAATTATGGAGGCTTTAAAGGCTTCTCAAAGCGAAAAATAAATTATAACTTATATGTTAATGAAAATTATACGTAATTATCATGATTAGATATTATTTTTGCTTCTTATCCACACATAATTGGCGATAGCCACTTGTTAACTACAACTACAATAACCTACAACATTTAACCCAGTAAAGTTACACTGATGAAACTATTTAGTAACCGGATAAAACGTACATACGTCGGCATATTTGCGTACGTTTCAAATTCTCGGCGCATTCGGATTTCGGACGCAAAATTTCACCTGCCATAGTTTATTACCTATTCAGCGGACTCGCACAAATAAAATTGTATAATGCATAAGCGAATGGCGAGTTTGATTTACGAGAGGGCTACCCGCGCCGGCAGTCACGCGCTGAATAACTAACATACGGCTATTCAAATGCGAATCACGGAAAACTTGTGTAACATTTTTTTTTAGTACTTAATAGGTACCTTTCGCTGACAATAAAAGAAAATAGAACAAACAAATTTGTGTAAATATTTTAAAATTTTTATTAACGCGGTATATACATCTTTACATATAACAAAACAGTAAAAATATTTTGTCTGTACATTTTGTATTTTAGACTGAAATGAATAGCGGGACACTTAGAATGAATAATAGAAAGCAAATTTTTTTTTTCCGTCTGTCTGTATGTATGATCACACTTATCTCCGAAAGTACATACCGATTTACATAAAACTTTCACCAATTGCTTTGTTTTAACTCAGAAAAACATTTAAATTTTGTTTCATCAAAATCGGTTCACTAAAAAAAAGTTATCGTCATTTGAATGAACTCAAAGCATGAGTTTGCCTGCAAATAAGTTTACGCGGAAAAATTCGAAATTTACGCGGACAAAGTCGCGGGCAAAAGTTAGTCTTAAATAATTGTATAGGCCTTGTTTACTGAAATGACCTTAGAGGTAAATGAGACTCATATATTCAACGGTGGAACATTCCAGATCTTTAATTTGTTTTGTTTTATCAAAAACTTTTGTATATTTAGCAATTACCAAGATTTTGCAAAAATTCTTAATTTTATATTGATTACAATACAATTTCTAGAAACAAAACTTTAAAATTCCATTAAAAGTTTTTAATTTACCGTTGAGTAACAGCTAAATAGAATAATGAACGTCTACATGCCTATGCATGGTATATATTTATATATATATTGTTAAATTTGAAATGCTTGTTGTATGGTCAAACCTTTCAAAGGCCCTTAGATCTATGCGGTTGCTTAAAATCCCTGAAGGACCGTACAACATGGTTTCGCTTTCAAACCAGCGTTATTAGAAAAATTCACTTGAGGTCTTCTATCTATATGGCGTTGTTCTAAATTTCTATTATGACTTCGACGTTTAGCGGTTAGATTAGGTATTCTGACTCGGAGATAATAATTTAAGATCAAATTTTTACCTTTCATCGCCTAATGGTTCCACAAATAAGATTATAATCACGATTAAGTTTTTTAAATCCGAGTACAAAAGTTTTTATCCCAAGTTTCAGTTGAAACAGTTCAGTCTTTTTTCATTTAATGGTTTTATAAGTTCGTCACGAAACAACTATTGGTAACCTACGTAACCTTAAGCGACATCCTTTGTATATATCCAATACGCCTTTTTAGATTTTTTTGTAATTTATCTTATTATACATTTTTTTAAATATTTTTTTCTTCTTTGGTTAATACCAGAGAAGGCATAATAAATTTATATGATAAGGTATATCTGGGAAATAGCTTAAGCTTATTATTGCCAATTGGCACATTAATGGAATCAGAAAGAAGCCTAATCAGCTAATGGAAACCGAGGTGCCGCCGTTAGGTCTACGAAGATCACAATCAGGCCACATCCGGCCCCCGGATTCTCGTATTTCATACGTGTTCATTTGCTATCTGTACTAATAGAATATTTATTGGAATTGACTTATATAATGAATGAGAAAGTTCTCTTGGTTCAATAATAATTTTATATTTTTACGAGGAAAAAAAATTCCATACTTACTTACATAGTTATTTAAAGTTTTTTATTATGTAATTTTGATTTGATTAAAAAATAAAATTGATGCTGCGCGTATAGAAAAAGTCAAAAGTCAAGCGTAAGGATTATGATAGGTTAACTTGGATGCGATGGGCTAGCAACCTATTACATTGAATCTCAATTTTATCATTTGTCATATTTATCTTTAAAAAAATCAATAATTTAGTTTTTCATTACAAAAATTAAATTGATGTTGGACTAATGTGCATGAGTTTTTTATTAAAAAGAGTAACACATCAGCTTTCAAAAAACTAAACACGGTTAAATATAAATTTTGAGAATACTGATTGCATTATTTAGATGCCTAGGTACCGTACCTCGGCGCTGAGTTTCTAAGTGCACATAAAAACGTAAGCAATCAAGGGGCCAGATGTTTTGCCGAGAACATAAACGCGAGCGCCGTAAATTGTCAATTAAGCTCGAATTTCGATACCTTGAAAATATATGCAATAAAATTTATACTACGGCAAACAATAATGCGAAACAGTATAAACCGATTCAGGGGTTTTCATGGTCGATACGTAAACCCGCGCTGCGGTGTAATAATTCCAGTAAATGAAATTTATTTTATGACCGTGTTGCACCTGATCAGATAAACTAATTCCAATTTGTATTTAACATCGTATCATTTTTATCCGCATTATTAGCAACGGCAACGTGTTGTAATTTTCATCAATAAATAACTAAATAAAAAAAAATAAGTTCATTATACATTTACATACTTATCATCTTTATCCCTTACGTACGAGTAGACAGTCACGCAACTTTGAAAGAAACTTTAGCTGGATGGCATAATATCAGATTAATCAGATTATCAATATTATCAGATTTAAATACTTATTGTTACAGGTTGTAAGATGGCGATAGCTTTAAGGGAAATTCCAAATCAATTAGCCTTTTCTTGATAGACTTTTACAATGTAAGATCAAGAGAAGCAACTCAAAGAACTCTATTTTTTTACGTTACCTGACCAGCATGGAAGCTTGCATTTCTATTTCTAATCTTAACCAATATTATTATTAGTATAATTTTCACTTAATGTCACTTATTCATAATGTTTAAAATAAATGCTTTCGAAGACAATACAATTTTATAACCAATTTATTTTTCTTTGGCATCACAGATTTTGTAATGTTTGTCTTTTTATGAGCTTGTGAACAGTTTGTGTAATCGTTGTTTGATAGCGCTATTTATTTCGGGTCCGCACCAAAGTAGCGATAAAGTGTAATGACACTGTGCGAGCAAATGTATTAAAGCGCTTTTGTTTGTCGCTAACGTGCCATCTTTGGTATGTCTAGACAAAAATATAAGACAATAGTTTTGTTTTGAGTTTTCGCTTGCGGCATTTAGGAATAATGATTATAAAACGAATATCGAAATTTTAGTCCGAATGCGTATTGGAATACTGTTTTTAGCTTATATGTATTTCGAAATTTAAAAATTAAACGTGTAGAGAAACGGTAGGAACTGCCCTTCTGTTTTGCTTGACGGGGGTACTGCTATGCTCCTAGATAACTTATAATACAATAAGGAAAATTTTAGGCCTGCCTTAAAGTCAGGTCCTGGATACCTCAAACTGAAAAGCTTACATGAGTTATAAATGAGGATGAAACGAAAGATGTATGCAGGGATTGTGGCAGGTAGATGTATGTAAACAGGCATGATTAAAAGCATGTTTGTAATGTTCACCAAAACTTAGTTTAATCAGCCGCAAAAGGGACTTTCGTTCATTACGAAAAGCCCAAGAAGTTTCTTAAATGAAAACAAATTACCATTGTCTGTTGCGTGACTTTTTCTCTTTCGTGCAACGTTTTGCTAATTGAAATAAAACGATGACAATTCTTTACGCCCATGTTGTTTATAAGTAACTTTCATATAGGTACTGCACATTTTTAAAAGTCAAGTGAACATTTTTTTAAGAAATAAAGACGGTGATCTGACTCACGTACAGCACGTAAATCATTAAAATTGTTTCCTGAAAATAGTTCGAGTAAAAGTTGAGTACAAAAATTTTATATATTGAAGATAACCCAATAAGATTTAAGCACAAACAGTTCGCGGGGAGCAGATGCTAACCCGCTTTCGGAGAAAAAAGGCAACATTGTGTTAACGATACTCCAAGGAAGATACAAATACAGTAAGAAATATTTATGGAGGTTTTTCGGAGTGGAATCCCACAGGATAGCGGGACCCGACGCCTTGGCCCAAGAAAATAGGGGAAAACACGTTCAAATCCCTCGCCACGCATAACTCTTAATACAGGGATTATAGAATGGCTTCTTAAGTCTTGGGTGCCAAAAGAAATATAACAAGCAATTAGGCTGCCGAGGCAAAAATAAAAGATGCTTATACTAGCTTTGGTAATTTCACTATTTGCGACATTTCAAATTACTTTCGATCTTCTTTAGCCCTTACGAACATGGGTTAAATAGAATTCATTTTCACTGAAATTAATTCTAGCTTACAATTTTATTTCCTACTAAAAACAAGAACAGCATCAAAAGTTAACTTAAAAAATATGTAAATAAATAGACCAATATGGGTTGATCCTATGATCATCGCCAACTCGTGATATCTTTTTATTACCTAAATATTACTATCCAACTAAAGTAACCTAATCTTTGACAAAAACTTAATAAAATCCCTTAAGGATAGTGATGTCATTACTAAATTATGAGGATGTAAGGTTTTTTCATTCACTTGGGTCGCATAAATATAACCAGCGACCGTAAAATGCATTAGTAAAGTCTTCCTTTGAATAATGTTGGCACCGTGTTCTTTACTGTGGTGAAATAATGTTTCTTTTTTAGGAGTAATACTCATTGAATTTATTGAAAGAAGAATTTTACATAGGCAACAAAACACTTAATTATTATTTGAGATTAAGAGCAAATTCGTTATTAACAGACATTGTATCAAATATGAATTGCTTTATAACAATGTCTAGTCATCAAATCCATAGCAGTCTGACCACGTATTTTATTCTGTTTTTATTTGCTTTATGTACGAGTATGTATGATTACTGGTTTAATTTATTATAATAAATGAAATTATAAAAGTAACTTTCAATAAGGTGACACTACAACTGACCTTTCTGATGATGGTACTTTAATTTTAAAATCATTGTGTTCATACTGATTCGGTTAAATTTAGTATAAAAGGAGCTGATTTTTTCTCACTTATTAATTAATTTAAACTTAATTATACAAAATACAAATGTATAGCACAATGAGCGGACTTAATGCTAGAAGCATTATCTACCAGTCAACCATTGGGTCTTACAGAGAACTTTATGTAGTGTTAAACTAAATAATTATATTTATACTTACACAAATTATAATTAACTTACATTCAAAGTACAATAAAATATAAACAATATGCATGAATAAATACGTGCAACGATTACCGAAATGAGTTGAAAGGCTTATAACCTGTATACCTGGGATTTGAAACTAGAACGACTTGAATTGACTTGACAATAAAGATACCTAATGATAGAACTAGTATTAAATTAAAAATTGCAATAAGACACAAAATACTGTAGTATAACAAGAAGACAAAATTATTCATTTATTCAATTTTCAGAAAATTTATGAATCTTTCGCAAATGCACCACTTGAACACTAGACATCTGGCAGCGCAGGATGATACGCTGAGTTAAGTAAATACGAGTAGATGCCACCGTCTAGTAATCATTATATTGTGTGATGCCATTGTATTGTATGTTGTATTAAATTTTCTACAAGACCGAAGAGATTCATCGTTTCTACTACTGGCGCTAAAATTTGGTTATATTAATATAAGTAATATTAATATAACTAGATATTTTATAAGCATAAATATTTATTCCTTCAGAGTATCTTTAAAGATAGAATATCTTCTGAATCAACCAAATGTCCAAAAACAGTGTACAAATGTGATGCTAATTAAGTAATGGATCTCTAGAGAGATATCACGAAGGGTTTGGTTTAATTAATTAATGGCTATTCAACCCCACGATAACTTTGATATGATGAGTTTTAACTCTGAGTTAGTCTTGGTCTCAGGTATCTTCATCTATGGTCAGGTAAGTATCGTCAAGTTATTTCCTTACCTTGCGTATATTATATGTATATAGCTTATAAATAGAGATATTCCACAAATACATCTCAAGCTATATTACTATGTACTATAAAATGGCCTCTTGTATAAGCATAAGGCTCCGCATAGGTAACCAAAAAGCTGAAATAGAAGTATTTTTAATAAATTGCCATTCATTAGTTGCCAAAAGGTACAAACTTAAAAACTACGAGTCATATAGATGTGTAATTCTATTAGGAACCATCTAATGAATTTATTAACCTTTGCAATGTAAGTAGACAAAGATGGTGATTCTGTTACGATGGGGCAATTACAACACTCGTAAAGTAACTTGTAAACATGGCCCGAGCCTTGGGGAAGACAAGAAATGATGTCGAGATTGAGACAGCGTTAGGTTGGCTTTAAATGCTTTTGTACTAATATTAATAAGAATTACATATTTGTATTTTGTAAGTACTGAATAAACTAAAAATATACAAAAGGAAACCCATTACATTATAATTACAATTACCTCAATATTTCACTCCGAAAAGAAGTACAATTTTCTCTTTTCATTAAACTCATCTTTCTATAAAACATCAATGAAATTGTAAAGGCTGTCACATAAAAAAAATATCCCAGACGAATAAAATATTATTGCGAATCAGTTCGTCAGGAAATATTGAAGAAGTTAGATTGAGGAAGCGACGACATTGTTATTATCGCTTCAATCCTTCGCGCTCTGAAACAATCTTTGGCATCCTTGATGCAAATTATATAAGGAACAGATATAGAAAAAATAACACAATGAACTTATCTTGTAAAAATCTGCATTTACGTCATATCCTACGTCGGGCTGTGCGGATCTGTGCTCGGTATCTCGTCCAGAGCATTCAAAATAACGGTGCATGTATATAAAATGGATTGATACCTTAAGATCCGTTGACATGTATTAGGATCGAATTTAGACGGGAGGGGACGAAACCAGGACTTACGACAGGAGGATGTTGATGGAATTGTTGTTACATGATTATTTAGAAAGTGTCAAATATAATCAGATATAAGTTTCCATCTTTTATGGCTATTAATATAAGTATTCAAAAATTAATTATTCATTAGCGTAGCGTAATACATCAGTTTACTACGTCAACATTAAATCAAGTGCCATATCTATTTTGTATTTAATTTATACCTCAATGCCGATCGACAGGCAGTAAAAATTCTCGTCTGTTATGATATTTTCCGTGTCATATTTTGACTTTTAGTAATACCTTTCGTTCCTTGTCTTACCTTTACGAATATCTTCTTACTTGTTTGTTCTACTCCTGCATCGGGTCCCCATGATATAGGATCGTGAACTTCAAAAAGTACTCTCTTAACGAAGGCGACCCGGACAGCATGGCTTTGTGGCTGTTCCAAAGGCTTTTACTCATTAATATACATGGCAGTTGCATAGGGCCATTAATTTTTACTAATTGCCATTTTATTTTAATAGTTAGAATGTATAATTATATAATGTCATACTAAGGAAAAGTACGCATGAAGTAAGATGCACCTAAGTAAAGACAACTTCAACAAACAATATGAGGCTTGAAGTGGTATTTCATGTACGGAGAAAGCATTTTTTTTCTTTATTTAAGACTACACCTACCTTTATATCAATCAATTAATCTTTATATAAATAAAAAATATTTTTTCCGAAAGTAACATGTAAGTAAAAAAAAAAACAAAAACGCTCTGCTTCATAAGTATATGAATGAAAACAAGCCTTTACCAGGGACAAAACAATTGGCCGTAGTTTAAACACTGCTTACTCACAACTCAAGAGAAGCAAAAATTCAGCTTTTCACGGTGAATTTTTTTGTCGTACTTATTCGTAAAACAAAGCGTAATGACCCGGTACGCATTTGTTCGCGAACAATCCGCATAGGCCATTTTTCATCTCGAACAATTGAGGGCGTACCCGACGCAATTGGCAGAGTATTTTGTCGTATGAGAACGACATAATAAGTGCACTCCATACAGTCATCAAGAAAGCTGTCTTTGTTTTCCAAAACAACCGTTTATGCAGGTTTTTCTGAAACAGACACAAATTAATAATCATACGTAACGTAATTTTCTTTGTTAATAAAACAGTTTTTAATAGACTGCACTGGGAACAATTTAATTGTAAATCGTAGACTTTCATAATTTTCTTTATTCAATGCCAAAGTTTTCATTTTCTTCTTTACTTAAATAGAGTTACTATTTCACGAGCGTAGTAACAAGAACCTGCGAAAGTAATAAACAAAATGCATTTAGTATTTATTGTTTACGTTATTAATCACCTGGCGAGGAGTGGCGCTCTGCGCGATGGCCGTAAAATCTCACCCCTTATGATTTCATGGCGGCGCGTCGGCCTGAAGCAGAACGAAGGAATTTTTCGTTTTATTTTATGATGGCGCGCACTGTCGCGGAGAAATATTGGCTCAGCGGAATAGCTCGTAAAGAAAGCCGTTTTCTTTCCACGGGGTTACGCACCGCAACTACATCGCCTCCGTATGCTTACTTCTATTATATTAGCCCCATGAGCCCTCTTCACTTTATGGCCGATGCTATTTGGTTCTCATTAACCATTTTGTTCGCCAAATCCATATAACACTAATAATACATCTCTCCGACTATGAAATTGCTGTTAGGATCTTTTGCATGCCGTAAAAATTCTATTAGCTAAAGTTTTTCGGTATCCTACAATAACACTTCTTGGATTTGTTTTTTTTATCATAAACAAGCGACTCGCCTGGCCTTGCATAGGTAGCATTTATATCTAAAACTTCTTTTTAAAATTTGAAACAGAAACAAAATCCGTCCACAACTTTCCAAAATTAGCGCATACATCATACAAAAAAAGTAACATGGGGGACTTTTTAATATGCAATTTATTACTGTTATAGTTTAAGGCGTCCTAAAAATATCTACAGGAGAATTAAATTTGACATAAAGAGTCTACTCAAGTAATCTTCGTTTAATCGATTTCATTTTAATTTAATAACTTTTTAATGAATTTTACTGAAATAAATAAGACAATACTCTTATAATGTAATTTTAAGAGATTCAAAAAGATTTAACTTTTTTATTGGAATAGAGTCCGAGACGGCCGGGCGTCCGGCAGCTCGCCTCTGATCACGGACCCCTGGCATTTTGCCGGTTCGCCTACTCGGTCCTTTTTCCTCTCACATCATTATTCAAGTTAAGTGGACAGCCGGTCAGGTTATTGGATGAGTAACTAAAATTTAGGGTAATATACGTCAGAGAAACTAGTAGTGGATTAGTGATAAACGAGTTTGATATTAGTGAGTGTTTAGTGCAAGAAAATAGAAAGGTACATTTTTATTACCTTAATTGATGTTGGTCAATGATTTAGTCAACTTTTCCTTTTTCATTCAAATACCAGCTTTCGCTCACGGCTCCACCCACGTGAATAGTATCCTCTGTCTTCCTCCACACACAGCACTATATATATGTATGTATGCATCAAAATTTTAAGGAGATCGGTTCAGTGGTCTTAAGTGATAAACGTACAAAAACACACTTTCACATTCCAAATCAGAGCGTTCTGGCTAAAAGTAAAGTCCTAGATACCCCAAACCGAAGAGCTTTCATGAGATATAATGTGGACAAAGTGAAAAAAGTATGCAGAAATCATGGCAAGTGGAAAGATGTCTCTGCCTAGGGTAGGCAACAAAATTCGTTATTAATGGTGTGGTGGCGTGGTTTAAAAGTATGGATTAAATAAGTTTTCGTCGTGCTTATCCCTATAAAACACTCGATGATGCTGGGCTAGGCTATTTTTACAGGCATAACTTTTTGGAGTTCTCCGAACGTCAATCTGTGATACCAAGGAGATAAACATATACATATAAGATAATACAAGTATGCTCCCCTAATCCCAAGCCCGTCACGTCATCTAGGAGGATTCCACAGACCATTTGCGAAAATTCAACAATGCCATTGAATCCTCGAGGGATTGAAATGCGCGGCTCTTGATATGCATCGATACTACTCCGATTAATGGAATATTCGATCAAAATAGATGAATTACAGCGAGAATTAGTGGTACAGGATATAATTGATGATTTTGAATTCATGAAAAATTTATATGGAAAATTTTACACTTTAAAACACTATAAATTAAATAACCGCATAAAATTTATAAAAATCTTTGCAAATATTTGCCGACGTTAGGATCCAAACCAGGGATATTAAGACTAGCAAACGTGCATGATAACAAGTCATGCACATTATCAATCTTTCAACCTCCTCAGTTGTGTATTCAAGCTTACTCAGAATCCATGTACACTATGAATAAAAAAGTGTCCTTTGATCCCTGACCTGAGTCAGCTTCTAGAGTGATCATAATCGGTTTTAACCTCAGCTTATACTTAGCACTTCAAAACCTTATGAACTAAAACAAAAAAAAAATATTATACGAATGTAACAGAACAGTTATTTATTGCTCTAGTGTTCAGACAAAATACGTCATTATTACCTGCAAAAAAAGCTGGCTGGGGTACAGCCATTAACGTAATGTTTGCCCCGACTGGAGCGATGACCCAACGACGACGTGATCACATAGTTAACGCACTAATGAGTATATAAATGGCATGGCTTATTGCTTCTTCTCGCAAAAGACATTCTACGTCTTCTGCTATTCATTTATTTTTAGTTGTAGGTATATTTCCTTGAACATTTGCTAGAAAAAACTAAAAAAAAAAAAAATTTTAATTTTAAAACAAACTTTTATTTAAGCGCCCTAAAAAGATCTTAAATCAAATTAACCAAATCAAATCAAATCAAATCAAATCAAATCAAATCATTTATTTGTTAGAATACAATTTTTTACAATCAGATGGTCACGATATAATTAAGTAGGTACATGCATTCTGCCTTATAATCAGGCGTACAAATATTTGGATGTCAGTTATCTAAATCCTAATTTACAATCAGCGCTTAATTAATTATGTTACAAATAAGTTAAATAATTTAAAATGTCATCTTAATATCAATGTTAACTACAATAATATCACCGTTGGCGCCATTGGAAAAACTCATCAATAGTGTAAAAACATTTCTCTATGAGCCACAACTTTAGTTCTTTTTGAAACTTTTTTATAGGAAGTATTTTGATATCGTTTGGAAGTGCATTGAATATCTTTCCACACATTGCATAGCAGCTTTTGTTGTAAAAGACTGTTCTGGGTACTATAGGTAGCACTATTCTATCCGGATTTCTTGTATTTCTAAGATTTAAGTCCTTAGCTTTCACAAATAAGTCCCAATTCAATTTTACAAATTTACAAGTTTCAAAAATATACAGGCATGGCAACGTCATTAGTTCAAGGTCTTTAAATAGAGTCCGGCAGGAATCCCATGGAGCTTTACCACATATAGCTCTAATACACTTTTTTTGTACAATGAATGCTCTATTCACTTCCGTGGAATTACCCCACAGTATCAGGCCATACTTTAGTACTGAGCAGACATATCCGTAGTATGCGGTCAAGACTGTGCTTCTTGTAGATTGCTTTGCTAGTTTCCAAAGAACATATACAAATCTGTTGAGCTTCTTACAAACTTGGTCAATATGAGCCTTCCAATTACAGTTTTCATCCAATACCAGTCCAAGAAAAGTGGTCGTACTAACGTCAGAAATAACGTTGTTATTATAATTAATATTTAATTTGTCAATTTTTTTCTGAAAATAATGAAATTGTATTATGTTCGTTTTCGTGAAATTTATTTGTAAATTATTGTCCGTTAGCCATTTTGTCACTATGTCTATTACATTTTCAATGTCAATCGTATTAACTTTATCTGGAGATTTAATTATTATAGAGATGTCATCAGCATATAAGATACAAGAGTGCGATATTTTTTCAGGTAGATCATTAATATAAATGTTAAACAACAATGGTCCTAACACACTACCTTGTGGGACGCCGTATTTATTTGTTTTGTACGACGATTGAAATGATCGAATTTCCTTATTTTCCGTCATATTTGAAATTTCTACACACTGTATTCTATCTTTTAAATACGTTAATATCCAGTTCAAAGCTGGACCCCGGATACCATATTTTTCAAGCTTTTCTAGTAAACGCTCATGTGAGACTAAATCAAAAGCTCGGGACATATCGAAAAATAAAACTGTAGATGCATATCCCCTATCCATATTATCAAAGATTTGCGTAACAAGATTGTAAGCAGCAAGTGTTGTTGACTTCCCCTTTGTGAAGCCATACTGCTCTTCAATTAATATTTTATGTTTATTTAAAAATTCTAGCATTTGGTTACGGAAAGCTGCCTCAAATATCTTTGAGAAGATAGAGACCAGTGTTACTGGTCTGAAATTGTTGAGCCTTGTTCTGTCTCCCTTTTTAAAAATTGGTTTTACAATAGACAATTTGAGTAAATCCGGAAAGCATCCCTCAGAAAACGATAGATTAATAAGGTAGGTCAATACTGAAACAATTTCATCTGAGCAGGTTTTTACTATCCGTGTAGAAATCTCATCGAAACCGACCGCAATCGTATTCTTTAATGACATTATAATTTTTTTCGTATCTTCCTCATTAATAGGTTTTAAAAATATGCTGTTACATTTACTATCCTTACATGTATTCCGTGTCATATTATTTTTATTAGTTAGATTTATTAGATAATCATTAAAAGCATTAGCTATGTCATTAGGATCTGTAAGTTGATTTCCGTCTAAATTAATTTTACTTATAAAATCGCGTTTACTTGCTTTTTCAGATTCCTTCTTAATTAAGGTCCATGAAGCTTTACATTTGTTACTTGACTGCGTAATGAATTTGCTATTATAATTTTTTATAGAGCAGTCAATGCATCTTTTGAGGAGTTTACTGTAATTCCTATATTTCTGTTTTTTATCATTAGATCGATCTTTATAATACCTACAACGCAGATATCTTTTTGTCTTACAGCTTTTTTTAAGCCCTTTACTAATCCATTTATTTTTTTGAGCTCTATTGGAAATCTTTACCCTTATTTTAGGAAAACACAACTTGTAGAATAAGGTAAATAATTCATTAAATTTATTGTATGCCAAATTTAGAGATGGTTCATTGTAAACCTCTAAAAAAGAAACATTCTTTATGCAATGCCTAAATTTTTCAATGTTTTCCTGCGAATAATCTCTTAAGTAGATATAATAGTGATCATTAATTTTTGATTTTTGAGTTATAGGAATATTCACCATTTGTGCAGTATTATGATCAGATAAGTGTAAGTGAAGTAGTTCTCCTACACCATTACTGACATTACTTATAATATGGTCAATGCAGGATTTCCCTCTGGTAGGCTCTTTTATGTGTAGTATCAGATTAAAATTGCTTATCAATTCTATAAACATTTGAATACTAGTATCTGACTTCATAGTATTTATGTTTATATCACCCGCTAGTATGATTTTTTTTGTACTAAATTTACAACGTAGCTTGGTGAGCAGCCTTTCTAATTTATTTAAAAAAACATACACATTTGAGTCCGGTGTCCTATATATTCCGATCACCATTTATGATTTTACCACATTCATTTATGATTTTACAGAATTGAAATTATAATAAAAGATTGTCGCGATGCCTAGAAGAAATCTCTACATATTCTCATATTATTTACGTACGCATTCTTATGCACACACACTTGTCGAAATTTTCGTAAATGATGCAAATGCAACACACCACGTTTCATAATTTCAACGTTTAAATGAGCAGGGCAAAATTATTACAATCGTAATGATTTCTAGAGCGCCTCTTAAAACATAAACTCACATTTACGAGAGCTCTTTAAGTTAATTTTCCACCAACCAGTTTAAACGCTCTCAACGGTAACTGAAGTACTTCCAACGTATAAATAAGTAGCATTCTACTAAATAACTATATTTCACAAGATTCCTACATTGATCACTTTTAGTGTGGGCTACACCATATTACTGTAACGTTAAACTAGATACCTACTGTTAAATATCCGATTTAGCAAAAATTTTATTCCACTTTAAATCAACTTCATATAATTTCTTAGAGTTATGTCAATAATAATATATTATATTAAATAGTACACTGTTATTGTAACCATTTTAAAGTCAAATTTGACATCACTAGAACGTGTTACTTGGAATAATTATTTTAAGGCGATGGCCTTTTCTGCATCCGAATCTCATTTCTATTATTAAAAGCCATCCCGCTGAAAGTGCACAGGGTCAAACCAACTTTCACACGTGAATCTTATATTTTATCCTTTATTTTATTTCCTAATAAATGTACCTAATACGGTATAAAGACGATTTGTTTGTATGGTATATTTTTTATTTGGTTGGCTAACTGGTAATTAAGTAATTGTCAATTTTTCATTATTCTATTTAATCTTAATTTATTACAATTGACTTAAAAATAAAAACATTAAATACTCTTCGTACACCGGTACACTGTGGCAGTATTGATACCGATAAACTCCGTTTCACGTCGGGGGTTTATTCGTTTACGTAAACTTTGAGATTGGCTCTAACAAGGCTGCGAGAGGCGGAGAGCACGCCAGTGATTTCTACTCTTAAAATCCAATTTAAATGCATTCCTCTGTGGCACAGAGCCCCCCGCCGATACGCTCAGGAGGCCAATTAACTTATTCATCCTTAACATTTCATTGCGCAACTTGGATCCTACTTTCTTATTTCAAGTTTGACTTCTTAGATGGATTAACAAAGTTCGCTTTTAGTAACATAAAAAGAAGAGTTGTTTATAAATGGAATAGGTAAGTACTATTCCTTAGTACAAAACTTAACTACTGAATGGGAACCTCAGAACAATGTCAATATCCCTCTCAATACATTTGAATGATCTTCTTGACTTATATTTTAAATTTTAAAATTTCGTGACACATATTTGATAATACTTTTTATTATCTACCTACAGAGCTTAGACATTCTTCGCCGCGATTCAAGTACTCAGTAAATAGTAGAAATGGTCATAATCGCGAAACTATGAAAATATTTTCATCTTCTTCAAATTATATTTGTGAAAATTATGATGTTTTTTAGAACTATGCTGCTTCTTGAGAACCTTCAACCATTTGTAGAAATAATACATTTGTATAACCGTGCTTGCTTTCTCACTAATGTTATAGTTAATCCGCTGAACACAATAACACATTCAAATAACAACTGATGAATTGAGTTTATACTTCTCCAGGCCAAAATGAGTAGCCTCAAAGTCTCGAGAAAGTCATTTAAAATGCAATTTGAGTACCCTAATAGAAACGTTCTCACTAAGAATTGTTGTAAAGTGTAATGGGTTCAGGTGAAATTAACGCAGAAAAATAGGAAAAGTTAGAACGAGTTTCCCGCTAAGGTTTTTTCCTTCGCCAAGTAGCGCTGTGATTGTAAACTGCTGAATTTATAATGCCATTTTCGAACTCCACTTCATCCAGAAGTTTTAAACCGGCACGCAATTTCACTTGCAAGTAATACGTTCGCCTTTCATTTACAGGCAAATTCAATAATTCAAAAGTTATGTAGGGCCGATTTGCTTGACTTAACTTTTGCGTCTTAATCGTTATTCTTCGATTTATCAATATTTCAGATTTTATACTAATAAAGCAAAGAGTATACCATTACTGAATTCGTAATAATCAGGTAGGATTGATTGATCCAATTCCAATCCAATTGATCTGCTAGCCTCGTTTTACATGTAATTGCTATTGATTTCTTTAAAAATGAAGTAAAAAATAACATGAAATATGAATATTTTCTATCGTAAATAAAAATATGCTAAATATACTTAACAGAGGTTTATTTATCCTAATCGACTGACCCTCGAACCCTCGCCTATTGTAAAAAGGACCATTGTAAAGAAAACTTAACCCTCTACTATCTGCACTTCTTTGCAATCGAATTATGAAAAAATAAACGTTGCTTTTTCGGACCCTATTTATTTGAAAAGGATGCGATGACTCAAGCAGATTTGCAAGATATCTGTACGCTTTCTGTGGATTACTTTGCAAGTCTTTTATACGGGAGAAGGCCAGTATCATCACTACTTAAGGATATTAAAATCCCTTCTATTTGTGTAAGGAGCTTGTTTTCTCGCTGACGGAGGAGTGTTTATCGTATTATACAGATAAACAGAGTGAATTGAGAGGGCCATATACAAGCTCGGTAAATACTTTTGTAATAAAAAGTACCAGTTAAAATTTAGCCCTTGTCAACATGATTTTTAATGCAATAGCTTTCATTAAAATAAAGCCGACTTCCCATTTAACTAGGCTTAGGTTTAAAGATTTATTTGACTCACAAAGAATTAAATTCACTTACAATGAGCCTTAATCTAATACAAAATAATAGTAAACAAGTAACGCGTTCAAGCAGTGTTAAATTTTTTTTTATGTCTAATACATATATTAGAATGGACGAGTGGAAAGTCCGTCTTTTTCTTACCAATCTTAAGTCGTACAAATCGTAAGTCCTACAACATACATACATATAATCACGTCTATATCCCTTGCGGGGTAGACAGAGCCAACAGTCTTGCAAAGACTGACAGGCCACGTTCAGCTATTTGGCTTTAAGATATAATTGAGATTCAAATAGTGACAGGTTCATAGCCCATCGCCTAAAAAAGAATCCCAAGTTTGTAAGCCTATCCCTTAGTCGTCTTTTACGACATCCATGGGAAA
Source organism: Amyelois transitella (assembly GCF_032362555.1). NCBI lineage: Eukaryota > Metazoa > Arthropoda > Insecta > Lepidoptera > Pyralidae > Amyelois > Amyelois transitella. The sequence continues at coordinate 5,612,674 of NC_083509.1, forward strand.
GAAATGGAGTGGTCCTATTCTGTTTTGTATTGGTGCCGGGAACCACACGGCACAAGTGCATAAGTCCTACAAAAATATAAAATTTCACAGAAAATCATTTGAATTTTAACAACAACATTACATATACTTACATTAAATAATGGCTATATAATTATTAGCCTTTTTCTTAATTGACTTTTACAAACTGGGTAGAGAAGCAGCTGGCCCATATTATATTTTTTTTCGCTATCCGAGCAGTATAGAGGCTTGCACTAGATGAATGTGTGCCTATTTCCTTTGTCCTTTAGTCGCCTTTTAGGAAATAGGGAAAGAGATGGAGTGGACACTATTCTAAAGTGCTCGGTACCACATGGCACAATACACCAGACTTATACACGTGGCACAATTATAATGTCTATCGAAATATGATTCTGATATATGTTTGTTATTTCACACGAATGTGTCCCATTTATTCTCATGTTATCAAATTGACCTTATACATTGAGTAGCCCCCAGATGTTATTTGACTGTATGATGAGATCAAAATTCAGTACATGCAAATTCTTGGTAGAAATCAGTTGAAGTTGTTTGATATAATTATAATCTTTGTATATTACTTATTTAATAACTGGATATAGTACTGAGTATTTTTACTGTAAGTAAAAATGTAATATTTTAAAATGTTATAGAGATACTGTTTTACTCTTTGGTTTTGCTTTCAAAAGATGGGTCATATTTATTTTACTTGTTACTTTATTCAAGTACATGACTTAAAGTTAATTCGATCTATTATTTAATAAATCGACTTTAATTCTTAAAACTCGACCTGTCCGATTCTCGGCTAATGATAATTTTCTGAAAGGAAAGTAAGCCTTTAATACTCTTAGCCTTAACAGTTTTAGACATAACTGTGAAAAATATTAAAAAAGTTTAATAGTTTTAAAAAAATATTAAAATAATATTTCATTCTTAAAATTTTAAAATCTTACAAATATCCGTTAACACTCGTTCTTAAATAATAATTAGATTTCTAATTCTTTGCGAGTTACGAGTGAACTGAAGCCGTGGTAAAAGAGATGTCATTAATTCTGTTGCATGTTGTAGTTCTTTTATTTCATACTTCAAGTAAGTATGAAATATATATTTTTTTTTAACTTCGTGATCGAATTTCAGAAAAGCCGCCACAATGAATAAAATCCTGTTAGTTGTTTTGATTTTTACTGCCCTCTTGATGGTGTCAGAGTCGAGCCCTTGTCGTCCAAGGTAAGACCAAGATCAAAGTAAATATTAGAACTCTTATAGTTTCTTGAAAGTTGATTGTGGCAGAAAACGCATAAAAGCAGAATAAAAGCAGTGGAAATGAAAGAGTACGATCGGTATAAAATTTAGTGATTGAGAATGTAAATGGGATTGTCCACAACCTCGATAATATCGAGTATTTGCTGGTTGAAGGTCAAGTAGAGAGTACCTCAAAATGATGAACTTGCATGAAGATTTTTATCAATGAGGATAAAGCGATAGAAGCTATAGGTATTGTGGATCGTGGCAAATTTAAACATGTAGTCTCCGCCTACTTTTCGTGGTAACGGTGTGATTTGATGTTGCTTTAAATTATTTTCACGACAGGAAAAAGTTATTTTTATTCTTATCAAGAACTTTGTTCTTTTACAGAAAATCTAGTTGTCGGAGCAAGTGTGAAGAGGTAAACTTGCGCTTTTATCTAATTTGCACTAAAAATAGATATTAACAATTATAATAATGTAAAGTCAACTTTAATATTTTGGCATAAAATATGATTGAAAGTTGGTTAAATCTATTATTAAGTAAGGGATGGAGATATGATCATATGTATGTATGTATGTAAAAAACATGCTCAAACGAAGAAAAATACCTACAGCGTACGCAACAGGTGTTATTGATCGTATTTTATTCCTTATTAAATGAGTTTAAATTTATTTCGATGCTATGTTTTATTGTAATATATCATTATTGATACTTTTTCATCAATAAAATCTATCGAGATGAATAAAATTTCAGAAATTAGATATTTATTTATAAATAAGTTTGTGTTGTTGATAAGAAACTGGAACAGATCAAGGGTGAAGGTGAAGTAAACATAATTATATAATGTTAGTGCTTATAGAATCAACATTTTACGCATTTCAATTTAGTAACAATCAATTAATTGAGTTGAAAAATAGGTACGAATTTATTTTAACAACCTATCATTTTAGGACTGATATTAATTTTGATTCTCAGAGTGAAAGATAAGACATTTTATGTCGTAGGAGAAAAAAAATAAATAAACAAATTAGGCAGTTAGAATACTCAATGCTATCTGGTGTCGCACTATTGTAAAAAATACATATTTTTTAAATAGTGCGAAATAGGTGTATATTTAAATTTTGAAAAATGATATATATGTAATCTCTTTTCACAACTTAAAAAGATTAACATCCTACTGGTGCTGGCCTCAGTTGCGTCCTTACCTCTTTGAATAAGAGACGAGTATGGGTTGATTAGGTTGATTAGGCAAATCATTTTTTTTTTAACGCCGCTCCGGTACCTTTGTAGAGGACCTATTCCCATATTGGATCATGGTTACATATCAGTACACATCCAGTTACAACATACAAATTTGTGATGTTTTCTTGATCGTAAGACCATTGGTAAGCTACCAAACTTAAATAAGGAAAAGGTCATTCGTTGATGACCGCGGTAGGAATGTGGAACCCTGTTTTAATCGGATATTTATAAAATTGATATACTATATTTCCAGAAAAGTCATAAAAACAACTGTGACGACTCATCATCTTCTTCATCGTCTTCGTCATCATCATCGTCAGAAGAAGATAAAAATAAATGCGTAAGTAATTAGTTTCGTATTTTTCTTCAGTTTCTGTACGCGCAACTAAGAAAAAACATAAGTAATGTGTTCTAGCTGCTTCTCTTCCAGCACATATTGGTAAAGTTAATTAAAAAAGATTTTCAAACGTGGGTTACTTTTTATGTGATGGGAACCTAAGACTCTGAATACAAGTTCAATTATTAAACCATATAAGAACAGCTTAACAGTCCCATATCTGTAAAAACGCAACTAAAGAACATAATCTATAACAATAAGTTCTTAAAATTCTCTTCAGGAGATAGCGTTAGAACTTTATTACAGCATTAGTTTTTGTAAATACATATTATTGAATGTACAATAATGATTATATATTTTCAGGACTCGTCTTCATCATCATCGTCGTCATCATCATCATCGTCTGAAGAAAATGAAGTTACCTGTGTAAGTTTATGTAGAATTTTAACTAAAAACATATTTTTATTACAATTTTTTTATGACCTAATAGTTTTATATTCAAGTTTTTCAATTGATTTGTTTTTTATCTTCTCTGCATGTAGAAGCGAAATGATCACGACTCTTCTTCTTCATCTTCCTCGTCGTCCTCATCTTCAGAGGAGGAAAAACCACGCAAGCATCACGTAAGTTAATTAAATTGGAATTGTAAAACTAGTAAAAAAATTATACTTAAATTAATAAGATCAGAGTCATTGGCCTAAAAATTGAAAAGTGTACATAAAAGCAGATAATTTTAGAACACAAGCTTTTAATTTAATAGTACCACTGAAATTAATGCCAGTTGAAAATAAAGGGCTTAATAAAAAAAAATATACAAAAAGGGAGACTGAACGTCAGCTTTAGGGTGCACTTTTACTATCGGCAACCTCTAAAATAAAACAAGTGAGCGATGGATGCATATAGACATAAAATGGAGACCAGGACCCTACATCGATGATATCTGTCTGAGACTCGAGGCCTAGTGTTGGAAGTAAATAGAGGAGACCTTTGTTCAAAAGTGGATAAAATAAAAGTAGCTGATGAATGATGAATCTAAACCTCGAATATTAATGGTAGTTCTCCGCGACCTTCAGATAAACCTAACCCAGATTGGATGATAGTTTACCTGTCTTGTAGCTTCAATTTTTCTTTTTTTCTTACAGCACAAGAAAGCTAAACATATTAAACAGTAGTCAGCACAGAAGCAAACGACTCAGTATCAAAATATGTTAAATAAACTGTACGTATGAACAGTATAAAGTGATCCAATATAGTTGTTTTATATTCAGTAAAAAAAAATATTTTTGTAAAAAAATTACTTTATTGTAACTATAACAATTTGTAAAGTACAAAAGGCGGACGGCTAAAAAAAATAATCTAACAGTTTACCATTGAGAGAACCTTTGTGTGGGTAATAATAAGTAATGTATCATAAACATAGTTACTATACCGCATATACCTTAAAGCTATGCTAAATATATCATACCTATATAGCAAAAAAAGATTATATAGTTTATTAATTTCTTTTTTATAATTATAAGAAATAAACGTTTACGTCTAATTATTCGATGTTATTATTATCACATTACCCTATTTGTTATTGTTTGTAACGAATTATTGATACTCATACTTTGAAATATGACTACAGGTGTTACTACCTATAAAGTTGCATTACAAGTCAAGCATTTAAAAATATTATTAATACTTTAGGACGCCATGTTATAAATAAATAAATAAGAAACATATGCAATTAAATGTATTATATAGCATAATAGATTATTCCGATTTCTATTTTCACTACAAGTAGTATTTTAGATTGCTACAATGAAGTTATTGATAAAATGAGACAAGTAGATGAAGCCTCGTCTCTCAAAATTCAAAAGACTGATGATAATAAAATTATAATCAAACAACCACACTATGTTAATTAAAATGTCGTTCTGGCACAGGTATTTTAATCACGAAATACCTCCCGCCGCTTATGGCTGTGTAACTGGCATTTTTCGTACATAACACAAAGGATCAAAGGCAAATGTGTACAACTTTCATATAGATATAGAGGTGAGTGATAAGAAAGCAATAATATAATCAATAACTACGTGAAAATTAAAGCCAAACTAAGTGGGGGTGATTTACATGTTATGAAGCTGATAAATAAATAATCCATTGGTTATAAAAATAATAGGAGAAACTTAAACACGTTTGAGTGATTACACTAGATTTCGGACAGCGGCTTCGCTCGAGTGAAATTTTAGAATATGGGTAATACACACACTTGTATGAAATAACCTCTTTTCACCAAGATAAGCAGAGACTACACAATATGAGTGTTATTCGTATGTAAAAGCTTTATCATCTACTGACAGTTTTATTTAACTCCGTTCAGTAGATTTTGTATCAATTGTCGCATGGTACCTATGTTATATATATATTATTTTCTATATTTTAACATTTCGTCCAAAATATTCAATTCTAATAACGAGGCTTTCTTCAATTGGTCAGTTATATCGCGAAAATTAGGCATCTCTTCCCGATGCGAATAAAACCGCTGAAGCGAAGCTGTATTGCGGGCACCACTAACGAGAAATTCACAATGATGAACTTCAAGTGTCCTTTGTAATTCATAATAACAAGAATATTTATTTCCATAAATCTAGTGTTTCTATTTGGTTTATTCATTTGTTAATTAATGTTGTTAAACATACTCGCGCTTTAGGTTGTTTAAGACTATGTGATTGTGGTTATTCATAATAATAAATGCTGTAAATCATGGAACGCATAATAGCTATTATAGATTTTATATAAATTAAAACTAACGTTCTAACTGATGCTCTTACGGCGAGAGAAAACCATCATAAGGTTTTTCCTTTCCCACATTCGTGTTTCAGTTTTAAAAAACATTTATAGCCATATGATTATGTTTTCCAAACTTGTTAGCTATATAGCAAAAAAAAATCCGGTATCCGTCCAGTAGTTTCGGATTTATGATTATTATTGAGTTTAGCGTTTTTATTATATAGCCAAACAGCTGAACGTGGCCTATCAGTTTTTACAAGACTGTTGGCTTTGTCTACCCCACAAGGGATTCAGACGTGATTAAATGTATATATTACCGTGTACAAACAAACAGTCAAACACACATTTTTTTACATTTCTTACTCTACAAAATTTTCTCAAAACCGTTTATTAATGAAATATTTGAATGCGGTTGACCACAATCTGCTTGCTGGTAAGAAAAACGACGCCTAAGGCATTATTTGCTTGCCTATACCTAATCACTCTTTCCTTGAAAATCCCCAAGTTGTACGTATCGAGAGAGACGCGGAGAGAGACTTCCAAATACGATTTAATATATTTAAATTAAACCAGACACTCAAACGCCTCGTGATTTTTCATATCAGTAACATTGCAAAAACATGATAAGTATGTGTTATTTCCGCTTATACATGTCAATTTTAGTCATTGGTACTTATAAATTTTTATCAATATTACTAAGCTAGCTTTAATTTATTAAAGTTCGCTCTTATTAAAGCATCATCTCGATAACTATTTCAGCTTATGCTGCTTTAAAGCTAAGGATCTACTGATGTAAATTATACATACTATGCTACAAAATTTTGATCAAGATTTATAGTCATAAGCCTGCTACCTGTGAACTTACCCGCTTTATGCTTAAATGCTGCAGTATAGTTTTTTCCGCTGCTTCTTCTACACATGCGCTTTGGAAGCGGTAGTAGATATATATAGATATAGATATATTTAATCAACAATATGTCAATAAGTGATTACCTTGTATCCAATTTTTGAAATAGATCTTTTCTATTCATTTCTTATATAACTAGCACCTACATAGTATGTTGTCTTAAACCGGAAATGAAGTGAAGGGAATCCTAAAACAACAAATAAATAGCAATAACGTGCGACGCAAAAATGTTGTCTCTGTTCTCTATACATTATCACGTATACATTACTCCGATTGGAAGTTGACTGCTGATAAACGAATGGCCAACAGTGATACGCCGCCTGCATTGAGCGTAAAATGACGTCTCTATTCAATCCTTTATTGCTTCTCGCTATTGTTGGTTACGTAGTAATTCCATCCAGAGCTGCCGCGACTAATACCCTTAGTGATATTCGTGGCATGCTAAGAAATCCATTTAAAATATTCACGAGATCTGTGTCGAACTTGCAGCCTGTGAGTTTACAACAATTTAAAAAGAAATCCAGTGATGGAAACCAAGTTCGGCAACAAGCATCAATAATTGACGTACCTTTTAACCTACCTCCGTGTCCAAAGGGCCAACAAATGTTGGCTAATGGTGTCTGCAAAGCGACCTGGTAAATTGTGTAAAAGACATCAAATTTTCAGTGAAATGGAAGTGAAAAATGTTATGATCGTTCTCGTGATTGTGTTGAGTCTTTCTTTACAAGTTGTGGAATCTGACATGATAGTTGTTAATATTCATGAAAAACTTAGACAAGCGGGAGCGGAAAAAGGTCAAGAAACCAAGACTAGTCAAGTGATAAGAGTTCCTGATTTAAAATGTCCTGAAGGAACATTCCGGTCTCGAATGGGAAATTGCAGAAAACCATTTCACTAAAGGTAAAATGCAACTGGAAAGAATAGATAAAATCTTAAATAGATAAAATTATAATTTTCAAAATTGTATAGATTACCATAGTTTACTTTCTAGATATAGGTACTTTCAAAATTGATTAGATACGATTTTTTAAATATCTCAAAACTCTACAAAGATTTTGAATTCTGATATTTCTTTATGTGACAAAAAATTGAGCATAACTTATACTGCTCAATAAAACTGCTGCTTAAACTTATCTTTACCTTTATTTACTATATAAGTATTTTTCGTACCATTATTGAGCCATGTAACAATTGAAGAAAAGTTACCGATGGACCATCGATTAGGTACATAATTGTCTGCGTTAAATAAATTGATAATGAGAAAGTGACTGTGTAGGCCACGAATAAATACGTCTAAAAGTATTACTATTTGTAATAATTAAATAAAATAAAATATACTAAATTTTAAATAGTATCTTTAAACTTATTTTTAAATTGTTACTTCTGCTACCTTTAAAATGTTATTTAGATCGAAAAAATATTATGAACCCCGCATAATCAAATATATTATCATGACTTAGCACTCCTGTTTCATGCTGTCAAATAAATTTTTTTTTCTAGATGGCGGCATCAGCAGTATGGCGGCCAGTAGCAGATGATAGCATATTTCGAAATGCTACGTTAGAAATGTTGTATTATTTTGACTTAAGTGATAAGAGGTCAATAAGTTATCAGCAGTTCACCCCGCTACTTCAAAATGACACTCAGTCAACAAAATCAGTCACACCGGAGCACAAGTTAATAAATTAATATTATTAAAATGAGAATAAAAATTGTGATTTATTGTATAACATTACTTATGTTGTCAAATTTTGTAAGCGGAGGCAAAGTCCTAGACTTTATACAAAAAGCTCATGAAAGAAATAAAGAGACGTGGGAAAAGGTACATGAGGATTTTAAAGAAATATTTCTACCAACTACAGAAAAAAGCCTGATATCAGACAATGCAGCAGAAAATGACATTTTGAAAGTTCTCACAGGAAGCACACCAAATATCATGGTTAAAACAACAGAAGCATCAATCGTGTCAACGACTACACCTGTAAACAATAATCAAGCTAAGGAGTCATTGGGTCATAATAATGATTCTATAGTTTTTCCCACTGATGAAAAAGTCAACAAAACCAGTAGTTCCGGAGTGGAAAATACTACGAAAAAACCAGAAGGGAAGGAAAATTTCCAGGGCAATTGTGAATCAGGTTACCAACGCACCTCGGATGGGAGATGTATGCCTACATACTAATTTAAGTGTGAATATCAAATAAGATTTTATACCTACGCAAATAAATACTGTACCTAATTGGTAAGTTTTTTAAATAAAGTTATAACCCTTTATCAGAATGAATTATTGTTGACATGAAAGCACGTCACACGAAATTTAATACAAACTCACTCTAGCTATCTCTGATAATTATGTCTTTGGTTGCGTCCTAAGCTATTAAGTTTTCGACCCTGTGGTTGGTTTTTATAGACAATAAGTAATTGATTATTTCTATGAAATAGGAATGAGATGAATACCACCTATTTTATTTGTTCTACTATATAGTACAAATATTTTTTTTACGAAATAATCATAATGTTTTAAATATTAAATGGCAAATGCTACAAACCCATGCGTTTTACAGGCAAACTCTCCAATTTGTTAGTAGAATGTTCCCGTTACGCCGTGTTCCTTCAGGCGAGCATCAATTGCGGCTCTAATGAGCAATAATGATGAAACCGTTCCCCAACTTTTACCGACTCATTATTTTCATTTTTATACGTTGCTGAATGTCTAACAAAATGTTTAAGTGGTATTTAAAAACAGGATGTATACAAACGAATAATTCATTTAAACAAAATTAATTTATTACCTCGCCTGGGTAATTCTACAAAGTTACTTGGAGTGCTTTTTTCAAAAAGCACTACAATCTTTTTTTAATTTGTAATGTTAGTAATTATTGGTAGTGTTGAAAAACATGTATGTACTGGTGCCAGCATGCAGCAGCTGGTGCATGTCCTCCCGGTACAGATTGTAGAAGTCTAGAGGGAAATGCTTATAATACATACATACATAAAATCACGCCTCTTTCTCCAGGTGTAGGCAGAGACTACATCTTTCCACTTGCCACGAACTCTGCATACTTCCTTCGCTTCATCCACATTCATAACTCTCTTCATGTAAGCTCTGCGGATTCGGTCACTCTTGACCTGACCCTTATATACTTGGAATTTTTCTCATAATTATTCGACGAGATACTAACAGTCAACCTGTTTCCAGTAGCCATTTCTTTTCAATAAAAAAGTGACTTATAAACATTTTTAAGACAATTTTAACTATTTAAGATATGAACAATTTATATGAACTATTTAAGATGATAATACATGGTGCTGGTCATAATACTTACTTAATATCAATTAACTCATGGACAAAAACTAAAATACGAGTATTTAGTTTCTTTAATGAGAAGTAAGTATTGGGTATTTGAATAAAAATATTTTTCCTATTTAACTAACTTTCAGGTATCACTGGCACCACTTTGAATAACTTTTGCGTGACTCCATGGCTTTCTCCATTAGATAGTGCAATAGCTGATATAGAGGATGGGTCACTTTATTTTGAATTGTTAAATTTCCTGATCCTGGATCTGATTCTGATCTGTTTGGATTTATTGGTTTGCTCGTTATACTAATTTGAACTGGCAAATATTTGGAAGAACTACTATTTACGAAATTTCGGCATTTTCTTGAGGATTAATTGCTGGATCCAATTTTTTTGTTGAGGTTCTCCTATTACCTGGAAGACCTCCGTGACCAGGTGGTCCATGTTCTCTATAGCCTGGTTGTCTACCGTGCTGCGGTGGCTCACGGTTTAGTGGTGGTGGCAACCCATGGAATTGTGGAGAACGTTTATTTAAAGAAAACATAAGAAAAATTTTAGACAAGCATTAGCTATTTTTACTTGCAAAATTTGTTGTCTTAAGTTGTCTTAGTTTTAAATCACAGTATCAAAATTTAAATAAGTCTATCGAATATTTTTTTTTGGCAAGATACAATTTTACATTATCGAACATTAAATAATATTTTTTGAATATTATAGTACTACTCTTCTAATTTTTATTTTTGTATAGCTGATAAAGCAAAACGGTTTAGATAACACATTTGACTTTTCAATTACCAAGTAATAGGAGGTAAAAAAATAAAAGACGAGCATACATATAACAAAAATAGTTGTTTATTTTATAATTTTTTAGTCTTCCGGTTTTACCGGCATAAATTGAAATAGAAATGGTGATAAAAGAATAGGACTTTGAGTTTCATTTTCACTTGCATTATTAGTATTTGTTAATGGTATACCTGCTGGTTTCTTTCCATGCTGTAAAATACTTGAATTTGGATTGTTAGTTTCATTATTAAATCTTATATCGATTTTATAATCGATATCTTCCGAATCATCGGTACTCAATTTTTGTATATCTGATTGATTAAGATTAACATCATGACTATTAATTTGGGAAGAGGTAAAAATATTTTTAGTTGGCCTTTCCAAAGGTTGGTACTGAAATTGGCTATCATATCGATTGTATGCGTTTTGTGAAGGTGGCGATGGAGGACTATGTTGATGATGTGGATGACCAAACGGGGGAGGGCCATGTGCTGGGGGTGGTCCATGGTCATACGGCGGAGGACCATGTGGCGGCGGTGGGGGATGATCATATGAATGCTCATCATGTGATGGGGTATGAAAGGGTGGAGGGCCATGTGGCGGCGGTGGGGGATGATCATATGAATGCTCGTCATGTGATGGGGTTTGAAAGGGTGGAGGGCCATGTGGCGGCGGTGGGGGATGATCATATGAATGCTCGTCATGTGATGGGGTATGAAAGGGTGGAGGTCCATGTGGCGGCGGTGGGGGATGATCATATGAATGCTCGTCATGTGATGGGATATGAAAGGGTGGAGGTCCATGTGGCGGCGGTGGGGGATGATCATATGAATGCTCATCATGTGATGGGGTATGAAAGGGTGGAGGTCTATGTGGCGGCGGTGGGGGATGATCATATGAATGCTCGTCATGTGATGGGGTATGAAAGGGTGGAGGTCCATGTGGCGGCGGTGGGGTATGATCATATAAATGCTCGTCATGTGATGGGGTATGAAAGGGTGGAGGCCCATGTGGCGGCGGTGGGGGATGATGGTCTCCATGCGGAGGAGGGTGTGAGGTATAGTAAGAAGAAGGCGGGGGTCTATGATAATAATTTAAACCTCTACCTTCATAGTATAATTGTTCATAAGTACGTCTTCTATATTCTTCTCTATTATCAATTGGTCTTTCTGGTCTTTCATCATGTGGAGGTGGTGGTGGTTTGTAAGGAGGTGGAGGTGTCCTTTCGTAATCATGTTGTGGTGGCGGTGGAGGTCTTCCATAATTGTCGTGTTGTGGTGGAGGTGGTCTGTTGTAATCCTGATTAATATAATCTGGAGGAAGCGGTGGTGGTCTTCCGTTATCATGATTTCTTCTATGATCAAATCTATATATATCTGATGGACTTTCTTGTTGATATGATGGGTCTTTATTATTTAATGACGAATTCATATCGTATTGCCCAGACATTGCTTTGTCAAAATTACTATTTCTTCGTTCATCAGAAGATGTTATATATTGTACACTTGAATAATTTGTCACCGGTATATTAAAAACAGATTTTAGTACATCGGCTATTTCGTATTCATTAGATACTTCCACTGTGTATGCAACTATGTCTGGATTTGTTTTGCTTGTAGATAATTCCCGTCGTTGACCGTTGGCATTCCCGTTTTGTTGTGAAGATTGAGCCTGGTGCTGCCAAGTTTGCGGTGTTCGTTTTTCTGACAATGAAAATAAAATCATTGACAGATCGTTAAGAATCACGAAAACAACAGATAATTTCAATATGGAAATGATAATTTAGCAAACTGATTCGATTTGTTTGACACTACCCGTATGATAATATAAGTACATAAAGATATTCACTACGTAGTGTTAATTAACATAACAGAAGCAAAACGGTTGTTGAATCTAGAGACTTCATTTTCAGATTAAATATTATGGATTATATTTCAGGCTGGTTTAGCAGCCAAGAAAAAAAAGTGCGAACCACCATTTTATCTCCCCGTGCAGACTTTTAAATCAATCAAAGTTTGTTTTAGGTCTTCTAGCAGCCTATTCCTATGCTTCATTTCTTCCATGAAGCCATAAGCTCTGACCAGACGTTATAATTAAATTCTTTTGGGTGGTAAATTGTTAATGTTATTTTATCTTTTAATAATGTGATCTCAATCTAAAGCATCAATTTAGTAAGAAAATATATAAGGTACACTTATATATTTAAATATATAAGGTACACTTATATATTTTCTTTAAATTTAAATATGGACGATAACTTCACGGAGACAATCCAAAAAATCTTATAACTAACTTCTCGTATATCCTGCACGACAAAACTACATTAGTATGTATAATGAGGTCTAGCGGAGAATGCCGTTAGCCTGTTAAATATAATTTTCATGTTTCTAAAAGAACTAGCACAAAGTTGTTAAAGTGTTTAATTATTTATGAAATCCTGATTGTCAGCGAGAGTAAATCACATGCTTTTGTTAATTATTATTTTACATATTTGTTGTAATTGAAATAAATACGCAACATTTCAATAAAGAAAAGGCACACTAAATACAAAAATAATATACAATAACAAATCAGTATTAGAAGCATAAATGTAAAAGAGAAATATCAGTTTACCTCTTTCACTTGATTCAAAATGTGCACAAGAAATATAGACAATTTTCACGACACAAATTATTAGCGTATATTTGATCAGCATCTTTATTAATCATTACGTCATCTCAGACATTTATGTACGAGGTATATGCCAGTTGATTTTATACTGATATGTCAAACAATTCACAAAACGTAGAGATCGCAGTTTACATTAAGGTATGTGAAAAAAACCAACCGGTTTGAAGACACGTCCATCACTCTTCAACTATATGACTAATGGTAATGGTCAATGCCAGTAATCATTAACGGAATAACAAGATTTGCTTACTTGATCAAAATAATTTTGTGTAAGTACTGTTTTTATTTTTATGTCCAGAAAAAAATCTGTATTTTGTATTTGTAATTTAATATAATTTATTTAAAGAAACTTATTTAGGTACAAGCTGTATGGTAAAATAGGCGGACTTAAAACTAATAGCATTTTATAACAGGATACCATGATTAAATTAATTTATATTTTTTTTAAGTAAGAAAGATTTTATGGCAAATCGTTACTAACCTTTTAGTTTGAATACCGAATAAAATAAAATTAAGTTTTATTTATACAACAAAACAAATACTTTAAATAAATTATTAAAACTTTTTTATCTTTTAACCATTATATTGATGATACTTGTAATATTACATCGTAAATATTCATCCGCTAAGATATATTTCCACACTACTATTATATTGATTAAATACGTATTTGTGTTTACACGTCAATGTTTGTTCGAAATCATAGTAAATCACAGTCGGCTCGGGTAAAGTGAAATGTAAAAGCCACTTACCTAATACTGAAAGCGGCGACAATCTCATTCCGGCGACAAATTGAGAACACCTTCCTGCGGCGTGTGGCATGGCGTTACACAATATCTATAGTACAGAAGAAAACACCATTATTTATATCTTTCATATAAGCTCATCTAAGCTAATAGCTATTATTTTGTGTACATGCGAAATATTTTACTACTCCTTTGCAGTCAAACCTATGGATCTTGGTAAATACTCGTACTAATATAGTTTGACCTCTATGAAAGGTCGCTACTATATACCCTACTCTTTTTGGTAATTCGGAACGGGAAACACGGAAATATTAATTTAATATGATCGCGGTAGCGGGCGAAATCTAATACCTAAATATTATTCATTAACAATAAATTGTACTTGTAAAGGTTAAAATTGTGGTCTTCGTACAAAATTTAAACGCGTACTAATTATTTCATATATTCCAAGTTGGTATTTGTTAACTTATGCTTGCTCCAAAAGAATGCTTCATCGTGTAACTGTCACTTATTTTTTCTATAGTTCCTTTTTTGAGATGATTATATAATAGGGCAGTCTGTTAACCTTTGGCCATGTAATAAATGTTAATTAACATGTCCGATAACAAGAATTATCAAACTTTATTTGTTTAAAATCGTCATTGTTCCTGTACCTATTTTCATTGCTTTACATGAACATGATAACTATCTGTTAGTTCACATTTTACATTGGCGCACCCTGCGGCCGCACTCTCTGGTAAATAGCTATTTATTGTGGCAGACACTGAGCGAGACACCTGTCCCTGCGTAGGAACCTCGGTCAAATGAAACATTAATATTATTACCTGGCATTGGAGTTTCCATACTTAAGTAAGTTTAATTTCAAAGAATATAATATATATATACAAAACTTATATTGTGAAAAAGACCTGAAAAATGAAATTGAAAAGTAAACCTCCTTGTCCCTGTTGTAACTTGTGTAGGCAATTAATGAAAAAATAATAATTCATAAAAAAATAATTTAAAAATAATTAAATTAATATGTGTTAATAAACGTTTTACATTTTACAAAAAAAAAATGTACTTATTTAAAACATATTTTGAAGTTATCAAAGTAGGATTCCAAATATGTAGTTACATTCTTTATCTGTACAAAAATTACGTAACGCGGATATTATTGGCATGTTTTTGTAAGATTTTCTCAGAACGTTGAGAGATTGTTTTTGCTAGGCACAAGGCAAGCTAGCATTGTAATATATAATTTATCTCTAGATTAATTATAAATATATTCTGAGTCTAAAATGACGCTATGTACTACTATAATCAAGAGAAAAGAGCGTCGATGAACAATAATAAGCATATCTTTACGAAGGCAGGGCCCAGATTGTATAAAACTAACAGATCATACCCGCAGCTCCACCCGCGTTTAACGAAATATCTCGTTTATTTTCCGTTCCGATTCCCGATGAATAAAAATATCCAATGCTTATATATTTTACAGAAGTCGTCATTCTGCAGTACGTTGCTGTTTTTAACCAAATTCACAAAATAAAGCTTCAATTGTAACTTCAGCGAGATCGCTGATGAATCCAAACAATTCTAAGTAAATCTCGGAGTAATAAATGATTCTAAACTAACGGGCAGTTTCTGAACTAGCATCTAATTTAGTGCCTTTGCTATCAAGAGCACTTTGATTGCACGTTAAATTTGCAACAATTCGAAATCAGGAGGAAAACTATCGAAGTTTAGGCGAAATGAACGAGAAGTTTCTGACAGAGCAACGATTGAGCGAGACGTCTTCTTTGCTAGTTAAGCTGCCTGCTCTCGACTACACTGGAGTTTAATTTATACTTAGACTTTATTTTCATTATAAAGTTATCTTTACAGTTTCAATATGTCTTTTATTTAGTTTTATGACATTAAACTCGCGGTTTTCGATTTATTTCATTAATAGAATATTGTTAAACGACAGACCAGTGCCAAGTAAGTTATGAGCGGTTAATTTAAAAGCAAATATATTCATTTCTCAGCTTCGCGTGTCGGAAGGAGTTTTGTGGTTAGAAGGTGTGTGTATTCTCCGGAAACTCATGTGTTATCCCGGCCGTTTGTTAAGCTCCAAAATTATGTGCTGCCCTGGGGAAGCCTGAGCGAGGAACACAAAACAAGTTTCACTTTTTTCCTTTGCAAATCCACTTTTTGTTTACCTGAATAGGTCGGCGTTATGAAATATATGTTATCTAGAATGAATTGTGAGGATTTTAAACCAAGGTTTTTTTGGTTTTTTTTCTGTAGTCGGTTTTAGAAGTTTTATGCTGCCGTCGTAAGATTTTATTAAAAAGAACTGTTAATATCTAGCTTCTCCTAGTAGTCTTTTGAAACATAGTTTAATTCGAACTGATAATTTTTTTATAATATAATAATAATAAGTAGATTATTCGGTACACAAACACACACAATCACATCGGTATCCCTTACGGGGTATACTGAGCCAACAGTCTTTAAAAAGACTGATAAGCGACGGTCAGCTGTTAGGCTTAATGATAGAATGGTAAAAGGTTGCTTAAGTTATTTGTAGGTAGAATTTTTAATCATAACCTGGCTCTGGCATAACACGATACCTCAGTTCAAAGGCGAAAACACAACCCCTACGGCAAACAGGCCTCCAAATATTGTGACGGAGTTTCTGTCATTTGCCATTTTTTATCATTTTATAAGAGGAAATGGAGTAATGACATGATAATGTCTAGCGATATCACATTCAGAATTTGGTTTTACCAGTGGAACACACGTTTATCAAACATAAACAATGATGATATAAAGTTTGGTTGTGGCTACACGATGCCGCAGAGCTTCACAAATGGTCCAATTTAAGCCACTACACACTATAAAATATATGTTTTCTTAATTTTTTCTCTATTCTTGTAGTTAGTGATTTCAATAAAGAAACATCATGAAAGATTTTGACACTGTAATGATAAATATTAGTTACACAATTTTCTTAGCTTTCTATTCAAATTTTCCTTAAGATTTCAATTTTTAAAACTTACCAGTTATTTATAATGTTGACGATGGGCTAGCAACCTGACACTATTTAAATCTCAATTTTACCATTCCTTTCACTCTTTTTAAGATGTGGAATTAAACTACACACATACACGGCTATATGCTAGGCCGGGGGGTTTGACAACATATCAGGTGCATGATCTAGAACACCACTATAGATGAAGGTAATCATGCTTTATGTAGCCATAATAAAATTGGTATTTTATGAAATCATTAAGCTAAATTCTACTTGTAATACCTTGTATCTTTAAAATAAGTATTCTGGTACTACTAGAAACTACTAAAGATTAAGTTTGTCTTATTGTTCAAAATGAAAGTATCATGTGTTTCAGCCTAAAGTAAATATTCGGAACATCGGTCGGCAACAAATGGACGCGTCATCTGTCCACATATCGCATCGCACGTCACGTTCTAAATTGCTTGCGTACACTGCTATCCTTTCAGGGTGGTTAAAAATCCCGCAGGATTTTGTTGCATAGCGTAAACCATAGTAGTTGGTCAGCTTCAATATATTTACATTGTTTTAAGCGTTTTTGTTTTGTGTAAAGTCATTTATGTTACATGTTAGCGGAATTGATTTACAGGTATATTCACATGTAAATACATATATATATAATATATATATATATATATATATATAATGATTCACATGCGAATAGTTTTTCAGCAGCTGTAATTAAATGAGAGCCGTAAATTCTAAGATTTCATTTCATGCAGACGAAAAAAAAATTGTAAAAACCATTTAAGCCCAATTTAAAAATGTGACTATTCCACCTATAAATTGATTTAAAAAGCCAATAAGCCCTCGGTTCTATTCGCGGAACAAGCTGAAACTTTTCCGATATGCCCCAGCCTAATTGGCTAGAGTTTCGCTTAATATTTACAAGTTTTAAGCAAATTCAGTTGAAACGCATTCGAGAGCTGCTCGTAATACACAAGCTTTAAAGCTCACCGGTTTTAATAAGTTCCATTTTCAGGGCGATTGCTTTAGTTAATATATTAATTCTTTTTTTATATATTTTTGTAACAAAAGTACCTACTTATTTAACTAGAGTTACATTTTATCACATTACTTGATTTCACTAAATGGTTAAACACTCTTCTGAAATGACATCTAAGTAATAATCAAAGATTAGATAAAATAGCAATAGGGTATATTGCTATTTTGTATAAGCAAAGTTTACAACGTCATAGCCATGCGCCTCTCCCTAAGGTATAAAATCGCGCAATATCTAAGTGTCGACGTTTTATGTTAAATAATTTAATCTCACCGCTGCCGTCTAGCGCAACGTGTCTTAACATAATTTAATAAATAATGTTCATGTCTCGCAGCAACTTATTTCACACGGCGGTGTTTTATTGTAAAAGTAATAAATTCATAGTAAAAGAGAAAAGTCACGAAAATTGAAGAGCGCTCATAGAATTTTCAGTAGGAGCAATGAAAAAACCGTTCACCCTTGATCTGTTCACGGAATGATGCGTAACATCGGGGAAAACAATATCGTGCTCGATGTCTCAGTCTATCTGAGCAGAGTCAATGGCCAGCTTTGCAAAAGTGTCACGTAATATGTAAATCGTTCAGGTCGCGATGTGTCCCGACTGTCAAAACCATCCGGTGGTACCGAATACATCTCAAAACGATTTTTTCCAAATGATGACTTCGCTTTCAAAGAAATGAGGGGTGAAAGTTTTACAAACAGGTTCTTTCTTTCATTGACAAAAGATTTGTCACATTTCTTTTGTGCAACAATGAGTTTATTATTATAAAAGTTTTAGCAGCCACTTGATGAAGAAATTATGTTTTTAGCCACGATGAAAGCCGTGTATTATATATATATAGGTAATAAACCTTTATATACCCACCATAGCACAAAAGTAAACTGCATGACTATTTGAGTTCTTTCGAGATTAATTACAGATAATTCTTAATACACGGTACAAAATAAAAAAGAGATAAAATTCTTACAGGCGTCAGAGCACTTTCATCTGAAGTGACGCTTAATGGTGCAACAATTTCGCTCGAATCTCACGGCGCGACGCCTTTGTTTAAATATGCATCGTGTCACCAACGGTGACGTACTCAAAATATTACAACACCAGCCCGTTAGCATAATAAAACGAGCATCGCTTCAGGCGCCGCATTAAACTGTTCTAACGAGGTGAGCGGGGAAATCAAATACATCATTCCAGTATTCGTTTTCTAGTCTAGTCGAGATATGTTTTAAGTTATTTCACAGATCCGTACTTTGGGGAAAGAAAATATAGGTATGACAGACTTGCAAATGTGATATCTCTAAATAATATTACTTTAACTTGGCATTCTTATTATAGGCGATGGGCTAGTACCCTGTCACTATTTGAATCTCAAGTCCATAAGCCAAACATGAAAGTGGTCTTTCAGTGTTTCAAGAATGTTAGGTCTAATTATATGTGTGAGTATTCCCTATAGTTTTTTCGTTGGAACTTGTAGGTTTATCGGCAAAAATACAAATCAAAACAAATTGAGTGTAAGTTTTATTAAGGTAAGTATGTATAGTATCATATTTACTACGGATGGAAAAATCTAATGGGGTACACTAGACCCGACATAAAATACACACGAATAGAGAAAATTCTGAAGTCTTTATAAAGAAGATTTAAAAACATAAAAGCCAACTACTGCATTGAATATTCTCGAGATGAACTTCCTAGATGTTTAGGCGTAGACTAAAAGCAATTCCATTCGACTGTCGGGAGGCCCCTGCTGAGAACTTAATTCTGAATGAACTTTGAATTGGAAAATAAATTCAGCCCAATGGTTTTTCTCTTATTTATTATTGCAACCGATTTCAATAACTGCATTGAACGATTTTCAAATTAATTGAAATGATGGGTTTGAAAAACTAAAAGCTGGTGCAGTGCAAACGAGATACTATTTTAATTTATTAACAATCAACGCTTATCTTGCATAATTTTTGGGTAAGTAGCTCTTTTAGAAATTAGATTTATTATTAAATAATGAACATCGGAACAAGGTTATTTTTTCTTGTTTATCTACCTAATGTGTGTTATACCTATTGTGTGCATGTATGTGAGAAAGAAAACAACTATATTGATTTTTTATTTATTCTTGTATATACACGTCTCTATTTTTTCAATTTTTATTTTATTTTGTAGATTGCTAGATAACAAGGAATTACTTACAAAAGATGTCTTGTGAGAATTATCCTACAAGTTTTGTCAATCTATATATATCACCGTCAAAATTTACCTAAATGTTGTTCTGTATAAATCCTAAGCAACACATAAACTCAGCTATAAAAATTACAAGGTTCGCAACAATGGACGGCTGGGATTATAGTACAAGTCCACGCCCCGAGATTACACCTCGGGCCACGTTTAACTGTGAGTTATGATCGCCTTACTCCTGTTCAATCTTGTTGCCTTCTATGAGAAAATACTGCTCCTGCTACGCTGCGAGGGTGCTAAGATGGTTGATGTTGATGCCGCACGCTATTCATGATCTCAAAAAATGTTCTTCGGTTAACTACAAAATACCGGCCGCTTCGCGTACTTCTATATTGAATCTGACTAACAAAATCAAGATAAATGGTAAAGTGATTCTCAAATTCATCGACGTCTTTGCCTAGCTTTAATCTGAGATGATTAACTTGGCTTCACATCCTCAGGGGTGACTGAGGATGCGAAAGTCCGACTGCAATCGAACAAAAAACAATAGGAAAATCAGAGACATCTCACATATTACACTTCTCAAAATTTTAAAAATTTACATCAATGTCCATTTTTTTCTTTATTTTTAATTTTCACTATTGTAAATTATAGTAATATAAAATTAACACAAACAAATTTTTTAATACACTAAAATTAAATTAAATGATTCTATGAAACTTTATACCTTTTCTTTTATTGAAAATTATTTTTATAAAATCAAGATGTAAAATGTATTTATTGTTAATGAATTCTGAAAAAAAGTTTCGAAGTAGAAAAAAGTTTTCATTGTACCAGCTTCATCAATCGCTTCATCAGGCTTCCTTTAAAAAGTTTCCGCTCAGACACAAGGGAAGAAAATTTACATGTTATTGAATTTTTATACCTTCGTTTAGACGAGCCTAATACGGGGTATTTTATTTTTTGAGTACGTTTAAAGTTGCTTTTTGATTGGCAGTTTAAAAATGTAAGTAGAACAATGAATCCCTAAATAGAAGGTGTGTAAGTTGAAACATTTTCTAATTGATTGGAAACATGAAAGTACTTTTTAGTACTGTAAAGTTCCCATGGAGATCGGATCGTAAAAGGCGATTTAGGGATAGGCTTATAAACTTGATTTTTTTTTGTATTCTTCTTTAAGGCCATAGGCTAGCAACCTGCTATTTAAGTCTTAATTTTATCTTAAAGTCATACAGCTGAACGTAACTTTTCAGTCTCAGTGAGACTGTTGGCTTTGTCTTCCCGTAAGGGATAAATAAGTGATCATATTTATATATGTATGTTTGCATTAACATAAAATTAAAGTGCCGTGTGGTTCCCGGCACCATTACAAAAAAGAATAGGACCACTCCATCTCTTTCCCATGGATGTCGTAAAAGGCGACTAAGGGATAGGCTTATAAACTTAAGATTCCTCTTTTAGGCGATGGGCTAGCAACCTGTCACTATTTGAATCTCAGTTCTATCATTAAGCCAAATAGCTGAACGTGGCCATTCAGTCTTTTCAAGACTGTTGGCTCTGTCTTCCCCGCAAGGGATATAGACGTGACCATATGTATCTATGTATGTAAAATTAAATACAGTACAGGCTGTTTAAAAAGCGTCTATTTTCAGTAATTTTTATAATAAATGCTGGTAGACAGCCCATTAATATCTACGAACATCATTTATGTGAACATAGAAATTAATTTATATACGTAGTAACATATGTCTAAAATTCCTCATTCATTTCCAACATGCAAAGTGAAAAAGCAGAAGAAATGTTGTCTCAAATCTCATTACCCTAAAAATCCGAACCCGGAACGAGGTCCGTTGTGACGCATATGTCGGGTTTAATCCACGCAACTAACTGCACATTCAATTTAGAGTCGTGCATTATGCATGTTGTCGGCGAGACCCTGAGCATTTGCTGTATCTAATTACGTATTATGCTTTGCCATGTAGACAGGCACGTCTGACGATGAATATTAGATCACGGGCCAGCCTACAATACCCCGATATTGCTCAGTGTTGCCAGTAATTGCCGCTCTACGGCGATCAACCGAACGACCCTTTAGTTTTTGCCACATGTCTGCCAACATGTGGCGTAAATGACACTTTTCTAGTTTTGAATGTGGAAGGAATCATTTGGAAAATAGTTTTACTTTGATGCCTTGAAATTTTCTTACATCTTTTGGCAATTTAATGTACAACATTTGACGCGCTCCTCCGTTCGTGCTATTTTTATTGATGAGATGATTGATCTTATGTAAATTATTCTAGGATATTTCTTATCAATATCTACTACTGTCAAAATCAGCATGTCATGCTTTTTACTTATTATCTTATGTTATCTTGATATGAAGAATAGTCAAAACAAGTAACTAAACCAAGATACGTAACTGCTAACTATTCTTCATGACTTATAAAAGCCGACAATGATACTTACTTGAGGAGTGGCCAGAACGTTTACTAAAATGGAACTTTTACACAGCTTGGTTTCAGACGTAACTTTCGGCAATCATAGTGTCGACCCTGCCTCTGCTGAAACTGTCGTATTTCCTCATAAGGGTGGAGAGAAAGCCATCATAATTCACGGTTAGTCGGCTCCCAAGCGTGTTGTAAAGATGCCCTTAACACTAGTCTTCATTTTCTAGCGGGACTACTGAGTTTGTCTACCTTACATTTTTACGGGACAACTAAAATTATACCTAACACGTGGCTTTGCCCGGGACTGTTTGCCTTGTAGATAATTCCAAATCTTTGTCTGATATGCCAAACCTCTAAATCAGGTCATCAAACTAAGGTTCAATTCATAATTGTAAACACTAATTAATGTAATTAATAAAAAATACATAAATTAGGAATTCATTTAATTAGAGTACTTATAATTTCTCTGTATCTAGAATCTGTTTTCTTTTTTTTTGTTGTTTAAATCAATATATATATATATATATATATATATATATATATATATATATATATATATATATATATATATATATATGTGTGTGTGTGTATATATGTATGTATGTATGTATGTATATATATATATATATATATTGATTATAATAGAATATAAGAAGTTTTGCTATATCATAAATCCTTTTTGTTAGCTGACCTCTTACTTATTTTCACGCTGGCAACATTAAATATATACGGGACAAATTACACAGATTGAGTTAGCCTCGAAGTAAGTTCGAGACTTGTGTTACGAGATACTAACTCAACGATACTATATTTTATAATAAATACTTATATAAATAAACATCCAAGACCTAGGCCAATCAGATAAAGTTCTTTTCTCATCATGCCCTGACCAGGATTATATATATTATATCCCACATATATATATATCTTTGCGTTTAACGCAAAGGTGACTGTTTGACTGACTGTTATATCAACGCACAACCCAAACTACTGGACTGATCAAGCTAAAATGTTACTCTTTAGTTTATATTACATTTCCCACGACAATGAAAAGCAATGTAAACAAAAACCATTTTCTCAGCATGTGAGATCAAGCAAATTGGGGTTACTCGAAAATAATTCTACTAATGGTGCAACTGAAATGGCACAGGTCGTTACATTGCCCCACGTGGAGTGAGCGCCTAATAGCACTTCTCTATTCCTCACTATTTCACCAGGTGCTTCTTTTCCCACGTTCCCCCCTCTAAAGGTTATTGGGCCTGCTTTCACGCTTTTTATTGCCTGAACGCAGTTTGAACTCAATTATTTTTATGGTCGAGCAAATTGCTATTTTGTTGCTTTACCACGATTATCAGGACAAAATTAGTTCCGCGATTGATAGCATTTCCCTCTTTGTTGTCTGCGAAACGGAGCCCTTTGAATATTGAAGGTTAATTGGTATCTTAACATGGAGAAAATTTGTTTGATACTGATTATGAAATGCTTTCGGTAACTTTTGACATGTATTTATCTGTAATTGATATCTAGTTTAATGTAATAGGAAATGTCATTTTTTTATAAAATTTTTTTATAAATTTAATTTATAAATTGTATTTATGTAATTTGTACAATTTTACAAAAGTAAAAGTGAGAATCCACATTACTAAACCCGAACAATACAATAATTATACTTCAAATAATCTCTGAACTTATTTAAAACTTATAGTCTATCTAATCGAATTGAGAACTTCTTATTTTGAAGTCGGTTAAAAATACCCTTTAGCTTCGCATGAATGAAAACAGAGGGAGTTTAAAAATTGT
Organism: Amyelois transitella; assembly: GCF_032362555.1. Classification (NCBI taxonomy): domain Eukaryota; kingdom Metazoa; phylum Arthropoda; class Insecta; order Lepidoptera; family Pyralidae; genus Amyelois; species Amyelois transitella. The sequence goes on from NC_083509.1 coordinate 5,637,155, forward strand.
TCTGGTCCATGGCTCTTTGATATAAAGCTCTTTGGGTGTCAAGGTAAAATCATGTGCAGTGCTCGACAAAACTTTGTGCCCGTTCATTTTTGCTGCTGTTCAAAATAACTTACGTTGGTGACCATAACCGAATTGTTAAAACCTGTGTTTTAAAAAAATAGTTAAATATGAATTTACCGAATTTACTTGGCAACAATCTGCGTGAAATAAAAACTCAATCACAAACTGACAGCGTCAGCAAGTAAAGTAGCAAAATACAAGTTAATCCTGTATCCGAGGGCTTGCAAATGAACCTTAATAATCTCAAACCATCTTTCTTGGCTTACTAAGGATCAACACGATTACTTTTAAGGAAATTCTGTAAAAAGGACGTTTATTTGCCTCAAATATGTACTAATTGCGTTTTTAGCCATGTAACATGTAGAAAAATACGTTGAACACTCACTCATTTTTACTAGCCCTACTCTATACTCAAAAAGAAAAATTGGGCGCTACTGGAGAGGTTAAACTGCCTTAAGTGTCTAATATCTTCTTAAAAAAATTAACGGCTTATCTGACTTTAAATCTAGTACAATACATCCACAAATAGAAGGTTTGGCTCTGAACTAGCTCGACTAGGTATAATTGAAATTGTTAAATTAAATTAAAATCAATTTATCAAATTAAATAAAAGATGTTCATACAATTTTATGTTCAGTCATTACCTGCTGAAAAATCTCAGCTAAGAATAAAACAAACGTCGAACGTATTTCCAAGAACGAAGAGAATTGAATTTTGTGAGCGTTGAGGAAAAAAACGAAACTGTTTTATTTAAACGACTGATTTGAGAGCAAACACCTACCGTGAGAGAGGCAAGCAGCCCGCATCTCAATGTACGTGGAAATGGCGTTTCTACTCAAGGTAAGTCATTGGTTGGATTTGTGAATAATTTTCTTAAAGCAATATAGAATAAAATAACTTAACTTAAGCAATTTTTTTAAATAATATTTACGTAGTGTTCATATTGGTGTTTATATTGTAAAAGATGAAAAACTTTAAATTTAATATAGGTACCTAAACGTAAACATCGTCAAAATCAAAAGCATGATTTACGGTGCAACTTGTTATGTATTTTAAAACGAAGTCTCACTAAAGCGAATAATTGCGTTGAGTAAAATTTTATAATACTAGACTTTCGGCCAAGGTTACGGTCATCATTGAATTTTGAAAAACTACCCTTTATTACTTCCAAAGGGTCTATTTAATGTCTCTTTTTCATAACAAGCATCAAAATTAAGTATGGAAGGATGAATTAAGGATTGAAGAGTAAAACTAAGTTAAAGGCCTGTTCTATAAGAAATATTTAGGGGGTGGGGAGTTAATTAGCGTGTTTTCTTTGATTACCGCCATCAGTGCACCGGCTGCGACGAACGGCCTGGGCCCAGGTGACTCGGCTGTGACTAAATTACTTTACCTTAGCAAGACCCTATAATAAAAATGTAACTGTCTTAATTCGGTTGAAGTAGAAAAAATGCTGAACCTACTTACATAATTATAACTTTTTATCCCCAATGAGGACACTGAGCCAATAACCACAATATAATAGGTTACGTTTAGCTAGATATTGTCAGAAAATTTTAGATTTTATCTTTTATAGAATTATAAGAACCCGTGATGCATCCCAATCCCTGGGTCAGGAACTAACTTCATAGACGTTACTTCCCGAGTCAGGGCTTGGGACGCGTCACGGGGAACATTTTACAAATAATTATGATGAAAATATTAACTAGATACTATTGAATACGTACATTGGTTCTTTTTTTTTTAATGAAGTGTTAACATTGTATGTATGTTTTTGTAATGAAGTGTTGACGGCCTCTGTGGCGCAGCGGTAGTGCGCTTGTCTGTGACATCGGAGGTCCCGGGTTCGAATCCCGACCAGGGCATGATGAGAAAAGAACTTTTTCTGATTGGCCCGGGTCTTGGATGTTTATCTATATGAGTATGAGTATTTATTATAAAATATAGTTTCGTTGAGTTAGCATCTCGTAACACAAGTCTCGAACATACTTCGAGGCTAACTCAATATGTGTAATTTGTCCTGTATATAAAAAAATTTGTGTAAAATGTACCTATCAAAAATATAGGAATCATTTAATAAAAGGCTATATTTTTCCAATGTCAATTACAATCTTGAGAAACATTTAATAAGCTCTAACTGGATAAGGATATTACTGCAAACCTATTTGACAAATGATCGTCGACATCACTGACTGACAAAGCTAACTTCATTGTAAATCACCGTAATAGAATCAACGATGACTCAATTTCCTCTGTCAAGATCTATTTTCAAGTAATAGGTGGGTACGTATATATTCACTGTAATATGTACGTCAAAATGTGCTAAGTGTGTATTATTTACACACATTTAACAATTCAACATTATATACAAAATATATAAGTATGTACTATTTATAATATGTTATTGTAATATATAAATAATGGTACATAACTAAGGAATTTCATTTTTATATTATTGTGCAAATAAGGTACATCTACTAATTTTTTGTTTTTAATATTATCATCTATCCTCTAAAATTTACCCAATCACGGTCACTAAAGATACAGAAAAGTACAAGTAACACTTCAATTTTTAAAACTGAGTCTTTGACATTTCATAAATATTGCGAGTAAACCCTGCACTGAAGCTATACTAACTTAATAAACTTTCAGTTAAATAATGTTTTTCATCTCCTCTTGTCGACGAAACAAATTGCTTCATTTTTAGCTCAGAGGCATTAACAATGAAATTTATCACCTGCGTATGGGGTGGTTCTACCTACCTGTTATAACGCCTTTATTTTATAACTTTCTGCCTTCAGAGGAGCGCTGTTAAATTTTAAATGATTACATCTTATTATCGCTTTCCTGTTGATTTTTATTTTGGTGATCATATTTAAATAAATTATGCCCTCTTAAGGTGTTCTCTTGATTTGTCTATACCTACAGCTTCAGTGTGTATTAATTGTAAAGTTGACGAATTCGGGAAATTTGTGTACTGGAAAATAATAAAGAAGCGCAACTTTATTAACTTCCTAGGAAATTTATAAACTTTCGTAGGATTCTAAACAAGAGATGATTTGTATTTTCTTACGTCAAAATTTTTGCAAATTTATCAATTTACGGCCTCTCGTGATAAATATATTAACTTACGGATATCCATTCGTAAGATTCTAAACGATTCGACCAATTACAGACGATTCGACCGATTACGGACGAGCTTTAATTTTTTTAAATACGGCAATTAACACACAGCTCTCTGATTGATCTACTTTAATAAACTTAAGTAACAAAATAAAACTATTTTTAAAGTTCCATTAAATATTAAAAAACACACGAAATCCCAATTTTTTTATGCTCCGTAGCGATCAATGGAGGAGGATTGAAAGGAGATGGACCATGTGACTTATTCAACCAATCAGAGCGTATATCGTTTGGTTATTATTTCACGCGTGAGTTCGGTAAATTTATCAATTTGCGGAAAATGTGGGCGTAAAATTATACAATTCATCTTTTGTTTAGAATCCTATGAAAGATTATAAAGTTCCTAGGAAATTAATGAAAAAGCGTTTCTTGTTATTTAACGGTGACAAATACAACGTTGAAAACGAACACGTTCCTGAAACCAGTTTGGATCCAGGTTGACCTAGTGGTCATGAGGGTCAGGCGGCAATCTGTGACTACTGGATCGAGGTCACCGGTAGAATCACGAATCTTCCTTGGGGAAGGCGCGTGGGCTACCGCCATATCAACCACAAAGAAAAAATTATAAAATATTTAGATAAGTTCATTCGTCATATAAAAAAGTATGGAACAGTCCATCACATTTGAAACTAATTACATTATGTTTACCGTTACTTACAACCAAATTGATAGATAACCCGGATTACTAACCGACGAATCATATCCAATAGTTGGGCGCGATATTCCGAATCCAGGAGTCGCCCACGTGACAGATGGCCGAGTCCCGACTCAGATAATTAACACGTTTCTTTTCCCGAGCGGCTTCGTAACAAAACTTTATTAATACCAGTGGGAGCTTAGGCTTTGAGAGTAACAAACTTTTCTAATGAAGTCGCCCCGCGGAATAACTATGGTGTACTTTTAATTTGTTTATTTTGTAAAGAAGAATTAAAACTTTGCCCTCTTTTTGTGATAGTAATCCCTTAGTGTTATCAGATACTTCGTTTTAGTTCGTGTTAACTTTTGTATTTGGTGTCGTTTCATACCGTGTAGAAAGCTTTATTATTTTTCATTCTTTTGAATGTAAAACTTAAAGCCGTTAGCTTCTTTTATTAGTGAAATAATGTGTCGTCGAAATATAATATAGGTATTCAGGCACTAGCTGTGCAATTTCGTCTATCCGTAATTATATACTATCATAAAGTATAAAAGGTAATAAACCGTAAAGGGTAGCAAAACAAACGATATCGTCCACCCATCGCAAAATAATCTGTAGATATACATCAAGATATCACGGTAATTTGTGTGAAATTCTGTGTAATATTCACGTCAGGCATTTCAGATGTCAAGCAAGCATAGTGGTGGTGTCAAAATCTGAGCAAATGTGTTTATGCAAATTATTATCTCCATTAACACCGCCTTCCCGAGCGATGTTGGCGCGTGTTTCAACAAATATGCGTTGTGGGTAAGTGCATGTCGAACCTTCCATTTCCACGTGGGGAACAGAAAGCTAATCTTTTCTAGTACGTTCATTGATTTGGTTTATGGTTTAAAAATTAATCAAATTTAAACTACTTAGGGTAACTAGACTGAGCAGGTTAAATCTATTGCACGCATCTGGAAAAGTGGGATCCACAAAGCCATTTGGATTCTCATAGATGGAGTTAAAATGTGGAGGTCGAAGAAAAAGTATCAGATTTGATATACTGAAGGCATTCAAAGAAGAATGACTAAGGTTAGTGATACCTACCAGGAAAAAGAGAAGGCTCAGCATAAAATTATGATATTTCTTAAAACAGCGGTGTGGTTCCCGGCACTAGCCGTGTGGTTCCCGGCACAGCCGTGTGGTTCCCGGCACCAAATGAAAAAAGAATAGGACCACTCCATCTCTCTCCCATGGATGTCGTAAAAGGCGACTAAGGGGTAGGCTTATACACTTGAGATTCTTCTTTTAGGCGATAGGCTAGCAACCTGTCACTATTTGAATCTCAATTCTATCTTAAAGCCAAATAGCTGAACATGGCCTATCACTCTTTTCAAGACTGTTTGCTCTGTCTACACCGCAAGGGTTATGGACATGATTATATGTATGTATGTATATGTTCTTAAAACGAAACAGATGTAATAGTCTTTCTGTAAATTTTAATATACTTGAACCTTTCCATACATATAATAAAACTGTAACTGAACTTTGTCTGTACATTGAAGATATTTAAGAAAAAAAATTATAAGTGGTCCTTTTAGGTTCAATAGAAGCCAAAACAATTTTATTTAGAAATTTTGTCTGTCTGTCCGTCTGTCTGTCTGTATGTTTGTACGCGCATCATGCAAAATCTACCGAATGGATCTGAACGAAATTCGGCACAGATATAGTTAGTAACCTGGATTTAGAATACAAGCTACTTTTTATCCTGAAATTTTATCCCAAGAGGATGAAATAGGGGGTGCAAGTTTGTATGGAACTTCGCCATTTTTGAATCGATATAAAAAGCTATTAATAATTAATTATTATATTTATCTATACTAATACTTATATTATAAAGCTGAAGAGTTTGTTTGTTTGAACGCGCTAATCCCAGGAACTACTGGTTCGAATTGAAAAATAATTTTTGGCGTTGAATAGACCATTAATCGAGGTAGGCTTTAGGCTATATAACATCTCGCTGCAACTTTAAGGAGCAAATAAACAATGGAAAATGTTAAATATACGTGGAAAATTATTCACCCTTGAGGGCTCCTATAATGCCCAAAATAACTATTCCACGCGGACGAAGTTGCAGACACAGCTAGTTGATAAATAAAATATGTGTGTAGACAGTAAATATGTATATCTATCTATACATACATACATACTTTAATATCTAGTTAACCTAAGGAAATGGACGGATACAGTAAATTTTATAATTAAAGAATACCTATATATAATGCATTTAAATAAATAAATCTTGTTACTCAAACCTCTAACATATTTAATATGAGTGGCATTTTCTCCTCAATATTTTGAAGTAATTGGCAGCACTGCACGAAACAGAGATACCTACTCAAGACATGCCTCGACACGGCTCAAGATTTCAGACATAGCGGAGCCAAGTGGGTTCACTCGGGTCCACAAATATGCGTACAATGTAAATTTGATGCTGGATGACGGTCACTTCACAAACTATCAGAAAGAGAGAAGTGAAACCAGTTTGATATTGACAGATAACGTGTGTGAGTTTGGTACGCGTATGGAAGGCTATTTCTAAACTTTTAACACGCTCACCGAACTCACACACGTTATCTATGGTGGGATATTTTTTTCTGTAGAAAGAAATATTACCTATAATAAACACCGATTACAAACATACTTATATAAATTGATTAAGCAGTCTTTTGGTAGATCTTTATTTGAATGTTCATCTTTAACATACAATGAATTATTTGATATAATTGTCTATTCATGGTAATTTTTATTTAAACGTTACGTTTTAAACTTTCTAGTGTTTTATTTTTGTACATTCAATATTTTGTGGCCGCGGTCAGCTCCACACCTCCGCCTATGTCAGCTATGCCATGAATCTCAGGCGAGATGTTTTGACAAATTGTTGCTACAATAGTGGTATTTGGTAAATCATTTTTATTTTCATGTGAGCCAAGCTATTTAATATAAAATAAAAAATTTCTACTTTGAATTTTGTTTCAAAGGACGTTTGTAGAAGTACAAAAAAATTAATTAAAATCCGTTTGTACTAACTTTACCGCAACATTCGTTGGCTGTTATACTATTTTATTTTTATTATTTGATTTAATAATTTTTCAGAAATTTATTTGCGGAACATTTCAAATAATACTAATGTAAAACATCGTAATGGGTACAAACCTATAATATTACTAGTTACTTACTAACTACAAACTAACTTCTTACTTTACTACAAAAGTATTCTTGAACTGCAGCTTTAAAAGAGTGCGTGCAAAAATGAATTTACTAAGTGAGAGCAATTCATTTTGATAGAACCAGTTTAGAAATAAGTACACACGGCCAGTTAGCGGCAGAATGGCTGGAGTTGGACAGTTCCCCACATTAGGAAGCTTTATGTCCTCCCGAATGGGCTACGTGACTTCAATGTCTCACTTACGTCTGTCACGTTCTTGTATCATCTTGATTTGTTGATACACACACACTATTTAACAGTGTAATCTAATATTATTCTATAGGTAGAGTTTGGAATAATATAATTTATATTTTTATGAGTGCAATAGTAGAGTATTGTTACAGATAAATTTAGGGTATTATAACTTAGCTGTAATCACCCTAGTCTACATGCCTCTGTTGCACCCGGCTGGCGAGGTAAAATGTTCATAACTATTTATAATATGCTATATATTGTAATCATCATTTTAATAGGAGCTGTAATCGAATCTGTTTTTTTATTTAATTTCACATAGTCTTCATTACAAGATGAGTAGAGACTATAGTACTCTAATAGTAGTAACTACTCTTGAAAGGATTAAGGTTATAGTTTTGAAAGTAGACTAATTTTGTGGAAGCAAAAATCTAACAGACTGTATAGTATTATAATTTTAACCCGCTTTTAAGTAAATCTGGGAATAACGTTTCAGTTTGTTTGATAGCCAGCTTCTCAGGAGGCTTCAAGGTGAAGCTTCGAGTGACCGTATGTCGTTATAGAGGTACGTGATGCTTTTCTTAAGCTCCCCATTGACTTCGACCTACGACCTATAAAAACACCCACGTGAAACCATTGCTGCACTTTCATTTATTAAACGTTAATAGAGGAAACTGAATAGAGTTTTGAATTTGATTCGCCTCTCTGTTCTGTTCGACAGATGACATTTTTTGCATTTAGGATTAAAAAATATTCTTACTTCACCAATTTAAACTCGGTTGAAGCTCAAGTAGCGAGTAAAACGTACATACAATTATGCCTTTATCAAACAAAGAAAACAGTTTCGAAAAGTTCTTGCATGGTATTAATGATAAGACACTGAGAAATATTAAAGTTTCTTAATTTCAATATTTATCAGTACCCTTTGTTATAAAAATTACGTAACAAAATTAATATAGTACTTAGCTAAACTATCTACTGATTCGATGCAACAACATGCTCAAAATGCAATTTTGTATAAGCTTACGCAAAATAAATTAATCATTAACGTTCAAACATGATGTTGCACCTAAATGACCGCGTATTATTTTGTCACAAAATTGGTGGTCCATATAATTTCTTGTTCAATAAGAATATCGTAAATAAATAACAAAATTTATTACTTTTCTATGAGTTATTTGAAAGCAATATTTATGTCATTTTGCTTTTTATTCTAGTTGTTAATAATATTTTTTTTACAATTAATGTAAAAATAACAGATAGCTTAGGAGCAATTAGCTGCGAATATTTTAGGGATTACACAAAGAGGAGACAAAGATAGTAGGTCCTACCTGTCAAACATAATCATTATCCTTCTGGCCTTAATCCCGGTTTTATCCTAGTCTTCACCTTCCTGGAGAGGAAGCCCGGATGCTTTGACTATGATAGTGAATTGTTTTTTTGTACGAAGCGGCTCCAGTGTAACCCCCGCAATCATTGAAGGAAACCTAATCTGTATTGGATCACCGTTACATATCTAGTTGCCTGAATTGGCAGATTTCTTTACGACATTTTCCCTCGCCGTAAGCCGTAATCGGTCAGTACTTATTTAAACCAATGTACATAAATAAATAATTTGTACTTACATGGCCGAGTTTGGACTTGATCCTGTGCCTTAATGCGCATCACGAATTTTACCCGGGTACCTTACTCTCTTTGAAAAGTTAGCAGGTTAGCAATCAAACTTATGTGCATACATGCCTTAAAACACGATATACAAAAAAATAGTAAGCAGAATTTGGCATGTAATGTAACAGATAACTAGATAACCGCAATCGACCGCAAATGGCAATATTGCAGCTGCTATAGTATGCAGGGGATCCGCCGGCCCATATTGATAAATCCTCACAATCTCTCGGCTTTGCCGGCGGATGCAAGACGCAGCTAGTATTACATTCTCTTTTGCGGGATTACCAATTGCAGATGCTGGAGAAAAGTTTGATGGACTCGATATTAGATATCAAAATCTCATATAGAGGCTAACAAACTTTGTTGTTGTGGCATTAAGCGTGTAGAAAAGTATCTACACTGGTGCAAGTGCATTATTAATAAAATATATATTTGTTTTAAAGCTGCTTACTACCTATTTTCTTAAATCAATGTATTTTAATTAATTAGAGACAATGAAAGTGTTAACCTTATTTACTTTAAATATCCATAACTCCAAAGCCTTATACTAAGGTGATTAAAAAAAGTTTTATGTTTTAGAAATTACTTAACTTCTTATATCTACGAGTATGTAGTTACAGAAAACGAGACTCTATACTCGTTTACTTAGCTAGATACAATGATTTCGTAAGTCGTGGTGCCTCGAGACCGGATTTTACGCGGAATTCACAATCGCCTACGAAAGCACACTGTCTTGAGCAATCCCTTTGTTTGTTCTATTCAAATCCAATGCTAATACGTTCACAGAATCAAAGCGGACGGCTGTTCTTTGCCTCGCAGAATACGAAAATGGGCTCCGGGTTAAAAATGGTGTCCAACATTTTGTGGATGTTTTATTTGCTTTATAAATAAAAAAGGACACATAACGATAATGAAAGAATCGACAGCAAGGGACAGAACACCACATTAGCAGTCGTTAATGACGGTTGGTGCCGAAAAGTTGGTAACTTGCGGAATCTATCGACGACCAAACCACTTCTTTATGAACGTCCATTATCATCGCTCCTGCGTTTTACGATAAAACGTGTTCGGCACACTTTTAACAGCTATTACTTCAAAAAGTTACATAAACTTTTTCAATAAAATCATATTCAATTTAACTCTGCAGAAATATGTCCCTTCTGATGTTAACTTTAATTTAATACGCATTTAAAATGTTGAAGTGAACGATATTCTAACTACTAAACCGTTCATAAAAAAAAATAAAACTGAGACCACTAACTTTTCACTTAACTTCTGAGGAGTGTTGGTTTCCTGTTTTTAAAAGTCCGTAGCTTTTTGCTTCAAAGAAAGAAAGCGCTTAGGGTTGTAAGTTCAAAACAGCTTTTAACACTCTAATGTAAAGTTTGTGCATTCTTTTCGCGGTGAATAGTTTTCTTAGTTTGGTATATTTTGTATTATGCAGAATTGTAGACCCATTTCAGTATTAACTGTTACACAAGGTTTCTTTAATTTTTTTATAACGTGATGTTTTCTGTATTTAAAGTCTTGTCACCTAACATGACTTTCACATTTAGGTTAAACCACAAAGAGTAAAATTAAAACTATTTATTTGCCCATAAATATAAATCTAGTAATATAATAATAACAAAGAATTGAAATCGCAAAGATGCTTAAAACATATCAAAGGCAATATAGGTAACTTATTAACTAGTTTCCTCTTCTTCACCTGTTCCATCCATCATGATTTCTAATATTTCTAATATAAAATTCCGTCACTCGATCTAACCATGTTTTTATTTTCAACATTCATAATTAACTCATCTTTTTTTAATATATCAAAATATTAATGCAGCTATATATAAAGCTTCATTTTTTTACATTTTTGGGTTAATAAATGTTTGAATTGCTCTAGTAATAATCTTTAAACCAGTCTTACGAAATTTAATTATTAAATCGACAGAGAATTATACAAATGAAGTTTTTTACAATAAGATTATCGTTCCACTTAACAAAAATAAGAACCTCCTTCAATTAGAAAAACTAAAGAATCTTCATTTCCAGCGCTCTTAAAAAAGAAGTGTGTAAAATGCATAAACGTGTTGAAGCTCGATTGGCCGGAGCAAGAAGGAAATCGCTCTTCGATGTTCTTTTAAATTTTATTACGTTTTTCTTACAGTTTAGAACTAAGCGTAGAATTAAAGTTTGGACTGAATAAAATGTCTAATAATTTATCGTTGGTCGAAGTGTGTACTGATGGAGCCATTTGATAATAAACTGTCTACAAATATTTAAATAAAATAAAATTTTGGTCTATAAGAGCAATGAGTACTGGGGACTAAACTGGAGGCTATTTATTAAAACTGGTCAAGTGCGAGTTGAACTCGCGCATGAAGGATTCCGTATCATCATCACGTTTGTTATTAAAATTTTAAGCATCTTCGTATTAAAAAAAATACGAAAAAAAATCAAATCACGGTTTATGAGATACAGCAGAGGCTTAGAATAGGGTCCGGTTTTTACCATTAAGGTACGGGACCCATAAAAACACAATGTTTAATGTTATACTAACCTTTAACTAAGAACACTTAGTTGATGAGCCTAGAGTCTATAGTTTCTCAATTTGAGACCCTTTTCACGCCAACGGACGATTTTGAACATAACAACTCATTCTTATAAAAATTTTAAATCCAGATTTTCCATTGGAATTATGTAATCATTGCGCAGAACACCATCACAGGAGCTTTGAATAAGCAAAGCAACTTTAAATTAAAACCCAACAAAAACCCCAATCCCTTTTTGTAACCGATCAATTGAATGTTTCCGGCTCTTTACATTATTGATTTTTCATGTCCTTTGATCTATTCTAATTTCTCAGAGAGCTGTTCTCATACACTGATGTTTTATTGTCCAAACATTTAGGTATTTCATTAAAATTATTCTACGTCCAAAAATCGAGTACTTACAGTTCATTTCTTTATCCATTTTTTAAATAATTTTCAACATAAACCTTTATAAGAATTGCTCGCTGTTAGTTCTGAAGCAATATCCATGCGAAGTCAGCTTTTCACACCATCAGCTTTGTGCGTTGTCATCAGTCAGTGACGCAAGATTTTTATTTAGGAACTCAAATATCAATTGAATGAAGATTGTAGAAAAATATATATACATCAACACATTTTGCAAAATATCTTATATTTATTTTTCCAAATTCGACAAAAATTCTATCAGTTAAACATTACTGAGTAAAATTATCCCAACAATAAGTTCCGATACAGCAAAACCAGACGACTACGTAGGCACACGTAGTCGTATAATACTCGCTACACGGATTTGCCGACGCTGCGTGCCGGATGAGAGAAATCCGCCGTTAATTACCCATTCGTGTGTAATCTTTTAATTAACTAAGTGTAAACTTGTTCGCGTCGCTGACGGCACTTCCTTTATCCTCCACATTGTCTTTGGTCCGTAACTTATTCACTAACGAAATATGTTATTACGCTTTGATTCTTGCCTCTGTTCGCTTAGTTATAAGTCACCTGTTTCTGAGATAAACATAACCGTTTCCTATTCACATATGGTGGAAAATGGGATCTTATAATTATTCATAGATACAGGTTTTTGGAAACGTCGATTCATGATTATATTTAAACCACTTGAGGTATATATATATATATATATCCACTTTTGGTCACACATAGACAGCGGTAACCGCGATCCATGTTGTAGGTTTTTTATGTCTATTTGTTTCCTCGATAATTAAAAATGTACAACCATTCCAATCCATCATTTAATTAAATTATTAATAGGCATTAAGTAAAATCATTCGTAGTTCGTCCAATCCGTTAGGCTCCGAAAATTAATAATGTTTTCTTGATTTCTGTTTGTGGGACCGTCTCTTTCAGTAGTGAATGCGATTAGTCGCTTGATTGGCTGTCCTCAGTATAATGCTTTAGACCTCGTACAAAGAGAATTCGCATGTCACGGCACCGTCAGATGCATCCAATAGATTCATGCGATAGGCTTTGCTCATTGTCTGCCATGTAAGTGCATATAGTTAACATGGGATTACCCATTACAAGCCCGTGTAAGCGTTTATGGCTTTGTTTGCATAATGTGCTGTGAAACTTTTGGTAATTACTTTCAAAATTTAAATGAAGGATAGCAAAATGTGTAATTATTTGTTAGCATAATGTAGCACAACAGAATCGATTTTTTTATGTCTTTAATTATTAGCAAAAAATTTGATAAGTTATATTAAATACAAAAGTTGAGAATTCTGTGTCAAAAATAAACCATCAGTAGGGATTTTATATTGTTTTTCTCTAGCGGTTCCAATTTTCTCTCAAGGGGTCGACTCAACGAATATAAATGAATCTTATATTTATGATACTTTTTTTCGTTGCTACTGTTCTTGGTAGCATTTTATTGCTCGTGAAAGGGTACGAATTGTTTTGCTGACAGATTTACGAGAAAAGATTTGGCGTTTATTTTATCTTTGAATGTTGGAAAGGCAACTTTGATTGTGAAAGATGAATACTGATGAATGGTGACTTTGTGTGATCCCAATATTTAGCAAATCGAATTTAATAATAGCTTCGATTCATAAAATTTATAGGTACTTCGAAAGATTTTTATTTGCATTTGCTCTCTTTCATGGCGTGTTCCCGATTGCACTCTCCGCATCCGCTTTGCTTTCATCATCAGCTTGTATATCATCTTCCCAGACTTATAGCTAAGATTTTTCATAATGCTATACAAAATAAAATATTTATCTATTTAGTGAATAGACTGTGTCTTGAAATACGTATGTACCTATACACCAAACAAATCGGAATTACGTTATTCTAAATTGTATTCGTATAGGTTTTTAATATTGACGCATTCTAAGTTGAACAAATGATGGGTCGTTATTAATTCGTCGCAGCGTTGGAGCTCCGCCGAGAGGCTGGAGGCTGCTAACTCGATAACAAGACACAACAGCTTTCCTAATTGCAATTTATTGCAGGTGCTACAAACAAGACGGTCTCACTCAACGCGCACGTATTTTAAATTAATTTGCCAATTTCGACAAGCAATTAGATCTTCCACAGTAAATGCTTTTGACAACTGTCTCTGCATTTAAGATTAAGGTTTTTAATGTGAGATTTTAAACGCTCACATAAAATGGACGAAATGACGAACTATGGATAATCTGTAGTGATTTAAATCTCAGAATTAACTAACAACGACTATATCTTGGAAAATTCGCGGCATTTTTTTACATAAAAATTACCATTACACAACCATTTCATATAATTATCGGTTTTTAACTAATCTTCCTCTGCTCAGCAAAAGCTTCTTTTATCAATGAAGGTAACAAATAAAACAATCAAATTAATATTTCTTACGATATAGAATAAATTTAAGAAATATAGAGGCAGAGAGATATCGCTGATTATTTTCCTCTGGTCTCTTTGTGTAGGTGGAGATATCCATTGCTCAATTTATATTGAGAGAGCAATTAATTTAATTTAACAATAGAAAAGTTTTCCGTGTTGAGGCATTGTGTTCCGCTTAGCCGTTTGCTTTCTTAGCTTTTCAACGGGTCTCATTATTAGCCCGCTCTATAGCGGAGCAAATAGTCTTGTTTAACATTATTTTAGAATTAAATAAAAAAAAATTGTATGTCAACGTAAATATGACTATATCTTATTAATTAAAATAAACGTATGTACATATATTTTCTTTTTAAATAGGTACATAATGTTTTATTTTCTGTCATTAAAAAGTAGCTAAATACTAAGAAAGTAACAAGTTATTTTCCCTTATTATCAAAATGCCGATCTAATCCTGTAATAATATTATATTACAGTTCAAACTGAGTATCTATATCACGTTCGAATAAAACTAAACAGAAGTTTGATTGTATTACACAATACGATAAAATGCTATCAAAATACAGGTACAATACGGCAAGGGGATTAATTTGTTGACAGCAAATTGGATCCTAATGAAGCAAAGGCTCTTTAGGTAAACAAGACGATCGTCTTGCTTCTGTTTACATGATCCAACGGTTCGTTAGCTTTGTTCAAATCCAATCGGTCTCGGAACACAACTTGTAGTTCATCGTTTAACTGAACAGCGCGAATGGTCTATGGATTGACAATCTATTCGGCTGAATTGAACTGTTCTATTGGAGTGGTACAGCTCTTAATGTTATGTATAGATACTACAGGTAAACATTATATCTATGATACGTGATTGTAAAACGTGTTTGATAAAGACATTTTTACTACAACTTATTTCACTTTAAAGACTTTTATATTAAAAAAAAAAATTCTTTGAAATTAAATATTTAAATTTCATAAGTACTTTAAAATTTCTAAACAAAATTTATTTGAAAAGTTTCAAAGTTACAAGTAGCAATAACTGAGAACTAATTTCAAAATGACCAGAAAAATTATTATCTTATTTCAAAACAATATCTCATTTATTCATGTCAAATCAATAAAACAAAGGTTAACGTTAAAACTAACGTTCTTGAAAATATAAATAAAATAAAATATAAATATAAATAAATATATACGGGACAGATTACACTGATTGAGTTAGCCTCGAAGTAAGTTCGAAACTTGTGTTACGAGATACTAACTCAACGATACTATATTTTATAATATAATACTTATATAGATACACATCCAAGACCCAGGACAATCAGAAAAAGTTCTTTTCTCATCATGCCCTGGCCGGGATTCGAACCCGGGACCTCCGGTGTCACAGACAAGCGTACTACCGCTGAGCCACAGAGGCCGTCAAAAAAATAGATAGCTATTTATTGTAACTTCTTAATTACAGCAATCCAAAGTATGGCTCATCTTTTTCTATACGACGGTAATCCCGATTCCTCACCTTACCTACTGGAGAGGAGTCCGGGGTGCGCGTTTTGATCATGATCTTGGATAAGTCAAATTTTTCCTCGCAACGACTGCCTCCGCAATCTTCGCCGGGAAACCTAACTCATATTAGATCATGATAAAAGCCGCACTAGTTAAATATGCCTCTTGCTCTAGTCGCCTTTTACAACATACATAGGAAAGAGATGGAAAGTTCTATTCTAAAGGGCCGACAACCACACTAATCAATAGTATGGCTCATAATTAATAGAAATTTGATTGCTATACGCAAATTAGACTTCTATTGACGTTGGTAGCGACTCGAATTGGCATCGCTTGTCGCATAAGCACATTTGCATATAAATCAGGATGCCTGTAAATTATACCTACGTGATTTCTGAATAGAGTGATTACACTTAATTTGCTCCGGCACAGTGTTTACATGACAGATGTGTGGCCCAGAATGCGGCTAAGTGGTAGATTTAGTGTAAGGAAAGTGTTCAAATTGTTTTACTTTATCTTCTTACTTTTTCTGGACAAGACTTGTTTATAGTAAGATTAGCGACCCGCCCCGACTTCGCACGGGTGCAAAATTATAAATGTTATTATACATAAAAACCTTCCTCTTGAATCACCTCTACCTGTTACAAAAAACCGCATCAAAATCCGTTGCGTAATTTTTAATATTTAAGCATACAGACAAACAGACTAAAATAGCGACTTTGTTTTATACTGTGTAGTGATAACGTTATCGTATTTATAAATTTGAACTCGTAAAATACAATTCTAATTTAAAAAAAAATAAGCCAGCCAGCTGAATGTGGCATTCGAGCCTTTAAAGACTGCTGGCTCTATCTTCCCTTAGAGAATAAAGATGATGTTTGTATGTACACTATATTTTTAACAACATTAGTTTTATATTCAGTAATTGTGTTATATTGTAGACTTAAGTTAAAGCAACTTTTCAGCGCCCGCTGCAAAGCGATTGCTGCATTGTGTTTGTTGAATGTTCGTGTAAATTTAAGCACACACGCTACTATCTGAAAGCTCGTAAAATATTTTGCGATTTTTTAAATGCGTGATTATGAATAACGTCGAATCGCTTGAAACGGCTTTGTAGTGTGATGGTTATTTGGCCAGGATTTTTCGTAGCAGAGGCCAAGTTCACTTAGGACTTACTTCAAGCTAACTAAATCAACATGTTTTTGCCATGTTAATCAAATTGCACATGTAACACACATTTACAACGATGAGTTACTCAGTTATAGGTTTAATACAACTATGTTTTAGATCGCTCTCGCTACTTTTGCGAAAAGTCGCCGATCGTTAATAAAGTAAAAGTAGCTAGTCTATCTAGCCCTAACATAAACGATGACTACAACTCTCCATTATATTTGTTTGCTTTCTTATTTTGCTTTGATTTGTTGTAGCTAACAAAGCGTGCGCCTTCTGAGTCAAGATCGTGTTCAACTTGACTTGAATATTTATTTTAGCATTTCTTGTTAATTGAGATATTTTACTTTTCCATTAAGTTTCTACAAGCTGATTTTGATAAATAAAACAAGTTCATGTAGTAGTTTTATGTGTACCCAAACAGGAGATTTCGTCTTCTTGGCGTGTCGATAATCCTTCGTCAACGATAGTCAAATTTTCCCCCTATAATATTCTACCATTTTTACAGCCTTACCGGTGACTATAAAGGGTAGGACAACAGGTGCTCCATTGTTTGAGAGAGTAGCCGGTGATCTGAAGTAAAAAAGTGGAAAGATATGACCTTTTGTATGTATGTATATATTTTCGTAAACGAGGCTTGATTTTGTTAGTATGTTTGTACTTATAGGAATTTTATCAAAATTTCACAATTAATACGAGTATATAAGAAAATTTGGTTTATTCATCTGTATCTGTATGATCGGTGTAAAATTGAGTGACCGAATATGAAACATCGAAATAAAGAAATGTTGTGCTGTGAAAGAAGATGTACTAAAAGGAATAGAAAAGGGTTTAAGTTAAGATGGTTTAGTCATGTGAAGAGGATGAATGAAAGCAGGTTGACTAAGCAAATATACAAGGAGAGTGTGGAGGGAAAGGTAGGAGTGGGAAGGCCTAGACGAATGTATCTTGATCAAATTAAGGATGACCTAACAAAGAGTCAGATCAAGAGTACACGAAACTAATTTCTCATCCTAATTTACAACTTAATAGTTCCTTTTTTTAGAATATAATTTTTATAACTTTTTAGATACAGATTATTAATATTTTCATTATAAGTAGATCATACTAACCATTACATTACAAGAGGGGAGCATGTAATTTTTTGAGATAGTGACGAAGACCGCTTTAAATCCCACCAAGTTATTGCGTAGCGGGACTTACAAATGTCGGTTTTAAAATCATGTCCCCGTTAAAACTTTCTTCATGAATAATTTACGAATTTTCTCCCAGATATGGTCTTGCTGCTGAAGATAAGAATTAAATTAAGCTAAATTATATTTTTATTACAACATTTAAATTAAAATATAAAGAAAATATGTTTAATTGATTATAATTTAAAATAAGTAGTATTTTGAGTAGAGACATTCTATTGTAAATCCTATTTCAGCATACATTTTATTATTAAACCGCTAAGAAAAATATATGCCGTCGCCCAAATAGGAACTTATATTAAGACAATATTGAAATATATATTTAATGGTAGCTTTCAGGCTGGACTGGTAGCGAAGAAATAACATAACGTGTGCCAGGTTCCCGTGCAGGTAGTAAAAGTCAATCAAGGGAAAGGGTAAGAATAAACTTGATATTCTTAAAGGCGATTCCATAATTCTCTATGGCATTTTTCTATCGGAATCCTAAGTTTAAGGTCCATAGGATCGTCACCCTGTGTATAATTTAGCTATATCTTATGGTTATTCCATAACTTAAATCAATTTTCATTTAGAATATCAAAGTAGCAGAGCGGCTCTTCGGCCCCGTACTTATCAAAGATTTATAATAAGGGGCATGCAGATAATAATTTGAGTTCAAACCTTTGGGAGTGGCAGGTGAAGAGGTCTTCCGTAATTTTCTCAAGTACACCCTCTAAATGGAATAAGTGCTCTTATATTTCTCATTTACAATGTTATTCCCTAAATATTCAAGTAAGTTTTTTTATTAATACGGATTGAGAAGCAGCAGCAAAACGGATAAACTAACTTTGATGTAGATTTCACAATTTTTTAATCGCTCACCCAAAGGTGGCTGGATGAAGGTAAAAGGAAAAAAACTCAATAACAAAAAAAATCTTTGGATCTATTTTAATAGTGTACACCAATCGTCCCCATACCGCTTTCATTGGTAAATAAAAACAGTGATAGATTCAAGTGGCGCCCTCCAGATTTTGACGATGCTCATCACGACGCGTGAAGTGCCTCCCTCAGAAAATAAAGACGGATTTACGAGTGCAAAAATATCTTTAGCTATTTTCTTTTGATTAGAAAAATTTATGGTTTTGACATTGGATAGTCCATGCGTGTTATTTTTGTACATCGCAAAGTTTATTTATTAATTAGAAAGGAGTGTTATAATGTGCTTATTGTTAAACTTAAGCTTTCCTTAATTGCTATTTCTACGTGTTTTTGATACAGCAAGATAAATGAAGTAACTTAATTCCTTGACAAGAATTTTAAAGTCAATAAAATACGCAACTAAAAAATTTATATATTCCTCAAAATTTCGTTTCAATCCCACGAACATTCTGAATACACACAATTTTCAGTACACTACAATTTTGCAAGCAACATTGTTAATTAAAGACAAAGGTGTACTAATGAGAGTGGCAGTAAGACAGGAATGTTGATTAGCTGCTAAAAATACTCGGTATGACGAGCAATGCAGACCGCAGTCTGTGGAACTCGTACTTCGTTAGTATTTATTGTACGCCTCGGAGTCAAGTGGGGTAAGTCTGCTTTTTGTTGGACAACTTTTAAGATGGGAAAATGAATGAATCATAACACATTAATTTAATAAAATAATACAGACATTTGTGTACCTACGAATATACAATAAGCATGAATATATCGTTCCTGTGAATATTTTGGAAAAGGAATAAATATATACATACATATATTTGACAAACCCTTTTATAGAAAATAGCAAAAGAAAGGGCAAATTATCACCAACTTATACATTTTTATTTAATCCAGTAACTTGCAAAGTACATTTTGACTAAATACAGGGTGACTTTTAATTCAACTGCACAAATTTAACTGTTAAGTGTACTCATCTTAAGGATACTTAAAAACGTTAAAAGAAAAATATCGGTTCATATTTCAGGAAGTACGAAAAAAAAGAAAAGTATCAAAATCCACCATCCTAAATACGTCATATCACCCCAGCAATACATTCAGCTAAGCGATCTCGACAACCCTGTACTTTACTTGATCTTGATACTAGAAAAATAATTTATTTTTCAGACATTTATTTACATGTTTAGTGTTTAGTTTTAATTTCTTTTTGTAGTATTGGTCTTTAATAAAGCGTGTGACGTTTTTAAATGTGTAAAATTATGACGTTTAATTTAAATAAAAATAGGCTTAAACAGCTCAGAAGCACGGGTATAGTCTATGTTTAAAAGGATGCAGTTGTTTTAAATGTCACCCTATATAACGCGATTTTTAATTATTACTAACAGTTAAGTTTAATAATAGGACCTTATTGTTCCTTCTCGATTTTAGAACGATTTCATATATTACTGATACCATCTATTCAGATATAAGTCGAACTTGTGGATTTATATTTAACAATCAATTTAGTAGCAATGAATCTCATAAGTTGTATGTGGCGCATGCAGCTGCCAAAATGGCTAATGACCGCGAGTACAGCGGCGGCCGCGCGGGATCGAGCCAAAAACCAATTTGCAACACACTAATAATGTTGTTTGGCTATTCCATTAAATCCCACCACGGGTATAAAATACATTTTATAATAAACGTCATTGACACTTTAATTTGTGTGCTGATTAATTTGAATATTTCTTAATAACTCGTAGTTTGACTTATTATGATTTGTTTTTAATTGCTTATGTACCTTTTGTAGACTGAGCGACTTTTGGTTACAAGATCGTTTTGCTGGATGACCTAATGAATAATTTGACATTATTTTCAAGCAGCCCATTTTACATATAGTTTAAATTATAGCACCTACTGAAGTAACTATATAAAAATAATATTCACTGGCCGTATCTTAGGAACTTCCACTTTAAGTGCGAAATTTTCAATCGTCCCTAATTAAATCGTTTTTTGAGTAGATCGGAACAAAAACTTCCCAGCCCTCGAAAACGATAGAAATACACCTGGACTTTTGAACGCATATAAAAGTTTTCCAATTTACAGGGGCTGATTGGAAAATTTTCACCAGTTTGGGTGTTAATCGAACCCCGACTTTCTACAGGTTTAAGAATCACATTTAATGTGATACCTACTCGTATTCTTAGATTTACACTTATTAAACTTAGTACTTTACTTTAGAACTATTTGTTCTCTGTCGGTATATTTATTTTCTTTTATTACCAATGAACAGATTTCCAAAAAAAAAAATTGCGTTTGGTTGTGCGTTTAATTCAAAATACTTAAATCTGGATTAAGAAATGATCACCGAACAATTTTTCGTAATAAACATAAAAAATCCATGCCCAGTAATCTCACGTCCTCTGTAAGTAATATAGAAATAATATCTTCATTACTCTATTTAGCTGTCAAGTGTAATACCTTTGCAATTAGTTGACAATGCCCGGTGTTTCAGTAGGCAGGTTAAGCTGAGTCTTAGATGCAGCTGCTCCATTGCTAACATGGGAATGACATGGTTAACTTCATTAATGTAAAAAATGTTTATAAAACTGCAATGGTTTGCATAGTAAAAGCTGTGGACTATCGTCATCCAAAATTACAAACTAAAACAAAAGATATGACGTAGGAAATGCCGATGTGAGAGGCATACAAGGTAGAGAAGCATTTGTTATACATAAAGATATACAATTATCTGAAAGGACGATAGACTAAATCTAAACCAGCTTTTGCTTTACATTGACAAACTAAATAGTTATAATAAACTTTAAATATATGTACTTAGGTGCGTACCTACATTATCAAAGCCTTTGTAAATGACTTTCAACATACAATTTACGCAAAACTACTTAATAAGCATTGCAATAGTTAAATCCACATCAAAGCCCAAAATTGGTTTCTCAGAAGCTCTCACATTAAATTCTGACTCACGTAACTGAACAAATAACCTCATACAGAACAATATTCCGAATTTCCGATTTATTGAAATTATACCAAACTCCAGCGTATGAACCTTAGCACTCGACAACAATGTACTTCTACTTGACGATAGTAATACTAAATAAGGGACACAACTTCAAAGTTATTATGACATTCCGAGGAGCAAAATAGGAAATCCCGGAAATCATTTTACGGACGAACAGAATAGATATAGAAACGTGGTAAATTAAATAATATTATAAAAATCTGCTGAACAATCACAAATCTTTAGTTAAAAGTTTCCTCATGAATATTTCTACTGAGTTATGAGCCCGAAGAGGAAGATAATAAAATTCGGTATAATTTAATTTTTATTGTAGCCCATGAAGGAACAAAAGGGGCTTGATTTGAATAATAATTAGGTTTTTTGCTTCCAGCCAGTAGGCAAAACTAATGCATTAAATAATAAATGACTGAAATTTGGGATTTTTGGGATTTTCATCTTTTCGGATTCGGATTTTCGGATTTATATAAATTTCTACGAGTATAATAAGTACTTGTGTGGCTGTCGCAGAATATGGTTGATGCTACTTGGATTTTGTTTATTTTTTGTGAAAGCTCTTAAAAATAGTAGTATAAGTGTTGTTCCCAGCACCAATACAAAAAAGAATTGAACCACTCCATTTCTTTCCCATGGATGTCGTAAAAGGCGACTCAGGGATAGGCTAACAAACTTGGGGTTCTTTTTTAGGCGATGGGCTAGCAAGCTGTCACTATTTAAATCTCAATTCTATCATTAAGCCAAATAGCTGAACGTGGCCATTCAGTCTCTTCAAGACTGTTGGCTTTGTCTGCCCCGCAAGGGATATAGACGTGATTATATGTATGTAAATAATGACAATGTCATTAAGTATTTCATATGTAAGATGTTTGAAGTAATTAATCTTTTTTTCTTTGTTTATTCCAGATAAAGAGGCTGGACCATTAAGCGACTTACTACGGCAGCGGTTAACTAAAGATTATTCTTAGAAAACTGGTGATGGCAACCTAAGTTCTTAACAAAATACGATTACTAAAAGGAGATTTTCTAAAATCCGTCCGCGTGCAGGATACAGTAAAGAATTTACAAATATTACTGATAAATAATACAAACGTATCGAAGTAATCTATTGGAGTTATTGAAGCATTTAATAACCAAGGCTAATCCCGGCGGATATGACCGACGTAGAAGACGTCGTCATACAAACTTATCAGTATTTTTAATAATATTTAATTTACTTCTGCCATCTTGTTGTCGGCATTTTAGAATAGGAAGTTTCACACCTTTTGACTTTGTATAGGCATGCACAAAGAGAGATTTTGCTGGACTTTTCGTTCCACACAGGCATAGTTGCGGGCGTAATCTAGTCTAAAATAAAAATGTAGGAAAAGTAAGCGTTTGACGTCAATTATTGTAAATTACATAGCTGTTGTGATGTGAAAGAAGATGTAGTTACAGGAATAGAAAAGGGTATGTTAAGATGGTTCGGTCATGTGGAGAGGATGAATGAAAGCAGGTTGACTAAGCAGATATACAAGGAGAGTGTGGAGGGAAAGGTCGGAGTGGGAAGACCTAGACGAACGTATCTTGATCAAATTAAGGACGTCCTGGTAAAGGGTCAGGTCAAAAGTACCCGAAACCGCCGAGCTTGTATGAAGAGAGTTATGAATGTGGACGAAGCGAAAGAAGTATGCAGAGATCGTGGCAAGTGGAAAGAGGTAGTCTCTGCCTACCCCTCCGGGAAAGAGGCGTGATTTTATGTATGTATGTATGTATGTACATAGCTGTTGCGCCACGCCTCATGCCCGTGCGTTTTTCGCATGATTGTCGAAATTAATCGCCCACTGGCAGCCGTGATGGATGACACAAGAAACGAATTCAAGTTACGTACAAATTGCAAGCATAAATTACGCTTTAATAATTCGTGTACGGCCCGCTCTCTCAATCACTGGTACGACCAGGTGTTGCCAACATAAATCAGCTCTAGTTAAAAATTACAAGGGTTCTCATTACTCCTAACACGGCAAATTTTTTGTCATGAAAACTTTAAGTACTATCAAGTTCCTTCAGCTTATTTCAAAGTTTTGTGGATCTCTAATTATTTATTGATCGAAAAATTAATAAACCATAAAATTATTTAAATCCAGTATTTTTATTACAAACTGACCTTCCTTCATACTTTAAATTTACTTTAAAGCAATACATAATGTGATATTTCTATGGAAATGCAGTTATTTGTGTATCGGTTATTTCTATTACTTGTTGTCCTTACAATGCGCCCTTCCTAACTCTGACGTACGTGTGACGTACGTATTGTTAACTCAAGTGCACGACAATCCATCAACAAATATGACTTACTTTACATAACACACACATACAAAAGACAAAATCTGAAAAATTAAAATGAAATTTAGAGATAGTAATAGTACCCAACCACCTATCGCCCTATGAACAATTCTAAGTTTTTAACGTTACCCTTGATTGAATTATTTCCAATTCGGGAAGAGAAACAGCAAGCACACACTGTTTTGTGTTCACTAAAATACCAGCATTATACTGTTATTGAACCCTTACTTTTCAATATAATTTTAAAAAATGTTACCAATATCAGTGCATTCAACTTTTAATAAAGACAATTTTCATAAAAAAGAGTCGTGTAACGATGACAGCGGCAAAAATATCGCATGGCTGAAACATCCGAGTGAAAGAGATGCACCAGTGAAAATTAAGCGACAAAGAATTCACTGCAAGATAAAATAAAAATGTGTAGCACAGTGAAATTTTAATGTCGGGTATACTAGAATATATTCTTGTATAATTACAGAACTGATATCACTATTTCGTCCTCTCAGACCTCACTCGCTGCCTGTGACCCATTTGCAACTCTCAGAGTATCAAAAGGGACGGAATTGACAAAATATCATGCTATTTATTTAAATACTAGCTGATCCATGGCTTTGCATGTTTAGCAATTATTGGAGATAAAAACAATCTTTATATATTAAAAGAATATATTAAAAGACCGGAAGAGTTAACTTAAACCCTATATTTTAAAGAAATAAAAGAAAGAAATAACAACAAATGTATGTTTTTAACGACAGTAAATATTTTCTACGAGTTTCTGTTACATTTCAGTGACTAGCAAATAGCATAGCATCTTTTTATTCACGTATAACAATGCCGATAAATAGCCGCTGAAATGCTAAATTGATAATTATGTTCACAAATCAAAACTGTCCCGAAACACCCACGAAACGAAAATAAAGAAATTTTTAATTTAGTGGAAAAAGCAACGAACCGTCTCCTTTTTTATAGCTGGCCAATTGAAACGTTTCCAGCTCTCTGAATAATTCATCTTTCGTTTGAACAAAGACGAAGTGGGCCGCGCGGCGATTCTTTGATCTTTTGTAATTGGAATCGATGCTCATATTAAAAAGAGAAATTCTTTAGAGCAACCGATGAAATGCATCGAAGCCATTTTCTCGAAGGCGATTAAAGGAGGCAGTGATTTCCTGCCTCTAAGGAAATGTCCGCGCGTCTCGTCCCCGCCACCTTTATGTTTAGGCACAGTCAACAAAAGCTACTCTTTGTCTTTACATTTTCGATTTTATTTTTGTCGCTTTGATATTGATCATTATCTTTTTTTTTTTGTTTTAATTATTGTTTCTTATTTCTGGCGCTTAGTATCATTGTTGTGCACCAATAATAAATTTCTATAATGTTTAAAAAAAATTAAGAACGTTTATTGTTGAGTCACAAATAAGGCGCAATCAGTACTCGTAATACATTAAAAGTTTTTCGTTAGTCAAACATCATTATTCAACTCAAGCTTTTGTGTATATCCAAAATTTTGTGGCGTGTTACCTGGCATTAAGTCTAGACTGTATGCATAGCTATCTCCTAAGTATCCAAGCCAGTGTTATTATGTTTGCCAAAATATACAAACATATACATATTTTGGAGTCTCATGTCCGAACTGTTTGCTCTCACTCTGCCTTTAGTCCTCATCTTCAATGTATCTTAAAAATGTTCCACATTGGGTATTATTATTATTTTACCCAACTTTATTTGAAGTTGAATTTATTTACTGGCTTACCAAAACTTCGGTCTCGTAAAAATTTTCTGAAAAAATTACTTGTAGTAATAGAAAGAAAGATAATAAATTGTGGATATGTATAATAATTATAATTTTTATTGTAACAGCATATTTGTGACTGGTAAAGAGCAAGTAGAACTTACAATCTATTGGCCCCAAATGTACATTTACATACATTTTGTGATGTCATATTTTTTTAAGCAAATAAGTAAAAAATAAATAAATAAGGGACAAATTATACTTATTGAGTTAGCCTTGAAGTAAGTTCGAGACTTGCGTAACGAGATACTAACTCAACGATACTATATTTTATAATAAATACGTACCTATATAGATCCAAGACCAGGCCAATCAGAAAATGTTCTTTTCTCATCATGCCTTGGCCAGGATTCGAACCCGGGACCTTAGGTGCCACAGACAAGCGTACTACCGCTGCGCCAAATAGGCCGTCAATAAAATCTTCGCCATTATTTTAATATATTGAATGTGTTTTATCGTTCCTCGTTAATACAGTGAAGTTTATTTCATTAATTTCATGTGTCCAGCAATACCGAGAATAGTGTCTATCGAAATTACTTCGACAACTCTATCAATAAAGTCGCAAACTTGTGCAATAACATCAGCAATCGATTACATAATAGAACGAAGATTTCCTTTTGCCGTCCCCGACTTGTTTTGCTGTCTTTAGCCAAACTAACAATATTTTATATAATGAATCGATAAATTTTTTGTACTTTTACTGTTACAAAATTTATACTTAATTTATTGTTACAGAGCAAATAGCTTTTATTTATTTATTTGCGATAGTTTTTAATGATAGAATGGAGATTCAGAGATACTAGTTGCCGGCCCAAAAAGAACTATTTGTTTAGAAGGCTTTCTCAGACTGGTAAAGAAGCAATTTTTTTGTTTTTAAATTCGTTATTGTATATGATGGAATTGTAGAAAACATAGTGCCCAACTAAAATGTTTTACATTTATTTTTACTATACGATTTAATTAAAACAAAATTTCGTCAGCCAGTTTCAGCAATAAATAAATCGTTTTCTCACTAACAAGTTAAAACTTAAATTCACAAGTCCACTGTATAAATCCAACTCATTTCAACTTCACGACGATAGTCTGAAGAAGTTCAAAATTTAATCCTAGCATGGGTAAGAGACCAGAAAAGTTAACCGCCCAAAAGTTGAACGTTCATATACAAATGTCTATATACAAACTACTTTAAGAGGGATTGCACTTGTATATTTATTATATAGCTTTCCAATAATTTTGGAGGAAGACTTTTGATAGATTATTTCACCTACACTTTTTTTATAATCACTGTTTTGTATTTAACGTTGGCAATTGAAATTTGAATTTGTGTGTCATAAAAAAATTTAAGACCTTCAAATTGACAATTTTGAAAATATGTAATTTTTTACGTTTACCCTTTTCTAGGTTTTCCTAGCGCAACCAGTCTATCTAATCTACAAAATATATTAAATCCAAACTATTTGAGATGTATTCAACTAAAATTCTAAGCCATAATTCAAATGATATAATTCTTCTTATTCGAGCTTAAGACAAAATAGTGTGACAGCAGAGTAACCAGTTCATCACCCTACTCGATGTCGTACTTTCAATTCATGTCACAACTTCGACATCCTTGCAGTGCAAAACGTATCGTCGCGACAACAGGAAAGTCGCGGGAAATTCTGTGTGTAGAAAAGATCGCAAAATACTACAACTGAGTAGTAAGAAACCTTATGCTTCTTTGTAGATATCTTTAAGTTTTTGCTAGGTAAATTTATAAAGGCATTCTTATGACTCATGCGTATTAGTATTTTGCAAAATTTAATAAGCATTTATTACCCTCTACTTAAAATCTATATCCCTAATAAAATTATAAATACGAAATTAACTCCGCCTTTCTGTTACGCTTTCACGCCTAAACTACTGAACCGATTTTAATGAAATTAGTACAGAAATAGAACTGACCCTAAGGAAGAATATCGATATTTATTGCGAAAAAAGAATTCAAGCAAACGAAGTCGCGGTCAAAAGCAAGAAATGCACAATGTTTATAATAACTGCAACATCAATGCATGATTCTAAATTTTGAATATAAATTAAAATTGTTAAGAAACGATAATATCTTGTTACCTACACCGTACAAAAGTTTATTTTTGACGCTTGCCTACATGTATCGGAAATAAATTTTCCCGCTTCGTAAATCGCAAGGCAAAGTTTGTCGCAGCGACGTCGTCGCGACTAAAGGATTAGTGAGCGCGAAGACGTGTTCGACAATATCGTCACCTCTGACTTTATACTGGCACATTTAACAGATACATCGGAAGTCTTTCAATGGACGTTAGCACGTGTTACTAAACAATTTACCTATCTATTTAACACCTCTGTAATTCTGTCGTAGGAAGTTGCCGGTCAAATCACGCAATGTGTACAATTTAATTCAACTTTAATTATGGTTTGGAGGTATGCACTCCCTTTTTTAAATAATTCTTTCAACTATGCTTTGTTTGGCTTATATAGGACCTACCACAACTACAACAGGTTAAAGTGCATCATTACATGTTCGTAAACAAGATGGCAATAATTGGCTGAAAATCGACCAACATACAAAGAACTAAAAAATTCCTTATTTTCAGTGTCTTAAATAAAACTTTCTTTAAATCACTCGAGTGTAAGACCGGGTAAAAACGGAGACAAAAAAAGGAAACCTGTATGTTAATCAGCTAACGTGTCTACAGCGACATCAAAAATTTGATTTGAAAAACGAAACGTAAAGCCATTGAATTAATGGATGAATTGACGTAGTCACAGGATGACATGGGATGCGAAAGTGAGTTTATAAGGTTTTAAACTCATAGATGGTTTATTACCAGAGATCGGATATTCGGATGCATATTTACCTAAAGTTGGGGTGTTGGGTTAGTATGGAACGTACTTCTGTACCTCAAAAGTTCCGGGATTCGGCATTGATACACTTAATGTGACCATATGGTAAAAGTTGTTCAGTTTGATGGTCTGAAAATAATTCGAATCCCGAAAGCAAGAAGCCGCCTCCATACTTTCTTAGCCAAAATATTAGTTTAGGTAAATATGCATCCGATTATCCGATCTCTATTTATCACATAAAAAAGAGATAAATAAAAAAAATATAGATATAATTACTTATAGTGGTATCAAAATTTTTACATAAGAAGCCACGTGCGAAAACTGCTAAACTTCGTTCAATACGATGTAAACACTCATACAATTGCTGTTAACTGTAATGTACATTCAGTGTTTGCAATATCTCGGTACCTAATAGGTAAATAATTGTTGATGATACTTAGGAGCTCAATCTGCTTGTATAGTAGATTACCTCATGCGGGCTCTTGACAAAGACGCAATATTAACACTACAAATCGGTAGGTATTTACATTAATAATACGCCGTGAGCACGCAGAAATCCATCTTACTGTAATTAAATAGTTGTTACTTACTTATCAAGCTGAAGCCTGATTTTACTTATACTTAGAAAGCATATATACTCGTAACCAGCAGTTTTTAGGGGATGCCTTCATTTCATATATATACACAGTACAGGCTTAAAAAAAGTAAAATTGAAAGATGTTTAAACAAAAATATCTAACAGCATAAGCTTCTCCTGCCATTGTGTCCCATGTTGAATATGTGTTAATAGCTAAAGCACTATCCACGGGGTATTGAACACAAGATTTCATTACGCGTAGTGGCCGGTATCGTCTTTATAGTGTCATAAAGGAGGAAATAACATTAAAGGGAGCGTAAAAACGACGACCTGTGGCATTGCATTCCAGCCTTAACGCCCATACGGCGCAGTTTCATTTCACCTCGTAACTACATTGATAACACCTCTTGTAAATAATTTTATTGTTATTTAAAACTTTTAAATAGACATTACCATTAGAAATGGGCCATTCCATCTCAAAGGTTATTGTACAATTACATATTAAATTATCAACTAAGCTCTCATGCTAAGCTGATTTAGATTTAAATATAAAAATAATTACTGTTAGTGATGGGTAAGTAAAAATCCGTAAAATAATCCGTAATAAATTCGTGCCCGCATAAAACGTGGGGAGAGCGGATTTTTAATTACTTTTAAAATTTAAACTAAAACATTATTATAGGAAAGCAGTACACTTTTTAGGATTCGTGAAGCGTGTCGCCAACTTCTTACGACCTTGGCCGCATCGACTCAAAGCGACTGGAATTAAATTAATTTTTTTATTCATTATTATGGGACATTTCAAACATCAATTCATAATTTACATATCTTTTGGTTTCACAAAATTGATATACGTCAACTAAATTATTTCAAATCATCTAAGTTTACTGCCGTTTCCAAAGCGTCAGTGCAGAAGAAGTGGAAACAAATTTCACTGCAGCATTTTCTAAAATAACGTTAACTTCACAATTATGCAAACTTAGAAAACTTAAAACAATTATCTAAACGTGTAGGTCGTACGAAATCGATGGCACGCTGAACGATCCCTTACAAATATAAGTACTTATTTCAAACATCGAATCCATATCATAGTAAACATCAACGATCTAAAACAAACACGAAGCGGCAACAAGTCACCACATAGTACATACAAAGCGAGCCGCATATGCGCGCATTAAAATTAACACGCCTGTTAATTGATGTAAACAACACAGGGTACGTACTAATGGAAGAGGTATCACTCCATTTAATTGCCCATACATGTGTTGAGGTTACCACGTTAATTGGAACTAATAACGTTGGCAGAGCTGCATTGGAACTACACAGTACTAAATTGAGAGTAAATTCGATGTAAATTATATTGTTTTGTTCAGGTATTTTTTATGAAAGCGCATTGGTATTAATTCATTCATTTATTTATACGTCACGACTATAAATAAAGTGGTCCTATTCATATATTGGCGCCGGGAACCACACCGCACATTTGTATTAAGTTTTTATAAATACGTTATCATGCGGCGGTATGGTTATAGGAGCACCTCGGACTCTTCCAGAGAGGTGAAGACGCAACGGGAATTAACGTCAGGAGAATGATGACCAAGCAGCTTGGGAAAGCAATACAAGGAGTTCCTTGAAGGAAGTCCATTTGCTCAAAAAATATAATTCAGACCTTTTGATAGTCGAATGTGCCCGACTGGTTAGTCTGATAACTATGCTTTTGCTGCTATTGCTGATACATTGTCGCCAACTTAAACCTTTTAGTTACCCTTTTTGCCATGACCTGATCACGGAACAACACTTCACCAATAAGTGTGTTCGTATAATATTTAAAACATACACTAACTTATTACACGGCTTCTCTAAGAGAATAACGTAGTCGGTATAGTTGAGAACTAAAACGTAAACAGAAGCGAGACGGGTTCCTACCTCCGAGTAGCTAATATGTTACTCAGTAGAACAAAGTGCCTCGTTTGCACCAAGACCAATAGTCGGACAGTGCATTAGTTAAATGGATACGCCTAGCTCCAGTTCCGACTAAGTTACCCGCAATCCGACCAGTAACTTAGATTACCACTGTTTGGAATCGAATTGCAAACACCATCTATTGTTGGCGTAAGCTGCGTTAACTGCTCATTACTTACTGAGAATAAAGAACGGTCTTAATCTAGAGTAACCAAACTATAATCAATAAAATTTATTTAACGACATATTCATTGAAAAAAGAGAAATATTATTTAACAGATTCTTAGATAATATTATTTTATTACAGTTTATATGTATGGATGAAAGATTATTAACCATAATGAAGAAATCATATGAATTTAAAATGTATATAACATTTTAAATTCATATGTTTATGTTGCATAAAATACGATAGCACAGTTATATTGTTAAAAGAAATTTTATCTCGAAAGTTACAGAGGGTTAACCCTTACGTTAAAGGTCACAGACCACAATAGCGCGTTGTACATTTTTCTTTGAGTAAAAACTACAAGTGTCGCCTGGTGGGTGGAGGGGGTGATGCTAAATGCAATATTCAAAACGACTCTGGTACGGGGCACTCGGGACGCGCAGACACACGTATGTGTTGCTGATTGCTCTGAGAATAGTACCCGCGGTATGAATCTGCGATGTTAGCTCACAGCTGCTGTGAAAACAGTCATTTATTCTCTTTATATTTAACTATGGAGAAAATAATAATGGGAATGATTGCATCTGCAAAATATTAAATAATTAACAATAATTCTGCAGCCTATTAACCTAACTTGAAGTCACTGTTAAGGTCTTCGAATTTACATACATACATACACATATTCACGTCTATATCCCATGCGGGTTAGACAGAGCCAATAGTCTTAAAAAGACTGATTGGCTATGTTCAGTTGTTTGGCTTAATGGTGAAATTGAGATTCAAATAGTGACAGGTTGCTAGCCAATCACCTAAAAGAAGAATCTCAAGTTACGACATCCATGGGCATGAGAAGGAGTGGTTCTATTCTTTTTTTTTATTGGTGCCGGGAACACGTGCCACACGGCACGAACGAATTTACACATGAAATAATAAAAAATACAATAGAAGAATTTTCTTCGTTTTAGTAGGTACGTATTTGCTATTTTATTCTTTTAGATACCTGGCATGAAATACAACCAGTTATTTTGAATGACACAGGTCAAGTGGCTGTAATCTCATTTAGAAAAGGAATGAGAAATGATTTTTCTCCACCCAGATGGTTATTGGCAAAGGTCGTGCGTTGTCAACCGTACATATTTGTTCACACAAGCCAACGCATGCATGAAATCCTATTTTACGGCTCGTATCCTTCCGTTTAGAGCGCCTTTTGAATGGGCCGTGTCTGAACGCGGGCAAATATCTTAACCCGTATGCCTTCAAGCTGTCAGAAAATTGACAGATATTTGTATAAGTATAACGATAACTGTCATTTAAAATAATAATCAAACCTAACTATATTTTGTCTTCAAATATTGTTGCTGAATAATTCAGGTAAATCTAAAACCGACCAACCATGTAGTGGTGTAATCTTCGCATAATACTTGACGGGCTACATCCGTATCTCTCTAGAGAGGATTCCAGGGAACTGAAATCCAATTATTTAACTTTTCAACTATGAATATTTCAAATCACATTCCGTGTCAAAGACACCGGATATTAAAAACTTACATACATACATACATAAAATCACGCCTCTTTCCCGGAGGGGTAGGCAGAGACTACCTCTTTCCACTTGCCACGATCTCTGCATACTTCTTTCGCTTCGTCCACATTCATAACTCTCTTCATACAAGCTCGGCGGTTTCGGGTACTTTTGACCTGACCCTTTACCAGGACGTCCTTAATTTGATCAAGATACGTTCGTCTAGGTCTTCCCACTCCGACCTTTCCCTCCACACTCTCCTTGTATATCTGCTTATATAAAAACTTATCTATTTAAAATATAAAATCTTTACTCCTGAAAAATTCACCTTTCATAAAATTATGAATCCATAAGTGAGCTAATAGTCCACGTAAATTTATGGTCTCTCATAGCCGTATGGAAATAGTGGGCGGGCCTTGGAGTCATAGATATAGCGAACACCGCCTGGGCGTCGTCGCGCGTGCAGTGCACCACGTATTATAAATTAATCTATTAACTTTCTAGAAAATCTTATTTCGACCACGTATTAAACTAAAATACGTAAAAAATCCATTGTTCTTTTTTTACTTCAGATCACATACATTTCTAATTATAGAACTAGTTTCGCATGATAACTAATACACTATTACATTTCGTCACAGTCAACGTAGATTGACTGTCCGACTTCAGTTACAGAAAAGCAATTATAAATAATATGAAAAATAATAACCCCAGATTGAAATGCGGTTAAAACTCGCTCAGTCACAAAAGGTCCCGCGGGCCAGCGTTTATTGTTCCTCGCATTTTAATGAACCCAGTACGGGCCCGATGAATACCGATGAAGGGCTACAAGCTACATGTTTATAACATGAATTTTATATTCCTTGATCGGTGTATTGGGAACATGTATTCAGTTTTGCTTAGCATATGCAATTTTGTTCAGACTATTTAGATAGATAAATTTTCTTCGGATCTATTTAATGTGCTGTACAGTGCAACTACATACGTTAAACTCAGGTTAAATACTGTTCATGCCAATGCCAATGCCATGCTTGTAATAATTAAATTAGATTGCTTCGCAATCGCGCTTCGAAGTTAAATTTATATTTAAAAAAGAGCTCCTAAACTTATGAAACGTAGGTAATTAACAATGGACAGGTATGTCAACAAAAGTAGAGCAATAGTTTTTTAATCCAAATTTAAATTGCAAAAGGTAATATTAAAGCATGGTATCTTAGTTATTTCTAACTAAAGAATAAATTTTTCTCCTCGTAAATCACGTGATGTTCGGCTGTAAATTACTTGTGAGCATAATAATTTTGGCGCTTAGACGAATAGCGGCGGCGGACAATGAGAAATAATTAAAAGTGATAAATCTCCCTGCAGGTAACAAAAACGCGAAGAGCTTAATAAACGTCGCATGTCTGCGGCGAGGGCGTGGGAACAAGCGCACGCGGCGCCTCCTTGCGCCCTTATTCAGGAACTATAGCACTATTTATATTGTACACTTAAGAAGATTTAAGTTTATTGTATAGTCCTCATCTTATATCAGACGACCAGAATGCAACGGCATTGCTACGTGTATAACGTGCTACGCATAACGTGTATCATCCATCTGTCTGAGGAATAAATGTATGGCATGCACACTATGCCGATCATAGGTAAATAGTCCGACCTAGCTAGCTATAAACCTAGCTTGACGTCGCTCAATTTGATAAACCCTTAAAACTGAAGATACAACTCATAATATACAAAGATGAGTTTGTTTGATCTGACCTATTGCAATATGACCTTTATCTGTTGTTATTATTTTTTATTGTTTTTATTTTTTTATATTTCACAACAAACACATGTTGTCGTGGAGTTAATTTATATAGTAAATTTACTCCACGACATAATGCTTTTTAAATGTTACCACAGCGTAGATAAAGTGTAAATAAATTCCGTTTGTTACCGTCACGCGCTGTGATTGGCAGCAAGCGGTCTCCGGAGTAACGTTACAGGAAAAACTCAATTTATCGCGCGGAGTTTCGGCTAGAATAGGGACCGCGGAATCCCTGCCGGCTTGCTTACAATACGAGATTACAACAGACACCTGAACCCATTGTCCATCTCTTAATCGCCATTTAATTATACTCGATACTTGTGCATAATTTGTATTTAAAATTAAAACAATTAATTATATAAATGGATGTACCATTTGTTTATGTTTCAATAACTGCTTCGTATTTTTACAAAAGGATCACCGTTGCTGCATTGACATAACGCATTTTTTATAAGGCAAAAAATAAGAATACGTAACATACTGTATTGCCAAGATGTAGTTGTGCAACTGGGCCGCTTCCCACGCTCATCGTAGCCCGTAGAATGGAATTCGTAGCGCCGTCGTAGCAGCCTTGTAGCGGTCGTAGAGCTAAGCATGCAATGTTATTAACCTTTGTAAAATGCAACTTGTACGCCTGGTCATATTTAAATCCTATTTAATTGTTATTGTTGCAATATCTTTGAACTTTCAGTTAAGCCCTTCTCAGTACCGTACTACTGAGTACTCTTAATATTTATAGATATACGTAAATACGAACACACCGTTTTCTAGAGACTACATCTCTCCACTTGCTCTCTCTCACTCTCCACATTATCATTGCATACTCTTTTACTTTGCCTAAATAAATATTTATATTTAAGCAAAACGTGAGGATTTTGCATACAGATCTTACAAAAATACTAATTGTATTTTAGAAATGGTAAAATCAAGTGTTTGATACCAAAAACAAACATCTACTATTTAAAAAAAAAGGAAATATATTTAGAAAAGTCACGTTTAAAATAAAACTATATTTGCAATAGTTGATAGAGTATTGTTACAATAAATGAATGACAAACCATTCGTTTATTAATCCTTGTAGTTGGAAACGCCATACATCAAGTAGGTTGTTAGCAACAGTGGGCCTCGACGCGAAGTAAGTACATATAGAGGGTTGAATAATTTACGATTGCACTAACTTCGGCCGAGGCTACAGATGCCGAGTACATATATCAAAGGCGAAGGTTACAAGTTCAATAAAACTTGAGGGGAAGTTATTCAAACGCGTCGGCCGGTGAAAGCTGTTTTTAACTTCCACTCCCGCGGGACCCGGTACAAATAAAGAGACGGTTGGATGCGAAAGCGGATTCCTGCACAATGTTAGTACTCGAGTTTTTGTTATACTTTAAAAGTTATGCTTTTTGTCAGAAATACAAATTTCTATTTCTGGTGCATTTTCTTTAGGTTTATTGCAGCTGAAATTTAGTGTTTATCGTCTATTAAACATATTCTTGGCTAAAGGCAATTCTATTGAATATTCTGTTTTAATGGAAATAATGTTGAACTCTGGTTTTCTTTCACATAGAAAAAATATATCATACATTTTATTTCGATATACAATATAACCAAAAGCTTCAAAAGCCTGCGTCTCGACTCATACTCGTACTACGTTTAAATCCTATAAAAGTCCTAACTAAAGCTGCTTCCAAATTAGGTACCGGGTAAGTTTTTATCATTAATGCAAAGCTCTAACACTTATTTATACGTGCAATGCCTACATTTTATGTGCACCTCGTTATTCCATTAATCGTGGTTTACCGCCACTTTATCCTCTAGATTAACGTCTAGTAAACAAGTTTAAACTTAGAATTAATCGCTTAAATGTTTGCTTTTATGAAAAAGAGACAAAATTATTCTTTTGGGACAAGTCAACTTTACTTCATTTTAATCCTTTGTTATTAACACTGTCTAAATGTAAACACATTTACGTACCTTTTTATGCACTTACTTGTAATCATTTTTGTAAATTTTGTTTAATTTATTAACAAATGCATATTTGTTAATTTATCTATATTAATAAACGTCTATTTGCTCTTCACAAAAATGACCTTACTAACTAGTTAACAATAATTTGTTTAATTCATAAATGACATTGAAGTCCTGCAAAGAGCCTAGTTCCTGAAATAGATCCAGGTGGACCTCTGCTACAGGTGTTAAGTATTACATATTAGGTTATATTTAGTATATCTACCTATATTTATCTACTAACACCATCGTAGATTTTATCCTATAACCATGTTGATATATTATACTATATGGGCTGTCAGGCTGATGTCCTGTGTGTGTGTGATGTGTGTGTGTTAGAGAGTGTACTAAGTATGGTGGTAGGTATAATTACGGTCGGAAATAGCATTTGTGAAGCTATAATATAATCTATGTTTTATTTATAAAATTTATCTATATTTACAAATAAATGTGTCAAGACTTTGAATGAACTTATTTTATATGGCAAAATCCTTTTCCGAACAAGGCAAATATACTAAGCGTTCGAATACAGAAAAGCTCACACTCGTCTTGAAGTGTACACTCAAGCTCACTCCTGCTGAGTGTTTAACAGACTGTGTATACACGCCCTTCTAAAGATTCATAACACGTGGATTGATTTGACAATAACATCTATGTTATTGCAGGCGAATTAACTGAGGAAAATTACTAAGAAATTATAATCATGCTTTGAATATTAATTGGCAAGTAAGTTTATGAATAGACGCCTAACGAGAAGAAAAAGAGATACTTTTAAATTAATTTAAAAGTCTCTCTAACTTGATCGGAATCATTGGATGTATTTCGCAAAAAAATTGTACCTATACATACATACATATGGTCACGTCTATATCCCTTGTGAGGTAGACAGAGCCATCAGTCTTGAAAAGATTGATAGGCCACACTCAGCTATTTGGCTTAATGATAGAATTGAGATTCAAATATTACACACTTACTTATATTGTACCTATATACTTTTAATAATGTAACAAAAGGCTCACCAAAAATTTAAAAAAATATAAAGAAATACAAAATATATTAATTTACTGTTATTAAACGCGCACGTAACGTATCTACTTATATTTTGTCAAAGCGAAGTTAAAATTCAGTTATTAATTTACTGTACAACTTCATTTATAATAATATTTATATACAATATCATAAACGCGATGCCTTTCGAGCATTTATAACATTACCTCCTCTTACTAACGCATTTAAGAATGCATGCGAAAAAAAATCTGACGTAAACTATACATATTTCAATCCATTTCGCACCTCGATTTTTATGTAAAGCTTTCGATTGAGTGCTTCTTGGAAAACAATCTAGTGAGGTACTTTTATGCTCATCCAATAGCCCATTGGGAATCAAACATCCCGTCGTTTTTAAATTACGTGTTTTCTACTCGAACTGAAGCCAGCGACTTCTAACTTTTTATTACTGTGAACTCAGGTTTACGTGAGATCGTGACTTGGTGGGCAAAACGCTGCTGCACTTATCTGTACAAGTAATATCGCCAATTTTCTGAATACGTTTTGCAATGTTAGACATTTTTAAGCTTTTAACTATAGATATCTCTTCCTCCTAGCTTTTAGTCCCGGTTGCATCCTCACCATTCTGGAGAGGAGCCTGGGGTAAGCCCTTGACCATGGATCCTGGATTGGGCGAGTCAGGTTTTTACGCGAAGTGCTTTCCGTCTGATCTCCGCAAGTTTTACAGGAGAACCTAACGCGTATTGGATCGATCGTGGTTACACATGCAGTAACCTAAATGTGCAGGTTTCCTCACGATTTTCCCTTGCCGTAATAACATCGGTTAATTATCAAACGAATGTACGTAACTACAAAAATAGTCATTGGTACAAGGCCGTAGGTATCATTTGGTGATAAAAAGTAATATGACGTTTAAAAGTATTATTTGCTATTCTTAAATATTAAAGATATATTCGTAATGTAACTGACTAAAGACTGAAAGATGGACAAAAAAATTATGTACTAAAAATAATAATAGTGACTTAAAAATAAACCTACTTTTTACTATTTCGTATTTGCAATATATGACACAGGCAGTATTAAATTTTATTTCGATTCCCCTGGCTGTTTAAACAGGAAGATGTAGCGCAAAGAAATAAACATGATTCTGTTAACGCTCAACTAGATTTTCCGCGCTTTCTCAATACCCCAGGGATAACTCCTCTACTTCCGAGAAAACTTCTAAATAGAAATAACTTATATTATGAACCGTGTTCGTCTGACATTCTATTGCGCTACATTTGTTCAATATATTTTTGAGTTGATTTAAAAAAATATATTTACGCGAACATACATAGATTGTCAACGAGCAAACTAGCGAGCGAATTTCCTTTGTATTTAAGTACTCTTCTTCTTCCTTCTGACGTTAGTCTCGATTACATCTTCTTTGGAGAAGAGCCCGAGGTGCGCCTAAATTGGGGTAGTCAAGTTTTTTTACCAAGATACTCGATATTTTTCTTTTTGTAATTCTTATTAATATTACAAACATATCGTTGATTTCAGAAAAACTTGAAGTAAGGCTTATATCACGGTAATTGATTTGTTTCAAAATAATAAACAATTTAAGTAGGTATCAGGCGGATCTGTTCATTGGGATTAAAACCAGTAATCAAACCGTTTTCATTTTTACAACATTGGTTAGAACTAAATCCTAGTTAATAATCACGTTATACTTTTCTAATCACGATTTATATCAGTTTAAAAACACGTAGCATAGGCAATTCTACGCTCAATTATGTTATTTGTGATGAACTCAATTTGTGTAAGTCTATTAACGTTGGCCGGTGGAAAGTTTTCCAATAACGCCCAGTCTAGTTCCGCCACTGGAAATCGAACGATTTATTTTACGATATCTTAATCTTCAGTTTATTGACTTGCATCAGGTAAATTCTTTTTAATGCTACTTGATTATTGTATAATGATACACAATATAAATTAAGGCCATGCCGTAATAGCAATTTGAATTTTGGAACAGTAAAATACCCTGGAACTGTACAAAATCCTTAACGGTTTTAGTGACAGGCTTATATTTCTTAAACTTATATAGGCAGAAATTGGCTACATTGCTTATATAATAACGCAGTAGCTAGTGAAATGGCTTAAGACGCGCAATAAGACAGCTAAAATTAATATCTTTTTATGGACTAATTGGATACATATTATTTTATTAAATATTTATGCACATATTTACTTTTGGCAAATGATTAGAAGGCTAAAGGTATAACTAATTGTTATTATAAAATTATTTTCTTACTTCAATAAGGGCAGAAACAGAATCTCCAAATGCAGTGTATTTGGAACATTTCCTTCTTGTTATTGAATACGTTAACAATAAGCTATCAATTCAATTGTATAGGAACAAGGAAACGTAATTGTATCGCCATCAAATAAAGAAAACCTACTTAGCTGTGTGGAAAACTGAAGTATTTTGCTTCCCACCTTCGCGTTATTGCGAGCACCTTCCCTATCCAAGGGCAAAGGACATTGTGATAGAACTCGATTAAATTAAGTTACTACAGCGAAAAGAGAGCAATTTCGATTCTCATAGCATTCAAATGAGCATTTTATTCAAACAAGAGAGAGGAAACACTAAAACAGATGGTCCCATTGCATTTGAAAAACGTAAGCGCATATCTGCTTTTAAACCTTATCGCTTAAACATCAAGAGTTTTATGGTTATTTAGGAGGGATAAAGTCCAATGTACGAATAGAATATTGTCTTATTTAAAGTTAAGTAACATTGTCGTTACTGCTTCACTCCGCTTTGTCGGAAATGTTTCCGTGACGTTAATACCTACCTCTCTTTCTCTCTTTTAACGTATTGTACTGTATTTTAGATTCCACTGGCAACTTAATAGTTCGGGATCCGCTAATGACGGCATAAAAAATACTCACCGTGAACGCAATATTTTACATGACGGTAAAAGATCGGGATACGTTATTTCAGTTGGGTAAATGGCATCAGATTCGAAGATGGTTTTAATGATCAATTGCGGCTGTTCAATAATAATTTTATAGTAATAAATAATAAATAAAATTAAAAAAATGATTTTAATGATAATTTTATTCAAATAATATTTCTATAGTTTTTACAAGAAGCGAGGCGATATAATACAATGATTATTATTTATAATCATTTATACATTTAGCAGTTGAATAAGTCTCTTACAGAAATATTTATTTATTAAAGCTATAAATGCGTTATAGTAAATTTAGTTTATTAATATAAACGTCATATATATCATTCAAGTATCATTTTATAATACATAGGATTTTGATATGATAATGGATCTAAAACCTTCATTTTTTAAAACGGTGTCTACTAAAGAAATCAGTAATTGTTCCTAATAAGTACATATGTTAGATATGTTATTTCATTTATGTTTATAGTATTAATAATAAACATTTTATTTAAAATATGACATTGTACTAACAAAATAAATTCGAAGCTTATTTTAAGGAAACTTCTACTCGAACATTTTAAATATTAAGTACAATACTTGTAAGGGATACAAAATCTTTTACAATGAACTAGAAAACTTTAATAATAGTATGACAGTTTTAACATATCCTTAGTTTATTTGAAAGCCGATGATCTTGGTATTTACGTTCTATCCGAAAATATGTATGTATGTCCTACCTAAGTGGAGGCCGATATAATATCAATTACGAGTTTAACAATTCACTATATAAAGTAGCATAACATCACAATATTTTTCTAAAGAACTACTCACAATTATGTCACACTAGTTAATACATTTTAAGTCATAGTTACAGCGACTTAACTAATCAAATATACATTTGTAGCTCCAGTTATCATAAGCGAGATAATCCTTACACTGTACAAAAGTTATTTACAATTTCACTTAGGTCCTATGTTTAATGTTAGATATGCTTTACTTTCTACATAGCGGCTACTTAATTTAGATGAATGCCTACCGTTTGAAAAAAAAAATTCTTCAATATTGTGTCCAGCTTTTGGCTGCAACAAAAAATATTCTCATTATAATACAAAATATAGATATATCTGAATATAAAATTGGAGTTAGTACATTATAAAAGTATTTGAAATCAAAATTAACGTCACTACATAGTATAAAACAAAGTCGCCCATTTTGTCTGTAGTCCCTTCGTATGCATAAAACTTTAAAACTACGCAACGGATTTTGATGCGGTTTTCACTAATAGAAAGAGTATTTTCTCCGACAGGTTTTTATATATAATTGAAATACATTGAAACTATATTAGCTGAGTTATAGCGATTTATGTCCAAGAAGTCAGAAAAAAAATCTAATTGAAGATTGCATTTGTGCGTGCGCCGCTTATACCGTTGGATACAAGTAAGAACAATGTATAGCAAAAACATTGGTCTTTATTAGTTCTACAAAAAAGTCCGCGATGACATATATCCAGCTTTTTTATTTAAGTCAC
The DNA here is from genome assembly GCF_032362555.1 of Amyelois transitella. Taxonomy (NCBI): domain Eukaryota; kingdom Metazoa; phylum Arthropoda; class Insecta; order Lepidoptera; family Pyralidae; genus Amyelois; species Amyelois transitella. The sequence goes on from NC_083509.1 coordinate 5,679,791, forward strand.
AAAAACCACTTTTCTGTATTAAAAAAACATTTAATTCGTTGGGTGATGTTTAACTGGTGATATGACCAATAATACATATATCCTTATCAAAATAAGTAAGTTCATCATCACGAGCATTTAATTTAGATTATTTTTGCAGTTTACAGTGTGTTATTTAGACATATAGTTCAGGAGATATCACGATATTAGTATTGCGGCACGGTACGGGCCGGCCGCGGCGGCGGGGGCAGCGTCCCTATAAATAGCGCGTCGGCGGCAGCGGCTCCCCGTTTGCATCCGCTCGCGAGTTTGCATTGCTCGCATTGCTCAAAGGCAAAGTCCAAGGCCGAGGTTCGTCCCAACTGGGAGCCCCTTGCGCGCTTTTGCCGAAAAGGCTGTTAGGAGGAGCGTAATAGTGAATGCCCCATGAAAAAAAAAAAAAAAAAAAAAAAAATAAAAAAAAAAAAAAATAAAATAAAAAAAAAAAAAAAAAAAAAACAGCGGCTCCCCATTAGCACTTTGAAATTGGAAGCGATCGGACGCGTTTATTTATCGCAGCTCTTTGAGAAAAATAAAACGTGCTTTTCAGCGCGACAACAATATAATTGTATGATAATAGTAGGTATTGTATTCTAAGGTTAGTATTAAATCGCACTTATTAGTAAGATTAGTTTTTTAAAATATAAAACCGTAATTTATGGATTGATATTTTCTATTAAGATTTTGTTAAAATTTAAAGTTAGGTCAATTTAATATTAGGTCAATATAATTAAAAAAAAAATCGTAATTTAAGGTAAGATAAGTTCAGAAAAAGAACTTAATAGAATAGGTATCTTTCTTTTGTTTCTAAGTACATATTTAGATATTTTTTTACTGAGGCACATGCGAATAATATGGGAGTTAGTGTCATAATGTGTGTGTAATAAGTAGCGGGATACACGCAAACGAAGTTGCGCGGGTCAGCTAGTTACCAATAAAATAATAAAGGATGCAACATTTAAATAAACATACCCAGCCATTATTAAACCCGATACCTTTATTAATTTGATCATCACCGTATTTCAAGACTTTATACTTAATAAGCTGCGCCTCGGGGCTTCGCTCTCGTGGGAATTTCAAGATAAAATTACTTACCATGTTATTCCAAGTAAAGTTGTCCTCGTGTACCAAATTTTATCAAAATCTGTCCAGCAGATTTTACGTGAAAGTGTACATACATCCCTTACAAACTTTTGCTTTAGGATAAGTAGCATTAGTCAGATAGGATTTGGAAAAATTGTTTATTTTAATGGCTTTGAATCCAACAATCCACATACTACGAGTTGTATCTGACGTCGCTGAACTTAAAAATTCTTGTAACTAAAAATAACGATGAAAGAAGATTACCTTTGTAATGCATGTCCCGATTCATGCTCGGGCAAGTCTTCCCGGGATACTGCAAAAAGAGTTTCAATATTAATGTTACATGTTTGAAACGTTTCGACTAGAGACTTTAACCATGTTGTTATAAAGTAGATATTAGATTGCTTTGAAATAGAATAAGCTAACGTGTATTTTGTTTGTAGAAAAAGCATACAGAAAAAAATCAGACTGTGTGTTAACATTAATCAAAAACACATTGGTTTTGATGTAAGAATAAGCATGTAAAATGTTCTATAGGTACTTTCTAAAATTACAAAGTATATCATTATCAAGTGTTAATTTCTGGCCTTGAAAGTTAAACACATACGTATGTATATATTATTTTAACTTTATTGCTTAAGTTTAGATGAAAGAGCTAATTCTGGAAAATAATATCGGAGGTGAGCTAGTCGAAATACCTGTGTTCATTGTTCGTATTTTGTTTTTATTATTATAAAAATCTACTTAAATTAAAACCATTAGCAGGTTATCTGTATAGTTAAATACAAATTTTAACCAATAACACCAAGGCGCCTTTAATTTTCGTAGATCTAGCTTATGGAATAACAAGTTTAGTGTGGTTCAGGATAGGGTGTGTATTACCTTGCTCAAGTCGAAGTCGATGTTAGTGCGCACTGCCCGGTGGTGCAGCGGCTGTGGTGGCCTGAAGTTGTTTCCGAGGGGAGCCTTCGGGTGGCGCGCGTCGCCCTGCATCAGCCGCCGCAGGCCGTGCAACTGGTGCAGCACAGAATTTTAAGTACATCCGTAATCGATGGCTATACGGAAACGATCCCCCGACCTCACAGAGATAAACTTTGAATCATATATCCGCTATGTGGTAACATGAAACCGCAGACAGCAACTTTTGTTGCTTTGTTATTCCACTAAAGTCGAGCCGCATTATCCAGGCTCTGACTTAGCGCATTTGAAATGCAACAAAAATATTAAGAGAGTAAACTTACAGATACTTCAGAAACACAACAACAACAATAACCACAGCAATCTTGCAATTCAAAGTTTTATCTTTCCAACTTAAATAACACAAAGGGTGGTTACTACGCGAAAGCTTAGAAAAACAACCTATTAAAGACAACAGACGTGTTTGCTGTAATTTAGCCAACATTCGTGCTCATAGGTTTTTGTTATGTGAGTTGCAAACATGTATGGCGGCCCGACGATTTCAAGTAAATTGAAATTTCTTCGTTTTACGTGTTAGTGTGGACCTGTGAGTAGGTTTGTGGGGGATTAACGGGCTCACTGCACGCGAACCCTATCTCATTCCTATCGTTGTTTACGCTATATTAAACAATTTGATTCTGAATATAAATTCAATCTGATCATGGATTTTCCCCCTGAAAAAAATTGAATTACTCTTGTTATGGTTATTTTACGTAGTAATTTGTTTGTGAAAATGTGCGAGCTTTGTATTGAAATGCGTCATTCCGCAAACCGATATAAAGCTAATGCTATAACTACTCGTATCATTATTCAATGTTTTTCTAGTCATTCTCAGTAATATGCTTATAGTGTATCATCGTATTTTTAACATTTTAATTCTGTAAATTTATTCTAGTAAAGAATTACATTGTAAATAGTTTTCTTCGTACTCCGGCGGAAGTTAACTTACTGAAGCGATATTATTACCATACTTGTTCTGCTCTACCGAGCACATGATGGAGTCACCGCTAGACTGCAAGCAGTTTCCACTAGCACTTAATTCTACCAACACAAACGGAAAACATAAACAATGATTTATAATAACAGCCACACAACGCGGCACTTTCAGTTTACTTTTAACACGTACATAATTCACGGCGGAGTCTTTGTCTAAAGGCGAAGGACGTGAGTTGTTTATTGTAGCGTGAGCGCAAATGAAAATGTTATTACGCTGGCCTCAAGCACGGTTCAATACACCGAATTAATGTTGCTAGAAACGATTGGTCGGTGTCGGTTGATTTAGCAAATATAATTAGGACAAAAAGATTTAATTCATGGTGAAAATATAGGAAAATTTCACTATTCAAACTGATATTTTCTTATTTATATAAATAAGCAGTATTTACAGATGCATTTACAATCATATCCCACAGCATAAAGTTGTTCAAAACCATTTTAATCCTTCATTTAAATTTTTAGTACATTCTATCGCTCTATTTCACTTTACTCTAAAGTTTACACATTCCACGGCGCTTACATCTGCGTAACTCTCGAACAAATAGGCGTGCTATGCAAATAGTGAACTTGGTACTTGAACGGATGCAGCCTGACCGCTTTTATTGATTGCCGCGAACTTAGCACAAGTTCGCCCGACAATAGCTCAACTATTCGCTTTGTGAATCAACAACAATATCTAATCTTGGGCTTGTTACTTTGACGTTACAACTGAATTATATCTACTAATAATCTTTCAACTCTTTAAGTAGAATTAACATACGTTAACTATCCTGGTAAACGTATAATTCGCGTAAAATGCTTAAATACTTGGGTATTAGCATTTCACCGCCTTTTAACGAGTAAAATTGAAGCACAGATTTTAGTTCCCAATCGGATAATTAAAATGAATTCCGGGCATTCTAAAATTATACAATGTCTTTAACCTGCATACTCACCGGGCCAACGAATGAGTTTCGCTAACTTTCGTTGATCCTTTTTGGATGTTTTGGTAAACGCCAACGCCTATATTTTAGAGCCACATAACGTGCGTGCCAACGTCTGTCGGCCTTTATTACTGGCAGGGTTTTATAACTTTAATAACATACTTCTAAGATGATGATGTTGATATATACCTGTTGTTTAGTGATATATATTGGCTTGTTGACGATGATCCACGTGACGGTCTCGAAACAGGCGGGCGCCGTGGTGGAGCCGTCGTACGTCATGTAGTAGTCCGTGTCAGGCAGGAGGCCGCGGACTGACAGCTTGTTTACTGGCATTTCGGCCCCTACACATAAATTACAATTTCATTAGTTAATAGTAGCTTTCAACCATCACCACCATGGTCTAGTATGTTTATGGTCTCTTGAAAAAAGTGCGGAGGTCAGGCAGTAGTAGTAGAAGCTTTGTGCATAAACCTGACTTATCCAATCTAGGTTCATGAACAAAAGACGGCTTAAGGATTTAACGTTCTGAAATGAAGTGACGTAACATCGGCGTGACCTCACTGGGTACAATAATATATTCGCCTTTAAGTGACTTTTAACCACCAATAAAACCAAGATTAAAAATAATCATTTTGCCAGTTCAATTAATAGAAACATCTTTATTTTTACAAAATTATTTTTTCACCCTAGTCATAATTATCTATGTCTGGAAAGAGGCACCGACATGTTTATCGGTTTCTCCGCCCCTAGGGGATAAAGCTATTTTGGTACTCTGAAGCAATAACACGCAATCAGGTAATCCTAATTGCTTGTTGATGGAACTGCTGCTTTGATTAGATTCTTAATGGCATCAAATATAGTTCGTTTATGTTTTGTTATACTTAGTATGAATTGAATGTTGGTTCTACGAACAAAAATCTCAACATACGAAGAACATAACCACAGAAATAGTAATTATTATATTGAATACAGATCCTAGCTAGTTTTACAAAATGTAAATATAATTTTTTTGTTTGCTTGTTACTTCTTCACAGTCAAACCACTAAAGCGATTTTTATGAAATTTGTTACAGACACAGTTTAGACCTAAAAAAATTACATAGGTAACTTTTCCCTGTTGCTCCTAGGGTAAAAGCAAAAGCGGGAATAATAGTTCAATTAGCGAATAGATTACTTTTTCGTAGAAAATTTTTAATTTTGCTACAAATTTTCTACGCCGTAGCAATACGCGTAGCGCTATAGCTACGATGAGTGTATCGTTTAAGTGAATAGCTAGCTCTCGTTCTTGCCGCGCGATCTATCGCTGTTCCGTTTTCTTGTTATGATGTTACGGAACAGCGATCTTTTGAATTACACTCATCGTAGCTATAGTGCTACGCGTATTGCTACGGCGTAGAAAAATAGAAAAACACGGGGCTGGTCTCTAATCTCAACCCCAACTAATAGCAATAATAACTAATTATCAATGCAAAAATGTTTTTGTTTTGTATCACTTAACAGGCAAACCACTGAACTAATCTCCATTAAATAGATGAAGTACGGCAAAGGATACAAAGTAATTTTTCACGTGGGCAGGGTTTCATAGATATTAGCCACAAGAAGTTACATGAAGTGCCGCTTAAAAATTAAATAAACTTTATGTTAAAATTGTAAGGTACAATTTTGAACTGGCTCTAAACCAAGCAAATTGCAAGGCAATATCATTTATTGCAAAGTTTTAGTATCCGAACCGCAAGAAGAATCTTTATTACAGTTTCATAAGAAACATATGTCACAAAATAAGGAGAGGATAAAAAAACTGGTAAGGGAATTTTTATTATTATTTTTGAATGAATTATTATTGCATACGTACATATAGCCACTTCTATATACCCTGTGGGGTAGACAGAGCCAATAGATTTGAAAATACTGATGAACCACGTTAAGCTGTATGGCTTACTTAATTTTTTTTTACTTCAAGTTATCATGATATTAAAAATAAGTTCAGCCGTCCTATTTTTTTCATGTCAGACTAAGACGACAAAACAGTTTTTTTTTTTATTAAAACATCTTCTCAACCTATACCAAGTTTCACATGCCTTGCACAAAGCTTTATTTCTGTACTTTCATTATTTTATTACATATCGTTTCAAAATTCAGTGGCCATTTGTGGCGCCTTGACTTACCCCCGTATTTTATATTCTCTAACTCCTCTGTCAATATCCTTAGCTCCGGATTTGATAAATCACCAAGCTGCAACAAGAATGAAAGTCAGTAGAGTAAAGATGATAAATAACGTGAAACTTATATTTATCGACTAGCTTTCCGCGGATGACTGCAACTACGGCGGGGATTTTCATTCAAACGGGTCTTTCGAAATTTTTAATCTTTGCTATTTATTTATGTTGTTCCATTAATTTTCTTTCTTATTTAAAACTTCTTCGCATGCATTTTTTTATTTAATGCCTTTTAACTTTCGACAATCCTAAGAACTAAAGTGAGGGAGAAGAAATCCCTTTATTGCTACTGGAGCTTAAATAATCTATTTTATTTAGATACACGTAAAATACGTAGTACAAACCTAGCTAAGTATACGCCATAGAAAACTGCTGATTTCTGTTATATATCTTTCTAAGCCACACGTGTGAAATATAATGACAATATAGGTAAACAAACCCCTTCGGGACGACATCTGAGGGATGCAGACCCTTCATTAAGGGAAGTCATAAAACGATCGAATCGTCCCACACAAGAAATTCCAAACGTTGTTTATGAGGCAAAGTTTATGTTCAGCCCTTGGCGGTTAAATTTTGATGAATAGGGAAACCTTTATATATAAACATCCCCATACTGGATAAAAGAAATGATCAAAAACTAGTGAGAACGTAACAAAAAGATGTTTTAACTGTTACGTTAGAGACCAAGAAGTATTATTGGATAAATAAGCTTATTACTTAATAAATCCTAGCAATAACAAATTTACTTACAATAAATAAAAGATTAAGACATTAATGTATTTCAATTAATTACATCCACGGAAGTCACACCCCTCAGTTTGCACAAACACATCACACACCACTGAATAAAACACACCCACAAGGCAATTAATTGAAACTATAGTGCATTGTTGTGTTGATCCCTCCAAGTGACTGGCGATATACTTTACTACGTTCATTTAGTTACTTCTTAATTTGTACTAATAGCTTTAACGGCTAATCCAATAGGGCGCAGAAAATTCCAATTTCCTTAATTAACTGCGCTCAGTTTGGTCGGAATAACGCTGAAGGCTTTGAATAGGTGCGGCCGACTCGATAACACTTCGCCTATAATATCCATTACGTGAAAGCGCAATCACGTCTTTACAAAAATTGCAATTCACTCATTCATCAAATTACGCCGCGCCTCATTGTTCAAATGTATTGCGTTTACACTAGAAACAAAAGAAAATGTAAGAAAATTATCGCGCTTATATATTTTAGTATAAAATCAAATCCTACCTGTAAAAGTAATGAAATTGAAACAATTCCTTGGGCTTTATGAAGAGCTTCGGAGAAGTTTGAATAAAGCTGCGAGTTGAAGCCAAATATTTGAATCTGTAACAAAAGAAAATGGTTAATCAATACACACTACGTACGTAATTAACGTATACTTATATTTACACTTCAAAAGTTAATTTCTAAACATACCACAAGTTTCTCACCGAGAAATATTAAGAGAGCAAATCGTAGAAGAATATATAAAGTAAACCACAAAAACGAGTAGGCACATGATTTTGGATTTAACGTACGTAAGAATTTGTCACATAAATAAACAGGAGCTACGCTCGAGTTGGCTCGCAGTCATTCGTCGGGATTACATTCGGGATTTGAGCATCTCAGTGAAGGCGGCGCGGACGATGCGTGTGAAAACATCTGTTACGCTTTCTTTGGAGACCTCTCTAAGGAATCTGCGATAACATTTTAACACGCGTTACATGTTTATTCCTGGATTTACTTTATCCATTCACTTGTTTACATATGTGCTTAATATTTTGGTGAAGCTTTCTAAGATTATTTATGTGAAATATCGTGTCATAGTAGAAATAGGTTATAAATGCTAGTCTATAATTACATTAATATTGTTAATACCTTATGTTATTATCAAGAACTTGTTAAATATAAAAAATTGTATGGTTGTCTCAATGAGAATCGTAGCTATTGTCATGGTAGACGCAGAAATGACACTATGATAAGTAAATCGGTAGTAAATCTCGAATTTAGTGGCTTAAGTATTCTATTACCTAAATATTTTGAAGTAATTAACAAAGCAACATATCAGCACCCTTATTGCAAACATTTTCTATTAAAGTGATTCAATAATAAATATGTAATTTAGCAGGTAATTAACCGCGATTTGTATTTGATATTCATGAGTGCGTGTGCAAGCAATTACTGGTTGGTGTATCGAGATGTTTGCTCAGTGGAACTTGAACGGGAGTGGAACGTTGCGAGCATTGAGCAGATTAAATAATTACGCTTGTTAGACAATATATATTTAGAAATAATAGTCAGTTGTTACGTCGAAATAGTCAGCTAATAAGAGGTAATAATTAAATGTACATTATATTTCCGGCGTTACATATAGAACTTATTTTATTTTTTCTGCGTTTTGTTAATACGATGAATTATATGTATAGAATACTTACTTATGATTATGACTTGGTGTAACTTGAAAGTTTTGTTCAATATACGAAAACATTACAAGCCTAAGTTTATCCGAATAAACAAATTGTTCTTGGCTCATTAGCTAAACAGTCATCGACTTAATATATTGAGATCAAGTACAACTCATAAAGGTCAAATAAAATAACTTCCACGCCAATTTTTTCAGATTTTACCTGTTAGTTTCCGTTAATTGAACATAGATACTTAAAGAGCTTAAACATTTTAAAGATATTGTTTAATTCAAGCTCTTTTTAATAAGTACACCTGCTTTACTTTTAAATTTGTAACTTTCTGTTTGTGTTTTTTCTGTTAACGGTACATTTTTGATTACTCCATATCCATCACACTTTTTTATTGGGAAGGCCAAAAAAGTCAGTGACACCAATAATTTGAACTGGTGATGAAAACACAAACTTAAAAACATAGAGCTTTTTTTAACTTTGACTGGCGCATCTTAACCTGTAAGTAATAATACAAACATAGCTATTCATTAATGGTTGGCAGGTTCTTAATTATAAATGTCCACAAACCCAACTTGTCTCACCATCATTTATAAAGTCCTTCTTAACATTAACAAAATTTGGAAAAAAAAACTATTTTTAATTAAATGTTACTCACCTCTGCAGGAAACGAATAGCCATTGATCGCGTGCTCGGACCCAAACTGATCGTGCAGGCCATAGTGTATGTGGATCTCGTGGAACTGGTACTTGTAGGAGAGCGGGCCGCCCGTGATGTTGATATGATGACGCGTCTCGTTCTCCACGGTGAATATCACCGAGTGGCCTGTGTTGCTTATCAATCCATTTATCTGTTGATTTTAAAATGGTTCAGTCAACTAGAAAAAAAATAGGACAATTTTAAGATGTAAGACACAGGAAGTAGCATCAAAGGCAAAGAATGGTGGCATATTCATACTTTCAAAAACTCATAACAACAAAACTTTTAGTATTTGTAGAAAATTAGTTTAATTTTTAAAGACAGGAAGTTTGTGTTAGAAAGTGGTTGTATAGGATGTGATTGGGGAAACTAATACTGACCCTATGCTTATCTATGTGTAAATAGCGTAGGTTTGGGTCGAAGAGCAGCTTGTCTGGTTCGAGGTTGACCGGAGATTGCCTCCGCCCCTTGTTGCAGAGAGACCATTCTGGGTTGATGAGGCCCCAGAATGCTGGACCTAAACAGAAAAACGGACAATTATTATAAAATTGTTATGAACAAAATTTCCTTGAATGAAAATGTTATTTAACTCTTCAAATATTGCGTGCCAATGGAAAATAAACTAAAAAAACAATTAGTGAATTGTCACTGTAACTAACTTCATCCAATCATGTCACAAGAAATATGTAGTACTTTAGATTATGGAGTAAATCAAAATTATTTATAATTCATGTAAGACTAAAAAAACATGTCTAATTTCACTGATTCGCTTTGTTTTATTTAATATTAAGTTTCTAATGAACTAATTTATATATTTAACATCATAATATTTCCTTAACTTATGACAATTAAACATTTTAAAAATTTATGAGTCTATACTTTAGTAGAGTTATTATATACGTCCCTACCATAATAAAAAATGAGAAGTTATTTGCGAATTTGACAGACTCTATTCCGTGTCATTCATAATACAATAAATGTTTACTATGTGCTCAAACAAAGCGCTCTAATTCCGACTGGTTTTCATCTCTGCATTGTTTTCATTCATACTAATGAATATTAAATCGTTTAGTTTCAAACAACGGCGGTTCATTAATTTGTACGTACTTTAAATGGCAAGTTACATGCCACATTCGAAATGTTCAGCAGATTATGTTTTATGGACGCTCATGCACGTTCATTATATCAGATGCAACCGAAATTCCCTGTTAATTATCGCTGTGACAATGGCTTATTACAGAGAACACGTCGAATTTGTTCAGATATCAAATGGTCAACGATAATGAACTATATAAATTCGACGGTCAAATAAATGTTAAGCTATCCATAGGAATATTTAACAGGCCGCAATGAATAAAGAATGGGATAATTTCCGTTTTAAAAAAGATGATATGACATCTTCATAAATTTTAATAGATGAAATGTCGAAAAATATCTCTTGTTTCGCACGTTTTTAAATTGATAAAATTTAAAATAAATCTTTTTATAAATTACTAATTTCGCTAAATAAGTGCATTAAAAAAGTTGTAGATACGAAATGATTGAATACTTCAAATTATAGAAATAGGCGACGTACAAAATCTTACAGGTATCTCTGTGGCATCGTAGAAATAAACGACAACAGCCGATAGCCATTACCGCATCGGTTAATACCCAATGTAAAGTTCCCACATCCGCTATCCCAAGGCATTTCAATATGGAAGCGAAGTGCGGAAAGTAGCCAAAGTGCTTTGGATCGCGTTCACGCTTTTATTATTTATGACCTTGAAAATTGCATGAGTAAGCCGGCGCAGCGGTTGTGGTCACGCCCATTTTATGGCACGCGCTAAGCGAACTTTCCATTAATGCAAAATACTTTTTTTTTCGCTTTTGGCACTATACGAACTTTGAGAGAATTTGTACCTTTTTTTATGGAACAATCAGATGTTTTATAATGTAATACTAATAGTTAAACTTGAAATTATTTTTGGCAACGGGCTAGCAACCTGTCATTATCTGAATTTCAATTCCATCCAGCTAAACGTGAATTTTCATTCGTTTCTTTTTTCTCCGTTAAGTTATAAGTATGAAAAGTTGTAGTTCTTTTTTTAAAAATGATAAGAATATATATCTTCACGGTGCATCACATTATCTTTACACACACATAGTTTGTTAAAAAACCGGCCAATTGCGAGTTAGACTCGAGCACGATGGGTTCCGTAGGTACTATCATCACGTTTGTTTCTTAAATATTTATTTTTTATGTTCACGTTTATATGTTTATTGAAATCAACAAAAAAAATTAATAAAAATATGAAGAAATGCCATGCATTTACTTAAGTTTTAAAGGTTTATGAAGTAGAAAATAAAAGGAGCGTAGGTCTTAATATTATTTTTTATTATATAATCATAAAATGTTTGCATCGTATCAAAATCAAAAATGCATAATATCAAAATCAAAAAATCATTTTTGATTTTGATACGATACATATTGACTTTTCCAATATGTATCGTATCAAAATCATTTTTGATATATTTCCAATATGTATCGTATTTTTTTTGATTTTGATACGATACATATTGGTAAAGTCACATAACAACTCCACCTTGCGCAAATCAGTAGTACAAAACGCGGCCAATACATATATAACACGTTGCATGTCCACTTTTAATAAGTACAGAGACAGTAATTCAACAAACGACAAAATACGTTGTATGAGAGTCTCCCTTTTAGGATAACTTTATTGGTATTTAATTATTTATTATGAAAGGTTATTTATTATTATACAGGTAAATAAATTCGGTGAAAATTTTATACGTCTTCCTGATCCTATGTCCATTATTAATATTGAGCAAAAAATACGAAAAAAACACATTTAATGATGGGGACCTAACATGTTTTTAAATTTTTTGGTTCAAGTATTTCTTTCGGCAACGAAAATCCTCAATTTGTGAAAATTCAGCTTTCTAGCTATCACAGTTAATGGCATGAATGAATTAATTAATGAAAATAAGATACAGTCTGGTGACAGACAGATGGACAGCAGAGGCTTAGTAATAGGGTCTTGTTTTACATTTTAGGTTTACGGAACCCTAATAAATGGACCAATGAACATTTTTTTGATCCAACATTATCAGTGATTATACAATCTACTTGTAAAATTATTGCAACGAACATAATTTTCCAAGAGAAAATTATGCGACGCTTCTAATGTGATCACTAATGCCCTTAAATATTACAAGAGAATAGGGCCCTGTGGTTTCACGCGACCACTGTTTACTAACTTCACTAAACTCGGCGGACCTGTACTTTTTGATAAATTTTTAATGACTTCCTTGGCAATGAAGTAATATTATTCACCCAACTAGCTGTATGAACCATATTTTTTGTCGTTGACTTTTTATTCTCTAACCAACGTCACTATAACGAAACGTATAAAACATTTGCGTAATACTGAAGAAGACATCTGAATATAAGTAACAAAATTGACATGATAACACACCTCACAATTCTGCTAGTAACGTAATATGAATGCATGATAAATCGCCCGTATAAATTCCATGTCACGTAAAAGCGAAAAATGTTATCGGCGCAGAGAAATTGATACGGCCCACAAACGAATGTTTGGCGCGCCTGTGTGTGGATGCATTGAATTTTTCACGTGGACCTCATTCTTTTGATTTATATCGTATAGTGAATCGTAAAAGTTAACATTTCTATTTCAAATACTATTTCTATGTGCAACATTTTCTGAGCTAAAGATTCAAAAAACGCATAGAACAATTTGTGAAAACAAACAATTTACCTCAATTGTGTAAATTTAATTATGTAGAATTAAAAAAAATAGAAGCATACCCTTACCCTTACAAAATTAATAATAATATTCTTTTAACATTACATTATCACATTTGATAATTGTATTATAATTGGATTTCATTTTAGTGGAACTCACTTAGGTACATATTTGTCTTGCAATTAGTGATCATATAAAAAGATACTTACTTACGAAGTTCTAACATTTAGGCTTAAGTCTTGGAAGAAGGTAATGTCATATTGTTAATTGTGCAGTGCTCACCTGAAATTCCGTCGTAGGTCCACCATTCCTCCCAGCTGACGCCACTCACGGCTGCAATCAAACCAAATCTAATTAAGCTCTGCACCGCTCTCATTATGAATAGTATGAATACTCCTACTCCTTGCCATACATGGCTGCATTATTTTATCAGATCAATGACCTCGCCACAGGTGAAACGCAATAGTGAAAGAAATAATTCTCCGATACTTTTTAAAAGTTGATATAGGTAACTAATCAATAAAGAAAATACTTCCCTTTTTGTTTTTGTAATATTTAGAATTAAAAATTTGCTGTGTCCTTTTTAAAGAAATATCATTAACGTAAATAATATATATTTAAAGCACCGTCAGAGAATGGTATAAAAAAAACACTTATAATAGTCTCAGAAAGAATCTAAAATATAGTCTGCATGAAACCAAAACAAACATTTGTAAATAAAATCAGACTTAATTCATTCCAAGGATTAGAGTAAGATAATCGGCTTTTTTAAAAGATTAAAATTTTCCGGCCTTAACTTCTCTTAATTAAGATTATGATACTTATAATATTTCAAGCAATTAATTCAAAAATACTTAGTCGAGATTCCCTCGCGATAATTATCTGTTCAAGTACATTTTCCTATAACAAGATATTCCTTCCACGCGAAGGGATACTTATTTGGGTAATTTAATGGTTTCAACAAAGCATTAATTATATTTAATTTTAATGCGATGCAGAATGTTAATGGGATTCAAAATTGTTGAAATATATACCGGCGAACACAAAGTAACCAATAAACAAAAGCAACGACACTAGAATACATTACATAGCCAAAGCCAAAAGCGCGCAGTCGAAATATACCTACAGATCTCGAAACTTACTCGATACACGCCTGATTTATGTTTTTAATTTAAATTTTTGCATTCGCCAGGCGAAGTTTGCCGCGGACGCGCCGCCTGCATCACAAGTATATGTTACCTATACAGTCGGGAGATCGTTTCCACTCCCGATTCAATACAGCTTGAGCGAACTGTCGACTTTTAATCTTTTAATGCAACTCAACAAACTTTGAATCAGCTGAATACATTTTCACTTATTTCTAAATAACGTATTGGATTGAAGTTCTTATTTTGTAACTGTAAAGTAATGTTGAGAAAGTTGAATAGGTTAATAATTATTATTGCTTTGAGAACAGGGATAACGTTAAGTGAGCTCGGGAGTCTGCATGGACACTAAGTACAGCTCAGTACGGCTTAGAGCAACTTTACCGTCGAAAACAACACCTGAGGCATGGCACATTGTGGCCAACGTAGGTATGAATTACCGAACTTTGCAATGAAAATATGTTCATAAATTTGAATTTAGATAATTTTATTACATGTGCAAATTGTGCAAGTTGTCCTTTCTTTTACCATATTCATACCTTAACAATAAGATTTTCTATTCGAGCAACAGTCTTTTGTTATATTATAAGTAATAAATATAAATACTCGTATAAATAATACATACGAGACAATTTACACAGATTGAGTTAGCTTCGAAGTAAGTTTGTAACTGAGCTACTAACTTAACGATACTATATTTTATAATAAATACTTATAAAGATAAACATCCACGACCCAGAACAATCAGTTCGTTTCTCACTATGCTATATTCGAGGTTCAAACCCAGGACCTCTAGTATCACAGACAAGTATTACTGCCGCGCCACAGAGGCCGTCTAATGTATAGATTAAAGTAAAATAGGTATGTTTTATATTAAAATTATTTTATTCACGTTAATATAGAGTCATCTATTACCATACTACATTATCTGCAAACTTAATTGTTCCAAAAGACATATCATTACAACTATATCTTTTTATTATCATTTACTGAAAACATTTATTCAAACAAATAGGATGATATTCGAAACGAAAAACTTGAACGTTGAAATTGTTTTACGAGTTGAGTATATGGAAACAAATGTCAGATTGAATTCTTATGCATTGTTGCATTTCGCCGACGCGATTCCTACGTGGAGCACGAAAGTGCCCGCCCGAGAAACGCCAGTCAGCGTCTGTTCTTTAGTCTTAACTCCCGACAGACTGCAGGCATATCACTGGATGCCCAAAGGAATTTCATATTGCTACGTTCAACAACAAAGATAATTTTGCTTGTATTGATAAAGGTTGCATGTGAAATTTGAATTTTAAATTTTGTTACGGGAGGTAACGTGAAGAATGCATTTGTGGAAGAAATTATTATGTCGGAATAAATGTTTATTATCATTTCAACTATTTAATATTATTATGAATCACACCCTTCATGGACTAGTTGACATTAAATCATCATCAACAAGCCACGATGATTCACCAATTTAAAAAAAAAACCACGAAAAATAAAATCAATAACCCTTGAACAGTATTGATGTCGCAATCAAAATGTTGAAAACGTGAGCAATTCGCCGGCGACGAACTCCACAAAGAGCTCCAACCATGCATCGGAAATGAATCAGTTTCCGTTTTGAGTGAACCAAATGATATATCTGTTAGCGTGCATAGCAAACGAGACCCTACGCCGGCATCGCACCGCTCAATGCAGCGACGCATTTAAGCAGGATGCACTTGTGGGCACATTGTACCATTCATTTTAAATGGTGCAAGCTCATAAATGTTCAAGAAAATAGGTAAAAGTTTCCAGTGTACAAGCGTGTTTAACAATCAGATTTCTCTGCTCTAAAGTTTAAAAGTTTTTATTGAAGACCCTTGATATTTAGCTCTCAATGCACCATTGCATCATTCATTTTATTGTACAAGCTCATTAATTCTCAAGAAAAAAAGCAAAAGTAAGCAATTTAATGGTCCTTACATGAATGCAACATCTCCATCAGAGTCAGAATTCTCAGTTAAAGCACCCATCGTTTTCAGGTATAAAACACAGCTACTGCAGCTCTAGAGGAAGGCAATGGAATGTCATCGGGATATGAGTGAAATAAATAAAATCACGTGGAAAATAGGCAATTTCACGGTGCATTGGATGTTCTTTGCGTGGCATGTGGCAAGGCTGCGCGCCGTGCAGTCAACGCCCGCATCACAAAAGCGTCGATGAAGCGAATAATTTTAATTGTATTTCTGGTTTTGCTGTGTGATTTTGATAAACTCGTATTGAAAATGAAGTTAAAATAATAAATAAATTTATTTTTGAAAAATCTTAAAGCAATGCAAAGCAAACCCCTTATGTTATATAAAAACATATTGTAGAAGTGTGGTTCCTGGCACCAATACAAAAAAGAATAGGACCACTCCATCTCTTTCCCATGGATGTCGTAAAAGGCGACTAAGGAATAGGCTTACAATCTTGGGATTCTTTTTTAGGCGATGGGCTAGCAACCTGTCACGATTTGAATCTCAATTCTCTAAAATAAATCATTAAGCCAAATAGCTGAACGTGGCCGATCAGTCTTTTCAAGACTGTTGGCTCTGTCTATGCCACAAGGGATATAGACGTGACCATATGTATGTATGTATATTGTAGAAGTTATGTGCCTAACGTACATAACTTCTACAATATATTATTAAGTTGTTTCTTTACTTACATGTCTTTTGTAATAATTTAACGTTGTGCTATAAACGAATACTATTGTACTGTGGCGATCGAGCCCGAAATACCTTTCTTGATAGGAAGACAACCTGGCACTTACAATAAAATCATGCGACGCTATCAATCAAAAAAGCGAAAAACCTAAATCGCGCAAGCAAAGATTTCACGGATTGGAGCATATATACAACCTCCGACACAACATCGTCGGAGCCGCGGATCCCCAGGCATAACAACTAGCCTGGCGGAAAGTCTTCTTTGTCCCTTTAAAGGTCCCTTTTGGTGGCGGTCGAGCCGAAACATCGCTCCCGCTACAATACCATGTACCAATGACCATTTTTGAAAGTTATGTACATTAGTTTAAATACTAACTGATGCTATTACAGTGACGGTAAACATCGTGAGGAAACCTGAACATCGTTTCAAGACGGATTAGATTTATCTGCAAACAGTTTAGTGTTGAGGATGCAACTGGGACTAAAGCCAAAGCGAAGAGGAGATATTAGAGCGCAGTAATAAAATAAATTATTTTCAATAGAATTAAGTTATATAGTGATTCGCTTAGATATGTTTTATACCTAAAATTGTTTATTGCCTTACCATTTTCAATAGTTTGTTTCGCCGAACTGAAACTGAAACTTCCAAGTCACAAATTGGTAAACGTCTTAAATTTCATAAACATATAATTCGATGATTCAATTAATATTATGAACAATGTCTACAAGAAAAGCTACAGTAGGTACTGTTACCTACGCGGTACTTGTTTGAAATACGTTTATATGTTCACGGACAAAGAAAACACTCGATGTGGAAAATTTGCTGTCACTCAATTTAAATTTTGTATAGGTGTTGGTTGGAGGGAAAATTACTAAAGTTAATTATATTCAATTTAATAAAAGGAATCATAATTAAAAAAGAAATAATTGCTAATTTCAGGAATTATTCATATGTAAAAAAGTTCATATCAAGCGATGTAGGTATTAAAAAGGTAATATTAAAGTTGATTAATTTTTCTGCATGAGCCCTTGTATATAATCCCACAGATCTTCGAAAGACTTAGATTTTATAGCGGATCAAAATAACTAAGAACTTATACCTTGTTTGGGGCCAGCGGTGGCTCAATCTATATAATTAATCCTAGAAATATTTTTTATGTAATAATGTTGAAAAATATATTTGTAACTTATTATAAGTTACAAATATATTTTTCAACATTATTACATAAAAAACATTATTACATTTATCATAAGTATATATATTATAAGTTAAACTATGTTGTTAGTAAATAAATCTTTTGAATAACTGAAGAATTTTGTAAACAGAAACACCAGGACTTTCAGAACATTGTTTTGCGGGTCCATGACCAATGTTTTCTTATCAAACGAATTTGATCTTTATGGCGAATGAAATGAGATCTGTTATCTAAACTAACACTCTATTGCATGTTAGTATTCAACTCGAATCGTTTACAGCAGTGCGCGAGCAACTTCTACCAACCTATGCAAATTGCACACTATTCCATTTTACCTCACCCTTAGTACGTAGGTATGTTATGAATATGATTCAAAACTGTTTATTACTATTTCAGGAAATTTTGTCTGAGACTTGTTTAATGTGAATATTATCATCAAGCGTTCTCCTAGTTCTTGAAGAAAAATCTTTCAGACATTCATCTCTTTGGGTGTTTCATGGCCACTATTTCAAAGGAGTTTTTGTTGGATTAAGTGTCAGTACAGTAACTTAATAACTCGTATTCTGTAGATCTTTTGAATGAAGAAGTGGCTATACTGACTTCTCTTGGTTATACGAGAAAGGCAACTGAATCTAATGAGTTTCTTAATAATTTGGTGGTAAAAAAGAACATTAACAGTTTTTAATATCCACTTAATTTTTCAAAGAAAATCATCCCGCACTTTAATGTAGTTGATTCAAGCATAATTTGAGTAACGCTCAGACAATGTTGGGGAGCGAAGTTAAATTAAAGTCGCGTACGGATTTGCTGGCCCCAGTGAGCTGTCCGACCAGACACAAATTATTAAAGGTGTACAGTTATGACTTAAAACGTTCAATTCTGAAATCTTGGAATTCGAAACATTTCCCTGTATAAGACCTAGAATAAATCATTCTCCACAGGTTTTAATCTTACAAAGTTTAGTTACTCAATTACTACATCTTACTATACCAAAAAAAACGCTGCGGCACTATACCAATTCATAACTAACGCAAGACAATCGTGTTTAGTCTTGTTGATAATATTTTGGCAAATGTTTAATTTAAAAATTATCTAGTTGATTTTAATTTATCAATGGGTTACCTACCTCATATAAATACACTTTGGATTCTGTGTTTAATAAAATTTTAAACAAACAAAATATTCCGTTTCGCTGGAATTTTGTGAAATCCTCACTTAGTTTACATAAGAAACTTTGGACCCTGCGATTTGAGCTGTGCATAGTAAGTCATTCCATTAGTCACCTTCTTTCATATATATAAAGCCATTCGCATTTTTACACCAGTTTACCTGTGTACAAATAATTCTACAAAAAGAAACTATCATTCTAAAAGAACGGATAATGGAATAATAATATTCTAGGCCGACACAGTTAACAGTACCAGAACAAATGTTCTACAATATATTTCTAGACTCACGGTATTTTGTGGCCAAGCTTAGGGCGCGTACCACCTGCGCCGCACTGAAAACACAATTTGCTGCGCGCCTTTTGTACTCTTGTTTACTTTATGCAATTTATGCTTATTCGCCAGAATGAAATTATAAAAAACAATAGAATATGTTGCAGTTTAATACATTTAGAAAATTGGATGTCCGCACAATCAAAATCTACTTCGGTGTATTTCAATTTGATTACAATAGAATAAGTGGTGTTTTATATTAAAATGATATTTCTATCACAAGTGCTTTTTTGACTTTCAGAAACCCTGTTCATGTCTACATTGGAACCGCGACGTATAAATAAATTTTCAAGGCTTGTATTCTTTTCTGTTTACTATCGTCGTTACTTGACTACTCTCTTCACAATGCTGAAAACCTTCGTCTGCGAACCCCTGTTCGAATGAATGAATGAATTTCAATATTTCGGAATATTACACCAAGTCTGGACCGTAAAGGTCCCAGCTATATTTCTTTGAAATGCCCTGCTACTGTCTATTCGGTAAACCCTAAATAGCTTTAAAATCTTGTTAAACTTAATGTTATTTCCATAACTTCTCACTTATCATTCTACTATATCCTAAGTATATGTTATTATTATATATTTATGCGTATTTGTATGTATTATATAATAGATATATATTCTGTATGCATTTTATTATATCCAAACATTTATTTATTGCTCTGCGCTAACGCCAATCTACTGTTTGGTTTTCTTCCACCCAAAGGTTGACTGGAAGAGATTGCATAAGTTGCGATAAGTCCGCATTTCTACCATCTGTTTGGTGCTGTTTTTTATGATTTACTCTTATAGTGCAATAAAGAGTTTTATCTATCTATCTCATATCTCTGGTTCAGTGTCCATCCTGGGTATGTGATTTATTTTAGGCATGTTTATGTAGGTTAATAATATTTTTATCATATTTATGACGGTATATTGACAATAGAATAGGTTAAAAGTTAACTCAGTGCCACCTGCTAATATTTTCTCTGGGTGAAGTTTTATAGGTACACAATTTACAGGTTACCTGGAAAATATCGCTTTCTGTGATAAGGTCGCCTTTTGTTTTGATATGATTGAGAATTTGCTTTTATCAATTGTGATGCAATAAAGAGTAATTTTATTGTTATATTTCCTATTTATTACATAGGATAAGATACCTCGAATGAAAAAGAAATGATGCCTAATAAGATCTTAGAATTGGAAACCACAATTGTATTACGTAGTAGAACAATCCCTTGAAAACAAACAATCCCTAATTCAAGTTAATTAGTCGAGCGCACGGTGTATTTTGAGGCGTTTCGCTCCAAATGGGTTAGCGATGGCACAGCCTAGGCTGCGTCCCAGCGGGTGACGGGGCTGTCGCATCTCCTCTATCGCATTTACATAAATTATGTGCTCAGTACGTTCAGTAATACCTTACTTATTAAAATCCTTTCATTTCTAAATATGATTTCGAGGAACCTTTTACTTAAAAGTCTGGAAGTAAATTCATTTTGAATTATCGAAACTTTTTATGCACTTTCAACGCATACAGTGTGCAGATAAAAGACTGATAATGCTCTTTGCCGTATTAATTATACAATATCCGAGGTAAACCTGAGGTAACACTGCTTATTGTTATATTGTATATAATACAATTAAGTTGTATTGTATAAAATTGAATTTATTATTAAAACTGAAATGCTATCATGACAACAGAAAAAGCAAAATAATATTTTGTGCATTTCAAAATAGAAGTGTACATAAAGGGTGAAAAAAGAAGCGAGAATTTCCTTCAAATAATCGCGTCCCGACTTATTGACGGCAAAATTTGCTGGCACCTTTGTCTTCGATTTAAAAGGTGTGTAAATAAAGGAGTGTGGAACAATGGGAGGAGAGCAAACAAGGTCATAAAACACGTCACAGAACGGCCTATATATAATCAGCTTAGTGATAAATTGGCAAACAGCACGCGAGCGACGCAGCTGCTTCCGTTCCTTGTCCGTCGGCGTCTTCGTTATACGCTGATATCTCGGATTGTCGTTCTTATATCGATAAAATAAATATTGTCGATTTATTTTTATAATGTTGTATTGCGAATCTCGGTTCTATCATTAAGCCAAATAGCTGAACGTGGCCATTCAGTCTTTTCAAGACTGTTGGCTCTGTCTACCCCGCAAGGGATATAGACGTGACCATATGTATGTATGTATGTATGTATGTTGTATTGCGAGATAGAAGACAAAAACCCGGGTATTGCACTTCGTACAGATTTAATACTGAGCTATTATTATTGTTCTTTTTCGTTTGAATTTTCGTATTTAAGCAATACAAACAATATTTAAACAATATAAACCATAATGTTGCAATATGTACTTAAAAATCGGATTATAAGAATTAACTACTATTTTCTAAAATTGTAGTTAAATCACTCAGTTTTGATAGATTTCTTTTTATAGTCCTTGACATACAACTTTTATATAATTCTATTGATAAAAAAGACAGACAAGTTTTCTGGCGCATTCAGACTATTTTCATTTATTTTATGCACAAACGTTCCACTAATGTGTGCGTGGTGGGCAACCATCTCCCCACATTAGGTGCGATAAAACCAACATAAAACGCTAATTACGAAAGCGGATCTTTTTGTGTGCTTCTTCCTTATCTCTTTTCATAAGTTACGCAATTTCGCATAAGTTTATTTTATCCAAAGTAATCTCTTTAATTGTTATCTCTCATGGAATCAATCATAATTATAGCTAATTTTGTATTTTCTTTGTTAAATTTTCAATGTCAATATTCAAAAGAGCTATTATTAGAAGTAATTGGAGTAGGTTCTTTCACTTTCGTTACTGCAGCGGGGTGTTTACATTTTGTATTAAATTAAAGTATATGAATAGAAATATTAAGTTAGGAAATAATACAAATGAAATCAATATATTAGTCTAGTAAAAAACATTATTATAGATAACATATCAAAAGAGAATATTGAATGTCTTGTAGGTATACACCTCTACCTCCTTCGTGGCGCTACTCCTGGTTACATACTCGTACTTTTTGAGAGAGGAGCCTGGGGTGCACCTTAGACCTCGATCCTGGATTGGGTTAGTCAGGTTTTGACATGACGCCGCACGTGGACCTAACTTTAACCTTTGCAGGAGAACCTAACTCATATTGGATCATGGCTACACACTACATTTGCTTAAATTTGCAGGTTTCCTCACGATCTTTTCCCTCTTTTACTTTTACATAAAAGATACTTTTACTTTTACATAAAAGATATATATGTTTTTCCACATAGGCAAAAGAATTATACGAGTAAATTTGAGGCTAAAATAGTTTTAACGCTACATGCTTACATTACCTGAAAGAGATAGCAGTATTTGCAGTATTGCCGACGCTGTAGCCGCTCCGAGGAGACTGTGCATTGTCTATGCCACGCGCTCTTCTGACCCCCACATTGGATGTCTATGACATCTTGGTGCTACTAAACTCTTCTTTGAGTCTTTTCATTTTAATAAAACTGTATTCGTAGAGTTTATCTGTTACATCTGATGTATTTATTTCGATTAAACTTCATTTTTATCTGAAACAATGAAAATCAGTTGTGCCTATATAGGATTGTGAGTTCTCGTTTCAATTCATGGAAATCGGTTAAATAAAAATACTATTGTATGGGCAAAAGGTGAGTTAGCCGATATAGTTATGCAAATTTACCTTGGTGGAGTAGTTATTATTTCAGTTGTGAATTACGAAAACTAATATTTTCTTGCCAATTCTATCATACAAGTGTAGTAATTTTACATTTTAACATCATACCACAGAATTTCTATCGGGCACGAAAATAACAAGTGAACAGCCAAAATTTCAGAGACGTGCGAGGCAGAGTTTCTAAAGTACCAAGGCCATTGTTTACGTTCAGTTGCTTTCTGATAATGGAAATTTGATATGTCGCGGCCGTGTAACATTCGAATGGCGGGCTCTGGTTTGTTCGCTTCATCGTATAAATAAGCGTAAAGTGGGGCTGTATCACGCGAACTGGTCGTTAACCCTGCTTCATGGTGTACTAATGGAGAAGTGAGGGTGTCATTGCGACCGCAGCGAACCACTTCAGCGCAACCCGAATGTCAGCCAAGCAACTATAATTAACGTAGATAAACTTATATTGAACACCGCAAATGTGTATATCCCAAACCTTGTTCATTTGAGTAATTGGTAAATATAAATATACTTTTTGCTACAATCACATACAAGCAAATTAATAAAAAAATGATAACATATCTCTCTCTAAAAGAATAGACGGAAATATTAAAGTATAGTGTTTAATATCATGATAGTATGTTTTACCAATACTCAAATAAAATATTATATTTATAAGTTTTATTATTATATTTATAAGTTTTATTTTTATATTTATAAGTTTTATTATTATATTTTTAAGTACTTTTAATTTTAACTTTGTAACTTCTTAGTCATCTACTGCAGGATATTTAAATCGATTTTTTAGGACCTGCTTGCTTTATGTTCATTAACAGTTTAAATGGACTATTAACTCTTTCGAGCTAATTAAAAATCATGCGGTGAACCATAAATTCACTTTTACTGTTCCTTTATTTAAATTGAAGCCAAATTGGCGAAACTAAAGTAAGTGGAATGAAACAGGGCAAAGGCCGCCCGATATTATCTGAAAGGATTTATAGGAAGTTTGACTAAAGCGTCGAAGCTCAGTCAGAGCGATTTAAATGGCAAAGACAACTGAATTTTACTTTTTCATTAAAGCAATGGCGATAATTTTTATTAATAAATATTTGTTTCGTATTTACAAGATCGAGTAATTAAATAGGTGAAATTCTGTGATTGTTGCATGTTCATAGCGGTAAAAAATATTATTTATATAAATAAAATGAAGCACAATATTTGACAATTTTTTGTTTTATCGTAACCTTAATTGAATATTAACTAGTACTTCAATATTATAAACTTAATATGATTAATGATGCTTTATAAATATTAAATCATGCATATCTCATTAATTGTAACCATTACAGGCGTATTAAAAAGTATTTTTAAAGTATACAAAAACGATGAATGGAATGAGTGCATTGCGGAGCGGAATGTCAGGGGAATATTTTTTGAAAAGGTTCGCTTTTTCAAAGCTACGTCGTCGTCGTATTGAATGCGTTTTAATGAAAAAACATGCGCCGATTCGCAACAGTCAAGGGAATTAAAACCGCCCCGCGCGCCGCTCCGGTGCACCGGTCGGAATTTTCATTTGGCCGAATATTATTTTTTCGGCTTTTCTACGCCCAATGTTTGTTTCTATTAAATCTATATTTGTTTTAACTTCGCATGGGATATATTTTAATAAATTACGGCTATTTACAATTCGCGTATATTAATATATTTATACTCGTAAAATCTGTGACTTTGGCAAATCTATAATAATTCTCATATAGTTAGTTAGTACCTTTGAAAATAATGAATTGCACATTTTTTGGAAAACTTTTACTGTGTAAAACTATTATTTAAGTAGTTTATTTGTAAAAATTCAAAAAATAGTTATAGGCTATTGGCTGGATTTTTATCACACATAAAATAATCCGTTTTTTAATAATGTGTTATGTGTTTGAATTTATCTACTTAGTTTAAATTTAATGAAAAATAAATGTAAGCGTAATTAAGTATAATTAACTCTTAAATTAGAAGAAAAATCTGTTACGTTATTGAAGTCATGTATGTATACGTACTCAGCAATGCGCCCGTGAAACATAATCTACCACTAGAGTCACTTTTAATCGGAAAATAGTAAAACAATCTCTTTTTGGTCATATATTTGTACACACTAACGTTATAAGTCAAAGGAAACTGTTTTTCGAGTTTATTTCGTGCTATTCAGATTGACGAGTTCTACTACGAAAGTTATCGGAAAGTTCGCGCCATTTCGCGCAAAGCCCAGGCTCCGAGTCCGACTTCACGCCAGCATGAGCGCGATGCGACTGAAGGCTCGATCCACAGAGATTCCTCCTTGCCTACCTTTCAAGTTTTACGCAAGTGTCTCCGACGCAAAACGACTTAACACTCACGTTAAAGATACAATAATATAAACCAACGTTGCATACGACACAAAATACATTTTTCTTTGTAAAATATACCGTTTCAAGCGTTAGTGATCGGCGCAGCTTTCAAGGTGCTTTCGCGTAATTCCAATACGTCATACATGCGGATTTCTGGACATTGAAATATCACCTCAGTTGTGACAATTCATAAAGTTCATATTATCTAAAACGCTTATCTGCCGAAAAGCTGGAAAACGTCACAATTTTTCCGTGATAGACAGAGATAGCTACAGTTTTCATGACAAAGGGAACGGCCTACACGATTTGAATGGTGGGGATAATCTTAAAATGTTGTAAGAATCAGTGTGAGAACGAATACAGACCTGTAGATAAATATGACCATAGTACAGGTATCTCTTTTATTTATCATGGCAAAGTTACTCGTAGAACTACAAATCAAACGTTTTATCGTAGTGGATAAAAGTTAAGCGACAGCAAAGTAGAGCATCCACATGTAATAGACGTAACTGCATAAGGACTCATTCATAAAACATTAGTGCTGGGAGCAGTCTCTCAAAGGACCTAACTCGAAGCAAATGTTGTTTATTTTGTTAAGGAAGAAAGCCTGAACACAACGGGGAACGCCACATGTCAGACCATGAATAAAAGAAGAGCTATCTTTCAGACTTTCAAAAGTTTCAGCTGTAAATTTTCAAAGCAGTACCAACATTTCTCATGTTGCATCAGTTGTTCATATGACTCAAGGGCCAAAATAGGAATAAACATTTAGGATATTTCTAATAATCTTTTTTCTATATAGCCTTTTTAAATATAACATATTTTGTATTGCTACGAGTATGAAAAAGTGGAATCTAAATCATCATTTTTGGAAATAATCTCTAGCTTATATTAATTTTCTGACCATAATAAGAAATCAAATTATTATTTTTTGGGATTTTTTCGATATTATACTAGATACTATTTAATATTTAATTTTAATAATAGGTTTATTATCTTGTATCATCCACGAAATATTCCAAAAATGTATTTTACAATATTAGCAATAGAATCAGCTATAACGAATGTCCGCCACAGATTACTGTAACGTATTGTTCCAAGTGGCTTTGGTTAGTCCAAGTAATTTACTAAGCAATTTATGAGTGTTATGTTTGACCCTAAATTTGCGTCATAAATTATGGTTTACTTTGTCGTTTATGAGCAGGCTGCAGACGTAACCCGCGACCATGTGTCACAGATTGCGGCAATAAGGGAAATTGTCTTTTTTATGAACGCCGCGAAGACGTAAAGAATTCATGTGACGAACAACGTGGAGCCACTTACGGCTAAGAAGTTTTTAATTTCAGTATGTGAAGTTTCTTTGAGATAATGGAACTTGAAATGATTTTACAGATATCGGAATCTCTTCTCTTCAGATGTTTATCTATCTCAACTGCATTTTTGGAGTATTCTGGATCCCTTTGACCATGATTCAGGTAGTCAAATATGGCGATATTTTAAGGTCTTAATTTGAATAGAATGATGATGATAAAAAAAACAATATTATTATAATATTGTTTTTACTATTTATTTGTGTACAAATTGGGAAAAGAACAATTTTAGGTTAAAATAAGATATATTAGGTATATTATTTTATTACCTATTATTGTGATTTTTGCCTTTTACTTACGATATACAAATGAATATTCATGCCTCTTTCTCGCAAAGGTTGGCAGAGACTAATTTCCACTTGCCACTATTCCTGCATACTTCTTTCGTTTCATCTACATTCATAACTCTGTCTTTTTACAACATACATACATACATATGGTCACGGCTATATCCATTGTGGGGTAGACAGAGCCAACAATCCCGAAAAGACCGATAGGCCACGCACAGCTATTTGACTTAATGATAGAATTGAGATTCAAATAGTGACAAATTGCTAGCCCATTGCCTTAAAAAAGAATCCCAAGTTTGTAAGCCTATCCCTAAATCGCCTTTACGACATTAATGGGAAAGAGATGGAGTGGTCCTATTCTTTTTTGTACTGGTACCGGGAACTACACGGCAACAACATAGCGGCGAATGTAAAGTAGGTATATCAAGACATAAAAAATAGATTACTTTTCTGCATACCTACTTACCTTATAATATTAACTGTAACTTGTTTGCATACCTACACTTAAGCTATAAATAATATATAGGTACCAACAGTAAAAAAAAATGTATCCAAGCTTTATTAGCATATCGGAAAACAACCCTTATCCTTGCAGAAATGTTTAAACCTTTACTTATTTAATCTATCCTTTCCGCAGTCTGCTGTAAATAAATTGCGAAGTCAAAGTGTAAGTTAAAAACTTCCAATCATGTGAGAGAATACTGTACTGTACAACTCGTGCCCCCGGCGCCATTTGTCTTTCGTACCTGAGTGTCCAGTGCGAACTGAATCCAGGAGTTAATTTCACGGTATATTTCTTCCATTGCAAGAAACCTTGAAGGCGCTCTGGTGTAAAATAGAATTAGAATTAATTCGTGCTTCCAGCATCCGTAGCTGCCCAGTGATGGCACGCATTTGAATAATGGTTTATAAATAAAACCTTTATCATTATTTCATTTTAGTTACTCTCGTAGTTGCAAAGCTACTTAACATTGGACGAATGAATAGTTCTTTACTGTACTCTAACTTTGATAAAAAAGTCTGAAATATATTGTCTTTTAGTCATGCTTAAAAGGTCAAAAATTAAAGGTAATTTCGCCAAATATTACCAAACAATTTTATAAAAAATACGTAATAATTACCTTATTGTTTTAATTGTAACAAAACATAAAATATCCTTTAAATTTTTAACATGTATTAATAAAAAATTACAATAACTAAATATGTATGTTACTGATAATAGTAGTTACGTCGGGCCAAAACCAAATTCTGCATTCATTTCCAGACATTATCTCTTCGAGCAGCCGTGGCAAACTGCGCCGCTATTTTCTTGACATATTTCACAATAGCTGAGCAGACCGTGACAACGTTTTATCCGCTAGGTACCTTATTTTTTAACTTACGGAGACTTACTAACTATAGTGTCGTAGGTACTTACTACTATTATTTACTAATTACTTAATACTACTATTATAAATATATTTTTTAATTTAATTTCTATTAAAAAAATCGATGACAAAATGATTTTAACAACAAAAAATCTATTGTAATTAAATAATATAAAACTGACTGTATATTTTTTACTATTTTCCTATATTTACACATAAATAAATATCGGTTTAATCACACTGAAAATGTTTTAATTTCCTATAGTCAAACAAACAAATAAAATGTCTGTCTCGTTTCATGTTTGACGTTTGATTTGATTTAATTAAACTTCATGAAATCTGAACAAAAGTGTCCTCCCGCCAGGGAGCGACTTTGTCCTATCACATGTCCAAACTGTAGCGAGCTATGATTTTCCCTATCTTTAACATTTTATTAAACGTCAACGTGGTCGGCGGAGCTCAAGTTATCTGGTGACAAACGGGCACATCAGTGAAGTAAATAGAAAAATACAAAGAGAGAAAGAGAGAAAGTTTCCAATGCTCATTCGCATAATCACGGCTGTCATCGAGTAAAGTCCCTATATATTTTGAATTTTGTTCCTATTTGAAATATAGGTAATAGAGTTTCTAAGGAATGTTATACTTATAAGTCTTAAGGCGGGTCGCTAATTAATTATAATTTACTTAAATATTACAACTAACTACTTTCGCTTTCATTAGTAGGTGATATCCATGGCTAGCATTAAAGCCTACTCGTACTAAACTAACCGTGTAACTTGTGATTGTTTATCTTCTGCACTCTTACTCCTATTCTATTTTACGACACGGACTTTGTGATGCAGAGCAACATAGCGAAAACAAATCGACGATACGCTACAGGCCGAAACGTTTTTATTTTGTCTGCCACGTAATTGAATTTTGTGGTCCGTTCGATCATAGAGTTTCGTTTCGCGCGCTAGATTTGTTTACGAGTATAGAGGTATGCATGCAAATACTGAAGTGGATTGTGTTGTGTTCGAATCTGCTTTGATTGTGATTGTGACTTTCTTATTTGCGAGTGGAATACTAGACTTCATAAAAGAAATCTCTTTTCTGTCGTAGTTTATTTTTCTATACATGTCTTTCTAATGTTGGAAATATTAATTGGATTATATTGACACCATTTATCCATGCGCATTCATTTTGGATCGTGGAAAGATGAAATCTCTGCCTACCCTTCCGGAGGTGTAGGATATTTCATCTTTCCCGGAGAAGAAACGCAACTTTATGTATAATTATTATACATTATTGCCAACAATTACTTATCTATTAGTTTATTTTTAACGTCTAAAAATGCTGTAGTTAGGTATTTATAGGTGATAAATGCAAAATCTGAAATCCTCACCTCGCACGTCAACGTACTTATCTCTAAAACTCCACGGTAACATATAGAAAAAGAAAAAATGTATGAATGAGCACCTGGCGATGTTCGCACGCGTTTGCTAGATTGCTTTCGCACCCGACCAAGTAACGGATTTTTTCGCGCTAAACCGCCTGAAAGATGAATTGTTTGAATTCCCGCTGTTCCCGGCCGTTTCTTGAATGAATTAGCTATATGGTAAGAGAAAACAATAAAAAGGCTTACGTTTTATAGCATAATTTGTTATCGGGTTCAACTTTTTGAATAAATGTTCCTGCATGAAAATGGATTTGAAAAAAAAAAACAGATTGAATTTTTTTACTACAAGTCTTGTAAGTACACAAGTGTAATTGAGGAATTCATTCCTACACTTAAATTTGTATCAGTCTATATAAAAATTAAATTAATCTGACTTACTTTTTGCTACGAGAAAAACTAACACCGTCAAAAGTAAATCCTCAAAATCTTGAATGAATATGAGAAATGGCAGAGTTCATTTATAAAAAATAACAAAAGGCAAGCACACAAAGGATGCCATCACTCAGAAGTCATAAGTATGCAGTCAATAGCTGGTGTCAAAACTCTTCTCAGTTCGCATTCAAAACCGAATGTTTATAAATAATTCAATGTTAGGGAGAAAATTTTCCAAGTCTTTATTTCGACGTACTTTTGGTCGAAATTCCAATGGACATGATCACTTTACCAACCGTACAATAATGTCAGAACTCTCGTTTATTGAAGATACTTATAATTCAATTGGGTTGCTTACTTATATCGTCTATATTCTGTTTTCTTATTTTTCTCAAAATTTAAACACTTTTTTCTTTATGACTAATAAATTAAATAAAAGATACAGGTATTAAATTTTAGACGAGAAACGTCATTTCGGAAAAATAATTAAAATGACTTGTCCAACAAGCCTTTAAAATTATTTGACCACGGTACTAAAATTTATTGCATATTTTAATATGCAATAATATAAATCTTTAGATTTGCTTACTTCACACCTGTACTAAAAAAAGCAACCCCGTTTACCTCCCTCGAGGTGAAGTAGGGTCCAAAGACTGATTATCATGAGAGATGAACCTTGAACCCACTCCATGGACCTTTTTAAGAAGCGCACTTCTACTAAGAGGCTTGCTCAGCAAGATTTTGGTCATATCATTAAAATTAATAAGCAAACACTTTCCCAGCTTGAAATTGAATACCGAAGAAAGTTACAATTAATTTTTCTTTATCCGCTCCCTGCCATTTTATAGATAATCATAGATATTTAAAGACACAAGTCTCTTACGGAGGATCCTGATCCACCTAGGACCATGATTAAAGTCGGAGAATTTACAGTGGAATGAATGCCATTTGGCCACAGATTTCTAGCCTCCATATCGGCTAACAGTAGAGCCGGACCATTGTTAGCGCAACCTATGCCTACATATTCAGTTGTCTGTATATATATGTAGGTTTCTCGCGATGTTTTATCTTACTATAAGAGCTTGCGTTAGTGTACAGTACACCTTTTAGTAAATGGTAACAAATGGAAAAACTTTTACTCGCTACTTCTTACTGATCTGACTATAATCCGGCCACCACAAAGATTTTACGGAACAAAAACAGTTAGTCCCAAAAGATTTATGGCGCCGAAAACTTACCACCGCGTAAAGTTTATTCAAGTTGGGTTATGGACATTATGTTTAAGGAAATCGATGAGAATAGTCCTTCAAGAACTATTAAATACAGCAACAAGTGTACGACGATTATTAATTTAGGTTTGTGCCGTTCTAAGTTTTGAAGATACAATAGAGCACGCGTCTTATTTGAGAAACAAAATGTTTATGCAATATATTTCTCTGTTAAGTTCGAACACAAAGTAATATTGTATTTTTATTCTACAAATAGCATTGTTGTGTACTCTGCAAGTATTCAAATACACCGTTATTTTATGAAAATTCGTTTAAAGCATGGAAACGTCGGGATCGGTGAAGTCGCCTTTAAAGTGATAGGAACATCGAACGTGGGAAACCTTGTCTTCAGTGGAGCCACCGCGCCGTCGCACTGCCGATATATTCGAGAACTATACAAAACTCTGTATTGTCCTTGGTTTTGACTTCTAAAACAGTGTAAACTTCTAGTTAGTTTTATAAGGCCTCCGCAATACCTTAAAAAGAATCTATTCTTTATATTGCAAAGTTATATTATGCTTGGTACTTAATTTCATAGTATGTATAATAAATAAAAACACGTATTAATTAAGGCGAATCCTCGTAATCTTACTAAAAATCTTGATTTATGACACACTAAAATGTGGTTTATGTTCATATGGATGGCATAAAGAATTTTGTGTGTGGGACAACCTGTTACTATCTCTGATGGCTTCTTGATGCCTTTATGATGTGTCCACGACGGCGGATGCGAATATTCTGTTACATTAGGCACGTCGCACTTTTTATCCCCCTTACTATTCACGTATTGTGCCATGTTTCGTATCCCTGAGATGTGCTTTGTTGGAATATTCAATGTGAAGTACCTTTTCTTTGAAGACAAATGTAAGAAGAGATTATAAGTAGGTATCACAACAATTTCCGATAAGATTAAAAAGGGATAACAAAAGTCGATAAAAGAAGCACTAATTTTAAGTCCAAAATGCTGAAAGTTGAAGTAATCATATTGCTGTATACTTGTCTTATATATAAAATTCTCGTGTCACAATGTTTCTTTCCGTACTCCTCCGAAACGGCTTGATCGATTCTCATGAAATTTTGTGAGCATATTGAGTAGGTCTGAGAATCGGCCAACATCTAATTTTCATACCCCTTAGTGACAAGGGTTGTCCACCCTTAACACTTTCTATTTACTAGAAATTACTTAAAAACTATTTATATGGCAGAACAACGTTTGCCGGGACAACAAGTACTTCTATAAAATAGTCGATTACCAAGAAATTAATCAACAAGATAACAATGAACAGGAACAATTCAATTTGAGCTGGTCTCACTCTATCACAGTAGAATCAGATCAGTATCTGGCTACATTTACTTGAAGGACCCGAATAGACCGTCACGTAAAACAGTACAGGGCTGTGTGGACAGTAAGAAGTATTAGTAAGATTTATAATTGTTATCTAGAGCTAGGCGCGGCAGACTTATTGCGGAGTCGCGTGCTGGCACCTAATATATTACAATACCTTGGCCAAAACGTCTCTGTTTGGAAGTAGCTCTATGTTTACTAACAGTGGTTTCGTACTGATGGCCACTACGAGAAAAAAATATTTTAATTATTTTTTCAATTGATTTTTTTTTTTAACTTTAAGATGTAATATATTGTACAACTCCTTGATCAATGTGCGCGTGATCTTGATAGGTGATAGGTAACTCTTTACTTTATAGAGGACCTAAAACATCTGCAGTTTTGAATGGTATGAAATGAACATCGCCTATTCTTGTAGAGTATCACTGCAGTTCATCCCAAGACTTACTACACCCAAAATAGTGTTCATAGTTCTAATGACAATTAAAAGTTATTTATTTATTTTATTCTAACTTCAAACCTTTTATGTATTCTGAACATGTAAAATAATATAAAAACTTATCCGAAGGTAATCTAAAATTCAGCAAATGTTTTTGCTTTTTATACTTAGTAGTTTAATATTTATATACCTATAGTTATTACAAAAATAGAAACCAAAAGGTCAAATATTTTATGTTACAGGAATTATAAATTTACAAGTACTATAATTGTGTCATAATTCAAACCTATTGCGCCAGACAAATCACCTTTATTATCAAAAAAATGTATAAATAGATTCATCATCATCTCTGGCGTGGAGCCTGGAATGCGTATTTTGACCATGTTCTAACATGTCCAACTGGGTCAGGATTCAGTCAGGATTTTACACGAAGCAACTCCGGTCTGACATTCGAAACCATTCCAGGGTGAAAATTGGATCACAGTAAAAGCTACTACACTACACTAGATGAATGTTCTTATTCCCCCGGTCGCCTTTAACTACATCCATAATTACCGCAAAACTTCCGACACTAAAATATAGTCAACATATCATGTAAAATTTTTGCTTACAAAACACATTAGCATTAAAAAAAAACTACATCCATGACACGATAGTTGGAGGGGTCCTATTCTATTAAAATGCCTGGAACCGCTCAGCACAAAGCATCATCTTGTACTAAGCAAAAATAACTGACTTAAAAAATGGGGTTAGTGGTAGGTACGCAGCGGGTACTGCTTCGGTTATTCATAAGCCTATATGAGACGGGAACATATTCGTCTGACAAAAATGACGTTATTATTTATTCAGGTGACAGAAATTTACTCATCCCGTCAGGGTGATGATACATGCAAGTCGACCCACGTCAAATCTAAGGGCAGGTGCAATATTACAACATTTTTATTACAGATATTTATTTTTTCTCTTGTATCCAAAGTTATTAAAATGCCTCCGTTGAAGAATAATTTGGGTTTCAACCAGTGGGAAGCATACTTTACTAAATTGGTTTAAATTCGTGCTCTGCCTTACCACCTATCACCTCAAGGAAAACGTTATTGATCATAAACTAAAAGCTAATGAAAATTGTGTTATTCATATTTCAATTTGTTTTAAAAAAAAGAAGGTTCACAGTTTTTAAGAACAAAATCAGGTGGTGATACTCATTTAATAAATTCTGGTTGAAAAGTTAATTAAAGTGGTAAGCGGGTCAGTCCCTGAGAGACTTAATTTATAGCGGTCATTTCTCCCACACCATGAATAAAATAGGATTTTTTATTTACAAAAAATAAGTGGATATGTAATTTTTCAGCGGTGTTTCTATTGACATCTTGTGTGTATTAGCCTTCGGATTAAAATTATCTATATTATGGTGAAATCCGCATCAAGTGAATGATTTGAACAAAATCCTAAATAGAGAAAGGCGGAGGACGGCTTGTTTCTACGTAGTTTCAGAATTTCTCCTACTTTTTTTTCATTAATTAACTCACAACCATAATTTTATAAGATTTAATATGATTTGGCAAAAAAGTATGTATATGATTTCATAGGAATCAGCGCAAAAGAATGCTTGATTAATTTAGAATTTCCTTTTCAACATTCACATTCATCACTCTCTCCATGCAAGCTCGTTGTTTAAGGGTACTCTTGACCCAACTCGACTTTAAACATAATATTATGTGAAAACTATATTTAGCTACAAATCACTACAACATTGTCCGTACCTAGTAATTATCATTCCGTAACAAGAGTTAGTAACGTGTTAACAACTATCCTTACTCCGGACTCCACCCGCCTTCCTTTGTTCTCAACTGTTCACATCGAGAAATATCCCCTGCATACATTATGCCAAGAAAATGAACCAAGAAATTATAAGCAATGGATGGATCTTCGCTGCTCAACCATTGCTGAGTGGGAAGATGTACCTAAATACCTACAACTTCTTTGTCCCGTACGGAGTAGACAGTGCCAATAGTTTTGAAAAGACTACGTTCAGTTGGATGGTTTAATGATGAAGAGATGAGATTTAGACAATGACAAGTTGATAACCTATTGTCTAATAAAAATCGTGTATTATGACACATTTCAAAATGAATAAACTTTTAACTTTGTTAATTATGTATTTCTGGTGTAAAACTAAGTACCCATTATGTATGACTATGTTAATAAACCCAAAATCTGGCCTGACATTAATATAACGTAACTGTGAGTATATGTTTCGAATATAATTTATTTATATATTAATACTAATGCGAAAATTTTTCTTAATTAAAATTTTCCCTGTTTTTAAATATTCCATTATTTTCAGTATCAATGCTACTTCCAGTATAATTAAATCTCCAGCAAAGAAAAGCGGGGCGTCCGAAATGGCATGGACGCGGCGCAGTTAATTTCACGGCGTATTTGTTTGCCTTGCTAAATCTTCTTACACTTATCTTAGAAAAAGTACTTTAGTTACAAAATTTCTTTACAACGTACTACAATACGTGAATTTACAATTATTATTATTTAGTATTCTTAAAAACCTATATTGCCCTTTGATCATCTGCCAATAATAATCAAAAGATTTTTGTCAGTTATACGAAGTTCTTAATCTCCTTTGAGAAGATTTACTCTCGGTTGACTTTTATAGTCTGTCCGAAAAGAAATGCAGCTAACACACACTAAGTTTTTCTTTATTTCCAAACCAATTTAATTCATTATAATATTCGGAATGCTAACCGTGTGTATAAAATGTTAATTGTTAGTTCTTAAGTACATCTATATTTCTATACTAATATTCTTCTTCCTATTAAACATAAGAGCTAACACTTTTCGATAGAGTTAAGTGGAGCATATATATTCTACTAATATAAAGATAAAAAAAATCTACTAATGAATAACTGTGATTGTTGGTTTGTAAAAGCAAAAATACCAGCTGAACCGATCTGAAAATTCTTTCTCAGTTAAAAAAGTACATCATAAGCCCGGGTGTTCTAAGCCGTTATCTATGTATATTGTAGATAATGTTGTAAGCCCGCGACGGGCGGAGCCATGTAAAATAATAAAACAGCATGCAAGAATTTATGGCCAAACCTAGCTAGTCGCTAACTCGTACCATGGTTAACATATAATATGTATCTTACAACTGTAGTTTCGGAGAAATCCCATGCGAATAACCGTCGATCCATTACGTCATCATTAACTAAGTAACTTCCAGAGCCCAGTCAAGTTTCACTCTACAATGATGCTTACTAGGTGTATAAGTTATCAGACATATTGAATATCAAAATTATTATCTCTCTTTCCTAAATTCAGCCATAGCCTTGGTTATAGTTAACAAAAACTTTGAATCCCAATTCCGTCATAATTCCATACAGCTGAACCTGGCCTTTTAATCTTTTCAAGCCGTTTGGCTCTGTCTAACCCACAAAGGATATACAAACACTGCAAATCCAAACTGTGAGTGACTCTGATTCACGGTGTAGTACTTACAAATTTTGGTTAACTGTAGATGTAACAACTCGTTAAGGTACTTCCAAGTTTTTTACTGGCATATTAATGTTAAAAATAAATAACAAAAGGCGGCAACGCCATACAAACAAATATTTGAAATAAATATGTACATACCTTAATACTTACACTTTCAAGCATCGGAAATTTTACATAAATGAACAAACTCATACGTTATAAAAATTGCTTATTTTTCAATTATAAATACCTGTTCTTTTAGTAAAAACTTAAGTATTAAGGTCGTTTATCGTCTTAACCTCATGGCACTAAATCAAAGCGAAGCAACAGTGGCCTATTACTATCGCTGTTTAAATTTATGTGTTACCTATCGGGGAACACCTTGAAAATTATATTTGGAGTAGCTGCAGTGCGGTGTGGCTAAAGGAAATAGCGTCATTAGCTTTTCTCGTATTTCTTGTTCCAGTAGACATTTACGTTCACCTTGTGAGTTGTAGCCATTTACTTTTTTGCACGTTTAGAGATCACTGACAGAAGCCAACAACAGCTTCGGTGCAGTAAAATTAAATATTTATCATATCAAATTTGAAAACTTGCGTATTTTTCAATTCGTTGAAATATTCACACGACGAAACAAAATAGTTATAATTATAAAGCAGCATTTATACTTAAGGCTTACATAATATGTAATTCCACATCCCAACACACAGTACATTTATTGGACTTATCATGGTAAGTTCAAATAGCTTTCAAAATCGCAACGAATCAAGAAGTTTGATAAAAAACTCAACCTTATAATAACTAATTTCACATAAAGATATACGTGCCTCGCGGAAATTCCATATGCTAATTCGATGTCGCATAGTTTACCAAACACACACGCGCTGTTTAAAAGTATGACTTCATTCGTTCAAAACGGAATTTTGTACGAATGTAAAGCCTAAAGGAATCCAGCGAGGCCCGGAGTGTCTTCCTGAGTTCCCGAGCGCAGATAAACCGCTTCCTCTTCCTGCCCCTTTGCCTAACATGGTGTAACGGACACACTACAAAAGACAAAGTATAAGTAGGCACACGTCTATGCCATTTTCACCTCGCATTGTGATGTAACATTGAAATCCATTCAAGAAATTTAAAAGTTTTACAATAATGGAACTGTTATAAGTTACAAGTTTACTATACCTAATTCATGAATGTTTATTTTATATATATTTGAATTTACAATAATCGCAATCTACAAAAATCCAATAAAAAGTTTAGTAACGGTATATTATTAAGAATTAAATAGTACCTTTTATAAATTATGATCTACAAATGAATACCTTGTTAGGCCATTTAACGGCAGAGCCCTGCAGTGCATGCAAGGTACTAGGTAGGTAGGTAAGATACATGCCGAAAACAGGTTTTAAAGTTTCGATGCTAAGCTTTTAATTTTTGTCTAGAATAATAAAATAATTAGTAAAATTTTCTATTTATTTAATTTTAATCAGAATTTCCTCTTCGTCAGTTTTCACACAACGTACTATGTTAACATTTTAATTGGCAAAAAATGCTATCCCGATTTTGTCCACAGATCTATTTGACATCCTCCAAACGAATGTAGGAAAAACAAAAAATGTTAGTGAACGCCATAGCGTGCACGCGGGCGCACGTAATTGAATCTTGTACCACTTTGACGAAGCCTTGTATAAATTGATCCACGATGGACCACGGTAATGGCTGTATAGATAAATATACCAGTGCGTCGAAAAAAATATGCACCATAGCCTAATACGAATTTTAGAGTCGTAGGACTAGTTTATTAGCTTTTGTTAAAAAAGCCTAGTTAAGAAATTACTAAGTATAAAAAAAATCCAAATTGGCACTCAACGGTCTATGTTATCGGAATTCACTCTGTTTAATATCCATTTCATACTCTCAATCTGCTGCAATGATCTCTGATATTATTTTATTTAGTTTGATACACAACCATTTGAAGGTATGCACTGTGTATCGAATTTAATTTTTCTAACCTCTTATACGATGTGAAATATTAATAATTTTTGATATAAGCTTGCTCTTAATACGATTACTCCTAATTTACCTTTTACTCTAGTCAACAAGTCATGAAACCTAACACCCCATGATGATACCACAGAATACAAACATGCATACAGTGTACACTGTAGATGAATATTAGTCGGTGGTAGCGGATGCTACAAAACCCAGCTTAATTACGGCGCCCGGTTCTACCCACTTCATTATTAGAGCAATGAGTTAAACCGTCGAACTCGCAGCAATAACTAAAACTAAACACGTTTGTAACAAGTTGTTTGTTGTGTTATCAGTATCGCACCAAACGTTCCTATTCGTACACTCACCGCAAACTTATGACGTCAAAACAACTATAGTATAGAAGTAATGCTTTGTGAATGTTTTTATAGGACGCTGTTTTACACGCGATAACAGCACATATCAAAATAAACTTTAAAACCATCAAAAACCTACGATTACATGTTTCAATAAATTTTTATTTAATTTCACTATTACACTTCACAAAAATAAAAACTATAGCTAGATATTGACGTATAAAAACATATTTTTAACGTATTTATTCTTTCCAACAATAAAATACGTCCATCGTTCTATCCCTCGATGATTTGCCCTTACGCCACCCCTAATGAAAACTTCGTCTGAGGTGAACGGCTCGTTCTTGCCTGATTTTGCACAAGCAATGTCACATTAATTACAATATGGGTTTACTAATCAAGAGATGGCTTAGTTCAGTATAATAAGACTGAATTATACTGCAGTAATAAGATAATTGTATAAATAAATTATTCGCCGTATGATCCCCTGCACTTTAGCATAGAATCACTTTATCTGTTTCTCATGGATAATAAACTTGGGATTCTTCTTTTAGGCCATGAGCTCGTCACTGGTTGCTAGCTAAACGTGACCTTACAGTCTTTTTTGGAGACTGTTGGCTATGTCTACCCCGTAAGGGATAAAGCCTAAATCATAATTAATAAATTATTCTTGATGTTTATAAATAAATAATGACAGAGCTCGTATATCGCACCCGCGTTTTGAATCGATTCCTAGTACATTTTTCAATGAATGAATGAATGAATACAAAAGATCGATAAATTGGGGGGAAGTCGTTGAAAATGTGTGCAAATGCGGAAAGTAAATCAGTTGAAACAAATGTGGGGCATCAATCAACGCGTCGGGCTCCGGCGCCGCGCCCCGGGCTCGTCGTTAGTGGTCGCGGCCTGCTGCTATAAATCTCAGCAGCACCTTGAGAACCGTCTGTTTAACTGGTCCTCGATAGTTTCTTATGTTAAAATATACATATATTAAATGTTTAATAGGTGTCTTTTTTTCTAGT
The DNA here is from genome assembly GCF_032362555.1 of Amyelois transitella. Taxonomy (NCBI): domain Eukaryota; kingdom Metazoa; phylum Arthropoda; class Insecta; order Lepidoptera; family Pyralidae; genus Amyelois; species Amyelois transitella. Next base: position 5,720,190 of record NC_083509.1, read on the forward strand.
GTCGTATAGTTACGGCACTAATAAAAAAAAGAAAAGGACCACTTCATCTCGTTCTCATGGATGCGACAAACGTTCAAAGGCGACTAAGTTATAGGCTTATAAACTTGGGATATAGACGTGATTATATTTTATGTATGTATGTGTGAAAAAATTACTAATCCCCATATACCTTATTTAATTTACATTATTCGAATAATTATATAATGACATATGTAGATAATTTAGATAGTACCTACCAATATGATCATATCCATAAAGTTTAATAATATAGATGACTAAGTGTGTCTCTTGGGAGAAGATGGGTCGATGATCGTTCCAGTACACTACCTTTGATATATAACTGTTACACTACTTAGGTGTTCTCAGATACACTGCCCGAAGCTTCGTAGCAATGATAAATTTTCAGGTTTATTCTATCTCCGTGCTAAAATTCATGAGTTCCATTAAGAAGTGATCAACAACTATTTCAACTTATATTATATGTTAATGTTAAGGCAATTTGTTTATTTACTTGTAATTTCATGTATACATAATTAAGAGTATAGAGAAAGATATAGGGTACCTCTCATACGGGTAAAAAACTGTAGTTCCCGTGGGATGTGCCAAAAACCTGTATTATGTTTTAGGTGGCACTGGATTTACGCTGGCGAAGCTGCCAGTAAAAGTAGGTACAATAATAAAATATCACATGCTTGTTCCATGCGCCAATTATTTAAAAAATCATTTAAATAAAATGTAATAGAACAAGATAGACAAACAATCTATTTGCCATAACCCCATCCCACTAAAATCTTTTATTTTTCATATTGTAAAACTCCACGAGTATAAAGCCTTTTCATGCTTTGATCTCTCACAAAACTGACAAAATGAATGTGAAACTTGAAATAACTGTGCAATATATCCGTCGTAGGCATTTATTTGTAGGTGAATACGGTGCACATTAATCATAACGAGAAGGTGCTGTGGGCGAAAAGTAATCAGAGGATAGAAGATTACTCTGTTTGACAAATGATTGAAAAAGCACGCCAAATTATTTTTTAAATTTTATGTTATTTCTTAATAAGTATTACATTGAAAAATTTACATAGCCATTACGTAGAGTCTAACGAAATTCCTTTGGTAGCTTTTTTTCTCTATGGCTTATGATTTTTATATCTTTGGAGTTTACTCAGTAGAGCGGTTATTTTGGGTTAATCATTGTTTTCTGTGTACATACACAGTATAACTCCATCTTGTCTTACTAATGCCATACGACGAGACTAAAGGTAACCCACAATAAGGTATCAAACATTCTAAATAAAGTTTGTGATTGAGCAGGTAGGGTTTGTAAATTTTCTTTACGGCACATAAATTTTTACTTTTTATATTTTGCTATGTATTTTATTGCGTTAAAATACGTAGCAGAATATAGAAAGTAAAAATTTAATAAAACCGTTGATGGGTGAGGCCAAGAAAAATGCACAGTGATCCAATTGTTGACGTTCTGGTGGTAGATTTAGATCAAGCAAAACAAATATGCAGGGTATATAGCAAATGAAGTCTCTGTCCTCACGTGGATTAATGAGTGATATTATTTATACAGAACGGATATTAAAACTCAAAACTATCTCTTCTCTCCCTATTTTATGACGTCGGTGCAGCGAGTGCATGTGTATTCAGGAGCGACCGCAAACAACTGCAACGGACTTTTAATCTCACCTGAGCACCGAACGGACGGCCCTGCGGTTGCCGTGCTGATCACGTATCCAGTTGGAGATTGTACGCGAAATCTAACTTTTATCTCATGCAAATAGCGAAAAAAACTATTAGAATTAGGTTGCTTTGTTAGACATACTGAATGTTGGATAAGTGTGTAGATATTAGTTATGATTAGTTAAAAACGGTATGAGGTTTGCCCTTTATCGATGTCTTCATGTTAATAAATAAAAATCTAAAATTTAAGATTTCTAGTAGATACGTATATTTAGTACTTAGGCATAGAATGAAGCTAACTTGAATTTAACTAATTGTAAGGTATACTTTAATATCTACAAGTAATAAGACTAATAAGATATGAAAACATATTCTTGAATATTACATTTTTAGGTATAAGTACATAAAATTGAGCGTAATGTAACCACTATTATCTTTAAGTAGCCACGGGTTAACAAATTTAACAAGGTTTTACAAGTTTGACGACCTCTGTGGCGCAGCAGTAGTAGGTACGCTTGTCTGTGACACCGGAGATCCCGGGTTCGAATCCAGGGCATGATGAAAAAATAACTTTTTCTGATTGGCCTGGGTCTTGGATGTTTATCTATATAATTTTTTATTATAATTTATTATAAAATATAGTATCGTTGAGTTAGTATCTCGTAACACAAGTGCAACGTACTAACTTCGAGGCTAACTTAATCTGTGTAAGTTGTCCGGTAAATATTTATTTATTATACATTTTAAAAAAATGATATTTTTTACTTTATGTGACGTCAAAAACGTGTACACTTCTTATATTAGTATATATAAGAAGTGTATAGTTCTTGACTGAAACTACCCTGTGTGTAAGATGTTTCGAATAGTGAAATTTAAATATTTTGTAGCGAGGAATGAACTGAATGAAGAATGCATATTCATAGAATGTATTTAAACAAACTACGGGTAATATTAAAATACATAATTGTATAAAGTTTTTAAATCTCTGATTCAATTAACATTTGTAATGTTTCGAATCTAAGCTAGGAAATTTTTAATAAAGTAAATCTGTGTTTGCAATTAAAATCGTCAAGCCTTTTTAATGTAGTATTCTCTTTTTTAATTATTCATTTACTTAAATAACTTCTTAGACCACTTTTAACCGGGGCCAAAAGAACCCTATGTCTCCTTGGGTTCTTGTTTGGTTTAATAGATAACGAGTGAAAAGAAAACAAACAAACAAAAAAGTTACTTTCGCATTTATAATATAAGTTGGGATTGAATATTTTAACTGACTGTGTGCTTTATAACTAAATTTAACGTGCTCGTAAAACATAATTTGGTTTTATGTATATTTATTTGAATACATATCGGAATGGATATTGCAGAGGCGGGCAGCAGTAAAGTCTGACAATGGGACACACTAATCATACTTTGCTTTCTGTTTTATTTCGCATTTCCATTACCGTATTTCAAAAGGTATTGACATATGAGGCACTTTTACGAGTTGTGCGGCAAGCTCACTCTACCGTAAATTTAATGCTACTTTGTTCATAGCCTTAGTTTCAGTTTGTTTCACAAAAAAGGGTATTTTTTCAAATCTCTGTTCCTTGAATCCAATATTTCTGCGTACGCTCTGATCCATTTTGCAAAAATATATGAGTATATAAGTTTACATATTTGCATTAAAATCTAGTAAATTTTCTAATCTTCTTAAAAAAAGGAAATTACCTTATTTCTTTTATTTCTTTTTATTTTGACTTCATGTTAATTAACATATATAACGGTTATAAATAATTTAAGAGAAAAATGAGGTTTTAGTAATGTAGGTACATAAAGTTTGTGTGATGTGAGAAACAAATAATCAACATCCTTTCTTGACATGGCCTTAGAGGGCTTAGAACCTAAAAACCTTATGGATACGCTTTCAAGTTTATTAACGCTCCTGGGTCAAACAAATACAGCTTTCGTTACAATAGCAAGCTTCGTGAATAAATAATTTTTCAAAATTACCTATAGGTAATGACGCACTATAATTTAGCCGAGTTCATGGAAATGTAACTTTAATCACTTCATACGACCCCCAGTTTGTCCGCGTGCTCTATTACCCTATCAAAATGCACAACACTTTGATTTACCGCCCAAAGTTCCGCATTCCCAGATTTACGGCTGGTCGGTTAAGCGCTAATGGATTAAAATTTATCTCCTCGACTCAATAATAGTAACATTAAACACATTTATTGATTACTTTTATCTTAATAGCATTTCTTGTTCTTCACATTGATATCTTATTTTATTCGCTTATTATTTTATTTATTTAAACAATATGCACGGAAAATGTACAAGGTGGACTTAATGCCACAAGGCAGTAATCGAACACTTTTAATCTGTCGAAAAAATAAACTCGGTGATTGTTTTTCCTAAATTTAAAAAATAACTATTAAAAGTTGGGTATGGCAAAAGAAGCACGAAAGCAGAATAAATGCAGTGGAAATGAGAGCGTTAAGGAATATGATGGGTGTGAAATTGAGTGACCGGATAAGGAACAGCGCAATAAGGGATTGTTGTGATGTGAAAGAAGATTTAGTTACAAGAATAGAAAAGGATATGTTAAGATGGTTTGGTCGTGTGGAGAGGATGAATGAAAGCAGGTTGACTAAGCAGATATACAAGGAGAGTGTGAAGGGAAAGGTCGGAGTGGGAAGACCTAAACGAACGTATCTTTATCAAATTAAGGACGTCCTGGTAAAGGGTCAGAACAAGAATACCCGAAACTTGCTTGCATGAAAAGAGTTATGAATGTGGATAAAGCGAAGGAAGTATGCAGAGATCGTGGTAAGTGGTAAGAGATAGTGTCTGCCTACCCCTTCGGGATGATTTTATGTATGTATGTATGTAACATACATACATATGTTCACGTCTATATCCCTTACGGGGTAGACAGAGCCAACAGTCTTGAAAGGACTGAATGGCCACGTTCAGCTATTTGGCTTAATGATAGAATTGAGATTCAAATAGTGACAGGTTGCTAGCCCATCGCCTAAAAAAGAATCCCAAGTTTGTAAGCCTATCCCTTAGTCGCCTTTTACGACATCCATGGGAAAGAGATGGAGTGGTCCTATTCTTTTTTGTATTGGTGCCGGGAACCACACGGCACCAATACAATACATGTATGTATGTAACTTTTTAAAATATTGCAATAATTTATAGATAAATATGATATCTAACTCACATAATTTTCTTCAAATTAAATAACCACTTAGATATTTATAAATAGCACTTTCGACCACAGACCATATTAAATAATAAAGAGACGTGAATGTCGTGACGTGAACAGTCAGTTTAGTCATAATAGACTATCTTTTATGACTAAACTGTGTGTTCCCAAACATATTATTAAATTTGGCACAAGCAACCATCATAAACAGGGTAGCCTAATGTAATAAATAATGTACATAATGGGCAAACATTCAAGTTATCCTTTTCTGCAAGGGAAGGGGGTTAGGTTTTCATGATCCTGCGGCCGAGATACGTGCTTGTTAATATTAGTTAATCAACCCTTCGGCCGCAGTGTGTGCAACATTTACAAATCACTAACAACAGATAGATTAGAGGTTGATAAAGCTGTACTGTTCACTTCATATTAAAACTAGAGTAAGCCGCGGCTGCGCTCGCACAAAAGGAAATCACTCGAAATCTCGTTAATTTACGTTTATCACGGAAATTTCAAGATTTTTTTTTTCCTAAGTGCATCCCTAGACCTCATGAATCTTAAAAACACTCGTAGTATTGTGGTTTATTTTGACAGTTCAAGTATAAGATTTTGATATTACACAAAGTGATCCCTATTACGGTGCATTTATTTGGTCGTCACTTATCGGCTTCCCGACGTCTCTACATATATAGTTGAGAAAATCATATAAGCACAAAGGATAGAATTGATAAATTTTATATATATATATATTTAATAGTATCTCAATAAATAAGTACTGACTATCCTACTAAGGAGATTTTCCGTTAGTTTCGACATCAACTAAGAAGGAACACCTAAACATCTGTAATCCTTAGAAGATAATTAGGTTTTTGTTCGTCCTATCATGTTCATTTATAAATAGAAAGAAAGAAATATCTATAATTGATCATTGTGTATAACTAGTTATGCAACCAACCACTAGAATGAATCCAGTGCGCACTCTTCCTAAGAAGTAATAATCATTGGGGCATGCACACATGTTCGTAGGGAATATTTTGAATACTCGTAGCACCGGTACCGTCGCAGCGCAGACGATATTGTGTCCTACAGTGAAACAATATTGAAAGAGGAACAGAAATATTTATTCAAAACGGATAATATGAAAACATGTTCAGTGCAGATAGCTTGTATTTATGTGTATTATTAAAGTTCTATTTTATTGTAATAGTTGAACTTTTAAAATTATTTGAGTGAATCTGTACTACAAAGTCTTTTATTGCAAATTGAATTTTCAATATTTATATTTTATCAACGGATACAATGGCCAAACCGTTAAAGTAATATGTAAACTTTAATCAAGTATCAATATTATGAATAAAACTTAAGTGGTTGTGAGTGAGTGAGTGCGAGGACGAGAATAAAATCCACGAAGTGAAACCTTAAAATATGTTTTTTAGAGTTCAGTACCTAAAAGTTCAGAAACGGGAAACTTTATAGTTTCAAGTTCGCCTATTCATGCGTACGTCACTCACTGACACTTGAAACACGACTATACCCACAATATAAAATTTAAAAAAAATTGAATTCAATAAACCGCGACAAATTGTGCAACATGATTCGACCGCCTGCACACTTGTCGGTTTAAAGTTTCAGTTTACGTCCTAGGAAACTGTTGATATTCGTTGATTTTGAGTAAAAAATCATTCATCACGGCCTCGGAAAAGTCTACATTCAAAAATTGGAAAAGCAAGAAACGTGGCTAGGACAATATACTTGGAGCAGCGCCGGCGGCTGTGGCGACCCCTCATTAACTGAGAGTGAGCGGTCGTTGTCACGTCATGGTAATTTTTTGCCCTAACGAATTTCACTAACTAATGTGTTTGGTTTGGGGTATTGTATTTTTCAATCTTGAATTTTCATAAAAATATATTTTGGAGTGACTATAGATAACAGGTACCTAGCTGTGCTGAAAAAATATGTTTTTCGTCAATAACTGTAAGTACGTAAGTAATACATATATTTGTAAAGAGTTCATTATGGTTCGATATAAATATATTATTTAATTTATAAAAAACTTATATTTTGGTAACGCCTAGAAATTGGAATAACATTTCATTTTCTCTCAGTTTTATTTGGTATTCCTATTTATTTTTTACTTTATTCTAATATTATTCTAATACGCGTATAGAAAAAAAAAATACATATATATAAATTGAAACATATTAAAAGTTATAATCATAGAACCTTTCAACAATTTAGTTTAAATAGCGTCTGGCGGACGAAAATTAGACAAACACTAACGAACCTGGTAAGCCGTTAGGAATCCTGGCACGAGTTAGTAATATTCTCCGATGCAAATACTCATAAAGTATTCTGCTCACACAAATATGGTGTAAGCAGTTAAGTTATGCACAGACCTGTACAACTAAGCTATGTTTGCATTAGATGAATCTTAGTCCATTTATCTTCCTAGGTAAAAATATATTCATATATCACATCTTTATCTGCTACGGAGTAGATTTCATGATTAAACTGAGGCATTGATGTTCAGATAGTAACAGAAATAAGATTAGCTTTTTAAATAAAATATTTTTATACTTTCCATATTTTATATAATATCTTCCTGAATAAACAGTTCTCATCGCGAAATAGTTAAATATTGTAAACATTTACGATCTTCTGTCCAAACAACGCCGGAGCTGAATAAACTAAATCATTGTATAGATCATAGGCTAAGCCAATAAAGTACGGTCCGTGAGACGCAATATTGCTTACGCTCTTACAATGTAGACAGATATTTCCGCTTGATGCATTTTTGATGTTTTTCTGATGTGGGTCTATCGCCCAGTGCTATCTAAATGTGATGAATATTCAACACGTTGGCTTTACAGAGACGAGTGTTTTAATTGAGAAATCGATTGCGAATATAACGATTTTTATTCGCGAAAATGAATACATCATTAAGAATAAAAAAAGTTGTTTAGAGTACTTTAATACTAACATAAATTTCGACGATCTACTAAGGTGGCGTGATTAACATAGTATTAGTTTTCCACATATGAGTTTTGTGTTCAGGTTTGTATAAAATTTGTATTTTATTATGTTCGTTAATTAATGTTTACCGATATGCAATCAGTAGACAACTGAACAAAACATAGCACTGTGAACATTAAAATTAAAATACTAAAAATTTTAAATCTCATTTTGTCATCCTTATCCATACTTTTTCCACATTTAAGTTGATTGTAACTTGACATAGACAACAGTATCCCCGTGAACCCATCAAATAAAGGGGCCTTCTGTGCATAGATAAAGGACGTTCGACTGTCGTCGACTAAATTGAATTTCGTGACGATAAATCCGACAACAAAATATGTCCCCCCTCTTGGCGAATCATAACACAGGTCACTTTATGATGTTGATTACAAATATCGGATGTTCATTGCGTTGGTTCGTTCATTTTTATAGAAATTATTTATAAAATATTCAGTAACAAATGTCTAAATAGAGATTTTCGTTTAAATTATATGAAATACTACTTTAAGTCGATGCTGGAAATTGAAGAACGAGTACATATAATTTGAAGACAACATAATTCTTAGCGTCGTATTGCATGACTATTCATTATTTTAAATCAAAACGATGATTATTTAAAAAAAACGTTATTCAGTCCTTAAATTATGTTTTTAAAAATATGAAGGCTGCAGTCAAACGTCGGTAGGTATTCAACAGAGAGGTTAGGCTGTTATTTTGCCATGCACGCTATGGCTGAGCAATATTTTTTTGAACTTGTTTACATACGCTACAACCAGAGAAATACAGAGAAACAGTGCTGAAAATGTTTTGGGGCCTACCCCAATACATTTTCAAGACTGACTCTACCTATAAAGCCAACAGTCTCGAAAGCTACTTGAAATAAAATTCTGGTACAGATAAGTTGCTAGCTAATTTTAAGCTTATCTTTAGAATAAGACTCCAAAGTCTGTAAGTCTTTCTTTCGATTAACTTTTATAATGTTTGCAGGAAAAGAAGCAGCTGGCACACACTAAATTTTCTATGCTACCGAACCAGCATGGCAGCTTGCATAAGATGTATCTCTTCTTACTGGGAAAGAGATGGAGTGGTCCTATACTTAAGTATTTACAATTTCGATAGTTTTTAGAACTGTTTATGGCAACATAAAACAGATACTCTTAACGGCATTAAGTCCGCCTTTTGCACATTTTTATTTTGTACAATAAAGTATTAAATAAATAAATGCATAAATACTATTCCTTTGTAGTTAAAGTATTTTGTAACACATGGCGAGGGGCGCCTGCGACAACAAACGGCTCGCAACACGACGAATCAAGAGCTGAGTCAACCGGGGCTCCGCCATTCGCCTTCACCTATTTGCTAGCTGGAAATCTGAAGGGTCAACTGCATTTCATTGATATGAAACAAAGAGCATAGTTTCATTGCGTAACTGAGTTGTTTTTGCTACTTTTATGGATTCATTAGTTAAAATATTTTATTTTTATTAACTGATTTCAAAATAGAAATCTCGATTCAACTGTTTATATTTCTAATTATTACAAAGCTATAGACCATTTGAACGTTCGCTTATGATGGACATTGTGACCTTTGTAGTATAAAAAATGTAAAGTGTGTCTAGGTATATTAAAAAAAATGGTTTTCTACTTAAAAATTATAAGCCGCAATTTAAACAGTAGGCTACCTATTAAATACTCACCATTTGCGAACGCATTTTCTCGAATTCTCCTTGGTTTAATTACCTACTTACCTAAATATATTTGAGGCATTCTGTAACCAGAGATGTGGCAAACAAATGGCAGTAGTTATCCGGGCACCGCAGAGGGCAGTCTACAGAATTTATAGCTAAGACCCCGCTGAGCAGAACTAGCCTAGTCAAAATACGCCGCTGACTAAAGTATGTTAGATCTAGTTATATGTATAACTAGTCTATTATAAAATATTTACAATAAAGCCTTATTATGGCTTAGCTGCTATGCCTCAAAGCCCGAGTGAAAAGTAATAAATGTATAACTGAATGTGCAACTTGGAACACGCAAACGCAAGATTGATGCTGAAAAATTAACTTAGTTATTTTATTGTTAAAAAACGAAACTAAAAACATATGAATGCTTTGACATTGTTGTAAAACCTGACACATTAACTTAAAGTAAATAAAAAAGACAGTTCCGCTAGCAAAAAGTGGAAAGTAAACAGAACCCTCCAGTTCACTGAACCTGTCGTGTTCACGATTATTTACCACAAAATTAAGTGGTGCATCATTTATTTCAGTTAGTTGCAGAGCGCCAGTGATGGCGGACGGTGGGCACTGCGAACATGTTGCAAATAATTTAGTTATTCAATTCCATTTCTACAAACAGAACTGTCATCAATTCAATGCCGTATTCGATTACATACGGTATTCGCGGAGCATCCGCCGACCAAAACCGAATCGATTTGGTTGTCCGCCTGCAAACGCGCAGATTGGAAATATTGTAGCTTACTAGTACCTAGTTAATTTTGAAGTATTTATAAAAATGTGGTAAATACCTTGTTTTGCAATAGCTAACAACTGACTCATAGCAAAAAATAGAACGGAAATTAGATAAAACATTAAAATTTCTAAAAGCTGCTTTCTTTATTGAAACAGACACCGAAATATTTGCTTTATTAAATATTTCAACCGTTTGAAATTGGATGTTGTATGTACCCAATTAATGTCTTTTCATTACCCTGTCACTAAACCCTATTTCAATCTTGTGGCTTGCTGCAATTTATTTTAGTATAACGTTGTTTTACATCAACCCACCTCCGCACATTATAAAGATTAAAAGTTTCAGGTCGCGAGCGGGCTAATTAATCCGAGGCAGATATCCCGCACTAGCATACAATAATGATAAAACAGAAGGACAATTCAGATTACAATATAGAAATCACTCATTGAACAATAAATCACAGGGAAAATGTGAGAAGCAATGCATTGATTATGAAGAATATCTATTTCCAATAGCATTAACCACAGCTATTGATTTCAAGCTTGAAGTTTACACTGCGTCTTGCTGAAGACAGACATGTAAGCCACAGGTAACCTGTTTGAAATAAATATGAATAAGAACCAAAAGTAATTAAGGGGAATCACTTTTGATGTCACAAAATAGTAGAACGCGTTAAATATTAAGTGAATGTAAACTATTGAGATGTACAATCTCATTAGTTTGTGCTGCCATGTGAGGCAATTACTCCACTCCTAGTTACGCTCTATTCTCACAGGAGTTGCACACTTGTTTAATCCGCATCATATTTATTTGTGAAGTATAACTGTAGAAAATATATTACAATAGTAGAATTTTGTACATATTTTTATACACACATAAACATTGCATCTTTATCTCATAAGGTGTAGACAGAAAAACAGTCTGAGCAAATTTATCTAATGTAAGCTTGTGTTCTCTTTTTTAAGCTATAGCTAAATTCATACTCAAACAATTCAAAAACACTATAAGTATGTAAAAAAATCTATATCGTTGATAAACGAATTTACAATGTACGAAAAAGAAACTTCCTCACTCCACTAGGGGAGCTGAGCATTATGACGGCATCATCTAGGCATGATTAGCAATAATCAGCGGCCTTATTCCCGCCACGGGCCCATGGGCGATTGGCAATCGACTGGCGCTTCGAAGCTCTCCGCAAACACAATAGCGACGCGATGGGCTCCAACTGAGCGAGCGCGATCGCTCTGTCAATAATAACTCTCTTTTGGACATTTATTGCAAACGTTCATTCGACGTAAAGATTTTTTGATCTTCATATTTCTTTAATTGTGTTTAATAATGATTTATTACATGACAACAATCTTGGTTCACGAAATTGCATGATGCATGCATGATTAATTTAAAATCTAGCGATGACGACTACAAGGACGTATATGATGACTTGGGTAAAATATATAAATAGCGCAATTAACTTCCTTTTATTATTATAATATTAAGTAATAATATTATAACTTTTCATTTTTCATTATCGTTCTTCCAATTTTATGAATAATCATCATAATCTGTCTCAGTTTGGTCCAAAGGTTTGACTGACAGAGAATGCCTTGTGGTATTAAGTCCACCTGTTACACATTTTACATGCATAAAGTTAAAATAAATAATAAAATACCACTTTAAATCCAAGTTATGTCAACAACAAAGTACTATGCAATTTTCCTGTCAGTTCAACTGATCAAAGCATTTCAATAGCTTCCTATGTATACACAAATACATATATGTTCTGGAAACCTATAAAAACCATTATATCTCTAATAATAATACTTCGCGTATTTTTGAGGACTCAGTATATTTTGCGAGCATCACCTGGACGAATTCCCACATATTCTTAAAACAGCTTTATCCGAGGGTTCGGGCGATATGTGTTTTTAAAATCCTTTCCGTAATAAATTATTCCAAACGTATCTAACGGCTCTCAGAGCAAGAAACAATTCCTTTTACTATCCTTGTTTTCCGTAAGAGCGAAATATTTTTGTTTTACTTTGCACTTTACTATCTAGTAAATTTATAAGTAGGAACTTAGCATTACTTTTTAATTTACTACTTTGGTTCTACTTATTTGACCAGCTACAAATGTTATCTGTACTTAACGTAGATACTAGTATAATCTAACTAACCATACTTAACTATAAACATTTATTATACTTAGTAGCCAAAAGATTACAAAAGTAAGAGAAAAACAAACAGATTTAAAACTTGTAAGATGAACTCGTGGAACAAAGAAGCATACATACATATGTTCATTGGATGAATATAATAAACTGATGAAAATTAATATAATCCCATAACTCAAACAATAAATAATGCTGATTCTGATTTACCTCCGACTGCAATCAATTATTTAGATTTGTTTAAAAATATCCCCCACACTTAAGTACATAAGTAGATAAATATTACTAGCTTTTGCCCGTGGCCTGGCGTGCATGGCAAGCAAACTTCCTTTTTCGTACCTCACACTATACGTATGCAAAATTTCATGAAGATTGATTCATTGGTTTTAACGGGCATGATGAATAAACAAACACACTTTCACATGTAGTATATCAGTATAGCAAAGTAACTCATCTCGTAGTGACGTGCGATCCACCGATTGCGCTGTATATCACACGCTCTTAGAAAAAGATCGTCTTCATTTCCGCACATCTATCATACGAGTGACAGTTAAAGGGTCTTCTAATTCTGATAGATCGCAGACATATTCATTACACCCGACCCCGTAATTTGTTTAGATTCCAACAGATTTTCAAATCCTTTCTTGACTAGGATACCTATCCTTAAAATTATTAAATAAAAAATATATACGAGTAGGTACCTACCTACTCGTATATATTTTTAATAAAGAATAAGCAATAAATCTATGCCTAGTTTGAAACTAAACATTCTTAAGTCCCGGCTTTCTATCTTGCGATCTGTTATAAAGATGAAATATTTTATATATCTAGGTAGTATATTGAAGATTTCTACTTTTATTTTATTTAAGTCGATTTAAGTCGATACGATTCAGAATCAGATAAAAGGAAGTACATTTGGTATTATGGGTTTACTATAAATTAATAAAATTTTATTTTGTTGTACTAAACTCTATTATATATAACGCCGCAATTTTTGTCTTTATATTATAAAGTTATACCAATTCCTAGATAAACTAAGAAAAATCGGTGGCTAAATGTGTGAACAAGAAAACCCGAAGAGAATTTCTAGCGATGCATGAGCCAGTCTGTTTCAATTTCACGGGGCGTTTGTTGGGCGAAAAAGATGCCCAAAGGCGTCATTTGGCTGAAAGCTACCCGAACTTATAAGAACCTTATTTTTTATAACCAAACATAAAACTTTTAAAAAGTTATGAGAAAACAATAAGATAAAAAGACGCAAGAAGTATTTGATCAATTTCCGTGATAGATCTGAGTATCAGAAAAACATTTCAATGTGTGTTCAAAAAATCTAATTTATGAATAGTTCTCAAAATGCAGTTATATCCTAGTAATTAAAATAAAAGTTAATTTTTTTACCATTTCATTTTTTTCTTAATTATTTATAATTCGCAACTTTTTAAGTAATTATGGATAAATAAAACAAACTCTTATTTCTCTACTTCTAAAACTAACCTCACTTTCTAATTAAACGAAAATAATGTCTACACACAACAATCTATATCCGTGTACAGGTCCGAGAAAGCAAGTGGAAATATCGGCGTGGAGCGTCAGGAGGGTACACATTTCCACTCCATCGTCAGCGGTGTCTGAGTGCAAAGGCGTGTCGGCCCCGGCCGCGTGGCTGAAAATTCAGCGGGGCCGGAAAATATGGCCGATGGAACCTTAATGTTTCCGACTTGGCCCGGGCACTTGCGGTCAGCCTTCGATGTCGCTATAAAACTCCACACAATGAAGTTTTAGCGTCTATGTCACATTACTGTGGGTGATAGAAACTTATTGGTGATAAAACTATTGTAAATGTAATGTATTATTAAAGAATCATATTATAGTTTTGAGATACTATAATATGAATCCATATGAAACCTTGTCAACAATAGCATAAGTATGTTTTCGATCTAAAAATTATAAACTTTACAATAAAAATAAATTGATAGAGCTAATTTAGGAGAGAAATCTAAAATTCTACATGAGTTCTCCAATTTTCCAATGACGAATGTGTTTTTAATGCACTTAGTGTGCAACGTTTACTTTTGCACCTATTTTCTTTTTTGACTTAGCCTCGCAAATGAACTGCTTCGAAGTGTATTAGGCGAAAATAATTATCTAGTGGCGATCTAGACGATCCAGTTCACGAACTCATTAGTGGCGTATGTACCGGCCGGCTGCGGGACGTGTGATTGACACTGCGGAAATGATTCCTCGCCGCGGCGCCGGCGCTATCTCGTATGGTACAATCGCACTTAAAACGTCTTTAGTCATTCAGAAAAATAAAAACACATAATTATATTCTAAATAATTGATGAAGAAAAATGATTAAGGAGAATGTGGAGCCGGTGCTATCTCTGAACACTAACATAGCAATGTCTCTTAATATGATCTCTTAATATGTTGGAAATTAAACTAGCTTCCTGTAAAAACCTGAATTACACCCATTTGACGGCCTCTGTGGCGCAGCGGTAGTGCGCTTGTCTGTGTCACCGGAGGTCCCGGGTTCGAATCCCGGCCGGGGCATGATGAGAAACGAACTTTCTCTGATTGGCCTGGGTCTTGGATGTTTATCTATATAAGTATTTATTATAAAATATAGTATCGTTGAGTTAGTATCTCGTAACACAAGACTCGAACTTACTTCGACGCTAACTCAATCTGTGTAATTTGTCCCGTATATATTTATTTATTTATTATTATTTATTTAACCCGGGATCTCTTTCAGAAAGCTGAAGATTTTACCAGGTTTAACACTAAGGGAAAGAAAGCAAGTAAGTAATTTTTTTACAAAATCCTCAGTTACATAAATAAATTGACGGAGAAATATCAAGAATAATGTGTCACCAGTGGTTCACGCACAGTATACACTTATACAGAAATGTAGATATTAGAATTAAGAATAATATATTATTTCATTTAACTACAAACTCCGGATTGATTAATATTACATTCTTATGAGATGGTTACTACAGTGTAATTGAATGTCAGAATCCTACCATCACAAAGGAACGAAAAAACTACAGACTTTCTAGATATACCTTACTGTCGAATAGTTACTAGATGTACACAAGTTACAGAACAACAAAATAAATACAACGTTGCTAAGGTGCAGCAGTCTTTAATTTAAGAAACAAAATCGAATTATTTTAAGTTTTGCAGGAGCGCAGAACTAACCTCAGCAGTAAACCTGTTCTTCGAGAAGGTTTTATTGCAGCTGTGTACACTTTTGTTCGTGATTGTACTCCCTCATTTGTTGATTATACAGTTATATTTGATTTTGTTTCTGATACTGGGTAATACTCTTCAGTGTTTACCCTTTTCAAGGTACTGAATGAACTTAATTTGTATATGGTGATGACAGAAAAAATATACCTGATTGTTTATAATTCAATTATTTTCCATAAGGTACAACTCGAGAATTGAAACTAATATCAACCAATGTCGTCATTATCCCATTCATAAATCCTTACCTATTCATAAATTCGAATCTCATTTACGAAAACGTGTAGGTACAAATAATAAGGGCCGAGATAACGCCACGGTTCCTTTTTTCGGGAGCGGCCGAAAGGATTCCCGGAAACAATTTCGCTGAGATGATACCATAGGGTGAAATAAACCGTAACAGCAACTGAGGAAGCCCGTAAAAGCGATTCGCTCAAAATTAACTCAATCGACATTGTTCCTAAATTTTTCACGACGTGTGTGTATTGTGTATGGCGTGTAGGTATTCTGATTTAGTATTATTTTTTTATGGGAAAGACGAGACCGTTTTTGTTTTTTACTGTATGTATCATTATTATGATCCTTTTTCGTCCTGGGGAGGTCATTGATTACAATTCCAAACTTAGCCTTATTTTCTACCGTAAGAAGTCGAATAGTAACATTTGACACTACTTTAACAGTCTTCTATTTATTAAAAAAGAACAAAACCGACTGGAGCAACTGGAGAGCTGTAACGATTTTAAGCTATTATAAAACGAGCACGCTTAACGCTCTGTAATAACAAATAAGATGGCTAAAGTAAAATACCAGCAATAAAAATTAGCGAAGTCAGTACCTAATTCGAGAAGTTACCAAAATGAGACTCCCGACCGCGCAGCATCAACACTTATTAAAGCGGGATTAACTCGTTCAAACTGCGATTGAACTTACAACTCTTACAGCCCCTTTTAGAATCTGTCTTCTGTTTATTTTGTTTGCTTTGGTTTAATTGCAAATTATATTATATCAAAGAAAAATTAAATATTCCGTAGCTTGTTAATTATGTCTTCATATATAACTTTTCCCAGACTTTTATTTTGGAAATTAAAGTACACACACACGCACATAAATACGTCTTATTCTTACATACATACATATAATCACGTCTATATATTCCTAGCAGGGTAGACAGTTTTGAAAGACTTATAGGCCACGTTTAGCTGTTAGTAGATTATTATTATTTATTTGAGGTAAATTAGATATTATGAAGCAAAGAAAACAATCATGTGATTGATGATGTAAAAGACCACGTAGATGATCAGAGATGGTGACAGATTGCTAGTTCGTTCCATACATTTCACGTCTATATGTCTTGCGGGGTAGACAGTGCCAATAGCCTTAAAAAGACTAATAGGTCACGTTCAGCTGTTTGGCTTAATGACAGAATTGGGACTCAAATAGTGACAGGTTGCTAGCCCATCGCCTAAAAGAAGAATCCCAAATTTATATGCCTATCCTTTAGTCGTCTTTTACGACATCCATGGGAACGTGATGGAGTGGTCCTATTCTTGTCTTTGGGCCGAGAACCTCACGATTAGTCTGATACAATTATTTATTTGTAAACATTCAAATATTATTAAAAAAAAATGTTTCTTAAATTTTCACTTGTACCGAATAATCTGTAAAACAATCTAGAACAATATTATAATACCGTTAGGGATTTCATGTTCAAAATAATTTTCTTTTTTGTAATATCCCGGAAACGCAAGTTAATCTAAAAACTATTATTTTAACAACATATGACAAGTCCCATACAAGTTATGTCTATAGCATCGGAGCTTTGAAACTGTAAATGCGATTGGCAACTCGAGTCAAACAGACGGTTGTGTAGGTAGGTAAGTTGTACCTAGTCATAATGTTGTGCAAAAAGTGTCGTTACGTCAAAATGCAACTTCCCCGTAGAAATTACACTAATTAACACAAATTTGCGCCTGTTGTATTAAATTCCCTCATGTTTGCCTGCGGATGCTCACTCCGGTCGTAATGGCCACACACGCAGCTCTACTAAAGAACGCGATATTTCTTTCGTCGAGACAAATAGCGGTCGAGCGTTAGTTTGATTGGAGGTTATTTGTTGCCTTTACAATAAACATTAGAGCGAGCCAGAGTTGTACTGAAAACGGAAGTTTTATCTCGTAGAAGTGTAATTGTAAGAACAATTAGGTAGTTGTTTACCTGGGTGAAAATGAAAATAGAAATATTTCTTGGTGTGTCCAAGAAGTTCTCTGATTAACCCATTGGTAGACTGTAAAGTGGTAAGTTAAGCTGGCCAATTTTATTACACAGATTGATTAAAAAAAAGAAAATTAAAAAAGCAAATTTTTTGTCTATTGTTAACAAAACCATATTCAAAGTTTGACTTTAATAAATACTTACCAGCTTCGTTTAAATAGACATTCTACATAATAGAGTTTTATTCAGAAGGTAGCCAATGTTTTCCATTAAACATGTGTGGGGTTTACGAAATGTAAGTTGTCATTGTCAATCGTAGTTTGAACGAGTTAATCCCGCTTATTTGTAGATAACAAGTAACTCTCTCTATGCGTGTTCACAGTGGTATTCTCCGTTACGATAGTTCGGGCCCAGGCTTCGCATAACATTTAACCCGCATTAGAATCATGCTACATACCTTGTCTCACATTCCTCGCTAAAAGCGTGTCTATTAATCCATTACGCTAGAAATTAGGATGGGCCGCTCGTACCCACCCTTGTCAAATCAGCGTACAATAGCTGAATGTAACTATTCTCATAAAAACATTCCCGACGGAGCCTCTGTTTGACGTAACTATGGGAAATGAGCGTAACAAATTGAGGAAGAGTAAATTGTACATGTAAAATGGTTTCTTCGGTAATAAAAATAACTTTAAAATATAAAATCGTACTTGATTTTATCAAAGTATCCACTTTTACAACTACGAATAAGACATACATACATATAATTTAATTGCCGTTCTTTAGTCTCGTAATTCCATATTTATATTGTCTTTACAATGTAAGTGTACCTAACTACCTAGCTATCAAACAAATAAGAATAAAAAAAGAACTAAGAAGGGCACTCAGTAATTGACTGACATAACGCATAAGGACTGTAACCCTTATCGCTGCTTGCAGATTTGTAGTTTGGCATTCAATTGGAGGATTTTCTGAAATTCCCGGAGAACGGTAATTTACGGGATATTTCGTTTTACTAGTAGTTGACTGATTGCAAGAAATTAGTTCAATAGCTTATTTGATAAAATTTATATTTTACTAGCTGTTGCCCGCGACTTCATCCACGTAAATTTCGAGTTGAATCTTGATCATACAGACAGACAGACAAAAAATATAAAAAAAAATTCTCTAATAGTCATAATATTAAATGTACAGACAAAATATTTTTACCGTTTTATTATATGTAGTTTTTTGATTTTCAGTTTTTTTAAATAAAATAGTAATCAACACAAAAAAACATATTTTTAATAAAAAAAATGTTTTTGTTGTAATTCGAACTTGGACTGCCAACTTCACAGTCTCACGCACCAACCACTGGACCATCGAGCCCGTTGTGTCGAAATTAAAGTAGACTACATAGAGATACATATGGTCACGTCTATATCCCTTGCGGGGTAGACAGAGCCAACAGGCTTAATGATAGAATTGAAATTCAAATAGATATTCAAATAGATAGATAGGTTGCTCGCCCATCGCCCAAAAAGAACCCCAAGTTCATAAGCCTATCCCTTAGTCGCCTTTTACGACATCGATGGGAAAGAGATGGAGTGGTCCTATTCCTTTTTTTATTGGTGCCGAGAACCTCACGACTACAGTTACATATTTGTAAACTTAGAAATATTATAAAGAAAAAAATGTTTCTTAAATTTTCACTTGTACCGAATAAACTACATATAAAACAATCTTGACGATCTTTTTTGTATTAGTGCCGGGAACCACACGGTATTAAAGTAGACTAACAAACCAAAAATCTTTTTACGTGAGAATTACGCATGTTATGTGCGGCAAAATCAGAATATTATCAAACTGATTTTCACTTAGGTATTTATTATGTTATAGGAATTATGCTGTCGTACAATGATAAATGACTTTGAATTTTAAATTTCGTAACTTATTTGCAGGCAAACTCATGCCTTGAGTTCATTTAAATGTCAATAACTTTTTTTAGTAAACCGATTTTGATGAAATAAACTTTAAATGTTTTTTTGAGAAAAACAAAGCAATTGGTGACAAACAAAGCAAGTTTTAAGTAAATCGGTTCAGTACTTTCGGAGATAATCGTGATCATACATATAGACGGACAGATAGACAGACAGACAAGAAATAAAAAAAAAATGATTATTTCTGCTTCCTATTATTCATTCTATGTGTCCCTCTATCCATTTCAGTCAAAAATACTAAATCTACAGAAAAAATATTTTTACTGTTTTGTTATATGTATAGATAAATGTTTCACATTAAAGTCATGTTCTATCTATATCCATTGCGGGTTAGACATAGCTAACAGTCTTGAAAAGATTGAAAGGTCATATTCAGCTATATGGCTTAATTATACCTATATGTATCCTATTCTTGGATCTTCAAGGGTAGTGTTACGTTTAATTTACAAGTGGGTAGTAAGGTGGGCATAAAAGATCAACAACTCCGAGAATATCTAATCTTGGAAACTAAGATAACACAGGATAGACTTTTGTCTCCCTTGACAGGATGTGAGACGGTAATAACAACTGAAGCTAATTATAGCGTTATATAGAGATATGAAGCTTAATTTGTATAGTTACATGATAGTAGTGCGTTTATTTCTGCTGTTTAACAAAAGCAACAACTACTCACTCGAAATTTTTCAATAGGGGTTTTGCTGACTTCGTAAATCCTTGCACTGCACGTTTTAAATAGTTACATTCTATGTTATAGCCCACCCCGAGCTTTCAATCCAAGACCCTCAGACGACAATTTCGTAAAGTCTTTGTCGTATATTTTATTTATTTATATATTTCCGTACACTAGGAAAAAATATTTACTAGAACTTATACCAAAGAAAAACTTTGTACAAGGGTACTTATTAACGAATTGAATTATGAGGTAATTTTTACAGTAGCTTTGAAGCGACGGAATAAAAATAAACAGCTAATTAAGACTAGCTTTAGCGCTTTATTTGTAATCTAAAAGTAGGGATGATTAGAACTTTTAATATTCTCTACATTTTATGTCTTCGTAGTTATGCGATAAGTATAAGTTACTTACGAGGACGTGGTATTCGGTTTATACTTTTCGTGGTCGTATCACTCTCGTCAAGATCTACAACTGAAATGGATATTTTAGATGTTTTGCGTCACGTGCATTAAACCGACACAGCAACAGTTGCCGATTTCTGATCCCATTGAGCCCTAACGCGCCAATTTTCCGTTCCCGAACCGATACCTTGCGATCACGACGTTACGTTTTACGGAAATGGATGAGAATATAAACGATATTGTACGTATTTCGCTGAAATCCACAATGTTTGCAAAAAGAACTTTAAGAAGGGTTTATATATGCAATAAGTTTTTAAAAAATGTAAGGTTTTTAGTAAATAAATAATTTGCCATGCAAGATTGGTCATTTCATCAAGTTTACGAATTGTCAGTATGAAGGAGTTATAGAAAACACGAAGAAAAAGATAAGTAAGGTACGAGTAGTTGAGTTTATATTATCTATTATTGTGTAAAAATACGTTTCTATATAAAATATAAAATGATGTCGGCAAAACTTTATTATTTTCTTATTTTTTACTTTATTTTTCACGTGCCCAATCTAACGTAGATAATTTTTTTTTGTTTCGATTTGATAATAAAATACCTACTATCTCAACAAAATAACTAACTATATTGAAATAAATTGCAAATGCATTTTTTAACTTACCAGGAGCAATTTGTGACTTACAAATCAATATTAATTCATAGTGCTATTGAAATGCGTAATGCATACCAAACAAGTTGTTAGAAGTGGGTTACTGCACGTAGCTCGGTGCATCTCGAGTAGGTCTCTCGATCTCAGGCTTTTGCCTCAAGGAATCGATTATCTGTAGACGTCTCGAATTCCACAGATATCGGCTGCATCACGATTCACTATGACGAGTATTAATGTCTTTACAGCTAGCAAGAAACTAGCTAAATTTAGTATTGATTGTTTGAAATTATTATTTGATAGGAAAAAAGCGGAAGGGTAATTTTTAATGAGATGAGATGACAAATGACAGAAAAAATATATAAATACGAAAGGAAACTGTGTTTGTAAACTCTTCCTAGTTAAACTACTGAACCGATCTTCATGAAAAAAGCGAATGTTATGTGGAGCATGAAAAAGGAGTAGGACAAGTACGTACAGGGAGTACCCTGTACGTACTTGTCCTACTCGCTCACCCGCGGGTCTGCCCGCTTGAAATACATTTCAAGCGGGCAGAGCCGCGGGTGAGCGATAGTATACTATTATGCTGTACCCCGCATTAAAAAGTTCAGCTTTGTATTTTTCTATCGTCAAAGTAGATTGTAAAAATGAAGGAATAATAGAAAAAAGGAGAAAGGGATAAAAAAGGTAGTTGAGTTTTGTTATTCTTGTGTAAAAATACATTTCGACATTATTTATTATTTTCTTATTTTTCACGTGCCCAATCTAGCGTGGCTGATTGTTTTTTTGTTTCGGTTCCCCCGTGTGGTTCCCGGGCACCAAAAGAAAAAATAGGAAGATGTATAAAAATTTGTTCTCACATTAACATCCTTCTGGAGTTTGTGCCGGTTACATCCTCACCTCTCTGATTGAAGGAGCCCGAGGTGCGCCTAAAACCACGATCCTGGTACGAGTAAGTACCTAAGTCAGCGACATCCGTCTGATTTACATAATTTTTACCGAATAACCTAACCCATATTGCTACTTTAGTGGGTTGCCTGTTAATAAATGAAACTTTAATATTTTTCGTTGCTACATACTGAATCAATTACCTACCAAGGAACGTACCTTTGAGATCAAATTTAAGAACATATACATTATCTATCGTAATCTTTGTATCAAATCTTAAAACCGCTTGGTATTGTTGTCTTTTGTTCGGGTTCGCATTCGTTTTCCATCGCACACCATTATTCACATTAAGTGGACAGATCTCGGGTCAGATCCAGGCACAAGAAAAGCACAAAAAGTGCCCGCTTTATCCGAGCATGATAAATCTACTTCAAATCCGAGAATAGCGTCTTTTATGAAGGAAATTGAAATAAACCGACCGTGCGGATAACGGCTAAGTAAGAAGATCGGGATCCTTTTAGAATATATTGGTGAATCATTTTCATTCATCAACATCCTGTAAAGAGTTGTACGGCCAAATTGTTGTACAAGTACTACTCCACGATATTTTTCGTTTCCTTCACCTTTTTAATGAATATTTTTTGATAAATTATATTTAAATTAATAAAGGAAAAATAGTTATTAGACTTGCTAAATAATTATACGAAATGTATCTATTTGTAAAGTCGCTTAGTGTTCATAGCAGATGTTAGTGTAAATAGCAGAGAAATCTGACTCCTGTTCTTACAAATTCAAACCTTGCAGGTTTAGAATTGATAACTTTACTAAAAACTTTACTAAATCTGCACGTGCTGCACTGCAATGCACAGATGAATAAAATAATGACTTATTTTAGAGATTTCACATAAAAAATAATCACAAATATCTGCCGGTCTGTTCGTATCCTATCTGTAGCACTCGCAGCCCAGCTCTCCTACTCCATAGACACTCGTAGCGGTTCTACGGAAAAATAAATTGACACTGTCCACATCACAACAGAAAGCTCTATCTAATTTTCGCTCCCTATACAACAGATTGTTCAAAAGATACATCCTATTTTTAGTGGTGGAACAGAAATCGAGCGTGAAATGGTTACCACAGGGCGCGGTTGTCTCGCGAACAAACGAAATAGCAGCCGCTCTCCGCCGGGGCGTTTGGCGGAAAATTGGCTAGCGCAGACCCGTCACTATCGGCGCAAACTCGATAGTAAAACGATAGTCGCTTTATTTCTGTCTTTTACAGCCATGGTTATTTAGGACATATTCACCGTAATTATTATAATATAGGTAACTAATTATCCGTGGCAGTAGCGGTAATTTCACTTCTTAAATGAAAATTAAAATCGAATTCTTTTTCTCCCAATGGTAGTAATCCCCCCATGTATGTAAGTACCTAATCGTCGAGCTTGTGATACGTGAGGGTCGCGTAGTTATTTTGTTTAAAAATAATTTCCAGTTATATAGCAATTTTAATAATAATTATAGAAGTTTGGTCATGGGATCTGGATTTCATATAGGTAATGCTAATAAATAACGTATTGGTAAATTTGACATTCATAAAGCGAGATGGAGCGACGGTATTATTATAAAACCTATCGTGACAGAATATACATATCTATATGAGATTCCAGAATCAATCCTAGACGTATCAAAAGTAAATGCCAATGTGCCATAAAATGTCGGCAGTTATGATTTTCATCACAATGGACAGACGCCGCGGAAAATTTCGTTTTCATTTTATGGGATAACACTTATATTTAAGCGCTAAATAATATTGGACCTTTCATATCCGGAGAATTACAGCTTGAAATACCTAGATTTAAAAGTAGGTACTTATGTAAGAAATCTAGAATTTTCTTACAAACATTATGAATTCTATCGAACTGAACACTTTATAGCAAATTGCAATTTAAATATTTAAGTTTTTTTTTTCACCTTTTTTAGCCGCAGTACCTGGTCTAAATGAGGTTCGTTGGAGATGTGAAGGGGCCAGTGTATCGCTATGGCATGTGGCGCTAAGAGTATCCACAATCCTACTACTATTATAAAGGCGAAAGTTTGTATGGATGTATGGATGTTTGTTACTCTTTCACGCAAAAACTACTGAACCGATTACCATGAAATTTGGTATGTAGGTAGCTGAAGACCCAGAATAACACATAGGCTACTTTTTATCCCAGAGTTCCCGCGGGATTGATAGGGTTTCCATGCGGACGAAGTCGCGGGCGGCCTCTAGTAACTTATAAATTACTTATGTCAATAATGTGGCGTCTCAAAATTGCAAAATTGTCATTATATGTTTTTTGACATATTTTTAAATCATATTTGTAGGGTTTCGTATTTCGTATTGAATATTTTATAACCATTTTCATCATTTTGAATTGTCCAAACTAAATAACAACTGGTGTAAAAACTTGTTCCTATTTCAGTGAAGCAGACGCATTTACCTACTGATATGAACAATACTTGGAATGATTTTCCCAATGAAACAAACTCTAGTGTAGACTCATCTGGAATGAAAAGCGCGCTCTCTGCTATTGTAAAAGAGCTACAAAGGTATTTAGTAGTTTAAACCATCATTATCTTTAATTCAACCACAACAAACGATTGTAGGTACCTAAGTATGTATGTTCTATGCTTGTTTTTTTATTTTAAGCTTTTCCACATCTCAGGACATCGAAATATTTGGCGCCCCTCGCGAGGTTAAAAGTGATGAGATATTCGAAAAATTAAATATGGTAAAGTCAAAATTATCATCAAAGAACAAGAAAATGAAAAAGCTTAGAAAAAAATTCAAAACAGCTTATTGTGAGTATATAAATACACATCATTCATTGTTGCAATGGAGTTAAGTTTAGGAACATACCACAAGCCTTTGCCCCGCTTTGGGATACGGATACGTTAGGACACAATATAAAAAAAAACCTTCCCATCACAGTATAACAAACTCATTTTAGCCAATCCCCATGATTTGAAATAGCAAAAATAACATAGATAGGTATATCTTCGATGTAGATATGATAAAGAATTGAAGTAAACAACTTATAAGAAAAAAGTTGTGATAAATTGTTATGTAGGTATCTAGAGAGACCTAGCCTAAGAGCCTAATACGTGTTTCAGTTGTTGCTAGATCAGTTATGTCGGCTAAAGAAGATGAAAATGCATACTTGTTGAAATACATAAAACAATACAGAGATCAGTGTGAATGTCTTCTCCAAAAAAATAGGGTCAGTTCCAGAGTTATTGAAGACCTAAAGTCTGAAAGCCAAATCATCAAAGACGAAATGGAATCCCTAATGTTTTTATTAAATGCGGGATATAATGAGCTACAGAAAATGCGTAATATGCCTTTAGAAAACATATCAGCAATCGAAAAATTAAAAGCGATAATGATTAGCTGCGGACAATACTATTCAGAATTCTTTAATGAACATGAAATAAGACTACAGCTTGAACAGAAAAATAGATATCTCGCATCCAAAATAACTTCATTAACAAATAGCATGAAAGCAATGTCTGCAGAACTCAATACTTTGAAGAAACAAGAAAATAACGGAACCCCACTTCTGAACGTACAAAAGGCTAAATATTGTAGCTCATTTGACACTTGCGGTAATGAAACAAGTAGTAAGTCATCATCCGATGATAGAAAACCTAAAAAACCTTTGAATTTGGATTTCAGTTCGCATTTGACAACAGTTAAAAGATTACTTGATGATCAAGATGATATGTTAAGATCTCTTAAGAAAATATCAGAAGAGCTTACTATTCACCAACATTATTAGAATAAACAATAAGTTTAACATCACGTGAAACATTTTTTATTTATGACTAGCTTTCCGCCCGCGGCTTCGCCCACGTGTAATTCGGTTATATATACCTAGCGTTTTTTAATGATCTCGACAGGGCTTTTTCTTCCACAGGCTGAAATCTTGTTACAACTGGAATTAAATATATGTAGCCTGTGTTACTCAGGGATGATGTAGCCTCGTGATAGTTAATAGAAAATAAAATTCGGGTGTTTTATTTATGCATACCGATTACGCCGAGATTTATGGACCGATTTACGTGATTCTTTTTTTGTTCGGTAGAGTATACTTTCAAGTTGGTCCCGTTGTTACCTAGTCAGGATCTAATGATGGTATTCCAGGGAAATCAAGGGCAAACGTTTTTGACAATTTCATAGATCTGTTTAAGTATTTGCGTCTGATAGTCATCATCCCATGTGAATGAGCTGATGATGGAAGGTACAACTCCTCAACGGTTAGGAGTTGAAAGAAAATTCTTACGAAGTTATACGTACATGTGAGGCTATTAGGTTGACCTGATAATAAAAAGTAAATCTCATTAACGTTAAGAATTTAGGTGAAAATGGATGCGGACAAATTTCGTCTCTTCACTTGTTTCCTTTTAGCTGTTTGTATGGGTAGTGTTAACACAAAATAGGGATTTAAAGGCGTGATGTTATTAATGTTATGCATGTATGTACATAATTATGTATGTTATTATGTATGTTAAAGAGACGACTGAAAGTTGTCATACAAAGTCTTTTTTTTAAGGATGGGAAATCATCAAATGACCTCTCCCGCTCTGGGTGGAACGGAAGGGAGTGTCAGACTTTTACTGACTAAAACCCACCTCGTTCCTTCAGTTGCCCTTTGCGTTCCGGGGCCACGGTATCTCGTTAGAACTTTCCCGCAGCCCCGGCTCAGTTTATCCCGTTTCCCCCCCTTGGGGGTTGACATTTCAAAAATCCCTTCTTAGTGCTTACTTATGTTACTAAAGGAACCTCTGTTCAAAATCTCAGACTCCTATACTGAGCGGTTTCGGCTGTGCGTTAATAAATCAGTCACCCAATCGAACCCCCTAAATCACGATTGGAGGGTAGTTTGAAAAAACTTATAATGTCAAACATATTTACTTGCCTATGTACATGTTCATGCCAAGTTTCAAGTTTATAAACCCAAGGAATAAGATTTTTCATAGAAACGTTTTTACCCCTTTTCCCCCCTTGGGGGTTGAATTTCCAAAAATCCTTTCTTAGTGCTCCCCTACATATCCCAAGGAACCTACATTCCAAATTTCAGCTGTCTACGACCAGTAGTTTCGACTGTGCGTTGCCTGTCAGTCAGTCACTCAGTAACGGAAGAGTTTTATATATATAGATTTTGTAATCTATTAATATGTAATAAGTAGTTATTATTATATGTATTTATTATACTTACCTAATAGAGTAGGTATCTTTGAGTTAATATCTCGTAAAACAAGTCTCAATAACTTAGAGCCGACTCTACTCTGTGTTATTTGTAAACGGGACAAATAATATATATATATATATATATATATATATATATATATATATATAACGCGGCCGAGGCGAGCGATGCGCTTCTGCCAGCGCATGCATAGCCTATACAAATTCATTCGCCGTGCCGCCTGCGCCCCGCTCCCTCAATCGCCTAGTATTACTCACTGAAACGCAGGTCTGACACTGTGAATAGCGCCCTACCCAACGATTTTTCGCATGTTTTTCACGATAGTGTAGATTTGTGATAATGTTTGTTTAGTTTTCTATTGATTTATTTAGTAATTAGTTAATAATATACATGAAAATACCTATCAGCTATTTCATACAAAAATGAAAATGTCAAATTGTATAAAAAAAAATATTTTTTGCGATTATATGTATGAATGTAACGTAAGGAAACAGTAAGAATAAGACTTTCCATCATTAAGCTCTACAGCTGAAAGTGGCCTTTAGTCTTTTCAAGACTGTGGGCTCTGTCTTCCGCACAAGGGATAAAGACGTGACTATAGGATGGACTGGAAGCTAGTACTTCCATGGCTTATATGTCATGCCTAGTGTCAATGTCGATGCGTGTATTTAGTCCTGTCACTCACACAGCTAATCAATTACATAGAACGTTATCAATGGATACAGTACAATACAAGCACATTATCTAGCCAGTTTAGAATGAAACCATGACCATGTGCGTGTAATATGGTCTTCGCTTTTTCGTACGGATTCATAAGGAGGTACCCCTAGATAATTTTAACGTAGAGAAAAACCATCAAATTATGTTTAGCCTATACTACATACCTTAGATGGAATATTGGTATATCTCTATTTATAGATTCTATTAATAGGTAAAATAATTCAACCACCTAAAGTGCCAATAACATTTGCATGTGGATCAAAGTAGTTGCCAAGAAAACACTGCTATTCTACTTCGGTTTAAATAAAAGTTGCTTTAGACGTTTACATTCAGAAATGTCTCTGGAACAAGCGAAACAAGTAGCCGCTTACCGGGCGGTGGACACCTATGTAACAAATGGTTGCGTTTTTGGTGTTGGGAGTGGATCGACAGTGGTTTACGCAGTACAGCGCTTAGCCGAACGTGTTGAAACTGAAAATTTAAAGGTGACCTGTGTACCTACGTCATTTCAAGCAAAACAACTTATTTTAAAACATAACTTCACTTTGGGTGAACTGGACACAAATCCGATTATTGATATTACGATTGATGGTGCAGATGAAGTAGACTCAAAAATGACATTGATAAAAGGTGGCGGTGGATGTTTATTGCAAGAAAAAATTGTTGCTTCATGCTCAAAAAAACTCATTGTCATAGCTGACTACACCAAAGATTCCCTAAAGCTGGGTGATAGATATAAAAAGGGTATTCCTATTGAAGTGATTCCCATGGCTTACATTCCAATCAAGGCCAAAATTGTATCAATGTTTGGTGGGGAAGCAAAATTGAGAAATGCTGTAGCAAAAGCAGGACCTGTTGTAACTGACAATGGAAACTTTATTCTAGACTGGTTGTTCACAAATCAAGATTTGGATTGGCAGAAAGTAAATTCTGCTATTAAAATGATACCGGGAGTGGTGGAAATTGGGCTGTTTGTAAACATGTGTGAAAAAGCGTATTTCGGGCAGCCTGAAGGAAATGTTATAGAAAGATCTGCATAAAATAAAACAGGGAATCTTATATATTGTTACTGCTAAGAATAAGGATATTTTTTTATGCTTTTTATAATAAAGTATATTTCTTTATGATTTTTTTTTATTTTGTCATTGACTTTCTATGCATAAAATTAAATTGAATATTTAATTGAAAAAATAAATTAAACAGCTGCAATGTGCCATAAATTTATTAGCTTACATATATTTTAGATTAGATCTAAACATTTTGCATAACAAAATATAGAACTATATAGTTAACACTCCATTTGTTTTTATAAAATTGTTTCATTATAAAATTGATATGAAATCAGTATAACCTATATGCCTTGATTATATTATCAATCAAGTATTTTGTAAGATAGTTTGTGGAAATGATGAATGAAACTGAAAATAATTGCAATCTTGAAAAGTCAATAAGTTTATTTTACTACCTTGAAATAGATTGCTTTGTCTATATTATGTTAAAGGGCATTCCAATTACAGTAATAGTAGTCATTAATTATATATCTATAATTTATCTGGACCTGCTTTCTTTGATCAATATATTGGTATATATTGACAAAAGCATATTTGGAACTATTTGTTATTCCACTTCCTCATCTGATAACTTCGATTTGAAAATGAACTAGGTATATTACTCACCAACTTCATAAATTAAGATCATATGACAAATGGAAAATGCATAGATTATGTTTTTCTTTTGAGGTTTTATCATGACTACTATTTGCTATTTGTACCCAGTATGCTGGGGTCTTCGAATGGGGGATTTTCTATAGAATATTTGGTCCAGCATACTTTTTTATTATATGTATATGTCAATGTTATGCTCAAGTATGCATGTAAACAGGGTATGCTTAACAATAAGCTAAAGTTAACATAAAATGGTAGGTGCAAATTATGGAATGTAGTTCTTTGGTAATATTTGTGTCATTAGTGAATATATATATACAAGAAAAAAAATATTGAACACAATAACACTATGCTACAGAAGGCCTTATATCTTAGACACCTAGTAAATGACAATATTTTTAAATAGGCGGGATAAAACAAATACCTTGTTGTACTGTATGTTTGGATTGAATACATAGAAATAGGAATAAAATTTATCTTATATTATTCCCATGTCAATGAGTCAACAACACCAATCAGTATCACGATTCTTTTAAGTACACAGATAGAGTGGTACATTCAACATATTCACATTCAAAGAAAATAAATTATCTCAGATTCTGTAAAAAAAATTGCAATAAGCACTAATATTTTACATAACTCACAATTCAAAAACTGAACAGACCACTTCTGGTTGACGGTTAAAATAAATTTATTTTAATACAGACTTGTTTTTTTCATGATTCGCAAGAACTCTTCTTGGTTAATTTCCCCATCTCCATCTCTGTCAGCTTCATCAATCATTTCATGAAGTTCTTCATCTGTTAAATTTTCACCAAGTTCTTTAGCCACTCGTTTGAGATTTTTAAATGAAATTTTACCTGTAAATTTAATAATTTTTTTATACAAATGTGGATGTATTCCACATTTGTATAAAACCACCATCACTCTTATATGACTTACAAGTCTTCTTATCATATAAGAGTGATGGTGGTGTCTTGTTATATTTTGGTCTTTAAATCGCAAAGAGCTAGCAACATGTCCCTATTTGAATCTCAATTCTATCATTAAGCCAAACAGCTGAATGTGTCTATCTGCCTTTTTGAGACTTTTGGCTCTGTCTACCCCACAAGGGATATAGACGTCATTCTATTTTTGTAAGATTTATCTTTTCAAAATATAACAACAAATTTTTCAACACTTACCTGTTTCATCATCATCAAAAAGTTTAAATGCTTTCATTATTTCTTCCTTTGTATCTTTTTCAGCCATTTTCACAGTCATCAAATCGAGGAAATCTTGGAATGATACTTTTCCATCACCTTTATCTATTTCAGCAATCATCTTTTTTATCTCCTCTTTCTTAGGTTCAAAACCAAGCGCTCTTATGGCCACCTTGAGCTCCTTAGTATCAATTTTACCTGTGTTTTCAGTATCAAACAAATCAAAGGCTTCTTTTATATCTCGTCTCTGTTCCTCCGATAATTCGAACTTGGGGCCAGATTTTTTTCGTACTCCGCCAGTGGGAGCATTATTGGAACTTATGGCTTTCTTTTGTGTAGCAACAGTGGTGGCCTGTTAAAAAGAAACAATAAAATTTATTAAGACTAATTCCAAATACAAAACTGAGGTACAAACTATTATTTTGATGTAGGTATTCTCTTACCATGACCTATACTTTTTTTTTACTTATAGCAAATTATATCAAAAAATGGGGCAAGAAAAATAACTGCAACTTTGTTAGTAATTCTTTTCTTTCTTAATTCTAATCACAGCTTTATCGATCAATCGGAAATTCAACAAACAAAATTCATTGGACTGGATTTGAAACAAATCCTTGTCTGTGTTAACTTGCCAATTGCCATGCCTCACTGTCAGTCATCTCTCACTGTCATTGATTTCAGAAAGCATAGACTAAACAAAGGACTAAACTCATGTTAAGGCGGCTGTTATAAACCATTCGATTTGCTCTTTTAATTTTTTTATTTAGATACCTACACATAAACTACTATGCTCATCCTCTTCATTTTGAGCATGCCCCACAGTTTGATAAATATTTCTTTATATTTATGCCTGTGTCATTCTCTATATTTTTAAAAGCTTATACATATTTACCAAATAAAAGTCTTCGGTTTTATTGAATTCATCCATATACCGGCAGAGTCGTATGACTTTGGCCCTTATACCCAAACTTGGAAAAAGTTTGATCTTCCCGCCACATCATTCTCAGAGACTAGGGCTTAAAAGTAAACGTCATAATCAATAGATGGCGTTGTTGTAACGCAGTGGGTTAAACAGTGTTTAGCACTGTCGGACTTTGTTCTGATTAGTTACTGTAGCCCGATTAAAATTTGACGAGTTTAATTTTCGTTAAAATATTACAGTGCAAACTTTCTCAACAAAAAATTATTTTATGGTGAGATTATGTTTAAATTTTTGTTTTAAATCTATCTAGATCTATCTAGAGTTTTCATTGTTTGTAACTTATTTGGAAAATATGTATATATATGTATATTCTTGCTAGTCATGCTGTGGTATGTGTTCCTTACTTAGTTCTACGAAAATTGACCTAGCAAAATAAAGAAAAGTTGATTTATTTAATGAAAATTAGTTTTTGTTGCCTTTTGAAACATTTCTGAATGTTTACTTTGTCCGAACGATAAATAAACTTACGATTACTGGACAAAAAAAGGAGCGGGCTAATGTCACCCGGTTCTAAGTAAAACTTTGGCCCAAAGTTAGACAGAGCCTTATATGCTGCTAATTTAAAATATATGTATATTATTCCGACGCCTTAAGAGGTAGAATATGTGTTCACAGAAACTGTACCTAAATACTAAGACCAACATTGTAACCATATTCGAGGAATAAATGATTATGAATTAAAAAAAATATATGTATGAAAACTTATACGTAACTTATATATTTTATATATACAGCTTCCTTGTATTCCTAGTGATGTGCCAAAACTATTTATATAAACATATAGGTAGTTGAAACCGTCGTAAATATGATACAAAAATAAAAATGTTGTCGAATATTGGGTCAAAGTCATACGACTCTACGGTATGGTGTTTCTAAATTCTTCGAGAAATACTCCTAATCAAGTTCTTGTTTTATTGAAAAACAATAATAATAATCATCATTTTCTAATTGAAAGGTAAATAGGTAACACAAGAACTTTTTTAGTACTTTGTTCACTGACTTAATACATAACCTAAAAAATTAATAACAAAAAAACCACTTTCTGTACTGTAGGTATGTTGTTAACTAAGTAAGTTTACATCAAAGTGATCTTCGAAAAATACATTTGAGTTAAAGTCGATAAAGATTCTAGATCCCTTTGAGCAAGTTTTAGCCATGTGTTACGTATATGTGTTTTACTAGACACTCGAATCTAAAGAAGAAAGTTTATTTTACTTCCTAAACTGTGCAGTTCTCGATGCACCTGCTAGGTACTTTTGCTTACTTTAATCACCCGTCAATTTTTTTTTATAATTATCAATAAATAAGATAAATGATAGGTATTAAATATTGAAGCTTACAGCAGTAAGTTTTTTATCTTATGTATTTTACATTTTAAGAAGTAAAAGGGTTGACGTGCAGGGCAGATGCCTGCCAGTTTTGGCCTTAGTGTCATATGAATCATCACAACAAATTTCTAGCCTTACAGGAAGACCGTTACCTACTCGGAGGGTTCACTAGCTTTCCAACTAATAGTAATAATTTCTTTGGTTTATTGGAACAAATATTAACTCTTTAAGACCTGTAGGAAGTATAGTTATTAAGTAATTAATTCCTACAGAAGATAGAAGGAGAAAAGAGGAGAAAATAATCAGTTTAAAATCACTATATTATTTATTATTCAACATATAAATTCAGAATCTTCGACAATAAAAATTATTTATTGTTGAAGATTATCGAAAAATTCTCCTGGGAGAGGAAGTGGTTCACCGTACATTAGCTCGGCCGATGAAGTGCGGAGATCCTCTTTGAACGCGCTTCTGATGCCAAGAAGCACAAGTGGTAAAGTCTCCGTCCAATTAAAACTCGCGTGGCAGGTTATAGCTGCCTTCAGCTAACGATGGAAACGCTTAACCAAGCCGTTGCATTGTGGGTGATAGGCCGTAGTCTTTCGATGATCGAAACCACAGTTGCTGGAATGGCTCTGAAGTAAACTGTCTTCCGCGGTCGGTACAGATCTCGACGGGACAACCATAATGGGATACCCAACAAGCGAGGAACGCTTTAGCCACTGTCTCGGCGGTGACGTCGGTAATCATCACAGCTTCAGGCCATCGCGTGAAACGATCGACAAGCGTGAGACAGTACCGATATTCACCATCGGGAGGTAATGGGCCAACAAGATCCAAATGAACATGCTTGAACCGGGCTGAAGGTAAATCAAGCGTACCAATTGGTGACGCGACATGTCTGTTTACCTTCGCGTGTTGGCACGCTAAACATCTCTCGGCAGTTTTTACGCATCAGTGGCCAGACAAAGCGTTGAGCAACGAGCTTGGCTGTAGCGTTAGCACCGTGGTGGCTAAGTGCATGTAGGCTATTAAAAACTTGATAACGAAGCTGCTTCGGGACGAAAGGTCTGGTGTCGGCGTACTGACGTCGCAGTACAGTTCAGAACGACTTTCAGGTAAGGTCATATTCTTCAGACGCAGCGAGTTGTTGTCTTGAAGATATTCGGATAGCTCAGGATCCGAAGCTTGGAGCTTAGCCATGACTTCAAGATCAACAGGTGCCTGCAGTTCACTTATTCTGGAAAGTGTGTCAGCGACGACGATATCCTTGCCAGAAATATGACGCACATCGGTAGTGAACTGAGAGATAAAATCGAGGTGTCTAAACTGACGCGGCGAACAGTCACTTTTCCTCTCATGGAAAGCGTAACAGAGGGGCTTATGGTCAGTATAGACTGTAAAATTTGTGGCTTCCAACATGTGACGAAAATACTTAATACTCTCATATATAGCAAGAAGCTCACGATCGCACTTGTAATTTGAACTTTTTGATAGACACCGGAAGTGACATATGTGTGTATCCAATTTCCGCGAATCGAGAACTTAGATGTAAGACTGATTACCAGCTCAGTGCTGCCAATGGTTCGGCTATTGATACATATGGCTATATACAGCTTAATTTAAATTAAGGTTTACGTCGAAATTTTCCGTGGCGATTTGTTGTCGCTGATGTCACTAGAGCTATAATTGGTGTAGATTTCTTAGCTTTTTATAAAATTATTGTTGATATCAGCAAACAAAAATTGCTTACAAGACCTATTTTAAAAAAGTCAACTAGCCTATTGCAAAGTGTGTAGAGCTCTATATAGACACAATTTATGCCGTCTGACCCAGATCTATTTCCAGATCCCAGTAGTCCCATAGCGAGACAATTTTATGCCTGTGGTCCCATGACACAAGTGACATTAACAAAATCTTTTCAGTCACACAACCATAGGATATTTCTCGATAGAAATATTGAGATAATCTTAGTGATGTTAGAGATTACTGAGACGGAATTTTGTTGTGCCATTTATGATTGTAAGATTTGTCAAGCATGCACGGCATCAGAAAATTAAAAACAAATTATTTTTAAGAAAACTATATTTTCTTACTTTCGCTTACAGCTAAAACCAAACTAAAGCTTAATATTAAAAACAAGATTTTTACAGTAGAAATACTACTTATTTGACATATTGTAACTTATTTCATTCACTCTCAGTAAATAATGGTAAATAACAATAATTAAAAAAAACATTCATCTGGTTTATTCATAATCTTTTTCATAATCGCTGTGATTTTATCTATAACATGTGAATTTTATCTATAACGCCACCTTTTATTCTGTATCCTAAGTAAAAAAATGTTTTATATCATGGATTCATGAGATAGAAAAGGGCCAAATTTTAACTAAAAACTAGAGGGCGGCGAAATAGTTCTATGATACTATAAAACCTAATTTTAAACAGCTTACATCAAAGTTAATCTTCATTAAATAAAGAAAAACAAGTGGACGTAAGACAGCTCTTATACTGGAAACATATTGCTTTACGCGTAGATTATAAAAAGTTAGGCATGGATTTCATTATAGACGATGGTTTTGCCTTGCAATCTGTCACTTTTATACAAAATGTGCCTTCTAGTTTATTACAAATCTCATTGTGATTGTATAAAATGATGAACTGTCGCTTGCAGAGAAACTTGACTCCTGTCGTGTTGGTGGAGGAGACACGTTTCTCTTCATGCGACTGTACTGTGAGCATCATGTAAATCTGACACTCTTTCACCGTCTTATTTGGATCGGACTTGTACTACTAACACCACAAACCTCAGACCAGCTAATAACTCGACAATGTTCCTGTCAAATCAACCGTCAAGCTATCTGAGGGGTGAGGAATCAGTCTTTATGCGATCGCTTATGTCAGGGTGCCGCCGGGAGAGAGCCGAACGACTTCATGAGATGGTAGCAGTGCGGCAGGCGGCTGCGGTGGCCGATGCGCTGCAGAGTGGCCGCCGCCTGCGCCAGCATGCCCGCGCGCTCGCCCGGCGCCGCCAGCACGGGGCGCGGCAGGTGCTTGCACGCCATGTACAGAGCTACCGCGCGCTCGCCTTCGCCGCCACCGCCTTCAACTACGCGCTCTGGAATATAGACAGAGCCAACAGTCTTGAAAATACTGAAAGACCACGTAGAAAATTCTTCTCTCAACTTCCTTCAAAAGGTTTTAAGGATCCAGCTGTGCGCCTGGAATACACTTCCGTGGATAAAGAATACCAGTATCCTATGTGTTATTCCAGTTTACCAATACTATACTCGTGTTCAGTTTAAATTTCATCAAAATCTGTCCAGTAGATATTGCGTAAGAGTAACAAACACAACAAACAAACACCCGCACAACCTTACAAACATTCGCATTTATAATTTGAAGTGATAAAATTTACTTCACGCTATATTTATATTGGTAGCAAGCAAAGAAAATTATTACCTTTCCCACAGATAATAGAAGAACGATTGAAGCGCGGACGCAGACTGCCGTCCAATAGTTGTTGAGTGCGTCGCGGCGCCGCGCCCGCCATCATGCGGCACACCGCAGAGTGAAGGAACACGCGCGATGTCACCCACTGAAATAAAAAATAATAATTGTCAATTTCCAGTACGCTCTTTTGTTTTCGTAATTTTTATCATGTGTAATGGTATCCGCAGGAATGTAGTAGGCACAAAATAAAATGCTATACAAGTCATAATTACAAACAAATCAAATGAAAAAATAGTAAGTATATTCCCGATCGATAATTATTGACTTCCTTCTATTAATGAACGAAAATACTGTATCAATGCTTGGAACAATAATTTGAACCCGAAGTTCAGGTTAAATATCAAACAGATGCCACCTTTCTTTTTTTATAATATATTTGAGTACGTTTGACCCGAATCTGCCTGGTGGTAAGCAAAATGACGCCTAAGGTGGTGCACGCAAGCTCAAATAGTGCCTATACACTCTTTCCTTGGAATGCAGTGATACTCTGATAATATTTCACATTTGAGACGTATGTTTGTTTAACAAGTGTTGGAAAAATTTACATACCGGCAAGTTTTGCGAAAGGCGTCGTAGTGAATGCAAGTCAGTCTGGAATGCGCGAAGTTGTTCGGGCGGCGCTGGGCCGCTTTTAGAGGCGGCTTCCCATACGCCCGCGCGGACTTCTAGCACCCAATCGCAGCATAGAACCTGCATCAGCTGCACAAATAACTTGTATTGTACTAAAATGTCATTACTTTAAAGTAAACAACATAATTATATAAATAAGTTTTTTAAAGAAATAAAAAGTTTTAAGTGGTTCCTTAAGTTATGTAATGCACATGTACAAATTTCAAATAAACATCTCTTAGAAGTCATTAGACATAAAAGTCTAATGACTTCTAAGAGATGTTTGTAGAGAATCTAAAGTATCGTATTTAAATTGGAAAGACCTATTTTTGTTTCAGTGCATTCTTCGTTTTTAACACCTAAATCACAAGATGATTAAAATTTTTAAACAAAAATAAACAATTGAAGCCAATTTCCCCGAAATTGTCAACAGATGGCGTTATGTATGCAAAAAGGATAAATAGTGCAAAGTACTTATTTTATTTTCTAAATGTAATGAGGTTTAAACGTTAAAAATTAATTTATTCGATAAAAAACTATTTTGAAAGCCATATTTATAAATTGATCAATAATCCAGGACGCAAATCTTATTTTTAGGGATAAAATTCTAAATCGCGCAAGACATTTTTTTTAATCTGCTAACTATATATACGGCAAAAGGAATGTTGTATAAGGGAGTCCGTTTCCATGCAGCAAGAGTGGTTTTCCGAGCAGAGCCCTTCTAAATCTGCCGGGCTGTGATCGCCAAGCAGCTGGGAGAAATTCCCACTGAAATGTGCGAGCAGTCAGTTTGAGCGGTTGCTTGCGATCGAGCTGTCCAAATAAGCTGGGGAGTAAATTGATTGGTAGTGGGAACAGTGTTTCCAATTAACAATCAATACGGGCTGTATAGAAGATTTGACTCCTTTTTATATGATGAATTAAAATTTGATTTTGATGAAATGAAGTTCTGAACTTTCCTAATACTAAATCTGGCATTTTCAATAGTGCTCGTCATTTTAGAAAATTTACAAAATTAACAACTATCTATCCAAAAAAATCAAGGATGAAATTTATGTTTCAGCTGTACATTTTTGGATTCATGCCTCAGCTACCTTAGAATACATGAATTTCACTATGAAATAAAATTAATAAAAAAAAAACCATTAGTTTAGAAATCTTCCATGCGACGTCAGTTACTAAAGCGAGATTTGCCTTGTAGTGATATTGCACGAACTTTAAAAACAGGTGCAATGCAACTACAATGCACTCACGCAATAGTCAAGTCTTCATGCTTCTTCAATGCTACCAGGCATGCTAAATAAAACAAAAACAATAAAAATTTTAAGCTAAATAAAAAAAAACAACAATATATAAAGCAAAATGGCAAACAACAAAGAGGAAATAAGAGACATAACAGGTATTACCGTACCTTTTTCTATAAACTGCTGCATAAAGACAGCAATTTTTTGGAACAAATAAAGTTATTTCTCCTACAGTGGGTCACAAAGAAAGCCTTAAAAACACATCAAAAACGATACATGAAAATACATACCATCATAAGCTGAGTTGGTTTCCGACAACAGTAATACGCCAGGGAGTCTGCTAACTTGGTTCCAGCCATATCACACACCTGGATATATTTTTATTTACATGAGAATCTGACAACACATAGATTGTTCAAAGACTTATCAGATGAAGACGTAATTTGTAAATACAAAGTACATATGTTTATTGTTGATATTCACTAGTATGTAAAGTCATTAGTCATACTACCACATAAGAAATTGATCAACACTTGCAAATAGTAACATTGATTTTAGTGAATATACATATATCCCAACCTAAAATATGCAATGTTCATGAATCGACGTTCGAGTTTGATTGATTTGATAACCAATGCTATTACGGTGAGAGAAAACATCATGAAGAAAACTGCACATTCAGGCAAATAGATGTGGCACCGTGATCTAATATGGGTTAAGTTCCTCTGCAAAGTTTGCCGAGTTCAGGTGGGAGAAGCTTCGTGTAAAACCTGAATTACCCAATTCAGGATCCTGGTGCACCTCGGCGGACCCGGGCTCCTCGCCAGAGAGGTAACAGTGCAACCGAGACTTCGCTTAATAACGACTAATGATATTGAATTCTGGAGTGTAAGCAACTTGAAGTCATAAAGAATTAAAAATAGGTACGAACCTTGAGTATGGTCTCCGACGTCCTCTCAATAGCGTTATCATCTCGACACTGTGCGAGGCTCAACAGGCCGCGTCTGCTTTTGTATGCCATGTGCAGAGCCCTACAAATAATGGTACAATAGCTATATTTTGTTTATACCGCAAAGACAATAGTTATTAATATGATAACTATAAACTGCGCTCTGTGTTTAACAAACATCGCGACTAGCATTTCTAATCGACAGCTGTGAGGAGAACGAGACATATAGACAAATGTATTTTGGAACAGATGAATTTTGCCAGTGGTGTGTGATAGCCAATGCTGGAAAGACAGTGGTACGTAATCAAAGTGTTAAATTAAACTATTAAAATTTATCACTAACACTTTAATTTCTTTTTTAATCAAATTTTGTTTGATTGTTAAAAAAATAATTGGTTTACTGTATATTTTTATCTGAGAATTTGTCTCTCAACATCTAAGTGACGTAATCACATTGCATTGTTTGCAAAACCGAAACCACTTTACGAATTTTGCTGAAATTTGGCCTTACCCTGGAAGTGGATCTTCGCAATTAACCAACGCTTCAGGCAGCACATTAAGTCTATCCCCGATTTCGGCGGCTTTTTTGGTGTCTGCCAACAGCCAAGTTGCAGCCACGCCTACGATATTCGCCCACCACTCCATTACAGGATCCCAACAACCTGAAACACAGTTTTTATACTTATATAATTACAATAAGTTTTTTCCGCCAACTTTTTGTAAAATTTAATATTATTTTTGGTGTTCATTATCTTTGCTTTGTTTGAGCAAGTTACCACTAACTACAAATTAAATATCTGCAATACTTTCTTCAGGAAATGGTCAGATAAATTGTCTTGACTTCTCATTGCATATATTACATACATACAAACATATAGTCACGTCTATATCCCTTGCGGGGTCGACAGAGCCAACAGTCTCGAAAAGACTGAAACGCCACGTTCAGCTGTTTGGCTTCTTTCATGATGGCTATGTTCATGATGGAATTGAGATTTAAATAGTGCCAGGTCGCTAGCCCATCGCCTACAAGAGGGGTCCCAAGTTCATAAGCCTATTTCTTAGTCGATTATTATGATATCCATGGAAAAGATATGGAGTGGCTCTATTCTAAAGTGCCGGAAACCGGCAGTTACATTATTAATACATGTTTTTTTATTAATAAAAGAAATTACCGGTATGATGCGGTGCGTCAGTGGAAACGTCATCAGTTATAAGTTTGACGAGTTCCAACACGTCACGGGTGTTGCTACGCTCGTCCGCGCACAGCAACATTTGAAGGCTCTTTTGAAGGAGTTCTAAATGATAAGCCTAAAAATTAAGGAGACAGACAAATGGTTAGATCGAGACATTGATAGCTATAAATCACGGCTAATTTTACATTTTCTTAATTTTTTTATACTGTATAGTTTTATATTTTCTGAAGTAAAAAATGTTGTTCAGTCTGATTAGCATCTTTTGGTGAGGTATAAAAATCGAAGACCTGGAGCAACTGATACAGCAGCATGATGGTCCAGCTAAACTATAAAAAAATATAGAAATGTCACCTTAACAAAACTCGTTCAGCCACGCGAACAAAGTCGTAGGCATCAGCTAATTTACACAGATAGTAAGTACCTGGTTGACCGAGCCGTACTCGATGAATATCAGAAAAACATAGTAAAAATTGATTTTGATCACCCGGGTAATTTGCCATTAGATGATTTCAGGACACAAAGTTCTGGAATTTGATCATACAGGTGACCAAAGTGGAATAAACCGATAACGCGGAACACACCCTCATAGCATAGGCCAGCGGGTCGACGGGGTCGGGCAGGCGGCAGAACGTTGCGGCGGACGCGTGCGCGCGCTCGTAGCTCCAGCGCCGGCCGCGCGCGAAGGCCGCGCCGCGCGCGCCGCTCGCCCAGCGCAGGCGCACGGGCGGTTGTTGCCACCACTCCGTGCAAGTGATGCGCACGCGGCGGAGGTAGTACCTTCAAATGCCGTACAATTTTTATATTTATTTATTTTGTGTCATGCCAGTGTAGGATTATGTAAGGAATCTACATAACATTTATGGAACATAATGAATTACATTAACTTCTACTAAGGTTATAGAGAGCGTCCGCGGTTCCGCCCGTGTAACCCTTTAAATTTCGTTATCTTCCGTTCCCGAAGGAATTTCCAAAAATACTTTCTTAGCTAACGTCCTTCAGACGCAATATACTTTTCTGCCGAATTTCATACTTATCGGCCTAGTAGTTTTCGAAATATCGTGATGAGCGAGTACAGGAGTGAACGCTTTTCGCATTAATATTTCATATTTATATATTTAGATGGAAGATAGATAGGGCCTCTGCTGAAGAAGTCTCACCGTGTTTCTTAAATAAAGACAAATTCACTTAAAGGTGCATATTTAATTAAAAACAAATAACAACTTTCTATTTAAAAGTATATAGAGTCTATAATTTTAAATAGGTTGTTATTTATTAGACAGAAAATCAATGCAAATCAATAGACATTATTTAAATGTAATTTTTTTTCTCATTCTAGACCGGCGATAAAAACCTGCAGCCAAATGAACAAGAGAACAATACTAACCCACAAAGCCAATTTCCTATCTTAGGAATATGATCCTTAAACACCAACGCCGCCGTGACGTACGTATCTGCCAACAGATGCCTGTTTCCTGCGACCTCCGCTAAGTTCACAGCTTGCAATGCGAGGAGTATGCGCTCGCTTCGCCCCCGGTCTGAGGACAAGATGGCCAGTTGCGCTAGACGATGCGAGACGCCCGCCACTTCAGCTGCCCAGTGTTGAGTTGCTCTTCTTGCCGGACTGATTAGGTAAAAATGTCGTCGTGTATTATCTATCGCTATGTAGTGAAAATAATGATGATTTTCTCATATTTTAAGAATATATACGTACTTTTTGTGTTCAGTTACATGGTGTGGATTCGACATTGACAAAAATTTGTTTTCAATCAACAAATGATGGCACATTTATTTTTTGAATCCATATCCAGGACTTGATTGAAAAGAGCCTTTCATACAGGAAATATAGCCTTCTTCTTAAAGGGGCTAGCAGCCTGTCGATAGCAACATTAGGCCATACAGCAGACCATAGCCTTTTCAGCCTTTTCGAGACAGATGGATCAATCTCCACCGCAAATAATGTAATATAGATATGATTTATGTATGTATGGCCTTTATGGAATGTGTTAAATAAGTAGACCAAATTGTTGACTGTAAAAACTGCCATGCGTGCCCAAGAAAAAGTAACGGGCGTCTGCAAGAGCTTCAGATTTCTTAAAGTTAATTTGATAACTTGAAGGGATTTAATTCAAACTTTCTTTAAAAGTTTCATTCATTTTTAAACAAGATAAAATACCTGTCACTCCACAAATCGCCAGCCCTACGTGCAAGGAAGCCGCCGAACGGTAACCGTTGTAGTATTTGACGTAATATAGCTGATATCAAAGCCGTGTACTTCGCACGCCCTTGACTTCTCGCTTGTACGCTTTTTCCACATACTGCTAACGCTCGATGGAACTCCAACTGGGCATTCGTCGTATCATCCTGGAAAGTCAAATGTTATCTTTTGTAATTTGTATTAATGCATTAACTGTCTCCCTCTCTCATCTTTATGTGATCACAGTAGCAGGCCATTCCACTTCGTGATCTGGAGTTTACTTTCCTACATTTATCATTCCACTTTGTCTTTGTACTACAATAATTCAACATTCATTTTTATTTATTTATTTATAAAAATAAAAATAAGTTATACCTTAAAAAAATAAGTAGTGTCTAAAAGACACAATAAAAATGAATCATTATAAATTTAAAAAAAAACTGTATTTATTTACCTTTTTCAAGAATTCTTGAGCTTGTCGTTTGTGTTTGTAAAATATTCCTGCCTCTTTGGATTGTGATTTGGGTACTGAATCACCATAAACAAGCAACTTGACGAGACATCCGCCGAGGATAATAAAGTTCACCAAGTAAATGAAAAATGTGTTGAAGAACCATGCTGCCAAAGATCCAGTACTATAGCCTTAAACATAACAAGATTTTTCAGATGAGATGTAGTTAGTAATGATACACATTCTTCTTTGTGGTAATGTTTTAAGTTGATATTATTTCTTGTGCATCAATTTACAGTTAACAAAAAAATGTTAAGGACAGAAGTCGTAGAATAATCATACCATTATCATTATCTGCTAAAATCCTTCTATGGTCTACTCGTGCAGAGAAGTCCTTCGATGTTGACTCGGATGTAAAACTTCCAAAGAAGGCACTAAAAGGGTTGAAGGCTATGAGGCCGACCATAAAAGCGCATAATGCCAAGCGTGAATGGTCTCCCATTCCCATTACCACTTTTGAATATTTCTCTTCTACCTAAAAATTTTAAAATTAATTTAGATTAATGTGATTTTATACTTTGAATTTTATGAACACATGATAATTTTTATCTGTCTTAATGCATGTCAAGGGATTACTGAAATTAAAAGCAACAGAGTAGGACCTACTTATATAGCACCACGGATTTTACCATTCAACTCAATGCCTAATCACTGCTAAATATGTTTAAAAATTCTGCTTGTCCATTGATGCATTAGATGATTTTTGTTGTCCAAAAGTATGTATAAGTAAGTACAGTCCACTAAACACTTATCTGAATAACAAACCTTGTATTCTGGAGAAGATGGTGAATCA
Source organism: Amyelois transitella (assembly GCF_032362555.1). Classification (NCBI taxonomy): domain Eukaryota; kingdom Metazoa; phylum Arthropoda; class Insecta; order Lepidoptera; family Pyralidae; genus Amyelois; species Amyelois transitella. The sequence continues at coordinate 5,764,943 of NC_083509.1, forward strand.
CTATCCAAACCATGAGGTGATGGATAAGGTGAGGAGATGTCGCTGTGTGGAGGTGTGTAAGCTCCCTCAAATGTGGGTTCTTTCACACCAGACTTTTGGCATGTCAGTTTGAGAGCCATATTCTCTTGCTTCAATCTAGCATTCTGGTTCTGTAGATACTTGATGTAATCTATTGTTTTCCTTAATATTGCTGATTTGTTTAACTGTAAAATGTATGTATTTATCTTGTTTAATGTTTTTTTTAAATATATATGGTACAAATAACATAGATCGAGTTAGGCTCGAAGAAGTTTGAGACTTGTGTCAAAGTTTTCAAATCTTACAAAATTAGATAATTGAATTTAAAACAGCCAACCTATGATATGTTTATACAAAGGAACCTCCAAATATTTAACTTATGTTTTTAGTTTATCTGTAAAAACAAAATCTCACCTTAGCATCCTCCCCAACAAGCATGTTTTTCAGTTCTATAATCCTGTCATTAATACTTGTGCGATACCTTCTCTCGATTGCATTATGGGCACTCCTCTTTACCTCTTTTACCTTCGGTGGTCCAATGTTGGGTGCCTGACTGAGTGCTATTTTGTCTCCCTCAAGAACTACTGGTATACCAGTTGTGAGCAAGGCTGGTCCATTATTACTGGTAAAAAATGTGTGTATTGGTCTACTTTCTGACTTTGCATTTGTAATTATGTTTTGTGCTGTTCCTGAAAGACCATTAATTCTATACATTAGGCATATCACTCTAAAAAAGAAATTTTTAATTTCAGAAATTAATGGTATAAATGTTTTGCTAAAGCAATTTACGGATCCATAATAAGTAAGTTTATTGGGTATTTGTTAGTTGGTAACTGTTACTGTCTTACATTAAAGATAAATTATAAAGAAATTGTTTGATATACATAATTTCTTATTGGAAACTGTTTTCAAATTCATTTAAAATCTGTACCTTGTACTGGGGCACTTGTATACATCAATGTTTGTGTCTCAGGATTAATTATTTTCGACTGCAATATTACTGGAGAAAAGTTTGCATCACTCTTTAAAATCAATGGAGTAACTCCTTTCGTATTATTTTGAAGTAGCAAAGGCTGGGTAGGCTGTGGAGTTTGTTTAGTTTGCTTCAATTGTTGAACTCCATCTAACTGCACAAGGGAACCTCTACCATCAGAAAGCTGGTGAAGGGTACCAGGAGCTAAATTAACATACACAGGACTCTGTACAACCTGCTGGACGATCATAGGTGTCTGAGTAGGCATCCTTCTCTGTCCATGTTTATTTAGATCAGGTGATGGTGTACTTTCAGTTTTAGGCCTCAAAGTATATCCTTCCTCTCGGCCATAAACTCCCTGAACAGGGCTCGATTTTGCACTAGGCGAGTTTTGCGGAGATTGCTTAACAGTATGCGAGAATTGAGAAAAAAGAGGATTTCCAGTGCTGCTTGAATATGGAGATGCCTGAGAGTTTGTAGGACTTTCAGATTTAATCGAAGTGTCTACGCTTAGTAATCCTGAATCGCTGTCGACTGCAGTTAACTCTTCTTCGAGTTTTCTCATGAAATCCCCATCACAACTATTGAGAAAGTCTGCAAATTAAATTATTAAGTGAGTAACCAAGTGTGTAAAGTGATGAAATAATTGCGTATTAACGAAAAGCATCTTACCTTCAATTTCAGCAATATCGCGTATATTAAACCCTTCTGAATTTGAAAATAATTCGTCTTGCTCCATAGTTGTATATAATCATTTAAAAATAAATAAAAATAAAGAACAGCACAAACTACGATCTTGTTTATGTTTTTTGGCAGTTCAGAAACTTTGACATCTGCTGATCTTTATCCACCAATGAAATTACAAAGAAATATGGTACGATATTACGTCACCTTAAGGTGCGTTCAATGGCAAGAAGTATTTTCCTGTAAAATTTTAATTTACTAAGCATCTTGAATTCGATTCTTTTATTTTCTCTTCCTTTCTGGTAAAGTCAGAATTTACTTTGTGAAATGTACCATTTTGATAACAAAATAAAATATTCGCATACAAAATATTATTGAGTTAAACGCCATCTTTAGATATTAGGAGAAACTAAAATAAGTTTTTCTTATTCAGTCGCCCTCTTTTGCTGAGAAGGAGTATTTAAAACACCTAATGTGTATAGTACACTAGTTTGTCGCCATCTGTTGTGGAGAAGTTATAATTTGTTTTATATCGATAGACGCAGAGGGCGTTGGCTAAATGTTAATTCGAATTCGTAAAAGAAGAGTAAAGGTTTGTATTTGTTTGTTGTACGATTATCGTACAACAAACAAATACAAACTATTATATTGTAATATTTATTTGTTATATTAGGACATTATGTTAAAAAATCATTATAATTAACTGCAGTACGGTTAAAGAATAGAGTCTAATTAAAGTTACTTGATTTTAAATTATGGTAAAAAAAAGTTCCATGCTATTCTGGCAGGGAAGAAAAAATATAATAGTAAGTATATCCGTCGTTTCTCTTCCCAGACTGCAAAAGTCTATCAAGCGAAATGCATATTGACTCTTTCATAAGGCTTCGGGCAAACAAAGTCACTTTTTCTGAATGTGTAATTTCCAGTCTTGCGATTATTAGCTCTGTCTATCGCGGTCTATCTACGACTGTTACGGAAACCAATATTGAATACTTATTTGTTAGAACTACGAGTGTCGTATGTGCCAAATGACTTCCGGCACTTTAGAATAGGACCACTCTATTTCTTTCTCTTGTATGTCGTAAAAGGCGATTAAAGGAAAGGATTCTTCTTTTAGGCAATGCAGGCTAGCCTAATAACCTTCAATTTTAGCCATGTGGGATAAAGACGTGATTACGTGATTATACCTATGTATCATGACGTGTACGGGTATGTACCAGTATTGCTTCTTGTAGCATCTACGATTGTTACGGAATAAAATATTGAATAAAAAATACTTTATAAATTATTTTAATGTAGGTAATTTTCTTTCCTTTATATACCTTTTTTGTTTCATTATATTTACTAGTGATCGGCTTAGTTAGGGTTACTTTTATGTATATAAAAACCTTCCTCAGAAAACCCACATTTCAAATACCTAGGAACCAAATCCGCCCACAACTTTCCTAGATTAGCGCGCATACATACAGAAATAGAAAAAAAAGGGAACTTTCTAGTATGTAGTATGTCTGTCTGGACCAAATGTAGGACCCATAGGGTTATTTCTCTGTTTGGATAGAGTTGTTTTAGGTTTCAATGACCTATTGTTGGATATCAGTCGGAATGCACATTCGGTCCTTGAACCTCCTAGTGGTCACAGTAGTATTATTAAAGCTCATCGCTGGGTTTGCAATGTTAGTTGATTTAACTCCCACTCGATAAAAAAAGGGTGTTGTATAAATATTTAAACATAATAGATAGTAAACGTTTATTTTATATTTATAACATTATATTATTTGTAAATATAGAGTTCTTATAATATATAGGTACGAGATAAACATACTCGATCTAATATAACTTAGACGTGTCGATACATTAGCCAACTACATAAAGTTACAATACGATATTTGCATTCACAACTGAAGTGGCAGTGCTAGTGCAAAAATCATACTTAATAATATATATCTATAGGCACAAAAGTGGGTATATATAATTACATAACATCTGATTAAACAAAACTGTGAGGTACAAAGATTCAGCATGGCAGGCACTACGATGAGGATATGTTACATCAAAAACTTTACTTAATATAAATTATCCTTACTCATTAACACAGAGCACGGCGTGCATCTACTGGAATGTCCTAAAATTACGTCTTGATTAAAACAAACAAAGGCACAACTCAGTGAGACCTCAAGTGTAGCTTCTACACACTCATTACGTGATTCAACCTTATTAATTTAACATATGCATACCTACTAAATTAGATATTGTATCTATGGCATTTTCCAACTAGACTAAAGTAACAAATCAGTCTTCCAAGCAATTAAAAATAATAAGTGGTATTATTACATTAAACTTAAACAGTTTTATAAAAAATAACGTATATTTCTTAGGAATTAACGAAGGTAGATTATAAAAATGATAGATGAGAACAATAGCTAGGTAATATATTGTGGTCATTGGTATTACAGAATAAAGTGATTTTCAAACCCCACTCTACAACGAAGACTCTGTGCTACTTTGTTTCTTACATTATATGTATGTAGTACAATATAAATATACAGTAATACATTATGTCAAATTTACAACAAAAATAATATTATGTCTCTTATTAGATGTCAAAGCATTACACTCATACTAATTAACTAACTTATTATAACATATAGTTTCATTGATTTAGTTACGTATAACAACGAATTGCGACGAAATTTCTGTCCGTAAATTTAAGTCCTAGATAGTAATTACAAAAAGACATTGAGCATTTTACTAAGTGTTATCAATGAAATCTCCTTAATTTCTAATAAGAACGACCGTGCTTGTGCAAAATAATTTATGTAATGAATAAGTGAGCACTACTAGGATAAATTGGAACAATAGATAAACAATTATTATGGCAATCGTAAATAGAAACCCGTAAACATTCGAACACATTTTAAGTAACATTAATATTTTAATTGATAGATAAGTCGCTATTCGCAGTGACATGAGCGTCGCGCGTCGCACGCTCATATCGGTCTGTCTGCGGATGCGCATCTTAATGTTGATCGCATTCCCTAATAGACTGCCCGAGTATGAGGCTGAGTGCGACGCGGAGGACTAGAGATGAGCTGAGTAGCGAGCGTGAGGTAGTAGCGGTTCAGTCTATAAACATCACAGTCGCGGACAACAAATTGCACAATAACTCTTGTAGGCGGACCAGCACGCCTTCCTTCTTCGAGGTCCTATACAGTTACCGCTCCAACACATACACCTAATTAAAGCTAACCTATTCGCTATTCCATTAACAGACATAAATGTTATAAAACAAAAAAGAAGAAAGAAAACAAAAATCACAAAGGGCACCAACTACCATCAAACGGAAATTTGATTTCGTTTTCAGGTTCATTGATGCAAGAAAATAAATAAAGAAAGGTGGAATAAGAGTGGCCGCGGGGCCCATTGCAATAGCCCGGCCGTGACGCCAGGTCAGCGTGGCGTACGCGCGCGGCGCGTCCTACCAATACACTAATATGTGACTTACTACTAACTTTGTACGCCTAAGTCAGTCTTTTTGAATGTTCTCTTTCAATGCAAGATGATCGTTCAATCTCTATCGCTACTACAATCTAATGCAAAGTTCCGTGGAGGCACAATCACTCCTGATGGGGGTTCTACATCGCGGCGACGAGAAATTGATAAATCTTCTACATGATCGTCGTCAGGCGGTGGCGTCCGAGGAGACTCCGAAGACGACCGAGGTGGAGACCTGGGAGTGAGAGCCGCGTGTGCGGCTGCAGCCAAGGCCATAGCGTGAAGCGCTTCTCTACCACCGTCTCGGGTCGCCCCCTCTAATGCTTGTTGCAGAAATGATGGATCAATAAGAGGTGTTGCTGGAGGTACATCATCTCCTCCTGTTCCACTTAAGCCGTATGGGAACGCGGCACCATTAGTTTCTCTTTTCACTCCACGACTCATTGGCCGACTAGTCGTAATACCAAGTTTCTTAACTTTATCATATAACGTGCGAGAAGGAACGCCATATTTTCGAGAGGCTTGAAGTGCACTCATACCATTTCTTACACATTCAATTGCAGACATAATATCGGATCTAGTGTATTGTTTATATCTTTTCCATTCTGGTTTTTGTTGAGGCGGAACATAAGGCGCCAATCCAGTTCTGACGTCTTGTTGGAAATTAGTTGGTGGCGAAGAGGGATGGAAACTGCGATTGCTGTCATCTTCAAAGGACCGCTCTGTGTACGGGGAATGTGCATCTTCCGATCTATCTGATCTATTGTAGTGAGGAGAAGATGCACGTGACGACAATCTGCGAGGACGGTAGTCAAATGCGCGTTGCGGGCTCGAAGCTCGTTCCGATTCATGTGCAGATCCGTTAGAATGCAAACGAGGAGGGACTTGCTGGTTGACTGGGTGACATACTAGGGACATGGGCTGAGAGGAATCTATAGAAGTATGTTGAGCTAATACATTTCTCAAGATGGGTGTGTCTCGGGTGGCGAGCATACTGGATAGTTTCTTTCGCTTTAAAGGATTCATGTCGACAGACTCGTAAGCCGCAGAAAGAACAGGGGCTGCGGGTGGAGGAGGCCAGCGAGACGGCGGCGCCGGCGCTGGTGGAGACACGCTGGAGGGCGCGGCCGGCACCACGCGCGGCGGCGAAGTCGCGGAGTTGCGGTCGTTCGCGCCGGGCCGCCTACGCAGCTCCGTCATGTCAAACAACCCCTTCACTTCTAGTTGCTCGGCCACCTTCATGATGCGTGGGATTTGAGCTTGTGTTACGTTCACCTCTCCTGTATACATATATTCGAGGAGAGCGCGCATCTCGAAATCTTTTACTCCTGGGAAAAGTATACTGCAGTGATCCATGGGCACGTCGGCCAAAATTGATTGAAAATATGGCGAATTGGCAGCCAACACCACTCGGTGAGCCTTGAAGGTAACTTGGTCGTCAACAACCAAGGTGCAGTCAACATATGTCTCTACCTTAATCAATGCCTCTAAAATTTCCACCAGGTTCGTTTTATGGTGGTTCCATTTTAAACAGAACGTTTGTTGTCCTTCACTGCTCCCCATTTTTCTCAATTGTGATTCTGTGAAACAAAAAGTAAAAATTAAAACATGCCTATGTTGCGAGCATCATGTTAGGAATAATTGGAGTTATTTTAGAAAAAATATTGGTATTTCTTTATAATTATGTTAACCCGACCGATCAAATCTACGCAGTGAAGTAACTAGGTATTGACCATACAAAATCGATACAAGTAACTGATCAAAAATTCATCGATGAAATAATTGAAATGTGAAGAGCAGTAATATAATAAAAATAAGATATAACTGTATATTATTTATTTATCTACTAGCTGATACACGTGACATCCGTGTAAATTTAGAGCTGAATGTATAATCATAATAATGTTTTATAATAACTCTGTCTACGCCGTAAGGGTTTAAGTCGTGATCATATAGTAAAAAAAAATCTACGATTTCGTTCACAGTTAACAGATATTGGATAGACCTTATTAAAAAATTGTCTCAATAGTGCATTGTAGAAATTGATTAAATAAAAAAGCGCCATCTACTGATTAAAATGTATATGTTTTTATGGGAATAAAGACATTATTTAAATACTTTTTGTTTTTTTTTTTATTTTACGTGTTGCCGTTTCAATTTATATACGGCTTATTTCCAAAGAACAATTACACGGACGAAGACCATATGCAACCATTAAGATAACTAATCAATTAGTTTATTAACTAATCTTAATAAACAAAGCCACTAAGTACATAAATTATCTTCATGTTAGTACCACATGGATTCGTTATAGTATTTATTGCATACCTATGTATAACACATGAAATAAATACAAATATTTTTAATATATATTTTTAAGTGACACATTTATCTAGAAGTAGTGTTTAAAATATTAGTAGGTAACCAGATCAATGAAAATATTAGACAACACTGTAATTTAAACAAATATAGGTAGGAAATCAAAATTTTTATCTACAACTTAAATATGAACAATCTCATAAACAAACAACACTCTATACATACCCGGCACAATATCAAAACACGTAGACACGGGATACATTTCGGCGCACCACAGACTCCACTGAACTGATATAAGAAATACGCATTCACTGCGTGCAGTGTTCTGTCTAGAGAGCAGTACACCGCGCGCGACCAGGCTACACTGCGGACGTCGCCGACCGCCACTACCACACTAAACTGCATGCATCGCCCTTCCCCATTTACATATCACGCTCTGAAGCCCTTCCTCACTGCCAAATTGACTTTTACCTTTTATTCGGCAGGTAAATCGAAATAGGGGACCGATGAAAGCGAATATGTCCCTTCTTTCCTGTTACCCGTGAATTTAAAACCTTGCATATATAGCCCTTATTTGCCACACACCAAAGCATACATTCACGTATCCAAACCAGACTATAAGAAAGTTCGACGCATCTAATACGAACCGTTTTACTCCTTTAAACTTTTTAGCCGCCTACGAAAGCTACGAAACTCGTAGCACCTCTACGAAGCCTGCAGAAATATTTGTAAAACTCACCTTCGGTATTTAGATCCAAAAATTGCACGTCAAAAACGTCGTTCAATAATAGTGTCCTTTAAACTCATCAGAAAAATTTGCACTGGCACATGTAAAAATTCGTCGGGGTTGATTCGCGTTTTTGGGCTACGAGTTACCCTCGGTGGGGGCGGCGAGCTCTAACGAGCGTCTGGCGATGACTGTCGGGCTGTTGCAGGCCGGGCCCGCGACCGCGGACTCCGCCGCCGCACGCCCCGCACCTCCTGCGTGCGCTTTTTACGCACGCAGCGTGCCGGAGTGCAGTGCAATTGCTCGCGGGCGAGACGCGCGGGACGCAGCGCGCCAACGAATTGCAGCGCTGAGGAGGGCGACCGCCTCTGTGTGAGTGACTGCGTATGCGCATCATATGTAGAACATGCGTGTGTATGCTACGAACATGCCGGGCGTCGTCGCTCGAGACGATAGAATAAAGCCGATTTCGGCTTATAAAAAATGTTACCTCGCCTCGCATACGGCCCTTTGTATGCTAACGCTGAACTTCGCGTCGTGCCATCGGAATCAACATTCTGTTGGTCTGCTCGTTAATTATCATAAAAATCGAATTAATATGCTTCGTTGCATTTACATTAGATAAATATACGTGGAAATAAATAAAGTTTCGTGCAAGTTACGATAAAGTAAATCTAAGAAGGTTCTAAATATGTACTTTATTTTTAAAAAAGTTTATTAAAACTGATTTTTATTATTCAGATTTTTGAGACTCCTTCCTTAGGCTAGATTCCACATTTGTTAAAAACTGATTTACATAATGTATGTTAGTTTAGTTCTCCATACACTGAAACTGAAAGTAAGGTACACTCCTTAAAATAACTAGCGGTTTTCCGCCGCATGAATCGCCCCAAAAATTCCCAAAAGTGCGTGAACAACGCAGCCAAACGGGGTCATTGACACATCGGTGCGTAGGGAACGCCAAAATAGCGCAAAATGCACTCAAAAATAGACCAAGCTGTGTGCAATATTTTTTGTTAGGATACTGTTTCCGTCAAGTATGGGGAATATATCTTAGTTTGTAGCAACGAGGGGAAATTAAAAACAGGCATTGTTATTACAATCGTGTGCTGATGTTTAAAATTAAAACATAAGAATTTATTAAATTACCGCTCTGACGCTGTGTGTAAATCTGAATGAAATATCATCGTAATTGGTGGTACATGAAAGAACGATATTTAAAAAGTGATCTAAATACTTATAAGCTGTCAATACCAAACAGTGCTGATAACATATAAGTACAACATACGTATAACTTTTTTTTTATATATTTGCAAAGTAATATAATTTTTGTTTATTGGCAAAGTTTTTAGTTAACATGCACACAAATATTACGTCTGTATTCCTTACGGGGTAGATGGTGACATTGGTCTCAAAAAGACTCAAACGCCAAGTTCAACTGGCTGACAGTTGAAATTGGCGTTTGAGTCTTTTATTTAAGGAATTGAGAATCTAATAGTAATCGCCTAAAAGAAGATTCCCAAGTTAAGATATCCTTCACCGTTTAGGTGAGAATTTAAATATATAACTTCACGTTTAGGTTGTCAATCTTAATGAACCATCGAACTTGCATTATTATACGGGACACGACGGTCGTCATCAGTGGGAATTAAAGGGTAAACAGTGTATCAATCGAGGGTCATTATTTAATGTTCGTTCAATTTTCCCAACATGACAAATTTCGCTATTGTTTGTTTTGGTGTTGATTTTTATCGTGTATGATGCCTTGTTTTTATGTTTCGTTTTTTATTATATATATTTTTCATATATATTTGTTTCTAACTTAGAGATACATATTACTTTTATTTTTAACAAAATCTATTAGAGGAAGATAATAAAGAGAACTGTCGCCATTTCGGCGTAGCTTCGACCGTAATCACAGTGACTACTCTGTAGCTACTGCATGCATGAGAATGATTAGTCTAGTCTGATTATCCTCACTTGCAAAAGCTGCATACATTTTTATATGCATAACTATTTTTCTCACGACTCTGTAGGTATGAATTCTTTTAGAAACAATGGCAGCAAATGTCAGAGCTACTCTCGTCATCGATATTGAAGTTTCGAGTGCACTTGACGGTCGAGTATGCAATCATTTGCATATCGATGACGGCCCCTTCTCGCTAGCTACATTAGCCTCTTAATAACGGAAACCGCTGTGGGAATTTCACGATTCGTTATGAGACAAATTAATAAAGCGATTAATACGTCATATTCTTTAACCCCATTAAATCAATTAATTTGTACAGTTATTGCAGCAATTTGCAATATCATAATGTCGTGTGCTGGAGTGTCCGTGACATCAGCGGCGAACCGCACAACCGTTAGCAGCCGATAATTCGGCGATTACCACGCAATTAGATGCAAATGTTCTATTGTCGAACTAACTGTTACGACCTTTGGTACCGATGTTTTGGTTAATTAATATTGATCGAAATTCGCGCGGACGTAGACCGAGTACAATAAACTTTACGCGGAGTGATATTCACACTGATATAAATTTCAATTAAGTAACAATACAAGCGTGCATGCACAAAAGTAGCATTATGCTAATACCAGCATAAACAGAGACGATCCGCGACCTATCCCACGACGCACGCGCAACAAAAACTGCGAGACGACGGGGGTTAGAAAAAAAAACTAATAAAAAAGCAATAATGCGATCCCGCATGGTGGCTTGTTGAGTCCCAAAATTGACGAGCCTGATGAACCGAAAGTGAGGGATATAAAGTGATCGGATATTGTTGCAACAACAATACCACTGATAGGCACTCTGGTGATAAGAAGTTGCTATTATTTTATTTTATGTAATTACCTACTTAGGTATTTGAGAATAATTAGCTAGATAAATGAAGGGAGCAAATATCATTAGTTCTTAAATAGTCACGTCAGTGGTTAAGTACCTGAGTATGAATTTTTGTGAAATTCTCGTTTCGTAATGATATTAAAGAAAAATGAGATTTTTTTGCTAATTACGTGTCTCTAACTACACATTATGGATATGGTTCATTATAAGTTAATAAATGGGGCATTTTAAAATAAATTCATAATGAATCATCATCATTAAGTATATGTAAGTACACATAATATTACAGTTGGTTTAAATAGTTATTTGGATCGACTAAACAAGAGTAGTGGGATAAGAATTAAAAATAAAATCCTGTATATTGTCTCCGTGTATACTTTAATCTCCGCTTCCCCAGTAGGTATCTACCTACCTACAGATGAAATAAGTACCTAACGATGCAAAAATATTTATCTCTGCTACAAAAATTAAAATGACATAAAAGAAACGCAACCTCTTTAAATGAGTATTTCATTACTTTATGGGTGGTATATAAGCTGACAATTAAAGCTAACTTTGCATAATGAGGCAAGGGTTGTCGGCATAAAGAGATAATTGTAATTTTACGCGTACGGCCGGCCTAGTCATTTGTCGCCAGCATCCTGCCACGCGCCCTGCCCGAATTTATTGTTATATTATCAGGGGTGGCCCTTACCCTCTTATCTCCAATATTAACTAAGAGACAATTAAATAATAGAGTGGAAAGATACGGCACTTGACTTGTCTTTCGCAGTGGTCTTGATTTTTATTACGGAAAAATAATATTTTTATTTTGAATTGAAGTTAATATAATAGTATAATACACATATTACGTCAGGTTACGCCTTTAGTAGTTGACAGATACCATCGCTTTAAGAAACTATACCCTAGTTTGGTAAGTTACCTATGGAATTGAGGTTCTGAGATCACAAGACGTTATAAGCTAATTGCATAAAGAAAACCAGTTATTATCCAGTTCCATGAGTTACTTTCCACCAAAAACAAACTTTAGACGTTTTAATAAAAACTACAGTTTGATAAGAACTTATATTATAAATTAACCAGTTTGAAACTCAATGTGTGTGCAAATGCAATACAATTTGTAGATAACATAATATTATTACCTATATTATATGAACAGACATTTTATCGATCCTCGACGCATCTTTAATGTAAAAATAAAGACAGTTCCTATTCCGTTTGGATGAAGCCAAGTGGGATCATAATCGCGGTTCATAGAGAGTCCAGAGTGGACGGGCGCGGCGACCCCGGATGCGACTCATTGTAGCGAAACTCCCCGGGAGTATGTGAAACAATACACTCTTTCCTCCCATTGTCTATCCGGGACGAAGAACATTCATTTGCTATTCATACTTTTATTACGCATTATATGAAGTGGTTGCGAAATAAGTATGTGATACATACCTACTTATGTGATATACGGGCTCTGGCTTTTGTTTGTTGGTTCGCTTCTGAGTTATTGTTTGTTAATTATCTTTTTCTTATAGAATATTTTTTTAAAGTTGAAATCCAAAATACTTACTTACATAACATTCATATCTCCTTTTTTGACTCCATCTCATTTAACCACACTAATTACATTAACACCACAAATTGATAACGGCTGTATTTCAGTATAATATAATAATGCAAATGTCAAATACCTTAAAGATAACATCGACTTCCTCAGAAATGGGTCAAGAGGGTAAAGAAAAAAAAACTATAAATTCAATAAAATGGGCGGTTCTGCTAAGTAGCTTTGTCAAAATATCGGCAACACCTGCCTCGTAGACTAACCGGCGCAACGAACTTTTGCTATTGTTTCTGTTGAAATTTGTAAATTTAAAAATTAATAAAACGATGACCAGTGAGTTTGAAATAGGTACTCTTACTGTGTAGTCATTTGGATATCTAGATGTTATGTAAATGTGAAAAAAACTACATAGCACGTAAACTTCATTTATCAGAGAGTACGTGATAGAAATCTGTACAAAAAATATAAATAACGCTCCTAAGATAATTCGCTCTCGCGCGGCCATGTTGCCTTTGACTGAGCCCAACAAAATAAAACAACGCGAGTTCAACTCTTTGACTTTTTTTATACAGGATCATTTTTCTTACCGGTCCGGGGATTATCTCTATTTCATGCCAATCGATATTGGAACATCAGGTCTGGGAAATAAGGTACATGATCATTTTGGAGGCTGCGCGGGAGTGGACGTCCTTGGGCGGACTCGATCTGCTAGCCGCGAGAGATCGTCCCATCGCACTCTGGTCGTTGCACTGACTCGATACTTTTAAAATGCATTGGAAAGTAGAAAATGTATTCGTTCGTAGTTTGTAAACATTCGGCCAGTTATAGCCGATTCATAATCTATAAAAAAATATTATAACATTTGAATACATAAGAAGATACAATTATTACTTATGGCATGCAAATTAGATACAGAATAACTTGCAAACTGCAATATTTTGGTCATATAATACGGAACGGCACATATTACCTACACTACTACTACAATTAATAATACAAGAATCAGGAAAGACCCAGGGAAATCGAAAACCTGGCAGAAGGCGTACCTCATGGCTCAAAACCTAAGGCAGTGGTTCAAGACACGCACTAGATCGCTGTTAAGAGCTGCAGCATCGAAAATAAGAAAAGCCGCAATTATAGCTTACCTCCAGCAGGAGATGGCATCATAAGAAGAAGATAACTTGCCAAAAATGTTAAAGTACTTTTATTTATTCAAATAAGCTTTAGGGTAAAATTTACAACTGGGTAAATAGAGTCCAAAAATTAGGTGACTTGTAAACAAATTATTCTGCAGTTGTGTAAAACAGAGTTACGCCTATCACTAATGAGACAGAATACTTTACCTTCGAATTGTTGACATAGATGTATGTTAAAAACAGCTTGATTTCGAAATACTCAAGGAAACTCCCATATTCTTTAACTTTCGCAACACGTCGCATTTTATGAAATTTATGGTAGTTTTAGTGCCTAAAATAATTTGTTTTTATTTTAAACAGTTAAGGAAAAATGACATGGAACCCATTGATAAATTCAAATAATAACTTTAATCAAATATCTGCATTACTGTTGTTAAGAAACGTATACAATACAGCTATAGTAGATGTCTTCAAAATAGCTATTGATTTGAAATAAAAATAACTAGTAGTGGTAGCTATACCTATGCAACCAACATTAGTCCATAAAATTTAACACGTCGCACCAAGTGTTCGTTAGAAATTAAAAGTTGAACAAAAAGTGATATACTTACTATACAAAATATAAGGCGACAGACCGGTATTTTTTAGCAAATCAATAGTGTTATGGGTATACGCTATTTCCGCCGCGTGTGTATAATGACATCGGCCGGTAAGCCCGCAAATTATAGAAATTATAGAATTTGCATCGTAGGTTGTAAGGTTACAGTAAAATCTGTAATTTATATAAGTAAGTATGTATTTTTAACTAAAAACTAGTCTAACGCCAATCGTCGTATCATTAAAACCTCCGACTCTACATGGCGATCCTGCCCTGTACTTCAAGTCTTAATAATGTAATATAACTTTATACTGGAATCAGACAGTTGAATGATAAAAGTAGGAAAGCGGACACAGACCCCGAAACGCTGATCGATCATCAACCGGGAACAACAGAGGATATTAAAAAGTAATATGCACGAAAACTTAATAATTAGCTACTATATTCATGATTTATCCCTAACGAGTCTACTTACAAATAGGATAAAAAGTAGACTTCCCGGTATTTTATGTAATATCATTTAGATGTTAAGAATAGCCTTTTTAAACAGATAATACTTCTCATCTTCCTCAATTAATAAATTGACCTGAATGTAAGTCACATACGTTTATTAAAGTGAATTTGTGAGTATTCTTTCCGTAACATTTTTATTTTACAAGGCATTGTATGGTGCGAATAGATGGACACCGCGATAGAACACTAATTACAGGTATCATTCGCAATAAACTTGTACACGGCAAACATTAGCGACGCGACATGCAAAACATGGTTTCGTTCAACAATATTTAAGTAAGCTTCGAGGTAAGGTAGGAATATTTGATGGATGCTAAGAATAGACCTGATTGTGTCCTGTCCCTGAGGAAGAGCCTAAGGTTGACATGTGACCACGGTTATAGAATGTGTGAATATTTATGTCTTTTCAACATTGCAGACGAGCCGGCATGCTTTTTTGAGCCGGATATCTCAGACCATAGGTAGAGCACCTATTACCTTGCGCACATTATTATACGTACTTTGCTCTTTCGTTACATCTAATCTACCACTCCACGATTTAAAGCCACAGACTTTGAAGTACCCAGACGAAAAAAAATACTACTTACCTCATCATTTTCCCTCGCATCGTATAATATCTTCGATAATAGCCTTGATGATATCTTGAAGCTTATGGTCCACTAAAGATGAATGATGATAAACTGATTGTGTCCTGAACTAACTTTTCTCCTCCCTAATCTAGTTTAAAGGGATTCAATAATACTATTGCTTTACTAAAAGTCATTCAGCAGCATATGTCGGTAAACCTGGCTCGATTATAGTTTTACGGTCGCTTTATTTGCAAACACCCCTCGGCTATGTTGCAGGGGTTGTGGCCAAAATTGTATTTTTATTATAATTGCTTCGTTTTATTGAGAGCCTGTCGGCTAGGGTAAACATTGTAGGGTTGTTTAGCTATAACTAGACAGCGAACAAGGGTATTGTGTAATTAGTTATGAATAACATTATCGGATAAAAATACAGTTACTTACACCAGTTTTAGAGAATAAAATTTTTGGAAAACGAAATTTGTAAACTTTTTACCAATAATAAACCAGAAAAAGTATTTCCTGTTAATTAAAAAATAAATAGATACTTGTGGTAAGTATACATACATTACGGTCGGCTACTGTTGGTATAAATACGAGATCCTATCCTATACTTCCAAAATATAAAAAAAAATTTGAAAGCAAATATAAATATTACTTACGCATAAACTATGTTGACAGTTTTATTACACAAATAATAGCAAAAAAGCAGGCAAATATGTCCTCATGTCCATACCCAATTCGACCCGCATCAAAAGGCTTACTATAAACCCTTTTCTCATTTTTATATCACGAAAAGATTGCCCGTGACCATTTTGTTGGCAAATATTACTTGATCCCCTCTATTTCGATACCGTTCATATTCGATCAGTATTAGTAAAAGTACTAACATAATAGTTTTTGATACACGAATATTACTGTCATTATCATATATTTATTTTTTATTTAAATCTTGTGGTTTTGTTATCAGAGAGAAGCCATAAGATGCAAATAAACTTTCCAAGAAGTTCAAATGCATTTGTTTTTACGCGATCGTTATCTTGCCTATTCATTTCGCTGTATCGATACTGTTATCGTTACTTAGAATAAAACGTTTATCAAAGTACTGTTAACAAAAATGCAAATGACATCTAAAATATTACAATGTATTATTGCATTTATCTGCTTTCTTTCTCATATGATTTCACACGTGCGTTACGCATATTTCTTAACCTCATAGATGGAATAGAAAAAAAGGTTTGCGAAAGTATAATTTTTTGTGCAACATTGGAACGTGTGTATAGCCGGACGGAGTTAGGGATATCGCGCAAAATGCAATACGCACGCACCGCGTGGTGCGTACGCGCAGATAAAATGCGTTCGTCCGATAACAGCGCCGAAGCCGCGATAACGAGCCGCTAGAACTGATACTGCACATAAATTTTGCTCAAACAATGACATTTTATATCCATTTTGTCATTTTTGGATGACTCCTTATAGTAAACGACTAGTAATGAATGGACTATGCCAATAAACTTGCTGAGTCTATTCATTAGGGTCAGCCAATGCAGGGTAAACAAAGCATTTTGACAATTTTGTGAAATTTCTAAACACACACATAGCTTAGTATATTTTTAAACTATGATATGGTATAGTTGGTCATATTTGGTGACCCACATATTCGAATTCAGAGACTTTATTTACAAGAATTTCTTAACAAGCATGAACAAAAAATCTCTCAAAAAATTTCCGCATTAAAAAATCTACGTCTAATCAACCTTCACACAAGCACACAAGTTTCGCGATTACTCAATCAGTCGTCGAATACAACGACCCTGTCTGCTGAATTCGCAACTACATACAATCGGGCCTGAGTCATGAATGAGAGGGTATCCCCGACCTACAAAGAATTAGTGCACCGTCCACTTTACTTGTGCGGCTACCGTAATGATGAGACAACAATGGCGACTTCTCGGAATCTCGGATATATTTTGCGGGGAGGCGCGTGCGCTTGCAAAAAATGACGTTTATATTGTGGGCGGACGTCGAGTTACGTCAATTTCGCACAATTGTACTAGGGGATAATGAGGCAACAAGAAGTGTTTTTGTTGTGGTACATAATAAGAGTTGGTGCGAATTTTTTGCTTGATTTGTGTTGAATAAACAGGTTATTAAAATTTATGATAATTATTTGTCTACTTTTAAATATTAATTACTACCTGTGCCCGCGCCTTCGTCCGCATGGAATAGTTATTTTGGGCATTATTGAAACTCTCATGGATGAATAATTTTCCCCATTCTTTTCATATATTCCATTATTTCTTTGCTCCTCATAGTTGCAGCGTGATGTTATATAGCCTAAATGGTCTATTCAACGCAAAAATAATTTTTCAATTCGAACCTGTATTATAAACAAACAAAAAAAATTTTACAGCTTTATAATACTCGTATTATAGTATAGATATGAGTATTTTTAAATAGAGAACACTTCACACAAAAAAAAAAACAATTCAAAAGTTTGCAACACATTCAATAGACTTTCTACTAGGATAACATAATTTGCCAACACGTACAAACTAGATACTTATGTTTATGGTAGTCATCGTCTGCATAATTTACACATACCTAAATATATGTATAAATAAAAATTTGGAGTTCCGGAAAAAAATACAGAAAACGGTTCATGTAAATCAGTAAGTATCTATGAGAACTGAGTTAATCATTGAATATAAATTGCTTTCTATGATAGCATTTATTAAAACTTCACCAAAATAGAAGAATTACATGAAATATTTACCAAAATTAATCCAGATAGTTCATACAAAAAAGTTGAAAATCAAATATAGCTCCACGTGTTTCTATGACACAAGTATGAAGACTCTAGTATTTTTAAAACATAATAAAATCACTAATCTCTCAACATGACGTGTTCACAGTCGAATCCTTTGCTATAAAATTACCTAGGTACCAATCATTGAAAACACATCGACATTCTTCAATGATCCATATTGGTTATACGGAACCTAACCACACAGTTCAACGGTTTATCATTGCGTAGAATGAGTCATTTTGGCAACAACGAGTTAGCGAGAGGCGGGCCGGTTCAAGACCACACATTCGCAATTCGCACACACTGACAATACTCGCCGCTCTGAGATAACGGTGCTGACCGCCTGGTATCGAATATACCTACTGCTCGGCGGCTGTAGGTATTCCACAAGTAGTTCTTAACTAATTTATAACTTATCAAATAACTCACCCTTCGAATGAGAAAAAAATAAGAGTGATAGCAAATCGTTTGAAGATAAGGTGCGCCTAATTATTGAAATACTTTTCAGGAATGTAAAGATCCACATGTAAGCATACAAAATATTCGCAGTTAATTTCTTAGCGAATTTAGATTCTGAAACTGAGAACCAGCGAATACTTATCTCGCATTGAAATGAGAGCGAAGTCAAATCATTGGGTGAAGGGAGTTACATTAATACCTAACGCAAAAGGAAAATTAACAAAAAATGAGTTTCAGTCATAACAGAACCCTAGAGACGTAACATTTTGAATGTAGATTTCTGAAAACATAAAAATTCGAGGCGCATATTAGCTAGTATGATTGCCTTTATCTCAAAGACAACAAATTTTGTTAAATAGTGAAGCGTATTCGGAAGGAAATAAGAGCTGCCAGAGACAAAACATTATCTATTTAGTTGCGATATTTTTAACCTAAACAGATTGTTCAACATGGGTTGTCGAGGTTACGCAGAGATTTTGGGGCCAAGGTCTCCAACTAACGCTAATATGTAGACATTTTGTGAGATAAATACAAACAAGTATTCAAGAACTTCGACTAGTAGATATCACATATCCTTCATACGTGTATCGGTATGCCATTGGCATCGATTAACGTAAAGACTTCCTATTGAGTTAAAGTATCCAGCGTTGCCAAAAATAATGGACTAAAATAAACAAATAGTGACAAGATTAAAGTGCGTAATTTTAGGGTTTCTAAGAGAATCAATGTCATCCAATCGGGAAGGCTCCCATAGGTAGGTAATCTTATCTCAATAATGCCTCTATATAAATCAGGTTAATAAAAAAAATATATGAAAATATTTTAAACCAACTTTATCATATGCTAGATACTTGTTAATAAAACCATGTTCACAAAAAAATTCTAATTTCTCGTGGTAACATATATTGTACCGGCTGTTTTTATTCCATTAATTCGTAAATGAACCCCTTGAAGGCACTTATTGATAGTTGAGGAGCATGCTGGTGGGCGCCCGTCCTCGTGACCAAAATACAAGACGTGAATTATTGAAGCGAGGGCCGCAGCACCCGCCGCCACCACCTCTCCACCCCACGAACCTTATCACTTGATTATAATACAACGCGAATTATTGATGACCCAAGGAAATGGCGATTGATCATGTACTAGGTCAGATAAGATAACGTTTTAATTAAGTACGTGTTGTATGCCAAATCGATTTTGCAAACGCAGATAACGATTACATTAAAATTTTATGTAGAAGTCGTGGTTTCGCTTTGTCATAGTCGCATTTGGATACATCCTCAACCGTTGCTTTGGAGCCCGGGGTTCTAATTCCTCTAGCCAGGTTATTTAACGCCTGACAACATCCAACCCAGAATTTAGTGACTGCCAATTCGCAAAAGCCCGGCGACATCGACATATTCATAACCACAATCCGAACTTCACGGCCGTAATTAAGTGGTTATCTGGGCAAGTATAAGTGGTTTTATCGCATTTTTAGGTCGTAGGTTACTTTAATAGGAAAGTAGCCTTATGTGATAGAGATGGGAACCGAGTGTTACTCGCGCCGTCGCTGTACAAAACTGCATGTTCCCATCGTGACAAGCATCTCAAACACCAAACAGACATTTTTCAAATTAATCTTAAAAATATGGCACAATATCTTTTTTTGGTAGACAAGAGATACATTAAATAATAATGAAAATATCTACAAGTACCTACCTCAAAAGTTTGTTATGGATATAAGTGGTATAAATATTAATAAATGTATACGTAAATATAGTCATGTCTTTATATCATACTGGATAGATAGAAGTCACGATCAACTGTATGGCTTAATAATGAAATTGATATTCAGATATACCTAACACTATCTGAATATCAGTTTATCAGCCTTTTCCTTAGTTGCCTTTTACTTCATTAGGATGTAGGTAATGTAGGATTGTGATGTACCAAATAGGCTTGGGAAACAGATTTCTGGCCATGCCGCTACCGCCAGTCCAGGTAGAAGAGGCAGGTCGAACTGATCATGGCTGGCTGTCGCAAAAGATGACATGCGAGCCAATGGACCGAAATCCGAGGACGCCGAAAACCGGACCAAGTGAAGAGAGAAAAGTCGAAAGGCGGACCCCGGGCCCCGAAACACTTCTGTGGAGGGTGCAACCGGGAACACGCATATATGAGAGAGGGCCTTTTACTACATCCATGGGAAAAAGATGAAGTGGTCCTATTCGAAAATACCGGGAACCACACGGTACATTAATTAAATAAGCAAGAAAAAACTCAATTTCTCACAAGATAACAAGTTCAGACTCCCGGTCATTAAACTAAAAATAACAAAAGAATATGGACAAAATGAATGAGAATCAATGATTGAACGAGGATCCACGCCAAGTGTTCGTAATTACATAGACTTGCTTCGGCCTCGGTGCGTTCGGCTGGCAACTATTTGTCTTCCACACGCAAATGTGGCAGGGAAATTAGTGTGAATAATTGATACGTGTCATTTGGCAACCCCCTCAGCCCCGACACCCACAGGCTTTTGGCCAGCCTCGTGCCTGTGTCACCAATATCAACATACCCACGCTCCTCGGCAGGCTGCCTTCATATTCTATGTTAAAGCAATTATTGAGAACGCTATTAGCGATAATAGGCCACGTTTGATTTACGCATGTTAGTATACATTTTTTTAAATTTGATAAACATGCTTTTTATCGTCTAGTTTAAAAAAAGAACACGTTTATTTGTGTATAAAAAATGGCAAGTGAACATTGTCAGTAATTCTCCGGCCCTTGTTAATTTGTAAAGATTCTTGTACAAGATATTCAGCACATGTTTTCTTACTTTATTCCTTAAAAAGAGAAGATAGCGCCTTTGGTTAAATAACTCTTTGAGTTATTCAGGATCAATTCAGGTCACGTTGAGATGAATGACTTCATAATAGAAGAGAGCACCCTACTTCTCTTTCCTCGCAGATTGTAAAAGTAATCACGGCTTCTAAATTTAGCATTCTTCCTTAACGCGATGGCTGACAACTTTTTAACTTAGAGTTTAATGGAACTTTGAAGTAAGGGAAGAAATTAGTGCGAAAAATTTGCATTTATATGCGGGAAAAGGCAAAGGTCATAACTAGTAAATATCTAGGTACTGAATGTCCTTATTTTAAAATGAATATTGGGCAAGGGATGAGTGCCGTCCACGCACGGCGGTGGTAGGTGGTGATGCCCCACATCGATATTTCGTGCATTATTGAGTAGTCGCGTGCTACCTCCCGAATTTCCAATGTTTGGCGATTGGTGTGTAGATTGACTTTTGTCATTTGCCTCGGCCATGTCAAACAGTAAAATGTTTTTCTATGTCGTCCACTGAAATTGTGGATAGCATCGTAATGGACTAAGGCGATTTATACACGTGTTTTCTTTATATATATATCTGATTGGCTGTGTGATGGATGAAAGCTGTCCGTTGTTTTCTCTGGGGCCCATTTACGGTCACAATCGATTATCATTTAGGCAATATTTTACGAACTATTACGAATTGTTTGAGATCGCTGTGATAAAACAACTAATGAGCGGACAGCAATTACTGTATTAGGTTACTAATGCTATGCAAATGGACGAAAATAACACGATATTCTTTATATATTTGATATAAACATACGGTATTTCATTAATTTATAATAAATTCAGAATAAAGTATTAATATAATTTTTATTTTTATCCTTCAACTAGCTGTGCCCGCGACTTCGCCCGCGTGGAATAGTTATTTTGGGCATCATATTTATTTTTGCAAACATCCTTCTCGGCCTAGGCGGTCACGCGTATTAGAAAGAACGCTGGTTCGCTGTATTAAATGTTTCGCTGCAAATTGCTTATAACGACTATATCTCAAAACCTATTCGTCTGATTTATATACTTTAAATGGCAATTTTAGTCTACATGAAAAGCCGAAAGTAATAAACATATTTATTTGGATAAGGATTAATACTGAATTAAAGAAAATTGATTTCAAAATAACTTATGTTTATAATGAAAAAATAATCTTAAAAAATGAACATAAAAGTGGTTATTGTAAGTAAACCTTAAGAGATAGATATATGCTCTCGCGGACTTTTTTGTGGCAAAAAATGAGTACTTCACATCTTTAGTACATTGTTTTACTATATCTTTGTTGGTTTGCGCAGCGTTCGCGTGGAAAGCTCGCAGATGGCCCACTCATTCAACTTTCACCTGCATTGTTGACGTTTCCCGTAGGAAATCCGGGATAAAATGTAGCCTATAGCCTTCCTCGATAAATAGACTATCTAACAGTGAAAGAATTATTCAAATCGGTTCAGTAGTTTCTGAGATTAGCGCGTTTAAACAAACAAACAAACAAACAAACAAAACAAACTCTTCAGCTTTATAATATTAGTATAGATTTGACAATAAAAAACTGACAAAAACTTTGCCTGTTATGAGTGACTTACATCACTTAAAAAAAACATGGTTAACAGTACTAAACAAAACAAGAGTTATGTCCAATCTTTTTAGCTAAAAAAATTGGCAAAGGCTTTGAGAACCGTTAGCTGTTTAGTTGATGATAAGCACTAAAACACAGGTAATAAAATATGCACACTTTTTGGGTGGTCCGAGACTGGGTCAACATAAAGTCGGGCCGATCTTTGCAAAATGCCTATGATATAAAATCTGTCGGATCGGTTTCTTTGAAAATAAACGCCATAACGGACGAGAGTGGTTAGAAAGTTTTATTATCGGGAAACAGTTACATAGGTATTTTTTTTATAACTGCACAATGTTTTTTAGACTAACCCTTAAAAGATGTTAAACATACTATGCCAACATTTTTTATTGTTTATTGTTTTAAATTTTATTATTGGCCATCAAAGGATTCTACGAGGCGAGGCGGCTTAGTGTTGTTAACCCCCGATAAAAAAGAGAGGTGTTATAAGTTTGACGTGTCTGTTTGCGTTGTGGCATCACAAAGAGATGAAGCGATTTCAATTATGTTTTTTCTTACTAATTAAAGGTTATTGACGTGCGAGCGTCTTAGACGTTTGATCAATATCAGTTGAGCTTTTTAAAAGTAGTAGTGCAGGAAGACCAAATGTCGGCGAATATATTCGAGTGAAAGCGCACTGATAGGGAATATTGATGATTTAATCGAGAGTGGTCCTAGCTAGCACAATAGGGCAAATTTGGTCGCAGAGTTCACAAAAATTTGCACGCTCCTATGTGCCCTATTACCTTATTAATTCATTTAAAATTACTTAAGGTTTAAGATTATATCTGCTATAGCTCACATGCTTTTAAGTGCAGTACCTAAACTGCTTTATTTTGTGGTGATATACTATTCCTATATCGAAAAACACCTCATGACATGTTACTTATCTTCTATAACATAGACCATTAGTCACATATAAGGAGAAAGTTTTATTATTTGTACCGTTACGGTCTTCATTCCTCATTCCAAAGCACTTTTAATAAAAGAGAAACCCTGCCTCTTACAACCCTTTAGCACATTTTCTGCGGCGAATAGCGCAATTTTTATTATTTTATGACTTGCCTCAACATTTCGTAACTCTGCAAAGATGCCGACTAAAATTTTTAAGCATTAAATAAAGGGGTACAATAAAAACAAACGGAAAGGGTTTACACAATGCAGAAAAATTATGCACTGGTCAGTTTTACGACTTTGTTTATCGCTGTAAAAAAATTGACTTCGCAGGTACGAAAAGGCGTCATTGTTAAAGAGGGTTAGGCCGTTCCTGTTCCACAAAGGAAGATCCTATGCGAATACAAGTGCTGTTTAAAACTATAATGACACTGTATGCAAATAGATGCAAATCTGTTTACAATGGGCCGTTCTCAGCTCGACAATAAGGGCTTTGTAGCACGGCGCGCGGTGCTACTGAATTCGATTAGGGGTCGTAAACAAGCTATTATTTCTTAATTAGGTAATGATCCCTTGCAAATTCCAAAAATGTTAAAAATGTATATAGTCTAAGTGTCTTTTACAGTCACTTGCGAATAAAGTGAGAGTTAGCTCGTGCTGGTGTGCAATAATTGTTTTTATTGTTTACTACATTGCTGAATAAAGAAGTTTATGTTTTTGAATGTGTGTCTTTTGATATCAATTAAGTAATTAATCTATCTATATCTACTTACCATAGACATAGAATTGTTAGTAAGCAGGTAAATATGAATGTAGGTAGGTATGAATGAATAAATGAAAATCTCTTTATAAAACATTACAAAAAGATTTAGGTGATGTGCAAAAGTAGGTACTTACATGTGAGAATATTGGCATTAGGTGCGATGTAAAAAAACTACTTACTTACATACCCTTATTCTAAATTGTGGTTAAAAGCTATGTTTGGGGTTTGACAAAAGTCATAGAAATGAATTAATGCCGATTTTTATGTCAGGACACCATTGCTACTCATAGGTACAAAATTATCTTTGTTTATACAAAAACAAACAACACATCTCCCGCTGCCGCTGCATGCCCCTTTGAACTTGATCTCTTTATCAAATGCTACTAATAATATCCCCATCGTAGTTGCATTCCGCGTTTTATTCCACTCGTCTCATGCATTTCTTTATAATACATTAATACAAAGAGATATATATAATAATTGCAATTGTAAGTATGTGCCTCATCCTATCATGTATGTTATGGTCTAGAAAAGACTGAAGGGCTACGTTAAGCTGTATGGCTTAATAATGGAATCAAGATTGAATACTGATAGGTTGCTAGCACGTAAAAGAAGAATCCCAATCTAAATAGGCATCACATAGTGGAGCAAACTGATTGATTGATTGACGCGTTTCAACGCACAGCCCAAACCGGTGGATTTGACATGTCATCTTAGTGATGATTTTATGGACTCAGAGATGATTTTTTGGAATTTCCGCATAAAGAGAAATTAACGGGAAATAATGATTTACCGAGGCAGACCAGCCCATCAAATATATCTGTTTAAAAAAAGTATATATAAATCGTACAGATTAAGCTAGACCGCTAACCCCAAAGTAGGTACCTACTTGTGTTGGAGATACCTATGTATAATGTGATGAACTGAATGACTGAACTGCATAAAAACACTTCAAAGATGCATTCAAGAATGCGACTACACCAATATCGCTATGCTAATGCACGGAGATTGGCGGTCGTTGCCCGCTCCCGGACGCAGCTCGGCAGCACCCTCGCCCTTTCTGTCGTCTGCTGTCTCCGCTTTATCTATCTGGAGACCGCAACCTCCTTAAATTGATAGGATGTTTATCAAACTTTATATGATAAAGTGGCGTAATAAATACGTAGGAATGCATGTATTAAGATTCCTGTAACCACAGCATTATGATAACCAAAGTATTTTTTCTAGTTTTATCAGTAGGTATTTGAACAAGACGTTATAACTTTTTCATTGATTACCGATACCGACTCATAGGGTAATAATTTTTAATTATATACCTTTAAAAATCATGACTTTTCATTACTGCACTCTATAGTACTTTAATGCTAACTCTGCATTAAATTTTTTATTATTTATACATTACTATATTTCCTGTGCTGTCTCAAAATGTTTAATCATCATTGTGTACTGAAATGTGGATCGTAATCATAATGTAAGTACTTAGATACTTTTTGCAAATGATATTGTTAAGTCACTTTATTTCTATATCAGATTTATTCAATTATTTAATCCCAAATAAATATTTGACCTAAGTGTCGAACTCTGGAGTATATTACATAATATAGATATAAAGAACACCAAAAAATGTCTCTCAAATAGTCGCTTTACTTATCAGCATTTTTAAGAAGTATACCTACTTGGCATTTCAAATTAGAAAAGTTCAACACTCGCGAGAATAGCCAGAAAGTTTTTTTTTAAAATTCAAACATTGTGACAATGTTCGAAATCGGTCGATGGGCCACGTCGCGTCGCCGTCGTCATGCTGCTGGCCAGTGACCTTGAGTGCAGCGCGGGCGCAATAGATTAGGTGCACACATACACAGCGCGCCCTTCGTCTGCACACATAAGAGTGTGTGTTCATCGAGGAAGGTCGGAATTAGGCTGATTTAAAAGCAGCTTTATACACAACACGCATATAAAATGAATATTATGAATGTTGAAAATACACTTCGCCACTTTTGACGTTCGTGAAAACTGTAGAAATGAGGTTGTTGAAAAAAATCATGGCATTTACTTGTAATTTATTAAAGTTAGTAAATATATCAAAAAATAAATGAGAAGTTAGTAAATAATAAGATAATACTGAAATTCTCTATCAAATGTCAACTTTAAATAAAAATGCCCTAAACTGATTCTACGCCCTCTGAAAATACTGAAAAGTTAACACCGTTTACAATTATGTAGGTATGTGTTAACCTAAGAGATTTACGTCCACTTTATAATAACGGTATACTTATGTTTCTACGCAATAAAATATTTCAAATTAATCGTCAACAATAAACGAAACGTTGTTGTCCTCCAAAACGCTGGACGAAACGACACGTCTATTGATAATCTTAAGAAAAGAGTCTTGGAGCCGTGGGTGTTATGACAGAGAAGTAGTCGCAGTGTATGGATGCATTTTAGGTACCAATCCATAGTTTGTTAGCTTAAATTTGTCATAAATTAATATTGAATCTGTGGTCAGATGATTAAATCACCTGGGTTGTTGACCCGGTCTTTGAAGCAATACTGCTAAGGTTGCAACGGGAAACACGCTCAGATGATGATTAAAGTAATGTGGATATGTGATAAGTCCCGAACCTCATTATTAAGTCTTTAAAAATAAGTAGGTACCTGAGATTATGTGGGGTTGGTAACTTGACCGCTTTAACTTCCACAAATAACTGGTACTCATCGATGAATTCTTATACTACAAACTACATTTACATTCAGAATAACCAATTATAGATATTAATGCCAACTAAACACATTAGCTCTTTAAAAAAAACCTAGCCTTTAAGCCGGCTATGGAACTGCACCTTTAGAGATGCATAATAGTTCTGTGCTACTTCTCGTGAAAGTGCATCGGCTGCAACCTTGAGCCGACCCTTTCCCTCGTCCATCAAATAAGGCGAGGCGGGCGCTCTCTCCATTTTTCCTAACCTCACATTAAACTATCGAGCAGACATTTATCGCAGACACCACTCATTAAACTTTTTTTGTCCGCTTTAAAAAACAAGACACTATCTCGTCTCTTTAAATTTAGACTTAGATTGAACGGCTTTTGTTAAAAGAATAAAGTAAATAAGGTAGCCAATATCAGTTTATTAAATTGAAAGAAGTGTAATAAGTACTATAAGCTTACGAAAGATGATTGGTTTCGTATGTGAGTACTTACGTGCGTGCACGTCCAGATATAATCTGGCGAACGCATGTTTTCACAAGGAGTTGATTGTATAAAGGAGAAGTAACAGGCGTCCCTCGGGTGGTTCGTGATAGGCGTGCCGTGAATGGCTATAAGGCCAACATCCTGGCGAGCGGGCGGGAGTTGCGTGGGCGCGGGCGGGGCGCTAGGCCTGGCTGTGTTGCCAACTTAGTGCTTTCGTTAATCTCGCTAAATATGGCGTTTTAGTTACAGTAGCGTTTGGAGCTTAGCCCTTAGTGCCATATTTCAGTAGATAATCTGGAGCTAAAAACTTTTGACATCAATGATTTTACTCAAATCCCTATAAATTTTGTACAATATGAAGGGTTAATTCAAATTACTATAAATTTGTATAAAACTCGACGGACGACGTTTATTAAAATTCTCCTTAAGTTTTATTGTTTTTGGTAATCTGGCGCCTTTTTTAGACTGATTTAGCGCTTGTCACCGATGACAGTTGGTAATAGTGTGGCCAGGCGGTTATTTCGGTATGCACATTGCATGCAGCGGCGCGGCTTCGACGCACTTGCCACTCGAAATAGTCAGGTCAGGGACCGCGAGCTTCGGCTCGATCCTGCCCCAAGGTCAAGTCTCTGCAGTCGATGCCCCTCCCCCGCACTCCTCACCTCTTGTCACATTATCGTAAAACCTCGCTAGTCACGCCCAGAGACACTCATTTAACAATCTCCGTAAAGGCCTAGGAAATTACTGTTAAGTTTGTCACTATGACTCAGTAAAACATTGATACATACTCGTAATTAATTCAACACTTTAATTTTATTTACAAAAGTGAAACCTTCATTATAACCTACATAAGTGAAAAAAACAAGGGCTGCATTAAAGGAATATGATAATCAGTCGTAGCACCTTCAATGCGATATTTAATAACGAAACAAAGAATTTGTTATCATTTCAAATGTTAGCAAACGTGACTATTATAACATTTAATCGATTCTTAATTGCGAATAGTCCATTATATGTCGCAAGATAAAACCGCCAACTAAGCATCTCGTTAGTCATCAAACTAAGATAAGGATAGATGAATTGCCTCCATTCGCATCATTATTATGT
Source organism: Amyelois transitella (assembly GCF_032362555.1). Taxonomy (NCBI): domain Eukaryota; kingdom Metazoa; phylum Arthropoda; class Insecta; order Lepidoptera; family Pyralidae; genus Amyelois; species Amyelois transitella. The sequence continues at coordinate 5,794,067 of NC_083509.1, forward strand.
GATTTCAATACGCTTCTATTATTTTCTTAATTTGAGAATTTTCCCGAACCTTTCGGCCTAGTTCGGATAAGTACCAACTTAGTTATTCGTATGAGACGCCATCGTAGACGCTGACCTGTTTTTGAAACATGGAATTCTACTAAGAATTTGAATCGTTTTATTATCATCGATTGATATTACTGGCGTAATTGCTAGAATTACTATTTAAATGTCTATCAAATGCAACTTTTCCCTTTGCCAACATAGTGTAGGTATTATTTCAGTCATCGGCATAAAAAAGCTCAAGGTTTAATTAGGACAGGTTAATAGTATTTTACCTCCTACAAAAATAACAAATTTGTCATTTTTTCGGTGGTTTTCCACCTGACTCCAAGTTGTCTTGTGTATACAACAAAAGAATTATAAGTATATGTAGTATCTTACGGTTTTTGTAGGATGGTCAAATTTAACAAGATAAATTGAAGTTGTTTTAAAATACGCTTTAAAAGTTTATCTTTTTAACCTAGTTATTTTGATATTTGCTAAAGGTAAGTATCAAATATCAAAATAAATCCAAAAGGACCTTATAGATACAGCAAATATAGGTATATAGGTAGAAATGGTTTAGGAACCCTCAGTATCGTCTGTCTTTTTTCAAAATTTTAAGAGCATGAAATCAAGAATAAGTAGTTACAATAACTCACTTTAGGATACAATTATAGTTTGTGGATGGGATTTATTCAGATTGAAAAGACAGTTTGTGATAACCGATAAGACCCATATGCTCCTCAGTACTAACTTATCTCCGACAAGTTTTCTTATCAAATCGTCACTTACGCACCTAGCTAATGATGTGCATGCCTAACTTATCTTAATTTCGTTTATTAGAAACTGTCTCACGGCTTCGTAGCACAATCGCCATATTAATCAAAAGTGGGAACATTTCGGAACGAATTTTGAATTCTCAGCGAAACTAAAACAAATTTAATTTACATTACAATCATCATATTACAAAAAACAGACAATGTATAAAGCCGATAATTACCTACTACTGTATGCTGAAATTTAACCAAAACAATGCCAAGGTTTTATATAAATGCATTCTCAAACTTATAAACCAGGTGTTCTTTTAGGCGACGGGCTAGCAACCTGTCACTATATGAATCTCAATTCTATCATTAAGCTAAACAGCTATCAGTCATTTCAAGATTGTTGGCTATGTCTTCCCCGCAAGGGATATAAACGTAGATGTGATTATATGTATGTATGAATCAGGTAATTAGCGTTGGCTTATAACCTGTGAATACTTCTCAATTTTCCACTAAAGAGGAGAGGCGATTTCATAACACTGAAAATCTGAAGTGAATTTAATTAACTAATCGTGTCTCTGTCATTGTCTCTATAGCTTTTATCGGACGCGTCGTTGACAAATTTGTCGTAAAATAAATACTTAAGTAAAATAATAACTAGACTCACCCTTGTGCTGGCCTTTTATGGCTTCAGCTTCCCTTACTGGTCATCGACACCGGCGGAGGGAACTGCCAACTGCCACTAATTATCAAGTTGTTGGTTTGTTCTTGGTCGGTATATAGTTAAGGTTATATATCGGTTTTCCCTGTTTGACGTCTATATACTTACTTATTTATGCAAGAGGAAATTGGATGACCATTAGACAAGTATAAAATAACTAGATGCCGCCCGCGACTTCGTCCGCATGGAAACCCTATCAATCCCGCGGGAACTCTGGGATAAAAAGTAGCCTATGTGTTATTCTGGGTCTTCAGCTACCTACATACCAAATTTCATGGTAATCGGTTCAGTAGTTTTTGCGTGAAAGAGTAACAAACATCCATACAAACTTTCGCCTTTATAATAGTAGTAGGATCATCAACATTTTTGCATGTGTTCTTTTTGAAGCGATGTAAACGATGAAAGGAAGAGAAGTTTCGAACTTAAGTATTACGAGGTTACCTAACTCAATCTGTGTACCTATTTGTCGCAAACGTATTATATTTCAACGAAGCGTATATATTATAACTCAAAGAAAGAAAAGTTGCTATTGATTTTGGTAGTTTGAAAGGCGTAGGTATCATTCCCTATTCTCTTTCTCACTTAAATAATTTTTGATAACAAAGAAATATATAATTTATAAGATACGTAAAGTGAGTGAACTACGACTTTAAAAAATAAAACTCAATTTTAACACTAAAACGCATCTTCAATCGTCTTTGTTATATCCGTACAGATTCCCCGAAGCTTCGCCAAGGCGTCCAAATTTTTCCATAAAAACTTCGACACGGGCATAGATAGAGAAGACTGGCATCTCGCCGCGATGTTGGCGAGGACATTGCACTTCTCCCTCCCCTCCCTCTACCCCCACGGCCCTTGGTCCTTCCTCGCCTGCCGAAACTAGCTAACCGCCTTCGACCGGATTTAACTATTTAGTCACCCGTTTGTTTGGCTCGTCATGTTTGTTCTGTGAATAATAGTCCTGTTTCTCAATTGCAATAGAGTTAGGTATTATTTTTAAGATAGCTTATGTAAGAATGAGATCATCGGTCGTTATGAGAATATTTACAAATTTCGGCGATAGCAATTCGTTTTAGTGTAAAAAAGTAAATCATTACTGATACCTACATTTATAGAGAACATTAGGAAGTAAGGCTAACTGAGTGTGACCTGTTACAGTAAGCAGCTCTCAACACACTTTGCTATTCATTGAGGCTGATGATTCATTATGTTCGACATACTTAGTATAAATTATATCCTACATCGGTGCTTAGGTACCAATGTCTATTGGTAATAATAGGTAAAAATCCGTTAAGCAGTTATGAGTTCATACAGCAAACAAATATTTTGTTAATAATATTCATGAACGAGTCTCCTTGATAAATTTTGTATTCTTGACGAAGCTTTTTGTAGATATTCTTTTGTGCAATTACGACGAAACATGTTGTGGATATTTGTCTGTAATTTTATGACGAAGTATATCGCTGATAATACCTACTGTGTTGTTTTTACGAAGAGTGTTGCTGATGACTTTCTGTTGACATTTGATGTTGCTGATAATTAGCTGTTTCTTTTATCATTATTTTCAATTCAGTTTTTAATATTAAATATTCAAATTCACAAATTTAAAAAACCTAAACTTTGGCAAAACTTTAGCAGTAATTCTGTGGCGTTATAGTAGGCCACAGAAGTATTGATGATTAAAAAATATTTATCAAGACAATCGAAGCAATATTCTCAATAAATATTAACAGTCAAATTGATCGGTTCATTCAACGTGGCATGATGATTGTTTGTGTGTGAATGAAGGCGTTGCATCAGACTGATAGAATCGGCGGTGGTGGCCTGCAGTCACTTGTACACGCTTCCCGTTACTCTGTTTAAACCGAGTACATGGCTATTTACCAGACGGAATCATTATGGAAAGTAACGTCAGCAAAGCTATTTTGATAAGGAATATCTATCTTAATAAACACTAAGTCATCTTTCCAAAAAGTAAACCTGCTTACAGCAACATGCTTCGTTAAAAAGAAATATGATATTGATTATTTCTTGAATTCGTACTTACGCACATGCTGTCCCTTTTACTGATTTCCCAGAGCTTCAGCGTGAGCTAAAAGTTGTAAAATTTAGTGTTTGTTAACGATTTTTTTTATGAAGACCTTAATTTTCAAATACTAACCAATCACTTATTTGCCGGTTCCTTCTATATTCAATGGAAGTTTAAAAGGGAGTTCATCAAATAAGCAGATTCATCTAGTAATACGAATAAAATTATGGAGCCAGCTTTTCTCTCGGTTTTATTTAAGTACATGTACCCGTTTAGGGATATACCAAATATGTGTGTGTAATTTTTTTCGTATGAAAAATAATCTAAGTATATTGAATATAAACCAATATAATATATTGAAACTGAAATTTTAGTAACAATTGAAATTGATTGAACAAAAGTCGAGGTAAAGCTTGAATAGTTTACTAACAACCACTATATGACCTGCACAGACGATCACCATTTTGGTTTTTATAATAATTTTCATACATTTAATCACGTCTTATCCCTTATGAGGAAGACATATGGCTTAATTATAAAAAGTGACAGGTTGCTTGCCTATCTCTTAAATTAAACGAATCCTAAATTTATTAGTCTATCCCTTTATCTTTTTCATTATGTACTTAATTAGACAAGTAAATTGCCTAAACTAAAATAAACGTTGAATTTGCTGACAGTACACGATGACGAGCGCCGAGCCTGCCTCAACACGCGGCGCGTTCACTGCGCCCGCGCCGCCGCCGTCACTCCGTGCCGAAACCATTGGCTGTGACGTCACAGTCGTGATTCGAACAGGATGCTACTGCTATAGTACCTGGTGGTAAAAAAGGAAGTCTTCCTTAATAAACAATTCAATTTTCAATTTGAGTTAGCTTCTAACCGAGACTTTGCTCGCGCACATTGTAATTTTTTGCATAATCATTTCTCCATCCATGAGATAAAGAGGTAATAGATGATGTGGGTTTATTTACAGATAACTCTAAAATACTAATTTAAACATTTTTTTTTAAATGACCCTAACTAATTTTGTTTAAAAACTTCAGTGCCTATTTAATTATTTGCAAAATAATATCGTACTTTCCAAAGTTGTGTACCATTACACTATTACATTCTTTATTACATTCTTATTTAACGATATTTGCGTCCAAATACATTTGTAAAAGTCATGTTAGATCCAATTAATATATGTATTTTAAAACTAGACTGGTTTTAAAACTTAAGACCCTGAACCCTGACCCTTTTACACCTTTTTTCACTACTAAGTAAATTGAGATTTAATTCCCTCTAAATGATATTAAAATAAAATAAATATCATACGAAGTAGAAATTAAATATGAGAATTAGTAATAATAAAACTTAATAATAAGTACTGCCCTAGGTCAACGCATTGGTGTTGAAGTGCAGTGATAGTATTATCAGACTATGCAAATTGCCCTCTAAATGAGCAAATGCTAATGTTCAGCTCACAGCCGCAAACAAGTGATAACATAATTTGGTAATGGAAATATTTTTGCTGTTAATTCTCTCTAATGCGATTAATGCTCTTTGTTGTTGCTAACTTTAAGTATTTGGGAACTTTTAATTTCTTTGCAATTAAATTTCTTTTAAGACTTTCATAAACATAACCTCCTGTAATTGTATTAAGGTGTGTATCGTTAAAGGTATTATAGTGTTTAAATATCTTTAGTATCCGACAAAGTCTATAACTTAAATATTGGTTTGTTTGTTATTGATAAAGTCTGTATTAACTACAACTTATTTAATTAATTCGGTAATTAGAGAGCTAGGTACTTTTTCCATAGATAATATAAATTACGTGAGATTAGATCGAACAAAAATAAAATTTTAGTTTTAAGTAATTTTAATAAAGTGTAAATTTAAAACCTCGCATTTATCTTCAGTAGGCTAATTATAAAATATTGATAGGTAGGTACATTAGGTAGAAAATAAGGCAGAAACTACCAATAATTTTCACAATTTAGCTAAATGATTAATTTCTAAAGTGTATGTGTGTACTCGTATAAGGCAAAGCCAGCAATGTGTGTATAAGTGTATACAAATCTTAATTTATAGGTACCTAATAATGCTGCCTGCCTGTAACAATCTTATTTTTTATCTTCAATTTATTTTCTAACCCTTCCCCCTATAACTTGGAAAGCGGACGAAATACAAGACGATTAAAAAGAAAAGAGCTCAATTATATTTAGCAATCGCCCCTGTAATTACTGCGGAGGTTTCCTTAATTACAGTGCCCAATAAAAAGACGGGGCTTCCTACTTCCCACGTGAGGGTAATGCGTATGGAGGACATGTGCGCGATGCGGCTTATTAGTGCACACCGGTAAATACTATCAAAATATTGATACGGCTATAGAAGGTATAGAAGCGGCATTGTAAAAATATATGAATTGTCATTCGTGCCACGTAGACTGAATTAATTAGTACAATCAGTGGAAAACGCGTGTACCAGACTACGCCAGTATGCCAATAGGGAGATACTTATGCGGCCGTCTGAGGAAAGCTAAGCATAGCGATCCTGGTGTGACCACGACCGCTTTGTTTATTAGATGTCACGGCGTATAAAGATACAACATGTGATGTGCAAAGCTTACAGCAATAAATGTATGTTCAAAACGTGTTTTGTAAACACGAATATAGATACTCACTAGATATTTATTTGGTTTAACATAGACCTAAGAAATCGAAATTATTCTACATACACAGCATGAATAACCTTCAGTTATGATAAACTTAGATTTTTTTAAATCAACAACAATTTAAAAATTCCTTGTAAATTTTGTAATGATTAGGTACTCATTTTTCAGGATTCCATTCTAAACATTTTAACTCTATGTCTTTTTAATCTTAATATAAATACAAAAAGACGGTCAAGTTCCGTTCGGAGCGTGAAAACCTACGGTAAGCTATTTCAGGCGGTGTACTATACTGTATTAACCCGTCCTGCCTCGCTTCCGATTAATTGATCACGTGTTATGTTACATGAATTACGTTCTACGGCGCTATTCATAGTTCTGACTTTAATGTCCCATCTAAATTAGGACAGACTCTTTGTTTACATTTCTTAATGGAAGTAGGTTTGTGCCGAAGTTCTACATTGGTGTCATAAATAATTGTAATGAGGAAAATAATAAAATGCAGTAAGGATAGGTAATTTTAATTTATGCAAATATTTTAGTTTTACTATGGCTAGTATTAAACCTTTAATTCAACTCATACACCTATTGCAACTTCATTCAGATAATGATTTTAGTACGTACTAGAAATAAAAGTTACAGATAAAAAAAGATAAAAATACAGCAAAAAAAGTTTACCGAAACAGATATTACCAAATGTTCTACACATTATTCAAAAGAATACCTATTGCAAAAAGCTGCGGCTACTCGAACGTAGACTAAAACTCAGGCAATTACGAGTACTGTCACTACAGTATTAGTACTAAGTATAGTTTTATATTTATCTTGTTAAAATTACATAGACTACAATGTATTTCCAATATTTCTGAAGCAGGAGCGAATTGTGTCAACTCGTTCATTGAACCCTATTGTTTGCGTTGCGAAATCCTACTGAATGCAGTGACCCGACCCGAGCCACGTATAAATCGCAATATAAATTAGATTCGTTAAATACTAGAAACCTGTTTATATGTTAATTAAGTTAATTATATTCCTTAAGGGCCTGTGGCATTCACCTTTAGGCATTGCACAACTTCGTTGCCCAAGTACTTACCTGCCATATTGCCCTTGCTAAAATACATTTGAATGTAAATGATATACGTATCCGATTACGCATAAACAACTGTGATAATACAGATCAGGAGCAACCAATAATTATAATTTCAAAATTATAAAAAAGGGCTGTATTAATTCTATAAACAACATATTTAAAGACTCCGTTAGCTAGCGCGAGAACTAAGGACTAGCGCGAACAAATATCGATCAGTTGCTGTTATTATTACACTATTGCGATCGATGTGCAATAGTACCATTCTAACTAAACTTACGGAGGGACCCTTTACCTTGATACAGTCAATAATATCTCAGGAGCTTTATATCATCGTAGTCAGTGACCACTCATAGCCGGTCGTTGGCGGGTCATAGGTGACCAACGGCGAAGCGCGTCCGCTGCACCCTTTCGCAACCTGCATTCAAGACAGATGTTCGCCACTTGGGGATTAATACACTATAATACATTAGGAATTTCAATAACAAAAGAGTTTTAAGAAAATTATTTTTGGTAGCCGGGAAAATGTCGTTAACAATTAAAATTTTATTACTTACTTTTTATATGAATTGCTTGCAGGAACTGTAGTTATCTATAGGTACATATAATTAAACAGTACAATGAATTTCTCTGAAAATGTAGTATTTTTGACTGAAATGGATGGAGAGGGACTCTTAAAATGAATTATAAAAAGCAAAAATATTGTTTTTTAATGTTTTGTTTGTCTGTATGTATGATCACGCTTATCTCCGAAAGTACTGAACTGATTTACTTAAAACTTTCACCGATTGCTTTGTTTTAACTCAGAAAAACTTTTAAAGTTTGTTTCATCAAAATCGGTTCACTAAAAAAAGTTATCGAGTTACGAAATTTATAATTCAAAATCATTTATTATTGTACGACAGCACTATACCTAATAACATCTTTACTAATATTATAAAGCTAAAGAGTTTCTTTGTTTGTTTGAACGCGCTAATCTCAGGAACTACTCGTTCGTATTAAAAAAATATTTTTGCTTTGAATAGACCATTTATCGAGGAAGGCTTTAGGCTATATAACATCACGCTGCTGTTAGAAGCAAAGAAGGAGCTATAAGGAGCAAAGAACTATAAGGAGCAAAGAAATAATGGAATATATGAAAAAAACGGGGAAACTTATTCATCCTTGAGGGCTTCAACGATGCCCAAAATCCACACGGACGAAGTCGCGTTCACAGTACTAGCGTACTTAATATTATTGTAGAAATTAACTCAAATTATATTGAAAAACGGAAAAACGAGAAGGAAGAAAAGAGTTTATTCATACTCAACTTTAAATGGTAAATCTTTAAAATTACAGTTAAACTGTATCTTTATCTTTAAAAGTATTGTCCACGACAGGCCAACGGAACAAATACAGAATAAAGTAAAATTATACAGAGAAGATATTATCAGCAAAAAGCTTAGTCAAAATAATTACAAAATCCGTTTTACTACCAAGAAATTATTCACATAAACGAAATGTCGAAGTTAAAAATAAGAAATTATTAAGAAATTTACTGCGTAGAAAAGGTAATTTAATTTATTATTACACAAACACTGACAAAGTATTTTCTCAAAAAAACAATATTAGGTACTTCCTTAAATAGTGCTTTCAAAATAAAACCTATAAAATACTTTCATAGTTTATTTTAAAAAAATCATTTCAATGTCATAGAACAAGTCGGAATATCACAGGATCGCAACTTGTATATCCCATGAGGTCAGCGGTCAGTGGTCAGGGGTGACCAACGGACGAGATCACAGGGGTTGCGAATAAAATTGCTTGACCGTGAGACGGGATAAAATTTATAATTATTACTACTATCTACCTGTATATAAGAAGACAAAAACAACTCCAAACCAAGGTATAATATTTTGGTAGACCTATATATTTGATAAAGTGAAGAAAAATTACTTTCACTAATTTCGTTTTTGCCACCTTTTATCAGAGACATTATCTTTGTAGGTATGTGTATAATAAAGCTTAAAAAGAAAAAAATGGTAATTTTTTTATATGGATGTAAATATATGTATTTTTTATGATAATATTAATACATATACATAGTCACGTCTATATCCCTTGCGAGATAGACAAAGCCAACAGTCTTGAAAAGACTGATAGATGATGATATTAATGCACATGATAAACTCTTTTCTTATATACGAGTAAACAACTATACTTCATAGAATAGAACAAACAACGTTTTAAAAATTGGAACTTTTTTTTTCTAATAAACTTTATACATAAGAATATAATTTTTTTTTGCAATGACATTGACAAGTTCAAGTTTTCAGTCCCATGAGGTCAGCGGTCAGCGGTCAGAGGTGACCAACGACTGGCACCCATGTCGCAGTGCGAATCTATGCAAAACTGACCACTCCGCACCCCACTTTCAACCTGTATTCACTTTGCATTGTTCATTTTAACAATATGAAAATACATTTTTTTGCGATAACCTTATGTTTCGCATATGAGATAGTTTTTAAAGGATATTGGCAAAATATTTGAGATAAGATAAATAGAAAGTCATGCAGCAAAAACAATTCATTATCTGTTCAAAAGCAAACAACATAAAAAAATGCACCGTAACGTTTATTCGTGTAAGATTTAAAAAATCAAACCAACAATGAATGAAGCAATTTTTGGTGTAAAATTTTATATTATATTTTTCTAAATTTCGTTATTTTATGCAAAATGAATAAAAAAAATCAAGGGCTAAGTGAATGATAGAACCGGGTTTGTCTGTCCGTTCGTCACCTCTGACCCACGCTTGACCAGTCGCTCCCCAGGGAGCTCCTGATCAGATTGGCAATGGCAAGTTCACACTAACCTTGATATTGGCCGTTGAAATTATTTTTTATTGTAAAATATATCAGAAATAGGATACAGAAATTACGTTCAAGACAACGGCAATGTATTGAATTGAAGTATTGTATTGTTTTAGTAGTTTTATTATTTTAGATTTGAACTATGGACATTTTATTTTGTAATTTTACATACATACATATGGACACGTCTATATCCCTTGCGGGGTAGACAGAGCCAACAGTCTTGAAAAGACTGAATGGCCACGTTCAGCTATTTGACTTAATGATTGAATTTGTAATTTTCTTTATTTATATTCTATATTTGAAATGACGGTTAAATGAAGGAAAATAATAATGATGTTTATTATTTGTGCATCCCTTAATTTAAATGTCACATCAAATATCTTCCCTTAACATTGGCAGACACTGGACAGCGGTCAGTTCTTTTACGGTTCTTTATTTACTCTAAGCTTATTAAACCCTTTCCATTGTGAAATCCTGAGAAGGGTAATTAATATGGTTGGTATTGTGCAAAAACGGGCCTTTGTTCTGTGCTAGCATTGTGCTGGCCGTGCCGCTTTGTTCAGTGTTTTGTTTAGGTGATCATTAGCCCAGTGGGCAGTTTTGCACTGACCAATTCAATGAGTTTATTTCTCACAACTATTGGAATGCGACCGTTATACAGTTTGCAAATAAAACATGACATTATTTGTTTTTATTTGGAACTTTTTTATTAGTTTAACTTTAAATTACGTGAAATACCTGAATTTGTTTTGCCGATATCAAAAGTTAAATTTAAATTGATTGTGATACCTAAAAAGATAAATATCGATTAATTATATTTTATTTATATACATTTAAAAAGGTTTGACATGTTAATTTCCTCTAAACATTTACCGGTTTATGCAAAGACAGGTTCCAATTCGTGTGAATCGATTGATAAATACCATGTTTGCATTCACCACGCTAAGTTTACAACGAAATGTCCACAAACCGGTCTAATGCTGATTGTGGAATTGTTTAGGAAAGATTGGAGAACAAACCACTGAATAACTGAATTTTAATTATTATCACGTAATACTAATTTGCAATACAAAACAGCAGAACAACTTTATTTATGTTGACATAGCAGTCACGAGATCTTGGCCAATCAGCGTTTAGCAATATTATTTCTAATACATTATATAATAAAATTACATTTTCCTCTGTAGTAAAAAGACATCTCGTAGAGCATGCCCTCCTGGTATTTACCATTATCACCTCATATATTCTGACCAACACATTCACAAGCTCTATAGACGAACAGTGTGTGTATGGCACACAGGACATGATTCGCCGATAGTTGCGCATGTGTGGGTTCGCGAATCGCATCATGCGAGAGGAAGGAGGATCGCCCTCCCGCGCCGCCAGCCAATAGGAGCCAGTCTAGACTGCGTGAGTACCGCTGTGCGAATCGCGAATCCACTTCAACATTATCTATTTACTTACCAGCTTATGTATGGAATCTAAAACGGTTTCTTTATCTTTATATGGCCTGATATATAACGTTCATTTACATATAATGTGATTAACTGTTTATTTTGTGTTGGTGTAGAAACACAGCTGTAGGTAAATACAAAATTATACCTCTTCTACATCATGCGGCCTTGGTAGCGCGTTGCTGAGCGAAGTTCTAGTTGAACGCAGTTTTTGTTCTAGTAAGACAATAGGGTTTTACAAAACGTCAAAGACAGCTACGGAAGTACAAAAACAAAGAGGCGAGGGGTGAATTCTATTAAGAATAGCGGTTAGTACGTGCTTTCTTCCAATGAGACTCCAAATTAGTTGCAGTAAGGGACTTAAAGTACGCGAAGGGATGCGCGGAAGGCAACCCGTCCGTGTAAAATATCTCAGTTTAAACGTTTCCAACACGTGTTTGTTTTAACACTGATCCCAGGTTAGCAGGAAGACTTATCTTGCGCTACATTTATTTTGGGTAGGTACCATTTGAAGTGACAAAATCAGAACTGAAATTTAACTAATATATAATAAAACAGTAAAAAAATTGTCTTTACAATGAGTAGATATATGTATTTTCAAAAATAATTCAAACGATATAAAAATATCGAGCATTAATTTGAAAAAAGGTCTGTATGTCTTTTTGTACACGCTAATCTCCGGAACTACTAAACGGATTTGAATGAAACTTTTCTGTTGTATAACTCTTATGCCTGGCGTATACATTCCTATAGGGTATAATTTATTTTTGAATCTGGTTCAGCTGATATCGAACCATAACAACTCAGCTAAACTATAGGAAATATTGAAATGACGTCTTAACAAAAGTTATTCAACCTGATGAGCATTTTCTGTTAGCGTATAAAAATCGAAGATCTGGAACACCTGATGCAGAAACATAACCTATAGACCAGCTAAATCATCCGAATTATGGAAAAGACGTCTTGACAAAAGATGAGCATTTTCTTTTGGCGAAATAAAAATCATGTGATGTAGAAGCCTACAGCTGCTCTGTAATATGTACCGAAATTTGAGTAAATTTAATAACCATAACCTTCGTTTTTCCATTAACACGCAATCGGAGTTGCGGGCGTCAACTAGTAACTAATGAAGTATCTATTTCAATTTGATATTGCTATATTTTACTTGTGCCTCATGCCTGAAAATGTATTTTAGACGAAACATAAGACACGACTCACAGAGCTTCACGGGTAACTTTTTAAGTTGCCATATATTTTTTTAATAACTTAATGGTTTAAATAATATTCAGATTACTGCTTATTACTTGTACAATACACGTACACCTATGTTATAAATCAGAAAATATTAACACTGAGAAACGACTTAGGTACAGTAACTAATGGATAATTTCAGACGGCAACATACGGATAATTTCAGTTCTATGAATCAATCTTTCCTATTTTTATCCCAACACGGAAATATGGACAAGAAGTCATAAAAATTGTTTTAAAATACCAACAAGCTATTCCAATTCTACCCCTTTGAAAGTAACAAAAAATATTGTAAAAAATTGTGGGGGGACTGCGAACCTCGCGAGATTAGCCCTCCAGTTGAGAACAGCAAAAACACCGCATTTGGGCGTATTTCAATTAGCTGTCAGTTTGTCAACTCTTTCACTCCGTCGAAACACCTCCGCGGCGCCAAACCACCCTCGGATTATGAATGTGCGGGTTAAAAATATAACTCACTCACTTCATATATCATTATATTCTTGGATAACTGGAAGATGTTTGTGAAATCGATATTTACTTTTGTTATTTTGTATTGATCCAAGTAAAAAAAACCATCAAACAATAAGGAAATTATTACGTATGGATTTAGTGGTATTTATTTACAGTTTAAGTACCCCAGTAAATCGAAATCTATTGAAAATTTTATAGTGTTGATGTAGGTATTGTGTTTATAGTGAATTTATAATTAAATTTTTATTATTTAGTTTCTACAGAATTGACTTCAGTTTCTACAAACCTATGTAAGAATAATAAAATAAAAATTTTTTCATAATGTGCTACCAATACCGGTAATGGATATTTGTTTTTATGGAAGGAAGCTTGTATTTAAACAAATAATGATTTATCTCAAAATAAATCCCACAAGATTTTTTGCTCATACAATACGCGGATATTTCATTTAACCCTTTAATGCAAAGGAAGTGTGTAAGTAGGTCAATCCATCGAAGGAACATTGCACATGTTGTGAAAGCGGTGTAAAAAATAACCCTCTGTATTGCGCTTTGTTTCCATACCTGAAAGAATTGATTATTGCCTGCAATTTGTACCCCGGATAAAATTGTAATGCTGCTTTGGATTGGTATAAAAAACATAAACTTATTTATCACTCACTCTTGCTTTATTACTTCTACTTGTTATTATAAGAATTATATTATGTATTTAATATTAATGTAAACCTTTGCAAAATTTTACATTTATTTAAAATAATAATAGAGATTATACACATTTTTAAAACAGAGTCAATGACCAAATCATATGATCGTGACTATAATAAAACAACTTTTATAATTTTTTGCCTATCTCGCTATACGTTTTACCCTTAACCCTTCCCGCGGTCTCGCCAGCTATTCTTTGCCTGCCGACCTTTTTTTGCTCGTCTTCTTTTTAAATGGCACATGCAGAGAGAAATATTTTTTACAGTCACTATGAGACTGATAAAACGCAATATCATCTATCTACCTGGACAATCCGAGAAGTCTTTTCTTTTAATAGGTCGTCTCTAATCGATTAAACCTTGCGAAAGGTACATTAGTTGGATATAAAGTTTATTACACAGAATCAAACTTGTTATTAAACACATTGAAAAATAACAATGCCTTTAGTTATTACTATTTATTATTTTTTATTAAAAAAATCTGAATATTAGTATGCGGATATATTTTTATTTATTAAAAAAATATACGTGACTTCTGGGGTTTAAGTAAATTGTATTTCGTAAAAACGTTAGGTGTTTTCTTTTCTCTGCATAAAAAAGCCGATAGCCGATAGATAGATAGAGGGTTTAAAACTACTAAGTGCTTATTTCTTATCAAGTTTCAGTTATTTATGTAGGTATGTGTCCAATTTCATAAATGTTATTTGTACAACAAGTCAAGATCTTTCAAAATTAAATTACACTATATCTTATGGAGCTTCGATAACCTATCTTGTCAAAAACTTTTCCTGTTCAAAATTTACTTAAGAAAAATGAGATTACATTAACAATAACGGAGAGAAAAATAGGTTCTCTGTCCTCGGCCAACCCAACTTTTTTTTCTCAAAAATAACAGTAAACCCAAATCCCAAGATATCCTCACGAAAACAAACGGTCGTGCAAAATGTCAGTCGCGATGGAATCTGAAAAAAGAACAAAAAAGTCGCAGGTAAAAAGTCATATATACCGGTATAATTGTCACAAATTAAAGCAAAAAACATTTCACAAAAGGTATCAAAATTCTGCAAGCCACACGAGCAGGTAGATGGTCCTATAAAATTTAGTTTTTTTGGAAAATATTGTGCAAAAACGTGGGACGGGATAACTGTACACTACGGGACACGATAACCGCGCCTTTGACTGTTGCTAATATGTTGTGATTTTTTTTATTTTGATTAGAATACATTTGTATGAGGCAAATATATGTAGATGTTGAAGGTTTGTGGCTATGTATATACCTGTAAATTGTGTTAGGTATAGGTCTGAGTGAAGCCCGCGTCGCTCTAAAGTTAATGTAAATTGGCTTTGATGATTTCTAAACAGACATATTTTTAAACCTTATTACATTACCTCGTTACATTACCTTAAAATGTAAGTATCCAGTTTATTTTCCGCCCAAAATACGTTTACACAAAACTTTGTTTCAATAAGTCTTTAAACTCAGTTCTTAATATAGTCTTACTTTAAAAGCTTAAAATAATGTAGTTAATTCAAATTTAATGTTGGCTCTGTATACCCCGCAAGGGATATAGACGTGATTATATGTATGTATGTATAATTCAAATTTTTTTCGAGTCTCACTTTTTTTGCATATTTTAACCATTATTTTAATATAATAGGATAAGTTTATTTCTAGAATACACGCAATTTCCCTTTGTCACTAAAGTTAATAATTGAGTTTGAAGGGAAAAGCGCCTTATATTTTTTTGTGAAGCAACTTTGTGCAAAAAGTTGTACAAAAACCTTAAATCTGCTCTGTCGGTCCTGACGTGATAAGTTTATTTTGAAATGGAGACGGAAGATATGAATATCGGCTTATGGTTTCAAACACCTCGTGTGAATACCCGGTTTTAAATAATGTTTGTAAAAATTGTATACCTAATGAAAAAAATATTGTTTCACATCCAACAATGAATTTATTTTATTTTTACCTTGCTTAGAAGAAATGTTTAAAATAATAGTCTGTATAAATTAAATGGATTAATTAGTATAGCCGTTAGTTCAATTTGTTCTTGTTCAAACGGAAAATCGCATTTCGTTTTTTTTTCGCTTAGGAGGTTCAATTTCATAGACAGAGACACCCAGATACAAGTCAACATCGCCATTTTAAATTGTGAATCAACTCTCGTAATACTTTATTGGCATAGGTATATAGACGTATCTTCGTCCGCAGAAGTTGTAGTCATGTTTCATTTCACATCTTTTTTAAATGTTAATTTTTACACGGATGTTTAAAGACTGGTGGCAAAATTATTGTAAGTGAACATTTACATTTAATGAGATTGTACATTGAGATACCATGAGTTATGTTAACCACAAGTGGGGGGCTGGTTTTCTGAGATACAAGCTTCTGCTTAGTTCAGACACCAGTCTCTCATAATTCTAACTATGTTATGTACTTACTGCTTAAGATTTGAGAGAAAATAAAATAATTTATTTGATTTCATTTACGAGGTGTCATTGAACCCGCTGAACAAAAACTCCCCTGCGAGTTTCAGTGCGCGAACGCCACAAACGTTCTCACGCCGCGCTCTGAACTTTGACACCGGTAAAAACTAGGCAAACTTTTGGTATATTTGGTATCACAAAATTACTTTTTCTATGGCAGTTCTATTAATAATACTAAAGGTATGGTAAACAATTTACATTAAAATAAAGGTTAGACAGGAATCATTCGCAGTCTGACATTCCGACTCCTGAAACGTGGCAATAGACTCTACCACAGAGAGAATATCGGGAAAAACACTAACAGGATGATAATTCAGTTCTATCAAAATTTAAACGTCACTTGGGAAATTTTTGCTTAAGTACTTTTTCAGAGTGCAGATCTCATTTCCACGATTGATTAAGCTATCCAGCAGAACGTGCCTTCGAGACTTGTAGTGATTGTACTGAATGCTCTGTCTTCCCCGTAAGGGCGATATATGTGAGTATGTTGAAAAAACAGATTTACACCTTCTTGAACCGAAATAAAATTCAGGTAACTTATGATAATTGAGAAAACGTATGACAATAAATACAGTTGATAATGCGTATGATATTCAATATTAAAACCTGACACATCCAATCCAGGATCCATGGCCAAAGGTATACCCCGGGCTTCTTTCCAGAGTGGTAAGGATGCAACTGGAACCAAAGCCAGGAGGAAGAATGATGTGCATAATATTCCTTTGGTTAATTATTGGGTCAATAGTCCAAAAGGTAAGTATGTAAGGCTTTTCAACTGCCAATCCTTTACCAGTATGTTTAACGCGATTGTAATCATTTGTGCAGTTTTTATACATGTGGATGATGGAGTAATACGTGGGCTGTGACAGCAGCGGAAGGAGCTTTTCACTGCGAATGTTACCGGAAGCCAGCCCCCGCCGCGAACTCTCATTATTCTTCCGGCAAATATGTTTTGACTACCTCCATTACCTCTTTCTTCGTCCGGACGTCGAAATGATCCGACGAAGTCATTATGACGATTCTATCATTATCAATCATTAAAGGGTGCGGCTAATCGACACATGTTATAAGCTGTTGCTGTATAAGAAAAAGGTTATCGAAGTTTGAATACCTCTCTTACATAGTCTAACATACAGTCTAAGGTTAAAACACTTTTTCTTTTGATTTTGGTAAAGTGTCAATAATAATCTTTACAAATAATAAATTGCATTAAATACTTATTGCTTTCGCTTTTAAATGTGGTTTTATTCATTATTGTATTCAACTAATATGTTATATGAATAACAAAACAGATGTGAGATTCTAAACCCATTCATCCCTTTTTGCACGATATGCAATCTCATAACAGTACAAATATTACAATTACGCCAAACGGTACATTTATTTTTCCTTCTTTTTTTGCACAATCCATAACGGTCTTTCAAAGATGTGTATAGCTGTCATCACTTCCCGATTGCACACAAAAATGTGGGAACAAATTATCGCAAACACTTCGGTGCGCAAAAAATCCTTGCACAAACCTTCAGCTACACTCCCACGCTTCGAAAGGGTTGAGTATTGCACCTGACCTATATTAAATCATGTAAAAAAACCTTGTTTTCTTTTGCATTTTTTGCTCTTTATTCTCATTGTGATGCAGAGATAATGCAATAGATTTGTAAAGTCTCCATGATTTCTTATAGTTAGGGATATTCAACGTCTCACTCGTAAAATAAAAAGTGACGATTCAGTTTTCTCGATAGAACTCATCATTGAGCGATTTCATGAACGAAGTATTTATGATTTAAGGGATGCCAGTATCTCAGGATTTTTGTACTTACAAAACGTAGTACTTATAAATATAGTAGTAAAACATATCTATATAAACATATAACTCTTCCCATGCAGATTATAAAAGCCAATCAAGGGGGAAGTCTTCTAAACTTGGCTTTTAAGGCAACAACTTGTCACTATCAAAATGTACGTAGTACGTACGTAGCAGAACGTGGCCATAGTATTTTCAAAGTTATTGGATATGTCTTTCCTCAAGGAATAAAACCGTGAAATATTATCCATCAAATTTCATACACGGAATAAGAACCTGGTTACCCTACTTGCACAACCTGAGTTGCGCTTACGCACAATAAGCGCATTGTCGCCGGTGCATGCAGGTAGCGTGAAGGGTTATCCGCTTATGCAAAAAACTATCCGATTAACACTCATACTTAACACGATTTAGCTTTTTGATATGCGTAAGATTGTAAAAGTTTTATAGCTTTATACGGGTGCTGATTTGCAACCATTCATGATTTCGATGTTAGAATTAAATTACGTTATTCCATAATTAAGGATTTAAATATGTATAATGTGATAATAATATATGTAACTGGAATTGTCTTATTTATTTCACAACAAATTTTCAGATTCAATTAGAATTATTATTTAAGTTTTGTAGTCAAAACAATTCGTTTATCATTTCAAAGAAAGAAAAGACAATGGTCACGTTATGGCTGAGTATATAAAGAGTTTATATACTGTTCTACGTAGCCTACTGTACTATAACTAATGTGCGTGCTCGTGTTTTGGTTAGCGCCATAACAACCTGCGCCAACGTGAATTTGGCGGCCTTTAAACGAACGGGCTCATTAACAATTCATTGACGAGAACGCGTGAGTCGACACGAGAGGGTGAAAAGGCCGACAAGCGATGTGTTGCAAAATGAATAAATTGTGCCAGGAAATTAGGGGCAGTTCGCTAAGGTAACGGCTGCCATGTTTCAATAATTCAAGAACAGCGTTCCGCTAACCAGAACTAGTTTAGGTATAGGTAGTGTACAGTAGAAGAGGTCTAGGTGTTGTGGTCGAAGGAACTAAAACGCGAAACACAGCATTGGTAATGAGTTGAACGCCAACACGATAATGTCACGGCAAACAGTTGCCATCGACAGTTCGCAACCGCCCTCTTTCTCGCATTATTCATTAAACAATTACATTTCAGCATGGTGTCGATAATAACATCAAAGTTTGCTTTGTTTTGCAATTCTCTAATTGCTTTTCATAAAGAAAAACTGTTTAAATTATTTTTTTCTTCTGATCGTTAAGATTTAGGCCGACAAAAATCTCATGCTAATTCATCTCGTTATTCATTGTACTATGAAGTATTTTAAAATTAAAATAATAAATTAAAATCACGCAATAAATTAGCGTCACTGGTTTGCTAGTACCTACCATTTTATTATTTCTATAAAACTAATTTTTAAAACGATGGCAAAAAGAAAACGTAGTATTCTAAATGGAAACAAAGTAATCTAAAGAACTAACCAGTCATAAACGTCGATTCACAGACATAAGAATAATGACATTTCTATATTTATTATGTCAGTATTTCATGTAACATATGCATAGATGAGTAAAAAACTGCATTATACTGATCTGTCTGCGCGAATGTACAAAAAACTGACTGGGCCAGCACCATGTGCAGTCGCAGGTGCCCTCCGTTCCCACACAACCCTTTCAGCAACCTCTGACTGCCCCTCCTCCACCTCCGCGGCTCCCCTTGAACTGCATAAGAAACACAAAAACAAACCACCACTCTAGTATAAACCCTACTTCACCCACATACAACCCAAAGTTTAACATGACAACTCTTTCCTTATAGGACTTTTTTAAGTCAAAGAAATCATTAGCTCCAACGTCTACCTGTCTCGATTATATTTATAGAGGCTGTCGTGTCATTAGATTTATTGTGGATATAATGCAATCCTCTATATTTTTTGCCTTTGAAATTGAACAATCTTATGTAGATTATCTACCTGAGACTTGCATTGTGAAAGTAAAATTTCACGTTTCCTTTATTACATCAGTCGCAAATGTATTTGCATTTTCATTCATATTTATCTCGAGTTAAATTTTTATAATCATGTGCGTACGGGTTTTCTCGTAACCTTCTCTTCAAGGTTTATGATAAATTAATATCTCTGTTTATATGTGACAATGTCGTTTTAACGTAAAATTTTCTCGATGTCGATTTTTCTTCATTAGTGATTTTTGATTACGAAATATTTAGTAATTTGTGCTATTTTGTGAGACTTGAACATTTGTAATAAAACCGACGATATCAGAGTTTAGAAATAGACTTGTCTATATTATATATATCCAAAAAATAATAACATAAAGTTACTATCCACTAAGATAGTAATAATATGCCGTGCGATTATCTTACATTTCCGCTTTAATTACATAATTGCAATCTAAACTACTGTTAAGTAGTTTAAGTAGTTTACTAAGTTATAGTGATATTGTAACGATCGATGCGCGTATAAATAGATGTTTATTGCTGGTTTTGGGAGCTAAAATATAGTGAGGGGAAAGGCAGATGTAAATGTAGAAGCAAAGTAGGCTTATATCGGCATGATCTGCAACTGTAGTGCAGCTTGTCGAGGCGGCCAATGGCGGCGCTCGAATGGAAGGGCCTCGTTAATTCTAATTCACAACTGTCAAGATGCCAAGGACATGCATACGGTTGCATAAATAAAACGCATATAATGAAGGGTCAAATTGCCCGGTGTTGGGCACGAATATTAAACTAAATGTTGGAAGAATAATTTGTCATTAAAATATACTTGCAAGTGCTACGGCGTAGCACCATTCTAGATTGCTACGTCGTAGCACATTGCGAAACGTAGCACGCTCTACGATTTTTGCAATATGGTGTTACCAAAGAAAATTAAATGATGTTACCAAACAAAATCGCCAAACGGATTTATTTAATTTGGCATACATACCTTTGTTTTATGGTAGGGAAACCCGGGACTCGGGATAAAAGTTCATTACGTATAAGTATGCAAATATTAAAATCGTTTTGCTTAAAAACAAAAGGAAAAATAAAACCATGTTATCTCAATGCAGATAAGAAAATTAAAATATTTTTTGTCAAAATCATAAAGGTTTTTTACTGCGGCCAACAAACGGAAACATTTTGTGTAGGGTTGCGATTTATTGCGGACGTCGACAGCCGGTGTCCTTTCTGCTTTAATTGGCTACAAAACACAACCCATTTACAAAAATACCAAATGATAACGGGCTACGTCGTTTTTTGTGGCTTTAACTACAGCATAACTTTGCACATTTCTTTTTTAACTATAAATAAGTGTTAGCTCTTTTGTTTTTTTTTTACTTTATTAGCTTTAAAATGATGTATAACGATATCAATCCTATATTTTGTTTTGTATTTATAACTCCCAATTATTCTTATTTACTTTATAGCTCTAATATTAAACTTTATTTGGCGAAACATTTATAAATCATAAGTTTTAAGGATGGAGGTTTTGCAGCTTTTAAATTATCTTTCCTTAATTTTTTTTTTTACATCTTCCGCATCGACTGGTATAAAAAGCGTAGAATACTGCTATAACTAAGGGAAATACAACTATTAAATAAACATACCTCTACTACAAAAGTTGTTATATATTAAATACGCTTAACTTTATCTCAATAACATCTATAAAATAAAAACACCAATACAAACAAAATATCTAAACTGTGTGAAACAACATCCGAAACAACCATTGTTTGATTACGCTAAAAAAGTTAAAGACAATCAAATACCATCCGATATGCGGTGAGTGTTTCCGTAACCGATATTTCTCATTAAGCTTGTTTGCTGTGCGATAAAAACATGTCCGAGGGTAGCCGGTGGTCGCGGAAGGGTTGCTGGCTATCACGGCCAGAGGGTTGAGGAACGGAGGTAAATAAGCAGATGGTCGTGATACAAAATAGTATGAGTATAAACGAATAGCCTATTTTGGTTTTAGTATTTTGAAACTGACAAAGCTTTAAGCTAGACATATTTTAGTTTAGATGAGGTGAGACGTGTTCTTACCTGTAAACGTTGTAGAAAAACTTTGTGGATATTTTTAGCATTCAAGTTAGAGATCTTTGATCCCTCAATTATCAAACAATCACCTTATTGTAGAGTACCTATATCTGTTGGAAAAAATATGGATTTGAATTAAGCGAAATCTCTAAATAATCTAATCCTACTACTATTATAAAGGCGAAAGTTTGTATGGATGTTTGTTACTCTTTCACGCAAAAACTACTGAACCGATTACCATGAAATTTGGTATGTAGGTAGCTGAAGACCCAGAAAAACACATAGGCTACTTTTTATCCCAGAGTTCCCGCGGGATTGATAGGGTTTCCATGCGGACGAAGTCGCGGGCGGCCTCTAGTTATTTAATAGATAAGAGCCCTTAGAAAACTTTAAGTCAACAGTGTGTTTACCTAAACATATTTGTATTTTATTTTGCTCTAGTGACAAACACTAACTTTACAAGATAGACTGGCATGATAGAAGCATGGATAAAAATTTCTGTTATTTCATTTATTTGTGGTTGCGACTAAAATTACATCAACAGTTATCGTATTCAAATGAGAGCGCATCGATTTCGGGCGCAAAGACCCGAATATAGAGTGCAAACGAAATGCGAGTAGACGATTCAAATCATAATGTATTTATACGGTCTTCTCTTGTTTTATTGAACAGTGGGTAAATATTAACTCTATTACTATTCTTTCGTAAAACTAACCTACATTGACAAAGTTCTCGAATAATTTACTGGTTACGACCAATGGTGCAATCATCTTCAAATTATCTAAAATAGGTTTTATCTTGGCAGTTAATACAAAAACTGAAATCGAAAGTAATAAAAAAGAATCAGATGTGTTGTAGTTACCTGGTGCTCCACTGACTTTAGGTACAATAGTAAAGTCAGTGGAGCACCAGGTAACTACGCAATTGTTCCGGTGATGCAGCAACTGGCCAGTCGTTTCTTTTAAGCCTACTTACTACATAATTTATTTAAAGAACGATTCATCAATTTAGATTTACATGCTTCTTTTTGTATAGACTCTGTCTACGTCTTTGTAAACTGAAGCTTCAATGGACATGTAAATGGGCATGGTAAATGAAAAGTCGCTGTCTTTTGGTGTAGGCGGAGATCACGATGCGTTATATACGTAACGGTGCATCAGACTGACTCACAGGGAACTGACCTAGGGGCATGCAGCGGAGTGCATTGACGCCGCCGCCGACGCACTTATCACTGGCATGCCTCTTCAGAGATAATGCGTAGAAAATGCCCTTTTGGGCCGATGAATAACACATACGTCGTCTAGCTGATTGGAACTACATTTACAGTTCAAAAACACGAATTTATTACATTGTAGACAAACATCATTTAAATTTTCGTAGAACTATTATCATTTCAAAATATTTAGTATACTAACTGGATATTTTTTTTAAGCTGGAATTTATATAATTTAAATAAATATCTGAAACGATGTTCTCTGTTTTGTCCTAAAAATAATTCGTTCAAGATATATTTTTTATACCAGGAATCTTACTAGAATCAAAAATTTTTCATCAACGTGGCCTTACAGTCTAAATAAGACGGTTAGCTCTGTCTGCCCTGTTAGGATTAAATAAGTGCTCAATATGTATGCACTCTAAATTACCCAAATAGGCAATTTTCTTGACACTAACGAACATATCTAAAAGACGTTTTACTTTAATCTATTGGATTTATTTATTTATTTTCTAATTCATGTACACAGAAAACATTAGAAACGATAAACACAAGCAACAATCTTACATAGATTTTGCTTATTTCTGACAAAATCTCTTCCAGCAAACCCGAGACAGGAGACATTATGGAAAGGGTGTCAGGCATCTGTATTAGGTCGATGTCTTTAATTATCGTGGACATCCCAAAAAAATCGAAAATGAGCGAAGAAAAGCTCACACTAGATAACACGTACGGGCAAATAACTGAGGAAAGAAAAATGAAAAATGACGATTTCGTTTATGATTACTTTCATAAATTTATCAAAATCCTCAAGTATATGTCCATTGATCACCTATCGAAAACAAGTAACGGAAATTTTATTATCATTCATAGTAATAATCGTCAACTTGACCGTAATTCGTGTGATCCAGCCAAGGTCCGGCCGGTGATAAGGAGGTGTTTCACAATAGCAGAATTATTTGCGGCTCGCCTTGAGATGGCACAAACAACTGTAGCGAACACCCGCGCCTGCGCTGAAACCTGAACAATCGCATACTGAAGTGATATTCTAATTATTTTCATTATTGCTTTCCAACGATTTTTCTATGCTAGCTCGGAACTATCCGCATTACCAGTGTCTTTATAGGAATGTTAGAGTATCGCCACGGCTATATGCGCGTATAAAGAAATGGCCTTAACTTCCCTTCTCGCGGGAATTTCAAAAAATCCATTTTCACCCCTTGTCCACAAATCTTCTAAAAGCCAAATTTACAATCTATAAAGCGCTTTGGGCTATGTGCGTTTAATGAAGGTGTAACGGAAAAGGTGTAACACTGTAAAAAAATTAGGTAGATTTCCAAGTGATGTATTGCATGTTCGAGCTTGATAATCACATTATATTTACAGTTTTCAGTAAGTTTCGCCGTTCCCTAAAGGTTTGTCATTCAATTTCATAACAAAACATGTTCGTATAAGATACGGGTAAAACGAGTCATGAATGCGTACGTGACAGTGCGAATCCAAGAAACGTTTTCAGCAGCGACTGTACTGGATGCGCGCACGCCGCCGGTAGGTACTTAGTAAGTGGGTCAATGGCGGCGCGTGACGCGAGCACGGCCCTTTGCAGGGCGAGCCTTGAACCGCCGACGCCGCAGTGTATTCGCTGTTTTTCCGCTAAAAATATATATTTTAAAAATATTTTACTGTTGGAGATTATTTCAATGCAGACTAAGCGTCTTGGAGGTATAACATGACGTTTAGTATTAACGATATAGATTTAGGGGCTTTAATTATATTATTTACATTCTTGTAAACTAGTTAGAATTTTCAACAGATTCAGATAAAATTTTTAATAATAAGTAAGTACCATTTATATTTTCATTCATAAAAACTACCGATATTTCTGCCTATAATCAAGTTAGGGAGTTTATGGGCAAGAAAAATAATTTAGTTCTCATGACTCATGATAACCTACACCACGGCAAAGATGCCGCAAACAGCAAGCAAATACAAAAGTTTTAATCATTTTTCAAATTTCTTACCAAAATTTAACAATCACTACCAAAAATTTTGCTGAGTTAACAGTTTACCAAGCAGTATAAAACCTAACTTTCGCATGCAAATGTCCTAATCAGTTGGCACGTTTTCGTATATCATCTAGTTGGATGTTATAAATAGTTGCTAACTCGGCCTCTGCTAGCAGGGCTCCCACTGACCTCGCCAATTTGCTGATGACGTTATTGAGAACAATCTATGAAGCGTGCGCTCTTGCGAAATGGACAAATGTTCCCAGTGGTTCATTGGCGGCGGAGGCGGTCTAGTTAACGTTCATTGTTTTAGTGTTTTTTAATTCGATTAATGCAAGCCCAGAAAATTCATAGTCAAGTCAATTTTGTAGCTTATAATTGAAAAGTAATTTTTATAATTGGCGAAGATCATCCCGCCATGTCTTCCTCGATGGCAGTTGGCAGAGTATGGCATATAACATGGCAAGTTGGTGAACATATACGAGTAGGAGTCCGGATCCTTTGTCTAGCATTAATTCCAATTCATTAATAGTTATGAGTTCATTATAAGATCACCTTGTTTCACAAGGAAAATAAGATATTTTGCATTTGGAACACCTCAAGAATAGTTTAGTTTGTCTGTTCGTCCTTTTATAGTATAAGTATATTCATAGTTAATTTTTTTTTAAATAACTAAAAGTACTTTACTACGTACTACCATTTACTTTAAAATATAATTTACAACATTTATATCTGTCGGAAATGCGCCTTGCGATAATTTGAAGTGTTCTTACTATTTACATCACTCGAGATAATACATCTAATATAGCGACAATGGCAAATCAAAGGGCCTCGTCGCTGACAGTGGAAGGTCCCGACCTTCTTGCTGTGGCTGCGTTAGCATTGACAGCGGCCCTTATGCAAATCGTCTTGCGCGTGCGCTGCTTCCACTACCGGCTCGGCGCGAGGGCCCTGTAATTATCGTAAACGTATTATTTATGTACCTACTCATTCTTTAATGGACCTTCAATTCGTACGCTGTTTCTATCGTGTACGAGTATCTGTCAGCTGTGTAAACATGGTTTCCTTATAGGATTGTTGGTTTCTTAGTAATATACTTAGTTGTAATTGGAACGTTTTCCAATTAAACATTATTTGTAATAAAGTTTTCTGTAAACATTTTTTTTCAAATGTAGGTACTTAAGTAATAACCTTGCAAAATTTCATACGACATTTATAGGGCAGGTGATACTAAGTAAACTTTAGTTCAAAAATACTTATTTATAGCAAATATTTGTGAGAACATTGTATTTTTAAGGTCTTAGGTATGTTTAAGTTTGACACATAATAATATTCCAAATAGATACATGAATAGTCATGAGGACGACGTTACACACGACATCGATTTGGAGGTCTCATTCTATCAATCGATTTTATCTATCAACGCTACACGTACACAACACCTCGCGCTGTTATTCTGGAATCCGATCGAGTCGCGTTCCATATTATTCGCGATTGCAAGGCTGTATTGCGCAAGCGCAGCGCTATTTATAAGGGCCATAGTTCAGACAAACGGAAAGTTACATATTTTAGTTTGCAAAGTTTACTAATTTATTTTATGCTGTCAAAAATATTGCAATTGCGAGCAAAATTAAAAAGGATTTAATATTTACTTCTGAATTCGTATTCCTTTAAGGCTTTAAATGATCATATATTTATATCAGCCTGTGGTTTTGTCTTTAATATAAGTGATCAAGACTTGACAATATTAGTCACAATAAAAAGAATACATGGAGAAGGCATTTTAGGAGAAACTAGATCCTATTTTCTTATAAAACAAAAATTATCTCGCTTAAAATAAATGATCGCTTTGTTTTAACGTCTATCTCCTTGATTTATTCAAGAAGGTTGGCAACTGTATTCACCTTAATTCTGTTACACGTGTAGCGTAGCGACCTCATCCAAGCACTTCCGATTCTGCATACAAACTTACATACTTATTATTAAGTATTAATATTATTTGAAAGGCGAAGGTAACGCACAAGGAAACCGCCTAGTGAACTGTTCACGTTAAATAGCAATTAATTATACAAATTGCTGTTCGGTGTATTTATTTGCATACCGAAATACCTAAATAAACAAATATTTACTAGTTTCATCTCATTCTAATGACTTTTACTGTATATGTATGGCATTGAATAGGTTCACTCTATATCTATTGGATGTTGTAATAGGAACTTAGAGGCGTTCTAGTGAATAAACCGTGATCTAAGCTGGGTTGGATTGTAACAAGGCAAAATAACAACAGGATGTTGATTGTATCACCTCGTGTCGCCTCGCCTCTTATGTCCATCCATCATGAATCCTGGAATAAGTTTTACACAAAGCGACTCCCGTATGATCTCCTCAACATTTCCGCACCCAAGATATGTTATTATGTAGGTATGTATGTTTATTTCCAATGTAGGTACCAGCCGAAAGTTTTTCTTAACTATATATTTAACTGAACACTTCAGTACAGTAGCAGTTAAGCTACTTAATTCACGGCTTACCTAATTCACATTTGTAATATTGGTATCTATGTAAGATCAAGATTCATATTTTTCATAAGGTCTATAATACTTTTCTCGCATAGCCGCTATAGTAGCGAATTGTAGCAAAAAGATTTTGTATGTGTTCATATTCCACTTCTACGATTTATCGGCCTTCTTCAATCCTGTTATTATTTTATAAGACAGTGTAATACACACACCTGTATGTAATCATACGAGTAAGTATAAAATCACTTAAAAGAGTAACTTTGTGCAACCATTCCCTGGAGCTGAAATAATTTAAAAAACATTTTTGAAACTTCTACTACTTGTAAATGGTGGATGTAGGCAACCTTCTTTGTATACGCCATAGCAACGGTTGCCATGATTTTGTTTATGAGAGATATGTCAAAATAATTTTTATTGTTAAATGTTCTTACACGTTGAATAATATAGACATTTTAAACTGATTATTTTCTCCTCTTTTCTTCTGTAGGAATAAATAACTTTTATAACTATATTTCCTACAGTGTATACATTTTCTCAAAAGATCAAAGTTATACCAGAATACTTGTCTATATTTGGTTTACAGCTTGTAAAAGTAGGACAGTGTCATCCATATTGGGTGTTTTATATTGTCGTCAATTGCGAGTGAGCCAAAACAGAGGTTCCCAAGGCCCTTAGTAGGCGACCAGCGTGCCAATGCCAACCCACTGACGTGATCGCACATTCTAAACCACATCAAAGAGTAGATGATATGAGTTTGTTATTTCAACCCCTACGGCCACAGCAGATTGGAATAGTACCACTTCAAATGTATCCGCTTTGGAAAAGATTTACTAATCTAAATAACAATAATAAACTTATCCTATATGTTTGGTCTGGCCTTTTTGATGCGTAGGTCAAATTACAGATTCTCAATATATAATACCTAACCAAAAACCTCGTTAAATCATCCGAGTTAGAACCCTGAACTCTAAATGCAACTGAAAACACTGAATATGATATTAAAACAATTAATTCCGCTGATCTTTTCCATCTATAGCCACAAAATCCCAGCTGATAACTTCATAATTATTGATCTATATTTGTAATAATTTTAACTGAGGAAAATTTGTCAGCCAGCGCCATTACATTTATAAGCATCGACGACCTCTCAAAAGTAGGAGCCCTTCACGCACACAGACACAGTGCACACATAGATACAGCAAAAGTAGCGCAGAATGGCAACAACAAGTCAAACGTTTACCGGCATAAAATGAAAAAAGTACAGAGAATTCACTAGTTTGAAAGGCTCCTCGCGAAGGGTTTAGTGAACTCCTCCACAACTTTATCAACATCACAACCTTAGTAATTCTGCTATTTGTTAAAAAGAAAAAGTAAATCAAAGCAATTAAAATACCTAATAGATATACATACATACCTTATTAGGCGTTTAACGACGACCCAATATGGGTAAGATTCCTCTGCAAAGATTGTTGAAATCAAAATTGAGTGAGTGTCGTGATCCTCTCCAGAGAGGTGATGGTGCGGCAGATAAGAAATGGCTTTGATGAATTTCCTTCTCTCCTAACCCCTAATGCTTTGGAAGATCACCACAAGCTATATCCTTGCTAGAATAGTTACGCAGCACTATTGTCTGAACTAAATTCATGCAAAAATATAAAGCAAATTTGCTACACAATTAACAAAGCTACATTTTTGTACCCTCCTTATTCTTCAGCCAATGTTACGCGCACACATGCAGCGAAGACTTTGTTTTGCTGTTGAGATTCGCGCGTGGCGTTGCGCAAGCGCAGCGTGGAGGCCATTGACACGGTGGACGTGCGTGGCCGCCATATTGCTGGGCGCAGGCGCGGCATTGGAGCGCGAATCCACCGGCTTCTGTGTGCCTTTCGTAATATACATCCACAGATATTGATTTGGCTAGACACCGTAAATAAGAACTAAGTAAGAAAATCGCATGGCAAAATAATACCACTGTGACCAATGAACCTTTTTTCGAAACTGTTCCATTGTGTGCTGTTATGTTATGGTGACGGTCTTGATCCCCAGTGTAGGTATAAACTACAAAAATATATAATAACTTATACATATGGTCACGTCTATATCCCTTGCGGGGTAGACAGAGCCAACAGTCTTGAAAAGACTGAATGGCCATGTTCAGCTAATATTATAGCTTATATAATAGCTTATAATCTATAATTATACCTATTATCATGTGTTGTATTAGATATAAGAACTTAAAGGTAATCTAACGAAAGAGTTGGTATTAAAATAAGGACTACCTATCATCGCCATCGAAGATAGATGAAATGGCGGTATCTAGTCAGATCTATGTCTTTGAAACACATCGCTGTCGCCAACGTGGCCCTTAGATTTCACGAATAACGGGCCCTGATAACAAAATCTGTATTCCCGTTGGCATTCTCAGCTGCAATTCAAACTCACAGTCAACTTGTGATTTTTCACATTCTAGAAAAAATTGTCAAAGTTTTTAAGGTTGCCTGACACACTTAGTACATCGTCCATTTCCCTTATGGGACAGATATGGTCGTGTATACAAAACTCGAAAGCCACGTTTAGCTTAATGATGGTATTACGATTTGATGATCAGTGACAGGTCGACTAATAGAAACTGTCTGAAACCAAAACTTTGGAGAAATTTTGATTTCAATATAATACTGGTAAGTAGTTTGGTTAACCCTTTTAGTTTTTGATGATTATACCTATCCCTCCTTCACTACAGAGTATAGGTAAGTACTAACATTCCTATAAAAAAGGAGAATTAAATAAATAAATAAATACCCACTTAATTTACTCATATACTTAATAGTTTTTTCAAAACATGTAGTAGGTACTTTTACTTAGTTAAAAAGTAATAATAACAGCTTAAGTAGGTATTAGTTACATGATTAAGATTCATAGAAAAATTATGTGTAGAGTCACGAATTTGCACAAAATTCATATCTTTACTCA
Source organism: Amyelois transitella (assembly GCF_032362555.1). Classification (NCBI taxonomy): domain Eukaryota; kingdom Metazoa; phylum Arthropoda; class Insecta; order Lepidoptera; family Pyralidae; genus Amyelois; species Amyelois transitella. Next base: position 5,825,124 of record NC_083509.1, read on the forward strand.
AACCAAGGTAAAACAGTGATTTTCCTTTACGAATTATGTTTATAAAATTCGTTATTGTACAATATCCTTCCGTCTTGTACAATAGACACAAAATGTTTTATAACAATTCATGAAACATCCCATTTCAACGTTATTTCTACAAATTTGTACTCAAATGCTTACAAGTTTATACAGCGATTCAAGAGTTAAAATTATTCGTAAACAAATTTGCTGCAATAGTATTAAATATTGAAAAAAAATGATGCGAAATGTATGTTTGAAATAGGAACTTATTTTCGCTGTTGTACGTTGCGCAATGATATTCGCGAACAGATAACGGAGTAGGTATATAGAGTGCCCCCTCCGTTCCCTCGCAGAATCCGGTCCTCCGCATACCTCTCTCTTTCGCACACGCACTTTTCCAATATATCTGCCTTGCTCAGACTCAATGACATAGATACCAATTGAGTTGCGAAACAGCGCGGATTATATAGCAGGTGGATTGTGCGGTAAACGAGTTTAAATAACTGCTTTCACATGCCTACGAATACATAAGCGACGGTTAAAGTAAACATATACATAATTAATTCTGATTCGTGAAATGCGAAAGTTGACGATCTAACGGTATTAACCAAATAGGAAATCAAAATCCAGATCATTCCGGAGACCGGAGCAAACTCATCTTTTATCATTCAAATCAAAACAGAAATAAATAACTAAATCTAAATCCTCCACTTTACAACTTCTTTTACTATCTCTAAGCCCACAAAACTCAACGTGACTGTTGTGTTTAACATAAGGCTCAATCGCCGCTTTTGAGAATAACCCTATGATGTCATTTAAGTTTTTCTTTTAAAATAAGCCTTTATTGCCCCTCTGTTTGACAAACATCTCCAACGTAGGTATCTTAACTTTAAGTTCCTTAGGTAACAAAAATAACGTTTGCATAAGGAAGCAATTTGCAGATTGCAAAGTCGCTCGGAGGCGGAGTCGGCGACGTCCAATACAAGGTTTCACAACGCGCATGCGTTATATCAGAAAGTAGGTAAAAACAAACTGATGGAGATTATGGGTGTTTTGGTAGCATTTTAGCGGCGATGCGTGCCTTGATTCCCATTTTATTCGAGCGGTGGCGCGACATGCCAGCGATAGCCGGCGATAAGATAAAAATAATCGATATTTTCGCGCGATTTGCTCGCCGCCAGCACGAAAGGTCACTCACGTTGCGAAATAATATACGAGCCAGTTGGAATGGAACACGTAAATGAAACTAACACGAAAGCAGATCATGATAACGTTAATAACGTTATTTGCAGTTTTTCCAATGTAGCATTTTTATAATTGACCTTCAAGTCGTAAAAGGACTTCATGTTAATAATATAAAGTTGCTCAATGAAATAAATTTCATGCAAGATAAGTTGTGCCACCTCACCTGTGCTATGAAATTGAGAGTAAAATAGTTTATTTTACCTAAAAACTACTTACAACCCCTTGTTTTAATGAAAAGTATACCTAAAAATAGCATATACCTACCTACATTTTATTTCCATTCTGTGTAAACAGCGAATTAGCAAATGACAATATAATAAGTAATATGCTACTCCGCGGCTCATTACGCGTTAGACATGTCTACAACTACAAATAATGTAACTGCAAATTGCTCGCGATTTAAAATGCAACGAAATTGCCGCAGAATTGCCGCTATCTTTGGCCCGGCATCCATGTCACTTCGATACCATCTAACGTAGTTTTTATTATGGACTGCGATCATTAAATAAAAAGTATTGTGGAAAATTGTAGGTCACCTGTCATTTCCACCACTATTTAGATGGCTGCTCGATTGTTTCTAATAATAAGCACGTATCAATTTAATATTCCATGTTCAGCTGTTTTCAATAACTCCGGTCACATTCTGATTGCGGCTCTAATAGATTGCATAAATATTGCTATCAATATATCTATAATAGAAATGATTCAAGAAAAATTGGATATTAATTTTACCTAAACACTTTTCCTGACTTCTTTTTGCACACTTTGGAAACACTTTTCGATCTTTCTTTCATAAGGGATTTTTCCAAGCAATTCATTTTTTTAATTTTGTGTACACTTTCTTGCTTGTCTGGTAGTGAAGAATTGGTATTCTTCATATTCTTCATTTCTTTATATCGGAAAGAGAAGCAACTAGTACACGCTATGTTTAGTGTGTAGGTACTAGGTAGTTGTTTTTCTTCCCGATCAGACTGTATTACCAGCAGCCTTTAATAAAGGCTAATCAAAACATTCTTCTTTTAATCGATGGGCTAGCTACCTGTCACTATTTGAATCTCAATTCCATCCAGCTGAATTAGGCCTTTCAGTTGTTTGTTTAGTATCTATTGTCAACCCTGTAAGGGATAAAGACGTCACATACATATGTCTGTAGGTTTATCCATGTTATTATCGTGATTCTATGATTATACTAACCTATAGTTACTCAACCATTAGGATAATATTGCACAGTTTGCATTCTTTGAGCCCGTGAAGTAGATAATAGTATAATTTCACTTGTCCACATGCGGCGACATTGAAGAGTTCGCTAAATTATTGATAGCAAGCGGTGACTAAGTCCTCGCACTGTGCATGATTGATGCAGTCTACCAAGTTCAAAAATAGTTAACTATTACTAAGTTGCATATGTCACCGTACAGTGGTAAACACCTTTATATCTACATTCTACAAATAGGTATCAAAAGGGGTTGTGATTGTAAATGTGTAAGTAGGAGTAATAAGTAAGTAAAATTATTTCACTAATATGGAGGATGGAATATCAGGCTGGACATCTTAATAATTTTATAAAAGAGTACACTGACTAACTGATTGACTGACATTTAAACGCCCAGCCTAATCTAGAGAGGCATTAGCGAAGCGCGCCCAAAAGCTTTAAGGTTATAAACAAAATTATAAGTAAACAAACAGCACAGATTTTATGTCAAACTAATGTTACGTGCTATGAAGTTGGTATCATTTTCTACACTATCGGATGCCACAAAGCTAGAACCTAAATAACTACACCAAATATTAGGAAACAGATTTGCCATTTGTCTCAACTTCATTACCCAACACATGTATGCAGAAAAACAAATCATTAATGCACAAAATTTAGCTCATCTGTCCAAACGCGCACGCATGATTAATGAATCCTGGTTACTCAAACTCGATTTGCGATATTTTTTCCTCTCCGTCGCCTCTAATTGAGTGATTAATGAACTACAAACCATTACATTTGACACGGCTGGTTTGCGAAGCGATGAAAGATTCTCGGGATACTACATGTGCTTTGTTTGACAGCCATTCAATGATCATTTACTTTAATATCATTTTTCTTAAATGCTGCATGCTGCGGGAAGTATAGTGGAAAGTTAGGGAATATATAAAAAAGGAGAACAGAGGAGAGAAATAATTAAATGAATTGGAAATCAAATAAAAATATTTAACACTATAAAATTGATATTTTTTCTCACCAAACAAGAAGAAGCTTGCCTACACATGCGTTTAGCAATATCAGTAGGTACACAAAGATTATTACCATAATTCAGTTAATACATCAGTTTTACAAATTGCCCGGTTTTTTGAGTGAAAATCACTCTTTATGTTAATTTGTCCAATATTAACTGTTACAAGGTTATCCTTATTAATAACATTATTTATTTATTTCTCGATACACAAACAATCACCATTGCTGATGAGTACGGCAGCATAATTTACGATTAATAAACTTTCTAATCACTGCTCTAGTTGGGCTCGTGTCCACTGCCATATGAGAGATATGTAAGTTGTTGGCCTAACAAGTTATTGCGTTCACCATAACTTGTTTATGCATTTTGCTCAAGATTTCATTATGTATGTGTGAGTATTTCTGCATGTCTGCATTGTACTTACCTAACATTCATTCCGGAAAAAAACTATAAACCTTCACTGAGACTCGTCTTTAAGACGACGTGCTAGCAACCTGTCACTATATATGAATCTGAATTCCATTCAAAGCTAAACACTAAATCAATCAATATTCAACCCCTTTCATATATATTTTCGTGAACATATGGAAACGCATTCAAAATCACCGTGTAAATAAAATAATAATTATATGACCATACACTTCGAATGCCCGGACCTACCAGAAGGTGAAACCAATAACGCTGCTACCAAAATAGATTCCACTTCCAATTCTAAGCCATGTGGTAAATGCATATTAACTTTATTATTTAATATTTCTCTCGATTTATACAAGGGTTGAAGTAGCAAAACGTGAACAAACATCGTAAAGTGTAGAGTTATGTTTTAGTCATGAAAGAGTTTACTTTTAACCACGTGCTGTCGATAAAGTTTCAATAATTAACAACAATAAGCCACGGAAATATCGAAACAAAACACAATGTAATCTGTACGTAAAACAACTTTGAATTTTAAAAACCTGTATAAGTGTTTTAATATTATTTCACTAACGTAGGTAGACATATTTTAAATATCTTAGTGAAAGTGCGCCTAAGTGGATACTCATAAATTTAACAAACTTCGTTCTTAACTCTTTAAAGTGACAGAAATTTAAGTAAAACGTCAACGGTAAACTACCGATTTCTTTCAGAAAGAAAGCAGTGGATAATACTTATCGACGGCACTGCACAAATCAGTTTTGATTTTTGGTTCAACTATATGTTCAATTTGAAAAAGCGAGTTGTTTAATATCAAAACTTTGCCAAATCGTTTTACTGTTCCTATACAAAAATAACATAAAGTAAATACTTCAATAGATCCTTAACTTAATACCTTGTTACAGATGAGAATATGCCATCAGACGAGGGAGAATTCCATCGTTAGGAAATATCATTTATACTTACAGGCTCTCTTGCAAACACAAAAATGTGATCTGCTTAGTTCGGCTTGGATTAAAAAAAAGACAGTGGGTCACAGGTACTGGGTGACTGGTTTGGGGTCAGCATGGTGTTTGCTCGTCATAATGTTTGAATAGTGGGTAAATCGCAGACGGGTTGGCGGGAAATTTTGCTTCTATTGTGTCTTAAGGGGTTTTTTTTTATTTTTTATGCTTAAGTATGTTGGAGAAGAGCAGGTTGCGCAGGGTCGAACTTAGGCTTAATTATTTTTTCTTAAGCTACTTTTTGACTGATTAAACTTTACGCGAGGATTTTAAGAATTTGTAAAGTATTGTTTGTATTGTATTAGGATTTTAAAATAAGTATACAAACGTCAAAGGCTTTCGTTTTCATTCCCATCGCATGACAAAACAAACATTTGGACGTAGCAAACACTTAAGTTTAACTACTTACACTTTTGTCGCTGAGGTTAATTAAACCATATTATAATTCGGCTGTATCGCGATCACGAATCCGCCCCACGGCTCTGCTGAGTTATTTAATAGTAGATATCACAAAATAATAAGAGCACAGAGTAGAAACTTTGTACAAGATGCAATGAATTGACACAAGACCAGACTATTCAAGAAGTTTCAGTACGCAGCTTAAGTAACAGGAGGTACAATACTAGATAGAAGCTGAAGCGAACCTGAAGTCCAGCTCGGCGGACGATTTAGTCTTGACATTTGGAATAGGATTATTTGAATGGGGTCTTTTAGAAGTCCCGGTATTTCACCAAATTAAGCTTTAAAGAGATGCCCTGTGCGTAGGTATAGGTATGTGGCCCACAGATGGTACCTAATAACCATCAACTAGCCTCAAAAGTTATCCTTTTTCCCCCTTCTTATTTTCCAATTCTATTTTTTGTGCGTTGGCAGGCGATTGCGCTCTGCCACCCTCGGGGTTCGCGCAAAAAACCCTCCAGCTCACAAATACTGAGAATGTTGTTTTGTAGGAGTGCGGGGCGCGGGGTGGGGGGCCCCGGGCGCGGGAGATCGCTATCGCACGCACCCGCTGCACGCACTATCCTAGGGCCAGAACAGGGCTAGCCATTAATAGTATGTATGTGTAGCCGCCACCACAAGCCTTTAGACTTTAACTTTCCATTTTCGAAGACTAGATTGTATTAAGTATACTTACTTACCAATCATCATTATTTTAAGGAAGGTTGGAATAAAGAAGATGATTCGACTAGCCTCCGGTAAGTTGGTTGGAAGGTTTACTGAAAAAGACAGCAATGGTATTAGTAAATGATAATAAAAATTACTTACAAAATCATTTACATGAACTTTGTTGAAGCAATTAATTAGTTCTTGTTTGTTTGTTGATTAATTTTTTTGTTGCACGTAGGGAAGTTACAATTACTTCAATTGCCATTAACCAATAGATACTTACTTATATTCTTATCCCAGTTTGGGTTTCTGTAATTCAACTGAATGTTTATAAGGATTCGGTAATATAAAATATAAAAATTCTTTTTTACTCTTAACCATGGATAAATAGACGGAAAGTGATTATATACTTCTTATAACATCAATTTTGCTTTATTCTTATAACATCAATCGCGAAATTGAAAATGTTGTATACTAATTGTGTACAACATTTTGAAGAAGTGAATGTAAGGAACTTAATAAAACAACAGTTCTATACCTAAGTAAATACAACTACCGATCTTTTTTGGCGATGAAACATCGTCAAGACTTTTAACAAACAAAATATCCTTTTGATATTCATCCGCGGCAGCCGACAGGTGGCTAGCAACCTGTTCTCTCCAAAAATGACAGCAAAAACTCTCACTACCCCTTTGATTCCCATTCCCACATCAAAAATATGAGATGGCTACGTTATGCATAATTTACCTATATTTTTCTTATAATATATAATTGACACCATGGATTGATACTACTAACACGCACGAACCTATTAATCCGTCGTGTTAATGAGGTAGGTATAGTAATGGTATTTTTGATCAAAAAGTGGGGAACCCACTTAAGGATAGGACCGCTCCATACCTTTCACATGGATGTTGTAAAAGGCGACTTAGGGAAAGGCTAATAAATTTGGGATTCTTCTTCGTCTAATTTCAGATTTTACTTAGTATTAAATGCTCAATATGTTTTAAATGCTCAATGAGGTAAACTTCTTGGATATTATTCGACTGACTGCAATTTTGACATGACACTGTAATGTCTCATATATTGAGTAATACTCGTCGACAAGACATAGGGTTGGAATTTAAATAAAGTAAGTACCAAGTCATTACTAGAATATGTATTTACCTATAATATGAATCGTATATGCGTATGTTCATGATTGGTTGCGTTTTACATCTCCCCTTTTCTTCATAGCTACATCGTATGGCCGTAGAAAGTCACGCGAAATAATTATGAATTCGGTTTATTTGGGCGATTTTCGTGTTGAGGGGTTGACTTGGTGCACAAAAATGCGTATTTAGTGTGCGTGCTGGGGTGTTAGGGTCCTCATTAAGGTGAAAAGCCGAGTGCAAACGCGACTAATGGCGAATTACACGAAGGGGAACGATCGCCACCGATATTCTGCTAGCTGACCGAACGTAGGCTGCCCCCAAAAACAATAATAACACGCAGTTTTTGTTTAGGCAGTTATGCTTTGGTTGGATTCATTAATATTTATATACTTTTAAACAATATCAATTCTGCCTTCGTTACTACACTTGCTTTACGTTATAGAGATGTCTTAGAACTTAGTAACGCCTAAAAGGGATAAAAATCCAATACCTACCCAGGCCAATCAGAGGAAGTTCGTTTCTCATCGTGGTCGAACTTCGAACCCAAGACCACAGGTGTCTCATACAAGCGCACTACCGCTGCCCCACAGAGGCCGTCATTTCAGAAGAATTGTCAAATTACTATTGACCCATTTATTTCAGTTTTATTATCATGCACGTAGGTAAAATTCTAAAATTAGTAAGTGCTTACGTGATCCGCAAAAAAGTCTTAAGTTTTTCCTTAGATTTTGCGGTAAAACCTAGGAACAACATTTACCAATTTATTTCCAAAGAGTCAATAATACCCAAACCCTAAATGACTTTCACTCACTCGACTGCTATCATGTCAATTGCAATCGCAACGAAGAGACAGCCGCGGGGGTGCATCAAAGGGCCGGGTCGGGAGGCGCGACAGCTATCAGCATTTCGGCGCGTCCCGTCCCTCTCGCCCGCACCTCGCCGAATTCGCCCTGCACCTCACTACCCGCAACGGTCCCCTCCCTCACTCACACTAACCTTGAAAATAGTTTTTACCGGCTCCGAGGGTATTCACCCCGAACCCGAATTCCGGGCCTGATGCACACTGCCGCTTTTCTTGACGCTCGGCCCAAATTCTTATAGAAACTTCGCTCGATTCTTGTTTATCGCCTCGTGAGGATGCAGTTGCGTGCAGCGAGTTCATACAGACCCCGGCAGGCGAAGGATATTTGACTATGTGGTTTTTTAGGCAAGTCGTGGCTCGCTGGTCGCTGTCGGGATTTGTTTGTGAATTGTACATTCTCCTGCGCCGAGGAATTTTGATAGGGCGCGCATTATTATGACAGATTTTGGGATGATGACTAAGATGTTGTTAGATGTTAGTTTTGATGACTTGAGTTAGATTTTAACTTTGGTATGAAAGTATTTACGAGTGTTTACTTTTACCCACCATTTTAATTGACAAACCTTTAATCAAATAAACCCAGTAAAACAAAAAGCAAAAATACAGAAGCGATTGAAGTGAACTGAATGTTTTATATGAATTTTTGATGTCTTGTATTTCAACATTTCCAAAAGTATGTTGCTCATCAGATTCTTAACAGAAATGTATATTTAAATCTACCTAGAAATTAAACTACTTGAATTTTAATTAGTTTGCAGCTAAAAGCAAAAAGACATACCTACCTAAAATCGTTAATATTTATTCAATATGTATTAGGTATAGCAAACAACTCAAAATTCCTGATTCATTAAAGCAATAAGAAAAAGGAGGGCCAGTTTATATACCTGCACGCAAGTCGTGCGCGAGCGATGAAAAATAAAAGATCGCGGCGTATATAAGCGAACGAAGCAAGGGTAGAGCGGCAAAAAACGTAAAAAACATGCCGCATTCACTGCGCCCGCGCAGCACCGCGCCTACGCGCAGCCATGCTGCACTCTCCGCCCCCCACCCCTCGCAACCCTCCCGAATCGCCTCATTGCCTCCATAAAACTGATTTACCTACATGTTCCAGAGATAAAATGATAATGAAACTTTATCCGGGTTCATTTTTATTCTTAAATCTAATAAAATTTACAAGATATCTGGACCTGAACTTTTATGATTTATCATCTTAGAAACAACTATCAAACTTCTAGTTTTTAGATCCCATTGTTTAGGAAGATTAATTGCGTAGGTATTAACTATTTCTACGGTATGATTGTAGCAAATATTATTTGCTATTTCTTCTGAATCTCATATAACTGATCAATAGATAAATCAATTTACTTACATCTGTAAGTATTATGAATAATAGGTTTATAACTAGTTTAACAAATCATTTAATAATTCCAGCTTCGAAGTTTTCCCGCGCGTGATGATTTTTTTACGAATTTGGCATTGAGTTTTGGAAGTTTCATCCTAGTCGAAGTTCTCTCAAAGCATACATACGGATAATGATGCGGGTTGGCTCTCTCGTTATCTAATAAACAGCGACTACACTAGGGTCAAACAAAGAATGATGACATCGTCTTTTACTTCGTACATACACACAACATACACTCGTATTATAGTAGTCACGAGCTACTCATAAACTTTTTGAGTTTCGCCAAGGTTGATTTTAAATTTGATGTTAGAATTTGACGTTGATAGTAGTACTTATATTAATGTTAATTTGTTTTTTCCGCCAAAATTATGGTTGATACTGATACGCATGGAATCTATTGCGTAATTTAAATTGTCAGCATTCACTCGACTTTTAAATGTGACTAATTGCTAAGTATTTAGTCACTCAAACAATACCTACCTGCCTTGACGTTCTGTAAGGAATAAATCATACATATACTTACATATAGTCACGTCCACTTGCGGGGAAGACAGAGCCATCAATTTTAAAAAAACTGAATGGCTACGTTCACTGTATGGCTTTATGGTAGAATTGAGATTCAAATAGTGTCAGCTTGCTGGTCCATCGCCTACAAGAGGAATCCCAAGCTTATAAGCCTATACCTTAGTCGCCTTTTACATATCCACGGGTGATATGGAGTTGTCCTATTCTTTTAAAGTGCCGGGAACCACAAAGCACGAACCACGGAGGAATTATTCGCATAATTTTATTCAAACAAACCCCGGTTTAAATCTTTGTTTCAAATAGTTTATCATGTGCTACTATATATTTGAATGGATAGTAGTCTTACAATAACTTTAGGTTAACCAAAAAGCAAATCCTTATTTTTCCCACTATTTTTATGTTTTTACCAAAAACAAGCCAGCGGTCATGACTCGTCAATTAACTCTAGGCAACCCCAACTGCACAATGCACATTTGATTGGTGGGCAGCTGCCCGTGGCAGCAAAAAACTGCTTTCTAAATTACTGCGCGTATATCTAGTGCACACCCGCCTTACTTCAGATCACAATCGGTGTCCAAAAACCATGCTTCCGCATAAAATAATCGTAAACTTATAGTTGGGAGTCGTGTTGTGGGTCAACTACTTAAGTAGGTCTTATGGTAGTCCCGGAATGATTATATCAACTTATCAAGTAAATTTTCGTTACTAAACTCTAAAGAAATGTAGGTAGATAAGCTTAGGAGTACCTATACTTGCTAAGATTTTCCAGTAAAATAAAGAAATTTCATTTCACTGGTGTATGCTGGACCATTAGGTAGTTTGTATATACATATCTATTCTTTTTGAAGCCTTGCTCAACCAGATTTTGAACTCGGGATTTTTTCAGTGTCCACCACTTTTCGCAATTCAGTTTTAAGGTCTAATTGCTTCCCTCTATTTTCTTGGTGTCGTTTTCCATCTCATATGTGGAATTCCAAGTTCCACATATTTCCGGTTTCTACAGGAGAGTAATAAGCCAAGACTGTAGTAAATAAATTTCTTTTAAGTAGCTTTCAGTAACAAAGTTAGGTAAGGTGATACTTGTGATATTATCAATATTATTATTGTTTTGTACTAACCAAAAAACAGAGCCAAAATGTGAAAGTTACAGATAAATACCATCAAAAATTAATACTTAAAATGTCATCAACCGAAAATTAAATTCATGAAATAAGAAACATAGGTACTTAGTTAAAACAAGGACTGAATCTCCAAAAGGTTAAGTTGAGCCCAATGGGGTGGATGTCCTCAAGTGGCGATACAATATCATAATTGGTGTGTTCCAAGAGTACATAATACAAAAAACAATTTTGGTCTTAGATAAAAGCTGCATGCGAGTTGCCGGCGCGACGTAGCGAAGCTCGAGATAAGGAACTGTTTACACTGCTTGAGTCAATGTCCTCCTTCTGTGCGGGACAGGGAAAACCTTGGGGCCGCCATTGGCACAACTTCCGCGTATTCTCAATAAACCTTCGGGCTGTTGACCTATAATGACAGACAATAATGCAATGCTCATAGATTTTCTTATTGTTTTGCAGTGATACGGTGATAACTTTAATCATTAGTAGTTATTATCATGCCTTATTAAAATGTCGGTATCTTTTTAAGGAAGAGACACTAACAGAAGCATAACTTTAATATTATTTTAAAAATACCTATATACATATTTTCTATACATAAATATTATGGACACATTATGGCTTATATTAATATCTTCTCTTAAAATATTTACCACCACTCTTCACTGAAATAATTTTTACACTGCTGTCACCATAAAGCATAATAAATTAATGACCGTATCGGGGAAAATATATAACGGATTTCATTAAAAAGTACCTTTATGACAACTGACCTAGTGTTTGTCTCGTCTGCGCTCTCCCTTGTATGAATCCGAGTTTGACCTAAAACTTTGATCCAGGAAACCTTGAATCGAGACCAAAATGTTAAATGCAACTGTAACAAATTCTTGTCATAGTATTATTATTTATATACTGAATTATTAAATTTTATCATAATTTCTGCTACGATCGACCTCGAAGCGCCGTAGCAAGTAGCGTCGTAGCAAGTCTATGGAAATTTTTATTACACATATACCTAAATACACGATTTCAGTGTTTTGATATTTTATTGCAGTCGATTCTATAGAAATGTTGTTCTGCACGCCCCCACCGCCGGGCTCGTAAATAAATTGAGCCTGCATTAGTGGCAATTGTTCGCTATTGCCGCCGCTGGTACACCTTCCCTCCGGACCCAGACGTCATAGCGATACCCATGTCTTTAATAGATACATCCATGCATGTCCTAAGATTATTAAGAGGAGATATTAGTATGTTTGCAATTTATTTTGTAAGGAATTCCGAATCTACTTCACCGAGTTCGAGAAATAATACAGTACACCTACTTTAATTTCTAGAAATTCCTTCGACAGCGAACCTCCTATGAGGCACAACTACAATTGCATAGGGAAATTTCTACCTATCTATTTGGGATACTTTTTGATTTTATTCAAGAAATTTCTACATTAAAAACTGTATTTTTTCTAAGAAAAAGGAAGATTATTTTATAGATTCACAATAAAAAAATAAGAACCTCAACATAACTCCTATATATCTTTGCGTGAATACATGAAACTGTGTTATTCACCCTGTGTTACCTAGCTAACATTCTTATAAGTAACTAACTTTACATAAATAAATATTATCACCTTGTGGGTAAACAGAGCTGACAATCTTGTAAAGTCTGAAAGGCCACGTTTATTTGGATAAAGCTTGGGCTTTATTATTTAAATTAAAACAAAAGATTTATTTTGCTGGCTTTATTATTTAAATTAAAACAAAAGATTTATTTTGCTGTCCAAGGCACATAAATACCTAAAATAGGCTAACACGCTTTTTAGTTCTCGGTCAACAATCTTCCTAAATAAACGATTTCGTACTAAGTTTTCGTTGACAAAACTATTATCTAAACAATAAAAAGAAGACTTTTTAATGCAACAAAAAGATAAGAGATCTTTCTCCCCTCAGACGAAACTATCTCACGAACAGAATCATAAGTTTAATGAGACTGAAAACTTATAAAAACTAGAAATATGAATGCAAATATTGTGTAGCTTTCATGTTCATGTGAAATCTGATTAAAATAAACTAAAATTAAGTATGCAAATTATTTAGACTGTTTATTACAATGCAAATCTTATGAGAAATTCTGATTGATGGATAAACACGCCACGTTCATAGGTAAGTAAGTACTTCGGAGTGGAATACTTAGTACATTTTTCTTTAGGTCTCTTTGATACTAAGTGGTGACAAATTACTTCTAAAAAAGATACACGACCCTGAGTTTCACTTCCACCTCTTCTCAATTAGAATAAAATATGTTCTAGTAAAAACCTTTTAAGAGCTTTATGTACCAAAAATTAGTTAGATACATAATTTCCTCATTCACCTTAACATAAGTATTCGTAAAAACAAAATAGATACCTACTTAATGCCGAAGGTGCAATTAAATAAACACCTCGAAATCTTAACCAATTACGAAATCCCCTACTGAGCTCGCCGAACTTTGATAACGAATTCAAGAAAAAAATAACTTGTTAAAAAAAGAAATCGCAGATACGCGAGCCATTAACTTTTTTAGTTCAAAATAAAACCTTTTTTTAGGTTATAACGGGACCGGCTAAATTATTGCGTGTAATCTTTTGTTATTTTTTGCCAATATTTCTTTGTTCTTTCAGAGGAGATTCCCACACTATTAGGATTTGAAGACAGCAGGCTAATGTTAACTCAGTAGCTTATTATTAGGAATCGGTATGATTTATTTCTCTATTTGTTAAATTTAAAATAGGATGATAAATAATTATGTTACTTATAAAACTTGTACTACCTAGTACCTACTGTACTTACAATAAATAGCTACCTAGAGGTAAGTAGGTACTTAGTACAGTTAAAAGTCTGAAATGCTTACATAAAACAAAAGAATCTATGGCTCATTCTCTATCTACCTACGTTTCAGCTTTAGATATATCAAACGAATATCAATCAGTGTTGAATAAACTTTGTTGCGACAGGAATCCAAAAGATCCCACGTTGCACAAAGAATGCACAAGTCACAGGGCACCTGTGCCACGGGATCGGGACCCAAACGAATTCACCTGCGATTATTATATTCATGATGCAAGTAAAGCGACGAAAAGTATTATAACTTTATGCCTACTTATAAATAAAAGCTTACTTTTCAGCGGGTAGACCGTAAAATATGTTATGCTTACATACCTAGTTAACTTATTGTACCTATGTATCATATTGTACCTACTTAACATCTAGAGCAAGCAATTATCAAATAGATATAAAGTTATTTCTATAATCTTTTCTTAGATACGTACTTATGTGATATAGTGTTAACAAAAAACGTTGAACAAAACGAGATGCATCACTATTCGATACAAGCGAATAAACTTTATTGGGAAAGTGGGATAAAGGTTTTTTTACAAAAAATGCCACATAAAGTAAGGTCGCCTTGTCGCTTGGATTCATACAAAAACTATCGTGAACCCTCTCATTTGTGTTTTTTTTTAGTTTTGATAGAAATGCGTTGCAGGTAGAAGAAGGCCCTCGCGAACTTTGTGTTTTGACTTGTCTCATTCCGATGACTTGCTTAGTTATAAAACTTGCATAGTTTTGTAAATATGTATTTAATAGATAGGTACTTATAAAAAAATTGTTGTTGATGGTTTCCATACTAAGTTGGGCTAAGACACAGAACCTAACGTCTATTAAAAAGTTGTAAAGACGTATATTCGTGCGATTACGTAGCTATCCTAGGATTGATTATGGTTTAAGATCTCTGAATTGGAAAGATCCTTATGACACTCGTCTGTGTACAAACCAGTTAGTACATATTATGTTATGAAAGATTAGGTAGAGTCGGGCGCTGATGAAATCAAGAAAAGTTAGATGAATTCATTATCTAATATAATATCATCTTATAACACATTAGGTCTCGGCTATCTGTAATTTGTTCCTTATAAATTAAGTTTAATTATTAGTGCCGTTTGTTTCCTGGCACCAGTCGAAAAAAGAAATATTATTATTAACTCATAAATGCTGCGCTATAATCAACGATTAAAAAACTTAATGTCAATTTCGATCAGCTGACATTGACATGACAGTGACAGAAAAGATTGAATATTGAAAACAAGTTGCAAGTTTTGTGGGTTGAGGAGAAATTGAATTAAACAATATTAATTAAAAACAATAACTAGGTAAAATGGATTACACAAATAAGGTATCAGTAGGAAAACGACTTCGTGAATTGACTCACTTATATGCCAAGTCATGATATTTTCTAACAATTTAGTAAATGCATTTCAGAACTTCCCGGAACTGAAAAACGATAGACTATTGCGTGCAGCCTTGGGCAAAGAAGTCGATAAAGTACCAGTATGGGTGATGCGGCAAGCTGGTAGATATCTTCCCGAATTTCAAGCCGTACGAGCTAAGCATGATTTCTTCACCGTATGCCGAACGCCGGAACTGGCTTGCGAGGTTACTCTGCAGCCTTTAAGACGATATGAACACCTTGACGCCTCTATTATATTTAGTGATATCCTTGTTATACCACAGGCTTTAGGAATGACAGTAGAAATGCATCCTGGAGTGGTGAGTAGAAAACTTATTTATACAGATTCTTAATTTCTGAAAGCCCCAGGCTAAAGTCCAGTATATACTCACCGTTTTTACTTTTATAGGGTCCTGTATTCCCGAACCCATTACAAGACCCATCAGATATCGATCAACTGCAAGAGGATGGAGCAGTGTCACGCTTGTTGTATGTTGGAAAAGCTATTACGCTAACAAGACACAAAATTGAGGGGAAAGTACCTTTGATTGGATTTACTGGAGCACCTGTGAGTGTTACATGTTAATACACTTTCTATCTTTTTTACCATAATATATTTTGGGTATTTAATTTAATTTAACCCTATTTTTCACATTTGCTAAATTTATAACTCGCCAAAGATACTATATGTTTAGCCTACTTACCCCACTAGGCAAGCCAATCCACCTAGAGAGTTTATCATTGCCATTATATTTTTACAATTTCAGTTCACATTATTAGGTTACATGATTGAGGGTGGAGGAAGTAAAACTATGGCAAAAACAAAAGACTGGTTACAAAATCATTCCAAAGATGTACACAGACTGCTTCAAATGCTGACTCGAGTCATCATAGATTATTTAGTTATGCAGGTAACTTTTTTAAAATTTCCAATGAGAGATGATAATGTGCCTTTTTAAAATCTAAACTACAATTTTTTAATATCAGGTCGAAAGTGGTGCTCAATTGCTACAAGTTTTTGAATCCAGTGCAGATCACCTAACCAGAGAGCAGTTTGCTGATATATCTGCACCATATTTAAAGGATATTAGAAATGAAGTGAAAATTAAACTTGGAGAAAAACAACTGGGGCAAGTCCCTATGGTATGAATTACTTTATGCCATACCAAATTTTAAAGGCAAAGAATGTTGTTTAATTTCCCAATGTACTTATTTTACAGACTATTTTTGCAAAAGGCGCAGGGCATTCTTTAGATGTCCAATCTCAATTGGGATATGAAACTATAGGGCTTGACTGGACCGTTGACCCAGTTGAGGCCAGAAAAATTGTTGGAGATGGCATCACATTACAAGGCAACCTGGATCCGCAAGATTTGTATAAAACTCCCGTAAGAATAATAAGACATGTTTTTTACTTACTTTATTGGATTAATAATAAGTTCTCATTCCCGGAAGTAGGAATTTGGGTTCAATTGTACTAACTCTATGCAATACTCTCTTTTTCTACACTACTAGATTTTATTGGGGTAAATGACTTATGTTTAATGAAAATTGTTTACAGGAGGAAATTAGAAACCTAACCATAAACATGGTACGGAAATTCGGAAAATTGAGATATATAGCCAACTTAGGACATGGAATCACGCCTCAAACGCCACTAGAAAGCATGGCCGCTTTCACTGAATCAGTTCATGAAGCTCTTTGATTGTGCTACAAGTAAAATCTTAAGATAAATCTTGCATAAAATAGAATTGTTGTTGTTGAACTTAAGGGTATATATAATGAGTTATTATTACTTAAGGGTATATATAAAGGTTATTATTTAATATTTTGTTGCTTTTTGGTAATAAAACAACTGCATTTTGTTTTCTCTTTAATTTATGCCTATAAAAACTTACCGTTAACTTAAAATGAGTACATGCAGTTACATTGAATAAGTTGTTTTTGAATTCTGACTTACAGGAGGAAAATCGTCATCCATGACACTAACAGTTTTCTTTATGTACTGAAATGGAAATAAAAGTATGATTAATTAATATCAATATTGGAATAGATTTTTTTTGCATGCAATTCAAAAATTGCTAGTGCCAGCCAGTAAAAATCACATCAACATAAATAATTTCAAAACTCATAATATTTTGTCAAACATGTTAACTCCTAAGAGACTAATAAACCAATTCCATAATAGGTATAGTAGTCTCGATCATGAAACTACAATATGACAAAGCCTCACCTGTGGATTGGCTTGTATCTGCTCATCCATTTCCTGAATGTATTGATGTAACTTTGTACACTCTGCCATTTGTTGTTCTAAAACGCATAGTGTTTCAGGCGACGCGTACTTTTCAGGACTATCTAAAAATACTACCATACCGTCCTTCTGGTTAATCATGGCATATATTTCACCCTCTTCAATCTGTAAATAAAATGAACTTTCACACTTTGTCAGAGTTTATGATAAAACTAGCTGTTATGTGTGGCTTTGCGAGCAGTACAAATTAGCGGCATCTTTTTACGAGTAGTATAAAAAATTCAAATCGAGCAAACAGCTTCTTAATTCATAATTAAGTAGCTATTTAGTAGGAGAAAGGAACCAACCAATACAAAAAAGAATAGGACCACTCCATCTCTTTCCCATGGATGTCGTAAAAGGCGACTAAGGGATAGGTTTATAAACTTGGGATTCTTTTTTAGGCGATGGGCTAGCAACCTGTCACTATTTGAATCTCAATTCTATCATTAAGCCAAATAGCTGAACGTGGCCATTCAGTCTATTCGAGACTGTTGGCTCTGTCTACCCCGCAAGGGATATAGACGTGACCATATGTATGTATGTAGGAACCACAGAAATTTTCTTTAAAACTTAATTCTCATTATCTGATCGATGTAGGCTATCCTGCTAAGTGTATTTGCTTATTACTCACCATATTAAGAATATAACTTTCTGCTTGCGCTGGTCCCGACAACTGCACTCGGGATGCAACGTCGGACAACGAGAGTGTCAAAAACGTCTTTGTGAGGCGCTGAATATTTTTCTTATACATTGAACTTAGTACCTGTAAAATATGGTAATCATCAGATACCAGAGCGAAATTACATATTGATTGCCGTTTGTAATAAAAATATAATTAGAAGGGATCAAGAATAGTCAAGAGTAGAGAGAGAAACGTACATACCATGTACGTTTCTTGAGGCGTTTGTCATTGGCTACATAAACTACCCACTTCCGTTACTTCTATTAAAAATAAATATAATTACCTGGTTCACTAAGCCCATGTTTTTGTCGCGGACAAATGTTTCGCGGTGTTTTATTGCCGCGTGTTGCGAAGTACCAAGTTCATGGTAAGCCACTGATAATGGTTTTAAAAAGCGGCAAACTACTTGGGATACGTACTTGGGCAAAGGTAGAAACTGAAATAGATATTAAAAACATATTTATAAATTATATGACCTGAATTATGCACGTTATTAATGCACACGAAGATATTTTCTCTTTGCCGGCGGATAGAGCTGATATTGGTTCCCTCTATTCGGCATAATTTCAAATCTCCGAAATTTGTTTGGAATAACATACTTAGTAGAATTTTAATAAGATTCAAAGGGACAGTTGAGCTAGATAACTTTATAGTTGATCTAAGTCTCACCCTAACTCTTTTTCTATACTCCACTCTATATATAAAAAATATATATAAAAAAACTTTAAAGAGGTAACAAACATACCTTCATGTTTTTAATAATATTAAAAATTGTGATTCAACATTAGTATAAGCTAGGTTGTTAGCATGTTGCTCCAAAGAAGAATCCTAAGTTTATAAAACAATCTGTTTTCTTATTTACCTTGCCATGTAAAATGAATGAGACCAATATATACTTCTTGTATGCTTCAAGCATGATGTGCGAGACCACCATAGCCGGAACAGTTACAACAACTTCAAAGAAATACAAGGCTCTGTCATAGTTCTTCATGGCTGTATATATCATCCCTCCATAGTAATAGTAAAGAAAGAAATGTTTCGAATCATTGTTACCACCAAGCTGAAATTAATTTAGAAGTAAATACTGAAGAAATTTATACCCAGGGCAGATAGAGCCAACAGTCTTGAAAAGACTGAAAGGCCAAGTTCAGCTATATGGCTTATACTGATGGAATTGAGATTCAAGCAGTGACAGGTTTGACAGGCTAGCCCATCACAGAAAGCAAAATAGAATACCTCTGAACCAATTGCTGTAACATCTGTGTCTAAAAATTCCAAAGCAGGTTTCATACATTTTGAAAGAAGACATAGTTGACACAGGTCAGCATGAATTGATGTAAGTTGAGAGTCAAACAGCTGAATTTTCCTGATGGCCTTCTTGAGTATTTCTATTCCCCTGATCGGCTTTTTCACCTCAACAAGACAGTCAGTTAACAAGTGGCATAGATCAGCATCTGGAATCAATAGAAAAACATATATCTAATCATATTAAACAAATGTCGATTTCTGTGATGGTTATCATTATATCAGCCATATGATGACCACTACTAATCATAGGCCTCCCCCAATGATTTCCACTCATTGGGGGAGGCCTGTGATTAGCAGTGGACTCTGTTGGAGGCATCACCAGCATCCAACAGCCAACCCATCAGACTTTATATATTATTATACATAAAATAGGGCAGCAAAGAGTACTTTATTGTATGTACAAAGTTTGTACTTTTTGTTTGTAACAGATTGTTCTGTTTATGATGCTTCAGGTGATAGCTCATATCAAATTAACCAATGCATAAAAAATAATATTTTACTTACATAAATCAGGTGCAAAACGTACTTGTTCACCATTGCAGTTATTAATAAAATCTTGAATTTGCTGAATCATAGTAGTTTTGTCAACATCGCTAGCCCCCTGAAATTAAACAATCAAACCACTTGCTTGATAAAAATACATATATATTAGACAAATTGACTTTGACTAGTGACAGATAGTCTCATAATCTTTATAGTTTTATATAAATGCCAATAGTCTCTGCCTACCCCTCCGGGAAAGAGGCGTGATTTTATGTATGTATGTATGTATAAATGCCTACATCAAAAATCATTTATTTCTCCATAATCAAACTACCTTTAGTTTGATTATGGAGAAATAAATGATTTTTGAATAAAAATTAAGTAAACAAACCTGGGATGTTGAAAATTTTGCAACAAGGACGGCCAAAACTCCAAGTGAATGCTGCTGGATATCCAGAGTTTCCAATACAGTATTCAAATGTGCACTATTTCGTTGTAATACTTCATCGCATTTGGAAATTATGTCACACAGATCACGGAAGTTACCTGCATCATAAAGACAATATTCATTATCATTTATTAACGTTGCTGTGGAGGCATCAGCCTTAACCGAAATGCCATGAATCGCGATTAATAGTTCCTAAGTATAACTTTATCAATTCTTCTGAATGTACAGTTATGTCAGTGATGGAATACTGCACATTCAGGCAACTGCTTTTAATTCAAGTTCTTAATGCACTTGAATACATGACACCAGATTGTTATCACCTGTCTGTGGCCAACACCGGTAAAGTTTTCAATCAAAACAGTAGGTATAAGCTCAAAATAGATATAATAGCTTTAATTGAGGAACAAATAAAAAAAGTAAACATCTTACCAGAAGCCGACATCGTCCGCACATTATTAACAAATTGTTCCAATGGCGAAGCCATTTCACTTAAATAATGTTTTCTCTTTAATTTTAAAGTGTGATTCTCTCCTACGACCTACAACTATAAAATTGATGTAGAGTTCAAACCTGCAAGAAATTCAATGAAATAAAGAAAATTATGTCGAATTGCAGACGTCCGTGTCCGTCACGTTTCCGTGTTCGGAAGTTCGTCCCGTCCACAGATATTAATGTCTAAGACCCTTATTACACTATTCGTTATTCAGTGACCGATATTGTCTGAGAGTCATAATAGACTGCTCGCTATTCATTGAGTATGATTGATACACTTCCATTGGATTTTGAAACTTGTGGATTATCTTCATGCAAATGCTACGAGTATCCAAAAAGACGTTTATTAATTTGAACTTTATATATATGCGTATACCTTTACCTTTGTACTAAATGATAACGTTAATAATATAATATGTTTTTAGCACTTCCTTTGGTCGCATTTTACGATATCCATGGAAAAAAAATGGAGTGGAGTGTTAAGGTTTTTCTTTTTTTTTTAAAGAATAGGACCACTCCATTTCTCTCCCATGGATGTCGTAAAAGGCGACTAAGGGGTAGGTTTATAAACTTGGGATTCTTGTTTTAGGCGATGAGCTAGCAACCTGTCACTATTTGAATCTCAATTCTAGCTGAAAGCCAAATAGCTGAACTTGGCCTATCAGTCTTTACAAGACTGTTGGCTCTGTCTACCTCGCAAGGGCTATAGACGTGATAATATGTATGTAGTGTTAAGGTAAAGTGTTTGTAGTCCTATTATAAAGTAGGTACCGTATAAAACCACACTGAATGCATGACACAAAATAAACTTTGTCAATGTCAACGGTGTCAAGCAAAAGGATTGGAAATAGGGATGACAATTTTTTCCGAAAGAGATAGATTTCAAAATGGATCCGAATAGATTTTTTTGTGAATATATCGATTCACAAAAAATCGATTTTTTTTCGAGTCGGCATCTATAATGTAAAGGGGAACAATAAAACGAGCGGATAAAAAAAATTGCGACTGATGATGAAATACTGTTATAATAACTTGAGCGGTATGAATTAGAGTGAGCGAAAAATTAACTTAAGTAAAGACAAATACTTATTGATTTTAATGAAAACTACTGATTGTTAAATGCGCGCGAATTTGACGGGGGCTGCGGACCAATAGCGTATTTTAGTTTGTGTTTGTTCATAATTTTATCCTATTGCTTTGTTTTTTCGGAATACATTGTTCCATTTAATAACCTACTGATTTAAGTACCCCTCCGGGAAAGAGGCGTGATGTAATGTATGTATGATTTAAGTACCAATGTTTCTTATTATAAATAAGATTCCTTTTTTTTAGTTGTCTGAAGCGACTTATTTTAGTTTGTTTTTTTGTTGATTTGATTTATGTAAATGCATATCGCTTAATTTTTTAAACCCATTGTTTCATTTAATAACCTACCCTCCAAATTTAATAATTAAATTTCTTGGTTAATAGAACAATGTTTCTTAAAGAACGAAGTTCACTTAGTTACATCATAAGAAATTTATGGAAAAAATGTGAGCTCAAAATGTTTTGCTCAGTACCTATAGTATTTTTATCAAAGTGGTTTTTGTAATAGAAACATTTCATTTAAGATAAAATGCCGCTCAGTATAAAATATTTGCCAAATATTGAAAAAATACAGGATGTCACGTTGGCACTCAAATAAATATTAGATCTGTAGCTGCTAGTTAGTTATTTGAAGTAACTTAATGTTTGTAAGTCGCTATTCTGTTAATTTCTCGTCACTCGCAGTCAGTCGCTCACTTAATAATACTGTAAGGTAAATTAAGTATTTTTGACACTTAAACCTTTAATTTATAGTCGCTCGATTAAATACTACCCTAATGTCAATATAAATCCATTATATGTAAAACATGATACATAACATAATGACAAAGTTCTCTTTTTAATTCAAGGAATTCGATAATAACAATCATTTTATTAGGTACTGTACCTATCATAATTTGACTAGTAGGTAAGGTGTGAAAGAAGATATTTATTTTCGAAATGTATTAATGACACGATAAAGTTAAAACTCCCGATAATTCATATTCAAACTTCAAAAAAACCTAATGTTTCAAAGAAGATATTTATTTTCAAAATGTATTTATGACACGATAAAGTTAAAACTCCCGATAATTTATAATTCAAACTTCAAAAAAAATCTAATGTCGATTTTCATGGATGAGACATCGATTCCTTGTAATCCAAATAGTTAAAAAAAATTGATTCTTTGGTGTTGAAAATCGATTGTTTGATATATCAATTTCAGATTGCCATCCCTAATTGGATAAAATATAACTAAAGGAAAGGAAGGAATTAATTAAAATTCCAAAGAGGATACATTCAAACAAGCAGATCGAATAATTATGTACCAATACCAACCCTGTGCATACACGTTAGGTATCTCATTGTTTATAATGACCATCATCCCATTCCAGTAGCTATCCCTGAAATAAAAACTTACAGTGAGTAGGTACCTATTGGAATCTACCACGTTCAAATCTTATCGAGGTGCTGACTTGGAAGAGAAACTCTCTCGAAACTCGATAAAAAGGAAAACTTACACGTTGTGTCTGTGTAGAGAAGATGCCAAATTAAAATAAGGAAATTATCAATGTCGAATAATTGTGTTCGAGAATTAATTTGTAATTGTTTGACCCAGCAGATAAGCGAGTTGGAATTGTTAAAATCAATGTATCCTAACAATGATGAAATTGTATTAACAGACAGCAATATGCTGACTGACATCAACAATTTCTTAGATAATAAAACTGAATATATTCCTAGTCATTTGGATTTTACAATTCATCTTCTTATGAATGATATGAAACTGGAATGTTGCATCAATTTGCCAACTTATTACCCAGAGGAGGAACCTGATATCTTTATAAGATGTAATCAATTGAATAGACAACAAGAAACACATTTAAATAAAGAATTAATAAAATATATTAAAGATAATCATTCTGGAGATGTCTGTATTTATACTGCAATATCGTGGTTACAGGAAAATATTGAAGCATTTGCTTATAAATCAGACAATGAAGTGAAACCAGTAGTTTCCAAGACCACTGGGGAAGGCAAATTTGTTCGCTTGTGGATATATTCTCATCATATATACAATAAAAAAAAAAGAGATGAAATAATAAAAACATCCAAGGAATTGAACTTAACTGGTTTTTGTCTTCCAGGAAAACCTGGTATTGTGTGTATTGAAGGACCTGATTTTAATTGTCAGGAATGGTGGAAAAATATTAAATCAATGAGCTGGAAAAAAATTATGATAAGAAAAACTGAAACTTTCCAATCAGTTCAAGAAAAAAATGAAAGAAAATTTCATAATTTTGAAGAAATTATATTTAGAAATGCATCTAATAAATATAGCAAACATGCAGATATGAGTGGATTTTCTAAATACATGGAAGAGTTTGGTCTATCACAAGCATTTAATGAAGTTTTTAGACTAGGACCTGATTGACGATGTACATCTACACATAAAATTGTAAATGAAGATGAAAGATTAGGTATTTAGGTAACAACAGAGTAGACAGAGCCAATAGTTAAAGTCATTAACTTAAAGAGCACTAGCTGGCATACAATTTATTTAAATCACTATTAGACCACCAGTAAAGCTAGAAAAAGGTGTATATATAAAAATATATATGTATATATATTATATACATAATATAAAATTAAGTAAACCATACAAATCTTCCCTGTGCCCTTGGATGAAACCTGTATATATGTGACTAAAATAATAAAAAAATATTACATACACATTAGTGATCACTTAAGTACCTAAATATATCAATAATATCATCATCCCAATATGAGTAGGGTTAGGTAAAACTGGACTGGACAATAGTCTCTCAGATCGAGTCATGTTACGCGCAAGCGAATCATTATACATATCAAAAAAGCTTCGAAAATAATTACCTACCTATTTCCAGAATGAAGGGTGTTTGGCCTCTTTAGTTACTCATATGTAATGATAAACTCGCGGATCTGTCCGGTCTGGTCATTGGATATGACGTCCTGCAACCATATTATGATGAAACACTGAAACACCTATCAATATCATGGAGAAATGCAAATGTGACTTATAACATTGTTAATGCCTTAGCTTTCAATACACTTGTGTCATGGCTCTAGCTTTTATTGCCGTATCTACTGTATCAATATTCTTAGAAATCAGTACAAAAGTGCATCTATATAAAAAAAAATGTACAGTAGGTGTAAACTGGTGGATGTTCAATTATTAAGGTTAAATATTTCCTACATCGATGACAAATAAATCTATCCTACTACTATTATAAAGGCGAAAGTTTGTATGGATGTTTGTTACTCTTTCACGCAAAAACTACTGAACCGATTACCATGAAATTTGGTATGTAGGTAGCTGAAGACCCAGAATAACACATAGGCTACTTTTTATCCCAGAGTTCCCGCGGGATTGATACGGTTTCCATGCGGACGTAGTCGCGGGCGGCCTCTAGTCAATCATATTTAGTGGGTTATTTGCTGTTAATATATGTATGAAATTACCTATGTTTAAATTGTTAAGAACTAAATGTCATTCATATGCACAATGCTCATATTTTACATACATACATACATATAATCACGTCTATATCCCTTGCGGGGTAGACAGAGCCAACAATCTAGAAAACACTGATAGGCCATGTTCAGCTGTTTGCAATAATAATAGAATTGAGATTCAAATAGTGATATATAAGCCTATCCCTTAGACGCCTTTCACGACATCCGTGGAAAAGAGCTGGAGTGGTCCTATTATGTTAAGTGCCGGGAACCACACGGCACTCATATTTTATTGGATGGAAATTGTCATTAAAAAAATGAGGGCTGTTAGTGTCAACAAACCAAGTTTAGTGCCACTTCCAAAGCGTCAGTGCAGAAGAAGCGGTAACAAACTGCACTGCAGCATTTTCGTCAATAGCGTTAAGTTTACAATTATCCAAACTTAGAATTTCAACAGGTATGTGGAAGAGAGAATACATTGTTATGATTAAGTCCAATTTACTTTATAAATAACGTTACCAATTAGCGTTCTAAATATCGTTACCCATATGTTAAATGAAAATCTGTTCTGTTTTATTAAATAAGGTACCTAAAGTTTGTCCCAACGCAACTGTACGATACGCGACGCGATTAGAAATTTTAACGGCAAATCCGTCATTTAATCAATCAGTGACGTTATAATCATTTACCGGTAAATCTAAAAACATTTACGTTAAACAATCTTTACGATACCTCTTACTGATAATTTTACTGCGAACGTTATGTGAGTATAACGGTAATTGAAACGAAAAATACGTACCCAGCATAAAGGTACTTAATTAATAACGGTAACCCTGTTTGACAGTAATAACGATACCAATTGTTTTTACGGTAATAGACAATTATGCATGATGACAATCTTTTTTTGTTTTGGTATTAATTTATTTTCGCAACAACTAAAAAATTGGTCAAATAATGGCATCAATTAACAACAATCTATCTGTGATATACGAAGTACTTTACACATTATGTGGACGAGTTCAAAACGCCCTTTACAAAACGCTATTCAAGTGTGACGTCATATACCTGAGTTTCTTGTTCGCCACAAACTAAATAGAGATTGTTTTCGTTCGCGTCATGAACTTTATTTGTATGGCAGCTATTGCATTTATGGCGATGAGGTATTTATAAAGTTTTTCCATATTTTTGTTTAGGTATTCACTCCTTGCAGTTATTTTTAAATAATTTTGAATTAATTTATAATAAAAATATAATTAATCCACTTTATGAAAATCAAGATAGATAACATAATAACTCATCTATTACCAATAAAACCAGTTTTTTTAGTTTAGGAATTCATCAGTCATATTTAAGGGAGGTGAAGGAAACTAATCATACAGCCATCTCACCGTAATAATATGCATGCATACATTCAACTAATCTATACATTTAATAAAACAGTAAAAATATTTCGTCTGTACATTTAGTATTTGTGACTGAAATGGATAGAGGGACACTTAGAATTAATTTTTTGTCCGTCTGTATGTATGATCACGCTTGAGGCTTACCACGACGTCTTATAGCAGGACCTAAATTGAACTGCACTGCTTTTTCGTACCATGACATCAATTATAAGCAGACCTGCGGCAGGTCTGCTCAGTAAACCGTTCACCATTTTTTTTGTATAGAGTTTTCCTACCACAACGGCCACTTTTGACAGCAGGAATTGTTTCTTGCTCGTCGCAAATGTCAAATAAAGCGATTCTTAAAAAGTTACTATTAGGTAGCTTCTTTGGACATTTTGGCGTTGTTTTGTAAGATATTCACCAAATGTTCCGTGTTTGTTTCCTAAGGATTTGTACATTCAAAGCTATTGTTTAATAAGAATTTGATTAAATTCATTTAAACCCACCTATGAATTGTTCAAAAAAGTTAAATCTACAAAAGAATAAGTTGTGTAAACATTAATAACACCCTTAACATTATTGCAAAGATGTGTGACGAGTATGAACTGTTTGAGTTTTTGGAAAGTGATTTCAACGAATCCAGAATGGCAAATAAAAAGAAACGTTTCAGGAACAGAAAATAAGGATCCTTTTGACTTAGATGAAAATGCTTTCATCAAGGAGTACAGGTATGTAAATGTTCACATATCAACCGCCTTATGCTCTATTATATAGAAAGATCGATCTCTCTCTTCTCAACAACATGATAACATAATTACTCGTATCTTACTTGTCTAGGATAACTGCAGACTTGGTGCACAAACTTTATTTATTTAATTATTTATTTATGTACACAAAATTACATACAGGAGCATTTATTACAATAATTCTAGTACAAAGGTGCTACTTATTTCAAAAGAAATCTCTTCCAGTAGACCCATGAGAGGAAAGATGAATTTTAGAGCGGTATGGCGTGTGCATAAATAACGTTTAACATATTTAACTAAACATACATGCTAGTACTTTCATAATTAAACATGGAATAATTAAATAAATGACAGTAATAAACTACATAAACATACCAATATATATATATATATATAATATATATAAGTCTATTTGGAGAGATAATAGTCTTTAATTCGTCGTTTGAATGAAGAGAGAGTTTGGGAACTTTGTGAAGAGCTGGAGCCAATAATGGCAAAAAGCTCTAAAAGAGCAACTGATTTAAGCATAGAAACAAAGGTCAATCAAGTTCCATAAAGTACAATAGGAGGATTACTATTAAAAGTTGTTTCCTAATAAGTTATATTTTTCAGGTGTTAACATCATTGTATTTCTATGGACATGGAGACTATCAAAAACCTGTTGGTCGATCACATTTTGTCACTCAGCAGACAGTTTCTACTGTACTTGCAGAAGTTACAACAGCCCTTAATTACATCAGTTTCAGGAACAAATATATAAAATTCCCACAGACTTATAAAAGTCGTCAGTTAAAAAGATTAAGGCACACTTATATTTACTTAGCTAATTTTATTTATATTATATCAATAATTAAGTTTGATAACAATATGCCTTTTTTGCCTGCAGATTTTTCAATAAATTCGGTATCCCTGGTGTGATTGGATGTATAGATTGTACCCATGTTCGCACAGTAAGGCCTAATGAGCATGAAGATAGATATTTCTGTAGAAAGAAATTCCATTCTCTAAATGTTCAGTTGGTAAATAAACTTTTATTTAATAGTTTTATAGTATAATATATAACACATACAAACATGATCACATCTATGTCCCTTGCGGGGTATTCAGAGCCAACAGTCCCAAAAATACTGATAGGCCGAGATTAATGGTAGAATTGAGATAATGGTAGGTTGCTAGTCTGTCACCTTAAAAAAGAATCCCAAATTTATAAGCCTGTCCCTTATTATAGTTTCTGAGTCAGAAATTTAAACACCATGGGTTGAAAAGTGCAGAGGCCAGGCGATAATAGACTTCATGTTTATGAGTTGGCTAAAACTATTCTCCCATCAATGATTTTCTAATATACTTACATTTTTTTTTTCCATTGAGCCACTTTAGTAATTTGTAATTTTTCTTATTATTTTTTTTCAGATTTGTGATGCGGATCAACAAATCCTAAGTGTTGATGCGAGTCATCCAGGGTCACTTCATGACTCATTTATATGGAGCCACCATCCTGTATGTTACCATTTAGAAAATTTAGGGTCTGAAGCAACATGGCTTTTAGGTAAGAAAACCTTTTATGGTGAACTTATTATAGCAAATAATATGAACAATATTGTTTGAAAGATATATTTTTAACACACTTTCAATTAAAACTAGACCAATTAAAAACTTGAAATAAAATTTTAAAAGTCAAAAATATTTGTATACAATTTTAAAATAATAAAGTATCATTTTTATATAAAATATGAATGTTCAAATAAAATAAAAAAATAACAGAGTAATATGTTTATTTCCAGGTAACTTGGGTACTCACAATGAAGAACGATGATGACACCTATTTTGGATGCAGAACCAGACACACCGGAAGCATATTATACACAAAAGCATGTAAAGGCTAGGAATGTTATAGAAAGAACTATAGGTCTTCTCAAAGCACGTTTCCGGTGTCTCTTGTGCCACAGGGTGTTGCATTATCAACCACAGGTTGCTGGCTTCATTACAAATGCTTGTGTAATATTGCACAATATTTGTAATGAAAACAACTTGCCTGAAGTAAGGTTGACAGAAGAAGAGCAAGCAAGGGAAGTTGCACAACAACCACCAGTGGAAGCTCTTCATGAACCAGCTGAGCAACACAACATTGAGCTTCAACGTGGTATATCTACACGGCGGGATCTTGTGGCACGTCTCTGGGCTCTTTGCCGTACCTGAAAATAAAAAAATAGAATTTTATTATTAAGCAGATTTTTATTCAATAATATTTCATTTTTAAAAGTTATAAGTAGCTATGCAGGTAGATTATGAACAAAAATCTTTTTCATTTAATATTCATCAAAGTAATATAGTTTTTTTTATTGTTATTAAATTCAATTAAATACCAATATTTTATTATGTAAAAGCATAAAAGTACATATTCAATCTCTCTTTTTTCTTTTTTAAAAGTAGTTCTAGTTTTAATTTTGCTCATTCCAAAATGACATATTTTAAAATAAATTAATAATTATAATAAAAATTAAAACATTTTTTTATTTTAAATATATACAAAACATTCTGTAATTTGCAGAAAAGTGAATATCTCAAATAAAATTTCAAGTTATTAATGGATTAGCTATACTAATATTATTAAGAGAAATGACATTTTGAAATGGTTTACTGGACCAATTTTGATGAATTTGGCACATTGAATAAATTAATTATTGCTCACCTTCTTCTAATTATAGCCACTAATTCACGGAAGAGACAAATAGCTTCTTGAAGTATTAAACTACTTGCAGCTTCAGTAGCAGCCCTCTGTCGTGCAGCTTCAACTATTTGCACCCTTGCTTCTGCGGCTGTTAAATGAGCACGTCGGCGCCGTCGCCTAGGTTGTGGCGGGGCTTCAGCCTGTACCACTAGGTACTTCGACGCCGACAGCCTCATCAGAGACAGCTGCTGCGTAGCTTTGTGAAGGATCTGATGATGCAGTAGTAATTTCTACAGCTGCAGGTAGAGAATCTGCCTCGATAGAACTAACAGTTTGAGATACCTGAAATTAACAATTGAAATATTCATTCATACAATCACATTCTTATACCTTAGGAGTAGACAGAGCTTACAGTCTCAAAAAGACTTAAAGCATTGAATTATTCATTTATATAATCACATTCTTTGACCTTAGGGAGTAGACAGAGCCAACACAGTCTCAAAAGGGCTATGCCATGCTCAGCTGTATGGCTTTATAATGTAATCAAATTGTTAAATATATTATACAAAATACAATCAGTATGGTCATCACTAGGCTACTATGATTTAGTCTATTCACTTATTTTTATGTACTAAGCGCCTATGACAACACATTTTGAGATCATGATGCTTTAGTCAATAAATATTAATGTTTTATCTTAGTCTAGTAAAAATGAAATTGAATACATACACTAGAAGGAAGTTCTAACCATTCTTCTGCAATGGATTCGACTTCAATACCTCGAATGCCAGAGGGGCTAGCTTCAGGTCTCATATCATCCTAAAAATAAATGGTTTCATTAATACATATATAACATTTTTGTATTATTTTATAATTTGTAGGCTTTAATGTATTTAAGGGATCTTACCTGCAATGGGTTCACCTGCACCGCTGGTAGACCCATGCCATAATCCTCACCGAGGATACTTAAAAATTTTATATCTATTTCTGTTAGCTCTTCCCCACTTGGCGGGCCCCCTCCTGTCCTGCTGCTGCTCTCTCGAATTGTTCTATTTTTACGTTTTATTTTGCCCTTCAGGTCCACCCAGTACTAAAACTAATGAGACTGCGTCTGGTTTGTTGTTGATTTGCACTAAAATTAAAAAAATACTTTGGTGAAGGCAGTTTGTTAAAAATATCCCATATTATGTATTTATGCCTTATTATAAGAAAACACTTTCTACTTACGACATAATATAGTTTTCTTGTAAAATAAATAATAGCCTCAAAAGTTAAGAATATTAAAAATCACTGCGATCCGGCAAACTTCTAAAACTGTTGTGAGGTAAGGCGCGTCGACTTAAAAAGCCGTGACAAGTAAAAAAAGGGATATTTCAAGTGGTTGCAGAACGGCTCTACATATTAAAAACATTATTTATGACTTAAGGACGAATTTAAAGTTATCGAAAACTTTCAAGTATCACTCAAGTATTCTAGCAGGTACCTAACCTACCTACTTCAAATTTATGTGACAGGCCGATTCGTTCGGACGGTCGTTCGAAACCATTCTAAACTAACATTTATTGATAACAATAACGCTATTGAATTTATACAAATAAAAGTATTTTATAGCGTGCAACAGTGCATTGTAATTCAGCAAAATTTAGGGTAACTTCATATTTAATTAAATTTATAAGTATTTGTTATCTTTAATTATATTATTATTGTATTATTATGGTATTATTATTTTTATAAGAGGTTTGAACGTTTCTTTATTGACATCTCCACATTGAGCCATAGACAAAATAACCGTTCATCATTCAGCTTAAACCGTTCACCTTATAAGACGTCATGGTACGAGTTTTGAGCAGGCCTGCTAATAAACTGCCTTAATATTTGAACGGTTCTATAAAACGTTGTGGTAAGCCTCCTTATCTCCGAAAGTACTGAACCGATTTACTTAAAACCAATTGCTTTGTTTTAACTCAGAAAAACATTTAAAGTCTGTTTCATCAAAATCGGTTCTCTTAAAAAAAGTTACCGACATTTGAATGAACTCAAGGCATGAGGTTGCCTGCAAATAAGTTTACGCGGAATAATTCGAAATTTACGCGGACGAAGTCGCGGGTAACAGCTAGTTGTAAAATAATTTCTGGTTTATACCAAAACAAAAAAAAACATCGAATGACGATTTTTAAGGGTGAAACACCGATTTAAAATTAAATGTCAATCTCTTGGCATTGAAAAATCGATCTCAGATCGCTATCGCCTTTGATAATTTTCAAATATGTTGTTGTATGATAGTATCTCTATTTAGTTTGTGGTTGTATGTTTAAATAATTTACCGGGCAAGGGTTTATTGAATGATTGGTAAAAAATATTATTTCAATGTCACTTAAGCTTCTCAAATTTATTTTATGAATAAAAAGAAATTTATTTCAGGTCTTTCATCTGAAGATACTCCGAACTCGTTGTGGATAACATAAATATAGCAGGCATTGACCAGTTGATACACCAACATCAAATTGAGATTCTGAGAATTTGAAGGCCTTAAAAATATTTGAAAATGTATCACTGTGGGATGAGACAAGTAAGAGAGAGCCACTTTGCTAACCAAGTCGATTTAATGGTCTGGAGCAACCGGCTGGATTTGTTGGCATTAAGCAATTTAAAAGGTACAAAAGCATTAATTGAATTCTCCTTCTAAAGCAGTTTTAAGTTTGTACCAGAGAAATATGTAGTTCATTTACATACATGATTGCAGGTGAAGTTCAGGTTCACAGATTACAGTGGCAAAAAGTATGGAATCTAGCGCCACCAAAAGAAAATGTTACTGTTCGTGCCATGGCGTGGAGGCCAGATGGAAAAGTGAGTAAAGTCAATTGTATAATCCTTAAAACAGTAAGATAAAACTTTGACAAAAATTTGTTATTTCTAACCATAATTGTTTTTTATTTAGTAGTTATTAATTAACTATAACCCTTAACCTTAGTTCCTTTAACTGACACTAAGACCAGTATACAGGCAATGTGGTAAGTAGAAAGTGCTTACCCCTTCGGTAAAAGGCCTAATTTTAGTAATGTAAATATACTTAACTAGAGAGGGCTTGTCGTTCCTACTACATAAAATGAAAAATCCAGTAGTTCCTGTGGGTATTCTTAAAATCCTTTCCTACCAGATGTCTCCTTGCTTGTTGTCCTATTAAGAATCTACATTCTTGCCATATTTCATCTTTATTGGCCCATTAGTTTTTGAATACAAATACTTTCTTTTGTTTCAGGTACTGGCGATTGGTTACAGTTCTGGAAATGTGTTTATAGTTGACATTGAGGACAAGGAAATCATGGACAAGTATGCATTAGAGCATGAAAGCATTCAAGAATTTGATGACACAAAACACTATGGAATATCATGCATTACATGGGCCGCACATGCTACTAATTTGGACAGCACACCATATAATATTTATGTATGTTGATACAATAATGTTTTATTGCAGGAATGGTTATGATTATCCTATTGTATAGGATAGCCAAAAGGAGTATTTATGTTTTTATGTGTGGTATCCAAATAACAGAAAAATATAAAAAAATATTTATGTTGGAGTTCAAATTCTAAATCTGGCATATGTTTTATCTTGATGTGGGGACTAAAAACTTTAAAGAGGTCAGACTGAAGGATGTGAAAAAAAATACCACTAACATAGATTTGTGAACATCAGTATGCATGCAAGCAGCCAAGAATAATTATGCTGCTAGGAACAATAAATATTAATATCTAACGACTCATCCGGGTAGCATTTACATATATTAACCTTCCTCTTTAACCACTCTGTCTGTCTACAGAGGGACAGATGCGGGAAGCGACTTTGCTTTATACTATGTAGTGTCTAAATAAATATTGCAGCCATACAACATTGTGAGTGTGAGCTATTGTTATGATGATGATATATTTCATTATAAAAATGTAAAAGTGGCATATATTTTTAAATTTTCAGGAGGATTCATCATTGTTTCTGCAGCAGTTACCAACCTCAAGCAGTGCTTACAAAAACCAAACATCTGATGATGGTGCCCACTGTTTAAAGGAAGAAACACAGACACCCAGTCATCTTAATATGTTAATTGTTGGCTATGGCACTGGTTATGTTTATATGAGTATCTTTGGTAGATATCCGTATGGGACTCTCCATCTCACGCAAGTTACAAAGGATGAATGTGGCGAGTACAAGGTTTTAGACGTCATTCTCTCTGATGATTTTAGTGTTTTGCAAGTCCTTTATTTAGATAGACTTACAAACATCGTCTATGCCGCTCTGGTTAATACAAGTGTCTTGACAGCTTATTCAGAAGAAATTTTCAAAGTTGCAAAGCAACATGGGAAAGTAATACACTTGATGTCATATTTAGATCAGACTATGATATCAATAACAGAAGCTTGGGAACACATATTGTTGGAAATGGACACGAAGATGGCTTATTATGCAGCATCAGTGCCTGAAGGAGGAGTGTCAGCAGATCTGTTGGAGTTGCTTATGCTTGGTTTGTTTTATTACATTAGTTTATGTATAAAAGTAGCAAGTAAAAATCTGAAGTACATGTCAAAGATACTTCTGATTTTCATTTCCTACTTGGTTCCCCGCACCAAGAGAATGGGACCACTGCATGACTTTCCCAAGGATTTTGTAAAAGGCAACTAAGGGATAGGCTTATTCTTTTAGGTAATGGGCTGCCAAACTGTCACTACTTTAATCTCAATTCTTTGAGCCAAACAGCTGAATGTAGTCTATCAGTATCTTCAAGACTGTTGTCTCTGTCTACCCCGCAAGGAACTTAGACGTGACTATATGTATATATTTACTTTTTACTTTCTCTACTCATTTCATTTATCCTGTACAACAATGATGGTTCTTGTTGACACATCAACTTGCCTGAATATGCAGTCTACCATGTTTAACCTTCAGTCGCATTGTTTTGTAAGCAAACTAAAGTGAATAATTCAGAAAAAAGACATTTGTATTCATAATAGGATTGGAGCACGCTTATTTAAGTTAAATGGCCTTTTGATAAAACTTAACTGCACCTTACCCACACAACCACTGATAGACAGATGTCAATCACATGGTTGAGTAGATGTCGATTAACCTATTTATATTTTTTATCTGATGAACTTGTAGAAGAATAAAGTTGTATGGAAATGGTAGGTTGTAGATTTAGTTTTTTTTTAACAATGTATTAAATAATTGATAAAATCCTAACACATGAAATAAAATTCAATAAAACTTTGATTATTGCAGGAGTACCATCTGATGAATTAGAACTATTTTTACTTAGAGAACTAACTGCCAAAGTTTTGAAGAAATCTGGAAATTCAGTAGAATTAAGTTATTCAACTATTCAAAAATTGGTTTTGAAACAGTTGAATGTTGTTGGGCAAAGTTTGACATATTATCTCTCGGAATTAAGAGGTCTTACTAGGATACCAGACAGATATAAAGTAAGTAACATTTATTAAGTGCATTATTAATATAAAAATCTAAGTACAATTCTCTTCATACATATGCGCATACTTATTATTAATATTCATACTTCATAATTACAGAGGCAACATTATCACAAAGACTGAAAGGCCACATTCAGGTTTATGGCTTAAAGCTGAACTTGAGATTCAAATAGTAACAGGTTCCTAGTATATTGCCTTAAAATAATCCCTCGTTTACTAGCCTATTCCTAAGACAACTTCTACGACTTCCATGGGAGAGAGATGAGTGGTTCTATTCTAAAGTGCCGGGCGCCACACCCATGATTGAAAATTCTCTTCCTGTAAACGTATATCTTTCTGGCGAAATGCAGTGATAGTTACTAGCGACCTGTCACTTTTTAAATCTGAATTCCATTATTTGAGCTATACAGTTGAACGTGACGTTTCAGTTTTTTCAAGGTTGATGGGTATGTCTACCCCGTAAGTGATAAAGATATATACGTGAGCTGCATTCTTATTCAACCATAATAGCTGTTTTTGTAGAAAGCATAAACTGGCTGAACCATGGGTCCAAAGTTAATGTTATAAGATGCTAACACGTCGAAATTTCGTTCAGTGCCTAACTTTGATTTAAAGATACGATTTCTTTACTTTATAAAGATTTTTACTTTAAGAAACCTAGATGCAAATTTTTCATAATGTGTTTTCTGTTGTTGTTGACACAAGAATTCCGCGTAAGTACCTATCACGACGTACTTGGCATTTATCCAAATAACTTTCGTGTTCTTGGAAATTACATACAGAATAGAATACCCTGTATTGTACATATATACGTACGTACATATTTTGATTGCCAATATTAACCTTGCTATAAAAGTGACTGATAACAAAATTTTGGAACATTTTTGTGTGAAATATGTGCAACCTTTTCAAAATATAAAACGGATAAAAAACGACGCTAAGAAGTTTGACGTGTTTATCTAGGGCATCGTAGTCTCCTGAACGGCTAAACCGATTTCAATTGTTTGTAAAGATAATTATTCGGGAGTGTAAAACTCTTTGATGGAAATCAGTCCAAGATGGCCGCCCAACCCAATGTCGAATTATATTTCAAGTATTTTACTATGTACTCAAATCCTATTATTTGATAATAGGATTTGAGTACATAGTAAAATACTATTAATTATGGCAAAGTTGGAAAAGGTTGTTTTAAATATCTTCTTTCTGCATTTTAGTTTAATAATTATTCAAATAAGTCAGTTTTAGGCAGAAAATTAAAAACAATGTGAAGAAAATGGTTCCCATGATTTTAAAATAATTTATATTTTTTAGGTCTTAGGACTTGAAGAGCCTGCAGTTACCAATGCTATACGAGCTTGTTGTGCATTTTTGAATAAATGTCTGGAGTTGCAACAAGTTATTGATGTTTCCATGAGAAATTACAAGGCATTTTTCAGATGGCTGTATGTTATGATAATCAGATTGCTGAACGAACCTACACCCAGTGAAATAGTCAAGATGACCCAACAAGAATTAACACACATTGCGGAATTTTTATATAATTTCGATAATGTTCAAGTAGAGAGTACAGAAAATGTGTCGGAAAAACCAGTAAAATTCAATTTAGAAAGGCTTGGTCAATACTTACAAGATCAAGATTTGACTATACTCCCTGATGACGAAGACAATCCTTGGCACAAGTTCCTGAAGGACAACTCATGTTTGATCAAAGATAATGATACAATATTTTCTATGGAAGAATTCAGAAAGTTTTCACTAGTTCAGCAACAGAAATATCTAAAAAATGCAATTGATAAAGTATTTGATGTTTCAGATAAAACAGATATTGTGAAACATTTTTCTGTTTTGTACAACATTAAATGTTATGAAGGTCTGACAGGGTTAAATTCAGATACTCATTTGCGATTCTCACAATTATATGATGCAAGTCAACAAAGGTTCATGGTAGCATTAGTAAATATAGGGGCAGATAAAATATGCTTTATGTCAACTAGTGTTAAGAATAAAACTTGCAGTGCAACTGCTTCTAAATTTTGCATTGGTTCCATTCTTATTGGAGATAAAGATTTGCCAGATGACACTCTTCTCAAAGTCATGGACTTACAGTATTATTCTTCTGAATTTTTGTCTGTGATTGTGCAACATACATCAAATGAAGAAAACACTGTATTTATTCAAGTTCCGTTGAATATTATTCTGGAACATTCTACTGAATTTAATATTAAGTCCAAATCATGTGTGTTTGGTGAAAAAATATCAAATAAGGATATTGCATCTTTCCTAGACCAAGGCGTTTACAAAGTAATTGATAAGCTGGATGGATGTCGCATAGCCGTGTCAGGATGTAGAAAAGTTTCTGTGGTTTTGTCAAAAAGCTGCAGGAAATTGAAGGTATTTGAGATGGAAATAGATGGTGAAGATGAGGAAGACGAAACTCTTGATATCACCCCACAGTCACATGTTACAAACAGAAGCAACGCTAGCCACGGGACTCCTGATCAGTCTACTGATATTACATTTTGATTTTAATGTAAAAAAAAATAAAATAAAAAAATTACCATATTCTTATCATTTTAAACTCAATTTTTTAACAAGAAATGCTATGTACAATTTCTCTTATAACTCTAAAAATAGTCACGAATTCTACAACAGTCATTATAAATATCAAAAGCTAATAATTATCTTTTGTTCTATCTTCTAATAGTAATAGAATATATATACTACATTTTTAGCTTTCTAGATTAAACTTCCTTGAGGTGTCTTTATTTGAATATTTTCAAACACAGAGTTGAAATCTGTATCTAATCCCTGGTTATCTATTCCATAAAGAAGATGGTCTGATGATGGAATTCTGCTGGGCCCTGCCACTGGTTGTGCAATGGTAGTTGTAGTACGGTTGTAAATTTCTTCACCATCACCATCC
Source organism: Amyelois transitella (assembly GCF_032362555.1). Taxonomy (NCBI): domain Eukaryota; kingdom Metazoa; phylum Arthropoda; class Insecta; order Lepidoptera; family Pyralidae; genus Amyelois; species Amyelois transitella. Next base: position 5,863,910 of record NC_083509.1, read on the forward strand.
TCTTCATCATCATCTACTGAAATAGAAATTTTTAATAAATCAATATAAGACAATCTCATTAATCTCATCTCTCAACAAGTAGAGATTGTTGTCTATAGTCATAAGTTCCACCTATATTCTATGTATATATACAGTTATATACATTAGTTAGTCCTACAGATAAACTGGAAGACAATGCATACCTAGCAATTTTATGGATTTGGTTTTAAAATTTCAGGATTAATGTATACCTGTGCAATTATTTATCAGTGCAGAATTATCATATGAGCGAGGTTAAACATTTTTTCACCCTGTAAATTCTAAGTTAAATAATCTAATAGTTTAGAAAAATCCAATTTTTATTGCCATACAAGTGATAATTAAAAGTAAAATGAAAAAATTGAATACACTACCAGGCACAATTGCTCTGCCATCATATTTGCTCCGCTCTTTTCTTAAACGGAAGAATATAACGGCACATGCAATGATTATTATGATTGAGAGAACTATGGCCACCAGCTTAACAGAGTCCATTGCAGTGAATCCAGAACCATTGACCAACATTTCAACTTGTCCAATTGTGACTCCATCATTTTTTATATTTTTGGAGAAACATTGGTAAAAACCAGCTTCAGCAGGTGTGACTGCCTGAAAGTAGACATAATGATATTAAAATTACTGTAACTATCTAAATGAACCCATTGTGCATCACAATATCAACAAACATTAGTCTATCTATTCCCAAAATATCTCTACAAGGTTAACTTTGTTTCATTCTATCAAATATAAATAAGGTCTTTATTATAAAAAATGTAACCAGACTTACATGAATTTTCAAGTTCCCAGATAGCACTTCATATTTATATTTATTTCTATCATATTCATAGTCATTGCTGGGCCCTATCACTTTTTTATCACCTAAGACCCAGAACATGAAATTGTGGTTGTAATCATTGCTAACACATTGCAAGGTTGCTGTATCACCCGCTGACACTTTCATAACTCCAGTATTTTTTACACTGTCTATCAGGGGCAAAAGGGGCATTTTCAGCACCAAATGTGTTATATCATACAGTTTACAGCTCACTGACTGAAGTTTTTGACATGTGCAAACACAGCCGTGTCAATGAACATGTGCCAAGTTTATTATTATCTACAAAACTAAAGTCAGGTGTTTTTTAATATAGTTCATGTCACCCACACAGTCATATTATATTAATACCACTTTTTAGTATCGGCTACTTCCACTGGAATGTTTTATAAGGTGCATAAAAACTTCAACAGATAACACGGGTAGTAACATCCATATAGGTGTCATTACAACATAAATAGGCAGATTTACTTTTGTATATTCCAATTTGATGCAAATAATGATCTGAGCAGCCATTTTCAATCCAATTGCTGCTATATACCAAACATTTTTGTTTATTGTACCTCTAAACCTTTCTATACCATTTCTGCAATGGGATATCATGTGGAACAGCACATATATCAATAGTATACCATCATAAACCCACATAGGTATGAACACGATAAACCAGTTCCAATGAGTTCTGGACTCCAATCTTAAACATAGTAATATAAGGAATACTAAAAAAATAAACCACGTAAACAGAGCCCGATGAAGTATTGCCATGTTGATGCTAGCAATTTAATAGACAGAACTTATTATTAATCGCACAACAAGACCGAATAGAGGCGTTATTTATAAACCATTTAACTGTTTGGTTTGTTATTTGTTTGTGTACGATTTAAAATCATGAAACAATAATTCCAATAATTTTCACGTAAGTGACAATGTCAATTACATATGTCAACTTCACACTGAAGTACCTAGCTAGCGAATTATACCACGGAACCAATTATCAATTGAATGGACTTGTATATGCACATTTAGTTCATATACAAAGTATCTGCCGCTAAAGTCACACGAAAACATTTTATAGATGGTAAGATAAGACATAACCAATTAGAATAGTCCAGTTTCTCGGAAGCACATAATACCATAAACTAGCTTCTGTGAAGTAATCATTGCATAGATAGGTGTTGTGACCGATTCGACTTTAGTCACGTGTGGTGACATCTATACGCCACAAGTCACAAAATAAAAAATAAAATCATTCGACGCTATTAGCTATTACACACGTTCAATCCAGTCTATCCGAGTCGGTCAGATTTAGGTCGGACGAAGTTGGCAGCATGCTGTATGAGCCCTAAGGCTCGGAAGACTTAACGTTGAACATTGGCCACGCCCCCATTATCCGATCCGATCTTGTTTATTTATTTAGGTTTAACAAAAAATTATAATTTAAATGAACTCAAATTAAAACTAAAGCTAAAACAACTAATAAAAAAGAAAGAAAAAAAAAAATGTCTATCAGCTTTTCGACAATTTTTTACCCCAAAAGGTTCAAACATATAATTACTAGCTGTTGCCCGCGACTTCGTCCGCATAAATTTCGAGTTGACCAATTTTGATGAAATAAACTTTAAATGTTTTTCTGAGTAAAAACAAAGCAATTGGTGATAGTTTAAAGTAAATCGGTTCAGTATTTTTGGAGATAAGCGTGATCAAACATACAGACAGTCAGACAAAAAAAATAATTGAGGTTTTCTGCCTCATTTGCAGCAGCACCGGCTTTAGATTTGGTAACCTGAAGATGAGACGGCGCAAGTGTGTCAACACCAGTAGTATCCTACACCAAAGGCCGCCCCAATCTCCAGGGTACCAAAGGCATACCTTCCGGTCTCTTGCCATCATCCTGAGATCATATATAGAGTAACGATATATCCAATATCAATGTCACATTGACAAGTTGAATTGTCATTGTCAAACATGTTTTTATCGTTTTTTTTTGTTGTTACCGGTGAAGAAATTTATAATAATATGTACTTAAAATACCAAATTCATTTACAGTACATAAATTAATTTATCCTGCTTTTAAAATTGACATAGATAAGTTGCAATTATGATATTCCAAATTGCGTTATTAGTAACTACTGTGAAATTCCTGTTTATACCTCTGTAGTAAGTTTAATAAGCTGTCTATTTATTTACAGTATTTTTATGGGTTTATTTTGAAATAATATTTATTTTTCAGCCGATCAACAGATTTCGAGGTCCATAGAAATTGGCTAGCAGTTACTCACAATCTTTCTTTAGAGAAATGGTATTACGAATCGACATCAGAGTGGACTTTAGATTATCCACCCTTGTTTGCATGGCTGGAATACGGTTTGTCCCATATCGCTAAGTGGTTCGATCCACAAATGTTACACATAACAAATTTAAACTATGATTCTGATATGACAGTACTTTTCCAACGATTGTCTGTTATTGTACTGGATTTAATATACATATTAAGTGCAAAAAGGTAACTCACTAGTCAAACATTTATTTAATAAACTGTTAATAAAATTTGGCGTTTATTTGTGCTATTCTAATGCATATAATAATAACCTAAAATATATTCATAATGTGGCCTTTCAGTGTTTTCAAGACTTAGCTTTGTCATATGTATGTATATTCTTACAGCTGTGCAAGTCTAGTAAGCAATGGTAAGCTTCTGGTTTTTATATTGTTGGTGTCTAACCCAGGATTGCTAATGGTGGATCATATACATTTTCAATACAATGGATTCATGTATGGATTTTTGCTGTTTTCTATTTCAAACATGATAAGGGTAAGAAAATATTTTTTATAGAAATAGAAATGCCAGTGCATTTCAACTTTTTTCCGTGTATGTTAATAGAGATCATGACAAGGTCTTCATATGTGTATGATATAATGTATTACAATATTAGCTAATATATATTCAATTCAATTTGATGCCATAAATTATTTATATTCACTCAAAATATAATGGCAAACCCATTCAAAAAATTCAAAATAATTAAAAAAATCCTGCCAGCCTGTTATATACTTTGACTTTGTTTTTAATTTATCTATCTTAAGCCACTTAATATTGAAAAGTTTAGCATCTCTTTTTTTAAGTACCATTTATTTAACTTTTTAAAAAGTACTTTTTAAACTGTTGCCGTTTTAAACTCTTAAATTGCAATTTTTATTTTCAGAGTAAGTACATTCAGGCAGCAATTTGGTTTGCACTTCTATTGAACTTGAAACATATATATTTATATGTGGCGCCAGTATATGTGGTGCACCTGTTAAGAGCTTACTGTTTCACAGTATCCTCCAATGACGGTATTCATACAGCATGGTACTCATTCTCCATCATTAATTTATTCAAAGTGGCAGTAGCAGTAATAACTGTTTTTGCTGTGTCATTTGGACCTTTCATTGACCATTTGCCACAGGTGAGATTTTTTTACTTGTTCATAATGAGATTGGTAAAATACATTTAATCCATATGTGAATGATATTTGTATTTGTTTATCTATACTCTTATTTAGTGTGTCTATAAATGTAACTAATAACGAATGTGGCTGAAGTCAAAAAATGTGCAGGGATTGTGGCAAGTGGAAAGATGTAGTCTTTGCCTACCTCCCTGGGCATGGGATTTTTTGTATGAATGAATTAAATTATACAAAAAGGCTACTTTAAACAATCTACTTCAGTGTATAAACTATTTTTATTTTAGGTATTATCCAGACTGTTTCCATTCAAGAGAGGATTATGTCATGCTTATTGGGCACCAAACTTTTGGGCATTATACAATTTTTGTGATAAAGTTCTTCAGCACGCATGTAAGTTAAATCTGCAAAAATGAAAGAAAAAAATTTTCATTAAATTGTTGTGGAAACATGTTATAAAAATAATACATTTACTTTCATCTACTTTTTTCTTAAATAAGTAGACAGCCTAAGCGTGCTGGGCCCGTAACCTAATAAATATGAAATTGTAGATTGGGAGACTGACATTTATTTTACTTTTTACCATAACCATGGATCATACATATTTCAATAATGAACAGTTCCTTTATTATTTAATGTTGACATCTTTGCCTTATTGTCTCTTTCTAACACTTGTGATAACAATAGAGAGAGACATGCTTGTTGTTGTTACTTGTCATGCTTCGCGAATAATACTGTTAAATCTGCAAATAAATAAAAAAATTTGATACATTTTTACAGTGCCAAAGTTTGGTATTGAAGTACCAAAGATGGAAGCTGCCATGACCGGAGGCCTTGTGCAAGAATACGCTCATGCTGTCCTGCCTTCCATCAAACCGAGCGTCACTTTCATTCTGACAGCCGTTTCTATGTTTCCCGCTCTCGTCAAATTGTGGTATCTGGGTGCTGACCGAAAGTACAGGGTACTCAGTTTTGTCAGGTAAACACCCAAGTGATTTGACTATCGGGAACAATTTTCCCGCCGGGGTTTTTGGAAAAGCGTAGCCTATGTTTGACATTACGTAATTAAAATATATTAGTACAAAATTTCATAATAAAATTGTCCATCAGTTTAACTGTAAAAGCGTAACAGACAGACAAAATGTAAAACATTATTTATTTGTTCTTTCAGATGCCTTGTGGTTTGTGCCACTTGTTCCTTTATGTTTGGATGGCATGTTCATGAAAAAGCAATCCTCATGATTCTAATACCTCTAAGGTAAGTTATTAAAATGAGTACATTTACATATTACAGTTAACATAACTAAAATTTGTATGTACATACATACATATGGTCACGTCTATATCCCTTGCGAGGTAGACAGACCCAACAGTCTTGAATGAATGGCCACATTCAGCTATTTGGCTTAATGATAGAATTGATATTCAAATAGTGACAGGTTTAAATTCAAATTCAAAATCTTTATTGTATATCATAAAGCACGTCAGTTGTATTACAGTTACTGCTTATAAATAGGTACAATATGAACCCTGTTGGACATCGCAATTTTAAAATAATATGGAACTGCGGGCAGGTTTATGTCGGATATTATGTTAAGTATAACAATTTAAAAAAAATGTCGTATTATATTTGGAGACAACATTAATAAGTAATTTAAAATGAATATAATTAATAACATGTATTTAATTGTTAAATTTATATAAAATAATAAAAAATAATTTAAATGTCAATATTTCTATCGTTTAAAATCGTCCAGTGTAAAGTAGCATAAGTATATCGGTCAAAAGTAGTTTAAAGTTTTTAATAGATAAGTTTATATTTTCTTCTTTTCTTATGCAGTCAGGAAGGGCATTATAGATTTTTGTAATCATCGCTAATGGGCCAGAATTTGAGATTACCAGTTTATAGCTGTAGGTGTAACTAATTAATTTTTCAGTCTTGTGGGATAACGCCTCGGTAAATTAACTTTTTTGTTGTAGAATTCTGGGTGTTTTTAGGTTGCTAGCCCATCGCCTAAAAAAGAATCCCAAGTTTGTAAGCCTATCCCTTAGTCGCCTTTTTACGACATCCATGGGAAAGAGATGAAGTGGTCCTATTCTTTTTTGTATTGGTGCCGGGAACCACACGGCTCTGCCTGGTAAAATTTGTATATTTGTATATTTTTGATAAATAGGTAGAGTTTAAACATTATGTATAGTGCCGCCCCTGTTACTAATATTCGTGGGTTTAATAAACTGAGTACATTTACATTCTAAAGTTAACACGACTTTAATATTTGTTACTTTAATTTTAATATTTGATGAAAAGGCATTGTTTATTAAATAGTTAGGATCCATATATTCGTGAGTTACAACCTTTAGATCACCAGATACCTATGCAGTAAGGTGCGACTTAATTAATAATTGTTGTGCGTAAATGCGATATATTTTTTTTTAATTTCCTATTAGGTTTTCTTAGGTGTCTTATTTCAAGAGAGTAAATAATTTATTTCTTTTTTGTTACAGTTTCTTGGCTGTCCTGGGTGATGTAGACGGAAAACTGTTTCTGATCTTAACCACAGTTGGACATTACTCATTATTCCCATTGCTTTACCCAAAAAATCTACTATCGATCAAGATATTTATGTTGTTAACACACATCGCCATAGCATTTGGTAATATACCGTCTTTATATGAAGTTGTGGTGAAGACAAAAGGCATTAAAAAGAGACGTGGGTTCATGCGATTACCTATGCTCGGACCAATAGAATCATTATACATTTATGGATTATTAGTTGTTTGTATTTATGAAAACGCCCTGCATGTAGCCTGGGGCTTAGAAAAATCTTTACCATTTTTACCTCTAATGTTTACATCCGTGTATTGTAGTTTAGGTGTTATCTATTTTTGGATTCGTTATTATCATTATTTCCTTACTTTTAATTTAAGTAGACTTCCTATAGTAGGTGCAATGAATTTAAGTCAATATGTGAAAAAAGCTAATTAAAATTATTTATTGATAATGATGTCGATCGTTTTATTCTTAATTTATTTATTTATATTCGGTTTCAAAAGTTTAATTCGAAATTCAAAAACATATACCTACTTATTATAATTTTTAGAGACATTCATTTTAATACAGAACAAATACAGCAGTTACCTGAACAACTTTTATTTGGAAAAAGACGAAAACCAATAATTAAAATCAATGAATGAAATGAATTGAAGTGAAAATCATAAGAAACATGCTATAAAAGGCATACATTTCGTTTATACTCACCGTGCCGTGTGGTTCCCGGCACCATTACAAAAGAATAGGACCACTCCATCTCTTTCCCACGGATGTCGTAAGAGCCGACTAAGGGATAGACTTGGGATTCCTCTTTAATGTAAATCCCTGCCAATCTAAGGTCTGCCGCGCCGATGGATGCATGGCTAGGGGCGAGCCTAGTCTCGAGCGTGCCACTTCCGCCATGGGGTTGGGCGACCCCCAGGTAATGGCTAGCCTTACCCTGGCATGCGGGGCTCTGCTGGGGCGGACAAAATTTTTCCCTAGCGTCTCGTGGGAATCGCATGGATGCAAATTTTTTGAAAGAGCACCTAGATGGCGGCGATGGTGTCCGCACCCCATCACGTCTCGTTCCCGGCGGGAGCGGTATGCGGTCTGCTGAAAGCCGCTTTGCGACGATGAATGTAAGAGGAGGAATGAAGGATAAGATTGAGGAAGTATGCCAGATGATGGATGAAAGACGTTTGGATGTGTTGTGCGTGAATGAAACGAAGCGGAAAGGATGCGACGCGACGCAGCACGGCCCTTACACGGCGTATTGGTCTGGAATTTCCAGTACCAGCCGAGGCTGTCAAGGGGTCGGTCTAATTCTTTCTGCACGAATGGCTGAGTGCGTGAATGAGTATGAGTGTGTCAGCCCTCGTCTTCTATGGATTAGGCTGAAAGTTGGAATCACTCGGATCTTCGTTCTAGGTGTTTATGCACCTTGGGATGTGGGTTCGAGGGGTACAACATCAGCAAAAAGCGAAAACGAGGAGTTCTGGAATAGTGTAAGAGAAGTATTGAAAGTTACCAAGCCAAATGAGAAGATTATTATGTTAGGTGATTTTAATGGATGGGTGGGTGTAAAGCGTGATGGATATGAAAAGGTGCTTGGTGCGTTTGGTGACGAAAAGGTGAATGATAATGGAAGAAGTGTATTAGAAATTTGTCTAGAGTGGGATCTTTTTGTGTCGAACTCAATGTTTCAACATAAAGAGATCCACACCTACACAAGAGTGGAAGGTATTTTAAAAAGTATGATAGACTTTGTGATTGTAGATGAAAGATTGAAGAACAAAGTGCTGGATACCCGTGCATATCGCGGTGCTGGCATTGACTCGGACCATTTACTGGTGATATCCCGGATAAGGGGTATCTTCAATCGCTGGCGGCACAGGGTAAGGGAGCAAACCAGCGCTTTGGAAAGAGTAAAAGTAGAAAATTTGCAAGATATGGATGTAGGTAAGAAGTATATTAATAGACTGAAGGATGAATTTGAAGATTTAGAGGAAATGAGCGATATTGAAGATGGATGGAAGGAATTTAAAGAAAGAATTGTGAAAGTAGCTGTTGAAGTGTGTGGTGTAAGTAGAAGAAGGAAAGGAAAAAATCACAAAAATGCGTGGATGAGTAAAGATGTGCAAGAACTTGTGCGATTAAAGAAGAAAGCATGGCTGGATTTGTTAGCAGCAAAAGCTAACTTAAGAATGCAAGAGGTTATAGATGAAGATGTGAATGAAGCACGTAAGGAATATAAGAAAATGAAAGATTTGGTTAAGAAAGCTGTGATTAGAAAGAAAGAAGAGTATAAAGAGGATTTTGATAAAAGGCTATCAGAAGACTTTCAGTCAAATCTGAAAGTATTCTGGAAATCCGTAAGGTCAGCCCGAGGAAATACTATAACCAGAGAGCTGACTAGGATCAGATGCCAGGATGGTAGCGTTGTGAAAGGAGAAGAATGTGTACTAAAGATATGGAAGGACTATTTTGAAAGTTTATTTGAAAAAAAGGAAGGAAATAAGAAAGATTTCTGCTATAGCGAAGAAAAAGAGAATGAGATGGAAGGCGAAATTGAAATGTTCGAAATTGTGGAAGCACTTAAGAGTATGAAAGCGGGAAAGGCTGCTGGGTGTGATAGAGTGTCGGTCGAGATGCTTAAAGCAGGAAAAGGCGTAGTAGCTAGTCAGTTGTACTGCCTTTTCAATTTGTGTTGGAGAAGCGGCCGAGTACCAAAAGATTGGTGTAAGGCTGTTATCGTGCCACTTTACAAAGGAAAAGGGTCACAGCTGGACTGCAAAAATTATCGTGGTATAAGCCTGCTTAGCGTCGTCGGCAAATTGTATGCTAAGGTATTGATTAATAGAGTCAGGAATGAAACTGATGACAAAATATGGGATGCTCAAGCGGGATTTCGAAAGGGAATGGGATGTACTGATCAGGTCTTTTCCTTGCGGTGCATAGCCGAAAAGTTTTTGGCCAAGAGTCAAAAAGTCTATTGCACATTCGTAGATCTGGAAAAGGCCTATGACAGAGTTGAGAGGAATGAATTGTGGTCAGCACTTTCTATGCATGGGGTGAGCAGTCTCTTAATACGAGCACTGAAATCCTTATATGAGGATTCGAGTGCTTGTGTCAGGATAAACGGAGCGCACACTGAGTGGTTTAAGATTGAGAAAGGCGTTAGGCAAGGATGTGTTGCGTCACCGTGGCTGTTCAACCTATTTATGGATAGCTGTTTGACAGATTTGAAAGAGTCTAAAAGTGGATTAAGGATGAATGAGTTACTCGTCAAATGTCTGCTCTATGCCGACGATCAGGTTATACTGGCGTCATCAGCGGAGGAGTTACAGGAGATGGTAAACTGTATGCATGAAGCTTTAAAAGAGAAAGGAATGAAAGTGAACGTAAGTAAAACTAAAACACTGGTTTTTGAAATGGAGAAAGAAATGACAGCATGTAATATTTTGATTGGAGGAGAAAAAGTGGAGCAAGTGAAAGAGTTTGTATATCTAGGATCAAAGTTTACATCAGATGGCAAGTATGATAGTGATATTGAAAGGAGAGTGAACGCGGGGAACATGGTGAATGGAGCTTTGCATGCCTTTATGAGCAGTCAGAAACTATCCAAAAAGGCTCGACTGGCTGTGCACAGGGGCGTGTTGGTCCCGACATTAATGTATGGGAGTGAAAGTTGGGTATGGCAAAAGAAGCATGAAAGCAGAATAAATGCAGTGGAAATGAGAGCGTTAAGGAGTATGATGGGTGTGAAATTGAGTGACAGGATAAGGAACAGCGTGATAAGGGAATGTTGTGATGTGAAAGAAGATGTAGTTACAGGAATAGAAAAGGGTATGTTAAGATGGTTCGGTCATGTGGAGAGGATGAATGAAAGCAGGTTGACTAAGCAGATATACAAGGAGAGTGTGGAGGGAAAGGTCGGAGTGGGAAGACCTAGACGAACGTATCTTGATCAAATTAAGGACGTCCTGGTAAAGGGTCAGGTCAAAAGTACCCGAAACCGCCGAGCTTGTATGAAGAGAGTTATGAATGTGGACGAAGCGAAAGAAGTATGCAGAGATCGTGGCAAGTGGAAAGAGGTAGTCTCTGCCTACCCCTCCGGGAAAGAGGCGTGATTGTATGTATGTATGTATGTATCAATGAAATGTCACCTAAAAGTTTTAATCTAAAATATTTTGTTCCATCTGATTGTATTCTTGATATTGTTAGTAAGATGGAAAGTTCACAAGCATACATTCCAACATCGGCATGAATTTTCCGATCGACCATTCATCAAGAAAAATTTATGCGGTGAACCTGTAGGTACCCGAGCTCGGATAGCTGTAACCAGGTATATCAGCCCAATCGATGCACCCTCGTCACGGCTCCCTCGGCGCTACCGTAACGTATTCCCAATCCCATAAATATTCCTGTAGACATGGCAACTTACTTTTCGATTTATTTGCGCCTTTCGATTACTCGATAGCACTTCATGGACACCTAGAACTTCGGGTTGTAATTTATGAGTTCTCAAGATCACACAATAGTAGGTACCTAGTGTACATATGTTTTGACGTAGATTTTGATATTATTCCGGTACTGGCCTTGGTACTGCTGTTTGTAGAAAAACCAAAATCACAGGAGATCAAGATTTTATGTAGGGAACTGTACCTAGGTACGTAAAATTATTATCTAGTAGACACTATCAGTAGTTCCCTTTTCTTAACCAAATATTTCGATTTTTGCGAGAAGAAAACAGCTGGAAATCACTGTGAAAGAATAAAAAAATAACTTTTTATTTTAAGTTACATCGTTTAGTTCCTAATTGAGCTAGGTAACCTGTAATAAAGCGCACTAGTATCTACATACCGCCTACCGAAGTAAATAATTAAATGGTGGTTGAACTGTACAGTATGAGCGTTGTTCAATTATTAGTTGATTAGGGGAAATAGATGGAATATGTAATACTAGCCATGCTTGGAACGACACGTAAACGTGTTTACAGTGAATAAAGTGAGGCGCGTCGATCGCGGTATGAATATTCATAAGTTAACTTTGCAAAATAAAAATGTACAGATGGAGTGAACCAAAATAAACTGGGTAGCTTCTTAACTTACCTTTATTAGTTCATTGACTATGCTATACGACATATATGGAAGGGAGGAAGAGGGAGGCGAAGAACGCAATATTTTGATCACAAGATCATTTTCAAGATTCTTTTGAAACACAGTTTTAAGAACAATCCGAGAATTCATGTCAAATGAATATCAGAGACCGGAGGTAGGTAAGGATAACATTAAAGAGAAAAGAGTATTTTTCTGTACTTTCTTGAATTAGCACCGAGAGCGCGAAAGGCGCGAGAGATTACACGCAGATTTGGGAAAAGGCGGGTGTCACGCTAACGATAATTTTCCTCAAATTGTCATTGGCGTTGTTATGACAATGATAAGATTATCTAAAAAAAAAAGAAAGATTATCGTGTCGGCAATAGGTATTATCTAACTAGGAATAATTAGACATTTTTCAATGCTGGTCTGGTATTGAAGATAAAACATAGGTAGTGTGTGGTAGTGTCGCACATAGTGAAAGTCGATAGGGACAAAAGCTTGTACAATTTGAAATCTTCTTTTGAGCGATGAGTTATAGCGACGGGTTGCTAATCTGTTACTATCTCTGAACCAATGTACCTTGCCTTTTTTGAGGGTCACATGAACTTTACGGTTACAATGCTTTCAACGAATCAGAAAGTGATAATTTGAAATAGACAACTCACTTAACTCAAAAATAGTGTCTCAAAGGAGTCCTTGTATGATATAGGTATGTAACGAGTACCTTTTGGATGAAGGAATTTCTTCAATTTATCAATATCTGATATGGGAATATTTCTCTCGTACACACATGAACAGGTAATATTATTCGTTATAGGCTCAATCGCTCGATCCATCGAATTGGAAATTCGAAAATAAAAGTGAAATGGAGCGAAAGGAGTTGCTTAAACAGAATCATGATTTGGCATTTTATTACCTGTTTGGTGAAAACAATGCATGTTAAGGTACTGAAGCCATAGGCGAAAAAACTTCACTTACGGTTAGTACCAAAGGTTTGTTTATATTTTAACAGTCACTACATTAAATGGTAGCTACACTTAAACCCAGAAACTACAGCACGGACTGGACTCTAAATGTTGGTAAATTATTTTGAAGCCATAGCTTGCAAGTGTATATTCAATTATTATTATGAATATATATCTAACAATAATTAGGTACCAGGGCAGCGACCAAATCTTATTCTCAATAGCAGGTAAGTATATCTATAGGTACTGAGGATGTCTGTCTGTACCTAATTTTAAAAAATTTCTCCTAACAATCGTTAAGTAACCATAAAATTTAACCCTATTTAATTTGAGTTCATTCACGCCTCCATTAACAGCCTTAAAATATTTGCAAGTTTGATAATAAGAATTCTCTCTCTAATTAAGGTGCTCTTAAATCCCATCTCATCTCGCGGTTCCGCTATTTCGCTGTTAACGAAAGGGGCCAATTTTACATTTTTACGAGACTCGGGAAGAAAATTTAATTTGTCTGTCTGACAAGCTGTAAGTCATAAAAATTGTTAATTTAGTAAATTTTATGACCTTTAAAACTCTTTAGACACGAACTGAGTAAATGGGATTCATTTTTAATTACTGGTTAGCATCCTTATCGACTGGTAGCGTTGAATAGGTGAAGGTGTAGGTAGCTATTATGAGAGTACAAGCTGATGTCAGAGCCGGCTATTGGGTACTTATCTTTATTTAATAGAATGTGTCTGCATATACTATGAACCGATATGCTAAAATTATAGATATTATTTACTTACGCACCTACGTCAGCGAAAATTATCGTAATTACAGGTTTATTGTTTTTGTGTAAGCCCTAAAATTTGCGAAACCTGCCTTGACTAAGTATCTTGAGATTATAGCTGAATTATCCATCGCATCATAGGTTGTCTTGAAAATTAAGACGATATAATTGAAAAGGGTAATTAAACTTCCAGACTCGGCTCTAACATTAACTAAGCTGTGTTAGGTTCCATTTTCTGTTGGCATAGAGGTTCCCTAATTTTTGCAATTTACATGTGTATTTTCATATCCATCCTTAATATCATATTAAAGCATATTAATTGGGGTTTTAGATAAAGGTAGTATAAAAGTGAGATTGTTGGCCTATGTACGATATAAAATGTATGTACTGAACATCATGCAACCCTGGAACACGTTTATGCAGTTTACGTGCGCGGAACTCGCTTTACGACTGAGGAGTAGATTGAACACCGCTCTCTGGATTATACCCGCTTGTACGTGCTCCAAGGAGAATGGCTATGCTTCATTGCTGTATCAAAACAGGGCTTCTGATTTCATTGACTGCAGTTTGAAACAATCTTGCAGAATTACTCTGAGATATACCTAAATATGATGTTACGAAATTTTTATACGAACACATCAAGATTATTCGCTCTACTCTTATTACTTAAGAATTACTAAATAAAATTAATGCAAACTTGAAAGCTTATCCGCTACTTTTTAGATCAAGGTTTACTTGAAAGGAAGAAAGAAAGAAAGAAAGAAAAATCGTTTATTTGGTACATTAACAAAATATAATATATATATATATATATACTTTGAAGTTACCGTCAAATAACAAAGTGATTTATAGATTTTTTTTCTAATTTTCAACTGATCCTCATAAAGTAAGTAAGAAGTAACTTATCCATAGAAGTGGGTTGACCATAAAACCTTGAAATATTTATATGTGAAACTTAACAAGATCCGTTTCTAGTATACTTTTCTGAAACATATAACAACGTTAGCAGCATATTAACAAGATGATGCATTATAAACTTTAGATATATATAATAAACAGAAGTTAAGTAAGTGACAGAACTGCGTCAACATTCCCACGGGACACGGAATAACGTCAAAATTAGGAGAATCAGATGGGAATTTGTCTATTTAGATTGTATTAGGCCATGTTCGCGCCAAATTGTCACATCTAACATTGTTTGGTTAGACATGTCTAATTGACATTACGACATCGCCAGGTTTACCAGGTAATGTATTCAGTTATGTAGATCGGTACTTACCTACATCTATGTAGGTAAGTGTTTTTATAGTTCCGTATTCAACATGAGGAGTTCCATATACTAAGACTAAGCTCTACCAACCTTTACCCATTGTTATAGGAGGCAAATGAAGCGGGACGGAATGCTGAGATGTAGAACACAAAAAAAATAAATAAACAAATGTATCTGGGTGGACATGCTGCCATCGACGAACGTTAGTAAAACCATAAAAAATAGTAAAAACATCAGAGAAATCACCACAAAATCTTCTTTTTCTTAAAGTGCTCAGTAGACGTCATCAAAATTGGGAAACAACCATACTCTGTTCCCTAAAATAAAGTTAATATCTAGTGAGAAAAACTCTGAAATCCCATAGAATTTAGCAAAAAACAAAAAAAATATATCAAAAACAAAAAAAGGTATCCGTTGCTGGAGATCGAGCTATAGTCCTTATCACCTTCACCAGTACTTTTCACTTCTACAACCTTACATTATTCCTAAATCTATGGGTCTAGTCTAGAACGTATTTAAAAAAAAAAATTGCGTGTCTGGTCAGTGAGTTAGAAACAGGTTCGTCGACGCGTTTGTGCTTTTCGGTCGACGATATTTGCTAACAAACAATCCATACTCGCCGAGGTTATTGGAAAACTGTTGAATTTTAAATATTTTTTACTACACAGTTTTTGATAGTGACTATAGTTCTATAGGAACATGCATGTGATTTATTTGGTGTATAATAGCATTACCCATCCATCAAATTACATACCCATGTCATTACAATTATTAAATGAATTATTAATTATCGAGGAAAATGGAAAAGGGATAATCTCATATCTGATATACTGTCAAATTACCTGGGTGACCGAGCGGTGCTTGGTGGACATCAGAAAATCCATGAATAGTAAAAACAAAAAATAATGATTTTTGCATAAAATTATATAGATATTGTCGAGAATCGAACACAGGTCCACCGATACGAAAACCGATTGCTTGCTACAATAACTACTGTAATAGTAGATATTACCCGTAATAAATTACAGGTACTTAAGTCTATATCTACTATATATCATGCAGTGAAATTTTTACTTCAATGTGCCACTTGATATACTTTCCCTCAGCGGTAGATTTATCTACCTCTTTTTTTAGATGACATATTTTATTGATTTTATGAGTAGGTGAGTAAGCCAATTTCCAATTCTGTATCACGGTCATCTCAGATATTTTTTCGATGTTTTTAGCAAGGGGAATTAACAACCAGGGAACTGGATGCAAAATAAAGAATCTGTAGAAGGATTACTAACTCGATTCGATCGGTTTTTTCTGATAAATATTTCGGTTTTAGTTCCAATTTCGTAGGATTTTTTTGAGTAATAAAACCTCTTTAGAATAGCAAAACGCTATTGCGAATTTGCGAGGAAAGGAGCTAAGTACTAAGACACAATTATCTATAGGAACTGACGTAGTCAATGTTCATAGGTACACTAAGTATAATAATTAGTTAAGCTCTTTGATACAGCGACTTCAGTCGAACTGAAAGCTCCGGAATATATGATTTCCACTCTGAATTTCCATTGAATTTTGACAGGATGATTGTGCCTCCTTGTCATTAATTTATTATGTGGACGTGGGCTGGAGGTAGGTTCTTACATGCGATTTTGTATTTATAGTCTTCTGACATTGATATAACTTGTAAGGTCAGTACCGACCTATACAAAGATTCATCATATAACCTGAATAAGTTGCAAAGTAAGTGTTATTCTAACTCTACAGACATCAATCCAAACTTATCCATAATTATTTAATGTGATGACATTTTTTTTTATCTTCAAGCTTTAT
This sequence comes from Amyelois transitella, assembly GCF_032362555.1. Taxonomy (NCBI): domain Eukaryota; kingdom Metazoa; phylum Arthropoda; class Insecta; order Lepidoptera; family Pyralidae; genus Amyelois; species Amyelois transitella. Next base: position 5,880,666 of record NC_083509.1, read on the forward strand.
TCCTGAAATTTCGTACATATTTATTAAAGAGTATTGCGAAAGATTCACGAGACTTTACGAAACAAAACAGTTCCCGTGGGATTTACGATTAGGTAAAACTGAGATGAAAAAAATGGTTTTAAAATAATAAATAAATCACACAAATATTTAAAGACAGATGAAACAATTATGCATCGTCATTGTATCTCAGATATTTTTTCGTCGTTTCTAGTAGTGGAGAATAAACCAGGGAACTCGATGTAAAATAACGAAACTGTAGAAGGATTACTAACTCGGGCATTAGTATCATGTTATTTCACGAGTTTCAATTCATAACTTGTCTGAAACTTGTCTCTCTTGTTTTAACCAATAGAATAGTATTGCTTGTAAAATGTGTGTGTGAATAAATTGGTATTAGGTTCTCATAACAACAGGTTGGATATGTCAGACGTCGCTTCTTGTAATAACTTGCTAAATCAAGAAACAACCCATTCTAGAGTTATGGAAATTACAGGAGGTGGAAGATATTAAAGTATAATTTTATGTATATGTTATTTTGTGGTCTCTACTCATTTGATCACATGGTAGAGCGAGCACGATCAAAGCCGTCCCGCCCTCATGTGTCCAATCGTCTGTGAACTCAAATTCATTGAATTAACACGATTGACATATTTGTTCAAATTTCTTTCCAGTTTATTCAACTTTGAATGAGTTTGAAGTTCAGATCAAATATTTTTTCTAAGTAGGGGAATAAAATTATTTGTACCTAAGTAAGCTTAAAAACACGAAATACTATGTAGATCTATGTAGGTGTTATTTTTATGTTTTAAAATCTCATAGATTTTAAATACCTATGCAAATCTGTTTTAAACTATGGTTTTAACCTTGGAAAATTAAATTTGAATCTGATTAGTTACAACCAAAATTTATTTAAACACAACGAATATTAGACAGTAAGTTTGTTTAGTTCTGTAAAGGTTAACAGGTGTTATCTCCCGAACCAGTCTTCTTGAAACTTTCTGTAAGCATATATAGTTAAAAGGGACTGGAGAAAAAAAAGGAGGTACACGGGTATAATGAGTATAACTTGACTGAATTGAGCAATCCGTTGGGAATGGCTGTCTTAACTTGCGAAATTCGTATTTCTGTGGTAGACTATTCTTTGAATTTTTCCATTGTTTTTCCGAACTTTATAAGTGAATTCACACTGTAGCGGAAACTGCATACAATATCAGAATGTGCCATTAAAACTACATATTCGTGGATACATTCATATTTGTATTCACGCAACGCAGTCCATCGCGAATTGGGAATAAGTTAAAACATTTTACAAGTTTTAAGGTTTGGAGTTGGGTGCACTAGTGGCATTAACATAACTTTATATTCAGTGGTAGCGAGACCAACTTACTACTGACATCGTAAATTCTGCCGAACTTACAAACACGCTCGATGGAAATTCTGATTCACAACTTATAGCTGTCCAAGAATTATTATTTAAAACCGAGACAATTTATAGCCGGATCATTAATCAATGTATTTTATCTTATTCTGAAGATCTCCATGCTATACTGGTTATCACGTTAATCCATCGGTGGAATCTTAAATCTTATTATTACTTTTAAATAAAAGACAAATGTTAATTAAAAAGACCGACCGACTGTTACTCGGACGAAAGATTCCGTACTCTTATTTTGATGAAAATTGTTCATTACGCCCAATTTTTAAAACGGAATAAATTTTAATCAAAATTGGAACTTTTTCATATACCTTAAACTTTTTATCGGTGTTTGAAAATCCTTTTCTTTTGAAATCCACGAAAAACTTACAGCCACATGTCAATCAATTAATTAACAATTTGATGTTTGATATTTTGTGATATACATATATTTACTACATTCAAGAATTTATGAAGAGAATCAATATCGTTATTACATAAATACAGTCAATACAAAATGGCAGATGACGATGATGATGAAGGATTTGGTGGCGCTTATGAAGATGGTCACTGGATCTGGGACGAAAGCAGCGAGCAACTGGTGTTTGTCAGGTAGTTAATGCAACTTAAACTCGTAGAAGAGTGCAACTACAGTTTGATTCATGACTCAATACCTGTCTATCTAAAAACGGAGATACCTATGTATCGAAGATGACGAAGCTATCTTCGTCCCTTAAGTCTGTCTTAACAAAAAATTTAGTATTTACATATTCCTGTTTCTACTGCTACAGCTTGAGATGACACCCATAGGTTGAAGGTTTTTTAAATATATAGATAGAATCAAGATATAGATAGAGCTTCTTTGATTTTATTTTTCATCTCAATATAGGTACACTATTTTTACTTTGACAGTGACTTACCACCAGCTCCTGTAGAAGCTATTCAGATACCAACTAAAGCACCAACAGGAACCGTGGAATTTAGAGATGATGTTGATTTGATTGAACAGGCGAGTTCTTTCTTCTCTTTCATCGTTCGCTGTTCGGATGCGGGGTCTACTGTCGAGTCTGTTCAAATAAATATTTTTTCGTGTTGTAGCAAAAAAATTGCTGTAATAAGGTTATCGGTTATATACCGATCTATGGGAGATATAAAATTTACGTTGCTGAGGACAGAAACTGTAGCAGAAAGAAAGTACGACGAAGTAGGTACACTGAATTAAATTGCAGTGGATAGCGCGAGGAACAGATGGCAAAATAATTAGAATGACAGCATGAGCAGAGCGTAGAAAAACTTCTCATTAAATGGTTCGCGGTAACTCCGAACCGCTGAGATGTTTTTGTAACAATTTTAATTTTGGTAGACAAGAGAAACATTGTAACAGTATTTTTTTGGTCAAATCAATACAATAGAGATTATTTATTTCCCATATTACCTAACCTGTCTTTTGCAGATACGTTTCAGGCGACGTTATCAGAGAAAGTTAAAACCAGGACAAGCTGAAATTATTACGGTGCAGGTATTTAAAATTGGAAATGGAATTCTGTAGTAGACTGGAGAAAAAGTTATTTTCTGTATTTAGGAGATGTACAAAAGCAAAAAATAAACACAATATGTTCGATGTTAAACTATCTACGCAACTATTATAAAATCAAAGTAACCGAACATCCTGTTTGGTATAAATGTCGATGTTTTGAGCTATGCGTAAGCTTCAAACATTTTTATGTAAACGAAGTAAATACTTATATTATACTAGCTGTTGCCCACGACTTCGTCCGCGTTAATTTCGAGTCGAACATAAAAAATATTTTTTTTTAATAAAAAAAAATATCTTTATTTTTCTTGGGGCTCGATCTAGGACCGCCAACTTCATAGTCTCACGCGCCAACCACTGGACCATCGAGCCGCTGCGGTGGTGTCAAAATTAAAGTAGACCAACAAACCAAAAATCTTTTTACGTGACAATTACGCATGTTAGGTATATGCGGCAAAACCAGAATATTATCAAACTGATTTTCACTTATACATATGTATTTATATGTTATAAATATATCAATAATCCTATGTTACAAACCACATGTATACCTACCTACTAAAGTAACGGTGAAATACTTTGATTTCCAGGACGTGAAAGATATTGCATTATTCACGGCCCCGGTGAATATAATGAGCCCAGTTCTTATAAATATGCTACATCTTCCAACAACTGAAAGATTTATTAGGGCACTTATCCTCTACTGCGCGTATTATTTACAGGTTAGTGAAATGGTTTACTACCTGAAACAGTTATCTGTGTATGTTTATGTACCTATATTAATAACTAGCAGTGCCCGCAACTTCGTCCGTGTGTAATAGTTATTTTGGGCATCATTGAAGCCCTCAAGGATGAATATTTAATATTCCCCGTTTTTTTTTTCACATTTTCCATTATTTCTTTCCTCATTATAATTGCAGCGGGATATTATATAACCTAAAGCCTTCCTCGATAAGTGGTCTATTCAACGCAAAAAGAAGGAACCAGTAGTTCCTACGTACAAACTCTTCAGTTTTATAATATTAGTATAGATGTAAATCAAAGTTAATCATCTTTAGTTAAACGTTTTAACGTTAAGGGAAATAAGTTGAGAAAACCAACAAATTCAGGCAATTGCAGTCTTTCAGGATCTTCACTTTCAGAGCGGGGTCATCGGAGAACGTTATGATCTTTTATTTTAGTAAATGAAATACTTCAATATGGGTAATGTAAAGAAATATTTTCAGATTGCGGATGAAATGACCCGTCGCATATTGGAGCTTGAGACGAAAGTGCGCACTCCTGATTGTGAAATATTAGAGAATGAGTACAGAGATAATCTGGCGGATTTACGTTTACTAGTCGCTAAGGAATATAGCACGATGCTAATTGGTATCACAGTTATTTTATACTTCTTAACTAGTTCATTAGGTACTTAAAAAAATAATTTTGATTTCTCGATTTAAATAATGAACATTTTCTTCTTTGGGATAGGTGGAAGTGATACAAGAAAGTTTCATCACATGGGCCCACAAAAGAAAAGGCGGTCTCTATCAGATAAAGATGCGCGATTATTTGAAACCTTATTGCGCATGTGTGTTCAAATTGTCTGGTTAGCTCTGGGTAGAAAGTCATTCAACCAAATAGGTATGTCCTGAAACATTTTCTTGAAAATATTATTTGTAAATATATTTTTAATTACCTAATCGCTAAACGAAATTAAAAAAAAATCTTACACGTCCCTTGCTCTTAGCGTAGATTCCGGAATCAGTGAAACTAATTCAGTAAGACGATTTATAATGTGATATGATGTGAAAATAATACGGTTCTGTACACCTACCTATAAAAGTGTTGTTTGTTTGTTTAAGGGCGCAAAGGTATCATATTTTTTAATCTTAATTTTATTTACTATGCTATCTATAGAGTTAGAAATGAACCGCATGTTCAAGTCAGAAATATTCAACTCCGTTGAGCACACTCTGAAGACTGGCTACATCTCGAAAATGGCTAAAGAAGAACGCGATGTATTACTTGGCCACTGTGTCCGCCATGACAAAAAGTTGAACACCCAATCTCCGCTGATGAATGAAGTATTCTGTCATAGATACATCGACTATCGTCTGATGGGTCTGGGAGTTATTAAGTTTCCACAGTGAGTTAGATTTGGAAATCTTACAATGTTCTAATATATTACGATTTTTCAGCATTTTCTTTTTTGGTGCAGTGCAGTCGCAGTCGCAGTCGACTTTATTTATGATGAAGAAGCTTGAAAAACCCTTGAATGTTCTTAATTGTAAGGCAGTAGTTAAAAAGTCTGTAGATTTAATGAATTAGGATCCAATTTGAGGGGACGACAAGAATGTGAATGGTAAAGTAAAAATATTGGATATGATGTATACATATATAAATACGGATACATATTTATATCATATGTTACTATATACATTGTGGTGTGAAAACATTTATTGTGATTTGTCTATAATATATAGTTTATCATGCATGCCAAAAATTAACCATATTGGGTGTATGAACGTTGCGAAGGTACATCTCTTTAAGCATCTTATAATTTTTCACACCACTTGAACATTTATTCTTTCTTATAAGGATGACACCACGACTTCAGTACATGTATCAGGCAGTTGCAGGCGATGAAGAAAACCTTGCCAATATGGGTGTTGTACTGGGTATCATAGGAATGCCTCGCGCGGCATTCGACACAATGTTAAGGCCACTACCCACTGCCGGCGAAACTCAAAAATCCAAAGCTTCTGTGTAAGTTAAAACATATTTTTGACATTTACGCTGATATGGTTAAGAAGACATAATGTAATTTAATTTACTAAAAAGCACGTCGTTTCTTTCTTCCTTAATTCTTGAGTTTACCCCGCATAAGGATTCTACATGCCAATTTTCTAATTTCTAGATCCAGCAGTTTGGGCTGTGTCTTGATATGTAAGCCAGTCAATCAGTCCATTTTATATATGTACAAATAGTAATATAGTATACTTATTATACTGATATATGATGATAGGAATTTCTTACATTGCGCTCGTTTTAAATTTTCTATTAAAATTTATCATCGTATTTTGAAAAAAGTTTTGTACAGTTCAATTTGACTATTTGCAGGTCATCTGCAGTGATAACTGGTAGTCAGAGCTCAAAAAGCTCTTCGATGCGCAAGAGCACAACAACCCCCCATCAATTATACCCTGACATTATTTTACCAAAACCAGCGTCAAAAGAGTTAGTATCTACTGAGTTTTGCCTAGCATGTTTTTTTACGAAATGAAGTGCCATTAGTTTCCGGAACTTCAGAAAAGGATTTTTTTCTCATGGATATCGTAAAAAGTGTTTTTGGGAAATGGAATATTCATTTGGTGCAGCTATTGCAAAAATTTTTAGTTTATTAACTACGGAGGACCAACCCCAGGGAGGTGAGGTCAGAATCATTGAATTCTATTTCTCAATTAGTAGCAATCAGCGAAAACAAAGGTGTACTCAGTAGTGGTATATATAAAGATGCTAGAAAAAATAGCGACATATTTATCCTCATTTTATTCCCCAGGACGTATTTTCCTCAGTCGTTCCCCGACCAGCCAGAACGCATTCGGCCTTGCAGTGAAACGCAACGGCGACGCTGGCAGACCAGACTCCAAAGACTACTTCATCCGCAGACAGCTGGTCGTTAACTTGATAAATATACGTAGATTTATTAGTAGTTTTTCGATTCATGTTCCTATAATATTCACAATATTCTTTATTTTCTCTCAATGGTTTTAACATAGTTCTTATTTTTTTAAATATTACTTACCTACTGTCACCGCAAGTGTTGTAACACACTGAGATCATAAAGTATTGTTTGCGAGTATACTTTATTATATTTATGGGTTTTATTTAAAGTCACTAATATATTATAATTAAAAAAAAAAAGATTTTTTATTGTTTCTTATTTTCCTATAGATATCATGCGTGCTTTACGTACGTTTACATGTCCTAAATAAGTGCTAACTTAGTACTACTGATGACAAAATATGGGATGCTCAAGCGGGATTTCGAAAGGGAATGGGATGTACTGATCAGGTCTTTTTATTGCGGTGCATAGCCGAAAATTTTTTGGCCAAGAGTCAAAAAAGTCTATTGCACATTCGTAGATCTGGAAAAGGCCTATGACAGAGTTGAGAGGAATGAATTGTGGTCAGCACTTTCTATGCATGGGGTGAGCAGTCACTTAATACGAGCACTGAAGTCCTTATATGAGGATTCGAGTGCTTGTGTCGGGATAAACGGAGCGCACACTGAGTAATTTAAGATTGAGCAAGGCGTTAGGCAAGGATGTGTTGCGTCACCGTGGCTGTTAAACCTATTTATGGATAGTTGTTTGACAGATTTGAAAGAGCCTGAAAGTGGATTAAGGATGAATGAGTTACTCGTCAAATGTCTGCTCTATGCCGACGATCAGGTTATACTGGCGTCATCAGCGTAGGAGTTACAGGAGATGGTAAACTGTATGCATGAAGTTTATAAAGAGAAAGGAATGAAAGTGAACGTAAGTAAAACTAAAACACTGGTTTTTGAAATGGAGAAAGAATGCATGTAATATTTTGATTGGAGGAGAAAAAGTTGAGCAAGTGAAAGAGTTTGTATATCTAGGATCAAAGTTCACATCAGATGGCAAGTGTGATAGTGATATTGAAAGGAGAGTGAACGCGGGGAACATGATGAATGGAGCTTTGCATGCCTTTATGCGCAGTCAGAAACTATCCAAAAAGGCTCGACTGGCTGGCTGGCTAAGGGAATGTTGTGATGTGAAAGAAGATGTAGTTACAGGAATAGAAAAGGGTATGTTGAGATGGTTCGGTCATGTGGAGAGGATGAATGAAAGCAGGTTAACTAAGCAGATATACAAGGAGAGTGTGGAGGGAAAGATCGGAGTGGGAATACCTAGACGAACGTATCTTGATCAAATTAAGGACGTCCTGGTAAAGGGTCAGGTCAAAAGTACCCGAAACCGCCGAGCTTGCATGAAGAGAGTTATGAATGTGGATGAAGCGAAGGAAGTATGCAGAGATCGTGGCAAGTGGAAAGAGGTAGTCTCTGCCTACCCCTCCGAGAAAGAGGCGTGATTTTATGTATGTATTAGTACTAAACTGGAACAACTATAGTAGGCATTTCGGAATCATAGATTGGTAGGTACACCGAACTTATTAAGTTTGAAACTACAGTTATTGACCTTTCTACTCGTATGTTGTAATAATTTATTAGGAACGTCGAAAAATTGACTGGGCGTCTAACTGGATGAAAACTACATAATGTATGATTCCCATCACGTTTCGACAGGATAATTGCACTGTCTTGTCATAATTATAAGGAGCTGGTATATATTGGTAAATGTATTGTATGTGTGCTGGGGGCGATGGTGCGGTGAAAATTTATTGGATTGTCTTCCGGACATTTGCATTTTTTATTACTGGTATTCCTTATAAAATACAGGATAAGCCTTTGAACCCGTGGACCATTGGGTGAAATTATGAAAGTCATCTCTATCTATTTATTTATAGAAAATTGTTTTGGCAGAGGTTATCAATCTGTTTTATAGCAAAACAATATTTCCCACTTTCTGTGTATTAAGAATACTAAATAGTTTTATGTATCATCTGAACTTTCTTTGTGTTTTCCTGGAGCGTTTTCTTGCAAAACGATTGGCTCGTGCCATCCATTTCCGCCTCTGGAGCGAGTCGCAGTGGTTCTGGGGCAGAAGTACTTGTGGAAATTCACCAGGGATCCATTCACTGAAACACACGTGCAAGCATTATATCGATGATTACAAAGCTTTTTCTTAGTTATAAGTACATGATGCGAGCATTATCCGGTCTATCTCACTAGTCCCAATATGTGGTATATAGGAAAGAAAAATATTTGCAATGAATTTCTTTATTTAATTGTTGTAATATATTTCAAATAATACGTACTCTTCCGCGTCTCTCGAAGGGAAAGAGACATCAGTAATTAATTTCTCGGGTGTGAACATTGTAGATGCGATGCTCTTGCGACTTTGCGACACCCGTGATGTCCGCGAAATTTTTGATGCCATCATGCTACGGCTACAAAACCACAAAATCATCAGTATAATTATGTACTAAGATGAGAAATATTTCGATATGTTTATCAGACATTCATTTCTCATGGTGGATGGTAGAGGCAGAGGTGACCCATTTTCACATACTAAAATTCTAACAGATATCTCTCACTTCTACACTTGACATCACTTTCTTTCAGCTTTTATGCTCGTTGTGCTCGTATTTTATTAAAGTGTACTTTTTGAATAAGCATTTCGTAAATATCATAATCCTACAATGTGTCACGATCATAAGCTATTTGTTTGACGATATTATGAACTTTTTTGTTGTGTTTACAAAAGTTAGTTGTAAGGTTCGCTGTAAAAGTTAATTAATAGCATTAGTATACATAAATATACTCACCCTCTGGCTAAAGATGTGCGTGCCCCCATTATCGTGCTAGACTCGCCAAACGACATCGGTATCTCTCTCAGCATGATGTCAAAGCGACTTCTTTGAAGACCAAGGATACCAACACTAACACGTTTTTTCTTGAGGTTACTCTCAGGCAATATTAACGCGTCTTGCAAATATTGGAGCCGAGGACCCAAGCTGTAATCAAATTTGGAAAATAATTGAATGTAAATGAATTTTTATATTTGAGTATGTACCAATGTCTTACTAACCGCTGAAGAAATTTGTGTAATTCACTTACTAAGGATATTTTACAGTTCCAAGTCCTAACAGCCGCCAGTCAATTATTCTTTTACATCTGATTTCGTTCATCAAAGGTGACTGTGTCTTCATCATACACTCACGTTGGATACAGTCACCAAATAATATGTGACGCTCTTGTGGTGACATTTTTGCCACGTAATTCGATTTTAGTGTATGCTCAATCATATTGAATTTTTCAGTTTTAAATAATCGATGCATTTCTAGCTCTGCAGAAAAATTAAAAATAATAGTTTAAAAAAACTAAAAAACTACGCTTTTATTGCTAATCGAACTAAAAAATTGAAAATAAAAATTAATGACAAAGGAATTATAAAACAGTAGTAGTAAGTCGAACAATCAGTTATAGTCAATTACCTCCGATTAAAATTATAACAAAATTAAATTTATAAACAAAACAATTTAAATCGGAGTAATAAGGATAATGAGAAACTCTTATCAAAATATTGCATTGTCATCGGTTCTTGATACGTGTGCAAAGTTCCAAGTTGATCAGACGTTTAGAAACCAGTGAAAATTAAGCTCAAAGATTCCGTTACGTACATACATACATACAACCCAAGCTAATAGAAGCGTAGTAAAAAGGAATCCAAAATGAAACTCCCGAGTAAACGAAAATAAAACAGAATATTTTTCTTTGTTCCTGAATAAAAAAATGTTATATTAGTAAAGAGGACAAAATTATTTCAGTAGGTTTTGCGATCAAGTTTCAGTCGGAACACAATAATAAAGGAAAAAAGATGATTGACCTATCTGATTGAAGGATTTACGATCGAGCGCTAGCCACACTATTTGAATACTGAGACGAATTAATGTTTCAAATACGATATTTCCTTTTTTTGACAGGGAACACAACTTTTTTGAGGGGCCCATGTGATGAAATTTTTTGAATTCTCCGCTGCCTGTAATTAATTATTAACATTGCTGTTACTGAATTTCAGAAATATGAATTATCAACATTGCTGTAACTGAATTTCAATTACAAACTCAAGGGTAAGAAGTAGTAAAACTTTTCATAAAATACGATAAATAAATGTTCCTTAAGATTTGGTAAGTAGATTATATGTATTTGTGAATTAAACGATTCTGCATATAATTTAGTGCAGTGTTTTGAGGGATTGCGTTATCGCAGGAATAATCAGCCTCAAATTTACCCGTCACATAAGTTGAATATTCTTTCGCAATTAACAAGCGCAAGTCTTCTAGATTTTCTTTATAAACCCTCTCGATTTCGTCGCTATCTGGAGTACGTACTTTAGTTTCTTGTTCTAACATTCGTCTAGCCATTTCGTCCGCAATCTGGAATACATGAGGTGATTGTGTTACGATTTATTCATCAATAAATTAAGTCAAAGAAGAATGTTCGTTAATAATCAATAATTATACCTGTAAATAATACTGGTGATACAATATTAAGGTTCTCAGAAACCTATCTGTTCCAGGTAAATGCATTAAATGTACCACCGAAGGTGTAATGAAGTTTGGAGGTGCAGTGTACAGAACTATATCCTTTATATCCTGTTTAAAATGAATAAAATATAAGTGCAGATTCAATTAAATCTAACACTTTATTTATTCCTCGGAGAAAATAAATAAAGCAAACCTGAAGCTTAACAACATCATCTTCAGAAGTTTTTCTTTGAAAATTTTTCTTAAAACGTTGCTGTGAACATAAATATAACGTTAATGTATATATGTATATGATATGTGCCGTGTGGTTCCTAGCAGTGCCGTGTGGTTCCTAGCAGTGCCGTGTGGTTCCCGGCACCATTACAAACAAGAATAGGACCACTCCATCTCTTTCCCACGGATGTCGTAAAAGGCGACTAAGGGGTAGGCTTTTAAACTTGGGAATCTTCTTTTAGGCGATTGGCTAGCAACGTCACTATTTGAATCTCAATTCTATCACTAAGCCAAACAGCTGAGCGTGGCCTATCAGTATTTTCAAGACTGGTGGCTCTGTCTACCCTGCTAGGGATATAGATGTGATCATATGTATGTATGTATGTATATGATTGTTATAAAAAAATATTTATCCCTTATGAAGTAGACAGAGCCCACGGGGTTTTGAAAAGACTGAAAGGCCAGCTGTATTAAAATTATGATAGTGAAACTGTTCAATAAAAAGCCGTGCCTGTTCTATCAAATCAATATCATCTTTGAAATCAGCTGCCCCTATCGAAGCAACCGGTGGTGACATCCAAGAGTCGTTGGCCAACAAATTTGGATCTCTGAAATAAAATTATGTATATTAATCTAAAAATTAGGCAAACCAAGTAGGCATGTTAACTTCAAAAAGTTGCCAGTTGATTTTATTTCCTTAATACACATATTAATTTTAATTGTTCAGAGATTAATAATTCTTTTTTTATTGTATTAGTGTTTTGTATCAGAGAGGACCTGTAATTGCTCATTTATTTCATATATCTATATACGTGGCGGCATTATTTGTAAACGGTTGTTGGTTTTCTAAATAAATACATTGCGTCATCTCTAACGGCATATAGAAATTTAAAAGCTTCTAAAATATTGAAGGCAACGATAAGATTTATAAGCCTTTTCCTTGATCGACATTAACAATGTGGGCCAGAAGAGAAACGGCAGGCACACTTTGTTTACTGGATCTTGATCGTCGCTTTTTACGATATCCATAGGAAAGAGAAGATGATTTATTATTTTGTACTTACGGAATGAATTCTAGTCCTTCGGTCTGCTCATTCCATTCCCAATGACCATTTTCGTACAAGCCTTCAAAATCATCATCTTCATCAAAATCATTGGTACTGATCATTATTCAGGAATTTTTACAAATAAAATTAAAAGATAAATAATTATAAAATAAACGGATCGAAATAAAAAAATTAATAAATAAACGCATAAAAATAAAAAGTTGAATATAAAAACATTTATTCACATGACATGCAAATATGTATAATGTCAGTAAAAAATGACAAGTTTTTTCTTAAGCACCTTAATAATTAGGTCGATACTTCGAAGGTCTAAGTCAGAATATCATTAAAGACTACATCTACTGACTACCAAGTTGCTATGAAGTCTGAGATTTTCCCGACTTTCTGTAAGAAAACCGACAGAAGTTATCCGACAACGGAGAAGCAAAAAGGAGGGTTGTGTTTTATTTTATTTTTAACAATGAATCTGTTTTGCTACAGTAGGTGGCATACGACCACGGCTATACTTTGAAGATATCTTTACAGTTTCTTGTTTTGTACTTTTTAGAGCGTGTTCTACGAGTAGTAATCGCGTTTTATTTTCTTTTAAACTATTTTTATTCAAATTCAAAATTCAAATTCAATTCAAAATTTTTATTCATTATTATAGGATACTATATATCGCTTAATAATTGTCAAAACGTATGGTTTAACAACATTGGTTGACGTCAAATAAATTACTTAAAAACTAAGTTTACTGCCGCTTCCAAGGCGTCAGTGCAGAAGAAGCGGTAACAAACTGCACTGCAGCATTTTCTTCAACAACGTCAACTTTACAATATTAATTAAACTTAGAATAGAATTTGGACGAGAGATATTGTTATAAATAACATTGAAAAGTAACTAAACTACTGTGTGAAATAGCATACTTTTTAATAAAGAACTCTTTAACAGACTTGACTTTATATTTATATTCTGTCAATAAGGTCGAACGCAATAAATTTATTTTTGTTAAGGATAAATGTAGGGAAAAAACCAATGTTTTGAACTTTTCCAAAAGATACAAAATCTTTATATTGATGGATTTAAAACTTTATACTAGTACTAGAGTTCCGTAATGGAGACCTTGTGTTGTTTGCCACTCATGTACGATACGGTAGTTACAGGTTTGAATTACCGAGTAATGCACATCAGAAAATATATACACATCCTAAAACATGCGAAATGATCGGGACAAATGTCTCTACGTCTTGGGTGAGACTATAAATTAAAATCTTTGATTAGACTGCCTACATACATACAGAACTACGTAGTCCTCGAGATCGGCCCCCTTACCACAGTTAAGTGAACTACATAGGGCCTAAATAATAATAACATTTTGTAGACACATATACGTTCCCATTCCACGAGGGACAGGGTCGTATCGTCCTTTGAAAATGCTTGACGGACCGTAAGCGTTACCCGTTCAGGCATCGACGAGTCGCTCACCAGTTCATAATGAGTTTACACGGTGTGCTGGCGCGGCGAAAACTCGGGCAAACCTCATTTGGAAATTAATTTTAATCTATAAATGCCACCCACGTCCGAAAATAAGAGTGTATTTTTGCATTGGTTTACCTAATGAAGGCAGAAAAAGGGATGCGGCCTATTTTGTGATTAATTTTATTTCAGGCAGATTAAGGTCATACGCGCTCAAATTTTCAATAAAAATATATCGTCCGTTTTCGTTACATACCTACAAGTATTTCCAATTTAAAATAATAGGTTTTGTTGCTGGCTCTAGCTCTAGAGCTGATGCCAACGAGTGACACAAAAATTGGCACAATGTTTAGTGTCCGGTTAATTAAATAGGGCGTGCGAATAGTTTTCATCTGATTGTTTAAAATTGTTAAACATTTAAGCCAACACAACTTAATAAAAATTATATTTACTACCGTTTCCAAAGCGTAGATATAGAAGCAGCGGCGGAACAAACTACACTGTAGCATTTTTACCGGATGTCAATTTACAAATAAAGTATCTTAAATCCAGGTCGTGGACATTGTCTACATTAAATAATTGATTGCCGTTGACGCTCATGCCATGCAAAAGAAAATCTACAACTGATTGACCAAAATAACCTTGACAATAATAGCTACATATTTATTCTAAGACCACTAGGGACATTAAGGCGTTATATAATATTCCATTTTGGTCTCTAACTTTTTATAGAAATGAACAGATGTCTTCTATCTGTTGTGTAAGTACCTATCGACAGGAGCACGCTGTAGGGTCAGACAACGGAAGTTTCATCAAATTTTATCTGTAAAGATGTTGATAACCATTTATCCGTTCTCTTATATTTTTTTTTTAGAAAATGGCATGGATTCGGATAATTAACTATATTTACATATATATTTTTACAAATGTTCATCGAATTTCATCCAGCGGTTGAGCCCTGAAAGAGTAAGTAGACTTAAGCATTTGTAATTTTAGTTAGTGGAAGCATGAATTTTAAAGATGCGCCTTTTTTATGAACAACAATATATTTTCTATTTTTGGAGCCATTGATGTTCAATTTTTATCAAACTGTCGATTTGAATCATTACTGACCTTGAACTAATTTGAGTCGGGACAGAGCTCTCATTCTTAAGTGCTCTCAGGCCTGTTCAATCAGTCGCCCAACACTGACTAACTGTTCACGACAAAAAATACGATAAGAGCAAGTCCGCAAAAATAAAAACTAAAATGTCTGTGAAACAATTCCCTGTGCAAAAAGAGTATGAGAAAAATTCGCATATTGACCCAAAAGATATTAAATTGATCCAGACATGGCTGGTTCAACAACCTCATCTTCCACAAAATATCACTGGTAAGAATTTCTGTTTGTTTCATTTGTCTTAATTTTTCAAAATAATCAGGTTTTACTTCCATTTAAGAAGAGAAAATTCAGTGAAGTTAAGTTTAATGTTTTTGATAATTTTATTAAAACAGATTTTGTATTCTAAATTGCCTTGTTGCTGTATTGTGTTTTTATTCAGATTTGGAGGTAATTTTGGCGTACCATTCTTGTGAAAGTAACATTGAGTTGACAAAACGGGTTATTGACCTCAACTATACGCTGAGAACAATGTTCTCTTTCTATTCTAATAGAGACATAAACAAGTCCTTGGAAGTAGCTATGAATACGTGGTAAGCATTGAAAGTCACATGTTATTTGGGTTATTTTATTTCAATTGTACTATAAAGGAAATTGTTCGTTCGTTCGCAGGTTGATAACTCCCTTAAGCACTCCCACACCAAAGGGACATCGAGCTATTTATTGTCAATTGCTAGATGAAGATCCAAACAAGTCTGTTTATAAGGATGCGGTGAGGTAAGTTTGAGATTTAAGCGATGAATATGCGTTCATATGATATTGTGTTTGCATTCCTAATATTGACAGAATGCTTGAATAGTAAGTGTCTACCCTGCTTCAGCTTAGATACTCATAGATATGTGTGGATTTAGTCAAAAACAACGGTCTTGTAGAAATCTGGCGTTTAACTTTTGTCTATACAGAAGAAATATTTATTTTGATATTCGCTTTACAAAAGAAGGGTTATAAGTATGTTTATTGCCTTTATACGTATTTACAGAGCATTTATGATGGTGATGGATTTATGGCAATTCGAAGAAGGTACAGCCCCGGGGACGGTCTTTATAGTGAATATGGACAGAGTATCTCTGGCCCACCTTACGAATGTTGATGTCAATGTAGCACAAGAATTTTTCTATTTTGTACAGGTAACAAGTCTATTATAGACCTGAAAGTTCTCTTTAATTGCAAGTAGTATAAAGAAATCGGGTACGCCTATGACTACTATCCAGGGGGAGGAAATTTCATACAACATAACCTTTTTTAGATTGTCACAGCGGGTTCATAATCATCTTACCTTGAAACGGGTACGCTAATTACTCACAGATGCTTTGAAACAAATGTCGATGTATAAAACATTAATATTTCAGGAGGCCATGTTCATCAATCTTAAAGAGTTCCATTTTATCAATGCTCCATCTTATATTGACAAACTGTTAAATTTGATAAAGCCTCTAATGAAGATGGATACATTTAACTTACTTAAAGTTCATACAGTAGGTTCTCAAACTTTGGAAGAATATGTGCCATTAGATGCTTTGCCTAAAGAAGCGGGGGGCAATAATAAAGATAGTTATGAACTAAGAGGTAAGTATAAATAGGAAATTATCTATATCTGTTTAATAAAAATAAATAATGATTCCTTTTCTCAACATATTTAGTGTAGTGATAGGATGTCTATCATTCTGCGAAATGGGTTGGTTGTTTATAATTAGAAAAAAATCCCACTAGTAGTACAAGTACCTGTTCTAAACTACCTACTACCTACTAGTAGTCTACTAAATCATAATGATAAATCACAACGAAATGCTCTTACAATAAAAAAAAAATCACAAGTCCTTTCCTCTCGAAATCTCTCAAAAGTTAACTTGTGACTGCAATCTTTTTAATAGTATTTTTTGTACTGTTTTAGATGCTATTTGGAATAAAATAAGGTTGAATAAAGAGTTTTTCGAAGCGGAATCGTTAAAACGAGTGGACGAATCTAAACGACCTGATGGACCGAAGACCATCAGCTCTATATTTCCTAGTGTAGAGGGCAGTTTCAAAAAGCTTAACATTGATTAATTTATTTGCATAAACATTTTTATTTGTAAAAACGTAATATTAAATTTTTCATTCTTGTTCTTCCTTTTGACGTCAATCACGGTCAGTTAAACACACCCTTACCTTTCTGGAGAGGAAACGGCGTGCGTTTTGACCATGAGCTTGTATTAGGTTATTCAGGCTTTTACGGGTAAATGCTGTACTATACGAATGTGCCTATGAGAATTAGTGGCATGAGTTGTTGTAAAAATAAAACTTTTATTATGACCATTTAAAGATATATTTTATAAAAGATATAATTTATTTTTGTATTATATACTTTTCTATATCTATGATTTGTATATTCAACATGTAAAATTCCACAGTACGAGTATCACGTATTGTTAAGTTACTCCAGGCTTATTGGAAATATATTGAATGGGGGATTGTCTTGTCCCGATAACGTCAATTCACGAGTATTCAATGGAATTAGCTGCAGGGAATACCGATGGTAAATTCATAATAGACCAGTTCACTTGCAATACGGTGAACTAGATTAAATAATAAATAAAATAAAAATATAATATTGTGTACATACTGATTTCAGTTGAGCAGAGTATATTATGTATAACGATGTTTTAATATGTATTTAGGTGTGTGTAAAATACAGTTATCTATATATTTGGAACCACTGAATAGATACTGCTAGATTTTGGCATACGCATAGAAAATCTATCTTTTGTTGGTATTCGCTGAAATTTGGCATACAAACATAACAGTTGCACTGAAGCAGGCGTCCATTAGGGTTTGACTGAAGTCCCGAGCAAAGTTCTAGTGATATAATATACTTGCTTAGTTACCAGAATGTTCAAAGCCATTTCAACATTTCGTTTCCGGACATTGCGGAGTTTCGGAAAAACCGGTAAAACGATGACGCGAGTCTCCCGGAGCGGTCCGGATAACGTTCCACTCAATCAGTGAGCAGTGGAGCTATTCTTGTACAAATTAGATAAGTTCCCGGGATAACATGAAAAGTGACTATTCGTGCTGATTTTGATTAGACATTAATATCGATAAATGTTCGACAAAACTGGTACATTGTTTGGAATTTTATAATGAATTAAATAAGTCTCCCAAAACAGGGTTGTTGTTTTTCGAAGGACATACGGTTGTTCGAAAAAACTTTGTTTTTTTTTATTATACATATAACTGCCTTGAGCGAAACTCTTACAACAAGTATGATGATGGCTTAATCAAGCAATCGGGGATAGAGAGACTATAAGTTGTGATAATTTCCTGGTCTGTTTAAAGAATTAAATATCGATTTTTCGAAAGTTTTTGGTGGATTTTATAAGTGTCTAACAACCTCGCATGACAGCCGCCGATTGCCGCTGGTGACAAGAGGAAATAGATTCTTTGCTGCTCGCTGCCGCGCTACGGAAGAAATGTAGGTTTATCATGTGCTATATGCCTATGCATACCAGAAATATAACATATTTATTTTTATTTTTTATTTTTAACAACTTTTATGTATTTTTTATTTGTTCAGTATTAAATAATTGTTAATTGTTAAATTTGAGGCACGTAAATAATTTAGATGATTAACCATATGGAAACTACAATTATAAATTAAAATATCATATCATCTATAGCTTTTTCTTTATTTTGTTATAGGTTATTCAAATATTAAATTTACTTTTCTTAGTTTATTTTTCACTTTTCTTTTTGTAGCATATGTAGCAACAGGATAATAGTGTTAAAGACAATAGCGGTGGAGCTTTAAAAGGTAAAATAAAACAGCTACTGAGGATTCTTCTTTTAGGCGATGAGCTAGCAACCTGTCACTATTTTAATCTCAATTCTATCATCAAGCCAAAAAGCTGAACGTGGCGTATAAGTCTTTTCAAGACTGTTGGCTCTACCACGCAAGGGCCAGACGTGGCTATATGTATGTAAAACAACTACATTCCAAATATACCTATTACCTCCGTACGTACGTATCATCTAAATAGATAGGTAACTAACATAATCAAGTTTTTAGTTTAACTTTTTAAAATATCTATTATGCAGGCACAGGCGTCAAAAACTCTATCAAAAGGCTCCATCTAGAATATTTTCCAACTTAATTCAAATTCTCCGCGCTGAAAAGTTTAGTCAGTAAACTTCATTTAATTTCCCTGTTTTCGTTATCACTTGGATCTTTGCAAAATTATTTTGGAGTGTGCGACGTAGAAGAATTCGATTTCATGAGTGTTTTATTAAATAGTTTCAAAACGATCCTCACATCGCATTGTATTGATACAATGATGCCGTCGACAATGGCGTAATGGTTGAAAATAAAATACCTAAAGCAGTGCAGCAATCGGAGCACCATTGTCCTTAAAAACGTTACAAAAGAAATTCGAATTTAGCGAAACGCTTGCATTCACTTGTAGATAACAGGAGCTGAGTAGTAATTTTAAATACTCTTGCACAGTTTTCCTTCGTAGTGTTTCATACGTAAACGTAGCTGTACCTACACAAACATCTACAAATATCGATTAAGTAAATCATTTTGCCATCTAGTCTATCTATCTATTTAGTTTTTTTTTTACTTTTAATAATGGATGAAGTACAATAACAAACTTGTGTTTTTGAATTAATAACCTACACAATTCATAGACAAGTAACAACGAATTTCATCTGTTATTCTGTTACTGTGCGAAATGATCTTGCCTCTAAACCCTGATTCAATTATAATGAGCAGGCGGTCACTTAGTTACCGTTTATTAATGTGGAAGGACCAGGGTCCCATCTCCTTGCATAAACGATGTATCGCCCACGTTTTAGAGCCCCGGGCATCGGACGTCGGCTAGTCTCTTACATTATTATACTTAACTTACTTAGATAATTATACTGACACATGTACCGTCTGCGATTTAATGTTTAAATAGCTTTCCCTTGTTACAACATCAGAAATAGTTATAAGAAGGTTAATATTTAAAAAAATAATTAGTAACGCAAAGCATTTGTGAACATTTTGTATTGAAGTTGTGATTTGGTTTCCTTTACTTTCTAATTCAAAAACATTAATGGACAGAACTAGCCTTCGTATAATATGTCATACCGAGGTAGTACATGCTTGGTATAGTGGTAATAAGTAGGTACTTTCATATTTCAGAATCCCATGAAATGGCCAAACCTTCATAGGTATTTACATTCTAAAGGAAGTACTTACCTTTGCTACGTTTAGCCATCTTCTTTAAAAAAATTATAAATTACTAGAAGATGCCCGCAGCGCCGCTCCGGCCCCGTAAAAAGAAAATTCCCGTTAATTTCCGTTCCCGCGAGAATTTGAGTGATCTTCGACATTTTTTCCTTTTTGATAAGAACTTGTTTCTTCATTTATTATTGTTAAGCTGAAACATAATAATTATCCTTTAGGTGTTTCAGTTTTCAAAATAATTTACAGCCCAGACTGAATAGCTGTGCAATAAAAAGTTTTAGCGTGTTCAAACAAACGGACGAACACAAAAACAGAGTTTTTTTTAAATTATATAAATATGCTGTGTTACTTTTCCTTCAACGTTATAAATTATAATTTTTGTAAATTTTAGTATTCAATATACAGACACTTTTTTATATTTATTGGTGGTTGAGAATATTTTTCTCATGTTTAAAATAAAATTGTAAGAAACCTACATGGGAAGTAAATATTGGAAATTAGTTACCTACTTAGGTGCCGTGTGGTTCCTGGCACCAATACAAAAAAGAATAGGACCACTCCATTTCTTTCCCATGGATGTCGTAAAAGGCGACTAAGGGATAGGCTTATATACTTGTGATTCTTTTTTTAGGCGATGGGCTAGCAACCTGTCACTATTTGGATCTCAATTCCATCATTAAGCCGAGCAGCTGAATGTGGCCATTAAGTCTTTTCGGGACTATTGGCTCTGTCTACCCCGTAAGGAATATAGACGTGACTTTATATATGTATGTTAGGTAGTAATAAGACCATAGAATAAGCAATTATAATCATTACATATTATAAAGTCTGCAAATTGTCTATGTCTGTATCGATGTGCAAATCTCGGAAAGTTGTGAACGGATTTTGTGCCTGTTTGAAATGTTAGGATGAGGCTTTTCTAAGAAAGCTTTATATTTCTATCTATAACGCTAGTGTCTTATATTATTCTGATTTCTATAATTAGGAGAGTAAAATGATTTCATGTTTTATCTGGTTACTATTTTCGGGTTACTAAGACTTTTAGACTGGTAGAGAATACCTGTTAAAGATTTAAAAGGCACAACTCAAAAATGTCTTTGATAAGGAGAGTTTTAGTATACGTTTATTACACCGTGCTCACGAACTCGTAGGTATTTAAAAAAACGAAATATCAATGACAATGAAGCCGTTGTAAATAAAATACTTAATACTAAAAATCGGCTGCAGAATAAAGTGCATGTGCTGTTACATAGTAAATAATTCTGGCGAGCGCTCCGCCATCCACACTTGCAATAAAACGAACAATGCAATTTAGCTAGTGCTGCATTCGTGCGATGGCTTCTCTGTAAAAGTTGGTTGTTTCAGCCCCGACGATTACCGACGCAGTCCATGAACCAAAAAAAACCCCACACCATATCAAACTCCAGATATTCATGTTTAAGAATATTAAATTGAAAAGCATTATTATTAGATGTAGACGCCGAGTATTCATTACTTGTCTTTCGTTCGATCAAAGGGCACATGAAAAATATACACCTAGTTACACATTTTTTTACTTACTTTTTGATGTAAATACTAATGGTCTTTCACGTTTAGTAAGTAACATACCTTGCTTCCAAACTCAGAATGTAAGTTATATGTGTTTTAGTATCTACCTTCATAAAAGCTTCAGTATCCGTGAAGTCGCGGACTGCCCTATAAAGCCGGACATTGGACAACACACGACATAGTTCGTCATAAAATGCAGCAGTGTCCGATTTGTGGGAATAGCGTATAAAAATTTCAAAGAGTTGCATGCGCGTGCAGCGACGCCCGGACCGCGGCCGCATCGCTCGCCGCTGCATAAAACATGCAAATTGGACCACTTAGCTGGTGTGCCTAAGTTCACTAGTTTTACACTTTTATGTGAAATTGAGGCCCATCAGTCATGTAAATATTGTTAAATGGGGGCTTTGACTCGCCTCCACGCGTTCCACCTATTACGGTTTGTCATTGTGTCGAAACCTTTTGTGCCGTATTCAAATTTAAAATAAATGCTAATATAGGACCTGTGCTGACGTGACTGGAAGACACATGATTTTATTCATACAAATAATAATCTTTTCATGGAAAGCTGAATAGGTAATTTAAAAAAATATATAATAAATTAAACTCCAAAGGTACTGGATAAAAAGACAATGTTTTGGTTGCGGACAAAACTACTAAGCATTTTCAAACCCGATAGAAGAAGAGGGGTGTTATCAGTTTGATGTTTCTATCTGTCTGTGGCATCATAGCACACAAACTACTTATATAAATGACTAACTGACTAATATAAATATAAAATTCACAAACAGTTACTTCGAAACTAAAGTAGTTATGAAGGTAATATATCACTGGCGATGAAATTGCAAAATAAAGTAAGAGCCTTCTAATTAGAGTTATGGTAAAAACTTTCGATCGTAACAATAGAAAATTGAATGCATGCAATTGTTGGCGTCGATTGTTTAGCTTGCGCCTGAATAGCAAAGCGTAAGGTAGAATAATGAGCTTTTAGTATTTAATGAGTGCGCTTACTTTTCAGTTCCATGATATTCTAAACTTATTGTGCACTTCTGTTAGACGTTTTTGTTATCTTATATTTTGCGGCTATAATTTATTTTAATTTACTCTACAAAGATCTAACGCGCTGCGCCTGATTTGTTTCAATCTTTGACAAAAAACATATTTTAAATTTTATGTAAGATAAAATTTCTTTTTTTAAACGAACTAAGTAACTTTTCTTTGTTTAATATGTACGTAACATATTTTAACCCTAGAATGTATTAAAATATTTTTTAAGAAATACGTCGCGTTAGGGGACCGCTAATATTTTTTTATAAGTATCACATGCCTACGAATTTAGTCTTTGACCCAAGACTTGTTCTTAATTTTTTGTGTTTAAGTTAAAGTAAATTGCTTAGTTAGGTTAGGGTTTTTTTTATTGCGATCCCCCAACGTTTATTAAAATTTTTCATTTAATTTTTATGTCATACTTTTTTAGGTACTTCTGTTTATTCTTGTCGAAAATTTTGTAGTCAAATTTTGGACACTCTATACTAAGTCATCATCTTTCATCTATATGCTATTTTAGTGAACACGCACATACACACACAAGCAGACAGACATACACACACAAAGGGACGCTTATAACACATCTCGTTTTTGCATCGAAGGTAAAGCTTAAAAGCTTTAAAGAACACTCTCGAATAAATTATCATCATTCTTTATCAGTGAACGTTCACTCCAGTATATTTGCCGGCATTAGGTCTTCATTCACCATTTCCAACTTTTAAACGGGTCAACCGATTTCATCAAACAGGTGTTAGAACACTCATACGTAAATCACCGTCATCCAAAAAAAAAAAAACAAGAAAAAATTGCTATCTATCTATCATTCAAGCTATATTTTTTGGTGGATGCCACAGACATACAGACTCACAGACACATCAAAATTACAACACCCCCTCTTTTTCCGTCGAGGTTTAAAAATGAGACATCACATTAATGTACTTTTAACTTTGTACCAATACTGGCATGGAATCTTTTGATGCTAGAACGTGACAATCTAAAATTTATCCACAAAACTATACCTAAGCAATCAAATATTGAATAAAAGAAAGACATCAGTGTTAAAATAAAATTTTAATGTGTAAAAGGGCAAGTATGCCGTGTGGTTATAGTAATAATAAGGGATATAGACGTGACTATACGTATGTAAAAAGACAATGGCAAGTTTTTATTGAACCATGTTTCAACGTAATCGAACTGGTAGTCTTTTGCGTAATGTTTGAAGGAATAGACATTGTTTTTTCATTTCACGTTTAATATCCATGAAGGTCATAGTCTAATAATGCTGCATATAACTTTATGTACTTATAACGCTGCGAAATAATTAAACCATTTATTAAGGAACCTACATGCCAATTTCAAGTATAAAATACGGTAGATGGTAAGTCGTTTATCCAAACAATGTTATGAAATAAGTGACAAAAGCCGATCGAAATCATCGTGATTGTTTATTGAATAAATATGTACGTCCGGTGAGCGCTGGCAGAGCACTGAACACTGTAGATATAAAACATGGAGGCGTCGGAAAGGTATATCAGAGAAATGTCTTTGTTCATTCCGTTTTGATCAACATTATAAATAATTATAAAAGTATAAGATTTGGACTTTCAGTCCCTTAAAAACGGATGGCTAATAATAATGTCTTGGCTGGACGGTCTTAAAATAAAAATATTTTTTTTAGTCTATGGAAAAATATGCTTCTAACAAAAACATATGCAAGAAGAAAAGGCACAGCACAAATGAACTTCAATATTATATCGTTAAATGGTAACTTCCCAGGTTCTAACCGATGCAGTGAGGGAAATAATCATGAGGAAACCTGCACATTCAGGCAACTGGATGGGTAACCATGATCGATCCAAAACGGGTAAGGTAGCGGAGGTCAGACGGGAGTCGTTTCGTGTAAAAACTTATCTAACCTAACCTGACTCACCCAATCCAGGATCCATGGTCAAAGGCATACCGGGCTTCGGGGCAAACGCCACAAAGATGTTAATTTTGCACTGCTGGAGAGAATTTGAAGTGTCTATTCTAATGATTATTTCATTTGCATTCGATGCATTGTTTATCGTTGCACAATTATGTCAGGATTGGCGCTCGTCGCTCAAAACAAATTGAATACGTATCGGCACATATTGTTTATTTAACGCAAGGATTTTACGATGAATAGCATTTTCTTATGCGAACTTATTTTTTGCTGCCGCATCATTGTTATTATGGTGACAGAAAAGTTACCGAATTGGTAGGGTAATTGGTATTAATAATTATTTTTTCAATTAAGCGGTCAAAGATTGTTTAATTGATACAATACTAAATTAATACAATAACTATTTTTTGTATTTAAATAAGGTTTAAATTTAATTTAAATAATTTAAATTTAAAAACGCGAGGAAGTGGAAATTATAGAGAGAGGCCTATTGTCAGCAGTATACATTTATGGCTGATATAATGATGAAATGAATATAGATAAGATATTAATTATTTTATTATTTTCAAAATGGGCTATGTGAAATGTTCGATTTTGTTTTTAAAGTTTAACTTAGTCTAAGCCTTAGTCTTCCTTTTTACCAATACGTACTATCGGTATTTTACTGACGAATATATATTTTTTTTTAGATTATGGCTAGAAAAAGATTATTTGAGGAAGAAATTATACATTTCTTGACTATACCATCGGGTAGCGAAGATGGCGAAGATTCTTCTGCAGCCGACAGTGATGAAGATACTGAAAGATTACGATCCACTCTTAGCTTTTTGCCAGAATCACTTAATGACATGGAAGCAAATCAATGTCCTTCTACTAATGAAGATACAAGTCACGAAAACAGACATGAACCAAGCCCTCGACCCAGTACTTCGGGTGCAATTTCAGAGCCCACTGCAGGTATTGTTCAACCGTCACCAACAGCCAGACAATCTTCGACTTTTGTGAGTATTGCCACATCTAACAGAACTAAAACCAAGGTCTCTTGCTCTCAAAGAAAAAAAAGGAAGTTCATCTGGAAAAAGAAGTCTTTTCAACCAGTTCTGCCTCAGTTTACTGGAAACACAATTTTACCGCCATCGATTTCACAATTTGAAACACCCTTACAATATTTTCTATGGTTTTTTGATAATGAATTATTAGAACACATCACAGAAGAAATGTACAAATTTAGCATCCAAAAAAATGTTTCGAAGCCATTTCATATTTCAGTGTCAGAGTTAAAAAAGTTTTTAGGTATATGTTTGACCATGAGCTTAGCACCACTGCCAAATATACGAATGTATTGGGCAAGTGAACTGGGCATACCGTTGATAATGAAGACAATGCCAATTAATTATTTCAAAAAAATCTGCCAGTACTTACATTTTAATGATAATTCATTGCAACCACCTTCAGGTTCGCCAGGCTATGATCGTCTACACAAAATCAGGCCTTTATTGGAAACACTGAAGAAAAAGTGTCAAAGTATACCAAAAAGAGAAGCGTTGTCAGTCGATGAGCAGATGTGTGCGACAAAGGCTTCAAATTTTCTACGACAATACCTTCCGAACAAGCCACATAAATGGGGGTATAAGCTGTTCATACTTTGCGATGATCGTGGGTTTGCTTACGACTTTGAAATTTATTCGGGGATGGAGAATGATCCTAATCTTAGATCCTCAACTGAACCAGACTTAGGAGCAAGCGCAAATATTGTCGTACGTCTAGCAAGGTTCATACCCAGAGACCAACAATATAAATTATACTTTGATAATTATTACACATCGCCAGAATTAATTTCATATTTGTCAAAACAAGGTATACAATCATTGGGAACCCTGAACAAAGGTCGGTTGGGAAAAGATCTAAACATACCATCTCTAAAAGATCTGAAAAAAGATAAGATCGATAGGGGATCCTCCGAGGAATGGGTGGCTAATGTTGATGACACAGAGATTGCTACTATAATGTGGTACGATAACAAGCCAGTTGTGCTCTCATCATCGTTTGTGGGACGAGAGCCAGTACATCAAGTGAAGAGATATTGCAAAAAAGCTAAAAAATATATTTATGTTGATTGTCCTCAAATAGTGAAAATTTATAATCAGCACATGGGAGGTGTCGATCTGCTCGACTCATTTCTGGGTAAATATAAAATAAAAATAAGAACCAGAAAATGGTATTTGAGATTATTTTACCACCTTCTAGATGTTGTGGTTATAAATAGTTGGTTGCTATACAGACGAGTTGGAGAGCAGAACGGGACACCAACCCCTCTAAAACTGAGAGACTTCAAGTTTGAAGTTGCAAAAAGTCTCTGTATGTCTGGTCTATCGATGAACAAGAAAAGAGGTAGACCATCATCTGCGTCTACTGAAATTGAGCTGAAAAGGACTAAGCGTAATACTGCAATCCTGCCTCCTCCTGATGTCAGAAGTGATGGGTTTGAACATTATCCTATTTGGGGTTTGAAACGTCAACGCTGTAAATATCCCGGATGCAAAGGCAAAACTTTCATTACATGTGAAAAATGTCGTGTGGAACTTTGCTTCTATAAAGATAAAAATTGCTTTCGGAATTTCCATCAATAGCACTGTTATAATTTTATTTCGTTTATTATATTTTTTTTTCTTTTTAAGGGCTTACAATGATAATTATAAAACATGTTGTATTAATCAAAGTGGGGTAGTCCATTTGTACTGATTCGATGCCAAAAAGTAGTATTAAGGCACAATGTACCTCAGCGGGAACCAAATAAAAAAAATATATTTCTACGTAAATATTTGGTTTTGATTTTTTTTATTATTTTTCCCGGACTTCTAGTGGTAAACTATATAACATACATTTTACTCGAAAAGAAAAAAAAAATCGTGCCTTGTAGGGTTAAAGCTTATTCTATTCGGAAGAAATAAATTCACAAGTTTTATTGTAATTTTAATGGCCAACATTCGCTGACGTCGGGAGGAATCGACCGCTGAAGTGCCACGACCTTTCTCCTTTAATGGATACCAAAAACCTTCATCGCTTTTACGCGAAAAACCTTCGGAAAATAAATGAATCCATACCGTATGTAAATCGGACGCCGTCCAAAGTTTTTATTGAAAAACTTGAAGAACTGATGAAAATGGAGCTGGGACGTTAAGATCTCTCCGTGCTTCTTATGAATGTGATACCGAGTTCAGGGTTCTTAGTATAACTTACAGTTCGGACGATAAAATATGCTTTACCTTTTGCCATTAAGGGTTTGCACAAATTGATAATATTATCAAACTATGAATAAAGCCCAATAAACTGTAACTTACCTACATGGAATTATGAAAACAAAAAAACCTTTTCGATGTATTACACAAAATTCTGCTATAAATTAATTTATTTTAGGGTATGTATTATGCTTATTTTATATATTTATTTAATTAAGATTTATCTTAACAGAGTTCATGCTTTTAAAATAAAGGACTCCATTTCGGCAAATCCTGTACATTAAAGAAAGAAGGCGTCAATAAGCAATGTTGAGACGCAATCAAAGTTGCTAAGTAAGTAAGCAGAGGTCGCAAATTCAGTTAATAATTTGTCGAAATTATACGCAAGGGGTGAGAAGATAATTAAATTATTAAAGATTAATTAAAGGCCAGACGAGTGGGCACTGGATATACCATAATAAAACGGAGAGTCTATAGAAGTGAACATTTGTAATATTTTACCTGTTTTGTTGAAATGATGGCTTGGTTTTGTATACGAGTACCTGAATTTAGTGATGATAGCAGGGACCAAATCCGAAACACGCAGGGTACGAGAAAATTTTGCTGCTGAAACTGCACCCTGGATTGATTAAGATGCGTAAGCGCTTCAAAATAATAATTATGCTGTTAAAACATAAATATAAAAATATATAAACACATGAGTAAAAGATAATACTAGGTGTGCGCTGTGATATTTCCATCCGCATCCCGCCCTTGATGCTGCGTAGAGATCTGGATGAATTTCAGTCGGATTTGCATCATCGTAGCTCCGTGATGCGTCGTGATGCTGCTTTACTTTTTCTGCATTAAGTATTAATATTTTTTATACATGTTACTATGGTGTTTAATGAATGAAACATTTTTCACTTAGTATTTTCACATTTTTTTTTAAACTGATGACGTAAATGTATAAGTGTGTTTCTGTACTAACATTATTTTAAACACTACTTCTGCAAGGTCGAAGAGGCTGAGAGTTGAGTAATTGATAAAGCTAACCCCTTCTGCCCTTAATCACGGTCAGTTCAAAGTTTAATATAATAAATAGGTACTTATCAAGGTATTTATTAAACTTTTTAAATATTATGAAGTCTAAAACGGTTACCAAGAACTCGTAGCGAACACGACAATAAGATCTAGTTTAAATATAAAATGGGACATTCATTATTATTAAGTAAGAAATTTAATTACACAAATATAATTTTGAATCCTCAACAATTCAACATTCAAATCAAGTGACTCACACTAAACAATATAATTTATTAAAAAACACAAACAAAGAAAAATAAACTACTTACTTCCTTTTGCGTGTCGATAGACATAAAAGTTCCTCATGCGTATCCTAACATTTCTAACGAAAACATAAATTAGGCAAATTTATTACGCATTATAGAGAGCATCCCCTTCTACAATATGTTCGTAACGATACGGAGGGTCAATGCGCAGAGATCTCCCCGCATCGACAGAATTGTCAAAACTTTTTAACTTACAACTTTTCCTTAAACGAGTAGAGCGAGCGAGCTTTTTCATTCGGAGCTTGAGTAGCATCGTGGCGCGCCGTCTTTGTCTACCGCAGTGGGCAAGTCAAAGGGCAGAGATAGAGCTTTGCCGCGGCCGGCCGTGCGTTCTGAGCCGAAGCCGAAGTTCGGAAGTGGAATCGTCGGCCGACGCGCGGTACGGGTACGGCTGCGGTTCGACCTCAGTTCTCGTCATTGCGATGCCGGTGGTGCACGCCACGCCGGTCGCCCGCCGAAACTACGTTACGAACATCGCGCCGATACTTCTTTCACAACTAATAAATCAGAGAACGAAGTAACCCCACGGACAGATTATAACTTGATATGAGATAACAAGCGCGCGGCGCGATTGCGGTGATTAATCACTGAAGTCCGTTCAACTCGAATGATGCGAACGGAAGCGTAATCTCTTAGTTTCGGTTTAGGAGCGCGTAATGTAAACAGATAAACATTGTTAAAGTTTTCCGGAATAGTTTGTTGACTCGAGGTTTACAATCGGGTGCATCAGATGGACGATTGTTAGCGGATAATGAGGTTCGGGTGTATGGTTGACGTATAGTTGTTGTGTCGGATGTGTGGAAGATAGGACGACCTGAAGATGGCAGGCGTGCAGTGGACAGCGGGGGTGTTGTGGTGTATGCTGGTCGGTGTGTTGGCGGACTCGTGGACGGCGTACCAGGAACAGCCGTGTTGCCGGCCGGTGTCTCACCACCGGGTCAGACACCACAGAGGTGAGTCATACAATTTCTTCCTACGTGTATGTAAACTAAACCGCTCACTGCTCGTAAATGTTTTAACAATTACTAACGGTTTTACGTGGTTCGTACCGCGGTTTACATTGAATGGTCGTTATGACTCATAAATTTTTTGATGTTATGTACACATTATTATTATCACCTAGGATTTCTTTTCATATTGTTTCGGTGCAGGCATGTCAAAAGGTTTTGGTTAATTTTCAATTCAAATATGAATTGAAAGATCCATAGCATAACGTAGGCCTGCTACGAGTGCTACGTGTGCTATAGAAGTTTTTTACTTTAACGAAATTTAGTAACTGTCAATTTATATGTACGTTTTGGTTTATTCTATCAAGGTAATCTATATGTCTAAGAAAGAATTCTTAATAACAAATCGTACTTAATAATTATTAAATAAATGCAACCACAACTCCTATTTACTAGCAACTGAACTGAAACAGATATCGACTGTTCAAAAAAGGCCGTTGTGTGAATTTCCGATTGAGATAGTTGAATTCGATGTCAAATTAACAATGAATCTATTGGTTTGAATGTTATAGCTAAATAGGCTATTTAGTTGCTTGACTGTTTGAATTCTAAGCTCGATAGCTATCGCTCAGGACTTTGTTGCTGTCGTAAAGAGAAAATACTTTCGAACGATTAGCAGGCAATTACAAAATTCGTAAAAAGGTTTTGGTTGTAGTTTGATACAAATTTATGTTCTAAATGAATGGTCCCTTATATTATCGTAATTGAAAAGCTATTAAGATATACATATTTATCTCACAAATTTAAATCACGTATCTCAAATATACCTAATTAAAAGTGATTTGAGACTTTTATAACTATGTACTATTTTCTTGTTACTGTGTAAATTTCTATGCAATAAAGATATTACAAACAAATAAAATTTAAACTAGTAGTTCGTCACTAAATTAGTTTTATACTAGTCGTTGGCACCAACGCCTGTCTTTTAATTGCTGCAACTGGGAATATGTATAGAATAGAAAAGTAGAGAATTTGCATAACGGCTAACAAAATAGTTAAACGGCTCTTTCTGTGCAAAGAGCTATTGCAAGCTATTTATGGGCCAATCGGTTCTACCAGGTCATCATGATCGGAAAGTGGGTGGTGCAAGTCGTAGTCCGCAGGGCTGTGATATCCACCAGCACGCGATCTAGTGTTTATTTGCCCTCTCGATTGCCCGCCGGAACCGTCAAACGGGGCTCACGCACGAAATGTGAATAACAGCATGTTGACAGCCCTAAACCATCTACCCCCATATTAGCGATGTCTTGTTAGCAATATTTTTTTTTCATTAGTTTATTAACCCTGGGTGATTCATATTTTTTTATTAAAGCCGTGGTATTGAATGCGTACTTTAATTCTGGTGGAACCGGTCGTTCAGGACGAGTTTTATATTAACCTGATTTCCTGCTACTTTCTGAATAACTATGTTCATTCCAGAATTAAGTTTTGCGATTTCCATAAATGTGTAGAATGTGTTATTAAAATACACATGTAAAGTCTCTTCATGGGAAAGTGCTTAGTGTTCTCCTTAGGAATCGTCGATACCGTTTTGCGTCATTAGTAAGTAACGTGAAATCCTCACTCACGCATCGGGATGAAAAACGCATCAAATTAAAATATTCAGTCGCGCCTTTTTCATTATATCGCCGTTCTTCTAACAGCTGCAAAGACTTTTCATATATATTCAGCGTCAGACTTCTCTAATAGAGCGCAATTATCTTTTAGCATTGAGTTATCCATTCGAACTAATTACTCTAACGTTATTAGCATAAATATACGACCAAGGAGAATTTATTATCAACAACAACAGCCTATCTGTTGAATCAAATATCTTAATATTTATATAATAATAATAAATAACACGAACGAATAGGAACACATAAGTAAGAATTCGTAAGCTTCGCAGAAGAAGTTGGCGTAAAAAATACGTATGATTGACGACGAACCTCAGGCAAATTATAGTTAATAATAGATCTGAATCTTTCCACAACGTTTATATGAAAAAAGTTATGTATGTACAAAGAGAGGTCGATGACTTAAGGTGACTAGCTATTGCAAATCTGCATTTGAAGTGAGCCGGTACAAAAATAAAGCAAATTAATAGTATTATAAATCAAGTGAGTATTCTTCTGTATTGAGTATATTTTATGTCTCCCAAGTCTGATAGCCGCGGGGGACGGTGAGAGAGCGGAGAGGATCAGTGCAAACCGGCTCTGCTGGCGCTCGCGCAGGTAATTGACTCGCCGCGCGGCTGGCTAAATTAAGTTATAAACGAGCTGGCATAATCGGAATATAAGCGACTCTCGACAGTTTTATTATATCGTTGGCGCTACATCATTCTGCCGGAATCCCGTAATTGCCCCGGAGATTAGACACGCTTATCACACGATTTTTTAATCGTACAAAAAGTCGTAAATCACAACCACTTCTTTAATTCTTCTATGCGGTATTATAGATGTGTGTTGGAGTCCATCAAAGTTTTGTCAAGTCGTTTATCATCCAGCTGTCGGCAAGGTCAAAACTATTAACTATTGTTGGCAATTAGATGTGATTAGTGTTCTCACAGTACAGTTAAATGTTTGTGACTTTAATGACTCGGTTCAATAAAATGGAAGAATGTCCCATTAAAAAAAACATTTCAGGTGAAGTTTTTTTTGAAAACAGTGAAATCAATTCTTGAAATTACTAATTAATTACAAAATCAATATACAGCTCAGCAGGAGTCCCAAATATTTAGTCCACTACAAGGCGTGTCGAAACTCAAATATTAATCAAAATAAATATATCAAAATAAATATTTATCAAGAAAATCCCGATTGGAATTTCATCGTGAATGTAAAACAAAACAATGAGTGTTCGCGTCAGCTTGGCGTGTGGTCCGTAGCCGAGAGCCAGCAATCGTTCTGACAGCGCCCGCCGCTTGATCTTATCACACTTTAATATAAACCTATTTACTATGAGCCCATATAAAGGCATTAGATACCGCTATTCGTTGCCTAAACACCCACGGCAGTGGATTGGATTATCTTAAGAACGAGGTTAGCAGGGAATTCGCTGTGCAGTTCAATAATTTTTATGATTAAACTAGCTGCGCCCCGGGACTTCACTTCCGTAGGAATTTTGGGATAAAAAGTACTATACTACTCTGTCAAGAAAGTAGCAGGAAAAGATCAATAATACACAAACTGTTTGTTATTCATCCAAATTTATTTTATCACCTTCAAAATATGCTCCTTTAGAAACGATACACTTACGCCAACGAATAATCCAATCATCAAAACATTTTTTAAACGCTGTTTCCGGAATTGAGGTCAGTTCTCGCCGCGAATTCTCTTTTATGTCTTCTACCGATTGAAAACGGGTGCCACGAAGTGGTAATTTGAGTTTAGGAAAAAGAAAAAAGTCGGCTGGAGCCATATCTGGTGAATATGGTGGTTGCTCGATGGTATTTGTTGAGTGTTTGGTTAAAAATTCGTTCACAATGATGGCCTTGTGCGAAGGTGCATTATCATGATGCAAAATCCAAGAATTTTCTTTCCACAAATCTGGCCTTTTTCGTCGGATTTGCTCTCTTAAACGCCGCATAACACTCAAATAATATTCCTTATTTACCGTTTGACCTTCCGGCAAGAATTCCGAGTGCACAACACCGCGATAGTCAAAGAAAACAGTCAACATGACTTTGACTTTTGAACGACTTTGGCGTGGTTTTTTCGGTTTCGGTTCAGTTGGAAGGCGCCACTCCGAAGCTTGTTGACTAGTTTGCATGTCAAACTCGTAAACCCACGTCTCGTCACCAGTAACAATGCGTTTCATGAATGTTGGGTCGGAATTGACTCGTTCTAGCATGTCCTCAGCGACTCTCATGCGATTGAGTTTTTGAAAAAAATTCAGGTCTTTTGGGACTAGCCGAGCGGCAACATGTTTCATACCCAAATTATTAGTTAAAATGGTACGGATCGACTCGTGAGATACAGAAAGTTCGGTGGCTATCTCTCTCAAAGTTGAATGAGGATTTTCAGTCACTATTTCCTTCACTTTTGCGATGTTAACTTCAGTTGCAGACGTTGATGGCCTACCAGAGCGAGGCAAATCTTCCATCACATCTCGACCGCTTTTGAACGCTTTGTACCACTCATAAGCACGAGTTTTTGATAAAGTCGATTCACCGTAAGCCTTCTGTAACTTATTTTAGTTTATATCTTACCCGTGTTCTATTAAAATCTTTCTACTAGATTTTAAAGAAGGAAGTAAGATATTCATAGTCAGAACAAAACACAAGCCAAGAAAATAAACTATTGGTACCTACCCAATTGACGCCTAACCAAAGTAGGTGAAAAGATATAATTATCAAGAATCTTTCATTTTGCTTTGTCCGATATTCTCCCTCCACACACCACCAACATAGTTACATATCAATAAATTAACTTTATATTGACTAAGTACGAAATGATAGTGTTTATTATAAAATAGTCTGCCATGTAATGTTTCCAGCTCACTGCTGGAACATTGGCACATATGTAATGGATGGATAAGGAGAGAGATTTAAAATTATTATCAAGTAATTTCAAAGAATCACATTAAATATTTAAGTGATATCATTCAAAATGTTCAAGATAATTCTATCTGAGATAAAACACGAGTGTTAAATTGACATATTTCTGATTACTTTCTTTTCTAGAAATGTATTCAACATTTCTCATCAGTAAGACAAATTTTGCTGCATTTAATTTATCAATCTGGTTCATGATTATTGCAGCAAGTATGTTTGTAGCATTTCAGCCACGCTTTTTCAGAGAATAACTTAATATAAATAAGTTGTTATTTGCAGATAATACAGAGCCTAGTGGGTACTATCTTTCTATGGTTTTATAGTATTAAAACATTAACACTGTAGGACCAATTTGTCAAGGAGGAGGTCAAATTTTATTTTAACTTAATACTGGGCACACAATTAGTTAAATGCAAGCTAGACCATCTATAATATAGTAAGTATTAATACAGACATTTGAAAAAGTATGTAATTTTATATGTCAACCATTGCACTACGAAGCTACAACTTCTGTCCTTTAAATGTGGTTAGGTTAGGTTATGTTACTATCACTCGCTAAATAAATCGCCTAGTTTGAAACTAACCGATATTGTTTGTATTGCCGGAGCAGTGTTAATCGAGGTTTATTGGTCGTGTCGCGTCGCAAGCAGTCGCGGCAATGTAAACCGACCCGACAGACAAGCCCGATTGACTGACGCGGCCCCGACTCTAGCTACGAGAACTGCAACACGCCACAGTAATTGCGGTGCACTTGCGTTTCAAAATTAGGTTTGCTTTTGTGTGATTTGTGTCTCTTATAATTTTGTTACCTGTGAAGCTTGGACTACATTATGTATGTAAAATTCTATTCGGTGTTAGATAAACAGAGCAGATAGTAAAAAGCTTTTCAAATATTTCAACTACAAGTAAGTTTAAGAAATAATTAAAGCAAATGTAATTTGGAAAGACCATGTTGCAAAGGAAGAACATTTATCAAATTATTGATAAAACAAGACATAGGCATCGGAAATAGATATAATCGAATTTAGATTTATTTAATATTAGAAAGGAGCTGCACATTTGTTACTGCAGCAGGCAGACACATGTTCAAACCGAAGATTATCGTCACAGTTGGTGACCGCATCCAACGCATGCTCTCATGAATATTCAATAGCCACTACCGTGCCAACAATTAAATAATTTGGGGAAAAACACTCATGTTTGCGTTACACCAACCAAACACAACCTGCAGGCAAGCCGTTATTACCATCTTTTATTACAGTCATATTCTACACCTTTGTTGTTCTACAGCTACACACGAAAGCAATAATAGCTCTCAAATAATACGTTACATGTTTACTCTCGGCGTTGTTACTTGTACTAATGGAAATGATTACCTTATTTACAAGGACGGTGACTATTGACTTTGGTATTCAAATATTGGGACCGCTGTCTAACCGATAAGAACAGTAACATGACACTTTACGACTACAAGCGCGGTTCTCCGGGAACGTATGGCCATGTTCAAGCCTCGTTCCTGATACACGGCCAGAAATACTTGTACACACATTCAATAGGCTTGTTATTGACCACCCTAACACTTTATCGTTATTTAGATACTTAACTACAAGATACGAATCTTGTTGCTGAGTTCATTGATCTTGTATGCAAATATTTTCTTAGATGTATTATTATCTGTTTCAAAGTTACTTGATGCATTGAGCGACCTACATATGGCCTGATATGTATCAGAAAACTATGTACGTGTTTTCACAGTACCGCGCATAAAGCCTTTACAACTAAAAATAAAAAATGTTGCAAAGAATTTACGTATATTTTTTAGTTGGATAGTTTACAACAAATTTTTACAAAAACCTTTAAATGTTTTTATTGTTAGTTAAAATTAGCAATTTGATCATATGCTCTCGGTCAAAGGTTCATTAGATGGCCAAGCATTGGAGTTTATTTCCGCGCCGATTGGTTGTAAAACTAGTGAAATATGAGACGTGTTGTTTTATGGTCCGACATAAAGAGGCAAAAGTTTGTTATGTAAAAGAAACTCAGCATTATTATAATGAACAACAATCATATTAATAATAGCTACTATGTTGACTGGGTGCCAAATAAATAATTATTTTATGGATTGTTTTGACAGATTAACTAATAAAATAGTCTTACCTATAAACACAAAAAGAGCAGATAATGAACAAACCCCTTGAAGAATTTGAAGTTAAGTGAAATTTTTAGATCTTTTTTGGTGGTGTCTAAATTACGAGTCATGGTACTGCTCCAAACAATAAATTGGCAATTATTTCAATTTTTGAGCAATTCATACCCGCCGGCGTGTGTTTATGGCAACGCTTAGTTGAGTGGAATGATTGTGTAAAGCGTTGGAGCTCGTCCAACGCGGCGCGGGAAACAAACGCCGCAAATAAAGTCGAATATAAGCGAACCCGACGCCTGCGCCGCGCTGAACTTCATAGCCTAGTGTTGTAGTGAATATTGCTTTATTAAGTTCAGCACGGCTCAGAAGGTCTAGTGTAATTGAGTTGAAGCTCTCTGGTGACTTGGCTTCACTAGAAAAGTGCCCTGTCAAATAAATTTAACTCTCAGTAAACCATTGAATTGAGGTCTATTTTTAATTTTTAACTGTGCCTGGTAATATCACATGAAACATTATGTCAACCTGACGATAGTCCTACATACTAATGATAGTTTTTATACTAATTACCATCTGAAATATCTGGTAAACCTTTACAGCATGGTTTTTATATACCTGATTAAAAAGCATTTAAAAACAAAAGGTATTTATTGCCTATACCAGCCCTTAAGTGCCTATTACCATACCACTTATTTCTTTATAAGAAACAAGATGCGTAATAGCACATATTATAATTACTGTTATTCACACTCGTATGATCGGTGTTCCTCGTCATCCAACGTTAACATGTTACTTACACAGACAATTCTCGGAAGCCGGGACGTTTGCGGCACAGGAATAACTTCGCGACATTATTCCGCGAATGCATGCGAAATATCTCCGGTCAAATAACATTTTATGAACATAAAATGTTACTTTACGAAAGAGGGAGCAGCTAAATAAACTAGGTCATTTTGATAACTAATAATAATTACATAACCCCTCAGAAGTCGTTTGATATGTGGGTTGTTTACCAAAAGTACTTTAAAATTACGATAACTTATGTTTAAAAAGAACAAAATATCATGTTAAAATTATTGGTATATTTCAACACAATAATTTTGTTATAATTATGGAAATATCGTTGTACTCGTATTAAATTAATTTAATCATGTATGCTTTTTGTGTGTCATAAAATGCAATGAACATGTTAGTATCATTTTCGTGCATCAAGAAGAATCAAGTGGGTACTAATTTCCAAAAATACAGGTTCGTAATTTCTGTAAACTATCTTAACTTTACTATATGATTCACTGCAGGAAGTCTTAAAAGCATTTTTAGTTCTTGTCAATTATTCTGGTTTCGTCCTTTCTGGGAACCAGGGTCAGCCTATGACCACGATCCAGAAGTGGGAAAGATCAGAAATTGTCCGGTACAGTGGCCCCTTTTCATTATCGTTGACAAGGCATATTTCTTATCTTTCTCCTTATCTTTATGGAGGTAAAAGATAGAGAAGGAATGTAATTGAATAAATAATAAGAATATAAACGATTTATATCAACGTTCTTAACTAACTGTACAGTCGATTCTATTTTGTTTTGTCAAAAGTCGATGTAAAGTTGGCCGCAAATAGAAGAGATTGCGGATGTCGTGTTTATTGTTGGCGCGATCGCGGTAATTCAGCGGAAGTGATAAACAGCCGGCAATACGAGAAGATTGTCTTGTCGCGGATGCGAACTAGTTTGGCTTTCGTTGCTCTAAACCATTTAAACGACATTAAAAATCAAACAAATTTTTGTTCCATTATATTGCTAGGTGTGCCTATAAACATAAACCTTTCAAGCTAATTATCTATCTTCTATCTTCTTCTATATATATATATATATATATATACTTATAATAAATCTGTAGAGAGGTCAATTCTGTACATGGAATATATTTTCAAAATAACTATCAGGGGGTGATTAGTGATCGATACTGATGCCAAAAATGCAATCAGTAAAATTTTTGTCTGTCTGTCTGTCTGTCTGTATGTTCTTTATAGAAACAAAAACTACTTGACGGATTTTAACGAAACTTGGTACAGTTATTTTTCATACTCCTGAGCAGGTTATAGTATACTTTTCATTACGATACAATCAGTAGGAGCAGAGCAGTGAAAGGAAATGTTGGGAAAACGGGAGAAGTTACTTGATTTTTTAAACTTCCGTCGCGTGTGCAGCCTTAATGGTTAAAGCTACAGTGAAACCATGTATAACGGAAATATTTTACATAAAATTATTAAAAAAATATCCCAAGACAGCATAAGTCTATCTTTTATGGTTGACTCACAATAACACGTGTAATTCCTAATAGCTTAGGAGTTCGGAGATTTCTGATTATATTTCTTTACTATGACGTTTACAATACCAATAACACTCACACTCATTCGTAATTCTTATAATGTGAAAAATACGGAGAAAATTATTCATCCTTGAGAGCTTCATTTATGCCCAAAATAACTTTTCCACGCGGATGAAGTCGCAGGCACAGCTAGTAGATAATATAATGATGTGGTCTGCGAAAAGGCTTGCACCGGCCCGTACAAATAACAAAAAGTTAGGTAAGAGAGTGCGGAGATTTTATGTAACTACATATATGTCAAGGAATATCGGAGAGTTCGTAAATGTTTGTTTACCACTTATATAATAGGTATTATTAGTATATATACAATACCTACTATTATAATAAATGGTCCAAGTAACCAAGTACACTGCGTGTCATCGCTTGGAGGTCCCGGCTGGCACGGCTCCAGTCATTTCAATCTGCCCGCCGCGGGCTCCTCTGTAAACATACCGAAATGATAAACGCATAATTTAACGCCCCGACGAAACACGAAAAATTTAAAAACCATTTATTTTCGCGATTATAAATAAGAAGATGTCAGAATTTTTACCAGAATTTGGAGAGGTAGTAAATTTGTTGGGGTTTATATGTGGATTCAAATCTCACGAGAAGAATTGTACTTTTATCCTTTTTTTAGTTTTTAACTGTTTGGAAAGGACATTGAAAATTGGGTTTACCTAATTGTCCGTTAAAAAGGATTGCAAAGCAGCCCCGGTAAATCCCACTAAGGTGTCAGTCCACTCAGGTCCCACTTGATGTTTTAGGGCAAATAAATATATTTACTCGCCACTAAAATGTTATCGTTGTAAAAATAAGGTTCACTTTTTAATTTTTTAAAGCACCTATCGAAATATAGAAATGTAGGATTTCTAAGAATGTAAACTATAATGCGGGGAACGGTAAATTAAACATCTTGTTATTTTCCAATTTATCCTATTGTTATGTAGGTTGATTTTGAAGCTCAATACTCATTCGAATAAGAGGGTAGGTACTGTATTTGTACCATTGTATTACTGCATAGCGACAAATAAACTAAATTAATCTATACTGTGACCTCCTTTTTTAATAGATTTATATTTAGACGTGATACCTTATTCGTTAAGATGTTATATTGGTTGACTATATTAATTAAAACGTAACAAGATCAATAAAGTAAATCTGAAATCATTGATTACTCTTTTAAAGTACAGAAATTTGAATAAAATTTAAGTAGATGTGAGAGTTACATTCCGGGGTATTCAAGCCATTTTTTTTTCAGTTGCCAGGCCGGCAGTATTGATATTCGGTGTTGATATTTCTAACATATTGAAAAAATCAAATCGCTTACATTTTACTCACTGTTTAAGTTGCCTCGCTATACAAACAAGTTACAAAATTCGTTTCACCATCTGAACAAGTTCGCTATCTCCACTTGTTCGAGGTGAGCTGCATGTACAGTTTATTAAATTTCCTGTGACTGTGTTGTTGTCATTCTTTGACAAGGAATATCGTGCAAAATCCAATTCCCACGGTGCAACAATGGAGCGATGCGGGCGGCGGGAGGCCCGGGCGATACCATCGGGCCTTCGTCGCCGGAGCACATAAATCTAGCTTTGATACATTTTGGTAAGACGCCAACTACGGTGCATCGCTGCGAACCACTCGACCCGCAAAATATTATCATCGCTTTTATTTCAGCCACACACATCAATTACACCCACAAAGAGTAAGAAATCTCTTTATTTCGACACTGCTTATTGAATTTACAATGGCGGTTTTAGAGCATTGTACAGCCTGATACAATGGTCTGCTGATTGCACTCCTACTGCACACGGACGAAGCTGAGCCAGATCTTTTTGATCAATACATAGTGGTAATAAACAATCCGATTATACTGCGGATTATTTTTGAACAATGAAGACATTGTTCACGACGCAACGTAAGTTGAGGTACTATATCATATTTTTGTCTCTATTAAACTTTATTTTTAGAATTGTCAACAAAACCTGGTAAGAGAAAAGGAAAATGATAACAAGAAAATGATAAGAATAAGTATTCATTACGATACAAATTAAAATATTACTATATTATATTTCAAAATGTTCCAAGAATTATTTGTAAACCTGAACGTATATAACTTCACTAAGAAGCATTCTCAGCTAAGTAAATAGCAAAACTTTTTAAATCAACTAGTAAATCAATGTCAGATGGGAAAAATGAATTAAAACAAGAAATATTATTTCTAAAATCGGCTATTTAAAATCTAAAGCAATCAAGAATATTTTTTTATTAAGGAGAGATTTCGATAAAATATAAATATACCAATTGGGATTGATGGAATTACTTTTATCGTCCAATATTCAGATCTATAAAAATATTAATTTTATATATGGATCAGATTTACAATAAAGTTCCTCAACAATTATTGTAAATCCAATCAACACAAAAAATAGCACTCTAAATGTCTGGAGATTGGTGGCTAAAAGTCAGCAATTAGGAGTTACTCCTTAGGCGATAAGTTCGTTAAGTAATAGGGTTCATTTCAAGTCAGCAGTCGAGGCACGTCGTTAATCACCGCTGCGGGGCGCTTCCGTCGCCGGGACACCAGCTTACTTTCGATGGTTTTTCACAAACCAACAGAAACAAATGATTAAGCCATATCGTTAATCATATGTGGATTAAAATGTAGTTCCGAATGCAGCGCCCCCACCTCGGGGATTTCATGCGGAAAATGTTGCAGACCCTCGCGTTGTTTGTTGTGAAATGTGTCTCTTTGATATTAGCACCGGCATTATTCATATTTTTATTGTAATATTTTCTCTGGTATTTTGATTAC
Source organism: Amyelois transitella (assembly GCF_032362555.1). NCBI lineage: Eukaryota > Metazoa > Arthropoda > Insecta > Lepidoptera > Pyralidae > Amyelois > Amyelois transitella. The sequence goes on from NC_083509.1 coordinate 5,922,846, forward strand.
AAAATTATTTAAATTTTTAAGTTACGGCGTATAATTGTTAAGGTGAATCTTTTGTCATCTTCACAAATTCAAATTAGTGATTTAAATCAATACATAAAATGAAGTACCTATCTATATCCATTGGAGAGTTCTCCGACCTAGTTATCAGACAAATTAGCAAGTAGAGCAGCAGTGGGCGAACCGGGACCGCCGGGAGTATGAAAAGGCGATCAGCCGAGGTCGGAGGCTGCAGCCCTCGCACCCGTTACCAAATTAATGTGTCACAAGCTGAATGCCGCTCCGATATTGATGTTGAAAAATGACGCGCTTTGACGTTTCATTGCAATCGTAAATCTTTACTGTACTGCAGTGCTTTGTAGCAACAAATATTATCTCTATGAACAAAAAGAAGCTATCAATCATTCACCTTAAGAGATTATTAATAATTTTTTTATTCATTGAAGGGATAACACATGTATTTAAAACAACAAAACACTATTATTCTTATTACTTTATTTCAATAATTACAAGTGAGATGTAGAGGTTTAATAAATGTAAGTCCAAATTATCAACGTAATCTAATCCTAATTTATGATTAATAGTTAGTAGTTATAACCCTCAAAAGGATTCTCCGGTGGACCCGAGATTCAAATGATTATCGAGAGGTTTTCGCTTCGCCGATCACAGCACAAAATTAATTTTGCTATAAGGCAGGCTCACTCGCCTCCGTCGGGTATTTCTAGCGTGATCCCGCCACTTGTATTCATAGGCCGATATATTGGCTGTCATTCGAACTTGCATAGGTACACTCGATTGATCTGTAAAATGGATTTCTATTTAGTGAGGAACAAAAGCACTGCTGACAGCATCGTTCTGGGATGAATACCTCCGATTGTTGACAAAGTAACGAAACATACATCACTGGTTTTATATCAAGTTATCATAAATACAACTTATTTTTGTTAATTATATGTTTCCGCGTGAGCGTAATTACAATTTATTTATCATATAATGTTAATGAAACCGATTTGACTGGGCTGGGTGCGTTGACGGTATTAATGTTTCAGTGCTGTGAATGTGGACAATATTCAATTAGCCTGACATTTGAGAATTTATGATACCGACATTTTGAGCTTTTTGCTTAACGGGATTTATCAAACCTTTCGAAAAATGACTTCGGCTGTTACAGTTAAATTGTGAAATACTGACCGGTGAGAGCGATAATTTTATTTATGACACGCTTTATGTCGCTTTCTGATATTTGCTTCAGTAATGAAGATATAGCGACATGTGATTAATGTTTACATTCATTACGAAATATGTTTTATCTGTAGAGGCTTCTCTGATTAATCATTTATTTTAATACGATTAATATTAGGACGGGTATGATTTGATTAATCAAAGTATGAAATATGATTTTGGTTATATTGATATTGTCTTATGTGAAATGTTTTGACATAGGTATCGATAGTTTATGAATCGTCCGATGGAATGGAATGTGGAGCGAATTGGGACGCAATTTTAGAACAATGAGGTGGGAAATTGCTTTGGAACGAGTAGCGACGTGGAACGTAGGTGGTTCGCGGTCGTCGAGACCACGGCTTCCGCTTCCCCCTCCTTCCTCTCTGGCGGATTGACTACAGCTTACTGATTTAGTATATGACATTTGAGTTCTACACTCAAGCAAAAAACTAATAGTATCATTATTTTTATAGTAAGTATTACAATTTTACTGAAACATTGGGTGATTTTATACGAGATGAAACCTGAAGGTAAATTTATGGATGATAAAATGTACGTATATAGCTATAATAATAAAAGCAGAAATTATCCTATCAATCATATCGAAGTCAAATTTTATGTTTCCATATTATATATTCCAAAATATCTACAAGTATAACTACAATAGAGTTAGTCCCGTAATAAATGTCAAGTTTTACAAGTATGACGTCTGACGTAGCCCTATCACAAAGGCAGTGATAGGTTTATTAGATGAGACCATGTAGATAGCCGCAGTCGTGAGGGACCGCTATCATAAATCTGCCCAGCGGAATGGGTTACAGCATCGTCCCATAAATTGGCCATCTATAGTTTACGATACACTCTGAAAGGAAACTGGCGGGAACCCGCCTTATACTGGCGCACTTTAACTTGCGAGCTAAAATATCACTCCATTTATGATCTCTATTCAATGTTTAATATTGCCTCGTGGCAGATTGTTGCTTCTCAACAAAACATTTCTGTGTGAGCCTTAGAATTTATTTTCTCATCTGTCTTGCTTGACACTGTGATCTCATACGAGTTTCGGGATAAATTTACCGGCTTTATTTTGTAATATATTTATCGAGTTATATAATATAATAGTATAATACTGACTATTGTTGAGATAGTTTATATCAAGAACTTGAGAAAGATTCAGAACAGACCATTGTAAAAATAGGTTATTATGTAAACATTGTTATATGCCATTTCTATTCTAAAATAGTCTTCTGATGCCTTTCCTAATGCAAGTAAACATTACCAATACGAGCCGTTTAAATTTAGCGAGATTAAAAATAGCGACCGCGGGAGCATCAAGATGGTGTTCACTTCCACTCGCTAATTAAAATCAGCCAGAAAGCATGTATATTTCATGGCATTAAGTGAGTGCGGGCCTCGACGGAGTTTCATTAAGAATACATTAGTTCATTAAAGCTTTTTACAGTATATTCGCTGAAGATCCTGCGGCTGTGTAGTTGCTTCCAGAACTATTTCATCTGCTGTGATATTTTTCTTCTTTTCATCACATTATTGCTGTCTATTCCATCACTGAATTTACCTACTTTTATTTCATCATTCATTTGTTTTGAAAAATAAATTGTTATAAAAATTCAGCTTTGACCTACTTTTTGTCCCGACACCGGTTGCTTAAAATAGTGACACAATTTTTTACTGAATTTATGATGTTTATTTTCAGTAGATGGAATCAAAGCAATGTTGTTACATATGTTTTATTCAACTTATGAAACCATTTTATTACTATTTATTAAAAGTCAGTGCAGTGAATAACGTTAATATTAACGTATATTTATGTAGTACTATTAGAATACAATTAATATGCAAAGAGGAGGCTTCGTAAAATTTGTTTACTTTAAGAGTTGAAACTATTTTAGTTGACCTAAAACCACATAAAATGAATATCCGCGTAGAAGAAATGAAGGCAACAGTGGTTCTGTGAATTTTAAACAGGACACAATAATTTCGGTGGCCGAATCAATCAGTTTGGTGCGTCTTGGGCCTCATTGAGATGCAAGGGCTCCATTTATTACTCCGCATTCAATTTGCGGATTCTCAGTTCCTTCAAAAGAATTGTTAATGAAAACGCCTATTTTACGTTTACTTAGACGAGGTTTGGCTCAAAATTTTATTTTTATGGTGGAATAAAACGCTTTGAAATGAGATTTTTATGAGATGCCTAATCTTTTGTCTAGTTAATCTCTCTTAAATAGAAGTGCGTCAGAAGTGTATTGAGGTTTACGGTTTAATTAATATAAGGTCTTTTTCGCTTGCTTTTATTATGCCAGATTAAAAATAATATTGCTTTCGGTAAGGTTAGCTATCATCAAGATCGTCAATACAATATGTCAAATAATTTGCCTTCAGGTTTTGAGATCAGGATCAGTTTATAACAAAAACAGAAATAGTTTTAGGATGATACTATTTTAGTAATGAATGTCAACAATAGTCGCGAGGCGCAGTAATAAGCACACCAGAGCCATACAGACCTACATTTAAACATTGTGCAGTCGTTATTACGTACCCATTCAGATAATACTTATTTAATTTCGCTGCAGTTTGCTGTAATTACTTTAAGAGTTTAATCGACGGAGAAGATAATTGGATGCGATGTGAAACTTTCTGCATCTTTTTTTTTAGTTTAACTTTTTGTTTCCTTACCCTGTTGGGATAAGTACTAACAACACCTAATTTAAGCATAATATGAGTACAAACACCAGCATTACAAAATATTTCTCCATTCAAATTCATTACGCAAAAGATTACTGTTACATCTCTTCTCATTTTTGCATGTTCTTAGTTGCACTAACCACTGCTATCCTTTAGGGTTTCGCTCTTCGTACTAGCCTCAGTTATATATAAAACTTAAATTATATTAACGCAATATAATTTTAAATTATATTATGCCAATTTGAATTGAATCAATGCATAGTAAACACTAAACAAAAAACTATAGCTTAGCAAAAAGGCCGAACTAAATATTTAGTTTGTAAAACGTCCTTGCCATGCCAACAGAATATTCAGCATTGCTTTCAGGATTTGCAGATTTTGGAGCGATACGGCTCTTGTTTATTTATTTTGAAGGATTAACATGAAGCGAGCCCGAGTGCAACGCGTATGTTGGTCGTAGGTACTATTTAAACTTTGCTAAACGGTCCGCTCTGTGAAAGCCTCCGAAACTCCGCCTGCCTCACAGAATGTAGGTTAAAATAATGTTTGGGAGGATTACCGCGAAACTAGCAAATAAGTACGTGCATTTTTATTAGTAGTATAAGCGGCTGTTGCAATGTTTTCGCTAAAAGCATTGTTAAACCGTACAGTGGTAATGTTCTGTGGTATATATTATTTCCTTTATAAGTGGATGTAGAAAAAACATGAATATTTTTAAAGAGCTTTTATTTCATTACGTTGCTCTTTTGATTTTGGCACCTAATATTCATAAGTTAAACTTGATAAAAAATAGATAGGCATGTTTAACTGGCATACTCATTACAACGAGTGTACCTAGGGTGGAAGCCAAATAGAAATAAAAATATTTCATCAATAGCCTACCTACAACGGGAAATAAAGAAAAAACTTTATAAATGCCACATCAATCACTGAACAATACAAAACAAATGAACATTTGAATACAAACAAAACAAACGAAACTACGAAGCATCCAAAATAGTCATAAGCAGTCTAAACAGTGAGTGGCGTCTGGGAGCTTGTCAAAAGTTCCCCGGCAATCCCGAAGTTGCTGGATTCCGGGGATTCCGCCCGCGCGACCGGAGGTGCCGGCATCAAATACCGATAGTACGGAAGTCTAGTTTGAACGTATTAATAACTCTCTTCTGAATTATGAATATTTAGTTAATTTAAATGAAAATATACGGGAAAAATTCCATTGATTAAATTAACCTTAAAGTAAGTTCGGGATTTGTGTTATGGATGTTACGTTAAAATTTCTGTCTGTCTGTATGTTCGTACTCGCATCGCGCAAAAACTATTGCTTCGATTTACATGCAGTTTTTAAGTTGGACCAATCTTAAAAACTGGTATACAAAAATTTCCCTCCACAGAATTATCGATAAACACTCAAGACAATCAAAAAATATTGTAGTCCATCACGACTCGATGCGCCAATCATGCGGTTTTAATAGTTTAAAAGTCAACCTTTTAGGTGAGTAAAAGTAGTACTCGTACCAGTTCCACGTTTACAGGGACGCGGAAATAAGAAAACAAGAGACAAGGTTTTATGGAAAAACCTGAATATCCCAAGTCTATAGGATCGGACATATATGTAAGTAGGTACCTCAGCTTCCTCCTAAAGGTGAATCCCCTAATGGGAAAAATGTCAAGAGGATGATAACTGAAGCCAAAATTCTAATCTAGATACCTAGGCGCCATCAATTTAATCATGACAGATCTTGATGAGCTGAGTGAGACCCATGTAATTTAAGATTTCGAAAAAGGTTTAATGATAGGTAAGTACCTATGAGTTGTACGAGTATTAGGCACTTTTTGTAGTTGTCGCAGTAGCTACCCACCGTTAAAGGAATGTTCAGATTTGATATTTTGTTAACAAACTATACGTGTGCACTATCGGCTGATCTACCACACATGTAAGGAAAGATTATATGTATATAACACTTCACACATCAAGAAGTTTTTGTACCTAATTTCCTTTTTTATATTCCCTGGACATGAAAGTGTATTTCTACATTATCAATATTCTTTGAAGTCGGCCACCGTCAGTGGTACGCGGGGTGTGTTGGGATTCCTGTAAACATTATCTTAAATGGATTATACTTGTCAAAGTACCGTGTGTCATAAATTTCTCAAAATTTGTGTCCGTAGGTACTATCGTAATCGACCCTTGTTGATAATTTTTGTTTTTTAATATGAATTTAGGAAAACGAAAAGAACGATGTAAAAGTCAATAAATAACTAACAGACCCGCTATCACTGACATGTCATAGTTGTATCACTTTCATAAAGACTGCTCTCAATTATTACTGGCTACTCCACTTAAAGCAACTCGTTCAAGTACCATCTCATTAGGGTTAACGACTCTATCGCACCTTGTGATTGATGGTCTATTTTCATTAACCTTTAAGTACTGACGTGACTTAGTCACATCATGAATGGTGACGTGACGTATCTCAGACGGCTTAAGAAACAATCGAAAAGGATTATTTCTGTTTACTATTTGCACATTATTTACTTTTATTCTGAACTGTTTATTATTATTCTATTTAGGAAGTGTAAAAACAACAACATTTTCATATAAAATCAGTATTTATTTGGTACAAATTAAATAACCTTCATTTCGCTTACTTAATAAACATGTATCTTATAATCTTAGCTACAATCGAATTATTTGGATTTTTTGGCAATATTCTTACATTTTGTAATCCGTCTTAGTATTGATATTGCTTAGGTTACAAATGCTTTTCTAAATCACGCAAATATTTAGGAACAAATTACTTTTTGTCTACACAGTCCACGCATATTGTTTTTGAACAACCAAGACTAATGGGCTTGCGGCATTCAATGCAATTGTACTTAGTACGCCTTTTAAGTCTTGATGACAGATTTTACAGGTTTTTCTCGCTACTTCTGTATTTTTAGGGGGTATTGTTTCAGGCTCCGGGGGCTTATTTGGACCAACTACGCGTGCGATTGACAATCGCAACTCTCGGCAATCGATCTGTAAGAAAAAATCTGGGTCTGCCTGATCATCGTCAACATCGCTAAAATCGCCCTCAATTTCCGTTTCTATCCAAGATTGTAAAGTATTTTCGAAGTCTTCACTAGTAGCACAAACCACTCTCTTTCTTTTGCGGCTACTTTTCGATGTACTTGGTTGATCCATCTAAAAAAATACGACAAATGATGAGGTAACGTCTTAAAGACCCTTAGAAAGACACACACTAATCATGATCTGACGTCTAATAGATCTGCAACATTAATACTGACCTTACGTCTGAGAGACACTGCACAGCTCCAGAGCCGAACATGTTGTCGCGCCGCTCGCGAGCGCTCGACTGATTAATCAGCGTGTTCAACCCCGAAGCTACAGGGAAGGGCGCGGGGGTATCTTTAACACCTTTGAAATAAGGCTAATTTTTGTCAACTCGCCGTCTATGAGACACCCACGTCAGTACTTAAAGGTTAAACCAGACACGAGTTTGGATGCACTTTGACTATAGATATTGTGAGTTCCAATCGAATGAATAGATTATAATTATAATATTTAATTGAGCGTCCATCAATATGTCAGTTAGTGATAAGAAACTTATTTGTATCTGTATGATATACCAATGCCTACTTACATTTTCATAACACCTTTGGAGTAGTAGGATTTTTTATTTGGAAATAGAAATGTAGGTGTACTTGTTAAAAATAATAATTATAATACATTCTATTCCACTTAGTTTAAGAAAATCTACTTTAGGAATCTTATTATAGCAATTGTTAGATAGTTAATAGAAGATTTATAATTGTTCAAGAGAAAGTATTTTTTTATTGATTAAAGAAACGTTTTCATAACATTTGTTATTGAAAGAATCTCATTCAAATAAACCAACATTAAAAAATGTTTGTTTGAAGTCTTGGACGCGGTAGTTATATTCTTCACATTGGTCTTAAAAGCTTTTTGTTGGTTCTTCTCAGCGGCATTAGTGATATCGGATGAGTGAGGTAATGTATCGGATTTCAATGAATAATAAACGATCGGTCTTATCTAGGCCAATCGTAAGCATATTTAATGAAATTTAAGCGGCTATTTATTCTTTACATTTAATAGAAGTGTATTATACCTATTAAGATTTTGTCGTAAGTGGACTTTCGGTGGGTTCAGTAAAAGTTAGTTACTTTCTCATCAATATAATTTTTATTCTTCGAAAAAAGACTTTAGTTCTTAATTTTACGTCATGATAATACGTTATGAAAAGAAAATTCATCTCTGAAATTTATGAAACATATATTTTTATTGTTGTAACATCATGTATTCAGTGTATAAATGATTACGCGATGCAATGTCATTAAAGATACATTACCTCTTTTATCCTTGTTTAGATTGCGAATTCTCTCACAGTCCTTTGTCTCATTTAGCATTTATTTACGGCGTATTCAATTTAAATACCGCTCCTTTCGAGTTTATCGCCGGCGAAATTGTTCGAGTCGGACCTCGGTTCTATTTATTTCACAGTTTTGTTCTTGTTCGTGGTGTGGATTGGGTTTTTGATTTGAAATTTATATTGTTTAGCCGGAGAATTTGTTCCATATTTTTTGATGTTTCTCTTTAGTTAAATTAAAAGATTTTACTCTTATCTCTATAAACAAGTATTCTTTACCAATATAATAAATGCGAAAGTTCTGTGAAATATTACCTCTTCACAGTTAAACTATTGTACCGATCTGCATAACATTTTACATACATATAAGTAGTGTGAGTTCGTGAAGGAAACAGGCTACCTTTCATCCCGGTATATATTATAGTTCCCGCGGGATTTTCCAGAAACAGTTTTTGTTTTAACTTTTCAGATAATAATAACAAATATGTACATTTTAGATTTTAATCATAAGTTTAATATGGGCGAAATATACCACGAGTGAAGCAAGCTGGATCAGCATAAGTTGGCAGTGGTGTAATTAAAACTTAAAACTCTGTATTAGGGCCGCGGCCGCTTTGCCAAGTGTTGGGATTTGGGACGTGTTTCGGGTCGGCAATGTAGGGTACATCCGCGCCTGCATCAACCTTGACTAATTTCTCACTTTTGCTGATTGACACAATTTGTTTGAGTTGTTCATCAGTTCTATTCCATATTCACCATAATATGACTTCACATAAATATACATTATTTTTTAGTAACTTACTCAAGGACTTTAGATAGCCTTTATAACCTTAAATATGAGACTTATAACCTAACTCGTATTATGTGTGTTTTGTTCAAAAGTTGTGACGTTTTAATTAAAATTACAACTCGTTTTTGTGTCCGCCCATCGTACGTGTCTCATGCACGTGACATCCATTGTAATAAACTTTGTGTTAGCTGTTTTAAACCTACAGCTGAATATTTTGTTAACGCTGACGTGAGGGTCGTGTGTTTCAGTATTATAATATTCGTTGATGTGAAGGATTTTAATTTCTAATTTATAATTTTACCCATAAGTGAGGATAAGTCCCCATTATTTGTATATTTTCCCATTTTAGTAATTCTTAAAAGCCAGTCTGCAAAATCTATACATATAATAAAACAGTAAAAATATTTTGTCTGTACATTTAGTATTTTGGACTAAAATGGAGGGACACTTAGAATGAAAAATAGAAAGCAAAATTTTTTTTGTCTGTGTGTATATATGAACGCATATCTCCCAAAGTACTGAACCGATTTACTTAAAACTTTTACCAATTGCTTTGTTTTAACTCAGAAAAACATTTAAAGTTTGTTTCATCAAAATTGGTTCACTAAAAAAAGTTATGAATGAACTCAAGGCATGAGTTTGCCTGCAAATAAGTTACGAAATTTAAAATTAAAAGTCATTTATCATTGTTCGACAGCATTTTACCTATAATATATATAAATATAAGGGAAAATCAGTTTGATAATATCCTGGTTTTGCCGCACATAACATGCGTAATTCTCACGTGAAAAAATTTTTTTATAGTCTACTTTAATTTCGCCACCATCGTAGCGGCCTCGATGGTCCTGTGGTTGGAGCGTGAGATTCTGAAGTTGGCGGTCCAAGTTCGACCCCAACAAAAACAAAATAGTTTTTTTTATTAAAATATTTTATTTTGTGTTGTTTGAGTATTTTATTTTTTATTTCACATTATTGTAGATTCTACTCGAAATTTACGCGGATGAAGTCGCGGGCAACAGCTAGTACGCGCAATATATGTATTATACTAAGTATATACGAAATTACTCTGTTGAAAGTAGTAAGTAAATAATTCGAATAAAGCGGAATAATAGGGAAGATTTATAATGTTCAGATTCTGCTGTGAAACACTCTGTGGTCCAATATTTTTCCAAAAAAGTTTAATATTCAAAGCAGTAAAACTCTCGAATATGTCAATAACATATTGACATTGTGGAGCGTCGATAAATATAAAAAAGTCATTGTTATTCAGGTGGCGCGGTCGGTAATTGCCGATAGCTTTTAGCACGAGAAATGCGGGAATGGCGGGATTCGGCGCGGGCGGGACTCGGGAGTGGGACTAACGCGACGGTGGCGGGATGTAATTAATGCGCTGGCGCACTGCTGCAAAAATTAAAGGGTTAAGCTCCGAATTAACACTTCCCGAGATTTTCTACCTTTAGTTACAATGAAAGCTCAGTTACACGCGTTACATATTTATATTTTTGTAGTGACAAAATTTTTTTTTACCTAATCATATTTAGTCTTTATCTTGCCGTTGGCGACAGAGTAGCTACCTCAAATATAACGGAAAAACGACCTCTCATTTTCAAGACGATATGAAAAAAATCCTGCGGAATATTTTAAGGCGGACTTACAAAACCTTAATTCTAGTTAATCTAAATTTAAAATTTAAATGACAAAACAAGACGCTACATTGTGAAGCTTGCCCTCCCGAGGGCAGTTGGGCTCTTCCAGAAAAGGAAAGTCACGAACTCATCGCGGGGCCATTCCAACTCCCAACAAAATAAATATATTTTGCTGATTCGAGACGAAATTTGCAAGTCTGCCAAGAATATTCTTACCAAATCGTTTTCCTATAATTGGAGTACATGTGAATTTGTATTCAGTAGCGCATCCTTGGCGGATGGAATTTCGCCGTTTCGCGGGCGCCCTACTACGTCATGCGTGCTTATTGAACTCATTTGTGTTACACCGCCACTCCTGCTCACCTGTTAACTCACCCTTTATTGACTAGTTTCCCGCTCGGGGTTTACACGAGCTAGTATTATTGTTTATTTAATATTTTTATAGCACGAATGAAATATTTTATAAACAAAAATACTCAGTTGTAATTAAACATTTCTCTGTCTCTTAGCCAGCAATGCACTCGGAAACATATGTCGAAGTCTACTAGGTATGTCCTCCCTTGGGTATACCACGATCCAGAAGCGTAAAAAGCAATGTTACAGGTATGGTGGTACCTTTTCCTGATATGTTGAGTCCAAAATTGAATCAAAGTCATTAAAACACTTCACTCCAACAATATAAAAGTAGAATAGTCTTTAAATACAAAATGTTACAAGGTATTATGTCTTTACTGAAAGTTTATTATTTTTGCTGAATCTAAAATTATCAAGCAACGCCACCGGGGATTTTATCTGTTTCCCGTCTTTTACTCGGAATCCGAATGGATTATGAAATAAAGTTATTCTACTGGGAGTCACATTGCAGTGGGTGGATTTCATATTTAAATTTGAATAAAATTACTACGGTTAATTATCTATCTAAACACAGTGTTCAGTTAGTTCGGAGAAGTCAAATTAGAATAGGGCTCATGTTTTAGTGTAGAAACTTACCTACATGAATTAATTATATCTTTATAAAAGTATAAAACTCTAAAAAGAATCTAGTCGTAAAAAGGACAACAAAAATAATGGATTGGATATTCAAATAGCATATCCTTACAACCTTCAAATCTCTGGGACATCTCTGTTTTGTCGCTGGGTTTATTTAGGTTGGGTAAAGTCATTCAAATCTAGTAAACTGCGAATTTCTTTGCGCAAAACAAGTTTATATTGGTGTATTTTAGCATCATAACCGAGGCACGTGTTTGTACGGGTGCGGGTATAATTTATTCAGCATTATTTGCACAGAGCGGAGCGACCCGGATGAGGACACTCTTGCCAACTGTCTTTGATAAAAACACAAGAAAAAGCGCTAAACAACATTTATTACATATAGTATAACATCAAAGATCATCATTCTCAAATTATTTCTCGACGATCTCTTGTTTTGACTTTCTGTTCCGCTTTTAATCAATTCAATTTTAAAACTGCCTGAAATATTTAAATTTCCGGTAATTTTCTGAAAGATTTCCAAAAACGGGTGTAAAAATCAGACTTCGATTTTTGAGTACTGACTTAGTTTAAAAATGCCTTAAATTATTTCTGCGCTACGTTGGCAACATTGGGCAAGGGGCGCTCCGCGACACAGCGACAGCTCAGGGCTATCAGCTACACGCTTGGCTGCCCACGTGTGCTGAACTCTAGCCGCATGCACCCATTTCGGCATGTTTACCTCCCCTCGACTCATTTTAATAATAAGGAGCTGCCACTGTCTCACTTGAACAAGTACATTGAAGGTTGGTAGAGCCACGGGTGCTGTGGTTGTCACTGTATCACTATGGCCGATCTAGTATTGTAAATTTTCTATACGAGTTTTCAAGATTCTCAAAATTCAATGCACTAAATATAGCTTTTTTAAATCAATAAAAAATGTATATATATTGCCTTACCAATAACTTGGAGTACTGTTGTGTGTATATCCTGCGATTTCCTGATATCTTTTTATAGATTTAAGTTTAACAGTAAGTCCAATTATACTGACGGATAGTAGTAAACTGAGAAATTATTAGTTTTTGCCCCAATACGATAATTATATCTCCTTATGTACTTACGTTACTTATTGCAGGTCAAATATAATTTGAGGTTAGTATAGGAATGCAAAAATAATCATAGAAAGACACTGCTGTAGGTTACGGTTTAGAGTTTGCTGATAATAACATTCCAGTGTATCTTAAATCTAAATTTACAAGAGTGCACCACGATAGGTTGACAGGAAGCCCAAAGCTCATTTCACGGCGGCCGCACTCATATTTTACACTATCCAAAATATCTGCACCAAGTAAAAACGTTGCTTCCTACATAAAGATCTTTAATGTGGAGCGACAGAGTACACTTTTGTATGCATGAAGCACGTACAGTTTTATCATTCTCTACAAACTAGTTCCATGAAAATGTATGCTTGTAAAGCTAGGACAAAGAATGAATGCCGTTTTTCCATATTATGCAAGCTTAGTAGCAAAATACAACACCTACTTTGAAAACAAGAATAATAAATACTCATAAATTGTACGCACATGTTTCCGTAAGTTTAACTACGTACTACTACTACGAACTACTTGCGTACCATAAGCGTGGTTACTAGCATACTTACGTACTAGAAGCTGTGAAAAGATATATTGTTGATAGATAACGAAAATACAATGAATGAAATAATATCAGCATAGAAAACTTATTTTCCCAACGAATAGATCCTGTACAGAAACCTGTAGATAAACATTCTTTCATCGTATTCACACCTAAATGTTTCCACAAAAGATAAGCCTTTGCATAGAGTTTTAACGAAAAAATCTACTCCGGTAAAAATGGGTAATCGGATTTGGTCGCCCTGTGCTTGTTTAAGCTCAATATAACAAAACCACTCTATATGGAGTGCCTTTCGACATAACGGTGGATTTAAAGCCTTGAAAATCGTGCATCAGGGGCCACGCCGTATTAGAGAGTGCACTAAACCGCCTTATCTCCCCTACTTGTTTAGATAGACGCCGACGTCTTCCTTAGGATGCATCTTTAAGGAGTTCATAGATAAGATTTTATGTTCAAAATAATGTTAGGCGGATCAAATGAGAGGGGATTCGATCTCAAATATCAAAGTAGAATGCAAAGTAGTTTTCGATTACTGGTTTATTGTTAATAGAATATATTATAGTCGAATTAATGGGATGGTGAATCGGCGATTTATTATGGGGTGAACGACTTTTGTAAGATACGGCTGCTGAATTAACTGTGCCGGCGTCTTCAATTGTCTGTAAATCTGATATTTAAATGCGTGATCTCAATTCTTAAGACAGTGCAAAACATTGTCATTGTTCTTGATAAGCTGCCGAAGCGGGATTACGGAGGCATTGTTATTAGACGTTCCCATTCACGTATGATGCCAAGTCTTTAGGCGGCAGGGTGCGACGGTGGCAGTACAATCGGTGCCGAATCTGCCGTCACCTCAGCGGTGCTGGTCCACTCTGCACTCACTGACCTACATCCGCTTTGGCACCGCTCACAATCGCCGCTTCAACTTAATTGTCCCGACACTTCGCTCTCGTAACGACTGTGCTGCAATCGGCCGATTCAAGGGGGCGTTTTGAACTGCGGCTGCGACCCGTATCGGCCACGCTTTGCGCAGATATCATCCCGACAGTGGGTCAAACGGCCGCCGCAGTGAAGATGACGTTATGCAAATGTCGGCTTTGTCGCAATTCAAATGTTTGTTAGCAAAGCTTTCTCCTTTGTAAATAAATCGCATTCCCGTTCGCGCTGCAACGCGGTGTAGGTACAACACATTGTCTAGGTGCTATATTACTGGCATGGCATATAGGTATACATATAATGAAAGAGGGGGATTACAATTTGCCTTTGTGACGGCGTCGTCCAATTACATTAATCTGGCGTGCTCGTGCCGCGGCGGCGCCGCAAGCAACTTGATTAAAAATTCTATTAGTTGAAAAGCACAGACATCTTCTTAATAGATAAAGTGCACTTCGCTATTTGTAGTTTGGTGACTCTCGGTTAGCATTTTTGTTAGAATTTTAGAACATGTTCTAATGTTCAAGATAATTTATTCTACAATACATGCAATAAAGTTCATGTCAACGAGTGCACTAACAACACCACAGAAGTCTAAAGAATATGATTTTCATTGAGATTTCTGTAAGCAATTTCAGCTTTCTATTTCTATCTCAGATGTTAAAGTTACTTAAATAAGGACCATTAAATAGATGTAAGTTAGGGTAAAAAAGTTATTGTTAATGATGTATATGTCGGTAAAATATAAGTACTTACACAGTTTACACTCCGTAAAATTGAAAATCACAAATGTTTTATGCTAGTATCCCATGCTTTTATTATGTTCTGGCAACCCCTCTACCTCAGAGTGGTTGCCAGAGTGGTATAATGTCGGTAATTGAATAAAGCAGACCATCATTACCTTGGCGTCGTAATTGTTACAGCCGAAATCCGTGTAAAAACAACGCAATTTCGACAGAATTTAAAATGAGAATACTCAATTTCTTATTTAAAATACATTTTTTCTAACATCAACGGGCGGCATAGCGAGGGAACAAAGTTGGAAGAACTTGATCTGAAAGGGGACGTTATGGCGAAAGGGCAGATAAACTACGTGCCTGCACGAAAAGATTGATGAATCAATTAATGTTATGCAGAGATAGTGGTAGGCGAACAGATTTTCTGCCTATCCCTCTGGGAAAATGGAAGAAACTATGTATATGTATGGTACTCTCATCGCTTACAAGAAGCGCCTTGCTGCAATTTAATTTTCTCACATTTCAAAGAGAACAAAGTGAACAAAAATTAATATTGAACCGTCACTCTTTAGTAGTGTCATTTTATCGATAGTAATAAATCATTTCTAATACTTTTCTTAACTGGCAGAGAGTATAAAATCGGAAAACCAATTTTCATTTACACCTGCGGCCGTAAAGTTTAGCTATTGGAATGTCAGGGACACAATGATTTTTCTATTTTAAAGATGGTACGATTAGAATACCTTCTGTGTAATATAAAGTGTTTGATATTTTAAATTAATGTCTTTGGTTTTTTTACGATTACATTTTCGCTAAAGAAATATTAAGATGAACTTACAATGAATTACAATTTACATTAAACTTACATAAATACTATTTAACGTCCGTTAGAGCATTCAAATAATACAATACTTACATAACTACAAAAACATTCAATTAATTTAAATATTGACATAGAATACAATGAATTGAATGGCTTATTAAGAAATATATATATATATATATATATTTAAATAGATTTATATTTAAAAATATATATATGTTTAACCCCAAAGCGTATGTACATAGCCGTTATTCATTCGTTTTGTTAAACGGTGAAATGTGAAGTTAGAGAAATAAGAACAAGCTACAATCTTTCCGATGCGCGATACATATCGGCGAAGGTGGGCGGTCACCATTGGGTGATTTACAGCACACACCGTATCCCAACCCAAGAAACTAACGAAGAAAAAAATACCCTACTAACGAAACTCGCTGGCGCTATAATTGATGATCTAAAGCAGCTTACAGAAACCGGTTCCGGACTTTTGATCGAGTTCAAACAAATGTTAAGGGACATTCTGCAAAGCAAACTGTAGTAAAACGTTTACCGGGAATTGTTCTTTTTAAGTACACAGACAACTCTCTCTGTAAGTCGCCGACACTCGTGTGAGCTCTTTGTAAATACGCAGACATTATTTGAACATGGCTCAGCAGCCGTCCGATTTACTTCTGGCTTTAGGAGTTGGCTTGCTGTGAGATACAGTATTTTAATGGAAGTTTATAACGCAATATTTTAAAAATAATTCAGAGGCTTAGTACAATAAAATAAATGTTGGTGAGTGCATGCATGGTTTGAATAAGATTAGGTTTATGGTATTTAGAAACAAGAGCCAGTGGGGCTATTCACGAACTCTTTGATACTATACAAATCCTATCTTTTATCTCTCTCTCATCATTGAAAATTGCGTTATTAAATTGATATAGTTTATACTGCAGCTATTAATGAAAAGCATCAAGATAACTTTTAAACTCAAGCTTTTTAATTATTACAGCAGATTAACTTTCAAGTTATCTACTTATTCTTAAGATGCAATTACTGAAGTAACATGCAGCCCTTTATACCGATTGTATGATGATCACATGATCTTAATGTTAAGTGGGACGATCCCATAGAGTAGTCCAGATGCGAGAAAACAAAACAAGTCTGGTTCGCAGCTGCCGAGACAGCAGCAGTCGGCTTACACTTGTGTCTTATTGGAATGTACGGCATTCCACTACTGCTGTCTATTGCCGCCTTGCGCTGTTGTTGACCAGTGCGTCACTAAGTTCATTGTTGTTCATTTTAAATATAGTTAATAGTGAGATATAGTTTAAGTTAACAAACAAATTAAAAGCGTTACCTTTTGGGAATGTGGATCAGAACTAGCTTTTCGGTACACGTGCCACGATCGGCAGCCGCATTTAGAGTAATTTGGAGATATTTATAAAAACATTGGAGCGATCATTTTGGTAAAAATCCTTCCCATTTTATTTAACACTGGGTTAAAACTCGCCGTGGGGAGAAATAAATTCATAGAGAGGTTGTATATATAGAATATTAAGAGTAATATAGGCCACTTTATGTTGATATTATTAGTTGATTTCATTACGCATATGGATTTTTCGGTGAGAGATGTATAGTTATTAATCTATTAATAGTTATTAATACTATTTTATTTCGTAAATTCTTTCTTCATCATGATACTCCTGGCGAGTATCATGATCTCCTGGACAATAATATTGGATGAACTTTCTCATTATTTCTAGATTATCTTCTTTGCATATTTTCATTACCAAACGAGCATGCGAGTCGCTTTACATGTCGTTAATAGTTGAGTAATTTGTTTATTGTCGGCTGCTGACGATTTGACACTAGCTCTTCTATTGATATTTATTCATATTTAACGTCCTCTTCGAAGAAGCGTGTGGTTACATACTTTGCGGAAACTACGCGAAAATTTCATCAAAATATATAGCAGCAATATCGGCTTTAAAATGATTACGGCGGGATGATGGTCGTGTTCCACGCAAACAGTCGGCTTCGGCAGTTTACTTGTTGCGGTATTTAACCGACGATGCGATCTGCATAATGCGGCCGTCAGTGCCAGCGCCGCGATACTTCACCTCGTTATTATGGATTTACATTTTAACCGCATCGCCTCATTGCCTATTTTGTATAAATTAATTTATTGAAATTGCAGCCCTAAGTGTTAAAATAAACATGCTTTTAGTATTAGCAAATAGACACTTTTTGGAAGGTATTGAGTGTTCATTGATGTTGATTGCCGAATGAAATTCTTATCTGTTTCCTTACTTATTCACTGGGTCTTCATGTATACAGGGTATTGATTGACCGACTCATGTAAGAACTAGCAGGCTAAATTTATATTCGGAGAATACCTCTACTATTTGCCCCGTGCAATTACCTTTTTTGTACTAGATCCTAAATTTTTAGAGTCCATACACCATATACTACATAGACTTTTTGGAAGACACAATTGGCTGCGCTTACCACATCTTGCCTTCACAGCTAGTACAATTAAATAGGGCTGCGAACGTTTAGGAATTAATAAATCGCGGGATTATTAATTAGACTAGCGCAAACGCGCTCTCGGGTTCGGCGTATAAATCGCTGTGCACAGTTCGTTAGATATTCAAACAATGCCTTCATTAGCGCTGTAATCGCTGCGGTATTCAACCGCGTGGACTTTGTTACGGCAAATACATACATGCCTGGTCAAGTGTGGGTGTCAATTGAAATTACTACGCACCACAAACATGTCATATTCTGCAGCGCGGACCATAACTCTTGGTATGCATTCGCAATTACTGTGATAGCGAAAATGGTATGGACATAAGCTAATAGAAAATTATGTAATAGTTCCGTTGGAAGTGTTCACACTTTCTAAGCTGTAGTAATGCAATAAAACCTTGTAGCTTAATAAGCTATTAGACTGTAGGTAACGTTAAAAAACATTATTACGAAGCTGTGAAATAATGTAATTTATCATAATGATTCTAGTTATTGTCATTAATGAAAAGGCTATATAATATGTAAGTACTAGATATTTAATTGACTGAACCTGGAAACTGTTTACCCTACTTACATGTCATATTTATGTTATTTTATTTAACGCTGAGGTGATACGAGTATTTGAAGTAAATCACACTTATACCTTATATAATATCGATGTAAGACACATTAAAGATCTGAATTGCGAATGCTACGTGCATTTGAAATCAAGGAGAATTAGAAATTTAGATGGATAAGCGCACAAAATATTTAAATCTCTTTTTGTAATTTAATTGTATAAATTGAAAGTTTCACAAATTTGTTTCAAATATTATTTATCTTTCAAATAACATACTTACTTACATAAAATTACGCCTATTTTTCTGGAGGGGTAGGCAGAGACTCATCTTTCCACTTGCCACGATCTCTGCATACTTCCTTCGCTTCATCCACATTCAAAACTCTCTTCATGCAAGCTCGGCGGTTTCGGGTACTCTTTAAATAACACTTACTCATTTTAATATTTTTATAATACTACATCAATAAATAATTATTATCAATCAATGATTATATGTATGTATGTATAATTAAACCGTTAAGGCATATAAAAATAAATGGTTTATTCCACACTAACCCGCTACATCTATAGTCTATGAGAAAAGCATCATTCATAGATGCTCGTAGCTACTCTTTTACAAGATAAAGAAACTGCACCAGCTTTTAAAGGAGAATAATAATAATTCAGTTATTGAGTTTGTACCTAATTTTATTTTTTCTTTGTTTGCAGATCACATACGAGAATTTTCCTGTGGCAGTCTATTTTACCGCACGCTTTATTTAAATGAGGAGGGCAATACGCTTTATGTTGGTGCTATGTGAGTAAATATTTAATCATTTATATTAAACAATCGCTTAATTAACAGAGATCATCACTGAAGTTTTCAAATAAGTAGTTAATACTAATGCAAAACCAAAAATATTTTAAAGTGCGATGATCATTGTCAAAGTTACAACAATTCAAATATGATAGCTATGATTTAATCCTTATTTTATCGACTTATAATAATAACAAAGTAATGCTACTCTAAGACTTATCATATCCCAACTAATATTATAAATGTGAAAGTAAGTTTATTTGTTTGTTACCTACCTCTACACGTGTTATCTACTGAAACAATCTTTTAGAAATGTTGATTGTACATATTTAAGAATTTGGAGAAGGGATCTTTTACCCTGGTAAAATCTATGGTTCCCGTGGGATATGGGTATATGAGAATAACCTGTTTTCAGCTGTAACGCTAAATTCTTGCGGGCGAAGCTGCGAGTAAAAGCTACGTTTTTAAAAGAGAATAATATTATGAGCATAGAAATCGGATTAATATCCCATTTCTATGACTTTGAAGAATATTACTTACAGGAACCTCGTAAATAATTGTAGTTTGATTTGAACTTAAATCAAAATTCAGTACACTCTGTACATAAATCTTTCTCTCTCTATCTCTTTAAAATTGACAATCCATAAAATATATATATAAATATTTTTCAATATTAAATCTCATAAATATATAAATCTGAACAATGTTTTTGTCCACATTCTATTCTAAGTTAAATTAATATTGTGAAGTTGACGTTGTTGAAGAAAATGCTGCAGTGCAGTTTGTTACCGCTTCTTCTGCACTGACGCCTTGGAAGCGGCAGTAAACTTAGTTTATAAGTATTTATTTGACGTCAACCAATGTTGTTAAACCATACGTTTTGACAATTATTAAGCGGTATATAGCATCCTATAGTAATGAATAACAATTTGGAATTTGAATTTTGAATTTGTATATGAGACTTTGAACATAGTTATAGCAAAAAAAAAATTATCTGTATTTATGAATGACAAAGTCTATTGTTCCAGTGATTTAGGTTCAGGTGACTATTGAGTTAGAAATGGGCCACTGTATCCCCAGTCATCCCATTTTTTATGGTAGATTTATTGATATGGGCCACTACAAATACCTTTGCTCTTTTTGGCCATTTTCCCGACCATAATAAAGTGCTATTTGGTTGATAGTCCATCGGAGAATCCTTAATTTATATGGATTTCTATATTTTTTACACGTTTAAAATACCGGTTGTTATAAATAGTACTTTATTATCTACTTAAAATTAAAGCCATTTCTCGATTTATACGATACATTTTTCTAATTAAAAAAAATCTAGTGGACATTGAGCACTGAAGCAAACATGCGCTAACGTAGCTTTGTAATAAAATCTACTCATAATTAGATGTTATATTTACTTGTCTACTGAAAAACCAGAATGCACATAAGTAAATTCTGATAATTCGATTACTATCATCACTTAGTTATCAAGCCTGATTCAAAGCATTGTTTCTCCTCGCAATACATATCACACCCGCATCATAAACTCATCGAGATATAACCCACATAAACCAATACATAATTTACGTATATTCGAGAACAATCGCAATAAAAACCTTTGTATTTGCGACAATAACGTTATAATTCTTAGCCTTTCCCGGGGACCTGTAGCAGGCAGTAAAATATCTTAGCAAGTCGTAACCACTCCTATGCACGGCCCAAACCACACATAGGAGTGTGCGGATACGAGTAGTATTACTGCAATAGTTTTTCCAATTATTTGTTACTTTCTTTGGCCTTTTTTGTAACATTATAATTATATGATTTGGCAATATTTATGCACCTGTATAATTAGTGTCTTATTATTTTCATTTGGCGCAACCCTCATGTACGAGAAATGTTCAAAGAACATTTATTACATAAGTTGCACTACTTTAGTACCAAAAACAGTGTCTGGCAAGCGGAGTGGCATCATGCACAAGCCAATGCCTGTATCGCTCGGGCCTAAGTAATACGACACCGTCAATAAATCCTGCAGTGAACTGTTGTAAAAGCCGCTTACTAACTCTGACCGTTTGGGACACATAAAACTTTAAATTTATTTTTGTCTTGCGCCGGCGACATATGTAGTTGATAGGTTTAATCGTAAAGTGTGAATTGCATCTTTAACAAGACGTAGACGCAAACGATGTTGTTAACATTTAAGTTTGTTGTTAGCTTGCCCTTTTTAATTTCTCTTTTTAGGCGTCAACTAGTTTAATTGTTATGTTGAACAAATTATTGAAAGAAATGTGAAAACACTGAAAGAGAATGTTGATGACCTGATAGAGCGAGTTTTTTTAACTTAATCCCTGATGCAAAAAAGTAGGATATACATTTCTTAAATAATATATAAATAAATTATTAAGTTTATTCAAAAAGGACATGAAAAATTTATTAAAAAAAACACAAATTTAAATTAGAAGCGGTCCCTCAAAACGACATTTTTCTTAAAAATTATTACTTAATATACGAACTAAGGTATTTTAAAATTGAGTTTCTTTATTATTCTTAGTTTAAAAGTGAACATAAATAAGAGTCAAGGATTATTTTACATTTTTAAATTAATTTTTATTTAAACGATTTAATAACAACAAATGTGGTTTATATATATACAACACAATTATTTGAACTCGTTTTCCGATCTTAAAGCAAAACTTGTTATACATTATTATGTAAACAGAGTATTGTTAATAAAGTTTAAAAAAATAACGTTATTATCTTTGCAATGTAAATAGGTATAAAGGGGAAGTAAAGAACTAGAATTATTTTAGTAGTATAATGCGGAGCATCGGGCTATTCTGCGTAATTTATACGGCTCGTTGAACACCGACTTGAAGCAAATAAAATAAATAGGATGGTCGCATTCTGCGCATATGCTCCTCCGGCCGCAAAAAGTGGCATTCGTTCCATTTCGCTGCGGATTGTCTAGTTACTCTTGCAACACTTTTTTATTTCCGACAATTTAAATGTAGCAAAGGAGACCATTTTCTGTAGTGACTCTTTTCGCTGAAAATTTACCATTGTTACACGAATTCGGAGATGAAAAAAGGCGTACAAATTTATCAACTTCGCTGGTTTTCTTTGTTTTTATATTTAGTTTTGACATTTACGTTTGTTGCAGGGATCGAGTATTTAAATTAAATATGACAGACATTAGTCAATCACATTGCGAGGTAAGAAAGTTTTAGTTTTTCTTTTTAGAAACTATTTTCCTCATAGCATAAAGAAAACATTAACTGTGCGGTCGTTAGGACGAAAGGTTCTAAAAGCCACTTTTCCGGTGCTACACTGGATATTTAATGCATCTTTCTTTCACATAAGGCTTTCCTACATTTCCCCACCTGAGTGTCATAGCCTTTTCAAAGGCAAAACTCTTCTGTAAGCACTGCAGTTTATACTTGCAAATTTTACTTCCCTTTTATACTGAGGGAAAAACTGGAGAATTAAAATTGTTTAAATGGTACTTGCTTAAATTACCATGTAAAGATCTTTTATTTCAAAATGTGAAAAAAGTGTGAATAATGTTAGAGGTAATACGTTTTGCTCCGGGTAACATTAAAAAAACTTTTAGCTTATAGCAAGATATTTTTTTTGAGATCATAAAGATGAATTTTCAAAGAAATTATCTCTTCCTATTTAATATGTAGTTATACCTTTCAATGAACTGAATTATGAATTTATGAACTCTATTCTTCGTAATTACGATCAATGTCTTAATCCAGATTTAGTATTTACTCCATTAGAGATAACATTGAATTTATGGTTATAATTTTTTAAAATTGATTTATTTTTCAGCGTGATGCATTATTACTTGAAGCAAGTAATGTAGCGCAATGTGTAAGTAAGGGCAAGTCGGAGCCCTTCGAATGTAGGAATCACATCAGGGTGCTGCAACCTTTGGGCGATGGAGAGAGGTTGTACGTGTGTGGGACTAATGCCCATAACCCTAAGGACTGGGTGGTCTATGTAAGTTCAATATTGATATACTTACGTTAGCCAAATACTTGGATTGTTTAGTTTTAGTAAACCTAGTTCTAGTAACTGCATTTAAATTTATTGGATTTAATTAATTAATGTGCCGTGTGGTTCCCGGCACCAATACAAAAAAGAATAGGACCACTCCATCTGTTTCCCATGGATGTCGTAAAAGGCGACTAAGGGATAGGCTTAAAAAATTGCGATCCTTTTTTAGGCGATGGGCTAGCAACCTGTCACTATTTGGATCTCAATTCCATCATTTAGTCATTTGAACGTGGCCATTCAGTCTTTTCGGGACTATTGGCTCTGTCTACCCCGTAAGGGATATAGACGTGACTATATGAAGGTATATATATGTATGTATTAATTAATACATACATAAAATCATGTCTTATAGACATATATATCCCTTGAGTGGTAGGCAGAGCCAACAGTCTTGAAAAGACTGGAAGGCCACGTTCAGCTGTTGTTTGGTTGGCTTAATGATAGAAGATTCAAATAGTGACAGGTTGCTTGCTAGCCCATCGCCTAAAAGAATAATCCCAAGTTTACAAGCCTATCTTTTAGTCGCCTTTTACACGACATCAATGGAAATAAGATAGAGTCGTCGTATTCTTTTTCTATCAGTGCCGGGAACCATATGGCACCAAGTAATACAAACCAAAACAAAAAAATGTTTTGTAGCGAGATGACTTAGGCTAAATATGAATATTTTAAATTAAGTAATATTTCGGTCACGCTAGTCAGCTCGATGATGATTTCTAATATTCACAGTTTGTTAGTGTTTCTACGGTCATGGTCAGCTGTATTTATAAAAGCACCTAGTTAAAAGTTTTCTGACACAAACTTTTACACGTGTTTTATTGTGCCACCTTTTGAATTAATTATTCATCTTTTTAATTGTAATTCAGAACTATTATTTACAAAACCTGTTATTGACGTCCAGTCTTTGTCGTATAATTGATAGGGCTGCACATGATATATTATTATTGGTCACAGTTGAACCTGACACATCTACCTCGACACGAGTACGTGCCGGGCGTGGGTCACGGGGTGGCTAAATGTCCATATGACCCGGCGGATAATAGTACGGCTGTGTGGGTCACGAAGGGCAATCCTGGAGGCCTGCCCGCACTATACGCAGGCACCAACGCAGAATTCACTAAAGCAGATCCAGTCATTTTCCGAAATGATCTGTTCGACTTGCGAACGGGCCAGAAGAAGTTCAACTTCAAGAGAACCTTGAAATACGACTCGAAGTGGCTAGACAGTGAGTAATTTAAGCACTTTCAGTATGTCAAACATAAATCGTTGAATTGAGCACTAAACTTAGGACATAAAGGCTAACTGTACAAGATTTTTTATGACATAGTAAAATTATTTGACTTGTCGACATTTGTTGAAAGCTAAGTACTTTTTTCCGCACACAAAAAATATTACTGTAGATACTTTGTATGTTACTAAATAACTTTTTTTTAGTTTTTGAATTATTGAATTATTATTTTGTTTAGTACCAACATATACACATTTTGGCTCAAACACAAAAAATTTACACCAATTGTAAAGTCAATGCTCTAAAATTATTTGAAACTACTAAAAAGACTTATTGAAAACTTTAAAACTAAATGCTTTTTTCTTTTTATTTCTACAGAAACTAACTTTGTCGGTTCCTTTGACGTCGGCGAGTACGTCTTATTTTTCTTTCGGGAAACGGCTGTGGAGTTCATGAACTGTGGCAAAGCGGTCTACTCGCGCGTGGCCAGGGTTTGTAAGCACGACACGGGCGGCAAACATATACTAAGCCAGAATTGGGCGACATACCTAAAAGCCAGATTGAACTGCAGTATACCTGGCGAATTCCCCTTCTATTTTGATGAAATTCGTAAGTTATTTTAAATCTTTGTTCAGAGTCTCGTGAATATCTTTTAGCATTATTGTATTTTATTTTCGAAGAAATAGTTATTGCTTTTATTTTTGGTCTGCAGAATTTTTGTTATGCTAGGTCTGACGTTAACATTTTTAGTCATTGATAAAGAACACTTGCTAAAGTATTGAACGGTTTATTAATTATGTTTTACGGCTGAATAGAGTTTGGTTGTCACCAGAAAGCGTGTACCAGATGCCTGACGACCCTAGCCGCTTCTACGCGGCATTTACGACGGGGGCCAGCGACGGGCTCGTCGGCTCTGCTATTTGTACCTACACTATGGAAGACATACAAGAAGCTTTCAATGGGCGCTTTAAGGAGCAGGTCAGTTACATTTGTTTGCTTTTACCCTTTAGACAAAGATTTTTGTTTGCTTTTACCTTGCGTAAGGGATACACGCGTTAGTGGTACTATTGAACGTTTACGGATTTTCTATTCTGACAGTAGAAATACGTTTATTAATAAATTTTCACTGCATAAGGTGTTTTTTTAAAGAGTTACTCAACTTAGATTTCTAAATAACTCAAACATGCTTTTGTGATTTATTTATAAATCAAGCCATAACATCTAGATAAGCCCTTATATAATTTAACTTTTGTGGTACTCAGGCTACTTCCAACTCTGCCTGGCTGCCGGTCCTCCGCGCCAGGGTGCCCGAGCCGCGCCCCGGGTCCTGTGTCAACAACACCGAGGCGTTGCCAGACAACGTACTTAATTTCATAAGGTAAAGACGAGAGTCACGAAAATAATGCCGATTGATTTAAATCATAAATCTTCTTGATGCTGTCACTTTGGCCAAGTGTCAATAACAATTGTAGACAAATCCTGATTTAAAAATATGTAATTTTTTGTATTAAAAAAGAAACGGAGACAATAAAAAAATTATAACAATGACGACCACCTGTTCGTGCCAATAAAATTTGTCTTTCTCAAACGCTTCCGGATTCAAGACCTCAGTTCCAAACAATTAAATATACGATAAAAAGATAAGTTTAATTAAAGGAGTATGAAGTAAATGTTCCCCAGAGCCTAGCTCAATAGAAGCCGATATCGGCAGGGGAAGCTAAAATATATCAAGCATTTTCTCTACACTTTCACTCATTTGTACACTCAACTATATTCGGCTTGCAGACATTATTCTGACGGCTTTATACAATTGAAATTTAAAATTGTTAACTTTAAAAAAAATTGTGCAGTTTGTCACTATCTAATTTGGTTTCTCAAAGGCTTCAAAATTATAACATTTATTTCAAGTTTTAATATAAATACAAAACCATTCTATATTTAGTTGAATCGCAATAAATAGGTGTTCAAAACAGTTCATTTGAAAGATGAATTCTGAAAATTCTGAATCATTTTGCTGCGATGTTACCCCCTGCAGTCAATTTTCACATGTTTTGGAGAAATTAGAAGAAAGAAAATGTATTTTCTTTACTAAATCCTTTTATATCCAAAATTTTGATCTTCTTTTGACTTATTCCCATTTATTTCCCGAAGGTTTCTGAATTCAAATTAATTGGTTAACTTAAGTTTTAAGGCATAAAGAGTACAGGGCAGAATAGACGCATGGGTTTCCTATCAGTAAGATTAATTCATCCGTCGTATCACGTTTATGCTATATATACATACATATACTTTGCTTTGCTGATATTAGGAAACCAGTGTATTTGAGCAGCGCCCGCACCTCGTGCTAATCCGAACAAGACCTCACATTAGTTTCGCGACTCGTATATCTTCTAATTGGGTCACACTCGCGTGCTTTAATTGATGACGTGTTGCGAAAACCGTTAGTAGCCTCTTTGTTCCCCTTCTATTTTTATCACCAATTTGGAGTTAACATTGCAGACGAAGAAATATTCAGCGTTCATTCCCGCAAAAGTTATTTATGTACACATAAAATTGTAAGTATTCACACACATAAATGCTTTAACGATCGCCGAAATGGGTTTGAAGTTTAATGCACTTTATGTGAAATTAAGATGCCAAAAAGCTTTTTATTGGAATTTCACGCTGTTAGTCTCCGATAAAGCTTTACGGGGCATTAAGTGCGAGGATGGCATCGGACGTATGATGTCAGTACTTGGAAACCAATGGCGCGCGGTTCGGCTAGCGCATTGTTTTCACTTGGAGTGGACTGCCCTGCGTGTATTTTTAGTAAAATTACTGAATATTCCCATAACAGGTTAATCTAGAATAAGAATGAAATTAAAAAAAAATTAAAGGGTATTCGCATACAATATTCAATATTGAGATGCAGTTCAATAAAAATACATATATATTTTTATTTTATTTTATAATTATAAATATTTTTTAACATTTTCGACAAAAAACCTCATTTTAGTCATCATCTTCTTATTATGTCCCAATTGCGTCCAGAAAAGGAGTCTGAGTCCTACATTATTCCTATTTAGTATTTACTATACCTTAATATTTCTGTTTCAATAGGTCACATCCTTTAATGGACTCGGCAGTGCGGCACGAAGGGGATGCCCCGGCATTCTACAAGCGTGACCTAGTCCTTACGACACTGGTAGTGGACCGCCAGTTCGTGGACATGTTGACTGATGACATCACCTATACTATATTTTATGCAGGCACCAGTAAGTTTAAATATCCTTTCCTAATCTAACTGCACACTGCTTTTCGAAAGTTTAGATAGAATGTGCAGTTACACGAAGCTAGCTAATGTATTCCAATTATTTTCTATTAAAAATCCAAATATTACTTATTATGAAAAATAGAGATCTGTTCCATAACCAAAAACTGTTCGAACCTTCTGTTTGGAGACTAATTCTCATGATAATTTTGAAAGGTGCCGGCGAAGTGTACAAAATAGTGCAATGGGCTGGCGGGGGCTCTCGTGTGGCGGACGTGTGGCGGGCAGCAGGGTCTGAACCAGTGCGGGCACTTGCCATCTCCAGGAGGACACACGCGCTATACTTAGCTACGGACAACCGACTGAGACAGTTGCCATTACGTGCCTGCTCGCATCGGTAAGTGTTAGATTAGAAGTAAGGAAACAAGAGCCACATCTACGGAGCCATTTGTTGACTGTCAAAGATATTTTTAATTTATTAGACCGCAAAGTCGGTATCTACAAAACGGTCTTTTTAAAAACAGGTACGACAGCTGTCTACGATGCGTGTTAGACCCATATTGTGGGTGGGACAAAGAGGTTGGGGCTTGTCGCCCTTACACTCCTGGTCTTCTCCACGACGCCACGAATTCTACTCCATCAATATGCGAGGCCAGCGCGCCCTTGCGAACAGTTCGAGCCGGCTATGGCCAAAGTGTCCATTTGGCTGCTTTCGCGAAAACCCCAGAGGCACTAAAAGACCAGCTCGTTGTCTGGTACCATCATTCCAGGGAGAAAGGAAGATATAAAATTAATTTTAAGTAAGTTAGTTCTCCGCTATATATTTTTTTATATTGCTATCTTTTCTGATAAAATAATTTACATTTCATAAATGCATGTTTTGAATTTCTGTAGTTATAAAGAGTGACTGAATTAATTAAATTCAAACTAGGCAAGAACATACCTACTATAATAGGTCATGTATAGCGTAGTTCTACATACATACATAGATGTTCCCTCGTATTATGAATTAAATTATTTTAGTATTGCAATCCATCCGGCGCGGCGCTCTTGTTTTATTAATGGTTATAATACGATACGTGTTTAAGACCTGGGTGGTCTGGTTGCGAATATTTCATTTGCTGATGCAAGTGAGTAAGTAAAAAAATAAAAGTAAGATTACCTTCATCAAAACTCTCTTTAAGTGGGAAGAAAAGGTTGAACTCTGCTAAATATAACAGACAGATAACTTACATATTTCCAGTGGAATCTAAATAAAGATTTAAAAAACCAATTGTAATTATGAAATTAAAAATGTAAACAATTTTTAAGAATACATAGTTTTTTTTTTAGTAGAAATAAGTTTTCCAGACTGTCGGCTCTGTCTGTCTCG
The DNA here is from genome assembly GCF_032362555.1 of Amyelois transitella. Classification (NCBI taxonomy): domain Eukaryota; kingdom Metazoa; phylum Arthropoda; class Insecta; order Lepidoptera; family Pyralidae; genus Amyelois; species Amyelois transitella. Next base: position 5,952,487 of record NC_083509.1, read on the forward strand.
CAATGGGATAAAGACGTGATTATATTTATGTATGTATGTAGAAATTAGTACGAGGTTACTATAAAATAGCTTACTATTAATAAACTGACTTAAATTTTTTATTACCCTTACACCTCAATGAGTGTAAGTAGCGTACTCAGTAAGCTTATAAAAGTTAGCTTTTATAAATAACTATTCAATATTATACCCTAAATAATGCGAGATTCATCTTTATTCAGTATTTTTTGGCAAATATTTGTTCCCTTGGAAATATTTCATTAATTACTTCTTTTTCGTAGTTGGGAGCGAGTACTACAGAGTTCAGAACGTGGGCTAGTCCTATTGTCGGTGTCCGACTCCGACCGGGGCCTCTACGAGTGCTACTACGGACCGACACTCACAGCCTCCTACAACCTGGACATCGATGTACACAGGTACGCACAGTTTGTTTAATTAGTTTGATAGTAAGTTTACCTCTGCTGAGTTCAGAGTGTGGGTTAGTGCCACTGTCGGTGTCCTCTACGAGTGATACTGCAGTTTGACACTCACAGCTTCATAGACACGGATAGTGTATTTGATAGAAGGTCGCTAGTTCAACAAAGAACAGAGCGGGTTAGTTATATGTTATTCCAAAGAATAATACTAAGTTCTACAAGACTAACTACTTTGATTTTGTATTTATCTTGTTTTTAATTAACCTGTTCTTCTTTGAGTTTGAGCTACTGTAATAATTGTATATTTAGATCATACCTAATACTTTTGCCTTGTAATTTTGAATTAATTGACCGTTGGTACAGAAGTTAATTTTTTTTTCATTACCAGCAAATAAACAATTTATCCTAATATGAAATAATAATATAATAAAGCTAAAAAGTAACTTCATTTTAACTTTCAGTTAGTATATTTAAAAAGCAAGCATATAAATTTAAAAGCTTTTATAAACATTATGCAAATGGTTTAATACGGGTTAGTGGTAGTTACTTTGAATATAAGCAGCTGCCAGACACTTTAAATCACTTAAGTAGTCCACATGATGAGATGAGTTATTAAGTTTGGCAAAATAGGTTTTGCGTTTGATATTTTATTATTATAACTTGGTTAATAATATCCCCAGCGTGTTTGTCTGCAGAAAATTAGCCGAACATGAAATTAGACCAAAACTTAACAAAATAAAACGTTAGGTAAATGCTGTAATGAAATTACTTAAATGTTCTCCTAATAGCATTATATATTTTTTTATCCTTTTTTCCTTTAACCCATTTTATTTCATAGATACTTTTGCATAAAATAGGGACCAAAATTTTACCCAAATTCAAATGATCCAGTATTAGTTTAATTTGATACATAAGTAGGTATAGTGTTGCTAGATTAAGTTAAGCAAGGTAATAAGTACCTCGTAGGGCAGTCGTAAAACATGTTGTGTTGCCGACAGGTGCACCCAACCAAGCAAGACGCAGGAGTACAAGCAAGTGTACTCGGACTGGTGCCACGAGTTCGAGAAATACAAGAGCGCTATGAAAGCCTGGGAGTCTCGGCAAATGGTGAGCTATTTATAAAACTGAAATACTGCCGCTTGCTATCATTACTATTTTGGCAGTTTGCACCCCGGCCGGGCCAGAAGTTAATTTAGTCTTTTGGGAAGTTCTTATTTTGTACTACCTAAGTAATATGAAACTCAAATTTTAATATTAATTTTGATATATTAATTAGTTGACACATTTTATGACCAAATTATTTTCACTTCAATAGACGTACCTATAAGCTGTCACAAGCTGCCACCTTATAAAAATCCCGCAATACAATTAGCTTCTCACAGAATTATCGAATGGCATGTGTTTTACTTACACGTACCAAACACTTTTTATTACAAGCAATTTACTACTTTTCAACTTAACAACTCTCAGGAACGAACGTCTAATAGCTGTGTGTACGTAATTACCCAAAACCATGAAGAGTCATAAAATGTTTAACGTGTTTTACCCGGTGCCTATTTTTGAAATCTATAAACATGCGCTATTGTCTAACATTTTACACTAGGTTAAGTTAAATAAAGCTTGGTAAATTAATTTTTATACTAGCGACCCGCCCAGCTTCGCATTTATAGATATATGTTTTATATCTATAAATGCTACCCCGGAACAGAAAATCCTTTTTTCAACAGTCCAAACAGGTACAAAATCCGTCTACAACTTTCCGAGATTAAAGCATACATACAGACAGAGAAAATAGGGGAACTTTATTTAATACATCGCTATTCACCACTGAAACGCATAATTATAAGCAGTTATACAGTACACATAGCGCAATCCATCAGTAGCACCAAACGCGATTTTAGGTAGAAACAATAAAATTTTCTGTCATAATCTTTACCACCACGGCACAAGCCATTTTTGAGTCATTATTTTAATATGTGTTTGAATTTTCAGCAATGCTCCAAAAACCTAAACGCATCAAGCCAGCAAAACAGCATGGCGAACGAGATAGTGGCCTCACTGCGGTGATAGGGCACAGCTTGGTGATTAATGAACGATTACGCACACCAAGCATCGCTGACGTAAACTATCCGATATTCCGCCGACAATGCCCGCCGCCCGATGTCCCGGCCCCAACTACGGAAAGTCTCATACTGCGCTGTTTCAGTTTTTATTTCAGTTTCTCTTTCAGTTTAGGAACCGACGTGGTTCAGAAAAAGCGCGCCCAAATATTTGTAATCGAATGCTTAAAATTTAATTTGAATGTGTATCTCCTGCAATGCAAAAGAATGGCTGACAGAATAATGGCTAATTATGTAATTACTCGTACAAAACCAATCATTCCATTAAAAATGTTAATATTTGATTGATTAAGATAATTGAGGACAGTTTAGCAGTTTCTGACAAATGACTACCTAAAACTCAACTTGTTATATTATTGTTATTGCTGCAGAATTTCTTGATAGTACAAGAATGTTAAATACATATTTATTTCAACAAGTAAATTGTGGACACAAACTTGTGAAATTTACGCAATGTCGTGGTTTTTTGTTCTTGTACTGCAAACAAGCGGTAATGAAAAAGTTTCTAGTGAATAAGCTTTCGACTGTCAATAGTAGGAGTGAAAGGGGAATGATAATGTAGTGAGGGGATGATCTGTTAAAATAGATTTGTTGCGCGCCAGAGACTGCTCGCTTGATGGATGACTGACTTCTGCTCAACTTTGCCCACAAGATGTTTTTTTCTCTGGAAAAGGGAGGATGGGCTTAGTGTTGTTGGAATAAAATAAACTATTACATATTGAAAACTGTTGATTGATGCGACTGAGTAACAATTTATTTACCTAGCGTAAATTTTCTTCGCCTCGGAACTAGCTGGTAAAAATTGTAGTCTGGGTCTGAAAAAAAAACATTTGTTTTCAATACACATGGTGTTGAAAAAAAATGGTTGCGTAATGTTAGAACGATAAGGTTCCATCAACACAAAATGCTGTGATATCAGTTCTCTCTGGAGTAAATTTGATCTGTCAAAAAGTAGTAGTCAAATATAATCTTATTGTTTTTAGAATCCTAAATCTTAAACGATAGAACTGGTCATTATTTATTAGGAAATATGCAATTCTATTAAACAGTTTAGCAATGAAAACATTTTATTTCATAATTTACAATACAATACATTATGTCAATGTTATTTCAGTTCTGTAACATTAAGACGTTCGCAAAAACAAAATTAATTAATGAGCAATATGAACGCCAATTTAGATGTAAGCTAATTGTATGATGATGGCTTAAAATGTATGGGGAAAGCGTACAGATTTTTAGTGTTATTTTTTGTGTAATTTGTTGGTATGGCGACTAAGCATGTTGCGTGTTAGACCACTGTTCCACGATGTGTAGGAGTTTCTGTTTGTTTGCTTTACGAAGTTATTGTTATCAATTTGTTGCCATAAAATGTAATTTTAGGCCCGATTTCGGATAACAAACCGAATTTATATATAATAGCAGTTACGTTATCATCTTCATTGATTTATAACATTCTCGCTAGAATAGTGCCTTGTGAAGCAAGCTTACGGTGTAATGAAACTTATTTAAATTATTATTAACTAGATAATAAATATTTTTGTGTACATGTAAAGAAGTTGGGTAGATTCTAGTATAATTCATTGTAGCAACTCATTCGTAAAGCAATAATGTTCCACTGATATAAGAGTCGCCAGTATTAAATTAACTATTACAGAAGTAGGTAGCGTATTTATGATAACAGTTTAGTTATAAATAAGGAATGTAATTACTTATACTTTTTTATTTCATTGTACCATGCTTTAATAATAGATTTGGTTATACCGTTTTACTTGGTAAGTACATTTAAGAATGCATTTTGGAATTGAAACATGGTACAAAGGAAAATAAGTCCAACTTATATAGAATTCAGTATTCCTTGCATTTAACGAAGTTTGCAGTAAAAAAATAGATTTGTTGATTCCAAGTCCAAGTCGCATATAATGTAATAAAAGATGTTATTGTAAAAATAATGTAAATAAACCTATGAATTTTTGGTAGACAGATTGCTATTATATGTTTATTGTTAAAAATATAACTAAGCTATATTATAAGCAATTGTTTTATAAAAGGAACACAAAAATAAATTATTTTAGAACTACTTTTTGTTTGCTTTCATTACAATCACAACCATTAGGTCCTTTTAAAATATAATTTTGTAAATGGGTCGACTTATCGAACTAAAAACTAAAAATTAAGCGTTTTTATATGTTAGGCGTGATAATTTGCTTGCGTTAGCAGAGGGAATTTTAAGGGGCCATTTTTATAAGTCTTTTAACGGTTAATGAAATCGTAATTTGAGTATCATAAAGCGTCTGTCTTAGATTGGCGAACATCATAGAATTTAATTACCAGGGGAGGGGAGAATAATTGGCGAGTCGCCTAAAATGGCCACGGTTTAAGCGCAAATTAATAGATTCCGTGGCAGGCCCGCTGAACCTTTCGCAGTCCCTGGACTCATTTTGATATTAATTGCTGACCTAATATTCAACTATCAATGACTAATAATAATAAATAATAATAAATAAATGTTTATTGTCTCACCATAATCACAAAAAAGTTTACAAATAAAAGTTACAAAAATAACTTAATTGGTAGGTATTACGAAAAAGGATTATGGTGGGTTGATACCTAAACTAGGAAGTATCCTGTATCTTAGGATATCAACCCTCCACCCCATTAAATGTATAAATAAAAAAGAAACAGACTTACATAATTTTGCAAACAATGTGATTAAAAATTTTAAACTACCCTAACACCAGATTTATAAGGCGCAGGCACCTCGTAAACAAGTGAGTTATACTCGTACGCTGCGCTGTACATGCCTACACTTGCTAATACAACTATTTGTACTTATTTTTGTTTGCCAGCTGTGGGACTTGTTTCATTGAATATTTATTTATTTAATAATTACCAATGTTTGTAAATATATACAAGGAAACCTGTAAATTCGTTCAAAAATATATGTTTCTTCGATATGATCGAAGTCTTAGACTGCGAACCCTTTCACACATACTTTCAGTAGGATTTTTTAAATGAATTATCAAGGCACTTATAGGTAAAGATTTTACTTAGTTTCGGGTATTTGTTAATAATTATTGTTTCAAATTTAATATGACTAGTTACTTAAATTAATCAGGTGCAGATTTGTCGGTACATGTCTATCGATTACAAATTACGTAGTACTCACAATTAGTAATTCAGACAGTCATGCATTATAAATGCAATCACTCATTTCATTTTGTAATCATTCAACGATTTAGATAATCATAGCACACACTAGGTAATAAAATTAAAAATGACTATTTAAATACTACAAATGTACACCGTGTTCCGTCATAAGATGGATGTTTTCTACTGCAAATTGCACTTTGCGGATGTTTCAAAAGTTACAGGCCATTAGTATGCAAGGATCAAGTTAATATGGAAAACTCACTTTCTCCAATGAAACTAACTACCTACGAAACATCTAGTGAAGCTTAACCGTTTTGCTCCAGAGGTTAGGGGTTGCACAAACAATCAATAAATATGATACTGATTGATTGGCTACGCTCTATTTAGCACAGTGGGTTGTTTTGGCTAATTGAATCTATCATCATCTTGACTCCATCAATAAGACGGTTATTTGTACTCGATGCTGTTTTTACCTTGTAAAAAATGAGCACCCATGAGTTTTTTTTTAAAGTGCCTACAAAACGGTAAGTACAAAATCTTATGGTAAACTGTAAGTATTTGTTCACACAAAATAAAACTTATAAAAAGACTACTAACAAAATTATATAAATACTAGAGGCCGCCCGCGACTTCGTCCGCATGGAAACCCTATCAATCCCGCGGGAACTCTGGGATAAAAAGTAGCTTATGTGTTATTCTGGGTCTTCAGCTACCTACATACCAAATTTCATGGTAATCGGTTCAGTTGTTTTTGCGTGAAAGAGTAACAAACATCCATACATCCATACAAACTTTCGCCTTTATAATAGTAGTAGGATAATATAAATTCCAGTTGCATATAAAGCCTTTGTCATGTAAGCACTCCAAGCTGTAGTAGTTTAAAATATATCTGTCAAATATACTTTGCTATCCTAAATTTAGTTGTGATCTATGTATAATGATAGGGATCCAACTAATTAACATCTTAAGGGAAATGTACATTCTTTTTTAATCAGAAAGCAAATTATTCATCATCTCTTACTTATGTGAATAATATTTATGTATGTTTATCTATACTCTTATTTATGTACTAGCTGTTGCCCGCGACTTCGTCGGCGTAAATTTCGAGTTGCATCTACAATAATGTGAAATAAATCAATATACTAATCATATGAAATATTAACTTAAATATGTGAACTTACTAAGTGAATTATTTTTGACCAATATTCTTTGAGGTAAAGTAAACTCAAAGAATTAATGCTGTCGTACAATGATAAATGACTTTGAATTTTAAATATCGTAACTTATTTGCAGGCAACAACAAAACTCATGCCTTGAGTTCATTCAAATGACGATAACTTTTTTTAGTGAACCGATTTTGATGAAACAAACTTTAAATGTTTTTCTGAGTTAAAACAAAGCAATTGGTAAACAAAGCAAGTTTTAAGTAAATCAGTTCAGTACTTTCGGAGATAAACGTGATCATACATACATACAGACAGACAGACAGACAAGAAATTAAAAAAAAAAATTTTTGCTTTCTATTATTCATTCTAGTCCCTCTATCTTTTTTAGTCAAAAATACTAAATGTACAGACAAAATATTTTTACTGTTTTAATTTATGTATATATAGATAAAATATTTGTGTTTATTTTTATATTCTTGAATTAACACATTATTTATCTGTTTTCTAAGGATTGACTAGTAGACCTAGACAATTCTATTAGCATTAAGTCCACCTATTGTACCTTTGAGTCTCAATAAAATAAGAGCAAAGCCGCTGGTGCACTTTTATTCGACTGTCATATATGTAAATGTTCACAATATTATACTGCTGCTCAGCAATCTTAAGACAAAGTTTATTTAATAATTAATTAATTGTGTGTACTTACCTACGGTCGTAATCGTCTTGACAATCCGAATGAAGCGTTAATACAGCTCTAATAATATATTGTTGAGGTAACCAGACCTTATAATAATTTATTAAAATGTAATCAGTAACATCTGGTTGTCTTCTAAAATACAGTGCAGCCAAATGCATGTACAAGTTGTATTTAAGTAAAACTTTGAGGCATACCAGCATATTAAAGTATTAAAATGCAGAACCGCCGCTGCTCAACTTTGTGTGGAATAGCATGAAACTGGGCGAACATGTCAGTCTTGATAAACTTACTTTTTTGAAGATAATTTATGATTGAAATAATATGAATCAAATTTCTAACTAATACCTCTGAAAGCTGTTCACATAAAATAAGTACGAATACGTGTACCTACTTCGACGAAGCGAATAACATGGAACATAATTTCATTTAAGTCAGCCTTGGAGACGTTATTTCGATTATCCTTTGATCTTCCATCTCAGTTCGTAGTGAGCCCGCGAGGCTGCGATTCGTTCAGAGTAATCGAATTAAGGCCTATATAGAGCCGAGTTAGTTGAGCGATGGAGCGCGCGATGTCTCGTTTAAACCGTCTCGCGAAACATGATCGATCATACGCCTTCTATGCGAACACGCTACCTGGGTAACAATGATCTTCAAAGACAAAACCAAACAAGCCGAATAATTCATGAAATTGAATGTTCTGAAAGTATGTGTCTTTACGCTCAGTAACGTATTTTGGGATAATCATTAAGGCACAAGCTAGTTTTTAAGTACTTATGCCGATTATAATATTTGCACTTATCGCATATTTAAGATGCCACAAGCAACTGTGTTGAACCTTGAATCTCCAACGTGATTCAGGTAGATGTATTATTTTTAGATATTATTAAGGATCCATGTTCATCTGTGAACACATCATCATCTTATTTTGCTTGTTGCCCAACGAATCGCATAAATTACCGCTTCTGCGACTCGTTGAATGTTGCTTCTACTTTTACTTTTTATATTGAGACTCCAGCTTAATTTATGGCGAAGCAGAATGTAAAACTGGGATTCCTTTGGAGTTGTTTCAGTGTCGTTTTGGAATTGTCGTCACGGAATTGAAATAAGCTTATAAACCCGTATTAATAGTTAAGGCTCAAGGGCTGTGTCATCATAATAAAATGCAAATTGACACAGATTTAATCCGGACTTATACCGCTGAGCCCAATAACTGTTAATAATCCGAGGGTACAGCCCTCGGGCGCCGGCGACGCGGACTCGGGCCTGTGAAAGGGACAAGCCGCCCTGGATCTCTGTGTTAACGATCAGCTCCATTGGTTTTTAGTAATTGATTTTGATATTTAAATATGAAATAGTCATTTTTATTGCTTGACTATTGTCAACTTACAACACGCTTAGGTACATAAAAAAATTGTAGGTATGACGTACTAACATAATTGTAGAAATTTTTATTTAAACATATAGGTGGGTACTTCTCTACTAATGGGAAAATGGCCCATACAAAGCTGTCCTGATACTTTTTTTTGCTAAATGATAGTTTTTCCTACATAGAAAGCTAAATTTATTCAAGCTTTAAACTATATAATTGACAACCACTTCATTTTTTTTATATTTTAGGAATTATCCACGATTTAATGAAAAATCATGACAGGGGACTGACACATATGACAGGGGAATGATTTTTACACAAAAGCAAGATAGTTTTCATTACAAATAAACTTTATTTTAGAAATTGAACATCCAATTAAGAACAAATAAACATAAACTAAAAAAACTTCTCATAAACTTCAAAGAAATTAACTAAGTCTTTCACTTTGCTTTAAATATTTTTTGGCAAACGTTTTAAACGTTCTTCGAATCATAGGTTTATAATCAACATTTTCTTCTTACATCTATCAATTAGTAACTAATATTTTGCATTTTAAATTGAGATCAATGAAACAAAACAACATATAATTATCATTGTTAATTGACTTATTCTCTTATACACTAGTATCAGGTAGTTAAATCAGTCTTAAAATTTCAATTTCTGGTCTTTGACATCAGTTGCTTTTATGCTTATTTTAATTTTTACACCTTCTAAGTAGTAAAATCAGTCTCAATTTAAGTGAGTTATCTTAGAGATCAGCTCTTGAAAATCCTATAATTATCATGTATCATCATTACTGTTCAAAAATATTAACCGGTGTATTAAATTTATAAAAGATTCTTTTCCCTTTTAGGATCAAGTCCGGATTAGTCAACTTTTTAATAATTTGCTCAAAGGCTATATCAGAAACATCTTCTTCGTCTACTTTAAAAGTCAGTCCTTCTTTATCACAGAGTTTTAAAAACGTGACAGTGAATTCACCATCTTCTTCATCAATTTTATTTATGACCGCAACATAACGGTATTCAGTATGTTTACTCTGCAACTTAACTAATACATAGTCTCCACAATTATACTTGTCGTTGTTATCTCGGGAAGGTCCCGCTTCCATTTCTTCCACAGGACTATCAGTTCGTGGCTTGGTCGCATATGAAGGTTCGATTTCAAACATATCAAGGGCATTATCATCCTCGGATGAAGAGGTTTCAGATTCGGTGTAAATGTCTTGAACACGAAGCTTCATTTTCTGGTTGTAATTAATTGTTCCAATTTTATAATGTTGACAGGTATTAGGGCAAAAACAGCTTAAACTTCTCATTGTCAAAACTGCTGGGGAAGTAGATATTCCAGTGATCTGGTGCACCTTTAATGTTCCATTAAAACTTTTTAGTTTGGAAGTCTTTTCAATGGCATCAGTAATTGATTGAATATCTTCGTCATTTATTGTATGGAAAATAATCCCAGGACATCTAGCTTGGATGACTTCCACAAATTGTTCCAGGGTATCGACATCACCTCCAGCAGCTACAACAGCATCCGCAGTCCTCTTGCAAGTAGCACCAACACCATCTGGTGCACCCTTGCCATGTCCGGCCTCCGAGTAATTCCACGAAAATCCTTGTAGATTTGGAATATCTTTGGATAATCTCGAGGCCAAAACAAAGAACATAGTTTTGTTCCGATATTGTGTAACCGGCCCGTCACTAAGGAAATGAACATATTTAATTCCAGGTTGTATTGCTCGGAAAATTGGCTGCAAATGCGCCCAAATAGCTGAGGGTGAATGCGTCAAGTTTTTGGAAATGGTGGCGTAGGATTGTATTGAGTTTTTGAGATACACAACAACTGTGTGAATACTTATTTGAGTTCGAGATCCTCCGAAGTGGAAGGGTTGAATCTCTTCTCCGTATTTGGTACAATAATTTTCGGAGAAGTCCATGTGTATCAAAATATCTTCTTCGCCAAGATTTTCCTTCAAATGTTTGATTGCATTGAATTGATGTACAATGTTTCTTTGGTGGCAAAAGAACTTGTCTAGGTCAGCATGCAATTCATGTATCAACTCTCGCGGACGCAGCGTCAAAGTCTTTTTAAGGTGTTTAGTCACTAGCTTAGGCTTTTTAGATTTTGGATCCAAATATTCTTGTTTTTCAGATACCCATTTCTTGTATTGTATAGGTTTGTTGTCATCAAACTCATTGTAGGCAGGGGTTCTGTTATTGCACACTAGGCATTTTCTTGACAAACACTCCACATTATAGCGATCACAGCATAAATTTTCTAGTAACTTCTGATAGCTGTTATACGACAATATTTTTGCCGCGTGTAAACCAGACAGCTTTAAGTCAATGTTGGCGTGAGTGACACAAAGACAAGTGTCACGGTCTTGAGCTTTTGGCTTGACAACCCAGAAAGGACGCAAACGACAGAACATTTGATAGCTTATTTTGAAATTACTAGCTACAAATTTCTTGTACAAGCTCAGCACTGTATCTTGTAGATAGCGTTTTTGATGCTTGATTGAATTTCTTGTAATAAATTCCTTTTTTCCAGCACCTAGTCTGCTATTGCTGTCATCCTCATAAAACTCTCTAATCACTTTTGCACATCTCTTCGAAATTTTGTCAATTCGTGTTCGTTTAGGCATTTCCAAAGAAGGAGATGGTTTCCATTTTTTTGTCATTTTATAGTTAATAGCACTGTCTTTGGTAGTCCATAGTTTGTATTTATGTACTGATGTCCCAGCAACAACTTTTGAAAATATTTGTTTGTCTTTTTGGGTCTTTAATTGTGAATAATTTTCTTTCAATTGTTTATTCATCACCTCGCCGAACAATGCTTTTTTCACAATTTCTTTTCTCGAGTTAGAATCATCAATCATTCTGTTAATTTTCGTGTTAGGTGTTTCATCTTTATTTTGGTTTATAGTTTTTTCGAGTCTTGACAGTCTTTTTTTATACTTTTCGACTTTTCTTTTATATTCGAGTATCTTATTGTCTTTGTCTCTATTCGCTTTTTCTCTTAATAGCTTCGCATGTCTTTTTCTCTTTTTATTTGCAGAATTGTCAGTTGTAGGAGGTGCTGAAATCTCAGTCTCTGAACTTGGAGTGTTGTCTCTCACAAAAGCATTAGTTGTTTCCTTCAATGTCTTTTTCCTAGCCCGATAATCAGTACAATGTTTTTTCCAATTTTTTTTTGCAGTTCTGTGTTCACGTGGAGTCATGTCTCGTACGAGTTTTCTTAAGCCTTTTTCTTTTTTCTTTTGATACTTAAGACGTTCTTTTTCTTTCATTTCTTCTCTCTTTTGGGGATCATTTTTAAGGCGCTGATATCTTAAACGTTCTAATTCTTTCTTCCTTTCTAATACTTCTTCCCTAGTCTTCTTTTGAGGCGGCATTGTGAAGTTTACCTGAGAAAAAAATAACTAAAGTCAGTCCCCTGTGTAATAAGACAGTCCCCTGTCGCTCAAATATACAGGGGACTGTCGCCAGGGGACTGGTTATTTAACCTAAAATTCGGATTATTTGCAATAGCATTGTACTACTTAAAAATTGCGAAATATCATATTCAACAAGAGATTATGACATAATAATTACGAATAATTCATTAACTTATCTTTCAAAATGATAAAATAAAACACATACCCAAGGGACTGTTATTTGATCCGGCCGCGGCACGTGTTCGCCTCAACACTTGCTTCGCACTACAGGAAGATGGCGGCTGGTCACACAAACTTGTTATACGGACGAACTTCACAACTATGTCGTTCCGTTCCACGCTAACGCAATATGTTACTTCTATTAGATTATTTTTTTTCGTTTGTTTTATTCATGACAGGGTACTGTTCACAAATTGTTAGGACAAACTTTAGAGTTAAAATTTTTCTATTATTTAACTTAAATTTAAATATATTCCAGAATATTTATTATGTTCATTTATCATACATTAGAACAGTATTTGTGAATACTACATATTTTGGACAAAATTAGAAAAAAGTCTTGGTAGAAACTGTAAATCTGGAATGGGGACAGGTCAGGGGACTGTTTTTGGGGTTTTTGAAAAGATATTTCGTAAAAATCGGGAATCTCTTTTTATTTACAAATTGGTAGCTTAGAAAGAACTTTTATTGTACTATCTTATTAAATGATCGTTTGAAAAACATAGCCACACACAATTCTAAAAATTGCTCAGGACATTGATTTTCCCGATAGTGGAGAATCACCCAGGTATAAGTTATCGTAATAAAAATAACCTAATATTTAATTCTGGAGCTTAACATTTTTGTGAGTTTTTATATTATCATAATCCAATTTCACATTGACTTCATGGGAGATGCTTTTACCAGTATTGTAGTTTAAAGGAAACTTTATATTGCCACAGATACACAATAATATGTATTTACAATAATATACATATAAATAGGTATTGCTTTATTAATTTTTAAATTCAGTAATAGTTTAGCTAACGACCGTACGGAATATAACACGACTTGGCACTTTCAATATTATTTTTAGCATAACAATCAACAGTGTGCACGTATACGTGCATAACAATCCGTTTTGAACATTATTGTACTTTTATATTTAAGCTTAATGCTTTAAAATATTTAAGCATTCTTTTTTCTGTGTGTTTTTACTGTCAAATCACGCTAATTTTAATTATCTTTATTAAGAATAATTATATACATATAGATGTGTATTTTTACATGTTATTTGGAACTGCAACTTTATTTTTTAATTCTAGGGTTATAACATGTTTATTAGTTTCATAATCAAAAATACGATGGTGGATTGATGGATGTTGCATTGGTCTTATTGTATCTGTCTATTAACGGTGCATTAAAAAGTAAACTAAAAATAGGTATCTAAAAACATTACATTTGTTCTACTTATAACTACAAAATGTTTAAATATCAATCCGATCCGAGACATTTCTACCACAGGCGGCCTAACCAATTGACCATGATCGATTGAGAAGACAGTAATTAAACTTTTTTAATCTGAACAGTCGGCAAGGTGTCGACGGCTGGAGGCCACTCTCGGCGCGATATCCTTCTCAATTTAAGGATCTCGACCAAGCCCTGATAAGCTCCAGATTTAGCGCTAAGCGAATTTGTTCGGGTAATTTACTTTCAGAGTTGTAAAGACAATAAAACTTGGTAAGGGCCTTACTTTTGAAAAAGGCTATTTTATTTTGCGTAATGAAGAGGAATTACACAAGTGCCGACGTTGTTACCTCATAATTTAAATAAAACAGTTATTTACCATTTGCATATAAATAAACAAAATAAAAGATATTTACTTACTATGATTTTCAAGTTCACGAATTTTCAGTCATGAAGTTATTAGTCGATATTAATTTCACTTCTGTAGGGATAACAATGAAACGTTAAGGACATTGAATTAACAGATATATTTAGGTAATTGTATTGATAAAACAACGAATTGATAAACATGTGTAATATTAATTAGGCACAAACTCATTCAGTCATTTATGTGTTGAAAAAATGGGCATAGGAAATAATTTATGGGATCGCCTTTATAATTGGTAGAATATTTTTTTTAATGTAATATTTAATAACTTAGTGGTAAGATTTAATATTACTTGTGCTCATTATAGTTTTGAAAATATTTTTTTTGCGATTATAATTAAACATTTTTTAACTAAAATACATTTAAGATAGATGGAAATGATGTCGCACCTGGATATTGGATACTGGGTAAGAGAAGCTTTATGAGCGCCCTTGATTTATAGCTCCAATTAAACACTAGAGAGCAAAGCATGAATTGCCCGAGAATGGCAAATATTCCATTCCGGTTATTGTGATTGTAGTAGTGTAGAATAGGTTGAGGACAGAGAAATTGTATGTCGAATCTATCTTTTGGCCTCTTATATTTTTGTCATCTCTTGGTTATCTTTATTATGATTGATTACAGAAATCCAAAAACATGAAATTAAAATATTTATTTGATATATCACTTTATATCCTTTTTATGACTTTTTATAAATTTAAGTATCGTTTTAATTAAAGATAGTTTTTATTACTTCGTGTAAAAACCTGACTCACCCAATTCAGGGTCAATGCCTTTGACCATGGGTCAAAGGCATTCCCCGGGCTCCTCTCCAGAGTGGTGAGGATGCAACCGGGACTAAAGCCCGGAGGAAGAAGACTTATTCTCATTAATAACGTATTAAAGCTTTTATAATGTATTTAAGATACTAACTCAAGGATACATACATTTATAAAAAATAACAAAGATGCTAAAACTTGTCACGTATGCAAAGGGAATAAAAACAAGTTGTCGAAGTGATTCGACACTCTGTATGGACACCTTCCGAGTCGACCCTGCCGGGATAGGCGATCGGTCTGCGAACTATATGTCTCCGTCAGCATTAAGGATGCGTGTCACGGCGAGTTTGGGCCTGTCACCGCCAGCCTCATCCATCAACCCCTTTCCGACCTATCTGTTACATATAAAAACATCTAGTTGGTTCTTTAAACGATAAGGAAATGATTGCCCATGGCACGTTTCTATCATGACCCTTTTATTGAATTTTCACTAAATAGTGTAGTAGTAAAAATCTATTAAGAATATTCTTAATATCTTTTTTATTTTTTGAAAATCGTAAGCAATATTTTATTAGTTTATCTGTGTAATGTAATAATCTTTAGTCGATGTAAATTTATGTAAACATTATTCCGGTTTTTAACTAAATCATCCAATCTGTTCCAATAAAATAAGCCATATCAATATATTTTGCCATAAGTATAAAGCATCAGTTTCGGAAGCTACAAGCAGTTTTTCCGCTTCGGTCAGCAGCAGGAAAACTTCGGCCACATATAGTATAATACGAAACTTGCGGAGTGGGGGCGACACGGTCACGTGATGTTCGTGCGCCCAGTCATGGATAACTGCCAATAACAGGGTGTTTTACCCTGCCATTAAGGTATATTCTACTCTAACTTTGCATCGAATGCAGCCGCATTTATTTAAAAGAACCCCTTTTAAAGTAATTACTGCAACGTTTGACTCACGAAACACACGATATAAAATTCCTACTTCGCAATTTATTCTCTACACATATGAGCCAAAAACGACCAATAAGTGATGAAAAACTGGCAAGGCAATATATTTTATGAAAATATAGCAAAGGTTTTATATAACATAGAATCAGTAGATAAAAATTACGGAGGTATCCAAGCTAACAGTATCGATCTGCAATAAAATATATGGGGTTGGTCGTAAAGAAGTCGGTATTTTGACTAGCGGCGAATAGCCGGTACCGCTTTCTGCAATAAATCAGAATGTGAGTGTGGGAAAATAACCAATGCGGAGGATGCGGACTGGAAGTGGACGGGACGAACTGATAGCCACAAGAGTCCGCACGGAATAAGACTCCATGAAAGTACCAAGTGAAATCGTGTTCGCAATTTTCCATTTTTTGGACTGCGTCGTATTTCATTATTTAGTAAGATAGACAACCAAAAAAATAAAACGAAATCTACACCTATGTTTGCAACATATTTATCTGATCATTCATCTCATTCACGGGCTTTTCAGTTTTTCCGAAATTGTTGGCTCTGTGTCTGTGTGTAAGGGATAAACACATATTATAATGTATTATTTATTCCTATCTATTTCTACAGGAGACTTTGTGTTCAAAGTTTTTAAAATTTTAATCAATAAGTTAACCCAAACCGACGACAAGTTTGCAATTACATAGGCACTCTAATAATTCTATAACGCTCTTTCAAACATCTACTCTCCGGACGAAATTGAACAAATCAGAATACGCACGAATTCCAACTTTTATTATCTGCAGGAAGTTTCCAAGTGGCATTGGCCAGGGGTACCAAAATGAATTATTATTCTGTCTTAAGAAAAAAATCACTTCGCCAAGTAATGAAAACTCAAGCTGATGTGCTCGAGAGGTACAGCCGGTCCGGCGGATATTACGGCAATATATTTCAATTACACATAAGAAAAAGAACAAGTCGTTTGAAGTAGCTGAAAGGCCAGATTACAGTCGTCGGGAAAATAATAAGGAAGACGCTAACGAGTCGGGGACGGCAACTTTTACAACGAACGTGTGGGGGGCTGAGATGAATTCAAGAGTGATTAAATTTCACAAGTATTATTTTTCATAGCGCACGATGCAGAATTTTTAGACATTTTCGTTTCTTTTTTTTTGCAGAAATTACTTATTTTAGAAATGAGGGAACTTCGGATGGTTACCATTTACTCTTTGAAGATAAAAATTTTATACCTAGCCTAGGATTTTATTTTTTAACAGTTGCTATTTTCGTATTTGCGACGTTACTTTACAGGGGAAATTTTTGAAATACAATTTAGTCGCGCACAAAGGTTACCTGTCAAAACGACTATTTACAAATTAACCCGATAAATTGTAGACTTAAAAACACGAACAAAACCTCCCCTTTTCATGCGTATTTGTATGATCAGGAGTATGTTTACAGAAGCCGGAGGCAGGGTAACGGTGTGCGGCCGAAGGGCGGCTGAAGATTTGTGCGATTTGGTGGAATTTAATTACTGGGATCGGGCAGTATAACGAGGCAAAAATATTTATGTTTATTGTCGGAGCTAATGCCTCAATGAGACCACATACGCCCGCACCAAATGTACCGCTAATATCGTATCTAGCCTGCGATAATGGAACCTATTTTTAAGCAAACCACAAACCCATTAATAGTTTGTTTTGTTAAACTTGAAGATAATCGTAGTTTGCTCAAATATCGATTGCTTTATGCTAGATTTGCAACGAGTTTATGGCTCTTTTTCGTTTTTATTTTTTCAGTTTGAAAACGCTTACAGCCTTTAACGGGGTTTATTTCTATATCACCTTACATCTTACACTATTCGGCGATCCAAGCTTGAAAGTTATACCTCACTACTGTCGTAAGCTTAGGATAGATCAATTAGGGATTTTTACAGGATTAGCAAGCAAAAATATAAGTAAATTTAATTATTTGAATCGTAGTCATAGATGGACACTGGGTTACACCTAGCGATAGCGTAGCTGGTAGAAAAAATACCAGTAGATGATAATGATGACTTCAATAAAAAAAAATTACTATACATACTTATTTATTTTTATTTTGTCGCGCCTCTATAAAACCGTGTGATATTTATTACGCTGAACAATTTACAAAAGCTTAAACAACAGACAGCGTACGATAAGTATATGGCATCGGCTACTTATTTTACGTCCATGGGAGTCAAACAAATTCTTGAAGCTCATATTTATTTTCAGCGTCGACAATTACGGTCATTTGAAGTCGAGCGTGATGTTTCCAGTCCATTTCTCGTAATAACGCTGCTTTTATAACCGAAGCGTAATGAAACTCGTTTAAATATCACAAAAGTGGTTGGATTACGGTACCCAAGCACTTTATGCTGCTTAATTACTGCCCTCGACAGAAATAATTGGGAACTTGGGAAATTACAACTGGACTTCGTTGACGAATTAAGGATTTCCATGATATTACATATTAATGATTGACTTTCTTGTTTTAAATATTTTTATTCTTTATTAAATAGGTTATGGTCTAAAAAATTTTAGGTAAAATAGTAATAGTTGTCGTCTTTAGTCATCGTATATACTACAAATCTAAATGTATGGATGGATGATAGATTAAATCGCTACCGTATACTTCAGAGCTTTATGGGTTAGACATAGATAGATGGATTGAGATGGGATCTCCGGTAGTAAGTATTGTTACCTAATAATATCCCAAATTAGATAGATATCCATTATCAGTGGGTATACATGTATAATTTTTAATTGTTGATCATGCTGAATTCTCTATCAAAACTACTTTGGGATTGGATAGATTTTCATGAACACAAACAATAGGTTGGGAAACTAAAATCCCAGTAAGCTGTTTGAATCCGTCCGACAAGCGGACTTATTGGCCATTGTTCGTTAACTGAATAGGAACAAATGAGTTCCTGTTTTACGATTCGGCATGTATCGCAGTCGTATCAGCATATCATCCGGCAGAGAAAACAAAATAAGCCGATAATACGGACTGAATTTTCAGTTAGGTACGCATTTTGTCTGCCTTATTAAATTACCTTACCTAATCAAAACTATGAAAGAGCATTAAACAAATTTTACTTTGCTTTACAAGGCGCTCAGCAAACGATTGAGAAAGGCAACGGGTAACCCTCGCGCGGTAACCGTAAAGTTTAGAAATATAATATATATATAGTAACATAAATATAGTATGTAATTCCTTAATAATGTGAAAAACAAATATAAAAAATTAAACTTTAAAAGTCTGCGGATCAGCTCGATATTTGCCAGAAATTATTTTGGTAGGTATTTATTAAAATATCTATTATTTCTAGGCAGAACTTATTCAATGTAATAAATCCTCTTGATTTGTTTATTTCACGTACTTTTTTTTATTATCAAAAGAACTTAATGTCAAAAATGACCAAAATATTACCTTTGCAATATATAAAAAAAATCTTGTTTTACTTCTACTCACATTGATTAGGTGAAATTGGTAATTGAAGATAAAAAGCGGCTACGTAATTCGAATGTAGGCGAGTCAGGCGAGGTAATCGAATGAGCCCCCTTGATTACCGACCTAAGGAGGGAATCTAAGCACACGTGCTTTGCCTTTTTGGAATCTGTGTAGCTTGTCAATCATGGAGCATTAAATAAATTAAAGGAAACAAAGTTTATTATTAATAAAATTATAAAATGGAGCTTAAAAGATACAGCCTTCAGTTTATTACATACAATATTTAAAAATGTTTGATGCTTTATGGTTTTGTAAAAAAAATCTGAATTTTAACCAAAAGGACTTGTCACTTCTAGTAATCCCAATCTCGATTTTCAATAAATTTAAGACTTTTTATAATAATACTTTCATGTGAAATACAAAGGACAAACCAAAAATAAAGTAGCCACAAATCCATCTCAGTCTACTATTCTAAATAAAGAAAGGTATTGTGTAAAAATAAGTTAACTATTGGTTATGAACGTAAGTAAACATGTGAGTTATGCAAATAGAGATAATCTCATAGTTTTAACCAAAGAAGCAAAATCGTAGTTGGTAACTTGTTCACCCGCCGGCTGGCGCTGATTAATTCCCAGATCTAGGCGGTCAGTAGATATATTAGCTCCGTGAATATGAGATTACTAATTCCACTAATGCACCGGACAAATATGCCCGAACCTTGCCAGCACACAAGCATTTAGTGACTGCGTACGTAAATCTTCTTAAAAAAAAATCCGTTCTGATGCCATGTTAAATCTCTTAAAACTCGGTTGTGGTTAAATGTCGAAACTTTAGAGTCCAAAGATGTGATTATATTAGGAAAAAAATTACACTGAAAAAGATACCTATACTTTCAAAGGCTTTGTATGTATTTGACCAAAATAAATTTTTAGATGTTTCTTTTTCTTACCAAAATGAAAGGTACAAATCTGCAATATAAGAAAGACATTCAAAATGGCAATGCACATCCAGCATTTTGGGCACACTCCCGCAAGTTGATGCTATGCAGGGACTGTAAAATTTGTAAATTAAATTTTAGTTTGTAATCATCTTTTTTTTAATAAGTAGTTTTAGTTTCGCTTATTCCAAAATGTTATATTAATTGGTTGATAAATAAATTGCTAGAAACACGATTATATTTGTTGTTATGAATAAGAATTGATTTTTTTTACTACAATAAGTTTGTCCGCAGCTTCGCTCACGGAAAACGAAAAATAGAACTACATACATACATAAAATCACGCCTCTTTCCCAAAAATAGAACTAACCGGTTTTATATCCGCAGAAATTTCAGATAGTCCTCTCTTACACCACCTAGGGTACTTACAGGCCAAATTTAAAATTTTTATGTCAGTTGGTATGTCAGTCAATATGTGGATGTCGTCATTTATTTATTTATTGAAAAGTACTCCAAAAAAGTTGTATAAATATGAAATTACGTATCTTAGCAATAGAAATACAAAGTTAAGAAACCTGGCCCTTATCGAAGTGCAAATTGAAAAAAACATAAGTGTCCGACGAGAACATTGGCGAGTGGGTAAGTAATTTTGAGAATCTTATAAACCCATGCGAGCGTTAAGAAATAAGTGGATGTTAGGTATTATATTTTTTTCATGTTCGAAGCTATTCCGAAAGTTCCCCTCATTTTCTCTAATAGACTCAAAGTTTGTTATACACAGGGATGTTATTATTACTTTAGAACGAACTATGACAAGGTTGGATTATGATCAATAGCTAAACGCCTAGATTAATAATTATTAAACGATCGTAGTTGAGAAATGAATGTTATTACATATAACCTTCAACAAACCTAAAGAAAAATTTGGCTCAATAGTATAAGTCATAAAGGAGTAGTTAATTAAAATAGTGTGATTTTTTATGGCTGAAATTATAAAAACAGGAGTATTGAATAGTGTATTATATAATACAAGTTTCAAAAATGGTAAACAAAGACATCTATTTCAAATTTAACGACATCAAAACTTATATTTTTTAGTTGTTATTTCACATTCAAATGTCTGAATATGTTTAGAAATTTAATGAGTTTCCCTTCGTTTCACTTCATCTCGATGTTGCTATACTTGTTAACTAACATAAAAAAGAAACAACAATATCGGTTCAATGATTTAAAAAACAAATAAATATAAAATTAAGATAGAATTGAAAACTCCTTCTTTTTTAATTCGGTTAAAAATACGGGCATATTGAAAGTCCTGTCATTTTCCTATTATTCTTTACGCAGATTATTTGATTAGCTAGCTTAATAAGCTAACTTAATACGGCGGCGTGCTAGAAATTGTGCGACATGAAGATTTTACTATTCCTGCGGTTTTACTATCCTCCTTTTTTTTTGTTTGTCAAAGGTTGCTTCAGCTTATTTCCGTTAGTTAGTAGTTAGAATCACTAAATAGTAAACTATAGATATCACTGAAAAGTTTTTAGTTTAAGAGATTTTATAATTAGTAGAAATGTGATAAAAATGAATATGGAAAATATGTCTTACAATTCACAAAGACTTACGCACACATTATAATTTGAATGGACATTTACCATTCACAAATTCAAATGATAATAAACGTCAAACTGTTCGAATTAATCCAAACATATAATAAAACTGTAACTGAACTTTGTCTGTACATTGAAGATATTTAAGAAAAAAAAATATAAGGGGTCTTTTTAGGGTCAATAGAAGCCAAAACAATTTTTTTTTTTAATTTTTGTCTGTCTGTCTGTCCGTCTGTCTGTCTGTATGTTTGTACGCGCATCACGCAAAATCTACCGAACGGATCTGAATGAAATTCGGCACAGATATAGTTAGTAACCTGGATTTGAATATAGGCTACTTTTTATCCTGAAATTCTATCCCAAGGGGATGAAATAGGGGGTGCAGGTTTGTATGGAACTTCGTCATTTTTAAATCGATATAAAAAGCTATTAATAATTATAATACATAGACTGATAGACAAAACTGTAGTCAAAATCCATACTAATATTATAAAGCTGAAGAGTTTGTTTGTTTGAACGCGCTAATCTCAGGAAGTGCTGGTTCGAATTGAAATAATCTATTTGTGTTGAATAGACCAATTATCGAGGAAGGCTTTAGGCTATATAACATCACGTTGCAGCTGTAAGGAGCGAAAAAATAATGAAAAATGTGAAAAAAACACGGCGAATATTATTCACCCTTGAGGGCTGCAATGATGCCCAAAATTACTATTCCACGCGGACGGAGTCGCGTGCAGAGCTAGTAGTCAAATAAATCGAAAAGAAAGACATGAAAGATGAAAAGACACATCGTCTTTTTTAAGATTAATTTGACCACACAAAAAGTATTGAAATGATCAGTAGAAATATGAGTAACATATCGACTTCTTACAAAAATTGCGTTAGCTAAAGTATATTCGACACTATTTTTTATTATGAAAATTTTTATGAGTAATGACTCAACACTTGTATACATAATCCTTCTGAAGTCAGTCCTGTTTGCATCTTCTCTAAAGAAGAATCCAAGTTCCGACTATTACCACGGTCTTGGATAATATAAGTCAGGTTCTACACGAAGCAACAAACAACTTGTAGGGGAAACTACGTGTACCTAACTCACACTGGATCATGGTTACATGTCCAAGTTGCCTAAATGTGCACATGCACATTTTTTACAATGTTTTCCCTCACCGTGGGCATTGGTTAGCAACTTAATACATACTCCGAAAAAACTATTGTTACAGTAACCATTTGCAAACCTAATGGTCAGAGACAACGGTATAAACTAAAAGGAAAATAAAGTTTATAAAAGTATCAACTCGATGCGTGTTCTCGAAACTATAGTATAGATTGATAAGCCTTACCGACTTATCAAAGCCAAAACAAGGAAACCTGTTTCCTTTCAAGACTTATGTAAATCGAGATTACCTATAAATCTCATATTCCACTCAAGTAGGTAGTGAAACATTGCCGTCTTGTATCTTGATGGAGATTTCTCACAAAATTCTTATTTTCCAATTATTTTTTTCTTATTTATTTGTTTTATTTATTCAGAGGAGTCTGTTGACAGGTTGACTATGTTTTGGGTGGACATACATATTCACACCACATCTTTATCCCTTACGAGGTAGACAGAGCCAACAATCTCGAAGAGACTTTCTGGGGACAGGCACGTTCTATTTCCTATACTACTTCTATTCTGTTTTCTAATCAAAAACTACTCTACTCGTACCTATTTTATTGAACAATTTAATTATTTTTTTTTACACTGATTGAGTTAGCCTCGAAGTAAGTTCGAGACTTGTGTTACGAGATACTAACTCAACGATACTATATCTATACTTATAATAAATCTGTAGATAGGTCAATTCTGTACATCGAATATATTTTCAAAATAACTATCAGGGGGTAATAAGTGATCGATACTGATGCCAAAAATGCAATCATTAAAATTTTTGTCTGTCTGTCTGTCTGTCTGTCTGTCTGTATGTTCTTTATAGAAACAAAAACTACTTGACGGATTTTAACGAAACTTGGTACAGTTATTCTTCATACTCCTGAGCAGGTTATAGTAAACTTTTCATTACGCTACAATCAGTAGGAGCAGAGCAGTGAAAGGAAATGTTGGGAAAACGGGAGAAGTTACTTGATTTTTTAAGCTTCTGTCGCGTGTGCAGCCTTAATGGTTAAAGTTACAACGAAACCATGTATTACAGAAATATTCTAAATAAAATTATTAAAAAAATATCCCAAGACAGCATAAGTCTATCTGTTATGGTTGACTCACAATAACACGTGTAATTCCTAATAGCTTAGCAGTTCGGAGATTTCTGAATATATTTCTATACTCTGACGTTTATAATACCAATAACACTTACACTCATTCGTTATTCTTAAAAATTTATATAAATACCTATTCAATAAAAAAAGAAACATCGAAATCGGTATAGAAACACCAAACTTATACATGAAATGATATACGCTAACAAGCCATATTGCGCGTAAATACTGAATCTTGCTATAAGGATTATTTTTGCGTAACGGTTGCCGCGCTCGACGCGTCTCGCGGCGGCAAAAAGGGGCGGGAGGCGAGTGCAAGCTTCATGACCAAGGCAGACAGGGGAAAAGATTTCACGCAGTTCTCTCCTCCAGCCTCCCCCTGAGGACGAAGCTCGGGATCTACCAAACGTACGTCAGATCCCGCCTCCCGTACGCGGCCCCGGCGTGGTACGCATTCTGCTCTGAGACCATTAGGAGTAGACTCAGAGCACAAGAGAACCAAAGCGAACTCGACGATCCTCAGGAACCTGAAGTGGGAGAACCTAGATATTCGAGAGGGCGGACGCGTCATCACACAGGCACCTGCGCGGCATCGCGCCGCTCCACGCCCGCCCTCGGGTGAAACCCTCCCCTCGCTGCCTTGCGGCAGACGTCGTCGACCAGTGACAACGCCGCCGCCGATGGGAACTCCCAGTGTATGAAGACGTGAAGAACCAGGCCGCCACGGCCGCCCCATCGACCTGCCCACAGTCGTAGGCAGCGATGATGCCATTGAAGAGGGCCAAAAGCCCGACTACTCCGACTCTCTAAGGGAGTGTGGGAAGACCCGACGACGGCAAGATAGTATTGCACAGGCGTTTCTTTATTTTCATTTCTTCTTCTTTTGTAAGTTGTAGGTACATATTTCTGGTTATAATTCTATTAGAATATTTTTTTTAGTTTAAATAGGCACTTAGATTAATCTATACTAATATTATAAAACTGAAGAGTTGGTTTGTTTGTTCGAATGCGCTAATTTCAAGAACTACTGGTTCGAATTGAAAAATTCTTTTTGTGTTGAATAGACCATTTATCGAGCAAGGCTTAAGGCTATATAACGTCTAGCTGCAACTATTAGGAGCGAAGAAGTAATGAAAAATGTGAAAAAAATCGGGGAAGGAGCATCCTTGAGGGCTTCAATGATGCCCAAAATAACTATTCCACGCGGACGAAGTCGCAGGCACAGCTAGTTTTATAATAAATACTTATATAGATAAACATCCAAGACCCAGGCCAATCGGAGAAAGTTCGTTTCTCATCATGCCCTGGCCGGGATTTGAACCCGGGACCCCCGGTGTCACAGATAAGCGCACTACCGCTGCGCCACAGAGGCCGTCAAAAATAGGGCATCTCTGTCCTATTGATCTGTGCAAATTATTGGTTAGAAATATTATAAGATTTGCCAAATTCATTGGTTTTACAAATTCACGTAAAATTTTCAACAACATGCCAATTTTGAGTGAAAAAAACCATCAGTCATTCGTTGATCGCACCCCACGCACAAGTGCAGTCTATTCATTTGCCGGATGGATTAATTTCCGCCGTGAGATCGCTCCAAAGGGAAATGCGATTGGAACAAAGTGTACGAGACCGGCACCGGGGGAGGGTCTGATATTTTCATTTATGTCCATTTATCTCTGAAAGGGGTGAAAACTATTGCAACTAAAAGTTTAAAATAAATTCGACAATTGTCATTAAGTATATGGAATGGGAATGAAAATACCCCAGCGCCTGAATGAATCTGTGATAGAATAGATATGAAATTTAAATTACATATAGGTAAGGCAATCAAAATAAGATTAGCTTTGAAACTTTTAATTATCGTTTAACTTTTCAACCATGTCTAACATGTTACACATTTACCCATTGAATTGATACGAGTTTTTTTATTTGATTGAACAACCTTTATAGTATTTATTCAGAACTTATATTGCATAAAGTTTTATGACCGTCCCAATTGAGGGCTCACGGCACACGTGACCTATGCCTATGATTTCGGGAGTGTCTTGGCGCGGAGGCCTAATAACAAGTTCTTCGCCTTATTTTCCGGAACGGGCCTGTTGCCCGAGCAGATTTAACTTCATTGCATTGCTGGCTCCATTCCAAAACTATACTGGATGATTATTAGGACTTTTCTTATTGTTTTAGCAGTTTATACGGCAGTAACGTAAAACAAAATTTATTGCTTTTATTCATGTTTCTGGCGAAGGACGAGAATTCTACTTTTACTATGACCAAAAACTTCTATTGAATTTCCATAGCTACGTCGATTTTCTAAATTTATGTATACTGGTATACTGGTTTATGATGCATTTTACGATGGCCTCTCGGTCAAACACGCGACTATGGGGTTTATGGTACTCACGCAGGCTTTACAACGCGAACTGAAATAAAGGTTATTACGACAATACTCCTTAACACGATACCCATATTCCTGGTTTATTAAGAAGGTAGAATAAGAAAAATAACAAAAGAAAAATTAAAATAACGTGACTATTATTGAGTATACAGTGTCGAGTATGCAATTTTAAATTTCAATTAATACACCATATTTCAAAAAATTCAAGCACTGTACGGCCTTTCTGGTAATACCATCATTTACCTTGAATCATTTCACAAAACAAATCACAAATATAAAATAGATACTACTACTATAGCGCATACACATTACGCACAAGGATACACAGGATATTTTCGTCCTTATAGCAAAATCTGCTGGCAACAACCGACAATTTAATTAAATCCAAACAGTTGTTTTGGCGCCATCGCGAAACATTACATGCTCAACTTTGTCCACAAATTATGTTTACACCATTCAAATAGACTTTCTTGCGTAAATACTTTTGTAACTAAGTCCATTAAAGAAACTTTACACAAGTAATTACCATAACACAAAGTGGTTTTTTTAATATTTCTCTTCAATAAATGCAAAAAAGATGAGAATTAAGGCCGATATTTTAGTATGCGGTGTAATACCTATGTATCAACTTTTATTATCAGTTTTCGTTAATGGTGCGGATCAGTAAATATAATCACGTCTGTATCCCCTGCGGGGTAAATCTGCGTTATAAATTAATTCTATGTGGGTTAGTAGTCTGATAGCTTTTTCCGTAGGTGAAGTAAAGTTCCTCAGTCTACACTTACAAAATTTCATGGAGACAGGTAAAGTTTTTAAATTAGCAGTTAACAAACATACTCTCACATTTATATTATTTAGTAATTATACTACGAAGAAATATTTATTCAGTTTTATTAAAACGAAGTAATGCAAAACAAATTTTGTGGCTCATTGGGTCTAACGGTATCTTCGAAAATGTGATCCCAGGAGGTGAGTCGGACACGACGCCGTCGGTTGCTGGAATACAGCTGATAGATCACATTTAGTGCAGATGAAGTGGTTCCCGGGAGTGCCTTTTGCTCCACGCCGTTGAACAAATGCCAATGAGAGCCAATCTCCGAGCAAATTTGCAAAAAGTATAAGATTGGCTAAGAACAAATTGTTATTTTCTAATGAGAACGTTCGGATATTTGTTAGTTGGAAAACAATGAAAATTTTTTTTTAATCTCAATCTCAAAACCTTAAAGTTATTTCATTTTTTTATGACATCTTTGTCTTGTGAATTTACATAACAATAACTCCGGATGCTGGGGGGTCATCGAGCTATAAATATAATGAAAAAAGAAAGTAGTGGTTACTAAGTGTCTATCTTTGCTTTCATGTATTCTTTCATGACACTTGATACAGTTTTTTTTTTGTAAAATCATTGCTGATTGAGACGATAAATATTAACTCACGGCGTTCATTGATGTTTCAGGATCAAGTGGATGTTCTACCCTTCTCCTATTTATTGGTGGGTTCTTTTGCTCGTCAGGGGCTGTTGACAGTAACTGTATAAGCGGTTGTTTAAATGGAGACGTCGTCGCATAATAGTCGAGTCTATACTTATCTTCATAATAAGATACAAGTTTCATAATTACTGCCTCTCTAAAAGACGGCGTTGATGCGCTAAGAGCAGTCTAGAAAAGTAATCACATTTAACTTGAAATGAGTTGCCTATTTATATAATAATTAAATAAAAAGGATTCTATCACAAACTTCAACCAAATAAGCAAATGAATTCAAGGAAAAGAATAACTAAGATTGTCTAATACTGCTATTGTTTTTAGCCCCGGGCTTGGAAGCTAATAAGAATGCAACTAAGTATACGTCAAAGAAAGATTAATAAACTATATTGTTAATTAAAATTTTAATCTAATAAATATTTACTTCACTAACTGCATCTTTCTTTAGACCTGAAATAGAACTAATGCTATATGGTTTTTGTGAAACTTCTGTTGCAGTTCTTTTAGATTCCGTATTTTTTCTGAACACTTCTTCCATGTCATAGATAAACCTCTGAAAATCTCCAGATAAAGCTTCTATTTCATTATTTTGAATCTGGGACATAAAAAATTATACATTATTATGTTATGATTTTAATAAGTACCTATTTGTTTTTATAATTAAAGTAAAATTACCTCGGCTAATGTCATAAAATATAAAAGATAAATGAAAAGGATAAAAACAAGACACTGGTGACTCGACAAGATCGTCATGTAAACTGGAAATGTTTGTGTAGGTAATTCGATATAATATTTATGCTTCGTAAATACGGCAGTGCTGTTAGCCATTGATAAAAAGTTTCGTAACCGCTGCTGTTAAAACGATATTCAATTTTCTTATAATAACTTCCACAGTCATACAGTAAAATAATCCCTAAAGAAAATGTTTTTTTTTCTTACATTTAATGATAGGTCGAATACCTATCTCCCTCCTTTTTTTCGTTTCCGTCTATTATTTAAATGGTATCTTATACAATCAATTCGAAATAAATGATAAGCAGTTAGTAATTTATTGAAAAAAATTACAATTGATACATAAAATTAAAAATAATAAAATAGAAAATGATTGCGTTCTTATACATTGAATAGGTACATCATATTACTACAACTTCTGCTGATGCTCTATCTTGTATCTGCAAAATAAACATTGCAACTTATTTAAAAAAAAAAAATAGTTAATATTACAAACATACATTCAGTAATGGAATTTATAAAACAGTATGCGCTTTGTGCCTTTATTACTTAGTTAAAAGATGTTTGAAATTTGATACAGAGCAAATATCAGATTTAAAGATTAGCAGTATATTAACAAAAAACACTAATATTTCAAATACATAAAAAAACAATCAAAACCTACATCATTCAGTATATCTTCTGATTTGACGTTATCGGACATTATGTGTTGTATTTTTGGTCTTTTGTATACTTTTACTATCGATGGCGACGGCGACGTCTCGTGAAAAGAGAGTTTATATTTATCTTCGTAGTAAGATACCAGTTTCATCATTAGCACGTCTCTGAAAGCCGCCTTTTGTGAGTCAAGAAAATTCTGGAACAGCCAAAAATCCTTACATATATAAGTAATAATCAACCTGTAATAATTTTACATTTTATTAAAAGGAAAATTAGATAAAGAAAAGATTATACTAACAGATTTCTTGTATATATTTGGGCTAGTTGTAGCGTACTGGACAGTCTTCTTTGAGTCGTTTTTCGCATTGAAATTCTCTTTGAACACTTTTGATTCCATGTCCTTGACAAAGTTCTGAAAATCTCCGGAGAGATCTTCTTTGTCATTGTTTTTAGTCTGATATGAATGAAATATATTTAAATTAATATTCTACACAATATTTAAAATGTAATAAACTTTGATTTCTTATTTATACCTCTTGAATACACAAACAAAATGTAACTACAAAAATAACTAGAAACTGGCAACTCCGCGAGATAGTCATGTAAACTAAACTAAAAGTACTTCGTACCTCGAGACTGAACCAAAACAAATAATATTTACTGGAAACGTACTGATGTTTACAATTGATAAGATGTTTCGTAGTAGTCGTTTCACAAAGTTGCAATATCGTGTTTTCAGATTTTCCTACAGAAGCATTTAGAATTAAATTAAAGGTGAAAGGGAAATTCTATAGCAAAAATCCTTGGCTCTAAGAGCTTACCGTCAGTTCGGTGTCGTGCGACTAAATGCAAGTGGAGTCAGGGCGAAATCTGAGCGTAGGTTTAATGGTTTCGCCTTGATCCTGAGCGAGGCGGGAGCGCAGTAACACGGCTAGATTTATTAGTTCAATTACCCTGCTCTGCCCGGAACCGCTTTGCTTGAGAGCAGACGCCAACAACTATTTTCTGGAGGTAGCAAGCACATTCCCATTTATTTAAAAAATTTACCTACTAAAGCTACATCCATTGGTGAATTTAGCACATACGAGCATGTTTACTTACGCACTTATATCTATCACAATATTTCTTACCATAAAAGGTATATTTAAAATTGAATT
Organism: Amyelois transitella; assembly: GCF_032362555.1. Classification (NCBI taxonomy): domain Eukaryota; kingdom Metazoa; phylum Arthropoda; class Insecta; order Lepidoptera; family Pyralidae; genus Amyelois; species Amyelois transitella. Next base: position 5,983,131 of record NC_083509.1, read on the forward strand.
AATGAGAATGTAATGATATTGCTGATTCTACGCAAAAAGTATGTACCATGGCATTTTCAAAATGGCTATTGAGTAGCTAGTAGCAGTATAGTAGAGCACGGCGCGCGCGACGAAGTTACAAAGTAGCAAATTAAGCAAGCACCAGTAACATAGTATGACGGTAGTGAGTGGTGATCCAAAGTGGCAACCGCAGACAGCCATGTGTGACAACTTGGCCAACTTTCAAAACTGTGGGTTGGCGCCATTGACACTTTCAGTACCTTTGTGCTGAAAACCTTTATGCTTTTGAATATGAAATAGTCAATACTCGTACATACATACAAATGAATTGTAACTATGAGATGACAAAAATTAATCTACGTTTAAAAAAGTGAATACTTGTTTGGTACGTGTAAAAATCTTCGTTGTAGTGAATTTGAGTCCAACAATACCTACTCATGGAAAAAACAACAATGAAAAATGTGTTTAGCATTTTTCCATTTTTAACATTATATTTACAATGGCGGGCACGGTGCGGTGGTCACTATTTCACTAAACAATTCAGGTCAGCGACTCGTTATATTGATGGAACGGGTCCGAATGTGAGGTAGTGTTCGCTGCTTGCAGCTCACCTCGACGCAACGCACCGAGAGCATAGAAAAGGCTTTAAGCATAAAAACATTTTAATAAAATATCTCTTTCATTCTAGAGCTTGTTTTGTCTGTTCAGGTGAATTAGTTTTCCCTTATCTTGCCCTATTTCCAACTTTCTTAAGGATACAATTATTGAAGTTTGCCATGCAAGAAAGCATAGTAAAAATTATGAGACAAGTCACACAAATATAGTTAGATTGACTCTTAGACCCAGGTCAAGCCGAAATCGAAGCATGATTATAAAATACTCGTAGTTTGGTACCTATTATGTTCTTTGGAAATGTCGGCGAGCACTAAAAGAAGAATTCACAAAATTTCGACTAAAATGCGGTATAAGTATGTATAATTTGGGGCTTTGTTTATAATGCTCACTATCTGTGCCGTATTTAGTGCCTTCTCCTCGATACGGCGGTGGCGTCCGCCCGCGCTTATGAATATTGTACAAGCACGCGCGCCCGGTGGATCCTCCAGATTCCGTGCCTGTATCCGCAGCTACACGTCCTTTTATATTCTTTATCAGAAAGCTGTAAATACGACTCGATGTTGACTTCTTTTTATTTTCAGATTTAACAAACGCGACACAATATAAGTTTTCGTTCTGGAAATTTCGAACAATCCCCGTGGACGGCCCGAGACCCTAGTTGATAATGAAGAACTTAAGTCTATTGCGGAAGCGGATCCATCGCAAACCACGTAAAAGTATGATGGAAAAGCTTGCTGGTAAACAACCGAGGCTTGTCAATCATTCCACGCCATTGCTACTTCACAACAACGCTAAACCACAGAGCACAACAGACGGCTACCAAATTAGAGAAGCTTCAAATGGACTGTCTAAGACATCCACCGTACTCCCCGGACTAGGCTCCAATAGATTACCATTTTGTTTTTAAATTTGGATGTAGGTAGGGTAGGGCAAACCGCTTTCAAAGATTTGATGGATTTCCGACCGAATGGGTTTTTAATAAAGGGATCAATGGACTACATATAAAATGGCAAAAGTGCATAGATAATAATGGTTCTTACTTCGATATATTTATTAAAAATATTATTAAAAAATAATCGCCTTTTTATTTCTCCTATACCAAACGCCAATTTTATATGTAAGGACCTAATTATATCATCCTACGATATACGATATTTTAATGGAGATAACATCACTTTACCTTTTTATGTAAAATTCGTTAGTAAATATTCTTATCTTTTTTAAATTTATTTGTTATACAAATTACGAACAAACTAACAAAGTGTCTATTCTGTACTAGTGGATTTAATTACAAAGCACTTGAATTCCTATTTTCAAATGGAGTGACAGTGCAGGCTGTGCGTAAGAGTTGGGAATTTATAATTTTGGCAGACAGGGCCAGCGGCAGGCTCGCGTGTCGGTCGCGTCGGCGTACAGCTAAGTGGTGCGGCGCGACGATAATACGTCAAACCGCCGGCTGCGGTTCCCACCCCGCCCGGCTAAAATTTAATAGTCCAGTCCTGTCTATATGAACTAAGGTTGTATATATCTATCTAGTTCATTGGTTTGTGAGAACATAGAACTAAAATTACATTATTCCAACTAATATTATAAATGCAAAAGTAAGTTTGTTTTGGTTTATTACCTCATAACGCGTTATCTACAGAATCAATCTTCTTGCGGATAGAAGCTAGTTTATGATAAAATGTCTTCATTATTGATATTTTCCCATACCTATTCGTGCTACAGTCATTACTATGAGTAAGAAGTTTTCTCATAATATTTGAACCATTACGTATCTACGACAAAGGGATAGGCTTATATTATAATCTTGGGATTCTGTTTTTAGGCGATAGGCTAGCAACCTCTCACTATTTGAATCTCAATTCTATCACTAAACCTAACAGCTCTGTCTACCTTGGCTCTGTCTGCCCCTCAAGGGATATATAGACAAGGGAGATATTAATGAATAAATAAACGTATCTATAAAAGGTCACATAGGTATTCCATATTTCTTACTTAATTTAATATTATGTAGTTTAATATTCACGTCTCCAAAACTGGCGACAAAGCCTGAAATAGAACGAGTTAAAGTATTTCTATCTTTAAACACTTGAAAACTCACGTGAGCAGCTCTATTCACAGAAGTGTATGGAGCGCGGAATTTGCAGCAATTTAGAAACTTGAGTGTCGGCTCACATACAGAGAACTTCTCAAATAAAAATCTCCGATCAAGTCTGCTTCGAGACTTACGAAATAAAAACAGTAACGTTTAAAGATTTTTAAAAACTACGAGCTATATGAATATGGATAAGAGATACTAAAATTGTTAATGTGCTAAAATTTACATCCAAAAATTACCTATTTTTAATACATATAGGTACTACATTTAGGTATACTATTTAACTACATATATGTTTCACGTTCATTTTAAAAGCATTTCACTTTGAATCGAATACAATATTGTAGCTGCTTCGATATTTTATTAGGTTCATGCTCGTAAGCCGACGGCAGCTATTTGTCAGTTTCGCATCGGTCATTTGTCTTTCAATACGTTGCGGAATACATTATGAACGTGTAAGGCACGTAAGACGGCCATCTCGCCGTGTCAGACCATGCTAACGTAGCAGGCGAACACCAGAGATTATACATATCACGAAAGATTTTTCTTATAACTTACATTCAAAGAATTATGAAGAGAGTTATGAATGTGGATGAAGCGAAGGAAGTATGCAGAGATCGTGGCAAGTGGAAAGAGGTAGTCTCTGCCTACCCCTCCGGGAAAGAGGCGTGATTTTATGTATGTATGTATGTACATACATACATACATAAAATCACGCCTCTTTCCCGGATACATGTACATTAAAGACTTGACTTGCCTAGTCCTTATTGACATTTACAGAGCAGTTGTTTCTCGTGATTCTTATAAACACTATGATGAAAGTTTTTTTAATCAACAAGCTAAATACTCTTGTGTATTTTAATTACTTTCACTGACTAAAAATAACTCTTACAACCACTACATTCCTGGCGTTAACCATCCCACAACCGCACGCACCCTTCTATTCAGTACTTGAAAGTGGCTCAACTTGTTCTCACAAAAGCTGTTCCTAGTGATTAACCTCTCCCAGTCCCCCGGGCTGGAGCAATTAACGAAATCCCGCTTACCTTGACTATATAGCAAGTTATCTCACGGAAGCAATTTCCTATAGAATGCGGTAACGTACTCGGCTAAGCTCTCCTCAGATAAAATCGTTCCTAAGAAAAATAGTAATGTATCTTCGTGTAAGGACTAGTAAGACGGAGCTTAGAACAAATATTTATTGTAAAACGATGGGAATTAGCAATTTAATATTTGCTTCAATTCCTACGGGCGGTATTTTTTTTATATTTAAGTATGTTTATGCCTGTCAGGCAAAATATGGCACCATATGTTTTTTTTTATCTGACAGAGATAAATGAATTATGTATTTAATCTTTCCAATATTGGGATGTCTCGTATGACCTATATCATTTATAAAGATACAACAACAGTGAATGGTTTCACTAAACTTTTGTAAATAAAATAATGAAGTAAATCAATTTTGCCTTATTTTTTTCATTATTCATCATACATACATACATATAATCACGTCTATATCCCTTGCGGGGTAGACAGAGCCAACAGTCTTGAAGAACGATAGGCCACGTTCAGCTTTTTGGCTTTAAGATAGAATTGAGATTCAAATAGTTACAGGTTACTAGCCCATCGCCTAAAAAAAGAATCCCAAGTTTATAAACCTACCCCTTAGTCGCCTTTTACGACATCCATGGGAGAGGGATGGAGTGGTCCTATTCTTTTTTCTATTGGGGCCGGGAACCACACCTCATTATTCATTATGAGTGATTCCCTATTATAAAACTATAGTTCAAGTCTAAAACAAAGACATTTACAATGCCATGGTATTATTTACTTTGTTTAGAACTGAGAGAAAGGAAAATATCGTGAGTGCGATGTCACATATGTCATCCATTGTTGGGAGATTGTCTTTGATATTAACGTTACAATCAATCACTGGTGTGTCCGTGACATGTACGTAATTAGTAGCGAACCTTGGAGACCGCAGTCTTATTCTGTTTAGACTTATTCACTGTCTTAACTTACAAACGTTTGTCACGTCTTTATCTCTTACGGGATAGACATCACCATCACATCACAGACTAATGATAAAATTTAAAACACTGACTTTTCAGGCAAGAGTGAATAGTACCTTTTGAACTTGTGTGCACAGCCTTACACCATCTTGGTTAACATCAGGCAAATTGAGGTCGAACGCAATCAAATTTTCTATTAATTAAAAAAAGGTAAAACATTTTTAACTGTTCGAAGTAATTGATCAATTAATTGGAAATACAATACTCAACTTATTAAATAGAAAAAGGTATTAACTACATAAAAATTGTTATTAAATATTTTTTTTTAGGCTAAAGGACGAGTTAATCACTTGCGAAACTGAAAATCCTTCTCGAACTTAACTAATCTATTAATTCCTCTTTGTTCGTACATAAATCCAAGATAAATTGTACAAAGTAACAAAAGTACTTATGCATTTCTTTTACATCCAGAATTTGGTATATTTTATTTTTATTGTACATTTTTAAGATCTCATCTTGTATTTAAGTAAAATGAAGCTTTCCTTTTGTACTCTCCCATTCCTTGCATATTTGATAAAAACGTTGAAAGAATGTAAGCTTGCGTGTTGTTTTACACACGTGGCAAATTCATTATATGGTATTTTCCAAAAGTATCGTTTCGATTTTATAATGAAAATTAAATTTAGTTTCCATGCTGGTCTGGAAGCGAAGAAAAACACAGTGTTTCCCGCTACTTCTTCCCCGTAGAACTTAAATTTCGGAAAATTAAAATAGGATTTTAAGCGATAATCTAGCAATCTGCCTCTTTCTGAGTCACAATTCTATTACATCAAAACGTGGCCTTTGTGTCTTGCCACAGTTGGCTCTGTCTGCCCTGAGTGATAGAGCGTAATGATAACATTATATTTTTAATTACTTTATAGCAAAATTTAAAGAGCCATCTCACAAAGCAATGGTTAATCAATTACTGAAATCATTTCGTTAAAGTAGGTAGTCCTTTTATAGAATAACCCTCAGGATGACAAAGGGCACGCAAGGGTCGCGACGCGTCGCCGTGCCGCTGACGTGACGCCGCAGCCTGTCGCCTCGGATACGACGGCGAGCACGCACATCAATATGCTTAATTAAAGATACAGGCGCCCCATCTCATGTCTTGAATGTGCTAAGACTTAATTGAATGATATTATTAATTGTTTAATTAACTTATTATCGCATTCTCTCAACGGTGCTCTGCAATATATTTCTAATAAGGCTTCGGTCCGGTGTTCGCATATAATCCCCGCGGATTTAACAAAACAAGACAGCTTAGTACTACGATATGTATTAAAACTAAATGTCGGGATATTTAAAGTACTGTAACTATAAGAAGAATGCTGTTTATAAGAGTGATACTCGTACGTATTAATTTTACTTTTGTGTTGATAGTTGTAACATTTTGTTTTATTGGTACTCTTGTCAATTCGATTGCATAAATAAACGAGCGCTGTGTCTAAAGTGAAACGAAACATCTGTACAAAGAAAAAAAATCTGAAAAACATTTTCTACTCATGTTAAAAAATTACATTGAGGAAATTGCTTTGAGAATAACGATTTGAAGATTTCTTCGGCGGGCTATTTCTTAGCGCTAACGCTTACACTCGTTAATGAGATAATACTAGAACGGGCTATAATAATAAGGAATAAGTGCCACAACGGGGCCGAAGCAATTTCAAAAAGCCATTTTAATATTGTTGCTTTCTATCTTAATAATTCGTAAAAGTACTTTGCGAAGATAATAGGGTTCGCAGATCGTGAATCTTCTTAATTACCAACAATGTTGAAATTAAGCTTTTAATGAGTTTTAATTAACAAGTTTTGGAACGTTGCGTGAAAATACATAACGATTGCTGTGAGATACCGTTGCCGCTAATATTTGCAACATAAATTTTAAACAACTCGCAATTTGGGGTTGTATTAGTAGCAAACAAAATGTTTACAGTACCTATCGTTGTATAGGTTTTACTTTTCGGATAATAAGAAAAATAAGGTATCTTTACCCGCTCAGGAGTTAATTATATTTATTCTTTTTTATTTAAATATTTATCAAGAAAAAATAAGAATAGAACTTTAACTACAGAGAAACTTAGTACAAGGGTAGTACTTATTTCTAGAGAAATTTATTCCATTAGGCCCACGAGAGGAAAATGTAAAGAATTGCATTGGCTTATGTACATAATTACTAAGATATTAAATAAATAGATATTCCTAATGATATACAGCTTATAGAGCTTATTATTCAATTTTGTAAACATTTATCGTGTTCATTAATTATTATATTTCAATCGTAAATAAAATTAATTAAAGAAGGAATTGTTTTTATAATAACTCTAATAGTAATAGCTAAAAATAAATTGAAACTAAAATAAGGTGCGTCATTTTATGCAAACAGTATGCAAGAGTGATGCTTCACAATCAAAGTTCATTATTAATGTAGCACGTTGCTAAATAACATAGACGGCAAACGACAGGCTGAATTAATTGAAACCTATTTCCATTTAAAGCTTTCATATATCAATAAATGGAACAGGGCATTCGATGACACTGGACTCGAGTATGAGCCAATAGTTCTTCGAATTTGGGTCACGGAGATGCGCGCCAAACGTAGCTGCAGGTGCAACGCTACTCTTGCACTCGCACCGGGCTTTGTTTACCGATCACTGACGTCAGAGCCAAAGTTTCAACTGTCGCAATTCCACGCTTTGAATACCGAACACGCCAAGTTTCATTTCTTGATCTTACCCCGAGTTGGTAGACAGTTTATTAGTTTGAAAATTTAATTTTTTCGTTCGCTCTGACTTTTGGTAAACCCCAATTAAATATAAATAGAACACTTAAAGATAAAATACCAAAACACTCCAATGGATTGTTTGAATGAATTAATTGAAATTCCTTGTTTGTTACTTTAATATTGTCCAAATAATTAAGGTTGCCAATACTAAGGTATGACTGTTTTCTATTTTACTGTTACATTTTTTATGTGCAATAAAGAGTTAACAAACAAACAAATATACTCATATTACTTGTCTCGAGACTATACAAAACTTGTGAAATTGCTAATGCTGTTTTAACACATTTTATAAGTAGGTACTATCTCGCGGGAGACCAATTGTAGCACAATAATTTGTATTGATCAATTGGCCGTAGCGTACGTCGCCAGAATGCGATGAATATGGACAAATTAGTAGCAATTTGCGTCGCAACGTGGCGGTCGTTTCAGAGCAAATGTGAATATCAAATGAGTATTTAAGCTACCCATTTGGATCACTCTCGGCTGATGCCAATCATTCCAAAATTGATGCTTGCGGTTCCAATCGATGACTGTTAATTGATGGTGCCATTAAAGATACATTTTTATTCTATGACTTCATATGTCGCACGTTTATTTATTAGCCCGTGAAGTTGACATAGTTGAACTGTACTCGTACCTTATTTTGCCGCATTTTAGATTCAAACAAATATTTAAAAATGAAACTAGATTATTACATGGTGAAATATTGGAGACAAGGGATACAGAAGCCTGGTGGCTAGCAAGATCATGGAAATCGGAATAGGTGTGATCATTATATGAGCAAAGCACACCAATGTTGCAGACTTTGACAGACAAAAAATTGTTAACATATAAGTGCTAGACAGTTCCATCGTTCAGACTCCTGTCCACTTTTCGGATCACAATTCAAATCTACGAAGCAATATTTTATTCGCAGTAGAAGTGGCGTCGCGCGGGGCGACGGCAACGTCTTGATTATGTTTTGAGCAGATTGAATACATCCGAAGCGAGCCGGAACAAAAGGGTCTTATTGTTATTCACCCCAGTGTCGCTCGTCGTGACAAACTATTTAGGCGAGAGCCACCCTTAACCGGCCTGATTGTTTGCAGCCAGAAGACACCTACAAAACGTTGACCTTTTCACCACAGATATTCACACCACTAGAACCCTCTCCGAACTAAGCTGACAAATTATACTATTGCTTCTTGAACAAATAGTCCGCAGGCTCTACACATTTTGGGGTGACCCAAAGTTTTGTCAGATCTTATAATTAACATCCAGTAATTAAAAAAAAATCGAAGAGGGTTTTACTACTCAATCAATGAACAAAATTAAGAGTTTTTGAGTTATAATTTGATTATATTTTCTAGTAAAAGTAAGTAAAAAGTATGTTTAATAGACCTGTTGGGCAATAGATTTGTTAAAAAAAAGCAACAACCTAAATACCTAAGTAAGTACTTTCATTAATTTTTGAGATCGAGTATACCTGTCAAATATTTATCACAATATTAGCCAAAATGTGGGTTATTTCCTTAATATTATTTGTCCAATAAAACTATTTAATTTAAAAAAAAAATTGAGTATACAAGAAAAGCCATTCTTATTTTCTTACACTGTATTCGGAGATATTGGAGATGCTCTTATAAGAAATATATGTCATCTAAGATTTGTTGCCGAGAAATTGTTTCTTCCCAAAGTTTCCGCCATATATTTTCATCGTATTATTAAATTTTTCGTATGACTGATCAAAATGTTACGGCGATAAACCTATAAATTGAAATAGGGGTTCGGTTTGCCTTCTCAGTTCACGTAGGTATATATTTATGTTACAGTTTTAACGCCTTAGATTATATTCTTAAGTTATACAAAACTTAAGGACAACATTGTAGGTATGATTTATACTTGGTTGTTAAGTAAAACAGATAAATCGAGTAGAGATTTTCATTTAAAATATTTCTCAAAAGTATCAATAATCGTTAAAAACATAACGAGATTAACATTGACTCAATTTAAAGTAAATAAAAAAGTAACACAAAATCAGCAAAGTAACTAGTAGGTACTTAGATAATCCCAACAATCCCAAGTAGGTAACGTTCAATTCAGTTTCATATAAAAGTTAAAGGAAATAAAACCAAAAACATAGACAAGCTGTAAACTTGATTACGGGATTGAAAGAAACAACAAACAACGAAAGAAAAATCAAGGGAGAAGCTGTTTGCACTTGTAGGTAGGTACTAACTCAAGTCCCGGGAATAAATTGCCCGTGGAAAGAGAACAAAAGTTATTTTTATTTGCAATAAATAGCCAGTAAAAACTAAAAAAAATAACGTACTAACAGGCAGGTTTGTTTCGTTCTAGAAATTGGCATCGTAAGGATTTATTTAAATTAACTACTCGTAGAACTTGTATAGTAAAATAAAGAATGTCCCAACATGAAAAACGCAGACGTTCTTCATTTATTCACCAAACGAAATATTATTATCTGCCAGGTACGGCAAAGTATTATATTTTTCAATATTCGTGTAAATGTTAAACACTCTCCATAAACACGCTATGTTACAATGCTCTTAGGACTATCATAAATCTTTTAACTAAACAGTAATCTAAGTTAATTAATTTTATGTTTCATTTTCTGCTTCTACACGAAAACTTACTCATCCGCTGCACCGCACTCACTGCATTCTCTTTGCAATGCGATGTAACGTAAAGGCATGAGGCGACGTGGCGTCTGCGACAGACGTAGTAATTGCACCGCGAGGTTATGTGCCCGCAATAACTAATCTTTCTTTCCTGTCGCCCCATTTTTTAGCCGGTGACATCTTATTTTACGCCCCAGCGTATTTCGCGGCGCACACGTTCTCAATGATACGCCCGCTTATGTTATATCAGGTCACATTTCTGAAATAAATTTATGTAAGTCGTCAAGTCACTCGTGTCGTACACAAATCTTGGTTTCAAAGACATTTATTAAGTGCGATAGGAATAAAATGACTTATTAAGATTAGTTATTTAATTGAAACAAAATTACATATAAGTAGTATACCAAATAGCTAGTTAGATAGGTACACACTTGTAACTAACAAGTGTACACTTGTACCTATCTAACTACCTTTAGTCTGCGACTTCGCTTCCATAAGGATTAAAAAAATACTTTTTAAAACAGAAATCCTTCCATCATCCATGCGTTGAGAGTTAGGGTTGAAGCATAAAATTTCTATTTTAAAGTTTGTTTGTATTAAACGTGCGAGTGAAACTAGAAACCAAAAATAAATTCCGTACTTGGGGTAATGTTCAGCGCAATAGGATTGTGGTGGTAGATTCCCGATTCTGCTACAAAACGTCCCGCGTCCTCGAACTTTGACAGTTTATATGACCCGTGTAATGGCGCCTTAAACTAAATAAAGCTTTGCATTTGGATCGTGTGTCGCGCAGCTTTGTCTCAACTACCAGATTAAACTTGACGCTATTTTCCCGCACTGTCTTGACTACTTATAGAAACAGAAAAATATTTGTTTTTTCATCTCGGAATGCTAAGATTATTCTAAGGTTTTACTATACTACACTCCTTTTAGGTTTTTATCTACATCTATCTTCTTCTTCTTTCTGTTGTTAATTCCAGTTACCTCTCTCTCTGGAGAGGAGCCCGGGTGAGCCGACTTTGAACCGCGATAATGGATATGGTCAATGTTATTTAACACGAAACATCTCTCTTCTGACTTCCAAATCCTTTCCTCAGCTTAAATCACATCCATCCAGACCTACTGGGTAAGTTTCTCATAATGTTTCTTTCATCATAAGAGCGTCTGTCTCACCAAATAAATATTTATTTGTAAACAAAACAATAAAATGTTAAATGTATCTAATATATGAAAATTTGCGTTTGTAGTCGTAATGGCATAAATGGTACCTAGGTATATAGGTAGATACACAATACACGATTGGCTGACTGATGCAACTGTCATCGCCGCGGGCAGCTTGGACTTAGTCCAGTCTCGAATGCAAATTCACAGCAGGAATTATTCAGTATGCTTTCCCGCTTATAGGCCAATATTCAAATTCCACTCCATTCGCAGAAACACATTTAATCAATGTTCCATGAAAAATATTTTAACAAAAAAAAACCATTTGAATCGAAATATTAATCCTCGAAATATCATTTTCTGCTTAAACAGATTTATCTCCGTTTTTCGAAGTCACAAATTAAGATATATTAAAGCTAAAACATGAATCGTTTTGTTATCTTGTAAACATTATGAATCACCTTGTATATGCAAGTAGGTACCTACACAAACGAAAGAAGCAAAACAAAGCAATTTGTGTGACCCCACCCACGGGAACTTCACATACAGGATTATGACGTGTGAAAACAACCCTGTTTATATCATATTTTGTTTACTACCAGAATGTTGTTTGTATGAGATAGACAGACATAAGCGAGCACCTATTAGAGTTGAATGTATAATTATTTCTTTATCTTTAATTGCAATGCTAACACACATGCACCACATTTTAAAACTATTGTTTATTAAGGTTGATAAATGAGTATGAATATAAATTATATACATATTTCAGGTCTGTCTCAGCCCAAAAGACCAAGTTCAGCTGGATGGTTTAATGATTGAATTGAGATCCAGATAGTGACTGGTTACAGGCACTTACAATCTGCGCGGGAAGGAAAGCATACATATAATCACGTCTATATCCCTTGCGGGGTAGACAGAGCCTTGAAAAATGCCGCATGGCATTGGAAGAAAAGCAGTTGGAACATATAGGTCCATACCTAATGTTCTTTTTCTTTACTACCGTCTGGTAGTGAGTAGTAGAGCGACCGTCTGCTTGTCTAAGCATGACGGCCTGTGTGGCTCTTTTTCTTATTGGCCTGGGTCTTGGATGTTCATCTATAAGAATGTATTAAGTATGGTTGAGTAAGTATCCTAACTCTACCTGTGTAATTTGTCCCGCATAAGTCTATTTTATTGGATGTTATTATTATGAAAGCTTGCTGTAGATGAATATGCTTATTATTTTAGTCGCATCTTACCACATCTATGGAAATATATGGAGTGGTTCTATTCTAAAGAGCCGGAAACCAAGAAATTACGATATCTAATACGAGTATTTTAAAGAAAAATGTATTTGTATACCGCCTCAAGATAAAGCAAATAAAAAGAAATCACATTATTTACAAACATAATGTAATGTAATTATGTTCCTTTCTCTATTAAAGACAAGCTGCGTACCTAAGTACATAAACTTCATGAATTGAATTAAGTCATAAAACGAAACATAAAAGAACTCAATTTTCTTTTCTCTATAAATTACGGACTAAACTGAGCAAAGTTTGCCAAAGTCTGATCACTAAAATTCTGAATGAATGAGTGAATAAACAAAGATCCACAAATAGAAAATGTTCTTTAAATTAATTGTTATTTATTCAACTTCTTTTAGGTACTTATTTAATTAAAGCTACAATACTTTTGGTGATAAACACTATATATACTAATGTATCCAATTCAATGCCACCCAATTAAAACTATTTCGCTATTTTTAGCGCAGAGTTATTTTAGTGACTTTATAGGTATATCAGATTACAACAGTTTAAACAATATTGCCCATCACGTCGAAACGATGAAAAAAATACAATGAAGTGGGAATCTCCAATCATTTTCACTATAAATAAATAAGTTGTGTGTTCATAAAACATTCTGTACAAAACTGATATGGTATGTTTTTCTTCACGGAACACAGAGATTAGGTACACATTTCTTACACCGTCTTTATTTACAGCGTAGTTCGGGCACTGTGTATCCGAAAAACCGAATCCGCCAATTACTTGCCGTAATGAAGGAGATTCGCAAAAGGGTTCAGCAGAAGCTCAATCAAACTTTGGCAATCATTACGCCTATCTAATCTCTAGAGTAACAATGTAACCGTGATTGGATCCTCTAGGACCACATTAACCGCTGCTTTATTTATGTGTAATGAAAACAAGCCAACAATTGCCTACGCTACTTTTATTAGGGTCAAGATTATTCTCTTGCATTGGGATTATCGGCATCAAAGCAATATGAGCCCATGATAAAACGTAATAGATGCAGGGTTTATCGTTGTAATAAATCAATTTGTAATGATAATTTATTATTGGATTTGTACGAATTCATCTACCTATTCGGCTTTAAATAAATCTAATATATTATGTCCGAGAGCAGGTTTGCTATTAGTAGTCAACGGCTTCTTTATATTTATCAATTTTGTCTATTAATACAAACGATAATTAGGTTTATAAGTTCCTTTATGTTTTTAGTGCATCTACTATAGTAACATTATTTTATTAAAAAGAATTTACTCACATACTATATTAACAGTTTTTGTATTGCATAAATTAAAAATCATCATCAAATTCGAATTATTAGTTATTATACGATGAATTTAATAAAAATCGTCTTCTGCCCACGTGAATAAACTACAGATATTAAATCCAGTTTAAGAATATTTGAAACATTCAAATCCTGCCTGATTCGCGTCCACTAAATGTGTCTGTCATGCCGGCATACATTTATATGTGGACGTGTCTATATGGCATAGAGAGGGAGTTTTTAATTTCCGCCGGCTTCAGAGCTTCCGCCGCGAAAAGTGTTAATTGCATGTGCATAGTGCACTCCAGAATCTAACTGTTATTGTCAGTAAGTGCCGGGGAAAGCGGTTTCTTGTTAACTATGCGTAATTTAAGTGCAATTTTATCTCCCGTTTTTATGTAGAATGTTTTTAGATATTACCTTAAATTAACTTAATTTTTATATTTATATGAAAGGAATAGGGATATATAACGCATATATTTTATGAAATCTGGTATAAAGCTAACGGCACCGCTACGGAAGGATTTTGGGAAATTAATAAGAGAACGAAACGCCGGGCGACCATAAGTTTAAATATAAGTCCTCTTGGTAACAAAAAGTCTACTTATTAACATCTGACTCCCTTAAGGTCCACCTTAACTGGTTGAAGTAGATGTCGTGCCACCTAGTCGAATATCTTCCTACGGTACGTACTCGTATGCCAGCACGTTTTGCTATTTTTCAAATTATCTCCCTTCCACTGCTAGCTTACCGAAAAGTACTGTTTAAATAACTCTGAAATAATATGATTTATTTTTAAAGAATATTAAAGTGGTTGGTCAACAACATAATTAAATTAAACAAGCGTGTACATAAGCTAACAGTACTTAGTAACTGAGGCCGGTGCCTGGAGAAGCAAGTCTGCGAAAACAAGAAGATCCGTGCTGCATTATTCATGAACCGGACATAGACTTGTTGTGGTTTAACATCAAAGAGAAGGCACAAATATTTATTTACATATTTTAAATTTTTGTCTGAATAATGTCTTATTTTATAAAAATTACAAAGTGTGACATCTTATGTACTGTTCCCTGTGTCTTGTATATTATATCTATAATATTTATAAAAAAACATTTACTTGAGTTTCCTATAACATAAGCATGGAAACACTTTGTGGCTAGCTGATACTGTACATTAACCAATAAAGACATATGCTGTGTTTATCTGTAATAGGTATATGTACAACTATTTACATTTAATCTTTTAAAGTAATGTATTGTATGAATACTGTAGGTGTGCCTTTCCCAAAAAATAAAAAGTAATTAACAAATTCGAATCGATTTTGGGACTGTTCTGTCATTTTGTGGAGTCTATGGAGACTGGTAAATAAATCGATCCTACAATCAAACTAGCCGGCGGACGTTTAATTGAATTGTGATGTACACAAAGAAAGGGTCAGTGTGAAAAGTTACCAAATCCGCACTCATAGAAAACGGTTCCGTTGTTTAACTATCAGAGCCCGAACACTGCCTGCATAAATTTTAATGGATTAAAACTACACGAGACTTATATTGGCGAAATTTTACTGATATATGTATATAAACTTGGTATATATACCTAATATCTGCTTCGAGTAAAATCGTCTTCGTCATACTGACCTGTGTCTCTGTTACGTAAGTGGCGAAGATCTTGGTGGACCTAACATTTATTTTAACCTAGAACAATAGATGACGTCATTTCTTTCGGTTCCTACCAACTCTTCGTAACTTTGAGGTTCATAAAAAAAATCGTGTAATAAATTACTTTAAGTATTTATTTAGATTTAATTATTTTTACCTAAAACGCGCTTCAGTACAAATGGTGGTAAAAGAAAGAAAAAAGGTAGCGAGATAGGACGTAGAATAAAGATGAATATTGGTGAGAGAAATTGCTACTAAATATTTATCGTTGTAATTCATGCCTTGGTGTATGAAAAACTAGCTAGACTTAAAAACTAAGTAATGGATGCCGCCCCAAAGGAGACGCAAGAAAGATGAGGCGACATGCGCGGGAGGCTACCTCATACATTGGGTCTATACTTTCAGGAAAAACTTAGCTACAATTCCAGCTAAAATCTTACTTTCAAAGGCTTTCAAGTTAATGAAAATTGTAATAGTACATTTTTGTTTCATGCAAATCGTGATGATAACGTATGCATGAGTAATTTTATCTATGAATTTAAATCTATTTGAACTGTTTAAAAAAATGGATAGATAAGTACTACTAAAAATATATATTAAGAAGCTTTTTAGTAAATTAAGCAAGCATTCAACATAAACTTTAAAAAATACATAGGTATATTTAAAAATATCAAAATGTCTCATTTCGCCTGAAAATCCCAAACAATGATTTATGGGCTATAAAACCATTCATCAATTTATATGAACGTACGCTTGTCCGAATGGCATAACTTTTAATTAATTATGCTTTTTTAAATTAAATAGGTTATTTTGCTCTAATTTATTCCCGTTAATTTTAATCAAGTTATAACACAAGAAAGTCCTTTACTTTATTATATTTCCTTTTTATAAAAAAATATGTGATGTGCTTCATAGAAACTTATACAACCTTGCATCTTTACCTTTCTAGAGATAAACCTGAATAAATAAGGAAATTAATTGGTCAATTTAACTATATTATACTTTGAGGGAAAATCTAATAGTTATCCTATTGGGAAATCATCCCCTTAGCTGTGTTTTCTAATAAAGGGAAACATAAAGAGCGAAAAGGCCAAATATTTCTCGGCAATTGATAGGTACAGCAGTAAAGTGGGTGCGCCAACAGCAGATTTATACGGCGCCGCCGAGTGCGTGCTTTAATAAAAAAATCACGAAGGTAATTCGCGCGACAAGTTATTACTGGGAGAGTAATATATATGACTTCCATATTCGCATATGAATAAACTGGCACCATTTTAGTTCAGCCGCTATGGCAACTAATATTTTACTGTAAATTACCTACGTTCTTCTATTTTTAAACTCCGAAAATAGAGGGTTATAATTATATTAAAATTTGATATCTGTGTTAGTATTGTTTATTTGCCTGTAGTAAGTTTGATGGAAATCAGTTAACTACCTATTTATTTGAAATTTTACGAAAACATTGAAGAGACACTCAACGGAATGAAAAACCAAAACAGACTTCCATAGTAAATCTAGATATAAGACTGCATGACTTATTGTCATATGTAGCTCTTTGTTAAGCATATTATTAATTACAAAATTAAATAAGAAGGTATTAAAACTTATTTTTAGAAAAAGGTGCTTGTGGTTCCCGGCACCAATACAAAAAAGAATAGGACCACTCCATCTCTTTCCCATGGATGTCGTAAAAGGTGACTAAGGGATAGGCTTATAAAATTGCGATCCTTTTTTTAGGTGATGGGCTAGCAACCTGTCACTATTTGGATCTCAATACCATCATTAAGCCGAGTAGCTGAACGTGGTCATTCAGTCTTTTCGGGACTATTGGCTCTGTCTACCCCGTAAGGGATGTAGACGTGACTATATGTATGTATGTATATTTTAGAAAAAGTCTCTCGTATTGAGTAAATGTAACGTAGTTTAAGTACGTAATTTCGAGGTAGGTTTCTAATTAAAGAAACCTACCTCGAAGATATCGCTCAATGTCTACTCAAATTTTAAAGAAAAAATTAAACTTAACTAATCACAACACAACAAAGCAAAATTATTTATAACTTTTTATTACATTTCGGTTGTCACGAACATCCATCGTGGGTCGGCACAATTGAACTTCAGTAGCTTGGTAACTATTATTTTTTAATAAATCGTCATGTAAGAGTTATATACATACTTTTAAAAGTATTATTCCTATATTTATGAATAAAAAAATATTGAATGAGAATAACCCATCAACACAAAACATATTTAACGCTATGTTTACTTCTAAAACTAAATAAAACTTAAAACGACGTATTCTAATTAAATTGCTGTGAGGCGCGCGCAGTTAAATTATCATTTAGTCCCTAGGGGTCCTTTTTCATTTTTCTTTTCAAAACAAATGAAAGTTGACAAAAATGTTAACTTTGACCTTGTAAGTAAAACTGTCTGTGCCTAATGTGAGAACTTATGAATGTGATCTTAATTGAGGTGGCCGTAGGCTCGACTGAAACCTTGTATAATTCAACCTGTCAGGATCACGCCAGGGACGGGCCCGCCCAGGCCTGCAGGGACAATGGACCCCTCGGACAACTTTTTATCATAAAAATTAAAACAACTGATGCTTCATAACTTTGTTCAACTTTTTGATCGCTTTATGGTAGTGTGAAATCTTGTAAAAGGCGTACTTATCTGATTATGTTTGTTTAGATGAATTTTCGTTAGAAAATTGAAGGGTTTAGAATAGATAAAAACAAAAAATCTATTCATTTATTTAACACTAGCTGTACCCGCGACTTCGTTTGCATGGATTAGTTATTTTGGGCATCATTGAAGCCTATTTAATTAGAACCAGTAGTTCCTGAGATTAGCACGTTCAAACAAAAAAAACTCTTCAGCTTTATAATATTAGTATAGATTCCCCTTAATATTAATATTTTCATTACACTCTTATTTCATACCTAAATAATAGGTAAACGTGTAGGGTAAAACAAATATAGTATCTAATTGTTACAGAACCTATAAACTAAAAAATAAATAAATATTTCTTACCAGTCCTAATAATATAATTATTTTCATTAGACTCTTATTCCGTACCCAACTTTTAATAGTAAAACATATATTTCAAATTGTTACAGAAGATTAATTATTTACTTGAAAATAAAAATTAATTAGTAAATATTTTTTTAACATTTTTAAAGATATAGCCGGTTTTAATCAAAAATATGAGTTAAATCTTATACTTCTGGTTGATATATAAGTATACATTTTTGGTTGGATTTAAAAGTACCCGATAATTTTAATCCGTTTTACATACCTACCATCCTCGTTTTACCATGTCACAAGCCTGGGTCGGCCCGACACATCTTCATTAAAGGGCCATAATGCCTCCTGAGGGAAATACAGTGTTATGGTGTTCTTCCCACTGAAACAAACCTATCTGTTATCTCATTCTGGCCTGAACCAAATTATGTTAATTTAATATGACGCAGCAGACTACCTTTAAGTATAAAGAAAGTATTTTTTATCAAAAGTTTAAATTTAATTATCAATTCATACATTACAAAAATAATAAAGGCATCCAGAATGTGTTCCGTCAAAATGTTAACAAGGAAATATCGGAAAAGATATAAGGTATGTTTCTTGAAAACCTTCAATTCTGTTAAAAGACTTTACAAGTTTTATTCATACCTATTGAATTTTCTGTAAATCATTTTAAGGTGACCATAATAAAAAAATAACGCTAGACTTTCAACATCCCACTTGATTATTCAATGTTGTATTACAGCAATTCTCTTACAATTATATTCGAACCCTTTAATGTTTCTTTGTGACTCGGAAAAGTTAGATTACTTATGGGAAGTTAGATTTCGTACAAGTTGACCTGCACGTTATCCATTTTCATTTGCGCTAAATAAGTACTTAGGAACTTTTCTTACGAAAATACTTTTTTCACACCCTTTTCTGCTATTGTCTTTTCTTATTTGACCCGTGTGCACATATTCATCAATGCTTTGTATATGTAAATATAAGTAGTACTTATATAATATTTTTTGTTATGTTTGGTTTGGTAACAACTTGGTGAAAACAATCTTGTGATATGTATATGAGTATACATATCTTGAACAAGAAAAAGGAGGGACTTATTTATGATAAGTTATAAATTACTGTTTAACTCGTATATCAGACCTGAAGTAAAAGTACATATCTTTGAAAACCAGTAGAAAGACGATAGTTTTGGCTGGATTTGCCTTTGGCAAAAGATCAGCTAGTTTCAGATAATATCACCATAACAGATTATGTCTTGGCACCAAGATGGCTTTCAGTTCAAGAGATTCAGAGCATATAAATCACTTTATAATGTTTATGAGAACAAAAACCAATAAAAAGTGAAAACATTCACTATTGTAAAAAATGTATACTAAAGACAAATTTAACTTCAACTAGCTTTTGTCCACAGCTCCGGCCGTATTAAACTAAGATTCCTTTTTTACTAATTTAAGTTGGTAGGAATTTTCATAAAACAAAATTCTTTGTTTCAAATACAACATTATTAAGTATCATACCGATTATAGTATGGGTGGAAATATAAATTAAAAAATACATGAAAATAATGATACTTTCAAACCAGGCGACGACCAGCTAGATTTGTTTCTAAAAGCCACAATCATCCCGAAATGATGAGGAACGAGATGAATGAGGTCAGCAATTACTCTTTGATTGTTTTCACGACTTGACGGGGAAGAAATAGAATAGTTTTATAATACTCTGATAATTCCTAAATGAACGATGTGGAATAAAAGCTTCAACATCGTTGTTGCATTAGTTACGCATCTTTCCTATATTATCATGTATCCTAATTTCCGAATGTAACAAATTGTAGGGACGAAGAAAATCAGTTCTGTTATAAATAAACAAGACAAAAAGAATCTGTGTCATTTTCTCTCATTAATTTACAAATTTATAACAATCATTACAATTAAAATATTAAAAAATTCTGTTGTGTCATTCTATTATTAAATAAAATTTCGTAGTACCTAAATCAAATTTCCACTCCAATTAAATCAAGCCCTAATTGTACGTTAAATCGACATACAAAATGGAGTCACAACTCACCTGAGGCCCAGTGCTTTGTGTTCATTATACTCCAGATTAAACCGCGTCCCGAAAGTTGTCCGTTACTATAATCCAGTTAAGTGCAAAAGACGCAAGTTCCAGGTGTAGCCAGTACGGTGGCGGCACACGTATAATTGAGGTAATAAATCCAACGAGACGACTTATGCCCGCTGGTTCAGCCGAGACACGACAATTAAATCTCTGAATCATGGGTTCTTACTAATTACGTACGATAGTTGATTTGGTAAAATAATCGTCGTGATAAGAAAGGCTAACTACTCGTATTGTTAGGACATCGGAGCGAAGCCCGGACCTACCTATCTATACCTACCTATTTTATGGACGTTGAATGAACATGAGTTAACGTGCAGCATTTTCAGTTGAATAACATAATCTCCGACTACTTCTCAATATAGAGTCAACATAAATAAAGGAAGTAGTAGGTTATTACTTTAATTTCAGTTATTTAGATATAAGTAGTTTAGATGGATTTGTGTCACTCGAGAATTTTTAGACATTGAGAATAAAAGGATTATACTTACAATACAGAAAAGCACACGTGTGCAATAAACTGACTTTATTTCGGGTGCTGCTATCATTAAGACTATGCGAAGTTGTAACGCTTGATGTCGGTCGTAACTTGTTTATAGAAACTTAAATTAGAAAGGGGTATATTGCATAAATTACTAAACATCAAGGAAACCGCTTTACAAAACATGGTTCGAGATTACAGTAACCGCTTTCAAATGCTATCTTAAGAGATTTCCACGTCTCATTCGTTTCATCGTGTTTGAAACTAAAAGCCCAGTCTCGTCTTTTCATAAGAATCGTCAGATTGTAGCTTTTACTTGAGAAACGAAAGTAAGGTTTATTGACTGTTCTTGTACACCTTCGTCAGTGTCAATTAACGCTGAGAACGCTTAGATGCCATCTGACTGCAAATTGAAATGTGCTTTCTGTAATTGTATACCGATTATACGCGATGCCTTTATATTCCATATCTTTCAATTTTACAAAAAAGACAACCAAATAATTTCCATAGAAAACTTATAGCAATGACGAAGAAATCCTTTTTGGATCACTGAATACAATGAATAACGTGTTGCAAATTACCAAAAATCTGAATATTAAAAAAGATACAAATTCGAATAGGCAGCGAGGGTAATGGTCCATTGTTGTATTTACCTGCAACAGAATTAAAGGTCTCAAATAGGAAATTGTCCCCGAGGGAGAATCCAAACCGTTCCGACCTTATTTTCTCATTTAGATACCGTTTTAATAGTAAAACGATTTGTTGAAAGTAGTTTCAGTGAAATTAATTTAACGAATCCTTTTCAGTCAGTTCCAATTAAACAGTATTAAATGGTCAGTGATTTTTTTCTTTATGTGCAATCGTTACGGATGATGAACTATTATGTATGTAAAAATACGAGAATTCTTAAAGTATAAAATTGATTTGTTCTTTTCACCATTTAAAATTTTCTGAATCTATAAGTCTATGTATACTGTATCACCAATCACTATCTAGACTTATGTTTACGGATTGAAAATCAAGAACAATTCTCACAGGTACCGTTAAACAAATTGAGTCAAAGTCGAACACAGAAGTCGAAATTTCAGAGTCAAACGTAGAAACTACATCAAAGAGGTTTTCAAAGAGTTTAATATTCCCGTGAATTCGTACAAAGCTTGTTCTCAGATCAACTGTGTACAAACAATTTGTTGGGAGTTTGAAGCTTGGAAATATTTGATGCAGTCATTTTAATCTATATGTGAATTTCCTTATGTCCGTAGCTCAAATCCCATAACTAGATAAGTTTTATAAGCGCTCAAGAAGAAATAGTAAGAAAATAGAATTATTGTAGCGCACCAATACTTTCACAAATTATGCATATAAATATTCCACTAAAACGTGTTGATTACCAAGGGGGCACCTGCATGAATTCGATAGGTACGTAGTGCTTCTAAGTTAGAATGAATAGATAGGGTAAGGAAGAAGAGCGCGCGTCCGGTTTCCGGACGGCTAGGCGGCTGCCGGCCCGGCACGATCCAATTTGGCTGCCCGCGACAAACTCCATTGATTGTTTCGATATTCCGGTCACAAACGGTGGACACTTACAAAGTAAACATTACGCTACCATAATGTCCAGAATGAATGTCTACATGTATTTGCAAAAAATATATAAGTAGTCAATTCAAGAATAGTTTCGAATAGCCTTAAGCAAGCAATTTACATTTATTGCTAGTAATAAGTGACTTTACACAATAATTATGAAAGCTCTGGAAGTAAGGCAATGTTATTCCAATTATTTTTACAGCGCAATTGCAAGATTTTTATTGGATTTCCAAGTAAAAACAGTTCAAGTGAAGTAGTTTTTCAAATATTCAAACGAACATAAACATGCGAAGTTTGTCATAATACAGTTGAGCAGACGTCTTGTGCCTACGAATGCCGTTTCTATTAGTTTATATGATATAGTTATTTTATTTCCGGAGAGAAACAAGTTGTCCCCCACATATGCTCGCTTTCCGCCGGCGCCGAGAGGCACAATAGACAGAGCTTCAGTGATTTAGTTTTATTGTCATGCACCCTCCATTCACTTCGAGCCAGATTATTCAAGACGAGGTTAAATAGGCAGTGTAATGTCTACTTGGCGTAATTAAACGTATTTATGTCGGTCGTGTGATAAACACAGTATTGTTCAACTTCTGGTTCGATTTGGGAATCGATATAGTGCAAATCGTCTGTGATAATAAAGCGTGACGAGTTAACAGAAGGGTCATAAAACAACCTTTACGTAAGTATGGACGTTTACCTTTCGATGTAAAGCCCTCCGACCTGGTCGAGCCTTTTGACTAGCAAATTCATAGGCGCCACCCTTGTTATTTACTTGGCAACCGGTCGTTAACGTATGGAATCAGATATTTGTTGTCGCAGATTTAAATAAAATTTTAAGTTATTAAAACGACAGTCATGTATCGAACCCACATAAAAATGACTTAGCTGAAATCATAAAACGATCTGTTCCGGCGATGAATCGTAGCTGTTAACCCATATCGCGTGAAACGGCGGCCACTCCGCCCGAGAGACGATCTTTTGCCGAGACGTGACCCAACGAGCCCATAAAATCTTCCCGAAACTGCCCAATGCTGTAAAAATTGTCGAACGTGACAAGGACGTTGAAGCAAAATCAGAAAACACTGTTATGTCTAAATAAACGTCAATGAATGCCGCCTGTTTCCCATGAATTTAGAGGAACTCACCTCAACTTTTCTATGGATGTCGTAAAAGTCGACTGAGGGAAGGCTGAATAACTTGGTATTCTTCTTATACGCAATAGACAAGCCACCTGTCACAATTTGATCTCAATTCCATCATTAAGCCACACAGCTGAAGGTGGCCTTTCAGTTAGTCTTTTCAAGACTGTTGGCACTGTCTACCCCGTAAGGGATAAGGTCGTGATAAATTTAATTAAATTGAATGCCTCTTAAACATGTTTTATAGTATTATAATAAGAGTTTAGTATAATAACTGGAAAACAAAAGTTAAATCACAATTTTAAAAGTCAGAGTAATGAATGAATCTGAGATAACTGTCTCGCATAATGCGGTTTATTTATTATAGACCTATATAAACCTTAAAAGTTGTCTTTCCGTTAATACATTATTTGGCCCCGTGTGTATTCACTACTATACTGTATTTTATTACATATTTTACAGTATTTAAAATACTTTAACAAATCTTTTTATTACATATAAACGTAAGGTATCAATTAGTTTGTTGTCATTAGCGAATCCCCAATTTGTGAACCCTTGCTGAGAATGTAATCGATAAAGTCTTTGACGAGAGAACTATATAATGTTAAAGAGCATCTAAAATACATTAGATAAATTCATTAATCCAATGTTTACTCAACATGATTCGGCCGAACCGAAGTTACAAGTTCCCTAGCGAAGTTCAAGGAAATCGTCTCGGCATACTGAAGCAATGCAAAGCGACAGTTCGGTGGAGGATAACAATAAAACTAAATCATCGGGAAGTTATCTATCTCCGTAGTCGGCGGGCCCGGAAAACGAGCATGTGCAAGAAAATGTATTACACGGGATAAGATGTTAAATGACGCAGTGCCGATGACTTCCACTTTTTCTAATTCTGTTTTCTTATGCTGTCATATATCTACGTGTTGACATTCGATATCGGCCAGATTTTCTTGTCAACCTTGATGTTATCCTAGTTATGAAGTGTCAATTTATTTCAAAGCTACGTACAGGAAACTTATTTCTACATACTTTCTTCTTATTTACATACATATTTACATTTCAATATGCAAGTTTTCCTTTGTTCAAGCTCCTAAAGATACATAGCAAATTATTACTTATGTATAAGGATACGATACTCTCAAAATACCAGATTCCCCATTTTCATGTTCCAAACAAATTAAACATTTGTATGTGAAATAAAACAGATTGTTTTTTTATTAAAAATGTTGCATTTCGTGAATCTGATATTTATCGAGGGTGACATTTTGCAAATTACCCGTCCCATTAATTTTCCATTAGCGATAATTGGGGTCGGATTTTATGCGTAAAAAGTGACTCGAAGTTGTCTTTATCTCTTAGTCTTTAAAAATGCCTCAACTTCAGGTAAATGCTCTTGACAACTACTAAAAGGTCACTACATACACTGCATTAGTCAAATTATATATTATAGAACTGGATCAATCTTAATATAATTTCATAATTATTGTTAATGTAAAAGTTACTTAATTTGAAATTGGAAATGTAATTACAAATTTTTTAACGTAGAGATTTCCTAAACTGTTTACTAAAACGAAAAGTGGTGCGGCGCGACCATGGCGGGACGTTAGTATAAAATCAAGCATTTTTATGTTAATCGATTTAGAGATTCTGCTAACTAAATATTCAGTAGGGGGCTATCGCAAATCCACGAAGACAGTAATAAATGAGTTGGCCAGGTTTAATTATTGCTGAAATTAATAGTTAGTAGATAAGCGTGGTTACATTTCTTTCTGCCATAAATAACGGAGCTGCTTCGATAACATAATTCAATCTTAGTTCCCCCGTCATATCGGCGCTTTCTGCAATATGCTCCCGCTCAAATATTATATTAATCCATTAGAGAGAGATATCTTACAATAGAACTATTTGTTGTTGTTTAATTCTTTATTGTTTCCACTAGGATAAAAAACATAATCGCACAAAAAAAAATATTATGACGTATTGATCTACCAATAAAATATCTCAACGAGACGATCACTTTTTACGAACAATTACGCGAAAGAAGCTGCGGTTAAAAACTCATTATTTCTTGTTGTCATAACCGTCAGTGATTACCTCGCGTAACCAAATTATCTATCCATGATATTGTTTAACTAGCACAATTTTCATATAAACACGAACATTATCTACTACGAAACAAATTACATGACCCGGTGACATGCTATGTTACTAAAACCATTTTGTTATTTGATGACAGTTTAATTTCATAGTAGGTATGTAGGTATCTAAGATCCTGTCTTTTTATAATACTAAGTAGAGTGAAGACTATACCAAAAATAATACAGGAGTATCGTTAAAACTATTTATTAAACTGAATCATATACAGTACAGTCACAGTACCCAAAACCAAAAGTAATCATGGCCGCGCTTTTTCCAAAACATCATACTAAAGTCAATACAATTCTGTCTATGTATTATTTGCTGTAATGTTACATTATATACCAATTAAAAGTATTTATTTATTTATTCTAATGTAATTAACATATTCATTTTGTTATACAATTATATTTTTCAATAATTATTTTATTAAATCAACACATTACTGTTTCCTGTTTTCAACAATAAGTTGCCATATCAAAAAAATATATATATTGCGAATCAACTTTTGAAATAGAACTGTTTTGCATTACAACAAAACAGATATTATATACAATTAACACACAGCATAGATAATGAAGAAGCTGTCTATGATTTTACCATACATACGGTATAAAGCCAACAAATTGTCATTGGTTTAGCTTTCATTTCCGGTCACCGCAAGACATATCCATCCTGTCAATGTCATCTCTTCATAGTAGTTCTTCAGCAGCAAGAGCCTTGCTCTATGCTGTGTGTTAATTGTATATAATATCTGTTTTGTTGTAATGCAAAACAGTTCTATTATATACGGTCTTAACACACAGCATAGATAATGAAGACTTGTTTGTTATCTGCTGGTGACAAGAAATGATTAAGAACCTTTATCAAAGGAACCAAAAACGCTATGTGAACTGTAAGCTGAAAAAAATAAAAAATATGTTATATCTTTTAAATCAACTCACTTCAATTAAAATTGTGATACCTAGGTAACAGAAATTGAAAAGTATCACTTGCAACATATTTACATGCCTATTACCAATAGACCTGATAAATGTTAAAACAACATTTAATCTCAATAAATCAAAAGAAAATCTTATTTAAATTAGATAATTTCAAGCTTGAAATAAAGTAACATTTAAGCATAACATGTTTTAACTCTTTACTACTCCATATTATATTTGCAAAACAATTATTATTAAGTTTAAGGATAATATACTTAATAATTTTATTCACTAAATGAAGTTAATGATCAACATCATTAATTATGTTATTACAGCTTTCTACATAACAACTTAAATATTCAAAAAGTTATTATGTACACAGTCATTTAAGTTAATCTGTGACCTATATACTGGATGGCAGTAATGTGGACAGCAGTAATGATTATTCCTATTAATGTGAAATGATGAATTTCCTCAATTAAAATTTTTTTGAACTGCTGAAAGGGCCACCGCCGACCTTATACTTCCAGGAAATGCATCAATAATAATTTCTTTGAAAATAGTACTTATACACACAGCTATCATAGCTGTTAGAGCAGGCATATTGCTCCCATAAAAGATTAAAAAATAATAATTATTATATATATAATATTAAATTTCCACCCTCAAGTTCAGGATTTATTGAAAGTTCTAAGTTAAACTGGGCAAACTCTTTCCTCAGCATGGGGCAATAAACGCCATCTTGACTGCTCATAACTTCTAGAGTCAGTTAGAGAACAAAATTCAAAATTGAGGCCACATAATTATATCATCTTATATTATACCTTGTTCGGATATAACAAGTAGTGTTAAATCATGAACTCTACTTCCCGCAGCTAATGTAATATATACAACTATAGCTGCTCTCCTGGAGAAATGGGATAATGACTCTATGAAAGGGGTTTTGATCAACTAATCAAACCATTTTAGGTCCCAATTGGGGGCTCTTATTAGTCTGGGGTTAAGCTCTAAGTATAACTTTCAATACTTGTCAATAAAGAAATTGTTTGAATATTAATTATTAGCAGCTCCACAAAAGGTCAAAATAGCTTATTTGTGTGAACCTATTGTGTTATAAGCTAGGTGTTTCCTTTAGAATAAACTGCCTAAAAATCAAGCAATATCATTAGTCTATTTATCATTTATTCTTTTTAGCTGGCCCCAAGAAAACCAAGGAGCTTTATATGTTGAAAGAGTA
The DNA here is from genome assembly GCF_032362555.1 of Amyelois transitella. Taxonomy (NCBI): domain Eukaryota; kingdom Metazoa; phylum Arthropoda; class Insecta; order Lepidoptera; family Pyralidae; genus Amyelois; species Amyelois transitella. The sequence continues at coordinate 6,011,330 of NC_083509.1, forward strand.
GATGGTCGCCAACTACTTGTACTTCTAAATAAATGCCATTCTTTAATAGACCAGTGTGAGATTTGACTCGACTAGCCTCAATCTTCCATGCCTGGAGAGATGATTTGCCGACCATTAGAGAGTATGTCCCTGTGATCTGGTCTATTAGAACCTTCCGCAGGTTCGTGATTGCTACAGGCTCACACAGTGCCCTGGTTTGCAGGTCTGGTAGCCAAAAGCATTGCATCCAAAGAGGGACTGTTGGGATATAAGTTCCTTTTGCACAATTAAGGTGTGTCAATAAGGTTGGCAGGTGGAAATATCCAACCTAAATTGTAGTCCCACTGTCTACTGAATGGTCGCAAAAAGTTGCTGACCCTTCAGAGTCAAACCTAGAGGTTGACCACTCCTGTTTCTTTGTATGCTAATAATTTTATTTTTGGGTGCTCCCCACATTTTGAACAGAGCCTCCGAGGCCAGTGTAAGTACCACTCGGGCACTGATCGACCTCTTCTAGAACTGAGCGTCGACAATACCGGTTTAGCCTTCCGGGAAGGGATCGACTGCATTGGCCTGTGTATACCCAACAAGTCCTCTAGATGGCACTCTATTGACACATATACTGCATAAAGTTCTTCTAGGTTTGAGTGCCAAGTTTTCTGAACATTGTATTTCCCTGAGAGGAAATGACCATTCAGGAGAGCGTCCTAGTTCGCATCCGCTGCGTCCTAGGCTAGGAAGTGAGGGACTCCTCTTTTGCTCAATGGTGTAAAGCTGTGGTTTATTGCTCCAAGCCACCAATTTAGATCCTGAAAAACTTCCAGAATTCTCTTAATTTAGACAGTTTGCACTACCGTCCCCTCTTTGTTGTATGACTACATACATACATATAATTAATGTTTATGTCTCTTGCAGAGTAGACAGAGCCAGCAGTCTCGAAAAGACTGATAGCTGTTTGTTTGGTTTAATTATAGAAAAGAGATTTTCTTATGGTAGGGTACACATTCCTTGCTGGGTGTCCTCTGTGAGAACTAGATAATCGATTATCTGAACAGACATCCCAATTACTTGTAATTTGTCTGCCAACCAGAGAATTCTAGAATTTTTGCTAGAATCTCTGTCACCACACAAGACAGACAGTGCTGTTTTGATCTGATCAGACAGAAAATAGTTGTTTTGGTAAACTATCAATCTCATACCTCAGGTTCTTAGAAGTTCTGAAAGCCAGTTTGTGACTGTTGCAAAGATTTGAGGGGCTGTTGAAAGACTAAAAGTTAGGGCAGTTACTTGTAGTTCTTGCCCCTGGTAGATGATCCACAGAAATCATCTGTGGTTTTCTGCTATTGAAATGAAAAATAGCTTGTTGCAAATCTATTTTTACAAGGCAATCCTGCTTTTGGAGGAAAACAGAAAAATCAATCTGAGATACAAATTTTGTACAACCAAAATGGTTGACTACTAATCTAGTTACTGAACTAGGAACATTTTTTGAATAACCTGTGATTAGACCTGAAACATGTTCTAAAATCCCTTTTGGATGAAGACATGATAATAGACCTATGCTTAAAATGCTTTGTTGTGAAAGATTTGACAATATTCTTGGAAGGATATATATGAGGCAGTTTTCACTTAAAGGGGGTGCGGCCCTGGTATGAACTTACTTGCTACCAATATGTCCCATGCTTGAAAACATGATCTTTCAAGCACTCACCTCAAAAGAATGTGTCATTGTTCTAGAGTTGACTTATTGGAAGTTAGTCCTCATAACAGATTTAAAAACATTTCTTGTTGTTTTATTACATTATCACAGTTAATAAAGTTGAGTCTGTATTTAAAATAATAATAATAAAAACAAATTATATTCTAAGGATTCTAGGAAGTTTCCCCATGCATTGGCAACATATTTGTGACTAGAGGCCTAACTATTTTTGCGTTTAAATCCGACTTAAAATATTTGAAGTTTGTTTGTTTGTTTGTAATATCTTTATTGCACAGAAATTGACACAATTACTAAATTACTTACTTTGTTTTATTAGAATTATATTAACCCAATCAATCTTTATCTTTCTCATTATATAAAGACTGACTTGATGTTTTTTTATTTGACAATGCCACTTTCCTTTAATTAGTTAGGTGTATTCAGACATATCTTTGTGCCAATAAAAAATTTCAGAATTGGGCAAATTTTCTAATCTGGGAAATAAATTTTTTAATCTGTAATGTAGCTCTATGATTAATGTTTGAGGATGAATCAGTTAAGACTTTTATTTGCTAAATTTATATTTAGAGATTAAATTGCATCTCAGTTCAATGCACTCTGACCTTTTCTACCACAATTATGTTGCATATTATACCATTTTTTATTAGTTTGTGATCCCTGACCAAAAATTAAATTAACTTGGTCAAAAAAGGTGTTGATATTCAGATTACTATTTTATTGGTAGCGCTTCCCAATCAACTAAACTCTGCAGACCAGCCTGATATATACTACACTGTTCTAAATTTATATTTTATTAGTTGGCAATGAAATTTTCTATTGCCAGCAAATAGTCTTTTTTGTTAATTGAAATGGTAGATTTCGTTATTAACCTGTAGTGATACAAATTTCAAACTAGCTGTGCCGGTTTGTAATGTTTTCTTGTATTGTATACCCTTCCAAGACATAGAACAAAATTTTGCAAAGTTGTCAATTCTTTCAAATGTTTCTTCTCAGTTGGTGGAATAATCGCATTAATTTAAAGCTGGATACCTTTATCGCCCAAAGCCAAATCAGTATTGTTAAATTAGGGTTTCTCAAAAAGCCCTGATGTTATGTTGACGGGGCAGCCCCATCATAACACTACAAAGATTAGCATTTGACATGGCAGGCATATATGGGACAGTGTTCACAATGTAATTAGAAAAGCAAGCGACCTGATTAATCCAGGAATCAATTCTTGCATCGTGAGATTTTTTATTGTACTTACGTCGATTGTTTGGTGGAAAACTGGCATGACTGTCTTCATCTTCCGAAGATGAAGAACGAATTAGTTATACCACTGCCCTCAGCCACCGGATTCACATTTTGCTCTCCATTCGGAGCGGCAGATGTGGACCCCTTGAACCCACTCAAGTTTTGCACTTTGCATATTACTTACGTAAAAGTATTAAAATATTTTCTTGGTTTCTTATCGCGGTAGATAAAAAACCCACTTTGAAACACTTTTCATTCAGTAATACTAATTATTTTGAGTTTATGAAAAAATTTTCATAAGCGAAAAACCGTTGCGCGGCAAAACCAAAAACGCTATGAAGAGATGACATTGACAGGATGGATATGTCTTGCGGTGACCGGAAATGAAAGCTAAACCAATGACAATTTGTTGGCTTTATACCGTATGTATGGTAAAATCATAGACAGCTTCTTCATTATCTATGCTGTGTGTTAAGACCGTATATAATATGGCAATTATTTTTATACCAATTTTATTATTTTTACACACATGTTAAATACAGAAAAACCATTCAAGTCTATTTATTTGCTTTTGCTTTCATTCGGCCATTTCTGACCCTGCAGGCGTCCCCGCGTGTTAAAATAATAATAGCAAAGATAATCACAATCAAAATTTAGTTAAAATATTAATTATACAGGTTACAGATTGAAAACAATTGACTTTTAACAACTACAAAATGTTACTCTTAATGCTATTGAGGCCACATTTGGCTTTAACCATTCAAACAAAATTGTTTAATTATACCTATCAACATTTATATACATGTATATAAAACAACTAAAAACTTATGCTGCCTCTCGAGGCTACTAGCGCCGCATCGGGCTAATGACGCCCCGTAGGGCTATTCATGGCACACAGGGCTGTTGACACCACACATGGTTATTGACGTCACACGGGGTTTGACGCCACACGGAGCTATTGACGCCACATGGAGCTGTTGACGCCACTAAGGGCTATTGACGCCACACAGGGCTATTGACGCCACACAGGGCTATGGACGCCACACAGGGCTATTGACGCCACACAGGGCTATTGACGCCACACAGGGCTATTGACGCCACACAGGGCTATTGACGCCACACAGGGCTATTGACGCCACACAGGGCTATTGACGCCACACAGGGCTATTGACGCCACACAGGGCTATTGACGCCACACAGGGCTATTGACGCCACACAGGGCTATTGAGGCCACACAGGGCTATTGACGCCACACAGGGCTATTGACGCCACACAGGGCTATTGACGCCACACAGACGTCAGGAACGCCTGCCTTTGGCTCTATTTTGCATGCGTTGAGTTTCATCCCACTTCTGATTGAAGACTATACCAAAAATAATACAGGAGTATCGTTAAAACTATTTATTAAACTGAATCATATACAGTACAGTCACAGTACCCAAAACCAAAAGTAATCATGGCCGCGCTTTTTCCAAAACATCATACTAAAGTCAATACAATTCTGTCTATGTATTATTTGCTGTAATGTTACATTATATACCAATTAAAAGTATTTATTTATTTATTCTAATGTAATTAACATATTCATTTTGTTATACAATTATATTTTTCAATAATTATTTTATTAAATCAACACATTACTGTTTCCTGTTTTCAACAATAAGTTGCCATATCAAAAAAATATATATATTGCGAATCAACTTTTGAAATATGGCAATTATTTTTATACCAATTTTATTATTTTTACACACATATTAAATACAGAAAAACCATTCAAGTCTATTTATTTGCTTTTGCTTTCAAGAGTAAGTAAGCTTAACTCATGTAAGCGGTTACTGCAGTTAAAGGATGCCAGGTTTGTCACAATGTTTTATTTTGTTATTTTCGCTTTACTAATGCTAATATGCAATACTTATTTTAGTAGACAATATAGCCGTATAGTACCGTGTGGTTCCTGGCACCAATAAAAAAAAAATAGGACAACTCTCTATCTTATCCCCCTGGATGTCGTAAAAGGCGACTAAAGGATAGGCTTATAAACTTGTGATTCTTGTTTTAGGCGATGGGCTAGCAACCTGTCACTATTTGAATCTCAATTCTATCATTAAACCAAAACAACTGAACGTGATCTATCAGTCTTTTCAAGACTGTTGGCTCTGTCTACCCCTTTAGGAATATACACATGATTATATTTATGTATGTGTGTACAATATAGCCCATAAACAATTTCTCTTCGAAGTCTTTGCTACAACCAAGACTATAAACGTACTTTAATTTACAAATTTTAAGTGCACCGAAATATGTAAAATCGTGAATACGAATAAATCATAAACCAATTGGTTTAAAGTTTATTTAATTCGCCTTCGTAATATTTAGTCGTCTTTATATTTTACGTATATTTTCAAAAAATATTATTTATTTATCCATTTCTCAATGATTAGCACCAAAAATTGCTCAGTACTTATAGCGAATTACTCACAAAATCGGAAGTGATATGGAGTTTTAATAAAAGCAGTAAAACAATTGAAACCCACATGTCATCGGGCAGACACAAATAAAAGGCTCCGCGGGCACCATGAAATATGCACCTAACTACGATCGAACTCTGGCCCTGGGCAACGTTACTCATACAGAATCCTTGCTTCTACTATGAGTTTCGAATGCGAAGTCGCTAACGACTGTAGTTAATATTTGCATTTCTACAAGCGGATAGTTTAGGGAGATAGTTGAGGGTGATATAAATTCCATAAAAATAATTTACACATTATCATTACAAATATAATACTATGTCATTTTTTTCTATGAATGTCGTAAGAGATACTCGTAAAAGCACTGAAAACTAGTGAAGTAAACATTTTAAGATGTTGACTTTAAGTCAACTCTGGATAGCCAACTGCAAAAATATTTTTGCATTTGACTGGCCATATTCTAAAATACCTTATTCTTTGATGCCAACGAACGCCAAATTGTAATAAAGCCGAACCGCATTAAGGTATAACTATGAATGCCATCGCCTAAAAAGTGAGAAAGATAGAATTCACTACAGTAGCTAGCGACTATTCCAAGTTTAAACTCGTAGTACCCGTTCTTGGCTCTATTCTGTATCCATAAATATTACAATCCATGAGAAGTTTCATATCTTCGGCGTTTCGAAATTTATCAAAAATCTTTACTAACTCTGTAATAAGTATTTTTGCTGCCGAAATCTTATTTTTTTAAATCGTTTTATTTAATTTAAGAGTGAGAAATAAAAACGAAAATTAAAGCATTATCTTTAATTTTCTTATTTATTTCTCACTCTTTCCCCAAGTATAATATTAAAATACATAATTATATGTAATACATAGCTATTGCTGCCCTTCTTGTTTGGCCATTCATTAACGACCCAAAAATATTTAAACAACCATTACAATCATAAATTAAAATAGAAAACCATAAAAATATGTTGATGTGCTATGTTAGAGCAAGTACACAAATAAATAAATGTAAACCTACAAAATAATTTACAGCTAAACCGAGTCCCATAAAAAATCAGTTTATATTTAATAACTTGTATATACAAAAATCCCATTTCCTTAAACGTTTTGGCAACCTCTTTGCCTTCAAAATAAGCGAACCTTAATAAATACTATAAACATTTTTTTACGTCGAAATATATTTTTTCCACTTGAAGTAGCATGATCAAAAGCACGTCAAATATTAAATAAAAATATTCGCTTCAAATATTAGAAAGGTCATACTGTACGGTCATCATAGATGCGGGGACGAAGGTAGAGGAGACAATACTAGTGACTCGTAAATTTGAATTTCCCGTGTCATGTCCTTAATTACCAATCGCGTACATGGCGTGCCCGTGACATGTTTTGAATAGAACTCGATCTATACAAACGACGCGATGTCAATACGATCTAATCTGCCTTATGCGTAACAGCCAATTTAGTTGCTTCTTCATGGTCATCGTGAAAAAAAATATTTTTTCATATTTTTTCCGATAAATAGGATCCTAGTTTAGGATAATAAAAAATAAACTAATATTTAATATATCTCTCTCTCTCTGTCTAAATTTTAAGGTAGAGAGGTCTTGGGTTTAAAATTAGTTAGATCTCCTTGATCACATAGTGTTAAATCTGATTATCAACTGCGAAACACAGACAATTTAGTCCGAGGAGAAAGATTTCTTAATAAAATAGCCGTGTCTTGGAAGCCTTTTGCAACTGATTCAATTTGAAGCAAGACGGCGCGAAGGCAACTTGTCTCCCTACACTATGTCACAAATTATAGAAAAAACAGAAGTATCATTTTATACTTTGCAAAATTGTTACAAAACTCTAGATCGGGTGGTTTGGGCTGTATCTTGAAAGATTGACTGATCTTTCAAGATACAGCCCATTAACTGGCAAGAGTTTGTAGTCACATAAAGATTTAAATTTAGTTTCGTCGCACATTTAGTACTCGTAAACGCTTCGTAAAAATTTGATTTTATGATATTAAGAGCTTACCGCTCAAACGTCTTAATATCAACTCCAATTTAGGAAGTCTAAATGTTTGTTAAAAATTCTCAGGACACCAAAAGACCTAAGTTTATTGAGTTTAGCTCAAGCTTAGTTTTTTGGAAATGAATTTTCAGACAACTTATATGTGTGAAGGATTTCAAAATACAACCATACATAATAAATAGTGTGTAAAAAGTTAAGAGTGGAGAACATTTTAAAATAGTATAGTTTCATACAAACATACATACATATCATTACGTCTATATCCCTTACGGTGTAGACAGAGCCAACAGTCTGTGCGTGTGAAAAGACTGAAAGGCCACGTTCAGGTGGCCAGCTACAGCTGGCTTTATAGTTTCATTTTTATCAATTTATCTTTTGAGACTTAAAAATTGAGGTACTTTTCTGTACTTTTTAATATTTTATCACTAGGCCGAAACAAATCTCGATGTCTCGGTGTAATCCCTCAAATCCAAATTAGATTTTCTTTCACTGCCTCCCACTATTCACCGGTTACCGGTATCGACTCGTTAGGAATGTTACGCCGTGTTCCTGATGTGTCCTATGAGCAAAATCTGATTTTTTGTTTACCAGACGTCTGATTGAAAATTTTCTATATCTATATGGTGTAAAGTATTTCCTGTTATACAAAATAGTTATTTAAATTATTATAAATAAATGTTGTGAAAATATTTCGTATAAAATATCGCCTACACGAATTTGACCCTTTCGGCAGTAAATAACGTGAACTGAACATGCCTACATTCATACATGTGCGTTACGGGTGTAGGGACGCAATGTAAGTGTGACTTTTATGTGTCAGCGATTTTGTATGAGAGCGACGAATGAATGGCGTGTGGTCAGTTACTGCGCACTGGTCCTCACGCGTATACGTATTGTTTAGTTATTGAAAATTAATTCATTAATAAAAGTTAAATTTAATTATATAGAACAATTTATTATTGAAGATCAGTGGCGGTGCTCCCAGTAGATTAGGACCCTCACACTATAACAAAATAGGCACTCAAGAATATTTTAAATTAAACAAATTATTTAATTTTTACATATTTAGTAGGAGCCTATAATTGGTGACCCCGATTTTCCTAGTCTTTCATTTAAAAAAAAATAGTGTGAATGTTCTTAAGTGTCTACTGGAATAGATATAAGTGCATAGTGTTATTTGCGATAAATAGAGACATTAGTGATAAACAGTTGACAATTTAGTGAAGAGTTTTGGACTAATTAATAATGAACAAGGACTTAAGTGCTGGAGCCCCGCTACAAGGATCGTCAAAAATGGCACAAGGTACGTCTAATACGGATTTAGCTGCTATCGCTCTTCAAGCCCGATTACCGGATTTTTGGGCTGAAATGCCACGTTTATGGTTCGCGCAGATTGAGAGTATCCTTTTGCCTCAAAAGCAAAGTGATGGAGCCAATTTTGATGTAGTGGTAGCAAAGTTGAATCGAGATGCATTGCAACAAGTTAGTGATATTGTATTGTCGCCACCTGAAACTAATAAATTTAGTGCCATTAAAGAACGTTTATTACAAGTTTATGAAGAAAGTGCGGAACGTCAATTTCAAAAATTAGTTGGCGAGATGGAATTGGGAATGCAAAAACCTTCACAATTATTGCGGCGTATGCGTGAATTAGGACAAAAAGCGCAAGTTTCCGACCATACATTGCATAATTTATGGATTGCTCGTCTGCCATCATCCGTGAGAGCTGTACTCACAGTAAGTCAGGATCAAACATTGGATAATTTAGCGAAGATTGCTGACAAGATAATGGAAAGTGTACGCAGTTCTGATATCGCAGAAATTAACAATACATCTTCAGGGAGTACCCAGTTTCCTGTTAATGATCTGTTGACTCAGATGCATAAATTACACCTGGAAGTAGCATCCTTGCGTGAAGAGGTGAGTCAACATCGCCGATCATCATATCGAGGACGACAAAATTTTAGAAACAGATCGAGGTCAAAGTCCAGGACTCCTAATGATCCTAATTGGTTATGCAAATGGCATTATCGTTTTAGGAATAGAGCGAGGAAATGTGAGCAACCCTGTGCGTGGAAAACTCCAACGGAAAAAAATACGGAAAACTAATGGAGGTGCAATCGACGGCGGGAAATATTGTACCTACGAATAATCACCGCCTATGTGTTTATGACAGGGAAAATGGACTAAAATTTTTAGTGGATACTGGTGCGAATATTTCTGTTATTCCGGCAACCTGTAAACAAAAACGTGAAACATGTACGGACTATAAGTTATTTGCGGCTAATAATAGTGAAATTAAGACATTTGGTATAAAACACTTGACATTAAATTTAAATCTTCGACGCCCTTATCATTGGACTTTTGTAATTGCTGATGTTAATCAGGCAATATTAGGTGCCGATTTTTTGACTCATCATAACTTGATTGTCGATTTAAATGCAAAGAAGTTAATTGATAAGGAAACTAGGTTACTAACGTTTGGCAACATAGTTAACAATAATACACCATCAATAGGGACTGTAAATGGTGATCATCCATTCCTAGAATTATTAAATGAATTTCCGGAAATTACTAAACCGATTTCTTTTAATAATCTAGATAGTAAATGTACTAAAAATAATGTTTTCCACTATATAGAGACTACAGGGAAGCCTATTCATGCTCGTGCGAGACCATTGCCGCCCGACAGGTATCATAAGGTGAAAGAAGAATTTAAATTAATGCAGGAACTAGGTATATGCAGACCGTCGAAAAGTGAATGGGCCAGTCCTCTGCATGTTGTGGCAAAGAAGAATGGAGAAATTCGCCCAGTGGGAGACTACCGACGTCTTAATGCGATCACGAAGCCAGATCGCTACCCCGTTCCTCGTCTGCACGACTTCACATATATGTTAGCAGGTAAGAAATATTTTTCAAAAATTGATATTAATAAAGCATATTTTTTTATAAAGGTAGCTCCACAGGATATTGAGAAAACTGCAATTATCACGCCTATAGGTTTGTTTGAATTTTTAAGATTGCCTTTTGGTTTATGTAATGGTAGTCAAACTTTTCAAAGATTTATGTGTAATAATGTATTAAAAGATTTAGATTTTGTATTTGCGTTTATTGATGACGTCATGATTTCAAGTTTTACTAAAGAAGACCATGAAAACCATTTACGTCAAGTATTTCAGCGTTTTACGGATTTTGGTATAACTATAAATTTAAATAAATGTGAATTTGGCAAGCAGGTAATTGAGTTCTTAGGATATGAAGTTTCCACAGATGGCATTAAACCACTTGAAAATAAGGTTAAGGCCATACTGGAATATCCGAAACCGGAAACAGTTGAACAATTAAGGCGATTTTTAGGAATGGTAAATTTTTATAGAGCCAATATACCAAACGCTACAAAATATCAATCGATTTTGAACGAATTTTTAAAAAACTCTAAGAAAAAAGATAAAACAAAAATTAATTGGTCAGATAAATCAGTTCAGGCATTTGAACAATGTAAATTAAGCCTTAAAGAAGCTGTAATGTTGTCTCATCCAGTACCGAATGTACCATTGTCAATTATGTCAGACGCGTCGGATAAATTTGCGGGTGCGGTATTGCAGCAATTGGTAAATGGCAAGTGGTTACCGTTAGGATATTTTTCTAAGAAGTTTACTACAGCTCAACAAAAATATTCTACATACGATAGAGAACTGACGGCAATTTACATGGCTATAAAACATTTTAGATATCAATTTGAAGGTAGGGAATTAATAATATTTACAGATCATAAACCATTAACATTTGCATTTAATAAAGGCGAAACTAGTTGCGAAACACCAAAGCGTACTAGGCAGTTATTATTTATTAGTGAATTCACAACGGATATTAGATATATCGAAGGCAAGAATAACAATATAGCGGATGCCTTATTGCGTGTTGAAACAATACACAATCCTACTTATATTGATTACGCGGAGTTAGCCGTAACTCAGAAATGTGATATGGAATTAAAACAATTGTTGAATGAACAAAGTGATAACATTTCTTTGAAAAAAATGTTTATTCCAAGTTGTCAACAAGAAATCTATTGTGAAACTTCATCCAACAGTTGTAGACCATATTTACCACAAAAATTCAGAAAAGTAGCTTTTGAATCAATTCATAATATAAGTCATCCAGGAATAAGGTCGACAAGGAAATTAGTGTCGCAAAGATTTTTTTGGCCGGGATTGAATAAAGATGTAGGTATATGGGCCAAGACATGTATTGACTGTCAAAAATCAAAAATAAATAGGCACACTAAATCTGAATTTCAACAATTTCCTATTACTGAGCGTTTGCAACATGTACATATCGACATCGTAGGAAGTTTAAGTCCTTGTCAGCATGGACATAAGTATGTTATTACCATGATAGATCGTTTTACACGTTGGCCAGAAGCAGTTCCAGTTTCTGAAATAACAGCAGAAATAGTTGCAAAAGTTTTTTATGAAACGTGGATATGTCGATTTGGTACATTTTATAAGTTAACTACGGACCAAGGTAGACAATTTGAGAGTAATTTATTTTGTGAATTGTTAAAATTAATGGGTATTAAACGATCTCGTAGTAGTCCTTACCATCCTCAATGTAATGGGATGATAGAACGTTGGCATAGAAGTATGAAACAGTCATTAATGGCACGTCTTAGTGAAAATAAATCATGGTGTAATGAATTACCTACAGTTCTTTTAGGATTACGTTCAGTATGTAGAAGCGATAATGGCGTGAGTCCCGCAGAATATATGTATGGTCAAGCAATTCGTTTACCTGGTGATTTTTATGATATCACAGATAAACGAATTAGTGATGAGAATATGTTTTTACAACAATTAAGAGATAATATTAGGAATTTGAAACCAGTTTCGAGACAGTTAAGAGACTCACGTACATTATTTGTTCATGAAGAATTAAATACCTGTAATTATGTTTTTATTAGAAATGACGCGGTACGGAAGCCATTAGTTCAACCGTATGATGGACCTTACCGGGTCATTGATAGAAAAGGTAAGGTATTTACAGTCCAGTTAGAAAATAGAGTAGTTAATATATCAGTGGATAGATTAAAACCAGCATTTTTATTAAGTGATCAATCAGATACGGTGGATGAAAACTATGATGCCAACGTTAGCAATAAAATAATTATTCAGGATAAAAAGGAAAGTAAAGAGAGCGATATTGAGATGAATCAAAAAATTACTAGTAGAGGTCGTGTGGTTAAATTGCCAGTAAGATTTAATTGTTAATAATAAAAAAAAATTTTTTTTCGCTTACCTAAAAATTTCAATTAGTCTAAGAATAGTAATTTTATAAAGCAGATTAGATTAAGTTATTGCATTAATTTTATTTTTTATGAAATTAGATTAAAATGTAATTAGTAATATAAGTCAAGTAATGTATAATTATTCATGTAGCCGACTGTACTTTTAGTATTAAAATATTGATACAGTATTATATGTTTAAATGTACTTTGAAATATTTTAATGGCGAAGACTGAATTGTTGTAACAACATAAATGATAAAGCTGATGCTTAGTTAAAGGTAATATGGAATTTTCAAACTAGCAAAAGCAAAAATCCTAGTTACAAATTCTGTATTGCAAAAATTGGTATTTTTCGGTATCATACAAATTAGTTGTTTAAAGTTTATAATTTTTTGATTATTCATAATGAGTCAATATAAAATACTAAGGAACAAGTAAATGTCGCCTCAAACAATGTTGTTCAAGAAAATATGAAAAATGCAAGTGACACTGGTTATTGTTGCGTGTTAATGGGAACTCTGGTTGGATTAATTATTGTGAAATATTGCCATCAGAGGACAAAGAAGTGGCTTAATAAGCAAATCGTTGGTGCGGTGACTAAGATTACGTCCGTATCACAGACGGTCTTTCAACAGCCACATGCAGCCAGCCGAGTGCAATTTGACGCCTTAGATTCATAGAAATGTTATTATGTGTTGCGTTGTATTCAATGGTCATTATGTTAACATTACATACCAATAGTTACTCATATTAAATTTGTGAATGATGGAACATTTGTATGGCATTTAATAATTTTTTTTTGTATGTAAAAATTTGGGGGGTGTAGTGTAGGGACGCAATGTAAGTGTGACTTTTATGTGTCAGCGATTTTGTATGAGAGCGACGAATGAATGGCGTGTGGTCAGTTACTGCGCACTGGTCCTCACGCGTATACGTATTGTTTAGTTATTGAAAATTAATTCATTAATAAAAGTTAAATTTAATTATATAGAACAATTTATTATTGAAGATCAGTGGCGGTGCTCCCAGTAGATTAGGACCCTCACACTATAACAAAATAGGCACTCAAGAATATTTTAAATTAAACAAATTATTTAATTTTTACATATTTAGTAGGAGCCTATACGGGTAATAAATTCTCATTGAACAAATTTTAATAGGGGCACAGAAATGAAACCGGGCGTCGTTACAAGAAGAAACAATAAAATAAAGCGGCGCGATGGTAATGAATAGGCTGTACAAATATTGGGCCAGATTTAACAGGGTGTAAGTCGATAGTGCGACAGGCAATGTCGCGTGCCGAGGGCCCGTGAGGCCAGCCGCACGCACGCGCCGATTTAGACATCACTACAATACATTACACCGGTACACTAAATATTTCATTAAATGAATGTACTTAGCCACTCATTATAATTGGGTTATCGTTATCGTCACACTCATTTCAATTATGTTACTGATACGAGTACGAGTATACCTTGGAACGCTACACTATTTATAGGAACCGTCTATTCTCCGACCTACGCAGCTCCATCTACAAACAGAAACTTCATATGATTTCTCTGGAATAAGTCCAGGCGTTAGCTAGGCGTATAACAATGGATGGTTAAGAAACTAAATTCAAATTAAAACCTATTCAAAGAACGAAATGAATTTTTCTTTTTACGATTCGGTATAACGAGTTCTGTTCTCATAAAATATGGGGTCGCCTGACGTGCATCCCTCAAAGAATTAAATTGAATATGAAAGGAAATTACATAGGCCCGTATCGACTCTCGTCTCTGGTTCCAATCGAATTTCCCTCTGAAAACAATGCCAAAACGGAAATTAAACCGACATATGAAAATAACTGAGATCTTGCAAATGGACGCAGATTTATGGCAAAGCGAGTGTTAGGTAGAAAATGTTCATTCGAATGTCTGCCTTCAAACAAATACAATAAACATTTCTGTGTTTCAATCATAACACGTCCCGATACAAAATTATCTTTTAGATGACAAGTGATACGGAAATTTTTTTCTCCAACTATATTTGAATAAACGATAATATTACGCTGAATTTATATCTTATGTTCCTAATATTTGATTTATCGATCTATTTGTGTTTGATCTATATTTACCTTTATTTTTTCCCAAACGTGCGCTTATAATCTGAAATTGTAAATATTTAAGAATCTCAACAGTACAGTGTATAACGATGATACATGTACACAAGTCAGTTTTTAGTAAGATCTCTGGTAAAATAATAAAATGTTCGTTCTATGTTAGACCCACTTTGTGCAGCATGATGTAGCATCAAATTTAGTAGTTTTATTAAAACGAACGCGACTTTTAAGTTATAACAATACTGTTAACTCTGTCTACTCCGTTAGGGATATAGACGTGATTATTCGTAAATATTATAATTTGATTACTTTTATTTTTTACAGGTACCTTTTGGTACGTATAAAAGACTACCTTAGCCCGCAGCTTCGTCCGCGCGAGTAAAGTGCCACCCACAAATAAGCAAAATGTTTTTTTGCAAATCCCACGCGAACTATATTTTTGGTGGGGTGAAAAGTGTTGTCTGTTTAATATTAATTAAGATTCCAGCTTAATTAATAATACGCAAAGTTTCAAGAAGATAGGTTCAGAGCATAAAAGATAGGATGATAAAATGTTAATGCCAATCTTGTCGCATATATTTTGGCGTGTGGTCCCAAGATGCCGTGTGTCGAGAGATGGGTGTCGGAGCGCTAAGTGATTGTAAGTGGAAGAGCAGAGCGCCCTGGCGCCTCACCGGAAGTCGTTCCCACGTGACGGACGCCGGAAGTGACGTCGGATCGCGTTCCTTCGTTATGTCGCCTTACATCGCTCTCGACGTGCTCTTAACACTCTTTTATCCCTCATCAATATTGATTCAGTCTTAAGTGATGGACTATTAAAACAAGAAAAGCTTGGAGTTGGGAATCAATACATTCTGGTGAGTGAATGTTTTAGAAAATTAAACCGTACAATATATCAATGCAGTATTCTCTTTCAGGATTTTTCTTTTTGGTCGTTAATTCAATATAAAATCGCATAAGTAAGTATTAAACGCTCACTTTAAATAATTTTCCATGTGTAGTACCTAACAAATATTCATTTGGTGCTATACACGGCAGCGCTTCTCACTTCTACATTGTCTTTAAAAATCCATATTCTGGCATTATTAAATTATAGAAAATTTAACAAAAATATTCGCTTTAGAAAATTGATAAAATTAAATCATAATAGAATATAGCACAGCATTAGATTCTGGACACCGCAGAGCAATAACAGTAGAGAAATCTCAAAATGAAGTAGTTGGCACTGACAAAACGTTGAGTAATACGGGTTGAAGTGCGTCGTTGTTTTTGGAATGCCTTTTCTTATGACTGGTCCTAACGATTATTCCCCTATTGTAGAAATCCGCGACCGCTGCCAAGATCGTACAGAGAAAGAGCTAAACTTACAAAAGTTTCCGACTTGTTCAAATGGCCGGCTTTTGTTAGAGAGCGACTTATTGTTCGGGACAGATTGCTGTGGATCTGTGGATCGCTATCCCGTGTTCAAATTTACACGGAGCAAGGAAGAGTTCCGGCCCATGATGTAGTGTTCAGTGCTCTGTGAAATTCCGCCTATGTAATGTACGGGCTGACATGTAGATACCTAAATCTTATTGGTCCGTGTGCATTAAAAGATTATTAATTATTATTAATAGATTAAGTTATTCCATTTAATCCCGTCCCATTGAAAATTTTATATACCATCATTGTTTGTCTTCTTAATAATTGTCATCTTCTTCACGAAAGTTCTGATCGAATTTATAAAAAGCACTTAATTGGTACATACTTTTATTTCTTGTTCTAATTGATTAACTAATGAATTGATTACTACTGTAACCCACAGTTTCTATCTATAGAATCTTCATCAGTTTCAAAACAAAATTAGTTCATTAAAATTTACATCCATGCCAATGTGCATATTTCAAAAATAGTCTCTATGATCGCTAATATTAAAATATATAAAATTATTTGTACTGAAATAAGAATACATTCGTCGCGACGTCGCCGTTCCGGGCCACTGCCGGGCAAACCGGGAAGGAAGAACCGTTCTCCAAACTTTACGAAGATCGCCTTGAACTCATAGAGGGGAAAATAGGTAAATCACTATGAGAAGGTATAAAAAGGAATTACAGTTGTTTCATAAATTGGTATAATTTTATGGATCGACGCAAATCTGTTATACTACTCTGTCAAGAAAGTAGCAGGAAAAGATCAATAATACACAAACTGTTTGTTATTCATCCAAATTTATTTTATCACCTTCAAAATATGCTCCTTTAGAAACGATACACTTACGCCAACGAATAATCCAATCATCAAAACATTTTTTAAACGCTGTTTCCGGAATTGAGGTCAGTTCTCGCCGCGAATTCTCTTTTATGTCTTCTACTGATTGAAAACGGGTGCCACGAAGTGGTAATTTGAGTTTAGGAAAAAGAACAAAGTCGGCTGGAGCCATATCTGGTGAATATGGTGGTTGCTCGATGGTATTTGTTGAGTGTTTGGTTAAAAATTCGTTCACAATGATGGCCTTGTGCGAAGGTGCATTATCATGGTGCAAAATCCAAGAATTTTCTTTCCACAAATCTGGCCTTTTTCGTCGGATTTGCTCTCTTAAACGCCGCATAACACTCAAATAATATTCCTTATTTACCGTTTGACCTTCCGGCAAGAATTCCGAGTGCACAACACCGCGATAGTCAAAGAAAACAGTCAACATGACTTTGACTTTTGAACGACTTTGGCGTGGTTTTTTCGGTTTCGGTTCAGTTGGAAGGCGCCACTCCGAAGCTTGTTGACTAATTGCATGTCAAACTCGTAAACCCACGTCTCTTCACCAGTAACAATGCGTTTCATGAATGTTGGGTCGGAATTGACTCGTTCTAGCATGTCCTCAGCGACTCTCATGCGATTGAGTTTTTGAAAAAAATTCAGGTCTTTTGGGACTAGCCGAGCGGCAACATGTTTCATACCCAAATTATTAGTTAAAATGGTACGGATCGACTCGTGAGATACAGAAAGTTCGGTGGCTATCTCTCTCAAAGTTGAATGAGGATTTTCAGTCACTATTTCCTTCACTTTTGCGATGTTAACTTCAGTTGCAGACGTTGATGGCCTACCAGAGCGAGGCAAATCTTCCATCACATCTCGACCGCTTTTGAACGCTTTGTACCACTCATAAGCACGAGTTTTTGATAAAGTCGATTCACCGTAAGCCTTCTGTAACATTTTCAGTGACTCCGAACACGATATTCCATTGGCAATGCAAAATTTAAGACAAACTCTTTGTTCGATGTTTTTATCCATTATGAAATTAGCAATACACACTAGATATGATATAACTAAAAATAGCACTGTATTTAATGTAAACAATAAATGCAACTCAAACTCCGCGCCAAAATGGAAAACAGTTGTGCCAATCTAACAACAACAAAAAAAAACAAAAATTTGAATTTGGAACCATAAATAAATAATCCATTCCCGATACTTTTCTGACTGAATGTATATATACGAGTTTCATACTAATTTTATGATAAAATAAATAAATACGGCACAAATAACACATATTGAGATAGCCCCAAAGTAAGTTCGAGACTTGTGTTGTGGTATACTAAACATATATGGGATAATAGATTTTTATTGGCTTGTTTCGGATGAGAAAAGAAATAAAATATAAATGTAAACCAATTATTTGTAGATAGCTTTTCGTTTCAATTCATATGACATGAAGTTCATATTATAAATAATATTCGAATTTTTAATAAACATTAACATACTGTTATTTAAAAATAGTTTACGAAACAAGGCTCTATTTTTCTTAAATAAAGTATTACTTTTAATAAAGTTACTGTAACAATACTAAAATGCTTGCATTCTTTATAAGAATATCACACGGGTTTAGTATAATTTTCATGAATTGGCAAAATTTACATTTTAACAGTTAGATTCACGGTGCCTTATTCATTGCTCTCCCGACGCTTTTATTTTTGCTTATAAAGAAACGTATCCCATATAACTCCGAAACGTGTAGCAATATATTCAGTAATAACGAAATAATATGTTTTGTGAGATAGAATTCATATTTCATAAGCACTCATACGCATAAGATATTGCAGAGAAATTGGTACTTTTTCCTTTATTTCGTAGTAAAGATAAAGGATACCATCGAATATAAGGGGGCTAACTGACTCTGTGTCAGCCTTCCTGATTCATCCCCTAACATTTGTGTCACATAATATTTCATGACGGGCGCTACTGAATTTATATTCACGGAGACATGCGAGTTTTATTCGGACATATGGAAACAGTTTGTTTGCAATTTCAACGATATTATGTACATAAATTTGAAGACGATAAAGCAAGCGACGCGTTACGCGCCAAAAAAGTATCGAATATTGTTCACTATTACGAAAATAGACCAGTCGTCAGCTCTCATATTACATTTTAAACTTTGTTTGAAACAAATTAAATATTTGATGAATGCTTTAACTTTAGAGACGCCATTCGAACAACCGTAAAGTGAGTGTTTTAAAGGAAATTACTAATTCAATAGTTCGTTCCAACATCTGCAAGTGTTATGATGCCTATAAAAAGCTCATTTGCGCTGCTTTTAATGATCACTACCATGGCGCAGAACAGACTGTGCTTATATGGATTGGCGTTGCATTATTAAAAAGCTAAATTAAATACCATAAATTTACCTTAATGTCGTAATTTGCCACACTCCTATTATAACAAAAACATTCTTCTAAATCTTGTAAGATCGTATTAACATAACCGCTCTGTTAAATGGAGTCAAGATAATTTGTGGACGAAGTTCGGCCTGTAATACCTCGCAAATTGCCGGATAAGACTGTGTGAGACAACTGTTAGTTTTAATTAAACTGCTGGTTGCGCTCGCGGGGAGTCCTCGGAATGAGAAAATTATTCTAATCTTATAAGCCTGTCGGTGTCCCAGAACTCGGCTTCAAATTAATATCCTCCGGGACCCGTGCCCCGTTCGGTATGGGACCTACTAACACATTCGCAACATGGTTAGTGATGCGTCATATACCGACAATACTGCTAATTTTATTCAATAATCCTGATTACCTAATAGATTTTATTAACAACTAGCTGTGCCTGCGACTTCGTCCGCGTGGAATAGTTATTTTGGGCATCATTGAAGCCCTCAAGGATGCTCCTTCCACGATTTTTTCACATTTTCCATTATTTCTTCGCTCCTAATAGTTTAATAGTTGCATCTAGACGTTATATAGCCTAAAGCCTTCCTCGATAAATGGTCTATTCAATACAAAAATAATCTTTCAAATCGAACCAGTAGTTCTTGAGATTAGCACATAAAAAAAAAAACAAACTCTTCAGTTTTATAATATTAGTATAGATAAATCTAGGTGCCTATTTAAACTAAAAAAATATTCTAATAGAATTATAAAAAGAAATATGTACCTACAACTTACAAAAGAAAAAGATATGAAAATAAAGTTGAAACGCCTGTGCAATACTGTCTTGCCGTCGTCGGGTC
Source organism: Amyelois transitella (assembly GCF_032362555.1). Lineage (NCBI taxonomy): Eukaryota > Metazoa > Arthropoda > Insecta > Lepidoptera > Pyralidae > Amyelois > Amyelois transitella. Next base: position 6,031,631 of record NC_083509.1, read on the forward strand.
TTCCCATACTCCCTTAGGGAGTCGGAGTAGATTGGTCAGGGCTTTTGGCCCTCTTCAATGGCATCATCGCTGCCTACGACTGTAGGCAGGTCGATGGGGCGGCTGTGACGGCCTGGGTCTTCACGTCTTCATACACTGGGAGTTCCCATCGGCGGCGGCGTCGTCACTGGTTGACGTCAGCCGCAAGGCAGCGAGGGGAGAGTTTCACCCGACGGCCCGGAGGGAGCGGAGTGGAGCGGCGCGATGCCGCGCAGGTGGCTGTGGTTCTCCCACTTCAAGTCCCTGAGCATCGTCGAGTTCCTCACGTAGCGCGGGGCTCCGACGACTGCTCTGAGACTTTGGTTCTCTTGGGCTCTGAGTCTTCTCCTGTTGGTCTCAGAGCAGAATGCGTACCACGCCGGGGCCGCGTACGTGAGGTGGGATCTGACGTACGTTTGGTAGATCCCGAGCTTCGTCCTCAGGGGGAGGCTGGAGGAGAGAACTACGTGAAGTCTTCCCCTGGCTGCCTTGGTCATGAAGCTTGCGTTCGCCTCCCGCCCCTTTTCTACCCTGCCTCCGCTAGCCGCGTCGAGCGCGGCAACCGTTACGCAAAAAAATTCCTTATAGCATGATTTCAGTATTTACGCGCGATGGCTTGTTAGGGTATTTTATTTCATGTATATGTTTGGTGTTTCTATACCGATTTCGATGATTCTTTTTTTATTTAATAGGTACTTATATAAACTTTTAAGAATTACGAATGACTGTGAGTGTTATTGGTATTATAAACATCAGAGTAAAGAAATATAATCAGAAATCTCCGAACTGCTAAACTATTAGGCATTACACGTGTCATTGTGAGTCAACCATAAAAGATAGACTTATGCTGTCTTGGGATATTTTTTTAATAATTTTATGTAGTATGTTTCCGTTATACATGGTTTTGCTGTATCTTTAACCATTAAGGCTGCACACGCGACGGAAGCTTAAAAAATCAAGTAACTTCCCCCGTTTTCCCAACATTTCCTTTCACTGCTCTTCTCCTAGTGATTGTAGCGTAATGAAAAGTATACTATAACCTGCTCAGGAGTATGAAGAATAACTGTACCAAGTTTCGTTAAAATCCGTCAAGTAGTTTTTGTTTCTATAAAGAACATACAGACAGACAGACAGACAGACAGACAGACAAAAAATTTACTGATTGCATTTTTGGCATCAGTATCGATCACTAATCACCCCCTGATAGATATTTTGAAAATATATTCCATGTACAGAATTGACCTCTCTACAGATTTATTATAAGTATAGATTTAAGTTGTACAATTTATGATAAATATTCAAGTTAATATAGAAATAAATATTTTAGCTACAAAAAGATAATCTTCAGTATCAATTAAAGGAATCCTTGCGAAATATCTTGGAAGAAAGAATGTCATTAGAAATGGAAAGCGATCAGAAGGCTCAGACGAACACCTGTACCGCATCGGCGGTGGACAGTGCCGTGTCTACCTCCAGTTTCCAGTAATATACAAAAATACGTTCCATCCGTAATTGAAGTTAAATAATGTACATAACCTATATGTAATAAACACATTTACTTCAACTACTACCAAATCTGAACATCTTCCATGTAATGTGTATATATGTATTTTTAGGGTATCTTGACACTTTATTTCAATATTTTCAGATGGAAAATACCAGGTCCTTTTTTCCTCAAAATACTTACCTGTTTGATATAAACAAAATTATAATACAACAAGGAAACTAATTTCGGATGCCGCTTGGTATTGAGTTCTGTTGCATTAATTTAAGTATCGGGTGATTGTCTTCTAGGCACGCTATGCAGAATTATTGCTAGCGTAGTTTAGTGAGTCGGACCGCTTGTCAAACTTTAGTAATTTAACTTCAAAACAGGTTCCTGTCGGTGTTCCGGGCCGAACATTTGTTCAGCCACATTTGTATGTATCTCTATGACAACACTTACCATGATTATGTCATTCTTCATTTACTGAAGCTCTGTATAAAAGATATTGTGTTCTATAAGAAAAGTTGCTCTACTAAAAAAATTATCCGCAACTTCGCCCGCACGGATTTACGCCGCCTACACGCGCGAATCAGGTTTTTCGCATTAGATTTTTGGTGAAATCAAAGTTGTGTTGACAATCAGATCAACAAACGAACGCTTTAAGTACTGGACTACCAAAGCAGGTTCATATAACCCAAAAAATAATAAGGAGATGAAACAATAACATTTTAAAACTAGAAGAGATGTTCATATTAAGGTTCGAAGAAAATTAATAACCCATTGTTATCGTTATCGAACTAGTTACACGCCTTTTGGAACATAATCGTGTACACAAAAAGGTTTCAGTATCGCAAAGGCCTTTTTGTTAGGCTCCGCTGAGAGTGAAAACAGCTACATGACCGAGCCCATTGTTATAACCCGTTGGCTGTGGATTGATAATGCCTGTGCTATTTCGATGTAGTTTTTAAAATTCTCAAAAAATAAATGTTAGAATGACCATTGCATTTCAATGTAGGAACTTCTAATTAAAAATTTCAACATCATTGATAAACTTAATATTTATGGGTTGACCTGATACCTTAACATTAACATAAAACTACATATAATCAAATCTTTATCCCATAGTTACTGCGTAGACAGAGCCAAAAATCTCGATAAAATTGGGAGGCCACTTTCAGCTTAATTGCTAGCCCATTGCCTAAAAGAAGAATCTTAAGTTTATAATTTTGTAACGTGAACATAGTTTCGGGAATCATAGTTATGTACTAGTATGTCCTGCTTTATATGTTACAGTAACGCAGAATATTGTTGTCTGTATACTTAACCCAATTATCTAAAGCCCGAATTAGCTATGTTGTAAAAAAAAATTATTTTCGTAGAAACTATACATATTTTGTAACGTAAAATTACCTAAAAATTAATTCTAATATCGTACCAACCTTCCAAATGCCTAATAATAATTGGCAATTTGCGCAAAATAATAGAGTGGGTCGCAACAACAAACATTCGAAGAATATGTTTTTGAATATAACAAAACTCTAAAATTAAACCAAATTCTAGCACAGGTGTTTTTTTTTTTCACCTAACATTGAATGGGAACATAATTGCCTCATTTTTTACGAGACAAAGACCTGTTATCTAATTTACATACTCAGGTGTCTTATATCGGTATTTAATGTCACAGAAATTTGGAACATCTCCTTTCACCCTCCGACCTTTTATTATTTTCCGGGAACTTTACGCCTTTCACGATACGAGGCACGTTACAATATTATTACGTTAACGGTTAAAAAGACTACGTTTACTTTGTGTCAAATTTTAGGAAAATCTTCGTTGAATTCAGAGGTAATTTAAATATTAAAATTTACTTTAATTTGAATTTTACCGGGTCTTTTGATAACCAATGTTAAGTTTTTTTAAAAGTAATAAAAGTAATTTCTTCTACATGACATAGATGTTTTTTATTCATTAAATTCAATTAAATTTTAATCGATTTTCAAAACTATTTTTTACCAAATTGACTTTTACAACTCGAGGCAGACTTGTATAGTTTTATATGCAATTATAATTACATTTTACAGTTTATCCTGCACAGCTTAATGATTATGAACTAAATTTATAACTTATGCATGTGTTATAAATTTAGTTCTGAATATTTTGGTAACATTTCAGTATTGTAACTGCACTGCAACTATTGTGAAATTCAGACTTAAAATATTGGTCAATATTATTTTCCTTAGCATATACCTGAAGTAAAACCACAATTCAAGTCAATAATTTTGATTGGATCGTTGATCTGTCCTATAAAATAACTATTTATAATCTGCTAGTACATACCTGTCGTGATTTAATCATGGAAAACAATTTTAACAAACAGAGATGCGGTCGCATAAATTTGTTTTACGCAGCTCTGCACCGTTGTACGGCGAACGACTAATTAGAACATAAATCTGTCTTAATACAAATCCGTTCTTTTTAACACGGAATTTCGTATCTCGTGTGAAATTGCATGCACGGCATTCATTTGGTATACAATGTGTAGGAAAATAAAGGGAACATTTTTACGATACGGAACATCTAATCCTTAAAAAAACATGACTAGTAATTTCTTTTTGGTTTTTCGATTTAAAGTTTAACCGACCAGAAGCTGTAAAATGGTTAACTTTACGTATTCACCAGGATATGCAAGTTTTATCTACTCAATAAACAAGCTAGTAACTAATTTATTTGAGAAAAATAATATTCCAACAAAAGACATAGGATCCTCTTCACGCATGCAAAGCCATGAGCGACAGCTAGTTCATTCCTGGTTTATTTATTATATTTATAAGCAGTAAAAATGTAAGACATGCTTTCAAAAATAAAAAATGACATCGTAAGCTAAATTTGTGGAAATTACCAGCATATTTTGGACATTTTAGACGTTCATTTCTTTTCTCTCATAAAACTGAACACCTAAATATATTGATGTGAGATCATAGATATATACATATGAGTAGCGTGGCATTATAATGGTGTGCGTTTTATATTCAGTCGGCATCCACGCTGCCTGCGTTATTGCAGCCCGCGGGATTTACGAGGGCACTCATTTTTAAAATAAAGCTATTCTTTCTAAAATATTGTCATCTGCTTTAAATATTTCACTTTATGTGTCCCGATGGCGCCATTACACATGGAATGGATAATCTTCTAGGCAATGTCGATGAATTTTTATAATGTCTAGGTACTGATTGTTAACTCAAAGTTTTGAATAAGTTCTGTCTCATTGTTTTTATATCATATTTTTATCATAACAGTTAAAAACGTATTATTACTATGTCATTAATTAAAGTAGCATATAAGTTAGATTTAAATACTAAATTAGATAAATTGGAAATGCAAAATAGAGATAGATACAGTTATCTAAATAGGAAAATACGAGTGATTATAAATTACAAGAAATACTATAAGTCCCTGCGCCTATCACCTGATTATAATCAGGCACGTTCTGACGCAAGTAATGTTTTAATTCTGTGTGCTTATTTTGTTTATTACTTGCGTTAAGAAAGGCCAGGTGGTTACTTCTCACGAAGCAATTAACGCCCAACCTAGAAGGGTTGCTCTTGAACCTCAAAGGAGGTAAAGAAAAACAGTAATGTGTTCTTAGCCATTATTTTACTATCACAACCGTTTTTCTTCCCTTTGCACCGAGAACATTCTACTTAAGTGTTGAAACTTAATATTTACTCTTATGGATAGCTATAACATATGAATTACGTAAGTATATTCATAAAAAATCTTCCTTATAATCATATTTTTAACTATGACAACTTATTTATACAAAACAATTAATGACGGCATTACAATAACATCTATTTATAGATGCTCTCCTTAAGAATTAATATGTATACTAATAAACGGCATACCTAAATTTATATTCGCCGGGCTATCGTTGACAAAAGTTGCGCGCCTATTTGCTACTCGTTTCACTTCACAACCCTTGACCTTCACGTTGTTTTAAAAAACGGTAATATTAAGAATGATTGCCTACTGATTATACAAAACATAAAATTGGCGTCTTAAATTTTGAAGCAATAAGGGAAGTATGCAGCCCGGTCCGAATTAATACGCTGCGTATCATGAATTTCTGTAAGAGCTCATAGCCACCGCGAAGTTGGAGCATGCAGTAGTGGAACTGGGCCATAACTTTACACGCAACATTAACTTGGGACGCAGTCGCGACAGGGGTTAACACTACTGCTATGTTCGCTGGAAGTAACTTCTGAAAACAATAAAAAGAAAAGCTGTTGCGGACATTACGAGTGACATTACATATGTAATTATAAACTAAAAAAAAAATACCTGTAAAGTTTTTCTGTTTGGAGAAAAAACATTCTACTTAAGCTTTAAAAAAATTTAATCGATAATAATAAAATGATAATCCGTATATATATAATTAAAACGATACTAATAATATTGTTAAAACGATAATCCATAGCTTAGGTCGCCATAAATGTAATGCTAAGACTATATTGACCATCGCTTGACTGAACTATACGACGTTGCTACGAAATGGCGTAGCCTGGCTACGACAGCCAAATCGAGGACAGCAGTTTCTGTTTGTGAAGGTCAGTACTACAGTACAAAATCTGTTTTCATGACTTATTCTTGATTATAATTATTTTTATAAATTTTTTACTTCACACTTGAAAACTTGTATAATTTTAAAATGTAAGGGTGACCCACTTCAAGTTACAATTTTATAAAAAGAAATCGCCTACGAGACCTATTTATAAATATTCCAAAATGAAGCTTCGTAAACAAAGATGCTTAATTTCCAATTTCCTAGTTCAAGAAAACGAAATTGATTGCATAAATTATTTGCACTTTAGTCGATATCGCATACTGTGCAATCACAAGGAGGCGAGCCTCGACTCGAGTGGCCGAGAATCAACAGCGGTGACCACAAATGGCACCAATATTGATGCCGCGGCCGCCGGGGAAATCTAACGCCGTCTTCGAATCCCCAATAAATTTAATCAGATTAAAATGTAAGAGACTTATGACATAAAATTGGTTTCCGACTTATCACTTTGTAATGAAATGTGATCTTATAATTAGGTATTACAATTAGTTCTGATTCAATTATTACTTAGAAATAAGTTTAAATTTTTATATGATAATATTGGGTCCAAAATAATATTGGGAATCACGTTGGCCTTATTGTTAGGATCGTTTTTGATTTCATAGAGCAACAGTATTGAAAGAGTTATACAATAAATTTCATGTATTATTAAGGTTGCTTGCGGCTCCGCTCGCAGGTAGGTCGCTTTTCGCGTACCCTGTGGAAACTACAATTATTCAGATCTATAATGGACTTATAGTTCTAAAGTATCTCGCCTTAATTTTATTGATAGGCATAGGTAAATAAGTTTGACTGAACTGTGATATCAGTCAATATATTGTATTCTAAATGTAACTTAGACAAAAACAGAAAATGTCACTTCAATAAAATTTATATCTCGAAATACATATATGCGGCGTTGCATACCCTCCCGAAAACTGTTTTGAGATTTCAGACTATCTCACGAATTGCTCCCGTCCGAACCCGTTTCCGAGGAACGCTCGACCATAAACAAACTTTGTCTTAGGTACATTTTTTATTACTTGCTATAAAACTTAGGAGGAAAATTGAATGAGTGAAAATTTTAACAAGCATATTGAGCTCCTATTCTCTTATGGTCAAGACTCCTATTTCTAGGGGTCAAAGTAGGCCTTCATTGTATGCAGTTGGGAGCATTATTAGTATACATACATATAATCACGTCTATATCCCTTGCGGCGCTAACGTTCAGTTATTCGGCTTTGCTCTTTCATTCATTGGCAGAAATTTCCGCAAGCAACACAGGCGGCCGGGAATGTCTTTGTGTGGCATTCACTTGCCATCTACATGACTAAAACAAGTGTTTCTTCTAAAAATACCTTTAAATTATAATCGACGACTGAAAAGGGAGTATCGATAAAAAGCAAGTAGATACACGAAAAGTCAAATAAAATTCCGATTCTATAATTTGTTAAGTAGGTATAAACACATCAATTTCATACACAAGTTCATTAAAATCAGATATAGGAGTGATCATGTCTTTGCCGTAATGTTGTCTTAATTTATTCAGAAGCGGAACGGGATCCTACCCGAGCCTTAACAAGATACATTAAGAAAATTAACGCTTGACTCGGTTCTCTTTTGAGACGAAATTCCTTGATTGGCCTGCTTACGGTAACACAAATTTGATTAGCGTGTGTGACGGAAATAGTAAAAGAAAGCTAATAAGTATACGTAGCTTACATAACGAGCGATAATTAATACGATGAAAATGCTACGGTCGTCATTATGTTAATCAGTTTTGTTGAAGTATTTTGGTCAACATTTTATCAGAAAATCAGACAAATTAAGCATAAAGTGATTTCTACAAACTAGAGTCGCCTAAATCCATAAGCCTTCCATCGGTTTCGAACTGACACCTTCTTAACATCGAGGCAAACGCCAACTTAATATAAAAGAACTAGCTTTGACCCACAACTTCACCCGCTATCACGCCCGATTTTAGCGCTACTTAATACAGGTATTTCGTAAATCCCACGTACACAATAAGATTTCAAGAAGATTGGTTCCGCAGATTACACTTGAAGAGGCAACAAACAAACGAACAAACTTACGCATTTATAATATTAGTTGGAATAGTTTATTAAGTAATAGCTGTTGCCCGCGACTTCGTCCGCGTAAATGCAAGCGCATAAATTTTGAAAAAAAAATATCTGTTGAATCTTGATCATACAGTCAGATACAGATAGATAGACAAAAAAAGGTAAAAAAAATTCTCTATCCGTTTCAGTCAAATTTTAAATGTTCTGAAAAAATTTTTTTAACGTTTAATTATATGTAGTATTTTGAATTTTAATTTTTTTTTAATAAAATACTCAAACAACACAAAAAATAAATATTTTTAATAAAAAAAAATTATCTTGTATTTGTTGGGACTCGAACTTGGACCGCCAACTTCACAATCTCACGCACCAGCCACTAAACCATCGCGGCCGTTGCGGTGATGTCGAAATTAAAGTAGACTCCATACATACATCACGTTTATATCCCTTGCGGGGTAGACAGAGCCAACAGGCTTGAAAAGACTGAATGGCCACGTTCAGCTATTTGGCTTAATGATAGAATTAAGATTCAAATAGTGATAGGTTGCTCGCCCTTAGTCGCCTTTTACGACATCCATGGGAAAGAAATGGAATGGTCCTACTATTTTTTGTATTGGTGCCGGTACTAAAGTAAACTAACATACCAAAAATCTTTTTACGTGAGAATTACGCATTGTGCGGCAAAACCAGAGTATTATCAAACTGATTTTAACTGTTTATATGTTATAGGTATTATGCTGTCGTACAATGATAAATAACTTTGAATTTTAAATTTCGTAACTTATTTTCAGGCAAACTCATGACTTAAGTTCATTCAAATGTCGATAACTTTTTTTTAGTGAACCGATTTTGATGAAACAAACTTTAAATGTTCTTCTGAGTTAAAACAAAGCAATTGGTGAAAGTTTGAAGTAAATCGGTTCAGTACTTTCGGAGATAATCGTGATCATACATACAGATTGACAGACAGATAGACAGGCAAGAAATTCAAAAGAAATATTTTTGCTTTCTATTATTCATTCTAAGTGTCCCTCAATCCATTTCAGTCAAAAATACTTAATGTACAGACAAAATATTTTTACTGTTTTATTATATGTAGGTATAGATAATGTATTTTAATTCTGTGATCTTCCTACACTGTAAAATCACTTAAAATATGAACGGATTAAAGTATAAGTACCTTCCTACACAAAACCGTAACCCACGTAAATACCTACTACATAATTTATCAGGTACATTTTGATCAGGAATTCAGAATTGCCTGATCATATTACATGTATACTAAGATCATATTACCTAAATCCATTGCGAAAAGTAATGTAGAAATTTTCTCTAATAGTAAAATCATGCAATTAGTCGAAACTAGCGAGTGTAACGAAACAGTGGAATCCCGACGGGCTATCGTTTCAGCTAAGTGCCTATAACTCGCAAGAGTTTACCCTATCCCGCCCTCGGGAATCGCGCTCCACCGTTCCTGGAATATTTCTGTTTCACACACAGCTACCCACTTACTACTTATCTATGTAAATATGTACAAATGTAGGTACATCATTTTCAATTTTACAAACATTAAAATTTATTTCAACCATTTCTTATCTATATATTTCCGATGTTGCTTTCCAAACATCATTTGTTCTTGAAACCGGCACTCTAACAATGTAGATATTATATATATTGCCTGAAATAAAAAATATTATATCTTTGCACTTTTCATTTAAAAATAATAAATAGGTAGGTAGTCTGCGCGCGTATGCAAATACAAACAGTCACATTCGTTCAACCATACCTAAACGTTAGTAATACACGTGTAGCTAGGACATGCATAGGACTCAGAATAAAAATAGTATAGAATTGTATAAGAACATCATACTCGTAGAAGACGATAGATAAATTTAGTGTTGTGGAGCACGCCTGTGACCACGATCCTAGAGTGGGTAACTCAGGTTTTTACACGAAGCAACTCCGACTTGACCTCCGCAATATAGTATGGAACCTAAACCACATATCTTCTTCTTTATCCTCCTGGCCTTAGTCCCAGTTACATGCTCACCTTTCTGGAAAGGAGCCCGGGACACGCCTTTACGACCATAATCATAGATTGGGTGAGTCAGACATGAGATACCTCTCTGACTTCCGCAACCTTTGCAGGGAAACCCTAACTCATCATCGATATTTATTTAATTTCCTGAATGAACAGGTTTCTTTACGTTCTTTTCTCTCATTGTGAGAGCTACGGTTGGCATTCAAACATAGCTCAGAAAAGTCATTGTTGGTGAAAATGTATAAGTCATTGGTACATGGCCAAGGTAGGATTGAATCACACGCATAATATTAAAAACGCATTTTAGCCAGGCACCTTCACCGTTCTATTACCAATGGTCTTATTCTTCTTCTGCCTTCTCTGTATATAAATGAAAAATGTGACCGATATCATCAGCCCACTGGCCAAGTACTACATAGACCAAATGAATGACCATTCAGTTGGTAGCATATTACATTTGTATGTGCTATTTGAGGTTTATCGGTTATCTTTAAACTTCCGAGTAATTCCTGTGCTCTCGTTATTTGAGGGCAGGGGAAGGGTGGCGAGCAGTCGGCTGGTTTTATTGGCGTCACTAATGAGTTGCTAATTCAATTTCACGGACGCAGGGCGCGTGGTCAGTCTAGTCTGTGGTCCGCGCAGAACAGACCATGAATATTTCAGCACTTTAATACCTTCTTGCTTGATCATAAACCAACATACCTCACATTATAAGTCAAATATTTAGTAATATTTTTGATTAGTCTGTTTCACCCCATAATTTATTAGTATATTAAATGCATGTATTAGGTATTTCTGAATACCTATTTTAGAAAGGAATTTCCAATCCAGTCCATAAAAGGACTACTAAGGTTTAGTTACTTGGGATTTATAAATTTCATGCCACTTGTTGGGGTCATTTTTTAAATAGTTTTTTTGTTGGTTCTCGTTTTGTCAGTGGAAAAGTAAAGACCGTATTTTTGCAATCGCATATTCTTTTCATCTCTGGAACAAGGAGAGCTACGGGTCTACCGGGCAAAACGAATCCATAACACCACTGCTCCTTAGATTTGGCATTCTTTCTCACACAATTTCCCGATTTGTTTAAAATTTATCCTTCCAAGAGTGAAATTGAAATTGTTCATTCATATAAAAAAGTCCCTTGCGTGGCCAAGAAAATTAATTTCAAATGAACTATAACAATCAGAATGCGAGTCAAATACTGCTGCCATATATCTGATCGCTTCCATTAAGTTAATGTGGGGCATAAAACCTTTGTGCCTCGGTTTATGACTGCTCGGTCTCGGCCCGAAGAAACTTATACCGGCAGCAAATGAAGGAAAGTTTTCATTCCCCCAAACAGACCGAATCTTTGTTCCGGAAAATAACTAGGCTCTTTGTCTAATCATATTATGACAAATCTTCATTGTGGAAGTTCGCAGTCAGGTCGGCTAAATTGTACGTGATATATCACACGTTTCCTTGGCACTGCCAGATATTGATAACAACCGGCACGCAACGCGAACTCAATGTAGCGGCCTGACTGTCAGCTTCTCGACAACAAAGTTATCTACCCCTGGAAGAAATAACACACTTTAAAGTTAGCGAATTCAATCGCTAGAAGACATGAACTTTGTACAATTGTTTTCTTTTCAAAGTGAAGCACTTAGACGAATTCGTAGAGATAAAAGTGGATTGAGCAGATAGTTTTTATTTTCGTATCATTGTCAAGGCTTTGCCTTTTTTGAGTAAATAAGCTCCCGTCAAACTTTGTAAACTCTAGCGCAGTAAATTACTTTGTGTGCTTTGTAAAAGCTGTTGGTATCTAGGACCGGAAAGTAAAACTAAATTAAGTTTTGGGAAGAAAATAAAGGCTTTCTTTTAACCCGCCAGTACTGGCGCTTCATTTTGGGACACCAACTGTCGCGTCCGGGTCGATAAGACCCATATATTATTTAGATGATTTAAATCACAAGACATATTTTTTTTAATGAAGTAATGTATTTGTTACAAATTTAACAATAAAACAAGTAATATAATTTGACATTTTAATTTCTTTTACTGGAACAATCAACTTTATCTATAATAATAAAAATGTGCTAGAAAAAAGTTACTATTAACATTTCACTTCAAAAAACTTAGATAATTATTTATTTTTATTAATAATCACCAACTATAATTATGTTTTTATTATAGTATCTGAGTATCTTCGTATAAAAAAAACTTATAAACAATTAGACAATCTTAGTTTTATAACAATCAGCCTCAAAATCTATCACAAAAAAAGTCCTATAAAATTACCAATCTTAGAATTAAAAAAATTTTTTGGTATGTTTTTTAGACTCTAATTAATCTTTTTGTTTGCAATTTTCACACACAAACATTGTATGATCTCGGCAAATAAATGCCTGACAGTAATGGCACTGAGTCTCGGTCTTCCTATCCATTTTAGGGGGACAGAGCGAACATTGACCACGAACATTACTACCCCTGATGGTAGAGATCTTTAGTAAGTAAGTAAGTAAGTAAATGCTTTATTGTTCACTAAAGGAGTACATTACAAATAAAAACAGTACAGTACAAAGGCGGGCTTATCCCTAAGTGGGATCTCTTCCAGCCAACCTGACAGTGAGAGGATCATAGACAATATTGAGGCAAGGGTGAACAACAGTTCTTTTACTAGAATTATCCTTAAGACACAACAATTAGGTATATACGTAAAATACAAATAAATAAATAAAGAAAATATATAAACATGGATATATTCTAAATTAACTTCAAAACCAATTCAAGACTCGAGAAAGAATTTATTCAGCTTATTTTTGAAGGAATTAGAAGAAGGGGACAATTTTATAAGAAGGGGCAGTTTATTCCAAAGGCGAGCAGCCAACACGGAAAAGGACTTACCGTAGGTTTGAGAATGGTAGTCAGGAATCTGTAAAAGGAGGGTATTACAGGAACGAAGGCGTGGATCATGGATGCGAAAAGTGAATTTTTCTGACAGATATTTAGGGAAAAGGGGATTAAAAAGAACACTGTACAAAAAGGAGACAATATGTAAGTTACGACGTGATCTCATAGATAACCAGTTCAAACGTGAGCGGAACTCCGATATGTGGTCAAATTTCTGAAGACCAAAAACAAAACGAATGCACATATTCTGTATCCGCTCAAGCTTATTTAACAGTTCCTCAGTCAGGTCGATATACGCAACATCAGCGTAATCGAGAACAGGGAGGAGCAATGAACGAGCCAAAAGCGCTTTAGTATCAGAAGGTAGGAACTGTTGCAATCGCCTCAGAGAATGCAAGGAGATAAAAGTTTTCCGGCTAAGTTCATTGATTTGAGGGGACCAAGAAAGAGTTTCGTCAATGATTATTCCCAAATTTTTGACTTTGGAAGCAAGAGGTATAGTGTCATTGCCTAAAACAACTTTGGGAAACACCAATGACTTAAATTTAGAGATAAAGTGAGGACTACCTATAACAATGGCCTGAGACTTGGCCGCATTGATCAATAGACCAAAGGATTTGGCCCATTCAGCAATACGAGCCAAATCGGAGTTGATAACACTGATCGCATGGTTGAAATTATTCAGTGTAGCAGCTGTATAAATTTGGAGGTCGTCCGCATAAAGGTGGAATGAGGAAGACAGCGAAGAAGTGATTCCATCAATGAATAAAGAAAAAAGAATTGGCGAAAGTATGCCACCTTGAGGGACACCAGCATCCAAACTACACCAATCAGAACGATTGTCATCAACCTTGACCAACTGACGCCGCCCAGTAAGATAAGAACGAAACCAGGCCAGGGTAGAAGAGGAGAAGTTAAGACTGTACATTATTGCAAGAAGAATCTCGAAATCGACTGAGTTAAATGCACTAGAAAAATCCAGTAAAACGAGCAGCGTAAGATTTTTGTTTTCTATGTTAAGACGAATGTCATCAGTGATTTTAACAAGTGCTGTTGTTGTGCTGTGACCAACCCGAAAGCCAGACTGGAAGGGACTCAAAATATTATACTTAGCCAGATGGTTAGAAAGACATTTTTGAACATGTTGTTCTAAAATTTTGGATAGAAGAGGAAGTATGGAAATTGGACGAAAGTGGGAGTAAGCAGTAGGGTTGGATATTTTAGGAAGAGGAACAACAAGCCCTGACTTCCAGGCACTAGGAAACACCCCTGAGGACAAAGAGCTGTTGATAATATTAGCAATTACAGGAGAAACAAAGTCTGCTATGGGTTTAATCATGTCTAAGGAAATATTGTCATTGCCCACAGCCTTTGAATTAATAGAATTTATGATTTTTTGTACTTCATCAGATGTAATCGATTCAAAGACGAACGGGGAAATGTCAGTAGAAACATTACTGTGAAGTCTAGCTAGAGTTGCATGTTTTGAATTAGGTGAAGTACAAACTGGCGAGGTAGAGAAGTGTAAGTTCAACTCATTTAGATTAAACTGAAAATCTGTACCAAATCTCTGTTTGCCGATCCCCAGCCCTTTAAGAAATTTCCAAAGTTTGTTGGGTGGGCAATTATCAATATTATCGTGAATATGTTTCCGCCTAGCATCACGACACTTGCGGTTGCACAGATTACGAAGAGAAACATAAGTATTATGATTGAAGGTAGAAGGACAATGACGTAGCCTCAGTTTTGCTTTGTCTCTCTTCGCCATAAGTTGTTGGATTTCCGGGCAGAGCCAAGGAGCAGGAAGGTGCTTAACACGAACAGGATGAAGAGGGGCGTGTTTATCATAAATAGATAAAATAAAGGAGTTGAAAGCAGCCACTTTATGATCAACCTCATCCAGGTTCAGAATAGTCTCCCAATCCGCACGAGCAAAATCGGATATTAACAAATCTTTATTAATATGTGCAAAGTTGCGCAACAAGATGACTTTGTGTCTACGTTTAGGGGGTCTAAGTCTAAAGGAAGAAAACAGAAGGTCATGGGCTGAAAACCCTGGAGCCTTAAACTGACCGTGCTTAGCGACTATATCGGGGGAGGAAGTTATAATAAGATCAAGCAGAGATGGACGGAGATTGAGTGGAAAATGAGTGGCGTTAAGGGGAAGGACATGTAGATCTAAGGAGTGTAAAAGAGAGAGGAGAGTTTTTGAACGGGAATCATTTTTAAGAAGACATGTGTTGAAGTCCCCCATGAGGATAATGTGATCGAACAAGGTCCGTGTGTTAGTCAAGACAGAGTCGAGTGAGTCAAAATAGTTAATGTGGAGAGATGGACTGTAAAACACTCCCAGTAAAACTTTAATTTTATGAAGAGAGACCCCCAGGAAAAGGTGTTCCGGGCTTTGGGTAACAGGGGGAGATTGAGAAACCACCTCACAAGAAATATCACCTCGCAAGTAAATTGCAACCCCACCACAACGCTCCATTCTAGTGGAGCCATCACTTCGAACCGTGTCACACACTCTGTCGTTCCTTATCAGCCTAAATCCCGGAAGAGGATAGAGAGTGGAAGGCAAAGACGGTTTCAGAAAACTCTCCGAAATTAGAATTGCATGAATGTTGCTGTTGGAGAAGGTATTGAGAAGATCTGCATAGTGACCAGGCACACTTTGGGCATTTATATGCACGACATTAAAGTTTTTAGCTAAAGAACGAAAAGTTATATTAATGTTGTCCCTGAGATTAGGAAGATCCTCGCCATCATTCTCAAGATTCAATAAATTGCTTGAGGAATTGATAAGAGAAGAATATTCAGAATCGGTAGAGCGGGAAAGAACGTCGGACATGAGAATGAATTGGTTAAATAACAATAAATATATAAATAAAATAATATATGTATGAATATATTTAATATATAACAAATATTCAACAATAAATTAGGTAAAAATTATCTTTAGTTTTCTCGCCTTACCATAAAAATAATACTACGACTTACATATTCTATTACTAAATAAGATAAATTAAAATTACCGTATATTAATAAATTAATAAAATTTAAAATCACAGTACAACCCGAAATCGTACAAAAAAGCAGGACAAAGAAAAAAAAATAAAAAATAAACAATAGTGTAGTGACAAACTCAATGCTGCAATATCCCATAGTGAGAACTTGCTTTATGTGAAAGTAGGACTAAGCGCAAAAAAAAAAAAAAAAAAAAAAAACAGCCGTGTGACATGAAATCCTTCGGCAGCCCACTCGAACGGGAAAATAACAATGAGTTGTCAGTGTCACTGTCGTGCGTGCCATAAAAAAGACTGCAATAAATAAGTTGAAATGACCGGCACTTTTTACAAACTTACAATGTAGGTAAATATTAAAAGTTCAAAACTATATTTGAAATATTACAGCAAAGATTCTGCAAACTGAAGAGGTCTACTTTTTCGTCTGGGATCGTGTAGGACGTGGTTTATTTACAGGGCGCCCAGCCCGCTCCTTAACGGACACGCCAGAAGCCCCCACAGCAGACTTCACCACAGCAGTGGGAGTGGAGCCAGCCGACTCGAGAGTCCCTGCTTCTGATTTATCGGAAGCATACTCACTGCCAAGTGCGGCATGAAGTTCGCCCAATGTTGAAATTCTGCGCTTAGACCCATTCGCACTAACCATCACTATTTTGCCATCAGCAGTCCAACAGCCCCTAACACCGAGGGACTTCCTGGCCTCCACAAACACAGCATGTCTTGCAGCTGTCAAAAACTCCGACAGAGTCAGACCACTGCCCTTTAGGTATCTTTTGGCAGCCCAAATTTTGTTTCGACAAGATAAGTCTGCAAATTTAATAAGGATGGGACGTGGCTTGTCCATCTTTGAGTTCCTGCCAAGGCGAACAGCTTGTAAGATATTACTTGGCTCAATATCTGGCAGTTGCAGCATGTCATGACAAATGATGAGGAATTTTGTGTGCAAGTCTACATCTGTGTCCTCTGCAACACCATGTAGGAGTAAAATGTTGGATCGAGCTCTCATTTCCATTGCATCTAAAGACTGTAGTACCAAACCCATCTGTGCATTGAGGCCGGAAACTGCTTTCAATATGAATGATTTAAAAGTGTAGTACTCACTGGCAAGAGATGATGTATCCTGACCCTGACTTTGATTGCCCAATGATGCTTCAAAAGAAGCCATTTTAGACTTGAACAGGACAGTCATATCAGCAATATCTTTACTTAGTTGTCCAAGAGGGTCCATGGTGCTTCAATGAAAAGTGATTGAAAACTTGTGTAGAGTGAATGATGAAGTGACGCAGATTTAAAATATGTAAACAGTGAAGAAAGGACTGAGAAAATAAGTACAGGCGAGTAGCTTTAAGACATTAACACATTGAAAACTATTTTGGTTATTTAAATAGCTAAAATCAAAATAAAATAGGAAGAGCAACTTAAAACTTGTCTTATTGTTTTTCACTCCTACCGCCCAAAATTAGTCGCGATCTTTCTGTGATATGCATAGGTAAAGTAGTGATAGAAGACCTTTTTTGAATTTGTGGCATCACCAAACTCAAAGCTAAATCTTTGAGAAAGGTGTTTGGGCATTTTTAGCCTCATTGATGGGACCAGGACGCACTCTGATAATGTTGTGGCTTCGCGTCCGTTCTGATCTGGGAGGTTCTTCAATATTCCATTTAACAACTCCATTTTTAGAGAGGTAGTGTCCTTGACGAATGTAGTTTAATGGTACATCATTTAGATCAGTTCTTCTTTGAAATAAATTATCTGATGTAGGTACTGGATTTGAAGATACAAACTCAGTAGATTCCTCTTCCGAACTTTGACAAGAATTAGAATCATGTTCGTCCATTTCTAGGTAATCTTCGATTTCCGAACATTCTTCCCCTTCGATTTCATTTTCATACAATATTTTTTCAATAGTCGCGGCATCTAATCGCATGCGAGACATTCTGTAAACAATAATAATAATGATTTATATTTTTAATAGTAATAAAAAACACTTGCATGAACCGTCGCGTAAGGGTCTAAACGACCCATACTCACTTGAAACGTCCGTCCTGTTCAAACGCCGCAGGCGAAATGGCCGAGGTAGGGGGTACGAGTTCACTATGAAGTCACTTGAAGGTACCTAGCGCGGCAAACTAAAACTAATAATATTATAGAAATTACGGATCAAATTCTGTAGCTCTGGGTCTTTTCGACCCATGCGCGACTACTGGCGGGTTAATATTAGAAGAATAGAAGATAATAAGAATAACAACGCTCATATTATTAAAGAGAAATAATATTTGTTTTTCACTAGATAAAATCTCTTGATTCGATATAACAATTACTTAAATTTTTTTGTTTTTACAATTTTTCAGTTACTATAATCGTTAAAACTTCTTTATGGACGCTGTAAAACACAGGAGTGTATCGAACATTTACAATAAGATATTCAAATGTATCCACTGGCTAAACGGCGCGACTTTAACGTCGCCCCGGCTGAATTTGACGATAAAACTTTTATAGTTATTGCTGTCCGCGTTATGTAATGCATACAAAAGTTCCTCCGATGCAGAATAGCTAAGCAAACAATTGTATAAGCGGGCACCCTGTTTCATGCCAAGAAATAATCTCTTACGTGACATTAACATACATCATAAACAGAACAGCTGCCAAAATTGTCTGGCGGGTCGGGTCTCCACTACTTATCAACTAAAACAATATTACTTAGCTGAGTTATCTCACCGCATGGGTAAACTTGTCGCTAACTTCTAACCAACGCTCGTACATTATTAACCGGGTGGGTATGTTCGTAAGTAAAAAATCAAAGTAAGCAAGACTTCAAACAAATTCAGTGGCAAACTATGAATTTTTAAATTATAATGCTGCATCTGGACTGTTGGCGTAATAGAATACATATTTTTATATAATTTTCCCTCTTCTTTTCATATTATTAAACGCATTGCCAGTTGACGCGAGTCTGAGAACCATGTTTCATCGTAAATTTATCATAATAACATTTGTCCATAACAACATCATATTAATTCCATAATATCAATGATACATAGTATAATACAAAGTTGCTTTCACTGTCCCTTTGTATGTTTAAATCTTTAAAACTACGCACCGGATTTTAATGCGGTTTTTTCAATAGATAGAATGATTCAAGAGGTTTATATGTATAATAATATTCATTAAATAGTGAAGAAATACTGTTTATTTTTTTGAGGTTTCTAATGTGATGTCGTTAATTATCATATTTTTTTCCGCTTACATTGCAAACGCAGGCTGAACCCTACGAGATTTATCAAAAAAACTCCGCGATGGTATATCTCTATCTCTCATGGATATCCCACAATAACATTTTTTTGTCATTTACTTTTTACGACAATCAGCATTGCACCCGTGCGAAGCCGGGGCGGGTCGCTAGTAATTATATAAAATTAAGTGGATACTGATCTGATACCTATCAACACAAATCGAATTAGATGTCAAATTTGGTGTTTTATTTTTAATTAGGAATAGGCATAACGTGGCAACAATTACCGAAAATTCAGCTAACGCAATGTTATGGCTAAAGTTATGTGTTCTAGTGGGATTCTGTGGTATCGACTAGGATTAGTGCCGCGCAAATCTCTATTTTAGCGGCGCGGTCCACGCCACCCGAACTGGGCCAATTAAAGCTTACGCGCACTAATCTCGATATCGATATCGACACGAGAGCTATAGTGTTGAACATAGAAATAGATTATCAAGAAGTTCCATTAAAAGCATTCTAATCATAAATGTTTATGCATATGAAATGGAAAATTTTCTTTTCAGATTTCATTAGAATGTTTATCAGTCATCAATATTTATATTTAAATAGTTTACAACTAAATGGGGCGATTTAGAAACCACAAAACAATTTTTGGAATTTTACTTTATCTGTCCGTCTGTCTATGTATCTGGTTCGTTATAACTTCGAAACTACTCAAGGGATTTGAATTCGGATTACATATAATTAAGAAGAAAGTTATGGAAAAAAAAGTTATGGTCAATTAATCATTTACTTCAACTACAGCTTCAAAACTTTTAAACATAAGTGAATGCGGCTTTCATAAACGTATTTAATTTTGACCCTATAATAGGCAGCGTAGAATGCACACTCTCTTTTAGAGACAAGGATGCGATAGTATGTACATATGTTATTATATCATCAGTTTCATATCGTACTAGCAATATAATGGCTACCTATAGGTATAAAGTTCGTACGGGTATAGGTTTCTATACAGAATTAACTTTAAGTCCTGTTATATGTCTGGTTAATTGTAATTTCCGCTTGTTACCCGAAAAGCTGCCTACACGCGGGCGGACTCGCGGGCAACAGCTAGTTTCAAAAACAATAGCTCAGAAAATTTTACACCCGAACCAAAATATAACTTGCATTTCTTGGTCTCAATCGGTAGTAGGTATATAGGATGTGCTCATTTCTTGATACCCATTAAATAAGATGATATCATTTATTTTATTATTTCATTATATCTATTCATATTGATAAACTTTAAAACTTTCTCTTTATTCTGGACAAGAACAGCTCTTTACGAAAAGATTATCGTTTATTTATCGTATTATTATCTTATCGAATAAAGATCGTTCATTTCATATCAACATTGTGGTTTGCATTGCAAATAGTGGATGAATAAATACAACGCACCACTAATTCCGAGTCCTCTTATCGATTTGCTAGCATCCAAACGGATTTATGCAAAGATGAATAAATAAACATACCAGCTTAAGTAGATTTATTTTACAAAACATCAATATCACAGTGAGAATCTGCCTTGTAATACCTAGCGAAATTGCGTTGAGAGAGCACACGCTAACAAAAGTTTGTTTTTTCACTATACATACATTTTTGTATATTTTTGTCTATATCCCTTGCCAGAGAAAGAGCCAACACCCTTGAAAACTCCCACAAGAGTTGAAGAATAAAGTTTTAAATAAATATATAGGTAATATAACATTATACTTATCATTGAAATCCGGTAGTCATACAAAATAAGTCGTTACCTTCCCTATTTACCAACTAATAGGCAACGTAATTATCCCCCGGATCCCGGGCCAATTCCTCTGTTTAAGAAAGATAAACGAGGAAAAGAAAACTATTCCGTAGAAGTTGTAACTTCACCCAGTTCACAATAGTCTGGTAATTACCTACCACCTTTGTAAAGGTTCTTGTACACGACACTCCAAGCAAGGTTTATTCGATTTAAATATTTTTTAAATCAGAAATTGCACATATTTAGTAATCTAAATTTTTAATTAGATAATAAGTTAAGTATTTTTGAGGTAAAGGCTTGTAGCTTTGTTTCTTTGTAAGGCCTAATCGAAAATGCTGAAATACCATAAAAATTCATACTCACTTAAATATCTAAAAATATATAAATGAACATATTACCTAATGAATGAAATGACATTCCGAACGAGATCCAGTAGTACATTTTATTATACATAAGTGCTGATATTTTGCTATAGAAATACCTATCTAGTGAAACATATCATATCGTTGCTGAAACCTATGAAAAGTTATGCCGAAGCCAGTCATGATCTGGCGAGAATTTTATCTCCTCGGTGGAAAAGCGCCTTTATCTAGGCACTGGAGATTACTTACTTAATAAGTTAATTTGTTACTTGGCCCTGAATTATAAGACTGATTGCTGATTAGATGTCCTTTTTTCTTAGAAGTATCATCACACATTTCATATGTAACAGAACGAAATATTTTTAACATTCATCGTTCGTTCTCAATACGCCTGTTTGTTTTTATATGATTATTAAAATTAAATGTTATTTTGAAGATATCATTTTTTAACACTCGGCTTTATAATATATATGATAATTCAATAAGGTGGCTGGTATCTAAGACGCGGGCAACAACTAGATACTTTATAAATAAATACTTTTCTCCGGCTTCATAGGAGAAGGTTTATAACTTAATTTCGACCAGCAATTACGTTGCAGCAATTTTTTGCGAGTAGCCCGTGCACCGTGGCATTCCAGAACACTTAACAACTGCAAACATTCGTCATTAGGTTAACATTATTCATTCGGATGTTTTGTTTTTCAACGTCTGCATTTTAATGAAATGCCTTACTATTCACTCATTTGATTCGAGTATGTAAATCAATAGTTGTTTCATTTAACGTCACGAAGGAAATTAGATTATGCAGCATCAACTAAAATTAGCTAGTAAATAACTGTTCGTTTCAAAATTCGGTCGTGACCAGAATTGTCCAATTAGCGTTTTATTTCCTCATCAGAATCATAAAAATGTGGGGCATTTCACGCAAGTCATGTAGAACAGAGGCCTTATGATACATAAAAATGCCATTGCAAAAAAATGGCGCCGAGCAGTCACTGAGCCACTCCGAGTCCGTATGTTGCGTACGTGATTACTCTCTAAATATTCCACTTTATTGTGCAATCCTCTCCTTGTCATGTGAAGAAGCGATGCTAGGAGGCGAGCCTGAATAATTTAGTCGGCCGGCGGCGAATGTACCATTTATCCAAATTGTCGTCTGCGCCATGGCAGCAAGGGCGGGAGTTAAAAATGAACAAGCTGTCACTTTCGAGTGGCATTCGCACCGATTCCCCGGTAAAAATAACGAGACATGCAAAAGGGTACTGTTTGTGTTGGTTTCCCTTTGTTTCGTTAAATTGTTTCATCTACATAATTTATTTACTTTGAGTGATATGTTTGTCTGGTAGGTATTTAAAGTTTATATCTGATTTATGTCATGTACTTACATAGTCTTGCATTCAAAAAATCACTGATTCTAGCATGACGAAATGAAATTTTCCATTAAAATCGATACAGTCATCTATCAGGATCAGTCAGGATAAGGTACAATTTTGCTCTTAAATTAATGCATAAATTTATTATTTATAGTACCAATTTAAAGCAGTCAGTATATTTAGAAAAAACACTTTTCTTGAGAAGTTTTAAGCGTAAGAATGCAGTCCCGGGCAAAAACTTATGTGAGATAGAGGATGCGGATTTTTATTTCTTACTGAAATTACTTAAATTTTTGTGCAATAAAGAGACAAACAAACAAAGAAAAAAAATGTTTTATACTAAGTAGACTCTCTATTAAACGCGATTATAATCACTCAACGAATTTCAACTTGCAAGCTGTTAACAGAAAATTAAATGTTTTCTTGAAACCTTGGATACATGAGCTTTATTAACCTCAGTGGAAACCAAATGACTCATAATTATAGCAATATTTGAATTGGCTTTTTCCATAAACATAGCAGTCGCATGTTTGCGGACTATTTCAATGCGGCAAAATGATTATTTTAATATCTATTCCACAAGTAGGAACCCTCCCTAACATATATCTAATAACAAGTAACAATCATAAGGGTCTAAGTAATAACCTTCATATTATATTAAAAAAAAATATTTATTTATGATAAATTTTCATAAGTACTTAAATAAAAAATTTCATACCACTGTATGAAATTATGTACCTACGTACATATGTATCGTATCCGTTTCGTTCTACTTTTTATTGGAGATAGTCTCTTATTGTTTATTTTACATACATACATACATAAAATCACGCCTCTTTCCCGGAGGGGTAGGCAGAGACTACCTCTTTCTACTTGCCATGATCTCTGCATACTTCCTTCGCTTCATCCACATTCATAACTCTTCATGCAAGCTCGGCGGTTTTGGGTACTCTTGACCTGACCCTTTACCAGGACGTCCTTAATTTGATCAAGATACGTTCGTCTAGGTTTATTTTCTTTTAATTAAAATCGTTAGAACTACTTTTTATAATAGGTCCACATACATACATACATACATAAAATCACGCCTCTTTCCCGGAGGGGTAGGCAGAGACTACCTCTTTCCACTTGCCACGATCCCTGCATACTTCCTTTGCTTCATCCACATTCCTTCACCAGGACGTCCTTAATTTGATCAAGATATGTTCGTCTAGGTCTTCCCACCCCGACCTTTCCCTCCACACTCTCCTTGTATATCTGCTTAGTCAACCTGTTTTCATTCATCCTCTCCACATGACCGAACCATCTCAACATACCCTTTTCTATTCCTGTAACTACATCTTCTTTCACATCACAACATTCCCTTATCACGCTGTTCCTTATCCGGTCACTCAATTTCACACCCAACATACTCCTTAACGCTCTCATTTCCACTGCATTTATTCTGCTTTCGTGCTTCTTTTGCCATACCCAACTTTCACTCCCACACATTAATGTCGAGACCAACACGCCCCTGTGCACAGCCAGTCGAGCCTTTTTGGATAGTTTCTGACTGCTCATAAAGGCATGCAAAGCTCCATTCACCATGTTCCCCGCGTTCACTCTCCTTTCAATATCACTATCACACTTGCCATCTGATGTAAACTTTGATAGATATACAAACTCTTTCACTTGCTCAACTTTTTCTCCTCCAATCAAAATATTACATGCTGTCATTTCTTTCTCCATTTCAAAAACCAGTGTTTTAGTTTTACTTACGTTCACTTTCATTCCTTTCTCTTTTTAAGCTTCATGCATACAGTTTACCATCTCCTGTAACTCCTCCGCTGATGACGCCAGTATAACCTGATCGTCGGCATAGAGCAGACATTTGACGAGTAATTCATTCATCCTTAATCCACTTTCAGACTCTTTCAAATCTGTCAAAACAACTATTCATAAATAGGTTGAACAGCCACGGTGACGCAACACATCCCTGCCTAACGCCTTTCTCAATCTTAAACCACTCAGTGTGCGCTCCGTTTATCCTGACACAAGCACTCGAATCCCCATATAAGGATTTCAGTGCTCGTATCAAGAGACTGCTCACCCCATGCATAGAAAGTGCTGACCACAATTCATTCCTCTCAACTCTGTCATAGGCCTTTTCCAAATCCACGAATGTGCAATAGACTTTTTGACTCTTGGCCAAAAACTTTTCGGCTATGCACCGCAAAGAAAAGACCTGATCAGTACATCCCATTCCCTTTCGAAATCCCGCTTGAGCATCCCATATTTTGTCATCAGTTTCATTCCTGACTCTATTAATCAATACCTTAGCATACAATTTGCCGACGACGCTAAGCAGGCTTATACCACGATAATTTTTGCAGTCCAGTTGTGACCCTTTTCCTTTGTAAAGTGGCACGATAACAGCCTTACACCAATCTTTTGGTACTCGGCCGCTTCTCCAACACAAATTGAAAAGGCAGTACAACTGTCTAGCTACGACGCGTAATAGATCCACTTTATGTTTATATGTTTAGAATAAACATTCGACAACGACATAAGACGACGGGTACCGTTTTTAGGTATCTTAAATACTAAAAGAAAGAAGGTTCATTTGAAAAGGAAATTGAACCTCCCGGACGCAACTAAAATAAAAAGGTCGAAACTGTACAAATGGATAACACTATTGCATCGATATAAAATTGTAGGAGCAGGTAAATCAAATAATAGAGGAAAATTGCATTATAGTCCCGAATGTCCGAGGATTTCTCGCGAAAAGGATTTTTATTTCTTACTAGTGACCCGCACCGAGTCTACACACAAGAGTTTTCTCTTGTTCTCGCCTTGTTCTTGGCGAAATGAACAAAATGAACCCAAACTAATCTTATCGTTTTATTGAGGGTTTTATTTGTCGTGTTAACAAAAATAGTTTAGATTTAATTTAATTATCTAAACAAATTAATTTCCACTAAGGCTGATTAATCCTCTCCCCAATATGAGCATATGTAAGTGGATCAAGGCAAGATCTATAAATTATGCAAACACCATGCCATCCGTTACCTCAGTCTCACGTTCTTAAGTTAACATGGTGTCATTATGTGCATTAAATTTGTATAATATACTGAGGACGCAATAATTATTAGAATAACTAAGCGAAAACTAAATATACCTACATATACACACATAATACATGCAATTATAATCATTAAAATATTTTACCATTTACCTGCAGAAATTAAAAGTATATATAATTTACTACTTACTTTTATTCAAAAATAAATTAAAAGCTTGGTTATTAAATAATGTTTTGTATAATTTGAATTATACAAAACATTATTTAATAACCAAGTATTTGTATAGTTATTAATAATTATAAGTTATAATTTGAATATTTTGACCACTGCACAAATTAAGCATAAAAACTTAGATATAAAAAATATTCTATGTAATGTTATGTTTAGAAAAAGTTTTATGTCTGTATTATTTTATATACTATTGTATTTTCAATACTAAAAAATATTGCATGCCTGAAGGGGCAAACTGTTGATACTGTTAAATGTTATTCCATCTACAATGTAGATTCTACATGTCTACACAGTTACGCAATAAATAGATATTTTGAGTTTGAGTTTAATTGATGTCTATATAATTTATTTTGATAAAATGTATCATATTCATTCGGACTTTTCTCGAGCATTGGCAAAATATCAGAGGTAAAGCCCGGCAGTTTGTTTTTATTAATGTAAATATTTATTGCAAACTAGCGACCCACCCCTGATTCGCACGGGTAGTATTTACACTAAATTTCCTATTGAATCACTCCATCTATTAAAAAAAATGTATCAAAATCCGTTGTGTAATTTTAAAGATCTAAGCAAATAGCAAATTCGCTTCCCGCGTGTGGTCCCTATGTATATAGGGACCACACGCGGGAAGCGAATTTGCTTTACGAGTATTCTATGTAGGTAGTGATAGTGATTTTATACCAAGTGAACCAAATAAGTATAGAAATTAAATAAGTATAACATGTGTCTGGTACAACCCGCTGCATAAAAAGGGGCCCTCCTAATTATCGTTCCAAATAATTACAAAAATTGGAATTTTTATCCCACTATTAACTATGTAGACCTAGAAACACGCGGGCGACGCGAATTCAAACGACAAGTCGACAACGCGGCGGTACTAGCAGCGGGCTGTTTCCCTGGATGCACATACTGAGCACACTCGTGTCCAAACACATTCCGACACAAGTTAAGCGTGTTCATTCATGATTTACTATTTATACTATTCCATAATTAGACAATATAGGTGAAACCATATAGGTGGTGGGCCTTTCGGTCTTTACAAGATTGTTGGCTTTGTCTACCCCGCAAGGGATATTGACGTAATTATAATGTATGTACTAAACTGTCCTTAAATATACAACGCGATTGGTAAATATTATAGGGGCCAGTCACCCTGTATATAAAAAGAAAAAACAAACGATGCAAATATCTGCCGATATGGATGAAAACAATTATCCCTAATATAGTAGAATTAAAACAGCTATTTTTTTTATTAAATTGTAATTTATTTTTAAATTATGTTAATACATAAAGGCATCATTTGCCAATCAAACTAAAATCTAATATTAATGCGTTCCATTTCTCTGATTGGCATTCCCTAGCAATACTACGAGTTTGAAAACATTGTGAATAGCAAAATAAAACTGACCATATTTGTATTATAATATTGTGTAAAGCTTTAGTTATACGCAACGTAAATAAAAATGTTTTGAAATTACAAATAAAATTGTTGTTACATATTTATTTCGAATTGTATTTGAATCTGTGCTCTCATATCAAATCCTTTTTATATTTCGTAACAGAATGGCTTCACTAAACTTTAAATTTTATTATTTAATATGGACATTATGTTTAAACTGATAACCAGGTTATAAACACATGTGGGTTTAATTCGTGTTAAAAAATGTGAAGACGCAATTAGATAGTTATAAAAGGACAAAAATATGAGAACACGAAGTCATGAATTGTTTAACGCCTTCACTGTAAAAGCCACAATTTATAGCTTATAATTGTCGCAAGAAGTGTCCCAATAAATGTGAGGTTCTGCTTGCGCCCCGTAGAAATTTGCTGCAGTAGATTCTGAGATATTGAAGTGACTTTGTTCTATAGACCCTGCTTCCCTGGAAAAGGATTGGGCAAATTGGTTGTTCCAGTAAAATGAAGTGAAGGAACCTTGAATGTTATCTTAATAGTAAGCGATTGTGTCAATCGTAAGATCGCATTGCCAAAACGTATCAGATTTAACTCTACTAGGTCTGCCATGAGATTTAGCTCGTTTCAAAGTGAATAATTGCTTTTTTGTATGAAATTTCTGATATATATCAAGATTGTATGATGGTAGACCCCATCTACATGTACTCGTCTATATATTTAGCCAGAGCCGTTCATTCAATACAAATGATTACAATCACTTGCTATTTGCAATAAGGGCAAACGCATCTCATAAGCATAATGTAGAAAGAACAAAAGAATTTGGTGGCAGTTCTCGATACAACCAACACGATTGCCTTATCGCTTTCTACCGAGACAAATCCGCGATATTTAGCAAGGGCGACGGTCGGGTCCCCTGCGCCGCGGGGCCGACTTCAGAATGTTGTCCACACGCAGTATCATCTCTGCAGCTTCGGCAGCCGACAGCAGCACCTGACGCTTCACCACGTACGACTCGGTCACACCGAGCTTTTTCATGTCACCGATGCAACCGTGTTCCATGTCTGTAATATAATAAACATTTAATTTTAATATAACTTGAACCTTTAGATTTCTTTAGCTATTACCATAAAAAAGAAAAGAAAAACAGTCTTTACGGGATGCATGAGTCTTTCCCCATTTTGACCTGAGTTCGATATTCATAGTTTTAATTCGCTTATATTTCCTAGCATAGTCAAATGCACATCGTTTTTCTAACCAACTTTGTTAGTCATACGAAGGGTTATGTATGAAGGTTTCAACTTCGGCGACAAGTTCGGCTATACAAAATCCAACTTACCAAGGCCCATAGTGTGTTCCCCCTGGGCGTGGCTGGCCCTCAGCCGGGCGATGAGATCGGCGCTGTCGTAGCCGGCGTTGTCGGCGACGGCGGAGGGCAGCCGGCGCAGCGCGGTGGCGAAGGCTTCGGCCGCCGCCGCCTCCTTGCCGGCCGTGCGCGCCGCCACGCGGGACACCGCCTCCGCCATCAGCATCTCACTTGAACCTACGACCAACAGAGACACATATAAATCATGTGATTAACTAACCTAATATATATGAACCCTGCTGTTAACTTTTCATACTTGAAAAACTTAAAAAAAAAAAATTCTGACAGTCAGTCTCTAACATAAATGCATGTTGTAACGTTTACGACGACTTATTTGATAAAATGCAGCAACAGCTTGTCCTTAACATTCACTTGATGCATTACACCACTGATCATTTGACATCTCAGTTCCTGGTAGGAATCTAACAAAAAACAAAAATCTTACCCCCTCCATAAATGACTTTCGGCTCCTTGACGGTAGCGGCGAGCACACACAACGCGTCATGCAGCGACCGCTCGGCCTCGTCGATGACTTGCTGCGTGGCGCCGCGGATTACTACGGTGCAAGCAGCTCCTAACGCCACGCCGGAGAACCGGATAAGACACTCGTCTCCGATCAGAACCTGATGAGAATGGCTCTGTCATTTATCAATCACCAGAATGTCTTCTTTTCAGCATTGTGCTCTGCTGGCATCTTGTGTGGGATTTCAGTTCCCACCAAATGTAACTCTGTGATTTGTTTGGTATATATTTTATATATTTTTAGTAACATTATTTGCAATTAGTCTGATTTCCTAAGAAAGGGGTTTTAAGTCCTCTGATGTCGAGTATATGGTAAATCATTGTGTTTGTATGATTAAACCACAATACTGGAATATTCAAGGTCAGATCGTCAAGACCCTAAGGCAAAAGATGTCTGTGGAGATCACAGCAAGTGAAATATCTCTACCTAACACTAGGAAAGAAAGAAGCATCTATGTATATTATTCCCTGACAGACAACTCTCCAATTGTAAAATTACCTGCTCAATGAGTTTACAATGACCCAGCTTCACTTTGTCTGGGGAATCGAAGGTGGACACAATTTCTCCACCAGTGACCAGGGCCAGACGCTCAATACCTTCGAAGTCCGCATGCTCAATCGCCATCACACCCGCATCGGCAAACAGTTGCTCAGGGTAGTTGTAGATAAGTTGCCTGTAAGTAAAACATTTTTAATTATATTAAAGACATAAATTCACCAGTTTTCAATATAGAGCGAACAAGACATACAATATATAGTTAAAGGTATTTATTTCTCAAAAGGAATCTTAACAATTAATTCAATTACATGAGACAATATTGCTTTTTTACAAATTCGGTTAATTACACAAATGAACTATTAAAGTATAAAGTTAAATATCAAAACATAAAGTTCAGAAAATATCTTAAGCAAACTTTTTTTTTATTAAAACATTTTAAATTACTATCAGAATCTCAATTCCAGCTTTTTAATTCATTGGTCTATTGTATAGGATAAAGACTTACTTCTTTCTAACAATGTGATCTATTAGCTATTGTAAATTAATAGAATTTTATTTATGGGCACAGAATATAATTAAACAAACCTGTTGATAAACACATTGCATTTGTGTGCCAGAATTTTATTCACTTTGTCCTTCATCTTTTCCTTTTCTGCGACTTCTAACTCAGCAATCTTAGCCATAGAATCCACCTTGATCGTCGAACCAAACACTTTGATCTTATCTGTGTCCATAGGTGTATTCGCTATGAGAATGTTTGCATTCTCAACACGCTTCGGTTGATGCACACCCACCTAAAATTATTTTATTCTATTGTTAACAAAAGTATTCTTCACACCCAGCAATTAAGTAGGTAAATTGTTTAAAATTTAATTTTACAGACCTTTTTATTTAATAAGAACCCTTCATCGAGGAACGACTCTTCCAAAACTCCACCAGAAATCTTAATGATTTGAATGGCTTTCAGGTTACCAGAACCTTTCAAGCGAAGAACTGCATCAACAGCCAACTTTGTAAAATGTCTGTAATGTGAAAACAGTGGATTAAGACGTTTTGACACCATTTTGATTATAAAAACAGATGTGATATTAAAATAAAGATAGTAATACCACCTCTCTATCTTATGACATGACAAGGAGAATCATGACATGACCAAATTTGATACTGCCAAATTGAGAAAAAACCGGCCGAGTGCGAGTCGGACTCGCGCACGTAAGTAATATTTAGTATTCATAGTTATAGCAGCAACGGAATTATATAATTTGTGAAAATTTCAGCTGTCGACCTATCACTGTTTACCAATCACAGACACATGGACAGACAGATAGCAGAGGATTAACAATAAAATCCTGTTTTCGCCATTTAGGTACGGAACCCTTTAAAAGGCAGTAACTTACTCTTTGTGGTTAGAAAGAATCTTTGAACTCAATGTAGTGCGAGCAATGTTCTCTAGATCTGCTCGGAGTGCGGCCTCATTTAAGTTCTTCTCATGGTCAAAACTAGCATCAGATAAAGCCTGTTTAGCTGCATCCACAGCGATTCTCCACCCAGCTATGATCGTCTGGGGATGAAGTTTCTGCTCTATGAGCTTCTCTGCTTCTCGGAGCAACTCAGCAGCTGAAAATTTGAAATTTAAGATAACTTTTGTAACTTTGTAAAGACAAATTTCAAGAAATTTTCATGATAAGAAGCCCTGAGGTAGAGCTTCCTATAATTGACCACCAGTATATTGATTAAACACAGGCCTTACATTGACATTCTTACCTAAAACTGTTACTGAAGTAGTGCCATCGCCAACCTCATCATCCTGAACTCTTGACATGTCCACTAGGATCTTGGCTGCTGGATTGTCAACACCTACCGATTTTAATATTGTAGCACCATCATTTGTCACTTCAACCTAAAACACAAATTCAAGATTTTATTTTATGTATGGAGTCCACACATTTGTTTTACAATAATACATATTCTAGTTATAACTCAAAAAACAGTATTATAATGATACAGATAACAAAAGCTTGCTGTCATTGCTTATCAGCTTTGAGCTTAAAAATATTAATTATTATTAGAGCACAATGAGGGTTATAAACTGTATGTCTACAGCTCATTATGACCTATAGAATATATAGAATAGGTATATAAGGTTGAAATCAAATCACACTAAAAACATCGACTTTTGAATATTCACATTCTTAAGTCTAATAAATATAAACCGTTTATATTAATAATTACCTGGCCAGCATTTCTTCCACAAGAAACCAAAATTTTATCCATTCCTTTAGGACCTAAGGTACTCTTCACCAAATCGCCAATAGCTATGGCTCCAATGAAACTTGACATTCGAGCCACCTCAGCCTTTTCTTCTTCCGCTTCATGCTTTAGAATTCTTATAGGATTTAGGGAGACCTGTAAATTTATATTAATGTAAGAATTCTGTCACACGTGCAAAAAAGCAAAACAGCGGTTACAATATTCATTGTTTCTGAACCAACATAGATATCAAATCATAAAAACTACAGCCGATGAGATGGAAGATTAAATAAATAATGTGAAAAATCTTACCATTTTGATATTTATTCGATCTTTTATGAGTTTTACTAAATAAACCGGCCTAGAATCGATGAAAAATCAACGCAACGAGCACGAGATTAGAGAGAGATGAGTATTTGACAGTGTTACCAGCTCCCTACAACGAGAAGTCGCGAAATCGTTCCTAAAACAGCGCTAAATCATTGAATATATAAGGCTTATTTTGCACCATAGATCTAATGGTCTGTTTATACGTATTACGTGATGAAGAAAATAAGTTCCGTAACTTAAACTAAATTATTACGAGTAAATCATCACTTAATACACACACATACATATACTTACGTCTTTATCCCTTACGAGGTAATCAGAGCCAATAGTCCCGCAAAGACTGAAAAGCCACGTTTAGCTGTATGGCCTAATGATGGTATTGAGATTCAAGTAAGTATTGACAAGTTGCAAACCCACCGCCGAAATTGAATCCCAAAATTAGCTTTTCTCTAAGTCGCCTTTTTCGACATCGATATTCACGCATTATTTATATAATTATATATTTATTTTCATATATGTAACCACGTCTACACCTTTTTCGGGGTGGACACAGCCAAAAGTCTTGAAAAGACTGATATGTTTTCATAGAATATCCGTGGATAGGCCACGTTCAGCTGTTTGGCTATTTATTTATAGTATTTATGTAAATACTTTATGGTACCTGTTTCACCTTCCTACCTATCTTAATCTTTTAACCTTCGAAGGTTTCAACTGCCTTTTATAAGTATTCCGTTCAAAACCTTGGGAAACGATTCGCGTGATTGTGGGTTCATGTTATCTAGTTGATTACGCTGGTTTCTAACAAGACATAAAGGTGAATGAGATCGATCCCTTTATTAACGAACGTTAAAACGCTATATGTTTTTTCTTATTTCTATTTCTAGCACTATAGTTAAACTCAAGGCTAAATAGGAAGAGAAGCAAATGTCATTGTGAATAAAAGCCTTAAGTTTTTGGCCGCTGAAAGTTTATTATCTTTGCCGGTAAAAACAAAAACGCAAAGTCGAAGTGACGTCATTGATGTGTCATACTGAAATACATTAAGAAAAAAAAGAAGTGTACGCCATTGTTGTTCTTGTTAATTATTATTTTCATTTGATTTTATAAGATTTTAAAATTGCACATAAATATTCTATTATTCCAAACATGGAAGATCAAGGCGGAAGTTCTGCACCAAGAGTGAGCGATAAGCGACTTGCACAAACTCAAGCTCAGGTGGATGAAGTTGTAGGCATTATGCGTGTCAATGTCGAGAAAGTTTTGGAAAGAGACCAAAAGTTGTCCGATCTAGACAATCGGGCAGATGCCTTGCAGCATGGAGCAGCACAATTCGAGCAACAGGCTGGAAAACTTAAGAAGAAAATGTGGTGGCAAAATTTCAAGATGATGCTGATAATTGGTGCTATAGGAGGAGTTGTTCTTATCATTATTATTGTGTGGGCTACTTCCGGCTCAGGTACTAACAGCAATGCGAACGCTGCCCCTATAGCATCCACCGAGGCTCCAACCAATTCAGGTCGATAACTGCAGGATAAAGTATGAGAAATTTGCGAAGTGCACATGATTATCTAGATCGTTCCAAAATACGACGACTTTGCTATTGTATTTTATAGTAGCTACAATAAAACTGACCAAAATACGACTGAAATTAAAATACTAAACTATTTTTTACTCAAGATTTTACAAGAATACACATTGTAAACTTTACAAAACTACATTTGATATTTGTCTACAAATTCCTTTTTTTACAAGTAGCACAACAAATATATAGTTGTACTGTTAAGATAGAAACAATATTTTTTGGGAATAGGATAATATTATATTGTTTCATAATGAAACTACAAAACATCTCATTTTTGTAGTTTCATTTTGAATAAATTCTTCCAATTGCTAACTTTGTACAGAATTACCTTGTGATAAAATAGTATTTAAAATTTATTACTAAATTCTAATGAGAGCTTATTCATGGATGTGCCTATAAAGCGTTTAATGTTGATCTTCATGGAAGGATAAAATATTTATACCTACTAAAAATTAATTGAAAACATTTGTTCCTTTACTTTTATTCTGAAATTGAATACTGAATGAATCAGTTTATTCTTAGAATTATAAAAAATCCACAAACCCCAAATCATACTACTATTTTCAGTTATATATATTTATGGTTATTTCCCTTTTGTTTAATAAGTAATTCATTTCGTATGTTTATTGTAATAATAGTTTCTTGTGCACAATTAATGAAAGGGTGTTGAGTTTAGCCACCATTTTACTTGATTTGTTATAATTTGTGGGGATTGCACAAATAGTGGCCAATGTGGATGTAAGTTATGACATTGAACAGGAGATTCATTACCTATTACTGTACATTATGTTAGAATCAAGATTTTTAAGAACTGTCTGAATAGACACTTGTGTCATTTTGTTTATGTTCAAGTAAAAGTATAGTCTCCAATATGTCAATTTTAATGCTACATTTTTCCTGTATTGGTAATATAACAGTTTAAGGTGCATTATCATACTGTTAATTTGTAGTTGGCAACCAAAATGATGTAATTGTGTGGAAGTTAGCTTTTTTTAATATATAATTGTGAAAGAAGGTGTTATTTCTAAGGCCATGTCACATGTAATTAGTATCTATATTATTTTCCTATCATCACAATCAAGAGGGACCAATATTTCTTCAATGTCATAATTTCTATACCACAATGCCATTAAAATAAATAACTAAAAATAGGAAATTATTTTTTGTTAACCAACATTATAAAATAATGTAATTATACTTAAAAACACATGTATGCTATGCTAATCTTAGTTGTTTTATATTGTATAAGAAAAATAAATGGATGTATTCTTCAGACATGTTATTCTATTGTTTTGCCCATACTTATGTGTAATGTTAAAAACCAACCTTATCAGGTTGGTTCTTTAAGTACTAGCTGTTATTTATCAAGTCACATACCAAGATAAAAATCATCATTGTAATTGTTGATGTACTCTTACCAAATAATGAAAAAACATTTTTTGTTTTCAAATAATTCATACATACATATGGTCACGTCCATATCCCATGCGGGGTAGACAGAGCCAACAGTCTTGAAGACTAAATGGCCACGTTCAGCTATTTGGCTTAATGATAGAATTGAGATTCAAATAGTGACGGGTTGCTAGCCTATCGCCTAAAAGAAGAATCCCAAGTTTATAAGCCTATCCCTTAGTCGCCTTTTACGACATCCATGGGAAAGAGATGGAGTGGTCCTATTCTTTTTTGAATTGGTGCCGGGAACCACACGGCACAAATTTCAAATAATTCCAAAATTGTATTATAGGGTACCAAGGTGACTATGCCCATATATATAATATAAATTCAGTTATGACAAACAAGTTGATCTCCACCATGAGAGAAAAATACTAACTCATATATCTACATATCCTTGCTGTATAGCACTAATACTTCAATAGCAAAAAAAAATATTGCCCTAAATATTTAGTTTCAATGATAACATAATATGTATGAATAAGGCTTGTTATATTAACCAACCTACGTATTTTGCGTAGGTACTAAGGCACCACTTTATACGGTTCAGCCTATTTGCAAATCAGATTTTATGACATCCCACATAGTCATTCATTTTTATCCATGTTCCCATAAAAGGCGTGAATTCATATCAACGTAAATGTAATTCACCTGTGTTAATGCGTGAGGAGTAAATTCCATTTTTATATTTTGTGTGTCTTGTCGTGTCTTCAGTTTGTAAGACCATTTTTTGCAAATTCAGACCAGGATTTCTTTGGTCTCCCCCCTGTACGGCATAACCAGATATTTGTTCCCCAGATAGTTTGCAGGCTTCCGCAAGACATGGCCTTGCGTCCCTAGTGCCTACTTCTATCAAATCCATAAATGGGTTTACTTTCCGTTTATAATGACATTGCTTGGAGAGTAGGTACCTAAAAAGACATTATATTTGCTTTTACAAGTTGATTGCAATTCTTGTAGGACCTCGCTACGCTCATTCCCAAAAGTGAAGCCCTCTGCCTCTGGATAGTATCTTCTCACCTTGATTTTAGAGTCAATCCATATTCAAGAGGGCAACACAGAATTTCTTATAAGATATCTAAAGACCCCACCCGCCGCCACTTAAGCTAGCTATCCTAGCTGATAACTTTTCTATCTTAGAATTCCTTTGTGTAATAAATAACTTACCTAAATTTTATTAAATGTACCTACATCAAATTTTCTCATTTCATAAACTCGTGAAAGGTCTTGTTCTATATCGATGCTGTGCGTCAATTTCTAAAAATATTCGAGAACCAAGGCAATTCCTTCCATTACCTAGTCCGTTATCTGAATGAACATCTGTTAAATATCTCTAAAGTCCGCACCAGAGTATAAGCAATTTAGTTACTTTGTTTATTTTGGATATCTACTGTAAAGAAACCACAAACTTCACAAAACTTAAAGTCAATAAAAAGGAGATTATTTTAATAATTGTTTTTAGACTAGAGAAGTTTTAATAAAGAAATTTGTCGTAGTGGTATAAAAGTCTATAGCAAAATACAATATGTATGTAGGTGTGAGACTAAGTTTAAACCTTCTTGGGCAAAATTTGAGAAAGATGAACATTTCGCCATTCAAGGGAGTCTTAAACCCTACGACCTATATAGGCACGCATTGTCTTCCATATGTAATCTTGTAAACATCATTAATACTAATGGTAAATAAAAGTACCTACTTATATTTTATTGATCAGGTCATGAGAATTTCGCAAGATACCATGATCTTCGATATGTGAAATCTTTGACCCGCGTATCGAATATCGCAGAAACTTTATAGCTTAGAATGGAACATGCGGAAGGTGGCCAAGCATCCCACGCTGCAACTGTTTCGCTCTGCTTGTTAGTAGCCGGCAGTGCCGGCACGAATCAACAAAATGTGACCATGAATCTATCTGTCGTCACACATCATTGAGCAAATTGACGCTGTATTTGCAAAAGGTATATAGGTAGATACAGTATAGGTATAAGGGCTTCGTCGACAATCATTATGTAGGCTTTTGTATGAGTCAAATATTAAACGAAAAGATTTTTTACTCTCAATATTGTTGTTATGACAGAAACTACATACACTGAAAGATACTGCTCCACATCCTGGCTATTGTTACTTCGTAGCCGAGGATTCGAAGTTTAATAATACCTACTCGTATAGGTAAATTATATACTTTACCAATATTATTAGAAATTGTATCAGTATTTTAAGTAAGTTATTCCATGGTCATTACGTCATTCTCAGCGTTTACATTGATCGTTCACCTGTTAACACCTGTTAGCTAAATTATTAAAAATTCAACTTATTTTTTAGGTAGGTACTTATTAAAATTGTTATCTAAAATAAATTCAGCAACTGTCAATTCAGGTTTTTTGTGAGAAGCTTTATAAAAAGTAGAGTAGGTGTTGCTTATCTCATTTCCATTGTACGGCATCCCGCTTCCCATCACGGCGGGATGTGAACGACCTCCAAGTTTATCGCTTTCATCAACATTCCACCCAGTGTTCGCGCGGTGCAGCTAAAATGGGAGTCGTGGGCTTGCTGTCTTACTGGTGAGGTGACATAATATACTTTATCTTATCAAAACAGCATACCTACTTACTTAAAATTGTTATAAAAGGTTGCAGGGTAGGCTTGGGAAAGTATGTTCACTTTAAAATTTTATAAAAAGTCCGTTTCTTCAGATATGGTGTGGTGTGAGGTATGGATGAGGACTTTTCACACGGTCAGAGCCGCTGGCAAAAGTTAGTTTAATTCATAAAAAAACTGGAATGCGTGTCGGGCCACACATATTGTAAGACGGGGTTCCGTAGTTAGGATTTCCAAGTTTGAGTTCACTCACAAATATAATAAAACCGGCCAAATGCGAGTCGGACTCGTGCATCATCATTAATTACAAACGTAATTTTTTTTATGTAGTATTGTTATAGCGACAACGGAATTACATAATTTAAAATAAATCAGCTTTCTAGCTATCACTGTTTATGTGATGCAGTCTAGTGATAGACAGATAGCGTAAAGGCTTAGTAATAGGGTAGGGGCCCGTTTTTACCTATTATACTTTGTAAAATATTAAAAGTACTTGTTTTACGTAACTTCGAACTGTCAACTAATTGTCTATCTTTGTATGAACATTTTATTTTTTTATAAGTTGGGACACTTAGATACCTCTAACAAAAAAATTAACTTTAAAAACTTGTATCAGAAACGGATGCCTGAATCGATTTTAAAAGACTTAATCAACGATCCCCCTACACAAAGGGTAAGTGAGAAAAAATTAAGCCTACTTTGGGAATAAGCCAAAAAAAAATTATATATTCATTTTTATGTCGTTATTAATATAGGTACATACCAAATAACAGTTTCCTACTACTTCGAATGGGCTCGCGATTTCATTTCAAAAAATAAAAATGACGAGTGGAGCCCGCTTTGAAACTGCATTGCTTTTGGTATGCTCGGGTCTTTATTGTACCACTGAAACATAGGTACTGCGGCCGCGTCAAGAGGACGAACTTCCTATTATTGTAATGTCTAAATATAAGCATTACACCTCTGTGGGTTCCATTCAATGAAAGATACTAAGAAGAAGTGTATAAATTAAAACCATAGAAAGCTGAAAGATTTTATATTATTTAAATTCCAGTAAATACAAAGTTGTAAAATAAGCTCATCAACATCATGAGACTCAAAAACACGGTAGTTACTACGAAACCATGGCTTAGGTTCTATAAATAACGGGCTAGTTTTCGCCTTCCTGCCTCATCGTTTGTTATGTTGAAATAACGTTAACGTTAGACATTTCCTAACGCAGGGTAATGCTTCCGGGTAGCAACGCTAGCTTTATTTTCATTTCCTTTAGAGATGGTGTTCTAAATTTAACATTGTTGTTGAAAGAATAGACTTCAATTTTGAATAGATAGATACATCGGCGTTACAAGTAAATTGTAAGAACCGCAAGTCGAGAAAATATATTATCAGTTTCCAGGTTACATGAACACGATACATTCCTTCTTACATTTAATTTTTTTATTAGAACCAAGAGTTTTGTAACTGAATACCTACTGACTGCGACTATCTATACGTCATCAAAATTTAAAGGCACTTCTAGATACATAATGTTTTAGCTCAGCCCTCGTTGTATGGCACGCGCGACGCCGTTTTTATCGCGCGAAAACTATTGCTGTTCCGTTTCACGTCGTGCGAAACAACGTTAGCTTTTCCCAGCAGCGTGAGAGTTTTCTAGATACATTAACTGATTTGTTGCGAACACAGTTTGTGAATGAATGAGTTTATAATCTACATACATACATACATACAATCACGTCTATATCCCTTGCGGGGTAGACAGAGCCTACAGTCTTGTAAAGACTGATAGGCCACGTTCAGCTATTTGGCTTTAAGATAGGATTGAGATTCAAATAGTGACAGGTTGCTAGCCCATCGCCTAAAAGGAGAATCCCAAGTTTATAAGCCTACCCCTTAGTCGGCTTTTACGACATCCATGGGAAAGAGATGGAGTGGTCCTATTCTTTTTTGTATTGGTGCCGGAAACCACACGACACACGTTATAATCTACTTATATTTTAATTACTTTAATTATTTCAGGGATCATAACATTTTATGGTAGAATAATTAATGGTAAAAAAAATATTGTGACAGCAGGTTTAGAGGCTTTAGAGTAAGTTGGGCAATCTATATTAAAATTTTAATAAACCTTCTTTTTATCTTGTAAATTCGCAATTCTACAGGTTTTCATTAGTGGCTTCATTTATTTAGTTACTTTTGGTATGTGTATTCAATCAAGGTGGCCGCTTCAACCATCAACATTTCAATAAATCGTGTTTCACGTAAACAGTCAGGTGTCTTCGAATTGAATTACATACTCGTCATCCGTTAATGGCGAATGAATACTGCGGCATACAAAAATAACACAATGAATAACGCGTCCGAGTTTAGGATGGAGTTGTTGGCCATAAGAAGAGAATACTTGGTTGGAATGATTCATCAATTAAACTACGCAATGGTGTAACCGCCATCGAAGTACCTACTCCTTACCATGGAGTAGGCAGACTTGGAATGAGCGAGAAACAAAGTGTGGGCCGAGTGACGCCGACAGAGTCTGAGGCAGCGTTCGAATGTGAGGCTATTTAAAACTCTGCGCAAGCCCCCTGGCGCCGAGTCGACAACTAATGATCAGTGCTGCCTTGTCTACCGCAGAGTGCGTATCGTCACTGTGAACTGTGTTTACACAAGAAACAACTGCGTCAGTGTTTACCTAGTAGTTACAAGTTTCTTCTTTAAAACACGTGAAAATGGCTGACAGTGGTCTCAAGAGAAATATCCCAATCAAATTAGGTGACTTTTCTGTCATCGATACTGAATTTTCAAGCATCAGGGAGCGCTTCGACGCTGAAATGAGAAAGATGGAAGAAGAGATGAGCAAATTCAGATCAGAACTCATGAACCGAGAAAGTAACAATTTCTTCAAGAGCACAACAAGGTATCTATCTATGCATATTAATTAGGTTAATAATAATTATCATGTTGCCTTAAATACTTGGCTTTGTGATATCGTCCAGCTTCAGGTTATCAATAATGTTGATTGTAGTTTAAAGAAATAATATTTTATTACGTTCGAAATAAGGCTACCTACTTATGTATTAAGTCATCATAATATTAACAAATTGATAAACTCGCGTGGGACGTTATCCGGTTTTTTTTTAAGAAATACAAGTGGGTGTTAAAACTTTTACTCTGTATATAGTTCGATCTGCCTATAGTTGGTATATGTTGCATTAATATTCCAACCGCAACATTTATGCTGCCGGCCCTGTTTGCCTAAAAGGGAATCTTGAATTAATGAGTTTGGGGGTTTCGCAAGAAAGTCGTCCACCTTGGATGGCCTCTACGAGACGGCCCCACGAAACTTTTATACAAAAGGCATTATTCGGGATCATTCCGCGGAACGGCATCAACTGCAGACATCTCTCTCCGTCCATTTAAAGCGTGCAGCGATACGTAAGCCCGACGCGGGATGATGTCATAAATAGAAATAGCGCCAGCAGTGCCGACTCTGAATGGCTAAGTACATTTTG
Source organism: Amyelois transitella (assembly GCF_032362555.1). Classification (NCBI taxonomy): domain Eukaryota; kingdom Metazoa; phylum Arthropoda; class Insecta; order Lepidoptera; family Pyralidae; genus Amyelois; species Amyelois transitella. The sequence continues at coordinate 6,073,333 of NC_083509.1, forward strand.
TTGCTAAAACGCAGGAATGTGTGAAATTGTAAACACAATTACCTAATGTATTGTTCAAACGAGTTACGCAATACTAGCAGGAATAGGGGACCCCAATAATTACCTATACCAACTTCATACCTTTACATGATTCAGTTTGATAAAATAACAACCACGTTATTTAAGATTATCCATCTTGTAAGAGTTAGTATGTTGGTAGCTAGTTTCTTTTTTGTAACATCATTTGTCTACGTAATGGGTATGTTTATAATGATATGCACCTCTGGGACATCTTTGCGAAACCGGTTTACGATTATTTTATCACGTTGGCGGCGTCGCTGAATGTAAGTTATGAAGGCGTGAATGCGCTGAAGTTATGTGGATGTTTACTGCATGAATACATGACCCAGTTGGAGCGAGTTGTTATTTCAGCCACTAGAAATCTATGACGCAATTTTTAATTGTAACCCAGTATCAGAAGTATGTAGGTACTTGGCAATTTATATTCTTACAGAACGGGGCGCCACTGCCAGTCAATGTTAACTTTTGAGTATTTTCGTCGTATTCAAATAGATTTTTGAAAAAAGATGTCTTTTCATATAGTCCACATCTTTATCAGAATCGAATCTTCTTAAATAACAGAGAGCACGGAAAACCATTCTTTTTGGATTTTTAATGATGCGCCGTTATCTACTGCTTAAGTCATAACCATATACCTACCGTCGTAAGACGTACGCCGTTTCGACGTAAAGTCAAAAACAAATATTTGCCTACTAAGTACCTATGTTTTCGAATTTCGTCACCAAATATTTTTAGTTGTTCGTTCAGATGTGTGGGCACTAGGTAACTAATGAACTAGTCCGCCCATACTCTTGTGTAGGCAAGTACCTACCTACAGTAAACAGAAAACGAAACTATCCCACATAATGTTATGGTTGCTAATTGCAATAAATATGGTTAGTTATATGTTACGTTGCCTACTAAACATGCAATTATTTTGTGTGGGTTGATCGTGGTTCAATTATATTGAGCATTTGTGGTCATAGCAAGTTGATTTCGACAGTCATGGTCGTGTTCATGTACAATGTGTACAGTCACTGACGTAATTTGCTGTTTGCATTAATGTCTAGTTTCTGTACCTATGTACAATCTTTACCTACTATTAAAATGAATATTAATTTATTATGAATTATGTTTTTATTTACTTATAGACAATTGTGATATTTTATAATATTAGATTTGGCCATTACTTACTATAAGTATGTACTTTTATGACTATACTATCACGTAGGTATGTATATACTAATATTCAGAAGTAATTGCAGAAAATAAGAATTAATAACTAATGTTATTCTGTTCCCCGAAACTTTGGAAACTTTGTAACCAGGTATTTTACTGACTTCACTAAAACCAATTCAGCAACTTCCAATCCTCATAAATACTTACTTTCACGTTTACTTAGGCATCTCAAAATGACTAACTGAGTGAGAATTTTTAACTAACAACAATATTGCTTTTTGCATGTCTTACAATTTCGAATCAGTTTCTTCCGGAGGAGTTACCAAGTCGTCGGAGAGGTAAATTCTAATACTTTTATCGGTTTAACTTCTACATTATATGTCTTTCATATAACATTATGCATGTAGCTATTAGTAATTATCAATAACACCTGTCGTATCGTTGTATTTGTGTAAGCATGATTTTGATGTACATAGGTATGTACATTTTATAACAAAAAATATATAATAAACCTTTTATAGTTAGCATTTTTGTTTCATAAATTTTTTGAAATATCTATTATATATTTAATAAGTATAAGTATTTTAAAAATAAATACCTATGTAGAATTGAAGCCTTAGCTGTGTAAGAAATTGTTTTCCAGATGTTTCGGTTTTAGTAACAAAATGAAGGTTTCAGAAACGAGTGTAAGCGTGTAGGGTGGCGAGGAGGAAATAGTTCAACGCAAAGGTTTCAGTAGGGCGTTGAAACCCCACCATTGCCACCCCATTGCTCCTACACCAAATATATCCATCTAGTGAGGATAGAATTAGTAGTGTCGTCCCCGCTTTATAATTCATCTTGTTACTTTGGGGTTCTGACTGAATTCGTGTCAATGACCCAAGAGCGATATGAGAAAGAATTCATTATACCGAATACTTATAAAATTTAGTGTAGGTAACAAATGTCTAGAGGGATACCTAACCAGCGGTGTAGGATATGAGTTGATGTCAGACATAAAATCAATCAGTTCTTGCCATGGTTCAATGAATGTGGTTGTGTTATCGTCAATTGATACATGATTTACTTTAGCCTTTTCAAGACATTTTGACGAAATGATTAGCCAAATGCACCGAATAAAACAGATGTTTGAAACGTCCAAATTGGAGATGTCAGAATGATTCAATGTGTGTGTCTCACTGCTGACTCATGTTATATGATTAAATGTACCTAATGGATAAATTCGGCTGTTTAAACATATACTGCTGCTTTATACTAGTCTTACCAATAATTTATTCAGTTAATCATATGACATTGATAATAATAAGTCAGATTTTTTTATTTTAATGCTTCACTGCATATGATATTCGTCCATTCGACATGATTGCCATACAATTGGTCACAAATTACATTCATGGTCCACCTACTTCTAGTATCGATGAGCTCATTTGTTGACAGTAGCCTTGTATCTGCACTCATGGACATGACATCAGCTGCTGTGTGATAATCAATCGCAAAAGCGGAAATATTTGCTATGCACAAACTACCCACTATTTAAAAATGTCACATTGATCGAGGCCGTGAATAAAAAGACTCGAAGTAACTAACATTACTTCGAGTCTTTTTATTATTTTTAAACATATCAAGAGCTTTATTTAACAATATTTAATAATAGATATAGGTACTTAACAGGGCATTCGCGTGAAAAACATCGCATGATTGAAGTTCGCATAATTATGCTCTGAAAAATAAAATTTTATTTAAATTTACCTGTCAAGTCTGCGTGACTTGACGAAGCTTGCACACACAATTAAATTTTAATGGATCGCTATATAAATGGTAAGGAGTTGCATGTCAGCCGACATCACTTAGTGCTTTTTGTAAGGTAAAACTTTATTGTTAGTACTAGTGCTGGTTATGTATCCCTCTAGTGCGTAAAAACTGAAAAAAAAAGAATATAATTATCTTATCTCCTGACGATAAAGGTATAATAAATTTGTACCGAATTTATTCGTTTGTGTATGTCTTTCTAAAGCAATCAAGGTTGTACGAGTATGTTTAATTATACTTTGCATGCTATTCGTGTCACGTTGCCTTAGAACACAATCCTTCGTCTTTTTGTCCTTTCAATTAAATAACAAAGTAACACACAATGCAATTGGAAATATAATATCGTCTTATTAGTTAGAAAGTAAACAAATAATAATTGTGTAATGATAGAATCACATAGCAACCATCGATCGAAAAGTTGAAAAGTTCGCATTTAGTGTTTGGGTCGGATCAACACAATGAAATTGCTTCAGCACAACTAATGAACAATACACAACGTGGATTTATTTTGCTAATATTAAGCGCTATACACTCTCGTAGATATGTGTTTAAAATGAGTTGGTCCCTTATGGTTATTAAGTTTGTTCATTTTATTTATTTTCTGCTTCCACAGTTCCACCACATCCTCACAGCACAGCGACAGCAGACAGTTGGCTGAGCCCAGCCATTGGGATAGCCTCAACTCGCCTCTCATCCAGGACGAGGGAGACGGCAAATCCCTAAAGCTTCGCTTCGATGTCAGTCAGTACACCCCCGAAGAGATTGTCGTAAAGACAGTTGATAACAAATTGTTGGTTAGTAAACTTTTATAAAATTAAAGGAGTTCTTTTTATCCAGAAATAACAACGCCTAGGAAGAGCCACATGTTAAGGACTTTGAACGAGGTTGTGTTGTTATAAAAATTGGGTCGGAGTATACACAATATTTATTAGTCGTATAAATTGTGTCAGTAATTGCTTGCTTAAGAATTGTTAGAGCACTTGAGTACCTACTGTAATAAACTTTCCAGATTTAAAGTGCCTGGTTTAATGTAATTGTTGTATAACCTTCAATGATGCTGATAAGAAAAATGTTCTTGGCGCTACAGCCAGTGCATCAACGCATTTTGTCACAGTCTAATGAAGATAAATCGTTCGCGAAATAATGAACTAAGTTTATTTACGTAGCAGCATATGATAAAAAAAGCATTGGCTCAAATCTTGTCGTCGGCACTATGCCAAGATAAGACAGTTTGGTGCACGCGTTGATAAAAGCTTTACTTCAGAATACATACGTTGGAAAATAAAATACATTAGAAATAGTCGTTGGTGCTGTGAATAAATTTTGTTCAGGTTCATTAACCTTAATTAAAGTACTGAAATTATAAAGTTGAAAATGGAACTCCACGAATGACGACTCTTAAGAAATCACAAACTAGATTTTCCGTTTTATATTTTCAGGTGCACGCTAAGCACGAGGAGAAGTCCGACACAAAGTCTGTGTACAGAGAGTACAACAGAGAGTTCCTGCTTCCCAAGGGCACTAACCCTGAGGCCATCAAGTCTTCGTTATCCCGCGACGGAGTCCTAACCGTGGAAGCGCCCCTCCCGCAACTGGCTATCACCGATAGAAACATCCCCATTCAACAGAAACACTGAACGAAGGCAGCTTAGCCACAACAGCAGCAATTCCATACTACTGTTAATAATTTATTGTAATTTATGTTTGTAAGGAGTATTTGCGATATTCTCTGATATTTATTTAGACTTAAAAGAGAATCTCAAAATTTATTAACACTATTTTAATTGGCCAATTACTTGAGATATTCCAACTTCAACGTAGAGAACAGAGCATACTGCACTGTCATTTGGATGTTGCTTTATAGTGACATTGCTTTCACTGTGATTATTAGGAATGTGTGCATTCATTTCTATGCATTTCCGTTATTTTGGATATTCAGCTGGTATTTCTCATTAAAATTTAGATTAAATTTAACTCATAATATGATTATATCGTCAAATAAAATCTGAGTACAGCATTTAATGGGAGCTTAAACAAAAGTGTTCATTGAAAACTTATGTATCAAAAGTACTTGATATTAATAAAATGGAATAGATAAAAATAAAATTAATAAAATACGGTAAATACAACGAGAATAACAACAAAAGTGTCTTATTTACATAATAAAGGTCAATAATTGCTTAACATTACCTGCTATCAGCAGTGACATTTAGATACACCAATTAAACAGCTTATAACTTGATACACATTTATATTTTAGTACAAACCGTTGTTATGAAAGTTTTAGATGTCAATAAAATATAAAACCAGCATTTTGTTATACTTATTATTTTTACCCTTCCTTGTCATTCGAACTACAGAGTCGACAGATTGCATACCTATATTTCTATGTCAATATCACCAATGACAGGTAATAACAGGTACAAGTTGGTTAATAAATGCTATAACTAATCTCCATCTGCATGCAAACTTTGACGAAATCTCAAAGATGGTTTTTATTCTTAAACTTCCTATTGGAGCAAAACCCAAGCAAGAAACTGAAATATACCTACGACTACGAGCGAGTCTTTGAATTTAAATGGTTGCAATCTTTACAATTATAGATTTTTTCTTCTCCTAAGAAGCAGTAAAGAAATTCACACAAATAAAAAGCGTACTTACCTTATACAAATCCTAATATTTATTATACCTATTAGGTTAATATTCATACTAAATCGGGTGTTGATAAACTAAAAGCAAATAAATGTTGAAAAGTATTAAAATAAACATTGGATTTTATGCTTAGATCTCACGCAAAACCTATTTACTACAAATAATATCTGAGGCGAAAGTACCAACTTTCACTGCACGATGTTGGCATTTGTCACTAGTTTAATTGGCAATGGGATTTGTTCCTCGGTTTCTATTCCCATAGCTAGAAAGGTCCAATTTCATATAATATAACTTAATTGCTCATATAGATGCCAATAAAATAATGTTAGAGTTGGGCGAAAATCCCCGACTTATCCCATTCAATAAAGATGTCATTGAATGCTCATCTCATTAGACAGCCGTGGGACGTCGAATATTATCCTCGACCATAAAGATTGGGTGTTAGACTACCTATCTGTTTGCAATGTCGTTGCAGATTCTCTTAAACAAAGGGGACCGGTTTTCATAAAAGGCAAGCTTTGTATGTCCAGTTGATTGCAACCTTTGTATTTGTAAATAAGACCACCATATTACTTACTAACTAGGGTACATTTAGGGCATCTGGTAAAAAAGACAATAGTTGTACGTATTCAAATCTGTAGGAGAAAGGAATCATTGGTCTGTTGTAATAATTTCTACCCGATTTCGTGCTAATATTACATATTAATTAATTATGTAAACAATATTGAGGCTAATCATGTAACTTTTTTATGTAAATCTTCAATGATTCAAGGAAACAACAAATGTCAAAATTCAACAAACTTGTTGTTCACAATATGGCCGTGAAGTGTTAAAATAAGGATCATTTTGTATTTTACTGCTTTGCGATTTATTTGCATTTAATTGTTTCGGCATAGTTACCATATATGTATCATAGAAATGGGGTTTAGGTTCCTCAGCAAAGTTTGCGGAGGTCAGATGGGAGTCGCTTCGTGTAAAAACCTGACTCATAAATCTAGGATCCTCCTCTCCAGAGTGGTGTGGATGTAACCGGGATTTGCTTTAAAATATTTTCCTATACTCTATATAGATATATATATAGATATAGATAGACAGGGCGCCTATTGTTTGCTGGCACAAAATAAGGAAACGGATACGACGGTTTAGAAACAAGCCATTACAACGATTTGCATAAGTAAACAATGTACTTGGTGTGAGATGATGATTAAAAAGAAAACAATTTTATTTAATTTAGGAATTGGGTCTTACTTATATTTTTTTACTTAACGTTAAGTATAATATTGTTTTACATAAAAAGACGTAATGTGAAAAGTAGAATAATATTGATTTGGTATAACTTAAAAATGTCTACTTGCTTGTAATACCTACATATTATTTCAATATAGAGAAATACTTGTAAATACCGTCTATAATCTTTGGTGGTAAACTGATTTTGTATTGAGTAAAACATATAAAAATACCCACACAAACATGCCATGTTTTTGATATCCTTAGGGTTAGATACAGCCTGTGATAATAGAACTCGAAGGCCGTTTAACTGGACGACGGAACGAGGTGTAAAAGGTTGCTAGCACATTGCTCAAAAGAAATACCTCAATTTTATAAGCTCTCGATAGACTTTTACGAGATACGGTGGTGTAAAAACCATCAAAACAAAGAAAAAAGAGCAACTTGACAGACAGGTCTGTCGATAAGGAAAACATCAAAACAGATAATAAAAACAGTGAACAATAAACCCGTAGGTACAGCTATCACTGCTTATCACTATAATTAAACCATTTTTCATTCTAAGTTTATTGAGAATTTAGTACGGTAATTTAATTTAGAAAACCAGGCCATATTTGTGCAGGTTTGTAGCGTAGGTATGTCTCACTCTAGAAACCCACGCAAATATTACGAAAAGTTTATTTTTAACACGTGTAGTTTTATGACTTTTTGTAGGCCCTTGAGTGGGCTTTTGCCCAGCCGGAAATTACATTCCTAAGAATTAAGAATGCCCAGCCCACTACAATTTGGTGATTCTTTAAATTGAATGGTTTGCAATGTCCGCATTAGAGCATTGTTATGATGACGATTCTCTAGACGCTAGGTTCTATGAAAACTGCAGATGAGTCACATTCGTGTCGAATAGATCCCGGTAGGTACTTTTAAATAGGACAAGTCAATCTTTTTCTGCTTAGCATCGGTGGTCGAATCGGTGAGGTGCCCGGTTAAAATGCGTGATAATCATAAAGAAAACAAAATACTATTTTCGAAGGTATGTACATTAGTTTGAATGCTAACCGAAGCTCTTACGGTACACATTCAAGCAACTGTGTAACCATGATCGATCCAATACCGGTTTGTTTTACCTGCAAGGTTGCGAATATGGAAGTCGCTTCGTGTAAAAATTTGATCCAAGTCAAGGATCCATGGTCAAAGGCATACCCCGGACTCGTCTCTTGAGTGATAAAGATACAATCGGGACTTTAGCCAGGGGGAAGAATCTTTTCCTACTTAATTAATCGTAAGAGACAATTTTAGGCTTAACTGGATAAAGATATCCTATTAACAGGATCACCGATGCGAAATGGGAATCACTTACCTGACTTACCAAGTGGATGGTGGTCATAAGCAGGATCAAGCAAGGTATTCGACTGGTCAATGCAAGGAACATCATAATAATTAGTTAGATCTACCTATAAACTCGAAATAAAATCACATCAATATCACTACCAGAAGTAGGATAAGTCGTGACTGCACCTGTGTCTTTTTGAACACGCTTATCTCCAGAACTAGTTACAGAAATTTTGAATAAACTAGAATATAAGTAGAGTACAATTAATTTGGGTAAAAGGAACACCTGTTATTATACCATGATACTTACACTCATACAAAGTCGAGCATACCTAACAGCTATTGTTAAATAAACGAGCGATGAAAACTAAGAAGCTATAATTATTTTCAACTTTAGCCAATTTGAAATAATTATAGCTGCTTAGTCCGTCATAATGTACCTAATTTATCGGACGAACATTAATTAACAACGCATGTAACCTTCATCAATGCCAGTTAGTTCAAATATAAATATGACAAGGTCGGATCATTTGAGATTTAGCGAGCGACAATTTTAATTTGAAATTGCGTCATAGTGCATATTGCATGTAGGTTAGACAGGATTTATGATCTGAGCAATATGTCGTGTCATAGGTGTGATGAGTACAGTGTACTAATGTTAATTTAAGCCGAATGAACTCACCCTTTTTTTGCACATCACATGTAGTTTTGCTGGCTCACATTAAAGAGTGACAACACCTACTTACTGATTCTGTCTGACTAACATATCAACGCATAGCAACACACAGACCCAACGGTCTAGATATTTGGAATTTGGCGATTTTGTTCTTTAAGTGGCAAAGATTAAGACAGGATTTCCCGAAATTACCACGGGAATGAGAAGTTAGCGGGATTTATCGTTTCACGCGGGTGGAACGGGAGGCGTACTCTAGTACCTAAGTTACTTTGTTTGTTACCTCTTTGCAATTAAACCACTGAACCGATCTGCATGAAATTTTGCACATAATTTAGTGTGGAGTACAAATATCGAAATTAAGGCAAACGCGGTAATAACTATGTATAGTTCCCGTGGAATTTGCGATATTATTAATATAATTGCCTATATTATTTTGTAGGTGGCGCTAAATTCGTTCGGGCGAAGCTGCGGGTAAAAGCTAGTATACAATTATTAAAGATAACGCCAATAATGTTAGTATAGTTTTACTGGTAAGTTAGCAAGGTCATGTTATTCACGATCAATAAAACAGCTCAGTAATAGAAAAATAACAAATTGTAATAGAATACCTAACTACTTGTATAACACCCTGGCCAGGTAACTTCTGGCTTGGTAAATTAGAGCCCCAAGAGAGCAGATGACCAGGACATCGGTAACATATCCTATGGCCACTTCAAGGAATGGCTTCTCTTTGATAAGGTCTGCGGGCGGTGGGTTGGATTTACTTATCTGAAACAAGTTATATTTCAAATTAATAAAGCATTGTAAAATATCCACTCTCACATTGTTATCACTATACATACAGACATTTTGTATGAAAAGACAGTCTAAATAATAAAAATACTTCCCCATTGTCGGCAGTTAACCATAAAATATATCTTTTTGTGTAAAAACCCTGACATATCCACTCCAGGACCGTGGTAGAATGGCGCATCCTGAGTACCCCAAGAGAGTTAATGATATAACTGGGCTTAATCCAAGTTATATCATTAACTCTCTGGGGGGGCAAAGGAACATCCTTAAATGGATGAGTAGTATATAAAGGATCTATGGACTATAAAGTGTGAGTGTAATAGCCGATTTCTCCAACATTGTGGTGAAATGAGGTAGAAGTAAAGCCGAGGTTTGTCTGGGAGCTATTCGAGCAGGCATTTCCAATGAAAGCCTGTGTACGTTACTTTACGTTATATGTAAAGCCATACAGATTTAGGCGATGGGCTAGCAACCTGTCACTATTTGAATCTCAATTCTATCATTTAGCCAAATAGCTGAACGTGGCCATTCAGTCTTTTCAAGACTGTTGGCTCTGTCTACTCCGCAAGGGATATAGACGTGACCATATGCATGTATGTATGAATAAAACATTTGTGTATTTTTTTTTCTCACTTTTAAACACCAGATTATTTTTCTGTTTGCTATTTACTGTAGGTTGACTGGTTGAGTTGAATGCTATTAGCATTAAGTTCACCTTTATACAGAGAGAAGGATAAGTTCAAAAGAAATAGCAGCGGAATCAATTACATGTAAATTGGCAAAATTAATAATACAGTTTTGCCTGCATATATTTTCTCAAATTTTGTTTGTGCATCTGTAATGAGTTGAGGAAAACTTAAAATGTGTTCAGTATGAACACATTTTAAGTTTTGGCTTTATAATATATATATTATGGTGGTGTATTATAAATATATTATATATATATATATATATATATATATATATATATATATATATATATATATATATATATATATATATATAATATATTTATATATAATATATAAATTTCAGAAAGGACAGTGACTAAATAAATGATATAGATTACCTTAATGAGTACATCCTTCATATTTTTCATCTCTCTTCTTAGATTATTAATATTAGTAATGAATTTGTTTGTGCTAGTCTTCATTCTCGTTATGAGAGGGGAATCAGGGGGTTCAAATTTGATTTGGTTCTGATTCCTATTGTAATCTCGCAATGTGTACTGTAGGGTTGCTTCTAGTATGTAAATTTGCTGCATATGTGTCCCTAACGCTGTTAAACAGTCCAGGACACTGAAATTTCATAACTAATATTGTAGACTTTAAAAACTTGGGGTACTGCAATAGTTAAGTAACTTGTCACTGTTATTGAATATCAATTCCATTATTAAGGGATCCAGCTTAAGTTTCGCTACTGTGGTAGCGAAACTAAAACTGAAAAGCTTTATTACCATATGTGTATGGTAATAAAGCTTTTCAGTTTTGCATTCAAGAATATAAAATTATTATACTGCAATTTATTATATTTGTCAATCTTTCTCATATGATAACATATTCCGAATATTTAACTGCTTTCAGACCTGTAGTGAACAACTTTACTTTTAGTCACTTCTTATGACATCAAGGAAGAAATGAAAAAAATATATCCCCATTGGAATGTCTAAAATGAAAACACATTTTTTAACAAACCTGTAGTTTTCTGATTTTCTTGCATATAATCCAGCAACTGCATTCAATTTCCATCCTCTGAGGTGGAAATTTTTCAATCCTACTTTCAGTCTTTGTCTTTCATATGGCATTTCTATTCCTAACTTTATCATATCCTCTTCTTCCAACAGCAGAAATTGGCGAAGATTCATGCTACTGTTTACCATGAGGGCGCCTAATCGCTCACAATTCATACCATATAATAAATGAGGTATTTCACACATGTAGCTTAACCTGAAAAATATAAAAGTAAAGTAAAGTATTTATTTTGTTAAGAAATTAAAAGCAGAATCTATGTAGCCTGCAGTTTCAATTGATCAGCCACCTGCTTGATGCAGAAAAACCTTTTTTATTTTCAAAAGTCCTCCATAATTTGTGTTTGGATTTATAATATTTATAAAAATTAAGCAGTGAGATTGAGAAACTCTATCAACACATTTGTGCAGAATGAATTGACCTTGCAACGTTGGTTTTAAAGCTGTTGTGTTTTGCCACATTGACGACGATACCTTAATAGCCCATAAAAGTCCACTGCTGGACTAAGGCCCCCCTAGAAATGGTGGGATTTTACCCGCAGCCACAACATTGGGTAGGCGGGTTGGTGACAGCAGTTTCTATTGATTCTGGACTATGTTGTCATATCAGCGTAAGAGGCGCTGCTGCCCACCTCCCGCTTAATCCCTTAATCGTCTTTAATGATACCCACGGCTATAGTTTTGTTATATTATTCTTGAAGTTACATTAAAAGCAATGTTGTAAGAAGGTTATATATAGGTGAAATACCAACTCACGTATTTTCATCACCCACACCAGGATAATAATCATGCCACGACGTCATCTGATTGTTGAGACTTATACTGCTATTTTCTTCAAGATCATCATCTTTCTTCAGATGTTTATTTAAAATGTTAATTATATCTTGATGATCATGCGACATGGCGATTTCTAATGCTGTTCTACTGTATCTATCCACTTCTGACAGCCTTGCCTTATGAGCTATCAGCAGTTCCAGAATCTCAGGTTGGTTGTGGTGAGCTGCCCAAAAAACTGCCTGTTAATAAGAAAAATGTTTATAAGTACAAAAAAATATTTATTTATTTGAGGGATGAGTTATGCTATGATTCTTGTTTAGATTACTCAAAATCAATATTTCTCAACTTGATAGTTTTAGCAATTGCTCTTTATTTTATACTTTAGATTAATAGTCTCTTTTAAACCAGGATGCAGTGGTTTTAGTCCATTATTTTGGGTCTTTATCATTCTCTCAACTTAATGTTCTATTTTATGAATTCCCAGTTGCGAACTCTGCCAAGTCTGTGATTGACGTCAGGCCTCTCTTATAATTTACTCAAGAAATCTTAACTTACTGTCCAACCTTGTTGGTCCCTCATTTCTATGTTCACTCTCTCATTTAGAAGTTTTTCAACTACTTTTACTCGGCCACTGCTGATTGCTCTCATAAGTGGTGTCTGTCCATATTTGTCTCCAACATTCAGCAGGCTTTTCTTCTCAATGAGACTGCAGATTATCTGGTATATAGTGTCATTATTGGCACTGCTGTTTGAGCATACTGCCATAACAGGTGTAACTGAGTCTGAAAAGACATTATTTGAATTAAAATTTATTCAGCTCCCAGGTAAGTGGTCACAAGCTATAAAAGGAAGAAAGGACTAATTACGAAAAAATAACCTCCACAATAAGACTATAATAATGTGTTTCATGGTTGCTTTCTCCAAGACCTTTCTGGAATTTGCAACCCAAGGATTTTTAAATCTGGGCTATGAGTTTAACTATGTATCCAGTTTTTATTATTTAAAGTCTTTAGATATATAAAAAGTTAAAATCACAAACAGCATTACCTGCATGTAGATTGGGATCTGCTCCTCTTTGCAGTAAGAAATTAACAATCTTGTCATGAGCATGGAAACAGGCATGCATCAGAGGAGTCCATCCGCTATCTAACTTTATATTGACACTATTGTTTAGATCTGAAATAACAATAAAAATCAAACATTTCATAAATTCATTCTGATTTAACATTGTGTTTAGGTAAACCCTAAACGTTGCCACGGGTCTGAATTAGATACTGTACTGATGATGATGATGAAAATCAATAAAACACATTCTAGAGGAAAGGATACATATTAAGGATTATTTTTCTACATACATACATATGGTCACGTCTATATCCCTTGTGGGGTAGACAGAGCCAACAGTCATGAAAAGACTGAATGGCCACGTTCAGCTGTTTGGCTTAATGATAGAATTGAGTCTTAATTATAAAAATCAATAGAACACATTCTAGAGGAAAGGCCACATATTAAGGATTATTTTTCTAGCAGGGTTTTTCTAGTAGGGAATGAATCTAACTAAACTTAACTATCTGTTACCTGTGACTTCATAATCAGCAAAATTCTAAAATGTGGCCTATGAGTAAGATTGAATCTTTAATAACCTCCATTGCAAAATTTCATAAAAATCTGTACCATGGTGAAACTTTGGAAGCACCTTTCTCATTTTTCCATTTTCAATAAAAATGTCTCCTTTTACAGCTCTAGTTTGACTTTTGTGGCTTAGAAATGTTAACTTACAATCCAATTATAACACGCATAATATGCTTGAGAGGAAGAAAATAATAAAAATTACCATAAATCACTATGTTCTCAACTTCATCAATGTTACCATTTATAATAGCTTCCTGTAATTTATTTTCCAGTGTCTTCTTTGAATTCTGGTGCTGCTGTGCAAAATAGTTCCTGGACTGGAAAAATCACATTATTTTTAAAATAATTTAGTTTAGTATAGTTGTGGCTATAAAAGCAGTTTTTGGATTTTAAAATTCATTAAATTTGTACCTGTTCTTAATTTTAATTAATGTTACTCATTAACTGATAGATTGAGTTGGTATAGTACCTACTTCAAGGAACTTTTAGCATATCGAGAAACTTCGACTTCAGACTAAGTATGTATGTAATTAGTATATAAATCAGTCATGAGAGGACCCAATATAAATCCCAAATTAAAATTAATTTGCAATTTTATCCTGTTATATAGGTAAGTACACCAAGAACCTGGTATATATTCCTCATTTCCACGGGATTCTGTTGGTTTCTTTAGCAGTGGCTGGGCCACATGAGGAATAGTAAAGAGTCGAAAATTAAAAAAGAAAATTAATACCTACCGGCTTTTCGTAAAATCCATAATCGTCGCTATCTGAATCTTCATCTGAGAAACCAGCTGGACGAAACTGAGCCATAATTGAGATGAAAGTTCCAGTTTATGTTCGTCAAATCTTAAAATTTGTCCAATTAGCAAATCTTTGAACAGCAGTTTGAATAGAACAGCATCACAGACACAGTCTGCAAAAATAAGGCAGTAGTAAGTGAAATTTTTAGAAAGCTACCAAGAGCGTTGTTATACATAATTTTTTTGAATTTGAGGAAAATACTGCACCTTTACGAATAATTAAATTTCATGTGAAAATTCTTTTCACAATAAAATCTGTCAAACCAATCTGACTGAAACAAGTACGACCTAACCTCGACCTAACGTACAACCAAGGCTTGAAAAAAGAACAACTATAGTACCTACCGTACCAAATGACAGTTAGTGTTGTGCTGTTCACTCGATAGTCAGTCAACTTTCGTTAGCATTTTGATACACTATTTGATAGGTGTTTTGGTTCTCGATATTGTTGTGATCAATTTTTTAACGAAGTTTAAAGAATGTTTTGATCGTGAGCAATGATACTGTTAATGGCACATCTGGCGAAATCTATACGCCACAAGTTACAAAAATAAAAAATAAAATCACGCTACGCTATCAGTCAAAAACAGCGATAAATTTAAATCGCGGATTGGAGCATATATACAACCTCCGACACAACATCGTCGGTACAATGTATATGCGCCGTGTGGTGTTCCCAGCACCAATACAAAAAAGAATAGGACCATTCCATCTCTATTCCATGGATGTCGTAAAAGGCGACTAAGGGATAGGCTTACAAACTTCAGATTCTTTTTTTAGGCGATGGGCAAGCAACCTGTCACTAATTGAATCTCAATTCTATCATTAAGCCAAATAGCTGAACGTGGCCATTCAGTCTTTTCAAGACTGTTGGCTCTGTCTACCCTGCAAGGGATATAGACGTGACCATATGTATGTATATACATGGACATCATTATAAAGACAGGTGGACAGCAGTAACAGCAGAGTTCTATAATATCAGACAAGAATACAGGGGAGGAAAAGTAAAACAGGGTTGAGGTGAAAACAGGCTAATTGTGGAAGGAGACTTATAAAAATATATTATTGTTTTGAATAAATTTTGCCAGGATAGACACAAACGGGAATACTAGTGTAAGTAGGAACGGCATATAAACAGGACGAGGAATATTGTGGGGGAGTTGATCGTACAGAGATTGAGATATCAATGGTACCAAAATACCCTCGTCTAAGCCGCATTCGTATAGAGAACTGTTCTTTATTCTTAAAACTATCGATATTATCGATAACTTTGCAACTGACAACACTGACACCGACAATCTTTATGACACTTGTGACAGCGTGATTATACTGACAGTGACAAAAAATAAATATTGTGACAATGACGTTTATAGTAGAAATGAAAAAAAGGTGAAGCTCTGATTTACGCCAAGCTAAGACGAAATGTCTGAACGGCTTTGTAAAATGTCATTTTGAATAAAACAAATAATTGTAAAAATACTTCGATCAACTATAAACAACTAGATAAACAGTTCCGAACAAAATAAAACAAAATATCGTCCTCACCTCAATACGTTTATTATTACACATATTACTTCGACTATTTGACAAAGTCCTTTGTCCAAAAACAAGTGTATTGAAAATTGAACCTTAACAGTTTTAAAATAAGGCACGCAATTCTTAAAAAACGTAGTTTGGTGTGACATGGTATTAACTCAATGTTTCATTTAGAACAAAGAGGCCAGTGGAGCGGCTTTGTTATTTTAAAAATTTTACCTTCACACACTTTAACATTTTGATACGAAATGCGTTGCAATAAAAATTGTCTATTGGATATTAGAAGGAGTTTGTTTGGGTGTATGAGTGTGTGAATGTCTGTGATTATGTGTCGATTTGGATGTAAGTAGTTTATTTTTTACTTTAAAGGTAGTTCTTTTGTTTTTTGTCGACTTCTGTGGCCTAATAATCATCTTGCCTGACTGCCAAGTCGGAGGTCTCGGGTTCGATCCCCGGTTTGGTTAATCTAGAAAATGTATTTTTTAGATGTTTGTTTGTAAGTATGTGAGGATGTTTGTTACTCAATCACGCAAATTCTACTGAACAGATTTCGATGTGATTTGGTTTACAGGATAATTACTACCCTGTCTGTCGTATGGATGTCTGATGGAAGAAAGTGTTCAGAACATACGACGGCTCCTTTTTGTGGCTTAAAAAACTCTTCACCTCGGTCTCTGCTATAATAGAAATCCATTTATTCCTTATAATGGCGTTCTGCGGAAAACTGAAATACACGTAAATTGTATGTTATTCTGTAAGGTTTTACTTGCGACTTCGTTGGCATGTGATTAGAATTTACTAGATAGTCGTGTAATAATTGATGTAGTATCACCCCCTTACCAAATTTTACTAAATCGTTTTAACAGGTACCATTTTCAGATAACATTACATATTTCCATTCTCCTCATTAAATAATTAATCAACCGAACTAAATCACAAACATAAAAAATAAAACAAAGCGACTCCACAACTTTATGTTCCCAGGCGAGCATCATGAAGCGCGGCGACAAAACTATATTTGTTTCGTTTACTCTTTAATATTTGTTGACCGCAAGAAAGAGATAGGCGCGGATAGTGCTAAATGCCGAGTACCGTTAAGTTTTAAATATTTAATAAAATGATTTGATAAAAAACCAACAGCTAACTTATACTATTAAGTGCGATTACTTTAAAACTGAATTGTACTTAAATGAAATAGGAAACGCCATCCTTTTAAGCGCAATTCTTGGACAATTTTTACACTTTTTAACAGAGCACTTCGTCATTGTGCGACGTTGTCACTCGTGGACGGACGAAACGAGACTAGCCGAGAACTTTACTCACTTGAGCGTTGAGTAGAGTTTTGCCGCGGACACTTTTTTAGCGGGATTGGGAGTCTAGTTGTTTATAGTACGTCAATGTAAAAATAATACAGTTACGTCCAAGTACTATAAATCATTTTGTGTTCAAGTTTTGCTCATACAAGCTCAAGTCTTGTGTCCTGTAACGTTATGGGCCCGGAATACCTGCCACGTAACACGGTTCTATGCTTTAAATGGATGATTTAGTGGTCGTGACAAGTTGCGATTAGTCTAAGGGTCATAAATTAAAGTGAGTGTGTTGAATGACCACCGGGTTGGTTCTGCTGATTGAGCTCATATGCAGACCTTATTGAGGAAGCAAGAAAGACACATCTGTGACAAACGCCAGGACTTTGAAGTCATCATCTTAAAAGAGAAAACTGAAATCTGAATTATTATGCCGATAGCAGTTAGTCCGACAGTCGGAATTTTTATTTTTATGTGTACCTACTATCGAATGTTTGAAGCCCGTGAGATTAAGGTACCTAGGTGCTTAGCTAAAAGTTCCCAAAAGTTTAAGAATTTGGATTATAAAGATAGTAAAGAAATTTTTACGAATGTCTGTCCTATAATTACATTGCTTATACTGACCATCGTGTTCGTTACTTTAGATTAAATTCGCAAGACAATGGCGGCTATTTCGTAATGGGCCCTTGAAATTAATCCCCGCTTTAATTAACGCTAAGCGTACTTCTTCTTAGTACCCACTTGATGCCTGTGAATAATCTGCAAAATAGAATAAAATTAAACTTATAAATTAATTATTTTTATTATGAAACAATCAATTCCAGTTCAACAAAAAAACACGAAACTGGTTAAGAACGTGGCCTTTCAGTCTTTTCGAGGCTTTATATATTTGCAAATTAAAAATTCAGCATTCGACAAAGTGCTGCTGCATGTTCTTGGACAAACGATGTACAAAAAAAAAAGGAAAATGACTTATAATATTGAAGTCGAATCGATTTTTTAGCACCTGGGTCATAAAACTCGTGTCCAAAACAAAGGATACAATTCTGTTAATTTGAAGATTTCTGTGTAAAAGTCGGAAGTGCTGTTCCTCAAGCTTGGAAGTCATTCTCTGCGTCGGGAGGTAAGGATAATAGGCAACAGTTCCAATTAGGCGACGAGGGCGTTTGTTAACATTTAATTAACGTCAGGCAGCTATTGTGTCGGCGGCGGCTCCAGGCCGGCTTCGCCGCTGCGCCTTGATGAGCCGCAGTCATAGCGTTTCGCATTACAACTCAGACTTACCCTTGGAACAAGCGAAACAATTGCATGCCAACCATTACGGCTATTGTGAGCTTTAGGGAGAAGATCCACCGAACTCGGCAGACAATGTCGTTTAAAATTCGAGCTTGCCTTGTGATGTCGGAGTCAGATTAAATGGTACAAGGCTGGGCGCTCGCAGGTGTCGCTTGCTAATGATGTGATGCTTTGCGCCTCAGGGTCTTCCGACATGGCGAACCTTCATCGTTTCTTCAATGGTCCTGGGGATTATTTATTTAAGTATCTAAGTACCCACTTAGAATACCTACCTACCTATACTTAATTTAATGATTATACCTAGGTAGTTCTTTCTCATTGCGACTCCGGATCCTAATAATATATTGTCTCGAAATATCCGTTATGCATCATAATGCATAAAAATCATTTAAAAGAGTAACAGATAAAATTACGCTTGAAATTAAAATAAAAAGTTACGTTGGTATATTGTCCACATGGACAAGACCATCCTTAGAAAGAATCGTCAAATATGACGCCACTACTGAACTGAATGGACTATGTAGGCGAATGTAATTGGATAGTGATTTTTTCGAGATTCGAAGAAAATGTTTTCGAATGTAATAAGGATTTTTCTCATAGCGACGTAGAAGGTAAGAGATTTGATTTATCGCAGTGGGCCGGCTAAGGCGCTGACCGCCCGGGCGCGGGCGCTCGGCCGCCGCCCGGACGCGTTATTAAACTTTTCCCCATATTAAACATTCCGGAGACGAATACATTTTATTGTTGCCTCGGACCGACGTCAGAGGCCCCTACAAAGCGAAACTCAAAGACGGCAATTGCGAAATAAATTGAAAGCAATTTGATATTGCGTTGTAAGTAATAGCCGTCAGGACCCCGCAACTCTGTAGAAGACATTTTGTATGCAATTTAGAAAAGTTTGAACGGGTCATTTGATTGCGGCGTTTTGGTCCGATTTAGGAGTAGGTACCACAGGGTTGTTGCTGGGGCGGGCCCACTGATTAATGACTTTGTTTGACTTATGGTTTGCCGAAGATTTGTTAAATACAATTTTCTTTTCAACTTTACTTTTTATCACGTCTCGCTTGTCTCCAGAAGGGTGGAGACGCAATCGGGACTATTGTTAGAAGGATGACATGATATAGATACATAATAGGTAGGTATTTTTTCTTGTAAGTGTTTATCTTGTACATCTTTAAATGCTATGCTTACATAAAGTATTTTTCATAAACTGAATGTCTTAGATAAAACACCCAATTAGATGGTGTTTGTTAAGTTTTTATTAAAAAAGTTCTGTATGAACCTACGTAAGTATTACCTACTTACCTATAGTTATTAAAATCACTTAAAAGGCAGTGAAGTAGGCAACCGGGTGCTGTTGGGAAGTAATTAAAAATAAATCACTAGATATTTATGTAGTTAGTGCGCATAAAATTGATACTATCGCGAAGATAATATGTTTAAAAGATTAGTAACTACAGCATACCTACCCATGTAATATATTTTCATTTTCTATTTCTAGTTTTGATGCATGTAAAATAGAAATTCTGTTGTTAGTACTTATAATTATTTATAATAATTACGATTAAGTTTTAATAGTGATCAAAAAGTAAGACAGTATAATACAAAATATTTGTTATCTAAGTATGCCTACATCTTATTTATCTATAGAACCTTAAGTTACCGTAATTTTATAGAGCTTATAACACGTTAAAATTCTAAAATTGTTATCCTAACCCAAGAAGTACCGAGATTGTCAAAGCAATTTTATCTCCCCGAATGAGTTTACCATTCGCGATTTGCGATCATATTAATTCCCTCTTAATTGTTTTTTCGTCTCTGCTATCTTGGTATCTTCATCAGTCAACGGTCTAATCCGAAATCTCATTTCCGTGGAATAATTGTAGGAGATAGAGCAGGCCTCCCTTGCGTCGTTTTTGTAAAACCCATTGGGCGCTTTTATGAACCATTAAAGAATCAATTGATGAAAAGTAAGATCTATATTGTTAGAAGCCTTCTTACAAGCATACAGCTGAACGTGGCTTTTCAGACTTTTCAAGACTGTTGGCTCTGTCTACCCTGCAAGGGATATATCTAGACGTGATATATTTATGTATGTAAGTATGTATGCGCAAAAACATATTTTAAAAAAATATTAATACTATATAAAGATGACGACATGTTATTACTTATTGCTTATCAAAATATGTTTAGTTGGCTTTTCTTAATTAAAAGAGGAGTGCCGGATTTTTTTTACTTGTTACTTATCAAATAACAAGACTCCAGAAACTCTTGGAGGCTACAGGTTACACCAAACTTTACATAGTAATCAAGTAAAAATAAATTGATCACGGGTAACACATCACGTCAGAACTGTTAAAAAAAATCGACTTCATGAACTGTCCATAATGATAGATACCTGTATTCAACAATAACGGTGGTTTTCTTCATTTTTATGTTGACCATATGAAAGTCTTAGAGAATTCGCTTTATTGTATAAAAATTAAATAAATAAAAGATATGGTTACATACCAAATGTAGATGATAAGTTACAAGCGTTTTGGCTTCAGGAGTTACTGTTTCCACAATCAGCAGGATCCCGTATTACTATTGCCTGTTTACCATAAACCAAATTTTATGACCGCCGTAGAAATGTATGCAGCGAATGATATACAAGTAGCTTTTAGTAATGGAGTCTCTTTGTGTAAGTTAGCGATGTGGTAGCAACTCTTAAGTGATTGGACAGGACGGGACATTATCTTGTATTTGCTGATTTCAACGAAGTCTCCTTTGATTTGGTAAAAGCAATCAATGTGAAATACGTTGGTAGGTTCTAGAGTGAAGTATGTCCAGACTTGACTTGATATATTTGTACGTAACATTCATTTCATTAGTCTATTGTCTCATAGGTTTTTTTTTGTGTACGTACTTTATCAGTTGAATGTATCTTATTATTTTAACTTTGTTTTATGTGATGAGAATAAAACGTTCAAGTTATGCCAACTCGGTTAAAAATCCTTTCTATTATCCGTCTAAAGTTTAACAGATAGAGCAAAATCATTTGTGATTTTCGGTTAACTTGAAAATTTTAAATATGTCAGTAGTTACCCATTTTTTTACTTCTTTAATTAATAGTGGAACTATTTATGAATCTTAGCGTCGAGACATAGAGTGCACTAAGAAATTAAATTGTTAATTTATGTGCATATGTATGTTACGTATGTAGGTACAAATATTGTAAGAGGCGAGAGAGTTACGAGGTAGACTTATGGCTTCCATTCTGTGGAGGAGAGATAATGCTTGCAGGCAATCACATAAGTGGATCAAATAGCTGTAGTCCATTTGGATAATGAACAATCGACTCTGTAGCCTTAGACAGTTCTTTTTATCGCAAAGCTGTCGATATAAGTACATTAAAACTTATGTAAGTATCAATCCCCTCTGTGGTCGGGGAAGATTGGGGAAAATGATAGAGTAGTAATTACTTACTAAACACAACTTTACCAACCAACCAAATAACATATTCTAAATTTACTTTAGGAAATGAATCTTAAACTTCTTTTTACTATATAGTTACTGATAGTTCTAGAAAGTTTTAACTGCTAGTTTCAAGTTTAGGAAAATTAAGTAGGTACTTATAGGGCAATGCATATATCATATCAATTTGGATGACGTAAACTTAAAGTACTAAATCGTGTTTAAAAAAAGAGATACTTAACATTGTAGAAATTAAACGGTTTAGAGACAAATATATCTATTAAAAATTGTCGGTACCGAACTTTTCCCAACATGGCAATATATCTGTCAATGTATCGACAGTCAAAGTGGTATCTGATCAATCCATTACCGAGCCCGTACTCTGACCAGGAGCTGTTAGGCT
Organism: Amyelois transitella; assembly: GCF_032362555.1. Taxonomy (NCBI): domain Eukaryota; kingdom Metazoa; phylum Arthropoda; class Insecta; order Lepidoptera; family Pyralidae; genus Amyelois; species Amyelois transitella. Next base: position 6,095,992 of record NC_083509.1, read on the forward strand.
CGCAACTTGGCGACACACATTTTCCATTTTCCCCCCTTGTCCTTACCGGCCCAGTTTCGCCTCTTCCATAATTCAATCCATAACGAATCCATTGTGCCGATACAGTTAAAGTATTTCGAACAATGATTTGTTTAAATATAAGTGGAGTGCAAAAACCCTCTACAATTACTAGCCATTTTTTTAATTAGATACCTACATATAGTCGCATATATAATAAATGCCGAATTTTGGATAAAACTAAAAACTTTAATAGATTTTTCATTAAACCTATCTACAAATAATTACTTGCAATCTAACATGCTATCTATTGCGATAATTGATGATAAATGAGATTTTATTGTCGAAAAAAAAGTAACATAAGTTATATTTTATACTTGATTATATCTTAGATGCCATATTTATTTTAATCTGCAATAAATACAAATGGGTAAGTACTAACCAGCAAATTGTAAAATCACTGCACTAAAGCAATAGCTTCCGTCATTCCTTGATCCAGTCTATTTCGGCGAGATCCATTACCTCGAGAGTGGCGGCAAGAAGCAATCTCATTGAATGACCGTCTTCACCCGCTCCTCCCACCAAGCTGGCCCACACACCCCTTCTCATCCTCGCCAATCGGTAAATATGCGTGTTAAATATGTATGCGCTGTAAGATGCTCGTAAGTGTATTAGATTTTGCTTGGTTTTTCATTCTGTCAAGTTCTGAGGTAGTTATGCGGACTCACATAGTATTTCTGCCTATTGCTCAAGCATTCGGCACACGATTGAATTTATGCCCTAGCTGAAATTTGTTCCGATACAGATTGCTGGAAACATATTCATTTTAACATAAATCGAGCACATGTTGTTGATATCTTTTGATTTAAATTAACTTTATAGGTATATAAGTTAAACATTTAATTAACTTTTATAGAAAGTAAATATAAAGTAGTTTTGTAAGGCATTAAAATATTTGCGCTTACCCAATTTTTGGATTATTTTTCAAGTATTTTAGCAAGGCATAAAATCAGCGCAATATTCAACAGCTAAATAATATTATCCACAAAAGCACTCAACGTCACAGCATCTATACGACCCACATAACTTTATCTAAAGTTGTTGTCTGCATAAGGCTTAAGTAATAACTTCTATCTGGCAGAAGCGAAAACTTGGAATGCACTTCGCACGAAGTGACTAGACTTTTCCATTAAGGACAATTATCAGGCACAAGAGCGGATCTCCTGCTTCCATCATCCCGGGTTCCTCGGAACCTGTTAGGATAACGTCATAAAGTCAGCGAGGCAGGGCCGGACTAACGTCTTCGTTGTTGCGATGTCCTCACCTTGGGATAATGGACCGCACTCGGTCTTCATCTAGTCACAAGCTCCCTGTGGACCGCGACACAAAGTTAGTCTGTAATCGACAGGGATTTTCCTCAAATTTATTTTATACTAGTCGTTGCTTCTTACGAATGAATCATATTAACTTAAACGCCTTTTTTAAATCATTGTTACTAAAAAAACTTCATATCCAATGAATATTTACAAATAGTTAACGTTTTAACGGAAAGCTATACCCATTACTTTTTATCAACAGTTTAATAACGATAACATTACTTTTAATAACATGCCTGCCTATGAGTATTTTTTCCATGTCAACATACCGAACATTAATCCTAATGGCCAGTCCATATCCCCAATATTAAAAATATATCTCGCACCACCGAATCGATATCCATTTGTGGAGATGTCTGGCTGGCGAAACACGAGTGAATAATCGGCTTATGACAGGCACATAAGACTGCTAATGAACTAATGGCGTATCAAAATCTCCCATACTGTCGGGCAGTCCTGCCAAATCGGGGTTCGGACACATTTGGAAAGTTTTCATACTTGAACAATATATTGACATGTGACCTTTAACCATTACAATTACTTAATTTTTGCAGACATTAATTTAAATAGGTACAAAAAATACAAAATTCCACCATTAAGCCATACAGCTGAACGTGGCGTTTCATTCTTTGCCCCCGTAGGAAATAAAGACTTGATAACATGTATATATTACAAAAATTGGAGCGGAGGATGATTATTATTAAAGTTTACATAAATCTATAATTTACTGACCTAATACTGCTCATGACTTTAAGCGAGTTGAATATAAGTTAAAGCGGTTTTTGCCATTTCCATCCAGTTCATCCGGTTTTTCTTCAGTTTTAACAATACACTTTTGTCAATACTTTATTAAATTAATTCATTACGCTTATAGCGATAAGGAAATCGCACATACAAGTACGTACCCTCGTCCGGGCCGCGTACTCTCGGTTAATGGAGCAATGATGGTCCGTCACTCTACATTTGACTAGGCGGCTTTCACGTCGTCGTCGGCACTCAGCACTTACCTAATGCTGTGTGCTCACACACTACTAGACATGTCACCGATGAATTTAACGTGTCAGATAGTGATGGGACAACACAATATTAGACGTTTTATCGAGAGAAGGTAGGTATGGTGATAACATGTTTAAAATTATTTCTGATTATGAAAATCTCGTTGTTTAATCAACTAAGCGGAATAAACCGTAACAAAGTCCAGATTATACTTTTAAAGAAGAAGCAGAAAGCTGATTGTTTTTAGAGAGAATAATAGATGTATTAAATTTCATTAACTTTTTTGTGTTTGAATTAATTAAATTATGTTGTACAGTTATTAGATACTTCAAAGCAAACTTTATCAAAAGTATTCTGATTTCACAAACCCATTACTCGATCCTCAAATCTATTTCCTTTGACGCCACATCCTCCAATCTCGAATAGTAAAAATGCGAGATCTTTTTAGGCGTATGTCCAGTGTTGAGTGGGTCCACAAATGTCGCTAAAAGGCGGGACGTCATTGTTTATCCGGCAACATTAGGCGGGTAACCGGACACGCGCTAGCTGAGTGCGCTACAAGTATCCGCTTTCAACTCATTACGGCTCGGACGTGGTGCGTGGGTAGCTGGGTAGCAACCCCTCCCCCTCCACCCCCACTGGCCGTCTTTGTCCTTCAATCCCTCTTACCATCTTCGATCCAATTTCGAATATCCATACATCTAATGTTAGACTCCGCGATAGATGAGATGACAGCATTGGCGGTGCGGCGTTCTGAACAACAATAAGTATTGAATATTTATAAAGGCAATGAGAGTTCTTTCATAATATATGTTTGTCTAGAAATGATTAAATGATCTTACACTTTTCACTATAGGTTGTAACTAAGTACATTTTCTGCTGGAGGATTTAAAGTTCTTATATATCTTTCCTTTAGGTAGTAATCAGAATTCTTGATACTAGGTGTTACTACTACTTCCTGGCCTTAGTCGCGGTTGCATTCGCATCACTCTGAAGATGATGTTTTTGACCATGGATACTGGATTGGGTGAATCAGGTATTTACACAAAGCGACTCCCATCTCACTTTCACAACTTTTGCAGGTAAACTTTACCCATATTAGATCGATCATGGTTACACGTCCAGTTGCATGAATGTGCAGGTTTCCTCACGATGTTTTTCCTCACAGGAAGAGCATCAGTTAGTATTCAAACGAATGTACATCAATTTGAAAAAAGTCATTGGTACATGGCCGAGGTGGAATTCGAACCTGCGCCTTCATGCGCGTCACGCATTTTAATTGGGCACCTAACAGATTTGACCACCGACGCTCCAAATTCAAATTCTCGATACTTGGTATTTTATGACAATTTGTTATATCCACTACTTATAATATGACTTAAATAACTTTGTTTGAACATCCTACTTAGGTATAAATTCAGTCTAACAAAATTATTTGCTATTAAGTTTGACCTTTCATAACTTAACAAGGGTGATAGCAACTGGAGAGAGAACAAAACAACAATTTATGTGCTAAATGACCCAGTGAGGTCGATTTATTTCAAATTAACAATAAAAAAGATAGCGCGTGCCGACCTCATATGAGATGTAATCGCAAAATAAAGTGACACAAGTATCTTAATCAAGTGTCCATTCCCGGGAGTTAGAGTGGGCCGAGCTGTCCGTTATGGCCGATTCTGTATAAAACTGGCGAATAGCTGGGCCCGTGCAATAACAGTTTGGACAAATTGAGTCCGCCATGAAGCCGAATCTGACACTCTAAGTTCCAGCTTATTTATATTAATTAACTACGCGTATCCTTTGATATAGATCTATTTTGGATTTTGAAAAAATGATTTTTGCTTTCAGTAAATTAAAATTGCTCAACCGATGGACCGAGTTGAATAAATCTAAACTAGTTCATAATTCATAAACCTTGAATGCAATCGAACTCGATACAATAATCAAAACATGTAAGTTTATAATTTTCGTAAATAATATGTACCTATTTAATAAACATTGCCACATAAATATAAACATATTATTCAATTACCGTATCAAAGATCAAAACATAAATTTTTTAACAAACCTCATATCTACCTATTTCAAACCAACGACGACATAAAACCAATATTTATTACGAAACAATAAGATGAAATTGATAAAATGTCTCCGCTAAATTGTACGTTAGAAGCAATTTTACGAGAAAAATCATGGTGAGAGTCGCGCGGTCGTGGGCCCAGCTTACGGGCCGCAATAACATAACCGTTTGGACAAATTGTGGCTCGCCTGGGCCCGGATTAGCGGCTTTATGGAACAATTCGCGTATAGAATACTTGCTCTGGCTTCCTGATAATTGATATCAATGCTCAACGTCCAGCGGTAAACGAAATTAAGCGCTCATTTGTCTGTGTTTCTTTTTATTACTTCGCCGCATGACTCCGGATAGCTAGACGGGAGATACGGTGATAGTTCTTACGGTAACTAATTAAATTAACGGATATAAAAATGCTCATTAGGTGTGTGGTGTTGTGTAAGGCTGGATTAATCGTTAAGTGTAAATTAGGAAGGTTCAAATATCTCAAAAAAAATTCTTCTTTAACCTAGTTCTGTCTTGTATTTATTAAGTTACCTAATCAAATTTAACATATAAATTATTCTAAGAACGCAATAGAGTCAAATAAAATTACATAAAACACGATCGTATATTTCTCAAAATGAGTCCCATTTCCTTACTAGCTAACCAAAGTATCAGTTTTATTTTTGTCACTACTTATTCAATTTCTACAGACTAGTTATAATATAGTAATAGTTGGTTTACCTAATAACTTAATTGGTCGCCACGTCATCTATCGCATAGCTATCTGATAGACGGAGATTAAATACAGGATCCGGGAGATTTTATTACCTAGCATAGCTTCACCTATATCGAGTAGGGCAATATGTAGGTACGTTCATATTGCCCATAAAACTTCTGTGGGTAATTTTCATTCCGTTACAGTTTATTGGCGTTTTATATGTATAACCTATCGGAAAGGGGAGATTGGAACACGACGTTCAATATCACTGAAAAAATAATCGAATGAACAAACATATAAGTATACTATGCTGTTCGTATGGTATTGTGTCTGTATAAACGTTTTTTTTTGGTTGAATGAACAGCAATTTAAATTGTATATTAAATGTAAAATAAGTGATATTGATCAATAAAATTAATACTAATGGGAATTTTCTGAAAGAAATAAAGGAAATAATAGGCAATGTTACTCATGAAGGATTTTTTATGTTTCTGTGTATTCTATAACATAATCATCATAATGGTACTACCTGGTTGCCTGCAGTTGACATTATTCCAGAAAATGTTTCAGTTGTTACCACTTTTTCTGCACTGACGCTTGGAAGCGGCAGTAAACTAAGTTTTAAGTAATTTATTTTATAGTCAACGACCAATGTTGTGAAACCAAAAGATACAACAAATTATTTAGTGATGTTTGTAATGTCCCATAATATTGAATAAAAAAAATTATTTGATTGTGATTCTTCTTTTAGGCAATTTGTCGCTATTTAGATCTCAATTCCATCAGTAAATCATACAGCTGAATGTAACTATTCTGTCATTTCAAAACTGTTGGCTCTGTCTACCCCGCGAGGGATATAGCCGTGATTATATGTATGTATGTATAGTAGAAAAAAAATATTCGAGAAAAGAATTTATATGTTTTACACAATATTTTAAGTAGATATTTCAAACTTTTTCTATTCAAGGATTGTAATTACCTGAATTCATTATAACAAAAAATCAGATACGGATCTACCAACCAGGGAGCTTAAATTAGTTTTTTCTTAACGCAGACCGTTCTGAATAGTAAACAAAATGAATGGGCCGCCCTAAACAAAGTTTAATCCGTTTTTATTACAAAGAAAAGAAGTAATTACTCTACCCTTACCGCTATAGAGGGTAGACGCTCGAGGTAAAAATTTCCATAGATTTATCATAAGTAAATTAAGTTTATAATTAAAAACAGGAGTTTTGTATAGAAGTAATTTGAATATGTAAATAATATTTGGGTATTGCTTATTACGACAAAAAGCTAATTTTCTTCTTTCATGAAGGAAAGGAAATTTGAAAATTGGATATGTTTAGAAGTAGAATATTGTTTAATCAATTAGAATATATAGTTTCTGTTATTAGCGGACGTAAGTAGTTCGTTTTGGGTTTCATTATGGACGATAGGCGGGCGGGGAGGGGGCGGGCGGCGCCTCCGCAATTATCCTACTCTGAGCGACGTAATTATTCCATTAGCTGAGCAAATAATGATAAGCCCACTGATTAACTGTTAGCTCCATTAATCGATACATCAAAGGAACGGATACGATTTCAATTTAAAGTATTAATGATTGAAACCTTTTAAGGTAATGCCTTGAAATACGAAATGGGAAGTATCGCCGTATTTGATCTCATAATTATAAGCGTGATTCAATCCGTCCCAATTATTGTTTTTCTGGTGAGTACGTGTGAAAGAATATTTCAACCAACTTAAAAAAGGGTGTAGGTTTTGAAATTCTTCGTTTTTTTCAAACTACTTACAACAAATTAAAAACTTATAAATGTAGATAATAATAATGATTGTGATGGGCTTGATCTAAATTATCACAAATAGCAGTTACACTAACTGAGAAGTCTTTATTGTAATAAGCATAATAATACATTAGAACAAACAATAATAATTAACTACTTAATAGTTATTCTCCCATATCAAAATACCTGATACTTATAAATATGTTTCGCCTTCCAAATCGGTGACATTTAGTAAAAATATAGACGCGCCCTAAACAAAGGCTGAATGTTTTGTTTTACGAATTCATAATAAACGTTCATAAATAACTGACACTCCAATTTTGCAAAGCGTGTTTCAATAATGCTCTTACATATTTCTCATTACGTCGCGTCATGTTGTTATACGTTTGAAACAATTGTTCAGTGTTAATTTCTCTCGCGCCTCTGCTTTCAAGTAAGTACTTATACTTAAGCGTCCTCTGGCTATTCCATGAAATCCTCGTCTGTCCCGTTTTTTTTGGTTAGAGGGCAGACAAAAACAGTGTGGTGGACGGTCTGCGCGGGGGCTCCATATCGACACGCCGGAGATTTACATCTGTTTCATTTGTGTCATAGGTTCAGCACCACCGTTCCCAACTCCCGTTCCGATATGGCTCAGCTTGCACCAGACGCGCAGTTCTATTCTACTATGCCATGCGTCACGGTTTCAAAAATATGTAAACGCAAATATGTAAGTAGGTATAAAGCGATTTCCTTACTCTAACTACAAATAAAGATTATGTGGAATTAACAGTAACTTCAGATAGGTGAACAGGCTTGTCATAAGCACATCCTTGTGATGGGTTTATCACTTCATCAAGATATCAGGGAAATCAATTTAGAGCGGGTAAGGCCGCGCGGGCTCGCCTTAGAGTCCCTAAAAGTCCCAAAGGCGGGCGTCCCTGCCGCCCGTCTCATTCGCTCGTGCCCGTTTATAAACGGTTTTATTGCTTTCGGAGCAACCGAACATTATTAAACTTTTCCAATTTCGATTTATCACGTAGCTGTCGGAATTTAATACCGCCCTACCTTCGGAGGCGATCGCCCGCCGCGTGATTACAATACACGTCGTTAATAATACGAGCGGAGTGCCGGCTGCGAACAGCTCAACTGCCTGCCGATTATGACATGACGGGCCCTCTCAGCGACCGACTGCAACCGTCTTAATGCCGACGACTATGAGGTTGAAAAACGCCGTTCAATAGGAGAGTTATTTTCTTTCGTGAAGCCAATTTCCCGCGAAGAAGAGTGCTTTAATGACTGGCTATGTCAAAATAAAATTCTTGGTTACTGTTGGAGAACTTTGGATATTTAAATTATAAAAACATCAATTTAAGAAATATATATGTACATATTGGCATCAAAAGCAAATATTTTAAATTCGTAGACCTTATTAAACACAATATACAAAGCTCGGTATATAACATTAACTCGTTACACGGAACGCTGCTTGTAAGCACTGTTCCACTGAATTTCATATCAAAATGAAGTCTAATATAAGCTGGGTTTAAAATTATGAAGCTAAAACTGTAGCATATTGAAAACGTGACTTACATTTACATGGGTTTTATTTACTAATCTTTCATAAGGCACGAAATATTTATTTGGAAAGTTAGGTTTACTTTATTTTGATATGACTATTAGGTATGTCATTATGAAATTTATGTCATAAGTATTGTAACTTCATTTTAATGGACTTATTAATTTGAATATATTGATTGATGAATGATAGATATAAAAAAACACTAGGATTTTATTTTTATTTTATAATGATTTCCTATACAATTGGGTAATCCGATTTTACGACGTATCTTATTATTTTTCCGTGCATATCGCGAAATAAGAAACTGAACAATTTATGTTTTTTGTTTTCCTCATACTCGAATGTAGTTGTAGCATGTAAGAGAAAGCGGAAACAGTCGCGGGTTGGCGATGCAATCTACTCACATTCATAGGGCCAATCAAGCACCGACTCGCCGCCGCCCGCATCCCTCACCTCCAACCCGAACAGGGCCGGATTGAAAAAAAATATATTTTAAGAACAATTATTATTTCAGGAACGATTTCAATTTCGCATTTGTCGAGATTTATTTGCTTACTACCTTTTTCGAGCTCTACTAATACAATACATACATATATAGATTTTTCTACTTATAGATTTATTTATCTTTTGTTTATAAACAACTAAGACCCAGGCCAGTCAGAGAAAGTTCGTTTCTCATCATGCCCTGGCCGGGATTCGATCCCAAGATAAGTTCACTTCTGCCTCATATAATTTTGAATTTTAATCTCAAACGTATGAAGACTAGTTATTTCTACTCTCATTGTAACTTTATTGAGCTTTTAGCAATTTTGTTTTGGTTTAAATGCTAACAAGCAAAGTTGAGGGCGCCTCGTTAGATTCAGCCGATATTAATGAGGCTGTCACTCCCATTAAAACTCTTTAGCCTTATTCCACCTCGTTAACAGTTGGCAATGCTCGTCTTCGAAATACGATATCGATTTAAGAGTATCAAAAAAGTTTATTGTGAAGGTATTCGAATTCCTGTTAAATGAGATCACAATGAATGTAAATAGAATTTAGTTGGAACTGGGGTTCGCCTGTGCTCTGTAGTGGGAATATTGGGATAGATTTGTTTACACAAATACTTATAGATGTAATATCACTTCTTTCTTCCTCGTCGGGTAGACAGATAGCCCAATAGAACAAAAGTGACTCCTATGCCATGGTCAGCTAGATAACTAAATGATAAAATTGAAATACAGATAAACGTTACCTTGAAATAAATTAACAAATAAAGATGATATATGAGTTAACGTAAACGACTCGAATACAGCCCTGCGTATAGAGCTCACGTACGACCGCTCGTAAGTTCAATGGAGGTGTTGATTAAAAATATTTCCCATGTGCGGCGGATAAGGCCCAATTGGGCCGGCAATCAGCTCCCGCGCCGCCGGCCGCCGCTAATCATCCAAGCTGCCATTTATTGTAAGCTTTTTGCCAATTTAAAATGTGCTCTTTTGTGCTTTATTAAGAAAATAAGGGTTGGATTCACACGGAAATAATTTTAATTTTTAGTTAACTATTTTGCTGTATTGTACCTGATTCGGAGGTTTTAATAAATGTTATTACAATATATTTATGTTACACATCATTCATTACCGACCTGGCTCACTTAGGTCCATATAGAATCTCATTGTGGAACACTGAGGAGGGCTGTTAGTGTGAAGTATACACCAAAAACCTATAGTTCTCACTACACATATATATTCTCATATAACTTATCCAAAACGATTCCTTAACTTCTTGCTCAGAAGTTGATTTTGACATTTGGCTTTACATGGTCTAGTAGAGACGATATGTTCAGTACAAGTGGTACTTCCTACTCTGCAATTTGTTTAAGATTTGGCAAAAATTTTACGGTCAACGGCGAGGTTGAGGAAATATTGGTTCCTTCATTTACGAGTTTTTTTTCCTAGCCTTACGTTATCAGCGACATATAGAAACTGACAAATATTAACATGCACAATAGAGTAGATTCTTTAATTAGTACGCAACTAGTCAATTTCAGCAACAGATCAAAGAAAATGCTTCACCGTTCTTTTTGTTAACTTTGCATTATTATCGCATTATTGGACCAGACGGCGCGTCCAAACATAGCTGGCGATAAAAATGTTTCAAGCGAATGGCTAATACTCAAAGCAGCCGAATGTTTGCCATCGGCGGGAGCGCTCGGCGTTTTCAAAGCGCGCCGGACGCTGCAAAAACGACGACCGTCGATCTTCCAGTGCGTTTAATTGGTGCGTTAGGGGACATGCTCGCATTCAAGTCGCTATAAAATGATCGTGTGAATAATGATTAGTACGATGTGGAGGAAACGGTACTTATTTTTTTTTCGAGGCTAAGATTTTTAGAACACAGTGATAAATAAATAAGTTATATAGTATTGATGATATAAATGGTACAGAGAAAAATGTTAATGATATTATTACATATTATGATAATTAGTGACAGCAAACCCACTGATGCTGGATGATGGTATATTTATTTATGTTGTCCATAAAAATACATTTTTTTTTTGTCTAAAAGAAACATGCGGGAAAATGAGAACTTTTTAGAGATTCAACAGCACCAAATAAAGACCGTAGTCTTTAAAATTCACACCAAGTCCGAAGTTCTAATTACCCTAAGTATTTGCGGGAATTACCAATCTCGGCGAAAAAATTCCAAAGCCGCTTCGTTGCAGCCAGGATAGATATCTCTGCTTTTTGTTTTATTGATCTGAATTCATTGGACGGCACCCGTCGTATCCGTCGCATGCGCATGCGTACGATGCGGCGCGGATTCCGTGCTTTTTGCCCGCCACAAAGTCTAACGATTGAAATAACTGCTCTTTATACAGGCCATTTGATTACTTCGTGGAATTAACTAGACATGTTACTATGTAGGTAAATAATCATTAACCCATAATCTAAAGTCTTAAGCTTTATGGAGTATAAATGTCCAATCAGAGAGAAATATACCTAATAGAGTTTATAAGTTGACATTTCAATCATACAAGACATAATACCTACTTAAATGTGAAGCAAAAATGCAGATCGTTCAGATTTTTTACTCTTTTAGATACCTACTGGTGACGTAAAATTTATATTTAATTTAAACCAAAAAGACGTACCTACCTACTTCATCCTACTACCTACCTACGTCAAAAAATATTTCGACAAAACAAAAATAAAAGCCCAAAATTTAAAACCCTGTTTCAAATTTTAAGTCTTCATTCAGACTGTATTAATTACTTTAATAATGTAAGTTTATATGATACTATAGGAATCATTCCTCTGAGGCTTATTTTTTAATTAATCATTCATCCTTGTAATTTGCTAATTACGAGGGGACATTATTCAAATTAATTCCTCAAGTCAGAGGGCCAGTCACTTAATAAATTACACAGCCATCCCAGACAATGAATTAAAATCATTCTATATTATACATATGACAATGATATTTTCTTCATAATGTTACTTTGGGGAATCACTTGATTAAGTATAATAGTTTTTTACAAGGAAAGCAATATATTGAGTTGTTAGAATATATTTATAATAGTAGTAGAGATATTTTTTAAAACAAATTAGGCCATAACGAAGGCCCTAAAATGAATGGCAAGTGAATTGTGACAAAAAAGAAATTAATCAGAACTTAAACATCGTAATCGTGTATTAAACAATAACCGTTTTAATAATTTTTCAGATAGGTCTTACATAGCAGATATCTAAATAACTTTTAAATCAAATCAAAGTTACTTAAATATAAATACATGAAAATTTAAATACAATAAAATATTGATCTTTTAAAAATTGTGCAAAACTTGCCTGCCTGATTAATTGACCAGTTTTTCGATTTAAGGGCACGAGAATGTGCATAAATTACCGTCACAAGTAATCAAGCCAATGGTAAATGACATTAATAAACCCGTATCCGCTAAGAGATTGACAGATTCGTGTAAGAACATAAGAAATTCGATTTGGCGGCCGAGATGCCGAGTGTGATAATCAGATAACAGGTTTGTTTAAAGTTTATGTATGAAATTTGCATTAAAAAAATTATAATTATCCTTAATAAAAAAGTAATGAGTCATTCTAATATAACAAAATAAAAATATGATAAGGTAATATCATAGATAAAAATATATGCTAATGTAGAGTACAAATATCTTCTTTGACTAGAGGGCTTTAAACTTTTGAATGAAATGATATGCATTGCCATCCAACGTGATAATAGGCTTTTGCATGGCCATGTTGTCACAAAGCAACGACTAATCTACTTAAATAAATAATTTTGGGTTGCTTTTTCTTGTGAATATTTAGCGATCAGATTAGTAGCCTTAATTTTTCTTTACGAAACTTAACTTTTTAATCTGGTAATCACTTAAAGGTTGCACTATATTTATGGTGTGTGGTGTGGGTCCTCTCTCGAGTGCATTATGAGCCATGGGGAAGGATTCCTGCGCTTGTCTCATTAGGCTTCCCTCACGTCGTTCCTCGCCAATAAGTGCATCGCAATATTTTCCCTAGTTATTTACAGCGGTCACCGTTCGACTGGCGAGCTGATGACCGTTCGGGTGACCATTTTGTAACTTGTTGAGCCTTTTTACCGATGTAAATAAATAAATGTCTATAGTTTTGATGATATTTTGAAAGAAAGAAAGATGGTTTGGCACTATATTCGAATTACTTTTTACAAATTCTTAGACAAGCTTTCTCAAGATGAAAGTGGTCACCCATTAAGTTGGCGAGAATGTCAACTATTATCGGTATATTTTTTATAATTAGAAAGAAATAAAAAGAAAGTCATAATTAATTAAATGCTATTTTGAAACTTAAATACTTTTTCGAAATTTATTATGGAAGCATCTTTAGTTAAATGAATATTTGTAGAAAATATATATTGAGATTATTTATCCGCTGTCCGCAGTCTGCAATCCCGCGGACTTCATGGTCATTCTAGCGTGTCGGTGACTAATGTTTATTATGTGGGCGATTAAAATTGTAGTTGTCGCGATGAAGGACCACAGTCCGCATACTAGTGGCCGCCAATGTACACTTAAATCAAACACATTTAATTAGAACATTCCTCTTCACGCGAACCGCCAACAAGAAGCTGTCTGCCCATCTTACTTCACATTCTCAATATCAAATACTTTAAGAAAACTAGTGCTGGAATATTTCCAATGAAAACCATTATAACAGCATCATACAATAGGCACTACTTTGTCAGAATACATAATAAGCATTTTTTTAATCTGTTGAGTGCAGGCAATTTGAAAATGGAGCCAATCATGCCATTAAAAATACATACATATACTTCGACGATATTTTACGACTAATAAATTTTGAAATAAAGTAAATAGATATGGGGACATTTTCTGAACCCGTTCTTTCCTTTTTATTATTTGGCATTTAAGTACTTCTGGTACATAATGCGAGTCATATTATTAACGATAAAACTGATGTCATACATTTTTTTATTGTTATTAGCACACAATGAGTAATTTTGTTTGGATTTATTTAAAAAACATTATTCTATGTGTCATATTCTCAAGGGTACTACGAGTGTGAGCTAAAAATTAATTAACCAAAAAGATTTTCTTAATTTATTATTTTGTACTTATTTGGTTTAATGTATCGGAACATCACAGAGTAAATGTTGTTGGTGTAAGTGTAGGCCAAATCAAAGCTGGCGCGGGTGCGAGCCTGGCGCTCACTCGGTTTCCTTTATAACGCCCACTCTCTGGCGGAAGTGCTTGAAGACGACAGAATAGATAGGATAAGCTCCAAGTATTTTTTTAGTTTGACAAGAAATTGTCTTCGAAATTCTGGTTTGATGTTGTTAGAGATGATATGCGTAGATGATTTTAAACTGGGAATGCCAAAGTACGGACCAAGTGTAAAGAGAAACGAGGGATGTAAACAAAACGTGCACAATTGAGATTAATAAGATACCTACCAAAGTTACTTTGTGGTCAGTGTCGTCGTTTGTTGTAAAAATGCAAATTAAATAATAATAAAAAAAATATAAATTTGTAATAATAATTCTAAAGTTATGAACTGTTTTGTATTGCAAACAGTTGTTACTATCGTTTGATAGTTATTTGTGTTTATGAATTATGTTTTCACATTAGATTTTTACATCCAATAGGAACCTATAATTTTTTTTATCTGTTAGAGTGATATAACATAAATATTTACTAATAATAACTTTCGTTATTTTTGATCAAGTTCTTTACATATCCAATCATTTAGTTTTCTGGAATCCTGCTTCGAGCATGTCCATACTTTTTTCAGCATAGCGCAGCAATACTTTTAATGGATCTTGTGAGTTTTTGCCTTTATTTATACGTTACGATGTGCGCATAATGGATCAGTAGACGAACACTTAGAAGATATGCGATACGAACACGTTATTGGTTATATACATAAGATCTAAAAAGCTGTTCAATCAGTGAGTCTTATCTATAATAACATGATTATAACAAAAAGTTTTCGCAGTAGTACTAAGTGGTCTGAATTGGTAAATCACCACAATTATGCATTTCTTTTTGGCAGGTATGGCTCTTAAGAAAGCTTGTTCATAAACTAGGAACAAAAAAGTTACGTATATTTATTGAGTAGGAGTTGATGTTTTCTAAGGCTGTTGATGTATTAAATACGGGGGTTTTAAATAGAAGAGATGTTGAAACAAATTAAACTTTGACAATGAAAATGCTCCATGTAGAGCTAAGAGCCGACCTATTGTGAGCTTCGAGTATTAATCGAATAAGTCTAACAACAAGGTATATCTACTATACAGGGTTGTTACTATAAAGGAAAATATTGTCTCAATATTATTTTATTTTTATTTATGCAAATATAAACTGTATGTAAGATTTAGATAATTTGGCATTTAATCTAGCATGCAATATCCTATTATTGTACAATAGTTCAAATTTTGTTATTTTTTTATTTAGTACATAATAACAACCTTATACAAATACAAGAAGACAATGAAAAGTTAGAAGAATATGCACTTGTATTAGATGGATATAATAAATGTGGAAATAATTAATTAAAGTACCAATTTATTTCCTTTCCTAGTATAGACATAAACGCGTCTTTTCTTAATGGTCATTCAACTTCATTATGATTTGACATTTATATTTATGTAATTTTTATTTATAAATATGAAATTTTAATAAATAATTTCGATCACTCAATAGTTGTATCTTACGAGTACGTCACCCTTGTGAGAGAAATAGAGTATCCTTTTACAAGTGGAAATAAAAAAAATAAGTTTATTACATGTAGAACCGGTAGGTAATCAATGTTCTAGCTACATAATGCCTGATGTGCGGAGGAGACCGTCTGCAGTTAGTGGCGCGTTGATATACATCGCAGCTACTGTGTGTCTACTACTACACTACAGCTTTGAAGCTTCATATGTTATGGCATTTAGAAAGGATTATTTGATAAATTGACGATAAATTCAATATCAAACCGTCTATTTTATGATGATAAAAGAAATACGAGTTGGATTAATTGCTCCCTTTTCTATAAGTTTTCTTGCGTAATATGAAAATCCTAACAAACCATGCATATACCTTCAGATGAATGAAAATAAGCCGAAGCATTGGCTTCTTTTTTGGTAGAGTGAGAAAAATTAACATACAGCAATAAATTAAAAATGGTGTGATAACATAGTTTTTGGACACACACGGATCATACGAGTATGTCTCAAGTGGACACACCCCGCGCTCGAGTCGGATAGGTCGGCCCGAGTGAGTTAATTAACTGGGAGCGTGTAAGGCGACGCTCACGGCCGCTCTAATTGCACGATTATTCCTCCGCGACGCCTAACTGCACGATGAAATTTAATTAAAGTTTGTTGTTCAAATAGATTTAATTAAAGTAATGTTGTAGCGAGTGGTGCGCCGTCGCCATGCACAAATAAATTAGGCTACAGAATATAACGCCTTTACGCTAGCTTTACACATATGTATAATACATTTTAAATTAATTTTATAAACCCAACCAATTCGGGCTAAATCATCGCCAGAGTCAAAGTTTTTTTATGTCTAGAATCGTGTCCGGTACACTCGTATAGTTGAGGTTTTCTTTTTGTACTGTCAATGTTTTGTGTCCGCGCGCTCAATCCAAGTGAGTGCTGCGCAAGTTTTCTAATGCATTACTTCTGAAAGCGTTCCCGTGACGCCAAGCACTCTTAATAATTTGTATTGTGTAGTTATTGTAATTTTACTTAGATCTTAGTACCGAAAGATCTATCGTAAGTTTATAATTAGCTCCAGCCTCTAAAAGCCGATTAAAATTACTTTTCCCCAGAACTGAGAAGCCGAATCTATGCGCTATTTCAA
The DNA here is from genome assembly GCF_032362555.1 of Amyelois transitella. Classification (NCBI taxonomy): domain Eukaryota; kingdom Metazoa; phylum Arthropoda; class Insecta; order Lepidoptera; family Pyralidae; genus Amyelois; species Amyelois transitella. The sequence goes on from NC_083509.1 coordinate 6,112,842, forward strand.
TATCAAATGAAATATTCAAAATTTCATAAGTTAATTACTGATGATGATCAGATCAGATGATCCATTAGCGAGATACTGCTGGCAATAACGTCAAAATTGTATCTCGACAATAAATGCGTTGTTAAGAGCCACATTAAGATAAAAGCTATATGCTATAATTCTTATTAATTATTAATAGAATTGTCAATTAAGATGTGATAGCATTTGGAAGACTTTCTGGCAATCGAAAATGTTTATCTATCCAAAAATAACAATCGTGGCAGTGGTAGCGCTCGTAAGCGAGGAACGATGTCCGTGTCAATTACCGCTAATGGAAAACTTAAATTATGATAAAAGCTAAAGAGCGCCGGATGCTGTGAGTGTGTCCACGTCCCATCGACTTCGCTAAAATGCCTGTGTATCCCACTCCTACTACGAGTATATTTTATTAGGGCAAGTATATTTCTCTATTGCAAGTTTGTAAATAAGATTGAATGCTAACCGATGCTCTTACGGTGACGGAAAACTTTGTAAGGAAACTTGCAGATCGCTACATATTATGAAGTCCCTCTATTTTCTCTGTCTGTATGTTTACGCTAATCTCGGAAAGTTGAGGAGAGATTTTTTTCCGGTTTGAAAAACAGAGGTTCTGAGGAACGTTTATATCTATAAAAGCTACCCGTACGAAGCTGGAGTGGTCACTAGTTTTGGAATATAAATGAGTAACCATAATCCAGGTTGGTAAGATTCATGCACAATGTATCAATCAAAATGGTCGCAATGAAATTATTTAATTTACCACAATAATGGTGGTAGTTGTACGCATGTTTTTTCATTCGAAATAAAAATTGTTTTCAAGCAATACTTACACAACAACAATGCAATAAAACAGTAAGTTAAAACCGAGTCTCTAATATTTTTCCAAAACACTTATACCTAGGGGTCGCCGGTCAAGATTCAAATTTAGGAATTTTTGTCTGTCGTGTACGATACAACTTCGAAACTATCTTAACGGATTTAGACGCGGTTTTCACAGGTGGATTACAGCGTTGTCAAAACTTTGTTTCGTCAAAATCGTTAAAGGGTAAAAGCTGTTATGGTATGGTTAATTTAAAATTTACTTCAAGCACTGCTTCAAAACTTTTAAACAGAGTTAAGTGCGGTTTACATAAATTTGATTTTATTTTAATATATAAAGACAATTTGTCAGTTCAGTTGTTCTACGGAACATACGGTCGTGTCGTAAGTTACTTTGTAATGTATTCTAATTATTTAAATAAAAATAATGCCTTGGAAAAAACTGTCTAATTTTATATAATATTATTTAATTATTTAATGTAAGATGAGCCCTTTATTAGGTTGGGATATTTGTAGTATTCAAATATTGCATTTTTATTCAGATTCAGAATGAAAAATAAAATAAGTCAGTGTGTCGGGTGGCACTGGCGGGCCTGCGCGGCGGACGTCCGTCGCCCCACAAAAGCTCTCTGTCGGGCAGCTTTCAGCCGATTACCCGCGACGCGGAGCCTAATTTGATTGCCGCTCGCCATCAATTACCTCGCGACCACCGCAGCTTTTTATTTACTGGCCCGCTTTCACACAATCTCCTCGCGACTTTTCGATTATTTATTAAACGCCACGATTTATTGCGTATGTTCCGGCTTTATTGGCATTGTTCTCCTGTGATTGCTCATTGTTCAAACCTAAAGGTTTAGCTTTCGTATCATTAAAACTGATACGCTTTGCCTCTGCTATCGGTAAGAGACTAATGTTTACACGTGGCTCCGATTCACAGTAAATAATGGTAGAATGGATCTACCATTTTTTACTGTGAATCGGAGCCACGACTAAAATCAATCAGATATTAAAAAAATCAATCAGAGTAACGAACGCTACAGTATTGTCACCACGAACACGCAAAGCGATCGTTGTAGTGGGCATGATGTAAATAAAGAGTGGATTGCGTTTCGTTGTCTGCCAGTCAATTTCCTTGATGAACTCACAATTACGGAAATTGGAAGCGCCGTTGCCGCCGCCACACCACCGTGTGCGCTCCCCGACTCACCAAACGTACTGTTTTTGCACGCACAAAAGCAAAATAATCAGATTATTTTATAAATTTAAATATTTGTAGCACGAATCGTGAGTCATTATGCGCGTATATAACCAAGCGACAAATAAGACACGATGTAACAACATATGGCATTTCTTAAAAAATATAATTAAGTCTTGAGACGCTCTGTTGACTCGAAGTCAATTAAATTCTTGCGAAGCGGTTTACATTTCAGAAGTTTTACTAATGAGATACATGTGGAATTTGAGTCTTGTATTCCTTGGGTAGGTATTACACAGAAAGTTGGGTGTTGTTTTAAGGAGTCCCAGAATAAAAATATAAAATATTCGTCTCAGTGTATCCTTATTGAAATCTTTACTGGCCTCATTGTTCCATTCTCAATTTAGGCGTCCTTGCAAGTTTACGCATCTCTTTCACGAGTAAATTGCTCTGCTCCGTCGGAGGAGTCATAAAGAAAATTGCTATACAGTTGATAAATAATTTATCTGAAAGCCCGCCCCAGTCACCGAAACACGCCCGGGGTAGCACTGCTTCTACTTCCACCTAATATTACTTTCCTTTTGTACAATTTTGCAACAGGGCCGTTCGCACGTTCCCTTGCTTTTATGGGCAATAAGTGAAACGCAATTATATTTATGAAGGAGAAATGGTAAGAAAACTAATTTTACCGAGTATTGCTTACAATTTTCTGATGTGTTTCTATATACTTCCCCCTGATCAGCATCTATGAATAGATAAAAGATCAACTGATCATAAACATAATTAATCTAGGTAGAATAATTTAAATATTTCTTAACTCATTTCCAATTTGTAACTGATTTTATATATTACTCTCACTAAACTAATAAATAACAAATTTATTCGATTTTACTACAAATGAAGAATCATTAGAATCAATCATTAGAAAAAAAATTGCCTGTGAACATAATAATATTTTTCATAAACTAATCAATCTGAGATTTTGTATTGGCTTTAAATGGCCCTTAAAAGTCATGGTGATTAAGTAACTTTATGTGTGGCCCATCATGTGGCCCTAGAAGGCCACCTCGATTCTTAATTAATTCGAGCAATGAATATCTCATTGATATTTACAATAGGGATATTAAACAAACTGCTTTACCATAATTATTTATACATATAATGTTAAAATTATTTAAACGGTAGTACTTAAATGAAGCATTATGAAGAAAAATGTTTATATACAGATCCGGCAACAAGGCGCTAGTCAAGTTTCGAATAATAATGTTAACATTTTAGCAAACTATCTGACGGTTCTTATTTTTGCGAGAAGACGAGTTTGGAAACAAGTAATTAGAACTCTAGTTTGGTACATGATAGAAGACCTTATTTTTTTCAATTCAAATCAGTACTTAAGTTGGAAAAGTGTCAGTAATTAGTACCATATTACCATTGATATTTATATTGATATATCTAAGTTCAATCCTAGCCCATGCACGGTTATTTATTCATCTATATTAATAAGCAGTAAGATGGATTACAAGGTAGATGAAACGTGGCCTAATTAGATGGTTTGGCGGTTCCACATAGAAAGACACTGTTGGGGGATTGATAGTAATATATAAGAATAGCGTCATTGAGAATTGGTCAATTAGTTAAATTGACCAATTTACAGCTCAAATAACTGATCGGTAAAGATCAACCTAATGTTTGATAGCTGTAGGTACATTTACTAGCTGTTTGTCGTCTGTTTGTAGTTAAGCATTTATTAAGAAAACGTTTCAAGAAATCTTCGTATCTACAGGGAAATGGGCACTTGTTATATAGTTTGATTCTGGATATTGAATGTACGCAGCTTGAAATGTACCCATACAAAAAGACAGGAACATCTAGCTCAACAATGAAGTTGTTGGTAGTCAAGCCTAGGCCTTGCGTGACTTATGATAAATAAAAAGCAATCCCCGTACAATATAAGTATCGGATATAGTTTATGTATAATTAGTTGGGCAATAAATAGTGGAGCCAGTGTCGAGTCTATAACGCGTCGCCGTCGGAGCTAGCGAAATCAATTAGGTTCGTTTGCGAGCTGCTCCAATAAATACTGCTATCGTTAATTAGAATCAATCGTGGGATTGCGTCGGGCAACCCCGGCCCTAGCAGAGAGGTTCCTAGACGAGAACGAGAAGCCACTCATAACTTATGAGGACATTCAGGCTTATACAAATTACAAAGATAATGTTAACGACATGTTTTTTAAAATCTTAAATATTTGGCTATACCAAAGTCTGTATTCGTGCCTTTGTGTGTGTGGTTATTGTTATCTTTCTTTCAGTAAAATAATTAAACACTTACACAAATCAACAATCTAATTTCTGCCATAATATATGTACTTGTATTATTGAGCGGGATTCAAGCGGGATTTCGAAAGGGAATGGGATGTACTGATCAGGTCTTTTCCTTGCGGTGCATAGCCGAAAAGTTTTTGGCCAAGAGTCAAAAAGTCTATTGCACATTCGTAGATCTGGAAAAGGCCTATGACAGAGTTGAGAGGAATGAATTGTGGTCAGCACTTTCTATGCATGGGGTGAGCAGTCTCTTAATACGAGCACTGAAATCCTTATATGAGGATTCGAGTGCTTGTGTCAGGATAAACGGAGCGCACACTGAGTGGTTTAAGATTGAGAAAGGCGTTAGGCAAGGATGTGTTGCGTCACCGTGGCTGTTCAACCTATTTATGGATAGCTGTTTGACAGATTTGAAAGAGTCTAAAAGTGGATTAAGGATGAATGAGTTACTCGTCAAATGTCTGCTCTATGCCGACGATCAGGTTATACTGGCGTCATCAGCGGAGGAGTTACAGGAGATGGTAAACTGTATGCATGAAGCTTTAAAAGAGAAAGGAATGAAAGTGAACGTAAGTAAAACTAAAACACTGGTTTTTGAAATGGAGAAAGAAATGACAGCATGTAATATTTTGATTGGAGGAGAAAAAGTGGAGCAAGTGAAAGAGTTTGTATATCTAGGATCAAAGTTTACATCAGATGGCAAGTATGATAGTGATATTGAAAGGAGAGTGAACGCGGGGAACATGGTGAATGGAGCTTTGCATGCCTTTATGAGCAGTCAGAAACTATCCAAAAAGGCTCGACTGGCTGTGCACAGGGGCGTGTTGGTCCCGACATTAATGTATGGGAGTGAAAGTTGGGTATGGCAAAAGAAGCATGAAAGCAGAATAAATGCAGTGGAAATGAGAGCGTTAAGGAGTATGATGGGTGTGAAATTGAGTGACAGGATAAGGAACAGCGTGATAAGGGAATGTTGTGATGTGAAAGAAGATGTAGTTACAGGAATAGAAAAGGGTATGTTAAGATGGTTCGGTCATGTGGAGAGGATGAATAAGCAGATATACAAGGAAAGCAGGTTGACTAAGCAGATATACAAGGAGAGTGTGGAGGGAAAGGTCGGAGTGGGAAGACCTAGACGAACGTATCTTGATCAAATTAAGGACGTCCTGGTAAAGGGTCAGGTCAAAAGTACCCGAAACCGCCGAGCTTGTATGAAGAGAGTTATGAATGTGGACGAAGCGAAAGAAGTATGCAGAGATCGTGGCAAGTGGAAAGAGGTAGTCTCTGCCTACCCCTCCGGGAAAGAGGCGTGATTTTTATGTATGTATGTATGTATATGTATTATTGAGGTCTGCCGTCGTAACTGTCCCATCCCTATATCAATTTGATTGAATATTAATTAGCTAAATATGCGATTGATACTTTGCTAGAATAAAGTAGATATACAGATAGATAGAATACCCTTTATTGCACATAAAATTTTAACAATAAAGCTTATATAAAATATGTCATATATATTTTTATAATAAAAAGATAGTAAGGGGAGTTGATATTACACTTTGTACGCTTCCTATACTACAAAGCTCTGCTAGGGCCGCCACCGACGTCGGTTATTCTGAAATCAGTTGCGAACGCGCGTGGGCGGACGAGAAGCCGGTGACAGCAATTGGCTTATTAAGAAGCTAACAAAACGCAATAGTGTCTATCTCCGAGGATTAATTTATTTTGTCGGAATTGCTGTATATTCACCAGTGATGGATTTGTTTGTTTTGCAATTCATTTATTTAGTTACGCAATATATTAGTTCCGTGTCGTATGGTTTCTAGTAGCAATAATAAATTTGGAAATATGTACGACTGAATGTTGACTACAACAGTACTCGTAATTGATAGATGCAGCAATATTACTGATAACGATCTATCGTGATGTAGCTCTGTGGTAGTGCAAACGTCGATTAATCTTTCGATTTGCATCGATTTGAATACTGATTGGAATTATACGAGTCCGAGTCAGCTGCACTGGCCCGCGGCTTGCTTCAACACGTACTTCAACTGATTTACAACAACCGCGGTGACCAGGTATTTCAGTTATAACGGTAAATTTCAAAATAATTAATTTTATGGTGGAAAAAAAACTACAGTTTAGTTTAATAGTAGATAAATAACCTGTAAATTGTGGCGAAAATTGATGCAAGTATGCGCACAGATTAGAATTCACAATTTTCTAACAAGTTTTGGTAATCCAAAATGAATCATCATTGAATTGAATTATTACAATATTTACAATATGATTTCAAATTGTAAATATTGTAAGCACAGATATGTCTCTTCTTGTAAATGAGCCATTGTTTGCGCACTATATATTCTGTGGCCGTATTCAGGAGACGCAGACGAGACGGGACGGGACGAGCTTATCTGTAATTAGGATCGAGTGCCGGAAGTATTCCACGACACTGGGTATATCCGCCGCCCTTATATACCATGCCTGATAGCAATATGACGTGGTGTGTTTAATTAAAGATTTAATGAGAAACTTTCATTAAAACGGGAAGAGGATGAGTGATGACTGGAGAAAACGACATTAGTTATCAAATAAATATGTAAGTTTTATAGTAATTAATGTTGCTTTTTATTTTATTTAAATAGAAAATTGTAACACCTTCACTAATGATAGGTATCGATTTAATTAGAATTAAATCGTTACTTCTAAGTCGACTTAAGATCCTTCAAAATATCTGGTGTTTTGTAATAAATTAACTAATTTTACCCATTTATGTTATATGCTAAAAAGCATACAAAATTAAGTCAGTCAGTCGAATAAAATTTAAAATAATTCCATTAAGTTCACAGTAAGTAAGTTACAATCTTAATAAACAATTAATAATCATGTCGAATGCCGCGGTGGTAACAAGAATGTATTGTTGTTACTGACTTAGCTTAATTAAACAGGCCGAGAGTCGACACTCAGACTCATAATACTGCTAATTAAACGCGGGTTTACAGAGATCCGAAAAAGAGCCACTCAAACACGCTTAGCCGGTATTATTACAGTGTATTCAGGAGGCTCGGCAAACAGGCCCTCGTCGCTGAGGGTGCTACTCTCAAGTTTCGCGTTTAATTAGACAGATAGAGGCGCGGACGGCCTTATTAGTATTGTCTACGGGGGCCCAATTAACACCCGGGTGGCGCCGTGGGTGGCTCCGACTTCGTTTTAATAATCAAGGGATACCCTTGGCTTCGTTATCCGAATAATAGGATCGGGTGGCCTCGATGAGACCTGTCAAAAATGTGTGTACATTATAGTGCGGTTACACTCGACATATACGGAGCCGGCAAAAAGGCCACAGGTGCGAAGAGCTCCTGTGTCATTCTCACTAATTAGGAACCACGAATTGGCGATGGGTTATTTGATAATAAACCTGTAATGTTTAATGTTGTTTCTCGCCGGGCGCCAAATAGCTTTTAGACAGGTTAAGTGATGCCAGATTGTTTACCATATTCATTCGTGTACTTTACACCTATTTTTTTGTACTTATCCACCTTATTAGCACTATTTGCAAATCGTCAAAAGAATGACAAGCATTTACAACCTTTAAAAGTAAAAATCGGTGGTACAGTCTGACAAGAACATAATGCATTGTGATTAATTTGCAATGTAGCTGTCAAAACCCAGGAACATAATCACGATTAATAGCATATAATAACTTTCCAAGCGAGAAACAGAAAAGCGAAATAAGAAAGTCTCCGAGGCAATTAATTTGTATTAATTAGAAGCTAGCTTAAGACGCACAATAAATTGCCGTGAATCTTGTGTTGTAGTGCAGGCGCATATTGCATCCTCTGCCATAAAATTCTCATTATAGTTCAGCAATTACTCTCATTAGCGAATATTGCAGAACCATGTTGTCAATTAGTGCACAGGATACTACATGTTGGGAATAACGAATATGAAACGAAATTATAAATATGGCAAATATAGGAAGGCGTTTTAATGTTATTTCTGAGCTGTTAAGTATGCATGATTAACAGCCTGTTTCATATGATTTATTTAATTGCCAAAACTGTGGAATTCCTGGCCTTTGGCCCAGGTACATTCTGGCATAGTGGCGGAGGATACAACTGGGAACAGGGAGAGACTGTATGATGTACGTCTGCAATTCAGCATTATAATGAAGGGCAGTAAATTCTATCAAGATGAAAATCCATATTTTTAGACAATATCTGAAAATGTTATTCTACACAAAACATGTCTACGGTTCGGTTACATTTAGTAATTAATGAAGCGCACGTAATCACTTGGTATTCTGTGGTAAGCCCACGAATTGAGAGCTGAAATGCTAGCGCACGCGCAGGCCTTGTGTCGCATGACTTCCAGACCCTAATATTTTTTTTCAAAACACTAATGAATAGCTTGCACCTTATTACTGAGCACGTTTCGCCTCTCCAGGGCAGCCGGCTAAGGGCCGGGGAAGGGAATACACTGTGCCGCAGTCGGCGCCTATCTTACAAGTTAATATGAAATTATTTTCATTAAGATTTATGTATTGCAATTAAAATATTGCAATTGTTATTAACTAATAAAATTTTTAATTAAGTTTAAGTAATTTATATTTTAAATTAGTGTGTTTATAGCAGTTAAATAAAAGTAAAATCAGTCAAATGGCATAAGTAGTAATAAATAAACTTAATTCCCAATAAGATTTTTAATTTTAAAACTCGTTGTTGGTATAAAAGCCAATACTTAGGTACATACTCCAAATTTTATTAATAACAAACTCTCATAACGTTCCAAATACTCCATCCGCAAATAATATAAGCATATCAGAATGTCAGTATTGGTTTAATATCCGTAAGTTAATGAGAAATTCCTTAAACAACGGTATTCCGCGAGTCGCACAATTAATGAAGTTTTTCCCGACATTTTCTAACAACCTTCGGCGCGGCGCGGCGTACGGCCGCCTCGCCGCATTCTACTACATTGTTCGTACGGGAAATGCTATTCACATGACGTTTAATTAGAGAGGTTTGCAGTCATATTATATACTTAACTCGATACATATAAGGAATTAAAGTAATTGACGCCAGTTTTAATGGATCATTTATACAGGCCTGGTGATTACTTGGCCCATAAGAAGTGCAATTCTTCGAGTCAGTGTAGCGCGAAGCCAATTTAATTTACAAAGTTGTCGGTCAAGTCCTGATTAAGCTCTGTGATCGGGTTTGCTCGTAATGATGATGTGCGAGGTGACATCTGTCACAGATCTACACATAGAGATCATTACGCTCCCGGAGGCTTAGGCCGACATAGCGAAATAGGAAAAATGAGAACCATTACCCCTATTTTTTGCTTATTTAACTTAACACTGGATCTTGTTGCGCTCGTGCTGTTGTTTTTTAATCAGATATGATAGTTAAACTGATAGGACACCAGTTAGACCCGTTTTTTCCAGCTGTCTTCTTGCGACAAAGAGTAGTTGATAATTAATTTTGTTGACTAATTCCAATTAAAATAATGAAACATTAGTGTTAATTGTTATTTTCAGAGATAAAACGTTGTCGTTGAAGAAAAATACCTTGCTATTATAAACCTCCACACAGTATTTATAGCAGCATTAAAGGTTGATACTGCTTCGGAGACAGTGAAAGTAAGTGCGAAACTAGTGACTTAATAACGCAAGTTTGTCGTAGGGGTGTCAGCGCCACAAATTAAATAAGTCACAAACGCGTCGCTTAATGCGATGTCAGTAACGGATATTTTTGTACACCTATTTAGGTAAATGCTCGGTTTGAAAATAAGCTAGCGATGTTATTACCTAAAATGTGAATAAACGAATGTTGTAATTTGGGTACTTTGTGCACTGACTAAACAGATGAAAATAAATCTATCTAAGCAATTTATCAAAAACTTTTCAGAAGCCAATAAACAATTTTTAATTTAAACTTTGATTCAAGGTCAACTAATAAGCTGCAAAATGAATAAATAAGTATTTCACAAAGCAGGTCAAGCCTACCTTGAGTCAGTTTCTGGAGCAATTTAGGTACTGATTAGTGAATATCCATCCATGTGCCGTGTGGTTCCCGGCACCAATACAAAAAAGAATGGAACCATTCCATTTCTTTCCCATGGATGTCATAAAAGGCGACTAAGGGATAGGCTCACAAACTTGGGATTCTTTTTTAGGCGATAGGCTAGCAACCTGCCACTATTCGAATCTCAATTCTATCATTAAGCCAAATAGCTGAACGTGGCCATTCAGTCTTTTCCAGACTGTTGGCTCTGTCTACCCCGCAAGGGATATAGACGTGACCATACATATGTATGTATGTATGAATATCCATGTTTGTTTAACAAAACCTTTGCTATGAGCAAGAATAGTTTTATCTATCCTCATAATTCGATCGTTACTTATAGTCCTAAAATTGTCTCAGCTGCAATTCCATAGTGTTTATATTTTATAGCATCGAGTTTAAATTCCCGCGGACTCGAGCAGAGGCCCGCTGTAATTACACCGAATACCGACATTAGTGCACTTAATAAAATTGTGTGGAACACGTATGTTAGCGCCACTGCTATCTCTAAACTTTTTTAATTAAATGCTTCCGCTATGTGCTTTACTTTGTTATTACAAAGGTTGTTGAAAACTATCAATAGAATCACTAGGCTAGAGTCATTGCTACATACATTGTATACAAGATAAACTTAAGATCTTTTTATCACACAACCCTACGAAAATAGAATAATTTATACATTATTATTTATTTTAGTTATCGCACAACCTTTACATCCATCTCAGTTTGGTCCAAAGGTTCGATTAGCAGAGAATGCCTTGTGGCATTAAGTCCACCTGTTGTTCATTTTACGTCCATAAAGTTTAAATAAATAAATATAGAAGTGCTAAATATCTCCTACCATAAGTATATGTATGTGAACATTGTAATATAAAATGAATTTCATATTTTATAGTCAATTATACGTCCATTTATCCCGCAAATGTTGTAGGCTCATATAAGTAAACATTACCATTTTATTCATCTTAACATTTTAGCTCACCTTCATCAAGTTTATGACCTTAACATTAACGCAAAATCCTCGTTGTAGAGAGCTCATGAAATCCCGCTAATGGATCAGGCGAGGCGATGCTTTAAAAATATCCATCTAATCTCGGAGTCGATTTAGCTAAAACATTCCCGATCCATGCCCGTGCGGAAATGGGAAATGGGACGTCTCGCCCACTTATGACGAGCCTGTTCTGTGTACACCCTGTACCTACTTCGTTACTTTCGCACCACCTGAGTTTTATTTCTCGATTTAAGTATCAGCAATAAATAAAACATAAAACTTACCTTATTGCCAAATAATTTTGTATTCTTGTTACAGATTTCGATCCGAACTTTCAACTATAAATTTTGTTTTGATTTTATAGCCCGGTAAAGATAACTAACCTCATTTGTAGAGTGCATCGAACCAGGTCGTATATTTAATCGGACATCTCGAGGGTTAAGTCGGCTGGTAATCTTTGTCAGTGTAAACGGCCCCTAAGAGGGAGGTAGATGGTATTTATTCAGCATTAGAAAGCAGGCACTCTCTGTTGATGCGGCACTGACATATCCGCTAATGCTTTTTCCATTTCCCCGCCGCCACTACGCTCCCCCACCCTCTATTCGGCTGACGGCTTGACCGAAAAGCTTCATGTGATCGTTTCTTCTTGTCACATTATATTTATTGACTAGAGGTGTATACATTTTGTAGTTGCTTTTCGTTTATAAAAAATTGTTTTTATTAGGCGAATGAAAAAAGTTTTGAAAAAAGAAGCTTTCTTAAACGTCCTCCTTTATGAGTAATTTCTTATGACCTGACTGTATAGACTCACACAACGACATAGATGATTGTTTCATCAGGCGGCCTATGGAAGATTGTGGAAATTCTATGTATATGATAATATTATCATATACATATGTATGTAGATGTTAAAATCAAAATTTTGAACAGTCGTAAATGTTTGTTAAAATATCACTTTACTTACATGTTTCTGTTACTTACATGTACTAGTGCTAATTAAACAACCCGCCTTTTACCACTCAGCTGTTGTGAAGGCAATCAAAACTGTAATTCGAAAAAAGCAGCGAGAGTGGCGCGGCGCTTTTGGCTCGTTGTAAAATATCTAGAGAAAAGAATTGTCTTTAGAAAAATGATAATGAATAAATAAATAAATAATAAAAAATAAATAAATATATACGGGACAAATTACATAGATAGAGTTAGCCTCGAAGTAAGTTCGAAATTTGTGTTACGAGATACTAACCCGACGATACTATATTTCTTAATAAATACTTATATAGATAAGCATCCAAGACCCAGGGCAATAAGAGAAAGTTCGATTCTCATCATGTCCTGGTCGGGATTCGAACCTGAGTTTGATTTTGTAAGTTTGTAACGAATAAACTCAAAAGGGTGTTGGTTCAGATAACCTTCGGGAGTGACATACGGTCTAACGCTTAGAGAAATTCCCCATCTAAACGAAAACTGACAACTTTAAAAACGGGGGTGATGTAATGTGTGATGAATAAATTACTAAGACACATTTAACTAATTATTTAAAGGTTTAATAACTAATTAACTAGATAGGTATATTGAGATTTTTTACTTCAATATTAAAATTCAATCATAGCAACCTATTTCAAATAAACTAAATACAGGCTTTTAAGAGAAAAAACGAGAGATACTCGTACACATGACTAGGGATTATATGTAAGTAATTTTTTGTATTTGAGAAGAATAAGAAAAAAATGTTGTAATTCTATAAAACGGCAGAGCTGCGTTTAAATACAATATACGATCGCCTTATTTAACATTGTAATTTATTTAATATTTATTACTCTTAAAAGTATTTTAATTTATTACAAACAATTTTACAAAAATTTTACAATAATATTTTTATTTTCGAATCTATAGTAGATCTCTATTTCGCTAAACATAATCTAGTAATATAATCATATCACTAAACTTGAATCGTTTTATAATTATATTCCTCGTAAGATTCATTGCTAATGAATCGATATTTTTTAAATATGTTCCTGTTCATAATTAAATTCTTAGGGATATATAATCATGTCATCTATAAATAATTGCGTGGAGTACACGCCTGTTACCCTTTCCATGATTTCTCCCATCTTGTGTCATCTGGAAGAGATTTCTTTACAGCAGAATAGAATATAAGAATGTACCATTTTTTCTTATGTTTATTATGTACCACAAGTAAGGGCGAAGAGCATTTGCAAGTTGTGTTCCTGTGCTCTCAATATTTTGCTCCCTTACTGCAGCCCTCCGTGGTTGCCCGCTGCCCTTTTGATTGCGCATTATTCGCGTGTTTATACAGTTAGATCGCTTTCTAGATTGTTGCTATTGTGATAGCATTTTTTGTTGGCGCGATTTTGAAGGGGTTTTTAATTAAAAATGCTTGTTTAGAGAGACGGAATGGCTTCTTTGCTTCCAGTTGCAGGAATTTACAAGTTTTACTTTTCTCATATAAAACTGGTTTTATGAAAATGTTTTTTGTTCAAAAGACAGATATCTTCCAATTTAAGGCATGATACAACTTTCGGTAGGTATCTAGTTTTAATTTAGTTTGGTTAAATTTGGTTGTTCCTTTAGCTCAAAAGTCCAAAGATTCTAGTCGATGGTAGCTGCGTCCATCTTTTATTTACTGTGTCTTTAAATATTGCTTGTGCTACTCAATGTTACATTCTCAAATAGAAAAATGGAGGGCGCTGTATCTCAGTGTAGCCACCCACAGCACCGTCCATTCATCTCCCCAGCGCATTTATACATTACTCACGGCTCAAGTATCCGATTATATAACACGCAAAATTTCAATTACAACTTGTAATTAGTTTTTCGAGAGTTTTTCTTTCAGGAAGGAGGGAGAGTGGGGTGACGGCGAGCGAGCGAGATCCCGCTAATTGCATCGCACTCACACATATTGCTGCAACCTGCTTTGAGTAATGCCCATGCCACTTATTTGATTATTTTTATGCAATCTGCACAGGAAAATGAAGGATTTATTTCCTGCATACCCACCCGCTGTTAATTAATTTTACGAAGTCCGAGCTGTTTTGTACCTAGTTCATTAGCAGTTTTGACTGACTTGCTGTTTATTTTTAATTTAAGAGTGTTTATTCATTTTAAAAGAACAACATGACGTATCGTGCGATGGCTAGATGTCCCACGGTAATACATTAAGTAGTACCTACATATTGACATTAACCAAAAATATTGTATTTTTTATGTAATTTCATCAGGATAGAATTGAAAAATTTAAAATATTTTTCTTTAATTTCATTCATGAAAAATACATATCTACTGTTCTTCTGCAAAACAAAAACTTAAACTTCATTTACTCCTAATCGCGCTTTTTAATTCGACGGAAAATGTAAGGCAACGTATAAATGATGTAACTACTTCACGACTAATATTGTTCAGCGTGACCCTTCTAGTGGATTGGCAGCCTCGCTACTGCCCGCTAATGCACGGAAGCCGGGCCATGCGAATTAATGGCAAGAATAATGGCGATCCCATTATGGATTGCCGCCAACATACTTTAGCCATGAAAAGAACCGAAAGTTACATTTGCGATACTCTGAATACTGAGCACTCTTGGACGCCACCCCACAACGCCCGTCGGGTGGCACACGAAATGCCGTGGAGTCGTGTTAATGGACCTCACTACTGTTTAGGCAATTGTTGAAATTAAATAATTAATTTTCTCAACTGAAATAATTATCATCTTAGTACGAATTATATTCTGTAATAGTGATCTCATAAACTATTAACAAGAAGTTACTTTAAATAACTCTGTATTTGTACAGGGGATATTATGAATAATGTACTTATTCAGCAAGTTCCATTTCGATAGACGATCTATAGATATTGCTCTACACATATCATTGTTCCTTTGTCACCGTCTTTCATGTGAAAGTTTTAGAATGGAAAAGTCTTTTAAAACTGCTTTCAAGAAAATTAAAGCATTAACGGTCGCTATCTAAGAACTAGAGGGTCGTAGAGCAAAGTCGCTGGACAGGATGTGAAATCAGGACAAAGGCGTGAGGACGAACGAATTGGTATATGAGGATGATCATAGAAATTTGAATAATATTTGTCCTGATTATAATGGGGTCGATGTCGACGCCAATAAAATAAAGTAGTGTGTACCTAAATATTTTTTTGTAGTGGTGAGTAAAAATAATCTTTTAAGTTGATGCTGTTATATAAATATTTTAAACTATGTATTTAATTTAAAAAAAAATAATTTATAACTTTTGATTTAAATCTATTCTCTCATATTGTAGATCTGAGTGATGGTTTGTAGAAAAAAGTTAGCTTCATTTCATTAACAGTTTAAAGCAAACGGTAACCGATTACCATGATTCATTCATTTCTTAGTCATTTATACCCAGAGTATGTCCAAGCAAGGGTTCTAAGTAAAAGTTGCCACACATGCTTTAAGAGTGTTCCGATTCCTACACTCCTTTATTCCTCCGTCGTCTGTGCTCGAGAGAAGCGCGGGCGCGCCGCTAATTGGCAATTTGTTCGATCCTTAGATCTGACATAATGATGCGAGTTCGTTTATTTAAATGATTCGACGGAAACTTCTTTTGCTTTAGAATAAAAGCCGTGCTGACGCGCTATGTCTTTAAATAAACCAAAAATTTATGAAGATTTACTTGACTACGCTTTTTTCAGTGATTTATATTCAAAATTGTTGCTAAGTGGTCACAAACATTATGTTACATAATTTATTTTGATGATAATGAGAATGCTTTTTTTATTAATTGCAGTTTATGAATCAATTTGGAAAATAATAATTTATCTTTTTTTTTGTAATTGAATTTTAGGGGCTCTTTTCGATTGTCATTTTTTTATATTTATTTTAAATAATGAAACAAAGAAGAATTGTAGCGATAGTAAATGAAAGGGCAATCAGGTCTCGCGGAAGTATCTGTAAGTGCCGGCGAATCCCCGCTAATGTGTTTGATCATAACGAAGTGAAGGCAGTCTCTTTGTTTGCGTTTAATTAACGAAAACGCCTCCGCCTCCGGTCATTAAGTCGACCGATGGATTACTCAGAAATTAACATTCTAAAGCTATAAATATTTAATAGTTTTATGTATTTATCACAAGTAAGACTAACTCCGTCTTTCTCTCATTCTTAGCTGTTAGTATAAAATGCTCTCTGCTAAAAATAAAACAGAGGTGTTAGTTTACTATGAAATAATTGGCATACTTTTCAAATAAGCCTTTTTTATTTACATCAAAATGTACAACAAACAAACAGTATGTAAGTATATTTTTTCAGTTAAAAATAACACAGCTAAGTATCTAATAACATTGTTAGAAAATTGTTACGCAATACCTACTTACTTGTCTTGATTTTAATTATAAGAAAATATTATCACGTCTATATTCCTTGCGGGGTAGTCATACTAAGTATTGAAAAGACTTAAGGTCCACGTTCAGCTGCATTGCATGATGGAATTGACATTAAAGTAGGGACAGATTACTAGTTACAAGTGTCACCTACCTAAAAAAAGAATCCCAAGTCTTTAAACTTTTCTTTCGGGAGCAGAAGTTTAATTTACATTTGGCTCACAATGTTTCTTAACTAAGTACCAGAATTGCATTGAACTAATGTGCTTTTTCTATTTGATACAATACGCAATTTCAAAATAGTAATCCTTTCATTATTCAACACAATCCTGTTTTGTTCCTGTATAATTGTCGGAAAAATATCAAGTCGCGCATTCATTACCTTTCAAAAAGTTTGCGTAGCCTCGTGGCCGAGTGCATCACAGCGTGAAAGTCGATTACGGTGGTCATTAGTCTTCAGTACGCTGACTAATTAATACAACGTTTTGAATAAAACCTCGGATAAGGTTCCTTACTGCGGGGAAAAATCAGAAATTTAATTAAAAAAGTTTAAGTGAGTTTTCACGGGCGAGCGTGCGCGTCTCTCTCAATAAGACAGTAGACTTCTTTCTGTAGCCGAATTTGAAACGAATCGCCCACTAACTGTAATTAACCTCTTTAATTCCCAAAAGGTACTATTAAGACAAATGAATCAAGAAATTGGATGAAATTAATTTTTGGATTCTCTCTTATTTTTTAACCTTCTTTATAAATGGCGGAAATTTGTTCCGTTTAGTTAACCACTTGTAATTGAAATATAATGTTATATTTTAATTGTTTACAAAAATATTTATGAACAATTTGCAATTGCAACTTTAAAAACAAATTAATTATCTTTATTGTACGTGGAAAGATAAAAGTAAGAAGGCTGACCCCAGCTCTAATGCACCATGGGGCAGGGTGCAACTGGGAATGCGCAAAGAGATAGACAGAATTTACCAACAAAAAATAAAATAAAATAAATCCGTGGCCCATCTAAAACGTAAAATCACCACAGTTTCCGCTCCCGCGGGAATATGAGCAAATTCCTCTCTCAGTGCACTTTATGCGGTCTAGGGGTGCTAGAGCACAAAAAAACCTACACGCGATATTTCAAATCTCCAAAACCAACGGTTTGGGCTGTGCATTGATATGTCAGGCAGTCATTCACTTTCTTCTTTTATTTATTCATTAAATTTTCCAACTAATATCAAGAGACCATTATAACTATATTCCATTAGAGAACACAGAGTTAAGCTCAAATAATATTCAACAAGTGTCCATTATGGTTCCACCAAACAAAAAGAAACCCATATTATAGTGAAGCGCGTGAGTGTATGGCATCAGTCACTACCACGCTGAGAACCCGCACACATTTTTGTGAGCTCATTAAAATTACATTACAACTCTTATTTAAACAGCAAACAACTAAACGACGATCGTTAATGCGTGCGTCCCGCCGCGAGAATTTTATGGACATTCCCATCCTGCCCTCACTAAAACCACAGACATATTTATGTATGAACAAGAAATAAAAGAAAAGTCTGCGTGGTGAGAATTAAAATGTCTTTTAGTGTAAGTGCTATTTATTGTAAGTATAGAATGGTATAAGTAATTCTACTTGTACTTTTATTCATGTGATTATTACTTAATAATAAAAATTAAAAAAAAATTAATAATATGGTAGGTTTGATTACATTAGAATATAGGTTTTAATTATTGAAGTAAATAAAATCCCTATTGTAGTGTATGAGTATAAGTCACTCTTGAACAGGAACCTCTACAGAATAAGCTTATTTATTACTAATTCATAATCTTTTATTCCATTTACAAATAAAGCATACAAGTACTATGGAGTATGTTATCTAATTAATCTAATACAACTTATCTATATTGACGAGTCATCAATGATTTTTTACAGGTCCTGTGGAATGACCCTTTCCATCTTTGGATAACATTCCATATTTCTGCTATCAAGCTCCAACAAAAGTTCCATGTTCTCAAATGTTTTTTTGATCTGGTGAGAAGAATATGTACGCCGATGTTCTAATCGGGTTGTGGTGGCAATGAAAACTTTTTTACTACTGAGAATGAGTGTAAATTATATTGTTAATTTGGACTTTTCGAGAATTGACTCTTGCTACCCCGCAAGGGATAAAGACGTGACTATATGTACGTACAATTTGTAATTAAATGGAAGAAAATCTAGTTCTTGTAAATTAGATATGTAGGTCTATCGATCTACTAATTCTTATCACTTTTAGGCGATGGGCTAGCAACCTGTCACTGTTTGAATCTCAATTCTATCATCAAGCCAAACAGCTGAGCGTTACCTTTCAGTCTTTTCCAGACTGTTGGCTCTGTCTACACCGCAAGACGTGACGTATGTATGTATCTTAAGAATATCCACGTGTTTCTGTCGTCCTTCAGTCTTTACTGTTTGACAACGTAATGTATTTTTAAATGATTAAAAAAAAGAGGTGCATCATCTCTCATTCCTTGCTTGCCAATTAGCATGCTTACAAAACTCCTGTGCGCTTACAAACTCCAAATATCTTTATACCAAACATGAGAATTGCGTTAAGTGCTTTTCGCAGATGGAATTGTATATTTGATCGGTAAACGAAGGTCAAAACAGATAAGCGCAGGTAGTTCTTTTATGCACTTCTCTAAATATCGTTTTGATATTTTGGGCAATATCTTAAATATATTTTGCGGAAATTGAATCAAAGAATAAGTGTTCTTTTGGCGTACCAAGCTATGTTCATTTTTGTTATGCTTTATATCGCCTATTGCCTCTTGGCGAAATGAAAATTGCGTAGAAAAGATAGATTAGGGCTGTTTTGAATATTGGCATCTTAATTCGCACGAATCGATGCGGGGTACACACGAATATTAGAGGTGTATCTAACAAAAAACGATTCCTCCAACAAATTGTCGACTTTATGTATCTTTTTAATATTACATGTTTAGTCAGTCGTATGATTCTTCAATATAGTCTTCCCACTCCGGTAATTTGCTATTTAGGTCTATATCGGTAAAAAAATATATAACTGAGGTTTCTTTTTTCAATCTTATGTACTTTTTCACAAACCTTTTTTATGCAACAGATATAAAAGAACTACCTATGGGACATGTACAGTTTGACACATATCAGGATAAAAATTACAAACAGATTTCTTGTCCTTAATGAAACGTTTAGGCTTTGTTACACAGCTTCATGCGTGCCTTAATCTACCATTTCTTTTTCTTATGGGCATTTAAAGTATCTCTTGTCGGTGGAGTTAAGTACTCCATTTTAATAATAAAATATTCTGATGAGTTTTGTGCTCATAATTGTTAAGGTACTTAGATGTAATTAGATGAAAATAAAACACTAGAATGTAATCGTTAAATAAATATATTTATTTACACAGTAACGTCAAAATGAATAATTATTCTGTCGATGTTTACGAAAGTCCGAAACATTTTCATTGTGATCTCTTAATTTAGGTTATTTAAACGTTGACATTTTTACTCTAGCCAATATTTATAATTAACGACAGTTCAATTTTATACATAAATACATCTTTTATTGTAGAAATCTTTATTTTACAATAGCTATTTATATTAAAACATTAGTATTTAAACGGTTTCACTTTCCGTAGAAAAACGCAATGTTTAAGCATTACACGTATCGAAGATACGATTAGTCTTGCAAACAACATACTGAAGCAGTGGCAGAAAATTAAATGCCTTGAAACCTTTATTTATACCTACAGAAGTCCTTAACTAAGCATTGCACCACTTCTGAGTACCAGATATATCACTATTAAATCTACATTTCGTAGCTCCTTTTTGTAAGCTAGAATTATTATAACGCAAACTTATCTTTGGTAAAAAAACATAAAACTTAAAAACATTTACCTAACCAATCAAAGAAAAATAATAAAAGAGAAATCATGCAAAACTTCATACCTTGTATGATAACAATATTTAGTTCTTAATGTACACAAAACTTCATAACAATGAGATCGATTACATTATCAATTATTATAACTTTAGGGCCTGGATCTTCCTTTTATGATGAATATAATGACCATAATAGAGAAAATGATATCTACTTTTACAGTAATAATTATTGCAAGTGTGATATAGCTGCCATTTAGATAAGTAATTTAGGTAATTTAAACAAAAAAAGTCGTAGGATTGCACATTGACTTTTTATCTTTTGACAAATATGAACTGGCTAAGCACAAGATGTGGTACTATCTATATATTAGTAGAAGCAAGAATGCGCCTCCTACCCACGCGAGGCTATCTTAACATGTAAACAAGTGCTCAAATCGTATACATAATGGAAATATCGTGTTCTGACAACGTTATCGCGACTCATCCCGGACACTTTGTAAAGTGGCCGCATATCCACGGACCGCCTTCTAGCCTAATGTACTTTCGTGTCGAGCTTGTAAAATATATTTGCCGAGACGACTCGATGTAATTCTTCACATAGGATTTAAAAATACCGCGTGGCAACGCCATTATAACACAGTTACAATTTCAGTTTATTAGATTGAACAACATGAACTAGAAACAGTAATAAAATAAAGCATATTAAACTATGTATTATATGTAGGTATTGTTACAGGGCGATGGTGATGGCTAGATAGGAGATGGGAGCCACTCTACTGGGTAGACGGTGGTGGGGTGCCAGAAGTGCCCTGCGTGGAAACCGCTAGAGGCCTGTCGTCCCGCCGGTCAGTGAGGTTTTACCTGTGTGTAAATTAATATATTTGTCAATGTGGGTTTCATAAATTTAAAATTTTGTTATGAAGATACGAGCGTTATTTTGGTGCAATAGAGGTACCCATGGGCACATTTAGGAATCTGTATTGCCAGGTTTTTTATCTACCACCTCTAAATACAATTTGAATACCCACCTTTATTTTTAAACTAGCTGTGCCCGCGACTTCGTTCGCGTGGAATAGTGACTATGAGCAGCGTTTTTTTTTAAATATATACTTATTTTTATTTTGGATCATAATCACAGTCATTTTGGGTAGCTAAAAAACCTACTTTAATGGCGCGGCGCGGTTCTCGGCGCGCTTTATATACCTACCCGCGCGCGCAGTCGTCGTATGCAACCGACAAACGTCCATCCTAAGCTGAACCGCGATTCCTAAACCGATAATTTTTATTTAACTTCTCTATAAAGATATTTATTATAAATAAAAATTATTATAAAGTTTCAGTAAATTCTACTAACAGAGAAAAAAAGTAGTTATTCGTAATAGAATTAACTCTTACTAATAATATAAATGCGAAACTTTGTATAGACGCATATTTGTTAGTCTTTCTCGCAAAAACTACTGAACAGATATGGATGAAATTTGGCAAACAGTTAGTTTAGGCTTGGAAATAACAACACTTATGTTACTTTTTACCGCGGGATAACATCTCAGACCCACGGGAAACTGGAAGGAATCTGTTCGACATTATTCTTAAAATTCAACAGCTTACAAACTACCTTCAGCCGTAAAAGAACAATGTTTTTTCATTCCCATGGGAGTACTATGATTTCCCTCGGTAAATTATTCTTATAGTTTATGATATCAGCCTAAACTAACTTAAGTAGAAAGAATTTAGATGAGCCCTTTTAATTTTTTTCCCATGGTAATCCAGTCAATTCCAAGGTAATAAGTAACTATAACATATTCTATTAATGATTGTAATTTACCTATCTAGTAACAATGATCGACGTCGTTCGTTGACCGGAACAGGCGTTAAAAAAACAATATACTACCGATTCCCATGGGAAACGGATGTTTTCCCGCGGTAAAAAGTAGTCTTTATGTTGCGCCAGGCTCTAAAATATGTCGGTACAAAATTTCAACCAAATCCGTCAAATAGTTGCGGAGATTAATGGTGCCTATGTATAAGCATAGAATAGTGTTCGACGTGATTCTTTAATTTGACATTACTTTTTTATTTATGAATCGATTGACATGAAACAAACACTAAAGCATAACTGAAGCATACCACAATATACTCGTGAAAACCGCATCCAACTCGGTTCAGCCGTTTCTGAGATTAGCGTGAACAGACAAACAGACAAACAGACAAACCGACAAACAGACAAAAAAAAAGTTAATTACGTTTTTGGGTTCGACATCGACATAACAATAACCCCTGCTATTTTTTTTATTTTTATTTTCAATGTACAGACAGCACTTTTCTACAATTTTATTATATGTATATATATGTATATATAGAATTCGTGAAAACCGCATCCAACTCGGTTCAGCCGTTTCTGAGATTAGCGTGAACAGACAAACAGACAAACCGACAAACAGACAAACCGACAAACAGACAAACAGACAAAAAAAAAGTTAATTACGTTTTTGGGTTCGACATCGACATAACAATAACCCCTGCTATTTTTTTTATTTTTATTTTCAATGTACAGACAGCACTTTTCTACAATTTTATTATATGTATAGATTGTAATTTACCTATCTAGTAACAATGATCGACGTCGTTCGTTGACCGGAACAGGCGTTAAAAAAAACAATATACTACCGATTCCCATGGGAAACGGATGTTTTCCCGCGGTAAAAAGTAGTCTTTATGTTGCGCCAGGCTCTAAAATATGTCGGTACAAAATTTCAATCAAATCCGTCAAATAGTTGCGGAGATTAATGGTGCCTATGTATAAGCATAGAATAGTGTTCGACGTGATTCTTTAATTTGACATAACTTTTTTATTTATGAACCGATTGACATGAAACAAACACTAAAGCATAACTGAAGCATACCACAATATATTCGTGAAAACCGCATCCAACTCGGTTCAGCCGTTTCTGAGATTAGCGTGAACAGACAAACAGACAAACCGACAAACAGACAAACCGACAAACAGACAAAAAAAAAGTTAATTACGTTTTTGGGTTCGACATCGACATAACAATAACCCCTGCTATTTTTTTTATTTTTATTTTCAATGTACAGACAGCACTTTTCTACAATTTTATTATATGTATAGATGTACAGACAGCACTTTTCTACAATTTTATTATATGTATAGATTGTAATTTACCTATCTAGTAACAATGATCGACGTCGTTCGTTGACCGGAACAGGCGTTAAAAAAAACAATATACTACCGATTCCCATGGGAAACGGATGTTTTCCCGCGGTAAAAAGTAGTCTTTATGTTGCGCCAGGCTCTAAAATATGTCGGTACAAAATTTCAATCAAATCCGTCAAATAGTTGCGGAGATTAATGGTGCCTATGTATAAGCATAGAATAGTGTTCGACGTGATTCTTTAATTTGACATAACTTTTTTATTTATGAACCGATTGACATGAAACAAACACTAAAGCATAACTGAAGCATACCACAATATATTCGTGAAAACCGCATCCAACTCGGTTCAGCCGTTTCTGAGATTAGCGTGAACAGACAAACAGACAAACCGACAAACAGACAAACCGACAAACAGACAAAAAAAAAGTTAATTACGTTTTTGGGTTCGACATCGACATAACAATAACCCCTGCTATTTTTTTTATTTTTATTTTCAATGTACAGACAGCACTTTTCTACAATTTTATTATATGTATAGATTGTAATTTACCTATCTAGTAACAATGATCGACGTCGTTCGTTGACCGGAACAGGCGTTAAAAAAAACAATATACTACCGATTCCCATGGGAAACGGATGTTTTCCCGCGGTAAAAAGTAGTCTTTATGTTGCGCCAGGCTCTAAAATATGTCGGTACAAAATTTCAATCAAATCCGTCAAATAGTTGCGGAGATTAATGGTGCCTATGTATAAGCATAGAATAGTGTTCGACGTGATTCTTTAATTTGACATAACTTTTTTATTTATGAACCGATTGACATGAAACAAACACTAAAGCATAACTGAAGCATACCACAATATATTCGTGAAAACCGCATCCAACTCGGTTCAGCCGTTTCTGAGATTAGCGTGAACAGACAAACAGACAAACCGACAAACAGACAAACCGACAAACAGACAAAAAAAAAGTTAATTACGTTTTTGGGTTCGACATCGACATAACAATAACCCCTGCTATTTTTTTTATTTTTATTTTCAATGTACAGACAGCACTTTTCTACAATTTTATTATATGTATAGATGTACAGACAGCACTTTTCTACAATTTTATTATATGTATAGATTGTAATTTACCTATCTAGTAACAATGATCGACGTCGTTCGTTGACCGGAACAGGCGTTAAAAAAAACAATATACTACCGATTCCCATGGGAAACGGATGTTTTCCCGCGGTAAAAAGTAGTCTTTATGTTGCGCCAGGCTCTAAAATATGTCGGTACAAAATTTCAATCAAATCCGTCAAATAGTTGCGGAGATTAATGGTGCCTATGTATAAGCATAGAATAGTGTTCGACGTGATTCTTTAATTTGACATAACTTTTTTATTTATGAACCGATTGACATGAAACAAACACTAAAGCATAACTGAAGCATACCACAATATATTCGTGAAAACCGCATCCAACTCGGTTCAGCCGTTTCTGAGATTAGCGTGAACAGACAAACAGACAAACCGACAAACAGACAAACCGACAAACAGACAAAAAAAAAGTTAATTACGTTTTTGGGTTCGACATCGACATAACAATAACCCCTGCTATTTTTTTTTTTTTTATTTTCAATGTACAGACAGCACTTTTCTACAATTTTATTATATGTATAGATTGTAATTTACCTATCTAGTAACAATGATCGACGTCGTTCGTTGACCGGAACAGGCGTTAAAAAAAACAATATACTACCGATTCCCATGGGAAACGGATGTTTTCCCGCGGTAAAAAGTAGTCTTTATGTTGCGCCAGGCTCTAAAATATGTCGGTACAAAATTTCAATCAAATCCGTCAAATAGTTGCGGAGATTAATGGTGCCTATGTATAAGCATAGAATAGTGTTCGACGTGATTCTTTAATTTGACATAACTTTTTTATTTATGAACCGATTGACATGAAACAAACACTAAAGCATAACTGAAGCATACCACAATATATTCGTGAAAACCGCATCCAACTCGGTTCAGCCGTTTCTGAGATTAGCGTGAACAGACAAACAGACAAACCGACAAACAGACAAACCGACAAACAGACAAACAGACAAAAAAAAAGTTAATTACGTTTTTGGGTTCGACATCGACATAACAATAACCCCTGCTATTTTTTTTATTTTTATTTTCAATGTACAGACAGCACTTTTCTACAATTTTATTATATGTATAGATTACTGAAGATAATTTTCACTGTTAACTTACCGAGGCGAGAAGTCGGCGAGGCATCGTCGGTCATCGCGCGGCGTCGCACACGTCGGGGTCGGGCGGACTGCCGTAGCCGCTGGACGCGTCGTCTGCGCCGGCGCAGCCTCCGCCGTCCTTGTCCAACAGCGGAGGCGCACCCGCCGCGCTTGCCGCACAACCCGCGCCTCCCACGTATCCCCCGCTCGGAGACTGCTGACAAAACATTCATTCAAAGATCACATTCAAATCTGCCCCGATTCCCACATCGAACTCCCGACTGTAGACCGTGAACGCAATCAAAAAGTCGATTAGAAATGTCGCGCGGCTGAATGGATTTCCTCTACTCGCGCGACTCATAAAATGAAATAGATTCCCCCACATTCGCATTCCGACAAGCGTTCGTACGAGAAAGATTAATGATCACAAAAGAAACATAATAAAGTGAAGATAGAATCTCCCACTAACAGTGTCCTTGTGGGAGTTATTTACTTCGCTGAGCCGACTTTTTCACGTGCCCTTTATTTGTAATAGTAACATCAAAAAAATGTTAATTTAGATAAGCGTAATTGTTTTATTCGTTGTAAATGTATTCAAAGTTATTAAGGTATCTTCCAAAGAAAATAAATCTAATCTCGATAATGTAGAATCAAGATAACGTCTGTTATAAATTTTCAACAGACATATGGTAATACAATAACCGAGTGCGTATTTAATCGATAATTATTTAAATGACACAAATAGCCAGTTGCTTAGTTTACTATGGGAATAATAGTGGCTGTTTATGGCCATTACGTTAAGAATAATTGAGTGTAAGAACACGAAACGAACGAAGCCTGAGAGCGGGACGCGGAGCCGCCGCGGGCTCCGGCCACGTCAGCGGATCGCGGCCACGTGACGCACAACACCCGACATTTGGTGGGAACCGACAATATGAAACAATAAAACGTTTATGTCATTATAATAATATCGCCACGATACATCATAAGGCTTTTTAGTATGCCATTTCAGAAATAAACATCTGCAGCTACGCCTACTGTTCCACAAATACAGCTGTATGAAATGATAAAAGGGGTCAATCAATAGGCTAAATTGTCGCTATTCACAGAGGTCTGCCCGGAGACTAATAATGAGCAGTCTAGACTTTGTGTTTGATATAGCTGTGTAGTATTCTGGATGTATTCACCTGTAACCCGCTGACTTGTCGCCGGATGTGCGCCAGTCCGCTAGGGTTGGCGGCCATGCTAGCGAAAACTAGTCTCTCCTCGTAGTCGTACTCGCAGAGAATCTTGTTGTCGCACAGATAAAATCTGTCGCCTACGCAAAACCTATATCAAATATATATTCACATTACTTAGACTGCAATTCAGTTAAACACTGCGTTCGCATGTAACTTTCTCATTCACGTCAGTTATTTACCCGACATCGTAATGTAGATTTAGATTATGTCAGTTTGATATCATTTATGCAACGTAATTTCATTATCAGATTAAGTATTTTTTTAATAACAAAAACAATGAAAATGAAAACGGCTGAGCCCGACTGATGGGTATGAAATTGTGACCGTTTGATGGTCTATTAAAATTGCACAGTGATTTTCTCCTTATCATGACAAATACCAAAAGTCATCATAAACATCTCGCTAAGAAACATTACAAGTAGTGAGACATAAGAATATTCAAAAAGGTAATGCACTAATTAAAAAGAAATTTATAGCTTCTCACCTGTGATTGCACTGCTGACAGGCAAAGCATTCTAAGTGGTAAACGAAGCTTTTGGCTCGCATTACCATTTCGAAGGCGGGAATGACTTTGTTGCACGCCACACAATTGCCTGTGGCACCAAAT
Source organism: Amyelois transitella (assembly GCF_032362555.1). Taxonomy (NCBI): domain Eukaryota; kingdom Metazoa; phylum Arthropoda; class Insecta; order Lepidoptera; family Pyralidae; genus Amyelois; species Amyelois transitella. Next base: position 6,140,778 of record NC_083509.1, read on the forward strand.
AACCTGTTAAAAATAACAGGGCTATAAACGCAACGAAAAATATAACTTATAAACAACAGGAGCACTTGAAACGCACGCTATATTATTATTTTAAACTGGCACATTGAAAATATTAAATCAGTGACCTGAAATGTGATGCAATTTTGGCGCAAAGTTATTTTCCTTCAACGTATAAATTAAAACAGAAATTTAGTTTAGTGACTTATACTTGTGTAAGTATAGTAGTCACAAAATTATGTAGGTATACATAAATTTTAGATTTTTTTATGAATTAATCATGTTTCAATGACATATACAAGCCACAAATATATGAATAATAAGACATCATTGTCATTGTGAAGATTTCTGTAGTGCAAAGATATACAGATATACACAGAATAAAAAAGTTAGTTACCTAAGATAGTCCCTTTTGCACAGCATAAGGTCGGCTTTGTAATACAGCTTTGAGCCCACCTCCCCGAGACGGCAGTCGCAACATCCGCATTTAAGGCAGTCTTCGTGCCAGAACCTCTCCATCGCCTTGAGAAGAAACCTCTCTGTGATGACTTTCCCACATTGCGCGCAAAGCCGAGCGCCCCCCGTGTTGCTGGTCACGCCGCTGGTGCGACTGTATTTGTTCTCTTCTTGTTGACCTGCAAAGAAATATGTTTGTAGCTCTTCTACTGGTCGTATTCTTATTTGATTGGGTCATTTCGGTCGAATTATGATCTACCTGAATTATATTTACGAGCTTTTGCCTGCGATTACGCAGGAACAGTGACATTTTTTCCGTAAAGGAAAAATAGTTAAAGGAACCTTTTTCTATTGAGAATTAAATATCTATTATTTACGAAAAAATTTTTATACTTTAGTTTCCTCAAAATGTTTGAGAACAAACCATGCATGAGAAAATAAACTACTCCAATTTCATAATTAAACTTTGAGTAATAATTTCGTAAATGCTAATTATGTTGTACCAACAACGGTTTTGGCATATCATTTAAAGCAATGTTCGTAAGTACCACTAAATTCGCTTCCCAGAACGATTATTTTAAACGATCAACTTGGTAGCGCAATAAAACATAATTTACCTCCCAAACTTTAAGTTTCAACTTAGCAATCATTGTAATTATGGTTAAAACGAATCCAGTATAATTAATTAAATGATAACGTAAAAGGAAACAAATTAGTGTCGTAATCAATAAATATACGAATATAATTACGACGAACGACGAATTACGTTCAACCGAACTTCTCGCCAATAATTTAAATATCTACTGAGACAAAACGCGGATTTTTTTACGAATAAGTATAAGTAAGAAAATTAGAAAAAAAATGTAGGCGTAAATAAAGTTACGAGTAAAAATAAAAGCTTAATAACTCTACATTTATTGTATTGTATTCAATCTATCCCATATACTAAAAAAATCTTTATTATAATTTCTATATCATAAAACATGTTGGCTCCATTAATTGAAATCAAGTAGCTTATTTATGTGTCCAGTACTTACATCAGCTAGAAGGCATAATTATGTAACCATAGAGAAGGACGGTGGTTAATTTAAATTAAAGCTTGGACGCAGGTAATGAATTCTGTTTCGCTACATACAGTCGGGTAATTGTTCGTAATACCCGGCTCATTATAGCATTAAGCTAGACTCGATTGTTTTCTACTGCATAATTACCTCAATTAATTCGAGCAAACCAGAGCCGCGTGGCGTGACACTAACTCGTTGCATGCTGACGTCATTAAGATGCGCGTACGCATTTTTCTCACATAGAAAAAATGCAACACAGCCGTGAGGAATATTCAAGATAAAAGTAATAAAAATTAATTAACCTTTTCGCTCTTTATAGGGCTAAACAACAAAACAACAAGCTTAAACAAGTAAAAAGTAAGTAGAAAAATATTTTAATCGCCTCATGGCGACAGCCGGGGCCGGCATAAATAAACGGCCGCCTTTAGTAAACAATCAGTTCCAATTTATCGGCACACCATCCACATAATAATAGTGCGTACGTCAAACCAATCAAGGATCCAATTGAAGGGGTAACTAGGTGGACATAACTCATAGCAATCGATCACTTGCGCATCGCCCGCTCGTCGACGCCGATACATCCCGTTTATTGAAGCCGACTTTGCGACAATAAAGTTAATTGGAGTATATTAATGACTGCTCGTTAATAATAAAATAATAAAGATGACGTACGACCAGCGCCGGGCCTCGCAATTCGCAATTAGTGCGCTGCAGGGATCTAACAACCGCGCCGACGCCACCCACGACCACCCCGCCCCTGCTGGCTCCGTGTCTTGTGTGCAACCAGACAAACTCAACTCGGTTCATTACATTAATGTCAATGATTAAAGACTCTCATTAAAGCTTACTCAAAATGTCTAAAATTAAAATGGTCTCCTGTTCCCGTATTGCAAATTTAACACTATAATTTTTTATAAGATATTTTAAAAACACGTAATAATTATCTAATATATTCTAAATTTTAAGAAGTGTTTAATTTTTTAAGAGCCATAAGGGGCATCAAAACTGTCTAAAATCCTTTCACGACTTTGGCCCCAAAACATTAGGAAGGCACCTAATGACAATAAGATTCCGTTTTTACTTAACTTGTTTACCGAAGGAAGCATGGTCACGCTAATCGAATTCTTATAATGATTTTTACATATTTACAAACAACGAAAAAAAAGATAGTCCATTCGCTGTAAGTTTCCTTAATCATTCTCAGAATGTATGCATAAACGTGGTAAGTTTCCTTGGGAAAGGATAAAAAGTATCGGCGGTTTTACCCGTAGCTATTCAATAAGCTCCGTAGTTTTCCGCGGAACGGCGCAGAGCGGCGGTCGCCGGCGTGCTTTGTCCATTTCAGGCCAAGCATGTTGGTAATGCTGTAATTACGGAGCGCGTCGATCTAATGGCCCATCGATTATGTCTATTCACAGACACGCCGTGTTCTGTGTCAACAGACACACTATTTTATTGTTCCTTAAATAGGACCTGAAGTATTATTAACAAGTTTCCATAAAAGAAACAATTTCATTTTATGTATCGCCTATACCTGTTCGTAAAACATTATAGGGTGAGTTAATAATGCGGACTGTACATAAATATCCAAGTGAAGGCGCTTCTATTATTTTCCTTTTATTACCGACGGCCGAGAATTTGATAGAGACTTGGCTCCCGAAGTGGCCCGGCAGTATAATTTCGCCGACACAGCCGGTCGCCCGCCGCCAACGTATTAAGGCGCCGAAATGAAAAGAAACCCGGAAATGGATAAAATGTAATTTATTTTGTCGCAAGCTAGGCGACAATGGCTCTAGTATATTAGATATATCGCTTTTAGAAAACAGTAGAAATGCAAGCAACCTTGTTACACGTCCTCCGCCGCCCGCTCGCTTTTGAGCCACTCCAACTTAAAATTAATTTTCTAATTTCACCGCAAAATTACTTCTAAACACGGGATCTAATTGGAATCTGTAATGGCCTTTTGTTCCGAAAATCCTTTCTTAGCGAGGAAACTCATTTCCGAGTTGTGAAGCTCGTATGGAGAGCGCCGCACGGCAGCCACTGTTCACACCTAGCCGACGTTCAACAAGCGCTCTAACGATGTAATATACGGGCTTCAGTTTATTAGCTTGCCCACCGTACCCTAATGGAAATTATAATTTCTGTTACGTGTAGTTGTGCTTGTCCGTGAAAGTGTTGGCTTTTAAACTAACTACTTAGGGACATTCAGAAGTATTTTTATTTTTATTATAGTTAGTACAACATGTTACTATTTTATGTGAGACACGTGTTATGTAGATATTTAAATCAGTAAGGTATGTGTATTTTAATGGCATATTGTTTTTTCCCATTCACATGCGATAAATCATAGAAGATTTATATTCCGATTTGTCTATGTTAGACAGATACTTATTAAATGTTTTCGACCAAGACCGGTCCACTCATGCAGTATCAAGAAGTCATGCATCCTCACAACATCGGCATACCTCCGATTCAATTAAATGCCAGGTTATTGTAATGAGCCCGCATCACGCCGCAATCGTTCCGTGCAATTTACAATCGTTCATTGCGTTTTGCAATTAACTCGCCCCCCGTACCAACGTAACATGTTTACATTGACTATTCATCATTCTACGTACGATTTGCATCGGTCTATCGTTAATATTGATGATGTATACATATCTAAATGAATAAGATTAAGTTAAGGGAAAAACAGAGCACTCTGTAAAAAGTGCAAACTGTGGTTAATTGTAGGCATATGCTAAGAATTATGTATAGAATGTAGTTTATATAAAGTTGTTTAATTATTTGTTATGAGTTGAAAATAAATACAATATGTATTTATTTTAACTTTAACCAAATTGACAAGAGCAATATTAAGCATCTCATAAAGTTGGCTGTTGATTTAATCCTCATATTAAAAAAAGTTTAGAAATGTCAATCTACTTTGTGTTCCATTTCCGAAAAGTGGCCATCACAAAATAATACGTATAATTATAAACAACAGGTATCGAAAATACTTAGCTGTAGTTTAAATAATGTGAATTGAAAAACAAATTATGATTGAGAAAGTTTAGAATGACTAATAGCAATGTGCTCAAAACATATTAAGGAAATTGCCATCTTATATTACGACTCACCAAAAATAGTTTAGCATAAATTAGTGGTGTGGAAATATATTACGAAAATAAAACTCATGTATATGAAATAGTTTAGAGTGTTATACTAATGGATTCGTTTAATGATTGCGGTTGCAGCTGTTCTAAATGCTCATACAATATATTTAGTTTTAGTCGTCGGTCACTCATTAAACAATGGAGTTGATTGCGTTGTTGCGATATCCATTATGCGGGCGTAATTAGATTTAACCAAATGCGGGTTTTGCATTAATAGCGAGTAATGTAAAAACTAAGCCGCACAGGATGCTCGCCCTGAATTATCCACATTACATTCTTCCATGCCTACCAACATTACATGCATTACAATACTGCTTGCTAACTGCGTAATTAAAGAGAATTAAGGCTTTCGAACAAAGGAGCTATTCGTTCTGTTTTTTATAAGACGTTATATCAAAAGTAATGTTCCTACATAGAACCCTTTTGTAAGTTAGATAAGCAATTTGTGATGTTTAATTACAAGGTGAGCTGAAAGCTGCTCGACAGCGGCTTATTAAAATTCTAGCTGACCTATGGCAGCGACGGCGCGCCCTAGCACACCTCCGACCAAAACCGGCCATCGTTAACATTTCCGTTATTAAAAAAGTACGAGGCTTTGTCATCAGAGAAGTTAGTTTTTTTTAATTAAAATTATAAAATTGATATTGCTTTTACGCTCGCTTCCTAACTCATCCTTGTGAAAGTTTAAATTAATTTTTGAATTAAGCCTAATAGCAGTGGTAAGCAATAAGCAAAAAGTTTTCAGCAATTAAATTTTTAATAATTTGATGGCCTGAATTCTTATCTAAATTGCTATTCATTTCGGTAATAATTTTAATCGTAATTAAGGCGTTACGGAAAGTTTTAAAATATTGCACCAAAATATCACGCATACATTAACTGTTACCTCTAAAAATAAATAAGAACTTATTAATGAATAGATAACCACATGAGAATCGTCTTAATGTCAGATTACTTAATGACGAGTGTACTTTGTAACAGTAAGTCGAATTCATGAAACGCATAAAAAACATTGTAGATACTTTAGATTAGTAACACACTATATTTTATATTTTAATCAAAGTATTGCCTGTTTGTATTCGACTCTCGGCCCACCCGTGCAATATCCATTTACGATCGCAACTGCTTCTAGAGCCCTACTCATGGTAAAGGCTAAGCTTTTCGATAAACTTAAGCGCAAAATATAGATTTTTTTTTATTGGTTGTCTATTATAGTATAATAATATAAATGAAAAATGTGTTAAGTATGATCTATTTAAACAATGTCAAGATGAAATTTATATATATATATATATATGTTTCTTCAGTCCTGAATCAGTTTTCTTGCAGACAAAAATACGAAAAGAACTGAATATAAAGACAGTAAAATAAAAAGGCTCTGTAAAAATAAATTTTGCACATCATTTTTGCAAAATGTAATTACTTATAGAAAAGTACTATGCAACTACACATTGTATAATTACTGTAAATAGCAGTGACAATCAAACGACTGTACAAAAGACAATCTACGTCATAAATTATTTTCTCAAAGAAAGGCTCCCGGCGAAACTTAAGCCTGACATAAGTGGGCAATAAACTTCAGCCAATTTGGAGATTCGCATCTGGAGGCTCTTATTAAAGCCCGAAAGTTAGTCCTTTTCATCCATCACTCGTAATACGTGTGTGAGTTATTGTATGAAAAATTGAAGAATAAATTGAGTCGCTGCAGCAGCGGCGAGACATAAATCCCAACTGAGCCCTCAATATTGTTTTAAAGGGGAAGTGGCCATAAATTTTATCAGGACCGCCCAGAGCCGCGGGCGCCGCGTTTGCTCGCCGCGCCGCGCCACGCTACGCCGCGCCGCACTGCCGCACTGTCCTCGCAATTTTCCGCTGCTGCCTATGCTGCCATACAATGCCCAGAGTACGAAAGAATATCTCATGAATATATTCTTTCCTTACAGAAAGTGCATATTCAATACCAATCGCCAATGAAGTGTTGTTTATAGTTTATTAGAAAAATAGACGTTCTACATTGTGTAAGCGATATTATCATTGAACTAATTCATTGAGTAAATATATTTTTGTATTCCTGTTTGTGTTCTTCTGAAATTGAAATCGATTATAGGGTTAAAAGTGCTGCTTGAGCGATAGTACTATCGATTTTCGCATTGTTCTAGATTCCATGTAAGTTTTCGTAAAGTAAAAGATTCCATGTAAATTTTTGTAAGAACAAAGTATTCGTTGATAATTTTTTTATTCTTATTGAATTGTTTCGAATTATAAAATTTCTTAGAAAATTATTTTTTTTGGTATATTTTTAATTAATAACTAATTAAAATGTGTTATTAATCAAGACTGGTATCTATTTTTTTTTTATGGTAGCTACATTATATTTACATGGAATTTTGTTTCTTATATATTAAATGTAGTAATACTCGTATTAGACATTCTTGTATACTAAAACATTAATATCGTAATAATTTACTTAAGTCTCTTTTGCATTGAATAATTGTGTTTTTGAATTCACATAAATACTTAAAGATTTATACATACACATTAAAAAAATTTAATTCTTTGTTAAGGTGTATAATTCAATATGATGGATAGTATGTGGAACAAAGAGGACATTAACTTATGTAATTTATTTTCTATTATCCAAGGAAATCTGATGTAACAAACAAGCGCACTACCATTCAGATCACAGAGAAGATTATAAGTACAATCAGAATGGAAGAAAACCGCTCTCCTTAGACAAAATTGTGGGCCACAATAAAAAATCGCTTATTTTTATCAATACGATCTGGGTGTCGGACATTTCGCATAAATGTGATATTGCAATATCGTTCGTCCCCTTTTTAATATCGCGACGGACGCTGCCGGCCGGTTTATGGCACAACCCTTCCCGCGTTTTATTCGCGACCTGTTTGTCCTAATATTATGAAAAATTTACGTCAGCAAAACGAAAATGAAACGCCGACTTGCTTATATTTATCTTCGAGCGAATTCCTTTCGCACTCTCTATGAATTATCTGAAACGTCAGTAGGATTTCACGCCAAGACGAGTACTTACCATGAAATTATAATTTAAGATAAAAAGCACTTACTGTTTGTGTTTTCAGGCTTATGCATGGCCGGTGGATCTCGAATCATGGCGACGGTGTCACTCGCGCATCACATGAAATATCTCAGCGCCTCCCTGAAACAAATGAAAAAATATAATAAACTTCTACTTACTGGAATAAAAGGTATTTTGCTCCATTACAATAAAATAAGGAATAAACATGTAAGTAGGTACATAATAATTCTTAGAATAAATACAATTACTATTTACTATTTCCCTTTAGTTTTTTATAGCATTGTGATATTTCTTTCGATTAGAATAAAAAATATTTACTGATCGAATACAGTCAATCAAATTTTCAACACGTGGCAATACTCTACTCTAATTGATTCGTACCTACTCTTAGTAGTTATCATAGCTTAAACATATTGGTGTAAGTGTAAGATCCTATTGCTTCTAAATCAAAAATAATTATAATTGTGTATGTGTTTGTCACCATGCTACCAGCGATATTTTATACGATTAAAAAGTTGTACGTATGTATAGTATGTAACATACGTAAATATTGAACACTTACTTCCTTTGATATAAAATATATGGCTTTTTCATTGTTATATTTTAGTCATATAGGTAGAATATAAATAATAAATTGATCGCTATAAAATCGATATAAAATCTGTCTTCAAGATATACGAACGTAAAATTTGGAACGCGGTTGAATCAAATTGGAATATTGAAACGACTATGTAAAAATTGGATCACAATATTTTTTTATACAAAATAGTAGTAGGTTTACTATAATATTAATACAAACAAATAAAAATGATAAAGATAGGTATTTATTGTCAGATTGGGTTCATCAAATGAATAAATTCATAAGAAATTCCTATAGGTAAGATATTTTAAGCCTCAGTCTATATTCGTTGGGGGGTAGACACAGCCAATTGTCTTGAAAAGGCTGGAAGGCCAGGTAACACGGTATTTTCAGACATACTCGTACATCACATAATCAAACTAAAAGAGACTGTAGATGTGGATAAAAACATATTATCTATTTAACTACATAGTTTCTATGAACTACTTTGGTAGTCAAAATGCAGCCAGCTTTTCGGTGAATACCCTACCTACATCGAAGATCGAACAAGAGCAAACAATTTGTAAGCTAAAATGATTTTATTTACGTTTAACGTTTATTTACAATGTTTTTTTAAATGTAGGCAATGTGCATTCGTGCATTATGTTTACGTCAGTAACCGATAATACCGTTTAGCTGATTTTGAAATTAATCTTTTTCTTTAAGTATATAAATGTAATTATAATAATTAACTTTCGTAGTGAAATTTAAGTAGGTATAGTTAAGGTTAGTAGTTTAAGTACATACATTAAGTTTGTTCTTAAATATAACTTGTTGTTGAATGTGGCTAGGCAATGATAATTCTGATTATATAATACTAGCTGTGCCCGCGACTTCGTCTGCGTGGAAAAGTTATTTTGGGCATCATTGAAGCCCTCAAGAATGAATAATTTTCCCCGTTATTTTTCACATTTTCTATTATTTCTTCCTTCCTAATAGTTGCAGCGTAATGGTATATAGTCTAGAGCCTTCCTCGATAAATCGTCTATTTAACACAAAAATAATTTTTCAATTCGAACTAAGTAGTTCCTGAGATTAGCGCGTTCAAACAAAAAAAAACAACAAGCTTTGTAATATTAGTATAGATTAAACGCTATTAAGAATGTTCCTAAAATGAAATAAACTCTTAACTTACGTCAACAAAAAAACTTACGTGTTTTCGTCATCGTCATATGTAAGTAATTAGCCTAAAAACTATAATACATAGTGTTCATTAAATATCCACTATTAAAGCAACTTTAGATTGAAATCAAAGAATGTTACTAGGTACCATATTCTCTAAACTGAGTTTAAATAAGACAATAGATATATTCACAGAAAACACACTAGCCAAATCTACATATCATGCAGAATTCAGCGATTTTTATTGTTAAAGAATTCTAGCTAGAAGGCGATATAGCGGGGTTGCCCGAGCAGCACGCGTCTCAACGAAACCTCATTAGAATAAACGATATCCTCTCCTTACGTCCACTCCGCGCGAGACCTTATTACTCCGACAAACTGCCGTCAAACGGCAACAACCTTACCCCCACTGCGATCCTAAATAAACTCTACTACTCTACAAATAAGATCTCTTTCTCTTCCACCTTGCAATTTCAGTATATTCCTCAATAACTTTCCGCCTTACAGACACGCTTTAGAGTCCAATTTCCAAGGGAACTTGAATAACAAACACACTATCAGACGGTATCCCTTGAAGGTTGAGACGTCCATGCAAAGCTGTAAATTGAAACTTGAGGGAGGCATTAATAACCCTTGTGGGTTAATTTAGCGTATCTTAAATTTAAAAGTGTCCGTCATTCTTTTTTATTAGGTAGTTGTCAACTTATAAGTTTTTATTTAGGAAAAAACCTTTAAGGTGTATGAAAAGATAGATAGCCATAATTAAAATATCAATTGTATCAATAAAATTAAAACGCTTGTTGTAACGACCAGAATGAATCAAGAGTCATGATATTATATGAAGCATTCATAATTTTAACATTACATTTCATAAAATATTTAAATACAATACCGCATGTTGAAATGAAATACATATAAAATAAAAACAGAATACGCTATCAACCCCAATTGCTATGAAAATTTTTTTATAACCGCATCGAAATTCCCATCAGCACCTGTTACAAAGGCGGCTATCAAATTACCCGCGACATATCCGCGGCAAGCGAGCGCGCCTCCATCCATAAATACGGTATTCGTTATGCATTTCTCATATTCATGAATCCGTTTTATTGGCCCCAATAAAATATGAACATCTCAGAATGGATATGAGAGAGCGGGCAAATCTAATATGGATTGCGCCGGATTCGGTCCGATTGGCGGGTGGGGCAGCTGCGGTACTCGTCCCGCGCGGCCCGCGGCTGGCTTCTCGTCTTCGCGAATCATGTTTTAATGGCGTACAATAGGATTCCTAGTAATATACTTACCTGATGTAATTTAGCGAAGAGTACATAGTACTCAGTAGTACTAGGAGTAAGAGGTACGGGGTATAGTAAATGAAACGAACTAATTATTACATATTCATTGCATGTTCTTAGGGCGGTGTTATATATTGCTATCCTCCGCAACGTAAATAAGACTAATAGAAGGCTTTTGAGTGAATGCTGTAAGAATAGTATCATTCCTACAGCTTCAGATCACGTTCGTATCAGGGCAATTAATCATCCGGTTCAAGGAGCTAACAAAGAAGACAGCGGATTTACTTGCCCCTAATGCGAATTTAAAGGATACTGTCACACTAAACCAGTCACTGAAAAGGGCAGTGCCTCAGACGTGTCAAAAATTCTGCAGAGTACTGGGATAAGTGGAATGGATGGCGGCGTTTCAGTGCCGGATAAAATATTCTACGTCAAATCGTACGTCACTGGCTCTCAACTTGTTCTCGCCGAGAGTGCTTCGCGGAAGTCTCTTATTTATTCGCTTTTACGTCAGCTTACGGGTCTTTTGTGACCTTTCCGATTTACAAGCACACATTAGAGCTTTAGTAGTGGGGAAAAACAAACATCTCTTTTTAACAAAAAAAAAACTGAAAACCAGATAAGGCAACAAACTTATAATGAAGTAGCGATCCCTCCTCTACAATATAAACAACTATTACGGACTTGAACAATCCCAAAGCATTAAAACTAACTCGCGAGAAGAGAAATCCATTAAAGTAATTTCCAGTAATTTGGGTACGGTGCGGAAACCCATTTGCCAATTACTGAGGCGGGGGCGAGTAGTGGCGACTCTCAATAAGTATCTCCATTATGATTTCGTTATCAACGCGATCAATTAAGTAGCATTACGTTACATTTCACCCCAACCATCTATTACAAGCTAGCCGCCGCGCCGCGATTCAGTGCAGCGCTCGGAAAAATATGGACATTACTTTTATTCCAATTTAATTAGGATGTCAAAATCAAAATATTAACTGTTCCATAATAGCTTTATAAATGTTGCTGAATATAAAATAAATAAGAACAATTTGATCCATTAGTGTCAAAGTAATCTGTTAGACACTCCCTTCTGACTCCGCACTGATCGAATTCATTATTCACCGGCAGAGAGCAATTAAAGCTCCACTAATCAATCTCAAACTTCAGCCAGAGCTGAACTCTAATCAAGAAAACTCCTATTCCGTGAAAGCTTTTCGAACAAAATTTAACTTAATTAAAAATGTAAATTAAATTCCTAGGCGCTTCCACAAGCATCACATCGTCCCGCCCCACACCGAGCGCTCGGGGCTTTTGATTGCAGCTAAAAGGTTTGGGATTAGTGCGCGAAAGAGCTTTCAGTGCATTTGTAGAGCTTTTAAGTGGGAAGCTTTCGCTTAAGACACTTACATACAATGTAAATTTTATGTGCCACAACCTTGAAAGTGTTCTTACATCGTGGCATCAATTATTGAGGAGGATTCATACATTTAAAATATTTGGATCAGAAATCAACAAAGTGTCAATTCTTGTTTGTTTTAGATGAGAGTGTATTTGTGCGGACAAACAGCGGCGAACGAAGGGGTTGTGGGTGTAAAGGGGGGCGAAGGGTGCGGGCCTGACCAAGGAAGTTCGGTGTCCGGAAATAAACCGCCCGTAAAATTGTCAATTCCGAGGGAGCCGGCGCCTGGGCCCGACAATTTTGAACGGCGCGCTCCAGCGCAGGCCGGCCCGGTGACAACCTCGTGATTTCCACTCACTTATAACATAATTTTACTGAAAAATATAACTTCAAATTTTCAAATGAGTTTGGTAACGCTACTTAAAAATGTAAGGCTTGTATCTAGTGCAGCTCATTTTTCAATTGCATGTCAGCAAAATAGACATTGCCATCTGGGAGTGCGCCAAAACAATCACTGTTATTCACTACTTAACTCCAACATGCATTACATAAAGTTCATATTGTTTCGCAACCCAATTGTGATTAAACTTTTGATGATATGCGACTTCAGACTGACAAAGGAGCAATTCGTTTACGGAGTCATGAAAAAGAAAATTGGGTTAGATATATCGCAAGCCGCGTACGCAGATAACACACGCATAGCCCATCCAATCACAAGAAGCACCGAGCAGAAAGCTTATTATCGGGACGCGTTCTTGCGTCACCGAGTAATGAGAGGCGAGCGGGCTCGGCCGCTGGACGTCCGGTCTGGCATCTCAGCCCCATTCGGGCCGCTTTCCATTGCACACGTGCACCGCTCGACGAACCCTCGCGCTTTTTGAACTGAGATCATCGCGACACTCATCCGTGAAATTGATTCTCGAGAAAAGAAAAGACTAAAAGATAAATAAAAAGGAAATAGGAAAACACAAGCTAAGATTTGGCGTGAAATTGTTTTTCAGCGCCCACCCACCGCCGACGACGCGGCTATGGCGGCGGCCCGTCTCGGGAATTTCCCAATTACTGAGTGTGAATGTATTTACTTGATTATGTAATGTATACTTGAGTGACTATTCAGGTTCCGCATGTTGTCTAACTACCTTATTATTGTAATAATTGTTGTTATAACAATTGTAAGGTTAACTCATAAATTATTCAATATTTAACTATTAAGTTTATCTCGTGATTTAATGGTCATGTTAAACATTTACCTAAAATTAATAACTTCATTTTGGTTTCGTACCTAATTAAATAATCCGCGAGATGGCAACATCCTTATATCTATTTCGGGATCGGTTGGATTGCGATCTTAAAACACTGTGACATCTCATCCACTACGTGATCCATTTGCCGAAGTAAGAAGCAATCTCATTCAATACTGGGCCCCCGCCCGCGCCCCCTCCCGCCGGCAGGGCTGCTAACAATGCGATACTTTGTGCGCGCCGTATCACGGAACGCAATAAAACTTTACATTCCTCTTTAACTACTTTCCTGCAGTTATCAGCGCTTGATACGAAATGGGGCATAGATAGCTTTTGTTTCAATTGGAAACGAAAATTTTAAATGCCTATTACCATTACTGGGAGGAAATACTTATTATTTGGATTGTAAATTAGTTGGTAACAAGAAATTTTTATGTACGGAAATTTAATCTTAATACAATTATTTATTTTTATTCAACATTTTCGTACTGGTCGATTCGTTGAAAAAGTGAATGAATAGCAGTATCTACTATATCTATATAATAAATTAATGTTCACTTCGAAGTAAGATCGGCAACCCTAGAGAGTATCGCTTTCCCGATTGTATTAGATTCAGCTGCCCTTTTCATCTACATGTCGTTCTCTCCTTAACTCGAGAGGGTCGAGACTAGTGGATACGCCTCCGACGACGCTTCTGTCAATGACTGATTACTATAGCACCACAATCGCCTTTAGATACTCCAAATGGAACCAGAACATTTCATTACATTATGAGACAATTTTATTAAATCTGTTCTTTTTAAGCAACATCACATTAAAATAATGACCATAAAACTAGATTTTAGAGGAATAAATTTACATAAAGATAAGCGACTTAAAGTTTAATCTCCAGCTCGATAGGTACCATACTTCGTTTACCATGTATTTCCACTATGCAATCTATTTTTAACTTCCTGCATCATAAAAATATTCATAAAACGGCCGACATTATCACGTGATCGAATCTCATCTTTGTTTTCGAATTTATCTCGCAAAACTACGTTCAACTAAAAACTTATCTATATTTTGTCGAAAAACTATGAATATGATTATCCACACCATTCCAAAGGCTATCATCCAATAAACCTGGTTGGTACCAAAGGTATCAAATCTTTTTCGTTCGTACTGAAATTGAATATTTATCCGGGTAGTATCTCTATTCCGGAACAATTTTTATGTAGGGGGAATACAATCTCAAGATATTTGGGAGGGCCACTCTACGAGGATATTGGCAAATACCTTGCCTACATTACCTTTATTGCTTCGCGACGTTGCGGGCTGGTTTGATCGTAACTACGATTATTTGCGCATTATCCATTGTTTCTAAGTATAATTTGACATTTATTCCAAAAATTCATGTTTTGTTGATAAATGTTCGGGAAATATTAGTTACCTATGCCTACTTATAATAATTAAATCGAATTTAGTACATAATTTTGCCTAAGGCAGAAAATAAAAACCTAAAGAAAACAGCAAGTCAAACCTTTGGCAAATTGACTTACACAAAGTAAAATTACATTTAAATTTTTTTCACAAAAAAGATCTTATTAAAATTTTTTTTTTATCTGCAATTAACGCGTAGGACGTGCTTATTGATAATTCGAATATGTAGTATGTGTTTCAAGGCGACGTGTTCACACGCAGCGAGCGACGGCGCGACATTTTACACTCTATATAAAGCGCAATTCCTACGAATTAACTCGACAATAAGCGTAAATTACTACACAAAACTCGCCGCCATAAAAGCCGCATTCATAATTGAGTGGACATAATGGCAAGACATGACTTATTTGTGACTAAAGATTGTATAAAGCACTTAAGACTATTGAAATGGATGTATATATGATGGTAAAAAAATAAGACCATCCGTCTTATTTATTTTTTTCTTCGGGATATATCAACGAAATTTTATTGCTTTGTAATGCTAGTCAACTTTACTAATATAATTTTTAAGTTTAAACATTTTATATATTATGCGTGCTAATATACCTAATAACAACATTTTTCAAAATAGAATTAAATTATCTATTTAAATAGATAATTTTCGATTGAAAAAAAAAACAATATATGTAAGTAGTAATTCATTTTAGTTAGATATCTTTCTAAAATCAAAGTTTTATTACTTATTGCAAATCAAGACAGCTATAAAACTGTTAATTATAAGTTATGGGTCAGTTATGTGGTACCTAGTTGTTTATTAGAATAGTTTCACTGCAATCATTATGGATGTAATTACAAATAGGTGAAGTGGTCGAGTCAACCGCAGTACAAATTAAGGAGAATTCAGAATTTAACCTCTTTGTCTAGACAATGTGATTGTAATGACCATATCTTTTGCTCACATTATTTAAAAAAAAATCAAGACAAACATTTGAACAATAACAGATTTATTACGTAACATAGACTGATCGAATAAGGCTCACTAGCAGATGAATTTTTATCTAAATTATATAAAAATTCATCTGCTAGTGAGCAGCTATTAATTTATTTTTGTTAAAATAAAAAAAAGGAATGCTAAAGGCAAAGGATATTCATCTTTACTCTCCATTTTGATGGCAGCCGTAATAACATATTCTGCTCAACTAATGGCCAGCGTTTAATTAATCCCAGTTTAATTTTGCTAGAGTATTCTATATCTAAACTATTTATATGTAATTAAACCAGCACAATTGAATTAGAATTAATTGCTTTTCATACGTATTTGGTTAAGCTCATATCTTATATGTGTGATTTCAAATTTAAATTGATATTTATTTATTTTGAATAATCATAGACCTGTAATTTGGCGAAAGGTTGAATTAAATTCTAAACTTATAAGATTTTTAATCCATGTTAGGTGTTTTAATTATTCGTAGTGGTAGTTAGTTGTATTCACATTTCAGGATTTACACTGGCGTGTAAAGAATTGATATGGTGATTGGATATAACTTCAGCTACATAATCACTATACAAACTAATTGCCTGTTATCTTTTAATAATGCACAGTAACGCGTTGCGTGAAGTATGTGCGGTACTTTACTGTGACATTACACAAAAGTAATAAAAATAAAACTAGAACAGAAATTTATTTTCCAGTTAGACCATAGATATTCAAGGTATAAATGATTCTGATTTTATATCGTTATACGAAAGAATATTATTTTTTTCAAAAGATTAACAGACGCTCTATTGTTCTGAAAGTTTTTGAAATCCATACATAGCGCCTAAGTCATTTTGCAGACATTTTGGTAAGATGCTGAATTTCGAAAAAAAAAGTGAAGTTTTCTTTTTTAGGTATAAGTATTTAAAAGTCATATCTGTCGTATCTGTGTCATACAGTGTTTTTCTTATAAATGGTGTATGTTAAATCGCGTTACATATTGAAAGGAGGCACTCAGTTTTTGATTCTCATTTCAAATAATTAGAAAAAATA
This sequence comes from Amyelois transitella, assembly GCF_032362555.1. NCBI lineage: Eukaryota > Metazoa > Arthropoda > Insecta > Lepidoptera > Pyralidae > Amyelois > Amyelois transitella. The sequence goes on from NC_083509.1 coordinate 6,157,638, forward strand.
GAGGTTAACACATTACCTATTAAAAAAAATTGTGGGAATGAATCGACGATTAAAAGCGCGGCAGTGCCGGACGCCAGACCTCTCGCTGGATGCACGTACCGAGCACATTGGGAGACTTTGTGACTATTTTGATTATGTTTAATCTTTTAGTGCGTATTCTGTTTATTTTATATTTTATGAAGTTAAGAATGTTCATAAGTTGCTTTAATATGTAACGCGATTTAACAGACACCCTGTATAGTATGAGTTTCCAACAAACTCAATGGTCGTTTATTAGACACAGCTGGTCGCTATAATTGTCATTGTTGTTCGCTGTAGATCCTACGATAATGTTCTTAATTAACGATCAGATGCTGCGCTGATTACTCCGTTGTTACGTTCACTTTAACTGCAATAACTTAACTCAGACCTGTAAATAAATGTTCTCGATAGTCGCCGCCTAGGTATTTTAATGAGATTTAATAGCCTGAGCCTGTCTACTTGTACCACGGACGCAAGCGGTCGCCCCACAGGTAACATTGTCGGCTCTTAAGACCTTAATTGGTTTCGTACATGTTTAATCCGCTTAATGGTTGTTTTTGTCGGACGCAGCACACAATAACTAAGTCCGGTTTCTACATCGATAACTCTGATTGATGTGAAACTTTATAAACTTGTCACCGAACATTCTTCTCATTAAGTCGATTTAGTGTCATGGGATTAAAACCAATCTATTACAATATTCATAAGTGGAATGAATTCGTTAATATGATTGCCTAGAAACAAAATATAATTTTATAACTGGTTTTTGTTCGTGCTGCATTTTTCAAGTATTTAAATAAAACATATGAATAGTATTTATCCGATTTCGATGATTTGCTAGATTGTAAAGTTTGAATGCATACGTTTTCTAGCAACAGAAACATCTAAGTGCATAGGCAAGAAGGTAAATCTAATAGCTTCATTAGACACGAGGAGTGGGATGTTAATCGTTATTTATAGATAATAAATTGTTGTATTCATAGTGGTTGGAGCGGAAGGCGCATAAATTCGACGAGCTAGTGGCGGGTTGACACCTGTGATTGCATTTACAATGCTAATTCACGGCACAATATCACGTCAGCGACCGCGCTTCGCAATCGTGGCCCGCGCCGCGATCAACACACCCAAACACGTAAGGGCATTTATACACCCACACCTTTGACAAATGTCTTCTTTAAACGTCAATTTTACAACATATTGCCAAAATATTTTATAGTTATAATAATTTAAACATTTGAAAATTTCTATTCTCTGTTTATACATTTGAATGAGTCATTTGCTGATTTATACGATTTTAAAGGTGGAAACATTTCACAGCAGTTGGTATTTCAAAGTATCATCGACTGTTGCGACATTCTTGCGTGCAGATAAACGTACAATCTTATTACTATTGTTAAACGCTTCTACGGATGCGAAATTTCGTGAGAATCTTAGCTTAGTAGTCGCACCCAGTTGTCGACAAAACAGATATATAAGTATTTTACTTTGATCAAAGAATTGCACGTGGTAATCATATGATGTAAACATTGATCCGAGAGGTTGTATATTGATTGACCGAAACAAACAAAAATGATTGATGATAATTTTAAATTCATTATTGAAAAGATAATACTGTGAGTGGGTCGTTACACGTCGAGATAAGCCGGCGGATAAGCGGCCGCAATCCATTATCGAGCAGTTAATTGATAATTACTTTCTTCCATTACACTGAACGAAAAACGCGGTGATTAACTCTGAATCGCTTTAACGAGCACAATGGGTCGGCGTTCAATTAAAAACCCTTGTCGAATGTCGACGGCTTCGCAGAAAAGCGGAATCGACGCTGACTCAATCTCGTATACATGGAATAAGGAATTACTCGCGTGCGGAAAGTTTTTAATTAAATATTCACCCGTTTTGTAATTAAGACGCGATTCAATTGAGTACAATGGAGTTTCGTGAGGCGCTTTCGAAAGAAATCGGAGACAGCTTTAACGTTTACAATACTTAGCGAGAACGGAGATTGGACGGTGAGATGCGAGATAATTAAATTTTTTGAATGCATTTGGACACAACAGTCGTCGGATTCAAAGTTAATCGCGATTTCTTTAGAAAAAAGGTATTGCTCACTCCGCTTAGAAAAAAAGACGTTTTTTCTTGATATAATTACTCGTTGATGTCTTTGCTTTGATGAGATGATTCATCTTAATGAGATTACAATGAGCATGTTTCGAATAGAGGTGATGTACCGTCATCACTACAAGCAAATGCCAATAATTTGGCATGGTCTGCAGATAAGTGTGAGGTTGAGTAAGAGGCGAATCAATTCTTAGTATTATGAAATGAAGTGATTCATTTCTGGAGACGCGGATATCACTTTACATGTAAAAGGTAATCCGCCGCCGCCTCCCAGTGCCACATATGCCGCATTTGAGCGTAATTTAAATGCATGCACACATTACTCGCGTACGCCAGCCAACACAATACCTTAATTTATTATAAACAGCTATATTATGAGGCCATATGAGATTTATTAAAAAATTTATGGTTTATTCGAAAAATAATACATCTAACACAAAATAAATAACAATCTATCGCGAACTTAAATAACGTGCTGAACATGTTTTAATTTATTCTTTACCCATGTAGTCGTTTCAAAATAAGATTTTAATATAAGTATTTTTAAAGATCGTCGCTATCATTACATAGTAAATTTACATTACATTATACAGGAAAGTCGCTTCCGTTTGTATGTATGCATGCTTAGATCTTTAAAATTACGCAATGGATTTTGATGAAATTTTTTTTTATAGATAGAGTGATTCAAGAGGTAGGTTTATATTATATAAATGCTAAACGTGCAAAGCTGGGGCGGGTCGCTAGAATAAAATAAAGACAAAAATTAGATAAGTAATTGAGTAAATTTTAATAACTTAAAATGTATAAGTAACAATAAATTATAAATCTCAAACACTGTCCGCTTGCAAAATTTTGCTATGACAGGTTTGGTCCCCGTTTCGTATAAATTTGGACCAAAGGTCAGCTGCAGAATTCCAATAGCAAGTGCTGATGTCCAAATTCATGATATATCGTCCCGGATAGCTTCCGATGGGTGACAGCCTGTTTATGAGATATTTCATAACGTGCATAACCCTTTAACCATTCGTCTTTGCAGTCCGTTTAGGTATATCAGAACTTTTGATCACACTTCAAAGATAAACTGAAAAGTCACTTACTACAATCTCAATCCAACACATAACAGCAAACCTTTACATACCCTTTGCATTTTTCTGTAGTTTCCTTCTGCCTACCTTTTGTCTACTTTGCTTCAACAATAAGAACATAGTTACACTCACGCTCATTCTCAACATATATTAACTCCCTAGCACTGCTGTCTTCTTGTTATTTTGTGTTTATATTTTTAATATGTATCCTTCATATTGAATGGCAAAGCCTCCGTACTAGGTTCCACTGAAAATCAGCGCATTGTGTAACCTCATCATACACATGCTTAAGCTGAGTGGAAACCCTTTTGGTCGCATCATGTATTTTTTTTAATTTTTATCTCTGTTTATGAATGAAAATGTTATGTTACATCTTGCGCCAAATAAAGATTTTTCTTTCTTCTTTCTTTCTTATTTTTATTTGCTTGAAGACATATTAATTAACATCATGCGAGTCTTTTCGAGAAATTTGACTATCTTCACCGTAAGGTTTAAGTTTATATAAAAATACGTCGCGTCCTTATGGACGCGTTGTATTTTTATATAAATTCAAATTCAAAAAACCGTTTAAAACCATTCAAAGTTTTCATTTTTCTTTGGTTGGCAAAACCTTTATTATTATAACCAAAGTATATTCCTGAAAGATTAAATACAACTGAGCACTTTGGATGTCATAAAAGGCACAATGAGGGAGGGCGACGAGTCTCATAAATCTAGAACAAACATCGTTCAAGTTTTAATTGAAAATGAATAAACCTTTTCAAATTCTATATGAAATACTCAAGCAAGGCAAATCTTTTTGAATTTAAAATTATTTAGATATTTTTAAATTGGCATTTGAATTTGCATTGAACGAATACATTGTCATTACCTATGTTAAATATTGAACTTTAAAATGTAATTTAACAGATTAAGATACGAAATACATAATATTACTGAACTGCTTATCAAATAGACGTGATAATCTTTAGAAAATTATTATTAAAGTAGGTCAAGGCACGTGAAAAATTCACATGAATATACGGTAGTTTTCAATCTTGATGTCAAAAAATTGAGTAGCATGTTAAGAGTATCTTATATTGGGGAAGCAATTTGAATTAATTAACATATGTATTTAAGTAAAACGTTTCTTATCTATGTGCTAACAGCGAGTGTGTCGCTAATGAAATTATATGTTCGGCAAAAAGCGTGCACCAACATCGCCTTTTACGCTCCACCATTGATTTTTTACACTCTCATGAAAATTACTACAATTATCATGCGGTGTTTTAGGGTTCTGTTCGAACGTGTGTTACGGTTAGTATTAAATTGTCTTCATAACTATTTCTTCCTATGCTTAGAATGCTTAACCTTTATGTTGTGGTTTACTTTTAAAATGGTTTACTAAAAAATAAAAAGAGTCGAAATCTAATATCTAAATAAAACATTTTACTATTTTCTATTGGAAAACTAAAGGATATTCAATTAGATAAAAAAGCTTAGTTATTAACCATAGACATAATATTACACTTAATTTCATTTAAATTTGAAACCATAAGTTAAATCATACTTGGATAGTACTATGTGTAAATACATCCTCAGTTATTCAATGTACATTCGAGTAACTTCTTGATAGGTGTGTGACGAAGCAAGGGTCCTCTGAGAATGGATACCGTTTCGAGAAGATAACCGACTTCCTGCCAGGATATTTGACCGATTCTCAGATGGAGTCTCGACCCCTCGCTGTTATCGATTGTATTTATATTGTTATTTTTGTTATCCTAATCACGTTGTTATCGTTTTATATAATTGATACGAGTATATTCAAAACCAAAAGCAATAAAATGAAAAGTCAACTTAAAGAATGTGTGTAAAATGTAAAATACGAGAATTGCCAATGAGACAATGAGAAAAAAAAAACATTAAGTGCCTAACCAAGCATTCAATCCGGGTTCTCAGTTTCAGATGTAACCACGAAGAGTTATCAACGTGCCACAGAGACCACCTACTGAATCGTTTACGTAGGTACTAAATTATACAATGGTACAAGTGTTGATAAACGTAACGGTGAGGTAGCTTAGCGACTGGCAGAAGGCTGGCGCAGGCAATTCACGGGCAGCAGACCTTGGAGCGCCGCAGTCGAACACAGAGAGCTCACTTGCTCCATAAACAGTCTTCCATATTTTTCAATCAGAGAGCTGTCAAAGCGTTCTGACACCCTCATCCCATCGGCTCGCACTCGCCGAGCACCGAAATTGGTTTTCTACATTCAATCCATACAAAGTTTAATGTTATTCGTTCGCGATATCACCGGGATGCTGCCGATGTTTACCGACGCGCCAAATCATATTGGATTTGCAAACTTTTGTTTGCGGACTTTATTTCATTTCACTGTTAGTTCAGGCTGAGAGAATGTAATTTTAGATATTGTCCCCTTTGCTGTTTTGTGAATAAATTTCTTTAGTATTTCCGTACCGATTTTATTCACGTACCATGTCGAATTTCGTACCGATTTTATTCACGTTAAAAGCAAACGTTAGTCGAGAGTGTAATAAGTGTGAGTTACAAATTAACCGTGCCGGATATCTAGTAGCTCAGCAATAGTAGCGGCGAAGGCTGGAGTACGCCCGCAAGCGTTTATAAATTGAAGGGCTGGTACCTGCGGCTTAATACACCGCTGTTTCCGGTTCATTTCCGGGCGGCGCGCGCGGCGCCGGATATTGCTTTTAAGGTTGCGCCGCACGCTACCGCTTCACAATACTCGCATTATCCGCTCCCGCTACGCTAACCCCGTACGTAGCCACTACGCCGCGCCATCGGAGCTACAACATAGCTATACAACTCGTAGAGTCGCTATTTATGACACACACAAACTTAGGAGATACAAAACATATTGTATCCTTATCTTGAATCGCGTATTTTTTCTCAATATCTCAAACATGTTTATTTTTGAAATACTATGCAATTTACGATCTTATTAAAAAATGCTCCTTTACAAATGTCGGATTTAAGCACACAAGCAACAAAAGTTGCATCAGCAGTGCAGGGCATTCGACAAATAAAAATATGAGTAGGTAACACGATCCCTTGGAGTAACTCCGGAAATTAAATTTTCCCTTAAGCTAAAGTTTAATTAAGAAACATCACGCGAGTATTGACCAACCGGGAGTGAGGGGCGCTTGCATCCCACGGGGGGTTTTGATGGACAGTCAATTTAAGAGAGATGCTGATGCACTTTAATTTGTGTGCGAACAACGAGAGAGCTTGTTGCCGATTTATGGGTCGTGTCGGCACGAATTCGATAGAAATGAGTTGATAGACATTTTATGCACAAAAGGGTGCGAACGAATAAACTAATTATTGACAAAAAGAGATATTTTTACGAAAACAATAAAAAACGAGTCAATTCGCTTAAATAGAGCTGTGGAATATACATAACATTGTGTTTAAATCAAACATTTGTCGTGTAAAGGCAGTTAATAAAATTTTATTGATTCCTAGATTACGAATCAACATCATATCGTAATGTAAATGAAACTACAAGTAAAACTAGCTAATCAAGTATCTTATCTTTTAAATTTTGTAACATGGTTTATTACTTTAGGGTTAATTTATTAATAAATGCAGATAATATTTAAATATTAAAATCTTAAATTTCTTCGTTCGTATAAAAAAGGAATCTTTGCACATATAACAAAGATATTATAACATTTTAAATTATGCTTTTGCCCCTACTGTCATATACCTATTTACTAAAATAAGTACTGCGTGAAATTTACTGTAGAGCAAATGTATTATTTCTTGATAGCGATGTCAATAATAGTCATACGCACTAAACTACATTTGAAAAGAATTTAGGTGTTCTCTACAAAATTACTAAATCCTTTTTTAATTATATTTTAGTGTTCTCCATTCAGATTATGATAGGTTTATTTCACACAAGAATATTTTTCAAAAAGCAAACGAAACAAAAGTATGTTTGTTCAATCCTTGCCAAGATTCACAAGATACCGTCAAGCGAGAATTTAATTCCAGAACATTAAAATATTGCTTTACTACTACTGTCAGGTACAGGCTGATATATTATTACAATACATATATTTTTATCTAGTTCTCATAATCATACCAACTTAGATAATGTTACTACTCGTAAAAGTAATATGTAAGCACATCCGTAAAAAAAATATTATGAGAAGTGTTCATGCAACCAAATTTTAATTAAAGATTGACTAAAATGAATGACAAGATTCAACCGTATTCAATCGAAATTTGTATTTTGCTGCTAGGGAAGCATACATCAGCATTGATAAAGATGGAGTTACCGTCAGGACATACTTATTTCAATAAAATAAACTTATATAGAGCTAGTTTCACACGAATTTTAAAAATCACGTTTTTCCTGTTCAAAAATTGTTGTCAAAATTATATATACATAAAATGGTATTTAAAAAATCTAGCAAACAAATTAGTATATTACATTTAATAAAAAGGCGAGAGAGAGAGCATTTAATCACTATTTATACCCAATTATATTAAGTTATTATACTATATTCTGAATCTTAACAAGCAAAAACTGGAAATAATTTATGATTATCGTTACTGTAGATATCGGACATATCGCATTATTTAACAACAAATTTGACGTAATGACTCCAAAATATGTTTATATGACAGATAAATAGATAAGAAGACTTATAAAATAACTAATTAAAAATAATTGAGTGATGTTTGGACAATTGTTGTAGCTAACAAATGAAGCTAACTTACACAATTATATATTTTTTTTGTTCACCCATTAAAAACAAATTTGAACGTCTTTATATCATATTTTAGTATTAAAATTAACATGAGTTTCGTGTTTTAAACTTTTTCATCATTGGTAATGATTACCATATGGTTCACTAAGCTCGCCGCACAAAAAGTGGGCAATTGTATGATCATGCGGTTTCAATTAGGGGTCTTTGTTACGGAAATTCAGAATTTAATGAGGGTTTTTTAATTGATGCGTTTCAAATAAGTACATATTAGTTAAAAGTATATAGTCAAATAATAAAGGAATACAATATAAAAACGACCACATAATTTTTTTGGTATCTACGTGGAATACTTTTACTGTTTATGACTATTCTTTTTAAGAGTAGAAGAGCCACTAACGGCGGTAATAGGTGAAAAATAAAATATAAAAAACAACAAATTTCAATAGTTTTATGTGATGCGCGCTTTTCTGTACAAAATATACTTACTAACTCTGAGTACATAAAGGTTAAATAAACTAAACCTCAGTATTATTTGCACTTTAATTGAACGTGGGCAGAAGAGATAAGCCACTTAGTAACTTTTGTATTCCATTAGCGAGTGCGTGACTATGAAATTAATCTAAATCGAATTCGAGATTGCATTTGAATGATACATATACTGGTATGAAGACGATTTACTAAATAAATCAGACTTAAGCTGCGTACTGCTAGCAATCATAAAATTAAGATTTTATAACTCCAAGTTATGAATGATATCAAACATTTAATTGCAGTTGTACTTGCATTAATTGATAGTCATAATTAAAATTAAATATTTTGTTTATTTACAGTATTTCTTAAAGTGAAGACATTCAACTTTAATTACATTTTGAATAAAAAAATAATTTACACAACTAGATACTTATGTTCTCGGCGCCTTAACAGTGTACCGGCGACGAAGCCCGTGTTATCAGGCCGGCCTGATTCTGCTGCATTAAATCGTTTCCATTACTTTAAGTAGATTTCGATGTTTGTGTCAAATGCGGCAACGATAATATCGCAATTTATTTTATTAATACATTCACTAATGGGCAGAGGCGGCTGATGCGACAACTTCTACATTACTAGATCGCACAGCAACTTACTATCTTTGTGATCATTGCTCAATTTCATAACTGTAAAAGAACTGATGCTTGTAACATTGATGATTGAACAAAAAATGATGATAATCATCGTTTCTCTTACCATTATTCACATACATATTTTAAAATTACAGAATACCTCTGAGAAACTCGCGCCTTTAGTAGGATTAAAAGATAAATAATCGTTTCATAATAGCTTAATAACTTTTCACGATTAAAGTAACGTTTACGAGCGAAACATTTAAATATCAAAGAGTCAGGTTAATAATGCAATCAAGATTATACCTTATGTCGGTGCGTAACGAATTAAATGCTTCGTTAATATTAATGCTGCAATTTATTTGAAATTAAGTCAATACTTGAACTTCTCGAGTGTTGTAGGAGTGCTACTACACTGAACACAGTTTATGGCCCATAAATATTAAATCATACGTTTCATTTTTGATTATTGTAGAAAATTGTTGGGCAACGTTCAGTTTCTTATAATTAAAGTAAAGTTTAAATATTAATCCACGATTAATGTAGTCTTCCAATGACCTATTATTGTTGAAGAAATGATAAGTTACGGGAACATTATGATTAAATGAAACCAGTTGTACAATAAATTGTTCTTGACTACCTGAAATAAAAATAGGTAAATACTAATTTAATAAATATATAATAACATCTGCAGAGTGTGCAGTAAGTACTTATTTGTATTGTTATATCAATATTTCTCATAATTTTGCACACATTTCAAGTGATATATTAATATTCATGTTTAAATAGCTGTTTTGGGTTTTTAAGTACCTAATTTATAGCCATGAGTAATACAATCACTATTCTAAAAAGTTTACATAATACAAGTTATTTTCCGTAAAGTTCCAACTGTTTTAAAACACTTGCCACCTACTTGGAATGAATGTTTGTCAAAAAGTCTATCTATAGTGCACGGGACAAAAGAAAGCATTATGAAAAAAAATTTTTGTTTAATTGAATCGTGGGGTTATTGAAATTAATTAAAAAATAACACTTTCTAGTAAGTTTTTCTGTAAGTAAAAAACTAAAACGTTCATGTTATTTGTCCCGTAAGGTTTAAAATATTAATTTACAGTGGTCAAAGTTCCAGATACTTACTTTACTAATATCAAATCAAGGTTGTTTCGAAAATTTGGAATATCCACTTATGTCAACAAGACCTTGGTGAGCAGCGTAAATGCCAAATGCATGTCTGATGCGTGATCTGACCTCGGTAGTCGTAGCCATGGTTCATCCATACATACAACAGCTATGAATTTAAATAAAATCAAATAATAAGAAAGCCTTTGTTTTCCGTATTTATTTTAAGTAATAATATTAAAATTGATTGAACTATTTGTTTTTGTTTTTAAAAGGGGTGTGCTGAAATGTTTCCAATTGCTAAGTATCTCATCTTTCTGACCAAATAAACCCTTCCGATCCTTTTTAATACTGTAATGTGCCTCTATCTTCCGTCTGCAGTCACACACACGACCCTTGTGTGCTAATTGAATTTAAGGAATAAAATCCAATCGCCCCGATTCTTTATTATTCAAGATCCAATTTGGATAAGGTCTGATCGGTCCGCGGGGTGCGGGGCGCGGGCCGAGAGGGGCAGTCGAGAATAAAATTGGATTTGTCACTCAAAACATAAGGCTGACTTTAACTTTAATAAGAAAGTATTGTATCATAAATTTGCAAACTTAATACGGAACGCTGGAAAGTTTTTCATTCAGTTCCCATTAATAAGCGCTGTGCCGTGTAACGTAATTATTACTCCCATAAAGTAATATGGGGAAACGATATCGATGAAAAACTCCTCTGTTTGGCAGGCTTTTGTTTTCTACTCGATTATTTGATATGTCCCCAAAAGTTAAGAATATATGATATCATTGTTGATTTTTAAATAGATACTACCAGGCATTGAGAGCAAAATTTATGTAGTGTTATTGTAACACTTTAAATTTCTCAAAATTCTTAATACAAAACAATTTAAATATATTATTATTTGTTGTATTTATCTTTTTAAGCAGCATGTTAGGTAACATGAGGGGTGGCTGTATGATTTGTTACAGGGGAACTGTGCACCCTCGAGTGCTGATCTCCTGATAACAATGATTGTGGCGGCGCTATCGCATGCGAACAGTTCTGTCATGAAACTTCGAGCGAACTCACTTTTACGTTACCCCTGTGCTATTAGTTTAGGAGATAATATCTCCTAAACTAAAAATACCATATTATGGTATTTTTAAATTCGCGTAACTGTTATAAATTAGTAAATAAATAAATAAAAATTAAAAGTTGCATACTTTTCATGTGTTTTTATTCAGATGTCGGAATATGTCGTTAGTATTAAATACCTAATTAAATTCAATAAAAATAAATTAAAATATGAATAAACACTCACTACAGAATGATTTGATTTATTATACCTTTAAGCATATTTTCCTTTTTTGCTCTAAATACTTTGTTTATTTATACAAGTAGCAAGAAATAATTAAGTACATCCTCACAATAATATTGTCGTGATGTAAATTTTATATCGGTAAGACTTAGATTTAGTTAGACTAGACTTTTCTGATATATTGTGCCATCCCCCCACGCGTGGCAAATTTGCCAAAATTAATGTTAAATAAACAGGGGCTTCTATTAGTAAGCTGGAGATTATATCGTAGAAGATGGATTGGGTACATTGGGGTATATCACACCCTAATGTACATGGTTTGAAGACAATGTGCAAGTTCTATATTGTTGTAAATTTTAAGTTTTTCGGCGTTCAAAAGAGCTCCTGCAAGTTCTATATTGTTGTAAATTTTAAGTTTTTCGGCGTTCAAAAGAGCTCCCAAGGCAATGAAGTCTCGGGGCTAAAATTTAAAATAATTACCTAACAATAAACTCGTGTAATTGCCGTAATAGTCATTATTACCGTAATAGTTATTTTACAAAAATTTTAGTTTGAAATAAGAAAAGTTAAAAGATTTCAATGAAAAATTAGAAGTAGGTATATTCAGACAAACGTAGGTACTCCACGTAATTATCTAATAAGGATAAAAAAATTGTTCACTCACCAATTCGTTACAACAATTAATCACAATCTGTAACAAAAAGGCTCAAGTTATAACTTAGTCAATAAAAACCGGTCCGGCTACGCGAGTAGCCTAGTTAGTCAGACAGATATAGCGAAACTTTGAGGGTTCCTTGTTTACTAACCCTAAAAACCAATATCATTTATCACCATTTATCACCAATATCATTTTGCCAAAACCAACAAAAATTTAAATTCTATTCTCTCTCTAAAAATATAATAACTAAAATGGTTTATAAATCAACATAATTTAGGGCAGAGTTACAGTACCATGACCTACCCCAATTGTTGCTTTCTTTGCCTCCGCACAGCCCTGCGTCAGCCCACAACCGTTAGCCTGCCGCGCCCTCGAACCTCCAATAATTATAATATCACGTCATGTTACATTACAACATTGTTTTTAAAGCAACTCCGCTAGGTATTACAAGGTAATACGTAAATTAAACCCTGCCAATTAACATTCATGTTTATTTATAAATAAGAAATAATTACTAAGTATGACAATCAATTTTATGAGTTGTTTGCACATTATATAAGTAGGTACTCACATTTTTGTAACGAAACCTTTTGCAGGAGTAATATACAGCGGCAGTCGGGTTGGGTTAATTGGATAAACGGTAGAAAAGCGTTGAGGCGTGTGGCGGCCGGTGAAAACGTGGAAAAACCAAAAGCACTAATTCATACCCAACCATAAAGCCACGGGTCGATCGTATAGGCGAGCTTCACACAGCGCGGGTCACAACTTTGCAGAACTTAAAAAAATATTTTATGGATATTTGATGCAAAACTTTCTGTTAGAATAATCTGAATATTTTTATTAGAACATTCGTTCTTATTTAGTTTGGATTTAAACGTTTTAGGTACGGTAATTAAGTAAATAATATTGAACTTTCATTATTAAATAATGGGTATCAAATAATTTGATTAGTTTGAGCACGGTGTCTTAGAAACCAAATAATAAACTACTATCTATATATTAGGAAAATATTAAGGGTAAGTTTACAAAGTAGAAGGAGCTATTCTTATTATGTTAAACATTGTTTTTATTGTAAAGAGTGGGAAAAGGACATACAAGCATCAAGCACTTCAGTAACACTTAAGGGCTAATGCATTGTCGGCATTTTAAGTGCTTCGCTGTTTGCTTCCAACGAATCACGCAATATATATTGAGTTATATGTCGATTCTATAGGGTTATCCAGAATTATTTTTTCAGAATCACTTTATGTGTTTATATGACTTCGCACCATGTTCTCTCTCTCTCTCTTTCTGTCAGTTAACTGTGTGAAAATTGCATAAAAATTTGGTAACTGATCCGAAAAGAGAAACTTTTCGTTTTATTTATTTTTTGGATTTTTTATAAGAAAAGGTGACATGCTCAACCGGAACCACTTAAAAAGACATTACTAAAATTATGTCTCTTTTTTTGACATTCGCTAAACGAAGGAAACCTTATAAAAATAATAAGTGCGCTAAAGTATTTTGAGTATAAATACCTACTATAATTTGAAGAAAACTAATTTCCTTCCTCATTATAATAATAATTTTTGCTTTGCAGGAATACCTATAATACGTATGTAGAACAAAGGCACTCAATATACTTGCTACTTCAATGTTAATTGTGAAACGCATCGACACTTCGCATTTATTTTATATTTAGCTTAGAAACCTATGCATGACATGGAGTTAAATATGAAACCGTAATTAAAACACGGAAATTAAATAGCTCGTCATATCCGGGGTGCATGACGTGTAGCCGAGTACCAGCGGTGTCCACTCCCGCGCTCTAGGACTAGGCTGACAGTAGACTATTAGTATACTCTTTATTTTACGGAATATTTTCTATTTTTATTTTTCTCTACTAATCCTCTTAAATATTATAGTGAGAACTCAAGTAGGTAAAGCTTTTTATTTTAGATTTTTTTATTTATGTAATTACATTTAAAATCTTTTTTTGCTGTCTTTGATACAAAATTGTTTAATTGTTGCGGTTAATGGAACTTCAATTAGTTCAACGAGGTTAACTCGAGTGTCTTCTACAGTGGGTAAAAAATGATAAAATATACACACTAATATTATAAATGGGAAAGTGAGTAATTTTGTTGGTTTGTTACCTCTTCACAGTAAAACCAGTGTCCGAACTGTCTGAAATTTAGTATTTATATAGTGTGGAGTATGAAGAAGGCTTTTCACGCAGACTAAGCCGCGGGTTAAAGTTAGTATAATATATTTAAAAAGCAATTTTGTTTATATTTATAAGGATAAATATATTCAATATCTACCACTATTATCTATCACGCAAAACTACACTGTCAATTATAATATGAAGTGATAGGTTCACGTGCATTATACAAATGTTATTCTGATATCACTATAGATAAGGACACACTGAGAAAAAAAATCTGAAAGAGAAAAAAAATTACAAAAATCCTGACATTTAAGTGTTCAGTCAAAAGGGGTACATCATTTTAACAATTTGATATATATACTATAAGTACAGTAATTTTCTGCACATGCTTGAATATATGATTATCATACTCGTATGTCAACAAATTAGTCTCCTTGCAAAATGATAATTGGTAATCTAAAATGTAAGTGATTTAAAATATACTTTTCATATTTGTTATCTTGTAGTTGGCAGTTGTAAACTTGTAATGCATGAGAGGCATTGGAACACGCTAGATGCGCGTGCGACGGCAATCAAGCGCATTATAGCAATCAAATCATACACCGACTCCAATTTTAACGATATTTTTTTTTCTTAATTGGAATAATTAACGATGCTCCCAATTACCGTCTAATGATTCAGCTATAATGTTGTAAACATTGATAACACATTGACGTCTTTTAACCCTTTGTTTCGATACGTTGGATTGTTTTGCTCGTTATGAAATTAGCCTTCTTTCCCACCGCAGTTCATTATATAATTGCCACTTTATAATCTAGGTGCTTAAAGAACATGAACTTCGTAATATAAAAGGGTAGTTTTCCTGCTGTTCTTAGAGGTGTTTATACTGGTATTCCTGAATTTATTTCGCCATCAGTCATATGACTTTTATAAACTGCTGAGTAAGAAAAGATGCTATTGTATAAAAGTGCTTCTATACTGTTATATACCTAACATGACGTTATTTTCCAATTGATTAGTAAATGCAAATCTAAGGATTGGTTTTCAATTAAAATTTATGCAAAATTCAATATCATTATACACAATCACTGATTCATCGACTTAGTTGAGCAAGTTGTCGTGTCGTAAGATATTTTTATACAGAACGGATTATATTAAATTATAGTTCAATATCTTTAATAAGTTCCTTGTTAGGTATAAATACCTATTGTTTTAGAGATATATTATCACGTAAAGATTATTACTTGTACTTAGTAACATTTCATGACATAGACGTAGTACCTATATTTGATTGTCATATGAGATGAGGTATTTTTCCTAACAACCTATTTCGTGGAGAAATTGGAATAGAGCAGGTGTTGTCGGGGATTCGGGCCTATTATAAGTAATGACGATGAGTATACATTTTAGAGGAAAGCTGTTGTTAGTGTTGGCAAGCCAATTAGAAGTGTTAGAAGGTGGCGGAGCGCCCGCGCCCCTCGGGGTATCCAATTAAACTCCCGCCGCCGCGACGTCGTCGACGTAGTAAGAGTACCTACCACCTCGTAATTGCGTAAACCACTTCTAAACAAACCTCCGCTTTTTTGCATCGCCTCTAACAATGGAATCATGTCAGACACCGCAAGAACTCCCCTTCGTTCTATGCCTCTACTGTGTAACTATTGAGTTGTTAATTAAATTCGCACAATATAATCGCCAGACGCAATCTGAAGCCCTCGTAACCCTTACCCCGGCGAGATAAAGTCGCTTTCGGCTCGCGCCGCGCTCGATGGTCTGTACCGTTGTTGTTTCTTGTTTAATTACAACAATAGTGGCCCCTAATGAGAGTTTGCGCTAATAAGCGCTGCAAAATGTAATCAACATGCCTCGTCGCTCTAATGAGCCGAGTTCCTGGCAAAAACAAGCGATGTCGACATTTTACTGGAAATTAATTAGGCGACGTACCCATATGGGGGACCTAGGCCGTCCCGGAGTACACCGGAAAACCATGTTTCCAAGTCGTTATGTACACGTATGTACGGCAATAGCATGTTTTTAGAAAGTATGCGTTGTCTTTCTTATCCGGATTATGAACAATTCATAAATACTTAACCTATTTTGACTGTTGTCATGCTAGGTTCGAGTTTTAGTATTAGGTAAATGAATATTCTCCGTGAAATAAACTTGTATTGACAACAAAGTACACAGACCCGGTAAACGTCGTTAACTTAAATAAGTACGTTTGATTACGTCGTAGCTAGCTACCCCATTAAAACTTAACGAGGGGCAACCCCGGGGAAAATAACTAACCCAATTTCCCTTTGCCGGGAAATCATTAAAAGTCTTAAAAGGGTCTTTTCATATATTTTTTACCCCGGAGCGTACGTGCAAATAAACACATTTTTACATACTCGAACAAACAATTCCCCTAACGAGGCGGCAGCGTAACGAGTGCGGCGGAGCGGGCGGCGCGGCGGCGGCGTCGTGGCCGGCGCTGCACGGCGACCGGCCCCGCGCCGCGCTAATTGGAAGGATACGCCAAAATGTGTCTCGTTACACACGCCGCCACCATGCTGTCTACCTGCTTCTCACCTAACGACAACCCTGATTTATTACAGCCCATGCATTCAAATTGACAGCCGAATCCTATCCGGCACGACGCAATTGCTGTTCTGTTTGTACACAGTTCTATTAAATACTGATGCGGTAACTAATCTAGTTATTTTCTTTTTAAACTCTTCAAATAATCTTATAACAAATCTCACGCGCTGTAAAAACAAGTTGCAAAGTTAAATTTATTGCCTTGTTACGTATTAATTAAATTAATTGAAATTATAATATTCATTCCAGTCTGAGAATAATTAGACAACAGGAAATTCATAACATCATTTATAAATTACGAGAATTTGTAACGTGTATTAATAAATTAATTAATAGATTTTCCAATTAGTGCGCGGAGTATAATTAATGGATGTGTGCAGTATTAGCGTCGGATACAATCTGATTCGAGACTCGTCGGCAATTACCGATGACTACAAAATACATTGAATTCCACGTAATTGCTGAGAATATTACGGCAGTGAACTTAATTGTTCTCGACTTAATTAATTAAGCTTTTGTTTGAAACTAACAGCAAAGTGTAGACTTGGCAATTCTAAATTGGATCTTGTAATTACCTTACCCTCCCTTTTGCTGAAACTGTCTACTTTCAATTATGGGCGAAGCTTTGTTAATGGAATCAATTATAATTGGGACACAATGTGAAGCCTATCCGAACTCCAACGATCATTTACAATGGGTTAATTAATTCGTTCGCGTTGTGTATGCTAATAACTCATAATTATTTTTAGTCCTGATGTATCAGCCTCATTTAGGTCAGAGGGTATCATCATGGTGGTTCTGTTTGCGGTCTATTGATCAACCTTCTTACAAGTTTTATTAGAGGATAGATACATTGCAGCTTGGGACCACCTTATCCTATCCTAAGATTAGTATGAACCACATGTTAAGCTCATCATCATTCTGCTCACTCTTGTGGTAGTTTAGTAGGTCGGTCGCCTCTGTAAAGCGGTGTAGACTTAATCAGGGGCCCTTAACATATATAAAAGAAAATATATGTTAAAAGAAATATATTCAAAATCTGTTGCGTAGTAAAGATAAGGAAAAGAAAAGTCGATACCAAAAGTCCTCGTCTTGTAATATGTAAGAAAGTAAAAATAATGCTATTCATCCAGTAGTAGTAGGTCTGTGTTCGTTCTGTGTGAGCATATTGCCCCGTGTTCATTACAGAGAGGTTGCCATTACGCAGGCCATGGACGGATCATTAAGGATGCCTCTAATGAACTGTTCTGGTGCCTAATAATACTCCTAAACATCAATTTTGCTATTCTAGATAGTGATGGCTCCATAATGTGGGAAGAATTTCCTTTTTATACTTAGCGTATTAGCGATGGTAGTAAGTCGCAATTAATGTTTCTCCTTCCCTCTACTTTTCACGGTCATTTAAAGAAGTTTATTTCCAAACAATGTACCTACTATGTGCGATAGTTCTTTAGTAATTAAGGAACCTAACTAATTGCGACGCGACGCTCAGATGTAAAATGTGAATCTATTTAAATGTAATTCGGCTAATTAGTATAATTTAAAGCGGATTAATGTTGATCATATTTACAAATATTATCAGGCACGTTGATTCTTAACTCAGATATCTATGAGACCTACTTAATTACTGTAGTTGCCTTAGTTGTAAACAATTCTTTGCTAGTAAGGTGAATGTTTGAAACGTTAACTCATAAACAAAGTTATATCATTTCCTTAGTTTGATTAATATTGACAAAGCAATATTTAGATAAGATAATATACGGCAGCCCAATAATCTTTTCAATAATTAGTTTATTTTCCGGAAGCTATAGTATGTAATGGTTTATGCAATATTTAGTGTATCTCAGTCTCAAATTGACTATGAATTTTGCATTAAGTTCATCTGCTTTGTATTAAAGCTCTGAAGTATTTAAATAAATAATAATTTAATTTAATAATAAGAGTTTCAAAGAAGATTAATTTGACTAGTAAATCATAATCGGCAATACAGTTTAATTGAGTTGTAATGTCCTTAGGAAAATATATTAAAGCTTAGATGTTATATAAGTTTTTACAAATAATTATCTCATAAGATTCTCATTGCTTTAATATTACTCCTTATAAGATTGTGCAAATTTATCATATGAACATGTAGTAACATGTTTTCAATTCTTTGTTTAGTCAACAGACTCCCAATTTATTTAACACAGATCTCTTTCAGACTTTTCAAAATTTTAAGCTCTTCTCGAATTTTTTTCGAAATTTTTAGCTTGGCAAGGAAAAAGTTTGTTATTGCTTAGCATGACATGTCACGATTTCCGCTAACCCGTTTACAGTGCAAGCGGGCCATGAAGGCTCGCCAACCCAACTTTAATTAAGACACAATAATTAAAATAACAGGCGACGGGCGTGGTGGCGCATCAGTATGCGAGCTCGTGGGGGCGCATACGACACCTAACTAATCTACCGGTAGTATTAAACCGGCAAAAGGTTAAGCTTTGTCCATCCAAGGTGTCTAAATAATGCAGTGATACATTGCATTTCATATTATCCATTATTTTAAAGGTTTAATACGTTTCAAAAATAAAATATTATCTCGCAAGTAGTGTCTGTAATATTTTTCGTTATGTCTTGCGTTATCAATATAAATAGTTACAAGATTTTTTTTTGATGTTAATTATTTAAGGGTTTGTAGCATTGAAACCGGACAGAATCTCAACAGACAATTTTTCCTTATTCCGTATTAAGTAGTATTTTCAGTCAAATTCTAATTTTAACTTAATAAGGTATAATGTTTTAAATTTTTTACCTGTCAAATTTGATACGATTCAATTAAAATATAATTCCTTTGAATATAATGAACATTTTAATTTAGTAAGTGACTTATCAAATAATTAAATCAGCTGAAGGCCTCACGTGTCTAATTTGCAATCAATTTGTTTATGGTTTTTGATTATACACAATAAACATAAGCTATCAAAACAAGTTTCCGAGTTGCATGTGATTGGTACATAATTGCGTTAAAAGTAATTATGTACTAATCGATTATTATGATTACCTAAATAATCTATCCATTTGCATTTTAAACCTGAATCAAAATATGTTAATGTAAAGATTGACGAAACCCTTTCGTCATGTCACTATGTTTTATTTGAACCTGTTCGCGGTAAAGAAATTTAATTACAAAAGGTGACTCAGGTATCAGAAAACGCAAACAAGATTAAATAGTTAGACACTTAATTTCTTATTTTTTACATTTAATTATGATAAAATTACAGATTAAAATTAAATAAACCAAAATAACACAGCTTTTACGAAGCAATAAATATTATTAAAGCGTGGATGCAATAGTACATACATGCATATAGTACATACGTATACATGCAAAATTGAGAGCTCGCACACCCCAGCAGGTATTGTCTATGATCTCTATCTACAGCGCTACGCAAAAAGTTATGTCTTTGTAACCGTGTAATTTAATTAACCAACATTAATTGACAGGATACTCTTTGGTCTGATTATATTTGGATTGGTATTGCATACTAGACGTAATTTAGGCACAAATCAACATGCACACACATACATACAAGCAAAGCTCACGCACTGCTACGCCCGCTACGCCTGTCTACGATCTCTATCTACACAAAAAGTTGGCGCTACGTAACCGTGTAATTTAATTACCATAACCGACATTAATTGATTGGGTATCTCTCGTTAGAGACTTGTGAAACTTCCTGTCTGTGAAGTGTTAGTGATGCGATTGACTTAATTAAGAAAGCGGATTATGGAGACATTGAGAAAAATATATTTAAAATCTTGTTAAGTTTTTTTTTTAAAATCATGTGGGTTTTAAAAATAACCATGTATCCGTAAATTAAGATATATTTCATAAATATATTCAAATTAGAATGAATAAAAGAAGATTTACAATCCAGCATAAGCGAACAGTAAGTTAACTTATAAAACATTTTTTGTAAATACTAACTAATATTTGCGTTATTTACAGCAAAATTTTTATAATTATTACACTGATTGATCCGCAGGTTTTAAAAATATTCATATTTTATAACTTGTGAAGTATAATTTTCGTAAAGATTATTTTTGTAATATTTTGTATTCTACTATTATTCTCAGTAAGCCGGAATCTCTAATAACCTTTTAATTTTATTTATAAAATGAATAGTTAAGTTAAAAAGTAAAGGAAATAAACAAGGAAACTCATAACAAAGATTGACTCTACTACTTAAAAATGCTTACCTCAAATATTTCCGTGCTATAACAGACACCGTTAAATCTCCAAAAACATCAGTTTATAACACAAAAACAATGGCACTGTCACGAACTTAAATCTCGTCCACTCCAATTGTCACCGAGTGCAATTAATCGGTACAGTCACTTCCGTAAGGTGAAAAACCGGCAAAGTATTACAAAGCCGAATTCTTAATCATCCGATTGGTCGCGGTGTTAATTGAAATTGTGTACTAAGTCGGGGAAAATGGGTACCGGCGTTTTGCTATCGAGTGTCCGTAGCTCGAGTAAAGTTTGTAGCTGAGAGCAGTAGAGTTGGTACGTGTGTTCGCGAGGACGGCCCGCGAGCGAATGGAGTGTCGGCCGGCAAACCCGCCCGCTCGGGGTGGAACAACACTCTAATATAATGACGGGGTCGGAACACTTTAATACTCTAATTGAAAAAGTATACTCTGACAACAGCTTTTAAGTGTAATTAAGGCTTCGTCTTCACACGGAGTAATAGCACAGGCGCTTTGCGTTTATATAAACTGGTTATGTGTTTTGGTGGATGAGACTTGTTACTTGCTCAGCTGAAAATGTTTTATAACATGTAAGGCATAAGAGTTGATTATTATTATATTTTAATAAGATTGACTATGTGACCTAATAAAATATCAGGCAAAAATCGATGATAAAAGTAATTGGCAAGAACGTCACGTCTTACCACGCTACATAGGTAAGAAATATCACAAATACCCTACTAGTGGATTCCGGCCTAAATTCAATTCCACCCCTTGCCCCCGCCCGAGCCAGTGGAAACCAATCTTCTTTACATTCCCTCGCCGACAAATTTATACTCCTCCATACGTCGCTGGTAATAGGAGGCTGGAAGGGTGAGTCCACTCGAATATTACTCCGGGGCCCGCGGTAAACAAAATAATAAACAAATATTGATTAATTTGGTGAAATCAGCTGAGATTAAAGAGAGTTAAGGAATGATTATTCGGTATTGTCAAAGTGAGTGGTAGGTGGAAGTAACGCAACAAATAACTTAAATATTTGTAATACTACGTTTCCCCTGTAAACCATGCAACCCTTCGAATGTAATATAATGAATGAACTAAAATATTTATATACACTTATTTATGTAAAAGGAGGGTTTTTAATTTTTCGTACATGACCATACTCAGCGGAAATGCGATCAAATTGGATCATTTCTCTCAATTAAACCACTTCGCCTTAATTTCAATGGACCACCGACTAGTAGAGTGGACTCGCCCTAACTGTAGCGTATTGGCAGCTTCGTCGGGCGCCGCTCGTCAGCCGTCGTCGACGGTGTGGTCACTGCGTCAATTATTAACCAGGTCCGCGGAGCCTTAGTGAGGAGGAGGCAACCGCAAAGAAACGGCAAGTGTCCGGGGTCCAGCGCCTTGCACCGGCGCTGAGAATTTAATTTCCACGGCCCGCCCGCCCTCGCCGCCATTGTCCGCCCAGTATTTCATTACGTCTCGAGCTTTTCTATTAATAAATCACTCTTCGCCTGCGCCGTTTAATTACGTCCCGGATCCGGCCGCCGTCTGATTACACTTTCATCGAACATCTAATTAGGAGTGCAGTCGGCCCGGGGTGGGACGTGTGTATTCTTTGTTCGAGAGATATTACACTCGGCCTATATTACACCACGCTGCCGCCTCCGAGCTAAGTTCGAAATGAACGAACTTTGATTAAAATCGACCGCTTGCACAGCTACTAAGTGTGCGACGTTTTAATATAAGATGAACTTTAAGTTTCATTAGAGCACTGTAATCGTAAAACATTATCTCTACTTGCATGTTTTCTTAGTTTTATTCGCGTGGGGGTAGTCTTCAAACACTTTTGTGAATTTTATTTATTTCGTGTAACGTAAAACTTGTTTGTAAGTTCCTAACTTAAACCTTTTAAGGGAAACTTAATTATACGCCGTGTGGTTCCCGGCACCAATACAAAAAAGAATAGGACCACTCCATCTCTTTCCCATGGATGTCGTAAAAGGCGACTAAGGGATAGGCTTAGAAACTTGGGATTCGTTTTTAGGCGATGGGCTAGCGACCTGTCACTATTTGAATCTCAATTTTATCATTAAGCCAAATAGCTGAACGTGGCCATTCAGTCTTTTCAAGACTGTTGGCTCTGTCTACCCCGCAAGTATGTATGTATGTAATATACGTAAAAAAAGTTGCCGCTGTTTTCTACATAGCCAATACTTCTAATTACCAAGCTAAGTATACTCCGAAACAGGTGATAGGGAAAGTTGTCGGTTCAGCGTAGTGGCTCAAGACCTTTTTAATTTCCTGGACGGATGGTGTGGCGCGGGCGCGGGCCACAAAACATTGAGGACTCAGATACATTATAACCTTCAAATACCCAGCTTTTTTATTTCACAAAGATGACTTTGCAAGTTATTCTTACTGTCTCAACTCAATATATTTATTGCATAACTGTGTAGACATGTAGATAGAAGTTTAACATTTAACAGTTTGCACCTTCAGCTATGCAATATTTTTACTCACACGAAAGCCTTTACTTCTTTAATCTTCACGACGATCGTTCCAGGTAGTAAGGACGACTTCCTTAATGTTTCCTATTTCAAAATTTATGTAACATCGGTTTTCTAGAGCATCTTTAATTTGTGGCGGTGGCCGGCGCGGCACCGGCCCGCCCGTTTAACTTATTGCCACGGTTAACGAGAATACGCCGTAGTGTGCCGGCAAAATTGAAGGATTTACTCCGCGTCCCTCCTTTATTAAACGTATTGCACACTCCCCCGCCTCCATGTGTGCGTACACTATACGCAGTATGCCGAAATTACATTTCACATGAGTCGTAATAACAAGGGCGGGCGTAAATCACGAGCATTATTAGTTTCTCTTGTTACTTGTGCCATTTGTCACTTTATATTGATGCAAAAATACCTCTACAGTAATATTGCAATATTTTCGCAATGATACTTATTGGGTTTGGCGCAGGTAGCAATTTAACAGTCTTTATTTTCGTACTAGATAAAATAATTATTGCGTTGTTTTAATGTCTATTGTAATTTTAATATTTTCGTTATATTATGATATATTATTAAATATAAGTTATTGGAGTTAAACTTCCATCAGATTGAATAAGCCCTAGCGCTTGGCACGTAATGCAATGAAGAAAGTATAAAATTCCATGAAGTGTCTGAAATGGATGCATACCAACAATTGGCCACAAGTCCAGGGTGCGTGTGCCGTCCGCCGTGTCGCGAGCGTGGTTCGGAACACGATTTCGCCGACTTCCTGTAAGCTAAAGCGTATCGCTCAAAGTTTCGCAATATACGCGCACCGAGCCCGTCCTTTATTAAAAACTATTCTCACATTTTTAATTAAAACTTGTGTTCCCCCACTAAAACTTTATTTAAGCAATAAAGGCGGCGCAATTAGCGGCGCTGTCCCCGCCGGCGACTTCACCTACTTTTCCTCTGCTTTAATGAGTGTTTTTTAATAAAGCCAGAGACTGCTGCAAGTTTATTAATTTAGTTTAACTCGTGTCATGGCGGGTCCGGCAGCGCCCGCCCTCCCCTGTACGCTATAACCATACTTTTTAATTTGCCACCTGAACTATTACCTTAATAGGAAACTTACACCGAGAAAATCATTATTTAAGCTTTCAATATTTCTTATTATCTGGAGACAGTAAGAGCAGGTGAAAATTAACCTTGCATGAAAGAAAATAGAAAGAAATGTACATTTTAAGACTCTTGCAGTTTAAGTAGACGTTTATAGTAAACTAAATACTAATTCAAACGCAAGCGCAACTTAAGAATCGACAGACGGATCTATGGCTAGAAAAAACTTATTGACTTTGGACTGGTTATATGCATAACCCGCATATTTACTTTTAGGCATCTTTACATGAAATATATATTTATTGATAGAGTTTATTTCATACAAACCACTCTCCTATAAAATCCATTTAAAACCGATTTGGAGTAAACAAGTGCCTAACTATCGAGACACATATTCCCTGGATAAATATAAGTGTTTTACTTAAAGTACTTAAGTGAATGTTTTCTGAAACTTACATTACGAATCCAAAGTGAGGGTCGTTGTCGAGCGGTGAACTAAAAGCTTGAATGACGTAGAGCCCCCTCGCGCTGCAACCCCCTCTCCCGAAGTGTTCCGGCCATAATTACATTCCCGTGTCTAACAAATGGAGAATCGGTGTTGATTTGTGTTTAGCCTAGTCCGTGATCCCGCGGCCCACGACCACCCGCTCATCGCCACCTCATTACCGGTTCGCTTTAGAGCCTACGTTAACTTCGCTCTATGCCTGTTGGTCTCTTCTCATCAGGAGCGTCCTGGGAAGATACATTTTCTTAATGGCGAATAGTTTTCCTTTGGTAGATACGCATTTAAGCATGTTGACCGAAATGCAATTTTTTAAAGTGTATAAGTTTGCTGTTTTAGTAAGAGAATTTGTATTTTCTCTCCCAAAAAGTCATATCGAAAATGATACCGTTTATTACAGAATCGGTCTAATTGATTTTAACGTTAATATATGTACATCACATAAAGCAGCTTTAACGTTAAAAGCATTTCTAACAAAATTTATATTTTTACATTCAAATCGAATTACTTAAATGAAAATATAAAATTCCGGTTCAAAGTTAAATAGCATTGAAAGGGAGGCGTTGCATTTCGTGCTAAGCCAGTAATTGCGCGCATATCGGCTAAGTGAAAAACGAAGCTCGGCTGCGAGCCTAAAAGCTTCGGCAGATTGGATCAGCACACGGGTTTTCCATTACGAACTAGTTCTTTACAAGTCAACGGCCATGCTTTTAATTGTATGGAGTATATTTACTAGTGGATTACTTGCTATTTTTTCTAACTTCATCGAATGATCAAGAATCAGTCGTATTAGATATTATCCTAGTAATAGCAAACTATGCTTCAGACAACGCTTTATGGAAGAGAAAGGTAAGGCCATGGGATACGAATACAGGCTTTATAAACAAATTACAAAAAAGTCATAAAGATTTGTATTCATCAATAAAAAAATGACCTGTGCTCATAAGTTTTTTTGCATGAACTTGAAAAAAACGAAACGACGAAAAGTGAAACATTAAAAGAAAATAAATAGAAAAGGGGTATTTTAGGGTAAGTATTTTAGTTATTTAAGGAAGTGGTCATTTTGCCGAACATTCTTAAATATCGTGCCATACCATAAACAAGCTTTAACCGCGTGTCATCGTTATCGAAGCGCTAGTTTTGTTTCATAGCCGGCGCAGTCGTTTGCGCACCAATAAATAAGGAATTTACAGATGTACCTATATTCATTTATCCAGCTGAATATGACCTTTAAGTTTTTTTCGATACTGTTGAACCCCTTAAAAGATAGATACATAGTATATGTATTTTTAAGCAATTCCGTTTCTTAGATTTCAACGGCCTTCGTCGATGTACCTTCTGCCTGGTGTTTTTATGAAATAAACTTACTGTCTTTTAAGTCAATAAATAGGTTTTTACGCTATGTACCAATTCCCGATATTTTACATGATTATGAATGTTTTATTATTACCTTAGTACTCCTGTATTACAAAATCCTACAAAATCTTATTTCCTTCTTCTTTGTATCATGAAAGCGTGCTTTCGATTGTATTTCAATATTTTTAGTTTTTTTTATCAAAATAATTCACAGCTGCCCATCTACATGGCTGACACACTCGAAAGATATATTCTGTAGTATTATTACTTTGAGACTCCAAGCAAGGAGTCGTTAGGGGCCTCGTATATCCTCGAGAACCGCGAATATTGGCCGCACTAACAATGTGCGTCTTTATAAGTTTTTAACGAGCTCCCCGTATAAATTATGTGCCGGCCAGTGGGTCTCGTTATCTAGCTAACGGCGCACTAGCGGAAGCTTAATGTACCGAGAGCTTTATTGTAGCCACTTACGACTGCACTGCAACTCAAACGCGGGAAGAACACGATTGTCGTATGTTTAGAATTATGGTAATGACGTTATTATAATAGAATAACGCTTGAAGGTTAAAACATTCTTTTTGAGGTCAACAACAATACGTAGGTAACTTTAGAGTGGGTTTAAAGATGGTCTAATTTTTTTTTTTAATTATGCGTAGCTTTCATTAGTTCAGTACAAAAATTATTATAAAATATACCGGGCTGTACTGTATATAATATTTTGTTTACCAAACCGAAAATATTTTTTACAATAAAAGATTTTTCTTTCTTTGATATCGTTTTTATAGTTGCCGTTGAATTTTCGGCACAGCATTGAATACTTATTTTTGTTGTTGATTGTACAATATAATATAAACATTTTTTTAATATGACGTTAACAATTTATCTTCAATTTATCTAGCTGCGGGTAAAAGCAAGTAAATAATAGGTAGGTACTGTAAATGGCCGCCAGGGGCGTATTTAGGCCAACTCCAATTAAACTGCCGTTGATGTTGACAAGGCCTACTAATGCCTCCCTTTTATGTAACGATCTATCGTAACTAGCTTGTTTATTGACGTAATTGTTCATTTATATCAAAAAATAAAAATGTATCAGTTATAACAAACATACCTATATGATTTAGCCAAACTGCAGGGCAGTTTACATAATAACTCATGTAAAGTTATTTGTAGTAGCCTAGAAGAACTTACATAATGCGATTTTATATGCAATGAAGGGTATTATATCTATCTATCATGTAACGTACAGAATCGTTTAAATGTATCATACGAAAGAGTAAAATACTGGCTAATTAAGTCGGGAAATAATTCTGTTTCCGATTAGCTTAACCCTTGTGATTATGGTGATCCACGCAATTTACCTTCCGAAATTATTTCCATGGCAGCTTGTATACTATTAACATATAACTAGTTTGTATATATTTAAATCTTCCTATTAGAAATATCATTTATATAATATTCATGACGACTTCATAGTGTGAAATGATCGGCAAATATTTTAAAGATAGCTGACAACCGATTACCAACCATTGCTCTTTTGCAGTTTCATAATCCTTCAGTCGTATATTAATACATCATCATCATCCACAGGAAAAAAAATCTAGCGATCCAATTCTAATTCGCTGAAAATAACATGGTGTCGTACAACATAACTTCCATTATATAATTAACATTTTCATTATTTTTAAATGTTTAAATAGACCATATAATTTTACTTAATTTACATTGATCCTCCAGTGCAGCCCTGGCTTTCTTCAAAGCGGGCTACACCTAGATGAAGCCTGCAATTACAAATCCGCAGAATTAATAAAAATACACATAAAATTAAATAGTAATCCGAAAAACGTAGTACATATAAAAATAATACTAAAATGGAATAACTAGTGAAGGAACGTTAAATAAAATCACGCCTCTTTACCGGAGGGGTAAGCAGAGACTACATCTTTCCACTTGCCACGATCTCTGCATACTTCCTTCGCTTCATCCACATTCATAACTCTTTTCATGCCATGACCCTTTGCCAGGACGTCCTTAATTTGATCAAGATACGTTCGTCGTCGTTCGTACCTTTAGATAGGTTTAATTATGTAGGGCATAGTTTATCAATAAAAGTTTTTACCGTTTTATTAAAAAAGTTTTATGAAGGCCTATTTCAGCGAATATGGAAGATATTATATTTTACGTTTAGTACACGTAGTACATATAAAAAAAAATATACTAAAATGAAATAACTCAATCAATTTCGGTAATGAATTCTGAGCTAGGACCTTCTCAAGGTATTCTATTTTACAGGATATTATAGTTTACGTTTATTACACGTAGTACATATAAAATAAAAAATACTAAAATGAAATAACTCAATCAATTTCGGTAATGAATTCTGAGCTAAGACCTTCTCAGGGTATTCTATTTTACAGGATATTATAGTTTACGTTTATTACACGTAACATATAAAATAAAAAATACTAAAATGAAATAACTCAATCAATTTCGGTAATGAATTCTGAGCTAAGACCATCTCAGGGTATTCGCCCCTTTTTAGGAAGATTTCATTAAAAATACCAATTAAGATTACGAGGTTTTTATACCACTTCTAATCAAGCATTTAATTAGGATTTAGCGTAAGCGGTGCTCGGCCCGGGGGAATCGTGCCGACTTGCTGAACACCAATATCGAGAACACAAACGTACGTAGGGTGCGTAATAATTAAAATAATAATTAATATTCTTCATACACAAATTTTCTAAGTTTAAATTCAATATACTTACCTAGTAGAAATATCCACACAATATAAAAAAATGAAAATGGTTTAAATTATGTATAGGCACCTAATTGAATCCATATTTATTTTTAAATAGGTATTTTATCCCATAATTTTTGTATCCTATATATCCTATCGTATCCTTAGGTACAAAGTAAATACTAAAGAAAAAATCATCTTTTCAATCTTAAACAAAAGCTTATTTCTATCTATTGACCTATTTTCTGATAAGTAAATGTGGATATTTATTTTAGTTTAAATATAGATATGTGAAAGCCAAGACATATCTTAACCATTTTAGGAGCGCCGAAGTAACAAATCAATATTTGGAGTGAGTGCTTTTTCGTGCTATAGAGAAGCTTTTATCTGGACAACGGTCGGATGGCAGCACAAACAGTCAAAGGACAGAGACATTCACTTTAGCATAACACGACTTACTTGTATTTTCTTTTTAGTAAACTCGATTAATTTACTATTTATTTCAATGAAATTTACTATAGTACAATTATAAATACAATTTAATTAACTGAGGAAATAATACATCCATAAAATAAAAAGTTAAGTATTATCAAAATATAAAATAAAAAGTTTTCTATAGGCATCATAGCGTATTTTCGACTAACTCCCACCTGAAGAATTTAAATAGTTTGATAATATTTTCCCACTTATCAATCAGCATCAAAAATTCTCTAGAGAGATATGTTAGTGTCTGAGCGTCGGTGGTCAGATATTTAGATACCGATACCCGACTAAACAGTAAAAGCGTAATGCATAGATTGATACCTACCGCGGCCATGTAGTAATCTTTTCTGAATTAGGTATCTTATCAATTTCGTATCATTAGTTTAATCGTGACCGATCTATTACGGTTAGAAAAACATGATGAAAAAATTTAAACATACATGCTTGTGCAATCATCCACTTTGAGTTCTGTTCTCCGCCAATGGTTGCAGAGTCAGACGGGAGTCTCTTGGTGTAAGAACTTGACGCCAGAAGAGAGATATTTAGTTGTTAAATAATTGACATGAATGAAAAAAGAACTACAACTTACGATTCATTCCATTTTTTGTTTTCGAACTACTTGAAACTAATTAGGTATATAATTTACGAGCATGATAGTTTAAACTTTCTAAAGCAAACACAAAACCTGCTTGCAACCTACACTAAGTGAATATACATATATAGAGGTACCATTCAAATATGGATTTTCAAGAACATCTAAGTAATTTAATTAAGAATGTGTTCCACTTCGTTTTCGAAAACTCGCCTCCTCGTTATACATACATATATGTACGAAATGCCCGCGTATCAGGCAATATTTCCTGATATTTTGTTGTATCTACTTTCTTGTAACAGGATTTAATACAACTTTTTAATAAAATGGTAAAAACTTTTATCCTTAAACTATGCCCTAAATAATAAAATCTATCTAAAGGTAAATTACACATTAAACGTTCCTTCACCATGAAAAACCATTTAATTAACTCTACCAATGGAATAGTGAGGTTTAACCAGTACGGACTAAGTGGAACTTTACCGCAAGCGTTAATTATTATCTGTGAGGAGTGCTCTTTGTTTAGTTGCCAACTCTAAATTAGTTTTCGAAATGGATCATTCGCACCCTCACTCCCTTCCCCTCGGCCCGCTCCATTCCCTGTAATTGGAACGTCCCGAGATGACACCACTCGACTGCCTCTAATCAGTTAACAAGAACCCACTAGTGCTATTGTGACTGGTTAATATATATTACAATACATCTCGTTATGCCTCAATTAAAAAATTAAAATGTATTTTAAATCGATAGAACAAATAAATGCATATGATTAAGAATTTTTATAGGTAGGTATACCATTACCAGATTTGTTTTAGGTACATGCGCGAACGCAGCATTGGGCGATAATTCTCCTGAAACCATACAACCGTAAAACCTACACTTCCGCAAAAGAAACATATAAAAATCCACAGGAAAAAACAACAATAACAACATACGTATTAAGACTTAATACGTATGCTGTGCATGGTTTACAGCTTAAATTCATAAGAAATATTATTTTAGGTACGTAACCTACCACTGTAAACATTTAACCGAAACGGCGCCGTAGCGTTTATGCGCTCACAGTTGCTTTTAGGCCATATCTAATGATGCAACACTTGACAACAAAATTAAGGACGTTACAACATACATAGAATAAAATTAATGCATTATTCACAGCTAACGGATTAATAACTAAGTTACTCTGGTATAAAATTTATTCAAATTAAATTCACAAGAATATTAGTAACTTGTTGTGAATTACTACACCACATAAAATGCAAATGTTTACGTTTTTATGTGATTATGATATTTTTGTAAAAAATTATATCTCTAAGAATAGAAGATTTATTTCCTTTTGACATTCTGTATCAGTGTTAATTATTATCTGTGTTTAATATAAAGTGCGTTTTAATCGCGTCTGATACATATTTTAATTAAGGTTGTTTATTTATTTATTTATGCTTTATTGTAACAATTACAATTTGTAAAGTACAATATTTAGGCGGACTTAATTCTAATAGCATTATCTAACAGTCTATCATTGGGTTAAGCAGAGAATCTTTGTGTAAGTAATAATAAAAAATGTTTTATAAACATACTATACCAATATAATAGTATACATTATATTTACATACAGATGTATGTTGTTATCAAGAAATCATTATTAAGTTTTACTACTTTTAATCTAGATTTTTTTAAACTCTCTCTTATTTTGTTGATTGAGCACTCGCCACTATGCTTCAGGGATCCGATTTTTTTATAAAAATGTTTTGAAAATAGTGAATTATGTATCTATCCATTCAGTATGTCTTTGATTTTTTTACCATCTTATAGCACCTTCATCATCAGCAAGAGGCTTCGAATGTATATCACTTATATCAGTGACTAACTTCAAAGACCTTTTCTGATCTTTTTAGAACCTGTCTCTCCGGACACCTGGGTAATTGGGTATACCACGGTTTAAGGTGTGTTGTTTTGAAGAATGGTAAATCTTGACAATAAAATATTCTATTATAAGTATCAAATTTTGTGTTTAGAATTTAGTATTGTAATGTTTCTTTGAATATAATATCCAGGCCAAAATATCGCCAAAAACCAACCAACCCAAGACGTTTGACGGTCTCGTTTTGCTTTCAGTCTAGTACTAGGTGTAGGCACTTATCTTCAGTTCCTGCATTAAGTCGTCAACAATAAAGGCTCATTAAATTTCATTACTGAGATGGTCCCGCGGCGGGCGGCGGCCGGTCGCTTAGACGGATAATCTCTAGCTGTCAGCCGCTAATGCGTTTTAGAGTACGTAATTTGAACCGTTGAGATCGGTGGTAATTAACGCCGCAATTAAGCTAAGTAATTATTAGAAAAGAACGCAATACGTTAAGTACATAGTAAGTAGGTTCTGCAGGCATCCGATGAAAGTGCTAAAGCTCGATAGATATCTCTATCGATACCTTATCGGATCAATTTGTTATGTTCTTATTCAGTGGAATGGATAAATTTATTTTAATTCCCATATATGGAGACTGAAATATTTGGTGTAGGTAGTGATTAGCATTAGGCACTGTCTTCCCATTAGGCAGTGTCCTATTTCTTTACACTTCAGTGCATGGAATTAACTTATGTATCAAAAATATCCAAACCTTTTTATTTTTATCTATGACAAACATTTCACTTCCACGCAAACTTGTCAAAGAAATAAACGTAGTACGTACGACATAAACGTACATATGACGAGCACTTATTTCAAGTTATTTCTAAGTAAACGTAACATTGAGTAATACCGGCTCTGATTTCTCAGTAGCTGTTTATGTGAAATGTTTCAGGTTTCCAATATAACGTAATTTAACTGTACTACACACGAGAGCTGAGTGAAGGTTTTATGTCACTCCAATTTTGTGTTAAAAGTAAGTGAGCGCGCCTCGAGTAACCCGAAGGCAGGGTAATGTATTCCCATATATACATAAGTGAAAACATTTTAAGAAGCTCCACGGACCCACTGCATCACCCCCGGGGTTAGGGCCTAAAAGCACTATCTCGGAGCCAAAGCCTTACAACTCTTCTCAAATTCAACTTACTTTGCTCTGTGTGAAGGTGCCCCGCGTGGATGTTTTATACTATGGTTAAAACAGTCGTGATACTTTCTTAAAATTTAAGGATTTAAATTGTTTCAAATCCCTCACATACCAGTGTAATCTCACCTTTCTGTTAATATTTTATCCGCCACTCATACTTTGATGATAAAAAAAAATAATTTAAGTAAATAGTTACATCAGAATTCTCATGTTATGTCAAGAAAATAATCGAAATATATTTTTAATAATATCAAAATTATATTTTCTTTAATTAACAGATTTAAAGGCAAAGTGTCGGAACAACGCAAAAAACATTCGGAAATCAAGGTGTCCGGTTTTTTAACATAAATATTTAACCGAACTTGCAGTTCTGTTCTGTAGTATAAATGACGAACTGGTAACCCGTTTTAACCGAATTACGATCTAGGAAATTATTAACAATTAACATTGAAAATAAAAAAATTGCGAACACCAAGTCAAAATTATAACTACCCAACAAGTATCAAAATCTGTAGGTTGCTTGTTTAAAACACATGTAACGAATTCAAGTCAGTGTCTCGTTGGGCGAAGAAGCGAAAGCTTTCTTGCATCGGACTTCGGGCACACGCTTGTACCTGACTGACGGGCGCTAGACCCAAATATACCACATATGTACTAGTAGATATAGTAATATGTAGTCACGAGTTCACGACACATCACCACTTAGTACCAAACACGTCTCCCGCTGCTTTCAGCACTAAGCAGTGCCAGTAACGAAGCCGCTCCAAATTGCGAAACACATTTGTTCCCTACAACGCCATTCCCGGCTATGCTCGATTTCATATAAGTAAATTGAAAAGTTTCGAGTTTAATTCCGTCTCCTGAAGCCACCGTCGCCCGCGCTCGCGGCGTGCCGGAAGCGAATCTCGATGTTTTGTAATGGAGCTTTTTAAAATGGAAGTCGAACTTTTGTCAGACACTTTTAGCCGCGCCGGAGATACATTTAAGCTTTTTAACTTTTCCACTCCGGTAATGTATCCCACACTTTCCTTCTATAGTAAAGGTGTCGTATAAGTTTTTTATCCTTGGAGATGCAGTACATAAGTTTTTTATTTGTACGACTCAGCACGTTGCCAGTCGCTCGCAATAATCCTGCCAAAGAGCTTCTCTCTATTCGACTTCTGACTGGACGTTTTTTTCGTGTTTCACGACAGTGTAAACATTTTGCCTACGATCCATTAAGTAAATGCACTCGGGCCACCACTCGACATAGCATTAATATTGCATTTCTAACTCCCCCTTTCGGAGAGTCAGCGATTCTGACCACCCTCTGGACACAGTTTCGAAGTTAAGAAACAATGCTAATGGTCGATTTTGTGTAGGAATTGTTTTATAAAGACTATGTATAACTTTTAAATTATTTCTACTACATAATATTCGTTTTGAAATCATTAGCTTTTTATGTAGACAATGTGCATGTGGAAGCAGTAGTAGGTATAATTCGATTTAAGCATTGTGACGTCAATAAGTATCCAATTTTGAAAATAAATCTATTATTTTCTATTCTATTTTTGTCCTTATAATATACGAGTATGTATATAATACGTACAACTCAAAAAAGCTATGTAAAGATAAATAAAAAGGAAAATACTTATATTCACGTTACCACATCTATACTAATATTAAGAAGCTGGAGAGCTTGTTTATTTGAACGCGCTAATCTCAAGAACTACTGGTTAGAATTGAAAAAATCTTTTTGTGTTGAATAGACCATTTATCGAGAAAGGCTTTAGGCTATATAACATCACGCTGCAACGATTAGTAGCGAAGAAATAAAATTTGAAAAGAACGAGGAAAATTATTCATCCTTGACGGCTCCAATGATGCCCAAAATAACTATTCCACGCGGACGAAGTCGCGGGCACAGCTAATAGATAATATTTATAAAACAAAAAAATATTTTATAAGATTAAATTTTTGCTTTATAAAGGGGGAAATTTTATTCATTAAGGAAATCAGCAGTTTCGTACTAATTAAATTGTAATTGTGCCGTGTGGTTCCCGGCACCAATACAAAAAAGAATAGGACCACTCCATTTCTTTTCCATGGATGTCGTAAAAGGCGACTAAGGGATAGGCTTACATACTTGTGATTCTTTTTTTAGGCGATGGGCTAGCAACCTGTAATATAATAATATAATATATACGGGACAAATTACACTGATTGAGTTAGCCTCGAAGTAAGTTCGAAACTTGTGTTACGAGATACTAACTCAACGATACTATATTTTACAATAAATACTTATATAGATAAACATCCAGGACCCAGGACAATCAGAAAAAGTTCTTTTCTCATCATGCCTTGACCGGGATTCGAACCCAGGACCTCCGGTGTCACAGACAAGCGTAGTACTGCTGAGCCACAGAGGCCGTCAATCTGTCACTATTTGGATCTCAATTCCATCATTAAGCCGAGCAGCTGAATGTGGCCATTCAGTCTTTTCGGGACTATTGGCTCTGTCTACCCCGTAAGGGATATAGACGTGAGTATATGTATGTATGTAAATTGTAATGGGAGAGTAAGTGTGACAAATCAACATCGAGCTATGCTGCGCTGTACTGCGCTGTGCTGTGCTGTGTTTCTTAAGCTACGTTTTTTAACTTTTGATACTCGTTCGTTCTTGTTTCTTTGTGCGCGCATACGCAAGTGGAGCGAGATGGGAGTACGAGAGTGAGAGAGACGTCTGAAGGCGATGGAGGGGCACGCAGCGTGCTCCAAACCTAGCATAGCTGGATACAGCGCAGCATGGCAGAGCTCCATAAAAAACATAGCACAGTTCGACACAGCGAGGCTCAGCACGGTGGGTAGCGGGCCTCGCTCGAGACTTTTTAAACAGCCTCACACTGCCTCACACAGCGCAGCACAGCAAGGTTAGGTTGTATTCTCATTAAAATATTAGACGAGCGAGTTGACCAAACATAGCACAGCGCAGTATAGCTCGATGTCGATTTGTCACCCTAAAAATGTATCCATTTTTTTGCAATGTTTTTATGGAAACCTACTCAATTTAATCCTCCAAACATGCTGTGAAAATTCCATAACGAATAGAACTTCACACTGAATCAGCTATAAGGTAAATCTACAACCAGGTAGACACACGTACTTTAAATCTAAGTAACACAACATACCGTCGAGAAAACATTTACATTAAGGGTTCTTTGACATATTAGTCCGGGCTACATGTTTCGTTT
Source organism: Amyelois transitella (assembly GCF_032362555.1). Taxonomy (NCBI): domain Eukaryota; kingdom Metazoa; phylum Arthropoda; class Insecta; order Lepidoptera; family Pyralidae; genus Amyelois; species Amyelois transitella. The sequence continues at coordinate 6,194,300 of NC_083509.1, forward strand.
CTAACAAATTACGTCAATCTTTCAAAATCAATAAGTGTTTGTAGCTAATGTAAGCGCTTAACGAGCCGCGAGCGGGCCTCCTGAGCGGATCAGCAAATGGAGTGCTTCATGCATAATGTAGCGCAGGCTGAGTGTTGTTTTGAAAAGCGTTCTGAATCTGTTATTTTCGTCACACCAGGTGATGCCCAAACACTTCATGAATCATTAACGACATATCAATACGATAAATAGATTCAACAGAACGATATTCTTGAGAGCGCAAGTAGGATCCAAAATGTTTTCCCGATAATCTGCATGTATAAATCAGGCAGATCATCAGAATATGCACATTAACATCAGTATGAAACGGTACGAGAAATGGGAACCGAGACGAATCGCTGAGAAATCATCTCTCGCTGTAATGCAAAATTTCTATATCTTTACATAACTTTATTAAATGATAACAGGAGATAACTGGCACCTCAGAATTAATTAATCCACTCAGAGATTGCATCTAAAAGCCCCACTGCCCCGCGCCCCCCGCGGGGTCGATCCGTTTCCAGCCACTTAAACTTCACGCGGCGCGCGCTAGCTTCCGTTTTAATTACAAAATTAATTCAAAATGTAATTAAAGTTAACAATAAGGCAGCAAACAATTGAAGTTATTTATGTTAGTTTATGCTTTATGGCGAGTACTGCCTGCTTGGAAATGAGATTTACTCGTAAAACCGAGTCGAGTAGCTAAATCTAAATAATTAGGTATTGTTAATCTTTGAACTACATTGAATAAAATAAATACCCAAATCCACCTTTAATGAGATTATCAGATTTAGACATTAACTTTTGCCTAACATTTTACATCCGGGATAAAAGACTACTAGTGTCGTCAACAGTGCAATTTTGTCATTACGAACCATCTATTTCCTTATTCTCTAAAAACGGTATATTATTTAGTATTGCACTAAGTTACAAAAAAATTTAATCTGAAATGGAATTTTCACTGTGTTCACTAAGTGCAAACTCGCTTGATTGGCAGTTTTCTTTTTTACAAAAAAACCAGTGTCCGTCCGATGCGATATTGGAACGGCAGAAGTAAGTAAAGCATTACCAAAAATGGAACCCCACCTTATTTTGATTCAAATTCATTTGCGTTTTAAAATGGATATTAATTCCACTGATAATTTATTCTTTTTCTTTACGAATAATTTATTATTTTTCTATAGATTCTTATTCTATACGATACGACGCTTCTGACGGTTCTTAGCAGCAGGTATGTTGAAGAATTAACAACAACTTTCGGAGTCACCCGTTATCTTCCAATAACTCAGCAAAGGAACCGACCTACGATACAAAATAACATTTTCCAGTTTCAACATGTACCTAATGCCTAAAACATTTTCAAGGATATTTTTTACATGCAAAGCCAGGGCCATAGCATCTACCTACTTAATAAGTTAAATTTGTTATGAGTAGATCAGTGCTACAAAGACCTACTCTCATCCACTCAACATCGCTACAGGCAATAAAGCTCTGTTGAAAAGCACTTAACGGGATTGATTCAGACCATTTACCATTCTTTAAACAAACACAACCTTTCCATTATGGTAAATTATAAAACCTTTTAGCAAATCGAAATCGAAGAAATAGGAGTGGATGCAGTAGATAAGTATTATTAATAAATTCACCTGGATCGACCAAAATTAAAGTTCTTTGGGAATTACAATTAAAGATAAGTGTACATGTAGTGTGTAGGTACATAATTTACGTGGGTAGATTTGTATTAAAACAAAAGCTATTACGAGTAGATTTTTTTTAATGTAAGTTTATCTGCTAAATTGTTACTGCAATTTTAATTTAAGTAATATTTCATATATACCTACAACCTCCACAACATCGTCGGAGCCACGGTTCCCCAGGCATAACACCAAGCCAGGCAGATCTCCCCTTTAATGTAGAGCTTTTTGATTGGTGGTATAGCTGTCAAGCTGCCCGATGAAATAGGTATTGCGCATGGAAAAAGTTAGGTAACCGATATTTTTCCGGTGAGCTGAAGCTGATGGTTACGCTCATCCAACGCCCAAACCTATGTCCATGTCATAGTCTGAATACACATCCACTAACACAGTCGGGTCACAAATTGGCAACATTGAGTCGTGTTCCGAAGCGAAGTGACGTACAATTGACCGTAAAACACCACTGTGACAGTGACAGTGACAATGACAATTTCGCGGGCATTCTGTGCACTATGAATGATTTTTGTCTTGAGTTTTATTCGTGTTTCATTCTTTGTATTATTTGTTTTTTTTTGCGTTAATGTAGACCTGTTTCTAAATATTATAATTGTTTAATAACTTTCTTACCTATTTAATTATTTATTGATTAGAACTAGCAATATTACTGCATAAAAATGCCTACAACTCGACGTAAGCAAATAAAAACAGTTTACAAAAACAGCGATAGCGAAGAAGAAACTGGTGATTTCAGTGATTCCGGGTCTGATGCAAAAATATCAGAAGAATCAAGCAGCGATGAAGATGAAGAAGATGGTGGAGGCTCATCGGGCGACGATTTTAAGTTCATTAAGAGAAAACCATGTACATCTCAAATTAAAAGACGACCTAAATTCTCCAAAACTTTAATTAATAAAATAAACAAGAGTTCGTCTGGTGAACAGCTAGAAGACAATGCTGACGGAAATGATCCAGTTCTATTTTCAGTAAAGGATCTAACTGATGCAGACAAATTATTGCCATCAATATTAAATTTGTCTGAGAGTGGTTAGCATCTAATTGAACATCTTTTTTATATTTATTTAGTTATTGGGAGTGGTCTCAATATTATTATTTATTAATAATACCGGGCTCGCCCGCCACCAAAGGGAAGATCTTCCGCCAGGCTAGGTGTTACGCCTGGAGAACCATGGCTTCAACAATTTTGAGTCAGTGGTTTTATTTATGCTCCAATCCATGAAATCTTTGTTATTGTGATTAAGATTCTTCGCTGCTATTGGCTGAGTGTGTCTTTCTTCGTGATGATTAACAGTTGTGTGATTATCTGTTGTGACATGTGGCATAGAGATGTCGCCACACTACTATCTAATTTAATAATATTTCAGATAGCAGTGATGATGAATGTCCAAAACCTAGACCTACAAAAAATGTTTCTATTCCAAGCACATCCCAATTTTATGAAGAGTATAATAGTGACAAAGAACAAAATGATTATAAAGATGTAAGTGTTATGATGACATTATCTAAAATTTACAACTAAAAGAAAATAACAATCAACTTCATATTGAGCTATCCAAACTCACTGAGTGCTCACCTTTCTTACAGTTCTGTGCAGTAAGTTCCTAATGAAATACCTAATCATTTTCAGGTATTTTCCAGCAATATACAAGACAACAGTGAAGAGATTGCTAAGAAAACATTCATCGAATTAGAACTTCACAAAACCAAGATTGAGCAAACCAAAGCATCTATTCAAAATTACAATATGCAACAAGAAAAAGTAAATGAATCTAACATAGAAGATTTACTTGCTCTAGGTGAAGAAGTGCTGAATGCGCCCTCTCAGCCATTCCAACAGAAAAAGGGCAAAAGGAGAAATTATAAAGATGACAGTGATTCCGATATGGAAGATTGGGAAGAGGTAAAAGGTGGGTTGAGTTTCTATATATCACACATACTAATATTACTAATTTGAAACTGCTGTACAATAATTTTAATCAGTAAATACACAAATGTTACCTCAGGCACAGGGCATGAGGTAAACATTTGTGTAATTGTTGTAAATCTTTATTTCAAGTAAATTACACTCATTATTTTGCTAGTAGTTGTTTGTGAAAATTATATATTATTATTTCAAATTTTATAGAATTACCTGAACCTAATATATTGCTGTCTAGTGATAAAATTGCTGTTGCCATTGTTATTATGGAAATTTTCAGAACGCAAAGAAATACCAGCTCAAGGATTGCAACTCATTGTTGACCTGCCAGACTTAGTATGTAGAAAAAGCAAAAAGATTGATGTGGAAATGATGATGAAACGTAAAATCAATAGAGTAAAGAAAGAATATCAGGTTTATATGCATAAAGTACATGTTCTTTGCTGGCTAGGCCATGGGAACTATGTAAGTCGTGTTTTGAATGATCAGGAAATATTGGCAGCTGCTTTAACTTTGGTACCTTCAAAAGAATGTTATCCAGGTGAAAGAGTGGACATGAAATACTTAGAACAAATAACAACATGGTATAAAGATAAGATTGTCCTTAAACAAGACAAAAACGAAGATAAATTTCGACCAAAGGCTCCACCATTGAAGGCACTATTGATTGAACAAATGAAAAAGAAAACAGCCACTGCCAAAAAGTATGTGGTATTTATTTTTATTGCAATGCTTAGAGCTCTGGGCCTACAATGTCGTGTTATGTTTAATTTTGTGACATTACCTATCAAACCGCCTGTATCAGAATTGTGCTCATTATCAACAAAACCAAATAATGCTAAATCTAATTCCAAAGAACAGAATAAAAAATCTGTAAGACCTCATAGCAATGTTACTGAAAATTATAAAAAGAAAAGCACTAAAGATCAAAATCTTAAAATAAACCAGTTAGATGGTAATTGTAATAATGAATTATGCACTGATAGTCAATATGGCAACATAGATCAGCTAGATGGTAATAGTGACATTATGTCTACAAAAGTATGCAGGACTAGAGCTACTAAAACTCGAAATATAAGTGATAATGAGACAGCTGGGAAAGAAGATGTGTCACCACCAAAAAGGGCTCGAAAAAGTCCAAGTCCTAAATTAGACAAAAGCAAAAAACCCAATAAAAAAATTGATAAGAAAGGTATTGTTGCTGCTACTAGTATGAAGCAGCAAAATAAAAAAGATGTTCTTGAAAGTTGTTCTAAAGAATTCCAAAAGAGTAACCATGAAGGAAAGAGTAACAAAGGGGTTCCTTTAGAACTTTCGCCAAGAAAAACCAGAAATTCTAAAATTAACAAACCTACTACAAACAACCTTCCTAAGAGAGAAAATGAAGAATTATTAAATAAAGAATCCTTTACAAAAAAATCATCTCATATCAGAAAACAAGAATCAACGCCTAAAATTATCATCACAAGTGAAAATGAAAATAAAATTTCTAGTAAATTCTTTAGTACTGACACATCTACAAAAGCAGATGGCACTCTAAGGTTATCAAGGAAACGATCCCAAACAACAAATTTAACGACATTTCAGAAAAATAATAGTCCATGTGATAAACAAGCAGGTAATAGTAAATCAAGGACACATAGTGCTCCAGAAAAAGCAGGAGAAAAAAGCAAGTATTTCAGTGACAGTGAAGAAAAAAATGTAGCGAAAAAGAAACCTAGGCTAAGCGTTAAATCGGCGCATGTTAAAGATAACACAGAAGATAAAAAACGTGTAAGTCATAAAGATTTAGTTAAAAGCCGACCTAAACCAAAGGGTGATGTTACAGCAGATTTAGTAAGCATAATTAAGAACCGAGTAAAAGAAGCAAAGGAAGATGCTAAGAAAGGTATTGTAAAAGGTATGTTCAATAATCATATAATTTACTACCTTTCTTTTGATCTAATTTTCATAAGTAATTTGTATGTTTTTTAGGTAAAGTAAAACATGAATCTGATGAAGACAGTGATTTCTTGCCTGAGGAAGCTCAAAAGAAACCTAATCCCGACAGTGATGATGACTTTAAGCCAACAAAAATAAGTCCAAAAGCAGCAATTAACCGCAAACCAAGCACAAGTAAGAAAGACCGTCGTGTGCTATCGTCTGATGAGGACACTCCTAAAAATAAAATGGATGTCTGGTGTGAGGTGTATGTTGAAGAGTTGGAGCAATGGATTGCAGTTGATGTTATATCTGGAAAAATACATTGTCCTGAATTCATTTATGTAAGTAATTACGGATTCCCAATAAAATGTATGTCCCAATAAAAGATACATCTTCTTTTAGGCGATGGGCTAGGAACCTGTCACTATTTGAATCTCAATTCTATCATTAAGCCAAACAGCTGAGTGTGGTCTATCAGTCTTTTCAAGACTGTTGGCTCTGTCTCCCCTGCAAGGGATATAGACGTGATTATATGTATGTATGAGATATTTGCATGAAATACATTGTTAAAGGGTCGAGCGACTCACCCAGTGTGTTACGCGGTCGGCTGGGACAACAATAACTATTTGAAGGACTTAACACGAAGATACGTTCCTCACTGGAACACGGTGACGCGCAAGCTGCGAGCCGAACTCCTTTGGTGGAGCAAGGCGATACAACCGTGGCTTGGACCCAAAACTGCTAGAGACAGGGAAGAAGATCTCCATTTGGATAGGATGCAGCTGGAAGCTCCATTGCCGAAGAGTATTGCTGAGTACATATCCTTATTTATTGCCCAAAATTTTGAGCCATAGTGTAAAGAGATTAAAATTACGAAATCGTAACGGTCTTTGAATAATAAATGCAAATGCAAATATTAAAGTTAACTTGTGTTACATATCCCTTAACACACATTTGAGACCACCCAACCGTTTTCACTGTTCGACATACAGATAGTTTTACCAAAGTCTACTAAAGAAATTCCCATTTTTTTATAAGATTTTATTTAATTTGACTTGTACGAGTATGTGTGTATGTTACCAACTACAGTGAAAAGTAACCTCTGTTTATGACCTATCCATGATTTCATGTGGCTAAGATAACGAAGCAATGTTATAATTTAAATCTCAAAAACATTCTCTGCATTAATTTCTAGATACAAAAACCATCCCCTTTACGCACTGAAGCGCCACCTGCTGAAGTTCGAAGCCATCTACCCGCCGGACGCGGCCGCGCTGGGCTTCGTGCGCGGCGAGCCGGTGTTCGCGCGCGACTGCGTGCACACGTGCCGCTCCCGCGACACCTGGCTGAAGGAAGCTAAGGTCGTGAGGCTGGCCGAGCAGCCGTATAAAGTGGTCAAGGCTAGGCCTAAGTGGGATAAGGTAAAAATACATTTGCTTGATGGGTAACTTTGAGCCAATGGTGCACTCTATTCATTGCACTCATGTCTTTTGTAGACCTAAGTGGGATCACGTGTACAATCACGTGTTAATCCCTTATCATATAAGTGCAATAAGGAAAAATACTTCCCTGTTTATTACTGTTGCCGTGTTTTAAAACTGGTGCCGTCCGTTCATTGCAGAGCTTATACACGTATCGCTAGGAGGACAGCTGACTCAATTCCATAAAAGTTGCTAATTCTGGTTGCTAATCGGTTTGTTTCTCTAATCGTTGGAATGAAAAATTATGACTTCCGTTATGGATCTCTTACTCTTCCTCTGTCTATCATACCATGGCATACATTTTCTTATAATAAACATTTATTTTTGTTTTTCTAGCTCTCAAACAAGCTCATCACAGACAAACCCCTGGAAGTGTTCGGACCATGGCAAGTACAGGACTATGAGCCTCCTGTAGCAGAAAATGGCATGGTTCCCCGCAATGCTTACGGCAATGTTGAGCTGTTCAAAGATTGCATGCTTCCCAAAGGAACAGTACACTTAAAGTGTAAGCATTTACTGATTGTGAATAACTTATTGTCTATACAAGTAAATAATTTTCCTTTTCAGTTTAACGAAATAATTTCTAAACATTTTTATTTTATTTTTAAACAATATTCTAGAAACAAAACCATTTTTGATCAGTGGTATTTATAAGTTCTTACATTCAGATGTCGTCCTCCTCTTGGCGTTGGTCTCGGTCACTCCACTATTTGGGGGAGGAACCCGCGGCCCGATCCTAGAGTGGCTAAGTCAGGTTTTAACTTGACTGTGACTCCCGTGTGCCCTTCGCATCCTTGCAGAGAAACCTAGCCCATTTGTCTTAATGTGCAATTTTCCTCATCTTATGACCATCGGTTGATAATAAAACGAAATTGGGACATTCAGCGAAATAGTAAAAGAGTGTTAAGTTAGTCTACATTACACCAATGAATATGGTCTTATTATTCCAGTGCCAGGCTTGAACAAAGTGTGCAAAAAGCTGAATATTGACTGTGCGCCGGCCATGACAGGGTTTGATTTCAACGGCGGCTGGTCCCACCCAGTGTACGACGGATTTGTGGTCTGCCAGGAGTTTGAGGAGATTGTTACTGAAGCGTGGATTAAGGTATACAAATATTTTTCTCATAAAATCGATTTTTGTCTTGTTTTGTACCTGCAGATCGATTTGGTTGTCTTTGGTTCGGATATGAAGCTAAAAACACTTCAGTCACTTTTCCTGACCTCAAAAATCCGTCTTTTAATTTGTTATTGTCACAAACTTAATCCTATAAAAAAAAGAATTTCTACGAGTTTGTAACATAATAAAAGTCACTTGTTTAGCCCCGCGCATAGACAATCGACAATAGAATTCAGCTAAATTGAAAGGCCTGGATGTTGAAATGATTTTTATCAATCATATATAGTGCCACTTCTATATCCCTTGCGGGGTAGACAGAGCCAACAGGCTTAAAAAGATTGAAAAGCTTAATGATGGAATTGAAATTCAAATCATGACTGGTTGCTAGCCTATCGCTTACAAGAAGAATCCCAAGTTTATAAGCCTTTCCTTAATCGCCTTTTCCGACATCCATGGGAAGCTATGGAGTGGTTTTATTATAAAGTATCGGACACTACACGGCACTGATTAAATAAGCAGTTAGTGCTTAAGATTAAAGCCTTTCCTTAATCGCCTTTTCCGATATCCATGGGAAGCTATGGAGTGGTTTTATTATAAAATATCGGGAACTACACGGCATTTATTAAATAAGCAGTTAGTACTTAAGATTATCAGCTGTTAAAATATTTGTTTCAGGATCAAGAGGAACAAGAACGCCGCGAAGTGGAAAAGATGGAAGCAAGAGTTTATGGCAATTGGAAACGATTGATACGCGGACTTTTTATTAAAGAAAGACTCAAGTGCAAGTATGGTTTTGAAGAGCCTTCAACTTCCCAAGACAGTAAAAAAAAAGCTAAAGCTCCAAGGTTGGTTGTAAAGAAAAGATAAATTTAACTTCTGACAGTTTTGAATAGATCCCTAAGGCTTAAATCATTATTTTACAATCACTGAATATAGAAAAACAAATGCGCAGGTATACTGGGTTCACAGTTTACAATTCTTAGATCAGACTAAATGGTATACTTAATTCGGAAATTGTTTTTCTAATCACCAAATAAGTCGTTACCTTCAAAATCTACCTAAATATAAAATTATTTATATCATGTGCATAGCGGTATTTGTTTTTCTATATTCAGTGATTGTATGAATGAATAGAAAATAAATAAATTAGGAGCATAGTCCGGCAATTGCCGTAACTTGTTAATTATCTACCTCAAATTCAGTGTAGGGTTTTCATAATATTAATTTAGTGTTAGAATGCTTTTTAATAGAATGCAGCACAGCTACGTATATACTGTGATATCTATACTATATAAATTACTCTTAATTAACATCACAGCCGCTGTAATCATCATCGTTTATCGTCATCCAGTGTTATTGGGATAATAATTTCAAAATAATGTTAAATATGTTTTGTTCGAAAAATAGTCTTGGTGATATTAACGTGTGGTTACATACGTACATAACATTGATCTTATTTATAAGTAATATTATTACAATTTGATAAATTTTTGACCATTCATCTAGGTCACTGTCAATAAAACAAATTTATTGGAAAACACATCACAAAAACCGCCTAAACTGAGTTATAAAATTACGAAGTTAAATTAATCTGTTAATTTTTTATTATGTCATTTCTGATTGTGTCGTGTTTTATTGCATTTATCATACTTATTGTTATTTGATATTGATAGCATGTTAGAACATTGTTTTAATAAATGAAAATTCAAATATAATGTATATCTTTATTCAATAAAAAATGTTTATAAATTATACAATAATCATACAATATTTATCATTTGCAATAAGCTGTCTTAATGTTTACATCTTGTATACTGTGTACGTTACATAGCAAAAGCTCCAAAGCATTACTTAGTTATATAGCACAGCTTATTGTGCCGGAAGCAGTAAATAAGATACGATAAAACTATATACATTGGTGTAGAAAAATATGTATAGACACTTCAGATCTGTTTGTAAGATCTGGTCGGTCGAAACGATTGCTTATTTGCAATCTTTTCCGCGTTTACAGGATTTTTTATTCACAATGCCATATTTTTTTTTATTTTCCTTTAATTAATCGATTTTTTTTAAATTTTTTTAGATTCTTGTTTCTTATTCTCTACATAAGTCTATGCATCTTACTTACTACAACATTTTATGAAGAATGTATAAACTAAGGGCCCAGACACATTGATCACGAATTTGTACATTATAATGAAAGGAATGTAACCTTTAATTTATATCTTCATAACAAAATAATTGTACTTATATAAAACTATTATTATCTATTTAACATTCATTAGTCTCTTTGGCTTGTATCAACCATTATTAAATCCAGTTTAATAAATGGTATGATTAACAGATCAACTGATGAGTAGCAATATACGCTAGATTAGATTCCTTTCACGCTACCTTACATTATTTTTTTTTCCTATGAAGACCAGCTTCATAACCACTTTATGCCATTGTTAATGTGCCTGCGCCCATTCCGAAACCAACACCTTTGGGACCGAAGTTTTTGCCGTAGCATCCTCGGCAGTAGATTTCACCATTGGGTCCGTCATTCAAGTTGGTGGAATCCTAGAGGACGTGAAAATGCATATTAGTAAGTATAGGTTGAACAATCGCAGTCAAATTAAATAATGGGTGATCTACGAGTACGACTTTTTATCCAAATTATTTTAAACGAGAAATGAAGGGTAGGCAGAGACGTATGCAAAGATCTTTCTTTTGCAAAGATCCCTACATCTTTCACTTCATCCAGATTCATAACCAGAACTCTTCATGCAAGCTCATCATGCATTCTGATCGACAAAGTAAGTAGTACGTGCGAAAATACAACTACTTTTTTCCTCGGAACGAACTTTTTATATGGTCGTCGATTTATGAACGTTGTAATGACGTTATAATATTTTTTTTCCCCTCCTTCTTACCGTGCGGTAAATCATCCAATTTTAATATTTTTGACAAATTGCAAAGAGAAATGTTCAAAAAGTCAAACTTCTCCTAAAAGACACTCTATAAAGTATGAAATAAGCTCAATAATCTCTGCTGAAATTATTTCGTACAAACTATCAAAAATTGGCAAAGTATTAAATAAACAACTTAAACGTAAAATATTTTTACGTATTTTTGTAGTTACATAATACTTAAAAGTATAAATTATTGGTTTTATTGTTTATAGGCCTACCTAACCAGTCAAAAAGTGACTATAAATTCTTGCGATTATCATGGGATTGCAAGCAAAGCCGAACGCAACGGCTAATAATGTTTAAATATTTAAAATGTACCAATAAAACTTTCATTTGATACTCCACACGACGCCCTGCCCTGAAGAATTGTAATTTTTTTTTTAGTTCTCGTAAGTCCCCTAGAGGGCGCTGTTATCAATTTAGCGTGAATTCATGTGGCCTTTAACTAGCGGACGATCAAGAGGCTTCTAACGACACCTTTTTTTTATCTTACTATAGTACCCATAAAAGTTTTAAGGGAACTGATGAATATCTATACCCACATACATACAATCATAACGCTCCTTTTTGCTTCGCTGTAGTTGGGAAAAAATAAGGCATTATTATCAATAAATCTCAATGATGTAAATGCTACTTGACATTGAATGCCACTGTCAAGATTTTTAAATTTTATGTCATTACTGTCATCAGTTAAGCACGGATGGATGGAGTGCTACCGCAAATGAAATAAAATTAATCCAAGTGTGTTGTGAAAAATAATTAATTTGCCTCAAAAGGAACATTGCCATCATGTTAGCTAATATTTTATATACTTCAATTTACGTTCTTTTGTTTATATTTTCCATTCCAAATAGCAAATCAGAGTTTTCAACAGAAGATTGCGCTTCACTTGGATTTATCAAAGCTAACTTGTTGTGCTCATCCTGTGATCAATTGAAAGATTTTAGCCTAGATGACCTAGTGGTTCACTGCAAGGAATGTTGTCACAATGACGAATCTGCCCCAAAACAAAAGAAATATGCTCGTGCCATACTAGAAGTATGTACTTGCAAGTTCCCAGCATATCCTCAAATTCAAGCATTTGTCAAAAGTGATCGCCCTGCAAAGTTTCCTAATTTACAAATCAAGTACGTTCGTGGTTTAGACCCTATTATTAAGTTGCTCGACAAAGATGGCATTGTAAAAGACACTGTGGCTATTGAAAAGTGGAATACTGACTCTGTTGAAGAATTTCTAAATACTCATTTAGAAAAGGAAGAAGATGACGAACGCAGTTATTTAAAAACGAACCAAATTTAATATCTGAATAAGTAATAAATATTTTTACTAAACTTTATTTTCTTCTTAATCTGAATAATAGTAAGTGATACTTTTATAAGTACAGTGCCTCAACGAAAAGTAGATAAATCTCCATCTAAGTTTGAATACATGTTGTAGTTGTTTTTTTAATGTAACTGTAATGAGCTCAAAAAGGAAAAGGGTGATTAGACATTTTTATATTGTTTATGTGATGACATGAAATTTTACAATTACACTAGGAATTTTATCATTACTTACAAGAGATCTATGGCAGTCTGAACATGAGAAGCACCTTCGGTGCCATGTGCCATTCTTGGAGTGCATCTGTTCAGCAGCATAGACTGGGAATCCGCATCGCGGGCAGCCATGACCTTTGGCCGCCTTCTGGCCAGTGAATGGAAGTTGCTCTGTGCTGTTGATATTAAAACAAGGGTTTTTCAAACTATTTTTTCCACTTAATAAAGTATAAATATTTTGTTAAATTGTAAATAAACGCAATGTATTCACATGCGTGTGATGTGTTTGGCGCGCGATTGTTTGCATATTGGTGAACCCATGTTCTGTTCGATTCTGGGCAAGTGATAGTTGTTTAGTTGGTCACCCAGATACTTTAAGTAAAAATACAAGAAAAATTAATATTACTAACTATGTGATGGTTGGCTCAGCATCAGTCGATACTAAAGTGGGTGCATGACCAAAACCAAATCCTTTAGGTCCAAACAGCTTTGCGTAGCAAGCGCGACAATGGATCTCCTTGTCAGGTCCGTCGCACGCCAGCATCGAATCCAAAGGCCGGTGACATTCGGCGCAGTTGAAGCACTTCTTATGCCACATCTAGAATAAAAAAAAATGTTAAACAAATTAGTTTTTGTGCACATCAACGACAGTTTAGAAACAAATTATTACATAGTGACTTCAGTTCTATTTGAATTACAGAGTCATTTGATATTAACTGGGGGTTTTGTAGCCGTAGGATTACAAGTAGGTAGCTAATTTATTCACAGAAAGAGACTGAAACCTTTGTACCTAGTAATTAAAGTTAAACCTAGTAATTTTACGTAAATTAAAGACAATTTTTCCTCCATAAAATTTTTTCTTGAAATGTTATGAATTCTTACAGTTCCTTTAGCCAGTTGTTGTTCCGCCGCAAACACCATTCCGCCACACCGCGGACATCCTTGACCCTTGGGCGCCTTGATGGACGTCGTATCAGGGTTGTAGAAGGGACGGTTAGCGGAGATCTCTTCCTCACTGTAAGGGATCGTTCATAAATAGGTGCCCTTACACGAAATTAACAATGTAGCAGTTTGAATTAAATGTGTGCCATATGGACAAAATTTCATAATTTAACTGATTGTGTTTTTTCTTAACTTATTCTTAATCTAATCTAATCTACTAAATATTTAATGCGCTGTGTTGTGCCAAGTTATATATGTATTTTTATAGTAACTAAAACAAATTCTTCGTCAGTGACGTCCCTGCTTCACTGACGAAGTGTTTGAATGTTCCTTTCTTTGAAAAAACTTACGTCAAGCCATCCGTCTGCAGGAAGCCAGAGCCGCACGCGAATCCATATCCGTGAGGGCCCCATTTCTTGCCGTAGCAGGTTTTACAGTAGACTTCGCTGTCAGGGCCGTCGCATGCAATAATAGAATCCAAAGTTTTCGTGCAGTCGCGGCATTTGAAACATTTGCGATGCCATTCACGGCCCTTAGCCAGAACTTGTTCAGCAGCGAACACAACGCCACCACAGCGAGGGCAGCCCTTGCCTGGTGGAGCCTTTATAGACGCAGTGTCAATCAACGTGGTCTTGGGTGCTTGGTCACTGGAAATATAGTCCTTTGTTAGTCAAAATAACCCGAGTATCGATATGTAGCTCTTATAAATTATCATATGCAAACAAACATGGCACAGAGATCCCATAAAAATTAAATATGGTGATTAGTACCTAGTTATAGTGAAAAAAATGTGAATAGTAATTAAGGAAATGAATTCGAGGAAACTTTGTTAAATCTGAACTATTGCATAAGTTATTTAAGAACATCGTTCGTGACCCAATAGTGAGGAAGATATACGAGGGGATTTGCCACAGATTACATGTTAAACTCAAACGCGCATGGCCAGTCTCGCCGATATTAAAATTAGTTCGTTTGAGAGCGCAGAGACTGTTCTATTTTGGATCTGGCAACATGCCATCTCTTGTTTGTATTATAAGCTGTTTTTATGAAAGTGACTGCGCGATGGAAATAACCTGAACCTGTCTTGTAACCTGAGATATTTACCTTTATTAATACGTAACATATAAAATCACAACATTATTCATCTCTAAAATGTGAAAGGAAAAAGAGTGTTAAAAATGTTAGTCTAAAAAGTTATGTTTAAAATTGTGATATAAAAATGTAAAATAGTTGAGACAATAAAAACCAAATATTTGCTGAAGCTTCTATAAGCAAATTAAATTGTTAGATGTTTCGGTTAGTTGTGTAGATTAGTAGTCCTATAGACTACATCCTTCAGGGTTCACCGTGACGAACTATTTATATACCTTTGCCATTCCATGTCCTTTATATCACACATAAGACCCAGGGATGACATCCCCCCGTGTCCAATCCCTCTAGGACCAAATCTTTGAGCGTAGCATCCTACAGCAAAAGCAAAGAAGCGTAATTAATAAAAAACATCTGAAGAGTACACAGCATAAGTATTTACAAATGTAAATAAGTACAACAAACAAGCTGTGCCCTCGCCAGATGAGTAACACTATGCCTTAGGTTTTCTTACCCATTGGCGTAAGGGTCACTCTGCAACACTCCAGCTCCCTTTCCGTAACCGTATCCCTTGGGACCAAACTTCTTCCCATAACATACTATAGAAAAAAACAAACATTTAAAATTACAAACTTGGGTAAACATGCCGGATTTTACATAGACAAAATTGAATTATTAGGTATTTCAAAAATTTTGTTTTAACTGTATTTATTCCACATGTATGAATGGAAGTTAAAAACTTAAATTAGTTAAGAATGGTTCGAGTGGCACAAACCTTTGCAGTAAATGTCTTTGTCTGGGCCTTCGCAACAGTTGGTGGAATCCAGACGTTTGTGGCAGTCTCCGCACTTGAAACACTCCCTGTGCCACGCCTGGACATACAGTGAAAAGTGAGGTACACAACACATGCAAGGAACATGACTCATATAAGGTGCAAACAGTTAATACAATGGACTATGATTGTTATGGCACAAACAGTTCAGGTTGGACTTCTTGCTGGGAAATCGACATAATGTCCTATACCTCGACAGTAAACTTCTCTATCTGGTCCGTCACAATGCATCATTGAATCAAGAGTCCTGTTGCAATTTAAGCATTTGAAGCATCTCCTGTGATAGCCCTACGGCATAAAATTTTCAATGATATTATAACTTCGCACATTCCATGTTTATATTGATCTTTAAATAAATAAAAAAGTAAGTTATTAACTATTAAGATTCTTATTTGGACAAAATAATTTAAAGATAATTAAAAGCAGATGAATGAACATTTTGTGCTATATATCGACTAGTACGATTACTCACCTTTCCACGAGCCAACATTTGCTCTGCAGCATAAACGTAGCCACCACAGCGTGGGCAGCCCTCGCCGGGCGGGGCCTTTGCAATGACGCGTGGTTCAAGGCATGCCCCGTTGGTTCTTACGCCCCTGTATATTAAACAAAGGTCATTGACTATTCAACAGATACCTATTGCAATCGAGCAACGTTGATAGAAGAGTAGTTAGAAGGCAGTGAGGCGCCGGAGCACTCCGGCTGCCACTACATACTAGCACCGGCCACACGATCGGCGAAGCAGTTGCCGGCGGCGCACCTCCGCCGTAATGGGAGAAGGTAAGGGCTCCCGGCCGCCCGCTCCGCACCGGCCTTGCTATAGCACTACGTATCAACATTGAGGGCGCTTTCCTTATCCCATCACATAAATCGACTATCGGTTAAAGCTAAGTAAGAAGCGTTAGCAGAGTTAGAGTGTGTAAGTAGCGAGGAAAATTATTAGACAGAAGGTAAAATTTGGCGCATGCCTTCTAGGTGCGTCTGGAGCGATGCCACAAGCCGTGCCGAGGCTTTTATATTGGTTTCTCACCGTTGCTCCGATGTGTTCGGGTCACCCCGTTGGAAGGGAGGGAAAAAATACTACAGGTGGGAACGCGATCGAGTCAGCGGGTGCCCTTATAGGCGCCAATTTGGGCCCGCGCCGCCTTCGACCGCGCTCCGACTCAATCAACTAACTCAGGATTGGTAGTCGACTCTTTTATTTATTTTTTAAGTTCTTAATCATTAAAAGTTTGATAAACAAAATAAATTAAGCGATAGCGGATAAATAATTAACCCTAACTAAAGTAATTAAAGTACAGTGGCGTGCGTTCACGAAGTGCCGCTGGTTGACCGAGATGTGTGTCGGCGACCCGCTAGCTCTCCTGGTGGCTGCTCGCGCTCATTACCTGTTGCGACATAAACGGACTGATCATGCACGTGTCAGGCAGCGCGTAATGTACAGCTGAGCGCGCGCTTTCTACCATATTATAAGTTTATATACACGCGGTTAATTTGTTACGCACGGGCCCGGAGGCCGGCCGCTAATGCGACCTTAGATAAGGAAAGACCCTCGATGGCGCGGGCGGCGGGAGAGTAGAGAGGGTGGGCACTTACGCGTCAGGCTTCAGGTGTTCACCGGCATCCATGGACAAGCAGCCAGCTCCACCACCGAAACCGTAACCTTTGGGTCCAAACTTGCGCGCGTGGCATACTTTGCAGTACAGTTCACCTTCGTGTTCTGAGCAGTTGGTGGAGTCCAGCAACTTCTGGCACAGTCCTGAATAAATAATTTATAAGTGTTTTTGAAAAAAAATATAATAAGATACGCCATAACATATTCGTAGGTAAACTTTATAGCATTTCAATCTACGTAAGATTCAATATTCTCTGTTTCTTATTAGATTCTGGCACAATTGAATAGGAGAGTGGTCCTATTCAGTCTCAAAGAAGAAGCCAATGGGAGACGGGTTGAAAGCAATACCAAATCATTAGCAATTGAGCTCCAAATAAGGTAGGTAGGTACTACGATAGCTGCGACCATTTGATAGCAGATGAAGTGTATTAAATCTTTTACAATCATGCATTTTCTTATCACGTCATTTACTCATACTAGCAAAAGATCTCTAACCAACATATGGTTGAGTAAAAAACCAAACGATAGTATTAGGAATTTCGTGGTTATTATGTTTTATTATTTATTGTTTTACATTTTTTTTCTAATATTTTTTTCTAAAAAATTCTTAACTAAATGGATATTTATTATAATATTAATGTTTCCTAAAACACTTAAGTATTTTGTTAAATCGTTTATTTACTAAGCATTTATTTTTATACTTTTTTTAGAAAAGGTAGGTAATATAATATCATTAATGCATTGTTTCACCTGTAGCTTACTACTTAAAAGATTAAAATACTGGCTCAAATATATCCGTTATATTACAGAACTATTAACTTCCCACTGTAATAAAATTTTAGGAAGTTACTTTAATACTGAATTTTCTGTAAATGAAAAATCTAATTAGAAATGTCTTCTAAAGACTGTTTTATTCGGTCGTTTTAAGGTATGATTTAGGTTGACTTATTTCCGGAACGAGACCACATGGAGAGTTAGCTTTACACTAGGGGTTTGCTAAATACACACACGCATACGATTGCATCTCCTTTCCGCTGGAGTATTATACTGAGCCTATAATAATCATCCTACTTGCCATGGTCATTGCATACCTACCTGCTTCTGTTTCATTAATAATTAATCCTTTTGCATATTAAAAACCTAATTTAAGAAAAAAAAATTAATCAATTATTACTTACCACACTTGAAGCACATCTTGTGCCACTTGAGTCCACCGGCGACTCTCTCTTCGGCGGCGTACACCGACTTGCCGCATTTTGGACACTTGGGGTTGTCTGCTGGTTTGAAAGGCATTGTGCTCGGTTAACTTATCCTGAAACAAAGGATTGAATACCAGTTCAAGTAGCTGCCACGTAATCTACTAATACGCACGACTAACGCACTTAGTTTAGGCGACTTGGATGACACAATGCTTAACACCTGCAAAAACTTTATTGCACTAAATGAATAAGATCACTGTGTTCAAAGAGATCACAATATCCACACTAATGCAATCCGCGTCGGGTTAGGTAAAACGATGAATGCGATGTCAGAATTTGTTCTAGTTATTGCAGCGGCCGCTGGCTGATATCCAAGTCGCCTGCACCGTCTCATTCGTATCCAAACTGACACTTTATTGCTCAACAAGCACATGTACCGAACGATGTGTTAGCGACGCGAGCTTCCTCTGAATGCTGAACCGATGGAAACCTAAGGAATGTAACACATGGAAGTTAGGGCGGCGCGTGGGCAGCTGCGCTGCGCGCCTAATTTGGGGCGTTCAGGTAAAGTTACGCTGGAGTGCGTTGCATCGCTAATAATAGTTCGCATTAGGAGGAAGCCGCAAGGTTCACACTCGTTTTTTCCGTTCAAGTTATGTCAGGAAGGACGCACTTTCACTGGATCACGGACCTGTTCGTCGAGTCGCTACGAGAGTCGAGCTCCCGGACGCGTATACAGTTCGGGCGAAGATGCCGAGACTGCGGTGCGCGGAGGTCGAATGATGCGCGAGGGCAGCGTGTCACCGTAGTCTATTCATGAGTTGCACACGGCCCCAGTGGAGGGGCGCCCTGGTCGCCGCCCTCGCCACAACACCCGCCCTCACGCAACCCCCATCTGATCCATCGTCAACCTGATTAACCCTCTACATATCCTGAATGTCGTCTGTCTTCATATTTCTCTAGTGTCTCTGTGAGATAGTTTACACTATGCTTGCCAAGTTCAACAATTTGTCTTCTTCGTCAAAGTTAAAATGTGAGTAGCTATATTGACCACTCTGATTGATAGTAGGATTAACCTGCTTCTGCTACCGTAATGATGTTGTAGGACACAGAAGTAATGTGTTACCTTAGTTCATTTAATGTATAATTTTAAACGTTCAGAAGTTCATATGGTACGTACAATATATGTATAACAACAAGATGCCTTTCAGATTAACTGGTGGTAGGTGAGCCGTGTGGTTTCCGGTAGCAATTTAAAAAATAATAGGACCACTCCATCCCTTTCTCATGGATGTCGTTATAAGCTACTAAGGGATAGGCTTATAAACTTGAGATTCTATATTTTGGCGATGGACTAGCATCCTGTGACTATTTTGACCTCAACTGTATCATAACGCCAAACAGCTGAACGTGGCCTGTCAGTAATTTAAATACTGTTGGCTGTGTCTTATTCGCAAGGGATATAGACGTGATTAGGTATATGTATGTATGGTAGGTTGTTCCAAAGATTGGTGGACACACACAGCCCAGCGCTTTGGGCGGTGTGTTGATATTTACTTCTTTTTAATATATATTTAGAGAAGAATGCCACATTTCCTTATTTATTTTCTTTGGCATCCAATAAAGAAACATTCAATTTTAGATGTTTTAATCTATCTGTCATGTTCTCAAACATTAGTTCATGCGCGATTAAAATAAGACAAGGAAGATACTTGAATCAAAATTTTGGCAGAAACTTGTGTCCATATTTATTACAATTCGGCAATGACCGACGCCCGTTCTTGTGTATAATTGGAGTTGGAACACCTAGTTTTAGTAATAGAATAGAATATCCTTAATTGCACATAAAAATAATAACATTTCTTGATATTGCAACTTTGCTCAATTAAAACCACAGAAGATTTATACACACAAATATATAGTTAGTATTAAACACAGAAAGCCATGAAAGCCATAATTAGCTCTCCGCTTGCTCATCGCTTAAATCCCAAACTAATAAGTTTTAGAAGTAAAATGTAACTACATATTCTGTGCAGTGCATCGGGTAAAATACATACATATATCACGACTTTGTTTTTACAGGGTAGACAAAGTCAGCAGCCTCGGACAGACTGAAATACCATGATCAGCTAAATGGCTTATTGATGGAGTTGAGATTCAGTTACTGACAGGTTTACGGTGAAACATTAAAAGTTCATAATGGAAAGTAATTAATCCCATTCTTCAGTCACTTGTGATGTTGATTTTTTTCTTGCTAACATACCCGTTGTACTTGGTGTTATATGGGAACAATGACTCAATCATGACGTGTAATAATTCGTACAGAAATAGCATACAAAACATAGTCTTTATTACGTTTACAATTAGTCCAGTACCGTGTCACATCATAGTTCTCATTGCCAACTTGTGCACACCTGTCTATCTATTAATATTTTTTTAAAAATAACATCTTAGTTGTTAAATTAAATATCCTCGTGTTTTATCGGACGGAAACTAATAATGTAACCGAGTTTGGTAAATATTTTATGAATATTGACATCATATAAATCACGACTTTGTTTTTACGGAGTAGACAAAGTCAGCAGTCTCGTAAATACTGAAAGGCCGTGTTCAGCTGAACGAATTATTGATGGAGTTGAGATTCAGTTACTAATAGGTTTAAGGTGACACATTAAAAGTTCATAATGGAAAGTAATTTATAATCCCATTCTTCAGTCACTTATGATGTTTGTTTATTTTTACGGCAAGCGGAAAGATGTGACCTCTGCCTACCCCTCCGGGAAAGAGGCGTGTTTTATGTGTGTGTGTATAATTATTAAAGATGATGTAAGGATTCAGGGTTAGAGAGAGATTTCTAATTTATTGCCCAAAATAAGAATTTCAGGTTTATATAAACATAGGGTAATAAAATTCATTTGATGATACAAACTGCGCGGGAAGAGACAAAGCTCGCAGACACTTAAGTAGGTAGGTACTTCGCTACCAAGTCGGCATGGTAAAAGTTGTTTACTTCGTTCAGTTTTTATTGGAATAACATATAATTAAAGGTCCGAAAAAATCTTCGAAGTATTTATTTATTCAAAAAAGCTGTGTCGGTCTTACAGGTTTTTTAATATTTTCAACAATGCAAATATATTGTTTTACACATATAAAGTTATGTTTTGGCTATGCATGCACCTGTACAAACAGGTCAAATTAATGAGATACGAAAGTGTTTACAAACAAAATTCACTCGTACGGGGTCATATCAAGCTGTGTATGATCAAATCCTTGCAAGTTGCAATATATGGTGTGGATCATTCTGACGACCATATGGCGTTTGTCATAATATCAGTCATAGTGTAATATAAGTCAAGGTATTGTAATTAATATGTTATTCATAAAAAATATTAATCGGTTAATGAGCTAACCTAGAAAATTAGGGATATTCGGGCAACAATAAGTGCGACTGTGGTGCTGTATATACGAGTATGTCCAAGCTTTGTCTCCATAACTTGTCTTGATTGTCCAATTATCTCGCAATGGTGTATTTGATAAAGGTAAGCAAGCGTACGATTAGTTAAGTCAATTATAGAGAAAAAAGGATTAGGTAGATTAAAAAAATTGCCATTTATGACTCGCAAAGAAAACGCCAAATAATTTAAAGAAACAATAAAGGGGTAAATTAATAATAGAAAAGACATCAACGCGTCAATAATACATATACACTTAATTAAGTCTCTAGTTACCTTAATATTATTCTTATTCATAATAATATCCAAATTTTATAAACTTATTGTAATCATAATTTATTTCTGATTAAAAAATTGCACTTTCGATGTTGAAAACGACTTACTCGGTCTGAAATTTGTGAGTTTAAATATGAAATTTGAAGTGAGATCAATTGTAGGTAATCGCGATTTTCTCCAGTTTTCAAGGATTTATTTTTGTTTTTCATCTTCTAGACATTACTATCATGACTGTGAGCACACTCGTATTTTTATTCTACTTTGTATTATGTATCACATACAACATAAAATATGTATATGGCCATGAAATACTGTTGAAAAAAATTCGCGCGTCAAAATTCACAGCCAGTGTTGGCACGATATCAAACTTGTCCATATCTCTCTGATCGGCTCCTTTGAGTCCCAGTGGTTGCCGACCGGGAGTAAACAGCTGCCAGGGCCTAATTACATGCCACATACCTAAACAACAGGTCGAAAATTCTTTTGATTTTAGGTAAATTCTCGACGAAGAAAACAACGGTAATTACTAAAAAACAACTGCACAGAAATTATGACGTCCCACGTCATAATTGAACCCGAATTTCTGTGTTTGAATTCTGAATTTCTTAATTAATATAATAGATTTCTCTAAAATACAAACAGTAAATAAATTCTACATATTGAGCTTTTTTCGGTTCTATAAAAGGTAAAAGCTGTATCATTGTAGTTTCATGAAGGAAAAAAGTGCTTCATAATGTTAAATCACGTCTTTATCTCGGGAAGACAAAGAAAGCTAATGGCGATGTTCAGCTGTTTAGCTAAATAATGGAATTGAAATCACGGTTTCAATCAAAAAGCACGGTTTCATTGTACGATTTGTTACGAATTCAGGATTAAATAACATTTAGGTGTTTACTTCAGTTTGCAGGTGTGGTAGATCTCTTCATGGAGCGTGGGCCGCTTCGAAAATAACATGGGAACCGACGGAGCGGTTACTCAGCAATCTCGGACCAGAGCATTACTCATGCGGCTGCCGTGGGCAGACACCTACGCCATATCAAAATTTCATACCCTACTTTTAGAATACGACTATGTAACACTAGCTGAACAATCAGTCCGCGAGTGGCTCTAGTAGACGATTCTGCTGGAGTTTCTGGTGATTCAGCTATATCTGGAGAGGGTTTCTATTTTTTGTTTTCGGCAGTATACTTTCTCAATGTACTCAATGTTTCGGTCAAAAACAACTTTTTTCTTATATATAAATAGAAATAAGAACTTTAAAGTACCTAGAGATTTTATTTTGTTTTTCAATTAACTTCCTATTCGTGTCTATACTTAATTTATCTCTAGTTATTTCAGGTCTTTCTCTTTTATTGTTAGTAAAATAACTAGACAAGCTGTCGGTACAATGGAAGAATACTGTCATGACATTAAAGTAGCGGTAAGTATTTAGTACCCCTGTAAGGTAAGGCTAACTGCTATATTAAATTATATTAATAATATCCTTAATATCATAGTTATTAATTATATTTCATTCATCAAAATAACAATCATGAACGACTTATGTTAGGCCAAAATAATAAATGTATAGGGCGAATCAACACTGCATCTTTTAATCTGCCTGATTCAATTGTTACCGAATTTGTATATCCAGTCAAAAAATCTATTAATGCAGCCGACGAATCTAGTGCAAACAAGCAGCTAATATTTATTTCCGGATAAGTTGGACGTTTTAACGCTAAGGTTTTATATCTTTTTTATTAAGGACGTCTGTCTATCTGACAACGTATTCTCGGCGGTAAAATTACAAGCACCTTGATATTTACTTTACTTATGAATAATAGGACCAGAATAATCTCTCTTATATGGTATTAGTAAGCTATTACATGTTTAAATTACATTTGTAAAATAATGTTTCATTGTGTTAACTATTAACTCTCTTTCTTTCATGTCTGATTTGTAGCTAGACATATGTTTATTTTTATTTATTACAATTTTTTTGATTACACGTATATAGTACCTACTAGTTGACACCCGCAACTACGTTTGCGTGTAATTGGAAAAACGAAGGTTAAGGTTATAAAATTTACTCGAATTTCGGTACATATTACAGACTTACTGGTCCCTTTATCTTAATGACACATGATCCAGAACTTCAATTTTTTTTTCGCCAAAGATAATGCTCATCAGGTTGAGAAACTTTTGTCCAGACATCTTATCAATAATTTCGAGTGATTTAGCTGGTGTATAATGGCTCTGCATCAGGTGTTCGATTTTTAATGCTAACAGAAAATGCTCATCAGGTTAAACAACTTTTATTAAGACGTGATTTTGATATTTCCTATAGTTTAGCTGAGTTGTTATGCTTTGATATCAGCTGTACCAGATTCCAAAATAAATTATACCCTATACGTTGGCCAGGCATAAGAGCTATCAAAAAAAAAAGTTTCGTTTAAACCCGTTCCGGAGATTAGCGTGTGCAAACAAACATTCAAACAGACAAGTTTTTTTTCGAATTCATGTTCAGTTACTATTTTTATATCGCTATGAATATTTTTTTTGAAAATATAATCAATGTACAGACAAAAAAAAAATAACTGTTTTATTATATGTATTGATGATTGTGGTGATGTGTAGATGTTCTATTAGTTTAGATAAGACTCACGGTAGGATACATTTATTTATTTAGGTATATATGACGATAAATCAATCGATTATAGATACATCTTGTGTTCATGTCAATACTCGTAATGTTGACAAGATAATAATCAGAAGTCATTGCCAATACGTAATAGATTAATGTATACCTAAATGCGAAGGATTGTCCGTCTAACTTCCCTTTCATGGCTAAAATGCTGGACCTAGACCTAGACCCTTTGATAATATTTTGTATGAATATTATTAATATAAGGTCAGTAATTTTTTCTGCCTCATCTGCGCAACCACGACCACTCTGACAAAAGTGTTCGACTAAGAAGAAGATTTTTTTCTGGGCTTACTTTTAATCGAAATTCCTACGGAAACTTGAACAGCAATTTGGGTAAACGTGGGCAGCACTTTGGGAAAAAGCTAAATCATACTAAGCCTTAGTTTTTCTTTTAATTTATCACTTCCTAATTGACATTTTCTTCGTAAATATATAATCGTAGGTATATCAAGTGAGTCCTGAGAAAATAGAATGACGAAGTTTTTTACGCACCTTGATCAAATCAGGGATGTCGTCCTGATGAAAGGTTAGGGTTAATGTATCCGAAACGGTGGCAAGTAGAAAGATTAACTTAGTAACGGAGGAAAGAGGCATGATTTATATTTATTACAAATATACTTGTAAGAAGGTATTATTATTTCTTATTATATTTTTGGAATTGATGAACCTATTTGAAACAGCCGCGTGGTGAACCACTCTATATCATTCTCATGGATGTCGTAAAAGGCGTTAAAAGGATAGAATACTCAGGATTCTTCTCGTAGGCGATTGGCTAGCAACCTCTCACTATTAGAATCTCATTTCATCGTAAAGCCATACCGCCAACTGAACGTGGCATTTCAGTATTTTTAAGGCTGGGTGTAGACATGACTGTATGTATGAATGTGAATATCTTTATTTAATCATCTTTAATTTAGCGATATATATATATAAATATATATAGGTATATATAGTTAATTTGACGGGAACAGTAGAGGGATAAAGGCCTGTAGGCCGTAGTCCACAGCGATTGTCGGATCAGATCTCTGATAGGTTGGAAACACCGATACACCAAGCGACGGACCGCAGCCAGTGGAAACTGTTGGTTGACAGAGCCGGGAGTCACGATACTCAGTCATGAGTAACCGATTGAGAAGAAGATATACTTTATATTAAATTTCGAAATATATTAATGAATTTAAGAGCAGATGTAAAGCATCAAAACCTCCAAACAACAGCTATACTTACTGCCTACTAATCCACATTACAATAATATTTACAACAAACAGTTCTTAAAATAATACTGATGAATTTAAATATAATCAAGTTATAGTAGTAAAGCCAGTACAAAATGTCATCTTTAATGTATGTTATTGATTTTGTTTTAATTATTTACATAACACAGGTCCCGAGTCCGATTCCTGGGCATAATGAAAACGAACTTGTTTTTATGGGCCTTGGTCGGATGACTATCTATCTATTAATTTCTTATAAAACATAGTACCTATATCGTTGAGTTAGCATCCCATAACTCAAGTCTATAACTGTGTAACTCTTACCCACATCCACGTGAGTCACAAAACTTGAAACATTTTCTGAAATAATCATGTTTGTCTCAGAAGGACGTTGCTATGCGCGCCTGGTGAAATTTTCGAGAAATGAAACCACATATTTTTAGCTTACGAGAATAGAACGTTCAACGTGATTTCCTGTTACCAATCTTTGATATTTAGCACCATTGTTAATGGACAGATACCGGGAATCGTGAGGCGTTCACAAATAACTTATTAAAATAATTGTAAGTATCAATCAATTTTCTTTATGAAAGATACATACATACATATTATACTCATAATAAAAAAAAGAAACTGATCTGATACCATAATGTATCCAATTTGACACCCTCTGTATATTTGTTATTAAAAACGATTTCGAAATATGTGCCCCGATAGTGTTTTTATATTTAAGTTTAGTAAGAACATGGCTATATTAAAATTTAAACTTAGTATAGTCGCGCTATTTCTGTTCACAGAATGTATGCGTTGCTGGGTATTCACCTAGCAACTACTATTCCATGATTTCTCCAGAATGCGTAATTGCGTAATATACCGATAGTTCAAAATATTTTAGTTAAAGATTTATTGCGCAGTTTTGTTTGAAAGTAAGTCTTTAATATTTAGAGACTACAAGTAACGCCTTTTACAAAATTTTACGAGTAGGTAGGTAATATATAGTAGTAGTAGTAGTAGATATCTCATATTGAAATTTCTCAAATTAATCTTTTTTATGTGATAAATAACATAAAAAAGATTAATTTGAGAAATTCCAACAATATATTCATGATACAGATAAGCTTATGTTCTCAATAACATAAGTTCGAAACAATACGTTATTATATTAAACTATTAAAAAATAAAATTATGGAAAATTTCTTGGCCACACTTCGAAGGGGTTCGTTGACAGGCGATGAATGACGCATGAGGATGCCTGTCAGATGCGTCATCTTCCTAAACCAAGCTCTACATCTTTACCTATCTCGATTGATGACCAGAACTGATGCCAACTCACAATCAGCAGGAAAACATGTTCTACAAAGTTATATACACAGTCATTGCATTGTTGTTTGTCAACACAGCAGTGAATAATTAAGTCTGTAAATAGAAATGGCTATGAATAGACTGGCAAATGTCGACAAAATGACGTCCAGAGAACTTGATGTTTGGTAAGTAAGTATATGCACATAATTCTAAGTTACATGTCCAGAGTGGCGAGAATGCAATTGGTGCTAAAGCCAGGTGGAAAAAGAAGCTGAAACTAAACTGAGTTTGCAATAATTCATACTAGTTATTATCATGATAATTTCTCTTCATAAAGAGAAAGATTTGTATTTTGTTTATAACTAATAAACACAAAAACTATTAAACCGAATTTACTTTTTTATTGAAATTAACATTTTTATTTTTTTTCGGGAATTCCTAGTGAAGCAATGCCCAGTGCAGAAGCTAATACAGAGATAAATAGGCAAAAATTTTCCACAGTTTAGGAGGTCCACCCAATACTTGTTCAATAATTAGTAAAACAAAGTTAAGGCGACCCGCCTAAGGCTTATTAAAAAGAAATAAAGCACGGTTTTTCTTAAAGGCTCATACACACTGGTTGTTAAAAATTTATTACACAGTTACAGCGGTCGCCCACTGCATTTTCAGCATCTAAATCTAAGCACAGCTTAGGCTGTTGGACCACCTCAATTTGTCCAAAAGGCTGATGAACATTGAATAAATATAGTTTGAGCTATCCTCCTCACTTCTTCCACTTTTTTCCTCTATTCGATAGCAGAGGCATATTATTCTCAGAGTTGTCTATTTGTTAACCTATTGTAGGAAAGTTAAACGCAAGAATTAATTAGGTCCTTAAAGTAGAATACACGCGGCCGGGCGGCCCGTGCTGGGAGCTCTACACTCTAAATATAGCTACGCTGTTACGACCTACCTACTTCTTAGGAATATTCATTTCCAGCAGTCGAAATATTCATGAAATGGAGCGAGATACACGTCTTTAAATAAAAAACATAATAAGGTAGGTAATTGTAATTGTGCCATGTGGTTCCCGGCACCAATAAAAAAAGAAAAGGACCACCAAACTTGGGACTCTTTTTTTACGCGATGGGTTAGCTACCTGTCACTATTTCAATCTCAATTCTATCATTAAGCCAAATAGCTGAACGTGGCCATTAAGTCTTTTCAAGACTGTTGGCTCTGTCTACACCACAAGGGATATGGACGTGATCATATGTATGTATGTAATTGTAATGAGGTTTAGTTTATTATAATTGATTTACTTTTGTTTCAATAATAAGACGTTACATTTCCAATAGAAATAAATATTTGTTTTTATTGGTTAACTTAAAATGTTGTTTTTTTGGATAAACCCATCTCTATTTTTAAGCAAATAAAGAAGAAAATAAAGTTGGTAGGTATATCGTCTTTATCTCTAACGGATAAGCAAATACAAAAGGCCACACATTAAGATGGATAGCTTATGGATAGGATAAATTTAAGAGATACTAACGGAGTGCTAGGGCATCGCCCTAATGAATCTGTTTATAAGCCTTTCCCTTGACTGAATAACTGCAAGGGAAGTCAAGCAGTTGGTTTTCAGTCAGCATAGCAGCGTTCAGTAAGCATGAAATTAAAAATATTAGAATTTGTCTAAAATGTTATACTTTTCTGATATAATTATCGTATAATTTGGTAGAAGTAGTATTTTAAATTAAATTTTCCAATGCTTATCAACCCATGACCTATATAATTACCTTATGTAAAAAAAATAGTACCAAGGAGACGGTCATTCTTATATATACCTATTTACTTTCTGCTTTGCTATAAGTGGTATAATACACAAGGAATAATATAAAATTAATATTTTAATATAAAAAAATAAAATAAAAAAAGGACTCACCTAAATACGGTCAGTCTTTTCGTTACATATGGCTCCATCTCTTAAAACTATAGCAAAACGGGTCGTCTTCGAGAGGCCCCATCTAGCGGGGCCTTTAAAAATTAAATCTAATTGTGAACGCACGCCATCTGCATGAGAGAAAGTGGTGCGGAAGGCTCCACTGCTTTCATCAGACTGAGGCTTCGCCGATCTCCGCTGTATAATATCAACAAGAGGTTATTTTGAGGTTTTACGCAGTAACGGCGGCCATACTATTTTGAGCTACAACGCCGTTTCAGAATCCGTTGCGGCGCGTTGGTTGGCCGTTATTCTCGTTAGCCGTTGCCCGTTACTCTGCCCTTTTTTGGCGTCGCCCGTTTTACTGCCCCGTCCTGCAGATGGCGGCAGCTTGTATTAAGTTTCTTGCGTCATTTGCCAAGTCGTAAATTATGCTTCTGTTTGTTCGTTATTATGTTTGAAATTTAGAGATAGTTTATGTTCAATTCAATCCATACATTTTTATTTAAATGATTTTTTTGTAAAACATGCATAGGTACATGTAGCCACGACTTCCCTTATATGGTAGACAGAGCCAACAGTCTTTTGAAAAGGTTATGATCACGTGCGGCTTGATGGAACCGAGATTCAAATAGTGATAGGTTTCTTAAAGTACTTAACTACGTGTTTTTTCATAATCTTTATGAACATGAAATTTTGAAAACGTGATTTTCACATATTGGAAACATTGTAATGAAATAGTAACTGACCGATGTCTGTTGAAAGATATATGCAAAAAATTGGTATGATACCTATATTGTGAAGCTATAATTAAGAGTCTGAACCCAATCGTATCATTCAATCGCCTCCATTCAATATAATAAATCTATATTTATAAGGTCAAAAGAAACCAATAATACGATTTTTTGAATTTCTATCTGTTTAAATGTTTGTATTTTAATCATGCAATAATTATTGCTAAGATTTGAATTCGAATTTCTCATGTGTTTGGCTTGGTTCAACTTGGAAACTAGTATGCAAAGATATGATTTATTCACACCTAATTTATTAACTGCCAAACTGTATGTGTAACCATGATCCAACTTAAAACACGTTCTTCTCCCGATAACGTTGCATAAGTCAGATGATAGTTGCTTCGTATATAACAAAAGCTGACTTGCCTTATCCATGACCGTGGTCAAAGGCGAGCTCATAGAGACCTGAAGGAGAGGTTGCAATGGAGGAGAGGAGGCAAAGTGAATCGAAACTAACGCCAATAGGATGACGTTCCCGTTGCATGACTGGAAAAAAAATTCTTACCATAAATACATATCCGACTTTTTCCTGACAACAGGGTAGGGCCAGAGCGAACAATCTCGAAAAGATACTCGACGACTACGTCGATGGCATTCACAAGTCAGCAAAATAGAAGGAATATCATGTTGTCATTTTATTTTCCGTCAAGAATTTCCTTAATATATATACTAAGGTTTATATTATATTCTCATTTCTTATTTGATTGTTATTTTCGCAAAGTTTTGTGGTTTAAAGCATTTTTCTTTTTACTATAAGGATATAATAAGGCTTAATATTCGCTTAGCCTTATATAAAAAAAAAAATTACATTGCTACAATAGGGTTATGTATGTTCTGGTTTATACTTATGCGTGATTGGTATTTGACAACAAAACTAGAACTAGATTTGCGAAATACTCATTCGAAATTTCATTCAAAATTAAAGACTTAAATTTGCGCTAAAAATAAATATTTAGGACCTCTTCGTCATGTATCATGGAGTCAGTAATTCATCTCTTTCTCATGGTCGTAATTATATTAATACTTTTAACTAGTGGAACTATCAGGATGCAACCTAACCAGCTTCCCCTACAATAAGCGGTGAGAGTTCAGATGGGAGACGCTGCATGTGACTAGATTTACCAACCCCTGGATCATGATTATTGGGGAACTAGTAGCTGATGCATGCGACTTCACACGCCATAAATTTCTTTAAATTTCACTTATTGTATAATTCTAATGTCTAAGCATTATTACCTACTGCAGTTTTTTGGAAATTCGTTCAGTAGTTTTTGCATGAAAGAGTTATAAACACAGCCGCGGACGCTCTCTATTCGTTTATACTTATAGGAGGGCACGCAGGAAACCTTAATCTATAATCGAAACGATGTAATTGTTGTGTAATTAAATTACCGGCATTTTCGAATACACGCCTCTCCATGTCTCCATGGATGTCGTTAAAGGCTAATAAACTTTAGATTCTTTTGCAGGTGATGGGCTAGCAACCTGTCAATATTTAAATTTCTATTCCACCATTATGCCATACAGCTGAATGTGACGTTACAGTATTTTCAAGACTCTGCTACCCTCTCTACGGACAAGGGCTCTGTCTACCCGCGAGGGACATAAACAAGATTATACGTGTATGTATGTAAATTTCCTTCATTGTCTGTTGACTTTTCCTTGTCTTCACTTCATTGTTCATTGACTTATTGATATGTGGTGATGTGAGTGAAGGAGGCGTCACTTCTTCCTCTTGGTAATAGTCCCGGTAGCTTTTATACTCGGCCTCCAAGCACCTTTGATATTGATTCTGGATTGAGTGTCAGTGTCTCTCAATTAACATTAAAAACCGTTTATGTTTGCCCAAAACATGTTTCCCACTTTTTTTCATATTATATGTAATACTAGCTGTCCCGGCAAACGTTATTTTGCTATATGTATAAATAATTTTAAAGTAATTTATAGTTAAATAAAAGGGTCCAGAACCCTTATCTCTAAGGGGTATAAAAAATAGATGATGGCCAACTCTCAGACCTATTCAATATGCACACAAAATTTCATGAGAAACGGTCAAGCCGTTTCGAATGAGTACCGGAACGACCATTGTGACACGAATTAAAAATTTTACTTTAAATTATTATTTTAAATTTTATTTTATACAATTTTAAATATAATCTAATACCGAAAACACACGTCAATTCTATTCTGTAACAACATCACAATCGTTTGAAATGACTTTTAGACAGTCATTTTTTAAATAAGATTTTCTTTGCTTTTTGTATTTATAATTCAATAAACTTGAAAGCATAATAATTATAATAGGTATGTTTCGGAAGCAAAATTCACCATTGAAATAACTTTTTTTATATGAATTACTTATAAGATGATGAATCTAGTAATATAACTAAACAAATTATATGATTTTTATACGTGTATTTTTATTAATTTATTAAAATTCTTTTGTTCATTTCAACTTTCCTTAAAAAATCTGTCACTATCATCAACTTCCAATTGTAGTTATGTTTGTACTTCAATAAAAAAGGGTAAAAGTGTAACTTGGTAAATGAAGTTTACTGGAAAGATAAGAGCGATTCCGATGTTGTATAAACAAAATACAATACTTATTAATGTAAGTTAGGAATTAGGAATGGGATATTTAAAAATAACATGTTTGAGTATAATTATTTTATTATAAAAATTATAAATGGAAATAAATAGATATATTTACTTATACTTAACACTTATGTACAAAATCATTTGCGCTACATGGTCCAAAAAGAACCCGAAGGTTCGACGTGTTTCCGATGGCAATCGTACTATAAAGATAAACGAAAATTGTAATTAAATAAGGTATACATGTAATAAATAAATAATACAGATACACAATGACTAGACATACCACCTCACACGAGACTGAAGCATCAGTTCCGCTGAGATTCGCAGATAACTGCGGTCTCAATAGCGTCCGCACACAGTTTTGTACAAAAATATCTTATTAAATAATATCACTTAGTACAGTGTTGTGGAGAGATGTTCACTTGCCGAGGAGGATCTTGCGGCCAGCGCCGAGGTTCTGGCCGGCCTGGGTGGCGCCCTTGTTGGAGCCAGCTTGCAGACCGATCACAGTCTGGCCGGCCTTCAGGACCTCCTCAGAGAAGTCACGCTTGCACTCATCAGCGGGCTTGGGGCCGAGGTAGGGGCCGTTCCATTCCGGATGCCTGTAGGTCTGTAACAAATAAACTACGTGTTAACACTGGAGACTCAAATAACCCCATTCGGCCTCTACAGATTCACACGACCTTGGATATTTATGAAAACTGAGGTAATGTTGCACAAAACTCGTTAATCTTACTGAACTTGGCACTCTACCAATTTCTTAAATCCGAAACGTCAAACCGAATAGTGGTGTAAACGCGTTGTTTCGCTAACGATTAATCTATTTTGGTAATTGTTTATTAAACCAATAGGGTTCTGGGAATATTACAGTATATACAATTTATGTTATTAAATTAAGAATTAACCAAGTGTTTGCAAAATCAATAACTTTTCAGCGGTACTCCGACATTATAGAATCTATATAAAAATATCAGCGATGACGTATGATCTGTGGCTGTAGATTAGTAGCATTCGAAAACGGTTCTTTATCTTAAGTGTATTTTTATTGGCGAATCTGAAGTCGTTGAGCTTTATACGAGTACCTATGCAGAGTTGTACTATTATAGCACATCGTATCATTACTTCAAGAATAGAAGAGACGTAGGTAGATACTTCAGACTTATCAACGTTATTACAAAATCAACGTATCTTTGGTATTTGGTCTGAAATTTCGGTCGTTATGCTTACCTCACGGCCCAAAGCAAAGAGTGTGCTGACGACTTGGGCAATGTCCTTTTTCTCCCACAGGTCTACGGTCTGGAACACGTCGATGTCAGGGACGCCATATGCTTTGATTGCGGCCTGGAAGCTGGAGACAAAAGGTAAAATTAAATTCGGTGTTGAAGTAACAATTTTGAACAGCCCAAATATGTTTTGATGATAACTAGTTATAGTATTCTTTAACAAACTAAATATTTGAGAAAAATATAGAAAAAAACTTATTATTGTTCAAAAGCACAACTTTTTATGACGATCGAGGTATACTTTTTTTATTAATATACTTTGCTGCAATTAACAGTTTATCTTTCATGATTACCGTGAAATAATTAATTATTTTGACAAAACTAAGTTCATTAAACTATTTCTCCAAAAATACATACTTTGTGATGTTCTCCATCATCTTGAACTGTCCACCGGAGGTGTTGATTTTGGGTACGGATCCAGGCTTCAGTTTGTTGATGAGCTGGCAGAGGACAGTGCCGTCCTTGAGGACTTCTTCGAAGACCTCATTGGGAGGGAACTTGGCGCCGAGGACGCCCTCAATCCACTGCTGGCATTCCTTCTCCTGCTCAGGGTTGCGCTTAGAAGCGAGCTGATGTAGAAAATTATATTTTTTGGTAAAAAAGTATTAAAAAATCTTTATATAACGGCTTATTTTTAATTATGTAAAAGCTTTAATGCCGTGTCGTCATAGTCTACTAATACATTTTCTAAAACTTCGAAATTAATTTCTTTGCCAATCAAAATGAGGTAATGTTCTGTATGATGAGGTAATAATATATGTTTTTTTTAATTTATAACGTTTTCTAGTATTTCAAATGTAAAAAGGTGTTTATAAATAGTCAGTATAGGTAGCAAATTCTAAGAATAATATATTGGATGAATTTACTGAAAAATAATGAAAAGTTAAAATATGAGTGTAAAGTCATAGTTAAAAGTATTATCATGATTTTCTAATTAGGTTGAAGGAAAATGTAAAAAATATGAAATATCAATTTATAGAAGTGTTACCTTGGCGCGGACTTGGCGTTCCAGAGACATATTGTGTTGTGTGTGTTTTTGTTGCGGGATGCGAGGTGGCAGTGAGCTTCAGATACTGCGCTAAACTGAACTCCTGAAAGCGGAGTCCGCGTATTTATAGAGAGAGCACGCAGGCTGCGCCCTTCTGGAGACTCGTGCGCAACGCCGTTACAAAATTACGATTGTGACTCAACAGCCTTTTTCTTTATTATCATATTGTCGTTTTGGTGGTGGAAAATAATGGATGACTATGTATTTTCTGGTTTTAAATAGATTGTTTCTAGAGTCTGAAAGAAAGAAATTTGAAATGTTTTTGGTTGCAATAAGTACCATATTGAGGTTAAGCTTTTTATTTCACTTGATTTCATTTTTTCTTCTGCTGGCGCAGGAAATTGAAATTATTATTGATAGTAAAAAAGATTAGTACCTATATTGTTTTATTCCAAAGTTTAATATTGTCATATTTTTATTTTTTATATTTTCGGGAACAAACCCTGTATTTTTCCTAAAAAATATACTAACGGAAAAGGTGAACGACCTGTTTTCAAAGTTTAATTACCTAGTTTTTGATAAAACACGTTACAAAGAAACGTTTTACATGAAGTGTTAATAGTCTCGTGTCATATAAATCACATTAATTGGACTGTTTATTTTCAAATTAAACCAGCTTTTGGTGTAGATTATACATCTTAAAAACTTTATCCACTGTCAGCTTTTTCATGCAAATAGATGCAGATAGATATACTTACTACTACTAATATTAGGTAATCACGCTGCTTTCTAGTGAGTCTGACAAAGCCTACATAATTAAATTTATCAGTATTCCTCCATTCATATTTTGCTTAAAGTCCACTGTGATTCACGTTGTCTAGCCGAGTAGAAAAAAAAGACTTATTTAATGGGAACTTAAACTACCTTTTACTGTTATTACACTGTTGGAGCGATTCATAATAGGACCACTCCATCTCTTTCATTAATATAGTACACCTTTTATTATATGAGTATATTTATTGTATTTGCCTTAACCTAACTCATATATGAATAAGTTTTTTGGCAAATGTTATTCGTGTAAAAACAATCCTGGACTGGTCTAGGACTATTAGAATGTTATCGGCATTAAGACCAAAGGGAAGAAGATGAAGAAGTACTTATAAAGAAAAAGTCAATTTTTTTAATATAAAAATTTTGGTAGATTTATCAACAAATTTTGTTTGTTTGTATGTTTGTAAACTCTTTATTGCACATAAAAAGCAATATAACAAATTATAAAACAATAATTGAATTAAGAAGAATATGTAAATTTTATAAGTTACAACTTTTCCAGCTTTCTTTTTCCCTAATAATCAATTTAAACCAAACAATTCACGACTCTGCCTCATATGGGGTAGACAGAGCCAATTATCACAAAAGTTGAAGGCCGCGACCAGCTAGATATAGGCTTAACGACTATACATAGGATGCAATACATTTAGTAATAAAATTGAAACTTATTGCAACCGTTTTGTTTGAAAGTCTATATGCGGCTAAGCTTAATGGGTGGGCGGCCGCCTATGTGCGCCGCCCACGCATGCGCGTCACTGAAGCCTCGCTTAGTTGTCACTGTCGCCGCTGGGGCCCACGCCACTCCGCCGCTCAAATAACACTTTTTTGTACTCGTGTTTCAATGACTCATATTGAAAGATTTGCACATAACCATAATGCCAACTATACTTCACACTGACTGCATCGTTAAAATTTTTAACTTTAGGTTGTGTAGTGTAGTGGTGTATCTAGTATCAGTCACCTCCTTATCGACAGCTTATTTATTACAACATTAAAATCAATACCGCTTTTTATTACAATATTAAAACGCTACCAATTGTAGAAATTCCAGCGGCCATCATTCTCGATTTTCTTATTATTTTCAATTGTATGTTTGGTTATACTTAATACTTGTCATTCAGTACCTAAAATCATTGTATGGAAATCTGCAAAGCTATCTAGCCAAAGTATAACTTATAAATATTTTTTGTTACACACTTAACAGACGTAAATATCAATGTATGCATAATACATTTGCTATCAACTGTAATTTTTCCATGGTAAGAATGTCCACCAGTCCAAAAATAATTTTAAAACGTAGTAAATTCACCAATCAAGAATATATTTCACGTCTATTAACGACGTATAATTTATAAACAATAGATTCAATGGCTAAGGCGGCTTGGCACGTAAACTTGTAGAATTTCATAGTGAAATTGATGTTAACATTAGATTTAAATGAGATCAAATAAACAATCCACAGAATGTCAAGGTATAAATAAAGAATATAATTTTTACTAAATATCCTTAAAATCGTATATCCTACTGTTTCATAAGATCTCGTAAAATATTAACGTTTTTACTTTTATTTATATTTTATCAACTTAGTAGAAATCCTTTATTTTCAATAGTATTTCTAGTAACATTAGTTACATTCATTTACGTAGTTGACTCACTTAGTTTTCCTAGTAATACATATACTAATGTAATTATGTTTAATTTATATAGATATTCAGCCCTTAGTCACTGGATTGCCCTTTCATAAAAATTTATACGTTGATGCTTTAGTAATTGTTACCCTAAAACACCACTCTGATAGATATTTCCATATAAATAAAAAACTTTAATTTATTATTATTCTCTTTATTAAAACACCCTCCACAAATTCCATCAGGTTTATTACATACACTCAAATACTTTCCTATCATTTATTTACAATTAAAATAAATTACATATTTACAACATTGTTCGACAACAGTCTGAATTGTCCTTAAATACTGATCTAATATATAGAATTTCGTATGTAGTTATAGTAAAAATAATATTAAAAAACAAATAGAGCCGGACAAGACGGCGTTGACTAGATTACCACTGACAAACTTAAGTACTTAATCTATTAGGAATAAGGAAATAATTCTATAAAATATGGAATAAGTACAAATTAAAGAATCTGAAGCAGATTAAATTTGCTTTTTTTACATTAACATTAAATTGAAAGTATACTTGATAAACGTATACAACAGTTTGGAATCTATTTACAATCTTTATCACACATAGTTTATATTTATATTCTTCTAATACTTCGATATTAACCTATTATTGGAAAACAAGACAATACAACTCATTTGAAATTTTACATTGAAGAACACAATTCCTGTATAGTGAACAGCTTGATTAAATTAAATTTCTAAATTTTACCTACCTATATGAAAGTTCATATATTTCAACTATATATAATGGACACATTTTGGCACTTGAAATGTTTGTTTTTTACATTGATTGTAAGCGTCCACACATGTTCACTTGGAATGTCACTCAATGTAAAGTCGGGAATGTAAAGAACGAGGCGCGTGCGGCGCGCGTCAGGGCTGCGTTGATGAACTCAGCGAACTCTACCCGTCTAATCGGTAGGGCTCGACTATGGCCATTAGAAAAGATGGTTGTTCGTTTTAGCGAGAGATCCGAGGTGGTCGGAGAGGAGATAGTTGGGTGGCGCGACGCTGATCAGCGGGAACCCGGAGGGCTGGCGCAGCAGGCCGCAGCTGCCGGCCCACTTGCCGCCGCCGCTGCTCACGGCCGGCAACCCCCCGCCTCCACCGCCGACGCCATTCAATTCCTCGCACAGCTTGTTAGCTAAAACAATATGAAACAAATGAATTACACATAAACATCTTCTATTTAATAACCATCAGACCAAATTGAACTACGGCTGTCCAATTAGAATGTTAGCTCGTAGGACCGCGCAGCATTATGCCAAATAACTGAAACTCGTGCATACAAATCTGCTCGAATATGAAATCAGACTGCAGCCCGACGGGCGAATATGAAATAATCGTGGTAACGCAATTAAGCGCTAATCACCTAATCCTTGCCGCGCGGCTCCGTTGTTTATTCAAGCCTGAGTGACAATCGCGCGCACAATTAGCGCAAATGAGCCGAAGTGAAAATCTGGCGGTGCGGTGTGGTGGTGGTGGCGGGAAAGCTAATTTGATTAATGCCCCCGCAAGGCCGCGATTACCCATGCCGTACCACAACGGTCACACAGCCTTCTTGTAACTTTATTATTATACACACAAATTACCAACTTGAATTTTATGTCATCATTTTCATCAAGATCCTAGAAGACACCCTCTATATATACCCTAGTAGCAAGTCTTACTTCGGCATAAGAGACTTGATGATGATGATTGATTATTATATAGTACATGCAGAAATAATTGTTAAAATTATGTCTGAATATGTCTGAGACATGCAAATACCCATCGGAACAACTGATTTGAACTTGACCTAAATTCCTTATCTTCTAAATATTACGTATGGCTCAATTTCAACGACAACATTCAGTCGAGGGCGCAACCTCATAATATCTATATATAAACTGTTTGAATCCAAGTGACGGATTTATTTTGATGAAAGCCTTGTTATGTTCACCCACGCATATTGTGGACCGAAATATCCGATCCCAAATATTATTGGTGGAAAATTTTAAACCTATGACTCACTCGGTTATATTTTCTGAATCAGCGCAACATTGGTAAGATTTCGGTGATACGGCTAAAAATATTTCATGGCATCACACGCCGAGAAAGCCAAAGTGGAACGGAATGTCGATAAATAGGGATAAACATATTATTTTTAAAACTTACCTAACATATTAACGTCTTAACAAAGAAAGAACACTGAGTAGCTATTTTTCGACACCATACATATACTACTACTTAACACTATTTATATCAATTGTTATTTTAATTTATCTTTATCAATTTGTTTGCCACAAAATATGTCATAGAAATGAAATGCAGGGTTCCTGGAAAGTCAGAAACTATTTCTGCTTACTCCTATTAGAAAGGGGCACATCGCATGCCATGTAGACAAGCGGGATGTATCATGTATGTATAAAGTATAGAATATTGAAAAATTAAATTGAAGTAACAAAAGAAAATGTTTGCTGCCAAATGAAAAAGTGATTCTTGCAAAAAAGAAATAAAAATTACTTTGTTCAGTAGCGCTTTAAATAAAATGTTATTAGACATTTTGTTGAATCACTGTCGAATTATTTTTGAAGATTTTAACATTGCGTAGGTAATTGATTAACGAGCTGTCGGCAATTAGCGAAGTCATATACCCTAGAAAACATTCAATTTTTCATTGACTGCGTCACAGCACCAGTGAAATAAACCTCTAAAAATAAATATCACTTCATGGCATAATATAATAGACGAAAATATAATCAACACGTTTGTAAGCCAACAAAATCTTCAGTCTGTAAATACTCTGGGTATTAAACTCTCACCACATTTTTCAAATGTCAGATTATTAATCATTACACGCTTTCTATTCAACTTAGTTAGGTGGCTATTAATGTATTGTTCGCTTTCTTTAATGTATTCTTTGTTTGATAATCCACTGACATATTTTAAAATCCATACTAATATTGTAAATGCGAAAGTATGTTCTTCACGCTTCCATGCATTTTGAAAAGTACATCATATAGCGTGAAGTTCAGAAAAGGACGTAGAGTAGGTACTTATCACGCGAGCGGAGCTGTGGCGGCTAAAGTTAATGAATAAATAAAAAATAATACAGAGATAAGCTACAATTATAGAAGGCGCTACATGAACTCGTAGCGGCCAGGTAGGGCCTTGGCGTAGAATGCGATTCCCGCCACCCCGCCGTTATTTCAATCGTAAAATTAGAGATACGCGTAGAATACTTTATCACGCACTTACTGCAATTTATGGCAGTGGGTTATGATTTTATTGTAACTGCTTATTTATATGTTTACCTTAGTCTGGAAACTTTCATATTTAACACAGATACGGCAAAGCAGAGTATCAGGCTGCGGGGACGTCGCCGGGGGCGCCGGCTTGCCCCGCTTCCTTCCGTCTTCACCGGGGCGTAGCCCGCTTTCAGCTGCGGCAGCCGCTCTTGCATACAGATCTTCTGTTTCACCACAAAGAATTGAACCAGCAGAGAACAGTAAAATTAAGACATTCAAATGGTTACCTTGTGAAGTGATGGGCTTTAAATCTGGCGGAGACAAGTGCGGCAAGGCATGGTGTGCGGGCTGAGGGGCGGCGGGCGCGGGGTGCGGGGAGGTCGCCGGGGACGCCGGCTTGTCCCGCTTGCCCTCCGCCTTCACCGGAGCGTCGCCTGCTTTCTGCTGTGCCAGCCGCTCTTGCTTACGGAACTTCGCCCGACGGTTTTGGAACCACACCTGAAACAGAAAGATTTCTCGTAACTATTTCATTGATAACAAATTTTATCATAATAGTCTCCCTCCGGGTTATGTGCTATACTCATTATAGCTCGCCTGATATGAGTGTCAACGTTGTGGTCTGTAGAGTTCTTAGTAAAATGATGCACATTTTGCTTATGTTCTGCTTGTTTTTTTTTAATCCAAGCTGCCTATCGCAGGTGCGCAGGCAGCTTTAATATAGGTAGGTAGGTATTTACCTATATTGAGTAAACTTTAAACTGTAATGTATTAAATTGAGAAACTTAAAATAAGTGGATGAAACCGTTGTCCTTGTGAACAATGTAAAACTTGACCAATAAATATACGGAACAAAACCATTTTTGTCCGTGGTACAGAACAGTAGAAATAATCAAAATTAAAATTCGAAAACCGATGGCACAATAAGCATCGTAAACAAAAGCGGAAACAACAAAAAGATAATGAAAACGTCAGAAGCGGACGTGGGCTGGGCTCCAATGAACAAATAAAGTTAGCGTTCGAGCCGACTAATGGGAACGCATCCCATGCATCGCGCGCCAAATTTTAATGCAAACCGTTTTATATTCGTTCGAATGCGCGCAAATCCGAATTGATCATAATTCGATTTGGTGCGAGAGATAATTGCAACTGCCACTGGCGCTGATTGGGCAGTGTTACGAGTAAAAAATGCGAGTCAAGCGGGCACGGTTCGGGTTCACAATCATACGCACGCCCTATTTGTTCATCGCTGTATGCCTGATGATGTTTGCTCACCTTTCTACTCTTGTCATTTCACTGAAATGTTGCGACCCGTATATTTTGATGTTTTAAACACATAGGTAGGTAATAATAGTAAACAGCTTTCAGCCAGATAATAAAGACTTTGTGCAAACTATTGATTTTGAGTTACATACAAATACTTTTATCAGAGTTGCCAAATACCAACTGAATTTTGTCCAAGTCCTACGTAATTTCATGACGCCTACGTAGTTGCGTGAATTCACCTTGACAGTGATCGTGGAAAACGTTAATGACCCACTAGTGTTCTAGAAATATTTCGCAAATAATTTGTCAAAAAGTAGTCAAGACGTCCAAATGTGGTCATGACTTAAAAATATCATGTTACACGACGATTTTTATATATAGGAGTAGGACTTTGGCAAGACTAGGTGTGAAGTTTTATTGTAAACTATCTGATGGTAGATAATATATACCACGACCATCAGATTCATAAGGACCTTCAGCGTAACGTACTATTCAATACAAGGATAATTCCTTATTACCGGAAAATATATCAAATCAAAAGGCTCTTGATGATACTTGTTTTTCCCAATTATATATTAACTGGAAACCTCAATAAGGTGAAATGCTAATGATTATTTATAAGCAAGATAATACTTATGAATAATCTGATAATGGAATATAACAAACATTTTGAATATTTCGAAATAATCCATTTAGAGGTTTGGTTAACATTATTGTTTTGTGACATCATAAGTCTTTATAGTTGTGCCCGATCTCTATTATGGATCCGTGGAGCTAAAATATAAAAAAAACAAGAATTTATTTAATACTAATTCTTATTTACTTTAGTTTATAAACTCAGGCTTGTGATTTATATTTTATCACTATCAGAATATCTAAATGCGGCCGTTTAGTCTTGGGTTTTTGGGTGTGTCTACTTCTTAAGGGTTAGACATAACAACCGTAATATGGCTACCACGCTCTTTTGGAAGCGACCTGCATTTCGTTTCTCCGCAAACTTCACCAGAAAGAAGGTAAATATAAAACTTAAAATACTTCGGTATTGCATAATTGTATGACGCTAGACTTAGACTATAACTGTTTGTAATAACCTTCGTAGACAATAATAAATAATATTATAATTG
The DNA here is from genome assembly GCF_032362555.1 of Amyelois transitella. NCBI lineage: Eukaryota > Metazoa > Arthropoda > Insecta > Lepidoptera > Pyralidae > Amyelois > Amyelois transitella. The sequence goes on from NC_083509.1 coordinate 6,237,282, forward strand.
CTTTTCCTATAATTATTATTTCCGCACCATTACATTTCAAAATAACATAACGGCTAAAATTACTGTAGTTACTTGCAATATGAAGTGACTCACACAGTATGATTCGCGACATTGAGGCTGAAGATATATTGTTTATAGTTCTGCGCGCGCGCAGTGCCAACACTTGTCAGTGCTATGCAGCTGTGAACCTGGACTGCGTTCATCATCACGATGGCCTAATATTAATTATTTATTATTTATTTGATGGACAGCCGCGCCCTTACATCACTGTTTTGACCTGCAACATACCATAACGACCCACTCGCGAGATGGTTTATGATCATATATCATTATGATTTAATTACCCATTAGCATTAACACGTCTGGACAATTTGTTCAGTATATATGATACGTCTATTCGGAAATTAGTCGTTATTTACTCTGATATTTGTCATTTTAATTGATATCTTTATGAGATTTATCATCACTGTAAGTATATTTGTCATCCGTATGAACTGACAGTATGAAGAGAAAATTCTCATGTAAGTATAATTAATACTACGGAAATTGATTAATTTTATTTTTAATTAATTGGCTCGTATATATTTATTAATTTATGTTCTTTACGAATAAAATATACTTTGTAATAAAATATCCGCCATTACGAGTGATTAATTTCTTATATACAAGAAATAGTACATAGTTATAAAATAAAGATATTACGAACAAACAAACAATATAAAGAAACATAACAATCCTTAGAAGTCTTAAGAATTGCGAGATACGAAAATACCTGTATAATTCTAGTTATCATACATTGTGAAGTAGGAATATGGCGTATAAACGTATAAATATATGTATATGTATTCAATTGTAAGATTGCTGAAGTTCATCATCTCGTTGGATCTAACAGAAAATCAGTGCCTCCGAGTGGAAAGGTCGCAGTACGTGCTCGGCCTAACCAAGCGAGCCGCCGGGCGGCGCCAGCGACTAACGAACACACCAATCCGCTTGATTGGCGCCGCTCGCGATGAGCCCCCGAAGCCCGATCGCCCCGGGCTCCACGCTTTCCGCATTATTTCCGAATCGGAAAAATCAAAGCTCACAACCTATGCGGCATCCGCAAACAAACAAATAATAAAACAACCGCCGCCAATACAAATGAGTACCGATACGACGGCGAACGGAATGCGAAGTCGACGTGAAGCCGAGCGTGGGCCCGAGGCAAATAAACGTCCGCCGATGTGTTTGTAGGAATTTGTTGCGATGTTTATCGAATTCGATGCGTGCTGTGCTCCTACTGCAAATATTTTGTTAAAATTATGATGCGCCACGGTTACTACCGATAAAACAATTTTCGAGGAGACAATAGTTATTGATGTGATCTATTTTTGTAATATCGTAAATTAACGGTAACCGATAAATACAAGCAAACGTCAATAATAAATAACGAGCGGGCAATTAAGCGTGGGGTCGGAACAATAGAGCACGGCATCGAAATGCACTTTGCAAATGAACCGAACGCACCCGGGCGGGGTTGTACATTGCATTGACAAATGTAATTAAATGCGAGATGCACATTGTACACTGTCATGAGTTTCATCTCTGTCATACCCATTCCAGATATAAGTTGAGCAATATAATGGTAAAGGATTTTTATACACCCATGGAAATACAAGTGCAAGTGCCGCCTATCTTTATTTTTATAAAGTTTTTTTTATTGATTCGGAGCTTCGATGCTTTCTTCTATTTCGCGATGACATCACAATATTGGGTACTTTTAAAAATTATACATTTATATAATAAAACAACATTAATTTTTGAGTGTCTGCAAAATTAACCGTCGTCGGAGCCGTCACTAATTCGCTGTTTACATTCAACAGCTACTTTGTAAGTACAAATGTACAAGGGGTAGTTAATACAGTTCCCTCAGCAAACAGTGGCAAGCAACAATGGCTGAGTATTAAAATAAACAAAGCGCTGCGTCGCCATGTGGCTCGTCGGGTGACGGCGGGCAAACAACACTGGGTAATGTATTCAGCGCATTGTACTGTGCTTCGGCGCCTCAGAACCAACTGTTACGACTTCTAACCCGACCTGCGTTCAGCAGCTTACTTTATAACTTGTAAACGTGATTATTGTTTAGAGATCTTCGGTGAGAAAGAAGCTAATCTTTTCTAGTTTTCAAAGTAAAACAATATAATAATTAATTGAACAATACGACGCCCGCTAACTTGACCGATATTGGCTTCCAAAATATTTTTAATAAGTAGTAAAAACAATCTGCATCAAGAACCAGCCTTAAAAAATCACAAATGTTGTCGTTATTTAATTATAAGCTCATTTTGTAGATCGCAACTATAAAAAAGGAAAAGTTGAGAATCATTGCACTAAGGCCATTTTTCATCGAATTAGCCGAGGGAGCGTCATGTGTTCGACCTATTATTTGGCACTTTAGTATAAAAAATATTTAGTACAGGGCTAACGTAGCGGAAACTAGAGGGTTTCTGCGGACTACATAATCAACTTGGTTTATGTCATAAATGTCTGTTCAGTTAATAAATCTTGAGAGACGTGGTTCTCCTGTCTAATGTCAGGCTACTTCATCTTATATATTTTAAAATCTAATATTTGGTATATAGAATTTATTAATGTAAAACAAAAACAATTCATTCTTTAGCTACGAGCATTAGATAGAAGAGAGTCATTTATGACTTTAGGTATTTATGTACGTATTAGGTATACTTTAATTTTACTTCCTTCACGACTAAAATTTTAATTTAATCAAAAACGTGTTACATTTACATATATTCTCTGTCAGCAGCGTTATGTATAGAGGTCCGGGTCGTGTCTTTATTTGACACGTTGTCAGAGGGCGGCCCGAGGCGTATGAAAAACGTGAGGCCGCGCGGAATGATCTAAAATTGTATTCATTAGCCGGGCCGGGCGCGCAAATATTGACAGAGCCGGCATCGACTCGCCTCGGGCGTACAGTTCCGCGCTACCACTGCTATAGTGACAGTTGTCCACTACTACCAGATTCAATTATATATATTTTCTGTATTAAGTAACTTTCAAATTATGTTACTATATATGAAGATTAATATAACTTTAATGTAGGTATATCATTAGTAGAATAGAATAAATATATTTTCAAAATTGGATACAAAGGTATCACTTATTGACGTCAAACCACTTAAATCTAATAATAACTACTAATTATACTTCTCGTATCACATAAGTTTAGGTATTTATGCACGGTCAAGCAAAATCTGATATTTCTAAATTGTTTAAGGAACTTTCTCTTATCCTAACATACATACATAAAAATGTCTTGTCATAAAATTATATTTGAACCAAATATAAAAAGCATGTAAAAGAAACACCTAATTCAATTTTTAAGAAACCAATTTTTAATAAAAATAAACCTCTTGCTTACTGTTTGCCATAACAAGTATAAAATTGATCAATCTTTTTTGTAGCGGTCGAGTTGATCAAGCTCCGTGAACACACCCCCCTATTTATACTTAGCGGATGAAAAGGCAACACCAAACGCCCCGGAATAATATTAGCTACCTACCCCGATAATTCATCCCATTCTATCACCTTTTCGTGAAACTTATTTAATAAAATCTATTCCTTTTACGATAAAGTTCAATTTGGATCGTGGCACAATTATTCATTAGGTCTTTTTAAAATTGCAATATTTTTTTTACTAACTGGTAACATGTGTTAACATTTGATGATAATCCAGGATTAACACATCATAATAAAGAGATGAATGCATCGTTTATTCAGCCCTTATGTCGGCACATTCGATGTTTAGCTTCGATGACAGGTGTGCTCACGCAACTCATCTTATTTGATTGGGCCTTAAATACAATTATATGAAGAAGCGATTTATTATTAAAGAATTTCAGAAGAACCCTGAAACGATTTATTATTAAAGAATTTCAGAACCATAATTAAGAGGTATCAACATACAAAAAGCTCTTTAACTTTCGTTCTTGTAAGAATTTCGGGAAATCCTCTTTTAGTGCTCCCCTACACCTGATAGGAACCGTCATACCAAAGTTCAATTTTCTACAGTCAGTAGTACCGGCTGTGCGTTTTCTTTCATTCGTTCAAGAACGGAAAAGCTTTATATGTACTTATTACAATTTGAAAGAAAATTTGTAGTAGAAAGTAAGTATTTAAAGGTATTTTTTTTTTACTTTACTTCAGCAGACATTTATAAATTAGGAAACTTAATAACTTGAAAAATATCTATTCTACGTTCACCTGTGAAATAATTCGTATAATTACATAAATGATATTGTAACATAAGTTAAGTTTCACATCTGTAGTTAGACCTTAGAACAAAAACTATAGTAAGCATGAACGTTTTATGTAATTGTTAAAAAATCAAATGAATTTTTAGTGACAAGCGTATCATAAAAACGAGACGGCGGCCCGCAGACCCTTGACAGATGCGTCCACGAGCACGCTACATTGCGTCGCGACAGCCCCCATTATCTCCACCATTCATAAATAAACACGAAATGAGCTGCAACTAGCCAGTTTTGATCATTATTATGTACACTGATTTATGAACTCAACTAAGTTCAGAAACTTATCATTTTATCGTTATGTTATCCAATTGAGAGTGTTAATGAAAGGGTTTGTTGAAATAATCAATGTACTGAGTTGGAAACATAATCCCTTATTTATCTTGAAATAAACACGTAACCATTAGGTATACCATCCTCACTGAATACTTACCTAAAAATAATGCGTCCAGTTAAGGGTTGTAACTCCTACCGATATAATATGAACTCTGACAATAGTACGATTAATCATTCGAAAACCGTAGATTGGCACTTCCCTACAAATCGCCGTGTTCCCTACACTTCCCTATAAATCGTACAATTAAAAATGGAACAGATTTGAATCGATTTTGACGAATCACCATGATCGGAGCAATGTTTCTAGGAAACAATGAGTGGTAATCAGCAGATCACGGCACGCGACACGACAAATAAGCGATAGCGATCGGCAGATGTTTCTAAATAAATCTACGATCATAATTTGATTCGCAAATAAAGATAAAATTAAATTGTGTACAATATCTAGTTTAATTAACCTACTAAACTGAAACAGTCGTTTTATCAATTATTGCATAAAGGAGTAGGTAATCAACATACCTAGTATATATTATCCGTAAAGAGATAGAAAGTGCCTTTTGACAGCCAGAACCTTAAACTTTGTAGGAACCGAGTAGAAATGTGTGTAGTGTAATTATAATATCTGTTAAAAAGTCTCTGTGACTCTGATTCTCGTCGACTTTAGTAACGGCTTACAAGTTTGATGAAGATTTTCTGTCAATAAATATTCAACGAATGAAACGTAATTGACATTTACATTTAACAAATATGTATAGTCTGAAAATGTAGTAATACAGTGATGACGTTTTTTTTACGTGCAACACGCAAAATAGTAATTATTACGGTGACAGCTTCACAAGTCAAAATTCCAAAATCGTAATGTAATGTTGTAACATTTAATCCTACTCGTACTAATATTATAAATGTGAAAGTTTGTGAGTATATACTCACAAACTTTCACATTTATAATATTAGTACGAGTTCAGGATGTCAGTATGGATGTTTGTTATTCTTTCACGGAAAAACTACTGAACCGATTACGATGAAATTTGGTATGTAGGTAGTTGAAGACCCAGAATAACATATAGGCTACTTTTTATCCCGGAGTTCCCGCGGGATGTATAGGATTTCCATGCGGACGAAGTCGCAGGCGGCCTTTAGTATTTCATATTAGAATAAACTTTCGATACTATTATGTACAGTAAATGATTCTCATATTTAGGATAATAAATTTGACAATACACGGGGAGGATAAGCGATAAATAAACTTCAATGGATACACGGACAATATCGGCACTTGCCCCTTGTAGGGTAAATTATTCGAGAGAGAGAAATGGCACTTGTCTAACGGTTTGCCCCACTGTGGGGTTCGATTGATACAAAAATAGTTCGTATTTATTATTTTATAAATTCTAGAAATTTAAATAAATATTTCTGTGAAACCAATAAGGTTAGAACAGCTTTGGTTTATCGAAATCAGTAACTATTAATATATGAATGGTACTTTACGTAGCAAATGTATCATCTGAAATTTAATTGAATTTGACTAAATACTATTAGTATTAATAAATACTCAAATTGAGTACCAAATAAAAGATCAATACCAAATATAAGATCTAGGAAAGATATTTGATACGAGTGCATTTTTTTTTCCAGGATGAAACTATTTGTAGTGCTTCATAATAAGTCCCGTTCTCATGGATGTCGTAAAAGGCGACTAAGGAATAGGCTTATAAATATGGGATTCTTCTTTTAAGCGATGGGCTAGCAACCTGTCACTATTTGAATCCCAATTCTATAATTAAGCCAAACAGCTGAACGTGGACTATCAGCGTCACTATATAGACGTGATTAAATGTATGTATATAATTTTTGTATAAAAAAGAAGCTTTTACGGTGAACGGAAAACAATGCGAAGAAACCTGCACATTCAGGCAACTGGATGTGTATCCATGATCGATCCAATACGGTCCCAAGCTCCTCTCCAGAGTGATAAATATGCAACCAGTACTTAAGCAAGGAGGAACAAGAATTATTTATTATGTAAACCAAACAAAATGCAGTAGAATATCCAGTTAAATCATAAACACATCAAGCAAAGTACTTCCCGCCACACAGTGGGCTTGGACTAGTTATGACATCCATATATTGCGCGTCCCTGATCGCGAGTGACGGCCGCCTGCGCCCCCCTGAACTCACTGTTTTCGCTAGTAATCGGACTACTTTTTGTAATGTGATACTATTTTTGCATTGTAATTTGTGATATTCATTGTATGTTACAGTTAGATTTATAATATGTACTTGGAAATGGTAATGGAACTTAGGATTTAATCATTACATCAGCTTAAAATTTAGGGACAACTACACCAATAAGAGCTAGTTAAATATTATAAATAACCGATTTTAAGCAGTAGAGGATTTTTTTTTTATCCATAAACTTTGATTTTTTAGAGCAACCGCAATATTTATTTGTTATTTATTTATTATTTATTTATAATATGTCTTAAGCGTATACCTCCAACATTGCAGAAATGACATAGGTACGTATGGTAGGTATGCCTTCCACAAATGGCAATTTATTTTTAATTTTATGTTGAGAGTGTATTTATATTATTATATATGATTCACAGCCCTCTATTGCAATAAAACTATAATCCAAGATCCCCTCGATGTAACACCATGAGAAAATCCCAATTACAATTCCCAAATCGGCGCCGCACCACGAAACAATTTTCTCACATTCAAATTGTAGTTTCGTTTCGCGAGGACGATCGCTGCACTTGATCCCGCGGCGTCCCTCGGGACCACACAACAAGTACCAAGCTAAATGAAAAATAATTACATCAGAATCTCCTACAAAAGGGCGGTGGGACGGTGACAAAAATATAAAAATCGCTGCGAGGGAACGGGAAAGATTTATCGTTATTGCAAAAATTCTAATGATAAACTTGTGTTATGTCAGTAATAGAAATAAAATTCGTAAATAGTGCTGTAGGGCAAATTTACCTTTGAGACTTGTTAATATGAGAACCACAAAGTCATAGTTTCTCACGATTGCCAATATTATTTCGCGACAATCTATGGGTAACGTAGTACAAGCAATTTTTTTAAGTCTCTTAGACTCGTATTCTGTATACCTATTTATAGATCAGAAGTTTGTCGTCTGTTTAAATTTGTTACTCAAGTTCATTGATCAGGAAGTACACATTAATATGTCAATATTTTAGAATAATATTTTAGCTCTTCATTCAGTCACTATATGATTTAAATCCACATCAAGTTCCTAAGGTGCTTTTAATTAAGGTTGTAATTTTACCAATGCAGTTATCAACGTCGGTCGGTCAGTATACAAAAAAACAGACAGATGAATAAACATATACATAAATACATACTTATGATAATGCAAAAGGAAAAAAATAAATTCATTAATTTCTAATCCGTATGACAATTCTCGTAGAACAGCGCTCGTAGCGTCGTAGCCCCTCTACGCGCAACCTCGCTCGACTTTTAATCACTTAAGTGCTTGCTACGATTTGCACTTTATCGTGAATAACTAAAGAAGACTGATGGCGTTTCATGCAAAAATAGTGTTCTATTAGATTATATCTCTGAGTTGCAATTTCTAAGTCGATATTAAATCATTTTATTTGCAGTTTATTTTAGTTTATTTATTTCATCTGTATTTTCATTGATTTATACATAAAAGGAAACAGGAAATATGAATTATCTAAACTACTGCATGATTTACGAGTAGATATTCATAATACAAAATATAACTTTTTGTAACAAATATTTCGTGTGTATGTTCATCAAGTATTTATGTAGGTATAAATAAAATCGTTGACAAATATAATCTATACATGGAAGATAATTTTTAAAAACAATTGTATGGATCTCTTTTAATACAATATAGAACACAACAAAATCATTTAGGCAGTACAAATATATCCGTGTGAATATTTGATGCCTTTATCTGATAAATTAATGCTAGTGACATCCATATCAGTGCCAAAATGATATTGAGATGTTAATCGGTTAATCGTAACGAATCAGCGTCGCGTCCCACGGGAGCTGCGCGGGCGCACTATGCCCACTTCCCACGGCGCCATCAACCATGCTTGTCCGGTGATATCGACCTTGTTACAACCGTGTCGAATGTCACGCCCTTATGGGTATTGAAGTGTGTAATACGCTTTATTTTTTGAAGTGGTGGCTTGTGGAAAATACAAAGTGGTCTACTTTATGTTGTATATAATGAGTAACTTGATAATGCGTGATTAATAACATTATAAGAATTATTTACGTGCGCATTTCTCTCTGAGCAATGTCTAAATCTATGTCTTAATAGTTTTCTTGTTTATTTTAAACTAGAATTTCTCTGCCTGTTTACTACCCAATAGAAATGTGTATAATGATAAAGGGTTATTATGATCAATTGTTTATTTGCCAAGTTAGTCAAGTGATCTTTACATCTTTTTTTCGTTTTGTTTTTATATTAGCGTAACGTCGCTTTAATTATAACTTTATGCGGATTCCTAGCATAAAAGTAATAAACTGTAATAAATCGAGATTATAATAGGAAAAAGATAGTAATATATATAATATTTAAATAAATCATTTTATTTAAATATTAAGGATCAAAGACAGATTAAGCTGCAAAGTAAGTTCAAGATTTATGATAGGTAAAAATTACATAACAATAACACAAGATTCAGGAGATAGGTATAAACATAACCTCTTCCCGAGGATTTACTCAATGTTAGTTCCCTAAATGAAAAGGTTATCTGATCATGTCTTTATTAATCATTCATTCACATTAATTATTTAGAACGTTTATCTGATCTCGTGTCCGTCTCCCTCTGGTCGCTCGGAAAATAATCGCGTATGGGCATCGAGTGACATCCGACTCGCGCCGTTAAGTGATTACTTAATCCACTCGCGCCATAACCGCCGGCAATCAACGCGATTAACTAAGGGTTAACAGTAAACCTTTCCATTACAGCGCCTTTATTGTTTCCATCAGCCGTTGTGGTCTGGATATCGATTCTTGCTGGATAAGTAAGGAATAAATTTTATTTCTTTATATCACAACGACTTGAGTAAAATAAATCCAGTTTCAAGTATAAATATTACATTTTGGATAGGTTTAAAACAAAGCTGATTTAAGTTGAAACAACTTTACAATTTTTAACCGATCTTGTTGGTAACTTATTAGACATAATATACACATACTCGTATTCGCGCTCGATATTTATATAAAACACATATCTTAAAATTTGTGTTTTGAAATGTTTACACAAACAGTAGTAGGTACCTACTGATAATTAATGTAAACCCAATCACTCAACCCTTGAAATTTTCTTCTTTAGTGACCTGCAGCATTTGAAGCTTAGATATGAGAGAATGCTATGCTGACAAAATATATCTTTCTCTCATCAAAACAATTTGCGGCTATATCTCTTTCGTTGCTACTTACATAGCAAACAACAAATAAATAGGAACTCCATTAATATGAACATCCCAACAATAACAATATTACGGTATCTTAACGACCAGCGCAGCAATTCAAACACACAATTACTGTTTTTATTCCCCATTTGTTGTTCGGACGACAAACACTTAGGGCAAGTGCGTCTAATGCGCATGGTCTAATCAGAGCGACTTGTGAGCGCGTGGCGGTCGCGTGCGCAGCATGTGCGAGACACCTGCGCCTGCAACGGATCACACTCAAAGGGAAGCTAGTAAATTCGCATTAAACATCCCGATTCATCTCCGATTTGTTTATATTATGTTTATGTTGTGTATGTATGTATAGAACTAGTTCATAACCAAGTAATAGACTGAGCCAATAGACTTGAAAATACTGATACGCCACGTTCAGCCCTTTGGCTTACTGATAAAATTGAGATTCATACAAAGTGACAGGTTGCTAGCCCGTTGCCTAAAAAAGAATCCCAAGTTTATAACCCTATCCCGTAGTCACCTTCTACGACATTAATAGGAAAGGGATGTAGTGGTCCTATTCTTTTCGTTAAATCGCTCTAATTATTTAAGAATCATATCATAATCCTCAAAGTTGCAATGTTAATGTGGACTTTTAATCAATGGATGTGCGATGGCTTGAGGTTCTTCTTCATGTTATAGCACCTTCATCTGAGAATGACTGTATAAATTTACTCTCCAGAGTTAGTTGGTGGCACGCAAAAATGGCGTTTTATGACGTCACATGAGGGCAAGCCTCATTGTTATTGCAGTGGAGCGGTCAGCCGGCCGTGACGGCGGCCGGCTGCAATAAAGATTGACACGCCGGCCGCCGGGAGACGAGAGACGCCAGCAAAATGTCAATCCAGCTCTCGATCTTACATCTTGAACCAGCGCCCCGGGGGACGCCCCGCGCCTGCCCGGAATTCTACTCTCTAATTGTGTTACATGAATTTCATGATTTAGCGCTTTAGACAACAAAGGAATTGAAGCACATGATTGTTAACGATATGGCATGCAATCAAATTGGTTAAAATTACATATATTATATTTACTTATTACCTACCACATACAAACTTGAAGAAAATTTATTAAAATAAAAAAAAAAAAAATTTTAAATGAAAGTCGTCCTAATATTTGAATTCAATTAAAGTTTAACTAACTACTTTTACAACTGTCAAATTACTTCAATTAAATTTTGCCCATATTACCCATTTTTTTATATGAACTAAATACTTGAATCCCCTTTATGTAGAAAAGAAAAACTGAAAACAGGTGACTTTCCGCAATTATTAACTAATCTCCACACAACAGCGATAAAACCAGAACGTTGTGATAATACAGAATTTATCGAGTCGGTTGGTGCGCAGCATCGCTTGATGGATTAAATTGCCCTATCCCTATGACAACGTGGCACAGAAAAAATACGCTGTGTATTAAAAAGCAGCTGGTCATTTTTCAAGTGATTCCTTTTGCTGGTGGCGGCAGGTGGCATTTTGCAGACTGTCGACAAATTGTGTGTTCGGTTTAGAGTCCTCTATATGACCAAGTTTTTATGCAACGTACTTTCAGTTTCATTTACAAAAGACATATTGGGTTTCGATAAAGTGTTACCGAAAGTTAACAAAAATGCCTTAGTTCTTATGATTGATGATCAGTTTAAATTGAAAGGTTTACAAAATATATAATACAATGTAATTTTTCCCTTTGTTGCAAAAATTTTATTGAAATCATGTTCTTTTCATAGAATAAAAAGCGAAAGGATGTATACTTTGTACAAAAACTTGACAGTCGATGCGGACTTCGTTTAAGACAGCTCCTTAATAACATTTCTTTCTATGTGTATGATTTTATTTATTACTAAAATATTTTTGTCAGTCTGTACTAAACCACTGATTGTCTAAGCATATTTCTGTAATATTAAGCCAATTTTTTTTTCTTAGTTTTTTAATCTTAAATTAATTAATAAGTTTAAATTATTATTTATTTTTGTTGTATTTTCTTTTCCCCCACTATTAATAATTAATTAAATTTTTAAGGAATTTGGTAATATCATCTGCATCAACTTAGTAATCCAAGAAGCGATGTACCTAAGCATATGTTGTTTTATCATGACAAAAAGAAACAATGAAAAAACTCGAAAACATTTCAGCCGTCAACACAGGAAATTCGCCATCCGAATGTAAAGCGAAATTTGGGGAATGAATATTAATAATTGAAAGGAGAGTGTGGTCGGCTCCTCCCCTCGCCTCGCCGCTTCTAACTGGGCAAGTATTTTCACTCAATTGCATTTACGCACATTGGTCTGTTTCGAAATTAAATTGATTTTAAAATCAAAATAGAAAAGTCTTTTTATCATTTCAGTTTTATTCACTTTTCCTAAAAGTTAAAAAACATAATCTTGTCCAAATCTTATGCTAAAGGAGGTCCGATTAATACAGTGCAGACTCTAAAAGTACTAATAATTGTAATCATAAAACCTCAACCAGATTATTTCACTATAGTTTAAAGGGAGCTTCAAGGGGATTCAAGATGCTATAATGAGAAAGAGATTGTAAAAATATCAAAACTCCGTATACCGAATTAAATTAACGATAACCTACTCGTACATTTACCTCTATATAAAATAAAAAAGAAAGGTACATGCTTTTATTTCATCTACGAGTCATATATCAACGAACATGTTCAACAACGCTCCGTTTATGCATTTGTTTTAATCGTCCATGTTTCGTATTTCGCAGCGAGTTTTAATTATCAGAAGTCGCGCGCGCTGAGTTACGCGACCGCGCGGGTAATTTATGGCACCGCCGTGCGCCATTCCGATACACTTTTTAACGTAATGAGAGGGTGCCACCCGCCTGTGTAATGTCGCGATTGTTTTTACCATATCTGTTAAATGTGATTATGCAACTCTAATAAGAAAAGAATATATAAATAGTAATCGTATTACCTGACAAAAATATTTAAAAATCCTACTGAGTCTTAACTGATTGATTGAATGATGTGGTCAGAAGCTAATTTTACCCTATTCATTAAGTAAATTTTCAAGTTGTTAACTTCTTTACTTAATATAAGGACTTCAGTATTGACAATATATACCCGAGAGTTAAGTGTGATGTAAGAGTATCATGCAGCCCATCCATATTAAAATATGAAACTTCAAAAAAGGAGGAGGTTTGCAATTCGACCGTATTTTTTTAATAAACATATTTATGAGAATCATAGACACATACAATACAATACCTAAATATGAAAAAGGCAGATAATAGAATTGCGAGGTTGTTTCATTGGTACAATAAGTCGTTGGTCGCGTCGGGGGCGTCGTGTCCCAGAATATGAGATAAGTCTCAGAGTCACTTCGGGTCGCCTGTAGCTTTATACGTGATCAGATAACTATAGGGAGCGAGGAGATTCTGGATTGCATTAAACATTCAACAGGAGCACACGTCGCGCGCCCGGCTCACATAAAAATGAGCGCCTATTATGAAATTAACAAGAGCTAACCGCGAAATGTTTGCTTTTTTTACGTAGTCGGCCGTCAGCCGCCGCCGAATTACTGGACACTAATTGGACTCTGGAAATGTGACGGACGGCGCGAGAAAACAACGCTTTTTTTTCGGAACAACGCCGTTAATAATTCAGCCGAATCATTCTTCTTATGAGCCGTAGAAATAAGTGAAATTGATTATAGTATCATAAACTGTACTAGTTTTTTGTAAAATAAATATTTAATTAATCACAATCAACAATGAGCACCTTTTAAAAGAATCTTTCAAACATAGCAACCTGCAAAAAAAGTTTAAACTACATAGTTGTTTCCTATCCTCTATCTGTAGATAAGTCTTCTCTTTGCACAATTAGATAAAAGTGGAGTTATTTATTTTTAGTTATTCAATGACGATAAACAAATACTTAACTTTAAGGATCAAAAATATGCGAATGTTCGCTTGAGCTCCTGCAGCTGAGCTAACGTAAAAATGGTCCGGATTGTTCGCTGTTTGTGCTTCTTCCTTCGTGACTGACATAAAACGACACTATTATAGCGTGAAGTCGACATCCTATTAAAAAGACTAAAGATAAGTAAGATTAAATTACCTGAACCCTGGCTTCCGTGAGGTCAATCTTCATGGCGATCTCTTCCCTGGTGTAGATGTCAGGGTAGTGCGTCTCCTGGAAGGCCCGCTCAAGCTCCTTCAGCTGTGCTGAAGTGAAGGTGGTCCGGATTCTCCGCTGTTTGCGCTTCTCCGTCAGCGAGCCTTCGTGACTGCCATACACTTTGTATGGGAGTCCGGCTGTTGAAAGAAATAAATAATTAGATAAACGACCGCAACTCCAATATTCGTATTATATTTGAAGATGTTTATGAAGATACAGACTTAAGTAAGATTTTTAAATATATAAATAAAAATCTAATAAAATAAATATACGATGTGGGATATAAATTGTTAAGTTTTGCAAAATTTATAGGGTCAGCCAGTCATTAAAATAATTTCTTATTTTCATAAAAAAGAAAATTTCCTTATTTATTGTTTTGGTATAATATACTGTAGCAAATTATTACAAGTTGGAAGTTGAAATAGTCTGTATCAAAGTGGAACGTATTATCACTTTGTTTAAAAACCTTTCGCACAAACAGTATTGAATAAAGCTACTATATCCAAAAATATCAACTTTAAAAAAGGTCAAAAACGCCGTAAAATCATTTTAATTAAAATCTTTTTATAACTGTTACGGCTTTATTGTTTCAAAGTAAAACAAACCATTTCGGGCGATGCAGGCTTTGCGTACTACGGCGGCCATTTTTGTCTCCCCTCTCGGGCCCTCGCCCTCTATACCTACTACATAAATAGCCACTAACAGATTGTACCTACGAGCTTCTCATTTACTTAACGTTCTTTGTAACTTATTGTACGAGCAGTAAGTGATTATATTAAATGTGGTACATTCAGTATCTATAGATCAGTAATTATAGTGAAAACGAGATAGATTTAAGTGTATTGTTATTTCAATTATGTGTAAATAATTTCTTATGCATATGAGGTTAAGATTATTAAAAAAAAAATGGTTCAAAATTAAGGAATTCCTATATACTAACTACATAGATAGCGGCTAACAGATTTTACCTACTTCCCAATTAATGAACTTCCATATATTATATTTAATTCAATATTATCCCTTATACTCATATGTTTGTGAGCACAATATTTTATAAGTGATGTGTCGAACTTTCAGGGCTAAATGTGTGCCAATCTTGATCCATGGGTTGAGTTTTAAATAAGATTTATGTATTACAATGTAGTAATGTAATATTTTAATTAACATGAATGTTTATGGTTATAACAAAATTAAGATTACGACAAACCACGAACTTAATTTTAATTGTAAATACAAATTTTCGATATTAATTAAAAATTATAGTTATTTTTCGGCGTTGAGCACAGAAATCTGGTTAATATTTAGACTTGTACTGTATTAATAAATATTTCAGTCACCTTTTTCTTTTTTATAAGTAAAAAAAAAAAAAAAAAAATTGGTTTTATTGACTCATTTCAGCAACATATTATGTACATTCATCGTTCATATAAAAGGTGTTAATACATTTTCTAATCTGGTCCAACGCTCAGCCATCCACCATCAAACTAAGAATAAACCAAGATATATATTAATATACTGATATAATTAGACTAACTATCGCTCGCGGCTTCGCCCTCGACGTCGAGAACGACGACGACGAAAAGACGTTGGAAATACCACGTAAAATCATAGCGGTATATTAAAGTACCAACAGTGTAAAGGAACGTATTTGAAGGTTTTACAAATGAACATGCAACTGGATATCTCACTGCTTTCCGTGAGTGCCGCAAAAACTCGTAACTTCGGCTGTCGCGTGGCTTATATATCGATCGTAGCTCGTAGCGGGTGCTACGCCGTAGCCAATGCTACAAGAGCTCTCTTTATTTTCCACATTTTAAATATTGCAGTTTTACAGTCCTGAATTAGTTTTCATTGCTTAAATATATATGTTTTTTGTGAAGTAATAGGGGGCTATTTGAGATGCTTAAGTATTTAAACAAACTTTGTCTTGTAATAAGTTGCCTTATTAACTACACAGCCGAACTTATTTTAAATAAATTTCTTACGGTGACTGTCACAAGCCAGAGACAAACTTTCAAACTTCTGTATCTGTACTTAGATGTATAATATTTTAACCGATACTAGTGGAACTATAGTAAAAGGCCAATAGCTTTTTTTATATGTTAAGATTGAAATATTTAATCTATTTTCTTTCTTTTCTTAGTTCAGATTTGGCCTGAAAATAAATTTACCACAATAAACTTGGAAAAAAGGAAATACCATATTATAACTCTTCCTAAATCAAGATTCAATCGTAACGCAATACAAGTACTACGAGAAATGTGAAAATAATTTATTATGCAATTTTTAAGTGATAAACTTGTTATCTCAAAACAGAACCATAGAGTTACCTCCGCCGCCCATCGAGCATTAGAGGCGTGGACATGCCATAGAGCGCGCCATTCGGCGGACCGCAAACCGCACGCACAGCGACAATTACCTCAAATGAACCGGAATTAATCGAGACCCGCTTCTTGGCCGAGCTGCGGTCTCATTTGCATTATTAATAGAGGCTTCGGGGCGCGGGGAGGGGGGATCGAGTCGTGTCACTGCCCCCTTCCCTCACTCCACTTCGCCCGCGCAATTTGCGGGACCTAATGAAGAGGATCTCGCCAAGATGTTTCTGTTCATAAGATGTTTAATTTGGGTTTGCAATTCGCGGGTCAGGACGCTCATTGTTATTGCAGGCCTTGTGTTTTACGAGCCCGGGTGCGGACGTTTCCTTTTAAAGCCTACGCTCGGTTCATTTACGATTTGAAGGTAAACAAGAAAACGTCATTGCCATTTTCCCTCGCCCTAAAAATGTTCTTTCTATTTAAGATTTTTGTTACTTTTTGACTAGACATTTTAAGATCTGTGCTGAGCATAAAATTTTCGTTCTATTCCGATTTCAGTACAAATATAACTTAGGCCTTAGAAAAGTAATTCCCACATGAACGGGAAATACGTAAAATTAATATGTATATTAATATGTATATTATAAAGTTGAAATATTAGTATGAACAGCTAGTAAGTATAAATGGTAATGTTAAATACCTACGTAACTTCATCACTAATTTCTCCCGTCTGCTACTTAAGTAAATTAAGCTGCCAATACTACACCACGTAAATCTAAACAGGTTCAGTCACGTGCTCACATAAGCCGGTTACGCGCACACGTGGTACTAATTAATCGTCAGAGAGCGATTAATTCACAGGTGATATGATCCGTAGCCCCCTTACCCCTCTTCCCACTCTTCATCCCGGCTTGAAGTCTTCAGTTAATTACAAGATGGCGAGACTCCTTGCACAGGCATCATTCTTAAAACTTTGGTAAATATTGTAAGTATTTTAAGGATACAATATTGGTAATGCTATAAAAATTTTAAAAAATCTGAGTAACTTTTTACTATATATATATATATACGTTTGTATAACTTGGTGTGTTTTAAACATTTATGAGCAAAATATCAATCGCAAAAAATGTAAAAAAATATGACAAACGATGTGTTTAACATAAATAAAGAATCTATGCAAAGATCCAGCTTTCCGCAGTGGGATTCCCAGTGAATTGTATCGCAATCCATCTGGCGAGCGCGGTGGTTCATTTTTCTCGCGTCACGCGGGAACTTTTCCGGCATCCATAATGCAGGGTACGTCGGCGCGTCATCGCCATATTGCGAGCGCCCGCGACCACGGAAGGGTTTACGTCAGATTAATGAATCTTACTGAAATATTGCTTGCTACGTACATTTTCTTGTGTTAATATGAGGTCTCTCTTCTGCTTAGAAGCCCGAAATACTTGCTTTTGAAAATTCTTCCAAGCTTAACCTTTGGTAGGTAACCTAATCAAGTATAATTGGTTATTTGTTATGATATGAGTCAGCGGATTTTTTAATTTTGTTTTATTATATAAATGAAACCATGGGTTGACTTTAACTTGTATTGTTATAGCAGATACCATAATAATGTTTTTTAAATCGATTAATTTTACACGGGCAGCTAACGTTTAGTTGGTACCTTTTTGTACTTTATTATCTTATTTATTTTGGGAAAAAAAGATAAATTTTTACAACGATAAATATTTAATATTATAGAAAGCATAAATAGACTAATGCACAACGGCAATATATTTTATATTGCAAATAAACATGTGGGTAAATTTGCGTAATGGCGGCAGTAAAAGGAACGTCTACCTTCGAGTCAATCATAAACACACATAACACAACGGGATGGTTTTCGTTCATTCTATAGACCGAATGCCACAAATTTTCGTATTCTGCGACCAATACGAAGATAATTATTTCAATTAGATACTTATTTAAAATATTAATAAATAAATATTCTCTTTATTAATTAATAGGTTTGTATATGTTAATATAATTTAAATGCCCAAAACGAATGCTGATTGAAGATGAAAAAATAAATATCAAACAAGCTAAGGATGCAACTGAGCTTCCCTCTACACTTGAAACAGAGTTTTTTCAAATGTAATACACAATTTTCGTAAGTATTGAACAAATGAATCATACGGGTTCTTTGATTGCGTTTGTAATTTTTACTATATTTTATCTGTTAGTTCTATGAATCTGACCTTAAATTCAAGTATTAGCCTATTTCCCTTTTAATTGAAGTATTTTAAAGGTAAATATTTTTTGAAGACGCTAATGAACACTCGATATACTTGAAATTATAAAAATCATCAAGACGCGCCGAGAGATACAGAGGTGCTACAATGTTCAACTTTGTAGCAAAACAATAATTTCTTTCCTAAAAATAAAAGACGGTTTTGTAGTCGAGTGTGCCGCAGTAACATTGTCGGAGTTACGATCGCAGCCCGGCGCAGCTCAACTGAGAAATATTGCCTTTTTTATGACCCACTCTACTATACTATACTGGGACAGAATAGATCACATGATGCGATAAAATATTGCCCTCGTCCTCACACCAAATCGAATTAACCCGTCCACTTGCATACAAAGACGACATGAGAATAGAAATGGCGATATCAGGTTGGATAGCGAACTGTTTTCCCTCGATGTAATGCGCAAATCGTGTGTGTTTTGGGGAGAAACAATACTTGAGGCAAAGAATATATGACAGTTTTGTTCTTTTGCGAAATGTTTTTCTTTTAGGATGCGAATTAAATTTATGAAATATTTATATTGTACAAGAGTACAAGATTGTTCAAGTATGTATTTTATATAAGTACTCGTAGCTAAGCAAAAATTTATTGAGCTTTATAGCTACAACGAGCTTGTTTGATACTATGATTTCTGTTTGCCAGTATGTTACTTATTATAAATAAATATATAAATAAATATATACGGGACAAATTACACAGATTGAGTTAGCCTCGAAGTAAGTTCGAGACTTGTGTTACGAGATACTAACTCAACGATACTATATTTTTATAATAAATACTTATATACATAGATAAATATCCAAGACCCAGGCCAATCAGAAAAAGTTCGTTTCTCATCATGCCCTGGCCGGGATTCGAACCCAGGACCTCTGGTGTCACAGACAAGCGAACTACCGCTGCGCCACAGAGGCCGTCATTATACTTACTTAGATATCAAGAAATATCAAACGGACGCACCCGGTATAAATTGATTTCAATTATGAATTATGATTATTAATGACTTTATTTTGTAACATAAAGTAACAGTTACAGCTACAAGATGCTTATGTTCGCATATATGGTAGACAAGGGTAGGCATACATTACAACGAGTATAACAATTATTTTAGTTATACTCAATTCCATCTTTAGCCGAACATCTGAACATAGCCTATCAGTCTTTTCAAGACTATGAGCTTAACCACGTCCTTACGTGGTTAAGCTCAAAGTCATATATATATATATATATGTATGTAGTTATACTCATTAGTATTAGTTTTTTTTTTTTTTATTTCATACAAATTTATCACTTCATATAATTCTAGTTGGGTATGTCTAGTAAAAAAATGGGTAATAAAATATGTTGTTTAATATTTGTATGTACCTTTCGCTCAAACAATATTTGTGACAAAATATTAAATAATACCTACATTATAATTAACAGATTAAAATTCATTAAATTTTTCAAATCCATCCAACTTGAAATTAGGTTTAAAATCCAATATTTATGAACTTTTTACCGTTGTATGTAAAATTTATAGTACCTACTTAATTGTTTGACGCCGTTATGAGTATCTCAGGTATTTTTATTTCTTACAAACGAACTGACTGACAAACTTTCTCAAACAAATACATTTACAAATGTTAACGAGTAATACTTGTAATTGTTCTGTAATTAATATACAAACTTGTAATTAATTTCCGCATGATTAACGGGTATAATCCGGTCTTACTCGAGATTACGTGAGCCGCCCTAGGTGAGTTATTGTGTTGCGTGGGCGTCGGAGGGGAGGGGGGGAGGTCCAAGCGAGGCAAGAGCCGCAAGACGCGAAGAAGGTTAGGGCTCCGTTGTCCTCCCCTTAAGATTCTCGCGGACGCCGCTGCCAATTAGGGGCGCAATCGCTCACGCGGCAAGCAGTCCTGCCCCCTCCCGTCTCCCTCCCCTCTGGCACCCTCGACCCGCCCCCGCTAGAAGTCACTACTCTTTGTTTCTTGATCGTCGTCGCAACCTCCCGGCCCGGTTCGTTCGCCAAATGAAAACGGTTTCACTTTGGTGTTACGAACAGGAGCAATAAAGATAAAGTTTAAGAATGTACTTATTTTACCTTTTGTTTGGGTTTTGAAAGTTTGATTGTATAGATGATATTATGCGTTTGACAAATTTCATTGCTTATAATTAGTAATACTTTACTTTTATTAAATACTACAACAAACAATATCTGACTATGAATAAGTTACTTGTCAAATGTATTTTCTATTGTTGTTGTCGATCAGATTATACAGGCGTCATCAGCTGAGGAATAACAGGCAATAACAAACTACATATATGTTAAAGAAAAGTAATGAGAAGGAGAAAAAGGAAATATCAGTTTGGCATATTTTAATGAGTGGAAAAACGGGTCAGATAGAGAAAGTAGATATCTGGAATCAATGTTTACAGCAGATGGAACGTATGATTAATCTAATGACATCGATAGGAGTAAACTGAGGTCTTTATGAGCAAATCATAATGTTTTCAAAAAGTCTCGTCTGATAGTGCATGGAGACGTCTTGGTTGCAATACTAATGTATGGGAGTAACAGTTGAAAAAAAAAGATATGTTGTGATGTAAAATAAGATATAGATAACGATAGCGATAGCGATGACAAGTTCATATTCAAGTTTCTGTTCAGTAGATTATGCGTGAAAAGATAACAAATAAAAAAACTTACTTTCGCATTTATAATATTAGTTGGAATTTTGTTTTACAGTGTACATTTTGAAAAAGAAAACCCATCAAAATCGAATGAATAACTTCTGAGTTTTTTTAAATAATCATAATCTATACATATAATAAAATAGTAAAAATATTTTGTCTGTACAATACTGTACATTTAGTATTTTTGACTGAAATGGATAGAGATACACTTAGAATGAATAATAGAAAGCAAAAATATTTTTTTTAATTCCTTGTCTGTCTGTCTGTATGTATGATCACGATTATCTCCGAAAGTACTGAACTGATTTACTTAAAACTTTACCAGTTGCTTTGTTTTAACTCAGAAAAACATTTAAAGTTTGTTTCATCAAAATCGGTTCACTAAAAAAAAAGTTATCGACATTTGAATGAACTCAAGGCATGAGTTTGCCTGCAAATAAGTTAACGCGGAAATTTAGAAATTTACGCGGACGAAGTCGCGGGCAACAGCTAGTGACCAATAAAATCGTCAGTGGTCAACTTAAAAACCGCACAGACCAGGACCCAATCATACCGCGCCCATGAACTCTCATATTGGAGTGCAACTGATTGCTATTATATGCGGGAGTAACGCCAGAAGTACTTGAAAGATACTGCCTATGTATATATTTTACTTAAAAACTCGATATAGGAAATCTGTGGAATACCAACAGAAGCCGAAAATTTGATTTTTACTATTTCTGTATGTCTGTCTTTATGTTTGTACGCGCAGTAGGATCACGCGAAAACTTTAACTCCGATTTGAATGTAGTTTTATCAGATGTGTTAGGCTTGATCCTACTTAAAACACTGATATAAAAAAATATTCTTCCGCCACCCCCTTTCAAAGAGCAATAAAGGGGGTCAACTTTTTGTACTGACATTGTCAGTAATTAGTAACACAGATTTCATTTTATGGCTAACGAAGTCGCGGGCAACAACTAGTTAAGCAATAATGCATATGAAACAACAAAAATAGTTTTGAGCTTTTAGTGTGAATTTCACTAAAATAAAAGCACTTAGTGGTAAACTTAAAAATTATCACTATTCTCAGATGAGATACATACAAAACTACCTCAGGAACATTTCATTATATTATTTATTTATTATATTAAGCGGACGTTGTGCAAAAATAACTTTCACTTGCAAATTTTTCAGAATCAAGAGACATTAATACCAAGCTTTTAAGTATTTACTTCTTAATCAAATCAAATTAAAACCATATTTCCATAGCTTAACTACTGAGGCAATGAAAATGAATTTTTTTTTGCATAATATAAAAACTTTATGGCCCAAATTCAAACATAGTACTTAACAGCGCGTAAAGGCTAATTTCTTTCGGTTTCCATGAAACGAAAAACGAGAATTTCAGTTAAGAGCTGGCGGAGTATATACACATGCAATAACGTCTTTATCCTTTACGGGATAAACAGAACCAACAATCATGAAAAGACTTAAATGCCATGTTCAGTTGTATGGCTTAAAGATGGAATTCAGATTCAATAGTGTGAGAGGTTGATGAACTCACTTCAATTGGCCGTCTCTAATGCTACCCGCCACACAAATACTATTTCCGACCGTAATTATACCTACCACCATACTCAGTACACTCATCGATACACACACATCACACTCACACTGAACACTCAGCCAGACATATTATGAATAGAATAGAATCTACGATTGTGTTAGTTGATAAATATAGGTAGTTAAACTAAATATAACCTAATGTGTAATACCTAACACCTAAAATGCCAAGGGAGGGGCCAAGTTACCTGTAGCACAGGTCCACCTGGACCTTTTTCAGGAACTTGGCTCTTCGCAGGACTTCAATGTCATTTAAAGATTAAACACATTATTGTTAGTTAATAAGAACATTTTTGTGAAGAGCAAATAAACGTTATTATTATATTATTATTAGGTTGCTACGAGGAGCCCATCGCTTAAAAGAAGAATCCAGAGTTAAAATTGACATTTATAATCTCCTAACACATATTATGTTTTTCTTTATTCACACGCAATCACGTCTTTACTCTTTACGGGATAGACAGTACCAACAGTTTTGAAAAGACCAGGTTCAGCTATATGGCTTAATGATGGCCCATCTCTTAAAGGAAAATAATTCCAAGCTCGTAAGTCTTACCCTCTATTGACATTTACAATGTGCCAACACACACTATGTTTTTTTTGCTACCAGATCAGCATAAGAGCTTGCACTAGATATATGTGATTCCATTCCCTTAATCGCATTTTACGATATCGAATAGAAATAAATAGAGTGGTCCTACTCTCTTATGAGTCGGGAACCACAAAGTACAATAAATCTAGTTTTAATCTTTTTTTTTTATCCTTTAGTCCCCGTTGCATGCTCACCACTCCGGAGAGGAGCCTGGAGTTTTGGAGCCTTTGACCATAGATCCTAGATTGGGTAAGTCAGGGTTTTCCACGAAGCGACTCCCATCTGACCTCCGTAACCGATCATGGTTACACATCCAGTGGCCTTAATGTGCAGGTTACTTCACGATGTTTTCCCTCACCGTAAGAGCATCAGTTAGTAACTAATGTACATAACTTCGATAATAGTCATTGGTACATGGCCGAGGTAGGATTTGAACCTGTGACTTTCTGCGCATCACTCCTTTTAACTGAACACCTAACAGATTCGACCACCGCCGCTCTTTTCAATGCAATAAATCTAGTTGTATTGAGCAATAAAAATAATTATGTGACGATAGAGTGACAATCACATAATATTCGATTATGAACTTAACATTTATATTAAACTTTAAGTGTCCGTTACGCCAATGAATTAATCAGCATCGATCTAGTTATAATTTTACTAGAATTACTATCCCCTTTCAATGTAGCTTTTTTCTGTCTTTTGTATCATTTTAGGTTTTGGCGAGTATTTTAACATACAAACTCAGACAACATTCTCAATCAATTTATCATGATAGATGATAATATAACTAGAAAACAATAATAAATAAACGAAATGTCCAAATAAGTATATATCAACTGCAACGGAGGCGTGTCGTTAGTTTAAAGAAGCTACGACTGTCTACGAGCTACGACATATTGATCTCCGTAGGGCTGAACGCGGTTTTGTAGCAGACGCTACGGTCCGGTTCTACGCCGTAGCACTTAAAGAGAGTAAAAATATAGTGTATTTTTCACATTGCGTAATGTTTTTGGTTTTTTAAGTACCATATAATTTAGAGTTTCTTATTTATTATAAATAAGTAGGTACCTACATAATTTCCGTATTGAGAATAATATTTTTTTTTTTCAATAAATTTCAAATCGAGAGTCATATCAAAAATATCAAATAAAGTAGTCATAGTAAAAGTAAGTGGAGAGAAAAAGTTATGTAGGGACCATGAGAGGTGCAAAGATGTAGTATCTGCCTACACCTCCGGAAAAGACGGTGTTTATGTATGTGTGTACAAACATAATATCAATGTGTTAATAAGACAGACTATTCGAGTATGTAAACAATACATTGTGATGAGTTACCGCCGCCGGTAAACAAATGACTTTCGTAAACAGACTTACGTTGCAAATTCATCGAGGGCGGGAAGATGTGGTGGTTTCTCATGGCGGCGTCCTGCGGCCTCGCGCACTGCGGCGGCGGAGGCTGGTACCGCATGCCCTGGTAGCGGTAGGCCGCCTGCGACATCTGGCCACACGACGCCAGCTCGCCCCATGACAGCTCGCCCCCGCCGGACCCCAGGCAGCCGCCTTCGAACCCGCCGCCCGCGCCGCTCAAGTACCCGTACTCCATGGCTATCTAACCAGCTCACTCAACATGTGCTCCAAAAAACCGCAGATATTTCAAAAAGAGCAGTCCGCGAGGCGGCGCGCCGCGCGGGGCGCGTGCGTCTTGTGTCGGACTCCGCGGAGGCTCACAGCCGCATAATTGGATGAGCCGCGGTTATATCGAATTATGCCGATTACAGATGGTATCGGATGCGAGCGATAGTTTTTCCCGGCGCGGAGGACCGTGCGCTCGCCCCTCTCGAAATCGAATGATAAGCCTAATTCAATAAGGGCGAGCTTCGAGGACGGGGCGGGGCGCGCACCCCGGGGCCAGGCCAATGGTCGCGGCCGCCGGCTCGCCCTGGCGCGCTCATTGGTCGGCGGCACCCCGCTCCGCGCCGCTGGTGCGGGGTGCGTGTCACGACACTTGTCTACTTTTCTTTTCGCCGACAGTTCCTTTGTCATTGAGGAAAATAAAAAAGTCTTAATTAACGATCCAGGTACCCACTTAATGAATGTCTGTAGGTAGGATGGGTACTTATCGCTACGAGACCTCGACTTTCACAACTTTGTGTGCATGTCACAAAAGTAATGAACTTTTACTAATTAAAATATTTTAATCTTTATCAAAATTAATAATTACATGTCATTAAAATGAGCCCCCCAACTTTCTTTTAAAGATGTTTAAGTTATTCTTCAAATTATTATTAGAATTAATTGATAAAAAAAATGTAAGAACCACTCATTCCTGACTCCTGTATTTTATGCTAGGTGTTATAAAATACATACATACTCAAAAAAAAACTTCTCAATTTCTATAGATATTAAATTGTTACCTACACGTTATAGATATATAGTTTTATTTGTTGTGTTAAATTAATAACTTAAAATGAGACTGACCCCAGTCAAACTGTGAAAACAGTTTTGCGGAATATTAATTATATATTAGAAATAAATTAATAAAAAAAAATACTTACATAATATCACGCCTTTTTCCTAGGAGGGGTAGGCAAAGAATACATCTTTCCACTTGTTGCAAGCAGCTACCACGGACGTTATGTGTATAGCGTTCACTGGGCCATAGATTTTTCTGGGGACCTGTTCGAATCGACCCTGGACGTCCAATTTGAGTTGAGGATGGTCAAATTATGAAAATCATAATTTTAAAGAATACAACAATTTTGCTTCACATATGTTTTTATTATCTATCGCTAACAAATAAATAACATAACAAATAAAAGTAATCAATGAGAAAGGAAAGGCAAATCAAATATTATTTTTACTTTACAAATTTCTCAAATGTTTACATATTTATCTCTTGTGAATCATGATTACATATTATAGTAAAACCTATCAAGGTTATTAAGGAAATTATATTTTATCTTATCCTGGGCGTAAATAAAAATAAGACAAGATAGAGGATATTTTATGAATATACTATGGGATTATAACACAATTATTTTTACAAGTTCAAAACTATTTCAGAGCTACATAAAACCATCAGTGTTCAATAACTTGATTCTGATCAATCCTTAATTCCACTTATTGCAATAATATCCAAAAAGCACAACCAAACATAAAAACAGTTTAATTTTGTTTTAATTTTCAATTTCATAGATATCACTCATCCACAACGGGGGGTAAATGCAGCCGGGGAAATTTTCATGAGAAAATTACACGTAAAATATTCTCAATATTGCACCCGCGGCGGGACGCGCGTCACGGGTCTCGCGGGAAAACAACTACAAATGACGAAAGAACAGAAAATATTATACTACAATGCAATCGGTTTCGCGCTCTGTGATTG
This sequence comes from Amyelois transitella, assembly GCF_032362555.1. Taxonomy (NCBI): domain Eukaryota; kingdom Metazoa; phylum Arthropoda; class Insecta; order Lepidoptera; family Pyralidae; genus Amyelois; species Amyelois transitella. The sequence goes on from NC_083509.1 coordinate 6,264,403, forward strand.
TTTTTTTATGGAACAACAAACAAATCTAGGTACCTATGGAACACCACACTCAGTCTCATATTTATTAGTAAGTTACTACGTTATTTACATTTAAAATTAAATAAAATACTTAGTTACTTCTTACTCTACGAATGAAACCCTTTACGTCTTATCTGCGTTTATTGTGTTACTCAGTTTCCCTACTCTGTAACCGCTGAAGCAATCCAGATGAAAAGCAGGCTTAGATCCATTGCGATGAAAAATAAATTCATCACACAGAAGGGCACGTCAAACTTATAATAGTTTTCTTAATTTCTATATTTTTTAAATGATTTTTTCTTCTTCTTTCACTTTATCCTGTGCTACACATTAATTTGTGACGTGACTCCCGCGACGCCCGGTTGTTCCCCGCCATCGTAATGCCACGCGTCCTATCGCGACCTTATTTATTATTTATTGAAAGTAATTACAATGCCATTTTTATGCTAGATACACGCCTAAAACGAAAGTATAAATGCAACATTTTTAGAAGGTTAGATTTCCTACTTAGCAAATAACTAGGTACTTAATTTTTTTTATTATTTATAGTAATCCAAATATCTTCTTATCCGATACCTACTATATAATTATATTCAAATTCAAATTCAAATTCAAAATTTTTATTCATTATTATAGGATACCTCCATATCGCTTAATAATTGTCGTATGGTTTAACAACTTGGTTGACGTCAAATAAATTACTTAAAAACTAAGTTTACTGCCGCTTCCAAGGCGTCAGTGCAGAAGAAGCGGTAACAAACTGCACTGCAGCATTTTCTTCAACAACGTCAACTTCACAATATTAAATTATACTTAGAATAGAATGTGGACGGGAGAATACTTTGTTCACGGGAGATTTATATATTTATGAGATTTAATATTGAAATAAGAAAAATATATATATATATATTTTATGGATTGCCAATTTTAAAAAGATTTATGTACAGAGTGTACTGAAATTTTGATTTAAGTTCAAATTAAACTACAATTAATTACGAGGTTCCTGTGCCAAGCTCGAGCCAGATGTTTTTATCATTAAGGTAATCATCAGTCCTATAATAAGCCTTCTCACAAAGTACTTTCTTTACATACTCTTTGAATTTTCGGTTGGGCATATCAAGAACAATATAATCCAATAAATTCAATATTTACGGATTCCTGAATACCAGTCTCAAACTTATCTCCGTCCTACTCCATGTTAGCTACACGTCATTGGAATAAACTACCTTTTCTGGTTTTTAATATAAACTTACATGTATTGTGACGTGACTATCGTAAGGAAATTAATGTATATTTAATTATTTAAGTCCGAGGTAAATACGATATCTTGTAAATGACCTGTTCTTCACCCTTGCCTCAATTTTGTATGCGATCCTCTTAATGTCAGGTTGGCTGGAAGAGTTCCCACTTTGGGATAAGCCCGTATTTGTACTGTACTACTGTTTTATATTTGTAATGTACTCCTTCATTGAACAATACAGCATTTACTTACTTAAATCATAACGCAGTAGGTATCAAGGTAGGCAAAATGAAAGGAACATACTGTCTAGATTACTTCGGACACAAAAGCTAAATGTACTTAAGTAATATACATACATACATACATATAATCATGTCTATGTCCCTTGCGGGGTAGACAGAGCCAACAGTCCTGAGCGGACTGATAGGCCACGTTCAGCTATTTGGCTTTAAGATAGAATTGAGATTCGAATAGTGACAAATTGCTAGCCTATCGCCTAAAAAAAGAATCTCAAGTTTGTAAGCCTATCCCTTAGTCGCCTTTTACGACATCCATGGGAAAGCGATGGAGTGGTCCTATTCTTTTTTGTATTGGTGCCGGGAACCACACGGTTCACACCACACTTAGGTAAGTAATATAAGTAAATAAATAAATGTTTCTTTAAATGAAGCCATTAATTTATGAAACTAATGTACCTACTTAATTATAGTTACTTTTACAATTATATTGGCCAAACAACAAAACTTATTATAAAAATTTTGTCAAACTACTTACAACTTTTTATATTTATTTATTCCTTCTATTTTCTGCCCTGGCACACCATCCTTGTACAGTTCACGAATTGTCTCAATACAAATAGTCCGTATTTACAGTTTGTTTGGCGGCCCCCCGGATGAAAAACAAAAGTCGCCGCGGTAAAATATGTGATCACTTAGCGACCTGCAATCAAACAACGACCTTCTAGTTTTTCTCTCTCGCAGGACACTCCGGCTTTACGGTGATATTTCTAAGTTAGGTACTTCCTACAATCTTGTGTACTCCCGAGTTACTGAAGTATCTAAATATAAGTGAAAGTTCATCTTGAATATGATATAATATAATTACAATCTGAACTTTGAAAATTTTGCATTAACTTAACATCAATCTAAGTTATAAGAAAATCATAAGTTTAAAGAATACAAGTGTTGTATTTTGCTTTAGCTATGTTTTTATTATCTATCGCTAACAAATAAATAACATAACAAATAAAAGTACTTACGTATGTCCGAATATATTTTACAACACATAATACCTATACTTAACTTTACTAGGTACATACATAATTAACATACATACATATGATCACCCTTGCGTGGTTGACAGGGCCAACAGCCTTGAAAAGGAAGAAACGTGGCCTACGTTTAGCTGTTTGGCTTAATGATAGAATTAAGATTCAAATAGCGACAGGTTGCTAGCCCATCGCCTAAAAGAAGAATCTCAAGTTTATAAGCCTATCGCTAAGTCGCCTTTTATGACATCTATGGAAACGAGACGGAGTGGTCCCATTCTTTTTTTTTATTGGTGCCTGGAACTACACGGCTCATACATAATTAATTAAATAGAAATACAATCCCGAATTTATTATATATGATATTTTACTAACAACTAAGTAGGTAAGTGTAAAGAGAAAATAATCGACCTTCCATCGAATCAAGCATTCGAATGAGCGACTTTGTCTTTACATTTCAGCTCAAACGTTTATTTAAGTTGACAGGTAGTAGAGTTAGTGTAATGACAATTTGCATAGATTCGTCCTTGACCAAATCAGGCTAGCACAGAGCAATAACAACACTTACCAAGAAGGGACTCCAGCCGTGCGGCGAATGTTGTCTAATTTGATTATCCTCCGGTTATGGCTGCGTGCGTGCCTCCACCTACACTTCTAATTCGATTTGTACCCTCTGCCAGCCACATGCCACTGCATCTATTGTCCCCGACTTCTGCTGTTTTTAATTAACGGATAACAACTTAAACTGTTCTGGGTGAATTTGCGTTTACTTGAAAATTGCTTCAAGTAATAAGATTATTAATTGAGGTAGGTTAATATTTATAAAATAAAAATATAACAAACAAAAACTATTTATTTGAAAAAGTACACTACTGCTATATTTAAACAATAAAAACTAGGTTATGCCTATTAATTAAAAGTAATTTGTGGTCATCTTCTTCATAAAGATGTGGTTAGGTATATAAAAAAAATATATAATTTGACTACAGATATTTTTGTTTTAAAATAAATAATTGTTTGAATACTTATTACAATACAATCAACTTTGTCATTAAAATTTTCACATACCGTAAGCACAGTCAACAATGTAGGTATAAAGAAAACAAATAAAAAAATTACATTCGATTAAGACCATAATTAAGTGGACAATCTTAGTTTAATACTGACTAAAGCAAAGTGATCGTTTAGTTTATATAGGTCAGCAAAATAATTTTTTTCGCTTCAGATGTGTTTTAAGATAGATAAACTCTTTTCTCAGTTTTGGTTGGATTTTTTAAAGCTACCTTAAATTTTTAGCTTCAGAATAGTTTTGACGTATTCAGGTGCAGCTACCTAATTGATCACCACCGCTCCTGCCTTTTGACTCTGGAAGCAGTGCAGACGAAGCCAACCCTAACCAGGGGTGCGGGGGACAGGCAGAGCACCTGCGGCCATGATTGATGACACAACCATCGCCATGATTGCTGACGCCATTAGCTGAGATCTCACTGACGCTCCTGTCGCCTGCGTAGGTGCAAACAATGATTAAGAAACTTTTTAATGGTCTTTTAATGAAACGGTATCATCAACAATAGGAATATTAATGTTTATAATTGGGAATGTTTATGAATTTTTTTTTTGGTTGGTATATCATGGTTGGTACTCATATGAGTACTATTATCAATCATAACATATTTAACCTTCCAAATATTGCGATACTAGTTACAAAAAATACCACCTATCTTGTTTATATTTAAACTCTGATCTCATTTTTAATGTAGGTCTCATCATTTTATGAGTGTACCAGGTTGCATGGCTAGCGGGTCGTCTGCCTAAACCTATCTAATTTGAAGAGTTGCTACACGAAGTGACTGCCGCGTGACCTCCACAGTCAAGACGCTTTAAATACGTTTTATTAAGATGATTCTTACTACGTCCAGGGGTAAAATTCTAATAGATTGTTTTCTATTGCCGACAACCCAACGACAAATTTAAAAAGGAAAATCAATGTGCCTGCTAAATCTGTCCATACATACATCTTGAATCCTATAAGTAAAGTTCGTATATTAATCATTGAAATTTACACTGAAAGTCCGATACGACACCGATTGGCGAGTAAACAGAGGACGCGAATGCTGTAAGGCGAAGGAGGGATGTCGGCAAACCCGGGCGTTTGCTCGAAAAAGCCAAGCGAACACGGGGCGGTCGGTCGCAAAATAACTAGTGTACAGTGATCCCTTGCTTGTTTCAAAAATTAAGATGTCTAATATAAAATAATTGTCTAGTTCCTTACATATATCTAATTACGGGGTAGACAGAGCCAACAGTCTTGAAATGACTGAAATAAATATCTAATCATCGAAGATAAATTAAACAATAAACATACCGCAAATGTGGTCGACATCTCTAAATTGCATCTATATTTTTGATAAGTTCCTCACTGACAAATTCAGGAGCGAATTCTTTAATTTTATTTATGTCAATATAAATTTTATGTGTATAGAATGGTATCTAGACTTTACCGTGTAGCTGGGTAAGGTTCACTAACGTGAGCAGACTGCATACTCATTTATTTGCAGCTCGTAACCAAACAATCCAGAAGCATGATGACTTCTGTAGCGACATTATTTTTTAATCGGGCGGTCGGAGCAAACACGTCGTCTCGGGGGATCCGCTCATTAGTTGCTCAAACACGCCGGCGGCCACTTTGACAAGCGTCAGACTCCGGGTCCTCTCCGGCCGGCAATCTTCCCCTTCAATGATCTAACGCTAACTATAAAGAGCGATTGGCCCGGCGGATAGTAAATAGAAGCGGTTATTGACTTAAGAGTAAATAACCTTGTCGAAATGCCAGTCCTCGAGCCCAAAAGCCAATCCTCAATTAAACTATGTATTTGATAATGTTGATGTAAAATTTCCTAGTCGAAATGTAAATAAATATCAAAAACAAGTAAAAATAAACCGCAATTTGATATTAACTGCAACAGACCCATTACTTGCAAAAGTCGATAGTATTCGAAAGTAAGGCTTTAGAATGAGTAAGAAGACAAGTTTAATTTTTTAATGTCTTATTATGTAGGTACTAGTAAAAATTTGTTATGTATCTACTCAATTAAGTACTTATTTACAAACAAACAAGAATATATTATAACATACGAAAGATAAATTTGGTAATATTTTTTTTATTGTAATTGTCAAAATTAACTGTTTGCTATGTCCAAAAGTTAATTTGCTAAAACAGTTTTAGACTAGTGTAAAATTAAGTCTAATCAGTGTGAGAATGCCTTAGTGATTTGAAAATGTGAAATCTATGATTGAGTGTGAATGTAAGTGTAGGAAGAAACTATATTAAAAATTAACAGTTATGATAATTTTACAATCGATTTATCAATTCGATTAAATTCTATTTAATCATTTTAGTAATAACAAATAAACAACTTGATTATATAAAAAATTAATAGCAATTAGCTACCTACATAATTAAAATAAAAAAATGTGTGTATAATAATTTGGTCGAAATTAATGCATTATTTGTTAAGAGTTGTATCAACGTAATAATATTAATCTTTATCCAAATAAACGTGTTGTTGATTAAGATCGTTGAATTGACCGTTTAAGATTGATTAAGAATCGTGAACAAAATTGACCTTCACATCACTTAATTTGTATTAGTATGGATATCAGTGTATTATGATAAGCGTTATTTTATTACCCATCTATTTATTTAACTATCTGACATACCAATAAAAAATAGTGACCTTATTTCGGGATCGGAAAACTTAAATTGCTTATATATTTATCAACAACAGGTCTGGAAAAGCTTTGATTGGGTATTTTATGAATTGATTAAAAAAAACAGGACCTACGTCAAAAATAAGTTTGTACTAAAATACATTAATGATAACACCTTGTGCAGCATACAACGGAGAATAACCATGACAGATTCTTCCACGCGTACGAAGTCCCGGACTACAGCTAGTATTAAATAAAAATGTATAACCTAAAAATTGTACTACAAACGCCACCTATGATTTAAGATGTGTAACTGTAAGGGAAAACTAGATGAGCTAAGCGATTTGTGTGAAATGAAATAATTTAAAAAAAATATATGTATTAGAAATATTAATACAGGTTAAAAAAATCTCGCGAGGCCGCTTTTGTTAAAAGTGCGCATTTTCGCTGTTAAGTATAATAATAAATATCGATCCATGCGAAAAGAATTAAACTTCACAGTCAAGTTTCGCAACCTGTATAGATGAAAAATTTTGATATTACAAAAATAAGCCTACCAAATAACTCCTCCAGTGACATCTGCCGACGGTACTGTACATCGCTAAGTAGTTCTGGATAGATATCATTCCCTTCGCTTTCGAGAAGCAGGCAAAAGAACCAGGATTAATTTTAAGCATAAAGCAAGAGCAAAGCCGTACGCCATCTACCGCTAGTAATATAGTACTATCTATATAAACAAGTGTTATGTCCCTACTTTTGGTAATTTCGTTATACCAATTTTCCTAGTTAAACATTTTTTAACCGTACACGTACATGCTAAATGGCAGTGAGGCGCTAGGTAAAGGTTAGCTAATAATATAAAATCTGGAGGTTTTGGTGCTTTGGTAATCTCGTCAATTTCAGAAATAATTTAAATTTTTGCTCAAGTTAACTTAAATCATTTCTAGACAGCATTTAGTCTTGGCATACGAAACTATTTTTGAATAAAATATGCCTAGGTAAATAAGAAAATAGACTCTTATTTCTTACTGAAAGAATACTAAATTAAGGATTTTTCTTTGAGGCGATGGGCTAGCAACGTGCCATTATCTGAATCTCAATTTAATTCAGCTAAACGTAGCCTACACGATTATTGGCCCTGCCTATCCCATGTAGGATTAAGACGTGACAAATGAAATCTATGTAGGTAGATATGTAATCTGTCTTGGCAGTAGGTACATTACATTTTTTAAATATAAATATTATTTAATATCTCTTCTTATATATACCTACCTATATCAGAAAAGATTGGTACCAAAAAAAAATAATTTATTTTTATTTTGATGATATTCGATGACCTAAATAAAGGTTATATAGGTATTTTTATTCCCTTCATATTTTTCTTGAAAATTCGATTATTTTATCAATTTGGGAATATTTTACTTAATCCAGTTTGAATTTAAGCTAAGAAAAAAAAAGTAGATATATGTATTTATAAAGGATTTAAAAGAAATATCAAATGCCGTGGTTTAAAATCATTTTCACTTTATTTTAAATTTTACATCATACCTCATCTGTACATTCAATTCAACCAAAAGGTTCCTATTTGTACAGTCTTAATGATAACTATAACTAAATAAACGAAAACTACCGCTGTGCTTGTAAATTAAAAACAAAACAATATTTGTAATAAACCATTCACAACTTTCGGCTTTATAATTGAGAAAAAGTAAGACAACTTTGCTTACGACACTGCCTTAGTTATGTATAAAAGATACGTTACACGCTGTATGATTTTCATGAGAGCTCATTATAAAGAAGCTTACACTTATGTGAAAGTTACGTTTGTAATAGAATTAAGAGAGAAACTTGAAAGCTTGGCCATTAATTTATTCTAATTAGTTTAATTAACATCGCGTAACGCCGCGGTGGACGCGGCTCGCTACGCCGACTTACACAATATTTACGATAAATGTACGTTTCTCTCCTAGTTCTATACCTCATACCAACATTACCTTATCATAAGGGGAGTTTTTATTTACATTAGATTCCCTATCGCGCTAATGAGTATTCAGCTCTTCTTATATAAACATGTCTTGTTATTGTCAATCTGCTCGGCGGAAATCTGAAGTAATTTTCTCCATTTAAAGTAAGCCATTATCTTCTACGTTAAGTCTTTCTATAAAAATATTCTTAAAAATCAAAGTTTGGTCGAAAACAGGAATGTGTAAAACATTTGACTAGAATTTACTAAAACTTAACATCGACCTAAATAAATATTACATACTTCAACATTTTCACTCGATATCAGTTATACAACACAACTACTTACACCTCATTGCAGGCGTTTCATTTGGAATTAGCTATAAACTGAGATCTTAAAAATTAAATTACATACAATGACACACAAAAACATACTCCAAAAATAAAACTATTCACATCATTCACAAATATTCTAAACAATCAAAAATATTGTACAATATTTCTTTTTTCACACGTGAGCTACCACGTGGGAGCCACTAGCACAATTCACCGAAGCTTCAACTGAGAATTTGAAAAAACTTGGCATCTACAATATGAGTTACGGACCTTAATTATCTAAATTTAATTTATTCTGATATTCCAACGAAATACAAAATCTCAAAATTTAAACATCTACAAAAGTTCAATACCTAAGTACCATCCTTGAAGCTACGTTGGCTGTGGTGGACCCAAGAAAGTATTTGTAATTTTTTAAAATAATAAGTTGAATAATTTTGGACATCCATTGGCTTAATGCGAGTTGATAGTTCATTTTAAATTTCAGTCTTACTTAAGATTTTGGATTCACCGGAGATCATAACTATAAAAGTAACTTAAACTGTCGATTGTATTCAAACTATAATACAATTTAAACAAATCTCTATAAATATCATAAATCTAACTCTACAGCTGTACTTTATATAAATAATTTGAGATCAATGGACAATTCTTCTATGTAATTTTAAAGCCTGAGCATTATACAATGTAAACTTTTTGCTTCGCGAGTCTCTTATCCGCCCAGGTGTGCGACAAAAAATCAATTTTAACAATAAAATTCGTGTGAATTCATAACATTTCGATCAATACGTCTCTAAAGGCTTTATTTGATAAGAGTCTTTCAATATAAGGTGAGAAAAAGAAGTTAGGTTTGGTCACCATTAGTAACTAATACGGATATCAGAATCGTACGTCTTGGACATCTGTGGGTGTGTCGGGCAGTTGTGTCTGGTCGGCGGCCTGTTTGTGAGGTTGCGCGTGCCTGGCTCTTGTGGCCTCCTGTGGCTGTGTCTCGCGGGCTAGCACTCTTTCCACGTGTCTGGCGACAAGCTCGGCGGCAGCAGCTGGGGCTCTGGTCAACGCACACAGGTCGCTGATCGACATTCTCACACGGAGACCACGCGCTGCCGCGGTAATGCACGCGACGGCAACGAGAGACGGTGGTACCAAAAGGAATTCGGTTTCTGTTGACAATGAAAACAGTACTGTAAGAAATATGAGCGATTCTAAAGAACAATACAAACTTATCCTAAACCTCTAGCTAGTCTAGCTCAGTGGAAAACAATATTTACCTATAAAAATGACCTTTAAGAACAGAGTACCTACTGTATAAAATCTTTGCATTGCATTTCATCATTCAACATATATACTTAGTTATAAACCATATAGGAAGTAACAATACGTTCAATAACACGATTGGAATGGACAAATTGTTTTAAAACCAGTTCATTGTTTACATTTAAGTTTTACGTGCATCGGACGAGCAAGGGCAACTACTGTCGTGCACAAAGATCGCAGCGGGCGCAGGTAGACAGCATCTGTTGCGAGATAATTGGGATACAGACAGGTGGCTCGGACACCTTGCATATCTTTGCTTACTCGCAACCACACATCCCGTCCTCTAAGTCAACTCATTCGAAAAGATATTATACATCTTAAAATAAAGATGTATTATTGACTTGAAAGTTCTAAAATTGTCGTGTTACATTTTGCACAATACACGCCTGCTATTGTTGTTTAGACGAACAAGGAAGGAGCCGAACAGCTGCCAGATTTGTGCATTCCGTCCCCGTCTGCATCTTGTGTACCTACCTCGGGACAATAGCGCGAGAATAATGGTAATTTACATCTTAAGTCATCTAGCGTAGGGCGCAGCTGCGATTTTGCCACGGCCTGAGACCCTCCTTGGTTCATTGTTCGAGGAAATAGGCTTCGATCGTGGCTCCCAATCAATAACTCTCAAAAGTACCGTTAAATTTTGCACAATTCTGCGCCAATTAATAAGGTCACCAAACCGCCATTTTAAGAGAAGTGAATACTAAAGATAAAGTCAAATAAATTGAAGGGCCTTTGACGAATAGTTTAAATGGCAGATTCTTCCATTTTTATACTAAACATACATAATTATGTTTTAATTTACTGTAGCATTTGTATATAACGGTGTGGAGGTATTGAACCATAACATACTTATATTATAAAGTCAAGTTGGATGTATCGCAAGGCGAAGGCAGCCAAGACGCGGCAGATGTGACGGCACCTGGCGCGACCCTTCCGTCGGCTACCTCCGCAACAGCATAGGGTCACTGCCCACCTACACTACACCCTACCTTCTATTCTACTATATCCTTATAAGTCATTAACGCTATTTGCTCAAGAAAAACACGATTGCAACACGCGAGTGCATCGTAATTTTAAGCAAAAAAACTGAGCATGAACCTTTATAAATTAATTAATGCTGGAGCTTAACTATCACATCCGGAGGCCATTCTAACGAGGAGAAATAGGGTTATATTTACAATGAGGACAAAAATAACTGTGGTATATGTGTACGAGCTGCAATACGTATCGTGACCGCGAACATTTTTCATAGAGTTAGAGCTGATTAATAAAATCAAAAACGTTCGTGGGTCCCATATCAGCGCTGATCTCCATATCATGGGCAGCGAAGCGACGCGATCCGTTGTGCGACAGGTTGCTTGTCAGTTGGTACTGCAACATCTGCTGGTCTAACACACGCTAAGGGGCCTCTGACCCAAGACAACCACCCCCGCGTCTTACCCTACTAATTGCCGCAGTAGAAATGACGTCTGTCCAACAGACAGCGAGGACCGTTAATTTCCGTTTGAGAAACCAGTCTACCCTAGCAGCAAATCCTAATGCAAACATTAATGCTAAAGTGCAAGGGTTGCAAATAAGTTAATGTCTAATCGTGCAAAAAGGGTTTCAATATAGGTAACCCCCGTTAAGTTTTTATGTCTTATTTAAAAAACAAGTTCTATAAAAAGTTTACGACTATCAGTTAAGATCATCAATATTATACCATAGAAATAGTAGATATATAATTGAAATATGAACAATTTTATTTTTATGCGTTATAAATAATAAAGGGGGTTTTGTTTGCATTCGATGGTAATAACGCTTTAAAAAACTGTTTAAAAATAGAGTATAAAAAGCATAACAATAATCGCGAGGGACGTCTCGGAAGTTGGGCTGGGTTAAACGGAAGCGCGAGATCTCGTGTCTTTGGATTTAAGTTTGGAGTTTGAAGACACATATAGCTATCGGGTTAGATAGGGTCGGCCGGGACGCCAGGTGCGCGCCGAGACGGTCTTTGTCGGAGCCTTTGTCGCGACTCAGGTCGAACCGGGACTCGGCCGGGAGTCGGGAGCGACACAATGGCTGCGGGACGTCTTCTGGCATTGTCACAAGTCAGCTGTCGCGGTCCCTTGCCCGTTCGCTAAGGCAAAAGTCGTGGACGTGATACGATTGCTTGCATTTCGATTAAGCACATTAATGCCAACTGTGACCAATAGATATCGGTTGCATAATTTATTTGGTACGTTCCTTTGAAGTTTGAAATTTCAAAGGGCGTCGAATAAGTTAATTTATATGTTGAATAGAAATCCTCTTCATCGACCTCAACACAGCGGTTTGATCACCTACAAACAATAATGATTAAATTTACACTTAATTTGCTTAAAACCATAAAAGATTTTACTGGGGCAGACGTCGTATATGATGCGGTTTTTAAGAGAATCCTCCTTTTTAATTAGAAATCAGTTATTAGGTATAGCTATAGCAAAAATTAAGGCTTCGAAATGGAGTTTAATTTAATATTGGCTTCACAAACCCGAGTTGGTATTAGTATTTTATAGGGAACCTTAAAAGATCAATTTTAAATTGGCTTTCCATTAAAAAGAAGCTGGAATTAATTTTCAAAGAAAAAGTAAAAAAGGTCAAGCAGTGTTATTAACCCCTTCACACCTCTAGTAATGCACGATCAGTTACCGGCAATTATGGTGTTTCCGTTGTAACACCAACAAGAACTTGACACTCGCCAAATTTTTTAGAAGTAGTATACTAATTTGAAATCAATTTTGACGACATTTAGTGTACATTATGTACCTACTTATCGGTAATAACTTTATCAAAAGAAAATTAGAAGACTAAACCCGGATAGATTATGTATTTATTAAATTACATCACTACAATACATTGTGTATTTATTATTATTTTGACGCAATATGCCAAGCTATCTATCTGATATTCTAAAAGGAGGAGATATACAATATTTAATGATCCCATTTAATGCGTTTGTATCATGTTAAGTATTGGAATCCAATGTCACTGCGCAAGGGTAACATCTGACAGCCATAAATAACTGTTATCAGGCTCCGATGGACCATACGGGTGATATGAAAAACTCTATACTTATTTGTTGAAGCAAATTAAATTTAGTTAACTCATTAACAAGCGCTACCAATTTTCGATTGTTGTTTTATTTTTAAGTTATTAAGTTTTTATTAACTTAATTGTCATTAAAAAAAAAGGAAATAACTACTAGGTTTACAAAAACAAAATAATATAAAGAAATAATTAACTTTAATATGTAGGCACGTTATAAATAAAAAAATGGTAAATTCAATTTCGATCGTAGTATTATATATAATTAGTATCTAGTATAATTTTATTATTATAAAGTAGATACAGGTAACATTTCCAAGTTATCGCTATGCTCAATGGCCAGGCAACAGGCGCAGGCCCTTTGTCGCTGTAACACGTTAGGGTCACCGTTGGTCAATGGCAATTACAGCTTTACGGTTAACTGAGGTGTTTAGCTCAGTTATTTTATTTTATGCTAGGAATTTTTTAGAAAATACATCGAGTGTATCAAGAGTGTATAATGTTCTATTCCTATTTGAAATTTTATTTGAACTATGATAAATATCTTCAGTGTAATAAGTTTCTCGGTGTAAAAGCTTACACACACCGACAGGACCTCATAAATATCTATAAAGACACGTAAATACGCAGGATACCAAAATATCCGCACATATGGCGTCCATTACCTATGGCTATTAAGGCAGCTGGATCAGATTTAAATTGCTGATAAAAGCATTCATATAAATTTACTTAATTTTTATATGATTAACCACTTTATGCCTGAAAATAGTTCTACATACTGACAATAAAAATAAAATCGAATATTTAAATAAAGTTGAATTTAACTAAGAGTTATTTCAATTCAACATGTTTAACTGGACACACGTGCTCCTAAGCATTTAGATTTGCATATTAAACTTTAACGTGTAACTGGTTACGAGTTATCCCTCTGTACATAATCTTCAATTGAAATTTATTTAATTTTCAGCCGCTGTGATGCATAGTAACTTTGTGTTATCTAAAAGTATTTCAAATATTTGACAACGGGAGTGGTCGAGGGTCAGTGGCTGAGGGAAGGGCCTGCGCGGGCGCAAGGTGTGCGCGATATCAGTGCGCAAGCGGCATGTGCGCGTTCCGATACACGCGTCGTCCACCCCTAACACGCTACGTCCTGTAGCCATTATAAACAAAGGGAGGAACGCATTATAAACACGCATTGAACGATTGACCCCACACCTACCTATCAAAATTTACGTGCAAAAAAAATGCGTGGCTGAAAATAATTATATGGAGTTTTAGGTCGTTTACTCCGAGCATATACATAAGATTTACTCGTATGTTACAGAGTCTAAAACAAAATTGGTTTAAAGTTAAATGTTAGTAGTTTAATGAAATCTATAGTTTAATGAACAAATAGTCCTAAAATGATAAATGATGAAGTAATAAAATTTCGTAGTAGAATCCGCAAATATGTTGAGTTTTTTTGTGTTATTTTCGTAGAAATTGGAATAACACTGGTCATTTTAGATATTTGTAATAAGTTATTAATTTCTATTATCTGAATGAACATTTACTATTTTGGCATACTTAGTTAAGTAAAATAAGCAAATCATAAGTAATCCACTTGTGAAATCCGCTTTCAAATTTTTAGGATTTTTTTTAATATACATACACTCTATTTTTATTGTCTTAATATGTGTATTGATTAAGTAGGCAGAGCCAACAGCTGGATGGATAAGAATACAATATTCAACAATTTACTGTCAAAACACTTACCAGTATAACATACGGAGGTGAGAGTAAGTGCATGAGTGCGGACCAGAGGATTTCCTCGGCCCCACGGCACTCGCGCCAAGAACGGCTCCACAAAGTCGAAGGCGGTAGCTATCGACAGTTGCCAGTTCAACCGTTGCAAAAGCATAACTTCCCATTGCTACAAGAAAAAAAAACATTATGTTATTAATTCAATAGCGTATGTTTTTATTTTACGAAAGTTGCTATACTACATTCTCAATTAGATCCTACTCGATTTAGCTCAACCCAAGGGCGCGACCCCGTGTGAACATTAAAATCATTTTGAAAGAAGATTCGCAGTTCTATTCATCGATCGCTTTAATTTATATGCTTCGCAATTACAGTACGCTTGTTAGGTGTATTGAAGAAAGGACAAATACGTATTCTTAACAGTTGAGTCGTAACCGTCATACTTGATGAATTTGGCGGAAACCGCAAAAGTAGCAAATCGTATTACAAAAATAGTAAGTAAAGGGAGAGGCCATGGGACCTAAATTTTTTGCGCTGGGAACTCCTATGAAATTAAAATAATAAGGGTCGATTTACACGAAGTAAGTAATAAGGCTGCTGGGATTGGGAAGCACCATAAAAGTTTGGCTTCTTTTATTTTCATCGATAAGTTGTAGCCGTTGTATGATAAACAAGGGTGAATGACATCATCTAACAATAATCTTAGTCTTCAAGTTCATTAAATTAAACTCAGATATCTTGTTGAAGTGGACATTTAGATAACAATTATTTTGACTGTGTTTACGTTGTTCGTATAATGTGACTAATTCTGTGCTTGTATATCCAACACACTTCAATTCATTAGTTAATTGAAGTGAATAAAAGAGGCGCAGAAGTTTGGAATAATGTCATGCGTCACTGATGCATTAATACGACTGACCCGACGAATTATGAGACCAATGACGGTATGTATGTGAAAGTAGTAGGAGCTGTAGGTCGGGAACCATATGACGTCATTAAGAATGCGTGGCGGCGACATATCGCGATCATCGGCCGAATTAATTGCAAGGAAATGTGTGACTACGCTGCCATACGGGGTCTCAAAGTAAAAACAACAGGGCTTTCTCACGATCTACCAAATTATCATATTATCCATTTTAGTATCTCATGGAATTATGTAAGAAGTTCCGTAGGTGAACGTATCTGCAAAGGGAATTATATTTAATTTATGTAACGTTATTTGTTGGCATGTTTAAAATCACCTAATGGGGTGGTTTTGGCTGGCAGAGGCGTGAGAATTGGGCGACATAAGTCATATTTAGTGACATACCAAACCTAATTGATTCAGTCACACCTGCCCATGTTGGTAACATTATTACAATTATGTCATTTTTGTTCGCACTGTAACCACATTGTGGGAACCGGGGACTTGCCATTGACAATTTTAGGTAGGTAAGGTACTTACCTACTTTTTAATATTTTCAGAACCATTGGAAGCATTAGGTGAACAATACTAATGTTATCGCTGATCGTGGCCCGTGCCCACATTTCCGTCGGAAGCATGTAAGAAAGCAATTCGATATCGTCACAGGCTTGTAGCTTACTTAAGAAGGGAGACTATAAGTGCCTTGGTCACTACACTATAGTGCGTCAAGGAAGAGGTAATTGCCGGAAACTAACATGCGACTTGGAGGAAACGGGGAATATAAAGACCTCTTAGGGGTGAAGGAGTGACATTTGACTCAACTAATCGAGTTCATTCACAGAGAAATCAAAACAAAGAATAACCTGCGGTCGTGGCAGGATGTAAGGTGCATGGCTTCATAGGAATCACTTGACCTTTTCGTGCCTTTCACGTATCTATGTGTATTGTTGATCTCATAAATTCCTGAGCGAGAGATAATTTGTATTAATATTTTCTGTTCAAAATTAGAGTAGGCATCTAATTTGAATTCTCAAAAAATTCAAGCTAAATTGGACTTTAACACTGCCTACTTAGAGACGAAGTCATAAATGTAAATATTTTAGAACCACGTGGTTCTTTACTATTACAAGTCCTTACTTAAGAAAACATCACGTGACTCCTTAGTCACGTGATGTTTTCTTAAGTGAAAGTCTACTTTTATTCAAACCACACATTCCTATGTAATGATAATTAGATAAGTACATGTAATGAATGGTCTAAACCCACAGAAACATTGTTTACGTTTTGAAATGCACCGAATTTATCTTGTTTTGTATCGGGTCGTATCGTCAAGTAAGTAAAGCTATGGTATTCATATCAGACTATCAAAAAATTTAAAATGATAATCTGTCAAAACAAAAAACCGGGAATCAGACTGGAAGGACCAAGAGCTAGGAACAACCAAATAAATTACTGACTAGATAAACTTACCCTGACTTCATGTGGGTACACGGAGTTGTCTGTGTAGGCGCAGAGTAGGTCCACCGGTAGTGGGTGACATTGACGAAACTTGGAGGCGAGAAGCAACGCGGTGACTGCAAGCAGTTGCAGCTGTTGTCGGGAAATTGCACGCTGGGCCAGAAACCGGTCCATGTAGCTCACGGCCAGGGGAAACACCTGCTCTTCGCACTGCTGTTCCTCGCAAACCTGATTGCCAATAAATGCACCTTTACTACAAACGCATATAGCTTTAAGTTTGTTTTGTAAACATGTTTTTGTCCTTCAACTCGTTATGATATTTTGCTATACTGAAGTTGAATGCAGAAATGTAGCTGTAAAATTAAGTCTAAGGGTGGCGATAAAGTATATGCAAGCCCAATTATAAACTTGTTTGGGATAAATATTTTTAATACTATAAAGCGCTAAGGATTATCTTTATCAGCTATCTAGTTTACCTTTATCATTTAAGTATATTCAGCCTTTTAATTATGGTGTTATGTAATAATATTCAAGTAGGTTTAACTCCCACTACCTACTCATTAGTTGAAGGAATCTACCAGCTTTCTAAGTAGTAAGCTAGGTACTATTTACCAAATGGTTTCATAAGAAAACACGAATTTATGGCTTCTTTTATCTCTCATGATAATAGAAAATTTAAGATACGATTACTAAAAGCCTCTATCTATTCATAATTAATCAATATTCATAGTCCCTTCACAATTTATCCGATAGAATTTTGAAAGTTTATTGTTGCATTCTGATGTTGTCGCAAGTTTGTGTAGTTTTTACCTGCCGCAAGTACTTTCAGTTAAAGCATTAAGATTCCCGTGTGCATCCAAGAGGTAAGTTGAGCAAAAAATCAAGTAAAAAAGGTTTCCGTTGACGGGCGTTTCTAAGGGCTCCTATCTAGTCTGACACCGAAGCAAGTTTCCCAATCGCTTTTCTATTGAGCATTACATCTTAAGTCGACATTTAAGCCAAGGATATTTTGACATTTTTAGAAATAGATAGCTTCATATAATAATAATGTTTACAACTTTCTTGATATGAAAATAAGACACAAAAATATATATAATAATATAATGTTTCTTAAAATTACAGCTACAAACGGTTCTTTCTATTTTTAGTATCGTAAAAAGTAATTTATGGGTTATCCATAACCGTCCCACAAAGATACTCTTGTATACATGTAGAATACCCCGCAAGTACCACGGGCTCCTCACCAAAGAGGTAAACAATGTAACCGGGACTAACACGAGGAGGAATAAGAGTAGAATAGACAAGGTGGAAGTTTGAGGAACAGAGAGTGGATAGATAGTAGATGTATATAATTAGATATTGCAGAATCCGAAAGTGTCAGGTTGCTACACATTTTAGGATAGTCCCTTGACCGTCTTCTACGATAAATGCAGAAACAAAGCATCTAGTGCAGTCTTAAGTTTTTTATTTAGACTAGAATGGAAACAAAATAACTAAACAAGAATTGACAGATGCAGGTAGAATCCAAATAATATTAGTCATCTTCATATATCGAGAACAATCTCATTTATTTAAAAAAAATCTCACTCATAGGTAATTATTTACGACTCAGTACGGTGATAGTGGTCGATGACATTTAAAAGCGGTCGCTCACGGAAGTTTAATTATCTATTGTATTGATATAAGATGTGTTAAGAATATTGAACATAAGTTAGATAATCTCACCTCCAACATCCACGTTGTGACCACTTTTCGCATAAAAGGCTGTATGTCAATTTGCACATTTTGGAAGTAGTCAGTGTGCAGAGCATGCAGCCTCTCCAAGTCCATCAGGTTGAGTAGAACACGAGGGTCCCGATCCAAAACTCTGTCTGGACCTGCTACACACATGTCGACTGCCCTTCTGCTGCTGCTAGAATTCTCCAAGTTTTCGCCACAGGACAAATCCATTTTGATCACTTTTCAAACACTTAGAATAGGTACACGACAATCCCACAAAGTTAATCGAAAAGTAAAGTTCTAAACTCGCGCAATTTTTCTTCCGTTTGTTTACAAAGTTTCTCAAAGTAGAGCTAACTACCGCACAACCGCCCTACGAGCGGTTCACATCGAGTGTAACTTCGAGTGCATCGGAACGTGCGCGTACGCACAACTCGCCCCTCCAAATTCCCTTACAGGAGAACCCTTTGAAAAACGGTCAAGCGTGAGTCAAGATAGTATAAAGTAGAGTTGCGGGTTTACTTTATTGAGCATATTTCATATAAATACTTTTTATGTAGTTACTGTAACTTTAGGAACGAAATAAAAGCGAACCGAACGTGTTGAAAATACCTAACCTGCAAATAATCTCTCGAAAGCATTATAAATTAACATCTACATCATACACTAGCTTTAGCCCACGGCTTTGCTCGCACAAAAGCATACTATCACAAATCTATCATTTATCCATCATATAAAATAAATGTGGCAAAAAATAATCAACTGACACACGTTTTTAGGAAAATATAGCCTTGTCATAGCCCCATCGAGCTGCTTTTTAGGATTTCGTACCTAAATGGTAAATCGGGATCCTATTACCAACTCTCCGCTGTCTGTCAGCCTGTCTGTTTGTGCGTCTACCCGTCTGTCTGTCACTAGGCTGTATCTCATAAACCGTGATGGCAAAAATTATGTATTTCCGTTGCCGCTATAAAAATAAATTACTAAAAATTAAAATTTACTTATATATTACCTTTCAAAATAAATAATTAAATAACAATAAAAAAAATGATGGGGGGGCTCCCATGCAACGAACGTAATTTTTAATACTTGTTTAAGTAACAAACGTGATGATAGTAAGGAACCCTAAGTATGCGAGTCTGACACGCACTTGGCCGCTTTTTTAGTTTTATGCGCACGAAGAGATAAACAAAAATAATTTTAATGTTAAAACGTTTGTAGGTACCTACTATCCTACTCTTCAATTCCATCATTAAGCCAAACAGCTGAACGTGACCTATCAGTCTTTTCAAAACTGCGTCTGTCTACCCCGCAAGGGATATAAACGTGATTTTGTATATGTAAACTACCTACCTACTCTTTGCCAACGTTTGTCTGCTTTTTCGTCTGGTGGATAAAGCTAAGAATGGCTTTTGAACTGACTCAAACTAATAATTTCGACATAACAACTTTCTTCAAGAGTAATTTTGTTACAATTTACAACACTGCTATGTTATAAAATAATAATAAAAATATGTAAAAAAAACAATTATAATAAAATAAAAATGACAATAGCACAATGAGGTCCTGTTGATTCGGAGGGCGCATGACTGCAGAGGTATGGGAGGGCTGAGGACAGCTGCGCGTGCGCCGGCTGCGCATGAGCCGGTTGACATATTATTACAAATCCGGGCACACCTGATCTTGAGACCAGTCATTATTCTAATTTCATTCTCTTTCCAGACTCTATTGTATAATTAAGTACGCGTGCCATATATCCCTTTTTATTCCAAAAGTAACTTGCTTGTATTTTAATTGGACCAGTTCAATATTGTTCTACTACAATTTATTATTTATTATTGCTTTATATAACACGACTTGTTCAAAATTGTTATTCACAGCCTGGTTTCTTTTCTTTACTCCAATCAAACTTAGAATTGTAATAGGGTAAATATCCAACGACAGCCTTCCAGTCGGTTATGTAACACATGCCGATAAACGAAGCTAAGCCAAAACATATAGCTGTCGCAGTGAATCCGCTCAGCTGGTCCAGCTGCTTTTTGCCAAGTATCATGATGATTAATAAGTGTAAGCGGCGATTTCAAACATTAAAATTGGGAATTATTGCTTAAACGTCAAAAGCTATCAATTATGTCAACTTTCAAAGACTTTCGCATCAATTCAGAAGGAGGATTTAAGTAGGTACCTAGCAGTAGTTATAAGTAGTGTCCGGTCAAAACTATGCACAAATTTAAAAACATTACTTGCAGAAACTATCCCATAATCCAACGCTACAGAACGGATAGAAGAATGGCGTACCTACATAAGACGAAGTATATTTAATAATTGTTGAGACTTTTTTTATGAAATCATACATACCTACACAAAACAATAGATAAGTTGAAAGCGCGCTATTGTGTAGTATGACTCACTTTTTGACTGTACCTCTCCTATTCTTCGGAACTCTGTTGGAATTATTCCCTGATTTAATTTTCTAAGTAATATTTTAAACGGATTAAACAGACTATGCAATGCTAGTCTGTTTAATCCGTTTAAAATATTACTATTTAGTTATTATTTAAAAAAACTAAGCTTTATGTTATGACCTAAACTAAGATATTTTTCACTTATTAAAACTACATGGGTAGACAAGAAATCCATATTTCCCTTAGATGTTTAAAATTATGTTACAGATATTAATCTTCACGTATTTAAATTTGCCTGCCCACGACCGTAACTAAACTTACTCGTAACATTTGGTATTCGTCTGGGATTGCCCGAGTGGACAGTTCCCGCGGTATCGGAATCGTCCAGACCACGCCACATGCCATAGTCGAATTACGAGACCGCCATGTAACCACTAATTATAATTTGTCAACCCATCCCATCTACTTTTCGTTACATTTAACGATTAGAATTTAGCGCAGTATCTGTGTTCCCACATTAGTATCTAAGTAATTGTAAGAGGTAAATGTTTAATGATATTTACTTATCATTATTACGTGAACTTATATATATATAATATATACCTAATATGATGTAGAATAGAAGTTAAAAAAAACAACAAATAAATTACCTACCCGACCTTTACTACCTAAAATGAAACCCAACGAGATAGCTAGATACATACCCACATACAATCAATCAATGCTTTTTGCGGGATAGACAGAGCCACAAGTCTCGAAAAGACTGCTATCACGCTTATACGAGTACGTTACATCAAGTTACTATACCTACTAAAAAGTAAACTTGCCGCTCAACAGTACGATTTAATGATGAAATTGAAATTCAAATAGTGATAGGTTGCTAGCCCATCGCCTTAAAGAAGAACTCCAAGTTTAGTAACCTTTCCTTTGATTGACTTTTCAAACTGCACGGACGAGAAGCGATTGGAACATGTACCTACTTAATGTTTTAAAATCTGTGGCTGGAACACATTTTGTTTTCTCTTTGTTTTCAGACCAGCATGTATACCTACTAATGCAGATAAGTTAGATATAACGGTCACCTACACAAGATTGACCAAAAACTAAATAATATCGGGAACTATATTTTCTATCACCAAAATTTATATTTGTCATCAAGTTGTATCACCTAATAAATAGATCTATCGCCACGAAATATTTTCGTTCTCAGATAAACAAAAATTGTTCCCAGGTATGAATTATCAAATTAATGTTAATATATGTGTAAAATAAGAGATCGATAACCAATAAAATTATATTGAATTACATGAATATAAACTTCGTTCTTATAATAATAGTTTTGTTACTTAAATAATAGCTCTGTGCTCAGAATGGTAGATCTGCCACCAAATAAATCGATTATCGATCCCTGACTGCGACTCCTTTTTATTTGATATTTTGTCACCAATACAGTAGTAACATTTTATTTCGTTCAGATATTAAATTAATAGTATTCGTTACCAATTTAATACATCAATTTATAATTTTAATGAAAAAATGATCAAAGGGGCGGAGACAAATTGGCGCGCTTTAAAAATTGACCAATCCGGCTTCAACGATGGGTAGTAGTTAACTATTGATTATTTTAACTTTAATTAAGTGTTTTATCTACTATTCTGCTAGCCATAAGCCAGCTATTTTAAACCAGCGCTGATTGTTCTGTGGTTATTATTTTTAAGAATAAATATTGATTATTTTAACTTTAATTAAGTGTTTTATCTACTATTCTGCTAGCCATAAGCCAGCTATTTTAAACCAGCGCTGATTGTTCAGTGGTAATTATTTTCAACAATAAATATTGATTATTTTAACTTTAATTGTTTTATTTACTACTCTGCTAAAAATTTTATTTAAATATAATTTATACTACCAGTGGAAATTTAGAACCTTGGGAGTCTAGTTAAGTAGCAGAATCTTTTGGTTGAAACGATGATGACAACCCTAATTTTTTATTTGAACTTAATGCAATTTTCTAGTAACATAATATGATTTATTGGTGATCTCTTTAAATTAGTTTGCTTAAATACTTATTAGGACACACCTATTATAATACATACAAAAACATTTATTTGGTACTAGACCTTATATCTCAGGATTTTAGGTGATTTATTGTGGAACTGATTTTGCATTGTTTGGTGACTACATTTTGGTGACAGATCTACTATGTTGAGGACAAACCCTATTATTTAAGAAACACAAAACTAATTAAATTGGTGATAGCTTAAATGATACCCAATAATATCGACTTATACAAACCCAAATAACTTTTAGTAAAGATTTTGAGTAATTCTTACCTACAAAGACACCCTGTCTATTTAATATAGATAGAACCTTAAGTACTATTTTGACTGTGCACGTTACGCAGGTATTTACGAGGCATTTATTTATTAATGTTAATTTTCGCGGGCTACACTAACATCACTACCATAGACAAAAGAAACTAGACTAGACGGAGCCTATATATAGGTACCTATGCCATGTACGGAGCACTGAGCACTCCGACGAAGTTAATACGGAGCCTTGGTAGGTATTATTCGTTTCATTCTGTTTAGATAACATAGAAACGAATCTAAAATGGCGCTATGTACTTGTTTGTAGTGACAGATCGTAGGGTTAGCAAAAAAGTTTTTTTTAGTTCAATATTTTTTATCAATAACATTAAAAATAGATTTATGTATAACCATTGAATATATTTAGATACATAAAAACAATATTAGGCGACGCAGAAACAGACGCAGGGTTAGAATTAATAAAGATATATGTCGTTGTCTGTGTCTGAGGACAATCACCACGCGAAACAAACATTTTACAAAACAAACAACAGCGTATATTTCAGCATGATGTACTGGCGTGTGTGAGTAAAGACGACAACAGTTTGCAAATTATGATTTTGGCCGCCATTTTAGATTCGTTTCTACTTATATGAAACGGGTTATAAGTATTTACCAGTTGGACGATCAATAGGGAAATACTTATAGTAATATTTCTTTTTTGACATCATTTGCCTTTTGGCTTTGGTAATTTTGCCTTAATATACTATACGTTATCTGATTTAAATAACGGCTCGTGCTGCGAGCCGCCGATTTTGTACATCTTCGGTCACACCGAATTCGAACGTGCAGCGACTAGTGGTCGTATGACCTGCAACGACCAAACGTATCAATTCGTAACAACTGCCAGTGATACTGCAAACTAGGTATACACATCAACTAATGTCACACACCAACAGTCAATAAGAAAGTGATCAGCCAATAGCAACGAAGAATGTAAATCGCGCAAACAAAGATTTCACGGATTGGATCATAACTACAAATTCTAGACTCAAAATCTTTGGAGCCGCGATTCCCCAGGCACAATACCTAGCCTGGCGGAAGATCTTCCCATTGGTGGTGGCGATCGAGCCGAATCATCGCTCCCGCTACATTAACTTCTATATTTATTTTCTTTAAACTTCACGAACGAATTTTTTCGGTTGTCAAAATTCTATAAACCGTTTTTAAATTTGCATGAATGGGATTGTAAATTATGAGATGAAGGCTTTTTTATTTATTACCAACATACTCTTAAATCTCAAATCTATCAAAGACTGATTTTCTTATTAATTAAATTTTTTAAGTTAAAAAATACATAGTGGAAAATGTTTGGTAAAGGTTGGTAATACTGCACTGCTTGCATAATGACATTGACTGTGACTGACATTGTTTTAGTCGTTGTTGATTTGATTGAGTGTTGCGAGAGTCTAGAAATAAGATGAATTGGAAACAAATTTTCAAACAATAATTGGGAGCGAAACAATATTAATCCCGAGAGTATATATTTAAAAATATGGCATCGGAGAAAGACCCTTTAGTAAGCGAAAGGTCGGGCACGGTACGCGAAGTAGGAAATAATGCAATTTGGAGTCTTTCATCGTGTAAGCCAGGTATGACAAAAGCTGTTAATATTACAACACCCTCTTGAATTTCAGTAAAATTTTAATAAAAGTTCATTTAATAAATTTTTCTCGTTACAGGATTCGGTATTGATCAGTTAAGAGATGATTGCATGGACACATATTGGCAATCTGATGGCCAACTCCCACACTTAGTTAACATTCAATTCCAAAGAAAAACAATGGTGTCGCATATTTACATTTACACTGATTATAAGCTGGATGAAAGCTACACGCCTAGCAGAATTTCGATCAGGGCTGGTACACATTTTAATGATTTACAAGAGATTGAAGTAATAGAATTGATTGAACCAAGCGGTAAGTTAGCAAACAGAGCAGACTTAAATTTTAAATGCCTAAATCAAAAACTAAAATAAACTTGAAATAATTATGAATTTTCATTTTCAGGCTGGGAAATGATTCCAATTAAAGATATGCATGATCGACCGATAAGGACCTATATGATACAAATAGCTGTATTGAGTAATCATCAAAATGGCAGAGATACACACATGAGGCAAATAAAAGTCCATTCTCCATGCGAACCTACTTCATTTGATATAAACAAATTCAGGAATTTCTCTACAGTGCAGTTCCAGCAATATACTACTATAAGATAATTATTAATATTTTTATTTTTAAATGCACAGTTCTAAATGTAAATCTACTTACATATTTTCAAATCGTGTAGTCCTGGCACCATTAAAAAAAAGGATAGGATCACTTCATAGCATTTCCATGGATGTCGTAAAAGGTGGCTAAATGATAGGCTTATAAACTTGGGGTTCTTTTTTTAGGTGATGGGCTAGCAACCTGTCACTATTTGAATCTCAATTCTATTATTAAGCCAAAAAGCTGAACATGGCCTATGGTCTTTTCAAGACTGCGGGCTTTGTCTACTCTGCAAGGGATTTTGACATGATTATGTGTGTGTGAGTATAGTATATAAGTCACTTGATTGTAATCTTTTTTGGATTGGCTTATTTTGTGATAAATTTTGTAAAACACTAATAAGAGTCTTATCATACATCATATATAATTGATGAATGTTGTATGATACTGTTGGCTCTGTCTACCCCGTAAGGGATAAAGATGTGATTATACCTATGTATGTATTTTGTCTAATGTACCTATTTAAATAATAATGCTAAATCTAATAAAATGAACGATAAGTAGAAAATCTTTTTATTTACATCATACAGTTCTACCTACATACATAAATCAATCTGATTCACTTTCTTCGCTTGCCTGCTGCAGCCATTCAAAGAACTTCACAAATGCTGTTTGAGCCACTATTGGACTTTCATTCTTCTTTAAGTCTTCAAACCACTCATTAAGAGAATCCTCATCAACAACATCAGCTTCATAGAGTAAATGTATCACCTGGCCTGCCTTCTCATGTAGCCACTCACATTTTATGCAGCTCTCCTGAAAGTGTTTAAACAATATTTCATTCATCACATGCAATATATTTTGTGTAATAAATGATAACTAGAGTTTATTCGCAGTTTCGCCCGCGCGAATTTAGCGCCACCTACAAAAAATTACAGGGTTTTTCGCAAATTCCACTGGAACTATAGTTTTTACCGGGATGAAAAATACCCTAAGTACTTCTCTAGATGCTTAATCTATTATATAAAAATTTATCGCAAAATGTGTTGGTAAGCACAACAACGCTTGACCTAATTAAACCAATTTTTTTTTATTTGTTGAAGGTCGAGGATAGTTTTAGTAGTTTTTCGGCGAGAAAAATTCAAATAATTACTGGAAAAAGTTTCAAAACAGCCCTTTTCTTTTCCCATACAAACATTGTCTAATTTAAACATTTATAAAATAGGTAAAAACAAAAACATTTTTGTCTCCTACTTGCAGTATTATCACATGATATAGTATATAGTATTGTATTATATAGTTAAGAAGTGTTGTAGTCATTGGTTTAATGTAATTAAATTATGAACAAAAACTTACCTCCACAGCTTTCAAACAATCCATTATTGACGATTTTGTTTTAATATAATTTGCCAAAACTGGTCGGAAGAATTTCAGAATATCTTTCACTATACTAAGCACACTCTTGCTCTCAGTGAGGACAGGTAAACTGAGCAAAGCTCTAACCACGAAAAAGTTCACCTCATGTAATTGAATATTGTATGCATATCTAGAGGAGTTGATTTCTAATATGAGATAATCGCATTTCAGTTTTTCTTCATATCCTCTTGCTAGACTGTCAATAACTTCTTGAAGGAAAACTAAAAAAATAAATCACAGTCACTATACCTTTTCTTCTTTAAAAAGAAAAGGTTTTTAATTTTCAAACTTTCATAATTAACTTTTTAACATTAAAGAAACTTAATTAAAATTAGGTGTAGAAACAGTAACATTATAAAAAAATATAAAACTTACTATTGGTATCTTCAGGTAAAGGTGAATCAGGAAGAGTGGATTCCACACTACTGTCAGATGAGTAATAAGATTCACTGTCACTCCATGATTTCTCAAAACCAATGAATTCATCATCACTTACACCAGATGACTCATTTTCCCATTCCCCTTCTGATGTTGATTTCTTTAAAGTTTTCTCTAAAATTAAAAACAGATACTTATTAAATAAAAAATAAATAAAAGCTTTTAAAAATAGCCCATGTCGCTCCAGACAGTCTATCTATGTGAAGAATTCCTCAATATCAGCCCAGTAGCCTCTTGTATTTCATGCAATAACTAAACCTGATTGTCAAAACTCACCACTTCCTTCATGTTCGGAATACTCAATAATTCCTGTTAATTTCCTTCCAGCAGAAATTGTGACATGAGATCCTATGATTGTGCCTCCCTCTATGCTGCAACCTTCTTCTAATATGCAGTTATCATCAATCAAACTGTTTGTAATATTACAGTTAGCATGTATTGTCACATTATTCATTATGTGACTCCCAGATATTGTGACATTTTTTCCAATATTACAGTTCTTTCCAATAATGGATTTTGATACTACTGTATTGTCACCTATATGAGAATCCGATCCAATTAAGACATCTTCAACTAACAAGCAAGATCTAAAGATAGAAAAATGAAAACATTACAAATATATCCCAATTAATTAAATACTTCTTTTACGAGTCATGTGTTATAATTACCTGTTCAACACAGAAGTCACATGTCGAAAATTATTATTACCCATAAATAAATAGTTGTTTTGATAAAATGTGCCAGTTTCAATAGACAACGGATGTGCCCAGTATTGAAGTATATCTCGGCTAAAAGAAAAACCAATACTTAATCATAAGTAATTACAATATAGATCTAAAGTAAAAATAAAACTTACCATATACTTTGATAAGTTTTCCAGTTTGTCACAGAAGCAGCATATTGGTTTTCTTTCAGTAACATATAATACAGAGAACTATCTAGAATTTCTTCATTTATGAGAAGTCCATGTATAAAGTCATCACGTGTTTGGAAATCAAAATTATCAGAAAATAGTGGTGGCACTGATGGAGAACACAGAGCTATGTTCGGGTCAGCCAAATTGTGATGCAACTTCAGCTCTGACGTCTTTAGGGTCACCTCCTAACAAAATAAAAACTATTATTATTTTATAACAAAACATACTAAATTATTATAATTGAAGATTTCATTGGCATCTTGGTGACAAAATATACAACTTAAGTATTATAGCCATAACATAAAGGTTTAATAACCATTTAGATAAATTAGAGATTTCACTTAATTATTGAAATAAACAGATACAGCACTAAAACCAAAATCATACCAATGGTATGTTGATGGATTTCTCATTTGATTTGGGTTTGTACTTCTGATGTACCAAAACTTTGTTGTTATTCCCATCAGCAGCTACAAATGTAGGTTTATCACAGCTTATCAATGGATGCTCCCATGATACTTTCTTGTATAACAAAGTCATTGCTGCTCCTTTATCTTTTTTACTTAAAACCCTGAAAACAATAAAATATATATTCTCAAATGTTAGTGATTTAAATATATAGAATATAACAGAAAAACATTTGTGTTGCATTTATTGAATTTTCAAGAATTAAAAAATATAAATTACACAAATTATATATAATATTTTGTGTAAAATATTATCTCCACTTTAATCACAGTGTAAATTAATTGTGCTTTCTTATTATTGGAAATGAAAACAAACCACAAGGAATTATATGGTTTTAACTACCTACCTAAAATGAATTGAGATTTAAGCTAAATAGACCCAGCATTTCTGTGTGTATTCATTTGTCAATCAATTTCCTTTTTTATTCAAATACATTTAAATACTTACTTATGTTTTTCCAATAAAGATGCAAAATTGACATTAGTGATACTGTTCACCCCCATTAGAACAAAACATCCTCTTATGAGACCAGCTGCATCTATTTCTCTCATCACATCCCCCATTGTCTGACATGTATCTGACATTATCACATTGACTTCCATTGTAATACTCCATGAAGCCTTCTTGTCACTACTTTTCCTAAAAATAATTTATGATGAAAGCATGCAGCAACTTCTCTAATTATTTTATTTTAATAAAATTGTTATGATATGTTGTGCTGTGTGGTTCCCGGCACCAATACAAAAAAGAATAGGACCACTCCATCTCTTTCCCATGGATGTTGTACAAGGCGACTAAGGGAAAGGCTTACAAACTTGGTATTCTTCTTTTTGGCGATGGGCTAGCAACCTGTCACTACTTGAATCTCAATTCTATCATTAAGCCAAATACCTGAATGTGGCCATACAGTTTTCAAGACTGTTTGTTGGCTTTGTCTACCCCGCAAGGGATATAGATGTGACCATATCTATGTACATATGTATATATGTAAATTGTTATCATCAAAATGACAACTTATGGCCACAATCCATGAGTTAAACTTATCCATGACAAGTACTCCTATATCTTACAAACCATTATTAAAGGCAAACTAAGAAGGAAATTATTTGCAAATCTCAAAAGAAAAACATAGCATATCCATTGTGATGTGACACTTAACTGTTATTTATAGGAGAAATGCAAAAAGATAACCGTAACCCAATATGATTTGATAGAAGTAGAAGTAATGGGAAATTGTTTATTTAAAGAGGGGTTCTAAATCTAATTTGTTTGGTGGTTAATATCATTGTTGATTAAAGTATAGACATACATATACATAAAATCAGGTCTATGCGAGTGTATACCCTTATGTGGTAGACATCAAATGAATGAAATGTTCAGCTGTTGACTGAATGATAGAATTGAGATTAAAATAGTGACATGTCGCTAGCCCATCTCCTAAAAGAAGAATCCCAGAGAATATCATAAATTACAACTTACTTGAGATATTCTTTTACTTTCACACCATCTTGACAGCAAAATAAAATAGTTTCGCCAACTCCACCTAAAGCTAATGATTCGAGCACATAGTCTATCAAAGGTACACCAGCCAATGTTAAGAACGCCTGAAAATAAACAATATAAATTATAAATATATTTGACAGATTACAAACAATAAAGTTAGTTTTGATTTATGATACTCAGCGATATATGGTCAATCAGTCTAAATCAAAAATTAGAGCAAGGTTGATAAACGTTCTTAATTTAAATACTGATTATAGGAAATAATATGAGATTATAGGTGAATGAAAAGACTTACCATAGGTTTAGCCTTACAAATGGGATCAAAATTACTATTAAACGTGTCCATAATGACGACCGCTTGAACTACATTTTCTTTGTCTATATCCATCGCTATATTTTACTATTTTTGTTTAATAATTGATTTTAACTGAATTCTATATTATTTTCTTTCCTTTTCTACAAAATGAAATATATGTACCTATAAAGAATTCACGTTCGACTTAAGGTTATAATTTTGATATTTGACTGATTGATTTAGTGATGGGACTCGAATCACGTTTAATTCGAATGATTCGAATGATCACAATCATTACCCTATTAGGATGTATTAGATATTGATTCGATTCATTGATGATTCAAATTGTCCAATTGATTCGAATCAAAAAGTTCATTCGAATCATACGATAATTCGAATTGATCCGATTCAACTCTCTGATTCAAATCAATTATTCTTATTCGAATCTTCATTGCTCGGCGAACTTACCTTCCTTACAGGTGAGACCACTAGGAATTTTCAAGTTAGTATTGCGATTTTAAATATTTTTGAAGTTTATATCGTGTTTAGTTTATACAGGGTGACATTTAAAACAACTGCATCCTTTTAAACATAGACTATAACCACGCTTCTGAGCCGTTTGAGCCTATTTTTATTAAAATTAAACGTCATTTTCACATTTAAAAACCCTCAAAAACTATGTCACAAATACTACAAAAAGAAATTAAAACTAAACATGTAAATAAATGTCTGAAAAAGAAATTATTTTTCTAGTATCGTAAAGTACAGAGTTGTCGAGATCGCTCAGCTGAATGAATTGTGTCGTTGACCTCTGAATCTTACGCGTCGCTTTTCCGCCGGCCGGGGTGATATGACGTATTAGGATCGTGGATTTTGATACTTTTATTTTTTTCGTACTTTCTGAAATATGAACCGATATTTTTCTTTTAACGTTTTTAAATATCCTTTAGATGAGTACACTTAACAGTTAAATTTATGCAGTTGAATTAAAAGTCACCCTGTATAAATAATAAATAAATAAATATATACGGGACAAATTACACAGATTGAGTTAACCTCGAAGTAAGTTCGAGACTTGTGTTACGAGATACTAACTCAACGATACTATATTTTATTATAAATACTTATATAGATAAACATCCAAGACACAGTCCAATCAGAAAAAGTTTTTTTCTCATCATGCCCTGGCCGGGATTCGAACCCGGGACCTCCGTTATCACAGACAGCGTACTCGTACTACCGCTGCACCACAGAGGCCGTCAATGTCAACGTATATATATCTATATGTATATATATATATATCGAGTTTAGGGTTTAACTGGATTTGTGTTATACATAAAGTGTTAGTGGGTACAATTAACTTGAACACCGTGTTGTATAGGTAAAAAAATATGGCACCGGCAAAACAAAGTAATGTTTGGGACTTTTATATAAGCTAAAATTTTTTTTTGTATATTTTCATTGCTTCGAATCATCAAATCGATCCTTATTGATTCAAATCATCAGTTAATTCGGATCAAAGCCTAATTCAAATCGTCAAATCGATTCGTATTGAATCGAATCATCAGTTAGTTCGAATCGAAGACTGATTCGAATCACCATTCGAATTTTTTCCTGGTGATTCGAACTGATTCGAGTACAGAATTTCGATTCGAGTCCCATCACTTGATATTGATGGGTTAGACATCTGTCAAGAACCGTCAATGTTATTTTTTTGTTTCCTCCATTTATTGAAAAGGCAAAGGGTACCAGCCCTTGCAGCTAAATGTTTAGCAAAGTATAATTTAGGAAAAAGAGGCTCAATGGCGGTAAGTATGTACTTGCCTTGTTTTGTTTTTTATTTGCATTCGTCTAAGGCTATCCTATATAGTATTCTCTCTGCCTACCTCGCAAGTGTAAAGATTATTTACAGGGCAAATTACACAAATTGAGTTAGCCTCGAAGCAGTGGCGATTCCTGGTGTTTATACCTAATTGGGGTGGCTCCAGCTTTTGAAATCTGAACAACTTTCAGTCTTTCATTAAGGAACTTACAATTTGATATTCTAAAAATAAAATTTCATAAAATTTTACATTTTCATTTTTATATGGTATGGCGGCGCCATACCCGCCATTTAGCAAAATGGCTGAGTTACGGATATCATCAGATTTTTAAGTTTATTGTATTTTACATTTTATGCTCCTAAAAAATAATTTCTTTCTTTTATTTTCTTCTCACCTATGGCACCGGAAAGCCAGTTAGACTGAAGCTTAGAGAAATGCAGGATTCGTTCCGAGCCAGAAGCCCGCGTTTCTCTAAGGTCTGAAGGGACTTACCTAAATCCAGTCATTAAAAGGTAGCTGGAACTGGACATGAATAAGTAAGAGCATTTGGGATATCTTCATGTTTACTTTATAAGTAATTTTTAAAACTAACTACTAACCGTTATTTTCATTCCCGCGGGTATATCCGAAATATCTCTCTTAGTGCACGTCTGACCAGTCAGTTTCCTCCTAAGATTTCCTCATTTTCCTAATTATTCATAGATGACGATTGTTTAATATTTTGATTGAATTTAGAATACCTATCCTTCAGAAACTTCTGATAAATATAAGTAGGTAACTACTAGGCTAGGTAACTAGTTACTATCTATTCATTTTAAAACCAACCAAGCATGGAAGCGAAGTCTCCGCAAAAGTTCAGTCGGTAACCAAGGTTTTATCGATTTTAAAACATTGTTTCATTTTGGCGTTGTAAATTCTACAAAGGACACGTTAACTGGCGTTTTGATGGTTTTTGAAAAATAAATGAAAGGGAAATTATAATACCTAATATCATTAATCAAATTGTATAAAACATGGATTATGATTTATCAAGGATCGACTATACCATTAGTGGTGTTACATACCCAGAAACATTACGAATATTACCTGCGCCTGGACCTAAAATGCAGCAAAAGGTAAGAAATCACCCGACTCAGGAAAAATTAAATAGAATAGAAAGCTAGAATTATATTAGATAGAACATAGCTTGTATGGCGCACCAGCATGTTTTCTAGTCACAGGGAGGTAGGACGCCGCCAGCGTATCTGCGCATCCCAGACCAGCGCGCGACACAATCGCCTAGGTATCATTGACATCCCGTCGTGGCGAATGCCGTCGTCTCGCACGATTTGGGGCTCAAGGACCACGGGGACGTCGGCGCTGACGAGCGCCCGTCTCAGGATGTCATTGAGGGCAGTATGGTGGGATTGGCGGCCGACACCCGAGGAGCAGGCAAAACCACGGTGGCCTAGGCGATCTACAGAAACCACAAGAGGCACAGCTGTGGTCTACGCAGACTTTAGCCCCGACTCGGAAACCGACAGCTACACGAGAGTTAGGGGATTGAGAAAATTTGTTAAAGCAGGAGATGGATAGGCATGAAGCCAATGTATGGACTCTGTGGTCTGGACACAGCTAATAGTCTGGTCAACCTCTGCTTAAGGAATTTTCTAAAAGTGAACTGAATATAACAGTAAAGGCTATGGAATCCCAGGCCCTTTGGCTTATACAACAAACAATTTTTATGCAACTTTTTTGGTAGATTTTAATAAACAGGTTGATACGTGAATATAAAAAATAAAAATTTATGTAACCACAGTAAGTGACAAACGTGATGGTAGGAACCCTTCGTGTGCGAGTGTGACTTGCTCTTGGCCGGTTTTTTTATTCATCAACAGATGCTCTCGAGGTGAAGGAAATAAATAAAAGTTGTGTAACTACCTATTATTTAATATGGGCTATGTTCGATTTTTCTCCTGTGAAAGAAATGCTAAAAATTATCTTATTTTGGTACAATTTACATACTGCATGTTAATTTTCTTTTATTACTGCCTTTTATATGTACTTACTTACCTATTATTCTAAATAATAGATTTTTTAATTTTGCAGTTTGTGATTGGAGATAAAAACGGTGTATTACAGTGTTTGAGCGTAAAAGATGAGGAACCAGTTGTTCAATTCAAAACTTTACCTGGAAAATCCATAACGTCCGTCCAACTGGCATCTACATCCGGTAACGAAACATAATTATTTGAGGTGCACTCATATAATTTCTCGGAAAACACGCGCAAAGGGAAATTTACGAGATAATTTTCTCTTTATGCAGACAAGTAAACAAGTACATTGATAAAAGTAATATTTTACCAATTTATTAACTAGGTATCAAAAATAATTATATCGTCTAGGTGGGTATTTCGAAGTGTAAACTAAACTACTAAATTTTTTCGTAGGACCTCAAGCAGATAAAATATTCGCCGCATCAGGGAATGAAGTTAAGGGTTATACGAAAAAAGGAAAAGTATTTTTCACAATAGAAACTTTGCTCTCGGAAACCATCACTTCTATGTAGGTAATTTTATTTTAATTACCGACCAACACTTTATTTACCTGCACTTATGTAACAATAACCAACTCCATTAAGTACCTACTGTAGAAGTAGATTTAGAGAAAACCAAACAAAGAGTGCGGTTCGAGAATGTTGTTCTTTTGGATCCGCCCTGTATTTATGTTTCATGTTGACCATATCCATCACAAAATTAGACAGTTCTATTTAATCCCTACATACTTATATGAAATCTTTTTGTTTAGGTGTGTTCTTGGTGGTGATTTAATTTTGTGCAGTGGACGTACAGTGACCTGCTATAGAGACTTAAGAGAGCATCACTCTTATGTCTGTGAAGATAGAGTACTAGATGTTGCCGCATTTACGGCACCTAATGTTAGTATTATTACAGAACAATGATAATATATGTACCAATAGATATCCTCATAGACATTACATATTTAATCATGTATTTCTTACAGAGTCCGCGCATAAGACTGCTAGTACTAGTCGCTAATAAGGGCGTGGAAATTTTGGATAGCGGACAGCTCCTAGCCCATTTAGCAATATCGGCGGGGCCGTCCCGTCTTGCTGTACCGCCGCCTCTGCACATATCGTATATCCATGCATTCTATGGAGCCGCTGATGGTTCTATTGGATATATTACTTATGAAGGGTAAGTTATTCATCATGTTTTTATGTCACAATATCAAGTCTTTTCTTTATTGTTTACGAATCGAAAAGTAAAATTACTACAAAATAAAAAAAGCGGCTATGCTAAAGTACCTGCTTACATTAGGTATTGTTTAAAAGCGGGCCACATTTAAACTGTACTAGGAAAAGTGGTATTATTATCTAGCTCATAATAAAAAAAATTATATACCTAATAAATATAAATATATACCTACGGGACAAATTACACTGATTGAGTTAGCCTCGAAGTAAGTTCGAGACTTGTGTTACTAGATACTAACTCAACGATACAAAATTTTATAATAGGTACCTAAGTACGTATATAGATAAACATCCAAGACCCAGGCCAATCAGAAAAATTTCTTTTCTCGTCATGCCCTGGCCGGGATTCGAACCCGGGACCTCCGTTATCACAGACAAGCGTACCTACTACCGCTGCGCCACAGAGGCCGTCGAATAGTAGTACAATAACGGAAGTTCAGGTCGAGATTTCAAATCTGATAGGCTCAACCGCTCAAATATTTTGGAGCGATACAAAATTTCTGCGGAGGCCCATCATTGTAACTTACCTATAAAATTGGTAGGTAATACTGTAACATTCAATCGTTCACAGAACAAAACTTACAAGCAATTGCCTTATGGAAGGTCGAGGACTTGGTACTGTGATGTGTATGGGATGGTTCTACAATAACGCAGGAACCCATCTCGCTGTAGGTCGTCACGATGGCTCTATACAACTCTACCTCGTCGATATGGAAAATCTGACGGAGAAACCACGACTTAAATTTACTTATGTAAGTAATCAACACGTTTTAAACATGCCTAATATGCCATAAAATAAGAAGAAACCCAATAGAGTGCTTAGGTATATGTAGATATAGAGGAAAATCAGGTGTCTTTCCCTCCCATACTAGGTAATGTTACTCTTAAAACTGCTGTTTTAGCGTTTAATAGTTTATTACAAAAGGTGGCACCTGAAAAAACTACAGTTATACCAATTTAAATGTTACCTTCAGTTAATTTCTTTATAGTTTTGTGGAGAACCAGTGACGTCAGTCTGTGGTGGATGCGTGGGCACAGAAGAGAGCGAACTACTGGCGGCTACTTTCTCCGGTAGAATATTTGCTCTCCGTTCACAAAGACTCATGTCCGGATTATCTAATTTAGCTAATATTTCTGCGGATGCTCTTACTGCGCGGCGTTCCAAACTCGAGTGAGTAAATTTCACACTCCATAATTTATAATAAATCCCACCCTGTAATATCTCGTCGAAGAATTCCACTCTATATTTTCTCTTTTACTGCGCAGTTTTTAAACTTTAGTGAATAAACAATGATGATCAGTGACCAACAAATTTTTACATTTACAGAACAGAAGTCGCCCGTTTAGAGAAACAAGTAGCGAACGAACGTGAAAAATATCAGAGGAACACGCGTTCTCTGCATTCCGGGATGTCTATTCCACCTCTCTTGGATATACAATACGAGGTAATAAGATAAACATAAGCAGGACAGATAATCAAATGAAATCATTCCGAAATAGTACTTGTAAAATGATAGTTCTGGTTAGTTCAGACACCAGTCTCTCATAATCTTAACTATGTGATGTACTTACTGCTTAGATTTGAGAGAAAATATTTGATTTGATACAAAGTTGCTTTTCTTTATGAGTTGTAAGTAGAACCTATTTTTATCACCACATGTTGGTCTGCTACCGACCACAACGTTGTTTTTGTTCTGTTCTCAATAATCTACTTTAAAAATCGTAATGTTACTACCATGAAGCAATATTGGTCATACGTGTTATTTGAATTTGTGCCTTGATGTACTAACGAATTGAACCCTAAACCTGGATTGATTGCTAGCTTTCAGGAGCTACTCACGATGGTTGGCAAGAAGTGCAATTGACATCTGCAGTTCCCTTGGATATGCTGTTTATTTTCTGCAAAAGAAAGTTGAATTTGCTGACTGATAACACAGCAGTACTTAGCATATGTTCTTCGCAGGTAAGATTAGAACTCAGAACCAGAAATAAAATTTGAATCTCATTATTTTGATGACCTTCGTTGTTTATATAATTCGCCTTCATTTATGACTTTCCCTGTTTAAATATTAAATCCAAAAATCAACCTGCTGAGTTACCTATTACCTACTTATATTTTCTCCAATCGCGCAGGAAACAGAAAAGGACCTTCTTGCCACAGTCAGATGCCAAGCTGGTACACGGCGGTTGTGGGTCCGCATGTGTTACATATTACATAAAGGAAATTTAAGCAGCAGAGCACAGACAGTACGCGTTTTGATATACGTTTTACCTACAGGAGCACCAAGAGTCGCACGTCTCATAACACTAAAGTTGCCAGTGCTGCCGTATTACTCCCAGCATGAAAATTTGGAAACAGAAAATGAAGAAAGGTATGTTTTTCATCCTGATTGAGTTGAACTACTTAGGTACCTACTTAGAAACTTGACATGTTGTTTATGGCATGGTACACAAGTTTGCGTCTACAGTGTTAAATATTTTTGAACTACTGATCAAATAGTGATCACATTAGATAGATATTACAAGTACTTTTTTATCTCATATTGTTTACATGTATACCTACTATAAATTACTAAAAGTATGTAACGGATTTCTCATACATAGGTATAAGTATGAGTTCAAATAATTACAGATCATGGTGTCAGTTGCGGGTATCCGGTAGTTTCTCGGTTGCAGAGATGACATCATGGCTGACCGATGCTTTGCCAAGCGATCTTCCGAGACCTTCGACTAATGTTGCTTTCGCCCGGTCACATACTCTACTCAACACTATGCTTATTGCTAGATACCAGTAAATATATAAGGCTTTCCATAAGATTGGTTCCAGCTATATTATTCTGATTTTTGTGGTTCTGACTCACTCTTTGGTTTTGCCTTTCAATCCCAAAATCGCAAATGATAAAATAAAGACTAAAATTATAAAGTTAGTCGGCGTCCACTTTGTTGTATAAAAATAAATGTTATTTACACCTAAATAAAAACGCTAGATCAAAAATAATCGGAACAAATATTCGACACCGATATACCGTTCATTTTAGAAAGCTATAAATAAAGCACGAACATAAGACGTCGATAATTATATAATTATTTTTTTCCAGACGCGGTACAGCAGTATTTAAATCTGATAATATTTCAACAATTGCCATAATGAAGGATATCATATCAAATTGCTCTGTACAGAAATCCATTCGTGTGGAAATTTCATTTGGTTAGTTCTAATAAGTTCAATATTGATAATACAGCTCCAGGGCATATACTGATCCAAAGATTTCGCAAACATGAGATCATTTAAGCAGCTTTAAAAATCTGCATGTTAGTATAAAATGTTTACTCATGCTAACTAAAATGTTTCAGATGTTCCAGAAGACACCTGTATGAAGTCTTTTTTAATGATTAAAAATCTGTTTGAGTCTGAATACAAAGTCCACAAAGATGTTGCTTTGA
This sequence comes from Amyelois transitella, assembly GCF_032362555.1. Taxonomy (NCBI): domain Eukaryota; kingdom Metazoa; phylum Arthropoda; class Insecta; order Lepidoptera; family Pyralidae; genus Amyelois; species Amyelois transitella. The sequence goes on from NC_083509.1 coordinate 6,303,690, forward strand.
ATAAAGCCCTCAGGTATACATGTTTTAAGCAATCTAACTGAATTTTCTAGACTGGTTCTGTCTTACCCGTAAATCATATTTAAGGGAATAGTAAACCATGAACACACTTAACTTTATAAAATATAAACTAACAAAATAGTAACTAGTTTAGAAGATAAAAACATAGTGCACAATGTCTCAGAATATTTGCGCGGGCTTGATACACGCATCTAGCGAGGCGGCTTGCTGCCGGCACCTCCGCACTGCGCTGTCGGCTCGACGTTTGAATTGGCCCTTCCCGTGTGGATTCCCACACTTCTTATTTTGTTATATATGTATGATAATTAGGTAACTATTGATTCTTGGAAAAAGGATCAGATACTGAGGTGCCCCCTTTCAATATGGAACGCAATTGACCATACCTCCAGTATACAATACACAGGTGTCCGGTGAATCTCATTGCATAGTTAAGGACGCAGTTAATCATGAACACACTTAACTTTATGAAATATAAAACCAACTAAATACTCAGTAGTAAAAAAAATATATCAAAATAGTGCGCAGTCTTACTATGGACGCCTTGTGCTCTGTACAGGCATCCAGCTACAGCTCTTCTAGTTAATTTCAGTATGATATTCTTCTTCCAGTTCTTTAGACTTGGAGAGTAATTTTATTGAAGAAAATACTTCTTTATGTGAAGATTACTTGCAAGTTATGAGAAATAAAGATGATGCTAATATGGAAACACATTTTGATGAGCTTGTTGGTATGTTTGCAAAATAAATTGCTTATTAGTGATAAATATACACTTAAATACTCTTTAAAGGAATATATATTGTGCCTCTTCCCTTGTTGAATTCCAGAAATTATTGAGCAGTGGTATATGGACTGGCATACACTTGCTCTACAAGGGCATGATTTCCACAATGGAAGGGCAAAACTGAAGAAAGCTCTGCATGAAAATAATCTTGATAAAATTATAGATATTCTTAACAATAGACAGTAATTTTTTTACAATCTTATTTCAGTATTCAAATGTAGTTAATAAATGAAGGTAATTTTATTACAGAATTTTTATTTTCATAGTTTTAAGTATGTATAAGGATATCTCTTAGATAATTGCAAATCATAGTGGTATAAGCTATGTTCATTATCTGACAACTTACACAGGTTAACAATGTGTTGTGCAAGTTCATCAATGGAACTTATTTGTTCTGACAGAAATCTTGAAGTTACAAAATCTACACATTGGAAATCTTTTTCTGCGATAACAACAAGATCCTCCAATGACTGAGGAAAGAAGAAATTGGGGAAAGATTAATAAGACTAGGTAGACATATTTGTTTTACAAGAAATATCTCTTAGTTGCCATGGTTAATTATTTAATTCTACTTAATTATCAATGAATAAAATCCTCCTAAAAACTTACCTTTGTAACACATTTTTCCATCTCAAGAGCCTTTTGGAAAGCATCAAGCAAAGATAGTTTTGAAATTGCAAGTGGTTCTTTAAGAGAACTTATTATAGGTGTACCTCCTCTTCTTAGCTGATAAAGTATAAACAGTTGCATGTGCCTTAACTCTTCTTCATACATTCTCATGAAAAACCCTGCTGCACCTGGCCATAACTGACAAGGTTGTAAAAACTTTACAGCAATATTTAAATATTCCTGTGCTGCTTGTTGTTCAATTTGTATTTGTTTGTTTATAGCCACTTCATTTCCTGGAGTATATTTGTAATGAAATGGAGAATTTGACTTAGCAGAAGTGTGGTTAAGCCTATTGAGTATGTACCACATATAATAATTCCAATTAGATTTTAAACAGTTATTTTTTATCATTATAATAAATTATGATGAAAAGTTACTGAAATTTGATAAATCAATAAATATAAAATGTCAATGTTGAATCTGACATGGCTACATTTTGAGTGTTTACTTGTGGTAATCACAGTGGTTATGCTTATGGCAATTCATTAAATGGAAATGAAAACAATATTGTATCTTTGCAATATCTAACTTTAATTTATATTGATAAGTATGCTAAAATATCTACAACTATAATCTATGTTACAAATATGGGATGCATTATTTTTGGAAAGGATAGTAATCTAATCCAGAATTATATTTAAATTTATATGTGAAGCGATTCACTTGTGTTTTACCCACTTCAATCATTTTCTGTACTTCCTCGCGGTATGCAGGGGGCAACATCTCCGTTTCTAAAGTGCATGCATGGTCACTATCTTCTTGAACTCGAAATACTCGCTGTCTGATAATATCCACATCTCTACTATATTCTTCTTTAAGGTCTGCTACTGTTTGAGTGCCTGTGTCAATTTTAAATATAATGTAGTTAGCTTCCCGATGTACTAAGCCATGGGCACTTGTTTTATATGGCATTTTTCGAAAACCTAAATTTTCAATATTTTTTATAATACCACCGCGATTGAAAATTGCATGAGAAATACGTGTCAATGTCGTTTTTAATTCAGGTTTTGGCATGGCTCGTAACATTAAAGATAACTCGTAAGCCGGCATCGTGACACTATTCAAAATAACAACAATAATATAATTTAGTTAACTAATTCACTCGTAGATTCTGGGGTCAGTCGACATACATACTAGTACACACTACCTAACCTACTTGTTCAGTTCGTAGACAGAGTTGCACGCACACAGTAACATTGATACCAAACTGACAATTTGACATTGACAACAACAAAAATAATTAAAAGGATATGCTGTACCTATGTTATTGACTATAAATTCCTATTCTGACTCAGACCAGCCCAGCCATAGCCAATTCAGATATTCCGAATTAAATGACATCACTAACTGGTTTTTTTTTAAGTTTAAAATATATAGTCATGGCTGCGTCGCTTGCTTGAAGTTTGATTTCGCATAGTTTGTAAACCAAAAGTATGGCATCTTTTGCAAGATTTGTTTCTGATTATTGTAAATCTTGGGACAAATCAGGAAAAGAACAATTGTAAGTACCTACCTTATGTACCTTAAGAGACTGCTCATACGACAAACAAACACTGGAAAAACACATGTCGAAACTATGAATGTGTACCTAATTTCAATGGTTATTTGTACTACATTATACCCTAATCAGTTAAACACAATGTCTCTTTATTTGATAAGTACTAACTCATTGACCGATTACCAAATAACCTTCCTATTTTCAGTACCTACCTTATAAGCACTAGCCAATATGAATCTTCAAGAATATAGAAAACTAATAAAATACACTAAAACGTGGGGTATGAATTCATAACAAATATGTTTTACCTTCTGTGTAGCGTGATAGATAAACTTCCTACTAATCTGTTTATTTTTTACTTTGCCTCTTTAAATTGATATAAGTACATAGAAAATCTACTGCCCGAATGCAAACTTAGTATAATACCCCTGTCGAATTTTGAAATCATCAAATATACACTAATTATTGATAGTAATGAGCCATTAAATTTAGCACTATATTACTCTTGTAACACAATGATCAGCTGCTGATCTGTCTAATTGTAAATGTTATTGCATTGTCAGCTTGGCTTTCATTGGCTACAAAACTTCTGATTTAAAGTATACCAAGCATTTAAGTGATGCTTTATATAGGTACTGAATGTTTCATGCATTATCTGTTAATGCTTGTGTCCTGTGGTTGTTATATATAGAATGGGATGTACTATATTTACATTAAATCTTAATATACATATTTCTATTATTTACCCTATAATGTAATAACTGACTCGGTCACAATTGAATTGGCTATTAGCCACAAATGTTGTAGTTGGATTGTAGATGGTTGAATTCCTGAATAAAAAGGTGTAATGTAAAGGATTACAGTTTTAAATCCTGTTTCACCATGTACTCATAATCTTATAAATGTACATGCTCTTATAATTAGGGAAAACATCAACAAGATTCCTTATGATGTTCAAAATAGATCATGATTACACATCCAGATATGTAATCACAATTACAGCCTCTGTTATGCTTGCTGCTGAGATACAAGAATCCTATTTAAAAAACTCCTATCCTTTCCTATATGTTAGGTAAGAGAATGATGGTTAACTGCAACAGTTAAATAAAATTTTGTATTTTATTTTTAGCATAAAAAATGTGACTCAATCTATAAAAGATGAAGAGAAAAGTCCTTTATTTACAAAATCTGGAAAACTTTCTGGTGTATCGCAAAGTGTTTATGACTTACTCCTTTGTGGGTTGAGGGGCAATTTAAAGAAAGATGTAGTTCTCTCTACCCTTAGAGAAATTTCTGTAAGTATATTTATCTATAATGACTTGTCAAACTTGCTTAGCAACTGATTGTATGAGTGTAATGAAATATGCATAGTAACATATTTTGTTTTTATGTTTTATTAAAATTCTTTGTATTATTTTCAGTCTTTACATGCTGACATACCATCCATAATCCTTGATGTCTTATGTGTACTTGATGCGGAGACCTGCACAGATATCCAAAGTGATGAACGTTCAAATTTCTGCCATATTGTTAGGGAACTAGAATCATTTATGTCTGACAAGCTTTTGAAGGAAAGATTAGAAATTGACACATTACAAGATGTAGGAACTCTGAAGAATAAAAATTTTTATACCAAATTTATAAAAATCAAGACTAAGCTATAGTGAGTAAACTTCATATTTAAAATGGTTTTGATAAAGATTAATTTCATATCATTAATTTGATTGAATGCTATATATATAAACAAATTGTATTTTTCAGCTACAAACAGCGTAAGTTTAATCTATTTCGGGAAGAGAGTGAAGGATATGCAAAATTAATAGTGGAGTTAAATCAAGAAATAAGTGAAGATATAGAATCAAAAACTTTATTAGAAATTATACAATCCTTGATTGGTATGAATCTTGTTTGAATTTATTAAAAACACTTATTTAAAAATTATTAATTATATTGTGTAATGGAATTAAAATAATGCTTTTTTCAGGGTGCTTTAATTTAGATCCAAATAGAGTATTAGATATTATCCTGGAGTCCTTTGAAGCCAGACCGCATCTAGATAAACTTTTCATCACTCTCATAAAAAATTACATGGGAGATCCACAAGTTATTTCCGAAGTTTTAGGCTTTAAGTTGGGAAACATGGAAGTCTTGGATACATGTAAGGAACCTCCACCATTGATGACTGTGATAGCTTTGCTTTTACAACATCAAGTCATATCTTTAGATGACATATTTCCTTGGGTATGTAGAATTTTTGAGAAATGTGTATGTACTCATTTTTATTTCTTTTAGTTATTAACGTTATTACATGGAATATTTTTTAGTTACGTCCAGATAATTTTTTGATGGCCAAAGAAGCAGATAAGGAATTTAAAGCTGCTCAAGACTATATTCGGAAATTAAATATTGTGTCAACCAAAGGTCCACAAGCCAATGGGCCCACAGAATTTGTTGAAGAAAAAGCTGATCCTCAGGTGAACAATAGTTACAATAAATACAGGAATTTCATTTTTTATTTATTTACCAATTCATGTACGCAGAAAACTTGTAGGAATCAGAAACACAAGAAACAAAAGTACATAGGTTCTGCTTATTTCTGACCTGATTTGTATGTCACAATCCTTTCCAATGTTCTAATAGTAAGCAAGTTTTCTTCATAAGAGACACTTTGTAGACAAGTAATGCAAAATCACAGCTATCTCAATATGTAACTGAATTGGTCCTCTGTAACAATGCATGTTTAGTTTTAATGTGTATGGCACCACAGAATTTAGAATTGCACCTGTGTCTACCCACCCAGCCAAAAGACTAACAGATCACATAATGTCAACACTTACTGCTTTTTGCAGGAGTGATGTGATTCTCTTGCTCTATATCCATCCCTGGAAAATGAATATTGTTGTCACCTACAGTTATTTACAGTTATTCTGTTAATATTTTGTAGGAGTATTGGAACAATCAAAAACTAGTTCTGAGTGAAGCTTTACTCAAAGTGACAGCATGGAAGGAATTTGCAGCCCTGTCTGCACGTTTACCTGTCACCACAATGTTTGCAAGACCTGCTATAGCATTGTGCAATATGTTGCATGCTCTCATTGAGCCATTATACAGAACGTAAGTGCTAAGTTTCATCATATTACCGAAATCAATTTTAGTTTGACAAGGTATTTAAGTAAATTGTGTTCTAACACTAACTATTACCTGTTTACAGACATTGCCGAGTAGCCCCAAAGATAATAGGCAAACCAATACCGCCATTGGAGTCTAGTTTAGCCCCACCTGCATGCAAAACCTTTGATGATATGAAAGAGACCGTTATTCCCGCCCTCATTCTGTTAGGTCCAGCTCTTCATCATGATCCTGTTTTAATGTATAAGGTATGTATTTTGTGATATTACCTATATTACCTAGTTATTTAATGTGAAAAATTTGTTAACTTTTTTTTCATTTTGTTATAGATTATTCGTATTTTACGAACAGCCCGCTCAAAACCAAATGACCCATTGCATTACGAAGCGCTCACAGTGCTTGATGCTGCCATTTTGCCATCCCTTACTTTGATGGAAGGTAACTGCTGCATGGCTGAAGAAATTTACACTTTGTTGAAGTTATATCCATATCAGTGTAGGTAAGAAATATATGGTTTTCCCATTTTTCATAAAGGTAATTGAGTTTATTTCACTTATTTGGAAAAATCATTTGTTGAATAATAAATACGATGTTCTTAGATACTGTTTATATTCCCGATGGAAGAATGAAGCTGGTGAAAAAATACCCGCATTGATGCGCGTGCGTGGAAATGCTCTACAAAGAATCAAGCACATCATGAAACGTGTTTCCAAAGAGAATATAAAGCCACAAGGCCGTCTCATCGGCAAACTGTCTCATGCTGCACCAGCCTTCTTATTTGACTATATGCTGCTTCAAGTAAGTGTTATTTAAATTTAATTTTTAAACCGTCTTGGCAATATGTAGTCTGTTTGTGGCCTCATCTCTAGAGAGGGGCCCAGAATCTGCTTTTACCATAATTTTCACTACGACGTGATTTTGACGTTCACAACTTTGCAGATCGTATATTGTTCACGTTTGATGAATAATTTCAGATCCAAACATACGACAACCTGATCGGGCCCGTGGTGGAGTCCCTGAAGTACCTGACGTCGCTGTCGCTGGACGTGCTGGGCTACTGCCTGGTGGAGGCGCTGCAGCGGCGCGGGCGCTCCGCGGGCGCCGCGCACCCGCCGTGGCTGCAGGCGCTGGCCGCCTTCGCTGGAGCCGCTTTCAAGAAGCACAACATTGAACTCACTGCGCTATTGCAGTTCGTAGCGAACAGACTGAAAGCCCAACACAGGTAAGCACTGTCAGCAATTTTCAGCTAATAAAGATAATAAAATTGGTATATTTTATGTATGCGTTTTAAAATATAATACATATAAATATGTTTACTTTTCAGTCATGACTTACTGATTTTAAAAGAAATTGTCCAAAAAATGGCTGGCATTGAAGCTGCTGAAGAAATGACACCAGAACAATTAGATGCTATGGCCGGTGGAGAACTATTGAAAGGAGAGGTAACCTTTTTAGTGTCTCTTAATTAACTACTCAAAATATCAATTGTTATCAAAGTTTTAGTCTTTTAAGCCAAGGGTGTCGGTTACTTACTTAAATTGAATTATTTATCTATTTATGTACACAAAATATACAGAGGAGCATTTAATACAGTAATTCTAGTTCTTATGGCTCAAACAAAATAGATCATATGTATTCTTTTTTTATAGGCTGGCTACTTCTCTCAAGTAAGAAATACGAGGAGATCATCAGCCCGATTAAAGGAAGCCATAGTTGGAAATAATTTGGACATTTCATTGTGTATATTATCTGCACAACAACGTCATTGCTGTGTTTGGAAAGGTAATTATAGAGCCATTCATTTTCAGGTATTAAGCCTTTCCCGAAATAACTTATAATGGGGTATTTAACTTAAAAGCTCTATCAAAGGTTTTTCTGGCCCATGTTATCCCCGCATAGTTTTTTAATGTCGTTGGACCAGCGGGTTAATAGTCTGCCAGTATTCCTCTTTCCAGCTCTTGGTCGCCATTGCAGACGGATTTGCTCCATTGACCGTCTCCACATCTACACAGAGGGCCGGCCCCCGCCCACTTATGTTTAGCAAAGTGGTGACTACGTCCACTACCTACTCTGGAAGAATGCATTCGTTGTATACCTTCTTTTAAGAGATTGAGGCAGACTTTCGGATTTAAACACCAGTTGGATTCCACGACTTATTTCTGCCTCCATTGAATTTCTGACCATAATCTACTGCCCTAAGTTAATGTCATCCTCGCTCATCCACCAAATACAAATTTACATTATGAATTAATAATTTTTAGATGAAGAAGAAGTACCCGTGATTGGCGAACCGCCAGGGTCGCAACTGAAGGTAGTTGGCAGGCTGGCCGACCAATGCCAGGAGGCGTTAGTCCAACTGGGCACATTCCTGGCGTCCTCTCATGCTCCCGACGAGTATGCCGCTCGATTACCTCCATTGCAGGTAATGTGATGTTGTTAAAAGTTTCTTTTGTACAAATTTGGTAGATAGTATTGTTTACCAAACCACATAAAATATCTTTTTTTAAACAAATTATATAGCTAACCAACCAGATATATCGGAATGGAAAAGACAAAATTCAAGTCAGTTCTTGTCTCACCGTAGACCACCTATATGGCGGACTGACATACATACATATAATAACGTCTCATATAATAATATCCCTTGCAGGGTAGACAGAGCCAACAGTCTTGAAAATACTGAAAGGCCATGTTCAGCTGTTTGGCTTATAGATGGAATTTAGATTTATATAAAGTGACAGGTTACTAGCCCATCGCTTAAAAAAAGAATCCCAAATTTATAAGCCTATCCCTCAGTCGCCTTTAACGACATCCAGATCCAGGAAAGAGATGGAGTGGTCCTATTCTTTTTTCTATTAAGGCAAGGAACCACACGGCGTTTTGACCAATACGCCATGGAGTTCTTACACGAAAAGGTTTCACCGAGAATTTATTTGGAAATGATATTGTTCAGATATAGATTAAGTAATATCAAGTTACTTCAAAGAGACATGATTAAGGATACTTCGAACATCATCAACATTTATAAATAATCATCATTATTTTTTACAGGAACTTCTCCGAGAGTATCACGTGGACGCTGACGTAGCGTTCTTTTTGCACCGACCCGTGTTGGCTCAAAAAATAGCGGCTCGAGTTGAAGTCTTAAGAAAGAGTTCTGATCCCAAATCGGATTCTTTAGAGAAAAGTATCGAGCGTTACACAACCGCGTCGAAGGAAACATTGGAGCCGATACTGGTATCTGTCACGCCGATGTTGCCTGCACGAGTTTGGGAGGATATCTCACCGGAATTTTATGTTACATTTTGGTCAGTTAATTTCTTAAATGAGGTATTTTTGTATAATAGGACTGTGTTTATATTTGCGAAATACTGCTAAGAAATCTTGCTACTGAGTGACTGAGATAGACATATATGTAACAGCTCATAGTAAAATTATTAAAAAATAATAAAAACTGTACGGTCTTTTGAAATTTTAGGTCATTATCAATGTACGACCTTCGAGTACCAGTGGAAAGCTATGAGCGTGAGATCGACCGTTTGAAGATAGCTGCTGCCAACGCCGGGAAAGATATGTCGCAGGGGACAAAAGGGAAGAAAGAACAAGAGAGATTTAACACTCTCATTGAAAAGTTACAAGTTAGTAAAATATATTAGCAAATTTTATTAATTTCCTGTGTTAAAAACACATTGGTTTATAATAAGAATGAAAAAATTAAACTTATGACCAATTCAGATTTATGAAATGCTTTCTTATGGCAAACTCCTTAATTTATGTTCCACCCAGATCAAGGGAAAAGGTGTACCTCACCCCACCCATTAAGCTAGTGCGATAAATAAAGGTAGGATGATTTTCAAGCATAAGAAAATATTTAAAACGAAATATTTTCTCACATGCCGTGTGGTTTCCGGCCTAAGAATAGGACCACTAAATCTCATTCCCAAGGATGTCATAAAAGACGACTAAGGGATAGGCTTATGAACTTGGGATTCTTCTTTTAGGCGACGGGCTAGCAACCTGTCACTTTATATGGATCTCAATTCTATCAGTAATCTAAAAAGCTGAATGTGGCCTATCAGTATTTTCAAGACTGGTTGGCTCTGTCTACCCAGCACGGACACATAGACGTGATTATAAGTATATATGTTTTCTCACATAGGAAGAGCGTCGTCGACAAGAAGAGCACGTGGCGCGTGTTTCGGCACGTTTACAGCGCGAATGTGCCGGCTGGTTTCCGGCGCGTGCCGCTAAGTCTGCCAAGAACGAGACCGTGACCCGCCTCATGCAGCTCTGTTTGTTCCCGCGGTGCGTCTTCACGCCTGTCGACGCGCTCTACTGTGCAGAGTTCGTGCACACCGTGCACTCGCTCAAGACGCCTAACTTTTCCACACTCCTGTGTTATGACCGGGTGAGTAGTCTCCCAATCAATGGATATCCTTTATTTGTAATATCTTTATTGCACAAAAATTAATACAGTTACAAGAAATAGCTCATAGTTGTAAAAGAAATAAATAACTTGCAAGGCGGACTTATCCGATGAAGGGATGTCTTCTAGTCAACTGGCATCTCTCTAAGCTGGGTCCAGCTCCAGAGTTAGTATTAGAACTGTGATATAACGTGTAGAGGGGCCTCGATTACCATTCATTTCATAGTTCCTCCATGGAATTTGCACTCGCATCTTTTTGTCATAATCGGGCTCCAGTTTTCTTGTGAATGTAGTCACACCGAAATTGGAGGAGGGACGCACATCAGAAGGAAGTTGTTGAAAGAGTGAACTAAGTTGCGCTACATATTTGTGTTACCGGCAGCTGTTCTGCGACATCACGTACTCGGTGATGTCGTGCACGGAGGGCGAGGCGGCGCGCTACGGCACGTTCCTGCGCCGCGTGCTGCGCACCGCCATGCGCTGGCACGCCGACCGCGCCGCCTTCCAGCGCGAGTGCGCGCACTACCCCGGCTTCGTCACCAAGTACCGCGTCTCCAACCAGTTCACCGAGGCCAACGACCACGTCGGCTACGAGAACTACAGGTACCTACTGATATTACTCATCCGCTTAGTTCCTGCTGTCATCACGAGATAGCACTCGTAACAGATGTCAGATGCCACTGAGTGGTCTGAACAGTGTTGGCCACATACATAAATCAGAAAAATAAAAAAACAGATAATCCCAACAATGGATCATTTTCTATAAAGAAATAAAATTTAAATGTGGATGAAGCAAAGGAAGTATGCAGAGATCGTGGCAAGTGGAAAGAGGTAGTCTCTACCTACCCCTCCGGCAAAGAGGCGTGGTTTTATGTATGTATGTATGTAAATAAGATTTTCTAAAGAGAATCATAATTTTTAAATCTTTTCAGACATGTTTGCCATAAGTGGCACTACAAGATCACCAAAGCGATGGTGGTGTGCCTGGACTCGCGGGACTACGTTCAGATCCGCAACGCTTTGATTGTACTCATACGTGTGCTCCCACACTTCCCGGTGCTCGAGAAACTGGGGCAAATCATTGAAAGGAAAGTTGATAAGGTAACGAGATCTTAGTCTTATTTTAAAAGTTAATTTTAAATGTACTTTTCACGTAACCGGTGACATATATTATGAAGTCATTATTATAAGCTGTTCTTATTTGAGAACATTTTGTTTTTACTATTTCAAATCATACGATAAAAAATTGTAGAATATAGTCTTTGGTTGTTTTCGAAATATACTTACGATACTACTTCTTTCGTTTATGCCATCTAAAGTAGATTTTAATATTTTTTCTTAGGTAAAAGAAGAAGAGAAGACACAGCGTCAGGATTTGTACGTCCTAGCGACTGGCTACAGCGGTCAGCTGCGCAACAAGGTTCCTAACATGATGAGGGAGAGTGACTTCCATCAGGTAAATATATAGCTTTTTTATTTTTGTTTTACAATGTGTTACATTTTTAAAGTAGTTGCCTTTATTTTTTTTCTGATTGGCCTGGGTCTTGGATGTTTGTCAACGAGATAAGTATTTATTATAAAATATAGTATCGTTGAGTTAGTATCTCGTAACACAAGTCCCGAACACACTTTGAGCCTAACTCAATCTGTGTAATTTGTCATTTATTGTTTAGATGTACAAAACTGAAATGCATATTTGAAAAGTATTTGTAAGGCTGGACTGAGGGACAGACATGAATGACAGCAGTATGAGAATTAAGAAAGAATAAAGATGTAATTACAATAACATTTGTTTTCTGTTTAAAATAGGGCAACTCAATTTTTCTTCTGTGGATGTGTCATATGCAACTATAGTTAACGGAGCCCTTCTATTGATTTTTATTTTTATAAAAAAGCTTTTCATTTTAATGGTCTTGATTAAGATAGTGACAGGTTACCGGCACATGGCCTAAAAGTAATCGCAAGTTTAAAAGCCTTCTCCTTGTAAAATAAAATGTCACCTCTTTGCCGGAGCAGAAACTATTCGTTTCCACTCGCGGTGCCTGCATACTTTCGTTTCATTTGCATTTACACGTGTATTGATATCGGTAGTTCGAGGGGACACTGACGTGTGAGTGGTTACAGGTGGGCGACAAGCACAAGGCGGCGGGCGCGGCGCGCGAGGAGCCCGCCAAGCGCGAGGACGCGGCGCGCAGCCCGCCCACGCCGCCCGGTCAGTCGCATGCACTAGTTTAATCAATACCATATCGACTTACTCCAATTCACCTCTATTACCACGTCAGAGTTTTAGTACATTACTTTAAATACTCTTATTATTGGTGCTCTTAGAGGGAAGAAAAACATCGTGAAAATACCTGCACATTCAGGCAACGAAGTAGCTATTAGTTGCTGGTACAAATCTCTGCCGAGACAGGTTTATTTGATAAAATTCAGCCACTCGTTTTCTTTTAATCAAATTTTATCGTGAATATTAAAACAGTAAATGTTTATTTAGATAACGACAAACGAGACTCACGGAACAGCGACAGACGTCGTGATGAGTCGGATCGAGAAAAAGAGTCCAAAAGAGATTCGAAAACGTAAGTTATTTTACTTATATTTGTGTAAGTTAGTACTTATATTTGAGAAAGACCTACTGAGTGAAGCTCCTGATAAGCTACATCGATTTATGTTTACTAAACCCACATTTCGTTTACAGATCGCTCAAAGAAAGAGCAAAGGAGGAAATCAGGAACAAAGAGAAATCTCCAAGAGAACGATCGCACAGGGTTAGTTTATAAATGTTCCGTTGAATATTCATATTTACTCTAGCTATGTACCTACATACTCTGTACAAACACTTGAAATATGTACCTTTTCATTACCACATATTATAAAGTCCCCCTAGTTTCTCGTCTGTATGTATGCTTATCTGAGAAAGTTAAGGACGAATTTTGTTTCTGTTAGAAATTTTGGAAAGACGATTTACTGAGAAAGGTAAACATTAAATTCTACCTGTGTTGAATATTTTATTAATTTATAGGAGGAGCGTTATTTGGAAGCGGTATCCCCACCACATGACCATCGTCATCCCCCCGATGACATTGAACGAGGTAATTGTTTGAATATTTTTTAACTATATAAAGCAGCAGTAAACATTGTTTATTCTTCAGACCTCTATTATGTTCTCTGGACTTCTCAGTGGCGATGTAAAAAATGTCTCTTAATTTTTTGTCTTGTGGCGTTGACTGCGTTGTTATTGGCGTGAGGGACCATGGAATTACCCGTGGAAAGTTATTCCGCTTCCGCTTTGGAATTTTTCATGTTTATGTAATAACATAAATAGGCAATTTATGTAATAGATAATCGTAAACTCCAATCCTTATATTTAAAAATATTTTTGCGTTGAATAGACCATTTATCGAGGAAGGTTTTAGGTTATATAACATCACGCTGCAAATATAAGGAGCAAAGAAATAACAAAAAAACGGAAAATTATTCATCCTTGAGGGCTTCAATGATGCCCAAAATAAATATTACACGCGGACGAAGTTGCGGGCACAGCTATTTATTTATAACAACAAAGTGTGATGTGATTCACACTAAATTTGACAACATAACACTTTGGTCATTTATAACGCGATATTTATATTTTTACAGACGTGAAGCGGCGTAAAGTAGAAGCCGCCGGCAATGGCAAGGTGAGTATCGTTGTGATAAACCGACCTTGCATCGCGCTAGCGCCGGACTGAGGATTGGGCTGGACGCGACACCGCGCCCAGCGGACACCACCGCCGACATGTGAACATGGACTATGAACTGTTAACAGTGCTAATATAAATAATTAAATCAAGAAAAAGTGTACATAAACCCAAACTACTGTCAAGCCTTCAAATAAGACTTAATCTTCACCACTGGTAAAATGAAATATATTTAATTCAAGAAGCAATGAAGATAACTGCGGAGTATGAAGCATAAGATATAAAGATAAATTAACAATCGCAAAATCAACACCAAATAGAGACCCTTTTTTAAATGGATTATTACCTACATCTGGAATCATGAATAAAAACCAGAAGGACAATAGCAAAGCGAATGAACCTAACATAAAATAAAGATCAGTGTAATTTTATATATTAAAACAAATAAATCTTCCTTATAATCAACATAATGTTTATAACAAAAATATTAAAATTGTTAATGTCCAGAAACTTGAAAGATGACAATAAGATGTAAGAAAATCGAAATGAAGGTGTCTACTGCTAAAGGATCTAAGATTGAAAAATTAACAAATTGAAGATTAATTATAAATAAAAATGAAGAATAAAGCAACTGTAAAAATTTTCATCATCTAATATCTACCACCACATCGAGATAGAAAATTTTGGAGAAATCATCATGCAAGAACTTGAAGACTGAAAATTTACTAATTAACAAAATTTTATACAATTATCAAATGAAGCGTGTCGTGTGTCGTAAGTCCATTCAGCCCAGTCCAATAGCAAACTGGTAAGGTTTACTTTTTATATGAAAATATAACAAAATGAGCCAAAAGGACCAAGGGATTAATTCCGTGCCCCGCGGGAAGAATTTGACATGTTGAAAAAAGCAATTTTACAGGGCGGCCATTTTAAACTTTGGCTTCCTCTGGAAAATGCATTTGTTTGTTACATTTATAACTTATACTTTATCTAAGGTAAACTTTTTACGATGATTCGAATAACGTACAGTAATTTGCATAATTTTTCTTAGTTTTTGAAATAATCGACATGTCAATATGCGTACCGACGACTTATCAAGTGACTAATCCATTTATCAATATATTTTCCAGAATGTAAAGATGAGTTATCAAGTTTTTCACCTATTATATTTCGTCTTTTTGTAGTAAACAACAATTTTAAACCAAAACTGTTATTAAAATCCTTGGTGGATGGGCAGCAACTTCATCTGCATACTTTGCGACCTTGACTTGCTTGCAAAAACTGGGCCGCCATTATTAAAAATGTACCCCCAGAACATTATTTTCTATTACTATCATCATATTTCTATTACTACATATGTACATACATAAAATCACGCCTCTTTCCCGGAGGGGTAGGCATAGACTACCTCTTTCCAATTGCCACGATCTCCGCATACTTCCATCGCTTCATCCACATTCATAACTCTCTTCATGCAAGCTCGGCGGTTTTGGATACTTTTGACCTGACCAGGACGTCCTTAATTTGATCAAGATACGTTCGTCTTCCCACTCCGACCTTTCCCTCCACGCTCTCCTTGTATATCTGCTTAGTCAACCTGCTTTCATTCATCCTCTCCACATGACCGAACTACATCTTCTTTCACATCACAACATTCCCTTATCACGCTGTTCCTTATCCGGTCACTCAATTTCACATCCATCATACTCCTTAACGCTCTCATTTCCACTGCATTTATTCTGCTTTCGTGCTTCTTTTGCCATACCCAACTTTCACTCCCATACATCAATGTCGGGACCAACACGCCATGCACAGCCAGTCGAGCCTTTTTGGATAGTTTCTGACTGCTCAGAAAGGCATGCAAAGCTCCATTTACCATGTTCCCCGTGTTCACTCTCCTTTCAATATCACTATCACACTTGCCATCTGATGTAAACTTTGATCCTAGATATACAAACTCTTTCACTTGCTCAACTTTTTCTCCTCCAATCAAAATATTATATGCTGTCATTTCTTTCTCCATTTCAAAAACCAGTGTTTTAGTTTTACGTACGTTCACTTTCATTCCTTTCTCCTTTAAAGCTTCATGCATACAGTGGTGGTAGTTAGATGGTAAACCATCTCCACTAACTCTTCTGCTGATGACGCCAGTATTACCTGATCGTCGGCATAGAGCAGACATTTGACGAGTAACTCATTCATCCTTAATCCACTTTCAGACTCTTTCAAATCTGTCAAACAACTATCCATAAATAGGTGGAACAGCCACGGTGACGCAACACATCCTTGCCTAACGCCTTTCTCAATCTAAAACCACTCAGTGTGCGTTCCGTTTATCCTAAAACAAGCACTCGAATCCTCATATAAGGATTTCAGTGCTCGTATTGAGAGACTGCTCACCCCATGCATAGAAAGTGCTGACCACAATTCATTCCTCACAACTCTGTCATAGGCCATTTCCAGATCTACGAATGTGCAATAGACTTTTTGACTCTTGGCCAAAAACTTTTCGGCTATGCACCGCAAAGAAAAGACCTGATCAGTACATCCCATTCCCGTTCAAAATCCCGCTTGAGCATCCCATATTTTATCATCAGTTTCATTCCTGACTCTATTAATCAATACCTTAGCATACAATTTGCCGACGACGCTAAGCAGGCTTACCTATACCACGATAATTTTTGCAGTCCAGTTGTGACCCTTTTCTTTTGTAAAGTGGTACGATAACAGCCTTACACCAATCTTTTGGTACTCGGCCGCTTCTCCAACACAAATTGAAAAGGCAGTACAACTGACTAGCTACTACGCCTTTTCCTGCTTTTAGCATCTCGACCGACACTCTATCATACCCAGCAGCCTTACCCGCTTTCATACTCTTAAGTGCTTCCACAATTTCGAAAATTTCAATTTGGCCTTTCATCTCATTCTCTTTTTCTTCGCTATAGCAGAAATCGTTATTATGTCCTTCCTTTTTTTTTCAAATAAACTTTTAAAATATTCCTTCTATATCTTTAGCACACATTCTTCTTTCACAACGCTACCATCCTGGCATCGGATCCTAGTCAGCTCTCTGACGGCTGACCTTACGGATTTCCAGAATACTTTCAAATTTGACTGAAAGTCTTCTGATAGCCTTTTATCAAATTCCTCTTTATACTCTTCTTTCTTTCTAATCACACCTTTCTTAACCAAATCTTTCCTTTTTTTATATTCCTTAAAAATAAAAGCTAGTGACAAAATGCTTACAAATGTAAAAACTTTTTTATTGTATATTGTATTCGATGGAGCCTGATGTGAGTTACTTTTTACGCAGGCGAAGCTTTGGACAACAGCTAATACGAAAGTCAATATTTATTAAAATATAAAAATATTGTGAGATTGATCAAAGTTATGTACCTACCAAACTAGAAAACAATTATACTTGCGTAAGATTAACTAATTATCTGAATATATCAATTTACTATGTAAAACAATAAATAAATTTTAAATGTATTAATCAAAATATTAAGTAACGTACGTATGATATAAATCGAGTATAACCGATTAATTCGTTTTATCACTTTACATCGGGGAAGGAGGTACAATTTCTAAAGGAACAAATTCACATATCAGATTAGGAACCTCATTTGTTTTTAGATCGTAAGTTGATAAAACAACTTGTAATAATTTTCACAAAAGTTATGAGAATTCGAAAATTGATATATAGTCTTGTCAAGAAAAAAACCCTAATTATCGAGTTATCCACATACTACCAAATGAAATATCTCCGCAATTATTCTACCAATCTGGCTGTTTTTTTTTGACAAGGTGAATAATAGGCTTAGAAAGCGTTTGGACCAATAAAAAAAAAAACATGTAGGTCTAGTTGTCAAGATCTTCCCGCGCGCCACGGAATTATAACTTGCTTTCTTGAGATCACACAAGACACAAATTTGGAAATTACTTATTAATAAAAACAACAGAAGACCTTCAAACTGGAAGCTGCACATCAAGGAACAACAAAAGAAAAAGGTGAAAGCTGAAAATCATGAAAGCAGACCCATAAAGTTAATCAACATTTATTTTTCCTCCAAAGAAGACAACATGTCATCGAACCAGTCATCCATGACCATCAATCAGGTTATAAAAATCGCAGTACATTGCGACAATATAAAATTTTAGAAGTGACATCTACACACCAAGGAGAAAAGAACCACAAAGAGTTGCAAAGAAAACGAACACTGATGTAAATAAAAGTATAGTTATATTAGTCCTTTGTGCCTTTTGGTTCTGTAGTTCATTGCTATAGAATTTTTAACATATACTTTTGAATTTTCAATATGTATATATTATCACTCTTTAAATTTATAACGATAAACTAACTTGTATTTTTTAACAAGCAGGCAAGCAAAGAAATAGAGGAACGTTCGCCTGAGAAAGAGAAGCGGAAAGCTAAAGTTAGAGGTGACGAACGTAAAGAGCGTAAGATGAGCCGCAAAAGGGTAAGTTTGCCTTATTTGTGTTAACAGTAATCTTAGTATTGCACCGAATACCGCTTTCAGATTACGTTTTTAAAGTATTTTTGTGAATACCTAACTAGATTTTTTACTGTATCGTTCTAGGACAGGGCTGAAGAATCTTTATTGCTGGAACAAAAACGACGACGCGATGAACAGAAAGGTAAAAAAAGATGTTATAGTATATTAAGCTGTACAACATTACCTATATGAGATGGGAGCCGCGGGCGTAAGCTAATCCACACTAATAATAAAGGGAAAAGATTTGTTTTTTTTTATGTATATAATAATGACTAACCTTAAAATCTACTGAACTGATTTTCATTAATAATAAAGGCTACTTTTTTTCTGAAAATCTCCACAGGAGCAAAGCCCTGCACAAAAGCTAGGTTTTCTTTAATATTAAATACATATGTATTTTAAAATCAAACAAGCCATTAGGGAAATACGTAAAAACTTTTAATTGAAGATTTTTTTTCTCTTACAGCCATTATAAAAATGAACAGCCATCAAAACGGATCACAAGACGATCATCATTACGAGAAATATCATAAAAGAGTAAGACAGTTTTGATTACTTTTTGTTTCAATTAGTCTGGGAACTAATGGTTTTCTATTGGTTTAAAATCGTAGAGATACATATGTATAGACTTGCCACGATCTCTGCATACTTCTTTCGCTTCATCCACATTTATAACTCTTTAAACAAGCTTCTTACAAGCTCGTCGGTTCCGGTTACTCTAAACCTGATCTTTTGCTATAACATCTACTTTATTATGACGTATATTTTATTGTTTTTTTTTTTAGGAAAAATCGCCCTTCCGTGATCGATCGCACGAGGAACCACGAGACAAACAATATCCTTTTTAATATTTTATATTTAGTAGGTATAAATAATTTATTGGAATTTTATTTCGTAAAAAGGTCAACTTTTAAGATTTTTTATACCGTATGCATTCGTTTATTTGTTGTTGACAGCTTGTCGCACTGCAGTTACGTTTTACGTAAATGTTTTATGTTTCGGGAAAATCTAAAATTATAAGTCATAAAATCTTCAAATTTTATAATAACATTTATCTTCCTATATACACAATACAAACATAACTTTCTATAAACACAATACATATAACGATTGCATCACTGTTTAATGCATTTAAATTGTTTGAAATGTCTTTTAGGGTTTTGTATGTATCTAAAAGGTAAAATAAAAAGCTCTATAACTAAGACTTCGCTGTCTGTCCGTCTGTCTATCACTAGGCTGTAATCTCATAAACCGTGATAGCTGAAAGCTGCCCCAAACCGTGGTACACCCCGTTAGTTTACCTGGGTGTACCATGGCTTATATTTTTAAACCTGAGTGAAAAAAGGGTACAAATTATTTTGATACGTGAAACAACTGATAAAGTACCATGGTTTACTCTACGCATACGAAGTCGCATGCATCAGCTAGTTTATTAAAACTATGAACTTTTATTACAACGCAAATTTGATTGATTATTACACTGTATCTAAATTCAATTTATTATTTGTTGTGTTATTCCTTAACTATATAGCACTAGGCGGTCGAATGAATCAAAAATGAGAAGATGAACGGGAACAAGCAGAACATGCATGGGAGATTCGAAGTCATACACTAATGTATTAATGCATTATGGATGTAACTTTCAAGAATATATAATAAGTATACTGTGTAATGAAATAAATCCTTGTGATAAGTTATCAAAAATTTTTTTTTATTGCTTTTTACCTTTTTACTTCCGAACAACCTATTACATAAGGTTGACACATTATTATCCGACAACAAAATGTAGGTTATCAGCTTGGCACTACAAATAAATTATACTTATTTGAATTTTGAAAGTAAGATATCCTATCTAAAATAAACATTTATTTTATAGCCTGACATTTTCCTTGTATATTAATCCCTACTTCAAAGTGTTTTCACGCCTAAACCACTGAACCAATTTTGATGGAATTTATTACAGAGATAGGGTTAACCAAAATGAAGAACATAGGGTTATAGTATTTATCGCGAAAAGGGGCAGAAGAGGTTGACAGAGGGGGTATGTTTGTAATATATTACTTTTTTTATATAATAGAATATGGAAATACGACGCTGACTAATAATGGGCACGCAGACGAAGTCGCGGACGATAGCTTGTATATAAATAAATATTAGCCGCTCACTGCGTGCATGCCTAAGGAGGTATCTATAAATTCTTTTGCATTTATTATTTCTTTTATATGTTTTTCTTTGAGATTTTTTGGTAGTTTACTTTTAATCACTTTTTGATTTTACTATTTTTATGGTTTTTATGACGTCCACTGGGCAACGTTCGATCACCCAGGTATTTTATAAATATTGGTCAAAAACAACAAACTACCTAAGCACTAACCCCTTGTGGCTAGCGTCTGCTTTAAGATTGAGCAAAAGGAAGTAACATTTTTTTACTGCTGACTTATTTATCCGTGTTTATTACATAATATCCGTGTATATTATGTGATATACACAGATAAAAAGTCAGCAGTTAACAAAATAGACACTTTATTGTTTAATAAGGATAGTCAATGAGAATACTCATTCGATCTCTACGTTGTTTACGACTGAATGTCACATGTTGTACATTTTTTTCCATTGATACCGTTGGTCGGTTGTTTATTATTCCAAAAGGGCCTCGTGGGGCAAAAATTTGGGATGGGCCGCATAATTTGGTAGGAATTTATTTTTTGCATGGCAATTCGCTTCATTGTCAATGTCATATATATTTTATCAACTGTCAAAACTTCAGTTTCAATTGGTGAAGGTAAATTAAATGACATTGATTTCTTTTGTACATCAATTAATTATTGCTACGTAGCAATATTCTGTACATGAGAATAAAAACTGCGTTTGCCCGAAGTGTGTGCAAGTATGTAGGTACATAATACTGTTAAAAGATCATGATTACGTACGTTTTTTTTTATTTTACGTTTATAAGCTCTATGGTTAAGTTTTATGTCGTTTAAAGATTATGGATTATGCCGGGTAGCTTGTGGAAATTAAAATTCTGTTCAAAAATACTGCTGTTTTTTAACCGTTCATAGAAAGTTCTAGTAAATTGAATATTTTTGATCTGTTTTTATTTCGCGATACATGGGATGTTTCCTGGTTCATATTAGTTCTTTATGATGGTCACGTGTCGCGTTGGCGGCCATTTTGTTTCGACATTTCAAAAATGTGACTTGACTCCATGACTATAAATTGTTCGACGATGTGAATTACTAGGTAGGTACCTATAAAATTTGTTTCATAAGTAAATAATTTGCTCGTCAGTTTCCAATTGTAAGAAATGTCTTATTTTTAATTTAGCTAATATTCATTATCAGAAGTTATTTGCTCATAAAGAATAAAATATATGTATGAACTTAAGTATTTTTTGTACCTATCTACTGTTAAATTTGAAGTTATACAAATGTTTATAGATTTATGTGGCCTTGGAACGAATGATTTATGTAATGGGTAATACAACACTCAGTCGTTCTCTCGTTTTCCATGTTTTAGGTAAGCTCAGAAATGGAATGAAAAAAAAAATAATTATGTGCGATGCAAATTGATAGTACTATTTGAAATAAAGTTAATTTGTTGTAGAGCAGTTGTTAAAACAATAATACTGACAAAAAATACAAAATAAATCCAATGCCCGTATGGATGATTCGGGATAAAGATTTGTAGTTTTTTATATCAATGTTAGAGCCGCCATTTTGTTGAGGTTTAAACGTGAACCAGCCATAACCTTAGATTATCGTAGGTCCCTAATCAAAATAAAAGCGAAAAGCTAGTTAAATCTATGAAACTCAACAAATTATGAAGAGGAGTTTTATGATGTTTATTATAGTTCATTATCACAGATTATAACTACCTATTACAAAATACACAAGTACAAAAAGATAGTACTTAAATTATGAAATTCAAAGTTGTCAATTCGACCGTATTTTTTGTGTTAAAAACCCGCGTTGTAACATATTAGGATACGGCATTTTTTGGAAATTCCCGCGGGATCGGGGGATAAAGGTAGTTTTCGTTTTCTACCCACCCTGAAGTCGTGTAGATATATGGCTAACACCTCTTCTTACAAAGAGAAGGGATGATCCTCATCCGCATTTATCTATCTTAGTGATTAGTAAAATCCAATGCAGGCAAGAGTGTATTAAACTATCTTAATGAGCTACGTAAATTAACTCAATAAAAAAATTAAACAGTCTTCTAAAAACACTAAAAAGCTAACAATAATTGATAATTAAATTAACAATACACAGTAATTATCAAAATTATTCTGCTAAGTAACATAAAAAATATAATGATAAACTAACCTAGCATTTCATAAAACTAATCGTTACTTCGGTTACAACTTGTGTATGTATCTAAGTATGCTTATTAGCTTGGGTAAAAATACAGAAAATGCTAAAACTCGTTTCTAATTTGTTAAAAGATACTGACTCTCGTGAGAATTTCCAGAAATGAAGTATGCAATGATACAGATTTCGCAAGAATATAAAAACTTACTTGACAAGACTTGTTGACAATTATATACACAGGGCTTCGCTTTCGTGAAAATTTCCAGAAGTTCCAGTATTGTCTGTCTCTGTGCCAAATATCATCAACATCAGTCTAATAGTTTCTGAGTTACATACAATTATAAATATTAACGTTTTTCTGTTTGGTCAGCTGATAGTTTGATAGAGAATGCTAAACGGCATTAAGTTCGCCCGTTGTACATTTTTCGTGCAAAAGTTTTAAATGAATTAATTAATAAATACATATATACATATACGTTTCCACCCTTTACGGGGTGGACAGAGCCAGCAGTCTCCAAAAGACTGACAGGTCACCTTCAGCAGCATGGTGGGAATGATGAAATAATATCAGTATGGATATAGTAGAAGACAACCACGGCGACCTCCTCCTCCCCCAACCCTGTTTACAAGGGCCTAGCACATTTTGCGATCGTTTATTTATGAATGAAATAAACTAAAAATATTACGAAATGAAGAGTAGGCAAAAATTATTTAACTTTATATCTGTTACTCTTTTCAGAGAACATAATCACGATGGAACAAGATGTAAAAGTAGTATTTAGTTCGGAAATAACAAGGGGAACTTGTGGCGAAAAGAATAATCTGTACGAACTTTTGAATGTCGACCCAGCAAAACCGGTCCAGCTGAATGAAGTTTCAAAGCCTTGTACTTTCCAATCCAAAAATAATAAATGTTATGAGTATAAGAAGAAAAGCAAATTAAAAGTTAACACTGTAAAAGATATAAGAAAATTGCTGGAAAAAGATGTAGAAGCTTACTTACCTCAAAATTTAGAAAAACAACAAAATATGTTGTTAAAACAAATACGAAACGGATATGCCAAGAACGAAGAAACAAAAAAGTTAGCTCGAAATATTTTAAAATCGGATAATCCCATTTTAAGAACTGCTTGGCAAATGCTGACAAATATTAATCCAGAAGAAAACACTTATCCAGTACAATATATTTTATGGAATGGTAAAAATATTCGTATTTGTGGAAGTAGAGGAGGTTATCATAAATACATCTATAAATTTGAAGTGCACAACAGCAAATACCAATCAAAAAATAAGAAATCTATAAAAAAAACTCTTGATAATAGGAATAAATGTCTTTTGCAAAATTCACTTTCTCTTAAAATTAAACCTGGGCCTTTAACTCAAAAGAAGTTTATTGACGACTCTTATCAGAAGCATCATGTTGGAAATTTAGATCTAGTCTACTTACCGAGACCTGGTTTGGATGTAATGCCTGTTTACGGCTCTTCTATGGAGCCCTCAATAAGGAATTTTGTCAACAGTTTGCGGAATGTTGACGGGACCATATCACAAAAATGGGCTGAGTTCGCAGTGTCAATGGTTGGGACAATCAATAAATCACACGTTGTCCAACAACAACCACTTGCTTGTACGACATTTGAGCTGAATTATAAATACGATCAGAAAAAAATGCTGATGCGTCGTGATATTGAGAATATTGTAGAAAAGTCAAATGTAAAAAGTGAAAAATCTTTATTACTGGTTAATGAAGATGATGTTTTAGAAGAAGTAGGGAAAGTGTTGTGTGACATAATTGATGCAGTTGAAATAAGCTTTAATCAAGATAAAATATATACTGGCGAAGACGAAGTTAGAAATAATAATGAGGATATAAGTAATCAGATAAGTGAGAAAAGTACCAGTAATTATCCAAAAGACAAGAAAAAAAAATTTTGTGAGCTGGACAGATTGGATGTGACCGTAATAAGGTTACCCGAAAATTCAGAAAATTGTAAAAGCAAGCATAAGTTATGTAAGAACACCTTTTGCCAATTAGGTTGCATCTGTGACTCTTTAAATTCTACTGTTATTGTTAAAGAACATTGTGGGCGGCTTGAATGTATGTTTCAATGTAAATGTGATTTTTCTAACTACAAGGATTTAGACAAGTATGGCAGTGTTTCGTCAGATTTGATTCCGGGTCTATTGAAAATAGATAAAGAAATAAATAATAAACTTTCCAAAGAAGAAAAGAAATTTCACCAAACAGTAGTTCTCTCTGGAGACAAAAGTATTATATTAAAATCACATAAAAGACACTGGAAAGCTTCATCCAAATATTCAGATTTTTATAAAACCATGAGCTTAAAAATGAACAAAAAAATTGATCGCAACTTAATAGTAGTAGCCACGAATATCAATTGTGACAATATTGAACCGTGGTGTATGGTGCACAATTTGTATAAATGTTTTTGTAAAGGCCGCTTTATTCATAGTGCCATGGATTCTGAAGGTAAAAATTTCGAAGCACCAGTGGGCGTTGCAGTTGACTGTGAGAAAATTATAAATACAGAGTCAGCGAAATCTAATCCATCTTATATGCACACCCGCCCACAACGTGAAAAACCTCTTTGGAAATCTGAAAAAAAAGAAAGGCGAAAGTCAGATAAATTATTATCTGAAAGTTATTCAATACCGGTTAATTTGGTCGGACCAACACAACAGGTTGATTACAAAAGTTCTTGTGCTAGGTCACAAGCATACGTTGGTAGAAAGTATAGTCAAAAATATTACCGCCATATGAATTCTAAAATTCGTGAAATGGAGGAAGATGACTTGGGCTTACATAATAAATTAAAGAGCTTAGTAAGCATTGATGTGGTCGACACATATAATTTTGATACAACGTACCCACAAGACTCGGATTCAATGTCTAGGAAAAATAAATGTCAACTGAAAAATAAAATGGATGAAGAAACCAACCAACCAAATAAGAAAAAGAAAACGTCATCTCTTCAATTCAGTAACGTCGCAGCAGTGCCTGCAAAAGCCTGCAAATCTACTTCAAGAGAAGAGACTCCTGAATTAAATGCAGATCATATTCGCGAAAACATGCTATCTGGAAGATTAACTACTACTAACGTAGAGGAATCAAACAAAAGTAAATTAGTAGCTTGGCTCGAATACAGTTATAAACAATATAAAAAACGTGTCGATCTGGGTTTAACTAAACTCACACTACAAGCTCCTCAGTCCAAAAAAATGGCGCTACTGCCTTGGAATTTTATCCTAGAACGATATAAAGAGAGGAAGAATCTGTTTTTAGTCTCTAAACAAAAACCTTTTCGAATGTTTATGGCAGTTAACCGTGACCATCCATTTTTGCAAGAATGTGTTAATATTGATGATATTCGATTTGCTGATTTGAATATTTATCCTATTACTGTAAAAAAATTAATTACAAACGCAACTGATTTAAAAGATAGTTTTTGTATTTTATGTGGACATCCATATTGCTGGGAATTAATAGGTTCCGTCACCAAAGTAGACGAGTCTAACAATGAGGATGGTTTAAAGTATGATGCATCAATTTGTACTGAAAATTCACTGGATTACTGTGAAATTTACAATGAAAACGAAAATTCACGTAGTGAATCTGATCCACCAATATCCAGTGACGACGATACCTTAAGTGACACTCAGAAAAAAAGGGTGAACACTGAAGAAGTGGACACTAAAAAAAATTATAATGAATCGGAATCTTCAAAGTGGTTTGTGATGACAGTAGAAAAGGATTTCAGTGAAATTCAGTTTTATAACAAAGGCTTTTTTGTTAAATATGACAGTATTATTAAAGCCATAAATATTGCGAGATACTCCAAGAAAACAGTACGCCTTTCTTCGCAAAAGTGCGCAGAGAACAGTAATAATTCACAATTTGGTATTTACGCTATACCGAATTCTAATGAAGATAGTGTCTTTATTGGGCCATATGAATGCGATGAAAGTTTGGGCATAGAAACTATCAGATCAATAACTCACACAAGACGAACAAGAGGTTATTGGATAACTACAAATAAAGTGGATAATAGAAACGTTATTGATAACCCGATGTCATTCATGCCTCCCGAAAATGAAAAGCCTAGCAAAATTCTTTCTTTAAAAAGTAAACCTAACGAGAAAAAGGATAGCTTTTCCTATAATGAAGATGAAGAAAATATAGTTAATCGCCTTTCCCCAATTAAAAAGTTATTGTTGAATCCTATAAAAATAAAGAAAATTAATAATTTTTACTCTTTGTCAAATAGTTTTTTGGGACAACCTACGACACAAGTAATGGAAACAAACCAGATAGAACAAAGCAATACATTAGATAATGAAAATACAATTCTGGATACAAAATTGGCTTGCAATACAACATCTGTATCGATAACTGATTTACTGATAAAATTAAATGCTCAGATGACCGATGAAACAAATGAAAAATCAACCTCAAATTTAGATCAATCACTGCTGAAAAAATTGAATTCTGATTCTAAAGATGTTAGCGCAAAAAATGATGTAGATAAATTGACGGGGGACACTAAACCCGAGGACGGAAAAGGAGGATTTGCTATACTTAAACCAGAAGAAATTAATAGGAGAATAATGAACACTAATATATTTTTCAAACCAGATGATCCCTTAGATGAAGAAAATTCCGTTGGTATTTCGCAAAATACTGATTCACAAGTTGAAAAAGACATTGAGACTTTACTAACAACTCCATTGAAGTCTATTCAAGATACTAACATGGATGTCTTAGTTATATCAGACGATGATGAAAACTGTACAGATGAGAAGTCAGACGCTCCAACTATTACTGCTATTTGGATTGAATCAAGAAATGTAAATCTAGGCTGGATAGAGGGATTACTTAACAATAGAGACAATCAGATATGTTTCCAGTTTCCTGGATTTCAGTATTCGTCGTATTATCCAAAACAAACTGCTTTTGAAAAAATTAACCAGTAAGTATTAAAATTTTTATAAACCATTGTATTTCGTATCAACCAGCCAAAAGATCAACAGCACTTAAGTCTGATTTACTTTATACAAGCTTCATAGTTCATTTAAGAATTTAGGGCTAAAACAAAAGTAGCATTTCTGCATAACAAGCAAGAAGTGTATCAAAAATTGTTCCGACTCAGAAAAGTGTTAAATGTTAATTAAACATCTTTTCACACTTCCGGTGTAAGTCCCGGTTACTTCCTCACTTTTCAGGAGCCCGGGTTTTAACTATGATCCTGGTTTGGATGAGTCAGGTTTTTGTCACGAAACGACTCCCATCAGACCTCCGCATCTAACACATTTTGGATCATGGTTACACATCAAGTTGCCTGAATGAGTAGGTACATTGTTTTTCTTTTCACACCATGTAGAAAATTATTCACTCAGTGCGGTTAGCAGTCCTTGTCTTTTGATACCGTCATCTGCTAATTCAGTCCCGTAGAAATACACTTGATTATGATGAGGGACAAAATTTACGAAATTATTAGCACATGAAAATGGAAATGTAGTAAAAACATTTTAATACTCTCATTTAGTTAGACGGCCAAATAAATAAGAAAAATATATTCTAGCTAGTTCGATGATCGAAGTATGTAGTGAGAATGCGAACATACGGTTTTCGTGGTTTTCTTTTATATCACAAGGAACAATGCAGATTCGATATATTTGTCTATTTGTTTCTCAGCTTGTTCATGGATCAGGGACAAGTCAGGACTCTTAGTAACTGAGCAATGTTAGTAAAGTCAGTAATTTAGCAATAGTACCTAAAGCCAATGAATTTTTTTTTACGTATTGTTTTTTTATTACAGAATTTTATCTCGGAGGATTTTTATTCCTGTAAAAATTAAAATCGAATGGCATATTCTGACGCAAGCAAGCGACCTAAGAGTTTCTAGAAAATTGCAATTAAGTGATCTGGGACGAGATCGCGTAAGTTATTATTTTAATAATTTATTTACGAACTTTATACTACTGTAGCTTGTAAGTGAGAAACAGATAAAAGAACAGAATTTACATACTCTCAAACCTCACACCGCTACTTTACCACCTACGGTAAACGGTACGGTATGGTAGTTTCCCCCAATTGCAAAAATGCTGCAAAAAAAGTTTATTATGAAGCGATTATGTACCCTTAATCGTCGAGTTTTCATGAATAGAGTAATGTAATGGATGAAGCAAACGACATGCAGAGATCATGGCAAGTGGAAAGGTGTAGTGGTTTTATGTTTATTCTGGCTTTTGCGCGTGGCTTCGCTTACTTAGGAATTCTCAGAAAAATATGTTATTTCAACTACATTTTGTTAAAATCGATCCAGTAATTTTTGAGTTTATTCGTTATAAACAAAAATCAAATGTCAAATCAAGGTGTAGTGTATAATTATAAGTAAAAGTCCCAACATTCGGCCGTTATGATTGAGATGTGGAATAGAAAATTTATGGTAGGTACCTAGAGGACGCCGGCGGCTCCGCCCCCTTAAAATGAAAAAATCCCGTTAATAGGGATGATACATGATGATGATGACATGGTCTCGAAACAATAGAAATTAGCCAATAACATACACGTAATTAAAACGTTATGTGAATATTAGTAACGACGCCATAGATGTTTTGATATTCATTCAAAATAAGATTGGGGAGTTTTGGGAAATCCTCTCTTAGTGCACCCCTACACCATATAAGTACATGTAGGTTACATGCCAAATTGAAAGGCTCTAGATCCAGTCGTTTGCGCTGTACGTTGTCCGTCCGTCAGGTAGTCAGTCAGAGTATATATGTATATGTACTTAACTTTAATTGGCCATATAATGATTTAACAATAACAATGATTTTCTGTTACCCACAGGTATTGACAAAAAGTGGCATTCGTGATAAGCGGAATTTTCTGATGACAGTACCTTCTTTAGTTAAGACATATTCAAGGAAATCAAAAACTGCAGAATCCTTAAGTGATGAGGAAAAGGTATTATGCATGTGTGGTGTACTTATTTTAAATAAATATAAAAATAATATTACATACACCTCAGAGATTAAACCCGACGGGATTTTTTGCACATATCTAGATTTAATGCCGTGTGGTTCCCGGCACTATTACAAAAAAGAATAGGACCACTCCATCTCTTTCCCATGGATGTCGTAAAAGGCGACTAAGGGATAGGCTTATAAACTTAGGATTCCTCTTTTAGGCGATGGGCTAGCAACCTGTCACTATTTGAATCTCGGTTCTATCATTAAGCCAAATAGCTGAACGTGGCCTATCAGTCTTTTCAAGACTGTTGGCTCTGTCTACCCCGCAAGGGATATAGACGTGATCATATGTATGTATGTATGTATGTATCTAGATTTAACATTTGTCATTGTCATAATTCTTCACAAAAAAAGATATGTAGAAAAATGTGTAATTGTGTGCATGTTTAACATGTAGGTTAAAGTTTAATGTAAGAAACATGCAAACTCAAAAACAAAAAAATGAAAATCATGTGTTTTGTATTAGGTACTTTTTCTTACTTTATACTATACTTCGGTAATTCTGTGTTTACACGTGTTACTTTCTTGAGAGCGTCGGTGGTCGAAGGGGTTGGCTTGAATTCAAATTCTATTATCTATCTAATGTTATTCTATTATTATGTACTTTTAATAATAACTAATACTGTACTTGTAAAAATTTTAGGTGGTACCGGTAAATGAAAACTCTAGTGAAAGTATCAGTGAAGATTGCGAAACAGACTAGAGAAGAAGAAAAGATCTCGTTAAGTGTACGTAATTCTTACAAGACTGATTTAATTTAAGTTCTTATTTTAAACGACATTGTTTGCAACGAGATAATCGACGGTGTCTCTGTAAATAATGATTTTATTTGTTTTACGTTAAATATGTGTCAAAATTTTTGACAACATTAAAAATACTGTGATACTACTCATTTTACTTCTTATACGTCAAAAAGGCGGACGAAGTTTTACAAAACGGAAAAATGAAGCACCAATAGTATACCTACCCACGGTATATATACACGCCTCACGCACACACTCTCGCCAATAGCGTGACAGTCGGCCGCCATTACGCTTTTCACTTTTTCGACAACACTTCGTCTGCCTTTTTATCTACCTACAACGTTGTTTTACTTAGTTAAAAAAATGTAAAATTTCATGAAAGGTAACCCGAACCTGTAACACATGATCATTTCGGTGCCAGGTTTCAAACTCTTGAAAAGGATTTTTGTTTTGTAAATTATATAAATTATTTATTATGTTATACGGGGCTTACATTCTGTAGATATGTAAATATTTTTATGAGTAAAACCACATTTAGTATTATTTATGTCGATATTTATTAGAAAAATTGCCATCCTTACTGACCATTGTTAATTCGGATTTATTTGAAAATATTTGTTTATCACAATGGTTTTTGTCTTAAGACTTTTTATTATTATGTAACTCAATCGTTTTAATAATTCACTAGCTATTGACAAAAAAAAAACTTGGTCATTACAGTTACCGTAGGTATGGTTATTTCTACCTTTTGAAATTTTTTCCAAAATAGATTTGAAAATTTCTTTCTCATCTTTGCTTGTTATCTCCGCTACATTGCTGCTGGGCTTAGGTTTTAATTTATTTGAAAATTATTGAGTTGTAATTACACAATTTTGATTTGCAGTCCATATCAAAAGCAACCTGAATCGTTCGTTTACGAAAATACAGTTAATGAAGATTTTAAAGCAAATGAGGCGTAATAAAATATAGAGGTAATAAGGGGAGATTTGATTCTTGCCGAGTTTTTACTCCGATAAGTTATGTAAAAAGTGAACCGCCTCCAATCGACATCCTCTTTTTTTGAACTGGGTTTAATTTCTAAAACCTTCTCCTAAGTGTAACAGACACCTGAAACCACTTCAAAATCGGTTCAGTGAAACGCGAGAAAACCGCGGACATACATACATGCATACAGGTCAAACTGTGAACCATCTTTTTTAAGGAGATTAAAAAATAAATCAGTTTCTATATTTAGGTACAGTTAGCTGCATGAACTTGTTCGGTATAATGAGCACGCTTACAAATGTAAAGTTAAGAGTTATGAAGTTCTAAGTGTTTCTGAAATCTTTCGCTCTCATGATTATACCTACATACATACATATGGTCACATCTACATCCCTTGTGGGGTAGACAGAGCCAACAGTCTTGAAGAGACTATAAGTCACGCTCAGCTATTTGGCTTAATCATAGAATTGAGATTCAAATAGTGACAGGTTGCTGGCTCATCGCCTAAAAAAATCCCAAGTTTGTAAGCCTATCCTTCAGTCGCCTTTTACGACATCTATGAGAAAGAAATGGAGTGGTCCTATTTTTCTGCACTGGTGCCGGGAACCACACGGCACTCATGATTATGTTTTACCAATTTAATTCTCAGCAGCTGTCAATCTTTTTATTTACTATTAAAATTTAGTGTTATATCTTTAATATCTTAATTCATTTGAATTTTTGAACACGTACATTTGGATCTCTATAGCTTTTTTTAATTTCTTAAAGTTGCATTGTACAAAAATATATGAATGTTATTACACTTCATTTTTAATTTTAGTTTTAATAATGTTAATTGTTATTTAATGAAAGACAAAGTAATTTTAACTCATGACTATAGTCTTTATTGTTCCAATAAAATAACTCTTTAGATCTTTACATTTAGGTAAACCCTGACGCTTTGTTGATGATATTAATACATACTAATTAGATAATACTTATAACAGTTTATTCGTTTTTGGGTTGGGGTTGTATAGTACAATCAAATAATCTAAAATGATCTCTACATAACAAATTAGTAGCATTCCGGTATTTAAATATTAAAGTTATCACATTGTCATTTATCTGCGTAAAATATAAAAAAATAATTGAAATTCAACTATATATAGTTGAAATAAATATATTTATATTCTCTGAGACGAGGAATGTAAAATAAATTATTTTCTTGCGGGTAATGAAAGTTTAATAAAAAGGGAAAATAAATGCATTATGTCATAATAAGGTTGTTATGATAATCTGATTTTTAGTAGAGGTATATATGTTATGAACAATTCATCAAATTCAGTATTCTTTAAAACAATAGAAAAATGCCTAAAATTGTGAACAAGTGATGATATAATGATGTTAAAGATACCGTAAATTATTAAGTAAGTATAATATTTTACGCATTTAAGTCATTGCAAATATAAAGGCATGTATGGGATGATAAGATTCATTCGATTTAATTTTTTTGGTTCACTTACAGGAAAAAGTAATCTGTAGTTATAATAAAATAAAAAAAAATATTTTATACATCAATTTACTTACGATAACTTTAAGTACCTACATTAATCTGTTAACGGAAAGTGAAATACACACAGTAGGATAGGCAAATCAGCTACAATTAGGATCACAGAATAAAAACACCTAACAAATTACTTCAGACAAATATTCCACATTATTAAGGTCTGGCCAACAACAATCTACACAGGTGCAGGTCACGCGCAGCGCAGGCCATCGTGTTCTACAGCGGCCGTTAAATATCACAAACTCTTATGAGGAGTACAAAATTACAGGGACAGTAAGCGATCTACCTATGCGTCGTGTTTTTTAGAAATGACCAGTGATTTTGTTCCATATTTCTTACAGCTTTTAACGTAGGCATACCTATCTAATTTTGTTATTTAATAACAGTAAAATAGAATAATTTGCATCAGTGGTCATTTTTAAAGACAGAATTTAGTTTCGATCGGTAGTAGAGGATCTTCGGGAGTTGTTTCTCTGCGGGATGACGAACTCTGCGTGTCGCGGAGAGGTGAAGGGGTTGGTGGAGGCGAAGGGCGCCGCGCCCGCCAGCCCCGCGCCACTCACGCGCCGCGCGTTCACTACACTCGCTCCCGATCTGGAAAACAAATAAGTAAGTATAATTATGTGTATATTTTTGTAATAATATAAACAAATGGATGTCAGATAACTACAAGTGCCTTAAATATGAATATTACCTGGGCGAGCCGACGAGGTCAGCGGCGGCGGACATCTGCCGTGGCGGAAGCGCGGGCGGCGGACCCGGGGTTCGCCCGCCAGCGGTTCGAGGTGGAATCTACACAAGTAGTAAGTAGGTAAATTTAGGCTTTTCAGCCTGATTAAAAGGATAGTACTTTGAACTAAGTACGTAATACCTATTTAAAATGAAAAAGTGACCGTCTCATCACGTCACACATCTATCAATGCAAGACAAAACGAATTTAAGCTAAAACCGTTCGAAGTTCAGATTGTTGTCAAAAAACTTGTCCTTATAAGAGTAGAGGATTTAGATGAATCTGCTTTTCGCGTCGGCTAAGCTCTAAGCATTAGAGGTGGGTTACCAATCAGGTCTTAAAATTAAGTCTTTTAAGCCCGAGGACCGAGACCAATTGGGTGACGTATGATAGAAGTGTTACGACGATACAGGGTGTGAACTGACCAAAGGCGGGTCGGCGGGGCGCGGCGGCGCGGCCTGCGAGTGCGCGCGCGCCAGGCGCGGGGACGGCGCGGGCGGCGGCGGCCGGCGCGGCGGCGTGCTGCCCGACCGCGACAGGGAACCCTGACCCACATCGAACATTCGTTTTTAATTACTAGTCTTTTGTACTACGAATGGAAGCCAGCAAACAGGGTTGAAAATAAACAAAACAAACATACAAATAAGCCTAACGGAGTAGATAGGGACGATAGTCTTGTACTGTAGGTATGGCTTAATGAAGGAATTGAAAAAAAAGGCAAATACTCATAAAGATACCTGCGCTACAATGGCCTCCTCTGGTTTGCCGGGCGATACACTGTCGTGTCGTTCCGCCGGGAAGGCGTCAGACTGCTTTCTTTGTTCCAACCCACTGCTCGCGAAACTTTTGCTGCGGTTGTCCATCATACTCCTGTTATGACTATCCCCGACACTCCTCCCTTGACTATCCGCTACACTCCTGCCTTGGCTTTCTGCCATACTCTTGCTATGACTATCTGCCACACTCTTGTTGTGGCTCTCTGGAGGTACAGTACTCTCTACTGAAATGCTTCCCCGCGACTCCACTGCGCGATTCACTGGAGACCGACGTTCCGCCTGACAATAATTTCTCATAAGTATAAAGGGTTTGATTAAATTTTAAACAAACAAGGTTTAGGCACATAATAGCAATAGTCTCGCTCGGTTGCCTGGTAAAGAAGATTAGTCTGTCGTTGACGTTTTTTGTAATAAAGTAAAATAAAACAGAATAAAGCACGGACTGTGTAAACTTATTTGTATGTATCCTTAGGGTTCAGTAGTTTCTACTCGGTTGAGCATTTGTACATTTGATTTAATTATGACCTTATTTAAGGCGATTCTTTATCGGCTATAAAAAAATGAATCGTTTGAAGTATATAATATGATAAACAATCGTATAAAACGCATCAACGTCATAGAAACTTACCAGAGGGCTGGTTTTCGTTTTGGGCGAGGTTTCGGTGTCAGTGAGCGTACGACGCGCGGGCGCGGGGGAGAGCGGGCGCGCGGGCGTGGGCGGGGGCGCGGGGCACGCGGGGGAGGGGGGCACACGCGACGCCTGCTCCAGGATGGCCTTCTTCTGCTCCTGTCCCGCGGCGAAGTACGAGAACACGCATAATACCGCGTAGCATATTTGATCCGCCTGTAATCAACATTATAAATTGTTATTATTATCCTTACGCTTTTACGCTGTAATAAAAAATGATGACGTGTTATTTTAAGAATTTGTTGGTGTACAACAGCTACAGGTGCGTTAATTTGGAAGCAAAAATAGAAACTGCAAGCTCCGTATGGTCCAATGTTAAGAATAATCGAATATTGTAAAGGTAAAAAGTTTATGTTGCCAAAAATAATGAAATATAATAAATATCTTTAATTTGTTAAAAATAAATTATGATTAAGTTTAGCACCGTACGTTAAACAAGGTATACCTTATATTGTATTTTAAACCTATTGTAAATAAATATATGTTTAGTTAAAGAAAAGACGAACATTGAACGTGATTAAAATTTTAGAAAAAATGGTGTCGTGAGAGAGCCTCCGAAGCTGTAGGTAAAACGTGCAAAATGAAAAAAAAAAAAACAGTGGTACATACATCTGAAGGGGTCATGAAACGTAAGGTGCATAATGCTCAATTCCATTGCTCTCGACAAAGTACCGAGAAAGCCATATGGAGAAGAAACGGTGAAGATCAAGCACTACTTTCTCAGCCTATAACATAAGACACGTGAAAATGAATATAACGAAAGGAAACTAAACACAAACAAGACTGTGGTAGATTTTCAAATACTTGCCATTATAGATTTGTACTTCCTTTGAATTATTTGTCTGGTCTTTGGATCTAAAAAGAATAATGTTAGTATGCAATTATGTATTTTAACAACGAATAGAAACAATTAATTTTTGTCTGTAGTTTATTGGAATGTACTTATAAAAAAAGCTTATTAATATAGAAGCCACGTTTTTCCAAACTGTAGGCAGGTAGGCATACCTATTTATTTGTAACTAAGTATTTTAATGAGAATCTCTCTTTTTCTCTGATTATGTTAAATATCAATTGCGCTTTTCAGCCTTAAGTAAGTAAATTGAGAATATGAGCTGAAATAATACTTACTAAATTCTTCTAAAACGAAGATACCGCCGTTTTGTGTGAAGCATTTTCGAATATGATCGAGCCGCACAAAAAACTGAAAACAATAATTGTGGTTAAACGTCGTGCGTGTTATGAGTGGATATAAAACTTAAGTGTATAATTACAGATATTTTCAATGTATCTAAACATAGTAATAAAATTTATATATGACGTATTGCAACAACTGAACTTTCAGTCTTCTCAGTGCTGTTGGCTCCGTTTACCCCGAAAGTCTGTATGTATGTCTATTGCAATTTAAAACGAATTAAGCTTTGTCAATTAATTGTCGGGTCGGAACATTTTTTGCTGCACGCAAGAGAATATCTGCTTTACTACGTAAACACAAACTAAATCTACTAAGTAACAGCCAGACAAACTGCAAATGCAGCCCGATTTAGCAGTTTTTCTACAAGTCATGAAATAATTGCTGTTCTATCACTTTTAGTACTTACAAGTACTTATTAAGCTTAATGCAAAATTTGATTATTAGTTAATGTTATATCATGATTTTTAGATATCATGTGATGGGTTTCTTTTTACATCCGGTTAGTATTTAAAATTTTTTGTAAGCGCAGCATTTTGTTTGAAAATTAATCAGCTAGTAATGCTCTTCGGCTAAGTACGTTGAGCGTCATGCTTCATGCGAACATGCAGAGTAGCAGCGATGCGATATTTCATTTTCACTACACCAATCAACTGCATACTAGTAGATGATCATTCAATAATTTTGGTGTAATGAAAACTGACATTATAATATTATGTACAAAAATTTAACAATTTTTTTTAAGGTTATAATTTATAGTTGTTGAATTTTTGTACTTGGAAATTTGTAATAAATGAGCACAGGCGGGCGGCGAGGCGGGTGACTCGGGGTGATACAGAACAATACTTATTGGCTCGATTTTCTGTAAACTGTTTATTAACATTTTCCAGATGGTCGCAGCGTCCTATGAACACTTTGCACAGTCGGCACCAACATAGAATAGTGAAAAAGGAGACGCGGTCGGGATAGGTGCGCGGGGTGGTAGTGGGTCTGTGCGAAGCCAAGTGCGGATGTATGAGGGGCTGGCGACCGGCCGCCCCAGAACTTGTGAGATGGCGATGCTCTACGACTGACCTCGTCCTCGCGTCCGTTACGACGCTCGCTCGGGTTTCGGTCAAAGGGGACGTACAAACTAAATCTCGAGACCGCTCGCCGGACGATCCACGATATCGAATGCAAGCTGTCGGGTGCGTAATATAAACAGATAATAAACAAAGGGCGTCTATGCATGCACGACCGCGCGCATCGGCGCTCGCCGCACTCGGGAGAACTAATACAACGCTAACAACGGCTAAAAACAATCGGTAAGCCTCAAAACTACAAGTAAAGCCCTACGACCTCGAACGATCATCTCTACCAGTGCGCCACGTGGACGTGACAGAGATCATAAAGGTCGTAAAGGTCGCCATTACTAGTGAATGAACCACTGTGTACCTCGAAATCCTTTAGCGCAGCGGGTTCGGCGTGTCCGGAAAGAGTAGAACAGACAAAAAGATGATATTAGTAGAGGGCGGCCGAGCGCGGGCCAAGGACCATCTCAAAAGTTCCTAGCGGAGCCAGCGGGGCCGGGTGGCAGACAATAGCACATGCACATCGTATGGACTAGGTATACGTCAATCAGATGGACAACGGTCAACCTTAAATGTAAAACTCTAAGCTATTACATCGAGTTAGTAATTGAAAGATATCGAAGGGCAAAATACTAGATATCAATTACATATTAAGCTATATTTTATGATAAAAATAATTAGAAAATTAATGCAAAATCGCTCGAAAACGATATAATATAATAAAAAAATGTATAGAGATATAGATAATAATACTGAACAAATATTAAAATACAAAAGTAAAGATATTGAAGGGAAATCGAAGTAGGAAAGTTTGAGTGGTCCTTGCATCCGGGATGGATATCAGTACTATGTAAATGAGTTATAAGACCATCTTGTTGGAAGAGTGGTATCACCGGGGATCGGATTGAACTCGTATCGCGTTCGTCGCGAGAGAAGCGAGTTGAAGGCCCCGTGTGAATTTCTTCGTCGGATGGAGAAGCTTCGTTAATGTAAACAATGCGCTAACGGCACCGATACAATATTGAGACAATGAAGCATTGCCCAGCGGGGACGCGTCCCGGTAGACTGGCGTACTCGCTCGGGTACGGCACTCTACCCGTCCTTCGATCATATCGAGACTTTCCAAATAAGCGAGGACACTGACAGACATCTCACCTGATTCATTTAACCTGATAAATATACCAAAACTTTTTGTAAAAGCAATAAAATTAAACAACAATTTTATTTACTTAAAAATAAATGAAAATTTGCGAAGTTTTGGTATAACATCAGAGTTACAAAAAATAAGCCGACAAAAAATACGAACATCAAGCATTTCGACATACCTTGCTGTGATGAAACAGAAGCCCGACGCCTTCCATGCACACCTAAAATTTGAATTTTTTATTATTAACAAAAGTAAACTGAATTAAGTAGTTACAAAGTTGAAGAAAAGTACTTACTTACGTCTGATAAAGCCTAAAAACCGTCAAAATATTGTTGGCAGTGACTTTGTGTGCTGATTGTATTTATAGTAATTTAAACTAACATTACCCTATGACATATTATTATGATAAAATTTATATTGATTAAATAAATATTTGACCTCTCATATTTATACCGACCGAAATAAGGTGAACTGAGGTGGCGACTTATAACAGACACCAGCAACCTTATATTTCCGTGTGGACGAGACAGTTTTGTCTGGAGTTTTGTTCGTTCTAAGGAAAATCGCTGACATATGTTGACCATTTTGGCTCCATCTTTTATGGCATAATATAAAAAATGCGTAACGTTTTAGCGAAATTTCATTTATAAAATATGCGAAATAATGATACCAAAAAACGTTATGCTTTTGTCAAATTATGCCATAAAAGATGGAGCCAAAATGGTCAACATATGTCAGCGATTTTCCTTAGAACGAACAAAACTCCATGTATGTGGTCGGTATATTTCATAATTTGTATAGACTCCACTTGCAAACCTGTTCTCTGTAGGTTATACATATTCTAAAGTTACCTGAAGAGATCACTTTAGTGATACGGTCCCATTTTGCTGCAATGTCTACACGTAAATGTGATTTTTTTTTGGCACAACAAACAATTAAGGCTCAATGCAGTGCAGTTTAAAAGCGGACCCGCGGCATTTTGTAATACAAGGAATTCTCCGAACTCGTCACAACAAATAAAAACGCGGACACGCGCTTAAACTGCTCTGCCGCCGCACCGCAGTGTGAAGACTTTGAAGAGTTTCTTATAGTACAACTTGATGCGGGCCCGCTCCCAAACTGTATTGTACCCGCTTCTAACCTCTATTGTATGAGGTCCAGTATGGGGTAGTGTACCTGTATGAGGCCGCCCTCGCCCGAAGCGCAGTCCTGCACGGGGAACTCGCCGCCGAGCTCGGCTGCGTCCTGTCTGCGCCCGCTCTTCTCCATCGCCTCCTTGATGCAGTAGTACAGGGCTTTGCACTGCAACACGCGGTACGATCTCACTTTTCAGGTGCACATCACAATAATATTTATAAGATGATTGACACTTCTTAAGAGTGACATCAACATACACTGCAACATTCCGCTTTAGCGATAATGGTGACTGATTTTTGTTAAAAGTAAATATCAAATACCGAGTAAGTGATGAAGGTGAAATCGCACGTCAAACATGTAAATTACCTTCTTTGTGTAATATTTATGTAATTGCGTCTGCCCGCCATTTTTCCTCCAAAGGCACAACACCCGTATCTTCGGACTGTACGTCATATTCACCAGCCTCTCGTACCACCATCGCTCCACGATTGTACCTGAAAGTTAATATAGTATTTTAAAAGCAGTGTTAATTTTATTTGTACAAATACCAGATTTTATTAATAAGGTGACAGAACCAAATAAGAATTAGGTACGTTTTTCCATTGTAAAGTTTCATGAGACAGTTATTGGTGGTAATGTAAAACACGCGATAAATATACATCCGTTACACTTTAGTTAACTAAGAGTTATAATTTTATTATATACTAGCGACCCGCCCCGGCTTCGCACGGATGCACAGCCGATACTAAATATATCTCTATTAGAACTAACTAAAAGACCGCCCGCAAAGCGGCTAACTAAGTCTTGCTCACTTCGCAACGGGCCGTGCAGCTGAAATCGTAATATTTTAATTTCACCACAACTTCACAACCAAACGTCCAATTTTAATCATTCAAAGACCAAATATCTACATAAACTGTATGTATACTGTAACTTATTGATGAAATTATTTATTTTGATAAGGATTAATAGCATGAGTAAAAAAAACGCGTTTAAATGTAGACCAAAAAAAATTCAAGATTTTTAAATAAAAATGTGGTTGTTGTGCCTCACTCGACATAGATAGGTATAGTGTGTCGCGGACTTTTTTGTAGATATTTATAAGATCTACAATTAATGAAAACATTTTATGGTTTAAATTAATTGGTTACTATCTTTTTACTACGCTTTTATTAGCTTGGGTTGTATGTATGTATGTATGTATGTATGTATGTATGTAACGGAATCTTTGAGCTTAATTTTCACTGATTTCTAAACGTCTGATCAACTTGAAACTTTGCACACGTATCAAGGACCGATGACAATGCAATATTTTGATAAGAGTTTCTCATTATCCTTATTAAAACTGTCAGGATTAATAAATTCATTTTTAGATCCTTCGTATGAGAGTAAGAGAGACAGAGATAGCACAAGTGCCAGTAATCTCCATACAAGAAACCAAGAAGTTCTGACGTATAAGGAGTCCAAAAAGAGATGTAATATATTTCCATATAATCTGAGGCTTTTTTATTTCATCGCATCGCTCCA
This sequence comes from Amyelois transitella, assembly GCF_032362555.1. Lineage (NCBI taxonomy): Eukaryota > Metazoa > Arthropoda > Insecta > Lepidoptera > Pyralidae > Amyelois > Amyelois transitella. The sequence goes on from NC_083509.1 coordinate 6,345,311, forward strand.
TTTAGAATTACCATTAGAAACAATAGTAGAATTAGTAGAATATTTTAAAACAATAAAAAATATATAAGTAATAAAACAAAAGTAATAAATGAAAATTGAACAACAAAATTTACAACAATACAAGAATAAAGTTACTACCTACAGAACTTTGCGATATTTAATACGTATTTAACATATTAATGCGATTCTTGAATTAACATTATGTAACTTTTGCATATTTATAATAGCAACACTGTAATACTCGCTTGGAAAATGAGTGACAGTTTGTTTATTTATGTAAAATAAGTTTTGCAGTAAGTTTTGAATTCGATTCTAACACCTGTAAACTTTCTTTCTGTTTTTTTACCGGTGCCTGTGTATTTACCTATTTGCACTTTGTTTTGTGCTGATAACTTGTCGTTATTTGGAGTTTGGAATCTTCCGTTGAGTCGAGCTTTGTTCTTCCGGATATTCGTGTGATTTTATCATCTGAGATTGGACTCTGACTGTGTTCACTGTGTTGTGCAGATATTTTGAGATAGGACTCCTGTAAAAAGTACCTGATTATTTGAGATAGGAGTCCCAAGTTTGTGTTTGTTTTTGTGAAAGACAGATTTTACTACAAAAGTGCCACGATGTCTTCAGATAAACATTGTTGCGTTCCTGGTTGTAAAGGCAGTGGAGGTATGTTTGAAATATTTTTGTTCCTGTATCAATCTGCCTCTTAATCTTGTGGTTTGATTCCTGGCAAGGCCACAATCGAAAATTGTTATGTTTGCTGGATAGTCAAAAATATTATTAACAGTGATTTATCACTATAAAATTCTTTTCAACTGGGTTTAACAATCATCATACATACATGCATACATATAATCACGTCTATATCCCTTGCGGGGTAGACAGAGCCAACAGTCTTGTAAAGACTGATAGGCCACCTTCAGCTATTGGGCTTTAAGATAGAATTGAGATTCAAATAGTGACAGGTTGCTAGCCCATCGCCTAAAAAAGAATCATGATGATGAGAATATTATGAGATTTAATCCAATCAGGCCACATATAACTTTAAGAAAGTTAGTTGTGAAAACCTCCGGCGATGGGCGCATGGTTGCGAAAGTCATTTCTAGTAAGATAGTTATACAGCGTAGTAGAAGTAGTAGGAAGTTAACACTTCTACCAAAAAATAATTGTATAAAAAAACTAAAAAACTAGGCGTTTTATTGCTAATCAAACTAAAAAATAGAAAATAAATAATAGTTTAAAAAAAACTAAAAAACTACGCTTTATTGCTAATCAAACTAAAAAATAGAAAATAAAATTTAAAGACAAAGGAATTATAAAACAGTAGTAGCAAGTCGAACAATCGGTTATAGTCAATTACCTCCGATTAAAATTATAACAAAATTAAATTTATAAACAAAACAATTTAAATCAGAGTAAAAAGCGTGGGGTGCATTTTACTTCATTTTCATAACTCTCTTGTCATAAATATATGCTAATAGAATGATTTTAATATTTACTACATCAGGCACCCCACGCTTTTTACTCAGATTTCAATTGTTTTGTTTATAAATTTAATTTTGTTATAATTTTAATCGGAGGTAATTGACTATAACCGATTGTTCGACTTGCTACTACTGTTTTATAATTCCTTTGTCTTTAAATTTTATTTTCTATTTTTTAGTTTGATTAGCAATAAAGCGTAGTTTTTTAGTTTTTTAGTTTAGGCAGTGTACGCAAAATAAGTAACTAGCGATTTTTTCAGTTTGTGTCCGAAAAATCCAAATATATAACGGAACCCTATTTTTTTCCAAAATAAAATATAGTCTATGTTACTCGTGGATAATGAAGCTTTCGAATGGTGAAAGAATTTTTAAAATCGGTCCAGTAGTTTTTGACCTTATTCATTACAACCAAACAAAGTCTTCCTCTTTATAATATTAGTGTAGATAATAAACTCTATTATATATCTATAATTATTATATATAATCAACCATATATCCAATATAAATTTACGAAAATTCAGTAGTGACAGCAGAGCGGCTTTACATAGATTCCACGTGCTACACGCTTCATTGCGTTCAACAACAAAGTTTATAAAGACCTTGCGTGGAGCGCAGTATGAGGCCGTCGTCGCGGACCTCCATGAAGCGCAGCTCGCCGGCCGCGTCCGCCTCGTGCACGGTGAAGGTGGCGCGCCGCAGTAGACGCGACCCCAGCGGCTTCAGCTCAATGTCATTGCCGTGCTGCACATCCAGAAAGTCATTACAAAGCGTCAATAAAATCCTCAGAGGCCTAAGGGTACAGTCCAAGGCACGCCAGCTCTAGTTCCGATAAATAGTAGCGGACTATTGGGCTTGAGGTCCGCTTTAAATCGATTAGTTTTTTACATTTTAATTTAATTCTATTTGTCTCATCGTGATACCAATAATTGTAAATAAGAAAAAAATCATTAAAAAAGAACTATTGATTGTGCCTTGATTTTCAACGAAACTTACCAGAGTATGGACAACGTCGAGCAGGTGATTGACTTCCTGACTGTACACAAGTCCGATATGACTTTTGGCGAGTAATCGCCGCACTTTGTTCCTTATAATATCCGCTTCCACACCAAAAAGTACCATGGCTGCAGCTAAATTATAGAGAGCAGTCGAAAGCAGTCTGTCCTCTTCGTGCTCGAGGCGTTTTCTCTCCGTCTCACTCAGACACTTGTACCGTTCCATCATCTCATTAGCTCCCTGGTCCATTCCAATCATGTCACGTTCCTGACTCACGGCATCAAGAAAAGCGTCCTCCCAGAATTGCATTTGGTCCCATAAGTTGGACCTTTCTTTGCCTTTAAATAAAATTAATAGAATATTAATGTACTCGAAATCTTTTTAAGTTTTAATCTAAAAAAAATGTGCGAAGAATGGTTTTTGATAATGTGTGCAGCGTCGGCGAGTAAATATGTTACCCAATTAAATACATAGATTACATTAAATCCAAAAGCATGACAAAAATCACATCGGTGTATAAAGGGTACGTTTTTTTACGGTTACGGCATAACATTAGTAATCCTTATAAGCTCAGGGTTCGCTTTAGTCAAGTCCAGATGTGAATAAGATTCCGGTGTCATCACAACTCTCGTACTTAAGCGGATCTGGGATTTGTGGTAATATTACAGAAATATATCTGAATGTAGGTGATATATAGTAAGGGGAGCTACAACTGGTAAATAGGAATAAGTGATTAAACAAAACAAAGTATTAAAGTTACCAATAAGTCCTTGATAGAGGTAGGTCCTGGCAGTGTCGGGTGAGGTGATTGGCGAGGTGACGGGCCCGGTCACAGGCGGCCGGTACCCGCTCAAGGAGGACTTGGAGGAAAACACGCTGGCCGCCCGGGGCTTGCCGGGCCCGCTGTTGCGACCCACCTGCAATACCAACCCCGTCGCAATGGAAATTTAAACTGTCATAATAAAATTGCGAGAAACGTTCAAAATTATTAATTTCTGGGATACATATTTTGAAGTTAGTTTTAATGGAATATTGTGTAGTTTCTCAAGTGTTTCTCGCAATTTTATTAAGAATAGTTTCCTATTTAAATTTTTTTGAGGTGCAGCTAAAGCCAATGATAAAGTTATGAGACCTTGTTTAATAGCTAAGTGAGGACTTCTTTTAGATAAGCCACTTTAAGGTTCCCTAAAATTATTTGACTGTTTATAGGAAAGAAGTGCCATTGCTACTTATACGGTATAGCCATTAATCAAGACCATTCCTGTAACATCCAACTAATAATTTTGAAAAATATCTAATAACTCTTTCGAGATGAGTTAAATGTTTTAACACCAATCTCTTTGGGAAAAGTGAATAGATTCTTAAAAAAAAGTAACCTTTTTAATAGTACATACTTACATCAGGATTAACTTATATTAATAATGGATTATACGTTAATTTTAAGTACTCTCCTTTGGTAAACTAAATTTACAAAAATAGCAAACAGGGTTTGAATTAATTGAAGAAATAAGTTCTTTGTGATACCATGCATTATTTCTACAAGAGACAAATAGCCTCAGTAAATTTTTGATAATTTTTTGCCAATATGTCGTGGCGATTTGTCGAATGAAATTACTAAAGCAGACAGAATCTACAAAGACCGGTTAACCTCAGAGGCAACAACAATCCAGCACTAGAAATATAATATTTATACTCCTCCGATAACGCGAAAAATTTAAAAAATTTGATGTAAGCAATACTCCTTCAGTACTAAAGTATTTAACAATAATTAAGGTACGACTTAAATAAACTTATTTTAAGTCTTTTTGTGGTTGCTATGGTTAGTGGTTAGTTACACAAAATTATTAAGCGATATACCTAGATCATTAAACCAAACAGCTGGATGTGGCCTATCAGTCTTTTTAAGACTGTTGGCTCTGTCTACCCCGCAAAGGCTATAGACGTGATTATATGTATGTATATACCTACATTAATCAACCAATTTATCATCAGCAGTGTAATCTATAATATTATATTTAAGGTTCACAATGTTGGAGAGCAGTGTCTCCGAGGTTAACTGAAGCGTACACAACACGCACTAAGACTTACATTTAGGAACATGACGTCAGTATCAGAGAGGTTGGACTTAAAGGAGGCGCGGTGGTCGAAGAGATTGGCTCGGTTGGTGGTGATCGAGCCGCTCTCGTCGCCTGAACAGTCGGACGACGGCGCCGCCTGTCGCGCACACAAAACACGCGGTTTGTCGCTCAATTACCTTATACTAACCTTATTCTTTCTTTCGTCGTACACAAAACTTCTTCAAAAAGAGGTTTTAGATCGAAATTATATTATTGTAAAATTTAACGATTCGGTTCTCTTTAAATATATAATTTATTCTTAGCAGCATACACATACAACAGTCAGTCAATCAATCAATCCATCTCTCAACAGGCCAAATCTTTTAACAACAACAAAAACAAATGATAAAATAAAGGAATACTTTTTAGTATACTATAGAGGTAATTAACACTGAGCGCACTTTAATACTAAAAATTAGCATTGCAGCACATCTAGCAGTCAAACATAAGTATGCACTTATTAACCTATTTGACTGGTCCTTCATTAGAAACGATATAAATAAATTTTATTACCGATATATTCTGTAATAAATCAATACATACAATAACAGTGACGCGACATTTTATTATCATAAATGGCAGCAGACTGACAATAAAAATAATCATAGGTTTGATGTTTAATGATGGCTTATTCAGCTATTTAAACTCATGTGAACTGAATACAAGATGAATAAACTCCCATTACAAAAAAGTAGGTTGAATTATTTGATTAGGTTCCCCCCAATCACCAGGGTGATAGCACAGGTGTAGATAGTAGAATAAACCTCACTGTTTATGTGCATCGAGTTTGGTTTTCAACCCGGTACGGGTTTTGTTACCAAGGATAAAAATTTGATTCAAATAATTTTATTTATTAAATAGGTTTTTATTTTGCAATATTTTTTAAACAGTAACAACTTTCAAATGCCAAAAAGCCCATATCCTACTTAGTCGAAAGTAGCAATAGAAAAATCAATGGCAAGCGATTTATTATTAGGTATGCTAAAGACTGAAACTGATGTGCATCTTTGGTTTTGGATTTGCTCAGATTTAAATCGATTTGCCATCGACACAACAAGATGAAAAAAATATTTGTAAATATAAACAACACAGAAATAAGCGGACGAACAAGAAATGCTAATAAATACCACTTGGAAGAATACTTATGTTATAATAATCTATACATATAATAAATCTGTAGAAAGGTCAATTCTGTACATTGAAAATATTGAAAAAATAAATAGCAGGGGGTGTTACTGGATCGATAACAAACACAAAAATGTGATTAAAAAAATTTTTGTCTGTCTGTCTGTATGTTCAGGCATCACGTGGAAACTAACGGTTCGATTTTGATGAAATTTGGTATAATTATACCTTATTATCCTGGGCGTAAAATAGGATACTTTTTATCCCGAAAAAATACGAAGAAAAAAAAATCTTAATTTTTCAGTTTATCCCAGACGTTGTTCTGTAGAACCGCGAACACACGTTGCGTTACCCGCAGTGGATTTAGTGCCGTAACCTGTAGCGCCTAAAGTCGGCTTTGGCTTGAACCGTTTGCTGCACAAGCGGGCCGCTACTAATTACTATGAAAAAAATACTACATAGCTACATTAATTCCCATCAAGCTGAAAATGAGTATAATTATTTAAAACACAATCAAAAGCATTATTTCAAAATTCCCCATGATTCCGGTTTAAGGAAAAAAATTTACTCACGGTCAAAGGTAAAAAATGGGTGTATCGCAATTTTCTTTAAAACGGTAAGTTTTTCAAATCGGAAAATTACCTCAGACATAAATTGTAGATCATAAAGTTATCTATAAAAAGGTATCAATAATTTTTTTCAACAAAGCTACCGTTTCTGTGATATAACGATGCAAAAAGTTGCAAGCGTCATAATATGCATCCGTTTCCTTGCCACCTCTGAGGTAGTGTACTATTAGCGCGTTTTTTTTTTACATTTTTATTATTAAATTTGAAAAAGTCTGAAATAGGTTAGAATAAACACGTGTTTTCACTACGCAGTGGCACTCAAGACTAACTTTCGTATTTATTATTTAAAAAAAAAATAGAATAACCCTAAGTGAAGAAAATCATCTTAGGACAATAATAGAGGTTACAATTATCAAATTCAATGCAATAATCAAATTAAAACTAAAGCTACTTATAAAAAGAAAGAAAAAAGATGACTACAAACTAAAATTTAATTTATAAATTGTACAGTCCTTGCATAGCATCAACATGCGGGAATGTGCCCAGAAGGCTGGCAGCATTGCCAATTCGAATAGCAATGCTGATTCTCTGAGCCAGATAATTTCCAGCCCTCCGGTCAAGATATACCTCAATTAGCTTTTTCGACAATTGTCGGAAAAGCTGATGGGCAGATAGGCCCCCCGGTCCCAGAGTTTCTACCCCAAAAGGTTCAAAAGTATAATTATTACCGATAACTACATACATACATAAAATCACGCCTCTTTCCCGGAGGGGTAGGCAGAGACTACCTCTTTCCACTTGCCACGATCCCTGCATACTTCCTTTGCTTCATCTACATTCATAACTCTCTTCATGCAAGCTCGGCGGTTTCGGGTACTTTTGACCTGACCCTTTACCAGGACGTCCTTAATTTGATCAAGATATGTTCGTCTAGATCTTCCCACCCCGACCTTTCCCTCCACACTCTCCATGTATATCTGCTTAGTCAACCTGTTTTCATTCATCCTCTCCACATGACCGAACCATCTCAACATACCCTTTTCTATTCCTGTAACTACATCTTCTTTCACATCACAACATTCCCTTATCACACTGTTCCTTATCCGGTCACTCAATTTCACACCCAACATACTCCTTAACGCTCTCATTTCCACTGCATTTATTCTGCTTTCGTGCTTCCTTTGCCATACCCAACTTTCACTCCCATACATTAATGTCGGGACCAACACGCCCCTGTGCACAGCCAGTCGAGCCTTTTTGGATAGTTTCTGACTGCTCATAAAGGCATGCAAAGCTCCATTCACCATGTTCCCCGCGTTCACTCTCCTTTCAATATCACTATCACACTTGCCATCTGATGTAAACTTTGATCCCGATAACTACATATTTGCGCCTTTTGAGGTTTTTTGCCTCATTTGAAGCAGAACGGCCTTAGATTTAGTAACCTGAAGATGAGACGGCGCAAGTGTGTCGACACAAGTAGCATCCCACACCAAAGGCCGCCCCAATCTCCAGGGTACCAAAGTAATCAAATCCGGTCTCTTGGCATCATCCCGAGCCAGACCGTTTGGTTCTAGAACGGCTGGAACATGGATGGTGGCAAGAGCATGGAGGATTATATCATTTAGGGCGGCATGGCGCTCTAAACGGCCGGCACTCCTAGGGCATGAGAGGCCGTGGTGTCCATAGCCGACAACGGTATCCCCGCAAGGACAACTATTATTAAAGACTAACGGTATTTCATGTGTTGAGCATTCTGAGATAAAGCAGCTATACGACCCTAGCCACGTACACAATTAAACAGAGAGACAGATGTTGTCTCAAGGTTTCACTACAGTATAAATGAAGGGACTGGGTTTCATTATACTTATGTATATTTTATATTTCGAATTCAAGTTAAAATTACCGACAGAACAATATTTTTACTTATATTACTGCTACATAGAGTATATATACGAGACGTGCTTATGCATATTATGACGCTTGCAACTTTTTGCATCGTAATATCTCAGAAACGGTAGCTTTATTGAAAAAAAATATTGATTCCTTTTTATAGATATCTTTATGATCTACAATCTATGTCTGAGGTAATTTTCCTATAAAACTTACCGTTTTGAAGAAAATCGTGAAAATCCCATTTTCTTACCTTTGACCTTGGGTAATTTTTTTCCTTAAACCGGTATCATGGGGAATTTTGAAATAATGCTTTTGATTGTGTTTTAAACAATTATACTCATTTTCAGCTTGATGGGAATTAATGTAGCTTCATTCCTATTTTTTGGTCTAAATTGACCAGACTGAAAATAAAATGGAGAAATAAACCATCTACGCGAAGACCGACATCCGCGCGGACGGAGTCGCGGGGGAAAGCTAGTAAACAATATAATAATTGACTGTTTGGATCGTAAAAAATTACACAGATTAGGCGAATGCCTTTTCATAATGTTTCTATACCTACTGGTAAAATCGGGGCACATAAAAATGTGTTGTTTTTCAGTAATATACTTTCCGCAAATATATTCATGCTGAAACCAGGGTTATAGACACATATTGTCAGAGCAACATAAACTCTTCACATGCAACATTTTAGTAACAACATGGATTGTCATTCTACTTTTTATATAAAAAAAATACTTACGTCTGAGTCGAAGGAAGTCAGCTTGCTGAAGAGAAGGTTTCTTTTCTGGTTGAGCATGTCTTTGAACATCTCTGTGGTACTTTGAACTTCGGCTGAATCCATGTCAGGATAATTGACAATGGGGACATCTGGTGGAACATAAAAACGCATTAAATAAGTAAAAAGAGTTTTTCAAAACACTCACACAAATACATGTCGCATATGGTTTGATGCTGTATTGTTAAGATAAAATATAACCCATAACTATTTTTAAATTCGGATAGTAAAAATTGTTGTACGTAACTGATGATGGTGACTTCAAGTTTAGGTAACTAGAGCAATCTGGTGTTAAAATTATAGCAACACTTCAAACTCTCAAAATAGGTTCTAATGTAAATGGGTTCTAAAATAATGCAACTAAATTATTTACCCGCTTGCGAACTCTTTCTTGAAGATGGCGAAGATGAGGGCGTGTCCAAATCGTGTCTATAGTCCGAGAGCGCAGAACCGCCCATGCCTGGGTCCAAGCTAGCTAACTCCTTGCTCCAGTAATGCGTATGTGCCATCTCTGCTAGTTGGAACACCGACGCCATTCCCCCCAGACCGAAATTAGAATATGTGTGCTCTAGTCCGTGAACCACAGCCTGAAGAACTTTCAACATGCCTTTCCACACCGGCTTGCTTACGAACTGTAACAATATTTGTATAGTCTAGTCTCATCTTAATATGCGACAGGTGACAGACTAATTATTAACGCATGTAACTGAAGTATTAATCTCAAAATTACTTGGACGTTTTTGTAGAACCTTAATAAAACATTTAACCAATACGCGATGTGCTTGCCTGTATGTGGTCACTATTTTAAATCTGCCCCAAACAAGAAATCAAATATTGATAACTCACCACATCATCGACTTTGTCATTAGGCGTTGATTTGCGGTTGAAGTTTCTATTCAATTTGCTGAGCACCATGTTTCGGTAGGACTCGTCCTCCATCAGCTTCTTCAGCCTGTTCAACTTTAACCAGCCGACACCTTCGCCCTCCAGGACATGTTGCACGAGCTATTAGATAGCAAAACGTTATTCAAATTATTTTTTTAAGTTCGTCTTGCGGTTAACGTGAAAGCATTATTTTAACAATTCTTTATACATAAAATCACATCTATACCCTTGCGGGGTAGACAGAGCCAGCAGTCTTGTAAAGACTGCAAGGCCACGTTCAACTATTTGGCTTAATGATTCAAATAGTAACTGCTTACTGCTTGTAATTGGTTGCTAGGTCATCGCCTACAAGCAGAATCCCAAGTTTATTCGCCATTCCCATAGTCGCCTTTTACGACATGCACGGGTAAGAGATGAAGTGGTCCTATTCTATTAAAGTGCCCACGGCACCAGTACTGTTTGAGTTTAGCAGTTCTCGTTGCGTTCAAGATAGCTTGTGTTAGCTTACATTGGAATCTAGGATCTAGATTTGTGTGAATAAAATACCAACATCGTTGAGAAAGGCTTGGTTCTCGGAGTTGGCATTTGGGCGCGTCTGAGCAACGTGTGGCGGCGTGTTGGGCGACGTGTGGCGGATGAGCGGCGAGCGCTGCACCAGACCGCGGGCCCCCTGAGAGAACGGACCGAACGATGCCGATGTCGACCCCGATACGCCGCGAGGAGACTCCGCCGGTTTCGCTTGCTTGCCTGCCAAAAAATCTTATTGTCACATCTTTCTATAACAACAATTACAAATAAGGATAACAATGGAAAACAAACCAAGTGTCGCTTGCCCGTTGAGCATAATATTATGAGCGAATATTCGCTAGTAGTCGCCATTAAGACAAACTGCAGATGAGCTTAAATAACTAAAGTTGAAAAGAGTTTTGCAATCATCCTATATCACATAGCGCCCTATTTCTAAAAAAAATCCTTAACAGCCACAACTTACCTTTAGAGCCGAAGAAGTCACTAAACATGCTAGATGTGGAGGCTGCTAGTCCATTTAAATCTGAACTGATGTTGGAGAAAAAATCACGATGCGTAGTCGCAAGCAGATTAGTGGTTTGAAGGGCCGTCGAGTCGCGTCGGTTACCGCTGCCGTTTGAATCTTGACTTTCGCCCTATAATAAATAGTAGTAAGATTTTAGAAATGTAGTGAGGGCGCCCGATTATGTTATCAATTGATAACTTATTTAATTGATACCTTAATTAGAAGTCCCTTCTTTGCAGCGACTTCTTTCGCGCTTTTTGTGAGGTCTCCGAAGGTGGACTTGCTAACATACGTGAGGTCTTCAAAGGTGTTCTTGCTAACCGCAGTGGCAGTCTTACTTGCTTCCAGCGCCGTTTTGGACGCTTCTTGCATACTTTTAGATGCCTCTTCTGCCGCTTTCTTTGCGTGAAGTGTCAGCTGTAAAATTTTCTTATTTAAATGAATTTATAGTTATACTTTTATATTTATACAAATGGAAGAGTAAAAAGTGAGAAACTTAGAAACCATTAACATGATTCTACGTGCACTATTGTGCATTAACTTGTTAAATATAATATATTTTTTACAGCCAAGTGGTACGCTATGTTGAAAGTATTCATGATTTTAAAACGGTGGGCTGTCTAATAAGCAAAAAAACACTACAAGATAAAAAGGCGAGACTACGAGACTACCCAAGCCCTTCATGGATTACAATTGAACGTTAATAACTGCAATTACTATTTACTTACCTAATTTTAGTAAATTAACTGTATCTCATACCAATATGCAGTAAATGGTTGCTGTATTATTTAGCTCTATATAGCACTACAATGTTGTGCGTGGTAATATATTAGCATCACGCAACACTCTGTATAAGTACCTGACCGAAAGGAGCAAAAATTGTCTTCTCTTCGCCATCGGCCACTTTTCCTTTCTATGATACAAAAAATTAAAAAAAAAAGTAGGTAAAACTCAAAGTAATGCGGAAGGTAGAGTACCTACATAGTAGTTATATTCCAAGGCAAGGTCAATACCATTAATATAGCCTTAGAATAAACCTTGCAAACTAAGGCAGTAAAAGATATTTTATTGCTTGTTATTATTATCATAAGTCAAATTTTTATTTCGCAAGATGTGCTCATGTAACAACATTCGAACATACCTTGTCCATGTGTGCGAGCAGTCCCTCCTGGCTGCTCTGCCGCGTGGTTTCCCGCACCAGCTCCTTGGCCTGCGCCGCGAACTGCTCCAAGAGAGACGTCTGCGACGCCTGGCGCGATACGCCACTGCTGGTATTCTGAAAATGGAATGTAATGTTTTACACATGGAATATAAAAATAAAAAGATTTAAAAATAATGGATATATATTTTTGCTTGTTACACTTGTTGCACAGGAAGAATTTGTATGAAATGAGAATAGGTTCACTAAAACTCCAAGAATATTACAGGATATTTTTATTCCTGGAAATTCGTGCAAGAGTAAAGGCAAAAGTCAAAGTCATTATATCTATTACAATATGAAATAAATTGTTATACCTATTAATGAATAAGGGTGTAATTTTGGATTTTGGACATGTGTGGAATAGGTAATTTAGTACTTTGGACACTTTATGTTTTCGGTTATAGGTAAATAGGAACATATAAACCTGCAGGATAGAAAAAAAAAAAAGATAATTTTTTCTTCATGTATAATATGTGCAAGCTACTTCTTGGGCACAAGCGTAGAAATATTACAGGTTTAATTTTTATGTTACTTATTAGCGGAACTTAAAAACAAATACTATTAAAATGTGTTCGTGTTCTACCTTAGCGTGCGAGTGCCTGTGCGAGGGAGTGAGGGCGCGCTCCGAGTCGCTGGTGCTGCCGCTGTCCGCCGCCCGCGCGCGGCTCACCACCGTCTTCGGCGTCGTCGTCGAGTTTGAGTCAGACTCTCGCCCGAAGCTACCGCTGTCCGTGTCCTACACATTCATTGATCGTTCCACACTCTAGCGATTACACACGCGCTACATGCATTAAGTGATCGTGAGGCATTAGCAAATTGTGATACTTTATAGCGTATTTACTACATTTATGGCAATGTATGTTTTACATTTATAAAAATCAATTTTAGCAAAATCGCTTCTCCATTTATACAAAGTGAATTCTTCGTGCGACAACTCGCTGTGCTCGGAGCTGGACACGTGGAAGACTGTATAATGTGAGACTCACGCTCTTCTTGACAGGCAGCACGTGGTCGTGCTGCGTGTCGGCGGGCGGCTCGTCGTCCGACAGTTCGCTGTGCTCGGAGCTAGACACGGAAGGAGATGGCGATGTGGAAGCACGCTCCGCCGGAGGAGACCGTCCGCCGAACATAAGCGATGACGGCGGGCTGTACACCTAGAGGGACGAAAACAGTATATTTTTATACATGACAAGCATGGAATACTTCCATATTGTAGGTTGCCAATTTACTTGAAAATAAGATTATTCAATTATTTATTCGAATGGAACCTACCGTTTTAGGATCCAAAGAAGAAGATAGCGTCATCGGAACTTGAACTACAGCGCTGTATGTTTCCCCAATAACATGTTGTTGATGTGGGTTGCCACCTTAAAGCCAAATTTTAGTTAAATACAATTTTATATTGGTCATATTTTTACTATTAAAATTTAAAACGAGCGTAAGTTTCTAATGTATTTGAAGAGGTCAAGCGGTTGACAACCCTCAGCAATAATTAAAAGTCTAAATTGTATGTCGAGGGTCTAAAATGTCAGGATACTTGGCTTATGAATTTTCTTCCAGCAAGAAATTGGACTAATAGAATTTAAAAGACAAAATGAAAATAATAGAACAGTGGTGAACTGACCACAGGAATGAACAAGACAGAGATTAAGAAATAAATAAGTTATCGTCTATTTGAACCCAAATTAGGATTAGTTCCTTATTAGGATTAGGATTCTTACCTGGTGACAGATCAGACGAAACCATTTCTGATACGAAGTCGCTGAGGGATGAATACGAGGAACTTGTACTTTCTGCAGCTTCGGAATCTGAACCACTCTCATCTGACCACATGAAATAGTTAAAAAAAGTATTAAATACTACCTATTCTATTTGCTTTATACAAACATTAAATATATATTAAACGTATTTTTTAGAGTAAGGTGGCCAAGGCATGAATGAAATAAAAATACATTTGTCAGCTAGTAGAAAGTACAAATGTTTAATGACCATAATACCTGTAGGTTGGTTCTCATGCCTCTGTAGTTGCCTCAAGGCGCCATTGAGCGAGCTGCCGTCATCCCATACGGCGAAGCGGATTGGTTGCAAGGAGTCCGCGAACCACTTGGGTTTATCTCCGATCTGTCGCGGGTCGAATACGCCTGTTTGTACGCGCAAGAACGCCACGTTGCAAGGGGTAAGTGACCATTCCGCTAGAAACTCGACAGCCTAAAATAAAAGATAAGTTTTAGTTCTATACTACTTTTTATAAAAAAATTTTTTATACTGTAATCCCTTTTATTGATAGAATACAACTGTCGTGGCAGAAAAAATCTCTACGACATCCTTGTTATCAACAATTAAAAACTTTCACATTTTTAAAGATGTAAAAATTAAAAAGTATTTTGGAAAGATTAACAATGTTAAAAAAGCATTAAAAAATACTAGATTTAATAAATGTTACCTGTGTTCTCGCAAATTTGTTGAGAAAAGACGTAGTTCTAGGCCGCGATCGTAGGAAACTGTTGATTTGAAAAGCTACCACGGGCCTTGGGTACAACCGCAGCGTTCGTGTATGTTCCATGAAATTTGCCAAAATGTTCTGGGAGTTAAAGAATCGAACCTGAAACAAAAAAAAATCATATGCCAAACGATAACTTAAAGATTTGCAACTAATGTTTGTTTAAACGTCAGATTTAGGGATTTAATAAATATTAGGTACATAAAAACATGTTAATGAGATTGCAATTTGGAGAAACAAAAACATATTCCACTTGCTAGAAAGGTGCAAGATATCAACGATCAAATCTGAACCTTTCAACGTAGATACCGCATTACCGCACGGCAAAAAGGCTAATATTGTATTACTTAGACTAAGTCAAGAACTATAGAGCGCGATTACAATTCCTACCATAGCGACGCGAGTAGCAATATCGACGGAGTCCACATCGTTGCCGTAAATGAGTGGGTTGAAGGGCTGCGCCTGGTGCGGGGACGCTAAGGACATCCTCTGAGGCGTGTGCCCCGCACTCACCGCCCCCCCGCCGATGGAGACGCGCCGGCTTTCCGGAGTGCTGTGGGGGGCCGATTGTGCCCCATCACTAGACGACCGGAATGATGCAGGTTGAACCCTTTAAATTTCATAAAAACTTTTAAACATTCGTATGTTCTCTCTACATCGTGTAGAGTAAAATTAGAAATTTCTGAGAAACTTATGGGACGAAAGTTTCCTTATCAGTAATATTCGTCAAATTGGGACCTTAAGAGAGAAATGAGAAATTTAGTTTGATTTATTCCTCCTACACTGTCTCTTTTAAACGACAGCTTGTTCCGCAGTAATTAACGTAAAACTGTTCAGAGCCTTGGGTGAAAAATGAAAAACTCACTACAACTCCCACACTTATCCCTTGTGGATGGCAGTTTCTACAGCAGTAATTCTTGACAAACTATTTGAAGCTTTGAGTTAGAAACGAGAAATTAACGAGAAACTTACTTCAACGTGGCTCCCCCTACACTGTCTCTTCTGGACGGCATCAGTAATGCCGAAGCTTGCTCCGCAGTAGTGTTCGTCAAACTGTTCAGAGCCTAACAACATTCATATTACATTAATTAATAATTAATTACTTTACCAACATGTGTAAATAACGTAATAATGTAGACGCAAGTTCATTATATTATATACAACAATGGAAGCGAAATTACTCGTACTTGCAATAAAAGTTTAATTAAGAAGTTAACTTATAAGACGTAAATATTTACAATGAAATAAATTTTATCTATTGAAACAATAATAATTTAAAACTATGTCCTTGTTTGTTATGCTTTATTTAAATGTACCCTTAAACAGTTAAAGTGATATACATATAGTTTAAATATTTGCAGGAAACTGCGAAGAATTTGGCAATTAATTTAGGATTTTGTTACGATACTGAGAATTTTGCAAATAACTATTTGTTATCATCATGTGAATTGCTGTGGTGAAGCCTTGCACTTTGAAAAAGTGATACATAAGTTTAATACATTATTAACTAAAAAAAATGCACACACACTATTAAAACTACGCCGTTAATTTTATCAAATTTTAAGTCAGCTTAATTGCTACATCTGAACTCATTAATTTTATTCACACACAATAATAGCCTGTTTTATGAATAAATGAGTAATTCGAAATTAATCATTTATACATCCATTGCTTCATTGAAATAATTCATAACATTCCCATCCATATAAATAGCATTTACTGAAAAATACCAATTTTAGAGCATTATCACAGCACAGCAATACAATCACAACAAATCAATCCATGCCAGCACAGCCAAAGTAATTTTACATGACTGAAATCGTGTTTATGTATCTACCTATATAAAGAAGGTAATCACTGCATTAAGAAATATAATTAGTCATTATGTGTGAAGGTAAGTAGCAGTTTTTAACACTTATTTCAGCCAAAAGTAAAACAATTACCTTTCAAAATGTATTGTGAATGTAAAAGAAAATGATAATGTAATTAATGGAATGTACCCAAAATAATGAGTTAGGAATAATATAACGGATTAAATGTTTTTATTTATTCGATGTTTTAATGTTATAAGTAACGAGTCATTTTAAAAGGTAGTTACATAAATTGTACATAAAAAAATGTCACAAAATATGTTGTGTAATCAGAGTCAAAGTGTGCAATGTAATAAAGATAAGATATTTACACCAGATCCGGCATTTCCCATGAGATGCATGGCCTAGCGACGAGGAAGAAGTCAGGTGTATGTTAATGAAAAACCAAAAATAAAAATTTCTTAAAGGCATTGTATAATATGTAGAAGGACCAGATAAATTAATAATTGTAAAACCAGAATTCTTAAAAAATAGAAGGAATGAATTGGATTCTTTAAAAATGGGCCGTAGAAAATCGTATGTTCTAAAATTGAAATGATCGTATACAATATACAAAAGAATAGACTAGAACTATTATAGAACGAGAGAACACCAGTAATTCTGCGGCTTTAGTTAAAATGTTATCTTTAATGTTTAAGTATGATTTGTGAGATCCATGAGTGCAGAGTTATGTTTGTAGGTATAGTTGATTATTTGAATTCTTCATGGGCTAGAAAATGTTAAAAAATACTAAGGTGGTAAATTTCTCTAGCACGCAAGTATAATTTAATTTATCATGTCCTGAACTCCAGTTACTCGTGTAAAGTTCTCACTTCAATAGAAAATGCATACAATTGACACATCAGCGTAGCGACATCGAGAACAATGCGCTCACGAGTGCGTGTGATAGAGAAAGAATAAAGTGATAATTATACGATATAGAAAAATAGATTATTTGTAAAACACAACACCCTGACTGAAAGCTGAGAATTAAATGCATTACTTGCGTACCTGTTTTAAGTGGTTTTTGAGTACTGAACCTTCAGGTTCGGGCAATGGGGGCAAATCTTGGTCATTTCCAGTGGGACAAATTAGTTTTGTTGCATCCAAATCTACGAGCCAGATGTCGTCGGGTAATCTTTAAAATAAAAATCAATATTTTCATAGCTGTTCCCTGAAAAACTTTGTAACAAAACTTAGTTCAATGTTGAATAGGAACATACCTAAAACTCTTTTTATAAGTGAAGAACGTGGCGGGTATTCCAATAAGAAAGGGTGTGGGTGCCAATAGCAGTTGTTCAGCGCAACTCATACAGCTGGGCAGTAGGGGGATAGCCGGGAACATGTACTCCAGAGGGTACAACATGGCTACTAGCGCCATGACCGACATCGAAAGGGCATTGTAGTCGCGAGATTGAACTACCACTTTGTTTTCTAGTAGGATGAGCGTCAGCACTTTGAGACACGTGTCCACACCTGGAATCATGATAGGAATTTAGAGATTTCCATTATTAATATGTTTAAAAAGAAAATCAAAATAATGATAGAAGCCCATAGACAGATATACGATCAAATCAAATTTTAATGTTTACTTGAAGGGGAAAATCTCAAAGATTGTGACCTAAGATATAACTTACCCAAAAGTTCCAAAGGTAAATGTAGAGGAAAGTCGACAAGCGCGAATCTTGTATGATCTGGCAGCGCGAAGAGGAGCGGCGCGTGCGCAGTGGGCGACAACACTTCTAATTCAATTCGCGTCTTGCCGGGCACCGGAACCGGCGCGGAAAGGAGACGGAGAATCCAGGTCTCAATCTCTTTCACGTCATGGAGAACTATTGTAGGTGTGTTGTCGTAGGCCTGCCCGGTGAGCACAGACCAAACCGTATCCCTGCGAAAAGTGGATTATCAAATGCTTATACTCGTACAGCTATGTGGATTTAAATACAAATTGTAAGATACATATGTTTTATGAATACTCGTAATCAGAATGTTGACCGAAATTACTTGTTAACTTATAGGTACTTCTTAATTATATTAAAAGGAGATTTGTATTTTTCTTGTAATTAATAAACTCAAAAAAAAACAAGCTTTAGCACAAGAGATACTTCTGGAAATTGTCATGTGAGCGAAACCCTAGGTATAAGTCTAGTTTTGGATTAAAAGATTATGATAAAAAAGTCCTCTTTGAAATAAAAAATGATCACGGTAACACCTTAGTTAAATAATATAGATAATAATGATTACCCGTACCTAAATATTTGTCTCGACGCCCCGACGCGCCGTGGACTGGAAGACTCGTTGCACGCATCTATTAACTTCTTTAGAATAAATAGGCACTCTCGGAATGTGGAGAAGAAAGGGTGGTGCGACAGGAGGCACAGCGATGTCAGGGAATGATTCCGAATTCGCTGCAACAAACGAAAGTAAGCATGATATTTACACGCTAATTTTTCACGGCTTTTTTGGCTAATAATAAATTCTATAATATTTATTAAAACACTAGGTTGAAGTACCTGTTTATTAAAATCGACCAAAAAATTTCTCAAAAATTAAGTTTGTTGTATGGGAGCTCCCCTTTAATAACAACTTTATTTTTATTTAATTTCTTATTTTGAAAGTTATTAACGTAAGGTAGGTTTATTAAAACACTAGGTTGAAGTACCTGTTTATTAAAATCGACCAAAAAATTTCTCAAAAATTAAGTTTGTTGTATGGGAGCTCCCCTTTAATAACAACTTTATTTTTATTTAATTTCTTATTTTGAAAGTTATTAACGTAAGGTAGGTTTATTAAAACACTAGGTTGAAGTACCTGTTTATTAAAATCGACCAAAAAATTGCTCAAAAATAAAGTTTGTTTTATGGGAGCTCACCTTTAATAACAACTTTATTTTTATTTAATTTCTTATTTTGAAAGTTATTAACGTAAGGTAGGTAACGACTAAATATTCTGTGAAAATTTTAAGCGTCTGCCAGTAATTAATATCGAGGAAAAAAATACGCAAATATCATAAAAAGAACGAATGGTTTTCCACTTACCTGTCGTTTCCTTGCGGCGCGCGGACTAGGCGAGTGCGAGCCGCCGCTCTCGGAGTCTGCGGCGGCGACTCGCGGCGCCAGCGTCGCGCTGCAGTCCCGCTCCGAGTCGCTCGGCGCCACATTGCTGCTCCTATAGTCACTGGAACGTTTGCTACGTCTTACACTTAATTCATTTCACAACAGGTGATATCATGAAATTTATGGGGTCCATATTCAGAAAATCTGATACGACTAAATTATGGGTGGTGTGTCAGCACAATAGAATTCATTGGTTTTATGTGCTTTCGAAGATTGAACCCCTAATGCAAATAAGATAAGAAAATTTATTTCACAGTGAAAATAATTTTCATATCTCCAAAGTTTAAAAGAGTTAAGTACTAACTTATATGGTTTCCACGTCTGCAATAGAAGCCGTGGGTTGGTCAAGTGTTTTACAAGAATTAATAAATAGTTCTCTCTTTATAACGCTATGAAGAAATGGAAATTATCAGCATTTTTGTAGTAAATAATAATGTGGTCCTTATTATATGTATGACGATATATATTATTAAGAATATGTTGAGAATTTAAGCCAATCGCGATTATGGCTAAGAAATTGATATGAATTGTTGTATCGTGTACCATGTAGTCGTATCCATCATTGTGTAGGTTAATTGACTAGCATATTCACATACCTATCATAGCTCCCTTACGGAGATATAGAACTAAAAGTTACAAGACTCGTTAAGCTCGTTTTCGAAATTGAGATGAAAAAAAGCAGGTAATTATTATAGAAGCATTATTTCTCTATATTGACGTTTAGGTACTTTAAATAACTGGCACACATAATGTTCTATCTTCACTCGCTGTCATACGCCAGCAAGGAACCATTGACTAAAAAAGATAAAAACACGACTAGTCACCTGGAGAAGGCGGAGTCAGAGCTCTTCTCCATGGATTTCCGCCATGACTCGCGTCGCATCATGCTGCGTTCCCGCGTCCCCGGCGTCGGCGCGCGTTCCACCGCGCGGTAGAAGTTGACGCAGATGCCATATCGGGTTTTACCTGTTAAAGAAGTAAATACTGTTAAAATGGTTTGAGGTCCAATGGAGAGCATGTCCAGGCAACGGCAAGTGAAGCGAAGAAAATCTGCTCAGTACTTGAGACGATGAAATCGGGCCAGTCCAATATGAAACGTAAGAAACCACCCGAAAATTAAGTAGGTAAGTCTAATCAGTTAATCACACACACAAAAAGCCACTTTATCTCTATTTCAAGCTTACCAGAATCCTTATCAGTGAGAGTGAAAACGAATGACGAGGAATCCCTGGAGGCCGAGTGTCCGGGGGCGCGGCGCGCTCCCACAGACACGCAGCCTTCGGGCTGGCAGAAGTAGACCATGTCCAGGGGCAGCGGGAAGTCATCGTGGTTGGTCAGTGGGTAACGGCGTAGGAGTTCAGGAGCCTGTGGACCAATTGATGATTCCACTGTTCAATTTATCTATACATAGGATCTATATCTTTCCACTTGCCACGATACGAGTACATACATATCTACTTATTGCTTTATCCACTTTAATCACTCTATAATTTTTCAACATAAGATAAAATACATCACACATATCAACGGCTAGAACGATTTCTTTCTCGATGTTAATTTACATACATCAATTTACACGTTTATCTATACGCACACTTAGATTTACTTATATTGTCCAAAATAATATTTTTCTCAAAACTTGAAAGCTCGAATCAAGGTTGGCCTGAGAAAGAATTTTGGACATTAGTTAAATGGGGTTAATATGTCAAATGGTTACCTTTATAATATAAAAGCATGTCAACATTGGTAAAACTTCGAAGATACACATAAACTTCAACAAAGTAAAGTAAGTCTTTAATGGATTTCAGAGCTTGTTTGATTTAGATACATCCTAACGCAAAAGGGGATTTGCGTGTCTACTTACGAACTTATCTCAGTCTTAAGCGGATATTCTCCATTAACATATAAAGCTAGGTAAATTTACATTTTGGTATATTGGAAACTTACAATAAACTTTTATTAAATGTTGTATTGAATTCAGAGGAATATCCCTAATCTTCTCCAAAGATGAGCCTAAAATAAGAATGTTAAGTTTATAGTGGAAACTAAACTAAAAGAAAAATATAAATACCTACCTGTACGGGGGCGAGTCCCTTCCCCGAAGTGTAAGGTTTGGCTCCGACGATAGTGAGATAGTCCACCAGTCTCGGGCACAAGTGCTGCTTCTGTATGTCCATCTCTCTGATATGCTGGCTATCACGGGCGATCTATGCACGCGCTTTTTCGAACCCATTATAATTAAATAAAATATTGCTTGTCATAATTATCACTTTTTGAATAATCCTGAAACAATATAAGGGAATTTTATTTTTGCACAGAATCTTCATGAAAGAACCTGGAAACTCCGTAATAAATGTTTATGCATATTCAGAACGAGACACCTAAGTACGAGTAGATCTATAGGTACGCACGAGCACGTTGGGATAAGTGGAATTGGGCATTCTTGTTAGTTCAACTGAAATTTCGGGTTTAACTTTATCTTTTGGTAGAACTAACGAAAAGCGAACGAAACAGACTTCTGAGTTATGACTGTGTTCAATAATTGAACAATGTGCCTATAATTAAAAATGTTACAAAGTACAGTATTTAATCAATATGGAACCACTAAGGCATATCCAAAATCGCACATTAACATTCGTTTGCGAAAGTTCAATATTGACGTCAACAAATTAATTCCATTCCCAGTTATAAATGAGCCTACACAAACGAGATTGCTGGTCCCCTTGACCCATTTATATCCCTGACCTATATCTTTAGAGAGGGTTGTCCCAAGCAAGCTAGCACATTTATTTAAAAAGCATATAACACCGGTTTAAATGAAAGACGTAGAAAACGTTACTCGTATTTATGTCAATAAAATCACAAACCGATTGAAAGAACTTCAACGGCTATTCAATATTAAAAAAAGGTAAAAATTTGGAAAATGCTTCTAGAGATAATAGGTATCTGGGAGTGATAGAAACAGATTAAAAGGTTTAATATTTATCACAAAGGCTAAAAATTACGTTCTTTATCTTAATTTTCTTTTCTATTATCCCTCATCCATCAATCTTGTTTGTACCTACGCAAACAGAATCCGAGCTCTGCTAAATATAATTTATCCTTTTGAATTTGGGTGAATATCTATTTTATAACAGTTCAGTTTATTATTTACCCTTGACCGTTGGAAATTAGGTTTGATTCTGGTAATATAATGTATTTTATTTAATGATATTGATCATTGACGATATCAGTTACCTACAACAATCAATCAAACTATATATAATTCACATTAATAATAAATGTCGTCAACATGTTTGCGTTATCGAACCACGTCAGGAACGTGGGCGGTAATCAACCATGAAGCAAATCGTAGGGTTGTGGCCTAATAAACCAACAAAATTCAGACGAGATGGCCGGCAAATCGACAGCGACAAAGGTTACGTGGGAGGCTGTTAATTTTATTATATGATTCTGCAATCACGACATTTTTGTTCTTTAAGTATTGAAATGAAATTGAACCTGAAATTTCAAGACAATGCTCTTTGAAATAACTGATCAAGGGGGTTTCAAATCAAAAATTGGTATTGCTCGATATGACACAAAATAATTCACAGACAATATGAATATTTACGAGCAGGATCAATATTCTTTTCAAAAAATAAGTTTTAATTATAACTCAGTTTGGTTGACGTTTCGGAGAGTATTAATTATACAAAAATGTAAACTTTTACTTTGGACACAAATTTTCCACGTAACTTTGTTACTGTGAAACCTGAAGTCTAGGGCGTAACCTTATGACCTTCTCTTACGACTACCATCAAGTTTGTTCAATAATTAAGAATATAGGAAGACCCAATTAAGTCGCTCATAAAGGAAGGATGGATTTGTTGGGTACTATTAAGATAATATTTCAGACAGCGCTCGCCTGGTAATTGCGGCCTTATATGACTGTAGGCAGTGTTATAAATTGAGAGAGCAATAACCAACGGCCGTAAGGTGCCCGACCAAGAGTAATGGATATGAGGGCTGGGCCACCGTTAGGCGTGTCTACCTTCATACTTAATTTATGTACACTAGCGGTCTGGTTTGTACTTATTAATTTTGAAAACATTTTTATATTTTTTTTAAAAAGCATAATTTAATAATTAACCGAGAGATAAAGAAATGCTTCTTTTAGTTTTTAAGTCTTATATCTCTGTGCATAGGCCGTCATAACGTTAAACCTGAGATTTTATTATAAAGAGAAAAAATACTGTATGTATAGGTATTAAAACTTAATGTTTCGTTTGGAAATAACATCTACCTACTTAATCTAAAAATATATATTAAACGTACGCTCACGGTCGTAGACCTATTTTAAGTATTTTGCACTTGAATGTACATTGTATATCTACATGTGTTTTTCCATTAAACCATGGAAGCATGAGGGTGACGAGTGTAGATATGCAAATCGTGTTCCATTTATGTAATCGAACTTGCGGCTCAGTGGTACCAATGCCGTCATAGATAGTGAGATAAAACGGATGTTTTGTTGTCCTATACATTTTACGTGGACGTATCACCCAGTTAACTACATGTTCAGCAGTGAGTTACCACTACTATTGACAGCTCTTGAACTGGTACTACGATAGCAATACTTAAACTAAGTGTTGCTATTAGTTTTTTCCGTTTTACATTTAATTGCACAAAATGACATTGACCGTTTATTTTGAGCTTCCATATGAACAGTAAAGGGAGTAGAAGTGTCCAAGTAATGGCACGCTGACTATATAAAATGTGCAAAGAATAAGCGTTACCCGCTGGTGAAACTATAAAATGACATATTAAAAAACTCAACAACGGTTGAAAAGACAAAATGTAAACCTAGGTTTTTTCTTGAATTTGACCGGCTTCATGACCATTAAACTAGTGCTATGTGGTATATACAGACACACCACATCTTTATTTCTTAAGGTTTAACAGTGCCAAAAGTCACAAGATTTAGGTGTTAGGCTGATGGTTTAATAATGAGATCGAGGCCAAACCAAACCAGAAATATTGGCAAGTTGCTAACCCAACACCTAGGAGAAAGCCATCATGGGATTACGAATAGTGTGCAATGATAGTAGATTTATTTGAAATAAAAATCTACGGTTTATTTTTAAAATAAAATAATCTTACAACAAAAGTTTTAATAAAAGAATAGTTTACCCAATTATTACGTCATTAACACGTCAAAAGACAAACTACAATCTACAGTACGATAGTATAATACTAAGTCTTGCACTAATAGAAAGTCCTAGAGTACCTAGTGCATCGATCAAAAATTTCACTCACCTTAATTAACATCAATGTGTCCGGTTTCTACATGGTAAGTAGACGTCGCGCGGATGTGGAATATGATACGAGAGTTTTAATAGGAGAAGTTAGTACGTAGTAGTGCATATCGCAGGATGGCGGAGGCTAGTGTAGTGGCATGCGCGGCGCCCACGCTCGATATCGCTCCGCGCCGCCGCGTTTCGATACGTTGCCCTCCCTATTGCCCCCACACCACCCATAGGACCCACCCCACCGCTGTCTTTCCCATTTGAACGTCGTAACTTTTCTAATTCCTTTTTTAAACTGTATCATCCATAATTTTTCAATTATTTTGTTCTTCTATATGTATGAATCAGTACCTTATATCAAATCTTTGATACTTGTTAAAATGCTGTTTGCATACTCAAATTATTTTGGCACTATTTCTCCTTATTCTTGAACTTTCAAATTCGAAATGAAATGACTAAGTTCCATTAATCGCCAGGAAATAGAAAAAATATTTAATTTGCATATATGTAGGTTACTGTTGTTCGTATGGTTTCCCTGATACGTATATTTCAATAACATTCTGAAAATTGGGTACTACACAAAAATAATTAAACAACATTGTAATTCAAAAACATTTAAGATAATTTATTAATAAATAAAGTATCAATTATAAAAATGATATAAAAATAATACACACTTTATTTGCCGGTATCTTCCTTCAGGGAGACGGTTCTATTGAAGACCATCTGTAACAAACACATAGCGCTTATAAGCATGTGCATAAACACTAGTTTTCGCTCGCCGCTCTGCCCGTGTGAAAAGTACATATTATATACGAACACATAAACACACTTTCACATTTATGAGTGTGGATACTAGCATTAGTAGATAAGCGGAATTTATTATGTATGTTAAATATTTTATTACACCACATATTACGTTTTAAAAACTTAAAAACTTTCGCCGACCCCATGTAAAAAATAGAATAAGGTTAAAAAAGAACATTTTATGCTTAAGTTTTAAGTTTTATGAAGTCGATGGCATAAGTTAGTAGAATTAATAAATCGGTTAACTGTGCAACTTTATGAGGCTGCCAGCAGATGAATCTAGCTTGTAAAACAGTGTAATAAAGCAAAATGAACAATAATAGCTATTCATAATAGTTTCTGTTATGGATCATGTAGACTGGAATAAGTTATTACTTTTTTATATAGATTGAATGATGTAAGTACACTTAATTGTGCCGTGTGATTGTCGCAACTTTACATTAGGACTACTGAAAATTTTTCCTATGGATGTCATAAAAGGCGACTATTAAGGGAAAGACATACTTAATACACTTAAGATTCTAATTATTCTTAATAAACTTATTTCTTAATACGCATGGGATGTGCATGTACTTATGTATGTAGTACTCCTATTTTAGTATTCAATCATGTATTATTTTAACAATCAAAAGGTATATAACTCTTACTCTGCTTAATTAGTAACTAAACATGTTACACATGGAACTGGGCACGGAGAGCTAAAATTTGGCATGTACAATGGGCCATTTAGAAAGGGATACCACTTTAGTGTAGTATTCGTATCGTACTTTTCTATGTGGCCCACTGTAAGAGTTCCGAAACAAATAAATACTTAATATATTTCAATGAATTAAAAAGATAGATAACACATTTTAAAATCAACTTTGAATGGTATGTATCTGAAAAATTACGTATAAATAAAGATTTTTTTATATTGCTCTCATCTATGGATCTAGTATATAGTAGATCAAAGAGACTACTTTAAAATACTTACTTTATTGGGCGTAGTATCGGGATCGACCGAGAAAAAGCCGATCCTTTCAAATTGGAACTTGTCGTACACCTTGGCACCGACAATAGACTTGTCTGCGTAAGCGTACACCACCCTCAATGTGTCCTTGCAACAATCCGACAAGAACCCGCCTGGGACCTCGTTGGGGTCTTCAGGGTTCTTGTGTTCGAACCTGTAGTCAATTAAATAATAACTTTATTTACATACATTAATAAATACATTATCGATCATTCGACACGTACACGTTCAACTGATTATCGACGAGAATTTGTAATGCCAATCGAGAAGTCAGTTATTACCGACTGTCAATCGAAGATAATATAGATAGTGCGGCAATAGTGGAAATATCAATAACTTGCAAAAGTATCGATATTATTGTATTACTGTATATATCCGTGTACAACCACTCCACCTTGCTTGCAGCCCCCGGCGGATTTTTCAGGAACCTTTATAAGGCTGTCTCATTTTCTACCTTCCTATCTTTTTTTAACCTCAAAATTAAACCCCGTTTAGAAAGCTTTTCTTATCTTTAACGCTTTATAATGATCATACTTACAGTGGTTCATACAGACGAACTTCCACCGACACAGGCTCAGACACCCAGTGAATGAATGCCTTAGGTTTCTCAGCTGTCTCAGATGGTTCAGCAGTGCACTCCACTTCGGTCACATGTCCAGAGCTGTTCTTTATAACCTTTGAAACCTACAACATGTGTGCTTAATTTTATTTTGTAAAAGTACCTTCAACTGACTAGCTTGCACGAATGAAGTGAAGTATGTATATTTGTTTCAGTATCTTCAATGTTCAGACGCACATTCATCAACTACTCAAAATATAAAAAAATTAGAGTGAAATAAATAAGGATGCCTAAATGCTTTTAATAGTCATGCATGGTATAGGGCGCTTCAATATGCCGTATGGAATTATGTTAACCTCGTAAATAACTTTTTATGTACTCGCAAACATTAACCTGTACGCAAAAATCATTGGCGGTTTGTGTACAGTTTATAAAAAATGTGTGCTGCTTGCAGTGCGTATTATTTTATAAAAACCTACTAAATCTATTTATCCTCCTATTTAAGTTGGTTGGAAGACGCACACATAAAGCAGCTTTAGAAAAGTATTCATTAGTTCTATATTACTCTTTTTGTAGGTACACAAAATAACGATGGATATTCGTAGAATTTTATTCCAGTCGGCATAACGTAACAACTTCGTTAGCAGTCTAGGAATCAGCGACATAACCTACGATCCAATTTAGTTACGTAACCGAAGTGTGATTGGATTAAATTAAACGAGTGGCATTTCCACTTTCTCAATACTTGTTAACAGGCATTTGACGATCGCTTCGTACACCGAGGAAATAAAAGAATACTTGAAAGAGATAACCTACATATATAATCTGTATATGTATGTAACTTGCCTAAGCTAAGTACCCATTGTCATTTACGCTTCGATTTTCACTCGTAAGAATTGTATGTTATGTAAATACGAATGTTTCCAATTATAAGTTTAATTGTATTCTTTCATGTTAGACAAATGTCTAAAACCGTTACATAAGTTAAAAGTACTTACTTTTAATACATATCCAGCATGCCTCAACCCAACAGACTGGTTTGGCGTCAATCTTCTGTAACCTTTCTCTGGCTGCTCCTTGAAATCGGTAGCTTCAATATACACCACTTTGTTAAGGATTACTTTATGTAATCCCTTCTCGGGCTCGTTAGGAAAGTCGGGAACTGTTACTTCGATTTGTTTGTCGCTTAGATTGGTAATAGTGAGTTTCAATGGCTCTAAGACTACCATAACCCTGGTAAAATTTATAAACGATTTAATTAAAATTTTCAAATAATACTCTTTTTTAATTAATTTCGTAATGATACATTGTATTGTTGTACTTATAGAAGAGAATCAATTACATACTTATTTCGATTATTGGTCTACAAAACAAAAAAAAATCAGTTGTTGCAAAAGAAAGAAAAAGGCAAGAGTCAATAATCTTGACAAGAATCAAAGAGTGTAGCAAAGCTGGATGGCTTAATGATGGAATTAAGATTTAGTTTTTTTTATCTGTTGAAAATAAATTATAAGGGAATATGGGAATTATAAATTCCAACGGCAAGAAAAGTACCTTTTGTCTTTCTCCGGAAATTTAATTATAAGTACGCAATTTTCAAGAAAATTGCTTCAGCATATAATGTGTTAAGAGAAAACAAAAAAAGCAAAAAAATAACTTTGGCATCTATAATATTAGTTGGGATACCAACCTGGACGCCGTGGCGTTAAGCACGTCGCGCACGGCGGCGTCCAGCATGGAGGGGTCGACGGCGGCCGCCGCGCCCGTGACGCCCAGCGCGGCGCAGAACGCGCTCACCGCCGCCGCCGGCACGCCCCGCCGCCGCAGCGCCGTCAGTGTGTACAGCCGGGGGTCGTCCCAGTCTGCACAACATGATTCCAAATCAATCTTATCTTTTACCACTCTTGGACTCACAATTCTAAAAAACTATTTATATCTATACTAATATTACTGCCATTTGCGCGGGGTTTCGCTTCAGTGTGAACTTTCTGAAAAACGTAACCTCTGTTATCCTGAGGGTTTTATCTGCCACTGTGCCAAATATCAAAAAAATCGGTCCAGCGATTTCGAGTTTATTTGTAACAAACAAAAATACAAATCACAGTGTATGGCTTTTGATTTTATTAATGAAAAATTAAGTGAATATATTTTTCTGTTAATATGTACTATACTTTTAATTCCGATTACAGTCAGGAGTCATGGAGAAGGATAGAGTATCCCGGACATAAGTGCTGTTTCCGTGATGTTTGTGGTTAACAACCACAACTTGTATAAGGGATAATAACAACTTACAGACAAGGCATAGCTTCATAATATAAATAGTATTATTATTTACCTTTGACAATATTCTCGTCTATCAACTTGGCGATCTTCCTCTTAGAAACAACTGTGTAGTTGATGTTCAGTCGCCCATACTCCCACTGTACTGGACAGTAAATATCCAGCGCATTGCAAAGCCAGTAATAAGATGATCTGTGAAAGAACACAAAGAGTCCAAAAAAAATTTTACCCCTCCATATTATATTACATGTCATGGATAATTTTAATACAGTACAACATATCCATTCCTTGTTATACATACAGCTCGCTTCTGTCTCAAGGGTATAAGTAAAGTAGAGTCTACATCTATATACTTTCCATAATTCCTTGCTTTTATCATACTTATTTACACTCATCATGTTATACTTGCGCTATTAACCTGCTTTCATTGTTGTATCTACACAACCACACCATCTAATAATTCCTTTTTCTATTCCTAACTTACACAATTCACATTCATATTTTTTGTTATTTTCATATTTATTACCTTCTTGATTGAAACTCTTTAGTACATAATGAGTGAGTGATGTGTTCAATGCTGTCACACAAACAATGGGTGTAGTCATATGTTGGGTAGATACACCACTTGCTTCCCGTGCGATGGTGAGGTTTGAACTTTATACGGTAAGCCACAGGGTCTTGTTTACCCTCCTCTAATGTTATCTTCATTCGAAGAGTAGCATCGCCTTCGTCTATTTTGCCATTTTTCATATCCTTAAAGAAATAAAATCCATACTAATAATAGAGGGAAAAGATTTGTATTTTTGTAACAAATAAACTTAAGAACTATTGAATTGATTTTATTGAAATTTGGTACATGGATAGTTATTATTATACCACCAAAAAAAAAAGTTGAACATAAATACATATTCAAAATTGAATCTGGAAAGAATTTATTGTTATTAATTGTAATTAATGAAACATATAGTCAAATTATCATTATGAATAAAAAAATTACCTCAAATAGTTGCAAGCTCTCTTCAACAGGTCTATTTCTCCATGGTGAAGGTGGTGGGTTGAATCCCTTAATCTCCTCTGATTTCTGATGGCACACATAAGCCATGTCCTTTCTGATGAGCTGCACAGCCCATTCATAGAGTTGATCAAAATAATCAGATGAATGAGTTATTTTGTATGGCTTGTATCCTGAAAAAAAATCAACCTTTTAACTTACATCAAATGTTAATGAAAAAAAAACTGTTTTTGAAAATCATCAAGAAACAATAATATTAAGAGATTCTTAAATTATAAGTAATCATTAAAATAAAATTGAAGATATAAATTTAACAATTTGTAATATAAAATAATAATTTTTATCAAAAACTTACCCAGCCATTCTACCATATCTTTAATACCAATAAAGAATTTTTCCTCTTCCTTTTCTGGGTTAGTATCATCATATCTTAAGAAACAAATTCCATCATGAGCTGCTGCATAACCAAAATTTATATTTATAGCTTTAGCATGGCCAATGTGAAGAATACCGTTAGGTTCTGGAGGAAACCTAGTGCGGACTTTACCGCCAGTAATCTTTAAGTGTTCTTCAATTAAACGTTTAGTATTAGGGGTGACTACATAGCCATCAGTTTTATAATTTTCTCCAGGTGCATGGAATGGTAGTTTCTTCATCAATTCTGAAATTGATGATGCACCACCAACATCTGAGGAATCAGTCTTCGTTGTAGAAACAACTGTAATATAAAATAATAGTTATATAAACTTAAATTAAAGAACCTCAATCTGCACTCTTTTATCTAAACATAGCATAACTAGCTTTTACTCATAGCTTTTCTCGTGCGAATATTGCACCACCTACAAAAAGATACAGGTTTTTTGCAAATCCCATGGGCACTATAGTTTTTACCAGGATGAAAGGTACCATATGTCTTTCTCTTGACTTTTAATTATATGTACACATTAAATATTAAAATAATGCATGATACACAAACAAACAAACATACTTTTCCGTTTATAATTTTAGTTAGGATAAAGAAATTCGGTCTTCCATCGAAGTTACTTCTAAAAATTAAGTAATTAATAAAATGGTTTGGATTCTCACATTTTTTGTCATCTATTTTAGTTTTTTTAGCAGTATCACCAACTTTTGGCTTCTTCTCAGTTTTGGGAGGAGGTGCTAAGTCTGCTTCTGTTTTAGGACCCAGGAGATCCAATATCTGTAATGAATAACTATAATTGAATATCATACAAATCATAATATTCCCTACAAGCTATCATGATATCACTCTAATGGACTTAAAGGTTTTTACAATTAAACATATTGACTTTATTTACCTGCACATCAACTTCATTTTTAATAGCTTTTCCATCAGCCCATGGCAATTCTGCTCGCACAGCCTGCATCACAATCCCAGCATTGAACCGATACCTCTTCTCTAATAACTCCTGCTTGTACTTAGCCATGTGCTTCTCTACAGCCTGCTCTACTTGCTCAGGGGTCACCACCACGCCAACCCCACAAGCCTTCTCAAAAGAACTAGCATTCAAATTTAATTCATTCACATTACTCAATAAGTACTCCAAAGCCGCATCAACCCTGAGAGTGGAATCCAACTTCCCATTGGCTATATATTTACATACAAAAGGTAGATGATTTAAAATTTGAGGCTTAATTTTAGTAGCTAAATGGTATACCAGCATGCCTGCACCGGATGGCAATGATTTCACGTCAACCTGAAACATTTCAGTACAATTTTTTATAATAAAAAGACATCATAATTGACCTTTACGAAACTGAAATATTATATTATAAATAAATATAAATATGGTCTAACCTCATCTAACGCGGCAAGTAGATATTTGGTGACATTATTGTTTTTTAGAGTCTCTTTCGCCTTCTGATCACTTAAACCTAACAGTTTAAACCTTTCTATAGTCTCTGCTGGTGACATTTTATTAAGATTTGTTATTTTGATTTAAAATAATTCTTGCAAACAGAAGGTTCTTAGACGTATTCCATTCCAATTCCAATCCAATCACCGCCTACCTACTTGACACGACGTCTCTGTCAGTGACAACGAGAATGCAATGACATTACTTAACAGCAGGCAATGACAGTCACGATAAAAATTTAATTTTTTTTTCTTAGTTGTGGTAATTAAACTTCTTCGTGAGTTTATTTTTTGCCAGTGTTTTAGTTTTATTCAATCTTTTGAATGTTCATCATATTATGTAGTTGAGTAAATACAAATCTGTGAGTAATTGATCATCCTTTCTCTGGTCTTTTGGGACAATATCAAATGTCACTAAATCTGTTAAGTACACTTCGGAAAGTGTTACAAAAACGTTTTTTAGTAACTCATGTTTGACTACGAACAATTCATATGTAATCATTATCCACATATATATATATCATTAAAAAGTCGATCAAACACACATTTTGAAAATATATTACGAAGTACAAACAACATATCGTTTGGGTTTCCGCCAAAATGTCCATTTTTAGGGTTCCGTAGTTAGAAGGTAAAAACAAGACCTTATTACTGAGCCTCCGGTGTCCATCTGTCTGTTACCATGCTCAGTGGCGGATTAACCCAAAGCCCGGAAGGCCCGGACCTAGGACGGCAGGATATTAAAGGCGGCAAATCACACCAAAATAAATCAATTATTGTAACAAAATTAACAAGAGTTTCTTCTTCCTTCTGGCTTTAGTCCGGTTACATCCTCTTAACTCTACAGAGAAGCCCGAGGTATGCCTTTGACCATGGATCCTAAATTGGGTGAATCAGGTTTTTACACGAAGCGACTCCCATCTGACCTGCGCAAACTTTGCGGGTAAACCTGACTCATGTCGGTTATGGTTACTCATTCAGTTGAATGTGCAGGTTGCTTCTTTATGTTTTCTCTCACTGTAAGAGCATCGGTTAGTATTTAAATCAATGTACATAACTTTGAAAATAGTCATTAGTAGGTACATGGCATGAAAGCATCTTCGAAAAAAAAAAATTATAATCAATCAAACTAGTTAACGTTAATAAATTTTCTGAATCAATTAAAAACGGGCAATAAAGTGAATTCATTAAATATGTAACTAGTCTATATGATGGGTGCTGAAGAAGGGGCGGCACATGGCTTGGCCTATAGCGACTAGGACTGCAAATCCGCCACTTACCATGCTGTATCTCATCAACCGTGATAACTAGATAGCTAAAATTTTCACAAATTTTGTATTTCCCTTGCCGAAATATAAAGTATATATTTCGGTACCCATACAATATACTTTTGTTTCGTATTCTTTTTGCTCAATATTAGTTACGGTAACAGGTAGACGCTTAAAATTTTCACAGAATATTTACTTGCATATTATACATATACATTCATAAAATCACGCCTCTTTCCCGGAGGGGTAGGCAGAGACTACCTCTTTCCACTTGCCACGTTCCCTGCATACTTCCTTTGCTTCATCCACACTTGCATATTACCTTTCAAAATTAATAATTGAATAACAATAAAGTAATTATTAACCGTGCCGTGTGGTTCCCGGCACCAATACAAAAAAGAATAGGACCACTCCATCTCTTTCCCATGGATGTCGTAAAAGGCGACTAAGGAATAGGCTTACAAACTTGGGATTCTTTTTAGGCGATGGGCTAGCAACCTGTCACTATTTGAATCTCAATTCTATCATTAAGCCAAATAGCTGAACGTGGCCATTCAGTCATTTCAAGACTGTTGGCTCTGTCTACCCCGCAAGGGATATAGACGTGACCATATGTATGTAATTATTAACTCCCCGTTCCCATATAACAAACATAATTTTTAAGCAAATTTTTGGTCGATTTTAATAAATCGACCTCGACTCATTCTTGGCCTGTTTTTAATTTTATGTTTTATTATTTATAATATTAAGTAAAATATGGTTAAATGTGTCCTGCAATGGCTGTAGTGATCAGATAAGAGTCGCTTTGTGTTTATTCTTTAATAAACCTGACTTGTCCAATCCTATATCATGGTGTAAATTTGCACTCAAGCTCCTGTCCAAAAAGGTGAGTATTTAACGCCGGGATGAAGAAAAAGATAGTTAAAGACGGACTTCAAATATACGGTAATTTTTCAAAATCATCCCCCAAAATAGTTGAAATAAGAGGAGGAGTTTGTATAAAAATCATTAAAAGGGCAGTACAGTAAGTACAAACGACGATAACGCATTCGGTTTTGTCATTTGGTACAGAACTATAAAATGTTGTCCTCTTCTACGGTGACATATTGGCGGGTAAATATAATCTAGTAAGTACATGATATAAGTATTATTTTATCAGTCTCCTTTTGTATAGATTAATAAATATATGAAAAGTGGAAGATACTTGCAGATGCAGAAATACAATATAACAAGGATTTAATATATTGAGACTTTCGCCTGCATATCACTATATATTTGAGTATACCTATCATCTATCATGGAGCTGTATCGATTATAATGACAAACCCAAAATAATAATTCGTTATCAAAAACCCGTGTCCCAAAGCGATAAAATATGAGCTCAACAAAATTGATCAAGAGTGAATCGGTGTCTAACGTAGGTGCTGATTTAAATGTCGACTAAATAAATATTATGTCCTAAAAATCGTAAATTCTACTCAGAATATATGTAATCGTACTCGATTTTATGTTGTATGGAAATTGAACCCTATCCACCACTGTTTTCTAGTTTCATACCCTAAGGTCCTAAAAATAGAACTAAATATTACATTTAAATATTAATTGATTGTAATTAAAGAATTTTGATTTCCAGTCAGCCATAAGAACTACAATTGCTGATAGAAATCTGGAACTTCTAAAAGAAGCTATGAAGGAATGAGTACCTTTAAATATTGCACTATACCTACCCCCCGGCTCCGGGTGCTGTAATTGTAGTGAACTTATATAAACAACCCTACTGCTGATACACAATACTCAGTGAAAACAATATGTCCATGATTGATGACCAATTTTACTCGGGAACCCCAAAAACGTGAGATTACATGCACCTGCCGGCCGAGCTAAATCACTTTGGCATTGTTGTTATCAATTGCTCATAATCATTGCTGCCAGTACCTACATTGAGGATAATGCTGTGCCTTTCTTGGTTCTAGTACTGCGTATAAACTTTAACCCAGGATTCAAT
Organism: Amyelois transitella; assembly: GCF_032362555.1. NCBI lineage: Eukaryota > Metazoa > Arthropoda > Insecta > Lepidoptera > Pyralidae > Amyelois > Amyelois transitella. Next base: position 6,380,959 of record NC_083509.1, read on the forward strand.
GACGTAGTATTTCGGTAAAATGTTGGACGCGATCGATCAAATTTCTGCCAAGTCTCTATTTATCTACATTTAATCACCTCAATTTTGTATCAGAAAATTTAAGTAGTATTTTTAATAGTAAGGGGATTAACAGTTCACCTAGTGTGAGCTTTCATGATGCCGCACAGATTGTAAAATTCAATGAAGGCAAATTTTTATAATTTATTCCCCTAGTCGCCTTTTACAATATCAACTACAATGAGGTTAAGAGAGAAGAGAATGAATTTATTGCAATGGAGTTAAAAAAGATGTTTCTGTTTGAAAATTCGTTGCAATAAAATCATTAATATGTTTTCGTAGACTCGTAGCATGTCGTAGGCGTCGTAGCATCTCCAAAATTTCGACCTTGTTTCGTTTCGTATACAACGGCGTAGAACATGAAAGTTACATAGTTCTACGCCGCACGCTACGAAAAATTTTAACAATGTTCTTTTGAAATAAATGTCCTTTTTTTGAAATAAATATTTCTTTTTATGCAATTACTTATTGTAAGAGTTCACAAATCAAATTTTTATTGCTTAGAATGTAGCTTAACATCATACCTGTTTACCTTCAGCGCGATCAATTGGATATAATTGAACGTCAACAACTCTTCGTGGAAAACAAGGCGATAACATATTATGGTGACAAGTGACTCCAAATGAGATGCAGAACAGGCAACAGCTATTGTTGCGCAGTTAGTTAAAGGCAGTTTTACACTGAGCGTTTTAGCCCATACGATATCCAGGATTATCCAGCGAAGCCTAGTTGGTTCGGTATGAAAGTAAAGCGGATTTAATTACATTTTCATTATACGGTTGCCGTATTGTGTAATAGATCCTTTACTTCGTTCATTCAACATTCCACATGTACTCGAGTCAGTCTATCTTGGGCCGAGCGCGGGTGCTCTCGTGACGTTTAAACTGATATTTTGCCTTCATTTCCGCTGGAAATATTCAAAGTTTATATGAATAGTGGAGGCTTTACAGATATTAAATTCAGGAGTTACAGTTCAATATAGGGTCTGTAAGAGTGAGTACTTTGGCTCTAGTTTTATGCATTTGTTTCGTGTTTTCGTATTATTTAAAATCGTTTTATATTTTAAGGAGAGTTTATTCTTTTATCAGTTAAAACAAATATATTTTTTTTTATTTAAATAGTACATGTATGAAGTAAAATAAGACATGAAATATTTAATTTCACGAGCGCAAGTAGATATTTAAATCTTTCACTTGAGTATTCGGCTGGGAGATAAAAAATATTTTTATATCTCTTGCCTTGGAGGTCCAGGTCTAGAAATGATTGGTAACCACAACCACTACAAACTCCTAACAAATAGGGCATCTATTTAGTATTTATACATTGAATTCGAAATTTTATAAAGATAATCAGTAAACCCGTTTAAAATTATGTCTTTTATAACTATGTGCTATTTCTTCTATGCGATAAAGATATTTCAAACAAACAAAGATAGCCAAAGCATTACCATTTCATTAATGAAATAAAATTGTAACCGACCATATAGCATGAAAGTCTGAGCTTGTGGCGTCGTCACAAAAATAGACAAAAATATGTACACAAAAATGTAATGTACATGCGTAACACCTAGCCTGGCGGATGACTTTACTTTTGTCGTTAACGGTCTAACTCGAGACAACGCTCAGAGCAATTTATCTCAAAAGTGATTCTATATACTTCAAACTTTATATAGCTGTATAAAAAAAATCTCGAGTCACGATGTATGTCACTGATATTCCCAAACGTATTACTTTAATTAGGACATTTCCACTAAACACTGCGACGTATGGCTTGGATAGCTGGTCCACACTCCAAATCTTATTCTTCCTAAATTTAAGAGCTTACTCTTGTCCGTGGAGTTAAGTGGAGCTTCCTCCATTCATCTCATTTTCCTGTTAATTTTTTTACTTACTGGTATGTTGTAACTACATATTACTTTTTGCAAAATATTTTATTCTTGGTCTTCCTCTCTTTCTATTATTTTTTCCTTCTACCATAGTTTTAAAAAATTCGTCATATTGGATTAAATGACCATTCCATCTATTTTCTATCGTTTGGTTCATAAAATGGTTCTTTCTTCTCTTACTCTAAATAACACTTCTTCGTTTGTGACTTTTTTCATTTAACTTATTTTCTCCATTCTTCTCCAGCACTACATCTCAAATGCTTCTGTCCTACTGTCTCATTGTCCACGCTTCGCATCCATTTAAGGCAATGCTCCAAATGTTTGTTATATTAGTTGATTTTTTACTCTTTTACTTATGTTTGAGCAAAACAAATCTTTCCTTTCCTTGGAAAGTAGTAGGTAGTAAAGTAGTTTTGCTATTGTTAGTCTCTTATTAATATCCTGTGAGCATCTTGATTTTCATGAATGAATTTGTTTATTATTTGATTTTAGTCGTCGTTTTTTTGTAATTGTAAGTGTTTTTGTTTTGTTCGTATTTATTTTTAACTTATGCTGTTAAAATGTAGTATTCATGCTTTGAATTAACATTTCTAAATCTTCTGACTGAACCCAAAAAGTGATTTTCACAGATTTATTTGGATTGATTATCATAATTTAAAAACTGGTTTATACAAATTCTTCCCCCCATTTATGTAATATCTAAATTTATTATTAACATACTACATCTGTGGCGACATCACTAAAGTCAATCATAGCAAAGAAAATGACGCGCTCAGCCGATAACAGCGAAGAGTCTAAATCGCGAAAACAAAGATTTCACGGATTGGAGCATAAATACAACCTCCGACTCGACATCCTCGGAGCCGCGGCTCCCCAAGCATAACACATAGCCTGGCGGAACATCTTCCCTTTAGTGGCGGTCGAGCCTAATCATTGCTCCGTCGTTAACATAATATGTAACAGTTAATCACATCAGATTGATTAGGAACACACACATTAATTTTATTCGTTTTAACTGTTCTGTATTAAACATTTAATCGTGTCCGATGTATCCAACTTATATTGTATTGCAAGATCAAATAACATCCTCGGATTGGTCACGCACGTTACACAATAAACACGTCCCTTCCCTATTAAACTCCGTCATGACTATACATCGAAGTTACATTCAAAGTCCAAAATTTCTAATATAACCTCAGACAGAAATAACTATATGGTTTACCATTTATTCCATACTTAGACTTTAATGAATGGAGAGAATCAATTAAAAATCACGCCTCATAAAAAAATATTTGCATAAAATATCAAAGCTATGTACAAATTTATCTTAACTTACACAAGCTTAAAGTTGGACTTGGCTCTTTCTATGTGTCTTAAATATTTTCCCGTAAGTAAAAAATAGATTACTCATATTCGTCTTAGGTCAATTGAAAATTCTTTTACTTATTTCCTTTGACAAAAATGATGGTAAGAAACAAAGAGTTGCTGTTATTAGAGAGGTCAAGAGTACCCGAAACTGCCGAGATTGCATGAAAAGTTATAAATGTGGATGAAGCGAAGTACATATGCAGAGATCGTGGCAAGTGGAAGGATGTAGTCTCTGCCTACCCCTCCGGGAAAGAGGCGTGAATTTATGTATGTATGTTATTAGAGAATTGTTCTGATGACGGCCTGCTCAAGTAGAAGCAATCTTAGTTGAACACAATATACTAATTTCAATTGACAGCTTATAGAAATAGGTATAGTCTCCTACGAGTAGGTATATTACGAAAAAGCACAAGAGCAAAACTAATACCAATGGTTAATACCTATACAAAAACACCTATACACAGATTGACATAAGGACAATGTAAGTTTTAAACTTGTGTTAAGGATACTCAACAAATATGATCGAAGTGTAAAAGAAATATTGCTCAGTCAGAGCGCTGCTTATCTTTTTGAATAAAAGGTATCTTAAGCTACGTCGGTACCCGTTGCTTTCTCCGCATTATTTGCAATTTGAGAAGGCTATATTTGATTTCTAAATATCTAGCTTAATTTATATGAGACTGAATTTTGTCGCTTCGCTATTGCTCCAAGAGTAAAATAATTTTATTCTTCAAGTTGATTGAACAAATACAATTTAAAATTCCGTTTAAGTCTCTTTGTAAGTGAAAAGCATGTCACTTACAAAGAGCCTTTAACTTCACTTATTAATCAAATGCCTACTTCATTTGTAGTAAAAGTCGCTACTCCTAGTCGCAACGAATTCATTTAAATTATAGCCTCCGTTTCACTTGACTTCAAAAAATAAGTTTGCATAAATTTCTAGCATAAAATTTGACCAGAATATAGTTTTTGTTTGATGCTGGTATTATCAGTATTTATAAACTTTACTAACTATATTCTCAATAGATCCCTCTTCATATAAATCAATAACCAATATACAATATAATACTTTCTCTTCGACTTAAAACTCATAAATGTTTCAACGTAGTTATAAATCTTTTCGAATCTGACATTTTAAAGCTCATATAACATTTGATTATTTATAAGTTTAACCGATAAACATAATACGGCCACACATTCATAGCCTATAAATATTTTTGTGGCGTATGTTTGGCGGTCTAATTCAGTAATGGCAGCAGATTGATTTCGACTGAAGTGCCAAAGATAGCCTATTTTGAGCGATCGCTTTGGGTTCTCCAATTTGATAGCCCAATTAATTTATTGATTTCGATGTTTTTTAATCACAGTAACGACTACGGAAGAACAAATTTCTTAGGGATTCAATCACAAATTGGGTCATCAAATCGAAATCAATTTTATTAGTTCTTAGGTACCTTTTAATTGTTTAAATAAATTAGGTACACAAAAGATAGGAAAGTAAGCAGGTATATCTATGGAATAACTTTTATGATGTCATTCTTTTTCAGATTTATATTATGGAATGTCAAGATATTTATGAAAACAGAATTTATCCTGAAGTTTTGTACCTGTTTATCAATATATGAAAAAAAAGTCCAATCAGACTTACGAGTATACGCGAATAGAAACTTAACATGTAATTGTAATGGCAATAGTAGTGGCAATGAACTCTACCACGACTCCAAAGTCATCCCTGGCTAAGCTTGTTCTTTACCCAAAACCAAAACCTTTTAAAGTAATGGTTCTCGGACAATCTGGAGTCGGCAAGTCGGGTATGTATTCATGGCAAGTACTCGTATGCCCGATACCATTTCTGAATTTCTAAAAAAATATTCTAGTTTCCATGCAACGTAATTAACGTAAAAGTAGTTATAATTAGATTTAAGTTATGTGACGTCAATAAGTGATACCTTGTATCCAATTTTGAAAATAAATCTATTCTATTCTATTACTCTCATTTTTGATGGATTTTATAGAAAATGAATGAAACTTTTAACCTTATACTATATGCATATATCAAGCATAGAAAGACAGATCGCTAGTCTTCTAATTCAGTTTGTATTTCAGCACTTGTAGTAAGATTTATTACAAGACGTTTTATCGGAGACTACGACCCCAATTTGGAAAAAATATACGCATTTCAGACTGTAATTGACAACGAGATGGTTTATTTTGAAATATTAGACTCTGCGGGCGAATCACATGTGAGTAATTGTCAATTATTGTATTAGCTATGTGTTTTGATTTTTTATACAATGTAGGTACTATTGATTCTTTATTGTTCTCAAAAAAATACACAAAATCAAAATGGACTTTAAAAACAAAATAAAAGAATACCATTAATTAAAAGCTAAGAATTCCCTTATAATATTGTTTGCAGATTGCAGTGCATACATCGATAGTGATGATAAACTTTATGTTTTTCTTGAGGTGGATAAGGCTTTCCAAAATCTTCTTTTTATGAAAAATAACAAGCTGGTTATTTATTACAAGTTATCGAGGACAATCAATTTCAATAATCACAAATGTGCTTTATATATAAGATTGTCTTTTTATATTTAGATAGAGTAAGTACTTACCCATACCCATAAATGTTTAATGAGTTTTCTTAGGAAAGCGAGTATGCGAACTTGGAAAGCAACATTCGGTGGGCGGAGGCTTTTATTCTCATGTATTCAGTAACGGACAAATGCTCCTTCGACGAATGCCATCGGCTCAAATTTCTCATCAACTATAACAAAAGGCGGCGAAGGCTCTCTTCTTCGATAAAGGTTTGTTTTTACTTTATTGTATAAGTATGAAGAATAACTAAATTATAAAATCACATACCTCTCTTACACTTTTACCCCTAACGCCTTACCTTTAGTGAATCTTGCTTGAAATAGATATTGTTTCTTTTAAATTCATATTACATGCCCTTACGTTTATCTCTTACAAGATTGTCGCAAGCCACCAGAGCTTTTCCTTCTTTTTATTTTTCATTACACTGTAGATATAACAAATACACTTTGTATCGGAGTTAATAACATTAGTGGTGAGATCCCTATTTTATTTATTAGTTTGCACACTGTACAGATCAAGATAAATTGAACGTGATAAATAAAACAATTACGCAAAACGTGAGTTGCATTCTACATACTGTTTTGCGATCACTTGCTAGATACCTTTTAATTGAATTAATGTCATGTCTATTAGATTTTTTTACTTGATATTAAATCAATACCAAAGATTGACCAAATGTGTACATTCAAGCTTCAAACAGGTAAATAATGAATACCATTTGAGTTAAGCTCGGTAGTGAATTTTATAAATGCTTTGGTTCAGGATTTTTCTTTTGTTCGCTTCTTTGGAAACCTTTATCCTTACTAAACGGTAGAGTAAAGATACCTTATATTACAAAGATGAATGAAGAATTATATTAGTTCACTAATTTTTGTTGATGGATACGCTCGAGAACATTATCGTCTATCGTCATATTTAAACTGATTTTTTTTTCCGGGATAAAAACTGATCAGGCAAATAGATAACTTGTCGCGAATAACTGAAAAAGAAACAAAGACACATTTTTGTACTAATTTTGCTGTGTGAAAATAATAAATATCTTTATCACCATAATACAAAAGTGTTCAACTCTATTCCGATCGTGACACGTCATATCGGTTCCGTAGATACCTACATCTCTTTTTCCTTCTGGCGTTAGTCCCGGTTACATCCTCACTCCTCAAGAGAGGAGTCCGGGGTGCGATTTTTGGTATGCGTACTTTTTCTTCTTAGAGTTAACTTTTGTCAGTGTAGTTAGAGCGTCCTTCATTCATTTCTTTTATCCTTAAATAATCCTTACAGGATTACAATATGTTCAGTCAGTTGTCCTGAGCTTCGTCGTCAAAGCGCAGCCCTGATTGCCTCTTTGTTTGATTGCAGGACGGCCCGCCGGAGACACCAGTGGTGTTGGTGGGCAACAAGGCGGACCAAGCCGGCGACCGCATGGTGTCCACAGAAGAAGGCCAGCGGCGCAGCAAGGAGATTGGCTGCGTCTGCTTCCACGAGATCTCCGTTAGGGAAAGCATTGATCAGGTGCCCTGTTTTCCTAAGTATTTATTTGATTTACTGTTGCATTGAAATTTCAATAATACAATGTACCTACCTGAAACCTAAGAATGACTTGTTTATATTTATATAAACGAAAAAGTTTTAATTAAGGAACCCGTCAAACGAATATCTAAGAGAAATAGTTTCACCTCAGTGTTCCGCCATATTCAGTGGGCGTCTGATGTTAATATGTCACAAGTTAAATTTGACCTACTTACTCAAACTTTACAAGATATGTAAATCGGATGGCGGTTGACATGTGTAAATTCTGCTAGAGCATCACCCCTTAATGTACGTAGAAGTAGCTATTTTGTACGTATTCCTCCCAAAATTTATTACTAATGGCATTTCTAGGCTACCTACAAGCACCGTTTTCTTCCTCCTGGCTTCTCACCACTCTGGAGAGGAGGCCAGGGTAAGCCCTTGACCATGGCTCCTAGATTGGGTGATTCAGGTTTTTACACGAAGCGAAGCAACCTTTGCAGGGGAACCTAACCTGTATTGGATAAATGGTTGCACACCTAGTTGCCTGAGTGTGCCGGTTGCCTCACGATGTTTTCCCTCTCCGTAAGAGCATCGGTTAGTATTCAAACTAATGTACATAAATTTGAAAATAGTCATTGGTACACGGCCGCAGTGGGATTCGAACCGGCGCGGCGCCTTTATGCGCAACACATGTTTAACCGGGTACCTTACCGATTCGACCGCCGACGCTCTTGAATGTACGTTTAAGTACCATAACATACAAAAATTAAGGAGGTTAACTCATAATCAGGATCAGGACAACCATATTACCAAAGCATTAATATTTAAAAGTTATATTTACTTTTCAAAAAATCCGTTTTATTTCTCAACGCGTGACGTTAGCGTGTTTGGGTAATAGTACTCGTAGTAGGTATTTACCTATTAGGTATCTCATCTGCTTCGCTGGTTTTACTCCCGTAATTCCCACAGGAACACAAAATTGACCTATCAACAACTAGCTGGTAACATGTTTTATAATTAAAAGGAGTGGCATTGTTTCGGTGTAAACCGGCCAGGCGTGAAGACTTTAGACAGGTGATTTTATCACTGGAAATTTTCCACAACAAAACATCGTTTAATTACGAGAAACTTTCTTATTTACGGTAAATTTCCTCACATGTAGCAGCCAAGTACTTAGTCTAAAAAAGGTATGGTTTCAGACATCCACCATAACCACTAAAAAGATAGGTGGTATCAAAAATTTGTGTAGCTATTGCTGTTTTTATGATATAAATCTATACTAATATTATAAAGCTGAAGAGTTTGTTTTGTTTGTTTGTTTGTTTGTTTGTTTGTTTAAACGCGCTAATCTCAGAAACTACTGAACCGATTTGAATAATTCTTTCACTTTTAGATAGTCTATTTATCGAGGAAGGCTATAGGCTATATTTTATCCCGGATTTCCTACGGAAAACGTCAACAATGCAGGTGAAAGTTGAATGAGTCGGCCATCTGCGAGCTTTCCACACGAACGCTGCGCAAACCAACAAAGATATAGTAAAACAATGTACTAAAGATGTGAAGTACTCATTTTTTGCCACAAAAAAGTCCGCGAGAGCATATATCTATCTCTTAACCCTTTACAGGACAGAATACTGAACTCAAATTACACAGGGTGACACTCCGGTTTTTCATACAAAAAATCACCACGTCTATAGCAGTACTTATTAAAATGACTACTAAAATATCAATATACGTCTGTAGCTACGGGCATACCCGCTGTACGGATACAACCACTGTTATTATAAATAGAAACTTAAACCAACAAGACGGTTAGTTAGCCTCAAAAGGGTCTGTTTCAGTATTTTCTGATGTATCAAATAAACTATCATCGTCGGTATCTTCCGGGGTCGACACATCCTCCAACAGTTTTTTGATTATTCTCTTCGTCTTTATTCATCTATGACAAAAAGTGAACTTGAGCAAATCACACAAATTGAGGTAGCCCCAAAGTAAGTTCGAGATTTGTGTAATGGCATTAGTATCGATACTATATTTTATAACAACATATGTACATATGAATCTTATAAGAATTAGTAAAATACTTACGTTTTCTGTCACAAATTTTTGCGACACTGACTTGATGTTTCAAAGAATGTTCTAGGCGAACTAAACGGCTATTGCCGTGGTGTCACTATATCAACTACTTTTTTGTGGTTCTACACGATGTAAATATGTATGTATTTTAGTTCTTAGATTTGACAGTAACAATGTTTGAATAACTTGTAGATAGACAGTAAATCTTGTTCTTTACAATGATAGTATGAACGTAGCACGGTGCCCACCGTAGCGCTCTTTACGCTTTTTTTTAAAACGACTGCGGTGCCCGGGCTGTCAACCTTCTAAGTTTTTAGCACACTGCTATAACCGTACTGTCCTGTAAAGTGTTAAGGTTTACTTACAATAACCACTTTTATGTTCATTTTTTAAGATTATTTTTTCATTATAAACATAAGTTATTTTGAAACCAATTTTCTTTAATTCAGTATTAATCCTTATCCAAATAAATATGTTTATTACTTTCGGTTTTCATGTAGACTAAAATTGCCATTTACAGTATATAAATCAGACGAATAGGTTTTGAGATATAGTCGTTATAAGCAATTTGCAGCGAAACATTTAATACGGCGAACCAGCGTTTTTTCTAATACGCGTGACCGCCTGACTATTTTAAAGTAAAGTAAAGTATCAGCCTGTAAGATCCCACTACTGGGCAAAGGCCTCTCATCTCACTATACGGTCTCCGTTCCGTCGCGGGTAATGATGTGGGCCAAGTCGTCGCCAAGTCGCATAACAATTAGCAGCTATAATTGATAAAGCCGAGGAGGATGTTTGCATAAATAAATATGATGCCCAAAATAACTATTCCACGCGGACGAAGTCGCGGGCACAGCTAGTTAGTACATAAAATTACGCCTCTTTTCCGGGGGAGTAGGCAGACACTACATGATCCCTGCAAACTTATTTTACTTCATTCACATTCATAACTCTTTTCATGCAAGCTCGTCGGTTTCGAGTACTCTCGACCTGATAAATAGGAAAATTGATCATAATAATAACCAGATAAATTGGTCTTTATATATTTTTAACACAAAATAAGTATATGCTAAAAGTTAACAAAATGGTGTGTAGGTAACATGAAATTGTATTTAATTTAATAGTGGTGGTGGTCTTCTTATCCTTAAACTTCTGCCAAAATGTTCTAAGTTGGGAAGTAAGGATCCATTCACACACCAACTTTTTATATCGTCCTTCAATCTTAGTTGTAACCTTGCTCTGGGTCGATTATGATGCCGTGGTTCCTCCAACCCAACAATCATTTGCATCATGATAACTCGTTTCAACCAACGCATTTCAACTTGAATTTAGCCAGTTTTATTCCGAGATTAGTGACTTTGATGCGGTCTACTTGTTGATTAAACATTTTTTCCATTGGTTTTTGCTTTTATAAGAGAAAAACGATCATGCACCGATCATAAAGTAGAGCTTTCTGTTAACAAAACAAAACAAAAATTAAAATAATCTTGAAGTTTCTTTGTTTAGGAACTTTTATTTTATTTGAAGTAAGAAATTTACAACAACATATGTTACAACTATACCTATTAGAATTATATTTTACGGTCATAAACTTATACAAACAAATACCTATAGAATTGACCCGTCTCCAGACTTTCCGATACAAGGATCAAACTACTTGTCAATACTTACTTAAATATGTACATCTATTCCGAAGAGCAATTTAACTTGGGAATTTGGCCAAACATTCGATTACAACTTGTTGTGCGTGACATATTCAATCGAGTTTAGATTACAAACTTTATAAATATTTTCATCAGCTCGTATAAAAATAGAAGCGGCGTAATAAGTAAAAAGTATGTTTTCGGCATTTATGAACCAATTAAAAAAAATGTTATTGCTTTGAAAAGAGTAGAGTGTCGGATTGGTCCCATAGAAATTTGGTTAAGGTCTGGTCATGGGGAACACGTCGAAAATCAATACGATAAGCTGTTTTTCTATGTATGTTAAGGCATATGTCTTGTATTTATAGTCCGATTTGAGAAATATTTTTGCATTTAAAAGAGTGTCCGTTCATTCGTGTCATTATAAATGTGGAAGATATTTTAGTGAACTCCTCAAAAATTTACAGAATAAGCTCTGCAGTTAGGTTAATAATGGTGAAGGTATATTGCAAAGGCTTCTTCTCATAAGGAGAATGAGACAAAGGCATGACCATTATACTCGTTTGTTTATCTCGGTGACTAGAAAAAGTCTATGCTATGCAATGCACTTATCCCGTAAAAGTAATCACACAAATAGGGTCAAATGTTTTTTTAAGAAAAAATTAAAAAGCGACTTCAAAGTACACTAAAAAGCTTAAAAATAATTAAAAATAAAATTTCAGTGATCCGTTGCTTACAAGTAATCCATCAATTTTACAATGCTCGTTTGTCTATTGATCCTTCCGCCTCGTCTAGAGCAGACTTTTAATGTTCTTATAAGTTTTTTATTTTTAGGCAAATATACGAAATACCAAAAGCTGTAGATGTTAAGTTTTCGTACGGCTTTCGCCGCCTGCCACATGGCAACTAGGTACGTTTACCTTTACATTCACTTCACTAGCATAACTAATGAGGAAATTTGCTTTCATCTAGGTGTGGGGAGTATTCCGTGATGCCCGCAGATTCTGGCGCGTGGGCAGCAAGTGGAGCCGCGGCCGGCCGGACGCCGACATCCACCCGGCCGCGTTGGGCCGGCCGCTCGCTCGCGCTGTCTCCGACACTGCCTCGGAGACTGTCTCCACTCCCTCGGCCACATTTGGTTTGTGTTTGCATCATAATAGTGACTGACTGATAAATTACTACTGACTGATTGATTAACTGATTGAGTTGTAGGCGATGGGCTTACAACCTGTCACTATTTGAATCTCAATGCCATCATTTAGCCATACAGCTGAAAGGTGGTTTTTCGGTATTTTAGACTGTTGGCTCTGTCTAATCCGCAAGAGATGTAGGTGTACCTATATACATGTATGTATGATTAACTATGCCCAAACCGCCGAGTCTACAGATTTGAAATTTGGCTTGTACTTGTACCTTGAGTGGTTTGTGGGTGCACAAAGCACTAGATGCATACTTTAGTAAAAAAAAATGAGACAAAATATCCAATTAGTTGTTATTATTCGAGGCCCCTTCGGATACTGCTTCACTGTTTCAGCACACTGTATATGTAAATTTGTGTGTGATTATATAGTGTTCAAATAGTTGTCCAATCATTAAAATAATAAAACTAATTATAAGTTTAATAAACGCGCCTATCACGAAGAAAAAGAGTTCAAGCTTAACGCCTACCGTGTAAGCTCATCTGATGTAAAACAAATGTATTACAGTACGTCGCTGGACCGAAGAAGAGTTAGAAGAGGAGGACGAAATCGGCATGGCTCGAAGCGACTCCACGTCGTCTTCTGGGAAGTCGGAGTGCCCGGAGGAATTCCGCGCCCGCGCCAGCACAGACTCCCGGTTGCCCCCGCGCCCCGCGAGACCTCGCCACCCGCAGCCCGGCAGACCCCTACCCACTTCTGTGCGAAGGATGAGCGTCGCAATGAAAGGAAATAACCCCAACACGTATTGAATTATTTTTCGTCATTTTATTTCATACTTAAAATGTTTTTTACTACGTGACGATGTTTCCAATAGTGAATAAGTATCTACTGGTCATGCGCAACTTTCGACACCCGCAGTCCAGTAGGCCTCAACTGAATTCTGTGCGGGCGGAAAAACAGCGTCGCCAACTGCAACTGCTGTCATGTAGGTAGTAAAGAGGTAAAAAATTACCAATGTAATCAAAGATATCACATAAATTTTGGTATTTCGATTTTTATAGTATAACCAGATATACAAACGTTCACTAAACACCCTATCCAAATTCACTACAAATTCGCTTTTATTAACTAGTCATAGAGCTCCATGCAGGGTAACATGATATGCGGTTGACTTTACCCTATTTTGGCGCAGCGAACTTTTATATTTTGCCCCAGAAATACGAAAAATCCAAAATAGGATGCAATGCCTCGATCGAGTGCTAAGTTTATTAGATACTCACTTCATTTTCTCAATTCCATCTTTTCGCATTCATGTCGCACGCAGTTCATGTTCATTGTGAATTTGGTAACGAGCTTCCAAAATAAAACGAATTACGTAATATAGAAAAGATAAATAGATTCATTTATACATATGTAAGTACCTACCGCGTATAAGTAAATATTTTATCAGAGTACATAACCGTTTATATCAAATCAATATTACATTTACGTTGTTGCTTGTAATAAAATTTTAAAAGCTTTTCCAAAGCTTTCACCTGTAAAGATAAAAGTGTTATTCGCTACATGAGGTAACTGAACTCTCTGTGAAATGAATTCGTTATGTTCGTGTAACTTGGGTAGTACTCGTATGTATATACCTAATGAAAACGCTGTGAAATCAAATGAAACAAATTTGTAAGTATATAATATACTTTGATTGCTTTCTTTACTTATACGCCGAAATACATTTTTCAATTATAATTAACCAAACAAGGTGTATTAAATTTTTGTAATCCCCTTGAAAAACCCCACAGTTCAAACCCGTAGTCCTCTGTTTACACTGGCTTCATCGCAGTCGGAAAAAAATTACATTACTGTTGTTTATATTCAAATTTTTGGATGGCCATTAAGCGAGGTGTGGGATCTTAATTTTGTTTTGAGGACCCAACGCTTAAGGGCTAAAGGGCTGTGTCTATCTAATGAGCCTATGCTATGGTATATTAAATGAATTTTACCGCCTGAAATATATTTTGCTTTAATAAATGTTACTTATAAAATTATTTTAACGATGTTTTAATTACATCCAAGAAAAATGTCTACCTACCTACAATCAGGATCTACTTCACAGGTCTATATAAATCTACACATATTAACTTCAGTATTTTAACAATTTAAGGCAGATTTCTAGATTGCTGTCATAAAAATTGTGCCGTGCAACCACCATGTGGTTCCCGGATTCACCTATTTTCCATTGATGTCGTAAAAGGGAACTAAGGGAATAGGTACATTCCTCTAGTGCAGCTTTCATTTTACCTAAGTCCCCTAAAAAAAGTAAGGTTCCCCTGCAAAGGTTGCGGAGCTTAAACCTTGTGATTAAAGAGAGATTTGTGCTTAATAGAATGAGGCTATATCAGACTCACGTTTTTGCGTACCAGCGAATGCAGTGTGTGCATAAAGGTGCAGTTATGTTGACTGAGTGCGTTAATTGTGTGTGTGAAGGGCAAGTTAACTAACTTAATTGTTACTTAATTTAATTGAAACTCTACAATTATGCAAACTAGGTATTTATCTTTATCATGCATGTGATCCCATGTAGTAAAAACTGCGAAATAAAATCTCGTATATCACTCATCTGCTCCGGTTCAAAATCACGGTCTCATGTTTATGGGATTCAAGTGTTCAAAAGGGAAATGGATATGGAAGTGATTTGATCGAAGGGCGCGACCCCTGTCCCTATATTAAGATTACCTTATAAGGAAAATAAGCGGAAAATAATTTCAACTAAGTGTGTAAAGTGGCCCTCGTATAAACCACCGTACCACCTGCGTAGGTATCCTAAACGTACTACCACTATTCTAAATTATAAAACGCACTTGTACCTTTTAACTATGTTGCCCATGTTATTATACATAGCTACAAAACCTACTAATTTCGGAGATCAGTGTCCTAAGTACCAAACCGTTCTTTTCGTTTATCAAAAAAAAATGTATAAATTATTTTTTTAATTAATATAATTCATCATTAAGTAGGTAAGTATCATTGTGGTAATTGGAAATACAGTCAGTCTCTGCCTACCTCTCTGAGAAAGAGGCGCGATTTTATGGATGCTCGAATTATATCTTCAATCTACATATATTGTCTATACTATAATTATAAAGAGAAAAGATTAATACTTTTTATTGTAACTAATAAACTCAAAAATTTGTGGAGCGATTTTGACTGGAGTGGAGAAAATTTAGGGTATTATTACTTTCAGTTTTCTTCTACCTCTTCAGAGGTGCCCGGATTGGATCCTTATAACTAATAAGGAGTTAAAAATGTTTTACCCATTTGGTTTGTTTTTCCCTTAATCGTTTTACGATCATTGATCTATTTTTGATAATAAAACAGTAGATGCAAAGGTTAGGAAGGTTGAATGGGAGTTGCATCACGTAAAAACCTGACTATCTTATTCCAGGATAATGTCCAATCCGGGCACCTCTCTGAAGAGGTAGAAGAAAACTGAAAGTTTATCCACAATTTACGATTCTTTGCATATCGACTCAAGTTTATTACTTACTTTTACTATTATTAAAAATACCCGTGAAAAGTCGGGGTGCGTCGCTAACCACATATAACTATGGATCTTTCGTCATTAATGTTAGCATCAAATGTTTACGATACCCACGCTACATAGTAATTGCAAGCAGTAAAGGCTTTACAATTATTATCTACTTACATGATTATGGCTAGGTTAACTTGTAACTTTCTAACCCTACTTGAAGTTACGCTAGTGCAAATACCTTAAGGTACATATTCTGCGTATTAAGTTATATTATCATCATTGATGTAAGTAAGCATATTAACAAATTATTTTAACTATTTACTGATTTTAAAATCAAGTAAAGAAAAGTAGTAAAGTTTTATAAAGTTTTGTTATCTGCATATTCAAGTTTTCCTATATTGTCTAATAACCTATTACGTTATTTATACGGCACTTTAAATAACTTTACATGACCGGTAAATGATATTATATTACGCGGTTTTCTCGTCGCTGAGGCAATGAATCGAAGTTAATAATAAACTGTGATATAACAACATTACACAATGGAACCAAACAAGTCAGCACCCAATGTTCGGCGAGGTTCTCATCGCATAGGGTCCCACGGAGACGTTTGACAGATGAATATTTTATTGCCTGTTGTTCTGCCCACGGCGGAGTGCACTCGAGCTACACTCCTGCAATTTGGTGCTACAATTACTTGGGCAATCGTAAAAGATCATCTCAAAAGATCCGTCTCTGAAATTCCTTGGTCTACTATCGTTGACCATAAAATCCATAAGATAGTATACAATGTAAAGACACTTTACTATCATTGCAAACTTAACTTCTTATTTTGTAAGTTCTTACTTGTACAAAAAATATTTTATTTCACAAAAACACTCAGATTGTAGCAAACTAAATTCCAGTCACAACATCATAAAGTTGCGGCCACTCGCAGAAATTGAATTGGTTGCTTATTAGGTCTTTGACTCACAAACTCTGTGAAGTCTGTAATTTACCAGTTCCGATATGAAAGGCCAGCCAGCATGCTACGTTTTATGAGTATAGTTTCTGGAATAGTGAAAAGGGGGCCGAACTCATCCTTTTACGAGTTACTTTACAAGCGACACAGCATACCTACACGGCTGTCATAAGAAATGTTTTATGAAGCAAGTAAGAATACAATGTTTCATTTTCAATAGAAACTTAATAACAAGAATGGAAGGTATTGTTTCTGGAACGGAAACAGGTTACTTCAAAAGTATTTCACGCCTAAATTCGAGAGTTTCAGATTTCGAAAACATTATGACTTTCGTAAAATTTTTGATCAATGTTATAAAGCCAAAGAATATAGGTATTATAAAGCCATAATATTATAAAGCGAAAGAGATATTTGCGTAATTTTCTTTCAACGTCTAACCAAATTTGTTGTAGTCCTTTTTGGACAAACCTTGAATACGGAAAGATTCTAATAACCAACATACCGCGACATAACAACAGTTTGCAACTAAATACAAAGGATCTATCGTCTTGAGTCACAGGTCAGGCAGGGGTGTCTGTCTATTTCTGTCACTTACTTACATTTAATGAGGCGTTGTTTATTTTGTTGTTAATAGATGTACAAAACAATCTGGCCTTGTCATGTTCTAGATTGCGAATATCAATCAAATGCATTTTAGGTACCTACGTTTTGTTCTGTAAATCACGTCGTCCCAATTCGGAATAACAGAATTAGGGCAGTGATTTGTTACGATAACAGACGTTATGTCGCTCACATTGAGGGTTCAACTTCTCTAAGGAGTTCAGTAGGCGGATGTTGCAAGGTCTGTTTTACTAACTGCTGGCCAAGTATCACTGAAGGCAAGCTGTCAAATATACATAAGTACGTATCAAAGACGACCAGTCACTAGGAAGTTGAATAAGATTGATAGAACAACGACCTTTGGTTGATATGGCTCTAACAACAGCTTTAGATGAGTTGACAAACGTCTCTCTGAAAAAACACATTTTATACTACAATAGCACAATATTTAAGTGAAATATATAAGTTATGTCTAGTTTATTAAATTGGCGAACATATCTCCTTTTTTTTCAAAAATATTGTCTTTATGTATTTATTTTAAAACTAGCTGTTGCCCGCAACTCCGTTTGCATGTTATTGAAAATACGTAGGTTAAGGCTACCTATTAAATGTACTCAAATTCACCAAAGTAAAGTGCCGTGTGGTTCCCGGCACCAATACAAAAAAAGAAAAGGACCACTCCATCTCTTTCCCATGGATGTCGTAAATGGCGAATAAGGGATAGGCTTACAAACTTGGGATTCTTTTTTAGGCGATAGGCTAGCAACCTGTCACTATTTGAATCTCAATTCTATCATTAAGCCAAATAGCTGAATGTGGCCATTCAGTCTTTTCAAGACTGTTGGCTCTGTCTACCCCGCAAGGGATATAGACGTGACCATATGTATGTATGTAAATTTCAACGAAATTTGCCATTACAAGCATAAGAGCTATACAACAAAAAAAAACCATTCAAATCCGAATAAGTTACTACTTAATAACTTTAAAACAAATAGGTTTTATGTTCAACTGCACTTTAAGTTGTCATATGCTTGATAAGTATTAAAATTAAATGGCATATGTCCATTAATAGCAATATGATAATAACATAATCTAAAAATAGGTCGAGATTCCCGTAGTCTGGGGGCGCCAGCCTCTAGCGCCAGGCGTTCCAATCCAATTGACAGCCTTCAAGCTTATCGACACCAATTAAATTGTGGAATAGACAAGGGTGATAACAAAAGCATGCATGTAAACAACATAAGGCAAGTCTGACCCGGTTTTCCGCGTCGAACTTCACTGTTGCTATGGTTTGTACATACATGCTTCGATCGGACCATCAATAAAATATTTTCTTTATGGTGATTATATAAACATGCAAAGTAATAATCCATTAAGTGTTTTCTGAATCAATCCATCATCTTGAAATTAATTGCAAACAGACATCCCTGCCATATTCTGCGACGAGCGACATAGTTATATTGTAATTAATTCTCATTAGCATGTAGGGAACTTCATATGTCAATAAATTGTCATGTTGTTTGTAAATAGTGCCGTTATATTAAGCTCAACAAATTATTGCAAAGAATCTGATATTTATAGCTCGGAGTCACTGACTCGTAACATACGTCTGGTGCCTAGCTGGCAGTGCACCCTTTGGTATGATTCATCTTTATGTTAAGACTTTATGATATGACATAGGTACTAATCATAAAAATATAAAACTTAACTTCAATCTTTAATTTCATAAAACGGAGAAAGCATGTCAAAGAATTTATAAAACTCGTTTAACTGCTATATACCTAAAACAAAGTTAAACGTTTTCTTTTCAAGTAAAAATTATTTTATTGGTCGGACTCCGGGCTCCGATGGACTGCAGTGGAGTGGGCAAACGGGAATATGTAATATGAGATGGGATTTTTATTATTCTTTTCTATATTTAGTACATACGTTATGGTTCGAAATTCATTTACTGTTGTGGTAATAGTTAACACGTCATTCATAAAAATGTGGCTGTAGGGCTCTACCGGCTCTTTTTTCACTAGCATTCAATTACTTATTAATTAATATTTTGGTTTTACTTAGATTTCTCACTTGCGCATCCAATTTAATAGCATAATAAAAGATAATTACCCACAATATCGTGTATTTACTGCAAATTCTACGATGCTAGCAGGAAGGTCCGTTAAACTAAATTCCGTTTACTGTCAGCACTATGAATGTATATTTCGTATGAATTAACTGGTTAATTTAAATGTAAATGAAATCAAGTAAATAAACATGAACCGAAATTATTTAAATTGGTCTCGAATTTTTCTCGGAACACCAACTTGGTAAAATCTAGTCTTTAAAAATTGCATTTATATAGGTACCTATATAGCAGCAACAAAAGCTTTTGCGTAGAGAAGTTTCTAAATGATGGTAAAGCTTAGTAAGCTATTAGATAACTAAAAAGTCATATATATCATCCAATTGTGATATAAAGTCATATTCACAATTGGATGCTAGAAATTTCCTCTTCATGAGTATTTGTAAATCGCATCCATATATGTTATTGCCATGGTAGAGAGAGTATCTGAGTACAGCATCGCCGTCATCTTTTAAATATACTTGATTATTAAATAAACTATGCTTCAAACTTGAGAGGTCGCTTTCGTCGTTTATCTCCCAAGTCAGACTCGACATTGATCACGATATTTTAATTTCCCCTTCAAACCATCCATTTAACAAAAGCATAAAAAAGGTAGTATATCGCCGTCTTTCAACCATACAGAGATCAAAGTTACTAAGTAGGTACTTAACGACCTGAGCTCGT
Source organism: Amyelois transitella (assembly GCF_032362555.1). Taxonomy (NCBI): domain Eukaryota; kingdom Metazoa; phylum Arthropoda; class Insecta; order Lepidoptera; family Pyralidae; genus Amyelois; species Amyelois transitella. The sequence continues at coordinate 6,401,118 of NC_083509.1, forward strand.
TTGAGTTTAAAGCTTTAAGCAATTAATTTATCAGGGAGATGAAAGTTTTAAATGTTCAACAAAAGAATAACGTTTTTTTTTTTGAAATTACGAAACCCTCGTTTTTCCTGTGGAATACGGATTCTATATGATTAGTTGCTATTCTCCGGGCGGTATGTCCGCCAGCTTACTTCAGAGCTCTGGCGGCAAAATGGTAAAAAAGAATTTTTGTTTTCCTTTGCCTTTGCCTTTTCCGTATGTAATGTTGGAGCTTCGGTGGTCGAAAGTTAATATAAAGTACCAGATAAAATAAGGGTGATGCACAAAATTTTTTTAACTTAGGTACAACGGTCATTGACTATTTTCGTAGCTTTGTATATTAGTTATTCACCGATGTTATACGAGTATGTTCCATATAGTGTGGAAAGTTTTCCACTTTATTATTTACACACGCACAGTCTTGCTATGCTTACTCGCTGGGAAATGCAGTTGCACGTCCAAGCAACTGTATGTGTGTTAACGTAATCCAATATGGGTTACGTGTCCTCGAAAAGTTGCGGAGGCCAGACGGAAGTAGCTTTGTGTAAAATCACCAAAGAACGTGGTCATATGCGTTACCCAAGCTCTTCTGCAGAGAGGCGAGACACAACCGGGTCGCCAGGACGATGTCGATGACGATCATGAATATGATCCATTTTCAAAAAGTATCATGAATCATGATCTATTTTCAAAAAGTATCGTAATCAAGTAAAACGTTATTTACTTGTCAAACTTTAACAGTTATCCTTGCAAATCTTTTTTTAAGCACGTAGGCAAAATAGGCGAAAGTTGAAGCCCCGGCTATAAAGATCTAGTTACCGGCGACAACTTGCTACAGCAGATCTTGTACTAGATTACCTCAACGATCACTTTTCATATTGATTACCCTAGTCATTTACTTATAGATGATTTATTTATAGACATTCATGAATATACCTTCTTTATTTTGAGGTCAAGCAGTTTTTTGGTAGGTATACTAATTGAAATAGTTCGATAAGTATATTTATGCGAAATAGTGTTTTTACGCTTACAAATTAATACTGAATAAATTAGACAAAGTCCGTGTGGTTCCCGGCACCAATACAAAAAAGAATAGGACCACTCCATCTCTTTCCCATGGATGTCGTAAAAGGCGACTAAGGGATAGGCTTACAAACTTGAGATTCTTTTTTTAGGCGATAGGCTAGCAACTTGTCACTATTCGAATCTCAATTCTATCTTAAAGCCAAATAGCTGAACGTGGCCTATCAGTCCGCTCAGGACTGTTGGCTCTGTCTACCCCGCAAGGGATATAGACGTGATTATATGTATGTATGTAAAGAACAATATACAATCCGCAAGAAAGTTATCTACATCACATTACGTTTCTTCATGTTCCTCCATAACTTCATCTGATAAACAATGGCATATCATACCTAACATTACATCAACAATAAAAATCACCCAAATGTAATACAACAATTAAATGATTTATTCCTAGGTGCAAAATATATAAGGTAGGTAAGTGCTATCGCAGCAGGTAGCTATTCAAATCGAGGAAAACAAGATAGATGGCAAATGTATGGCAAAAAGTAATATCAATTTAATACAATTAATACAGTGGAGTTTAAAGACTAGCATAACTACAGGATAGCCACTAGCGGACTGGTCAATCGTTGATATTTTCGTCTTTGACTGTTTTATTTTTTGCTATATGAGACTGGATCTTGCAGATTCTACATGAGTCATACTTACACACAGACAGAGTGAACATTATCGAACTAAAATAATATAGTGATAGTGATAAATCAGGGTTGCATAAAGTCCGGCCAGGTTATCATCGTTGTTAGCGTATTTTTTCTACAATTGATTTTACAATGATGTAAAGTACTTAGTTTCAGTGGAGATGTTGAGTACACGAGAATAAAAGTCAATAGCACTGAAGATAACCTCGTTTACGAAATATTAACCTCAACAGAAATCCGGATTGATTGAGTAAATACTTAATTATCGCCGTGACAAAAACGACACACATCTGATGAAAAAATACAGGATACTAATTTTACGTTTTTTAGGTAGGAAGTTACTAAGATTGTATGAAAGTGGGAAAATTATTAAAGAGAGAGGACCTGTTCCATAAGTATATAACATCTTATTTTATATAGATTGCAGTCACAGTAAAACAAATATAATACATATACAATGAGAATTATCCGTCTATGTAACACTGAGAATCAGTACTTACAAAAACAATCCCAGTCACATGCACGAACACGATCTTAATCTTTCGGGGAAAGTCTTTCTATTATGGAAAACCAGACTTTATAGAGACCTAGAGATGTCTTGGAAAATGTTGTTTTCCCTAATAGAGAGACGGCGACATTGACCCTGTTCCTCTGATCTGCCGCCTATGGCAATGGTTGGTTTCCAGGAGCACCTCGGTTTGTTGTGGAGTAGCGGGCGGGCGGGGCGCGGGAGGGGCGTGTCTGGGCTGCCGTGCCGCCCATCAGCCTCGTCTGTTATATAGCGAGCGGCGCACGCGCCGGGGGCAGCGTGAGCAAAGCTGGCGACCCTCGCCATCGCGCATCGCACGCGCAGCTCGTGTCCCGTCGTGCGCATCTTCGCGGTACTACGCTCGCAATAGTTGCAGTCGGCTGCGGCATTCTAAACGGCTTCGTTTCATCTTTGTTATTAAAAAAGGTAACTCGAATAAATTTACTTTTTACATAGTGTACCTCCGAGTGTTTCAGTTTATCTACGAACAATTATCAAAGTTTTCCGTAACTAGATACTTACTTGTAATATTTTTCACCTTATGACAAATAAATTAGTTTGATTGTCTGTAAAATTTAGCCCAGGGATACACTTGAAAATTCTGTGCTACTTTTTTTTAAAATTTCTACTAAAGCTAAACCGTTGTAAAAAACGATTTTGTGAGTAGTTAGATGTATTAAATAAACTGAGTGACGTGCCTACCTGATTGATTGGTCAGTACACTGCCGATCTCAGATGATCGTGTGAATGTCGAGAAATAAAAGTACTTACGCAGTAGCCTATTCTATCTCTGCATCTTATTCTTTATATACATATATCGCAGATCCGTCCACCGCCCTGTTCAAAGGACTGTGTTATAATCCGCTAACTATAGTTAGACGATGAGTTTAGTTCCATTAACGTTTATCCAAGTCATTTTTAATTAAAAAAATTAAATACTATATAATAATTTAATAAAATAAATAATTAAAAAAACCAAAACACGACAAAAATAATTAAAAAAACATAAATAATTAAAAAATAGACATAAATAATTAAAAAAACCAAAACATGCTCATAAATATATAGGTATTTTTAAAACAAACGCAACAAGAAAATACAAAACTGAAATTATTATGTAGGAAGTATTAAAAATTTACCGACTAAGCATTTAATAAACAACTTACTGACACGTATTTATTCCAAGGTATTTTACACCCCCGCCAAAAAGGAAGGGTGAAAATTTATTTTTATTTAACATATTATGGAGATTTGTGAATTTGAGTAAGGTATATTTATTATACAGAGCAGATAATATAGATTTAGATACCTGAATAGTTGTGAAGTGAATTTATAAATTTTTGCAATTATCTGGTTATTGCTAGCAATGCGCAACAAGCAACAGCTAATAATATTTACATGTATGAAATGGTCTAAAAAAGCTCTTTCAATTGATACCCCACACGATACCGTGAAGAAATTTTATTTTGTTCTCTAATTGAAGACCCTAAGAGGATGCTGCAATCAATTTAACGTGACGTCATATAGCATTTTATCAGCGGACCACTAAGAGGCTACTAACGGCACCTTCTTCTATAATATATTAACTATATATATCTAATTATAATAACTAGTTTAGAAGTTATGAAGGAACAGACGAATATCCATACCTACGTCCTACATACAAGTCAAAATCATAACCCTCCTTTTTGCTTCGCTGTAGTTGAGTAAAAGAACAAACGGTGACTGACACATCAAGGCCGGGCCTAATCCATAGGAGCTGCAAAGTTGATATTTGGTCATCAGTTTCTTGTTACCGTATAGTGCTGATATAAGAATCGAAATTCATCAAGAACCTAAAAGTGCAAATTCAATTTCAAAATAATAATTCTTTTATATGTTTATGGCGCAGGCTTAATAGGTATCGATGCTTTCTAAAAGAACTTAAACATATTGGAATGTTCATTCAAAATCACTCATAAGCTTGAGGTATACAATAGAACCCATCATCTAAATTTACAACGAAGATGGGAAAGTTTAGTAAATAGTAACTTACTTACTGGTTTCGCAAAACTTGCTTGGCAGTCGTAAAAGGCATATAGTACGAGAAGTATTATAGCTCTACAATTAGTTATAAATCAGCCACGGAGGAAATTCTTAGAAAAGCAAACGAAACCAGTGCGTTTACACTCTGCTATAACCATGCTCGTAAAAGTCTTCTGCTTTACACATAAATCCTGTCTGCTGCAGTAATGTTTTCAAAGGCTGTCAGATTGAACGTAATTTAATCTTAGAATTACGGCGATTATTTTAATTTTGCCTTACATTTGCATATTTTTGTACAGAAAACGTAGAGAATAAATTAATAGTTTCATCGACTAACTTATCAAAAACTTTAAATCTAAAAAATTATTCCCTCTTTGATACAAAGCAGTCTTGCCTGCCGTAGCGATTACTAAAAATTGACTCTTGCCAACCCTCAGTTCACCCGTGTGTACGAGTAGGTACACAATCAATGAACGATTTTTACAAACAAATCTCGGTCCGCGTACGTGTCACTCGTGTGGGTGTTTGAACTACAGGTCAACTTTAAAATTGAGGTCGAAGGCGGTCATTATTCGAATGCAGGCAAAAACACACCTGTGACCTCTAGAGTTTATTTGTAAGAGTCAAACTACCAATAGAATACATCATTGCCTGCTTATTATGTCATCAGTGTTATGAAAACTGTATTTATTAATAGATTCTGGTTACCTGTCACTATTTGTATCTCAAATATATCTTAAGCAATACAGCAGAACGTGTACTTTCCCTACCCTGTAAGGGATAAAGACGTGATTATATGTATGTACCTTATTCTGGTTACATACATACGCATTCGATACAAGACGAGTATAACAATCTCGTGTGACCTGTTGCGACTTTAACTTAACGTAGGTATGGTTAGTAAGAAAAAAGAAATTAAAATAGTATGCACAAAAAGTTTCCTAATATGCCAATGCCATAACAAGTTCTGGCTTAGTGATACGCGGAACTAGCCTTCGTTAGGCAGAGCGCGACATACGACATTATGACTACTTTAGTACACATTGACTCCAGCCGTGCTGCTAATGTGCTACCATGACAAAAAGCAGCAGCCATTTTACACGGATTAGGGTTACTTATTACCATTTATTAAACACAACAAATGATACCCTTTATGTTGGCCAGGCATAAGAGCTATACAACAAAAAAAAGTTTCATTCAAATCCGTTTAGTAGTTCCGGAGATAAGGTTGTACAAACATATAAACAGCTATATTTATAAGTTAATATAAAATATAAACTAAATAAAGATATAAAAATATGTTTATATGTTACAAACATATTGTTCTGAAAAGGTTTAATTAGTCTACTCGCAGATTTATGAGTTTTTATCTTACGTATCAGTATTATAACAGTAATAAAACCTCACTTACAGAAACATTTAAAGTTTAACTTACTTAGAAATGCACCAGGAATCATTTGGTGCTATAAAGTCCTATAAAAGAATTTTCATGGCTTTTACGGAACTAAACGGATAATAATATTTAGGGAGCTTTATAAACGTTAAAACTTTACATAATATATATTAATACATAGGTATATAACGTTATTTGTTGTGGAAATTTGTCTTATAATCGATTGTCTATACTGTTATAGTACTGGTACTACAATAGTAATTCCGACGCATCATTAGAGCTGAAGAGAAATACATATAATAAGGTTTCCTACATAATTAAATGGCACTTAATATTACTACTCGCTTAAAGACCATACATTAAATATTCTTTTGTGTCGTCCTGTAAACGTTTTAAGCGCTAATTTATAGGACTGAAATGCTCCTCATAGAACCTAACTGCTCAGTAAAAAACGTTTACAGTACAAGCAGTAACCATTGGGTGGTTACCATTATAAGCCTATTATATCACTGTTTGATGATAAAATATTTAGATAGAGCCTAATGTTACTTGGGTAATTACCACGTTCCAAAATGCTCTTTGATCTTTTATAGTACCAAATTTTGTTACTTGTTACCTAAGGTTTTTCATATTAAAGTGTCATTACACAGAGAGAACTTTTAGTTTAATAATAAATTATGTTCAACTGATTCTAAAGCAATATAGAACTGTCACTTCATCAGTAAGTATAAGTTTGAATTTCAGTACTCTCATCTTGTTTGGGGTCGATATGACTATAAAAAAATAAGTAAATTGGACTGTGTTACTGACCATACCTGTCTCGTCATCGGCAGATGATTCGCGCTAACGCCCAAGTGTATCATATGAATCATTAGATCACACACGTCGTAATTTATGCGAGGTTTATCCTTCACTTTATTTGATTTGTTTTTCTTAATTTTAATTATTGTTTGAAAATACGCAAGATAATTTATAAAGAAAGTAATTCTAATTTATCAAGTGGAATCGTTATGGCTTAATGATGGAACTGGGGTTTATATTTTTTAACAGGTTTTTATAGTTGTCTATAAAAGTTCTAACTTTATTTAGAACCTCTAAGTACTAACCCATGCCAAATACAGCTGAAACTGAGTTTAAATAGGCTAGAGACTTAATAAATGGCCAACTAAAACATCTGACTTATTTCTACGATAAGCTTAATTAAAAAATATACATATATATGCTTAGTTATCTGCCTTGGACTTTCCTTTTTCTACCATGATTGAATAAAAAAGTTGTACTTAGTGGTATTTACGTGTTTCTACGTTAGACTGTATGATGTATTGTGGTCGAAGCCAGTGACCGGCGATCGCCAATTGGGCAAGCCGCCGCTACACTTGACCCCGCTAACTCTTAATTTGTCTTTTGTTACCTTCGTCTGCCCCCATCGTCTACCAGCTGTTGCCATGCTATGGCACATGGGAAAATGCCCATGGCGAATTTTAAATTACTCTAGTTATTTTTTCCCCTAAAAGCGTTTTATGTATCTATTTGTGTCCGTTTCCTAGACATGTGTCATATAACAGGAACGTTATCAATTAAGTATGTAATGTTTAAAAAAAAACTGATTTGGGCGTTGTTTACCTACATAATAAAATTCTTATTACGTACCTTAGTAGGTATGATAGAAACCTTTATACAGTTCAGTGGCCGCGATAGAACGTTGATCGGCATGTTTACTCTTTTCCTTAAATATATAGTAAACACAAATAAATATGATTATAACCATTAACATTACACAACTAACGTGCAAAACATGGAATAGCTATTTATAGCCGATAGTTAATAAGAAGAGAATTACGACATCACTTACAATTCTAGTCTATAAACCCGACGTAAGGTAGAGACGCTGGGATCTATACTAAAACAAGCAAATGAAAGCTCGGATTAGTACTTTATTACTCAGTATTTTTACAAAAACTTTTATACAGTGCTTGTGATTTTTATGTTCTTTTTATTATTTGATCGAATGCTAGACATGTGTAAACAAACAAAATCTTCATAAATTCACAAAAATAACATACATTTTTGAAAATAGACGTCCCGTGATCTAAATATCATTAGGTAGGTATTTGTTAAAATGTCTTATGTAGGTAATATGAGAGACAATCACCTTTAACATTTCTTTGTCTAATTTAAATACTTACATAACTATACCTAACAATCCCAGATGTGCCGCAGAAGCATGTCAGTTAAATAAATAATTTAAATATTTGCAATAAGAACACATTATTGACATGAACTAAAGCAGGAACCTATAGTAGAGGCAAATAGCATGAACATATAAAAACCGTCAAACATTGAAGCTTAAGGCATTCCTTTTGAATATACGGTCTAAACATTAAAGCCTAAATAAAAAAAAATTAAAATAAAAACAAATCCTATATGCCCTTTTATAAGGTCAAATGAATAACCTCCAATGGTGCCGCCGCCGACCCGCCAGACGTTTGTTTTTATACCAGACTAAAATTACATTTCTAAGAAATACAGGCCTGATAAAAAAATCGTTATTCTATTGTTCTTTTGAAATTTGCACGAATGAATAACAAGGACAATAAAATATATTTGCCACCGTCAGCAATCATATTTTATTTACTTCGAAAAAACAATAAACTTCGTTATTTTAACTGCCTATAGGTAGTTATTAGGTTATTTAATGTGAGGTGATATTTTGTTTCACTATTATCGATCATACTATTGCTATAATACTTCAGACATACGGCCGCTTTTTCTCGAGAGGAGCAGGTAGAAACTAAATTTTTGTCTCGATTATCTCTATATCCTCTTCCCTGATCTTTTACTTCCTTCTATCATCCTCTTTTGGCAAGCTTTACTCTTGAGCTGACCAGAGTCAGAGTCCCCGATTTGAACTACCAAATAACTTGGTTTCCTTATACCCTTTGCCTAGAATTTTTTTAATAATATTACCTACCTTATTTTTAACATTGTATATACAAGTAAGATCTAGAACTAGTACACCATGCAAAATAAGCGGAGAAAACGTGAGCACGTTCCGCAAATTGGCGTCTCTAGCGCACAAACAAACAGACAGCCAAGTCTGTGTCACTGTGTGTGAACTGCTGTACCTAGCAGCCGAAGCAAGGCTGCAGATCGACTCAGAGATTCATGTAATTATCCAATCGAGTGCATGAGTACCGACGGCGGGGAGAGGGGACTGGCGCGGGCGCTTCGACGGCGACTGTTGCGGCGGGAAAGTCTACTTATATCAAATACTAGTACAAAAAAATCGATGATAGTAAAAAAAAACAGTTTGAGGACGAAGTTGGTATTAAATCTCATCGCCCTGAACTATAAGCTAAATAGAACAAAAAGGTGCTATAATCTAATTAAATTTGAAGAGAATCAGAAAGGTAGAAAAAGATTAAAATTTATGAGCACATCACATCCACAACCACAACTTATTTTATGAGAACCATAACTTAGCCAGTTAGCAGAAAGGTGGTTCTCATTTTAACCCGTAATATTGGACATCATTACTGAATAAAGGATAACAGCTTACAGCGAAAGATGATAATTAAACAGGCAAAGAAATAAATAACAATTAAGAAGCACGCAATGGATTTTATGATACGAGTGGAACAACCCCAGTTACGATGGCTTGGACACGCGCTCTGCGTGTGACCGCTTGCCTGCCGTGGCTGACACATTACACGCAAACGCAAGCGCATCGTAATTCGCTAACACAATAATACGAGTTAACATTTACACTTTTTCATCATTTCGCCATCCAAAACAATGAAAATTACCTAGAGTTACTTTCCATTGCAATTACATTCAGTAAAGGAAATCAAAGTTCCGTGTGGTTCCCGGTACTTTAGAATAGGACCACTCCCTCTCGTTACCACGAAAATTCAAAAAAGGTGATTAAGGGATAGGTTAGGATCTTCTTTTAGACAATGGGCTAGCAACCTGCCACTATTTGGATCTCAATTATATCATTAAACCTTAAAGCTAAACGTCACCTTTCAGTCTTTGCGAGACTGTTCAAGTTCTATCAACCCCGTAAGGGATAAAGACGTGATTATATGTATGTTTGTATGTTAAAATCACAAAACCACACGTTAATATCTCATTCTCCATATCTTATCTAACTAGTAATCTTATATAGCATATCAACAATTTGGACTAAAAAATAAATAATCTTGATTGTGGTTGTCTGCCATCAAACATATGTACGTAATAACGTAAAGTGTCTGTAAACCCACGTGAATCAACAAAAATATAAAGTCAAATTCACAACCTACGCTTTTCGTTAGTTAAAAATAAATGAATGCCTCATTCATTGACCGACCCACATTCACGTTACGTTCTGAGCGGCAGCTATATGCATCTGACGGCGAGACATCCATTCGTGAATGTTACTCTACTCCACTTTACATACTCACGTTGCAGACGATATATCTACGAGACTCGAGTTATAAATAGAATCGCCTCCATTCCCACAGTAGGTATAAGTATAGAAGTAGTCATTACACCATGATGTTAACAAAACGATTTGATATAGCACCCACCCTATACTATTCCTGGAATGGCACTTAACGAAAGGAAGAAGCTGATTTGCATTTTTATGAACAAGGAAGGTGATGTCATCCTCATTCAGGCTAAAGAATTTCAAGATTTAAATCAAACCTCCCAAACAGTTGAATATCATAAACTTACTTCCTCATGTTGTTTATTCTTTAACGATAGGTACAGACATAGGTAGGTATCAATAATTACTTACCAAGTAATTACTGTATAAATAATTAGTACTCATTAGGGGTTGCAGTCAATTAATTGAATAAACAACTTAACTGGAATCAAGAAGTGTTTGTTGTTTCATCAGAACTTAGTATAACTCTCTTACTCTCTTTCTTTCTCATCTCTTCGTGATCCCGGTTGCACAGAAGTGTTTCGGGGCCCGGGGTCTGCCTTCCGACTTTTCTGTCCCACTCGATAGTAAGTATGATACTCGTACTATTCCATACCCTATTCTTTGTAAAAAAATATGTAAAATAAACGTTCAATTTTAATTAAAAACAAAATTTAAAAATAGTATCTAAACATATAAACAATTCATAATTATGCCGATACGTTACATCACCATTTAAAATGGCGGAATAGCGAGTTAAGTTGACAATACTATATTATTTAATATGATAGAATTAAATATTTCACTAATAAAATATACGACAAAATAATCTAGATTTATATTTTCATCCGCGCAAGTCATGATTGAATAACCATCGTTCTAAACTCAGCCATTTATACCTATGTGCATGGCATTGTTTCTGGCAGTATTTTTATCTAACATAAGTCAGGTTTAAATTGGTTACTGTTCCCGATATAACGTTATGGCAAACTCGCTTAGAATTTACTTCAAAGAAACAATTTAATTTAACGTAGTTAAGTTAATGTTACTTACTGATACACATTCCACAACATTATCACGTGTATGCAAAATCTGAACCCTCGACGTGTAGTCATGAATAAGTATTAATTAAATATTATAACAATAAAAAATGCTGTGTGGTTCCTGGCACCAATAGAAAAAAAATGGGACTACTCCATCTCTTTCCAATAGAAGTCGTAAAAGGCGACTAAGGGATATATTTAAAAACTTCTGACTCTTTTTTTAGGCGATGGGCTAGCAACCTGTCACTTTTTGAATTTAAATTCCATCATCAACCCAAACAGCTGAACGAGGCCTATCATTATTTTCAAGACTGTTAGCTCTGTCTACCCTGCAAGGGATATAGACGTGATTATATGTATGTTTGTATGTATGAAATATTGCAACAAATAAATTATAAAATAGGGGGTAAAGAAAAACAATAACAAATCATTACTACTGAAGAAATGCATTTCACTGATTATAATGCACTAAGGAAATGAAAAGTATCAGAGTTTACTGGGCGTTGGTGTATCAAGTTACACTTACCCTTCGGTATAAAAGCGAGAACTACTCGAGTTACCGAGCACTCGCCTCTCACGTTACATAGAAAATACTATTATCTTTTCTGATAAACCAGTGACCTTTAGTTAATCAGTAATGAATTCTAATATTGAAATCCATATATCTGGAATATGTGAACCTTAAAGAGAGTCTTTAACTTTAAAAGCATGCGTCATCAAAATATTTTTGCCAAAAGCAGGACGAACCTAGTCGCTGCTTCACAGAAGTCGTAGCACTATTCATTACATTTCGTAGCTGTGTTGCTACGACACCTCACTATGACTACGATCTACGCCTATGAATCTACGGTTGTATTTAATATTTGCTTCATTGATTTTAACGCTCCTTTCATCTTTTACATACTTATTGTTCATTGTGTTTGTCTCAGAAAACCCTCTTTCCAACATTTCAAACAGAACCAAAATCCGTTTACAAATATTGGAGATTAGAGCACATATACAGACAGAGAAAATAGGGGAACTTCACTTTATAATATGTAGTGATAAAGAATACCTTTATTAATTTCAGAGGGCGAAGAACGTGATGTCGATGAAGCAAGCAGTTCAGTTGGCGATAGTGGCGGCAGTCCTGCTGTGGGAGCAGCGATGCGACGCCGCGCCCACGGCCGCTAAGTTCTGCGGGCGACAGCTCGGCGAGATAATGAGCAGAGTCTGCCACGCTTACAATAGTCCATCCTGGGATGTGCCTACAGGTCTGTGTTTTCTTTTTGTTATTGGGAATTTGAGCTAGTCTTACTACAATCAGAAAAACGAAGTAGTGCACCCGAATTCAAAATAGGTAAATAATAAATAGCTCTGGTTGTGTTTCCTACATGTGTGTCGTAGATTAAATTTGCAGTCAAAATTCTATAGTATACGAGAATATCCGGGAGGCAACAGACGCTATCAATACCTAGAGGTCGTTTCAATCAGATTGTTCCTTTGTCAACAAAACTATAATATCTATCACGCGCCAAATAGTGCAAAATAATCATCATATTTTTGTAACGTGCCGAATTTGGCTTATATATTTACATACCATTCTTATCGCTGCGTGCTACGAATATGTCAACACAACACTAATTAACATCTAATTGAGAAATATTTTATTTATCTGTTTTCGAGTATTACAAACGTTCAATTTTCCAGAGTAAGGGTAAGATTTAAAAAATCATCTCATTTCTTAACGTAAAACATATTCAATGATTATGTTTTAATGTGTTGTAATTTTGTACTAAGTAACCAACGAAAAATGATTTCATTTTTTTAAAGTAATATTTTGTATGTTTAAATTAAGGTTTAACGACAATAAATGCCCACTATCATGTAAGCTAACTACAGAACCTCGATAAATACATAAGTACCTATAACAGGAACTTGTATTATTTAAACTTTGACCAGCTTTTCTTATCAAAACATTTTCACGGATGAATAGTTGACTTTTAAACAATAGTGACTATGTTTTAATTGCATAAGTTGTTTAGGGATATATCAAGGTTTTATCATCCTATCTGTCCGCTTATTTGTTGATTGATTTGATCAGCAATTCGTTGCGTGATGCATACTGGCCATCACTGGCACAGGTTCAATTCAACTCCTAAAGCGGTCATTTACCAATGGCCCTTTTCAGATTAAAATTTACTAATCAAACCCTGAGATCCAGGCAACTCGATATGGTCCAATATGGGTTAGGTCCCCCAGCATACCTTAAAGAATAGCGCAAAAGTAATAGGCACACCCCGGTCAAATATGCTTCTCCAACAGATGAGAATAAGTATCCGATCCTTCTGAGTGCACAGTTTGTTGTACCTTGCTTGATTAGATAAATTGAAAAAAATATATAGATCTTTGTAGTGAACGGATAAACTTCCTATTATGAATTCAATTGGCTACTTATGTAGGTACAAATAATTCATTCAGTTCGTTTGCCGGATAACAAGCAGACGACCTTGACCTACCAATCTTCATTATAAAAACCAGTCAAGTGTGTGTCGGGCACGCTCATTATAGGGTTCCGTAGTTGCAAATCCCAACTTTAAGTTCCTTCACACAAATATCTAAAAGACCCATCTAAGATGGTAGTAATAAAAAAAGAGCCGCCGCGCGTCGCGAACGTAAATAAACTGCTATTCAATTAGTGTAGTTGTTAATAATAAATATTATTGTTAAACTTGCTATCTAAAAAAAAAATATATTTTCTACGACATTTTCTACGACTTTTTTTCTTTCTACCACTTAAAGTCAGTGCGTACCTAAAGCCGCGGACAAATAAACATTGCTTCTATCTTGTTTACTACGGAACCCTAAAAAGGCGCCTTCAAGTGTAATTTATTCAAACGTATAGTAAATACGAATCCTTAAGTCTGGTGTGCTGTCCTTATAATACTCACTAAACATGACAAAAACATAGAGATGATTGGGAAATCAATTATATCAATAATTAAAATTGTTTACTAGAAATAGAAAATAATCATATTGATATCTCACATTAGCACCAATGACCTCTTCTGTTTCACAAAGATCAGTAATTATAATATCTGTACAAACAAGTCTCGCTTAGCCGTTGTCGTGATGGTGACCCTAGCAGACTAATTAATTGGCTGTAAATGTACCTCCATTACATAAGTCTTGCTAATTGGCGATGATAATTTACCTATAAATTAATTGGAAACAGTCGTAAATACCCGCTAAGTCCTATTAACCAAGGGTTCCGGGTTCAAATCCTAACCTAATCGTAAGTAGGTACGACTTATTCATAGAATTGTAATCATCTAAAGTTCTTTGAATACATACCTACTTTTTTAATTAATGCTGTTGAATAATAAATTCCTAGCTACATATATATAAGATTCATTCAAAGAATTTATAATATATCTAATATTACATTAAAAAAAATAGAATGTGCTCTGAATCGATTCTAATTATTTATATTATATTTCAGTGGTAGTGGAACAAAGCGGTTCGCTAGTGCGGCGTAGGAGACATCTCGGGATAGTAGATGAATGCTGTACCATAGGATGCACTTGGGAACAACTCAGCAAATACTGCTCAGTAAGCGTATCGTAAGTATTACCAAAATGTTGACAAAAAGTAAGCGTTAAGGGAACGGAATGTATGGAATAATGTTACCTACCTATATCCCATTTTGAAGGTCTATTTTAAGACCGAATTTTGAAGGAGTTTGCATGTTAATAGTCATATATTATTTCAAAATCTTATTATTTATAACTCTTTGTTTATTACTTAGGTACTCTTGTCGTTAGACTTGACTAAATAACACACTTTCAAGACTTAGATATTTAGCACGTTTTGCAACGTATGGCGCTACTACGCGTTCCACAACAACGTTTCATATCTGTAATAATGTGACTTAGAATAATATGTACTTATTAACTTTTAAAATAACAGCAGTACATATTTTCACATACCTATAAGGTATTTTCACATGTAGCGCTCCAAGTGAAGATATAGGTAGCTAAATCCTAAAAAGAAGGGAATACCTTTATTTGTAAGATTCAAAATTAAAATTGGGGATTAAGTACTGATTGACTGAATTTGAATGCATTCTTTCTAGAGTTATGATAAATCAGAAATTTCAAGTGTCTTTTCTTCAACAGCTCAGAATCCCCATTAGACGATGAAATAGAGGCGCACATGATAGCAGATCGATCAGCCGAGGCGTCGGGGCCTGCTTCGCCGGCTATAGCGGGCAATAGCATGCCGACAGGGCCGCACTCAGGAGCGCGGCGCGAGGTGGGACCAGCTCGGAGTCGCGGGTACGGGCGCGCACGGTCCAGGGGGCGCCGCTGTTGGTGCCGGCGCAAGCGGCGCTCGGGCCGACGGCGAATCGCTCTCATGGGTAACATGGTGTGTCTGTCTTTCATCGCCGTTTTGCTCTCTTAACTCTTGCGCATTTAATGACGATAAAAAATAAAATATGATTTAAAATGAAATAAAATAATGTCGAGAAAAATAAACAACAGCATGACCCCTAAACAATATTTGTAGATATCTAATAAACCTAAACTAAATATTTATACTCGTATATTTGTATCTGAATGATACAAGATTTTACAAGACGTTTGAATGAGTTTTGAACTTCTTACCTCACATGCAGTTGACCCTCTTTCAGGCTTTAATTACTACAAATTCCTTCATTAGTTTCCCTTCTTCCTTGAATAATTTCAATGTAGGTAGGTATGTCAATTGATGAACTGTTTTCCACATAAAAAAAATTACGAATAACGGAGGGTTAAATAGAGCAAATAGGCGATGAGTAACTAACCCTCATACTAATGCTTTGAATGCATGTTACTAATTTTCTAACAATCTAGGTACATTTCGTACGAATGATCAAATCCAAATGGCAAGTTATACAACTTGCATAAATATCCCTCATGACACATTATTCATTCCTCATATGTTTGCGTCATAATAATCAATCACTAATATATCTATCGTGTGATTTCCGGAAGAAAAACTTAATTGATAAATTAAATTGAATGGTTCTCGAAAATCTATAGAACCATAAAGAAAAACACATGAAGAAACTGCATAATTGGAGCACAATAGCAAATTAAAGCTATTTACTAGATAGGGAAGCTTTCTGGAAGTTATGGTTCTGCTAATTTTGCTAAACATCTGCAACATTCACTCTTTAACACCAAATCTCATGTACATAATAATTATTCAAATCGTAGCACCTACCCTTTTAAATAAGCATGGTATTATTATAACACTAGCTGTGCCTGCGACTTCGTCCGCGTGGAATAGTTATTTTGGGCATCATTGAAGCCCTCAAGGATGCTCCTTCCCCGATTTTTTTCACATTTTCCATTATTTCTTCGCTCTTTATAGAGGCAGCTAGACGTTATATAGCCTAAAGCCTTCCTCGATAAATGGTCTATTCAACACAAAAATAATCTTTCAAATCGAACCAGTAGTTCTTGAGATTAGCACATTCAAGCAAACAAACAAACTCTTCAGTTTTATAATATTAGTATAGTTACTTCTAAGTGCCTATTTAAACTAAAAAAATATTCTAATAGAATTATAACCAGAAATATGTACCTACAACTTACAAAAGAAAAAGAAATGAAAATAAAATTGAAACGCCTGTGCAATACTATCTTGCCGTCGTCGGGTCTTCCCATACTCCCTTAGGGGAGTCGGAGTAGATTGGTGAGGGCTTTTGGCCCTCTTCAATGGCATCATCGCTGCCTACGACGGTAGGCAGGTCGATGGGGCGGCCGTGACGGCCTGGGTCTTCACGTCTTCATACACTGGGAGTTCCCATCAGCGGCGGCGTCGTCACTGGTTGACGACGTCAGCCGCAAGGCAGCGAGGGGAGGGTTTCACCCGACGGCCCGGAGGGAGCGGAGTGCAGGTGGCTGTGTGATGACGCGTCCGCCCTCTCGAATGTCTAGGTTCTCCCACTTCAAGTCCCTGAGCATCGTCGAGTTCCTCACGTAGCGCGGGGCTCCGACGACTGCTCTGAGACTTTGGTTCTCTTGGGCTCTGAGTCTTCTCCTGTTGGTCTCAGAGCAGAATGCGTACCACGCCGGGGCCGCGAACGTGAGGCGGGATCTGACGTACGTTTGGTAGATCCCGAGCTTCGTCCTCAGGGGGAGGCTGGAAGAGAGAACTGCATGAAGTCTCCCCCTGGCTGCCTTGGTCATGAAGCTTGCGCTCGCCTCCTGCCTCTTTTATACCCTGCCTCCGCTAGCCGCGTCGAGCGCGGCAACCGTTACGCAAAAATAATCCTTATAGCATGATTCAGTATTTACGCGCGGTGGCTTGTTAGGGTATTTTATTTCATGTATAAGTTTGGTGTTTCTTTACCGATTTCGATGATTCTTTTTTTATTGAATAGGTACTTATATTAACTTTTAAGAATTATGAATGAGTGTGAGTGTTATTGGTATTATAAACATCAGAGTAAAGAAATATAATCAGAAATCTCCGAACTGCTAAGCTATTAGGAATTACACGTGCTATTGTGAGTCAACCATAAAAGATAGACTTATGCTGTCTTGGGATATTTTTTTAATAATTTTATGTAGAATATTTCCGTTATACATGGTTTTGCTGGTATCTTTAACCATTAAGGCTGCACACGCGACGGAAGCTTAAAAAATCAAGTAACTTCTCCCGTTTTCCCAACATTTCCTTTCACTGCTCTTCTCCTAGTGATTGTAGCGTAATGAAAAGTATACTATAACCTGCTCAGGAGTATGAAGATTAACTGTACCAAGTTCCGCTAAAATCCGTCAAGTAGTTTTTGTTTCTATAAAGAACATACAGACAGACAGACAGACAGACAGACAGACAGACAAAAATTTTACTGATTGCATTTTTGGCATCAGTATCGATCACTAATCACCCCCTGATAGTTATTTTGAAAATATATTCCATGTACAGAATTGACCTCTCTACAGATTTATTATAAGTATAGATATGGCGCCTGCAACCTTAAAATAATTAATTACGTTTCATTAATCCACAGTGAGCGATGCCAATGGAACGTAGCCGTAACGAACGTAGTTTTAGTGTTTTCAAGACTTGGCTCTGTATATCCCGTTAGAGACAAAAACGTGATTATATGTATGAATGTAATCTATGACGCTTACATTTTTTTCGGAACCTTATCCGGCGCAACTACCTACATTGCACCATAAAGTAACTATATTTTTTTGTTAAACAGGACCTCGTAAACAGTGCAGTTCGCGCTGCGCCCGTAGTCGGCACCGTGTCGCCCCTGCTAACATGGGGCAGAACCCTCAACACTGATTTGCCGATCGCAGATGAGAATAAATACGCATACGTCGCCATCTACACGTAATGTCCGTCATTGTCGCGTCTTTATTGCATGGATACTGGCACACAATAGCTCGTGATCGAGACATACGACAACTGTTTACAGAATGTGTCTTCTTTTAATCGCCGTATTACTCTTCAAAGCAAGTAGTTATCCCAAAAATATAAATAACTTGCTGCGGACAAACAATAACTAATACATACACCAAAATTACCTAACCACCTACATCTTTCTCTCGTCTCTTCGTGTTCCCGGTTGCACCCTCTACAGAAGAACCAACTATTTTAAAAGTAAAAAAAAAGAAAATATTCTCAGATATTATGTCAGCAGGTAAAATAATGAATTCTATATCACAAGTCATTATTCCATTAATGTAAACTTTATTCCATAGATATGTACCAAGTTAGTATAATAATAAATTAGATGTGTTCGTTTCATTCATCAACACAATGATGCATTAATTTGTACAAAGTTATGCTTTTAAAGTTACTGATCATGGTAGGTATATGCTTTTTGCGTATATTAGGAAACATATATTTAATTACTAGCTCAGACCGACTAATAAATTGTAGTTAGCCAGATTAAAGTCATTTAATCTTGTATAAATATTATTTAGTGAAATCAATGTTTCTTGTATCTGTATTTATTCTGTGAATGTTAAAGAAATT
This sequence comes from Amyelois transitella, assembly GCF_032362555.1. NCBI lineage: Eukaryota > Metazoa > Arthropoda > Insecta > Lepidoptera > Pyralidae > Amyelois > Amyelois transitella. The sequence continues at coordinate 6,420,286 of NC_083509.1, forward strand.
CGCTACTTTGCGCTGTGTCTAATCATGTCAATTTAAAATGCACCTATATTTTAGCATAAAAATTTTAAAACAATTGTTTTTCAAAAAGTATTTTAAAAAACCATTACACCTTATTTATAACTCATTTATTTGTTTACGCAGGCAGTTCATCGTGTTCATTGCATTTATATTTTTTAAGTTTCTTACCTGTGATGTCTTATTTATCTTGATGTTTCTTGTATAATATAAATAAATCAGTATGAGTATACAATTTAATAAATAGGTAAGTAAATGTTAAGGTAACATACCAAGTAATTTTAATTATGCTTTAGAGTAACATATACAAACAACATCATAATAGACTCATTGATATCATTCATTTCTTGTAATCTATTCTCTTAACTAAGAATCACCTACTATTTAAGACTTAAAGATCTCTAAAGCATCTGTGATAGTCCCAACTGATAAAATAAACAATAATTTATAAATTTAGTTGTAATACCTACACTTCATTTAGATTTAGTACTTCCTTGCCATGTTTTGTACACTATAAATATACAGCGTGTTTTTAAGATGTAGATAGCTTAAGTTGTAGATACTTTTAGTATTTTTGTAAATAAAGTTGTATTAAATTCAAATATGACTGATTAAATGGATGCTGTATTAAAATAAAATAATATTTTTTCTTTCCCCCATCAACCCATTGTACCAGTACTGTACTATATGTACTTCCCACTTTATCATTACCACAAGGACAACAAAAAACAATTTGACAAAATAAAAGTCAAAATTATTTACAAAAAAAATATGTTAAATCTTTACATTAAATTTAATTTATTTCACTTATCATAATAGTATTTTATTGTAATTAAAAAATGTAAAAAATAGACTAGACACATCTGTTTCACAAAAACTGTCCAAGGTAAAAAACATTAATAAAAAGTTGCTCAAGTTTACTCATCTTTATTCACATAATATTTGTACAACCACATTCTATGTGGTGATTGAGTTGCATCATTTTGTGTATTGTTTTTAAATGATTGTCTAGTCAAATAACGCTTTAGGATTACATATTTTGTTACCAATATACCTAGTATAACCACAGCTAGTCATAGAGGGCCCTTGTTCCCTTCATTGTGGCCGGAGGTCATGTCCTTTGTTTCCTCAGCAGTAGTATGCTTAATTGGAAGCAACTGGAATCTCATACTATTGCCTTTAACTCTCTTTTGAACTACTTTACCTATTGATTTTAATTTTTCTTCGATAACAGAGTATATCCTTTCCTGTAATAAAAAAAGCACATTGTGTAACAATTAAGAGGCAAGTTATTGAAATAGCTATAGAAATTTCCTTAAAATCCTTTTTTTTACATGCTTTATCAATATTGATGCAAGATTCATCTGCAAATTATAGTTACATGGAAAACGTCATAAGTAGAGACCGGATAATATGCATTTGCATATTTGCATATGCATTTGCATATTTAAGCGATTTTCAAGGCTAATAGCATATTTTTACTAATATCTAGTGATGATGCATATTATTGCTATAATTTACAGTAGGTATTTTTCGCGCGTAGCGCACTCGGCAGCCGCGCGTATTTTTTTTTTGGTAGGTTCTCAAAAAATGAAAGAGACAAATGATCGCGCCATATTATGCATGTCATTATTACTTTGATTGTTGACACGCTCGTGCTCGGATAATTTACCTGCAGTTAAAAGTTTTTGTGTGTGTACAATGCCTCCCGAAAAAAAAAGTGTGTCTTCGTGGATAAGTGAATTTCCTGGAACATTTACTTACGATGGAAATGTTTTATATTATCGAGTTTGCGAGAAAAACATTTCGTGCACTAAAAGCATTTTTTATTTGATCAAATAACAATAAATTAAAAAGATACATACATAATAAAGTAAAACATAAAACAAGTATTTACTAACAAAATACTTAAATCTAAAGGAATAATATTTACAAAACAAAAAAAACTCATTTAATGTTGCATATTCTGTCAGTTTTCGTGCATATTTTAGGCATTTTTCATGCATATTTCATGCATATTTCAAGCTTTTTATGTTGCATATTATCCGGTCTCTAGTCATAAGTATGTAAAAGAGGAAACCAAATCTAACTAATAACTGACATGACACTTCAAGAAAACTGGTGTTGTGTATCTATAGCTAAACTAAGTAACTCATTTTGTAGCTTATGTATAAAATTGATAAAACATTTTCATTAATCATTAATGACAGTTATTATAAATCCTTGGTATCTTTAAAGTTTTGGCTGCTTTAAAACATTCACAATAACTTACAGATTTTTGTGTGACCCCTTCACCTTCACCTACTATCACTACTTTAACTTCGTGTTGCTTGTCTAAGAGCTTCATCATTTTCTTGACTCCAGTCATAAGATCGTGTTCACCAATTTTGGTAGATAAACTCAGAAGCTTGGCTGCTTTTAGAGTATTTTTTTGACGAGCTTCCTGTTTTTCTTTACGTTTTTCTAATTCCTCAGCATGATACTCTGTATTAGTCATTAGCCTGCAAAATAAAAACAATGTTTTTAGATCATAAAACCCATATAACATTTCACATGCAATATTAATAGCAAACAATACTGTTAAGAGAGGGAAATAATACAGGAAAGTAAGAAACTTACTTATATACAGGCCTCCTCGTTTTAGAATCCACGTCTTGGACTTTAACTAATTTCAACTCTCGTCTGATGGACATACTTTGAGCATTTTTGAGGTCAGTAATACTAACTGAATTATCATTATTAATTAATGTAATCCTATTCTCAAACGTTTTTCTTTTAGGTACTGTCTTCCCCTCAGCTGTTATTAAAGTAGACGTGAACCGGCAATCGGGTATCCGTCGAGTACCAAAAAAAGCTATAAACTTCATCATTTTCTTTACTGTTCTGTTTACACAATTCTTCTATAACCTAAGTAACCAGTTAAGTGTCTAAGGAAGAACAAAATTTTAAAAGTAGATATCAATAATTGCTTAATCAAGTGCCACGCAAAATAAATAAACCTGTAATAAATTAACGCTTGATATGAATGAATAACATCTCAAATCAAGATTATCCAACCCGCAACCCACAACCAAAACAAATTTTGCCAAATTGAAAACTGTAGATAGATGACAGTGACATCAAAGACACTGACATTTTGTTATTTTAATTGACGAGGCCAAGCTCAAACTACGTGTCTATATCATATCTTTATGGATTTATGTTGGCCATAGAAGATCAAGTGACAAGATATCTTATCAATTGTAACGCATTGACGTCCGTATTCTAGATATAATGATATCCACTTGAGTGCATTTCCTCGTACACCTATTTTGTCAAGTGGATTTGCATTTTTGAATTATTTTATATTTCATACAGAAATTCATCGACCTGTTATACAATATATTGGAATATTTTATAGTTGGAATATTTTTGAAAATACCGGTATTTGAGCGTATTAACAACAAAAAGAGGAGTTAAAGGCTCTTTAAAAAACTTTTTTGTCATATGTATCCTGGCCTTGACATTTGGTGACTAACTAACTAGTTGGTTAATAGTTATAGAATCGATCAGCATCTAATAGAAAAACGAAACGTCTAAAACATGAATGCATAATTTGACAATTAGTCCATTGTAAGACATAAAATACTTTCAAAGTATTTCATGGGAAAATAATCCCAATGGTTACATTGTAGAAATAACAAAGCTTAGAATGTATTTGGCAAAAGAAACCGTGATGGTTTGAGAGAAGCAGACACGACTATGATCATATCAAAAGGAAGAAAAAGAAGAAGAAAGAAAGAAGAAAAAGGGGAAATACTATAAAAGTGGAAATTTTAGGAAATCATATATTAAACCTCGTCTGAAATGATGCACAATGAGGAATTTTGCATATAAGAAATCAGCCAGATATAAAGACGTAGACTATCTGCTATGTGAAATGTCAATGAACAATGTTATATCGAAAAACCAAGCATGCTGCAATTGGAACACACGCCTACGTTTGCGGATTCTTCATACAGTAAAACCATCATTATTTATGAACTAGCGTGTTACCGTATAATAAAAAAAACAGTGACAACATATGCATATGCCGCATACTTACCCTTATTCCTATTCTGTTTAAGGCTTCAAATATTATTCTGTGCTTTAGCATACTGTTGACTGGCTTGGAATAAAAGGTAGAGCTATACTGCTGCTGGTTTTATATATTTCTGGTGAGGCTATAAATAAAACACGTATAGTTTAATTATACTTTATTCATATAAAGTCTATTTTTTTTTTCAATTCGCTTGCAGTTGCATTGGACTGTACAAACTTAAGGTTCTAACTGATTTTTCATTAGTTGTACAAAAGTTGTTCCCGTTCTTTTCAAACCGGATTGCAGGCTATTGAAGAAAATGATATAAACATTTTTTCTTTTAGTTACAACACTAGTGCCAAAACTATAGCAAAATAATTTTTGAGGGGAAAAAAGTTCTGAAAAGGGGAAATCGGAATTGAGGCATGGGGATAGAAAATTTTTATAGTGGAAACACTGCAGTTTCTTTCATTCATTCACTTTGTTTTGACAGCGGAAGCAGTCAAAATGGTTGGTATTTTCTAAAGAAATAAATCTTAAAATATTTTTGAAATCTTACCATATTATTGTGATAAATCACTTTCATTATTATTTATTTTCTTGCAGTCGGCCCACAAGACATTTATTATCAAGCGGAAACTTGCTAAAAAGCTTAAACAAAACAGACCTATACCCCAATGGGTAAGAATGCGCACAGGGAATACAATTAGGTGAGTTTATTTCATTAATTTGTTCAATAATTTCATCCATGTTATCTTATAAGCTACTTTTACTCATCCTGGTATGTATGGTAGTTAAGTCATATGTACTTTAAAACAGTTCAAAAGGTTTGCATATTTTGTCCTGTACCATCTACTGATGGGGATCATACAATTTTACTGGAAACCACATGGATTTAGAGTCAATCCATTCATAAAGTTTTATCAGTTATGAGTAAGTATCATCTCTAAGTGGCTAATGTGGGGAATCGAAAATTATACATTCACTACTTTATTAGTGCCCTTTCAAATTTACGAATAAAAGCTGAACATGTTTTCTTATATGTAGAGAAAAATAAGTCACTTCATAAAACAAGTAGATAAATGATATACCTACAATGAAACTGAAACCTCCATTTATTAAATCCTCAATTTAAATTTAACATCATTAAATTAATTCATAGTAAACAATTCATAAAAAAAAATTTTTCAAATTAAAAGGGGTGTCATCACTAATATAATATTGAATTATCTGTGATAAATCATTAATGTGTCGTGATAGGGTTGATTTTAATTGCATTGCAATATAACATATATATAATCCATTTTATTTTTACCATAAAAATAAATGAAGTTACATATTAATTTTACTCCAGAATAGCTATAGATACTGTGCATGTGACATTGCTCCTGTGGAAATTTCCAACAGCCTTTGTTATTTCTGAAATTCTATCTGTTTACCAAATTTCATCAAAATCAGTAGTTTTTGAGTTTATTGATAGGAAACAAATAAATACCAATCTTTGCTCCTTATTGTTAGTGTATATTTCTGAATCTGAATGCAGCTTTTGATAGTTTCCAACTCTCAGTATGATGTCTTTATAAGCTTTGTCATATTAAAAGATATTTTTCAAACAGAAAAGTTCAAAAGAATATCCTAGGGAGAAACCTGGGGGATTCTGGTGGACGACTTTAAGCTGTCTATAGACACACTATCCCACTCAAAAAATGTCCAAAATTAAGTGTTCATTTGTCCTTTCAAAAATGGACATTATTTTTATACAAGAATGTAAATGTAATCCTCAAATTTAAAACTGTCCATTTAATGAGCAGTGTTTTATTTAAGGATTGTAGCTTTATTGCAATGCTAGCTGTGCCCGCGGCTTTGTCCGCGTGGAATAGTTATTTTGGGCATCATTGAAGCCCTCAAGGATTAATAATTTTCCACGTTTTTTTTTTCACATTTTCCATTATTTCTTCGCTTCTAATAGTTGTAGCGTGATGTTATATAGCATAAAGCCTTCCTCGATAAATGGTCTATTCAACAGAAAATAATTTTTCAATTTAAACCAAAGTAGTTTCTGAGCGCGTTCAAACAAACAAACTCTTCAGCTTTATAATATTAGTATAGATAATAAGTTTTTTGTCCACATATAACAGTTACATGTGTGTACTTATGAAAAAAATTAAAGCAGTAGGTTATATAATGAAGTTTTAAGGAAAACTATCAGAGCTGAGTAGAAAGTAAAAACTAATAACTTACCTATAGGCAACCAACTTCTGAAATGTACTCTGAAAAGTAAAATAATTTCATACAAATTTGATTTAAAATCAGTTGACAGTTGGTAGTTACATACATACATATAATCACGTCTTTATCCCTTGCGGGGTAGACAGAGACAATAGTCTTTGAAAATACTGATGGGCCATGTGCATCTGTTTGGCTCAATGATAGAATTGAGATTCAAATTGTGACAAGTTGCTAGCCTATCGCCTAAAAGAAGAATCCCAAGTTTATAAGCCTATTATATGCCCAATAGCCCCTTAGTTGCCTTTTATAATATTGAACGTCAACAGGGAACAAGATGGAATGGTTCTACTTTTTTTATTGGTACCGGAAAGTACACAACACCGTTGGTAGTTTTATAGAACAAGTACTTAAATATAAATAAATGAACTATTTTAAACGAAAACAACATAAAATTATAGCAAGTTAAACAATAATACATAATTGAGTAGCAGAGTGTTTGAGGTTCGCGGCACTTGGTGGCATGATGAAGCTCCGCGCGGGAGTATTTGAATCTAGCGTTGACTGAGCTGCGTTCCTATGTGTTTGTCAGTGTAAACTCTTGAAGTGGGCATTCACCACTACGAAACCCGATAATGCGCGTGTATAATGTGCGACACGCACTAGACCGGTATTTATTGTTTAATTTTGCCGTGCCTTTCTCTTTTTTTTTCTTTCACTCATGTCTCAATTTATTCGTTACAGGTACAATGCTAAGAGGCGTCACTGGAGGAGGACTAAGCTCAAGCTGTAAGCTTGATTCTTTGTGTCTAATAAATTTCCTCTAAAAAGTATTAAGTATTTTATTTTAACATTTCATAATACTCCCTAAATATGAAATTGTTCTTCTCACTCAGTCGTCAGCCCGGGCTCGTGTAACCTCCGCCAATTTCACCCGACCGCGATCATATCGACAGACTGGTTTAAACGAGTCATTGCAGCGTGTCCGCGACCGACGACCAGTGGTCGTTCGACCTGTACAGTACAGACCAGACCAGTATAAAGGACCGCTAGTATTGCCAACTTAGCGATGTAAAGCCGTCACAGAACTAGCTATAAATTACAAGTTGATAAGAATTTAATGTAATCGCGGCGCACTACAAGTTATATTGGCAGGCGCAACCGTTACTCATAGTAATAAATACGGTTTAGTTTGGTGACGTCACGTAAGAGCTGTCAAACAATTTGGGGCCAAATTTTTTTTTAAATGGGTGTGTTTCTGTTTTGCTTATACAATAAATTTATCAATCATTTTATAGTATAGTTCTGTGTAGGCCTTTGAATCAACACAGAATCAGTCGCTGGTCGCTAGTAGGCCGCACGCTGCAGTGATTTTAGTCGGTCAGTCTGCCCGAGTCGGTAAGACCAAGGTCGTACAAAATCAGTCGGCGGCACTCTGCACGAGCCTTAATAAAAGAAGTTGCTTATTACTTTATGTACGTTCAATATAATCAGAAATATACATTGATGTCTTTATCAATTACTGAGTAGACAGAGCAAACAGTCTCAGAGACTGAAAGGCCATATCTAGCTATACGGTTGCTAGCAGTCCACAGCTTATAAGAATTGCAAGTTTAGCCTTGCCCTTGATTGACTATTACAATATGCACAGGAAGAGAAGCATATGCCTACCATGTTTCTCTGCTACCATTTGTTTACAAAATTAACTTTACGCACTTTTGGTGTTGCAATCAGTCATTGCTTATTACTTGGAAGGATTGAGAAAGAGTGGTCTTACAAATATGATCGAGGGAATTATTTTATCATCATACTGATGAGATAGATTTAGGGTATTAATATTTTTGCTGGAGTGTGTTTATGTTATTTTTTTATTTTGGTATGAAGGAAGATGCAATAAATGTATTGTTGTATAAGTAATTTGTTAATTTTATTATTGAAGAAGTTTGTTATTTTTGTTTTATTTTTAAAGAAGGAAGATTGTGATGAGGTAAATCAGTACATTATGTAAAAACTAAAAAGAAGAAAGTAAAATGACAGATAAGTCTTTGATGTAGAGATATGATAATAAAAGATAATATTATCTTTTACCCGTGCGAAGCCGGGGCGGGTCGCTAGTATATACTAGCGACCCGCCCCGGCTTCGCACGGGTGCAATGCTGATACTAAATACACTACAGAAAATCTGTGACTGTGTGGTGTGTAGTGGTGCGTAGTTTTAAAGATTTAAGCATACAAAAGGACATAGGGACAGAGAAAGCGACTTTTTTTTATACTATGTAGTGATATATTTACAGTATACGACTTGTCCTAATTGCCATAAAAGGAATTGTTTAAAAACAGAAGTGGACCTATCCTATCCAGAAGAGGTTTTAACAAGTGGTCACAGACCGCGACGTTCACATCGATGACTGTAGTCAGAATGTGCAGTCGAATGCCCTCGGCTTTATATCCGGCTGCTGGTTTATGCCCCGTGCGTGAGTATCTGACCCGAGGCGATGTCATAAGTGGAAACTTTGTTTGTTCGTTACCTCTTAACGGGTTTTTACTAAATTAATGTTCTTGAAATATCACGTATCTTTATAAGCATTGACGTACTATAAACAACTAGACTCACAATCCCGCTAAAAAAGTGTCCGCGGCAAAACTCTACTCAACGCTCAAGTGAGTAAAGTTCTCGGCTAGTCTCGTTTCGTCCGTCCACGAGTGACAACGTCGCACAATGACGAAGTGCTCTGTTAAAAGGTGTAAAAATTGTCCAAGAATTGCGCTCAAAAATGATGGCGTTTCCTATTTCTTGTTAGTACAATTCAGTTTTAAAGTAATCGCACTTAAAAGTATAAGTTAGCTGTTGGTTTTCTATCAAATCATTTTATTAAATAATTAAAACTTAACGGTACTCGGCATTTAGCACTATCCGCGCCTGTCTCTTTCTTGCGGTCAACAAATATTAAAGAGACGAAGAAAACGAAACAAATATAGTTTTGTCGCCGCGCTTCATGATGCTCGCCTAGGAACATAAAGTTGTGGAGTCTCTTTGTTTTATTTTTTGTTTGTGATTTTTTATTTTGTTACCTTCGCGGCAATAATCTGTAGCCGGCATTAAATAAGTGGTAGTATTTATTAAGATCGGTTGTTGTTGTTTAATCACTCACATTTTATTGTCACTATTGTCGAATTAAAAATAGATTTATATACTTAAATTCGTTCTAATTTATTGATAGTTCTCTATAAACAGAATACACCCTCAATCAAACAAGCTAGTAAAGTATAAAATTGACAAAAAAAAATAGTACTTCGAACACTATTTGCGCCCCGAGCCTCGCTTCTGTTAGAATTTTGGGGTAGTAATTATCCTGTAAACCAAATCACATCGAAATCTGTTCAGTAGAATTTGCGTGATTGAGTAACTAACATCCTGACATACTTACAAAGATCTAAAAAATACATTTTCCAGATTGACCAAGTCGGGGATCGAACCCGAGACCTCCGACTGGGCAGTCAGGCAAGATGATCATTAGGCCACAGAAGTCGACAAAAAACAAAAGAATTACCTTTAAAGTAAAAAATAAACTACTTACATCCAAATCGACACATAATCACAGACATTCAAACACTCATACACCCAAACAAACTCCTTCTAACATTTTATTGCAACGCATTTCGTATCAAAATGTTAAAGCCACTCCACTAGCCTCTTTGTTCTAAATGAAACATTGAGTTAATACTATGTCACACCAAACTACGTTTTTTAAGGATTGCGTGCCTTACTATGAAACATTTAAGGTTAAATTTTCAATACACTTGTTTTTGGACATAGGACTTTGTCAAATAGTCGAAGTAATATGCGTAATAATAATTACGTATTGAGGTGAGGACGATATTTTGTTTTATTTTGCTCGGAACTGTGTATCTAGTTGTTTATAGTTGATCGAAGTTTATAAGAATAATTAAGAGACTAGAGAAGAACGTAGGATACCTTTCATCCCGTAGGATTTGCGTAAAACCTGCATTAATGGCGCTAAATTCCTCGCTTTTTGTAGTAGGCGCTTAATCCACTGCGGGTAAAAGCTAATAAGTCGTAATTCAGGATTAGAGAAAATAATTCCTAAGTTCTATTATATTTTATTTAATCGTAATTTTATAACTATGTACAGCAACAGATACATACATTCTATCTGGACACATGATTCAAACTGATTTCCTTATTTTAAAAACTTATTATCACAATTGCTAATACTGAACTGCACTGAGATGTCCTATTTCAATCCCACTGGAATATAAAACTACTGTGTCAGGTGGTGTCCTTCGTATCACTTTTTGATACGTCTTGCTTTCTTGATTCTGCTGATTGTGCTAATAGATCTTCTAATAACAAATCATTGTCGATCAACTCCAGGCTCCCCGTAGGCTGTCAACAAAATATTTAAATGAAGTACTCGTAGAAAGCGATTTTTTAAATTTTTGAAGAGGGATTAGAAATAATAGGATTTAGTAGTAAATAATACAAGAAGTTCAATTGAGTGGTATAATATTTACTCAAAATGTTCATATATTTAGTGGCCTTTTATGGCTGATGTTCCCACAAAGTCCCGAGAAAAGGCGAAATGAAGCACTCGGCTGTACTTCGACCATGACATAAAGATTCATATACATAGACATTAATATTTTATGACGGGGACTGACTAAACTCGACATGGTAAAAATAAGCTTCTGAAGAAGTTCGATTGCTGATAGCTGGGGTGATTAATCACGTAAAAAATTCGGAATCTTATGGAATGCCAAGTCACAAAAACAATAAAAGTCCTTCCTGAATATGTTTCCTGATAATTTAATGATAAGAAGAAGTTAATTACAACCCAAGCTTAAAATACTAAAATTTAAGCGCTATTGCCGTGCCGTGCTTGTGTGCCGTGTGGTTCCCGGCACCAATAGAAAGAAGAATAGGACCACTCCATTTCTTTCTCATGGATGTCGTAAATGGCGACTAAGGGATAGGCTTTTATACTTGAGATTCCTCTTTTAGGCGATGGACTAGCAACCTGTCAATATTTCATTAAGCCAAACGCTGAATGTGGCCTTTCAGTCTTTTGAAGACTTTTTGTTGAATCTGTCTACCTCGCAAGGGATATAGACGTGATGAAGTGTTATGTCGTATCAGCCCTGTTAAGAGTTAAAGTCACAACTACCTGTTGAGCGCTGACTGAACGCGCGGCCATCAGCTTTTGCAAATACTTATCGCGTCGATTTTGCTCTCTAATGCTTCGTAAACGATCGAAATCGTCCATGTCTGGATCCTCGTTACCGTCTACTTCGTCCACTGAAAATAAAAGATTTCTTTTATAAATAATATACTTCTTTAAATCGTAAAGAGACAAGTGAATCAAGGGACATTTAAGTCCATGTGTCGCGGTAACATAAAAATAGGTATGCATGAACAGAGAAACGTCTAATATTAACTGATACACAACATCGCTTTCTCGTTCTTAGGGGAGAGATACACTCACTGAGAGTGTTGCTGCCGGCCGCACTGAGCGAGGGCCCCACATCGCTGTCGAGCCGGGGCCGCGCCTCGTCGGGTAGACTCGGGAATGACTGCTGAGTGCTCAGAGACTGCGCCGCTGGACTCTTATCTCCAGCATTGGTTCGGCCCCAATTATTGTTTGTTGGCGCCGATGTTGACAGTCTGGGGTCTGTGAAAGTTATTTGTTTTAATGAGCTAGCATCAAAGTGAATTGGCGGTTATGGAATACTACTTGCAACTTAACAATATTGCCTGCTTCTGAGAGATAGTGAAAGGTGTAGTATCTTCCTCTATCTCTCAGAGGCAGAGAAAAAATAACTAACTACTGCGAAAATATGCCTAAGGCCGTAATTGATGTGTCACGTTTCAGTAACAACAAACCTACGAGTTAAATGTGATCCGATGTTCAAGGAACTCGAGACATACGATTACTAAGAATTACTGACATAATAAGAGTAAACCGACCAAAGAAGCAGTTTATTGGACTGTGAAACAATGCTGAAATATCTAAATTTTGTGCTACATTTATGACCACACATACCCTTTTGAATGTGGGTATATATTTTTGTATGAAAGATTGCTTTTTATTGAGAAAATGCTTATGACGGTTAAAAAATGCTCCACCCAAGATAGAGCCTCAGTATTGGAAGAAATAATCATCTGCTTATTCACCCTAAATAAAAATGAAATTATCTAAGTATACAATAATAAGAGGTTTTAATAAATAACTTACTGGAACTATGATTAGATGTTCTGGACGGAACATTCACTGGTTCACTAGGATTTATAGGGTTCTGATTAAACAAACTCATCGCCGTTGGCCTGAAACAAAAAGCATAAATTACAACTTATTTTTGTGAATATATTGCATACGTTTAAATTAAAATGAATTCAATGTCAATAAGACTACGCGATTTTGGGCCATAAATTATCCGTATGTAAAACATTTTAAACATAATTAAACCTCTACGTAACGTTTTGGCAATCCTATTATAATAATATTTGCTACAAAAAAGCATGAAGATTGTTTATGTCGTCGGTGTTCTGAATTAGTAGTATCCTCGGAGACAGCTCTATTTTGGGCATAACATCTTTATTTAGCTTAATACAGTTGCGACGTTTCTCTCAAAACACCAAAATAAACTCTTTCCTTTTGAACATTGCATAATGGAGTTGTTCGCGACTGGTACTTATTATACACCAACCATAGTTTTTGTAACGTAAACCATAGGTAATTTTAAAAAATCGAACTCATACCTACATTAAAAATTATTAGCCATAATCAAAAGTTCAAACCTCAAACCTGAAATATGTACTTTCACCTTTTGCAACACGTAAAAATGTAAAGGCACATAGATATCTTTTTCATGTATAACCTATTAAAAAGGTGTGTACATTTTAATACTTTACTGGTTTTTTTTGTAGATGACAATAGGTAAGCGGGTGACTTTCGTCATGATCAGTCTTACCGTTTCGAAAACTAACAGACAAGTATTATTATTATGCCACAGTATATAACAGTCACCAGAAAAATAACCTAAGTGCCTTATAAAAAACTCTTACTTTTTAAATTCGATTCCAATGGTCATGGCCAAAACTCAACTCATATGTAATGAAGCGAATGGATTTGAATTACAATGAGGGACTTTGCATTGATAGTGGTGTAATACACTTGACAGAACATAATCAGAAACACATTGAATACAAAGAATGCTGTTGTAGTAAGTATTTTATACATAATGAATTTCTGAAAACTAGTGTACTAATAGGTACTGTCGTTTCGGGAAATTTAGACTTCAACCGAGTATTTCTGTTTGACCCCTTCACGCTTATACATATAGGTGTGTTGGTCACTTTATTTACTTTCAACAGTACTTACGCAGATTTTACCTCGGTATAATAGCATAGCATATGTACCTACTTCGTTATACCAAGATTCTGCGTCGTTGTACGTTTTGATATGAAGGTTGATCACCTTTGAATCTTAAGTACCTAAACTACTACAGTTTTTGCAGTTGAGTATACAATGATCAGTTTGCATCCTCTGTGACGTGACTCATTATTTACCTTGAATATGGTTTGTTGATAAATTATTCTGTTTTGAGTAGTGGGTGAAGTGACAAATCATTTAAGATATACTTAGCAGATTTTTTGTAAATATTGCTATGAGATTGATTTCATTATTAGAAGATTTGGAAATGAAACCTGCACCTACAGGCCACTAGATGTGTAATGTGATACAATAAGAGTAAAGTTCCCTTGTAAAGGTTGAGCAGTAAATATGGGACTCATTTCATGTAAAAACCTGACTCCCCTAATCCAAGATCATGGTCAAAAGTACCCCGGGCTCCTCCAGAGAGGTGTGTATATAAAAATATAATATTAACCGTTTACCCTGCATCAAAAGTAGGAGCAGTTTGCGGAGAAGAATACTACTTACCTATTCTCGGGACGTTTGCCCATGCTGGTAATGGTCGTCTGTTCGTCGACCTCTTCGATGACTTCGTTGGCTATCTTCATACTGCCGCTAGCCGCCGCCGGCTTGTTCAGGGCCGGATTGCTGGCGGATACTGAGAAACGCGACACTGAAAATATAATTAACACATTTTGGGGCAAATTACAGTCAGGCTTAGTAGGATGAGTATATTATATGGAGCGATACTGTTTTGTTTCGTAAGTTTACCTAGGCAGGCAATCAGGGGGTTGATTCATGAACGTTGACAAAGCGTCTTATCTTCTCTCTCTCTTTCTTTGTCTTTGAGGCTAACCGCAGAGTAAGAGAGAGAGGGAAGATGAAACATTTGATATAAATATTATTGATCTTAAGAGCGAATGGACCAGATTTTTTATTAGAGTCACTTATTGAAAATTGTTGTATTAAACCGTATTGCAATCGTAACATTAAATTCAGATAGGTATTTTTTTTTATATTTCTTAAATAAGAACCCTTCCATATTAATAATCCATTGCTTGATACCAACGGATGTTTAACTCATACAATCATGCGGATGCAATTAGCTCTCTGGAATTCGTGAGTAGCAATTAAAATAGCGCTAACTTTACTGTTTACTTCGATTCATTATGAATTATTTCACGTCAATATATGGGTTGATATTAGAAGTAGCTGAATGTAGATCATACTTACATATCATTGCAATTATGCAACACCTCAGTGTAAGCATGACGTGCAGCACAAAGCTTGCGGTAGCTTGGATTTTCAGATTCTGTTCGAATCTGAAAATCCAAGCTACCGCAAGGTATCTTAGGTAAATAACAATAAAACCTATTTTTTGCCATGAATAATACAGCTAAAAATTATATTATGAAACATTCTTACGAATCCAGAAATACGAATAAGATTTTTATAAAAAGTTTATTCCTCAGAATCCCTAGAGTATGCCGAGAGTATGTGTGTACCCATAAAAGGCTCTCACCTCCATCAGTTTGGGATCCAACCTGCGTCCCCGCTTGTCTCTGGTCCTCCTTCGAGAACAGTCTCTTCAACATCG
Organism: Amyelois transitella; assembly: GCF_032362555.1. Taxonomy (NCBI): domain Eukaryota; kingdom Metazoa; phylum Arthropoda; class Insecta; order Lepidoptera; family Pyralidae; genus Amyelois; species Amyelois transitella. The sequence goes on from NC_083509.1 coordinate 6,435,617, forward strand.
AGGTGACAGACGCCACTCTCGCCATAGGCGCTTGTTGAAGTGACGTCATGGAATTCGTCGACCCCATAGAGTTCCTATCGTCTTTCTTCCCGCGCTTACTCCCCCGCGACACGATAAAGTGAATACCAGATGCGGCATCATCGTTCATTTGAAGTTGCTAGAAATTTGAAAAAAAATATGACTACATTTTTTTAAGTTAGCAGGTAGTTTGCAAAAGAATGCGGAAGAAGAAACTGTACACAAACTGACTTTATTATTTAACAATTAACTGGAACGAGACAAAAGAATAGAATATTTTTGATTAATTAGTTAAAAGATAGAAAAGAAAAATTACGAATTTATTTACTATCACAGTTTCACAGATATTACTCGAAGGTAGCTAATATTTACAGCTTTATTTTCGTGCACAAATCAAACAGAACATTAAACACTGCGAGGCAAAAGATCGGCAGTTAAACAACACTTTTTAAGAAAAACATGTGGTTATTTTACATCAGATAGACAAACATACAATATGAAGACCATTTACGAAAATTGACGTTCAAAATATCAGTAACAGAAGACCGAGTAACAAGGTAGGTACGATACAAGAATCCTTAGTACGTTGTCAATGGAAAACAATTATCACACATTTTCGAAAGTCAAGTATCGTAGGCAGTTGTTAAGAAGTTACATTGCTGGTAAGTAAACTCTCACAATGAAAAATATATTTTAGTTTACATTACAGGCTTCTTACTAGCGGTGAAATAATAAAAACCACACCAGAATATTATAATTTCCATATACGTTAGTTGGTTATCAAATAAATGTAAGATAAAATCATAGTATTAAAGATGTAAAGCAACTACATATAAGTCCTTTTTTAATTTATACTTATATATTTATAAACTTAATATGTATGTCTAGGTTAGTTACTCCTATTATTCTGTAACATTAATTATCAGGGCTGCCATGGCTATAAAACAGATTTCATGGAGAATAATTTAAACAATATAAACCAGTACAAGGTACTGGTTTATTTTAACTACTATTTAGTTATCACTAACAACTGTCACATGAATGATTTTACGACTTTTCAATTTATATTTGAAAATGGTGACAAGTGACTAACTATATAAAATCCTGACATGAAGACTGAATTATCAGGATTCAAAATTGGAACAAGATAAGACCACTAAAGGGACAAAATAGAAGAAAGATGCGGCAAAACTTTATTGATATGTCAGTTAATCAGAAATGTTTTAACTCATTAGCATCAAAGTGATGTATATTATTAGGTAGTATGATCATTTTTGTTTCATAGGGTTTGTTAAAAAAAACTCACAATTATCAATAAGAAAATAACGGTATCACTACAGATACCATCACCAATATAAGGAATGACATAAACCTGGCAACCCTTGACACCGACACACTGCTAAGCTCCATGATATCCGAGCGTGCAGCATGCTTAAAATAGGGCGAGTCTAACCTCGGGCGGGGCGAACTTGTAACTCACGGTGTTTGAAGGTACCATCTCGTCAATTTTGACCGACGAGGGAGCAACTGTGACCATACTTCGTTGCCGCACGGGGACCGCCACGCGAGCGGTCGAAGGCTCAGGATGCTCCTCCCGTTGGTTCTCCGTAGCAATCGTGTAAGGCAACTCCGCGGGGAACACTTCGTCCCAGTACTGGTCCTTGATCAGCTCTGGATGCTCGTGGTGCATTTCGTCCACGATCATGTAAGACACCTGCAGTGAAAACATTAATTGTTGATCTGACTACATACTTTCTGGCACTCGCGAAAGCTCAGTAAGCTTCAGTCATAAATTAGCAATAGTAGGCACTTATACGTATCTTAGAATCAAGCACTTGTTTGTACCAGAATCTAACAGTGCATGCCTTTGCAATTCAGATTTAAGAATCTATTACTCACTTGCAAGTCCCTATCGATCAGCCAGTTCACTTCAAAATCGTCGTCATCTTCACCGAAAGGATTTATCAATGACTCGGCCACTTTCAGCCATCCCATGTAGAAAAAGAATTCTAATGTGCTAAATATAGGAAAATATAGATCTATATTACTGATGTTCACGGAAGCTGTTTGCGACTGCAGTTTGTTGTCGACCCACTGGCTTCCCAACGCGGACGTTATAAAATATGAGTAAACAGCTATGGTAACTACCTGAAACAGAACGGAAAATATCTTACCTACTTACGGGTAATTTGATCGGTAAGAAATAACTTGCCTATGAAGCATTCAATCAAGTCTACGCTAACGACAAAGTATAATCTTCACCCAATAAAAAAGAACAATAGTTCATGATGAAAATCATTTCCACCAATGAATCGTTATATAAAAATGTATTACTGGTTAGTAAATATGCCGTGTGGTTTCCGGCACCATTAGAAGAAAGAATAGAACCACTCCATCTCTTTCCCATGGATGTCATAAAAGGAGACTAAGAGATAGGCTTATATACTTGGGATTCCTCTTTTAGGCGACGGGCTAGCAACCTGTCACTATTTGAATCTCAATTCTATCATTAAACCAAACAGCTGAACGTGGCCTTTCAGTCTTCTGATGACTGTTGGCACAGAGGTGATTATATGTTGTGAATAATTCATAATGCTTACATCCAATGGACAAGATGATGAAAAGGATAAATAGAATTACTTCTTGATCTTTTTCCCTATAATTGTACTTTAATGTGGTGTAAAATCAACAATCAATGACTATTCAGACGGCATTCACCATATCCATTACCGCCTTTGAAGGCGTAAAGTTCCTAACTAAGCTACATTACAACAGTAATTAAGATAATTGCTAAACGCATTTGAAATAGACCAAAATGCGTAGGTACCTGAGTATATACAAGCGGCACACTGATTGTGTCGTAACTAAGGAGCAGGCCAGCTTGCCCCCTGAACTTATTTAGCTCATCTATTATAGTTTTGACTGCGAAATCATCTCTTATCCGGCCCTCTTTCCTGGCCCTAGTCACTATACTCGTCGCCCATACTATTGGTAACCTAAAACAATTTAATAAAGGTATTAACATGTTTGTTTAAACTGGTATGGCCTTGTAGTGAGGAAAATTTCTTCAGTGTAAGATAATTTATTCAAAATATATATGACTATTTACTAAAAGCAAATAAAACTATCAATCAAACTACATGTATTATGTCATGCTCGTTAAATGATTTTATGCTACAAACACTCCAAAATCATGATGGAATATTAGCGATCTTCGTCGGTCATTAGAAGCACTCAAGTTAAACAGTAATAACTGCACCAATTTCGTTTAAGCACATGAGTCTAGTTCCACTTACATTTACGGAATTATTTATTATCAACCGCATGACGAATTTTAATGATGACGGCAATCTTACAGCGTTTTATTGCACGTTTAATGACGTTATACTGAGGGTCGAATAGGAAAGCGTTTTATTACAAGCTCGTCATTACCAATGCTTCGAGGGCTTCGGAAATTTTTCGTTGAGATTATCCAAAATTGTCTTTTCATTTTCAAGAAGTAAGCCTGCTTCTACGAAGTTGCTTCTTGTGGGGAACCTCTTCTTAACCCGGGGTGATATCATGGTGAGCACCATTGTGAGACAGAGACACACGTAGCGGACGATCGTGCGTCGCATCAGTCGCCCCCGCTCGTCCTGCCGGCTCAAGGGTACAATCATTTATTTTGTCCCGTTTTCCCACATACTTACTGCAAATAATGAAACGTTATCATATGCTTTTTACTTAATAAATACTAAACATAAACTTTTAAAAAACCCCAGTCTTTTCCTTCTTTTTTCCACTCTTAAGTACATAGAGTAGCGCATGAATCGCATGATCATTATGATCAAGCGTGATGCTCAAAATCTTTATTCTGGGGCGTGGCTCTTTGACAAACCTTATCAACTCAATATCACAAGCTAGTAGGTATTCGGTTGTCATGAAATTTGAAATTGATTATTTTATAAGTAGATAGTGTTGTGAATTCTCCAGAATTATTCAATAAAATATGATTAGATTAGATACCTTTCGGTATCTCAAAATCGCTTCCTTATTATACTTATTTATACGTTTTTACTCACGCGAGAACATTATCACACACAATGCCCTCGTTAGAAATAGCACCAAGCAAGTAGGTATAGAGGAAACATCTAAGTACATAATCACTAACGCAGCGAGCATAAATCAAGGCAACATCCTTGACATTGTAAACAATACTTTTATTGTTTCTATACCACAAATTACTTTTAAAGATTTCAGAATTGATCTGCCATTTTCTTATTAAGAAAACTCATGTTGCAATCAACTATATACCTATGTATATAATTGTATGAGTCCTATAAGTTTTACGAAAAACAAAATCAATTTGCCGTCATTGTCCACTTTTCTTATGATCGATGATTAAAATCTAAGAGTCGCCATACGTTGAAATGGAATTGAAGCCAGTCCACAAATTTTTCTTAAAAATATACATTGGTAGAATGAAAAAATAACGGTAAACATCTGTGTAAGTATTTGCGATTTTATCGACTTAGTACCTATATCACTACTGTATGAAAACATCACGTACTTTGTTTGTCATCTTTATCTCGCATCACATGATAAATGTACTCTTATCAGGCAGAATCCTTGATTCGTTTACTGTCGTTTTATTGCAGCAAAGTTATAGACCTATCAAACTAGACTAAATAGACACAAATTAAAATAAATGAGTCATCTTGTGGAGTTATTAGTTGATATGATATTAAAAGTATATCGGCGGTCTTTTTCCGTTCCAATCCGATATTTTTTGCAAGCATTACAATGTGCTTAGCAAAATTTATATTCGTATTCAATCAGTATCACAAATTGTATTGTACGCACGTATTTAAAGTATTTTTTCGTACTCGTCTGATGATAAGTGACTGTCGTAGCATAAGTAAAAGTTTCATGCTTAATTTACTTTTAATAAGTATATGCTAATACTAGAGGCCGCCCGCGACTTCGTCCGCATGGAAACCCTATCAATCCCGCGGGAACTCTGGGATAAAAAGTAGCCTATGTGTTATTCTGGGTCTTCAGCTACCTACATACCAAATTATATGGTAATCGGTTCAGTAGTTTTTGCGTGAAAGCGTAACAAACATCCATACAAACTTTCGCCTTTATAATAGTAGTAGGATAGTAGGATTATAAGTACGGGATGGAAAGACAAATAAGAAGACAAAATTATGTAACAAGACGCTCCTAAATAAAACGGAATATAAATAAAGCTTAACCTTATCTTAATTGAAATTCATTCAAGCTTTTAGTTCTATCTATAATTTATTAATGTTTGGCCGTAATGACGCAAATGCGTTATTAATTTTTTTTTAAATTAACCAGAGTAATTGTAATAAATAATACACATATATTCTACCTGTCCGTGAATAGTTGCAGATACGAACACGGCGATGGAGTCGGGCCACGGTATGGTGGTGTACTGGCTCCACCACCGGTTCATCACTACCGTCACGTAGAAACCCAGGACAAACGACAATGGGATCACATTGCCGTGGAAACTGCAGTAGTTCACCACACCTTCGAATGTTCTGCACAAAGATATGAAAAACAATTTTGACCAAATTTTCTAATCAGCTGGGAAAGCTTTCTCGTTTCAATAATTTCGACGTCGTGACGTGGTCGTGGTCACGACACTGCAAATAATTAAATGTATCTCAAAAATGTCTACAGCTCGAACAACGAATTCGTTGATACATTATAATCAATTCCTTAATTAACATTCGAAGGTGTTTGCTGATAAAAATACAATACGTATCATTCAAGAAATATCAGTTAAGAGATATCAGAAAATTGCTGTGTGGTTTCCGGCAATTTAGAATAGAACCAGTCCATATTTCGGATGTCGTAATAGGCGACTAAAGGAAGGCATATAAACTTGGGATTTTTCTTGTGTACGATGGGCTAGCAATCTGTCACTATTTGAATATCAATCCCTTCATAAAGCCATTCAGCTGAACGTGGCTTTTCAGTCTTTTCAAGCCTGTTGGCTCTGTCTTCCCCGCAAGGAATATAGACATGACTACGTGTATGTATGATATGAGAAAAGAACGTACTTTTTTGCTTCCTCGTCCAGGAATAGCCGGTAAGTTAGATTTAGAAAATAATATATTAGTAGGAATACAAGAAGATCTAACCACACCAGCTTGTAAATGCTGCCCCGCCATCTGGAACAAACAATTAACATAAACATCAAACTGGCGTGTCAAGGAAGGATCATATATCAAATCATCATTGTATCAAATGCTCTCTAATTCACACTTTTATCCAATTTATAAAGACTCGTATTTATGCTAAAGTCAAGACTTGTGTTTCGCTTCGTTTCGCATACCTACGAGTATGTACTTACCAGCCAAGAGACATCTGTCACGCATACAGTAGGAAGTTTTGCCTAGTATTGTGCTGAGATATTAAATTAAAAAATAATATATTATGTAAAAAATATACAAAAAACACACTACATAATCTAAGGCTGAACTTATGTGGGTAATTTTTTAAACATTATGAAATTAATAACATTGTCTTTACATTTAAGCGAACCTAAGTTTTGAAAACAACATATCGCTTTCACGATTTGTCCACACTAATATAATAATAAAGAAAAAACATTTTAAGTTTGTATGTTCGTAACGAATAAATTCAAAAACTACTAAACCGATTTTGATGCAAATTGGTACAAAGAGAGAATAAACCTTCAGGAATGATATAAGTATGCTTCTTTTATTCTGAAAATTTCTACGTAGTTAGCTCCGCGCAAAAGCTAGGTTCTTCTAATGATTGATCCAGAGATCTACACAGGCTGAGCCTGAGCGAGATTTATCAGTTATGTTAACCTTGTTTCTCACAAGTACTTACCTAAATAAGATTGGCAGAAGTGTAATAACCTGAGAAGGCCATTATACGCAAAAAAAGTAAACAAAAAAGTTGCTAATTTTAGTTGCTAAACTGTTACAAGTAAACATCGAGAGACGTTGCAGTAGTCGTATTTGATGTAGGTATATTATATTCTACATAAGTATCATCTACTGAGCGTCGATAAGACAAGCATTGCTAATCAAATGGTTTTAAGTTTTTATATACTTTAGTGACCTTGTACTGCGAAGAGCGAGTTATAAATTACAGCTGTTACGTGTTGCACGCTAGTCTTCAACATAAGCGTTGATTAGACTTAAACATACCATTTCAATTTGTACTCGTATTCGTCTCTTGGTTTAAAAGTAATCTTAATATGATACTCAATATATTTAATGTAGAGCTTCAAAACGCCTAAACGCCCAATGTTCGCAATCGCAACCGATATGTTCGGTTTCCTGACATACTAGAAAATAATATAGCATAAATGAACAAAAATATAACATCGATATTTTTGTTCAAAAGCACTCTTCGCATAATACCATGACAATAAGCGACAGGATATGACGTAATGACGGCGCGCCAGGTATGACGTCACCGGCAGGACAACGATGTAAATACCCAATCAGGCACATTTGTAACGAAATTCAAAGTCTACTACTAATTTTACTCTTTATTTAATTTCAAACTTGATTTTATTCTTATCATTCGTTCGGGTGAATACATGGTGAATATCATTACTTCATAAAGTACTTACTATACTCACAATAGATAATCTCAAGACATTTTGAAGTTTCACTTAGTTTTTTTCTGTCTTAGTCAATTAATTAATGTCCGCGTTCATTTACATTATGTATTTATTTTATTTTTATGTGTGGTTTGACCAATCGATCAGCCATTTTTTCATTCACTTATTTATTTAGTTTAGTACTTATGCGGTTTTACGTCAATTAAGCGTATTCGCCAGGTTTGCCAAGTTTCGGTCGTTATTTGTCTGCTGACATTCTTTGCCATCATATTGGTAGATTTGTTTTCCTTCGGTTAGCATACAGTTGTACGCGTCTTATGATAATGGCAAAGGTGCGTCTGAGCGATGATGAAAATGACATCACGATATTTTAAGAACTATATTTGAGTTTCAGTGAGTCACCATTTTACGAAACATCAGACAAAAATGGCATAGGTGTATGCCAGTGATTTGTTTATGCTGACTGCTGCATTTAAAACTTCGGCTTTTTTTATCAATGTACATGTTTATAACTGCAGAGTCTAACTGAGAGTCATATACCTATCTAGCCGCTAGCTCACTTGAGTAGTGTTACATTTGCCCACTGTTTATTTGTAAAGACTTAGCCTAAATACGATCAAAAAGTTGATTACACAAATACATTGACAAGAGGAGAAAGCATCATAATGACCACTAGTTAGATATATGACCAAGTAGAAAAATCGAACCCAGGCAGTCCTGGGTACACACGCTGATATCAGTGTGTGCGCCTAGACCTAAAGGAGTCCCAAAAATTCACGGTTGGGCGTTGCCATCGGGCAGCGATAGCGTCAGTGGCCAACGGATAGGAATTAAAAGAGACTATACACAGAAACTTTGTACAATGCACGAAAGAATGGTGTTTCAAAAAAGATACGACGGATTTATTTACAGGCAACCGCGTAACAAATTCCCTGCTTAGAACTATGTAGAGCGGTAATAGCGGTAATAATGAATTTGAGTAAGTTGATATGCTGTTGACCGTACGTAAGTATACGAGTGATCGATTTAAAATCCATATTTGTGTAGTGCAACGAACCTACAATAAGCGGTACCTACTGCGGTAAGTGCAGGGCGAATGGTGCACTGAATAATAGATGTCCCTTGCCTGGTAACAACTTGGAACATTTCTAGTGGACACGTCGGAGACCTACGACTTCCTCGTAACTACTACCACGACATTTCATATTGAACTGCATTTCATATATAACTCTTCATAGTAAGTCGTATTGCATTAAAAAACAGCCAATGTTGATTCATCAGTTGTATGGCTTGTTTTCTACTTTCAGGGATATATGCTTACTATGAAGTTGTTTTTATTTAAAACGGGGCTGGTCCTACCTGGAACGAGTACTAATAAAGAGTATTAAAACACCAATCATGCCAATTGCGTTTTTCTTCGTGACACAAGATTAAGCGACGAAACAAGTTTCTGTCATAGGTCATTGTAAGCAGTTTGAATGAGACAATTCAAAACATGCAAATAACGATGACACTGAATTAACATGCTAGTCTTCTACTTATGTAATTTAATTTTTGCGTCATTTGCGAGTGAACGGGACAAACGCATTGTGAGTTAAGCGTTGGCAGCGAGGATTCAGGCACGAGCTGGTCGGTATTGATCTGCTGGAGCGACGACCTTTACGACACGAACATCAGTAGTGCATTCATTTTTAAGTTAGCCAAACTATGCATTTTATACACACCAAATTCACGTTAAAATTACGGTCTCATACCTAACTGTACAAAATCAGTGATGCACCCAAAGCTTCTGTACAGGGTGGTAAAACTCAATTACTCAGATGAATTACATAATAAATGTCGTATTTATTCGACTCCTGCTCAGAGCACTGATTTTAAGACAACCCAAGTCTACCACTTTCTCACCGAATGTTGTATTATTTAATTATTTTAGATGGTGCTTATCCATCGCCTGTGTGATATTTTCCCAAAATGAAATAAAGACACCAAACTGTTTACTTACTTTGGTTCACCCTGGTGATATTACAGATCTACACAGCAGCATAAACCTTTTGTCCTTAATGGATACGGGTTAACTTAAAAAAATTAAGTAAATTTGACTGTCAAGTTGGCTGGAAGAGATCCCACTTAGGGATAAGCCCGCCCTTGTACTTTACTACTGTTTTATATTTGTAATCTATTTCTTTATTAAACAATATAGCATTTACTTACTTACTAAGTACTTTTCCAGGTAATTTAAAAGCCAGATTGACTATGTGGTAGGTAATTAGTATGATATCAATATTAGAACGTATTTTAATTGTGATACTATAAGTACTTTTATAAGTTCGCTACTTTGATAACATATATACATATGTATATATAGGCTAATGGAAACCCATTGTCATTGTATATTTTAGGAAAAACGTCAGTTAAGGTACGGCCCGATAATGGTTTAATTCAAATTCAAAATTTTTATTCATTGTAAAATGATATTCATTCATTATTATAGGATACTTCATATCGCTTAATAATTATCAAAACTTTTGATTTCACAACATTGGTTGCCACTTGTGTGGACGCCTTGGTACAGTCCCACCTCCAAACCACCGCGTCCAAGGCCGGCTCTGCTGCGGAAGCTGCAGAAGACCTCAAACGGCCTAAATATGCAGTTATCGGGAATAACAACATGTTTAAGGCGTTTGGGGTTGAGACTCTGTGGCCATGGGGACCTTCTGCACATAAATTATACGACGTCATCACCCGAAAAATTGTCGAGGTTACTCGTGATCAGAGGGCTGGTCTTTATCTCGCTCAAAAAATAAAGCATTGCCATTCGTCGTGGCAATGCTGCTAGCTTTCAGGACACTTCTCCTCGAGACTCCGATCTGCCAGAACTTGCATTTTTGTAAATAAGTGTTAGTAAAACTAACACCACTAAACTATTAAGGCCTATTTGTAGATTTATCTTTCAGTTTTCTTTAATTAGTCTTATATAGATTTATTTAATTTTATACAGACCCTCCTAATATCATAGATTTAAAAAAAGGTAAATTTAAAATAATGGTTTAACTCTAGTTAAGACCATTAAAATAGCTAATATTGTTCATAAGCCCTGTTGGATTACCTTTCAAAGTGGAGTATCATCAATTTTATAATGTTTCTGCCAAATAAAAACAACTTCACAAATAAAGTTTTCGTGTTCTTCCCAGTTATTTTAGCAACATAATTTCAAACTAGTAATATCCTTATGTAGGAGACGTTTCGTCCACTCCAACTTCAGAAGGGTCTTTGGTATCGCATGGGAGTGTATTTAAACTTAGTAAGTACCTTACTAGCTGTACTTACAAGATAATGTGAATCATCAAGGTCGCAACAGCTGAAACTGCTAGTAAAATAAGCAAACATCGTGGCAGTTTCCGTTGACGAAACAAACACGAGAGCGAGGCTCTACTGGCGCTTTGTATGTCGGAACCTTGTTTTCTAAAAACCTAAAATGTCGAAAAATACCTTTCAAAAAGATAATTTTTTACCTAGTCGAAATTATTATCTGAAACTCGAAAGGAAAAAAAATTTGAACAATCGCTTTTGATATGACCAATTATGTAAGAGTCATCATATAATGTACGTACGGTCAGTACCCTTAATAATTTCGGTTGCATTTTAGTCTCTGGAGAGAAGCCCGTGTGAGTACGCCTATTGAACTTTATCCTGGATTGGGTAAGTCAGTTTTTTTAGACGAAAGTTACTTCAGTCTGACCTATGCAACCTAACTGAAAAGGTTGGTAACAATAGATAAATGTGCCGTGTGGTGTAGTTTTCTATACTTATAGGTACATACATACATTACCTATTATGCTCATAGCGTCGCGCCTTGTCAGGCCATTTGATTTTTCGGTCGGCGTCTTCCCCCTACACTTGGCAGGGGTGGCATGGCTAGATATTTACTGAAATTCCCAAAATAGCTTCCAGGTTTTCGTAAGACCTAACCGTACCATCGTAGGCGTTATAGCGTTCGTCCTTGAAACAGATTATCTTGTGTTTGTTGCCTACCCATCCACTATCTATAATGATGTATGGTTCTAGTTTTCCTCGTGGAACAACTGATATGCACAACTAATCTTTCAATCTCTGTCAATTCATGAGGAAGTTTGTGAAACTAAGCTTAAGGTTGCTGATATACACTCGAGCAAATACAAAGTAAGGTAAAGTATTTTTTTCCAGATATGCTAAACGGAAAGTAGTTGATTCATTCACTCATTTATATAATCACATCTATATCCCTTATGGGGAAGACAGAGCCAGCAGTTTTAAAAGACTGATTGGCCATGCTGAGCTGTTAGGGTTAAATACAGAATTGAGATTCATATAGTGACAGGTTTCTAGCCCATCGCCTAAAAGAACAATCCATAGTTTATAAGCCTGTCCTATTAAGCTATTGATTTGGAGAGTTATGCTTATGAATAGGTAAATTTTGTTTAATGTATAATTTTTTCCGAATTTTGCACCCGTGCGATGTCGGGGCGGGTCGCTAGTGTAAAATAAATGATAAGGTAACTAACAAGATATTTGTTACTATATTGTTTTTCAAACAAATCTTAAAGGTGATATGCTTGCTATAATGAAAAGCTGTGGACGCCAAAGACCAGACAAAATAGATACTTTAAGTGCTTTGTCATGAAGAAAGCATTTCTTAGTTAATTAACTGATGAAAAGTTATTTAAGAACTAGACTTTGCAAGGGACTTTGCTCCCATGACGACTTTCATAAAAAAAATGTAGCTTATGTTTCTCTTGAAGGTCTTGTCTGTGTAAAATATCATCAAAATGAGTAAAGTAGTTTTTGATTGAAAACATTGCATGCAACAAAAAAGTTTATATGACCTTAAGAGATGCTTATGGCCACATCTTAGCTCTGTTGTCATGAAAAATAGGGCTTAATAAATGGCCAAAATCAATTTATTAAGCCTTTTTATACCCTAACCAAAATTTGTGATTCTCATCTGCCTAAGGTGGGTTGACACCATGTAGACTATGTAGTGAACAAAATTTTAAAAAGCAAGCAACTATTATTAACATAAAATAAACATTATGAAATCTCTTTCAAATTATACTTTTGAGGAATGTGAAGGGTTTCTTTTTAGCTATTATAATATAGCTCACTTAGTGAGGCAATCAACCTCAAAGAAAGATAGAAATACATTCAGTCAGAAAAGTATCGGGAATGGATTATTTATTTATGGTTCCAAATTCAAATTTTTGTTTTTTTTGTTGTTGTTAGATTGGCACAACTGTTTTCCATTTTGGCGCGGAGTTTGAGTTGCATCTGTTGTTTACATTAAATACAGTGCTATTTTTAGTTATATCATATCTAGTGTGTATTGCTAATTTCATAATGGATAAAAACATCGAACAAAGAGTTTGTCTTAAATTTTGCATTGCCAATGGAATATCGTGTTCGGAGTCACTGAAAATGTTACAGAAGGCTTACGGTGAATCGACTTTATCAAAAACTCGTGCTTATGAGTGGTACAAAGCGTTCAAAAGCGGTCGAGATGTGATGGAAGATTTGCCTCGCTCTGGTAGGCCATCAACGTCTGCAACTGAAGTTAACATCGCAAAAGTGAAGGAAATAGTGACTGAAAATCCTCATTCAACTTTGAGAGAGATAGCCACCGAACTTTCTGTATCTCACGAGTCGATCCGCACCATTTTAACTAATAATTTGGGTATGAAACATGTTGCCGCTCGGCTAGTCCCAAAAGACCTGAATTTTTTTCAAAAACTCAATCGCATGAGAGTCGCTGAGGACATGCTATAACGAGTCAATTCCGACCCAACATTCATGAAACGCATTGATACTGGTGACGAGACGTGGGTTTACGAGTTTGACATGCAAACTAGTTAACAAGCTTCGGAGTGGCGCCTTCCAACTGAACCGAAACCGAAAAAACCACCCCAAAGTCGTTCAAAAGTCAAAGTCATGTTGACTGTTTTCTTTGACTATCGCGGTGTTGTGCACTCGGAATTCTTGCCGGAAGGTCAAACGGTAAATAAGGAATATTATTTGAGTGTTATGCGGCGTTTAAGAGAGCAAATCCGACGAAAAAGGCCAGTTTTTTGGAAAGAAAATTCTTGGATTTTGCACCATGATAATGCACCTTCGCACAAGGCCATCATTGTGAACGAATTTTTAACCAAACACTCAACAAATACCATCGAGCAACCACCATATTCACCAGATATGGCTCCAGCCGACTTTTTCTTTTTTCTAAACTCAAATTACCACTTCGTGGCACCCGTTTTCAATCGGTAGAAGACATAAAAGAGAATTCGCGGTGAGAACTGACCTCAATTCCGGAAACAGCGTTTAAAAAATGTTTTGATGATTGGATTATTCGTTGGCGTAAGTGTATCGTTTCTAAAGGAGCATATTTTGAAGGTGATAAAATAAATTTGGATGAATAACAAACAGTTTGTGTATTATTGATCTTTTCCTGCTACTTTCTTGACAGAGTAGTATTAAGACATTAATTAGTGTTATCCACTTAATTAGATAGCCCTTCAGTAAACGAAATTATTATTAACAGTAAGTTCATAAAAACATACACATATGTATTTACCACACATACTTAATTTTTTTTTATTATGTATTATATTTTCTTTTATTTGAGACTTGCTTTTAGGTAGAGTTTCATTCCGATACATAATTTAAAAGTAGTCTATATAATTAAAGATTAGTTGTTTGTTGTGTCTAATTAGATTTTGTCAATTGTGATCAAGGAGTTCACAAGAAAAAAGCTACATTTTTAAATTTAAAATAATATTATGGATGAATATAATGTAGGTACCTAATTGGTTCCATAGGCAGGTATCTAGAAAGTCCTAATTAACAGGCATGCACTAAAAATGTGGAAACTGGTTAACATCTTAATTTAAAAAAAGGTAATGTATGCGTTGAACTCACCGGTACAAAACTTTTAAAAAGGTTCCAAAACCGCGACACGTTGCTACTTCGCCAGTGTAAGTGACTGTCATTTTGCATTCATACAAAACTACATTACATGGCAATTAATAAAATTCACAGAAAACTAAAGTTAGAAGCTAATACCACTTTTTCTTGTCACAGCGATAAATAAAGTGCAAATTACAGATTTACCAAGACCCAAAAAGTTATGATATCACAAACAATCAACCAATACACGGTATATTACATTATCGAATAAAAATTCACCAATTCAAATGTATTTACGAATTCGTTAATAATAAATTTCAACAAAAAGAAACTACCAGTCCATTTCCTTGAATAAAACTGACTGAAAATCTGAAACTGATGAATGAACATGAAATGAAGTGAATGAGAGTGAAGGAAACTGACACTGACAACGACAAATCAACCAAAATATGGTCAGAACAAATTATTGACGTTGACAGCTCAGCTTGACAGACTTTTTTTCTACTTAACTTAGACCAAGACAATAGGAATATAGCCAACAGATTTATAAGGGTAGCAGATTTAACGTTAAATCTACTAGTACACTCCTATGAAATGGAGGCGTTAAGAAAAAGGAAAATTACTTGTTATCCCACTATCTCTTCCTAAGTAGGGTGTCCTCATCGTGAAATGTTATATGTTATGTGCAATATGTGTTCATAAGCTTATCGCTAGCCCATCGCCTAAAATAAAAATGCCGAGTTTATTAGCTTTGATTGACTTTAACAATCTGCACGGAAAGAGGAGCAACTGAAACACACTTTGATTTTTTTTGTTACTTGACCAACATAGCAACTTGTACAGATGAATGATCTGCGCACCTATTCCTTTACTCGCCTTTAACCGCGTCAGTAAAAGAGATGAAGTGGCCCTATTTTTCTGTTTAAATCAACAGAATAAAATCTTGAGAATGACAAAATCCTTTGCTTAAAACCTTGTGGACACTAAAAACAAAAACTTTTAAACAGAACTTTGTGTTAACCTATACTATACTGGAATATTTTCAGAGAGCTCATGCGGAAAAGGTCTTTTTCGCAAATTGTCATCTGGTTCTAAAATGTCTCTTTCGCAAAATATCGCGACGTTTTGACCTTTTGCACATGCTCATTCAGTGTGTTGTCAGACCATGTTTGTTTTGTATGTATACGAATACTACCTATCCATCCACAGCTGTAAGATGTCTGAAAAAATTTACAAAAAAAAACAAATGCCAATATGGCCGACCAGTGGTTTTGGCTTCGCTTTGTGGAAGTTTTATGCATTGTCTGTTCCTAGTTTCATTCATACACCAAAAAAAAGAGATGAGAACGTAAAAGTTAAAAAGTCTGCTTATATATTGGATCTTAAATTTTTTTTAAAGGCACCTGTGATCACACTTTTTCAAAAACAAGCGTTGATAATGGGGGAAAATGCCAACAGTGAAGGCACTCCAAGTGAACCAGAGAAGCCGGTTTCGACTGCTGATTCATTCCCGCCTTTTCCTGGTTGGTTCACAGGGATAACTATTTATTTTCATATTATATTGCAATTTTAGACAATGTTTTAACTAAAAAACCTCAAATCTATTTTCAGAACCTACGGATACAGACTTCGACGAAGATATTAATTTAGATGAGAGGAACTACTACAAGGAAAAATTTTTAGGTAATAGAACTTATTATATACAATCTCATCTGTTTCCCGGAGCCTTAGAGTAGAGACATAATTCTTCCACTTGCCACAAACCCTGCATAGGTAGGTAAACTTTATTTTATGCAAGTTACTTGCTACAGCTAAGTGGGTTACTTGTCGGGTCGGGTACTCTTCACCTGACCTTTCACTAGAACATCTATGATTTGATTAAAGTCTGATCGAGTAGGCTTTCCCATTCCAAGTTATTATTTCCATACACACTCACATATTAAAGGAATTTATGAATGCTGTTAATTTATTTGTGTAAGTATAATTATTAAAATTTATGTACAGTGAGTCACTACACTTTTCTATCTCACTTTCAACTTTGAAACTATGAACTAGATTTATGGTTATGCATATAACTGAATAGTATTGGTTTCCTTACTATTTTCCTTACAATATCCCTAAAGAATCTTATATCTTTCATGTAAAAAGGGCTATTGAATTTATGCTGGCCTGGTAACTTATAGAAATATAGTTATGTGTCAGCTGCTTTTCTTCTCACACAAGATGTTAAAGTCAATCAAGGGAAATTAGAATCCATTTGCTAGCAACATGTCACTATTAAAATCTGAGTCTTTAATTCCGCGAACAGCCCTTTCTTTTCATGATACAGTTTGTATAACCAAAAGGTTGATAGATTAATGGGTGGTGGCGGGATATTAGGTCTGTGTACCTCATCTATACTAATATTATAAAGCTGAAGAGTTTGTTTTGTTTGTTTGTTTGTTTGTTTAAACGCGCTAATCTCAGAAACTACTGAACCGATTTGAATAATTCTTTCACTGTTAGATAGTCTATTTATCGAGGAAGGCTATAGGCTACATTTTATCCCGGATTTCCTACGGGAAACGTAAACAATGCAGGTGAAAGTTGAATGAGTCGGCCATCTGCGAGCTTTCAACGCGAACGCTTTACTTTCGGCTTTTCATGTAGACTAAAATTGCCATTTACAGTATATAAATCAGAGGAATAGGTTTTGAGATATAGTCGTTATAAGCAATTTGCAGCGAAACATTTAATACGGCGAACCAGCGTTCTTTCTAATACGCGTGACTGCCTGCAAAAATAAATATGATGCCCAAAATAACTATTCCACGTGGACGAAGTCGCGGGCACAGCTAGTTAGGGATAAAGACTAGATGTGTATGTTTTCCCTCATATATAAATAAGTAGAAAGCTTGATTTATCAAGGAGCTTTTTGTTTTACAGATTTAAAAAGTGTAATATTCTATCGTTTACACTGTACAGCTTGTGATCGCCATTTAGGATGTTCTGCAAAAAATGAAAATAGAATGCGTTCTCACCCTATGTTACGCACATTAGTTTGTCACACTTGCCACACATTCTACAACAGTGGAGAATTTGATAAGGGTGATGATGGTTCTGAGCTCTACTGCAGGTGGTGCGGTCAAGGTGGTCAGGTTTATTGCTGTTCTGATTGTCCACATGTTTTCTGTGCTGTGAGTACCAACCTACCCAATTCAATGTTGCATGTTTTATTAACTTTTTATGACACTTTTTTTATTTTCATGTGTTATTTTTATTTCAGAAATGCATAAAGCGTAATTTGGGCATGCCTAAAATCAAAGAAATTGAAAACACTGATGACTGGAAATGTTTCAAATGCAACCCAAGATGTCTCTGGGATTTAAGGGCATTGTGTTGGGCACTATTGCGCTACTGTGAATTAAAAAATAAGTAAGTTAGTGCATGACAGACCTTAATTATCATTATTATAACTAGCTTATGCGCATCAATGCAAGTGACAAAATGTTACTTTTATTTAATCTTAGATTTTGAACTATCTTCATCCCAAAAGACCCTACATAAAACTTTTAAGCTATTGGTAACAAAAATCCTGTCCAGTGTAAAAAGTATCATGCCATTTTTTTATTAGTGGTATTTTATAATTATTTTCTGGTGAGATATTGATAAATAGAGCTTCCCAAAATAGTTTACCTGTTGTATATAATAGTACCTTTGTGACTGAGAGCTTGGTGGACGTCAGAAAAACCATAAAAAGTAGTAAAATCTATAAATCATTCAAGATACCCAAAAAGAAACTCAGAAAAACCATAAAATTAGTAAAAATAATAAGGTGATGAATATTACTATCCATTGCAAGGAATCAAACCCAGGTAATTCCACATAAAACTGGAATGCTTACCAACTGACATCTATATTCCAAATTTCAACAAAATCATAAGAGTTGCTTTCAAGAATGCACATATACATATATACAAATATTGCTTGTTTAATAGTTAGTGGCACAATTTTTTTTTCTTAATTTCAGATTAACATACACTGTTCAAGATCCTCAACTGAAAGATATGTATCAAAAAGATTGTGCCGCTGATAATTCAGAGTGCTGTAAAAATAAAGGCAGAAGAAAATCCAAAATTGATGATTCCAAAAAGAAAGTTGATGAAAAGAATGCTGCTTCTTCATCTATTGTTTCAAAAATTCCAGCAACAATTCAGGTTGGTACATGATATTGAGTGGCTTTATAGTTCAAATTAGAATATTTGTAGAACATTATTGAATATGTACACATACGTATATATATTCCTTTGTTTATAATCACATCTACATCCTTTACTACGGCCTCTTAAGAATTAGGAAAGTACAATAAATGGGAAAGAACCACACCATCATCACAGTGGCGATTTCCCTAAGATCGCGCATACGCGCGCCATTTCATAATTTTTAAGCATTAAATAAAATGTAATGCATCAATGCCTAGCCAGGACTCTGCGACTCGCTAGGCGCCGCGCATGTCCATGAAATATTTTACCTACTTATAATTTCGTTTTGATCCAGTATAACACATTATATACTACAGTCCGCTTTTAATATATCGCCTTCTAGAGGACCTTCGGGATACCGGATGGTTAGAAATAGTAGGCTGAATCAAGACAATTAAAATCTGTTTGTAAAATGCTAAATGAGGCATTAACACTGATGTTCTGTACTGTTTAAGGTAAAAAAGTTCGCTTCAATGGTTGATGACTCTTTTGGAAAACAAGAGAAGAAACCACAGAAAAGATCTGCAAGCCCTGTAATGAAACCAATATACATAAAGTCTCCTGTAAATATAGCACCCATGCCTGGACCTGCAAAATTATTAAGTACACCTGCAAGCAAAAAGATAAAGGTGAGTGAACTGTTTTTATTACTCTTTCACATGTACGAAGGCGTGAACAATACCAATTAAATTAATAAAATATTACATCCAAAAGGAGTCAGCATAACAGTTTCGTTGAATTCTTAGAGATTTGCCATCGTGCTCCAAAAACAATTCAATGTCATGTTCTACTATGCTAGTCTCAAATATTTTGAAAAAAAAATGGAAGTCTCATCTTTGTCCATTCGTTAATTGTGTTTATGGCCGCTGCCGCCGCAGTTACGTAGAACTGAACGTAACTCGTTGCTAATAACTCAATGTGAAGTGTAAGTAAGTTATTGTCGTTTTAATCGCATTGGTAAAATAAATGGTTGGACAAGGTATAATGGGAGTTGAATTTATGTTGTCAAAGCAAAGTGTTTTGAAATATAAATTTTCGAAATAGTTGAATTTCGAAATTCGGAACATTTTCTTTATTTTTTTAGATGGGGAACACAAATTTTATTCCACCTGTAAGATTCGCAAATACTGAGAGAAAGGGCGCAGTCGCAACATATGGACGCATAAAGCCAATAAATATAAGACCAGCTCCATTACAAATACCTATGATGACAAACCATTTTAATGGATTTAGTAATACAAATACATTTTATAATGATAACATTAATTTATCACTGGAAAACCTAACACAGGTAAGTTTTCCAATATCTTGCTTTTGTTGGGTTATTTGAGAGACAGATTCTGATGTAATGCCACTTTAGTCACTTACACATGGATGTCGTAAGAAGCTATTCAGGAACAACTTTCACCTGAATCAATAACCATCATCCAAGGAAGACTCTGGGTGCTTCCCTTGGAAGATCATAATCGCCAGGAGAAAAAGGCAGGACAAGCACCCTTAAATGTTGTTTTTTATTTGAAATGGAAATGTTATTGCCTTATACATGCTAATCAGGGGGACACAGTCACTGCGTCACACCAAGTCAAGCAAAAAAAGCGGCACTTTTTCTCGAATCGATAAAATAAAATACAGTTACAGCAACAGTTTGTTCCATATTGGTTAGAATATTTGAACTGGTTATTTGCCGACCTGCGTTTGAATTTATATAAGAGCAGTTGTTGTCAAGCTAGAAGAACAGTTGAAAATCGAGGACGCGCGTCTAGTAATATATATATATATATATATATATTATCCTGCCCTGCATGGCACGCACGCACGAATCAGCGATAGCTTTTCGCGCGATAAAAACGGCGTCAAGCTTGCTATGGTATATCTATCTCTGTCATACCAATAATAGTAAGCAGGACTCCTAAAATATATGCGTGGGTTCCGTGCGGCTTAACAACAACATTTAATAGTACAATGTCGATAAATTTAACGTTGTACTGATTTATTTTTACATATTATAGGGACTGGACATGACATCTGCTGACAATAATGATGTAATATGTACTCCTGATTTCCCATTGGAGCCACTTTGTGAGGTATTTAATTTTTCTCTTATCAAATATACTGTGCTATGCTTGATCTTTATTATTAGCATCCAAAACTTTCCGAATAATAGCCTGGGTTTGCCTTTGACTAATGACATGATCCTGGATTAGGAAAGTAAGGTTTTTTACTTGAAGCTACTCTGTACTGTCTAAATTTTCGCATCCGCAACAACCCTAGTCATAATAGGCATACAATCTCGGGAACAGGAAGTTGACGTTTTGTATTGCGTTATATTGTCTCGGTCTTCTTCCTCCTAGCTTAAGTCCCGGTTGCATCCTCACCTCTCTGGAGAATAGCCCGGTGGTATGCCTTTGACCATGGACCTTGGATTGGGTGAGTCAGGCTTTTACACGAAGCTACTCCCATCTGTCTTCCGCAACCTTTGCAGGTAAACCTAACTCATATTGAATCCATGGTTACACAACCAGTTGCCTGAATGTGCAGGTTTCCTCACGACGTTTTCCCTCACCGTAAGAGCATCGGTTAGTATTCAAACCTACATATGTATATAACTTCGAAAATAGTCATTGGTACATGGCCACGGTGAGATTAGAACCAGTGCCCTTATGCGCAACTTGCGTTTTAACCGAGCACCTTACATTTACCATTACTAATTGGATTGTATAATAACTAATAACTAATTATATGTATAACCATAAATATCACGGCAATATCGGATATTATGTAGTACAAACTCAGATAATTACATAGGTTCCAGTATAAACTCGGTTACTAGTACAAACTAGTAAAAATACCCGAGCACCAGTAGGCCTCTCCTTATTTGAAGTGGGACACTGTACTATGGCTCATCGCAAAAAATAGGTACTCTTACAAACTCTAAGTCGTGTCCTACCCAACACAAAATGTCAAATGTTTGTTTATAATACAATGACGTCACAGATTACAAATAAGACTATCATGGCGGACAGCGTTTTTACTCGTTTTTAAAAAGTTTTATTTTAATTTATTTTTGGGACTTAATAGGAATTGGAAAAACGTAATTATATATTTTTTGCCTATAATAATAAATATGAACTGTTTAGGCCAAACTTGAAAAAAGAGTCAACTAGCTTATTGAGATAGTTGATATTATGTCTATTTTATTTTAGGTTACTGAAGAAAATACTGATGATGACGTGCAGTGTATCACTCCTGGACCAGCCGTTACAAAAAAAGTAAATACTAATACGCCACCACCTTTAATACCTCGAGTGCAGACAATTTTATCTGAAGGATCTTCTGATAACATTATACAAATGACTGAAAATGATGTAACAGTAAATGCAGCTACCGGGGGTTTGAAGTTTCGTGTCGATCCCCAAACTTTATCATCTAATAAAATGTATCGCTTACCAGATGGCCGTATATTCGCCATAAATGCAAACCCATCTATGCCAGGTGGTTATTCTGCGACTATTGTTGCTGTCACTGAAAATCTTTCCGGTAAAGTTGCGTCCAAAGGGCCCACATTTGCAGCAAAACTGAGTGCGATTCCCGCCCAAACAAACACAATTTCAGTTTCCAAAGGAAACCGCTCCAATGCCAACGCTCCGAGCTCAAGAATTCGTACGCCAAAATCAACCAAAGCTACAAAGGCATTAGACACAACAGCAACCGTGTCAGTAACTTCAAGGTCAGTCAACTCTGAAATTCCTGTTGAATGGCTCAGGTTCAGCATTTTAGATGCAGTAGATTCATTAGAATACTCATTATCCAGATTGCACAAGGTTAAAAAGGAAGCAACATCTATGAATTTACGACTTTGCACTGTTCCTGAGATGAAAAATATACATAAGTCATTGGAGCGATTGCTACACACATCGTCAACTAGATTTAATGAAATAAGACAAAACTTGAACAAGGACATGAAACAGTATCTTGCACGGAAAAAAAAGGCAAACACAAACATAAGCGAAGACGATGATGATGATGACGATGTTGAAATTTTAAATGACGGGGACAATGATGATCCTATATTTATTGATGAAAATTCGGTTGACTCAAATTTGAATGATACAAACTGTAACGAGAGCCATGATGTAGACCTTACAATCGTATGCAGTGATCACAATGATAGCTGTGAAAATATTAAAGAATATTCTAAGAGTGATCAAACTGATCATAAGAATAATAGCAATGATGACGGTTATGAAACTTCTACCAAAATTTTTAATGAGAACCTACATATTCTTAAAAACAGAGTAGAAGAAAAGAACACTGATTGCGAAGAAAATGAAGATTTAGTGCAAACTGCAACATGTGAGAACAAGGTAAATTTAAAAACTAGTAATATAACCCATGCTGAAGATGAAATTATAAGCTTGAATGAACAAAAAAATATTAATGATAAAGAAATTTCAGTCAATGACGATCCCTCATTAAATACTAATGAAGATGTAGAGATGGAAAATAAATCGAAAAATATTTGTAATATGGAAGAAAAAGAAAACACTTGCGATGATGTGGATAAAAGTAGAAATCCCAAATCTAACGATGTGTTATTAGAAGAAGGCTCGAAGGAAGAGAATTTAAAAGAGGAAGATGAAGAGAAACAATTACTGAACGAGGATAGGAGTGACATTGATAAAGATAGTGAAAAAATACCCGATACTGACATGAGTGATGAAATGATAAATAATTTACTAAGTGACGAAAATCCAAAACAAATATTGGGTACATAAAACAATTGGATGCGTGGTTTTATTGAAAAACCTGTAAAGACATTTTATTAGGAAGTAATTAGATTTAAGTATATTATTTCGGAAGCAGTCTTATCCTGGGGATATTGAGATATTTAGTCTTTTGTAATATTAAGTCATTATCCGAATATATCAATCTTATAATTTTTTGTTTTATCTTATTACTTTCCACTTGCCTATTAAACATTAATATTTTAATTGAAAAATATCTGATTAATCCTGTATATGTAAAAATAATAGAAAACAATTTTTGCTAGCTAACTTATACGTGTATAGTATACATCTTTACTATTCTATGTTAAGATGTATACCATACATTTATTTGGTGAGGTGCTGTTTTTATATTTGTCGTTTTCACGAAAATCAATGCTACGAGTTATTTTCGTTCATTATCTTTCTCATGGCGATAATTATGTTATAAATTTTACTTGTCCAATGTGTTGCTACTTGTGTTTACAAGGAAGTCCTTTCTAAGGATACTTCAGCAAATCACATATTAGTCTATCTTCTTTCTGCATTTTCTTAAGTTATTGGTTAATCCTTGTAGTAACCATATTAGTTAAATAAACAAAAATAAATAGATACAGGATAAATTACACAGTTTGAGTTAGCCTCGAAGTAAGTTCGAGACTTGTGTTACGAGATACTTACTCAACGATACTATTTTTTATAATGAATACTTATACAGATAAACTTGACCAAGACCCAGGCCAATCAGAAAAAGTTCTTTTCTCATCATGCCCTGGCCGGGATTCGAACCCGGGACCTCCATTGTCACGGACAAGCGTACTACCGCTGCGCCACAGAGGCCAATATTATGTTATGCAGATAATTTAAATGTGTCTTGTTCATACTTTTATCTCGACTAAGATTTCTTATTTAGTTGTGATTGGGTGTTTTTATTTCTAAACCTAGAAACTGACAAGCAATTGGGCCAGTTTTATACTTTGTGCCTTAAGTGTTTGTTGTAAAAAGCTGATAGCATAACGAGCATCAAGGTGTTTCGGATGACAGTTTAAAGTGTTTTTACTGTTATGTTAAACAAACGAAAGTCACCTGTATTGTTGGTTTAAAGTTTGAATCAACAGTTTTGGAAGTATAATTAAGAATCAAATTTTAAATTGTTATGTTTGAATTTACCTTATTGACATTTCTCCATGGAAATTACTTTTGTTATTCCAGTGTAGTTAAGAAAATTCTTATTTTTTGTTATTTGTTTTTCTTTGTACAGTAATAAGTAGATCAAAGATCTCTATTTACCAACCTGTGCCAGGAGGGTTTACTTTTATTTAATTTCAGATAAATTTATACGATTGCCTAAGCAGTGTTACTATTTTGATAAAACAAAATTTGTATGTAGGCTTCATTATTTCTCATACAAAATCATTAAATAACAACTGGTTGTTTGAAATAAGTACAATTTGGTTACTACTTAAATAAAACAGTGAATTAAAACATCTTGCTTTTACATATATAAGAATCGACTGTAGGTCTCAACTTCAACAGAAAATTATTTCGACAGGGTTTCAATTTCGAAGAAATATTTCGATTTAAATTGCTTAGGCGAAATACATTCAACTAGCGTTATTCCGACAGAAACTACCTCGACAAGGCACACCTTCGAAAAATACTACTTCTACAGAAGCCATTTCGAAATGCACTTGTTTGGCTGAATTGAAATGTGACAGAGATCTGAAATAACAATCAGTTTAAAGTATAAAACAATTGCAAATCTGTATAAATATTATTCCTTCACATAATCAACATAATAATGATGATCAGGTATTCATTAGTAAAATCATTTACACGTTTTCATAATTACTATTAATTGGACAGGTGAGTAACGTACACTCACACGAAAAGATATCATCCATTTCATTTTTAGGAGCATATGTTTTTGCAGCCTATCGTTTTATTGTAATTGTTTTTATTTTTTTTTGGTTTCTCATATTTAGCCAAAATTCTTTGTATTTCATTCTGAGTACTTTTTCCTTCGGCTAAACTTTTAATGTAATTTTTTTATATTGAGTAGAGTATTTCATCTCTTTTGCCAGCTTTCGATTGTATTTTATGTCAAGGAAATCCAAATTCAATGGAATCTGCAACCGACCACATTTTTTGTGGATAGAATGGTGGTACTTATATGTATGTATATTATTACCTGGAGTGCAGTTTTCTCTTGTTTTTTTTTTTGGTATGATCCCGTCACCAAACAAAGTTTGCAAACCAATTTATCTAAATTTTTAATTTTAGTTTGTTTTCAATTAGAGACTTAATGGGCTATCATACTTCTCTTATAATAATGATGATCTCACTAAAACATACAAATTTGTACGCCACGTCCAACTACGAAACAACAAAAAATAAAAAAAATATTTTGTTTGTAATAATGTTTTTATTTTGTACCTAAATCGTTAAACAAAACATAATTATTATTGACACACACCAGCGCATAGTCTGTCGAAGGTAATTTCTGTCGAAATAACCTGCAACAGCAAGTGCATTTCGAAATGGCTTCTGTCGAAGTAGTATTTTTCGAAGGTGTGCCTTGTTAAAGAAGTTTCTGTCAGAAAAACGCTAATCATTGTTTTGTCTAAGCAATTTAAGTTGAAATAGTGTTTTTCGAAATTGAGTCAAAAAAATCGTTCACATATTTAACGTATTTTCCTATTTTTAAATGTCAATCTCAAGCCAATAGCTAACAACTAAACGATCTAGTTGGTTTATAAGGCACTAGGTTATAAAATATGTATGTAATTTTAAAATTGTGTGTCAGAGTAAAAGGCTGTGCTATTTTCCGATTGTCTTTATTTCGTTTTAGTCCAATACTGATACAGTGAAGACAAATGCAACTTATTGTTTATTTAGTTTGACGCTTCAAATAAACTCCTATAAATTCAAAATATTGTTTTATAAAGGAAATGCTAAACATTTCATGGACATTTTATTAATTGCCATATTTACAAATTACTTTCACCATTTAATTAAACAAAATTGAACGAGTCTAGTTAAAAAAGAGTTTCTATTTTAATTTCTATAAATTGAATAAAGGGCTATATTTGGTCCATCCATTATTATCTGAATGTATGAAAATAATTGGCCGGGTGGTTTCCGGCACTTTAGAAAAGAGAACCATTCCATATCTTTCCCATGGATGTCGTAAAAGGCAACTAAGGGATAAGCTAATAAGCTTGGGATTTATCTTGTAGGCGATGGGCTAGCAACCAAGTCACTATTTGAATCTCAGTACTATCATTAAGCCGTACTGTTGAACGTGGTTTTTCAGTCATTTGAAGAATGTTGGCTCAAGCTACCCCGCAAGGTCTTTATCAGACGTGACTGTATAGTCACGTCTTTGCGGACCTACGTATGTATGAAAATAGTGATGAGATCTGTAAGGATCGTGAACGGAAGACAGTGGAAATAGTTTCTGCCCACCAGCATAATAACTCAGTTACCTACACCATATAAAAACTGTCAGTACCAATGGTTGACTGGTAGATAATGCTTCTATTCTAGCATTAGGTCCGTGTATTGTGCTATACATTTGTATTTTGTATAATAAATAAAACTGACGTGATAATATGAATAAATATTTGTTTACCATGTCAAAGTTGGTTGTTCACATATCAACATATCCGCGCGTGCTCAACGTGTTCCTTTTTTATAACGTAAATACGCGTTATTTGGATACAAAAATTCTTTCATTTAACTTACGTGCAATAACCTACCTTTTTTAGTTGACAGTTGTTAAAGTAATTTTTTTTATTGACAGTTGAATTTCTTGTATAATTTTACTATAGACTGAATGTAAATAACATATTTTTGTAACTTTTGTTTCATTTGATTGCTAAATGTTTTGTACATTGGACGTAAATATTATTTACTCATCCAAAGTAAGAATTTAGTTTACTTATATCAAACTTTGGTCGATCGGGGCTGCACTCCCTAGGGAATATCTAGGAATGAAGGAACCCTTTTTAACTCTTGAAGATCTAATATGTATACCTGCATACATTTATCAAAATTGGACCCGGGGGTTTTGTGTAAATTTGTTTCAAAATAATCACAACAATATGAATATTTTCATATGAAAATGTGAAATTTAAAGATAACATTAAATACAATAAGAATGCACGCATTTTATTAGGCATTTCATATATAAAAAATGTCAATGTTAAACTAAACAAAACAATGTATCTATTTTTGTTGCCTAATGGCAGTAAGTATCAAAATTTTTTTTGGAAATGTAAAGTATCCTATTAGTTACTTTTCAACCAAATTGTAATAGATGCAACTTATGTTTATGTAAATAGCAAATTTGCTTTATATCATTTGTTATTATTGACCATAAAAACCTATATTGAAAATAAAGGGAGTTTCTATAAAATAATACAAATCACGTGGTATTTTTTCTCACATGGTTCTTATTTTCCTTAAGGTTCTGTATTGCGGTTAACGCACATAACACTAAACATACCGTGTCAAGACATCGAATGGCAAAATTTAGTTTTTACTTACTAGGTTATTTGGAATTATCTTATATTTCAATTCCTATTTCATAGTCCTATCCTTCTTAATAAGACGTGACACAAAATGTGAAAAACAAGGAAAAGGCAGACGTTAGGCTTGTCATTTTAGTTAGAGGTGCTTACGCCGCCATAAATTCGTCATTTTTGTCTTAGACAATAATAGTAAATAGTTCATGTTTACAGTTCTGCTCCTATTGTGGAAAGTCAAATTTCACTGCTGAAATAACTAATATATGTCCTCATGGTTAGGTGTCTGAACGTGCCTTTGTTGTCAAGAAGCTGAAGAATCAGTTGAAAACAAACTACGATGAAGGAGGAGAAAGGGTTGCTTAGTTTATTAAAAATTGCAATCGATCGTCATATAATGAGAAGTAAAATTTTAAATAAATATTAATTTATTCAAAAGACAAAAAGTTAAAAAGCACAAATTATATCACAATTCTTGACTTATTATACTAAAACATTTATGATTACAGAATATATGCTAGATGCAAACCTATGTTTAGCGTGACTTACACTTATGAGTAACAATTAATAACAATAAATTCAAAAATCGAAATTAATAACGGAAATGTCCTTTTCTTGATCGTTCTTCGTGATAAACCCTCATTGGAGAGTACGTGCCATTGGAGCCACCGTTCGCGTTCAAGCCTGTGAAGTTTAACATTAACAAGTATACGACTAGTGTCTAGGTATATTATATTTATACTAGCTTTCCGCCCGCGGCTTCGCCCACGTGTAATTCGGTTATATATAGCGTTTTTTAATGATCTCGACAGGGCTTTTTCTTCCACAGGCTGAAATCTTGTTACAACTGGAATTAAATATAGCCTGTGTTACTCAGGGATGATGTAGCTTTCTAATGGTGAATGTTTGAAATCGATTCAGTAGTTTCGGAGTTTATCGATTACATGTGTAAACAAACAAACATATAAAAAAACTAAAAAATAGAAAATAAAATTTAAAGACAAAGGAATTATAAAACAGTAGTAGCAAGTCGAACAATCGGTTATAGTCAATTACCTCCGATTAAAATTATAACAAAATTAAATTTATAAACAAAACAATTGAAATCTGAGTAAAAAGCGTGGGGTGCCTGATGTAGTAAATATTAAAATCATTCTATTAGCATATATTTATGACAAGAGAGTTATGAAAATGAAGTAAAATGCACCCCACGCTTTTTACTCTGATTTAAATTGTTTTGTTTATAAATTTAATTTTGTTATAATTTTAATCGGAGGTAATTGACTATAACCGATTGTTCGACTTGCTACTACTGTTTTATAATTCCTTTGTCTTTAAATTTTATTTTCTATTTTTTAGTTTGATTAGCAATAAAGCGTAGTTTTTTAGTTTTTTTTAAACTATTATTTATTTTCTATTTTTTAGTTTGATTAGCAATAAAACGCCTAGTTTTTTAGTTTTTTTATACAATTATTTTTTGGTAGAAGTGTTAACTTCCTACTACTTCTACTACGCTGTATAACTATCTTACTAGAAATGACTTTCGCAACCATGCGCCCATCGCCGGAGGTTTTCACAACTAACTTTCTTAAAGTTATATGTGGCCTGATTGGATTAAATCTCATAATATTCTTATCATCATGATTCTTTTTTAGGCGATGGGCTAGCAACCTGTCACTATTTGAATCTCAATTCTATCTTAAAGCCCAATAGCTGAAGGTGGCCTATCAGTCTTTACAAGACTGTTGGCTCTGTCTACCCCGCAAGGGATATAGACGTGATTATATGTATGCATGTATGTATGATGATTGTTAAACCCAGTTGAAAAGAATTTTATAGTGATAAATCACTGTTAATAATATTTTTGACTATCCAGCAAACATAACAATTTTCGATTGTGGCCTTGCCAGGAATCAAACCACAAGATTAAGAGGCAGATTGATACAGGAACAAAAATATTTCAAACATACCTCCACTGCCTTTACAACCAGGAACGCAACAATGTTTATCTGAAGACATCGTGGCACTTTTGTAGTAAAATCTGTCTTTCACAAAAACAAACACAAACTTGGGACTCCTATCTCAAATAATCAGGTACTTTTTACAGGAGTCCTATCTCAAAATATCTGCACAACACAGTGAACACAGTCAGAGTCCAATCTCAGATGATAAAATCACACGAATATCCGGAAGAACAAAGCTAGACTCAACGGAAGATACCAAACTCCAAATAACGACAAGTTATCAGCACAAAACAAAGTGCAAATAGGTAAATACACAGGCACCGGTAAAAAAACAGAAAGAAAGTTTACAGGTGTTAGAATCGAATTCAAAACTTACTGCAAAACTTATTTTACATAAATAAACAAACTGTCACTCATTTTCCAAGCGAGTATTACAGTGTTGCTATTATAAATATGCAAAAGTTACATAATGTTAATTCAAGAATCGCATTAATATGTTAAATACGTATTAAATATCGCAAAGTTCTGTAGGTAGTAACTTTATTCTTGTATTGTTGTAAATTTAGTTGTTCAATTTTCATTTATTACTTTTGTTTTATTACTTATATATTTTTTATTGTTTTAAAATATTCTACTAATTCTACTATTGTTTCTAATGGTAATTCTAAATGGAGCGATGCGATGAAATAAAAAAGCCTCAGGTTAATAGTAACATTATATGGAAATATATTACATCTCTTTTTGGACTCCTTATACGTCAGAACTTCTTGGTTTCTTGTATGGAGATTACTGGCACTGGTGCTATCTCTGTCTCTCTTACTCTCATACGAAGGATCTAAAAATGAATTTATTAATCCTGGCAGTTTTAATAAGGATAATGAGAAACTCTTATCAAAATATTGCATTGTCATCGGTCCTTGATACGTGTGCAAAGTTTCAAGTTGATCAGACGTTTAGAAATCAGTGAAAATTAAGCTCAAAGATTCCGTTACATACATACATACATACATACATACATACAACCCAAGCTAATAAAAGCGTAGTAAAAATAGATTGTTCCTCTTTATAATATTAGTAGGTATACATACAAATCTATATAGAAAAAGTAAAGCAAGACAAAATCATCGTCTCAAAAGAAAAAAAAAACAGGATTTATAGGACGAAGAGGCCTTACAGGATTTCCTTCTGTTTAAGTATTTGCGTCTGATAGTCATCATCCCATGTGAATGAGCTGATGATGGAAGGTACAACTCCTCAACGGTTAGGAGTTGAAAGAAAATTCTTACGAAGTTATACGTACATGTGAGGCTATTAGGTTGACCTGATAATAAAAAGTAAATCTCATTAACGTTAAGAATTTAGGTGAAAATGGATGCGGACAAATTTCGTCTCTTCACTTGTTTCCTTTTAGCTGTTTGTATGGGTAGTGTTAACACAAAATAGGGATTTAAAGGCGTGATGTTATTAATGTTATGCATGTATGTACATAATTATGTATGTTAAAGAGACGACTGAAAGTTGTCATACAAAGTCTTTTTTTTTAAGGATGGGAAATCATCAAATGACCTCTCCCGCTCTGGGTGGAACGGAAGGGAGTGTCAGACTTTTACTGACTAAAACCCACCTCGTTCCTTCAGTTGCCCTTTGCGTTCCGGGGCCACGGTATCTCGTTAGAACTTTCCCGCAGCCCCGGCTCAGTTTATCCCGTTTCCCCCCCTTGGGGGTTGACATTTCAAAAATCCCTTCTTAGTGCTCACTTATGTTACTAAAGGAACCTCTGTTCAAAATCTCAGACTCCTATACCGAGCGGTTTCGGCTGTGCGTTAATAAATCAGTCACCCAATCGCACCCCCTAAATTACGTTTGGAGGGTAGTTTGAAAAAACTTATAATGTCAAACATATTTACTTGCCTATGTACGTGTTCATGCCAAGTTTCAAGTTTATAAACCCAAGGAATAAGATTTTTCATAGAAACGTTTTTACCCCTTTTCCCCCCCTTGGGGGTTGAATTTCCAAAAATCCTTTCTTAGTGCTCCCCTACATATCCCAAGGAACCTACATTCCAAATTTCAGCTGTCTACGACCAGTAGTTTCGCCTGTGCGTTGTCTGTCAGTCAGTCACTCAGTAACGGAAGAGTTTTATATATATAGATGAGGAAATATATTTGTTTATATGGATGTCTTTTCATACCTTTAGCATTTAGCTGGCCATCCACAGTGCAAGCTTTAAAATTAATAATTTATGCAAAATTAATGCAAGCACAAAATCTTTCAATAATGTTTTATGTAGTTTACAAGTCGAGGGCAATAGCGAGTGTCAAAAAAAATTATAAAAAATAACACCAGCACATACACACAAGATATGCCATAGAGAAGCGGTTTTATCTCTGGAGCATTGAGCGGGCGTAATAAGACCTTATTACGCCCGCTCAATGCCAAATTACCTACCCGTGAAGAGGTGTAACACTTTCGCATTTTATAATTTTGGTTGGACTTGCTCTACCCCGGACGTTCTCTCCTTTATGGGAGTTTCGGGATAAAAATTAAGTAGGTACCCTATGTGATATTCCAGGTTATAATGTACCCGTGCACTTAATTTCATCACAATCCGTCCAATGTAAAAGAAAAGAGTAACAAACTTACATATCTATACATCGTTAGAAATTTTCGGAATTATTATATTAGTAGGATAGATATAAGATAGTCGTCGTAGTACCTTGTAGAAGATGTTGGGGTGGAGCTACTGGCTGAGCCGCGCACCGTGGCGCCAGCAACAAGTGGTAGAGAGCGAGGTAGATAGCGGCCGCCAAGAGAGAGACCACTCCCAAGGCGCGGTAGATGCCACGTTGTGAATCCAGCGACGTGGGCTCGGCGCGGACCATGCCGCCTATGATCGCGCCGATACATCGTCCTGATAAAAAATGTAATAAGTGTAAATCACTGAGAAGGTACTAAGGTATACTTCGCCTCTGCCCGTTCTCATTGCACCTTTGTGCTAACGTAGCTATAAGTACTGATAGATATCTGTGCAAATCAATCCGAGTAAATACATTGCAATAAAGTAAACAAATTATGAAATCCAAACAGTTACCAATGCAGAAGTGTGCGATGACAGGTAGCGCTTGTCCAGTAGCAGTGTACTTGCGTGGGACGAGATGCCTGAAGTATAGCATGGCGGTCACCCAGACCAAACTCAGCGTGAATATCTCGAGGATTTCACATACAACTATCCAGTTGTAGTCAGTGCCGTAGGCGAGACCTGAAAGTGATGAAATATGTCTTCATCACCACCGAGACGAAATAGTATCGTTTGATGTTGAAAACCATGCGACCGTTAATAACCGTTAATGTTTGGATGAAATGACTATAAAGCTAGACGTGGTCTATCAGACTTTTCGGGACTTTTGGTTTTGTCTGTCTACTCTGAGAGAGATGAAGGCGTTGTTATATGTTTGTATGATCTTTTCATAAATATTTATGATAACGGGTTAGGCACAAGGTACAAGTATAGGGGCGTTTCATAATTCTGTGATAATATCTTTATCAATCGCGTATCATCAAAAGTATTTTCAAAGCGCGGGAATCACTGAAGGTACACCACGTAAGACACACACTTTATTTAATCCTAAAAATATGTAGATTACGGTCGGCTGGAAAAAAATTCTCGAAGGGTGATGTCCAATCAACCTTTAAGAATTTTTTTTTCGCCATTTTGTTCGACTTCCACCTTAGGAAGAGATTGATGTGGTCTTATTCTACCACATTCTACCAGTAACCACGCAAACGCGACCAAAAATGATAATGGTAACTGTTAAAATTCATGCGGGCCGTATGCTGCTAGGTAGGTAAACTAGGCTGGGGCTTTATCAATACAATACAAATTATCTTTATTGCCCAAAAAAATAATACCTACATACATATTATGTAGTAGAAAAACATGAACATCTTGAGGAAAGGCGGACTTATCGCTAAGCAATCTTTTTCAGTCTACCATTAGGCAGTGGTAGGTAAAAACATGGAACTGGGTGGGCAGCATACCTAAAAGATATTAGTGTAAGTATAAGAAATAAACTACATATATTCCTCATGGAGTAAACAGGGGAGAGTTACCTACAGATTCGTAAATTTCATTGATTATCTTGATCGCAAATGTATAATAGTACGTAGGTTTATGTTTTTCTTACCAGTGTACCGCAGACAGTAGAAGATAAAAGCAGTGATAAAGACGTTGGAATGTCCGATGTAGTCCACCAGCGCCTCCGCCCACAGCAGCGCGGGCACGGCCGGCAGCGCGCCCACAGTCAGCGTCAGACCCACTTTGGTTGCCGTGTCTTCAAATGCTACCGTTTCGTTTAATTCTGTTGCCGTTTCGTAGATATCTTTGATTGTCCTGTCGGAAAAAGATAACCATTTCTGTGAAGAAGTAATTTGTGCAGATTACTCGTAATTCAAAAATGTTATTTGGATTTACCTGCACCTAAATTTTGGAAACTAATGAAATCTAACAGGATTTCTGAAGAATATACTCTACTTTTGGATCGTGGTCATAGGAGGACAAAGAAGGCTGTGGAATAGAGATCTTTAATGATCCTATACAAACGTAGCATTGCCAACTGTGTAGATCAGAAATCAGTGAGGAAACATTACGAGGCAAGAATGTGGTTCCTCCGAACTGAATAGATTATTTTGGGAAATTGTCCGTCTTTTCCAGGTAAGGTTTAGAACCCTACACAAATTTTAATATATTAAGTAGTTTTAAATTAAATAAACAAGTGCAAAATTTTGTGATCATATGACACAAAAACAATGGAACGACTTGACTATTTTTTTCAGAAAACCTAGTCGTACTTATAAACCAATATTACCAAGGTAAGTAGGAGTCGATTCCGCTCCACAGTACGCCGAGTAATGTCACGACAGCGAACACGGCCGCGGTTTCGGCGCCGTACCGCCGCACGGCACTGAACGGCAACGCCAGCGCGCCCGTCGCCGTGTGCCACCACCACTCCGGTGTCGATAGCGGCATGTGTCTGGGAAATACACATGTAACTTATGAGGTTTGTGCATTATTCTTACTTCAGATAAGTCACACTCTGCCTACGAGATAAGTAAATACTCTTAACTAACTCACATATGTATTTTACCTCTCAATAGTACCTATCTAAATTTGATCTTTGAAATATTTTTAAGCTAAACAAGAGTGGCGGGACGCTCTGCTTTGATTTCACGGCAAGCAAAACTTGACATTGCCACGCTTAGTTTTCATACAGTTGAGGTGAAAAATCTTGTCACAAAGTAAGCCGTCGCGTCGTGAAGATTTAACAGATAGTCTATCTATATAAGTAGTAAGTATACACGTCGCCATCATAATAAACTTTTCAAAGGGTGAATATATCAGGCATACAACAAATGTCTTATATCTATGTACGGAAAATAGGTCACATAAAAAGTGTACAAGGTTTGTAATGTAGTTTACGTATTCTTGTAGTCGTATACTTTGTGGTCCACTGTACTTAGTAGGCAATATGATATTGTACTATTGCGTGATCTACTTTTATAAATGTTTGCACGCGATGCAAACACCCTAATGATTCTCCCGAAAAAGTAATAAGGCGAGTAGTTTCTCGTAAACGAAAACAAGGGTGCATTAATTTCAATATTATTACGTCTTTTGCAAGTGTATACAAACAAGTTTATGTTACGATACCCAAATGTGAAAAAGATATAAATTCAAAATTACTTTAGGTAGACTTCTATAGCCGCTGCTGTAGTAAGATCACATTAAACTAATTGCAGTTTGTTTGTTGGTTACAAATAATTCCGCGTGTAAATCAGCCTATAACTGTTTCATTGCAGTTATAGGTGAGAAACGAAACTTACTTATCAATCAACAGTATGAGAGCCCCGATGAGCATGAAGACTGCGTGCATAATGAACGGCACCAGGAAAGGATTATCAGGCATAGAGTCAGCGGCAAGTCCGGCAAGGGGCGGGAATATAGCGAGTCCGAGGGTACCGAAAGCGAGCTGTCTGCCCACGTCTCCACGTCCCAGGGAGGTTTCCCGAGTGGCGATGACGCAGGCGGCACCCAGCAATGCCAGTGCAGCGATAGGCCAGATGTCTGCTAAAACTCTAAAAAAAAGAAAATCTTTTGTTACAATTTTATCATTATCATCATAGTGTGTTCTCGGTTGCATCATTAGCTTCAATAGATACTTCAGAGCCCGGGGTCCACTACCTATCTTTATCTGTGCACCGTGTTTATTTTTTTTATTTTGAGTACCTTCAGGGTCAATATAGGCTACTATAACAGGCAACACTGTGACAAGTAGGTACGGTGACTAGTCGGGCGGATCATGCCACCGCCAGAAAGAGGAGACCTCCCGCGCACTACCGCGACGATTTGTAAAAGTTGTATTTTGTTATTATGTTTTAGGTTTTTATTGTTATAATTTTGTGATTGTAGTATACGTTAATATACAAGTAAAACGCGAATACAGACTAAGTTAATCTGTGTTAAGTTATAATTTTTTCACTCACAGAAAGGAACAAAGCCGGCCACATTTTAAACTTCTTACTTAAAAGTATTGATGAAAATTCCATAGTAGCGAAACCGAGCAGAAGCTAGTAAATCTGATAGTGAGGGTATATATATATATAGCATATAAAACTTACCGTAAAATGAAATAGGTAGTGAATGTAAACGCCGGATCACCGACTACACGGCGGCACTCGGCGTCTGCCAGCACGCCGTCCGGCTCGTCGTAAGGGTCCAGAACAAGGCAGCGCACGGCCGGGCGGCACGGTCCCGAACTCTCGAAGTTCAAGTCTCGAAGCCGCTGTGGAGGCACCACGCACTTCGAAGCCCCGCCTGTTAAAGACAAAATGGGTCTATCATTATTGATAGGAATTGAGTGACTGGATAAGAAACAGCGTGTTATGGGAATGTTGTGCTGTGAAAGAAGATGTAGTTACAGGAATAGAAAAAATAGGTATGTTAAGATGGTTTGGTCATGTGGAGAGGATGAATGAAAGTAATGAGTATGGAGGGAAAGGTCGGAGTAGAAAGGCCGAGACGAACGTATCTTGATCAAATTAAGGAGGTCCTGGCAAATGGACAGGTCAAGAGTAACCGAAACCGCCGAGCTTGCATGAAGAGAGTTATAAATGTGGATAAAGCGAAAGAAGTATGCAGACATCGTGACAAGTGGAAAGGTGTAGTGTCTGCCTATCCCTCCGGGATAAAGGCGTGATTTTATATAGTGATAGATACTACTTATCACTTATCTGGCATCGAAAAAGAGATCATTAGTGCCTGCATAAAATATAATTAAATTGTATACCCGGGAGACATCAATGTAACAAATTTAAATTTAATAATTATGTGTAACTAAAAAAACTAAATCAAACAGTTTTCTTCATTTTATGAATGATGAAAGACCGGTCTAAGTGCCGTCGTCGTATCTTACATCGGCATTTTTTATTGGAAATTTTCATTGAAATCCAAATACTTACTTGTCCTATATGTGCACCAACCCGCATCTGAGGTGGTATTGTCTTCGGGTGGGCCTGGGGCCAGGAGAGATAATGGCAGTCGCAGTCGTGCTTCATGTTGCATATACACTGTGCACAGACCATTATAACAAAGGTGCGGCGGGAACTCTTCGTAACTATTGTTGTCGTCGTCGAAGAAGACAGCTTCTTGCCACTATCGGTAAGAATTATCAAATAATTTAGTTGTTTATAATTATCCCAATATATAACATTATATATAGAAGATTAATTACAAATGAACGAAATGTACACGTACATATGTGTACCTCCACTCAAAAATCATTAGTACCTAAAGCCATTTTTTGACTCAATTGGATCAGCACAAGGTTGGCTTTTGGCAAATAAATAAATTCAAATGTTTATTTGTAAGAGTAGGTAAATAATCCTTGTATGCTTTTAAAGCATAAATTAGCACACGACTTGTTTGAATCAATCTGTTCACCACATGGTTTCTATTTGGGACCTTTACATAAAAATTTAATTTTTTTATAAGTCTTGTTACTGTAAATATAAAAGATAAAATTTAGCATAATTTTTTTTTATGATTTTATTAGAAAATGTGAAGGAAAAGTTAGTTTTTCGTACCGTCATATTTGTTAATGAAAACAAAGGTCCGGCTGTCGTATCGTCGGACATCTCCGAAATAGCAAATGGTTGTTTAACCCATGTCATGTTGTCATCTGCGCATCCATATTCACAAGAAGTCAATGCGATCACACCACTCTGAAACAAATTAATTCTGTGACAGAATATAATAAAGGATCTCCACTCGTGTGGTCTTATTAGGTGGCTTAATTATGGTAAAGTTTGATTAGCTTACAACAAGAACATATTCAATTGTAAGATAAACAGCGATTAATGACAGAACGTCAAAGTTAATAACAACAAAGATCAATAAAGTTACAGACAAAATAGGAAGTTAGCTGATTGATCAATAAAATGGTACGAAGAGGTGTATGCCACATTGAAATAGAGAGTTATCATTATTAAGTAAGATTTTTTGGATTTGTGGCGACTGACACTGCAGTGAATAATCAAAATTATATAATTTTAGTTTCATTATTATGAATACGTAATATATACATTAACATACATATATCTTATCTCCTACAAGATATATACAAGGCCAACAGTCTCGAAAAGACTGAAAGACCACGTTGAGCCATATGAAAAAAATATTGTTATTTAAAAAATGTATTTATTTGAGCACATAACATGAACAACAGGTGGACTAAGTACAATGTTTCCCATTGTAATTTTCCCTAAATTCTCCTTAGCGGATCTTCTAGAGCTCATTTAGTAAGTAGATTCAGCTTTACTTTTATTTAATTTTAAGAGAAATTAGCAAATTATACCTTTAAGATAACTTATTCAGAAGATTTTGTTTGCAGGTTTGAAATGCAAGAACCATGGCCCTGG
The DNA here is from genome assembly GCF_032362555.1 of Amyelois transitella. Classification (NCBI taxonomy): domain Eukaryota; kingdom Metazoa; phylum Arthropoda; class Insecta; order Lepidoptera; family Pyralidae; genus Amyelois; species Amyelois transitella. Next base: position 6,474,657 of record NC_083509.1, read on the forward strand.
CAAGTGCCATGTTGGGAACTGGTTTAGACCGAAGCGAGCAAATAAACAATCGCGTCGCCTGACCCCGAATCCAAGTATTATGGCAAAGCTAACTTGCCTTCTCTCCCGACCACCGGTTGCATCGCATGTCCTCCTTGCACACCTCTTGCATGACATAAGCGCTATTCTCATCACACATGAATAAAACATTTGGTCGCCGCGCCTGGAAAAAATAATAAAAATTAAGATTTGATATTTTATTTAATATTAATTATCCGGGCTCCTCTCAAAAGTTGTGAGGATACTGAGGATGCAACCCAGACTGTTGCCAGGTGGATAATGATATTAGTTATTTCTACAAGTTTTAATTTTTTTTTTAAATAATGTCTCCATGCAAACCTCCAACTTTTAAAAGTTACCAAGTCAGAAATCAGTATGACTTTTATACCTCATGGCGCTCAGCGGCCGGTATGGTTAGTAGTAAGGTATAAAAGAGAGCACTAAGTATAAGGCACACAGCGGTGGTTATCCTGAGCAGGCGTCCGGAACCGCTCGGGGCCGGCGCGCCACCTGTCGACCCTCGCCCCACTGATAACCTGCAACCCAAAAATTACGAAAATAAATTTACATTATGATATAAATTCAAGAACCAATAGCCCTAAAGTACATGCTCCACCCAATAATTTCCTCGCTCTCCTCCAATCGCTGGATTTATAAAATTTTAACTAATACAGTCAAGAGAGTCAATCAAATGTAAATAAGGAGTCATTCATTTAAAAATCTTTAAGCTCGTAAGTACCTAATTGCAGTAATTCACTGAAGCTCCCCGTATGTCTACAGACGGATGTTCTGATGAGTCATTACCTACAGCAATCCGTTACATCGCGACTTATGGCATTTCCGTCTTTTTTTTTAAACACTGTTTCTTTTTTGCAAGTACCGAAGCTTTCATCAGAATAACTAAGATGTATGTACTTACGTTCAAGTAGGTATGTTATCGGTATTATTTACGATTATTACTTACTTATCAATGAAAGGTCCCAACAAGGCTGGACCCAGAAGGGCGATGCACGGCGCGACTGCTGATATTAGTCTGGCTTCTCCTCTGTCCAGACCCAGAGACAGCATGTGCAGTGGTAGAAATGGGAAAATGCATCCCACCCCTAAAATATACAATGACATGCTTTGTACGCAGGACATGAAACATTTTATTAACGAAAACATCTGTCGTGTCGTAAAATTAAACTATAAAACGAGTCATGAGTTCATCATGATAAAGTATTTTTAGAAATTACCTATCTATTTCGTCTTTGACTACAAAGAAGTGTGTTAATGACAAGGCATGGTGTCTACAGATATGTCGCAGTCGCTATAAATTTTACTTGAATACTTATTAGAATAATTTTACAGGAAAATTTAGGTGAATGCATGCATCGCAATAGTAAATATGAAATGAAAGGATATAGAGGTCAAATGTTACATTGGGTGCATTGCAGTGGCAAGACCGAGGTGAATGGTCCCTAAATCATTCGGCAGTGCAGAGCCGCTCCTTAGAAGGAAACTTGCGACACGGCTCATAGCTCGCTGAGATGATTCTGGCGAACACGTTACGACCATAAAACAACTTTTTGTCGCCCGTCAAGGGGGACAGTCGACAAAACCAGCTACACTTGTTAAGGCAATCAAAGAAACAGCAAACCGAACAGAAAATATATTCTTAATATGAGTTAGATCGTTCGTACAAAATTTTGCAAACTTAATTTAAAAACCGTTGAAACCTAAATTAAAACGTAATTTTTAATAATTTTTCCAAGACCACTGAAGTAATACTACCTACTCGTATAGGTACGTATAGGATGACGGTTTTTCTAGTGGATAAGGAATCAGATATAATTATCACTTCCACACTTACCTGAGAGAAAACAAAATAGCACGCATTTTAGCGTGACGAGGTTCTTGTTCACGCACTGCTTCATTTTAGTTGATCTCTCTAGACAGATTGGTCGCACGAGTTTCCGAACTTCAAACCATATTTTTCTGAAACAACCAGATGAGTACTTAGCAACATGTAAACTTTAAGCACTAGATAGAATATAGAAATCTTTCAATAAGTACTTAATTTTATAGGATTTTATATTAAGTAGTTGACGTGTATATAAACAATACGTTTTCAAAGGTAATAGCTAATGTTAGAATTTGGGGGCGAATTGGGGCCAGGGCCATTTATTTACGCGCCCACATGCGACCGTCCCTCTGTACGAGCATTGGATAATTTGTACATCTATTGTTGTGGTGTGATCTCATGTAATATGTACCGTACCATACGATTGGTTGCCTAGAAGAAATTGCAGTGTGATAAGGCCCCTTTCAATTTTATTTCTGTTAATATCTGTAGTTTATAGGTAGGTTTTATGCCAGCAAGTGCAAGAAAAAGAAAACTTAAACTATCTACTTACGCACACGCATTTTTTGAAAACATTAAGTAAGTATTTATATTTACATTTAACTACCCAATATTTTATCAGCATTTTAATTTCTGATAAAAGATCAACAAATTACATAGGTATGTAAAAACCTACAACCGGTTTGTTTAATAACACTGGTCACCAAAAAGAATAAAGTTGGTTGTTTCCTATGAGATTTTTTTTGTTTCTGTTTTAAATTGACGCGTATTTATCAAATACGGCAGCCATTTTCTCTAACAGCTTTTGTTTTTGAGTTATAGCTAACTACCCTCACTTGATATTTTTATTTAGATTTTCGTTTTTTTTCGGGTACTAGAACACATTTTGTTGTCGGTTTCGATATGGCTTCCTCAAGAAGATGTTGTCTGCTTAAGCCAGATTGTTTTTGCTATATTTGTGGTGAATATGTATTTAAAAAATATCGAAAACCTATATCGGATTTTGTGACTCATATTGTTTGCCAGAAGTGTGTAGTATGTCTACGGTTGTGGTCCAGTGGAAAAAGAGATGGAACAATGTTCGAAACACCAATGATTTGGCGAGAACCTCAAAACCATCATAACGACTGCTACTTTTGCGTTGTGAAAATAAACGGAATCAATCCTGGAAATCGAAGTAAGTGGTCTTATCCCAACTTAGCTTCTGCTCAACGACCTCAATTAAGATCACGAGAGGTACAACCCAGCACATCTAAATCTTCTGATGATCCAAATATTTTCTTTTTCGCAAGTTTCCAGGATTAAGCAAAGAAAAATTGAAAGCAGGTATTTTTGATGGGCCACACATTAGGCAAGTCGTAAAAGACCCCAATTTTGTCGAATCAATGACTGAAGTGGAATCCAAAGCTTGGAATTCATTTGTTTTGGTTATGAGTAATTTCCTAGGCAACAAGAAATCTGACGACCATGTTAAGCTTGTTGAGAGCATGCTATCAAACTTGCAAGAGCTAGGGTGCAACATGAGCATAAAAATCCACTACCTGCACTCGCATTTAGACCAATTTCCTGAAAATTTGGGTGATTTTAGTGAGGAGCAGGGTGAAAGATTTCACCAAGATCTTCGGACAATGGAAGGGCGATATCAGGGAAGATGGGACTCACATATGATGGCGGACTACTGCTGGAGTTTGAAACGAGATCTACCTAACGTCGTTCATGCAAGAAAATCATATAAAAGATCATTTGATAGTGTTTAATAGATATTTTGTTGAAATATGTATTAGTTTTTTGTCTTTATTTGGTCGAAATTATGAAACTGTATATTTCAAAAAGTAAAGCTGTTGGCAATCTCACAGTATTTTTTTCATAGTCAGGACCATAGAAATAACCAATAAGAGAGAAAAAAATGAAGGAAACCAGAATCGTGTTGACCAGTGTAATCATTAAATCAGAATTTGAATAACAAAAATGCTTTGAAAGTTATCCACCATTCTGTAATGGTAGCTACAAGTATGATGGCCCAAAAAGCATACAACATTTTACCTTAGTCTTTTATAAAAAATTATATTGGCTTGGCTATAAAACAGAGCTGATGAATTTATCATTAAACAACATAAATGAGATGAAACGCTTCGAGTGTCTGCAGAATACTCATTGCATGATTACTACGTAGTCACGCAACTTAAAAAAGAAATAAGTAGGTTGGTTGGTGAGGACAGAGAACACGCCTTTGAACTTAACGGTTGAATTCTTCGTCTTCGTCATCCTCGCCACTAGGTGCATTATGAAGTATTATAAGTACATATATTTATATTTTATGAAATGTTACTAAGCTTAGATACTTACACAGTAATCTGAATGGCTATACACAATTATGTGACCTGCCTTCAAATAAAAGTTTCCTTGTAAGTATCATGAGATACGATAATCACACTCTCAACAATATTAAGTTTTATAATATAACAGGTAGATACTATAGCTATAGGTATCTTAAAACTCAGGTAGATCAGTAAAAGTCTCAAGTTCATTTCCAATTTTTACTACGCTTTTATTAGCTTGGGTTGTATGTATGTATGTATGTAACGGAATCTTTGAGCTTAATTTTCACTGATTTCTAAACGTCTGATCAACTTGAAACTTTGCACACGTATCAAGGACCGATGACAATGCAATATTTTGATAAGAGTTTCTCATTATCCTTATTAAAACTGCCAGGATTAATAAATTCATTTTTAGATCCTTCGTATGAGAGTAAGAGAGACAGAGATAGCACCAGTGCCAGTAATCTCCATACAAGAAACCAAGAAGTTCTGACGTATAAGGAGTCCAAAAAGAGATGTAATATATTTCCATATAATGTTACTATTAACCTGAGGCTTTTTTATTTCATCGCATCGCTCCATTTAGAATTACCATTAGAAACAATAGTAGAATTAGTAGAATATTTTAAAACAATAAAAAATATATAAGTAATAAAACAAAAGTAATAAATGAAAATTGAACAACTAAATTTACAACAATACAAGAATAAAGTTACTACCTACAGAACTTTGCGATATTTAATACGTATTTAACATATTAATGCGATTCTTGAATTAACATTATGTAACTTTTGCATATTTATAATAGCAACACTGTAATACTCGCTTGGAAAATGAGTGACAGTTTGTTTATTTATGTAAAATAAGTTTTGCAGTAAGTTTTGAATTCGATTCTAACACCTGTAAACTTTCTTTCTGTTTTTTTACCGGTGCCTGTGTATTTACCTATTTGCACTTTGTTTTGTGCTGATAACTTGTCGTTATTTGGAGTTTGGTATCTTCCGTTGAGTCTAGCTTTGTTCTTCCGGATATTCGTGTGATTTTATCATCTGAGATTGGACTCTGACTGTGTTCACTGTGTTGTGCAGATATTTTGAGATAGGACTCCTGTAAAAAGTACCTGATTATTTGAGATAGGAGTCCCAAGTTTGTGTTTGTTTTTGTGAAAGACAGATTTTACTACAAAAGTGCCACGATGTCTTCAGATAAACATTGTTGCGTTCCTGGTTGTAAAGGCAGTGGAGGTATGTTTGAAATATTTTTGTTCCTGTATCAATCTGCCTCTTAATCTTGTGGTTTGATTCCTGGCAAGGCCACAATCGAAAATTGTTATGTTTGCTGGATAGTCAAAAATATTATTAACAGTGATTTATCACTATAAAATTCTTTTCAACTGGGTTTAACAATCATCATACATACATGCATACATATAATCACGTCTATATCCCTTGCGGGGTAGACAGAGCCAACAGTCTTGTAAAGACTGATAGGCCACCTTCAGCTATTGGGCTTTAAGATAGAATTGAGATTCAAATAGTGACAGGTTGCTAGCCCATCGCCTAAAAAAGAATCATGATGATGAGAATATTATGAGATTTAATCCAATCAGGCCACATATAACTTTAAGAAAGTTAGTTGTGAAAACCTCCGGCGATGGGCGCATGGTTGCGAAAGTCATTTCTAGTAAGATAGTTATACAGCGTAGTAGAAGTAGTAGGAAGTTAACACTTCTACCAAAAAATAATTGTATAAAAAAACTAAAAAACTAGGCGTTTTATTGCTAATCAAACTAAAAAATAGAAAATAAATAATAGTTTAAAAAAAACTAAAAAACTACGCTTTATTGCTAATCAAACTAAAAAATAGAAAATAAAATTTAAAGACAAAGGAATTATAAAACAGTAGTAGCAAGTCGAACAATCGGTTATAGTCAATTACCTCCGATTAAAATTATAACAAAATTAAATTTATAAACAAAACAATTTAAATCAGAGTAAAAAGCGTGGGGTGCATTTTACTTCATTTTCATAACTCTCTTGTCATAAATATATGCTGATAGAATGATTTTAATATTTACTACATCAGGCACCCCACGCTTTTTACTCAGATTTCAATTGTTTTGTTTATAAATTTAATTTTGTTATAATTTTAATCGGAGGTAATTGACTATAACCGATTGTTCGACTTGCTACTACTGTTTTATAATTCCTTTGTCTTTTTACTGAGTATAGTCTAGCACCATAACCAGAATCGAATTTTAATAATCCGTTTAGTTCCCCATTTTTTTTCCTTCGAAGCACCGTAAAACCAATTCCACTGTATAATGACGTAATCTTTCCAGGGCGGAAAATATAGGGCGCTGTCGCTACCAACTATAGATTTGATTACTTATTTCAAAGTAAGATGACGAGAAAATTATCGTCATGATTACAATATTATGGTTATTACGTAATAAAAGATTTAATGATTACGACACAGGATTTTTCAGTTCAGTGCGTTAATGTAGTACACTGTATCTGGGTTATGATTTGTGTAAACATAAACATGACGACCCAACTTTCACACAACTGACTGTTACCTATGTGGCAAACCGCCAATCCGAATTTATTTTCATTTAATCACAGCAGTTCAATTTTCACCAGATTTTTAACTTGATTGTCTACCTAATCGTCGTGCTGTTTTCAAAATCTCTTTTATGACCATTTCTTTAAGTATATAGGTATGTAGGTAGGTACTTTGCTTTTGGTAGATAGGTTCTTCTCTTTTGTAAAAACAAAAGGACATTGTGTTTCCTCGTGCCGTGTGGTTCCCGGTTCTTTAATAGAATAGGACCACTCTATCTTACTCCTTGATGTCGTAAAAGGCGACTATGGGAATGAGTGGCTAATAAACTTGGGATTCTTGTAAGCCGATGGGCCAGCATCTTGTCACTATTTGAATTTCAATTCCATCACGCCATGCTGCTGAACGTGGCCTCTTTCAGTCCTTTCAAGACTGTTGGCTCTGTCTACCTCGCAAGGGATAAAGACTTGATTATATGTAGGTAAGTATGTATGTAACATTATTTTTCATGTGAATCATTGCGGCAAAGTAATAAATGGATGAATAATTAAAAAGATAAAGTTACAATAAACATATTGTATAAAAGTATGATAATGCCGCTAACTTGTAGGTACATACTTTTTTATTAGTTTGTTAATTACAAATTGACTGTGAACCAATAACCCGGTAGCAATTCTGTAATAAAATCTTTTAAACTTAACAAAAATGTGTTTCTGTAGTTGGCTTGTGAAACTTGATAGGTTAAATGCTGATAGCCTTATTTCATGACCTATTAAAGACTTAGATGGATTGATGTTTAGTATATGTGTCATGCTCACGACTGGAGGAGCTCCCGATCCGAATCAAAGAGGGTAGGTATTCATTAATGAGAGTAATTAATGTAGAGAAACGAAAAAAAATGCAGGGAATGGGAATGAATGGAATTCAATGGAGTGGTGATCCAGGTGCTCCGCTTTATCCTTTGGCAAACAGGTGTGATGTAACTTAGTACCTATATACATACATACATATAATCACGTCTATATCCCTTGAGGGTAGACAGAGCCGACAGTAAAGACTGATAGGCCAAATTGAGCTATTTGGCTTAATGATAGAATTGAGAGAGGAGAATGATAGTACCTATATCTATGTACATAACCTTTTATAGATATAGTATCCACATTTGTACATGCCTGATGCTTGCTGCTTTATAAGTACCTATGGCAACATATGGTATGGCTATGATGATATCTATAATCTTTTCTTCTGGTGTATTTTTTGTGGTAAAAAATTCATAAGTTACATAATTTATGTGTTCAATTTGAGAGAAAGTACATAAGCTCCTACCACAGGCTCTTTCCATGTCGCCAAATCGTACTTTACAAGGGGTGGGTATAATCCTTGTTCTATCGTTTACGGAATCAATAAAGTATAATTATAGGCACACCCCTGACGGATGTAGAACAAGAACATTGTCGATAGGTCTTAGCGAAAAATGAAGAATAACGTTATTGTATCTAGAGTTCTTAAACAAAGATGAAACAGAGGGTTTAGAAACAGCAAAATGAATAATAAAGAACGAAATAAAAAGTTAACTCAGTTCATCAAAAAAATTGTATCCAACTTATTACAGAGAAAAGTATTATTTTATCTGTCAATTTAGATACTTTACTGAAGACAATGATATAGCACTACTATAGCAGTGTGCTGGTCGATAAAAAATAGAGCGGGATTGATGGCGTCACCGCTATAAACGGCGAAGGCCTGTCGCATAGGTCACCGTCGTCGATTTGTGTGAGACGCCGCGTTCAACAGTTGCAGATAATAAATAACAAAATTAAGATGATGTAAAGTTCCATTTATAGAATCAGTGAACTCGTCCCGACCTCAAAGATGTTCACAAACGCATTTATATTGGTTTTGTTTTAATTCAAACAACTGCTATGGCAGCCTGGTACCGTACAATCGTGAAATGTTGAGAATACATAATGAATACGAGTTGGTTATATTGTACTATTATAGTTTGTGCGTGTCAGTGGCCAGTGTGGTGGCTCCACGTACCTAGATTTCAGATACATAGGAAAATTTATATTCAGCTAGACTGGAATTTCTTCCAGCTGACGATCCTTTTTTTATAAAGTTGCTTTTTGAAACGTTGTTTCACTATAATGATCCTATGTGTGACTTATGAACATGTTTTTCTACAATAAATCACTTAAGTACCTTCATATCCTAACTTCATAAACTTTTGTCTACCGAAAATCATTCCAAAAATCAACACAGGTACACTTAAAACTGCCGTATTGTAAGGTCCATAATTGAGCGCCCAAAACTTTGCTTACCTACTGTTTAGTTAAGTGTAGGTACTCTACCTAAGTAGGTATTCTCGTCACGATGTTATACCATATTGGGCATCAATGATACAACGACTTTGTCTTTATCAATGAATGAACGAAATGATGAATTTCAAGTCACATATCTACTTCATAGTTAGATATTCGTTATTTTCTAGTTAGGCAAAATTAAGGCATCGGTTTTCCTTAAAAAGGCAGGTGCAAATATTATATGTATATCAGCTAATGGTAAGTAAGTACATACCTACCTATACATAAAGAGTTTCTATTGATGTAGCCTCAACTAATAAAAATCGAAAAGATCACTGACGGAATGATAAGAATTTTGCTGCAGATAGAAGCTATAGGTACTTGTATTTTATCCTAACGTGACAGTTTAATATACGAATAGGTACTTTAAAAAATGACAATAGACATTTAAGTAAGACAAGAATAGTTATAAAGACCTTTTTAATTTATGATCAAATGAAGTTCCTTTAAATTAGTCAAATCAAAAAGATCAACGAACTACATAATGTCTGAACAGGGCCAAGAAGTCACGATATCTACCTAGCGAGGTAGAGCGGAGACGGGTCAGTCTTTCTTGGCGATATGAGGTGCCGCCTCCGTCACGCCTTGAGCAATTGGGCCATTTGTTTTGTTCCTCTACACCGCAGAACATTATATCTTTGCCTACATAATCAAAATAGTTCACTTTCAAATTTGGTCGTAAGTACTAACACTCCTTAGATGATCTAAGTTAACACTCTAATATTGTCTCAAAGTAAGTTAAATAAATATATACGGCACTAATTAAAATGCCCATGTTTTGTTTTTGTTTAAGACTGCATTTTATGTGACAAAAATAATTTGGCAAAACCCATCCCTTTTATACTTACACAGTAAGTAAAAGTAGGATTTGTTTCTGGAAAGCTCTGAAAATACTTATTCATCGACTTAACAGTTTTATAGGGAGATACTGTGTATAACGGAAGTAGAGGCTATTACAATATAACCGCGAGTTTTGGTTAGGTATTATGCTATTTTATTATTTTGTTCTTTTTTTTCTTAAGAGTGAGAAATAAAAGAGAAATAACATTAAGTAACGCCAATCACGTAGATATAATAGGTATTACTCTACATAGATTTCCGTACTCTGTTGTTAATTCGCTAGTTCAGGCAAGTAGTTTACTAGATTACTTATTTAATTTTAGCAATCAGCAGATACATTTTTAGATCATAAGAAGTAAAGTACCTACTTTACTTTATATTCTTAAAATCACTGACTTTGTAAACCTACACGTAACACACACTGCATATCTATCTATTGCATCCAAGCACTCAAACAAATAGTTTTTTATCGAATAACTTGTTTGGCGAGCTTTGATCAAGTCAAAAGTATTTGATAGTTATAGGCGAGACAATTCTTATTCTTAACTACCATTAATTGAATTATCAGGGGATGAAATTTGAAGACAACGTTTTCCTTGTGGACCAACTGATATGCACAACTAGTTGTGCCATTAGGATTTTTTTATTCCGAAGACACAACCACATAAAACGCTTCACTTAAAACGTTTTATAAATCTTAGGTAATTAGGTACTTAAATAAAATAATAGTTTCTGGTCTATCAGATTGGTGTGAAAGTCGGTTGGGCCTATAACAATTTTACTAGAAAAAACTCTGATCATTATATCCAACATAGCAGACCAAACAGCATAACACACAATAACATTTTTACGGGTGTAGGAGTGGAACCACATTTACATAATTGGAGGTCGGTGGAAGCGCTTGTGGAACCGGCTCAGCGCCTCATGGTCCGAATATGACGTCACTGATGACATCATCAACAAAGATTGTAAACATTATTATTGGATTTTTAAAGATCATTCTTTACATTTTCCTGTCGTGGGCCTACTGGAAGTAATTTCTTTAGAAATAAGTAGTGCCCATGTAACAAAGTTTCTCCTTAGTCGTAAGTTCCAGTTGTATTTTTCCCTTGATTTTAAAAAATTAAATAAATAAAATGAAGTAATCTAAAATGCGTAAAAAAACCTTAATTGGAACTATCGGATATGTAGATTGTTTATAAATTATATAGATACTATGTTCTATTGGCAAATAAAGATTTTATTATTATTATCAAATAAATTTTTGTCTAGTCTACACAAGGGTTTTTCTTAGGTATTTCACAATAATTTTATTAGAGACTATTTTTGAATGGGTGTTTGAAAGAAATTTGAGGTAACGGTTTAACCCGAACTCAGGATTAGAAAATACTTCTATGTATGGGTGTGTGAATCCATTCATTTTAATTAAGGCGTCCTCAAAATTTTGGTATTAGGTCGGCTACTCGCCGCCGCACCCAGTCCAATATTTCGGTCGGCGCGCCTCTGCCACTTTCCGCCCCTTTGACATGATTGTGTGAACAGTCTGTGAACACTATGTCAACATAATATTGCGATACAATCACCAAAGTAAATCTACTGTAATATGAAAGCGTGGTCAAGTTTACACTGTCAGGTTGATTTGATCTATATTTTTACATTAAGTTAAGTTCTCCTCCTGGCTTTAGTCCCGGTTGCATCCTTACCTCTCTGAGACCAGGGTATGATCATGGATCCTGGTTTGGATAAGTACAAATTTTTACACGAAGCGACTCCCATCTGACCTCCGCAACATTTGCAGGGAAATCTAACCCGTATTGGATCGAACGTGGTTACACATCCGGTTGTCAGAATTTGCAGGTTGCTCACGATGTTTTCCCTCACCGTAAGACCATCGGTTAGTATTCAACTAATGCACATAACTTCGAAAATAGTCATTGGTACATGGCCGAAATTTAAACCTGTGCCTTTAAATGCATCACGCATTTTAACCGGGCCCTTACCGATTTGACAACCCACGTTTCTTTTCAAATTCAAAAATTTTATTCATTATTATTGGACATTTCAAACATCACTTAGTAATCGTGATTTTTTTTTGGTTTCACAACATTGGTTGACATCAAGGTAATTTTACCTATTCAACACACCCGAACCAAAACTATTCCTATAAGATTCTTCACAAAATATAGGCTATGACTCAGATTATACTTAAGACAAAAACTTAGTGCATATATAATAATCAATGTCTCCAATTTGATCAAGGTACGTTCGTCTAGGCCTTTTTTAGTCAATTTGTTAGTCAACCTGCGTTGTATTGGGTAGGTAAACAAAAATCTTTTTTGCTACAATAAAATGTAGATTTAGAAATTAAGTATATTTCAAATAATTTCCAAAATCTGTTTTTCACCGTGTATAGCTTTAACAGTTCTTAAAAACATAGGGCCAATCATACTTCCTTGGGGAACTCCTATCAATTAGGGCATCAGACTACTACCGTAAATTAATTAGTTTCATTTAAACCCCATCGTCATCTCTTCTCCAATTATTTTCATTGAAAGAATAGCTTACTTACTAGAATAATGTCTTAGAAATTTTTTAAGGTTCAAAAAAAAAATATTCTAATATAATAAATACCGCGTTAACAAAAACAATATGGTTTAACTTTACTATAAGTGCCAGAAATATATACTTCTGTAAGTAACATACGAGTTAGTACCTAGAAGTCATTATTTCATATATAAACCTTTCCAATGGCGAAAAAAAAATCGACAACACGACAAAAAAATATTACAATGCACTAAATATCCCTGTAAGAATACTTACAAGTTAGGTTATAAGTATGTAGATAATAATATCACTGTTTTAAGTCCACTTTGTATCACAAAAATATATTCTACACCTCGCACCGTAAACACAGAGAAACGAGGTCGTGCCGCCGCCGCTGTCGCCACGCATCAAACAACACTGAACTGAACGGACCTGATTAACCGATTTAGCAGAAGGTGGAGTATGAGTTGCTGCCATTTCACTACCACGCCGCCGCCACACTTCTTGCATTTTTGCTTCCAATTTTACTGTAAATTTGATTATATATTTGCTGCCTCCTGGTTTAGCCGCTTCGTTCTCACTATATAGATGAATAAATATATTTTTATTACGGTCAATCTACCCCCAGAATCTGCTGCTTGTTTTGTATTCCTCTTCTTATTTTTCCTTACAAATGTCTGTCCAGGTAGAAGGACATCAAAACACGGGCAAAAAGGGACCTGTTATGAAGTCGTAGGATACGAGGTGTACCTATATTAATTTTAAAACTGAAGAACAGACAAAATAAAAAAAAGAGAATTGTCGGAAAGTGGACCCAGAAAACCTTTTTGGGGTTACTTCATCTTTTTCTGGTTATTCTATATTTTAATAATTAGTTTATCGAAAAAAAAGGTATAGGAACATTGGTACAAAGTTTCTACCACAATATTCTTTGATTATAGTAGTTAAGTAGTATTAATTCTAACAAATCGCAAACATGAGTGAACAATAAATACATCCACGTTCTACGCGTTTAACATAAATTTTAACGTTTCAAGAAAATCAACTTTTAAATAAGTCGTTAAAATATTCAGATTACGTTATCACACTCATCTACAAACATTGTAACATATCAGATGCCTTTAACTGTCTCAAATTTAGAATAATTTGTGATTGGTTACGTAGAACTAAACGCAACTTCTTTCTAGTGTTTGACAAATCCTATCACCACGTTAGTATTGTCATTATCGAATCGATTTTAATCGTTTAAAAACTCAATGTAAAATGTAATGATTTATATGTCTATATCATCTACTTATGTGACTAACATTGATGCTAAAATTCGTATTGTATTTGGAATTAACCGTAAATGATATAAATACTAAATTTGACAAAAAGTTTATAATTTTTCAAATCGATAAAATGTTCTTAAATAAGTAAATGGAAAGTGTAATAGTGAAATTTAAAGAAGAGTGAAGTGAATGTAGGGAACATGGTGAATGGAGTATGCCTTTATGAGCGGTCAGAAGTTATCCAAAAAGGCTCGCTTGGCGGTGCATAGGGGCGTGTTGGTTCCAACACTAATGTATGGGAGTGAAAGTGGCATAAAAAGCACGAAAGTAGAATAAACGCGGTGGAAATGAGAGGGAAACAGCGTGATAAGGGAATGTTGTAATGTGAAAGAAGATATAGTGACAGGAATAGAAAACGGAATGCTTAGATAGTTTGGTCATGTTTTGACATGACCAAAGATGAATGAAAACAGGTTGACTAAGCAAATTTACAAAGGAAGTGTGAATGGGATTGTTGTGGGAGTGGGAAGGCCTAGACGAACGTACCTTGATCAAATCGGAGACGTTCTAGTAAAAGGTCTGGTCAAGAGTATCCGAACCCGACGAGATAACTCTCTTCATGCAAGCTCGTCGTCTCGAATGTGGATGAAGCGAAAGAAGTGTGATCGTGGTAAGTGGAAAGATGTGGCCTACCTCCGGGTAAGAGGCATGATTCATGTATTATGTATGTATGTAAAATGTTCTTAGGATGTTAAATCGATTCTCGTAAGAAATCGCATGGGCAACATAATAATACAACACTAAATGACATACATACATATAATCACGTCCTATATCCCTTGCGGGTAGTCAGAGCCGACAGTCTTAAAAATACTAATAGGCCACGTTGAGCTGCTTGGCTTAATGATAGAATTAAAATTCTAATGTCTCATTTAGTGTAAGCGACAGGCTAGCAGGTTGCTAGCCTGTCGCCTTTTCAGGATAATTTTCCAGACTATCTTTTTTAGGCGATGGCCGACCGATCAAATTGACAGAAATTGAAAGAAACAGTGTTGATTGTCAAAGTCAACACCGGGTCAACGAATGAAACGTTGATCCTTTTGGAACGTTTTTAGTTTGACAATGGCTAGAAATCGACAGCTAACCGCAGGTTATGAGAATAGAAACGGCATATATATAGACCCAATGAATATGCGTACCATGGCAACGTTTATTGGCCTTCGTAGGTATATTGTTCGATTCGATTCGAGTCCCATCACTACACTAAACTTGAACATCGTGTTGTATAGGTAAAAAATATGGCACCGGCAAAACAAAGTATTGTTTGGGATTTTTTTTACCAAAAATGAAGAAAAAGCTACATGTAACATTTGTAAAACTTCTTACAAAAGTTCAAGCACCACAACTAACTTGGTGAATCATTTAAAAAGGAAACATCCCGTGCAGTATAGTGAAAAAATCAATGTATTCGAGCCAAAAGGATGTGAAAAATTATTTTTTGTTATCTGATTACTTTTTTCTTCTTTTTGCATGCCTCTCGGTTTTGGTATATAATATATAATCTAAAAAATTTTTTGTATATTTACATTGCTTCCAATCCTCATTTGATTCGAATCATCAGTTAATTCGGATCAAAGGCTAATTCGAATCGTCAAATCGATTCGTATTGATTCAAATCATCAATTAGTTCGAATCGAAGGATAATTCCAATCACGATTCGAACTTTTTCCTGGTGATTCGAACTGATTCGAGTACAGAATTTCGATTCGAGTAACATCACTACTTATGATATTGGCGTTTTGTTGTATTGGCCACTTGAATTTCTTCTCTTTGGTTAGGAATTCCAAATTCTATACAGCTATTTACACATGTATTTGTGTTTCATTAACCGTTATTCATTCGTTTTTTTTTTCTTCTTTTTCGTCACTTAGTTTACATAATGGAAAACTTGAATCATCGCGTTATTTACAAGTACGAGATCCACACCATTTTTTCGAAATTTGGATAACTTCTTCCAGGGGAAATATTCAACTCCGATAGGACAGACCAAACTGCCTTCAAAGATTTTATCGATTCTAGTCCGAATGGTTTTTTTAGTAAAGGGATCAATGACCACCAATGGCACCCTATGAGATGGCAAAAGTGCATTGATAATAATGGTTCTTACTTTGATTAAATAAATATAATATATTAAAAAATATTCGACCGCCTATATCAAACGCCAATTTCATATGTAAAGACTTAATATTATATTATTATCTGTGTTTTGCATTCTAAGCTTAAATACTTGCTATTGCTCGAATAAAATTGTATTGCACTCTTGCTGTGGTAATTTAAGGCTATATTTTATTCTACAGAAATAAATTTAAATTCACAAATTTAATGTTTTAAATTTGTGATTAATTTTATAATACTGGTAACTCTGTTAACAAATGTCATCAGCGTCAAAAAGATTGATAGCGTTTGCGTTGTCGAGTCGATTGTTACAAAAATAAAAATTGGAAATCTACAACAAAAATAAAATTACCTATTCTAAAGTTTATTATATTGGTTGTTTCTTTATTCGCTTATTTTCTTTTCTGACTTCATTTTTTTAGGCTGATAGGAACGGTCTTAATTACTTAAAAATTAATCGATGTATCATTATGCTGCCTAATTATTTCCGGATAACGCGAATTTACCGGCCTAAAATTAGCAATTTTCTATTGTTTTAAGTTGATGTTGGAATAAATATAGTAAATGTTATGGCTCCACCTAACAACGAACGTCAGCCAGGTCATACTGGAACTATACCCAAATCCAAAGTGAGAAACAATTGTAATGTTCCCCAGGAAGCTGTGACTCCAACTAGAAGAGACATGACCAGTAATCTGGTAACGGTAAGATAAATTGGTGATTTCTCAGTATAAAACCACCTGTACGTACTTTAAACTTATCCATAAATTTTTACAATATAAAATTTGACACATTTTAAGATGTCTTGTGTCTGTGAAAAGACATGTTGCTTAAAGAACACCAAGTGCAGCAATGTTCATTTCTCACTTATTTTTAGATACACTGAAGTCTTGTGTGCTGGCTAAAGGCCAACTTTTATTCAGTTCTGCGACACCATTTTTACTCACAATAAGATTTTCAGTAAATGAAATATCATCACATATGATTTTTATCATTTATTTGGTAAATGTATTTCGTCCCATATGGGAGGTTGTTTTTCTAAATTTAGTTTAAAGAAGGTGTGTGAACTGTTGTAAGTTGCATCTGAACTGTTATTTATTTGTATGGTAAGTATTTATTTGTGATATGTTGATCTGATTTTAGTATCATATTTTTAGACATCTTTAGATTGGGTTCCTGTATCAGAATACAATACAAGATCAAATTATAACCAATCCAGAAAACCATCAAACAACACATCTGATCCTGAACTGACTGATTTAGGTAAGGACACATTGTATTTTTAACATAACCAATGCTGATCATTTAGATAATAACTAATTCACTTAAAATCAGTGTGAATTACTATGGATAGGATTACAAAATTATAAAATAATAAATCAATAAGGTATGAATTATCTTTACATAACTCCCAAAAGAGTATTGCTTGAACTTCAGGGTTAAGTCAATACTCATCTGTTTTATAATTTTTTGTCATACTAAATCTTAAGTTATGTATGTAGGTAATTAATAGAATCTTAGAGTTGGATACTATGGATACTAATATTCACATTTTAGATAACTCTGTATCATTTGAGAGTGGATTTGGAAGATTTGTCCCTGTGAGGCCACAACCCCGTGTTCTGCCCCTGAATGTACAGAACCGGGACAACATAGGGTCTGAACAGCATGAGGACATCACTGGACCTAACATCTCAACTCACACTTTACATCCTTATGCACATCAAATGCAAAATGGTGATTATTAACAAGAATAACATAATTTTTATTTTACATAAAGCTGCCAAAACTAATTATTTATTTTAGATACTGGTTAATTTATTATATCTTTATAATGTTTATAACAAAAATTTATTGAGTATAAAGTACCCAAAACTGTACCTTATAATATTTGTATTTAATCTGTTTGGACCTTGTATATCATGAGTATCATAATTTTTTGTGTGATATATGTATTAATGCATATAGACACAAGTACCACATTGAACTGTGCCTGTGCCAATTAGGTATTCCATTTCTTGAAATATAACACATTTACATATATAATGATGTCTTTATCCCGTATGGGGGTAGACAGAGCCAGCAATTTTGTAAAGATTGAAAGGGCACATTTAATTTACTAGCTTATCCCTTATTCACCTTTTATGTCATCCATGGTAAAGAGATGGAGTGTTCCTATTTTAAAGTGCCAGGAAGCACATGGAATAAAAGCTATATAAGATCACTATTGATATAAAACTTATTTTAACCGTATCACTATATGTTTGTTTGTAAACTCTTTATTGCACATAAAAAACAAATATAACAAATTACAAAACAATATAATAATACCTATATATAAATATAAACAAGCTTAATAAATTTCCTTTATTTTCAGGATTAATCCCACACACTAATCATGCTGCTACTGCTGTCATGATTGTGAATCCAACTACCCCTAATGCAGTGACTGGGAATATGTCACAACCGTTTAATGTAAGTATTATATAAGGTATTGTATTTATATGTTACTTAAATTTTCGCATATAATATGAGTGTCATGGATTCTTGTATTTATCCTATCCATGTCTAAATAAAATTTGGATTGATATAAATAAACTAATATAATAATTATGATATTATATCTTTTAGCTGTTACTTTGGACATAATTAGTAATATGAAATTTTTGTTGTTATAGCTAACAGATTTTTTATTTATTTTATTTTTAGGCTCCAAGTCAGAACAGAAACAATTTATCTAGAAATATAAATTCTGCTCGCAATAACTTTGATAACAACAGCCATTCAAGTAACAACAATTCTGCACCCTCTGCATCTAGTTCTAGGCCTGGGACAAAATCTGTCAATTTAATAAACAACATGTATGACCAGGGACAAGGCAACTTCAATAACCTCAACGAAAACAACCATGTGAGTTTAAAACATTTAATTGATATGTAGCTTATTAATAGGTATTCATAAGCTGCTCTACATGCATTTCTAGGTAAGATAATCCTTAGTTTTTTAAGTATACTACAACAATATACAATATGTATAGAAATACCCATCCAGCTGAAAGTGTGTAAAATTGTTAATGTTGATAGGTGAGCATTCTTAGTACTTGAAGCTGAGACTTTCGGCTAACATCTGTGTCAAATTTCATCAAAATTGACTGAGTTTATAAATTACCAACAAAAATATTTTTTGTTTACAATCTTATAATTGATTTAGTTAAGAGGAAATCCATAAATCTACATATATGACTTCCTTGTGTACAAAGTTTTCTATCTAACATTTAATGCTTCTTCTCAGGTTCATAGGGAGTCTGCGCGAGCACTAGGTGAAGCGATAGTGGCCGCTTGTCCTGACGCCGCGGCGGTTGAGCGACGGCTCGGACAGATCAGAGAATACATTCGAGTGACGTCATCCCTTGTAGATACCATGCGTAACTCTGAAGACGAAGTAAGACCTTATTTTTTTAATAATAATTGTTTTTATAAAATATTCTTCTTATTTATTGATTATACTCATAGAAATACTTACGTTTTACTTAGGCATTTATTGAGCACACAAAGGAAGAATATGATGAACTTGTACAAATGGTCATGACGTTGAAGGAAAGTGAAAGTAAATTACAAAGTATTTTGCTAGAAAATAAGCCCGATAATGTAGAAGTCCCTGCCGATGAAACAACAGCTGAATGTGGTTTGCTTGTTGATTCAGTAAGTGAACACTCTGAAAGTACTTCAGTCCAAATTCCAAATAATCCTTGTATTGTTATAACTACCAATGATAACAATACAAGCAACAGTCTCAAAAAAGTAACCAATATAGAAAACGAACAGATCAATAAGACAATGCAGAATATTAAAAATATTGACAGTGAAGACAATACAACTGAAGCAGGTCATGTTGTTGAAACGCCTTCAGAAGATATGGTTAAACAACCCGACATTTTAAAACACTTTGTAAATACTGAAGGGGAGTCTGAGAACAAAGTTGTAATAGAAGAAATAGAGACTCTTCCGGCTCCTGAAGCAGAAGTTAAAAAAGACGATCAACATCTGAACGAGGAGTTAAGAAAAAATATACTATCTTGTGTCGAAAAGGTAGCAATGATTGAGGAAATGAAAAGTGGAAAATCGAAAGATTTTAATAATAACAACGACGACAAGGTTATCACGACTATATACTGTGTGCTCTAAGAAGTGTGCTGCCTGATCGTTATAAAGTCCTAGCATGAAACAAACGCGATCTCTAACATCGTTATTTTCCATCAACATGTTCTTCTGTTATTTTTTATTTTGGTTTTTTATTGTTGTATATTTTATTTTTTCATGTTGTTACTAAATGCCCAACAAAATATTAATGTTTTGTGGATACTCATGCTGTTAACATAATAACAGTCTTAATTAACTAATTAGTCAAATCCTTTTTCTATATTTATTTTCATCACTGTCTTTGTTGTTAACAGGACCTTGTGACTAGACCAGTGTCGGTGCAAAGCAATGGGTCTATGTACAGTGAAAATGAATTGTGGCAAAATGAAATTAAAAATAAAATGGAGTTATCGCAGATGCGATTGGCTGCTCTGAAACAACAGCAGAAAAGGCTTCTCAAATATCAGGTGAGAATCTAATTTGTGGTTGCATGCATGGATTAAGTTGATAGTATTAGTGAACAGAGATTACAAAGAGGCTACAAAAATCAGTACAAATTGTTTTCGTTCAAAATTGATTTATATTATATATATTAAATTCTTTACAGGAGGAAGCTAAACAGCAGTTGGAGGAAATTAATAGAGAAAGACAACAAGACATACAACCGTCGACTTCACATGATAACTTTAGTGGAATGCAGGTACGATAATTTATCAACATAACTAAGTCCGAGGGTGTTGGTTTTTCAATGCAAATGGATACACGTATTGTTTATGAATGAATAATTTATTCGTCAAGATATTTAATGATTATGACTTAATGAATAAATAAGTTTGCCATGTGAAGTAATCCCAAAATTTATTTGTAAAGCTTTGTAATAAGTTTGAATAGAAATTAATACACCAGTAAAATAGTGCCTGCTTTTGGTTATGACCTTATCATTAAGATAGTTAAATAAAAACTTTACATACACAATGGAAACAACCATACTTACTAAAGAACCCTTAATATTGGAGCTAAATTTTTGTGGATGAAATGGAAACTTTACTGTCTTGCGCTGATTAAACTGTATATGACACAAACATTGACGTATTTGCAAATGGAATTGATGATGAATGCAAGTAAATGATTGCAAAATATAATTCGAAAAAAGGAGGTAGTTCTCAATTTGACCTTTGTTTTATATTCTAGAACCAATCGTTCGGCGGTAATTACCAACACTCTAAACTGTACGCGGCCAACCAAATAGGCGTGGCGACGACTCTTCCCCACTCCGCAGACCTCACATCTCAGTTGCACGCGCAGATCTCAAACAATATGGAGGACCATGGACATTCGGCGCAGTCCAACCATAGCCACGACGAACGATACTCACAACGCGATACGAATGTTGGCAGTGGCGAAGTCAGTTTTTGTTATATTTTATATTTATTTAATTAACTGCAAAACATGTAAACGACGGAAGCTAACCTACCTTTTTTACTCAATATTGGATTAGGCATCTGTTTCTCATCTCACCTGATGGTAAATCGCCTGGGGAATATCAGTTTCAGGGAAGGGAGCAGTCAATCAATCGGGGTTTTAGTTTGATTCACTGCTCTCTTGTCTTACAAATTTGAAAAATAATAAAATAATTTTACAGTCCATTCTATTCTGGGAAATCGCTTACAGCGAATAAAATAAGGCTAGCCAGCATTGACTTTGAAAGTTCAGGCTGACTCTTTTGAGCCAGATAGTTTCCAGCACTGCCATCCCTGCCATGATACCTTTATCTACCTTCGACGAAACATATGATAAGGTGGAGGCCCAGAGTTTCTACTCCACCATTTGAAGTAAAACATTCAAATATAGATCTGATATTTTCAAATAATTTACGACTTTTAAGGTTTTTCTACCTCAGTTGTAACATAGACGGCATTTATATTTTTAAATACCAGGAGGCCGGTGGTGGCGGGCGAGACAGTGAGCCCGAGGACGACGAGGGGCTGCTCAACGAGCGAAGCCGCGTGCTGCAGATGAAACTGCAGGACTTGCAGATGAAGAAACAACACATGGAGAATTTGGTACAAGACAATTTCTTTTTTAAAGGAACTCCTATATAATAAAACTTGATCTATGTGACAGCATGATGTAACTACTGTGACATACATAGTTGCGAAAAAGATAAACCATAAAATGTATTTATTGGATCTCTGTCATCAAATAATATTCTGAGCAATAACTTAAAGTCAGGTTTAATAAAGTTGTCTTGTTTGGGCTGGGTCTTAAATGTTTATTTTATAGGTATGCCAAATTATATTATTATGCGAAGTTAGTGTAGTTATTTACCTCTCCAGTTCATGCGTTATCTATTAAAGAAGGTGTAAAATCTTTTGTGGGTGAAATCGTTTTAAGCTAGTTTAGAATAAAATATAGTATTGTTTTCCGTTACACTTCACCGCAAACCGCTTCACCTTTGCTTGTCCTGTCGACACTATGCAGGTCCCATCGTAGAACCATGCTTAAACTCTCAAACCATCGTACGGCCACGTTCTCTAACTCCTTCTTGTGTTTATCATTCTTAATGTTTTCTGTATATATTAATTAGTAAATAAAATAAATAAATAACACTCGGACTTGCATACTTGTTCTTTTCCATCAGTCGAGCAATAGAATGTATGAAAATCAACGATGTAATGTAACATGGTTGATTTTCTTTATCTTTGTAATGTATTCTTTCCAGGTATCGGAATTTCAGAAATTACAAATGGCTACCCGTTTGGCCAGTTCCCACAATACATACTCAAGTTCGGGAGAAGACAGCGCAGAAGACGAACCATCACGTAAATGTATAGCGTATATAGTGTTGTATATTTTTTCGAAATTAAAAATAATACTTTTATTTAACTTTTTTTTTATTCATTGACAGGCAACAAGGTTGGTGGGAGTGTCAAAAACGAAGATCCATTCAAACTGATGGAAATAAAAGCTATTAAAACTGCTTTGCAAAAGACTAAAGGTATGTGATATTACTAAATTATTAGTTGAATAATTGTTGTATTACTCTTCATTGCATCATTTTTTTTTTATTATTTACAGATCTTATGCGATCTGTAGAGAATTACGAGGCTGACCATTTAAGCAATAATGACGATTCTTATCAGATTCCTGGTCATTCCAACATTCACGATAAGTAAGTAAAGTTTTTAATAAAGCATCAAAAAAGGTTTGATGAAAAATAACAATTGTTACTTTACAACCCCAGAGCAAAATATACATATAAACCTCATGTGTTACCAAGTGACTAACTGATAAACATCGTACAACTGAAACTAAAATGGTAGGAAGATGAGATTTGTTATTAATATTCCTTGAGAAGTGTACTAAGTGAGGAACGGAAAATATATTCAAATTCAAAATGTTTATTCATTTTTATGGGTCACTTCAACATCACTTAATAATTGTCATTATGTTATGGTTTCACAACATTGGTTGAAAAATAATACTAAAACGTTATGTTTACTGCCGCTTACAAAGCGTCAGTACAGAAGAAGCGGTAACAAACTGCATTGCAGCATTTTCTATAACTTATATCATAAAAAAAGAAAAAGATGCTTATATTTTTGAAACATTTTAGTAAATCAGAGGGCGGCGGCAGTATGGGAGGTTGGTCTAACGATGGCAGTATGTGTCGTGTGCGCAACTCTCTCCCGCAACGACACAAGTTCACCAACGAACAGCATTCGCAACAACAACAACTACAAAATCATCAGCTCCAACAACAACTGCAACAGACTCAACAGCTGCAGCAACAAATGCAGCAAAGCCAACAACAACATCAGCAACAACAACAGAGTGAGATTTTTATTTGATGATGACCTGTTTTTTATTCAGGAACTTTGATTAAGCATTATTATCCTGGTAGGGCCGCCATATGAAGGTATAATATATATGCCAGTAAAAACAATAACAAGTGGCATATTTGGGTAAATTAAATGTGCATTATGATGCACGGATTTCATATTCCCTTTGCTACGCTGGTGTGGCCACGTCCGCAAGCTATCTTGGGAACAAATGTTTGGCCATGCCGCCTAAGCCATGCCCAGGCAGAATGGAAGAGATAAAAATATGTATGTTCTAATTTGTGTAACGGATGTAATTTATTTAAATCGACGAGCTTATTCATATATTCACACTATGAAGTGGATTAAGCGAGAAAATTATGCAGTGATCGTGGCAAATAGAAAGACGTTGCCTCTGTCTAGACATCAAGATTTTTGAGAAAAGAGGCGTGATTTTATGTATGTAAAATTATGTTTGTAGGTCACGAAGCAAACTTAGCATCGCTGCAAGAACTCGCTCAGGAACTACGTATGGAAACTGAGAAAATTATGGGAGAGCGTGCGCGAATCAAGGACATGATATCTAATAAAGGTCAGTGATAGAATTGAAAATCAATTTTAAATTTATGTATGTATGTATATAATTTTAATTTATGTATGCCCTCTAACAGCGCACCCTTCCCTACAAAATCTTTTATTAAGTACTTTTTCTAGGGGGACTGACGATACAAGTACGAACTGGCATTAATTATGTTTAAAATGAATCAATTTGTTTTATAATTTCTCCACAGTACAAAGCAAGCAAAAATGTGTGAATTCGCTCGCCAGCGGCCCCGCCGAGCGCAGACAGCAGCAGCTGCGGGCGCTGCTCGCCGACAAGCAGCGAGAACTCGAGGCGCTGCTCAACAAACAGGTGCTAACATTTTGTTGGTATAGCCCTCGCGACACTTTTGACCGTGCCGGCTTCGCTAACGGTATTGTTTGGATGGCTTGGCGAAAGTCAAGTGCCTTGCAAAAACAGAGCCAATGACCGAACGTAGCCGACGCTGATAAATGTTCTATGACATTCCTTGACCGCAGTGTGCGCAGCTAAAGAAATAGCTTTAACAAAGCGTTGACATTACATTAACAAGCTTCCAAAGACAGTCATGCATAGGCTATGTAAAAACGCCGTAGATTTTCTCAAACTAAACACGTGCAACTAAGATGTTACTAGTCTGAATCCATACCTAGTATATTTTAAATCTGTAAATTTTACATCTTTCTTTGGGAGTCAGATTCACCCAATCCAGGATCATGGTCAAAAGGCGCACCCCTGACTCCTCCACAGGGTAGAAGGCTTCTTCATTCTGGCGTTAATCCCGGATAAGAAGTAAAAGATGACTGTAGTGATGAAGAAATGTAAGAGAGAGAGAGAGAGACAAATTCTGTGCGTACTGCAATCTTTAAGTTAAATGTCAACTTGAACAGTTTACTAAAAAGAGATAATTTATTTCTATTTCAGAAAGTGCTGAGCTCTGTGTCTGAAAACCAGCCAATGAAAGCGGATTCTAGGACTGCTTCTGTAGTTAACCAGTCCTATAACAGGTACTTATTTTCAGCATCCAATAAGTTTTGATTTATCATCTACTAGAGGCCGCCCGCGACTTCGTCCGCATGGAAACCCTATCAATCCCGCGGGAACTCTGGGATAAAAAGTAGCCTATGTGTTATTCTGGGTCTTCAGCTACCTACATACCAAATTTCATGGTAATCGGTTCAGTAGTTTTTGCGTGAAAGAGTAACAAACATCCATACATCCATACAAACTTTCGCCTTTATAATAGTAGTAGGATGATATGATTTTTTGGTATCTCTAGATATAGATAGTTGTTTAACAAATCTCTGTTACTATACATCTAGAGACACAATACTTAAACATTTATATTTTTTCTCGTGTATATTTAATAAACCTGAGGACCTAGGCATAAATGAATGATATTTTTTGGATGAAGTCCATAAGATTCACCATGAAAACACCAAATTTCATTTTAATATTGAAAATATTTCGATCCATGTATTACCTGTTTGTTATTATGATTTAAAAGATATATGTATAATGTACTATTTCTTTGTTGCACATAGTATTTTTAAAAAACATTTTCTTTTTGTTAACAGTGAACAAGAAGATCCTGATTCACGCTCTGAACAAATATTAATGGATTCGGAACATTCTAGAGAAAATGAAAACTTTAGAGTAAGTTGATTTACCAAATATATACTGTATATATATTTGGTAATTATTTAAGTAGGTACATATAACACATGTAGTTACGTATATATCACTTGCCAAGTAGAAAGAGCCAACAATCTTGAAAAGACTGAAAGACCAGGTTAAGCTGCATGTATGGCTTCATGTTGGAATTAAGATTCAAATAGTGACAGGTTGCTAGCCCAACATCTACAAGAGAAACCCCAAGTTTATAAGCTTATCCCGTCGCCTTTTAAGACATCCATGGAAAGATATGAAGTAGTTTTTCAATGGTTGGATTTCAATTTACCTTACGTACCTACTCAAATGTTTTGAAGACATGGTGTGATACTTATGAATTTATTTTTATTCGAGGCGGGATCGGCAGCGGGCGGCGACAGCCTGCTGGGCGCGCGCCTGGGCAGCACGTACAGCGACAGCGATAGGTATACATATAAATTCATACAATTATGTATTATGAAAAAAAACTTCTAATAATATAATACACAGATTAAGTGTATGCGAAACTTTGAGTTCCTAGATTCTCATTCAACGATAATATATGTATTTATTTAATTTGTATTTATACAATTAATACTTATATATGTAGATAAACATCCAAGACACAGGCTTGATCAAAAAAGGATTTTTATCATGCCTTGGTCGGGCCAAAATATACAATTAAACAAAAAAAAAATTATATGGTTATTTTATCTTTTATCATGTACCAGGAAATAAATATATCATAGTCAAATTGTGGACTAATTATTTATCAGCAGCCAACCTCACTTTATATATCACTTGGGTGAATAAAACATTTATTCACTCAAGTGATATATAAAGGAGGTTCTGTCGGAAGTCGCTTCAGTAATGTTTTCAGCACAAAACACTTAACATGTTTATAATACCTACTATTATTGCAGTGCATCTAGAAACAAATCCAATCAGAGAAATCGAGCTAGACGGAGGCAGGCGCTTGATAGACAGACTGAGGAAAACAATGTGAGTTAATCGCTGAATAACTTCAATTAAAATTATCATTTCCCATCTTAATTAGTCCCATATTAATCAAATTTAATTATATGTTCAGGTCTCGCAGTCTAACAATGTGAACCAAGCTCGACACGAACCAAGAGCGGAACCCTCTAACGTCAATATGGTGCCGCCTATAACACAAAATCGTAAGTAATTTTTACTTATATTTTATATTTATTTTTACCTACAAGAGGAATCTCAAGTCTATTGGCGGCTAAAGGATAGCCTTAAGTCGCCTTTTAAGACACACATGGGAAAGAGAAGGAGTGGTCCTATTTTTTTTTAAATTGGCAGCACCACATGGCATGTATATAAAATTAAAAAAAATAATGTATTGATTTTTATTCAATAAGTTGTTTCAGTATGAGGTTTTATTTTTCACTTATATTAAAATATGTGTTTATATTAAGAGCAAATTTTATTTCACAGCGGATAGCACAGCAAACATGGCATACCCGCATCTGCCCCCTCCTTGTTGGAACACGACTAAGTCTAATCAGGTAAAGAAATGTCTCCTTAACCTACGGCCTGTTAACCTGACTGGCTTTATTCAGGATCGTGGTCACAGGGAACCCGTGGCTCACGTTATTTTAATACCAGGATAGGGTTGCCATCTCTAAAATTTGGAAAACCGGACAACACGCGCAAAAACCCCGGATTTTAGAGTCCGAAAGCCGGACGTGTCAACAAGATCTTTTAAACATATATAATGCAATAAAAGGCATTTGAAAATGTCATAAATCCCTTTTTTTATTTATTCATTATTTTAACAACACAGAATCATATTACAATTTGTTACAAATTGTTTATATAAATCAGCTTTTTTAACGGTGAATATACTTGGTTCGTCGTTCGGTGTGCGAGCATAGTGCGAGTCTCACGGGCGGCCCAAATTTTTTTTATTTATTAATTTTTTAAAACCCGGTCTACAAATAAAACCTTCCCCGGACGCTCCCCGGATGCCCTCTTAACTAGGACAAATCCGGGGAAACCCGGACGGATGGCAAATCTATACCAGGAGGATGATGACCAAATGAAAAAATACTTAAACTTGCGATCAACAGATTAAAATAATGGGGAAAAAGAATAGAAGCAATTCGCCATAAACGTAAAAACGTCATTTTGCCTCACCTTATTATGTCTCGTTATAAAATAAAACGATTGTACTATTTTATTTTTGTTGCAGGACATGCGCAATCAGTTCACACAGAACAGCCATTCGCAGACTATGGACCGTTTGCTGGGGACACCACATATGTCCTTCCCGCCGTCTGTGCCATTCAACATGATGATGCCCTATGGTAAGAAACTCTTACAATATTAATAACATGCGTAATTTTTTTTCGTAATTAGATTTTTATGCTGTCGACTTGATTTAATGAAATTTTCGTTAACAGATTATTGATAATTTTTTATTGCGATATTTTATAGATTTGCGATAGATGTGGAAAAATCTGCGAGTAATGTTTATTTTCCAAATAATTACATTTGTATCGTCACTAATGCAGTCATAGTAAACGTCACATATAATGGCGGACTTAAAGTTTAGGGAGTGAGTTCATCTATCAGTATACTTCGGAACCTGGCAAGTGATTTATGCCGCCTAATACAATAACGTTGTCAGGCGTGGTGGGCGGCTGCAGCTGCGGCTGCGGGTTCTGGGGCGCGTGGTGCTGGCAGCAGCTCGCGCTGCAGCAGCGGGAGATGCTGCAGCTCAGGGACCAGCTCACACATGTACGTAAACCCATCATAGCAAAATAACCTACCTGGAAACCCCACTCAGAACAAAAAATGTCCCTATCAAGAAATTACTCATTCGCTTCAAATGACCGTTTTTCTTTCAAATTAGACCTATTTCATACATACATAATGTCACGCCTCTTTCCCAGAGGGGTAGGTAAACTACACCTTTAACACAATCCCTGCATCCCCATAATAAGCATTGTCACATGTGCGTGCATCGCTGTTTTACAAATTTTTATATTGTTATGTTTAGCATTGAATTTAATGTAGGTAGAAAGAGAAATAATGAATTAATATTTGCTATGCTCGTTATTTTAGCTGGAAGAGCGCTGGCGTGCTGAGACAGCCTCGCACACCCTCAATAACCAAGTGCCGCCCGGCAATCGCGCCAATAACTATTGGGATAACTTTAGAAGGTATATTTTTTTAATACATATTTCTTAGAATTTAATAGTCTATTTATATTGTAACTTTTAATATTTACTTTTCTTTTCAGATATTATTAGATTTTTATGGATATTATTTTATTTATAAACCTTTATATATATATAGCAAAATATAATTCAAATACATTAAATACAGTTTTTACCAAACAATAGAGCAAGGGTGAGAATAGTGTGTAGTTTCCCTGTATGTGAAATATCCTTGGCTTGAATACTTACACAAATGTTTTCAGATTTAACTCCGCCTAATTTTATCAAATTTTGTTTCTGGCTTAAACTAACTTTAACGTCACTCAGTGCGTGTATAAAGAGTGTTTCCTTTAATTGAATAGCTGGCACGAGCTAATTATGTTTGTGTAATTTACAGCTATTCGCGTCAAAATCTTCTGTCGGCTAACAGCAAGACAAACGCGGACGGGCACTTGGCAGTGGGCCCGGCGCACAACCCGCAGCCGCTGGTGGAGCGCTCGCACAACAGCCTGCGGCCGGCGTCCCCGGGCGCCGCGCCCAAGCGGAACGCCGACGCCGCGCCCGCGCCGCCCGACGAGCCCTCCGCGCGGCACCCGCGCAGGAACGTCGCGTACGAGCGATCTCTGTCGTTCTCATCCGCGCCCGACGTCTTGAACGTCAATCAGAACCTGGACACGGAGAGCGGCAACGCGACACATTCTAGAAACACCGATGACAACGCTCCCGTGGTGTCCAATGTTAACATCAATCGTCAGGAACCCGCTTCTAACCCGTTCAGAAATTTAAATATTACCAGCCCGATACCTGAAATCGTCCAATCGCATTCCAACAATCTAAACACGAGCGCCAGTAAAAGAAAGTCATCTTCTAAACTACCGGCGAAAAACTCCACTAACAGGAGGAATTTTACTTTGGACTATTCCCAGACTAGCAACGTTAACATCGCGAGCA
This sequence comes from Amyelois transitella, assembly GCF_032362555.1. NCBI lineage: Eukaryota > Metazoa > Arthropoda > Insecta > Lepidoptera > Pyralidae > Amyelois > Amyelois transitella. The sequence goes on from NC_083509.1 coordinate 6,504,947, forward strand.
CATCCGAAACGCCTAATCCAAATTTAGCATCGACAAGTCGTGAAGTACACGACAAAGCAACCTCGAAACTGTTCGATTTGCTTAGAGAAAATGTTTATTCAGAAGTGACGGCCCTGATCGGCGTAAACGAGTCGCATCCCGATTTTCTTATACAATTATTTAGAGAACTTCAACTTATTAGTTCCGATCCTCTAAGACAAAGGGTTTTACAATCAATCCGCAATGTACTATCGCATTACGATACTATTATTGAAGGCCAAAGCAATGAAAATACACTAGAAGAAAGTAGACCAGAAGATGTGACGACAACTTCAGAGACTAATAACTATCACGATTGCAATGCAACTACCCAAAATGCTTGTACTAGTACCATACAGGTCGACAATAAGATTGTACGATTTTTGCTGCTGAAAAGTGAAGAGATATGCACCACCGAACTCCTGGAAGCATTGGCTACTCAAATTCTGTCTTCCGAGGGCCGATACACCCAACAGTCTAAAAAGAAACTTATCGACTATCTGTCCAAATACGAAGGTTTGCGAGTATGTGATATATCGAGCGATATCATTGAAAACTTGCCACTTTTGTTATCTGGAAGCAATGACTGCGACGAATCACAGCAGTCATCGGGCCGTTCCGAGCCGTCAATACTGCAGGATGTCGCCGGCTCGCTCAACCTGTTCAGCTCCAGCGACCCCCAGTTGCATCAAATGAACGCTTGTCCTTACGACATGTGGCCGGGGCACGTTCATATGGATATCGACGGCCACGAGTTGAACGATAACAGCCCGCGTTCGAGTCAAGAAGGAAAAATCGATTTGTTGAATTGTTCAGAGATGCAGAACGGTGATTTAGCTGAAGCGGACCAGACCCACGAGGCCAGCGAGGCGGGCGACGGGGACGTGGCGGACGCGCTGCCCGACGTCGTGGACACCGACGAGGTCACGCCCACTGAGGTAATACAACAAGTCCTGTACTGTAGATGTCTCCCACTCATCAATTGTGCTTACCGTAACGCCTAACTCATCACATGTTTCATTCATTATTTTACCAAATATACCATTGTAAGTTGGCCAGCTAAGTAACTTATTAACATGCTAATCTATATTTTTATATATTTTATGGTATTTGGGTTTTAATGTGTAATCACCTTTTTGTAATCACGAATTGAAAATAAAGAAAAATATATAATCTGCATTTTCAATTATCTTCTGATCTGAACTCCTTCAACTTGTTACATAATTTGGAGAATAAGTACTTATAAATTTGTATCACACAGGTCTAGCTAGTCTGCGATTTTTTGTTCTTCGCGCGAATAATGTTTTTTTAAACTTTCATTTCGCATCTGTAGTCTTGTTTTCGTCGAGGACCTACTGCTATTCACTAGTTGTGTCATTACGATATTTTGTGTAACGGCCAAAGAAGTTGGTTGTTTAAAAATAAGTATTGCTCAATAAGCAGAAATCTTGTTGTACAAAAATGTAAACTTGGTACTTTCTAGCTAGGTCTATGACTGAGATTGGTATATTTTGAATAAAAAATGATTTGTATATCACTATTTTATTACAATGGTCTATAAAAATATCACAGTTGACAGACTTCTTGTTTCAATAACCACCACTATACAACACTCAAATTAAACAGTAGTCTGTATTTTATATGCAAAATGTAAAGTTGTGGCATGTTTACATTAAAGGCGGAAGCGGAGTGGCTCGGGCTTGACCGTGTGCCAACGAGACTGCACATGGAAGAATCATCTGAAAAGCAAAAAGGTAATATTAAAATTATGTCAAAGTGGAGCAAACACTCAAATCTTAAACTTTTCAGTTTGCTTATTGTTTGAGTGAATTCTGAAAGAAAAATAACTGATTAAAGCTTCTTCACCATCTGTAACAGAAAAACAAAATAAATAGTAATTAATTTTAATGTTATCTCCCTTTTTCAGATTAAAACGCAAGAAAGTTGACAAAAGCTAAAACATTCATCAATATTTCAATTGTATCCTATTATCTTTAGTGAATAGTGACTGCTGTATCTTAATATACCTAATACATTTTCATATAATAATTATATGTAATTTATTTGAATAAATACGTAAAGTATATAAAATGTTTTTGTTTACATAAATAAAAATCCTCCCCTTTTCCTTTTTTATTTTATTAAATATTGAACCTTACATTCAAACATGAGAAACATCACAAAATAAAGTCTCTATCTATCACTTCAAGTATATCATCACACTACCCCCAACACACACATCAAATACACTGAGCTATATGAAATATGTTCCCGCCGTGAATGTTCCAGTACAAAGTCTCCAATAAGTCTTCTGAATTCTCTTCCAATATCTTGTTCTCATTTGTCTCAGGTTCTATGTTTCTCTCTCTTTGTACTTCTGCAGATAAAATTGACATTGCTGAATTAGGTTTATGTTCCTGTATATATAGCTGTAGAGATTAAATCATATGGACCATGAGACAACGAGTTATATCTGGATTGTTGTGGGTTGGCCGTAGTAAGCATGGGTTGCTGTTGGAAGTTGGTGGCACCATACCCTCTGAAATAAAGTCGAACTTCATCACACTGTGGCCGTAACGTCACAGTGGGAAGCCTCCAGGCGAGTTTTGTTGCCGTTTCACGTTACACAAATATTCAGTTTTATTATCTATCCCTATAATTGATACACATAGTAATTTTTTTTCAGTTTAAAACATTAAATACAATTAAGGATCTAATTTCAACACAAGTGTTTGCTTAAATCAAAAGTTACACAGAAACTACAGTCTTCCATACTAGTCCCATTGAGTTGTCCCATGGTGGGTCAAGTGAGATGATTTTGACCCAGGAGTCCCAAACTAGGAGTGGGAAGCAGCTTCGTGTGGCTGTGCTTACTATTGACTGTTGGGTACACATAGCACATACATGGTTACACAAAATACATCTAGTTGCACAAAATACGTCTAGTTTTTCCTTACCGTAATAAGATCATTCGTTAGCAATACACATAAAAGTAATACACATAACTTTAAAAGGGTCATAAGTCTGATACCATAAATATTCGACCACCAAATTCGTTAGCATTTCTGAGAAAATAATGTGAGGTTCTTGTCCTTATAACTTTAACAACAGTAATCACAGGTCAAACAAAAGTACAAACTTAATTTACAAAGGCGAGTGCTTACCAAACAATGGTTTGCTTTGTTAGCCCATTGCATAGGTACGCAGCTTTGCCATAGTGTGTTTTAACAAATTAATGTAAACATACACATTATAGTAACATTTTCACATACTGTATCTTTATTTAGCCAATTCACAGATTGAGAATAATAGAAATTAATTGGAGCAATAATAGTGCGTGTCCATTCCTATGTTGGTATTGATACATTTTTGATAACATAATATGGTTAAGTATACATAGTTTTAAGCTTGTTTATTTAGATATTATTAATGAAAAAAAAAATCTACATTTCAAAGTATGTAGACATTTCTGAAAATGTAACTCTCTGTCCCCTTATCAAAGTAATAACTCAATCATTAAAGAGAAATGTAGTTCATAAAAACATTTTTTTCTTGTCTATCATTTAAGGTCAACTGACATACAGTCAGTGAATTTTGAGTTACACTACACATACACTGACCTCATTTTTTTGGCAAGAACTAGATGGTGAACAGAACTTTAACTTACAGTACATACATGTATCACATCTTTGTTCTTTAAGGGACAAACAGAGCCCTAGTTGGATGGTTTAATACTGGAATTGAGAATTAGAGAGGAACTCCAAATGTATAAATAATAATAAAATGGGGGACAAACTGCAATTCTCGTTGATATCATCATCCCCATGACGAAAATTTAAGACTTAGCTCATGTGGTTATCGCCATGTGGCCTGTTGATTAAACAATTTGAACTGCTCTGATAGTCGTGACTACAAACACCTAGAAACGCTCTTGCTTGGCAGTTGGGCTGACCCTTGGTCAGATATAAAAGGCACACTTTTTCTCCTCCTTTTTCAAAAAATCAACAATGTTGTAGAAATTACAAATACAGTTTTTTTTCTATATTTTCACCTAAAATCATTTTCCCATATAAAATAGTTTCTAGGCTGAAAATTAAGGTTATAAACCTTGTGTCCTATTGTACCTAATGTCAATTGAAACAAAACAGAACAATAATAAATATAGGTACTTAGTTTAAAAATAAATTGAACATTTTGTTAGGCCAAGAAAGTTTCAAGTAAACAAAAATGTCATGATATAGAAGTTAATCATCAATACAATATAATCAACAAATCTGTTTATACAAATATCATATCATAATCACAGCTTAAATTACAACACAATTGAATATTTAATTCACATACAAATTTCTCATAAACACCTGTAAAAATTCCCTAAAAATCGAAACACCCATGCATTGATAATACTTAAATCAGTAACAACAGAAAATAACAGTCCCAATTTAACATTTTTGTTAAACTGCTCCAAAATGGCTATTGAGAAAGTAACAAGTGAATTAATAATTAAAAAACACTGAAATGAAAATAAATAAGCTAATGCAAAGAACACCACACCATCCCAATTTTTTGCAGCAAAAATGTAGCCAGATTTAAAAATGGGTAAATCTTATTAAAAATTTTCTTATCAATTAATTGATATCAATAAATTAACCCCAATTTTTTTATTGATTTACTAACTTAATCTCAAAGCACAAACAAATAAATAAACAAACAGCTGAACATGGCCTATCAGTCTCTCCAAGACTAATGGCTCTGTCTACCCCACAAGGGATATAGGACTCTATGTAATATGTATGTATGTTATAATGCTGCCAAAATAAATATATCATATCTGTTTTTGAAACCTCAAGGCTTAGTTTAACAATCATCCCACTCTCTTTAGACATTTTTTTAAAATTATCTGTTGGCAAAATCTGATGTTGTTAGTTTAAAGGAATGCTTGTAAATTCACATTAACAGCTTATTAGACAATTGGTCATTAAAATGTGATGTATACATTCTTTAACCCATGGTGCAATCTAAGCCTGGACCTAGGCACTAACACTGTGATTTGACAGTAATTATTCTACAAAAGTATTAAATTGGCACACTATTTTATTTAAGGGATTCTTTCATTACAAATAATAAAGCCCTAAGGCTTCAAGTATTTCTAAAGAATTACTAGTGCTGTATGTGTCTACCACATGTAAGGAATAAGTATTAGCAATGCAACAGGTGTATCAAGTGCAATCACAACGGTGTGCTATATTTTAGTTTAATAATTAGTCTGCAAACTTTTGGAAACTGCAACAAAACTTGCAAAATGCAACTTATGATGGTAGGCACCACCTAATTTTTTATTTGGAATATTAAATTATAGCAAGAGACTTCCCACAGAAATCAAGTGACTACACAATATTCCTGCTGCATTGTGTAAAAAAATCTAAAAACCAATAAAAAATATATGAAACCTCATTGAATAGTATAATCTCTAATAAGATTGTTTGAAATGAAAACATAGGCCAATAAAACATTCAATGAGTTTTCAATGGAAACTTTAAAAGATGCTTACCTTCACGATGACGCTTGCTCTGAGGATATTCAATGTCATCTGCACTTCTTTTTCTATTATTCGATTGAGCTGGGACTATATTATTGGCATGTGGTACGTCGAACATTTCGCAATCAGTCGTGACATGGTTAGTTTCTGATCTCTTGGCGTCATGGAATCCGTAGTAACAGTTTGTTGATATGTGAATATTCTGACATTGGCCCATAAACTGATTGGCATCGGCACAAACTGGTGCAGGTCGCATGGCATCGAAATTATTTCTGGCGTCTTGCATGTGGTACAAATCGATGTTACTGGCCGGCATACTTGTGGTGCTAGTTTCTTTAAGTTGGATATGCGATATCAATCTGCGTGAATGGTTATTCTTAAAACTTGAAGAATAACAAAAAAAAAGATGTTAGACGAAGGTGATACTGAGGTATTGTCGGGATGGATTTTGGGCAGGCAAGCGACGGACGACGGAGTTGTGCTGTGCTGTGCACAAACTAAAAAGAGAGGTGTAATATTTGGTGCGGTGTGGCCTTGTGGCGGGCGTGGCTGGCTGACAGACGAGCGGATGCTATAGGCTTTCTTTATTTAGTATAATTTATTTGCGGCGGACAGGCCAGCCAAAGGAGAGGTGAAGAGAAAGTCGGGGGAAGCGTGCCGTAGTGACCACAGATTTTATATTTATTTATAATGTCTAAATAAAGAGTAAAGACCAAAAACTAAATAGAGATACTGTAGTGACTAGTAGGAATGTGAAAAAAAAATCGATTATGGAAAAAATCGATTAAAAATCGATTTTTTTTAATGTAAAAATCGATTTTTTTACGTGATTTTTTTAAAATTAATAATCGATTAAAAATCGATTTTTATAATCATACAATAAATGCACTCCGACGTTACGTTTTTGTCTTCTGGCTTGGAGCCCGGAACGCGAACTGCCAAAGAATACCATCATAGCTCCATAATATTACATTAACGCCATCTTTGCATTCTTTCTGTGCTCTTAAAACAGTTTAGATGATTAATTTACTTTATAGACGGCCTCTGTGGCGCAGCGGTAGTACGCTTGTCTGTGACACCTGAGGTCCCGGGTTCGAATCCCGGTCAGGGCATGATGAGAAAAGAACTTTTTCTGATTGGTCTTGGATGTTTATCTATATAAGTATGTATTTATTAAAAAATTATAGTACATATCGTTGAGTTAGCATCTCGTAACACAAGTCTCGAACTTACTTCGAGGCAAACTCAATCTGTGTAATTTGTCTCGTATATATTTATATTTATTTATTTATTTAATCAAACATTCTCTAGATGGAATTAGTCGATGAACAGTATTTTACCGACATTCGGTTGATGTTTTATTCATTATTCGTTGCTGAAACTTCATTTTTCAAACTTGATTGTTAAAAACTTTAATTTGTGTTGATTATATAAGAACTTACTGTTTCTTTTGTTTATTTTTAATGAATAAATCTATTGATATAATTTATATGGCGTTTATTTTGACATAAATTGAAAAATTAGGAAAAATCTATCAATATAATAAAATCGATTATTTTCTTAAGAAAAATCGATTATTTGTTAATCGATTTTTCATACTTAAAAAATAAATCGATTATATAAAAATCGATTTTTTATCAGCAATGTCACAACCCTAGTGACTAGCGATTTCGTTTCGTAAGTGCATTCGCGCTGCCGAACTATCGATAATTGTTCTTGAAAATAATTATCGATGGGCGTAACGATAAAGTAGATGACTTTATCGATACGTCTATCGATAGTTATTACAATACCCAGCAGCAAAGGTATCGATATAATTGAAGCTCAATGTCGATGGTATTTTTGGGTACCAATCTACGGTGTCAATAATATTGACGGCAGGGCTTGAAATACCGTTAAAAAATTGGTATCGTTATTACTGTCAAATAGGGTAATCATTACGATATTTTTGGCTTCATTTACCGTTATACTCATAAAACGTTACCAGTCAAATTAACGGTTAGAGGTATCGTTAAGACTGTTAACGTTATTTTTTGTATTTACCGATACTGATTGATTTAATGACGGATTTACCATAACGGTATTAGTCGTAACTTTTTGAAAATAAGGTTATTATCGTTACTTTAACAATCCCTAGTTGATGGTAACTGCGTTATCGATAGTCTATCGAAACTATTATTTTTACTCAAGAAGATTAGAGACCTAATACTAGAAACCACAAACTGAATTGAGAAAAGAAAAATGACCTTCAAATTTCTCGTTATTCCTCTATCTCTTTCTAAATAGGGTGTCCACGTCGTGATATGAATAGGATTTTCCCGTTTTCAAGATTTCATTTTTTGTTGATTATGAACTGAAAAAAAATATTGAAAATTTTGTCCCCTTGAACGGGTTTCCATCACGCCGGCAACATTTACGTACTACTGTATTTCAATAGCAGTACGCTGCACAAAAATGCTGCCCGCGCGATAGTCACCTGTTGCTCCCTCAGACTTATGCTGAGCGCCCTGTTAAGCTCTCGAGCGCCCTTGCTCCAAGGACCGAGTGTGTCATTGTCATTGTCACACTATACAAAGTCAAGTCAGATGTCTAATTAGGTGCAGCTTAAAGAGAAGCAGTGTTTCTCCAGCTTTTTCTGTTGTAATATTTACCATTTAAAGAAGAGTTTGTTGCCGAGTGTGGTGGGAAACTATTATGAATTAGACTACTTATATTCAATTTTATTTATACTAAAACACCTTCATTGACCAAAGAAAACCTCAAATGATACTGGTGTCTGTTTCGGATTTTCGGTATGACTTGATGACAAAACTGTAAAATAGAAAGATTAATATATTTTAACGGATATATTCATATAAAGTTATCATCATGATACCTACATTAGTAGTTAAGTGTTTATATCGAAAGCTTGGAAGACGAACTGTGGAGCTAAAGCAATTCCACTCTATGATTAATGTGCTTCCTAATACGTACCGCCACGACGCCTTTCGTGTAGCCGACACAAAACTATGGAGGCATATAAATACAACAGCTTATATCAGAGAAAAGAGTAAACCAGTGAAAGATGTCAAAATTCAAGATAAAGTTGTAACGAAAGGTGATTCTACTGAAAAAGTTATCAAACAAAGTGCAACGGGGGATATTATAGTCAAGACTGAAACTGATGTTAATAAAATAGTAACTAAAGTCACGATAGAAAAAACTGATACTAAAGCAGTACCACCGCCAAGTCCACCTCCTAAACCCCCAGGTGAGTTTCATTAAAACTGGTTAAAGTTTGTGTAGTAGTAGTTTTTACTTGTAAGGTCAAATTATTTTAAAATTGAAAATAAGTGCATAACATGGCCAATTCAATTTTTACAGAAACCCTTACAGCTTTACCTTTTTGGCAAGTGGATTGTACAGATTTCCTTTTGCCCATAATTTATAATGCAGAAATCTTATATTGCACCTGTTGATATTTTTTAAAGAACTTATAGGTAGATAACAAAAATTTACACATATTTTCTTATTACATACATACAAACCATCTTGCCTGTTTCCCATTGGGATAGGCAGATACAGTGGATTTCCACTTGCTACAATCCTTACAGACCTCTCCTTGCATGTATTTAATGTGTGTAGAATTGAATGATTGTTATTATTATAGCAATTTCATAATGTAGCACATTATTTTCAGCAAAGAAAAGACTATTGATAGATTTCTCTGCATCTTACACTGAACGTAACTTTATTACACCAATGAGAGCTATGACGGAGTATTTGCTTAAGCAATCTGATTTGGAAACTCTGCCAAAAGTGTTAAGGAGATCACCATATGAATCTGAACCTCCAATAACTGTGTATTATAGGAAAGATGTTGAGGCCAAGGCTATTGAGGTTGGTATGACTTATTTGTAACTAACATTGCTAAGTGCTAGTAGTTAGCGTAAATTCAGAGCTTTTATTACTATCAATTTGATACATTTATTTTAAATGATTCGGTACTTACTTTTTTATTTTTATAAGCCATATAATTACTAAATTTGCATAGAAAAAAAAATTGTGTCTTTTCAGGTCTGGGGATCAAGGGAGGCTTTAGAAAAAGAACTCTTAAGGAGAGAATTGGATAGACGAAGATATGAACAAGGTGAATTATAGCAGATTATCTATAAAAATTAGATTTCGTTTTACTCAGTTAGATTTCTTTTGAGTCATTTTTAAATATTTTTAGATGTATTTACTGTGAAGAGAAGATTACGAAATTATCGAAGAGAAATGAGCCATAAGCGCATCAGACCTGAGGTGGAAGAATTAGGTCTCAAAACCAGATCAGGGCGAGTGGTCCTAACTGCCATAGGAATGTAAGTCATATTAAACATAAGTAAAATTAATACATTTTAAGCCTTAAATTGAAATGGAAATATGGGTTGCCACTTTTATATACTATGTAACCTCTTTTCCTATTAGAAAATACAATTTGAACTGAGATCAGTGCATAAACATACTGAAAACATACTGTCTTGTTTTTTCACTCATCATAAATCACAACAGATTAGTTCTCACTGCACCTATATAAACTTGATCATGATTTTTTTTTTATCTTGACAATGGTATTCTAGTTTGAGAAATTAATTTAAATAAATTGATTTTCAGCAATGGCTGCAATTTCTTGTTCAAATTGTGTGCATGGTTCTACACTGGATCTCATAGCTTGTTCTCTGAATGTATACACTCTTTGGCTGATACAGTGAATCAGCTGATATTAGCATATGGAATTCACAAATCAGTTCAAGTGAGTCAATGTAAATTATATAGGTAATGAAACTTTTTTATTTTCTGGATGATATAATCTCTACCTGTAAAATTCAAAGTGTTTTTGTGTGGGATAGAAAGCTCAAAGGCTGGATAGTGACTAAGGTTACTTTGACTTTACTTATTTTACATTTTGTGTAAACTTCAATATTTATAGATGTGACATGATAAAATGTTCAAACAATTTCACGCAAATTATTTTAGAATAAATGTGCCTTGCATAATTTTATCCATAGTAAAAAGAAGCTAAGCAAAAAATTTGAGAAAAGCAGAAATACTTTGAGAAAAGAAAGAAATATTTTCTGGAGGCAGGATAATTTAAAACATGAAATATAACAATTACAGATGGCGGACCCAGATCACCCATATGGATACACAAACATGCGATATGTATCATCCCTGATATCAGGTGTAGGGATCTTTTGTGTAGGAAGTGGACTATCATTTTACCATGGAGTCATGGGCATTTTGGATCCACAACCATTACATGACTTTTACTGGGTAAGTTTTAGTTCCTAAGTCACATCATGGGTCTTACTTTCATATAGGGAAGATGACCTCAGAAGATAAATTTCAACAATTTTCCTATGATTTTCATTTTTAAACAGAATTTGCATGTGATTTTTTACTTTTTTTTTTACATTTGTAGAATTCTGGCATTCTCAGGATTTTGTTTTCTCAAAAGACTACAAAATAAGATATATATTTCTTTCAGGCTTACTTTGTACTGGGTGGGGCAGTTGTATCTGAAGGAGCAACCTTAATGGTTGCTCTGAACGCCGTTCGGAAGGGTGCAAAAGAAGCAAATGTTCCATTATATGAGTATGGTAAGAAATAATACAAAATTAATTTAAGATTGGTTTTTAATTTTTTAAATGAGGTCGCCTCGTCGTGTAATTTAAAAGACTATTAAGTGAGTTTACAAGGCTACTTCTTAAGCCTGGAACCCAAAGGGCCAACAAACAATAGCTCTCGACTGATGGTATAAGTAACATACAAATGTAGGTTTGAGAAGCCCACATTTTGCCCCAATACGCTTTAGAGTCAGTGTTCTCAAAAATGGTCTTGAAAAAATTAACTATCATGAAAAACTAGTTATCCATTTATATTATTAAAGTTGTAGATTTTTCTGGCAGTGATACGCAGTTCAGACCCGTCTGTAAACGTCGTGTTATTGGAAGACACAGCGGCGGTAGCGGGCGTGACCGTGGCGGCGTCGTGTATGGCGATCTCGCAGTACACCGGCAATCCGTTGCCTGACGCCGTGGGCAGCATCCTCGTTGGCACTTTGCTGGCCGGCGTTGCTTCTTTCATCATTTTGAGCAATGTTAACGCTCTTGTTGGCAGGTAATAAATAATTCTTCTTCGCTACCTTATTCTATTTATACGAAAAAAGCTTCCCAAGGATTCAATAAATTAAGCTAAATATTAAGCGAGATGCAAGCCTTTCGAATTTGGTGCATATTCTGCATTATTAATTCCAGTCAATTGTGTAGCTGCGCAGAAGTCTATTTATGTATGGCTCGAAAATTGCGCGGTTGAGCCTATCAGGATACGCCATTTGTATCCGTGAACTGAACCGTCCGCTATTAAGAGCGAGATAACAGGACATTTTGTTTTTTGGGATTTTAAGTTCGTGTAATTAGGTCCATTATTTTATTAGACTATATATAATCTTGTTATTTTTTATTCAGGTCGATCCCCCAGGAGCAGTTAGACGAAATAAATAGCGTTTTGGAAAGAGACTTTATGATTCGAGCAATACACGATGTAAAGGGTATAGACATAGGAAGTAACCTCATTAGGTATAAGGTAAGTCTGAGTTACATACATGAAATATCATCATATAGTATAGAGCTAATATATATTTCCTACTCATAAAAACAAATCTTAATATATTTAAACATATAAAAACAGATTTCCAATTAAAGAAAGTACTGTCAGTTTAGTTTTTTTTTCTTTGCCTCTGATTACAATTAGTAATCTATTTTTGGAACGTGAAATATATTATTGCAATTTATATTTTCTTTTAATTAGAAATTTAACTATTTATTGCGATTTTTTGTTATTTATTCGTATTTGCTAATGCAAATCGATCCTAATGGGTCTTATTGCACATACTAATTAGAATACTGAATGTAAATACTGTTGGTATATTTTATTAAATAAATAGGACAAGTACTTTACAGTTTGGTTTGGACTTTTAACCTTGATTGTGCATGTCATCTGTACTTAGATAAGTTAGTTTGTTAGATAAAAACAATTGATATTATTTAAAAACAATCTTAGAAATCTTCAATAAAAGTCTTAAATTATTTTTAAAAACTGTAAGAATTTAAGTAATCTTAAAGGACTTATTTTAAATTCAATAAATGTTGTAAATTTTGTCTGTAACTGTAGTAGTTTATGTCAGAATATGTTGAAAGCATTATGCCATTTGATGTAGCTGTTAAAGAATAAGGTTTTATATTTTTTGAGGGTGCATTTAAGACAGTATGGTCCCTTAATGTTTTCTTGTTTTCAGGCTGAAGTAGATTTTGATGGCAGAGCTCTGACCAGATCTTATTTGGAGAAGCACGATTTAAACACACTGATGGAGGTATGTACTAACAACAAATATTGAGTATCTTATAGCTTGGACGTGTACATATTTATAAATACAAATGTGCTGTTGTTCTAAAGATGATAATATCTTAGCATGAATATTATTGTAAATAAATAGCATCGCTTACTTAACAGTTGGGTACTTAAAAAGAAGTAGACAGATGATTAAATAGCATATAAAATATACTTGTAACCCATATAATATTAATAAAAAAATTAAGATATTATACTGAGCCTGATGTTTATTAACAGGATATGAAGAAAATTGACACTATTGATGACGTAGAAGCATTCCTACTGAAACATGGCGAAAATATTGTAGATATGTTGGGCGGGGAGATCGACAGAATAGAACTGAAATTAAGGGTAAGCTTCATATTCATACTTATATAGTCACGTCTTTATTTACGACAGAGCCAACAATCTTGAAAAGACTAATAGGCCACGTTCGGCTGTTTGGCTTTATGATAGAATTGAGATTCAAATAGTGACAGGTTGCTAACCCATCGCCTTAGAAGAGTACTAATATTGTAGAAGTGAAAGCCTGTATATTATGCTTTCACAACCTATCTGCTAGATCGATTTAAAAATAAATTGAGATCGAGAATATCCGCGCAAAATGTCGTGAAGTTACAGCTAGATAAGTAAACAAGGATTTTTAAGAGCAACTTATTACTATTACCGCATTTTTAGTTTCAATTATTTGTGTGTGCGACTATAATGTATGCGGCGTTCTTAAAAAACTGTTGTGTTCTCTTTCAGAAAAAGTTTCCACAAATTCGACACTGTGATTTGGAGATCCTGTAAAGTTCAACTGGTTCAAACCTGCAATAAAAACGTTATGTTACTTTAGCTAGATATACTCAAGCTTTTTCCCACTGTTTAACACTATTGTCCTACCGTGGTCGAAGTTAACTTTACATCAAATGTTAACTACTTATTAAGGGTTAAAATGTACAGCTGAAGATATTTGTATATACATTAATGTATATAATCCCCTATATTACATACGTATTGTTTGAAATTAAAACAATCGGTATTTGAATTTACAAATACTTGTTGAATGCAATGTACGTTAAAATTGTCAAGTGTTTCTCATTCTCTGAAGTCTTTTTCTGTGATTTAGTTGTACATAAATGAAGTTAAGTTTTTGATTAAATACATAGGTTTTATAAGTCAGTGACGGCTTAGTTTTTATTTATTTTGATGTGTAAACTTGATAGCTTGTAACCACCTTGGAACTTAGGAAATACAGAAATACATAAAAACTCGTTGAATTATAATTTAATTAGTACAAAAAATAACAATTTCATTTAGCTTACATGCTTCTGATATCGTCACAACAATAATAATATAGGCACAACATTATAAGCAAGTGCAGAGGGAATGAATAGAATATAAATTAGATTACAATAATTCAATCCTGTGTAATAAATGCCAAAGAAGTCATATTGAATTTATTAAAATCGTGTGCTGCTATCATAATAAAACAACAAAATACACTTATTTACAAATTCAAAACAATTGACACTCGCATTTGAAACGCGCATTCCTGTTTATTCTGTCAGACTTAATTTAAAATTACGGCGATCCACTATAGGTACTTTTTATATAGAACATTCTGAGTTTAAACTTTATTCTTGTATGAGTAATATAGTAAATTAGGTAACTGTTGCCTCATTATAAATAATCTAATGTGGTGTCGCAATTTTCACATACAAACACCAGAAAGATACACAAAAAATCCAGGCTATCCCATCAATCCTTATGCTACCTTCTCCACTTAAATGATATGGCATATTTAAAAACAAAGAAATTGCGCGATATTCCCAAATGCAAACACGTGGAATAGAGAAAGTTGACATGCTTAGTAGGTATTACTAGCTATCACAGCTTGATCGTAGCAACAACACGATAAAATTCAAATTATTAAATGTCTTCTAATACACTGAACTGCAAAAAAAGACTCCCATCAAAATAGACGCTAATTTAAAAATTGCTTAGCATATAAAGGAATGGCTTTGAACTGATCTATGGTTATGCTCAGAAAGATTTTGAGAAATATAGAGCATTCAATAAATTGATGGTTTGCATATATATCCGAACTCTCAGCATCAATGCTATAAGCATTTACATTTCAAAATGGCAATTCAATAACATCGTAACCGAATACATAGGATCGCCATGATTATAAGAAAGTGAAAACTATCCTCATTTAAAATTAATTAGCGGATTATGTAATTAAATAGTCCAGCATTGTTTATTAATTGTGGTTATTGAGCACTACATTGACTTGAGCACTAAATAGCAGGTTTAGTCTGTGGTAGGCAGAGGTTGTAGTGGGCAGCCTTGTTCCAGAAGTCTGAAGATTTCCAGCCGCACCAGCCTTTGTTGATGACTGTAGTGAGATCTTCGGCGCCAGTGTAGTGGGGATCGAGGATGAGGTAACGAACTTCATGTGTGACTGTATTGTATTCAACACCTAAGATTGTATGGGCTAGTACCCCACCACCTAAAACATCAAATCATAGTTGTAAACAAAATCATTTTTGTTTAATGGCTACTTGTACTCCTGTTAGTCTGATTTTATACAAGTTTTACTGTCAAATGCTTTATTCTCGACAAGGCTAATTTGGCACATTTTACTAAAAATGTACAGTTACTAGTCACACCAAATTTATTAAAAGTACATTACTTTAAAATGTAGCATTCAATAAAACTCACCAATCATAATAGGGCTACCATGCGTCTGGAAATGATGGACCAATTCAGGGGCGTAACTTTGTAACTCAGCACCAGTATTGGCAAAAATAATTCTTGATTGCACACCTAGTAAAGTTTCTAGACAAAACATCACTTCAGTTGAGCCTATCCACTGTTTCGAACCTATAAACGTGGATGGTTTATCTCCTATTCTTACAAGGCACTGTTGAATTTCTTTGTGACTTGGAACGTCAACTGTAGTGTAGCCTTGAAACCTGAAAAAAAATAATGTATCAAAACTTAATGATCTTCTTGGGGCCGTGGCGTATTATCACGATCTACATGGTAAATTTCTAAACTGCAGTGTACTCTTTTTTCAAGATTGTACAATTTAAAATATATAATTATGGAATTTACCTGAACCACGAAAAAATTGTCTGCATCGAGCGGTATGCGCAACCCCACCCATCATCATTAAAGTTGTCTTGCATGTAGTGATGGTAGGCATACCGCCCTCTCACCAACGCCGTGGTCACATCTGGTTTAGGCGGCGACGGCGTGATTGCTTCGTGGGGGTTTATCAGATGCTGTTTCGCACTTCTGATGCTGTATGCGTTACCTCTGCGGAATATCGGCTTCGTGAGAGGTAACACCAGTTGCTGGTGAAGCAAGCGCCGTTCTTTTTCTGTAAGGAAATAAAAATTACTAAGAGCTTCGATTCGAGTTCAACAGTTGAGACTCTAATTAGGTAACATAATAAGACACTTGAAAACATTGCACACATGTTGCATGTTCGATACATACAAGGCTTGGTAAAAAGTGTGTATTGAACATTATGATGGATCTTTTCTATTATATATTTTCTATATATTATACCTTTCTTAACTTACCCATACTTTCATCTGGTATTCCTTTAGGGACTACTCTGGTCAAGAAATGACCTAATTCATTAGGTAGATAGTGAAATGTTTCTGGCAAACGCAAACCGGCACCATCACCAATACCTTCTTGACCTGCAAGAGGAAAATAAAAAATGTTTATAGCAATGTGGTGTCAGATTCTATATTAATATTATTAAAGGTGAAAACAAGACTTCATCATATATACCTAGTTGTTCTAATAACACATTTTCCAAAAGCCTTAAAGAGCGGCATGCAGCTTCAACTAAAACAGTATAGAGATCCAATAACTTGGTGCTACGATGTATCATGGCCATAGTGTCTACCCGCAGAGGCATACTGATGCAGAATGCAGCTGTAAAAATAAAATAAAACATTATTTATTTTATGGCTTGATATTTAATTTTATAAAATTATAAATAAATAGCATTATAATGCTATTTTTAACTTACGTTTTCTTTGTGTTGTCATCATTTTGACTGCAGTCTTAACAAGTTTATCAGAAAGTATATCTTTTGTTGATTTCAATACTAAATTTACAGGTACAATTTCCTGAAAGATAGTATGGATATTATTAAGGTCACATTTAATTTGCTAGAGGGCCTATTTTATAATGTTATATTAGGAAACATTAGTCTTACCACATATTTATTCTTAAGGAAGGCTAGTTTCATTTACAGAGAATATTTATAATAGGTGCACAAGTTTCATATAACAAAAAATGTATATTTATAAAAGTTGGGGGAAACTGGCAAAGTAATTAGAGTATTAAACAATCATAGTTCAACACTTACAATGGTATTTGTGAGATGTTTCTTTTTCTTTGTGGGTTGCTCTGGACTTTTTGAATCCACCAATTCTCCTATAGTAGCTTCTGTACTTGTGCCAGTCAGTCCAACATCAGAATCTACACCAAATAAATATACTGATGTTTCATCTATATGGAATGAGACTTGTCCTGATGCTATCTGTGAAAATTAAAATATAATGTAAATGTAGCTTTATCACACCTTTAACTGTTACAGGGTAATTAAGTTGAATGGCCTAATGATGAAACAGAGATTCAGATAATAACAAGTACTAGCCTTTTCTCAAAGAAAAACTCAATTTTATATCCCTGATTGACTTTAACAATGTGCATGGGAAGAAAAATAGTATGTGTTATTTTATTTTCGTTGAATCGTTGAATTTATTTATAAAAAATTTATACTACAGGTATGTATACATAATATGATGCATATTATTAACTACATATTTATTCATGAACTATTCTATGAGTCTATCAGAATGTTTTCTAGCAAGTTTATCTTAATTCTTCCCAGGTAACCTATATAAAGTATTACCTTTTTCCTTTTACTTTGCATAATAGCTTTAACACCGGCAATGGTAGCTTCGCAACTAAGTGGGAGCACAGTGTTAAGGCGAACATGTAAAAACTGTTTCCATAGCTCATCCACAGACAAAATATCATATTTTGTTTCTTCAAACTTATCATGTATCAAAAAATGAGCCTTCATTTCTTTCGCATCATTAATTATAATAACAAGTGGATTATCTGTTATATCTACATCCTGAAATAAATGAAAAGATTAATATTTTCATTTGCATGTCTAAGCTAAATTCAAATAGAATTTTTTTTAACATGATTTTTATACCTGAAGTATTTCCTTGAGCGTTGATTCAATACATAAACTTTCACCAAATTTGATAACCCCGCATAGTTCTACCTCACCAGGTAGATTTAAGAGAAGTTGTTTGTATGAATTGTTTTCATTTTCAAACAATTCTATGCTAAGTCCAACCACAAGTAGGGTCCCATCGTACATCAATCCATATAGGCATCCTGCGCTTTCGTCTGTGTCTAACGCAGACAATCTCTGTAAATATAAAGTAATTATAATAATTTAGCTCGCGTGCATTTTATGCAAATACAAGTTATTACTGTCAATTACTGTACACAAGACTGCAACTGATGACGTATTAGGTTATCACTATTTCACAATGGTTTTGTGGCTTTTAATGGCTTGTAAACGAAATTTTCGCTATAAAATTCCGTTATTAGAATATTGCTTCGATATTAGCCAGATAAAATCTCAAAAAATACGAAAATTTACCTCAATAACATAGCTCGATATTTTGAGACGTGGTGACATTTTAAATTAATGTTGCCAGCTTGAGAACTTTCAATCAAACTTTGTCATCAATTAAAAACAAAATTAATTGCAATATATGAAAACTAGCCTAATAGGATGGAAATTGGGATAGGGCATAGGATGGGAGTTGGTTGGAAAAATCGAAAATTAATTAACCTGGATTAATTCGTAAAAACCAAAGCAATTGAAAATATATTATTTTATAAACCTATTTCGGATTCCTAGAAATACGGAAGGAAGCAAGTTATGGAGGAAGAACCACCTTATGCCAGTCCTGGTTACATTCTCACCTACGGGGGTACGTCTTTGACCATAATCCTGGACCGGATTAGCGATACACGACTTCCGTCTGAACTTCGCAACCGCACCTAATCCATTTTGGATCATTCAAACACAGCCAGTTACCTGTATGAGTTTACTCACCGTAAGATTTATTTATTATCTTTCAGGAAATTGATAGAAATTGCTGAGGTAGAAATTAGACCTGTGCTTCCATGCGCACCAACTCTTACCTAAATCTGGTACCTTCATATTCATAGTCTTTATTTTGTTAATCTTCTATATATCATGTAGGTATAAGGCATTATAAATTTTAAATGTAGCATTGAGTATAAGGATTTGAGAAAATATGTATCCTATGTGTCTATCTTGATGATAAGTAGGCAGGTTGGATTGGTGTCGGCCAAACAGACAAGATATAGAAAAACATCATCTTAAAATATTTTATTTAATTTCAAGTTCATGTTTCAAACAAGTATCAATCACTTCTTCAACTAAACTAGCTCTATCCTTTGCTATCTTAAGAGCTTTTTCCTGGCATTCAGTGGAGAGATCACTTCCACCAAATTTTTGTGTCCCACAAAGTAATCCATTGTTACAGCATACAATAAAGTTTGATCCAATACCTCCACACATTTCTTCCTCATATGAAGATGGGTCTACTAGTAAAACTTCACTGAAAAAAGTTTTTATGATTATCTTATATATAAAATTCTCGTGTCACAATGTTTGTCCCATACTCCTCCGAAACGGCTTGACCGATTCTCATGAAATTTTGTGAGCATATTGAGTAGGTCTGAGAATCGGCCAACATCTATTTTTATACCCCTTAGTGATATGGGTTGTCCACCCTTAACATTTTTTTTTTAATTATAAATTATTTAAAAATTATTTATATGGCAAAACAACATTTGTCGGGACAGCTAGTAGACTTATAAAATTCTTTCTTGATGATTTATATTATAAAAATACAGGACAGAATGTGTACTCACTCTTGTAAAAGTTTATAAACAGCAAAGCTGCTAGCCACAGGCAATCCATGTACCTTTAGAGGTTTTCTGACATTAGTATCTATTTTTATATCTTCAGTTTCATCATTATAGGTAACAGAAGGTAGTGTAACTGAAAATAAAATGCAATTAATACTTGATTATTAATCTTTAGTTTGTCTAGATTTTTTTAAGAATGTAAAAACATCCTACCTGTTTTCAAGCTTGCCATCAGTGCAATGATACAAGCATCTACTAGGCTCCCATCATTATCTAAGCACACCATATCACAATACAATACCCAAGCCAGCTTGTCGGATGTTATACATAGATCTTTTAAATCTACACATTTTGAATTTACCATAATGTCTGACACCAAGTAACTTGTTACTTGAGCATAGTCTGAAGGAGGGCCAGGTTTATATTTTGATGAACACAATGGTGGAAGCTCCACATTGGTTACTATAAAACCTTGATCAGGTTGTTCAGCTTTGGGTGTAGCTAATTCCTGGAAAAAAATTATATTCATAATGAAAAATACATTGATGCATGTTATAATTTATTTTATTATCTAATTTATATTTAGTTACTACTGTTCTACTTTCTGCTATAAATAAATATATGTTAACCTTTAAAGAACTGAACATTTGAAGCAAACAAAGCATGCAGAGATTGTGGTGTGATCCATTGAGATCATGATTATGTGGTGAATTCTAAAGTTAAATACTTATCATAACTTTTATTATTTACCAGCTTAATCCCACATACAATTGTGGTATTTCCACATTTGACTACAGCTGAAGCGTCTGCAGTTTTCAGAGAATTTACATTTAATTTGATGTTTCGCTGTTCACTAAACTTTCTTCCATCAGGACGTATATTCCGAGACAGGTAATCATTGAAATATTTAACTGGATGAATAAGTCTGAAACAGCAATATTTGGAAGATTATGTTTATTTGTTAAGAAAACTAGAAAATGATAGGTAAGAAAAAAGCAAAAAAAAAAACATTTACTTATAGATTTCAGACATGCTGTTATAGAAGAAAATAACTTCAGTTTTAATTTGTAAAATGTCAGTCTATTTACAAATTATTATGATAATAAAAATATTATGTTCTAAAAACAGGTTATACAATCGATATCGGCGAGATGTGGTGTTTTTTTTGCAAGCAAACTTTAAATTCAAAATAAATATTTTATGCAAAACGTAAACATAACCTCAACTCAAAATATAATTATGAATGTTAAATAAAATAAGGGAGAAGTGTTGAATGTTGCCCGCTATGTCCGATGGTTGCCAGCTTTATATATTATTTTTTTGCGCCCGTATTTACTATTGTATTGTTTTCAATCGTAAAAGCAACAAAACTGCAAAGTTAGGTTTGTTCATACATTGTTTAAAATGAGTATTGGCTACATAGGTATATTCCGAGACATTTAAGATAAAAGTGCATATATTCCACTTACTAGGCTCTCTAGAGATTTGCCTTGATATCGTCTGGAATCGATGAGGAAAAAAATAAACGAGTTAAGTTGTCAAAGTGACATCACTCTGACGTTTCTTTTTCAGGTTGATTTTGATTGATAAAGACGAGGTGTGTGTTTTTGTGAAATAATCTATTGAAATCTTGAAATTTATAATTAAATGTCACTGTTTAAATTCTAATTCTACCATTCTGTTTATTCCTTCGTTCAGCCTTGTATGTATTTTGATCCTCCCTGTCATATAATTCCAGATCACAATGGCCAAACCAAAAGGCGAGAGGAAAGGCAAGTCCGCTATCAACGAAGTTGTTACGCGAGAATACACAGTTAACTTACACAAAAGGCTTCATGGTGTAGGTTTCAAGAAACGGGCACCTCGAGCCATTAAAGAAATAAGAAAGTTTGCCGAGAAACAAATGGGAACCCCTGATGTTCGGGTAGACACTCGTCTAAACAAATACTTATGGTCCAAGGGTGTCAGGTATGTAAATTATCAGATTTGTAGATATAATTTCGATTAGCATGTCCTTTTCTATTTAATGCTTCGTAGACAAATTAAAAACTAGTCAATGATGAACATAATATTTGTTGTCAATTTTTTGGGCTCTTGTTTGCAAAGGAAACCGTATTAAATGGAAATAAATTGTGAATTAATTAATATGAAATACTTTTACGAGGCCTGTTAAATTTAAAAAAGAATAATATTGTACTTTTAATGGCCAAGCACAAAGGTTTGCTATGCAATGCAGATGAAAATCAAAGTAATGCAATGCAAATGAATCACTTGTAAAAGGGGAAAAGAGGGATATGCTCAGCGAGTATAGCACCTATCAGACCACCATATCATTGATCAAACTGTGTTTTGTAGTTTTTAAAAAATCTTATGGTTTAATCGCAAAATTTTTTTTTTCAGGAATGTACCTTTCCGTGTTCGTGTAAGGCTTTCCCGCAGACGCAATGATGATGAGGACTCTGCCCACAAACTATTCACACTCGTTTCATATGTCCCTGTTGCCTCAATCAAGGGTCTTCAAACGGAGAATGTTGACGTTAGTCAAGAATAAACTTTAAGTTTAAGTGTATTACTTCGTTTTATTTATTCTTATCCTTATGTTTATAAACTAAATTAATACATGTACACCTACATTTGAATATATTTGTGTAAACTTTCGTCATATTGGTCTAGTAATTTTTGAGTACTTTTAAACAAAAATCAAATCTTGTTCAGAGTATTGAATAATTTTGTTTCTAAAGAAGTTACATATTCTATCAATCAAGTTCTTTATCCTATAACAAAGGCTACTTTAATGTGAATATTTACATTAAAACCGAACCCATTTGCAAAACTTTTTTTGGTGGCTCAGTTTAGATTTTTCTGTTATCCATTTCTAAACTAAACTAATTATCTGATTTGAATGTGGGTTTCTTACATGTATTAATAAGGCTTGATCTGATTAAAAGTGGTAGCATATAAAAATTTCGCCGAAATTATGTCTTATACCATGATCCTGGATATAATAAGTCAAATTTAAACACAAAGCGACTCCTGACAAACTGACAACCCAACCTTTGCAAGGGCACCTAACCCATATTGGATCATGGTTACAAATCTTGTTGCCTGAACTAACCGATTTGACCACCGACGTTATTATTATTACCATGACTGTATATTAATAGTTTTAGGGTGGTGTTGTATGACATCAGCTTTATGAATTTGATAGTAAAGAAATTACAATGTAATGTAGCAGCCACAACTATAAAAGCGGATCATAGTTTCGAAATAGCTAATACGAACGCAACAGAGCTCGCAAAGAGAGTTATCTCACTTAGATACGTTACTTAACGGATGTCATCTTGCAGGATGTAGGTACGGTACTGTGGTGTAGGTACCTGATATTCGTATCTACGCCGCCACCCGCAACGCTAAGCCTGCGGTTCGATTCCATTAGCACCTACGGCTAAACCCATTACCAAAGACATCTTGTTGGCTAGTAACTAAGTTATACTTATGTTTGCGATAAGATAAATATTAAATAAGTATAAAAAGAACCTACTTACATATGTACTATTTTTATCCATTTATTTTTACATGCGCAATTGAGCACCTTAGCTGTTACTAGTACCTAGTATACTTATAAAATAAAATTTTAGATTGGTTTTGTTCAGTGAACCTGTCATATATATCCTAGCTTTCCATCCAACCCTATATCAAGAAAAGGTTGGAAGATAGAGTAAAACCTAATAAGCAAGTTGAAATCCAGGTGGGCGAGCTATATTACCTAACGATTTTTATCTTCTCCTAATGATCTGACGTAGCAAGAGTCCGGCAAAAGAAAACGATTGAGGCACTTTGACAAATCGATGGCCAGAGAGCGCAGTAACTTAATGGAATTACTCCAAACCGCATTCAACCTTTACTGTACAGATTAATTGCTATTGTAATCCGTTTAAATGGAATTTATGTCAGTGTTAGTGGTTTGCAGGAGGCAACTGTAATACGTAATCAAATTACCTACCTGCGGCTTATAATGTTAATTGTGCAGTAACTATCTAGTGTCCATACAATTCGATCCACCCGATCGTTATCAGAAATAACATTATAGGATTACCTATATATAAATGATACCGATAAATGGTTATATATATATAATCACATCTATATCCCTTGCGGGGTAGACAGAGCCAACAGTCCTGAGCGGACTGATAGGCCACGTTCAGCTATTTGGCTTTAAGATAGAATTGAGATTCGAATAGTGACAAGTTGCTAGCCTATCGCCTAAAAAAAGAATCTCAAGTTTGTAAGCCTATCCCTTAGTCGCCTTTTACGACATCCATGGGAAAGAGATGGAGTGGTCCTATTCTTTTTGTATTGGTGCCGGGAACCACACGGCACATAAATGGTTACATTCATTATAATACCTATCACAATAAAATTAATAAAGTACATATTATTTATGAACTTACAAACTTTTGATTATCTATACTAATATTATAAAGCTGATGAGTTTGTTTGTTTGAACGCGCTAATCTCAGGAAGTACTGGTTGGAATTGAAAAAATCTTTTGGTGTTGAATAGACTATTTATCGAAAAAGGCTTTAGGCTATATAACACGCTTCAACTATTAGGAGCGAAGAAAAAATGGAAAATGTGAAAAAGACGGGGAAAATTATTCATCCTTGAACCTTCAATGATGCTCAAAATAACTTTTCCACGCGGACGAAGTCGCGGGCACAACTAGTTGTTTTATATAACTTAAACCCAGCTAAATGTTATCACCGAGGCTTGTGACTATAGGCTTTGTTTGCCCCGTAAGGGAAAGAGATGATATGTGTAGATATAAACTGGGCTAGTTAACAGCCATTATCGTTAATAAATATTAAAAAGAAATATTTTGTAAATAGGTTGCATTTGCACATACGCACACGTACTTATACAATGTAGCTGATATGCCACTGTGAATACTACCTACCTATTTCTACAGTGTGTGTGTCAGGACTCCCCATTGTGGGTTGCATCGGCGTACTTATCTATGTAAAACAGGGATGTCTTCATTACTTGCGGACTCGCGCTGTGAGCCTTTGCTCGAGACAAGGGTTTTATCCTTGCGACGCGATGTTAATTTCGGTTAAGAATAGAATTATCTGGATTTCTAGAAGTAATTTATTTATGTATAATGAAGGATAAATATTACTTCACCTGCAATAGTTTTTTGTACCTGTTAAAATTATTATATTTAATACTGGAGTTATTTTAATAAAGACAAACAACCTGTACCTACCTGATGGAAAGAAAATATATTGATAACTTACCTACTCTTACATTTTTTTTGCACATTATGTAAATTTTAATGGCACTTATACTTTTTATCCTAATTTTGGATTGCAATGTTATTTAATAACAGTATTTTGTCGATACTACTTTTGTCATTAAATTTTTTCGATGTAGAACGGTTGCGTGGAAATAAGCGGCCTGTACCTTAGACCACGGTTTGTCCATTAATGCAGGTTCTGTGGTTAATTATAGGGGAAAGGAAGGCAGCATCTAAGTTATGCGTTGGTTGAGGTACACATCTCCCACCCGGAATCCCACAAAAGAGAAAGCTGAAATTTTAAAGAGAATTTTGTAAAGTCCTCTTAAAAGTTGATTTTGATACAAAATTAGTTCATCAGAAGTAACTTTTTGATACAAAATTAGGCAAAGTGATTTATGGCTTACTGAAATAATATCTTACATTTTTTAAACGTATTAAAGAGGGCCCTTGGCTCAGTCCGCTCATACCTAAAAATCCTGTTTATTCCAGTCCCCGCGGGAATTTCGGGAAACCTCTATGAGTGCACGCCTATAGACCATACGAGTAAGGGACCTCCATGCTACATTTCATAATTCTAGAACTAGCGGTTGAGCGTTATCTGTCAGTTAGTCACTCAGTTACAGAAATCCGTTAAGAGTACCGGTGAATCTCTTAGTTTTTGTTTTGAGTGATGTAGTTAAGATTGTAGCCACGTCGTAGCATTTCAGAGCCGACTGTAGCAAACGATACGCATGGGTGTGAGCATTTTAGCTGTGAGAAGTATTACATCCTTATTTTTATATTTAATAGTTTATTGCAGTATATGAGTACTTGTATGCGTGCACGCATACGTAATCGCATTCCAGCACAGCAGTACTACAGATTCGATAAGTTTGATGTTTCGTAGCACCTCGTAGCTATCATATTATTGAGCAGAAATACATTTGCATTGAGAATTTTCTAAAAACGTCGGTTTTTAACATATCATAGTTACGATTTTATTTGTTTACATATAGCTTTTACCCGCAGGTTTTCCCCCGCGAATTTTGCGCCACGTACCAAATACAGGATTTTCGAAAATCATACAGGACCCCTAGTTTTACCGGGTTGAAAAGTACCTGGCGTATGTCCTTCGTTGTGACTAGCCTATATGAATTTTCGCACGTTAATAAAATTTCTTTGAAATACAAAATATCCCAACTAACAAAATAAATGCGAAAGCAAGTTTTTTTGTTTATGTGTTTGTTGTCTTTTCACGCGTTGTCTACCCAATTAATCTTCTTGAAGTTTAACGTAGATATACTTATATAAACAAGAGTCTGGAGAATATATATCTGGCTGTGTATAGTAGTATGTGTACTCGTAGTAACCTCTACTGCGGAGAAAATGATTATAACGGTTTTGATTAGGCAGGAGCAGTTTGGTAAAAACATACCTAACTTGCGAATACATGCATGGTGAAAGTTGTGTGAACCTGTAATTAAACATTAAAAAAATACTGTTTGAATCGGAATTATGCTCAGCCTCATATTATACGAGATAAAAATAATTTACACGAGCGAAACCACGGGCTGAAGGTAGGAAAATTTAATGGAGATTGACCATTTAAGCATTCCACTGTAAATGAAGCTTTATTGTTCGTGTTTTGCCGTAGTTTCGATTACTTCGGTGTCAAATACATTATGTCGTTTATTCATACGTATTGGTATAAGGTTGTAGAGGTCACATGGGAGTCTTTTCGTGTAAAAACCTGACTTATATTTTCAGAGAGGTGATGATGTAACCGGGAATGTCAGGCCTACAGATTTTGTTGCTAAGAAAGACAAAACAAGTACAATCGAAATGTTTTGTGCTTTGCTTATTGTAGTATTGTTCCATTGTACATACATCTAAACATCCATTTTATGTCAAGTACCTTAGTACTAGTCCGTAAGGTTCTCAAAACTTACGAGCTTTTAACATCGATAAATTATTAAGCACTGCATGGTAACGAGTGAACTGAAGTATGTACAACAATTTAATGCTCGTATCGCGTAATTAACGGAATTGGCAGCATTACGCAAGTTTGAGCCGCGGCATTATCTGCCGATTACTGTTGTTGGCGACAGCCGGCGCTCTTTATATGACGTCACATACATGGCCGCCATTAAGCTCAGACACCCTATCATAATTATTTTCAATATTTTTACGAAGTTATAATATCTATTGTGTAAAATCGAAAACGCTGTAAGAAGAAAAAAACAAACATGCAGGTGTTATTCTTTGCTTGTTCAATGTAGCACGCAGAACACACGGTTTTAATACAAACAATAAGAAGGAAAAGTACAATTTAAAAAACACACTCTGGAAAAATTTACATGACTTTTTTTATACGTAATATTTTGCTAATTAGTTCTGTCATTTTGACATGCATAATTATAATTGGACTGAATATATGGCAAAGTCATTTATCAAAGTTAGAAATGAGGTCGTTTCTTAGTCACCACATTAAACAACGTCATGATTAGCGAGTCGAACCACGTGCGAACAGTTAGTTAGGAGTGCCGACTTTGGCACCATCCAACTTGCGACTTCGACAGTTTGCGATCTAACAACAAAATTGTATTACTGACAACATTGCTCTCACTCCACACAAAGTAAGCAACTGTCATAGAATTCTTAAAGCAAATACCTAGTTAAATATTGTATCTATAGAAGGAGTAACTTGCACAGGTAAGTACAATAAACTGAAAGCATTTCAATATAACAACTGTTTTATACTTATTAAATGTGCCTACATTTTTAACATTTTATAATGACATGGTCATCAGTATTTCGTACAATGTCAAAGATAGCTTAATTGTTTTTATTATAACAACTAGCTTTTATTAATTGAAAAGAAAAACAAATAATAAAAAAGAAATTTATTATCTAGGCCTATGTAGCCCACAATAAGCTTTAGGGGTACATTTGAGAAGTGCGTCAGAGAACTTAATTCCAGAAAAACCAAATTTATTTAATAAAACTGACAATCAATAAACTTCATAATTTCCCTTAAAATTAGTACTTTACTTATCCACCGACATGTAAAAGACATTGCTTTAGTATGCTTGTGGTAATGTATTTAGTGTTTATTACCTATTGATTAAGTTTACGTAGTATTAATATATAATTTCCTTTTATGCAAATTAATGTTTCTCGGTCAGTTAAAATAATCTTCTACGTGAATTTCTTCTATGACCAACCGTTATCAAAAACTCGACATTAATGTTAACTTTAATCGAAAGTTGTTAGAGGAAAAACTTTGCAGATTTGGAAGGAAAAAGAACTTTTAAAAGTCACCGATTTTGTTTTCTTATTGAGTTTTATTTTTTATGTCATCTCAGTAATTACGTGTTTTCAGTTATATCTTTACGATTGGGATTAAAGTGTTATTTTAAAGTTTCCTCGTAGCAATGCAAAAGCAATCAAGTTAAGCCCATTTAATAGATCAATGTAAACATTAATCTTAATAAATTGGTAATAAGATGCAATTGTAAACAATTAAAGAGTTATTTAGAGGTTAAGTTAAGTTTAGAGAACAATGTTGTAGAGGTCGTTTCGAGGACAACCGTTAGGCCACGTAGTTATTACGAGGGCAGCGTCGGCGGCATTATCTCTCGCGCTTGACCGAGCTTCGATCACTGCTTCGACGACTTCCAAAGCCTTGTTAAGGCCTAATGACGTGGGAACAAGCGAAATATCCACTTATTTATACCTGGCGATAGTCTGCCATACCGCAGGATAAGTGTCCATTTTCGCGAAATATTCTATGTAATAACTTATAAATTTTCAATGCAATGTCATATATTTTTTATTGATTTTAAATTACAATAGGTACATAATATTCTTCTTTGAACTTTTTTTTTAGAAATTCCTTCTTGTTTTCTACAAATTTCTACAAATTCATCGAATTGCTCAAAATTTAATTGAAATTAAAAAAAAAACATTGTAAAACTATTATTCAATACATTATACCAATGTCAGTTTTAAATACTTGCCAGGGTCCGGTGCAAAATGGACAGATCTCAAATGAAATGTGAATCGAATGAAAAATTTGTCAACGCAAGAAAACCCAAAAGGTATTTCATAAGTTCGGAGTAGGCATGTGAGGGATTTACGGTTCGCCTCTCTTTGAACATTCAGAAATGATCTGTTCACAAGTGTGAATGATTGTTCTGTGCGAATAGAAAAGAGGTGCCTTTTTCTATACAGCGTTTGAAATTCTGAAATTTTAAACATTTGCCATACACGGTATAGGTAGGTGACTTAAAATTGTCACAGTAAAAATGAATTTCTATACATGGCGTGACTATTAAATAATTATAACTTTCTCAATTTACACATTACAATCCGTTGACCCTCTGTGGATTTTAGTGGTAGATATGAGTCAGGGAGGTGCGCAGGGAAGACAATGTCGTACATATTTTAAGCGAGCACGCCCCGTTCGCACAAAGGCGTAATTTATAGGGCCGCGTGGAGACGGGTGCCTGAGTTATGTCCCGACGATAGCGACGAGCTTTTAACTGCCTAATGGAGCGATTTACTCCGACCACCTTGCGCCTACTCACTGTTTACAGTGAAGCAACGTTACACGACTCGTGTAGATAACGACGACAAATTAATTTGTCGCTTAGCTACGTCCAGCTTTTAACAGATTTTCAAAGCATAATGTAGCTATATTCAGTTCAAAGTTTGGACTCAACGGCAACAGAGCTGGGCCGCTAGGGTATAGAGTCGAGCGAAGCGGAAAGTTTTTCAATAAAACATGGCCCTCAGAGACAACATTTCAATGGAGCAAGCGATGTTTACGGCCGGCGCGTCGCCGCTCTTACACACTACAATCCAATCTAAAGGTATTGATCAAATTGAACGGATGTCGGCTGTTACTTCCGCGCTGATTTAATAAATAGCTTATAAGGTTTCTCATAACTTTTAATTGATTCGATTTATAGAGTATCATACTAGTCTAAAAACGCTGGAAATTTCAAGAGCTTTTTGTTAAACAAACGAAGAAATGAATGTAGACTCAACTAGGTGTTCCTAATAATACACCGCGCTGGTTTTATCATTCGAAGAACAAAAGTTGTTTACATACATGATTTCCGTGCATATTCATAAGTCTTGGTTGTATTGTGTTCGCTGGAATGTGTAAGAATTGTATTCATTCGAATGTAGTTGATACAATAGGTACCTTCAAAATAGGATTGTGCACTGACCTAGATGTTCGTTATACTTTCTGCTGACGTTTTCTTATAACACTGCATATTTATTTTACTGCTATTGTAGTGCTATGTTTTTAACCCGTAAGTTTTGTTTTGTTTTGCTGGGATGTGGGTGAGCGTGTGAGCGGTTTTTGTTGGTACAGGCTTTGTTAGGCGTTTTGAATCGCAGGTCAAGTGCAATCCTCAGATTGCCTCGAGCCACGGCAGGAATAAAGAAGCCATTTTGAGCAACAGTGTGTGTTGCTGCTGCAGCCGCTAGTGTGCGTTTACTTTTAAGTGTTCGCTACAAAATGTTGAAACTAGTTCAAGGAAGAATTTCTTACTCTTTTGTTTGTGCTAAAACTTTATGTAGCAAGATTTCTAGATCCTGAATATTGTAGACGTTAAATAAATTAGCTATTTCTTAGACGAAAATTTTGGGAAAGTAGGTAATCTTTTATAAAACTAAGTTAAGCACCCACTCAGTTAACCTACATACTATAACTGAGCAAACGACTTTAGCTAAATTTAATTGTTAGGGATCGCAGTTTGGAAGCAGGATTTAAGTTAATGGTCAATGTGCGTTATATTATGTGTTTCAAGGCCGGCACTTATATGTTAGTAGAGTATCAGGCCATAATGTGTGTTAAGTGTGTTAAGTGTGTTAAGCCATATTTGTTTAATTTTAAGGATAAATCTAATATTGTTAAAACGTTCTTAAAACATACAATTCTAAGTTATCTATAAGCTATGTGCTTGAACATCTCGAACAATAAACGAGCAGCGCCGTAATGGATTGTAATAATTGACACCGAACAATTGTCATTAGAAGAAACAATTAGGTCGATAGTGGATTACTGGGGGTGATTGCGTCGCGGAACGGGATATTTGTGTCACATCGAGCGATCGATCCGCCCACTCCCAGCCAATTACTGGCGATACACGACCGAATATTGTTCTCGATACAGACCTCACTGACTCGATATTCTCAGGCGACGACGGGAGCACATCAAAAACAAATTGGAGGTAGGTAATCTTTTTGATAAAGCAACACAAGAATCGGGTAAACGTTTGAGAATTCTAGGGTAAACCGATAGCGCGTCATGGAATGCCGGAGATCTCTCAGAAAAAAATTGTGATCTATCACAGCACACTTTCAATGTGACATTTTTATAGTAAGCCTAACATAAACGTAAACGTATATATTAATAACAATAAACTTCTGTTGTAAGAGTATCTCTTAAATTTAGCTTTATTATTAAGCTTTCGCCTACGGCTCTTTGCTATTGGATATTTCCCCATGTCCTTCTCTGTAATCCACACTAAATGTACTTATGCAAAATTTCATGGTGATGAGTTCAGTGGTTTTGACGTAAAAGATGGACTAATAATACTTTCACATTTTTTAACATAAGTAATATGTATTCTCTGAATAGTCCTAAGTTTTACGATAATATCTTTTATATTTGTTCCTGTAAATATCCATTTTAATTGCCAATGTTTTGGTTTGTATCGCCGGCTGCTACAACATTATAATTGTTGGGTATAATCCCTTACCCTCGTCGTTAAATTTCTTGTTATGCTACGATAAAGATATCGATATTGCTTTTGTATTCTGTCGTCTGATTTAAGTTCAACAGAAATAAGGTTTTATACTAAATTGCTTATCTTCATATCTTGATGTTAGTAAAGTTTAAGTACATTTTGTGTTTACTACATTTATATTTAGTAGAGTTGGAGAATGCCGGGAACCCGAGACTTCTTGTGTCACCTTTGAGGACACTATCGCTGTGCCACAGAGGTCATCAGTAGCATAAAGTGAATTTCTAGATACATGCCTAGAATTTTCATAGAGGATTGTTGTCCAGTCCAGTCTGGATATTATTGTAGTGTGGATGGGTCCATCAAATCTCGGACTAGGACACGTGTAGCACTCCACAAGTATTGCTGAGCCAAGATGCCGACATAGAGCGTTTGTCACATAGTTATGCTATGAAATTGCAACTGTGACTGTATCCTGATTTTCTTCCTTTGTGATTCTATTTCTATTCTTAAAATTTTAGTCTTTCTAAATAAAAATAAAGCTATAGCATATTTTAAAGTTGAAAGAGAAATTAATTTCATATTTACCTAACAATAATAATTCAAAGATATGTCTTATTTCTTTTTTGAAAATTATTGTGACTTCAAGTTTTATTGAGATTGTTGGCTCATGTTACCCCATTCAAAATATAGATATGATTTAGGTTATTTAAATGTAAGAGACCAACATGAAAAATAATAAATATCTTAACATTCTTTATTGATACCTGTTACGGTTGATAAAAATAAGAATTTAAATGCAAAGAATTGGTTGTCTTAATGCCGTTCATGTACCCCCGAGGTACATAGCAGATTAATTTATTAACGAAATCACCAGAACTTTGGCCGTTTTTCGCTTTCAAAGAAACTTGTTTGCGAAATCAGAACGGAGAGGGAGATTAATTTAATAATGAGGAAGGATGGACAGAAAAATACGGAGTATTGAAATAAAAGGCATTCAGTCAGCACTTTTTTAACGATCGTGACAAATAAATGAAATTACTGACCTCTTTTCATTTCTATTGGGTTTTATTAATTAAAGGCCGTCAATTCATAATTAAATGAATAGGAAGTGAATTTACCATAATTTAAATGTGTACCTAAACGAAAACCCAAATTTTGAACAATTTCAGTGAAACAAAAATGTTGAGTGGGGCGGAAAGAAGTTTCATTAAGATTTAGTGAAAAGATGCTTAACTAAATAATCCTGGCTGGCGCGGCGCGGTGCACTGCGGCCTCTAACGACCCTACAGTCGTCGAGAACCCTCCACGTTTCAGCTGCTTCGCGCTCATGCACTTTTCAAGTACGCACTGTTTATGCTCCAGTTTGGTCCGCGAACTTACATTTAACTCCAAATTTGAATTTTTCTTATACTCTAGAAGTATTAAGGTGCAATTTTTGAATCATGTTTAAATAAACTGGCGTTACATTTGTCATGTTGTATTTGAATTAGCGTTCTCAACCTGCGGTTTACCTGGTACCAAAATTTTATAGGTAACGACCACAAACCATGGACAGCATGTATGCAGCTTAGTGTGAGGATGCTCAAGTTATGAAGAGCCCTCGTTGCCCGTAGCGCGGCGGCGTGAAATGTTTATGAATTATGTATCGTTAGAAGGCTGATACATTTCTCCTCGAATATTTTAAATCTTTGTAGAACGTTTTTGGCCTCGTCTTTATTATTTTCAAGGATTTTGTAGGTTGAAACGACTACTGAAACATATTTTAGGAGTAGTCATGTATGTTTTTATGGGTTAAGTATTTCCTAAAGTTTCCCTAACATTCATGCCGCAAGTCGATATTGTGGTTTCTAATACATTCATATTATCCCCAAATAAAGAAAATTATTTGGGATGAAGTGACCACTAAATTACTTAAATAGGTAGTAAATAGTCCCTGGGCCCAGTTCCAGGTTGGCGAGTAGCCACCGAACCCATTGGTTTAAGCTGTCTATCTGCTTCGAGTATACTGTCCAAGTAAACTGTCTTACTTACCAAAACAGCATTAATATTCAGCAGCTTTATAAAAAGTGAGAATCATCACAATGACAATCCACTTGAATGAAACAGATGGCTACAGATGTATTAAAATAATTAAAGCAATTAAAATAATTATCTGTAATAACGGAGCGTTTTGTTTGTATTAAGTATGACTATTAGGCACAAAAGCGTCAATTATGCGCTGTGGGATGATTGAATAATGATGAGGAATTTAGACCGCAATCACATTGGACAAGATTAATGATTCGTTTCTGTTGTTGAATGGACGCGACTCAGTCGATGCTAATTTCGCCGGCCATGCCTCGGACGGGTGACACTCCAGATTCCTATTCCGTTACACTTCCAAATCTGACAACAATGTTATTACTTACTTGTAAATATAGTTAGCATAAACTTAAAAATTGATATTTACAAACTGTCTCAACGAAATTGTTCTGTTTCAAAATTGTACAGAAGTGCTGACTTTGTAGCAGAATTATGACCAATCATCGTCCACACCGGTCTGTTCTTTTCCAAATTGAGCTGTTAACATAAAAAAATAAGATAAAATATATCGATTTTCAGAACAATGAAGCGTGTATGTATAGCTTTTGTAATTTATTGCTGATTCACGTTCGTTGTGCTGTTGTTATTTCAGTTGAGTGACTGGGGTGAAGTGAAATAAATGAAACTATACACACGCGATTGGACAAATATTTCATCAACTTATCGTCTCAGAGGATATGAAAAGTTTTCGTTACAAGATTTTTTTATTTCTTTGTATGTAGAAATAAAATGTTGTGTTAAATGAGTTTTTCATATTCCATTTAGAGTGTAGGTGGTCAAACGGTAAAGGTGCCCGAAAGAAAGATTTAAAAAGAGGCACCTTTGACTTTTTTTTAGGTTTAAATGGTTAATCGGTGCTTTTACGGTAGGTAAAAAAATTGTGACGAAACCAGGCAATTAAATGTGTAACCATGATCCAATGTGAGTTGTGTTCCAAAGTCGCTTCGTGTTATGACCTGACTTACACCATCCAGGGTCATAGTCATAGGCATACTTCGGGCTCCACTCCAAAGCGGTGAGGATGTAGTTAGGAAACTCTAGTATGATATACCTACTTAGTTTATTTTATATTCCCTTTTATGCGAAACAGGATATAAACGTTGCATGTTTTGCCGGAGGCATGAGCTAATCGCGGATGGCGAATATTTACCGTCCCGAGGGCCCTCATCTGATAATGTTACGAGCTCGTCCTGACACGGTAAAAATCTGTGTTGTTCATGTTGTATATCTAGGTAATCGTGAAGCTTAATTGAGTTCAAAAGCAATTCTGTTTAATTTACATGTTACTATTTAACTTAACGTAACGTAAATGTTATTTTGCAGAGATATATATTGAATTTATTTCAGTAAATTATTGTTTTTTACAGTTAGTCATTATTGCAAAAGTCGTATAACATGAGTGTCATAGGATTACCTACATGCTTGTGCAATTTTGTGATGGTTTTTCGTGTGAATATAAATAACTATTGTTAACAATTATCTATTTTATTTACGAAAAAAAAACACTTTGAAAAATGATTACCACCTTGTTCCACATACAAAAAGAAACGTTGCACTGTAGCAAGTCTAACTTGCTAAACAAGCAAAAAAATCTAGGCCAGGATCAGTAGAAACGTACACACAAAGTTTGTGAAAGCAGGTTCAAAAAGCTTCCCCTATCTTAGAACTCTAAGAAGTTTGTTGGTAATATTTTACTTAGCTCGAACGCTAAAGTCAAAACTAGACATTTTTATAGTAACTATCTAGTTCCCCTTTGATTCATACACGCTCGCTCACTTACTATTTTTAAAAATATTTAAAAAAAAATTATCGGTTTTATACAAACAACCCTGTAGTAATAAATATAAAACTAACAGTATTAGGTAATTGTTTTTTTTTGGAATCTAGATAATTTGCAGTATGTTTGTATATTTTGAACTATAATAATATATCAGAAATTGACGCCCAAACCGTAATAATGATCATGTAAAGGAACAACATTAGGACAATAAAGTGCACCTTTTGCCTATTACAATCATAATGTACAAACCCTTTCGGCTTAACAACTTGGGACCGTTTCACTGTTACCGAGTGTGCTACGGAAATGTCTACATGATAATGTATTATTTAATGTGTAATGTGTTTATTTCAAGTTGTTATGCCATAACTTGACTTGAATCTTAAAGTAAGTTAAACCTGTAAAATATCTATACTAATATTATAAAACTGAAGAGTTGTTGTTTGTTTGAACGCGTTAATCTCAAGAACTGGTCCGAATTGAAAAATTCTTTTTGCGTCGAATAGACCATTTATCGGGGAAGGCTTTAGGCTATATAACATCACGCTGCACCTATAAGGAG
Organism: Amyelois transitella; assembly: GCF_032362555.1. Classification (NCBI taxonomy): domain Eukaryota; kingdom Metazoa; phylum Arthropoda; class Insecta; order Lepidoptera; family Pyralidae; genus Amyelois; species Amyelois transitella. The sequence goes on from NC_083509.1 coordinate 6,541,391, forward strand.
CAAAGAATTAATGGAAAATGTGAAAAAGACGGGGAAAATTATTCATCCTTGAGGGCTTCAATGATGCCCAAAATAACTGTCCCACGCGGACGAAGTCGCGGGCACAGCTAGTTGATAATAAACATATATCTAGTTAAAATGAGGATCGTAGTTTTTTGGCAGAGGAGATTAACCGTGAAGATGAAAAATCACTTCAGTTTTATATTAAATGATTAATGATTGTTTAATAATTTAGAAACCTTGTTTATTTAGATTCAAAATACAGATAAAGTATATGCAAAAATAATATATTTTCGCAGCAGAAAAGCTTCCAAGTTGCAGCTTGTGAATGTATAATAATATTTCACTCGCAACTTTGTCTTCTGAAATTGAAAATATCGATACATGATTTATTAAAGCCGTAATTTGGATGTTTCAGAATATATAATCGTGATGAGCGCCGACGGTGACAAATATTTGGCGCCTATTTTGACTGGCGGAATTTTCCTGTTCAACGGAAGTTTTCCTCACGAATGACGTAACTTGCGCGCTCGTTTGATGCTGAAAATTAACGCCACATATGAAAATGAGAATTTCACATACTTTAATAACTCCCAACGATAATGGTTGCCTCCTAATAGTACACGGTTTGTTTGATGGTTGTCAATTGTGATGTTGAATAAAATAATAAAATTAGTTTTGTGTACTTTTACCATACTTATTGACAACTTACAAGTCTGGAAATTTGAAAGAAAAGAGTACCAAATTACAAAAGAAAAATAATAGAACTTTACACGTGCAAAGTTGCTGGTAAAATCATAATGGATACAAAAATAAAAATGTCAACTTATGGTTAAATTTTAATCGTTGTGTCTACCCACTGTTTCCAATTAACCAAATAAGAGGTGTTATTTGTCTTAACACGCTAGACACTAAAAATATTAATCGGGTTTTAATAGGTTTATTATCGATTATGGTTTCTATGTTTATTTTTAGAAAAATAAAGGTACTAAACCTAAATATTTTTTATATTTAACGTGCAATTAAAATGTACTCGTGTGAATGAATATGATTAAATAACAAGATGAAGGTAGCACTTTAATAATATAAATCAAGCATGACCTCAAAATACTTAAATACCCGGAATGTTAACATTCAGAGCCAGTATTAATATGACAGTTGAAAAGTAAGAATATATGTATGTATACGCACATCGTTATCTTAAATTACTTATTTATTAGCCACCCGTGTGCGAAAATAGCAACTGTCTTTAGATTGCATAACACAAGTATAGCTGTAGTAGGATAGAATATAATATATGTATTTTCCGTTACAAGAGACATGAAACTGTCAAACCTCCATTCATATTTAAATTGCTCTGCAATAACTCATGATAATATGGAGGGGCTATAAAAATATCAAATACAGGCTCGATGGGGCGGTCCCAGGGCCGTTTGGCTCGTGTGCTGTCGACGTCGAATATTAAAATATTGTGTCAAAGTGTAACCCAGGTGTGAGCCGCGCGTCGATATCATACGAATCGTTAATTTGACACCCTGATGTATAGGTATTTACGTCATTTCGTATTTATGACGAAACTATTTGTGAAAAGTGATCGGTAGCTGCCAATTTATTTTGTATGTATATATTGTACATGGTTTTATTTTTAGCTTTTATTTAAACTTTGTTATCTACATACATACATATAATAACGTCTATATCCGCAGATTGACCTGCACTAGCACCTAGGTCATAACTGAAAATCAGCGTATTGCTCTATAGCAATAAATTCGTTGAGTTGTGACCTTTTTGTATTGCTGCAACTCACACCCTAATTAATTTGTATTCCGTATGTTCATTGTAAATTGTGTGTAGCAAATCAAATAAATGAATTATCTATCTATCTATCTATCCCTTGCGAGTAAGACGGAGCCAACAGTCTTAAAAAGACTGATATGCCACGTTCAGCTATTTGGCTTAATGATAGATTTGAGATTCAAATAGTGACAGGTTGCTAGACCATCGCCTAAAAGAAGACTCCCAAGCTTATAAGCCTATCCCTTAGTCGCCTTTTACAACATCCATGGGAACAAGCTGGAGTGGTCTTATTCTTTTTTTTATGGGTACCGGGAGCCACACGGCACTTTGTTATCTCGTTCGCAAAAATATGATTAAAACTTTTAATGGTCTTTTACTTATAGGTATTATCCTTTTTTTATTTCACGAAAATTCTTGTCATGAGTTTATCGTTACCGTTGCAGAACAAACAGGTAAAATAGACATCAGATTGGTGTTGTGCTTGATTGTCAAGTGTGTTGTTCCTGTATTCATAACAAATTATTTTCTGCAATTATAGAAGCAATACTTCTTTTTTTAATGTTACCAAATTCAATGATTCTCTCGTACACGAGGTCGCATAGAAATTTTTTTAACAACATATGCCCATAAAATCATGTATTTATCCATTACGGAGATAAAGTCAATAGTCACAGGTCCCAAAGGTCAACTTTAGCTGGATGGTGAGATTGTAACAGGTTGCTGGTTTAAGCCAAAGTTTATAGGCATTCGATTGACTTTTATCAAGTTTTAATAAATAACCTATCTTTGAAAATATTGTACCTCAAACTCGTATTTCTTAGGTATATCTTGTTAAACATTTATATAATGTTAATTACAAATTGTTCAAAAGAGTTACTGCCTGGGGTCGACGGGCAAAAGTATTTTGGCGTGTTTAGAGGGTAACTTTAAATTATTCTCTATCAACTTTTAAATTTATTGCCAATAACCTAACTTCAAAACTTACGAGCTGTGTTATCAACATGGTTTTTGACTTTGATGAAATTCGGCATTGAGACAGTCAATTAGGACATGCTTTTAGGATTACTTTTATGCTGGGTAGGGTTTCCCATCCATGTATTACCAATACTTGGATGGGAAACCCTACCCAGCATTATTGTGGTAAATATCCTCACCCAAAGTATTACTCGAACTGCTAAAATATGGGAATCCCTCCTCGCATATCTCTTTCCATATTTTAGGGACATTTCAGGCAAAAGTGAAAAGGGATTATTTGAGCTTGCGTGTGGTAGACCTTATCTGACCATCAAGAATATTGACGAACCCAAATTATCGATAAAAAAATACTTTTATTTCTAAAATTGAATCGGAGTATAGTCCCTCCCTGGCCAAGTATACGAGTATACAACGCAGACCAAAAGCGATGAATATTTAGTTATATCTAAATAAAGCTTAGGTTATTACCTAAGCTAGCTATTCAATTTGCATGTTGGATGACCGTAATAATTACTCTCCTGCTGGCTTGTTAGTATCATCGTGTATTAAAATTCATCCATATACGACCTTTCCCTCTATGAATAAAATTATGTTAGCTTATATAACTCGAATTCTAAAAGGTCTTTATATAACTTAACCTAGCTTCAACGAATTTACCCGTTTTGCCATTATATATTTATTCAAGTTAGATAATCATTTTAGAAGGTCAGTGAGATCAATTCTAACTGTGTAGAAAGCAAATGATAAAAACTATTTAAATTCCTAGGTTTTTTGTACTGTATTTTGAGATGTGAACGTGACCTTCAGGTCTTGTGACTATTGGTTCTATTTACCCAGTAAAGTATAAAGTCGTATGTAAATAAATTTGACATGTCAAAATATTATATTATCCTATTCAGTTGTTTCCTGTATGATTTATCCCAGTAATCTTCACTGAATTGTACTGTGCCGTGTGTTTCCCGGCACCAATAGAAAAAAGAATAGGACTACTCCATATCTTTCCCATGGATGTCGTTAAAGGCGATTAAGTGATAGGCTTATAAACTTTGCATTCTACTGGGCCAAGACATTGGTTGGAGGTCCTTTTTGAAATTTGAATTTAAGCGGCACATTACTCTGAAAATGACTGGCTATAAAGACTTCAAACGCAGGCTAATCGTGACTTTCGACCTTTCAAGCACCGGAGGAGGACCGCAAAATGCCTTTCAAATTACAGATGTTTTCTAAATGTCTACTTGTGTATGCGCATGTTTTGTAAAAAAAAACTACATTAATGTAGAACTCGCAATAAAAATCTTTGTGGCATATGGTGGCGGGAATAGTGACGCAGATATCGAACAGCCAAAAATAATTAACGGATTTCTATGAAATGCCAAGGAAAATTGTTTTTCGAATAGTAGCATTGCATTGCCGTAAATCGATTTATGCGTTAGTCATTCATAATTGACTAATAAACTTAACGCAGTGTATAGCACATAAAGATAGAGTTTAGGTAGATTTAGCTGTTGTGTTTTATTAACGTACCTTAAAAACACCAATAATATTTCGTTTTATTAATGGTACGGAACTTCCACTTAAACGGTGATTCCGACTCGCATACAGCTGGTTTTTTGAAACTGAAATGTTTGTTTGGATGCGGAATCCACATATTGATTGAAAACACTGCGCATGGAAAATTAAACATTTCTTCATTGTTGTTCAGTGAACTGACAGTCAAAATAAAGCGTGGTATTCAAACAGAACAGATATTCTTCTACCTTTACAGAAAATACATATTTTTTTAGTATACACGACTAAGAAATTAAAAACAACTTGCAGCTTCTTCTTTTACTGAGTCGCTTCCCTACACTTTTAGAAGAGTGTTCGTGGTCTGTTCTGGTGGCAAGTTTAATAACTCGTCACCATTCGTCCCACAAAGCTGCTTTTATCCACATATATAAGTGTACAGTTGCATTTACTATAGCTTTAATTTCATTGGTTCCACCTATTCCTGAACAATTTCATTCGAGTGAATTATTTTACCGCCATGCGACGTGGCACTAACCGACTGACGAACAAAGTAATACCGTCATAACATAATGCAGTGAAAAATATTACCGTCATAATACACAGCGTTGGTATCATCATATGTTAATGCAGTCACCTGCCGTCGTGTGTCATCCCTGTTTCTTTTGGACGGCATAGGTCGAAGCTAGGACGGCGCGGTATCCCGCTCAGCCTAAATTAAGACAAGTACAGAAAATACTGTCTCTAAGATAAGGATACGTTAAAATGTCGTCCAAACATAGGATAAAGTAGGCATTGTCTTAAATAATTTACCACACGTGATTTTAACACTAAATCAGTCGTGAAGTTTAAGAAAATCTTCAGGTATGAGCAATATAAAGAAATAAAGAAAGTACAATACAAGAAAGGTTTGCTTCTAGTCCTCATTGTTTTGTATTAGTGAAGTGACACACAAACACCTTTAACAATAATAAAATATGTTAAGTACGGCAATGGAAACGATAAAACTTAGACACCGGCCCACTCAATTATCTGAGTTTTATTGTGCTAACCTCCATAAAATATCCGGAAAAACGTATAAAGCTACTTAATAAAGCGAATTCTTACAGTTTTGTGTATAAGATACAGTCTGACAAGTTATTTCAGTTTAACGCTGAAAATACCTCACCGGTCTTACCGATATTTGTCGAATAAATATAAAATTATTAGGTTTGTAGGAAATAGTTTGAAAATTTTATACACCAATTAAGGTTTATGAGCCATGACTTAGCAGGAATGGGTTTAATGAGGCTTGCAGGTGCGTAATAAGATAAAGCAAAGCGGGGATTTGATATATACTGACTGTTCTATTTAAAAAAAAGTGGTATATAAACTTTTAATAATGAACGATAAACCGAGGTAGGTAATAATTTGTAATACCGACCATTATTCATCGCTTAGATATGAATTGTCTTCTTGTCTGTGACACAGTGGGTCCCGGGTTCGAATCCCGGTGAAGACATGATAAGAAACGAACTTTCTCTGATTGGCCTGGGTCTTGGATGTTTATCTATATAAGTAAGTATTTATTATAAAATATAGTATCGTTGAGTTAGTATCTCGTAATTGTATTTCGAACTTCGAGGCTAACTCAATCTGTGTAATTTGTCCCGTGTAAAATATTTATTTATTTATTTACATTACAATACGCTATGTGAAATATGCAATGATGTGTTTATGGAAAATATCGTTGCATCAAGAAGTAAAGAAGTAATTGATAATAAAAAATGAGTTAAATTCACAAACTGTACATATGTAAAGAATTGCAGTTAAAAAAAGATTTTTCTATGAGCACAATTTAAAAAGTTCATAAATATATATAGTATTAAAATGTTACTTTTGAAAATATATGTCTCCTCAACTTGGCCTTTCAGTGTTAGATAGTTGGCTCTGTCTACGCAGTAAGGGATAAAGGAATTTAACTTAATTAAAAGGAATAAAATTTAACTTAAATTTATGTATAACAACTATTTAACTATAGTTAATAGTATAGTATACTATCATCGAGCCAAAAAGCTGAACGTGGCCTGTCAGTCTATTCAAGACTGTTGGCTCTGTCTAGCCCGCAAAGGATATAGACGTGACTGTATGTAAGTATGTAACAACTATTTGAAATCCTGATGGACCAATAACCAAATCATGTTTATATTACCTGTGTGTAGTAAGTGACGCAAGAACCTAGTTACAGTTCTTCCGGTGTCATTCCGTCTACGCGCCGCGGCGGTCACGATTCAGATTATAGAGAGTGCAGATTTATTACACACACGGTAGAAATGAGCTCATAAATGGTCCAGTATTTCGATGATATTCAGGTTTATTTAGTGACTACATTTCTTTTCATAATCGGTGTCACAGTGATTAAGGTGTTAAATGCAAATCCTTTAACTATGAGTTTCTAACTCTAACTACTTTAATTAAATGTTAATCTATACACGAACTATACAGTGAGGAAAAACATTATGCAGCAATAATTGAAAGCATTGTGGAAACCTTTCTTTGCATATAACTTTTTATGAAAGAATGATTTACCTAGGAAGATCCCTTTTACTCGTAAATAGGACAGTATCTTCTATGGGTATATATAAAAGAGAAAAACACTCACTCATTCTTCACTCACTAACTGATCCGAAATCTTAAAATATAGTGAGCCAACAAAGATGAAATTTGACCAGTAGGTACATTAAAATAATCCACATTATATTGAATAATGGAATTATGAACTAGGCATATCGTAAAGATCAGTTGATCTGATCAAGGCAAAAAAAAATTAAAAAAAAGCATTTGTCTGTTCGACTTTTCAATGGTATGATGAGCTTAGGCGACAGCTATGACCTCGCTTTGACTGGCGAATAAGAGGTGGCCTAGGTATCTCATCAGCCGTGTGTGCATGCTATAAACGTGATCTTATGTATCTTCAGGGGTTCTATTTTGCACACTCATTATTTGGTAATACAGCACTTGTGCACTACTCGATCTACTTTTAGTCTGTCTGTACTAGAAGTGGGTCAATGGCCGAACTGCCGAATCATATGAATGAAATATTAATTAAGGGGACGAAGAGGGTGTTCATAATGATTGTTCGGGTTAGACACGAAACTTTCTAATATTAAAGATGTCAGAGATATAAATAGTTGGTAAACAAAGCCATAATTTAGTTAAAAGTGCTCTGCTATCAGAAAGGTAATCTTTTGAATCATTTATATATTTGGGTTTTACTGGGTCATTTAAAATATAATTACAAAATAATTTAATAAAAAAGCAAAAGTTTTAGGTACTTAGGAAAAAATACTTTTTTAATAAAAAAGAAAGAAAGATAATTCTACCAAGAATTTCAGAATATGTTTTAAAAATAAAATAATAAACTATTTATTGTGAACTTGTTTGGTACCTCACTGTACACATACGTATTCTTTGTGAAGACTTATATTACTCGGAAAAACTGATGAAGGTGAAATTAAATCAGCTAACGATGCATAAATACATCTATAAAAAAGCCAGTTTCCCGGTGGGGTAGGCAGAGACCATGCATATTTCTTTTGCTTCATTAACATTCATGACTCTAATCATGCAAGCTCCTTGGTTTCGGGTACTCTTGACCTGACCTTTTGCCAGATTTGACCAAGGGAGGTTTCGTCTTGTTCAGCTCGCAACTCGAACTGGTCCTTGGCTTTCTGTGTTTGCCAACCCGACCACTGAATCTGTTTACTTTAGATGTAAATAAGTCTTTGTATTATCTTAGTCTGGAATCTGTTTTGAGTTTTCATTCACTTTATCTACAAATACTTCAAAAGGTACCTAATTTGTACTAGAAAACACTTACAATTCTCTCATTCCATTTAAGATGTATAAGTATTCTATGGTCTTGATAAATAGACCTCCATTGAAATGTAACACAGACGACAAACAATAAGGTTCATGATAGTATCTAAAATATTCATATCTTATTTGTATGCCGGATAACAATTCATAGGCTAATTACAAAGCCTAAATATATTCTAGACAAATTCATGTGCTCAATGCACATTAATTCTGTTGCAGTAGAGTGTACAGGCTGGAAAGAATGATCACACAAGTGTAGCCTCTGGCAGGAACTGAACTGATTACTTTGCCGTTTTATGACAAATAAAAAATGTTTTACGCTTACTTGCGAAAATTTAAATGATCTCGAAGTTACAATATAATTGTTAGGTATCTGAATTATTCAACTATTGGGACTTTTATTATATTAGGTTATTATTATAGAATATTCTTCTATGTATCATAGATTTCATAGAGTTGTAGTTCTTAATTAAGTACGTACATTACAAGTTGACGACTTGCAATTGTAATGGTAACACAACACCATGCAAGTCATCAACTTGCCCTAAAACCATGAAGGTCTTAGCTGTAATAAGAAATTCATAAAAAATAAAAAGTAACGTTCATAAAGCTGCTTTTTAATAAAGTAATAAATATTCTATAGTTTTATAAATAGTGGGTGGTGAAGGATTATGTTTCAAAGCCGGTCCATTAGTCGGGCGGGCGTAACACCACGGCGGGCGGTCTGACGCATGCATATATGTATGACAGAATAAGTCAGCGTTTTCACGTAAGTATAAATTAATTTCACAAAAAAATTATATGTTGCATTCATGTGGGTTAACTTAAACGTAAGGTCATTAACTTTTTTACAGACATAATCCAAGGCCTTAGTACCAGCGACACGGCGCATTTACTTTATGCTAATAAGGCGTGCTTAGCTGAGCAGTCAGCAGTTTGCAGGAGCGGATAGCGAGCTGCACCTTATCGGAGCGAGTGAGGACTCCTTCGAGGGATGTTGGGACTCTGGGAGGCGGCCGACGAGGGCGCGGGCGGCTCAGTGCTGGCCGCGCCGCCGACCCGGACGAACGCCGCGCACCCTCTCCTACCGCGCACCCTCAAACCCACACTCGCCTCTAAATATTCATTACGCGTCAAACTGACTCACGTGGAAACACTGGTGAAGTTTCGTGAACGGAATGACACTAGAACCATTTGAGCAACGATGAACTGGTATGCTTACTTTAACAAAAGTTTTCCTTTGATGTAGAGCTGCAGCCAACAAAAGTTTAACAAATCTGATTTTGGTTGGAATCGCGATTGTCATGAAATTCAAATTAAGGGCCATCGTTTACTTTTGTAGGCTGTTAAATGATACATATTACTATTGCTTTTGTTAGCCGAGCTTTGTTTGTAGGCTTCTACTTAAGCAATTAAGCTATAAACCTGTTTGTATACATACAAACATACAGTCACGTCTTTATCCTTTACTGGGTAGATAGAGCCAACAGTTCCGCACAAACAAAAAGATTGTTTGTTTACTTGAAATTAAAAAAATCGTTTTGTAATGTCGAAACCAAATAGTAAAAGTAAGTTTTTATCAAATATCTGACCAAAAATAAAATGATTAACTATACTTATAATAAATAACATAATACTACTTAATACTTTACGAACTTAGGTTACTTAAGCAATGTAAGGAAGGATATACCGAAATTCCTACGGGGATGGATGGATACAACGAGATAAATTAGACTTTTCGGTTTACGCGGGCAAAGCTGCGATCAAAATATAATAAAACATATCCTGAATGAAAAACATGTATACCAGATGGTAAGCGGTTACCGCTGTCTACAAATTCCTTGAAAATCTTTGAATGCTTCTTAAAATTGATTTTATGTAGGTGATCGGGAAAATAATGCATGCCCTTTCCCTTTTTTACTTTTTATCTTAGAAATCTACTCTCGTCTGCCGTCCAGCTTAGGACAGTAAACGGGTATCTGGGACATGAATCCATCATAAATCACAACCGGTTTGCCTTGAAGACGTGCTTCTCTTTCGTGGCCCCGGGTAGTGACTGTCACCTAGGATAGCACCATATATTATGTGTGGTTTGAACCAACTCCGAATCATTTCCATCTTGAATTTATAGCGAAGGCTGTCTGATGCGGCGTGGTAGCTTCCTCTCTCTTCTGTTGGAATTAGAGAGAGAGATTAAAATCTCGTTTTATCAACTCATGAGTTAAATTTTACCTAAGAACTGTGTAAACATTGATAAAATCGAAGGTTAAGTATGAAAATGGATGTATAACATTTTTTACGGAGATCATAAAAATTTTTGATATTAACTTCTTTTTATAAGACTTTATCGAAGAACGTACTTTGTTTCAAACAATGGACACCATCAAACGAAAAGTTGTTAATGACTTTTCAACTATATAAATTATGCGTAATTTACATAAAACAAAAGGAAAAGCGTTTAAAGGAAAAAGTTTAACTACGTTTTATAATCACGTGTGAAAATATTTGCAACAGAGCCGTTCGTGCATGCAGTCAAGACATTAAGATTGGTTACGCTTTCCCGTTTGACTTTCCAAGGGGATATTGCGATTTGTCATGAAAGGGCTTACTTCAACCTTTTGAGGTTATTAGGTTATCATAAACGACCCTTAACCATTTTGTATTCGACCAAAATATCAGCTTATTTCTTGAGAACAAATAGAAATGGTCCTATTAGCGACAAGTAGCTAGTCTTAACTTTTCAAATGTAGTAGAGCGGTAGAAAATTTGTATTAAAACTTGGTTTTGGTAATTTATTTCTTTATATTTAATTTAGACATTTCTTTTTTTATTCATAGATTATTTCGGTCTGACCTTGTCTGGAGTTTCTTTTTGATTAACTATTCTAATGTTTCCGTAAAAATATTCTAAAACTCTTTATCCACAGAGTTTCACATGAACATAAAGAATAATCTAATTTAAGCATCTAATTAAAATGGATTATTTTATATTCTTGGCCCTTTCAGTTCAAACATTATTTAAATTGAAATACGATCGTTCAAGAAAAGTTTTGACGATTAAGGATGCTTTTTGAATTTAAGATTTATACTTATATTTTATTTCATATATTCGGGTTCAGATTATTGAAATAAAAATAAACTCTTGTTTTTGATGGTATTAAATATTTATTTAGGTACTTGGTTATTCTACAAACCCGCGTAGTTGATGAATATTTGATTAAATATGAAGCTGTAACTTGACGTAATTCTTAGTAAAATAATATATAACCCATTCGAAATAAGATTAGGCCCGAAACAAACTTAATCTTATTTTTTAATAAACTGCACAAGAATGTATTAAAAAACTTACATTGTTAACTCTTACATTCCTTGAAGAAATAATTGGGACGTTGATGATAGTAACAAACGGTAGTTTATTCGTGTAAAAACTTTATTTATATCCAATTCAGGATCATGGCCATAGTCCAAAAATGAAAAACACATTTAATGATATATTTCAATTAGGATTTAGATCAGATCAGTTTAAGTGAAGAGGCGTTGCAAAGAAACAACAGTCTTAAAAATATTGAAATGGCACGTTCAGCTGTATGGCTAAATGATGGAATTGAGATTCAAATAGTGACAGGTTGCTAGCTCATCGCCCGTAAGAAGCATCTCAAGTTTGTATTCGAATTCAACAATTTACAAAAAAAAAAAAATTGCGGTACCTTGCATATTAGCTTATTGAGTAGAATTCAGAATGATGTGGCATTAAATTGATATGTAAACTATACGGGTACTCCCTCGGTAGGGCTGGATTTCTGTAGAGCCGGCTTTTCCTTGCGCCATTGAACATTTGGAGGTATTTACTTACGTTAAGATCTGCACGCCCGCTTTCAATTATTTCGATAAAATCTGGGGTATAGGTGTATTTGAAGGATTGTTAAATATTCATTCTAGATTGGGATTAGTTACGATTGGCATGGATTACTCTAGGACACCATCTCTTACTCGTGGATACCGAGGCGACTAAGGGAATAAGCAAATTTGTTTGGTGCAAGTTTCTATGCTGGTCTGGTAGCGAAGAGAAAACATAGTTTGGGCCAGCTGCTACTCTAACTGCGCACTATCTGTACCTGCCATCCGGCTGAACGTGTTTTCTTTGTCATTGTTTTTATTGTTTGCCGTGTAGTTCTCCGCACCATAAAAAAGAAGAATAGGACAATTCCATCTCTTTCCGGACGGATGTCGTTAAAGGTGACTAAGGGATAGGTTTATAAACTTGGGATTCTTTTTGTAGGCGATGGGCGAGCAACCTGTCACTATTTGAATCTCAATTCCATCATTTAGCCACACAGCTGAACGTGGCTCAGTCTTTTCAAGATTGTTGGCTCTATTTACCCCGCAAGGGATTTTAGACGTGATTATATGTATGTATGTTTGTTGTTTTTACTCACTTAATGGTAAGTAATGATTCTGTCTACCCCTTAGGGTATTGAGACGTGATATTGTGTGTCGAAATATTTGCGTGTGTAATAAATCAACAAGATATTCGTGTCACACCGCCGCCCGGACCGCCATGATACGTGAATCTTACTGTATCAATCATGTTCCATCAGTGCATGGGAACCAGATTTATTGTAACGAGAAGCGATAATGTATATCGATTGTAATTTATGATCGATCTAAAATCTCTACTAAGTTATACAAAATATACATAGGCAAAAATATAAATTAACCAACGGCATGTTGTAATCTATATATATAAAAGCGAAAAACACTCACTTAGGAATCACAAAATCTCGAAATCTACTGAGCCAATAAAGATGAAATTTGTAAGTAGATTAGGTAGATTTTAATTAGGAGGGATCCACTAAGAAAGGATTTTTGGAAATTTTATTCCTAAGGGGGTGAAATAGGGGTTGCTAGTTGTTATGAAACTTCGTCATTTTTAGTGTGGGATAATTACTTGAAATTTTAGATTTAAATTTACGGTAAGATTTAATAATAATCCATCAATTGGATTTTGAAAATTGCATTCCTAAGGGGGTGAAATAGGGGTTGCAAGTTTATATGAAACTTCTGCATTTTTATTGTTGGATACATGAAATTTTAGATTTTTTACGATTAGATTAAAATAATTATTCATTAATTGGATTTTAAAAATTGTATTCCTAAGGGGGTGAAATAGGGGTTGCAAGTTTGTATGAAACTTCGTCATTTTTAGTGTGGGATAATAACTTGAAATTTTAGATTTAAATTTACGGTTAGATTAAAATAATAATCCATCAATTGGAGTTTGAAAATTGCATTCCTAAGGGGGTGAAAGGGTTGCAAGTTTAAATGAAACTTCTGCATTTTTATTGTTGGACACATGAAATTTTAGATTTTTTACGATTAGATTAAAATAACAATTCATTAATTGTATTTTGAAAATTGTATTCCTAAGGGGGTGAAATAGGGATTGCAAGTTTGTATGAAACTTCGTCATTTTTAGTATTGGACACCAGAAAATTGTGATTTAAATTTACGGTTAGATTAAAATAATAATTCATTAATTAGATTTTGTAAATTGCATTTTAAGGGGGTGAAATAGGGGTTGCAAGTTTGTATGAAATTTCGTCATATTTAATGTTGGACGCATGAAATTTAAGATGAAAATTTGCGGATATATTAAAACAATAATTCATTAATTAAATTTTGAAAATTGCATTCCTAAGGGGGTGAAATAGGGGTTGCAACTTTGTATGAAACTTCGTCATTTTTTAATGTTGGACACATTAGATTTAAATTTACGGTTAGATTAAAATATCAATTCATTTATTGGATTTTGAAAATTGCATTCCTATCGCGGTGAAATAGGGGTTGTAAATTTGTATGAAATTTCGTCAATTTTAACGTTGAGCACATGAAATAAATTTTGGTTAGTATGAAATAATCATTAAAACATTGGATTTTGAAAACTGCATCTCAAGGGCGAAAAATAAGGGTTGGAAGTTTGTATGAAACTTCGTTTTTTGATGGGTGTCGAAGTGCGAGAAGTGTTAAATATTGGTTAGTAAAAAATACGTATCAGTTGCGGAAAACAGGATGGCACTAAATAGGATGGGATAGGACAGGATAGGACTAGACGGGACAGGACGGGACCCAACAGGTTGGGACGAGACGGAACAGAATGGGAAGAGACGGGACAAGACGGGAGAAGCCATATGAATTTAAATCAAATATAAACTTAAAACAGTCCCGCACGATACGGGATTAAAAAATAGGTGAAATTTTATGGCGTATCCTTATAATCTAAAATACATTTGCGCGGGCGAAGCCGCAGGCAAAAGCTAGTTTACATTATATTTACAACTTTAGATAATAATTGAAGTATGTCTAAAAAAAAACAAAATGAATAGAATAAATCACCACCTATAACAAATTATGTTATCAGCACAGAAAAAGATATATGTTCGTTGTAATATTTCAATATAGTAGAAATACGTGACTAGGAATGTCAATATGACTCCCCGCTGATAAAAACCGCATTGTTCGCGAAAATCCGTTGTAAAAATGGAGGCATGTTGTAATGTTCATGTCGGGTAAGTGGGGAAAAGTGACATATCATGTTATGTTGTTTGTACTAACTATGACTGGACAATAAAGTGATGATATACTAATTTTTGGTCTCAAAATACCATAAATGTATTCATAATCTTTCTATAAATGAAATACTTAACTCACTCTCAATCAACAGCAACTTTATGCCCTAGTTCAGGCACTAGTTACTATTTTTGTCAGTGCTTGTTTAGTTAACAAGTTATTTCTTGACTGTTATTTTTGGATTAAAAATTTATTTAAAAAGACAATGTCGTATGTTTTTTAGATATTTCAACCGAATTCCAAAAAAGATTCTATATTCGTTCCGTCGCATACGGGTTATTCGATTTTCTAAAAAAAAATGATCTGACTTTAATGGGCTAGTACCAAATCACAGTCGCTTTATCAAAGCTCGTCTAGATGTAGTCGATAAAGGTCGAGTAACAGTGGGCGGATCCTTGAAAACGAATATTTATTTACGTTTATTCTATATATAACAAAAAATAAACAGCTCGACTTTTTAAGATTTACAGTTAGTTTAATGCTTATCCTATTCCACAACTCTTGTTGCTTTTTAGGTTTCCGTACCTAAAAGAAAAAAGGGGATTATTACTTAGCCTCCTGTGTCTGTCTGCCCATCTGTTCGTCACCAGGCTGTATCGTATAAACCGTGATAACTAGAAAGCTGAAATTGTAAAAAATTATGTATTTAAATATTTTTTAAAATTTTAGGTTTTGTCCTAGGTATTTTTTGGTCGACATTAAATAACGGTAACAGGTAGTTGCCTAAAATTTTCATAAATTATTTACTTCTATATTTATACTTTTCAAAATAAAAGATTAAAAACCAATAAAGTAATTATTTAAGGGGCACTCTCATACATCAAACGTTATTTTTAAGCATGTTTTTGGTCGATTTTAATAAACAGGTAGAAAAGTGAATATAAAAAATTCATATTTAAGTAACAATCGTACGGAACCATTCGTACGCACTTTGCCGGGTTTTAAAAAAAATATAAAACTAAATGCTGTTTATTTTTTGTAACCTCAATCGGTAGGTAGTTAAAATTGGAAATACCCAATTTTTTTTTTGTTTTCCGCATCTAAAGTTGCGTTAATTATACGACTAGTTTTTACGCGAAACTTCGCTCACGCAAATTTAGCGCCACCTACAGAAGAATACTGGTTTTCATAAATTCGTTGAAAGCTTCCTTCCCCAGAAGCTTAAACACTATGTTAAACATATAAGTGAAATTTCAAGAAAAATGGTGATATAGTACCTAGATATCGCGTTTAGAGAAAACAAAAATACAAACATACTTTCCTCGCATTATAATAATAGTTGAGTAGTCATATACCCATACATACATATATATAATTTTGTTAAATTGAATAAAATCGTGACCGATGGACGTATTAAAGAACGAATTCTCTTAGCGGTAAGGAAATCTTATTCCACGTGAGTTTTAAATTTGAATAAATTCTACGTAAGACGGGCATATTAATCTCGTATACGATTTATACAACGGATATGAGGAAAAAGAAACTGAATAAGATTCGATCCCAAATTAACCTCAAGAGCTCTTTCAGTTTTACCATTACTTCATTTGAAGTACATTAGTCTATGCTCACGTGGGTGTCATTTCCGAGAAAAAGGTCACATGTTGGCAATTTTAGGAAAATCAAAGTGTACCTACATTTCATAGAATTGGTTAAATGTAATGCGCATAATATAATTTCAAATGGCGTAATAATTAATGATGATGTTTATGTATAATAAATAGTAACGTTTTATATATTGTATTAGGTTTTGATGATACATATGGAATATATTTAAGTATGTAAGTATATAAAAACACTAAGTAAGGTTCCGAGAAGACCAAAAAGCAATTTTTCACTTCTCTATGTAGAGAAATCGCAAAAAGAATAATGTAGGAGTATTTTCAATGATATCTGTCAGCATTCTGTTTTATCCAATGGCGAACAAAGTGTATGAAAGTGATCCATCAGTGTTCCAGCGTTGCATGTGGCTCGCCCATACTGGGCGGGGCTGTAAGTTACAGCTGTATGTACGTACGTACGTTTAGATTAAAAGTAATACTAATAAAACTTGAATCTAGCCACGAACCTTCTTGAATAACCATGGATACTTATTACTAATTACTTATTTAGTAATTAGAAGTAGCTTTATTCAAAAGAAAGCAGCAATTCAACAAATTTATTCATTAAGTACAATTTGAATCGGAATTACATGACTAAGCCATACGAGCTAAACGTGGCCTTTCAGTCTTTTCGAGACTGTTTGCTCTGTGTACGACGTGATTATATGTATTTATGTTATTTATTTAAAGAATAAAGTGTTTAGATAAGCATTTTGTGATCTCTCCTTTATCCGATCAAGTCGCATTAAACCGTTGTTACAAATTCATAACATTATCATTTTCAGCGCGTCTTCGTAAAGTCACTACTAATGTTTTAGGGGCGGATTTTTTTTGGTTTTATTTATTACTTTAAACGTTGTTTATTTTTTTTACATTTTATACTGAAAATGTATAAATATATTATAAAAATTAAATTAGCAAAATTTATAAAAATGGTTAACTTTCTTGTTGACAGGTGTATTCATTTTCTTGTCGTGGTCGAACACCTGGCCCGTATTCATCATCAATCGTAAGGCATAATATCGAAACATTGAAGCATCTATCCCCGTCGTGTGGGCAGTTAGTCAAGATTCATGCGATAACGCCAAACTTAGCTACTCCGTGATTCCATTGAATAGATTCAATAGACAGTAAAAATGTCCAAACTTTTCCAACCCTGACAAAACGAAGTGTTTATTGCTTGTTTTTGGACAGATTTAACGCAACCAAATACAAATACTTATATACGAGTATAAATATGTATATTTAGTGTTGTTTATAGGTATAAATAAATATTAAGTTGCCGTGTGGTCCCCGGCACCAGTACAAAAAAGAATAGGACCACTCCATCTCTTTCCCATTGATGTCGTAAAGGGCGACTAAGGGATAGGCTTACAAACTTGGGATCCTTTTTTTAAGCGATGGGCTAGCAACCTGTCACTATTTGAATCTCAATTCTATCATTAAGCCAAAAAGTTGAGCGTGGCCTACCAGTCTTTTCAAGACTGTTGGCTCTGTCTACCCGGGAGCAAGGGATATAGACGTGAGCATATGTATGTATATAGTCTACTTTAATTTCGACACGACCGCAATGTATGTAAATATTAAGTATAGGTTTATGATATATATAAAGGTATAGTAAGTATGCATGTTTATTATACGTTATTATTATCACCCACACAAAGGTTTAGAATAGAATAGAATAGAATAGATTTATTTTCAAAATTGGATACAAGGTATCACTTATTGACGTCACATAACTTAAGCCTAATTATAACTACTACCCATTTTAACTACTACTCAATGTTCTCTGCTTAACCCAATGGTAAACTGTTAGATAATGCTATTAGTATTAAGTCCGCCTATTGTGCTTTACAAATTGTAATTGTTACAATAAAAAAATAATTAATAAGTAAAATAACCATCTTACTGCACCCAAAATTGCGAGGTTTAAATGCTCTTATCCTTTTATTAATATTATGAACATTTCAAACTAAAACTCCATACTTTATAATCCCATAGAGTCTTTTAACCAGATAATTTTCTTAAAGCTTTAACAAGTGTCAAGATGAGCAAGTTCATAGTATTGGGAGTTTTAAAAATTATCATATAATTATTTTAACTCAATGATAAAATAGTTAAGTTACGTTCTGGTTTGTTATCAATTTTGCTCAAGTTCTGCTCTTACTCAACTACAAGTAATTTAATGTTTGTTGCAAACTATGAATCATCTTCGCGAGGGATTCCTATGTTGTGCTATCACGTCCAAAGTGATGGTAGTTTCGCATAGTTTCATAGTTCCCATCCAGTGTAGTTTGATTGATAAGGGTAAGCCAATCCCACGCGGTCACGTGCGCGCGCTCCGACACGCGTGATTTCGAAACACATTCGTCTGAAACATGTTTAGCCTTATCCCAACATCTGATTTTCACCTAAGCCAGCAAAATATCTACCAGAAATAAATAACATGTTTCGTGAAGGTTTAAGTGCTATACAAGTGAAGACACGAGTTCTATCACACTTTTTGGCGTACATACTACGCTACACGCTATGAATGAAGCTTGTGTTTCCGCTTTGCAAGCCAACTTGCTGCTCGCAACCATCTAATTTTGTAAATCTGAATATAGCCTCATAAGGAACGCAGCGAACATGGGCATATATGTATGATTCGACTAATGTTTTCTTTATTGTTAACTTTTAATGTACAAACAAAATGTAAGGAAAATTATTTTAAATAGTGGATATGCAATAAAGTATGTATGTTATATTCATTAGTATTACTAACATACTGTGCCGACCCCACGTAGAAAGTGGGAAAAGGTAACGACGAAGAAGAAGATTCATTAGTAAGGTTCATAGAACAGAACATGTTAAGATAGAATAGACATCCCAAGTCTTATTTGATCTTAATAAAAAAATTTGAAACTAAAATGACGTAGGTATAACGACAAATAAAAATTGAGTCCAATTGTGTACATGTTACACGTGTAGTTTCACGTGTAAGCAATTTTAGGTATTGTCGACAACAAAGCTGGCACAGTAGTCTTTTGTAGTAGAGTTAGTCTATTGTTGCCTTTAAAAAATCTACTGAATAAAAACAGCTGATCAAAGAAAGACAAAGCGCGAAACCTTTTCAGTGGCCTCATTCCGGTTTATTATCCAAAAGTTTCATTAGGGAAAAGTTGACGAATACTTGCGCCTTTATTGTCCAATTCATTTGTCTGTGAGCGCAAACCGCGGCGGCAAATAATGGAATGCTCCGTCCAGTTTGCTACTCTACTAGATTATTGTGCATCAAGTTTGTCTTGCTTTTCGTCATATATGACGCAAATGTGATGTAGCATTTATACCAGTAATTACTGTGAATATATACTACTTTGCAGATGTTTTTATCATCATAAAACGAGAGAAAATATATTTTATACATTTTTGTGCAGTTGTTTTTCTTTTTTTCGGAGTTTGAAACTATGTAATATATACGTGAGGCCTTCACTGACCACGCATTATTTATTAGAATTTCCGCCACATTGCGGCCTTTGTAGTTAACAGTTTACGAGTATGTTGCGTACACGTGTGTAAGTAATGTAGCTAGATTTATTTCAAAGCAAAGGTTAAAAAAAAAATCGTGTGTACGCAGTAGAAAACTAATTTTATTTTAATTAAAAATAATCATGAATCAAAAGCAATAGAATCACAGGTATTACCTGTCTTAATATTTATGGATGGGAATGATGGAATAATCGCGCTTGGCGTTTCGTGGATTTTTCTATTATTGTTTAATAAAATATTTTAATATCTTATTAAACAATAATAGAAAAATCCACGAAAGGCTATATTTTAATAATTACTATTGAATTATTTTTTTTAGTTATACTATAAATGAATTTAACTTGATGAAATTTAACCCTGAGACTGGAGTATTTTAATAATAAAATGTCATGGCAATTTGTACGGCAGTTTATTAATTTAATAAACGCAAGACAATGGGTAATATTAAGGACCGGACGCCGGCGGGATGTCATCATAGGACAGCTCTACAATAAACAGTAACGGTGAAATTCTACTACGGAATTATTGTTTATACAGGAAGCTATACGTTTTTATTTACCTGTATATAATATCTGTACTTTACATTTGTTTATTATAGATAATTGTTAAGCTTACCGGAAAAGCCCGAGGTTCCGCCTGCGTAAAAATCTCGTGCACTTTTGTTCCCGCGGGAATTTCGAGAAATCTTCTCTTGGTGCACCCATAGACAAACCACCATGCTAAAATTAAAATCTCTAGATCTGTTTGTGGTTGATTTGGTTGTGTGTTAATTTTCAGTTTCCTCCTTTATATACTTACTTATTTAGATTTTCACGCATGTATCAAATTTATTGAAAGTTAAACTATAAATATAAAGGCCCAGTAAATCTTGTAATCTTTATAAGAGGGTAGATGCTGTAACCGCTAAATCCGTTTTTATTATGGCGTAAAATCTTTTGATTGCTTCTTCCAAATAGAATAAAACTGGACGAATCCCGGCTGGCTTCCTGAACAATGTAGCTTTGCAAATCATTTTTGACAAGCCAACATTAATTTTGTTTAATATTTATGACGGAAATGATGAAAGAATAATAGAAGTATTGTGTTTAGAATTTTTTGATTATTTTTAAACAGAATCAATTTATCCTTTAAGTCTTGAAATTACTGATCGTATAATACATAAATTGTAAGTCGTAGGTGATTTTGTAAAATGGCTTATGATTGTAATTTTATTAAATTATGACAATTTCTACGTGTTTCCAAGCACTGTTGGAAAACTTATATCTGTCTCTTCACCTTATCTCCCCATTTTTTGAGTATTCAGACCCCAGAGTCCGTACTAGAAATACGAAAACGAAGTAAAACTGAGTTGATTTTCCCACTTATTATTCTCCTTATTGTTTCAGGCAATCGTTCGTAGTGATCAAGTGAGGTGGATAGCGTATGTGACATTTGCGTGTCTCATGATTACCAGCCATCATAGAAACAGCCGATGACAGTCAATTACCAATAATAAAATACGTCTAATGTACAATTTTTCCGATAAACCATTACATTCTGACATTTACGTCTAATTTTCGTGGTGGAGTGAATTAGTCTTTATTAAGTTGCATTGAGTGACGTTACAATTAATTGTGTGAGGAAGTAGGTCGTGGCGCGGCGACGGCGTCTTTTGAGGAGGTAAGCAATCGATTGAGCAAATAAAGTGAGTTCCATTCGGAGATAGTGTGAGCGAAAGCAAATGCTGACGTTTAATTTTCAAAGTCCGATTAAGCATAGTGGAATTTGAGGTTGCTTCATTTTGTAAAGTTATTCGGTTTGTTTTATATGTAATATTTCAGATTATCTTATAGAAATAGAAATTTATGATATTGATATTAAAAAAGAAAAATATCATGTATAATTCTTCTTTATCCTGATTTAAGTCCCGGTTGCATCCACATCGCCCTGGAGATAAGCCCGGGGTATACTTTGACCATGGATTCTGGATTGGGTGAGTCAGGTTTTTACACGTACGAAACATATGGGAACATCTGGCTTCCACAACATTTCTAGGTAAACCTAACCCGTATTGGATCGATTATGGTTACACATCCAGTTGCTTGAATGTGCAGGTTTCCTCACGATGTTTTCTCTAATGGTAAAAACATCGGTTAGTATTTAAACAAATGTACATAACTTCGCAAATAGTCATAAGTCAATGGCTAAGATGAGATTCGAACCTGTGCTTTTCTGCGCATCACGCATTTTAACCGGACACCTTCCTGATTTGACCACCGATGCTCACAAATAGTATATATATACATAACACAACATATAATCAATTTTAAATTCCTTGCGGGATAGACAGCGACAACAGTCTTCAAAAGACTGAAAGGGTACTTTCAGGTGACAGTTTGCTAGCCCAACGCCTAACAGAAGAATCAATCGCCTAAGAGAAGAAGAAGTATATAAGATATGCCAAAGGTTGACTGGAAGAGATTGCATTAGCGATAAGTCCGCCTTTGTACCATCTCTGTCTTTTTTATGCTGTTATGTAGGTATGTTATACTCTTAATGGTGCAATAAAGTTTTATCTTTCTATCTATCTTTACCTTAGTCGTATATAATAATTATTTAAGCCGAAATCAGTAAAATGATTTACTTAACTAAAGAACAAACATGTTGTTAATAATGTACGTAGGCGTCTAAGTCTAGAGCATTATTCAAAAATAATATATCAAGAGATACGTTTAAATTCTAGCGTGATTAAGTTGATATTCACAAGAAAGCCTCTTGTGGATATAATACTTATTCACAAGGTGAATGTGTTAGGTGAAATGTCACTTTGAAATCATGTTATACGAATACAAATTTACCACATATTTTTATCTACAAAAGAAATTTTGAATGTGAACTGATTATTATATTATTAAATGATATTATACGCACCTTGTAGAAATACTAATCAAAAACTTGTTGTTAGTCAAGCACCTTAGCTCAGGATACTATTTGAATTGGCAGTGCATAATTTTACATACATACATACAATCATGTAACGTCACGTACCTACAATACAATACAATGTCCCTTGCGGGGTAGACAGAGCCAATAGACTTGAAAAGACTGAAAAACCACGCTCAGCTGTCTGACCCAATGATAGTTGAGATTCAAACAGTGACAGGTTTCCAGCGCATCGCCTAAAAGAAGAATCTCAAGTCTATAAGCTTATTCATTAGTCGCCTTTTACGACATCCATGATAAAGGGATGAAGTGGTGCCGGAAACCACACGGAGCTAATTTTATCCAAAGAAATTAAAAACCGTCCTTGTTAGTAAATTAGGTTTGGTATATAACAACCTGGCAATTATCTTTTACACTCCACTGTTTTGGGAAGACTACAATTATAAAACCCGATGTTACGATACTGTGTAATATCGCCAACGTGGTATTAGTATGTAATTGAAAATAATTTATTCATATGTTCATGTCACAAAGCAACCTGTTATTACTGGAAATTAGTTTTGGAAATAGCATTACAAATGATTTAATGTCTTAACAGTTTCACGCGTGTAAAGTATGGCGATACAACCCGGCTTCGCTCGGTATTTTACTGCATATAATGTAACATAAATATAAACAAATACGCCTTACGGAGGGGTAGGGAGAGACTATATATTTCCACATGCCATGATCTTTGCATAAGAGATTCTTGAATAATAAAAAATAAATGATCAAATTAATGCCAATTCTATAATCATCAGCGATATGGCCACTGTAATTCAAAATATCAGAAACAAAAAGAACCAGGCGCTTGTGACTTCTGTGTTCTGTGCAAAATATCGTACGCTTTCACGGAGAGGTTAAACACCAAGTGGATAAATAAGTTCTTTATGTGTCGACACACTTTTAAAAAGACTGCATTCAACTGTAGCTCAAAGTAAATTGGCGCACGTTTGTATAGAATGGTAGAGAGGTTGCAAGTGGCGAAGGCTTTATTCACTGTCCCAGCACGCGGAATTGTTCGTTGCAAAATATAAATTGTGCGCTCGAAATTACCTCTACGCTTTATGACACAAACCAGAAAAACTTGTGCACCATATGCGACCTTGTTTCGCTTTATTTTCAACAATTTAATAATAGTCGTGTTGTTTTGCGAAACAACAGTCTAAATGGTGATATTATCGGTTATTTACATGGACGGTTTTGGCTTTTATTGTCGCCAAAATAACAGTAAATTAGATATAAAAAGTAACACTTTAATTAAATGTGGAATTTATTTTGTTTTCGTTGTTTTCTAAAAAATTTTGCCCTTAATGACAAATTGATAATGCAGGTTGAAGGTCTGAAATGAAGATCTGAAGAGTTGGAATTTGTTTGGCCCACAGTCGGACAGCCTATAATCCACGGGGAAGGCTTGGTTGCTAAGCAACAGTATTGAGGGCAGTTTCTTTTTATTTTATTTCTTTAATACATAATTTGGGCTTAAGGATTTATTTGTCTGTGTGTATACTTGCGAGGGGCAGATTAAAAATTTGTCAGTTATTCTTTAAATTATTCAAAATTGTTTTATTTTTTTGCACTCATGCTATTTGTACGGTATTTCATTTTGTGAAAGGCTCAGAGGCAAACTGTACAAAACTATGGTTTGTTGAATGCGTCGAGCAAGTAAACGCGAATTTTAATGTTCTATTAGTGCCATCGCGGTACCACTAGGTGGCGCTCATTAAATTACTAACAAATTCGAGTTTACTTGCTTGAATTCTTGATCAAGTGTAACTCACATTAACCCCGCCAATATATGAATGATCATCATATACATACAAGTAGATGAATAGGCTAAGATAGGATTTTTGGAAAGAAAAACAACATTGCTTAATTGGAGAGATTACGAGTAAACGAATTTGTTTCATTGATTTGAGCCCTATATGAACGACAGAGTGTTTAAATGATTGACGAAATATGAGGATTTCACGAAAACAAATGAGAAAATTTAGAAACAATAACCGTCAGTTAAGGTCGGGTGTTGTTTAGCGACGGCGGTTCACTATCTGCCGTTCACACAAGGGGTCTCCATCACAAAACTCATTTGGCATTCAGCCACCTACAATGCATCCTACGGAGCGAGCCAGTTTAAAATACCAGGCTTTTTTTCCGAGTTTAATATAAAATAAATAAACTCTTTTCATACATGTACAAAGAATACCATAAATATTACAAGGCAGAAGGTATAGGAAAAGAGGATTGATTTAACTTATTTTGTCTGTGTTCTGTATTGCAATGAAATAAAATAGTTCATTCAACGAATTCTGTTCATTGAATGAATTCCAATTTGTGTCCATTGGTTCGCTTTGTTTCCTGTATACAAGACATTTTCCAGTAACGGAAAAACAATCCACTGAATAAATTCTGAACGTATTAGTTAGTACAATCGGATTATTTTAATTAAATTTGTAACAAACTAATAAGTTGGAAAATAACAACTTTAATATCTTGTTATTTTAAAATACCAGTGATCTTTTGTCCTCACGAAATTTAACCAGTTAATCTTCTACATAGGTAGTTATAAATAATAGTCAATAGAATATGTTCGCGTTTACCTTCTTAACATTACAATTTAAGCACTTTTTTCACTTTGCACACTATTAGTTACAAACTTTTGGAACTCTCCGCCACGGCTACTTCTGCAGTTGTTTTATATTTTTGCCACTTTAAAATTGTTGTACTATTTTTCGACTATTTCTCGACAAAACAGGTCATTCATTCCTTACGTAGGCAGATTAGGGTGAACAAAATTCAGCTTACTCTTTTGAATACCCTTGAACCCATTATTACGAGTATTTATGCAATTTTGCCATCTCATAGGTAGTTCATTGATCCCTTTTCTAAAAACAACCATTCGGACGGACGAATCAATAACATCTTTGGAGGCGGTTTCGACTGCCCTATCGGAGTTGCAGTTTTCCCTTGGAAGAAGTTATCCAAATTTCGAAAAAAGAATGGTGAACTGTTGGAGCAAAGTCTGGAGAGTACGAAGGATATCTTAGACAGTCCAATTGAAGCTCATCTAATTTGGTAGCCGTCTGGCACGCAGTGTGTGGTCTAGCGTTGTCGTGAACCAGCAGTGGCGTGGAGCGATTGACCAGCCTTGGTTGTTTAGCGGCTAGTTATTTCATCATAGTTTGCAATTGCTGACAATAGACGTCTGTCGTAATCATATGACCAGATTTGATAAAACTGTAATGGACGACACCGACACTAGTCCACCAAACGCTTACAAGTAACTTCTTTTTGGGTCAATTTTCGCTTGCGGCAGGATATGGCTGGCCAGGGTCAAGCCATTGCGATGAGCGTTTCCGATTAAAATAGTTTTATCACTAACGCTGAAGCCTGTAGCTAACTCGGACGTGGTTTGCGATGGTTACGCTTCCACAATAACCTTCGATTCTTATAACCCTTCGAGCCGTTTCCGCAGCACTGGTACCACGCTGGAACTTGTAAATAACGCCATATTTTAAGTATTTCATTTTGTTAACTGAGAGACGCAAATAGAACAATCAGAAGAATAAAAAACAAATGAATGATGGTTAACGAAACACAAATACATGTGTAATTAATTACCTGTATGAATTTGAATTTGGAATGCCTAACCAAAGGGGAGAAATTAGTGATTAAAGTGGCCAGTACAAGAAAACGGCATTTCATATGTAAGAACCTAAATGTTGTTTTTATCTTATCATGCCTAGGAAAAAATATGACCCAAATAACCTTAACAAGCAGATAATTCAAATATTTTATACTAGTTTTTTTTTGCGGAATTCGCTCCCGTGAGAATGAAAAAAAAAACACTTATTTAACATGGAAAATGGATAGTTTAGATACAATAGTTATAGAAATGATATCGAGCTGAAATGTTAATTTGTTTTTTAATTCTCGTGAATGTGAATTTTTAAAATAAAAAATAATTTGCCCTTTATATTTCTCTGAATCACATTAATGATGTTTACTCATAAATAATTTTATCAATATTTATTATAGGAACATAAAATTGGTGTGTAATTTAATTGTGACAAATGTCCTTCATCCATAAAGCAAAGATCAATGACCCGACGCTACGAAAGTTGAGAAAAACTTATGTAATCTGCAACTTGTAGTACCAAGTCATACCGCAACATGGTTGGTTGACTTGACATGTCACTTTGGTGAAATAAGAAAAACTAGCTTATGTTTGTGACTTCACTCACATTCAAACCATTTATCTCCCAGCAACAGTACATTTTTCAGCATCATTATGAGAGTATTCCATGTAATTCTCTGAACGTGACTCTGAAGGTTGTGTGGGCAACTTTAAGGAAATCGGCTTAATAGAAACCCGATACGTACACAAATTCACTTCCACCTTACAAACTTACCGTTACAGTTAGATTTTTTACACCTTAAGTTTTTTCATTGCGGGGTCTCCTAACTGCGTTGCAGGTGGACTGCGCCCCCTTGCACTCCCGCTTTTTGATGATAATCCTAATAAATACAGAATAATATCAAATAATTTCACACATTGCCGGTGGACCAGCAGACATTCTATACAATTTCGAGGAATTGTGTAAAATGCTTACACCTACTACATGCCTTAGGCATTCTATAGATTTCCTAGGAATTGTACTTACAGAATGCCTGTATTAAATATATTTCCGGTAACATATACATTCACGTTTTATGTCTGTATACTTCACGAAGTAGACATAATAAACAACTGCCAAAAACCGAAAAGTCACATTCAGTTGGATGGCTGAACTCCCAAATAAATTAGCCTTTCCCTTGTTAAGTTAGTTATTGGTTGAAATTACGCCGATTGCGACGCATGAATGGAGCCATTTAAATAAAATAAAGTGTAAATAAAACAAATGATTGAGATAAATATTTCGTGCCGTGTGGTTCCCGGCAGTGCCGTGTGGTTCCCGGCACCAATAAAAAAAAAGAATAGGACCACTCCATCTCTTTCCCATGGATGTCGTAAAAGGCGACTAAGGGATAGGCTTACAAACTTGGGATTCTTTTTTAGGCGATAGGCTAGCAACCTGTCACTATTTGAATCTCAATTCTATCATTAAGCCAAATAGCTGAACGTGGCCTTTCAGTCTTTTCAAGACTGTTGGCTCTGTCTACCCCGTAAGGGATATAGACGTGATGTTATGTATGTATGTATGTATGTATAAATATTTCAGTTGGATGGTTCTCGGATGGTTCGTTAGTTCGCTGGGAGTGTTGAGCGGCGGGTGCATCCGGACGACGGAAAAACTAGCGATGGCAAATACAAATCACGGCTTTCCTGCAGCACCTTGCACCTTTTGCGAGCAGATTTACTTTTTATAATTCAAAACGGCACACGATACAAAGTCACACCAATTATCAATTTGTTTTCGTTGTGATTTTATGATTGAAAGATGTAGTTTCTGCCTACCTCTCTGCGCATCTCTCTCTCTGGCATGATTTTATGTACGAATGTATGTAGTTATGACGAAAAAGTTTACTAGCCTTACCAGATGCATTCTCTTAATCAGTGCTCATTATAATTTATTTATTTATTATTTACTGTACTTGAACGTGCAAAAAACATAACCTAAGAGAAGGAAAATATATATTTTTGTTACTAGTTTAGATTGGTAGTTCGTAGTAACGCGCAATAAAGACTAAACTGTACTATTAATGAAATCTGATACGACCAACGTTATTAATTTTTAAAACCTCTACACCAGTTGCTTTCTGATTCCAAATCTCATTTGCTGCTCCACTATACCGGGTTGTTATTTATTTATGAGTACAAATCGTGTTCTTTTCAGGGGTGAAGTGCTGAATGGACAATGAGATTATTTTCGGTGTGAAATATCTAAGCTAAGCCTTGTGGGGTTGCTTGCTTTATTTTTTCCTTAGGTTTAATAAGTAAATAAAACAAAGAGCAAATAGGTATAAAATTAATTTATATTATTGATTATTTCAATTTTAAGAGAAGAATTTCTCCAATAGCCATAACCATCATTCGTTTCCACCATGTTACGAGTAATACCTGCCTAGCACAGAAATTAAATCTTACCAAATAGTATCTATGTACAAGCACCGTATTAGGATTATAAAAATGTATGCAAACACAATACTGAGAGTTAATTTAATTTAAGCACCTTCCTTTATTTTCATTTTCACACGGACGCCGCTCCGCGTCCGGTGACGACATAACTGTTTTTCACGGAGCGGTGCTAGTTCCCGGAAATTTACCTCTTGTTTTAGGTATGTCATGGATCTTGTGAAGGATATTCTAATATTTACTGATATGGTAGCGTTATTTAATAATACCGCCCCCTCTTCTTCCACTTAGTCTAGTAATACCACCAATTTTGATCAAATCTAGATAACCAAAGTTATTTGGAAAATTAAGTAGAAATAACACTTAGACTTAATATATCTTATAAACAAAACGTCTCAAATAATCAAAATGACTTCAACTTCTTTTTTTAAATATTATTTCATTATGTTTTCCTTGTTTGTTCTTACTGGAAAATTCTGATAAATGTCTGCTTTTTACCGGTTTATCCTCTTATAATCTCTTTAAAAACCTCATGTAATGGATAAAAATAACCAATATTTGTGATCAAATATATTTGAATACACATTGGTTTGATTGAAATACAAACAAGGCGCGTGCATGAGTTTTCATTATGGTATCTAAATGGAAAAACTGTGTACGTTTGTGTCATCGCATATTCATGGGGCATTTTCGTGAGTCGACCTCTCAAGATTTGCGCACCGACTAAAGTAAACAACGTCTAATGGAAGGATTTCAGGAGGTTACGTGACGTTTATAAACATTTCGATCCGGGTAATTGATTAATTTGTTCCTTAAGGATCTCATTTAGCCGTGACTGAATAAAAATAAGTTGATTACATTCAGCTTTACGTCTAAATATTTTTTGGTTTGATTGTGTTATATTTGATCATGTTTGTATGTCGCTTCTTCACGTTGCTATCTCTATCTTATATATAAAATTCTCGTGTCACAATGTTCGTTCTCATTCTCCTCTGAAACGGCTTGACCAATTCTCATGAAATTTTGTGAACATATTGAGTAGGTTTGAGAAACAGAGTGCAAAACAACGTTTGCCGGGACAGTTAGTATCAATATATGTTTATACTAATATCGACATGTAAAATGGATAAAGCTATTTTCCACTGTTAAAACAAAGCCGAAAGTGAACTCAGTGCTTCTTGATTTATAGGATGTAATGATGATGAAATAGTCATTTTGAGACTTATTTTCAGAAAGATTGTGCTCGCTAACATTAACCACGTTTGTTTCTGTTTCGCCACTTTTACCATAGGAGGATGGAGCTTGTTAAAGTTTTATCAGAAGTGAGGTTTAACGGAGCGTCTCGTGTTAGCATTCAGAAGTCATGGCTTATTGCGAAGTTTCTAGTTAGGGTCTGATCACATGGCGGCTTGGCGAGTATCCCAAATTTTATCCGATGTTTAAAACATAACGTTAAATAAACGTTCCAAACTTGCTCAATTATTTCATCAGAGTTCCAATGCTGTACGAATAATATCTTTGCATCTTTTCGATTGTACATAATTAAAGATATATATGTGATTGATAAAGCCTTTAATGAATATCTATGTATATGTTACGAGGAAGGCAAAGTTAGTCATAAGACTCAAAATGTGTGTATAAAATTCCTCTTTAACTTTAATAATAACTTGAGCTACAGAACAAAGTGGTTGGAACAGATTGTTTATCTATATAGTTACATAGTTTTCATAACAACTTAATATTATTTTACGTGGTCACTTGATCTTATCCTGTGGACGGATCTTTACCTAGTGTGAGCTACTATAAATGTATACCTGTGTACATAAAGTAAATATTATTTCTGTGTGAGTGGGCTTTTGCTATTTGTCGGTGTTTATGTTGCCTCCGGTCAATGACATCCAAACACATTGCTGTTTGACATGAAAAGAAACCAAACGATCGTTGCTTTTTCGACTCAGAATCGTATTTTAGCCGGATTACTTCGAGCTTTCAGAGTTGTTTGAGTGATCCTTTAGTAGTTCTTGTTCTGTTGTTTATGTTGCCTCCGGTCAATGACATCCAAACACATTGCTGTTTGACATGAAAAGAAACCAAACGATCGTTGCTTTTTCGACTCAGAATCGTATTTTAGCCGGATTACTTCGAGCTTTCAGAGTTGTTTGAGTGATCCTTTAGTAGTTCTTGTTCTGTTTTGTCTTACACGTTAATCAACAAAAAAGTTTCTTTTACGTTGACTGATTGACTGACAGAAAATGTACAGCTGGGCGTAGTAAGCTGCGATTTAGCATGTATGTTTGTATTCCTGTGGTAGTATTAAGAAGCCATAATAGAGAATATTCCCAAAATTCTACAGGAATTGAATGAGCTTATTACGTATTTAAATAGGCAGGCATGAACCAAGTGAATTGCGGTTCATGTTTACATTGTGAGAAAATAATATGCTATTGGAGTAGATACTCCAGAAAAATACTGGTGTATATACTCCATAGCACAAGAATGTAGGATTTATATAAAATATTTTGCTTTGCTGATGTAGGATAGAAAAATATATAGCCCATTATCTGTTGTTTTAAGGTGTATTTTGAAAATATGTAACACATATTACATTTATAACATTTGACTATTGTTTGTTAGCAATCCCAGTAGCTTTTGGCACAATGCTTCGGTCATAAAGTGCACGAATCACCACCGGGATTTAGATAACTTAGTTCATGTTTCCCGAGCGCAGTTTCGATAACTAAAGTTTAATTTGACTTATCTAAATTTAAAAATATCCAATTTACAATTAGTCGATATATTCGTCATTTTATTTCATTTACTACTTATTTATTATTAAGCCATAAAAAGTGGCGTTTCAGTATTTTTAAGACTGTTGGCTCTGTCTATCTCGTAAGTGATGAAGCCGTGAATGTATGTATATACTTTTATAAATGTAATGCAACGCAGCCATGTAGACTTTCTCTTCACACACACACATATAGACTTCGAATTTTCTACCTACTTACTTCTGATTTGGATGTAGACATCATATCATTGCAGGGGAACCTAACCCATATTATTAAATTTCATCAGGATGTTTCCTCCCCGTTCCTATGGTTCCCCCGTTTATAATTAGAATAGGAATTAAACTAATGTACGTAACTGAAAATAAGAGTTATCACTAAGTGTGGCTGAATAAGGATTGGAACCAGTGCACGAAATAGAAGTATGTAAAGTACTGTCTAGTCTTGGCTAAGGGCTCCGCTCCCGCAACGTTTTCTTAATCTAAAATTCATTGGGCTGTTTTGATAAAGTTATCTCGATTGCACCGTGTCCTTGCTTGTAATATTTACGTTTATTTCAGCATAATTAAATTTATTTATGAAATTTAGGTTATCAATCTAAATTTAGTTAAACAAAACAGTTGTATCGTTTTACAGAAATTTTGTAGCGTCAACAATAACGATTGGTATCGTAAATAAGATGAAGTACCCAAAGTTCACAGGCAATTAAAAGTTCGGAGTTTATAATGCTTCGATCAGATCGAAGATCTGAGTACCTACAAAAATATTTGAAACGAGGGTTGTTTGTATCGGACAAATGAAAGATCTTGCGACTTTACTTATAGATACTTGCATAAATAATACAGTAACAAAATACCCCTTAAAGAGTCTCGATATTCTTTAAAAAGTTATTCGAGTATTAATCTGTAACTGTTCTTTGTCTGAAGGCACAGGCTTATTTTCGCATTGACGTCGGGCTTAATAATAAATAACTTTATTGTTTTTAGAAAATCCAAAGAAGTTGCCGCAAAGTTCCGTTGGTTACTGAACAATAGAGTTAAGATGGATAAATGATTTCGTTTGCAAAATTTTATAGTGAAGTTTGAACATTATGAAATGGTTTTTTTAATAATACATGTAACTCCTATCACTAAGTTTCTCAAAAATATCCTGTAGCTGAACTTTCCTCTAACTTATATTTGACAACAAAATATTTAAACTTTTGTTTGCTACTAATAAACACAAAATCTCTTTGAGTGACTAAGGCCTATTATCATATGCAACTTAAACGGAATTTTCATTTCACGAAATTTCCACGGGAGTGAAGGCATCTTCAAGTCTAGTTGAGGTTATGCATGTAATGCAATATAAAGTTGTGTATGTATTTTTTTTAACTTTTGAATGGATAATAGTGGTTAAGATGATTTATGACGATTAATTCGGATGCACAATATGCATATGCTTCATCGTAAATCGTCTTAAATCGCTACTACGATACTAAAGCAGCACATTTGACGACCTCTGTGGCGCAGCGGTAGTACGCTTGTCTGTGACACTGGATCCCCGGGTTCAAATCCCGGTCAGGGCATGATGAGAAAAGAACTTTTTCTAATTGGTCTTGGATGTTTATCAATATAAGTATTTATTTTAAAATATAATATCGTTGAGTTAGTATCTCGTAACACAAGTTTCGAACTTACTTCGAGGCTAACTGAATCAGTGTAACTTGTCCCGTATATATATATTTATTATTTATTTATTTATATTAAACTTATTTTGAAATCCAAAAGTGACCTATATTCCCTATTCTAACCTAATTTGGAAGCTCAGTATTGTCGCCTTCATACATATGGCACGTCGAAAGGAAAACTGAACGAGCATCGATTCCTACTTGATTATTTTCATATGAGGAGCTCCGTTTCAGACTTTTACGACTATATATGTCTTCTGAGAGCGATAACTTAGTCATTTTATGTTCACCCCTTCTTGCCTCGCTGTACTTACTCTGAAGTTCACCGTGCGAGTCCCTAAGGAGAGCCATAAACACGCATATCCTTTTCCATCTTCCATTTGAATACTTTCTCTCGCTATATTTTTTATATTAAATTCTCTCATTAGACGAAGAAACCATGAAAGTTGTGTTAAAATTACTTTCAAGAAGTTGTTGCAGAACTTTTTTGGTTTTATTAAGATTCGCGTGCCGACATAATTTTTAATCACTACGGTTAAAGGTAACTAAGCGAAGTTAATGTAAGATATAACACAACCAGAACTACATATTTAATTAAAAGTTTCTTCAAAGGTACGTAACCCTACCTGCATAGCTACAACCAGTAAACTAATATTAATACTTCTAATTAGAAGCAAACTTTGTGGTTGTTTAGTAACTTGGTTAGACTAGCTACATGAAACCTGTTAATACGTATATGTGGAGAAAAATAATAATGTGTAAAAAATTAAACAGCTACGAGTAGATCAACTAATTTTAAATTATATTTATCAACTTAATAATTTCTGTAATTAACTTCTTCTTTTATTATTTTATTTGTCGATAAAATTTTAATAATATTGATAATACCTAGGTATGATAAAGTTCGTTTCGTTCGATTCAGAGCTCAGTTTAAATTTATTTTACAGTGTGATTTTCTACGTGTTCAAGCCAAAAAGCGAGGTAAGGATATCGTATTTTGTATGTGCTCACGATGGGTCGGGTGAATCGGTCGCGCGCGACACTTTATAGTTTTAATATCGTGCGGTCTGAGGTCGCCCGAGTTATGTTTGGTACACGTCCTTGCTACAAATGCGTGTTCTTGATACAGTTATACCGGAAAATGTGTACACAACGAACGGAAGTTGTACCAGTTAATAACCGCTTACTTCTATTTCCCTGCTCTGTGCTCGACTCGGCGCGTTTCGATTAGCGTTCATGTTATACTACTCTACTCCTTGTATTGAAACAGGATAGCGTGATATCGGCCCTACCATGGTTTGTGACTGTTCTGTAATAAAGACCGCTGCGGTTTCAATATTGGAGGAGCCGAAGCGTGTTGTGCGCGGGTCGAAATAATTAAAAGCGGCTTACAAAAACTTCGCTAAGTAAATTAACTCGGCGTCGCATCTGCGGAAACAGGCTTGTGTAAAGAATACCTGAACAAATGTTTGTTTTAAATAAACATTTTAGTCGGGCTTTTTGTGTTCATTTAGAATAACCTCAGTCAGGCTTAGGTATATAGGCGTAAGTTATTTTCGTTTTTTATTTTCCTGGCTCTGCCCGAGGCGCCTCTCTCGGGACAGATAATTTGGTGCAGGCTACGTGCTGCGTCCTGTCGCTGTCGGAGCCAGCTCACGTGTACCTTCTAAACCTAAAACAAAACCAAATTTCTATTCAAGCTAACTTTATAGAGATGTAGTTTATATATGTTATTCCACCCTCTGTTGTTGTTTTTTTTGAATTATTGTTATTCTAAATAATAATTGACCAATATATAATTTCTTTTTCTAGTGAAACGAAAATAAGAAATAATTTTTATTACTAAGTTTTTAGTTAAATATTCAAATATACCCTCTCTAGAAGCTGAAAGTGGCCTATCACTTTTTTCGAGAAATTTGGCTCTATTTACACCGTAAATGATAAAATGTATGTTTTTAAATACTTCAATATCCGCAGTAGTGAATCTACATGCCTAGTTTATGCCACAGTACTGAACAAAACTTTTCTTCTTCAGGTAGACAGCGCCCGTAGCCGGGAAATCTGTAAGGACAACAAATTTTAGCAAAGCTTTCTTTTATGTTTATGAGTTTACGTGGCTTGGAAGTTCGAGAGATCCGATGCCCAGATGAGACTTAACAGTTAGGTTGTCCAAATTGTAAACATAATATTCATTCCTTAATAATAAAATACACAAAATGTACAGTTTGATCTGTCTGAGTATTTTGTATTATATGACATAATTAAAAAAAATATATAAAAATTAATTGTAAAAGCTGTATTAATAGCGTTCAAAGTAAATATATGACAATCCAATTTGTATTAACAAATTTCTTACACCGATCGATAAGTAACTCATAACAGGTAACTTATTTCCTCGATTTTTCTTAAAGTATAAAAAGATTTTGAAGTTTTATAATTTGATTTCTCAATTAAATGTCAGAAATAACTAGTCTCCATTTAGAGTAGATTAAATTACACTAACCTGTGCGATAAAATTAGTGCTAAGTAATTAATTCAAGGGCTCACGAGGCCCGTGAGACATAAATTGCGGTTTAGGAGACACGCGTCTATAAAGTAGAGCGGGAGGCGATAGGGATGTGAGCGTTCTAGTTCCGCCCTTTTTTATGGCAGGACGATATCGGCCCTCTCATCTCGAGACCTTAGATACTGAATCACGCACGAATAAGGTCACAAAAACTTGACCTACTTCGGTGACATAAAGTGCACGAATGAGCAATGTTTCTGGAGAATTTTTTCGAAGCGAGTGCATGTGGTTGGGACAAAGAGCATAAAGGGCACACTTGACGAATGTGGGAATTGGGATCATGTTGGGTGACATGGATCATTGCCCCAAAAATTATAAAATACAAAGGTCAAAGTTAGTTTTGGGAAGTAAAACCTGTAGTGCAATTAGAATTATGTTTCTCGATAAACATAATGAAATAAAAACGAATGATTTGAACCATTAATACAGTTTGTTTATAAATATTCTTTCGAAATTGTGATCGAAAGAGTTTCTTTTCATGAAGTTAAATACATACATACATACATACATATAATCACGTCTATATCCCTTGCGGGGTAGACAGAGCCAACAGTCCTGAGCGGACTGATAGGCCACGTTCAGCTATTTGGCTTTAAGATAGAATTGAGATTCGAATAAAGTAAGCCTATCCCTTAGTCGCCTTTTACGACATCCATGGGAAAGAGATGGAGTGGTCCTATTCTTTTTTGTATTGGTGCCGGGAACCACACGGCACCCGGGAACCACACGGCACGTTGAAGTTAAATGAAAAAGAAAATGTTGACTGAAGTAAACAAATGCAGAAGGAAGATTTATACAAACAGAAAATACGTCATCTCTGCGGAAAATCAAAAAGAATATCTTTGTTTACCGACGAACTGAGCAAAACAAATAAATGTTTGGAAGGCAGTTGGCTAATAACTCAATGCCAAGTTTCCCGAAGTTAGGCAACTCGTAGAGAAGTACTTTGCCCAAGGCGTTGGAACCGAAGGAGAAACCTCAATTTGGCCGTTTTAAACTTACCTGTAAACAGACACATTTATAAACAAATAGCAAATATAAAAAATATGTTTAATATCTAAGTACCTGGGTGACCGAGCGAAGTTTGGTTATTTTTGTTGACTGTTTCAAATGACATCAGAAAAGCACAAATTATCGTTTCCTAGCAACCACCTTATATTTCGGGTAAAATATGTAAAAAAAGATCTTTTCAAGCTGTGAGATCTAGCTAGCTAGATTTATTGGATTTAAAATTTTAACATCATCTACTTCAAATTTCAACGAAATCATTACATCTATTTTTGAAAACGACAGTACAAATATACATAATATATTAAATACCGTTAGTAGAAAAGTTTTAAATTATTGAATGCTGTCTAAGCCATAAAACTCTTCTAACAGAGTAAATCACAATAATAAAAATCCATCAGTCTCGAATCTTCGTTTAGCTATAGTTTGTGTGAGAAAAAATGATTGAAGTAACGCGACAAGAGCAGCTTCCAATTTGTAACTGGTGAACTTTTATGTCGGCGAGCTTACGTGAGCTGAAACGCGAGCAATGAGATTAAAAATAAATTATGTTTGGTAAGGTTTGGTCATAAAGTGAGAGAAAAAAAGCGAGCGGGCGACGACGTGATGCGTTACCAAGGTTTTCCTGTCCCCTCTTACATCTATTTAAAATAAAATCGTTAATACTTGATTATGAAAAAAAAAAACAAGTATGTAATTAATAATGGTTTATCGCCAAGGAATACGTATGCCATCTTTAGTGGATCTTGAGTTTCACATCGTATTTTGTAGAGATATTTTACACCTAAGTGTAAAGTTTGTAAACTCTTTCCTTGCGGTCGACACATTCAAGTATTTGACTGCGTCTTAAGTGTAAAACTAGAGCTTAAAGATTGCGGGCTAGGCTTATAAGATGACAATCGTATTTGTTTTTATATTCTGATGCAGAAAAAAACACGTTATGTTTTCGTAGGCGGCTGTGTCTAGATTATAGATTAAACATCTGAACATCTACCACAGCGACAAAGAAGTTACTGGGAGCGTTGAACGAACATTTACACAAAGTTAATTTCGTTAAAAAGTTTGCCCCTGTGTGTGCAGTAAATAGATTTTACCTGGGGCTTTGTCCACGCAAAATTATTTTTCATTCTGCTTTCTAATGTTCTTTATAGCCAGCAGTGTATTTACGTAAGAAACATTCCACAACAAATGTGGTGTGTATATTACTATTGTTCGTGTGATGGGATAAAAGTAGTATTGTCTTAAATAAGTACACTAATTTAAGAAACAAATGTTGTTATAACACGTTACTCAATTGAAGACAGTTTAAGGATTGCGAACTGTTACTTAATCGATACCGTTTTTTCGATAGTTATAAGTCTAAGTTAGCCAGATACATCTCTTATGGGCATCAAATTAATATTTAAGAAGAACTTGCGTTAATAATTAATATCCAAATTTGAAAATCTAAATCTGTAATTCGTGGTTATTTTATATCCCGGACGCCTTTCTCGAGACTATGGTAGTAACATTACGATATACATATATTTATAGATATTGGTGTAAATCTGGGGCGACGACTGTACAAGATTAGTAAATCCTACTAAATCGTCGGGAAAGCGAGCAAAAGGCGATTAAGCTGGCCACTATGTTGGCGTCGGGCGGCGTGCCGAATTCAGGATCGACGCTACTGACACAGATGGTTTTATTTTTTGTTGCATTGTACCTTCTCGTTTTTACACCCGGGAAATATCTGGATAAAAATATCCCGTCTATTGAATTTTAGCGGAAAATTATTGTTTGGAAGTTAAATCCATTTGGATAGAACTTAAAAATTATATCGCAACGCATTTATGGAAATAATCGCGTCATCACAAACTTTTGTATTAAGAATGTGAAAGTTATACTTAAACTGATTACAATTTAACGATGTAATCTTGCCAACAATAGAATATATATATATGTTTTTAATTTATTTGGGACAATTAACACAGATTGAGTTAACCTGGAAGTCAGGTGACTTATGTTATGGGATAATAACTCAACGATACTTTATTAACAATTATTAACAAACATCCTAGGTACAAGTAGAGATGAAAATTACCAGGAATATTTCCTAACGTTAGGTAACTTTCCCGAAAACTTCCAAAGTTGCCGGCAGTTTTGGAAGTTTTGAAATAATTTTTTTTTACTTACGACAGCAATATTCCAATTCATGGGGCATGCCTTTATATGATTTATTATGTTATTTTATACATATTATTATATTTTACAAGCAGTAATAAACTACAAAATAGCAAAGCAACTCTAGACTCCGACGTTCTGTGACAAATGAAGGAACCGGGATAACGCTTAGACGACAATGAGAGTACTACAGTAAAATTACAACGTTATTTATCAATAAACTATAAAATCTATAGTTTATTTTGGCGGCTTTTATCAAAGATATGTACGCTGATAGTATAGTAGGTAGCACTACGGCCGCCTTCGTGAAACACCGCCGCCGCCGAATCGCACACCAACCGCGAGATATAATGCGAGATATAACAACAATAGTCAACTCATTGCAATTCCGCAAAGAAAAAGAAAGGAATAGACCTAAGTTTTGCATAAGCAATTTACGCTACAGGAGCGATATTTAATATATTAGACTCAAGTCTGTCAATCTGGCAAAATCAATCAATGCCCTTAATCCCGAATAAACAGTTCCAACCAGGTACCTACCTATATGATCAGCAATAGCTTGTTGGATGCGGAGTACGAACGTATAAGAACGGAAACAACTAATATTATAAATGGAGCTGAAGCCCTTGCTTTAGTTATGGACGGTTGGACCGATATAAACGGCAGAGGTACAATTAATTTTATTATAACTACACCTAAACCTTTTTTTTAAAATGCTTCTACCAAGCACTAATCGGGAGACACTTACTATCTGTTCACTCAGTTAAAAGGTGTGATAGACGAAATAGGACCATCAAAATTTGTAGCGGTAATTACTGATAATACAAGTAACATGAATGTGGAGAATGGTGGAAGATGAATATGTACATACATTTGCAGTTGGTTGTGCATCGCACGCCTTAAATTTGCTCTTAAAAGATAAAGTAAAACTACAAAACTTTAAAGTTCTCAATAACACAGTTATTAAAATCATAAAGTATATAAAAAAAGTCATGTTTGAATCAGCATATTTTGAGAATATGCAAAAAGCTAATTATGGTAACGATAGGAAAACTTCAAAAGTTGCCAAGCCAGACTCGATGGGGTGGCAATGTTCTAATGATGGAATCATTTCTGTGCAATCGGGAAGCGCTGGAAGCCACCGTTATTTGTCAAGATTTAGATTTTGACAGAGAGATAAAGCAACATTTGTCCACGGAGGATTTGTGGATAAAGGTCAGAACATATCATGATATTTTAAAACCCATCTAAGAGTATGTTATGTATAGTATGCCACTACGAAATTAGAGTCCGACAAGGCGATTTTGTCAGAAATAACGCAGATGTTTCAATATGTTAGAGAAAAAGTGTACGATGCAGTGAGCACTTCTGATATAATCAACGATGAAGAAGAAATGTATATTTTAGAGGCAATTGGGAAACGTCGACAGTTTATTGAAAAGCCTATTTATTATGCACCAGATATTTTGGACCCACGGTACAGAGGATTGAAATTAACGCCAGAGCAAATTTCCATTGGGCAAGATTTTTTTCATAAGTATGCCGAAATACTAAATAAAAATTCTGGCAAAGTTATGGCAAATTTAGCAAAACTTATAGCCAAAACTGGTTTCTTTGGTCAGACTAGAATTTGGAAAGCTGTGAACGAAATCGATGTGGCTAAATGGTGGAAAGGTCTCTGTGACTGCCAAATTCTGTCTACCATAGCAAGAAAAATATTAAGTGTACCTCCATCGTCCGCCTCAAGTAAAAGAAATTGGTCGCTATTTGGAAACACATTGACCCGTAGTACCCGAAATAGTCTTTTGTCAGATAATTATAATAACAATATACTTATACAGTTGGAAGACGAAGATGAATATATACTCGTATATAATATGAGAAGTAGTTCTAGTTCTGAAGAGGATTATACTGAGGAAGTTTTATTACAAGACTTTAATGTAACTGAATCAGATTTGTCGGATGGAAATGATCCTTTAATTTAATTCTGTTAGTTATTTGACATATGTATTATATAAATAAATCATTTTAAAATGAGAAATAAAAATTTGGTTTTTTAATGTTGAAAACTACCCGAAATTTACCGATATTTCGTCAAACAGATACTTCTACTTAGGAATGCGCATGGTTTGTGACTAAATAGTGACATTGTTTAAGATTATTGCAACCCTTTTTGCTGTTATTGTAAATAAGTCATCGATTTTGAAAACTTCCAAAATTACCGTAACTTTGGAAGTTTTCGCGAATACTTCCCGAAATATTCCTGAAAACTTCCAAAATTTCCGAAACTTTCGGTAATTTTCACCTCTAGGTACAAGCCAATCAAAAAACGTACGTTCCTTATCACGCCTTGGTCAGTAGAATTGGCGTACCTATCGTTTGAATTAGTTAAAGTCATTATATAAAATGCTTTAATGTCAGAAATCGATATTTAGTTCAAAGCGTAGAACAAAGTGTATAAAAATAACACCTGATGATGTTTTGAAAGTAAAAAGTTACTCACAACTTTTATTTGCTACGTCGTATTGCCCTTGAGAACGCTACAAGTTAAAACAACATTAAACAGCGGGATATAAATTTAATTATGGAACAACGTTTAATAGGTAAGAAGATAACAGTTTTTAATGAAACCTTTTTCTTCATAAAACAGCTGAGAACAACTGAGCTACTGCGGTTTTCCCGACCTGAATAGTTTAGTGGAATTCACCGAGCAGTCTGCTCTGGCCCTGTGCCGAATGTTGCAGTTAAATAATTTGTGATAACCGCTTTCATTTATTCAACTTTAAGCTGGAATTTCCATGAACTTGACAGTTAATGCTTAGTACGCGCATTTAACTCATGAAAGGGAATAAAAAGAATAATAGAATAATTCGTTCTCGTATAGTTGAAGCACATTCTTTTGTTGTGTATTATGTGTTTATTTAATGAGAGAGAAATATGAACATTTTGCTAGAAGAGCTATGTCTATTGACGTCAAATTATTTTTTTCTGTAACGTAACAACTATAACGTAACGTAACGTACTGGCTGTGCACAGGGGCGTGTTGGTCCCGACATTAATGTATGGGAGTGAAAGTTGGGTATGGCAAAAGAAGCACGAAAGCAGAATAAATGCAGTGGAAATGAGAGCGTTAAGGAGTATGTTGGGTGTGAAATTGAGTGACCGGATAAGGAACAGCGTGATAAGGGAATGTTGTGATGTGAAAGAAGATGTAGTTACAGGAATAGAAAAGGGTATGTTGAGATGGTTCGGTCATGTGGAGAGGATGAATGAAAACAGGTTGACTAAGCAGATATACAAGGAGAGTGTGGAGGGAAAGGTCGGGGTGGGAAGACCTAGACGAACATATCTTGATCAAATTAAGGACGTCCTGGTGAAGGGTCAGGTCAAAAGTGCCCGAAACCGCCGAGCTTGCATGAAGAGAGTTATGAATGTGGATGAAGCAAAGGAAGTATGCAGGGATCGTGGCAAGTGGAAAGAGGTAGTCTCTGCCTACCCCTCCGGGAAAGAGGCGTGAGTTTATGTATGTATGTATGTATGTAACAACTATATTCCACGTTAGACCTTGACTGTAAAATCATGTTTAATTAAACGTTAATAAAACTTATTATTTGTACAATTAAGTAAGATAGATATAAAATTTAATAAGGATTTTTTTATTATGGGGAGAACATACGGATACCAAAGTACTACAACAGTTGTGCCTATACCTACATACATATATAGTACATAAATGGTACCTTATATTGCTTACTTTGGAACAGATACCGGAGAGATATTTTACTGTGCGAACTTTTTACAACTCACAGCTGCTTTTCCTCGTAATTCGTAGCAGGTCGCAGTAAAAATACAGCGAACGACTGTTAACCGTGCGCTATGACGGTTGACATTTACCCATTTTTGACTGGAGTTTCGTGCTCGCCGTTTTCCCCCGGGAAGTTTATGATTACGACCACCCGAGGGTTACGTTAATCGTTTTTTTAATGACAGTATGATGAAAATCTCCTTGAAACTAATGATCGTAAAATGAAAATATTGTTCGCGATGAGTATCTGTTAGTTGCGAATTGGTGTCAGTTTTATGTATGGTTCTTTTGTCTTAAGAATACAACATATTGTTTAAAAACTCATTCTGTTATAGTAATGTTAGTTAGTACTTCTGCAATGTTTGTTTTGTTAATTTAAATTTAATTAACATA
Organism: Amyelois transitella; assembly: GCF_032362555.1. NCBI lineage: Eukaryota > Metazoa > Arthropoda > Insecta > Lepidoptera > Pyralidae > Amyelois > Amyelois transitella. The sequence goes on from NC_083509.1 coordinate 6,584,700, forward strand.
TTATGACTGTATTGTAGCCAATTACAGAAAAGTCAGACAATATACCATATTTTTTTTCAAACATTGTTGGAGTGTAGGTTAGTTTTTAGTAGTTTTTTTAGTTAGGTAGGTTACCTTATTATTATCAAAGAAATGTTCTTACATCGATGATTTTCTTTTTTATCTGTGGCTTGTTCGCGGATGTGCACTCTAATCTATCACGACCGACTGTCCGTCGACTTTTATTAATGGAGTGTGAATAAATTTGTGGCCGAAGTACCGTCCCGGCTTTTCCGAAGCCTGCAAAATTTTGTTTTATCTGATTATATTGTTTCATCACTAAAAGTAAAATTACACTAAACTAGTAACATAAGACTTGTGATAAATATAAAGGTAACTTCGAAACCTACATATATTTTGCGAAAAACAAATTTGATTAAACTCCAAGAATGTTTACAAATATGGTTGTGTGTTTGACGCGTTCTCACAATTATGAGCCTTTCATCTGTCTCAGATGAGGCTGGGAAATTCATTACTTACGTAGAAAGCCTACGCTTTTATCTCGAAAGATGTACTTTTGTAATCACATTACGCAAATGAGAGCTTGAGAATTCACGGTTGGTTCGAGATAGGGTCATGATCCCAACAAATGTCTCCTACATTTGTCGACAGCTAAATCTCTTCTGGGTGGACTTGTATCTCTTTTACGAAACATTTACCGCTTTCCTAATAAAAACCTTTAGATGCATTCCTTATTACATTATCTTTCCGACGTTTGTTACGGTAATGTTTTTTCTGTAGAAGACCTCAAGTTTTGCCTGTCACTTCATACCAGTGAGGAAGTCAGGTGAATACACAACTCGACTGACTTTCAGCCAACCTCTGTGACTCTTTTATTAGGGCATTTACCCTCTTTGGGAAAGTTTGATGCACTAAATACGCTTGTGTCCGTTTATTGTGTATGGTTTTAATCTGAACAAAAGTTGAAGTTGTTTTTAAGTTCATAAAAAACTTTTTTATCGGATCATCTCCTAAAAGTTGTATTTTAGTTAAGAAAGCTATGTAAAGTTATTAGTATTGTAAACTTTGTATATAATACGTCGTTAACTATTACCATATAAAAAGGCATGTTGCAATAGCATCCCTTTGGACGACTTTATTTCTCAACTCCAAAGAGCTAATGTTATGAAGACCGTAAAATTTATGGCCCAATATGTCCCCAACATGCTAAAGACGTTAAACCGTGTACTAATTTAATGTCACAAAACATGGGCTCATGTTTTTATATACCTATTCTAAAAAAAAGGGAAGTTATTTTTTTGTATTGAGTATAACTTTCTGGCAGGATTTTGTCTTTATATCAGGATCAATAAGAAAGTTATACTTTTATATACACATATGTAATGCATACCGTACATTTGATATTTTTCATTTCTTTTTCCACGGCGCGGAGGTACAAATTGTCATGGGTCTTGTGGTCGCAAGGTTTATTTCACAATCACGTGCAGTCCAACGCGTGCCACGAATGTTCAACCAAAAGGACTTCTAAATAAATTGGAAAACTAAAAAAGATAAAAGCATGCAACTTTTTCATAGATTTACATGCGAACACTTGAAACGAACGAGCGGCCACTCGACCTACATATCCAGTAATATCAGATAAAAAAAACGCCAAGTGAACAATTATTCGCAAAAGCACTCGTAGCGATGCTACGAGCTACGGGCTACGGCGTAGCAACCGTAGCACGTCGCAGGAAATGGAGTAACTCCGAGGCGAACGTAGGACTTCTGCCAAACCCGCTAAATGGTAATGAGTGCAATTTATTTCAGCTTTCGGTTTGGATTTGCTTTAGAAAATTATATAGTGAGCATGCTGTTTCGCGGTCTATTCACTCGACCTTGAATTGCAATTATACGCTGGATTTTCGTATTCAAGACGTTTAATTGTCTTTTTAATTGCCGTTACTTGAAAAGTTAGAATTATTATTGGTATTTGTTTTTCAAATTGTATTATATTTGCCTTTGTTTCTATGGCAATAATAGTAAACAATAAAAAAGTATCTAACGAATAACAAATAAGTGATTCATGAAGTACTTACAAGTAAAGTTATACTAAAAAGTACACAGTTTTGTTTTGTACATACATAAAATCACGCCTCTTTCCCGGAGGGGTAGGCAGAGACTACCTCTTTCCACTTGCCACGATCTTTGCATATTTCCTTCGCACTTAGTTTAAAAACATGAGAGAGGAGAAACAATAATAAAGATATATCTAAGATATTTATTATTATTTCTCATTAAAATTACTGACATATATCATCAGTATTAAAAAAGTGAGAAATAAAAAAAAATATTGTCTGTTTGTGAACACACTCTCGTGCTAGTATTCCGCTCTGTCCAGACCAGCAGCGCTCCTGATCCACTTGACAAGCGCACTTCAACGCACGCGCCCCTTTTGCGCTTGCTTTGCGGGTTTGCAATCTTTACATACATACATATACATATAACGTCTTTATTCCTTATGACATAAAGGATAGACAGCACCAACAGCCTTCAAAAGACTGAAAAGTCACGCTGAGTGGATGGACCTGATAGAATTGAGTCTGCAATCTCATATTTCTAGTCCGAACCCGGACATAAATTATGTCCGGACGTTTTCACTGTAAGCAATATTACGAAGATAGTTATCGCGTCATTTCATTTCAGATTTTGCTGAATGTTTCTGAATACAGTAATACATTTACAATTTAAATCCTTAGGCATTTTCTACAGTTTCAGTTTCTTTATATTTAGGTATTATATGATTATTTTTATAAAATGTCTCCATGTACATCTATCATCATCATTACAATATTTAAGTTCTAACGTTCTAACTAAAACCATAAACTAGATCTATTTACGATCTATTTATTTATTTACTATTACTGTTTCTGTGTCCGTAAATGTAAGACCGCAAGAAAGTAAAAAACTCATCATTATTAACAAAAAGATCCTTGAAAAACCCATTCGTGAAAAGCCTACATGATTTTCGATGACCTCTTTCCACATTATTCCCGTTTTATGAGCTGGTCTATCTCACTACCAGTACGTAAATGGCGTATCAATTAAAGAGGGCCGCGGCTAGGCAGTGGCTGTCATCTATCACGCGGGAGGACCTGACACGGACAAATGAAGTGCGATTTGATCCGCCGCGCGCTGATCCCACATTCATTCACAACTTATGCAGTCACCAAGAAAAACAAAAAAACCCGCAGCTCATTAGGACAGCTAAAGTCTTATGTTTTATTCAAGCAGCCGTTTCCGACTGACCCGAGTAATTTAACTTTTAAAACGAGTGACAATTGTTCGATTCAGACCATTATTAATATAGTACGTTGACTTTTAATGAAATTGGCGTAGTTCAATGTGATTAATTCTAGGTTTCATTATCTAGACAAGTTTATAGTTGTGATGTATGAGCTGACATCTGGGCTTTGTTAGTGCACGTTAGATCTTATAAAGAATTAGGTATGTTTAAGTATAAAAATGTTTTATTTTGTATTCTGAAAACTACATGGATATAATAATATTAACTAACTAGCTTTTGCACGGGGTCTCAAAAAATAGCTTATGTCACTCCCGATGGTCTACTCTACATCTGTGCAAAATTTCATGAAAATCAGTCCAGTAGTTTCTGAGTTTGTTCGTTCTTCTTATCAATATAATGTAGATTTGCAAATATTTGTTAACTTAAAATAAAGATTAATAGCCGCTTCAATAACGTTCTCGCCTGGCTTTCTTCTCGGTCGTAGTATAGATGCGGTGCACGTAAGAGAAACAGAATTATGTAGCAGTTCGCGATCAGACGGCTGCCAGCACTCATCATATTACCGCCAAAGTAATGAATGCCGCAACATACCTACAGCAAGTAAAGTAGCTTAACTAACCTATAAAACTATATTACCTTACATATGAGATACTTTTTCAAGAAGAATGCAACAATAATTTATTCTGTTGTAGCATTAAAAACATTTCTTAAGTTTGATCGAAAGATCTTATGGTATTTAACAACTAACATGAAATCTCTGTGTGTACAAAATTTGACAACATTTAGTAAATAAAAAATGAAAATATATGTACTTATTGCTATAATTAACTCCTTGACGAAGAGTGTTGCTGAAAAAAGAAATAAATTAACTCCTGTCAAAAGATAAAATATTACCTAACTTAAGAACAATAAAACAATTTTTTTATGAATGGGTTAAATTTTTTATATACATACATACACATACATATGGTCACGTCTAAATCCCTTCCGGGATAGACAGAGCCAACAGTCTTGAAAAGACTGATAGGCGACGTTCAGCTATTTGGCTTAATGATAGAATTGAGATTCAAATAGTGACAGGTTGCTAACCCATCGCCCAATAAAGAATCCCAAGTTTGTAAGCCTATCCCTTAGTCGCTTTTTACTGCATCCGCGGGAAAGAGATGGAGTGGTACTATTCTTTTTTGTACATATTTGCTGTAAATAATGAAGTTCCAGTAATATTCAATATTTTAATATGTCAATAATACATACATACATACACACATAAAATCACGCCTTTTTTCCGGAGGGGTAGGCAGAGACTACATCAAAAATGCAATGTGAATAATAAATAGAAATAGCAAAAGTTCTTTCAGTCGAATCGTCGTCTAGACGAAATTTAATCTAGAATTTATACGTAGATTACAAACGTCACGTGATAGTTAAGGTTATCTTTCATTGTAGCATTTTTCTGTAAGGTAAATGACCTATCGGGCTTTATATACGTAACTAAAGGACGGCCGCGGTTCCGCCCGCGTAAATATCACCATTATTCCCGTTCTCCCGGAAATTTCGGGAAATCCTCTCTCATCGCCAAATCTGAAGTCCCCCATGTTATATTTATTAAAATACACAATATTTATTTTATGACAATATTTTATAGTTCTAACTCTACATCAAAAACTTTTCTTTTACTTTCTTCTTTTAGTTTTTACAAAGACTATTTATCTACCCAGCGGTTTGGGTTGTTCGTTGATATGTCAGCTAGAGTTCACAATCTTTTTTTATATATTATGGCGATTGTATGTAGATTGTTTTGTCACTCCTGGCTGCGATATCAATGTGGATTAATGAATGCAGACTTTATTGATGATATTTATAATGAAAATATCTACGAATTATAATATAAAATGCAGTCGACAAATTACGTGTTATCTTAAACTTCAAAATATGGGAATAACTACGGAACAAATATAACAATTTTTATTAAAATCAAAGAGTTCAAAACATATGTACTGACATACAAATGAATGACATTAAATCTTATAAAATTTAGATTTAATGAGTACCTAATATATCTGGTCAGAGATACTTTAATTTGAGAGAACGTGCGATTATTATAGACTTTACAAACAAAAGTCTATTTATAATGCTATTGTAACTACAACGTCGCACTTATTTGTCGAACCTTTAAGGAAAATTAATGAGTGACCTCGACTGGCAAGGTTTGGTTGACTCAAACACGCTGTGTAGTGTGTACAAACACACACCTCATGAAAGGCACTGAACTAATAGATTAGGAAATAAATTCCCACCGGCTTAATGGCTCTGTCCTAATTTATTTAACGTCAAGAGGATCGGGTGACGCTAATTTAATTGTAAGTGAATTAAGGCCACCTTCGAGAATATTGTGAGTCGGTCGGTAGGCTGAGGCAATAAATACATCATGTAACGTACGTAAACGTTTCCGCGTAATATATTTCCTAGAAGGCGACTGAAACACTTGACAATATAGCGAAATTTATGGTCGCGCGAGAATGTATGAATGCAGACTGATATTTTTATTGCGACAGCTCCGATCTTATGTATTGTAATAATTCTTGGTATTAAGTTGTGCTGTGATAAACACTGTTTAAGAATTCAATTACCGGTGGAAATATAACAGTGTTTTGTTTGTCAGCCATTTATCAATGTCATTCTAAAGCGAGTCTGAATACAATAAATATGTATACGGTCATTATCAGCCTGATAAGTAGAATACGGAGAAGTTTTACTTTTGCTTATAAATAAATTTGGAACGAATCAAAGTAAAACTTTTTTAATTTGACGATATTGAAAACTTTTAGTTACTATTAAACACCTTGCATTGCAGTGATATATAAGTTTATTTATTTTAAAATATCATAACGTCGTGGTATTAAGTGTAGGGCGTATTTTTCTTTAACCTTCTTTTTCCACGAACTGAGTGCACTAGGCGGTTTGAATTATTAAGCACTTTTACCCACTACTGAAACTTATTTATCACAAAATTTTGACAATTGCGATTCTACGGTAATATCTAAACGGATGTAATACTAATAATACTATAAAACACATAAATGGTTTGAGTGAAGAAATATAGGAGCAGTCTTCGTAGATTTCAAATATACCTATAGGCCAGTATTACAAAGTAATAAATGTTAAGAAAGGTAATAGTAATAGTTCTTTAATGCTTTGCCAGTATAATCACAGTGGTATGACTGACGACTACTCCAACCATGCGAACTACGGGGCACGCCATCGGACGTGCTTCTCATCTCCAACATACTCCCACTAATTCGGTACATGCGCTCTTGTTTGATAAACGAATTACGTTTACACAGCAAGGGGACAACTTTTCAACACAAATACAGCGTTGCGGCGAAACCGACCGAGATACGGCTTGGTTGACGCCTTTTTGTGCTAAAACTTGTCTAAAAGTTGAAAAGCGGCGTCATGCCAGGCTCTTTTAGAAAGTCACTTCTGTCTAGTTCATCGTGTACCCGGAATTTGTTATTTAAAATGGCAAATAAATAGCGACCTTACTTTCGCATAGAAAAGAGTACATTTTTGTATACCTACTTCGCATTTTGGATGACTAAGGCTCTGGAAAATAATTTCCTGAAATGAGAGTTGTTTGTCTGTTTATCAGCTTTATCTCGTACAGTAATCCAAGGATCTTTTATTAGAAAAAATAATTTTTGTTTTAGAAATTTGAATGAGACATACCTTTGAAAAATACAATTTTGTGCATATTTCAGTTTTTCTTTTGTATTAGTGTACATCACTAATTTAATGATGACAATTACATACCTATATTAAAGCATAATGAGTTTAATATAAAGACTTATTAGCAAATGTCATATTACTCTCGAAGAAAACAAATCCCATTTAAGTATAAACAGCTGAAAAGTTTTCTGGTTATAATATTGTTGCTCTGCTCACATACAAAATACGAATAAAACGTAACGTTATTGTGTCGCTATGCTATAGCGCCTTGGTAATCGCGTAATCGAGGTCGCGGATGTATAAAAAAGTGGTTATGAGTGAACCTGTGAAGATAAAAGAGAAAATTACCTATTTAGGTATGTGTTGAGGGCAAAGCGCGGATATCGTTCTTTATTGCGGTGCCTTTAGAATCATACGTGACCTTTTTGGGTTCAGAGTCTCATGTTTCTTTAGTGTGTTTAACCAAAATATTTTGTGGACAACAAATGACTTTAAGCATTTTTTACTTTTATTTGGTGTGGAATAATGTTAACGATGGTCTTTAACTTGCTTTTAGGTTATACTTACGGCAAATTCAGAATTAGGTTTAGTTTTATATATTGTCTAAATTATATTGTACCATAAACTTTTTGATTTTAGGGCTCTGTAAACTGAAATGGTAAAAACAACTTTCGTTCCATTTGGTGGTGAAAAAAAAGAGTACCTAATTTTTCGGCGGTCTAGCGACCAAAACACGCCTAGTGATTGATGAGTGTCTTCGTTTACTCATCCGGGAGTAAACTACTAAGGATAAAAGGCGTGAGATAAGAAGATAAAATTACAGTAAACATACCCTCATCTTTTTTTTTCTGCAAGTCAAAATTATATTAGCAATTTGTATAAATAAACCTTTAAAAAGTGCTACCACAACCATTGCAGAAAAGTGTTATTTTTGTATAGAAATAAGATTATGTACGTCAGACTTTAACAAAGTTTTAGACATATATCTACAGAAAAGAGTAATCATTAGCTTTACTTAAATAAATTCCGATTTACCTTCGCGATAAAAAAAGATTGAGATTTTATCCTGCGTTCACTAGACCGTAAGAGGCGACGGCCGTGGTATCCCGGCCGCTTGGACGGTATTATCTTCAAAGATATACAATAGCTCGGTATCATACGTACGGAATTTACATTAGGGCCCAGACATTCGTAAGTCAAGCCTATGTTCGGTTTAACATTCGGGCACTAAGCCATGAATTTTGCATTTCAAATATAAGAACGGGTGGTACCGTATTCAGAAATTATTTAATGATGCTCTCAATGTAAGCATTTTGGGTAAGAATATACTAATATACATATTTGAAGTATTTAAATAAAAAGAAAAAGTTTTCACAAAGGTTTCAAATACACATTCGTTACAAATTAATGGGATATTATACGCACGTGTAAAACAGCCATGAAATATTATGTGATAACTGCGTACCTTGTATCACTATTAACATTTTTATTGAAAATTTAACTTAATAGTTTTAACGTTACTAGAATTTGCAATAGCAATTTACAGTTTTGTAGTACTAGTGTTGCAATAGGCTTGCCGTTTGTTAGTTTGAATTATCCGGACGCTAATTGTGGTTATTCTGTGAAACTTAACATCAATTCCACGAATAACAATTTGAGCAATTTGCATCGAGCAACGGCATTTGACTGGCGGCCTAATTAATCGAAAACAGTGCTTTTGCTTATTGCCTTCTGTTGCACCTAATAACTGCATTTGTGCAAGTTGTGACATGTCATCAATTTTACACATTATTGCCACGGTTGGTTAACTTCAAATGCAAATGAACAGGTAATTTGAAAATTTATGTATGTATACCACGCACTGTCAACCTTTTTGAATTTGGTAAAAGATCATTTTGTTTTTGCAGTATTTTTTTTTAAAACGGTCGATTTCAGTACCTCCTACTTTTTTTAAAGATGGTTAACAAGTTTATTAAAATTCAAAGAAATCATATATAATGTCAAACTTCAAATCGAAATCTGAAATAGGTTTTTTCCCTTTATGCCAGTTTGGAGACAGCGAGCACAAAGATTCAAAGGAGCTGTTTCATCAGAATTCGTAATATTCAAGAGTTGCGAGCAACACGTTTCTTTCCAGAAATATAGCTTTATGCGAGCTATGAAGCTTTCTTGAAAATATTGAATTTTATTATAGGTATGAGGGTGTTTTCGACGGAAGTGCTGGTGTTTCCGTCATAATTCAGCCATTGCGGCAACAATGACCGTACAGCGCTGTTGTGGCCGTCCGCTTTTGTGCATTTACCATAAAATAAAGAAAGGTTCGAAGGAAAACTTTGTTATTGATTTTGTGCTGTTGATCCTAATATTAGTGACTAGACTCTTCTGTCACACCCGATTGACACTTTGGGATCAATACGCCTCTAAGGACTGCTAGAGAAGTCTTTTGGACATTTTCTGACCGCTCAAAAGGTTCTAAATTATTCCTAGACAGGCAAATAATTTCACTTGTTCTGCTTTTTCTTAGACAATCAACTTATAATATTCGGTCATTTAAAAAAAATAAATGTTTTTTTTACTTATATTCTCTTTTAACGATATGCCACGAACACTCACGAAATCTGCTCAAAACAAGCATAGCGTTCTCTCTTTAGGAATGGTCCAAGTTTCATGGGAAACTAGTTACATTCTACATGATCAGTCTTTATGTTTTGGTGTTCGGAGCTAGCATTTAAAACTATAAGCATATATTGTTTCTTCAAAGTATTGATGTTTAATAATTGAAAGCACCTATTATTAAACCTAAGTACCTTAATTATTTACATTAAATCTTATTTTTATCTTATTCAAAGATCATACGATTATTATTGATAACGATGCGACATGCAATTTCAATTAAAGTGGATTATCCCGTGCAGAGATCACTCAACACACGAACACACCAGTCAATTGGAAAATTTGTTTGCATTCAACTTTTTTACTTACTTGCTTTATCCTCTTGTTGTAAAATCTTATTTTACATTTCTGAAAGAGTTTTGATGAGGGCTTATAAAAATGTTTTATTATTTTGGGTCTTAATAAAGTTGAACAGAACTGAGGTAGGTAAGTAAACATCGTAAAAAAGCGACAGTATAATGGAAAGCGTAAAATTATGAAAGAAAAATAAATATAGTAGGTGTTTTAGTGGACAGTAAAGTGTTAGTTATAAAATGCAAGTTTTCCTGTTGTTCTTTTTAAAGCTGTAAGATTGTAGAAGAATTAAGTAAAATCATCAGGATAATCACCTTCTATACTTAAAAATACTACTGGAGGCTCTTCTTTGGAATCGTTCTATGGGAAAAAAGAATTTATCACACTAAGCTCAATGGCAAATGTGTCTCACAATTTTGGTTAAATCTATTGATATTATATTTCTGTTCAAACATTAGAGCATAGTCTCCACTTTTTCATAATGGATGTTATTGTAAAATAAAGGTGTGGCCTGCTTTACTATGAGAATTTCACTCGTCGCTGCAGCTCTCAAACGCTAAATAACAAAGTGGGGTGAACCATCTCCGCTGGAAACAAATAGCCGACCTTTTGCCTTCTTTATGAGACCCTTGTTAACTTGTCCTTAATAAATTATTTATTTCCTACTTGCGACGGTGCAGTGTACATTTTGGCTAATTTAATTTATTAGTTCCAAATAAGTTTTTACGGCGTGGCCAGTTTACGAGGGAACTTTATTTTAAATGGAAATACTTTTTAACTGCCTGTAGTGAGAGGTCTCGAAGCTTCGACGATAATTTATGTTGGGCCCATGGCTACCTGCGATTGTGGCGCCACGCTTCCCGACAAGGAACTGATTAAACTTGCTGTATTTGCATGAACAAACTGGAGCACACCAACGGTTATTTGTTAACGCGGATTAATATTTGTTATGATGATTTTAATGGAATTAATGTTATGAAGTACTTTTTTGGTCATGTAACTTTGAGTTAAATAAACAGAAATACATGTTAAATAAACAGAAAGAGTCTAGATAACGATGACGTCAATAAGTGATACCTTTAATCCAATTTTAAAAATAAATCTATTCTATTCTATAACAACAAATGAGTTGTAATGGCTCTATATTTCCTTTTTTAATTGTGATCAAAGAGCGCAATTCTATAATTAAGCCAAACAGCTAAACGTTGACCCCGTCTACCCCGCAAGGGATATAGACGTGATAATATGTATGTATCAAAGAGCTGAATAAAAAGGTGGTAGTTTATTTTTCAAAAAGTTGTAATGTTCATCTTATTATTTGAGTCATTTTGTTAGCATAAGCTATCTAGTAACATTTTCAGAGATATTCGATATAGGTAATGCCTGTGTTGTGAAAAACACGGTTTTGCATCACATCACTATGGACGTGATGTAAAACATACAAGTAATCCGATTACATCGTGGTGATCGGATTAAATGTTTCATTAAAAATATAATTTCCTGTCATCATTGAGTTATTTATGAAAGCGAGATTGCACCATTGTGACGAAACGAGACTACAGATCGGTGGCGTAATGATTTCTGAAGGTTTCAAATTTAATAACAGGATAAATGGCAATATATTTTATTAAATTAAGAATGTTAAACACCTCTAAACTCGATCTGTTTCTAGCTTTCTGGTGCTCACCTATTAAATCACTTAGTTGTAAAGAAGAATTTGAACAACTAACTCAATCTCTCTACTCCGCGGCTCCGCCCGCGTATAACGAAAACTCGCGCTAATTTCTGTTTCCGTGGATATTTCTCCTGCACTCCTACACCATATAAGGAACCTTCATACTAACTTTATGAAAGTTAGTATGAAGGTCTCAAGACTTAGATTGCGGAATGGACAGTACGTTTAGGTATATGTCAGTCAAATACTGATTTATAGTCAAATACTCTTTTATAAATATATAAAAGAGGATACTGATCCTTTTTTATATATTTAGATTTTATTACTCTTACACTAATAATTTGACTCAAATAACGCCTAAATCTTAATTCTACCAAGTATATTTAGATAAAGTAATTGATTAATAGAGATGTAGTCGGTAGTCTTAGTTATTTAGTACTTTCTTATCTATCAAAGTACTTATTTAAAAAAAGATTAACAAATTATGATTTCTGTCAAAGAATTAAAATTTTATAAAAATGAAAGAAATCTGTCAAAACAATCTAATAAGAAAATTACACTGGCAACTTGATGTGACGCTTTCAAGTGCTTAGCATATCTTGCCTGTGATCACCGCGGTACGTATATGACCTGACAGGTCGTTTCCAGGGACCACCCTTCACTTTGTAAAGTATAAGGGTTGACGACTTGCACATTCATGAATTCCAGTTATAGCAAAACGCTGATAACATTCAAGGACTTGAAAAGGAGACATTTATTATTTAAGAGGTGTATATGACAAACGGGTTTGGTGGTGTTCAGATACTAGCCTAGTGAAAATTTATTTATTTTACTACATTTTCTTTTTGTTAGAAAGTACTTTTCGTCAACTGGAATGGCTTGCTTGTTTGTCTTTTCTATCGTGCTGTTTTACGCCAAGGCCGTACGAGTAAGTTTATTCTGTTTACAAAATTACAGAGGTCATCAATAACATTATGGTTGATATGAAGTCGGTTTATCTCAATTATATCAACAGTTGAATTCAGTGTAGTTGCATGAAAGTGATTTTTATTAATGAGTTATGATACCAAACATTCCAAAAGAAACCAAATATATCACATTCACACATCACAACAAGAACAAATATATCACATTAAAAAACGTACCTCTATGCAAAAACTTTATAAAATTTATGCGCTAGAAGACAAAACAACATAAGGAACCTACATGCCGATGTAGAAATTTTGAATTTGGCATGCAGGTTGGTTAAGTGTCTAGGGGTGCACTAAGAGTGGACAAAACGGAACTCGGGCGGCGGAGTCGCGGGCGTACTCTTTTTATTGATAAAATTAATTCCAAAGTCGTTTTCTCAGTTAGTTGTAATAACTTCTAAACTTAAACTACGGATTTCGATGTCATATACAATTTTATAAGGCAGATACACGCACTTTGGCTTGATAAATAGCTTAAATGGCACAAACATTTCCGTCGTCATATTTGCCGAGACGATTTTCCGCCGCGCGAAGAAAATGTGTTTGATTTAGAAGCACTTGAGGCCGGACCTTCCGCTTGCAATAAATTTTATTGTGTTATGATTTAGGGCGCGTATGCGATTTTATGGTAAACACTTTGCTCTTTGTTATGTGATTTATGCCGAAGGCGCGGGGTTGCCGAGATGTTGTCAATGCTCACTGAGCTGAATAACGAAAACCTAAATGATTACGTTGTCGAACCACTTGATGATTACATCAGTATTAAATAAGCAGTAGTTCTTGCCGAGAGCGATGTTTAATATATCAAATGAACATACAAACTAAACTCTACCTAACTTTAGACCAGTTGGGCTTTAAACTAACATTCTAACAATAGAAACAAGTTAACGTAACATACAAACACAAATCAACGCTTGCGGTAGGAAAGCTAATCTGGCATAACTCTACTTATTTAAGAAATCCGTACCCGTAATACGATCAGAGCATTTCATCGCATTTTGCAAATGGCGGCATGTTAATTGGACTAAGCTCTAATAGCCTGCCTAATTATTCTTCAAAAGTTGCGAATGCGGCGAAATTTGCCATAAATAAAACGTGTCTGTAGCAGGAATTAACACCGAAGTAATTAAAAGTTCTTATCTCCAAAATTCTTTATTAATTGCTTAATGCCATTAATATCGCCACAACCCCGCTGACAAAGATATGTAATGCCTTTGTGCCATCTCATACGCCTGCATAATTAAAGATGCACAGAAACTTAATTGTAAAACACTTTTGTAGCTGCTTTGTCCCGATGAAACACGAATGCAGGTGTAACTAATGTAAATTCAATTATATATAGATTTGTTGTTAATACGCGAACAAAAAGTTTTTATTCGCCTTTAGTTTGTATAGAAAACTAATTTTATCTTAAGTCTTAATTATCATTGAAGTAATTTTCAGTTTACTAAATCACATACCCATCCAGACTTGGGGTATACAGTTATTTTTTGCCTCTTCTAAAGTTATCTACTAGACCAACTAATATTAAAAAATAAAATTACTCATACTCAGATTTTTGAACTTTGAATTTGGAGAACAGCGTTATAAAATTTTGAATAATTAGTCGTATATAAGTCCGATTTATTTGCATTCATTGCATCTGCCAATCGCTGCAAATCATCAAAACGGTTTAAAAGCCAGCAATTAAGTAGCACATGGCCGTGTTTAAAAAAAATAATTTTAAAGTACTCGTAACGTACTTGGTTATAGTATATAAATATATAAATATACAGCTCTTGTTTTCTCAAGGAATGCAATGAAAGACCCTCATATAAAAATACTTTTCCGAATTTTCCTTGGGGCAAGGAAAGTTTTAATAATTTTATAATATCGTCCAGAAACATTTTAATCAAATTTTTAAGTTGATAAGGGTATCTAAGCATCATGACAAAAAGGTTGGAGATTAAAAATAACTTTCTACCAAGTTTATAACAGTAGCAAAATATCTTACAAGTTAATTTATTTTTAGAACATGGAAGCAACATCAGTAAATTATTTGTGTTTATAATGTATTATATGTGACATTCACTTTTTGCCAATTAAATGTATAATCTCTTCATAGTATAAAGCAAGTTCCCGCGTCTGTCCCTGTATGTATGTATGCTTAGATCTTTACAACAACGCAACGGATTTTTATGCATTTTTTAATAAATACAGTGATTCAAGAGGAAGGTTTATATGTATAAATGCAGGTCGCTAGTGATCAATGTAAATGTAATTAATCCAATTTGGGTGGTTTTCCAGTCCGGTCGCGGATCAAACAGGAGCCCCATCTGAAATTTGACAGGAAGGTAGATTGTAACTAGGGGAAGTCAAGAAAGGATTTTTGTAGGTCCCACGGGAACAGTAGATAATCGGCTTTTTCGATGTACGCGGGCGGAGCCCGGGGCACTCTCTAGTCACTAATAAGGACAATTATTTTAAGTTCTTATCTAGTGTCCTCCATTCAAAAATATCAAATGTGTTTTTTTTATTTTTATGAGAGCCCTTATCTTTTACTTCTAACAACTGTCAAAAAATATTCTACCGATGAGAATAGAATTGATCTCCTCATGACTTTTATAATTTCAGCTATCATATTAAAGGAAAATATTATATTTAAACCAGAGATTATAATAATAGTTTATGAAGAAAATTATAATAGTAAAGTTATAAACTTATGTCAGTTGATTATTAAAAAAATAAATAAAAAGTCCCTGGTTCGAACTCCGGTCAGGTTTGAATTACTTTTTATGAAAATATAGTATTGTTGAGTTTATATCCCATAACACTAGCCTCGAATTTACTTTAGAATTAGCTGATTTGTCCCTTATATATTTACATCATCACATTTTATGTCCACACAGCCAGTTCAATAGGTATATTTCCACAGTTAATATTACAAATAAAAACACCGTTTATACTCGCACGAAGTTGTTATTGTAAGCGAAGTGAAGCAAAGGCATCAAATATCTGAATGTCGAAGCGCAGTCTGTTATTTTCGTTACTAGCTAGTAATTACCTGGCAGTCCCTTTGCCGCTGACAGATCCAATTACATTAAAGGGATCGAACCCCGTTCCATTAGACGTTACTTTGTTAGTACAATGCATTGTTTGCTGTTGATGATTGTATTGCTATTATTGAATTGTCACTGAGTTTCCATGTTCAATTTGCGTTAAACTTGTAATCGTACGGAAGCTCCTTAAGTTGGCTTGAAGGTTTGGTTTGTGTACTTGTTCTGTATTTAACGTGTGTTGATAAATATTCTTATATTGTTTCAGGTATGGTTTTCGAAGTTGAAAAAATAATACCGATCCTCAGCATACAACTTTAGATGTACGTTATGTAAGTTTATCTTTCATTTGGTGTTTGTGAGACAGTTTATTTTATTGAACTAGAATATCGCCTGGGGCCCTTCCGCATGAAGTACAAAAATATAAATCCTGCTAATTTACTTTCCCATGGAAATTTCCGGATTTCCTTATGTAATTTTAGGGGTTCATTGAAACGTGTAGACCATATAGATTTTTCAAAGGAAATCGGAATAAGTATTTAAAAGAAAACTTTCGTTGATGCTTTATGCTTTTACGAAAGTTTTATTACATTAACTTAATTTTTTATTAAGTCTGCATTCTTCTTCCTCCGCGCTTTAGTCACGGTTGCATACTAATTTCTCTGGAGACGAGCCCGGGGTATGCCTTTGACCATGGATCTTGGATTGGGTGAGTCCGGTTTTTATACAAAGCGACTTCCATTTGACCTCGGCAACAATTGTAGGTAAACCTAACCCATATTAGTTACACATACAGTTGCCTGAATGGCAGGTTTCCTCACGATGTTTTCCCTCACCGTAAGAGCATTCAGCAACTTAGTATTCAAACTAATGAATATAAATTTGAAAATAGTCATTGGTAAATGACCGAGGTGGGATTTGAACCTGTGCCTTTTTGCGTATCATGTATTTTAATCGGGTACACACATCTAAACTTTTTTAAAGTCTGCACTGTCTGTTTATATATTGCACTGAGCAAGTAGTATAGGTATCTTTTTTACAATAGAATATACTCTTCTAAGATTTTCTAACAATACATTTACAACTCCAGTAGTTACATAATTAACCTCATAATTTATGGTTTATTTATCATTTCCGTTATCATTATTTTATCTCGGTAAAATAAATAATTATCTTAAAGAAGAAACAAAACTTCATTGTATTGTTTCTACAAGCCACAAAGAAGAGAAGATACTCTCACCTAATGAGTATGTCGCAAACCATTAATTAAGGTAATGAAGTCTTCCTTCTAACTCAAGTCAAAAATCACTCGCAATCTAATTACGGCACCAAGGAGTCAGTTTACAACGCCAAAATGCCGAAGTGGAAATTCAGTATTAATAGCGATGCAAAAGCAATATTATTTAAGTAAATCGAGATAGCTACGATATTGTCGTTTAAAAAATAAGGCTGTTGTGATGAAGTGTTTCTTGCCAGAGCTAATCCCGGGCCGTAAATCACTAGACGATAACTTTAGTATTTAAAAATAACTTCTCACAAGAATCTTGTTATCTTAAAAAGTTTGATGTATGATAACAACAATATAGGTTGCTGCTAAGGAACGCTTCCAACGTGTGTCAAATCCGTCTCCCATATAAAGCGCCATAAATCAAACATACTTTACCTATACAAAAGTAGATTCACTACATTAGCAACTAGTTTCCTTGATGAAGTTCTTTTCATAAGAGGCAAAAACTGATCAGTTTAATCAGAGCGGGGGGCGTCAATCAGGCACCTCGTTACCCAAACGACCAGCAATTTTCTTTCGCTGACCGAACGCGATTTCAAACACCGTCGTCGGCTCCTCGATATTGATTAGCAACTTTTATGTTCCTGATTTATTTCTTTCTACCATTTTGTAATTAGATAGAGGTACTTCACCTAATTTAGTATCTACGCGAATGTTTTCAATCTATTTTATTTGGTTTTGAAAGTACCCATTCACTACTAACACAAATGAAAATGTACCCTCTTTTTTTTAAATGTAAATGTATTTAAAAATATTTTCTTTAATCATCACCATGTCTTTGTTGGGGACTGATAATGCATGGCTATAATACATTTAGTAAATAAATGCGCTTAGGAAATATGGCAAAATTTAAGACATCATAATTTATAACAGTCAGTTTTGATAAACCAGGTGGCAATGTTTTCATACTTTAATCTATACCTTTAAATATACATGTGTTATAAAGTGAACTATAAAAATGATCACTATCGGGTAAATACACAATTACAAACACAACGGGTCGCAAACAAATAACTCCAGGGCCGACAACGACCATCGAGATTGTCTCACACAGGTTTGTGCTATAATGATGGCAATAATTCGACCGTAATCGGCCACATGCCGTTTGCTAGTCGCCTTGGGAACCAAGAGCGATTTTAAGCTAGCTCTATTTTGCGCATCATTGAACAATTATCTAAATCGACGATAATTTCCACTATTACCCAGGTAAAGTAACTGACAGCTAATTATTTCAACGAAGTAAACTCGATTAAGCATATTTTTATTATAAATCAAATAACGGAGTCCCTCTTTTTACTATAAAAGGACTACACAAAATAAGACTGTATATGTAAAAAACAATACTGTTATGAGTGATACTCAAGAAGTGATTTTAATCAAGCGAAGTTTCATTATTTATGTGATTGAATTAAATGTGGAGCAAGTTTGTATTTAACCAGCGGATAAACTTGGGACGGTAATTAAAATAATTCGGCGGGATGAGTAGCAAACTTATAGTGACGTGTATGATTTAGTGACCTTGTTAATGGCGTAACTTCGTCAGAGTTGCCCGGCTAGTCCTGAGACCCTGTTAATAAGTCGTCTTGCCGTAAGCCGGAGTCGCTTCACTATTTATTTATTTTACGTGACCTCCGAACTCTAGTTACCAGTTGGTGTGGGACACATAAGGAACTGTTTATGGTTATGTCTGTTCCTTAAGTTGCGTTGTAACGACAGTTTTGTAACTGGTGATCTGTTTTTTATGTCGGCGGAATAAAATATGTGATGACCCTAATGTTTGTGATTTGGGTCATCACAGAAGTTGTAATAAACGAAGATACATTTTTAACTAGTATTAATTTGTATTTACAAATCCATTATTATGGGATGGAATGTTCTAAGTTCATTTCACATTATTCAAATAAGTAGGTAGTAAAAAGAAGGTAATAATAGTTATTTGTGATTTGAAATATTTTTTAGATGTGTACTTATACCTAAAAATAGTGATGTAATAATGATGTTAGCCACATGTTGGGCGGCATTCATTATTATTTTGGAAATGAAACTCATAAATTATGTTGCGAATGAAATAAATTTTATATGTTAGTTAAACGATATCAAACAAAACGGTGTTGTGAGCATTGGAAATGGTTGGAAGAGATTTTCTTACATAAAACCCATTGACCCCGTGGCGCGGGCGTAACTCACGGGCGCGCGCGCGGGACACCCGGACAATAATGGCCGCCATAATTTGCCTGTAATGGGCCTTACACTATCGCCCTGTCAGCCCAACCAAAAATAAGCTTCTTTCTTCTGAACCGTCTCGCGAAATGCTGAAATAAACCTCTTTAGCACGCATTTTACACCCGACCAGTTCAAAAGATTTATAGATCTGGGTTTGTGACGAAATTGTAGTATATTAAATAAAGAAGGTGGGTTCTTATTTTTAATTTTATGTTGTAACCTATACGCATTCAGATTTTAACAGATGTTTTAAAAAAAGCAGTTACGTAGGTAACTTATTTGGTGCTCCATAGATGAAAAATTCGCTATAAAATGACTTGTGGCATTCACCTTTTTTCACTTTTACATGAATGAAATCTACCGAATATAACTGATATTTCTTTATTATAAAATAATAATTTTGTCATGAACTCACTATAAAAAAGGGAATTAAGTTTTTAAAATAAAAGTCATCAAAGAAGAACGCACAGAAACACTTAACTTGTAATATTCTTTTTGGCAGAAACAATAAGAACGTAGTACTTCAGTCTGATACTTACTCTCAGTCAAATGCCTGAAATTCTGCAGTAAAAAAAAACAGAAATTATTGTTTTTCCAAGTCTCTTATATTTCAGAACACGTAATGTTAGAAGTTGTCTTATCAGCGTACGACCATTGACGAATATGGATGAAACGAGAACTGTGTCAAGAGTCGACATACGCAAATATTTTATAATGTTCCGGTGAGGTCTAACGTTAGGTTTGTATTTGAAAGGTACATATAGGTAAACAGGTTTAAAGGTTGTTTATTTGTTATAATTATATATAGCTCCATATTATTAATTATTATGAATACTCAATACCATTTATTAAATATAATTGTGAGTTTTTCACACCTATGATAGATTTCGTTTCGATGATGTAGTTTCTTTAAGCAAGTAATTTTTTGTAATATATTTTTCAAAGGTTATGTAGAAGTTGTTCATCGTCAAGATTGTACGAAATATGAAAGTTTGATATCGAATTATAACCAATCGTATTTTAATGAGATTTCGATATCGAAATATAGTCAGTTGTTTTTTTTTGGCTAGCCGATTTTGGGATATCTTATATTAAATTCTTCTATACCTAAGTATAAAATGAGATAATTTTATTAGGGTACTTCATGAACTCAACACTATGTGAAACTAAAGTGATTTGGATAGCGTATCTTGTGAACCAAAAACTAAATCTTGTAAACCACTTCTTGAGACGCTAAATAAATAAAAATGACTTACTTCATTAGAAAATTAAATCTTTAGCTCTAATTAACCTATATAATAACATGCTCTATAATATAGTGGAGCTTTAGATATATTGGATATTTGAAATTGAACTCTAATTTTATCTTGAGCCGGTGATTTGTGAGTAAGGCGGGACGGAATTTGCCCTTAGTACAAGGCTTTATTTTAATTAGTCGCCAATTCGCAAGTCTGCGCTCTTTATAACAGTTTTCTTGATTTAACGAACTTGAAAATCAATAAATTAAAAACCTTTCTTTTATTTATAATGTAAATTTACAAAACATAACACGAAATAACTAAAGTGAAAATTACTTGTTATAATAGGTACCTATTTAGATCTTGATTAAGTTCATTTTAGGGGTTTGTCGAACTGTTATAAACGTTTATTGACTTTTAATATTATGAGTAAAACTTTACTTACATCAATTGGTAATTACCTATATACTTAAATAACAAAGATTTTGAGTAATGATTACTAGAAAACCACTTAATAAGTAGTTATATACCTACCTTCTTTGTAATATGTACCCATATTTTAGAATATTGCGCGATCATTTTCCAATCCTATAGATTAATGTAGAGAAAAACATAACATGTTACGCCGTGTTCGTACATTTAGATGTGGATGCTGTTATTTTCCTAGCTAGTTCCTTGTTTTTCCACGAGATGGCCACCTATTCCAGAGTTGAAACGAAGAAGTATCAACCAGTTCGGATAGATGGCGCTTATAATATTCTAATTTTATCAAGCATGGGCTGCAAGAAGCGACATCCTGTGGCACACAAGAACGACAAATTTTAGGGTTCTCGATTACTTTAAACAATGAAGTCTTTCAACTGTAAGAATTAAAAACAATTTTTGTACGTAAGTTTTACGATTACGATGACTTCACTGACGATGACGACACACATGAACAATTCGATACTTAAAACTATTGTTTTATATTTATGAACGGGGAATTGACAAAAATTTTGATCCATATGTGGAAAATACCGATCTAGAAAATATTGATGTAAAAATCACATTTTTATAATATCTTTATATTTTTCTTTCCGCGATTGTTGTCTCTGTCTACTTTGTGACGAATAAAAACGTGACTATTATATCTGATGTACATTTTAAAATATATTTTTCAAATATCGTAATTTTAAACATTCCTCCTATAATAATGTATTGTATAAAGGTTAAGCAACGGCGCGGTGGGAATTAGACTCTTTAATTTTAAAAAGTTAATCTCTTCCCTTCGCCCTGCATAAATCTTGGGCGTAGTTATCCCTCACTTGGCACACAATCAAGGAACCTCCTTCTTCATTACAAGACACTTTTGTGTGACGTTTTCTCCTTTGTTTTTTTTTGGAAAGCTATTTATAAGATTCCTCTGTGGAACCAAGGATTTATTTTGAGAGTCGGAGTACGCGAATAAGGAAAATACCTCTGTTTGCATAAATATCGCATACATTTGATTGTTTATGTAAATGTTACATTCAATTGTATGCCTTATGAGTATAGTAAAACTAAGAAGTTTTTTTCGGGAATACACACACTATTAAGTATCTTAGGGTTCTAATAATTTGAATAATTTAAATATTTTATTGTTACACTTACTAATATGTTCGCTAATATTAATTTCTAATGTACCTAGGTAGATCCAATTGTCATAGAATTCAAAGGTTCATTTTGCAGTTATTCTGAAACTATAGTCTTAAAAATATTAGTTAACATTATGTTGACTTTCTTGATATTGGTAGAGGAATATCTCGTAAACGACTTTCCAAAGACAAAGAAATCCGACTCTTTATTGTTTTTCGAGAGTGGAACGGAGTTGACGTGAAGGGGCTCAGATGACCCGAAGTCGAGTGGGTCTCTGACACAGGCTGTCAATATCTACTCTTGTTGGGAAACTTTTCAAAATTGGAATTCCAAAGTTGGAAGAGACGTGCCGGCTCGCGCTCCCAGGGTACACGCTCCATCTCTCAAAGGAAATTCGGTAACGAGCCATGTATTTAGATTGAATTGAATTATCTACTGTGGCGTAGATTATTGCATTTACACAGCGTGAAATTGCTAAATGCCACATGGAAAAACATTTAATGTATTTATATCTATATAAGCTCTGGTTTATTTTTATTTGTGTTTATAAGTCCTCTTATTTATTCCTTCTTTTGTTTATTTTTTGGGGTTACACAAATTTTTAAGTTTTAAAGTGCGTATCTATGAAGCTTGCACACTTTACAATTTAGCTTTATTTACTTCAAATTTTCTCTGTTTAAGTTTCAAAAATTTTCAGAACGGCTTGAAAATCGTTTCAATTTAGTAATACGGCAGTAGGCAACTAAGTTTTAATGATATAACCATTTTCATTGGACAGCTAAAATGAGTCTAAAGTTGCATTGTGGGGATTAAACGCAACCCAATTAACCGGCGCAGAGTCCGTGCCTGGCCGGTCTCGATATCAGATTAGCTCCTCACCGGATTACATTAGAGGACGTCATTCTATGCAACTACATAGCTAGACTACCTAACTTTAGTGGTGCCCAAAGTTGTGGAAACGACGATTAATTACGGATAAATAAAATTTATGACATATTACTATTTAAAATATTTCGGTTCGGAGGTAAAATCCAATTTGACCAGTTTTAGAAATGTATTTCATTTATAGCGACTCTTAGCTTTCCTTTCTTAGCCAGTGAAAAAACCTCTGTATGATGATGTAATATACATATGTACATAGGGCAAGTGACATGTGACAAATTGTTATTGATATATGTATTTTGTAAATATAATCTCGCGGCCACGCAGCGCATAGTTTGAGCAACACTAGTCGAAATCTAGCCAATTATGCCAACCGTGCTATTCAATAGTCATGCAGATTAGATTCGTCAACATATTACGAGATCTGATGTGGTACGTTATCAGCTATCATGGGTTTATATTCGTGGTCTATTAAGTAAGATATCTGTGTTGCGTTAAATTAATTCTGATATTAGGTGCAATAAAGCAGCAAATAACTACTGACTGTGTTATTGGCTATTGTGGAAATGATACGCTTTTACTGTTCATAAATGTTTGTTATTTTTTAAATGTTCTCATTGTAAGTGAATGTAATTCTTTATGAGAAATAAAGTTCTTAAACCACATAAATATTTTCTGTTAATAATATGTTGACGAAAGATTTTTGTTAATAACAAGTTTTTTTTTAAAGAAACATCGTAAATTATCGGTAGTGTTCTAAGAAATATAGGGTGGGTTTTATTTTCATTGAAATTATTAAATAAATACTCGTATTTTTTTAGACATTAGGAAGAAAATTTATTTTGTTTTTTTTTTTTACTCCCTTTTATTTGTATCTAATTTATATGTTGATATATTTGTATAATTTTTCTTATGTAGGTTTAATAACGGTAATTTTATTTATTCATACTTTAATATATAATTTGTAGATGCCGTATGAAATTCTCTAACAGAAAACGGAGCACTTTGTATTATAGTTCTAAGCAAGAAGTTTATAATGATCCGTCAGCAATATAGTAAATTGATCGTTAAAAGTTCCTCATTGAAGTGGTGTATGTCGCATAGTGTCGCCTAGTTAGAATATTCTAGTTAAATTTATTAGCTTGTTATAAATATATGTAGGTATAAAGCTCTTTGCCTGTTCAAAAATAACTCAAAACTATTTTTGATACGTCTTTATAAGAGGAAATTTTGTAAGCTGATCTTGTAAGAAAAGTCATTCAGAAAATAAACTGTCGAAAGTGTTCCTTCAAAATAGTTAAACGAGTTAGTATGCAATTAAAAATAAAACTTGTTTAATACATAATTATTCAGACAATAAGAAAAAAAAATTAGGTTCTATCACATGTCTAAGACGAACGATTCTTCATTTTCATCGTACCAAAAGGTAAATTTCAATAAAATGACATTCGATTCCACCAATAGGGCTAAAGTTGCCCACGATTGATTTAATTTCCCCAACAATAGGTTCTAATCATTATCATACACAGCCAGCGTCGTGTTTCACCGGCTCGGTATCGGTTATCTAATTAAAGGTGAGCTATAAATTGATTAGCTTCTAATTCTGACGCGACATCCGTTTGTATTGATGGCGTAATGCTATAATAAATGACATAGACGTATGTGCGCTGTGCTATATTTATTCATGATGGTACGTAAGTCAAGTTACTAATTGTTGGTGCCGTGTGGTTCCCGGTACCAACATAAAAAAGAATAGGACCATTCCATCTCGTTCCCATGGATGTCGTAAAAGGCGACCAAGGGATAGGCTTATAAACTTGGGATTCTTCTTATCGGCGATGGACTAACCGGCACTATTTAAATCTCAATTCTATGATTAAGCCTTTCCTCCGTGTTGTCGTCGCCTTGGGAGGGATTACAGTAAGAGTCAGCAGTTGCAGCGCTGCATCGATTCAATGCACGCGGCCGGCTGATGTCCGTTGGCTGACGTGAGCTGCGTGCCAAGCGCCTTCAGGCTCAGCTGTAGCCTCTTTTAATCCGAATCAGATACCTCACTGTTTGTAATGTGAATTCTAAAATCGAAAAATATAACCTTCAAAGCACACACAGCTACAGCTAAACGTGGCGTGGTCTTACCGTCTTATAATGTTGCCTCTGTCTCCCCCGTGAGTGATAAACACCTGATTATATCTTTGTATGTATTTTCAAATGTTTATAAAAAGCATGACATCAGAGCCTTGATATTCAGCCGATATTTTTATGTAATTTTAGTTAATACTAGGTATCTTTCAAGGATTTTTAAGCGATTAAGGATGCCGTGGGAGGTATCAGTGAAATAGTGAGCAGTTGCAGCGTTGTAGCGATTCAATGCACGCGGCTGGCTGCTGTCCGTCGGCTGACGTGAGCTGCGTGCCGAGCGCCTTCATGCTCAGCTGTAGCTTTTCTGATCGGAATCGGAAACGTCACCGTTGTATAAAGGAATCTGAAATTAAAAAAAGCTTTTAAATTTAGAATAGATCTAAATACATAAACAGGACGTTAATTGACTGATATAAATAAGAAAGCACAGTTCAATCCCCAGAATCAAGAGATTTGAAATCTAGCATCTTGGTTCTTCATGTGGTCTTTGGATTGGAGAGGATTTTTGAAACGGCTTGCCCTGGCTTGAAAACGTAAATTTCCTGATTAGTAGGTACCTAAACCTACGTTTTCCTTATGTTGCGACACCTTATAGATAACATTAATATCGCATAAAGAGAAACTAAAAATATAGTTCATCAAATAAAATATAATAACGTTAAATTATTAACGTAGTAATATCAGCACGATACTAATCCTTGACAAATCAATTTCTCCTGCAGCTTTATATCCATATTTAGAATTATTCGAATGATTTCTTGGAAATATTTTTGTTGATATATTATATTATTGACATCCAAGCAGTCATTGACTTCTGAATTATCCGTGCTTCACAAAGAATAATTGACAGCAATATTTTCTCCATATCACTCAACAATTCAGAAAATGTATCGATTTTTATTTTCTAAATCCGTATGTTAATATGTTGGTTTATGATGTTAAATAAGTAAATGTTAATGTGTAAGATATGAAATTAACTTCGTGATTCTCGTTTCTGTTTTGCTCAACTTGACTTTCACTCAATATGAACAATTTTTGCAGAACAGGAAAATCTGTAACACAACACATACTTAGTTTTGTAATTATTCCAGCATTTGATGCTTAATTGATGTCAATGTCCTACTCCGAGAAATAATTATGTATTAAAGTACACAACTAGCTGTATAGAAGACTGAAGTTGACACGCCTTGCGCCGCGTCAGATGGATCGAACGGACTAAATATCCTGTTTAATTTCCCTTTTAATATCTGGTACATTTTATGTTAAAAGATTATCGCAAAAAAGTATTTGTCATCAAAATGATTGCTAGCATTCTTTAAGGCGGCTTCAAGTACAAGCGAACGAATCGTAGGGCAAATATTAAAGCGAATCAAACGTTGAGAGATTTAAATTTGGCTTTTTATTATTTTCTTTAATCAGAGCACTTGTTATGACAGGATAGTGGCCTTAAATAATTTTTTTCTTCGTAAATGTGGGACAATATGCAATTTCGAATAAAGATTATTATTGATCTAACTGAAGAACGTAACTCTGTAAGCAGTACAAATAAATTGAAGGTATTAAGTATACCTTTTTTATGTAGGCATGTTTTGTATGTAACAAGTTTAAAGTGCCATTAATAAAAAAGACATACAATCCTGACGTCAATTTGTTGAAGGACAACGTCACGGTCACGGATGCTTTAATGGTAAATTTTTCCTTCTTTTGCTTCATTTCAGTTCCACTGCAGTTTAAATTGGAACTCGATACCCAATCACTTGGGCGAGTCAAGCTAAATTGGATATTAAGACGGCTGAATGAGTAAGCGTTATCGATCTGCCTTCCGATTTTACATTAAAAGTTAAAAACTTCCTATTATTATTATCGTCAGTTAAAATGTTAATATGTTTTAGAAAAAATTATAGCCACAGTGGTTAATAAGGGTTTATAATATTGTTAATATTTTTTTTTCATCCTGATGATAATTGGTGTATCATCAGGATGGTAAATAAGATAAATAAGAATTTTCAAAATTTTGACAGTTTAAAAAAGTCTCAGTTTCGTTTAAAGGTTCGACAAGCCGCGCCTTAGGGTTTTTATTACAATTGTGCATATTTTTCTAGTACAGTAAGTTTTAAATATGTAAACATGCACGTTCTGTATGCAAAGTTGTAAGATGTATAAAGGTCAGCTCATGAGAGAAAGATGCAGTTTTAATACAGCGGCGGCGTGCCCCTCGTAATTCACATGCTTGTCTTGTTTCCCATTGGCCTGACGCTTATTTCAGACGTGACGGGCACCATAATACTGTGGGTAGTCTTTCAGCTTAATGTCTTTTATTTACACAGATATGTGTATAATGGTTATGGCTTACATTCTCTAGATAAGACATATCTTGCGTCGCGGATTTAATCCCTTTTCAAGATTAATAAAGGTTTTGGTAATTTTGTGATGGAAATTGCGAGATTATATCACATAAAACACATAACAGTTTCGAATGCCGGTCAGGGCGTGATGATAAACAACTTTTGTTGATTGCCCCAGTCTAGGATGTCTATCTATTAAAATGTTAATTAGTCTTTTGATAAATACTTATCCTTTTATGTACTAATTCATACACAGGATATTATCAGTTGTATTGAAAAAATACAAGTATTTATATTTACAAACAAAATTCCGCGGAAAATGTACGTTTGATTTCCAACCTCACAACTTCAAATAATCATAATTTTCATTTTAATTCCAAATGATAAACGCATAAATTCAAACTTTAATATAGCATTTGGCTTAAACGAGAGTAAATATTGAATAAAAACGGAAACAGACGGAGGCTGTAAAGGAAGCGGCGTATTTATTAACGTGGCTATGCAGGCGGGCAAACAGAGCCTACTTATATTAAACCGAGCTCATCAGAACAGCTATTAGCTTCGAGGTCTCGGTGCGCGAACTCATGAATCTGTTTTGCGTCCTCTAGATATGACAACTCTAGTCAAAGCAATATTGTGTATTGTTTTGTAGACACGTTTGTTCGTATTAACAACTTGTTTATACAGACTACATAAAATGGAAAGAATAGAAGTTTTAGAAGTTCTTAATTTAAATAATACCAATGCTGCCCGTTCTCTTTCATCTTTGCGCATTCCCAATTGCTCCCTCCATCAGAGTGAACAGAGACTGTGCAATAGAAGGGTCTTAATCCTTAAAAATGACGCGCGAAAAATGTCGCAAAATTAACATGGTATAAAAATAAAAGCCTACAGTATAAATGAAAAAGCTCATACCTATTGGGATTCCTTTTTAATGGTTAGACTTTCCCTGAATCTCAATTCCATGATAAAGCCACCATCAGCTATGTTTCCTGACTCTGTATATTCCGCAAGAGATAAAGACGTAATGTGTATCTAAGTGCAGTATAGGACCATTAAATAGATTGAACATAACTTCTCTTGACTCAATTTATTCCTTGCATTAGTTAGTGCGCTGTATCATTAGTATTTCGTCTAGGTACATGAAATTGTGTATTTAATCATGAAACATAACGGCTGGTCTCACGTTCGTTACGGGACATTTTGATTTATTGTGATAATACAGTAGTTACCCTGCCTCTGTTATGACAGAGTTGAAAATTCGAGTTTAATCAGTTGGTACAAGTAGTAAGTTTTTGAAAAAAGCCAATGATGAACCAATAAAATTGTAAAGCTAAATATATTTTACTTTAAGTTATATTTTTGTGTGTAGTAAATGGAAACTATTTTTATGATTGTGATGTTGCTTCGCAAAAAACTTAATTTAATTATGATTGTTGGAGAGTTTTATGACGTTTTTTCAAAAATCTATTGCATTCTATAATGTTCCTGTAGACATGTAAAACTTTATTTTTGCTAGACGGATTGACGTTAGATAAAGCGAAATTATACTTGCTACTTGTTGAGTACAAAATCTTAAATATGGCACAAAAACCTTTACATTTTTATAAAAAATATGCTTAAATAAAACATTGCATTCTTATAATTGCCAAGTTTCACGTAATTTCCGCGGGTTTAATGATTGTGTAACTTGGTATAAAATAAAGCTTGCGAATTATAGGAGCGGTTGAATAAAGTGCGGCCGAGGCCAGCGAAGTATTACTGAGTCAATAGTGGAAATATCTGGTAGGGTTGGGCGGCGTCGCGGTGCCGGCCCTAGCAATCCACAGGATTAGGACTCCAACACGCACGGCGCAGTCGACTTCGTATTTATGTTGGGTCGCTAACCAAACAACTTGTAGGCTCTTTATTACAGTTGTTCTTTTCCGCTCACGACGTCGTTACCGCTCCGATAAAATATCGTGTTGATTCTTTGTTTTGAGCAAGGTTACGCTCCGATCGTAGTTTGTTTGGAATTAAGAATGTAAACGTTTCCGTTTGACCGATATCGGAAATGGAGTATTAAATAACAATGTTTACTTTGTTGCGGTATATTTTAGTTTTTTCTCTGTTATTTTTAAGCTCTGTTATTTTATTTTAGGTACTCTAATTATATATATTTTTTTTAACTCTGCTTGTGTTTTATTTACTCTTACTGTAGGGGTAAAGGATGTTCTTACTATGCCAACTAATATTATAAATGAAAATAAGTTTGTTTCTTTGTTTATAGTCTCTTATCTTCTTCTTTATATCGTAATTCTGACTAATATTATAAATACGAAAGTAACTTTGGTTGTTTGTTTATTACCTCTTCACGCGTTATTTTCATAAGTGTTTGAAATTTCGCAAATATATAATTATGAGTTTGGTGAAGGACACAGAATTTCATCCCGGTAAAAACTATAGTTCCCGTAGGATTTGCGAAAAATCTGCATTCTTCTTAAGGTGGCGCTGAATAGCTAGTAAAAGAATAAAATACCACCACCGGTCATGTTATTCATACAGTTTGTAGCAAGCAATATTACCTTGTTGAATAAATCTTGTTATTATTCATAGCTTGGTAACCAAAGAGACTGACGTGTGGTCGCAGGAGCCTGGATTTCATGTCTGTCTGCCAACGTACATAGTGGAAATTGTCTACGGGAAAACCTTCTGAATCTATTTCTTATAAATGCTGCGGGCAAAAGCCAGAGTAAAACAAGGAAGAAATTATATTTATTAAGTGAAATTAATATCAATTGTTATTTTTACAGATGCAATGACAAGATGAGATGAAAGCGTCGCGGATGGAGCGGCCAGGGCGGCGTGCGAAGGCCGGGTCGCTCAGCGGGCTCTCGGGCCCCGGGGTCCTCTCTGGCCCGCCGGGGGGTACGCCCAGTGTGCGTCGGCAGCGCTCCCTGGAGTGGGGCGGTGACCGGTACAGTAGCAGCGATGATGACCGGCCGCCTCAGGCCCCCCCACTCGCAGATAGAGTGTTCGCTTCGCTTCTCGCTCAGGCAACGCAACAGTTTGATGGTGAGTCATTCAAATTAGTTGTGTTTCGATAAGTTAATGTTTTCCTATTGTAGGAGATTTTTCACGCTACGTAAATTTATAAATATCGTTCAATTGTAGATAATTTTTCGTTAATGGTTTAATTCAGGTCACTTTAGTGAGGTACACTTAATGGGGCGCATGGTAGTGATCATAAAATCTCTTTACGTACTGACGTTATAAACATACATACATGCATAAAATCACACCTTTTACCCGGAAGGGTACGCAGAAACTACATCTTTCCACTTGCCACGATCTCTGCATACTTTTTTCTTTTCATGCAAGCTCGGCGGTTTCGGGTACTCTTGACCTTACCTTTTTGCTTGGACGTCCTTAATTTGATTAAGGTACAATCGTATAGGCTTTAGCTCCTACATTTCCATCCACACTCTCCTTGTATATTTGCTTTGTTTACTGACGTTATAAAGCTGGTAGGTACTTTTTTATAATTTTACAAAAACTGGGAAACTTTACGAGAAATTGTTTATTCCCTAGGACCATTACTTTGAAAAATTCTATATTTATTTAACTTAATTACACATAAGAATGTAAATGGTGAGCTCAAAACCATTGTCAGCTTGCCTCATATATTATTTTTGCGCAGCCTAACGAATAACTTTCGTTGATGTTAACATATTTAACTTTCTATGAGCCGTCTCGATGGTCGCTGGATCAGTTCAGAATTTGTTATTCTTTCTGTGACACGGCCGAAGGTCCACGCCGAGCCCTAACAAGTGGGATCATTAGTGGAGTGATCCGGGGGTTTGAAAGACGGGAGGGGAGGGAGGGAGGCAATTGATAGGGGAGCACCCTGCGGTGGCTTATGAGGAAAACTTTACACGTAAACCCAGCCTTCCTATCTTTCTGTCATGGTAGAGTTTATGAAGTCATACATGTTTTTAAAGTAAACGCGTTGGTAACGAGATGTGAATAGACGAATATTAGCTAACATAATACTTGATATTAAAAGAAGTTTATCATTTATAGATTAAGACAATAAGGGGCTCTTAAAATTTGGTCATGTAATTGGAAAAAAAAATGTATCTATCTATTAAATACATACAGAATGAAAATTTACCGACTTTTTTAAGGAACAATATTAATAAAGTCAATGTTTCACATTTATTCAAATAACTAGCGAAACCTGGTTTATATACCTATTATTATAACGTCCGAGGTATTACTTTGGGCAAGTTTTGGGAGTTGCCAAACAATCTTTTAGGTTAGGCGCATACTTCCAATATTGCGGAAGTTTATCTACGCCGCCGCACCGTTCTACCTGCTCCCGAAGTAAACATCCTAACAAAATAAACGTTCCGAATACAAATATCATTTAGTTGTTATTTTTGCTTTTTTAAGAGGATCAATGCACATTATTCACACATTTTCCGAAAATGAGTTAATGATCATCGAAGAGTTGTTAATATTTTGACGTGAAATCTTAACCCGGTCGTGGGTTAGGTAAGGAATGAGAAAAAAAGAGTGATGTTTCGCGGGAATTGGCTTTCTATTTGATGACACCCATATTTATTTGACTATAACCAAACACCGTAAGTAGCAATCAAATATTTAGTTAAGTAAAATTTGTATTATACCTTTAAAATATTTTATACTTTTTTCTTACAGCTAAGTAATATTGTGACGTAGGCTTTAAGTAAATTATAACTTAGGCTTGGGTGCAATTCACACATGGTAAACTACAATTATAATGAAACAATTTCTACAATTAAGGTGTGTATTTTGTAAGTAAGAGGGCTTTAAGTTTATATGTTGTATATTTCAAAACTCAAACAAGAGAGTCTTATCAATCCAAAATAGCTAATCCATTACTATTCGATTGTTATACAATAGGCCATATATACAGTGCTTCACGATAACCGTCTTTGTGATAGGGATTGAACTGCAACGAATTAATTTTAACCTTACCACTCAAATGATACAGTTTCATTTATAATACAATTGTGTGTCTGCCAAATATTAGTTCTGGCTTAGGACGAAAATTTTATCTACCGGAGATATGAAAACAAACGTGTGTTGCTTCAAAAGCCTATTGGTATTAGTAAGGTATCGATTTTGTTGCTACATTATTGGAAGAAATTAAAGCGAAGCCTTGTAGACTGTTGGTGTACGACTATCGTTTATAGGTCCATCTATATCAATCTATAGTTGTGCAAGGGAAAGATTTAATGATTTTTAATAACAGTGGTTCTTGTATTAAAAGAAATTAATTTGTACAATATTAAATCATTTAAATTGTAGAAAACATAATTTTGTTTACACATTTTTCCATTGCGTAAAAAACTTGGCATCCTTTCGAATGATTCAACATCTGATTAGGAAATCTATATTAGGCCTATAAATTAACTACACTTGGCTACTTAAGAAGAAACGAAATGAAATGACCAAATAATACTCTTAATAGAGTTTTTATATCTATTTGTTGAAAATTGAAATGTTAAATTTAGATATTATAAATTTAACTTCATAAAAGGGGTAACACCAGCTATAGTCATTATTATATCGGGCTACATAAGAAAGTTTGCTGGCAATATCTGAGCCGCAATAACATGAACCTTTATGATAATGTTATGTATACATCGTTCCGAGCAGGTAAATATTTCTTATAAAGTCAAGCATATCGTACAAATATGAGACTTTATGGTGCGCGATATACATATGTTTAACGTACCTGTATAACAAATTTAAATGACATCTATTTATTTATTCGGTGATATTGGTGGTAATCCCTTGAGTAAAAAGAAAAGAAAGCAAAAAGAAAAATCTAAATTACATCTATTAAGATTTAATTCTTTAAACGCTTAAAACGCAGTTTCGGATCTATCTTGAAACATAATGACAATAACATTTTATTTTAATAGTTTTCGTAGCGATGCTACAAAATTCGTAGCAGTGCTACGAGAAGCTCTACAAATTGTCGTAGCCGATCGTAGAATGCTTGTTTTCATAATCCTTTAAATGAACTTACTAGCACTTTTTCCTATGGTTTTGCTTTTATACGAATTTATGTATTTAACATATTCTTTCTAAGAACGACATACTTACGAACCATATTCGATACACGAATCTTTGCGTAATTAATACAAAAAACTTCCATCCGAGTTTTTTCTCAATATCTTTTTGTTCAATATGATTAGTAGAAAAGTCGGAAGGGGTATACTAATACTTACTGTGTTACTTTATTTACAAACATGAAGTCATCATACATAAAACATTTCTTTTGATATATCAATAACGTGATTCATGTCTTCACTCAGAGATGTAATGATATTCCTTATCCAATAAAAAGATTTACCAACATAGCTGGAATTTAATAAAATCTCTTATTCAATAAATGGGTGATGTCTTGCCTACTTGAGTTTCGAGGACCGTTTATTGATTACTTGAGCTATCTCGCGATTTTGCTTACGAATATGACGTTATTTCCTTTGATTGCGTCCTTCTATTGGAAATAAACAAATCTACTTTTATGAAAACATCTTACTATATTTGCGAATGATTTGTTTATTTGATCCTGCTTACGTTAGTTGCTAAATTATTATACCGTCTAATATATTCCTTGACGCGTGTTATGTTCTGGTGTAAAAAACATATTTGGTTACACGCATATACAAATCTTCAAGATACCGTAGAGGTCTTTTTTTGAGACGGAATATGTTTTTTCTTGAGATTAATTCAGATTTGAACTCTTACGCTATTATTTGTAAATGGTTGTTGGTTGAAAGACCAACCAATAAATCAATTCATAAATATTTTTTTAACATTTAAGTGTGTATACGGGTATTTCCGCCTATCACACTAGTAACGTGCAAAGTGCACTCTCCGTCCGATACGTGTCGAGTGTAAACACTGTGTTAATTGGTTGATACCATAAAATGGCAGTACACACGCTGTATTAGTTTCGACAGCTACTGTTGAGAGCTGTTTGCCACAGACCTGAGGAGCTACTATGTGTTCCTTAAATGTATATTAGATGTAACAGTATAAGGTAAAATTCAGATTCTTTGCCACTCAGTCGATAATAATCACTACCTACACATTGTGTAAATCAAAGTCATTTCCCACTTCGTCTGTCCTTATGTCTGTATGTATTTATGCTTAGATATTTAAAAATACACAATGGTTTTTAATAGATAAACTTATTCAAGAGGAATGTTTATATTTATAAATGCTATCCTTACGAAGGCGGGGTGGGTCGTTAGTACAAACATAAAATCAAGCCTCTTTTACGAAGTATAGAGAATACACCTTCCACTTGCCACGATACCTGCATGCTTCTATCGCTTCAGTCGTTAAGTTTATGGTTAGTAGTACATTGAATTATAACACATTGTACTGTGTAGTTCTTCGCAATATTAGATAATTAGATATAGATACAGGACCGCTTCATCTCCTTACCGTAATCTTTCATTCGATATGTGAGTAAAGAAAATGAAATTATATCTGGTACTGTTTTTTTTAAGTCTTTGATTGGCATTATTTTGACACCCTGGGTTAAGTTTATCAGTATCACGAAAGTCATCTCAGAATTGATTTAAGATATTCCATTTTTCTTTTACTTCAAGACTACATTAGAATGCTAGCTCATGCAAACTGCTCCATCGTCATGAAAAGTGTACCCTTTTCTCTTTTCCGTACTCCAGAATACATAAATGTAAAAATTTATGCAAATCAGCTTTGCCTAGATTTTGTCGTGAATGACGGATAACCAAACATACTTTCAAATTTATGATATTAAGTATGGATTCATAAAAAATTGTAACATTAAAGTTCAAATAAAAAAAATATATTGTACCAAAATTGATGCAATAGAGATTTAAACGAGATGAGTGTGAGTTTTCAGAGTATGACCAGAGCTTGAACATGCCCGTTGTTTAGCGTTGTTCATTTGGCTGTTTTGCTAAATGCTGTGTTCCAAGAGCTGTTACTATTTCGGGTATTTGCTTTTAGTCACAATTTGATGATGTTTCAAAAATCTCTCAAATTCGATAATAGAAATTTAAACAAGAGTCTTATTATTATTGGGATTCCTAGAAACTTAACCATTCAAATCGACGTTATTGTTGTTATAATTTGCTTTTACGTAGAGTATCTAACTATTGTCTACTGTTCACTGCTTTAACTTGAGCTACAATATCGGCGAAGAAAATCAAGAATGTGTTACCACATAAACAAGGTTTGAACTTGACGTATTGAGAATAATGTGGATTGGTACATTTATTTAGTAATTTTACTAAACTATTATAGGTTTTAAATGTAAGACGATGGCGTATTCTGAAATACATATTAAGACTCTTTTCACTTTAATTGTACCCTCAAGTGCTTTTGAACCCTGAGTCCACCAAAAAATTTACATTCTATTCCGTTTTTTCATATAATTTATGTGCAATAAAATGTATTCTGTATATCCTACATAAGACAATAGTACATTTTCAGTTTGTTTACAAACAGACAACTACATATATATCGTTAAATATGCTTAGCAAATGACCGACTACGAGATTCATACAAGATTGAATAATTTACAACAGTCCAGCGTGCGAGGGGTTTCGAAGTGAGCCGACATGCTAATGGCGGCTTTTTGGGGTTGTTACCGACATTACCTTTGCGATGGCCTTAATGTGATTAGTCTCGTCGCGTTAGTACTTCCAGCTTTTAATGCATCGCTGGACAAACTAAACGCATTTCCATATTTAAAGGCCATAGCAGACATACTATATTGACAGGTTGCGGTGTGCGACGGCATCGACGCTGCGTTTCGTTTAATCGATTCCGTATGCGTTCGCAACATCTGATTTAAAGTGCTTGATGCTTTTAATCCGGAGCATAAAATACATTTGACTAGATAACTCTGCGATTAAAATCATAGTTGTGATCTTTGCATGTCTATTGGTAAACATGATATCAGATTTTGCTTTCTGATTTTTGTTTTTCTATTGAGTAAATAAAAAACAAATATTCAGAAAGTAATATTTTAAAGTTATTTTTAATAATAACATACGGATAGCGAAAAAAAATGGGTGTCAAATTACATACTATATGAATCAAATGTTTCAATCATGTAGTCAATAAACTTGTTCTATTTATTCTTTTAATGAATATTTATCACGAGTCATCACTAACACGTATACATGTATAACTCTTAACTGATCGATGTCTCTTCATGACACTATGAGAATGACTGCTCAATCAAACGTGGACTGACCGGCCAATTCAACCACTTAGTTAGTTTTGTGATTTTTTAAGTCAGCTTCGGTAGGATAAAATTTAGTTTCTGCTGTTTCTGTTTAGTATTATATCAGTTGGGATACAAATCCATGAAGGGTTTATTATATTTTAAAAAGAACAAAATAGCAAGGTGCTTACACCCTGTAAACTATTGGTTTATCTGGAAATAAAATTTAGATTTAAGAGATCTATATTTATAAATTGACCTCCAGTGAAAATGCCGCAGTGTAATTTGTTCCGTTTCTTCTACGCTT
Source organism: Amyelois transitella (assembly GCF_032362555.1). Taxonomy (NCBI): domain Eukaryota; kingdom Metazoa; phylum Arthropoda; class Insecta; order Lepidoptera; family Pyralidae; genus Amyelois; species Amyelois transitella. Next base: position 6,621,667 of record NC_083509.1, read on the forward strand.
TGGGAGCGGTAGTAGTTATAATTAGATTTAAGTGATGTGATGTAAATAAGTGATACCTTGTATCCAATTTTGAAAATAAATCTATTCCATTCTAAAATAAAATAATTTAGGAATCAATATAAAAAAATGTGTGTGTTTCCCGGCACTAATACAAAAAAGAATAGGACCATTCCATCCCATGGATATCGTAAAGGCGACTAAGGGATAGACTTACAAACTTGGATGTATGGCGATGGGCTAGCAACCTGTCACTATTTGAATCTCAATTCTATCATTAAACCAAATAGCTGAACGTGGCTATTCAGTCTTTTCAAGACTGTTGGCTCTGTCTACCCCGCAAGGGACAAAGACGTATCCAGTATGTATGTTTAAAAAAAATGTACCTACTTGAAAAAAAAAACAGTGTTCCAGTGTTTTCAGAGTAACATGTTGGTATGTTGTCCATTGCACCTTTGAAATCATAAGGTAGTTTTTGATATGTTTCAGTTTTTTTTGATACTTTTATAATTTTTGTAGTCATAAGTCACCTTTGTAAAATTTTGCTTGAATAAGATTTAATCATATCATATGTGTTATGATATGATTAAATATTGTTTTGATATTATAATCAATACAATGATTGACTTAGATGAGACTTAAAGTATTCGCTGCATGAACAATCTGCTTATGCTAATTAAATTAATTGCTACATCCTAACTACATATCCCCCGGAGTTATTAAGAAGCAGGCGAGATTTGGCATACAACTGAGTTTTCGTTTCCTTCGACTCGCATGAACAAATGCAATTCATTTGTTATTATTTAGATACTTAATACTAAATTTAATTAACGTTAAAATCTGTCTTATTTACAATATATATATGCAATATATTATTTTGATTTATAATTACTTCACTGGTTTAACCAAGCTATATATATTCGCTTAAATTCTTAAGTAGTTAAAATTTTGTAAAGACGGCCAATTGAGAGAATATTTTGAAGCGTAAAAATGAGAGTCTATGAAAAAAATATTTACAAATCTTAACGTGCAATTAGTATTAACGAGATAAGTAACAAGCTGATTACTAAATCAAGAAAAAACTGATGAATATTTTTTTTTATTGCAATGACAGTGGTGCAAATGAAAGCTATTATCTAAAGTAACAATTCAAATCATTGAAATTTTTTATAAATATCAGGTATTGTCGGAAATAATGCTGCGAATATAAAAATGTATTTTAAGTAAAATCCGGCAAGCGACCAATTATATAACATTATTAGACTGATTATAATGAGCGTCATTCCACTAATGGCGCTTTGATGCAAATTGGCGGCATGTTTGATTGGCCAGATATGATGGAGTCTCACCGCGAAACACGGTGCTAATTTCCGATTCACATATTATGGATCGGCTTTTATCCCTGTTATTATTATCTGGTGAATTTTGACTTCAGGTAGTATATAGACTATCCTTTTGTTTATCAATTAAGAGGTATAAATGAATATAAGTTAAACTACTTTCGTGTGGTTCCCGGCAGTACCGTGTGGTTCCCGGCACCAATACAAAAAAGAATAGGACCACTCCATCTCTTTCCCGTGGATGTCGTAAAAGGCGACTAAGGGATAGGCTAACAAACTTGGGATTCTTTTTTAGGCGAGGGGCTAGCAACCTGTCACTATTGGAATCTCGATTCTATCATTAAGCCAAATAGCTGAATGTGGCCATTCAGTCTTTTCAAGACTGTTGGCTCTGTCTACCCCGCAAGGGATATAGACGTGACCATATGTATGTATGTATATGTTAAACTACTAGTTACCCGCGACTTTGTTTACTGACAAACTCAACACAAAAAGCTAAACCCTCTGTATTGCTCCTACTGGGTGAGGAGGAAATTATATGAATACCAGTTTTTAAATTGAACCAAGCCTAAAACTTCAAAGAAAATATATTAAAATCGGAGCAATAGTTTTCGCGTGGTGCGAGTACAAACAAATAAACGGACAAAAAATCAAATAATCAAATTTTTGCCTTCTTTTGGTCTTGTATACGAGTAAATCACCTGTATCGATTTTGTCTGCAATATCTTTCAAGTACAGACATCGGTCAGTTCCTATTTTTAAATATGTATGCTGGAAATTGTTTTTGTTTGTATAACTTGTTTTATTAGTCTTTACACTTCTAGAAACTGAATTTGGAAGAACAATCATAATTAAACGCCATGATTAATGTAAAGACGTGATGATAGTTACCATATTTTATTATACAGTTTCTGATATAACTCTTAATAAATTATTTATATTTATCATCTTTAATTAAACCGCTTTTTTTATAAATAACTTTTTTCATCAATACAAATTTCTTAAGACGTTCTATTGGAATTTTAAGATATTCTTCACCTTCAAAGGCAATTCTTTTATCTGCAAGAAATCTCAGATCTGAGACGAATATTAAAGAAGGAAATAAGCTCGTAATGTTAGCTGAGATTGGAAACCATAAGGCCGGGTAGTTTCCATTTCATTTCGTATTTTTCTCCTTACACAAACGGTATCGGTGCTGTTATTAGAGGCAAGCCCAGTAAGTACGCAATATCTGCGGCGCGCTCCAGAAGATTCCTGGCCTGGCTACGCTTAGTGTCGGTCTTGTTTTGGACTTGGTTATCTGAGACTTGAGTCTCATATGTTCTATTTGGACATATTTTTTATAAAACATGAAAATTCTTGAAAGCTTAATAAAAATATTCAACAAATGAATCGAGATTTTTAGTACCTACATTACCTAAAGTAATTAAGTGATTACATATTGTAAACATGAAGTAATTGAAAAAACAAAGGACCTTAAAAATCCTCAATTTTATTAACCTGCATAATAGTCGCACTGATTTTACTTAATCTGGGTCCTACATAGATAAATAATAAATAATAAATAAAATAATATATAGATACATACATAGATAAATAATAAATAAAATAATATATAGATACATAGATAAATAAAAAAATAGTACAAGTGCCGTGTGGTTCCCGGCACCAATACAAAAAAGAATAGGACCTCTCCATCTCTATCCCATGGATGTCGTAAAAGGCGACTAAGGTATAGGTTTACAAACTCGGGATTCTTTTTTAGGCGATGGGCTAGCAACCTGCCACTATTTGAATCTCAATTCTATCATTAAGCCTAATAGCTGAACGTGGCCATTTAGTCTTTTCAAGACTGTTGGCTCTGTCTACCCCACAAGGGATATAGACGTGACCATATGTATGTATCAGTACAAGTCAAGTAAAATATAAGAGGTAAGTATCACGGATCCGAGTCCTTAGCATTAAACTAAATTTTTTTGATTGGGATTAATGCTGTTTTTGAGTTTAGTCCCCAAAAGATGAGCCTTGTCACGTTAAACTCAGGGCTCAAACACCCAGCACTAGGGTGCCACGTTATTGCATGGAAATTCTGTGTGCAACTTCATTCAGCTACCTACTCTCTTTTGTATAAGGCTCTCTCACAATGTTCCCGGGTTATTGTTTTTCAAAAGCGGAAGGCACCTGATATTACCTTTTCTGAATCACAAGCAGTTAGGTTTATTCAATTAAGTTGTACGCGGCCCTTTGTTGCCGTGAGCGAAAAGGTTATTTATTCCCTGGAATTATTGACTGTCCGGTTAAAATTCTAGCTTTGTGTTCGCATTTCAATAAGATGGAAGTTGATCCACAATTGACTTTTAAAAAAGCATTTATTGTTTTAGCTGCAGCTCTTAAAATGAATTTGCAATTATTATGTAAAGTTTAGTTATTATTAAAAATATTTTTTTTAATCTTCACCGTTCTTTAAGCATCAATCTTTCAAAATGTTTCAGATTGGTTTTAGTATAAAAACGAATCAAACAATAGATAAGTGCTTTAATCAAAACAGTAAAATTAGCTACCTTAACTGAAATTGATATTACGAGACTCCTACATAATCACGCCTTACTCCGTATCATAACATCAACATTCACTTATATTATGTAATATTCTATTCGTTCTTATAAAGAAAAGCTTCTGAACCATTTAGCATTTTGGTATACAAAATATGACGCGACTGGTGTGTCAATATCACAAAATAAATTTTCAAATTATGGCCCGGGGTGGATTGGATGCAATATTATGATAAATGTCTTCTTGGTGACAGGTGCTTTTGTACTAGGTGGCATGTGAGACGTAGTATACAAACATTATTGACACTTTATTGAGTCTTAAGGCACGGCCGCTCACTTAAAATATTTGTATAGGCGCCGCTGAGTTTACTTCAACATTCATTAATAATAATCATGGTCGCCTGTCATGTCTTGATGTCAGAGTTCGCCTAAAATACTGTGTAATTGTTTTTGTTTTGTGACGTTTATGTGTATCATATATTGAGATTCATATATACATACCATCACGCTTATCTCCTGTTGGGATAGGCTGCGACTTTGGAATTCCACTTGCTACGATCCTTACATACCTTTCCTTGTTTCTCTTATAAATATATTTATCAATAAATTAAAGACAATATATACTATTATACGTATTAGATTAACAATTGTATGTTTTTAGTGTAACTAGACTTGATTGTAGTATATTTAACTTGTTACGTCGTCTAAATTGTATTTAAAACACTAAGTGTGAAAATTTTATTCTTTTCCTTTTAAATATCTATAGAACAGTTACTAACTTAAAATTACATACAAACATAAACCACGTATCTTTCCCGAAGGGGTAGGCATAGACCACATCTTTCCACTTGCCACGATCCTTGCATACTTCTTTCGCTTCATCTACATTTATAAATCTCTTCATGCAAGCTCGTCGGTTTCGGGTACTTTAGACCTCATCTTTTTTAAATGAACATTTTAATTAATGTCAATTCTCGTATCGGAAACAACGTATCGCAAACAAAGTTATCTTAAACAAAGGTACCTAAACTCACCCTCATCATTTAGGATTTGTAGCTCCAAATGAAAGTTCAGTAGTTGTAATATCATTGCACTTTCCCGTCATTTCTATGCGGGCTGTTATCGCTGATAAGCTGACGTTCCACTATAGTTGACGTTTTATGGAGCTTAAAGGCTTTGAAGTGACCTTTCCACGACTTAGCTAAGAGGTCGAGTCGAGGTCTCCGTTTTTGCAATTTACCTGACAGATAACTTTATGGTTAGTCTGAAGAGATTTCTTGCTTCATGGAACTCCTTGTAGGAATTGTCTAAGATAGATGAATGTTTGTGCTTATTACACATTGGGATTTATACAATTTGGTCTTCATAAATATTCACTTTTGGTTTCCAAATATTTAGATACATATAATCACGTCTATATCCCTTGCAGGGTAGACAAAGCCTACGTCTGGAAAATACTGAAAAGCCGCGTTCAGTTGTATGGCGTAATGATGGAATTGAGATTCAAATAGTGACTGGTTGCAAGCCTATCGCCTACAATAAGAATCTCAAGTTTGTTGCCATTTCATTAGTCGCCTTTTACAACTCCATGGGAAAGTTATGGTTTATTATTTTCTACTTTCTCATGATACAAACATAATTGCAGATTTCAAATTCAATATATTCTACATCGTTGGTACTCGAGTTTATGATAGTGTAATTTACATGAATTTATTTTAGATTACCTATGTTGTTAACATAGATATAGAATAGTCTATCTTTGATTTCCATAGTTGTAAACTTTATATTCTTCAGAAAAATAAAGTTACATTTGTATTTATAGATCAAAAATTTGTTACACCCCTGTTAAAACGACATTTGAATTCCTGAAATTCAATATATCTTTCCTATTACGTAGAAAATAGTGAAAGAATAGGAATTAAAAAGAAAGTGCACTCGAGAATATGCGTCTCGAGCAATCCTATAAATCTCGTACAGTTCAATAGCACGGCAAATACTGTCTTGATAGTCCACGTTAAATGCAATTTACTGTAGCACCGAGCTTCTATTTCACTGAGTTGCAATACCTGTTATAAGGTGGTGAGACTTATCCGTTTATTGTTTGTTTAAATTTAAAACTGGGTTCAACTTCGTATTTAATTTTGCTGCTCGTTTTTAAAGTTGAACTTTTATTTTTTATGCCTATACTATGTGTAGTACTGAAGTAGATAATAATTTCGCTTTTAAATCAAGACGGTATGATGTTTTTCGCAACGAAATTTTTAATGCACAATTACAAGCAAATTGTAACAGTACCTACAAATTATGAGGTTGAAAATTTATGTAGTTTAGTTTTTTAAACATAATTCGATAACCATAAAATAAACAACTTTAGAGTATAGTATTACCTAAGTTAACGTCAAAACAATGTTCACATAAATTCTTTGCCACATCTCTGCTTTTTAGAACATAAACACAAAAATATTCTCTTTATCATTCAAAAATAATTCATCTACTTAACTTTTTTTCCTTTATGCTAAAATTCTTTGAAGTCGAGGAAAGCTCCCAAAAAGTAATTTTATTAATTACGAGTCAGGAATTCAACAAAGTTCCAAGCCAGAGAGGTCCTTTTCTTTCGCGAAGCGATCCATTATCTTATGAAGATTTAGAAATTCCTGCGGTGTGCGTCTCGCAGCAACGACTCAGGGTTGCCATAATTCAAATAACAATTGCATAACAAAAGAATTCGTTCGAGTATTGTTCGAAACGTAGAACAGATTTCTATTTTATTCATAGTGAAAAAAAAATAAAGTAACATGGGTATTGGGTATAGTAGGAAAAATACTGTCCATGTACATTTTATTTGTAAAAATACCGTTAATGACAACCCTGAAAATGCTAGCGGTGGAGCGGGTGCTTCTTTTTGATTTAATTTCTTGCACAATTTTAATCGCATTTTAACTAGGTAAATATGAGTAATTTTGTATGTTGGCAGAGATATTTTGGTGTGGGTTTAATGAAACTGTTTAAAATAATATTGTGTATAGTTTAACGATACATAGCCAAAAAAATATAAATGGGGCGATTTTGTTATCGATGGTAGCGCATCGGTGGCGGAGCGAGAAAACAAAGGGTTGGCTTGCTGCCCTTCGGCTATTTTCACTGTAAATGTTGCTGTATTTCTCTTTGTAGTTTTGTTCTGTGGGAGGTCATAAGAGGGCGCCACAGTCAACCTCATTTGCCCTCTTTAACTCAGTACAGTTGATTCTGCCTAACCGCAACCATGGCAGTAACAGGTAACTTTAACTTTACGGGTCATTACACCTGTATTATGTTGCTATATAGAACACCATAGATTAAACGAATTCTAAGTATTTTAATTAAGAAAGTAATTCCATTCACTGATATAAAGTTTCTGTGATGTTGATTAAATACCTTCATAGGTTTAAAGCAGAAGTTTGCAATGCTAAAAGCAATTAGAACAATTTGTTTATCCAAATTATTTTAATCATCAACAACTTGGCAAGATAAATATCTAGAAATTCTCCGAAGTTATAAAGACGATGAATGTAGAAATGTATTCGTGCAAATTTTATGACTTCTGGAATTCGTTACCTATATGAAATGTACAAACAAATGTTAAAATTTTCAGTTAACAAATGATAATTGTAAAAAAATTTAAACCATTGACCTCATCCAACGGGATGTTTAATAATTCAAGCTGAGTTATTACACACTGTCAGATGGGCTCGTAATATGTGTTTAACACTCTGTATGACAATAATTTACATGTATCCTTTAACAGGTAATGAATATTATGCACGGAGCGCCTAATTGGTTATTCTGTTTAGTTACCCAACACGGCTGATTGAATATTTCACAAGATTGCTCAGCGGACAGGCGCTGGGATTTGGTGGTTTATACATGTTTAATTATCACTCACGTTTATTGAGGGGATCCTTTCTACAGCTATATTAGGACGTCTTCCGAATCATCATGTAATATTTTTGCCTGCAGACTATTTTGGTAAAATGTATCTTGAAACGAGTTGCAAATTCTTAAGTTAATGTTTAGACTATAGAAATTGGAATTCGTCTGATATTTAGTCCCTCTACCGTGTCACTAAAGGCAACGATGCGCGATTTACTATGGAAAAATAGTATTATTGACCGAGCACGTGAAGCGAGTGAGGTTCACATGGGGCGAAAATTCATTTTAGTATGTATTTTTTTAACGTGATAACATTACAACCGTTGGTCTTATTTTGAAGAAATGTATGTAGGATTTGTTATTAAAATGTTTTAGTTCGTTTGGCGTCAAAATCGGTTGAATAGTTTTTGAGATATTTACAATATTATAAAAATTTAAAAATATTATTTGCATAAATAAAAAAAAAGTTTCAACATATAACCTACAAATAACCTATCATAAATTTACCATTATGAACTTACATTTTTATTTATTCATTCATATAATGACGTTTATATCCCCTGCGGGGTAGACAGAGCTAACAGTCTCGAAATACTGATAGGCCACGTTCAGCTGTAAGGCTTAATGATGGAATTGTCATGGAACTTACATTTATGTATAACAATTTTGATATTTAATTGTTAGTTTAGAACTTATTATTATAACACTTGTTTTGTTCACACATTTATAGTAAATAAAAATACACGTAATATAAAATAGCAATATTATGTAGACAAACTCAACACAAAATTAAAAAAACAGATTTCACCAAGCATGTGCGAATGTTCAGTCCATAAACCCGATCGAGATTGTGAACTTTGTTTTTCCCTCCGGAACTTATCCCTACTTTATAGTCTTCGAGGCGTAAAGGAACAAAAACAATACACTTAGGGAAGGGTGCATGTAATTAATATGGAAACATCTGCATTAGATACACTAAAAGAAAACTCGGTTTCTGATAGGGATTGGAAATTATTGCCAGAGGCTAGACAGATATGAGCGGGAGCAGGCATGCGTACTGTATGCCGAGAGAAAATTTCAATAATCCCCATAGGTTTGCAAACGTGGCACGCACGTGCCCGGGATTACCCGTAATTGATGGGGCCCGTGTCTAATCTCTGCACTTTGCTCTGTGAGCCCCGCCGCTGTCACCACGAAAAATTTGGATGGTTCAAACAATGGTTATTTTAGGGTGGCGATTCATCGTTTTTCCCATACAAATTAATAAGCTTAGTGTTAATGATGAAATAAAACTTTGCGTAATTTTAATTGTGGTCAATTTGGAAATAAATGTCGCTATGACGAGTCTACGTAGCTTGCCCTACAAAAAGTTATCAGATCTCGTCTTAAACCAAGCTGTACTACATCCATGTCAAAATGTACGATAAAGTGGTCAGATCTCATGAAGAGCCAAGAATCTTTGAACTATATTTTAGTTAAAACGTAATGATTGACCGTTTTTCTATGATATCACAGTAAAATACATTCATGTCAGACATAACAAACACTTGACTGGTTTCTTAATATGTACATAATTTAACCAATTTTCAGGTTTTATATTTTCTTACCACCAATATAATGTTTTCTTCGTCGTTCATTATACAGATGATGTTAAAAGATATTTAGTATGAGAAATACTTACTCAAGCTTGGGGTGCCTCATACTTAAACCGATAACATGGAAAAAATCATTGTATAATATAGATATCAGCCACCCCTCTATAGTAAATAATATGTGATGGGGTGTAAGTAGCCATTCTTCTTAGTGATACATTTACCATCTGATAAAAACCTTTCCTTCAGCTGTGATTTTTTAACCACATAAAAATAGCATTTCAACCCATTTAGGGCTGTTCTTATGTTGCTTAGTTTTCGTATAGGCTGTCTATAGCTGATGTTTTATTTATTTTAAATTAATATGACCAGCCTACGTGATCTTAACAATACAAAAAAATATTACAAATTGGAAAAAAATATGTTGGTCAAAAAACATTTCATTTACTCTTAGCAAGTTACCGTTCAAACAATTCTAATCGCACAAGGCATTTCTTTGTAAAACTGTCCCTATGAGTTACCTTAAATACATTCAAAATCAGCCGTAAAGTTAGAGTAAAAACGGCGCGAACAAAAGACAAGGCCGTGATATTTATGTATGAGGAAAGTTACTGGATTCTTAAAATTTCACCACGAAAAATCCAATAGAAATATTTCCCTAAGCATTTATTCGTTAAGAGCGTAATTTAGCCAGCGCCGAGGTACTATTCGCGTGCGCTTCTTATCTGCGGATATTTAAATTCTTGCCCGAGCCTCAAAATAGTTCAAATTAAATGGAGCTTGTAAATTAAGTGTTGCTATCACGCAATGCCGGGGAAATAGCTCTAAGTGGTTTTTGTGCGATCTATTAATTTATCTGGTATTTCGACGGTATCATTAGATGTAATTGGTATTTTGTACAATTGGGCTGATTATGATATTTTTTAAGACTTTCTATTCATATTAAGGAATGTTATAAATAGAAAAGATTAGTGCTTTTGTTTATAACAAATAATATCAGATAGATAGGTATTTTTGTTCTTAAAATTCTCATGACAGCAAAGCCTCCAGCAATAGCCAACTATCATCACTATCACTACATATTATAAAATAAAGTCCCCCTACTTTCTTGGTCTGTATGTATGCTCTACTCTCGGTAAGTTTGCACGGGTTCTGTTTCTGTTTGGAAAGAAGGTTTTCTGAGGAAGGTTAAATTTATAAATTAAAACTCACAAAGTTCTTCTCCTTTTCAAAGCCGGTTACAAATGAACGAATATTTCTATGATTGGGCAAAATAAATCAGATATGAGTGGATGGCAGTGAGGGGAAGGAGATGACGGTGCCAGCCATCGCTCTCAGGGGTAAACACCGACGATTAAATGTGAAAATTTAATTCAGGTCACTTTTAGCGCCAGAGTAATGGAATCTCTTATTTTCCAACAAGTAACTCATTATTAACAAGCATTTAATAGAAATCTTAAGATTAACGGCGATTCTACGGTTTACCACTCAGGGGCTGTAAACTTTTTCTCTTCCTCCATTTGTATTACCAGCATTGCTACTCATTTTTATTATTTAAAAGAAGGAAAATTTTCAAAGTTGCTTTTATGAAACAGTTCACAATAATTGTGTTACGACAATAATTTTAAGAACATGGAATGAATAGATGTACGTGCTCATATTGCCTGACCTATAGCTATGGCGGAAATGCAGCCAGGTTCGAGCCCGAGGCACAAAAGACTTTGAAAAATGCAAATTTAGCCGAGGGCGGTGACGGCCGCAGCCCCCCCGCGCCCCCTGCGGCTTCGCCTGGCATTTAAATGCAACCTAACTTGTCAAAGTTTGGCGCTTTGCAAATGAATGCTAGGTCTCAGCTCAATTTATTCCAGGATTTGTGCAAGCCACTGATTTTATTTTCCCACGAACCTTTGCATTGCGGCTTCATTTAGACCTTTAAAAGTTTTCCAGGTAACGGTAAATCATTAAACTAAATTAATAATCTAGGTTGGTATTTTATAATCTGAGGCTTTTCTGAAAGTTTTATAGGTAATTCTCGATTTAGTAGGTTTAAATGACAAATTATTCATATTTACAATATCATAAACAAAGACGAGTCTAATAATTCAGCCGTCGACGACGGGAACATGGTATCTCTCTTCGATTAAATTAGTCGATTAAATTTTCATATTCAATCTTGAGTTGTTTACTAAAGGGAGGCATCGCGCCGGAGGACTGCTTCGTGCCTTATTACCTTTTCGACCTTATTTTCAGACAACTTAGATTCAAAATTGAGGAATGCTGTGAGAGTAAGCAGTTAAATATTCATGATCTATGATAAGAAAAAAACAGTCAGACTTGCCAAACATTGGCTAACAATATCGAATTTAAACATGATTCTAACTAAGAATATTAAGAGTTGGTCAAAAATCGTTTCTATGGCGTTTAACATATAATGATATTAAGTTCAGTATTAGCACTCAACTAAAAAAGATATACAAAATTAAGAGAACGAGTTTTAGTCTGAATGAATGAATTGAATGAAATTGGTTTATGATGCGTGGTCGCTGTTTGTTCACCTCGGTTAGGAAACCGAGGTGAACAAACAGCAACTCTAGTAGAAACTAGAGTTTGGTCTTTGATTTGGTCCAACCAACCAAACAACTATCATCAACCATCGATGGCAGCTAAGCTTTTCAACGTCATCAAGAATTGAAAGAAGTCCTTACAACCACACAATCAATTTAATAACCCCGAAATTAAAATAAAAAAAACTCATTCATTCAACTGTCTTCAACTTGGTAACAAAAATAAATACAAGTTAAAGTATCAACATGAAGACTATCTGCATATTGACACTAAAACTCTATGAAAGCTGCACTTCGACATTGATAGCCAATAAACTTCAGAATACCTAATGATGTACCGGAACGCTCTTCATTTTGCAGTATTTATTGCTCGACTACACCGCACCTGTATAAATAACTACCTTCCTTGCAAATTGTATTTCATAAACGCCAGTTACAACAACCGTAATAAATTGACGGAGATCTTGAAATAATTTTCTGTAATACTGCTTCAGGATGAAGTCCATTGTTTGTGTAATATCGGTGGAATGTTCCGACTAATGAATAAGAATAGTAGCAATCGCTTCCCTTTGTTGGATTACAGTTTCAAGTTTTACGTTTTGAGTGAAAACTATTTTTGTTCTTACTTGTATAAGTTATTGGTTCTTTACTTGTATAAGTTATTGGTTCTTATGTCGGAAATAAGGCATTGTGGCCGTGGATGCAACTGGGAATATGCAATGAGAGAAATAAGTTTCTAGGTCTTTATGAATAAGTCAGCGATATTTATCTACTAAGGCGTGTAGTTTCCTATAAAATAAAATAAAACTGGTCAAGCAGGATTTTACATTAACATTAAATTAATTATTCTAACTAACTAAAATTTTAATACTGTTAACAGTCAAAAACCTCGTTTCAATAAACGCAAATATCTCTAATCTCATCAAGAGTGCTCCGAAACTAAACCACTACGCAATATTGCAAAAATATTCCGTTAAAAGTTGTGAATCAAAATTTAATAATGAAATTACGTGCGGCGGAGGGCTTTTAGCAGCGTCCATGTACTGTGTTTACATTATGCCATTCCTCTGAAAGTACCTTTCTGAGGTTGTTATACAAATTGAGTTTGCAGAATCGTTGAGTAAACTAAAACAAGGTGTTTAGTTTCGTATCGCCCGCGGCTACACACCAGACCGACCAACTTAACTTTCATTAATGTAACATTCAGAACCTTTAATATTATTCCAGTTGTGAATTCTCAACCCTCGAAATTATTTGTTTATCCTGACCGTACAAAAACTTATTAGTTAACCCTTCTGGTACTGCGACAGTTATAATGATTATTTAAGGAATATTTATAGAGTCAGTATAAATAATGTAATCTCATACAGTATTATAAAATATTTTCTTTCAAATTCATATCTATAATTTTCTTATAAAAATCTTCTTCGAGTCGTCGCTAATCTTTTTCCTCTACAGAGAAAAAGAGAGGTGACTGTCAAATCTATCAACGCAACAAACGCAGTCAAGTCTGTTATACAGATTTCTACGAAATTTGGCACACAGATAGTGATATACTATCTGTATGTAATTTAGTGCCATGTGGTTTCCGGCACTTTAGAATGGAACCGCTACATATTTTAAAATGCGACTTATGGAAAGGCAACAAATAAACAACTTGGGATTTTTATTGTAGGCGATGAGCTAGCAACCTGTCACTATTTGAATCTCAATTCCATCATGAAGCCATATAGCTAAGTGACCTTTCAGTATTTCCAAGACAGTTGGCTTTGTCTATCCCGTAAGGGATATAGACGCGACTATATGTATATAGTATGTATGTATATATGATAGATAGTTATGAAACATTCTGATGCACTAAGAAGCAAAATTCCACAAAAGTTAAGTCTCGGTTTAAAGCTAGTGAGTTTATATTTCTAAGTATTTCAAATACGTCATAGAAAATTGGTAAACAATTATTATGTAGTGCGGTAAGATGAAGGGCACGGGGCAAGAAAATATTACCATTTTATTTTATTTATACCAACTTAATTTAGGCAAGCTATTACGTTATGACAGTACCAACTTTTTCAAAAGTTACTGTTAACTTCTAGCCACGCTGACCTATGACTGACAAGGTGTTTTAGGATGAATTTGTGTTTTACAGTTCTAACAGTATCTATGTAATAAATCAGGCGTTATCGGTAGACCACTGTTAAAAACTATTGACAGACTGTTTGGCGGACAGTCGCTTTAATAAAAAATGTACTGTAATTATAGTAAATTATATAAAAATCGCAAAAAAAACTAAGGACTATTCACAGCCTCCTCTACCATGTACCAATGACTATTTTCGAAATTGTGTTACAGTAGTTTGAATACTATTCGATGCTCTTACGGTGAGGGAAAACATCATGAGAAAGGAGGAAGAAGACTCTTTACATCATAGACATACTATCTTGATTAAAAGTATTGGTTAAGTAAAGATCTCTTGAAATGAATACCACTTTTTCAAGTGTTAGAAATAACAGAACACATACGGAGAATAGTTTGAGATGCGCTTGTTCAACATGTTTGCTATGTTTGGTGAAGTAGCCGAGCAGGCCTAGCCCGGGGCTAACAACTTGCGCGGCCCGCTCCAGACTTCGCACACATTTGTTTGTTATTGTTTAGAATTACCTATCCAAACAGACCGCATCATAAATTCCAAACTTCCCGCCCTCAACTTTTATACTGACCTATTTGAATAAAGCACTGAGAATAATGAGCCAGACATGACTGTTGAATGTAAGTCGCTTTGGATTTTCTTGAAGTTCTTAAAGATAAGCGCGTGTTCGCTTTCGCAGATTCTTTTCTGTGTTTGGTGAATTAAGTTCTTACGTTGGTGTAGGAATTCAATTGTATACCCTATAATTTTTTATTTCTATATCATGATATGATGGCAATATTAATAAAAACGAATCCCAAACCATATTATTGTATCTTACATTGACGTTTAAATTAAATATATCTCTTTTGTTTGACAGATGAACAGCGTCGTATATATGGTTCAGAAGGTGGGGAGGACCTGCCTCGTTTTGTCAGTAGCCCACAAAGGCAATCTTCACCATTTCCACACGAGAGTACTAACCGGCGCTTCTATAGAAGAAACAGGAACTCTAAAGGTGACAGACACACATTATTTACTTTAATAGAGTCTTGGGTAATCAAATACAAAGGCCAGGCTTACTCAATTATGATTGCGAGTTGTGCGTTATATCTACAGAAAGCTTTTTATAAAGGCATAAAGTTTTTTTTTGTTTTTCTATTATTTTATTATTATTACTTCTCTCAGAACTGTTATCGATCAGGTAGTTATTAGGTTTAAAAGGTTAAACTAATCACGAGATTGTAACAAATAACCACATTCCCACATTATTATCCTTGTGTGGAATTGAATGTCACATTACATCTAACATGATGCCCCGTGGGAGAGGCCTACAGTGTCCTATATTGTAATAGGCTATGACGGACGACTGAATAGATTAATCTCACTTTGTCCATCAATTTTCAAATTTGTCATTTGCATACTGTGAACAAAATGAATTTGTTATTTAATCAGTCAGCCATGTATTTTCTTCCAGTGTTGTTTGAGTATATTATGGTCTTTAAACATTTGTGACGTCTAGTACCTACTATACTACACTATCACGAATTAAATTAGTATTATGCGATATCGGTAGCCGGCCATAAAAATATATGTCACGGCATGTTAAATTTCACCTACCTTACATATTGATTTTGGTAGAATTTAATATGATAATTCTATAAGTCCTTATTGACAAACAAAAACAAAATACCACGAAATTTCATATGTATAAAGCAAATGCTAGACCTTTTCCATGATAATAGAGATGGAGAAAAAGATGTAAAGCCCGTTTCTCGGATCAAAGATCGTTTTTCCTCGCAATATTTTTCTATTTAAAATTAATGAAAAGTATTTCCAGGTGAAGAGATGTTTAATGGTGAGCAAGGTGGCACAATGTCACGGCGGAGGCGTGCTGATGATTTCACGCTTGACGGCAATGGACGAGCGCGCCACTGCCTTACCAATGGTAACCATCAACTTTTATTTTGTTATGAAGGCAAGTGAGATAAAGTTTAAAAAACAAACATACGTAAAATATGCTTATGTTATGTTATTATATTACTAAACTAAATTAGATTACTAAACAGCTAAATACACGTTTTAATGATAGAGTGAGGGATAACATCTAAAGGAAGCCTGGATCTTAGCGCAATTAAATTACTTTTTGAGCCTGGTTGCTCGAGCTCGAGAAGGTCAGACGGTAGGCGCATTGCATATTTCTGATACACTGACTCTTATAAAATTATCATTGTCTTAGGTAACAGTTTAATATGCATGACTAGATTAGTTATTTCTTTATTATTAGCACTGTCACAAGTATGCTAATATGTTAACTTAACTAGACTGTCATATAATTAGTTTTATAATATCGAAAAAGAAATCCATGTCAATTCTAAAGCATTTTGGCGGTTTGTGAACGATAAGCGAAAGGCGGATTCGGACTTTCCAGCTCGCATGCATCTCGATGATGAAATAGCAGACAATGGACAACTTATAGCAGATTTATTTGCCAAGTCTTTTAGCAATAATTTTACAAAGAGTTCAGGGGCTTCCGTTCACTTCCCTCCAAAAATGTGTCAAACTGTATCTGGTATATCTATTACTGCAAAAGATACGGGAGTTAAATGTTCATAAAAGCGCCGGTCCTGATGGTATTCCCCCAATTTTTGTAAAGAGATGCGGTGCTGCTTTGAACTTACCTCTTTCAATTTTATTTGATTCTTCCTTGCAAAGTGGTCAATTTAAACTCCAAGTGTTCAATATTCGCCGACGACACAAAAATTTATAAAGTTATAAAGTCTTCAACTGACGCGGATCTTTTACAAAACGATATCGAGCGATTGACAGCATGGTGCAAAGCCAATGATATGTCAATAAACATAAATAAATGCCATTACATATCATTCACAAGAAAAAGACAACCCATTGCCACATCTTACAAAATAGGATCAGAGGAATTACAAAAAGTGAAAGTAATTAAGGATCTTGGTGTTTGGCTGGATTCAGAACTCGGTTTTGTTGATCATGTTGATAATATCGTAAGAAAATCAGCTCAAATGTTAGGCTTTCTCAAACGAAATTCGAAAGAGTTCCGTTTTGCTGAAACAAAGATTCTCCTTTTTAATACGTTGGTCAGAAGTAACTTGGAATATGCTAGCTCGGTTTGGAATCCAACATATGCTGTCCACTCTCAGCGAATTGAACAAATCCAGAGAGCTTTTACTAGGCACCTAGCATTCTCGGCACCTAACATCTCTCATCGTTGTCCTTATAATGAGCGGTTGAAGTATTTCGATATGACATCTTTGTACGATCGACGCAAATTACATGATGTTATATTTCTATATAAAATATTAAATAACTTATTAGATTCCGGGGACATACTATCATCAATAAATATTAAAGCTCCAAGTAGAATGCCGCGTAAACCCATCACCAAACTCCTAGGTGGTCCGGCGCCGTCTAGAACCAATCTGGGTAGACACGCTCCTGTTAACCGTATGTGCAATACATATAATTCTATAAATGGCGACTCGGGGAACTTGGACATATTTGGCGATAGCCTTAATGTCTTTAAACAGAAGTTGCTCAAACATATCAGGCATTGTTAATCACAACTCAAGCATCATACTTTTAAATGTGTTAGTCATTTGATATCTTGGGTAAATGTTGTGTATACCTGTTATTTGTGTTTACTTTGGGACTTATAATTGTGTATCTTTGTTAAGAATGTAGTAAGTAAATACTGTTGGTGTACCTTAATAAATAAAATAAATAAATAATTAAGCCCTATTACATCTCTCCCACCCGATACTAGACAATATTGTCATCTAAACATACGTCACATTCCGGAGGCTTAGTTCTATGCCATTCCGAAATGTAAGGAATGAATGAGGCATTACACACATTCAGCTCCGCCGGATTCCAGTTTAGTTATTGTAGTTAGGCATTCTATGTCGTATATCCATTATAAGCGTAATACGGAGGTGGGTGCATGCCTTTGATAAGGATGCTTCGCATAGTTTCTGCAGACGCACGTGGTTGAGATGTACGTATAGATAAACTATAAAGCACGTTAACTAAATATTATAACATAACGCGTTATCTGTCAAATTTTAATATTGCTATGAAAATAAATGTGAATTCGCTCATTTCCTAAAGGATGAAAGAATGGTCGAGGAATTGATACAAATTATATATATCATATATTATTATTCTGACAGGCTTAAAACTGTAATCCCAATACTAGCTTTTTTAAATTAAAGTAAAATTATTATTCAAAGCGAAGAGAGAAATTTTGGACTTCGTGCCCGAAATCTTTTGATGAGAGAATTAGGTACTTATTATTTTGTTCATGCATTCTAAGTTATTAACGTAAACCTTCTTATGTTTTACTTGACACCAGGTCCTACCAACGGCACAGGCAGCGAGCGAGAATGCGACTCGCCGCCGGAGCCGGCGCCGCCCGAGGTGCCGCCGCGCGGGCCCTCGCTGCACGTCACTTTACGACACCGGCCCGTGCCGTGCGAGCAGCCGGCTGAGCCCGACCGCCTCTACTTGTCCGAAGGTAAAAGGCTTTAGTACTTTCACAGGTCGTTACAACAAAACTGGTAGTGAGCGTGAATGTGATTAATCGCCGGAGCCAGTTATTCGATAGGTTTATGATAGATAAACTCAACGATCTGTTTGTCCAAAGAGCAATGTCTGATTTTTTGGTAACTCATGACAATTCCTACGAAATTAATATAGAATTCAATTCTATACGTATAATAAAATTATCGCAAATGTGTTGTGTTTGTAGAATTTTATGTAATTACATACGTTAAGTGGTAGCATTGGGGGACAGTGGTTTTGTCACGCGGCTCGCTTCCTCGCAGGATACAGCGGGCGGGCCGCTCTTGATGAGTTAGTTAATTAAATTTCCGCCGTAAATATACGTACGGTCGAGTAACGTTAAGTAGGCTCTGTTCTTGTGTATATACTTGGGCTGAAGTTTAATCGAATTGCAGCGTCCGCGGGCGGCCGCGGCACCAAGTTTGCTCTCGCTGACAAATTAGCCACTTGATCTTGCTATGCCCGAGGCGCGTATACGTAAAGAACTCAGACTTTTATTCCCTTTGCGTTCAACTTTTTTATTTACACTTCTCTTTTACATTAGCTTAAAAGTTAAATAAATTTATGGGACTTTATAAGTTCCAATCCCTTTGGTTGCTTGCCGGAGCCAGGTATCCATCAAACCGCAGGTCAAACCCACCGCATTCCGGGTATCGCGAAAGAAGGCTAAATTTGATTTGGACGAATCTCGAGGATGAGGCGCCTTTGATGTGGCGTACCCTTCGCCCCGCTTCGCCACTGAAATGGCGTGCACTTACAGAGAAACTCTTACCGTAATTTAATTTTTATGATAGCGCATTGTAAGTGTCCCGGAGTGACTTCAATTTGGATTTGTTCTACCACTTAAGGGGGCGGTGATCATATAAAAGTATCAATAAAAGCTGAGCTGATAGGTGTCTGGTGTTTTATAAAATCATAAAGACTCCATTTCGAGTGTAGCTCAAAAATAAGCTGATGTTGATAATATAAATAGATCGGCGGATTGATAGGCATAAAAATGAATTAGGCGAATTTTAATGCAAACAAGAAAATAGCTTCAAAAGGTCTTGAAAGTTTAATGGAATCGAACAGGGCTCGGCCGAAGTCGGCGGAAGTTTGCGTGGGTGACAAATTGGGTACTTGACCCGCTCGCTCGGCCAGCCTCCCAAGTGCTTGTTCCTCGAGGACCGTAATAAGTTTAACTTAAAGTAAACTATATTCACCATTCCCTCTAATTTGTCCTTCTGCTACGTTCTCGCGACACTCTTTGCAGTTTCAAATTAACATCTGTTTACTTACTCCGGCAAATTACAGGTATACAAACTGGAAACTTAGTTTTGATTTAAGTACTTGTTTGTTTATTTCTTGAGTTTTACCTTATTTTATTATGTTTACGCTGAGTAGAGATGCTTAAAACTTATGGTGACAATCTCTGGATATCAGAATAAACAACTTACTTTAAAATTATAGCCATGGGTCAATATACAAACATTGTTGTAAGTTAAACACAAAATTGTTAGTTTAATTAATAAATCAGAGCCCGCCCGTTTGCAGGCCAGCGCTGGCGGTGCGGTGTGCGTAGTAGGTACTTGCGGATGCAATATTATTTCTCACAGAACTTGGCGTCTCAAGTCTCAGCCTTTGCTTGAAAATTGAAACCTCCCTGGAGATTCGCCGTAATTTAATTTTTACGATGCCGTATTGTTAGAGCTTCCGAGAAGCGCTGTTTGCAGTTAAAACTCAAAACACTGAGTCTGTTGGTATTATTATAATGCTTTGCTTCGTATTAAACGAGATAGAACCACGAGCTGATGCGATTAAAATTTCGAGACTGACTGTTGTTACGTACATTGTTGTAGTAAATAAGTATATATATGAATAAGTTTAGTTGCATATACAACTAAACTTTAAGTATAAACTTCGTTGTGAAACCTTATGTTATCTGCACTAATATAGTCTATAAGAACAACGAGTAGTTGAAAGGATCACTTAATTTGATGCTTTAATGCCTATAAAATTTATTTGAAATTTCAGTAAAGTTATACTTTTTACAGCAACTTTAATGTCATGGTTTCAAAATAGGAATGAAATAAATGGAATTGAATGTGTTAAGTAGGTATGCTCAAAATTTGAATCAAACCTTTCCTTGTAATTTCCAGAACATTCAAACGCATTCATAAACTCTAGCCACTCATAAAGTGAACTCGTTCGCGATCAAATCCGACATTGTAATGTTTTGAGTGTGCCCACAGACTTATCTAGCAAATAGATGTCGGAATAACTCTATTAAATTGTAAGTGAGAACTGGTTGGTAAAATGTTATTTACTTAAGCACAAATTATCATACGTTTCATGTTTCTATGCCAGAATACTACTTCAAATACTTTTTAAACACCGCAGTAAACATGTTGTAGGCTGTTCAATGGTTACTCGTATTAAAATAGTGAAAGAGGCGTCATTTTATGATGATTATAAAATAGTGATAAATAAGTTGTCTGTTCATGTCCATTTAAGAAAAAAATATAATCTTCTTAAACAAAAGAATATTATAATGTCAACGTGGTGGATCGGTAAATGGGCATTCAAAAAGATTACATACATACATTCTGTGTAGGATAACCGCTTCGACAATCTATTTGTGTCAATAATTATAATTTAGGTATTGCCAAAATTTATAAATCAATGTTTTTATAATGTAATATCTACTTCGATATTGATCTATCTATATACAGGACGTATTCGATACTTGGGAGTTTTAAACATCTCGGCCCGGAAGCCACTCGAGTGCTCATAAAACACTCATACGAGAATCAGTTCAGATCAGTTTCTTCTTTTTTTATTTGCTACCCGAGGTTTGACATTGTTTTTGAAACATTTATGGAATGTCTATTATTTGGGATCTAGAGAAATTCCATTAATTTTGGGAAATCTGGAACATCAAATTACAAATACTAGTGTTGTCTCAAATTGAAATTTTAGTCAATAATAATATGAATTTTAAGTATGTCTTCACTTGGCATATTCCACAGAAATTATAATACGATAGCTCAGACTGATACATGATATCTCCTGCCCTCTCTCTTGGTCAAATCCATTCATATCTATTTCATTATCACTAGTGTCTAAAAACTGCGAGAAGTTTATGGATCTATGAACTTTTATATTGAATTAGTTTTTTTACCTTTAAAAAATTATTAGTTGGTGAATTTATGCCTTGACCTCATCGTTAAATGATGTATAAAAAAGTCACGCCTCATAAAATCTCGCCTGTAAAATTAAAAATTCAGAACTCTGGCAGACATGGACTAAACATCAATTGAAGCAGGTTTACGTTATTTTAATATTTACCTAGAAATGAAGGGCTTTAGCTCTCAGTTCTCTATATTCGTACTAGTAGTAATCCAATTTGCAGAAGGGAATTTTCTTTAACTGTCTGCAACTAATAAAATTTCTGTAAAAAGAAAACTTAATTTGATAAAGAGGTTTATCAAATTAAAACAACATCAGGGATTGATAGATTGGTAGGCTATGTACATTATGCTCAAGTAAGACACAGTAACTCTGCGTCGATGAACACTTTAAAGTTTCGCCGCGTACTTTTGGATCCACGGACTGAGCTGGATAAATGATTGATGGCCGCCCTCCAAGTATAAACTCGATTATCCGACGAGACGCGAACAACTTACAACTTTTATGTAACGATGGATCAGGATTATTTGAAACTTTCCCCGGGTAAAAAAATCGACTCATGACAATCATATTTGAGTTGAATATCAATGATGGAGGGCCTTTCTTTGGAAACTGATGTTCAGAGAGGTTTTAATGAAGTAATATTCTATTTCGATTAAAAACACACACCGATACAATAAATGAGAATAATCAGTACTGGTGTTTAATGCCAACAAATCTTAAGTGTCATAATATTAAACAATAAATTAATAAATGTATATATACATAAATTCTCACGGAATTTTAGTTAAACGTCGGCGGAACAGAGTCAATTTCATACATTTCAAATAATTGGAAATATTTTTTAAAAGCCATGTATTTATTCATTCGGAGAGTGTGGAGGGAAAGGCCGGAGTGGGAAGGCCTAGACGAACGTATCATAATCAAATTAAGGACGTCCTGGTAAGGGGTCAGGTCTAGAGTACCCGAAACCGCCGAGCTTGCATGAAGAGAGTTATGAATGTGGATGAAGCGAAGGAAGTATGCAGATATCGTTGCAAGTGGAAAGATGAAGTCTCTGCCTACCCCTCCGGGAAAGAGGCGTGATTTTATGTATGTTATTTATTCACTGCGTAAGTGTGTAACATAAAAATAAGGGATAAAACCAAAACCTGTGGACTGAAAATAACATCAATT
The DNA here is from genome assembly GCF_032362555.1 of Amyelois transitella. NCBI lineage: Eukaryota > Metazoa > Arthropoda > Insecta > Lepidoptera > Pyralidae > Amyelois > Amyelois transitella. Next base: position 6,644,686 of record NC_083509.1, read on the forward strand.
AATAAATATTTGAGAGCTCGGCAGCTGCGGGGGATTCAAATGTCTGTTGAATTTGATCATACCCGGGAATTACCAGTAGAATATCCGCTAATGACGCCTAGGGTGAATCGAAAAACTGTGGACTATCCTCTGCTCGGCTGAATTATTAAATTTTCCAATTTTCCGCCAAGGCGCTGCAAGCAACCATATACATCCCATCGTAATTTTGTTCTCATATTTGAATACATTTTTAACCTGTTTTAACTTATTATTTTTGACCGAAAATCTTTTTATAATCTTCTAGATAAAGTTAAATTATATAATGTAACGATGAGTACAATTACGATATTTATTTATAAGAATACAAAATAATGTCCCGCTACCGATTTGCTTGGTATAGTACTAACCTTTGCCCGAAGCTTAACTCGCGTGAATTTCTCTACAAAAAACACCTATTTTTAATGTAACACAATATAATAAAAAGCGACGAAATTAGCACCACCTACAACTTACGTAAATCTTACATGAACTATAGTTTTTAACGGGATAAAAGTACCCTATGTACTCCTACACATTCTTAATTATAAATACGTATGAAATATAACGTGATATTCCAAAAATATTAAATTGGGAGATAACCCATGAAAAAGTAGCAAACAAACAAATTAGCTTACTTTCGCCTTTATAATATTAGTTGGGATTAGTTCCTATTTTACCCATACACAACCGTCATGTAGATTTATATGAACAAAGCTCACCCATGTTAGTTTTATAACAAAATCAATTTTGAGACTTCGTTTGTCATTATTCTCAAGTATAAGCCCGACGTTATTCGCCAAATTTAATACCCCCTTCAAATTTGTCGTAGCTTGCCGTTACGAAGGCAAAATGTTTCGCAGTTTATTATTCCCAGTTTTAATCAAGAAAAGTCCCCGATTCCCGCCGTCTGGGAACTGTCACCACTGTAGCAGTGATCCGCCCAGTCTACATTAATCGTGTGTAAAATATCCGGCAAAAAGCTCATTAAGAGCAGCTCATTTCTTCCACTGCACTGGACTTTAAAACGCTTCAGTACGCCACTCTTTGTGAATATGCGCTACAGAGATCCTAGTGTGTTTCTCTGAAATAGTTTTAATTGAAATATAATTATGTCGAGTAGCGAGTTTGTCGTTGTTAGAACATACGTTTTGTATGTTTCTTTTTTATGTTGAGCGTTATTGTTATTTAATCATGTTGTTTAAATAGAGATGTGTTTGAATTGCGCCATTTGATTTATGAGTTCCATATGATTTTTGACAATAAGCAAGGCCGATATTAAAATTATTTTTTTCTTATCATTCTGACTCAATTTTCGCTTGAGTGAAGAGTAATTTTAGATTCTAATGTGTAAAAAAAATATTATAGTACCAGTAAGTAATAAGCATTTGTATCGCGATTTCAGTAACAAAAATGCTTAGTTGTTTACTTTCTCCCAACTTTGACGTAAGAAGTGATATGTACAGTATGTATGTATAGTTTACCGTTATGTAAAGATGTGTACAAATCGTTTGCAGGAATAGAGCGTGTCCGTTCGAATGGAATAATTCCGCCGTTTGCGCACTCGTCTCCGCGCCGCTTCTCTTTTCCCTCAAACAAGATTTGTGAGGCTTCTTCGCAGACTCTGTTTATTACTAAGTTTTGTTTTTCTTGTTTGATTCACAGAGCACTGAGTACCATTTGAAATGTAATTCACGTATTTTTTAGTTTAACTATTTCTAATAAATTTTTAGTTTCAGGATTCAGAGACAAGTAAAACAGATGCAAGATAATCTTATTCGCTTGATAGCAATTTTGTAGGATATTATTTATCAACTTCCTTTTAGAAATGTAAGGCAATTTTTATTAGGAATCAGTACAAATAAAATAAGAAATCCTTACTAATATGCAATCTAAAATACGAATATTAAACAGATTTTTAGAAATTTACTCCCAAATTACATCTACTTACCTAATAACGTAGGTACATCTAAAAATCCATTTTATAAATTTCCGTGAAAGCAATTCGCGTGAAAATAAATAAATTTAAAGCCGCGAAATACAAAGAAGTGATTATTATTAAATAAAAAAAAACATAACTTCTATTTTATAACTGATAAAAAACCGATCTTCTACTATCTATTCCGGTCATGTCGCGCAACAAAGTATCAAGCAGTTGCGCTACTCTCATTTATACTTAATCCTATTTGATATATTGGTCCATTAGGAGCGCTGTCCCAGCTACTCGCCGAGATTGTACTCGTAAGAAAATGCCAAGTAACGAGGGCGATACCTTCGCAGACGATATCTTCGGTCGCGCTAACGTCTTTGGAGGCCGGACATAAGTTATTGATGGCCAGGGCTCCAGACTCCTCTTAAATAGCAACATTCCCGATAATTTGATTTACAAACACAAAACATATTTTTTATTTATTAGGCGCAGTATTGATTGACAGACCAACTTTTAAAAACAAATAAATTTGATAATATTATTTCTCAGTTATAAAATGCATTTCTGCGAGAGTGGTGCAAATTGGATCGTACTTAATGGAAAAGTAATACCTTGCAGTTGAGTGCGGGGAGTCGGAAACACGACACCATCACACTATCTTTTAATAGTGCGGCCCGCGCTCGCATTGCTTTTCTTTTTCTAGAAAGGCATGTCGTTGAGAATAACAAATGATTATCTCAACGCATTTTCACGCTATACTGAAAATGGAAATTGAAATACATTATCGTAAAATGAGATTTCTTTTCATACAAAAATAACCACGAACCGCATTTGCGCACAGATAAAATTTGTGAAAATAAAACTCAATATGCGCTTATCAAGATCCGGTATCAATCTATTTTGTTTGCACGCTTCCTTTCACCTAACAATAAAGCGTAGAAGGGGAGCCTTTTAAAGTTGGTTCTAAACGTAATACATTATCAAAGTGGCGTTGCTTTAAAGCTTTTCTCGGTATCGTTGGAAGCTCGGATAAATGATTGATGGCGACGCCGCGTCACAGTGCGCTATCACGCGCGACTTTCACTTACGACGAAAATATTTTACACATTCCGTGCCAAACGCCCAGTGAAATGAGAGAGCGCCCCCGATACGCATGATACCCGCTATGACAACGCACTCATCGCTATTATTTGGCTCATTTTTCCGGGAAACCGGGTTAATACGCCGTATGCTGATACCCTAAACATACACATGTCGGATGAGTTAGTCGCTGTTCCTCTTGCCCCGACTAATGCCATAAATAGGGATCGACTAAAACTTTCCCGACATGAATCCTCGACTGTTTGTGCATGATTTACTTATTTCAAAATATTCAAATTTGTTTGTTTCGCATCACACACGGAGGGTAGAAATCTTTGCTCGTGTACATCACAGAGTTAGCTTTGAGCAAAACTTTAAAGAGCCGCAAAGGTTCATTTGAATGGAACTTGGTGTATAATTTGCATACTTATTTACATTATCTCTGCAGCACACAAGTGGGGCCCTTTCATTATCAAACTCGTAACAGGGGAGGAGAGCGCGTGCCACCGAAATACAAAGTTGAAGTTGAAAGTGATTATCAGCAAATTCTATGCAAAAATATCCGGATTCACCATGCAATAAAACTATATGCGGGCTATGGAAATCAATGGAGCTGCCTTTTTTTATTTGAATACAATCAATATAATTCCAATTTAGATGCCTCTCTAATGTTAATTTAATCTCAAATGCGTTTGCATTATTAAGTATTAGCATTATAGCTCGTAGTTGACTAAAACTATGTTAACTTTGTTAATAAAAGCTTGATTATTTTCAATTACTTTATATGTTTGGTACACTTGTAAATTCCATAGAATTCATTAATTAAATGTGAGTTTTACTATATTACTATAGCGTTAACCAAACCGTTATAAGTGGCCAATTGTTGTAATACACACACACGAGTAATTATTTCTAATGATGTACCATTAAAAATAATTACTAATGTGACATGAATCAACTAGACATGCGTGGAATTATGATGATTCAATATGGCAAACATTGCGATTATCAGTCGGTAGTAGCTTTATGTAAAAACTTGGCTTAGCCAGTCCGGGATTATGGTCAAGGCGTACGTAGGATCCAGAGAGGCGAGGACGAAACGGGAACTAACACTAGTACAATCAAAATTTAGACATTTTTTACAAAAGTATCGACAAAAATTACACAAAACGTATTAAATTATTACGGCTTCCATCTGTCTTCGCCACGTCGCCAATGTTAGCATCAGTTGTATGCACGAAGGCACCCCGATCGATCCGCTCACACCCTCCAGATATGATTAGCGGCTAATTGAATCCGGCCCGAGATCCGCACAGTTTAGTTTTCTAATTTACGACTTTCCTTCACTCCTGAGCAAAGGGTTGAATTTAATTATCTGAACGTTGGAACCCTCACAAAAAATGAAATTTCATTCGAATAAAATAATGTTTACTACCGAGCACATAAAATATATTTTAAAGTAAACATTATATAATAACGTTTTCCAACTCCATCATCAATAAAAACTACAGCTGCACTTGGTATTTCAGCCTTGTCAAATTTGGGACTGCCTACCTTGTACGGGAGATAAAGAGGTGATTATTTGTATCTATGCTTTGATTTTGCTGCATATATTTATAAGGGAGACATAGACCACAAATATGGAACCTACATGCCAAATTTAAAATCTCTAGGTCCAGCGGTTTAGCGTGTACGTGGATCAGTCAGTAAATTAGTTGTCAAAGAATGATAGGATTCTTTTATAACAAAAAAAATCTATCGCATCTTAAAAATTAACAGGAATTGTTTACTTTTTCGTTTAATATTTCTCAGTAGTACTTGAAGCTCGGAGCTCCGTAGCACTCTGTAGCAGCTCTACGAGCTACGAACTGTTACGAACTTCAATTATTACAAATTGTTATTTGAGAGTTAGCAAGGCACTATTATCTTTAAATGGGTTTGCGTGTAGAGCTTTTAGCTGTTTTTTTAACTCAGGATAAAAATGGGTATTTCTTATATAAACAACTTATTAAGTCCAATATCCATTCAAATTCAAATAGACTCAAATTGTTACATATATTTTTATTATTTTTTTTTTCAAAATTATTAATTCAAATAAGTTCATGAACTTTGTTAAAAGTACTTACTTAAGACTATTTTATTATACTTATCTTAAGGTTTATTTATAGTTACCTTCCAGTAAATTATGTGTTAAAATTCTAATACTATCACACATCCTGACAGTTTATCAGTTCACTGAAGTTCACAGTTGAGCGACTAGGCAAAATTTAGCAGTAAGGCTTCGACGTGCAGCTCTGAAAGACGCCCTGCACGCGAGAGGCGATAGAAAGGGATCGGAAAGTGCACGAACGTTGAAATGCATACGCTATTGGAGTAAAATAACTAAATGATAGAAGTACCTTTTCAGAGTGAGAAAATATAAAACTAATGGTAGACTGTTGTACCAAATATATTGTTTTTTATATAATAAAGCATAAATAAATAAATTGGTGTTGGGTACTGTCACGATAGTCTTATCGCAGTAACTTCACTTTGAACATCTGATATGCTCTCCCTCTCTCAGATCGTGGTCAAAGTACATTCTGGTTATGCCATAGAAAGTGTAAGGTTTAATTAGACTATAAAAATGTTATCCACATATATTAAGGCATAGTTGGAATGATCAAATGAAATTATTGAATAGAAGATTTTTTTTTTTAAATAATGTACCGTAACAACAAAATTTTAATTAACATTTACTTTAAAAACAAAAAACAAAGCAAAAGTACTAATTGCATGCTTGTGCAAGAAGACAGATAAAATATTCTTCATGTGTTATATATCCATAACTTTTTTAATTTGTACGATTGGTGTCGATTCCAAATGCAATGCTATCTTTGTCACATCTCGAGGAACCGGCATGCCCTGCTTTCTATATGTTAGTGAATACGTTTTTCGATTTTATAGACTAGGAATTTGTATCAGTGTACTTTGAATTTTTCGCGTGAACAATGTGATTGTAACCTACGGGAGTTTTACTTTAGTTTTTACCGGAATGAAAGGTACCCTACGTCTTTCTCCAGACTCTTTATTTTATATACTTACGCAAATTTCAAGAAGATTTGTTCAGTAAATAACACGTGAAGTAAACAAACTTACTTTCAGATGTTTGATATTGGTAGGAATTTATTACTGGGAGAGTGTAGGACAAAAGATTATGGGAATAAAACAAGACGGCGCGTAACTAATCGGAGTGATGTTAGTGGTCACCTGAAGAATAATTCGCTTTTTAATTTTTTTTATCCATTTTTCACTCCACAGCCAAGGGGAATTCACGTGGAGGCAAACCATTACTTTTAATCTCGTTGAAGCTATTTTCATAATACAGAATTTTTTAAGCGAATTAAGATTAAAATACAAGGTTCATTCACATCATGAATTGTTTTCGATAATCAATTTTTATTTTTTTATGATTTAATAGTTTTCCAAATTAAATTATCAATGATATGAAAAAGTCGATTAATTTATATTATTTTTTCTATTTTCTTTTAAATTTTAAAAGTTTGAGGCAGAAAGATTTTATTTGTCGGGAAAAATATAAAAGGAGCGCGTTGTTATCGCACGTTGGTCCCCGGTATGCCAACTAAAGTTCCACTCTCGATTATACCACGCAAACTGTCTGAACACCAAACTATTGACCTGGGGCTCCAGTTCCACATAGACAGCTTTTAATATCGCGAAATTGCCTCGACATCACTTAGACGCTGCAAATATTACTTTAATCCCAGAGCAATAAAGTTTAAGCGTCTGAGCTTGCGGGGAATGCAATAAAACCTTTAGAAATTAAAGACGTGCGGTTAAACTCTCAGTTGTTTCACTCTAACCAAGGTCAGGGGGCAAAAGGGTGAGCTCTTGTTGTCTCTGTCTCATGAATGTCATGGTTATATTGCAGAGGCGGCTGCAAGACGATGTCGATGAAAATTCTTGGTACCTCAATGTTATCTTACGAGGCGGTTTACGTTTAATATTATGTTATCACAAGCCTGTAATAAAATTGTATTCTTGAGTAATTTTATATAGTTTATGAAGTGCAAATAATGTGTTCAATAAAATTGTTCAACGTTCTCCACAAAATCAAAAGATTTATGCAAGCATACTGATGCGACCGATATAAGTTATAGAAAAAGATGTCGAAGGGAAAAATTGGATTGAACGATCATGTGGATGAATTTCCCTGATAAAAAAGCCAGATAATTATTTAAAATTTTTATTGAAACTCAAAGCTATAACAGGTGATCTTAATGCAAAAATCTATCTTTTCCAGGTGATAATTTGTCATTTGAGATGAAACACAGAACAATAAAAAAAGTTTTATTTTAATAGACATACAAACACATAATAATAATCCTTAGAGTATTTATATGTAGAGTTTATTTAAAAAAAATACTTTTCCGCTGTTTATTAAAAATTAAGGAAATAATGTACTATATTCAGTTTTCGCAGATAAATACTCTTATTACCTAATGAAGATTCACAAAAATATCTCCCACGTTTAAAGAAACGCGGCCATTTGTAAAGATAACACAAAAACCTTATCTCTTTATAAAACCCCCAAATAGCTTACAATTGCAATAAAAAGACAATTGTCAATGTTAAACTAACAATGGTACGCACTCTCGTTCCGGCTATAACACACTGTTTACTTTTCCTCACCTGTATTAAGGCCGTTATACACAAGGAAAAATCGCGTCCGAGATTCTTTTGGCCAACGGATAGGTTTTTAAACATGGGATTTTTCTTAGGCGATGGGCTAGAAATCGTTCACTATTTGAATCTTAATTCTATCAATAAGCCAAATAGCCGAACGTGACCTCGCAGTCTTTTTAAGATTGTTGGCTTTGTCTACCTAGCGAGGGATAAAGACGTGACTATATTTATGTATAGGTATATGTATTCTTTTGTTATTAGCCTATCGCCTAAAGGAAGAACCCCAATTTTCTTCATTGACTTTTTACAGTCGTGTAAAGTAACTGGTACACACTTATTACGCACCTCATCTTGGCTACCTGATCAGCATGGAAGAAAAAATAAATTATTACTTACATATATAATTTCTTTATTCTTTACGTGAATAGAAAATAGTTTCAAAAATGAAAAAAAAATATTTTATGTTATATACTTGTATATTATAACAAAATCTCAAACTAACTTTTAGCTTAATTCAATCTATCTGATTTATCTCTATATTGTTGTTGTTGTACCACATAAATGCCTCTTTTTTCTAATGTACAAAGCAAGTGTATCGACCTTTAAGTTGTTAAAAAGCAGCAATGTGGAACCAGCTTTACTGCCGCCAGTTTTTACGGGGACTGTTCCCTATATAGGGCGGGGTTGGCGTCCTGTAAAAGCGGGTTTATGACGGACACGTGTCGACCCCAAAGAAAACTCAACGTTCATAGTATATATATGTCAATGAAGCCATGATAAGAATAGTAATTTGTAGAGATTGATAAACTTTATTTGACAAAATCGTAAGGTCACTTGTGTAAACAGCGCCTTAGGGTCTTGTGACTACTGGCTTTGTCTACCAAGAAATCATCATCCAATAAAAATATTATTACTTCACATGTAGTGCATTGCAAGCCGCGGAGTTTTTCACTGATTCAAACTATATCAATGCTTTTAAATGGTTTAAACAAACCTAAGGTGGTGGTAATGTGTCAATACATTTTAAGAAATAACTTTCATGACTACTATTACATCGCTTGCTAAACATAAATTTATAATGAAATGGATCTCTTAATCGCTACATAGAAACCTGTTTTTGTTTAACTTTCATCCATTCATGAAATAATTTCTAATCTAATTTCTAGATATCAGTCAAATCCAGTTTTTAAGATAAACAGTGATTCATCAGGCTGCAGTGTCTTTCTGTTAAGTCTACACGCCACCTTATACTATTATAGCCATTGCAACACTGCTATACAAGTATCTGTTCTGTGGGGTCGCTGTTGCCCATCCTTATATTTTTATAGGAGAGAAGATTCCATAGAGGTTAAATCAAATAGAGAACAGAATACGCTGTAATTAATTCGTGTCGTTTGTTGTCATCATGTATGTTCTGCATCATATAATGTATTTTATTTATTTATTTAAATAAATAAATATATATGGGACAAATTACACAGATTCAGTTAGCCTCGAAGTAAGTTCGAAACTTGTGTTACGAGATACTAACTCAACGATACTAAATTTTATAACAAATACTTATACAGATAAACATCCAAGACCCAGGCCAATCAGAAAAAGTTCTTTTCTCATCATGCCCTGGCCGGGATTTGAACCCGGGACCTCCGGTGTCACAGACAAGCGTACTACCGCTGCGCTACAGAGGCCGTCATTTATTTATTCTTTATTGTAACAATTACTATTTGTAAAGTTCAATAGGCGGACTTAATGCTAATAGCATTATCTTACAGTCTCCCATTGGGTTAAGCAGAGAACCTTTGTGTGTATTGTTGGTGTTAAGAAACCAGCCACTCGATTTTTTTTTATTTCTCTCACTAGTCGCCTTTAGAGGAACCTTGTCTATGAAAATCAATTGATTACAAATAATTCGTTTAACGATGAAAATAAACTCACTTTCGCATTTATTATTAAAGCAAAGATTAAATGTCCCACTCTATTTCGGTGCATGTCAGTGCCTTTCTTGTATTTTTATAGGAGACGAGGACGTAATTGACACTTCAGCACACTTCATTAAGTGCGCCGCCCATTGTGGGGGCGGACACACCATATATTTTGAGGTTTATTACACTTTTATTTTTAAATATTGTGGCTTTCTCCATTAGTCAGGTTTATTGTACGCCTGTCTGCAATTTGTGATATTGGCGTTATTTTTTCATTGGGTATAAGTAAATTATTTTTATTTTTAAAATCATAGTCCTCAAAAGCCGTGATTTCATGTGATTTTTTCTTTACCGAACATTAATAAAACTGCATTTTAAATATTGATGATTGTTAAAAATTGAATGTGAAGCCTATCTTTATATATTGATCCTGAATGTATGAATTTAAAGGCGATTATTTTAAATTTTATAATTTGTTGTCTTCCACAGTTCCTATATATAATCTTGCCTCTTACTCTATTGGTTGATGGAAGAAAAATTACTATTGAGTTAACTGAAAGATTTGATTTGAATATATTATTTTAAAAAACAACATGCAACATTAGTCGTTACAGAAAAAATATTATTTTGCGAAGAAAGTTTCACCGCGCCCCTTATCTAGTATCTTTATTGCAGTAATAGAATCCAGACTTGCTCTAATAACCGCTTGCAATTAACGGGTGTGTTTTATTAATACCATTAATCTGCATGTCGCCTGTTACTGGGGTAACGGTAACCCTAAGAGTGTACCCTACAGTTAATTTAGTAAACCAAAACAGAGACGTTCCCACTCGTTGAATAATAAGACATCTCCCTAGTGACGACGCGAACCGCGAGACAACATAGGTATAAATTAACCAGAGAACAGAAAGCTCCCTTGACTCATTACCTTCTAGAGTACGCCTGCGAGTATTTTCACTTCTCGCTTCAATTTCGGGAAGACCTTTAGACCATATGGGATCTACATGTCAAATTGAAAAATTCCTAGACACAGTGGTTCGGGCTGTGCTTTGTTTAGTTGTCAATTCACAGTCAGTATCTTGTATTACATATTTTGATAGATTACCAGACTTTGCCCACGATGCTGCACATGTTATACGAAAAACCTCGTCAATGTTCGATTTCGCAGGAAATCTTCCCTTAGTGCACCCCTGGACTTCTTAAGGAACCTGAACTTGAAAAAATCCGAATTTCGCTAGACTAGCGGTTTAGGCTGTGCGCTGATAATATAAATTTAAAAAATACGATGATCATTAAACTTGTACACTCATTAAAATTTGGACATAAAAGTTCATAACGATTTTTCGAGTTAAGGTACAAGGAACCTCATCTATTTATGAATAATTTGTGACGCAAGCAAGACCGCCATGTTATATTGATATGACAGATATTATTCAAATATTCCGACCAAATTCAATGATTAATAACTGAATCGTTTCATTTTAGGACAAATGCAAAGCTTTTTAAAGAGATTTTATCTTTTTCCATACCTTATTACAGAACCGTAATGGTGCCCATAAAAAAATCTCATCCGTGGGTTTTGGTCACAAGTGGACCAAATTTCTTTCCAAAGAGAGCCTAATCGGGACAAACATCAGAAGGATGAAGATATTTGCGATAATTCAACAGAAAACCATTATTATTGTGTTTCATTTGTTCTCATCATAAAGTAAAAGGAAAAAAAAAAAACAAAAAAAATTATGATTACATTTATTAAACGATCAAAGGTAACAATCCAATATCTGAAAAACATTCGCGAAGCAGGAAGCTAAATTAAACGCTAACATACAAATATAGCGGGAAATGATTCATTCTGAATCCCGACATATGCTTCAATTGAAAGGTCGGCTGCGAGTGACGTATTTTTAATTACCAACGACCACATCGTCGAATCGACTTCATATTGAATTTCTATAGTGGACATAAATAAGTCGAGAGGCACCTCGGTCTCACTCCGTTAACTAGCACACTTGTGCCTCGTATGATATCGCTTGCGTAATTAAAAAGTCATGTCTAGCCTATCTTTGTTCTTTACTGCACTGCACACAATTACTTCGGACGTTATAAATTAAAGTTAGGTGAATTATTACAGTGAAAACGAGTTCGAAACTGTAATTGCCTCTGGGAGTAGGTACGTTTTGAATATCTCTGCAGCCGTCCGGCAAATACCTAATGTTTCATTGGTGTTTAGGTAAAAAGTTAGGCATTTTAATTACCCCAATCTTGATCGAATCTCCGTGCGAGTTGATTGAATTTCCGGAGCCGGCTATCTCTCGTATTTGCGGAGTGTTGCGGCCGCCCTGCGCCGACCCCTCGTGCTCGCTCGCCTGTGACGTCACACTGTCGATTACGTTTTTTATTATCTGCTACAGTAAACAGCCACTCATAAAGTCCATCCACTTTACTTTTTGCAGCAGTGACCGTTATAAAACGGTTATAGAGTTATAGGTTTTTATAAATACATCTGCCATCTTACTGCAGTGAATTATCGCTCACATGTTACAAAGCAGTATAATTGACTTCTATCAAAATGTAATTCGTCAGTGTTGCTCGACGATATAAATCACGTTGAGAAAACGCAATAGGTGTAGGGTCTACGATTTTGATGCTTCAAGCAGTAGGTAGGTAATCGTACACTTTTGGGGTTCTATGATTGATGTGACGGGTAATAAGGCGCTCAAGTATTGCAATTTGTTTACCCTCATCGGTTTCATATACCTACGAGTACAAAGACAGGTTTTCGTATCGCATTTTATACCGATCAACAATGCCGACCCGGCGCTCGCCGATAATTGGAGGAAAAGTCCCCAAGGAACCAATTCCGCTGCCTTGCTTGTGTGGGAGCTGTGTACAGAGAAATAAATTATACTCGATCCATCATTTTTCGTTTTTGACAAAATTACATTATACAATAAAATAACGCTTGAGTGTTTTTATTGTATGATAGTATTATGATGATTATCTTTTTGTAAATAAAATGAGGAACTCATCACCAGGATATTCATATTTTCATTGTTCATTATATATATAGTATATAGGGTATATAGGGGTAAGAACTATGCATTTTATCAAACGTTGTTTTTTTGTATATGACTCATTTCTCTTGTTTATATTATGTTATATGCTGACTGGTGGTTCCTTCATATTGGAAGACGCAACATGAAGAAAGTACAAATAACTTAGGGCAAATTTTTATGGAAAAAAATATTTTAAAATGATTTAAATGCCATAACACTATCTGCTCCGGTTTTAGCCTATTCAAATGCAATAATATATCTATATCAAACAAAGAATTAAACTTACCTTGTGATTAATTGTCCATTCGAAGAGACTTCAAGTTGTGGTTGCTGTCCAATAGCTGAAGTAATAAGTTGAAAGAACTAAATGACCTCAAATACATTACCAGGGAGGGGCGCATCTGGTCATCTCTGGACGAGTGCCGTGGCCTGATTTATTTTCAGTATCCATCACTCGGCCCAGCTGAGATGTCTTCCCCCTATCCGTCCCATCGTTTGCACTTTTGGAGTAATTAACCATATCACTCGAACTCTTTTAGGCTATACTCAGACACATGGGACGCTAAATTAATGAACTGGGTTTGGTGTCTTTACTCATAACATATTTTTATATTCTGTTGTATTTGTGTAAAAAAATTAACTTTGATGTTAATTATGCTCTTTCATAATTCGTTCTCTAGCCGAATGAGATAAACATTCCTTTTATGTTTATGTTAACCACTCGACTGGTGATAGATAACAATTGATTCTGCCGTACAGACTTCCATTCAATAAAAGTTGTTTTCGTTTTAGAACCATTATTATTTTATTATTAAAAATTCCTTTTCCTACGCATCTTTTCCGTTTGTTTGTTTATGATTTCGCTACACATATTGAAAGCTAAAATGATTCTACAATTTTAAGAATTTAAATTTAAATGAGCAGAACACAATGACTGCAAATTGCGAAAATGTGAAAGTCATTAGTAACAATAGAGGTAATCACACACTAGTTAGAAATAGAAACGATGAAATGAATATAATACGTATGGCCCGTAGATTACCTGTCCGATTAAATTCCCGCCCGTTGCCCGCTCCAATTCAGCGTCAGTGGCACAAATTCGTTTAACATTTAAATTATATTCTAGCCACCAATTCAAACAACTGTGTGCTGAATTAATAATGGCGAAAATATTTAGTGGCGCACAATTTTGCTAGATTTTCAGATTGCAATTTGCATGTTGAACGTCAATCCGCCGGCGATGCGTTGAGCCCTACCACTGCATATTAATGTGACCACGAGATTTTGTTTTACTTTGCACAAGTTTGATTATAATGCAAAGTAGCCAACAGGGATGAGCAGTGGTGCCGACGTGCGCGTAAACACCCACGGAAACTTATTTTAATTGTTTGTGTTAATTTAACTACCAACTAGGTTCCTGAATGACATGGGGCTTCATAAATAAATATGTTTGCAATGGCATTTGGTATCTTTAAAATTTGTCTTTTAAGTATCTAAATTTGAAATTCTAGAGTAAAGACAACTTGCCTTTTGATTTAGTTAACATAATATTTTTAATAACTGAATCATGTTTTTATTAACAATATAACTGATATACTTGTAGGCAACCTTCTTTATGTACGCCATAGCAACGGTTGCCATGGTTTAGTTAGAAAAATAAGTCAGAGTTTATATTTTATTGTTAAATATTTTCATTTTATTTCCATAATATGGTGCTTTAAATTTGATTATTTCTCTCCTCTTTTTTCCTTCTGTCTTCTGTTGTGAATAATTAACTTTATGACTATACTTCCTACATACTGATTGGCTTCAACTTGAGGCTAAGCTATACCGGAACAATTTTTTTTCAATTTTTATTTCAAAGGCAGAGGAGTATTAGTAATGGCAGCTCTTAAAATGTTTTATTTGTAAAATTTATCAAGGTTGGAGAGTGTGAACGTTTTCTCGCGCCCCGACTATTCGTAATGGTGTTTACTCCTTAGGGGAAAGGTCAACTACTATTTAATCTAGCGTGAATGATTTATTGATGTTTTGAAATACGGTAAGCAAAGAGATTACGCGCTCTGAATTATGTCAAATGATACTGTAAAACGTAAAAGAAAATGTTTTTTTTTTTGCAAAATGATGGGTTTGGCTCTTTATTTGCAAGTGCCTTGCGGTTCCCGGCACCAATAAAAAAATAATACGATAACTCCATCTTTTTCCCACGGATGTCTTAAAAGGCAAATAAGGGATAGGACAATGAAGTAGCAATCTGTCACTATTTGAATCTCAATTCTATCTTTAGGCTAACAGTTAGCTAAGGCTTCACATATAAAAAGTCTTATAATTTTTATAATTTGTTTACATAAATAAACACTAACTAATAAACACGTAATATTTATTTGCGTTTCATAACAACCTTTATGAAGCAGAAAATTCTTACTAAAATAATACATACGAGATGTGTTAAGCCAAGTTTAATCGCCATATTTTAATGAATCATTTGTAAATAAATAGAAGCGAAACTACGTTGTACGAAAAGTGCTAATTTCTAAACGGTTGTAGCCAATCTTAGGCCGTTCAGAATTATGTTTCCGTGTTTCCTTTTTAATCTCCGAATTTATATTTAAAAGTTGAGTAGGTATCTACATATAATTTAAACCAAATTACTCAAATTGGAATTAATCATAAAATTAATCACAGAAACAAGACAGTCAGCGGCTCTGGCTTATAAAAAGCGGAAATTTTGGTTGATCAAAATATACGTCGTTCTTAATGAAATTACCAAAAAGTTTAACCACCTGTTCCGAGGGCTGAACATGAGAGGGGGAGGTAAGGGGGTAGCGGGGACATGGCTCTTCCCGAAATTTACCTACTTGCTTTAATTAGGCTTGTGTAGGCTTACGGCCGGTCATTTTTCTTGTTTAGTCGTAATTGATAAAGGGCGCGTGCAAACCTGGGCCGACCGCATCGAGCGCAGGGCCAATTTGGTGTCCGGTATATTTGCTTGTGCAACTTAATCACTCTAAATACTTTAATTTATTAAAAGAGTTTGATGACTTAGACGTAGTGAAATAACGCTGCAGGTGTTGTCTGGCTTGTATCAGAACTATATCAAAGTATTCAAATCATTCTTAATTAGTTTAATATTTTAATTGCTTCATTTAAGTTACAAAATTGTTTAATTGAAATATCATAACTGAGGAACCAAAAATCGTTTTTCACTTATCATTGAGACAAGAATCTATATGAAATTAATAAGCTCAGTTTCCGAAAAAATATTAACCATGTGCACACAAATACATTCTTATGAATGTACCTGTATGCAAACGTAAGCGGGCTTTTAAGTGGATTGAATGCATGAAAATATTAACAAATTGGCCTGCAGCTGGATTAAACAGTAAATTCTCATATCCTCATATTACTGTTCCCCTCCGAAGGGCAGAGCGTAGGGGATGCAACCTCGGTAATTGCGTTAAATCAGAAGCACTATTCGATTAAATCCGTCTCACCGAAATTTACTTGCGATATAGAGGTGAAAGCTGTTATTTTAATTTATTTAAAGTATTAGATTTTGAAAATAAAAATTATAATGAAGATGGCAATTGCATATTTATTTGTGTTAAACTCTGTTAGATTTTTCGCAAATAAAATTAAATCATGTGACACACAATTTAAAAACGATTTTAACAGCTTGTACTTCAAATTATTATAATGTATCACTTAGATTAAATAATCACTTGTTCTGATTAATAATTATTATTAAATATCGTCATATATCTCCAGTTATAAATCTATCTCTATCTATATATTTGCTCAGATTTGACTTCGTCAATTTAAAATCAAAGCAGCATCAACATTAAAGTGTAAGGCAGCGAATACACAAAGTTATTTGTAAGTTTTCCGAAGAGATCGATAAGGTCGAGTGATTTGATTTGGTCGTCGCGGGCCCGAGTCGAGTTTCTTTTTGAGGGGACACTCCGCGCCCGATGCCGTGCCTACGGAACTGTCGCAAGACCAATATTGCCAAGGAAATTAGTTTATGTAAAATGTAGAGCAGGGACGAAAAATATCTAAGGCGAAGTGTACAGAGAATATTGAAATCAATTCAGTTTGCCTATTGCTGTTCCGCCGTAAGAAGTTATATATTTTTGAATGGAAATGTAATGAAATAGCTTTTCATCAATGAAAATGGGAAATGAGACTGATAAAATCATTGGTATTTTTTTCTGCAATAAACGAAACATATGCACGTTCATTTGGTGAATTTTGTCTAGATTTACATATCAATATATTTACTATGTTAATGATTGTTGTAAAACAATTTACATACACAAAATATCAATAACATGGTAATCGTTTGACGGACCAACATATTTCAATTACTGCTCTAACTATGGATGTTGAAAATGTAGTTCACGTACTGTATACTAATTTTTATTCGTTATCAAAGTCATTTCATTGGTGACCGAGTGGTTCTAAGTGGAGGTCAGGAAAACTATAAAAAACGAAACGCGAGATATTCGCGGAAAAACATACAAGTCAAAGTGAGACTTTTTTTTGAAGACGATAAAACCAAAATCGGTGGAAAACGTCACAAAAACCATAAAAAATAGTAAAAAAAAAATCATGTTCGCTTAATAGTTTACGAATAACATGCTTTTCTTTAGTATCAAAATTCATTAAATGTTACTACTCTTTGTCCTTTCCAACACTGGAAAGTCAATCCGAATTATTTCATATTTCAAATTATAATAAAAAATATTCACTTCACGAGTTTTTGCAATATGGCTCCTTTTTTTGCTTTTTTTGGGGATGAAGCTGGATGTTTTATTTCTATTTTAAAAATATTCTGACAATACATGATAAGTATTGTTAAAATTTATTAAGGCATTCAAAGATCAAGAGCCAAATGAACAAATAAATCTTTATATAAGTATTTTTGTAACTTTAATTCAGTTTCAAATTGAGTTGCATTAAGGTTAAAAAAACAAAATAGAGACTGGACACTTTATATTAAAACCGGTACGTCTACAAATATATTATCATCTTATGTTGGGAACAATAGGAAATAATGTATAAAAATATGATACGAAACAGCGTTTTTGTCATACTATGAACACAACAGTAAATACTCCCTATGAATTATTGAATGATGAAAATGACAACCGGTTGCTATCTGATCGGTTTATTATACTGAATATCACTTGAATAATTAACTTCAAAAATACTGAATCATTGAGTAGTTTAAATAATACGTTAATTTGATTTTATACTTACTGCAACATTACTTTATATGATTTTAATAGTATTTTTTTTTGTTTCAAGTAATTTTGCTGTCTATATTCAAAGATTTTAGACAAGAGAAACAAATCGTAATTTATTTTGAGTAAAACGTGAGTCATTGCTTCATGGGTCACTGCGATTTGTTGTATCTCGTTTTTGTGCATAAAACAAAAATTAATTTAAAAAATAAAAGATATAGGTGTGTCCTTTGTTTACTAGTAAATATGAAACATTAAATACCTATATGTAACTGAAAACAAACCTATGAAACTTATCTCTGTCCAGCAAATCAGATTTAAAATTAAAACAAGATCGCGATGTCAAAGGAAATTTTCGGAATAAGCAAAAAATGTCTGACACTCCGATGTATCTATTAGTTGAACATTAAATTATGCAAAGTCGTGGCGTAGTGCCAGGGCTCAAGGCTGCATTCAGATGCAGCCGTTGTGCATCCAATTATATTTCAACCCTAAAATATTAAACGTGATGTCTTGCATATAAATTAGCTTAATAAATCAATGGAACATCGGGACAAAAAGAGTTACAATGATGAATCTTGTAAGAATACAATTAAATCCTCGGTTAGAGAGTCGGTAGAGAACAATAATATTTGTTTTTACTATTCCTGTTCCTGCAAATTGGTTATACTTAGTGCTTTTTATTAGACAGTCCCAATTTCTTGAAAAAGCCAGAACTGACATAACAATTTAAATCTATAAATAAATGTTATATCAATTTTTTATTTTTTTATTTTTTATGTTATTATTTTTTATATTTTCTGTATTATATAAATTTTTTAAGTGCAATAAAGACTTTACAAACCAAAAAACTAATGTAGGTCTAAATCATCAGTATTCTCTAATAAAAAAGGAAAAGCTTAAAAACTTTTCATCAAAACGTACTTAAATATTATAAATTTTACTAAATATCATTGATGTTGTTATAGTTAATCAATTACAGTATTCTAAAGTTTACCAAGTGCTGTGTTTCGTGAATTCACGTGGCTGACTTCACAATATAATATGTCGTATATTCTGAAGCGCTATTAACCAACGGTCGAGGTAACTTCGATTGAGAAACTTGGTTGCTCATAGTCCAGTAAAACGGTAAAGTGTCGCTTAAGTATATTAGTTGATTATAAGCACATGAAGTTTACGCAACTCCTAGATGAAATTGATAAAATAATAATATTAGATTAAATTAGTGCCGTGTGGTTCCCGGCACCAATACAAAAAAGAATAGGACCACTCCATCTCTTTCCCATGGATGGCGTAAAAGGCGACTGAGGGATAGGCTTACAAACTTGGGATTCTTTTTTAGGCGATGGGCTAGCAACCTGTCACTATATGAATCTCAATTCTATCATTAAGCCAAAAAGCTGAACGTGGCCATTCAGTCTTTTCAGGATTGGTGGCTCTGTCTACCCCGCAAGGGATATAGACGTGACCATATGTATGTATGTATGTAGATTAAATTGTTTCATGTTGAATGTTTGTCGTACAAGCCAAGACATAATATATTTTCAAATATTGCAATAGTTGGTTTTAAGTTAATTTATTCACCTAGTAATGTTGATGTGAAAATGAAGTTAGTTATTCTAAAATGGAAACTACTCGTAAAGTGTACAAGCAAATACTTTATTGTTACTAAATGTATTGTTACACTAACAAAACCATAAAGATTCAGTTTCTGCCTACTATGTCCATTACCAACGGAAGAACATGTTCGTGTAAACATTATGATTTAATTGGAAGTAATTTCATTAGGCATATGAGATGAAGATATAACGTAAAGAGACTATTATGATCGTGAGAAGGTCGTGCATTAATGTAATTAGAAACAGATCTCATTAATTATCTGTAAGGAAATAGCTTTGATATATAAAAATGTGAAAAATCGCTTAATTATTAACCAGTTTGTTTGAAATTCATATTACATAATGTCTGAATTACCGCGATGGCAATATATGGAGCAAAAATTAATGACAGCGGATGTTGTTAACTTTACGTTTGAGGGATTAACGTCATTATAGCTGCGATTCATAATATCGACCATGATGACAACGCTTAATTAAAACGAACGGATACCGCTCACAGGCCCCCTATGTTGGTAATCAGGTGACGCAAACTGATGTTCAATTAAAATTAAATTAACTTCATGTCACAAGTAATAGCATGGAAGGCCTAGAACGTAGCGAGAGTGTACTGTACGTGCTCGGTATTGGTCAACCTATCAGTACCCAGTTACGAGTGATAATATAACAAAAAAGCAATAAGCATTCATTCCTTTCGATCTAAGGTTTGGGAATATATGTATTTTAGAACTTCGTTTGTTCAGAATGGTCATTGCAACTGATGAGGTGTCGCCATTCAACACACGAATATCTAGATAGTGCTAGTGGTTACATTGTAAAGCAGACAATCTAGTGCAGAGGTGGGCTGGACGATGTGGCAAATCCCGGAATTGATTATGTGAGTCCGTCCGTATGCAAAGCCGGGACACAATGGTAGCAACCCTATCAGAGTGAATGGCTACTGGCCGCTGTCACATCTCAGTGGGAATAAGCATAGGCACAAGTACTAATTTCTAACCTATCGTACGTATCTTCTGTTTATATTTTTATATCTCATAATACATATATCATCTTTTATCACACTTTTCTTTTTTCTCTTTATCCCCTTAAGTGTGTTGAGATTGCTTAAGCAATAAGTCCGCCTCTGTATCTTAAAGCCATCGCAGCTAAGTATTACAATATTTGGTTGTTTTTTGACTTCGAGAATAAATACACTGATTATTTTGTCCTACGCAATATAAATCTCTGTTCATATTGATAAATAAATTGTATATATATATTTACGACTACCAATATGCCTGTATCAATGCTCATTGATATTCAATGACGGGCTAATACATTTACGTGAAATCTCAAAATAGAACTCAATATTGAAGAATCAATAAGGCTCGTGAATACTTTATTCTGCGATTTAGGGTCATAAGCAGGAGTTATTTAAGCTGACGTTTATAAAAGAGGGCTAACTTTACATGGGTTGTCTAATGGGCCCGAGGCCTTCCGACGGCAGTCCAAGAGGCATTTAATCTTGCGTTGAATTATGTGTTGATGCCGGCCTCCCGGAAAACCTTTCTTGTCGGCAACGCGTATTCACATTTTTTCAAGCTCTATTTTTAGTTAAGTACCTATTCTTTTGAAAAGACTTTTAAATTCATAAGTAAATTTCACTTGATTATAATATTATCTTTACTTTAAATAATATTTAGCTCTGGTATTATAATGTTTTGAAAGTAATTTATTGGAATTTACCACTTAGTAGAATAAATATGTATAGGTGTGAACGTGGCTTCAGACTTCATTATATGTCAAAAAGTTAGCGTATAAAAACAATCCTGTAAACAGATTAAAACATCTTAATATTTGCAATCAAAAACAGGATCATAACATTACATTGTAACATGTTAGTAAAAAACTTTAAATCGTATCAAATTCGGTAACAGTTCAGTGGGTTGACAAATGAAAATAGTTTAAAAGAAGGGATGTTACTTTAATTATACCGCGTTCTTCGTAATTTGTTTGGGTACCTACATCTCAAGGTTTACCCGGCGCGGGCGGTAACTCGATTCTCCATCCGCCGGTGAGAGAGTGGCATACTTTTAATTGGCCGTAACTGCGTTTTCCTGCAAGCGTTATTGAATCACCGGAGAGCAGCGTCAGTCGAGCTACGAGCAAAAAAAAATTCACGTAACTAGCGTTTTTTATGGAAATTAATATATACTTATATGTTTATATTTTTTCATGCTAAATAATAGACATTTGGAGGTATGAAGATTATATTATAGGTAAATATAATCTATAGATAGATAATAAATAAAACTTAATTCGATAATAAATAAATAAAGCTTTACAATTTAATTTTGAGTAGTCTTAATTTGAGACTTTTATAACAACTTTGAAACATAATAAATTACATAAGCGTATTGCGCCTTAACCATTGTGTAGCGAAAAACAGAAAAATTAAGAATAGACATCACGCTTTTTTTCTCTTAGAACTCAATTACTTTTTATAGGTAGCCAGCGGAGTAAAATATTTTTAGTCAACCTAAAATTATACTTTACTTCAAATAAACAGTAGGACTCAAAAGTAAAACTAGTAAAAATTAATTGTAAAGCTTTATCGAATTTAGATTTACTAGCAACAGAAACTTCAAAGCTAAACGGATTAGTTGTCTCCCTTTATATAGCATGTAGGGCAGGTAAACATTTTTTAAGTCGAGGTAAACTTGTTAGGAGTAACTAGATGCTGGTACGAGCTCTGTTTATGGCTCCTCTTGGTACTGAAATGTACATTAATAAAATCACAGATGTTTCTTTTCGTATGATGACAGAATTTTTCAAGAAGATATTATTTTACTTTTGGTCTTATCTAATATGTCCTTATTTACATACATATGGTCACGTCTATATCCTTTGCGGGGTAGACAGAGCCAACAGTCTTGAAAAGACTGAATGGCCACGTTCAGCTATTTGGCTTAATGATAGAATTGAGATTCAAATAGTGACAGGTTGCTATCCCATCGCCTACAAAAGAATCCCAAGTTTGTAAGCCTATCCCTTAGTCGCCTTTTACGACATCCATGGGAAAGAGATGGAGTGGTCCTATTCTTTTTTGTATTGGTGCCGGGAACCACACGGCACTGTCCTTATTTAAGCCCTTTATTTTAGGTTATAGGATGGGTACAAAAACTTTAATATATTTATAACTAAACAGATATATAATACGAAATGGACCCGTCGACAAAAAGTATAAAGTTAGCAAAACAGCGATTATTGATCGTCCGGTGTGGGCCCTTTTCTTGTTACTTATTTTAAATATACATTCGGAGTGCAGTAAGAACCACGAAAACATGAAAGATTGCTAATAGACTTCTGTTCCATTATCATTTGATTTTAAGGACGTAACAAGTTACTTATAACAGGCGGGCGTGGTCTCTTTACAGGCGAGAGCGGGAGCGGAAACGCGTTTATCGGGCATCGGTCATTGTGTTAGTGGGCTCAGGCGAGCTCACAGTAATTACATCAGGGAGCATGGCTCAACGGCTACCTACCTATCCGTGTTTTTACCCGTTCTTGGTAAATACCACGGCACGATGTTTGGAGTGGATAATAAAAGCTAACAATGTTAAACTTCTGGTAGTTTTCAACTGAAATGAATGATTAAACGGTGTTACTAGGTCTTTCGCTGAAGTAGGATATGGGATTTTGAGAATAATTGAATGATCTAAATTTTTATTTGATTATACAGATACTCTGTTCCAAAGAGACTTACATTAAATACAATATTTTTTTGTTACTGAGGTGGAACAAAATATGGAATGCCGTTGGCTCGCTCATAAGAGGTGCTTGGTCATGAACATGACTTCTTCTCGCGCAGAATGAGACAGTGTCATTAAATTAAAGTTTCATTTGTCTTCATTTGCTAAACAATAGCAATTATACAAAGCCCCTCAGCGGGCGAGTAATCAAGCGTCCCTTTAATTAAGTACAGAAACAGTGCCAAGTAATTGGATCTGAACAACTGAGTAAACAAATCGAAATGGAAGGTAATAAATCTAGCAAACACCTCTTTTGGCGTCACTGAGTTGGGTTCGGCCTATCAAAAGTAACATTTGACTTATTATATTGAATGTAAAGTAGGTGTCAACATCTTAATGACCAATTTTTTATCGAATTATGTTTATAATAAAAGAGGCACAGTAGGTTTTTGTATATTATGCATGCCCATAGAAAGAATCGTCATAAAGAAATTAAATAAAAAACAAGCTAACGTACATATATGCTGCGAAAATTGTAGAACCTCTATTATTTTTCGAAATAAATAGAACTAATACTACGGCTCTATTTAATTATATACAAAAAAGACATTAGAGCCTCATGTTCACAATGCTGCGTAGTGTTGACCTAATTGGGGTGGAACGAGACTATAAGGTATCTTACTACTTCATAAGTTATCTACGCATGTTATACTAACTAATCCATACTCACACATATAACTTATTTGCTCATTACGGGGTAAGTAGAGCCTAAAGTCACAAGACTTAGCTGAACATGACAGGGTTTCTAACCCTTCGCTTAAAATAATTTAAAAATAAAATTAGCAAGTTTATAGACATTTCCCTTGATTGACTGGCACACTACCAATAAAGTATACTGATAAAAATCTGTGGATCATAGTTTTGATTTTAATGGTTTATCACCTACTCTTAGTTGTTTAAGTGCCTTCGCGTGCATAATATGTTTCTATGAGAATATTTTAGGAAATTAAAAATGCTTAATAAAGTTGGCTTGAAAAAATAAAGTAAAATAGATAATTCAATTGTCTTCCTACAATATTCAGTGAGAGTGTTTAAATACCATTAAGAAAAATCTACAACCACTACAGTCTCTTTTAAAAAAAAAGTACTTATTGCGATAAATTGACGGCTAATACATTCGAGTTCTTAACACAAGAGGTTTTAACAAATGAGGACGAAACTCCGCCATTCCACAAATAGAGTTCGTTTATACAACGTTAGAGCACCACTAAAGAATGGAAGTCGTACTAAATTGTGAGTGTATTCTCCTTGTTGTCCGGAGTCTGTCCGGCGGTCTTCCGGACGTCTATATTGCCGTCCGGTGCACGGCACGTATATTGCACGGGGTGTATTCATTTCCGGCTTCTTGCATTTTTATAACCTTCATACAGTGGTGCTTGTAGGCAGTTAGGGTTGGCTGTGGTTTATTGAAGATTTAATACCATCCCAACCATTTATAAATGCAAACGTAAGTTTGTTTGTTATCACTTTACAGTTAAACTATTAAACCGATTTTGAAGCTTGATTCAAAATAGTAACTTGAAAAAGGACAGAGTCCTTTTGTGGTGTTTCCTTTACACAGCACTGAAGATATTATCGAAGCTGTGGATGAAAGTAAATTCAGAATATTTCTAACTATAACATTTGATTTTATTTTATTTTTGCTTTTCATATTATAAAAATCTCCATCAAATATAGTCGAATAAAATTTTTACTTTGAATGAGCAAGCCAACTCGATGGTTATTCCCGGCATGCTTGTTTATTTCTTAACAACAATTATTTACTCTACTAAAATATATAATGGCTATGTCAGTCACGTTACATGTAATTTGTACGAGATGTGCAATGCCATTCATGAGGAGGCCCATTTCTTTCAATGCCCTACATTTCGTGTTCATCATATAAATAAGCAATAACTGCACGTAACATCCAGAATCTCATAAGGGGTAAGTGGGCAACCCTACGTCTGTTAAGCGACATCGGGCCACACCCGTACATATTTATATTCATGGTCTGAGAACCTTTTTATCCGGCTACGAATAGTTCCTCAGCTATTTTCATGTATGTTCCCTGATATAGCAACAAACAACCTTACTTTTTTCGCTGTTCGCGATTTGATTGCAGGGATTTATTTTTATGGTCAGATTTATAGACAGTTTCAGCGAGATTTGCTGCTCCGCGAAATTTTATACAAGCAGGGACGACTTTTTAAACGATATGAATAAAATAGATTTTCTTACTGCGATTTTGTATTTTTATGTAAAAAAAGAAAACAATTTTATGTAATAGCACGGTCTACAAAATACATTTGTATTTTTTTTTTACATTTTACTTGTGCTGTTAAGATGCTCAATTATTATTTGTGTTTCCTGAAACTATCTGTTTTCTTATTTTCAGTGGATTTTAATTTATTTTCGCCACGCAAATAATATATACTTCTGTCAATTTTCGAAATTTGATGAAGGTGAGAAAAGAGAAGCCAGTAAAAAAAACATGACAATAAAGCTATCATCGTAGCTATATATTATATAATATATATTATATAATATATAGCTATTATATAATATATATTATATAATATATAGCTATAGATATTCAAAAACACTATTAAATATTCCGACATAAAATTTTGAACACGAGAAGCAATCTCAGCAAATGGATACCGCTTAGCAGGCCATTTCGCCATTTCGATGCATTTCCGCATGGAAATTACTATCATTTGTTGAAAGAGGGACGAACACCGCTAAACCGGTCATGAGGCTGTTCATTAATCAGTCATGCTTAATATTCACGGCAGTTCGGTACGAATTTTACATTTAAAAAAATTGAATTGATGACTTTGCATTTAAGTATTTTTCATATTCATTTAATGCAACTTCGCAGTACTTGCAATATCCTGTTTATAAAATTAGAGCATACCCACGGCTCCGCTCGCGTAATCAGAAAAATCTTGTTGATTTCACTTCCCGCAAGAACTACGGATAATAATTTTAGTGCATATTAATAGTCACAGAAAGACTTACATGGTAAATTTAAAATCTCTAGCGATTTGGGCCGTACGATAATAGGTATTGTCAGTCAGCATTTCTTATTTCGATAAATATATTACTTCTCCGCTTCACTTCCCAAGATATAGAAGGTAAATTTCAGTTATTTACGATCATTAGTTAGTTTTGACTTTCGCTGTCAAGAGTATTATAATACTCGTAGTTGATTCATTTCTATTTCTATTTTTATCTTTTTACCAAAATATTTATCCTAAAATATTGCGATACTTAAATTAGAATTCCAATGTGATTTTAACAATCACGAAACAATTTTGAATAAAAAAACACCGAAGTTTACCGTTGAAATCAATTTATTGGTTAGTTGATTTTCTGTCCGCTTTCACAGTTTTATCTAACTTTTTTGTCGAATAAATAAACAAGAATGATAAATAAGCTATGAATGTTGACCAATTGTGACAAGTGATTTTGCACGTTCTCGTTTATCGGCAATCCCCTGAGAGCAGTACTTCATACCAACGTAACAAACAAACAAAAAACAGTATAATTAAGAACCTTCTTTCTTGATGTAGGTTAAAAATATCCTATAACATTTCATTTCTCATTGAATCAGACTTCAATATCTTTAATTTGAGGAAGAGCGTCGAGGCGTGGAACGTACGAATAGAGGTAATTTGTAGACTTGCAATATAAATTGAAGGTCCGACTGCAGACTTGAACATTAATTGAATAGATACGCCCGCTGCCAGCCTCAATCCGGCCTTAATCACACTTGAAAAGGTTAGCAGCTTCTTGAGGAGCCTAATATGCTACAGCGTATCGCACTTAGTATTTTATTAGGTCTAACAATCATTATACTCATGCTTTATTAACTTAATTCAGTGATAGTGTGCTTATTTATTTGCGACATTTTAAAGAGACTCTGATACCTCTTCATGGCTATATCTAATTTGGTACATAAGTAAAATACAATGTGCATACTTCATCATACATCAAGGGAAAGAGTTATAAACCTGATATTCTTTTTTTAAACTACCTTTGACTACCTTAATCTCAAATCCATCATTAAGCCATCTAGATAATCATGGTCTTGGACGCTTGTGATATCCGTAAGGGATAAAATCGTGATATGTTGGTACAATAATAAACCCGCATAATAGTTTTAACATATTCAATTTTTCACAAAACGAATAGATTTCAGGATCAGATAAACGATTAACCAAAAACCGAATTGAATTAATTTCCACCGATAACATATAAAACCTATTACAAAGTAAAATCAAACTGCAAACACGCCGTAGCTCGTATCAGTGAAAGCAATTACATTTGCCATAAGTGTTCGTTCACATTTGCAATTAGCGACTGGTCCAAAAACGTGCAAATCGTTAACCGCCGCCGCCGAGCGTCGTGTCTTTGCATATTCATAGCCTGCTTAAAATATTTTAATACGGGTCGTCCTCACGCTTATACCTACGCTTTCTACTAATGTTGATTTCGCGATGGAATGAATAAAAATTTTGGGGCCACTTTCCCTTTTTTCGTAATGCGATAAAAATTACTCGCTTTTGAGAGCAGCGCATGAGCGGCCTTTTGCAAAACCTGTAACATATTTTAAAGTCTGCAAGTGACTTGCGTTTATTTGTTCAATTGTGCCCAGTGATATCGCCCGTACCATCAAAACTGCTATAGGTACGGATTTACGCCCGTAAATACTTTTTAACGAGACCCCTGCATCGGATTTGAACGATTATAATTTATTTCCACTTTAGACGGCGTCTGGGCTGTCTAACGATTTATAATTTTCCACTCTTTACTCCTTCCCTGTTATCGAGGATTTCTTCCGCTCGCGCCCTCTTCCTTCCGAGAATCCACTCAAAAGGGTATTTAGATATAAAAGATCCTTAATTGGTACTACAAATTTATTTTACTAAGAATTTCCTACAGAGAATTTACATCGAGGTTACATTTTGTGAGTCTCATCGAATCCTCGACAGTTTATTTAGGGCGAAGCATTTGCTAAATTAGTCACGCAAGCCCCGAACTTTATAGTTCCTGATTTGTGACGAAGGTGAAAGACAATCAAATTATAGTCGGCCTTAATTTTGAGTGGCATCGTGTCTCCTTTTGTCGATAGAGATTTAAATGAAGCTGACGGGAATGTTCAATTAGCGGGGACACTGAGCGATCGCTGACAATTGTCTCGGCTCGGCGGCTCGCCCATCCATCTACATTTGAGTAACCAAGTGAAAAAGCAATGAGCTGCGCTATTACCTCTCTTAATGCACAATCCTACAACAGATTTTCGTTGGTTTTCAGTATACAAGAATTTATGGGAGTATAATATGCTATGTGGTCTTAAATTTATTTCATGTCAGATTTTTTTAAGCCCTGCTTTGACTTGACTGAATGCAAAGGTTCGATATAGGATTACTCTAGTTATTATTAAATGTAATTTAACTAGCTCATTGAGCAATCTTCAGAACTACTTTAGACAGTACCCATTAGTACGTATTAGTGGTTGAATGACATACCGCTACCACAAAATTGCGTTTATTGCAAATGAAATGGCCCGAAGTGGTTCATGATGGATAATAAATGCAAATTCTTGACATACTTATCCTGAAGCCGTATATTTTTACGTTTGTAAGGTAGGTACTTAATCATACAAAAAGCTTCATAAAACAGACGTTCTGACATAAATAACTCAAATACCTACACCAGTAGCCCTAAAATCCCACTAAAGTATTTTAAATTATTGACAGCTTTCATTTCTAAACTTTCCATGAATTGTTTAGAAAATTAGGGCTTATAGGGCTATGTTTAATCTGTTTTATACTAAGAGATTTTGCAAGTAATTTCAGTTATCAAGTAATAATTTCCAAGGTCATACATGTTTTAAACCGGTTTCATAGCTTTGGACCTTATTCTTAGGGGAAGTTATGCACTGTAACTAGAGGATACACGCGCCGTTCCCGCTGGAATTTCGGGAAATCTTCTCATAGTATACCTGACCACACAAGGGACCTACATGCTAGGTTTGAGATTGGGTCTAGAACCCAGCGGTACAAGTTGTGTGTTGTCTGTCAGTAGTCACTCAGTAGAGAAGAGTTTTATAGATATAGATTAGTTTCTTTAACATTTCTCTCACTCATAAATAATGCGTTGTCAACGCTGACGCCATCGGCTCACACGGCCAGCCCTTTGCTAGCTCGGACTTCATTTTGTAGCGGACACATGTCAAGCCACGTCACGCCATATACACGCCATTACCATACGCTCACAAAGTGAACCGCCGGAAGGATCCCCTTTACAACTTATAAAGGTCCATTCCCACACATCCGAGCCGTGCCGTGCTGCGGACGTTGTCGGGACGTGTTATGTGCAGAGTCAAAAAAAACATCAGCAGGTACTTACTTATAAAATTTCTATGATTGACATTGCAATTGACGGAACGAATATGGAAGTTTGTGATCGAATTCGTAGATAACGTACGCAACGATATTTTTTGGCTCCCGATGAGCTACGAGCCCTGACACTGCTTTGATGTGTGGGGTTAGACCTTTACAACTCATAAATAGGCGACATGACAGCCGAGGCGTGGTCACTGTTTGATTAAAACGTAACTTTCAATTGCGCCCAGCGCCCTCTTTTGCAGAAAAGGTTCAATGTTTGTTCGCATAGACGTCGGCGTCGCTTTTAATTACTTCTGCGTTCATACATGCACGTTGTTATTAAATGACGCGGCCGGCTCATAAGGGATTGCGTTGTGACGGGAACTTTTCAATAAAGATTACCCATCAGTCGATATTGTTTTCATTTACATCGTGAGCGCTCGCCCTATTTACATAATGAAGACACTGGCAAGCAATTTATTTCTCATAATACATGTGTATAATTTTCAGGCACTCGATACGATTTGTTCCATAACAATTTTGGATACATAATGATTATTGTCTGTACAACCATTTAAGCCTCAACCTATGTTTCGGCAAAGTAAGTTTGTAATGAGTTCGAATGGGGCTCAACTTTTCCGACTTCCGGCAAAACAATATTAATAGTATACCTGCGGATAGAAGTAATAAAGCAGTTGTTGTTCCTTAATTATATATTGTTACGTATCCGCGAACTTTAATCCTTCATCTTTATAGGGATTAGAGATTTCAATAGTTATGGTAAAAATTTTGCTGCACTTTAAAGAATACAAGACTTAAGTAAGTAGGTAATGCCTGCTATACATTTTTGTAAATTTAAAATAATATGGCAAAGATAAAATATATACATACATATGGTCACGTCTATATCCCTTGCGGGGTAGACAGAGCCAACAGTCTTGAAAAGACTGAATGGTCACGTTCAGCTATTTGGCTTAATGATAGAATTGAGATTCCAATAGTGACAGGTTGCTAGCCCATCGCCTAAAAAAGAATCCCAAGTTTGTAAGTTTTACGACATCCATGGGAAAGAGATGGAGTGGTCCTATTCTTTTTTGTATTGGTGCCGGGAACTACACGGCACCAAAGATAAAATATATAAGTATTTAATAATTAATTATTATTTAAGAAAATAAAGTAAACTATATTATTTATAAAGTTGAAGTTCTGCTTAATCCATTAACCGTATTCAATATTTATAACGCCTTTGGTAATCACAAAACATAATCATTCCATGTAGGTGTAATATCTACAGGAAAATTTGTATAAAACTGTTCTTGACGTTTGAGGACTCCACCTCAATTCAAAGCGTTTTCACCTTTTAAAAAGTAATGCTTTTGACTTCTTTTGAACCATTCGCAGACGTTATAAGCATAAAGAAGGCGTATAAAGAGCTTTGCTATATATAACAGACGACCTGTTGCTAACGTAGCGTCGCGACTACGTCGGGAAATTGCCCACGAGGCCATATACGCGTTCAGGCGTATTATAAAAAGAGTATTATTAACCATGGCAACCCTGAGCCCTCACCCCCGACATCTTTTTACAAAACATCACCCATTTGACGACGTCTGATCACCTATACAGTACAGTCTATAATCTGTTTTCGCCTTGTAGTTACTCGCGACTCCCCAAATTTGCAAGTCGCAAACAGCTAGGGTGCGCACGCTACGCAGATGACGGGATTATTTTTGTATTTGACATAATCATAGTGACAAATATGTCCTTAGACCTGTCATGTTGATGCATTTGTTTCTGTGCATATATTGTTACCGCGTGAAATCTTTTTTGGCATATCAATATTGCTCATGGTTTATACAATTTCATGATGTGGAAATTTGATGACGTGGCAGTAGCGCTTGCTAAATAATACATATTTTTTAATACAATATTATGGTATAAAATACAAATTCTATTAAGGACTTTTAATTTATTATGCTTTTTTGTCATCTTTTTAAGTCTTCCCGAGAATTCTTTTAAAAAAATCTAGTGACACATCGGATTATTATCAGCAACGACGTTTTCTATATTAGCCCAGGTTCAGTTCGGAAAAGAGATCATAGAATAAATAAACTGAGCTTATTTATTCTATGATCTTGGCTCTTGGTGATAACCAAGAGCCAAAATATTGCTTATTATTTTTTATTCTCCGTAAACCCGCAACACAACACAAACAGATGTTCAAACAAAAAGTTTCTAAGCGTCACATCCTAAATAATATTAAAAGTGGGATAAGTGTAGATCGGCCGGACTTAGCCCATTGATCGGTATTCGGGAGAGCCAGTGGCCGACCCTCGCTCCAGAGGGAGCTTATGAAGCAAGCTTCTCATTCATCGCCATGACACGATGAAGTAAAGCAAACATCACCGCGGGTCGCTGTTTAAATAATACAGTGCATTTTCAAGTTGTTTTGTATTTTTGAACAGGGATAAATCCCACACAGACATTTGTGCCTGCTTAGTGGCGTAGTTATTTTTGAGCATCTGTTCGTATGAAGCGACGCTTTGCTTATTTTCCCATCATACGACATTGTCATATTCTTATTTAGTCAATATTTTTCACGGTCACATAAAATCTCATTTATATTTATACACTTATGCAAATATTTTTAATGCAGTATAAAAAATGTTTTAAAATATAGTAAGTAGTAATTTATATATTTGTGAGGAAACTACAAAA
Source organism: Amyelois transitella (assembly GCF_032362555.1). NCBI lineage: Eukaryota > Metazoa > Arthropoda > Insecta > Lepidoptera > Pyralidae > Amyelois > Amyelois transitella. Next base: position 6,677,123 of record NC_083509.1, read on the forward strand.
GTAAAAAGTCAATATTATTTTCAGACACATTTAATTTCATGTAATAGATAGAGCAATATAAGCGCCAAAGTCAGGAGTCTCAAAAGTCAATTTGAAGAATATGACGGGTACATATCGTTAACCTGCTGGTACGAAAATTACAAAATTATCTCTCGTCTTTATCTTCAAAGAGATGTCATCCCCATCTGCGAGATTCGGCCAGTTTCAAACAAAGTTGTTTGCGGCGCGGTCGGAGGTCGCTTGTTATAAACATGCTGATTTTATACTGAGCCACCTGCCCTGTAATCAACTGGGGATGTAAGGTTTAATTGGACACGGGATGATATGATGTGCCAGGCAATATCATCATCTTTCTCTTAATGTGACTATGTGACTGCAAGTTACATTACAGATATTCACCTGTCGACGTTTTGAGAAATGGATATTCAGTTGGAATAGTAGATTTTATGAGACTTAAGGCAATGTTTTACGAGTATTATATTTAGGAACTTCATATAGTTGTTGGTTTTTTTTGGTTGTTCGGCCGGTAAGATAAATCATTTTTTTAAACCTTGATACAATTCTAAATAATGTGCTCATACATATTTTTTCTACTTTTATAAGATCATTTTGCGATCACAATGGAAATACTAGAAAGTAGAAAACTGTGTGTGTGTATAAGCCCTGCCCCCGTGTCACAAACATTAGCTGTCAAAAATTTTACGCGCAAAGGGCAACAAAGAGAAAAATAAAATCAATTTTATTCCTACAACGCTCCTGTGACAGCTTTTTAACTCGCCACGCCGATTTTTTAAAACTTAAAAGGGATCTATTTTCGGCAACAATTTTTGTGCAAAGCTATTTCCTCTATAATTGGGACTAAATTCCTTTGAGGCATGATACCTTTTTCCACAAATAATAGGTCAGCAGGTAATCGGAGAGAGTTTGGGAAAACATCTTTTAGTATTTAGTAATAGTTATATAGTAGTGCTTTGTAGTATATAGTAGTAGTTCTACATGTTAATTATTAAATAATAATTCGAAAACTATATGACGCGACGTGCGAATGCTCGAATCTTACACAAGTAATTGTTTGTAGGCAGGCCCGTTGAGGAGTAAACTTACAGTAATTTTTTTAATTCCCTTTGAGTAGGTTTTTGCTTTGTACATAATGCTCTTATGATATATATTATTACGAGTATAAAAACCGATGATTGAAACAAAAAAATCATTTAAAAAGCTTGTTTTCATATATGAGTACATACATATTATCACATCTACATCTATTGCGGGGTAGACAGAGCCATATAGATTTCAATATGAACAAATCATTTTTTTCCGAAACCAGCGTATTCAGTTTCGTCGAAACTAGGTGCAGAACTACCAGCATCAAAAACTATTCGTATTTTGTTGGAGACAGGTCAGAGTTTTGTAAATTAATTCGGTGGTTCCGGGCTATTACGCAAACTGTCAGAGCAGGTGCCGCGCCACTCGCTGTGCACAGGATTTGCGTTTCCAAATACTCGTACTAATTTAACTTTCTCTTAGCTAAGTCAAACTAAACAACGTCTAGTTTCTCTACAGAATGGAGGATCATTACTGTGATACAGGATAATGATCTCAACCTCTCGTCGCCAATGTATCCAATGGAACTAAGTTTATTAGATTTGTTTATTCATAGCATGTGATATATTAATATCAGCCATCCAAATTATACACAAGATGTCGCTTGTTCGCTAGGTGTATTCAAACTTTTATTACAAGAAAAAGAAATTTGGTAGTCATAGTAAAAGCCAATTATTGTTTTTCAGTTATTTTACAGGTAAACATAATTTTTTTGGCCCAAGTTGTGTGGCAATATAATCCTTATTATGTGTCTTATCAATCTGAGTTTAACTAAAACGAATGTAAAGACATCGGCAACTGGTGGGATGAAAGCTAAAGCCTAAATTAGATCTCCACGAGCATAACTTCACCCCAACCCAATTTCTAATGCATTGTTTATCGCCAAATTGTATACGGGAGGCATACCTTACAATTTTAGGTTTCATTTGCGTACGCACACATCCACGAAACAAATTAAAGCCATTGTGTTAGACGGATTATGGAGCGGCGTCCATTTATATGTAAAATAGTGACGCGTGCCAGGAGTCAGTCAGGCGTATGCGCGCGTCGGGCTTCGAACACGAGCATTCACGTAATGACGTACACCTATGAATTTTCCAGGGAAATCGATATGGAAATATGCTCGTCTTCATTGCACATAAGGAGGGATGTCACTTCAGGATTTACAATGTTAATAGAATGGAATATTTCAATTTTTTACAGCTTCGGAAAAGCTGCAGCTGTGGAAAAGCTTGCAAACTTCGTAAAGAAGAGTTACATTTCATTAGAACAATTAATTTCCCAAAAATTTCTTAGTGAGTCAATATGAAAAAAGTTCAACGACGACAGTGCTAGCTAATAATATTCTTAAAACTATACACATATTCCATCAACTCAACAACAACAACCTATTTTTGATTATTTGTTTGTTCTTCAACTCCAAGAACTCAACTTGGACATTAAACATAATACTGCGTTTATACAAGTGCATACACGGATCAGTATAGTTTCGTGCAATGTACACGAAATGCTACAACAGCATTTGACAGACAGGGCAATGTTGACGTGAATAAAGTTTTCACAAACAGCCACTGTGCGCTGAAATATCGCCACTTGCAGGCGCCGCGGCTCCGACACCGCATACAGAAATGCCCGACGATGTTTATTTTTACTAGAAATCGTATTCAAAGGGAAAGAGCAAAAGGTCACGTGTGTATTTTTGTTTGAAGGTGATGGATGCTATTTTGGGAAAGTTGTACTTACCTAACATTTTCTAACAGAGCCTTGTTCATATGAACTAAATATTTGTTGTGATGGTGAAGGTCATTCGCCAACAAAGTACTTACTACGTACTTAACAAGGGCCCCCCGATTCATGCACAATTGCAAGAAAGAGAATAAATTGAACAGCCCTGATGCTGAGTTCCTCACACATAAGGGACTAATTACACAGAAAAACAGGACTTCAAATCAACTCCTAAGATTGATATCCAATTGAAATTATGATAGAGAATACAATATTCTTTAAAATCTGGGCCTGCAAATTTGCCATAACAAAGTTGCTTTTACAGTAAGATGCGAAGATGTAATTCTAATTTTATAATGTATTATTCTCCATCCTAGATTCATTTTAGATGAATTATCGTACACTTTTATGTAACATAAAACACCTAGTTCCACTTGCACACTGAAATTGTAGAGCAGACTAGCGATTACAAGAAGACAGTGATAAAAGTTCAGACAGAACTAGGTTACTTTTTGCACTTTTGTCTTTAGCCACTATTCCGAACGGTGGACCAATTTATTATGCGCTCTCTACGGCATTCCTAGCTCTATGTCGTACAGAGTGGCAGACAAATCGCGTCGCCTCCTACTCCGTTCGTTAGCCGCTTGTTCCTGGTTCCGCACATAGGTATTTACATTTCAGCGCTCCCGGTACGGCTACATATCAATGGAAATTCAACGCGAACATAAAATGTTCAACGGTGACGTACGGCACCGCGAACAAATAACGGAGCCGATGTTTCTGGATGAAACAATTTTCTCGATTTTTCATTAATATTTTTTGAGCGCACACGTCGCCCGTTGCATATTTTACGGTGAGCAAATTTAACTTTTCTGTTAATTATAGCAAAGAAAGTCAGAACATTGTCTTGGCAGCGATATATGTCACCAATGGAGCGACAAAGTTGGCATGTGTTCGGTACTGTCTTATGTTGATATGGATTCGTGATGGGTATATGTCCTCATGTTCATTTATTTTTGTTTTCGCTAATTTTATTTTATTCATTAATTCTTAATTAATTAGTAATTCTTAATTATTTTTTGTGATTTTTCTATGTGCCTTAACTAGAATAACTGATTAGCTGCATTGTATACACCTGGTTCAGAGTAGAAAAGGCTGGTAATCTGTCATACAGGTTTTAATAGTACAGACACCAATCTCGTATATAGATCATTATTTTGTAACTGCATGGTTCACCTTATTTCTTATTTTTTTACTATATAATCCTATGTAAGAGAAAAAAATTGTAATTACATATATTACCGTTGGCATATAAGTTACCACACAAAATTTGGTAACCTTGTATTTTTATATGGGTTATTGATTAGTTTTATTTTGTGGCAAGAACACAATAAGAAGCTTCAGCGGATCCACAGTTGCGCCATTTTTTATTTCATAAGTTGTTATAATAGTCCTTAATGATTTGTAGACAAGTTTATTATTAGAATATAAAATAAAAATGGAGATGTTTACAACAGAGATGTCTCAAATCTGATCTACCGATCTCAGCTATAACACTACAGTGCGAAATAAAAGCGGTAAAATTGAGCATTAGGACCTCGCGGCATGTCGATGGTGTCCCATACGCCGGCACTCACCATTAGTTTACATACAAATGGGCGTCGCTTTACATAATCCATCGCGGTCTGATGGTGGTAATTTGTTGCCAACCGTCTGGATAAGCGAATTGATCGCACCCCTTATAATGCACATCCGATACTGCACACGATAACGTTTTGTTATTCATTTTATTATCTAGCTTTACGGATTGGAATATTTTGTATGTAGAATTATCAGGTGAATTGATTGCGAATTCATTGTGTTTTGTTTATGTTGAAAGTTATTAAGCTGTGCATTTCGTTTTTGTGGGACTATGTGCAGTTTTATTAAAAGGTGTGTTATTCAATTTATTTTTTTATATTGTTTGATGCCTGTTTGTTCACTGGGTTAAATATGCATATTCATTGATTAACAGGAACTCTCATTGTGAATAAAAAGAGTAATTTTTGTTTTAGTTTTATCTGATCCGACCTAAAAACATTTCCTCCTTTGTCGTATTCGAATTAAATGAAGTGATACACACAAGCAAACTTAGTTGGGTCCCTCCGCCTAGCTTTCAAATTGTTTACAACAAGACCGCTGCGAAATTCTTTTTATAAAACCTATAATTAACGAAATTTAAATATCTTAGGATTCGTCGCCTAAACAACTAGTTGTTCCTTATAAAAGTCAGAGCTCCCATGGGTATGATTGGATAGTAAACAAGTAATTGGCATACTTCCTCTTCCGCTGACATTACATGGGTCACTTGACTTGACGAAGGATCTGTCACTTTTGTGAGTAAACAGAATTTATAATAACAATTATAATTAGACACTAATGCCCGCTATTTCGCTTGGGCATTGTAGTCATTCATAAACAATTTTACAGAAACAGTACTTAGGCTACTGTTTTAGATTCCCGTAGAGAGTAATTTTTAATAAATTTTAAAAAGTAAATACGTATTTTGTTGTGTGAGTGAAAAACTTGCAACTTATTGATTTTGATTTGAGTAACTATTTATTATGGTCAAAACTCAGTAAAAAGCTCGCATATATGGTTGGTTATTTTTGCATGTATGTATGTACTATGTGTACTAGACTACAATTTTGTTTAATAGGAAAATCAGCAGCAATTTAAATAAGATTTTATATTTGCACATATGCGGCCTTATTATTTTTTAAAGCTATATCTTGTAACTAAAAGATTAAAACGTTCCAGTCAATATAATGACATCTATCCCCGACTCCATCTACCGATTCATCGCGTGCACAGCGGTTTCAAAGTTGGGCACTCGACATTTCCATTATGAATGAATCTGTCATATCTCAGAGTAAACTCTGTTGAGAGTCGAAATCAGTGGGTCTGAATGGAGGCGGTATCAGCGCCGAGCGTGCCCCGCCAAAAACTATTGTTTTACACTTTAATCGCAATGTCATGTGCTCGCAAAGCGAAAGCCGCACTATTAAAGTTGCGCTTAAAATACATGCTGTGATGTTATTTTCGTATTTGTACATTTTAGTCATGATAATGATCAGATTTAAAGAGTTTTGTATGTTAAAAATATTAATCATAAACATATACATTTATCAATAATGAGATATCAATTCCAAGTTTGGTTATTTTATTCTCATTGCACTTTGCACCCAACGCCGAAGAACTATTGAAATCATAATTTAATTTTAGCCATTCAATATCTTAGTTCCCTACTTATATTTTTTTATTAATAATTATATATTCAAGTGACTATGATCTCTGCTAACTGCCGAGCTAAAATTCAGTTTCTATTAATTTTGCTTGTGCGTCAACTATCATACAATCATTAACTTATTTTATATTTATAAACAAATTAAAAATCAACTAAGTAAAATTATAAGTTTTAACCGTAGTTAGCGCTTCTGTATCATTAAGCAATTTACTACGACTATAATTATCATTATTTTGTACTAATTACAAAATTACCAGCTGAATTTAAAGCAAGCAAAGTAAATTACAAACTTTTAGTTTAGTCAACTCAGTTCTGTCTATCAATTGTAATAATAGTTCAAGTTATAGAGCCGTGCGGTTCTTGGCACCAATGGAAAAAGAATAGGACCTCTTTATTGAAATAAAAAATATGTTAAATAAATATTCAATATTGTTCTTTCAGCAAAATTTTCTTTTCAAAAATTCATAGTTCCTTCTGTAAGATGATAGATACGAAGAAGTAAAGTCATTTAATTGTACCTTTCGAATATGGCTTTTCGAAAGGTAAATTAAATGATTTTACGATTACGCACGTGAAATTGCTAAATTGATTTTGCAAAAAATATATAATTAGGAAAGTTTTAGAAAAATAAATAGTGATTCCAATAAGGAGCAAATCCTCGAGAAAAATAAATAATAGAATCATCGCAGAAATAACTTTGATACTGATAATTAAATTTGGATCGTGCCTGAATGCTAGACCCAGCAAAGTTTCGGGCTCACTTACCTTTTTACATTAAGTTAAATGTTTTGTTCGCATACGTGGGTCCAAATTCTATTCTAGTTTTCCTGTTTGCGATATTTATTTTCAGAATAAAATGTTTCCGCAAAAATAAACAGATCCTATTTGCAGTTAAATTTTTTGCACACGTATGTAAATGAAATGTGGTAAAGAAATGATTCTGATTTTATTTTTAATGCGAGTATGTTCCTTGTTATCCATTATCAATTATATGATAGAATTTCCTTTGAATTATTTTGTAACTCCCCTTAATCAAAAACCGTTAACACCGCTTACCACTAATATTTCATATATCATATGCCTTGTAGTTTCACTAGGTTACATCCGTTCTAATGATTTGTAAAAAAAAATCACTTATTAAGATTAGGAAACTAATAAGTATAACTTTAATTAACTCGACTATTCTTATAACATGACATATTTTTCTTAATTTTGAGCTGTTTATGATATAATACAAATTATAAACTGTAAAGTTAATTTATGGTCTGATCTGTTACCAAAACGAATTGTTTTTTTTCTTTTAAACAAAGTTTTTTTAATGGTTTGTTTAAAAAAAAACAAAAAAGCGTTTGTAAGAATATTATCTGTTATACTTCACTGCGTGCCTTAAAATAGGTGCATTGTATGCACATACACCAACGGCCGTGGGGTTGGCCCACCAAGATACAGGCCGGTCCTAGTTTGAAATTTGCGCCGCTCGTTCCCTTAGCTTTGTCTATAGCCTGTTCATACTCTTAAGTAAATACTTTACGTTTTTTGATGTGTACACGTACTAGACTACAAAGAATTGTTGATTTGATTCGACAGCATTGCACCTCTACAAAGTGCTACGGTATGCTACAAGTTGCTACGATTGGCCACGTAGCAGTGCGGTGTGTAGTAAGTAGTATGTGTGTAATGAAAATCTGAATTTATAGATATTTTCTGATTAATGAACTTATATTTGGGGTGGTCATTGCAGCTTCGTGGTCAACCTTTTAGTTTTATCAGGCATGGTACATAATAACTAGCCTATAATACACCTACATTTTTGCCTGAAATAATCTAATATTATAGTTTTGGAGCCTTCTCGTAAACCCTTTCCGAACGTCAAACATATAGCGTTACACAGTCTCAGCTTCTAATGGACACTTAAGGACAAGTGAGGCCTTTTGTGGTCCTATGTTTTGACACCTAAAAGAATAAAAGCCACTTTGATGTACCAGTATTGTCTTGTAGTGATGTCGACATATTATCATAAATATCATATGTGTAATAATAAGTATCATATAAAGTTACTTTTTCCCGTCTCATTTCTTCCCGTAAAAGTATGTTGTATTATAAGAAAATAAATAAAAAAAATTAAGAGAAATAACTTCTTGATCATGCAACATTCACTCTGATATTTTTACAGACGATTTTCGGTTATGTGTGAGTTGGAAAATTTAAAATGTTGAGCTTTCACAATAATTTGCATATTTTTTTTTTATTTCTTACATTATTCTTATTACCTTTTTGTGACCACATAGAAATATAGGTACGTAAATGATGTAGGTGATTCATTAGTTCATTCAATTAGTTTTAAACACACTTATAAAGAGTTAAAACTTTAAACAGTGCGCGAGTCAAATGGAATTTTTCTTTGCATTTGTTGGCGAACACTAAAAGGCTGTTTCCGTCGGGAACACTACACGGAAATGTACTACGGGAGTGACAAACACGAGAAGTACGTAGTTTGTCGAATACCGCCGACGACATGGGAGGAAATATGTTTATTTTTGTGGCATTCGAATTCAAAAATCAATCATTTATGACCAGTTTTTGTTTATAATAATTAGATTTAAAATGACAAAGATGTAACACATATACGAGTACCATTATAGTGTGTCTTTTTAAAATTTTTGAGTCAGACGAATAAATCGATAACAATTCTTTCAAATTAGCCGGGAATTTGGGGGAATGCAAAGGTCTCATTCTTCTGTTTCTACATAAGGATATCAAAATTAAATAAACTAAATATAGTAGTAGTAACTAATTCACTACAAAATAAGTCAGAGAGTCCGCGGCTCTCTGATACCAAGCTGGTATCAGAGAGCCGCTTCTACGTTTTAAAAAGAAGGCCATATAGTTTTAGAAAAAGATACATAGTTGTTTTATTATTAAATTGTTAATAATAGTTGTTTTATTTTTGGCTATACACAGTTGAAACTTTAAGAAATAAGCCACTATTTTCTTTGCTTTCGCACTTAAACTATTAGACAATTTTTCATGTTGCATCCGAAATAAATCAAAATAAAAAATGTCAAACCAGAAATATAATCCAGATCACGAGATGAAAGCGGGCGAGGTTGCGAGCAAAAGCTTGTTGAATAATATAGCCACCAAAACGGTGACAGAAAAAAGCAAATCCATTCGCGACAAGTTTGGTTAGAGTTAGATTATTCTTGTAGATCGTCGAGAACATCGTCTACTCGATATTATATGATGTATGATTTATGAAATGTCTGGAAAAGAAAATTATCCGCGCGCGTATCCCGGCTCGGATGTGATACAATGTGATTGCCTGCTTTCCTTCTCTTTTGGTCTTTACATGTTATTATCGAGCCTATATCCGGCTTACTGGGGATGTTCTTTTTGCGTATTTTTAACGCCACACCAAAGAGAGGAGTGTTAAAAGGTTGATGCGTTCTATCTTTTCCATTGTAGCTTCGTTGTATCGGCTTGGAAATTTTGACGTGGTAGGAGCAAAATTATGTAGGCAAAAAGATTGATATTGAAAACTTCCGAAGTACTACTTCTTTAATGAAAATCAATATTCTCTTTAGGTTTTTTAAAAACACCTAATTATGGTTGGACTTATAACTCTCTAAATTAATACTCTCATTTTAATATTAACTAGACTTTATAATATTGTAGATCAAATAAATCGATGGCCTGATTACAAACTGTTCAGTTGTTTATATTTCAAATATCATTATCAAATCTGTCTATCATGTCATCGCACATAAAATTGTTATATTCTCAAAAAACCGCATCTTACATTATATAATAATGCCATAAAAGCTATAAATAGCCCGCCATTAACATTTATGGAGTCGAATGAAATTAAATTAAGGTTTAGACAATAAGAGGAAATACTCGTGGCGGCGCGATTTGCTGAGGCATTATAAAATTTAATTTTAATCCGGCCGCGCAAATAAGATAGGATTTCACCCTCGCTTATCTGGGTTACGTAACGGGTGTACCGTAGCGTACCCTTTAGACTCGGTTACCTGATAACTACTAGTAAAATGATATTGTTAAATTTCATTAGTTTACACAAAACGCGTTTCATAGAAGTTAAAATTTGTATTTTTGATATTTAATATTTTTACAACACCTGGAAATGACTTATTTTGATGAATCTTTTCTACGTCTATCAGAGTATATTAAAATATAAAAATTCAAGAAAATGTGCTTATGAGTGAAGATTTGGAACACCTGTGCGAAGTCACTAGTACCGCAGTAAATACTATCGTAACGGTAGTAGATCCAGACTATTCCAGAGACTAGAGCTTGTGGCCGATTGGAAAGGATTATGGATATTTGCCACAATGCATGTCTGCTAACACAAGAGATTATTATCACTTATGTGGTGCAAATTAATATGTGGTTATGTTATTAAATATAATAAACTGTGGCTTATCTACTATTTAATTTATTTATATAATTTAGTTGCTGTAGTGCAAGATAGAGTTTCACCTATACATTTATATATGAGAGTCGCAATTGTTTTTATCAACATTATTCTTAATCTATTTTATTCTGTAACTACCAATATAACTGAATATATGTAAAAAGTGATGATTTATGTAAAATCTGATTCGTAAGAGCTAAACAGTCACTGGTAAGAGTTCAAAAACATTGTTATTCATAGTTGATATACTCTTAATAAGAAAACGTGTATCTAATACGGTGTTTGATATTCGCATCATCTGTGCATGCGGTGTCGTAATGGTGGAGAATCACAATATCTCGTTATAGGCGGAGAAACAAAGAAAGGCGCGTGCCTGGAATTCCGAGGCCGCGGCGAGGCAGCTTTGAAATCCTTCAAGGTACGAATCGTTGGCATACGCGTGATACTCTTTGCTGAAGAAAAAGCTGCTTATTTAGGTACCTTTAACATGATGATACGATATGTTTTACCTCTGACAAAAAGAGGGGTTCATAATTGTTGACACATTGTAAATATATGTATGATATAGAGTAACCGCGAAAGAAAAATTAAACTTGCATAACATAGAGGATGCGTTTAACCTTAAAGCTGTAATCGAATAATCTGGAATCAGTTAAATTTATTTATTTTATTTTAATGGACAATAAGTAATAGAATTATATATGCTTCAATTGTGAAATGTCTACGTCATTATTACTCTCAAAGCTGTGGCTTTAAATGAAAACTTGGCAAGTTTAATATCGGACTAATCTCAAGTTAGATAGCTTCGCAACAAGAGAAGCAATCAGTACTTGTCCAAGTGATACGCCCAATAATTTAGTGGAACTTCATCAGTCACTCCATTTCTCTATAGAAAACATTTTGTTTGACATCCGATAAAACAAACTTCAAGTTAATCTACCTCTTAATATACCTGTTATTATACCTACTATAAAGGTAGCAAACCCTATAATACTTACTACATTTATATTAAAAGAAAAAGTGGCTTATTAAAAAGTGCTTGGTGAATCTTCAAATTTCGACGAGAATTTGCTTACAATCTGTAAGGGCCATTGCATCAATAAGATGTCGTGGTAGGGATAAATGTCTTTAGGAATGCTACAGAATACTTTTTATTACTAATTTCAGTTGCTACTATTTCCTTTAGTACTCGTAATATTTTCCAATGAGATGGTATTATCTTAGGCCTTCAGCGGAACCTTAGCTTTGAAGCGGTTGAAAATGAGAAAAATCATAGTTGAAACTTATTTCTCAGATATACTTCTACACAAATTCAATGTGAGTGTAAATGGGAACGTTGGAAGAAGTTCTTGATGAACGTATCATGATCAAATCGAGTACTTTTTGGTGGAAGGTCACACTCTAAACTGACGAGTTCGTAAGGAAATATCATCCTTCATATATTTTTAATTTCATAAAAATCAGACCAGCTGTTAGAAAGTTATCGCGTTATAAATATACATAAATATAAAAATATATTTTCGCCCGAAGTTGCTTACAACTTTTATAATTCATTGGAACATGCATTCTTTCAACAATTGCCACCACTGTAAAGGTATTTCGTTTAACCTATTATTCATTATTGTTTTCCAGTATTAAATTAGCATTGAGAAAGCTACGTCACGCAAACGTCCACGTTACTCCTTAACCCAATTCTGGCATTCATTTTGCCGGTTCAGCCGTAAAATTTTAATGGCCGTACGAAACGCTGGGTCCTCTGAGATCGAAACCGAAGTGTTCACTCCCGGATCAACTCCAACAATACATCTGGTGGTAAATACTTAATGTACTTCTATCTCAGTCATATTGATTTCATTGTTTCATTTAGTTATATTTTGAATAACAAACAAAGTTTGTTTATGCCCATCTGTAACTGAGAATGTTACTCTATGTACAGTACAGCAGGCTGGAATCTTCTTCCCGAAACTATTACACTCATTTTTTTCATTTATATGTGCGACTCTCTCGCGCACCTTTCGATATATTTCAGACTAATATATATAATTTTAGAAGCGTATAATTTAAATCAAGTCAAAGCATATCGCCTTTACTCCATCAACGTATTAGAAGTTGAATTACCCTGTTTTATTACCACGTACGGTAAAGTGCGTCTGAAATAAATCCGTTCTGCGCTCATTTCTTAATTGGATTCTCAAGTTTATTTATAGAGTGATCTTCTTTGAATTTTCATTTTACGACATTAGGTACGACTTTAAAAATAATTACTGAAGTAACTGTTGATGGATTTAATTATGAAAAAATTATAGACTTTTTAGTTTACTCCCTTCGAAAGATATTAATAATGTCAATATTTGAGGAACAATAAAACATGTTTAACGTTATTCTCAACATTGAATTAATCAAACGAATATATCTTCTTACTACAAAATTACCTTAATTTACCTGTCACTTTTTGAATCTCAACTCTATTATTAAGCCAAACAGCTGAATGTGGCCAATCAATCTTTTCATGACTGTAGGGTCTGTCTACCCCGCAGGGGATATACACGTCATAATATGTATGTATGTACTACAAAATTACATTACTCACATACATGAAAATTGTACGTAATTGCTGTATTGATTCACATAATGTCTAGACAAAGATAATCGATGTCTAGCAACTTTGTAAAAAAGCGATTTCGATCTTATCCGAGCTGTGTTATCGTGACAGCGATTGTTCGAGCGATTTTAACAACCACCATTTACTACATGCATCCTGAACCTTATACAGACCTTCGGAAGCGCCCATAAAGGCGAACGTTAAAACGACGAGTCTTTTTACACTTTATTATCATTGGATGTGAGCGTGGACTCAGATTACATCGCAATTTGTTTCGTCTCATAATGTCATACGCTAAATGTCTACTTCTCGCAAAACGACAAATTTTGGTAAACTTAAACTTGTTCTTTTCGTGGTGTCGACTTAGGATCCGCCAGTGATACTTTACAGGTCGGTTTTTGGTATTTAGACCAACACCCAATCAGAAAAATTTTATATTTCATCATGCCCTGGCTGGAATTCGAACCTGTACTCCTGTTTCAGAGGCAAGTTCATTGTCCCTATGTCACAGAGAACTTCGGTACCTTTTTATTCATTTTTGGTCGGTAAAGTTGTCATTTTGCGAGCGTTTGACAATCTGAGATAAACCATCGCAATTCCCCACTCCGTGAAGATGCTCCTGACGGCCACGTTTTATAGTAAAATCGATATATCTGATGATGGGCCGAGGTCCGAAACGTCATGGCTTATGAACTCCGGTTTATGATGGACATCGCATCGCCATTTCGATGTTCACGCAACTATAACGGCGGCTTTACTTTTTTATATACACTCACGTTTTATTGGGACCTGATTTTTCCATTACGTTTTATGATTTCCATTTATAAATTTGCGTTTAATCTGATCTCTTCGTTATCTATCGGACTCACGAGAACCAATAATTATTATGCTAATAACGTATTGTGAGTTATAGCTGAATTGACGGCCGACGCCGGATCGTGGAGATCGAGTTACGCAAGTTTCGACCAAGTTTTAAGACCCTACCGAAGGCCTCTTACTAACTATCTTCCTTAACGCCTTAGTTAAGAAGCGCCTTATGAGAACTTTGACGCCGAGATTGAGGAAGCTATTACGGGATCCGTTCAGATAGATATAAGCAGGATGTCACTTCCACGCTCGACTTTGTGAAGTTGTTTACTTTGATGGTTCAAACTTTCGGCTAATTTATCTGAAGAGACTGTATTACTAACGCCTCGAACTTCAGAATGGACTTTATAATCGAAATCTTTAAGCCGCTGTAATTGGCTTGGCGAAATACTTCGGTAAAAATATTAAGATCGAATCAAACTACGTCTATAAGAAGCGTCCAAAATACGTTAAGGGGAAGAAAAGGGAGATTAAACATTATCTCCAACAATATTTGTGTAGTGCAGTACAGTTACTAGGTGGAGTTGGGCATCGAATCGGGCAGTGGTTGCATCCTGCTCTATCATTACTTCCGCTCCGCTCTCAACTGGGGCAATCGATACGGCGGGGGTGGGGGGTGCCCCCTCCCGAGCCGCTCGGATCTCCGCGCATCACTCGTGTGACAATCGCTCACGCTTCGCTCGTCCATCGCTCACCACGTGCATTTTGCACCAACTATTATTGTTTGTTACAACTATTATTGTTGAACTTTGAGAGTTTGATTTGTTAATTCTATTTTTGTTTAAAAAATTGGACTTCTTATACATTTTACAAATTGATTTAGTTTTAATCAGCCTTTACAAAATAGACCGATTTGATAATTTTTATAAAAAAAAAATATAAAAGTATTTCCTTATGGAAGAAAAAATATATTAAAATGGTTTCGTAGCTTTATCAACACAAATTTACACACAGAGTACGATATAACTGGAAGAGATGTCGTTTTATTGTGCGTAAAATATACTGCTATCACATACATGAAAATAAATGTTATCTTTATAACTTACAAACTATCAAACAACCTTAGGATAAGCAAAGATACATATACCGCGAATTCAGGAAACTTATCATTTAAATACAGCGCAGTATTTTTTAATGATAAGTTGAAGATCTATTTATTCTTATGTTCGAGTTCGAGTCCGACATTGTAAATTTTTGTTCTTACACACGGATTAACTGGTTGACTGGTACATGAAGCTATTCTAGCTAGCATTCAGTCCTCCTATTGTGCTATACATTTGTATTTAGAACAATAAAGTTTAAATAAATAAATCAAAAGGAAAAATTTAACGGTACAGAAACTTAGGTAGGTATTCTAAGACCATAACTTTTGGGTTTTTGTAAACGGTGAGAAGTATTGCCGCCAGTTTCCGCCCGAAGCACCCGAAGGCGCCGACACCTGGCATCGCAATCACTGCACCTCTTTTAATATTAATAACCTTGAATATCATATGATTCTTCTTCACCGTTCTGATTGCGAGCCTCTCTCTCGCCGTAATGCTATGTTCCCTACTGATGCGTTTTAACGCGTTTTCTGGCTTCATTCTTAAACTTTGAACTGAACACAGCAGAGAAAACTCATCTTTATAATAACGGAAGAAGGTCACCGAATAATGTTAGCGCAAAATTACGGATTGGAATTGCAAAAAAAATCTAGTTTTATCCATATATCTATCTTTACTGCTAAAATAATCAAAATTGGTTTATACTTTTGTTTTAAAAACTCAGAACCAATTGACCTACGAGTATATTAATAAATTTTTGCAATGAGATAAATTGATTGCCCTTCAGAACATACCTACCTTCTACGACGATCTCTATACCTGCAAACTAGTTTGTTGTTAAGAAGTAGTTGTAGTTACAGAACTCTTTAAAAATAGCCTGGATCAACAAATTAAACGTATAAAGATTGGATGTAAGATTATATTCGTTTAGTAAAATTTATACCCACCATTATATAAATAATAAATAACTCAAACTACATTGATTATCATTGTCAATTAATTGAAATTTAATTATGTAGAGCTATATATTATGGATCAATTCAAATATCATGAAAAGTTTTCATCTTTGTATATGAAAAATAAAATACTGCCAAGTTTTGGGTTCATAAATACATTACACGTGCCATATTTTTGACGGAAATTTGATTTAGGTTACATAGGAGAAATTAGATTAGTACAGGTGCGAAAGTGAACGAAATTCTTAGGAAAGGAAGAACATAATTTTATCCCTTATGTGTAAATACTTATATCATCGTCTTTATCCGTTGTGGAGTAGATAGATAGCAGTCTCGCAGTCGTAGAAAAGAAATAAGGAATCCAATATAGAACACATATTTTTTTGTCCCGTACAAGGTAGACATAGCCAATAATTTTAAAATTCAAAGATCAAGTTGAGTTGAATCGCTTATTGATAAAATTGAGGTTCATAATGACAGGTTATTGATGATTACTTAAAAGCAAAATCTAAATTTTATAAGGCTTTCCCTAGATTTATTTCACAATTTGCGCGGGCGGAGGAGCAGCTAAACGCTATGATTCTTCATCTCTACCATACGAGCATACTACCTTACGTTATACACACTAGTCGTATGATAGCTTAATTTCTTGATGATCGTTTCAGTAGTTTAAATACGAAGATATAAAAATTGATAAATTATTTATAATACTATTATTGTTACGTATCGAACAATTAATTCTTCTGCCATATACGATCTACAACACATTAATTGTATTTAGTATTGGTGCATTTAGTTAGGCTAGATTTCACAGTTAGTCCTGGAACGGGTCGTAAACCATTAAACCATCTATTGAGGATTTAGCGTGTCCAAGCCGGACTTAACACTTACTTAGTGGTTGAACTATTGCTATTGGAGATATGCACTTGATACCAAGCATTTGAGTCTGGCATTTGAATACACGAATCAAAGAAATCTATGCTAAAGGGCATTGATTTTATTGTTTCATTTTTAATTTCTATTGCGATCCGTTTTCTTTACATAGGTTAAATTAGGTTATAAATAAGTATATAAAATTTTCTCAAATGAGTTTTAGGCTCAAGAATTTTTTGTTTCAAAATCCGTTTCGAAACGATGGAACGTCTTTGCAGGTACACACATCACGTTTTTATCTTTTACCAGGTGAACAGAGTCAAGAATCACAAGAAAAGGCTACTAACGATAAAGTACAGGTACAGGTTACTAGCCCATCGCCTCAAAGGCGAAAATTAAGGTTATGAACCTAAGTAGAATACTCTGGCATTATCGTGAATGGGACCCTCATGAAATATAAATGTTTTCGTTCTGCATAAGAGAGAACATTGTTTTGAACAACAGCATAGTCAAAATTATAAAGCATTCAGCACTTTGTTGATTCTAACCTAGTCCACAGTTCTGCTTTAAAATGTATATATATAGAATAATAAGAATAGAGCTTTAAACTTAACGAAGCGGTTAGATTCTTACGGGTCCACAAGGTCATTATTGTTATCAGGGACCTTTGGTACACTATGTATGTAGTAAAGAGTGGCTCCGGGCTAGGCTGGGAGCTAAAGAACAAAAGCCTCACGTAATTAGAACGACCCTGGCAATACATAAATAATTTGCCGCACGTTTCTCTTTGTTCGTGGAGAACGCCTTTTTATTTAACGCTGTTATATCAAGAACAACACTTTGTGCTTTTGGTGGTGGTAATCCACTATCCTTTTATCTTTGCGCAGGTGCTTCTTTGTTACTACCGATTTTATTATGACTCTTATAAATTGCTAATAAGAGTTATTTGTTTGAATACCATCTATCGTGGTTTTAGAAACAGTTTATTAGATATTTTAAACAGAGAAAATTAATTTACCATATTTTATTATTTAGCTTTTTGTAGAAAGAAGACATATTTAACTGCCATGACTGTTTTAATTCAGCGATGAAGCCATTTGTGAGTTTGTCAACTGTGATTATATTATTGGAGTTACGAATACAAACTGTACAACCAAAACCCTCTTTAAAGGATAAAACTTCAAAAAACAAAAGCCAGTCAAAGAACCCTTCCAGAAAAACGAAACTTCTGGTTATTCGATACTCTTTAATTTTATACTTTGTTGTTGCTATAGAAATTCGGTAAACGGATCGCCGCAAAATATTTGACATAAAATTTAGTCACCGGAATTTTCCTTTGGTGCAAAGGAAAAAGAAATGGGTTTGTCCGCTTAATGAAACAAATTTTCAGGCTGCGACATCTAAACCTTAAGCCCTTTGTAGTGCGTTCGGCTCGGCTTTGAGCCAAACTGCCGAGCCTGCGACCCCCGGCTTTGTGACGTCACAAAATATGGCTAATTACGGAAAAAGAGGACACCATTTAAATCCCCTGATGTTGCTTTTAAACTAGCTAATTGTTTTCCTAACTTTACACGCGACTAGCGGTAATTAAAAAAGTGGTTTCTTTTAGGCAGTAATCGCTATTAATGATTTGGAAGTTCTGAAGGTACATCAAGCAAATAATCGAAATGGGGAAATCGATATCGTGACAAAGAGAAAGTGACACTCTTATTTTTCAATCTGGCTCTCATATAAATTTTGATCCCTACCGCAAATACTTCACCCTTGTTACAAGTTACGATGTCAACGTGACCTACAGTATATCTGCGTAATATTAAGGAAAAAAATCGCTACAAAATTTTACGTCCGCCGTGCGACACCCCCCAATAATGTCTGCTTAGGGCTCCCGAAACATGGAGTACACATTTACGCTCCGTTAAATGGGGAAAGCTTTTTTCGTGTTTAGTGTCACAAAAACTGTTATTAGCTTGAATTGTGGCAATGAACTATTAGGTGGAGGCATAGGAAGAACGAAAACACAAAATAATGTTAGTACGTCTCATATTGTTCCATTTTATTAATATCAAAATTGGAATACAATGTGAGAGCTTATAAAAATTCTGCGATTTTGCAAAAAGTAGTAATTTATCTTCTTCAATTATTGAAAATAAATGTTATTTGACTTCCGTGTTTGTTAAAAATTTAATCCCCAATTAAGTGACTACAATAATACAAAATGATGATTTTGAAAGTAAGTAGGTACATAAAATCTTGCTGTATATTTCAATGTGCTTTGGTATCTACATTAACCTCATCGCTATCATTACCATAAATAATTCTATACTTAGTAAATTCCCAATCCATGTCAATTCAGGTAGTTACTTAGGTGGATTTTTGACGGATTCCCTTAATGCGAGCATCGCGTGGACGGAAATGGACATTTAGTATTCACAACGGGAAACAAGGAGACATTTTAAGCGTACTGTCATTAATAAAAGAAGTGAATTATTAACTTGCAGAAGTAAAATGCGTGATTGATAAATAAGTGAAAATTACAGTTGATAAAAACCTATTATGAATCTCACACTGTTCTTTTTCGATTAAAAAGGTTTAGTTCCAAATTTTGTTTCAAATAATCATAGTGTAAAATTAAAGTTGATATTCGCCTTTGCCTGTCTTTTACTTTGAAAAGTAGGTTTGATAACTTTGGAATTCGCTATGGAACTAACTAATTTGTTCTATTTAACTTGACCTAAATTGCATAAATTAATTATGTGATAATTTGCAGCCTTGTACAAAGCCCTTCGGGAGATGTTAACTTATTAGAATTGAACTCTAACTGGTGACCGTTTGAATCTCAAATAAAGCCTTCTTTGTAAAGTTGTTTTCAGTTTGGATAGGTTTTCTTTGCTGCTTTGAATCACCTGCCGTCAGATAGTGCAGACGGAATTTACCTCGGAACTTTTTTAAAAAGAAAACACAAGAACTATTAACGTACAAAATATACTTTCATATGATAGAGAATTTGTCACAAAATACATCAATTTCGAACATCCAAAGCCCAAATGCCGTGTGGTTTCCGGCAATTTAGAACAATTTTTTTCTAATTTTCTAATTATGGGATAGACTAATATACTTGGGATTCCTTGAGCGAGGCGATGGGCTAGCAACCCGTCACTATTTGAATCTCAATTCCATCATAAAGCCAAATAGCTGAACGTAGCCTAACAGTCTTTTTAACACTGTTGGCTCTGTCTACCCCGCAGTGGGATAAAGACGTGACTATTTTATGTATTTAAAGCTCGAGCGGATTATTTATTTTAAGGTCTTACCTTCTTGTCCTCTTGTTCTCTTTACTCCCTTGCTTATGATTCAAGCCCTGTAGCCTTAATCATAACTGAACCTTTTATCCAACGTCTGCCGATGCTGAACTTTACCAACTAATCGGTAAGTATCCTGGCGACGCTTTGACGCTTAGACGAAACTCTTTAGTTGCTGGATGTTAACTACTGTCATCGCGATACACGGCGATATCACAATACAGCGATTTCAGAGTTCGCAAATATTTCAGAAGTAAATTAATAACGTTTGAGAAAACTGATAAAGTAGGTATATTAACTTTGTGATTAGCCCCACAACTAAGTACTTATGTTTTTGATGATGTTACTTAAGTTTACTCTTGTCCGAAGAAGTAACTAAGCAACCAAACCGTCCAGCAAACAGTTAAAGGCATGGGGACAAAATATACTATGATCCCATATGGGGACGCACCCAGTCACTCATCACAGATTTGGACCATTTCATGGCTCGCTCCGTCCAGCTTGCGGTCAAGCATGGCCCTGACGGGTGCGGTCACTCACTATTACTGTTGCGGTAATGACGTTTATTGTATTCGACAGTCAGGATTTGCTATTTGCAAATAAAGGCTATTCAGTTCCGAGCATTTGAATTTTAAATGAAATATTGTGTTTTGAGCCAGGTGCTACAATTTACATTTTCAAACGATTTCGACAATTTATACCTTTTAAAACAGTAACTGTAAAAGAGTTTAGTTTCATTGACAATTGAAATGATAAAAACAAAGCTTAATTGTTATGTAAAGTGAAATTTCTCTAGTCAAAGCGAAATATTATTTTAGAAAATGCTATGCTTAAATTGTAAGACGCAAATAAATTTATCATATCTTTGATTGCATTGTCATCTCCATTAAAAAACTGAATATAAAATTAGTTTTTCAATTCATTCTGCGATTAAAATACCTTTTGAACTGTGAATTATAAATCTTATTTTTGAAATTTCGGTAGGTATTTTAAACATATGCTCGAAAATATTTAATAGAGTTGAGCAGATAAATGTTGACAATTTATTTTACATAACACGATGACCCTATAAAACATACAAATAAACGAGTAAACATATTTGGTACATGTTTACTCATTCATTTTAAGTTATATTTCAGTATTTTTTTTTGCCTAAATTGACCTCAGACTGCTCAGGTAAGATGCAATCTAGACTAACGCTTAAATGATGATAATAATATAAATATTCAGAAACTTTGATATTCGTGTGAATAAGATTGTTTTTGTCTTATCCTATGCAGATTTTTCTTCATTTGATTTGTCTCAAATGCAGATTTTTGGTAAAGAAATAGATAAGTTTGTGTTACAATATCAAACATATCTATTTCTATTTCTTTGTGTTCCCGTGAATTTTTGCCTAGAAACATTCTGGTTTAATCCCAATAAAAGCTTCAATTTTATAAGGAACTAAACAGCATATAATACAGCCAAGGCTCGAAATAGCCAGACGGCGGGCTGACGGCGCAACCGGCCGCATTAGTTTTCGCCACATTGAACGCGTTGTGGGATCCAACTTATTAGGAGATGTGATCATGCGAATAATACTCGTTACACACGTTTTATTGCTATTGGTCCGGCCGATACTGTTCGAGCTGTACCAAAATTAATATCTTTTCAGAAGGATTCTTCTCGGTATTTCATTGAAACGCCTTTAACCGTTCAGCGTGAATCTACTGAAAGCATTTTCTGAACGCGGCTTACAATGTCTATACACTTGAAATGTGCGGTTTACTAAAGTGCCTATATTGGCAAGTGTTTGCTATTGAATTCTTCTTCAGGATGCAAGACCATCGTGGTGGTGGAGCATTAAGTTTACGGAAAAATGTTTTTAAAGTAAATTAAAATAAGTTACCTACTGGTTGTTTCCCTCTCCTAGAAAATAGTTAAAGTACCATACTTTATACCACGCGACATCATAAACAGTTAAAATAAAAACGTACAGAAATATTGATACAACAAATGCTTAAGCGATTTGTTACAATGTGGTTTCGATATTTCATTTCATGGAACATTTTATTAATAAGGACGGCATAATTTAGATAATTTTTATTTGGATACATCTGTTCTCATAATTTGAGAACGCCCATCTTACAATCGACAACAAATAACCTAAATTCCTTTACAACAGTTGGTTTTCTATTTCCTCAACATCTCGCTGACTCTGATTATGTAGATTCCTTTACAGAGATTTTACGCAAACATATGAATGAAGATCGAATCAGATATGCATGGGATCAATTTCTTATCCCAAAATATAAAACGAAAATAACTATGTATACTTTGCCTATTAGAACTCTTTACATACTTATCATCATCACTACATAGTATAAAACAAAGTCGCCCATTTTGTCTGTAGTCCCTTCGTATGCATAAAACTTTAAAACTACGCAACGGATTTTGATGCGGTTTTCACTAATAGAAAGAGTATTTTCTCCGACAGGTTTTTATATATAATTGAAATACATTGAAACTATATTAGCTGAGTTATAGCGATTTATGTCCAAGAAGTCAGAAAAAAAATCTAATTGAAGATTGCATTTGTGCGTGCGCCGCTTATACCGTTGGATACAAGTAAGAACAATGTATAGCAAAAACATTGGTCTTTATTAGTTCTACAAAAAAGTCCGCGATGACATATATCCAGCTTTTTTATTTAAGTCACAAAAACTACTTTTCTGTATTAAAAAAACATTTAATTCGTTGGGTGATGTTTAACTGGTGATATAACCAATAATACATATATGATATAACCAATAATACATATATCCTTATCAAAATAAGTAAGTTCATCATCACGAGCATTTAATTTAGATTATTTTTGCAGTTTACAGTGTGTTATTTAGACATATAGTTTAGGAGATATCACGATATTAGTATTGCGGCACGGTACGGGCCGGCCGCGGCGGCGGGGGCAGCGTCCCTATAAGACAAAAAAAATCTGTACATTACTTAAATATTTTTTCCAAAAACTGATAGGGGGGGCGATCAAAGAAGAGTCACAGAAACCAAAAAACATTTTAATATTTTAAACGCGGTTAAGGGAAAGAGAAGTTATTGTGAATTGAAAATTAGTATCCAATATGTGTTGGTGCGTTGACTGTATTTGTCGAAGTAGCGGGATACACGCAAACGAAGTTGCGCGGGTCAGCTAGTATTATAATATATTTTTATTCCTTATGAGAAATTCCCATGTACTATTTTTCCATGGCATCGTCCCATTTTTTTTTTCTATACGACAATATCTGTCTGTAATCTCTGAATTATTTTATTTTAATTGAAAAATTAAATTTTTACTATAACTAGTCGTCCGCCAACTTAGACCTCTTGAACAATTTACTTTCCCCCCACGAAATTGAAATTTCTATTAAAAGGTTCTACATACTGTTTAAGTTGAGCCAGTGATTCGAATGTAGCCATATCGTTAATATACAAAAAATATGTTATAGCTCCGAGTTTATTGGCAGACCTCTCTCGAATTGTTAACTCTGTCAATTAAATGGTGTCATATTTTTGAAATATTTTATCACTTCTCTTTTATATTTCTCCCATATACGATACAAAAAACAACATCTTCTTTTAATTGTAGTAGGTTGTAATACAACAATCTTATTTCGTTTTTTAGCTTAACAGAATCTATTGGAACGTACAAAATAAAAATCAATTGGTTCTCTATGTTTATATAGGCAAATAAATTGTTAGTTCACAATCGTAAACGTGCCCTGAAGAAAACTACCACAAATTCAATTCAGTTAAGTGCCCAGTGTCCTACTGTCTCCACGGGATTATTTAGCTGAAACGCTGGCTTGTTGACAGAGCCCTATTTATTGGATGCTAGAATATTGAACGAGCATAGATATTCGTACCTGCGAAGCTGGGATTTACACCTTTAAAAATAAGAAATTCCGAAAAGAAACTTGATAAATTGACACCGAGCCAACTGCAGTTTATCTTTTGTTAATCCTATATAGGTCTCTAGGTTGAAAGAACTCGCTATTGAAGTAGAAGAGATAAGTTTTTCGTATCATCGTCCCCCATGGCAGACTTTCCCGCCGCACCGCATCGTATTTCATAAGAATCGCAGTTTCCATCGTATGTCCACGTAACATTATTGTACCGCTCGTTCTTACTTGTTCGGAAAAAGAAACAAAAGTTGAACTATAATGTGTTCGCACTAGTAACTAATGGATAGGAAGTTTCCCGTGTAGGTACTTAAGCGGCCAATTCTTGAGGCGAGACTACTTTCTGAGTACACATTAGTGGGCGCCGTCGGATGCTTTCCTTAAATCTTAACTATCTACTTAAGTCAGTGTCAGGGTGAACTCGCGAACGAATTGAATAAGCCCCTCGCTCTCGCTTCCCTTTATCTGCTTTCATTACATGAGCTTCACTCTGAAATTCGGTTCAATTACTCTGTAATTTGGTGAATTGACGTGGCATTTTGTCAGCTTCCTCGCGTGTTTTGTTTGGAGTAATTTACTTTTTAATTTATTACAGTTTTGTGGGAATTTTGTAAAAATAATTTTACCTTATCCTCTTTTTGATAAAATATGTTTGTACTATATATTTATTAATTAAGTCATTTTGTTTTTAAGGAAGATTGAATAGTAACTAAGGGGTTGCATAGGTTTTAACTCAGTAAATAACTACAAAGCGTGTGATTATTACGTACAAAACATTTTTCCTGCAAATAAAATCAATGTGTAACTAAGCTTCAATTTAATCAATGTAGTCATAAATACTTTTTGTTACGAATTCCATAATAAAGTTAACCTAACGTTCGTACGCACGGAATTCCATCAATAATGAAAAAAATAATAGCGCATAAAATTTGTTTTATTATGAACGCTCGCGCTGGTTTCTCTGCGGGCGTTGCAATATCGCGCCGTAAATGCTTTATTACGTACATTGTCAATTCCGATGAAGGTTCACTTCCGCGAATTACTGACCAATGAAATGACAATGTGAGTAAGGCTGGCTACATACGATAGTTTGGCTACGTTTGGTTGGTAAATTTTCGTTATACAAAACCAAATTCTTTTAGATGATGAGTTTGGCAACCCCTCACTATTTAAATCTTAATCAATCTCATCTGTCATAGAGCCACTATGGTGTGCACATTTAGATTCAATTACTGTATTAAACGCCCTTGTATATTATTTTGTTTAAATAAATAAATTAAAAAAAATGAGTAGATAGAAAAATAATCACGGAAACCTACTGTTACGTTGTTACGTAATACTCACAAAAATGCCAGCAAAATCTCTGTATTTTCCCAATACTTCGCCACATTGTATAGAGATACGAGTCATAATAAAAAGAGCCATGTGCAGCGCACGTAACATTAGCTAAGTGTGTCTCCGTCCTAACTCTCCCCTGAAGTAATAATATAGAACACCGCGGTGTCCTCGTAAAAATATGTTTAATGACCACATAAAGATTCGATATGTTAGCACGGTGTGCGCTGAAAGCCTCTCTTACTCAAAGTGTACTTTATCTATGTATGTTTATATCTGAAATGCTTTATTTATTATCGAAGCTCTAACGGTGTTATAGTAACCGTTATATTTGATATCGTCGTTAGTGTTTATAATCTTAGGTTATTATAGGTTTACGGTTAAGTATACATAAAAATATTAGTGAATTAATTGGATAATCGACGCCTGGGTGTGAAATATTATATAATGCACATACACAGTTATACCCGCGTATAAAAAAATTATACCATCTTCCACGTCATCCTCAAGATTGGACTATTTTTTTTCCGAAAAAAATAACAATGCTCAAGATGTTGTTGCAAAATATTTTAATCAAAATCGGTCTGTCGGTTTTCTAGTAAATTACCAGTATCACAAATTGCGAATTCGGGTTGTTTTTTTTCATAGGAAATTAATTATTAACAATACAATAAAGTTTTACAAAGGCAGATTTTCCCATTGAATTGTCTCGAAATTTCGCCGAGCCACCCAGCCCCCACCGCCACCTCGCAGCTATTAACCACAAGTTTCGTTATTAGCGACTGTGTTGGAAAGTTATAAGGGAATCACCTTCATTTAAGTTGAGATTAAATTCTTAGTCTGATGGAATAATTGAGCGTCATCATTCCTGTTCTGACATTTATTTACATTAAATTCAAAACGTCTGATACCTATAAATGGATTTAAATAGTTAAAATCGATTAATTATATTTTTACTTATATTACCAATTCCGTTTAATTTTAAAATAATGTCGGTTATTGGTAGATTGAATGTATTGTTATAAAACATCCCTACCGTTACTTACTTCTATGTTACTCATTACACTGTTTTATACGTAATTTTGATAATGGAAACAAGCGATAATTAGTATAAAAATTATCGATGGGTCTTAATAATTTTCATCTTCATTTCATATTTGACTGAGTGGTAATAGCCAGTATTGTATCTAAGGTATTTAAACGTCATAGTAATATGGTTTTCATAATGTATATAGTGGTAAGCTTAAACCACCTATGCTGCACCTATTTTACTAAATAAATAAGCTACTTCTAAGCTAAAACTTATCAGCCAAGCTATCCGGTCTGCACGTGTCATAAACAAACCCGAATATATATATATATATATATATCCTTTTATTCCTTCCAATTAAAAGCCAAGACCTTAATTTATTCCGTTTGTCTTACGTATCCTAATTTGATCACAAAGTAATATCCACTTAAGTACATTACTACTGTGTTTAATTAATTTAAATTCAAAAATGTTTTACACTGTTAACCTACGTTAAATAAACAGAAGAAAGTGATGGTAAACAATAAATTAGACACAAACTTTGTGAAAACTTGGTACAATCTTCAAAGGCCCGTAAACGAGATCAAGTAATTTAAACCGAAATAAGCAAAATTACACTGGCATTGTCGGCTTCACGACGACGTTACGGAAAACCGTTCCCACAAGTATTTCCTTAAAATTAATTTTAATATCGTAACGATATTATTTCGACAACGTTATAATAAAATTAATATATTATTACTTATATTATTTGTGCATACTTATCTATTTGAACTAAACTGTTTGAAGGTTGATAAAAACTCGGAAAATTTCCTTTTAAAATAATTTGGCTATATTTAAAGACGAAGGACATATTTATTGGATGTAGGAATTGATATCAGAGGAAATCATAGATGAACACTAGCTGTTGCCCGCGACTCCGTTCGCGTAAATTTCGAGTTGAATCTTAATCATACAGACAGACAGACAAAAAATGTCAAAATATTAAATGTACAGACAAAATATTTTTACCGTTTTATTATATGTAGTGTAAAAAATATTTTTAATAGAAAAAAATTTCTTGTTTTTGTTGGGATTCGAACTTGGACCGCCAACTTCACAGTCTCACGGGCTAACCACTGGACCATCGAGACCGTTGCGGTGGTGTCGAAATTAAAGTAGACTACATACATATGGTCACGTCTATATCCCTTGCGGGGTAGACAGAGCCAACAGGCTTGAAAAGACTAAATGGCCACGTTCAGCTATTTGATTTAATGATAGAATTGAGATTCAAAAAGTGATAGGTTGCTCGCCCATCGCCTAAAAAAGAATCCCAAGTTTGTAAGTCCATCCCTTAGTCGCCTTTCACTACAAAATAAAACAAAACGCTCGCATAATTCACCACAGTCGTGCACACGCTGTAAAATTACGAATGCAAAAAAGGTTACTAAAAATCTCATTACTACTCCTATAAGAGAATCGATTAGAGTTATGCGATATTAAATGATTCGTACCGTTGTCTGTATGGAAATCCCGTTGCGTTCCAGGGTTAAGCTGATGTCCAACCATTCTTTGGTATTCAGAGCGCGGCCCGCTAAGGAAAATTAAGGTACGAACCGACGGACATTCGGGTTGTGATTCCATGCCGATTTTTGTATGTAAAAATAGCGGTCGCCTCATATGGTATTCATAAAAGGTTTTGATACGAGACTTTACTGGCCTACGTTTCGTTTAGTTGTTCTTATTTTTACCCGGAACGAAGGAGAGTACTATTGTAGATGTAAGATGTCCCTTTGCGTATCTTTTGATGGAATTAGGTATATGGTATAGTGGTAATATACTTGCCTCTGATCTACAATGTACCGGATTCGATCCTTAGTTGTGTACATTGTAGTATGTATATCGGGTAAATGTGATTTGTTTTTATAACTAAAAGTATAAAAATATAATTTTCTGAAGTCAATCAATTTAGTTCGGTAAATTACTCTTGTGCTAATTCAATTCTTTATTGTGTCCATGGTAATGAAACTGCACTTCTATTTCAAATTAAGTATGCTAAAAGTAAATACACCTGTTTATATTTATTCAAGAGTAAATCTCAGCTTTTCGACCACAAAATAGAACATTCATCTTATGTTTAGCGCAAATTAACAAAATATAATACGAATATTATTTTTTAAACTAAAGCTACTTCTTTGAGCATTATAACTAACTGCAGAGCTAAATCAGTGAGTAGGTCTGTAATATTTTTGCCGTCGCAAACTACTCTCATTCCATCATAACTTTGGAAACTTATCTTAGTTAGAGGCGATCAATTTTCATTTTCTTTCAATTATGAAGTGTCTTCGCAAGCAAAAATAACATCAGCCGCGCGTGAGTACTTGTAAAATGGTTACATTTCATCTCAAACCCATTTGTTTAGATGTGGCTTTTGCTTTTCTGTTGAGTGAAGCTAAACTTAATTGTTACAGACTAGTATGAGTCTAGCTAAAATTACTTTAACATTGAATTAAATTTGATGATCAAATAATCTAACATTTTTTTTTTATAATAAAAGAGAAGGAAAAAAAATCCCCAGGAATACCAAGATTTTATGTTTTACGCAAATGGAATAAAGTTCAACAAGAACTTCTCTCTTTTCTCGAAAAAAGAAACGCGGAAAAAGGTAACAAACAAACAAACTTATTTTTGCATGTATAATATTAGAGTTGGGATTAAATGGATGTATCTTAAAGCCAACTAAATATATATTATTATATTTATGTCGTATTTTCTTGAAAATTTGCGTATAAATAATTAAAATTTTGGACAAGAACATAGGGTACTTTTCATCACAGTAAAAAGTACAGTTCCCGTGGGGTTTGTGAAACACCTGGATTTTTTGTTGGTGACGGGCGAAGCTGCGGTAGAAGTTACGTAAGTACGCAATAAGCCACAAACAAGCAATGTCACATGCTCAAGATCACTCGACCGTCAGTCTCTATTTAATTTGATACAACAAAGAAAGTGGTACATTTTTCCATCATTACGAGCAAATAATGAAACATGCTGGAGGTACGTTTAATGAATACGAAGATCCGTCGAAGATTTGTTTTCATTCCTTCCGCTTCAGTTTCGTATTTACATATTACACAAGCGGAAAGCCTGTGTAATATATTTGCAAGATGATAAACAAAACGGAATACGGGAAGTTATAATTTACAGAATTTCAACGTACGATGTGGGCTTATATAATTACTAACTGTTGCCTTTGAACGCGCAAAATATTTTTCAAAATACGCAATTGGAGTTTTAAGGAATTGTCTCTTAGTTCTGCCTTTGGTGCCATGCATACTTGCCAATTTCAGTTCCTTACACAGTTTTTAAAACTATACATACGTTATCCGTAACATTGAAAAAAAAACAGTGCTTGTAAACATCATAATTTTTAATAGCTGATCACAACTGTTTTAACAGAAGCATGTGACGAAGAAGTAAATCAAATCACTGACATTAGTCCGTTTCGACGGATTATATAACAGATTATGTCCCAAATATATGCTTTGTAGTACAGCAATAAAAGTTTTGTGAAATTAAGTAGGTAGAGTAACACAGGTAACTAGATAATTATTAATTGTGATAAAAGCTTCCTTTATATATTGTTTTTTTTAAGAAGATAAATTTAAAATACCGTGTCTACAACTCCGACAGCGTAGACACGAAGGGAGATTCGTTTCATCGCGTCACGTCACGATCCCTTCTCTGGAACATTTGTCAAAAATTAAAACGACTCGGGCAAATTGATAGCCCCCTACTGTTAGAAAATTTGATAAATGTTTAAGATCTTGCTAGATTTCGAGAAAAATAAAACCTTTATACTATTATCGCACCTTTTCCCGAACGCCGCTTACATAAACATCACCCGGTCTTGGATAACAATATAAATTATTCATTAGGTCGCAATGACGACATAGGAAATAAATAGAGGCAATCGTGGAGCGTGTAAAACTGTCTGTCAATAAATTGTACGGTGTGTTGTGTTTTGTCGAGGCTTGAAGTGGCGAACGAGGCGTTAGGTCTTCGGGACCGCATCCATCATGTTCTGAGGCAGATTGATCGTCGGCTCCATGGCTAGAGGTTCGAACCACAAATAAGAGTACAGTCGCTAGCAAATGTATAGTGCAATTTATTGGTTATTCGTTCAAATAGTTTTATTAATAATTCATCAACGCCATAGAGAAAAATAGTTCATAAAATGTCTGGTGACCGGCGCTTTAGAATAGAACCATTTGGATGTCGAAAAAGGCGACTAAAGGCTATCCTTATAGGCTAATGAACTTGAAATTCTTTTTTTTAGGCGATAGGCTAGCGACCTCACACTATTTGAATCTCAAAGCTGAACGTGGCATTTCACTTAGCTCTGTCTTCCCCGTAAGGTATAAAAATGTGGATATACATATTTATGAATATATAAATAAATATATACGGGACAAATTACACAGATTGAGTTAGCCTAGAAGTAAGTTCGAAACTTGTGTTACGAGATACCTACTAATCCAACGATACTTTATTTTGTATTAAATACATATATAGATAAACATCCATGACCCAGGCCAATCAGAGAAAGTTCGTTTCTTATCATGCCTTGGCCGGGATTCGAACCCGGGACCCCCGGTGTCACAGGCAAACGCACTACCACTGCGCCACACAGGCCGCCAAATGTTTATGTAGATTATAAAAAATAATAAAATTTATAACGTATTTCGTTTGAAATTCGCTAAAGATATTTTTTATTAAAATTATTTATCAGTGCTGGTTTCGGGTTGATACTTGGCAACGTTGGTTATATGATTATACTTTATCTAAAAGTCGTGTCGTAACTATATCTGCAAAAAAACCGAGTCCTATTCTATTTGTTTGAAACCACACCTAACCTCACCAACAAACCTGAATATGATTTCAAATAAAGGTAATGTTCGTGCATTTATTTTAAATATCACAATAAGACTTTTTCTTCTAAAAATATTATATTAGAATTAAAAAAGTATGGCGGTTACTGTACTAGCACAGTGCAAGGAACGCCGAACGTTGAGACAAAAATGGTGAGAGCAAACAAATGTGCTGTCGATATCGTGACAGAAGGATTGATAGTTAGCGGTCGCTCACAAAAACCATTTGAGCCGGCGGTTCACTTTATGTGCATGAGTGTTTTCTATATTGTTTTTACAGTACATGTCACGTAAAATAATTTAGACCAAATTTTCTGAAGATTCAATTCGGTAAAAAGTTTATTAAATAAATTATATATACACTTACTTTTACTTTTATAACTTATACTTTTACCCGCCACACACAGATTGTATTGCTAACACATTTGGTATTATTATTTTAAGCAATGGACTGCGGCCTGTCACTATCTTATCCTCAATTCCATCATTAATCCATGCAGACAAACGTAGCCCTTTTAAGACTATTGGCTCCAACAACCTCGTAAGGGTTAATTTTTCTGCCAAAGATTTTTATTAATTTATTAGATAGTGTTTTAATCAGAAAATCTTACATTTGTTATAGAGTTCGTGATGTCGGAGGGAGGCAGTGGAGCAGCTTATCCAGCTCGGTCTCCAATGTCCAGCTCTACAACGGGCCACTCCAGTTCTAGTCATCACAGGTATGAACAAAGTAGCATATCTTTTCATCCATCCGTGGTTTCTTTTCGCAGATTACTACTAAAAGCATGGAAACCCTAATCTATTACACGTGCAAAGTTCCATCGTAAGAAAAAAGTTATATATATGTACATATATAGTATACTGTGAAAAATTTGATTTTTTTCCAAATTTAAACTTTACGTAAAACAGAAAAATAGCATTAATGAAACATTGAAGAAAATAAATTTCATGACGGCGATGCCAAAGAGAAATTCGTTTCAAAAACTAATTTGGTGACATTTATTAAAAGCGCTAAAAACGCGCTCGCAACGCAATACTCCAGCAGGGCTTTTAAGTAATAAAGTCACCGAACATGCACATAAAAGCCCACAAATTTAATAAAGACATTTTTGCGATAAAAGAGTGCCCTATCGAGTGGCTAAAAACCTTTATTAATGCACTTATATTCTAAAATTTCCTTTGAGTTCTCCAAACCCTCCGAAATTAATCTTAGCTCATCAAAAGGATCGGGAATACTCTGAATTCCTCGTATTGAATGAGCAGGCGATGCCACGAGACAATTTTGACGTGTCGAATTTAATAAAGTCTACTTGTGTGGCTTCTAATTAAATATAATAGCTCGGTTCTCTTCAGCTCTTTGTCAGGAGATTCTCAAAGCTAATAAAAAATTGATGGACCCTCCTCGTGGCGCCTGTGCCTTTAAAAGTGCCTGTGACGGTCCACATTAATTTAAACTTATCCACGAGAAATGCTTTAAACTTCAGAATTGAGAATGTACTAATTTACATTTTTAATCATAGTTCCGTTTACTTTATTAAGCCACAAGCAAGGCATTAGCTGTTTTTTTTTCTTAATCTTCATTAGGAACTTCTTAGCTCAGCGTTGCTTCCTGTTTCGTACAAAAAAACAAATAAATGTAGTGTTTATCTCTATACGTTTATTTTGGATGCATGCCCTTCTTGAAATAAAACTCACTTACTTATACATGTAGTATTTAAAATGATTCCCCAAATTTAGAAGTTTATAAAAGTTAATTATTTTTGAAGTAAAATATATATATTTTTAAAGAAAATGCTTGCTTAATAGATTTCTAAGCTACAAGAAAATAAAATAGGTTAAATGAGTTTCTTTATATCTATAAAATATAAATTCAATGGTGTGTAACCACCATTCAATATTGGACGTACTAGGACTTTGAAAAAATATAAGACTACAATGGAAGACTTGTTTGACTCATTTAACATTACATTGTGCGCAATTAAAAAACTTTTCAAGTGGGAATTGCGGCATATTATATTTAATGTTAAACCGACGCTGGCAGTCATTTTGACCCGCCATTGTTGCACCCCACAGAATGTAAGAACAATAAAATTATCCCTTTTAACAAATTTACAATTTTATTTGAAATCGTTTAAATCCTACGTACCTACTATGACTTAAATTTGTTGTAAGTACACATGATAGCATAATAAATAAAATAATCTATTCGTCTAGGAAAGAATTCTACTAAAATACGAACTTTGAAATAGTAATGTTACACTTCCACTTAACTTTCTATATAAATTAATATAAAAAGCCTTATTGTTCACGTTTTATGATGAACTTAAAATATTCTAGTCCAAAACTAATTCCCTCGCATGTATCTATCACAACACACACAGCCATTCCAGACTATATGGTTGATAAATCCCACTGTAAAGTTACAGCTAAACAGGGCAATTCTGCTGCTCGCTTAACTGCACGTGTGCAATGCGATCCTCCCATGTGACGTCACAATTTTACGTAATTAACGTGGTCCGTAGTTCCCGACGTCGGCGTACACCGCCTATGCCCCCCGAATATATTAAGCGCAATACGTGCCTCATGGTCGACGTAACGCTCCCTGGTGGCTGACCGTACTTACTATTCGTGTTAAATTCTCCTTTCGATGTTTAAGGATTTCATAAGTTACTTGGTAGAATTTTTATTAAGAATATCTGGTAACATTAAATAGATTTGAGTTGGCACTAACACTACGGTCAAACCAAGTGAAAAGGAGATCATTTCATCCAGTTACTATTTTGACGTGAGGAGCTCTTCGGAAATACTTGTTCTGAATGGTGTTAGAAAAAGATTGTGCGTTTGATGTGTTTCAGTGATCCTCTGTGATGAGAGAACGACTTGAGAAAAAAAGTCATTACGTTACCATTAGACAAATACATATATGACGTTATATGCTGCCACGCCGCAGTGTGACTTTGAAGAGTTGCTTGTATTACAACTTAGTACGGGCCCGCTTTCGTACTTCTAACCTGAGTATTGGTGTGCTTTAAGATTAAATCCTAATCCTCTTCGTTCTTTATTCTATTAAGAAAAAGAACCCATTGTTAAATCGGAAGTAAATTTAAAACTTTCAATGTCATGAATTTATCACTAGATCCTACCCCAAAACTGCAAAACATAAACCTTGAAAAGAGTACTGTCGTGCAAATCCTCACAACACTGAATTATCTTTTATCGTTGTCCAAAATGGCTGTTTTCTCTAAAATTTCACGTTTCTTCGGAGCGTTAATAAATCATATCTTTAAATTTTCGCCGGTTGAGATAACCGGTGGCCAGTGTAAGACTATCGGGCTCACCGCCCGTCGCGAACACTGCACAGACATGGAAAATGCTTTACTGAATCTATTTACCGCCAAAAACTCTCCACTATTTTTTAAGTAGAAATTGTGCTATTATTTTAAAACTGTTTTAATTCTTATTTAAGTTTGTAGTTATGTCATTTGATCGTAGTTTTAACTAGTATTATAAAGTACACTAGCTTTCACCCGCGACTTTATCTGCATTGGATAGATTTATTTATAACGACAAATATGACCATAGACAATATGATATGACAGCATTACAATCGACCCAACCAAAAAATAGTGTTTTAAAATTAGCTATTATGACGACGCATAATTAAATAAAAGAAAAAAAAATGTATCTCATGATATTTTTCCTGACGAGTGGGACATGCAACAGAACAGCTCATTAATATATTAGAAGGGGAACATCCCTTACCCTGCCCGCGTACAATTTTGCTTATTCACGATACAAGACCGCCATTTCCGAACACGTTAGCTTTTAAATTGGACCTAAATAATATATGACCTATCCGTAAAGACCCGATTTGTCGACGGTAGTTAACGGTCATTTTACTTTTCTTTGTTTTCTGGTTCGAGTTCGTGGCGGCCGCTTGGTCCAGTAAGTAATGTATACTTATTAGTAAGTAAAGATTCTTGTATCACGTGTTGCTCCGGATGTACATATCAGGTACTAAATTACCATTTTATGTGTGATTCTCGTATTGTCAGTCAGTTATAGACCAATCTGTACCCAAATTCCTTATTTTTATCTCATTTTGTTAGTAGTTATAGTCATACAGTAACCAATTTTTATAATTTCGATATTTTCTCCCGATTGTAGATTTTAGTCGAGCATATAATATCGAAATTACACTCTGATATTACGACTATAGAAAAATTACTGTTAAGCTTACAAACAAAACGTTACCAAAGTATAAATTTTATCCTTATTGTTTCATTGTAATTTCAACAACCCGACGAGACAATGAATTAATAAAAAACGGTTTTATTAAAAGATGTTATCCCACTTAAACAATAAAACGACTACTTTAAAATGGCCAAGTCACGTAGTTCATTAGTCACTGACCTAACAGGAACAGAGCCGGAGGCAATAAAATAACCCCTTTTACGATGTGTTAAGTGGAAACGAATCATATCCTATCATCAATCATAATTCCTCCCTCTGGCTACCTCCACCAAATGGAGTCCCACTGTTACTAATTTAATTTATTTTGATTTTTTTTTATCCTTTTATGCGTATAATAAAATAACAATACGTACAAACATCGCAATGCATAGTATAAAATAAAACATAAAACATAACTTGTACAGTAATATTGGTACCCTATCGATAAGGTTTTATAATAACTCTGCTGTCTTATTTAAAATAAATAAATACGATACAAATTATTTACATTGAATTAGTTTTGAAGTAAGTTATATAGACTTGTGTTACAAGATACTAACATAGTTATAAAATTAAAAAGGTAGTTTTTTTACATTTAATATGTTTTTCGACGAGTTACCTCGTAATAAAAGCTCAGTAGAAACTATCTATGGAAAGAAAGACTATCTATAGAAACTACTATATGGAAAGAGGTAGTCTCTGCCTACCCCTCCGGGAAAGAGGCGTGATTTTATGTATGTATGTATGTAGAAATTATCCACGTTCTATGCGTACCTACGTGATGAAAACCTAAAAGATTACGAAACTGAGAATAGTAAAGACATACCAGCTGAAAGTGTATAGGAGCTTCACATAGCTGTTAGCTGTTCTACATTTCAAAGATAAGATTATTTTAGGAGAAAAGATCATTCATTGTTGCGAAGCCGATCCATCAGTCTATCTCCAAATATGTTGGGTGATTCGACAGCAAGCGGATCGATCTTCGACGGATTCCTGTGAATATTGTACCCGGTTCTGTTATTTCACACATGATAATATTTCTTTGGCACTAAAGTCTACATGATAGAGACTATTACTAATTTAAACTTTAACGGTCACAGAGCGACTCAAGACTATTAGTTCTTAACTTAATTTGGTCTTAATTTCATCATTGAGCCATCATACTTAATTTAGCCTTCGAATCTTGTGGGTTTTTGCTTTGTCTACACCCTATCTCAAAATCATTGAGTGGACATGTCCTAACTTAGTCTTTTCAAGACTATTGGCTTTGTTTATCCCGTAAGGATTGTATGTACTTTGTATGAACAGTACACACCATAAGGGATTAATGCGTGATAAGTATGTATGGTAGTTACATAACAGCTTAGTCCCGTAAAATTTTTCCTTGCCAACTGAATCGCATACATTTCTTTCATTTTCTCAGTTAAAAGAAATGAGCAAACATTAGGAACATACACTTTAAGACTTTAATAAGGTTTGCCGAGCTCGAGCTATATTACATACTCGTTTTAGTGTCTTTCTGCAATTTTTATAACACCAGACCAACATACAAGTACTGTTTAATTTGGAATACAACACAAATAACTTACCTTCAAAGCCACACTGAGACTTGTTACATAAAAGCAGTTATTATTATACAAAATTTCCTTGAATAATATAGTACTTAATTACTATAGTAATATTCTTCAACTTCGAGTACGCACTTAATATGTTTTCCTTTACTGGATAATGGGAATTCACTGACCTGTTCATTCGTTTTCTATCAACCCATTACTATCAAAACGGAGCAAAAAATAAGACTTCAGCAGGCTGACCACTAGCTGCGGAGTGGACCCGGGCCATACTAACCCTCCCTCCAAAAGTGAGTGACGTCTCAGCCTCAAAGAAGCTCCATTAACCACCAACTTTAAGGGCTCAACCAAGATGCGAACGCGTTGTAATAAATAAAGCGGTTGAGACAGATAAATTATCTTTGACTTGAGCACAGCTACTCTTGACAAATTATCTGTCATAAAAGCTAAAAACAAATTTGTTACGAAATGGAAAACTTCCTAAATAACAATATAAAGTATCTTATATTGCCTCGCAAAAAAAAATCCGCGAGAAGATCGTCATTTCATAATGTAGACTAGTAATTACTTTGTTATTAATCTGTCATTGTGAGAGTTAAAGGAAAAGTGAGTTTTATTACATCGCTAAATCGGAAAGAGCAGGGGAGTTGATAGTGTTAAAGTTTTAATAGCTTTTATCACGGTCCCTTGCTTTTAGAGCCTCAAAACGCGTGTATTTGTATAATTATCTAATTGAATCTTTTCACGGGCTATAAATAAATTATAAAGTGCATTCTTGATATCTTTAACTGTTATCAAAACATATTTGCAAATTACAATACAATGTTACATTAACCGATCATATACCTACATATATATGTATATTACAGATTTTCATTTTAGCAAAAGGAAAATTAAAATTAACCTTTTACGAAATATTTTGTATTGCTTTTGTACGGGGCTTCGAAAGAATATTAAAAGTAAATTAATGAAATAAAACTATATTTGAATGCGTAGTATAGGTGAAAAATGGGTGTAAAGATAATTTCCCAAAGGTGGAATTGAGTATTGTTGACTGACACTGACTGGTTGGATTTCGTAAATTTTTCTTAGTACACTTTTCACCACAGACATACTTCTAGCTAGATGATGCAAGTTAAAAATCTAACTTCTGCTTACTGTGAATCCAACTTGAGAGAGTTTGTACTTTTTGATTTTAAAAATACAGCACTATAGTATAACTTGATTTCATTATTTAAGACATTAATGATAATCACTGCAGATTCCAGAAGTAACAATTCGGAAAAGAGATTAGTTTACCACCTTTTCGCCACGCAATTGTTACACTTACAAAGTCTAGTTATATCTATGTCTGTGCTTTTCACTCTGAACTCGTCTTATCTAAGTTGAAGCCGCACGTGACAGGTAAGGTAACGCTCTCATTCCATCTCCAAACTTTCTGTATCGAATTCGAATGGAGTTCGGTAAACCGCGCAAAATATTTTATAAGATTTTGCTTTCATTTTTCTCATATTGATTGAATCGTGTTCTGTTTACAACTTAGCTGTTATGTTTTACCAGAAGGAAAATAGAACTGTTTTAATAATTAATGTATGATATTTGTTTATAATACCAGTAAATCATTTATTTTTAGTTTATGCTTAGTTATCTCCCGATACTTCGCTCCTTTTGAATTTTTGAAAATACCTTTCATTATGTCCATCTTGATTAATAATTTATTGTTCGGACACCTTAAACATTCGACCACCGATCTGCCAAATATAAACATATTGTGTCTCTTTACGATCACTGATGATGGTTATTATAGGTATGCAAAACAACAATAGACAACCCTAATGGCATCAAATATTGAAATTGAAACGAGGTGCGCTCGAACGTCAATCAACAACAATGACTAAAATAATCATAGACATAGGCAAATATATCTACGCGACGGAATTGTTTCAATCGGGAACAATATGTCATAATAATGCACGTCGGGCGGTCTGTGCATCAGTCGCCGGCATTGTCCATCGCTATCCAATTAACATGAGCCCCGTCAAGCATATTGATGTAGTGGGTGTTGCTCTGTTCGTACTGTCACTAATTATCGGCCATTTATGGGGCGAAATGCAACGGATAGCTTACAAAAACATGCTCTTTAAATTTTAACGATGTTGCCTGGCTGAAGTCTATTTAAACGATTCAGGTAATTGGTCAATACGAACATCGGTAAAATGTGCAAAAATAGTTCGCTTGTTTTGTACCAAGCGGCTAAAAATACGAACTTAAATAATAATGTGCAATCTCAGTTTCATCTTTAGAATCTCCAGTTAAACGTAGCCTTCGAGCCCTGTGACCCTGCCTACCCCGTTAGATTAAGACTTTATATTTGAATGTATTGTATTTCTCTCTCATTTTTGCGCGTTCCCAGTTGAACCCTCCATCGTTGTGCTGCGGAGTCCGGGGTCCGCTTATGTATTGGACATTGGAATGGAAAAAATAGGACGACGATTATTTACAGCAATTTCATTATCCGTGCTGGATACAATAAGCATTACTATCTAATTACTGGGGGCAATAGCAAAAAATCGTTCGTTACCATGGTCCGGAACAAATCATGCGGCCATAAGCAATCCTCTTACGTTAAACCCATATGCATTTTATTGTAATAGATAACACAAGAGACATTAGGTTTTTTTAAAAAAATGGTATTTCCTTCTCTTTATTTTTTAATTTAATAAGATATAGGTAAATACTTCATAAATAATTGAAAAAAACATTAAAGGTGGCTTATCCTTCAGTGAAATATATTCTATACGTTTGTTGTAACCAGTTATACGATCGGTCAAATCACGCTTATATCCTGAGGGTAAATCCTACAACCCTCCACTTGCTATATGCCACTTGTAAATGTGGTAGACTAAATAACATAACATAGATGCTTGAAGTAAAATAAAAACAAAATTTTTAAAAGGTTGTGTTATCTACTTTTATAAATGTCTATATTTAAGCCGCTCGTCGCCCTCCCATAAGCCGAGCAATAGAGATATGATAGAGGTTATTAATTAGATGTCGTTACGTCTTATGCCGTCTCATTGTATGAGCGAAAAACCCATAGTTTCGTGGGGGCGTCCCTAGCAACGCCAAATTCCACCCCATTGAGGAGTATTGTGTGCTCAGATCATTACTAAGAAGTGCGTGCTGAGGTCATAAAATTCAAAACAAAATAGGTGATTTATTCTTGAGTTGAAATTTGTACGAAAATCATTCACTGTTGGTTTTGGGTGAATAGAATCATTCAAAAATAGACACCTGTTCTGTAATTTACAAACTTAATTGATATTTGAACTAGCCCTTTATTATTTGTAAATGTGACAATGTATTTGATATCTAACCGTTTCATTAGTTAATTGGCAACGCTTTGCGATCTATAAGTTCATATAAATGTCTGCCTATTAATTTAATTGTAATGATTGATGGTCATAGTGAAGTACATTATTAAATATTTTTAGGATAATATTTTTATTAGTGACAAGTTTATTAGTCAGGTGAATATACAGAATCAAGAAACCTAATATTATTGCCTATAATAATATATATATTTACGTGTACAAACAATTAAGTACGATTTAAAATGGTCAGAAATTATTGATCTACCTATATCATTAATTTCGGAGCATTGAGGCAAGACATTTAAAAAATCAGCGTTAATTTAAAAAGTCAGACCACTTTTTATAATTAACTTCTATGAAAAGTATAGAAGGGAGAAAAAAAATGATGTTTCGAAAATGCGTCAAGCACGTGCCATGCGTTGTTATGGATGGGTCCGTGGTGAAGATTTTATCACGCATCTCCTAAAAACCGGTTAAATCCATACTTCATTTACAACTGATAAATTTTGTTGATGTCATAATATCTTAACCTCATAAGTACTTAAACCTAACATTTTAAATCATAAGTGTTTGTAATCGTAAATATGCAACTGGCAATCAAATTATGTCTAGTCTAGAGTCTGTATAATCATCTGATTAATAAATATGTCACTAATAGAAATATTGTTATAAAAATATTTAATAAGGTGAAATACCTTATTAAATATTTTTATAACAATATGTAGTGAAAACTACAATTAAATTAATAGGCAAACATTTATATCAACGTATAGATTGTATAGCGTTGCCAATTGTATACTGTATATATCTACAAACATACAAAAATAATGCATATTTCCCGGAGGGGTAGTCAGTGGCTATAGTGTATAGTGGCTGACATGTGAAAAGATGTAGCCACTGACTACCCCAGTCAGTGGCTACATCTTTTCACATGTCACGATCCCTGCATACTTCTGTCGCTTCATCCGCATTCATAACTCTCTCCTGTAAGCCCTTCGATTTCTGATACTCTTGACCGAACAGGACGACCCCGATTTGATCAAGGTAGTTTATTTCATTTGTTTATTATGTTTAATATACACAAAATAAGTATTTCAACTGATACGTTTACTAACATTAATTAAAAGAGATTGTACTGCTTAGCAAAATAACGCGAATATGGCTTGGAGAAAAATCTACTAACAAAAATGAAATTTAAATTCGTATTCATGTTTTACTTAGTAATACTTATTTTTTATGTATGAGTAATGATTTTCAAAAACCAATACATATAGGGGACGGTACCTATAGTAATCAATCACCAAGCATCTGTTAGAGACATATTTTAATGAAACAAAATTACAACACAATTTTGAACAACCTGCTGAAAATCATGAAAAACATCGGTCGTATTCACGAATCTATTGAACGGAAAGTTTTAATTGATATAGAAGCGTCTGGTAATGCTATGTTCCGATGCACCGGGGCTCGGCACTGCTATGAATTCATTCGATTCCGCTAGATTTACTAACCAATTAGTTGACAGCGACCGTTCGGTACAATCGCGTACATAATTACAGCCGGCGGAGAATTGGATTCTGTTTTAAAACCTGATATTCAGAGGTTGTTATGCACCATTTCATGCGTAATTTGATATTCTGACAAATTAGTTGGCGAACGCGAAACCTACGTTGTAATTACAGGGAACGGTGCGTTAATCGAGACTACTTTGTTCACTCTGCTTCGCCCCAGCTTCGGCCTCAGCCCACATGTTGCACCTCCGAACAACTTTCGTCGTTGACTTGCAACTCGGCATCACTAATTATGCTTTGGATTCAATATATCACTTTGAATCTATTAACTCTAATAAATACCTTAGCGTACTTAAATTCTACCATAAAATATTGTATTTAATGCAAATACCACCGACCGTAAAAACAAAATTTGTCAAATATTTTTATGATATATAAACTAAAGGGTCTTAAACATCATTCGCAACTGTTAACTGGTTCAGCACACCTCCAATAGGGAATCCAGTAAACAGTTATGAATGGTGTGTGGTTGTTGTTGACCATTGTTTAAGACCATTTCGTTAATATAAAAGAGTGAAAGACGCGTAGGTACCTATATCTATTAGTTAAATCAGTGACAAATCAATAATCAATAAGAAAAATAAATTATCCAAAACATTAAATTGTGTTATAAGTAATACCTACTGTCGTGTATTATGTACGTTAACATTTTGGAAACAATGCCCACAGCAAAACCATCATAACTAATATACTCGATATCAACTCAAAAAGGGCGAAGCTCGGGATGAGAAAATGCTAAACATTGAAAACAAAAGCCTACAATGACTCGTTTCCTCGCAGCGGTAATTGGACGGGCGTAATTACTGCTTGCTTGTAAAGCCATCATCTTATCATCTTGGAAGGGTATTAGCGAAAAACATGGGCGGGGTGTACCGACCAAGTTGCGGGCGCAAGAAGACAGCCAGAGACTTAGATGGTTATTAATATCTTTAGAAGACTCGGGAAATAAGCGACGGCCCTCAAAGGGTAGACGTCAAAACAGGGCAATTATGAGATAGGGTAATTAGGTTTAAACATAATCTTTATGTTTTCAGGATTACTTCCCCGGAAAATTAGGTGGCTCGAATGCCTTGTTACTTAATAAAGCAGCTTGTTTGTTAAAATCGTCGCGTTTGTTATTTTATTTATAAAATTTAAGTAAAATATTAAATGTTTTTAGCTAAACATAATTTAAATAATTTAAAATTAGACTTTAAGGTCTATAATTTGTAACAGATTTTAAAAAAGGAACATAATTTTGTTTATTTGTTTTGTTTTAAATTTTGATCCCGTTGCAAAAAAATAATTGGGTCGCACATAAAACATACACGTAACACAATGCGCGAATCTCCAGGCGGTGTTTGAAACTACCCTTTATGGCTGTAAAGTTACACTCGCAATAGTTTCGATGCATTAAAACAGCAACTGCAATCACGTTAGTGCAAAAATGCATCGGATAAAGTAACATTCTTACAAACATCCGAGTGGTCGTAAAAGTTAACTTAATTGAACCAAAGCAATCAAACTGCTTACTTGTTTTTGTATGAGACTAGACTTACATCTTTCTATTAGAACAAAATATATATATGTAATTTGTTCTAATAGAAAGAAGTAAACATTTACTTCTGAAAACTTAATTCAAAACCTATATACACGTTCCGGCGATTCATTAATCGTCATTTTTGTAGACTGAACGTACACTTAGAACACACTTAAGAATAAAAAATATATTTTATGCGAGAGAAATTCACGTACTTAGATGCAAAAAGGGCGATAAGTGGAGGCGAGAAAATTGAAAAAATCATCTAGGCGGCGATAGTTCATCAAAAGGGATCCCTCAGAATCGAATTTAAAATATTCGTAAGCGAGACCATTTTCAATTACGTCGCATACTGGCGTGGAAAGGCCGCTTGTGCTCTTTGTCACGCTTTGGCTCACTTTCACGCCATAAAAACTGGGTGCAAAAG
This sequence comes from Amyelois transitella, assembly GCF_032362555.1. Taxonomy (NCBI): domain Eukaryota; kingdom Metazoa; phylum Arthropoda; class Insecta; order Lepidoptera; family Pyralidae; genus Amyelois; species Amyelois transitella. The sequence goes on from NC_083509.1 coordinate 6,721,221, forward strand.
TACGCTCACATTTATGAAGGCTAAAAGAACAATTTCGTTAGGTGCTCGGTGGAAATTTGCTGACTTCAAAGGGCATTTTAACAACGCCCTCTCTCCCCTTTGTTGACTCTAAAAAAGTATTTAAAACAAAAATAATTTGTACCGTCACGGTATTCACGGGAGCGAAATAACGTAAAAGTATTTCGATGTAGGCTGGTGCGAGTCGGCCGCGCTTTAATAGGAATTATTATTTCTACGGGTTCTAAATGACCACACATTAAAAAAATAATCAACACATATGGGAATTCGCCGAGAACTTATATCGGAAAATATTTTATGTTTACTTCAAGCATTTTCTACCGAAGACCTGTAGCATTTTATTTACCGCAGATAACAAAATATTTGAAACCCCGTAAACTAATTTAAGCATTGTCGAGTCGAAACTTGTTTTATTATAAACATTATTTACGATTAATTTAATATAATTTGGTTTCGTTGGATGTTTAAAAGTTTTCTAGACCGACTTAGTGAAATCTTTTTAAATAAATCTTAAAGTAAGTAAAATGAATTTTTAATATCAAGTGAATCTTAATTTAAAATAATTTGTACGATTCGTCGGTCTCGTATTCTTTTGATGTTCAACTTTTTTAATACTATTGATCATACTTTAGAATGTGTACTGAATTCTCCAGTTTCATCATAGCTGATCTAGACCTAAAGCTAATAAACATTTTATTGACTTGATAAACCATAAAGTTAATTAAATTAAACTTCTTGTCGTCGAAAAAACTGTAACCAATCTATGCGCTACTCAATTCCAAGTTGTACAGTGGTACATGAGAAATTTTTTGACTTGGCGTATTTATTCGAGAAAAACTTTAAATTGCTTGCGACCCAGTTCCGCGCCTATTGAACCAATTTGCCTAGTTCGAGGTCTCAGTTCCCCGTAACGTTTATTTATTTGTGTCATACTCGTAACTCAACTTGGCTCGAATCGGGATGCCGTGGGCAGTGTACATAAGACGAATTTTAATAACAAGTCAATTTGTACACCAGCATAAAATCATAAGTTTATAGTATAGTAAAACCACGAACGCAAATTTGGATGTTTGGGCCAAAAGTCGTTTTATCGAGCATACAAATCAAGTACCTACAAAATAACTCCTATAAGCAGCCGTAGTTTAGCGCTTAAGTAACTGTGGCGCTACAAAATCTGTAGGCGCAAGCGCACCTGCAATGTAAATTGATTTAAGCATACATATATCACTAGGCTATAAGAAAAGTGCAATATTTTTAATAAAAGCTTTATTTTTAAAGGTAACTTTTTATGTGTTTATTCATGTCAGGAAAATTAAACGCGTTAAAATTGATTTAAAAAGTACCTACCTACCTTATTTTTAGTTTTTCTAAATTTCACATTCAGCAAAATGTTTGTATAAAAGAATTTATACAGCAGGGTCGTTCACACTTAAGGCCACGCGTGACTGCCATTTCTCTCAGCTTGTTGAAGCAAAATTCTATTTAAATTTAGAAAACGTAGAGCATTACCCCCGCGTGTGTGACTATTCTAACTTATTTAATCTAATCTTCTCGGAAAATATTCATTTGTCAAAATATTTTGAGCTATTTGCTAAAACAAAGTTAATTATGTCTGAAACTTTGTTTTACGTTAAGTAGTAAGGTTTGCTTAAATTTTATAACCACAGATATGGATCTTATTATAATTATGTTGAGAGTTTCTACTAATGTCTATTTTTCAAATAGTCCAAAAAAATAATACTTCTAAGAGAATAAGATATAGGTATTGCTGTTATCTGATAAAGATTTCTGACTTAATAGGTGGTCTAAATCAGACAGAACCACATAAACGCACAAGAAACCGCAACGAGTGAGTATTCTCTTAATTTATAAAAAAAAAAGGATTCAGCCCTTGAGGCGAGAAGCGATTGATGTCTGAAAAATTCAGAGGTTTCTTTATCCGAACATTTCAAATGAAATTACTTCGCTTTTTCTACAGCGCGCGTCTCACATACCTACATTCTTAAATATTCTTCCCTCAAATACATTAATATTTACCTCGCATCGGATGGAAATCGGGACGAGAGGTGTGTACATTTGGAGACAAATTATTTGTATTTTAGACACTGAATCGAGAATTTGTAAATAAAACAGTTAGGTACCAAAATGAACAATCTAGGTCATATATTCTGGTAAGATTTGGTGGTAGTGATATAGTGTAACTTGTTTGCTTTTTACTCTTTAACATGAATGCCTTAAAATTTTAATTTTTTGAACGTATTTAAAAGTATTTATTATCCTTAGTTATAAGTCTGCTTAAAATGATTGAATTAATAAAACCTCCATTGTTTATATCGATCTAAATTCCCGTTACAAGCATCTACCAGGCAATACGTCAATACATTGTTATAACCGAAATCAGTTCAATTATTTGATGAATGCTTTTAGCTATCATTAGCATTAATCAAATAATTATCTCACCTCCAGTGGAGTATTCCTGGGAATTATCGGCGTTTCCAGCTGACAAGCACGCACAAAGCGAGACGTCGAATGTCACGAAGGCCTACTTACTATAGATACTCATATAAATCCATTGATTTTATATAAACTTGTCGTTATTAATAATAAAAAATAATTGTTTTAGGGGTGATTATGTATATATATAATTGTTATACCGATGATGTTTATTAAATAAATTTAGTAGTTATTGTATAAAGTAATGGCCCTGGGACCCGCTATTTCAAATTCTCTAGATTAAAACTAATGGAAATATTATTTTATTATTTATTATGAATGCTCTTTTTTGAATTAATTGTATCTAACTATAACTTCCGCTTACTTTTTTGAACTTGTGGCCCTTATTTGTATAGTAATAGGTCCGATTCATAATTTTGCTACCAGATATTTATTGATTCCCTAAAATCATGTTCTACTAAAAATTTAAATTTAAATTTTGAACGATGTAATCATACTCCAGCAAACGTTTGGACTTACATAAAAATTCGAGTACGTATCGATGATCGATTAATAATTTATATGTATATTACTATATAATATAAATTATCACCTACTACTCCTATGAAAATGTGTAAGTATTTAATAGATTATTGCCGATTCTGGGATATTTCGTATATTCGTACTTACAACTTTAGTCTTCTTGACTATATAAAACTGAAGCTTTCCTGAAACATAATATTTTGTGTTTAAACATCTTTTGTGCATAGAAAATCAGGGAACTTTTAGATAAAAGTATACTATTTGTAATAGAAACGACCAAAATACCTTTTACGAGTACAAAACTTTTACTGAAAAATCTGCATTCATTTAAATTTAATTTTTTAATGACGTTATCACATTCAAACTTAACCGTGCAAACGTTTGCACTTACATACGAATACGAGTACCTATCCATGATCGTTTGATCGATCAACGTAGTTTAAGGCTCAACGCGCACGGTAATGAGAGGTAGACGCTGAAGTCTGCGGAGGCGGCCGCTTATGCCAGTTAGCGACCCGTGCGAATTCATTATTGTACAATTCAAACAAGATAAAGGGTTAGTAAAAATACGGTCGAATTAAAAAAGCTCCTTTTTTGAAGTTGATTAAAAAATTTAATATTTAAATACTACTACGATGTTTACAAAAACACTTCAAACACTTTTTTTGAAAATCAATTTTCTATGAACCTTGAGTTTCGCCGTACACACAGTCTCTACGGTTTCTATGAACACCGATAATGAAGCAGGATTCCGAACGGATCTTAATAGGTATAGAATAACAAAGTTCATCTTCTTCCATCCGGCCCGGCGCCGTGGTCCGGTTTCTTGCAAACACGGAACTAACTTTACAATGTTCGTAAATTCAATAACATCAGAGAAACAAAACTTCTCGCCTCGCCTTGGAAGATTATTAGGCATTACCCTTTTCTATAAATATAAGACTATTTCAAGAATGTTTTATCACATTTTCAATTATAACAATATTTCTGATAATTAAAGTTTAAATTTGACACATTTTACGAGTCAGCAACCTATAAAAATAAAATTTGTAGACGTCATTAGATAAAACAGAAGGGGTGAAAGTGTGAATACTTATGACGGACGTCAGCACGAGTGCTCTCCGCGTTTTATTCCCGAGTATGAATAATGCTTGATTTAATTTAGCCCGGCGAGTGCTGTGCAGCTAGTAATAATAGTACATTCGTATTTAAATTTAGTTTAGGAGATTAATTAAGCCAAGAACGGACGTGGACTCTCTGTCACCGGCGTCAATGGCAGCCGTCGCTGTTTTATTCTCGCACTAACGCTATCAATGGGAGACGCAATCGAATTTGCCAAATGACGCTCGCACTAAATTGGTGAAGAGTGATTGATTGAAACGCTCCGCTAAAGAATTTCACGGGAAATAATTGAATCTGAATTTAAACCGAGCTTGTATGACGATGACGAGAAAATGCGCTCGTATTTACCGAGGTGTCGGTACATGCTCATGATAATAAGCACGGTGAAATTAAATTAAAAATATATTGGTTTTCATTTATTTTTACTGAAGCAAATTTTAAATAAAACCTGAATGGCTGAATCACTACAGATATTTCAGCCATATAAATTTCAATTTTTGTTGTTGAAATAAATATTTTTATTCTGAAGACTTACATTCTTTTATTTTGCCCTACAATATATAAACATACCTCTGCGTTCCACAGCAGTGATTTTAATTGAATCGGGTAAGGGGCGGCTGGCGCAAGTTGACATGCACTATCCTCATGATTAGCTAGGAAGCCAACACTGCAAAAAGCTTTAAAAATTTGGCCAGTAATTCAGTTACAGAGCCAGCTAGCAGCTACGCTGGTTTGATCTGAACTACTATGGAACAATACTTATTTTTGAATGAAACAATTTTACTACATTCAATTGATTTCGCCTGCGAATCCGATCGCGTTAATATAAGCAATCCCACTTAGTCTCATACTTGTGTGCCGTGTGGTACCCGTCACCAATAGAAAAGAATCGGACCACTCCAATGTATGTATGTAGTCTTATACTTGTCCACATCTAGAATGTGTACTGATTTGACAGTCAGTCAATCAAATAATTTCCACTTTTAAAAACAATACAGAATATCTTAATTAATATTAGTTATTACGCTTGGTATATGAAATAAGCAGCGTATTTTTTTTATTATTCATATTTTAAGCATGGAGAAACTGTCCCATACTACTACCAAATTATACTCATATATTCTCAATAAGAACCTTTAATTAGTATACATCAGTCTTAAACATAAATAAATTTTGTCCACACAATTTAAATAAAACATTCTTCATCAAATACGAGTAGCAACGTTAACCTAAGACTGTTCATATAAATTAAAATTGAGTTGTTATTAGATGTTTAATAAAGACAATATAAATGTTTGCATTCGAAGGTTTATGTGCAAACTTTGAAAATGATAAAAGATAAGTAATTTATGCGACAAAATTTATTCAATCACATGAACGACAGATGGTAAACTATTTCGAGAGCTCTAAAGCTTCCCTTTTCTCGCCCCTAATAGTAAAATTTAGTTAGCCGTTCATTTAATAAAAGCATTTAGTTTTCGTTGGCGATCAGTAAACATCCCCTTTTGTGAAAGAAAATTTAATTCGTTAGTTTTAGTTGATAGTTTAATGATATTGACTTTGGAAAAAATATGTTTTATTTTTTGTAGGAATAGATTCACTCTCGTAAGTAAGAGCCAGGTGAAGGTGGACCAGATCCACCCACCAGTTAGACCAACAAAATCAAGACCATAGTTGATGCACCTGTGTACATATATTCCTGTATGTGATGAAAACTACATTGTCGGATGATGGCGATAGCTTGACACACTTAACTGAATTAGACAACCACGACCAATCAAACTAAAGTGTAGTGTGTGTGGAGTGTCGTGTATACTGTATGCTCAGAAGAAGCAGATTTACACTAAAGAATAATATAAAAACTATTCGGTGGTAAAAATAAGAGAAATTCTGAATTTGAAACGGGTCCTTAGTAAGGCCTGCCGGTGTAACCCGACGATAATTAGATACGGCGCGCTTTTACAGCGGCGCGACTATGAATACCGCCCAAATTGCGCCCTTCCAATCCTGTTTATGCCACGTTGAAACTCTGAAGCTTCGTTTGGTCATTTTGTATTTTTGGCCTTTATATTTCGCTGAGTTTTCACGATGGAATTTAATTATCAAAGAAATTCGCCCGATGTAGGTACTTCAAAGATGAAAAACGCGTGTTTTTCTTCAAACAAAGGCATTTACATTGTTACCTACTACTTTTCTTTTACTAGATATGTTATATTTTTACTCGATGTAAAACAAGACTAATGCAAAGCAAACACAATGATTTATACTGTACCATTATCAATATTCTGAACCCCTTTTTGCTTTTTTTTTATTTATATAATTTAAGAAACATTAAAACCACGTAGGAAACGTATTGTGTGAAATATGTTGAAACTTTATATTTACATTAACGGTAACTAACAAACTACTAACATCTAGAACAAGCACTTTAACAAGTATTTGTGCAAGTAAAAGTTATAACAATAACGAGAGCCACAATATAGTGTTGTGCCGCGCCAAGTGTTAGAAATGTTCAGTGAAGTTGGCAGAAGAACTTTAGCAATGCAATTTTCGTGCAAAAGCTTGAATTCCATGTGTAGTCGGCAGTTACCCGGAGAGCCCACATTCCTGCTAGTTGATTAGCCCTGCCGGATACCGATCTTCCCGTTGAAGCCCGGCTATGCACTCCTGCAGTTTTTGGCTCAGTCGGCTGTAAACGAGAGGATGCTATGAAAGAATTGGTTATTCGACTTCGTTTTAAATCCGCATGGGAACTGCGATCACTGTAGCGTCGTATATGTGAAGTTTTTTGTTTAGTGTTTTTTTTTTTTGTTTCATTTTGTTTTCTGCCGGATCTTTTTGGAAAACGTAGTTTTATGAACATCGGCTGCAGAAGGACACACATACATATGATCAAGTCTATATCCCTTACGGGGTAGACAGAGTCAACAGTCTTCAAAAGACTGAAAGGTCACGTTCAGCTGCTTGGCTTAATGATAGAGTTGAGATTCAAATAGTGAGATTAAAAGTTCAATGTGACCTTTTAAAACTTATGTTTATTTCTAACTAATATTAAATTAGGTTTTTTATTGTTATTTAATGCAAAACAATTTTACACATAGATCCAGATATCCAAACCATGTATAAGCATAGAACATAGTCTGATATTGAAATCATATACATTATTTACATAAATTGAAAATAATTTTTGAGTCAGTTCACCTTTACCAAACGAATAGCTGTTTATCTTTGCCTCGAAATCTTCGCTTAAAATCAATACACTTCATTGCTCCCCAATTCAATCAAATCAGTATCAGTTGTTGAAAGTTAAACAAACTCAACTTGCTACAAACATCACCTTGACTTCAAATTATGCGCCGATTTATAGATAACAAAGTTAACTCATCAAAAATTCAAACAACAGTCGCTGGATTTCCGACTAACTTTATCCAAATTATTTCCAGGCCTTTACCTTCATCAAACTATTGAAGTTTTTTTTAACACTAAAATAAATAAAATTATCAATTTATTTCAAATCTGTTGTTATTAACTGAATGTTTTCAAAATCTGTACCTTGGTTCAAAAGTAATATAGAGGTTATTAGCTTAAACTCAAGAGAATATCAGATATTAAACAGCAAATTAAATTTTCTCCCTTTACCATAATTCTATTACTTATTTGAAGCATACAAAACATATTATAATTATACAGAAACAGTACCTACAAACTTTATTTAGTGTTGATCTAAATTATTTCATTAGGTAGAAAAAATCACTGACGTCTTAAAATGCTAAACGCCAGGAGGACAATGGCAACACAAGAAGAGATCTGAATTATAGATGTAGACACGCGCGCTCATATAAATGGACAAATTTTTTTTCTAGATTTGTGATAGTACAGAGGCAAGAAAGTTATATTATGGCGGGCATTTTGTACTCTAGAAGCCTTGAATGTGGCAAGAAAGCCGTGAACCCGTCACGAACTAGCTGCATCAGATAAGTGAGGCAGTTTGTCCTGGGAACGCCGTTGTCATTTGTCGTTTGCGTACGTCGTGACTGCGTGGGCGTGTGGACACCGAACTACAAATTACTTGGAAGACGGCGAATTTATTAACTTGATATTTTTTTACTTACTATACAATTTATGATGTTCATGACTTTCTTTCTTGACCATGATTCGTTTTGAAGATTATTGTTTTTGCAGTTCAGTGTTTATAAATGCATTGGAAAGTTAATTTTTACGCAAATTTCTACATTTTAACAATTTGGTTCTATACATACATATACCTCTCACATCTTTAACCCTTCCTTTATAGACAGAGTCTTGAAAAGCTACGTTCAGCTGGATGACTTAATGGTGAAATTGAAATTCATGTAGTGACAGGTTGCTTGCCCGTCGCCTTATTAATATTGTTTACCAAATATAAAGCCTTTCTAAACAACTTATGAGATATCTTAAAGCAAGTTTCCTGTTTCATCTGGTGACACCACATCCAGCCAGTAGCTTAGTGAAATTTAACAATCACTGTGTTTCGGCCCACGCAACTTCAGCCAAGAAACGTTGGAGCATCCACAACGTGCATTATGCACTTTCTAAGCATTCAACTTACCTTTGCATTTATTTTCAACATGACTCTGTTTAGCTTTAACGTCTTTTGATTCTACTAAGAAGATATAAAATTTAAAATCTCAGTCCGTACGATGAACTTTAAAATGAATCCAAGAAAAATAATTTAGGTATGATGCTATGCTCTATGTTGAACTTTTATGAATAATCCAAATATGGATATGAAGTTTACGGTTTCTATTTCAAAGTAAAAAGCTAATACATATGAATGAATAAGTCTCTATTACCTATATAAATGTGCCGAAAATATATCTTTTTAAGTACTTGGTTGACTACAAAATCACTACAGATTTTACTAAACTTGTATATTTCTTTGATGCATAGGGAATTTACGAACATACCTTTCATCTACCTATTGACTTCAATGTGCCGTTTATAGATTCAAGTCGGGTTACGTTGTCCTGTTTACAGTGTCACTGAGGTCAGACAGCCGTCGTTTTATGATGTCCATGAGACTGACGTCACCGCGATACCAGAATTACCCTTTACTGGATTGTAAATATGGGCGAACCTTTCTCGAAGGAGGACGTAACTCTGAGAGGACTTGCGAGTAAAACCTTTTGGAAATGTTAATGATGACTGCTTTCGAAAATATATTGTTTTAGTACATATTTAAATATTTCTTTTACGTTTTACACTACAAATTCAAAGAAATAAAAACAAAATCAATGTTAATCTATGAATTTATAATACAATTTTAACGGCAAAGTAGGTATGATAGATATCATTGGGTATTTCATAGAAAATAACTAAGCAAATTGCTTTTTTATTGAAGCAGTTTCAAACTTTGCACAATCCGACCTGAAGTAACTCAACAAACTTTTTATTACATCTTGTTTAATATTTATGAAAAGATAAGTCGTATAATATATTTTTTACGAAGTTATAATATTAGGCATTGTATACTAACTTCAAAAGTTACTGAGGCCTACCCGTGAAATGACAAAGGGTATCAATAGTCAAATGCGTTATACCGGCATAATACTTCCTCGTAGCTCTGTAGTTACCACATTTCTATATGACGCTTATTGCAAGCTTAGTCGAATAAAATATCATTTACTTTTTTTGAAATCACAAAGTATCACCTTTTATTATTCAGTGTACTATTATGATTCAGGAATACTATATTACATTTTTTATAAACTAGAATAAAGCCTCTAGTAGCCTTCGAAACTTATTATTTTTCTTGCATTCCGCTTTAGTTACTGAATGCCGTTATTTACCTAAATCATCAAATCAAATCACTTATAAATAAATATGTATTTACAAAAAGGGAAGTGTATTTTTTGCCATTTTTTCAAGCTCTATCTAATTGACAAATAATAATGAAATTTCACACACATAGTTAAGAGAAGTTAGAATTCACGTTTTTATTTTATGTTTATTTCAATGTTTTAAGTTTTATTTTACAATATATTACCTTTACAAATAATAGTGAGTTTTTAATTAACCATTTGAAGATAGATGAAGGCCAAGTATCTTGTGACAATTCCCGTGAAGGCAATAATGAAGTGAGTTTCTTTAAAACATAGGCATTAACCTTAAAGGTTGATGTGTGATCTTTTGTTGAATGGACTGTAAGTGAGACCATAGATTTTGAAGTATAACACTAAAATCTCATCCAATGTTAATTGTATAGAATATAATGTAACTTTTTATTTGAATAGATTCTCAACCTACCCTTAACGTTAACAAGTTACTGCATATTGTTGTCGATTTTTTATTGATATATAGGATTATATATTAATGTATAATTAATAAATTAAACATTTACTGAACCTGTTTATTTGACTACGAAGGAACTTTATGATGCTTTTAATCGTTGTATCAAAATGTCACAATCCATTTTCTTTGGAAATGAGATCTTTAAGTTGTTATCAGCTAACCAGGTTAAAAAACTTAGTATTAATATTTACGCTTAATCAATTTATTGTCGAAAGTATTGTTCGTGTAGAAGTTCATCTCCTTTATGTATATATTCTAAAGCATATGAAAATCCGTATACCCTTAAGTAATTATTGCACTTGTTTTTGAACTTATTGTTACAAATGCTTATTTGAAATGTCTGCAAATGGGACATCAACGAACTTTCAATTATACGATAGTAAAGAATAACACGCTGCCACTAGGAAAATTGCTTTTGGGACATCTTTCAAAAGCACTCAGGGTTAGATGGCATAACAAATGTTTAAACATTAAAGTACAAAGATAGTTTTCACGAGACCAATCGTAAAATTATGCCCTTTGCCCTAAGATGAGCCTAAAAGTCAGTAGTTTTATATTTTCTTTGTTAATTTCACGTTAGATTTTTTATTTTCTTTGTTTACACAATTTTAAGGACTTAAGTCGTCCTTGGCCGCCGGAATGTTTGTTTAGTTAGCGCACTGGCAGCTTATAAAAAAAGTTAATTTTAAGAGATGAGTGTCAATTGTTTTTTTTTCTTATCAGCCATGATGTATAAATTTCACAAATTAAGTAGGTAGTTAGGTATATAAAGAAAGAAGACAGCAAAAATGTTCTTAAAAATGTTCACTACACGGCGACAAAGTTCGGGAATAAGCAAAATAAAGGTCCAATATCACTTCTAGTAATTAAGTTAAAACAGTTCAATATTGTACTAAGTTCTTTCTCACTTTGATTTTATAACTGATTTTACTGAAAAGGTCCTTATTAATTGTAAGATTGAAACAATATTTGCAGTCTTTCAACAAGAAAATAAGTGTTTTTACTCACGAATTCCGCTAAGTCTGTAACTAACACTTTGCACTTTTACTCACAGTTCATCCGGTTCCGTATGGACCAAATGGTTAATTAAAAACTCACTATTATTTGTAAAGGTAATATATTGTAAAATAAAACTTAAAACATTGAAATAAACATAAAATAAAAACTGTTACCTAGACGAACGTATCTTGATCAAATTAAGGACGTCCTGGTAAAGGGTCAGGTCAAAAGTACCCGAAACCGCCGAGCTTGTATGAAGAGAGTTATGAATGTGGACGAAGCGAAAGAAGTATGCAGAGATCGTGGCAAGTGGAAAGAGGTAGTATCTGCCTACCCCTCCGGGAAAGAGGCGTGATTTTATGTATGTATGTATGTATGTAGTTAGAACTAAATAGGGCATAGATCACCTTTGTTACGCTAGCGAAGCTCCGATCAAAGTTAAATATCACGATTTGGAAATTTAAAAACTAAGGTTCACAATGATCATTAAAACTAGTTGTAGTTTTACCAAAATTGAAAAGTTTTCTTTAAAAATAAATTTCTTTGTATATTAATTTTCAATATACAAAGAAATTTCAATAACAAATAAATAAATAAGTTTATACATAAATATGATCCAGTCGTTTTTATCTTATCATCTTATATCAGAATGTTTGTTAGTTAGTTGTTGAAAATCTTAGTAAATTGTCCAATTTTTTTGTAAAACATTATGAACTCTCTAAAAGAAATTATTAAGAGAAAATAGATAGGTGTGCAACATTTCTACTGCATAAAACGAAAATTCCCCTAATGGCTACTGTTTCCCGCACCTTTTAAATGAAAGTGAACATTTTTAAACCTTTATTCGCAGATGAATTTTCAACCTTTATTTGGGACCGGAGGGGACTTATCAGGGCGTTTTTCAAATAACGGCATCAATTCAGCGCCGCATCCTCACCTGTTATCTCATTCTCTTCCTGAGTCACAAAGCGCCCTTTCGCGCCCGCCGATTTAGCGCACCACCCGCTCATTTTACGATACTTCAAATACCATTATCTCTACATATGGTCGGGTCGCGAGAACCACACCTCAAATTATGTTAATGATCACCTCACAAAAGTATGTAATCACCACCGTCGTAAAATTTTAAATTTCGCGTTAGTGGCGACCTTTTGATATTTTCCTCTTTTTGTTACAGGTACGTTCCGGCCGGTACGTTTATTTTCAAACTTCGCGGTGTCATCGCGAAACGGAAAGGAGGGTTCCTGATGCGACAACTTTATAGAAATAAATTATACTGATATAGCCCCGAGTCTCTTTGATGTTGAGCGTTTTAGTTGGGAATATGCAAAAAGTTAACTAACAAGCATTCGCAAAACAAACTGTTGTGATTTTAACGAACCTGCATTTGAATTGGGAAATATCGTAGATGCGTTGTCACAGTTTTTGAACACGCTTGAATTTGGGTTGGAATTCAGCAAAACACGGAATGCCGCGACTGCCTCTAGCGAGATACGCTGTGAAAAAATATTTAGCCGGTGTTCTTGTTTACTCTGATTTCCTCTTACGGGAAACACAATCCAATTGTGCCGTATAACTATGTCGTATGTTTGTTTCTCAGAAATCAAACATCGTTAGCACTCTACAAGAATTTGGAAATTCATTGTTTTACTTGTGATATAGGTGCAGTGTAAGCAACCCATATGAATATTGTCCGTAGATATTAACAGACAAACAGATTACAATTTATTTTTATCACTTTTTTACTTTGTTGAAGGAATTATATCGATAATAAGTCGCTCAATATAAAAAAAATATATATTCCATCATAATATCAACCTCAAATAAATGAAATCCTTATATGAGGATTCGAGTGCTTGTGTCAGGATAAACGGAGCGCACACTGAGTGGTTTAAGATTGAGAAAGGCGTTAGGCAAGGATGTGTTGCGTCACCGTGGCTGTTCAACCTATTTATGGATAGCTGCTTGACAGATTTGAAAGAGTCTAAAAGTGGATTAAGGATGAATGAGTTACTCGTCAAATGTCTGCTCTATGCCGACGATCAGGTTATACTGGCGTCATCAGCGGAGGAGCTACAGGAGATGGTAAACTGTATGCATGAAGCTTTAAAAGAGAAAGGAATGAAAGTGAACGTAAGTAAAACTAAAACACTGGTTTTTGAAATGGAGAAAGAAATGACAGCATGTAATATTTTGATTGGAGGAGAAAAAGTGGAGCAAGTGAAAGAGTTTGTATATCTAGGATCAAAGTTTACATCAGATGGCAAGTATGATAGTGATATTGAAAGGAGAGTGAACGCGGGGAACATGGTGAATGGAGCTTTGCATGCCTTTATGAGCAGTCAGAAACTATCCAAAAAGGCTCGACTGGCTGTGCACAGGGGCGTGTTGGTCCCGACATTAATGTATGGGAGTGAAAGTTGGGTATGGCAAAAGAAGCATGAAAGCAGAATAAATGCAGTGGAAATGAGAGCGTTAAGGAGTATGATGGGTGTGAAATTGAGTGACAGGATAAGGAACAGCGTGATAAGGGAATGTTGTGATGTGAAAGAAGATGTAGTTACAGGAATAGAAAAGGGTATGTTAAGATGGTTCGGTCATGTGGAGAGGATGAATGAAAGCAGGTTGACTAAGCAGATATACAAGGAGAGTGTGGAGGGAAAGGTCGGAGTGGGAAGACCTAGACGAACGTATCTTGATCAAATTAAGGACGTCCTGGTAAAGGGTCAGGTCAAAAGTACCCGAAACCGCCGAGCTTGTATGAAGAGAGTTATGAATGTGGACGAAGCGAAAGAAGTATGCAGAGATCGTGGCAAGTGGAAAGAGGTAGTCTCTGCCTACCCCTCCGGGAAAGAGGCGTGATTTTATGTATGTATGTATGTATGTATCAACCTCATTTATCTTTGGTGTCTCCGAAGATTCCCGAAGGTGTCTTTTCATGACATCGAAGTAATGTCGAAGACTCTCGAGCATCATCAGTCTACTTGCAAAATCTGTGTCAGTATCAGCCCAAAATGCAGTGTCCTAGTTTAAACCTTAACTTGAGGAATACGGAATAATATATTTTTCAAACAGTTAAATAATTTGTCAAATCAGTACAGATAGAGTTTATTTACAACTTATTAATAAATTCTAAAATTGCTTTCTCTTTATCTTTTCGTAAAAAAAATTGTTTAATCTTATATATAAAATTCTTGTGTCAAAATATTCGTTCCCGTACTCTTCCGAAACGACTAGACCGTTTCTCATGAAATTGTGAGCATATTGAGTATCGGCCAACATCTATTTTTCATACCCCTTAGTGATAAGGGTTTTCCACCCTTAATATTAGGTATTTTTAACTCGCAATTACTTATAAATTATTTATATGGCAAAACAACGTTTGCTGGGTCAGTTAGTAGTGAGTTTAAATGTACATATATCGCACTTCGGGCGCCGTAGAATTTTATAGGTTACATGAAAGAGTATCAGACCATATACATAAAATGCAAGTTAATTATTTTTGCTATCCTAAAATATTATACTAACACACAACCTAATACACATTTAGTTGTGCTCTTTCTACTTAATTATTGAATACAACCCTATATTTACCATGATTGATAAAGTGCTTACAAAACAAATCCACGTTGGAGTTCTGCTAGTGGCATGTTAGAGCATGTGCTCAAATTCCGTGTTTAGATGTCAGTGCGCGGATAATTAGAGAACAGTTCGGTAAATAACTTTCTGACAAGAGCCCCACTGAGTTCAACATGAAGCCAATAGTGATGCTACGACTGTCAGATATTGCCGGATGATAAACTATCGATATTCCAGCATGTGCTAGGCAACTATGTACATACTTCATTACAGTATATTATTACTAACAATACATAAAAGTAATAACAAAGTCGCTCTAACGTACGTAGTTAATAAATAATTCGAAAAGATTGATTGCACTTAGTGCAAATCTATGTGTTACTATGAATTACTCTTTCATAATTATTTACCCGATCTACAGACTGTTATTATATCAATAACAAAAAAACAGATATCGATCGATTTATCGGACAATCAGAAGTTATCTATCTAGTCGAAATATGAATTGTTAACTTTCTATTTAAATCAAGTTAAATCAAATATATTGCAAGGCCTTTAATAGTTTAGTAGCGTGATTCAAATTCATGCGGTTCCAAGTCTATCAATACTCCGTCTATGAATGTATCTATAATGTAAATAGAACAATCGATAATTTGCCGTCACTAGTGCACCTCACTTTGAAAGTTAACTTGGCTATGTATGTATGTGTATGCGTCGATTTATTTACCTTTTCACTCCTGACATTCGCAGGTATGCTCCTACCAGTTCTGTTTTATTCCGTTCGCATGGTTTTATTCCTTATTATATTTCAAACGGAATCATGTCACTCTGGTTTGTGATGTATAATGATATTTACTTAGTACACATAGATATTTTTAAACTGAACAACAAGTAAGTATATCGTTTTCAGCTATTTTTTTTATATTTGTCTACTCTATCTGGTTTAGGACATGATTCCTGCTTTTTGGTTAATTTACCGTAGATTTATCCTTAAAACAACAACAAGCAAACAAGTTTAACAACAAGCTTTTTAATAATTAGAATCGTAAAAAGGGTGATGAGTATTGACTCATCACCCTTTTTACGATTCTAATTATAAAACACCCAATAATAATTACGCCTCAAATTGTAGACTGAGTAACGACGTGAATTACAATAGCCAAGAGGGGAGCAATTTTATAATTATGTTAGTCACTGAAAATTTATTAGACTACTGAGTTTTGTTCATAATATAACATATAATTACGTCTACATTCCTACAGGATAGACAGAGCCAACAATCATCAAAAGACTGAAAAGTTACATTCAGCTTTTTGGCTTAATCATAAAATTGAGATTCAAATAGTGACAGATTGCTAGTACATCGCCTAAAAGAGGAATCCCATGTATATAAGCCTATCCTAAAACGAAAACCGTCCGAAATATGATAATATGTTATATGTTAACATCAAACATTTTAAAATTGTTTGGAGTCACTAAATTCGAGTAGGACATTTATGCAGCACATGCGATAATCGAACCCGTTTCACCCTTTGCTTTCACTGGACGGGTTTCATTACGAACTTTTTTAATCGCCCTTTGTCGCACTGAAAAATAAATCCGTTGTGATGCCAGAGACAACCGCCGGCGTCCTGATATTCTGTAATTAAACTGACATCGTCTCCCTTGGGACGAGTTTTGAATGTTATTAGAATCACTTTCGCGCCGTCGCCTCTGACTGGAAAGCCGTTATTTTGTTACTTATTAACCTTAAATTTTTAATTCATCCATAAATATAGAAGAGTTATAATTGAAAATAGTCTGGAAACTTCTATTACTGAGATACGAATTTGTCTTGTGTATTGTGGGAAGCTTGAATGACAGTTATGTAATGGAATTTGAAGTTCAGTTGACTGAACTCTTATGCAAGCGTGCTTTATTTTGAAGCTGAACAGAACCAACGTTACATTAACCCTTCTTTGCATGATGATGGAAATTTCAATCATAACATTTAGTGAAGAAAAAAAGGTACTCAAAAACTGTAAACTTTAAATTTGTTGTTGCTGGTAACTTTGTAAATGACTATTGTGTACAACAAAACCCTAGTACCAGTCTACTAGAAGAAAAATTACATTTAAAAAAAAGAAAGGTCACTTCGGTGTAAATTTCCCAAATGTAAAGGCTATTCCACAATTTCGTGTAATCAATGTGGAGTTAATTTGTGCTTGAATAAAAATAATAATTGTTTTTTAAATTATCATTTAGAATAAAGGAGAATAAGTAAGCAATATTTTGACTTATTTAGTACTGAGCTATATATGTAACAATGCATAATGATGTAAATTTTCATCACTGTTTTTTAAATATTTCAAATTCTTATTTATACAAGGATTTTTTTTAATATTTTTCCTTTAATCTAGAGCATAAATTACATCAATCTGATTTATTTTAAAACAAATTGGAAAAATCATGCAATGAAGGGTTAATATTTTTCTTACTTTCGGGATTTGTTACATTTTGCATAGTGATCAACTCAAACAGATCAAATATCACTTATACGAACACTAACATTAGGTATTGTTGTTAACAGTTGTGTTTCGTAACTTAAAGTTAGATACTCAGAGATACCAAACATTAAACACCCATTGTTTTGCGTCGGACTTATAAGATTAAACTACAGTTAAAATGTATGAGTGGTTCCCGGCACCAATAGAAAATAGACTAGGATCACTCAATCTCATTCCAATAGATGTCGTAAAAGACGACTAAGAGATAGGCTTATAAACATAGGATTCTTCTTTTAGGTGATGGCTTACAACCTGTCACTATTTGAATCTCAATTCTATCATTAAGCCAAATAGCTGAACATGGCCTATTAGTCTTTTCATGATTGTTGGCTCTGTCTACCCCGCAAGGGATATTGACGTGGTTATTTGAAAGCCCCGGTTGCATCCTTACAACTCTGGAGACGAGCCTGAGATAAGCTCTTGACCATGGATCCTGGATTGGGTGAGTCAGGTTTTCTGACCTTCATAACCTTTGCAGGGGAACTTAGCCCATATCTATACTAATATTATAAAACTGAAGAGTTTGTTTATTTGAACGCGCTTATCTCAGAGAGTAGGTACTGGTTCGAATTGAAATGTTTTGTGTTGGATAGACCATTTATCGAGGTAGGCTTTAGGCTATATAACACCACGCTGCAACTATTAGGAGCGAAGAAATAATGGAAAATGTGAAAAAAATCGGGGAAAATTATTCATCCTTGAGGCTAGAATGATGCCCGAAATAACTTTTCCATGCGGACGAAGTCGCGGGCACAGCTAGTTGGATTATATTACGTGATTATATGAATGTATGCACATCAAATAAATATATGAACTTCCAATAATGCATTTATTGGTTACAATTTTCATTTGTATACATGATTTTACTTCCTTTACAAACTTATATAACATGGAGTAATTTAGTAACATGTAGAAGTATGCAGGGATGATGGCAAGTGGAAAGATGTGGTCTCTGCCTACATTTTCGGAGAAAACGCGTGACATATGTATTTTTATTCATTCAACAAAAAAACTGTTACTAAATCGAATCTGTGTGACGAATGTGTTGTCTATAGCAAGAAATTTGATGGAAACGCAACGTCACTGGCCATTTTTTTCGTGTGTTTTGACAGCTGAAACAATATCAGCGATGTGAATGAAAACTATATTTTCAATTCTGCTTCATGCTCAAACTTTAATCAACTGAGGATTGCACTCTATGTTTACCAAAGATAGTGGTGATATGGTGGGGGTATCCTACCTATCACTCAAAACGTGGAAAGAATTAACTTTATGCGATGATAAACAAAATGAGTATATCTAAAATTACACATAATCCTTCAAAATAATAATTAATTTTCTTTCATTAATGTGACTAATCCTCTTCAGAAAATTAAGTTATTTGGGAAAACAATAATATGTTTTCTTCTTTTTGATGTTTTCTTTAATTTGAGCTTTTTACATTAGCTAGCCATATTTTTTGTATTATGACAGTGTCTATGTAGTGGAGACTGTTCCAAGAAGTTGTTACCTTGTTCACGTTATATAAAACCGAAATAATAACATGTGGCCTGATTACATATCAACTGATCGCATTTAAAGCGTCACATTAAATTGTAAATTCCATGAGCTCTTGATCGTCGATTTGGCCTTAATTGTATTTTTGTTTATTTATATTTACATCTCATTTGCATGATCGAACAGGCCCGGTACCGGGCTCGTGTTGACAATGCCCGCGCCCGCGCCACCGCACGGCCTCGACAAACAAATACACTTATTCAGTTTAAACACCGACACGTCGCAATGTATGCTTTGAATTTAAATGAAAGCACATGAAAATCGAAATTCAAACTCAGCCAGACCATTTCTAGCGCAATTAATTCAAAACACTGATGCAGCACTCAGTCTCTCCTCCGACGAAATAAGAGTTAATTCAACGTCATTTATTATTAATGGCGTCTACGTGCCTAGTCTGATTTTATTTTTTGTTCACGGAAACATTTCGAATATCAGAATCCTAAATTGTTAGTCATTAATCTCGTGCTATTTTTAAATGAGAAGCTATTGATCCAACTAGATGCAATGAAAAAGGTACACCTATAGATATAGTCGATTTTTCAAGTGAGTTGACGTATTACTTAATTTTTTATTCTAAACCGAAAGTAAATCAATTAAATATGTGTTGTTCCAAAATAAAAATAACCATGACATTATTTTCCTATAAGCAATAAGAGATGAAATTAATTGGTTTCTGTTAATACTTTCGATGACAAAAATGCTAATTATGACTCTAAATATGCTACACAAATTAGGTGGAATTAATAAATTTGACGGCGTGACGGGCAGCAATGCTGGCCCGCTGCCAAGTTTAACCACACTTTCCCTTCGGCCTCTCCGAATACTACAGTATCACGGACACATTGCCTCTCCTTCCCAGAAATTGTCGATTTCCAGTAACGCTCTCAAACCGACATCGGAAATATTTTATGAGTAGTAAATTGCCATGGAATTGATAGCCCAAGAAAAGAAATAGCCGCAAGGATTTGGTAACGCGAGAATACTGTTTACGTATTAAGATATTTGTTTTCTACTCCATATAGATTTTCCAATAAATAACTGATGTTCGATAAATTGAGTAGGTACAGCTAATTTTAGTTGTTCGTTGCGATAGAGAATCCATAACTGTGACTATTAGTATTTAATATAATGGCAGTTTAATATAATTTACCAACCAAATTCATAATAACATTTAATTAATACAAATGGTTATATTAATGAAACAGTTCAAGCGATGAGAAACAGTAGCTAGTCCATTTTATTAATTCAGTAGTTTAACTGTATGCCACCATACATATTACATGCATGTTACAATTTTCCACAGAGATGGAAATCCTTCTGAAATGATTGTTCATATCAAATTGAATGTGTTGAATGATGTATGATCTCAATTTGTGAAATGGCGTGCATTTACGAAACGTTTCGGTGCGCCAGATGATATTTGAAACAATAATCGGCAATCAACGAGTGCATTTGTTTTGAGGTATCCATTATTTATTGATTTGTTGTCATCGTCCTCCAGACATTTGTCTTGGTTGCAACCTTTGTGAAGAACTCACGGTCTGACATCACGATTCAGGTAATCCGTTTATTACATGAAGCATGCATCGTAAAAATATTATAATGAGAAGGTGACAAAGAGAGTGGGTGAATAAGGAAAACAAGTATTTTCTGAAATTGTGAATCGAATCTACAATTAATGAAAAAAATTTGTATTGTTTAAATTACCCAAGAAATAAACAGTTTAAATTGTAATCAAAGTATAATTGACTTATGAGTTAGGTAAGTTTATATTCTCGTTCTTAGTTAGTAGTATTTAGTAAATGAAACTTAGGTAAGTGATGTTGTATTATTTGTGTAAATATGTTATAATACTCTACTCGTAACCCGTAACCCAGGAGATTCATGCTTGCTAATTTTATAAAATAATTTTTTTTATCCGATTTGAAGTCATACCATGGCGTGAATAGTGATAATAATATCAGGCATTTAAAATGTTTATAAAAGCTTTAACTTTAAATTGCTTTTCTTTAAAAATTTTGCGTTGATATAGTTGTCAAACGATAAAGTATATTTAGTATTTCATTTTAATAAAAATAAGCACGTTTGAGAAAGTTTTCAATACTTTCCGAAATGGATTAAAGGAGGTTCAAAACCAATTACTTTTTCTTATCGAGCCGGTAAAATTATTTTCTTAATTGCCAATTAATCAGAAAACCAAAAATAAAATATATAATGTCTTGTCTTCCTGTTCAAAATCATATCTTACTATTTCTGTACTTGTTCTTATTTATAGTTGTAATCAGTAAAATCGTAACGTAACAATCATTTCATTTAAATTAAAAAACAATATCATTATTTCAGATTAATAGCCAAAGCTTTTTTAATCGAATTGCTTAATCACAAGAATCTTAGAAAAGTGTAGACAACAGCTACCGATCCTTATAATTCACTTTCTTTGTTTGAACGAATAACAGCCAAGATATTAAATATACAATAATTTTATTTCAGAAGAATACTCACCTGAAGTTGCCAATAAAAGGTAAATGATATTAGGCGCGCGGGGGCGGGCGTGCGGGGGTGAGGGCGGATGCGCGGCGGCGGGCGGAAAGTGCGTAGCTACGGATTCAATTTCCGTTGCCGGTCGCCTAATAAGAACACTATTCAGAGGGCCTGTTCACGCAGAAATCATAATTTAAAGTCCAGTTTCGTAACACTCGAGTGTTGAATTGAATATGTTCAGTTGTATTTTTAAAGAATGACTTTCATAATTCGATAGAGCGATGCGAAGTGGTGTAAAGATATTTTAGGAGCATGAAATACTTCATACTTTTGAATAGATATTTTTAAATTCCAGTTAGAATCTTTCTTGTAATTGTCATTAAAAGAAGAGGACACTGGCTGACTGACTGATCACCACACCGCTGGCTCTAGAGATTTAAAATGTAGTATGTCGACCCCTTATGTGGTCTATGAAATACGCTTGAGAACAAAAATTATCAGAAGTTCGAAAATTATTCACGCAGGAGGGCCCGCGGTATTTAAAAGGAATACCAATAATTTCAGTGAAGTTGTCTATACTTTGTAACATAAAAACCAGGTTTATATTATTAAGTAACGGTTGCAAATCAAAAATATTCCATTGTTAAGTTATTTACTACATATAATATTATATTACACATCGCTGTCAATTCTTAATGATCCAGTTCTGTTTTTGGATTGTTAAACCGACTCCCCTCGGCCGTTCATTATTTATTATAACACGCATCCAAAGCATGTCAATCAAGTTAATGATGACCCAAATATTTCGTTTTAACTGCCGGTGTTTTAAATTGTGCATGAATTTACACAGTGTATTTTCATTGAGGTAACACTGAAATATTTGCGTTTAAAATGTACCGCGAAAATATTCATCCATTCATACCACGTGATTGTTCACATAACTTTATTTCGAATGTATTTCTTGAATATTAAACATATGTGCAAACACATTTATTTTATGTTTTGCAAAAATGTTTTTACCAATGAATTTTATCATAAAGTGATTTCGTTATTAATGTGGACATAGAATTTTATAAAAAAAGTCTCTAAATTGTGTAAAACACTTTAAGGAACACGAGTGACTAAAACGCCTATATAATAGCCAAAAATGTGCCACTATGTTACTAGTCGTGTAGTAACTACTATTCAATATTAAAATGAAACATAAAAATCCGAGAAATGTAAGCCACAGTGGCTAATTACTAAGGAATGCGAACCAATTTATATCAGGAATCACTTAACAGCGGCGTTTCAAAGAGATCCTTATTCCGAAAGATTAACACTTTAACAAAGACTGCGGTAATCCCTGCCTGAACACAAACTTACTCATCCTCTGTGATTAAATTAGCGCTGTTCAAAAACAATGGAACTAATTTGTCAAAGATTGTAAAGTGGAAACCGTCTTTTCCTTATTCTAGTAAAAAAAAATATATCTTGCGGTTGATCAATTTCTTTTTTATCTTGTGTGCATGTGACCAACACTGACGTCCGATTTTTAGGCTGCCTAAAGACATCGGACATGTCTTTACGACTGCCATCTAGTGATGACAGTCGGGACTAACGGCTTAACGTCACTTTCAGAGCACAGAAACCTATCACTCGTATAACAACAGCACGTTACAATAATTCGCGATACAACGCGGCTTGCACTAAGGAAAATATCACGTGCAAGTGGCCGACAAAGCGCCCAGTGCGCTGCGTAATTCGATATTCTCGGGTTGAATGATCCCATATCAAGGAAGAGCCTTAATTCAGCTCTTGTCGCGACAGGCTGAGTGCACTTGGGCGTAAATAAAAAGTTGAACGTCGGTGTAACGAGAGAGCCGCTGCAGACAATGATGCTAGACAATGTGTTGGCGGAATGACACTCCTGCGCCACTATAGTTTATATTCGTACGGAGCCCCGATTTTTAAGTTTCATAATAAATATAAATATGTAGAGTTACTTTAAACACATATGTACTAGAGTCATCTCTTTATCCTTTACTGAATCAATAGTTACAAGTCCCTAAGGCTACGTTTAGATGATTGACAGAAGCAAAAGATATTCAGAGATAGTGTCATGTTGCAAGCCCAACGCCATGTTAGGTACGAGTACTTTATATGTTTATATTTAATCCAAATCAATTTTTTTGAAGGCTTAAATATAAACTAAGAATTAAATTGATTTATTCCGATTAGATCAAGACTGAAGGTACATTCTAGTATAAGTCATTGTAATCAAATTTAAGGCTTTAAAAACGAAAGTCGTGTGATGTTTTCGTATACGGCTAAATACATTACATTTTTGCGCGATTCCGAAATAGAGTCCGTGCATTTCTTTTTAAAAGCTCGGTCTGTGCCGTGATCTAATAAAAACTAAGGTGGAAGCAAATTGGCCGTGATATTGACTGCAAAGAGTCAGCAAGGGAAAGGGTGGCTGCTGCCTGCTTTGTACCATTTATTTTATTGTGAAAATTTCAGACATTTCACGTTGTTAAATCAGTACGTAAAGTAGTTATTTATTGAAAAAGAAGAATTTTTACAATTTAAGTCTTAATAATAAAAACATAATGTAACATAATTAATAAATAATTACCGCTGTAACGTGAAATTTACATGAATTCCTCAATTTGCTAATCCGCCGATCCTGTGATAGCCAAAAACTTTGTTCAAACAGATAGGTATGTTAAGTGAAAAATTTTTGTTAAAATTTTTATACGTTTTGCCTACAAAATATACTTATTATAAATCTAAACCATATAACTTTGCATACCAATTAAGTTCTTATCAGAATACATCCAGCTTACTGGAGTTGAATAATCGATATCTTAAATCCGTTGTTGATCCCATTGGATGAAATAACTGAATTGGGAATGTAATATTGCATTAAAATCTTCGCAAGAAAATTTTGACCATGTGCAGAATTGTTTCATAAATGATTGTAAATATTGGTAAACTGCTACTAAAATATATAAATAAGTCAGAGACAATTCAATGTTAAATGATATAACTTAACTAATTATTTAAAGTTCAAATTTTTCTTTAACTATTTTACCAATATCTTCTTTTGATATGTGAATGTTTTTGTTATAGTCAATAAGATTTTATCAATGAGAGACAGAGTATCAAATAATTACCCCTATCGATTATTCTGCACAATTTGTGTTGAATAGTGAGCGGTTTAGCGTCGGATGAGCCGCAGCGGCTACATTCGGAGTGCCCCGTTCATTACCCCAGTACTCGCGCTCAATGCATGGAGCACCCTTCTACGTTCTTGCACACCGCATCGCTGAGCAAAATAGTCAGTTCACAGAAAAAAACGTGATATATTATCGTCGTATAAATAGTGACCGAATTATGATAATTCATCAGTTGATTTAATATGGGTTGGTTCCCCTGTAAAAAGATGTCAGATAGGAGTCGCTTCGTGTGAAAATCTGACTGACCCAATCCAGGATCAGGACTAAAAGGTGCACCCCTAGCTCCTCATCAGAGAGGTGAGGACTAACGCGAAGAGAAAGAAGAGGTTTAGCGTGGATGAGCCGTAGCGGCTACATTCGGAGAATCACGTTCATAACCTCTGTACTTACGCTCAATGCATGAAGCATACTCAACGTTCGTATACACCACATCGCAAAGCAAAATAGACAGTTGACAGAAAAGGAAAACGTTAACTCTTATATTGATTGTCATCGAGAAGTTTCAACTTCACCGATCGAAGTTGGCTCTTGAATGAAAGAAGTTGTTACGGATGACGATTGTTTAAAAGATCTGAAAAAGATCTATTAATACAACCTAGATGCAGAATAATACTATAGAAAAGATAGGCAAAAAAAGTCATTCAAATACAATAAAAAGAAATACCAGTTGTGAAATGCAGGGAAATGGCTGAAAGAAGAAAATTATAAAGTACATATATTACTTTGTAATTAAAAATACCAAAAGTTTTACTTAATACATACTCGATTTCACTTTAATTAGCGAATATGACATTCAATGTCTCAGGTATAGTCGTAATGGAACCTTAAAAGTTGGTAAGAATATCTTCTGTACACTTCATACTAAGAGACCGCCAGTCATCAACACACCTCCTCAAATTTACATTCTCCTAAGAGACTTGAAAAGGTTTTTCAAAGATACGTCCCTCACTGAAATTGTACATTTTGCAAGTGTTACATAGATTTTGTCGAAAACTCCACTTTTAATCCGAGCTTGCATTTTAATATTAAACTTTAATAAAAGCCATCGAATGCGGGCATTGTTATAAACAGCGCTGTAATTTACGTCGCAAGGACTCTATTTTACAACCGGATTTAAACGTATACGAAAACTATATGGTATTTATAAATTATTGCTGTGAATTAATTTCGTTCGATTGCGTGCTACATTAATTTTATATAGAAATGATTAACATTATTCAGATCAATACTAAATAATGTGTGTCGCATTAGATTGCCAGATTCCTCTTTGATCTTTGACTATATTGTGACATTTGGAGCTAGTTTTTAGTAAGCCGATATTGCATTTACCTATTAAATATCTTTTATCCTGCCTATTTAAAAGCTTTTAATAAAATTTTCCTTTGAGATTATTAAAGATAACATATCATCACGTCTATGCGGGTATATACCCTTGCGAGGTAGACAGAGCCAGCAGTCATCAAAAGGCTGAAAGGCCACGTTCAGCCGTTTGGCTTAATGGTGAATGAGTTTGGGATTGAAAGAGTGACAGGTTGCTAGCCCATCGCCTAAACGAGGAATCCTAAGTATATAAACCTATCTCTTAGTCGCCTTTTACAACATCCATGGGAAAAAGATAGAGTGATCCTATCCTTTTTCTATTGGTTCCGGGAACCACACGGCACGGTGATATTATTACTAAACAGAACCGCCCGTCTAGTCGGAAAATAAGTCACACGTAAATTCTAATACAAATGAAAATTGTGGTGTAAGTCTAAAATTGGGTCCCTGGCTATCGTATTAACGATGACTGAGCGATTTCTCTTAATTATCATTTTGCACGGTTCGTCAGATACACGCTTGGTCCTATTTGAAATGCGCTACGTAGTTATATTGTGGCTGGCCCTTTTTGACGTTTGTGAAACACATACGTAATTGGAATACAGGTCAGGGATAATACGATCCGGAGTTGATGGGGTCCCTTAATTGTCTTTTTCATACAAAAAGCTGACCCTAGTTATACATCTAGTAGCTCGTTGTTAAGGGATTATTATCGTTACCTTTGAACAATGGAGGAAAAAAGTATCTAGCAGCAAAACATTTTTAAATTTTAGGAACGACAAATGCAAACTCGCTATGTAATTACCTACTACATCAACCAATATTTATTCTCTCTTAGATTGTTTTATCTCATATTTTTTTATCTATTTAATATTTAAAAGATAATATGTAGGTTGCATGAAAAGGAATGCATTTGGATGAAGCGAAATAAGTATGCAGCGAAATGCAAGTAGAAAGGTGTAGGTAGCATTTGCTTATAAATCCCTCCGTAGAGCCAGGATTGATATAGTTATGTTTATATTATACTCGTAGAAAGATTCACAACCTTTCCAGGCCAGTGACCGGTACCTACTCAAGCCATCAACACTTCGCTAGTTTAATTGTTTATTCAGATACAGGGAAACTCTCGAATTAGGTTACCCGGAATCGCCGCATTAATTAATATTTGTGTTTGAACTGTCTCTGTGCCCTTGAGTGATTAAGCGACCTTTCAAATAACAGTTAGTTGTAGACAATTTCTGTTGTTTGCATTCCAATTTACGGATACCACAGGCAGTCCGTTTACTCTATCTGACTTGATTAGTTATAGTGATTCGAAGGTCTAAAATAAGCGGCTCAAACAAAACAGAGTAAGTGTGTAACAACTATAAATAACAATAAAATGAGGTAAATTTGCATCCTAATTTTAGTGGCACTTTATTTTCGGCATTCAAAGCATACGATATAAATAAATGTTAAAATTATGTATCTTCTATACAAATAAAAAATTAAATGATCTATTGTAATATTGTAAGTACTTACCTATGAATTGTTGAATTGTGATTAAACTTGTTTTCACAAATAGAAATTTAAACAAGCGTACATAAGTGGACAGTCATTTAATCCGAAATTCACGTGTTCATCACTGTGGCCAATATGGGCTACAAATCTGTACATCGTATTAATAAGCTTATATTTGATGACCACGAGACACACATACACAAACAAACATATCATGTCTTATATAGTAGACAGAGCCAATAGATATAAGACCCGAAGGCAGAGAAGAAGTCAGAGATGGTTGGTTACTGTTCTCTTAATTGTCTTAATTGGAAAGAGAACCAGCTGGCACCCATTATGCTTTTTCACTACCAGACCAACCACAAATAGTTCCTACGTGGTTTTTTAAAATAATTCTACAACATTTTTTTTATTTCATCGATGCATCCTACATTCTATACATCTTTTTAACATAATAAGCTTCGTATAATTACGTCCCGCCCACACTTTCACAGGTTTTACAATTACTCTCTGCACAATAGTAATATGATCCGAGACAATATCGTATCGAAACTTGATATTATCATCCCTATTATAAAGAGGCGAATCGAATCGTAAATAATACACTCGAATTAACAAGACAAATCCTTTTGTGACTCACGATTAGCTATTAAACTAGATGTTTTTGTAAATAATGTTATTGTTAGGTACTCGGAATTTGTAAGATGGTAGGAGTGGTAAGTACTGGTGCACGTGACCTCGCAACTGATCGTTGTGTTACACCACGTAGCATGTTTTGTTTTCATCTTACATCTAATTTCTGAGCACTCACACATTTTATTCTTTCAAAGTTTCTACTGTCATATAATACCCTGATTTCTGTGGTATTAATAGAAGTTTGATATACACATTTGTATCACTAAGTTTATGCTTCGTCTACAACTCAAAAGGAAAACTAATGTTCGAGTATATAGATATAACTTGCAAGTATGGCGACATCTGTGAGCTCCATTGCAACTAATAAGACGATCATAACTTTCAGCAACCTGTAATGAAACAGAGCAGAATATACAAGGATGAGGTCGGGTTGGGATCCACAAAGTAAACATTCCGAGAACAAAAATAACTTCTCTCCGATATTACATGTTCTCTCTGTTACATCTTTGTAATAATAACAAAGTTTTGCTCACGTGCATTCGGTTCTTCGAAATCTTTCCTCACTTGAAGTTGTATCATCAAATATTTGCGTCACTCAAAAGCGACGAAAAATTTCAATATAGTCAACAAATAGTCTTCACACACAATGTATTTCTAAGGACCGCGCCCGGCCAACCATAGAGAATGTTAATAGCTTGTGAAAGTCAGATAAGGAGGCTCCCTAATCAAATATTCCGGAATCCTTCTTAAGAAAGAAGCTGGGCTTGGCAAGCGGCCGTGCATAAGCAACTATATCGGTTCCTTTAAAGGATAAAGACGATCGAAGTGAAGGACGACTGGTAATCCGCTCCGGAGCGCGCCCCGACCTATCTGCGGGCCAGGTATACGCGACTCGCGAACTGCCCGTGGGGAACCGGCCAAATCTCTATCGATTTTTAAATAGCTTGATTTATTTATTATTTGAAAGCAACTGACTTCGAAATTGTTATATTTAATACACTAATAATGTCCTAGGCTCCAAGCGCAAGCAAATATTTGTAAGTAGTTTTTACATGACACAAGGTTATCGGTTACTGTCAGCCGTCAAATATTGATAAGTTATTTTCTTAGTTTCTTTTCTTGTTAAATAAAGTATGTGTGCATCTAACTTATTACATAAATAATATCATTATATCATCATCATCATTCTATGGATATCAACCTATGCTTTCTAATGAGAATAAATTGTCGAAGACTATTCTACCCTAAACGTTATTTTTACATATTACAACTTAACTCATATAAATGATGTAACGACACGAAAAAGCCTTTATATATTGTGCAAAAATCGGCTGGGTCTTATCTATTATACAATTTAAAACATCTTTGTGTGCGTAAACCGCTTGAAAAAATACAAACATTGAAAATTTTGTGTCATGCGGTCCCCAATGTATGTATGTGTAATGCATCCACTATGCGGTCCCCAAATTCTTGGCACAATGCATCATTGTTGTCCGACATAATGTCGGCATTAACATTTGTACCGCGATTCACGTCAATGATGA
Source organism: Amyelois transitella (assembly GCF_032362555.1). Classification (NCBI taxonomy): domain Eukaryota; kingdom Metazoa; phylum Arthropoda; class Insecta; order Lepidoptera; family Pyralidae; genus Amyelois; species Amyelois transitella. The sequence continues at coordinate 6,751,050 of NC_083509.1, forward strand.
CGATTTATTGTCGAGTATCGTCTATGCGGTATAATTAATCCGACGTTTTTTTTAACCCGCGATGATTTAGGTTCGTTGTAAAGTTTGTTTTGCGAAGACATCTGTCGTCTTCTCCATTGTTACCAGAAACTGTCCTCAGGTAAACCAGATAATGGGAATTATCTCGGCAAAGAGTTGACATTTCTCCTTTAAACTTTTGTCGAGTCGAGTGTTTTGACAATGGTTGTTTATTTAAAAGATTTATCCACAAAGCGGTACTTCATTATGATTGCGATCTGACATCCTAACGAACTCCATTGTAAACGACATAGTTTGAATTTTTCAGCTTTGGTAACGAACGCTTTTTGGCTAGGCAAACGGTTTACTGAAGTTAAAACGTATTTTTTAAATAAATTTGGTTACTGGTTTATGTTTTTAGTCATTCCATAATTCCCTTAGGTTTTAAAATTATTCTTAAAATATATTTTCTAAACCCATACTTATTTTAAATATAAATTTATATAATGCATTTAAATATGCGAAAAACAACAGATCAAGTTTACTGTTCAACAATAACTAAGAAACTAAATAGTTGAAAACAAAGATACAACTTCATTAATCATTTGAGAATATTTAGTCTTGATGGGTCAAGTCCCTTGCGCTAGCAATCTTAAGTTAATAACCGCAGTAAAAGTCACACATTCGATCGGTCTGACGGCCAGGCGTTCATTTATCGAGTAAACATAGAATTTATTACTATCGTATAATTTTATGTTCTAAACAAAGGCTCGTCAGGGCCCGGGGTGCGCCGCCCCCCACCTCCACCTTCTCCGCCGCCGTTCTACACCCGCTGCGCCTGCACTTGCTCCCCAACATAAAATGTCTACAAGTGCGTTTGTTTATGCTTCACTGTTTACACATTCCTTTCTGTATTCAAATAAATCTTTAGGGAAATTCTAAGTCAAACATAAACTAAGCAATTTAAATTACTTAAACAAAACAGTTTCTCCCACACCGGACTTGAGAAAAAAAATACACTTGTTCCGTCTACACTATCTAAAACTTCAAATACAATAAATTAATATAAACAATATTTTAAAATAAAAATTTCCTCATGTTGTGTTGTGCCCATTAAGAATACCTAACCATTTATGTCAAGAAAAGTCTAAATGCAAGTGTCAGTTGATATTAAACACAACAAAGCCATGACAGTGCGTCACTGGCGGACACAATGCGGTGTTAAAATCAATTGGTCAAAGTCATTTATACATTCATCGTTCGCTCAGCGCGTGGAGACGTCTTTTGAATCCCATTGTAAAGTCGGACTCCCACTGCGATGTCGCCGACATTGCCCCGCCTGCCAATCTTGCCGATCCGTTTCTGTGTCCTAAATAGACGTAAAGAACCGACAAAAACATAAACAACTTCGACAAAAAGAAGTGATAAATTACATCCATTTGCCGAGAGGGAAAATCGAGATTAAAAGTCGTGATCGCTTAGTTAGGTCAGCATCGCCAACATTTTAAAGTCATAAAACTAGATTGTGGATGTCCTGAAGAAAGTAGAACGCAGATCCAATCCGAGTTTGCAAACAAGGGAAGTTACGGTGGCGGTGCGGCGGCGTGGTGCGGTACGGCGCCGGCTGCGGCTCGGCAAATAGGTACGACGCCGATAAGACGCCGTCCTCTGTGACTTCTATTTAAACAGACAGGGAAACGCTCACAGATTAAATCTTTCGCCTGTTTATTTTTCTTCCCAATAGACATTTGGTGACTAAAGTATATCAGAGACCAAAATGAGAAGTCAACTTTATCGGCGCTAATCTACACAGAACGAGTTTTTAAAATGCCCCAGTCGTTTCCTCTTTCGAGAACTGCCGAGGTCGGATTATGAGAGCTTTCAGTCCCGCGCAGTTTTACCACGACACGGTTATTAAGGTGGCTGCTTTGTTTGCGCATTCGGCGATTCAGCAAGCTCCCGGCAAAATATTAAAACACGAACATTTTTTTGCAACCTTAAAACAGTAACACACTCCTCCCTTGCATCGCTGTGTTAGGTTTTATTAATGTAATCCTTTAAACTTTAGGCTGAGAACACTTATCTAATAACGAAAAAGCGTCTTGATATAAAAAGGAGCGCTAATAGTGATCATTTTTCACATCACAAATGGAGATATTATTTCATAATATAATCAGTAATTAGTGCTTTAACGAGTCTGCCTTTAATTTGTTAGGCGTTTAAAACGGCTTTGCGCATTTGAATCGCAAATTTCTAAGAATATTTCAAGAGGGTCCCTGGTTTCTCGAGGACATTACCTCTTCATAAAATTCACGATCCGACTGAGTGTTTCATTGTATTTCGGAATTAGCACCAAATTCAACTCCACAACTATGATAAAGATAAAGTAAATTGAAGAAAATTTACTAACTTTATAACTATGCCTTTAAAAACAAAATTGTGCAACATGTAACTAATGTACATAAAAATAAATCGTAATAAAAAATGTTACATAGTATTTTATTTATACAAATTCTAATAATCTGTCAAGTCAAACCGCATCATCACTTATTAAAATACTTATAGACCAGGGACGTTCTTCTTGTTTTTTGTTCAAACATAAATTTTAATGTTGGAAGTTTTCTCCGCATAAAGTTGGATGTATACCTGCTTTAATCTCCTCAGTTGGTAACCCCGGCAAAGAGGCCAAAGAGCAGGGCGTCTGCCCCGCTAACTAGGGTGTGCATGCATTATGTAGATTGAGGACAATTGCAGTGAGATTGTTGATTTTAGTTATTTGAATATTTAGACAACAACACAATTTTACCTCCATCTTATGATGAGCATCAGAAGGCGAATGGTAAGGTATACGACTCAAGCTGAGTACGGTTTACCTGCAGAGTAGCGGAGAACAGATAAGACCGAGTAGCTTCATAGTGATCACAGGATCGTAGTCTCAGACGAACCATGGGTCCCTCTTGTACGGAGAAGATGCAACTGGGACTTACAGTATGGTGTTATACAATAAGTTAATTACATATCGTTATAAAACTTGATATGTATTTTATTTTATAATTTATTTTCTTTGTACGAAAAGTCAATATTAATGCCAATATTATTTACATTATGAGAACAAAATTTTACAATTTTAAAGTCTTTCGCTTTTACTATACTTCTATCTGTCCTGCTATCATCAAGTTATATTTTAAGAAGTATAAATGACACTTTTGGTGACCCGACTTGAATACACTTGGCTTAAATTAAATTGAGAGCGTTGCCGCCCTTGCGGCAGGAAGCTATTACAATCCGTGTGTACATAAATATCGTGTTAATATCAACCATGAAAGCGACAAGATATTGTAACTTTATAAACATTTTCAAGGTATATCGACATGTTAATTTTAGACACTAAGAAAGGTTTTATTAGGTATACTGACCACATTATAATTATAGCTTAATGAAAGCAGATCTACATGATTAATTATTAATTTTGTGAAAAGAAATTGCTGTTATATAAGAGTTATATAGATACGATAGATAATTTACCTGGATGACCTAATGATAAAATTAGTTTTTTTTTATATTATTACCTTGACCAACTATAAATAATTATTTGACTAATTTTTTCTTGTTTCATAGATACTAGTTACATACATACTATGAGTTAGGTGTGAACTTGATGAACCCTTTGAATATTTTACGACTCTACCGAACTTTGTTGCGTAGTTTCCTCAGTATCTGTTTGACCCAAGTTATATATATAGTAAACTTCAAAACACATGTTATTTTCCTGCAGTCATCTACCTGGTACGTCGGCAATAATGAAAAATATTTCTCAAGTTATAAAAATAGGTATTTATAAATCATTAGATTTGGGACAATAGAGTAATTGTGTATCTATTACTTACATACGAAGAAGTATAAAAAATGGATGCAATATAATATATAAGTCCGTCAGTCAGTTTTCTGTTTAATATAAGTTTGATTAAATACTTGAGTTTAAAGTAATTTTATTTAATTTTGTAAGCATTTGATCAACCTTTCAAAGAATAAAATGAAATGAAACTAAAATTAGGCACGGAACTTTAAAAATGAAAACAATTTTTGCTAACCCATACAACTAAGCGATCAGCTGATGTCACTTTTTATAGAAAGATTTTCAAATTCACATATGTACTCAAATTTCAATGAATTCAATGAATTGCGAAAAGAATCACTAAACATACTATGAATGTATTGTACTTGTTACTATTGTCACATCCGCTTAATACTTACTAGTGACATACTTGTCAGCAAATATCGTTTCCCGGGACACAGGAAGAGGATCGAGGTACTACTACGCTGGAGCAATCGGGCACACATCCGCTTTTCGCGTCTTTGGCGTCACATACACATACATTAAGTAGAAATGTTATTAGCTTAATATAGGTCGTCTTCTTATGAACAGCGGTGGGTTAAATGTATGCATGTAAAAATAGAAGAGTACATCAGTTTTACACCTTATGCTTTTACGGTTAAGGAAAATATGGTAAGGAATCCAAAACTTCTAAGCAACTAGATGTGTAACCATGACCTAGGTTAGATTCCCCTGTAAGGTGGCGGAGATCAGACAGGTGTAGCTTCGTGTATAAACCAAACTTACGGAATCGAAAATCAGAAAGGAGAAGCCAGTACTAACGCCAAGAAGATAAAGATAAGACGTCTTATTTCGCATATATTAACATTGTACACATATGTATGGTACATCCAGTCCGTCTAGGTGTCCTATGTTCAGTTTCCAGCTCGGTGTTGTGTTCGTTTAATTTATATTTACTCTTATGTATGGATTGAAAGAACCTAGATACCATTTGATCAATCACACAAATCTAAAAGATTAAGAACTAAATAAAAAAATTAAGCTTAAGATTTTTATCAGTGGTTTGGCCATTCATTCTTCATATTCCACTCTAAATTTACATGGCAATCGCTATCACTAAATATTCAAACAACAAACGTGCAATATTACTTACTATCGAAAGTCCTAACCGGTGATCCGGAGTTATTTAAAAATACCCCAAGATTTGTTTACATTTTGTCTTGATCTCGACATGATGTTTACATGTCTCCCACTAAGTTATTTATACTAACCTTAGTTTATGTGAGACCTTTTTACAAATTCATTAGTTGTTTAATAAATAACATTTCACAATATCTGATTTCAACTAATTAATATAGGTACGTAACGTAGAAAAGTTTCCAATAACAATTAAATGTTAAATAAACATGTATCCGGTTCCATTGTGATCGATATGTGATTTGGGGATGTTCGGTTCACTCCCGGTACGCAGAACCCTTTGCTTCACCCCCGAAGGCGTGGCTCGTGAAACAAACAGAAGCGAAATTGAGAGGAGCGTCCGGAACTGGCGGTATACCTTTTCATTACAGAATCCCTTTTTAATTACCACGGTCCAAATAAAAATTGTATTTTTTATTTCAAGTAGGCGTAATTGAAAAGGAAATTGCCGGCCTGGGCGGCGTGCGGCGTCGAATAAAACTTTAATATAATGCATAAAGCCCTTTGATCTCCGCACTTCGCTCACATTAAATCGCAGCGTTTTTACACCACATAGATAAATAATAAAAAATCTAGATAATCATGTTATGATTATCTGGATAAGTATAAGTTAGAAAAATAATTTTAACAAAAATGCTATCTACCAAGGTACATTTTCAAGCAAATTCAGCCTTAAAACAAGATGAAAAAACAAAATTATTCACGTTTGAGCTAAAGTATTCATCCGCGGAAGCCACGATGCAAAGAATTTATGGCACAATTACATGTGAAATAATAAAAAGGAGGAAAATCTTTAATCCGGAAACGCTTTACAAAGAGACACCCCTGCATAGAGCCAGAGATAAATGTCGCTGCTAGCACGATCTCCTGTCGGTAAAAACGTGTTTCTTATAAAAATTCCCCGCGACACTACTTCGAGCGCTGAAAAATGCATAGTTCGCTTTTCAATTCTCAAACTCGATGCAAACACCGCGGATAATTCTTGCTGTGGTTTTCTCGCTCATAATATAACAGAATACGTTCGTTTTCCTTTTTACAAAGGAAATAAGGATAATTGGATGCGAAAGATAGGTAGATTACAAAAAATCAACAATTCACCTTTGCCCGACAGGCGGAGAAGGGAAACAGTGGATCGGCAAAGGTAAGACATACGGTCAAAGGGAAGATAATAAAGCGTTGTATTTTCATTCTAATCCACCGCCGAGGTCGGGTGAGCCAGGGGATTCGGCGGGCGAGGGGAGAGGCTCGATATCTAAAATTACAAGCCTGCACAGAGTGCCTATCTCGAGATACACCATTCTCCATTCCTTTATGTTCAGCTGCCACTTTCAGACACGCCTCCATTCAAACTATGCCCCAGACATTTACTTTATGCGTGACGATAGATCTGAACCGTATTTTCAGCGTGCATTGTACATTAGAGGAGATAATATCTCATTAGAGCTGTTTGTTACGTAACTTTATGTGTCTTTGTTAGAGCTTAAATCATGATTGTGTCATGCTGAAGTCATGTGCACCCAGGCATATGAAATGCGGTCGCGTGCCGGACCACCATAAGGTGCGGCGAGTGTACTTTCGCGACAGAAACCTTATCAAACTGGACGCAGTGTGCTTGCGTGCCTTATGGCTTTTCCACACGTGCAACTACATCTGCAAGTAGACATATGGAATGAAGTTTTTAGCTACTGTCCAGCTGCTTAACAACAAAACGCTGTAACAAAAACAGAAGCGGTTAATTTGCCTCGTTCATACATATGACACGAATAGCTCGTAAGTTGGTTTTGGAAATTGGAAAAGGGTTAGTAAAACAATACCCAGTTAAAACGGATTTTGAATTTAAATTATTAACAATACATTTGACTAAAACTTAATATTGTCTATTTTGAGCGCTTCGTGCCGTGTGGTTCCCGGCACCAATACAAAAAAAAATAGGACCACTCCATTTCTTTCCCGTGGATGTCGTAAAAGGCGACTAAGGGATAGGCTTACAAACTTGGGATTCTTTTTTAGGCGATGGATTAGCAACCTGTCACTGTTTGAATCTCATTAAGGCAAATAGCTGAACGTGGCCATTCAGTCTTGTCAAGACTGTTGGCTCTGCCTACTCCGCAAGGGATATAGACGTGACCATATGTATGTATGTTGTGCGTTTCAAGTAATAGGGTAACTGAATAAACATACATACATACATACATAAAATCACGCCTCTTTCCCGGAGGGGTAGGCAGAGACTACCTCTTTCCACTTGCCACGATCTCTGCATACTTCTTTCGCTTCGTCCACATTCATAACTCTCTTCATACAAGCTCGGCGGTTTCGGGTACTTTTGACCTGACCCTTTACCAGGACGTCCTTAATTTGATCAAGATACGTTCGTCTAGGTCTTCCCACTCCGACCTTTCCCTCCACACTCTCCTTGTATATCTGCTTAGTCAACCTGCTTTCATTCATCCTCTCCACATGACCGAACCATCTTAACATACCCTTTTCTATTCCTGTAACTACATCTTCTTTCACATCACAACATTCCCTTATCACGCTGTTCCTTATCCTGTCACTCAATTTCACACCCATCATACTCCTTAACGCTCTCATTTCCACTGCATTTATTCTGCTTTCATGCTTCTTTTGCCATACCCAACTTTCACTCCCATACATTAATGTCGGGACCAACACGCCCCTGTGCACAGCCAGTCGAGCCTTTTTGGATAGTTTCTGACTGCTCATAAAGGCATGCAAAGCTCCATTCACCATGTTCCCCGCGTTCACTCTCCTTTCAATATCACTATCATACTTGCCATCTGATGTAAACTTTGATCCTAGATATACAAACTCTTTCACTTGCTCCACTTTTTCTCCTCCAATCAAAATATTACATGCTGTCATTTCTTTCTCCATTTCAAAAACCAGTGTTTTAGTTTTACTTACGTTCACTTTCATTCCTTTCTCTTTTAAAGCTTCATGCATACAGTTTACCATCTCCTGTAACTCCTCCGCTGATGACGCCAGTATAACCTGATCGTCGGCATAGAGCAGACATTTGACGAGTAACTCATTCATCCTTAATCCACTTTTAGACTCTTTCAAATCTGTCAAACAGCTATCCATAAATAGGTTGAACAGCCACGGTGACGCAACACATCCTTGCCTAACGCCTTTCTCAATCTTAAACCACTCAGTGTGCGCTCCGTTTATCCTGACACAAGCACTCGAATCCTCATATAAGGATTTCAGTGCTCGTATTAAGAGACTGCTCACCCCATGCATAGAAAGTGCTGACCACAATTCATTCCTCTCAACTCTGTCATAGGCCTTTTCCAGATCTACGAATGTGCAATAGACTTTTTGACTCTTGGCCAAAAACTTTTCGGCTATGCACCGCAAGGAAAAGACCTGATCAGTACATCCCATTCCCTTTCGAAATCCCGCTTGAGCATCCCATATTTTGTCATCAGTTTCATTCCTGACTCTATTAATCAATACCTTAGCATACAATTTGCCGACGACGCTAAGCAGGCTTATACCACGATAATTTTTGCAGTCCAGCTGTGACCCTTTTCCTTTGTAAAGTGGCACGATAACAGCCTTACACCAATCTTTTGGTACTCGGCCGCTTCTCCAACACAAATTGAAAAGGCAGTACAACTGACTAGCTTCTACGCCTTTTCCTGCTTTAAGCATCTCGACCGACACTCTATCACACCCAGCAGCCTTTCCCGCTTTCATACTCTTAAGTGCTTCCACAATTTCGAACATTTCAATTTCGCCTTCCATCTCATTCTCTTTTTCTTCGCTATAGCAGAAATCTTTCTTATTTCCTTCCTTTTTTTCAAATAAACTTTCAAAATAGTCCTTCCATATCTTTAGTACACATTCTTCTCCTTTCACAACGCTACCATCCTGGCATCTGATCCTAGTCAGCTCTCTGGTTATAGTATTTCCTCGGGCTGACCTTACGGATTTCCAGAATACTTTCAGATTTGACTGAAAGTCTTCTGATAGCCTTTTATCAAAATCCTCTTTATACTCTTCTTTCTTTCTAATCACAGCTTTCTTAACCAAATCTTTCATTTTCTTATATTCCTTACGTGCTTCATTCACATCTTCATCTATAACCTCTTGCATTCTTAAGTTAGCTTGAACTGAATAAACAAGTGTGTTTTATGCAAATCCTGTTCATAGTTAAGACTGCACGAATTAAATAAAAAATATTTAGAAGACAATTCACCGAAAATACTTTCTCAACAGTTGCAAATGCAGTATTGAATTGTACACATTTAATACTGCTGAATTGACAACATAAACAAGTGAGAAAGATATTAAACATTTATATATCCCACACATCCAATAGCTACCAATACTAGTTTAAGAACTTTACGCGTTGATTATATTTTCAGCCGGAGCTAACTTACGTCACGCAAAATCCAATTCCGACGAATTCCCAAACATCTAATACGTTTTTCCACAGCGATACCTTACAAGAGTTATTGGCACAGAAGGGCCGGGAATATGAACAAAGCAACCGAATCGAATGTAATAAAAATCACTTTAGCATTAGGTTGCGACGGGAACTGATGTCTATCGGCATTCTGATACACGATGCGGCCTCGATAGATGTCACAGGGGAAAAGGCTGTGGCGACGAACCGACTATTATTTTTGTACGACAAAACAAAATTGATTGTTCTACATCGACTACATTTTATACGGACAGTTTCATTTAAATACAAGCGACTTCTATAAAACGTTTCCGTCGTACTCTGCCTGCGATTGCGTCACAAAATGGAATTATATTCAAATAAAGTTTAACGTCCAAACGTCCTGATAATGCTGATGGCAATAAGACAGACACAATATTCCATTCATTCACTAAGTGATCACAGTTTTTTTATAATATATATTTTGCAATTAGTTATAATCTAACCTACATATACCAATGTCAAATTTTTATTTTAAGCCTAAAAGAAAAGGTTTGAAATGAAAATCAATTACTCACTAATGTTTGTTTTTATATTTTTTTGTAAACTATTGCACATAAAAAAAGAAATATAACAAATTACACAACAGATTTAGAAAATGTAGAATAGCGGACTTATCCCAAGTGGGATTTGTTCCAGTGGACCAAAATAAAAAGAAAAATCCATAATGAAATATCATAAAGAAAACAAAATAATTCTACTTAACATCAAGTTATCATAAATGACTGTTAGATATACGAGTAGTATCAATCATTCGTAATAACTTTTATTTCATCCCAGCTCAGTTATAACCATGTACATTTTTACAACAATCGCTATGAACTAATTTTAAGAAAAATAGTTTAATAAAAGCTCACTTTATCTCAATTTTAATCTAAAATATTATGATATTCATATTACAAAGGCTTGCAACAAGCCAGCAGCTTTATATCAAAGTAACAAACTGCGCTTTGCTATTCTACACCGTTGATGCAGTATCAAGAAAATGGAAAATAATTAATTGTTACTGGTAGCGTCTTAGCATTATCTTAAAGCATATTTTACGTATCCGTCGTCTAAAGCAACTAGTGGCGCGTGAAAAATAAAACGGGTGTAATGACGTTGGCTGATGGTTACACAAATTAAAGAATGTAATAGATGCGGCGCTTCTTATGATTATTGATTTATTTATTGTATAAAAAACCATAGGGTACAATAGGTGAATTTAGTATCCTCCTGTCACAGACTTAAATTTTACGTATGCGTATTAACTAAAAAAAAATTTACTTATTCGTAATTCTAAAGAATTTTGAGTAAAGCGAATTAAAATTCGAATAAATAAAATCAATATATAGACGCCAGTTGAGGGCAAACACACTTAAATTTCCAATCCCTACAAATGCTATACTTAAATGCGAAATTAACTCTGTTTGTCTATCACTCCGTCTGTTAAACTTTCTCGCCTAAAACACTACACCGATTTTGACAAAATTTGATACAGAGACACTTAGCCCTCAAAAAGAACATAGGCTTAATTGCAAAAAGAAACACGCGATTGAAGTCACGGGCAAAAGCTAGAATTAAATATAAACCATTTGTCTGTATTTTGGTTGTTTTGTGCGATGGTGGCGTGGCGCAGTGTGGCGACGGAGGTGGCGCGTGGCGTTTAATGACGTCGCCGATAAGCTCCGCGGGGGCATTCGCATCCCCGTTTTTATTATTTCAACTTCACCTTTTATGTCAAAATGCGAGTTTTATAGCTTTTATATGAAATTCTTTACACGATTAACTCACACCCTCCTGTTGATGAATACGTGACAAGCTGCGGTTTTTTGTTAATATAAATCGTTTAATTAGAAGCACGCAGTTTAAGTGGGAAGATAAGCTTAAATGTGTTGAGCATAGTGTAATTATCATATCCAGATAGGCAATTAAAAAGAGCGTGTGTCTAACAAATTCATGATTATGATGTATTAATAAATTTTGGCACTAACATAATTAATATATCATATACATGTCAAGATTTTTTCAATGTAAGGTAAATGACACCTACGATTACATATTTTTTATTATTTCATTAACTGCCATATCTAAACCATAAATTGTACTTACTTCCCTGTAGCATTTCATAAAAAGGTCAATCAAAACATTCGTGACTAATCGACCCAAATAAATCCAATGAATGAACTGACGATAACAAAAAACCTCAATTAATTTACCTGTAGCTGTAGTTTATATAGAATAACGACGCGGCTAAAAGAGAATCTTTTATCTTTCCCGAACACCAAGACCTAATCCATACGAAATCCGTCCACGTAACTTGTCCCTAATTGCGCCATATCCGCGCTTAGAGTATCATTTACTCGTCAGACTTCCTTCTTTTTTCTCCCGTTCGTGTATAAAAAATCGCTCGTTTGTGAGTGATGAATGAGGACAAGAACAGCCACCTCGTAATTGGGTGTCGAAGTCTAAACTAAAAGCATACACGTGTTGGACCGATCTGGGAAGTTTGATAGCCCATTGTCTAAGGTTTATCTGAGAAGGTGTAGTCAATAAATTGTTGGCGTAGCATTGTGTCCAGGTAAAGACGGATACACGGGTATAATTTTAACCTTAAGAGATAAAGGTGATTGCAGTTGAATATAGTTGACAGAGTTGCAAATTGTGGTTATTAACGTTTAATTTAAAATTTTGTTATAAGCAACGTGTCGTCAATTTTATTTTTAAACTTCTTATTTTTCATATAATCTGTGACATTCACATATTTTTTATTAGGGTTGTTAATAATAATGTTGTGTGGTGTAAAGCATTTTTCCAATAATTTGATCTTATAAATTAAAAATAAAAGAGCGACAATATAAAGATTTTCTCAAAATATCTTCCAAAACGTATACATAAACATCAGGTTGTTCTCCCTGGCGATTTTTCTACAGTGAGACTTTCGCAACTGAAGAAATAAATTTAGTGATTATACGACGTTTTTATTTCCCGTGTGTGTTCAGTCGAATGCACACTCGCAATCGAGTTGCGTGAAATATCGCAACGGAATGTTATTAGAAAGAGCCGGAATACTCAATCGATCGATTCTACAGAAAAGGAAGCTTTTTCGAGCCTTAACCACCATGTTTGGTAAGATATAGAGACCGCCATCTGCCTTATTGTGTCTCTTCCGACCATTAAAAACCTTAACAGTTAAAGTGAATTTGCGAATTACCTTTTATGTAAATGTAAATTAAATGTGTTAAAAGTACATTTATAACGTATAAGTTTTAATTTTTTTTCTTCTTCATATCCCTGTTATAAAAGTGTTATACACCCATTTCAATTTATTCACTTAAAATTTTGATATTTGAGGCTGTTGACTGTTAATTAATGATTTCAGACAACACAGTTGATGAGATATACTTAATTGCTGAACACTTTCTGATAATTCTTAGTCCTCCCTAGTGCTTGAAAAATTATTTTTGTACATCAAGGATATTATATAAACAATAAATAATATTTGACCAAGGGAGCGAGGCTTACCAACACCTTGGGTAAAAATATTTTATTCGCATTTATGTTAGTAACGCGATAACTTAAAAGTATGTTGTGTCTGTGTCTGTCAATAGAATTTTTTGTTCAGAGAGCATTAAAGTCTGTTAAGTTAATTTGGATATTCATAATTTTGTTAAAAAAGTAATGGTGTTCACGAGGTCTAAGTTCCGACAGTTAATTTCCATTCCGAATGAAAAATAACTCAAGCTCTATATATTATATAGGTAGGCTACAATATTCACTACTAGTACTACTTACGAAGCTTTTAGTTTGTTCGAAAATACTCACATGAGAAATCCAATCACGGAGCAAGTACACTTATTAATTTCTCTTTTTAGTATGTCATTTTCGTTGCGCAAAATAACTTTCCGTCGATTTCATTCATTCATATAATCACGTCTATGTTCATCATACATGACTTCGTTGCCTTTTACGACATTCATGGGAAAGAGATAGAGTGGTCCTAATATTTTTTTTATATTGGTGCCGAGAACCACACAGCTCTCTAAGGCAAATCTAATGAACAAACAATAGTATGTCTCTGTTAATGTTATAATCCCAAATCGCGACTAACTGCTTTTCTCAAAATATTTTTCCAAAAATTAAAAAGTCTTGAAAACATAGAACATAGAACTTCATAAACAAAGAAACTAATAAAAGGTATCTTAGCTATTAAAAATATTTTCAGCACATTCTCACATGTAAAAGCACTATTCTGTCTGTTCTCTTCAAGTCTTCCATTGATTGCATTCGAAATTTGAATAGTACCTATATTGAAACTCCACATAATAATCTTATCATATTGTGTGAGATTTTGTATATTGTATGAGAATATTTTATATTTTTGAAGCACCTGAATCGTTCCCTGTCATGTCACGAACCATAAGTATTATTTACGTGAGCGAACTGCGAAGTTTATTTATAGCGCCACGCTGCAGTTTATATGCAATTCCACTGAATCGACGACTTCAATTATTCGTGCCTTCATAAAATATGCACCCGCATTCGTCACCTGCACCTTTAGATGGAAAATATCGGAAATGTTACCGGCCACTACGTGAAAACTACTATCAACTATAATTAAAGTAGACACGTCTTCGTTTACCTTTGTTGTAGAAACCATCCTGCTCCAAGACTGCTTAACCATAAGAATATGCGATTTTGAATTTAGCAAATTATACAAAAAAAGAACGCCCTACATAAGTTGTAAAACGCGCTTTGAGACATGCACACAGCTTGACTGGAATGGCAACCCATCATCAGAATGTACTGTCTAAAATAATCAGACTGCCGTTGAATTCTTCAAAGCTAATATCAAAAAAGGGAGGAATCAAATTCGCTAATTGCCGCAAGAGACTCAAATGCATAAAGTTTCAGTAGGATGCACCGCACATACCCTAAGCAGTGGCGCGGACGCGTCACAAAATAATAGCTGAATAGAAGAATAACTCATTAAAATATGGATTTAAACTACTTTTTTCAATATTATTTGTTAAAATAAAAAAGAGACTAAATTTAAAGATAAAAGATTTGTATAGTTTGGACATTTTACTTAGTCGTAGCCATATAAATAGTGAATATTAAAATATAATACATAACAATTAATATTTATTAATTAGACTTATTAAAAATTCTCATTAGATATTCGATTCAATTTTGTAGGTTAAAGGGTATTATTTTGTACTGTATCTTATTGCTATTTCTAATATCACGAACTACCAATGAGAGAAACGAAGACCGCCAGAGTCCATTTAGTTCTATACTGCAACTAAAAAAGTCCTCGAGTCGACTTATAAGAGTATCATACATCCACTAGTAAATAACATAAAATGTTTATTTTAAATGGATTATATATTATGACTGATCATAACAGATTTGCTCAAATTCGTAACTCTGTAATCTCATTATTAAACGAGCGTGTTGCCTAGCCACGCCACACGCTCGCCACGCGCTTGGCTACACCAACCCACGTGTCCATGGCTACTATTGTGCACCGAATACCTACATATTGTAGTATTGTATTGTCCGCCACTCCTTATTTCTCTCCTTTTCACGCTGAACGGTAATGGGAATTTTTGAAATTGCAACAATACACACTCGGTCGCTGCAATGGCTGCGACTGTAATTTCGCTCTTTCTTCCTTTGATAACTAGACATAGTTTATTTCCGAGTGTGCGGCGGTTATTTTGTTCATTTCCTTTTGAAAGATGTTTATTTGTGTGAAATGGTGGAAATATTTCGCAAGGCTTCGTGTCTCGTTAATGAAATATTAACTCGAATTGGTTTTGTTTCCATTTGCTATTTATTGAATTTGAATGAAACTACTTAGGTGATGCAGTAATTATTAAAACCCTTTGAGCGCCGTTCAGATGCCTCATCAGATGGCTGTGTCATCAGCGTATAATCGCCACTAGCAAAGCCCAAAATAAACAAGGCAACTATTATCACCCAGAACGATCTAATAAAGGCTCTGTCCGGGATTTTGTTTCTGTAGGAATTTCTAAAACCCTTTGTTTGCGCATGCTTACGTCACCATAACTAACTGCAGGGCTATTTTGGGCATCCAATGGTTTTGGTGTATTGGTAGAATAGTCACTCAACCTTTCCATTAGCATATTCAGTTTCTATTTTTAAAAACACAATGAGCCTTTTCATTTTTGCTTGCTAATAGCCAAAATATCAACTGTAAAATAAACATCAATGTGTGATTTGTAGTTAAATCCTTTTAAACCCGTTAATAATTTCAAACTTAACTTTTTCATATTCTTCTATTCTCCGCGGTAGGCTCAATTAATTTTCAATTTCACGTATCACCCTCTCATATCACACTATATTACAAATCCAATTAATCTGATAATCAAGTCTCGATCCTTGCCACCTGTCCTGTAACAGTTGACGCGGAAGCGGAAACGCGTCACACCTGGCCCCTGACCTACACATCCTACAGCCTTACAAGTGAAGACGCATTGTGGCCGGCAGCTAACGGGTTTCTTGTAAGCTAAGGATCGTTTGATAGTTATTATAGTATTATAAGCAACTTTTTTGTGGAATGGTTAAGAAGTATGCAGGAAAGTAGGGCAAGCTGGCAGATAGAAAGATGTAGTCTCTGCCTACCCTTCCGGGAAAGAGGAATAATTTATGTATGTATGCAGAAATATTTATTCCCCTCAACTGTCCAACTGAGCAAACTTTGCTCAGTTGGACCGTAGACCACAATTGAGGTAAATCTAAAACGAATGATACAAATGAGTTATTTCTCTTAAAAGTTCATTTCTGGGATAATTCTGACAAAGAAGCAATTTATTCCTACCAACAGAATACTCATTACTATTTTATTATTTTTAACGGTATTTCATCAAACTTCATTCAAACAAACTGTATTTTTTCGGTTTCAATTCTAGTGTTCCGATAAAGGCAGTATGTTCTAAATTACGATGATATTCAGTAACAACACAAACAGGCAACACCTTACAAATCGTGACAAATATGGCAAAGCTTCAATGGTCGGTTACCAGCTTTACGAGTAGGAAAGTAATTAATACTGTGATATTTTTTGTCTTTTATACAAGTACTTCCTATATATATAAGCGATTTATTATAAATACTGTCGATAACCCTTACAAAATTCAAAGAGTACAACGGACGACTTCGGATTTTTATTATATTTTGAAATTTTGTATGAATATGTGGAAAATTCTTCTATGCGGATAAACCAAATAAAAAACTACCTATATGTTTCGATATCGCTAAAAGCCTTCAGTGGAAATACGCCTATAATCCTCATAACTATAGTTACCATACTTTAGTTCATTACTAATAACGAGAAATACTCCTTTCATTAAGGAAGTGTTTGTTCGCTGGAAATGGCGAGACAGATTTGTTTAAAACCCGTATAGCCGGCCATTGTTTCATTTCCAACCAGATACTTACCTTCAGGACAATGCCTCCCTAAATAGAACGAAGTAACTTTGAACTTAATTAGTTTCTTTTTAACCCATTTTTTCTATGTCTAGTATCCTGCCACTTTCACCAAATTTCTTTTATCTTTTATGTACATCTATTTAAATAACCTTTTGTCTCATTGGAGTACTGTAACAAGCTTTTGGGCAAGCATCGCCGTAGGCTAGAGGTTACCCAGGTCGAATTATTCCAATTTTAATTTATAAACAGAGAACCCTTTTTATTTTTACTGCACAAACTGCTTGCTGTTCCAATTTCGTTGTTTAAATTTATTAACGATGTTCTCGACTGCTACTCATAGATTTTTAGAAAGATTTGAAGGATAGCATTTCTTTCGATTCGTTTTGGATCGGAACCAACATGAAACTGAAATTAAGTTTTGAGATTTGAGGAAATATAATGTAGGTACTAACATGTTCTTAAATATTGACAAAGAACATTTATGTGCATCATTAAAATTTTTAGCAAAAGTTGAAAGTATAAAGAAAACGCAACACAAAATTTTATTTCTACAACATGCACAAAATCGCTCCAGGAAAAACCTATTAATAAGCTTTAGTTTCCAATTTTAAAATCACAAATGCTTCGAAATGTCAGGGATATTAAATAATTTATTTCCGTTGAATGGCTTTCATGTATTGGATGTAATTTAATCAAAAAATACAAAAGGAAACAACCAATGTTTATTGTTTCTGCCGAGTCTCCACGCCCTTTTCAATTTATAGTTTTTCGTGTTCACTTCGTATTTTAATATGAAAACTTGGTCTGGCTTCCCGTCGGGCGGGACGGTGCGATGGTGGCTGGAAAATGGCCGACTACTTTCCTACTATACTTCGAATCTGTACATTACCTTCCTATTTCTAAATAATTATGAACTTTTGGTTTAACTCAAATTAATATTAAAACTCAATACTCATTCATTCATATAATCATGTCTTTATCCCTTACGGGGTAGACAGAGCCAGCAGTCTTTGTATTTGAAAGAATGACAGGTCATCAACGTTCAGCTGTAAGGCTTAATGATAGAATGAGTTTCAAATAGTGACTGGTTGCTAGCCCATCGCCTAAAAGAAGAATCCCAAATTTTATAAGCCTATCCCTTACCCGACTTTTACTACATCTATGGAAAAGAGATGAAGTGATACTATTCTTGTTTATATTAGTGCCGGAAACCACACGGCACTAAATTTTAAACTCAATACTTAATAAAGGTCAAGGTAGGCGACCTTTTCTGTGATTGATTTTTACGATTCGCAAAAAAATACAGGCGGAAAACACTAAGTTTAAAATATTATGAAGTTTTTTTAAACTCATGTGGAATTAAATCGGTTTTAAAACCTCTTTATACTAACAATGAAGATTTAAAAGTCGTTCTTTGGTAACCACTTTTGCTTTACATCAGATATGAAACGTAAAATAGAGAAAAATAAGCTATTCGTATGATAGAAACAGTCAATTTATCCATGTCTACAAGATACACGTTTTCTAAATATCAGTCGAATACATGAGGGATAATAGGGTACATCACGTGCGCATTGTCTGGGGAGGGCAATTCTGAATTAAGTGACTCGTCTAAAATCTCATTTGTCAAAAGGTACCTGTATCGTTTGATCTCACTCTCTCTCATCTTTACGTGTTCCCATTTGCACCCTCTGCCTCAATACTTCGGGGTTTGCGTTCCACTTTCTTACTTTTTCTCTTTCTTTCTACTTTGTCCGGTCTATAGCGTCTTCAATTTAAGTCAATTTTCACGTATATGTATGATCTTTTTCGCGACACCGATCCCGTATTCTGATA
Source organism: Amyelois transitella (assembly GCF_032362555.1). Lineage (NCBI taxonomy): Eukaryota > Metazoa > Arthropoda > Insecta > Lepidoptera > Pyralidae > Amyelois > Amyelois transitella. The sequence continues at coordinate 6,769,829 of NC_083509.1, forward strand.
TCGAACGATAGTCAAGTTGAGGGAGTCACTTAATTCCAAAATAGTCCTCCTAGTCCAGTATGCAAAGGGCGTACGACTTGTGAAGCTCGCTACCCGCTTCGGCTGGCGAACTTTGAAAATCTACTTTCAATGAAACTTTTCTGCTATACGTCAACTCCCCATTTTTACTCCTAATATATCGTGACATACAACTCCGATTAGTTTATTGGTTGTTGAGGGAATGGCAATGCAATAAATTATTATTTAAAACAATAATTATTTAAGATGAATATTAAACACAATTATAGAACAGGATGTTACCTCTAGTAGATTTCCCGGGTCTATTTAATCTATTTGATTCCTAAAGTTCAATTATTAATTGCTAAGTCTGTGTACGGGGGTAAATATTCATTAAAATTGGTAGATTTTGAATTTATTCATTACAAACATTAGATCTTACAAATAGAAATCTTTACTATGGTATAAAAAGTCATGTATATATCACATTTTTGAAATGATATTGGGCTATTGAATTTTTCTTACAAATCCTTGCTTTCGCTTTCGTTTCGTATTGAGATATGCATAATAAAAACTTTTTTCCATTATCGCCTAATAATAAGCAGGCATTTCAGATACAATAAACATTTTAGATGGCAGTTTAAGTTCACTTTTCCATTTGCATACTTAATGCAGTACTTATTTAGTTTAAACTTATGACACAAGCAATAAACACATCTTTTTATGTCCGACTTTAGAAAGTTCAAGCGACCGTATAAAAAATAAATGGAACAAAAATTGATTTACTCTATGACCCATTATAGTATGATTAGAATAAATTTTGTGTTCGTGCTACCTGCTTTTTCATTCATTTAAATATTTTTTTAGTACTAAAATTGTTAATAATACATAGGATGTTTCTGTTGATGTTAAAACATCCTGTAGTTTCTTCGTATTTATTCTTTAATATCACACAAACACGACACGTGTTTCATAAGATGGAATAATACAATTTGCAAGGTTCAATATACTCTGTTCAAATATGGGCAAGTCAGGCGAGGGCTGGCTGCCATTAGGGCTTCACAACACAAGGTCTTTGTATTCCTGCGACAATTTGCTCTGTTTACTCCGCTCGGGAATTCTTCCTGTGCAGGTTTCCGGTCAGGCGATTCGGACGCTATACTAGCGAACCGGCCGATTCGATTTGCCCTAACGCGATAGTCACACATTGGGCTCCCGTTGGAGCGTGTAAGTGCTCCATTCACTGCGAAGACCATTATTAATACATCCCCTCCCTCTCGTCTCCTCTCGAAGCACTCATTGTACGCTTGCGAGTTAATCCTCCGTCCGGCAAAGATCGCCGATCGAATGCGACCCAGCTTTGTGAAACGTAATAGGGTCCTACGGTTAAATGCCGCGTGTAATTTTTGGTTTGCGATTGTAATTATCTATTGAATCGTCGTGCTTCGAGGGAAGAGTTCAATTATCGCGCGACGCTCCGCTGGGCTGATTGATTGGTTTTAGCCTGTCCGAACTAGTCCACTTGATAGACACACCGCATACATTCTACACTGGATTAGCGAAACGCCGCAAACTACACACAATAATGACTGTTTGACCATGCTGTACAAGTAGAGGCAGGTGTGACCGCCCTACATTGTGCATTTAATTAAATTGGTAGTAATGAAATGTCTACATCGACTTGACATTATTAATCTTACTGGGAACTGAGTTTCATGAAATCTGGGTTAAGTATAATATCGTTAAGTTTAGAAGGAAAATTATACGAGCTAAAAGGAAATAAAAATACATCTTGCAACTACTATATAATTTTTTAGTCCCACACAATTCTCCACAAACGAACAGCTACAAAGGTATCTGGGTGATCGATACTGATGATTTGAAAGCCGATAGGTGCACGGCGGCCATCTCCCAGGGGAGTAGCGGGACCAACCTCGGCAAAGCAATTTAACCAATTTAATGTCATTCGCGTCCATTGACGGGACGAGCGTTCTCAATTTGAAAATAAACTATTGTGTTGCTTTGACTTGTTCTCGCGAAACTAGCCTTTACTTAGAACTTTGTTCCTGGTAATGATTCTCTCCTCTTTCAATTGAAAATAGAGGTATATCATTCGAAACAAAATAAATTCTTCCACCGCAATGTATGACTCTTGTAACATGAGAATGATGGCAACAAATACAATACAAATACATATGTATAAAGTAAAAAGCAATTTTTTTTAATTTTAATAAAAATCCGTGAGTTGAGTGTTTTATTGCAATATAGAATAAAAATAATTCGCTTTGCCTAGTCATAACTTTGTATAACATAGATATTTAAAAATTATTATATGCTATAACTATGATGACCTAAAGAAAATATTTATTGACGCAGTGGCGAGAGAATTTTATGTTAGTTCGACTCAGATATATTGTAGGAGGAATTTAATTAATTTAGATCCATATATTATTTGTGATAACGCGTATTTCATAGGTAACCTTCAAAAGTTTCTTTCAATATAACTATGTAGCTAGAAGAAATATATTTTAATGAATATTTAAGACTATTTATATCACATACGAATTTATAATTATTCAATTCTTCAGTAGTGACATGAAAAGGAAACAAGCAACTAAATCTCGTCCTATGAAAACTATTGAATTACTTGCTCTATGTATTTAGTATTTAATAGTTACATATCTTAAACAAATTACTTGAGAAGACAGGCTTTTAGTGGTAGATAGTGATTGACCCTCGGTGGTCCATAGCCGTTAAAACGCGTGTAAATCACACCAAACTGTCGGCACTGCGAATGTGTTAACCGCCATAAAATATTAACGACTTTACCTTAAACATAAATCACCTGCAGTGTGATAATTATTATAAGTAAAGCTATGAAATAACAGTTATATTTTACTATTATTTACTGTAGGAAGTCTATCATTATACTTTGTGATAGGTATAGATAATACATTTGGTTATATCTACAAAAATATGTACATGCTTCGAAAGAAAAGATTATATTTTTTGCCATCGCTAATCCAGCGACAATGCAGAATATACTTATTTAAATTAAGATGACAATAGAAGTAAAGTACTTACCTTCCAAAAAAAAGATAATGGAGTCTTGTCACAAGAGAGGCCTTTTGCATCGATCCAGTAGGTACATGTGTCAACATAACAATAAAAATAAATGCAAAACCGTTCCATTATTTAGGTAATCAGATATGCGTAGTCTCGGCAACCCCTCTGGTAACGAGACACCGGGTGAAGTCACCGATTGTCGCTCCGCTGAGATCGTTCATAACAAACGCGCAAGCTAACCAAGTAAAAAAAGGAAAAAACACATGACACAAACCATACAGTGTTTCTCTAAAACACGTCAATTAGTAGTCAAGGGTAAACCACAGGCATTTGGTCGCGTCGATGCAGTACCGCGAACGAGGGATGGCGGCCATCTTGGATTGGGGGTCAAATTAAATTGACATGTGGTTTATGTAGACGTATGGTGAGCGTCGCATTGTGCTGTCACCCTAATTATACAGGTCCGGCGATATGAGCAGATTAGCCAGAGGTACGTAATTAACGTAATACGATTCGCAGAATTAAATTTCCCCCGTTTAGGAGCTATTCCATCCTATAAATCACGGTGACCCTATTTTTGTTGCAAATTTTAGATGGAAGGTCAGGTTACTTTAGAAACAAAACTACATAGCTACCTTGGTGGCTCTGTAATTATAACTGTTACACTGTGGGGTAGTATTAATTGGATTGAAATAACGTAATATTACTTTTGACGCAATAAATTACAATCCAAAACTCTACCACGAATATAAAGCCTGTTTATTTAAGTAGTAAAAGCTAAGAAGGCATATCGATGCTTTCTCGACGACAAATTAATATGAATGGATATCCTTTAATATCCCTTAAAATGCAAAACATAATTTGCATGAAATTTCTTCGATGTAAAATGTTATTCAGCCTTGAGCTACGGCTGTCTAAATAAATTATAAAACGCGGTCCGCAAGGTGGCGAAATATCGCCAATATCGCAGCTCGCAGCGAACTCAAGCCTGGAGCGGCGCGGTGAGCGGCGGCGGAGAGCGGTGTGACCAGTGACCAAACTCTTTTCCAGATTAACAGCAAAGATTTTTGTTTAAATTATTAGTTTGAATATTTTTACTTACCAGATTAATGGTCATTATACCGAATTTAATTGTATGTATCATAATTATGACTGGACGACATAAAGAATACAATATAAAAACAATACAAAAAATAAGATGCGTATGAATTCTGTATTACATCGAAACGACAATGTCTATATTTTTCGCCAAATCGAAGGCTAGGCTAGAATCTTTATCTGAAGTTGGTCATACTCGATAGCGACCAGACGCTCAGTCAGCGGCCGCAGCGCGCTTGGCACTTTAGCATATCTCTTAGCTCGACAAATCCCGCCATATAATGTAGACATTCGCCGAGGGCGCGCCGTGTTAAAGCCATTATCGAACCCTAATACTATTTTAAAAAATGGCCATCCTAAAACTGAAACGCTTCTCGAAAAGGAAAGCTGCGAACAGACACTTAATAGGATTGGATGAAGATGGCGGAGTAATAAAGCGTGTTCAGTAATGTGTTTACAGAAGATTTGTGCCGGCATCTTCACAGTGCAAGGATCGCCTTCAATTAACTGCTCCAGATTACGATTAGCTCCCATGATAACGCTGCGTTTTATATCGAAATTTTTGCAGGGGGCGCGGACACCTGCTATTACCAGAAACTCGGCCATTTGCATAAAAATGAAACAAACTGCCAATTACGGTAATGCTAATTCGCGCACACTTCCTCGTAACAAACGAAGCTTTCACAACTTCTTCAATTATTTTAATGGAATAATACATTGTGATAATTTAATTAAGCAACTAACGGTCGTAAAAGGGCATTCGGGGAACTCAGATTACACAAGTTGCTCTCCTGTTTGTGCTAAATGTTTGCGTTTCCGTTCGTGCATTATTAATGTGATATCTGCTCAGAACATACACCGGAGATAGTTAATTCTGTTATGCATGACCATACAAACTCATCCATACCTATGTCTTGATTACTGTTAAGTTTTTCTCTCCAGAATCCACAATATTTATCCATACTTTGCAAACTGTAAAGAAGACACTACATAATTGACTTAAACACTTCAGAATAGAACCACTCCATATCTTTCCCATGGATGTCATAAAAGGCGAATAAGGGATACGCTTATAAAATTGGGATTCCTCATATGGCGATGGGCTAGTAACCTATCGATCGAATATTAACCTATAGTAATATTATAAAGCTGAAGAGTTTGTTTGTTTGATCGCGCTAATAACAGGTTAAAATTTGAATAGACCATTTGTCGAGGAAGGCTTTAGGCTATTATAACATCACGCTGCAACTATTAGGAGCGAAGAAATCATGGAAAATGTGAAAAAAACGGGGAAAATTATTCATCCTTGAGGGCTTCATTGATGCCCAAAAGAACTATTCCACGCGGACGAATTTGCGAGCACAGCTAGTTCCATTATAAAGCCATACGGTTCTTCATACAGTATTTCAATTTCAAGACGGTTGGCTCTGTCTAACTCGTAAGGGATATAGACGTGACTGTACAGTATAATTTAGTCTTAAAGCGCAAAAACTACAAAACTAGAATAAAAGGCGTAAATATTAAATTTGCCAACAATAAACCCCATCAGTTATTTATTCAATTCCCAAACAAATTGAAAACGATAATCGTTTCAAACTATACGCTAATATGTAACAGCAACAAAATAAGGGTTCATTGGATTTGTGGACATCAGCCGGTATCATTACTCTGATACCAAAATAAACGAATGTAGATAATGGACGGCAGGATCAATACAAAGTAATCGCGCGCGGATCCAATAAGCCTGGCGAAAACAGCGGGGGTCGCATCCGACGGATCGGGAACATGGGAAACAATATGGCGGCATGCAAATAGCTCGGCCATTATCGCACCTGGGCAGCGAGAACCGGCGAGTAAACAAGATTACGGGAATTGAATGGCTAATTAGGGCAAAAGAAGCGGCCCAACAGAGCTGAGTTATCGCGACTCGTCTCTGCCATATTTCACGACGCTTAACTCGCCTTTATTGTTCGGCCGCCTCTTGTTTAGCTAAAGAGGCTTGTTAGCTTATCTCCCGAAGCCTAGGTAGACTGCATTAAGTGCCGTCACAGCAGGGATTTACTACGGGACTGCACGCCGCTAAATAATAAATAACAACTTGATAGAGGCCCTAAAAGTAGCGAGTGCTGCGATGTCTTATCTTAAGGAATTATACGGAAGATTAAGTTAACTGCATAGTTATAAAACATAGGCGCATTTGAGTTAATTGTGAGTTGCAGATAAGTATAATTTATTACGATCCACGCGACGACAAGCGAGTTACGCCGCAACGTCAAGCGGATAACAAACCGCTTTCATTCTTGCTCAGTGTTTGATACCGCACTTAATCATCATTCAATTAATTAATTAGTGACGTTTATAGATTATAAACAGAGCATATTTATGAGCTGGCTTCGTTAATTTTATGTTATCTATTTAATTGTATGAGCCTCTGGTGACGACGACTGTCTATTACAGTCAATAAGTTATATCCCATTCTCGTTATATTATACAATAACAATAAATGTTCCATACCACGTGGATATAAAAGTTACTGCTGCCTGTTACGGTCACACTAACGAATTCGACTCCATATCAACTTTTTATGAATAAAACCGCCAGCAATAAATTTTAATTCAACCAGTATAAAAATAATTGAAATAGGTATGTCAAATATAATCTTGACATTATTACACGAAATTAAATTCGAATTAATTTGTTACTATAAAATAATCCGGATAATAACTGAAATTTATTCTGTAACATTTTACGCTCTACCTAAAATCAAATCGGCTGTAAAGACCGCTAAATATATTCTATTGACATAATATTTGTGATATGAAAATGCCATATGATAAGGCATTTATGTTTTATATATTACTAGCTATTATTTGCGACTTTTTGTATACCAGTTTTTAAGTTAAGAAAAAGAACCACATTAAAGTCGGAGTAATAGTTTTCGTGATTTCCGACTATGTATAAATATGCAGAAAGACAAAAATTTTTGCCCATGTCTTGCAAGTGCAGACATCGGTCAGTTACTATTTTATTAAACGTATGTATGGATTTCCTATGGCTCGATAATAGATTAATAGAAAAGCATTTTGTTTATTTATGTTAATATGACTTAACTAAGAATTTCACTAAAAACTCAAAAAACCTAAGTACCCGAGAATGCAGCACAAAACAACAAGCAGAAAAGAATCTTTATTAAATTCCCACACTAATATATTCTATGCATCATTATTTTATATCTTTCAACGAATTTGTAATGTCAAATTATCTATGTCGTTTACCTGATCCATACATGAAAAATCTTTTAACATGCTGTCATATCAGGGTGCCTCCAAAGTTCATTTAAGTCCCTGATATGATTAAAAGGTGCGTCCGCTTCGGCGTCGTTAACCGTAATTTAATTACATGCTAAAGCCTGTCACTGGGCCCACAACATAAAACAGCGATAACACAGAAAAACCAGGTATGTTTCCTTCCATTATTCTTTAAAGAAATCAAACTTTAAGAAATATCTCTCTCACTATCTTCATGGCTTCAAATAATTTGAATTGTCTTAAACTATGTCGAGAAAGTTTTCGTAAGCCAAACAATCATCAGAAAATTGTTTCATATTCGTCTATCAACTGACCATCTTGACCGATTATCACATAAACTTCTATTATATCTCTTAAGTGTCATTTCGATCAATTCTACATATTCTGTATCCTCAGTATTTTATACCACATTGCCCACACAGAACCTATTTAATGCAAGATTAATGAATGCCGTCGATACAGATACATGGCTATGTAATGTTTATGACGACGCATCAGAACACTACGTATTGTTAATATTAATAGTCATATTGAAATACTGAGACATGAATTAAGTCCTAGATATACAAATAGTTATATAATTCATAAATAATTTTAATCTAATTACGTAATTACACTGTGTTTTCTAAGAATAACCAGATTTTTTATATTAGTTTGTTATACTTACCTTCTTTTAATGAACGTAAATAAGTTATTCTTGAAAATCAATTCGCAACTGCTGATGGACAAGTCACAAGTCACTGCTTGGCATCATATAGAATATACCTAAAAGCCGCACTATTCTTTGAACAACCAATAATTTTCTTCTTTGAGATCTTTAAAATTTTATCCAAACCAACTTCTTTTAAATAAATTTGGTTCCAAACTTATATATAATACAAATCTAATCTCATATTAGCTGGGGTCAATCACATCACCATTATATCAATACAAGCTAAAATAAGCTGATCTTTTTTTAGTACAGTCTGTGACCCTGTGGCCGTCAACCAGCCATGTCTGTACTATAATCTATTCAAACGTAACAAAATTTGGTCTGAAACATCTTTTCTCTGAAAAATTTCATCATTTCATTAATTTGTGAAAGCTTTTAGTGACCCGCGATCCCGAAAAGCCAAACACTTTGTCTAGAAGAAGGCAGAAAGTTCTATAATTTCTTTGGCAAGATAAGAGGCGAAAGTTCACGCAGGAGCTGAGATTTATGACATCACCGTCGCTCCTTTCACTAAATAATAAAAGGCCGCTGTAAAACGGCTGGGGCATAAAAGTTTAACGTCCATACAACCCGTTGGAAGTGTAGGAACGCGAAAGGGGCATGTGGGGCGTAGCTAGGACGTCAAATCTCCATAAAGAGTAATCAGTGTCGGCACAATAGCGCGTTGCCTCATAAATCGTACGCCAACGTATGCCTAATTTCATATGCTTGGTCACATCAAGCAACAAGACAAGGCCTAACTTTTAGATTGTATTAGATCATATTCCTTGTCAGTGGCAGAAAAGAAATATATTAGTTCGTTACCTAAACTAGACAAAACGATCTTAAAAGCCCTTAAAACTTGATGCTGTTTGATCTCTAACAGTTAAACCACTGAACCCAATTTGATGGAACCTGTTACAAATATAGTTTTGACCTTTTGTTTGAAAGAAAAATTAGGCGAAGAAAAACGACATAGGCTTTTTAGTTATTCCCATAGGAAACTGAAAAACAGGGAATATAGTTTCACGCGAACTGCAAACGAACACTAGTCCTTAAATAAATACAATATAGCGGTGGTCCTCTTAAAAAACTAAATAATCAGCTGGTTCTTCAGTTAATCTTTCTTCATTTTACCATTCTTATATTTTTTCACACACGAATGTTACTAAAGCCGAACAGATCTTTTTATCTTCACATTGTCAGGCGTTTTTTACGTCAACAGGGTGTGTATTTGCTCAATTTTTTTTCTCCGCCTCTTTATTACATTTAATACTATTGAAACTCATAGCTACTGAATACACAAAGATTACGGACTTTTGATTGTGTTACGAATTCATTCATTGGAATGGAAACAGACTACGAATAATAAAATGAAATAATGAACTCAACCAAGTGCGTGTAAATTTTTGCCGGATATAAATTTCATTATTCAAAAAGGTATTGTATAAAAATTTGGATTGATTTTTTTATAAGTTCGTCACTACTTTAATTATTTTTAATAAAAATAAAAAATGTCACATGAAAACTTAATACAATATTTACCTATAAAAATTAACACACAAAATTTTCAGTTTTACTTAAAAAAAATATGATTTAGCCAAATTGGTTAATCAAGTAGACAAAAACAACCCGGTTTTATTTTTACTTCAACTTCTTCATCGTTCTTTCTCTATTTTTATTTTTATGTAATTAAATTTTATTTTATTCATCCGTACACCTCGCATTTTCAAAATTGTGCTGACTCTTCCTTCTTATGCCAAGATACCAAAGTATGCACTGAACAAAATAATCTCATTACAGCCAAGTTTACCTGAGACGCCGATTTAAGCGGATATGACACTGGAGTTTAGAGGCACGCGTGATGCTGGCGCTGCTAACTCAATAAAGCACTAAGGTGCCTAATGGAGGGTGTACCTCCATCAAACAACGCTGTTAGCGTTCACTCCAATTTGTTCTCCTACGTATTTACATAGAACGGGCTCTTTTCTAGCTGAGTAGCTTCTTGGACGTAATCAATTTACTCTATTCTCGACTAGTTCTCCCAATTTTTTATTTAGTAGCCAGCCAAATGTGGCCTTAGTCTTGTGACTAGATTTGAACGACTTGGAATAAGAACCATCTCTATATATTAATTAGACTGGACATGACAAGCGTAAGTATCATGTAACAAAAATGTAAAACAAACTAACCAATTCTACATCCTCTCTGTTGTAAGTAAGTTTTATAGTTTCTGATATGGTTTAGGAGTTATTCAGATACCGACTTCCAAAATCTGAAAAAATAAGTTAAAGAATTTTAGGATTACTTTAACAATATATCCTTATATAATGAGGCCCAACATAACCCCTACTTTGATTAGTCTACGCCTCACAATAAATTGGAAGATCGGATCTAGGTCAACAGGGAGCGATGAATATAAAATAACAAAATTAATTTTCATCTCTTTTATGTATACATTAGAATTCAGAATAACGTTAACGTTCTTCTGGTGCGTCTTCATTTAGTTATGTCATTCCTTATCGCCGTAAAATAATTTGTTATGTTTTGGAACCTGCTGACTCATGTCAATAACTCAGTTTTTTTTTCACTTAACAAGATAATGGATCCAATTCTCTTTGACCGTAGATACTAAAGTATTGGAATTCCATAGCGGCAAGGAAAGCAATGAAAACATTTTTTGGTCCCCAAGCGATTACCTCGAATGGTAATCCATTAGTCACGAAGGACTGACGACAAATGTATAAAGAGTATGTAAATGGACGTGTGTTTTATGTTTATCGCTACTTATAATGTAGGTCGATGTTCATTAGGTTGCAATGATCATTTTCTGATCAGGTGCGCGTAATGCGGTCAGCTTTTTTTAAATATTTTTTCTTTTGCTTAATGTAATTAATAATCTTCACTCGTGTGCACACAAATAAAATTGTTTTCATTGTAGATGGTTATAACTGTCTTCAAAAAAAAAATATAACAAAAACGTATTCTTTATTCAAATGTTATCATATAAAGGTATTTGTTAAATCTCAACGAATCATGTTGACCAAATCAGATTAAAGAAAACAAACGACTCCAAATAATTGTTATCCTTAGAACAAAATATTGAATGTGTCATATTTCAGTATTAGGCGGAACATCAGTCCCTGGCTCTATCGTGATGGAGGCGATCCCGCTCACGTTAGTGATGTGAAATTCAAATCATTTCTCTTATATCGATTTGATATGAAGATCTAATGCTTAAGAGATCTTTCTTATGCTGACTTAGTCTTTTTAACAGTCCTTGTTACCGTAAAATCGTCTAGAGTTAGCAATTTTTAATATTCACCTGCTTGTTCTTCTCAGTCGTGTTTTAAATACTAACCCAATAATCTTTTATTTAAATACTGTTTATCTATACTAATATTATAAAGCTGAAGAGTGTTTGTTTGAACGCGCTAATCTCAGGAACTACTGGTCCGAATTGAAAAATTGCTTTTGCGTCGAATAGACCATCTATGGGGAAGGCTATATAACATCACGCTGCAACTATAAGGAGCAAAGAAATAATGGAAAATGTGAAAAAAACAGGGAGAATTATTCATCCTTGAGTGCTTCAATGGGCATCAGCCTATAATAACTTTTCCACGCGGACGAAGTCGCGAGCACAGCTAGTTGAATATTAAAATATTGTTTTAATTTACGATATATGTCATATTTCTTATTTTCTGTTTAATTAAAACCTACTAAGAACCTAAATAAATAGGTCTTGCGTTATCCTGGGCTTAATACTGCAACCTCCTGAAGTCCCAATTTATTAATGGACTTAAAATCGACACAGTCCTCCAGTTATCCCATCACTAGATCACGGTGACAAACAACATTCGTGCCTTGACGTTTATGCCACGTCATGGACCTCAATAGAAATGCTTCGATTTACGTTCCACCTCAATTTTTTGTAGATGTCTTTTTCCACGACCGATTGCGTAAACCTGTATCTTCGGAATGATAATTAAATCTATCAGACACATTAAAATTTATGCCATCATAAATCATAAAATCAAATGCACTGATAAAGCGAAATGTGTCGGATTCTGTCATTTTGTACAGTGACACTAATTTATCGATTGACGAACAAATTTTAATTTATATAAATAATCCTTTGCCTTGTGTGATTCCATTATATGGAAAATACCTAGTTTTGGACGACTGACTTTTTCCTTGACTGACATGTACAGTCTGCCCGGGAAGAGAAGGAGCTAGCACCCTTTTTCATCTTGACTACCAGACGCGTATGATAGACTCGTAGGAGTATATAATAATAATTTATATGTTTCTTTGTTCCTATTTTTTTCTAATATACGTAGGTGTTATTATTTATGTTAGGAAAATAATAGTAAATCTCTCCGTAAAAACCAAACCGTGAACAGCAGTTGAGGCGGAACGAGTAAGTCTGCGGCTATCAGATTGGGAAAGACAATGCTATTTACGCCACAGAAGGTGCGGGCTGTAGGGGAGCCATTTGTATGCGTAATGGGAGATCGAATTTCGTATTTGTTCGTGGGGTCGTTAGCAGCACCTTCGCGCTTGTTTATAAAGAAAACAAAACCCTTTGCCGGGAGAACCGAGAGCGGTGGCGGCTAGCGAAGCCTTACCGAACTATGAATAACAAAGCGAATTGTATGATGATAAACGAGCTAGCATTAATTTGTTATTTTAGTAATGTCCTCTTCGTTCATTAATTTAATTAGATTGCGAACACGCTGCATTAACCAGAAGTTTTATATTACATTTCAAAAATGTTGAAATTTATTTTCGATAGTGGCTGTACGAGTATGAAGAACGAAAAATCATTTTTGTTTGATTGAAACAATTACGCTAAGTGTTTAAATTTAAACTTAAGATTATAAAAAACTCCAAAAGATAAAACCTTATTCAATTTACAAAAACTGTTAACCAACCAAAAGAAAGTTGCCTATTTCATAAGACGACTCAGCAGTTACATTCATTATAATTAAAAGTTTCCAGCACCTAACTGCTCCCCGAGGTATTCGTGTTTTTAGAGTTTAACATTGTCCATAGATCGTCTCGCAGTCGGGGCATACCGAAAACTCGATGGAGCATGAAAGAAAGTCACGCGCCAAAGATTTTGTATCCACACGTACTGCTTGTCCGTTTGCTCGCCTCCTTGTAGCCCGAAAGCCTTCTAGCGGCCTACACACTTATACATTTACAGCTTTTATGCTATTATTTCGTACGAGGAAATAATAAGTGTTCTTCAAAATTCGATGTTCTTGTTATGCTTCTTTTTAAGGAATTCTGAATAATTTTTCGGAAAATACCTCTAAAGAAAAACAAGAGTATATTTGCAAAAATATGACCCAAAATGTCGAACATTTTGAAGTTAAAGGTATCTTTTATCTGCTTAGTCAGTATAGAGACTTACGTGTCCTTCACAATATCCATCTCGTGTAGGTGTCTACTTATCGACGCTTTCCTATCTTAACATTGAGATTACAGCCCTATATGTCGGTATTTATCGGATAACTGTTGTTGTGACGAGCGCTCGCCGTTTTCGTTCTTTTTTTAGCCTGTGGGCAGAGTAATTAAACGATATCGGGTCATTAAAATGCTCATTATTACTAAGAAAATATTTTTCCAGCTGTGTGGGTACAATACTCTAACGAACTGGTCTGTTTACATTCTCTAGCACAGTTGAATTAAAAGTGATATAGGGTCGATGTGTTTATTTTGAGCATCTGATAAAAAGTGTATTTACAGTGTGGCCCATCATAGGCTCTGCATACGCGGTGTCAAGATCACGTCGCCAGAGTAGAACGCGCCGCCGCGGGTGACACGCGCCCTCGTACCCGCGCCCCGCACCCCCTATATCGTCCTCTCTTGCCCTCAACCCTCGCACTACGCATGCTCCAATTATAATCTGTTTAGTGATGTCTACAGTCGATTAAGATTTCTATTTTTATTACTCATGCATTTGATAAATACAAAAGTCGTTATGAAACGTAGCATATTTCGTTTGATCCAGCATAGTTATTACAGAGATTATTTCCTTTTGAAATAAATGTCATTATCAGGTTCATCGCTCACCTATAGAATTGAAGCCTTCCTGGGTCCGTTCTTTGAACTGACAGGGTTAAGTACGATGGCCACCCGCGTCAGATAACTCGATATCTCGATTCTCGACAAGGGATAGGGCGGCATTATCCTATCGCGTGGAGTGCGCGCGCATAGGCGTCGCGCGGAGGGCATCAAATCGCCGACGGAGGGCGCTCGGTCCGCCCGCGTTTTCGCTATCTATCGCGCGGTCACTCGTCACAACATCTCCGACTCGGCGAGAGGTACTCAGTGCGCGACCTGCTGCGGTCACTGACCGATACCGCACGGGCTGTACGCGTACGTACGTGCACGGTGTACGCGCCGCGACCACTTTCCGTCCCCGTACCATCTTTGCCCTATATCCATGCACCAGGTAGCCCCGACTCTCGGTAGCGTGACACCTAACAATATTCCCGTAAGCGGGGCAATATTCCGGTTCCCCGCTTACTCTGTGTCCGACTATAATTTGTTCTTTATTGTTTTTAGTGTTGATTGTTTTCCTACAAAATGTGTTTTTGTAGTTAAATGTCTCAAATTATATGGTTGGCCTGTGTACGTCGTGAGTTATGAGTTTATGAGGAACCCGTCACGGACGTGACGTCAGGTGGCATGTTTTTGATGGACTACTCTTGTAATTTACATAAATAACTTGATATTTTCGACGTAAATGGTTTGTTATTATAATAAACAATATTTAAATGAGCACAGATAAAGAAATGCCTTGAATTTTATAATACGTTTTGTGTTTATTGATGAAAGCCTTCTAAACTAAGATAAAATAATAAAGTGAAATTGGACTACAATAATTTTGTGCTGAATCTTGTAAGTACTAAAAACAAAAAATTACGAATGTTAAAAAAATATTACTGTGTCAAAGTATTTAAAGCAACGCAATGACGTAACCATGACGTTACAAACAATTGAAAGCTTACCTACTTGTTTAAGTCTTAAAGACAAGATCTACAATTATTATTAAATTTTGTATCATCATATACCTATTTAATGAAAATATTAATAGAAAAGGATGTTGTTAAATAACACTTCACTGTCTGTCTGTTCGTCTGTCTGTCGCTGGTTCTCGAAACCCGTGATAGCTAGTAACGCAATTTACAAGCAATCTATTTAAATAAAGAAGTAGAAATGTGCATATAAAAGATAAATAATTAAGTAACTAACGTGATGAAAGTACGGCACCCTTTGTGCGGGAGTCCGACTCACACTTGGCCGGTTTCATTATAGTATAGCTTTTATGAGCTTACCTTAAATTATTTATATTTCCGTCTCTAATCAAGAAAAAAGCACGGTCAGAACTATAACTTCCATTCATAGTGAGGCTACCTACCTATGTATTAAAAATATATTTTTGCATTTACAAAATACAAATGTAAAGCACAATTGGTGGACTTAATGCTAGAAGCATTATCTACCAGTCATCCATTGGGTCTTACAGAGAACTTTATGTGGGGCCAATGTGGGTACTATTACGTAGCCAGAACGAAAATAAAATTAAAAAAAGTTGAAAAAAATTGCAGATTTAAACTTTAAAATTTTAGATTAGCATTCACCGTTTATTCTGACATTATTTTTACACATTTTACTATCTCCAAGAAGACTATGTTTTGTTAACATGGCAACTATGGCAAGTAAACTCACTTCGACGCACACTTAATCCGTCTCCGAAATATTTACTAAAACATAGTAGTATGTTTATATAAATACTATGTTATTTTCAGATTGTAACTAACTTCTGGTGCCGTTGATCTAAGACTTCAGAATTTCTTTATATTTTTTTTGATATTTAGAACAAAAGTTCCCACTTATAACTTCAGTCATCTGTTAAAAGAAGCTAAAGATATCCCGAAGATTCAGTTTAATTACATTTACAATACAAAATTACAATAATAAACACAGCAGGAATTAATAACCTTTCTGTTATTACAATATAAACACAAAAATACTTGAATTTATTTATTTGTTCCAATTTTTCCTCCTTTTATTTTTCGTTTTGTAAACTCTAACGTGCTCCACTTTTGAAGTAGTATTTTCTACCAGCATTCCGTGCCAAATCTTCTAAATTTACCTTAAACTGCACACTGCAGATTTTGTTGCCAACTTAGTATTTTATTTAATACATGATGACAAAGCGTTGATTTTATTTGACTTAGGTAAAGAATATATGAAGTCTTCATAGATCAATCAATCATAATACAGAAATCTAACTTGGTATATAAATTATAATATGGATATTATATATTTCATAATTTTTTTTCACAATTTTCATACATGCATACATAAAATCACGCCTCTTTCCCGGAGGGGTAGGCAGAGACTTTCACAATTTTCATATAAATAATAATTCATAATATATTTCAAGATTAATAAATCGTGGATAGAAATATAATCAAAACATACACTTACACCTTTTTAAGACTTTAATTATAAGGATTTTAATAATACAACTGTAAATTAATTGATACTAGCGACACTAGTTTTTACATAAATCACAATGATAAATTACATTTTACTATAAGAAATTGGAAAAATCTTGATTAATTGAAGGTAATGGATATTTATTTGATTTTGATTGGATAATTGAGTTTATCTATGATTGCCCCTTTTTTTGGTAATTATCTATAAATGATGAAATTGAAGTAGATTTTTTTAGCTCTTACTTAATATACGTGTACCTTTAAACAAACAAAATAATTTAACTGCCCATGTACGGCAAATTTAAAAAAAAGTGAAAGATTACCTACACTTTTTGACGATGTTTCTTAAGAAATCAGCCAAGTGCTAGTCGAAATCGTGCATGAATCCGTATAACTACCGACAAATATGTATCTTGTATGGGAGCCCCCTTATAATAATTACTTTCTTCTTATTTTATTTAATTATTTATTTTGAAAGGTATCATCATACAACTAACCAAATAAATATTCTATGAAAATTTTAAGCGTCTACCGTTATTAATATTAAGCCAAAAAAAAAGATACTTTTACTGTACGGGGATTAATATTTTAATTTTTTTTAATTACTTTTTTGTAATAGCAGCAATACATTATCTGTGAAAATTTCGGCTATCTAGCTATCACGCCTTATGATATACAACCTAGTGACAGACGGACGGACAGAGAGACAGAGGAGGCTTAGTAATAGGGCCCCATTTTTACATTTTAGGTACGGAACCCTAAAAACGATAGAAGCGCTTCAAGAGATACTTTATAGAATAGAATTCATATTGATTTGTTACATAAGAAAAGGAAATTAATTGATAACGGTACCTCTTGGTATTTTCAAATCCCCATCGACATATAGATTATTTTATGAAATACTAGCGACCCGCCCCGGCTTCGCACGGGTGCAAAATTATAAATGTTATTATACATAAAAACCTTCCTCTTGAATCACTCTACCTTTTACAAAAAACCGCATCAAAATCCGTTGCGTAATTTTAAAGATTTAAGCATACAGACAAACAGACTAAAATAGCGACTTTGTTTTATACTATATAGTGATAAATTCACACTAAAAATTAAATCAAATCTTTACAATATGCAAATCACTTTTGTTTAAATATCAATATTTCATCAAATTAATTTTAATTATAAATTATATTTCGCTGACTAACGCTATTCACTCATTAATTTTTCTCACCCACCAATTTATTGTAAAAGTATTGTTTTACTCTTACCTTCCATCGCATTCATATAGTAATAAATCAACGGTAATATAATCAAATCAGCATAGACGGTATTAGTGGTCTCACGCCTGCTATTAACGATGTAGAAGCATATGCAAGAACCTGCCTCACAACGCCATGCTAGTACACTCAACGAAAATAATAAATAGGTAAAATATAGAAAACAATAAGAATCAGTTTATCAAACAAAGTTAAAGCAGAGCCTTTTTATAAATTAAAGAAACAGCTCTATGTCTTCTACTTAAATTATAATAATAACCATATTTACAAAATGTATAACTACAGTACAGTACTTATTTGGTCCAACACAATCAACTCCGCTCACTGATAAATTTAAATTGAAACCTTTTGCTATCATCGACTGTACTAACGGCGACTTGAACCCGCCCCGGACATCAATTAGCTTCGACTTGTTCTTGCAATTATGTGCTCAAACTAAATTGCTGGAAGATTCGTTGATCGTTAATGGTTCGACTAAGTTTCCATGACACATGACGAAGATTGCTCGTCCGTTGCCTGTTTGCGTTCTCACGCTGTATTCTATCATAATTTCGTTGACTCATTGTCCAGATTTCGTCTTTGAAGGTAAATTAGAGTCGGGCTCACCGAATGTCACGAGTCACAAATGATACGCCTCACACACGTCGGTGTGCCGTGAACACTGCCCTAATGTCCTCGGCTAATGCGGCGGAGGCCCGACAAGAGGACAATTTCCGGACCCACCCTACCTTCCCTCCATTACGCACTAGAAACAATTCCCTAACCATTATAATCATTAATGATGCCACGACCATTACCGTGAGTTAAATTGATTTACTCGATTTTTACCTACACAAAATAATTTTAAAGTTTTCATCTACTTCCAGTGAGTTGATTTATTGCGAAACTTTAATTGGAGCCCGCTTCAGGAGGTTACAGAATTAATTTATCTCAAATGAAGTTGAAAAGAGGTGGATCGCTCAATTTTTTCCTACCTAAAGGGTCTGAATACATTTACACTAACTCTTTCATTTGTTGGAGCTCTGCGAGCGACAAACTCGACGCGCTGACAGATGCAGAGCTAATGACAAATTAACCGTTAAAAACTCGTGAAAAGGCGACGCAAAGGGAAAAAATATCAGAATGCTGCTGGTGATGTTAAAACAAACCTTTAAAAAGAAATCAAACTCGTTTTTCAATTTGAACCTGAATCTTTTTATCTTAAAAGATACCATCACTAGTCTAGACTAAAGTCTTCATGGGATATAGGAATAAATTTTGCTATCGATTTTGTAAATGAATTTCGAATTACATCGATCATATGCGTATTTACCATAATTATATGGTTGGCAGGCATTTGCAATACAATTGTTAAAAGGCGCGTAACTGTAATATATCGCTGTGAGTCTTCGGTCAAGTATAAAAAACCAGTGAGTACACTCGTCTTGTACTAAAACAACAGACTCCCAGATGTTTTTCGCAAAAAAAATTTGTTGTAATTATAATAAGAGCAGGCTCGAGTGACCTTGTGGTCGGCCTCCGTCGTCGCTCGTCGGATGCAATCATCGCTTTCCAACTCAAAGCTGTTTGATCTTCCCTTTCAAAGATTCCCTGTGAAAACGTTCGCCGCTTCTTAGGTATATCCGTTTCGGCACATCTGTAGCGTACTATCTACATTTCCGTATTTCACAGTCTGATCATTTCTTCACAAAACAAATTACTCTGGTTAATGGACCAACGTTGTAGATACAAAATCCACGGATAGCATACCACCATGTGAAGTTGTTTTTGGGTTCAATAAGCCATATCACCTGAATGAAAGAAAAATTCAAAAAAAAATCTACTGTCTACGCGTACATATCTGGCAATTGTGATTTTTCAGCAATGACGCAGTTCAGACGCAAAAAGTGAGAGAATCGTTTAACCTGATTTAATTAGAAATAAGGATTTAAACAAATCATATCATTAGGTATACATTAATATAAATTTATTTTGATATAGATACTGGTCAATTTTTATATAGGTATATTACAAGGATTATGATTTACTTTTCTTAATGAGCTTTATTACAATTAACACGGAAATTGAAACTTTTCTGGCTTTTGTTTTTAATTATATAAGTATATTCACCGTAACTCTATTAAAGCTTGTACCATTTTAATTAGCTGTCAATCACTTTCCTGACACTGTAACAAATTGCCGTTATTTTTATTTTCCATAAGTAGGTACCTACCGTCTTTTACAAGCTTTATTAAAACTTACTAATGACATAAATATTCATAAATTTATCTTGACAAGCCACAAAACAATAGTTTATTATATCACCTTTCGGCTTTCATGACAATTTTTTTTTTAATAACTTGTGATATTTCCTTCTAAATTCAACAACTTATCTTGGGCTATGCAACAAAAGACAACGAAACAATAGTTACCTGTCATTGAAAGTATATGAGAAGTTGATTCGCACGCGAGCTCTGATTGCTCCCACGATAATTACTGTAAGTAATGTGTGCAGCAAATCATATGGTACGAAATGAGGCATAAAATGTTAGAGTTGAGGCTTGGGAACGGGACGGGCGTGCGTAATTACCCGACGAGAATGTGGCAAGTCCTGCGGCCGCCAGCCTCCGGCCACCGCACTAAACTAGGAATAAAGTGCTCGACTGCGGCGCCCTTAACGCGTTAATTACACTTGAAAACTTAATATACATGTTACACATTTTACACGAGTGACAAATTCAGAATCCAACTAAGTTCCAACAATTTTTCTTTGAACACCGTAGAACAAAGAGTGCTGAAGTGGCCGTATCCTCGGGGCATCTATTAAATGGACAGGAATCGTTTCCCACAGCCCGCTCTCGGCTCGTCACGGAATCAATATCGTCTTTTATCTTATGAAACGTGCTCCACATACACACACAATCACGGATGCTCGTCACTCACACCATGGTGACTCTAGGGCTGATACCGTATAATAATTATTAACAATATGAAGCAAGGCAATAATAAATCCAAAATTCTATATACTTGCATGTGTTTGTTCGCACGGACTCAAATTCGAAAATGTAATTCCAATACTAGCTGATAATTACATACCATAACAGTTAATTACATCGGGAACTCTGTTTTACCTTCACAATACAATCACACATCGCTTCGTCGAATTTAAAATCATTAACAGATTTAATGAAACGTAAATGAGCAGTTCTATAACAAAGAGGCACACTTTGATTTAACATGATAATATTTTTCTTCGTTATCTCAGCAGTTTTTAAGCTTTTTCCTATCTGGAGTAGGCATGTATGCCTTATTCATCTTGGTCTGTCGTATTTCTATATTTATGTGATATTTTTTATATTAACCAACTACATGAAAATGAAACATCCAGTTACTATGAGGCCAGATTATGACAAAATAATACACACAAAAGTAGCAATCAAACTTTAGCCCTATTTTGGGCGTCAATCATAGTGACACTTTATCTTAACGACATTCTATCCTACAACTCACAGATGTAAAGTGTGAGCCAATTCATGTCACTTTTTACTTTAGGACTACAAACTGTTACGCCAATTAAAATAGCTGAGTGAGTTTTTGTGGCGCAGGCGTCTAGCGGATGCCGAATTTTATTTGGGCCAGGAGAAAAGATTAATACTGTTCAAACGACCGGGCACCTTATTAATGTTCGTGTAAATACACCTACTAAAACATGTTTATTAGTCAATTGCCCTTGCTTACTGCTCTTAAAATACAATACACAGTGGATGCTGCAATGTTTTTAACAACATTGTTCCTTTAGAACGTTCCAGCTGTATTTGAGTTAGCGCCTCTGTGGCCAAAAACAATAAAACTTCTGTTTGTATAACCGCCAGTGCATCTTAGATAAGAGTTCATCGTGGTTGTTAATGATGCATTTGATACAAGTAGTTGGCTCTAGAGCGTTAAAATTTTAGGGGTCAAGTGCGATCCCGCGGTATTATTACTTATTTTAATAAGCTAGTGATCGGTAGTAAAATGTGTACGAAATTATAAATCTTGACGTAATTGAAAAATCATGAAGGAAAATAAAACTTTATGAAAAATATACAACATGATCAGGTACTCAAAAATTACAAGAATCCTAAGCTAAATTTGTTTCTCTATTTCTATTTGTCGTTGCTCGAGACATCAGCGACGTAACCTGGAAAGTCAGCATAAATAAGACAGCCACAAAAATAGATCCTATTATAATTACTCTGGAACTACACAGTTGGACTTATTTAAAGCTTTATGCATAATACTAGCAAATCTACGTATACACAATTCATTGTATTTCAAATAGCGACCGTTCGAGCAATCACGGCAAAGATATCGCTAATTTTACGTAATCAGCCCGCGGGCCCTACGTCACAGCCGGGTCACAGCACATCAGCCAGCCATGGGAAAACGTTCAAGCACGAAGCATCCCGTTTCCTACTCGCCATATATGCACCGAGGACCGCTCTCGAAGCGAACGCACCATAACCTACGCATTCTCTTCTATACCTTTGATTTATTATGAACCAACAATCACATATCTCTGTAATAAATGGTACTCGCAATATATGATGATCAATAAAATTTTAAACCGTGGGCGTCGTGATGGTCCTTCGACTTGTAAGGAGAATTCAATATATTTAGAGATTTGATGTAAGAAACGAGTAATATATGCAATTTAATTCATTTTTAACATACACAAACGTGCAATATTTGTGTTATGATATTTTTAATTTTTATGTCCCCTCGGTTCACCGGTTACTGACTTGACTATATCAAAATATTTTACTATGAGGTCAATAACTTTGGAATTAATTTTAGTGCATTTAAATGATTTATGTTATTTATTTATATTATATCATAATCATACATTCAAAATACAGACAAATCAGGGTTGTTATTTATTTCGATAACTATCACGGTAGATTTAATTTTCATCTGATTTTTGTACTGACTGTACTTATATATTCTGAGTAAATCCCGTCTCTTTGTCACAGCTTAGCACTACCTAGTTTATGTCTAAGCAGTAAGATAAATATTTCCAATTGGACCGTTGAACAATTTTGCTATATTTATATATAAATACTTACTTCAACTAATTTAAATAAATAAACCCTGTAGACTTACAGAGCTATAAAGGCTTTGTCTATCAGACCGTTAGACTGCCGGACATCTAAGTTACACGAAACTTTTATTTAGATACTTAATTCAAAAAACACGTATGAATAAGTTAATAGTTTAATGATGCTTATATTTATTTAATATAACAAGCACTTTCATCGTGATTTTAATTAGTCAATTATATTTTTTGTTAATATTTAACAAAGGTAATCTTACGCTTCTTCCTGCACTATGATACCCAAAGAGATATGAACACAAATACGATGATTTTTCTTAACGTTTCGGAGTAATACCTGTGATATAACCAAGTGACATCGAGCAACGTCGCAGTGAAGCATTTCTGAGCGTACTCATTATTTATTCAAATGATCTACGTTTAAGTTCGTCCTCAGAAAGAAGTTCGTTCGCGGGACAAATTTCCTCCTACTCACCGAAAATTCACTTCGTGTTTCTCCGATAGACGCCGCTCGAGAGACACAAAACAAAGTTTTGTCACGGGGGCTTTAAATTCCCTAATGTTTGTCAAAACATACTTAAACCTGTCAGGAGGCGCTTAAATCAATTTATTATACAGGTACTCGGAGACACTTCGGCAACGAACATGTTTACCCACATGTATGTATGTAAATCTCGCGTACGTTGCTTCTTCAAAAAGCCGTATGGAAAACTCTAAGCCTCTTTTATATTCTCATTCCTTATCCTTGTGGGATAATTCAAGCCCATAGGACAGGTTTTTACATAATTTCGGCGGCCCTTTCTATTCGCCACTGCGGAGTCGCTTTTCGCGTATTTTTATTGGTCACACAGGAGCGGGCGCTGTTAAATTAGTAAACATTCAATAAATCACGAGCGCGTAATACAATTTTGGCGATCGTAAATAAAATTTGAGCAAAGGGTAACGAGTTTTGAAAACAAATATTTTAGAGAACAAAAAGGGTAACCGGGTGTACGCCTGTCGTATTTGTTGAGAACAATGTATGTAGGGGTAATTGTTTGACATGCAAAGCGCTGAGATCAACCAGTTGCCTCTCGACACAGCAGGGGAACTGACTAGGTCTTTGAACTATTGCTAGTAAACAACACGTACTGAATACATTTAGTCTTGCTTTGGAATTATTTGCATCTGAAGCGTATCTAGTATGTCGTTTGTAACACTAGCATAATCTAAATTTGAACTGACAGCTGGGATTTTTATCCTATTTTTGGCACGGTATGAATCATGTAGCGGTTTATCATTCTACCGTAACTGGCATACCGCTGCCATTTTGACCCGACCCTCATCTTGCAAATAATGTTATCGATTGAAGGCTTCCTTTTCTTTTTTTACTTACACGAAAAGTTTTTTGTGTCAACCTTTTCCAAATTCGTAGACACGTGTAGCTTTGTCTTGTCATTAAGCAGTGAAAATTATCCGTTACCAACTTATTTTAGTAGTCTACATATATCTAACTCGAATATTTTATATTCGCTTATACTTTTAATTTACTCCTAAAACTAAAGCCCAAATGCCTTAAAAATACGTAGTCACACATATTTTAATGCAAATGTATGATTGTATCATCTTAGTAGGCATAGCCTGATGCGATCATGAAAGCAATTGTAATAAATATTTATAACATTTTTCAACATTATTAATAAACGAAATATTGAATCTTGAATTAGAGCTACAAAAAGCAAGACGCTTAACAAAAATCGGCCTTTTTCAAAGGAAACCTTCATCTTCATATTTAGGGACAGCTTTTATTCACACTTCACACAAAGATATTCCTCGAACACACAATGGGAAATATAACCGCATCACATGTTGAACACGGGTGGCGGCCCAAACTTCTCCTCGCTCTATTGCACTATGCGTATGCTTAACTTTTTTTTCGGTTAGTCTCGTCTAATAACTCAGCGAGCTTCGATGGCACCTCGGCGCGAGCGCAAAAAACGACAAAGCTTGTAAGTTTGAGTTAGAGCCGAGGGTCGGGGCCCGGGGAACGGTGTGCGGAGCGCCCGAGTCACGCCGGAGCGCCGAGCCAGTCGCTCGCGCACACCCATCTAGTAAGGCCGCAGCACCCGCATGCTGCAATCCAACAAATCGCGCTAACGAATTCCTGTTTGCAGATAAACAAAGTGATCGTAAAATGTTTGAATCCAAGTGAAACTGAAAGTGGATTTTAATAATGGTTACGAACATTGCAACAGTGTTACTAACGATGTAAGTGATAAGCTGACGTTTTGAGATGTTGGGTTCGGAGACCTATTTGTGAAGTGGACTGTCTCACTGAATGCCAGGATGACGATGAAATCGCTGAAGTACAGCGAGCGGGAGATGGAGGGTTTCAGCCCGGTGCCTCCTCCTCTGCCCCGCCGCCAACCACTCAGAAACATATACGCCGAGCCCTTCGTGGACCCTAGGTAAGTTCCTTTTAATGTCAGCTTGTGTACTAATCAATTAATACAATCGAATTAATTGCATGATTAAAAGACATAATATTATAAAAGTCTTATAAGATGATCTCATTTAAGTTCATTTAGACAAATTTGTTGCTAAATATAAGTATAAATTTTTTATCATCATCTCCATTAACCCATCAAAAAGGTCATCGCAAGTTCAATAAATAATGCATAAACTTAAAGACAAAACTTGCAAGTTCTTATCTTCCACAGATTATACAAATACAAAAGATAAAGTTAATTATAATAGACATTATCAAATACACAAACGATTCTAAAGCGGCGAGATAAAACACAACGTTTAAGCCGACGACGGGCCACATAAATTACAGAGCTTTTGATAAAGCCGACTACATCGAGGCTTACCGCGGAACAAACGATTATAGTCGCCAAGTAGCAATGAAAATATGCCAAACACAACCACCGTCAAAAATATTAATGATATAAACTAACGCTCGTAACAATAATAACTAGCTATAACGTCGAAATATGAAGAGAATGCTTGTGGGAAAAATAATAAACTTAGGTACGCAACTCGTACTGAATTAATAAATTCCTCGGTCACTAATGAGAAAGTGAAATACGAGTAAGCCTGATCTTGTTCACATATAACCAACAGTAAAAACTCTGGTTTACACCGTTAGAAGAGACAAACAAGGATATGAACATATACAAGTATCCGAGTCCTGAGAACGTTAGACGGGTTTTCTGAGTGTTGAGTAACTTAAAAATGTTAACAAAAAGAAAACAAAGACGGATAAAAATAATAAGAACAAAAACTAATATTTACAAGCAAATATACAATACCCTAGCGGAAGTATAACGAAATGAATCCGTACAAAATGAGGAAAATGTTCGATTCAATTGACTAGTTGAATCAGTTGGTGGCACTTGTTTACCTTCCGAACCCCAACGCGGCGCCCCTTGTGTTTCACTCTTCAAAGTAATAATAAAGAGCCCGAAGCCAGAAAACATTCCATATATGGCGGAACATACATAGCAATGAGCTCCACAAACCTCCGAAGACCACAACATTATTAAAGTAAGGCACTACACAAAACTAATTCCGTGGCTCTTATTCCGGGCATCCTTTGGGAATCGATCGGAGTTGCGCTGGAAGAAATTTCCATTGCCGAATAACGGCTTGAAGTGAGGGATGAGTTTGAGTATGCTGATGCTATGTGTGTTAATGGCTCTTGGTGGACTAGATATGACCCGGCGGATGCGCTCCTATATGTTCCGTCATAAATCATATTTTTATACTTGGCGCACGTTCCGCCGGCGGGCAGCTCTGGAGCAGTTACCGCCATCTGTGACACCCCAATCGCCGCTCAACTTAATTTCGACGGATTCGAGGGTGGATCCCGACTATTAATATTGCAATATCGGTACAAAATATATATGTAATATATTCTGATTTAACATCGAGCTTTCTATGAAGAATTAGAAGTTAAATTAGTTAAATTAAGAAGAAGAAAAAATTTATAGAAAAACTATTTCTGCGGATCACAAATTATGTAATTGGCAATATATTTGCCAGAAGTAGTAATTATCCCATTTATTCAAGAAGTGTTGAGAATATGCAATAATGATACACGATTGTGGCTCAATGTTGCTTCGTAATGGCGTTAACATTGAAACATTCAGTAATGTACCAGCACAATTCGCACTATGAGACCGAACAAATCGATACGATTAGAGCAAACTCGTTCGCCTTTCAATATTTTAGCTTTATGTACTTGTATCTTTACTTACGGGTATTTTAATGTAACTTTGTCAAACCCCAATTTGTTATTATTGACTTGTTTAATGACAGCAATTTGATATGCTACAGCGATGATCGATAACGGAACACTAGACGGAGCAGGCGGTGAGTAAAGAATGTAATTTCCTCTACGATGTGTTAACAAGGCCCGGACACAGGCAACTATATGACGGTTAAGTGCACGTTACAATAGATAGTGAATAGATAGCATCGTATTCGTGGGGCGCCCCTCGCTGCGCAGACGAATTGTTCGAGCATCGCCGATCGTCGCCACGCTTACCCGAACAACCAGAATAAATAAAAGTTTATATTATGAAGGCAATATCACCCCGAGATTAAATCGTATGCATCAAACTGTTACGCGACACAAACGTCTGGTTTTTATATAAAATAGCCGTTCAATGTAATGATGCGTATGAATTCGGAAAAAGAAATAAATTCTATTCTTTAGACCTGTCATCCGATCTGTATCTGTCATTATTTATAAGAATATTTCCCTCCTAATTTCATATTATTTATAATTAAGTCGATACTTTTAGCAGTATTTCCATCTACTTACAAGTAATCTTCGATTATAGGAAAGTAATAGAGCGAAACTAGCCCTTATGGTAAGCCATTGCGAAAATCAAGCTCGTTTTCTAGCTGCCTGGAAAACGTGTTGTAGAAATTATCTCAAATATAATCGATGGTTCGAGTAATTTATTCTTTTTACGTTCAAATCATAATTTTGTCTTGAAAATTAGCTTCCTTAAACTCCTAAAGTAATTTGAGGCACACATTAGTTGCCATAATTAGCATCGAAACGTAAACCGACCCAAGTCTGCGAAGACACGATCACCAAACTGTGCAAGAGAGTTTCGGACTGACTGCAAATATTTGGTCGTATATGGAGCCGGAAAGTTCGCCGGAGCAAGAAATGATTTCCATACGTTCCGGACAACGCAAACAGCGTTCACCCATCAAACTCAAACTCAAACCTGCAACTTTGTTAATAGCGTTTAGACTATCGTTGGATACGCAAACCCTCCTATTCAATATCTGTTATTGATCTAAACCATGCTTCGTAATTAATTCAAGAGTAATGATACTAAGGGTCAGTGCACCTTGTCAATTAAACTGAAACCATTTAAGGAATCATAGGTAATCCCTCTGAGATGTTACACAAAGGCAAATTGCACAAGGGAATATTGCCGGAGCAGCCTGTGGCGTAGCTCTCAAGTGATTACTAAACTATAACTCGCCTTTCGACTTCTTGTTGTGGGGGATTATGTGGAGAGCACATGAATGCCAGTTTCTATCTTTAACATCAAAACCATTGCTTTATTAGTTTAAGTGCATGCAAACATTAGAGCATGGTTAGTTTAATACATATTAGCAGGTGGTTGAACTTTTTAACTTTCTACAAACTCACCTTTTACCACCCGTAGAAAAGTGTTTTGCCAAAACACTTATAAAAGCTAATGCGGTATCTTTATAGTCAAGTTTATTCTATCTCTATAAAATATGATATCAGGGCTTCACTTTAAAATTAATTGGTACTTAAGTGCACTGACACTCCAACTTGCATTTCTCTCACTCATTGAGAGCAATTTAAAACATAGAATATAGTAATCGATTATTGAATCTGGGATTTATTAATAGTTCGTATAATTAGAGGAAACGCCCCATCAGGCCGGTACAGTGTTGCTATGAAAGGGGCACAGCATCGGCCTCACTTCAAACCAATCAGTGCCCGCTGCAGGATGTTCAATTATCTTCCTTTAACTTAATGTATAATGTCGACACAATCATTTCATTAAATTGAATCTTGTGCTTCTATCATAATTGGTGCGATCAAACGAATCGATTCCTCAGTGCCATCATAAGCAGCAGTGGCAGTTGAGTGTCTTCTATATATACAATGAGACGGTACAGAAAATTTAATTACTTCTCCTGTTGTGTTATTATTATTCATATTGAAAAATCTTAAATCATATGAATATATTATCGTGTGTTCTTGATTTTTGGTCCTAATCACTTACAATTTTTTATAAATCTTAAAAGTAGTTTATATTTATACATATATCAAGCCTCTTTCCCAGAGGGTTAGGCAGCATTTTCATCTTTCCACTTGCCACGATTCCTGTACACTTTTTTTGCTTCATCCACATTCATAACTTTCTTCATTCAAGGTTGTCGGTTTACATCGTTTAAATACTATTTTTTCATATTAAGGACAATAAATATATTTCTTAATGTTAGCTCAATTTTATCTAAAGGCTATTCGCCATTTACTAAGGGCTGCTATTTAGTTTTTGAATTCTTTTTATTTAAAATCATTCATTAATCTTAAATAAATAGTAGCACATAAACATCGTTACATTCAGATACTGTTCGCTATCACTGTTTTATTTCACTAAAAGCCCCCAACTCAGTACTGAAAGTCTGAAAGCTTCAAACAAAACGTCAATCCTATATCGAACTGGCTATAACGGCTACCAATCAATCATCTATGTATACCTTTAAACGAAACAAGTGATTGAAATAACGGGGCTCTGGCATTATCCGACTGTCCAGTTTGTTTGGGGAATACGTTGGTCAACAGACTATATCAATAATGTATGACGTTGTATGTGGGACAGAGGATAATCCAGGTTCGTCCACAACGATTCCACTGTCACGAAGTTGGACATAAATCTTTCACGTTCCCATCGATCGACAGCCATGCGTTCCCGGCTATCGTCACACACATAATCTCATGTCGCCTCACCCGGGATCCCTAATACTTATCTCGCCTGACGTTTGTAAACAAACCACTTTTCTTTTGAATAATATACTCGTTGAGGTGAGGCTCTGAATACAATAGCGACGCTGTAATAGTTTCCGTTTTGAATAAGAGATGCCTATTGTCTCCTTTCAATATTGATTAAGTTGGTCTCTACCTAGTGATGGCGGTATTGGAAATTGTTTTCCGGTGGAATGCCGCCGGCGAAGTTAATTTTCGTTTCGACTGTTTGGAGTTGCAATGAATAGAAGTAATAATAATATGAAAACAATGATGATATTTTGGTTTGAGAATTGTCTATTGTATTTTATTCCCTGACGTAATGTTGCCCACATTACGTCAATTTCCTTTTTATATTATGTAGGAAGTTAGGGCTTAATAAATGCAAATACGTGTTGATAGTTCAACAGTCTGTTATCAAGAGAGAGCAAACTGAACTAACAAGGTGAAGTAAAGAATAATTGAGTGAAGTAAATGAATGATTGATGTTATAGTGAAGGTATGTACATATATTCCAACAAATTAGCATCGTAACGAAAGTAAAGAGTTCATTGAACATCGACTGGATGATGGGGATCTAATAATAGAAAATTATATTCCGTCATCTTGAATAAATATATTGGACCTGCGATAGTGACACGGTATCAGGGATCAGCGCCAGCGCACGGGACTATTTCGGTGGCACATCAACACTGGTTCACCGGACGCTTATCGGAATGGGGTATTTCAGCCTAACCCGTTTAAAAATAAACAAACGTGCCATCCAAATAAATACAAGGCTCGCTTTGACACTGCCTCCTATAAATAACTGTAATGAATAGGCGGCTGGCATTCCCGCAGTAATATGTAATGTCAACGGTTCCTCGTGTGGATTTATTTCTCTCCTTATTTGAATATTTTATAATTCAGGAGGACAAGCTGTCTCATGCCAACACAATGATACGAAACGAACGGACAACTGCGCGGTCAATTGCGAGTTGCCAAGATGTAAATGTAATGTTGAACTTTTTTCATTAAATATATCAAAACTTTCTCCATTTATCAACAAAATGCTTTGAAAACATTCATCGCTTTCTAATATTATAACCGCATCCTTACATGAAGCATTTATACTTTTGGACCGCATTGATGCAGCCACTCGACAAAGTCTGGTATTCGTTACGAGTGGAGAGTAATGCACGAGACACATTCGTTGTAACTTTCAGTATTAGTCGAGTTTCTGATTCAAGTGCACATATTTGGTGAGAGTGGAGCGGACCAAATAGTGGACCACACAGGGTGGCTCCATTTGTCTGTCTGTGCTCCCTGAGAGATAACAAACGTGCACGCCGCTCTCAGCTGCACTTATCTAAACACTTAACTCGCGCCATACACAAACAAAGCTACGTCCTAACTCGCTTTTTACCACGAAACGCCTTTTCTTTTAACCCTTTAGGGCTTCGCGGTACTGCAGGCTTTGCGTGCCGAGTTCCTTTGTTTGTGCCCGGAAATTCATGCATTTTGCCGCAATGTGTAGTTAAGGGAAGACACAACGTTACTAAAAGAATGTCTTTTTCGTTTAATTTACGTTACTGACTATTTCCTTACTTGCTAAGTACCTAACATTACGAATGCTAAGTAATTAATATTAAGCAGGTGCAAATGAAGCAGCTGCAATCAAAAGCCTTGACAATAATTGTGAACTCAAAATTATAAGACAAGTACCGAGAACAAACCGAGAAAGCTCCTTTGTAACCTTTCTAATAATAGTTTTGGTCTTGTCCAAGGTACACGTCACCGGGCGTGACTAACGAATGGCTCGCCCTACAGACCCTAAATTCTGAGTCGTAAGTATCAATGACGAAGCCGGAGCCGCGTTATCTACGAACGCTGCCGAACATTACCATAACTCTAACAAAACCATAAACGTAATTAGAGACACCAGTAACACACAACTCTCGAGACACATTAATTCGTTTTGATTCGATAGGGTTAACGCTCGGAGTGTAGATCAAACATTATTACGACCCATGGGATCCTGATACACTTTTACATGTAATGTCAGTTATAAAATAATC
This sequence comes from Amyelois transitella, assembly GCF_032362555.1. Taxonomy (NCBI): domain Eukaryota; kingdom Metazoa; phylum Arthropoda; class Insecta; order Lepidoptera; family Pyralidae; genus Amyelois; species Amyelois transitella. The sequence continues at coordinate 6,801,925 of NC_083509.1, forward strand.
GTAACTCTAGTAACTGACTTTGACATACGACCGAAATGCGGAGCGCCGTGTTCGTGTGGGCGAAGTGGAATGAAGATATCCCAGAAACGAGTTAATATGATTTCTCTTGTTCCGAGCAAGCCAAAACACCGCCCGATGCTTAGTAATTACCTACTTACCATACACCCATAATGAGTAATAACCAAGAAAACCGTTAGCTGCCAGCGATCACTTCGCGCACTGAAGCGTTTGACATCTCGAATATTGTAATTACTCGTAAGCGCCAACGTGTAATTTAAATTGCATGTTGAATTATACTCATCTATATTGATTTTAATCGAGTGTTTCAGATCGACAAAAATGCGACGTTTAAGATTTTTGGTCTTGAAATAGAAGGAATTACGAAAATTTAAGAAGGACTAACATAGCTTCTGTAGAATGAATTTTTAGCCCGGGCTAAAAATTACTTACTACTTTTCAAATGGAACGAGCCCAGCATATGCATCATCCTCACTCATAGGCCAAAGGGTGTCTTAAAAAAATGTGATGACTACCATCACATTTTTTTTGTCTTACTTAAATCGGTTTTAATTTGCGTTTTTTTGTTAAAAAAAACTAAGGTGCTTTTTATAATTAAGGATGATAAATACGGTAAGCAACCTTATAAACTATGCCAAATCCTTGTTTTTAATGGACCCAGGATTAATTGTTTTTAGTAGAGCTATGATAACAGATATAGAATACTTTAACTGGAAATGCTTTATGAAAATTTACCGAGTAAAAACTAAAAAATAAAACGTTAAGTCCAAACGATCTCTACAAAAATTTTTAAAGATTTATTAATGTAAGATACCTTACATAACTATCCTATTTTTACCTGTAACAAACCGACGGCTATAAACTTGAAAAATAATATTTCAACGGCAAATCGTTTTTCATATTGTTTAATGGCATATTAATACTTTGGGTATTTAATTAGTTCAATATTTCATTAACCAAACATTATGAACTCCCAAATTTCATAATAATGCCAATAAGCACTCAAGTTCTGTGAACTTTCTAAATTAAGGAGTATAATCACTTTCGATCAGTTTTATTTTAGATAATGAAGTAGTAGGCGTAATTGGTGGCTATCAGCTTAAAAAAATAAGTTCAACGAATTGAATTTTGTAAATAAATTAGAAGTTACTGCGGCTACCATCAACTTATTGACAACATTATCTTATCCATCTTAGGTATTTAAATATTGTTACACCTATAAGTCTTTTTTGTGTAAATACATCTCGTCAATACAATTTACATCAACATAATGAAAACAAGTAAAAAAGAAGAGGAAGAAATTTATTTTGTAAGATATTTAGAAAAACAAGTCCACGAACACAACAACGTAAAAACTTTCATGTTTTTTCCGGCCTCGTGTTTGTTCCTGCATCGGCACCTCAAAAAGTAAAGCATCCGAAACAATTTCTTTCTCATCGTGGCATTTGTTATATGCATTCTCTGAATTGATTTCATAGTTTGAGGTCCGATAACACAACATGTAAATGATAACTTACGTCATAAAAAACTTAAGTTCATTAACTTTTCTCAAACGTAGTATTACTATCTGAACGCTTACTAAAGGTAATAAAAGGTTGTACGTGTAGGTACATGTTAATTTAGAACGCGTTTTACATAAATCTATCGCAAGAAAGCTTTTAATAAATGTTTTTTTCTTGTAGATTCAAAGGCCACAGGATACGTTGATCATTAGTTGGCGTAACAATCATTAGCCGTGTAAATAATTCAGTAGCGTTCTGCAATTCAATGTCTTGCTGAGCATTAGCCCTTACTTGAGCTGGTCAAGCGATGTTGATAGAAGGATCACTGACCCCGCATTAACTAAGAACTAAATAATTCTAAAGTTCTTAGATAAATCAAGTTACTACAATTCAATAAAATAGTTTTAATGAAATGAAGTAGGTATGTCTTAAATTTTGTCGAAACTACTAGGAGTTTCAATTGCAATCGTTGTTAGGGGGACTCTATTTGGACCATGGTTGAACTAGTGTTAGTCGTCGTCAGGTATATTTGACTTAGAAACTTACCATTACAAAAATGTATATCTAATTCTGTATTATGTAGTACATCCTACAATAAATTTAATGTTTGAGTTTGCTGATTGGATCGAGAATCCTGATACCCAATTATATCTTTGAATAACTTGGAAACTTGCCACCGCGGCGTAAACCACATGCAAAATGTTATATCCATTAAAACGAAACTGCGACATTTTGATGTACAAAATAGTGGCAAGCAATAAATATGGGAGTGTTCAAACGACCCAACGTAACACCGAAATCGAAACCGACCGTGGTTAATCGATAAAATATTACACATGGAATTGTCTTTTAATAAATTTCATGGCTCATAGAATCGGTTATTGCCAAAAAATGCAGATTAGTGAAAATGTCAACCGGGTTTAATTCAAAAGTGGGGTAGGAATATGTGTAATGTAGTGCAACGAATGAATCCTCGCGCCCCTCGTCGCGGTGGTTTTCTGGGAGGTTGGTTACTCGCAATTTCTCTCCCAGGGCGTACTGTGCTTGCCTTTGAGTTCAGTTTCCAAGTTAATCAAGTCGATACTTTGCCACTGAATCTATGGACTTAGCGACGATCAGTCACACCCCTGGATACGCCGGTACCGGCATACCGACTGCACGCCATTTTGTCAACCGCTTTAAAATATTTATAGCCCGCCCGCTACTTGTGGTTGCTTTACTGCGTTTTTATTATAATACCCTTTAAGTAATTTCAACATTCTAACGACGCACTATATTTCAAACAGTTTTAATGTTTATCCTTCCCCTAATAACTTATCTGATTCTAATTTATATTTACGATCCCTATTCTAAGACAGATTTGGCCGTTTCGTTCAGCTATCGCGTTTATCAAATTAACGCAAATGCCCTTATCGATCGCTTTGAACTCAAGTTATTTGTCTTTCATTAGGCCCAGATCGAGGAAATCCAGTAATGGATCCTCATTTGTATCTTCGACAAGCTTCGTCTGTATAAATAATGGCATCGAGCGACGATCCGCACGCCTCGCAGTCGCCCAAAACAAACATAATTAGAGAGATATTGTCCCGGTCGTGTTGAGTTACGATACCTACCTATTATAAATCATCATCCGGTGATAAAAATTGCAGTAAAAGCTACATTTGTTTCTATTTTCATCTAGCAAATGTTAGTATAAAGATATTGTACAAATGGATGTTTATGAATGAGCAGACGCCGCGCTCAGCACAAAATGATACCATAATACATCAAAAGTTTCCCAGTGATGCTCGAATCCGGTCTGTGAGTATACGTGTTTCGAAAGTTGCTTATGAAAAGGAAGATGAGTTAGTGTTCTCGTAAGCATCTCATTTTGTAGTCGCTTGTTCACTTTTGTATCGCTCTTTATGGTACGGTTACGATTCCAAGAGCGGGTTTCGTATACGAAACTACATATAAAACGATGAAGCGTATTATATATAGTACATACCTTTGGTTTGATTAGTGGTAATAGCAAGCTATTTCGACCCGCCTCATGTGTACACAGGCCAAGCGAGGGTCTCCGTAGACAGTACCCATGTCAATGTGCGCCTTAAAAGCGAACACAATCCATTATCGAAGATGGCGGGGGTCGAATGCGATAAAATTTTTCAATCAGGCAACCGCCGAAAAATATTTACAGTGTAACCCGAGGCAGCGAGGCAGCAGGCGGGAGGACAATATTGTGGAGCGATACGCGAGAGGCGCCCGCGGCTCTCAGCGGCACGGGCCTTCCGCCTCTTTGTACCGGCGACTGTCGAAATAATATTGAACTCAGGGTGAAATACGAGCGCCCGCGGAGGGACGCCTTCTGCGAAACCATTTTTCCGTTTCACTGAACAATAGCAAACCTTTGGGTTAGGTCTGACTTACATCGAAACAGCTATGCCGATAGTAACCTACGTTGAAGTGTATAATCGCATCTCATATTTAATTTTCCTGTAAAAAATCATACAAAAAACAAATTATAAAATCTTTATTCCCAGCTGTTAATACGAAGACATTTGCTGAAATTGGAAACGCGTTAGAATTTTACACGCAATCTCATTCGAGCTTCAAATCCCTAGTAGGATAGGTTTATCACGTCATTTTAGCTCGTGTCCCTGAGTATTTATTGCTGTACTTAATTTGCATTCCTTCAACATTAGCATAATAATATTCTCAAACGACAACTGTGTAATAAAGGCTATCCCGTACGGGTTCTCCGTTAGGTATGGAAATTGGAAGTGTGCGCCGCCCGCTCAGTCCTGCCGGCTAATGGAAAATTGTTTATCACTATCGGGTTTCTGCGCGTGAGCACGATTATTTACGTAGGGGTCCGTGCAGTCTAGCGGTTGGCCAGTAATTGGCCGCTTATTCGCTATCGCTTCCATTCATTTCCAGCGATAAACCGGCCCAGACAGCCTACGGCGGTTTGCCAGTCGCGGTAAGCTTCCACCGCAGAAGATTTTATCTACCTTATAATTGGTCAGTCTAGCTACTTGTACCGCAAAATGTATACTTACTTATTTTTTATAATTGCTTTTGCTGCAAACCTGAGGCTAGACTGCGCTTTTAGAAATATTATACCTACATCTAATTAATTTATGTGTTGTAAATGTAGGTAAGTTTCAAACTTATACCTGTAAATTTAAATGCGCCTGAAATCCATTCGTTACTTCATACTACATAATGTATGTTATGTTATATGTATTCTACAACACATTTTTACGTAAGCGCCATGCCTTCGGAATACGTTACGCTTGTAACATGCAAATGTTAGAACTTCCGTCGCGTCGTGATATATTTCTAGGAAAATTATATTCGCTAAATATACACCAGTGGAAGTGGGCGCGTACTTGCGCTGGGCACGAACCGTTCTCATTCATGAATCAACTTCAGCATTACCTAACCGTGCCGACTCCACTCGCGACGACCAAAACAAACACCAGGAGTATGAGTTATTAATACGAGTGGCGAGTTCAATGAAACTCTGAGAGTGTTTAAATCACAGTATCATTGCGTTGTATGTGCCTGTGCCGTACACCGAATGTAAGCAAAATACAAATTCCAATTTATCGGCATAGATTACCTCCGCTCTACTAATGAGAGTTAAAGCTGGCTTTCGCTGAAATTAATAGCATCCTACCATTTATATTTATGGAATTTGCGGATCTAAACGAATATAAGCTTAAGCGAATACCATAGATTACTACTTTTATAACTTTAACCAATGAATAAAATTTATTATTGGGCGGAGGGAGATGCCTATTTAGAGTCCAATTTGACGAATGTTTTTTAATTAATCCGGTGGGTGCGACCGCTGTCGACCAGCCTGATTCAGACAGATTTCGGGCGTGGCAGCACTCCGATGAATTCTAACCATGCCACTTGTTAATATGTATACCTACGTTTTGTTTATTACCATCTACGCTAGTGATCTTATTTCGGAATCTCCTCGTTAACTACATTTTAAATAAAAGGTGTTCTCTAAGTGATAATTTTATTCCTTTCCTTTGTACTAAAGCGTTCGCGAGGGAGGAAATTGGCATAGCGGGGCAGGCTATTGTTACACATTTCGTTTTAAATTGGGGGCCTTTCTTGAATTTACACCCATGACTTGCAGGAGGGGCCGGTGAGGGTCCGCGTCTTCAAAGCCGGGGCTTGGAGTTAGGTACAATCGATTGATCGAACTAAACTGGTTTTACATTTTGTGACTTTCCATTGTTTCGATTCACCAATGACTGTTGAATATCTATACTTATTAATTTTACAGAAAGTTCAATCACCATTGTATCTCGAAGGTTTATATTCTTAATTCGCGATTCATACCACACAATCAGCATTGCAATGCTTGAATGAACTTCGAAGCAGCCGCTTTGTGTATAGCTCATTGTTCCATTGAGCTCATAAGGCAATTAGTAGTGAGATACCTGAAAATAAACTGGAAAAGATTAATACAAAATGTTTTAGTAATAAATAAAGCCGATAACATCGTAGGCCTTCTCCGACCCTCCCATCATACGTAGGGGCGTTTATAAAATAACCCACAAAAGGAAAACTGATACAAGTGGAATGAATTAAAATGCCACGCAATGTTTCTTTTCATTTCATTATCTATGATCCCCACACATTTTTTTTCTTACTTCCATATACAAATTTTTAGTTAGAAAAAATATACCTGTTGAATATTTATTTTTCACGAATTAAACACAAAATCTCCTTTTGCTTGTCTTCATAATAATTTAATAACTGGACTATGGTAACTATATCTTAAGATGGTTGGCCAGTTCAAACGAGTTGATTTAATAACAAAATAAATAGTTTTCCTAACTTGTCCTCCCAGCATTGAACCGGTAACATGTCAGCATATAACCGTACAACTGGCTACATTCCACCTGTTCGTTGCAAGTTATGTGAGAACTAATTACTAGACATGTAAGTACAAATAAAAAAACAAGTGCAAAAGCAGACTAAATTAAACGTAATTAAATTCGTTTATAGTCAGTCAATTGTATAGCCATCTTTACATTTACTTTAACAGTAGACAAAATAGTAAAAAGTACAATCTGAAAATAAAAGAAGACAAAGAAAAAATCCCGTAACTCCGAACTTTCAAAATTCAGTCCAGAATAAATTACAAGCTGACATCCTTTGGGAGTACCTGTGCTTCATTCCATCGAACCAGTTTATTGGGCCAATCATTTTAGGACTAAAAGCATTGTAGCTCACCTCACAAGCCTATATTTAGGGGCGCTATGCAATAAAAGCAGTCGGCCATTCCCGCACGACCGTGCAAGATAAATGGACGGCACGGAGCGCCTGCGAGGAGACGCGTTCTCACGGCCCGTGCCTGCGTTTCTTTCTTTTTGTTTCATCTGGTTTCCGAGTTAGAGGTCGACCAGCCCGTCTCGGGACTAGGAGTGACCGCTGCACGCGCGATGGTACTGATAAAAACTGTGCAATAGCTATGTAGGTACATGATTATAAACTCTTTCTATTTTAAATTTCTTCTTGTTTATGCGTGCAGATATGTATAATAGCCGTTTAAAGACCGTGTCACGCAAGTATTTCGGTTCCTGTGAAGCTTGTGGGCCTCGTCGCGTTAATTAGACACGGCTCTCGCGGTGCAACACCTCTGCTCATTATTCACCGCTTCATTAAGAGCTCGCTCACGAGCGGCTGTCAAATCTCACCACACGACTGTCCGTCGCAACGCTTGAAATATACCAGCATTGTCCTATAATAATACTGTCATCGGTTTCGTTAATTTTTTTAGACGTTCTTTTACGAGCATTTTATTCAAGAATCCCAACTCGTAAAGCAGACCGCTTGTTCCGCTTTAAAAGTGTTAAAAAAGAACTGTGGTATTATGCAACATTTCATTACTTCACCACAACATTTCCTTTAACAAAAACTCATGAACTCATTTCGGTAAAGCGCCGAAATAATGTGCTTTGACCAGTAATGGCACCCGCGAGATTACAAACAAGTACTTATGATGATGAATTTAAAAAATCAATCTGTTGTACAGTTACATTCAGTTCTTATAATAATCGGCATTCGGCAATTTCCTACCAAATAAAAATAAGATTCGTAGTGCTCGTAGCTAATGACATAACAACAATCATCAGCAATAGGATTTTTCAACTGCTATGCTAGTAGACAATTTCCAGCTAATGCATAGTAATTTTGTAGTTGTAGAAATCTTCACTCCGATTTAGAATTGAATAGCGATTGTCTAATGCAAACTAGGAAAGACGTCACATACAGTAATCGTGCCTTTTTTTACAAAACTATATTTACGACACTGAAATACAATAAAATTTACCTTATTTTTGTCATTACGTCAATGAAAATAATATAGAGCAGTGGCCAGTCGGCGGCGAACGCTTTAAAAGCCATTTATAGCCAAGTCTGCGTGGCCCGCCATTGTGATTTCTGTACACGTTTTAATGAATTCGTCCTTCCTCCGAACGTTCCTCAGCCGCTATTCAAAAGAAAATTACAGAGGAGATCCTCTCGAAACAAACCCTTTAGGAGTCACGCTTCGTTCTCGCTAAACTTCAGTCCAATTATTTATTTTCTTTTTTGCGTAAGTATTTTTTTTCTGTAGTCATTATAGCGTCAGTTGGTGAGCGTCTCGATGGCCATCGCGCCATATGTTCGAAATTCGAAATCTTGGCCTTTAAATTTAGTCGTGACAGAGAAGTTCGGTTAATTGATTAATGGCGTCGGGGCGGACGTGTTTAAACGCCTCGATCATCATTTTTTGTTGGGATACCTGTAATGATACGTTGTGATTGCCTCCTCGGGACCACAACAAAGACGACCATATGGCGCGGCACAGATTCGCCTCGCCAACAGTTGGCCTTTACGTTACATCGATACGGCAGGTTCTATAATTATAACGTGATTAAAAAATCCGTTCCACAATAATTTTACTACAATTGTACTTTATGCTGAATTCTTACTATAGGATAATACCAAGTACTTATATTTTAAGATAAAATAAATTATAAATTAAGTATTTCTTTAAATAGAAACTTCTAGTAAGAATTTCTAAGTCGTCTTACACGTTAATTTTCATTAAATGATACCAAAATAGGTATATTTTGAACTATTGGCGCCTATGTGTAACTTGAAACTGGTTTAAGTTAGATATTGATATATGAATAAATTTATTATATTCTACATACGTCATCCTGTTTTGGTAACAAGATAAACACTTACATATATACATATATATATATATATATATATATATATATATATATATATATATATATATATATATATATATATATATATATATATATATATATATATATATATATATATATATATATAATAGTAAATTTTACTTTTAATGAAATTTACTGTATTCAAATACGAAAGTGGGATCAATATTTTTTCAATATCCCGTTATGGTTTAAAAAAAATATATTGTGATGGTTGTGTGAGCTTGTAATAGAAAATGTTCAAAAATAACCAGTCGAAGTTTGATCAAAACAGTTTACCTGTTTTTACTTGACGTAAAATACACACAGGAAAACAAGCATTTTTTTAAATTATTCCTTCCGGATTATCGTGCAAATCCGGGGCCTGATGCTAGTTATATACGGAATACCGTTCTCTGACCGTGCTAATTAAGAACTTTTTTGTTTCGCCGCTCTCGTGGCACGAACAAACAACATTTATTTACCTCCATCAAAAAGTTTGAACGTTTCGATTGTTTCACGAGGCAATAAAACCTTTAACATAGAACTGAATTTTGTTGGATCTCATAAGCGTTTTCGTCTGTGTTATACGATAATTCGATACGGACATAGTTCTTTTGACGGTATCAATGACGTAATTGATCACGGTCCTGGTTTCGGTTCCCATTTTCACATATTTATCTTTGGTTTTGGAAAGTAATATTAATTATTAAAAAGAAGGTGCTTGAATACAAACTCAATACTATACTAACAATTGTTTCAGCTCAACAAACAAAACTACAATTATTATTACTACTAAACTCAACACGTAATTATAATCAAGATCTCCCAAAGGGTTCGCAATCACTTTTTGTCGAGTCACTATATAAAAAAATATATTTATTATAAAGTTTTAATTTTTTATTACGCCTTCAAAGCTCTGAGCTTACATACAAGATTTTACTATTTTAACATTTTTCCTTCTGACTGAACAGTCATGGGATTATGTTGTAGCACAGGAGCGCTTAAGTCCCATAATCGCCTCCTTAACTTATTCCATTTTTAAAACCAATATTTTTCATTCACAGATTGGGCAGCGCGGCGATGTCAAGCGGGATGGGGGGAGGCACCCTGGGCAGCGGGCACTGCCAACTCGCCAACCAGCCTCTAGTCATGCCAGTCGCCTTCCCCCTGCGGGCCAGCCAACCTAGTCCAGTCCCCGTGTACTCCCCCTCAAGGTTCCACATAGACAAGCGGTGCCAACACCGCTGCACATGGAAATGCCTCGCCATAGCTATGATTTGCCTCTGTGTGATCCTAGCGGCGATGCTAGCATACTTTATAGGTAATTATCTCTATTTATTTAGATTTACATAGTATGATGAGTATATAAGTATGGATCTATTGCACCACAGCAAATATGGTGTCGAATAGAATTGGCGTGAAGTAGGTACTACTAAGTCATTATGTTATAATAAGTTGTAGATAATTCTATGCAGCACTTACCTTTGATATATTTAAGCTTATTTATACCAATTGTACTAGGTATATTGTTAATCAAGCTAATAACACAATATCTTCATACAAAACTGTCAAAGAACTTATTTTTTAATCACCTCATAGAGGTAAATAATGAACAACAGATCCTAAAGCTATTAAAATATTCGAGTAATTATATTCTGATCATATCCTTAAGATCAGACTTGATTACGTACTTACAAACCATCTTTTTACGAGCAGTTTTAAGATGGCCCGTAAAGATAACGCTAATAAAATTGTTATAACATCCTGAAAACGTCTCTTAAACGGACAAACGGTTTTACGACAAAACATTTGAATATTTTTATGCAATTTTGCCGGCGCTATATACTGCTTAGTAATAAATAGGACAATATTTCTTAAAACTCTTTCACATCGTAAGGCATTAAAAGTCAACCTACAAACAATCCTCCGGTTGTAACTTGGAAGACGTGGACAATAAAGAATATAAGAACATTACGTAGAGAGTATGGAAGAAAAAAAATCTAAATTCCCACAAGAACGGAAAAATCACTGAATTTGACGCGTTCGAAGTTGCAGGCACAAGCTTTATGAATACGGCGAATTGCGTAAATCATTAACGCTGATGCGGAAAATGTATAATTGTTAAATTATTTAACAAAACAATCAAATAGCTTCGGATATTTTCTGTTTGATTTGACCATTCACGCATTCTCGCATAATTCGTCGAAACAAATGAATTGTTTCTGGAATTCTGCGTAACTAATTGTTAGTATTATATCCGTGGCGAGAGCTTTATTTTATTAACTGTAGCCGTTATAAATTTTTCTCAAGAAAAATTATCACCACTACAATTAATAAAATAAAGCTCTATGAAAAAGTTTTGTTATTACTTTAATCACAAAAAAATAATAAACGTTTCATTTTTATCCATACCGAAATTCGTGAATTGTTTTACTAACTATACAATTTTAACGAAAAAAATTTCAGAACAAATATTAAAGTTACATCGAAAACAATTTTAATTTGTAAAATAAACTTTTACGATATTGCCGAAACTATGTATATTGCAAATGGCGGGAAATTTAATAAGTGCTTTCGAACTTCTATTGAAAACTGTTTTTAAAACGAAAGTTATTAAAAGATCCTACGACAAAGACAAAAGTGGCTATTGTATCGATTTAATATCGAAGAAAATACAATTTATATTGTCGATATATCTTTGTTCATAAAATCCCAGCAGGGTGTGCTGGGGACTCGTTAAGACAGTATTTTTATTAACTCGCTCGGAATGCCGATTAAAATATTCATAACATTATTCTCTCTCAATCCATTAGCGCTAGTGGGTCTTCGTTACGTGGAACTGCACTACAAAATAAATTCGGTGCAGAACAATAAAAATAAAGAAAAAAGGATTTTCTACATCGAAAAACTAATTGTGTTTTGATTTCCTTCAGAGGTATTTTTTCTTTATTTCAGTAACCAGTTACAGACTAAATGAATACAGAGTAGGTGATATCTATCTTTATCAAAACTTTGTTTCAAACGAAATTTATCATTTGAAATGGAAATCAAATTATATGGAAATGTAAGTTACAAATATATATTATATATTGATAAGCCTCTTATTATTTACTACTGTACCAAATCATTAATTCTCGTTGTCATTACAACTCTTCTTTCTCCTGTACTCTCACTGTTTTGTTACTGCACTGCGACAAACATCCAACTCGGCTACAATCATTACTGGGATAGAGAGGATCCATCTTGACTGTCAGCGAAATTTAACAAAACTGTTTGCTTTTGCTAACTTTTTACGTCGTTATACAATGTCCTCATACTATTGTTTTCGAAATACATAATTATTTTTTTTTCAAAGTCAACAATTCAAATTATTAATTTTACCTTCATTCATTATACATATATAAACATATAATCACGTCTTTATTCCTTACGGGATAGACCGAGCCAGCGGTCTTAAAAATACTGTAGGGCCGCGTTCAGCAATATGGCTTAATGACGGAATTGAATTTAAAATTGTGATAGTTTGCTAGCTTATAAGTTCATAACCTAAAAGAACATTGCTTTCCCTTGGTTAATCTTAATTTTTCAAAATATGTTTCATCACCGAATGATGAAGTAATTTTGACATTTCGAACATTTTGCTATCTCGCAATTTACTGCCCACGTAACATTTCCTAAATGAACCGTGTCTGTACCTAGTATCCATCTGCAGCAAAATGAAATACTAAACCAATCAAAGTGCTTATTTATCTGTTGTTCCGTCTGTAATTACGACCGTAGATTTCACATCGCTCCCTAGTTGATCGCAGTCGATGAAAAATCGCAGTGCGCTATCTTAGTCGCCCCTCTCAACAAAGATTTAAATTAGGGCGAGTACAGATATCACCCTTTATGAAATTTGTAATCCATGGTAGGGATGATCATTAAATATTCAACACCTATTTGGTGTTATATTTTCTTTCAGCAATTTAGTCCAAGTATAACAGGAACGCCATGTGTATTTTTTTATCAAGCATCCCTAATAACAACCACATTGCGTTCTCAAATCAAAATTCTGATTGTAAACCCAAGTCTCCAAGAGATTTTCCTACTAAGGTGTTTTTTTGAAATCATTCTGATACAATAGAACTTATATTAATTATAACCGAAAAATATAGCTTCATAGCTTATTTATTTTTAATGTCACCCAATCACGAACTGAGTAGATTCACAAAGCGCACAAAGATAAAATTAATTTAAAAATAAATAAACGAATAATTTACAAGAAATAACGCCAAACAATTTGTATCCACATCGTCGTTATTTTACGAAAGTAGTGCCTCCAGCATTGGATTCTCTCCAATTAAGGGGCAGACTGTCTTCTACTGTATGATTGGAAGGCAGAATGGTTAGCCGATTCGCGCAGCACGAGATTGCTCGCCCGGGGCTATCATTCTACGGGGAACAGTAGCGATTGTACTGATCAATAAATTTCTATCGTTTTTAATAAGTATCCTGTACTCAAACCGGTTATAAGCGCTTTTGTGTTTAGCTTCAGAAGCCTTGGTAATATTGCGTTTGAGTATTACGATATTTCAGATGCAATACTAGCACGAAGTTTATTTTATATATGCCTTGTTATTTAAAATATGCAATTGACAATGCAATCAAACCATTTAAATCGTATGCCAAACGATAAAACAAAAAAATATCATCAAATTAACAAATAATTTTAACTAATGTCGTTATAACATTATCTGTAGATATATTAAACAGGTGCTTAATTGTCATCATTACATCCTGCATATAATGTAAATTAAATGTAAAAAATATAAAACATTACATCCAATTTCACATATTTACATGTTTAAGGAAATAATTAAACTTCAAATCTCACATGAGTTGGAGGTATTTCCGTTGAATAACAGAGTAAACTTGAGAACGACTTGCAAGCTTTAACGAAGTTGAGTACAATGCAAATTAGATGATCGGATCATCATATGTATATTCGATAATTATTAACTCTCAAGTCTCAATCAACATAGAACATAAAAATAAATCTTTAATGTAAGAATGCTGTATATTACAACTGATGGACCACGAAATGCCATTTTCATAGATGTGGGTCGAGAAACGGCAGTAAAAAAGTTTTATTCGTTTATCGTTTTACACTCAGGTTATAATAGAAAAAACATTTCCATCATCACATCTAAACTCAATTACTAGAAGGTAATAAATTTGAATATCTACTTCGTGCATGTAAATGACTTGATTAAACATGGATGTTGCAACCGAAACAGACATCAACCATTAGTCTTTCATCATTCTTTGTTTAAATCTCGCAACCGGCATCCACAGTGAGCCTCGTAAAAAAACTAAACAAACATCAACAAAATATAAATGATGCGTCTAACGAAACGCAACATGCGCAGCGTGCCGCGGGCCGGGCGGCGGACCTCTCTTCGTTATAAATTATCTTACACTTCCATGTCCCGTATTATTTTACTATACCAGCGCAATCCCTACCCGCCCAACGACCGATCATAATGAATACGTGCCTAATGCTTCATATATCGCATATGCGAATCCCAGCTTTAAACCGAAACCACTACTCACTCCATACTGCAACAACAAAATCATATTAGACTACATTTTTACGAAAATGTTTACAATCAAGTATTTTTTTAATTTAAGAGTACTGGCGCCTTTTAAATCCTTGTGCAAATAAACTTTATATATAAGAACAGACACCGTTCGTAAGCCATACCTAGTTATTTTAGAGTGGTTGCAATAGCGATGAAAGGCAAAGTGGCGATAAAAAAGCAGACCGCAGACATATCACAAAAATAGCATCAAAGTTGACACGAGCACTGGCAAAGCGATACCCTCTGGCCTACATTTTACTGCGCATTTAGCCCTCACGAACTATAAACTTGAACGGAAAACAAAATGGAACCCGAGCATACCTTTTTATTTGCTCTGCACTCTCTCTTATCTTTGTTTTGTATAAGGCTTTTGTTTTATGCCATATTCCTTTTATTACTACTCGTACTCGTAACATACTAAGGTACAGCCAGAAATGGAAGTTCCATGGCTGTTCCTAAGTATCAAAATGTAAGAGCTTTTTTAACCAATACTATTTTGCATGAATCACGAAGATACGTAGATTAACAATAAATATTGTTATGATAAAAAAGGAAATAATACTTCCTAATTTTTATCCGGTATATTTTAGTTATTTTTTCTCATTCTTCTTTATAAATCTTATCACACTTATTTACTAGCAACTTGGGGCTGGTTGCAAGTTAAAAATAAATGATCCAATTCTACTGTCTTAATCGCTTCCTCAAAATAAATAAACTACTTTTGAATAATTATAGATAACAGTAAATTCTCTAGCTACAGTTTAACCGGAGCCAGTTAATTTAAGTTAACCCACGGCCCTATTAAACAGTTTCAACAAACACTAAATAATGTGATCCAAGCACGCTATGTGTCGTATAACTTGCCCGATTTCGGCAAGTCGCTGTCAGCCAGAAATTAACATGTGATGTGAAATAGATGCTTCCAAATTTAAGCATTTTAAATTTTTCTTTATATCATAATTTTTTACCATAACTTAATTTTAAAAATCTTTCTTATTATCAATATCTATTTGATCGTGTGCTTCATTGTCACGCCACGTGAACTTTAGTGTCTACCGGGATGAAAAGTACATTATGTCCTTCTCCAGACTTTTAATTATATATAGGCAACATTTTAAGAAGATTGGTTAATTAAAAAACAAATAAACTTACTTTCGCATTTATAATATTAGTTGGGATAACTAATTCCCCTAAGAATTCATTCAATCAAGACTTTAATTTTATTTATTTCTAATAAAATTTATTAAACTACAATAAAATTAAATAACAAAAATAAAATTTAAAAAAAAATGTTATTACGCATAATTAGAAAGTAGATTGAAAAGAAAAAATCTCACATTTCAACGCCTTTTAAAAGTAATGAATCGACGCTGTAAGGTGTTTTAAGTCAATGAGGCTTATCGTATCGGATCTCACTTCATTTAGATTCGAGTTAAATTACTGGGACAGTAGATAAGAGAGCATGTCGCATACTGATGGCCGGGGCGGTGACCGGTTCAAAACGAACACTTTCCTCTCAATGAACTGTAAGACTTCAAATGGCCACATTTAGATTCCCATAAGATATACCAGAATCAATCAATTTGTTAATTATAGAACGTTATTGCCACTTTAAGATATACCAAATATCTTCCAGTCAGATGTTATATTTTCAAACCATTTTTACTGATTAAAAATCTAATCAAGTTTATAACGCACAAATCATTGGTTATGTCCTACAACTATTGGGATTCGAAACACAATATAATGTTTGTCGGGAACGCCTCCTGGCGTTCCGGATATGTACCGAATAAAAAGCCGTTTTGTATTTTAATCCGACATAAATCTCCTGGTCGATAGTTTTACTATTGTAATGAAAAAATGTGGACCATCTGTTGCACCCTTCATTACGTTTGGTAGAGAGTAGATGAGGGCAAATATAGCACGTCAACTTT
The DNA here is from genome assembly GCF_032362555.1 of Amyelois transitella. Classification (NCBI taxonomy): domain Eukaryota; kingdom Metazoa; phylum Arthropoda; class Insecta; order Lepidoptera; family Pyralidae; genus Amyelois; species Amyelois transitella. The sequence continues at coordinate 6,818,241 of NC_083509.1, forward strand.
TTAATGTAGGTAATTGAAATTGTGTGGGCCCCAAATGTTTTATTAAAGCCCGCTCAGTGCTGAGCATTAACGCCCTGGGGCCTTGTGATCGTGATGCAGCATTGGTAACAATAAACATGAATGCCGCATTATCAGGTGACCTGCCACTTTTTGATTCATGTGTTTTTTACTTGGCAATATTTACTGTTTTATGTCATTTTCATTTTAAAGTTATAGATCAAATGATATTTTTTAGTCATATTGATTTCTATTTCAGTAGGATGCGATACTGTTATCATTTCAGCTAAGTAGGCAACGACTGAGTTGAAGCAAGTATGCCTATTTTGTTTTCTTACGACTGACTTTAATTGCACAATTAGGAGTTATAGTTTATACACATACATGCAGTTACCTACATTTTTCTCCAAGTACTAATAAACCGGCTTGATATCTGACCCGGTGAATTCTTTTTTTAAAATAGATTTACTTACAGTGTTATAAAAGGATCAGTAGTATCGTTTTGTGTTTTTGTTTCTTAACAAATAAATTCTAATTTTTAAGTCGAAATAGATAAAATCTAAGCAAATTATTTCGTCGAGTACTGCACTTGTTCAATTAAGTCTGGCATGAAAAATGCAATCAACATGTTGGCAGTTACATTTGTACTTGTCCGCGCATCTTATGTGTTGGAAATGGGACAAACAAGACCTCGACCCTCCCGCGAATGTAGATCATATGACACCAGCTAGACGAGGACAGCCATACGAGTCACCGTGAGTAATAGAAAGAGATAGGAAACGACACGGAGAACGAAAGATTTATCACGTGACTAATACCGAGCCAGAGCGACGGCGCGTCGCAATCCCCCGGGACTCCATCAAACGAATTTCGCTCCCCCATCGCACGATGCAATCTATGCTGAATCGTATTACAATAAATTGTATTAACTCGAAAAATAGTGGAGATAGCAAACATCGTCCATCTGCAGACAATCGTCCCATGCATCGCGGCCAAGTCGTCAAAGCACCCCCATTTCCTACTCCGCGTCGACGTATGGCGAAAATTTATAGATTTTACGAGGGATCATCGGCGATGTCGCCTTACCACATGCCATATTTCATCTTTATGGACGGAAATTGCGTTATTTGAACTGTCTTATCTTAAAACAATCGCTTTGTTTATTTGTCTATTATTTTTTTACGTACAAATGAATCCGAACATTTTGACAATATAACGACAACATCATTTCAAGGAAAATCGGAACCCTAGTAACCGATTCAGCCGCTCGGTGACCACAGATCATTGTAACATGGTTCAAAACTTCCGAAATAAAATAAAGATACGTGCGCATTCAATACTTGTATGATTTTACAAATAGAACCTGAATCTTTTAATTAAGGATAAATAATTTTCCTGTATAGATCTTTATATAAATCCGAGGTAACTAAAAAGAAGTAATGTCAATAATTTCTAACATCAGGTAAGTATAAATTTATTTCCTACCAAACCCAAAAAAGCAATTGCCAAAATAGCTACCGTTAGCAATATTTCATAAGCGCTCAGTAAAATATCTTATGATTAAAATGAAACAGCATTAAAATTATGCAAATAGATTAGATATTTACAAATGACTTTTGAAATGAGATTTCATATATCAATGGCTCTGCACTCTTCGATACTGAATATAAATAACTTACTTATCCGATTTCTAAACCGATAAAAGTTATTGTCATTGTAGTATCAACCCACATAGCTTAGCGAAGAGGAATAATGTAAATTGTCCAATCGTTAACGCAAATAGTCACATGGCGTCAGTGCATCGGGATCCTTATCTCAATGTAAATCTTGGCGGTGGATCGTGAAGTGTCAGGGGATTGTGGCGATAACTTAATTGCTGCGACACCGCCGGGGGTCAGGGGCAGAAATTAAGAAAAATTGTTCAAGCATCTCACTTATTTTTAAACTAAATAAATATTTTCTGTCCCTTATTTTCAAGAAAATATACAGGTTATAAAATCACAGAATAATTAATTGTATTTCCTTTAATAATAATTACATTCTTGCCTGGAGATGTGCACACCACATCTCCTTCAACAAATTAGTAAGCAATAAGTGGCGGAAATTGTGGAACTAATAAATTAGGATCCTCTATGTCAATTAAATGTATAAAGATTGACAAATTGCCTAAACGCATTGAACCCAAGTCATTAGGCGTATATCCTGCGCACGCGCGCGAACATGAATAAATATCTCATCCCCAACGCTGTACAAAAGCCAAGCGCTCGCAAGCTTCTTACAAAACTAATAAATGTTCCCAATAAATTCTCTTTACATCGCAATATTCGGTTGCCCCTCGCAAGTTTTTATTTATTTGCATTGAAGTTTTTGGGGAAAGGAATCTAGGTTCAAAAATAACTCTTGTTTGGTTTAATCTTAAATCCACCATGGCATGTATATTGAAGATTTCACAATTTACCGCTTCAATTGTTTTCAATGTAAAAAATAAATCGTATCAAACAGGGATAAAACTCGTGCTATTGGAGCCCGTGCTCTTCTTAGTGCACCGTAAAGAATTATCCAATTAGGCAGCGTAGCGCAGCATTCCATGATCGATTCAGTCGATGGTAACTGTCGCATAATGAGGAGACAACGGAGTTCGAGCAAGAAATGGCTGGGTGTCGCCGAACCACCTACGTGCTCGGTGGCGTAGTCGACGGCAGTGGAACTAATCGCTTCGACACACCGCCACGAAACTCACCTCGACCGTGCTTCACTTAATTAAAACTTGTCGGAACATCACGTAGCCTACCCCGAGAAACACGCGTACTTTGAATGACATCTTGTATTGTGTCGCCTCGCGTTTCGTAATACCTACATGCTATGCGTAGTAGCAATAACCGTGTCAACTTTAATATAATTACGTTCGGCTACTGGGCATTATCGATGCTTCCCGATAAGACGGAAACTTAATTGGAAGTCCAGATTGGATATGAGATTTGAAGCTTAGAATTCAAACTTACTAAGCCAATAAATGACTTAGTGTATGCTTTCTGAAGAAGAATTATGTATCCTTAAAATTTTTGTTTTCTTTGTTTCAGCATTATCGTCAATTAAAAGTAATATAGACAATTCAAATTGCATCTTAGTACAGGATGTGAAAGCAGTTACACACGCACAAGGAATAAGAGATGCTTTATCAACAACTTCGCCGTCAGATGGTATGTAACATATTTTTATAATTCATGAAGTTTTGTAATTAAGATTTAAAGACTCCGAAATAATCTTCCAATATTTTTTAGAATCAATATCAACTTCTTCTCTTGGTGGGTGGTCAACGACAGTAGAATCTGCTTTAGAATCAGCTATAATACCTCAACAAGCACAACAGGCAGCACCACCACCTTGGTCTCCAGCGCTAGAAGTTAGAGAATTCGACGAATTACATCACGCCACTATACCAGCCTATCAATTCTGGAGTTCAGAATTCCGGAATAAACAGCCAGCCTACGTTAGCCTTAATTTTACCGTGCCCTGGGGTGCCAATTTTGCTGTTTATGGTAGACGAAACGTGGCCCCTAGTGTTACACAATATGATTTCGTAGAATTTATTCGAGGAGGCAGAGTAGATCATAGACTGCGAAGAAGACGGAGTCCACACAAACATGAAATTCATCCACGTAGCCTTAATGACTGGGATGCATTATTGAGCACGATTAGCCCGTTTCAAAGATGGAACCACACGATAAGCAGAAGATCCACGGATATGCGGGTGAATGTCACTATATTACAGTATCTTGACACCGGTAGATGGTTTATTTCGATATACAATGATGAACTCCAACCGCATAGCGTAGAAATGATCGTCTCTGAAGCCGAGGGTGTCACGAATTCATGCCCTGATGATTGTTCTGGTCACGGCTCATGTTATTTGGGGAAATGCGATTGTGTGGACGGTTACGAGGGCCACGATTGTTCTAAGAGTAAGTTATTTTTTAAATTTAAATTACTAGTTCATTTTAAAGAATAATTAACACATAACTATATTATTTTTTATTTTATTTTTACAGGTGTTTGCCCTGTTCTTTGTTCTGGTCACGGCGCATATGCTGGAGGCATTTGTCATTGCTCTGAAGGTTGGAAAGGGGCCGAATGTGATGTCCCAGCTCATGATTGTGAACCAGCCGATTGCTCTGGTCGAGGACAGTGTGTTGCTGGTCATTGTCATTGCAAAGCAGGATGGAAAGGCCCTAAATGCGACGAAGGTATTTATTCGTGTGTTTACACAAATAATAGAGGCCTGTAGGAAAGTTCGGTGATTAATTGATATGTTTTTCAGAGGATTGCCTGGACCCAACATGTGGGGGTCACGGGTCTTGCGTCCGTGGGCGGTGCGTGTGCCGCGCGGGGTGGCGTGGCGCGGCTTGCACGGATCGTGACCCCAGGGTCCAGCGTTGTCTCCCGGCTTGCTCCCAGCGGGGTATTTACGACCTCGACGCGGGTAGATGTGTCTGTGACCCACTTTATACAGGCGATGATTGTTCTCAAGGTAAAAATTGATTCGTTTTTTTTATATTTTTTTTACTTTTTTTATATTTCTGATAAATTTACTAATAATCTGAAATAATTGTAGTGGTCTGCTCGCTGGACTGTGGCCCTCACGGAGTATGTGCGGAAGGCGTTTGTCGATGTGATGAAGGATGGACGGGCTCGATGTGCGACCAACGGCCTTGCGAGCCTCGCTGCCATGAACACGGCCAATGCAAAAACGGCACCTGCGTTTGCGCACAAGGATGGAACGGCCGACATTGCACACTTCGTTAGTATTATCATTACTTTTATGTTTCAAACCTGTTTTGTTCATGCATACTATTCATGATATAATCGTTGCACAGCTGGTTGCCCCAACGGTTGCTCCCGTCATGGACAATGCCTTCTGGAAGATGGTGTCTATCGATGTTCCTGCGCTGATGGCTGGGCGGGCACTGACTGCTCTATTGCCCTCGAATTATCTTGCAGCGATAATGAAGATAATGATGACGGTAAGGCTTAAAATTCACATCCTAAAATATCATATTTTCTTCATACTTTTCTTCCCAAAACCTTTGCATAGCGGGTGCAAGAATTATTATTAATAACCTAGTAGCAAAATTGGGCGAAATACATTCACTAATGGTAACTTTACAGAACTTTATAAATAAACCAGGATCCTTTAAAAACAGATAAAGTTTAAGATCTCAATGATGAGATATATTTCAAACAAATGTATTATTTGGTATGTTTTTTCGATGAATACCCACGTAATTAAAAATTATGAACATAGAAATCTGACTAATATTTGTGATACATCAAATCTATTGTACTATTAAACAATATAAAAAGTCACATTAGTTGACAATTTCACTACAATTTTGAAGATGGCATGACGGACTGCTCGGACTCGGAATGCTGCACGCGGCCCGAGTGCGCTGAACACATCATGTGCCTCTCCTCCAACGATCCCGTCGAAGTTCTCCTCCGCAAACAACCGCCTTCGGTCACCGCCTCCTTCTATCAAAGAGTTAAATTCCTGATAGAGGAAAACTCTGTACAAAGCTACGCGCACATGGATGAATATTCAGAAAGGTGAGTGCCACAGTAGTTGTACGTCCAAAATTTAATAAACACCAAATCACTTCATGTGTGTAAAACATATCGATGGCAAAATCTATAATTTACACATTTTTGAACATCGATATGTTTTACCATTAGCTGGTTTAGGACTGTCTAATCGGTTTAGCACAATTCATAAATTTAATATTTGCACTTTACAATGATTTTAGATTCGTGAATCATCGCCGTACTGTAATGTAAATCCGTGAGGAGAAGATACAAAATTCATAACGACATAAAGTAATTAGGCGTAGCACCTTACCATTTAATCCCGCTCATCTTCCTAAACCTCTCCGAGGATTTGGTGTGGTTATTTTCATTTAATTGGTAACAATATTATACTTTTGTAACTTACGATTTATTTTATCATCTGGTGGAAGTGTTTTGATTTTCCTGTGTTTTCTCGCGTATAAATATTGGTTTTTATTTGCAATCCTAGCATGGTTATGTTAAAATTAACCATAATTTTCATTGAATAATTTTTCATATTTATTCATTTTTGTTTTCACACCAGATCCGATGTGTTGTGTATTGTCTAATGTTTATCCCTTGTGTGTGTCTAACCCTATACCTGTTTGTCTAAATAAACCAAAAAGCGTCTTATGTCCAATAGATAAATGAAATTATACAATCAATTGAACGCTCAAAAGCTTTCGAACAGTTTTGTTTGTCTTTCCTCGATCGAAGCTAATGCTATTGGATAAGGTTCATCGAAACGCACTTGAATCATGAGAGACATATTTAATGTTGAAAGGAAAAATAGATTTCTTAAAACGCAAACCCAGTAAATATGTTTTCCTATTGATTTTATTCGCACGTCTTTCATGATTTTAGTGTATGGGACAGAATAACTAAAATTTAGTAGAAACTTATAGTGAAATACGTCAGCATATATATCAGTATCAAAAGTTTATTTATTGATTTAAATAAGACAAAGCAAAACTGAGTAACAAAGTAGTCAACCCACCTCGCTTAATATGCAAAAGCGCCTCAAAAGTTTGTTTGCATTAAAACACGAGCCGCTTCACTATTTTATTTAAGTTCAGGAGTCTAGAGTGGTTAAATTGCGTTCTGGCATTTGCAGCATAATGTGTCTATAGCCCAAAAAAATATTAAATTTTTATCTGAAATCAAAATTTAAAAACCAGTAAGTATGTACTTCTGCTCCCTTCTTTTATTCCAAATTAATACTATTCTCAATCTTTAATTTAAATGTAATAGCAGTTGTAATATTTTATAGATACATTATTTGTTATGAAATTAGATATTTAAATTAAATTAGGTTCGCAATCACATTTAATTAAAATGTATAGGCAAATTGAAAGTGGTGGTGTTGTTCTAATGCAAACGGGCTTCGTCTTGTCTCAATTGGAATTAAATTAATAATCAAGTGTTGAAACGCAAAGTAACCAATGTAGACGAGTGCAATCGACCGGGTGGTTGCTAAGCCGGGGTGTGGTTGCACTGAGGGATGTAGGTATCTGTGTAGTAATCTGTCCTGTCTTTCTGTGTCCCTGTGCCGCCGTGTGTCCGCCACTCCTAGCGAGTTCTGGAATTCCTTTACACCATGGTAAGTGTCAGTCAGCCCGCCCTCGCCCCTCAGTGTTCAGTATCTGTTAACCTCTTCCCTTTTGTTGCGATTCCTGCATATGTGTGTGATGTAGGCACCAATCGCGTGCTGTCACCCGGCACGCGAGCGGAGCCACTGACGCTTTTTCTCTTTTCGTTCACTCCTTTGTCTGTATTCGTTTCATTCTCTATGTGTATGTAACATCTGTATGTTTGTCTTGAATGTTTTGTGTGGCTGCGACAAAGTCTTCGCGATCCCCAAACTAGCGCCCGTATGCGCACGCGAGCGCTCACTTTCCGATGCCGTTTGCCGCAGCCACAAACAATTTTTTTTGTAATATTTATTTGTCTCGTCTACTGTGCTTATATTATAGTTCACATATTGGTATACTTTTGTTATACTGTATAAAACCTAGGAAAATCATTTACGCTTTCACGCAAAACGTCTAAAACACAATTCGGTAGGCTTAGGTCTTGTAAAATATACGAATCGAGACGCGAATTGTATATTGTCAATTGAGCAAAATTTCAGCGAACACGCAAATTTAGCTTCAAATAAACTTACCCTTTTATGTGTTCCTTACCCTTTGTCTGCGTCTTTCATCTGTTAACCAACCCCCTACCCTTCGCCCGAGCTCTTTATGTGTTTAGATCCTCACCCCTGTGACTAACCGAACACAACTTATTTGGATGTACTCCGACTACTTCACAGCAAAATAAAGCAGTCTTGTCGACATTGTACATTACAACCATCGCTTCCATCAACCATAGACTACATTCATACAGAAATTGGTGCAATGAAAATGTCTCATCTTTTCTTTTACCTCACTTTTAAATAAGTTTTGACTAACATTGTATGAGTATGATTGCATTGTGCATAATGGAATGAAATCAAGTATACTATAAATGATTAATTTATATTTATTACTTCTGATAACTATAAAATAACAATGTCATTAATCATGTCACAGCCCTGTTTAATCGTATGTATAAATTATGATTATTAATTAATAAATAATTGATTAACACCAATGTGTAATGGTAAAGTACCTAGCTCTTAATTAATTACATTTTCAGCGAATGCTTACAATTATTGCAATTAATATATGTATTTCAATATTTATAAATACCATTTCTGTTGACAATAATATGTAAAAGGTTTATAAATAGTGTTATATGTTTCACATATCATGATTTTATTCAAACCAAAACCATATTTGTATTTGTTTATTAGAAAAAAAAATAAGGTTGTTTAAGCTTCGGCGTAGGTTAACTTATTGTTAAAAATATTTTGCATTTTACAGGTTCCTCTTATAATTATATTATGTTCGATATATACTGGTTTTGAATATGTTATTACTGTTATGGTGCCACAATGAAGATTTCAACGGTAATGGTCATACTTGCATTCGCATAGTCTACTCCATTTTTTATTTTGTAGAGCTGTTATAAAATATTTAGCTAGCTGTTTTTATCAGTTAAAGCCTTTCAGTTTTATTATGTTGATAGATATATTTTTCTTGCACCAATTTCATACATTTTTGTATGACGATACGTACAAAAATTAACGCCAAAATATTATTATACACATGGTTTCTGTGGCAGCTGTTACATGCATTATAATACATACCTTTCTAGGTTTATTTCAGTTCACGTAAAATATTTATATAAAAAAAACGAACAGACATGTTTACTGTTTTAAATAGATGAATATTTTTTTTTTCGTGAACTGAAATGTTTCCTGGAATATAGCTGATCCTGATAAGAGAATGTGCAATGCTAAGAACTTCTTATTTTATTTTTTAATTATTTCATACTTACTTCACTATTACATTAAGCATAAGCATAGCACAAGCACTTCGCTCAGCATTGATCGAAGTAAATCGCTACGTGACGCCATTCACTGCATACAGTTGATTTTAACCTTTACTCGTAGATATGTACTGTAAATTACACATATATACTTTTAAATTAACATACGGAAAAGAGACGTGAGTTGAAGTTTGTATGTATGTTTGCTGATATTAATAAAAAGAGAAATCATGGGGTACGTATAGCATACAGAAACAGAAAATCTTATTTATCAACCATTATGCCCAAGTTTAACCATAGGTCGACCACAGATCGACAATGGGCTGCTAAGCGGTTATTTGAAACAGTGTCAGAATTTTAAATAAAATGCATATTCTGTTTTATTTACTCCTGACTTCGTAAAAAAGTAAAGTTTAAATAAAATTCTTTATATGAATTTATTAATTAAAGGTTTTTTTCTATTATAAAATCGAATTTTTCCGAAACATCCAAATAATTTTAATACATTGGTATAATTTAAAAATGTTACGTGTTATTTAGCAAAAACACGGGAATTCGTTTTTAATTATCTTTTGGTAATTCCAATAATGAAATACAGAAACAACCATTATTCTGTATTGTATTTTGTGTACCTTATTTAAATTCAGGATTCCGCTGTAATTACCAGTTGTAATTTAATTAATATTACTGGGTCACATTGCTTGTAATTAACCTAAAATGTCGGGAGTGGAGCGTTCTTTTGATGGTTTGCTTTTTAGCCGACTTCAGAAAAGTGGCTATATGGAATTATTTTAAATATTACTTAGTGCTCACAAACACAAAGACAATTCCCTTATTTCGAAATAATTTAATATTTGTATTTCTAAAATTTTTAAAAAGGAGGTTCTACGTGTATTTCACAGAATGTTTTTATTATTTTAACCTACTCTGTCTAATTATGTTGGTATTGTTTGATAAAATATACTTCGGTGGAAACTTGGAGAAATTGAGAGAACTCTTTAAATTCAAATCTACCTATTTAGATATTTGCAAATAGTAGATACCACTTATTGTGTGAGGAAGTAAACAACCCAATTTATTAATCCTTAGGAACAAGAAATATATTTTCTTTATAATCTATCTAAACATAATGAATATTCTTAGTAAACGTTAATTTACTGTTCTGTATGCTTATCTTATCCACAATAAACAAAAATGAAAATATAATTTGTTGTCAATACTAATTTCCAAGAAACAAGTTTTATTTGCTTATAAATTTCACAGGTATTGATTTACGTCTTATTCGAACAGTATATAATTATGCTCTGAGTTCAAATTTTGAGATGTTCATTTAAAAATAAAAGATAATGTGAATGGCATCACGCTGTGCTCTACCACAAAATAAGGGACAGAAAGTTTGTTTTATTTATGTGAACCAACATCGGTAGGTAAAGTCTATCTCTTCATATACTAAATAATAACTAAATAAACAAATTTTTTTTTTTAAAGATCACGCTTTTAATTTTTTTTCGGCCATGGATTTTTTTTTGTGTAATCTGTGGGTCTATTTTAAACATGTTAGGTCTAAAAAATCTTACAGCTATTTTCATGTAAAATGGTTACTTATTTCATTTCACATCATTTCACTTTAAACATAAACCTAATGAAATCTTTTGTATTCAATAAACCTTCTGTCCAAACTTATTTTGTGTGTGTGTGCTTATAAACTAAGGCACACACTGAATTAATTGATCTGTGCAGCCGTGTGTCCGTGATGCGGGGTCAAGTGGTCTCGCCTCAGGGGCTGGGGATCATCGGCATCAGAGTGTCGGTGGACCGCGAGGCCAGATTCGGCTTCACCCTCACGAGGCAAGGCGGATGGTGAGTACAATCTTTATACTTTTTTTTATCGTGTTTTCCCATGTTTCCTTGCAATACTTGCGATTCTTTACCGTAGCAATTAGCGTAGCACGTGCTACGGTCAATTTTGCGCTGCTATTATTCATAATTTTTTATTTACACATAATAATTTACAGGACTAACAGCAAATAATTTAACCAGTAATATGTACTACTTTTATTTAACTGGCACATAAAAATGATTAAAACATACATTTTATGATTAAAGAAATACATTATGTTGATGACCAATCGCACAAGAAATAATTTAAAACCAGTAATAATATCGATAGCGACGTAGGCGGCGATTATTAGGTATCATATTGATCAAAGATATAATTTGAAATAATAAATTACTACTGCTTAAATCTATGAAATAGGGTTATACCATTAAAGTTGGATTCTTTAATCAAATTTAATGATCCGTGATTAATACTTAGCTTAAAGTTCGTGCGATTTCGTGGTACACAATTTATTTTAGTCAGCATAAATCGATACCCACTTAAATAGCGCAGCTAAATTTAGCATTATATGTAGTTTAAACAATTTTGGGTATATTAAATATTTTTTGGTTTTGCTTAGCAGCTAATACCTATATATTGGTCTACGATTGTTAATCAAAACTGCTAACTAAGCCAACCTCTTCATATCAATCTTACTTTTCCAATGAAATTTTATTGCTCATAAATACATTTTTAAATCTAACAATATAAACATACTTTAAAAAACGAATTATAATAAACGCAACCCTAATTACTCGTATAATTTAACTAAGTTTAGTTACTTCAGATTCTTCTTGTAAGCGATCGGCTAGCAACCTTTCACTATTTGAGTCTCAATTCCGTCACAGCTGAGCGCGGCCTTTAAGTCTTTTCAAACTGTTGGCTCTGTGTACCCTGCAAGAGATATAGACGTGACTATATGTATGTATAATTTAAAATAAAATAAAAAAAACAAATTGATTTAACTAAACTTTTACCTTATAATTTTTACTATTGGGCCATCTTTTTCAATTAATATCAGGGTATTAACAATACGAGAATAATACAAATAGAAAAATTGTGTGAAAACAGACACCAATATATAAGTACCTCACGGAATATTGATGGCTCACAAATGGAACTATGATTGAATATAAATAATTGAACAAAACGAGCCTTACCAATCCGATAGTATTTTAATAACAGTGCGCCATCAATCATACAAGATATGCGTGAAAAAATATTGATACGGCGTGATAAACGGCCAAACGTACAAATGTATATATACGTAGATAGACTTATATACAAACAAAGGATCGTGCGGTTTTCCAAAGAGTAGATTTGCACAACTTACATATCCTTTGTCAAATAAATGTTTGAAAGCGAAATGATTACAAAGAGACTTATTTGTGAAGACATAACTTGATAATTTTGGTCTCGTTAATAAATCTGTAATAGTTCCTAGTTATCATATGTGTACTAATCTAATAAATGTTAAATTGTGTTCGTGTGTTTGTTTTTCTATCTTTAATAACATTTGACCGACCTCTAGGAAATTTTGTTTATTGTGGAATAAGTCGAAAGCTAGTATTATGTAAATGTTATTAGTACATAATTACATTCATAAATAATTAGGAATAACTAATTGCGATGGTATTGCTGATTAATTTATTCCTCTTTTAATACCTACAAGTCAGGTTAGTCCTTTTGTAGTTACCACGGCTACTTACTTCAGTCGCCATCCATAACAAAATATATGGTGTAGGTATTCTAGGCTATTATTCCCTGAACTAAGCTTAATTAACTAGACTGTAATTATTGTTAATAAATTTCCACCAAAGCGAACAATATAAATATTTGAGAGTGCGAGCAAATATCATTAATGTTTGTTATGGTCGTTACAAATTCCTTTGGCGTATCAAAAGCATCGAGTATGAAATCGGATTACTCGCTGGCAACCCGTAGATACCATGTGAATATGTAATCGAATAACATGACACGTTTGAGCATTTAATCGTCGATTACCATAAATCCGCGGTAAAATAACAAATCGTTTTTCGCATTGATCGCTAATTAAAGTAGAAAAATATTTATGACCAAAAAGATGCGCTGGTTTTTAATGGAATCATTCATTTAAGGTACTTACACATGAGAAACTTTTAAAAAATGACATGCAAATGTAATAGTATTTTATTAAAAAATCTTTCATGTCTCTATCTTAGTTCTGAAAGCCGGACCACTCCATGTGTTTTCCATAGATGTCGTAAAATACGACTAAGGGATAGGCTTATAAACTTGGGATTCTTCTTTTAAACAATAGGCTAGCAACCTGTCACTATTTGAATCTGAATTCTATCATAAATCCAAACAGCTGAACGTGTCCTGTCAGTCTGTTCGAGACTGTTGGCTGTGTCTACCTTGCAAGGGACATAGACGTATATGTAGGAAGTTTTCTTATTCCAATAAAATTCTTAGTGACTTTAAATTTACGAGTGTTTAGGGCGTATATTACATCACCCGTTTTTCGTCAGTCAATGTATGTATACGTGGACCATTAACCACAAGACTAAGGAAACCCCAGGCTTTAAATCGAAACGCCTTAAGAAAATTTCGCAAAGAATTGAAAGAATTAACACTAAATAACCACTTTAAAGGTTCGACGTCCTGGTGAACGGTGGTGGAGCGGTGACCCTGCAGTTCCAGCGGTCTCCGTTCAAGCCCCTGAGGAAGACTGTCTTCGTGCCCTGGAACCAGATTGTCGTGCTGCCACCAGTGGAGATGGAACTCAGCGATGATAGCATCAAAGTGCCAACACCAAGGTAAATTAAAATAGAATGGAACATATTTTGTTAAGTTACTCAAATGTGACTTTGAAAGAGGCAGTTTGAAGTATAAGTATTAGCGATTACCTATGTAGTTTTTCATTAAGCACTTATCGAAATTACTGAAATTTGCTATATATACGGTCGAAATTCTAGTTCGCGTTAAAGTGTAAAAATAATAAATCAATAAGACTGAATACACAGTTTCCTAACTGATTAAAAACATAAACAAAAAGATACTAGTGTGATATTTCAACTAATTTATATACTTCATACAGATAAAAACAATATGTAATCAATCAATCCTGCTACAAGGAGAAATGTTTTACTATGATATGGTCTAATATCATTTGATAGTCCGCCGTGGAAATAGGGTCGTTTTTATTGATTAAACGCTTCGATGTTGGTTTTTGTCAATAAAATTGATGGACTCTGGGCATGACAAAGTGTACATTTTATGATATCTCGTTTCACATTCATCATTCTCGAATATATAAATTCAACGTCTTTAGTGTAAAAACACGAGCGGTAACATCCTTTAATGTGATTACGTAATGTATATTTAAAGATAATATTTTAGGTAACATTTTTATTACCAGACATACCGATCACTTTAAACAATCCACGGCATAAAATATGATTCCAGTAATACCCTACCACGAACAAGGCAATTTCATATGTATGCACGTGGTAGACCATACAATAATCAAAAACATCCACGAAAACATAACTACCGCTTACGGCAGACATGATATTGTGACAAGTTACCATAACCCCTAATGAAAATAAAAAAATCCTTGAGAAAACGTACGATAGCTACAATTACCCTGGATGGCTGACAACAACGCAACATGTCATTACTATAACCGTTATGAGAAATAGTCAAGTTGTATCAACAGACTGGTAATCGAGAGTTTATCGTCCCATTGACAATAAAAAGACACGCAGACCTGTAATTTCATTGAGATCTTTGCGTGTGTTGTTACCCTTCTACTTGTTGTACAACCAACGCATTATAATTTACATTTTTGTTCAAAGCCTACGATGATTGAATGAAAAATTAAACAAAGGCGAGTACGCTTTCCATGGGATTGAATTCAGCTAAGATAGGCACTTGTTTGAAGTAGGAATAGATAATATTTAAAAGTGAATAAAGCGTTTGTAATCGAAAATCGCTATGAAATTTTAGTCTTTATTCAGAGTTTCCACATTGTTCACACACGTTTAATGGATTCGCAGCGGTGATTAACGACGGCGGTTATCAAAAATGAATTAAGGTATCGATCGTCGCTCCATACGTAATTAATGCTATTCCCAAATATCTGGCTACTCGGTCATTAATGACTCGCTTTAAAGCTCTTAAATCGTATAAAATGTGAGAATATAGCAGTAGGTAATATGAAAAACGTCAGTACATATTTATTTGTCTAATTTATCATTTGATAACTGTGATTCCGCTCGAATTTACTGGTTGTGTCGGACAAAAACAGATATTGAGATGTTACGTACCTACATAGGTATATATTCATAACAATTCTGTATCCGCTCCTCAATCGTCCCATGTATATCAAATAGGCTATTTGACTGTATTAAAAATATACATTTCTTTTATGTCATCAGTCTTAATATTATCTATTTTTTTGGAGCGATTTGTAATAACGCGAGATAAAAATATTGCATTATTTAAACAAAATCCGTCTCAGAAAATTAGGTTTTTATATGCAGCTGTCACGTGACTAAAAACGAACGTGATTGGCTATTTCTATTATGACGTCAATTATCCATAAACAGACTGTCGATCGTACCGTTCCTTAGTGTTCGCTATTATTTTTCAAAATTTTTATAAGTGTTTGATCGCTCAGGATTACTCAGATAACATGGATATTTAATAATGGAAACCAATTCCGCGAAAGCTGACAGTCGAAACCTACCAAAAGTGGACGCAATAATGGTTGAAGGAAGAAATCTGGATTGTCTTCTTCAAAGACAATCCAGATTTCTATGCTGCCGAACTGAGGAATGTGAAAACATCAATGTAAGTATATCTTGGTATGGTAACCACTGATCTTAGATCATGATCTGAAACCACTTCTTGCGAATATTCAAATCCATCGGCATAGAAAAAACAGTTTCGTAGGAGATTTTATTGTTGTATTAGTGCATTGAGGCACTGCACAACATTTATAGGAACTCACTTTAATAATTTTCACACATATGACGTGGCACAAGTTAAATAAAACAAGAGAAAATCAAAACTTTTCGAAACACCAACAAGCTTTGTATGATATTTACACGAAATTTACGTCACTGCATGCCATGGCCGCCATATTGCTTAAAGTCGCGTTTTGGCGGCATATTTGAATATTTCATTTTCTTTTTCTATTTTTTAATAAAATAGCTGTAATAAAGGCAGAAAAGTATTTTTGTAGGGCTCCTTATAAACAAATAAATACCCTAAGATAGTTTTTAGAACTTTGTCAAATAGCCTATTGTCGGTCACTCTTAATTTATGTAAACTTTCTGCACGTAAAATGTACAACATGTGAATGTTTCTACCTATTTCCTAAATAGTAATTGACTCTTTCTAGTACACCCGCTTTATACCTACAGATCAATTTCTCATCCATGTTACTGTAATTTTGTCATCAGAGTGCCACCCCGGCTGGACTGGGCGTCAACCCCTCAATGGTGGGAGTCAGCTGTTCCACCGTGCCCAGCTCACGACCACGAGCGACTTCGCCCTGAAGTGGTCGCTGTGCCGCCCCTCGCCGCGCCTGCAGCATCCTCGCATACCACTTCTACTGTCATCTACCCTGAGGCTCAGGTAAGATGTTATTCTTAGTCTATTTAGTAATAATACCTTCGATCATAGTGCTCAAAGGGTGGAACCATATTCGAAATTAAAATTACTATCTAAATAGTCTTAATTTAATGAGCTCAAGTAGTCTTTACCTTTTTTTTGTTATTTTAATTTAGTTCATACATACATATTATCACGTCTTTATCCCTTACGGGGTAGACAGAGCCAACAGTCTTGAAAAGACTGATAGGCCACGTTTGACTTAATGATAGAATTGAGATTCAAATAGTGACGGGTTGCAAGCCCATCGCCTAAAAGAAGAATCCCAAGTTTATAAGCCTATCCCTTATTTGCCTTTTACGACATCCATGGGAACGAGATGGAGTGGTCCTATTCTTTTTTTTATTGGTGCCGGGAACCACACGGCACATAATTTAGTATTTGTATTTCTTTCAACTTTTGATTCTAAATTTGTAACTGAAGTGAAAACAAATTATTTTTAGTAACTTTTCTTTAAAACTAATAAATGCTCAATAAGTAAGTACATAGGTACCTTTCTAACTAGGGCAAATCCTGTTCCTTCAATAAGTGTGTCGCCATCGCCAGACCACAAAACAATAAACATTCGTTGCATGACTGGAAATAATACATACGGAATGTTTCCGATTCATGGAATACAATCGTACCGGCTCCTGGAAAACGTTAGTGGAATTGGTACTATTATAAAGGAATAAAAGCTTGTCTTATTACCCTGGTTTATATAATAAACCCGACAAAAAGATATGCTTTATTTTTATAATGAAATGATCCGTATAAATTATCTTGCAATGTAACCATAGAATTGAAATAAATACCTTATTAAACTTACCTTGTCGTAGATTCAGATAATTACATACATACGTATAACATTCACAGACTTGTTACTCTAGCCCTTATCATCAAAACAAACTGCTATCTATCATTGAGATCGAAAATACACTTTACTGAAAGAAATATAACTCGTCTGATAAATTTATGATCTAAAACCACCTTTTATGAGAAGTGAAATACAAAGTTGTAAAATTATGTAACATTTTACACTAGAGGACTAGGAGTAAGAGTTAATTGAGTATTGAGTAGAGGTCTACCTGTACTCAATCTTATCGCTTAATCTATACTTATATTATAAAGCTGAAAAGTTTGTTTGTTTGAACGCGCTAATCGCAGGAACTACTGGTTCTAATTGAAAAATTCATTTTGTGTTAAATAGACCATTTATCGAGGAAGGCTTTAGACTATATTACATCACGCTGAAACTATTAGAAGCGAAGAAATAATGGGAAATGTGAAAAAAACGGGGAAAATTAATCACCCTTGAGAGCTTCAATGATGCCCAAAATAACTATTCTACGCGGACGGAGTCGCGGGCACAGCTAGTATTATGTTATAAAACGCGCTTACGCAAAGATTCCCGAATCTATTTCAGATCGTGAGCGAATCCATTGGTATCCCCGGTTCTTCAGTGAAGCTGACGTACAGGTCCTCCCAGTCAGCGGGCTACCTGTCTTGCGTGCATGTGCAGCTAACGCGGCGCGTCGTGCCCGCGTCTCTAACGCGCGTCCACGTGCGCGTCGAAATAGAAGGCTCACTGCACACACACACTTACGAAGCCGATCCTGATTTGACTCATGTGTTTGCTTGGAACAAACGAAACGTTTACAAACAAAAGGTAAGACAAGACAAAAATTGTGAAGGATCTGTATAAAACTTTTTTATGAAGATTCTTTTCTAATAATGTTACTAAGTACTTGACCAAAAGAAACAATCCATTAAAATCAAATTCAAACTGGATTGCATCATGTCTAACCTAGCTATACGTCAGTTTCTATGGTGGTCTGGTAGCGAAAAAGAACAAAGGCATACCGCACATGTTGTAAGAGTTAATAAAGGAAAATGCCTAGAAACATGGGAATTTTAGACTTTCTTTGTTATTTTTAGGTCTACGGCCAAGCTCAAGCCAAAATTTCAATCGGTTATGAATACTCCTCCTGTGCGTCAATCGTCTGGGAGACGCAAACCGCGACCCTGGCCGGCTTCGATGTAGATATATCAGACATCGGCGGCTGGGGGCTTGACATCCACCATCATTACAATTTCCATGAGGGTATTCTTCAGAAGGGGGATGGAGCCCTGCTTCATTTGAAGCAGTATCCAAGGACCGTACAGGTAATTTTCTACTCTATGAATAATGAATTAATTTTTACTTCAGAAACTGTGATCTTCGCAATACTTTTTTTTCGCAAGTTGGTTATAAGTATTTACAATTTTCATCGATTACCAGTCTGAGCTTATGTCGCAAGCATAAAGTTTTCTTTAATTGTACCTTTAGAACACTACCTATAAATAATTATAAATGGATAAATAGATTATGAACTTAGGTGCTTTTGTCATTGGCGATGAACACGCTTCAATCATTAAAAAAATTATTTAAGGTGGTAATGGGTACTGGTCTCCGTCGCTCCCTGGACTGCCCCGACCATTGCAACGGGAAGGCGGCGGACTCCCGACTCCTCACACCCACTGCGCTGACTTCTGGACCTGATGGATCTCTATACGTGGGCGACTTCAATTTCGTCCGCAGAATCACTCCTGAGGGCGTTGTCACCACGGTTCTACAATTAGAGTGAGTTATTATCCATATCACTCCATTGACTGCCTCTTGCCAAACCTTTATAGTGCCCAAATAGTGGTAATTACACTGACATCATCATGAACATCGTCATCATCGAAAATAATATGTTTATATAAATCAATAAAGATGGGTGGATGATCCACCACATCCATCCACATATTATATACACAAGGCTGAATGTTTAAAATGCCCATGCAATGCAGGTATTTGAATGATAATCTACATATGTTTACAGAACTACACAAGTCGCGTATCAGTACTATATCTGCATATCACCAGCCGATGGAAACTTGTACATATCAGATTCAGAGAGACACCAAGTGCGCAAAGTGTTACTATTGGAGAAAGTTCGCGACCCAGCAACAAACTCTGAACCAGTGGTTGGTAACGGTGACCGATGCGTACCTGGCGACGATTCTAATTGCGGCGATGAAGGACCTGCTATCAAAGCCAAGCTGGCTCATCCCAAAGGTTTGTTTAAAGACTCGTTTAATATTTTTTATTTTTAAACAGCAAGGGATTGAGAACTAATAACATTCGCATTTTCAGGTCTTGCTATTGCAGCAGATAGAACTATGTATATTGCCGACGGAACAAACATTAGAGCAGTCGATCCAAATGGAATCATCCATACACTCGTTGGTCATCATGGTCACCACAATCACTGGTCGCCTGTTCCGTGCCGTGGTGCAATACCTCCATATGAAGCACAATTACAGTGGCCTACCGGAGTAGCATTATCACCACTGGATGGATCGCTTTACTTCATTGATGATAGAATAATTCTTAAACTAACAGTTGATATGAAAATAAAAGTAGTCGCTGGACAACCTTCTCACTGTCGGCTAGGAAGCGATGGTAAACCGATCAGCAAGACCACTAACAAAACAAACACAGAGTTCAGAGAAGATTCAAGTCTGGGCACGATATTAGCTATAGCTTTTGCACCGACTGGAATTTTATATGTGGCCGAATCTGATGCTAAGAAATCAAATACGATCAAAACTATCGATCCATCTGGGAAGATCATGCATTTCGCTGGAAAAGTACAAGAGAACTTGAAAGAATTGAGTTGTGAATGCAACTCGTCAATGTCAGCAACAGTTCTACCTACAAACTCCAGGGATGAAGGTGCAGGTTGTCCGTGTAAACTTAGTGTTGTGGCTGGGGATGAACCGCCTACAAGTACAGAAACATTGTTATCATCCAATGCAAAGTTCCAAACAATATCTGCTTTAGCTGTTACACCTGATGGTGTCCTAAATGTCGTTGATCAAGGTAAGGATCGTATGGTTTTAACAAATTATCAATAAGAAAATAACGACAGATTATAATTATTATAATGTAATGGTTGCAAATTATTATTTTTGCTATTTTAATTACAGGATCTCTACACATCTTGGCTCTAAAACACTATCTGCCATCCCATGACGAAAATGGAGAATTCAGAATACCATATCCGCCTACTTCAGAAATCTATGTGTTCAACCGCTATGGACAACATATCACCACAAAAGACTTGACTTCTGGCAAGACTAGATATTCATTCCTTTATTCTAAAAATACAAGCTTTGGTAAACTATCTACTGTAACTGATGCTTCAGGAAATAAAATACAACTCTTAAGGGACTATAGCAATGTTGTCAGCTCGATCGAAAATACGCAAGACCATAAATTAGAACTAAAAGTATCTGGTATTGGGTACCTGACACGGATAACAGAAAAGGGTACTACAGAAATAGAAATGGATTATGATGCTAATACAGGATTACTCAACAGCCGATCAGGGGTATGTTTTTATTCAAATATTCGCATTTGTCCTGATTGTAGTTGGCGTCAGTTGTTAATTTGACGTTTTATTAATTAAAAATTTTGTTTGTCCACAGGCTGGTGATACTGTCATTTATAATTACGACGAGTTGGGACGCGTCACAAAAATAATTATGCCTTCAGGAGAGCAAGTCCAAATATCATCTGGCTTAGCTAAAAATTACGGGCTTGCCGTTACAGTTTCTAATCCATCAAGCACTATTCCCGTTGGTGTTGCCAAGAAATGTGAATATGTGTTACACGGTCAATCATTCAAACAGATCACAATAAATAACGGAAAGCAAGTTACCGAAGGCAGAATTTATACCAACAATACATTAGTCCTAGATACACCATGGGGAGGAAAGTTTGAAAGTATTGCAGCCGCTAAACATCCTCTATTAGAAGCCGCTCTACCTATTGAAGCTGAGATGCTCCATATGTGGTCACATCAAACAACTACATTTGGCGATGGGCTCATTAACAACATGTATTCCCTTTACACTCTTGTGGGAGATGTAAGAAATCCTCAACAAACTCTGAACCGCGAGATTTGGGTTAACGATTCTCGAGTTCTAATTATAGAGTTTGATCAATTCAAGAGTCGTGAAACTTTCTTCAATGCTGACAGAAATCCATTATTTACTATAGCGTATGACGTAGCCGGATTACCTCTTTCATTTACCCCTCATGGCGCTGGCGTTCCTCTTAATATTTCATATGATCGATTCTACAGGGTAAATGGTTGGAAATGGGGCGAGACAGAAGAAACATTTAGTTACAATTCTCATGGGATGTTAGCGGAAATAACAAGTCCTCAAGATGGAACGAAATTTATTTATTATAATGACGGAAATCTAGTTTCCAAGATTTCTTTAGCCAGTCAAAGAAGTTTCAAATACGTTTACGACGATGATGGAGGTTTAACACATGTAATTTTACCGTCTGGAAGTAACCACTCCTTCAGCGTACAACCATCTATTGGGTTCTTGAGAGTGACATACACGCCACCAGGGTCATCTAGGAAATATTTGCAGCACTACTCCCATACTGGCGAACTCTTACAAACAGTATTTCCTGGCGATGGAGCAAGAGTAGTGTACCGTTATTTTACGACGAACAAAGTTTCGGAAGTAGTCCATGGCGATGGACAGACCCAAATACACTATGCAGAAAACAGTGGACTGCCATCGGAAATACTGCACGTAGATCGCGATGTAGACTATCGATGGGAATCTACTTATGCAGGTGGTCTTCTCATGGAAGAGAGACTTGATTATGGAGCTAAAACTGGTCTAAGTAATGCTAAAATAATTTATGAATACGACAACAATTACCGAGTGACGTCGGTTCAAGGCCGTATTGGTGGTCAGACTTTAATACCTCATCACATCGTCTATAACTCAAAGACAGGAGAACCTGAGATTCTTGGGCAGTTTACTGTGTCAAAACAGAAATGGAATGAGACATCAGTTTTCGACGGTATCGCAATGTTTTCTCGGGCACTCGATGAGCAATTCCTAGAAAAGGAAGTTACTGTAAATATTCACAGAATGGAAGTATTCCGAATGGAATTTTCATACGACAAACATGGTAGAATTTCTCAAACAAGAACACACACAAGGAATGTCGGAGTAAATACATACACGAATGTTAAAAATTATACATGGGATTGTGATGGTCAACTCACTGGTGTTGAAGCACAGGAACCTTGGGGCTTTAGATATGATGACAATGGAAATATGCTATCATTGACTTATAGGGGAAATACTATCCCAATGGAATATAATGACATGGACCGCATCATAAAATTCGGCGAAGGGCAATATCGATATGACAGCCGTGGATTGGTTTCCCAAAATGCTAGAGAAGAAAGGTTCCAGTATAATTCGAAAGGCCTTTTGATTAGGGCCAGCAAACGCGGAAGGTTCGATGTTCGCTACTACTATGATCATTTAGACAGGTTTGTTACAATTATTATACTTGAATGACTAGTTTAATACTCAAACCTTGCCTTACTTGGATGAATTTCATTATAAAATATTTTTGTTTTCAGGCTGTCAACTAGAAAAGATAACTTTGGAAACGTGACGCAATTCTTCTACACAAACAAAGAGAAACCACATGAAGTCAGCCATATTTATTCTCCACGAGAAAATAGATTTATGACTTTGGTTTACGATGACAGAGGACATCTCATCTATACTCAGGTAAGCGACTGGGTAATTTTCATCATTTTTATTTTAATTACTCAATGATTTGAACGTTTCTCTCACATATTTCTTTTATTTTTAGGTTGCCCGTCATAAATACTACATCGCTACTGATCAATGCGGAACGCCTGTGATGGTCTTTAATCAATATGGAGAAGGCATTCGAGAAATCATGAGATCCCCATATGGTCACATCGTTTATGACTCGAATCCCTACCTGTACCTCCCAGTAGATTTCTGTGGTGGTCTCTTGGACCAAGTGACGTCGTTGGTACACATGGCCAATGGAAAGGTCTACGATCCTCTAATAGGACAGTGGATGTCACCGCTTTGGGAAAATTTGATAGAGAGAATCCATAATCCGACTCAATTGCACCTATACAGATTCAACGGCAACGATCCTATCAACGTGAGACCACAGAACAAGAAACCTACAGGTAATGAAAATTTTACTTTATACACTAATAAACAATTTAAAAAGGCATATCCTATGAGTACCTTTCTTTGGTATAAAATTAACAATTACTAATTTCTCACTTGTTGCAGATCATTTATCATGGTTGAAACTGCTAGGCTACGACACCAAGAGCCTTGCTCCTCAACTATATCCAGACGAATTACCTGGTGGCTCTGTGCTACCCAGCATACCTCGAGGACGCCCAGTGTGGGGTGTCGCCCCTACAGACTCCAGCCCCGGTCTGCCGTCCGCCATGTCGCTACTGCCAACCGTCACCATAGAATCTGGATTCCTGTCTCACATGTCTAACAAACGGATAGCAGACTTCAGAAGCCTTTCTATACCAGCAATGTCTGCTCTCAAAACGGATGCTTTGAACTTAGCTCCCAAACGCATCGGCTCAGATTCTGAACCTCCATTTGGAAGAGGGATTCTCGTATCACGAAACTCACGTGGACGAGCGGTCGTAACCGCTGTACCCTCTGCCAACGCCATATACAAAGATGTATACACGTCAGTCTTCAACCGCTCTCATTTACTGCCTTTCTCTTTTATCGTGCACGGAGACCAGCAAGATGTATTCTATTTCGTAAAAGAAGAGACATGGCGCGCCGCTGACGATAAACAGCAACTTAAACGAATGCAGGGTAAATTAAACGTTACCTTCCACGAGGTAGCGGAAGGCGGAAGGTCGTATGCTGACGTGAAAATTCATGGAAAGACGAGTATAGTGAATCTGCGGTATGGCACGAGTGCCGAAAGAGAAAGACAACGATTGTTGCATCACGCTAAAGCCGCAGCGGTGCGCAAAGCGTGGCACAGAGAGCGCGAGACGCTGCGCAGCGGGCTCGGCGGTTCGTTGGAGTGGTCGGCGGCCGAGCTAGACGAGATACAGAAGGCTGGTTCCGCAGTCGGCTACGAGGGCGAGTACGTCCACGACGTGGCGCGCTATCCGGAGCTAGCAGAGGACCCCTACAACATCCGCTTCGTGAAGAAGCGCGCGGACCGCGCCGAGCGGCGGCGGCGGAAGCGCGAAGATTGCAGCGCGCCCTGGTGGCTCGCATGGAACGATTGCTAGTGACGTGCCGCCATCCATATGCCAAATCGAGTGAATGAAATCGACGCGTGAGTGAACGGTGACGTATGAACCTGTGAGTGTCTGTGAATATATTTTGTAAATAGTCTCTATTAATTGTTAATTGTTGATGTATGTATGTACGGTAGACGCGAATCCCTATCGCTATGTAAATAATAAAATTTAATTTGCAGGGAGAGAATGGACCTTTTGAGAGGACTGATATTAAATAAATGTAATGTATGTATAAATAAGACAATTTATGTGAATATGAAATTATTTATACTTATTTATCGGTAAAAAAGCTTCGATTGTGTCCAATGTTCTTATAAAATTTAGATGAAGACTATTTGAAAGAATAAAAAGGCATACTTTTTTAACCAAATAAGTTTTTAGTATTATTGAACTCTTGCTACTTTCCCAATACTACACCTTTCCTCCTGGGTTCATAAACCACAACATAACTTATTAAAGAAAAGTATTTTTAAAGAAAACTACAGGTTTTTATTAATTGAGTTTAATGGCCCTGGGGCCTAGGTCGTATGTACGAATATAAACTCAAGAGTACGAGATATTTCGATATTATAAAACATTCTAGCACCTATGGCTGAACCAACATTTTACAAACGCAATCAGGAACCAACGGGACCCAGTACTAACCACCAAGGCGTCATTTTTCTAAAATAATTAGATCAGATAATTACTTACAGAAAAGTTAAAAATATTTTACTGATGTCTATGATGAAAGTCTATGCAAAATGTTATAAAATTGACTGTGTTCTTATAATTTACGAATCTACTTCAGCTGTACCTTTGAATCTAATTTAAAAAAATTCTAAATAAAGTAAAAAGTCATTTATGTGTAAAAGTTATTTATTTATGTCCGAAACGTCAATCTTTGAACAACGTTCAAGTTAATTTTACAATATCAATTTAAACACGGATTCTTATCAACGCATTCATATAAATTTAATTATTCGCGCTACGAAATAGAATGCATATCACATCTCATTTAAAATAATATTTACAGCAATACGACAAATCAAGTACGCCACTGAAAACATCATACAACCATCGAACTTAATAAAAATTAGATTATGTATAAAAATCTCCATTACAAAATATATACAATAATTATTTTATTAATTCTTAAAATAGACATTTACACGTTGTGAATTTATGTTACAAAAAAATTACATATTGAGCTACATGACCGTAAACAAATGAGATCAACAATTCGCAAATTACGCGGCCGTTTACTAGTAAGAGCAGCATACACAGCAAAAGTTATGTAAAACTAATTATTAATGAGGATATGAAAGGACGATTTCATTATAAACAAGGTCAAGATGCGATTAATATTTTATGTCGTAGTTTATTGACTATAAAGACCAAGACCGTAAACTACTTGTAATATACGAATCTATTCTGCAAGTGAAATTTCCCATGCTAATACTGCTCTAAAACGCACCCCGATATAAGACTAGTCTCACTACTACTAGCTACTCGATATATAAGGTACAAAATTCATAAATACGTTCCATTTTACTTTCTTACCAGTAGTAGTGTAAAAAGTCCTTATTTACATATGCAATTTTTACAAACACGGCAACAATGTCCACGTATCCTACCAAATGCCCAGGCAATACTAAATAAAACAAGGTTTACTTAATTAGGCATGTCACGGAATGCCATTATGAACACATTTTAGATAACTAAAATTAACAAGAGAAACTGTAGGTACTCTTACGTATATGTAGAATTATAAAACGTCGTGACGTGAAGAATTGAATAATTACGGTGTTGAAGTCTAACAAATGCTAACAGAGATAAAATTTGTGCGCATGAATCATAGACCTACCATTTTAATATATATATGGTAGGTATGATAAGCATTTTTACAGCGATTCTCCTCCAAATACTAAGTACGGGGGTGGACTAATTCTGTATTTACTTATTGCAGTTTATGTTATTAATATTATAATCTGAAATTTACTATAAAATTACCAAAAAGAATTTGCGTTATCAACAAAACTTTCGTTTATAATCACTAAAAAATCATGTTACTTGCTATTTCTTCTGGCAACGAGTGCTTATTTATCTAACTTAGTGCTTATCAAAACTACATCGTGAGTAAAAATCTGTAAAAAATCTGGATTCTATCGTTGACAACAATAATTCTCAAAGCAGAAGTGCAAAATGAGACTCGCGCTACGCACTACCTACATCATATATTTAAAATTGTTCGGCATATACATAATAAATGTACCTTTATAAAAATATTTATCACGTCAGATTTTAGTAAGGTGTCCGTTTAAAATTAAGGCTGAAAATCTTTCGGTCAATGTAAGTTTATTAATCTATTGTAAGACCGCCGCTTATTTTACAGAACTTTCTTTATTATAAAAGATAAATTGTTATTGGTATTAATTCGTTGTGCTGATGTAATCTACATATCAACGAAAGTGTTCAGTCACTGATTAAAAAATGTCATTATATTTCTATATGTCACTATTAAATATTCACTTCATCTGTATATAAAAGACTAACTGTCAACAACAGCTCAACAGTGAGGGAGTGGTCCTATCCTAAAGTGCCGGGAATCATAAAGCACAAAAAGTACACCTGATGATGTTGATTTTTTTTTTAGTTTGAAAGTAAGAAATATACGAGTAAGTATTCTGTGAAAATTTTAACCGTCTACCTGTAACCGTTATTAATATCGAGCAAAAATGCGGCAACGGAAATACATAACTTGTGATAAAAATCACGAAAGAACTCGGAAAAGATAATGCTAGCCATTATCTCGAGGACGCCGGAAACCGGACAAGTGGAGAGGGAAAAGGCGGAAGTCGGACCCTGGGCCCCGAAGCCCTACAGTGGAGGATGATATCAGGAATACGCAAAAATGAGAATGAGAGTAGATGTTGTTAATCTAACAATTTGAAATAAACTTTCGACTCCAAAGTCCTTCCTCATCGATTGCACTATCTATAAGCAATGAAATCCAATCGAATTAAAAAACTGACTATAAAGTTGATAGCCATATAATCGCATAGCCGAAACCGATAGACGATTTTTTTCACACACTGTTAAAATTACATACAGGCCCTCGATAAGTATTGCCAGGTATACCCACAAGAGCGAAGCCCTGAGAAAAAGTTAGTTGACATATAAGAATCTAATCGGGTTCTAGCTAGCATATATATATTATTATGCAATCACATCACTGATTTTGCAAGCTGGCATTTTGAACACATTGATTGCCATCTATATTGCATTGTTTTCGTTACATTTCATAAGCCTGCGACATTTCCATTGATCCCAACATATTATTGAGTATTAAGGCTCCGTGAACTACGTATGCTAGTATTATTTCAAATATTATTGACGATCTACTGAAATTATATTAAAGAATCACTGAATTTACATTCTTTTACATTAAACACGTTTGAACCGTGTTTGTCGTTCGCACACTTCATTATTACCATATATTTATTTACATTAAATGTGATGCTTATATACCTATATCTACCTACCTACCTAACATATAATACACCATTTACATAATTTTTGACGCATTCTTCAATCACTGTAAATATTGTACTTTAATGACTGCGAATTCTGTAGTCAAAAAGTCATGATCCAATAGAAACTTACAGTTTAATACTGATTATAATTGGTGTTACCGTGTATTAAAATTCACTTTTAAGTACTAATTTATGAATAGCTCTGCTGAAATGTAGGACTACCTTGGATATAAGTAGACTTATATTCGATGAACTCTTGCGAACCTAGGAATCATATTTGATAGTCTACCCTTTAACAACTTATATGTTTACTTGGTGCATTGAAATTTGAGACTAATAACTATATTTACAAATTCTGTATTTATCATATACAACTTCATTACAAAACAATATAAGTTGAGGCCAATTTACATTTGCCATTCGGTTCATTCTCTTTAATTTCTTGCCTTTTTAATTTCTAACTTCGAACTAAACAGCGTTTAAAAACAAAAGTTGTACATTGACAGCCCGTCTGTAAGAATTAATGACAAATTAATAATTCTTTAATTCGTTAACAACATTTATATTTACAGTTGTTACTAACAAATCCAACAATAAATAAAATTTTATTAGTTACATAATAATATTGGTATCATTAAGACTTTAACACTATGATAACACTTTAAATTTAGTCACAGTTCATGTCATGATCATATTTAATTTCTAATGTCAAGTTTGGAAAAGTTACATTTCACACATATTTTTGTGACAATTAAAAAAAAATAAAGAAATACATGATTGGTATTATGTATAGAAGAAGAAATAAAATAAATTGTGATACATGATTAAAAACAAAAATTCATCGCTTTTGTTTGTTTTTAACTGTCAGATTGGCAAATTATAAGTCAATTAGTACCTGCCAGGCATTTAAAACCGTTCAAACATATATATAATAAAACAACATAACCGCAGCTATTGTGATAGAATAATTTCACGTTACGTTATTGCAGTTATTAAATTCACACTGTTATCTAAAATAATTTATCTAAATAGTCCTCGTATGTTTGTACACAAGTGTTTCACTAAACGGGTAGTGCAGAGTGACTATTTACTATGAACTGTCAGCGTTCGATTTCCGTCTCACTTGGTGTGTATTTAAAGTCTGCGCTTGCACTTGAGCTATGAACTGGGTTGTACCTGAAAAAAAAATTACTAATGGCAAAAATTGCGAAAAGCAGAGTTGATCAAACGCATTATAGTCTGTAGAGGTGGGGTGTAGTCGATGAAAACGAGCTATTTTCTGAAATTGCCATTCATTTTTTGTCAGTGGTTTCATTGAGTCGAGACGTTGAGCATAAAGAGCAAATTTGCCAGCGATTAAATATTAATCAGCGATTAGCTGAATAAATTAAAGGACAAATTGAAGATCTATCTTCAATTTCTTTCGCACTGACCCGCGTCGACAGATTTTTTTTGTCGTGCAATAGCGATTTACTCAGTAAGCGTTTAAATTGGTAGAGTAGTTTATTACCAGATGGTTAACTCACCACCATAATTGTGACGTTAAATAAAACGTCGCAGGTAAGAGACATGAGAGATAATAACTTTATTAGCGGACTAATTTAAAAATACTAAGAGGGCGCGGGTAAAGCTATAGACACGAAATCGTGCAAGTACCCGCCAGAGTATAGCGAGCTACTTGGTGAGAGCTGTAGTAAACCAAAGACGAAAGCCTCTATAGGGCTCCCGGACTGTGAAGAGGGGCGCAGGGGAAACCGCAGCGGCACGACGTCACATAGTGGTCATGGCACTTCAACCGGGCCAACCTGTACCTGTACAGGGCCGCTCCTTACCCTACAGAAATAAGTAAATGCGACAGTGTAGTGCATACCGGGTGCGGCGGTGGGCTGCTGCCGGGCCACGGGCAGCGGCGGGCGGGCGGGCCGCGGGGGCGCCGCTCGCCCCGACCGCACCACCTGGACAGTTCCGCTACGTACGGCACCCTTCACGCCGCCAGGCATTAGTTGAGCTGCGACAGAAAAGGAAATGTTATTCTTTCGTCTACGATTCACTTCATATGCAGTAGTGTTTGTCCATAGCAGATGCCGTTAGTGAAGAATGTTAAC
Organism: Amyelois transitella; assembly: GCF_032362555.1. Classification (NCBI taxonomy): domain Eukaryota; kingdom Metazoa; phylum Arthropoda; class Insecta; order Lepidoptera; family Pyralidae; genus Amyelois; species Amyelois transitella. The sequence continues at coordinate 6,848,590 of NC_083509.1, forward strand.
CAATTTTGATTAGTTATATAATATATTAAACACAATACACTTGAGAGGAAAGCGGGGTGTGCGTCGCGCAGTCTACGCTGCGTGTACATGTATTTTGCTCTATGCAATGCATTTAAGTTTTGTATGGCCATTATTAATTTATTCAAATCTTTTCAGCCAAAGTCGTAAAGCCGAACACGAGGAAGTTGGCTCATTGAAGGCGAAGATAATTTTAAAACAATTTCAATCATTAACAATACTATAGGTACCACTTTCGATGTGCTGCGCTATTCTTTGTACATCTTTCCGCCGTAATATTAGATCGCGCGGCGTCTATTATTATACAAAAAAACGGGCCTGTGCTTAATTTTGACTTGACGCGTGTCAGAGTTGTTAGAATTTTACAACTACCGCACAAGCCATGTTCCTTTTTTTAATCAAAGGCGTGTATTCAAAGATTAAAAACTTAAAGGATGTGAACTCACCAATTGGCAAAGAGAGTACAGAGGGCTGATTAGTGAGCACCACCGACGTAGTGGAAGGTACAGAAACAAGCAAGCCACTAGGCGCGCCTGACACGTTCAGAGATAATGATATGGGCGCGGGCAAACCGGGGATCTGAACTTGCACATTCTGGAGCCCTTGGATGCCTTGGAGGCTTTGCAGTGATGCTAGACTTAAGCCCTGAAAGAAAATATTACATAAATCACTTTAGATCGCAATATATAACAGATATTTATACACATTAAAAAAAAATACCACCCCAGATTGTCCAGCTGTAGATACCTTTGAATCCATTAGAGATTTTTTTTTTTATTTACCACCATTACAGATAAGAATTTTTTTTATAAATTCATTATATTCATTCTCTTATAGGTAGTGCAAATCAAATCAAATGATAAATTTCCTTCATACAGCACTCACACTGGAATAGCATCGATGCGGCGCGCACTTCCAATGTAAAATAATTTTGCGACATTACCACATACATAAAGAGACCAGTATCGCTTGAGCCGAGGCTAGTAACTTTTCTTAAGTCAACCAGTTGACCACCTATGCTTATGACCATTCCCTGGCTGAGTAATCTCAGCCGGAAGAGCATTCCTGTAATCTTGCCGCTCCGTTTTCCGATACGTTACCGCTATTGTAGAAATATTCGGCCTATCTACTCGCATTTGTGTTCTAAAAAAGGCCTAAAAAAGTAATCGAAGTAACATTTTCTCCCTTTCTCAACCTTTATTTAAACCTTGCCTGTCACCCAAATACAATTCTCACTCCAACCCATGCCTACTATGGTGGTAATACTCAAAATTATACAGAACTAACAACAAACCTGTAAATGGCAAACTGGCTGCGCTTGCGGCTGCGGTTGCGACGCGGTCGCGGCTTGCGGCTCCGAGCTGATCAGCCGCTCCAGCAGCGCGCTCTCGCTGCTCGACACGTTCGTCGTCTCGTTCTCACGAGTATAGCCGCCCATTACTTGTACACCCACACCCTATATAAAATTAATTTAAATTCACATGTATGTCGCCAATGATTATTATTTACTAAATTTACATATTCACAAGCGTAGCTATACTGGCTTTTGTCTCGGTCGTGTCTACGCGTATCTGGAGAGGAGCACCAAGGCACATCATAAACACAATTGGATAAGGTCACTTTTTTACATTAAGTGACTCCCGCAACCATTGTAAGGGAACCTAACCCATGTTAGATCATGCCCTTTGTACCTCCATGCGCATCAAGCATTTTAATAATTTTGACATTTTTAAAACCTTTACAGATATACCACCAACGCTCCTATTCTGTTACTATGTCAGTTAAGACTCATGGGACTTACCTTTGGGAAGTGGGCCCCGCCCCTCAATCTATGCTCGTATATAAACATTTCTTTTCTAAAATTCCTGGACCGATTTTGACCAAATCTTCAAAAGCTACTTTTTTCTGGAAATTCCCACGGGAGCGAAGCCCTGCAAATGCTAGTGAATTATATATGTGGCTAAAGCTTTACCTGCTGTGTATATGTGGGTATGTTGTGAGTGGAGGTGGCTACAAGCCTTGCTCCTGCTATGGACACGCGGCCAACCAGTTTGTGAGCGTCCAAATTTTCACTGTTAGCGGACGAAACGTGTGTCATGGCGGCGGGGGCACTGTTCAGCAAATTCAAGATGGTGGCGTTGTTATTTGTCGTCGTCGCGCCAGTCTTCGCTGCGTTTTGGCTCGCTGCTGTAATTAAAAAACGAGCTTTTTAAATTACGTCTCTTCATATATTCTTCAAGATACAGTAGCCAGAGATAGAGCCCATTGGCCAGCCCATTAAAAGTTTAATCTATAGTTTTTAAGAATTTCCCTTTATTGACTTTTATTATATTCACGGGAAGAGAACACGCTTGTATTTTCGTCTCTACCAGACCAGCATGAACGGCCTTCAAAAAATATCTTAAGCACAAAACAATCGTAAATATCCCTATGGATTATTTCTCAACACTTATTTACCTACCGAAACAAAAACTCGGGCGATGACCTCATCAAATAAATTTAAAAAAATATAAAATACCTTACCCTGTTCGAACTATTGGGCGATATTAAGACTCGTGCCAAGCGCTCTGATGGCCGGGTTCGACGTCTGTTATTTCCTATGGCGGCCTTCTATTGTGTAGTCGATGTATTAATGTATATGAATTAGTATTAAAATAAAATAAATGTTTACCTTGTTGGAACTGTTGGGCGGAATTCATTAGACTTGTGACAAGCGCGCTGATGGCCGGGTTGGTCGTGCGTGGTTTGCTGATGGCGGCTTTCTGTTGTGTAGTCGATGTAGTCGTATACTGTATGTTTTGCACCTGAAAATTTAATTGCTTTAAATTGATAACTCAGTTGACATTGTGAAACAATTTTTTTTTTAATATATCAATCGGTATCATATCGATTGCGAAGTCAAGGCTCGCATAACAGCACACAGGTGTCGTCTGTGACCCCAAAATACCGGTTAGCCTGAAAGGGCAGGTCTATAATCCGGACCCCGGGCCCCGAAACACTTCTGCGGAGGGCGCAACCGGGAACGCACAGAGGTAAGAGAGAGATCAATCGGTAACAGAGACATATTGTTCTCTGTACCATATAACAATATCACATGCGAAACATGGATTTAAATCCACTTTCTTGGTATTTAAGGTAGGGAAAAAATTGATGTGATTTCTCTATAATAGCAAAATTTCATTGAAATCCTTAATGGATCATTTAGAAACAAAGACTGATGTTAGGTGGAGGTGGTAGCGGAAAGAAGCTTAAACTTATCACCAATACTCAGACAAGATTGGATTCTTGGTGATGAAATTATACTTAAATAGAAGTTTAAAGTACTACTTTGTTTATGTAATTTGTGCTGTATATGTATATTAATTTGTTTAATGTACCTACTGGTTAAGGTAACATTACCTGCGATGTTCCAGCAGTGGACATCAGCGGATGCTGTATATGAATGATAGCCGACTGCATCTTCTGTGGATTCAACGGCTGTTGCGGATTGGTCAGTTGTTGTGCCAGGAGCTGATTGGTTGAAGCCTGTGTAAATTAATATAATATTTTACAATCTCAATATTGATTTAACGAAATATTGATGGTTGATTAATTGTTGTACTATCGGGGCGTACTTAGCGACGACAGCTGCATGAGCGATGCTTCAACGGCAACATTACCGACACTGCCCTCGCTGCCAACACAGACAACGCCAACATTGCAGCAGTACAGACAGATACATAAACTAATTACACTCCTTATTACCATTGGGGTTCACAAAGAACTCACTTGAGGTGACAATCGAGGCGTGCTCGGCGACGGCTGCTGCTTGAGCGACGCTTCAGCGGCTACATTACCGACACTACCCACGCTGCTAACACTGCCCACGCTACCGACACTACCCACGCTGCCGACACTGCCCACGCTTCCAACACTGCCCACAGCGCCGACAGTACCGACGTTCCCGACAACACTACCAACGGTGGCAATGTTCCCGACTTGTTGTAACTGCGCCTGCTGTCAAAAATTATTATTAAACACTAATAAACTCTTCTTAGATATAGAAATGGTAAACATTTCAGTGGATATGCAAAGTGTTTGCCCGGACATTCGTGTTTTAAATATAGTGGCCTAAAATTTGATGTATCAGTGTATTAGCATTTCAAAACCTGTGTCACTCACAAAGTCACAAGAGACCAGCGAATGTTTTCCAACTTAGGATTGACAAAAGACAAGCATGTAAGTCATATATAAGAATACACAAAGGATAGTTGAGAGAACTCTTTAGTAAGAAACTAATAAAGTGAATCAACACCTCAACTCACCAGTATAGGTAACTGCCGTGTAGTCGTATGAGTATTTGGGGTTGCCGCGATTGCAGATGTCCTAAAATAATTTTTACATATAACATTTTCAGTTATTCAACAAATTAATTACTACTCTTGAGAAAATAATAATTTTACTTTAGTTTCACTAAGTGTATTTGTAATACTTACACAATAGGTACCGTTGTGGCATGTGTTTGCACTGTGGCACTGCTAGCTGCTTGACGTTGTAGCAGCAACTGCTGACCTTGCTGAAAAAATAAATAATATGTTTTATATCTAGTGTTTGATGTATATTTATTTGTCAAATTTAAGATGTACTTGTCAAATATTTATTTATCCAGATCAATATTGTGACAGTGAAAGATGCTTTTCAAGAACTTAAGATATTGTGACCCCACATCAAAGTTGGGAAAAACAGGCCTCTTTCCCAGAGGGATAGACAGAGACCACATCTTTCAACAAAAATTTGTAGTTATACATAATTTACTGTCACCAGTGTCATTTACTCATGTACGGTCACCTAGTTTATTATCGTAAATTGCCTGTAATCTTACAAAGCAAAAATAACATACCAATTCCCTCATGCTGCCAGTAAACGATACCCTTGGTAGTTGCCCTGGCACTATGTGTTTTATCCTAACTGACTTCCTGCCTTCCTCGGTGAATATCTCCGTGAATTGCTGAATGTACTTATTTGCTTGAACTCGAGAACCTACGATTTAATAAAAAATCATTTTAGGAAGCTGAAAGGTGGCAGGTCAATCTTAAAAATTAACTGTGATCAAGACACGAATCATCTTGCTCAGCGCGAACGCCAATCTCCTGTTTGGTTTTCATTCACTCAATGATTGACTAAAAGAAATTTGGATTAGCAATTACCACCTTTGACCACCTTTGTACCATCCCTGTTTTGTATGTTTGACACTTATGTTGCAATTAAAAGATTTATCTATCTATCCATCTAATCACATTGTTTTTCTCTACTTAATCTTGATAGAAAATCATGCGAGTAAATTAATTAAGCAGTCTTTCCTAAACTTGAAGTGAAAACTAATGGCATAACTTCAAATTTTTTGCCATAGCCCTGAGCATATTACATGAATAAAAAGTGAAGTAGTTTATAAAAAGGTTTTAAAAATAATACCTAATGTAAATCTACACGCAGCACCATTCCTTTCACCTTCCACGTGGTCTCTATCAACATACAACTCCCCAAGGAACTCCTGATCGGACGGTCTCTGCAATATCGACAGTTTTATATGGAAGAATCCTGCGCCGGCGTGGGGGGATGTTTTCTCAGTCTCTAGTATGTATTCTTCGAACAACTGCGGTTGACAATCAGGCGTCGGTCGAGGCCTTTCGTATGCCCGCGCTACACGTAATGGTGCGTTTGGTTCCGAAGGCATAGCTAATGATAGGGACTCCATCTTCGGCGGCTCTATTGGTTTGAATACCTGTGGATGGGAAAATGTTTGTTTGCTCAAGAAACAGGTTTTCACTTTTCTAAATATTGTATGGATTAGCTCTATAAAAAATTCAGTTGTATATTAAGTTCATTTTTAATAGGCTTGCTTGGACCTAAATCTCTTGGTAAATATGGCTACTTGCCCTTTAGATGTTCGAATATTTTAATTTTTAGTTCCACACATTGTAAAAACAAATTGACTATTGATATAAAACTGCTCAATTACCTCGGGTGGTTTCTTAGGATACTTTGATGACAGTCTTGTATGGGGCACCGATTGCCTGCTGTTTTTAGCCCTCTGCTTATGGATCAGTTCAAGCAACTCTAATCCGTGATAGTGAGTAAATTGGTCTAATTTTCTTTTTCTATTAACAGCGACCTGAAATAAATTGCTATTTAAAGATAGTGCAGAAGAATAATGTCAAAACCCTTTATTGGCATAAGACATAAGGCTAATTATAAATCAAATACCTTCTCATGTTGAAATTGATTCATTATGGCATTGCTGATATAAGTTTTAAGAAAAAAAAATGTACAATCAAATTAATCCAATAAGTACAAGATCTCAATACTTTTAACATGATAATCTGTTAACATATGTGTCAAAACAGAGTCACAGAGTCAAAAACCTGACTTACCATAACCATGACCGTGTGCAGCCATAGGCGCACTCCGCGCACCTCTGCAGAATTGAGGACAAAATCGGAACTAACACCTGAAGAATGACGGAATGTTTCACAAAAATAGGCAGGAAAGAGCTTAAATGGTACCTGCGAAAATTTCTTCGCTTGCCGCCTAATACGTGGCGTATTAAACAGCCTCGGCGCGGCGTGCAGCCTGGCGGCCAGCAAGCCCACTGCCGGCCGCGGGTCGAGGCACAGGGGCGGAGCCGCTGCGTGCACCAGCGCAGCCTCCACGGCCTCTAGGGAACTTCGCTCTTCGCCCGCCCATCCACATTTACCGCCGATGCACATAGCATCCGTTATTATACTCTGTTTTACAAAAGTAATTAAGATAAAATGCCTATTTTATCTATTAAATTTCATTATACCTTAATAATTTGTAGAACACCTATCTAGACAGCCTTGTCTAATATAATCTAATATAATAGAATATTAATAACAACTTCACCATTTGTCATAATTTCAAATTAACAATTTCAAAAACAAGTTTACACTTTCTTAATGATACCTTGAAATTAAGTTGATGTTACAGCCAATAACTAAGACCTTGTCACTTTATACTTTATTAACTGTAAAATGTATTTTAATATTAAAGTTGGTTATACATATTGGAGGTGTATTTGTAAAAATTAATAGTACTTGTGGAGGAAAATGCGGCGAAAATAAATTAAAACAAAATTTACCTGATTAGTAGGTCTAAGCAATACATGATGAGTGTCACAGAGAAAACTGGGATATGCTTGTCTATAGTCCCGTATCTGTGCTATTATGCAACCCGAGTAAAAAAGACAGGAGTGTTCAGATTCCAACAAATCTAGCAAAACCACAGGTAACTCCTCATTGTCGATGTAACTCAGGAGTTCTTCTTCCTCATATGGCCATCGAGGAGTCTCTATTAAGGTTTCTTCATCACTAGTAGAGGTCTACAAACATAATATTGTAAATATTGTTATTAATATTGTATAATAATTTCTAAAGGTACACAAAAAATACTCAATAGGATAAAGTAACAACTTTGACTCTATAACAAATAAATGAGCACACACTATTATACACCCAGTACATATCACATCTAAACCCCTTACAGAGAAAGTAGTATTGCCAAGAGTGTTGATAAATCTAAAAGACCAAAGTGAAATTCACCACACAACAAATATTTTCAATCCTATAAACCTTTGAAGATAAATATATAAATTGAAGATATATTGTGTCTTTTAATATAAAGGGTAAAATTGTGAAGACAGAGGCCAGGGAGTTGTCTTATAATCACAAACAAAGAGTGTTAATGGTTAATTAAAGCCATGATCCTGATAAAATGGATCCTCACTTATGATAAAAATATTTCTTTTTATAATTTTCTAGAATCACTTTAAGCAGTGGTGGTAAGCAATAACTTTTTTAAGCAGCAAACTGTAAGCTGTGGTGACGACATGTAAGTTGTATGGTAAATATAATTATCATGATTGATTATTTGGTTTTATATCTCAACCATATAGCGTAAAGTACCCAATGTCCGACAAACCACCAATGATCGACACATAAAAAGTAAAATATACTAATGTTGTGTATTTGAACGTAAACGAAGCATAGGTTATACACAAGGTTCATCCAGCTCTCATTGCAAGTGTCACTTTCTACATTCGGTTATTTTGATAAAAAATGGTGGAGCTTTAAATATCGACCGGCAGAAGTTTTTAACGGAAAACCAGTTTTATTAGTGAAATCACTAAGGAGGTGAGTAAGGTTCATTGCTCATAATTTTATTCCATTTAAAGCTACCATTTGAAAATTTTAGGCTGGGTGCAGGATTAATGGACCGTTAAATATTGGGTGTCCATAAATAGAACATGTCGATTACTAGATCTCGATTATTGGAACATGTTGAAAACCGGTTGTCGGTAAATGGATTTCTGCAGTCGAATATTAGGCCAAAAATACCATAAATCTATATTGGTATATCTTGTAAATTTTTATATCACATTCATTTCTACTTTAATATATCATGCAAAATACCCTAAAATTTTACTCAAAAAAAACTACAAAATATGATAAAATAATAAAAATAAAACAAATATTGTAAAAATACTAGAGTTTGTGCGTTAAAGTGTCGATGATTGGGTGTTTCCCCGTAAATTATTTTACTGAACTTTGATAGTTTCTTACAGGCTTTCCTAACCTTACCTAATTTGATTGTGAAAGAAAAATCAAAATCTGTTGATAGAGATGATTCAGTAGAAACTAACAAATACTCACATTAGGGTCAGGTGGATACAGGTATTGTGTATTGCCATTAACTTTCAAGGACAAGGAATATCCTTTATTGCCAGGATACAAATTTATTATTAAAGTATTGAGATTATATGTCGCCAGAAGTTTCTCAAGTAGATAGGATGTAGTCTTTAGCCCTTGCTAAAAAAGGTACAAACATCAATATTATAATCAGAATTCATTTTCGTAGCAGTCATTATTGCACCAATCTCAGCAACAAAATTATTATTATACACTAGCTTTTGCCTCCAGTGCAGCTGTGTGAAACCCTAACATCTTATGTCCTTCTCCATACTTCACACTATACTATATAGGTATGCAAAATTTTATTAAGATCAGTTCAGTGATTTCCATGTGAAAGATAGACAACAAAGACACTTCGAAATATGTAATATTAATATGCATATCAATATTTAGCAAATATAAAAAAAGAGAATATGGAAAACATTTTACAGTTTTCATCACTTACATCATTTAAATTCATTTAAAACATCTTCAGAACATAATAAAATATAACCCTACAAGTGCAAAGAAATTAAATACTTACAAAATTTGATTGTGATTGTTCGTCTCTACTCAAATCATTGTACAACTCATTAAGCTTTTTAAACAAATCAAACTTTTCACTCTTAGAAGAACTAGAACTACTCGAACTCCTTTGAAATTTCATTCTCGTTTCGTCTACAGTTTCAGCAAGGTGTATTTTATCATGGGTCCAAGTCATTTTATGGTCTGAGACACCACTGTCAAACTGCGACTGTGTGTTACTATTTACATGCTTCGCCCGATTTAAAATTGACTGTAATAAAAAAAAATATATCACATTATGTTAATCTATTAAAAAATTTCGAATATTCATGCAAAACAAGGCAAATTTAGTAAGTAGTAAAAATACCTCTGCTTCCAATGCCGCGTGAATTAAACCATCCATAATGTCATTAATTAAAACAAATATGTAAGTGGCAGTTATATTTTGAAATGTATTATTTCATATTAATTGTTTAGGCCTCGGCATTAAGTCATGATTTTTAGAAAAACTATTATGCTTTATTTATGTTTCACACTGCATGACAGTAAAATAACATGTCCTACATCCGTCAACATATTTGACAGTTTGGTTATTTTTAGTGATGTGCTCATGGATTGCAAAATTAAAGTCAACACATTTGTGATCTTACTCAACACAATCGCGTGCAAATTCATCATTTAGATTAACTTTTTGTATTTTAATAATTATTTAGTAACATCAGTACCTAAACTTTTTCTTAAAATCCATTCTAATATTGATTTTTTGATTGATTGCTAAACTCCATATGTTTATATCAATAAGACTAAACTTAACAGCATTGGAATAATTTTTATTTTAGTCATAATTCTTTTATTAAGACATAATTTCAGCTTTTCCGCTTGATATTTAAAGTTTGATAATTACAGTGAAGTAAAAAGTTGTAAATAAATACAGACGATATCGTTTTTTTTTTTTGCCTCAATTAGATCGTAAACAAGTAAACTGCATAGTAACTTTTTATAGCAGAAATTTTACTTATTGCCAGATTTCTTGAATCAAACCGTGCGAATAAGAACTTAATCGATAAAGTCTTCATCATTCGATTCCGGTTTCACTTCCGATTTCGTTTACTGGTAACACAGTCCTATATACCTATTGTTATGTAGGTTCTTCTACCTTCTTTTAAAGGTATATATATATATATATATATCCTCCTATATATATACTCCTGAATGGAATATTTTTTAATTTTGCGCATTGACGTACTATAAACAACTAGACTCACAATCCCGCTAAAAAAGTGTCCGCGGCAAAACTCTACTCAACGCTCAAGTGAGTAAAGTTCTCGGCTAGTCTCGTTTCGTCCGTCCACGAGTGACAACGTCGCACAATGACGAAGTGCTCTGTTAAAAAGTGTAAAAATTGTCCAAGAATTTCGCTCAAAAAGAATGGCGTTTCCTATTTCATTTAAGTACAATTCAGTTTTAAAGTAATCGCACTTAATAGCTATAAGTTAGCTGTTGATTTTCTATCAAATCATTTTATTAAATACGACCCGCCCCGGCTTCGCACGGATGTACAGCCGATACTAAATATATAGAACTAACTAAAGGACCGCCCGCAAAGCGGCTAACTAAGCTCACTTCGCAACGGGCCGTGCAGCAGAAATCGTAATATTTTAATTTCACCACAACTTCAAAACCAAACGTCCAATTTTAATCATTCAAAGACCAAATATTATCTACATAAACTGTACTTATTGATGAAATTATTTATTTTGATAAGGATTAATAGCATGAGTAAAAAAAACGCGTTTAAATGTAGACCAAAAAAATTCAAGATTTTTAAATAAAAATTGTGGTTGTTGTGCCTCACTCGACATAGATAGGTATAGTGTGTCGCGGACTTTTTTGTAGATATTTATAAGATCTACAATTAATTAAAACATTTTATGGTTCTATCTTTTGTAGTTTAAGCAGCGTACGCAAAATAAGTAACTTTTTGGTTGTTTTTTTCAGTTTGTGTCCGAGAAAGCCAAATACATTACGGAACCCTATTTTTTTCCAAAATAAAATATAGTCTATGTTACTCGTGGATAATGTAGCTTTCGAATGGTGAAAGAATTTTTAAAATCGGTCCAGTAGTTTTTGAGCCTATTTATTACAATCAAACAAACAAACAAACAAAGTTTTTCTCTTAATAATATAAGTGTAGATTTAAAACTTAACGGTACTCGGCATTTAGCACTATCCGCGCCTATCTCTTTCTTGCGGTCAACAAATATGAAAGAGTAAACGAAACAAATATAGTTTCGTCGCCGCGCTTCATGATGCTCGCCTAGGAACATAAAGTTGTGGAGTCGCTTTGTTTTATTTTTTATTTTGATACTAGTTCGGTTGCTTAATTATTTAATGAGGTGAATGGAAATATGTAATGTTATCTGAAAATGGTACCTGTTAAAACGATTAAGTAAAATTTGGTAAGGGGGTGATACTACATCAATTACACGACTATCTAGTAAATTCTAATCACATGCCAACGAAGTCGCAAGTAAAACCTTACAGAATAACATACAATTTACGTGTATTTCAGTTTTCCGCAGAACGCCATAATAAGGAATGAATGGATTTCTATTATAGCGAGAGACCGAGGTGAAGAGTCGGATGTCTCGGGTTCGATCCCGATTTTTTAATCGACTTGGCAGTCAGGCAAGATGATCATTAGGCCACAGAAGTCCACAAAAAACAAAAGAACTACCTCTAAAGTAAAAAATAAACTACTTACATCCAAATCGACACATAATCACAGACATTCAAACACTCATACACCCAAACAAACTCCTTCTAACATCCAATAGACAACTTTTATTGCAACGCATTTCGTATCAAAATGTTAGTGTGTGAAGGTAAACATTTTAAAATAACAAAGCCACTCCACTAGCCTCTTTGTTCTAAATGAAACATTGAGTTAATACCATGTCACACCAAACTACGTTTTTTAAGGATTGCGTGCCTTATTATAAAACATTTAAGGTTCAATTTTCAATACACGTGTTTTTGGACATAGTACTTTGTCAAATAGTCGAAATAATATGCGTAATAATAATTACGTATTAAGGTGAGGACGATATTTTGTTTTATTTTGCTCGGAACTGTTTATCTAGTTGTTTATAGTTGATCGAAGATTTTGCGCAAGATTTCAGATTTATGCGAGATCTGAGATCTTGGACATTATATATTGGTATCTGTGATCTGAATATCATTTCTATCGCCAAGCATGGATGCCAAGGATGATTGGCTTTAAAAAGGAGATCAGAACAAGATCATTGAATACCATCAGCATTTACCATTAGCAGAGAGACTTAGAACTTTTATAATATAATAATAAAAATAGCCTTTATTTTCTGACTTTGTCCATACATACATATAGCCACGTCTATATACCTTGCGGGGTAGACAGAGCCAACAGTCTTGAAAAGACTGACAGGCCACATTCAGCTTTTTGGCTCGATGATAGAATTGAGATTTAAATAGTGACAGGTTGCTAGCCCATCGCCTAAAAGAAGAATCCCAAATTTATAAGCCTATCCCTTTGTCGCCTTTTACGACATCCATGGGAACGAGAAAGAGTGGTCCTACTCTTTTTTTTTTATTGGTTCCGGGAACCACGCAGCACTTTGTACATAATTAGTGAATTACACAGAATAAGCTGATTTGGAATGAAGTGTGTGTTCTTCATGCAACAGCAACCAGTTGTTGGTCAGGTTGTCCATTGACACAGGTCTCCCCCATCGCCTTCCACTCATCCCTATTTTTAGCTGACCTCCATCCTTTAGGTAGATCATCGATTAAATGAATTAATATTTGAGTAGTGTAGAATGGATTGAAATAAATCATGTTTCGTTATATTTATTTATTAAAAAAATTAACTAGTTATCATTGGATGCCATATGCCTCATTAGATTTGAAACAAATTTGTCTATTTTTCGTACATCTTGCTGCACTTCAGTTTTATATTGAAGACACTGAAAATTGAAAAGTCAACAAGTAGGTACACATTTTATAGGTGCCAATTGTATTGGCTTTGTTATGAAGAGCTAATCACCAGAAATACTGATCTGATCATGAAACTTCTTTCACAGTCAAATCATGGGACATAACAAACCAAAATAGGTAAGAAGGTACATTATCTGTGGTTGTTATGAACTGTGTATGTAATATAGGTGAAGCTATGGCAGGCTATTAGAACTCCATATAGGATAAAGACATGATGTATATACATATAATCACATCTATATCCCTTGCAGACAGAAACAGCCAACAGTCTTGAAAAGACTGATAGGCCACATTGAGATTCAAATAGTGACAGGTTGCTAGCCTTCACCTAAAAGAAGAATCCCAAGTTTATAAGCCTATCCCTTAGTCGCCTTTTACAACATCCATGGGAACGAGATGAAGTAGTCCTATTTTTTTTTATTGGTGCCGGGAACCACATGGCTCACATATATGGAAATTTCCACATTAATAAATTGTAAGATGACCAATAACCTATTTGTTCATTCATTCATATAATCACATCTACATCCCTAGTGGGGTAGGCAGAGCCAGCAGTCTTCAGAGACTGGTAGGCCACATTCAGTTGTTAAACTTAATGATAGTTTAGGACTGAAATTCTAATAGTAACAGGTTACTACCCCATTGCCTAAAAGGAGAATCCCAAGTTTATAATTATATTGCTTAGTCGCCTTTAATGACATCCACGGGAAAGAGATGAAGTGGTCTTATTATTTTTTTACCACTTTGTACTAACCAGTACTGAGTGGTTCCTGGCATCAATATAAAGTCCAGCCCATTAGTTCAGGGAATCAACTTTTGTATGTTTTGATTTATTTTGGTTACTAAAAGGTTTCTTAGTAACCAAAATCAATCAAAACAAAGTTGTAGAAGATTGAAAGGGTCGTAGTATCAAACTAGTCGAAATGGGAAACATTGATGGTTTCAACTTCTTTGCACAACTCACGAGTCAAAAATTGCCACGAAAGCAAAGCACCGTGTATTTATAATAATTGTATTCTAAACAAAGTTACCTTTTTGTTATCTGTAATTTTTACAAGAAAGACCCCCTTTGAATGTGAATATTTAACGCTGTATCTAGTATTCATTGGATCTCGAAGGTATAACATTTCAGCAGACTTTTCAAATTCCTCCCAGTTAGGTATAAATGTCATTTTGTTATGTATATCTTATTTAATGCCTGCCAATATTTGTTCAGTGCTTAGCCTAGGCCGATTTATTCACAAAGTGGAATGAATATGTAGAGGATTTATTGTTCTTTTGATTGCAGATTATTTTTGTAAATAGATTAGATAGGTTAGGTCTTAGGTACCAACCTACCTTAGATTGACAATGACAATGACTGCCATGGCTATGGAAATGACAAACAAATGATACCCAGTGCTGCCAATTTTGTTGCCGGTAAGTAGCTTTGCCAAAAAAAACAAAAAATGCCGTCCTTTGTAAAAGGTACACTTATAGATATACCTATATTACAGCTACTAGCTGTGCCCGCGACTTCGTCGGCGCGTTCAAACAAACAAACTGCACGGCCATTCTAATGATTATACCTATAGATATAACCATTAATATGGCCGTGTTTATATTAAGGTCGTTTATCGTCATGTCAATGTTATGTCACCTCCTGCGCCAAATAAAGATTTTTCACTCTTTCTTTCATATTTTGTTTCATATTCAAGAAAATTAACAAGATAAATATGTATTATATTTTTTGAAATTTCTTGTCCTTGTCACCGAGCGCGGTTTTTGTTGTTCGGCAAGACTGGTTGTGCCAACCAAACTTTTTGGATTTTGATTTATTCGTGTTTGTATGAATTTGTAGAGTGTTGATTTTAAACAGGATGAAACTGACTTCAATAAAACAATGTAAAGCTAAAAATAATTGAAAATTAAACCAACTACACATACCTACATAATTTTTAAGAGCCGGTTCCCATAAAAAAAATACTGTAAAGTGTATCAGTAATTGGCACATAAGTTTAATAAGTACCTACGTCTATTGTTTTGGTATTACATATTTGTATTTATCGAGCACCAACTCCAAAATTGATGTATGTAGGCAGGTTAAGTACCAACCCACTTATTGCTTAGGTATGGTGCAATTTCATGCAATTTTCAGATCAGGCAAGCATAGCTGTGAGCAATAGCTATTAATACTTACGTTATTGAAATGCCATAGGAAAATTCATTTAATACTATACATGTATTATATGACATTGTAATTATATATTTTTAGTTCTTTTAGTCCGTGAAGCCTATAACCACCGGACGATCAAGAGGCTTTTAACTACACCTTTTTTAATTATAATAACTATTTCAGAGTTCATGAGAGAACAGAAATAAACATCCATCCATAGCCACATACTTCGGGTTAAAATAACCATTGACAAAAGACATGATGTAATGATTAAGGTTATGGGTGAGATATTACTTGGCAACTTACACTGTAACATTTTTTCATCTGGTCATACTGTTTAAACTCGCTCGCAACCCCAACGAACTTGAACGAACGCAGAAAATCAATACACCGTGATGTATTCGTCTTTTTAAAATGAGAACGTGACAAAATATTAATAAAATTCATCGAAGAAACCATTTTTATTTTAAAAAGTATCTGTTGAGGTTTGATGCTCATTTTTTATTTATTTACAAAGTGATGGATATTGTCATAGTTACGGCGTGGTAGACCATTCTGCGCGTCTGATTAACTGCTTTTTCTGCAAATTATAATTGTTAAAGGTAAGTAAGTTTAAGGTAATTCTTATAATCTACAAAAAAATTGTTTTGACTCTCGCATTTGAACACAAATCGCAAAAAAATTGTTAACGGACAATCGACCTTCGCCATTGTCTGCATGGTGCATTGCGCTTAAGTAGGTACATAACTAATCTGTATTTGCTACATATATCTATTTTATGTTACAATCCTTTTCATAGTAGGTACTTTTTATGAAGAATAGAAAAGAAGAATAATGCTTTTAACCTCTATTCAATATGCTTCAATCTTTTTAACAATTTGGGTGTACCCTAGGAATTTTGTCCCTTTATTATTCACCTACTTGGTACCTACCTACAATAGCTTGTGATTTGCCGGCTACATGCTCTTAACACTTCATACATTCTTTAGAAATTTTGCTGAGAACTCACGTCAAATCAATAATTTTGGTCATCAATTTTTTATTCTAAGTTTAAATTGGGCTTGCCCAGAAATTTGGCATATTTATTATACTTCTCCATTCTTCTGGTGTTTGTCCCGGTTACATCTTCATTTCTCTCGAGGAGAGCTCAGTGTGCACTTTTTGACCATTATCCAGGATTGGGTGAGTCAGGTTTTAACACAATGCCACTCCCATCTGATCTCTGCAACTTTTGCAAGGGGACCTAACCAACATTCAGGCAAATGAATGTATAAACATGATCCAATGATCATGTTTATACATTAAGTTGCCTGAATGTGCAGGTTACCACATGATGTTTTCTGTAAGAGCTTTGGTATGTTCTCAAATTAATGTATATGTATATATAATTTAATTTACGATATGAACCTCTTGCCTCAAAGTGCATTACTTATGCAATAGCCAAGCATGTTAACCAGTCAACCACAATGCTCCAATAAATTATTATACATAGTAATTTGCATATTTATTATTATTTGATGTTGAACTTGGTGTTTTTATAGAGAAGTCCTTAAAGCCCTGAAAGAATATTCTTAAAATTACAATTATTTTCTTAAGGAGAGTGTAACTGGGAACAAAGAGAAAGATCATAAATTAAACATAAAGTTTGTACTTTGTTTAAGTATCACTAGTCCCATGGGACAATTCAATGGGATTAGCGGTATAGACTAGCTTTGAGTGGGTACCCAATCATAGAATTATCCTGCTGCTTCATAGCACGATGGTTCTCCTATGGGGGATTAATTTCAATTGATCAATGCCCCAGCAAGGTGTTATTAACGATTTAATTATTTAGGCTTTCATTTCCTGTGAACTAATTTGTTGTTATTATTGTTCTTTACAAAGCCTCTTTATTAGATGTAATTCACTTTTTAACAGTTAACCAAAGATTAGTTATTTGTTGTCTTTCTAATATAAAAACATCAAAATTTGTAAACATTTCATAAAGTAGATAGGTGTTTCAAGTGTGTGTGACAATTAAATTATTATTTTTAGATATTTGTTGAGTAAGGTCAAGGATTATACATTATACACCAAATAAATAATATAAAAACGTCAAAATTTCAGAACATTTCATAAAGTAGATAGGTGTTTCAAGTGTGTGTGACAATTAAATTATTATTTTCAGATATTTGTTGAGTAAGGTCAAGGATTATACATTATACACCAAATAATTATAAGTTAAAATGGAAGAAATGAATGGAGAGCTCTATGGGGATGGTTTAGTTAGTCTGGGAGATGAGGGTTCACTCGAGTCAACCGATAGTGGGAAACAGGAGCAAAATTGTAATATTTGCGAGTAAGTACCAGTTGATATTAATGTATGTTGAGAGGAATATGATATTTTATTACATTTTCATCTTATTATTACAGCAATAAGTTATGCAGTCCTCGCGTATTGTCATGCCTTCATGTTTTCTGTGAAGCTTGCATTGACAAGTTGATGGTTAATGAAGCTGGAGATTCTTTAAAATATGATCTGGCCGTGGAGTGCCCTCTATGCAAACAGGAAACAAAGGTATTTACACAAAAATATATTATTTTCATTTAATTTTTCCATTACAGTATAAAAAGAATAATTGAATTATCATCAATATTAATTATTTTAGATACCTGGTGGTGGAGCTGTATCACTTCCAACTGATTATCTCATCACCAATATCCTGGATGTGTCCTCTATGGATCAATCAGTTGTATGTACTTGTTGCAAGAGTAAGGAACCTGCTGTTGCCAGGTGCACAGATTGTTCCCATTTCCTATGTTCCAACTGCAACTCTGCACATGAGTTCATGAGATGTTTTGAGAATCATCGTGTGGTACCATTTGATGCCCTAAGGTCCTCTAAAGAAAAAGCTGCTGTACACAAGCCAATTTTTTGCAATCGACATGTTGGAGAAAGCTTGAAATTTTATTGTTGTGAGTGTGAAGTCGGTGCTTGTTCTGAATGTCTAACTGTTGAACATAAAGTTGGGGAACACCGTTGCGAGAGGATTGTTGATGCTGAACCCAACTTACGTGCTGAGCTACGCAACTTTATTGTGGAAGCGAATGCTCGTGCCGTCGCTGCCGGCAGTGCCTCTGCGAAACTTGATGACGCTCTAGGAGATTTGCAACGCCAACGTGATGATGCTGAAGCTGTCATCAATGAAGCATTCCAAGCTTATAAATCTGCTTTAGAAAGACGACGGGAAAAGGCACTTGAAGAACTGGAACGTTTGCATAAGGAAAGGGAGCTGAAAGTAATGGATTTGTTTGATCGTGTCGATAAAACTGTTCAACGCATCGATTGCGCTTGCAAGTTCGCAGCTAGACTACTTCGTCGCGGTGATGGTACTGAAATAGTGATGCTGAAAAAAACTGTTGCTTCACAATTTGCTCGCTTGTTGGAAGGAGCACCAGAGTTCGACGTTGATTATTCCCTTGAGTTTACCACCAAGATGGATAAATTTGATGCCATTACTGAGGAAACATTTGGTGTTTTTCGTACTGAAGCTACCAAAGCTGAAGAACGGAAGCGCGCTAGTGAATCTTCCGCTATAGTTTCTGTCGCATCTAATGCTCACTCCCCAGCCGTCTCTGTGACAAATGCTCCCGTCTTTGATGACTTCCCACCCTTGGGGAATGTCCGCCGCGTTACGGGCGTGACTGGCGTCGGAGCTATTGTAGGAGTGCCTGGTGGAGTACCTGCGATCGGCGTTCCAGTAGTTGGTGCAGTGCCGGGAGTCGGACCTGTTACCAATCCTAGTGTGATTCAGGGGGTGGTCAATGTGAACAGCGCTTCAGGAGTAGGGGGCGTGACGGGCGTAGGCGGTGTGCCTGCTCTGCCTTCCATGGTAGAATATAACCTTCAGCAACTTGCTAGCATTGCTGAGAAGGATGTACCGCCAACTCAACATGCCTCTCCGGCTCCTTCATTCACCCTTGCTGAATTGCTGGCTGGAGATCTTAACTCTCCTCAAGCATACAACAACTTGCAAGCACTTGCTAAACTAGGATTAAATACCGGTAAGTGCACAGTTCTGTAAAAGAATTCAATTATTTTTTTCTTTGTATTAACAAAGATAAATTTTAAAATATTTGTTTTGTGCCTGTAATTGAAGGATGATCTAATTTTGCAGAAGTCAATGGATTTGGCGGAGTAGGAGGCATAAGCGGCGTTGGCCCACGTGGTGTTTCACCAGGCAGGCCTTTGTTAACGGCAGCAGAAGAAGCTGCCCTAGTGGCACCGCCGGCGCCTCTAGTTCGCGCCACCAAAGCTACGCCCATGCACATAAGGTTCAAGTTCGGCCAACTCGGCGGTGGCAAGGGCCAATTCAATTCGCCGCACGGATTCTGTCTAGGAAATGATGAGGATATAATAGTTGCTGATACTAACAATCACCGTATTACTGTGAGCTTTTCGTTTATATTTATTTTTGTTTTTCTATTCTAACAAATTGTTTGGAGGAATATATTATTTAAAAAAAAATATTATTTTTCTTTTAGGTATTCGACAAATCTGGTAACTACAAGTTTCATTTTGGCGTGGCTGGCAAGGAGGAGGGCCAGTTGTGGTACCCACGTAAAGTAGCGGTGGTCCGTGCCACCGGAAAGTTTGTTGTATGCGACCGCGGAAATGAGAGGTCGCGCATGCAAATATTCACCAAAAACGGACACTTTTTGAAGAAAATCGCCGTAAGTTTAATCCTCGCTTTTGTCAGTCTTTTAACATAGGAAGAAACAAACAGAAACTAAGTTATATTACAGTTTTACATCCCCTCGAATCGAAAAGAAGTAGTTTTATATAATTTACTAGCTGTGCCCGCGACTTCGACCGCGTGGAATAGTTATTTTGGGCATCATTGAAGCCCTCAAGGATGTATAATTTTCCCCGTTTTATTTTCACATTTTCCATTATTCCTTCGCTTCTAAAAATTGCCTAAAGCAGCGTGAAGTAATATAGCCTAAAGCCTTCTTCGATAATTCGATAAATGGTCTATTCAACGCAAAAAGAATTTTTCAATTCGAACCTGTAGTTCCTGAGATTAGTGCATTCAAACAACTCCATTTTACCTTAAACCAACTTTGAGACACCTTTAAGACTTAGCAATATTTTATGTTTTTGCTTCTTCTTTACAACAATTTTGTTTTTATATGTCTGGTCAATATTATAGGTTATAAATATATATATTACAGAAAAATATTTGTTCCAGGTGCGATTTATCGATATAGTCGCTGGGTTGGCCGTGACTGCTGAAGGACTTATCGTCGCGGTGGACAGTGTCACGCCAACAGTTTTCATTTTGTCTGAGGAAGGTGACCTCATGAGCTGGTTTGACTGCAGCGAGTGCATGAGGGAGCCGTCGGACATTGCTATCAGTGGTAAGCGGCGAAATCTTGTGAACTTTTTGTTAAAAATCTTCAGTAAGTGGACCTTGGGCTATACTACGCCCACAGTTTTAATTCTCTCTGAGGAAGGTGAGCTCATAATCTGGATTGACTGTAAGTGCATGAGGATTTTAAATATTAAAATGAGTTTTAACGCAGGTAAAAACAGGCTTTGAATATCGCCTAGAAGGGTTAAATAAATAGAAAAATGTTATAGGTACAAAATAATTATGTCTTAAGAATCAGAAAAATGATTAAGAACGTCTTTTTATTACAGGAAAAGAATTCTATGTGTGCGATTTCAAGGGGCACTGCGTGGTTGTGTTCGACGACGAGGGCCGATTCCTTCGTCGTATAGGCTGCGAGAACGTCACTAACTTCCCCAATGGAATAGACGTGTCCGACGCCGGGGACGTACTCATTGGGGATTCCCACGGGAACAAGTTTCATGTAGCTGTGTTCTCCCGTGACGGAGTGTTGGTCACTGAATTTGAGTGCCCCTATGTCAAGGTATTTATTTTTTCTTAAGGTGATTGAAATATCTTACATGCAATCATTATTTATATTTCATAATGTAAATTTTACCATGGCCATACGGTTTCCAGTAGAGTAGAATAACATTTAATCTCTATGTGTTAGAGGCGACTAAAGGACAAAACTAGTACATGAAAATTCCATGCAGGCAGCTTTTGATTGTACATATTCTTCAATTAAGAACATTTTGATGACAAATACGTTTAGGCTAGTGGACACCAGGCCCTTTAGCATTGAACAAGACAGGAGGGTGCAACTGAGAACACGCAAAAAAGAGAGATGACATAGGTGTTTTTAGATTTTAATTGTTAATTTAGTAAATCAAATTATATAAATGTGGCGTGGTACTCATACAAAATAAAATCTGATCACTTTGCCACCCACACATTTACATAAGATTATTTCAGTGGCACCAATAAGTATATTGTATTGTGCAGGTTTCCCGTTGTTGCGGTTTGAAGATAACATCTGAAGGTTACATTGTCACTCTGGCTAAGAATAATCATCATGTTCTAGTCCTCAACACCCTTTACATTGTCTGAGGAGCAACTCGATGGCTGTAAGTCTGCATACTACAAGATCTCACATTTATTCCCTATATTTTATATTTAATTGCTGATTTTACAAAGCTTAAAATTTTTTTGCTAAACCAGTATTTGACTTTTTTTCTTTATTTTATTTTAAATTCAATGTAAGTCTTGAGTTTTAACACTCTAACCATGTGCAGTGAACCTCGGCACAGATCATCTGCTTCATTGTTTTCCAGTTTTGTTGCATTTTAGAAGCAACAAAGTGTCACTGCTTATGGATAGATCTTGAAGTCATTGTTTCCAAAGTACTGAATTATTTTGTATTTTTGGTTTTTTTCATCTTTTTTTTTCATTTTATATGGTTGCATTTAGTTATTAGTTATGAGAAATCCAAAGTTTAGTGTTAATTAATATTCATCTTCTTGTATTTGTAGTAATATGTATGTATGTCCAGACTATCATTAAATGGAAAATTTTTAAATTATTTGGTTTTGGATGAATAGTTTTTGGTCCTTAATGAATGGTGTTTACAGTATTCATAATCTTAAAATAGAAATTTGTGCATGCACACCATTTGATCATAGTAAAGCTAACTGTTAAACCTTATTTTATGTAAGTGTGCCATTCAACGAGAAATATTTTTTTGTACTTAGAAAGTAATTAATCTTTGGTTTGATGGCTAAATTATTCGGTGGTATTGTTGGTGCAAACATTCGATTTTATATAAATTTCTTATTAAAGGTCATTTACATCTCACTTTCTTTAGTCTCTAGAAGACAGTTGGTAAATTATTTTAATGATTGACATGAGCATTAATTTAGCTTCTTAATTTTTAATGTTCTTAAATCTCAGTAGAATGGTAGACCTACATTTTTTTATTAAACTATTCAGGACCTTAAACTCTTATCCAACAAGATGACCTGAAACCTGTATTTACATACATATTGACTGGGCTGTTATATTTCGTTTTCAAAATTTAGCAGCTGGTATGGTTCCTAGTTCGAGTGAAGTTTTAAACATGTCAATTAGGGGACTGCGTGGGTGTGTCGCCTCGAATCTATATCGTTTGTTGCTAGGACTTAACCAAAATAAGTATCTCATTTCAAAACTATAGACCATTATTACAACACTCAGTTGCTTGATAGAGTACTAATAGAACGCACAATTTGAGTTTTGTAACAAAATTAAGACCAAAGGAGGCGACACTAATAAAACGTGCCATCTAGTTTAGGTTAATCTCGTATACAATATTATATATTGTCCGTTAAAATATATTTACCATTTACAGAATTCTTGTGTCTATACAAAATGTTTTTCATGTACTCTTGTTTTGAGAGCCTATTACATATAAAATTTTTCGTGAGTAGGCTATTACGATATACATGTAGATGTTTGGTTCATTATAAATTTATCTTAATGGTGAACCACAGTGCTCTATTATTGGAAAGCAGGAGTTAATTAAAACTTTGCAATAATTTTGTACAATATAACTGGGATAGTTAATGAAGTATATTATAAACATTTATGGTATGCAGCATTTTCATGTATACAGAACAATGATACGGGTATTTCTTTTATGGCGCCTTTATTATTGGCAAATAATCCGGTTGTTTTATATACATCACGCATCACTCATGAAACGTTGATATTATAGAACCGCAAATAACATTTCTATTACATTCTAATGATGGATTGTAGGATAATTGGTTCATGAAACTATTTGTCACAAAAGCTGGAAATAGTTTGGTAATAATATATTTTATTGAATTTTATGATAAGATTCATTGTCCGACGCTTTAAGACTGTTTAACACATTTTCAATTTACTGTATACATGAATCTGGTGTCAAAATGTAATTTTATTTGTATCTATGAGAGGTGGACTATCGTATTTTGTCGCCTAAAAGTTACCTATATTTATATATATTTTTATAACTATCCACTTTTAATATTCAAAATTAAATTTATAATTTTTAGATTATAATCTATTGTACGAAAAATTAAATGATCTGCGGTTCACATTTTGCGATACGATCATTAGATTTTCATCCAAAAAGTATGGCCCATTGTATCATTTAATGACTTGGGACTTTCGGCAAGTAGACACATCGATAATAATATGGTAAAATACGTCTATTACATTATATACACAAGTAATGGTCATACAATATTTATCTATTTCAAAATTCACCATTTATCCAAGAATTTTATAGTCTTCCAAATATAAATTAGGCTTTTTTCGGCAAATTATCTACTCAAATTACAAATGCATAAATGAAATTCATGCGGTACACATTATTTATTTTCTTTTTAAATATGTATTATTTTACTTTTAAACAGGACATTAAATACTAAAATTATTTATATAAATATATTTATAGATGACCATTATTTTGTTTTGCAAAAAGATACATGATATATTATAGTACTTAACCCAGACCACCTAAAATTAGTGTGATATTTTATTGATATCTTATTAATTTTTCATAAATATATTAAGCTCTCTAAATTGTATTACTGCATGAAATTGTAACTGATAATCTCTTATGTGTACGAGATATATACCTTGGAAACTGTGAAGGTGATCATTGATATAAAAGGTAAGTTGAAATGTAGTGAAATTGAAAAATAATTGAAGACTTTATATGGTTACTCAAATATTGCGAAGTGAGTAAATGTCTAGTCCAATCAAATATTAAAAGTTTATTGGATCAAAGCTCGTATAATCTAGATCGCATGGACTCTTTCACTGCTTTTCATTTTTTTTTCTTATTAATGATCATCTTTGTAATCTGAAAATGTTTCGTTAACATAATCGAGCCATATTATTATCATTATTTATCGTCAATAATCGCAAACGTTAGCTTAAATAAATATGTGTACTTAATTAGTAAATAGGTATTTATTTGTTGTTGAAACAGTTTACAATATTCGATATCTTTGCAACATTTGATGTGATATGAGCAATAATAGAGACAATGAACCAACAATTTAAGACTTGGACTCAATATATGAAAGACACACAAGAAGCCGCAGTGGCGATGGCGGTCGTATAAGAGCCAGTGATAACTTGAACATAGACATTTTGAGTCTGAATCCTCTATTGATTAGTGAGTAACTTTTGGGTTTATTTTTCATATTGTTTTTAAGTTATTTGTTTCAGGATTTTTGTCCCGATAGCATTAGGGAATTTTATTTTCTTTATTTTAACTAGGTTTAAAATAACGAGTCTACATACCCCTCGCGGATGAGTAGGTGTGATTAATACTCTCATTTTGTCATTTTACTTTTTTGTTTAATTATATGTTCCGGGCCTATATTTGAATAGTATTTTTGGCCAGTGTGTTTAGGCCTTTAGAGTTACGAATTTTTACTGCCAAATTATTTTCTTACGATATTTGTGCATGCACATAGTAATTATTTTATTGTATGATATTTGTAAATTAGTCACTAATTGTTGCCAATTTTTTTTGTTTTATTATTATTAATATTCAGGGTTTAATACGATAATGTTCATTTTTAATTTGTTGTCATTGATTAAAATTATTGTGTGTTAGTGAAGTAAAATTAACCGAAATAGAACTTATTATTGCCCCAAAGGGAGCGTTTGACGCTATTAATAAAAATGCTTTAGGGTTGCATAAAAATATTTAAAAAAGTGGTGTGATAAGTTTTGGATAATTTTACAAATTATACTATTTTATGTGTGAATTCCAATATTAATATAAATTTAAAAGTTGAAATGTCATTATATTAAATTGTATTTAAATTTTCCAACCATTTGCAATGACATTGATATTCTGTCTTATATTTTAAAAGTATTATTATAGTTTATATAATTAACTCTTTGATGTTTCGTGATATATATTTGACAATGTTTCCTTTGTTCTTGCCATATATCTTATGTAGGAGTCAGCGTAGATTTTTTGTAGGTCTAGTATTTTAAATTTGGTATACACAACATAACAGTATCACAAGTTTGCCTATATGGTGGTGTTGTTTAGAGATGTTTATTAGTGGTTGGCGCAGGCGCGGCGGTTATTCGCCGCGGCTGCTTGGCTGTATATTCTTGCCCTAGCAAGTAAGCACTTTGTCATGGGATAGTGGCAGGTCAAATGGTATTTATTGTCCATTGACATTACTCGATAATAATTGTATCATTAGAGTACATTACAGTAGCCTTTTCTCGGGAATCTTAAAGTTACCTATATACACATAAAAGCAATTTTGGTAAATATATTTCTCTTGAATCTATATTCCCTTATGTATCCAGCAATAAATTACTTCAGTAGTTGTGTAGTATCACTTTATATGGCGTTGAATATTGGTGCTTCCTCGGTGGCCAATGGTGATTGTGCGGGTTGGGTGTGGCAGCGGGTATGAATGAGTCGAGGAGGCGTCACGCCGGCGCCAGGTAACGTGATAGTCGTAGGGTTCGCAGCGCACAAGGTGAGCTCTAATGTTACCCTCCCTATTGGAGGTGGGCGTATTGCCTATGTTGTGGCACCAAGCACAGCTAGTTGGTTCCGGTGGAGTGTTGTGGCATTATGTATTAAATTCTTAAACACTTCATATTTTATGGTAATTTGGTGGGAATAATTTTTCTTTAATATTTTTGAAGATAATTCCAATAATACAGCATGCTCAAATAATTGATTTTCTTTTATCCACCTAAAATTTGGTCTCCACTCTTCTTAAAACAACATAAATAATATAAGGTTGTGAGCTCTATTCCCATTGGAATTTTAAGCCACATGTGTGCTTGTGCAATAAATATCACAGTTTGGATCTAGGCTTTTAAATTATTATAGATTATATACATTGTTGAGCTGATATAAAAATTTAATATATTATTATACCTTTTAAATATTGTTAAAGAATTCTAATTGCATTCCACATCTTAGAGTGAACGAATTTGAGACGACCGTTTTTGTCTACATTATACAAGTTATTTTTTTTTACAATTGTAGGATTATTAGCAGTTGCCAATGTTTTTCCTTTAGTCAGTAAAAGTACAAACGTTTTAATATACAATTCTTGGTATTTACGTATTGTAGTGATCTTATTTTTAATTGATTCTATAACTATAAGCATAATTTTTTCACATAGCGGCCATTTAGATATTCCTCATCTCACAAATTATTCAGTAAAAAAACAAAACATATCATACCAAATCAATTTGGTTTTCATATAAATTGTCTGCAACTCCCGTGCCCTTCTCAACTGTGGTCAAATGGCTATTTCTTGTTTGTTTTCAAATTAGATATAAGTTTCTACTAGATTACACCTTATTAAGTTTCTTGTCATCTTTATGTTGAAATGTGAAAATTATTGTAATGTTTCGTGTGAATGGTGCATGTTCCAAATGCAAATTTTAATTTTGATCCAAAGATTCATTTATTTTTTATTATTATAATTTAATTATTATCGCGATACAAAAATGACATTTGTGGAGTGTGCATTGGTATTTGATACTAGGATTAACATTTTTCGTAGAGTTGGTGCAGCCGAGCAAATCTCTACTTCTTATATTCTCTTAGGAATATATTGCTCAATAATTTAATTCTGTTGAAAAGTATTTTAAACTTAGGAATAGTCCACACGGATGTGTTTAGTATGACTGTGGACTTTGCGACACGAAATTATATCTAACAGACAATACCCTCCGTAAAGATTTGAAACATAGTAAACGTTGAAGTTTTATTAGATGTAGTGTTTTGCCTTCACGGCAGCTGGCAGCGTGCCACGACCGCAAGCTGCAGGGGCTGGCAATGCAGCACACGGCCGGCGGCACTTGGGCGCTGTCTTCACCCCGCTTTGCTACTTGTAGTTACTCTTTTATTTCCACACATATCTTTGAATCGAGTATACCACCGTCATTAATGCAAAGGCAGAAACGATAATGTGCCGCCGACCTTGTGTGATGGTGTTGTCTGAACGATTGTGTATATACTCGCCCCACAGTCAACGAAAATTGTTATGTAATCCATACAGGAGTCTCTGCTGCATTGTGCCTAGATCTTAGAAGTTAATGGTATCAAGGTAGAGTTAATCTCAAATATTTTGGCTCTTTGAATATTCCATGATATTATTTTGTTTTTCATGAAAATGTATTTACATTATATACATACATACTTAGTAATATTATTGTATACATGAATATACATTGCGTGGTTTGTAATTTGATGTTTAATTTTATTTTAAAATAAGATGCCCAACTGGTTATGCCTGTCCACGATGGTAAGGAAATTGAGTGATTAATACACAATTGGTCATCGAATACCAGTAATTTATTTGTGGGCAGAAGTATTACTTTTTCTTTTTAACTGGTTGCACATCTTACTTTGACCAATATCATGCACTGCTGAAGTAACTTGAGAATTTGCCAAGTTGTCTCTCTGTGTGACGGCCAGTGCAAGTTTTCACGTGACCTTAGCGGGTATTTCTTAATAATTATAAGTTTATTATCGTGTACTGTGGCCAGGATAACAACAGCACAGAGCAGTGTATTTTAGAGCCTGCCTAAAATATATTTTTGTCATGAGTTTATTTAGGTATATACATGTTATTATTCACATATTACAGTTTCTCAATATTAGCTTGTATTTTAATTAAGAAATAATCATATTTAACATTGCCAGGTGATCAGCAACCTGCACTTTAATATTTTTGGAAACTATTGAACTTAAATTGTACTGACTTTATAAATATATTTACTTCAATAAAGATTTTCCATGCCACTAAATACGTGTTTTATTTATTGAAACGATTTGTTAAACAACAATTAAATTTATTAAATAAGCTCATATACATAATAAAATAATGCATAAATAGAATGATTTTTCACATTTCTTAGCGCATCTTGGTGCTATGAGTATGAATTACCTTTCAGTACAAAAAATATAAGTACGGTGGGCCACAATTTTAAGGTCCCTGAGATACAAAAGTTGTGTAAGTACTTTTTTCTATGTGGCCCACTACACATTCACTTCTAATTGGTAGTTAACCTCCATATAAAGGGAAAATTAAAACTAATAGGACTTTTGAGATTATAATATTCCATGTATCCCACTTGTCCCATAATGGTAATGGGACTTTTGGGAGTAACTAGTCCCATCCACAAGAGACTATTTGGTTTGTGTCAATAGTTCCATGGGACTACTGGGATAAAAGTGTCTCACTTGTTTCGCCATAGAACTACTCAATAGGACTAGAAGGATAGACCGTTAATTTTCAAGATATAAAATCAATACTTTAAAAAATTAGCTTTTATATGATACTGTGAAAGGGCACTCTAAGACTGGGATGGTTTGCGAGCGACTTGTGAAAGCCTGCATGTACCCACCTTGTATATTGTTCACTAGTAGCTTGAGTCATTTATATTTTGTTCGATTTAGGCTAGGAATAGCTGCCAAGACAGAATCGCTTTACAACATTTACTTTATGGCAGAATTTGTACAATCATGTTAAATTCCTCTACAACCACTTGCTTATTTATTGGTTTCTACGGTATTTGTAGAACTTATTGATTATTAGTAGACTGGCAAGTAAAAAATTGAAAAAGAAATGAGATAAATGGAAGAAGCTCCACTTAACTCCAAGAGTTAGCTCTTAAATTTAAAAAAGTAGAGAACGCCTTACTTTTTCACCTACATAGATATGTTACAAATTATTTCGCTCTGAAAGTAGCGGTAGCGGTCTGGAGCGGCCCTGAATACTTTACAAAGATCCACCAATGGATTTCGATGATAGATTTACATAGTATGTATTTTACACCGAATGTATTGATAAATTTATTAATTTGCCGTACATATGATCTCATAGTAAAAAAATTATTTACTAATCTTTACACTATAAACTTGTTCACCGGCTATCCAGGTGGACAGTACTTTCAAAGTATTGGGCTCCATGATAATGAAGTCTGCGTCATAACCGAAGTCTATTTTTCCTTTCTTATTGTCTATGCCAAGGGCTCGAGCGGGGTGAAGAGACGCCGCCTCTAATGCGTACTCTGTTGAGCATTCTGCAAGTATAAAATTTGGTTTTCATTGGCTTAGGGTAAATCATTTTTCTTTGGCATAGGATCGTTATTTGGTAGGTTATTTCCCGTTTGGGACTAGTGGGATGTTCCATTATGTCAACACACGATTTTGCCGCAATACTTCCATGGTGCAAGTGCACTTACATTTTCGTTCTCAAAGACCTATTTTCGTTATTAAAGTTTGGCCACTTAACTCCATGGGGAGACGAGAGTCAACAGGAAGGTTGCTAGCGCATCGCCTAAAAGTATGCAAAATTTCTTGCCGAATGTCTTTTGACTTTTACAAGCTGGGCGGGAAGGGCTATCAGAAACTATGTTCCTATCTTCGTTAACAAAATGGAAGCGATCTGGTAGGTTTAAAAATGAATGAATCGGAGCTGCACTATTTCACATAGTACATATGTCAGTTCCGGTGATACTCGCCATCATAGCCTGAGGCCTGATCCGATGGTTTAATGGTTTTCACATAGTTCAAAACCGTTATAACACATTTGATAAGGATTTGTACCTATACATTTCTTGAAGGTCTGCACACATTGGTCTAGCGCCGCCGTACTTCCGCATAGCACATCAGTTCCGGTGATAAACGCCCGTCCGTCTTTCACCGTTACAGCCTGAGGACCTATACGGTAATTGCCATCCGGTAGGTCCAATGCTGCTACTGCATCGCTCACCAGGACCAATCCTGAAATTTTATGGAAATGGGATAAACTATTTAAAACAAAGTTTATTATCCTAGAAATAAAAATTTTACTCATAATACTTCCTTAACTTCTTCTGTGCCTAATTTTATTAACATTATTATTCCTGTTATAATAATAAAATTGATGGATGAAATGATTGTGCACAGTATCTGCCCGATATTCAGATTTACATACATACATATGGTCACGTCTACATAACATGCAAAGAAGCCTGTTAAATAACAACAAATTTATTAATACCTTCAGGGTTGGCTCTACATGCTATTCGAAGTGCCGCTGGATGTGTGTGAGTGCCGTCTGATATAAGCCCGTAATAAACTTGCTTCTCTGTGTTAGACGCCAACAAGCCCACTAATCCTGGATCACGGTGGTGAAACTGAAAAAAAAATAACATATTTCTATACCTTCCTTCATCTTGGCTTTGCGCTAGTTCCCTTTTGGAAAATTACTAGGGTCCTTATAATATTGGAGT
Source organism: Amyelois transitella (assembly GCF_032362555.1). Lineage (NCBI taxonomy): Eukaryota > Metazoa > Arthropoda > Insecta > Lepidoptera > Pyralidae > Amyelois > Amyelois transitella. The sequence goes on from NC_083509.1 coordinate 6,879,735, forward strand.
ATATGTATGTCTCCTAGATGAGGTTTCTTCAAAATAAATATTATACATCAATCAATAGAATATATGTATTACCACTATTAATAATAAAAAAAACAATGAATGTGATACATACATACAGTCACGTTTATATCCCTTGTAGGGTAGACAGAACCAAAGGCCACATTCAGCTGTATGACTTTATGATGGTATTGAGATTAAAATAATGACAGGTTGCTAGCCCATTGCTTACAAGAGGAACCCTAAGTTTATAAGCCTATCCCTAAATTGCCTTTTACAATGTCCATGGGAAAAAATGGAGTGATCCTGTTCTACATAAAGTGCCGGGAACCACATGCATTTACAATAGAGATAGAATACATTCCTAGTTAATACTTACCGGGAGCATAGCATTAAACAAATGTGTGATCATATTAGCACCATGTCTGATCGCCTCTTCACCTTGTGCTAGTCCAGCAGTGGAGTGACCAAGGGCCACCTTTATTCCATGTTTAGTTAAGTCCTTTATAGCTTCGATTGCACCAGGTAATTCTGGGGCGAGGGTCACAATAACAACATTGTCTAATGATCCGTAAACTTGACACATAGTTTCTATACCCTGCAAGTAAATGAAGAAACATGATGTGGCTATGGACTTTAGGGGCTGTCATTTTTCATAAACAAAAGATTGTGAAATTATTGTATTAATATTTATTGATACTGTCTATTTTTGAAATCTTGATAACATTTGCATTGCTGTTGCATTATTGCATGTGGCAACTATTGTTTTCCTGCGCACTCAATATTGCTGAATTCATTCTCAAGTGTTTGGCAAGATTAATAAAAGATATAATTAATAAACTTGAGTGTATGGGTATAAGAGGGGTTGTACTGAACTTGTTTCGAAGTTATCTCAATAACCGATCCCAGTATGTCATTATAAACGGAACCACAAGCAGGGAAGAGTCTGTAAATTATGGGGTTCCCCAAGGTAGTGTGCTAGGACCTACCTTATTTCTCATATATGTGAACGATCTCTGCGAAATGTCCTTGCCTAACTGTAAAATTATAACCTATGCTGATGACACTGCGTTACTCGTTAATGGCCGTGAATGGAACGATGTAAAAGAGCATGCCGAAACCGCCCTACAAGTTATTTCCTCCTGGTTAAAGTCTAATTATCTAGCACTCAATCTATCCAAAACCAAGTTTATTCCCTTTGCACCCCATGTTCCCTCTCAATCAGCGCTATCCTTCTCAATAATCCTACATACATGCTCTGAGCATCCCAATTTTTTGTCAGATTGTAATTGTACTCCAATTGAGCGTGTCTCCTCTATTAAATATCTAGGTGTAATTATAGATAGTGACATTAACTGGAAACTGCACATTGATTCTGTCACTTCTCGAATCAGAAAGCTCATGTTTGTCTTTAAAAGACTCAGGTCAATCTCTGATTTCCATACAATGAAAATTGTCTATTATGCCCTTGCTCAGTCTATTCTGTCGTATGGAATTATAGCCTGGGGCAGTTCTGCGAAAACCCACATGTTCAGGCTGGAGAGAGCTCAGAGAGCTCTTCTGAAAGTAATTACGAATAATCCAGTTCGCTTCCCTACAAATGAATTGTATTCATTATGCAGAGTACTTACAGTTCGACAGCTTTACGTTCTACAGACTGTTCTATATAAACATTCACAACTAGCCTATGACCCCACAATCTGTCATAATAAGCGTAGATCAGACAAAGTCTGCCGAATCGAAATACGACGTACTACCTTAGCTGCTCAACATTTTTACTACATTAGCTCTACTTTGTATAATAGAATAAATAAACTACTTAATATATATCCGCTTACATCTTACAAATGCAGGGTTACATGCACTGAATGGCTCATGCAACTATCTTACGATGATACGGAAAGTCTTATAAAAGTCGGCGAATAACAAAAATTTCTTTTACGTTAAATATTCTCATGATTGAATATCCTCTAGACGTTTCAAATCGCAATACAGCCTTACATACTTCCTCTCTATACCTACACCAACACAAACACGTTTTCCACACAACACACTAACAAAACACATTTGCACCCAATACATATATTAAACATCAAATCTTTTTTTTTTTTTTCCTTCTCTTTTGTTGTAATAAATGGATTAGGTGCTAAGATTAAGATTAAGGAAACACATTATATAAATGTTTTCTGGAGGTGGGCGTTGAGATCTGCGACACAGTTTCATAATTTTTCATACTTAAAACCATCCTTATTGCTTAAGGGTGTGGCCAGCCAACAGTCCCAAAACTGGAAGGTAGCCTTCTAGACTTGCTGGCTCAATGATAGAATTTGAGATTTAGAAGAGCTACTTTAGAACACTTGAAAAAAATAAATTTAAAAATCTGTAATTACGAACAAACAAGTCTGATAAAACATAAGTGGACACAAACATGACCCATTTGTTCATACATATGTCTACAATAATGGCTGTATTGATAACAAGTTCAATAACCTCAATAAGGGCTTGCAAGTGGGTCAGTGATAAACAAATGTTGAAACAATATAAAAAGTTAATTAACTATAAATTAAAGCTGGAATGGGATTGCAGGATGATTATTTTTGCCTGCTATACTTACATTGCCTGTAACAATTCAATTATTTAATATGTCATATTAATTTTTATATAATAATACATTTAAGTAGGGTTAAGAAAATAATAACAAGAAACTCATAGTATTATATATGTATAGATATACTTTTTATTCATATAGAATACTTGGTATATTATAGCTAAAAAACGAAAAACCCAACTAGTAAAAACATTATAGATGAATATTTGGGAAGTTGATGCCTGAAATTCTCTTCACTTTTGTAGAGTATGTTAAAAAAAATTATTTATGAAAATTACCTTCTCAGGGGTTTTAATGTATTCATCCAAATGTGCACCTTTTTTTGCCAAACTTATAAATGGGCCTTCCAGATGCACTCCAAGTACTGAGGCACCATGCTTGCCTCCCTGTGATTTTTTAATTTGTGGCAAAATTTGATGATACTTTTTTGGATGTGAAGTTACCAAGGTAGGGCAAAATGACGTTACGCCATGTTCCAGTAACTTTTTAGCCACTTTGTCTATTCCATTTTGGACATTATCGGAATCATATGAAAAATCAACACCACAACCACCTGGAAAACCATGTTTGTACGTTAGAAAATGTATTGGGAACTTTAAAGAGTTCGGAGAACTGATACTAAACTTACCATTGATTTGGATGTCAATGAACCCGGGTGCAATAAGCAAGTTGTCGCAATTTACTGTTATGTCTGCTTCAAGTTGTTCCACATAAAATATTTGTTCAGGATTTTCAATTATACCATCTCTTATCCACAAATCCTCTTTAATTATTTTACCACTTCTAAGAATATAACAATTGTGGAATCTAGTTATACTTGATTTAGATTTCATGCTTTCAAAAAGTTTTAAAAATAATAATAAATAAAAGAAATAATCACAACACAACACACTACTACTCAATTCGACTCGACGCGGGAACATAAAAAATGAAACTTTGATTGGTAGCACTTTATGACAGTGACAGTATTATCGTGCGATAATGACGCAATACGAATCGATTGCGGTAATTTACTAATCGGATGTGGAATCGATTTTCAACCGACTTTAATAAAGGAGGTCTCAATTCGACTCCATGTAGTGTTAAGGGTTCTGTTGTCGTCAAATTGGCATAAACGGAGCCCTTAACATTTCATCCTGTCCGTCTGTTCGAACTTATAAACATCCATGAAACATAGCTATTTTACTTGGGGACTTTGCGCAGATACCTACTTTATGGTTGAAATAAAATTGGGTCATAATTAGTTAACACCACAGAACATAGAGAGTTAACACCAACGATATATTAAATAACACGTCAGCGAAAGTCACTTTTTTCGAATTTGCTAAATTCATGTAGGGGTGGTGGCTGCAGAACAGGACTGAATTTATTTGTAACACAAAAAAAAAATACAAAAAATGTCTCTTTTACTGTCTTTCTATTGTCTATCAATGAACTTAAGAATAGGCCTGTAGACAGTAATTAAGAACCAAGGATTAACTGTTATTAGGTGATACATTATGTAATGTAAGTTCATAAAATTAACTCTGTTTCTAATATTTCCATAGGATTAATATTATTTTCAATAAAATAATTCTTCAATAATCAGCAATCAGCCATGTTGATTGAAACACCAATCAGAGCGCATTACGTCACGCCTCAGTCAACAACCGCCAAAGTTCGCGAAGTTCTATACGTTCTCTTGCTGTTTTCGTACATTTTATTAGAATCTGTTGTTTTTGTTCATTTAAATTAATTAATCGTAGTTATTTTGTGATTTAAAATAGTAGCTGCAGTAATAATACACCATGGAACCAGGTTTCATCAAAGCAAATAGCTCCAATTTGCCCAGAGTTGATTTGTTAATGTTGGGAGATTTTCTCGCTTCAAATAAAGTCTTTTGTTCCTCTGAATTCCGAAATGTGAAAGCTTCCTTGTAAGTACATTATTTTTATCTTTAATTCTAGGTATAATTTAGTTTAACTTACGCAAGTCTCATTATCTAACATTGTCAGATTGTCATATGTTAATTTTGAGGTTAGCTTCTTATATACATATTACAAATAACGTTCTCTTACTGTTTTTACAACTTAGAAATATGTGTCGCCTTAATCTGCAAGCATTTACTGTATTAAATATGAAACTATATCACATCTACGCAAATAAATTGAACGTATTTATTCTTTGTTTACTTATTATTATACTAATATTTTTTATTTATTTCAGGTCTTCACGGCCATCATATGGGGATGATGCAATCAGTTATGTTCAAGTATAGAATGACAGAAATATTTGCACTGTGAAATGTAAAATTTGCCCAGAACACAAAGTTCATGCTAAGCTGTATTCAGTTACATTGATTGTTGATAAGGATGAAGAAAAAGTTATATCAGTGCAATGCCATGATTGTGTAGCTGCTCAAGGAGGCTGCAAACATGCCATTGCTTTACTTATGTGGGTTCATCGTAGGAGTGAGGAGCCATCATGTACAGAAGTGCAGTGTTATTGGAAAAAATCCAAACTATCCAGAGTAGGCACAGCTATCAAGTATATTACAGTAAAGAACTTGGCTAATAGTAATGGTAGTTCCATCATACCATCAAATTCCACAGTTTTACAAATTTTTTTAGAAGAAAGCCAAAAGAAAAATCTTGAAAGATGTGAGCTGTTGAAGTTTCAAGCAGGTTATACTTGTGATGAGCTACTTAGTGTTTCCATGCATCACCTTGTACTACAGTTTAAGGAAAAATGTTGCAACACATTTTTACAACAAATTAATATAAATAACAATATCCTAATTGAAATTGAAAAGAAGACCAGAGATCAGCATGCAAATAGCCTTTGGTATGAATTAAGATATGGCCGGATTACAGCCTCTAGGGCTTATGATGTCAGCCATTGCCAGACAAGTGACGGAGCCCTAATTTCTCTTATTATGGGGGGAAAAATCCCAGACACGGCTGCCATGAAGCGAGGGAGAGACTTGGAAAATAAAGTGCGAGATTCAGTGAGCAGAAAACTTAAGAAAATAATAAACAGTTGTGGACTCTTCATATCCCAAACCTATCCAATGTTAGCTGGTTCGCCAGATGGTGTATGTGAAGACTGTATTGTTGAAATTAAGTGTCCCATGACCGAACAAACCTTTGTCAAGTATATAAAAAACGGACAACCAACAAAAAAATGCTACATGCAGATACAAGTGCAAATGTATTTGACAGGACTTAAAAAGTGTTATTTTTGTGTAGCGGATCCTAACTTTTCAACAAATTCTAATGTTGAAATTGTATGTGTTACATTCAACGAAGACTTTATATTAGAAAATATTAAAAGTTTAGTTACATTTTGGGAAACCTATGTGTATCCTTTATTGTACAGAAGTATTGAATAATAAATAAAATTACTGAAATTTCTTGTTATTATTTATTTATTCTCAATTATTTTATGAGCGAATCTTGTAAGTTAATTAAACCGCAAGCTATAGTTATTACATCATCAAGTACTTTCACTAAGCCTAAATTAAGACAAGCATGAGGTTTTAACATACTGTACTCCCGTAAACGTCTGATGACCCGCTCAATATGAATCCGAAGGCTTGCAATTTGCTTAGTTTCCTTAGCTTCAGCCTTAGAAAATTTAGTACCAGACTGAACACTTGGTGGTCTAACTAATACCATCCCCCTCTGGCGTAAGTAGACTTCCACATGTTTGAACCCCCGGTCAGCCATGACACACATACCCTGTTGTAAACACTTTACAAAGTCACAGGTTTCAACCAGGCATGTATCTGTTATACGTCCTCCATAACCAGGGGAAATAAAATTGACCAGGCCATTGGGAGTACAAGAAACAAGATATTTTATAGTGTTAGCCTTTTTATAATCAGACCATGTCAAAGCTTGATTCACTGCCTTCGATGGCTTTTGTATCTCAATCTCTAAACAGTCTATTATACAGCTTACTTTATGAAATCGGTGCCTGAAGGCCATAGGTAAATTCTTTTTAATTAATTCAATATCTAATGTAACAATGAATGGGCGAATCACACTAGCTAATATCGGTATATTTTTAGAGAATATTCTGCTAGCATAAGTAGCATCCATGGCAAACTCATCAGCAAGTTCACGGAATGAATTATTCAATCTAATTTTTTTTAGACACAGTAAAATATGATTAATTGGGATACTTGTTTGTTTTTCAATAATATTTAGTAAGTGGTAACAATTTTTCGGAATTCCAATGTAAAAACGTGGATTGTTCATGATTTTCTTCAATGTAGATTCCAAAATTTTTATAGTTTCCTGTTTTTTGTCTTCTTCTAAAAGTTCACTGCAATCAGAAGCCGATTCCATTTCAAAAGATTTTGTTGATGGCGATGAACCTGGATGAGTTCTTCTTTTTTAAATATTCTTCTCATTACATTTACATTGTGGCTAGATGGATTATTTTTAGCAAAGTGTTTGATTTTAAATGGAGATGTAGCAGCAGAAATCAGGTGTGGCTTCAGCGGAGATGTCATCTTTGTAACTGATTGGCATTGTGTTTGCAAAGCTTTACTTCTGAATGGTCTTGTTAAGTGCACTTGAATAGATTTATTTATCATTTTTGGTTTTTCTGTGATTTGTTCCAGCTCTTCCAAATTATGTTGACCTGTAAACAATTAATGAAATGATTTAATAATGCTATAAAAGATTGTAATAAATTTTATGTAATTTTGAATTAATTTAAAACCATTTCCTTAGCATGATAGCCAAGTTGTGGCACATGTTTTAATGTAATAAACCTTACTTATTGTTATGTTATAGTATTTTATTGAAGCAATAAACTTAATAAATATCATGAAAATAAAAGTTAAGAATCATCCAAATAAATTAGGTATAAAGGTAATATGTATGTTATTGTTATCCTAGTCATAATAACATAAAGTAGGTACCTATTAAATAAGACAAACTACATAACCAGATGATGGGTAGGTACATACCTGAACTTCCAGTTTCAATTTCATCAACATGTTCTGCAACATTATTGCTTTTTTGTTTTTTGAGTATATAGGGTCGTTCTTCTGTATTCGATCGCTTCCTACTAGGTTGACATTCGAATTTACTGGGCATACAACCAGGTTTCATCCTAACTTGCGAAACATAACCCATTATTCTATATTGCATATAATTTTCCATGTCATTTGGCATCTGGAAGGAAAATAAATTGCCTTTTAAAATTGACAACAAGAGCGTCTTGTACGATTGAAATAAACAATTTCCTTCTCTTATTTGATACATTAGGATATAGGTAACTATTTATGCATGTATCTAATGATTAATTTATACTTACGTCAAAGTGGTCCTCACAGAAATAAATTGAAGATTTGGTGACTACTTTGGTTGGGTCTCGACGTGCAAGCCGGAGCCACATATATCTCAGTTTTTTCTTGTTTGGTACATACACAAACAATTTATCCGGTGTGGATTTTGATGTGTTTTTGCACAAAGGAACTGCACACCACTTATAAACTTTATCATTCATATTTGAATCACAAAACAGATATTTTTTCTCAGATCACTATAGTTCGTACGCTCAGCTGTTGCTTGCTAACTGAGGCGTGACGTCATAAGCATCGGCCATGACACTTGGAGCGTTTTGGCGCTCACTCGGAGTACGGCACAAAAAAAGACGAAAATATTATTTATAACGGAATTCTGTACTGAAATATTATATTTTTCGCTATTATTACATATATATCTAGCGAATAAAAGTCAATTTCAAAATTTGTCTACACGCCTATTATATTTTTTGCATGTATGTATGTATGTAACGCGATAACTTTTAAACCGTTGATGTGATTGTGATAAAATTTAAAATGCATAGTATAAGATCTGTCTAAGAATTTTAAAGTTTGTAGAGCATCACAATTGGTATTGATAATAATAATGTATTTTTGAACTACAAAGTTTGTAGGTAGGGGTGCGAAAGGAACGCGAAGCCTCACGCAATTTTTAAAATGGTGTTGGCACTGTGTGCCGTGGTAACGTGTGGTTTCAGTGAGAGTATTTGTGGCCTACCTGTAGGTTGTCGGATTACTTGGTTTAATTTTCCTACTACGAGTAACAGTTTATTTTAGAAGCATGAGATCTTATAAACAATGTGAAATTATTTTCCTGATTACATAGCTACGTGGTAAAGTTAGAATAAATGCCAAATAAAATATGAAGACTGGGTAAAGTTTGTATGTGTATTAGAATTTGGTTTCCTGATCTACATTATGTAACCTCAGTTCGGGTCAGTTTTAAGTCTCATCTCATCGCTATCACCATGTACCGATAGGGTATATAATAAAGAGTGATTTATTTAAGTCGTGTGGTTCCCGGCATTAATAGATAAAAGAATAGGGCTACTCCATGACTTTCCCCCTGTCTTTGTTACCTTTTAAAGGCTTATAAACATGCGATTAATTTTTTAGGCGATGGGCTACCAATCTGTCACATTTTGACTCTTAATTCAGCTGGACAAGGCCTATCAGTCTTTCCAAGACTATTGGCTCTGTCTATCCCGCAAGGGACATAGACGTGATTATGTGTTTGTTTTTTTTTATGTATTTCATCGCTGATTGACCGAGCGAGCATAGCGATTGTGGTCTAAATAATCAACTTGGGCGAAAATACATTTTTGGTATGTATGTATGTAATGCAATAACTTTCAACCGTTGTTGGTTTGATTTTGATGAAATTTAGAATGTGTGTAGAATCAGTCAATAGAATTTTAAGGTTTTAAGAGCATCAAAATCGGTAGAGAAGTTTTGGAGATGACGTCGAAATCGACGAGCTTGCATGAAAAGATTTACGAATGTGGACGAAGTGATAGAAGCTTGAAGTGATCGTGGAAATGGAAAGATATAGTCTTTGCCAGCCCTCTGGGAAAGAGATGTGATTTTAAGTATGTATCTTTAAATTTGAATAGTGCTTATGACTCCCAGTTCTTCAAGCATCGTCTTGCTTCTTGCGCTGCGTCCTCACCTCGATGGAGAGTAGCCTGAGGTGCGCCTCTGACCACGATTTGTAGGGCAACCATATTTGATCATAGTTACACTACACACCTTCATTAAGGCCATAAATTATTTTGTCCTATTGTGCTTTAGCATAACGGTTTTGCTATCAAATGATTTGGCAATTTATTCCGTATTTTACGCGGATTATTTTTTTTAACGCGGGTATAGCCTGGTTTTAGTTATAATGTAGTTCTTCATTAATCACTTTTCTAAATGGTGAAGTCAGTCACCAACTTAGACACTTTGAGACTTAAAAGTAATTGGCTTTTTAAACTAACCAAGTATTTGAAAGGACAAAAAAATTGTTCTTTAAGTATTATGTCTATTGTGAACTTCTCATTAACCCTTTTATCACAAAATTATATCGCCTTTAGTATATCTCTCTTATTTTACTTAAGTATTCTCATCGTCGGTAGCTTGGTAAAATTCAGGCGAACTATTTAGGGAATCCAAATAGTTTCAGGAAACATTTTCAGGTAACGACGAAAACTAGTAGAACGTACTAAAAAGATTTAGTAAAATGGTGAAAACTATCTGGAGATATTTTTTTACTAAAAGCAAAGTAAAGACGTCAATAGAAGATTGATTCAAAAACGATTAGTTATGAATGTTGTCACTGAAATCTCGCTATTTAGTTTTCTGTGGTTGTTGTATTTTTTTTACAAACTGATCAGATATAATTCAATTTACGCCTAAGCTTTCTTCGCGCCAAGTTAGAGAGCACTAGAAATGATGGTGGACCAAATTAGCAAATTAGAAATGAAATAGCGTTATATTTCAGCGCGGCCACTTGAAGGATTTTGAAAAGCGTTGCGACTGCGCGGGCCGTGGAGGATGCAGCGCGTAGCTCGTAGCAGGAGCCGTAGCGGCCGTAGCCAGTTGGGTCCTCGCTTTGGCGCGCGTGTCACGTATTTCCTCGCACTAGTTAACCCTTCACCGCCGTGCATCGCGGAATGTTCACACACGCGTGATCGCATGATCATTACTACTTAACAGTGACAGTCCAAGTGATTAATATTTATATTAAACAGGTGAACTTTGCTCAGTTTCATTATCTGCGACTGTTTTGTATGGTGCCTGCACTTTCTTTAATAGAAATCTCACTCCCTAGGGATAAAGTTTTGGTATTTCGGTACGGTTATTTGTCAAGTTTTTGCACTTTATGGTTTGAAATGTTTTTTTATGAGGTTTGTCGTTGCTTTAGATGTGTTGGTGTTGTAAGTAATAAAAGTTTTCAATGCCCTTTGTTTCCGACATACCTATAGTTCAAAAAAGTAATGGCTGCTAATACCGCTTTTTTATTTATGAAAATTGAAGATAGGTAGTAAAATCATAACAATGTTATTTTCTCTTTTTATCTGCGTGAATTTTATTCCTTTTTAGATTGATAACAAAAGTTTTATGAGAAAAATTCTGAAACATGTGAAAAAGTTTGTCGCACCTTCCTTAGTTCTCCTATAGGTATGTAGATTTATTTTTACATACATCATAGAATACATCATTTTAGGCATATAATCTTAGTGCAAGAAATATGCTTTAGGATTACTGCGAATAATATGATTTTCTGAGGACGAATTGAATCAAAACTGGTTGTAAGATACACCAGAAATATGGTAGTACAAAATCAATTCTAAAAATTTAGACAGCTGCACATAGGTATATATATATATATATATATATATATATATATATATATTATAGTATCTAATATACTTCTTTGCGTATTCCCAGTTGCACCCTTCGCCATAGTGATACAGGGCCTGGGAGCATAAATACATATGATAATTATAACCATGCGCCTTTTCATGCCGTTTTAAGCAATAAATAATTTAATTTGGAAAACAGTTTTGGTGAAGTAAATCACTCTCCAGTAACTTAAAATTTACACACTAAAATGCCACATAAATTTAAAACGTTATCTAAGAAACAAGTTTGGCAAACATGTTTACAGTATGAAAACTTTTCATATACTTATAAAATAATAAAACAATATTATAATAAGTTCATACTCTGCATACTGATGGACCTTTGTATGTAGAACAGTTGCCTCGTAGATTCTCTTTTATAAATTTTAAACCATGTTTTATCCTAGATCTCATGTAAAAAAGCATTTAATTTACATAATTAGGTACTTTTCTCATGATTATAGCAAAAATAATAATTATTAATGTTATTAAAATTAATCACAATATTTAAATTATGGCAATATGGCAAAAATATGACTTTGATTATGAGATTTTTCCGTCACAAATTTGAACAAAAAATAAAAATTTAACCTTAACTTAAAAGTACCTATTTACTAAACTAAACGTTATAACTACACATATACATTCCGATTTTTTTGGGAGTAGAAAAAAGTGACTAAAACTTTACACGATGCAAGATCACTGCATTCTTTTGCTGACCACAGTTATGCAGGCTCTATTTTAATTCCAAAGTTACTTAAACACAATCAAATTCAAATCCAATTCGTTTAATAGTTCTTGTCAACTGAAATCAATAATTACTTTACTATACTGTATTTCTTTAAAAATGTTAATAGATTTTGGAGGAATAATACTGCAAAATGAATAAATTAAAAAACAATTGTATCCATTTACAATTTTTAGAAGTTTTAACTGTGTATTTATGACCAATTAAGAAATACCAATGCCACGATTAAACAATTCCGCTTATTTCCGTTACTTCATTAGAAAAAGAGCGTTATCTGCAATGGCCCCGATTAATAATTCACCCTGTATCTTCCTTCATCTCTTAAAGCGATGTCTAATTAGTAAAAATGTTGGCCTTTGTTCAGACACCTGTCTGGTTTTAAGGAAAATAATTATGCTTATTTAATTTTATTTAGTACTACCTTCGCCCACTGCTCCATTCCAGTGAAAAGTATCTACTTAATGTGAAAGGTGTCTCTATCACCATCTAACAGATTGTTATATGTACCTTTGACGTAATAAACCATGTGTCGAGAACGGACGGATTTGTGACTAAAGTGACCATACGTCCCGCTTTCGGCGGGATTGTCCCGCTTTCAGGCTGTCTGTCCCGCTGTCCCCAGCGAGAGCAAAAATGTCCCGCTTTTGCAAACAAACCAAATTTTTATACTTATTTTATATCAACATTGCACTCAAATCTCGCTGACGAGAACAGTCAGTCAAAAATACTAAACGTACAGACAAAATATTTTTACTGTTTTATTATATGAATGGATAATTATTTATACCTAATTAACTTATATTGTAAGTATATAGTACTTATATGTTTTATTTACTTATATACAAAATTCCGTAAGCGTCCCGCTCTGACGCAAAAAAAAATGGTCACGTTATGTATGACCCATGTTTGTCTGCGTGTTTTTAACTATATGAATACCAAATTTCATTCGAATCGGTGCAGCGGTTTAGCTTTGTAAGTACGGAACAGACAGATAGACAGGCTTTTGCATTCAGGATTCTTCTTTTAGGCGTTTTACATCATTGATGATTGAGCCGTAACTAAACGTGGCCTTGATCTTTTATAAATGATTATTGGTTCTGTTTATCTATTTAGGAATGAAGACTTTATACTTATAATGCTAGCTGTCCCAGCAAACGTTGTTTTGGCTTATAAATAAATATAAAGTAATTTCTAGTTTAAAAAAAATGTTAAGGGTGGATAACCCTTATCACTAAGAGGTATGAAAAATTGATGTTGGCCGATTCTCAGACCTACTCAATATGCTCACAAAATTTCACTAGAATCGGTCAAGCCGTTTCAGAGGAGTACACGAACGATAGTGACACGAGAATTATATACATATATAAGATAGAAAAATTTGACCTATTTAACAGAAATATTAATTTTGTTGCCATTGATTGTCTACCTCTATTAACATTCCGATTCAATCCAATCAGTGTTGTAACCTAGACTAGTCACTATTATGACTAACAAATAGACAAAGCCGACCTACAAGTTTTAGGCCGGTGGGATCCAATTATACTCCGCTTGCTAATCTGTCTGTCTAATTTGTTGATTGGACCCAGGAACGAGGAACATTCTCTATCTAGATATACTACCTACATACTAGGTACTTATACTCGTCAGTAGGTACATAGTATTGTGAGATTATAGAACACTTCGAATGAACTACTAACATGTTAGTAAGATTGTTACCCATAATACCTAGTGAACTTACATAACCGTTTAATTTACTAATCATGTTCAGTAGGAAGCAAGCTTAATAAGCTGAGCCTTTATCTATCCTTGGGGTAATCATTTAAAATTAATTATTACCATTAAAATTAAGTTTTGACACTGAATGAAGTGATTAAAGCAGCTCAGAGTTTTTGTATGATGAGATGGTTTAAATTTACAACGTCACGGGACTTATAATTAAAAAAATATATTTAAGCATGCTTTCCCCTTTATACTTCCATACTTAGATATTAAAAGAAACTCTTTGATATAACTTACATACATACCATACATACATAATCACGTCTTTATCCCTTGCGGGGTAGACAGAGACAAGAATCTTGCAAAGACTGAGAAAGGCACGTTAATGATGGTATTGAGATTGAAATAGTTACGTGACTAGGTATATGTATGTATGTAACTAAGTCATCTATAATCGTTATTCCAGTGAAAATATTTTCTCTTCATATATTTCATGTTGCTCATGAATTATAGTTATAGAGATTATAAATAATATGTGCAAGGTATCCAAGGCACAGTAAATAAGAACATTATCTCTTTAACGGCCAGTGTAACAACCAACCTGCGACATTTTATTCTGTAGAATAGCTTTATATAACGTTTACCTGCTGCTTCGCTTAGATTTTATATAAATTTAAACATACAAACATAAATAATTGAAAAAAAGTTTAGGTAAAACGTATTTTTGATAACTATAATATATATAATATACCATCACGCTAGATTCTCATTGGGATAGGCAGACTTTGGATTTACACTACAATCTTTACCGGTCTCTCTAGACCAGACACAATCATAGACTTCTTTATCGTAAACTAGCTTTTGTCCGCGGCTCCACCCGCGTAAAAGTACTTGTAATTGAATGTTCTTATCCGTACTTACTTGTGAAGTAGGTACGGAGAAGAACATTCAGTTACAAGAACAGTAGCTGCGCTGTACCTTTTTAGCAAAATTGCATGAAAATCGATTCAGTGATATAACTGTGAAGAAGTAACTAACAAATAAACTTACTTTCTCCTTTATAGTATCGGTATTGGATTCGGATTTCTGTGTTATGGACAGACAGACAGACAACATAAACGTAATGAAAGATAAGATAATGTGAAATACGAAATGATCAAATGTAAGAGAATTGATTAAACAGAAATATGTTATTACATATCGTATACACGTCGTTATCCCTCATGGGGCAGACAGAGTCAATATTCGAGACTATAAAAAGACTAAAAGGCCATGTTCAGCTGCATGACTTACGTATTTTCACAAATAATAAAGTAAATGTGAGGTATTACGTTTATTTTCATTTTTATATATGTATGTGTGTTATTTATGAAAGAAACTATTTTATTTTATACATAATTACATAATTATTGCTAGTGAAGAAATTGCTAAACATAACAATTTTTTCCCTCTCTTGGGTTGACAAATAAAATATTTGTCGTTATTTGATCATATTACCTCATATAGCTTATGGGTGTGCAAATTATTTGTACGGGCAGACTGTACAAATTCATAATTCAAATAAATTAAAACGAGTCACTTCGAGTCGTCCGTCGACAAACTTCAATATTTTCTAGAAAAGGCACCTAATAGAAAACGGGTGAGATAAATACCGCCGTGACATCGACGTCGTCGTGGCGAACGAACTAGTCTCGTCCTTCCCTGTTAATGGGTCTCGTTAATTTTGTATTACCGAAGCTCTCTGCTTTCATGACAATTTATTAGAATAAAATTGGACTTTAGTCATCGCTAATTGAAAACATTGAGTACTTTCTATGGAAGTTTGTTTTTGACAAGTTATTAATGGAAATAAATTATAAAGGTGCTCCGCAGCGTCCCTCTAATTATTTTGATCAATTTCAATCACTGAGATTCCAATTTTACGAGTTCAATATGATAGCAGCTTTTGCATTAGTAAAATGCACATACGAAGGTGTGTTCAAAGCAAATATTGACGATACTCGCGCCTGTTTGATGTTTACTTACTGGTAGAAACTTTTTTAATAACGTGAAACGTTCGAAATGGCTGGGTGCTGTGAGCCAGCAGTCAGAACTCTTAATATGGCATATCTTTAATCATCGCTGCAGTATAAATGCCACAAAGCAGTAAAAAAGTGTCCGTAGATATGGTTTCTGACAGTGACTTATGTGCAGTCCGCCCTTTCGCCGCCTTGCAATTGTCATTGTTTTTATTTCCAGTTATGTTTACCACCATAAAAATAGAGGTTCTGGGTTTATTTAATCTGGCTGATAATTTTTCGGATGAATTAGGAGCCACTTTTAATGCTTCAATTATTGGAAAAGGTTATTTAAATTACATCATTAAGCCAAACAGCTGAACGTGGCCTATCAGTCTTTTTAAGACTGTTGGCTCTGTCAACCCCGTGAGGGATATAGACGTGATTATATGTATGTATGTTATTAGAATTTGTATCTAGGAAACTGAATCTCGAAATTACAAATTAACAGCATTTTTTTAGAAATATCAAGTATTTTTGACCGCTAGTTAGTAAAATATAGGTATCTAATTAATTCTAAATGGGTATCGATAATGTTCAAAATACTTCAACTGCCCTTTCATTAGTCGCAGTAGTTTAAATTTGACAGAATACATTAATCCGCAATTGTTATGTTGTAAATGAATATGTTCTGGTGTTAATGTTTGTTGTATGACTTGCTCTTACCTGCGGTTTTACCAATAGTGAGAACAAAGAAAACTTACATAATACTTAGTCATTCAGACGTTATGTGTCCATATATATTCCAAACAACACACTTACGCGTTTATTATATGAGTATGGACTTAGGAACCGTACCTTAAGCCACATCGGCTGAGATAAAACAATAACCGCACGTAAGTTTTCATCAAAGTTGAATCGAGAGGCTGCGAGGCTGGTGCCGTAACGACCTCCCGAGCTACTTCGGATCGCATTCCAGATGAGATTGAACTCGTGTATTACATACATCGATTCCCTTATATGGCTTATCTAAATATTCACATTAAATATATATTTGGCTAATTGACGCGTGATCATGTTTTCAGTTTTCATTCATGTTGTCAGAGATTTATAAAACTGCAATTCAATCATGTATAAAGTAATAAATTTTTAAATTTGATGTGTTGATGTGATGTGATGATGTGATACCTGCTGAGTTTACAGATTTATAATAGCATTTTTCATGTTGTTTCCTTTATCTCAACATTAGTGACCGATTGATAGAAATTGTATGGTCTTATGCTAAAAATTATATTAATTGAATGTTAAAAAAATATCCTGAAACTAAACCACGGTGCATTTTTTTTCAGAAAATTAATCCCATGCCAACTACTTATTTGAAAAACGTCAAGTTCCAGTAAACTAAATAAATAAGCCTTGCCTTTGCTGTTTATTTAATTATGATGTTCGTAATAAAATTTAAGAGCCCTTTGAAGATTTTAACGTTGAGAAACAAAGCACGCAATGGCCAGTTTATTAGATGTCGTCTATTTGATTACAGCGCCGTCCGAAGGTACGAGCTTCATCCGATTACCTCGGAGCATCTCATCTGGGAAACTAAACAACTTCTTGTTTAACATCAAAAAAACATCTCCCTATATCGTAGGTAGTGTTTGCAAATACGCGAATGCATTTTTTTAAAGGTAAAAAAAACTTTTTTTACTAACACAGTAGGTATTCTTCAATGCCAGAGTAAAGGGTACATAATATTGGTATATACTCGTATATTAACGTGTATATACCAATATTATGTAATACCAAGAAATATTCAATAACTAAGATATATATTTATAGGCATATCGATGTTTTGATGAAATGTTTTTCTGAATATGTAATTTGCTAAGGATCGTTTTGAAGACGTAGGCAGGATGTTGGAATATTATTTTTGTCGTTCAATATGTGACCGTTTCTAAGTACATATTTTTGGTAACTTTTAAATATAAAAAAGAAGATAATAAGAACAAAACTATCGTTTCAAATTTCTCTTCATTTCGTAGGTATGCGAATTTCGACTGGTGTCCAAAATATGGTTTTAACTGCAGTGTAAAGTGCAATTATTTGACTAACTAGCGGTCAGACAAAAATACTTGACCACGACCTGTGATAGTGACATATGCGACCCCCGCCCTTTCCCTGCTCACCCCACGCCACTGTGAGTTATGCCCCAAATTAATTTTGGGGTCATGGCGTCGCGAGCTGAGTAAATAAAAAATGAAACGGCAAATGCATTTTCGTCTGACCGCTTAATTATTTCTCATTAGGTTTTTCTAAGTACTGATGGAGGTTTTTGTTGTTTTGGTAATAGAGGTTTTGCTAGTTTCAGTAGGCATTTATTTTATTTAATGTTGTTGATGTGACAACATGAATGTTTTATATTTAATTTAATTAACTAGACTTAAATAGATTGGTAAGCCCATAAGGTACCTACAGATTTATGATTTATAAAAAATTATTAAAGTAATATTAACCATTCAAACTCTATGATGAGTAAGAGGCACTTACGAAGTCAGCAAGCATATCCCTTGGCTTTTATTGTTATAAAACCAGTTATAAGTAAAAAACCAATATGAATAGAAAACGTTCTTGTACGAGCTCTGACAATGGAAGATCGTAAGGAAATAAGCCATCATACTTGTATTAGTATGATAAAAACATGGCGAGCATTCAGCGTCGAACGCCGGCAAAGCAATTCCGACAATATGTTAAATTCTTAGTAACGACGTTTTGTGACATAAACGTGTTTACCAATAATCATTTCATTCTATTTTGATACTTGCCTTCGCTAGGGGCTTTGCTTTCTTGGGAATTTATTGGCATTGATAATAGTTGACTTGTTTAAAATATTGAATACCTATCAGTTTAGTTCCAATTGATACCTTATAGAGGCAACCTTAGTAATGCATTGGGCTAATCAAATATGAAAGAATCGGGTCGTTGATTCAGGAGAAGGCCGCTCTTTTATCTTTTTTTTTCTATAAATTTATTGGATGCTCATTTTTGGTTATTAAAACATATGACAAAAACGTTGAGAATTGACAAACAGGATTCTTATTTCAAATTTTATTATATTCATGTTAAATATGTTAAATCGGAGAATAGGAGTAGAAACATTCAGATTATATGTGGGTTAATTTAAATAAAAGCCCATTTCAGTAATCCGTAGCGGCCTATCATATGAAGTGACGTAACGTTTTATCGCTTCGCGTATTCATAAACCGCCCATGGCTATCATTTATCAGGTGTTGTACTCCGCCGGGGCAAACGTTTTACAAAACATTTATTTACCACCGAGATTTACATGTATGCGACTCATAATAGAATCCCTCGAGTCGCGTTCATTATTAGTTCCCTACTTAGATTAATTGCGAGATAGATAGTCCCATATGATGCATATCGAAGTTTCAAAGGGCCGCCTGGGCACAGACTTTTGGTACTGAAACATTATCCATTTAATATTTTTATTTAGGTAACTAGCTTTCCGCCCGCGGCTTCGCCCACGTGTAATTCGTATATATATGGCGTTTTTTAATGATCTTAATATTATGTTTTAAGTAAATTATATAAATATTTATTTTATTCAAATAGAGAGTAAAATAAGTTAAATAAGTCAAGTTAAAAGTTAATGAATCAAACGAATAATAATTTCAAATCAAAATATTATTTGTAGTGTGTAATATGTAGTTTCGCGTATGTCCGCTAGGGGCGCTGCTAAAATTACGCGATAAATTAAAATATTTTACGCTACCTAGCTAAATGACGGTAACGAAACCATAGCGCGATCTATCTCGATGCCAACGCCATCTATCGAGCATCGAGACAACTCGTGATAGTTAATAGAAAATAAAATTCGGGTGTTTTATTTATGCATACCGATTACGCCGAGATTTATGGACCGATTTACGTGATTCTTTTTTTGTTCGGTAGAGTATACTTTCAAGTTGGTCCCGTTGTTACCAAGTCAGGATCTGATGATGGTATTCCAGGGAAATCAAGGGCAAACCTCAAATTTACAGGCAATTACGTTTTTGACAATTTCATAGATCTGTTTAAGTATTTGCGTCTGATATTCATCATCCCATGTGAATGAGCTGATGATGGAAGGTACAACTCCTCAACGGTTAGGAGTTGAAAGAAAATTCTTACGAAGTTATACGTACATGTGAGGCTATTAGGTTGACCTGATAATAAAAAGTAAATCTCATTAACGTTAAGAATTTAGGTGAAAATGGATGCGGACAAATTTCGTAGCTGTTTGTATGGGTAGTGTTAACACAAAATAGGGATTTAAAGGCGTGATGTTATTAATGTTATGCATGTATGTACATAATTATGTATGTTATTATGTATGTTAAAGAGACGACTGAAAGTTGTCATACAAAGTCTTTTTTTTAAGGATGGGAAATCATCAAATGACCTCTCCCGCTCTGGGTGGAACGGAAGGGAGTGTCAGACTTTTACTGACTAAAACCCACCTCGTTCCTTCAGTTGCCCTTTGCGTTCCGGGGCCACGGTATCTCGTTAGAACTTTCCCGCAGCCCCGGCTCAGTTTATCCCGTTTCCCCCCCTTGGGGGTTGACATTTCAAAAATCCCTTCTTAGTGCTCACTTATGTTACTAAAGGGACCTCTGTTCAAAATCTCAGACTCCTATACCGAGCGGTTTCGGCTGTGCGTTAATAAATCAGTCACCCAATCGCACCCCCTAAATCACGATTGGAGGGTAGTTTGAAAAAACTTATAATGTCAAACATATTTACTTGCCTATGTACGTGTTCATGCCAAGTTTCAAGTTTATAAACCCAAGGAATAAGATTTTTCATAGAAACGTTTTTACCCCTTTTCCCCCCCTTGGGGGTTGAATTTCCAAAAATCCTTTCTTAGTGCTCCCCTACATATCCCAAGGAACCTACATTCCAAATTTCAGCTGTCTACGACCAGTAGTTTCGACTGTGCGTTGTCTGTCAGTCAGTCACTCAGTAACGGAAGAGTTTTATATATATAGATATATTTAGGTAATAAAGAGACTCTTCACTGTAGTCAGTGACATTATGTTCAAAGTTACATTCCAAATAAAATGACTGAGAATACAGCTGATGACGAAAGTACGTGAGATTATTTGGTAAAATCAATTATAAATTTAGGGACGAAAATAACAACTCCATGAAACATGACCAAGTGGGAAGCAAGACATAAGGCTAATCTTTTTTCTCTCGCTCTTTCATAAGGCAGGATAGTAAAAAATTCGGCCGTCCATAATTGCGCAAATCCGCCGACTAACCTTTATAGCACTAGCATAATTTAACCTGGATATTACTTTGAATAGAAACGGCACCGCATTGCCACTTTTATTGCTCGGACGGAACAGGTACAATTTTATGTTCTAAGTTGTAAAATTTATTGAAATGATAAATCACCACTTTTACTATAATCTAGGTGATTTTACTGCATACTTAACACATGGGGCGCATTTCTAATAACATTTTTAAAATATTTTATACCCTCCGGTAATTAATATGATTTAAATAACGTGCGGTATGGCATACAAGGCGGACAAAAGCGTAAAAAATAAATATGTGTTGAGTATAAGCAAAAGTACAAGCTGAAACAATTATTCTTATGTTATTCAATTATTATTTATGTTAATGTTAATCAATTATTATTTATCAATAATTATTTTGATTCAAAAGTCAACTACATGAATGTACTAATAGACTACAACTCGTAGCACCTGCTACGATTTCGTAGCACTTTTCATGATTTTGTAGCACCTACTGTAAAATTAAATAAGTAATTATTATTGTGAAAATATAGGGATCATATCCCTATATATTTAAACCTGTACAAATGTTATTTTATTATTTATTAATCCACTGTTTGCGTTTCTCAATATTCTATAATTCTGGACAAAACCACCTATCCAGTAGTAGTGCTTCTTGATATCAGCTATTTCGTCTAGTAGAAATCTTTATCAATACCCAAACCTACGCCACATCACGTACACTTAATAAGTTATAAGCCATCAGGAATCTACAATGTTTATCTTCGCTATCAGACTTGTATGAAGCTTTATTAGTATCAACAATTTTTTTTTATCAAGTTTTTAATTAATCTCACAATAACCGACAACAAAAGGTCAATTGTAATTATTATGTATGGGCGCGTCCGAATTATACCTTTTGCTATCGTGTTTTATATGCGGGAAGCTTGGTAATGAGATTTGAAAAAGCCTTCCTCTGTCGCCGGATGTGAGGGGAGAAAGGGGAGGGGGAGGGGCGGTCACTCGTGAATGATCTATGCGATTTTTTATAGCCGTTTAACTATGTGCTACATATATTTTGCAGACAACGGCAAAATTATGGCACACCGTTTGTTTTCCTCATAAACGCAAATGTATTTCACGGTAATGTTTTCATCATATTTCTAGGGAGTAATTTGCGATTTTCTGCTGCTTTCTATTAAGGTGTTAATATGTGAGCTGGATTTTAACTGTAATACTGTCAAAGGAGCTGCTTGATTGACCTATGTATTGATTATCAGTTTGCAATTTGCACAGAATGAGTGATTTTGAAAAAATTATAATGGAAACATATATCATAGTATTTTTAATCTTTACGGTTTTTGTCAATACAAGTAAACTACACATTTAACATAACATAAATATATGTTTGTGAGTATTCCATAATATGTGGAAATTTAGAGTTAACAATTTTATTGTGATTTTCCTCTACTTATTTTATTTAAGCGTCTTCTTTATGCAAAAATATGCTTACCTTTTTGAGATACGTAAAAAAAAGTTGCCTCCATCTCTATGATCATCTTTGTCATAAACGATCTCACCTTTTTAAATGATTATGGAAAATATTTGCACATAGCTTTAGTAAACAACGAATAAGTGAGTCTTTAGCTATTCTGTAATCAAAGTCATTCAAAAAATTTTGTATATTTTTAATACGCGTTCACCTGACAACATACGGGTTAAGGTGTGTAAAGATTTGGCTTTTAGTATTTGTACCACACCCAAAAATTTTAAAACAAAGTGCACTTACGGACGTTCCCTGAATCGATTTAGTTTGAAAGCTTCTACGGTAAGCAGTAATAAATGTCGAGGAAAAAACCTCGTTAACATATTAATTATCGTGCAGGAAGACCGACTTTTTTGACCGGGCGCTTTTCCGTATATTTAATACAAATATGTTATACATACACAGGTACTTTGGTCTCATTTTTCGCATTAGCTCTCTCATATGGGTGAGTTTTTGTTTGAAGACGGAACATTAAATATGTCATATATTAAGGTTCGGTACCTAAGAGATAAAAACGGGACGCTATTACTAAACTTCCGCTGTCTGTCCGCTTGGCTGTGCGTCCGTGTGTCACCACGTTGTATCGCTTAAACCGTGAGAGCTAGAAAGCTGAAGCTAAATTACGATTTTCTGTTGCCCCTATAACAACAAACATAAAAATGGAAATATAAAAGGGGTCCCGATACACTAGATGTGTTTTTTTTAAAACATATAGATGTGTTTATTTGTAACAGGTGGATGCTATGCACAAAATGTTCAGTTGCATAGTTACTTTAAAAAAATTAATAATTAAATAAATAAAAGTCATTATTAAAAGGGAGCTCCAATAAGACAAACGTTATCTTTTTATACATAATATGTACGATAATAGTACGGAATTCTGACTCTCAATTAGCCGATTATTTATTCTCCTACTCCTACATCTGACTTTTTTATCTTAATCCTTAAAATAAAAATGTATTTTACTTTAAAAATTGTTACCCCTATAAATAATTTAATTTAAGAGTTAAACTGCCAAAGAAGAATCGGAATCCTTTAAGATTCCGTCTGAGGAACGCCAAGCAGATCTCAAAATACATAAAGTCTACGTAAGCAGACATAAAGATTAATATATTAAAAGGACTTATTATTTATTTGATTTCTCTTATTTTATTTGATTTACTTCCTAATTTCAGTTAAGGCTTGCGCCATTTCACATTATTCAAAGTACCTACGAGCAAATTTAATCGATATCATATATTTTTATTGCTTTGTTTTATTTAAAAATTTATTGGCCCTTGCTCTTCTTCCTCCTGACTTAAGTCCCGGTTGCATCCTCGCCTCTCTGGAGAGGAGGCCGGGGTAAACCTTTGACCATGAATCCTAGATTGGTAGAGTCAAGTTTTTACACGAAGCGAGTCCCATTTTACCTCCGCAACCTAACCCGTATTGATCCGTGGTTACACATCTAATTGCCTGAATTTGCAGGTTTCCTCACGATGTTTTCCCTCACCGTAAGAGAATCGGTTAGTATTCAAACAAATTTACATAACTTTGGAAATAGCCATTGGTACATGGCCGAGGTTTGGATTCGCACCTGTGCCTTTCTGCTCATCTTGCATTTTATCCGGGCACCGATTTGACCACCGACGCTGTTTATTGGCCCTTACAATCCCGCCCTATTATTTTTATTGGTACAGTAGGTGAACTTAATGCTAAAAACATTCTCGACCAGTTAACCTTTAGAAAATGGCAAACAGATAAATAATCAGGAGTCAATCCGGGAGAAAAAAAAAACAAATGTTTTATTTGATGATGTAAACACAAACATGTTTTAACAAATGTTCAATAATTCCGCCTTTTGCTTTCTGATGAGGAAAGAGCTTACATTTTTTTGGGTTTACATAATTCGGTTTTTATTTATTTTCATAGGACATCAAGTTAGTAATATTTACATTAGCCTTAAAATTCTTCTCAACCACTAAACAATACGTTAAGAAAAGATAGGCAAAATATTTATTTTTATAATACTCTCGTTGCTAGGCATCTTTTTGAAAGAATGCAAACTGTAAAATTCGTGTTTATAAAATCAGTACGGTTTTACTATTTTGATACTGACTGACGAAATGTTGAAATACAGAAGTAAGCGGAATTAAAGATTCCTTTATAAAGCTTCACAACAAGGTAACGAACACTAACATTGGTACGCACGTTCGTTGGTTCCCCAATGTGATTCGCGTTCACGAAACTGTCCAAATATCCTTCGTTGGTTATCGTTATTCGTTAGCTTCCGTTGGCCCAGTGTGTACGTAGCTGTTTGAGGTTGAGTGGATTTCATGAATATAAAATGAAAAGGTAAAAAACAAAAAATTAAATATAAAATAAATTAAACATGCACTAAAACGTGTCACGCGTGCTATACCTAGTAAGTTAAAAAACACACACACCCTAGTTCTTTGACCTGCAGTCCTGGATACAACTGAGTAGAACAATAGCAACACCAGGAGAACAGTCTTTTCAGCTCAGTTGAGCAGCCCTCGGGGGAATGCCTACTGGCAAGACACAAGACGCTCGCACTAAATATTGCACGAAGCATTACTTGCGCAATTTCCTATGTGCTGCCACGATAACCAACAAAAGACATTTTTAAAACGCTTGTGCGCGAATTAATGGTCGCGTAGTTTCGTTCCGTCCCTGTGGTATGCATTTATGTGATGTAAAAATAGATATTGCATAAATAAAACTATTTTAAAGAAGACGAGATCATGGCAAATGGAAAAATGAAGTCTACCTATTTCTCCAGGAAGGAGAGGTTATTTTATATAGGTACATAGGCATTAAGTACACAAAGTATTGATATGACGGACCTTTAGGTTTTATATGGAATTTTAGATTTATAATGTGAAATACTAAAAAGCGTATTATGATTGTATCTGTAATGTAATAGTTATCATCCTTATCAGAAATCTTTTTAAATCATATATTGAGTGTATCCTCGTAGTTTGGTGTTGAAGCGTGTGATACGAGTACATACATTGTAAGTTTTACTTAAAAGATTCTTAAGTCAAATAAAAATAAAGCGTATTACCACCAAACACGAAAGATTTCGTTTACTTTTCCTATTTTACGCGTATTTGTCAAGCAATGTTCGTAAAAAATAGAAATAAAACTGCGGCGAGCATCGTTAACAAACACGACGGTGAAGTTTTACCTTTGTTTCGTTATACTGCCAACATAATAAGCTCTATTGCGTCCTGCTCTCCGGCGCGCGCCGCCACGGGATGTGTTCAACTGTTCGCGCTCTATAATGGTATAAAATAAGGAGGACGTACAGGTGATTATTGTTACAGTGTACTGTATACTTGTTGTAACTAAAAGAAAAGTGCAGACCGGGTATTTTTGTCTATTATTTCTCAACACTTTAAAAGAAAAAGCATTGGTACCTTTTTGATTGATACGGTATTTTTTAATTTGAATAGCTATGAGATATTCATAACTTACACTTGCTAGTATCAAGTGTGAATGTCGAATAATGTTGATAGAAACAATTGCATACAAACACACCAAAGAACATTTGGAATCCCATCCTATTCAAGCTGAGGAATTTATCAAGAGTTCTTTTCATTCAATCTTATTGTATTAGAAAATGAAGTACTTGAGTTGTCTTTTTGAACTCTCATTAATTTATGACAATAGCCACTTTGCCGTTACGTCTCCTAAACAAATATTGTCTTTCTGTCAAATAACTTAATGGTATTTGCACTACGCCGTCAAATAGAAACTCAAATTTCGTTCGAAATATGTATATTTATGTTTAATAAGTCTTGGTAATTTTTGCTGGGTTTTCTAAATTAAAATATAAATGTGAAGACACAGGAGCGTAATGACATCTAATAAGCCTTCGGGTGACAATGGAGGCATTATACACACGATTCTAAAGCGAGGGACTATGGAAAGCGAATTTTATGAATATCATTCCATGTTACCATAACGTTATGACGACCGGAATGATTTCAATTATTCTCTCCGTTCTTGCATATTTATTAACTTTCTTGTGTGACCTCGTATTTAAAAAAAGTAAGTTTTTCATAGCCAGTCATTGCATTTTTATCAAATCCAATATGCCGATTAGCAGAAATATTGAATACAAAATTTTTTAAACACAAAATTTGATTTATCAGGCAATAAAAGAAACATACCATTAAATCACGTCTCTACCATATTTTTTTGTAGTAAGTGCGAAAAAGCTACCATTTCGCGAGAAACGTGTCGACAGTTTCGAATAGCTGGACCGATCGACAATAGATGTGCTGCAGTTTGTTTTGTTTCCCCAAAGTTCTTTGACATGGAATAAAAACTGGGATGACGTAAGTTCGGCAAGTCCGCCTTTCAGCGGTTGGACGTTTTATTTCATGCTCGGCTTTGTTACTCCAAAACTGAGCTCAGAGTCGCAGCCACGCTGAATGTTAATCACGCGATGGAGTACAACGCTGTCCATCAGTCATTCATGTCATAAATATGTCTCCTTTGGTACCCTTTTAACGCCTACCAAGGCGGTAGGCGCTTAATCAAAATTGTTTAAACCTAAATAAATGCAATTATCAACCGACTAATATATTCTAAGTGCGGGTTACCCATTATTATTAAAATTTAATTGTGTTAAGTAGGTATCGCGAGAGATTCCAGTTAGTGACTGTTTCCCCACTCACTCAAAACAACTGTTTGTAACAGCGAATGCTACTTTGTGGACTTTAACCGCAAGTTCGTTACTACCGCCGCGGAACTGTAGCTGAGTTTGTTACACCCATCAAGACTGTAAGTCTTTCTGTTCTGTCTTTAGGTGATCAAAGTTTATATTAAGTGCGAGTAAATCAAATGTTCGCTGAACAAATAAACAAAGAATACTACTTTTTACTTTAGTGGGAATTTTCGGATACCTATAGAGGTACTGTTTAACCTATAGCTCCTTCCAACTTAATGTGTTCTTTAAATTAATTAATTTAAAATTTTATTGAGCCTCAAATGTACAAAAGGTTGTGGTGGAAACCCTAACATAACGTTACAATCAGTCCCGCGGGAATTTCAGGGTAAAAGTAAACTTTGTTTGTGTTATTCTGGGTCTTCAGCTACCTACATACCAAATTTCATCGTCATCGGTTCAGTAGTATTTGCAAAAGAATAACAAACATCCATACTCACAAACTTTCGCATTTATAATATAAATAGGATAACAGCGATGCAAGTGTTCCGAAGAAATTACTAGAACGCGCTCCAGGAAAAACATATTTGTTGTCCTCGACGACAATGGAATCGTAAACAAACCAAGATATGTGTGTGTGTATGTTTTTCTTAATAAATACACAAGTTCAAAACATCATGACGAATGAGTCCGCATATAAAGCATCACGGAAGTAAGAAGCATGTGAAAACTTTCGCAATTTTCATTTGACACCTACTCATATTCTGTATATTAAAATTTACAATAATATATATTTGCTTGCTCTTGTAAACAATACCGATATTGAGAAACGAAAATTTTAAATTTAGATTGCGAGGAAATGACGCTGGCTGGTTCGGTGAAATCAAATGAATATAAAATCAGATTCCATCCTCTAGCAATGGTTTCGATAGTTTAGAATACCATTAATGAAACGAGTCCGATGCTACGTCTCATCCATATTGACGCTCGAACGTAATTGGAGCGTAGGTTTTATGAAAGAATTTCTAGTTTTTTCAAATGCTAATTTGCTGAAATCCATAACATTTAAATTTCTCGTAATTTTTTACCGTGATGCCACTATCCATGATTCAACCATTGAAAGGAAGCCTGGTAGAACTGTTACAATAAATTTTGATACATTTAAGTCTTCATGGGCATGATTGCATCACATCTTTGACTAGCAATTTTTTTAACCGTCTAAGAGAGATTTTAGTTTGTTCATTACTTATTCCCTTATTTACTTTTCGTTCTTTGGGTATTTGTTTCTTAGTCGGTGATATATAAAAAAATATATATTAAAAAGTGAACAGACCTCACAAATTTAAAATGAGAACAAAATAAACGTGTATTTGTAAGCTTGTAACACAAATAAACATTCAATATGTTATTCTGGAATTGCCCTTTGATAGCTGTAACGAAGAAGAAAAATATTTTCCGCACGGTCGTACATAATATATCTGCTATCTCAATGGCGTCTCATGAAATATTGTTGATTTTTATTGAACAACGTTATCTTGTTGAAATGTTACTTGTAAGATTTGTAACGTTTGTTTTTTGTAATAATTTATTGGAACCAGGCACTTAAGATATTACAGTTAAAACATACGCAATAATACTATTTTTTTAAATTACAAGTAGAATGAGTTCCTTACAAACGTACACACCCTTAATTTCTACAGAAACATGTTGTTTACCAAAAGCTATTACGTGTTTGTAATATGCGATGTAGGTGATTAAAAATTAGGTTTCAGAATGACACAGTCAATGATTTCGATAAATGAAACGTATTACAAAAGCTTCACAGACTCATGAATTTATAACTCTTATTGCCACAGTATCGAGCAGATTTATACTCGAGTATTTAATTATTGTAAGTACTTATATCATTAATTGAACCATAGCCTACTATAATGTTCTTTTGTGGTCGTATAACACAACGGTCGCACAATTCATTACACGAAATGATTTACGACTACGACACAGAATCTTCCAGACAGATTTATTATTAAAGCCATTATAAGGAATATTTTTGGCTCACTAAATGGGGAACACCGGGTGTGCAGGTTTTACTTGACATGCGTAATCTCACTCGTCCTGTGCAAGATTATATGTGTCAGCGTTTACCTTCCCGGGATAATGGGCAAAAATCTCCTAGATATATACAAATTTGTGGCTGCGTAGAAAACATTATGCTTGTATTGCGACTTATACGGATATAAATATGAATACATACATACATACGGTCTATATCGTCTATATCCTTTGCGGGTAGACAGAGCCAACAGACTTGAAAAGACTGAATGGCCACGTTCAGCTATTTGGCTTAATGAAAAGGTTGCTAGCCCAACGCCTAAAAAAGAATCCAAGTTTGTAAGCCTATCCCTTAGTCGCCTTTTACGACATCCATGGGAAAGAGATGGAGTGGTCCTATTCTTTTTTATATTGGTGCCGGGAACCACACGGCATAAATATGAATAGGAAGAATAATAAATAGGTGGGGATCATGTAATTCGAATCGATATCAAAAATAAAGGATCCTCCTTGTATTTTACTTTATTTAAGTTTGTCAATATCTAAAAAAAAGTATATCTTCATATATATATATATATATATATTCATCTTCATATAATCCAATCAGCAATGCGCGATATTAGGTTGAAATAAGTTAGAATTATTCAAAGTTTTTTATTTTGAATGTCACTGAAACATTAACGTACACGAATACAAATTTCAGGAAATACCAACAAAGAACACGAAACAAATGACAGTGTAATTGAGGTCAGTTACCTACACGAACACAATCGCGTATGTTGGAATTGAGATTTATAATACAGCCTCCACGGAACAGACGGAGCGATTGCCACTGGGAGGACAACTAGTAATTTATAAACCAATTTTACAGAACGAATCTCCAGAGTGGGATTTAGAATTTAGAAATTGAGGCTACTAGGTCCTTACTTATCTATTTGTCTATAAAAGTACCTAATTCCCGAAGATACTTTGGTTAACTTGAAAGAAACTTATATAAACTATAAATAAATAATAAAAAAAACTTATAAAAAATATGAATTATCTAAAAGGGGTTCGTCTTTTTCTGATTTATAATTCTATATAATTCTTCTTATGTATATTTCGGTATAGAAAGGTACCCAAAATGCTTAAGACCGGGGAAAGTAAGACTTAATTTGGAAAGTACAATCCTGGCTCAGAAGTTGAGCGTCTTAGTATGCAACTGGATGAGAGAGAGAGAGAGAAATCAAGTTAAGCCATATGGATTATCCGGCACTGTGCTTCTAAACTCATAAATTACGGGGCGCAACCGCGGACACCGAACTTCGAAAGTTCTCGTGCCAAAATGTCCACGAACCGCGATCAAATCTAAGCTGTATTGTCTAACTGCGAAATGGCCTGAGCTCGGCTCACGTTTAATGCAGCTGAAATTTCAGCTCAATAATATCCGCAATCTATAATAGACAATATTGGATTTATATGTCTAAGCGTACTGATAGTGACAAAAGCTTCGTGTGTCTATTATTTTATGTGACTAGCCTGATAATAGTCTTTGAAACCGATTAAAAAAAAATAGTTTGTATCATTTATTAATTTTTCACTTTTTAGTTTTATAAGTTAAGTCCAGCCGATACTTCGTTATAATTTTAAGTCATATAAATACTGTTACCTATGACAAAATTTCAAATAATACAATCTAGCAATATGGGCGGACGTGTCGCTATTGTTCAAAAAAATTCAAAATTCAAAATTTTTTATTCATTATTATAGGATATTAATATATCGCTTAATAATTGTCGTATGGTTTAACAACTTGGTTGACGTCAAATAAATTACTTAAAAACTAAGTTTACTGCCGCTTCCAAGGCGTCAGTGCAGAAGAAGCGGTAACAAACTGCACTGCAGCATTTTCATCAACAACGTCAACTTCACAATATTAAATTATACTTAGAATAGAATGTGGACGGGAGAATACATTGTTCACGGGAGATTTATATATTTATGAGATTTAATATTGAAAAAAGAAAAAAAATATATATATATATATTATGGATTGCCAATTTTTATATAAAAAAGATTTATGTACAGAGTGTACTGAAATTTTGATTTAAATTCAAATTAAACTACAATTAATTACGAGGTTCCTGTGCCAAGCTCGAGCCAGATGTTTTTATCATTAAGGTAATCATCAGTCCTATAATAAGCCTTCTCACAAAGTACTTTCTTTACATACTCTTTGAATTTTCGGTTGGGCATATCAAGAACAGACTCCGGCAACCTATTATAAAATCGTATACAGTTCCCCATAAATGATTTACTGACTTTGCTAAGCCTATGAAACGGCATGACTAATTTATGTTTATTACGTAAATTTCTATCAGTTGTGGCACTAACTTTTTGAAAAAAAGAGGTATTTTTCCTAACATACATTATAAGATCAAAAATGTACTGGGACGCTACTGTAGGTATGTTTATTTTCTTAAAGAGTTGTCTTAACGAGTCTCTTGGTTTAAGTTTTAATTAGCAGTACATAAATAAACAATAGACTACTACGAAACTACGTTTTAATACTCGCTATTATCTCAGCCAGACTAACAGCATTGAACTAAAAATTAGGCTTTTGGTTTCTATGTTGCTATGTCCGAATATTCTAGGTTTTTAGAATGATATTTTGTTTAAATTCTTTATGTAAAATGATTGTCAAAACCTTTACGGAATACTCGAGATTTTCGGACTTTTTGTAATCACGGAATCCATGTCAAAACCAATATAAAGTGAAGCTCACATTTTTCAACATCGATTAAAAATGTCAAGTATTCCCGTCATTTATGCGTCGATACATTGAGTCGAATGCTTGTCGATCGTGTCATCGCGGGCTTTAGAGTTAACATGGTACCGCCCTTGCTCTTGCTGCGATGACACGGCCCGCCACTCCTATGATTGATGGTCCAGCCCGGCTCCCAATTAAACTTGTCCACTACACTGGACGACGTAAAATTCACCAAGATAAATTGGACACAAAATATTTGACGTGAACTAAACGCGGGGCGCTTACGTTTGATTGCCGATGCAAACTGCGTTTCACGTTGATAGTTTGTTATATATTGGACCAATGTACTCGTTTAAATGAAAACAATTTTTTTCTTTTTTAGAAAACTCCAATTCAATAACAAAAAAACATCTTTCACTTATCATAATATCTTCATATTAAAAAATGCGTTTATTTACAACTTGTCTATTACCTTATCGAATAGTACTCGTATGTAATTTGATAAGATTTTTTCAACCCGTTCAGGCGTGTTGCTAACATGCATTTCATTCAACCGTTGAGTTTTTATAAGAAAAACAATACTTCCATTATCGCGAAGATTATTTTTTCTGAAACACGCAACTTGTTTTGTAACGATATATCATTGTGAAGCCTCCTGCGGGACGTTTGAAAAAAATTAAGCGTATTCATAATATTTCTGCTCGCTGTTTAAGCATGGTTTAGTTTAAAAGCGTGTGCGTCTTGGGCGAATATAATGGGACTCCCGGGAGTCGTTTTGTTGGCGGAATCTGCACACGAAGAGCATAAACATACTCCTGCAATTTTAAGTTTTTGGCATGCTGTTGGGTAAAGGCGACAATGCGACACGTTATATGGTATAGGTATAGATGATATAGAATCCTTAGGCTTTCTGTTTATTCATTCATGCATAATGGAAAGTAAGTGCTGGTGCCTTCAGTTTCGTACACTAAAATTGAGTCGGTAAGAAACAAGAACCAGCATAATAATTTTTGTATTTTCTTGATAAGAATAAAGTCGAGTATTGTTAAGATTTTTGGTGAACCGAACCTAGTGATTTGATAAGTGGTTCTTTGGATGGAGTTGGATTTGTTTGTTTTGTCAGTACAAATTAAAAAATTCTTATATTTCTTAAATATCAACGTGATAATTTAGTAAATCTCTTTGTTAATTAACATTTTAACTTTATGTCACAATTGTAATTCTGCATTAAATAAAATCACGTTGGTTCAAACATGACATAAACATTATATCAAATCTTAAGATTCAGAAATATGGCATAAGACATTTTGACAAACAGTTATTGCATTGCCAAATAATCACGTTTTTTAACTAGATTAAAAGAAAATTCATTATTCACTTGCCTGCTCAGCCTGCCAGGTAAAATGGCAGAGCTCAAGTGTGTTCCCCCGGGACGCAGCTACATCCTATCAAGTCTTCGTTTTCAATTTCCGTTTAACTATAATTGAATCAGATTTGAACATGATGCTCCTCTTTCTTTTCATTTTTCACCTCTGATAGAGCAGACACGATTTTATCATTGAAATATGTTAACTATATTCAATTATTCAGATCATTAAAAATTACTTTTGTACAGATCTGAGAAAAATATGTTATGGTAAGTAACTATAAATAGTATCTGTTCCTAAACTATTTTTGGTCAAGTTACTAATTCGAAAGCGAATAAGGAAGTAATAATTTTACCACAAATATAATGTAGGCGTTAATGTCGGTCTTTCCAAAAATGTGTACTAACTGGATGCTGGGACTTTTAAAACTATATACGACTAACTATGCGTAATTTTATAGAACTATCAATCCACAAGACTCTGTTAATACATTTTACACCTTTTGTTAGTTACTCTGATCTAAAAAAAGTTACAACGGAAAGCTATATGCTTATGTCGTAAGGTTTTATGATATAACTTATTAATATAATTTTGTTTTTCCACAGAAGGAGGTAGAATGATGAAGGTGTTTAGGTGAAATAGAGCGGCGGGCGGCGCGGCTCCTCGGCGCCCGCCCATGGCCTCTACTTTTACACTGAGGTAGTCATAATGCATTGTAAAAACCCTAGTCTAAGTCGTCTCGTGGCCTCTACTTTTACACTCAGACAGCCCTTGATGTATTGTAACTATCCTAGTTTAAGTCATCTCGTGGCTTCTACTTTTACACTCAGGCAGCCCCTAATGTATTGTAACTATCCTAGTTTAAGTCATCTCGTGGCCTCTACTTTTACACTCAGGCAGCCCCTAATGTATTGTAACTATCCTAGTTTAAGTCATCTCGTGGCCTCTACTTTTACACTCAGGCAGCCCCTAATGTATTGTAACTATCCTAGTTTTAATAGTCTCGTGGCCTCTACTTTTCAAGTAGTCCTAATGAATTGAAATTACCGTATTTTTAGTCGTCTGGTGACCTCTTCTTTCATACACAGATAGTCCTAATGCATTGTAAATTACAATCCTATTTTTAATCGTCCGTCTCCACAAATACAAACTCGAGTTTTAATGGCGTGAACCTGTCTGCATTTAAAAATAACTAGGGCAGACATTCAAAGGGTTGCCCCTTTTGAATAAATCGCAGCCTATTAGTATTTTAATTATGTAGAATACCTTTATGCTTAAAGGTAAAAATTAACATATTTTATTTTAATTTGAGTTATTTTCTTGTATATTTTCGATAACATAAGTTGTCTCTGCGAATTTGACAAATTACTCGCTACACGAACTTTTTATTTATGAAGGAAAATGTTTTGGAAGTAGAAATCTTAATAATTTTTTTGAGTAGTCAGTCCGTGGTATAATTTGATCTGATAAGATTAAATCAGATTTCAAATAAAGTTATAAAAATCGGTCGAATTTGCGAAGCGAAAAGCTAGGTAACACGAAGTTAATAAATGTAGGCAAGCTACATTTATCAATGTGTGATTTTGATCAAGTACATATAATTTTAACGAGTAGGAATCCATAACCAATTTATATTGAAACTGTATTTTACCCAATATATTTTCATTACAAGTAATGAAATATAATATAATGTTGTTTTCAACACTTAAGAATAGAACCAACTATAATTTTTCCGTGAATGTCGTAAAAGGCTATGCTAATAAACTAATGATTTCTCTTGCAGGCTACTATTTTAATCTCAATTCCATATTAAAGCAATACTGCTGAAGGTGGCCTTTCAGTCTTTTCAAGACTGTTGGCTTTTTTATGTATGTAAATAAAAATATATTTTTCGTAAGTAACACTTTTAAAAGGAAATTATCATTTTCCCAGATGGGCGGTGCAGTGGTTGGCAGCCACACTTGCGTGGGGCACGTTGTGCGGTGCGGGGCAAGTCTACAGCCCCGCGCTGGCCCCGTCGCTGGCCCCACCGTGCCCCACGCACTGCATTTGTCTCTCACAGTCACAGGTAAATATCTTTTTTGTTACACTTACTTCATAGTAAAATATTTTTGTAACGTTGACGAACGTGTATCACTCACATACATAATGTGGGCACATTAAGCGGTGCAGAGTAAGTGCATAGCCCCGTCGCTGACCCCGCTATGTCAAACAGACTGTACGAGTATTTATCACAAAGCCATAGATAAAACTGTTTTTAAGTCAGCTCTGGCATATTATAGGTCGTAAAAGTAGTTACGATTGATTTTAACTTTACAATGAATTTTAAGTAGCGTTATACGTCTATGTGTGATTATATTTATAATAAACGAAGAGAATAATAGTAATATTCACAGACATAATTTCATTGTCTACAATGCCTATCGATTTAATGCCGGAATGCATAAGCTTTATGTCAAATGGACATTAAATTGGATTGAATCTCGATCCATATCGAGACATAAGTGGATGTATAGGCCTGGGGAAATTGATATTTGTTTTGGTCGATTATTTGTGAAGCTTAAGTTTGGAACAATTCAATCAAAATGCGAACGTGCGCCAGTGAGCGTCATCGGTGATATTTCGGAAGGGATTAATTTTATTGACAGCGCAAACAGCGACAATGGCGCTTAGCCCGTGACGAGGCAAAAGTGATAATATTTGTGGATACAATTTCATATCTGATATTTATACAGGTGAGATTAACTTCTATTTGTTTGCAGGTCGTGTGCAACAGTGCGACACTTCGTGGCGTGCCTTCAGCTCTTAGTCCGAGTGTGACACAACTGTCGCTGTCGCGCGCGGATTTGCGCGTCCTTCGCTCCGACGCATTCGCTCATCTGCGGCAGCTGCGGCGTCTCGCACTTGACGCCTGCAATCTAACTCGCATACGTCCATTTGCATTCCGAGGACTACCACGTTTACGCGAGCTATACATTCAACATACGCCGCTCGCTACCGTCGATGCGTTCGCCTTTGCAGCTCTTCAAAACATAACCTCTATTGTACTAACTCATAACAGAATAGCCCAAATTGAGGGCTACGCTTTTGCAGGCACTAATTTCATAAAACTAATCTCGTTGAAAAATAACCCAATTAAGCGGATTCTGGCGCACGCCTTCTCAGGATTAAAAGACGTCATCCAAGTAGAACTCCCTTCAGGAATAAGGTCAATTGAGCCGATGGCATTTGCAGGTTTGGAGGGTATCGGGACATTAGAGTTAGCGTACATGGATCTGCCAGCACTATTGTCGGATACATTTCGAGGATTGACAAGAGTCGGTCGGCTTGGTCTTCGTGAATCTGACCTCGGTGTGATACGCGCGGGTGCTTTTGATGGCTTACAACATGTTGATATCCTAGAAATGTGTAATAATAAGATAGATGCTGTAGAGGAGCTGACTCTGGTGCAGAATAATAGCGTCCAAACTTTCAGATTGACGGGCAACCACATGTTGGAAACGCCAGAGTCGGTATTGCTCGAGGTGGAGAATGTCGTGATACGAGGTAATCATTTGCCATGCGAGTGCGGTCGGGATCCTTTGGCAAATCCGCTGGCATTGACTCAAGAGTTCGCAGATGAAAACTTCTGTATATCGCCGTTGAAAGTCCGAGGGCGAAGCCTAGCGAGTGCGGCTTCAGGTGGGGCGGCGTGTCGCGGCGACGCCGGCGGCAGCGCACGCGCACGGGCCGCCGCCGGCGCCGGCACGCTGCTGCTCGGAGACACACTCGCTCATCCGAACCTAGCTCTCACCATTACCACTATCACTCTTCTCGTGAGTAGCTAACCGCCCTCGGTGTTCAATTATTGTGTATCCATTTGTAAATATTGTAATATATCTAAGCGAGTATAATGATGCGAAATTTTACATTGAAAGGGTCCGTTCATTGAGTATACGTTGGACCAGGAGTAAAAAAATTTGCCTTTGGATAAAGTTGTTTTATTAAAAAATACCTCAATAGCTCGAAGCTCTTTGGTAAGTTGTAATTTTACTCTTTTCATTACTGTTTATTCAATTATTTTTTAGCATAACTATGCAAGTTTTAAATTGAAATGGTAATTCACTACTAAGAACAAAATAAAACATGTCTTTACGACTTGTTGATACAACCAAGGGCCTACCGTGGTGAACCATTAATTTGAAATTCGATTTAGAGCTTGTTGTAACTTGTCATAGGCATAATAGGTACATAATCCTTGATATTTTATTTCTTCTTTCAATAAATATTCAAACAATATATTCAAATGAGAAATTGAGCTTCGATGCTAACTCATTTATCTAATCAGGCAATATCGGTATCCCAGACCGAGGATCCGCAAATCATGACCATTTGAAGATTTATGGGGGTATAAAAATAGCGTTTATCTGTATTTCTAGTCAATTAGCAGACGAAATCAGATAGCGTTGAGTAATGTCGCCATGAGTTCGGGTTGCGCCGGGATGAGGCGATACCTTGAATTAATGAAACTACAGAATTGACGCTCTAAATTTTTTGCGGTCAAATGGTTGAAATCATTAAGCAGATCAGCTTAACGAAACATTAGTTACGTAACTTAAAGTGAAAGTAATAATTTCGGATTACTTTTCTTATAGAAAGAAGGAAATGATTGTATTTTAACTACTGCTTTCGGTTATAAAACTATAAAATATTCCGTCTTCCCGTTTTATCTAAAATATCTTAAAAGAAGGCCTTTTCATCAAAATCGGTTTACTGGTTCAACTCTATGGAGACATTCAGTCGTACTTCTTTCCTACTTATAATATTACAGTTGGTATTGTCCGGTTGCATATTGAACACTTAGAATGAAAACGACATGTGTTATACTTCTGTAATTACAATAAATCGTTTTAAGAGCCTCCTCTGCTGCCGAAACTCATCGGAACCAGCCCCGAAGCGCTACTCCAAAAATGAGTGATTTACTCAAAACCATCGATGTTTGAAATGATTTGAAGGAAAAGCGGTAGGTATTAATACTAATTCGATATATTTATTTTGACGTAAAATGTAGATTTTCTCATCAACTCTTTCTGTGTGTATAAAAACACTAATGCATATTGAAATTCATTTTATGTAATAAACAGTAAAACATCTTTTTAATAGAACAATGAAAATAGCGTCATAGTAAAGTTATGTTCTCACTAATTAACATTTTCTCTCGAGGTAAAAATTAAACATATCTGTCAAAATCCGATTTCATACAATTTAAGTATAGTTTACTGTACACACACTTCAAATCAAAATATAGATCAATTTGAGAAGATAACTAATTATTAATAAGTTGTCAACAAACCATCGTAGCACGTCGTAGCACGTCGTAGCTCATCGTAACACTCGTAGCCGATCGAGTGTCGCCTGCAGCTCTCCGACGGATTCACACATGTCGAAACAGCGCGTCATGCCTCATTAGCGGCTATCGATCGACGCAGCACAGCTTGCATTAGACAATTTACAACTCTCGTCCCGGGACCATGCCGCTTCAATTGTGTCGGCACTCGCAAAATTCAATCAAACCTACTACATTGAACTACAATTTGATTTATCGCAATACATTTTGCAATCGCAATAAGTTTTGACATCATTTTAGCTGACTTTTTATACTTATACAAAGTAACTTTTATTTTTTGTTGTACTCTTCATTAATGTATAATTTTATGGAGATCAATTCAGTTTAACTATGAAAATGTTAAAAACAAATTAACGTTCGAATTCAACATAAAAGAATGTACGTATGTTATTTAAAAAAAGAACATGCATTTCGGAAAATTTTTGCAAGAAGTTTTAAACTCCTCTAGAGTATAGTTTTTTATTTTTTCTGCCCATATAGCAAATACAGCTACAAACAGATTTGTTCATTTGATACTCTGTTACTACAATTTATGTTTTTTTTACATCGATGACTTGAAATACAACACATTAAATAATTTAAGTTCACGAATTATGCTCGGTAAGTGTATCTTGTGTAATCAATCCCAATATATGATTGTATAGGAACATAACATTTACGATAATAATTCAAAGATATGTTTGCATTATCACCAAACATGATTTATGCTTTCATGTCACCATCCACGTCTATTCCAACTCAATTGCAAACGAACAAGAGATTTTATCATTTGTATGGCTTACTTTCAATTATTTGCGTATCAAAATGATTTCTATCCCATTTCGCGAGAGCCGCCTGTAATGCCAGTGTGAATACAGAACGGAAAAGTTTCTCCAAATCTTTTGTTGGGATTCGGCCTTCGAAATTTTCTTGCTACAATATTTTGTATGATAAAACATGGAAATATAATAAAGAGGAAAACATGGGGCTTATTTATGGAATGTCTATTTCTTGGTAAATAATTAGGTCGCATCATGAGTGTTGATTGAAAGAGTCGTGTTTATTACGCGGCGATGGTGCGGTGGGTGGGAACGTAAATTAAAGAGTTTATGGAAAAATATTACATAAAATATGAAAATAAACGAGTAATACCTAGATTGTGTTATAAATATTTTTGTAACTAAGCAGTTTAAAAGTTAGGGCTCATAACCAAAATGATACGGAAGCAAAGGTGAGGTAATTTAATTTCGTAGGCCATAAGTCAAGTTGATTCTGATCATTTTATGCCCATTTCTGAGGTCAAACATAATATTGAATCTGCATCACTAGTAACCCGTCAACAAAAGCTAAGAGAACAAATACATTTTTTTTTTATAAGAAACACATTATCCATAAGCTAGAAATTGCGTAATAGATTTTTTTTATAACCTGGTTAATTTGGGATGGCGGGTATTAGGCGCCACCAGCCGTCTTAATGACCGCGGCCGCTCACCTGAAGCTGACGGCTGCCACATGAAAAGGGAAAAGTAAATAAAAGAAATATGAATCTGATGATTATTTCTTCTCTATTCATTAGCTTTTTAGTGAATTTTACGCTAACTATAATAGTACTTATAATTATATTAGGTATTTGTAATCAGTATACAATATCTAGTTACAGGAATAGAAAAGGGTATGTTAAGATGGTTCGGTCATGTGGAGAGGATGAATGAAAGCAGGTTGACTAAGCAGATATACAAGGAGAGTGTGGAGGGAAAGGTCGGAGTGGGAAGACCTAGACGAACGTATCTTGATCAAATTAAGGACGTCCTGGTAAAGGGTCAGGTCAAAAGTACCCGAAACCGCCGAGCTTGTATGAAGAGAGTTATGAATGTGGATGAAGCGAAGGAAGTATGTAGAGATCGTGGCAAGTGGAAAGAGGTAGTCTCTGCCTACCCCTCCGGGAAAGAGGCGTGATTTTATGTATGTATGTATACAATATCTCACAAAAGTCTCTCCAAAGTAATAAATTAATTAAAGTTATCTATTATTTTTATTTGGAATTTATATGTATTTCCCTTCTAATTCAAAGTCAGCGAATTCAAAGATCTTCGAAAGATATTGGCCTCAGCGATGCCGACCGATAATAAGGTTCTTTATCACACATCTCCCGAAATGACTTTCGCGGATCGGACAAGGTTTTCGTTAAGTATTAGTACGAGTAATATATTTTAAATATATTATTGTGCCGATCGTATCAGCGAGAATACACCTCGGAAGCGGAAAGTTGTACTAACCAAATATTTCTATAAACGAAATTAAAGTAGAGCTAGTTATACAATGAGAATATTATGATTTTAATTGATAACTATTTTTGAAATAGCTCCAAGAACATGGAAAATGTGAAATTAATATGTGACTTCTTTGCATTGAGTTAAGCCGATCTCTCTCTGAACCGATAAGCAGTAAGACTTTCGTTACGATTTCTAGGATATTATTGCTGCCTATTTCTGTATTATTTTTGCGAAATTTCAATGAACAGTTATTAATTAATATTAATTGCAAATTACAGATTTCATATCACTATTTTATGTCTATTTTTAAGGTGTTATACGTTATTAGAAAGTTGTTGGTTTCCGTTTATGAAATAGTATCTTCTTCCTGGCTTTAGTCAGGGTATCGTCACCACTCTGAAGAGAAGCCCGAAATATGCCTTGACTTGTTTGGGGGAGTTAGGTTTTACACGAAGCGACTTCCATTTGACCTCCGCAACCTTCGCAGGTAAACCTAATCCGTATTGGATCGATCACGGTTACACATCGGTTATTGGTAGATGGAACAGTAGTATTAATTTATATTAAAAAGTTACATTTACAATAATCAAAACCGAGATAAGATCGTATAATTATTCATACTTAACATAATAGATTTATTTTTGTAAGTTGTTTAGCTTTGTTCGCCTTAATTTTTTTTTAAGTATCTCTTACGACGAAAAGAATTGTATAAATCCAAGAGCAGACTGCCCCATTACATAAATGTACATAACATAATAAATAGACGCTGAGACAAATTATCTTTCATGAACATGTGAGACGGTATATCTCCTCTTTCATCTTGGCGTTTCTTTTGTTTCATTTATTACGTTACGAAAACTCATATGATTTTTTTCACAGCTTTTCTGTATTTAGTTAAAAAGGTCGTACTTTATTCCTTTTATAGAACCTTTAAAAACTAAATAAAAAGTAATACTATGAAATATAAGTGTTAAAAAATTTAATTTAATAATTTAATTTTAATAATTTTTTAGTTAATTTTTATCTAATAACCATATATTAGGTGCTATGTTGTTCTTTACATCGTACTTATATCAAGGTATGACATTTTGAAATACAATCGTGTGCATTTTATGCCTCAATAAAGTTCCTCTTTTATATTCTTTTTGTCATCATAGAGCCTTTATTTATTAGGTACGTGATAGGAAATTTAAGCAAAACCCTTGCTCGTTATAAAGGAAGTCCTTGAAGTTTTTTTTCTTACTGGTAACTATTATATTAGACTGATTATAAAGATTGATATGTAAAGATTAATGGTCCAACAATATATTTTTAAATTTTGAAATTTTGCAGTTGTAGTGCAGTGCCTCAATATGTGACCTAGGACTGCACTATTAGAGGATTGCCTGAAATTTCCGCTGGAACGGAATTTTTTTGTTCTACATGGGAGTAGCTGAGGACAATTGGGTATTATCTAGTTCAATGGTAAAAATAGTGCCGATTTAAAAAAAAAACCTAAATTGTCATTGAATGAGATATATTTATTATTCAATATCTTGAATGCCTACGCTGTCTGCCAATGGGAACTGGGTTGACGTAAGCCCGAGTATTTTTAGACGTGGACCAACTTTGTGTAGGTGGAAGGTAGATACGGCTAACTATCGAAAACTTATAAAAATAACGATGTATATGTAAGTGATAAATATTTTCTGTAAAAATGCTTATGTTTACTTGAGTTTGCGCTGGGTACCCGGCACCAATAGAAAATAGAATAGGACCACTCCATTTCTCTCCCATGGATGTCGTAAAAGGCGACTAAGGAGTAGGCTTATAAACTTGGGATTCTCCTTTTAGGCGATGGGCTAGCAACCTGTCACTATTTGAATCTCAATTTTATCTTGAAGCCAAATAGCTGAACGTGGCCAATCAGTCTTTTCAAGGCTGTTGGCTCTGTCTACCCCGCAAGGGATATAGACGTGATTATATGTATGTATGTTTACTGAGAGTAAGTGCCTCTTACACACAGTCAAGTCTTTATCCCTTTCGGTGTAGTCAGGGCTAACAGTCTTGAAAATACTGAAAGAATAAGTTTGAAATGCAAATAGTAACTAGCCCATGGCCTACAAGGAGAATTTCAAGTATAATAGCATTATATTCAATTCAGGAAACCAACCTTAGACGCCTTTCACGACATCCATGGGAACATATCTTTTCCATGGATGTTCTAAAAGGCGAGTGGTCTTATTCTAAAGTGCTGGGAACCACACGGTAGATAACTCATAGGTAAATTTGTTCATTTTAAATACCTAAGTGCACTAAAACTGTGTTTTCGCATTTATATTTGCTGCTTTTTCATTCAGAACAGTGGCGACTCATAAATATAAAGCCACGCTCAGGTTCTTTAAATTTTAAACCCATTCTTTGTATAACGTCTCTACGGCTGACAGTGCTTATTCTTATCGAGTTAAAATGCTGATTTTCTTTTTTTATGTTTTACAAAGTGTTTAGCAAAGATATTTTTATGTTTATAACTAGACATTTGCTCATGGCTTCGCTTACTTTGGAATTTTCTAAAACTGTAAAGTAAGTAAAATAGTTTTAATTAACTAGACTTAAACGAAAATAAAAAATAAAAAGGGACGGAGAGAAATCATCGTGAAAACTGCAGATTCAGACAACTGGAAGTATAATTAGAATTAAGAAGTATAATTCATAACTTACTCTAAGATAAACCTTAG
Source organism: Amyelois transitella (assembly GCF_032362555.1). Classification (NCBI taxonomy): domain Eukaryota; kingdom Metazoa; phylum Arthropoda; class Insecta; order Lepidoptera; family Pyralidae; genus Amyelois; species Amyelois transitella. The sequence continues at coordinate 6,923,551 of NC_083509.1, forward strand.
AGTACCCCAGGAGAACCCCAATTTGTCTCCAAAAAAGTGAAAATGCAACAGGAATTAACTCCAAGATGACGAAGCGATAGTTAACAATGATGACTTTGTAAGTATAACATCATAGAGACTGCTAGCATATAAGGATTATTGAATAAAAGGTCGAAGTAAAAGTAAATGTATGATATGTATTCGTGGGACAACCAGCAGGCTTTATATCATCGTATAAGGAAAAATATTTGCCATCAAATGAGTATCGATGGGCCATGGAAGACGATTGATATAAACCAGTGGATTATGGGAACACGCGGATTAGCATGAAAATGTATCAGTACGAGAATATGATTTTGTAATATACAATCAAATTGTAGGACAGTTTTTTAGCATGCATATTTTACAAGATTTAGAGAATAAAAAAAAATAATTAAATACCGCTAAGGAACGCAAATCTTGAAATTATTACTAATTGAATGAATATTATTACTACAAATCATGTAAACGAATTGAACAGCACAGTCGAAATTCGTATTTCAAGTGCATTTAATAAATCCATTATTGATCAGCGATCGCAGCGTACGAGTATATAACGGCTATTTCTCTCTAAAGCAGTTAATGGTTTACATCAAATTTTCGAATAAGCGGCATAACCAGTTTAATACTTAGCACAAATTAAACTGCACCAATCCGTTTAACATCGACTCGTTGAATCGAATACGAGTTTGAGAAAAAAAAATGTATTTGTACGTAAGTAGTACTTACTATCAACATGAATTGTAGTTGTATGATCTTTTTTAATTTTTCTTATTTATCCGTGCTCACCTTCTTTTTACTCTTGACAACATTTTATTTTTAAACAAGTTTAGCGATTTATTTTTTTATAAAATCTAGTGATATTCACTCATATAATTTTCAACTTCTCTTTTACTTTAACACAATACGCGTTTAATAAACAGCTAAGCGAGTGAAAAATATTAAGCACAAATTTAAAGCTTAATAAAGTAGTAGGTACTTGTACTAGTAGCTAGGCATGTTCGTACGAGTCGTCAGATCAAATTGAATTATCTGGTGGTAGGGACGCGTAGAGGCCGATGGCCCTTCATTTCAAAAGCTTGCACTCGACTGCCGAGTGGATAAATTAATATTAAGCCCGTCTGTATTTATATGTGTTAGGCTCGACTAAGATTTATCTCTGTTCATATAGGAGTACTTTAGCGGAGAATGAGTCAGAAGTCACGAAGCATGAAGTTTTAAAACATATAACTGTAGTAATTTAATTACGAATTGCCCAGAATTTTCCGAAATTACGCCTCTTTGCCAGAGGGGTAGAGGCACATCTTTTCTCTTGCCACGATTTTTGCACACTTCATCTTCATCAGTATTTTTTATGATAAATATGATCAAGCTTGTGAATGGCATGTTTATAAATTTCATTTTTTTGTGAATAAATTTAAACACCTCTTTGAGCGACCAAACAAACAAATAAGGTCTTCCTCCATTAAAATCGGCTTAAAAGCCCCGCTCGGCAAGCTACTACTAAATGTACAATTTCAATTGCTCTAAGCGTCGTCATTTACAAATTTACAGGTACGCATATTTCTTTTTGTAAGAAAATAAAGGAGCTCATCATAAAGAGGTCGTTTTATTGAAATAAAAAAGTGAGCGCTCCGGGTGGCGCTGAGCGTGATAAAAATGGAGACATTATTCAGGGTCTCACATTGATCGCAGTTTGTCATTTGAAGAATCTACAAGTACTTTTCCGTCTTTCCCAAACACACAATAGCCAATTAGGGTGAATAACATTTAAATATTTATGTTACCCAGGCTCCTTCTAACGTAACATTCTTACCGTTCTGAAGAGACCTTCGTTTTGGTTGGGTAAGATAGACGTTAACCAGGCTTAATAATATCACCTCATCTCCTCAGGTTAAAATGTCTGCGGCAATATTATTTGCTTCAACAAGCATTAATGCTTTTTACAAACCCCAAAAGTGAATTAATTACGATTTATACTCACTCGTATTTTAAGCTTTTGGTTTCGTAATTATAAAGCATCCATTATTATAATTACGTGATTTATATCTCTTAGCCAGAGCAGTTCTCTGATAGGGTTAATTAATTTTTTTGTGTTAAAAAATAATGATATTTTGAACATTTTTTAGGTTTAAAGTTAAGTCCTTAAAAGATATTATTTGAAATGGCACATACTAGGTTTGAACTCAACTAATCTTATTGCAAAATCTCATAGAAGAACTGAAATGGCATGGTTTTTTTTTGGAAATATAAATTCTGTGGGATAAACAGTATAACGAACACGCGATCAGACTTTCAATCTAGTGGTGTCTTGCTTATCAAAGCGCACTCCCGATTACATACAAGACTTGAAACCTGTAGGCTCCGACAAGGACAGCTTGGATTTATTAATTTGACTTTCAAGTGATACTTACTAGACAAGATTGAGCGAAGGATTTTTGGTCGACTGACTAAAATTGTGAGTCGATATTTCGTTAATTAAAAAACGAGAGATATAGGTACGTCGTATCTCACACATAGGTTTTATTTTATAAGTAATACATAAATATCAAAATGTTCAAGATTTTACATGACGATGTTTTTAAAACGAAATATGTGAATGGAACTGACTGAAGTATAACAAAGATATTAATATAGATGCAAGATTCGCGAGTAATAGGTTTAAGATGCTAATGGCCCCGGCAAGAAGGGTAATCAACATCACTCAAAGCCGCTTTTTTCACCAAAGAGTGTCTCGAATATTATTAGCTTCGGCCGAAAATGATGTCGCCCAAAATGAAATGACTTCTTTAATATCAGAGATGTATCTTTGTGTTTAATACGTATTTCTTTTAACTCAAGGGTATATTATTTACTGTTGATTAACTAGGTGGTGATTCTTGCGGTTTAAGAGACCTGCCACTCAATTGGTGCTCTCTACCAAACCTAAGCACATGTTTCACACATATAATGAGGATTAATTATAGGTACATATGCTGATAACTGCAGACAAAAATCTGTGAGACAAAAAATAAATGTATTGCGGATTGGTGTGATAACCAATTAAGTACGACCAGATTTTCAATTAAGATAAGTAGATCTTATCCATCTTTATTAATGATCTAGAAAAATGTCATCATTATTAACATGAGGTAACAACTTCTACAGAAAATTACAATTCAGAATATACTTGGGAGTACATATCTATAAATAAATGAGTTTAACGGTGGCATTAACATATATAAATAATACTTTACAATAATAGTCTTTATTCTCACGCATTAAGGTGCAAGACTTTAACGATCCATTACGCGAAACAACACCAACAGCATACGTTAATCCATTATTACGCTTAACGAGCATGTTACATCGAATATGCAATTTATTTTATGTCCCACATACCCATACCCCATTAGGAAATAATGGTTCGACAAGAATGGCCGAATATACGAAAAGACTTCAATAGAACAATCATGTTAATGATACAATTTGGTCTCAAATTTGTCACCTCAATTCTTATCTATTTGCTATTTTTTTTAATGCGTGGCTGATTGATTTTGGCATTTGGTTTACTCATGGAAAATAATAGCGGTAAACTTTTGCAGCTTTGGGGCTGAAAAATATTTATATAAATAATATAACTTTGTTCATAACTAGCAATTATTACTGTTACTAGCTAAATATGTTATCAAAGGTATTGATTGATAAGTAATTAATCAAATGCGTACATTAAGGTTTGCCACTAAAAATCTGTTAATTAGCCTACAAATTGCCCCTGTTACCTAATGGTGTTACATGCCTCGGTATAATCTGATACTAAAAAGAACGGATGTAATGCGTAGCTCTGACTTTTAATTTTCCAAAAATATTCTTCAAAAATTTATTTTAAGCACATAAATAAAATTAATAAATCTAACACATCAATAGTTTTTTCAGAGATAAGTTACAAAACAAATATGAAGGGACGAAGAAAAGGCCTTTGCAACGTATTAGGCTAAAAAAATAAATTAAAAATAGGTTAAAATAATTTTGATCCATTTACGGAATATTAATGTTGACTTATGTTTTATTAACCAAGCATACAATTTATTCATGCAAACTAACTACTTTTAATGTATTAAAATTTTGCTCTTCATACACAAGATTTTTAGAGAGTTCTTCGAAACGAAATTGCATTTAGTAGATATGAATTTATTTGAATTTCGGTACGTGCTTCAATATTGAAGAGTGTCGATAACGGATGCTCGAAAAGATCGATCGTTGTTGGTATAAAAGAAAGAGTAGGATTGAAACAAGAAAAAAGTCGGCGAAACAATAGCCGTTTCGAGTACGACGCTGAAAGCCCCATGAGCTTGCCGATTCGTTAGCAAAGCGAGAAAAACGATTAAAACGCACGGAAATGTCGAAAGTACAGATACAATGTTTGGTTTTACTGGTAGAGACCGCATATGCGTTTTGTTGAATTTAGTCAGTGAATTTAAAATTAAAATAAAGCGTAAAATCTTTCCTACTCTTGCAATATTTAGTGACATTATTTTAGAAGCATATTTTATTTTTTTGCTTTGATATTTTTAGCTTAATGCCCAAAAAAACAAAGTACTTAATTGTACTAACGTTTCGTTTCTTTAATACATAATGTATGTGACATTGTGATATTTAAATTAAAAAGAGATTATATTTTTAGCCTTACATTTTTTATGAAATAAGTTAACATAAATAAAATAATTTTGCACTTTCATTATTTTACACTCATACGCCATCGGCTTGAGCTCTAACTGCTTCGTGTCTTTCGACATTCGTGTTTTATATTTTTTCTGTCGTTTCAATTGGTTCATACCAATCTTGTAAATACATTGTTGTCAAATGAAATTGATATTATTTTGATACCATTGAATAGATGTTTTCGATTACTCGTGTCTGTCTGACGATAATATAAAGTTCAAGAACACTTAGGAAATACGCAAAGTAAAGCTTGTTTAATGAGAACCAGTCAACTATGAATTACCTTGAAAACTTAATACTCCTAGTGAAATGGAATATATTGTTGTCTAATTCTGTATTTTATTTATTTTTACTCAGAAAATCTAGTATACACATAAAAACAAAACGACGAAATGGTGAATGAGAAGTGGATGAAAAATACAACCATTAAGAATTATTTATCGACAACCATAAAAACTTAAAAAGCAAATAATTTTCGGATACAATCCAAACTTTTATTTGGTTATACCCTAGAGCAATTCCTACTTTGTTTACAAATAAACTTGGCGTCGAAATTGGGAAGGAAAAAGCTTTTGAAAGAGGATAGGTAAATCGATTTATGCAAAACAGATAGCGCTTTTTGTATGCAAATTTTTGTTGATTTCACAAAGATTGAAATCGTGGTATTGTGAAATGGGAAATATTGATTATCTACTGACAATAAATAAGTAATGGCGGATTGTTGGATTTCCTTACAACAGAAAAGCCGTGAACTGAGTTTACGAAGAAAATTGAACATTCAATATATCATCTGTCTAGATAAATAATTTAAGAAGAGTAAAGTTTAATTCACTAAACACCTAAACATCTTTAGCATATCTTAAAACTGCTGACATACATAAAGTAATTATTAAATAGAATATTGGTCGCGATGTGAATAAAATCTTCCTCTGATGAAGCCTCTGCCTGTCCATAAAAGTCGTGATTTTAAGTATGTACACAAAATTTGAACATACATACATATAGTTACGTCTATATCCCTTGCGGGAAAGAAAGAGCCAACAGTAATTAAAGGATAGACCACGTTCAGCTTAATGATAGATTGAGATTCCAGTAGTGACAGGTTGATAGCCCATCACCTAAAAAAAGACTACCTCTTTCCACGGCAAGTGGAAAGAGGTAATCTCTGCCTACCCCTCCGGGAAAGAGGCGTGATTTTATGTATGTGTGTTAATTAATGATTACCAATTCGATAAGTACCCAGTCGTTTGAGAAACGCCGAACAGATCTCCGATCGACACAAAGTACCTATCAGGATGAATAGGCAATTTTAAAACGTTATATTTTATCAATATATCATCGCTCGCTGCTTCTTGGGTAAATGAGAAACCGCTAAAATCCTGGAGGTGATAAATCTCTGTCGAATTCGTCAGCAAACAGTTTTATTTCTTTTCGCTTTTACACTGAATTTCTCCCTAAGAAAGTTACGCGGCTAACTTTAGCGCCGGTATGGTGTGGCACCGACAAACCTCTTTTTGAAAGGAAGTTTGATGCATGACTGAAGAAGCATTTTTTTTATATAATTTGCAACAAAGGCATAGTGAGTTCATTAAATTCATTTTAGTAACATTGTCTATGATTGATGCAACAAAAATTTTCATAGCTTGTTAGTTAGAGAGCTTGGCATGGTAAAATATATGGTGCTCTCGCTTAAATTGAAATTAAACATGAATAGGATGTTAATAATTTTTTGAATCCGTACGTAGTATAAAACGCTTTTTAAATAAAAAATATTCTTCAATAAGATAAACAGTTCCATTATTGTTTGAAGACAAATGAGCCGTAGCGTTTTCTTTGTATACAACACCTGACCTTTGCTCCGAGTGGCGATTCGTTGGTAGTGAATAAGCACAGCAATACTACATTCGATTCATAGTTCACTAGACAGGCATTAGTTACCCGTCAGTAGGGAACAGCGCGGCGGGACCTGGACTCAGAATAATGAAGGCATAGAAGTTTCTCAACTACGTAGCAACTTTAAAACAAATAAAATATTTATTTCTTGCATGTACATAGGTACATTGATATTTTACGGATTCCTGTCCCAATATTACTACGTGAAATGTGTAAAATATCCATCAAAGGAAAACTAAAGGCGTTTATCTTAAAATTTATAAAGTGTATGTGAAAATTTAATACACGGTAGATTGCGATGTCTTGTCATATAGCAGAGAGTAAGTAAGCTTTGTGTTCGAAAATTGTGATGATTTTAATTTACATTTAAATCTTGAACAATAAATGTTGGTATGTGTGATGCTTTTTCACTATTGTACTGAGGACAAAATTTGCTACAATTTCGTACACCGATAGGTACTTTGATTACGCAATGCAATACATTATTTAGGCAATTATTCTTTTCAAAGTTTTACATGAGTAAAGCTCAAGTAATAAATCATAAAAAAATAAAATAATAATAAATAGTCAATGCTTTTAAAAGTAAAGTTAGAACGGAGACATACCTACATAAATAGTTTCCTGAAACTACAGTACAGCTTTTCCAAGATTTTACCAACCGGGCTATAAAATTAAACTAAGTTGATGCGTATATGAATGCAGACATATACCTATATTACCACATCAATTTTTTCTTGGGGGGCAGACAGAGCCAATAGTCTTGAAAAACTAAGAAGCCATCTTGAGCTGTATGGCAATATGATGGAATTGAGATTGAAAATAGAAAAATAGTAATAGGTTGCTAACCCATCCCCTTAAAAAAAGAAATTCAAGTTTATTAGCATTTCCATGAGTCACCTTTTACGACAATATGTAGGTAGACATAAAGAATACATACATACATATAATCACGTCTATATCCCTTGCGGGGTAGACAGAGCCAACAGTCCTGAGCGGACTGATAGGCCACGTTCAGCTATTTGGCTTTAAGATAGAATTGAGATTCCAATAGTGACAAGTTGCTAGCCTATCGCCTAAAAAAAAGAATCTCAAGTTTGTAAGCCTATCCCTTAGTCGCCTTTTACGACATCCATGGGAAAGAGATGGAGTGGTCCTATTCTTTTTTGTATTGGTGCCGGGAACCACACGGCACATAAAGAATATCTGTAATATTATCAATTTATAACAGGGAAATACATACCTACCAACGACAAGAGTGGGAGGACGCGACTACGCGATTTGTTCCCCAGAATTGCATTGTCCCGACACCTGGAATCTGGATTCGGTTAGTATCTTCCGAAGGAGATTTGTACGCTCGCGGAGCCGGTGAAAAAGACAGCGGCGCAAATACTTTTACAAGATGTATTTGAATAGGAAACTAGAGCTGGGAACGTTGAGGCATGTCATTTTAGTTGTACAGGTTTATTTCTGTATGCTTCAGGTTTTATGTTTTGTTATTGGTTTGATGCTATGATAGTTGACGCTAGTGTTATATGATTCTTCTTTTAAGTTTCTTCTGTCACAATTTTAATCCAATTCCATCAATTAGCCATGTAGCTAAACGTGGCTTACCCGCCTTTTCGAGATTGATTGCTCTGCCAACCACTTGTTTGAGAAAAAAAGAGAAGCATAGAGCAAGTGATTTTATCGAAAATATAAATTGATAATGATATATAAAATTAAGCAAAAGAAATTAAAATAATTAAGTATGGATCCATGTACATTTTTACAAATAGTTAATGTTATCTTTGACTTCATCTGAACTTTGGTTTAAATACAATTGTTTGTTTTAAAGTTCAACTCAATTTCAACGGAATTAGTTAGCAGAAGATTATATCTTACGAAAGTTATATAAAATTCAGAGCGACATCGGGAAGGGATTAAGGACAGAGGGATCAAAACTTTGTCGATTTTATTAACTTCCTATGGCTCTTGTATACTTGCCTAATCTAAACAGACATCAAAAGTTAATTATGCTGTAGCCAATTACGCACATCTTTGTTTATAAATCTTAAGTATTTTCAATTATTATACTAATTGTTTGTTCATTTCTAATTATTAATATTTTAAAATTCCACTCCCAGGCAAACTTCGGTTAAATACCTAATGTAGGGCATTGACTTAAAGAAACTGCCAGCGGCCAACTTAGTTTAAGAATAGATATATCTTTTGCTAGTTCTAGTCTAGTATTATATTTTAACAATTCATTCATTTAGACCTAACAATTTTTTCTTTTTTATCGGAATCTGAAAACGTGATTGTTTAAAACATGTAGGTATTATTATTTGCTAGGAACTGTTCTAAGTTCTAAGTTCCGTTTGGTTCCCGGCACTTGAGAATAGGAACACTCCATATCTTTCCCATGGATGTCGTAAAAGGCAACTAAGGAAATGGCTAATAAACTTGAGATTCTTCTTCTAGGCGATGGCGATGCACCAGCAACCTCTCACTATTTGAATCTCAATTCATCAGTAAGCCATACAGGTGAACGTGATCTTTTAGACTTTTCAAGTCTGTTGGCTCTGTTTACCCTGTAAGGTATATTTACGTAATTGTATGTATGTATATTATTATTATTCAACTTTATTTTCGAAACAAAGAATTGACTTCTTTGTTTTCGGAACAAATATGTCTTTATTAACGACTCCTATATAGATTAACATTGTTAACCGTACAATAACGTTACGTCGAAATGTACGCATTTTCACGGTTTCCCTCTACGCTTTGTTTGTGAGGGACGTAACGTTTCTTTTCGTTTCATTATGCCTGATAGCTTTGTTCGGCTCTAATAATTGTATTCCGAAACAAAAACCTCCGGTATCAAGGGCCCGCCCTTTGTAGCAGTAACTCGTAAATTTTGTGTAAATATTTATAGCAAATCCTCTGAATGCACACCACGTGTGAGGGCGGGATCAATTCTCATGTCAATAATGTATAGAGGACTAGAAGTGCTGTTGTTCCGCAAAACTCGATTTCTTCTTATTTGTTACACTCGCGACTGCAACCAAGACACCTGTATATCGATACAAACAATAGTAAAATAATCTTTGTTGATACAGTTCGTATTTAAAATTAAAAGTACTTATTACTTGACTACTAATTTAAATTTCATTGCATTAAATACATAAAGTACCTAGTAAGTTAAAAATGAATTAATTTATTGAAAGATCAGTAATATAAGTTTAACAAAAGCCAGTTTAATAATTTGTAATAATAATAGTATAACAGATCTGAAAATTAATAAAACAACATTGTAGAGGTATCCGTCCATAATAAATCCATGTAACACTCGCGAAACTATCGATCGGTCGAGAGCAGTAAATGACAACGTTCGCGCACTTAGAGAATAACACCCCTTTAATTTACGACTACTGCGTTTAAAGGCACAGGATACGAACCGATATAAATAAACAGTAATCTGTTAAGGGCTAATAAAGCTATTGTTTATGTAAGTTGATCGCTATGCCACAACATAATACATAACAGGGTTCTAGATATATTTTATCGAACTCGTTGCTTTAGTCTCAGTTGTGTATTTAGTTCTCTGGAGAGGTCCAGGTGCGCCTATGACCACGAACCTGAATAAGGTAAGACAGAGGGTTGCAAAAATCAAACAATTTAGGCGCTTATTGAACCTTACTTCTACTGGACACAGCTGCTACTAAATGTGTTTTAAAAGCCGTTTTCCCTTACCATAAGAACATCCTTCAGCAGTCACATGTGAAACTCAAAAACAAATTAGATGTGCGGGCTCAAATAAATGTTTCTTCAACACATTTAAGAAAAACATTAAGTCAAAAGCTTAAAAATTAAAACCTGGCTTAAGCTGCAGAATGATAAGTTTACGTGAGCAAATAACCATTTTACTGCTCCTCGGAGTATAAAGCATTATAGAACTTAGCAGCTACAACATACATTTCACAAATCGCCGTGAAAATCGCGTTACATCTGTAGGAAGTATTGAGGAAATTCGCCCGCGTTTTATTTTATTTCGACTAAGGATTTTCCACAAGAGAGGTTCCAGGTTCGTGGGTCAGATAAAGTGCGCTCAAATATAAAGTTTCAATTTCCGCGGCTCGGCAGACGTGCGGGGCCTTCCCAAATGGTGCCCCCTTTTTAGTCTGTCGTTTTTGCACTTTGTTCCACATTTCGTGGTCACATTACGGTATTCTGTTAATGTATCAAGCTAAACCGTATCTATTTAGTTATAATTTATTCGTAATAAATTGTTTATACATACATACATACATAAAATCACGCCTCTTTCCCGGAGGGGTAGGCAGAGACTACCTCTTTCCACTTGCCACGATCTCTGCATATTTGCTTTGCTTCATCCACATTCATAACTCTCTTCATGCAAGCTCGGCGGTTTCGGGTACTTTTGACCTGACCCTTTACCAGGACGTCCTTAATTTGATCAAGATATGTTCGTCTAGGTCTTCCCACTCCGACCTTTCTCTCCACACTCTCCATGTATATCTGCTTAGTCAACCTGTTTTCATTCATCCTATTATTACCTACTTAAAATCCATAAATTGTTTATCTAAGTATGTATATATTATAATATAGCATTTGTTCAAGCAATCGAAAAATCTTTCCCTAGCCAATGTGTTATTTAAAAATATGCTTTTAATTTCAATGTAATCCTTTCTACTTGATAACTAACTGTGTTATATGCTTTGTTATTTCTAGTCGAAAAATAAAACATTTTTATAAAAAGAAAAAAACAAAAGAAGAGAATGGGATTCTAAAATAGCTGTGTAAGTCTTTAAATATAATACTAACGTCAACTATATACATGCACATTATTATTTCGGACACAATTACTGGTTCAGCTATGCATGAGAAATAGGTACGTGGAGTTTGCAGCTCGCTTCTGAAATTGGAGTAGCTATTGCAACAGTTCTGTCATAAACGTATCTTTTGTATGGATAGCATACTGCTTTCAAAATAGTGTTTCAAATGTCGGAAGTTCGAAAAATGTTTTAAACGAAAAGAGGAAAACTAAAGAGTTTGATATATTCATCGCACTATTCTCAAAAATGTTAAGGTAAAAATAGTATCATGAGTCGTTTTAATGAACACTTTTTGTATGAAATAGGCCGAGAGTACCCGAAACGAAAGAGTTATGAATGTGGTTGAAGCGAAAGAAGTATGCGGGGATCGTGGCAAGTGAAAAGATGTAGTCCCTACCCTTCCAAAGTCCTAAAATAAGAAACAGCTCCCTTATTACATTATATATCCACAACATTAATTAATTTTGTCACTTTGCATAGTTTTAAATAATTTTCTATAACTTTGCATTTTTAACTGCTTTTTTTAAGGAGGAAAAAGTGAATTAATTTGTGCTGGTCTGCTAGGATAGTATAATCGAAGTAAGCCACGAAAAATAATATATATGGTTTTTATGGTTCTGTACCTAAAAGTTAAAAACTGTGTGTGTGTCTGTCCGTCTTTGGCGCTAAAATAATAAATAAAAAAAATCATTAAAATAAATTTGGGCCCCCAAAATTTATAAATGTATTATTATATTTTTGCTCAAAACGGTTACAGGTACACGCTTAAAATTGTCACAGAAAATTAAGTTGTATGTTAAATTTTAAAACAACAATAAAGGCAACTTTTTATAGATAATGGTACGGAACACTTCGCGAGGCCGACATGCACTTGGCCTGTTTTTAAATACTTGTGTGACATTTGGGAAAATGCCTTGGTATGAAGTTCTGGATTGCATGTTGTTGGTTTATATCGTTTCACCTTCCATTGGTCTTGCGAATAATCATAACAACTGTAACCTATCTGTTATGAATAATTCTTAAGCATGATAGCCCGAAAATTCAATCTCCGAACAATGGGATCGTATTAGCATACAAAAGGTTTCACATATTTTACGCAAATCCGTTATATTTTGAGTTATCTCCTCACAAAAAGGCAATGTTTTCCCCTGACCTGTGAAATAAATTTTATTCGAGACTCAGGTTCTGAAGATTGAATTGGGCGATATAATAAATTTTAAACCTTAAAGTTATGTAAAATTTTGGACTATTACATGAATAGGGTAAGAAATTTTTTTGAGAGGATAACAGAATAACGGAAAGGCCTTATTTATTGATTTATGAAATTTTCAAACCTCCTGGTGTACTCATTAAGGTGTCTTATTAAGATTAAAGTAGGTACTTTCTGTTTATGAAATTAAAATTTTATATACAGTAATTGTAAATGGCAGGCTTTGTACGAATTTCATAAAACTTTAACTTTATTTTAGGTAATATTACTCGTATATCCTTTTTATGATTATTTTCGTTCGGAATTTATTCAAATAATTGTGACAGTTGTTCGCGAATGTTCGCATGGTCCGCAATCAAGGCAGCTGCGTCGCATTGTTTCGCGCTCAATATTTTACGAATAATATTGTGATAAACACTGCAATAGAGATTTGTTTATTTGAATCTGAAATATTGTTGCTCATTGTTGTTTTTTGGTACATGTTTTAATTAAAATTAATATATTGGTATGCTTTTGAAATAAACATTATCGTAAAAATAACCGCATAATTTTAAAATTCCTTCGCTATTGTTTTGAGTTTAAAAGGTAATTGATTTTGGCATCGTATCTACAAGACTGGTGATCATGACAACCAGTAGGTAGATAATATTTGAAATTAGCAAATAGTATTAATGTAGAATTTAATACAACTTCGATATTCGGAACTATTTTGACGATCACATCGGTTTTCATTCGTTTAATTTAATGTGTGGAGTCTCAATCAGGTCCGCATTCCGACCAATCATTCAATCAACCTGTCACTAATTGATGGTGATCGCGTTACGCCTCTCGTTAGCGATCGATGTTGGTTTTTGTTATTACCCTTGCTTTTTAAATGCTTAATCAGATAAATGTGGATCTAAATTTAATTATAAGGTACGTTTATGTTGTATTCGTGAAAAGTTATTAATTATGATAAATTAATAAAATTTGTGAGTACCTCCAGGCGACGGGCTAGCATATTTGAATCTCACATTCAGTTCGTCTAGTTCAAAGTGGCTTGACAAACAAAGTACAGAAAATAACTGTGTATATAAAGCTGAATTCTGCATTTATGCTCTTTTGGAAGGTGTAATAAATTAGGTATCAAGAAAAGGATTCTAGAGATTCCCGCGGGAACGTGATATAAACGAGATCTTACGCGACTTGAAAGAGTCACTTGGAGCTCTCAAATCTTGCTTCTCAAATTATCAATGCACATTAGAAACTACTAACGAAGTCTCTGTTCTTAAAAATAAAAAGTGAAAACAGGTATATGCTAATTATTTTTTATGTATCTACTTATTTCAGTAATCTTAATGTAAGTTAAAAATTAAACGCTTAAGTTAAGAATCAATCTGTCGCAAAATCAAAGTAAATTAATTACGAATGAAGTTTAATTAAGTCGATCCGTTACGGTTCTAATCGAAGATTATTTAAATATTGTTTGAGGAGATATTATTGTGGTGTTTTAATCCATTAAAAGTTATGTCGGCAGCGGTTACCTTTTAATCATTTCTGATTTCATTCCAAGTATTTACCTTAGACCCTTAAATTAGGTTTATTTTAGGAGTCCTTACTATCAGGTTCATTTTAGGAGTCAGACACATGAAACACTTTGATAAAAATAAAATGAAATAATTAATGAGATACAAACACACGCCTGTGTGTTTATAATATTTTTTTTAGATCTTCAAAATTATTGAGTAATAATTTAATACGGTCCATGGAGGGGCATAAGTATAACATAAATAAGGTTGAGGTTCAACTACGTGAGAGTTGGTAACTTAATTCATTATAGTATGTTTGAGTTCGTGAGCAGTCGCCAGCCTTGTTTCAGCATACGAAAGGCACCCCCCTTTCACCACCCCCAAACGTATAAACAAACACCTGATTGACACCTATGCTATGTAAATATGATGTAAATTGTGACGTGAAGCACAAAGGCCTTCAGCAGGATAGTTTAATGTTACTTCAGTTTCAAAATTGGGGTGAAATTAAACAGTGAAATTTTGGTTGTGTTGATTTTGACCACTTTACTTACTCAAAAATGTTGAGGAAGTGAAAGAGTTTGAATATCTATGATCAAAGTTTACATCACATGGCAAGTGTGATAGTGATATTGAAAGGAAAGTGAACGCGGGGAACATGGTGAATGGAGCTTTGCATGCCTTTATGAGCAGTCAGAAACTATCCAAAAAGGCTCGACTGGCTGTGCATAGGGGCGTGTTGGTCCCGACATTAATGTATGGGAGTGAAAGTTGGTTATGGCAAAGGAAGCACGAAAGCAGAATAAATGCAGTGGAAATGAGAGCGTTAAGGAGTATGATGGGTGTGAAATTGAATGACCGGATAAGGAACAGCGTGATAAGGGAATGTTGTGATGTGAAAGAAGATGTAGTTACAGGAATAGAAAAGGGTATGTTAAGATGGTTCGGTCATGTGAAGAGGATGAATGAAAGCAGGTTGACTAAGCAGATATACAAGAGTGTGAGAGAGTGTGGAGGGAAAGGTCGGAGTAGGAAGACCTAGACGAACGTATCTTGATAAAATTAAGGACGTCCTGGTAAAGGGTCCGGTCAAAAGTACCCGAAACCGCCGAGCTTGCATGAAGAGAGTTATGAATGTGGATGAAGCGAAGGAAGTATGCAGAGATCGTGGCAAGTGGAAAGAGGTAATCTCTGCCTACCCCTCCGGGAAAAAGGCGTGATTTTTATGTATGTATTTATTTACTCGTACTACATACATGATTTATAGTCAATATTTTTATAAGATTCCCTTCTTTCAGCTGAAATTAAGTGACAAGATTACAATATCTTTATAAACTGGTTATATCAACATTTATGAATGCTCAGCTTTGGGTAAAAAAAACTAAAAAATAAATATCCATTTAGTTACAAGAACAAAAATTAAGTAAAAACCGTCTGGGCTGAAGAAAAGGATCTAGTTAAGCTGTCTGATAGGGCGCTGACATGGAGCTGAGTTGGAAACGCCCCGAGGCTTCTATCTCGCCAAGATGCCGGCAAAAGTCAACAGTGGGATTTACAACTTACTAAGTTTAAGGGCATCGGCACAATGTAGACTTGATGGTTTTGTAAGCAATATTAATAAGGTTTTGGCTATTTATAGTATCTGTTTCGCATTTTAGTATCATCAAACAAAACAAGCGATGACACTCACATAGGTAAATTGTCTTGAGAAGTCCATAATATTTATGCATTTGTTCATTTTAGACAAATTTCGACACAATGTTGATTGTTTTTTTAAAATAAATAAATATGAATTTATTTGAAAAAGTACTTGCTTGGTCCTTATTAAATCTAATAAGTGCGTCAAGTCGTGAAAAAAGCTGAAAACACTTTTCACACTAATTATGTAAACACACATTTACCTAATAGGAGATTTAAGCATGGAAAAACACAAGATAGACCTATTTTTTGCTGTCATTAATTCCAATAATATGGGGCCTTCCGAGAGTCAGGGAGTCAACATCATTTAGCCGTCTTTTTGTTAGCCAAGCGTGTTCTACAAAGAGTACAGTTTGGACGGAAAGCCACGATGATGTTAACAAATTACATGTTATATCATTCTTGTTTATGTATTTAATATATGTATGTATTTGGCATGTATTATAAAATAATCAAATAGGTATCAAAACTAACTAAACTTTTCAGAAAGGATAAAAAAAGATTTTCTTAAGACACGGAGTGCTGAAATAAAAAATGGACTAATAACGTACCTAATTGGCGAACATTGAAAGTAAAGATTTCGCTGATATAAACATAAAGTTGAATAATAATTATGTAACTATTTACACAGAAATTGCTTGAAAGTTTGAAATTGGATTTGTAAAGTTTGAATAGATTATAATAGGATTTTAGGATTAGGTACTTGATGTTAGTAAGCGATGATAATCAAATATTTTATGAGGAAAATATGAGATGCTGTAAAAAAATATTTTCTTCCCACAAATATATATGTAGGTATTAATTAACATTTTCTTGTAATAGCATGTGTTTCATTATTTTAAACTTTTCGTTCTCTACCGTGTGGTTTCCGGCACCAATACAAAAATAATAGGACCACTCCATCTCTTTCCTATGGATGACGTAAAAGGCGACTAACTATTTAGTTTTTTAGCTGTATGTTGTTGTTCTAACTACAGAGAAGCAAAAAATAATATTTCTCTGTGGCCTAAGAACATCATCTCTACGCAAATAAACGACGTATCTTATTAGTTATACTAATAGCGGCACAACGTTTACGTAACTTTGATATGTTGATCATCAATCTTGAGTAATGCGTGTCTCCATAATGATCAAAGTTACTGGGTATGTTCTGATAATTTAGTAAGTGAAGTTGGGACGGCCCGGTTTGTTGGGAATTTTGCAAAGTGAGCCGGTACACCTGCTGCCACTTGGAATGCATACCACCTTCTCGAGTTTTGGCGTGTGTCGTGCAGCATCGTTTAGCGTTGTTGCTCTACGTGAACTATTTGGTGTTAAATAAATGGCTTTATTTTGTCGTCATTTTCACAAGTTTTCAAAAAATTTAAAGATTTTTCATTTCTAGCCTTTATTGGTCGACTTATTTTATACTTTAACTTTAATTTGGATCTCGCGAGATTTAGTCAAATATTTCATATTGTTTTTAAATGTTACCACTTGAAACAGCTTACTTATTTGCAAAAAATAATAACAGAACAGGTAGTAGTAGATATATAAGCTTCGTCGTTAAAAATTTCAGAAGGATAATTTAATTCAATTACGCAGTGACGTTACTCACAAAGAATCCTAAGTTATAAAGGCGAGTTGAACCACGCTGTCTCGCCCGTCAGCTACAAGAGCTGAGTAAAACAAATCTTCAAGTTAAATTACCTCTCAAATCCAAGGTATTATGACGTATTTTCTTAGTAGTTTTGTAATAAAACTATCGGTAATTAAACACCGAGGTTGCAGTTTGATACATGGGAATTAAACAGTCACATTTCATGGCTCAGAGTAGTACAGGCAGATTGTAAAACCTTTGTCATTTTTCTTAGCATATCAAGTATAACTTACATTCTGTCTTTTGTGAATTGTGACAAGCAAAAATAAGACTTTAGTTACAGCTTATTTAAGTTTTATAATGACAAACTACTTTCTACCAATATGTCTTTGTTTGAGGACTGTAAAATACACATTGCTCCTATGCTTAGCCTGGTTTTGTATGTTATAGCATAATTACGGTCACCCTTTACAATATAATTGCATAATCAACTTTTGTACTACTGCTATATTTAATGTTGTCCAACATTGTATGACTTGAGGAAACAATTGTACAGCATCGTTACAATAAGGAACATGGAATGAATAAATTTCGCTTAAGCGTTGCAATAAAAGTAGCAATTCAAATGTTTAGCTGCGATAATAGTCGAGGCTTACTAATGAATAAAAGTTCGTCGTGGTCGCAGCCAGCGCGCTTTGCCATTACTATTTCCCTTAAGGTGCTTACTGCTACCAAAAGGGGCATAGAGCTAACTTGACTTTTGTAATAGGGTTTTTGTAGTAAACCTACCTAAGTACATTGAATTTAAATAATTTATATGTGTATAAGTATAAATTTATATATATAAGGAAAAGATGACTAAGACTTTTAAACAAATAGCGAGTGTGTATATAAAATTATGAGAACTAAAAAATATGGAAACGGGTAATAGGTACCTACGACATAAGTGGAAGAACCTTTTGTTGTAAAGGTAAGTCAAGTAGCATATACGTAGAGTCAACAAACTTAATGTGTAAGCGTGATAAATCTAATCTCAATCAAAAATAATTTGTGAGGTTTGCCAAAGCGCATAATTTTGGTTAATTATTTTGCTATCTGTATTCAAAAAAATAACTAAAATAATTACTGAAAGTTCCAAGTTTAAACATATAATGAAAACTTTTAGATTAATAGACTTTTGCTAAAAGTTAGTCTCAAATGTCTGCTGGCAGCTATGTTCGCCTTAATGGTGACGTGACGTGTAGTGCGAATTTGCTTCAAGCTAACTTTTAATGGCTTAATTACAGTAAGTGGAATAAGCGATATGTCGTCTGCATAATCAGTGATGTGTCTTATTAAAACGAATAATGTCAGCGTTTCTGCACTGAAACTTTGTTGTTAATATCTGAAATTAATCTTTGCTCTTAAATAAAGTGATATTAATAATCAGTTTACGTAACGTGCTTAAGTGCTAATTAAGTAGTTTACTTAATAAAATAATTAACTAACTTTACATTCGCATTAGTTATTTAATAACATCTTTAATTGAGAATTACTTCAAAAGAATAGTATGTACGCAACTCCGAGTTTTCTCTTGAAAACTCGGTTTTGGTCCAATGGTTCGTCCGAAATATAGCGTGATACATTTTTTCGAAATGCAAAAAGTTACGCGACTCTGTTTTTATCGTTTTGATGAAACAATTAAACCTTTTCCAAAAATAATTTCGGGTTACTTAAAGTCTAATGTGTAGTTATTCAAAACATTTCCGGTGTCATGAGATAAAGGTGGTGTCGGCCCTCCCGGGAAATTACTGCCGAAATCCGGCCCGCCTATAGACAGTTTGCTCGCCTCCTTTGTGCCCTGAATCAATTCCCGTAACTTATCTGCATATTTTATAATACGAGGCGAAGTGACGTTGCAGCATCGGTAACTCTCTTTAGGGAATTAATTTTGTTTCATCAAAGGAGGCAATTTCAAAATGGAAATGTTAAAAATGATCATTATTTTACCTAATGAATGATCTAACAATTTTTTTAACCAGCTGTCTCTTGTGGTCATTGGTGAATCTTACCTTAGTCTATCACTAGTGCGAAACTGGTAAGAAAACCTTAAGATGCAGCCTCTAGTGTATAAGATTAATATCTTCTTTAATTCCTTGCATCACACGTACATTACAATAGTTGTATGCTATAATTTTAAACATAAAATGCTTGACAAATAGACGTCGACCTGCCTTTATAGCGCAAGTGTTGTTTTTGACTTAGATATTTAAAATTCTTGTTTCAATGAGACGTATAAAGAACCATACGTTACATTATGAGTTGTTTAAACTATCTTTCAATTGTATCTATTTATTCATACAAGATAATGGCAAAGAAGAGTTTGCATTCAAAATTCCTTTTTCCTAGTAGACATTAGCGAATTCATCTTTATTCTGTTCAAACGGTGTAAGGGATAAGAGTGTTCATCCCATACGTATACAGATAATACTTTGGTGTTGTGTATTCATGTAGTCCCTGTTTATGTCAAGCTCTCTGGATCCAATTCCTTTGTTAAGATAATCTCATTGAGCGCACCTTTGTCCAGATCTTCAAACGAAATCATAAGTCTTTTTCATTACATATTGTGTTCGACACTGTTCTCGTAAATATTTGAGAGCTATTTCGTCTAATCAACAATAATATAACTAAATAATTTCTTCATCATACATCGATTGTTTTAGAATCGTTGTGGTCGATTGGTACCTTTGTGACATAAAGACGGAGTTACGTGATGACAGAGTCGCGTAATGACAGGGTCACCAGATGATGGAGTCGCGTGATGACAGAATCACGCGATGACAGAGTCATTATCTGGTTGTGCTTATCATATTCATGCGTCTGTCATCAGCACTGTATCAGCATAATATTTTTTTAACTGAATTGGACAAAGATGGTCAAGTTTAAATTGCAAGATTTATCCTTCATACATATAAGTCAAAGAAAAAACCTAGTTTAAATGTATGCTGATAAAGCTGCAGGTCAACAAAGGTTCATTTAATCAGAATGTCTTAATGCCTAATGTTAACATTTCTAACCGGTTTAATTCTTTTATGGAGTGAAGAACATTTTATGCTCAAATCTGCCGACAATAGAAAGCTGCGTTGCTATCCTTTATGGAATGAATCCAACTTTTTGGAGCCAGAAACCGCAATAGGTTTTAATGTATATCTAGAATAGTTTGTAAGCCTTACCTTATATGTAAGTTGTTTCTTGTATGAACGTGTTAGACTCTGATATGATTTTAATAACTATGTATTATTAACACGTACACATATCACGTCTTTAGCCTTTACGGGGAAGATACAGCCAAAAGTCATGAAAAAACTCGAAGGTCATGTTCAGTTATATATCAGTCAGGATAGCTTATATTTATGGGATTGATGCTAGCCCATCCCCTAAAGGAAGAATGTCTTGTTAAGAAGCCTTTCTCTTGATTGACTTTAATAATCTGTGTCGGAAGTGAAGTAGCTGGCACACTTTATTTTTTCTTCGCTATCTGGCAAGTTATATAGAATCTGTCAATAGAGTTTTCAAGTTTGCTGGGCAACAATATCGGTTTAGTAGTTTTTGAGATATTCATAATTTTGTAAAAAATGAAAGTGTTCGCCAGGCAGTTCGTGGTGAAGAACTACGAGTAGATACCATAATTTCTAAAATATCTATGCTAGATGTAATTAACAATAAGTATATGTTCCATATTGTGAAGTAAACAATAGCTAGCATCCGCGTAAGTTAAACTGAAACTACTTTAATATGAACGTTTAATTATTAAATTTCGTGGAAAAGCGGAAGGTTGGTATTAGATGCTTGCGTATGAATTGTTTACGAAATTTGTGTTAATTACATCACATAAAGGAAGTTGAATATGAATATGTAAAAAAACTTGTCATTTTCAGAAATGTGTTCGAATTAAAGAGTATGAATGTCTAATACCCTCAATAATATTCTATATCACACATATACAAATCACGCCCCTTTTGCGGAGGGGTAGACAGAGATGACATATTTCCATTTGCCATGATCCCTGTATACTTTTTTCGCTTCATCTACATTCATAACTGTCTTCATGCAATCACGTCGGTTTCGGGTACTCTTGACCTCAACTTTTGCCAGAATGTCTCCGATTTGATCAAAGTACGTTCGACTTGGCCTATTCTATATCATATCCGTTTAAAGACATTTATCTAGGTACACATAAAAATAATGTGGTAAATTTATTAGTACATGCGCATTATAAAGAACGTTATGTTTAGGAGAATTCAGCAGTGACATTAGATTCTAACGTAAATTTAAACATTATCATAAAACAACGTTCGAATAGTATACAATACGGCCTTTTTGAATCGTGGAAAAGAGGTGGTTAGCAGTTTTGTTCGGATTCGAATGCAGGCAATCAAGGCTTTTCCAATTTGAAGCCGCCACTGGGCGCCGTGAAACAACAGACACGATCAATTGTCTAGCACCATCCCGCCGCGGTCGCTGTAAAGTGATTTCGTGGATTTTTTTTCAAATAGTTCGGTAAATATTTTTTATGACAGTTTGTTTCGAAATATTGTGATACTTTTTCTCTATGATATGTATGATGAAATGTACTGTTTCACGTCAATACCTAAAAGTATTTTTTTATGGGTAATATTTATATTTATCACAAATGTTATTATCAATGTAAAGATAGGACAACATTCATTATTTTTACTGGTAAATTTGAAATGTTTCTTAACAATTTGTTTTTGTCGTAGTTTGTAACAGCCTAATTGGGAACATGATGAATATTGGCAATATTTATAAACTCAATTTTTGAGTTCTAATTATATTAATAAAACATACCAAATCCAAATAAATGTTAAGGGAGGTTCAAATTAAAACTTTATTTTTACGAGTGTTTTAACGACTTAAGCTAAGATTGGCGATAAACGTCTTTACCCCATTGCTTTATCACTCGATTATAGATACTTCGAGTTTGAGGACCCTCCAAAAGTTAATGAATCACTGGGTCAGTATGATGAACTCACGGAAATGTTCTTCGAATTATTAAATGACTTAATGTTGTTTTGTAAGCTAACTTTGTAAGTATGTAAATAATCTAAGAATCAGGGGTCCAACGGTTTCATGTGTCCTACTAAAAACGTCTGACTCTAGATGTATGTTAACCAATATATAGTTAATTATTCTTATAATGTTTTTATTTCTGGACACAATACATCCTTAAATAATGGTACAAAGTATGTTTACATAAAAAAACATACACACACAATATCTTACATAGTTATCATTTAATCACAATGACAGCAAAGCAAGAAATATCTTTTTTATAAGTATCTATATCTTATGTTTTCGAAAACCAGCGCACAACAGAACGAGTACAAATATCGAGATACAATGTGAGATAAAATTTTATTTCCGCCTAAACATGAAAGTTTGAGCAAATGAGAGCGAGAGTGGCGTCGACCTCCCTAATCACGGGATTATCCCGTTAAGTCCCGTTAGTCGGCAGTCAGGGGTGATCCCGGCCGATCTGACGGGACTTTTTGTTGCCGTTTATGTTAGATGGATGGTGAATGTGCCCTACTTCACATACGCCAGCTGAATTCGTAAGAAAGTTAGTTAGAAAGAGGAAAACTTGTACGAATTGCTGATTATTCTCTTTCGATAGGTTTTTGAACGGTGCTTTAATATATTATTGAACTTGATTGATGAGTTTGATTCATACAACCCAACTCATTTAAATTGAAGTCTTTTAAGATAATATAAATTTGGAGATTCATTTTGTTCAGTTAAGCTCTTGCACTGTAAATGTATTTATTTATATCCGTTTTTACGTTTATAAAATGAAAATGCAGATACCTTAATGAAAACTTTGAAATTAAGCCGAAATTTAGTTTGTTGTATATATAACAATATGAATGTGGATGAAGCGAAGGAAGTATGCAGGGATCGTGGCAAGTGGAAAGAGGTAGTCTCTGCCTACCCCTCCGGGAAAGAGGCGTGATTTTATGTATGTATGTATATGGGTCAGGCCGCGAAAATTGTCAATTGTATCACAAAAGTAACACAAGACATTTTGAGTTACCATAACACAAATGTAACCCAAAAGCAACGAACATTTTGGGTAAAGTTCGTTTCAGATTGGTGACTAAAATAACCTTAACGAATATAAGTAAGTAACTGTAGTAAAAATAAAGTAGGTAATGAAAAAGTAAATAAATAAATATATACGCGACAAATTACACAGATTGAGTTAGCCTCGAAGTAAGTTCGAGACTTTTGTTACGAGATACTAACTCTCTCAATGATAGTAAGGCTCTCAAATAACGCAATACCTACAACCAAAACAATGACTTATATTTTTTCTGTTTGCCTATTTATCTGGCTGGAAGAAGCACGACGGAGAGGAATCAAACATCAATAATTATTATTTCAACGGAAGATTGTAGGTAGCACCATTTAAACTAAACGACTTTCAATTCACACAATGTGAATGCGGCTTTACAAATCTATTGTGTTACGCAACACGTAAATTTGTGTTACAATAACACAGAAGTAATACAAGCGTAACACATATGTCATACAAAAGCAACACAAAAGTAAAATATTTAAAATATTTTTTGGTTATAACTTGGTTATTTATTACAATTAGACGCTTATGAGCGATTCCACGCACACTTTAAAACACTTTGCATAGAAATTCGGTACAAAAATAAACAAATCTCTGTTACTTACCTTCAAAATCACAATTTTAAATTTTTTATTCAATCAGAGCAAGTTATGTAACGGACTTTCAAAATGCCTCCTGTGACAAAACAACATTGTCTGCCTTTTTTACATTTATATGTCGGTAACAGTGATGCCATATTAATACTTTGTTTTGCTATTTGGTAGTTTTAATCAAAACAATGGGTATAAATTCGTCACACAAAAAAAAATGTAACACAAAAGTAAAACGCTTTTTTTATTTTAAACTGTCGTCAAACAAGTTATATCTGGAATTTTTGCACCGGTATTACAGTAACAGTAGGGGCTATCATATTATTCTTCGATGGTAAACATATATTTAAGGTATACTTTACAATTTATGGAGTATATCTTCATAATGGTAGTTCGACAAAAAGCGACCAAAAGTCACACAAAAAAATTGACAATTTCGGCGGCCTTACCCATATATAACAAAAAACAATAAGTAATTACATTAGATAAACTACAAGCAGCTAATACGCATGCTGAATAAAAAAATTCTGTAATCTATATCTGCTTTATTTCATTACCAGCGAATCAGTTACGCCGTCATTATCCTACGGCGATAGATGTTAACGGCGGATAAAGGTTAATGTAGTTACGTGCCGAACAAACTTAGCCGGATTGGCTGACAAGTCGAGGACAGCTCAGAATGTCTGAGCCCCATGGCATCTGTGTCCGTACTAACTTCCAAAGTAATCCATTTAAAAGTGTCAGATTAGACGGGGTCGGGTGAATTTGCTTAGGCAGAATAACGGGATTATAGAGAGTAAAGAAGGATATCTCATTAAAAAGGACGAGTGGTCGTTTTGTTATTGTATGATTGCTGTCGTTTGTGGATCATTTTTGATGCTTTTGACTGCGAGAATCTATCTGTAAAAAATCATATTACAATGCAGTGGGCCTGTAAAATAACAAATTGCAAACTTCACTATTGAGGTAGCGATGTGACTATAAAAAATAACTGTAAGTAGATAACATAAGTATTGGCATAACATTTCATTTATTACATAGGTAATAAGTATAAATTTAGGTAGGCATAAAATGTCACGAATTAGCTACTCAGGGTCAAGGGTCAGGTCAAAAGTACCCGAAACCGCCGAGCTTGCATGAAGAGAGTTATGAATGTGGATGAAGCGAAGGAAATATGCAGAGATCGTGGCAAGTGGAAAGAGGTAGTCTCTGCCTACCCCTCCGGGAAAGAGGCGTGATTTTATGTATGTATGTATGTATGTACTACTACTACTAACAATACGAGTAGCTAATTCAAAGCTTACTTACTACTTACATCACAATACGTACGTAAGTTGTTCGGGAATCAATATGATGTGTCCACTTCGATATGGTACCTTTGTACCATGGTCTGTTCAACCATGAAGCTCGCCAAAGACGAGGGTTACTCTATGTTATATTTATTTTGCAAGGAAGGTTTGGCCAGCAATTTATGTCGGTGTGGCGCCACAGATGCGGACCGCGGGCCGGCTTGTGGCACTGTTTATAACAACAAAGGCGGAGTAATTAAACACTTAGACCCAGGGTTACACGCCATATCAGTGCGTAAACTTACTATGTATTGCTTAACACTGTGATTAAAATTAATTTAATATGGAGAAGGTGGCGTCATCTGTTTTACTGTAATTTATATCAAGGTTATTTTAGTATGTGTTTAACTATAATATTTAAGTCTAAATTTCAAATCAGGGATATCCTAGCGAAAGAGGTCAAAAGTAATCTAAACCGACGAGCTTGAACAAAGGTATGAATGCGGTTGAAGCGAAAGAAGTGCAAAGAGATTGAGGTAAGTGAAAAGATAATATCCGTCTATCTCTACAAAGAAGAAGCACAAAAACATGACTTGACCGGGCATCAAAACGGGAAAAGGACTCAAAACCTTATAATTGCACCATAGAGGCTTAAAATACAGATTATGAAAAATAACTATTTACGTATTTTTTTAATTATAATAGTTTCAGTTTTATGTAGCGGAAATATAACCTTACTGTTCCAGTTAAGCCTCAGCATTACACATACCTTAAACGTTAATTAGCAGTACACAAAGATTCAACTAAGCTTCTAGGAACTATGTGTATAATAATTTACATTAGCTAGGATATATAACAGTTATATATCGACAATCTTGCCGGTCTGACGTATTTGCGGCGAACATTGTATATACTACATTCAAGAACAATATAACCAACGTACTATATTTAAGTACACATTCCCGCATAGTATATGTAGATATTTACAACTGTTTGCGAATCTGACGTGTACAACGTCGAACACAATGCGATAATTAGGCCATTTCACCTTTTCACACTATAATTCGCATAGTCATAAATTATAAATCGCAGTGGATTTCCATTGTAATAAACTCAACCAATTTAAGTTATTAGTAACTGGAATGCCTAGCGCTGCCCCGTGCACGTAAGGATAACCATATGAAAAGTAGTAAAATAAAAAAAAAACACCAAAATAATAAAAGATGAGACTGGAAGTAAAAAAAAGTAAAACAAACAAAAGAAGTAATGTTACGTTGACAATTGTGGTTATAATTTTTTTTTTAACTTATAAATATTGTCTACGTAACCTAGTAGTGTAAAACTTTAATAATGGTAAGAGCCAGATAGCTAAACTTCGGCCAAACTCCGTCGAGGAGCGAACTCAACACGTAGCGAAATAAAATCAACGAATACATTCTATATTTTTCGATACTTTACCAACTCATAAGAAACTTTTATTAGCTGTTACTTGATTTCAGACACATAATAATATTTGAGTTTATAAAAATATTTATAAATTTTACTCACACGTGAACCACCTACGTACACTTTCCCTTATTATTTTATCTTATCAAGAGTGTCAAAAAAGAAAAGGGTCGGGTAAACGTTTTATTAGATTCTGAAAGCTGATAATACAAAAATATCACTTTGAACCAGAATTACAGAACTTTAGTTGATACAAAATTAAATAAAGCTAAATAAGGTGTTTCTAGTGATAATTAGGCAAAATGGTAGTGCAGGTATAAGGCATTGTGGATTCGAAACACGCGCCCGGTACACGCGGCCGGCTCAATCGCCTCACTGGCTACCAAATAAGATCACTTAAATTCTGAACCCGTAGCCTTATACCCAGATAGCACTAGCAGTTAGTTCCGTTACGTATATGAACCACCCACACACATAGTAATTACACAAAAGAAACGGAACTGAAGAAAACGTTTAAACATTGCCTTCACTAGCTATTAGATCCGGCGGGTAAACTAGCGGAATTACTTAAATATATTGTTACCATGGGCCACGTTATTAAGTTTAGTTACCGTTACGAAAATGGAGCTGAATTCACTATCTCAGAGGCGAATAACACACACATTAGCTATTTATAATGGTACATCGGAAGTTGTAAAATTAGCCGTTACGCTGGCATTGCGCAGTTTTGCCTGTGAAAATTTGAAGGCATTATGAAAATGATATTTTTGTTACACGGTCTCTGAACGTTACGAAGTTTGTTTCCTTTATTAGATTTTCTTTGTTTGCCTTTGTTTAGTTTAATATTTTTATAAGACAGAAAAAAAACGAGTGTCTATTATTGATCAATGTCTTCGCACTAAGCCTGAAAAGAAAAGAGTAGTGTTACGGAAAAAAATACAGTTTTCGATAGCGCTCTCAGCACTGAGCGTTTGTAAGTAAAGTATTTTTATCCCTTTGTGTAGGCAATATCAGACGCGAACAATCAGATTGGACCGAAACTTTGCCCATTGGCTTGTTACTATTGTCAAAGTTGAGCTCTAAATCAGACCAGGAGTAATCTCTGTTTTTCGTATTTATGAGAGAATCGACTTTGAAGTCATTGAATATCGAAGCTAAGATATAGGTTAATCGAAAGGTCGTCAAACGAATATGGCGTCCGAAATACCACTGATGCGATTAGGTTTTGAAAGTCTATGTGTGTGAGTGAGCCATTGAGATGACGACTGATTACAGTAGGAAGGCATAGAAGTGAAAAGCCGCTAGCCACTGAGAAATGCAGTAAAATGGTTACTGATTTCAATCATCTTTTTTATATTTATTAGTACATATGGAGTTCTAAAGAAGTTAATTTTCATTTCCTAATTAAACTTGACATTTAAACACTTTAACCTATATTTAACTAAAACTGGGAAGATTAATCTTCACATTTAACTTCTCGGGACCAAGTTTCATAATAAAATTGGCTATTAAATTGTCAGAACTTAAAAGGAATTCAGTTGGAGTCATTTGTTAATTACACGGTAACTTTTGTCAAGTCTTTAAGTATCAACTTGTACCTTGAGACAATTATATGAGAATCGTAAAGTTTTGTAGAAATAAGTATTTTCAGTGCACTGGAGTGATTCCACCCGACCGCTACCGGCTAACTTTGTAGGTTTATTGTCTTCGCTTGAATTAAAAAAGTTTCAGTCGATTCTTTTTAATATATGGAACATATATTTCCACTAGCATGTTACTAGATTGTAACTTAATGTACGTGTCTGGATATGTGGAACTGTTACAATTTTCTATTTTAATTTTATTATGATATTGCACTAAGAAATAATTGAAACCGCCGAGCTTGCATGAAGAGAGTTATGAATAAGGATGAAGCGAAGAAAGTATGCAGAGATCGGGGCAAGTGGAAAGATGTAGTCTCTGCCTACCCCTCCGGGAAAGCGGCATGATTTTATGTATGTATGTATTGCACTTACGATCTATACATAAACGATTAGAACTAGTCTTAGAACTAAAGGCGCTGTAGACCAGAAAATGTTAAAAGAGAGAAGTAGGAAAGCGGACCCCAGGCCACGAGGCTTAATGATAAAGGGTGCAACTGGGAACACGGTAGGATGAGAGAGAGATCATTTGTAGAAAGAACTATCCTATGCCCATCGATTTCTTGGAAGAACAATTTTTTTAAAAGTAAATTTTTATTAATACTTTCTTTTGGTTATTAGTACAGTAATTCTCAAATAATAATCATGATTTTTGTCTTCTCCCTCCTGGCTTTAGTCTGTACTGTACGAGTACTGTAGCTTTATAAAATTTTGCTAGGCACTATCAACATACCGTAACTTCACTTTTGAAATGTAGATACGAACTAGGTTTTTTAAATCCGATGATTTTGGCTGTAGTTAGATTAATACCTGTCGCTTTTAGGTATAGGCCAATATAATACAGAAAAAATAAAGCAACCTTAGACTATATATTACTTCATACTTCAATCAAAGTAACCTTTATGAACCCTTTTGAACTGAAAATTTACCGGTTTCGGCTATATGTAAACGGACATATGTCACCTTTTTTTATAAACAAAGTTTTTTTAAGAATTGTCGAAGTAAAATTTTGAAACATTTTCTTAAAATTAAATAAATACTTATAAAACTTTTATCTTGATCTTGAGAAAACAATAATATCGCAATGTTATTTATTAACTTGTTATTGGTATTCACCTTTACTGAGAGGTTTCTCCCCAAAGTACCTGTGATATTGTCGGCTTGCCCTTATAGTTAATAATATACTAATTTTATTAGCCCTTTACCCAAAATTACCGTACATCTACTAGCAGAGAGAGGTCTAATAGAATTCCGGTTCACAATAATATTAGTTCTGTCGTCCCAAGCGTAAAACATTGTATAATATTATTTGTAAAGGTATTATTCGTGATAAATACGCAATCTAAAGTAATATAACCTTAAGTGCCCTGAAGCGTATAAGGGCGTCCGTATAAAGTGCTTTTTAGTATTCCGTCACAAAATTCAAAGTTATCTTTGTCGTTAGTTTTACAACGATGTTTTATGTCAAATTAAACCAAAATTTTAATGTAATTGACACGAAAATGTAAATGATTTAACCCCGGTTTCTATTACGTTAAAATTGAAAATCATAGAAACTTGAATTAACAATTAAGTATTCCCATTTCTATACCGATAACTATATATTTTTTATAACAAGATATTATTCCTTAAACAAGTCGTGATCGTGTATATAACAATGTGAATCCTGCAACGCAGTTGTCGCTGAGCAAGGTCCTGTGGGACTAAATCTGCCGTTAATTGGACGCGCTCCCGAGACCAACTTACTTTACCGGTGACATTTAACGGTGCACAGAATCAAAATTTAATAAAATGTCACCTTTACTCGTGACGGACAATGATAAGAGTAGCTTGTAATTTCTTGCATTTATTATTTGCAACTTGTTCGAACAAAAGAGCGTTAAAAAGCAAGTAATTATACCTACAAAGGTAATTAAAGATACTTACCCTGAAATTTTAAGATAAATGAGAGAATTCAATTTTTATCTACGTACTTCGAAATTAATTTATTTAGAAATAAACATAGTATTTTTCAGTACCCCACGCATATAAGCATAATTCTAATCATATAAACATAACTATACTTTATATAGTTCATTGTCCTTTGATAAACAAAATGTTTTTCTTTAGCTTCACAATTTAAATAAAAATATGTGATTCAGCATTTCTTATCTTTTTCCTTTCCAACGGATAATTAGAAACGGCAGACAATTTATTGCGATTGTATCTCGGTTATAACTTTCAAAAGACTGCACCGTTTTAATTCCTTTCATTTTATAGCTGCAGAGAATTATTTTAGGCAACTAATTGCGTTGCATAC
The DNA here is from genome assembly GCF_032362555.1 of Amyelois transitella. NCBI lineage: Eukaryota > Metazoa > Arthropoda > Insecta > Lepidoptera > Pyralidae > Amyelois > Amyelois transitella. Next base: position 6,954,393 of record NC_083509.1, read on the forward strand.
AGAGTTGGGATGCAAAAACCGCATGCGACATTTTGAATGGGCCGCTAAAACAATGCGCAATAAGCGGTTGCGTGGTTTGTTGTGCTCGAAACAAAAGGTTATGTTTTGTTGGTGGTGTCGACAATGTTGGCACGCCCCGTGGATACTGAAGCCTCCTCTGCTCACGGCCACTTTTTGAATCACCAGCGATTACAATGCTTAAACGACGTATTAATATGCACACTAGTATTAAGTAAAGCCAGGCAGTGCACTGTTATTACCTAATTTATTTTTACTGGCATTTTGTACCAAAATGTTAAGATGGGTATTTTTTAAATAATCATTCTTATTGTGACCAATGGTTTTTGTTGCAAAATCGGAATAATACAGGTATGAAGCACCTTCTAATGTGATTGGTAAATTTATAATTTTCTTTAATCCTAATTAGTTATTATTAACTACCTTAACATACATACATACATAAAATCACGCCTCTTTCCCGGAGGGGTAGGCAGAGACTACCTCTTTCCACTTGCCACGATCTCTGCATACTTCTTTCGCTTCGTCCACATTCATAACTCTCTTCATACAAGCTCGGCGGTTTCGGGTACTTTTGACCTGACCCTTTACCAGGACGTCCTTAATTTGATCAAGATACGTTCGTCTAGGTCTTCCCACTCCGACCTTTCCCTCCACACTCTCCTTGTATATCTGCTTAGTCAACCTGCTTTCATTCATCCTCTCCACATGACCGAACCATCTTAACATACCCTTTTCTATTCCTGTAACTACATCTTCTTTCACATCACAACATTCCCTTATCACGCTGTTCCTTATCCTGTCACTCAATTTCACACCCATCATACTCCTTAACGCTCTCATTTCCACTGCATTTATTCTGCTTTCATGCTTCTTTTGCCATACCCAACTTTCACTCCCATACATTAATGTCGGGACCAACACGCCCCTGTGCACAGCCAGTCGAGCCTTTTTGGATAGTTTCTGACTGCTCATAAAGGCATGCAAAGCTCCATTCACCATGTTCCCCGCGTTCACTCTCCTTTCAATATCACTATCATACTTGCCATCTGATGTAAACTTTGATCCTAGATATACAAACTCTTTCACTTGCTCCACTTTTTCTCCTCCAATCAAAATATTACATGCTGTCATTTCTTTCTCCATTTCAAAAACCAGTGTTTTAGTTTTACTTACGTTCACTTTCATTCCTTTCTCTTTTAAAGCTTCATGCATACAGTTTACCATCTCCTGTAACTCCTCCGCTGATGACGCCAGTATAACCTGATCGTCGGCATAGAGCAGACATTTGACGAGTAACTCATTCATCCTTAATCCACTTTTAGACTCTTTCAAATCTGTCAAACAGCCATCCATAAATAGGTTGAACAGCCACGGTGACGCAACACATCCTTGCCTAACGCCTTTCTCAATCTTAAACCACTCAGTGTGCGCTCCGTTTATCCTGACACAAGCACTCGAATCCTCATATAAGGATTTCAGTGCTCGTATTAAGAGACTGCTCACCCCATGCATAGAAAGTGCTGACCACAATTCATTCCTCTCAACTCTGTCATAGGCCTTTTCCAGATCTACGAATGTGCAATAGACTTTTTGACTCTTGGCCAAAAACTTTTCGGCTATGCACCGCAAGGAAAAGACCTGATCAGTACATCCCATTCCCTTTCGAAATCCCGCTTGAGCATCCCATATTTTGTCATCAGTTTCATTCCTGACTCTATTAATCAATACCTTAGCATACAATTTGCCGACGACGCTAAGCAGGCTTATACCACGATAATTTTTGCAGTCCAGCTGTGACCCTTTTCCTTTGTAAAGTGGCACGATAACAGCCTTACACCAATCTTTTGGTACTCGGCCGCTTCTCCAACACAAATTGAAAAGGCAGTACAACTGACTAGCTACTACGCCTTTTCCTGCTTTAAGCATCTCGACCGACACTCTATCACACCCAGCAGCCTTTCCCGCTTTCATACTCTTAAGTGCTTCCACAATTTCGAACATTTCAATTTCGCCTTCCATCTCATTCTCTTTTTCTTCGCTATAGCAGAAATCTTTCTTATTTCCTTCCTTTTTTTCAAATAAACTTTCAAAATAGTCCTTCCATATCTTTAGTACACATTCTTCTCCTTTCACAACGCTACCATCCTGGCATCTGATCCTAGTCAGCTCTCTGGTTATAGTATTTCCTCGGGCTGACCTTACGGATTTCCAGAATACTTTCAGATTTGACTGGAAGTCTTCTGATAGCCTTTTATCAAAATCCTCTTTATACTCTTCTTTCTTTCTAATCACAGCTTTCTTAACCAAATCTTTCATTTTCTTATATTCCTTACGTGCTTCATTCACATCTTCATCTATAACCTCTTGCATTCTTAAGTTAGCTTTTGCTGCTAACAAATCCAGCCATGCTTTCTTCTTTAATCGCACAAGTTCTTGCACATCTTTACTCATCCACGCATTTTTGTGATTTTTTCCTTTCCTTCTTCTACTTACACCACACACTTCAACAGCTACTTTCACAATTCTTTCTTTAAATTCCTTCCATCCATCTTCAATATCGCTCATTTCCTCTAAATCTTCAAATTCATCCTTCAGTCTATTAATATACTTCTTACCTACATCCATATCTTGCAAATTTTCTACTTTTACTCTTTCCAAAGCGCTGGTTTGCTCCCTTACCCTGTGCCGCCAGCGATTGAAGATACCCCTTATCCGGGATATCACCAGTAAATGGTCCGAGTCAATGCCAGCACCGCGATATGCACGGGTATCCAGCACTTTGTTCTTCAATCTTTCATCTACAATCACAAAGTCTATCATACTTTTTAAAATACCTTCCACTCTTGTGTAGGTGTGGATCTCTTTATGTTGAAACATTGAGTTCGACACAAAAAGATCCCACTCTAGACAAATTTCTAATACACTTCTTCCATTATCATTCACCTTTTCGTCACCAAACGCACCAAGCACCTTTTCATATCCATCACGCTTTACACCCACCCATCCATTAAAATCACCTAACATAATAATCTTCTCATTTGGCTTGGTAACTTTCAATACTTCTCTTACACTATTCCAGAACTCCTCGTTTTCGCTTTTTGCTGATGTTGTACCCCTCGAACCCACATCCCAAGGTGCATAAACACCTAGAACGAAGATCCGAGTGATTCCAACTTTCAGCCTAATCCATAGAAGACGAGGGCTGACACACTCATACTCATTCACGCACTCAGCCATTCGTGCAGAAAGAATTAGACCGACCCCTTGACAGCCTCGGCTGGTACTGGAAATTCCAGACCAATACGCCGTGTAAGGGCCGTGCTGCGTCGCGTCGCATCCTTTCCGCTTCGTTTCATTCACGCACAACACATCCAAACGTCTTTCATCCATCATTTGGCATACTTCCTCAATCTTATCTTTCATTCCTCCTCTTACATTCATCGTCGCAAAGCGGCTTTCAGCAGACCGCATACCGCTCCCGCCGGGAACGAGACGTGATGGGGTGCGGACACCATCGCCGCCATTTAGGTGCTCTTTCAAAAAATTTGCATCCATGCGATTCCCACGAGACGCAAGGGAACAATTTTGTCCGCCCCAGCAGAGCCCCGCATGCCAGGGTAAGGCTAGCCATTACCTGGGGGTCGCCCAACCCCATGGCGGAAGTGGCACGCTCGAGACTAGGCTCGCCCCTAGCCATGCATCCATCGGCGCGGCAGACCTTAGATTGGCAGGGATTTACATTAAAGAGGAATCCCAAGTCTATCCCTTAGTCGGCTCTTACGACATCCGTGGGAAAGAGATGGAGTGGTCCTATTCTTTTGTAATGGTGCCGGGAACCACACGGCACATACCTTAACTACCTTAAATGTGACTATAATACATTTTGACAGATGTAAGTCCTATTTTCAGGCGTGGACAAATGTTTCGGAATTGCTAGCAACAAAGCAACAAGCGTTGTACAACATTGTACCATAAGAAAAAGTAGTAAATTCAGGTGGCACCGGAAATCCGCTAGCATTTCCGACAAAGTCGGGACATATTAGTGTCGCCGCATACGAGCCACTGATATCAACCATTGAGTTATAATATATTAGAACAAATCATTTCACGGCATAAGATAAAATTATTAGTGTCCGACCGAAGCTTCGGCTTCGGCTTCGGCTTCGGCCACCTTCGGCCAAAAAATCCACCTTCGGCGAAACATTCGGCTTCGGCCCAAAATCCGGCCGAAGCCGAAGGTTTCGCCGAAGGTCCGAGCGACCGTCGAGATTGAACGAACTGTTACGAAAGTCATGAGGCGGCGGGGAGTCACTGTCAAAATATCACATTGCTGATTGCATGCATCAAAACAAGTCCGTACGTGTATTTAAACGAGTGTTTTTGTAAGAAATCAAATCATTATTTTTACCAGTAGGTAAATCACAAACTTTTATCTATACATATAATAAAACAGTAAAAATATTTTGTCTGTAGGTACATTTAGTATTTTCGACTGAAATGGATAGAGGGACACTTAGAATGAATAATAGAAAGCAAAAATATTTTTTTTTTAATTTCTTGTCTGTCTGTCTGTATGTATGATCACGATTATCTCCGAAAGTACTAAACCGATTTACTTCAAACTTTCACCAATTGCTTTGTTTTAACTCAGAATAACATTTAAAGTTTGTTTCATCAAAATCGGTTCACAAAAAAAAAGTTATCGACATTTGAATGAACTCAAGGCATCAGTATGCCTGCAAATAAGTTGCGAAATTAAAAATTCAAAGTCATTTATCATTATACGACGGCATTATACCTATAACATATAAATATAAGTGAAAAGCGACTAAGGGATGGGCTTACAAACTTGGGATTCTTTTTTAGGCGATGGGCGAGCAACCTATCACTTTTTGAATCTCAATTCTATCATTAAGTCAAATAGCTGAACGTGGCCATTCAGACTTTTCAAGTCTGTTGGCTCTGTCTACCCCGCAAGGGTAAAGACGTGACCATATGTATGTAGTCTACTTTAATTTCGACACCAACGCAACGGCTTCGATGGTCCAGTGGTTAGCCCGTGAGACTGTGAAGTTGGCGGTCCAAGTTCGAATCCCAACAATTACAAGATATTTTTTATTATTAAAAATATATTTTTTTTGTATTGTTTGAGTATTTTATGTAAAAAAACTGAAAATCAAAATACTACATACAATAAAACGGTAAAAATATTTTTTCTGTACATTTAATATTTTGACTGAAACGGATAGAGAATTTTTTTTTTACATTTTTTGTCTGTCTGTATCTGACTGTATGATTAAAATTCAACTCGAAATTTACGCGGACGAAGTCGCGGGCAACAGCTAGTTTATCTCTAAACCAACCACCTCTATGATATATCATCAACTTCTATATGAGACAGTCAATATATAAACCTTCAATATTGAGGTTTTGAAATGATTTTAATATTAATTGTAGCTTGTAGACAATATTGAACAAAATTAAGTACTGAGTGCTGAGAGAATATAAACCTTCGGCTTCGGCTTCGGCTTCGGCCGAAGGTTGTGGCGATAGCCGATTAATCGGCTTCGGCTTCGGCTTCGGCCAAAAATAGACCTTCGGTCGGACACTAAAAATTATAATTATGGGCCTAAGGACTTTTAATTACGGCAATCTATCAATTGTAAGACTAAAATTGTGACGTCCTGCCGCCGTGGTCTTCTCTTCACCTCCCGAGAACCATTTTATAGTGCGCGGGCGGGCACCGGAGCTTCTCCTTTCAGCGCTCACCATGTAAAGTAGCTCGCTATCCTCAAGCGGCTTCTTGCTGCTTCTCGTGCCTAAACCCACCCTCACTTAAAATGTAAAACTAGTCGATTGTCGTTATTTTATGAATTTTTACTCAACGTTAAAAGATGTTATCTTAATTAAAACTTAAAAATCGGGCTTATTCGAAGGCGCACAAGTTTATATACTACAGCAGTTATGGGCAAATGAGCAGTGTGGTCACAAACAGATGTTATTTTTGTGAGAAACTGGAGAGTAAACACGATCCAACTTGGGTTAGATTTTTTTTAGTGTATAAATCATTCTTCTTAATTTCCTACCAATTGCATTACCGCCGTTACAGGCGAATCCGGGACTTCGAATCCAAGAGTTGAAGAACCGGGTCTAATGCCAGGAGGATGTTGATGAATCATCACATTGGAAATTACGGGTAATATTTAGTTTAGCCTGGCAACACCGACGAATTGTTATTTAACATTATTGATACTACGGGACGAGGAACATTTGAGATTATTGTGCTAGTGAAGCTTATTTGATAACGTTAAAGTAATACTTATCTTATTGTTTATGTTCTGATATGTGTTTCAAAGACTGATACGTGACATACGAACCAAAACATCGTAGCATGCTGGTGAGACTATTATAATTTATCCATAATAAATATTAGCTGGTTATAAAAAATATATGGTTTTGTAGCACAAATATACCCTTTGCTAACAAAATTAGATAGGTGTAGAACGAAGTAGAGATTCTGCTCAAATTTCAGTATATTAATAATATTGTAAAAAGTCCTGCTTTTTCTAAATATCATGTATGCGGCTAGCCTTATTGAGACGATTGCGCCGCGGTAAGGCAGCATCCTTTGAGCCGATGCCTGCAAGTTTGGGACAGCCGACAGACGTTTGTGCGAAATCATTAGTTTAGTATTTGTAGACGACATATTGGTTCAGATGCATTGTTTGGGAATAAATTCAACTAGTTACCAGTGGAATAATGGTCAGATGTTGAGAAGGAATTCCTACGTGTAAATGTTTAGTACCTATAAGTTACGTCGCTTTCTAAAGTAACTTGTATTTGTAGAAGTAGGGCGTGTCACCTACGCTAGATTTACTACAGATGTGTGAATAATAACGTATTCCAGACAATACGTAAGTTAGTTTGTTGCAATGCATAAAACTTTAGCAAAGTAATTTAAAGTGCATTCTGGATTTTGCTCGGATCGTAAAAAAACTTTGATGCTTTACTGATATAAAGCTACATAATAAACAATTAAAATTATTAATGTCTTTGGTTTCAACAAATTTAGATTTAGAAAAAAAAATTAAATGTCTTTTGCATTAATATTATTTATAGTTACTTAATGACATTTTAACTTATTGCAATATGTAGTTAGTTAAGTAATTAGTATTTATAATTGCTTATTGAAATATCGTTTCTAAACATAACTTTGTCACAGGAATTTGGTCCGGGTTTGAGTCGTCCCTACTTTACCAATCATTAATTTTCCGCGATGCTCGAGCTACACAATTCAAATTACAAAAGATATAGAAAATCTAATTTGTGTTTGGCTACCTTATCAAGATGTAGTTTGTGTCAGCTTTGGGGTGTGATTTTGGCAATGCTTTTGCTCCTTTATTGTGTAACTAAAACTTGTAAATACTTACACATATTATTTAAACATTTATTCTCTTTTGCCTTGTAGTGTAGATTATATAATAATAATACTTGAATTCAATTTAAATCTTTATTACATATCATAAAGTACATAGTTACATACAAGTTGAATAACAGTTAATGCTTATAAATAGGTACAATATAAACCCTATTAGGCATCGCAATTTTAAAGTAATTTGGAATGGCTGGTTGAGAACCGAAAACGGACAGTTTCTGGACGTACAGTAAAAAGAACTTATTATTTAAACCAAGTATTTAATCGAGAGCATTGTTTTCAAAAATAAAGAATTAATGTTTATTATCACTTACTTATAGTGTTAATTATCTGCAACTGCTTTCATTTGTACCTTTTGACAAAATTTAATTTCCTACCAAGTTTGTTATATTGTCGTATTGTGATCGGATCACCGTTATAATTTTATTTATTGTTGACATTCTGTAACGGTAAAGGGGTTTGTCAAGTTTTCGTTTGCATAATGGGATGGCATTGTGATTCAAATGTTTGTGTTCTCGTTAAACATCTAAAGACGATGAATAAATTATTATTAATTAGCTGAGGGATTATATTCTATTTGAATCAAAATAAACATAGTGAGAAGTTTCTTCATTATGTTAAGAGTGTTGTAAGTAAGAAAGTAAAGATTGGATTCGTCACTGAGGTCTGTCGTAAAGTAACTGGCATGCTTCGTTTTCTTTATAGACTATAGAACTTCCCATCCTCTGAGAATCAAAATCTCCCTCGTCCAATCGTTAGTCATGCCTACTATAGATTATGCCGACGTGTGTTAGTGTGATCTTACTCACGTCCTTCTTCATTTTTATTATCCGTTAATATGATCATATTTCCTCTTTTCGTTCGCGGTTATCATGGCTTCCTATTCCTGAACTGAAGCCAGAATTCTTTGTTTGTTGTACTCTCTACTCAATGATACCCACTCTCCTCTTTACTAAAATCTAAATTGCTGTTCTCTTCGCTCTTCAGACCTGACACTGCGTACTTCTCTGTTCCGGTCTACTTTTTTGGACAAATCTTTCCAGATTTAGGCTGTAAGGCTCTGGAATGCTCTTCTTGAAATGATTAGGAGAGCAGAGGCAGATCAATAATGGGTCATCCTGATTTGATATTTTATGTATGTATATGTATTTATAATGTAAATTATGTACGAGTATCTTGTATGAATTTATGCATTTTTGGTAATGTATGTATTTTTCAGTATGCATGTGCACTTTATCGCACCACTAACTTAAAGTTTTTCTGTTTGGTCAGCTGGTTGACTGGTAGAGAATGCCAAATTGCATTAAGTCCACGTTTTGTACATTTTTTGTGCAATAAAGTTTTAAATAAATAAATGATAAATTAAAAAAACATTTAGATACTTTATAGAAATTGGAATATTCCCGGATTCAGAGAACGAGATATTTACGTACATTCTATGAAATTATTCAGCGAATTTTACATTACTTTTTGAATAATATGTGTTATTGATGACGCGCTGTTCACATTTAAGTCTTTCCAAAAGTCTTTATCTGTCTTTCATGTGCTTACAGACAAAATTTAATTTCAAAATTAACTTAATTTAAATTTTATCATGTTCAAAAATGTTCTTTTCTAAAGTTCAGCCCTTTAACTCCCCATTATAAGTAGTTTGAGCTAAACCGTAAGTTCCCGGCGCTAGCAACCGCACATGTTTGCTTATCCCGTCCCTATTGGAAAGACGCGTTAGCGTAATTTGGAGTTTGGTGCGCTAAAATATACACAACGCTGCTACATTTTGCGAAACTTGTTTCCATCTATTTAAAATAGCATGAACTTCTTGTGCTTAAAATATGAATATGATTTTAGCTTAACTTCATGTCGAGAAAATCGAAAACTAGCATACCTAGGCATTTTTTATAAATATACTATGAACACTAAGTTCCGATGTTAAACCAGTAAATAAGTTAAAATAAAAATCTAATCACGGCAAATCTACAAAGCAATGAAGAATTTTGATTGCTACTGAAATGATATTCTGCGATTGTTACATTGTATTGATATTTCCTCTAGTGTTTCATTCATAGTTGAGGAATAGTGTCAACGATCAATGATTGAATGTTGAGAGCGCGCATTGAAAAGCATCGTTCCTAGGTGATCGCCCCAGAATGACATTACCATAATCACAGTTTTGGTCAGGGGAGGGCTGTTTGCATGCCCAGTAATGGAATTCTATTGCTTGTCATGTTTCAAAATTTTATGACGATTTCACTACTTCTTGAAATAAATTTATGACCTGTAGTAAAATTCTTTGATTATATATTTTAGATATATATTTATAAATTTTGAAGTATAAATGAACATTTTATTTCCTACTATTATTATTCGATTAAGACATGATAGTTTTGGGTTAATCGTTTGGTGAATAGTTTTCGTTAATAATAACGCTATTTGATAAGTTATCTTGCATTAAAACATATTTAGCCAATCATGCCCCCATCCCATTTGAAATCGGATTATGTCGTTAAATTTAACAAATCAAATACTGCAATATTTATGCGCCAACACTTTTCGATTTAAATCGTTGTCCTATTTGTCGGTCGAGTGACTATTCGATAGCTGTAAAACTCGTTGGCAGTGTCATTCAGCACGTTCAATTATCATTTCAAGTCAAATCGGAGTTAATTTGAAAGTCCAGAGTAATGAATGTGCTTCAATAATTCATAACTTCAGGTGAGTCGAATGGCTGCGAGGTTATTCACTGTTTTGAATAATTTGAATAATCATTTGACGAGGCATTTGAAACAGCATTCGGGCCATCTGTAATTAGTAGAGAATTTCTTTAAGCTCTCCGCAACTTTGCCCTGAATATAAAATAATGTTAAGCACAGAAAATTAGCTCTTGTATCTATGAAGTATCTTACGTGTCTGTTCGCTTTATTTCAAATACTTTTTAAGTTAAAATTTGATCTTAATTTTGATCTTGAAAAGAGCAATGTTACAGTGATGTAAAATAAAGAAACCTCAAATTTAGTATTTTAACGCTTACTGCGTTTGGGCAATAAGAGAAGTTTATTCGTTCGTTTATTCGAGAAAACATAATAACAAGCACACGGATTTTAGTGTTACAGCGAGTTAACAATTTTGGAAGTAGGATGTTTCGATTCTGGGATGAACTGGATTCATTGCGTGACATCAGAATGAAGTATTATTATAGGAAGTACAGTATGTTCTCATCTGGTATCTGTTCAATTTGTGATAGGGAGTCCAAACTGATCAAGTCGAGGGCGGCACGTCGCGAGTTCCTAACACTCATTAATTTCTTTGAAGTCTCGGCGTCGACCGACAAGTTCGCCGGCTCTTTCTTACCAACAATTAGTAAGGAATTACTTACTTCTTCATAATTGTATGTATACACACACACACGAACAGCGCTCGTTAGCGCATTTCCGATTCAACAATTTGTGAGTTGATTACCGAACTTCAACTTCTTACGAATTCCTCAGAGCTGTTCATGTTTATCAGCAGATATGGATATGACATTCGCGAAATAAATTATGTTTCTTCAGTAAATAAAACAATCTGCTTAAAAGTAAGTAAAAAGACAATATCAAAAGCTTGTGGGTGGCGCCACGAGCAACAACTCGTTTAAAAATAAATATGTCTCCAAAGGAACTATTTTGTATTTGTCTAATAGTCATAAAAAAATTGTTTTTATATGTTTAACTGTCTACTGACAATACTGATTAGTATATGTCCTTCTCGTAGCACCCAGCTACGATGCCTACGAGTCGTAGCTTGTTTGTAGCTCGTAGGCATCATCGTAGCGTAGGTGATTTTTCCTAGTTTAGTACAATACCAGTTTTATATACATTAAATCCTATTAATTCCTACTATTATTTCTACTTCTTGCCAATAGTATAAATGCGAAAGTTTGTAAGGATCTGTGAATGTATATTTGTTACTCTTTCACGCAAAATATTCCAAACGGATTTTGATAAAAATTGGTACACGAGTAGAATACAACCTGGAATAACATGATCAGTATTTTTTTATCCCGAAATTCCACCGGCAGTGAAGCCCCGGGGCGCAGTTAGTACTTCAATAAACACGTTTTCTTACATTAGCAGCATAATCATTTACAAAGCAAAACTAAAATTAAATTAAGGAAAACATGAAGAGTATCATGAAGATTATATTTGAGTCACAGTAGGAGTGGTTGTTATCGAGAAACTGATTTAAGTTCAAACTACGTGGCCCAAGTTCCGCAGGCTGCCGGCTAACATTGTTAGCAACGTTATGCAATAAACTTTTAATCGCATCAAACCGACTTCCAATGAGGCTGACCTACATACATCATACAGCTTCATAAACGGGTTTGAAACTAAGAGTCCTGGGAATAATGTGGGATACATTTTTTTGTGAGGCATAGGATTTTATGCATGCAAAAATATTATAAAGTTATGTTATCGACTTACTTAAAATTTCCCCGAAAAGTTACATTAAGCAAGGGAAAATTAAAGACATACAGCTGAAAGTGGCCTTTCAGTCTTTGCAAGATTGGTGTCTGTGTCTAAAGTCTATAAAGTATAAAAACGTTATTATATGTAGGTATGTTTTTATTGAAATGTACTCTTTTAAGATCACTAATTAATAAAAATTGCCGCAATTTACCCAATTGATTCTTAAAAAAGATGAATAATGTTAAAAGAACAACAAAAACTCTATGAAATTTACTATTATTAGTATGAAAGTGAATCTTTCTGCTCGTCTCTATGGAATAAATTTAGTCAAAGTTAGGGTTTCAATAACTTTACCAGTCTGGTCACTTGAATATTTTTTTATATTAATTTATTTATATACATATGTATATAGTCAAGACCGGCTCTACCTTGGCAACGCCGTGGCTAAAAGCTTAATAAATTCGAAACAAAGTTGAGAGTGACGCATGTTTATAAAATTAAATAAACTCTCGCAACTTTTGAAACGAGGATAACATTAAATTAACGTAGGTAAGCTTTGTAGCAGGTCCGTCCGAATTATGTAACAGAAATGCAGATCACACTGAAAGTTGTCTAACAATATCTGTTTCGTACAAACAAGGTAAATTACAGAAGAACAAAATTGCGATATGTCGAGCGAGCGCGAATTATGTGGGGTACGGGGAACCAAATTAATTAGGCAAACATAGGCGTGTCTGCGAGAGGACGAGTTCGTACGTGTGTGGCGATGAGACAACTTAAAGCTTATGCTCATAACTGAGTCTCTGAGCAATGAAGTTAGACATAATTGAGCCGTGGCATTGCCCCGCGGGCGCACGCCCCTTAACGATGTTCGCTGTTCGCATACTGAGCGCTGAAACGTTGACAACCCCCTTGTTTACCCAACAACGCATTTGCATTACCTGCATCGAGCAGATGCAAGATGTTGCGCTATATAGTCAATAGTATATCAAACTAATGCGAAAGGACTATTGTTGCATGATGATAGTTGCTATTTGGAATGGGTACGGGAAGGCTGATGTGATTTTGGCTGTTCGTAAATATAATACATCTCGATTTACATTATATCATTATTGCGTGTGGTGACGTATAACAAAGTTTTGTATAAAGCGATGTTTGAATTCAATCCATTTAATTTAATGGAAATAAAAATATCAAAGTTATATTTATCACTTTACAAAAAACTATGCTAATAAAAATAAAACGTATAAAAATCTATCTATTATGATACTGATTTTTGGATTTACCTTTAACCTCAAGAAGTTCTGTTTTGATTTAGTTGATAATAATGAACCGCAGAGTTAGAAAATTCCAGCTCAGCTTTAGCGATAGTACTAGTAAAGTGCACCGAATTCGCCGAGTCGGAAATATTTATTACGTTGCACTTTCTGTAGACAGATTTAGTAGCCGACAAAGAGATTACCCGCACGTGGACGTCACTCGATATGCACAGATGATAAATAGGCTACCATTGTACAAAGGCATTCGGTAATTCGATTACGGCAAATCATGCGTGAAGCTATTATTATCGTCTTGTTACATAATAATTATTATTTAATGAATAGACGTGTCACTTGTGGTTTTACAAATTAATATAATGATGCATGTATAAACACAGCGGAATGCAGTGCTACTAAATGGGACAGTAGACCACAAACGACTGAGATAACGTCTTAACGGTACATTAATTAAATTAATCTAAGTGGAAGCTGAGTTATACGCTCTGGATTAATTTATTAAGGTTTTATGGCGTCAAACTGCCCGTGTAGAATAGTTATCTCGGAGTTGGTCCAGCTTCTAACTAGGTGCGTAGTGAGGACAAGAGAGAACTTATTAGTCAACATAAAAAGTTATTGACTGATAGTTTGTCAGACCAACAAATTTAGATTCCTATGGCAATGGATAAGATGAATTTTTACTTATATTCTTAGGCTAGCTAAGTTCATTTAACACCAAAACTAATTATTATTTAGATAATTACAAACACTACGGTGTTTCCAATTCCAATTTAAAATAAGCAGCAACTGATATTTGCTTGTATTTAAATGAACTAAGTCCAGCTTGTAAACAAGATGTTACTAGTTTTAGTGTACAGTATTTTAATCTGCATATCCCTGAGTACCCCTCAAGAGATTATAACTTGAATCCGCTCATCCTCACTTTACCTCTGAACCTATTAGCCTCCGTTTAATTCCACATTCTATTTGCAAACCAAAGCAGCACTATTGAATATCTCGGAAGTTTGTATGCAAAAATAACTCTCATGCCATTTGTCTTTGAAGTGTTGATGCCTTTTCGTATAATTTTTGTGCTCCCTTTTATAGATGGATTTTATAAATAATAAAAGGCATCTACAATAAACAGCAAATGTTTTATCTAAATAATAAAAAGGTGAAATATCTGTTCCCGTTTAAAAAATTTAAAATCTTATACATATGCATAATTATTGGGTGCTTAACAACAAAATTAATCATAATCAGCATCATAAAATGTAACCATCAAGCTATTTATATAGGTATATTAAAACTATTAAGTCACCATCCTAACCATACAATAGAGTGAATCCTTGCAAAATGTTTTCATGTATATAGGCTCAAATCCCGTCATCAGGACCTCCCAGTATTTGTTCACTCCAGAGAGGTTAAACAGACTGTTTCCCGGTATAATTTCTGAAAAGTTCAAAAGTCCCGGGCCTTTCGCTGATTACAGCCAGTTTTGTTGTAAAATTTACAATTCCCGACGAGTTGGCGTGATTTATTTCATTGAGTTTAGCTCCTTCAGGTGAAAGTTGAGCATGTATTAAACTTAATTTACTTGTTCTTTTAACATGTACCAGATAAACCTCCTCGGCAAGTTAGGCATTATTTTTTACGTTATAATTGACGTTACGTATCACAGTTTCTAGATATGGAATGAGCGAGATTTAGCATGTAAATCATGTCGTTCTATAGCGATTGCGAACATTGGTATTTTTGCACGGTTCAAAAGCACAGACGAATAATTTTGTTTAAATATTCAATAGTTCAGAATAAAACTTTTTAAAATAGCACACATTGCATTGCTCCAAACATTCTACGTCGACGTCCGATATATGATGGACAATAAATTTTATTTTTGTGCATTGATTGTAACTAATTTTATTTCTGTTTTTAATTCCCGCTGGTATCGATTTTGGTTCTGTTTGTTGTGTACACAAAGCATCAAATAAAATGTTATTTTTATTTGATAGCCTTTTTGGAATAGTGCCTTTGCTGGGTTTGATTTTAAATTATCATGATGAAAAATTCCCGAAACATATAATATATACATTACATATATACAAACATAGAATATTTTATTTAATTAAAAAAAGGTTATCAAATAATTTTTGGATAAAACAAGTGACTACGACTGTATGGAAGGATCTCTAATCATAATAAGCGTCTACTCTTTAAGAGCTTAATTAATTAAATTAAGCGGTACTAAATATTATAGCTGTGCGCTAACCGAAGACGTCGAATTGCTAACAATGTTATTGTTCTAGTGAATTAAATCCGGATGGCTCTAATATTAATTCGAGTGTTTGTGAGAAATCCGCACGCAAGGTCTGTGACGTCACACTTAGATGTATTAATTTAACGGAGCGCGAAGTTTATACGGAGTAAAACCATCAAATTTGATTAGGTGTGTTCCCTCTCCGGATTAATTTCTAACTTCCTCAAGTCATTTTTGTTGCCAAAATATTATTTTGTAATCATTCCTTTACATACATCCGCTTGAGGAAACTGTGTTATTAACAATCAAAAAGATTAACGGACTTGTTTGATATTATTTTGAAGCGAATGAGAGTTTCAGAATGCCAACGAAATAATGCAAAATCTATCTTAATTATTTAAAAATATTTGTAAGATAATAACATTATTACATTATTGTTAGATGAAAATTGTTATTTTAAATTAACCTTATTGACATCAAGAAATTTCTTCAGGATCAAATAAGTCGCGTGACGCTCAATTCTACAAGGTAACCGCTTCCCATTAGGTGGATCATTTAACTCTTACTATTATTCTAACACCAACAAAAAAAAAAATACTTAAATTTGGTTCTGTCAAAAATTCTACAAGTTTATTTCTTCAGTGACGACTAAGACCAAGATCCATGAAGTTAATAGCACGCTGTGGATCTGGCACTCAGACCCCGGTGTAAGACTGGCTGCCGGTTTGTAAATGCATCGTGCAAATCCCCGGATGTCGCTCCGTGTTTGCTTTCATGACATCACTATTTGAAATTTCAGGAAGTCTGCTAGTAGTGATCAAACTTTAGCTTCGTGATCTTACTAATATTTGTTCGCTGTTCGACTCCGGATTTGTGAAACATTTGTTTGGTTTATCGTGGGATCGTGGCAAGTGAAAAGATAAAGAGCCTGCCTACCCCTAAAGGAAACAGTTGTTTTGTTTACATTCCATTCTAGAATTTACTTTGGAGTTAGCTCAATCTGAGTAATTTACATACACATAGGAATTCGCCCAAGAAGAGAAATTACCGGGATTTTTACATTAACCTGAGAGGAACCAAGAATCTTGTAAATATTAAAATAAAATAATATACTAGAAACTATCTCGATGTATGTAATTTGACCTGTATTATAAAATAAATATAAATATATAGTAGATTTTCAGCATGTGTTGAAACTCAGCAATGAAAGTTAACTACTGAACATAAACAAAGAATTGACACATCAGAAATATTGTAGGACTAGGGCCGGTCGTAGTTCTTGTTATTTTTTACGAGCAATTTTAAGGCAATATTTTCAGCCAAATGTGGTCGTTTTTTTGAGCACTGCAACCGCGGCTTGTCTTTGTTCATAAAGATTGTAATACTATTTCTGAAACTAGAACTTAGATATTTCTTCTTATCCATTGCGGAAACACTGTAAATATTTGAAAAGCAAAGTATTCCACAATCGTCCTACAATCTACACATCTTTGGTTAAAACTGGACATTTAATTACTGGAACACGACACTATAAAAAGTATTACGGACTTTATAAAGTATTTGGACTTTTAGAATTAACATTTGTTAAAATTGTTAAAATTAAGGTACTCTACGGAGACATAAGGAAGATTATTTAGTTTATGATCATGATAAATGGCTAAAAGAGAATAAAGGCATCAGATTTGAAAACGTGAGGCAGCACAAACTCGTTAACTACTGAATCTCTGGTCCCCAATGCCTAAATATTGTGCCGTGTGCTTGCTCGGCCTTTACGTAAGCTCGACACAAGAGTCACGAGTAGTTGCCGATTTTATCGCTGCTCTCATTTGTCCCTCTGTCCTCCTTGCTTAGGGTTGACCTAAAATAGAATTTCGAAATCGTAGTTAGTTATTAAATTGCGACAGACTTACTCCTATTACAGCTTGGTCAAGTTAGAATACTCGTATAATGAACAATTAGAAATGGAATGGTAATTTAAAAAATCTCATCGTTACAAATTTAAGAGACATCCAAGCTTACTAAGTGTCACAAGCATGTTCATTTAAATATTCAACTTTCTGTAGTACGTAGACGCAGTCTTATGTGATTATACCCATTATAACCGTGCTATTACAAATGTGGTCACTAGAGAACCATGTGTTGTTTTGCGCGTAAAGCATTCATTAGGCAAAATAAAGCTCATTAAATTAAACATCAACTTATTCGTACATAAAATAAGTTTACATATGTGCTTTCAATGTAATCATCAGGAAATCGCATGCTAGATGCAATCCAATAGTAATAACATGCAAAGTAAACTTAAGTGAAAATAAGTAATGTTAGCGCGCTGGCATATTTATACCATTGCAAATGAAGGTTAGCACTGAAAGGATAACCCTAAATTCCTATGAGAACGGGAAATAACCGAAACTCTGCTTACGAGGAGTAGCTGAAGAAATTATCTCATTATTTTAAATAGTAATGCTCTTACGACAGTAAAATAAAAAATAAAACGATATTTTTCTATAAACTGCACTAGTGGCATCCCTATGTACCAAAACTGTGGAGGTATCTCGAATGCCGGAGATTGCACAGATATTCTGATACACCTTTAATTGCCATGTCTACAAGAATATATATCTGTTTCATAAATAAAGCTATTTATATTCTAAGGTTTATTAATATTCGTGGGATGTTTTCCGTACTATAGTGAAAGAAAATACCTTTTCTGGAAGCAATGAAGTTACGAAATCATGGCCTTGTAGTAAGTTTTTAATAATAAGACAGGTTTTCTGATTGGAGGATAAATTAGGTAACAGACTTTCTTATACAAACTGGAAATAAACTCATTGTGGATGCTAAGAATAGTCTAACGAGGAATTTCTCATCTACCTTTATAAGTGGAACTTG
This sequence comes from Amyelois transitella, assembly GCF_032362555.1. Lineage (NCBI taxonomy): Eukaryota > Metazoa > Arthropoda > Insecta > Lepidoptera > Pyralidae > Amyelois > Amyelois transitella. The sequence goes on from NC_083509.1 coordinate 6,972,693, forward strand.
TCAGGGGCAGGCTATAGTTAATATTTTGAAAATAGAAATACAATGCATTTGTCATAAAAGCATTTTAATACGACCTTTGCCCGCGTGCGTGTTGTTGTAGCCTATGTTCTTCCACAGGGTCAATCTGTAACAAATATCGTCAAAATCAGTTGTGTGATTAATGCGTTTTAGGCGTGAAAGTGTAAAAGACAGACAGAGTTACTTTCGCATTTATTTATAATGTTAAAAGGATAGGGCAGCAATTTTATGTCGTACCTAAATAGGCAAAAGCATTTTATGTATTTATTTTACCTACCTCCTCTTTTCCGGAGTAGTAGGCAGAGACTACATCTTTTTACTTGTCACGATTCTTATTTACTTACCCACATTAATAATTCTATTTATGCCAACTCGTCGATTTCGGATACTCTTCACTTTTTGCTAGAACGTTTTTTTTATAATGTACTTTAAAAGGGTATATGTTCGCTAAACGCATGTACAAGTAAGTGACAATTTCTATCCATAAAATTTTACTTATTGACTCTAGTGAGCTATCTTCATAAAACAAAACTTCTACGAACATTCCTTTAGAATTCAAATACAATACGTTAAAAGTCCCTAATAATATTAAACTCGTTTTCTATGCACAGCCGGCTCTAAAGTTAGAGTTCTAATGTTCACCAACGAACACATTGTATAAACTATTTGCAGTACTGCTGTCACGGCATGTTCAGGCGAGTTAGCAAGCGTAATTTGCTTTTATTAAATATACAGTACCTGTTTTTATTTATTTTTTACTTTGTGCGTTACACATTCGCTATCTCTGAGTAAAATATATGGTATGTACCAATCGTTTTATTATTCCGGTGTTCTATTTAGTCTTAGCTGTCCTTTTCAGAGGTGGTTTGAAAATAACCATGATGAACCATGATGAATGAATTAACCTGAATTTCCTGCTCCTGGGAGCAGGAAATTCAGGAAGATAACAACATTGCAGTGCTTGCTATTAAATCTTCGTGACCATTTTAATGATCTGTGGGTCGATTCACTGACGTCGATAGGATATAATTTTTATCATCCCTCTATTTCTTTCTATGCGTTTCGACAATGATAGAGCAAGATGAAAGTTAAGGCATTTGTTTTGTTACCGGTCGTGAATAAGGCGGCTAAACAACTTGGTACATTGATAAGCAGCTCATAAGTTTTCTCTTCCAGTTACAGAGTCATTTCACAAGAATCAGTATGTTTAATATTAAAAGGGTAGTTCAGGAAGCCAGATTCTAATTTTATCCAGAAAAGAAAACAGCTTTTACAATCCTTTTGTATTTTTTATTATTACTTTATGTACATCACAATGGAATCCAATAAAAAGTTTCCACAGATAGAAACATGTTATCAGAATGCAATTTCGAAGCACTATGTAATACATTTGGTACTGAATCATAAATGTTTTCACAGGTAGTAATAATTTATTACTGTTTAGCATCTTTACACACATATGCATACATATATACATATATATATACACACACTTATATATATAATATACACGTAACAAGACTACAAAGGCCATGTTTAGCTGGAAACTATTTTTTTTTTTTTTTCAGACTAACTTAGATCCAATTTATGTAAAAATAACTTATTGATTCCAAATAATTGAACATAAAATATGCATACAGAAATCCACGAGTTTGTAGATGTGAAAACACTGATTGTCGAATTTTTAAACGCTTTGACATGACAAGTATGTAGAGGTTTTGTTTTAACTTGCCTTGCTTGCCTGCACACGAACTGCTCTGTCACCGCGCCGCAGTGAAGAAGAAGCTTCTTTTGAATAAAATAAAATAAATCTAATCTAATTAAATTCTTAGGAGGTCACTTCATGTAAATATGGAGCTGCTACGGGTATTAGTACAATAATCATTATTAATAACGACGTGATCTTTTTCAATAATTTTATTTACATATTATATCACGTCTTTATCTTTTGGAGTTTGACAGAGACAACTGTCTGAAAAGACTGAAAGATCACGTTCAGGTGGCTCAATTAGCTTTTCTCTTGATTGGCTTTAACGATCTGCACGGGACGAGAAGCAGCTAGTACAACTATCGTAATGGGTTTATTTTAATCATACATTTATCTTTTATTATTGGTAACTACAGTACATGAAATCCCAAATGCATATTAAAATGGCTATTTTATTAGATCACTCATCAGCCACGTACAGCCGGCAATCACGAAGCGACCCCAGATGGAGAGCAAACACGGGCTTAACTGCACTTGAGGAGTAGATTCCCTTTTAATTAAACGAGTTCCCGTCTCAGGCGCACCCGGGGCGCGCAACTTGCGGGGAAATTGATATAAAACCCTTGAGCGGACGGGCGTGACAACATCTCGAACTGCTATAAATCGCCCACTTTCAGATTTACTACTTTATTAGCAACGGAGTTAGATGTAGGATTGAATTACGTGCGGTAACTGTATTATTTTGCACACAAGAAATATTAGGGTGGATAATGATCTTTTTATTTACGTATGATTATCATTAATAGCCAAAAATCTTGCAGAGGACTTTACTTGTGAAGGTACCCCACTCTTACCTATAAATGCGAATGTTAGTAAGATGTGTGTGGGTTTGTTAATCTTTTACGCATAATCAACTTGGCGGATTTTATAATATAACCTGTAATAAAAATAAAGTAATATTTAGAGATTTGTGAATTCCATCGATAGAGAAAGATAGAAATATAACATTTCAGCGCGTATCTCCATCACGACGTTTTCATAAAAATTGCAACAATTATTTAGATTTCTGTGAAAATATTAGATAATCATTTTCATTTGAATTATTTGATCAAATTGACCTAATTGATCAAATTGATTTGACGGCCTCTGTGGCGCAGCGGTAATACGCTTGTCTGTGACACCGGGGGTCCCGGGTTCGAATCCCGGCCAGGGCATGATGAGAAAAGAACTTTTCTTATTGGCCTGGGTCTTGGATGTTTATCTATATAAGTATTTATATTATTATATATTATAAAATTATAAAATATAGTATCGTTGAGTTAGTATCTCGTAACACAAGTCTCGAACTTACTTCGAGGCTAACTCAATCTGTGTAATTTGTCCCAAAGTAAAAATTAAAAAAAAAAAAAATTAAAAAAATTAAATTAATTCAATCAATTCTGTTTTAAAAATGAAAGCTACAAATATTATTCACAACTTAAAATACTAAATAGGTAACTGTATAAATTATATAACAAAAGATAATAAAGTACACAAGCCTTTCTAATTTGGTTTGTTGTAAAATAAAAGCCTAATAACAATTTGTTGTATTCAATATAAACGACTCAATCAAAATTAAATTTATACATCAAAATGCGATCAAAATGATTACAGACAAATCCCAATCCTATTTCAGTCACGCCATGCTATAAAAACGAGAGGCTATAATTGGAAAACGAAAATAAACAACTCAATTTATGTAACAACAACAGCATAGGAACATGTAAAATAAATTGATTTGAATCAATTTTGGCAGAAAAATAATCACCAACTTTATTGGCCGTTTTACGATCGCAAACACTTCATAAAACGATGCAAACATTGAAGTTAAATGTCTTGAAAGGTTTTGTATTTTCAGCAAACATGTGTTTTTTATGAACAATGATAATACGATCACAAAAATATTTACCCACAATGTAAATAATTACGAGAATACTGTAACACTTTTTTAAATAGATATGATTGTTTTTTTTAATTCTACTACTCGTAAGACTTATTTCATTAAGCGGATTAAAGATATCTGATAAAAACTAAAAAATAACGTTATATGTCAATGGCGAAGTTTTCGCTACTACTTTATACTGTTAAAGTCTAATTGTTCGTTTGGGTTGGATCATTTGTCTTTTAACATTTTTGTTACGTCTATTGTTAACTAAAATAAACATATGCCTTCTGCAACAAAAAGCTATTCTTTGAATCTATAATTTATACAATAAAATCGTATTTTATTTTATAGTACCGTTGAATCGTATATTTTTATATCATTTTTTGCCACTGCTAGCAAATATGACAAAACTCTTTAATACGGTGTTATTTTTTTATTAAGCATAAAACAAGTAGATGTACTAGAATCAAGATAAAAAAATTACTCTTCCGAACAGAAAATCTAAGTTGCAAACCGTCAGACAATGCTAACCGTCTAATGAGTAATAACATAAGGTTGTAAATGTCTCACATAAGTACATTAATTCAATTAATGTTTTGATACTAAAGTAAACATGAAAATCACTAATGTTTTGAAATAAAAGTGCTGTCAGTATGTGTTGATTTATCTATTCTGTGTTTTAGTACCTCATGGATAAGGTTTAATTTGGTTTGTTTAAATTTCTAGTCACATAGCTTTTCACTAACCTTTTATTTGGTACAATTAATGTCTTTGTAAAACACAGACAAATGACTGCAGAAATAGTTTTAATGACTCCGAAGAGAAATAAGGGAAATGACCGTAGAAAACTACTATTTTTATATTGGATTGGTGAAACTACTCGCAAAACATTTTATTTGGAACCAGTATTTTATTTAAACACCACAATAGCTATAATAGGTATTGTTTAGTTTTCTTAAAACTGAGGACTTTTTAGACGGCGAAGGAATGTAATGTCATGAGCGGCGAAAAGTGCAACTTAAAAATATGTAAAGAAGAATAAAGATGAAAAAAGAAGAGAATGGGAGAGAGAAATTGTAAAGCATTGACAAGACATAAAAGTATGCTGCAATATTCACAAAATATTTTCATTATTTTATGTCAAAACCTTTTAGCACTGTACGAACAGTTCAGCCATAAATGTCGAACATAATAGCTTTTCATGTCAAACGTTTGAATGTAGATGTTTGCCAAACGTATTACTCGATGCATTGGGCTGAATATTGTAATTTAAACTATGTAATCTGAGAGCAAACAGAACAAGATCGTTACTACATTCTTGTGCCTGGGTTATAATGCGGAAGCAGGATAAAGGCGATCTTCCATTGCTGAGCATGTTAAAATTATAATATTCCGATCTGAAAATAATAGAATAGGGTTACTTCATATTTGGGCCAATATTTTAATAGGAAAGTAGCATAAATGTGATCTTCTATTGCTGAGAAAGCTGATGTTATGGTAGTCAGATCTGCGAAAATATATTACATGTTAATGATTATTCTTGAAAGTAATTTAAAATTAAATAAAAGTTAAGTTAAAATATATAAAACCATGCCATCAGAGAGGAGACTACATACATGTTTCCAAGATTTATGCATTAAAAACCTTTTTTTGCGCTATATTTATTTCTTTTGCTCTTTTATTAATATTTTTATGTAAACTCACTAGTTAATGGTACTATATACTTGATCTTTTAGAACATCAAAATGTCAAAACTCCAATCTGGGTAAGATAGAAGTTTCCGTAAAAGTAAAACTATGTGCAGCCAAAATTATTTGTTTTGTTGGAGCAAAGGGATAAAATAAAACCTACTTTTACCAGTAATTCAAATTATGACTAACCGTGTACCAAACTTTACAGTCAATTCCTTCAAGAAGTTTGAGCGTAATTGATTAACAAACATTCTATCCACAAAAACTTTCACGTAAATATATGCATATCAACAAGTAATTGCTCTTATCCTTATTTCATTTCATTTCGAATATGTTAAAGAAAAATCAGTGCCTTGATTCAGTTATTCTCTTCGGTACAAGTACCAGTTTTCATTTTTCTCCATTAATTTGAAGTTCCAACCCACTTTCAACAGTTCAGTATTAAACAGTATTTTTGTTTGTACTAATTTATATACTTAAATGTATAGATTATCGTATTCAATGATAAATGAGCAAAGGGATTTTAAAAAAAATCTAAAAGCATGGTACATATATCTCTTTTTCAAATTTGGGTTTCTGGCATTTTATGCAAATTTCACAAGAACGAATACCCAAGTTACCTCATAATAACTTTTTGAGTATTGGCGTATATAAGTAGCTATTTAGCAGTGGATTTCCAGTTTAATAGTGGAGTCAAGCAACTAACTTAAGCTGTACGGCAAACTTAATGCAACTCCCTCGTAGCCACCGTACTGTACCCAATAATACCGTCGTTATTTCCTTAACTTATGCCATGCAATTAGTCGTTCAGTAATGTTCCACACTATTTGAGTAATGATACCTCTTCACCCAATAATTGCAATACTTCTTAAATTTTCTAGCATAAATAGTCAAAAAAATCGAGAATATGCAATATGTTCCAAATTCAAACTTGTCTCAAAACTTAACGCTACTTTAAATAATTTTCTAAGATGGTTTCATTAAATTTAGCAATGAGAAGTATCAGAAACCTCAGTTCCGTTTTAAAGTACTAAAATGAGTTGGTAAATGAAAGCTTGTATTTGTAAATTTTTGTAAACATCAACCCCGGTACAACACTGTCTTCCAATTTAGTTGACGCCACCCTCATTGTGAATTTTCCACAAAGAATGCCCTTTCAGAGTGAGATAATAGTGACTCAGTTAACAAGGTACCTATTACAGGCGGTAGTTGGAGTAGCGTGGCGCGGCGTGGCGTGGTGAGTCGCCGCGGCGTGGCGTGGCGTGGCGCGCCGTATCCACAGTTGCAATTACCTAATGATGCGCAGCGGTTACCCAATTACGCCGACTGCTGCATTTACGTTTTTAGTTCTGCTGATTCGTCCGTTTTACGCGCCAATTCAACGGCCTTCCTTGCTGAGAGAATTGAAACGTGTATACAAATTTTACAATATTAAATGTACTTAAATAAATGTCTTGATCTTTATTAATTTTGAAGATCTGTATCTGTTTCCTCATCAGTTTGAGTGCAGTGAGATGCGACCTTTTCTCGTCATCTCAAATTAGTCGCCACGGTGTAACGTTCGCAAACAAAGTGAGAGAGATGTTAATTTAATGTACGACGGTGTCAGTCGAACCGGGCCCGCAACTCCCGACTTTCAAAGGACTAGGGTAGCCACGATTCTCTATTATGTAAATTTTCGCGTAATTTTCTCGGTGGGAGTGTGCTGGCTGGACTTTGTAACAGGAGCGGCCTCTCATTAATACTTACCTGCGCTCCTCAATTTTTGAAGGCCATACTAAATTTTTACAGAGAATTTTTGCATCCGTAGAGGATTTTCGGCACAAATGGAATTGTTTTCATTCTGCCCATTTCATTTACGTGAGGTTATTTCATAAGACAAATTCCGTGTGGTAATTTAGTTGATTACGGTCTTGTTAAATCAGTGTGGGCTATAATATATCCTCAATATAGTATTTTGTTATTCCAAATTCATTACAGCTATATACCATAATTTTTTATATAGTGTTACTTTTTTGTTTTGGTGCCGTGTGGTTCCCGGCACCAATACAAAAAAGAATAGGACCACTCCATCCCTTTCCCATGGATGTCGTAAAAGGCGACTAAGGGATAGGCTTACAAACTTGGGATTCTTTTTTAGGCGATGGGCTAGCAACCTGTCACTATTTGAATCTCAATTCTTGATTCTCATCAAAATCTTAAAGCCAAATAGCTTATCGTGGCTTATCAGTCTTTACAAGAATGTTGACTCTGTCTACCCCGCAAGGGATATTGACGTGATTATATGTATGTATGTATTATTTTTATATTAAATTATCAATTTTCTCAATTTTATAAGGTAATTTAAGATAAGTAATTATTTATTTCCATAGAATACACCAACATGAGATGTCACAAGGAAAAAGCTTAAGCCAAATTAACTTAGCCTATATTTGTACCGGGATATATGTGTTGTGTCTATGTCTATTAGATGAATGTACTTTACAGCACATTTTCAAGTTAAGAGCAATGTCATAAAAAACGTTCTTATATAGCGTTGATGGCAGGTAGAAGAAGAACATCAAAGAGTATGATCAACTATTTGGACTACCATAATTCACTTGGTGGAGGATATAAGGGTAGGTATAATACTTATCTAGAGCCGTGAAAGCCATTGCATCGTGAATGACAAATAAAGTTATCATATCGTATAATGTAAAGACCTGCTTTATGTTTTTTCACACGGTTATGATTTTTGGGGTCCTTTTAGTATAGTATTTTAAATAGCTTGTTTGAAGGCTTCTTTGCTAAAAAGAGTTTACCCTTTCTAAAAAAGAAGCAGGCAGATTTATTTTAGGTCAGTATAAAAATATAAAAAAACGATTGTCACAACATAGGTAAAATAGATTTTAACCTACTTGCTATCTTTTGTAACCTCGCTAAATGTGTTCATGATGCTCTATTTAAAAAGAAAGTTTTTTTTTCAGTTTTTTAATCCTGCCTGTTAATTTTTCATCATTTCTCATCAAATCGTGAAATTGTCGAACGAAGATTACTTTGTAAAAGGTGGTCGAAAGGTAAGTTGGAATCCTACCACGGCCAGGTTCTAAAGATAATTCCGTGTTATGTACTGTGCGTTTCACTAGTTTTTTACATCTGATGCTCTCACGGTGAGTGAAAATATCTTTAAGAAACCTGCATATTCAGGCAATTCCAGGAGAAGACGAGATTCGTTTCATCAATAAAACCTGACTTACCCCCCACTTCGGCATCCGAAAACAAGGATGGTTTCTAGAGAGGTTTGATCGCTTAAGAGACTAGCACTAGAAAGATGAAGAAATTTCAGATAAATGTATATTTTTTGTTTCCTGAACCAAAATAGAATTTCCTTTATTATTTTCCTCAATCTTTAATTATATCTGGTGGAACTTCTTTGTTGCTTTTGCTAACGAAACTTAAATATAATTAGGAACATCCCAGAAGAGATTCTCTTTGTTGTTGTGCTAAGACAGTATGGAAATTATTTATTTTTATTTATTTATATATTTATGTACAACAAGGAAAATAAGAAAAAAAACTTAAAATAAAGAGAAATTCAGTACAAGGGCACTACTTGTTTCTAGAGAAATTTCTTCCAGCAGGCCCACGACAGGAAAGTGTAAAGAAAGGCATTGGCTTGTGTAGGTACATACCTAATAATTATTATATGAACTTATTATATATAACCTATTATATATAACATATTATATATAACATATTATATAAATAATATATAACATTATAATTATTACACATGTGACAGTCGATGTAAAGCTAACATTCTTCAAATTAAAAAAACAGAAATAGTGGCTTTCTTCTTCATAACTACTTATAATTACCTAGTATTATATATTTATAGTAATTTCCCGTAGGTTTTTTTTTATTTAATCAATACTCCTTCTACATATATACTTACATAAATATAGTCACGTCAATATATCTTGCGGGGAAGACAGAGCAAACAGTCTTGAAAAGACTAAAAGACCACGTTCAGCTGTACGTCTTCATGATGAAATTGAGATTCAAATAGTGGCATGTTGCTAGCCTATCGCCTACAAGAGGAATCACAAATTTTTAAGTCTAGCACATGATTTTATAATTGTAGAAAATTGTTATTTACTTTCAAAGAACACGGCTCAGAGCATTCGGTATAATCATCCTCAACATTTATTTCGACTATTTCTAAGAATAACTATGTTAATTATCCTGAGAAGAGTTACAAATGTTAAAATTCAACAGCTGTAAACGGCTCGGAGAATATCTTGCAGGAAAGTCAATTTAGCTTAGATCGATAGACGATGCACTGTGAGTGCTAATTTTATTCGATGGCACCAGTTTCTTCAAGAAAAAAATAACGAATGTACGAATGTATAAAATAAAGCAATATCAGCACAAGTGTAGATAATTGATAAAGTTCACAATTTTTTTACATTTAATGCATACATACATATATACCTATATATATACATATATATCTTTACATACATAAACATCTTAATAACTAAGGTGGTTTGATATCTAGCAGAAAGCTAACAATAAATGTCACACAAAATTTACACTTTCAAAAGCAACAATAGAACAAAGTGCTTTTAAGATTTCTTCTTATTATTTTCCTTTGTTTTTCTAAAATCCATCATATCTTCACACTTTATGCGACTTTGTACTAAATTAATCACCATTCTATTCCAAAATTTACTATTATTGTAAATTTTGGATACGAAGATCGCAAAATAAATCTGGAGAGGATCTAAGTATAAATCATTATTCGATACATTGAACTAAACGTGGCTTTTCAGTCATTTCAAGACTGTTGGCCATTAATTACCTCGTAAGTGATATAGATGTGATTTTATATATATATGTATAATTCGATTGTTGTAAGACGCACATATTACAAACAGACTTGTGTACAGTTGTAAGTTGGTACTCTCTTTATTTTGTGAGCAAGCGTGGTCGGGCTTCGAACTGCAGACCGTTTAGACGCAATTATCGTGAGCCGCACAGCTCTCCTTCTGTTTTCTTTCGCTGACTGATCACTATCTGAGGCTTTGGAAACAGAACTCCTTAATCCTGCTCGTATTGTCTTGTAATGTACCTTTCGTAATAGAACTGAGCAAATGAAGTAAGGCAGTGGGAAGCCTAATGATGAACTTATTTTTGGAATGTTTTATTGCTTATCTTAAATATTTTTAATCGAATATTTTTGGTGTTAAATGTACATACATTAAATTACATTATATTTTTAGATAAAATATTTTTATTTTGTAATATGAGTCAACAAAGAACAAAAAGTTAATTTCACAGAGTGTATTATTACTTGTAGTAGAAGTGACTACTTACATTATTTCTATTTCATAATGTACGTAAACATAGGTAAATATTGAAAAATAAATACGAGCCTAAAGGATACTATGTCTATTTACCTAGTTGATTGAAATATAATGATGTTTATTTTATAGTCCACATAAGTTAGTAATTATATGAAACCCTATTTAATTACATGCTTTAGATACTTCTATCTACTTTATCACAACTTCATATTTCCGATTGTATTTTCAACCTCAATTCTGTATATGTATATTCTACATGTTTCCTTTCCTCAAGATAATTTACCTTTAAAAATTACTAAGTATAAACTGAGAAGAAAATTTTGTCATGTCTCATTCAAGAAGTTTCCCTTGTAAGTAGGACGCATAATACGAAAACCTAACGGGTACTAATCCGCGGATGAGCCGGGCCGTAGTAACATCTGCGACCGACTGTAAACGAAACAAAAACGAAATGAGAAAGGTTCGGAAAGTCGTATTGTGGCAACTTGCGATGAAGCAAGCTGCAGCCTCCATTGTACTATGGCTCGTACCTCATTTTCACGGAACAATTTTAACTAGAAGGCACGTTTTATTGAACTTTGAAGGGCAGTTAATGAGCCCTAAACGATTAATCACGCTTGTTCCTTAAAAAGTTTGTACGAAAATATTGGAGACAAAAATTCATTTCAGGGAATATTTTTATCACGATATTAAGAAGCTATCGACTATACGTACGTACATTTTTGTTTAGACAAATCGATAGGTCTCGGTATAATCGTGTTGATGATTGCAACAAATAGGCACGGAGCGTTATACACCCTGTGGATTTCATACAGAAATGGACCTGTAAACGGGGCGGACTGCTCTTATTCTGCTTGACTTGAAACTACAAAGATAAAACGGAAATAAGCAACTACAATTATAAAATTATATTCGACACTTCTAGGCTTACCCAGTCCACGTGTCCACCGGTCTAAAATAGGCAAATCTCAGCTTCCATCTAGATGCCCCTTTAATTTTGGGCAGCCATATTATGGTTAAATAACAAGTATATTTAACTTGGCCGCTTTAAATTAACGACGATCTTTAACACTCAATTTTATCTCAAACAGGCAGTAAAATCTCTTTAATTTCAGCGTTAGGTACTTGGAAGCATATAAACATTTTACGAGTCGAAGTAAACGTGAGTTGCCTAAATTTTGTTCAGAAATCTTTTTCACTACATTTTTAAAAGAATTTGCGTGTATAACATAGTGATAATTTTAGTGATTAGCAATCTAAAACTTCTAACGATAAGGTTTTTTCTGCAATATAAGACGAATTGAATATTAAAAACTTGCAAGATATTAATTTCACTAATAACTTACTAAAATTAATTATAAGTACAATTTTACTTAAAAAGCTTACTTTGTCATTTGATAGATTTCTGTGTACTTGTTAGTGTTTTAGATTTACCGCATATAATGTTTGAACCGTAAGTATTGAAATAAGTAAAAATATTTTCTATCAAACGTTTCAAGACTAGTTTTGAAGCTTAGGCTTTTGACAAAAAAATAAGTTAAATTAGGTCAATTTGTTTGGCTACTACAATGTGCCGACCGAGAACTAACAGTTAGATTTTTTTATAAATCCCACGTTTTAGATGAACAAGTTCATTGAAACAAACAATCTACGAAATTGTCAAAAAACCTTGTCATAAGACAGTCAGAAATCAAACCAAATTCAAGGTATTCGTTCAGGAGTAGTTTACGGTCTATATAAATGCTTGAGCGGACACCATCCCTTCATGTCCGATTGTTGGTATTGTGTTCGCACATGACCGATTATGTTGGTCTATTGGTTTTAGTTTTATCCGATATTCGGAACCGATTCAGTGGAGTTAAAATGAGGATCGAAGTAACATTGTGTATCGGCGATATGTGGTTACATTTTTTTTAAAGTATTCCAAACTCAAAAGATTTTTAGATAAAAATAATCATATGGTCAAGAATTTTTAATCTATCAATAGGTAGGTATAAAATATAAGTGTGTAATTCTTTACTCTACAAGTTATATAAGGAACTTAAACCCATAGATTTAAAGACATTACTTAAAGTTTAAACCCGAATACGAGTAGAAACACATGTTCAAAGAGTACAAATTAGTCAGTCTTTCATTCAAATTTTTTTTGAGATTTTTTGAATGGTCATTATAGTCAACTCATTAGTTCTAAAAAGTTATGAAATGAAAAAATCATGTACATCTAATATGTGTGTATGTCTATAACTGCTATAGTTGTTGACAAAACATCAAAGATTTCGCCCAAAACGTTCTAAGTAATAAACATCAAAGTCTCTAGGCTTTTACATTTACTTATTCCCATTAATGGTCTATGAACTAGAAAATTACTTTTCACGAAAAAAGATAAAAACAAAAACGATTTCGTTAAACCTTTTCTAATTTGATTTTCTTTTGCAGTGGTTCATTTCATTAATAAGTTTCATTGAAAGTCCTCATAAAAGAAACCTGTTTTCGTTACGATTTCTATTATACAATCCAAAAACAAATTTTGAAACTAAGATTATGTTGATTTATAATAACATATATTTTTTAAGTAAATATTTTCATACATATTGCGATACAGAAATAAATTATATACAAATATCTTAGAAAAGAAATGATCAAGATTGCCACCTAACCTAGGTAAAATAAAAAAGAGTATTAATCAGAAACATTAATAAAAAAATATTCAATTATTATATGATTTAATTCTTTTCGGTTATTTCTCCGGTTACATTTCCATGCACCGTTGTAAAGTGTGAGACGCATTTAACATTATATTTATGACGTTCGCTTAAAGTACATTTTGTTCGCGTCCGGTCTTGTAAAACCCAAAAGCTCTGGTAATAAATTTTTGAGAAGAAAGAGCCGTTTAGAACGTTTCGGACGATATACCTTAAAATATTTAAGAACATCATATTTAAGATATGTGTGTGTAATGTAATTTAAATGAATATTTATGCCATACTTTCAGAAGAATGGAGTATATTTTGGTGTCACCCGGTAGTAGTAATTCTATGACACTACCCTTGCTCTGTGCATGGGTATTATGGAAGGAACTAAAGGATAACTCAAAATCTGAGCCGACTGTAAAAACTTGTGGCATTACTGTACAGTAAAATATCACTCATAAATCAAGACTTTAGCTGGCCTGATAGGAAAGGAGAATAAAGGTCATAACATTTCATCTGAAAATTCAGATTGTAATTCACTTTTGTTTTTCAAAATAAATATAAAGTTTTAATGATAAATCATTCACAAATATGAATGTAATTAATATTCATATAGATATTTAATAATAATGTCAATAAAATATGTTTGGTAGCACTTCAGGCCGGGTCTCTCTATACCGAATACAATTAGTGGGTAGTATAATTAAATTGTAAAGTTACGGCTTCATAGCTGCATATTAAGAGGGAGAAAAACCGGCATACTACGAAGTTTTAATGAAATAACCTCAACGTGCCTACATTATTTTACATCAGTATGTACGGGGCATAGGTACTCGTTATGAAAACATGTTTGAATCTTTCCAACGATCACTTTCCTTATTAACAATAATCATATCAATTATTTTGATTTTGTCTAGTGATTTCATCATATGTTATTTCGTGGATATTTCGAAATTTAACTAAATCAAAAATTTGTTCAGCGCATTGGTTTTTGTATACAGTTTTTTATTAAATATGTCAGTCATTTTTTTTTATTTGTATACACCTACAGATAAGTTGAGTATGAATTATGTAGAGAACTTTAATTTTACTATTGTATTTTCGATCTCGACGACCAACAGGTCGAGTGAAAGTGTAAAGAAAAGATGTAGACTGCTTAGTCTCCGGGAAACATCCAGGGAAGGCAGAGACTTCATTTTTTCACTTGCTAGATCCTTCTCCTTCTACTTTATTTAACCTCTACATTAGACCATACAGCAGAACGTGGCCTTTCAGTCTTGATCAGTCAGAACTGTTGGCTCTGTCTACCTCACAAGAGATATATAGACTTGAGTATATGTATGTAACCACTAAATTCATCAATCTGCTCATGCAAGCTCGTCGTTGAATGATGTGTTTGGGTTTATTTAGACTCATTAAATAATTGAATTCGGCAATATTTATTTACATAGGCATCAATTAAATTACTACAGCTAAGCATAAAATCAACAGAAATAAGTACTTATTGTTGTCTTGGTTTCTCTTGTACTCATAAATAATCTACATTATTATTTGTGAAAACCACACCCTTAATAAATCTGGCATAATCGTATCTCCATTTAATATGTAAGATTTAATTTCTATTAACATTATATAAAGCGTCTATTATAATGCTGTGTATGTTTAGTAAACCAAAATCCGTTTATCAGTTATCGTGTCATGTGTTTCATGTGGTTGTTCAAACGATAAATGATTTGTGCCGAAAGCTGTGTAGAGCCTTTGAATACAATTTTCCAATAATCGGTTTACCTTCTTAAATATTTGATTAGTTCTGTGTAATGCTTGCTAATCCTACACAAATATTAGTTTTAATGAAAAATCTAACTACAACTCTACAACAACTAACAACTAATAAATAATCGTGTGGAATCTAAAAATGGTTATAATACTCGTATGTCAGGTTCGAGCAGGTTTCATGTTGAAGCAAAGGTCTGACCTTTCAGACCTTTGTATCAACATGAAACCTGCTCGAATTGTAATATCAATTGTTTTTTATTTGTTTATTATTGTGATCCATATAATGAAATCAGACAAACAAAAGTTCTCAGAGTCTTAATATTTATTGGCTTCGATTTATTTCAATTGTTAAAAAACTTCATTCGTCTAAAAATATTTTAGTAACAGAGAGATCAACGTACAAACCAGTTCCTTTTTCCAATAAATTCTTCAGTGACAAAAGATACATGTGTATCCTCACTCTAATTTAAACAGGTTACACAAAGTCCAAGTACGCCCCTATCTGTTGGTTGTTTTACGTCCGCGAAAGACGGTAACGTGAAATAGGGATATTGAATTCTAAGCGCGTCCGACGACCGTACGTGCCTCGCGACCGTTCCAGCCTCAACAAAAAGTCTAAATAGATGTTTCTCCGCAAAGAAGGATAAGAAAGGAGCTATTGTGTCCGATGCACTTCGGAGCTTCGGCAAATCTCAAAACATCTCCTAAGGACATAACGAGAAAACTTGTGTGCGTTCGCGCCACCGCGCCGGTTCGCTTCCGTTATTGTACGTTGTATAATCCTTCATGTTTTATTGTTGTCGCGTGTATTATAGTTTCAATAACGAGGTCTGTATTAAAAAGGTGGGAATGATCAAAGATACTCGTATAATTAGTGTTCTTCTGAAACCGCCGAGCTTGCATGAAGAGAGTTATGAATGTGGATGAAGCGAGAGAAGTATGCAGTAGAGATCGTGGCAAG
Source organism: Amyelois transitella (assembly GCF_032362555.1). Taxonomy (NCBI): domain Eukaryota; kingdom Metazoa; phylum Arthropoda; class Insecta; order Lepidoptera; family Pyralidae; genus Amyelois; species Amyelois transitella. The sequence continues at coordinate 6,988,809 of NC_083509.1, forward strand.
TGGATAGATGTAGTCTCTGCCTACTCTTCCTAGAAAGTGATTGGCGTGATTTCATTTACGTATGTTCTCCTATTGGCGGAATGTTTTATAATATTTTAACGGTTTTAAATTTGTAGTTTATTAGTTAAATTTGATAGAAGTCTTTTCTGTTTTTTCAAATCAATAAGGGAGAGAAATATCTTCGTTACATAATATTTGACCTTATCCTAAAAGTATTCGAATATCGAACAGAGTTATCAAATGTTAAGGTTTGATCAACGAAAGATTAGAAATTCATTTTAAAGCATAAAATCTAAAGTTTTATAAAAGCAAAATCAGTTATTTTATCGCTGATTTATTATAATAATACACGCGAAGAGAAAATACAAACAAAATAAATGCTTAAAAAAACTGTAGAAATTTTCAAAAAAACTGTAGACGCACCTTACCTAGCGCAGTCGTCAGAAGGCACCAAGTAATTTCTTTAATTAATCTCTTAAAGTTTGTTTTACTAGAGAAGGGTAAACAAGGGTAAAGGGGGAACGGCAAATAGGCAGTCACCGCAAAAGAGTTGCGGGGCTCGGCATTCCACGCTTTGCGACGTTGAATCCACATTTATAAACCTTTTTAATCGACTACGTTCTAAATACGCACTGCATATGTCGATTTTGATCGTTTTACCAGGAAAAGTTGAAAAGTGAATTTCTTGCGAATTATATATGCAAATCACTTGTGACCAAATAAGTTAATTTAAGTGAAATACTGTTATTTTTAGTACCGGGCGCCGCTTATTTGTTGTCAATTAAGTAAAAAAAAAAATTGAGATTCGATAAGATTGTTTGTAACTTTTAATTAATAAATTGATTCAGGTTGGTCACATAATTATATCAATCACTAGAGTACACCGGCGGTTCCGCACTAGAGCACGCGTAATAAAAAATCCCGTTGATGTCCTTTCGCGCAGACATTTCTGGAAATCCTCACTTACAAATTTTAAATCATTGGGCCCTGCTGCCGTGCGTTGATCAACCTTAAAGTATCAATTTCAAATTTCAAAATAATTATGTCGATACTCCAAGGATATGCTTGTCGGCCAATGTCCACTTTTATAAATTCAGATATATGAGGTATTATTACAGCTAGAGATTACATTCTACGGGGCCTAAATCCATCAATTCCACTTATCTCTGCAATTATTCAACTGCCATCATAATGTGGGTTCCTGGCTGGACCTTTGTCTGTAATCGAAACACTAAGCCGAAGTGATTTAAGATTATGGTGTGGGATAATGGCTTTCATTTTCGTTTCCACCTAGCACAGGTGGGGAAGCTGTTTTTTCCTAAAAGCTTTAAATTTATATACCCTATAGGTTTATTCATAAAGGAGAATTAGTCTTGTTAAATAAATTGGTTTCGATGATTAATGTTTAGGGAGTATATTCGCGAAAAATAGATGCGAGAGATGTATGTTTATAGCATCGACCGAATTTTCATGTTTGGTTTTATTTTTTCTGTAAGTGTTCAACTCATAAGCGTTATTTAAAAAGTTGTTATTAAAAAAATTGTGAGGTTGTACATATTGACGTATTCTTTCTGTTTTATTAAAATGTAAATTCAATATAAGTACGTTTTATAATACAGTGATAAAATTATTTGACTTCAGTTTGATACGAGTTTATATGGTAATGTGTGAAATATAGATTTAATCATAACAATTGGGAATAAATTAATCTCAACACCAAATAAGATGGCGAGCAGATTCGTTTATCTGCAATCATGAATGACAAGTGAGTGATCAGCCAAGTTGCCCCACGGGCAGATTATCGGTTCGCATGACTATATGAGACAATAACGAGAACACATATGGTTTTTGCCCTATCAAGCATGCTTTTTTACTAGATTTAATTTAAAAACATCAAGGCGAATTGTACTTAAGCCGGCTTCAGTAATTTTCAGAATACATTGTTTTATTTAAGGGAAGGCTAATAATAGAACTAAATTATGGCCATATTTTTATTAAATACTATTCAAATTCTCAATAGGTAATGTTGTTTGCGATAAGCTTAGTACATACCTACTTTAAGCTAAGTACGCTGTTCGGTTTTATCTTTCATGACTGAAAGCTCCTACAGTGGTTCCTAAAACAAGCAAAATACTAACACATATGTGTTATCAAGCTTTGTCTTCGTTTTATTTTATGTCACGATCCCGTATGGCCGCCGGACGTAGGCCGTGAGCGACAATGGACGCATCATTGTCGTATGACTGCAGTTCACCAAATTAAGATTATATCGATGAATATGAATATAAAAAATCATACATACATATAATCACGTCTATATCCCTTGCGGGGTAGACAGAGCCAACAGTCTTGAAAAGACTGATAGGCCACGTTCAGCTATTTGGCTTTAAGATAGAAGATTATATCGATGAATGTGAATATAAAAAATCATACATACATATAATCACGTCTATATCCCTTGCGGGGTAGACAGAGCCAACAGTCTTGAAAAGACTGATAGGCCACGTTCAGCTATTTGGCTTTAAGATAGAATTGAGATTCAAATAGTGACAGGTTGCTAGCCCATCGCCTAAAATAAGAATCCCAAGTTTATAAGCCTACCCCTCAGTCGCCTTTTACGACATCCATGGGAGAGAGATGGAGTGGTCCTATTCTTTTCTATTGGTGCCGGGAACCACACGGCAATATAAAAAATCTTTTGAATAGTATTGAACCTTAATGTAACACAAAAAATTCTTTGTTATTAAATAAAAGCCTTAATTGTATGTTCACGACATGTGACATATGACTAGTGACTAGGTTCGAGATATGTCACTACGCCAAACAGGTCGTCATTGTAAAGTGCAATATACATGCGTGCATTACTCAATATTTTAGGTAAAAGCTCTGGCTTTTCTTTATACAAATAGAACTCGATACTTGCAATTTTAATGTATACGAGTCTTATGAATATACCCATAGCAGTATTTACTCATTTTTTTCATGACATCATGGAGCTTAAAAAACATACCTGTTCAGGGAATATTATTTGAAGCAAAGAAAAAAGTAAAAACTTCTGACGCTTTTGTTTCTGTTGAAAAATATTAAAAAGGCAGGATAGACCGAGGTTGATATTTTTCTTCATTTTACCTGTTCCCTTTGTTAATTTAAATGGAAATACTAAAATACAAAGTAAGAGATGAGATGTCAGTGTGACAAAATTATTTTTTTAATATGCATAAATGATAAAATATTATTAAGTTAACCGTACGTCTTAACAAAATTATATATTTCGGCAGTAAATCTAATCATAACCGTCACTGTTTATGAAATGATTCTATAAATATCAGGATTAGTTATTAAAATATTGTATGTTTCTCTTTAAAAGGCAAAGCTTAATAAGTCAGTCATAAAAACTGAGTTCCACAAAAATCAATTAATTTCCATCGGCCATTTTTCATTGAATCCTGTCATCGATTAATCGGTAATCCATTTGGCTTTGTTGATGGGCATCTGGTAGCGAAGCGTGCAGTGTTCGTATGTTATATCTTTATACGAACACATCTGTAGATGTGTCCTGGCGTCCATTCCTATCTCCATAGTGACGGTGCCTGGAAGCCTTATCGACGCCAGTGATGCATGACTGAATGTGCGATGAAATATGAACTGATCACTTGACGTACGAAGATTGGCAACGTACATATGTGATACACTATTTTAACAAATAAACAGTTATGAGTTTTTTTTTTCTACATCTGTAAGCAGAGTTTACATGATATATTTATATTCGAGCTATTTTAATCTGTTTATTAGATTGTATCATTTAGGAAGCTGGATGTCTAACCATGATCCAGTATGAGTTAGGTTTTGAAGGTCATACGAGCTTTGTGTAGCACCTGACTTTCCCAATCTAGGAACGTGGTCAAAGGCGTACCCCGAGCTCCATTCCAGAGAGATGCGGATGTTACCGGGACTAAAGTCAGGAGAAAGAAAACAAGTTATTAAGGTGTCAATGTTTTGGTAATGAAAAACTATTATGACCACGAGGGAATGGCGCTACTACCTTGTGAAGTGGCTAATTGATTAGATCCATTATATAAAATAAACCTGATAAAATACTTTTATAATCTACAATATGTTCACACATATTACTTTTGGCCGAAAGCAGAACGAGCCTTCCTAATCTCCATTACAATGAGGAGTGAATTTTAACTGCGTATTAGCAAATCGCCATGAATCTTGTATTAATTCCACGTTAGCCTACTTAATGTAGGCTCCCTTACTTGTTTCAAATTCCCAAATAGCCGAATCATTATCGACGACTGGCGTAATGAGGCGGTAACAACTGCTTAGCTTTTTTTTGAAGTGACATTTTAATCTAAAGCAGATTATAAAACCCACAAGTCTTTTTATGCACCAAAAAAGAGTAGTGTTGTATTTAAAAGAAGAAATGTAAGTTTTGATCCTGAAAATACTACAGTTATTTGTTTTATTTCCTCGTACTTTTCTTATTTTTTTACATACATGTACATAAAACATTGTATTACGTTCCAAATATCCAAAGAACTGTCCTAACGATATCTGTTGCAAATAATACGCTACAAACATTACATACAAGACAAATCCTAAATCACATTTCCAGCGCTCCAATTCCATAGTAATATTACACTCATGCAATGGTAATAGCTCGTAATGATATTTCTAGGCTTTCCATTCTCTATGTATTCGTAACTTTTCACATTTGCTGTTCGCAATTTCCGTTCCGGGGCAAAGTAACTTTATGTTAGAATACCAGTTCTTTTAAACTTTATTAAAGTCAGGATTGTTTGAAATCGACGTCTAACCATTATTTATTACGATCGATTCTAGTTTTGAAGTATTTACAGATGGGGTGAAGTGGCGGAAGACGTAGGTAGTCCACGTTTAGACGGCAACGCAATCTTGGCAAAGGGTCCCCGGTGACTCCCACCAAAGAAATTACCCGAGATTTGCATAAAGGAGACTCGAGGGATCGTCTTTGAAATTCGCCCCCTAAGTTTGTGGACATCCCAACATGCTTTATATTAAGTTACGCTGGCTTTGTTTGCAGCGGCTTACGGGCGGTTGGTGACTGGGATATGTGACGAGAGCCTCTTATTGGATAATATCTTTAGTTCAGACGACTTTGTTTCACAACTCTGATACCTTTTGTGGGAAAAGTTTGAGAGGCAACAGGTCTCAATTATTAATTTGTTTATGCTCACATCTTTACTATGGTGGAAGTGAGAGCATTTTTTCTCTCTTTTTTCGAACTATGGACTAAATATTTTTTTAACATAATGTAGTTAATAGTGGGATTTAGTAATTAATTGAGGTTTTGGACAATCACACCCAGTATACATTGCGTGAGTGTAAGATGACGAAAAAGGTTCCATTTGGTCATCTTACATTCACGCAATTCAAAACTTTAAATGACTTCGGCTTCTCAAATAAATACTTCAAATGTACCTATTCGAATAAAATTGTTCGCAGCAGTTTTATCAAAACATTTCCGACGCCCGGTTGTCAGTTAGTTTAGACAAAGTCACATGAGAGTGACAGAGGTAGTTCGAGATCCATTTGTAGTGGCGCCCTACATAACTAGTTATTATTACGAGTGTTTGGAAACATTTAAAGGCTCTTCTGCCTATATTTAAATATTTTCAGTTAACAATATATTTACTCTCTGTTCAAAATACTTCGGGATCCGAGAATCCGCTAACAAGGCTCAATATGCGTGGTTCGCCAAAAATTCTATTTATGATATCCAGAGAAAAGAAAAGAAATGGTTTTATTTTAAGTACCTTTATATCCTTCGCTTTGTATAGTTGCTGTTATAATTACTGCTCCATATTAATTTTCAAGAAAATATGGAATCGATTTCTGTTTTAACGTCTTAAAAACAGATAAACATCTCAGTTAACTTTTAATATTTTTTTTTCAAATTTTATCGAGCTTTAAAGCAACAGGTGAACTTAATGCTTAATCATTATCAGATAAAATTGTGTTGTGTATATAAATTCAATCAAAAATTTCTTCAAAGAACTCGCGACATCAACCACATCGATGCTTGCATAAAATTAGCGAAACGAAAATACATATTGATATTAGCGTGTCCCCATTAAATATTGAATCGTGATGTTATGAATAATATTAACATCAGTTTTAGTCTGTTCGTAGTAATTTAAGATTATCTCTGCTAATGGCGGTAGTTAGAGTGACTATCTGGCACACGTCGGACATCACATTTGTCCACACGACAGCTCCAATTACTAGAAAATACCGGGTCATTCGTTCAAATACCTTAGCAATTTACCTTTATAACCTGCCCTTTGTATACCCTTCTGTTATAATAACGTCTTCACGATTTTCAGAACATTCTTTGGAGAAGACTCTCTTTTTAATAAGTTATTTTTGACGTTCGCGTTGCATTATAATATTTATAAATACAAAATGTATTAACTCGTACGTACGTGTGCATTTAATACCTGTAGTACGTACCTATCTATAAATAGTGTTATTTTCATCAAAATAGTATGGGATAAAACACCGAGGAATTATTAAATGCATATTACTCGTGTAATATAGTCACGCAAATAAACTTACGAGTATCCATAAAATCTTATTAAAATCTCTCATATTAATCTCGCAATCACAATAACCTAGCTACTTCACTGTAATATTTTTTCCGTTTTTATTATTAAATCTCATAGAACATCCAAAAGAGTAAATAAATTAAAATAATATGTACGAGTACACCTGTCGTATGCACACAGTTTTTATTGTACATATGTGTACATAAATATTTTCAGTTAATACTTAAAGAAAAATACTTATGTAATAATTAAGAGTAGGAAGTCGCGCATGTCCTCTAGCAATAAAATATGTGTATTTGATCACGAAAGTAAAGACGCTTAAAAGTTTTGAAAGTACATACAGAGGAAGCTCGTGATTTCCCAGGAGATACCTAAGGCCTCTGGTTAAATTAGCTTGACTAAACATTCGCTAATGAGCTTATTTTTCAACTGTACACCCCTCGAATATTTACGTCTTCATTTTTACATTTTATGGAAGTTCGTTACTTAGGTGCTAAAAAATTTGCTTAGATTAATGCTACCTTTTTTCCTGTGACAATATTATGGTACCAGTTGTCCGTTATTTTATCGATGACTTTCTTGTGAGTATTTTTACAAAAAATCACATTAAATCTCATAGTATCATTTCCTACAACCAATGTGTAAATCATCAATCCACCACAAAGAATATTTTTTCAACCATTTCGTGATCATCAAATTTTATAATACTGCTTTTACGTGTATTCAAGTTAACGGAGCGATGTCAGTCAAACTACACGTAATATTGTACTGAATTTATAAGCAACTCTGTTGCTAAATATGCTATACGAGTACAACAAGTTTGATACAACAGCGAGTGACGTGGGTGCATTAGCGGCGAACTATCTGGGATATAGGAGGGACTGTCACTGGCTGGCAGCGACATGGATGTACGAAGTAATTTCTTCAAAGATGAGGGTTAAGATAACAAGAAATCTAACAGATATCCAACCTTCGCTCCAGTCGCTTGATTGACGGCTGTCGCGGACGCAGCCGCTTTTGTAACCTCGTTTTTTCAGTTTTAATGGCGCACTAAGAGATTAGACCCTTGAGGCTCAAAGTTTGAATGACAGAAAATTGTGTGTGTGTGACATTAGATACTCGTATGTCAGATGGGCTTTTGAAATAACAATTTCAATAAAATAGTCTCTATAATGGTAGATAAAAAATACATGGTAGCTTTTCTTCTCGTGGAAATTGTAAAATTTACTTTACTGTTAAAGGTAAGGATTTTGACCTTGAGAATCTTCTTTCAGGGAATGAGGTAGCAACTTGTCACTATCTCAGGGCCCATTATTAAATCGTTCAAGCTGAACGTGACCTTTATCCCACTGTCTACCTCGTAGGAGATAAAATGTCTTGTACACTACATATTATAATTTATCAAAATATATATATATTTTTATTTTGTTAGGAAGACCGACAGTAACAAATAGTCAAATAGAAATACAGTTAGCCAGCAAAAGAGCCAAATAAAGGTCCACGCAAATTTAAAAATTGAAAACACACATAGCTTTGACTCAAAATTAGCAAAAGAAACTTTAAATTACTTAATTAATTAACTATGCTATAAACTATAAGTGTGCGCTCGAAGTTAATATATAAGATAATATAATAACATCTATATACTTACAACTATACGTTAATATACGCTGTATTTATTGAGTTTTTACGTTGCCTGTACTCAGATTGGATAAATAAATTATGTTCTATTTCACTCATGGATAAGAGAGTAATAAAATGAAACGTTTCTCGTATTTTGTGTACAAGCACTTAGCATACAAGGCATCCCTTCATACATGATTATGGTATGGTATGTGAGAGCAACAAATTTTATTTGGAATATGTACTTGTAGTAGTTTCCTTTTAAATATTACATTTAAAATAGTAAATTTGAAATCAATAAATAGAAACAAATTTAAAATATTAAAATGCAAATTGGGTTTCACCCCTGGATTAAAGATTATCGTTTTTTTTATCTTTCTTGATTCGATTGTAGCCGACTCGATACTAATTTGTTTGTGATGGTAATCGACAGTCGATATGAAATTGTCGTCTGTCCTAAATTGAGTATCGAAAAAGGAGATGCATTATGAAGGTAAACCGTGAAATTATGTTAGTGGCTCTTGTGTTTTCTGTCATAACTAAATTTAGACACTCAGTTACAAGAAGTTTTTTTACGACGCCATGACTTTCTCATGGATGTCGTAAAAGTCGTCTAAGGGAAAGGCTAATGCTAAACGTGCGATTATACTTGTAGGCGATGGGCTAATAACCTGTCACAATTTGAATCTCAGTGTCATACAGCTGAACGTGAATATATGTTTCTGAAACTCCATGAAGATCATACATTTTTTATTATTGTATAAAAATGCTATTTTTTCCACATTTTATCATATAAATGAATAATAACTGAAGCTTTTGTATGGAAATAGACGAAATAAAACTACATAAACAGACTTACATCCAGAGAGCGAAGAAAATTGAGTTTCCCAATGTATGCCATTCTACGTGCATTTATTGAATTCTTCATTTTAAAACTTGTCACTTTTTTATACCCATGTGATTTAGGAAAACGTTGTTTGTTTAAAAGCATACGTATCATGTTTTGTTTATATAAGTTTTGATATAAGCAATTTAATTATATATCACTATCCCTATATACTTTATAGCAATGTTGCTTGTCGCGTCTGTCCCTATGTCTGTATGTACATATATTATTATATGCTTCGATCTACACAACGTAGTTTTTATATAGATGAGTGATTCAAGATGAAGATTTATATGAAACAATAAATGCCGCAATTATTATATCAAGAAACTCGATGGGAAGCTAAGATAGAAAATATAAGCAAAACTTTAACTCGTGATTTTCTTCCAGTTAACAAAATAAATGCTTACGAACGTTTGACCTTTCCAATTTGAAATATTCATCGCCAGGGACTTGGTCTATGCGTGTCAATAAGGTTATTCTTCCGTCGAATCCCGAAGACTTGTAGTAGGTACTGAATTTAGTTAGCAACTTAAAAAATGCGGTCCGATCGGATTTGGTACCGTTCGTTCCTGGCGTATTGTGATAAGAAGGAAAAGGTCGCTGAGCCGCTACAATATCTGCAAACGAAGTACCTACTTCTGTATTTAAATTTTCACATTTTTTGTGATTGTAAATTTTGGAAAAATCAGGTTTTGCAGAAAATTTGGATTCTAAAAAAACATTAATTAGTCAACTTCGAAGTAGTCTAAGTAGTTTGACTCGTCATCTCATCACATTATTACATCCACATTTGAATCTGTGCGGTGTGTATTATCAAAAATTTATGACATAGCTTACGGTGTAATATTTTAAAAAGACCCACGAATTATTTATGATATTACAAATTAAAAAAAGAAAACAACCTAAGGCTTTCTTACTTAACAAATTAGGTATGCAAACTGAGTCGTCTACTGAAGTGAAGAAGCTTAATATTTATGTTAAAAATATTATATTTATTGTGAGAAATTTTTTGTAAATTTAAACTTCCTTTTTCCTATCAAAATTTGTACAATACAAATGTACGCTTAAACTCCATTGATTATATACATAAGACTTTGCGTTAACGCCCACATAATTAAGTATTAATTTATTAAGTCGTCAAACATATAAATAATTTGCAGCTACATGGGCTTAAAATAACTTTAACCGTACTAAAATAACGTAGTAGGTACAGTAATAATATTAAGTCGTGTGTAGACACGGCTTATTATTACTTTCAATGTAACTACTTATTCCCTTTTAAATATATCTATTCTTGTTGGTTTGCTCTAATAAGTTGTGCTTTTCTTTTCAATCAAACGAATGCGCGTAACTCATTCGTTTGATTGGTCACTCATATTCGTACAGCGGGGAAAAACATAATGAGAAAACTGGCACATGCACATTCAGAAAATGATGGACGCGTTACATGAACCAATTCGGTAAAATTCTTGCAAAGTTGCAGTGGTCAGACTGGAGGCGTTTCGTTTAAAAAACTGACTTACCCATTCCAAATCCCTAGCCTTTTATTCAGCAAGGTGTCCTCTTTCTCACCCTCACCACCGCAACCAGGCTGAACGCCTCCTGGCATCTTAATTGATACCACAGCTTATCTTACACCTATTAATTGTCTTAGAACTACGCAAAAGATGTTAAAACTATTTATTCTAGTGGGAGGAAGCAGGCGGCCGGAACTATTTGCTGTACGAGTATATTTGCTCCATAGGTAACGCGAGCGCTCTGCCGACAGAGTACAAATTGGAATAATGACACTCCACTTCAAGCACCGACGGTGTTTTCAACAAATGTGCGAGAATTTTATATGAAAATAATGAGAAAAGTCTGTCATAATAATGGTTATCGAAGATTTCGATATAATTCTTTGAACACAAATCACTGTGTTGATTTGTGTTGTTCAAAGAATTGTTCAGAGTTGCGTGTACTTACTAGATTACTCTTTTTTTTTGTCTTTTATTATGTAATTTAGCCAACAATTTTGGAAGCGGGCTATGTTGTTTTTTCTTGGTAAATATTAATTTATTAGGTTCTTATCACGAGTATAAAATTTCAAACAATCCCTTCACCCGTTGAATTATAGCGGAATAATAAATCCATTAAAACATCTTGAAATACTCATAACAATTCAGCCTACTTATCGTCGTATGATATCAAACTTTTATGAAGTCTTATAAGGTACAAACGCGTAAATACTGTATTTCTAGTAATAGAAAACCTGTTGTGCCTCGTATTTAGAATTATATATTGTTTATGTAAATACGCGAGCGTGGAAGCGGAAAATAAGTTTTATATTGTACGTACTCTACGGTTCTACCCCTTTGCTTGCAATGTGAGTAGGGTATAGGCACAAAGAGGCTACGGGAGTTTATTTGGCCACGTTACAATTTTATGTGCAAGCCACTGTACCTACACTTTATGAATAGTAATCAAAACGCCGTCCTCCCTTCATTTATTTCAGGAGCGACCAGCGATGAAATGTAGATGAGGTCTTTTTGATAAGCTCTTTGAATAAATTTGTACTTTTACTTGGTAATTATCAAATTTCACGAAAATAAACAGAGGTTTGGCGTAGATATTATTGTCATATCATAATTTTGTGATTGGTTCATTTACAGTGACTGAAATAATCTCATTACTAATGTTTTATTTTTTAATTTAAGACTATCCTTTTTCTATAAGCAGTAAACATAATTAAAACAATATTCTAATTTTCTTAGCGACGTTAGACGTGACATACCTACGTCAGAACGCAATGACCTGCCATATATGTATGATTTTTTATTTTGCAAAAATTGTAGAAAATTTGGCATAATTTTTAGAACCAGATTTTTATTCCAGAAAGAAATATCATAAGTTGAAATAAGTGAACTTAGCCTAGCTTTGCATTAACAAATGTAACAAATAACATACAAAACCATAAAGCTTACTTGAACTTAATTAATTAGCAAAATTTCGGCTGCTTGCTATTATATTTGCGGATACATTCAGGGCACTCTCATTAGCACATATTTCGCTTACATATATGTCAAAGCTGCGATGTTGTTCCTCGTTATGTAAATAGCAATGCGATTTCTCCAACTTTGCAGGTGTTAGTGGAGAACGCAAGTTTTCGACGAGGTGAAAAGGCCAAAGTTCGTGTTTGAAACAACCTACTAGTTAATGCCACTCCTTCGTTGAACCTGCCTCATGGTTCAAAATGGATAAATTGAGGGAGTAACCGAGTTTCAGCACTACGCTAAAATATGATGTAGTCTTGGCATGTTTGAATTATACTTGGCTTTTGCGGCCTTTTAGTTAATTGCGATTGTTCAGTTACTTGTTGTTTAATAAACAATTCTAATCAAAGGGTATTTCCTCTGTTTCCATGAACTGTTTGTGCATGCTGATATGAATCAAATTATGCGTGATAGTGCTATGCGTGTGAAATTCAATGTGTATGAGAACGGTCACACTGATCAGACAATTATTCGAATTTCAAAATTTTGATTAGATAGCTTTGTTCTGTCAATGAAAATGTTTCAGGGAATAACATAAATGTAATATATCTATTGAACTAAAAAATGCAGACATAAAATTCTTTTTCGCAAAAATTAAATTGGCTTAGCTCTCGTGAGTATTTCCAGAAAATGAGTACTGGCTTACTCCTGGCAATGTCTTTAGGTCTATTATATGTATCTCTGTTCTAAATGTACATCTACATGTTTTTAGTTTTATCGCCAGTTTATACAAAGCTATAATTAAAATTGTTGGTTCATAATTTTTCTTTCTTTAGGTTAATAGTAATGATTCGCTTTTTTTTTTATATACTTTCCTAATCGTCTCATCAAAACTTGATATAAACAGACATAACACAAGAATCTTTTATGTAGTTTACATATATTGTTTCTTAAGACCCTTTACAAGGGGTAATAGCTTTACGTATCGAAACAGATCCACAAATCGCTAAAAATAAAATTTTTACTTAGGTATTATAGCCAACTTAACACTTTAGGATAATAAAACTACCCTACTAAAGAGGCAAATATTAGGCGAAAAGGTTTCAGTGGCTTTTTCACGTGTGGATTGTAAGTAAATATATTTTGTGAATATATTTACTTTTGATGGTCAACTAAAAATATTTTTAAAAAAACTTACAATATAAAATATAAACGACGCGACGTTACTAAACTATAAACTTTTTAAAATAAGTCAAATATTTAGTAAGGTGGCCGTTCATTTTCGCAGTTATTGAATAAATAGTAAAAAATACTAAAGGTTTTTATAAAGTTTGTACATTGATCAGAAATTTTTGTTTAAATTGCTATGCGATTCAATAAAATTGTAATCAATTATAAAAATATATTTATCTTTTATAAATGTTATAGTACTTTTCCTAAACGAACTTTCAAATCGATATATGTGAAGATAATATATATTAAATGTGTAAAACAAAGTAATCGTGAAAGTAGAAAGATGTAGTCTCTGTCTACTCACCGGGAAAAAGACGTGATGATGTAAGAAAATAAGAAATATATGAATTAAAACTTTTCTCAACGTAACAGAATACCACATTCTTCCGACAAAATTGATAGCTCTCTTTTTTGTACAGTAAATTGCGAGAGTGTCGCCCTCTGGTACTCGTAACAAGGTTTCCCCGCAAATAGCAACACGTGTGTTATTCTAACTAACTACTAAATGTATCCCCACACATTAGGGCTGGGTCCGGAACGTTGCCGGGACGTAGCTAGTTGGCTCGTCCAGAGCCTAAAAATATATTTTCTGTATGTTTTTACAATATCTTTTTTATATGGTCAACAGAGCTTCAGTAATTATCCATAGGAAAAATATATTAAACAGTGTAACTGATGTTTTTTAACTCTTACACTACATTCGATACACTCCCCGGGCACGGGCTTGATGTGTGGGAATAGAACTCAATGTACTGCTGCAGATCGTGTGTAACTTCTTCTATCCGTTCGATTACCATACGGCCTTATCATATAAATATAAACGAAAAGGCAATTGATGTTTATAAGTATATAGTCGGACCCATTTAGCACTTTTGAGAACGATTTGGCGCCCACGCGATTTACTCAAAGTAGCTTTTTCTTTGGTTTGGCAAATTTGTCAATTAAGAGTTAATTTAAATAAATCAATAGGTAATCCGAGAAAAAATTATGTTTTAAAAATTTGTAATATTGACCAGGTCACTACTTTTATTATCTTCACCGAGTACCAAATGAAATATTTACTTCTCTTTTTCTGTACTTAATTTACTAGGTACCTACCAAATCTCTCCCTGTGCGTGTCTGGACGTATCAGGAAAACGTTGCTGACTCGGTTTCCATTCTTCAACACTTTCCGCTTTTGGAAAAGCCCAATTTCCTGCGATGGATGGATAGAAAACGTGACTCTGTACTGACACAAGTAGTATATCGCCCCGATTGGCGGGAACACTTGTGTTTGAATTGTTCTAAATAATGAATGTAAGCATAAATGTATCGATGGTTTTACCGTGTTTTGACTTGTAGTTTTGATACATACATACATAAAATCACGCCTCTTTCCCGGAGGGGTAGGTAGTTTTGATAAGTAATCTTTTTTTTTTTTTATGAAACAACCATATAGTGATGACGCTTATTAGTTTTTTTCACACGAAGGATTTCATTGGAATTCGCATTATTTTTATTAATATTTAGTTTTTAGTTTTATTTTTAGTAATGAATGTTTTTATACAACCAAATCAAACCATTAAGTCTTTCACTTCATCAACATCAACGGAGTAGCCTATTTTTTTTCTTGCAATTTTATAATCACTTTCACACTCTCCCATAAACTAATGCGGTAATCAAGTGTCAATTGCGTTTGGCGTGTCGGTCTGTAGAAATAAACGCATTTGTAGGCGCGTGCGACCGCAGTGCGACCGCAAACATGTTGGACGTCGCTGTCGTGTCGGCGTGTAGGTGGCCGTGCCGTCTGAAACACTGATATATAATATATCTATGGCTGTGTTGGATCTAGGTAATTCGTGTTTCGGTCAATTAAAATGCTAGCCAATATATTTGAAACAAGTGGAGATATATATATATACGAGTATATAAATCAAATGCCTGATCACGATTTTTTTGTCAAGACCATATAGTTAGCGCTTAAAGAGTACCTACCCGTGCCAGAATACGTTATTTATATGTAGAAGGATGTTCCTATGTATGTCAACTGAGTGCTTGAAGACTTCAAGATGAAATCGCAAAATTTTATTACCTCCTAACTTTCGGCAAAAAACACGTTAAACACCATATCAAGCATACTGTTACAAAAATTAATAACTACATTGAGTATACTACCATGAATAATAAATGCAGTAAAGTTCGTTGTGTGTTCAATCCAGGATTACAGTATTTTGTCTTTAAAAACAATGATCAGTAATATAAAAAATCAGAACTTTTGCAGCAGCTGCAACAATTTACTATTCTTCGGATGATTGTGTAAGTTGGAAGTTGGAGCCCACTTTTGTTTGATACACTCTTATACCATACTGTCACATGTTTTTGTGGCGCGAACTTAGTGAATTCAAAGTGTATTTTATCTTTCCTACGTTTGTGAACATTCTCGGCGCTACATTGTTAGCCCCGGCATTGTGAATAGCGAATTTTATTTACGAAATTATTTACATTATCTTGCAGTTTGTTCTTCTTTTGTTTGCTGATTCAATTTCTGATTTGAAATAAAAAAAAAATATATTATGTAACATTACTTCAGTTGTTTTGCTGTGTACTTACATATTTTTGTGTCTACTTGTTTTAAATTTAAAAAATGATATCATTTTTGTATTCCTCCACTACAACAAGAACTTTGTTAATGCTTTAAGAGTACCCCTTGACATTTTCGCCCCATTAGCTTTGAAATGACTCATACAATTGCGCTCAGACAAAACTAATTTATTTTTATTTCATACACTCAAACAACAACTAATACAATTAACGTGAAATTTCCAATAGTTCAGACACGCAGTTTTTTTTTCGATACAATACGCCCAGTTCAAGATGTTGAAAGGCATCGATTCACCATCCAATGGAAACCAGTAAGATATGGGACGGTGTAAGACCATCTTGGTTGGTTTCCAGATTTATGTGAATGCAGCAAACTGGAACGCCCGCGGCGCACTACTCCAGTACACGGCTTTGATTAACAGGCTCATTCGATGTCGCACAGGTGCTATAAATATCGTCATTTCCACAATCTACACAGACTCTGCAATTACAAGAAACATTTATTTATATTGAAACTAGGACACGAGGCTATCGGGTAGGATTTAATAAAGCTCAATTGTAGCTACTGATGCAATACCCTATTTAAGAAATGACAGAAATACTGACCAATTTAGCACTAGATTATATTGTAAGCACTGCCAAACGCTATGTTTTTTCTTTGCTAACAGACCATTATAATATATAAATATGCAAGTACATTCCAAGAGATATAAGCACATGTTTATGTTAGTTAATAACCAAACAGATCTTGTTTCGATATTGAAAATGCAGATGTAAAAGGACGAGTAGTTGTGACGGCAGAAGTTTGGAACTAATAGAATTATTTTTATTGCAAACTACTCACGAGGTAGCGGCAAAGAAAACTTTCCTCCGGTTTCCTATGTGCTACAATGGACAAGCTAATTAAATTGGAAGCTTGCTCTCCAAAGTGACTCGTAATTGTAATAGTGTCGCCGGCAGGTATACCTATATGAAGAGACCCAAAAGTTTCCACAACATTTCTGCTTGCGCAACCAGGTATTTTGGAAATAAGCTACGTCCAAACTGGTGGAACGATTATCATTCGATGTTGATTGAAAATAGTTCGATGTCTAATTGTGATAAAAAACGTTTTTAATGAGATATTATTCCTAGTAAGTTGCATTTATTAATCAAATAAAATGTCTTGTCTTAAATATGATTTAGAATTTTAAACAATTATATTAAACAATTTTATTTAAAACAATTATATAGAAACTGAGAATCAAATTCTCAGTTTCTCAACTAACTTAAAAAATAAGAAGGTTCTTTTCTTTACAAACATTATTTTGCACTGACTACTCACTCCTACAAAATAATCACGATTATGTTTTCACAACATAAAGACAAGATGCGTACAGGAACAAATTGTACCCATCAATACGAAAAACTTTTGATACGAGACCATTGTCGAAATCGCTTCAGAAATGTCGAAGTTTTCCCCTTCAAGTTTGACTACATCTTATTGTAACATCCCGTAAGACACGTCGATCTTAAACTTCGTATTGATGTGAAAGCAAAAAGTAATACGCATTCAAATAAAATATTAACGTAAGCTATTTACAAAGACTTCAGTAAGAATGAATTTCTTGTTTCAACTTTCTTGAGAAATTGAATATGAATTCTTGACAGTCATAAGTACGTACACGTAACAAATATATTGTTATTTTTATTTTCTCTCTTTCGATACATTTTTTTGATAAAGAAAATCGATTGTAACAAAGGTACACATTTACACTGCATATGTAAAGGGCCAAATAAAACTTAGTTTTAGACGTATCATCAATTAAGTAACTAAGAATATGGTGTGCTATACTTTACAAGTTTACTTTTATTTGTGTTTGTATTCTTGTATTATAGGTTTTTTTTTCTCTTATATAAGTAGGTTTTATTCGCAGTCATAATAGGTACGTTCCAAACTTTTCTTTATGCGGTATCAAATTAACTTTTGTCGACATATTGTTTTTCGATCTACGTGCTAAATGTTTTTCACATACCTAATATTAGAGAGGAAAATACAACGTGTCATCGATCCAAGAACAGATATGCATGGCAATGCCGACAATGTTTAAGACTACATGGGATTTTTGTTAAAATTTATGGCTTTGCTTTCAATTCGTACTAGCTTTAGCTTTAGTAATTTGTCCCGTATACATTTATTTATATGTATTTATTTATTTAGCTCAAAAACACTGAAACTACTGTCAACCTATATTTCATAAAATACAGAACTTCTTTACAGATTTAAGCCGGGACCATTGACCTATCAGATTGATGTAGGAGACACATCTGCTACTGCGTGATGTAAGGACGTGGTCACAAGGGGAATTATTTTTCTTTCATCTTTGTGTGACGAATTCGGACGACGTCTTTGAGGTTCACAAAGCGAAGTGGAGACTACTCACAAACAATAAGGTTACGTCAAATGTAGGAATACTTAAAAAGGATAAGTTATAGGTAGAAAAATAATACTATTTATATCTATTACATACTATTTATATCAAAAAAGGATTTTATTATAATAATTTTCAAATATACATCTGATGATTTGATGGACAATCAAATCATAAATAATTAGTTGGATCTCATGCAATTGCATTATATCACGTCAATTGCTCGAAGAAGCTAGTTTTATTCTAAAAAGATTGAACCTAGCTTACAATAACATTTACCTGTTTTAAAAATTTCGATTTGGTGAAACTTTATTCTCGTTTTCATTATACTGTTTCAACAAGTTCCACATAATTCATAGTCTTCTCAAATATTGCTAAATGAATTGTAAAACTATCCTGGGTAACAATGCCCGTTAACGAAAAGAGGTGGAGGAAAAAAGTAGGATTGAAATTAAGTTAATAGTCAGCAGCAGCCGGCGGAAGCAGAAACCGCAGCAGTGTAAGCATGAGGCCATGAAACTAGCGATTTGATCGTGAATATGTTCACAAATCTGCCAACTGAAAATCCTTTCTTATTGCACCGGAACTACATGCCAAAATTCAAATGTCTTCCGGTTCTCAAATACAGCGGGTAGAGCAAGAGCGGTAGAGTATGTCAATCGATCTGTGTCTTTTTATGTACATATTTAGATTATCAAAAAAAAAATATCAAATATTTTTTCATTAAAGGCGGGAAAAGTTTGTTTTCATGGCCGCAACATAAGAATTAAATGTAGCGTCGGTGGGATCCCGGATCGCTGAGTTAGTGCGGACCGCGGCGGAAACAGGTGCCGGCGCGCGCGCTCTCACAACTCACTAATTTTGTAAAACGTAGTATGACCGCCGACCGAACCCGACCTCAACATGTAAATGTGCCTATATTGCTTGAAATACTATGCATTTGCTGTGTAAGCGAAATAATAGTAGGTCAGAATAAGGTAGAACATCTTGTTTTGAACAATGATGTCGACCAGATTTCTATTTGGTGATCGAGGCAAAAAGGGTTTCACCTGTCCGTGTATCTACATAATTTTCTTTATTAAAAAGGCGTTTGTGTTTTCACTTAATGTGAATAAATACTGTTTTTAATCATACTTATTGGTCAATAAATATGTTCTCACGTTTTCTATGTAAAAATTTCGTTCTCTTGTATTTAAATCTTACACCACCTCCCCGATATTGGTCAATGAAAAAATGTTCTTTAGTAAATTAAAAAAATTAAAAAAACCTGTTCTGTTAATACCCATCTCTCTTGGCTATTGCAAAACAAATTAGCAGCCTTCCTGCCCATATATGAATACGATTGCATCGAGATTCATTTCATTCGGTAACAGTTGGTGCGATTTTATTGAACTCAATGCAAACGTTTGTATCTGAGAACTGGATTTTTTTTTTATTTAATAACTAATCGATATTTTATGTCCCGATGCAATATTGGAATATGATGGATTTTTGTAAAATAAATAAAATTACTCTTGCTATAGGAGTCCTGTTAATGTTTTTATTGTCTTTTCAGTTCATATAAATAAATATATGTATATGGGACAAAAAATAAAAAAAATGTTTTGTACTTCGACGTAAGTAACACAAGTCTCGAACTTGTAATATACAAATAAATATTCTTGAAACTAACTATTTTGGTTACCTGTGTATAATTAGGATATAAAACATACAGAAATGATAGATGAAAACAAATAAGACCTCTATAATATTCTTTATGGACGCCTGTCTTACATACTATCTTTTTGACCAGTAGATTTTCTTAAAACTCTACACAACATCCAACTTATGTAGCATATGTCTGTTTATTTTATTTATGTAAATATATTAAGTAACCCATTATTATTATTTATTTATATTATAATTTCTTTTACAGTAATCGCAACTGTACATCCATCTCAGTTTGGTTTAAAGATTCGACTGGCAGAAAATACCTTGTGGCATTAAGTCCGCCTGTTGTACATTTTACGTGCATAAAGTTTTAATAAATAAATAAACAAAATACCATGGGGTCCAGACAATGTGCGTCCCTGATGCTTAAATATATTTCTAGCTTCACATTTGCACACATGTAAACTTTATCATTAAAAACATGAATAATTCTATTCTTAATCGGAAATCTACATACGCCTATATAAATATTTATGCGAGTGTGCTCGGCACCTATTGATTTTTTATTTGGCCGAAGCTGTGATAATGGACGCTTTTATGCAAATGCAGCATCCGCACTGCATCATATCCCGGAGTAAGCAACGCGAACAAATAGAATAAAGAAACTCGATAATATTCCTCCCGTTTCTGAACTTTATACCAGAAATTAGTTATATATTTTAGATGGAAAAAAACTGTTTCAAACGCATTTCTCCACGCTCCTCTATCTTTCGCAGGTATAGCGGAATATTTTATACTCATTACTTACAAGTTACATTTTATATAAATGATGTTTTGAATTTCCAAGGCAAAATAATTCTAATTATCTCATTTTCTGGAGTGGTCAAACACGAACTGCGATACAAAATTGTATCTACCCAATAAAAATTAATTAGCAAATTCATAAAGAAGCATCAAGAAAGATTTTTAAATGAAGTTGAATTCTAATTAATGTTTCGTAACAAGATAAACCTGTATATTTTATGTGATCTGCTAATATATATTTTTTTCTTATATTTTTATCGCTTATAATGCGTGAGATCGGCCAGGTTTTTTTCACCACTCTGGTTGCAACGAACATATAAAAAGAAGGAATATAAAACTTAATACTTTGCCAAAACTGGTGACTCCCGCTCTTCTTTCACATACATTGCCAAAAAATTAACACATGAACTACTACAACCACAATTTTTACAAAAATAGATGGAATGTTTCTTCAACATTGAAATACTCGTCGGAAATTCTTTACAAAAGTATAACTATAAAACATAATAATGATTACTATAGTCTACCACTACCATCTATCTGGCATAATAATTGTACTAGTTCACAGCATTTAGGCCTGTCGACCACAGACAGTACATCAAACGCCGAAACCAAACTCACGGCCCACGGATATTACCGGGAGACGTTTAATTTTCTACGTGAAAGGATAAGGCAAGTAGATTTCCTGGAGCATCCTGGAGCGACTGCTCAGATTGTGTTTGGGTCTCCGTAAATAGCCTACTGAGTAAGCATGATAAAGCAAAGCTGGATTTTATCCACACTTGACTGCTAATTATTGGCAGACCAGTAAAACATACCTACATTATTGATGTTTACGAAGCTAAGCACTTAAATATCATGTTATTTCCATTAGGTGTATTAATAAATAATGTTCTTAACTTGGTAAATCTTTGCTTTATTATTAAACTCTAGATTCTGAACTCTAGACTCTAGATTCTCTATTTTTTTTTAATAAAACTATTAAACCGCTTTGGATGATATTAATGACAGAGATAGACAACATCTCTAGGAGTAACACTTTTTATTTGGAAGTTTGATAAAACTGGTTAAAAATACATTGAACAAATCCTCGACGTTACCAGAATATACGAGTATATATAGAGATATTTTACGTTATATATTTTTAAAACAAATTCTAGTTGTACAAATGTTAGAAAATAAAAATACTATCTATCAAAGGTAAATTAAAATTTCATTGTTCAACATTTGAATAAAATACAAAATATAACATATCATGCCGCATAGTTGTGGCTTTTGGAGAGGTTTGTTTAATTATATTAATAATGAATGTGTTAATTGCTAGGCCAATTTAACCCTCTCGGCTGACGTAATCAAAACACGTCCCCGACCCACAGTGACGTGACCGCGCCTACTCAATTAATCTACGTATTTACGCTACCAACCTACAACAACAACCTGTACATAGGGTACTTTAAAAAAGAAGAAAATGTTTATTAACTATCTCAATGATGTGCCGTGTGGTTACCGGCAATGCCTTGTTGTTCCTCGAACTTAAGAATAGGACCAATTCATGTCTTTCCCATAAATGTCTTTATTATAAGGAAAAAAACATATAAATAAGTCTAGTACAAGCTTCTATGCTGGACTGGTAGCGATGAAAAAATATTATGTGCCAACTGATTGGAAAGTCTATGAAACTTTTATATGAAATTTTGGTTCTTTTGAACTTCAGATTCTTCTTTTATGCGATGGGCTTGCAATCTATCATGATCTGAATCTCAATGCTATCGTGTATCCAAATTTTTCTGAGCGTGGCGTTTGAGACTTTTCGAGACAAATGGCTCTGTCTACCCCGTAAGAGATAAAAACATGATTTACTTATGTATGTATAATGATATGATAAATAAAAAATATGACCGCACGTGGGTGTATCTAATATTACATGATAGGGCTTCCATAACAATGTCACTTATCGCATTTAAACCACTTGAACCAAAACAAAATATAAATAAGCCATGAAGCCTCTTTAGTCGCGGTAAACCATTTTCAATAGATCAAAATTTTACATGAAAAGGCTTAGTATATCTGTAGGTAACTGATATACTAGAATGACGTGGTTGGTTTTGTTGCTGTTATGAATAAACTGATGATTCAACGATATAACATCAATTAATAATACTGTTTGATGAAAAATTTAAAAGCTATCTTCATTTGTATTCATGATTGGATTAGCTTTATCAGTAAATGATCTCTTAGGCACCTATAGATAACATAACGAACCTACAAACCAAATTTCAAGACCAATTTGACTACACGGTTATATTGAAATAAATAGCCCATTATACGTTGATATTTATTTCAATCAATTAATCAGTTTTTTTTTATATAGGCACTTAATCTAAAATCAAATCAAAATAAACTTTTCTAATAACTTTTATATTACGATAAACCGGTTAAATAAAACATTGGTTATCGGTTCCCGGCAATAATAAAAAAAGAATAAGACCACTCCTTCTCTTCCCCATGGATGTCGTAAAAGGTGACTAAAAGATAGGCTTATAAACTTGGGATTCTTAGGCGTCAGGCTAGCAACCTGTCACTAATTGAATCTCAATTCTATTATCAAGCCGAAAAGCTGTGAGACTGTTGGCTCTGTCTACCCAGTAAGGGATATAGACGTGAGTATATGTATGTATATATTGATTCTCGTAAAATACGTATTACCTTTAGATTGATCAGATAAAACTCCGCTATCATTTCAGACTTCATATTAAAATTAAACTTTAATTACATAATGTATGTATATTACGTAATTGATTTATTTGAGAATCGGTACCAGACTCTGTTTATTTTCTCTTCAGTCTCATCGTGTAATGAGATAATTTCGTAATTCTCCTGGAAGGAATAGGCTTAACTTGGTGTCGGGGAGGCGAAACTGGCGCCTTCAGTGACCTCCCCAGAGTAAAGACATTTTCTAAAACAAACGACCAAATCAAATACACTTCTGTCTATTCAAAATTGTAGCCATGAACTTGAATATCTTTTCCATGTAAGAACCTTATTATATAATTTATTTTATAAGAAGCAATTTATTTTTAAAATAAAGGTCTTACGTATTCAATATGATAAATGATATATTTTCTTCATACATACATAGTTTCAGATTATGTAAGTTTGTTATGGTACATGAAGAAATAGAATCGAAAGAATTGAAGAAGTAACTAAGTCAAAGACAAAAAAAATTATAAAAAGAACATATTTAAAGATGAATGTGTTTAGTGGTTCCGAATTGCCATCGATAGTTTCAACAACCACCAATTCCTTTAACCCATATGCACAGACTTTCCTCGTCATATTTTATTGCTGGCTAACTTTATGAAAGTACGGAGCCGCTAATTTAATGGCGATCAAGTTAAACAAGATCTGAAACTGAAATGTACAGGCTTTCAGAATGGCAAACTGTAAAGTATGCCAGTGCAATAAACCCTGATGCCGCAGCTTTAACTTTTAGCCCGGCGCAAGCTGCAAAAGTATTAAAAGCCACTCCGTTACAGTTTTTTGCCTGAAACGACTGATAATTCTATTTCAGTAGCCGAGAGTGCTTCAGTCAACGCTTCTGTACATTTACCTAGTACTAGACCAAGATTCAACTATTCTACATATTAAGAACTTGAGTAGATATTGAAACGGATTGGAACTTGCCGTAAAGTTTATGCCTTTGTTTGTGTTTTGTTTAAATATCAGTTTATGGATGTAGAATATGGTTTAGTGTTAAAATATCATTATGATTTTAGCAGATTACAAACATAGATTACCAAACAAATTCATCAACGCCTTCAGGATAAAAGCTGAACTGTGTCAAGTCTTTGCTCTAGCGGGTATGATCTTGCAATGCCACCTACCACTGTACCATATACCACTGTCTATTAAAAACACAATTCAATAGTAAAACTCAGTAACTCACATGGAAAATTTAATATCCACTATTGTTTAAAACCTCTCCCTCATGAACGATACCATAATTCACCACCTGTCATGATTTCACAATTGAGTTTAACATAAAATGCGCCGTCATTTTAAACCTAAAATGTTTCGGAATGGTGCTTCAACGGAATCCTTCATCGGAAGCGAACCATTCAGTTATCGATCAATTTTTATACAATACCTTTATAGTCCATTGTGATACTTGTTATACGTCGCCTTACAAGGTAGGAAACCGAGTGAAGAGGCCATACTTATGGTATTAATAATTCCTTCATATGTATTAAATATAAAATCTAGTTAGAAGACACAAAATTTCTCAAGAGTGATATCGATATCTATGTACCAATCGGATTGGTACATAATTATTTTTACAGATTTGACCGCAGGTGTCAGGTAAACAGATAACTAAAAATACCTTTTCACAGCATTTACACTTATTCACATGATGTTTTAAGTAAGGCAATAGAGAATGCATCCTATATGCTTGGATGAGACGGATTTATCACTAACATGATAATTTAAAATAATTAACCGCGATAAGTTGGCTCGTTAGAGTCCCTTCATTGTGGGAATAAAGCGCTTAGTGTTGCCAGGATAACTGCACGCAGTTACAAAATATACAATAATGACATAACCGTTTTATAAATATATATGTGCATTTTTTATTTATTCACTTGTTAAACTAAGGTATAATATTAATTATGTTTTGCTCAACCCTTTTCTCCCAGACAAACCATGAATTCATTGTTCGCAAAGTAAACTATATCATTGCCAAATTTTATAAATATCAATTCAATGGCTTTGGCTGTAGGTTTATAGTTGTGGCACAAACATTTCTCTTATCCACTTTTTCGGTAAGTACCTTCCTATAATATATAATACAAAAAATGGTATACATTAATAGACAACTCTTAAACATAGATTTTATTTATGTCTTGTCATATTGGTTTGCTTGATAGCATATGGTAATTGATCTATATCTGTGTAGTCTACTGGTGATATAATCTACTACGAGTGCCCTGTTTAAAAACCTCCCTTTAATCCTTCTTGTTCGTCTTGTGACTAGGTATAAAGACTATATGTAGCATAAATAATTAATACGTGTGTGTTGAAAAGAAAATCTATTCAGTACATTACTCTAATAATTCGTGTTGCATTAAGTATAATTTTAATTTACCAAGCAGCGGCATTAAAATAACGTGTCAATTAGGTACAAGTAATTGAATTTTCTGTCCTACACCCTTTTTATACTTTGTCGCAAGAGTACCTAGACCTCAATAAAAGAAGAATAAAAATGGATAGGAGATAGAGTGGTTCCTCTATCCCTTTTCCATGGATATCGTAAAAGACGACTAAGGTAAGGCTTATACTTAATACTTCTTTTAGGCCATGGGCTAGCAACCTGTTACTATTTGGATCTCAATTCTATCACTGAACGTGGCCCATCAGTCTTTTAAGGACTGTTGCCTCTGTCTATCCTACAAGAGATATAAATGTGATTATATGTATGTATACTTGTATGTATATTTGTAATTCCAGTAATTTTAATGAAAGACACGTGTAAAAAAACATTTGGATTCACTCCGCCATTTCGCCACAATTTGTCCTGATGATGGCGCGCCCTGCAATGCCCTTTTGTACTACGGTTTTTCTGCATTATGTATACATGCGACATTAATTTAGTTTACTATACGCAACGCTCTAGTTATTTCAAAATATTAATGGGGAAGTACAATAAAATATAATTGTGGATTGTTTGAGTGACTTTATATCAAAATTTATTTAGTCAATGAAGTTACAATGTTATTATCTGAAATGAAAACAAGTACTCAATCATATCTTCATTTTATTACTAGGATATAATAAAAAAATGTAAGATCAACACTAGCTTTAGTAGTATTTAAACAGTGAGATTAAAATCGGAGTTTTTATCTGACTGAGTTCATCATGCTAAATTTGTCCAAATGCAGTGAATTCACAACTGTCTGTGTGAGCCTCCTGTTGTATACTGGGTAAATGGTATATATCAGTAATAGTGTTCCACAGATATCTTTCCCGTAAAACGTATCGCAAAAAGTCATAAAATTCAGCAAATTATACGAACGCTTTGTTTTGAAAATTTTAAGATAATTATTCAGGGAGAGTTGAGAGGCGGGGTGAATGTCATAATCACGATATTTTTATAGCTTGCTAGGATAATAAGATGTTGATTTTGTTGGCGTTAGGTATGGCGTCGTATTTTAAAAGCGAAATATTATACGGGCGTCAGAAAGCGGCAAATTATTTACATAGAAGATACACGTAGACGTCGGGGCGGCGAGGCGTATACGAGCCCCATTCTTTGCTTCGTTTTCATATGATTTTACAAGCCAACAAATGTGAGTAGAAAACTTTCTACAACCCTTACGTGTACATAAAAATACGCATATATTTTTCCAGTAGGTATACAAAAAATTGAAATCATATAATTTTAATTCTATCAACTAAGACCGTCACATGTGTTTTTTTAGTTGTTTTACTTGACTGTAAGCTCTGTCTTTCGGAAAAGAGGCCTAATTTTATGTAGGTATGTGTGTAATTCAATTTTCCTATTTCCATATATTTTTTATCAGAATGCGTTGAATGTATTCATGTAGCCAACCGATTCGATTTATACCTTTTGACCAAGTAATTCAGCGGCGATGGTGTCCGCACCCCATCACGTCTCGTTCCCGGCGGGAGCGGTATGCGGTCTGCTGAAAGCCGCTTTGCGACGATGAATGTAAGAGGAGGAATGAAGGATAAAATTGAGGAAGTATGTCAGATGATGGGTGAAAGACGGTTGGATGTGTTGTGCGTGAATGAAACGAAGCGGAAAGGATGCGACGCGACGCAGCACGGCCCTTACACGGCGTATTGGTCTGGAATTTCCAGTACCAGCCGAGGCTGTCAAGGGGTCGGTCTAATCCTTTCTGCACGAATGGCTGAGTGTGTGAATGAGTATGAGTGTGTCAGCCCTCGTCTTCTATGGATTAGGCTGAAAGTTGGAATCACTCGGATCTTCGTTTTAGGTGTTTATGCACCGTGGGATGTGGGTTCGAGGGGTACAACATCAGCAAAAAGCGAAAACGAGGAGTTCTGGAATAGTGTAAGAGAAGTATTGAAAGTTACCAAGCCAAATGAGAAGATTATTATGTTAGGTGATTTTAATGGATGGGTGGGTGTAAAGCGTGATGGATATGAAAAGGTGCTTGGTGCGTTTGGTGACGAAAAGGTGAATGATAATGGAAGAAGTGTATTAGAAATTTGTCTAGAGTGGGATCTTTTTGTGTCGAACTCAATGTTTCAACATAAAGAGATCCACACCTATACAAGAGTGGAAGGTATTTTAAAAAGTATGATAGACTTTGTGATTGTAGATGAAAGATTGAAGAACAAAGTGCTGGATACCCGTACATATCGCGGTGCTGGCATTGACTCGGACCATTTACTGGTGATATCCCGGATAAGGGGTATCTTCAATCGCTGGCGGCACAGGGTAAGGGAGCAAACCAGCGCTTTGGAAAGAGTGAAAGTAGAAAATTTGCAAGATATGGATGTAGGTAAGAAGTATATTAATAGATTGAAGGATGAAATCGAAGATTTAGATGAGAGGAGCAATATTGAAGATGGATGGAAGGAATTTAAAGAAAGAATTGTGAAAGTAGCTGTTGAAGTGTGTGGTGTAAGTAGAAGAAGGAAAGGGAAAAATCACAAACATGCGTGGATGAGTAAAGATGTGCAAGAACTTGTGCGATTAAAGAAGAAAGCATGGCTGGATTTGTTAGCAGCAAAAGCTAACTTAAGAATGCAAGAGGTTATAGATGAGGATGTGAATGAAGCACGTAAGGAATATAAAAAAATGAAAGATTTGGTTAAGAAAGCTGTGATTAGAAAGAAAGAAGAGTATAAAGAGGATTTTGATAAAAGGCTATCAGAAGACTTTCAGTCAAATCTGAAAGTATTCTGGAAATCCGTAAGGTCAGCCCGAGGAAAAACTATAACCAGAGAGCTGACTAGGATCAGATGCCAGGATGGTAGCGTTGTGAAAGGAGAAGAATGTGTGCTAAAGATATGGAAGGACTATTTTGAGAGTTTATTTGAAAAAAAGGAAGAAAATAAGAAAGAGTTCTGCTATAGCGAAGAAAAAGAGAATGAGGTGGAAGGCGAAATTGAAATGTTTGAAATTGTGGAAGCACTTAAGAGTATGAAAGCGGGTAAGGCTGCCGGGTATGATAGAGTGTCGGTCGAGATGCTTAAAGCAGGAAAAGGCGTCGTAGCTAGACAGTTGTACTGCCTTTTCAATTTGTGTTGGAGAAGCGGCCGAGTACCAAAAGATTGGTGTAAGGCTGTTATTGTGCCACTTTACAAAGGAAAAGGGTCACAACTGGACTGCAAAAATTATCGTGGTATAAGCCTGCTTAGCGTCGTCGGCAAATTGTATGCTAAGGTATTGATTAATAGAGTCAGGAATGAAACTGATGACAAAATATGGGATGCTCAAGCGGGATTTCGAAAGGGAATGGGATGTACTGATCAGGTCTTTTCTTTGCGGTGCATAGCCGAAAAGTTTTTGGCCAAGAGTCAAAAAGTCTATTGCACTTTCGTGGATTTGGAAAAGGCCTATGACAGAGTTGAGAGGAATGAATTGTGGTCAGCACTTTCTATGCATGGGGTGAGCAGTCTCTTGATACGAGCACTGAAATCCTTATATGAGGATTCGAGTGCTTGTGTCAGGATAAACGGAGCGCACACTGAGTGGTTTAAGATTGAGAAAGGTGTTAGGCAGGGATGTGTTGCGTCACCGTGGCTGTTCAACCTATTTATGGATAGTTGTTTGACAGATTTGAAAGAGTCTGAAAGTGGATTAAGGATGAATGAATTACTCGTCAAATGTCTGCTCTATGCCGACGATCAGGTTATACTGGCGTCATCAGCGGAGGAGTTACAGGAGATGGTAAACTGTATGCATGAAGCTTTAAAAGAGAAAGGAATGAAAGTGAACGTAAGTAAAACTAAAACACTGGTTTTTGAAATGGAGAAAGAAATGACAGCATGTAATATTTTGATTGGAGGAGAAAAAGTTGAGCAAGTGAAAGAGTTTGTATATCTAGGATCAAAGTTTACATCAGATGGCAAGTGTGATAGTGATATTGAAAGGAGAGTGAACGCGGGGAACATGGTGAATGGAGCTTTGCATGCCTTTATGAGCAGTCAGAAACTATCCAAAAAGGCTCGACTGGCTGTGCACAGGGGCGTGTTGGTCCCGACATTAATGTATGGGAGTGAAAGTTGGGTATGGCAAAAGAAGCACGAAAGCAGAATAAATGCAGTGGAAATGAGAGCGTTAAGGAGTATGTTGGGTGTGAAATTGAGTGACCGGATAAGGAACAGCGTGATAAGGGAGTGTTGTGATGTGAAAGAAGATGTAGTTACAGGAATAGAAAAGGGTATGTTGAGATGGTTCGGTCATGTGGAGAGGATGAATGAAAACAGGTTGACTAAGCAGATATACAAGGAGAGTGTGGAGGGAAAGGTCGGGGTGGGAAGACCTAGACGAACATATCTTGATCAAATTAAGGATGTCCTGGTGAAGGGTCAGTCAAAAGTGCCCGAAACCGCCGAGCTTGCATGAGGAGAGTTATGAATGTGGATGAAGCAAAGGAAGTATGCAGGGATCGTGGCAAGTGGAAAGAGGTAGTCTCTGCCTACCCCTCCGGGAAAGAGGCGTGAGTTTATGTATGTATGTATGTAATTCAGAGGGCCACATTAATGTCATTTAAATCTGATCTAAGGCATGTTTTGCTATGATAGGTACCTGCATTAATTAATATATTAAAATTACGAGGAAAACCGAAATTCACGGTATCGGTCTTCGAAACCTGTACAATGGTATCATAGCCCTATATTTTCCATTTAATTTCAGAAAACTCATTGAATATTCATCACATAACCTAGTGGCCTCGAAGCCTTGTAAACAAATTTACATCACATTAGGACGAAAATATTTGTGACAACTTTATGTTTTTGGACGTCACAGCGGCCAAGGTGTGACAAAGAAGGTGTTACGGATATTACGAGGAAATACTTATAAGAATATTTTTCGCTGCAGTTTTGTTAGTTTGGTAGGTACCTTTTTACACTTAAGCAGTATCGAGAAAGTAATAATTTGTAGGCAATGGCTCGTTTAGGATTGAGTTTGGTGCTAATAGTTTTGGTGCTTGCATCCTTGGCGTCGCTAGTAATGAGTGCCGATAATGCCACCACTACGACCACACCAGCTCCAGCCTCGTCTACCACCCCTGCAGCATCTAAAAAAGAAAACGTAAGAATAATTTCATAATATTACTAGCTGTCCCAGCAAACGTTGTTTTGCCATATAAATAATTTTTAAGTAATTTCTAGGTAAAAAAGAAATGTCAAGTGTCCCTTATCAATAAGAGGTTTGAAACATAGATGTTCCGATTCTCAGACCTACTGAATATGCATGCAAAATTTGGTTAAAATCGGTAAAGCCGTTTCGGAGGAGTACGAAGACAAACATTGTGACACGAGAATTTTATGTATAAGATTACCTGAGATTCGTCTCTAGCGAGAATATAAAGAAAAAATACAAGAATATGCTGTAAGAACTAACTACTGGTAAAAAATATAATAAACTGATGATATGTTTAATATTTAAATAAAACTAGTCTGCATTCCAAGCTTTAGTTAAAACTATCATCAGAGAAACTAATGAGTTTGAAAACAAGATGTATATTAAAAAAGGCATTTCTTTAAAAGATATTATAGTACAGAGTCATATGTGCTTAGAACATACAACTCTCATACTCGTATAAGTACATAATATTTCATACTTTGTATGGAAAATGCATTTTACCTAAATATTCTATTTGTAGATAAATTAATTTTCTTTTTATTGCATTTCAGCTTTTGGAGAGTTTTATTAAAGCAGCCGAAGCAGTACCAGTGGCAATAACACATGCAAGTATTTTCGAATTTATAGTTTAGCTACTAGATTTTGCCCCAGGCTACACCCCTGTGGGAATTCCAAGAAGACCGAACATATTCTTTCCTACATCGTAAAAGCATTTTCTGTGAAAAATTTCAGCTTTCTAGTTTCAAGGGTTAGTTTCCTAAAGTGAATTTTATTACTAAGATTATACTGACTATTTGTCCGCCTCTTATATTTAATGTGTTACACGGAATTTATGTTATACATTCTCAGAATGTATAACGTTTAATATCTTTAGACGATATCTTTTTCAAATTTTATTGTCAAGGACAATAGAAGTATTTTGCGTGATTAAACACAATAAATTTGTTTTTATTTTTTTTCAGGCAATCACCTCATTCTTCGGATTTTAAATCTGTAATACTTTATCACCAATTTTATGCCTAAGTTACAATGAATTAAATATTTTTTACCTGTCAAATGTATATTTTTTATTTAAACCACAACTCCTTAAATTAAATCGTTATTTTGCAACTTACCTACACTAACAAGTAAGGTTACAAGCCAAATCCCAACTAACTTAAAAAAATAAAAATAAAAACAGTGTCTTTTAACCCAGGGAAACTTACGAATATTTTGAAGCTAGCCAGCTATGGACCAACGAGAGCTAAGAGTATTTTACTTAATATCCTATTATTTTATCTCCTTGTAAGTCCTTGTTCTAAATCAAAGTGAATATAGAATAAGAGGAAAGTGCAACGAAAGTATGTATTAAAATTCCTACAATGGTTTTTGCTGATTGAGACACGATCGCAGATTAAAAGCTGAGCCTAAATGAAAAAATAAATAACTACTTACTACTTTTATAAACTGAGTAAAAACTATTCTACAGATTGTTCTAATGTTCTACACATCAGACAATATCAATCAAGGTCAACCTTGTCAGGTCTTATACTTATAAAACTAAGTAGATTTTGATGCCAACCAATGTTGTGAAATCAAATGATATGACAATATAAAGTGATATCTACACATATAATAAATCTGTAGAATGGTCAATTCTGTACATTAAAAATATTGAAACTATAAATAGCAGGGGGTGTAACTGGATCGGTACCAAACCCAAATATGTGATTAAAAATTTTTTTGTCTGTCTGTCTATCTGTATGTTCAGGCATCCCGTGAAAACTAACGGTTCTATTTCGAAGAAACTTGGTATAATTATACCTTATTATCCTGGGCATAAAATGGGATACTTTTTATCCTGGAAAAATACGTAGGAAAAAATCTTAACTTTTCAGTTTAAGCGATCTTTTCTTACTAAAACATCGAAACAGAAGACAGGAACAGGCGAAGCCTAGCCGTATTTGGGTCCAATAGATATTTATAAGATGTAATTGTCAAAGTTACTCAAAATGGAGAAATAAACCATCCACGCGAAGACCGACATCCACGCGGACGGAGTCGTGGGCGGAAGCTAGTATATGAATTAATTTTTTTTATTTACTATCTAACCAGTGCTGATGATTTAAACCTATCTAATTCACTCTCATCATAGTGCATACATTTAAGGCAGGAACCAAAGTAATAAATAAATAAAATTAATTAACACAAGCAAACGCCGGCGCGCAAAATGAAATTTCATTTTGCGTTTTCAGGATTTTCTGAAGAGAGCATTTACACACACCTTAGACTACATACGAAATCTTCTTACCGATTTTTATATTCTTAAGACCCACCAGTTCGGACGATGCATTGATATGACAGTCAATCAGTGTCCTCTTTTATATCTATATCAAGATTTCATATTCATTTGCCATTTCGGCATAGAAATTCGAAGTGTATCTTGCCATCCAGCAGTTCTATTTAATTAACCAACCATTTTGACAAGTTATACGTCATATCTTCTCTCTTTGACTTGTAAGATAAGTAATACTCTTAAGCCTTCTGATATATTCTACCAGCTTTTGCCAGTACGCATTGGTCAGCTCTAAGACTATTTAACTCAGTACGTCATCAGGCTAGCGTATATACTATGGCGTCTATTTTTCTTCGCCTCTTCGAAGCGTGTCGAGTTCACTTGCCTTTTTTCGCAATATATTTGCACAAATATAAATAAAAGTTACTCACATTAAAGAAATACTTTCAATAGGTTTTATTCTGAAAATAAATTACTGTTTGGTTTCCGACTTAATAGAATACAACTACTTCAAATATGTCAAATTATGCAAAACTAAGCTAAATTCGTTCTGGTCTAGTCTACACTCTAATCAACGGTTGTGAGATCAGAAGACAGTTGCTTTGCAACCTAATTACTGGTTGTTCTATTGCCATATCTCTTACGTTAGGTAAGTAGGTACCCTATATTCTGTAGCAACACCGCTATATGGGTGTCACCTATCACCTAACATCTTTAAATATATATAACATATTTGACAATCTTTGTAAATGTAGATCATGCAGGATTGAACACAAACTAAATATAGAAACATACTAATATGCGCAGTACAAAATATCATTGCTGCAGCTGCAGAACAATATATTTTATGTAATGTGTGAAACATAACATAAAATAAATTGTACCTAAGCACCAATATCGAAAGAGCACTACTTAGCGGGTTGATTATGAAAAACCTAATTTACTTTTATCCCAAAACATAAGAAGTTGATTTTTGTGAAGTTTAACTTATCAATTAAAGTGGTAATTTAGGGACAAAGAAACTAAATCAATCTACTAAATGAAGAACATTCATGCATCTCCAAATTTAACCTTAGCAATTTCCTGAAACTAAAACAAATAAGAAGACAGAATTCACAACAAAGCATTATAAAAGCGTCATCGATGTTTTGACAAGACATTTGTTTCGGTCGCCAGATCTATATAAGCATAAAATTTACAATACACGAGACAGTACTTACAATTGGTCGAAATGGCTAGTAACATGAGACTTGTTTTCGCCATTTTGGCTTTTTCTGTAATGGTATCGCTTGTTCTTGGTGCTTCAACGACTCCTGCTGGAGCGTCTAACGAGACAACTACGGCAGCTACCACCACGCCTAAACCATCTACAACCCCATCACAACCAAACGTAAGGATAAATTCTCAACCAATAAAAAGTTTAACATTTTCAATTTATTTCTCTTATATAAAAACTCCAAAAAAAAGATCGAAGTGGTTTCTGTAAAGCAAGAAAGCAAACACTAAACTCTTTTTTTATTAGATAAATCAACAAAATTAAGGACGATTTGTATAATGAATGAATAATAATCTATAGAACTAAATAATTACGAAGTAGAGCAATACTTACCTAATAAGTGCATTAATTTAATGTTTTTAATTTTATTTTTCAGTTGGTTAAACCTCTTGTGCAAGCAGAAAAGATAATACCAGAGGTCATCGATGCGATTTGTAGTAATGTAAGTATAAAAATTTAGTCGTTGAAATATGTTTTCGCCTCTTTCCCTGAGAATTATGCAGAAACAACATCTTTCCACTTGGCATGAGTGCTTCGTATTTCTTAAGCTTCATCAAAATTTTCAATATTTTCATGTAAGTTGTCACCTTTCACGAGAACGCAGTAAAATATTACATTTTTTAATTCAAACTATGTTAGGCATAAATTTGACGACGAGAAAAAAAATAATTTTATATTTTATTTTTTCAGGGTGCCAAACTTATGCAAGGCTTATTTGCATTAGACTGGAGCTAAAGAAACCTATTATGATATATTATGTTGAGACCTAATACGCACTCAATGAAATAAAATAAACTCTTTAGTAATTTCATGTATCAACCAATGATACGCATTCTTTCTATAAAATTAATCTACCAAACTTTGTACCACCTTAATGTTTATTTAAAATAAATTCGTGAAAAATAATTTCTTTTTATTATTGTGCCTATGGTTAAATTCTGTTAAAGTAAGTATTAACTACTTCTACTTGTTTAATCTTGTCTTCTTTAAAAGGGGACTACTGAAAAGGTGAACTACATTCCAGGAAATTTTTAACTTTAGGGTTACATAGCTAAATTTAAATCACATTAAATTTAATTACTCCAAAGGTGCAGTTACTTAAAAATAAATAAATACTATCTTGTTTAGCTAAGGCGTATTTGTGTAGGTACTGAAAAGCAGAGCCCGGAATGCCGTGAAGTGAAATAATCTAGAAGGCCAACAACGCCATAGACGAATTGTTAAATAGAAAAACAAAATGAAATGTTTTCATGCCATGGTAACCTTTACTGCTTAATTTGATTACTATAGAGCTATTAGACAACCGTAAAATGCAAGGCTGTCAACGCCAAATACCTAAATTCTGGTAAAGCGTATGTTGGGCTGGGAAGAAAATGGTTCCAAGAACAACCTACTTTAATTTTCATTTATAATAAACTACTAGTTCCTGGCTTTAGTCCCGGTTGCATCCTCACTAGTCTGAAGAGGAGCCCGGGATATCCTTTTGACTTTGATCCTGGATTGGGTGAGTCAGGTTTTTACACAAAGCGCCTCCCGTCTGACCTCCGCAACCTTTGCAGGGGAACCTAACCCGTATTGGATCGATCATGGTTACAGATCACCGTAAGTTTCACCGTAAGATCATCTTTTAGTATTCAAACCAATGTACATAACTTCTAAAATAGTCACATTTTAACCGAGCACCATACCGATACGACCACCGACGCTCCAATCTCCCAATTTTATTTAACATAACAAAGAAGTTGTAACCAGCAACAATTAAATCGAAAGAGATGAATAAGTAATTTTATATTATGCGAACAAATATGAAAAAATCGTACATAGAACATAAAATCACACCTCTTCCCCGGAGGGATCATTATTATTTATCGATCCGTTCTCTAGGATTCACCTAAGATTACGAACTTATCAAGGAAAGGTCAGGTAATTACAATAGAGTGCTGCTATCTGAACTCCGTGACCCTAGAGCAACTTGGCTTTAATTTGTTCAAAATAACTTATCGAAATAGATGAGTGAGCAGTGCAGGTTTCCTCGCCGTAAAAGTATTCAACATAATGTACGTAACTCAGAGTTTGACGCCAAGCATGAACATCAATGAGAGTAGAATTCTACGAACTTATGGAACCCTAAATTTCGTATTATATATGACTTTAGTAATTAAGCTGATCAGTAAACCATAGAAAAATGTTATGGATGAGTCGTGTGTGTTGTTTGGTGGTCATAATCACTAGTGTGTGGATCAGGATAGCAATTTCAGCTGATAATGCTTCGGTCGTTCTGCCTGTGTCTCCAGCGGGAGCTACGATCCAAGAACCTAAAAGATCGGGAGTAAGTTATATATTTTGATTTATAAGACATACTGAACTGAATTATTATAGCTAAATGAAGTCCACTACATGAATAAATCATAAAGCTAATTTTAAAACAAGTTTATTTACTCCTTAAATTACCTAACACCGCACAATGGTAGTGGCTAGTTAAATCTATATTTTATAATGTGTATGTCAATATAAATGGAAATAAAGACTACGAATCCCAGACCAATAAGTAACTTTCCATTTTCATTATTACCGAAACCAAAAGAACCTTATGTCTAAGAGAAAGATTGATAAATAAAATTAAATGGAAATAAAGACTTATCGAAGAAGTTCGATTATCATTAACACCGAAACGAAAATAACCTTATGTCTAAAACATACATTGACAACACAAAAGAGACAGAGCGGGAACAACCATTTACACAAAATCGGGTCAAGTGGTTTCTGCGACCAACATCATTTATCTGACCACGTAAATGGATCGTTTTTGCTTTTAAATAATATTTAATATGTTTTAAACTATTTTAATATCTCTTAAAGTGCCGTGTGGTTCCCGACACCAATACAAAAAATAATAGGATCACTCCATCTCTTTCCCATGGATGTAGACTAAGGGACAGGCCTACAAACTTGGGATTCTTTTTTTAGGTGATGGGCTAGCAACCTGTCACTATTTGGATCTCAATTCTATCACTAAACCAAATAGCTGAACGTGGCCGATCAGTCTTTTCAAGTTGGCTCTGTCTACCCCACAAGGGATATTGACGTGACCATATGTATGTATATATATATATATGTTAAAGTGAACTACATTTTGCACTTTTTTAAAAGATAAAATTATATGTGTTTTTATATATTTGTAATATGAAAAAATGTGTATAACCTGATGATTTTGTTTTTGGCAGGCATTAGCAAGCCTCGTGAAGATGCTTATAGACATACCAATGGGAATAGTGGAAGCATTTAAAGATGTAAGTTTTTCATAATATTTTGGACCAAACAATTAATTTAAGTTCTCTATTTTTACAAGTGGAACATTTTTATTACAAAATCTTTTCTTTTTCAGGGAGCCGATGCTATTGAAAACACAGTAGTTGCACTTATGAGAGGAATATTTTAAATTTACACTGAGAAGTTAGCTTATATATTGTCTTTATCTTAAGGTTATTTATGATGAAAATCTTATAACCATTGCAGCCAAGATCAAGTTGTGTTATAACGCTAACGTTTTTTTATTATTGTAAAAACGTTGTTTTAACATACCTAGAGATAGATCTTCGAGTTGTCAATTTTAGGGAATCATGAATATACATAAGTAAAACTCCTTATATACATGATCACTTAAACGTGGGATCTTAAATAAAAACTTAATTTAATTGTAACGCTGTTTTATTTTATAGTATGGCATCATTAATATTCCATAAACAATATCGACTATTTTTATGAATTATAACATAATCTTATCCAAAGTGGTTCAAATCTGAATTCAAGCCTCCTCTGTAAAAGTGAACTGATGTTAAAAATTAAAATATATACACTCTATAGGAAACTTAATATGAAATCTATTACATGCATACTAAAACATACATATTTATTAATGGTTTTATAAAAAAAATGTAACTATTTTAAATATTTTACGAATAGGTTTACAAAAATATTATAACCACTTTAAGCAAAATAATACTAATATAAAATTTTATTTTATATAATAAATGCAATATAATTAAAGAGTGACCAAATAGTAAATATAAACTTAATCAAATGATGTTGAATATTACTTTGCATCTAAATGTTGTTAACTTTTATTAAAGAGACTAGACGCAGCAACCATCCAACAAACCTTAAAAAAATAACTAACACACTTAATATTTGCACATTTAAACTTATGTACCGATCGATGGGTTACTTCATTATTAATCTAAAAGAAATGTACAATGAAATGCCTTCGGTTTAGGTCTTTTAAATTGAAAAAAAAATACTGTTTTTCTTTAAACCTAATAGGTATTATTCATAATACACGTTATAGGTATTCAAGAAATCAAAATTTAAAAAGTAGCTATAAACGGAAGCTCATAGATTCCTAATAGGTACTTACAAGATGCTTACAAAACCTTGACAATGAAATCATAAATACGTTTAATTCATTTATCTGTAAAGTTCATAAGAGCGATACAAAAGTAACTAATTTCAAATAAAACAAATACTTATATTGATATAGCTACTTCTATCTGTAACTAAAAAAAATACAGTTCATACGATCTTTAGCATATATAAATTACTGGCATTCTCAATAGACTTATTCATCTAATTCGTTAGGTTTCGCTTTCATGGGATTATTCCCATGAAAGCGAAACCTAACCTAAGGTTATCCTTACATAGGCACTTCCTTAATTTATGCCTTCGTACGTTATTATTTAAGCAAAATGCGTTCTATGGATGTAGCTCTGTTATTCTACATATTTCATTTCTCTTTCTTTTTCACTAGAATTTTTTTTAATTGTATTCTTTACCTAAATATATTGTATCTGATGCTATAACACAACATACAACTTTATAATATAAAAAACTTACACACATAAGTTCATTCAAGATTTAATAAAACGAGCCCATTTCCAACGAATCTATATCAAAATATCACATCACCATCCATTTACAGTGTTACAACTATATATCTGTACAATAACCATTCTAAAATTTTAGGCTAATGAATTAAAAACATCTATATAGATTTGTAATATAGCAATCATATAACTCAACAAACTTATAAGTTCAGAAAAATAACATAATAATATCTTCACACCATTTGTACACATGTACCTACTTATTCATTGTGTTTTTTATTTATAAGACGTAGTTTAATGTAAAAGCAGTGTTATTTTAAAAAAGAAAAAAATATTCTAAACCACA
The DNA here is from genome assembly GCF_032362555.1 of Amyelois transitella. Taxonomy (NCBI): domain Eukaryota; kingdom Metazoa; phylum Arthropoda; class Insecta; order Lepidoptera; family Pyralidae; genus Amyelois; species Amyelois transitella. Next base: position 7,028,704 of record NC_083509.1, read on the forward strand.
TAATAAGTAAAGTAGAAAGAGGACATAAGAAAATTTATAAAAAAACTTGGAGCGAAGAGTACTGTGAAGGTAACTCCGAATGATAAAAATAAGGTACAATTTTTTTCACACTTTGTACTTATATAAGAAATGTGTATCACTACGAGAGATCTAAATCATTGTATACATTCTATTTAAACAATACGCATAAATGTGAGTACAAAACTTATTTGACTAGACCATTTGGTACATTGATGTACGTGTTCTGAGATTTCTTTTCGCTATCCACGCCGAATGTAATATACGTCGGGTTCGTCACTGCTCCGTTGTGATTGTGTATGTTTTTGGCGTTATTCGTATTGATATCGAATACTTCGTCAGCTTCTTCCTCGATTCGAGGACACATGGTCAGGTATGGAGAATGGCCCCCGTCCATATCTGATTCCGACCCACTCCGCGCCGGCAAGTTGTTCAAAGTCAGCATTGGCGTCAGCTCTGAACCATAACTATTAGATTCCGGAGAGTTCCTATTTATTTTCCGAGCGTCGAAATCAAATTTATTTGTAGGTGACATTGGAGAAAAAGATTTGTTCACTGGCGTCATTTGCAAGTAACCATCCGGATCTGCAAAAAGAAGATAGATATTAGTATCACCTCATTCACTGCTGCACTACAAGTGCTGTATAAAAAACAAAGAGAAATCTAAAAATTGATTATTCGATATTAGAAAGGAACTTTCATAACGTTATTTAGTCAATAGTCTAATCCACCTAAACGTACAACAAATACAACAATTTATATTTGTCATAAACGCTTGAATAACAAAAAAATTTTTTTTTAAGTTTAAAAATAAATGATATTTTTTACTGGGCCTTATATAATTGCTTTTTTTATTACAAACTTATGTATATAAAAAGAAAAAGCTATCTAAGCATATTTTATCTGATTGTTACCCAATACTAATATATTGGAATTTCCGTAAAGCTTTGCTAACTTCATGCAAAAATATAATCTTCAATTAATAACAATAAATAGGTAAGAAATTATTCAGTAAATAGACAAGATACACACAAAAAGAAAATACTACGAATACTACTGCAAAATTTCTATTCCTGTTAATATTGGAAATAAAATAAAAATGGGTATAACAGCGAAGCAAAAAGAAAATCAACATGCTTATTATGAAACCCAAGGAAAAGTAAAGTACTCGTATTTTATAAATAGATCAAATCAATCAAGGGTTAGTTCGACACCAATGACTTTGAGGTGTTGTTTACCGTATAGTTTAAAGTGTGACCACAAAGTGACTTGTGCTCAATCAAACAGTAGTCACTTCCATTCCGTCTGATAAAAAGAATAATGAAATTTAAATTTAATTAATAAAAATACTACGATATTTCCCTATAAATGGAAATCTACTTACTAACCAGAAACAAAAAATGAGAGTCTACGAAAAGGTTTTGTTTTTTTTTTCTAAGGTTGTTAATAATGTATTTTAGTTACCATTTTCATCTTGCTCTCCTGTGGCTGCATGTACAAGATAATTCCAGTTATGATTTAAAAAAATAAATTTTTGTAGGTAAATAACCTACATAAAATTTTAGTACAGTAATTGCACTACCAATTTTAGTTCAAAGATACTTATTATATGTATAGATCTATACCTATTTTACTTTAAATTTTTATTTAGGCACTTTATGCAAGTAGGTACTTTTTCTAAGTCTGTAGGATATTAAAAACTCATCAATAAGGCTTCCGTGCTTTGTATCGTTCAAGTATAATTCTTTTCATTTCTATATTTCCATTGCATTTGTATCCCAGTATTAACTCAATACGTCCACAACGAAAATGACAAAATAGTAGTCCAAAAATATGTAATTTTTATTTTCTTTTACTGTGACTATTAGGTACTTATAATATTAATTATTACAATTTTCTTAATAGTTACCCTGCGGCAGTGTCCCTGGCGATGGCGGGAAAAAGCTTTGTCCAATCTCGTTGGGGCCATTTTGATAGTGATGTGGGCTTGGCGTCACTTGATTCAGGTAGTCTGGTGCATTCATCATTGCTAAATAGTCCTCTTGTCCGGCATTTTTCGCATTTAGATCCATGTAGGTGGAATTCAAATCAACGTAATGCTGAAAGTAAATGTTTTACAAGTTCATAAATATCTGATTTGCTGCCTGTAAAGCAAAGTAACGTAAGACCCGGTACCCAACCTTGCAAACATTGGCAGTGGCACGTGAAAAAGAATCTACTTTTAATTTGGAGGGTAAATGACCTTTTAAATTTTTAATAACTTACATTTCGCACGTTGTCCTCGAGGAATGAACCCAGGGTTTCCTGGAGTTGCGTGAAGTTCGGCCTCATGGTCGGTTTGTGTTCCCAGCACTGTAACATTACGCTATACAACCGGTCGTCAGCGTATTGGGGTTTCTCTAAGCGACGCCTGCGTAAGTTTAACACTTCGAATTAATAACTGGCTAGTAGAAGACACAATAAACAAATGCTTAATAAATGAAGCGTTTGTTTCAGAAAATCATATCACGTCTGTTAGCTCTCGCCACGATGCTACTGCTTATTTCAAAAAATAAAAGTGAATAAAACCATTCAAAGCTGTCGACTTTTAAAGCCACGATGTTGACATGTTTTTAAGTGGTTATTAGTGGGCAATTAAGGTATACAGGGTGACTTTTAATTCAACTGCATAAATTTAACCGTTAAGTGTACTCATCTAAAGGATATTTAAAAATTTTAAAAGAAAAATATCGGTTCATATTTCAGAAAGTACGAAAAGAAATAAAAGTATAAAAATCCATGATCCTAAATACGTCATATAACCCCGGCAGGCGGAAAAGCGACGCGTAAGCTTCAGAGGTCAACGACACAATTCATTCAGCTGAGCGATCTCGACAACTCTGTACTTTACTTGATCTTGATCAGACATTTATTTACATGTTTAGTTTTAATTTCTTTTTGTAGTATTGGTCTTTAATAAAGCGTGACGTAGTTTTTGAGGGTTTTTTTTAATTGTGAAAATAATGACGTTTAATTTAAATAAAAATAGGCTCAAACAGCTCAGAAGCATGGGTATAGTCTATGTTTAAAAGGATGCAGTTGTTTTAAATGTCACCCTGTATAGATAGTTAATATTTACTCACAAAAATTTGAAACCCAAAAGAACTCAAAACACACTGCAATCACTAATTAATCGTAATTAATGACATTTTGATACCTTTTTTACTTTCTGCACTTATTTTGCATGCTTTTAATTTTAGTAAATAACGGCTTATATACCTTATGACAAATCTCTTACCCGCTGTTGAGAAATGGCAGTAAATCCTGTGGGGAAGGAATGCTGGGGTACGGTGTCTTGGCGAGACTGAACAACTCCCAGAGTACGATTCCGAAGGACCAGACGTCGGACTGCGTCGAGAATATTCGGTCGTTGAGACACTCTATCGCAAGCCACTTTACTGGTAACAGGCTCTGGAAAATTATAGATCAACTTATTTTTGGTATTTTCTATTAAAATCAAATTTTTACCCCAATGGTAGTACGTACGTCGCTCTTCTTCTTATATTCATCGTTTTTGTAAATACTTCTAGCTAGACCGAAGTCACAAATTTTCACTATGTTGTCGTCCGCCAATACTATGTTTCGTGCTGCCAAGTCACCATGTAGAACCTGAAAATTTAAGAAAATGTATACGTAAAATCGTAACATATATCACAAATACAAGACTTTTTTTTTAAAAACCCGAGTTCGGGGCCACAAGTACAACAGCTATGGTAAAAAGCTTGTTGTTATGGTGGGTCAATTAATAAAAGCTGCATTAAAACCACTAAATGGAACATATTTCTCGTTCAAGAATAAATACAAGATCATTCACAAATAATCCAATTTTGCCAAGAAACTTCTTACAATATTTTTTTCACAATATCAGACCAGTCAAAATAAAGCGGCTTCTCTTTTTAAAAAATCATAATCACCTTTCTACTGGCCAGATACTCCATCCCCCTGGCGATCTGGAAGGCCCAGGCCAGCAGGTCCCGAGAGAACAGCGGCCTGGGCGCCGCGCTCTGGTAGTCACTCTCGTAGTTAGTTCGCCATTCCGGCTGCACGTAGCCTTCCGACACTGAAAGAATGAGTATAACATTTTAAATAGCTACTCATAATTTTGGTAGATAGGCTCCCAAGCCATAAGCCCAAGTTTAAAAGCCTATCGCTGTTATATCCCTATAAAATAGCGATAGGCTTATAAACTTGGGGTTCTTAATTTAAGCGATGGTCTACCAATCTTTCACTGTTTGAATCTCAATGCTATCATGAAACCAAACAGCTGAACATGGCCTATTGGTCTTTCCGAGACTGTTGGCGGTGTCCACCCCGCACCCCGCAAGGGATATAGACTGAAAGAAATATGAAAATTATGAATAAATCTGTTTCTTGGAGGCGACAGTCCGCTTATTGGAAGTAGGTATCTTGATGCATATACAAATTTTTATTTTATTATTATTTTTTAAATGATAATTATATTCCTCATGAATTTTGCTTTTTTAGTAAGAAAAAAAATCTTAAGATGAAAGCATAGAGTTTACGTAACAACCAACACTAATTGGTGTGCAAATTAAGTTATTTCCATGCATTAGAAGAACCAATAGTGAACATAGAAAACGTAAAATATGATTTGAAACAAAATGTGACAAAAACTAAATTTACGAAGATAGCCGTTAATAATAAAATTACCTCATACGAGTAATAAACAATCTTCATAAATGTATCTTATACAAAATTTAATAGTACAAAATAACAAAAATTATATACGATGAAAGAAGACGAAACTGTTCTAGTCTACGAAGATACAACATTCAAAATGTTTTCAAAAGTTACCTTGGGTCAATTCCACTTGTTGGTTCGGTTTATCTGGTAAAATTATATTAAGAAATAATTTGTTTTTCATAAAATTTAAGCTTAAAACTTTTACATATTATTTTCTGAATCTGTCTGGGGACAGGTAAATCTGAATACTTGTGAGGTTAATTTAAATGGACAGTGAGTCAATTTTATCTCACAAAAAAACAGAAATAATGTACAGCCAAGTGCCTTCTTCTTACTAAAACAATCAAATATATCCTTAACACTTAAATTAAATAAAATTTACCTTTTCTTGTAGAATTGGCTGTATTCAAAAAAGTATGATCTGTTGCTTGCGTATGGTTAGACCCGCCGTAATCAGAATGCATTCTGAAAAAATAAACAATATATTCTTAAGTACATTTCTACCGCACTATCCATATAACAGAATATTGTTGGACTATCATAATAATTTAAGGGCTTTGGCGACAATTTGAAAAAACAACGTTCCTCAGCCATCCATACCTTGTCATATACCAAACACCAACAAAAGTAATAAAGTGGCCGATATACACTTTTTTATAAAATACATTTAATGCTTATGAATAAATACTCACATACATATAATCACGTCTATATCCTTTGCAGGGTAGACAGAGCCAACAGCCTTGAAAAGACTGATAGGTCACGTTCAGCTGTTTTGCTTACTGATAGAATTGAGATAGTGACAGGTCGCTATCCCATCGCCTAAATTAAGAATCCCAAGTTTAAAAGCTATCTCTTACTTGCCTTTTACGACATCCATATGATAGAGATAGAGTCGTCCTATTCGTTTTTCTACTGGTACCGGAAACAACATAAATGAATCGGTTATGAAAATAATTTGAATCTGACAATACACAAAGACAATATTAAGAACAAAAAAACTTGCCCGCTGCCGGCGCTGCTGCAGGAGTACCCTCTGTTGACGCGACCAAAGCTCTTTTCTTTGCTGTCCGTTGTGAGCTGGTTGATGAATACCTCTCGATGCTTTATCAAATAGTTGTGGATGTTCCCGAAACGACAGTACTCCACGATCACCATCAATTCTCCTGGAAAAGTGAAAGTTTTTAGGTTAGGCTACATTTTCTACCTTCTGTCATGTTCTGTTCTCTACTCCAATTAATTTATACGGCTAGATTTCTTCAATAAAATAATATCAACGACCGTACTCCACCACTACCATCTATGCCTCTTTAAATGAAAAAAAAAAACCTTTTAAGATGCTATAGTTTTTACCATCATTTTTATATTATCCATCAGAGTGGTAGTCACAGAAAAAAGACTGTATTCTGAGGGTGAACAAGATAATTTAATGTCTTCATTTGTTTACTACTAATATCAATACACTCATATCACCTCATGCAAGGTTAAAAACATGGTCCCTCGAATTAACCGCCACAAAGTCTGTTTACCAGCAAGTAGATTATATCGATAAGACACAGAATGATATCAATTTAAACTAATCATAAAACAATTATCTTATTAAGTTTGATTTCTTAATAGTTAATCCAATAATATTCGCATAGTCTATTAAGGGCACAAAATTTTGCTAGATTATTTTCATCTTTAGCAGACCATCAATTTTACAGCAGACAATTTAAAATGAAAACGGAAATAATACGAGAAGGGAAAAAACAACTTACGTTTGCCGATATTCTTAGTGCAAGCTCCCAATAAATTAACAATATTAACATGTTTGCCCAAATGCACCATGATCTTGAGCTCCGAAGCAAGGGCCTTGATGTACATGTTGTCGGCAGTCTTCTTCACCGTCTTAACAGCAACCGTAGTTGTCTCCTCAGCGTTGATGATGCCACGGGCTTCTGCCTTGTACACCACGCCGAACGCACCAGCGCCCAGCTGCTTGCCTGGAACCAGTATGGAATATGATCAAAACATGATACGAAATACCTATAAGGAACAAATAGTTTGTTTAAAATATCTCGGATTCATCATAACTCAAGTAATATCATCAGATTGCATCGGTCTTCAATTCATTTTGATAAGTACCTAGCACAAATATCTTAAAATTTATAATCTTTAAAAATTTTACTTTTGTCAAGTCTTCGACAGTATGTCACGTTTTCTCATTCATTTCCACTATTTTTCAACACCGACTCAACATAGTAACAAGTTTTGAGTGTTAAATACCCACCTAAAAAAAGTTTTTCAGCTGGAAATTCGAACCTCTCGTCGTATGGCAGCAGTTCTGCTTGCTCGTCGATGTTCAATTCCGGGTTGAGTGATTGTGGCACTCCTTCTTTGAAATAAAGTAGCCCAGCCTTCGCCAGTTCTTTTCTTAACTGTTTCTCTTTCTTCACTTTCCATGTCAAGTATATTACTATTACCAATAGAGTGAAAAAAATTACACCGAAAATTCCTAAATACGTCGCAATGTTTGGTTTTCCTGAAAAAAACATATCGCACCATCAAAAATTTTATGATAATCTAAAATCACTTTGTGTTTTCCTCGTAAATGCAGTATAAGATATTAAATAAACACGAAAATAAACAATAAAGAAAAAGAAGAAAATATTACCTGGTACAACAACATTTACAAATTTACTTTCGGAACTCAACGAGTTGTTAGCTACGCATTCATATTTGCCTTTATTCTCTTCTTTCATATCTTTGATTATAATCGTAGAATTCAACACAGTATGATCTGAACTCTCTTTGATCTCCAATCCATCAGTGCCGTTTATAACTTCAGTTCCATCCTAAAAGCAAAAATCTATACTGTTATTCATATCAAGTCCAAGAGTGAGCTAAAATCCAAAGAAACAATAATGTTGATGTTTGCAGTATTTATTAAAGAGGAAAAGTAAATATACACGTCTTTCTCTCTCATTTTTGCGTGTTCCCAGTCATACCCTCCACCAATATATTAGGTAGGTAGTATTCGCTAAAAGTATTTGCAAATGTAAATGATAATAGGTACAGCCAAAAACTATTCCTTTATTCTAATAAAAAAAATGGTTGAAGCTTGACTTACCTTGTACCATTTAATGTTAGGCGGAGGTACGGCATCCGCTTCACAACTAAACTGTACGTGCTGGTATACAGATACCTCCAAATTTTCATCCACTGGCTCCGTGATAATGGGGTTTCTATTTACTTTAAAAATGAGAATAACATTATATACTTATAACTTGACTGGTAGAGAATGCGAAACGGCATTAAGACTGCCTTCTGTACGTTTTTTTGTACAATAAAGTTTTAAATACCTAGGTAAATAAATAAAACATCAAACCCATCTAACTAGAATGTCAAAAGTATGCATAGCCGCCTGACTAGTCCAGATATGTTCTGGTAATACAAAATAGACAGAGTTTCATAAGATCACGTCACGGTGATGATATAAATGACGCCGAGAATGACAGACAAACATGTAATATTAGGTAATTAATAACAACCAAGGCTCTATAGAACGTAACGTGAAATAAACTTTAGGCAAATAGTGTGCCGAAATTATGTTAAAATGATAATTACAGTTACAAAAGACTTCCAAAACCAAACAAATTGTATGAGTGAACACATAAAGTTCATTTTATTATTACTATATTTTGTAAAATATAATAATTGAAGGTACATGACGTTGGCTCTCTCTTATTATATCCTCATTAGCTATTTCCTCGTTGGCTTCAAAGCTCAGTAATGTAATGGTGCATGTAACATAGAATATCAACTTAGATAAATTACTTACCTTCAACTTGTATATAAATTGTTCGGCTTTCATTTTCACCGTCATTCCTGACTGCCACGCAAGTATAATTCCCTGCCTTGCCTTGTGGAATGCGAAGTATTTTTAAAACGGCCACGTGAGAAAATGGACTCTCAAAATATTTCACTGAAATACGTCAAACAAATAATGGTATTATAAACAAAGCTGTATTTATTTTCGGTGAGTTCCTACACGCGCACAGTATAAATAAAAAGGTATCTTAAAGTCACAAATTTCAAAAATACATAACATTAAAAATACAAATTTTGTTGTTCTGCTATTAACTTTATTTTTGTAAAGAAGCTACGTAATAAGTCTCACTTTACAAAGGTCAAAAGGTTTCTTACTTACCAATGTCGTTACTATATCCATTACCACTTAGCCAAGTTACATTTTCGTAGTCATATTTAGAGGCCAAACATTTTAAGGTAACATTATCATTTTCTGGATACCAATTCGGAGTATCTTTTATACCAAAACCACTTTTGATTTCGTAGACATAGAGTTGACTCTTATCGCTAGAAATTGCAGAATTTTCACCGATACATATGATTTCCCCTGACATCTGCACCGGTAGAACTATTGAGGATTGTACTTCGTAAACTGATAGAACAGTACGTTCAAATTCAGGAACCTGAAATATTGATTTCTAGATATTATTTAGTATTCCTTAAAAAATCATCTTCGTTAATAAAAAAAGAATGTGATATTATATTAAATTTTCTACACGTCAAGTTATGGGCTGTATGGCAGAATTATATATTTATTGCTAGTAGTTTTTCAGAGTGACGCTCACGCACTTGGGAATTGAAAATTATTGCCTCCATTACTTTGAATAGCATAGTAGAACAATCCCCTAACGACTGCATAAGAAATCGATGCCGCAAATTCGAAGGTATTATTTATTTACACACACATACAATAATTACCTCCTCTAGTTCAAATCCGGTCGCATTGAACAGCCATCGAATATTTGGAAGTGGATATCCAGTAGCGGTACAATTTAATGTAATCGTCTGGTTAATGTCCCTTCTAATAATTTTATTTGATTTTAAATGCACTTCTGGAGGAGCTGTAAAGTAATAATTATTTTAATACCATTTTCATAAAACATCAGGTAAAAGTAAAAGTTTGTTTACTTCCATTGTCTATCTCATTATAAAGTATCCTGACTGCGTTGTCGGTTACTTGCTTAAACTCAGAATCATTAAAGCCAGTGGTGGTCTAAGAGATAAACAAAAACTAGAAAATTAATACTTGTTTTCCATAAATACATTATACATAAAATCTTTTTTCACATAGATCATTATCATCACTTACCATTTACTCGTAAATCATACGTAAATGTTTTTCTCACAGCACCATTATCAGCAACTAAAGTATAATTTGCGGAGTCTCTTACAGTCAAGTTTTTGATGGTCAACACAATGTCTCCCATAGCATTGTTATTAACGGCATACTTTGGTGGACCTATGGTTATGACATTTCCGTTTCGCAAGCTGAAATTTTTTAATCATACATTAAATCATTGATTAAGTCCGCATGGTTCCCGCAACCAATGGAAAAGAAAAGGATGACTCATTCTCTTTCCCATGGATGTTGTAAAAGGCGACTAAGGGATAGGCTTATAAACTTGGGATTCTTCTTTTAGGCGATGGGCTAGCAACTTGTCACATCATTCAGTCAAACAACTGAACGTGGTCTATCAAACTTTTCAAGACTGTTGATTGTTGAAATGTTTTGTTAACAGGAAAGAGCTGTTCGGTTTCTTGGTTATAATCAGCCCATAAAATAGGTTTTCTTAATTTTTTGTACCTCATTACTATTAATTAAAATTCTTTTTACTAAATATATACTTACAAAGTCGTTTTTGGCTTTGGATGAGCGTCAATATTTATTACAAGTCTCATGTTACTGTAGTTCCTTGCTGTAATGGTTCCGTCTCCGTCGAACCTTACACTAGGTGGTGGCCTCAAATTTATAAATGGCTTATCTAAAGACAATAAAGGATTGACGATATTAGTCTAAGAATGAGAATTTTGTAAAACAATAAGCAATAATGACTGATATATCTATTATAACATAGCAATTTTACATAAAAATTATAAAGATAACATACATACATACATACATAAAATCACGCCTCTTTCCCTATTATTATTATAAGAATTATTTCTTATAAAAATAAAGATAACATAGCCGCAGCAAAACACAAAAGCTTAATAAGAATACTTTTTTGGCTAAGTTATCAAACTACTCAACGTATCTTGCAATATAAATATTATTACAATGCTCCTTAAATGATTATACTGACCCACATGTATCATTCGAAATTTCCTGTTCTCATAATCGGGTCCAATTTCTGCAATACACACGTAGTCACCGGCATCATCTTTTGTCGCATTTATTATAGTAACGTTGTTATAATGTGGCCCATTTGTTTCCACCTCAAGCTCATTGTTAGAAGTTATAGCCTGTACAAAAATAATGTATGTTCTGAATTTATATATCGTTAGAAGTTATATGAATAAAAATTCAGCCGATCAAAACGTAAATGTAAAACATACTTTTTCACTTATTTAGTCAACAAATAAATACCTTTATAGATGTAAGAGGGGAAGGATAACTCCATTTTAAATCTACTGGTTGATTCTTTTGATAGTTTACATTGCACTGGAGAGAAAACTTTTCGCCTTCCAAAAAGTATTTTGTATCTGCCGTGACTTTCGGCTTGGGCACAGTTACTTTTGCACCTGAAGTAAAAAGACAATTTAAAAAATTTTAAAAGCAGTATCAAATCCGTATTGTCTTAAAAATATCAAACATTATTCGTGTAAAATAACTTATAAAATTTTTTACTCATAACGCAATGAAGTCAACAGTAAACCATAATAATTTTGCAATCATAAATCTGATAAAAATATTGAAAGTTAATATAACTTAAGTGCCTACTCCATCCGTTCTTTGTGAAAGCCATATAGTAAAATAGCAAACACTACAGCAGAACCAACGAACAATACAATGTTTTTGGTGGATTAATTTTTCAGCTTGAACATAATCTATAATAACCAAATCCAACGAAATTACAATCCACACCTACGATACATTTAACATATTAATCATAAGCACACATTTAACTACAGTATTAGGTGTTAGTAAGTTAGATAAAGAATATGTACATAAGAACATGGTGCACGTGAGTAACAGAGCAATACACCAAAGAGGCGAAAGAAATGAAAAGAAAAGTTGTGAGCAACATGCAGGCCACATAAAAAAATAAAATAAAATAAAATAAAATAAAAACGTGAATGAAACCATCACACCACGCTACCGCTATGACATCAAGATTGTACTCGTAGCACTACTTACAACGTATATTTTTCTGATACTGTTCGTTTCCACGAAGTCCATGGCATTGGTAAGGAGGCCTACACGCTTTCACTATGAACCCAATCTTGGGTAAGAACTTTAAATATTCTGCTCTCTCGTTACTCCGCTATTGTCGTATCGACAAATAAATATATTGGTTAGTAAGGCTTACAAATATCTCGGCTACATGTTTTTCAATTTTTAGTATGTCTCGGTTTTGAAACTTTGTTATTTGGCAAAATAAATGTCACGAGCCACCCATAAGTTATTTCAAAATTCTGTTATTTTTTTACTTAGATAATATGATTGTAAAAAGAGCTCATAAAAAAGTGATAAAGTTTTTTGAATGATAAACGGAAATACCTAATAACGTTCGTCAAGATAATGTGGTGAAAATAATTTATAACTACCACGATATGAGTATTAAAGCTGCTCGTCAGATTTTAATGTTCCTGACATAATTAATTCAACAGGCCTAAAAACAACAAAAAATTGAAAAACATCTCGTCCATATTCATTAGAAAATTATAATTTCATGTTTATATGGTACTGTCAATTTACGTGATAGATATAAAATTCATAGAATGCATAACAATTTAATTTTCCAGTGAATATGGTTTATTTAATCCACAACAGAAATGCATCTATTCACCTACGTTTCAGTACAAATAGATATTTTGGATCCGTCTTATTATCCGGTATTGCTAAATTGCAAATTACGATACAGTCTGTAGTTTCCCGAAACGACGTACTGTCAACGATGAACCCAAGTTTAGGATCATAATGGTCATATTCAAGTTCATCTTTAAATTCTGGATATTCCTGAATATTAAGAAGGGTTCCGGTAAAAAGACATGAAATTAAAAGCGTTATCTCTGTTTATGTTTTCATGCAGAACTTGCTTTACTTCAGCTATAAGCGTTAGTTTTGCTTATAGGCGGATACAATGAGGCAATGTTTCCAGGAGTTACAATACTGATCTAAGTCCAAATGTAATAACCAGATTGTGACAATAATTGAGAATGCAATATAGTATATTGAAAGTATGTTCTTATGATAGAAATGGATTAATCCGAAAAATATTCATTTTATTTATAAAAAAATTTTACAAAGGATCACCTGAATAACTAACTTTAATTAAAGATTTTGCAAACCGAAATTCAATATTGAACCATTCCAAGATTAAGTGATGGAATATACTGACTTTTATCAAAACAATAAGTATCGATTTTCTTTCATGCCAGCATTCAAATCCTGGTTATTTGATATTTTTATGGTTATTCTTATAAACTTTACCTCATTTAGCAAGAGTAGAGGATCTTCTAGTTATGAAAGAAGATTATGTATTCATGCAAATACCGAAGCAAATATTATATATTTGAGCTACAACTTTATAATGTACGAGACGAGATTACTTTTGATTACTTTTTGTTAATTGACATCAAATTAAACAATCTGTATATTTTCACATTTTTGACATACAATCATACGTACCACTAGCAAATTAATTTGTACATCAGGAGTAGTGGGTCTACATCCAATTACAACTTTCGATCTGCTTCTAGGTATGACCCATTCTCCCATTGGCACAAATAGGTTGTCCGTGCCTAAAATTGTGGTAAACCATCAGTAAAAATTTTTGCAAGCGCATGCACTGATGATTTATAAGAACTAATTAATTGTAGATCTCACCGTTAACATATATGTAAATATAAGAGACATGTTCGGTGTTATTGGGTTCTTCCATAATATCGTTTAATATTTCGCTACTATTTATTGTATTATCAAAACAAGCATAATAACCAACGGCATATTGGTCTACGTCGATCAGATCTAGTTCAGTTTGGTACATATACTTCGAGTCAGAATTTTTTCCTGTCATATTCCGGGATATCTTCTGAAACGAAGTACCGAAACCATCTTCTCCTAAAATTTGTTGTGTGAATTCTACTGGTCTGTGTCCTTTGCATGATAATGTGAAGTTTTGACCTCTTTGTAGAATTATTTCACTTTCCATTGTATTAATAATCGGACCGGATGTTTCTTGAGCCTCTGAAAATGATAGTAAGGATTCAGATGGCAAATAATATATGATTATCTAAGTATACGTACCTATTAAATTACACTAAGTTAAAAAAAGATTTTACGTGTAAATACACGCGCCTTTGCATGATAAATACCTATATAAATTATAACTAAGCCTTAAAGTCTGTCGCTTATTGTATTTTTTATCATTTTTATGATGGTAAAATTTTAAATGTGATATTTGTAAAAGTGAAAATTAATAGATAAAATGAAAGAATGCATAAAGTTTTCCGGCATTAGACATAAGGTAGGGTAATTCCTCATCAGCAGTTAATCATGTCACGACGACAAACATAAATGACCTTGTCACAAGCTAGTTTAGTGGTGTAAGAGCGATCGACGATGCAATATATCATCCAAGTACGAGAGGGGTGAGAGCCGGGTAAGCTGTAAGCTTATCATGTTAATGGATGGAGTTTGTAACATGAGACCGCACACCTATCGAAAACACTATTAATTAGCCCGTAGCTGCGTCCAGGGCGTGACGAAGGTGCGGTCAACATTCGGGAAATTAATCCTACCAATAGGATGGCAAATGAACCGGTCTGTCGCGCTCTCCCTGATAACAATTGATTGTATCAAACTCTGGAAAGAGCTACCAATTAAGTGATTAGGACCCCGCGGCTCTACTTATCAACAAATTAACGGTCATCACATTAAGTGAAAACGGTGACGTCTTTAGTGGCTAAATAATGTACTATAGGCAATTATATAAGTATCCTTCGGACGTCAATCCAGCTTTTCGATGAATTTGTAGGCGGTATTGCTTTTGTCTCTCAACCTTTATAAATATTTGCATTGCCGACAACTTTGTTATTATTATAAATAATATAGACGTAAGTACATAAAACAATTTAGAAAAGCAATTAAATAGAAGATATTCTAAGATGTAACAAATTTTTAATTGCAGTGGTAATGATGTTTAAATAATACTCACGACCCGCTACGTCTTCGCACAACTTTTTGAGATTAGCGCATACAAAAGACGGAGAAAATAGGGGGACTTTATAATGTTGCTGATAATACCTACTATCTCTTTTTTTGACGAAGCGTGTTGCTAATGAATTTCTGTTGTAAAGAACAAGTAAATATACTTTATAATATGTAGTGATTTATTGAACTTTTAAAAACCACAACTACTGTTTACATTTTTACAGCCCCGAGTCTGATAAGAATTATCATATCAAAGATAGGTACTTCATGATAGCTGCTGCACAGATAATAGGTATACAAGTGTTTCTCAAAGTACTCTCTCCATGGTACTTATATTTATCATTCACTTTTTATTCGATAATATTGTTACATATAAACATACATAAAATTACGCCTCTTTCCCGGAGGAGTAGGCAGAGACTACATCTTTCCACTTGCCACGATCTCTGCATACTTCCTTCGCTTCATCAACATTCATAACTCTCTTCATGCAAGCAATACTGTTACATTGCACGATATTTGTTAGATAAACCTATGAAAATGATTGATCATAAAACTTTGCCCCACGATCAAATGGCAAAACATAACCTTTATAGCCAAGTTGATATTAGATGTGACTAACTTCTAAATTGATCTGATATGCGATCTACTGGCGAACTACTTTTTCGACGCAATTATTTCCTTGGGATTTTTATTCGAAAAAATGTATAATATGTCCTTACGCGTAGGTGTGTATGCCTGTGTCGTTATTATGTAAGTACGTTAATATATAATTTTTTAATGTACAAAATTTAACAATGACAATTCCATAAGTTATATTCACAAAGAGTTTATAAATTAATCTGGTTTATATTTATAACTTTAAAAAATCAAATTACAATAGGTATAGTAAAATGTCATTGTAATATTCATTATCAACAAATAATAACCCATATAATAAACCATACCTATTCTATTGTAGTGTACCAAACCGGACGCATGAGTTAAGATATCACTTAGTAGCTACGTCCTGCAAACAAATGTCTAAATGAGACGTTTCCTTTTAATTTAACTTCTCTACTAACTGCCGGCGACATGATTTCAGGTTATAACCACGTTTGTTCTCCTAAGAAATGTGTTAAATTAAATTTAAACATAAATTTTGAAAATGGCTTTGATCTATCACTTTATTTCCATAAAGCAAACTATGAGCTACCTTGGAGAGGGTATGTGGTCTAATGTTATAATAACCCAATGTTTCATTGCATATCTGTGGTCTTTATTCATCTTCTTCTTGAATAGAAAAACGAAGGTTTGCTTAAGTTTTATGTTTAATAGAATAATTAACAAGAAATAAACATTCTGGTATTTAGATATACATGAATATATATGTAGATATACATGAAAAATGATGAATATACTCCAGGAGAGTAGAAATCACGGAGAACAAAACTTCGTTCGATAAGAATTGTATCAAATCCGTTAATAAGGTACACCTGACCTGATTTCTGTTAATAATCCTTAAAAATTATTATTTTTATTAAATTAAACATAAAAAATGTATTTTTTTAGTATATAGTACAACTTGTACATTTAATTTAAGTTTGCAATATTTTTTTAAAAGTAGTTTTAGTTTGTCTTCATTAAGTTTCTTTATATTAAATATATTTTCTAAAATGTTGTTAAAAAAAAGAAATATGTAATAATTTATAAAACATGATTCCAAAGGAGCCATGTATTGGTATTATTACTTCCTAGCACCATTCTATCGTATCTATAAATACCGACATTGAAAGGTCAACAGTGTACGTGAACAATTGAGCATTTAACATACGAGTATAATGTACTTCTGTAGTAATATCCATTATGCCCACTATATATAGCCGGTATTCAGAAAAGCAGAATTGGGGTGATCCTCCTTATGCACTGATCTTTTCTTTTTCAGATCCTGGTAGGGAAGTATAAAAAAGCTTTGAAATGGTAAATTAAATATTTTCAAGGCGAAACAAGACATTCCCAAGGCTGGTGTTAGAGAAGCAGTCAACAGTAATAACATTTTTTTCTAACAGCATCTTGGAATTTTCCTCAAAATATAGGGAAACATTTAAAGTCAACCAAGGATGTTATCGGCTAAACGTTAATAATAACAATAGTCATCCCAAGATATGACATGGAATGAGAAACAAATGTATGAGATTACAATTAGACATTATTATCTTATTAATTTATATCAAATTTATGTTTTGATATGTCTAAAACTCTGATTAAGGTATTTATATCGCCATGATATGAGTTTAATTGTGATTGATTCGGCTAAAATTGTCACCAATTTTAGATTCTAAATTGAAGCAAAACATTTCTGAAAAAGTTGCTGATTTAAAAAAAAATTCTTAAAAGAAAGAGGATTCCCCATTACAATCAACCTCGAGATAATTTCAGAAGAACAGATAAGAACATGACTGACTGAAACACTTATTTGACATAGGTACCAAAACCTGCTCCTTATGTAGTATATAATACTTTCGGTGATATTACCAGTAGTAATAGGAATTTTTATTCTTCTATAGTAGGTACTATTATCCTCACAATACAAATAAATCGAGTAGGTAATAGTAGCATTATCGATTTTGGCATTTCCTAAATTCCTTAAAACCAATTCTCAAATACCTATAACATGTCATCTGATACGAAGTATCTACCAACTAAATTTTTAGCAACAAATTTGGATAGTCGTGGGCATTTCAATTCAATCATGACTTGTAATTTTCATTGGGATTCGGTCGGCCAGAACTCGTTACAAATTCATTAGAGCCACATAATATTTACCTGCCGGTGACCCGCCTCGACTTTGTACAAGTATAGGTACATTTTATATTCAAACCCTGCGCAGTAATCAACTACGTCGTTGGTCAAAGCAGTAAAAAATTTGGCTGGAGTATTCTCTGAGAATGTCCTTCAAAGGCAGATCAATGACATGTAGCTAAAATTTACATCAATGAAGTTCTATATTATTTACTCTTAAGTACAATTTAAACTTGTTGTGCGGCTATTTATCAAGTTTGATATGGTATATCCCATCGGATCTATCTAGATCAAGCCCGAAAATATATAGAGAAACAATACAAGAACATGTAGGTACTCATCAAGTTTAACAGGCGAATATAGACACATAGACGTTGTATTCGGTCTATTAAGAATAACCACAATTGGTTTATTCAATCTTTAGTACGATTTTCAGTTGTATAATCTTATCGCCATTTGCAACTGCTAAGATCATGGAATCATGAAAAAAATACTTTACTGGTGATTAATTTAAGTATCTACCTATATACTGTTAATGTTGTATTCTTAGACAACGGACATATGGTTGAATTCGTTGGTGTCCATCGGGTACGCAAAGCATTCTGATAAATGATGAGATTCATTAATAACTGACAATTACAAAAATTGCTATTTGAATCTCGAATCCATCATTTAGCCATACATACAGCTGAACGTGGCTCTACTCCGTAAACGATAAAGACGTGATTGTATGTATGTAAAAATTATGAAATTGAGCAATAAATCGTATTTGTTAGTATAGAAAGATATATATGGGACAACATCTAGTGAAATAATAATTTGGGGATAGGTAGCTCTACTACAAACTAGTTCAGTTTGGCATTTCCCTCATAACATTCTCACACTTTATAGCGTCCGTAAAAACGCCCCGATTGTTTTTCTGCTCAATAAATGAACGATTTACGACCTTTATCCATTAACAAAGCACATTACAACTCTGTGTGTGTTCAGAACCCGTGCGAATTAATCTTGCAAACCTTGGTCAAAGAATTAAACAAAATTTAAAATAATTACACTTATATCAAAGCAGCGTTAATATCGATGTTCAGTGATTAAGTTACTGGACAATGAATTATTAAAGCTTTTATGAGGACAAAGCTACATAAATTTGGTACGTATAATATTCCTGGTCTAGGGAAGGTCTATCTAGGGAAAGATTTTCTCAAGCTGCTTTTTACACAGATATCTAAGATATAATATTTCAAGCATTTAAAAAACAAATGAAAAGATAATACGAATTGTAATCAGAAAATGCTTTAAAAGCAACCAAAAAATAAGATAAAAGTTACAAGGATTACTAAAGCAATATTCTCCGGCCGTGACAAGGAAAAAATAAATAAAAAATAAGGAGCTGGCTAAGTTGAAGGTTAAATAATCTATTTTTTAGGACAGCAATATAGTTTAGCCTAAAATTGTTCCTTTTTTACTTGTCAAAATTAGATATTCAAAACAACATTATAATATCATTGCCATGGATAAAATCATCTTTAATATTCTTTAAAACCATTTATTAAAATTTACCCATTAAAATAACCATTATTAAAAAAAATATTTAACTGCAAGTAAAAAAATAAAATCTTATATGAAAAATTTGGCTTAAGTGATCGATATGCCTATTATAATAGTTCTATAAAATTTATTCAATAAAGGGTATAAAAGTATATACCGCATTATAATAACATAATTATTTTATAAAAATTTTTGGTCTAGTAATATCGGTATAAATAAATATTCACTTAGTGTTCAGTTATATTTAGAGATAGCAACGTGTTAATATGATTAATTAATTTTTACGATCCGCGTTCGGAGCAATTAACTTGAATAGAAACAGATGGCGCATATTGTTTCTTTTTTATGCCGATCAGCATAGGGACTTGTAATACCTATACGAGTGATTATTATAAAAGATATTTAGTGAATAAGGTATAGCACAGAGGTCTCATCATCATCATCTTATAATCAGAGAAATTACTGTCTGACTGTTAAATTAACCCAAACCACGCCCTAACCGCTGGGTTAGAGATTTGTAATAAAGCATGTAGGTCTCTGATGTAGTGTATGGGGTACACTCAGAGATTTCCCGAATTTAAGAAATTCTTGCAGTTACCGAAATTAACGCGATTTTTCTGTCGGAACCGGAAATTCCGGTGGAGACAGAAATTAATGCAATTTTTCGCATCCACGCTCGTGGAGCCGCGGGCGTACTAGTATTACGGCTAGTATAGAGCACAACTACTCAGATTGAGCTAGCTCGGAAAAATATCCGACACTTTGAAATAAATTATAATTTAGGCAATAAATTTCATAGAAGTACTTCATCGCTAGTAAAAATATTCTGAAATCTGGAGGTTTTTGACATATCCTGTCCATATACAACTACTAGAATGAGTAATCAAAGAAAAGATGATAAGAAACTCTGTGCAGTGTTTTTAATTAAACTCATGCCTAGTAGATTTAGCATAAAACATCAGAAAGCATACAACGAGTACTCGTATATTTTTTGTAAAGAAAAATGTTATACACTATTATCACATGATTGTTTTAAGCATCAATCTCCGCTAATTTAACAGAATTACCGTACGTACATTTTTGTAAACATTAAATAAAAACAATTTTGATTCATTTCTATTTTCCAAATTCGAAGGTATGATTTAATGTTTCTGCAAGATTATCGAGTACATGCAAACTATTTATGATCTAAGTGGTTTGTTTGTATGAAAACTCTTTATTGCACATAGAAAAGAAATAAAACAAATTTCAAAACAGCCATTGGATTTAGAAGAATATGTACAACGCTGGACTTATCCCAATCGGGATTTCTTCCGGTCAACCGAGTAATTGTATTTATAATAAACTAGACTTTAGCGTGGGGCTTTGCTCCCCTGGGATTTTTCGGGTAAAGTGTAGCCTACCATTACTCCTAAAGGTCCAGTTTATCTCTGTGCTAAATAAGCTAGCTGTTATTAACTACATTTGTCACAGTCACAGGTTTAAGATTAATTTTTCATAGTTAATTACTAGATTATGGAACCTACTGTATGCCAATATTCAACAACGATTACAATAGTAACGAATTTTTTTTTTTTTTGGTGTATAGCATATTTATTTTATGATCTAGTTATCTTTTACCATATAACCAGTAATTGGCAACTTTTATAAATATATGAGTGGCATATTCAAATGTAAAGATGAAATTGTTGAGGCGGTACTATTATAATATTTTTCACAATATACCTAAGCAGAATCAAACAATCGTTTCATCTTAGTTTGACGTCATGAGTATGTGTTTATATATTTTGTGAATAACTTTGCCCATTAGCTTTCTTGTTATTGATCAAATAAATATTTATCAAAGAATTGCGTCAAAACTTTTAAAAACTTAAATAAGCGTACGTTATGAAATACCAAGAAGTCATTATAGTAAACAAAAACAACGGATGAATGAATGGGTGTTGTTTGATACCATTGACGTTTTTCCTTAACTTTGGAGTTAATTATATTTACGCGTTATCCAGTAATATGTTAACATACTATTAACACTGTTTATTGTCGTCAGCATCAAGAAGTGAAATAAAATTTGCAGTTCTCAAGTAAGTAAAATAACAAGCGAAAAACAACTAGCAACGGCAAGGTAACGTAATCTCGGGGGACAGAGCTATCAACTAACTTTTTCGTAACCATTAAAAAGGAAGCATTTCATTTTGCTATACTTAAATTGATATTTATTCAATTATTCAATTAATTAGGCGATGGGTTAGCAACCTGTCACTATTTGGATCTCAATTCCATCATTAAGCCGAGCAGCTGAATGTGGCCATTCAGTCTTTTCGGGACTATTGGCTCTGTCTACCCCGTAAGGGATATAGACGTGACTTTATGTATGTATGTATGTAATTATTCAAATGTTTTAAGAAACTTATATTAGTCTATGATCCACTTTCTCAATCAAATGAATCTACATGATTCAATTATTTTATAAGCAGATAAAGATTTTCTATCACTGGAATAACTCTTCATACCTACAAAGAAATATTTTACGTTGCAAATTAGATAACAACCTTATACGTCTACCGTATAAGCCAGACAGATTGAATTGCCCAATACTCGCGTCAAGGTCATTTAAGATGACCCGACAATAACACATAATTTGTAAGATATCTCATTAAGAAATCAACATATCATCATAAAAGATCAATTCGCAAACTACAGGGAAAAAACATTGCGTGCCTATGTCAACGAAAACAACGACTCGCGAGTACGTGAGGAGTTAAAAACAATGTAGGTCATACGTAACCCAATAGTTGCACAATTTATAATTAAATACATATATATTCCTATATATTTGAAATGTCCATCAAACTGACTATTTCTTACATGGCGATACCATATACTAAACTATATTATGGTATTCAACATCAATGTCAATTTCAAGATCATCAATATCACGAACCGACCAGAAATTGAACCTACATCTTCTTTTTTTATAGTTTGTCTTCGATGCCACAGAGGTCATTAGTGCGAAATGGAGAGCTGCTAACAATTTGCTTAGAACTGCCAAATAGAAAAAATTAAACATTGTTAATGTCTGAATAATACAATATCTCAAGGTTATCTTAGAACGCAATACACACAAGCCACAACAGCTGTTTTATAGACGGAAGACTATAATGATGTTATCTATTAATACATACACGATGTCTTTTGGTGAATTTTTTACTGCAAATTGAATGTCCTTACACATTTTAGTAGTAATCTTTCGAAACCTGGTCCGTATCTTGTTTTATTGTTTGTTAAGTCCAAAGAGCAAGTGGTGGTTTTGTCGTTTTTATGCAAAACACTTAGGAATAAATGCAAAATGCAAGCCCTATATAATATTGTGTTCACTCAAATACCTAATTATGGTAAATGAGAAGAACTAAAGCCTGCTCTTGAAGGAAGAACAAAATATGCTCAAGACAACGTTTTATAGGCTAATCTTTTAATGACCTACGTAACAGTTACTCAAAAGAATCTCGAATTCGTCTGGGACGACTAAGACGGTATGTTTTGAATATGGTGTTTGGTTTGAACACAAGAGAATAAAAATAAAAATACCAAAAGATGAATTAACACGAAGAAAAAGGGTCAAAGAACCAAACAATATCTTATGAGCCCATCAATGATGGTTCAATTTATCGCTTTTATCTTATCAGAGTAATGTCTTCGTGTCATTGCCAAACTAAATTTATCTTTATACAGAACTTTGTATTCATGATATGGATACACCATTGTTAAACTTATGAGTGGCAATAAATATGGTAATATTATTAGTTTTTTAAGGTATTAATGTTGCGATTAAGCAAACATGTCTCTTAAATGATGCCTAATATTTACTGTCTGATAGACATTCCAGAGTTTGGAAGCTATTTTGTAAAATTGTTTACACTTCGGCGCACTGTTTTGGCAGATTTAGTAGCTGGTACCTGGCGCCTCCATATTTATAATTAGGCATTTGAGTTTTCACATACCATACGCAGGAGCTGTTAAAAAAAATTAAACTACTTTTTGAGCAGCACTAAACTCAATGTACAAATAGGGAATAATTATAATTTGTTCCGATATTAATTAACAATCAATAAATTACAAAGGTCATTTGGGTAGTGTATAAGGTTCTGACTCATTGATGAAATTATTATTTTTATTAAACCGGAAATCCAGACAAACTTAGACATCATAAGTAAGCTGATTCATTCAAACTTCTCGGTCGACCATGTGGAACTATTTGTACACGTTCTCGCAAAATGTGTATTCATCCAAATCCGTGACTCATAAGGCTGTAACGGGAGGCTGTGTCACTTAATTTTTATGGTAGCTATATATGAGTTATATAGTTCTGAAGAGGAGCTGAATCACTTCTCATTACCATCGGTAGATATCTTATTGCATTTGAAACAAAATATCAGTAAGTACTTGAGTTGGGTATTGATAGTCATTATTATTGTTAAGTGTAGTACGATTTTGTACTTAATTTTGACTATCATGATACGGCTAGGTACATCAGAATATATACTATATACTTGACAGAATCTGTAGCATATATTGTGGCAAATGAGGTTGGAATGAATATCCCAATTAAGATACTAGCAGACAGCTAAACGATTTGCTTTGTTCACCTTTTAAAGTTGCCATATTTTTAAAAGGATTTTTAAAATCGGTCCCTTCGTTTTTGAGCCTATTCATTACAAACATACAAACAAAGTTTTCCTCTTTTTAATATCAGTGTAGATGATAATATATATTTGATTTAAAACTTTCGATCAAAGGAAAGGTAAAGCGTTTTCAGTTTTGTATTGATGATAGAAATGTAGTCAGGCTACAAAAGCCAAACCAAACAGTTATTCAGAGCAGTCTATTTATACCTAAAGTGTTAAATACCTTTCAGCAGAATATGAAGCAACCCATCGACGTTCTAATAAAATTATTATCTTGATAATTTATGTTTTTTTTTTTTGTGTTTTATTGTTTGACAGGAATTAAAATGAAAGTAAGTACTTATTCCTCTTTCCTTCATGTAAAAAAGTACATCAATTTGTTTGAAAAAAATATGCATAGAAAATAAAAAGAATACTGCATACTGAAGTACTGGAGTACTGGAGTATCATATACCTAGACTCAAATATAATATTTACTTTGAGCAAGATACAAATTCTTTACGTTGGTTTATTCATCTTTACCAATTTTCTATATCATGGCTAGTTCTAACCTTAAAAATTTCATAAGTTTACATCATTCCTCTCGTAGACACAATACACGTTATAACGGTATATGGGTGCGCTAATTTCGCGTCTAAATATTCTTGATTGCCTATCGGCCGTCGACCGTTAATAAGGGCGTCACCTCCCAAGATAGATAACGCAAACAGCCAGGTGCAACTGGAATTTCCTGCACCCGCTCACATATAAAACTTCACCTAATTAGATTTATTGTAAATAATGTGATACTTAACAATGAAATTAACTATCACTCTCTGTTATGATAGCTCGTATTAAAAATGTAGATAAAAAATCAACTCACATGTAAATCTGTTCGGTTGTTATTAATTTGTAACTAACAGAAACAATAATAAAGATTTCATTTAGGAATCTAATGGGAACGTATCATCAAATTATATTGTTCTGCCTGGGTTTAATTTAGAACAGTTTAATATGATTCCAGTTATAAATACATCTGGTAGCTGCATCATATCACGGGTGAATGGTTTCAACTGGGATAAAGGCGTATTAGTTGCTGTTGAAGATTTTAAAATTATTTGTGCAATGCCGATGTTAGTGCAGTTCTGACACCATCTGCACAGTGTTCTTTTTACTTTCATGTAGATATATTATACACCACTAGCTGAAGCTGTACTTGAAGACAACCAGGCAACTGGCTTACAAGATATTAAGGGACAAATGGTTAAATAGAGCAAGCTTTGCTTAAACTAAATTAGTGACCATATTTTAGTCAATTGCTGGCAACAAGATAATAACAAGAAAGTGTGAGTGTTGAAACCTCAATTATTGAGTAACAACTGCATTCTGCTCATGTTTAGTTGCAAGAACTAAAGCCATCCCAATGTAATTTCATCTCAAATAGGTACTCAACCCAGACATGCACCTAAAATATTACCTGCTTACGACTTTTCGTGTTATGTCGTATAGTAATTTAGAGTTTAATTTTATTTCTTCATCGCTTATTACATCAAATTGATAAGCCAATTGGTAAAGATCGCAGAAAGGTAAAATTCGCTTTTAAATTAATATAAGTATAATACCTATGTAATCCCAATAATAGCCTGGATAGATTTTATTACTAATTTATATGACCAAGACGGTGTCTGGCAATATTGTAAAGGTACCTAGAACTCATTCACCAGAATGATTCAATGTTTACTTTACTCTCGTAGAATTTACGCAGATGTGTCTGTTTACTTAAAGTGAGCATACTCGTATAATAGTACGAGTATACAATCTATCTGTAGCATTGGAATTGGCTTTAGATTATAAGTGAGTTACATTTTGTGACGTCGTCGATTCTTCACTTATACGTTTTAAATTAAGTGCTCCCAAAGTAATGGATGCTATACACAAATAAATTTCATTACAAATCCATATTACTTGCAGAACCTGTTCCACTAGAAATATGCCAATATTTAGCATGCTACCAAGGGAAGATAGAATGCGTGTATTAACAAAAGTTATCATAAGCATACCAAAAAAACCAATTATCAAACCTGTTCCTCCAAACATGGTCGAGACTAATAAAATTATTCCGACCAATGTTTTGATATTTTTTCTGCTTCCGACAGTCTTCATTGTTTTTATCTAGAAATCCTTTACAACAGTCTCATTATATTTTATTCAACCGGGGTCCACCATTACCAATTGGTGGAATCAAGTCTATTCCTTCGTTTGATTGCTTCTATTTTAAAACTCGCTTTCAACGAAGCTGAACTGTACGCATTCCAGTCGTTGCATAAATTCCAATCACTGCTATAGAAAACACCTTATTCCAACTCTGAGTCACTTCATTTGAACAATATGTGAGGTTTAATTGTAAACATGTGATAAAAACGTATAATTCCACTATTTCACATTTTGGATCTTAGCACACAAACGTAGTCAAAATTTAAAATAATTTGGATATTTCTGATATTATTTAAAGAAGGATTGCGTCGAAAGTTTTTACTATTTTGTTTTGAGTACAGCACGCAGCGTGGTCGAGCGAGACGACCGGTGCGCGGCATCAACTTGCACGGAATGCGGTGACGACATAGGGTTGCCTATCGCGGGCTACATTATTACACTTACGTTCAAAAGGTAATAAAGATCACGTTCAATGTTTTGGTTAAAGAATACTAACATGACTCTCAAGTAAGCATGTTACTAGTAGTTTTTATCTTACTATCAGCTTGGCTAGTATCACTGTCTTCTTACCTATATAATCTTTAAATGATAAACTGTTAAAGCTAATCTTTATCGGTGTAATTAGTGGATTACCATGAGATCATCAATATACACGGATATTATTGTATGTCTATAATTTTACTGTTATTGTTATCTTATGTTAAAGTAAGTACTTTCTTCAATGACGTTTATGTGTTAGAATAAAAATTTTAGTGTCGAAACTTTAAGATTGATGCAGTCTGAAACGGTCATTGGTTATTTTCAACTGCACGGAAAGTCAAATAATGAGTTAGTTTCAAGGAGAAAGATTTTTATTTTCTAAATGTAACATTTGTGTCATAATTACTCATTGAAATTTCAGTCATCTAGAATCATCTAAATATATAAAAGAAGAAAGAGAATGACTGACTGTCATGTCAACGCACAGCACATACCTACTGCCGTGCCGCTTTTTTGCTCCACTGATTCAGACATTTTCATTCACAGGTCCATTAAAAAGTTTTGGCAAGGCAACGGTAAAGTTACCTTACAACATTGGAACTTTTTATCAAAATTTACATATTTCAATACATCACAGTATAGCCACGATAAATGAGGATAAATAAAAAACGATACATATTTTTTTTTCCTTGAAATTGTTTAATAAACTCAATAAACCTGAAGTTCAATAAACTTGATGTTGACTTTATTGAATAACCTTTATTTTTTTATTACCTGGGGTTAGCTCGTATGGTTTAATAAAAAAAAATTCAAAGTCAACGCCTAGCCTAGCACTCTAGTACGTCACCATCGATATTGTGCCTCAGCAAATTCCATAAGTAATTCCCCTTATTATATTTTTTTTTATAAGAGGTAATAATGCCGGGTGGTTCCCGACGTTTTGTAGTGGAACCGGTCCATATCTTCCCCATGGATGTCATACAAGGCGACTAGGCGATGGGCAAGCAACCTGTCACTGTTTGAAACTTAATTCCATCGCAGCTGAACCGTGGCCTTTCAATCTTTTCAAGACTTTTGATCTTGTTCATGCATCTCCGCAAGGTATTTAGACGTGACTGTATGTATGTTTTATACAATAAAAAATAAAAGCAAAACAAGCGCAAAACATTTGCTTCCTATTTTGTTGTAAAGTTAAATTTTGTACACATTTGAAAGATAATAAATTAACTTCGTGTAAAGTAAAAACAAATATAGCGAAACATTTAACGTAAACTTAATTAACCCGACTGATCGCCAGGGAATTTTTTGAAAATATGACCGGCCCCCGTGGCGTGGAACGGTCCACCGTAACGCGAGTAATACGCTCGTTATTTATGCAATTAAAAATTATGCATAATTGCATTTTTTAAGGTTGTTTGCGAATGAACCCATGGCATTTTATTCCTTAACGGCTTTTGTAAAAATAAGTCACATTATGTTTAAATATAAATATATCATTCATATTTTTAGCAAATTTTCTAATAGTATTAGTAACGAGGCCTTTCAATCTTTTCAAGACTGTTGGCTCTGTCTAGCCCGTAAGAGATAAAGACATCATTATTTACATAGCCATTAGAGAACACAAATCTGATACCGTGAAGTTGTGGTAGATAGTAGTACGTTAGTATTTGTGTTTTTTCTTTGAAAATTTCAGTTTAATTAATTAATCCAATTGTAAAAAACGTACCTACAGTGGAAATTGATACCTGCCAAATTCAAATGCTGGTAACTTTGAAATGGTGTCGTTATATTTGTATTTGTTAAAAACTTGAATAATTTTTCTACATGATGACAAAATTTTGCAGGTTTGAATTAATACATCTGCCAAGTCTCATACAGACTTGGCAAATGTATTAATTCATACCTTACTCACTAAATCTCAATCAGTAGTTTATGTTATGCATTTTCTGTTTTATGAGAAACAGCGTGTTTATGGTTTGCAAGCTAATTGATAGTTATTGCCCAAGTTTTATTCCCAAGTGGTTCTAACTGAATTGCTGGCTACTGAAAATATATAAAAACATTGGATTATATAGTAGATGTCACTTTTTTATTAAAACAATATGCAAATTTAATTTTACGCGGGTCATCCCTTCATTGATAAATACGTACGGTAAAAGTGATGCGTTACTATTTATAAATAACAAATAATAAATTGAACGGTCATAATGAGGTAAATATATGCACGTTCAAACGAATGCGTCAGCTGAGTTTGAAGAAACCAATGTTGTCTTCATTGTATGTAGGAAATAACATGAAATAATTATAAATCGTGGTAGTAGGTAAAATATTATCCTTGAAGCGATCATATTATATGTAATTGATACTCAATCGTTCTAACAAAGGAAAAGCTGAAAATTACCTAGAAATCTGGTGATGTTGGTGTTAAGTGATCTTATTTGTTTAAATCGATAAAGTACATAATTACCTATTATTAAAATATCAAATCATTTAAATAAATTATTTTTGAGTTTAGAAAAAATAAGTATGTATGGCAGGAAAGTACTTGTACTAAAAGAATAACTTTGACATACCAAAACTGCTGACAAAATACATTACTTTCCATGTAAAGGCCAAATTGCAAAAAGTGACAAGCGCATTATCAGCTGATATTGCAATCACAAATAAATACACTTTGTAGACAACTTGATAATATGACTATAGAGGTAGTCTCTGCCTACCCCTCCGGGAAAGAGGCGTGATTTTATGTATGTATGTATGTATGATAATATGACATCTCACAAATTCTGTTATCTCTCGATTTGTGTTTACTCTGCGATAGTGATAACGATAGTGATACACGTTTCGGATTACAATTATTTCCAGAGCTCCATGTTTTAACACTTACTGTTACCGTTAATCTATAAAGCTTTTTTTTACGCTAGTACACCAGTAAAACAAATAGTTTATATGTCATTTTATATTATACAGACCAAATATACTTATTTGTTTCATTCTCCAATGCCTCTAAGTGAAATAAATATGAATAGCACTATATATAAACAAATAAGTAAAAAAAATTCGTGGTCATAAATTATAATACATCATTATAAATAAACTTTATGTCAACTTATACTTTTTTGATCATAAATGTTTGTTTTTTTTTGTTTATACAATATTCTATGATGACTTGAACTTAAAGTTCCGAAACAATAGGTTTTGGCTTATTGAAGAACTACATATTTATTTATTTAAATATATTTAAGAGAACTTGAGCCTTCAAAAAACAATTAACGTAAGTGCATTAAATGTTATTTCCTTCAAACAGTTCATATTTATATAGTGCTGTCGGTTTCACCTTTGTTTAGACAATATAATAACATCTTAATTAAGGGATGAGGGTTGTATGTTGGCGTTACTAAGAAATAATAAATACCAATTTAATCCTGTGGCAATAGACAGTGGACATTAATTTCCCAAATTGGCCTAATGACAATTGTGGTGCACAAGGGCGCTGTAAGCAGCGGAGGCCGCGGCCACAAAATGAAGGATACAGTAATGTACTACTCTACAATCCAAAAAAAAGTTATTATTAATCTAATCACATCAAAGATTAGTAAACTTCTTTGACCATCAGATTTTTACAGTATACTCTTTTTCTTAAATAAGCAAATTTTAATTTAAACAATACTAAATAAACATAGAACAGAATTACTTCTACACTAATAATAATCATTTTTCTCACATGTATTGTAAGACGTAACGTAACGAACATCGTGGGTTATAATGTGCATGCAGAATGCACTATTTTCGAGGGCGGCATAATACATATTTATGAAATGCCATATCATTCCACAAATTTAATTTCCCATTTTGGTACATCCGATCAAATTAGATTGACATGGTATCGCTGTTTCAAGTTCCAAATGGTCTCTAGAGAACTTGCTGCCCCTAAACTGATGGACATAAAACTATGTAGACACAAGTTTCTCTTCTCTACCTTTCCTATTGTATATCTTAGGCCATGACCTGTCGCGTGTCGTTTAAATGTCGCTGATATCGCTGAAGTATTACTTAACACGGTGTACAAAAAGTTGCCTAGACAACATACTTTTCAAGGACAAACATTCGATGTTAAAGCCTTTTAATGTATAGTTTTTAAGACGGTTGTTGCGTGACAAATTTACGCTGATAGACCTTTTACGGAATACAGAATCTAAAAAAAGCTAATGCATATTGATTTACTGTCTTATTTTTGACGATACTCTTCATGTTCACGCACATCGATTGTATAGTATTTTTAAACTAGCCTAAGTTTATTATTCCTCTGACAAAACTGTCCAAATAGATCCTTTAATTTAATTTCCAAAATAAATTTGTACAAGTAGCCTGTGTTTCTATGGAAAAATTCATAATTTTGAACAATATATCACAGTACCTACTAACTCAACTAGTGGTGTATTAAAGCGTTAATTGTTGAATTATCTACTTTCCACTGAAGTAGTAGAAAGCACGAAGGTTGTAGGGAGACCGACAGCTAATTACGATGAAATTGTTATGTCTAGATAGAAGCTAGATAACAATGTGGATGCCCTCGACCATGTATCAAGGGATTTATTAAAGGTCAACAACAGGTCATTAAAGCACTTATATTTACCGTAGTAGGTACTTACTTTACATATGAATGTTGCTTCGCTTATACTTCTAGTCGTACGGCACGGCAAGTCGCCTTGGACTAAGACCTTATTCAGGGGTTAAAAATACATATGATTTGTTGCTCTTGTTATGGATGGTTTTTCTTCTAACATTCTTAGCTCGCTAAAGATGAGCCCTGAGGACTACTTTTAACCAAGGTACTGGGTAAATCAGATATTTTACATGAAGCGACTTTAGTCGGACCTCCTCAAACTTTGAACTCAGGAACCCCATATTGGATCATGGTAAAAGTAAAACTAGATGAATGAGCCTATTCCCTGGGTTGCCTATTATGAAACGACAAGAGATGAATTAGCCCTAATCTTAATTGATGGGAGCCACACAAAACTTGTTCTATAAATTGAATAATGAAAAAATATAAAGACAATAAGAGTAACCTATATGACCGGTTAGGAAAGTGGAAAAATATGTCGGAATATTTAAAAATTGAAAATTTTAACAAACTAAACGTTAAAGCCTACTGACAAAAACATAACGCAAAATATTTTGCCAAAAACACTGCTCATTGCTATGGATCATCTATCTATACATATAATAAATCTGTAGAAGGGTCAATTCTGTACATTGAAAATATTGAAAAAATAAATAGCAGGGGGTGTTACTGGATCGATACCAAACATAAATATGTGATTAAAAAAATTTTTGTCTGTCTGTCTGTATGTTCAGGCATCACGTGAAAACTAACGGTTCGATTTTGATGAAACTTGGTATAATTATACCTTATTATCCTGGGCATAAAATAGGATACTTTTTATCCTGGAAAAATACGAAGAAAAAAAATCTTAATTTTTAAGTTCATCTATAGACGTTGTTCTGTAGAAGGATCAATTCTGTACATTGAAAACATTGAAAAAATAAATAGCAGGGGGTGTTACTGGATCGATACCAAACACAAATATGTGATAAAAAAAATTTTGTCTGTCTGTCTGTATGTTCAGGCATCACGTGAAAACTAACGGTTCGATTTTGATGAAACTTGGTATAATTATACGTTATTATTCTGGGCATAAAATAGGATACTTATTATCCAGGAAAAATACGAAGAAAAAAAATCTTAATTTTTCAGTTTATCCGTAGACGTTTTTCTGTAGAACCGCGAACACGTTACGTTACCCGCAGTGGATTCAGCGCCGTAACTGTAGCGCCGAAAGTCGGATTTAGCTTGAACTGTTTGCGGTACACGTGAGCCGCTACTAATTACTATGAAAAAAATACTTTAGTGCGGTCAATCTAGACATTCGAAGCTACATTAATTCCCATCAAGCTCAAAATGAGTATAATTGTTTAAAAAATACAATCAAAAGCAGTATTTCAAAATTTCCCATGATTCCGGTTTAAGGAAAAAAAATTACCCAAGGTCAAAGGTAAAAAATGGATGTTCCGCGATTTTCTTCAAAACGGTAAGTTTTTCAAATCGGAAAATACCTCAGACATAAATTGTAGATCATAAAGTTATCTTTAAAAAAGGTATCAATATATTTTTTAATAAAGCTACCGTTTCTGAAATATAACGATGCAAATAGTTGCAAGCGTCATTTTTATTATTAAACTTGAAAAAGTCTGAAATAGGTTAGAATAAACACGTGTTTTCACTACGCAGTGGCACTCAAGACTAACTTTCGCATTTATTTTTTTTTTAAAATAGAATAACCTTAAGTGAAGAAAATCATCTTAGAACAATAATAGAGATTACAATAAAATCAAATTTAAACTAAAATTACTTATAAAAAGAAAGAAAAAAGATGACTACAAACTAAAATTTAAATTGTACAGTCCCTGCATAGTATCAACATGCGGGAGTGTGCCCAGAAGGCTGGCAGCATTGCCAATTTGAATGGCAATGCTGATTCTCTGAGCCACATAATTTCCAGCCCTCCGGTCAAGAGATACCTCAATCAGCTTTTTCGACAATTGTCGGAAAAGCTGATGGTCAGATAGGCCCCCGGTCCCAGAGTTTCTACCCCAAAAGGTTCAAAAGTATAGGTATTACCGATACCTACATATTTGCGCCTTTTTAGGTTTTTTGCCTCATATGAAGCAGAACCAGCCTTAGATTTAGTAACCTGAAGATAAGACAAGAGCAAGTGTGTCGACAAAAGTAGCATCCCACACCAAAGGCCGCCCCAATCTCCAGGGTACCAAAGTTATACCGTCCGGTCTCTTGCCATCATCCCGAGCCAGACCGTTTGGTTCTAGAACAGCTGGAACATGGATGGTGGCTAGAGCACGGAGGATTATATTATTAAGGGCGGCATGGCGCCCTAAACGGCCGGCACTCCTAGGGCATGAGAGGCCGTGGTGTCCGTCGCCATCATCGTCATAGCCGTCAACGGTATCCCCGTAAGGACTACTATTTTAAAGACTAACGGTATTTCATGTGTTGAGCATTCTGAGATAAAGCAGGTATACGACCCTAGCCACGTACACAATTAAACAGAGAGACAGATGTTGTCTCAAGGTTTCACTTTTCACAATTATACTCATTTTCAGCTTGATGGGAATTACTGTAGCTTCATTCTTATTTTTTGGTCTAAATTGACCGATACTTACTACAGAACGCAAACTCAACAGCAGTAGCTCAATAGAGGGATCTCCTTAATTATTATAGGCCTAGCCGTAATTGGGTTCAATAGATAGGTATTAATAAGATGTCATTGTCAGAATTACTCCAAATGGAGAAATAAACCATCCACGCGAAGACCGACATCCGCGCGGACGGAGTCGCGGGGGGGAAGCTAGTGAATAATAAAATTACTTAAGAGTTTTGACATTTTAATGGTTATTTTTAATCAGAAAGTAAGGTCTTCCTCTTGGCGTTTATCCCTGTTGCGTCCTTATTGAAGAGAGCCCGGGCTCTGCCTATGGTCAGAATCCAAAAGTGTTTTTATCAAATAAACCTAAACCAGCTTAGTTTATACATTAGCTACACATTGTTATAAATATGAAGGTTTCACAATGATTTCCCTCAACGTAAAAGTTAACTAATTATCAAAAAATTGTTTGATTATAAAAAAAAATATAACTGTTATCATCGAGCTCCATTGCTACAACAAATGTAGCGTATTTATGTTTCATGATACTTATAAGTTTTATCAACATTTTATTGCAAAAATATAGCCAATTGAGTTTGTGTTTTCATTGTGAATAGCCTGACAAGATAGTGAAGTGTAGGCACATCCCCGATAGGGACAAGCATTAATTTGGTTTATTGTAGGGGTGCGAGGCTCGGGCGGCTCGCTATTACGTCAATCAGGCGGGTGTGTGGCGTCAACACCCGCAATGTATTACGTATGTATCATATAAAAGTAGTCGAGAAACCTCTAAATCTTTTTTTAAATGGTTTTTCTAAATAAAACAACACGCAGTCGTACAATTTTTTGTCATTTCAAAAGTCTTTAAATGTATTTGTTTTATAATCTAATAAGAAGCCGTGTGGTTCCCGGCACCAATACATAAAAGAATAGGACCACTCCAGCTCTTTCCCATGGATATCGTAAAAGGCGACTAAGGAATAGGCTTAGAAACTTGGGATTCTTTTTTAGGCGATGGGTTAGCAACCTGCCACTATTTGAATATCAATTCTATCATTAAGCCAAATAGCTGAACGTGGCCATTCAGTCTTTTCAAGACTGTTGGCTCTGTCTATCTAATAAGACAACAGCCAATACGGTATTAATAACGATCAACGATAACTAAATACTATTTTGAAGTTCTGATTTAGATCATCAAAACTTTACTGTTTTCGAGTTTCCGAGCCATCTTGCCTTATAAGTTTCCAAAAATACATTCTTAGGGGAAATTCATCGCGTTCTTTAATCTGTACATTTATATATATGTGTGTGTTTATCTTTTTTATCATTGTTAACTTTACTTAGAAAAGGTTTAGGCGACTTCATCCTTTATTAAAAGTAAGAACTAATTATAACAAAAATTAAGATAAGAACTAGTAGAAACTTTTGGTTAAATATTTCCGTTTTGATAAAACACTTTCGTAGAATACAAATGGTAATGCCTCGCAACTTGCGTCACTGAAATCAATGTTAATTTAAACAAAGTAGTAGTTTGACGACGCGAAGTAACACGCGTGAGTGAGAGTAATTAAAAAATTTGGAGCTTCGTCACGCAATCCAAGGTATTTCAAGCTTACTATTACTGTTCAAAAATTTTAAATAAATAGTTGCATGACGACTCGACACATTTATCATGTCTATGTCTAGGAACCGCAAATTCCACGGAAACATTACCTTTTCATTTTTTGTCCTTGTGTGCGCCTTAGTTCTCCTATCTATACAATTTGTCTCTATCTAGGGATAGATGTACACTACATCTGTCTCGGGCGTGTCGACAGAATCAATTAATCTATCTAGCAGAAATACTTCTAGGTAGGTAGTGTTCAATCAACCACCGAGCGCTGAAGACGGCCGCGCCTATCGATGTAGATGGAATGATCATGTTCTGTGTTTGTTACACGTTAGGAACAAGAAATAAAGGGTATTGACACTTCACAATTTACAATTCCTATGACGGTTCTCAGTAATTCGAAAACTGAACTGAATACATGATATAATAGAAATTGGAACAACATGATGTGATGATTGATATCCTATGCACATACGATTTCAATAAAATTTAAAACACAAAGTACCTACTCCATCTAAAAAAGGCTATTTTAGATGCAATCTTACGCAAGTAGATTTGCGATTAAGAGTTGTTTGCAAAATTTAACCTAAAATAGTTTCCTCCGTTCTATTTTATCTCTGGGTCTATTTTTTTTTCTTCAAATACCGTTTAATGACCGGCGCGGAATCAGGAAGACGCCTGTCGTCATCATTCTTTGGGATCGATTTTATTACGGACTGCATCTTCTATTCTTTTTTGTATTGGTTCCGGAAACCTCACGGCACACAAAGCAAAGCATTCCATAATTATCAAATTTTGTATAAGGGTGTAAAGCTTGGCCTAAACCCAAAACTTTTTATTTCTTGTTATGAGTTTTCATTTCAAATGCTCATGATTGATACTATGACCGACGCGTACCTAGTGTGTTTTATTTGAAAACATATTAATAAATTTATCAGACACAGGGGCCATCGTCCACATAGATGTTTTTGTCGCGCGCTTCGCATTGCTCGGCGTGGGTGAACTTGCCTCTTTGAAACATCCGTTACAAATTATCACATCCGCCATGATTATGGAAAAAGGGCGATAATACAAATATGCTTTGTTAATTATTTTTAAATGAGAACTTTGATAAAGTGCCTGTCATTCCTTTTATATTTGTTGTTTGTTTTTTAACGCACCCTTTTACTTATTACATACATTCCGCAATTATCTTGAATGGAATGCAATGGTTTGATTTAACTACATATGTTCCCAGATTTCATAAAACTACTATCAACTACCTGAATCTAAGTAGGATTAGGTTCCCCTGTTCCTCCATTACGGGCATCACTAAAAAAGTTGCTTGGTGTAATACTCTGTTTAACCAATCTTTGAGTTTTACAAATTTTACAACAGTTGGCTCATCAATGTAATTTTCTTGGCAACATGGTATATTAAATAATAAAATAAAATATAATGTGTTTATTATTATTTATTTCTTAATGATTTAACACATGAATTAGTACTTAAATAACATTAATAAAGTTATAGAAAAATATTATTTCTTATAAATTAGTTGAAAACATCATTGATAACGAAAAGTATATATAATAAATAATGTACTTATGCAAAAAAGTTAACTGTTGGATATCACGTCGATCTATAAACAAGCATAGAGAGACAAATCGTAAAAACCTAGTAGGAATATAAAACTGTAGTCGTAAGCAGGCGCTCAAACAAAGGATTAATTAAATGGTCCGAACAGAACGGCTTCGTCGTTAAATTGTTCAGAAGCGAAATGTAAGTATGCAATAGTACATTTAAACTGTTTCACCGTAGCCAAGCCAAATGTATGACAATGTACCTACAATGAAATATAAGCACTGATTTTATTTTACACCGACATCACGCGATGTTACCGCCGTTGCAGTGCGTGTCACTGTAGTTGTTGCATTGGCTGTCTTTGCGGCTGTCCCCACTTTTCTAATTGTAGTCGTTGTCGTCGTTTTAGAGATACCTCCATTTGCAAGATGCTGTACTTCAGTTCCAGATAGAACTTCCTCGGTCGCCGATTGGGTCTTCTCGTGAGCGGAAGCATTTTTTACGTTCTTATCAATAGTTTGCTCGAAACCATTTCGTTTAACAACTTCACTGTTACTCGCTTCATTGTATGTAGCGCCACGCTCGCCTTGTATTGCAGTTTTGATAATTCCGTTATCAGTGGGCAGCACTTCGTTATTCTCGAATCTTTCTGTGAATCCATCACATCTATCTATAGTATACGAACCTCGGCGAGGTTGTTCTGGTACCCAAACAATCTCTTGAGCCAATACTTCTTGTATAGGCTCAGGTGTGACAGTTAAACTCCGAACATCATTTCCCCGTAAATGGGTCACATGTGTGCGTACATTCTGAATATCGTAGTTATTCGATTCGTTTCTAATATCATTAGTTTCGTTCTGAGTTACAATGTTTCTTTGTTCTACAACTTCGTTATTACTCTGTACTTGACTAACTTTACTCTTTTGAGTTGTTTGAGAGAAGTTTTGTGACGTTATTTTTGCGGTCACTTGTTTCCCAACTGCGTTATGCGATTCCATTGGTTTCAACTGACCTAATAATGGAGAGTGTTTGATTCCAAATGTAATTTGTGGTGTTTTACTCAATTGTACCTAAAACAGAAAATATTATATTTAAAAAAAGCCATGGGTTTAGGTTTTATTCAACGTTACTTGAAAGTCTACTAACGGAGCTCGATAATATTGATTTAACCTTATTTTATTCATCATCTCGACATCAAAAATCAAACCATCTAAGCATTCCCATTCCTCTTCCTGGTTCAATATCTTCAACATTCTTTTTTCACGCTATTCCTTATTCTGTCACTCAATTTTACACCGATCATACTTCTAAGCGCTCTCGTTTTCACCGCGTTTATTTTACTCATCATTCATCAAAATCACTCAATAGTATTCTTTTAACAGAAAACATTACACAAGGTACAAAAAATATTTTACCTTTTCTGGGGAATAGGTGCCAGGTGCTGGCACACGTACACGATCATCGACAGGTACTTTGTGCCGACCCGAAATTGTGTACACTGGCGTATCCAGAACCGATGGAATAGGCTATTTTACACCATGTAAAAAAAAATATAAAAATGCACGTATCTTATAGATTTTGTAAAAAATAAAAGAAAAACATCGATCATTATTCATAAAAGTGCAATATGGATTTTATAATTCAATTTAAAAAATCCTCTTTTTTAATCTGTTCTTCAAAAGTCGAAAACGCTATCCGCCATGTTGGGTACTGACGTGACGTCATACTTTTAGTAAACAAATATCGAATCGAAAACATATTGATGATGTCAGGCTCTGTTTATTTTGAAATTTTAAAATTTCTATCACGTTTTTGGGTTTTTACTCTTTAATAATTTAATAGAATCATGGAAGACGGTTTTGTGAAAGCAGACAATATAAATCTACCGAGGATTAATACGTTGATGGTGGCGAAATTTTTTGCGTCCAATCCCGATTTCTGTTCTGCTGAGTTAAGAAATGTTAAAACAGCGATGTAAGTATTTATTGTATTAAACATTCTCTTACACCAACAATATGTATTGTAATTCATTATTACAAAAATCTTTTTACTTTAGTCTTACGTAGAGCCGTATTGTTTACTAAAAGTATGACGTCACGAGTCAAAACAGCATGGCGGATGGCGTTTTCGCGCGAAAATACAAAATCATAAATAATAAATCGTTTTTAGAGCACTTTTCGGCTTCAAAAAATTTTAATAAAAATTCTATAGGTATAACACAGTCTCAGGATTGATTTAAAACAGTTTTCAAAAAAGAGTGTAATAGCCTATTCTGTATGTATTAGGCGCTGAAACCAAACGTGAGACATTCAAAGTTAAAGTTAAATCAAAATATCATTATTACCTCCATCTTTAATCAACTTAAATAACCCTTATTAGAAAATGATGTATCAATTGAAGTGCATGTTAATTTGTTAGACGTTAAGCCATTATAATATACCTGAAAGAACCAATCATTAGGAACTTGACGTTGATTTTATTGGTTTAATTTGAAAAAGAACTAACTGATATGTTAGAACCAGAGTTAATCGAGTCCAAATATTCCGATTTATTTTTAGCCATGTATTTATGTATCATTTCTATTTTTTTATTAATTATCGCACTAAAAATAATTTTAAGCTGGGAAAATCCATTGAAGGCTGCAAAACAACTGCCATGCTTTTATTGTTAATTATCAATGTTTAAAATAATATAAATTTATAAGTCGTAGTCGTTTACAAAACAATAGAACCGCTTTGATTAAAAAGTCTTTGCCTATGTTAGTTGATTTTAGGTCACCCAATTGCTTATTGTTCTTACCAGGCGTTTCCGCATATTTGTCAGTATGTATTTTTATACCAAAAGTATGTTGTGGGGAATATGTTAAAACAAATTTATATCCTTTCTCCGGATTATAAGTTCCAGGAGCAGGAACTTTTAATCTTTCATCTATTGGCTCCTTATGTCTTCCAGAAATTGTGTATAGTGGTGTCTTTACTGGTGTAGGGAGCGTGTATGAATTCGGAGCTGTAACGTCGGTATTTTTCATTCATTTAAAAAACTTATGATACTTTAAGACTAAATAATAGTTATATACTTTTAAAAAACTAGTTTTCCAGAAAGTTACAAGAGAAGATACCTCAGTGAAGGAATGTAATTTTCGACTTACGAGAACCTAAGACTCTCTTGTAAGCGAGAGTTTATATTCTTGCGCTTATTCTTATTTTCAGTTTTCCATCGGACATGAAATTTTGCCAATATAGATAAAATGATATACATATATATTTTTCGTAACAAGGTGGAATTAAAGTTGTAAATTAAAAATCAATTAACAAGAAATTAATAATTACCTGGAGTGTTTAAAACTTTCAATGTATCAGTTTTAATTCTAAATGTATATTGTGGTGCATTATGCATTAAAACTTTATCAGCCTTATCAGGATTGTAGCTGTTGGGTGCTGGGTTGTTATCAGGCTTGCGACAATTAGTTTTGATTCTAAACGAATATCGTGGAGCATTATCCAACAGGATTTTGTCAGCCTTTTCGGGATTGTACACATTAGGTGCTGGAGTATCACTTGTTTTGCTGTCCTTTCCTTTTGGGGATAAAGTGTAAGCTGGTGATTTTTCTAATATAACTTGGTCTGCCTTATCAGGATTATATGCATTTGGAGCAGGAGTATTTACTGGTTTATCTTCAGGTCCTTTCATGCCAAAACTGTATTTTGGCACTCCATCTAACATATAATGATATTTACATGGGTCATATGCATTAGGAGCAGGTGTATTCAGTTGTTGATATAATGGATGCTTAGACCTAAATGTATAAGCAGGAGAACTTTCCAAAAGTACTTTATCCGCCTTATCTGGACAGTAGGCATTCGGGGCTGGAGTCTCATTTATTTTTGCAGGCTGTCCTTTCCCAGACATTGTAAATTTAGGGGTGCCATCCAAAATATGAGGATCGTATGCATTTGGCGCAGGCACATCAGATGTTTTAGAATCAGGCCCTTTTCCAGACATTGTGAATTTAGGAGAATCGAACGGAAGATGAGGATCATAAACATTTGGCCCTGGAGTGTCTGATAGTTTTCCATCTGGGCCTTTTCCTGCTAAGGTGAATTTTGGAGTATTATCCGGAAGTTGTGGATTATACGCATTTGGTGCTGGTACGTCAGATACTTTTCCAGTATTACGTTTTCCTGATATTGTGATCTTAGGACTAGAATCTATTAAACGTGGATCATAAGCATTTGGTCCAGGGGTATCTGATGGTTTTGCATCAGGACCTTTGCCATACATGCTATATTTTGGAGTACCATCAAGTAAATGAGGATCATATGCATTTGGTCCTGGAGTGTCTGAAGGCTTTGCATCAGGACCTTTTCCATATATACTAAATTTTGGAGTACCGTCAAGTAAATGGGGATTATAAGCATTGGGTCCCGGAGTATCTGAAGGTTTTGATTCCGGACCTTTACCATACATACTAAATTTTGGAGTACTGTCAAGTAAATGAGGATCATATGCATTCGGTCCAGGGGTAAATGAAGGCTTAGCATCTGGACCTTTGCCACACATGCTAAATTTTGGAGTTCCATCAAGTAAATGAGGATCGTATGCGTTTGGGCCTGGAGTGTCTGAAGGTTTTGCATCAGGACCTTTTCCGTACATACTAAATTTTGGAGTACCGTCAAATAAATGAGGATCATATGCATTGGGTCCAGGAGTTTCCAATGGTTTTGGTTCAAGTCCTTTTCCATACAAACTATACTTTGGTGTGCCATCTTGTAAAAGGGGATCATAAACATTAGGTGCAGGGGTATCGCTTGGTTTTTCTATTATCGTTTTAGGTCTAAATGTGTAAGCAGGTGATGATTCATGAAGGATTTTATCAGCTTTGTCTGGACTATATACATTTGGACCAGGAATGTTGTCAATTTTAGGTTCAGGTCCTTTTCCAGCCATAGAATATTTTGGAGAACTATCCAAAGTATGTAGACACCTTTCAGGAGCGTAAACGTTTGGTGCTGGAGTGTCGTTTGTTTTTGTAATTTCATTTTTCACTCTAAATGTATATGCTGGAGATGATTCGTGTAATATTTTATCAGCTTTGTCTGGGCAATAAGCTGTAGGA
Source organism: Amyelois transitella (assembly GCF_032362555.1). Taxonomy (NCBI): domain Eukaryota; kingdom Metazoa; phylum Arthropoda; class Insecta; order Lepidoptera; family Pyralidae; genus Amyelois; species Amyelois transitella. The sequence goes on from NC_083509.1 coordinate 7,070,891, forward strand.
CCAGGAGTGTCTGGTATTTTATCGGAATGACCTTTACCACTGATACTAAATTTTGGTGAACTATCTAGCATATGAATGGATTTTTCTGGAGTGTATACATTAGGCGCTGGTGAATCACTTCGAATTATTGTTTGCTCCTTTATTCTAAAACTATAAGCTGGTGAACTTTCATGCAAAACTTTGTCAGCTTTTTGAGGATTATAACTATTAGGTGCTGGTGTATCGGACACTTTATTTTTTTCTGTTTTTCCGCAAATCGTAAATTTTGGTCCACCGTTTAACATATGCATAGATTTTTCTGGAGCGTAAACATTCGGTGCAGGTGTGTGTTCAATCTTATCAATTACTTCTTTTGATCTTATGGTGTAAGCAGGTGAACTTTCATGTAAAATTTTATCTGCTTTTTGAGGGTTGTAGCAATTAGGAGCTGGAGTAAGTTCATGCTTTTCTGCAACTCCCTTTCCTGCTAACGTATATTTAGGTCCATTCTTCAATGAATGTAAAGCCTTTTCTGGAGAATAAATATTGGGTGCGGGTGCGTCGTGTACTTTTATAAATTCAGTTTTAGTTCTGAACGAAAAAGCGGGTGATTTTTCTCTCAAAAATTTATCTGCCTTTTCGGGACTATAAGCATTTGGAGCTGGAATGTTTTCGGACCTTACAATTTTTTGTTTGCTTGAAAAAGTGTGTTTCGGCGAACTAGAGCGTTGTATCATATCAACCTGAAATTCCAAAGAAGATATATTATATTAAATGAAATATGGAAACTTATCAAATAATGTTTATTATATAGACAATGTAATCTTAGTTAATAAATAATATAAGTAGAAAGTACCTTAACTTAGACGAACACTTATGAGCAGCATGCAAGATGAAAAAACTTGTTAATGGCCGTTCTGATGTATATTTCTTAAACTATTTTCTACATGCTAACTTTATCAATATTGAAACAATTCTGAAGATTTCATAAATTACAAAGTCTTATTTTAATTTAGAAAAATATTTAATACGTAATTTCAATATTCATTACAAATAAACACTAATAGGAAATAAGTAAATTTATTATTACTAAAGCTTGATTTCGATAAAGCGACGAGCAACCCAGAGGGGCTGATGTTAGGGAGCGTCATGATAAAGCTGGTTACAGACACGTGGGGTTATATTGCGACGGTTCATATTATCAATCCTTCAGGAGCTGGGTAATGAGCCGATTGACCGATGAACTGCGAGTGTCGAATGCCAAAGGTATGTGCAGGCGCCCAGGGGAGATTCACACAAACCTGCCATGCGCATTGCTTAATGTTAGTATTTGGATTAAAATGAAGCGTACATTAATATTATTTAATAAAGCATTATTATTTCAGAAAATATCATAGTCACCTGACAAATATGATGGCACAAATAAAACAAGAAAATTGCGCCATGTTTGTAAAGATGTCGGCTACACAAAACTTACATGAGAGAGGTCTAAGATTAAGAATAAATAAAGATAACTTGGGTACCAGTTAGATGGAATGATTAGACTACTTAATTTTCCTGGTGATTTTTTTTATAAAATATTTAAAGAGGCATTATTATAGCTTCTATGATATAAGCTATTTCCACAAACTAAAACCTAAATTTTAAGGAAAATTACCTTTTCAGGGCAATAAACACCGGGGCCAGGCACAGATGCAGACGGTGGTTTCAACTCTCTTCTAGGAGCCATGGTGTATGCCGGAGGTCTTTTCGTCAGAACAATAGCTGCCTTGTCTGTAGTATACGTCCCGGGACCAGGCATAGGTGTCTTCCCTTCAATGGTTTTAGCTCGACCTGTGATGCTGAAGGCGGGCGCTGCTCGTTTACCACCTTCCTTGGCTTCACCAAGAACGGGCGGCATGGAATACACGTTGGGTGCTGGAATGGAAAAACAGAAAAATATAAATATGTATATGCCGTCAGTTGAAAAAACAAATTGACCTCAATAACTTATTTCACGACATGACATCATTTTATTTTACCTATCAAAAGCTTATCATACTACGCAAAAATATAAACATGAAATTGCATACCTTTATTATGGGTTCAATTACATGACTAAAATATGTGAAGCTGGTCATGTTAGAGTTGAACAGATGGTAATGAGTTTAAAGAAAAACCCGAAATGTGGTAGCGATCAACAGTATCTATATTTTTTGCAGCATAAAAGTTTGTAATAAGAAAACATTAGTTTTCAAAATATACAGAAGCGGTAACATTCAATACCTAACCTATGCAATACCTATGTGGTAGGTACGTAAGTGTTTTTGTCTAATGCAATGACATGATAACATACTCAAAATATTAAAGAAATGCAAACAGGTACGTAGAAATACTACCAACAAATGAGACGAAAAAAAATTGGTGTAACGTAACGAAACATGATTCATACGTGTAAGAAAAATGATAAAAACTATATTAAAAAAAACAATAAATTAGCTTAAACCATTTATAATAGTCGAGTGCTACAAACAAAAAATTCATACAAAGCAGAGCATGTGTGACCTAAAAATATACACAGCCAAGAACGAAGATGAGGAAATTGCTACTGTGATCATAGGTCTAAGATTCTTATGCACCTGGCGATTTGCCACCTGGCTGTGGTGGATTAATTCGTATACCAATGGAGAAAGCCGGAGCGTGGTCTAACACTGCTCTGGCTGCCTTGAGGGGTTCATAGTCGCAAGGAGCTGGGGTGGGGGCCACTCGCATCGGAGGCCAGCGACTGTGTAAAGACGCAGCAGGTGCTAATGCTCGTCCTGTTTCCAAGTAAATTAGTCAATAGACTACTTGATTGACCTATATTATTTAATATATGTAGTTTCCTAAAAGATGTTACGTTTTTAAGTTATCCTTTGTTTTTTGGTAATGAGTAAAATTTTTTGTACTAAATAAGTTATACCCTAAATAAAAAAGCAGAAATCGGAAATTAGACGTAATTTAGTAAGTACATTTATAAATTCTGTGATACCTTATGGTTTTTTAATTGGGAAATTCTGTATTTCACATAATTTTTAAATAAGAGTTTTATATATAAAAGAGTTCTATATGAAACAATTTCAAACTCAAACTAATCAAAAACGAATAACTTAAGACAGTTTGCCAAATTAATAAACCTACGTAAATGAAAACCCAAACAAAATTATCTACACCTAATCAAGGTGTAGCAAAAAGCAAGCTTCAAAAAATTTAAAAATTTGAGAATTTTTATTAGTTTTAATAGACACTAATATCCTGTTTTATTTCCTCTTAACTTTTATTTCTTGTGTTTATACGTAAGCATTTTTAAATTTCACGTCAGGGACGTATGGAGTTTATTCAACGGTGATATTTTTGTAACAACTAATTCTTTACAATCGGACTATAAAGTAACAAGATAATTAAAATACATAATACAACCTTCAGTTTGACAAACTTGTGGCAATATGCTAAACAATTATAACAGCTCTAATCCCCAAACCGGTTTCATGAATCTAAATACATAAAATCACTGTAGAATGTTTCTAATAAACATTTACCTACCTTATAATTTCCGAGTATACGATTCACTGTTCTCAACCGATTCACACAAACACTCAGACTTGTATGAAACGAGTAAACACATATTGGTAAATGAAGCGTGGTGGATGTCTGAGCTTATTCCGATCGAGTCAATTCAGGGTCTGGTAAGGCGCCTACACGGGCAATGAGTCAGCCGATCACCTTCATCCTTACGTACATATTTGGAGACATCGGCTGCAGAAACAACTTACAATACACCCAATGCCATTCAAGCAACTAAACGAGTACGGATTGATATTTAGTATACAATATGGGCTTAAATTACTTTCCGCGTTTGTTTTATATATGCATTTTTTTATGGAGTAAGAGAACGAGATACTGTAGGAAATACGAGTACAAATAATACGACGAATAAAATTTTATACAGTTACAATTATAACGTGCATAAAACAAAATGACTATAGGTATTTTATCAACAATTTTTGGGCAGTTAAACGTTGCCTTCGGTTTAAAGATTGAGTTCATGTAAGATATTGATATTGATTGTCTACCACTTCATTCTCCAAGAAATTAACATTTCAGTTATACCTAAAAAGCTACAATTAGACTGAAATGTGCGCTATAAATGCGAATTAGCATAGAGACAGAAAATAAAAACACTGCAGACGACATCGCTTATGCTAATTATTACTGCAGTCGTGACCCAGTTTAAGAAGTATTTTATGTGCCTTACCATACACATGTGTCGCATAATAAGTTGCGAAAGAACTTAAAAAATATCTTATGTTTCACGTGATATAAATTTCCCATTACAGAATTAGAATGAGTCGCAAAAACCGGAGTTCTAAAGTAAATTCGAAATCGTTTAGTGGGCGGCAGACTGTATAATTGACGATAGAACAATATCGTGTTTTCAAAGACAACAATTATCCAGTAAACGGCAATTGCAGAGCTACCCACGCCTTTCTGTATCTGGGTTTGTCTTAGAATATCTATTAAAGGTATAATCGTGTGAGAAAATTTTCAAAGTAACAATCATTTATAGCGTAAATAAAATTTCATCGTAAAAAATTATAACTTTTTCAGGTATTTTTTCTCTCCCTAGTTCTAGGTACTAGTAAAACTGAACGATAGGTCTATACGGACAGAACGAAAATTTGTAATATATTGAGAAGTTGTATACGAACTTTATAATTTTTTACATAGAGTAGTTTTATTCGCCCATTGCAACACTTATGCTAGTTTGCCTCCAAAAGGTCATCTCATTAATACCTACCAAAGTGAATATGACAAGTGACTCATACTTAGGTAATTCACAAAATATTAAATTATAGGTCCTCAAACAATTTCATTAACTTTAAAACTAGATATATCTTTCATAGAACACCTTATTCGGCCTCGTGTAATGTCGGAATAATAATCTAGAAGAGATTGCATTTCCAACGATAGAGCAATTTAATTTTACTATATTTTAGTCATCATGTACAATAATCGAGTTTTAGTAAGGTATGCTCTACTGTAAACAAAGAAAATAATGCTTACTCTATGGTCTCCGATAAATCTATCACCCGATATGAACCAAGATGCGCTTCAGTAGGCCGACGACAAGCGACAACAATGTAGGCGCGGTTTATTAGCGCTATGCTCACTCTACGATGACGATAAGAGACTGACAGACCACGCAATGAAAACGCTACGTGTTAATAGGGCGCTAAAAGCTATTATTGTACGATTTGTTATGTAATATTTATAGTCTACAATGTTAATGCCGCCACAAGGGGGTAGGTAAGTTTAAATATTTTCGACAGAACTCCGCCCTGGTGGTTGTTGCTTTGCGTCTTAAATAACCGATTGAATTATTATTCCACAGTTACATATACCACCTTATTATTCCACATTGTCAAAAATAACGGTAAAAAAAACCTACTGTAATATGTAATATATATAAACAGGTTGGTCGTGACTGCGCCCCTCTTCATATTCTTCATGAGCGCGCGAGCCTTCGCCTATGAACTAATACAGCGCTAACCAAGTAATCAGTGGCAAATCCTCTGGCGGTTACTTGCTAGATCTCGTGTCTTAAGGTTAACCTCTTGAATATTGTTAAACTAGCCCGCTTAAAAAGGTTGTAGTTATTCTATGGATCTTTAAATTATCTCTCATCTCGTTTACCTAAACGCCACAAGGTTCATAATGAAACGTATTTCAATGACCCAATGTTAACCCTACGAGATTGAATAGTTTTAATAGCTTTCATGTCGTGCGAAGATCGAAAATGTCCAGCCCGACATCCAAATTATGTGGCTAACGACGTGGGGAGCCAATTTGGCGAGCAGTTAAGTCGAGGAATTCAAACCGAGCACGCAACCCCATATGGAAGGTTCAGGAAACTACATTTCGTACGCAGTAAATAGCACCGAATAGGGTTGTGTTTATGTATCTGAAGTTTATTTGCTATTTACACGTTGCGTTTAAATAAAAAGTATCTACTAGATAAACTTACGATGTCTTTGGATAAATTAAATTTTTTATAATTTTATTTTCGTAATGTAATAAATATACGTCATATAAGTTATTCAGAATCCAAACATGTAGATGCATGACGTAAATCTAAGGCTTATACCTAGATAAAATACATATTTAAACTTTGAATTAGTTGAAGTTGGAGGAGACAAACTAAATTGGTTGCCCAAAATATAAAATGACATAATTATTAACATCTTTTTATCATAAAGCTTTTTTGATCGCATTTGTAGTTTACAGCTTCAAAGCTCAGATCAGGTACCTAATGGTAATAAAACAAACTCTCTGGCTCTTCTTTGCGTTTTCTTCTCGTTTAATCTCGGTCTGCTTTCTGCTATTTCTCCCTTTACATACATACACAAAATGACACCTCTTTCTCGGAGTGGTAGGAAAATTCTCACTAAAACAGCATGAAGTTTTTGCTGTAGTATTAAATGTTTATGTCGTGTACCTTACCTTTAGCAGTCATTCCTTCAGTATTGTAGGTAGCAGGTCCTGGTCCTGACTTAGTGGTAGCGCCCACAGGATCAAGTTTGTGACCGAATGTGAAAGCTGGAGCACGGGACTTCCGGGACTCCTGCGGGGGTTTACCTGAAAAGCAACATGTTGCCTGATTAGGTAAAAAAAAAATGCACTTTCTTTAATATTTAACCGAGTCCACACTTTGCACAATTATAAAGAAAAAAAATCGTTACAGCATATTGTAGATCTACATTTCCAAATTCATGTTTTGAGTACCTCCATAATAGATACTTAACTGTTGCGAATTTAAGGTTCGATAAAGTCTTACTAAATAAAACCATTCTTTTCTCAGTTTTTAAATGTATGTATTGTATATTCATAAAACTATGTCGTGATTTCGTCCAAGAAGTAATGCGCACCAACAGAATATATTATGTCAAACCTGTGTTAATTGTTTAGCAAAATACTGTTACTTTACAGAAAATATAGCATCTTTACTGTGTCACATAAAAATTTAAGGATATAAAAATCATGCTTAAATATCTTTACTTTCTCTCTCCCATCTTTGTTTCGAGTAACACCCTCAGAAAAATGTGCTTGATGGGGCGGCTTTATTATGTTTTTTCTTTATTTTTAGTATATTGCAGGCAAAAAAAATATTAAAATCTTAAAAATTGTCTTCAATTCGTTGCTCCTTGGAAAGTTTCATGACATATCTATGCAGGTCTTCCATTTAATTTAAGATAAATATAAGATATGTAATTCAATAAAAAAAATAGTTTTTGAGAAAATCGCGACCATACAACATACTATACCGGTTGCATAGGTATAGAACCTCTTTTTTGAAGTCAAAAACATAGTAAAATTAGAACATTGATAAAATTTGTTCTTAAAATTATCTTATTGATATATAAAAAATATACAGTTTACTGCAAATATCTTCGAAACCATCCATTTACATATCTGCCCCATGTCAAGCATAAAGTATTTCGTGCACTGATTGAGCTCACCTTGGACCCGGTCAATGTTTTCGCCTACGATCGCTCCAAATACTACTTGTAATAAATTCTTATAACCCGTTGATCACCACACATAGACTATCATGATTCAACCAGTCCGCAATATATTTTATTTCTAAAACTAATGCAGATAGCAAATTTATGTAAGTTAATGTTTACGTCAACAAACAATTCTCGCTTGACACGAGTGATCTATGTAAAGATGAATACGGAATTGATTTTGCTCTTGAAAAGTGTGGTGATCGCGCGGCTTTATTTGACGAGCACACCGATCACATTTAAACCTCTTCGCTAGATAGGCTTATTGTTAGCGAGAAACATAACTCAATCAAAGAATCGCCAATCACTGTAAATATGAATATGAAACTCTTCCGTTACTGAACGACTGACCGACAACGTACCTACAACTGAAACTGTTGGGATGTACTCGTATGTACGATTCTTAGGAGTGCACTAAGAGAGGCTTTCTTTGAACGGAAAATAATTAAAGGATACCTACTATTATCTCTTTAGCTAAGTAGAAAAAACCCTAATTAGAATTATGAACAATAGTTTAACGAGAGGCATAATTCAGTATTTCAAAAACAGACCATCACAAACCATCAGATCCAGTTTTGACAACGCCTGTCCACTGTCTAGCAAGTACACATCGTTTAAGTCAGTGTACAAGTAAAATGATGTCATTTATGTGTACTAACTCGCGGCGAGGCCGAGGCTTGCGGCCGCGAGCCGCGATAATCTCGCCAACCTGGGAATGACATCAGCGAGAGTAGACCAACAATACGCTGCCGAAACTAATAACTCACACAAAAGAAATAACTATTTGAAGTCATGTTTATACAATGTTTAGTCTTACCATAACATATTTGGGGTTTTCTCTGTTTGCCGATACATTTCGTTTGGTTTGTTATTCAGGTGTGTATATTTTATATAATAGAAGAAACTGAGGCGCAGTATGATTACTTTGTCATAATATAATATTTGGTTTTTATTTTGCTCGGGAACCGGCCATTCGTGGTATGATATCGCACATCAGAAATGAATACGAGTAGATATGTCTATTTGCGATTTTTCATCTATTCTTAAGTCTAGATTATCGATCTAGAACTATGGATGGTTCTAGATAAAAATCGATTTAAAAAACTGATAGAAAGAACTCTGATAAACCTTAACTAGGTTACGTAACTTATGCTATAAATATGATTGGGGTACCGAAAATGAAGCTTTAATTTAAAGATTCTGATTTTAGTCACAACAATAACAGTAACGATGAAAACACTGTAACAGTATCGATGGCTTACCTATAAGGGTAGGCAGAGACACAACAGCAGGTCCTGGACTGGCAGCCTCGGCAGCAATGGGTCCACGACGTTTGGTCGGCGTCCACGGGTTCTGGCGAATTCCCATCAGGCTTTCGCAAGGGTAAAACTTCTTCGGCAGAGATGATGATGTCCTCGCTAATCCAAAGCTGTGTCGTCGGGCAGTTGTTGTAGTCTAAAAAAATATTGTCAGTTAAAACGGTAATAGTCAATGAAATAAATAAAATCCTACTCTATTATGATTTACCTAATTAGATTGAATCTTTATAAAATGTAAGAGGAGGAAACGCGAATATAACCATAAATATTAGCGTTTTCTATCTTATAAATATGATCAATTACAATCAATCTATCCTTCCACAAATAATATTAACAAATTTTACCGATTTAGGTGTAATCGTACTCATTGTTTTTGACGTCATAGCGGCGGATTCAATATTCCGAAAGCCTTCCCGTAAAATCTAACTAAAAAATATTTACAATAGATTACACTACTGTAACACATAGAAAATAATCTAAAAAAATATTATTAGCAATATCTAAAACTTTGAGGTAGAAAATTCAAAATGACGAATCATGACATTGTCTGCCAACATCACACGCAATCAGTTAAAAAAAAATAACTCCACTTATCAAAACAAAACATTTAACCCTGTGCATCCACGCACACTGTGAGAACTCATAGTATTGTTTATGAATACGGGTGTTAGTACCTTTTACTATGCGCGAGACCATTTCCTTTCAAATTTTTATTTTTGATGAAATGATGATTCTATCTGATTCGTTCGTACATGATAGGTAGGTATAGGGTTCACGTTATAGGTAGGTATTATGGGCTAACTTCAGCGGTATCAATCAAACAATCCCGAGTTTGTTATATTAGTTGAATGCAACCAGTATTAGTTACTAACTAACTATAACTCATCGTAAGGAATTATTGCTGGTAAACCTACACGCACTTTCAGCAACCATTATCGGATCTGGTCAGATTTTTTTTCCTTTCCGGGGTACAAATAGGTCAATAAATTACCTGGTCCTCCAATTGTTGGACGGCAGTCAAAGTTAAAAAAAATAGTTACCTATCTACGAATTAGTATATTTTTATTTTACGTCAAAACTAGTTACGGTACTACTGACCTCATCATAAGACCAGTTATAAAAATTCAGAAATAATAATGTCCAGTCAAAATAGAACCATTAATATATGTCCGATTTTCTGAATAATTTTAAGGATCTTTTTTCCGCAAAACCTTGACAAGGTATCTTCATACAACGAAATATGCATTATATTTTTGGGCAACTAGCAGCAAAGTACCTATGGCAAAAATAACGATAATAAATATAACGATTTCTCTCCTAGGAACTTAGTGTTGGCTTCACAAAATGCAATTCAAGTGGTTTTGTATTGTTGAACAAAAAAAAATTACCTTTTAATAAAGTTGGTTTGTCATAAGTACCCTAAACGAGCTTGCGTAGAGAGTTATGAGTGTGGATGAAACGAAAGTTGTATGCAAGGATCGTAACAAGTGGAAAGATGAAGTCTCTGCCTACCCTTCTGGGAAAGAGGACTCTGATTTTATGTAGTATGTAACTTAGTATGTTATGGTCGCTACTTGCTCCTCTTTTTTGTTAGCTTTTAATTAGCATATAACATTGAGATAACGGTGGCGTCATAACTATTTTGGTCCATTATGCTACTCTGAAAGGTATGCACAGCTATCAGAAAATACTTTGTTGAATATTTGTACGATAATTATATATATATATATAATATACATGCTCTATGTAGTAGGTTTCGTATGGTGAGTAACTGAATATATACATATATTTCAGAGGCTTATTGCTATCCGCCATTTCTAACATTTGCACTTTTTCTTTATCTGAAAAAGAAATATCATTTTGATATGAAATGTAAAGTTTTAAGGTAGATAGATAATGTTTCATGAGAAATATAATTATTATGCAACATAAAAACAAATCAAAAATCGATTTTCTTATCACTTTGACCTACTAGAAATCTATTATTTTTTAATTATAAATATTTAAGCAAAATTCCTTGACCTCTTTTAAAATTTACACTTACCTCCTAAAACTAGTTTTCAGATATATAAATTCACCTTTAAACCACCCATAATGTGAAATATTACCCAAGATACCACTTCAATTTAATTATTTAAAAGAGTATATTGAATTTCCAACTTCCATTAGATTACCGAGATTTTATTTCAGGTTAAACTAGTTTCTTTTTCTTAGAACCGATATAATTCATGGAATGAATGGAGATAACTACATTGAAGAAAACCTTTAAAAGTTATCACCATACATGCAAGGACAGGGAACACTTTATATGGTAATGGTCATCAAGAAACATTCAATTTATCCAATAAAGGCGCGTTATTTTCTTGGTAGGTTTACCTCATCACCCCTACGTAGAGAGAAAGTCTTTGTTCTTTTTAAGGAACACATGACATCAATGCCCATGAAACTTGCTTTGTAATCGGCAGCAACCTATACTTTTGCGACTTTTGCCTAGAACTCTGCGTAACTTTGGTAAACAGAGACAAAAAATATGTAGATTGTTATGAAAGTGAGATTTTCAAACCTTGCTTGGCAAACCTTTATGAACAAATTGTTGATTGGATTTAATTTTGTTAGATATAACATTTGCCTTCGCCTTGTCTGAAGTTACAATTACAATCTTCTTTTTATGTGTAGTTACAGTTTGCATTCATTAGGTTATTTAGATATTGTATAATAAATTTATTAAATGTTACTAAATGCATCAAATTAAATAGATATATACATTGTAAAAGGCGATTAAAAATTATACGATTATTACTTTAAGTCCAGAAATGAGAAGATTCTTATTTCTAGGTAACTACCTACTTATGTCGATGGTATATTGTTGAAGAATGTTTTAGAGCTGAAGTGCATAAAATACATTGGTCAAAAGAACTCTTTCGCTATGCACTCAGAACAAATCAGTAAGAACATAAGGAAGGAATTGCACAAGTAGGTAGGTATAATCGGAAAATATAGGTAGTATAATCAGAAGGTAAATTACAACTAAGCAAGAACAATGACACAATATGTTACTGTCATCAGGCCAGTAAACATGAGCTAGCAAGATTTACTCATTGAAGCCGCCTCCACACTCCCACCGCCTCGATCACGAAAAGTGATTGATTTTGTAGATACTGCCCACGTTAATTTGTCACTTTTGTTCCGTGTACGAGTATACTACCTTCTTTTATAATATTCTTTTTGATACTACCATCTTTTATTTCAGTTTCATTCATAGTTTCATTCATAAAGTCAAAAAAGTGTGTTGTTGGCTAAACATTCTTATGCAATTTTGTTAGTGACCTTTCTGTCTTTGCGAGACTGTTGGTTTGTTTACTCCGTAAGAAATAAAGACGGTAATTTGCTTAAAATGGACGACAGGAATAAATGTCTAATATTTATTTAATCTACAAAAGAAAGAAGGTGTTTGTTTCAAAAACTATTATTTACTATTTGCTTGATTGTCATTTAATAATTGATCTGCAAAAGTTGACTTAAGTTGGTAATCCTGAAGGGCACTGATTCAAAAATTAATTTCTTTATTCTTCAATCAGTCACATTTATTACAGGGAGACTTTGCACAAATCCCATACAAAAATAAAAATGCAAGTCAACAGCCGGCGGCTAGGCGACTGAAAGAAAAGGCATTCAGTGCCAGGACGTGCGAGGCGCTGTCGCCATGAAAAATGAATAAATTCCTATCTGGGCCAATAGCTTGTCCCAGAACCTTCGCGGAACAAATTTTTATCGAACTTAAATAGGTTTTATCATCACCACATTAAAGACATTATTAATTTTCAGCATTATTTGAAAATTCCAACTCTAAACTGGGACAAATAAATAATGAGAATATTTTATCTTCGACATTGATGGAATCACAAGCAATTTACCTTTGCAATGAATAAAAAACAATTTTATGTTTATTGGTTCTATGACAAATGTACAACTCGGAAAAATTAACTGCTATTTATATGGCCTTAACATTGGTAATCCCAAAGTACTTACAAAATTACCTACCTATATTGTTGTATTATTCTCGTTTTATGGTTGTTTTATGCCGAGATAAGCTTTACGCTAAAGCAGATAAACAGACAGAGAAAAACAAAACAAATAATTATTAGGTACAGAGATACTAATATACTACTTACTCTGTTCCGTACTAATTTTATTATATTCTCAATCCTTGTACACATTATTCATAGATATTATTAATTAAAGATGACTTCACCTATTTTAAGAAGTAAACAGTGAACGCATTTTGCATCGAATGTTGAGTGCCCTATGCAGTATCAAAATATAAATACAGTCAGCCTTGCAAATTATCACATAAAGTATCGTTATCCATTTGTAAATCTTACCGTGTCAATTGAGCTCATTAAATATATAACCTGATGCTGTTATGATAACCTTCCTGGTGACTGAGTAGGGTTGTAATGTTTAGAGTTCTATGATGTTTTTGGCATTTTTATGGATATTTTTTATAACTTAGACAAAGCCAGCAGTCTTCAAAGACTAAGCCACGTTCAGCTGTTAGGCATAATAATACCTACAATTAAGATTCAAATAGTGACATGTTGCTAGCCCATCGCCTAAAAGAAGAATCCCAAGTTTATGAGCCTATTCCTTAATAAATTTTTACGTCATCCATGGGAACAAGATGGAGTGGTCCTATTCTTTTTAATATTGCTGCCGAGAACCACATGGCACACAAAGACACACAGATTTATATTTCTATTTATTTAAGAGGTCATCTCGTAAAAAGCCGCTTTATTTCGCTTTCTTAATTTTTTGTATAACCTTTTTAATTTCCCGGAAGTATAACTGTGCATGTGATAGCCCTAGCGGTGACCCCACACTGAGTGTTGTCATCGACAATTTAGCAATGTATCCAACATGACCTGTCTGCTCCTGATGGAGAAAATTTACACTGCATGCAATTGAGCAATAACCGCATTTGTTTGTAGGTAGTTTCTCAATTTGCAGATGAACAACCTTTTTGCTTAAAAAACTGATATGGATAGGGTATTTAAAAATATGGATCGAAATTATTCCATTCTGTATTGTACCTACGTGTTCATCACATATTTCTCCTACTCCAATTCCAGGTTGCGCTTATTAATGTCAAACATAGGTAACTTAAATTTAGTTGGAAATTTGCTGAAGAGGGAAGCGCTCATTAAGTATGTACTTCCGTTTATATAAAAATAAACTTTTTTATATTCATAGGTTAGTTAGTCAAATTTGTTTGAAAAAAACCTAATGGAATTGCCATGTAGTGGTTTATATAATGAAACTGCATTAAATTTTATATGCAGATGGGGCAATAAAAATCGTTTACAATATTTAATAGCAGGAAATATTAAAGATGCACAAAATGTCAAGGATTTGTAGGCATTACCTTTAAACCATTCAATCTGACACTGATTTATTACGCTCAGGCTCATCTAAGCTCATGACAGATTTTGTCACAATTTTTTACTTCTTTAGTTTTTTTCCCTTATGAGAATTTCTGACTCACTTGAAATTCTCTTACATTTTCATCACTGGGGTCGTCAAATAAATTTGTTTTGTGACTATACTAAAATAAAATCAAAGCAGCTAGTCTGTATGTTACTTTTAATATAATAGGAATTAAATCAATTTTATATACTTGATTATAAATAAATACAATTTATTTAAAATATGAATCTTAATACACTCAGATTTAAATCGTTAAAATCTCGAAAATTTATATCTCGATACAGTTTAAAAAATAAAATATACACCGAAATTAAATAAAATACAAAAATTCTCACCTGTTATCGCTGTTCAGTTATCGTGTGTTAGCGCTGCTATTATTAATTTAAAGAAATAAAATTAGCAAAGAATAATAAGTGAAAAAAGAAAAGAGTTAAAGTTTGTTTACATATCAGTAAAATTACGTATTCGATCAGCCGTGGCTGTCGTCGGTAGTCGCGGTGGTTCGGTTCTCGCGGTACTGCGGTCGAGTCGGAATGTTGCCTCGCTTTCTGATACCGCTCGACAATCACGAGAGTGTGGGCGCTTCCCGCCAAACCTATAGCAAAACGAAGCTCCTTCCTTCGTTGCGTGAGGTGAAACGTCATCTGCATCATTTGCGTTCTATTCGAGGTTCAATTTCTTCGACGAAAGAAAGCTAAAAAAATATTCACTTATTTATATTTTTAATTCTAAATCTGTGTGTAGGTATTAGTAATGTTTTTAAACTTGTAGTGTTTTTAATTTCCTGATCTAATTAGACAGAATTTGATTTTATAAACGACATAATATGTATCCGTACCTACTGTAGGTTTTCGTTATTCGCTATATTCAATTTTATTCTTGGTAACTATGTGTGTATTCAATTTTTAATTTTTTTATTTTGACTTATAAGTTATACATTACTGAACCATTGAGGGAGGCCTTAATGGCTCAGTTTACCCATGACTTTATATAAAATAAACAAAAGTATTGTTTTGTTTCTGTCAATAAAATGTGTTGTACTCGGCAGCAACGCCCCCTGTTGGAATTTTTGTTCTACCTATAGCAATTTAATGTACAACAGAAGAACATTATGTACAAAAAACAATTTAGTATGTACGTACAGTAAATTTGAGAAAAAATGATACTTTATAGGGCGCTGCTAGAGAGTATACTCTACAGCAGCGCCACTCAGAATACTTACTTGTATTTATACTAGAAAGCTGATTTTTTAATTAGACGATGTACGAACGTTTATTAGTATGTACGTCTTAGAATAATAATGAAAATGTAAGCAACTTTTGTTTTATCTAACTTTAAAAGAAATGTCCTGCAAAGCATTAGTATTATTTAACGATTAATTTATTTTACGTGTTTAAAGCTTACCTAGCAAAAGCTAGTTTTTTTTAATTCATAATGAAAAAATAAAAGGCAGTCAATATAGTTCTCCTGAAATTGTTACTGTTACAAAATCTGTGTAATTCATTTAGTACTTACTTTATTAATTGCCTTATTGACAGGAAAGAAGATGTGTTCACTGCAACATACCTAACTACGGTCTTTCTTTTAAAGTTAGATAAAACAAAAGTTGCTTACATTTTCATTATTATTCTAAGACGTACATACTAATAAACGTTCGTACATCCTCTAATTAAAAAATTTGCGTTCTAGTATAAATACAAGTAAGTATTCTGAGTGGCGCTGCTGTATACTCTCTAGCAGCGCCCTATAAAGTATCATTTTTTCTCAAATTTACTGTACGTACATACTAAATTGTTTTTTGTACATAATGGTCTTCTGTTGTACATTAAATTGCTATAGGTAGAACAAAAATTCCAACAGGGGGCGTTGCTGCAGAGTACAACACAATAAAATGGATTATTTATTAGATCGGATCACAATATAAGTTACGGTGTAGTCTGATGGACCTTTGCACCATGAGGTTCGGTGTTTTTCTAAACTTTGGGTCTTGTTCTACTGTTAGTAGTTTTAGTTACTACAGCCTTGAAGCTTCTTCAAGTTTTGAAACACATCCGAAATCATTAAACTAATTATGTTAAGTACATACATACATACATAAAATCACGCCTCTTTCCCGGAGGGGTAGGCAGAGACTACCTCTTTCCACTTGCCACGATCTCTGCATACTTCCTTCGCTTCATCCACATTCATAACTCTCTTCATACAAGCTCGGCGGTTTCGGGTACTTTTGACCTGACCCTTTACCAGGACGTCCTTAATTTGATCAAGATACGTTCGTCTAGGTCTTCCCACTCCGACCTTTCCCTCCACACTCTCCTTGTATATCTGCTTAGTCAACCTGCTCTCATTCATCCTCTCCACATGAGTAACAATAACGAAGCATACTTACCTATGATTTGCAGATTCTTAAGTTATAATAGAGGCGAAGCTTCCATTTTGTTACTAAATTAAAAAGGAAAGTAGGAATATAAAAAAATACTACAACTCTGATTACAATAAAATCATATTATATTAAATATCGAGCATTTCTTCCATTCTGATAGAGTACGGGACATCATGAACGGAAGTCCAGTTGACGGTATTGGAGCGGCTGACCACGTCATCCACCATCTGGTTGCGGAAATCTTGCCAACGCCGTTGGGAGACAAACTCTTTGAACAGCTGCTTCTTTGTGGGTATCTGTACAAAAAGAAAAATAAATAAAAAACAATTTCAAGAAACCCCTCACATCAAAGCCACACACGAGACGTAGCTGGAATTGAGCCCGAACATGGGTATGATTGTTTGTGGTGTGACCGAATCCATAGATAATGTACAAGTCCAATCCAATCCATAGATAATTTAGCATGTACCAATGTTTTCTTAGACTCCGGACAAAACACGTCCCGTTCAGAGCCGAAACGAGCAAGGAGCTTGAAGGCAGTTCAAACATAGCGTTGGCCAGCTCAGTTCAGTCAGCCAGCCTTAGTTATTTATACTTTTTTACTTCGACCAAATATTATATCATTATATTTGTGTCAATTGTCCCAGTCCCGGAAAGGAATATCCTTGGGAAAACGCTGGGTCTACTATGATCGGTAAAGAAATCGATACGATATAACTACCATTACTTGCGTACAATGATTATTGTTGTTATTTAGATTTCAATGTATTCTAAATCCTATCGAGCTACTAAAACCAGTTAGGTTCACCAACCGAGTAGTCAAGGCAGTGGGCGAGCAACGCGTGAGTGCCACAATAGGAGTTGATATGACTTTACATGGGACATGCCAAAACAGGTTTTGATTCTACGAGTATGAGGACACCTACATAATATTGGCGTATCAGTAAATGTAGATATTTGATGTTAACACAATATATGTTTAGATATAAGATTCTGCTTCTATTGGTAACTGTGATTGGTAACTATACAACTGATAAAACATTAAGTTTAAATTCTTCTTTTAAATTTCCTTACGTTTATCAATATACAGTAACAAACAAAATCAATAAAGAAGTTTTTATTATTACGGATCTAATCTTACAATTCTATTGTTTACCTTTTTCTCCAAATAATGTTGTATGCGAGTCCAGATATTAGCTGTATTTTTCTGTAGCAGCCATATCTTTGGCATCAACATGCAGTCCACAGGCGTGAGTGCCACGATCCGCCGGTCACGCATGTTCTCTCCGAAGCCGAAGCTGGCCCCAGGATTCAACTGACATACCTACACGTATCATATTTCATACAATTTTGATAAGGTCTAGTTAAATGGTCTGGTGAGTAAGAGAAACATGTTCTATGCCAGCAACTTTCTTCTCGCACAAATTAAAAAGTCAATAAAGATGCTTAAAGGCATGGCCGTTACATAGGTATTGTGTTTCGTGGCTAATAGAACTTCGGGGTCTACTTAGCTGACACGGTTAGTATGTATGTACAAAATTATTAACATAACAATAACAAATATACCTGCATAAAGTATGTCTTTACATTAGGTGGCATCTTCATAGCTTCAGGCAAAACGCTAAGCCTGAAAAAAGGCAAATTCTTTCGTTTGCACCAGGATAAAATATTATTTCAATAATTTAACTCATCACTGTTAGCCATTTTTCAAAGAAAATTAAATAACTTATAATTTTATATCACAATGCGTAAAAAGACGAGAGAAGAGATAAGGAATAACGCAACTAATATTTAGTTGCGTTATTTATTCCTTATAATTAAACAGAACCAAAAGTCACCAGAAAAGTGACGATAAAAACAAAAGATTTTCCTGCAGTATGGGATCGTTCCATTGTTTATCCGTACTTCTACATAGTGCAATAATCACAATAAGCCGGTCCCAAATGTACAGGATTTAAAGACTAAAATTGTGTGGCTACTATCGACCACGGCATGTTGTCGCTTTCCGCATTTTTATTTACCGAACCTTGTGATCAAAATACTCCAGCACTCATCCGGACTAAGTCACAGTACAGTGCTTGAGTATCCATCCATTCGATTAAATGGCAACTCGAAATAATCTGACTTATCTAGACCTGAATCATTATCTTACGTGGACCACGAAACCCAAAATTCTCGCAGAAACGGAAAATACCGGTTTCTTTTCACGCGGGCGTACTTTAGAATATGTATAAATGTAGATGTATCTAAAGATAGGTATGACGTCTTCATTAAGACCATAATAATACCTTACAGATTCTCGAGTTAGTTCACCTTCACGCGAAAAGAGCGGTTTGCTGGTGATTTCTTTTAACCCTGAGGGTTCGTGAAGCACTTCAGAATTAACCCCAAATCCCACTTCTGCCTTGCTTTCCTCTTTTACAATCTCCTCATTTTCTGGTTTAAATTCAGCTGATGATTTTGGTTTTCTCATGGAAGATTTCAATATACCACTTGTATCTTGATCATCAGCCGCTTTCACCTGTGAAGTACTAGGCTTATCTTGTTTAGTCCCTGATGCCTCAGCCGAAGCTCTACTCTCTTTGCTGCCTTTATTCAAATTTTTGTACGCGCCAAAATATTTCTCATCGAAATCTTGTTCGCTTTCTTCTACAGGTATCTGGAAATTGATTTAAACCATTGATTACATATTTTTTCTTCAATATGCTCAGGGTTCCAGTGTTTTGATGCAGAGAAAGAATGTGGTGATACAACATACACTTTTGTGTGTGTTCTATTACGACGGTGTAATCTTAATCGCTTTACTCAGACGGAATCATGTGCAAACGCTAGTACTTACGTAAGGATCATATAGCGTGTAAGAATTGCGCCCTAAATGAGTTTTAGTGATCACTTGAATTGACTCAACCATCTGACAACGACCTGATAGAATAAAGTAGACAAAATTGGCCACTCCCACGCCGTCCCCAAGGAGGGTCTCGTTTGCATCATACGACTTCATTTTAGCCACAATACAACCCTCACGACGAGCTACCTACAAACAATAGAAAATAATATTCAATCAGTTAATCCGGAATATATTGGAGATCATTGGCTTAGAACTTTCTTTTAAAAAAAGAAAAATATTTTAGTAGATACTTATATTTATTGCGAGTACTCAAAGTACCTATAGCTAGTCACATTGTCTTAGAAAAATAACTGAATTTTTATTCAATACATTTAAATTTCCAATTTTTTCGGGATCATAGACACTGTCTACTCAGTAAGGAATTAGACTTAACTATATGAATGTATGTTCATTTAAAATATAGGAACCTATCCACCACAATGTGACTTTTCTAAATAACATACGTACAAATGCATATAATCACGTCGTTATTCCTAACGAAATGGAGAGAGCCAACAGTATTGAAAAAAAATTATAAGTATATTTATGAAGTAGGTAGATAAGACTTTCTAATATTTACCTCGTCAAGAGCATCGAAGTATGTGAAGGCTGACATGGCATCTCTCACTTCGTCCCATTGCTTCTGCACTGAAGCGAGCAAAACGTTCTTGAAATCCTCCTTCATCAGGGCTAAGAGTTCGCAATGATCTAGTAGAAAAGTTCAAATTCACTATTCGTACCTTTTGAAACTTAAATGAGGGTCGTATCCTTGGCTACGTCAACATGGATGGTTTGATCGATGTCGCAAAGAAAAATTCCTCAGAATCAAGAAACATAGATACTTACCTAAGTAAGAAATAATTGTGAGTGGTTGTATTTTTACACTATCATGTAGACAATAAACAAGTTTAAGGCACTTTATGTAAAGTAGTTGTCGAGCTCTTTGAACGTTCATGACCCTTAGAGTATCATTCGTAAGTTCAAGAAATCTTTTAATGCATTTTAATAATATGCCCAAAAGCAAACAGGTATTCTTCAGTAATGGAAGAGGAAGGTCGTCAGACAGACAGTAACGCTTTCAATGCGGATGTTAATTTCTAAGATAACACCTACAATGACCTATTGATTGTAGGTGTTATCCTAGAATTAAAAAAAGAGACTGTACTGTACGGGACCAGCTGGCGCCTTTTTTTACTAGAAACTAGTTTGCGCAAGGTTTAAACATAAAAATTCTTTAGAATAAACCTTTCGTTATTTCTAAGTAACTAATGAAACATTAGAATGCTAATGAAAAAAAATATTTATTGCTTCTCTCCCATTGCAGACTGTTAACATAACATAACCTATAATCTTGTCTACATCTCCTGCGGGGCAGACAGAACCAACAATCATCAAAAGACTGAAAGGCCACGCCCAGCTGGCCATTGCAGGCTGTTACGCTTAAGAAAACGATTTAATATTAATTATATTACGAGAATAATGATTAAGAAATAGATTTCAATGAAAAAATATACCCATTTACGGCCACTATCCCGGTAGCAACAAGGTGTATGCCCCGTGTCATACGTTTTATAAGTACTAAGGTATATGTGACATCCTTCTTATATGTACTGCAATTGCTGACATAAAAGATGAAAAAGGTGACCATCTAATTTATCTTAAATCACAGAGTTCTTGCCAGCCAAAATCATACCCAATATAACAAAACTTTCCCAGAAAAAACATCCCAGATTAATTGAGTCTAACCTGATGTGGTACATGTAGCAGTCCTGGGAATGTTATGCAGCAGAGAAACCTCTCCGAACATATCACCAGGATGCATGACACCGACGTCAACGGACACATATTGCTGGATTAGCTCATCGTAAATCAGCTGACTTACGACGACGTCACCAGTCACGATGAAGTAAAGGGCATGCGCCTCGTGGTGCTGACGAACTATGGCTCGTCCAGGGCTGTAGTATTTGAAATATGTCACCGCTGCGAGCTTCTTTTTTACGTGCTATAAATACAAAAAGTGCAGGGTAGGCCATAAGTACATAGAACCACCACCAGAACTAGGGAGGTATATACATACATATATAAATTGGCAGTTATTATCTTCTTAGATGGTTAGTATAATAGAAACGACCAATTGAAAAGTTTCAGCTAAATTTTTCCACTGCATGTTATGTGAAGAGTAAAAAACTTAAAACTCATCCTTTCTTACCCAGAGGCATAGTTCTACTTAATCAACGTATTGCAACGATATACAATATCTATTAATTTGAGGCCAATCCATTGCAAGGATTTATTCCTATCATCAAAATTTTTAAAATAATTTGATTTCAATAATATAGGTACCTATAGTTCTCTACTTACATTCGGATATCTTTTAAAACATTTAAGACCTCCGATAATGCGGTAAAGATATTTCTTTTCTTGATCTGTTCTTTCTTCAGCTGGTTTATTTAATAATGCTTTATCCTAAAAAATAACAATTATTTCTGATAAATTGAACTGGATATATTTGAAGAGCATTTATTAGGTTTTTCAGACTTTACGCATAATTTTAAGAACTCTCCTGAATATTGGAAGTCCATCGAACTGGAAGAAGATCAGTGGAATGTTAAATTTAAGTTACAAATAGCACATCAAAGCATGTTCAATGGACTGTGACAAGGTATTTGTCTCATTAGGGCTCTCAGTCTAAATCTTATTACCGGAATCGCAGAAACAGTGAGAGAAAGTAAAAAATGCCTTACCGAAGATATAAAAGTTCGTGAATAATCTCACGGATCACTTGAGAAGACAAGCTAAAGGGACTTGTAAATTATGATGACCAAAATTAATCAGTTGATCTTCCATTAGTATGCTGTTACTTGCCCAACGCTTTTCCTAATGTGAGATGTTATGAAATGACTTTCAAGAATTCTCATGCGAACGAAGCATCGAATAAAAGCTAAATAATATTTTGCATTAAGTAGATACAGGTCTAACAGAAGCAAACCGACATGTATCGTCAGGAGTTGTTTCTTCTTGGCTTTTCCTCGTACAGCCTGTTCCACTCTTCTCTTTACATCTTCAACGCCTTCGTAATGGTCAACGGCTTCTATCAACCAATAAGTGTTGGCCATCACCAGACGACCAAGAGCACGAAACTGGCATTTCGCTTTGAACTTCTTTCTCATTAACTCCTCGGGATCCTTTGTAATTTGTAAAGATTACTTTAATTTGAAAAACTGAATTATCCTTCGAGAGACTATAAAGTTTTATATTATTCCATGACAATACTGTCACAACTCCAAAGCATGGGAAATGATAATACTGGAAGTACCTAATAATAATGCTAAGAGGTATTCACTATTATTCCAGATAAGTTTATTTTTCAAACTAGGTATTTCATTAAAAATATAATTCAAAATTAGGACCTAAAGTTGATTTCAGACTAATAAGTTACGTTAGTCTTTTTCTCCCGACATTAGTCCGGTTACATTCTCTCTCCTCTCTGGAGACGAGCTCGGTGTAGGCAATTGGCCATGATTCTAAAATGGGTAATTTCTACTAAGTAGGTAGGTACCTATTAATTACTGGGCTTCAGAGCCTAAGGTCTGCTTTCTGACATTTATCTTCTGTTGGGTCTTCAGTGCACTACATGGGCATGACCCAATGATCGTATCCTATCCCTTAGCAATTTAAGGTATACTACATAATGTAATTGATAGATATGCCGTAAGTATGAAGCTACTTTTAAACCTAACAAAGTACACCTATACAAATTTGAAGTACCCTTCATATTTTAATTACTTACTATTTCCTTTTTAGGACCTCGGCCAGCCATCACGATTTCTTACAACAATTGATTATAAAATAATTGTTAAAATTAGGTAATCCAAAAGTTATTGTATTTTTGTAAAATATTATTTATGTCTGAGCTGAGGTTGTAGGTTTGATGTAATTTTTGCCTCGAGATGTTTTGGTTTTGATTAATGTCAATAAGTTAGAGTACGACATCAATTTCGAAATGACTGCCTCTGTATAATGGCGCTTTGAGTGTGGTGGAGGTTGTGTGTAGTAAGTACCTATTGAGTCTGCTTGCTGGTGGCTTGCTGCTACTTTTTACTGAATAGCTTGGGTCTTGCATGTTGTGAATGTTTATCTATATTATACCTATAAGTATAAAAACCATTTTAAGATACATGATAGGTAATTGTATCGTTTTAGTTTAGTATTTAGTATATTTCTTTTGGCCTATGAAAAGGTAGGTATGCACACAGATTTAAAAGTGTAGTCTACCCCACCAGTAAAGAGACGTGATTGTATGTATGTAAGTAAGTACCTATGTAAATCTGTGTAATTTGTCCCGTATCCCCGTAACACATAGGGCAAGGGAATTCTCATGGATTTGATTATGTTCTCTGTTATAGTATCTCATCAACCCAACCAAGCGCGAACTGGGCCACTCACAATGTGTTTCCTCACTCACTGACACTAAATACTTTCCACAAATTTCTTCTTCATCTACAGCAGATAAGCCGCCTCCATTGGCCAACTAATTCATGTTGATACGATACGATACGATTGATTCACGGGAACACGTAGGTTATATTTATAGATCTATACAGTAGGTAATCATAGACGGTCACAGTAGACAGTAATACTAGGTATCAACTAGGTAGGTACCGATTATTCCACCACGATATTTGTGATAGCTGGTAACATTTACGCCACTGTCGCGTCACTTGTCATTGTCACTGTCAACTTCTGTCAATTCTTGCATCCTGCCACTGCCATCTGCCTGTTTGATTTGTGATTTTGGATTCTGCTAATCATTCTACGGTATTTCTTGTTCTTGCTGTATTTTAAATTGAAATAATTAATTGAAGTATATAAAACTTGTGCACAATTTCGGTCCTATATTTATATTGAAAATATAATCCTGCAATCACCATGGTTAGTATTTACAGTAACATGTTTTTCGTGACACCGTATTAATTTATTTTTTTGTTTTTTTGCTGTATCATAAGTTTATTTTATCCAAACCTATATCTAAAGCTGGAATTATATACGAGAAGCATTTACTCAGAATCAGAAGTATAAAATATTGCAATTTATAAAGAAACTGGTATAAAGTAACATTAGCATTACACGAGTTTTATTTTAAAATACAAATCATATTTGCATTACTTTCAGAGTTTCGGACTTCCTCCAATTAAAGTAAAGCCCGAACATGGGGCTAAAATCAAGGTACATGAAGGCCCATTTGGAGTTCCAGATCCCCTTGTTGCTGGAATTGGTGGCTCTAAACTCAAACTAGGAACATCACATCCCTTAGAGGTGTCAGAAAGAAATGTAAGTAATATAATGCAGTAATAACATTAATTTTGAAACTCCTGCTATTAACAAGGCCACTTATCTATACAAATTACATACACACACCCAATTTATGTAAAATCAAAATATATTTAGTCTAAATAATATAGCAATCATCATCTTTACCATTCTTAGGTCCAAAAAGTATATTAGGTTATCAATGGTGATGAATGATGAAAATTTTCAGGGAGGCCCTGACAATTTACATCTTGAATAGTTGGAGTCAATTGCAGCAAGGGATTTAAATGTTTCTATCTTTAATATTTCCAAATTTAAACATGTTTTCTTCATTTTCAATTTCAGTACCACTTCAATGAGGAGAAGATGAACATGGCTATGCTCCGCAATATCCAGGGTCTACAAGCGCCACTGAAACTTTCTATGGAAAGGAAGTTTGCTAGTAAAGTAAGCAACATTTATGATAGACAATTTTGTTTTGTGTATTACTAGATTTGCCTGGGACTTTGCTAGTGTATGAATATCCAGATATTAAACTTTGTCTTTATTTGATATCTTTTATTCTTCTTATCTTTTCAACTGCCAATCTAAGGTCTGCCGCGCCGATGGATGCATGGCTAGGGGCGAGCCTAGTCTCGAGCGTGCCACTTCCGCCATGGGGTTGGGCGACCCCCAGGTAATGGCTAGCCTTACCCTGGCATGCGGGGCTCTGCTGGGGCGGACAAAATTGTTCCCTTGCGTCTCGTGGGAATCGCATGGATGCAAATTTTTTAAAAGAGCACCTAAATGGCGGCGATGGTGTCCGCACCCCATCACGTCTCGTTCCCGGCGGGAGCGGTATGCGGTCTGCTGAAAGCCGCTTTGCGACGATGAATGTAAGAGGAGGAATGAAGGATAAGATTGAGGAAGTATGCCAGATGATGGATGAAAGACGTTTGGATGTGTTGTGCGTGAATGAAACGAAGCGGAAAGGATGCGACGCGACGCAGCACGGCCCTTACACGGCGTATTGGTCTGGAATTTCCAGTACCAGCCGAGGCTGTCAAGGGGTCGGTCTAATTCTCTCTGCACGAATGGCTGAGTGCGTGAATGAGTATGAGTGTGTCAGCCCTCGTCTTCTATGGATTAGGCTGAAAGTTGGAATCACTCGGATCTTCGTTCTAGGTGTTTATGCACCTTGGGATGTGGGTTCGAGGGGTACAACATCAGCAAAAAGCGAAAACGAGGAGTTCTGGAATAGTGTAAGAGAAGTATTGAAAGTTACCAAGCCAAATGAGAAGATTATTATGTTAGGTGATTTTAATGGATGGGTGGGTGTAAAGCGTGATGGATATGAGAAGGTGCTTGGTGCGTTTGGTGACGAAAAGGTGAATGATAATGGAAGAAGTGTATTAGAAATTTGTCTAGAGTGGGATCTTTTTGTGTCGAACTCAATGTTTCAACATAAAGAGATCCACACCTACACAAGAGTGGAAGGTATTTTAAAAAGTATGATAGACTTTGTGATTGTAGATGAAAGATTGAAGAACAAAGTGCTGGATACCCGTGCATATCGCGGTGCTGGCATTGACTCGGACCATTTACTGGTGATATCCCGGATAAGGGGTATCTTCAATCGCTGGCGGCACAGGGTAAGGGAGCAAACCAGCGCTTTGGAAAGAGTAAAAGTAGAAAATTTGCAAGATATGGATGTAGGTAAGAAGTATATTAATAGACTGAAGGATGAATTTGAAGATTTAGAGGAAATGAGCGATATTGAAGATGGATGGAAGGAATTTAAAGAAAGAATTGTGAAAGTAGCTGTTGAAGTGTGTGGTGTAAGTAGAAGAAGGAAAGGAAAAAATCACAATAATGCGTGGATGAGTAAAGATGTGCAAGAACTTGTGCGATTAAAGAAGAAAGCATGGCTGGATTTGTTAGCAGCAAAAGCTAACTTAAGAATGCAAGAGGTTATAGATGAAGATGTGAATGAAGCACGTAAGGAATATAAGAAAATGAAAGATTTGGTTAAGAAAGCTGTGATTAGAAAGAAAGAAGAGTATAAAGAGGATTTTGATAAAAGGCTATCAGAAGACTTTCAGTCAAATCTGAAAGTATTCTGTAAATCCGTAAGGTCAGCCCGAGGAAATACTATAACCAGAGAGCTGACTAGGATCAGATGCCAGGATGGTAGCGTTGTGAAAGGAGAAGAATGTGTACTAAAGATATGGAAGGACTATTTTGAAAGTTTATTTGAAAAAAAGGAAGGAAATAAGAAAGATTTCTGCTATAGCGAAGAAAAAGAGAATGAGATGGAAGGCGAAATTGAAATGTTCGAAATTGTGGAAGCACTTAAGAGTATGAAAGCGGGAAAGGCTGCTGGGTGTGATAGAGTGTCGGTCGAGATGCTTAAAGCAGGAAAAGGCGTAGTAGCTAGTCAGTTGTACTGCCTTTTCAATTTGTGTTGGAGAAGCGGCCGAGTACCAAAAGATTGGTGTAAGGCTGTTATCGTGCCACTTTACAAAGGAAAAGGGTCACAGCTGGACTGCAAAAATTATCGTGGTATAAGCCTGCTTAGCGTCGTCGGCAAATTGTATGCTAAGGTATTGATTAATAGAGTCAGGAATGAAACTGATGACAAAATATGGGATGCTCAAGCGGGATTTCGAAAGGGAATGGGATGTACTGATCAGGTCTTTTCCTTGCGGTGCATAGCCGAAAAGTTTTTGGCCAAGAGTCAAAAAGTCTATTGCACATTCGTAGATCTGGAAAAGGCCTATGACAGAGTTGAGAGGAATGAATTGTGGTCAGCACTTTCTATGCATGGGGTGAGCAGTCTCTTAATACGAGCACTGAAATCCTTATATGAGGATTCGAGTGCTTGTGTCAGGATAAACGGAGCGCACACTGAGTGGTTTAAGATTGAGAAAGGCGTTAGGCAAGGATGTGTTGCGTCACCGTGGCTGTTCAACC
Source organism: Amyelois transitella (assembly GCF_032362555.1). Classification (NCBI taxonomy): domain Eukaryota; kingdom Metazoa; phylum Arthropoda; class Insecta; order Lepidoptera; family Pyralidae; genus Amyelois; species Amyelois transitella. Next base: position 7,098,788 of record NC_083509.1, read on the forward strand.
TATTTATGGATAGCTGCTTGACAGATTTGAAAGAGTCTAAAAGTGGATTAAGGATGAATGAGTTACTCGTCAAATGTCTGCTCTATGCCGACGATCAGGTTATACTGGCGTCATCAGCGGAGGAGTTACAGGAGATGGTAAACTGTATGCATGAAGCTTTAAAAGAGAAAGGAATGAAAGTGAACGTAAGTAAAACTAAAACACTGGTTTTTGAAATGGAGAAAGAAATGACAGCATGTAATATTTTGATTGGAGGAGAAAAAGTGGAGCAAGTGAAAGAGTTTGTATATCTAGGATCAAAGTTTACATCAGATGGCAAGTATGATAGTGATATTGAAAGGAGAGTGAACGCGGGGAACATGGTGAATGGAGCTTTGCATGCCTTTATGAGCAGTCAGAAACTATCCAAAAAGGCTCGACTGGCTGTGCACAGGGGCGTGTTGGTCCCGACATTAATGTATGGGAGTGAAAGTTGGGTATGGCAAAAGAAGCATGAAAGCAGAATAAATGCAGTGGAAATGAGAGCGTTAAGGAGTATGATGGGTGTGAAATTGAGTGACAGGATAAGGAACAGCGTGATAAGGGAATGTTGTGATGTGAAAGAAGATGTAGTTACAGGAATAGAAAAGGGTATGTTAAGATGGTTCGGTCATGTGGAGAGGATGAATGAAAGCAGGTTGACTAAGCAGATATACAAGGAGAGTGTGGAGGGAAAGGTCGGAGTGGGAAGACCTAGACGAACGTATCTTGATCAAATTAAGGACGTCCTGGTAAAGGGTCAGGTCAAAAGTACCCGAAACCGCCGAGCTTGTATGAAGAGAGTTATGAATGTGGACGAAGCGAAAGAAGTATGCAGAGATCGTGGCAAGTGGAAAGAGGTAGTCTCTGCCTACCCCTCCGGGAAAGAGGCGTGATTTTATGTATGTATGTATGTATGTATGTATATCTTTATCATCTCAGGTGGTCAACTATATTCATACAATTTTTTTTTAAATTGGACATTCTGTTTTTCTGTGAAAGAGTAACAGACAAAGCTTTGACTTTTATAATATTTTTTAACTTTATCTCATGGATTATAAATGTAATCTCTCTTTAAGTCAGTGTAAGCTGGCAACTAAAGATAGAAGCATTAACAATTCATTCATTAAATGAAAAGCATGTGGGAATTAGAAAAACAACTGATCAAATGCTACATTTAACAGACCACATCCATTGAGGGTCATGAGCTTATTACTCATGGCTCATCAAAACTACATGTTATTTGAAGAACAAAATTATTAACTGACAAAAAACAGGACATAATGTTTCTTTTTATAAAATAATAGAAAAAAATCATATGTATAATGTTTCAGGTTGGTCGTCTCCCATTCCTGCCAAGCTCCAACTTACAGCGGGATGTCCTGACTGGCCGATACCTGGACATTGGCTTTGAAGACATTCTCAATACACCAGACTTGTGTGAAGTAGCTGGGCAACCCCATGCTGTGGTAGAGAGATCAATTGGGTTGTTGTGAACTAGTTAAGTCTATCATTTATTTGGTATGTAATTTTAATAAAATAATACACACTGTACCTTGGTATGTTGATTTTTAGTTTTTTCTGTAACTTGATAAATTTATTTTCAAACTCTGCAATACATAACAATTGTTTCTGAATACCTCAAACAATGCAATAAAATAAAAAAAATACCAGTCAAGAATTTGATATGCCATTCCTAGTCACTAATTTATGTTGGGAAAATTATCATTGGCTGATATTGCATAAAACAGTGTAAAACTGTGAGCATTTTTGGATTCAAGGAATATATTTTCATAGAATCGTTGGTTTCTTTCTATGGATATATAATTATTACTTTAATAGAGAGATGAGAGGACTAGACCATAATGTAGAAAATCATATGCAAAAAAAATATAACAATAATATAATTAAATTAATAATTATGTTGATAATATATGATGACAAAATATGGGATGCTCAAGCGGGATTTCGAAAGGGAATGGGATGTACTGATCAGGTCTTTTCCTTGCGGTGCATAGCCGAAAAGTTTTTGGCCAAGAGTCAAAAAGTCTATTGCACATTCGTAGATCTGGAAAAGGCCTATGACAGAGTTGAGAGGAATGAATTGTGGTCAGCACTTTCTATGCATGGGGTGAGCAGTCTCTTAATACGAGCACTGAAATCCTTATATGAGGATTCGAGTGCTTGTGTCAGGATAAACGGAGCGCACACTGAGTGGTTTAAGATTGAGAAAGGCGTTAGGCAAGGATGTGTTGCGTCACCGTGGCTGTTCAACCTATTTATGGATAGCTGTTTGACAGATTTGAAAGAGTCTAAAAGTGGATTAAGGATGAATGAGTTACTCGTCAAATGTCTGCTCTATGCCGACGATCAGGTTATACTGGCGTCATCAGCGGAGGAGTTACAGGAGATGGTAAACTGTATGCATGAAGCTTTAAAAGAGAAAGGAATGAAAGTGAACGTAAGTAAAACTAAAACACTGGTTTTTGAAATGGAGAAAGAAATGACAGCATGTAATATTTTGATTGGAGGAGAAAAAGTGGAGCAAGTGAAAGAGTTTGTATATCTAGGATCAAAGTTTACATCAGATGGCAAGTATGATAGTGATATTGAAAGGAGAGAACGCGGGGAACATGGTGAATGGAGCTTTGCATGCCTTTATGAGCAGTCAGAAACTATCCAAAAAGGCTCGACTGGCTGTGCACAGGGGCGTGTTGGTCCCGACATTAATGTATGGGAGTGAAAGTTGGGTATGGCAAAAGAAGCATGAAAGCAGAATAAATGCAGTGGAAATGAGAGCGTTAAGGAGTATGATGGGTGTGAAATTGAGTGACAGGATAAGGAACAGCGTGATAAGGGAATGTTGTGATGTGAAAGAAGATGTAGTTACAGGAATAGAAAAGGGTATGTTAAGATGGTTCGGTCATGTGGAGAGGATGAATGAAAGCAGGTTGACTAAGCAGATATACAAGGAGAGTGTGGAGGGAAAGGTCGGAGTGGGAAGACCTAGACGAACGTATCTTGATCAAATTAAGGACGTCCTGGTAAAGGGTCAGGTCAAAAGTACCCGAAACCGCCGAGCTTGTATGAAGAGAGTTATGAATGTGGACGAAGCGAAAGAAGTATGCAGAGATCGTGGCAAGTGGAAAGAGGTAGTCTCTGCCTACCCCTCCGGGAAAGAGGCGTGATTTTATGTATGTATGTATGTATGTTGATAAATTATTCATAAAATCTTTTTTAAGATAAAACATTCTTATATGCCCTTAAGGTGTACCTCCTCTGAAACCGTTTTGGTTTTTTTTTTCTAACACCGAACATGTTAAAAAACCCAAACCTATCACAAAAGAACCGGAATTATTATTAAGTATGATACATTATAATATTAATAACTAAAAAATTTATAAAGCCTAACTTTTCTGAACCTTATGATCCAGCTAAATGTCCCAGATCATTAAAAACTTTTGATCTGATTTCCATGAAACATTAAGCATCATCATGGAAGTCAGATCAATCCAAAACAATGTTAATAAAAATATATTTATTAAACAACTACTGCCTAATTCGTTAAAAAAGCATCATACAATTATACATTAAAAATATATATATATATACATACACCTCTATTTAGTCAAGGGTTAACAATATAACGAAGTGGTTAGACAAATCATATTGATCCATCATTTTTTACGATATCCAGGATCCTCAGCCGACATATCTTCTTCACTTCTTCTATTCCTATACATATCTCTTGTTCTTTGGTGTTTCTGTACCGACGCTGCAACCCTTCTATTATCGACTGTACTTTGTTCTCCCTGGCGCAGATGATAAATGGAAAACCGAATTTCTCTCTGTAACTAAAATTAATGAACGTAAGTAAATACATATATAATTATAGCTTAGAAAACTATGATCTTTAGTTCAGTCTCCGAACGAAGTATTCAAATATAACTGATATTTCTTAAATGTTTTCTTCATGCCTCATATTTATGGTTCATGCTAAAAATCTCTTGTTATTTTTCTTCTTTTTGAATCGACAATATCTATTGCAATAATCTTTGCCTCTAACGTTTTATAAAATGCTTAAACAATATAAACTACTGCTTTATAGTACCATACTTTTTTCATATTGATATTCTATATAGGTATTCCACCTACAAAATTGATGGTACCTTACAGAACATTGGGTGTGTTTGCAATTGTATCTTCCTCTATGGGATTTTCGAAAAACTAAATAATATGGTTAACTTTACTTGATACGCTAGCTTACCATTGGCTGGTACATTCAGTAAAAAGTACGTCCGTTGTACGGCAGATGGCGCCACAAGGATAATTTCAGTATTGTTGAGTTTCTTGAATTACTTCGTGTAAAAACCTGACTCACCTAATCCATGGTCAAAGGCATACCCCGGGCTCCTCTCCAGACGGGGTGAAGAAGCAACCTGGACTAAAGCCAGGATAAAGAAGTTGTATTGAAGTGAAACTTATGTACCTATACTTAGGTTAGGTGGTATCTTAAGATACACAATATTCTAATAAGCGTTTGAGAAAAGAAGTGAATGTGATTTTGCTAGTACCTAAATATTAACTTTTTTGGGGAGCTTTTTAGAATGCTTCTTTAAGATAGATTTTGTAATTATTTGAAGCTATTTTTTTATTTCTGCTTGACCTAGAAGTAGCTATGTACATTTTCTTGGCACGACTGTAACAGTCTACTTATACCTAATTAAATAACGAAGGTAGTGCTAATATAAGGGTCTTATAAAAATAACTTATTGAGAAGGTACCTAAGTACATACATATAATCACGTCTATATCCCTGCGGGGTAGACAGACCCAACAGTCTTGAAAAGACGGATAGGCCTCGTTCAGCTGTTTGGCTTAATGATAGAATTGAGATTTAAATAGTGACAGGTTGCTAAGCCCATCGCCTAAAAGAAGAATCCTAAGTTTATAAGCCTATGCCTAAGTCGCCTTTTACGAAAACCATGGGAATAAGTCGGACAGGTCCTATTCTTTGTTTTTGTATTAGTGCCGGGAACCACACGGCAATATTAGTGCCGGGAACCACACGGGATTCTTTTTTAGGCGATGGGTTAGCAACCTATCACTATTTGAATCTCAATTCTATCATTAAGCTAAATAGCTGAACGTGGCCATTCAGTCTTTTCAAGACTGTTGGCTCTGTCTACCCCGCAAGGGATATAGACGTGACCATATGTATGTATGTAGATGCTGTTTAAATTAATACAAAATCCAGATCATAATCCTAACAATATGCGCACAGAAAAACAAAATTTCCCGAACTCTAGCCAAAATTTATCGACGACTCGAAGTCGAAAAATATTGAATTTTTACTCAAAATTGCAAATTTAGAAGCTTTGCAAATAAGATTGCAAAGATTATATTAAGATACTTAAAAACCAACTGTGAATTTTTGCCATATTAGATATGATGCTTTATAAATTTGGCCTTAATATAAATAAGAAATTTAAACAAAAAAATTTAAGGAATTCTCAGATTGACTCCAAAATGAATAGCCAATTCTAAAGTAAAGTTAATTACCTATAGTTCCTGATGTTGATGGTTTCCATCTGCTCATTGGAGAGGTCCAGCAGACCAGCGCTGCGTTGTTCCTCAGTAGATTCCCTGGTTAGTTCGCCCTGTGCTGCCATCCGCCCGGCTAAGTCGGGGTGCAGTTGTAGAATCACTAGCTTTTCTAACATGGAAAATGAGAGAAAATAATGTATTTTTAATCGCAACTCGGTATATTGATATATACTTATTATATATATCTTACCTGAATAAGTAGTTACTGTAAATTGGATTTGAATACGACACCCAATTCAAGTGGTCTGTACCATTGGCGGTTTGTTCCTTCATTATACTAAACGTCTGCAATATTTATTTAAAAACATGAAATAAATTTTTATTTTCACCTGGTTCAGTGAGATTGTCCAAATACCGAACAAAAGCTTCACACAACCTTTTGACATCTTTAAACGGTTTCTCCTTCTGCGCTTGCACTGCTGCATCAGTACATAACTCTATGACGTTCCCGAAAATTGCTTCAAATTGTTCTCCATCCAAAGCATTCACCTCAGAAATTGTAAACATTGCCATTTTTTATTATTTATTATATTTATAATATGTTAAAGTCGTCTTCCCGATCCGTTTTTCAAGTTGTAACTAAGCGTTGTGCCTTATCTCCCGTTAACATATAGAGTCATTTGTCAAGGGTCGTTATGATTATAGTTCACTCAACGTAAATAAATACATCAGTAATAGAGATAGCGTAGCAGGTCAGTGATAAACAAAAACAATTTGTCTAAGGCCGTAATTGCAATTGCATTACCATACTGTACTTCCTTAAGAAATATGCCTACTTATTAGATTCAGTCGAATATTTATTCAACTTGTCTTTGCTTACATCAAACATTGTTCTTTCATATAAACAAAACTTAGTTAGGTACACACGGACAGTTAAGAACCTAAAATGATCGTAACCAGTCTTCTGTTTTGATGAAATTTAATCATTTAACAGCTCATCATAACTTTTTAATTACATTGGATAATAAATAGGTGAAATAACTAGATGAAAGTTAAGCTTTAGAAATAATATAAAAAAATCATGGTTTTAATTTTTTTATTTTCCTCTATTTTTCATACCTAAGTACATCAACAGACTTTGACGTGATGAATATAATACTTATTCTAAACAAAGAAACAAACATCAAAATTCGTTAATCACGTGTTTGTAACTTGCCCTGTCAGTCTTTCAAGACTGCTGGCTCTGTCTATAGACGTGATTATATGAATGAATTGTAACTTGTAAGCAAAGTGTGAAACTTCTCGAAAGTCAGATTTCTAAAATGTATCAACACAACAATTTTTTTTTCCATTTAGGACCGGATAGTTGAATTAAGATTACTTATTCATCCTCACAATACAACAACAAATCATCTTAATAACCTATCAATCGGCTTGTTTACTTCAAAAGAGTGGTATTAACAATATTATACCTATTTATATGGAGAAACATTAGCGTCTTCCTGTTTCCCTCGTCGACACGGCGACACTAAATTTGTAGGAAGGGAAACAAAAGAGACATTTATGTGTCAGTTGTATCGGGATGCTGTGGTGGGTGAATAAATCAGAAGCGTTGACGCGGGATGGTGCGCGTATAACGAGCCCGTTGGGAGAACATGGCGACAAATGGCCGCGGGGGAGAATTCGCGAAAGTACGCACACCACAATTTATGTAGTCTAAGGGATTGTTACAGCTAATATTGCTTTGACTTGAATTATTTAAGAATCAAGAGTGTACGTTAGAGATCTATCGAAATCAACCTTGTATGGGTTGTTAATTATGCAACGTTATTTTTCAATCGTTATACCTAAAAACTAAAGCAGTACTTACCTATGCTTAGCTACCTATAGCAACACTTCAAAGCTAAAACGATTTTCAAATTATTCATTCAAGTAATTTCAGACATACATACATATGTAGTTACTTACTTTAACACATTCATATAATTATCACGACTTTATCCCTTATGGGTGTGAAGTCACGAAAATACTCATGCTGCATTTTTCGTGTCCAGTCTGATGGAATTTTGTTGAATTGAAATTGAGTTATTTCATATCTACCAAAATATGCATTTGCTACGTCGAGACAGATATCAACATACCTAAATCAGGTAGGTAGGTACTTACTCAAATACTTATCCCCTTTAAAAAAAGCTCTGCAATCTTGGTCACCCTCGTCACAAATTTGTGGGCTTGCAAATCGGACTCATCACACCCTAGTGTTCAAAATATTATTGCGATTTGAAATTTAATCCCATATCTGTGGCTTCCAATTATAACAAAATGTTTTATTGCTTGTAATTAATTGGCAATTCATAAATCCGCTAATAATTATTGAAGTTATGAGGCACTTATTAACTCAGTGGTCAGATAAGAATTTCATTCAGAATCTAACCGATTAGCTAATTGATTGACGGACATCAACCCATATTTTACTTATCAAATGGGTAAGTAAAAATATGGACAAATAAGTGACGTTGCAACGTTAAAGGACAATTAAAGAAGAAAAAAGGCACCAAGCACGTACCTATGTATGCACCTAAAGTGCATTCCACTATAGTATTTTGTCTCCTCAACCCCTATGTGTCCACTGGGTGCCAGTGTGAAACTATCCTTCTCACGCAAAGAGGCACGTGAACATTCTCGTTAGAACCTCCCGATCCAATCTACAAAATATACTGAATGAATCTCCTGGTGTGTAACTCGTGTAAATTGTTCACTGCTAGCATGTTTTCTTCCGTAACAGTCGTGAAAGACGACCACTTCTTCCTTCATCCCCCAAAGTTAGTCGACCGCTACTAAATTCATTAAATATACCTATCGATAATACACGGTTGCCTAGGACCTTAAGACCTACATCCATGACAGCTATTAGAAGTCTTTCGTAGTACAATTCTTCCGTTTTCGTCTCGTTCCCATGGATGTCGTAAAAGGCGACTCAGGGATAAGCTTATAAGCTTGGGATTCTTTTAGGCGATGGGCTAGCAACCTGTCACTGTTTGAATCTCAATTCCATCATTAAGCCCAGCAGCTGAACGTGGCATATCAGCCTTTTCAGGGCAGGCAGGTAGCCGTTGATTCTATCTACCCCGCAAGGGATATAGACGTAATTAAGTATATGCATGTATGTATACAGAGAATTTAATAACCTGAATTTTACAATGAACTTTCCTAATTACCTAGGTATATCTAATCATATCACTTTACCATTTTTCAAGAAATATTCTCGTAAAAGAAAAAGATAGAGTTAAAGGGACATGTGACAAAAGTGATAAGAAAGTCTATTGTCTTTTTTAGTTTATCTGCAACCCCTTTTAATACAATAGCTTGTGTAAAGAAATAGAGGAGTCAATTGAAATGAAAATTTTTATTAAGCATGCATTATGTTGATGTTATTTTTGTGTAATAACTTCTATTTAAATTTATTTCTTCATTCTATGCTAAAGTTTGTTTCAAGTTTGTATAATAATCTTCAGTAACAAAAATTTAACTCAAAGATTTTTAAGCTTTGCATTTACATTTTACTTTTTCTTTAATGTGACATTTAAAATTCGTAAAGTACCTAGTACCTACTTACAATAGGCGGACTTCATGCTAATAAAATTATCTGAACAGTAGGTATACCATTCAGTTATTTCTCAATTTAATATCACCAGTACAAATATTTCGGGAATCAATTTCAGAAGTACTTTCCTGCCTAAACTTTTTCTTCAATGATAAGCAAGCTTTGTAAGTAGAGTACCTAAGCACAAGAATGATTCAATCTACATACATGATTACGAGGCAAAGCCAATAGTCCCAAAGAGACTTGCAAGCACGTTCAGCTGGTTCGTTTCGCTTCCGCGCGCGACTTCGCTCACGTGTTTTTTTTCTTTTAACCCGAAGAAAATAACTAAGCTACTTACTCTTATAGAATTTGCAATGTGCGCGAGTGAAGCAGCCGTAAAAAGCTATGTTTAGATACCTAGTAATAATCAAATTTTACTTAGGTATGTAAACAATGTCATATCATAACATGCGATCGGACTGACATGGGATGGGATCGCTAGTGGTGAATAAAATTTACAACAAAGAGTGAATAAAATAATCTACTTTACGATCGAGACGTAATAATATAAAGTGAAAAGTTGCGTAATTAAATAATCGTATACCTAATAGCAGTAAACGGCGAGCTTTTACCAAACAAACATTATTGCAGTGACACTCTGGAGAAATCAGGATGCTTTAAAATGATATGAAAACAATAAACATAAAAGCTGCGTTGTGTTCGGCGCATGTGATTGTGAATTAATTAAAGTGGTTTTCATTAGGTCTATAAAGCGTTCCCGCCAGAGCGACGCCGCCATGTTGGATGGAGGCGCGGGTGCGGGGCGGGGCTACGATGGCAGATAAGGAAGCTCTCCGCTGGCCGGCGCGAACCGCCCGGCGCCTCTTGTGTCCGCCGCATATGTTTACACACTATACTTCAAAGCCATACATGACATTTGCTTAATGTAAAATCTAAGATGATGGACTGTGTAATTTGTATTGTTTTATGGATTTTGTAAATAAGCACTGCAAATTTTATTTTATAGCTATTTTAAGGGATGCATAGGTATATTAAGAATTGTTGTTTTGAATATATTTGTCCTTTTCGGTGTCATTGTGCATGAATGTAAAATGGAAGAACCAAATCTTTAAACAATTAATGATTTAATCTCATTACAGTACAAACGTTATCATGATATAACATTATTTCTGGTATTCCCATTTGTTTATAATCTCAACTTTTATCTGCCTCGGCGGCCGTAAGAAAAAACCTGTTGATAGGTGTCTAATCAAGATAATGTTATCACAATAATATCTTTTAATGAAACCCTTGCGCTTTGTCATAAATGGCGGGAATTCATGCGAGGCGACTAATGTGGGAATATACATCGTACTTTTATAATAGTCAAGGAAAATAACAAATTAGATACTTATAGATAATACCTAAATTCAAACGTAGGGTTTATGCTGCATGCTGTAAGAGGGGGTAGTTGAACAGACTTTATGCTATAGTAGTTAGTATCTAATGCAATAAGTGTTTTTCACATGCAGATTAGTCACACGAAATGATGATACATTAAAAAAATTCTCATCACAAAAATTAACCCAAAAATATTTTTAACGCTTTTAGGCCTGCATTCAATTTGAAAGACAATTTTCCATAGAATCCCTTATCACGTCGTACTAGAGCGGCAATAAAACCCTTTACGTGACACGCAGAGACCGAGTGATTTACGGCGCAGATCGAGCCACAATATATCCCTAGTTTACCTTAGACAATCCCAATGTAGCGATGCACAATACCCGTATAATTTATTTACACCCGACGGCAAACTAAGTTTTATCTCTTTGTTATACTTAGGTCAGATAATGTGTTTTTTATGTCCGAATCGTAAAGCAGCATGGGTTTAGCCATGGTTTATTCTGTTCAGATCCTAAATCTTGGCAAGGGTTGTGGTGTCGCGTTACAAACTAAACACATTGAAGGCTATCTGATTTATGACTGGCACCAAATGTCTTTATCCACATTCGAGCAGTAAAAACAACGACCGAGCCGAGAGTAAATAGTCGTGATTAGTTGTTTCATTATGTGTGTAGACGAGCAGTGTAAATCATGTCATTTTACTGACTCCAAAACTTGACTAGCATTTAAATTTTATTAGTCTTATTGTTATAATAATTAACTATAAAAAAATTACCAGACTACTTACCGAACTATTTTATTCGAATGTCTTTTATAATAAGTAGATGAATACTTAGTTATTAAATATCTATACTAATATTATAAAGCTGAAGAGTTTGTTTGAATGCGCTAATCTCAGGAACGCGGACAAAGTCGCGGGTACAAATATAAAAATAATATATATATAAAATATTTTATTAATGCATAAAAATCAGACTCCATATAAGGTTGATTCAGTATATTTACCTACGATCAATAAATCCATTTAGATTATCGAAGTGGTCACTCCGAGACTCTGTCCACGAACAACATTTGGTGTAAATACTTTATTAAGCAAGATGATATACCTAAGATATATAGCTTACTTATCTTATTTTTTCTTACCAAACATATTGAATGAAATTCTTAGGGTATGTGACATGTGCAGTATGCAGAGAGCAGTATAAAGGCCACACAGCTTTCACAGGGCTCCATATGCCATTAATTTTAGCAGCATATTAAAAATCGTTATGCTTCAGATAATGCTATTGCGGGACCCAATAGAGAGATATTCTCCTTTTACTTATGAATTATTAAAATGTTATGGTTATCTTTACTTCATATATAAATATTTTTATTTTATTTGTAAATTAATGTTTATTCGTCGTTTCTTTATGCTCGAAACTCCTAAATCGTTTTAGGTTTTAATTAGTATTAAAGTAGCGGAATACCTATGTGATGAAAAGTTAGAACACATGCAGGTTTCACACGGGAGGTTGATTTACTTTCAAATGGCGTGACTCCGCTATACTTAGGTACTAGTGAAGCGGGTACGAAGCTTTACAAATTAAAACTGATGTAAATACTTAGTTAAATAATATTTTCTCTCAGGCGATGGGCAGGCAATAAATCTAATCTCCATTCCATAATCAACCCAGCAGCACGAGGCCTTCGAGCCATTTCAAGATTATTGGCTCTGTCTACCCTAAGACTTGATAATATATTTATATATAGGTAGGTATGCAATTTGAATATATGTAAATATTTCTCTTGCTGAAAATATTTTTTTTCAATCTATTTATATTGATCATCTACACTAATATTATAAAGAGGAAAACTTTGTTTGTTTGGTTGTAATGAATAGCCTCAAAAACTACTGGACCGATTTTAAAAATTCTTTCACCATTCGAAAGCTACATTATCCACGAGTAACATAGACTATATTTTATTTTGGAAAAAAATAGGGTTCCGTAACAATATATAAAAATAATTGGCAAAACAGCGTTTGCCAGGTCAGCTAGTATGATATATAAGTAGGTATTTCATTGATAGATGTGTGCTGGATCAGTATAGTTCTCAAAGGTGGAAGTCATGACAATGGCAAACAATTTACATGATAATTTTTCGTTGTGGCAAAACTCATGAATATTCATCCTTGTAACATTCAGGTATATCTCGACCGGTTTAGTCGGATCGATTCGAGTGAATACCAGGAATTCCATATGAAATTCCTTCTCACATATCCTTCTACACACTAATTATTTTGCGTTGGAGGTGCGGGCGCGGCAGGTACGCGGCCTGCCCGCATTTATAGAGGAACTTTAATTTACGACCGCTCTAAATTACGTGGATTTACTGCGCGTCTTTATTGGCTCGCTACGGGCCCCCTCTCTCCACTCTCCGCCCTCCACCTCCCCCACTTTTGAGTTACCTCCTTTTGTAAAGCTGTTAAACTTTTGCTGGAATAATGCACCGCTAAAACTGCATAATTTAATGCGCCGTAAAACCGATAGCGAATGGTAACCGCCATACCCGTAAATCAGATCGGTCGGATTCAGTAGCATACTCGAAACGGTACGTGAGTCAGAAACCTGATGAGATGCATTCGTTGCTTGTTTGTCATATTTTTAATCTGTATACACAGCAAACACACTGAACTCAACATAGTTTCACAAATACGTGTAGGAAGATATGTTCATCTAAATTCATTAGATGAATCACTCACATTGGAATTTATCATATAATCGTGAAAAGCTCTTGGTGCGTCGGGTATGCAAGGTCACCTCCGGTGTTATCACTGAGAGAAAGCGGATGTTGTTGCTACGGACGGGCGGCTACAACAAAGGAAACGGCTTTGTCGGTACCAAAGATAAAATTGCCCTTGCGAAACTGATTTTATAACCCATAACAATACTCTGTAAACAAGTAAAAAAAAGAAACAATGTTAAAAGCATTCTTTAAGTTTGTCAAGTCTGGACGTGTGAGGTAAATGAAAATTATGAATGGATAGGTAATAAGAATCACTCTTGTTTTTAACGAAACATTGCAAACCGCTGGGAATGGATTGGACACGCAATAATGTCAGATTAACGTTATTCCCCTAAGTATAATATCCTACATCAATTAATTTTAATATTTTTTTTTATAAGATAAACGCATGTCGTTATACCTACCTACCTATTGAATTACCTACTACAAATTTTATTAACTAAATATAAAAATCTACAACAAAACAAAACCAATGTAGAATGGTACTGTTTCAGCAGTAAATGATTGGTTTAATACTTATTAAGTTAATTTGTAATAGACCAAATCACTAAGAATACAACCTACTTATTTAAAAGTCAATTAAAGGTCAGTTTGAGATATACTTAATTTATAATTATGTTTTGAATTTTTGACTCTATATAACTTGTAAATAAATAATCATATGTAAGTAGGTAGGTATAGCTTATTTTCAGCCGATGCGCTATTCGTCTAACTAATGAGAGCTAAGCCGTGTGGGTATGCCAGTCCTGAGAACCATTTAATGGCCCCTCGACCCACGGTTCGGCTTTTAACTTCTAATCTAAGCCTATTAAACATCACGAACCCTCTCGGATTCCTCATGAATGCATTTCCAAGTAACCGAGCCGATATAATTGTAAAAAAAATTCCAGACGGACAACAAACACGTTTTACCTAAGCATAATTTGCATCTGATGTGATAGGATAGCGTAACTGAGAATTCACATCGATTTAAAAATAAACTTTTTGACTGAAAGAATAAAGTTGTAATTTCATTATACGTCGGTGTTATATAAACCGTATAGCGTAAGATATAAATTTTATTGCGTTGGCGGCTGGGCAGTAATTGGAAGCGAGGATGCGCGGGCGCACTAAAGCGGCAATTGACCAGAAAATAACGAGCAGCCCCGGGTTTCATATGTATACCATACACATGCCTTATGTACCAGCTGCCGTGTGTCAAGAGTTTTATGGCAGTTTTGAATAAGTTTTTTTCTCTCTAATTTAGGGCACTAAGTTAATGATGAGAACGTCGTATACTTAATAAAATATTAAGATGTTACCACTTTGATGTTATTATATCAAGAAAATTAAACAAATTAATAAAAATGTTCAATAGGTTAATTTGATACAGGCAACTGAGCAATTTTTTTAATTTATTTCACCTTTAAAAATAATTGTTGATTATATCACCGTGCCGTGTGGTTCCCGGCACCAATAGAAAAATAGGAATAAGACCACTCCATCTCTCTCCCATGGATGTCGTAAAAGGCGACTAAGGGCTAGGCTTACAAACTTGGGATTCTTCTTTTAGGCGATGGGCTGGCAACCTGTCACTATTTGAATCTCAATTCTATCTTAAAGCCAAATAGCTGAACGTGGCCTATCAGTCTTTACAAGACTGTTGGCTCTGTCTCCCCGTTTTATCATTTGCTTTTGTTAATGTGGACCAGACAAATATTGTTATTAAAAAAAGTTTTTTTTTACACAAGATTAGTCAAATTAATACTTTAAGTATATTTGAGTAACAAAACGTTGTAAGTACAGACTGCATGGTGCCTGAACTAAGTACCTATAACTTGTCATATAGATCAAAAAGCTGCTTATGTAACTACAGATACTGTGGTTAAAATATAAAGCATTTTTATCACTTTACGTAAGCTGCGTACTAACAATAAAAACTCTTTTCAATATCAACTGTTCTGTAATCAAACAAAACATGATAATAGCGGTCAAAACCAAACGGTTAATACAATTTGCTGAGCAATAAACGAAGTCATAAATCTTCGTGGATGCGGTAATCCGTCATACCATTCGCACTCCACCAATATAGTACTATTTGTTAAGTGTTAACACTTGCTGTATTTAAATATTTGCTAATATTGAATCATTCACACCTGACATATTCATTTACTTTTGATAGCCTTTGCTGCTTCATTGCTACTCTGATCTTTTAACGTGGAATTCGATGTAATTTAGGTAGACTAAAATGACTTTATCATAGGTTCTTCATCGAAACTTGGTAAGTATAATTGAAGTGATACGACGGTTTTAATGCAAAATTTATCAAGTTAATTAATTATAATTATATGCTTAAATAAACGTGACATTACGTCACGTATTATCTAATTAAGGTAAAGATCATTTTAGGGTGTGAGGTTAAGGTAAACAGGTAAGAGTGATGAGAGATAATTTAACATCCCTCTATAACAAATGTTATTTTTAAGCATTTTTTGTCAATTTTAACCAACAGGTAGAAACGTAAACGAAGTTAGTACGGAACAAATCTATGGTTTAATTTTTAGGTAAGGTATAGGTAGTGCTGTTCCGATGTTAATACAATTTTCAAACCAAAATCAGTCAGATAGAGAGACATACTTACTTACTCGTATAATCTGACGTTCTACCATTGAATTAAAAACCAGGACATAACATCGATTTTAAGCATACGAAAATTAAACATACCTACCTACTCCGATAGTGAGCGGTACTTGCAATAGATAATTTTTATTAATTTGTAGGATACAATCTAGACTTAATGTTATTAAACTTTTTCCGTTTAAATCAAAAGTCAGTCACTAGTTAGCTAAATCATAAACCAATGCCATAAAATAACCAGTAGTCCATCATGCTCGCACTAGTGTTAACAACGCCTTAACAAGTGTAAATAAAAGTGTATCAAAATACAATCCGTAATGGTTATGGACCCGCTGCGAACGAATAGAGGAGTCCATACAACTCGATGATGATTCCATAAATTTATACAGTGCACAATAAAAAGGCTGGTTGGAACAAAGCATCGTCACCTCGGTTTATGGACTCTTACGCTAAACGCACCAATCTGTATCGCTTCAACTCCACTATGAATACAATCAGCGAGATGACGCCCTAATTGCCGTGAAATTTCTGTATGAAAAATACTTATAGATATTGAGCTTAAGGCATTCGGTATATAGATAAATAGATAGATGCTTGGTCATGGATACTTACAAAAAGAGAGAGACAGGAAAAGTGCAGGGATCATCCCTGCATATCAATCAAATGGAAAGAATACGTGATCTCCAGGTAATAGACAGTATTTATTTGGTATGTAAGTGTAAAAATAATCTACTCGCAACTATGTAGTTGCGATCATTGTAGATCATATTTACCTACCTATAGTAAATGCGACAAAAAATAAAATGCATACATGCTGCAATAAAATACATACATTACTAAAGCGAATTTAATAAAGTAGGTAAGTACACATAACTCTAAACTTCGATCGTTTTTATTAGGTAGTATCAAGATTAATAAGAAATTAAACAGAATTATTATAAACGAACTATAAATTGAATTAAATCTAACTAAAAAATTAAGCCCGATTGTTTCCTTGACATATATATCAATACTCGTATGAAAATTTTGCCGGCGGCGTCGCGACGCGTTGACATGTCCATGTTAATTAAATAGCTATAAAACCGGACAAAGCCACAGCGTACCTATATAGAGAGCAGCGTCATTTACACTTGACCCGCTAACGCAATAAAATGTTGACTAATTAATACCAACAACCCACGCCTGAGATGATTTTTTATTAGATAGGTGTTAGTTTTATAATTAAAACCTGAAAAATATAAACCAGTTGATTCTTATTAGGAAAAAAAGTACAATTTAATATCCATTTTCAATATTTTGTTAGAATTTCTTCATATAAATGTCACCTTTTCCTTTTTTATATATACAAAAACAGGATCAAATTTCAACTAATAAATTTGTTGTTCCTTTTAAAATATAAGCGACAGCGGTAGCTTCAATTCGTAGCACGGGCTACGAGCTTAGAGTTGGTAGGCAGAAGGTAGTTTGGGTTGATATACTTACTCAAAGGTTACGAGCTATACGGCTTCGACGCATAACAGCCACTCCTTCACTGCTTATTTATATGAGATCTTTAGGTATCCAAAACAAATCTTTGTATCTAATGGAAATTCTTTCCAAGATTTTTAAAAGTACAGTTACATTACACTTAGTATTTATTACATTTCACCTCCTGTAACGGCATGGTGCGTTGGCGGCGGATTACTCGGACAAAGGCGAACATGAAACATGCCGCCGAATCTGCTTATCATATTGTTTGCTGCCCGCTGGTAATATACCCTCTATATATCACCGCTCACGTGGACCGTGTGTGCAGTCACGATAATATATGTGAGTATTAGATAACCACTAGCCACCCGGGTGGAAAAATGAACTAGGATTGTTTCATGCAAGGCTTACGCTTAGTTCATCTATAGAAAGCGGACTTACCTATTACCTATTGCACTATACCTATCTTAACGGCCTCTGTGGCGCAGCAGTGCGCTTCTCTGAGACAGGATTCGAATCCCGGTCAGGGAATGATGAGATACGAACTTTCTCTAATTGGCCTGTATGTTAGATGTTTATCTATATAAGTATTTATGGTAAAATGAAGTATCGTTCAGTTAGTATCTCGTAACACAAGTTATTTTTATTTATTCCGATAATACTTATGCACTCTAAACTTTTAAAAGGATTTCAACTCTCTATAGTTACAATATAATACTTGTATGTAGCCTAAAAATAGAAGACGTTACAGACCAAAGTGGAAAGATAAATAAATGTAAAGAAGCGAAATCCAAACCCTAATGCACAGTGGCGGAGGGTGCAATTGGGAACACGAAAAGATAAGAGTGACATTAGTAACCTTATTCTTGAGGAAATGTAACTCTTCTTTTAATTCTAAATAAAGTCTTGATTGTGAGTCACCTAGCTTTAAATAATATAGTCTTATTTAATTAAGGCATGTTCACCAAAAAAAAGCTACCTAAATTGTGTGAAGGACTGGCACTAACATGAGTAACAAACAACAAAAAGCCGTCTTGATCTCTGAATAATTTATTTTTCTCTTAAATCGTTAAAAGTATTATCGCCATGAAATACATTTTGAATCAATTTTATTGCTCCTCTCGATATTTATTGATGGAATGGGTTTTGATAACAATTTGAGCTCTTACTCGGTCGATGTTCTGACGCCGGCCGCCATAAATCCAATGTCAGTAGTGTGACCCAAACGAATCGGCTTAATATGTCTTTTATATTCAGCGCCAAATTTATATAAAATACTAGCTAATACCCGCGCCTTTGTCCGCATTAAATTTTACACAAATAATCATACTTCTTTCCCGGAGACCATCTTAGCATAGCCTTAAATTACATGACATTGAAATAACATTTGTATTAACATGTAACAAACACTCATCCTTACAAACTTCTGCAATTATAATAATAATCATTCAACGACTTCATAAATTGTTTTGCTCTATCCATATTTCCAAACTAACCTATACGTTGATACCTTATACCTTTATAACAAACACTAAAAATTAAAGGCATATTTGTTTACAACCTAAAAAACATAGGGGTTAAAGTTAAAAATAAACTGAAAGAAGTTATAAGAGAACAATATTTTTTAAGTAAATACTTACGTTAACATTACAAAAACTTCTGGACCAATATTGTTGAAATTTTACACAGAAATAAGAATAAACCTTCAGTAACTTAATATCTGAATTGCAAAAAATAAAGTTAAAGTATTTTATTTCATACATACATACATAAAATCACGCCTCTTTCCCGAAGGGGTAGGCAGAGACTACCTCTTTCCACTTGCCACGATCTCTGCATATTTCCTTCGCTTCATCCACATTCATAACTCTCTTCATGCAAGCTCGGCGGTTTCGGGTACTTTTGACCTGACCCTTTAGCAGGACGTCCTTAATTTGATCAAGATACGTTCGTCTAGGTCTTCCCACTCCGACCTTTCCCTCCACACCCCCCATGTATGTATATCTGCTTAGTCAACCTGTTTTCATTCATCCTCTCCACATGACCGAACCATCTCAACATACCCTTTTCTATTCCTGTAACTACATCTTCTTTCACATCACAACATTCTCTTATCGCGCTGTTCCTTATCCGGTCACTCAATTTCACACCCAACATACTCCTTAACGCTCTCATTTCCACTGCATTTATTCTGCTTTCGTGCTTCTTTTGCCATACCCAACTTTCACTCCCATACATTAATGTCGGGACCAACACTTATTACAATATTTTATTTCCTTTCTCGCACAGTTACACTCAAAACCAAAATGGTGTCTTAGGTCTGAAATTAACCTACATAACGATTCTTAGGTCATTACATAAAACTAGAATATAAAGTGGCAATTTCAGCAAACCCGGCCGCAACGCACGACGCAATCATTGCGTTAGTGCAAGTATTCGTGTTCATAAAGCCGATACATATAAACTGCAGCTGTAAATAAATCTTATTAGAGACATTATTATTTACTAGCTGTTGCCTGCGACGTCATCCACCTTAAAAAGAAAAGATCTGGCCCCTGTAATTACGTCCTTAAAGGGGTGGGACCTTGGCGTACACATTACACTGAGAAAACCTCATTAAAATAGAAGCAAAAGTTTCCACGTGATGGGAGTACAAACAAACATACAGACAAACAGAAATTCTAATAATTATATTTTTGGTAGATCCCCATACCTATCGAATTTTTGTCAATATGTATATCTTTCAAGTACCCTATAGACATCACAGTCATTTACAATTTATTTTATATATGGATATAAGTATTGATTCCATCAACACTAAAATCTTATAAGAGGCGGAGGAAAATATACCTAATATAAAGCTTAAAGGTAATGATTATTTTCCGCAATTTGATTTGAGTTTACATTTAAATAACTACTGAACGTGCCTAGTCAGTCTTCAAGACTGCTGGCTCTGTCTACCCCGCAAGGTTTATAGACGTGATTATAAGAATGAATGAATGATTACATATAAAGCTTTAGTTGCCTTGTATTACGAAAACATTTCATGTTTACTGGTACTGGACTGTTTCGTCGACATAGCTTTGATGAATACATAACCTAAGCAAACATTGTTGCGGTTGTTGTAATGCACGACATGGCTATTCCTGGCAACTTCTGCAATTACGCTATTATCTAGCTAGATAGCACAGCGGTGCGCATGCGTGGCGCTTACCTGCGCAGTGGCAAGGAGCATCCGGTCTTAGACCATGGATGATATTGTCATTAATTTAAAAAATAATACCATGATTCGTCATTTATTTTTCATATTTTTTATAGAAGTAGTTACTTCAACAATATTAAATGAATAATAATAACACCATATACTTAGACATTTATTTTGTGTAAAACTTTCTCTGATTGTCCTGGGTCTTGGATGTTTATCTATGTAATGTATTTATTATAAAATATAGTATCATTGAGTTCGTATCTCGTAACACAAGTCTCGAACTTACTTTACAATCTGAGTAATCTGTCCCGTATTTATTTATTTATATATTAGATATTCAGAAGGCCACCGCTTTTCTTCCTTATATTTAAAATATAAATAGCAGATGTTTTAGGTTATTTACGCCTTTTGGGCAAATAAAACTTCAGAAAAAGGGTAAAAAATGAAAAAAAATAAAAAATGGATTTAAATTAAAGTTAAAGGCTGGTTTTTTCTATTTCAGTACAAATTTAAAGGATTTCATCTAATAGATTGAGATACCAATAGAGATTCTAACAAACAATACAAACTTCACTTACTATCGTATTTTCCAAACAAACAAGGAAAATCCTTGTTGACTTAAATTTACAACACATCATTACATTACAAATATACGGACACTCGTATATTCTAATGACATTTTAATAAGGGAGAAAATAAATAGTATACATTCATCTCTCGTTGATATTGCTAATCCAGCAAATAAAATGGGCCTGACTATTATATACTTACTTGCATGATATTTAGACGATATAATTATGTTGTGTTAATAAATAAATTTTTCCTATATGTTTAATAGTCATTTTAGTTTTCTTTTTTGTGTTATACTTTTATTTTTTTCGTGGAGTATATCTGACTAAATTTTTTATTTTCATTATTTCAAAGGCTTTAAAGCTTTATTATCTAATTTATTTAATTCAAGTCCGGTCAAGGATACTCTGAACCGACGAACTTGGATGAAAAGAGAAAAAATCAAAACCCTTCTTACGTGAATTTGTAATATGTAAGTAACTATGCATGTTTACACCCCAGAAATGTTTTATAGAACTAGCAATAAACTTATTTTGTATAAGGTATTTATTTTTAGTTATCTGACACTTTCATAGAAATAATAGTCTAAATATTTAAATTATTTTTAAGAATTTCAATGTGAAACATTGTCTCTGCGTAGGGTCTAAAAAACAGCTGAAGTTCCATAGACACTGTTGTATTTAGACGTAATTATATCGATGGCAGATATTAATAAAACAGTAGCTAATGGTGATACCTCCAATCGCATGTAAGGCCTCGCAAATTGCTGCGCTGTCGGGGAACTGGGTAACTACATATTTACTGCTCTTTACGACCCATAATCACTGCTCTTATTAAAATTTAAGTGGTTTCCTTTCCTTACTTAACTCACATAAACAGTTCTGCATTCCACAGACGGTTTTACTTACTTTTATATAACCACACGATTAAAAATAGATAAAAACTGATTAAGGAAATATATATTTAATGTAGAAAACATAATTATTATTAATTTTCCTCCGAAATGACCAATAATGTTAGTCCCGGTTACATCCTTACTTTTCTGGAGAAGAGCCGGGGTGTGCCTTTGCGACCATGATCCCTGAATTGAAGCAAATCGCCAAGTCGAGACAAGCGACGAGCATAAGGGCACTACCTACTTACCTTTTCTCGAAAATATATCGTAGCCGTATCTTTGAACCATTGAATAACACGTTATTCAATAATTTTACTACATCATCTTAACCACGGTTTAGATGATGTAGTAAAATTATTAAACATGCAAAGTTTGAATATCGTAGTTATGATACTTAAGATTTATTAGGGGTTTAAAATCGCGAATTTCGTCACTGGCTCACTAAACATCAATATTCTAGGATACTTCCCGAAGTCCGAGAAATCAGAAATTTGGAATGTCAGCTAATATAACTACGGAAACAACAAAATTATAAAACCTTTTTTTTCGTGTGAAAAGACCTTCGTCTACCCGTTATGTGGGGCTTGAACCCACTAAAACCACACGGTGCCATCGCCTACCGCTTTGTTGCCAGGAGCATGAACTGCCCTCGCTCATATCCCTGACGCGGCGGCCGCTTCCACGGCGGCCTCGGCTCGGCCGCTCTCCACGGAGCGGCCAGCGGGGTGACCCGTCGGCCTTCAATTCTACCTGCTAGGGGAGGGCGCGCCTGGCATAGGCGCGCCTTCAACCCAGAGCCGTTTCGCCAGTCAGCGGAATCCCGTTTCCGCCGCCCGACCTGCCCTTATTGTGGGGGCAGCAGGTGCAGGGCGTATGCCCGCCTCCTGCGCCCAGTGCGCCGGCGGCGTATGGGGAGATCGGACGTGTCTTCTCTCACCCTTTCCGCCCCCTCTTTGCTGAGCATAACGCTCTCCGCAAAGGTCTGCATTGCTGTCCACGACCTGTCGCTGTCGACAGTCTGTCTAACGACAGCTGGCAGAGAGAGGGGGACTCACGACCGCGCGAAGCTCCTTACGGTCTTCGTCCCAGGCTGGGCAAACCTCCAAGGTGTGCTGGACGTCCTCGTCAGCACATCCGTCACAGTGGTGAGAGATATCAGACGGCTCCCGACCGATCAGACACAGATAAGTACCCTCCGAAACAACCATAAAATTATAAAACCCGACGTAACCTAAACCATCCCTGGAAGTTTATACTCGTATGACACTTGCACTTCAGTTTCTGCTAGATAGGTATCTGAAATATTGGTTGGTATTATAAGCTAATATTTATACGAAGACAGCAACAAAAACTTAAACCCTAACCATCTGGGAATTGGAGGCGGAAGTTTTGCGAGGACGACCTATCTTTTTTTTTATTTTTTTCGGGAAGATAAAACCTTCCGCCTTTTTTGTATCGGCAGCCTGTGATGCAAAACAAAAGAACTTGTACGTCATTACTCCAAATAACAATAGATGCCTTAAAGGTGCAGACACATTTGCGAAAAGCTTTTCCGGCCTAGAACAAAGTAACGCAGGTAGCCGAGTTGACTTTTGTTAAATTATTAGTCAGAAATCACATCTCATATATCCCATGTGTTTTCCGTCGTGCAATTCTCAATGACGTGAGATTCCTCTTGTAGGCGATGGGCTAGCAACTTGTCACTACTCATTCGAATCTCAATTCCATCATGAAGCCATACAGCTGAACTTGGCCTTTCAGTCTTTTCGAGACTGTGGCTCTGTCTACCCCGCACGTGACTGTGCGTATAAATTCTTATGTTACACAATTACAAAAAAAAATTTTAATCCTTATTACTTTTAACCATTCACGCTAATAACTATAGTAAAGTCAGAAAGATATTCATAAAAACATCATTTTATCGATAAATTAGTCAGGCTGACATCAGCTGTCCTTAAAAACATTGCATAAATCAGATAAGTACTTTGGGCTAGATAAGAGCAAGATATAAGTAAGAAATTTTAGAGATTTTTGAAGTCTTCACTGATAATACTTTGTACTTCACCACACTTCCACAGGCAGTAATTAAGACAGTCAATAACACTTGTTTCGCAGCTTAAGTCAAATATCAGTCAAATATATAAAATGTTAGGTCAAGGGTACCCGAAACCGACGAGTTTGCATGACTCTTTATGAGTTATAATTATAAATGAACTCTCTAGATATGAATGTGGATAAAGCGGAAGAAGTATGCAGGGATCGTGGCAAGTGGAAACATGTGGTCTTTGCCTGGCCCTCCGGGAAAGTGGCGTGATTTATGTATGTACATACATACATATGGTCACGTCTATATCCCTTGCGGGGTAGACAGAGCCAACAGCCTTGAAAAGACTGGATGGACACGTTCAGCTATTTGGCTTAATGATAGAATTAAGATTCAAATAGTGACAGGTTGCTAGCCCATCGCCGAAAAAAGAATCCCAAGTTTGTAAGCCTATCCCTTAGTCGCCTTTTACGACATCCATGGGAAAGAAATGGAGTGGACCTATTCTTTTTTGTATTGGTGTCGAGAACCACACTGTAACTCGTATGTTATGTTAGTCAAATATTGTTCTTTTAAACAGTTATAGACTTTTTCTTGTAAAGGAAATATAGGCGAATAAAGCTAGAGTCGGCACAGTTTGTTTATTATAAAATTTCGATATACTTAAATATACCTAAGCATATTTAAACACGTGGTCATAAATAACAATAAGAAATGGATTGAAACATTTAGGCGGCAACTCGCTGAAGGCGGCACCAACGTTTATTGACCGAAATCTGGACAAAGACCCTGTTTTACAGCCCCATAATAAAAGTTACTATTGTACCAGCGAGCAGCCCAACGAAATACGGACCGCCTTTTGTTAATACTTAAATAAGATATACATTTTTTATAGTGTTTAGCCCATTACGGTCAACAATTGTACATATTTTGACTGGAACTGACTCCAAAATGCTTTGCTCAAATAATAAATGCCGCACTCACCGGCATTTATACTTTGAACCTGTTGTTACCTCTTCACAGTTAAACCACTGAACCGATCTGTATGAAATTTGGCAAACATATGTTGAGTATATTAATTGAACAGTCCATATTACATTTACCTCATATAGCTATTGGCAGTATGATTGGAATGTAGGTAGGTAGGTACTTACTTTTCCAAGTTTATCTTCTTTAATTTCTGTACCTAGTTCTACCAAAAATTTAAAGATAGAGGCAATGCCCAACCTTAGCACACAATACATACATAATCACGTCTATATTCTTTGCGAGCAAAGAGTCAACAGTATTGAAAAGACTGATAAGCCACGTTGAGCTGTTAAGCTTAATGATATAGGTATGAATAACGATTCATATACCTAAGAAGTGACAGATTGCTAGCCCGTCGCCTAAAAGAAGAATCCTAAGTTTATAAGCCATAAGTAGGCTTTTACGACAGCCATAGGAAGAAAAGAAAGGGATGGAGTGATCCTAGTCTTTTGGGACACAATAATAAAAATAATACTTACTTACTTATATGAAATGGACCGGTTTCCGCGTTCAAATATGTAACCGAAGAGGCTCACGTTAGCCGGCTTTCGTCGTCTTTTACGACACCTTATAAATTAGAAGTGCTATAAATGTAAATCTTACTCCAAGTCAAACCCCATCACATATGCATGCTTTGAATTTCATAAGTTATATCAAACGTACTGAGTTATTCGAGTTATATTTATAGTTACTTAAAACTTTCACCTATTGCTTTGTTTTAACTCAGAAAAACATTTAAAGTTTGTTTCATTAAATCGGTTCACTAAAAAAAAGTTATCGACATTTGAATGAACTCAAGGCATGAGTTTGCCTGCAAATAAGTTACGAAATTTAAAATTCAAAGTCATTTATCATTGTACGACAGCATAATACTTATAACATATAATAATAATAATAAAGGCGTCGGGACGTGACGACCCCATCGCCCTCTGTGGAAGGGTTTCCTTCCCAGTGCAGTCAGTCTCTGTGGGGCGGCTTGTGGCGAAGCCGTTGGTGAGTGGCGACACCACGGACCCTACCTCCTGGGGAACATACAGACATGCGCTATACACACGCATACACACAGTGACACTATCCCCGCCTCTGGCTTGCCTTAACCGGCCGGCCAGAGTGGAGTCGCAAGAGCAGATCCAGACGCTCCAGGATAGAAGTGTATTGCACGTAATGGCGGTAATAGCGGGGATTCCAGCACGGGGTCATACCTCGTGCTCATAAAACCGGGGCCGCACCTCTCGGCATCCTATAGCTGCTTTTAACGTGTTGCGCCGTGGCCGCCGCATGGTGGCTTATTTAGGGTGCCCACAGGCTGCTGTATAGCCAATGAGCAGCGAGTCACCATCTGCCTAATCAAAATTATGTGAGAGATTTTCGAGGCAGATGTCCATATCTCACTCCATAACCCAGTAATCCAATCCACTAGCATCCCATCCGCATGACCGAGACTAAGTAAATCCCTACCTGGCAATAGTTTGGCAGTTGTGGAGGGCTGTCCGTTGGTGTATCCCAATGGTTCATCAAGGGACAGATCTCCATAGCTGCAGCCATCTCACTTTAGAACAAAAGGTACCAAAGGGCCTCTTCATGTTGGCTTCGGCCCCATGAACGCCTCCCAAATGACCGAGTCCCCATGGGCTCGAGCACATTTTATATGTACCAACATAATAATAAATTTCTTTAATCAAGTAATAAAAACGCATAGTGTGTTAGTATATAAGTAAAAATCAGTTTGATAATATTCTGGTTTTGCCGCACATAACATGCGTAATTCTCACGCAAATAGATTTTTGGTTTGTTAGTCTACTTTGATATTTTTTTTTTACACTGATTGATTTAGCCTCGAAGTAAGTTCGAAACTTGTGTTACGAGATACTAACTCAACGATACTATATTTTATAATAAATACTTATATAGATAAACAACCAAGACCCAGGGCAATCAGAAAAAGTTCTTTTCTCATCATGCCCTGGCCGGGATTCGAACCCGGGACCTCCGGTGACACAGACAAGCGTACTACCGCTGCGCCACAGAGGCCGACGACGCCGACGACCGTGTGGAATGAACGTGGCCATTCAGTCTATTCAAGCCTGTTGGCTCTGTCCACCCCGCAAGGGATATAGACGTGACCATATGTATGTATGTAGTCTACTTTAATTTCAACAGCACCGCAACGGCCTCGATGGTCCAGTGGTTGGCGCGTGAGACTGTGAAGTTGGTGGTCCAAGTTCGAGCCCCAACAAAAACAAGATTGTACCAGCGAGTAGTCCAACGAAATACGGACCGCCTTTTGTTAATACTTAAATAAGATATACATTTTTTATAGTGTTTAGCCCATTACGGTCAACAATTGTACAATTTTGACTGGAACTGACTCCAAAATGCTTTACTCAAATAATAAATGCCGCACTCACCGGCATTTATACTTTGAACCTGTTGTTACCTCTTCACAGTTAAACCACTGAACTGATCTGTATGAAATTTGGCAAATATATGTTGAGTATATTAATTGAACAGTCCATATTACATTTACCTCATATAGCTATTGGCAGTATGATTGGAATGTAGGTAGGTACTTACTTTTCCAAGTTTATATTCTCTAATTTCTGTAGTTCTACCAAAAATTTAAAGATAGAGGCGATGCCCAACCGAAGGACATACATAATCACGTCTATATTCTTTGCGAGGTACAAAGAGTCAACAGTATTGAAAAGACTGATAAGCCACGTTTCACGTTTCGACACCACCGCAACGGCCTCGCTGGTCCAGTGGTTGGCGCGTGAGACTGTGAAGTTGGCCGCCCAAGTTCGAGCAAAAACTATATATATATATATATTTTTTTTTTGTGTTGTTTGAGTATTTTATTTAAAAAAACTGAACTAAAGTATTTTATCTGTATATTTAATATTTTCACTGAAACGGATTTTTATTTACATTTTTTGTCTGTCTGTCTGTATGTGACTATATGATCAAGATTCAACTCGAAATTTACGCAGACGAAGTCGCCGGCAACAGATAGTACATAAATATAATCACGTTCTGTTTATCTCTTGCGGGATATACTGACTGATAGACCACTTTCAGGTGTTTGGCTTACCTAATGATAGAATTGATATTCAAATAGTGACAGGTTGCTAGTCCATCGCCTAAAAGAAGAATCCCAAGTAAGCCTTTTACGTCATCCATGGAAAATAGATGGAGTGGTCCTATTCATTTTTATAGGTTCCGGGAACTACACGGTAATCAATAACGTTATCACGGAATATAATTAATATTTTTTCTCCCTTTATCTTTTTGGGTAACCTCGGGGATAGACACAGAGGAAAGATAAAACTCCTTTCATATGCAATGTCGGCTTCAGGTGTCCCACAAAACTCTTTAACTGCAGAGCCCTCAGGCGTAGGTACCTACATAAAACGTCTTTATCTCTTACTTAGACAGAGCCCACAGTCTCGAGGAGACTCAAAGGCCATATTCAACTGTTGTTCTTGTTTTATACCTTTTACATTACAGGTAGGCATTGCTTAATGATGGAATAGAGACTCAAAAAGCGACAGGTTTATTAGCCCTTTGATTTTCCCTGGCTTTTACAATCCGCTCGGGAAGAGGAGCAAGTGTGTTTTTTGGACCAAAATTATTAAACAGCTTGTACTTCCTTAGGTAAGTAGATAATGGTCGCCTTCATATCATGTGTCCATATCTCCGGTGCTACGTAGCCAAGATATGACTGGTGACGGAGCGAAAGCTGGATTAAAAATTAATTTACCCGCTTTCATGTTTGCCGGTAATCCAGACTTTATCTAGATATCAAATGAAGGGGATTAAACTCGCCTAGTTAAATAGAATGCACGTGATAACAACTGATTAGCTGTTTGTCAAGTTAATATTTTTCAGGTAATGTGTTACCAAATTGACGGTTTGATCTTCACATTTAGCGTTTTGGTAAATCCTATTTTTTCTTCTGGTAAAACACGTGGTATATTTCAGGTTGGTATTTTTAGACTAAAAATTATGTAACAAATGTTTGCAACAATGATGTTTGCGATTATCACAACAAAAAGTATAATTTTTATGTCAAAAGAGAAATATCTAGTAGTAGGCCTACGCCTACGGCCTACGCCCTTATAGGGTAGATAGGCTCTTAACTTTTAAAAGGAAGCAACTTTACTGCAAGGAAGACAAAATCTGGCACACCCTACGACTTTTCGAAAGGATTCTATCTTATTCCATAAACAGAATTAAAAGCTACAATATAAGAGTACCACGAGCGGAGCCATAGGCGGACACAAGTATGAGTATAACTTGATATCTACTTACTAGTGTTTATTTTTTTCTGTTTTACCTTTTAAACATTTTTCTGAATTAAAGGCGCATTTTCATGAACTTAAAAAAATTAAACATTGACTTTTGATACCGTTGTCCCAACTTTCCCCGGAAAGGAAAATCAACAGAATTCTTCTCGTATATCGTCATTTCTCATTAAATCTCAGTTTGATTCATTCATCCAAGAGCATTTCCGGTACGTTTCTTATTCTCACCAACTCATACTGTTTGTATAGAGTAATGATGCGCCTCGTGATTTAATTCCTGTGGTCCTGTTGACTATCCTGCAGTTAGACGCAATGTGTTAACGACCTGTGAGATGCTGTCAAAGGGCAAACAGCTTGAGGTAAACATTGAGCTGTGTTTGAGTTGGGCCCAGCCTCTGTGTGATCAACGCGCCGCGGTGGTCGTGTTTTCTGCGCCGTCGCATTACTTTAATTTTTAAAGAAACCTATATTTTGATGTTTTTGTAATATTTTAGGCTTGCAGACTAATATCAAATTAAAGACTAAATGACTATGAAAATTGAAAGAATTTCCTTCAAATTTGAAAAGTCTAAAGTTTATATTGGAACGAAGCTCTGGCAAAACAAGTCATAAAAGATCAAGACGCTGTTTCACTAACTATTGATATCTAACTACTTAAAATGTCTTTGTTTTAGATATACCTTTTACATCATTTATTCATTTAATGGAATCTTCATTTGTGGAAATTAGAAGAAACGGACACAGGAGCGAAGCTTGGGACATCAATTGACCGCAATTTCGCTATCATTAAACAATTACAGACTTTTTTGTAATTCTGATGTAATAAGTTCATTTGGCTGAAAGAGTATAACACAAACTTTCGCATTTATAACATTAGATTGATTAGACGCGATCGTGAGTGAATCGGTACGAGTTCGGTGGGCGGCGAGATGCGAGGCGGCGGCGGCTCCTTTGACGCGGCTCTCGAAATGCCTTCAATAAGCATCGCTTTACACGACAATTAGCGGCATTCCTTCTCGCGCCTTTCTTTCCAGTGCCCGCCCCATAGGGCTGACAATAGCTGAATTGGAAAGGAATTCCCATATTTTCCCTTGATAAATTCATCAAACATTGAATTGACTTGGGCAAGCACATCATTATCTATTGCGATGAGTAAATTTGAACTATAAAAAAGATTCTATATCAAAATATCTTCATTTTTTACGATCACAGGCTTCAAACCAAAGAATACTTGGCATGTACTCATACCTCAATTTAACTTGTAGGTTAACCTACTTCAATAGGAGGCTACACTTTGCTATCACAGACTTGCAAGCTGTAACGTTAAAATATAGGCCGCATAGCTGTTGGTATGTATAGGAAGAATATCTTCAAATGCGAAAGAATAACACAGGGATCATGACAGGAGCATGTAGTTTCTGCCTGCCTCTTCCATAAAGAGGCGTGTTCCGTGATCTTCAAATGGCGCTAACATTTTAAGTTTTCAACCTGCTGGACATCCCTACCGCTGCTCGCATACCAATAAGAATTCAATCCAAATATTGACTCTCAATTTACTTATTTAGGACTCAATTAATAGTTTATCATTTAAACATTTAACTTTTCGTCATGAACTTTCAGACTTTTACAAATGTAATTCTGAGCAAAAATTAAAGTATAAGAAGGATAAATAGATGATATTTGTGTTGTATTTGTTCGCATTGCCTGTTATATTATTTTTTCCTAAGAAAGTAAATTTATGACATGGCTTCTGATTTTGACGGGTTTGTTACAAAGTACCAAAACTATCAACCATCTAAACTGTCCTAACTTTGTTTTTACGAAGAAATGACTTATTTTCTGGTTGCAGTTCTCCTGTTGGTTCTCATTTTTTGTCCGTGTGGGTTTCCTAAATTACTACAGAGCACCTTTAGACCCTATTAACCCTTTAGAATAATGTAGACTCAATAAAAGTTTAATACACAAAATAAGTGCAAAGAAATTAGTGACCATGATGATTTTTTTAATCCTGAAGAAATGAGTATAAATAAGTACATCAATTTTGATAAACATGAATTAACATGAATTTATTTAGTTCATCAAATATGTTGCGTGATAGTGCGTACATACTAACAAATTCAGTGTCCACAAGCAATTTTCAAACATCATCACAAGAAGCACAATTACAGTATAATACAGTATTCTCAATCATACGAATAAATATAGAGGTAGGATAACAGCTAAGGCTGGGAAACGCTAATAGCACCATGACTATTGAACCTGTATACAAACAAAAAAATCCTATATATTTTTGTCCAGAATGCAATATTTTTCCACATACAAACACATTCAATATTATCAAATTTGACTTGTAGTTTGAATATATATATAATATTATAATAAATAATTCACTTGAATGTAGTCGTTTTACAATACAAAAAATGGTATTTTAACAATTTAAACTAATTTATTTATAATTAACTAAAGCTACTATATACACAGCAGTTAAATTTAAACATAATCTCATTTATTAAATTTATAAATATGTAAGGTCAACTGCAAAGTTCATTTGCGACCAATTCAGGTGTTATTGGTAATACAAAAAAAATGTACTTCATTTCTCAATACCACAAATGGTGTTTTGCAAAATGTTTTTATTAATTAGTAATCATTTTGTGTATTTTAAATTTACATTAATAAATAGGTACCTAAGTGAGATTCTTATTCAATTTTCTATAAATAATTTGGAATACCTATGTATTTGATTTATTAATTTTACATCAAAAATTTATTAAGATATTAAAAATATCGTTTATAAAATTCAACCAAATATTGTAATAGTTACTTTAGTACTCATTAATGTAATGTCTCGTTAGCATAACACCATTTGCAGCACAAAGAAAAACGATCAGTCACCTAAAGAATATACATAATTCAGTTTTATAGTAGTAATTAAATCATAATACAAAAATATAAATTCAACTATATTACATTCAAAAAAATATAATTAATAAATTAGTACTCCCCAAGTTGAGACGTACTAATAGTAGGGGGGGCTTCTGATCGAAGCTCCTCAAAATATGTAGGTACAAAAATTTGATAAATGTGAACAGCACGCATCTAAATATTACTTAGCGACGGCTCAGCGATAGCCTACGATATGCTCGGAACGGATTTAACATAAGTACAGATTGATTGCTCAAAAATATTTTATTGCATCAACTATATTTTATTGTGATTTTTATTTTCATTAATTTACAGTTCTTGTAATTGTGCTCATTTTGTTAATGTATGTATATAATTTGTTAAAAAAAATTCTAACGTGGGTAAAAAATATGTTTTATTACAAAATTTTGTTTGATGATATTATTATAAAACAGATCGTATGACCAAAAGTAGTTTCAGTAAGTCATTATTTACAAACATTATTTCCATAGACGTATATAAGCCAATACCTTGGGCGGATTTTACTACATCCATGGGAAAAAGATGAAGTTGTTTTGTTTTCTATTGATGTCGGGAACCACACGGCACATTCGTAAACATCAGAAATTTATACATACATACTATGTGCCCTACAAGGGATATAGATGTGATTATATGTAGGTACGTACATATAATCACATCTATATCCCTTGTGGGGTAGACAGTCTTGAAAATACTGATAGGCCACGTTCAGCTGTTTGGCTTACTAATAGAATTGAGATTCATATAAAGTGACAGGTTGCTACTCCGTCGCTTAAAAGAAGAATCTCAAATTTCAAAGCCTATCCCTTAGTCGCCTTTTACGACATCCATGGGAAAGAGTTGGAGTGGTCCTATTCTTTTTTCTATTGGTGCCGGGAACCACACGGCACAATAATCAGTAATTTATAGCTAAATAATATTTAGATACCTCTTTCACATTAAACAATTTCCCAATCGATAACGCTTCGACACGAACGTTATGTATCGTCAGAAAACTGCACTAATTTATCACAAATTCATAAGGTCGTGCCGAATTTTATGTGCACGTAGCCAACCAAGTCACTGGGAGTGTCTCAATTCCGACGGTCACTGAACGAAGCCACTGTGATTGCAGTAGTCCTGCTGTTGCGGTCACAGGAGTGGCACAGGTGGAACTCCTGGCACGAGTGGCTCGGGCACGCCTTGTAGCATTCCTTGGTGGTAGTGATGATGATGCATCATGCCGTTCATCATCTGCTGGTGGTGCAGCATGGTGGCGTGGTGCAGCTGGGCGTGCTGCAATGACGCGTGGTCACCTTTCTCCTTCATGACGACCTCCTCCCGTTTTTTGACCTGCTTTCGTTCCTTGGCCCGCCGATTTTGGAACCAGATTTTCACCTGCAGCAAGACATATTTTTAAGGATATTTTTATTAAAACTTTATGCACGTAAAATGTACAACAGACAGACCAAATGCCACAAGGCTTTCTCTTATTATTATATAAAACTTTGTCAGTCTAAAACTTACGTATTTTTAAATTCCACGAGAACGAACTTAAATTATGTCTTTAGTAAATAATATGTTCGTTTCACAAAATTTTGCAGTTCTTCTTTAGGGTGAAAGCTTTGAGTGTAAAGTTGATGAGTCTTCAATTAGTAGTTCTGTACATTTTGGAGTAAAATCGTTAGACAGTCATTTATTTATTTGTATTTATTTTGCATCAAAAATTTATTGCATTCATTTATTACATTTTAGGTAGTCATTTATTTGTATTTAAATAAATAAATGCGTCAATATTATTTAAGTAATGAAGAAAAATTATATTTTAAGATATACTAAGATGAATGAAAGATTATCTGTAAGTAAGTATATTATATTCAAATTACCTGTCTTTCAGAGAGGCCTAGGTTAACAGCGAGCTCAGCCTTCCTTCTGATGGTGATATAGCGGCTGTAGTGGAACTCCTTCTCTAGTTCCAGTCTCTGGTGGTCGCTGTAAACCACCCGGTATTTGTCCTTCGTGCGCGTTTTACCTACAACAATATTAATTTTCATTGATAATGGCTGGTCCAGTTCCAAAAAAAACTATTATATGCTAGCAACTTGTATTTCCGTACAGATTGTAAAAGTCAATTAAGGGAAAGGTAATTAACTTGGGATTCTCTTTTTAGGCGATAATTGATTAGCAATCTGTCACTTTTTGTTTCTCAATTCCATCACAAACCCGCATAACTCAACGCGGCATTTCAGTCTTTGCAAGAATGTTGCAGAATATATATGTAGGTATGTAACACTAAAATTGTATTTCATAAAAACACAACACAATAAGATGTGTAAACATTTGCGTCAATTCAAATCCTAAACCATGGCCGTCAATGGATTGTTCAATTTCTAATCATAATATTGTCATGATTGTTAAAGAAAAATTAAGATTTCATGATTACTACTATTTTTTTTATTGTTCTTTTATTAATTTTACTGCTATTATTATTCATGTTAGATTGCCAATATTGATCACATATAGACGAATACAAAAATAACTAAATATCCATTATTGTACAGTTAAATTAATATATTTACACTAAAATTACAGCTTTATATAAAACATATTTAACCATCACAAAATATGTCTTGTAAATGTCATCATAACCTTAAAAATAAATTCTGCTATTATTGATGGTAGAGATAATTATGACCTTAATCAAAATTTGGCTATTGGTCTCACAAATTTTACAACTTTTGAATTCTTATGTCATAAACTGTTCAATTAATAATTAAACAATATTTAAAATAATGTAAACAGATAGATAACATATTGATAATATGATAGATAATTGTAGAACTTTTGCTATTGCTGCTAATAAAACAATTATTAAAAATGTAAGAATGCACACAAACTTTTTTTTTTAAGTTTGGCTAAGGAAAATGCTGCAAAATATCCCGTTTTTCTGATTTTTTTTTCTTATATTAGAAAATGTACATATAGGTATTTACGTAACGTTATAGGCAAGCTTAGCAAGGATAAAGTATCAAAGCAGTGCGACAAAATATACATATGTTTCCGCTAATCTGTATCGACATATCCGGCGAATAATACGTACATTTGTAATACTGGCTTACTGGATCTAGATAATTGTGGTTAAGCCAGATAATATTAACATGATAACTAAATGTTCATTCAATGTTTTGATGATAATTGTTTTTAAATTTATTTCGTTGTAGCAATAAGAGTATGAAGGTTAATATAAGAATGAAACAAAGCATTTCCCAGTATTAATGAAAAACATTTATCGCATCCTATTTGTACCTTTACGAAAAGAAAACCGACATACGGATGGGTGTGGGTACCTACATAACCATCGTCATTGCAGTAAAACAAATGAGGTTTTAACTAAATCTACTGTCGCGTTTTATTGCGACGATTATTCCTCGGTTTGCAGGCAGAAAAGTCTTTTATATTCCCGTAACAACGTGGCGTGTTGAAGGGGGCGAGATCCCGAGGGTTCGATAAGGTAAATCTAGGCGGCGGGCACACAGGCGCCGCGCCGCCGGGGCTTAGCGCGGGATCACCGCGAGACCACACCTTGTGAATGATATTTATAATTTTCTAGTTATATAGATATTCAGGTAAATACATAGAACAAGAACAAACTTCTTTTTTGCAGTTATAATACAAATAAACATGAGCATATTTTGAACACTTTGAAAATGTGATTTAATTTGGAGATAATAATTAAAAAAATTGTTGCGAAGTCTTTGGCCTACTTATACATTAGATTATTAAAAAAATATTAGCTCACTTGATCGTGATTTAAGGAACCATTATTCACTCAAAAATACACTTAAACACTTACAAATTTCCATAAACACAATTCGTATCGTTCAGCCAACGTGCTGGTGATTCATATTTAATCCACAGTTACCTTCAGTACATGATTAGCCCGCGCTGAAAAGTAAAAAATTAATTGGATTTCCCATAATGAGCCAAAATATGTCGAGTTTTATTTACAATTTTTATCTGTAGGTAGATTTCTCAACAAGTAAAATTACCAAGATACGTAGATCTGTGTACATTGTACTAAGACAGAGCTGAGGTGTCTGTTTGTTGACTTGGAGTATGTAAATATTCCTTATCTTGGTATTAAGAACTTCATAAATTATGTTTGTCAGGCGAGAGAGAATCAGAGTGGAATTAAACATTTACGTAATATGCTGACTTCGAGAGCTATGCGAGACTTTACTATCTTAGTTTCCATATCGTCAAACGCGGATTTTAAAGTTTTTACTTTTTTACAACAAAATACTTTGTGAAAATAATGCTATAAGTGTATACCTACCAACAAATTCTCTTTTAATAAATTGATCACAAAATACCGGCCATTTTTTTCTTGATTGGAAATTGAACAACAAAATTTTTTTATTATCCAATCATCGTTCTTTTCTTTACATGAATATCAAAATCGAGAACAAAAGGGCTAATATTTCCACAAAGGTCAAAAGTCAACAAAACTCCCAGGTATGTTATACACGACAT
Organism: Amyelois transitella; assembly: GCF_032362555.1. Classification (NCBI taxonomy): domain Eukaryota; kingdom Metazoa; phylum Arthropoda; class Insecta; order Lepidoptera; family Pyralidae; genus Amyelois; species Amyelois transitella. The sequence continues at coordinate 7,135,721 of NC_083509.1, forward strand.
CAAAACTGAAGATAAACTCTTTGGAGTGGTTGAATGACAGAAAATTATAACTTAAATAAATTTCCTGTTAGGAGAGCAAACTTGGAGAGATGGCGGAGAACTAGTAAGGCAAACATGTGCACTATCTATAGGCGATGCGTTTGATAGCAGGCGTTAATTTTGAAACCAAACATTCGTCCACGTTGGTCGCAATGCTGTACAGTCTGCTACACATTAACATAAACACCACGATACACATTTTATAATTCCTGTTTTCGCATGAATATGACTTAAATGATATTATAATAAGATTTAGAGCATCTATCTAAGATATGAAAATATCAAGGTGCATGTGCTAGCAATAATATATAAAGATTAAGTATCCTGGATTAGAATAACTTACGACAGAGAGGTTTTCGATATATATACATATATTAAAGCTACTACAAACTGTCCCATAAAAATCTGAAAAAAGGTCACAGATTTACATGACATGACTAACTTAAGATAACTTCTTTTTAGATAACCAAAACTTAAAATTGACGAACATAATTATCAAATTTTTCTATAAAACATGATGGAAAGTTTTTACCAAAAAAAGCTAGTCGTTCGCACAAAGAGCACAGTAGGCGCGGGCGGTCGGCTGTACTTGCGGTTATCTGTACAAATACCTAGGAATGTGAAGGAAAGATAAACGAATGTGCCGCTCATTGCAATGCCCGAATCAGAAATATCGAGGAAGGGTACTGATCCATTTGTACCCTCCATGAAAACTTATTTGTTTGTGACCAAACTATTGAGAGAGAGGAGATATTTGCAAAGAGTTTTGTTCACTTTACTTTCCTCCGACGAGAAAATGGCAAGGAAAGATCCATGAACCTTAGAAGTAATTTCTGCCAGGCAACCAATCTGAAAAGTTTTATGGGTGTTAGGGGTACTTGGTTAAAAGAAATGTGTATATTAAATGTTTATTTATTTATTTATATGATTTAGGTAGTTTATTATTCCTTATCCCAAGGCTGTCAAAGCTGTCCTATCTATATGCTGTATAACAGGGGTTTCCATAAAAACAAAACATACATACATACATAACATAAAATCACGCCTCTTTCCCGGAGGGGTAGGCAGAGACTACCTATTTCCACTTGCCACGATCTCTGCATATTTCCTTCGCTTCATCCACATTCATAACTCTCTTCATGCAAGCTCGGCGGTTTCGGGTACTTTTGACCTGACCCTTTACCAGGACGTCCTTAATTTGATCAAGATAAAAACAAATAATAAAATAAACATGCAACATCCCCAAGGCATACATAATATTGATCGCACTTGACCGCTTTTATTTATTTATAAACACGTCCATAGAGGCACATAACGCCAGCCTTGAATAAATATCGTATCAAACGAGTTTGGACACCAATCAGCACGCAATATTGCGAATTTGTGACCGTGAAAATATATTTTAAACCATGACAGGTAGGTCGGCCATTTTTGCAGGGGCGATCAATATAAGGGTAAATATAAGTATTAAATCGTGTAAAATATGTAAAAAAATTGAAAGCTATGCCTTTTAAAAATATATACCTACATTGATATAATCACGTCTATATTCCTTACGGGGTATACAGAGCCAACAGTCTCGAAAACACTTATAGGCCAGCATCACCTAAAAGAAAAACCTGAACTATAAGCCTACTAACTTTAACAACATGTATGGGAAAGAGATGAACTTCTGAACTTAGACGTCGTTGATTTACTGTGAGATGAATATATAATAATAATGAACGATGATGATTTAAAGCTTAAATTTAGAAATGAGTTAGTATGAGGTACTTATGTACCTACGTCAAACCTATATCTAAAATAAGTGATGGGTATGTAAAATGTTAAAAAATATATTACGCTTGAATGTTTTTCGTCAATCAATACCTGTCCACTCTAAACAGTCCTCATAACTGAGTACATATTTTTGTGTATGATCTTTAGTAAACTACTTATTTACTTAGATATTATTAAAACTGTTGAAAGCAAAACATGACAGCAATGACTTTCACATAATCGATCTCGTTTGAATCCCAAATCTCAATCGAAAGCACTTCCCGTATTTCGGTAGCGGTATCAGCTGAAGATATTGCCGCGCCTTGAATCGTCTAAAATGTATTACAAGAAGTTAACCGATATGACAACGATCGAGTTAACAGGATAAAAGGTGCCGCTATCGCGCAGTCGCGATAAAATCGCGATTTCGGAGGGCCGCCAAAGCTGACCCATCGATAAAGTATTAATTGTTTTCCTTTCACGATACAACATGTTCGACAAGCAATATGCTGTTTGATATGGAAACATATGTAATGATAGATCAACGGATTCGACTAATTCACGGGACGGATTTAATTATGTAAACGAGTGGCATATGTCAATAACTTTCTGCGTTATTTGCGTAGTAGTAAGCTACGAAGTGCTACAAGTCGTAGCACATGTCTGGGGATCACATAATATTTTTCTTTTTTATTTAAGAAGTGTCCAATTTTATAACATACATACATACATAGTGTCTATATCCCTTGCGTAGTAGACAGAGCCAACAGTCTTGAAAAGACTGATAGGCCACGTTCAGCTATTTGGCTTAATGATGAAATTGAGATTCAAATAGTAACAGGTTGCTTAAGCCCATCGCCTTAAAAAAATAATTCCAAGTTTATAAGCTTATCCCTTAGTCACCCTTTACGAAATCCATGGGAAAGAGATGGAGTGGTCCTATTTTTTTTTATATTGGTGCCGTGAACCACACCGCACATATATTCGAAGTTATTCGTAGATCATCATCAGTCTATTCCCTTGTCGTCCCAGATTGCAACTAAACGAAATATCCTGCAGTCAAAATAGTTTTTCGAAGTCGGTTAAAAATGAGACTAAATTAGCTAATAATCTTATCACTGCTATGCTAACAATGAATCGTTCCATAGGTGCAGCTCACGATAATACTTCATACGTTTGTTTTTCGCTGTAGGTAACTTCATTATTCCTCAATTACGAATATGATTATATTCGATGTATGGGATCATATTTGCTGTAGTTTATAAACTTATTATCTCAAAGTTATAGCTGAATGAGGGGTGTTATCGTTATTACATTATTAACTTTGTGGTTCATTATTGTCCAAGCAGGCAATCTTTATGACACATAATATTTATTATTTTGTCCTGAAGTGATTTATTGTGAGAAGCAAATAGTAGTCAATATTTATTTTAGTGTTGTAAAAATTTTGATGACTATATCTCGTTTAATATTGAAGATTAAATATGAGACAATATTATCTACCTAAGCATAACTATTGAGTACTAGAGTTCTTCAACCACATTGCTCGGAAGGATGGTCACAACATCGAACAGTTGTTTTCACATGCTAATTTGCTTTTACGTGAAAGATTGATCGGAAGCAGCAGGATTTTACGTCAAAGCTACGTCAAAAATGTAATCAATAGCCAATTGTCTTGTTTGTTTGACAACCCTTAAACTAATCTGACACAGCACGTCACCAAGTCGAACTGTCACCAAGTGATAAATATCCTCATCTAAGCCAATTAGTCACACAAGTAAACAATAACAAACAATAATTCACTACTGTTCGCTTCTTTTTTGCTTTCTCGGGGCGTAGCCACGTAGATAAGTAGATGCGATCACTAGCAATTTGTTAGACCCTTTTCAATATTAAGTCACATTTGCAAAGAAAAAAAATGTGTAGAAAGCTCCTCTTTAGTGTGAAGTGACAACAGTCCCCCGCGGCTGAGGTCGGGATTGGTGAATGTGGACAAATAGAGATTTATCTCCCGTGACGTCTTGGGTTTGTGCAAACAAGGGATGGTAAATATAAGCGAGAACTCGAATTGGGTGGCAATTATATTTATAAGTACAACACATTGATATGCATTTTGTGCAATGCACGTTAGGATTTGCAATTATTAAATATTTCGGACCGCATTTTACCATAATTCAGTAAATTGTCTTTAATTCTAAGATATTTTGTGACAGACTTCTGAAGCAGGACTTAAGACTGATTTTAATGGCTTTTATGATATTTCATTATAAAGTAATATCGCCTTTTAGGAGGAATTAACTAATGGAAATGACTCGATAACAAATGTAATGACAAATGTATAGATACGAATTAATAAGAGCCACTGTAGTGGTGGAACTTAAAAGTTTTTTATAGGGAGTGGTAGGCCTCGTTTAAGTTTATAAAGATTTTTTGAAAAATGGTTTAGTGATTTTTTAGTTTATTCGTTAATAACAAAATTACAAATATTTTCCCTTTGTAATAATACTATGGATTAGTAGCAAATTTAACGGCAAAACTTAAAAAATGTATAACAGGGCAAGAACAATGAAAACATTTTGGATGTAACTCATCATCTATATCTATCTATACATATAATCTATACATCTATACATATAATAAAATAGTAAAAATATTTTGTCTGTACATTTAGTATTTTTGGCTGAAATGGATAGAGGGACACTTAGAATGAATAATAGAAAGCAAAAATATTTTTTTTGAATTTCTTGTTTGTCTGTATATATGATCACGATTACCTCCGAAAGTACTGAACCAATTTACTTGAAACTTTCACCAATTGCTTTGTTTTAACTAAGAATAACATTTAAAGTTTGTTTCATCAAAATCGGTTCACTAAAAAAAAGTTATCGACATTTGAATGAATTCAAGGCATGAGTTTGCCTGCAAATAAGTTACGAAACTTAAAATTTAAAGTCATTTATCATTGAACGACAGCATAATACCTATAACATATAAATATAAGTGTAAGGCGACTAAGGGATAGCAACCTATCCCTATTTGAATCGCAATTCTATCATTAAGCCAAATAGCTGAACGTGGCCATTCAGTCTTTTCAAGCCTGTTGGCTCTGTCTACCCCGCAAGGGATATAGAGGTGACCATATGTATGTAGTCTACTTTAATTTCGACACTATCGCAACGGCTTCTATAGTCCAGTGGTTAGCGCGTGATTCTGTGAAGTTGGCGGTCCAAGTTCGAGTTCCAACAAAAACAAGTTATTAATTTTTAATGAAAATATGTTTTTTGTGTTGTTTTAGTATTTTATTTAAAAAAATTGAAAATCAAATTACTACATATAATAAAACGGCAAAAATATTTTGACTGTACATTCAATATTTTGACTGATACGGATAGAGAATTTTGTTTTTACATTGTCTGTCTGTCTGTATCTGACTGTATGATTAAGATTCAACTCGAACTTTACGCGGACGAAGTCGCGGGCAACAGCTATCTATACATATAATAATATACATATAATAAAATAGTAAAAATATTTTGTCTGTACATTTAGTATTTTTGGCTGAAATGGATAGAGGGACACTTAGAATGAATTATAGAAAGCAAAAATATTTTTTTTGAATTTCTTGTCTGTCTGTATGTATGATCACGATTATCTCCGAAAGTACTGAACCAATTTACTTGAAACTTTCACCAATTGCTTTGTTTTGACTCAGAATAACATTTAAAGTTTGTTTCATCAAAATCGGTTCACTAAAAAAAAAGTTATCGACATTTGAATGAATTCAAGGCATGAGTTTGCCTGCAAATAAGTTACGAAACTTAAAATTTAAAGTCATTTATCATTGAACGACAGCATAATACCTATAACATATAAATATAAGTGTAAGGCGACTAAGGGATAGGCTTACAAACTTGGAATTATTTTTTAGGCAATGGGCGAGCAACCTATCCCTATTTGAATCGCAATTCTATCATTAAGCCAAATAGCTGAACGTGGCCATTCAGTCTTTTCAAGCCTGTTGGCTCTGTCTACCCCGCAAGGGATATAGAGGTGACCATATGTATGTAGTCTACTTTAATTTCGACACTGTCGCAAAGGCTTATATAGTCCAGTGGTTAGCGCGTGATTCTGTGAAGTTGGCGGTCCAAGTTCGAGTCCCAACAAAAACAAGTTATTAATTTTTAATGAAAATATTTTTTTTGTGTTGTTTTAGTATTTTATTTAAAAAAATTGAAAATCAAATTACTACATATAATAAAACGGAAAAAATATTTTGTCTCTACATTCAATATTTTGACTGATACGGATAGAGAATTTTGTTTTTACATTGTCTGTCTGTCTGTATCTGACTGTATGATTAAGATTCAACTCGAACTTTACGCGGACGAAGTCGCGGGCAACAGCTAGTAACAATATAATTAATAACAATATAATTAAAATGTAATAAAATTATAAAGTTGGCGCCGAAGTAACATTTAATGGTTTCGGAAGTATTTGAACATCGCTTTTAGGGTTTATGACTGCCATTGTGCTTTTAATTGTTTTGCGTATCTTATATCTAATTACAATTTGTAGTATACACATAAAACACATGGTGTGTTAATTTACTTCCGAAAACATTTATAACACAAAGGTATTTGTGTATACAGAGAATATTTTGCAGTAGGTATATCAATATTGTTCTCTTTTAACGTGGTATTACTATTTAAAAATTACTTAAGTCAATAGAACGGACCATTTTCTATTATAAATAATGTATAAAAACCTCAAGCAAACATTTTATAGGTGCCTATATATATTTAAAACTGCACTCAAATAATACTTGTTTCTAAATATTTTGTGTTCTAAAGAAGTAAGTTTGTAACAATATGTTGCATACCTACTAACAGATTAGAGAGAGAGAGAACTAATTATTACAGACTTAATAAAATAATAATTACAAATTTAACCTCAATTTATAGTGCGCTTTCATAGTTGCGAATTTTTTGCAGTAAACACGAAATTATTACTTAGTCTGGTACCTATTTGCACGCATTTCAAAAGCCCGAGCATGCGTAAAAAACTACACATTTCAAAATGAAAACATGAGAAAAACTACGGTTGGGAATAGCAATCTTAAAATATATGGAACGGCAGGCAGGTTTATATCGGCTATTATAATGAAGGTAACAAAAATAAAAAAAATGTCGTATTATATTTGCAGTTATCATATTTATTACAAATAACTTATAAATATTACGTAATATTTAGTAATTTAAAATAAATATAAATTATAAAATGTATTAATTAATAAAATTATATGATGAAATGTCAATATTTTTACCTTTTAAGCACTCGTCCAGCGTATAGTAGTTAAAAGTAGTTTTAAGTTTATAATAAATAGTTTTCATTTTCTTCTTACGCAGTGAGGTAGAGCATTATAGATTTTTATAGTCAACTATTTTTACTACTTACTACGCCGTTAGCACTTGTATTTTTATTTGATCAGCTCGATTTAGCTATCGTTACCACAATCACCACAAAGCATAACATTAGATGTTATTTTGCGTTTACCGCAGCGGTTGAGTGTTAACGCGAGCCTTGGGAGCGAGTACTCGGTGTGAACAATTAATCCCGGGCTCTCTAGAATCCCGGGCCGAGTCGGGATAGCGCGGTTGCTCCCGGCGACAATCACGGGAAACTGCGCCCCAGGGACGACGGCGAGCAAGTTAAATCTTTGCAAACTTCCAGAGTTGGGCCGCACCGCGCGCTCGTGCCAAAGCAATGTAATGTAATATTGTTCTAATTTTAAGTTTGTGCATTCCGGGTAGAGATACTTTAACCGACAATAAAAGATATGCGTGCCAATTTTGTAAACGAGATCAGGTCTTTTCCTTACGAAACATGATAGATTTTTTTTTGCTTAGAGTCAAAAAGTGTATTGAGTTTTCGTGGATCCGGAAAAGGCTTATGATGGAAATGTAAGAAGTGTTTTATGATCTGTTTTGCCCAAGTATGATTTGAGTAGCCAACTGATTCAGGCGCTGAAATCTCTTTAGGTACAAGGTTACCAGCGCATGTATCAGAGTGAATGAAAGCTACACAGACTGGTTTGATATGTTCTACTACAGCGCTCACCAATTAAGTAGCTGGCTATCCTCTGGCGGCTACTTGATGGTCTCGTGTCTATAGCTTAACCCACGTCCTCTTGAATATTGTATAAACTAGTCCACTAATAAAGGTTGTAGTTATTCTTAGGTACTTTAAATTATCTCTCATCTCGCCTACCTGGGATGATTCACCTTAACGTCACATGGTAACAAAAATGAATGATTCATTTGTAAAGTTGTAAGGTAATAATAGTGTTTGAATAGGATGGACGTGTAACAGTACCTATGTAATATAAGTATAAATGGATAAAAAATGCAGCAAGTGAATGAATTTGTGTATTTAAGCTGTATATTCACAAGGGCTGTATATTGGCAAGTATAAGGGAGATATAGAAAGAAGTGTGTAACGGGGCATTAGATATATTCCTTTATGAGTCACGAGACGGTATCAAAAATGCATGATACATAAGATAGATGGAGTTTTAATTAAAGTTTTGTAAATCAAAATTTTCTGTACTGCCCGTTTGATCCCTCTACGAAAACTGCGTAGCACGCGCAATAACGTAGCACTTCGTAGCAAATGTTCGTAGCAAAGTATAAGGATTTCTTGTTGATTCTTATTTTGCTAAAGCAAATGCTTTTGTTTATTATATTTCTTTTAAATCAATGTGTTACTTTGTTTGTCTACTACGTTAATCCTCACATACAATAATAGTAGTAACATAAATATATAATCAATTAATCCGGAGTTCTTAGCACCATGTATTCTGTTCGGAACACCGGTCAACCAGGTGGTATAAATATATTTCTACTGCCATTCTTGAAAGCGGCTCTAACGATTTCGTTGAAATTTGAAATAAAGTTGTATACGGGGGTAAAAAATTTGATCTAGCCGAGTCCCCGGTTCGACGACTTGATCACACGTTTAAAAATTTTCCTACCTTCTTCAAAACATGGAGGATGTCGATTGGGGCGCTTCTTTTTTTTACAAGAGTTATATACATATATTACCTATATGATTTTTTTGACGTCCACCGAGCGCCGCTCGGTCATCCACCGTACAAATAAAACCAGAGATCTCTGATGACCTAAAAGTTATATTTTTCGTTAAACCATGTGTTCATTAATTACAAAACCAGAGGTAGTGAACGAAAAATAAATTCAAGGTGTTAACAATGAAATACCTGTAGGTAGGTAGAAGTACTTTTTTAAAATCAACAAGCAACCCGTCCCTTTTTCGCATGGGTAGGTATGTTTTTTAGTAAAAATTTGCGATGATACACAATAAAGTATTTCTTTGAACACCTAACTAAATTTTAAAATGAAAAAACACTATTTTATGAAAGAACCCAAGTAGGAGTACCTACCTGACTTGTAAGTAGGTACTTTTAGAGTTTATCGCGAACATACTTTGTTTTATAATATGTACTTAGTGATATTAAAAAAATCGACATACTTAACTTGGAAGTCCTTTCTCAACAATAATAGATAAATATTAACTAATCTTAACTTTATTAACTTAAACATTAGGAGGAAAGTTAATATTTTTTATTCGGCCTGGTATGTAGTATCTATACATTTAAAACCCTATTTTAAAGGTAGATACATAATTAAGTACCTTTCTATTCTTGATTTTATATTTTATAAAATTAATATTGTCAATCAACTAACCTGGATTTGGTTGAGTTTGATAATTAGGTTTTTTCATCCACTCATAAGGCGACCGGGACGGTGCTGGAGGCTGTGATGGCCTAGATCCGGGGGAGCTTTCACTGGGGCTAACCAGATCTCCTCGAGCAGGCGACGGAATATCCACTATGTCTCTCTCCCCTGGTTCTCTTTTAGGGAAATGATGAGGATCCGGGGCCCACTCGCCCCCTGCCGGCGCACCATTCCAGGCACACCACTGCTGTTCTTCAAAGTTTTGGGTTTGCCAGCCGTACCATCCTCCACCGTACTGGCCGCCCTTACTTTGATACATGGCGAGCGGATTAACGTAGTTCACCATACTTTATCACAGTCCGCTCATGCCACTCACTTTCGCCGTCACAACACTAGGCCTCACTAGGAAAGAAGTTGTTTTACGATACACAGCACAGCGCGTTGCAATCAAGACTGAGCATTGTGGCAAACGAAGCGTGTCAAAAATACGTAGCGAGGTGGGGCGCAGAGACTGCACGAGAGGGCGGTACGAAACTCACCAATGAGAGCGCGCCGACCCGTTCTAGGGCCGCCCTGCGCCCGCTGATATAATTTGCCTAATTACAACAAAAATAATGAACACTAACTTAATGAAGTCGACCTCCGTCTTTTCTGATAAAATACGCTGTTTTATTTCATGATGGTGGTTCAAGTCGCTAATTTATTCCATTAATTGACCTTTGGCAAGTCCTATCATTTCGTTATTTAAATCTGGCTAAGTTAAAACTTATACTTACCTACCTTAACTTATTTTCTTTTTACGTATTTATTCGTATATATACTTAAATGGCAACTGTAACGACTTATCCTAACACGAAATAGAAAATGGTTGTAAATTATTTTACATATTGATAAAAACTCAGACTGTCATCTAACATCAGCTTCTTATCCATAAGTAAGTATACTTAGGTAGGAATGTAATATTAGTCAAGAAATATTTTGAAGTGTTTCTTCAATGAGGAGATAGTTTTTATTTGGTGTTATTGAGTTAATAAGTAAGTAGGTACTAAGAATCTGCCTGCATAATAAAAAGTGAATACTTATTTAATAAATGAATGAATATTTCTTTATTAAAATAAAGTAATAATTATTAAAGTAAAGTAGCTTAAGTCCTACCTACATTTACTTAAGTACTTACTGAAATTAAGATATAGGTCTTTAAATTAATTACGAGAATATAAGAAAAGATACATTAATGATGTAACGAATATTCGCATTCGCGGTCGTTCGCATTTTTTGGCATAGGTATTCGCATTCGCAAATTTCTGCGAATGTTTTGAGATTACGAGGTCAGAAAAAAATGTTGAAGATGATAGTAGGTTAATAAAATTAAAATCCATTCATTTCTTATGTTTTTCAATACAAGAAAAAGTAAATTAACCTCGTTATCAATCACATTATCAGTCTTCACTTTATCATTTGCCTTGGTATTAGATATTTATTTACATATTTTACTTTACTTTGGGCAATGAAGCAAATTTCCTTAAAAAATAAATTTCCTTTGGAACTTATAAGGCAAAATTTATAATGCAATGTAAGTAAACAAACAAAACCAAATTCTTCTAAGAACTTTTTATTAGTTATTCTTATTATTACATAACATTTTAATGTTATAGGTACCTAAAGGTAATCATATTTTGAACAAAACTAAAATTTATTATCAAATAAAGCCAATTTTCTCAATAATAAACAGTGTAAACAAATAAAAACAATATTGTTATTTTTTCTTCTTTTTAATTCGTATTAGAACTTATAACACAGAAATTAAATGCAAATGAAACAAACTTAAGAAAGGGAAAGAGGTGTGATTTTATGTAGGTATGCATATAGGTTTGTATGAAACAAACTAAAACATATTTTTCAATGAAAATTTTATCAGTCTTTTACCTGCCTAACTTTTAATGTTATCAGTTGGCGCTAAAGTTTTGCTTTACAAGACTAAACTAACAAAAAAATTTTGCAACTAACCAAAATATAATTCCTAGCAGGTAAGTACGTAATTATGTTCTACTTGTAAGCAATTTTACTTGTATCTTATAGTTTAAAGGCTGGCCGAGTGACTCATCGTGACCTCGGAGTAGGTAAAACCAATTTAGATAGATAACAATGGGAAATGATAAAAATGTTAGAGATTCTTTTTTTACGTAATGGCCGAGCAACCTGTAACGCCTCGTGGACCAACTGATACACACAACTAGTTGTAATATCCAAGTTATTAGGTATCTACTAAATACTATGTACTTACCTACCAAAGTACGTGAATTGCAATTTCAGATGAACGTGGCCTTTTTCAACCTTTTCGAGACTTTTGGCTCTGTCTACGCTGTAAAGGATAAAGAGGTGATATTTGTTTGTATGTAGATAACGAGATTGCGATTCGCGATAGCAGATTAACGAAAAGAAATGTAACTTTTATTAAGTACAGAGTAATTAGTAATAAGTATGTTATAGGTTTTGTGCCCAAGTAAGTAATACCTACCTACTTAAGTGTTACTTACTTAACAGATAATCTTTTTGATCCACAATTGATAAATAAGTAGGTAGGTACTTTTTGCACACAACATTTATATACCTAAGAAGGTACTATTTAGGTACTAATTGTTAACACCTTAATTAACCACATAAAAACAGATACCTAATCTATGTTTTGTTTGTTTGTTTGTTTGTTTGTAAATTCTTTATTGTACATAACAAATTATAAGTAATACATAAAAACATTAAAAATAACGACGTACAAAGGCGGACTTATCCCTTATGTTTTTCTTTCATCTATGGAAATACTAGCACATTCATTGTGCCGTGTGGTTCCCGGCACCAATACAAAAAAGAATAGGACCACTCAATCTCTTTCCCATGGATGTCGTAAAAGGCGACTAAGGGATATGCTTTCAAACTTAGAATTCTTCTTTTAGGCGATGGGTTAGCAACCTGTCACTATTTAAATCTCAATTCTATCTAAAAGCCAAATAGCTGACGGTGGCCTATCAGTCTTTTCAAGACTGTTGGCTCTGTCTACCCCACAAGGGATAAAAACGTGACCATATGTACATACATAAGGACATATATGAGCATACATACATATGTATGTTCATAGTGCAAGCTTCCACGTGAACCTCCGACGCTTGTCTGGAAGCGATGAAAAAAATACTTAGGGTAAGGTGCCCCAAGTGTGCGCGGTACCCAAGAGTAGGTACTCAGGTCCGATATTTGTAACGAATGACAGCAAATAGTGCTAAATTCAGTTGTGTTTTGTGCACTCATGCAGGAGGAAGCTATCGGAAAAGTTTTGTAAGAAAAAAAATATATTTTGGAGGAATATGGTAAGATTCCCTATATTTTGGTGTTTTGTAAAAATAGTATGACCGTTTAAAATAAGTGTAGCATATTTTTGTAAACAGTGACGGTGTTTATTCATCATAAAATGTGTAAAATATCTCATTGCCGGTAAATTGTGAAGGTGTTGTCGCAAACTTTCGATAGATGGCGCACATGTGTTACGTTGAGTCTAAAGAGGGACATTCCCCAAGAGTGCTTACAACAAGAGTGCGCATGCGGACTCTTGTGGATACTACGCACTCTTGTGGACTACTCAGATTTAATATTGTTTTTTTTTTATATGGCTTCTAAGGAAAGAAAAACTACAAGATCTGATTGTTCTAAAGATGTACTGGATCTTGCACGGAAAATGATGTTTGAAGAAGGTAAAAGCAAAAGAAAAGTGGCGGAACTCTTATGTATGCCTGAATCTACCCTACGAAAAAGGTTAAAAAAGGAAGATGTTGCTACATCTTTAGGCAGATTTCGACCTACTTTCACAACTCAGATTGAAAAAGAACTAGTAAGTCATATAAAAATCTTAGATGCTATGTTCTATGGTATTACGCTAAAGAAATTAAGATCAGTTGTGTATGAATATGCTCAAAAAATAATATTGAACATCAATTTAACAAAGAAACTAAGATGGCTGGAAAGCACTGGGTTAGAGTTTTTGTGGGCCGAAATCCTGTTATAGGTAGCTATTCGGCAACCAACGTCAACCAGCATTGCGCGTGCAATGGGTTTTAACAAACCACAAGTGGAAAGGTTCTATGATCAATAAGAAAGTAGGTATACAACAGCAACATAACTTTCAGCCCTGTCAATTGTACCTATAACATGGACGAATCTGGATTTTCGACAGTTCCAAATAAAGCACCAAAAGTTGTCAGTGTCAATAAAATCAGCAGCACAGAGAGAGGAATAAATGTTACTGTTGTATGTGCGATGAGTGCATCGGGAAATTATGTGCCCCCAGCCTTTATTTTCCCCCGTAAACGCATGAAAGCAGAGTTGTTGGATGGAGCCCCAGCGAATTCTATAGGCCTTGTCACAGATTCTGGTAGAATGAATACAGATTTATTTATGGACTGGTTGAATCATTTTAAGTATCATACAAAGCCTACAGAGACCTGTCCAGTGTTATTAATTTTAGATAACTATTTGGCGCACACCAGTCTAGCTGCTATAAATTTTTGCCGATCAAATAATATTCACGTCATTACTATTCCCCCACATAGCACGCATAAAATGCAACCACTAGATCGTTGTTTCTTTTCACCACTGAAAAAATATTTTGCCAATGAGTGTGAGAAATGGATGTTAAATCATGCTGGAAGACCTATAACTATCTACCAGATCGCTACATTATTTAATGGTGCTTATATGAGGACTGCCAATATGTCTAACGCCGTTGAAGGTTTCAAAGTTGGAGGAATATATCCTTTCAATAGAGACGTATTTAGTGACAGTGATTTTCTTGCAAGTATGGTGACTGAAAGGCCCGAAGAACGTGCATGTATTAGCTCGGCACCAGAGCAGACTGATTATTTTGATCAACGTTCCAGTCTTACAGAAGATGTAAAAAATGTTGCAACATCTAGTCAAGTGATAATTCCACGCACTTCGACGCCTTTGCCTGAAAAACAGGCTCAAAGTACTACATGTTATGACCAAAATATAGGAAATTCTACTCCTTCTTCACCAAGTATACTTTTGGGAGATGAACAAATTAACAATGATGCAGGGACAGAGAGAGTTAGTAGGCCATGCGCTCCTATCAAAACATCTACTCACCTGCAGACTCTGAATGAGAAATCTTCTGAAGACGCAGAAGAGGTCACGTCCAAAGAAAATAGTGCAAAAACTTCAATTTTATCAGAAAATCCACAAAGACTGAACACAATAGAAGTAATCAATAAACCTAGCTGCTCTTTTATAGACATTGCTCCTATCCCAAAAGCATCATTTACCAGAAGGACGTCAAATCGCAGTAAAAAGTCTGAAATAATTACCAGTTCTCCTTATAAAAGAAAATTAGAGGAAGAAGTAAAAACCAATACGAAGAAGGTGCCAAAGAAATGTAAAACCTCAAAAAAACCTTCGAAACCAAAAAAAAGCGCCGAAGAATAAGAAAAAAAGTGGGGATGTCCTGGTTGTAAGGAGGAGTACAAAGAGCCTATCGTTGAAGACTGGATACAGTGAAACGTCTGCACTGAATGGTGGCACGATAAATGTACATCATACATCGGAATCGGAGTTTATACCTAAGTGTGATTTATGTGAATAAATTAGCGTGCGCACTCTTATAACAACGTGCGCACTCTTTACGACTTTCCGCGTACTCTTGTGGACTAATGATGCCAAGAGTGCGCAATTACCCTTGATCTAAAATCTAATAAAAATTAAAGAAAGCATAAGGCAACGTTGATTTTTCATATAATATATTAAAGTTGATTAGTTGGTAATTAGAATAAACATTTTGAATTTTCTTTCTAGGCGTTTTTATTTTATTTATGGCTTTTTATTCCTAAACCGCGCACACTTGGGGCACCTTACATATTGTGTATACCAGCTGCTTCTCTTACGGTGCATATTGTAAAGTCAATGAAGGGAACTGCTTATAAATATGGAGTTCTTGTTTGAGGCGATGGGCCAGCGACCTGCCACTACCTACTTATTTGATTCTCAATTACATCATTAAGCCATTCAGTCTTTACAATACTATTGGCTCTGTCTACCACGTAAGGGAAAAAAACGTTGTTATATGTATAATATACTTAGATACCTACTTAGTTATTTGTAAATAACTAAACCTAGTAATAAAAACTTAGTAATAACTTTGTAATAACTAAACTAGGTAAACCTATATCACGCCTTTATCCTAATGCTTTTAACATTCGTACGAAGGAGACCCCTTTAGGTATGTAGTATCTATTGCAAATCTGAGATAAAACGTACTCATTAGAACTTATAACACAGAAATTAAATGCAAATGAAACAAACTAAAGAAAGGGAAAGAGGCGTGATTTTATGGTTGTATGAAACAAACTAAAACATATTTTTCTATGAAAATCTTATCAGTCTTTTACCTACCTAACTTTTAATGTTATCAGTTCACGAGAATAAACTACCACAAAAATTTTTGCAATTAAGCAAAATATAATTCCTAGCAGGTAAGTATATGTAATTATCTTCAACTTGTAAGCAATTTTATCATTATAGTTTAAAGGGTGGCCGAGTGACTCATTGCCACCTCGAAGTAGGTAAAAACCAATTTAGATAGATAACCATGGAAAAAATGTTAGAGATTCTTTTTTCACGCAATGGCCAAGCAAACTGTAACGCCTCGTGGACCAACTGATACGCACAACTAGTTGTAACATCCAAGTTATTGTCTACCAAATACGAGTACTAAGTACTTACCTACTTTAGTACGTGAATCGCATTTTAGATGAACGTGGCCTTTTTCAACCTTTTCGAGACTGTTGGCTCTGTCTACGCCGTAAAGGATAAAGATGTGATATTTGTTTGTATGTAGATAACGAGATCGCGATTCGCGATAGCAGCAACGCTTGTCTGAAAGCGATGAAAAAAATACTTAGTGTGTAAGTATACCAGCTGCTTCCCTTACGGTGCATATTGTAAAGTCAATGAAGGGAACTCCTTATAAATATGGAGTTCTTGTTTTAGGCGATGGGCCAGCAACCTGCCACTACTTACTTAGTTGATTCTCAATTACTACTCTGTCTACCACTTAAGGGAAAAAAACGTTGTCGAATGTATAATATACTTACATATACATACATATAATCACGCCTTTATCCTAATGCTTTTAACATCTCTTACGAAGTAGACTCCTTAAGGTATGTAGTACCTATTGCAAATCTGAGATAAAACTTAGATACCATGCAAAACCTTCATAACGAGGGATATCATTCCACATGTATTTGCTTGCAACGATTAAGTACTGCACTTGCTTCATCTACATTCATCAATCTTTTCATGCGAGCTGACTGTACACAACAACATTAAAATTATTATAATTACATTCCCAACTTACAGAATATAAAGAGCGTGAGAAAAAAAAGGGTCCACTTTCATGAACTAAAAGGTTGTATAGTCGTTACAACCAGTGTTGTCCAATCGCTTTTATTGATGTCGATATCGATACTGGTCTATTTGACGATAAATTAATGAAATAAATATGTACGGATGGTTGCAATTTATTTGTATATTGCAACAAATTATTATTGCATGTTATTTTCTTGGTTTCGATTCCAGAATAACATTATAAATGCGAAAATGAGTTTGTTTGTTACCTTCACATTTAAACTACTTACTTAACCAATCTGCATGAAATTTTGTGAACATATAGTGTGGAGCACGGAGAAGGATATTACCTTAGGTACCTTTCATCACAGTTAAAACTAAAGTTTCCGCGGAATTTGCGAAAAACCTGTAGTCTAATGTTGGTGCCGCTAATATCTCGCGAGCGAAGTTGCTGGTAAAATCTAGGGAGTCCTAACCACGAGAGACCTTTTAAAAATTAAGAGCAAACAACGGAATATAATATTAGAGATGAGTCCAATAATTAAGAGCCACGAAAATAGTGCACCCACCACGTAAATAAAGGAAGATCTTCATAATTTGATTCTACATATGTATCTATGTTTTCTTATACTCGTAACCACCACATTAAATTAATAATAAAACAACTTTAAATGTAATTAATCGTTTATTATTTGAATAAAATAGCTAAATAGTAGGTACATCATTTTTAAGATATATCACCTGGACATATAAAAAGAGTTAGGTATCCCACCTCAGAGGAAGTAAAGCCTCGCTGTAAAATACTGAAAGGTCACGTTCAACTATGGCTAAGTGATAGAATAGAAGAAGGTTGAAAACCCACAACTTAAAAGAAGAATCCCAAGTTTTTTAGCCTTTCCCTTGATGACTTGTTTGACAATCTGCATGGGAAAACTGTGAGGTTAGACTAAGTACCTATTTAATCTTCTATTATGTTAATCTTTGTACCACCTATATAATTGTGTTATTCCTTCAAATATAGTAGTATTATTCGAGCATTCACTCGTTTCATTTACCTGACTACGTCACACCCTTATATGGCGACCCTGCCTATGGAATCTTCCACCGCGCCGCGAATTTGAGACGTTACTCGTGTAATCGTTAATAAGGACAATGGAAAAGTACCAGTTCTATCTTTGTTTCGGACTAAACGCTAGTGTACACGTGAATAAAAAATTTCACAAAAATAATGGGCTCCCCACAGTCTAAAGAAGAAACCCTGGTCATCCAGAATGCTGCGGCTGGCGATAATAAAGCAACTACAGAACAAATTCGTTTTCATATGAGCACTACAAATATTATCCTGTGTGTTATCCTGTTAATTATACTGTGTGGCGTGCTGTTCTTCATATATCGACTATATAGAAAATGCCATAGAAAATGGATTGTTAAGGAGATAAATCGGGCGACTATAAGAAGATCACTTTTCCGGCGACAGTTGGAAGACCTTAACCCACCCCAAAAAATCTATTCAAAAGAAATGGTGTAAAAAATAAATAAAAATAAAAGTGCATAAATATATTTCAAAAGTGAAAATTTATTATATAAAAATAAATATTAAAAAAAAAAAAGTGAAAATAATAAAATACAATAATCTACTTAAAAAAAAAAAAAAAAAGTATCTTAAATATATAATCAAATATCCTAATAATAATTTTATGTACGAGATATAGGTCACCGGTAAGGAATGCAGCGACTTTCCATATACGGACGGACGGATGATGCACTGTGACTGAACTTTGGACTTGATAGTGTTAATTGTAATCGCGATTATATTTTAAAGTCTATTTTTATTTATTTTTTAATGTGTTATGTTCTTTATGTGCACAGGTACAAGAATATTTTACTCTACGTTATGGTGGTAAGTGACTAATGGAAACTATTATATCATTGTATGAGGAATTAAAGAAAATTAGAGTATATTTAATTAAATTAGGAGCCAGTCGAAGAACGGAAAAAGTGTTAGTAAACAAATTAAATGAGATTAATGCAATCTATGAGAAATATGAGACGTGGCTGATAGGTTTTGAAGAAAAACTTAAGAGAAAATATTATAGTTCGGATGATATTATATTAATCAAAAATTATTGTAGTCGATTTTTAGAGTTACATGAAAATATTTTAGTGTTGTGTAATAGTGATAAGCCGAAGTCATCGTTCAACATGAATTCTTTTGATTTAAAAACGGCGTTAAATCTTTTACCTATTATGACAAATGAGGAGTCGAATACAAAACAGTTGATTGATAACATTGAATATTATAATACTTTATTGAAAGAAGATACATGTAAACAAAATTTAATTAATTTCGTATTAAAAAGTAGGCTTTCTCCTGAAGCTAAGTTAAAATTAAAATCAAAATATGAATCAGTTAATGAGTTAATTATTGATATGAGAAATGTATTATTGTGTAAGAAAGCTGCAACGGCAATACAAAATAAATTACAAAAAATTAGACAAAATGACTTGTCAATTGCTGACTATGGTAAAGAAATAACGGAACTATTTGTTGATTTAACGATAACGCAAGCTGACGGGAATGATCAATGCTATAAAATATTAAAACCTATTAATGAAAAAATGGCTGTTAAGCAATTTGCTGACGGCTTGCGTAATCGTCGACTTAGTACGATTATTTCTGCCAGGAATTATAGTTCACTTAAAGATGCTGTACAGGCAGCCCAAGATGAAGAAGTATCAATTCCTTCAACATCTGGAGAAATCATGGGTATGTACAAGAAACCATACCATAATAAATATTTCAACAATGGTTCAAATTATTATAGAAGCTGGCGTGGAGGACGTTGCCGCTATCCTGTACATAGAGGAAGAGCTCGAGGACAGCAAGCAGCTCATCTAGCTTCTCGAGGACAAGGGTCACGAGGTCAGTACACGCGAGGAAGTAGCGGAGGTCCACAGCAGAGAGGTAAATTTTTTAATTCAACTAGAGGAAATCAAGGGATGCGTAATAATCGTAATATTCATTTAATGCATGATAATGATAATAATAATTTCGAAAAATTTGAAGAGTCAGAACTTTCTTTGAATCAGTTTTTTCGTGAGGAATAGTGAAAAATTTATTTTAGCCAGTGATAGTAATTGTTATATTTCTTTACTTTCATCATCATGTAATAATTATAACAAAAAATATTTTTTAGTAGATTCTGGAGCATCAATATCGGCATGTACGTATAAACATGCTATAGAATGTAACATTCCAATCCATAAGGAGAATGTAACAATCAACGGTTTAGGTGGAAGTGTACAAGCAATAGGATACTTATTTTTACCATTAACTTTTAATAATGAAACATTCAATCATAAGTTTTTTGTTTTTCAAAATTTACCAATTAAAGGAAGTGGAATTTTAGGCCGTGATTTATTAAATAGATGCAAAGCTCAATTAGACTTCAGTAAAAATACTTTGACATTATTTATTAATTCGAAAATTACTTTACCTTTAATAAATACATGTAATGTTATTTTTGAGATCCCAGCTAGAAGCGAGTCAATACATTTTATACATACGGACATTAATGAAGATTGTGTCATATTATCTCAAGAAATAAAACATGGTATATTTTTAGCAAGTTCCATATGTTCACCAAAAGATGGATTGATTCCTGTTAGAATACTTAATGTTACTGAAAATGATGTTCAACTCACAGAAATAAATCCAAAAATTGATAAAGTTAGTAACTATAATATTTGTGAATTTGAAAAGTCAACGACCGATTCAAATAGAGTGAAAAAACTTTTCTCATTAATGAAATTGCAACATTTAAATATTGAGGAACAAAAAACTATTGAGAACATTTGCGCTAAATATTCAGATATATTTTACCTCCCTGGTGATAAATTAAGTACTACTGATGTATACACACATACTATTTCTGTCAAACCTAATACAAATCCAATCTTTTCAAAACAATATCGTTTGCCATACTCTCAAAAGGACGAAATTAAACGCCAAATTGATAAAATGTTAGAGGAAGGGATAATTGAACCTAGCAAGAGCGATTGGTCTAGTCCAATACTGTTAGTACCTAAAAAATCAGATTCAACAGGAGACAAAAAATGGAGGCTTGTCGTAGATTATAGGAAATTGAATAATCAGATTGAAGACGATAAATTCCCACTACCAGATATTACTGAAATTCTGGACTCGTTGTCAGGTAGCATTTATTTCACACATTTAGACTTGCATCAAGGATACTATAATGTTAATTTAGATGAAAACAGTAGAAAATTTACAGCTTTCCATTCAGGACAGTATCAGATGACACGTATGCCAATGGGACTTAAAACTAGCCCAAGTTCATTTTCCAGAATGATTACATTGGCAATGGCTGGTCTAAATTATGAAAAATGTCTAATTTATTTAGATGACTTAATTGTTTTTGGCCGTAATTTAACAATTCATAATAAAAATTTACAAGATGTTTTTGAAAGATTACGTCAGGTCAATTTAAAATTGAACCCAGTAAAATGCGATTTTCTTAAAAAAGAAATTTTGTATTTAGGTCATGTGATTTCTAATGAAGGTATAATGCCGGATCCTGCAAAAATATCTGCAGTACAAAATTATCCAGTTCCTACAAATTCAGACGAAGTAAAAAGATTTGTAGCTTTCACGAATTACTATAGAAAATTCATACCAAAATTTGCAGAAATCGCATATCCTTTAAATAAATTAACTAGAAAAGGCGTACCATTTGAATGGAATACCGAAAGTCAAAACTCTTTTGAAAAACTAAAAGAACTACTAATAAGCCCACCTGTGTTACAGTATCCCGATTTTTCGGAACAAAATAAATTTATAGTACAAACTGATGCTTCAAATAATGCTATAGGAGCAATTTTATCAAACAAAAATGGACGACCAATAGCTTATGCTAGTAGGAGCTTAAATAAAGGTGAAAAGAATTATCCAGTGATAGAAAAAGAATTGCTAGCAATAGTATGGGCTGTGAAGTATTTTCGTCCATATTTATATGGACGCCCATTTAAAATACTGACAGACCATAAACCACTAGTATACTTGTTCAATATGAGAGATCCTTCGAGTAGGCTCATGAAATTTAGAATCATATTAGAGGAATATAATTTTGAAGTAGAATATGTTAAAGGTTCTGAAAATGCAGCTGCAGATGCATTGTCTAGAATCACATTAAATGATTTAAAAGAAATGCACGAAAGTGTTATTAATGTTATGACAAGAGCGGGCGCAAGAAAATTAAATAAACTAGATTCATCGGTAGATATGGATGCTTTAGACTTGAGGCCTGATCAACCAAAGGTCGTAAGTACCCATATAAGACCGAAAGAATCAGTAGAATTAAAACTTATTGATATTAAGGGACTAAAACAATTTAAAAAAGAGGGAATTATCACAAAAGAAAATAAAATATTATGCTATATTGAAAGTAAAAGAACAATTTATGTGAAATTTCTAGATTAATAAGAATAAGATAATTTTTGTAATTTATTAAAGTTAGAAGAAATATACATATTAAAGAGTAAAGATAATGAAATTTTTATAGAAAAATTATTAGATAAAATAAAAAACGATAAGAATAGGTCCGGACCGCGTATATGTATTTTAAGTAATGTAAAAAGAATTGAGAATAAACATGATAGAAAAAT
The DNA here is from genome assembly GCF_032362555.1 of Amyelois transitella. Lineage (NCBI taxonomy): Eukaryota > Metazoa > Arthropoda > Insecta > Lepidoptera > Pyralidae > Amyelois > Amyelois transitella. Next base: position 7,158,361 of record NC_083509.1, read on the forward strand.
AATTTTAAATGATTTTCATCTCTTGCCTAGCAGTGGCCATGCTGGTATGAGAAGAATGTCAAACAACATAAAGAAATATTATTTCTGGCCTGGTATTGATAAAGATGTTAGAGAATTTGTAAAACGTTGCGACAGTTGTCAACGTCAAAAACATTCAATACCAAAGAAAGAACCAATGGAAATTACTAGTACAGCGCATACTGCATTTGAAAAAGTATTCTTAGATCTTGTTGGTCCTTTGGAAAGAGATAATGATAATTATTCTTATATACTAACGTGTCAATGCGAACTGACAAAATATGTAGAAGGTTATCCCTTAATTTCCAAAAAAGCTGATGAAGTAGCAAGATCGTTTGTTAATAATTTTATTCTCAGGTATGGTGTGCCAAAATGTATAGCTACAGATAGAGGGAAGGAGTTTTTATCAGAAATTTTTCAAGAGGTATGTAAATTATTAAATATTAAACAACTCAACTCAACAGCCCACCATCACGAGTCCATAGGAGCTCTGGAAGTCACTCACAAACATTTGAATGCGTTTCTACGTATTCAAACAGAGAATCACCCGGAGATGTGGAGTAAGTGGATTCCTTTTTGGTGTTTCTCTTACAATACAGGAGTTCATACTGAAACAGATTTCACCCCGTACGAGTTGGTGTTTGGTAAGAAATGTTCTCTCCCTAGTAATCTGACAAATGATGTAGAACCTCTTTATAATTATGAGAGCTATCCACATGAATTGAAATACCGTTTGCAACTTTCTCAAAAAGAGGCTAGAAATAATTTGTTAAGAAGTAAGATAAATAGAAAGTATGTGTATGGGCGTGGACCCATGTCTACGGTGCGGCGCCGTTTGCCGTGCAACGGTACGGCACCGCCGCCGGCAGATGGCGCGGCGCCGTGCCGCGCCACGGCGTCGTGTACCGGCACGTACACGCTCAGCACTTATACCAAAATTAGTTTTGGCTTGTTATGGACCGCAAAAGACGTATCCTGCTCCTGTTGCTGTTAAGACGTCGACGAATGAAGAAAAAACGAAATCAAAGAAAATATTGGGTAAATCCATACCTTTCTATAATGAACCATGATGGAGATCATTTTAAGAGGAAATATGAAGCGTTGAAAATATGTGGTGATGACAAATTTTACGAATATTTTAGAATGTCTATATCAAGTTTTGAAGAACTGCTAACCAAAATAGCGCCTCGTATACAGAAGAAATACGTGTTCAGGAAACCTGTTGGGCCCATGGAAATGCTAGGCTTAACTATAAGGTAAAAAAAAGAAATTTATTTCAACTTATTTACATATTCTAATCATAGAAATATTTTCTTTGATGTATTCATACGTATGTATTAGCTAGGTCTGTGTTTTGTGTCAATCCGCCAAGCCTTTTAAAATTGCTAACTCGTCAAGTGGTCCTTTTTGCAGAATTTAAATAAAACAATCAAGTTCACGCATTTAAACAAATGTATATTTTTTACTTCTTTTCGCAACCATAATATTGTAATCTTTGTATCAATAACAATCAAACAAAAAAAAATCAACAAAGAAGAAAATCAATAAAAAAACCGTTTTCTTACAAAATTATAATATAAATCAGTAATAATGTAATCTTTTTCGTATTTATTATGATTTAAGAAAAATCGTATTCGGATTCCAGTGTATCTGTGGTATTAGACATGATGTCTTCCAAAGTTGAGACTGGTGATGTTTCGCGACGATTTATACTAATTGGGTTTGATGAATTACAAGCTGTTTGATAGTTAGTTTCATAAGACATTGTAGCTTGTGGTTGTTGGGCAGTTTGGTTATAGTTAGCGTCGTAAGATGTTGCTGTCTGGTACCCGCTATATGACTGGAATGGTGATTGATGGAAATCTGTTAAAATCTTTAAAACCCCGCTTTGAAATAGCAAGGTCTGGTGGTCATTTAACTTGTTGAGAGACGGTAAAATGGCTTTAAAAAATGACAGGTGTCGATTTTCAGAAGCAGCTAAAGTTTCGACGATTTGCTTCTCAAATTCATCGCAACTTGGTTTTCGTTTTAGCGTAGTTTTTCTGTAGGGTTGATATCTTGACCTTGTGTTCGGAGTTTGAGATTCTTCTTCTATACTATCTTCAGTTAAATTTGGTGCATTTTTTTGTAAAAACATGAGTGAGTTGTCTATACAAATGATATTCTTTTATACGTTTAGCACCAGCTCCAGATTTCTTTGAAAGTTCTACCTTCTTTGTATATTTGAAAAAATTATCCTTAATGTTAGTCCATTTTTTTATGACGTCATTACCTGTAACAATCGTTATAAAAATAGAACTGATAATAAAATTGCTTTTATAATGGTCTGTAAAATTTTAAGAAATGTTTCTTTTGCAGATTTTTGGCAACAGGGAATTCATTCAGAGATATGGAATTCACAGATTATCGTGGAAAATCTACAATTGGAAAAATTGTACGAGATGTTTGTCGTGCTATATGGGACATTCTTTTAAGTGAAAGTATACCGAAAATATCCGAAGAGCGAATTGAAAAAATAGCTAAGGATTTTGACGTAAAAACAAATTTCCCGAATTGCATGGGGGCATTGGACGGGAAACACATCCGAATATGTAGTCCTGCCCACAGTGGGTCCCTTTTTTTTAACTATAAAAGTTTTAACTCTATAGTCTTGCTGGCACTGGTGGATTCTAAGTATAGATTTGTATATGTTGATATAGGATCGTATGGAAAGGAATGTGATTCCACCATTTTCCACAATTCAAAACTATACGAATTATTATTGCAAAATCGACTTCCCATACCAGCGCCAAAGCCTTTACCGGGGCTCCAAAATTCAGTTCCCTATGTTTTTATCGCTGATGAAGGCCTACCGTTACTTAACAATCTAATTCGTCCATACCCAGGGAAGCATCTCAGAGAAGAACAAAGGGTTTTCAACTATCGTTTGAGTCGAGCAAGAAGATATGTCGAGTGTGCTTTTGGTATTTTCGCAAATAAATGGCGAGTATTTCATCGGCCCTTAAATGTTCAATATAATTTTGCGACCGACATTATCAAAGCATGTTGTGTTTTACACAATTTTGTTGTAAGTCGAGATGGAGTTAGAAAATCAGAGGAGTTATATATTGACGACTGTTTTTTGAACCTTCCACAAACAGCAGATGACGTTTCCTTAACAAATCCTGTCAATATAAGAGACGAATTTTGTAAATACTTTAATAGTGATGTCGGTGCGCTTAGTTGGCAACTAAGCAAAATATAACTAAAGTTGGGTCACGGATCGAACCCACCAAATGTATTGAGTGTGTGTAAATGGCAAGTTCATAATAATACTAAGCATTAATGCATTGATTTCACTTTGATGTTTATTGTATTCACTTTATTAAGTTAAAAAGATAAATAAATAGGTAGGTATATACTCACCGAGTTTCGTTTTTTCTTTATTGTCCATGCTGTCGAATGATGGAAAAATATTTAGGCAGACATCTTTCCACCCTTCTGTTTTTAAATTTTTATTCTTATAATCCTCCTTTGACTTGTCCCAGAGAACGGGACGTGCTTCCACTAGTGAAATCAAAAAGTCTAAATCTAAATCGTCCGCCATTTTATGCAAAAAAAATTACCACGTGCGCACTATGCAACTGACAACACAATAATGAGCACGTCGGTACACGACGCCGTGGCGCGGCACGGCGCCGCGCCATCTGCCGGCGGCGGTGCCGTACCGTTGCACGGCAAACGGCGCCGCACCGTAGACATGGGTCCACGCCCTATGACAAAAATATTAATGGGTGAAAATCATTTTAAACGACCATTGTCACAAAAATGAAACAAAAATGAAATCATAACAAAAATGAAAATCGTAACAAAAAATAACAAAAATGAAATTATTAGGGTCTCTTCACAATTCGCATAAATAATACAGACATACTATAGGTACCTAAATAATTATTTTTATTGATTGATTTTAATCTTAATTTTTCGAATTTTTGTGGATCCTGGTCTTTTAATCGTTGTCTGTATAGTCGTTGACGTTCAGCTGCTGACATCGGCATTCTAAAAAGATAAAATAAATCAGGTAAAAAAGTTTATAGGTTAATATAACTTACCGCCATTTTAAAAATAAAAAAATACCAAAATCAGCTTCTTATTGCTGTGTGGATGCGGTTTTCTTTCATTTTTGTTATATCATTTTTGTGACGTTACAAAAAAAAGTAACGAAACATAACAAAAATGAAAAGATATTGTGCTTTGAATATAATCTCAAATATTTTTAATGAAACAGGAGTTGCAATAAGTTAAAGAACCTTCAACCTTAATAATAGTCGACAATGGTTGTCTATAAATCAATAACTAAAATTATGTATTCGCTTACCTGTATTGTTTGTTAAAAAAAACAAAGCTGATCAATTGAAATTGGAATTTTCACGAAGAATAAGGAAACACGCCTGCACACACTTTTACATATGATGACAAAATGACCGAACCAAATAGCTTCTAGCGTCCGCATTGGCTACTCGTAGAGCAGGTGTTGACAATTACAAATATCAAATATTACCAAAATTTCGTCGTGATAAAAATGAATAATAAAATGGAAGATAATTATAGACATCAATTTAAAAACTAATATTTATTATAAAAATATATATAAATGTAATTAGCTTTACCTGATATCAATTACAAATCATAATATATACCGAAAAAAAACCAATTGTTTTAATATCGTTACTAGAATTTTTATTCGGTTGTATTTTGTAACGCAAGTCGTGAATAGGACAAAATATTTTGTATGGAGAAAATTTCGGTTCGGTGTGAAAAAAGAAGGATATTATTAAATACTAGTACAAAAATACAATAAATTATATTTATAAGGCTAGGCAAGGTATAATTCTATAGTTGTATGTATTCGTTGCAGTAGAATTGATCATATTTTCTTAAATATAGCATGAGGACAAATTTTTATGTCGAAATGGTCGTTTAAAATGATTTTCACCCTAATCCTGTAAGCTATAAGGAAAATGATTTAATTTTAGTAAAAAATAATACACCTAGTAATAAATTAGATAATATATATTTAGGCCCTTATAAAGTTATTAAGGACATACCACCAAACGTAGAGATAATAAATAAGTATGGTAAAATAGACATTGTACATAAAAACCGTACAAAACCTTATTATAAAACGTAAAAAATAGATTATATTTTATCAATTTGACTGTAAAAAAAAAATATATTATATAAATTCATTTTTTTTTTCAATAAGTGCGGTGATGTGAGGTTAGACTAAGTACCTATTTAATCTTCTATTATGTTAATCTTTGTACCACCTATATAATTGTGTTATTCCTTCAAATATAGTAGTATTATTCGAGCATTCACTCGTTTCATTTACCTGACTACGTCACACCCTTATAAACAAGCAGCTGGCATACCCTATGTTTTTTCTACGTTTCCATACCACCATGGAAAATTGCACTTGTTGAGTATATTTCCTTAGTCACTTTTTACGACATCCATAGAAGTGTCCTATTCTAAAGTTCCTGTAACCATACAGCACTTTTACCAAACTTATGATTGAAAATAAGAATATGACAGAGTTGAGAGGAATGAATTGTGGTCAGCACTTTCTATGCATGGGGTGAGCAGTCTCTTAATACGAGCACTTAAATCCTTATATGAGGAATCGAGTGCTTGTGTCAGGATAAACGGAGCGCACACTGAGTGGTTTAAGATTGAGAAAGGCGTTAGGCAAGAATGTGTTGCGTCACCGCGACTGTTCAACCTATTTATGGATAGTTTTTTGACAGATTTGAAAGAGTCTGAAAGTGGATAAAGGATGAATGAGTTACTCGTCAAATGTCTGCTCTATGCCGACGATCAGGTTATACTGGCATCATCAGCGGAGGAGTTACAGGAGATGGTAAACTGTAGATATGCATGAAGCTTTAAAAGATAAAGGAATGAAAGTGAACGTAAGTAAAACTAAAACACTGGTTTTTGAAATGGAGAAAGAAATGACAGCATGTAATATTTTGATTGGAGGAGAAAAAGTTGACCAAGTCAAAGAGTTTGTATATCTAGGATCAAAGTTTACATCAAATGGCAAGTGATATTGAAAGGAGAGTGAACGCGGGGAACATGGTGAATGGAGCTTTGCATGCCTTTATGAGCAGTCAGAAACTATCCAAAAAGGCTCGACTGGCTGTGCATAGGGGCGTGTTGGTCCCAACATTAATGTATGGGAGTGAAAGTTGGGTATAGCAAAAGAAGCACGAAAGCAGAATAAATGCAGTGAAAATGAGAGCGTTAAGGAGTATGATAGGTGTGAAATTGAGTGACCGGATAAGGAATAGAAAAGGGTATGTTATGATGGTATGTTAAGCAGCAGCAGACTAAGCAGGTATACAAAGAGAGTGTGGAGGGAAAGGTCGGAGTGGGAAGACGTAGACGAACGTATTTTGATCAAATTAAGGACGTCCTGGTAAAGGGTCAGGTCAAAAGTACCCGAAACCGCCGAGCTTGCATGAAGAGAGTTATGAATGTGGATGAAGCGAAGGAAGTTTGCAGAGATCGTGGCAAGTGGAAAGAGGTACTCTTCTAGCCTACCCCTCCAGGAAAGAGGCGTGATTTTATGTTGGTATGTATGTTTGTATGTACATAAGGACTTAGGTACTTATTTATATTTTTTAACTTTTTGTTATGATTTTTCATGACAACTAAATATTATAGAATTGTAATTTATATTATAATGCCGCGTAAGAACAACATACATACATAAAATCACGCCTCTTTCCCGGAGGGGTAGGCAGAGACTACCTCTTTCCACTTGCCACGATCTCTGCATACTTCTTTCGCTTCGTCCACATTCATAACTCTCTTCATACAAGCTCGGCGGTTTCGGGTACTTTTGACCTGACCCTTTACCAGGACGTCCTTAATTTGATCAAGATACGTTCGTCTAGGTCTTCCCACTCCGACCTTTCCCTCCACACTCTCCTTGTATATCTGCTTAGTCAACCTGCTTTCATTCATCCTCTCCACATGACCGAACCATCTTAACATACCCTTTTCTATTCCTGTAACTACATCTTCTTTCACATCACAACATTCCCTTATCACGCTGTTCCTTATCCTGTCACTCAATTTCACACCCATCATACTCCTTAACGCTCTCATTTCCACTGCATTTATTCTGCTTTCATGCTTCTTTTGCCATACCCAACTTTCACTCCCATACATTAATGTCGGGACCAACACGCCCCTGTGCACAGCCAGTCGAGCCTTTTTGGATAGTTTCTGACTGCTCATAAAGGCATGCAAAGCTCCATTCACCATGTTCCCCGCGTTCACTCTCCTTTCAATATCACTATCATACTTGCCATCTGATGTAAACTTTGATCCTAGATATACAAACTCTTTCACTTGCTCCACTTTTTCTCCTCCAATCAAAATATTACATGCTGTCATTTCTTTCTCCATTTCAAAAACCAGTGTTTTAGTTTTACTTACGTTCACTTTCATTCCTTTCTCTTTTAAAGCTTCATGCATACAGTTTACCATCTCCTGTAACTCCTCCGCTGATGACGCCAGTATAACCTGATCGTCGGCATAGAGCAGACATTTGACGAGTAACTCATTCATCCTTAATCCACTTTTAGACTCTTTCAAATCTGTCAAACAGCTATCCATAAATAGGTTGAACAGCCACGGTGACGCAACACATCCTTGCCTAACGCCTTTCTCAATCTTAAACCACTCAGTGTGCGCTCCGTTTATCCTGACACAAGCACTCGAATCCTCATATAAGGATTTCAGTGCTCGTATTAAGAGACTGCTCACCCCATGCATAGAAAGTGCTGACCACAATTCATTCCTCTCAACTCTGTCATAGGCCTTTTCCAGATCTACGAATGTGCAATAGACTTTTTGACTCTTGGCCAAAAACTTTTCGGCTATGCACCGCAAGGAAAAGACCTGATCAGTACATCCCATTCCCTTTCGAAATCCCGCTTGAGCATCCCATATTTTGTCATCAGTTTCATTCCTGACTCTATTAATCAATACCTTAGCATACAATTTGCCGACGACGCTAAGCAGGCTTATACCACGATAATTTTTGCAGTCCAGCTGTGACCCTTTTCCTTTGTAAAGTGGCACGATAACAGCCTTACACCAATCTTTTGGTACTCGGCCGCTTCTCCAACACAAATTGAAAAGGCAGTACAACTGACTAGCTACTACGCCTTTTCCTGCTTTAAGCATCTCGACCGACACTCTATCACACCCAGCAGCCTTTCCCGCTTTCATACTCTTAAGTGCTTCCACAATTTCGAACATTTCAATTTCGCCTTCCATCTCATTCTCTTTTTCTTCGCTATAGCAGAAATCTTTCTTATTTCCTTCCTTTTTTTCAAATAAACTTTCAAAATAGTCCTTCCATATCTTTAGTACACATTCTTCTCCTTTCACAACGCTACCATCCTGGCATCTGATCCTAGTCAGCTCTCTGGTTATAGTATTTCCTCGGGCTGACCTTACGGATTTCCAGAATACTTTCAGATTTGACTGAAAGTCTTCTGATAGCCTTTTATCAAAATCCTCTTTATACTCTTCTTTCTTTCTAATCACAGCTTTCTTAACCAAATCTTTCATTTTCTTATATTCCTTACGTGCTTCATTCACATCTTCATCTATAACCTCTTGCATTCTTAAGTTAGCTTTTGCTGCTAACAAATCCAGCCATGCTTTCTTCTTTAATCGCACAAGTTCTTGCACATCTTTACTCATCCACGCATTTTTGTGATTTTTTTCCTTTCCTTCTTCTACTTACACCACACACTTCAACAGCTACTTTCACAATTCTTTCTTTAAGTTCCTTCCATCCATCTTCAATATCGCTTATTTCATCTAAATCTTCAAATTCATCCTTCAGTCTATTAATATACTTCTTACCTACATCCATATCTTGCAAATTTTCCACTTTTACTCTTTCCAAAGCGCTGGTTTGCTCCCTTACCCTGTGCCGCCAGCGATTGAAGATACCCCTTATCCGGGATATCACCAGTAAATGGTCCGAGTCAATGCCAGCACCGCGATATGCACGGGTATCCAGCACTTTGTTCTTCAATCTTTCATCTACAATCACAAAGTCTATCATACTTTTTAAAATACCTTCCACTCTTGTGTAGGTGTGGATCTCTTTATGTTGAAACATTGAGTTCGACACAAAAACATCCCACTCTAGACAAATTTCTAATACACTTCTTCCATTATCATTCACCTTTTCGTCACCAAACGCACCAAGCACCTTTTCATATCCATCACGCTTTACACCCACCCATCCATTAAAATCACCTAACATAATAATCTTCTCATTTGGCTTGGTAACTTTCAATACTTCTCTTACACTATTCCAGAACTCCTCGTTTTCGCTTTTTGCTGATGTTGTACCCCTCGAACCCACATCCCAAGGTGCATAAACACCTAGAACGAAGATCCGAGTGATTCCAACTTTCAGCCTAATCCATAGAAGACGAGGGCTGACACACTCATACTCATTCACGCACTCAGCCATTCGTGCAGAAAGAATTAGACCGACCCCTTGACAGCCTCGGCTGGTACTGGAAATTCCAGACCAATACGCCGTGTAAGGGCCGTGCTGCGTCGCGTCGCATCCTTTCCGCTTCGTTTCATTCACGCACAACACATCCAAACGTCTTTCATCCATCATCTGGCATACTTCCTCAATCTTATCCTTCATTCCTCCTCTTACATTCATCGTCGCAAAGCGGCTTTCAGCAGACCGCATACCGCTCCCGCCGGGAACGAGACGTGATGGGGTGCGGACACCATCGCCGCCATTTCTATGCTTTTTAAGGTTCATAATGCGATTCCCACGAGACGCTAGGGAAAAATTTTGTCCGCCCCAGCAGAGCCCCGCATGCCAGGGTAAGGCTAGCCATTACCTGGGGGTCGCCCAACCCCATGGCGGAAGTGGCACGCTCGAGACTAGGCTCGCCCCTAGCCATGCATCCATCGGCGCGGCAGACCTTAGATTGGCAGGGATTTACATTAAAGAGGAATCCCAAGTCTATCCCTTAGTCGGCTCTTACGACATCCGTGGGAAAGAGATGGAGTGGTCCTATTCTTTTGTAATGGTGCCGGGAACCACACGGCACCATTACAAAAGAATAGGACCAACTTCCATTAAGAACAACTTCATCTCTTTCCCATGGATGTCGTAAAAGGCGACAAAGAGATAGGCTTATAAACTTGGAATCTTCTTTTAGGCGATGGGCTAGCAACCTGACACTATTTGAATCTCAATTCTACCATTTGCCAAACAGCTGAACGTTGCCAATCAGTATTTTCAAGACTGTTGGCTGTGTCTACCCCGCATGGGATATAGATGTGAATTTATATAAGTATGTTTGAATGTAGGTATGTTGTAATTTATGAAATTAAAATAAATTCCAAAATCTTCCCAGTCACAGAACTAAATCGGGGAAACAGGGGGTGGTTCAGGTGGGCACAGCATACACTAGGATCGGAGGTAGCCACAGCGAAAAAATGTGAAGGACAAAAAATCTAATTGTGAATAATTATAGGTTTATTATGTTGTTGTTATTATGTTATGACAGAGTTGAGAGGAATGAATTGTGGTCAGCACTTTCTATGCATGGGGTGAGCAGTCTCTTAATACGAGCACTGAAATCCTTATATGAGGATTCGAGTGCTTGTGTCAGGATAAACGGAGCGCACACTGAGTGGTTTAAGATTGAGAAAGGCGTTAGGCAAGGATGTGTTGCGTCACCGTGGCTGTTCAACCTATTTATGGATAGCTGTTTGACAGATTTGAAAGAGTCTAAAAGTGGATTAAGGATGAATGAGTTACTCGTCAAATGTCTGCTCTATGCCGACGATCAGGTTATACTGGCGTCATCAGCGGAGGAGTTACAGGAGATGGTAAACTGTATGCATGAAGCTTTAAAAGAGAAAGGAATGAAAGTGAACGTAAGTAAAACTAAAACACTGGTTTTTGAAATGGAGAAAGAAATGACAGCATGTAATATTTTGATTGGAGGAGAAAAAGTGGAGCAAGTGAAAGAGTTTGTATATCTAGGATCAAAGTTTACATCAGATGGCAAGTATGATAGTGATATTGAAAGGAGAGTGAACGCGGGGAACATGGTGAATGGAGCTTTGCATGCCTTTATGAGCAGTCAGAAACTATCCAAAAAGGCTCGACTGGCTGTGCACAGGGGCGTGTTGGTCCCGACATTAATGTATGGGAGTGAAAGTTGGGTATGGCAAAAGAAGCATGAAAGCAGAATAAATGCAGTGGAAATGAGAGCGTTAAGGAGTATGATGGGTGTGAAATTGAGTGACAGGATAAGGAACAGCGTGATAAGGGAATGTTGTGATGTGAAAGAAGATGTAGTTACAGGAATAGAAAAGGGTATGTTAAGATGGTTCGGTCATGTGGAGAGGATGAATGAAAGCAGGTTGACTAAGCAGATATACAAGGAGAGTGTGGAGGGAAAGGTCGGAGTGGGAAGACCTAGACGAACGTATCTTGATCAAATTAAGGACGTCCTGGTAAAGGGTCAGGTCAAAAGTACCCGAAACCGCCGAGCTTGTATGAAGAGAGTTATGAATGTGGACGAAGCGAAAGAAGTATGCAGAGATCGTGGCAAGTGGAAAGAGGTAGTCTCTGCCTACCCCTCCGGGAAAGAGGCGTGATTTTATGTATGTATGTATGTATGTTATTATGTTACTTCTGATCATCGCAAAGCTTCAATTTCTATAACGTAGGTTAGAGATTTTTAAAACAGGATTTTAGAGGGCAGTAGCCGCCCGCAAAAAAAAGATATAAGTAGGCATACCTACCTACTTAGGTTTAACAAATGGAGAGACACAAAATTGAGCAAGCGGAGCTTTAAACTGTGTCAATAAAAACTAGGATAGGTTTGATATTGTTATCTACGTTTAAATTTATTTATGCTTTACAAAGTTATGCTTAAAAGTGATTATGGTTGGATACATTAAGCTTTAAATAGATATCGTAAACCTTTATGCAAAAGGACCAAAGTTTACATATTTAAAACTATTTTTATAGCTCGTAACAATCGTGTAGGTAAGTAATTTTTTTGTTTAAAGTTCCTAACGCCCATTTTCATAAATCTGGGCTAGATATTTTTTAAAGTATTACCTATTACTCAAAAACTTCAGTTTAATTAAAAAAATTTGTATCTAATATTCAAAACAAATGAGAAACAATAAAAAGACGTTGGGAGGAGATGGTTTTAAGACTTTCTTTTTTTAACGGAGGGGCCGGGGGGTATTTATTTGATAATCATAAGTAAAAATAAAAATCTTAAATTTTTATGTGGAATTATTTCGGTTTTCCTTGTTTAAATATTACAATTTAGAAACCTACCTACCTAGAAACATTCATCCATTAGTTTCATTGTTAGTTGACACAAGCCTATTGCTCGACAAAAATATGAGTCATAAACACGAGACAATAGAGCTTGTTTTAACAATCTGGCGTCGTTGACGCCTTTTCGTCGACTACAGTTGGCGAGTGCGGTGTGGGTGGTATTTGGGGTGATGCAAGGAGATTGAAAATTGAACCTCTAAGGGTGGTGTCTGTTTTTCATTCATTCGTTTTGATACATCATTCAAAGATTTGTAGTTTAAAATTTCTAGCTTAGTGGAGGGTGTGTGATGTGTGTCGTTGACGATTTTTCCGTCGACGCAACAAGACCGTTTATGGTCATTCGTAAAGTAGTTGATAAATCACTAAAGTTTTCGACTAGTTTACATTGTCGACGGAATCACATGTAAACACGTGAATTATAGCCTACTCCCGTTATAGGTGATTGGTTTGGTACCCAGAAATGAAGGCGTTCACGAGTAAATTAGTTTATCATTCAACCTTAAAATAGCGTAGATAGAGAAAACTCTGTCAACGAGTCATAGGTAGTTAGTTCATGACATCTTTACTAATATTATAAAGCTCAAGAGTTTGTTTGTTTGAACGCGCTAATCTCAGGAACTACTGGTTCCAATTGAAAAATTATTATGTGTTGAATAGACCATTTATTGAGGAAGGCTTTAGGCTATATTACACCACGCTGCAACTATTAGGAGCGAAAAAATAAAAGAAAATGTGAAAAAAAACGGGGAAAATTATTTATCCTTGATGGCTTCCGTGGCGTGCGCTGCGAAAACGTTTCAAGATACTAAAAATACAGGGTGACTTCAAATTCACCTGCATAAATTTAACTGTTAAGTGTACTATCTAAAGGATATTTAAAAACTTTAAAAGAAAAATATCGGTTCAAATTTCAGAAAGTACGAAAAAAATAAAAGTATCAAAATCCACGATCCTAAATACGTCATACCACCCAGGCCGGCGGAAAAGCGACGCGTAAGATTCAGAGGTCAACGACCAATTTATTCAGCTGAGCGACCTCGACAACTCTGTACTTTACTAGATCTTTATACTAGAAAAATAATTTATTTTTCAGACATTTATTTACATGTTTAGTTTTAATTTCTTTTTGTAGTATTGGTCTTTAATAAAGCGTGTGACGTAGTTTTTGAGGGTTTTTTAAATGTGAAAATGATGACGTTTAATTTAAATAAAAATAGGCTCAAACGGCTCATAAGCTTGGGTATAGTCTTTGTTTAAAAGGATGCAGTTGTTTTAAATGTCACCCTATACTGTATATGTATGAAAGAATTATTCCTCTTGAAATAATTTAAAATAATGACCACCACACTATTTGTCTATCTTTTAAGATTAACTCACTAGAACCGTTTTTATGGTAATAAAATTTGGTTATTTGCGTGGACTAAGAACAGTCTGGAGAATGACGTTAGGTAGGTACTTTTTGTAAATGCCACAAAGACTAATTCCTGTGGGATTTGAGACTCTTTCACGCGTACGAAGTCGCGGGCTACAGCTAATTTGAAATATACTGACTGTTCGTTTATTTTGTTAGTTTTGTTACTTCATTGGGCGATGGACGAACAGTATAAAGATACAGCACCTACGGTAAGGTCTGGTTATGTGTCGTTTTATACCTACATAATGCAATGAAACTTCGTCAACGCCCGCACAATGTTTTCCAAACACATCACAACATTCCCTTATCACGCTGTTCCTTATCCGGTCACTCAATTTCACACCCATCATTAATGAGTAATACAAATATAAATAAATATAAATATATACGGGACAAATTACACTGATTGAGTTAGCCTCGAAGTAAGTTCGAGACTTGTGTTACGAGATACTAACTCAACGATACTATATTTTATAATAAATACTTAGACTATAGATAAACATCCAAGACCCAGGACAATCAGAAAAAGTTCTTTTCTCATCATGCCCTGGCCGGGATACGAACGCGGGACCTCCGGTGTCACAGACAAGCGTAGTACCGCTGCGCCACAGAAGCCGTAAATATTATAACCCAGCGTTATAATACATATTATAACCCAGCGTTAAGGTACTCCACCTTAACGCTCTCATTTCCATGAAAATAAAATCTTTACCCAGGCTTAATGCCCATCTCTTTTTAACATCAGTTCGACGAGCGGCAGCAAGAGCGATGTTTGTTTGTTCCTTTCGTTGTCGTTGTTAATATTTTTATTTCTCCGCAAACGACTCTCGCGATGTTGATGTCATTGCGCGTAACGAAACAACTTTGAGGGATTATTCGACAACGGAAATAAAATTCCGTGTGGTACAATAGAATTGTACTACTTTAGAATAGTAGAATATCTCTCTCCCATAGATGTCGTAAGATATCTACACTAATATTATAAAGAGGAAAACTTTGTTTGTTTGATTGTAATGAATAGGCTCAAAAACTACTGGACCGATTTTAAAAATTCTTTCACCATTCGAAAGCTACATTATCCACGAGTAACATAGACTATATTTTATTTTGGAAAAAAATAGGGTTCCGTAATATATTTGGATTTTTCGGACACAAACTGAAAAAAATCAACCAAAAAGTTATTTAAAAATCTTGAATTTTTTTGGTCTACATTTAAACGCGTTTTTTTATTAAATCCTTATCAAAATAAATAATTTCATCAATAAGTACAGTTTATGTAGATAATATTTGGTCTTTGAATAATTATAATTGGACGTTTGGTTTTGAAGTTGTGGTGAAATTAAAATATTACGATTTCTGTTGCACGGCCCGGGACTGCAGGCAAAAGTGACACTTTTGCCGGGAGCAAGACTTAGTTAGCCGCTTTGCGGGCGGTCCTTTAGTTAGTTTTAATAGAGATATATTTAGTATCGGCTGTGCATCCGTGCGAAGCCGGGGCGGGTCGCTAGTTGGATAATATACCTGGGATTGGAACAACCGCGATGCCGCGACAGGAGGCAACGTTGAATTTGATTGACGTTGTAGAAAAAGATTGTTGTCAAAGTCAGCCACAACGTTTGCGTTATCAAGTACACACAACGTTGTGCAAGCGATCTATGGTACGCCCACTCCCCTAAGCAAAATAACCTTCCTACTTTAGGTTGAGACGTAATGATTAAGGTTGGCGATTATTTCTGAAAAAGATCGCCTTCTGAATCGATTCGAATCGTAAGCGGATGTATTCACACGAAATAATCGAAGTCTAATTGATGATCTATTTAAAAAAAAAACGATTTTTTTCCAAGATTGCATTTACAGTGTAAATATAAATCTATTTTAATGAATAACAACTGATCTCTCACCAATATTTTTTTTTTTTTGGTGGCAAACAAACTACATATTTTTGTACTAGCTGTTGCCCGCAACTTCGTCCGCGTTAATTTCGAGTTGAATCTTGATCATACAGACAGATACAGACAGACAGACAAAAAATGTAAAAAAACTCTATCCGTTTCCGTCAAAATATTAAATGTACAGACAAAATATTTTTACCGTTTTATTATCCTATGAAGTTTGTAGTATTTTGATTTTCAGTTTTTTTTTAAATAAAATACTCAAACAACACAAAAAAATAATAAATAAAAAAATATCATGTTTTTGTTGGGGCTTGAACTTGGACCGCTAACTTCACAGTCTCATGCGCCAACCACTGGACTATCGAGGCCGTTGCGGTGATGTCGAAATTAAAGTAGGCTACATACATACATATGGTCACGTCTATATCCCTTGCGGGGTAAACAGAGCTGTTGGCTCTGTTGCTCGCTTGAAAATACTGAATGGCCACGTTCCCCTATTTGGCTTAATGATAGAATTGAGATTCAAATAGTGACAGGTTGCTCGCCCATCGCCTAAAAAAATCCCAAGTTTGTAAGCCTAACCCTTAGTCGCCTTTTACGACATCCATGGTAAAGAGATGGAGTGGTCCTATTCTTTTTTGTATTGGTGCCGGGAACCACACGGTACTAAAGTAGACTAAAGTAGACAAACGAAAAATCTTTTTACGTGAGAATTACGCATGTTATGTGCGGCAAAACTGATTTTCACTTATATTTATATGTTATAGGTATTTTGCTGTCGTACAATGATAAATGAGTACAAACTCATGCCTTGAGTTCATTCAACAAACTTTAAATGTTCTTCTGAGTTAAAACAAAGCAATTGGTAAAAGTTTGAAGTAAATCGGTTCAGTACTTTCAGAGATAATCGTGATCATACATACAGACAGACAGACAGACAGACAAGAAATTAAAAAAAAATATGTTTGCTTTCTATTATTCATTCTAAGTGTTCCTCTATCCATTTCAGTCAAAAATACTAAATGTACAGACAAAATATTTTTACTGTTTTATTATATGTATAGATTAAATGGAGGCGAAGGACTAATCATACAGTCATCTTGATAATTTATTTACCCTTTTATCGGCAACACCGTAATATTATAGATACATTTTACTTAATTTAAATAATTTTATGGATTTTACCAGAACAAAAAACAAAATTGAATGACGATTTTCAGAAACATTCCGTACCGCATATTGTTGTAATAAATCGATTTTTTCGGGCATGAAAAATCGATAGTTCGATTTCATATCTCCATCCCTAGTAGTGATTACATTATACTTACATTATCTTTGCTTGCTCTATGTTTCGTTTCGAATTCTCCGTGGTGTATGTGCTGTTTGAGGTTTTCTTTATTTCTCTGTAATTTTTAACAATTTCTGTTATTATTTATTAAAATTCGCTTAATAAGTACAGATCAAAGTGAAATATTAAAATTTGTTAATAATGGCTACTGATAACATAGAAAAGTTATACCAAAATTACGGCGTGCTAGCCGACGCCAAGCATGACATTTCGAAGGTAATCTAAATTATCACTTTTCCAAAAAATTACCTATTTAATTCCCCTTAATTTCAATTACGATACATTAATTTTTTTCTGATTGCAGCATGAAAAAGAGTATCTCGAAATATTAGCTGCTGTAAAAGGATCAGATAAGGAGAAACGTCTAGCGTCACAATTCATTGCAAAATTCTTCAGCAGCTTTCCTAATCTTGCAGAACAGGCAATAGAGGCCCAATTCGATCTTTGTGAGGATGATGACGTAGCTGTAAGTATACAATTTAAATGTAATCCTCATTTTGTTTAACTACATAATTGATTGACCAATGATGGTTAATAAATTAACACATTATTAGAGTGTGGTATTTATAAATGTTGATGGTGATCAGATATCACCATCTGAATACAAACTTTTTCTGTCTGAGAATAAAAAGATATTGTTTTTGTAAAATT
Organism: Amyelois transitella; assembly: GCF_032362555.1. Classification (NCBI taxonomy): domain Eukaryota; kingdom Metazoa; phylum Arthropoda; class Insecta; order Lepidoptera; family Pyralidae; genus Amyelois; species Amyelois transitella. Next base: position 7,176,111 of record NC_083509.1, read on the forward strand.
TTGCATTGTCAATTTAGTCTGTACAGTTCATGGCACTTTAGAAAAGGACCACATTCATTTAGTGTTATTTATTAGTATTTCAAGAGGAGAAATTCAAATCATCATTCTTTCAATTTTAACATCTATGGGAGAGAGATATTCTACTATTCTAATGTATTTCCGTTGTTGAATAATCCCTCAAAGTTGCTATGTTACGCACAATTAAATCAACATCGCGAGAGTCATTTGCGGAGAAATAAAAATATATATATTTTAAGAGGAGTGATTTTATGTATGCATGTAGTAGTATTTCATGGGTTAGGTTCCCCTACAGAGTTCTGGAAAAACTTGACTGGATCTTAAATCATAGTCAAAAGTTGCACCCTGGGATCCTCTATGGAGATGAGGATGTTACCAATGTTAACCCTAAAGTAAAACAAGATAAAATTGTTAGTCTAGCATCTATATCAATAGTTGTAATTTGGCCAGTATATAATTATTCTTTTTTATATTTATTTGGGATATGCATTTCATCGAATTATCAATTGCAACTTGCATTCTCATTTCTAGATCCGCAAACAAGCAATTAAAGATTTGCCATCGCTGTGCAAGGACCACAAAGAACATACTCAGAGAATTGCTGATATCTTAGCTCAGTTGTTGCAGTCTGATGATGTGACAGAGATTAATATTGTCACCAATTCTTTACTTGCTATCCTGAAAACTGATCCTAAGGGGGCACTGATGGGGTTGTTTTCACAAATTCACCAAAGCACAGACAGCGAAGTCACCAATGAGATAGTACGAGAAAGGTGTATTAAGTTTTTGGCAACAAAAGTGAAACAGCTAGGAAGGGAAGTCATCAATAAGGAAGCAGAAGATCTAATTATTGCTGAATGCAAAAAGATCTTAGAGGTATTCTGTTTTTTTTTTATCAAAGCATATTCCCTTGCATTTCTATTTCAAGTTATCATTTTGTTGTGTGTTTCCCCTTAATTATTTTTTATGCTGAACATTTAAAACAATTTTTTTGTTTCCGTAGGATGTGGTAGCTGAAGAATTTGAGCACATAATAGATTTGCTTACTTGGTCTAAACTAGGCAAAACTCCGGCAGGGAAGAAAGAACTTGTTCAACTTGTTGCTGCTATTGGTCTGTCTCCAGATGACTGGCATCCAGAAGATCCAGAGTATGTTGATAGGGTGCTTCAATGTTCTCAACATGCTTTGCCTTTGTTTTCGGTAAGTATATATAGTAAATAAATAAATATATATGGGACAAATTACACAGATTGAGTTAGCCTCGAAGTAAGTTCGAAACTTGTATTACGAGATACTAACTCAATGATACTATATTTTATTATAAATACTTGTATAAGTATGTTGTAAACATTTAAGAATGTTTAAAGTTATTTCTAAAATTACATATATTGCAAAGTTTAAAAAGCCCCTTTATAAATAGCTCATATGGATGCTTAACATTATGTGTTGAATGAATAACTTATATGAAACATTAAATTTGTAAAATGCAAAATGTATGATCTACTACATTCATCATCTCTTCATGCAAACCTGTTGCTTTAGGGTATTCTTGATCTGACCTTTTATCAAAATTTCCCTGATTTAACCAAGATATGTTATTCTAGGATGGTTAATCATATTAAATGAAATTAATATTGCTAATATTCACTGTTTTTGTTACAGGCACAAGTGGATTCTACTCAATTTGTCAATTTCTTCTGTGATCATGTCCTTGCCTGCTGGAAGGATATAACTACACCCGAGGGAACAGATCCTAAACTTGAACTACTGAAAATTTTCGCTGAAATCTCAGAGCATTGTGGTGATTTGGAAGAAGCGCAGAAAAAAATTGATGCAGTTTATGATGTTCTTATGGTAAGATAATTGCTTCGTTTTAGTATAAACACACAAAAATTTTATGGATAAATGTGTGAACAATATCAGCAATATCTGCATAAGCAGCGGCTGTTATGTCCATATTGTCGCCTTAACTGAGTCCAAATAAATGGTAGAGAGAAATTATTAATTTTTAATTATAATTTATTTCCACAGACCTATCTGCCAGAGGCGCCTATAGAAGAAGAACTGAAAAAAGAAGATGAAAAGAAAGAAGAAAATGTAAAAGAAGAAACTAATTCGGAAGAGAATAAACAAGCACCATCTCTTCAGTTTTCACATGTGGAGTGTGCGTTGTATGGCTTGCATTCATTATGTCGCAAAGCCCCAGATGCCCTCGGAGCTGACCCTGCAAGGCTGAAGGCTCTGCGTTTACGGCTACAGTACACTGCTCGATTGACACAGGGCTACATTAAAAAGCTAAAAGAAGTTACACAGGTATGTGCAGTGTGTCTGTAATTATTGCTTTTGATTTCATTAAATCAATTTTTATGTAATCAATTTTAAATTATGGTGAAGATTACATTTAAGTTTTGTAACATGCCTGCACTTCCCTTAAATTTATAAAATTTGAATTGCAGGGTAAAAAAGTAGACACAAACTCAGAAGAGAATAAGTTAAAGGTAGCAGCTTTGAAAACCACTTCAAATATCAACACCCTGATCAGAGATATATTCCGCACACCGCCAAGCTTCAAGAGCAAAGTTCAGCTTTCGTTCCAGTCAACCAAAAAAGTTGATAAAGAGGTAGGTACCTAAATATTACCAAAGATATATTTTAATCCCTACTAAAATTATAAATGCGAAAGTAACTGTCTGTTTGCGATTTCACGTCTTAACCTCTTAAGACGTGAAGACGTAACAGACATCCGATTTGATGAAATTTGGTACTGAGAGCTATGCTTTGCCTATGGTCAGAGTTGACCCTGAGAAAAACATAAGCTACGCGAAGATAAACCACGCGGACGATGTCGCGGTCAAAAGCTAGTTTTATAATAAAGTGCATCTATTATAATATTGTGTGCTAATTTACCAGACTCAATTTATTTTTCTTTGTTCCAGGAAAGGCATTCCGAAGCTGCTACTGAAGATAAAGACATGAATTCGCAAGGTCAAAAGCGGCACCGTCCTATCACCTTTGATAATGGCAACAAAGAATCCCCTGAAAAACGCTCTCGCAGTGGCGATAGGAACATGAAAATGTACACGCCTCCCTCTGGCAAATACAGCTCAAGATTGAACAATAGCGGCAGATTTTCTGGCCCAAATTCCGGGAGGGGTCGGGGTTATGGCAGACGTGACTTTAGGAACAGTGGGGCACCTTTCAGAAGGCGTAGTAATTACTAAACTTTACGGACTGACTTATTTACTTGACTAAGCGACTATTGATTTTCCAAGTATATGGCGTGTTTATTGTACAGACATCTATAATTAGAGCAAGAAATAGTGATCTATTTCTTAGTAGGTAGTCGAGAAATTAAATATGATTTGGTTTTCGAAGTTCAAGGTTTCCTTCGTGTCGGGATGCCGTCGTCGTTTCTTTTGTGGTGCTTTAAGTTATTTTAGTTACAGCAAGCTACAATGGAGCCACGTCTTATCAGTTTATTTTTTATAGGTTATTTTTGCTCGTGCTGGAGAAGGGATATCCCCGAGTTTTGTGTTGATGGAGAATCTGCGAAACAGGTAATTTTTTACCGTGTTTTTAACTCTCAGGTCACAACATTTGGGGTAATACTTCTTGTTTAAAATGTGTAAAGTCTAACCAGATAACCTGACGAAGCGCGAGACTGCATGTCGCCTGATAAACTTAGTGAATTCAGTATGTAAGTATTTTTCATGTAGATGCACTATAATAAGTCCGTCGACGAAATTAAATTACATCACTACAACATTGGCAGTGGACTAACATAATTTAAGGTAAGTAACTTATGTATAATATACACGAAAACCATGATTTATCACTGCTTTCGCGAGGGTAAGTATTAGGTGGAAAATAACTTGTTTCAGATTGTTGTCATCTCTTTGTCCACACCATTTTTGTCACAGGAATCTTCGAAGTTGATTATCCAGTAAATATAAATTGATTTTAGATAAAAAAAAATCGTTTATTTTATTCTCCTTTAAAAAACAATAACCCCTGTGATGTTTTTGAATAACGAATAGAATTTCTGAAATGTTGTTTTTGAAAGTAGTACAAATTGAATGGGACCCCGAGTTCGAATCAAATCTTAACCGTATACGAATGTCCAGTAATAAAATTATTTATGTTTCATTCATTCCTGTAATCATGTCTCTTGCGGGGTAGACAGAGCCAGCAGACTTGTAAGAATCAACAATCTACCCAAATTTGCTTTGAGTTCGCCTTATTAGGGTAGCTTGATATGCGGTTTAATTTGATAACTTGACTGCACTGTTCCTACTTGCTAACCGATATTCTTACAATGAGGGAAACCATCGTCAGGAATGTAGGTAATAATGATCCAATTAGAGTTTGGGTACCTAACTCACGTACCCTGCAAAATTGCAGAAGAAAGAAACAAGAGTCGCTGTGTAAAACCCTGACTCACCTATCAGGTCACAGGTGCATGTAGGTATTTTCTTGATTTGTAAAATTAAGGGTATACAAAAAACTCAGATTAAAAAATATAATATTTATTATATCTCTTATCTCATATTATCAACAACATTACACATAATGCGGTCCAATTCGAAGCAGGGATCAACAGCACCACTGTCGTTGGGCCCGCAGTCCATTTGCTCCAGAATTTCTATTGGTACTTTGAAGTTTGATTCAATTTCATTTTGATCAGGTAAACTCTGTAGAGCATTCTGCAAAATGTCTTGTACTTTGTCTAAATGTTTTTTGAATCTGAAAACCAAACTTACATAATGCAGCAGTTGATAAATATATTGCTGTAATGCGGTTTGTTCCCATTCAGTCACATCCCGATCTGTAACACTGTTACTCAATGGGAAAAAAATTCCCGTTGTGTAGCAGTGGTACACATTGCAACTATCATGTTCCCAATGAGTAACACTGTTACACAATGGCACTTTGTATTCCCGATGAGTAACACTGGTTAAGAATATTTTTTATAAAAGCATTTCAGAAAAAAACATAAGTGGATTGACAGTTTGGGCGTGCTTAAATCGAGGAATGTACAAGGGACTCAAGGGAGTCTAAGTCTAAGGCGCCAGCTCACTTGCGGCGTAATTCAAAGCACAATTGAAACAAAAGTTTTCGTGGAACTGGATGGCCAAAAAGAGATAAGATCGAAGACTACAAATATGTATTTTCTACACTAATTCCTTACATGTCTTATTCTTTTTCAATTAAGAACTAATTAAACGAACATTAGAAATGCTTTTATAGAAAATATTCTTAACCAGTGTTACTCATCGGGAATACAAAGTGCCATTGTGTAACAGTGTTACTCATTGGGAAAACGATTTTTTTCCCAATGAGTAACAGTGTTACAGATCGGAGTGTGACTGAATGGGAACAAACCTAGAATGCAAACAAAGGATAAAGGTTCTTTTCAATAACCTGAGTGGCTAAAGGGGCTACTAAAGTTATATCACAGAATTCAAAAAACAATTTTTTTAACCTCTCTGGGTCTTTTATGTTCATCTACATATCTATATAAGTATTTGTATTTATAAAACTGATTAGTTAGTATCCCACAATACAAGTCATAAAAATAATGTTAGGGATAGTTATTTTTAACCAATTAAAAGGAGACGTTCTCAATTCTACAATATCTTATATATAAAATTCTTGTCACAATGTTTATTCCCATATTCCCCCGAAATAGCTTGACCGATTCTCATGAAATTTTGGGAGCATATTATTTAGGTCTGAGAATCGGCCCACATCTATTTTTCACAACCCTAAGTGATAAGGGTTGTCCACCCTTAACATTTTTTTTAACTAGAAATTACTAAAAATTATATAGCAAAACAATGTTTACCGTAACAGCTAGTTATTTATGTAATATGAATGTTCATGGCTGGAATATTCATGCCCTTTGGTAGTCCTACTAATAAATAAATAAAGATGGTATGGATGTGTGTATATTTTATGCTTTCATGCAAAACTACTAACAGATTTTTATGAAAATGCAGTAATATACCGTAGACATTGGAATAACATAATAAGTTAAATGTTTAGATTTAAGGTGGATGAAGTGGCAGGCAGTTAGTTTTTAATAATATGATTTGTCTTTATATAAGGTTTATATGTAAGAGTTAGGCAATTATATTGACATAGGTATTGAATCATTGGTTCCTACAATCTTAAATGATGGAATTTAATATATTCTTAAAAAAATTCATCACAGACAATTTATTATAAGTATAAACATTAATAGATTTGTTTGGTTACCTTGCAGCTGTTTCAACTCTTTGGCGTTTCTGTAATTCCATCATTACTCTTAAAGTCTCTCTTGCTTGATGAGGTCTAAACTCGTTCAATAAATGATGGATATGAATAAACAATAGACTCAAGTCTTCAACTTTTTCAGCTCTTTTAGGAGAATCTGGACAATGTACCAGTAAATCTAAAAGGTCCAAGAAGTTAACTAATAATGAATGGTTTAATTTCTTTAACTCTCTTCTTCTTTCAAAGTGCATTGGATATAGTCGTCGAAAACCCTGAAACATAAATAGGCCTTTGTCACATCAAGGAACGGGATTTCATTTTCAGAACTGTAATAATTTGTACAAATTAAATCAATGTTTACCTGACTTTCCAACGAACGAATTATAGTATCGTCAGCGTTGAAAGGGTGTCCAAACATGGAATAAGAGTCATGTATAGGACGAGGTGGTAAAGGTGCTCTGTTTCTTCGTACATTATCATCGGTATAAAAATTTATGTATTGCATTGGAGGCAATGGCAACGAGCTAACTTGAGCAGTTTCTGAAGACATTATTGCCAATTTTTAACATTCAGCTTTAAATTATTAGTATAGATTAATCCTGATGGATGTTTCACGTGTCGACTTCCTCCAAGATGAAATGAAATAGATTTTTCACGATTACACTAAAAGAAATACACTACTCTTGTTTGATTAAAATTGTCATACATCTCCGACTTCACAATTCACAATAAGTTAATAGCTAAATGTCGACTTGATTGAGAGTAGGGATGGTGATCTGAGATCGAAAAATCGATCTTTTGGAGCGAAAAAATCGATCTTTTTAGTCGATTTTAGGATGTCGTATTACAAGATCGCTGTCGGTTAATTACTCAAAACCTCGCGCGATGGCTGTATGTGTAGTCTCCTTCGCCTCACTTCTCATCAATAAAAAAAGTTACGTTTATAATCAATTGCATTTGAATCTCAATTCTATCATTAAGCCAAACAGCTGAACGTGGCCTATCAGTCTTTTCAAGACTGTTGGCTCTGTCTACCCCGTAAGGGATAAAGACGTGATCATATGTATGTATGCATGTGCACATATATACGCCACCACCGTAATCTGCTGTGGCGCACATGTGCGCCAACTGTCCGAGACAACTTAAAACTCGATTTTAAGCTTAAAATACATACCGTTATGGTTTAAAATTGTTTAATTTACATCCCAAACATACTCAGCAACCACAGACAAAGGAAATTAATCTGTTACTTTGAAATAAAAATTGTTAAAAATCAGTTCAAAATAGACCCCGTTTCAAAAGTGCGTGATCTTGAGAGATTTATTTAAAAAAAAATCGGATTTTTAAAAGAAATAGTATATGATTTAATAGTAAAAACTGTGTTATTTATTTAATATAAGATAAATGTGATGTTCATCTTGATGATATAATAACTAAAAACTAATTTTATGTGGTTATTATGTGGAAATAATGACAACTATAGATCGCGCCAGTGTTTTTGTTGAATGTTGTAACTAAAGGTCCAGTAAATTAAAATAACATGAATTTATTTCCTATAATATGGTGTTATAATAATTCAATACTATCTAGCGTTGACTGAACAGAAGCATTTTATTAACTTCAAAGCAAATATTCCTATATTTTCAACAAATTCTAAAACAAGTCACGCGCTTCGTTTTTCGTTCAAATCCGTCGCAGTCCTAGTGTCTCGGTACTTACAGTGTAAAAACCAATTTGAAAAAAGATAGATTTTTTGGAATTCGATTTTTTAAGGATCGATTAATCAGGTCTCGATTAGAATCGATTTAAAAATCAATTTTTTTCGGTAAGAATCGCCATCCCTAGATGAGAAACGTCATGAAGAAGCCACAAACTAAATAGACATACTACCACAGATTATTAAGTGAGATAAGGAAGCAGAATAAAATATTACTAATATAATTTTTATAAATATATTAAAACATATTTCAATAATAGCTAAGACTAGTATTTATTACACAATTTTTTTTTATAATAGAAAAGGGCCAACTATAATAAGCTTGCATGATCTAGTAACTATTATTTTAATAGCATTTTTTAATTAAACTGGTGACGTGTATGAAATGATTTATGGATGATAAATTGATAACACAAGATAATTCTATCCCATCGTAAACTTTAATTTTGTAAAAGTCACAAATAATACTCAACGAATACTTACTATACTATTAAAGAAATTTTTTGAAGTAAAATCGGTTTAGCGAAACCTGATATAATTGCGGATAGTTGTTCTCATTGGACCATCTCTTTTGAAGTTGGTTAATCAGTACACGATCTGTACGAAACCAACTTAACTAAATCATGAAGTCATATTTTTAACATCTGTATAAATCTATACTGGATTGACGCCGACCTATATCAGACCAACTGGATTGAACGTGTGAAAACAATTAAATTGCGTAGTGCCACCAACCATTAGACGTCCATCGGTGGCATCTGAGGGTGGGCTGCTGAGGGCGCTGCACGCTGCATTCCAAAACTATTTCCTTGTCAAAATTAATCCCTACAAAATTGTTAAAATATGCTACAGAGATAGAGAATTTTTATTGCAAAACTTAGATTAGAATAAATTAAACACAAGCCGGCGAAGCTAGTCGTCGTCATAAGAGTTTTACACTCGTAAAATCTGAAGTGCCTTGGCATAGTTGTGAAAACGATTGCCGTTATTGAACGGCCACCCCTAAAATATTATATAAAAAGCTTGATGTGTGACACCCTTTTGCACGTTTGGGTACACCCACGTCATTGCCATTTTTGACAATGACAAGAGGGACTGCTTGTTTGAATCGTGTGAAGTGAGATTTGAAAGAAAGTGAAGTTCGCTCGCTCGCTCGCACAAACAAAAGGCGAGGTGAGACTGAGATGCGAATGCGAGCGAGCTAGCCGGTCGGCAACAAATGAACATTGCAGTGAGCAAAGCCCAAACCACAAGAGAAAAAAGAAACGTGAAGAATTCTGTTTTTGTTTTGTAGTTGATGACTAATTCTTAAGTTGCAACTAGATCTAATTGGGCACGTAGTACATTTTGCATTTGTGTGATGGAAAATCAGTAAAAAGGTAGGTTTGAGACGATGATAGTTTTGCTTAATGCCTAGGTACCTACTAAATCCTAACACCACTATCGGAACCTGTAATATGCCGGTTTGCTTTGTAACGTGCTAATATCATTAATTTATGATACTATGTTTAATTTCAGATTATAATGGCTAGCAAGGATGAAGAGGAAGTTTTACTTCAAACTTTCATGATAAAGAGATCTCAAAACAAAAAATTGTTCACGCCTGTTAACTTTAAGGAGCGATGGATTGTTCTTACTCGTCGAGCTCTTGTGTACTATGATTCTGACACAGAAGTAAGTACAGAATATTGTAATCAGTCATGTCTAATTGCCATATAAGATCTTGTATATCTATACTGCTGTATAGATTGTTTGAATTTATGTACCAATGCTCTTATGACAAGGGATAACATAATGAGGAAACCTGCACATTTAGGCAACTAGATGTGTTACCATGATCAATTCAATATGGGTTAGGTTCCACTGCAAAGGTTGCAGAGGTCAAACAGGAGTAAAAACCTGACTCACCCAATCCAGGATCCATGGTCAAAGGCTTACTCTGGGCTTCTCTCCAGAGTGGTAAGGATGTAACCGGAACTTAACCCAGGAAGACGAAGACTGCTGTATGTATAGATTGTAAGTTCAGTATATTTTTTAACATTCAGACATTTTAGATGCATTCATCAAAAGACTAGATTTTTACTATGTAGGAAAAATTAATGCATGTGCCAGTTTTGTTAGAAATACTGTCACAAAAGTTGTTCATTATTCTCCTTAAATTTTTTCTATCTGCCTTCAATTTATAGCTGGGTTATCATAGAAAGTCAATGTATTCTGATTTACACTATATGTATACAAAATCACATGGAAATGGTTTTCTGAATTGATTAAAACTTCCTTTCACATTTATAATATAACATTGAGTTTCTTTTTTATAAAATAAAGGTATACATATAATGTAGTATACCTAGTTTAATTTAGCCATGTGTTCCTAGCAGAGTAGCACTCTGTGTGTTCCTGTGGATTTTGTTAAAGGACAAAATAAAAAATCATCTCCATGTCACATTCCTAAGTCATGAAACTGGTGAAATGTAGTTGAGTAAGTTTTCATAACACAAGTATCAACTTACTTTAGGCCCAGCTCAGTTTGTGTTTGTCCAGTCTATATTTATTTAATTACTAGAGTACACTCATAATTCCACGATAAATAAAAAAACTTTATATATACATTACCATAATCATGTTTACATGCCACAAGTCAATAAAATCTTCCTCTATCTTTATTTTTGTGAACCTTTTCAAAATAATTTTAATTTTACACATTTTTTGCCAACCAGCTGCCATTTGACATTTTTGCCAGAAGGTCTCACATCTCTCCAATTGGCTTTGGTGGAAAAAGATAAAGCAGAGAGCTGTCAGTCCTTCTGTATGTCACAACCATTTTATTCAGAGACTATGCATACTATCTATCCACACTAATAAAGAGAAAATGTTTGTATTTTTGTGATTGTAATCAATAAAGCCAGAAACTACTAAACCGATTTCGATGAAATTTGGTACACATACAGAGTAGACCTTTAGGAATAACATCGTTCTCTCTGGAAATTCGCATGGGAGCGAAGCCTCGCGCTAAAGCTAGTATAATATACAAAAACGAAAAACATTCACTCTGTTAACAAATAACTAAAAGATGTACACTGAGAAAGGCTTTGGAAATTCCTGCTGGCAGATAGATTTTTCTGTTTAACGCGGGAGCCACGGGCGATCTCTAGTAATTTATACATTTGGAAGGAAATCTTTATAAGAAAGAGGAGTTCCAGCGGGAACAGAAATTACCGGGTCTTTTTTACGCGGGTGACGAGCGGGCGTTGTTTCAGTATGATAAAAAATTTATCACAAATGACATTTTCAACCAGTAACTGAAGAATGCAATTATTTTTATAATTTTCATTTGTTTCATGCTTCTAAGGATATTATGTAAAGGTATGTTTTCACAATTTATTGCCTACTAGCTGACCCGCGCAACTTCGTTTGCGTGTATCCCGCTACTTCGACAAATACAGTCAACGCACCAACACATATTGGATACTAATTTTCAATTCACAATAACTTCTCTTTCCCTTAACCGCGTTTAAAATATTAAAATGTTAGGGATGTTAGGGATATGTCTAAATAACACACTGTAAACTGCAAAAATAATCTAAATTAAATGCTCGTGATGATGAACTTACTTATTTTGATAAGGATATATGTATTATTGGTTATATCACCAGTTAAACATCACCCAACGAATTAAATGTTTTTTTAATACAGAAAAGTAGTTTTTGTGACTTAAATAAAAAAGCTGGATATATGTCATCGCGGACTTTTTTGTAGAACTAATAAAGACCAATGTTTTTGCTATACATTGTTCTTACTTGTATCCAACGGTATAAGCGGCGCACGCACAAATGCAATCTTCAATTAGATTTTTTTTCTGACTTCTTGGACATAAATCGCTATAACTCAGCTAATATAGTTTCAATGTATTTCAATTATATATAAAAACCTGTCGGAGAAAATACTCTTTCTATTAGTGAAAACCGCATCAAAATCCGTTGCGTAGTTTTAAAGTTTTATGCATACGAAGGGACTACAGACAAAATGGGCGACTTTGTTTTATACTATGTAGTGATTAAGGACATTAACCTGAACAAACTTATTTGTTGACAATGCTCCATTGATAAACTTCAAGGAAAAGACTTTCAACATATTCTTTTCAGGATATGTCCCAAAATCAGATCTATCAAGTCCTTTAACAAATTTGAAAAAAACCAGTTGTCCAATAAGCATTATGTCGAGTGCACAAATCGTACAGTTTTTTGGTATATTCTTGATTACAAAGGTATTTTCGGCGCCGACTTTCTGCTTAAGATTGAGTTGCATGGAATTAAATTTTAGACCTATGGGTTTAGAGTAAAAATACAAGTTGACGGTGATTTACGGTGTTTGATTTAGTTCTTATATATTTACCACCAGATGGAAATTGCATAATCCCAAACGGGACGCGGTGATCGTGGATCGGAATCTCTTCAGTTATGTTCTATTCGAATTATCAATCAATTAAATATTTTTATGAAAGATTACCAAGATTTTCGAATCATGCAAGTCGAATACCGAGATTGAGGGTTAGTTCCCACATGAGACGAGACGCTACTCTCGGTCTCGATGTGAATTGACCCCCATGAGTGTTTAAGATGTTTGGCTGGCGTGAACCGCATGAATTGTATGAAGGCACTCCCTAAAATTCTCACGGTGTCCTTTTATGTAACAAAAAATATGATAATGAACGGTCCGTGCTCACCCGAGCTTAGCAACTCTAGTCTGGAATGAAGGATATGATTCATCATATGAGACTGGATATTTCGAAATTAGGATTTTATGATGGTTTTGTACAGAGTTGAATGTTAATTCTTGAAATAGGTGTTTACAATTGACTTTGTGGCAAATATTTTTGGAAACTGCGTCAGCAAGTAAGAAGCCCTATACCATACATGTAACATAACACCCAGAGAAAAACATTTCTTAGGAAGAATAAGAATCGGAATAAGTATATCTTTCTACTGATAATTCAATCGTGTATAGTATGTATGTACAGTGCCGTATGGTTCCCGGCACCAATAAAAAAAGAATAGGACCACTACATATCGTTCCCATGAATGTCGTTAAAGGCGACAAAGGGGTAGGCTTATAAACATTATGGGATTCTTTTAGGCGATGGGCTAGCTATCTGTCTCTATATGAATTCCAATTCAACCATTAAGCCAAACAGCTGAACGTGGCCTATCAGTCTTTTCAAGACTGTTTGCTCTGTCTACCCCGCATGGGATATAGACGTGATTATATGTATGTATAGTATGTGATATTATCGATGATAGAGTTAACGGCGTCAATACAATTTGCAAATTGCTTTGGATTGGATTGGATTTGTATATTACTGCACATTACCATACATCCTAATTGCAGCATATTGGCCACAAACTAACGCATTGTCGCTTATTTGTTAACAAAGAACGTTTGTACTAGGAAAATTTCGTTCGGAATCCGGAGCAAGTGTCTGTGGAAAACCCTAGAACGGTTCCGTAGTAATGATAATATCCAATCCCATATTACATAATTTCCTAAAAAATTTCTTAATTTTTAGATGTTTATTGATAAATAAGTGGGCTGATAAATTAACGTATTAATCATTTTGGAGATTTAATAACCATCATTATAACCAGGTCCTTTATATGTTTCATTTTAGCGACTTCCACTTTATTACTAAGTGTGATGTAGGGTAAAAAACGACACTGATCCACTGTCTTCAATTTTTACGGATATGACTTGGTTTATTTAAACATTTTCACGTATCAACCCTAACCGAAGTTACTGGCTACCGAGGCCAACTCATAAAATCATCTGTTCTCAGTTAATTAAAAAAAAATAGCGATACCACATACTGAAATACCTTCACCTGCGTTTATTCGACCCACGATCATAAAGTAACATGTGGTTTTTGAGCCGTGGTCCACTTGGGCAGACTTCAGATGTGAGATGCCCATTGGCAGTTCCTGTGATGGGCACAAGCAAAATATTTTTTTGTTATTTGACAACGGGGCTCTAAAACTTCAACTCAGGAGGGTGGGTGTCTGTCACGCATGCGCGGGTTGGGTGTGTCTGCCAGGCGTCGCGCCGGGCGGCAGTTCCAAACCATCGCCCGACGTCCACTCTTCGCCGTCGCACCGTTCACGGTAATTACCATTCAGACATATCCTTTTAACAATCCTCACACAAAATTGCCACCATTACCAGACATACGACCCACTCATGTTATCCTGTTAATCAATAAAAAATTTAAAATCGAATTTTCAATTTAGTGCGCATTCCGTATTCGGTATCCACCTACGCAAAACGACTTCGTAGATCCATCTTAGAAAGGTTATCTTTTTAATTGATTTGCTTCACATATACATAATTTTGTAAATAAGGATATGTTTTGCCGTCCTTGCAATAATTATCAGGACATCGACTACTACAATCATATGTGCGTGTATCGTCTAAAATAACACTTATTTTTTTGTAACTAAGTACATAACGTCCACTTTTAAATTGATTTCATCTTAGATTTCATATGCAACCGTTTCAGAAGATTGAATTTTTCAATTTTATGTTTTTTTTTCACAAACTCTTGCCAATGAAGTAATTAAAATCCGACAGTAATGACATAAAATATTTTAATTAACATACATCAATGTAAGGTGCAACAATACAAGTTATATTTGTGTATAATTTTAAATTTCCAACCTGTGTTAGAAATGATTAAAAAGTCACTAGACAATGGCACTTGGCCAGTGGGTGTAGTGAGTGCGGCGAACCCTCTCGCTCGCAATAGCAATCACACGAGCGAGGCGAGGGTGAGCCGTGAACCCGGGCTTCCCTCACACTAATGTATGTGCAGTCATGCCGGCTCTGCGGTCCCTCGTTATGTGAGCAATTTTAATGGAGAGCCCTTTCTGTGACGACGTGTGCTAATTGTTTGAAAAAGGCCACTCCACCGCGCTACTCGCTTACATATTGTGTCTATACTGTATCCAACATTTTTCATTTCAAAGAACGCTATGGAAGGGTTCTCTTTGCAGATATATCTTCTGTGTTTATTCTTGCCTTCTTGAAGTATATTGTTCAGTTTTATAATCCAGATGAAATCGAGATATACAAGTATTTTGTCTATCGATTCATTGGCGTCGGCCTATTTGTCTAAAATTTGTTATGGATTCAATTTCTTTTTTTCGTTCGGATGATTTTTATTCTTTATTGATTAACTACTTACAAAAGAAAGAGAAGGATGGGAGGGTGTTTTCTAATTTTCAAGTTTATACAATAATGACTTTGGGCAATTATTTATTATCCTTGTGATAATGAATCTCTTTATTAGCGCTCTATTATTGAGTTTGAAAATTAACTTAATTTGTGAGAGCTCGGCTTTGACATTATTAAGTTACGTTTTACCATGATGAAAGAAACTGTTAATTGGTTAATTTATTCGCGCTGAAAATTAACATTCCGATTGGTTCATTTTGAGCATATTACGCGCGATGATGACCACTTAGTAACTGAGAATGTTTTCTAATATTACTATTGCCTTTTTTCAGTCCCTGTTATTACATATTACTGATTGATTTTTCATCTATTGGTTTCAAAACATGGGATCTGCTGAAATAGTTTTAGAGTTTAAATGGTTGCCTGGGACCAACTCATTTGGGGATATCAATTTATTTGACGTTAGTAAGTTTGTCCTTAGGTTGCCTCATATGACAAAATAGGAAGGAATGGAGTGGGTCTTTACAATACTCTTGGAAACCCTATGCCCATATCTGTTATTATGTTAAGAAAATAAAGGTATCATCGAATGAGGTCCCGTTTCGTTTTTAAACACCTAAATAATAAAGTTTTCATTATATTCATATTTGTTTGACATGAATACTCAGTACCGGGCAGTAGAGTAACTTTGTGGAAGCAAGCTGACACTTAAGCGGTAATTGGTGTCGTATGTGACGCGGCGGACGAGCGAGAGTTAGCGGGTTGGCATTCCGCCAAAATGTCCGTTGCCCTTATCGTAGTTTCCCTGCTACATTGTGGACCATAAACTTGTTATACGCTCGTTTAGCATTATACTTATTCTACTGCAATTACTTAATTTCTTCGCTTCATTCGTGTTTTGAATTTTCCGTTAGAATGAATACTTTTTTGTAGGTCATTCCCTTTTGCTCCATCGTCCTACTTTCGGCAAATCGGTAACTGGGATTCCGATCTTATTGTTCATCCAATATGTAACTTTTACAGGCCTATATTGACTACGACTTCGGCTCGTTTTTGGATGTGACTCATTTGGCGCTTTTGGTACGCGGGATGGGAATTTCGCATTTTTCAAAACATGCTACTAATCGTAGCTTCAATCATATTCGTAGGGGTTTACTAGATATGTATACCTATTTCCTGAGTTTATGACAAAAAGCTTTTCAATAAGTTCAAAAATGCCCATGGCGCAGCTGAAATGTGCATTGTTCACCGTGGATTAAAAAAAAACTATGCTTACCTATTTTCCTTCCTTTCCATCCGGCACAGACAAAGTCTCATTTCCTCGCATGACTGACTGCGAACAGAATTTTTCAATTTTCGGGAACTGGCTTTAGTTTTATGCTCCCATTCAATTAATGGCTATTGTAGCGTGAACCAGGTGGCTTTCATTGATTTAACTGTTGGAATTTGCGATTTTCGATGGAGATTTATAAGTTTTTTTGCGAAAAGAAATAATGTATACAACTTTGATTTTAGACACTGCTAAGAGTATAAGATCTACACCTGCATAAAAATACCGAACTTAAAAGCCAGGTTTCAGCTAGAATACCTTGTTCTATTTTTTTCTGTGAACATCATATAAGTTTACTTAAAAAAGCCACAGTGTGTGTATTTGCTCATGCATGAAAAATCCACGGTGAATTGCTATTAAGCAGGCAATCGTCAAAATGTTTTGGCAATATTATTTTAGTCTTTAAATAATCCCGGTCACAGTGTCATAGCCAAAACCGGAATATTCTTAAAGTATGAGATAAGAAGCGAAATCTTAACTCACTTGAAAGAACCAATCAATCCTTTTAGTGGCATGGATAATTATGTAATTCATTTTAGTGTTTTTAGCCAAGATTGTTCTGAAGCTAAAGTTTCAAACGTGTAATGCAATTGAAACACCGGTAGGATGATCATGGGGCTGATCAACATTTACATATGTTGTATGTCATCTCTTTTTTGATTCTCTTTCGATCTAGTAATCTGAAGTGTTAAAAAAAGGAGTAGAAGTGATACATGCATTGTCAACGTTCGTGAACAAGGGAGCAGAAGGTAACTAATCTTCGTATTACAGAAGCGAAGAGAACGCGGTCGTATCCCGACTGAGAGCATACATACAGTGGAACAAGCCCAGTTGGGAGAGCTGACCAAGCAACTACCCGACAGCGACGGTGAAAAGGGCCACACCTACAGGTACCCGTTCCAGGTAATCCCTCATTTTGTTGTCGTGTGAACTACAGATGTGTTTCACTTTGATTTCAACTAAATCTAACTAACATCTGTGGTTGGTAAAAATAATCTGTAAAACTCACGTGATGATGTCTTTTACATAATCTGTACGTACAGGTACCGCGGATACCTTCGAATCGTATACTTAATCGTTTCTCAATCCCTTCATAAATATTATAAAATCTGTCCAGAAACTGCGAGGGAATATATCTACACTTCTATATATATCGAGCTGATGAAGATTGTTGCATTTAAACGAGTTTGGATTGATTTTATAGTGGTAGTGCACTTTAGAATTACTCCATCTCTTTTCTTTGGATGTTGTAAGGCGAATAAGCACTTTCGCCCGCAACAACAATCTTATTTGGATTAGTTCCACTTTTAATCAGGGTTTCCTATTCCTTAAGGATAGGGGGGACGCAACCGGGCAGATGGTGATATTAGTTTGTGTGTGTGTTCATATGGCAGATTGTGTGCAGGTCGGGTACAGTGAGCAGAACCACGACTACACTCTGTACCTGGTCGCCGGTGACCACGCTGAGCGGCTCAAGTGGATTCACACCATTCGATTAGGTTTGTACATATTATAAATTCAATTAAATTTCAAGAATGTTAGCTCTGTCTTCCTCGCAAGGGATATGGACGTGATTATATGTAAATATGTTAAATTAAGCTTTGAGGGGCTGTTTGTTGGTGTAGAATCAAATAAAATTGGTAGAGTTCAGTTCATGGTTCTTGGCCTTGTAGTTTTTTTTCGTATTTTGTATTTTTGTACGATAGCAATGATTTTCATCCGTTTTCAAAGTGAGTGAGGGTAGCATCGGCCACAAGACGTTTGCTCTGTGTGGATTTGGTGGGTTTAAGTCCCACATAGCTTTCCTGCTTCCGTGAGTATCTTTTAAACGTTTAAATATGTAAAGGAAATAACACATTTAAAGAATAAGTAAGTAAGAAACTTGCTTAGGAAACACTTAGGCGCCTGGTATTCACCTGGTGTCCCTTATATCGGTCTTTATTATTAACCCCCTTTACGTGACTTATAAATAGTTTCGATTTAGTTAGATGTGTATGAATGTAGCTATCGCTGTCCGTGGTACTAGACTACAATTTATGTATAGTGTGCGTGTGTAACGTCCGACGACCGCTATACCACCCCGCGGCGTGGTCAGCACGGCGGTGGACGTGCTGCGACGGGGAGCGCCGCTCGGCGTCGGGCTGCGCCCTCGCTGCCGTCTGGCCGCTGCCGGAGCCCGAGGTGCAGCTGGTAGTGACCCACACTGAGGACACCACCAACGACGATTCCTTATGTACGTATAATTTTGTTTAGCCTTTTATCTTGTCTCACAGCTGGCAAAAGCCTCCCTGCCTCTTTCTGCCGAAAGCACGTAAGACGCGGTTAGGTCTGACACCTTTTCTGGCGAAGAACTCGTGGTGTACCTTCGACCCGATCCTGGATTGGGTACGTCTGGTTCTTAAGCGAAGCGATTCCCGTCTGACCTCCAAAATCGTTGCAAGGGAACCTTACCTATATTGAATCATGGTTACTGCCGAGAGGATCTAGTTGCCTGAATTTGCAGGTTACCTTGCATTGTGTTAGATTTAGAGGATTCAGTTTTCCAAATTAAGCGATTAAATTAGTTAACTTGGATGCCCACGGCTCCGTGTGCGTAAATCAAAAAATCACCATAACCATTTTGTTAGAGAATTTGGTGCACTGTGGATCCCATATAATGTGGAAAATAACTCCATATTTTTCAGTCGATCTCGTAGAAGGCGACTAGAGGATAGAAACTTTTGATACTTCTTTTAGGCTATGGGCTAACAATCTTTAAATTTCAATACCATCAAGATATTTCAGTCTTTGCAAGACTATTGGCTCTGCCTACCCCGTAAGGAATATGACTATTTGTACGTATGTAGATAATTTTTATATTTATTTGAGCTTGTAGTTCCTCTATTTTTTCCTCCACACGTTTCGATCAAAGTTAGCAATGTGTCATCTATCAAAGAAAAATCTTAGATATCATTTAAAATTGCGTCAACAATCAGGCAGGTAATTTAATTAAAACCATCTTGGCTAATGTAAAATAAGAACTCCTTATATCTAAACTACAATTGTTCACACTTTTACACTATGATGGAGATATTATTTCTATCTCTGTGCTTTTTTTCTATATTATTCATATAAAGATACCTATCTACTTTTTTATATAATTTATTTGAGAGCGTTTGACCTCGATCTGCCTGGTGGTACATTTTGTAACCGCAAGTTCGCAAGTAGGGATTAAAGTTACACGAAGCACAAAAGCGCTTACTGGGTTGTAAGTACTTCCTCTCTGCCCGTGCAAACTGAACAAACAACTTGTACATACCTACTTACTTAAGAACTCTCCATTCTGGTGGACGAATTATATTCACGAATGTAATAAGGTACTCTACAATTCTAAATTTATTCTACATGAACATAAACATTCTATGCAAAATTTTTTAAAAATATCTACTCTTCCCGATTTGGTGTTTTATTAGTCTTTTCCTTATATAAAAGCTTTACCCGCAGTTTCGTGCGCACGAAGTTACCGCCACCAACAAAAGAATACTGCTTATGTTATGTGAGCATTGTACTGGCCAAATTTACCCGGCATTTATTTTTTCCCGGCACCAATAGAAAAAAGAATAGGACCACTCCCATCTCTTTCCCATGGATGTCGTAAAAGGAGGCGACGGACTGGCAACCTGTCACTTAAATGTCAATTCTATCATTAAGCCAAACAGCTGAACATGGCCTATCAGTATTTTCAAGACTATTGGCTCTGCCTACTCCGCAAGGGATATAGACGTGATTATATTTATGTTTGTATAGTAAATAAAGTCGTTGTCAATTATAAGAAGTCAAATTTATACCTAAAAGAAAAATGTTTTTCATTTAGGTATAAATTAATAGAACGATTTTATGAAAATGAGTAACCTTTTCATTAATATTTTATTGAGAGGGGTATTTTTTGTAGGTATATATTATAATATAAAGTAATCAAAACTGTTTGCAATTGTGTAACTTGAATACTATGCGTTATTTCATTTAAAAAAAAACCTTGCTTTGATCTCAGTAATACTCTAATGATAAGCAGACGAAGAAATAAAAAGGTCAGTGCAACGGCAGGCTTCTGAGGAAGGTAACTACGGGCTTATACTATACAAGTAGATTTGTCGTTTATGACGTCACGCAACCATCTCACTCTAACTACAGACGTGCTATATAAGTGAAAGGGAGTTGGGTTTACGCCTGCGCGCGCGCATCGAATGGTGAATGTAGGCCGCGTGCGACCATCTTTGAAACCCTCGCCACCTCGTCTCGGCAAATATAAAGGCTCGTTCTATGTGGTATCTAAGTTTGAATGATACATTTTTAAATACATTTATTCCTTTGAAAATTATAGTAACATTGATGTTCTGTTACTAACTGTAAATACATGTCAAATTATAATATTGAAAAATTATAAAAAACTGTGTGTTATAATAAAGTTTTAAATTATAAAACCTTTGCAATACTTAAGGTAATTAAGTAGGTATGAGGACTAATAGGAAAAAAATATTGTAAAACTGGTTTTCACTAATGAATTAACATCATTGTATTAGAACGTATTAACCGCTTGGTTTTTTACGGATTACTCTGTATCAATTTCGTTTTCTGACTTTAAATTATTCTTTGTCAAATTAAGTTTTTCACAGTGTCTCATCTCCAAAAGTGCACTAAAGAGAGCCATAATTATATGTAATACAAATACAGGTAGCTCCCTGTCTCTATTCAAAATCTTATGGCTATAATGAATTGATTAATGTCTACCTATCCAAGTTATTAGGTTAGTGGGTCATCTTAATAACCTAATCCCAACATGAGATTCAGTCAACATATTGCGCCCACATTGTAAAAGCCTTCCGTCGGTTTCGTGCTCAAGTATGCAGCAGGCTTTATCGACATGACGGTACATTGACACGTTAGTTGGCTGTCGGAGCGGTGTCGCGCGCGGACGTCCGGCCATATTCCCGTCCCCATGTTGCAGAGCAAGTCGGAAGACGAGCCAATGGTCACCAAGAAGAAGTCCAAGATACCATGTCTATCACTGTCATCGTTCCTGCCAGCGCTAGAGGGTACGGTACTTCTCCATTGACCTCTATCCGTGGCCTCGCAGCTACCGGTTGCGTTCACTCGTCTCGCTGCACTCACTTTCTTGGCTTGGTCAGGTGTCATTTAATGCGTTTGTGTAATGTCAGCAAAAGTGATAATACTGTGATTTGGACGCCACAAATGTTTATCGTCTGTTCGTGTTGTTGTATTGTTCGTGGCGTGTTTTACGTCACTTGTGCATAGACAATTATAGTTCGGGTCCGTAAGTGTATCCGTGTTTATGACCAAATAATTGTATATCAAATATTGTTTAGTTCTGCAATAATTACATTAGTATTGAATTTTCCCGTTTCGATGGCCTTCAATTATCTTATCTGTTGCTTGCATCATCTAATAGTAACTATATTAAACAAAATGGGTGCTTTTAAATTATTTTTTTTATTTGTTCAAATTGGGAAATTTTACCTATTCGGAAATAAACATATATTTTGTCATTTCTTATATCTAGGATGAGCTCAGTCTATAGGCAGGTGGGCTGGGCCGTGACCCTTAAATGTTACAGGTCGAGCTCTACTGGGCTCTACACATTATGAATTTAATGAAGCTTTATGGCACACTAAATTTAACACGGAACTGAAACTACTAGCGACAATTACGACCCAACGAATACTAATTTAAAGAATTTTCATGTTTATTATCTAATAGTTAATTATTTTTTTTCCTATCAAAGAATGACTAGAATAGAGAAGAATAAAAACTTACGACAGCTAACTTTGTTAACAATTTAGTTTAATCAAGTTACCAATTTTATTTTATTTTTTATCTTTTTTTGGGACAAATTACAGTATTTATTACATTGTCAAGTTTTTATTTTTAAATATTTAATTGTCAAGAACTACAGAAATATTTTAAAGCCCTTTATTGGTCACATACATACACAATACACATATACAGAGTCACGTCCCTCGCGGGTAGCCAGAGCCAACAGTCTTGAAAAGACTGAAAGGCCACGTTCAGCTGTAGGTATTGCTTTCTGATGGAATTGAGATTCAAATAGTCACAGGTTGCTAGCCCATTACCAACAAGAGGAATCCAAAGTTTATAAGCGTATCCCTTAGTCGCCTTTATCGACACTGATGGGAAAGATATAGAATGGTTCTGTTCGAAAGTGCCGCAAACCACGTGGCTTCTCTATTTAGTAAATTTTTCTGGTGAAAATTTTGATTCCTTTCACACATTAAACCTCAATAAATAAATACCTACTCTTGTTTCGGTATCGTTCGTTGCAAGTAGGTCGCACAATGCATAAGGTTTGCAAATATGTAAATATAAATTCGGTTTGTTTGTTGTTCAGCTGTCACAGCGGCCGTCACCATGCCCGGAGGAGGGGGAGCCCCTCCCGGTACTCCGTCGGCGAAGCCAAAGGTATTTTTATTTTATTGTTAGTTTCATATATTTTTTTAATTTTAACTGATGTATCTGATGGGCATAGACCTCTGATCTTGCTAATGGTCTAAATTTTGCATCGACTCAAAAGAACATAATCAATAGTTAGACGTATAATTTTGACGGTACCTACCCACTTAAAGTCACGTCTGAAATCATACAGTTAATCTGTTTTTTTAAATCATCTTTTTTATAGTTCTGAGAATTTATTATCATCAGGCGCAAACTGCATGATTACCACTCCCGAAATTTTTTTTGGGCAACAATGTTTGGCGACAACGTGGATAATTTTTTTATTGAATCAATTTTTTTCAGGAAAAACCAAGAAATAAAATAGTAGTCGCTCTCTACCCATTCAAGGCTATTGAAGCCGGTGATCTCTCATTAGAAAAGGTAAATATAACATATTGCGTTCCGTTCAGTATTTACCTGTTAATTTTTGTTTTGCCAATTTTTGCTAGTGACGTTTTTTTAATGATGAGATGAAATCTTTTAAAAAAGGTTGATACAATAATGTAAAATATTTTGTAAAAAATATGCATTTTACCATATTTTCAATGCTCAAAGATTTTAGCTAAACTCGATCAAACAGAAAAATACTCCGATATTTGTATGTTACGATGAAAAATGTTCGATCTTGTTACCTTCGCGAGTGATCAATGGGGATAAAGGGATTTCTTTTCACGCTCACGTACGTTCCACGCAAATTGAGTTTGCCTCAATAAATATTTCGTTTTTAACAGGGCGCCGAATACGAAGTGTTCGACGATTCTCAGGAGCATTGGTGGAAAGTCAAGGATGAGACCGGGTATGTTATTTTTTTTTATAACTTTTTTACAATTGTCATTATGCGAGTATTTATGTACTAGGTACGTGGGTGACTGGTGTTTTGTTGTTAACGGTTTCAAATTACACCAGAAAAACCACAATTATCGTAGCCTAGCAATCATCTTAGATGGGAAAATGATTTTGAGTGACATTACGGCATGGACAGACCGTGTGCACCTATATTTCAAATTCCAGCGAAATCGTTAGAGACGTTTTCGAAAACCCGAATACCAGAATATACACTCGTTTAATAGTATAGGGTAGGTGTTGCAACTAGCAACACAAAATTAAAGAATATTTTATCTATGATAGTTTTTTTGCGATAGTAACATTATGCCATGTCAATTGCTCTCTCTTCTCTGTACGGCTGCCCGAATATACGCATCGTCTTGAAGCCCTGTATTTTAATAATCTATCCCAGACGAACCTCGACCCTGACTAGCAGTTTCAACTGTAGGATAAAAAAACTGTTACACCATTAAAAGACATTGCGGTTTGTTACTGGATTCAAAATACGCAAAAATATTTGGAAATGTATCCATAATTGACATATTGTTATGGTATAAAATAAACATATTGTGGTTTCAGGTTGATTGGTTACATACCTAGTAATTACGTCAAGGAGAAGGAAACAATCGGGCTGCAAAAATACGAGTAAGTCATCACTTTCCTTAATGTAGTTTTACTAGTTACATGCCGTGAATATTGGCAACTTTTATAAAATGTTGCTGATGTTTTCGTTGTTATTTTTACAGATTGTTTTTTCTCGTGAGATGTGTTATTAGATTTGTAAATTATATATTTATCCCTGACAATAATGCATAACGATTATTAAAGAAATTTATTTGAGTATTTTTTCATTCTTCTGATTGGATTGACTGTTGAACATTTTATAATGTCCCGTGCAGAGATTAGATGTTTTGAATTTTCAGTATAAGCTCAAACATATATAATAGAAAAATGTGCAGTCTCCAACATTAAGTAAGCAAAGCAAAACAAATCGGTAAATAATCTATGTAAATTATATATTTGTATAATATAAGTGTGGACTATTGGAGATTGGGAAGGCCTAGCTAGACGAACGTACCTTGATTACATCGGAGACGTTTTAGCAAAATGTCTGGTCAAGAGTACCCTAAACCGACGAGCTTGCATGAAGAGAGTTTTGAATGTTGATGAAGCGAAAGAAGTATGCAGAGATCGTGGCTAGTGGAATGATGTGGCCTTTGCCCACCCCTTCGGGAAACAGGCGTGATTTATGTAATTTTTTTAAAAGGGGACACCAGACTGATCGACCGACATATCAATGCACAGTCCAGGGTTAAAAAAATTGTATTTTGGCATGTAAGTTTGAGTTTTCTGAAATCCCAGCGGAACCGAAAATAGCGGCATTTTTTGTCAAGCGGACGGAGCTGCGAGCGCACGGTATACGAGTAGGTAAATTATACCGTAGCAAAGGTGCGCTCGTTTTATTTATATATAGAATAATTATACCGTATATAACTATGGTATCTATGAAAATTATAGAACTATAAAACATTTGCATATTAAAACAATATGTTTTGAAATGGCCTCTGGCCGTTTCAAAACAATATGTTTTGAAACGGCCTCTGTGGCGCAGCGGTAGTGCGCTTGTCTGTGTCACCGGAGGTCCCGGGTTCGAATCCCGGCCAGGGCATGATGAGAAACGAACTTTCTCTGATTGGCCTGGGTCTTGGATGTTTATCTATATACGTATTTATTATTATTATATTATAAAATATAGTATCGTTGAGTTAGTATCTCGTAACACAAGTCTCGAACTTACTTCGAGGCTAACTCAATCTGTGTAATTTGTCCCGTATATATTTATTATTTATTTATTATTAATGGTAAAAAATAATATTAAACCCTGTATACTTGATAACGTTTTTGACTAGATCTGTTGCAAAAGCTCTTTTGAAAGAAACTTTATTGTCACAGATGGTTCGTGGGCGAGATGTCTCGCCAGCGGGCGGAGTCGCTTCTAAAGCAGGAAGACAAAGAGGGCTGCTTCGTTGTTCGCAACTCCTCCACCAAAGGAATGTACACACTCTCCTTATATACCAAAGTGTAAGTTATTACATATACACACATGACGAACAGAAAAATAGATGCGACTTTATATAATGAACAGCTTTATAGTTTATATAATTTCATAGGTATATTCAATTATATTTTCTGATCATCCTTATAAATCTTATAATCCTTATAATTCTTCGTCTTTTTCAGTAACCACCCACAAACAAAGCATTACCACATAAAGCAGAATTCCCGCGGCGACTTCTACCTGTCGGACAAGCACTGCTGCCCGAGTATACCCGACCTGATCAACTACCACAAGCACAACAGCGGAGGCCTGTGTTCCCGGCTCAAAACCACGCCCTGCGACCGCCCCGCGCCGCCCACTGCTGGACTGTCACACGGTACGTGACTAGATTTTACTAGATACTAGTATTTCACTAGACAAACTTTTTCAGGTTACATTAGCAGGAGCCCGCTAGCCCAATTGGCGTGAGCATTGGAAGCGTTTAGGCATGTTAAGTAAACCCAAGTGCAGTCCCCACCCAACGCAAAGTGGCTTATAATTCTTCCATCCATTAACTAACATTCCTCAGTGCTTAGGAAAGCAAGCAGGTTGAGCTTCTCCGCTGTCCTCTGATAAGCACTGCCGCCCCAGTATACCCCGACCTCAACTAACGCGGAACACATGGGCGAGGGGTACCTATATTGCACATCAGAGAAATTAGTTGGCAGAACCTGTGCCTTAATAAACTTTACATTTTTTTTAGACAAATGGGAGATAGATCCATCAGAACTGGTTCTACTAGAAGAACTAGGCGCCGGTCAGTTCGGAGTGGTGCGGCGCGGGAAATGGCGCGGCAGGATCGACACGGCCGTCAAGATGATGAAGGAAGGCACCATGTCTGAAGACGACTTTATCGACGAAGCGAAGGTTATGACGTGAGTATACAAAATTTAGGTATATTCTAACTCTGCAAAGAACTGGTAATTCAATAAGGTATGGTAAAACGACATTCAATCTATTATCGCGGAAATTTACAAAATGATACCTTCGCTGCGTATATCTCTTAACGAACGCCTATGTTATGTAAAAGTCCTTCAGTCCCGTTTTTACCCAAGAGTTTGATAACAGTTTATCGTATGTTTCTTGTCCCCCAGTAAACTGCAACACCAGAACCTGGTGCAGCTGTACGGCGTGTGCTCCAAGCACCGGCCCATCTACATAGTGACGGAGTACATGCGGCACGGCTCGCTGTGCAACTACCTGCGGCAGCGGCAGGCGCCCGCCGACCAGCTCGGGCCCGCCGTGCTGCTCGACATGTGTATACAGGTCTTTATTTTTACTTTTTTTTTGAGCCCCGACCGGGTGTTTTAAGGTCCGACGAAAGAAAAGCTGATTTTGTTTGAGATAGCCACAAAATGTCAGATGACATATTGTAACAAATAAAACGACTACAATAGGGGAATCGTATATACAGGTCTCTTGCTACTTTATATTAACAATATATTTGTGGTCGGACACGCGCCTATCGCATTTAGCTCAGTCTGCTTTTTAGTGTTAGCTAGTTTTTATTAAACCTCTGATACATATTTTATCTTTTGTTTAAATTATTTGTATAAAAATAATTTTCAGGTTTGCAAAGGAATGGCGTACTTAGAAAGACATAATTACATCCATCGAGATTTAGCAGCAAGAAATTGTTTGGTTGGAGATGAAAATGTAGTAAAAGTAAGTTTTTTTTATTATACTTCATTTGATTTTTAATGTCAGTTTTATAACAAAGAATACTAGGATTTTTTGCACCATGTGCTCCCGGAATTTTGTAAGTGTCACTCCATCTATGAATGTCGTCTTGTAGAGATTAAAGATTTAACTTTTAAGAAACTATCGCAGTTTCGCTTTTCATTATAAATTAAAAAGAAACTTGTAAAGTATTAAGTTTGGCTTGCATTCATCACGGGCAGACTATTTTTTTTATTTCGAACTTTTCCGCTTGTATGTCAATAGATGCAAAAAAAAACCATAACTTGTGTTACGTGTTCTCTCGCTTAGACGTCCGACAGCGATAGTTAGCGGGGGCTGGGCTGTGACTACCACTCAGAGCGGAATTTGTTATTCATTGCTTTTGAAGTAAGTTAACTTTTTACTGCTTCCGAGATCATGTGGAAGGCAGATAGAGCAGGTTAACTTGGGTATATAGTACGGGGGCTCAGGAGATAGCTATACCACCCTGTCTTGGTAATACATATGGTAGATAGTCTAGGTATCTCCTAAGCTGTATGTAGGTAGGAACCTATTAATTATACAACTCGACTAGATTTCACAAATGAATCCTGTGTTTTCAGGTAGCAGACTTCGGGCTGGCGCGGTACGTGTTGGACGACCAGTACACGATCACGGGCGGCACCAAGTTCCCCATCAAGTGGGCGCCGCCCGAGGTCCTCAATTATACTAGATTTTCCTCCAAGTCAGACGTTTGGGCGTTTGGTATGTATAGTTTTGTATTGTACTATTTCTTCTCGTTGGATGAGAGGAAAAAAAAAACCGCCACGAATTAAAAATTTGAGACTGCATATAGAAGGGTAGGCATAGATAATGATGATGGAATGTTTCTTTTATTGTGTCAAAGGTTGTTAGCTGATGTTGAAAAATTATGCTGTCAAACCGTTCGTAGGCCAAAAGATGAAAAGTTCTATTGGCTGGACGCCTAAGGGTGAAAAATTATGCCATCTAATGGTTTGTAAGCCAAATGATTGTCGTAGATCAATTTTAGGCTCCGATTGATAATAAGATGTTTAGTTCTACTCTTGTGTTTACAGGTGTGTTAATGTGGGAAGTATTTACGGGTGGCTGCGTGCCATACGGGCGAATGAAGAATTCAGAAGTTGTAGAAATGGTTCAAAGAGGTCAAGTGCTGGATAAGCCAAAGAGAACAGCAGACGAAATATATAATGTAAGTTGTTTGTTTGTTTGTAAACTCTTTATTTCACATAAAATAACAAATTAAAAACAATCATTGGTTTTTAAAGAATATACACAATGGTAGACTTAACTCAAATGAGATTCCTTCCAGTCAATCAAAATGAAAAGTACAATGGATTTTTCATTGTACCACATATTTATAAATAAATTATTAACAAAAGAATTAACACCTGTTAGAAGCCAAACTTATTAAGACGAATTGTGTAATAAGTTTGGCTTGCATTCATCACGGGTATGCTATTTTTCGGTATCGATCTTTTCTGCTTGTATGTCAATAGATGCAAAAAATACCAAAACTTATGTTACGTATGCGTTCTTTCGTTTAGACGTCTGTCAAAGTGTTCATTTTAATTTATTGTAAATATAAATAATTGATTTTAATATTTACCCTGTGGTTACCGGCACCAATACAATAAAGAATACGACCACTCCATCTCTTTCCCATGGATGTCGTAAAAGGCGACTAAGGGATAGGCTTACAAACTTGGGATTCTTTTTTAAGGCGATGGGCTAGCAACCTGTCACTATTTAAATCTCAATTCTATCATTAAGCCAAATAGCTGAACGTAGCCATTCAGTCTTTTCAAGACTATTGGCTCTGTCTACCCCGCAATGGATATAGACGTGATGTATATATATGTATAAATAATTGAAAATAAAAAAATAGTTGTAAATGCACAGCTGTCCCCGGAGTATGGCACGCGTGACGCCCATTTAATCGCGCGTAAAACTTTCGCTGACCCGTTGTTGTATGTTTTATTATAATAAAGGGTATGGTCTTAAATTTATTTTCTTTTTCTAGGTAATGAGAGCGTGTTGGAGGCACGCGCCCGAAGACAGACCTTCGTTCCGTATGCTCAAAGAAGAGTTGGCTGGCGTCGCGCAAAACGTGCTGGCCGATTGACTGCGTCTACTGCTGCAGCTGCTGCACCAGCCCGACCGCAACGACAAGTCTGCCGACAAAACTGTCACAAACAAATCCGTGGAAAAGTCCGCCGATAAATCTGAACGCCCCGACCCCGCCGCTACGCTGCCGAGAGTACGCCGGGTTCACGCTTCGCCAGTATGAACAAGGGTTTGACATTTTCACTATAGATATTTTTTTTCCAGATTTATTGTCATCGTATTAGATATCGATTGCTTATGAAATGTATGGACTATAAATTGTGGATTTATTTATGTATAGTGAAAAACGAGCAATAGCGTGATTCCATAACATCGTTTCGCAATGTGCTTTCTCAAAATCTATCCAAAGTGATTTAGTTATTAACTTAACCTTCCATAGATATTTGCGATTCGATTAATAGTAATTTTTTATTTACGTTTTTATTTAATGTAAAGATTCTGTATAATTTGATAATAAAGAAATGGGGATAGATGGTTTTTTGAAATGATACTTCGTCAAAAGAATTCCTGTTAGTTCAAAAATCACTTGTTTTTGTCTTGCTGGACCACTTGTATCATTAGTCTCTCCACTGTTAAAACCCTTCAACCAACAATATTTTCTCATAAATTACTACGATTGAAAAACGTGTAACAAAACAGTGTTGTATGTAATCACTAAAGTTTCATTGTTAATTTTCTGTCTCAATTTGCGAATCGTAAATCTCTGAGGGAGCTGTAAATTTGATGGGTTTAGTAACCGATTATATTACTACAGACTAAAATAACTTATAATTCACGATTGTTGACCAGAAAGCCTTATCTCCCTTCCTTTTCTGTTTTGGGTTAGGCTTAGATATGGGGAGAGGGAAGGCATGAAATGCTTTGTAAACATTAGTGATTAGCCCTGCTGGACTCTTGTGCCTAATAACAGTGCTAAATTTGAGAACCACAATATGCTTTCGAGTAAGTTAAGCTTTAACACAGGGTCTTTAAAGCATTTGTAAGCGTGTATATTACTACACCGTGACTGTGGTCGGCGAAACGCAGCAAGAGTGGAATAAAGCTTGGAATTGATTAGAATGTTGTAAATATTATCTATCAGTTCTCTGTAGGTAACGAAAGTGGAATCTGTTGTCCTGGGCGCCTCAATATAATTAAATTTGACTCATATTAATTGAACTAAATACATATCGAAAATGATTCTGGACTGCAAAAGAAAAAGCACAAAATGTACCAACATGTCATTCATGTGGTCAAAACTTTAGAATATGACAAAACATTCCAAAAATTTGGTTTGCAGTACATCGAAACATTGACAATAATAACATTCCGATTCATGGGCGAATTTAAATGCCGCAATAAAAAATAACTACATTGTTTGATCTCAGAGCTGTGAAATGACATACTTTGTTTGGATATTTTAAATATAAATTAACAAATGAGCAGGTCTCTGCTACATTCACCTACATATCTAGTCTCTCCGCAATTCTAGTTTCTTTAATCAAGAGAAACTTTATACAGGAAGATAAGACATGATATTATTAGCGCAATAAATACATCATAAGATATCATTTTTTTCATCTTCATATCATGTAGTATAAGTATGTAAATAAATTGTATTATTGATACAAAAATAACAAAGTTAAGAAATCTTATGCATACCGAATTTTACAAGAATATCCAAATTAATTTTTATCCGCTGTCTTGTCACTGCTTTTGAATTTATAGATTTTAACAAGAAAGAAAATAACAAATTCCATCCTTATATTTATCTTGCTGCACGAATAGCCCCAATATGATAGCCATTTTATTTCTATAAGATGTAGAAATAAAATGGCTATAAAATTGGGGGCTATTCGATATCTCATATAAATATTTGGGCACACAAATAAGCTCTTGTCATTTAACCCTCATAGGAAGTCCACCAAAACGCAGGATAATCTCATGGTTTAATTCCTTTGAATCAAACGTATAATACGGCCCTAAACAGTAAAAGAACCTAGTCAAATTTTATAAAATAATATTTTATCTCTTGACATCATTAAAACATTTTTTTGTATATTGGAATTAAAGATTTGACTGATGGGAACATAATTAATCTAACATTCTGTTTGAAAAAGCAGTGACAATGTTAAAATGTGCCAATAAATTTCTGAAGACATTGTATAATTTTAGGCATTGACTGAATATTAAATTGAACTAATTTGTTACCGCTTTTGTTAATTCGCATTGAAAATTCGTTTTAAAAAAGTATTAAGGAATATTTATATAGTTTCCAATTTGTTTATGTCGATTATGTTGTAAATGTCTTTCGTTGTGATACATATTGAGTGCTTAGTAATATGTAGTTACTAAGTATTTATTAGTAATAATAGTAAGAGACTATAGTTTGATACTGTGACATGGTAAGTTATAATCCTTTACATACAACACCCTAAACAGTACAATATACATCTATTGAAAAGGTGTGCTTTGCCAATTATATGAATATCATGTTCAAATAAGTAATGTAATTTGCTTCAAATATTGTACAGCAACTATTACTTTGTATAACTGTTTTGTAAAATTATTAAGCCAAGTAAAAACAATTATAATATAGACATTGTTTTATTTACACTTTTGGACCAAAATATTATCTTGGATATTTCAGGTAGTTCTAATTGAATTTTTTACAGCTGATATCCTAAAATGGGTTGCAAATAAAAAAGATAAAAATTGCTGCATAACATCTATTGTTATATATTTTCTTATATACTACATATGTTTACATTTTAATTAAATAATATATTATCTATGCAATATGTATTTACTCTGTTAAGAGTTAAATCAGAACAACTTTTGCAGATGAACACATTGTTAATAAAACAGACTAGGTACTAAGTAAGGAATGAAAATGCAATGCAATGCAATCTATATTAAGATGCGTAAACTTAAATTTAATAATAAACTGTAGAACAAAATTTACTTACCTAAACATTAAGATATACCCTGTGTAATAAGGTTTAATCATTAAATATTCAACAGGTACAAAGGTATACATTTTGGTAGAATCCATGGCTTAAAGCAGTTTAAATAGTCATTAATCTAAAAATAAACAAAATATTTTCGGTAACAGATGAAAAACTGTCAACTAGTTTGGTTGAACCATTTTATAATCTGCTTTAGTCATCTTAATAAAATCAGTGGAATGTTGGCTGCTGGAATGACCAATTTTAAACATGCTTACCTACGTATATTTTTATTAAACTCATAATTTTTTTTCCTACATAAAAAATACCTATTTTGACTAAAATAATAATCTCAAAATTAAATGTTGCATTTATGGCAAAAAAGTTAGTATAGACGAGTTCGAGTTATAGTCGAGTAGAAGTTATTTAAGTTATAATATATAACTGTGCTAACATAGTCTTATACTTACATATAATAACGTCTATATACCTTGTGGGGTAGAAAGAGCCAACAGTATTATACATTTTTAAAATAAATGTCATTTACAAAAATTAAGCACTTTCATATGACAGTTCTTTAAAGGGCTACTTATAGAAAGTTATCAAGTAGGAGAATTAATAAAATTCCAAATATTTAAAAAAATTCCTTGTTAAGGGTTGATGGATATTTACAAATAAATTATCAACCTGTTTATAAAGTTTTTGAAGTTCCAATAATATAATAGCAGATTTTGTTCAGCTGTGTAACTCTTGAGTAAATGTTATGTAAAGCATAGTTTATTCTGACTAACCACAGCAATAAAACTGTTCCCTAAATAATGTTTCATACGTAGTTACATTTACATTAAAAGTTTAGTCCTTAATAATAAATAAATACATTATTTTTTTAAATTATTTACATGTCCGTTGGCAGGATGTCCGGTATCAAGTACTGGCATAGATCCATTTCAGAATTAACGAAGGTAACTTTACCAGCTGTATTTTCATCTAACCTGAAATGTAATGATTTTAATCTGGTTAAGATGCAAATATACACAAAACGTACCACTTTCTCAGACGGATATGCAGAAACTACATCTTTATACAATCCTCACATATTTTATTTGCTTCATACGCAATCATAACTCGAAACTAAAGAAGCATATTGGATGATAGATGGTAATAACAATTTGATATGGTTTTGTTAATTGCCTAATAATTGAGTGATGAATAGGTGATTATTGTGGAGTATTAATTGATACACTGTACAAATACCAAAAAAGGTTAACACAACAAAGTTTATTTGTTGTGTCCACAATAATCTTCAGCTAAATAATTTAAAGACAATTAGGAACTTAATGTGCCTAATCATTAGTGACATATTGTTAGGACTAAGAAGTTTAACAAAGCACAAAAGGGATTTCTGGAAATATCTAACATATAATGACATCACACATACCATCCTTTTATCACAGCCCAGCATCCAGAGAAAAAAGTTGGAGCATTGATGATAAGACAAACACCAAGCCTTTCTGGATAATGCCTGCTGAGGAGCCAAATAAGATTTTTCAGGACTTGGTAGTCCATGCAAGAAAGAGTGAATTTATTTAAATCAAACACAATGCACAAATTGTCAACTACTTCCTCAAAACATCTCTTGCTGGCATCTTCCTGGAAATAAAGTTCACCATATTAGTTTTCTTTTTCAACTATACCAAAATTGCTGATATAGATAGTTTTGCTATTAAGTTGAGAATGTCTTTGGGCAAGAGGGAAGCTTATGGTAGGTGTGATTCACATTTTAATGGAGCACAGAAGACAGCATTTTCCAAGCCTATGTATTTGCATTCTGCTAAATAAACCAATGCTTGGTACAAGCAAGTAAATTCCTAGTTACATTTTACAAATATTTACCTAATTATGTCTGATACTTACCAAACAATAAACAATAAATTTTGTAAGTTCATCAATATTTCTATCACTAGAGCTGTGATTTTTAGCAGGAATGTAGATGATGGGCCGGCCAATTATGTCTCTGTGTCTTAATACTCTTGCTTTATCTGCATACTTCTCTATTAGCTCTTTGTCATTGTGTAGCTCGGACACTCCATATTCAACACGCCACTTGTTTGTTTTCAAAATAGCCTACAAAAATTGGAACACATTTTTTAGGAACGGAATTAATTATTATATCAGTTTAGAGTACATACCTGCTCACAGCCTTAACTATTAATTTTATATTTGTTGATCTTGTACATATTGTCAATACAAAATAACTATATTCTGGCGGATTTCTTATCATGATACAAGAATTTAATCTCAGCCAACTTACATCACGAGATAATGAATAAATGCCATCGATCCAAGCAAGGAACACTGAGTTATATATATATTATCGTAATCATTATCAACACTGTCATCAAGGAAAATCAATAGTTACTGACCAAGTAACATATGGTCGTTTTTATGTTGCCTACCTGAAATGCTTGGTCAACAGTTTTGAATGCCCTGAGATATCTTCGTAGTGAAAACTCGTTATGGAACTGTTCTGGATCTGCACTCACTATCAAACTCATCCTTTCCTTTAGCTGTTTCAAATGATCTTCATTCACTAACTTTGGTTCTTCCGCCATTATTTCCATTCCACGTTCAACGATTACAATAATAAAATTGATTAGATACCTATTCAAAAACTGAATATATCGTAAAACTACATAAAATTAAATTTATAAATAAAACACTTCAGTCAACGTACGACTGTGACAAATTTTGTTTGATACAATACAAACAAATATCATTATCAAATAGGTAGGGCGTAGACTTAACGAGAATGACAATATCGATAACCAAAATTTATTCAGACATATAAAGAGAAAGTACTGAATGTCGATATTTTGAATGTTTGATCATCTGATCTAATTTCAATAAATAATTTATCATAAAAAAATCCTTTGTTTTCGATGACATTTCTCGTTATCTTAGAAAGTATTTACGGATTCACTTTGTACTATGTCTTATCTTTTCTTTTTATTTTACTCAGTGGTTAACGTCAAATATAGAGAGAGGGTTTATAAGACATGTCTTGTCAATATTCGTGAATAATGCCTGACATAGGTAGGTACTCTTTAGCTAACAACATACATACATACATACATATAATCACGTCTATATCCCTTGCGGGGTAGACAGAGCCAACAGTCTTGTAAAGACTAACAGGCCACGTTTAGCTGTTTGGCTTTAAGATGGAATTGAGATTCAAATAGTGACAGGTTGCTAGCCCATCGCCTAAAAGAAGAATCCCAAATTTATAAGCCTACCCCTTAGTCGCCTTTTACGACATCCATGGGAAAGAGATGGAGTGTTCCTATTCTTTTTTCTACTGGAGCCGGGAACCACACGGCAAACAAATATTGTGTTTATGTTTTAGCTAACAAATATTGTTTTTTGATTTTTCAGGACACTATTTACTAATTTGACACGATGTCTGACATTTTGTTTCAAAAGTGGCAGATGACTTAGTAATGACATCTCATTTGGCTGTCATGTAGTGTTGCCAAACTATCGATACTTTTACTATTGATAGTTGACCTTGAAAATCATCTACCCTAGCGATAGCTCACTTTGGAATAAAAGTATTGATAAACTACAATACTATCAAAAGTACCGATACTATCGACGATAGTAACGATAATCGATACTATTGACACTCAATAATACTATTGATACTATCGACAGTATTGAAGCTCAATATCGAAAGTACTTTCGATATTATTGATTTCGATACGATTGCTGCTGAGTATTGCATTACAGTCGATATCATCGATACTGAAGTATTTACTCAACTATCGATACATTATCGATCGGCAACACTATTGTCATATGTCAATTGTCAAACTAAACTACTAGATAGCAGGTAACCTCGAGCTTTTACAGTTTTACTCCTCGGAGATGATGCCGAGATTATATACCTTTAGAGACGGAATTAATCCTGTCCTTTTTTTTTTTTGCGCGGAGCCCTTCGATCAACTATAAACAACGCGGAGCCCAAATAATAACGTTATACCACCTGTTCTTAATATGCAGACATGATTCGGGCTCGACCGCCACCAAAGGGAAGATCTTCCGCCAGGCTTGGTGTTATGCCTGGTGAACCGCGGCTTCAACGATCTTTTGTCGGAAGTAGTAGGTAGTTGTGCCCCAATCCGTGAAATCTTAGCTTGCGCGATTTAGACTCTTCGTTGATAACGTCGCGTGATTGGCTGTTGTGATTTATGGCGTAGAGATGTCGCAACAAATACTTGACATTGTACTTAACTATAATAAAACGCCTTTGATACCTCTTTTTTTCATACAAACAGACCTATTTTTTTTTAGAATGAAAGGATATTCCCTTCTTGGTTCCATGCCGTACATATATATGTACTCAATTAAATTGGTACCAGCTTATTTGTACTCGTAAAATATGTAGCTTGCTTGCTTGTTTGGACATAAATAAGTTCAGATATAATAGTAGTATATACGATGATAGTGGTAAAGGAATAGTATGTGGCTTGTTAAGTTTGAAGTGAAGGATAAATAAATGAACATCAGTT
Source organism: Amyelois transitella (assembly GCF_032362555.1). NCBI lineage: Eukaryota > Metazoa > Arthropoda > Insecta > Lepidoptera > Pyralidae > Amyelois > Amyelois transitella. Next base: position 7,213,406 of record NC_083509.1, read on the forward strand.
TTCATGATTTATTAGCCTGCCTTGAATATATTTACTCCCACAATCGTCCCCAAATAGGCGACAATTATTATGTCAAAAGACCAATAACGTCGAAGGCTGGCAGATGCGGCACTACATTCCTGAATTCCGCCACACTGCAGCAGAAAGAGTAGCCGAGGTCAATGCGGTCCGGTTGCCAGTTTAACCAGTTGAACGCATTGTTGTTGCGACAACGATCCGTGCAGAAAGTGAGGGCACGGACCTCGGCTTCAGTGTAGTAAGGGTTGTTGATGCTGACGAAAGCCGTACCGAGACGGCGAGACGCGTCGTACACAACCTACAAAAGTTAATTTAACTGTTAGGTATTACCTAATAAAAAATAGGGCTTGTACTGGTGTTACATTAGTCTTCTTCCTCCTGTCGTTGATCCTTGTTACGTCCTCACAGTCAGGATTTTACGCAAAGCTACTCCCGTTTGACCTCCGCAACCTTTACAGGAGCATCTAACTCATATTGGATCATGGTAAAAGCTGCACTGGATGAATGGGCCTATTTCCTAAGTCACCTTTTACGACATCTTTATAAAAGAAAAGTGTTCCTATTCTATTAACACTACACGGCATCTGAATTTAGGTATTGTATGTACAAAATATAGTAGGAAGTAAAATTTTGTATTAACTTGCAGTTATTGTTAGTGTTCGATTCGAGTTTCTTTCGAAGTTCTTCTCATTTTATGAGCGCCGAAATTCATTTAAATTCCAATTCTTCGCGTGTAGGACCAAGATCATTAAGTTGAACACTAATACTAGGTATAATTGTAGATTTGATAAAACAAATTATCTTACCTTATAGTAGTACAATGGAACCGGAAGTTGTGGGTTGTTATTAGCATCCCGATGAAGGTAGATTTCCACCAGTCGGTTGTTCTGGTCGCGTAGCTGGCTCACGCCGAAGGTCCCCGTGTAGATAGTGGTGTGATAGCCGGCTGCTCCAATACGTGCACGAAGATTCTGGTAAAAAAATATTGTTAACTTTTTTCTGCCTGCAATTTTTAATTTATTTTATTTTTCATTATTTTCGTTTTGAGTTTTGAGAGATTTTGTAGTAGGCTGTAGTGTTTACGGATTATATGCATTTAGATCTATTTCTAGTTGTTCGCCCCGAACTAAGACATCACGAGCACTTACTTGTATTCGATTTTTTTCCCCTGTGAACTTCAAAATTTTATTGACAGAACTAACCAACATACCTTATAGTTACAACAAAATCAGACCAGTCGAAAATGTATGCGTTACAAACATAGTTACCTACATACAAAAAAAGCATTTTCGCCTCAAGTAAATTGGTACACCACACTCAGTTCGCTTGCTTGGTCAATTATTCTAGTTTTGTTCCGCACATTACATTTTGCAAGTAGATCATCGAGTTATATCTGTAATACCAATTTTAACTCGTAGGGTACGCGCTACGACAGTCATAGTAGAACAGAGCTTGTCGTGGTTTCACAATAAAGAGCACCAAATATTTTAATGGATGGACTAAACTTAGTAGAGTAACTAATCACTTACTTGTTCGAGCCAGTTCCAGTTACCAGCATTAAAAGGCTGGAATTGCGGAGCAGCATTGATGAAATAAAAGGTAGCGCGTTGACCAGTAGCGAAGATATAGTCGGTTTTAGCAGCGAGATGACCGCGGGAAAGGAACTGGGTGCTAGTTATGTATTTGTCGGCTAATTCTTGGCCGACAAGGCTGGCGATGGTCGCTTTCTGTTGAACTTGTGTGTACAAAGTGTTGACGGCCACACCCGGGTAAAAGGAACCGGCTGGAAAAATGGCAGATCAATATAATTAATACATTAAAATAAATGAACATATCAGCTCGTTTACCGTCCAAAACACCTTATGAAACGAGAAACTACTTCTTCTATCAAATAAATGGCAAATAACAGCCAAATGTTTCCAAAAAACTAAATAAGGTCAGATAATTAATGCATGAGAAACTTTTGCTATATTTTTTAGGAATTTAATTTAAGTACATACCTATCCAACTTGGTCTATCCACTCCAGTTTGATGAACGGCATTCTGTGGGTTTTGCTCATACCACACATATAGTACTTCCAGTCGGCTTTGATCAAAGCATGACCAGTACAGAGGGTAGAAGACATTTTCGGCGATGAATCCTACTCTAGAAAGGAATGTAACAATTAGTTCAATTTGACTGTTCTTTAATACTATAAATTTTAAATGATCATTTTCTTGTTACATCTAAGTAATTTCAAAGTCATTATAAGTATAATTTCCACAATAGGTTATTATGGAAGGGTTTGTGGTAGAGCACTACAATTTAATAATTTTTTTACGATTTTGACCAAAATACTATGAACGATACAATACACTATACCTAATATCTATGCTTGTAATAATCAGTCTTTCTCTACCAGTTTACTAACATACGAAATTACTACTCAGTTAGCTGAAATACTTTACCTTATGACCAAGTTATTATTATAACATCTTGAGCTGGTGCCTTCTGCATCATGGAAGGAATGACCTGAGCATATCAGTCCACCAAAAGCGCCATTGCCATTCAGCCATCCTGCGCCCGATACCAAATTGTCTCTTACGCAAGTTGCTGTCTGAAAAGTGTTTAAAAAAAGTCTAAGCAGACCTAACTATAAGTATTGATATGCAATCTCATACCATTAAAACCTAACGACCACTTCAAAGTCAGTTAATACGTAGACTTTTGCGATGAGCTACGTAAATTTGACGTAAACAATATGACGTGGAAGTATTAACAGAATGTACCAATGTCTATTCCGCATGTTTGTCTCCTTGTTACATGGCCAATTTTGGTACAGCTGGACGTGGTCTTGCAATCTTTTCGAGATTGATGGCTCTGTCTACTCGATGTAAACGATCTTTATACCTACCCCAGCAGATACAGTAGAGGCGATGTTAGGATGCTGGATGGTGCGTCCTGATCCTGTGCAGACAACCCGCACTTGTTCCCCGGTCTGCAGGTGGATAAGGCCGCTGTTGCCGGTCGGCACTATGTAGTCGTTGTTGTGCAAGTACACGGGCTGAGGCTGACCCAGGTCGCCGTTCACCCTGATCGTACATCCTGTATAGTAATTTATATCAGTGATTTATTTTATACGATGCAGTTATCTACGAATCGATCAATTTGGATTTTGCTCGAAATCCGATTATAGGTACTAGAAGCGATTGTATTTAAGTAGATAGGTAATACATTTTACGTAAACAACTTATTAACGCAAAATTTTGGTAAATATGTCTATAAATAAATAAATTTAGTAAAAAGGAATTGGCAGAGAACTGAAGTAACTTCTTTTTCAAATCTGTGAAGCCATCTTCAAAGCATTATTTAAGTACTTAAATGGATGCCTCACAGGAAAACATTTATCTGTTCAGATAACGTTTTGAAATCACAATTAAACAAATTTTTTTTTAAACAATTATTTTACATGTCTAGCTTACCCCTGATTCATGACTGTATTGCAGATGAAAATTAAACTTCGATCTTCCTTATTTTCTACTTACCACTTCTAGGTTCAGCCTTGGAAACATTTGCCCATTTAGGCTCTTCTAGTTCCAGCCAGGCGTCGAGATAGTCTTCGAAATCATCTTCATTGAATACCAGAGCTAGTTCTCCAGGCTCCGGGATCTCTGAAGGAAAAGGTGTCACTGCTGCCACCACAGCGGCAAGCACCAACACTAAACGGACCATTTTTACAACGGCAAAGAATTTCAAAATTCCAGTAAACCGTCGCAGCGGACTGTGCCATTATAAAATTATCGATCATACTATTTATATGACGAGATTATCTAATTTCTTTAATGAAAAATTTGCTTGCAATCTGTGGCTATAATCGTAAGCCAAAATTATTGATAGTCACTCTGTTATTATATTGGTGACTAAAAGATTACTTACTTATTGAATTATGCTGAAGATAAGATATATTTTAATTTCATAACAAATCATTTTCGTATATCCGATATTGAAATAAGGACAAACCTTATAAATGAAGGAATCTAAATAATTTGAACATAGACTTCGAACATCATGTGAAGGTTATTGGAAAGTATAAACTCATATGCGTTTAGAATCACACGAATCTATAATTGATGTACAATATTAAAGCGTGTGTGAAAAAAAAGCAATTCGCAATGGTTGGGTATATATTGCAGAATTATTCACGAGATACGCACTAACGCACTTTTGGTAAAGTTGATGTGGTATTATCTGCATCAACCAATTCGCAGTGATAGCCTAGATAACACATTCCCACAATCAGACAAAAATATTAGAGTTGCTGATTAGTGTCAAAAAATATCTAGCGATAACAATATATTAAGGGACGGGCCCTTTGGTATTTGTCAATAAGTAAGCATTACGTACACGAAGGTAATGGCTAAAAACTAAATCGCTTAAATAAAATTAATCTTAATCGATATCCTTCTAATTAACTAATTGTCTTGCAAAAGTTGAAAGTAGTAATTGTCGCTAAAATTAATTAGTGTTGGTCAAAGAAAATATCCCGGGGAAAATAGACAAAAATAAAAAAATATTGTTTTGTGTACTGATTCTATCATTTGATTTGAGATTATGGCAACCTAATATGTACAGTAATCAGAAGCCTGAAAATAGATATTTATGTAGGTGTGATGATTGAGTGATATTAGCATTCACCTACTTAATGATTGTTGGAGATAGCGGTCAGGTGGCCACTGCCCGCATGGCACGCAGCCAGCACTTGGAATTCACTCTTGTGTATGACAATTTTATTTGACTTACTTATGTGTACACATGAAAACAGTATAACAATCGAAAATTCGAATACAAGAGGTTTTGATTGAGCAAGCGAGATCGGGTGCGAATCCCACCACTGTACCCTTTTCTGATCAACTTTTATGGAAACATCGAGGAGAGACGAGATACCCCCAAATTTATACCACTGATGTGTATCTTCACGCCGATCTGTTCTGTTTCCTCCGGTTAGGGGTTTTACAGGTCAGATGGCAGTCGCTTCTCGCTCTCCAGCTTTATGATCAGCAGGGCGCAACTGTAAAAAATGTCAGGATGATTTAATGTGATTGTGGTCATGAATGAATAATTTAGCCTGCAAATTATATAAATATTTTTCTCACACTTCCTAGTTTCACCAGTTACCTACCTATAGGTCTGAATCTCTAGTAAATGAAAAGTCAAGTAGGTATCAAGTTTAAACTTAAAGTAGTACATAAAGTTAAGATTATATTGGTCTCGCCGTCCTTATTTTGCAAGAGTACGTTATGTTAAAAAAAATGGAGGTTATTTTTGAATATTACCTGTGTAACATATTTTCTGTATGCCATTTCGTAATAAATCATTCTCACTTTAAGTAATATTTTATTTGGATGGCAGAAACATTTTATATCCATTTGTGGCTCATAAATTCAAAACGGTCCTAGTACAGTATTTTGAACTTAACGCTACATATTACAGGATTATATATTTTTTGGCTCATTTCGTGTTTTTTTATACATATAATTAAAAATATTTTTATTTATGATGTATTTCGTAATGACATTGGGAATACTGTTTATCAATAATCATGCCCGCAGTTCCATACGTGTATAACGATATCTCATATTTGTAAACGATTTCTGTAGGATATTTGGGAGATCATGTCAAATTGTTCCTTTACACTTCCTGTAGAACAATTACGCCTGGAATTTCAACTGTGAGTTTTCTGTAAGTAATAGGTATATTGAATATCGTTCTGAATTTTCATGTTACTAAAGTTACTGAAGGTTCATATTGGTAAATAACAATGAATAAAGAAAAAGTTAATCAAAAGAATGTTCTAAGAAAAATAATAAGTTAAGATACAAAAATTACGGTATCTAAGTATAAGCAATAAGTTTAATTTTAAAGCATTTCTGTTAAAATTAAGTTGATATCAACGTAATTTCATTATAAGGCACGCTATGTCCAAAAGCAAGCATGCAAGTTACAAACGATTTTTAAAAACTACTTACCTACTTAAAGTTGATAGCTCAGATCATGCAGTCACATACCTATGTATGTCTATGGATGTGCATTAAATTAGTTAGTTTCAGGCCATAATCATTATTAGAGAATGTAGTTTGATAAACAGGGTTGCTGTCATAGAGATCGGAATTACCTATTAATGCCGGATTTTATTCTTACTTATTGTATTCGTGGTTGCTACAGCTACTGTTCAATACTACTTAATAAAAAAACTGGGTAGAAGTTTTTCACTTCAATTTGTTTTTCAGAACAAAAGTCAAATTAAAGTCAGCTGAAGCGAAAAAATGATTCAATAAACGGACTAAAAGGTACTCCTAACATGATAGGTAATTTTCAATATTGATACGATGCTCTGAATAGGTACTATTATACAATATTTATAACGTTTATTTTTACGGTACTTCAGCAGCTGAAGCCCCTTTTCATAATGAATTAAACAAAGTGGGCCACATATTTTTTTTTTATTTAATGAAACAAATTAATTTTGTTGCGAAGGGTTGTAAGAATTGAATTGGATATTTCTTCCCAGGTATATAGATAACATAATTTGTGGATACCTCTTGGAGTGTGGCGACACATTGACAAATAATGGAACACCTATTTTCCTGTCCCCTATGTCCTAATATCATAACCCGGGATGACCTGATGACAGGCAGGCTGTTTAAATAGCGGAATATTACATAGTTAGTAGATGAAGACATATCAGAAAACACATTGGCTCATTAAGTTCAATAGAAGTACCTAAATAAACTTTGCCTACGCACTTATTAAAAAGCATACATTTTTAAAGCATTTCTTAGTATAAGAATAGTTGAATTTTATTTTATAACTTGAAAGTTAAAAAGCAATTCATTTTTATGCTAATCTTCTTTCTATCTTAAAGTCTCTGCTCATAATATACTTAGCGTTTTTCTTTTGCTAACCCTGCGCTAACTAGATCTTGCTCGGTCAGTGCACACCGCTCGCGATGCGCCACCCGCCCCCTTGCAGGTAAACCCCCCTTACTTTTTACTAGAATGATTCTCAAGAAGATTTATAAATTTAGCCTTTTACGGTTTTCTATTAAGGTATTTTACTTTGTATTCCGTAAATTGCTTTCTATTTTCAGTTACTTCATTTGTTAGCAAAGCTCGGTTCTTTTATGACGGTTTAAAGCTTTTTACTCGGTTAACTGACGCATCTAGCTACGATTTCTTTTAGGCCATTAAAAATAAATCATTTATGATTAAGTGCATGACTACTTATTAGCAAATAGTGTTGTAAACATTGTAGAATGAAAACTCGATAAAATAGACCTAAATAATAAATAAGTACATATTGTGTCGGTCTTAAAAATAAAGTCAACTTTAATTAAGGTTCAAGTCTTTTTTAAGAAAAATAAGATGTAGTCTTGACGAGCTAAGTATTTTTAACTTCTTAGGTATGTTGAATTGAAAGCGGTTGCGAGGTGTCTTGATGTCAGCCGTAAGCTCTAGTCGAAAATCTAGCGTAACTTGAAATTACATTAATTTTGCGGAAAATATATATGTATATGGATCAATCGAATTGAAAACATTTGAAAATTTGTGTTCGTTTTGTTGGTGATACCTATTGATGTAGTTTTTGAAAAAATAAAACAAATATAAATTAGTTGCGCCCGCCAAAGGAAGGAACGGGGTTGACTAAGCCTACAATTCAGGACTGGAAAAGATACGGTAATCTGTAGAGTGACTGCCGTCTGACCTTCATGATCAAAGAGTCATTAACTGGCCACAGGGATTCGAACCCGAGACCTTTCATTTCATTTAAAGTTGCAGGTAGTACCGTACAGGTAAAACTTCACTATCCATAAGCGGTTGACAGAGCCAATAACTATAAGTCCCTAAGATCATGTTTGACTTGATCGCTTAACAATATCATTGAGAAATTAAAATAAGTTGCTAGAGTTCCAAAAGAAGAACCCCAAGTTTATAAGTTAATAAACCTTAATAACATTACACGAGTGAAGTAAAGCACTTTATTTTTTTTTGTTATCAGATCAGCATGGTAGCCACATTGAATCACTACATATAATAAAGTAGGTAAACACAGTTTGTATGAACTTATGCGATAATCTCGGAAAGTTGTATACGAATTTTAATCCTTGTGCGAAGCCGAAGGGTTGCCGGTATTCCATAAATATTAAAATAAAATGTATACTTAGTAGATTTATTGGTAGCTTCGCCCGCAAACAAACTTATCCCTAAACGGAAACAATGCCGGCAGCAAAATTGAATCAACTGGTGAGAAAATTAAATCTAAAGGTTAGAGTCCCTGGCATTAGAAAGGTACTTAAATTATGTAACCAAGTTGGATCTGTAAATTTTTGTCTGTTATTTATTTACCACGTTACTAGTTTTTACCTGAGGTAGCGCTTCCTTAGGTCCAGAAGGCATCGTAATGGAATGCCATACGTTCCTTTGATGCCCTCAAATGGCAAGAAGGGCTTTAGTGGGTAGGCTGGTAGGCTGACATACTAGATGCTAGGAGTCCCTCACTCTCCCCAGTAAAGACCCGGGAGGCCGCCCGTAAATTAGATTCCCCGTTCAGTCACTGGTAGTGGTATATGCTAAAACAACTATTTGGCATGGCAAAAATATCTAATCTACATGTATGTATAATGATTTAGCGTTGTTGAGAAACTTGAGATGTTTCAGATCAGTAATGTTTCCATCGAAGTATCTACAGAAGAGAAGGAGTACATACATACATATATGTATAGGGTGGCAATTAATGTAAACTAGCATAATACGAGGTTTGGCCTAAAACCACAAACTTGGACAATAAGGCAATTCGGCCAGTGCGCCGTCATCAACGTTAGTTTACTGAGATCTAAAATAATGAAACTGCGAATGTGTAATCAATATCGAATAAAATCACCAGATTTTGTTTACTCGAAGATTATGAAGTTTTTTCTAGGCTAAATTACTACAAAAAATGGCTAAAATACTGCAAAAAAACCATTATTGGATTATATGATAATCCAATATTTTTTTGCAAAGGCCCGATGAGAGTCGCTTTATGTGTAAACCTGACTTATCCAAACTGGGATCATGGTCTAAAAGGCGCACCCGGGGCTTCTTCCTAGAGAAGCGAAGAAGCTACCAAGACTAACACCAGGACGGCGTATAGTATGAATTTAACTGTATTTTATCTAAACTTCTGAAACTCATCTTCGGTTTATTTTGATTTCATAGACCGCTGTCTTACGAAAGTGAAGTAGCACTATTTCCATTCTCTTATTCTTTTGTTGCCGGGTTTCCACTTTGAGCGGCCGTCAAAATTACTGCTATTTTGAACTTCGTCAACTCAGAAAATTTGAATGAACGATAAGCCTAATTGGTCGCCTCGAGTAATTGAACGAGTTGAGATTGTTGTCTCTTAATAAATTGTGTAGACATTTGAAGAACACAGGCTGTATTTTGTACTTCAAAGGAGATAGATTTAGAAAAGTTTTATTTATAAACATGAATGTAGGTGTTTACTTGATATAAATTAAATTTAAAACTTGCACATTTCATTCCAAAGTTCAGACACAAGAATAATGATGTTATTTGTTTGTTATCTTTGAAAATCAAAGTTTGTTAGATAGGCGTTATGAAACTGACAGAAAAATATTGTACTACCGGGGTAGCATTATAGTGGTCTATAGTGATCGGCCTCTGTGGCCAGTTATCAGTGACACAGTAGGTCTCGGGTTCGAATCCCGGCCAGGGCATGATATGAAACGAACTTTTTCTGACAAATAAATTGTATAAAAAAACACGCCAAAACGTTTAAATACTTTATTGCTGATTAATAACTTATAAGAAAAAATATGTGTGTTATCAGATTGAAAGTTACCCAACCCCTTTTTAAAGCTCTGAATAAACTAAGCAAAATGTATGGAAATTGCACCTCTTACTAATAAGATCTATTCGTGACCGAATAAAGTTATTGTTTAAATTTTTAACAATAGAGTAGCTAAGGTCGCAGTTAGAATGATATTATTAAGCTTTGTTCATACACTTGGGTGTAAATTAGATTTTTTAGTAGAATAACCTTTTGTGTTCTGTTGTAATTAATGTATTCTTTGTAAAAATAGTGAATAAAATCATGGAAGGCTATTCATATAGAGGTCGCTAAGGGAGGTCGTAAACGTATATTAAAAAATCAAATATTACTTACTTTTAATCGTCACTGTTTAAAAAAAGCATTTATTTAATTATGTCTTATTACCATCAGAGATCGAGGTCAAATGCACTTGAATTTAAAAAAAGAACCGTAAATAATTAAATTAACTAGAAAATACATTAAAATTTCCATTACTATCAATCAAATAAAAACATGGATATCTGTCTATATTAACCTTAAGAAGGTTGGCATAAGGCAGGAATGCGACCTTAATTTATTAGGAATGTAATTAGGTACAGAATCACTTGACATAACGCGTATTACTCGTTTTTTTATGTCTTATCAGTTCATGTTTGGGTTTGTATTGCAAACTTACAGTTAAGTATCAATCAATCGTTTTATTTAATGATAACTTCGGGACAAATTCTCAAATAATTCCTTTCTATATTTAATATCAAGTTATTGATTATCTCCTTTCATCATCATCATACGAGTAAAAAACAATGTTTCGAATAATTAACTTAAATACAATTATTCTGTACCTATAGTATTCATTATATACTAAAAGGTTATTTTCAGCATGTAACATACTTGTTTACGTATTGGACCGACCGCAAAGTTCTCGAAACTCTAGAGTTACGCTCTCATTAATTCGAGGAGTTGGGGTCAGCTTAATATTTAATTGCGTGAGTATTTAGAGAACCGCACCGGAGTCGAGTATCGAGCCAACGCACATTTGGGCGCCAATTTACAAACTACTTAGTTGTGTATTCCAAATGTTGCTCACCTAGAATTTCAAATTAAGCCAATTATGTTTAGTTGTAGTTGGTATTTTATACTTATTTGTTAGCTGTGTGGGTATTTTAATAAAGAATCATTGTCCCGTGGATTTTGTAGAAGGCGATTTAGGGATGAAGCATTTTCACCTTGTTCACGCTGGGAATGATCAGTCTGGTTGAAGTCATTTCGGGGGTTAATTCTTGACTTATTCAAGACCCCGAACTCTTCCCATAAAGGCGCAAAGATGGATGATATCAATTCGAAAATTGTCTTTGGGCTTTGTTTTATCTTTCCCTTATATTGATTAAGGTATTTAAGTTCGACTCGTTTTGTAATGTGAAAGATTTCAGGGTGGAACACACTCTTATCCCTTGATGAGCCCATAAGCTGATATCAGAACTTAGTACTGATATCTAACGTGGACACGTTGGTATAAGTTTTTACGTAAGATTTAAGTTATAGCATATAGTAATGTTTGGTATATCATATAGTAAACTCTTGGCATCTTTTGGCTATAATCCTGAATAAGGTAAGTTATAGGTTACTCGAAGAGACTCACATCTAACCTCTGCAACCTTTGCAGGGGAACCTAAGGCATATAAGATCAATGCTTTTACAGCTTAAATAAATGGATGTGTCTATTTCCTTAGAAAAAAGAAAATCAAAGTATAAATCCTTGAAAACAGTAATTTTTTTTCCAGGAAATTCATATCATTGATATTTCTTAGAAGCAAAGTAGCGTTATAAATTCTCTCCTATATACTGGTATTCCTAGAGGCTTAATGCACAAGGCTGGGACGTTCCTCTAAGGTATACATTACGTTAGACGGCTTTGTGCGAGATCCTGGAATTGCATTGGTGATTGTTGCTCTGAACGGTTTGTACCTGTGGTTTGTACAGATGTGCACTACCTACCCGTTTTATCAGGTAATTTAGCTAGATTGAATTTTGATAAATGCTCACTGCTATTGTTATAGACATGCAACATGCACAGATTGTACTTTCTTTTGTTACAAGACATTTAGAGTAAACTAAGTAAGGAACTTCCTCTACATCATCCTATTTTAAGTTATAAGTTTACTGGTCAAAGAGGTCTGACTTTCTAGACAATATTTTTAATATAGTTGTGTTTACAAATGAACAGTTGTAGTGTGTAGTGAATACTATATTTATCAATATCATTAACCTACCAGCTTCTATGCTCGTCAGAAAATATATACTTACTTGCTTTATAAACCTACAAATAGTTTGTCAAGGAGAAAATATGATGGTGCGACATTGGTGAAAATTAAAAAGAAAACTCAAAATGAATGTTGCGTTCTATTTCTGTATAATCTGTGAATGCCTATGAGATTTATTTCCTGATGTACATCTCAATAACAAAAGTAACAAAATCTCAGCACATGTATTATCGATACTGGAACATAAATCCATCACGAAATCCCCAATCGGGAAGCCTTCAAAAGGTATGTACATAACTCATGCAAGCTTAAAGCAATCTCCAAGGACGCCTCCTATGAGTGATTTAAGGGTATATGCGAATAATATTAACCTTTTGAACCTTATTGACAACTAAAATTTCAAAACGGTCGCAAATTAAGACTCCACTTACAATTGTAATGTTCTTAATAGTACAGTTTTAGTAGCTATAGCGTTGAAAGTGTAATACAAGCGTAAATATATCACATTTTTACCCATATGGGGTAGACAGAGTCAACAGTGGTTAGTGGCACAAGTTGCTAGTCCATCACCTAAAAAGAATCCTTACCTAGTTTATTAGCCTTTCCCTTGATTGACTTTTTCATCTGCACTGGAAAAGAAGCCGCTAACACTAGCATAGAATTGTCGGTGTGCATATACGAGTATATTGATGATTTCAATACTTATTTTAAAGTAAACGGTCGTGTAGTTTGATGGATACTGCAGGTAACATTTATGATGTCATTACGGTAAGTGCAGCCGGTCGATCGCAATCTATTAGAAGTTTGCGGACAACCGTCCGATCAGATTGATTAAACAGCTTATTTTATTTACTGTACGTCCCCCTGGGGAGTGATGGGATGGAACAGGACTGCGCCGCCGGCGGACATTCCCTCTGTTACGTCTCGAATAAAAAGATTGCAATTCCATTATTATAGACGTACTTAGAATTAATATTGTTTTGTTTACCAAGTAAAGAAAAATATGCATATATTATATTAGGTTTTAGGCCATCGGTGGAAAAATGGTGAATAGAAAGCGTGATGCACAGGTTCAAATCTTAACGCACTCATGTGACAATTAACTCTTTTTTAGTTACGTACATTTACATTTGTTTTATTTACGGTAAGAGAAAAACATTCTGAAGTTACCTTGCATATTAAGGCAACTAGATATGGAATCATGATCTAATACGGGTAAGGTAGCCAACTGGTTTGAGTTGCATCAAATAGCAAACAAATCAGAAGGCTAAAGCAAATTTTAAACACACGTTACGTTACGTTAGTGACAAAATATACCGTTTGTAAAAAGAAATAAAATAATTTAAAAAATATATGGTTAAAGTGGAAGGGTTGCGGAGGTCAGACTTGTGTCGCTTTGTGTAAAATTACGATTGTGGTAGTACATGCAGGTCCCGAGCGTAGCAATGAATTTGCACCTTAACACGAGTTAAAGGGCCATTAGTGATCGTTGTTTGCTCTATTGGTACTACAAAGTACGATCTTCTTTTCGGAAATTGCCTTTAAGCCTTTAAGTTTCTAATTTAAATTGTTGGGATAGCTTATTTTATTGTTTGCGTATCCAAATGAAAATGTAAATGAAACCATGGAAGGTAGTTGTCAGTGGTTATTGTTTTTGGAATTCGGAATAGAGGTTTGCAATGATAGAATAAATACCGGAAGACGTGTTTACTGAAGCTCAAAACAAAGCTTGAGGTGTTTGCGATGGTGTCATATTTAATATAAGATAATCTAATTAATTATAAATAATTAAATGGCCTAAAATTACTTGTCGACCACAAAATAAAAAAACGTTGTAAAAGGGGAGAATGCAGTAAAGCGAAAACACCGACTAACTATTTTTATTTAGCAGATCAGATCAGAGTTATGATATACGATTTACAAGTGCCGAAACTATGTTGCCTTTGTCTTTTACTGGCCAAAATAAGATTGTCTTCTTTTTGAAACAGAATAATATAAAACTCGTACGATACAGAAAAGTAGTTTAATACATTGAAAAAACAATCAAAATAAGCAATATTCAAAATCTCATTCGTAAAAAAAATAAAGTTTTGAACATTGTGTACCAAAAACATACCCATGGTTGTGCTGCACAATGTTTGTTTATTACACAATCACTTTACATCCGAATACGCAATCTACGGATTTGTTCTGCTGTTCAATGTTTACACTTCTGTGAACCGAAACAAATTTACTTCGATACTTCAGATCCGAGTATCACATCATTGAGCGACGAGAATTGATTATCATTCAAAGATTTTAGTATTATGACGATATTTTAAATGGAATAATGCAGGTACACAATACTTAATTTGCGCCTAATCGACACGGTTTTCCATATTATTCCTTCTATGCCATGAATTGCCTCATCATGCCTTTTGCGCTTTTATGGCACAATTAATAGATTTTTCGGTGCCATTTCTGAAGTCTCTTTATTTTGGTTCTTTCCGCCGCTGGCAGATGAGACTTATCAAGATAATTATCAATCACATGCGAGACTCGCTGGAGTGCTTTCAGCCGTGTATCTGAGGCAATGGCATATCATACAATCTCTTTCAATGAGTTGAGTAGGTAGAAAGTAGCTATAGTAAGGTTTTGTACATATGACTTCACTGTGTTATTTAACCATTAATTTTATTGTCACTATTTGTAACTCAATTACCTACCTTAAGCCGAACAGCTGAACCTGGGCTTACAGTCTTTTCAAGACTGTAGGCTAAAATTCATATAAGTAGGTCGTAAGAGGCAAGTAGAAAAAAAAGCAATATCAAGAAGTACATCCCAAATTCTGAAGAAGGCGGACAGTTGCGAAACCAAGATAAACATCAAGAGGATGTTGATAAGAGAAAGATTAGAATAATTTACTGATCATGTCTCTGAAACTTTAAAATGTAATACAATATTAAGAAATAGTGGGAAAATTATTAGTTACATTATATATGAGAGCGTTAAGGAGTATGATGGGTGTGAAATTGAGTGACAGGATAAGGAACAGCGTGATAAGGGAATGTTGTGAGGTGAAAGATGTAGTTACAGGAATAGAAAAGGGTATGTTAAGATGGTTCGGTCATGTGGAGAGGATGAATGAAAGCAGGTTGACTAAGCAGATATACAAGGAGAGTGTGGAGGGAAAGGTCGGAGTGGGAAGACCTAGACGAACGTATCTTGATCAAATTAAGGACGTCCTGGTAAAGGGTCAGGTCAAAAGTACTCGAAACCGCCGAGCTTGTATGAAGAGTGTTATGAATGTGGATGAAGCGTAGGAAGTATGCAGAGATCGTGGCAAGTGGAAAGAGGTAGTCTCTGCCTACCCCTCCGGGAAAGAGGCGTGATTTTATGTATGTATGTATGTACATTATAATAGGTTAGTATGACACTATTTACTTCATTCTACAGTGAGGCAACTTATACTTTTAAAGGGATTATTCAGCGAAGCCCTAAGCATGCGTTCGTGACCTGTTTGCTGTCGACGGCGCATGCTTATGCTTTATGTTGTGTACAGGTTACTCGCTTAATTTAATAATAGTGCTTGTAATCTTTTACCAAGGGCGAAATATGTCAGTCTACGGTGCCTTCGCTATTAGGGCTGGTCGACCAATTCGTTATCGAGGTTTAGTGGGTCGAAGGGATGACGGAGGTCCCTCAAGTAGTGGTGGAAGAGTGCAATGGTGTGGACCATGAGTCTGAACCAGCAGAGGATGCCGTTGCGCCCCAGCAGATTGGAGACGATGGGTATGTCTTTAGAATTGTTATTACTAATAATGTATGGACCTAGGCTACTCGAAAACATTTCATCATTCACCCCCGAATAACTTTCAGCTATTTTTTGGCAGAAGTAGATAAGTAATGACTATTGATTGAACGTCAAAGCATGCACACAAAATGAGAAATTAAATGAAAATAAATCAGTTGGGTCTGCATGGAGATGCACTTTAATTGAAGTGCATCATCATTTGACCTTAAATCTTTCTATTTTATAGATTGGCCATTGACCCCAAACTGGGATATCGCGTTCGTTTCCCGAGTGACGTCGCACGAGAAAAGTGAGTTGTCCGCTTTGCATTAGACGCGGAGCCTGTGACGTCATCAAATGCACTCTCCTTGCCTTGCTATGACGCACACTGCACACTTACACTGTTATTCCACGGTATATCAATAGAGCTATAAATATAATGGTTGAAGAGCACTTTCCCAACAATTAATTTATTATTACGTAAAGTACATATAAAGAGAAACATCGCAAACAACTTCTTCGAAATATTTTCAAAGTCAAGATCTTAAAGTTAGAAATGATTAAGTTTTAATTGCAAATTTCTATTATCTCCGCTACGGTTAAAAATTCTCTTCAATTACTTATTAAACACTTTGCAAAGCTTACTTTGCTTGCTCTGCAAATAAGTCTGCACTGATTAATTTCTTGAGTCATTCCATTACAAAATGGAATACAATTGCATGCCTTATTTACTCATTTCCCGCAGTTAGCTTGAAGCGCATCATTATTAGATTTGGAGGACAATATGATTTAATTTGAAGCTAATATTAAAAAGTATGAAGCTACGCAAATTCTTTGTCTTTCATAATATAAACTAAGATAAGAAAGAGATAAATTAGGAAATTTCACAAATAACTAACCCAGTAAAATCATTATTTTGCTGGTAAGATTGGGTCAGACAGACATCAGTCATCATTACTAAAATGCCTAAGGGAGAAAAATCTCGAGCAAAAGAGTAGAATACGATAATGGTATTGTTATGTAGAAGTAACAGATCGGAATCTGAAAGGAACAAATTGAAAGGACCACAGTCCGTATAAAAATAAAATGAACCTATAATGATACCTATATAATTAAGCTATATAGAATATCTTGAACATGTACATACGCACATACCATAAAGAGGTAGTCTCTGCCTACCCCTCCGGGAAAGAGGCGTGATTTTATGTATGTATGTATGTACACATACCATCACGCCTGTCTCTTATTGGCGTAGGCAGACTATGGATTTCCACTTGCCGCATTTACTTGAGATTGTAACCTGGCTAAATTTATATCGACTGAGTATTTTTCGACCCCAGTCGGACTGTACAGTAAGTAAAAAAAGTATTTATTTTTTATTTCGTCTCCGTAGGCACAGAAAAATTACAAAAAATGTACAAAATATTGGTGGAGACTGGCGTCTGTTAAAGACTCAAGCCTGTGTAACAGTACGCCAAAAAATATAACATACTTGTACAGGTCTGAGAATTATAATAAAACATAAAGAAAAATGATCCCATGTTAACACTTTTTAAAGATAATTGACTTTTAAAATGATGATTTTACAAATTTCTGAATTGATTTTTGTTTTATGTTATTCGAGAAAACTGTCACTTTATCCATTATATAATCTTCTAGCATCATATTGATCTTCTCTTTTTTAAGTCAGTAGCAATAAGCGTTTAAGTCGATAGTGACGTAATGTATTCAGAGAGTGCACGATAAGCTCGATATTCAAAATAGATGGAGACTGCTTTCCATCGTGTTGCCATCCTTATCCTCACACGAAGAGTGTGATGTATAATGCATGCTTAAATCCGGCATCACGTTTCTTTCAGCACTGCTCCAATGATGTCATATTGAATTTTATATCCCATATCGCTTCTTTCTTGACGATTTCTCTGAAATATAAAATACTAGCTGTTACTCAAAAAAATTTTTTAAGACCTTTGCCTTAAACAATAGGAAAACTTTCGCATTTATTATTCTAGTTAAGGTAAAACTATTTTAAGGTTACATTTATGTTTGGCTAATAAAAATGGCTTCTCGCTTCTTTTCGGTTACCAGTTGTTTTGTATATATGTCAAATTGCAGCGAAGTCAGGGATTTCGTTTTTTGAATTTGGTGAATGCAGTGATACAAGTGTAGTCTCAGTTTTATTTTCTTTTTATATACTGGTACTCTTCATTCTCCTGGCGTCAATCCCGGTTACATCCTCACCTTTTTGGACAGCAGTCTGGGTTCTGCTCCTCGATTGCGTAAGTAAGGTCTATACACGGAGCGTTTTTACACTCCTATCTGATCTCCGCAAAAAAATTAGACTACCTTTCAGAGTTAAGGTCTTTTATTTTGCAAACGCCGAAGAATTACTTTGTAACTAATCAACAATTTTCTTTTCAGGTAAGTGTTTGTAAACATTTGGTTATCGAAAAACAAATTTGAAATACAAAGAAGACGTTATTGCCGCAAATTCAGCTAAGTATTTATTATTTGAAATACGAGTAATATTAAGGTTTCAATTATATTACTGTTGTTATATTTGAGCGCAAATACTGAAAGGTCAGCTCTATGGCTTAATGATGGATTTTTTAAATTCAAATTGTGACAGGTTGCTAGTCCACGGCCTATATGGCCTGCTGATGTTCAATCATTATTTAATAAAAAGTTTGACGCAGACTTTGTTGAGTTACCTGAGGTTCTCTATACACTACTAAGGATAAAAACGTGACTATTTATGTCTAATATATATGGCAAATAGACAATGGTTCGTGCCTGGGATCTCTAGGATTTAGAAGCTTAAACTGAAGTGATAAGACTAGTTACAATAATATAAAGCTTTTGTGCCGGATATTCTTAACACTGTAATACGACCTATATTAGGTCGAGGTTCCCTAAGGTCCCCGCTACGGAAATATTTATCTGTTTCGTAAGTTACCCTCATTTATATCCGCAGGTACACCTCTGTGTATATTGCATTAGCTACGTAATAAAGGCGAGCTTATACTGAGCCCCTTGAAATCTTACTGAAAAGAGAAAACAAGTCTATTAGTAAATACGGTGTTTAGATAAATTTACTACAAACAAATTGTAAAAGATCTTACGCTTCACTGTAATCTTATTATTTGCAATTAATTTTATTCCAAAGTTAAGAGTATTTTTGCAGTTCTGGGTGCTTAGTATCAGTGTATAGTAACCCTTTAATCGTCTCGCGTAAAATCAGTTTGCCGGGCGATACAACCTTTTTTACCCGTACTTTATTAAACCTTAGGTATAAAAGCGTATTAATGAATCCAATAAAGACACGGATTCAAATATAAATGTTAATAAACTATACTGATTAGTTCTGATATTATTTTATATACGTATTTTAAATTTACGAAAACGTAAATCTTATGAAATTACGGACTCTATACAACCGTGACCATTTTCTGCTGATCATTCAATATCGAGAAAGAAAACTCGGAAACATTTCATATTGCATTTTTATATGGAATCGCTTTTTTTATTTCTATTTCAACAAAACCCTTCTCTTAAAATGATTTAACTTGCTAATGAGCAGTAAAATTATGCGTAAAATTAAAATTGCTATCGGACCCTCCGACAACGCGCAGAGTTTCAACCTAAGTGATTAATAATATTAGAGATCGTACTACCTTCATTTATTATTCTTTTCCAGAAATTCGATACTTCAGAAACACAATAAATTTTCGTAAACAATTTTTTTCCAAAATTATTATCAAAACGGTTTAAACAGACATACAGATGAAAATCATCTTACATACATACATAAATCACGGCTCTCTCCCGGTGGAATACAGAGACTACATCTAATCACTTGCCATGATCCCTGCATAGTCTTTCTAGTTTGGCTAGTTTCTAGTACTCTTGACCTGATCTTTTACCACTCCGATTTGATCAAGGTATATTCGCCTAGGCTTCCCGCTTAAACAGCCGTTCACACACTCTATGTATATTTGCTTAGTCAACCTGCTTTCATTCATGCTCTCGATATGAGGAACCATCTTAGCATTTTCCTATATCTCTTTCACATCGCAACATTCCCTATGACGCTGTTTTTTATCTAGTCACTTAATTTTACACACACACGCAGACTATACTCCTAAGCGCTCTCATTTCCACCGCGTTTTTTCTACTTTCGTGCTTCAACTGCTACACCCAACTTTCACTTCTATACATAAGAGTTGGGACCAACACGCCCACATGCACCGCCAGGCGAGCCTTTTTGGACAACTTCTGACTGTTCATAAAGGCATGCAACGCTCCATTCACCTTCTACCCCGCATTCACTCTTCTAAATATAATCTAAATTTATAAAACAAATTCTTTACCTTTCACCGTTATAAGTTCGGAATGAACACGTGAATTTTAAAGAAGTTTCAAACAATAAGGACTTAACATGGAACCTACACTTGTTAGAAGTTGATGAAGTTTGCAGAGCGCTTCCCATTAAATATTAAATGTGATTTGCAGGTAGTGTATGTAGGTACTTCATCAAGTTGCCTTCAAAGTTGGCATCACCGTCATTGTAACTGGCGAACTAGGATCGTTGAATACTAGATAAAGCCGTGAATGAGACCATAAAGATTAAGTTTTATCGCGTGTTAAATAAAGTTCGTTCACAGGAGTTACAAAATGAAGATGGAAATAAGAACGTTTATAAACGACCTCGAGTAGAATACATTAAGCATTTAAATACATTGCATTGGTAGCTCTTTCTCTTGTTCGTTTTTCGGAAGGATCTTATTAATAAAAAATAATATACCTAGTTAATTGTTTGAATTCGGGATTCCCATAATCCAAGGTACGAATTTATTCCCATAATCCAAGGTACGAATTTATTCCCATAATCCAAGGTACGAGTTGTATCACCACAAGCTGTTGCAGCCTAAAACCTGTATAACTGAATTGAATTAATCCGGTAGTTTAGAGGTTGGCGGCATTCGCTTTATAATGCCCGGAGGTATTCATTATTGTTTCTTGTTTGATTGGCTCATAGACAAGTCTTAAATCATCTGACCGCCCGATAAGAATGATGATTTCTTGCTTCAGAAGCCACCTTAAGCCTTAGACGTCTGCTGGAGATGATGTAAATCACGTTTAAGGCGGTTTAGATTACAAACTTCAACACCAGCAATTAAACAGTTTTAGGACGATCTACACCCACTCTTAAAAGTTTACTTTACAAATGGTTTACTTTCTTCATCATTAACTGAGTAGAATGTATGGTTAATAGAAATAAAATGTAAAGAATATAGATTATCCTCACCTAACATACGGTGAGCATACGCGTAAACATACGATTCTCAGTCATAACTAAGGGAATCGGCAGTATTAGTATAGTAGGTTGAAGGTGTTGCTTGTAAAAAACATCACCCACGGCCTCGTAAGACAGCTAATGGATACTTTGAACTTCCAATTCTGACAGTATTAACAGAAAAGTTGTTTTCTTTTTGTTAGTTTGGTTTTTCAAAATAAATTCCTAAACCTAATGGCCTGATTCACTATTTCCCTGATGAGCTTTCACTCCTGAACAGTGAACGGATTTTGATTGACATTTTTAACCTTCTACGAGGAATAATCGGTATATCGGTACCCACGCCCTAAAAAGGAAATAAAAGTTTACCTATATAAACTCTTCAATGAGAGTAGAGTCGCGGGTAAACAGCTAGTGGGTTTGTAAAATTCCACTTAGTAGATACAATTCCAAAATTTTGTTGATAAAAGTGAAAGTTATCTATATTTGTTGTATTTTGTTACAATACAAATGAAAGATAATATTACTGAGTTCAAAAATAATGTTTGTCCCTTAGGGATTTCCCTAGGCTGTTATTTTTTTTACTTGTTTATCTTACGTATATGTTGACGCAAAAGA
Organism: Amyelois transitella; assembly: GCF_032362555.1. Classification (NCBI taxonomy): domain Eukaryota; kingdom Metazoa; phylum Arthropoda; class Insecta; order Lepidoptera; family Pyralidae; genus Amyelois; species Amyelois transitella. The sequence continues at coordinate 7,235,221 of NC_083509.1, forward strand.
AACAAAGGCAGCAATTAGATATGAGGATACATCTATACATCGCAGCCGCTAATCCAAGAAGCCGCCAATGTACGTCTACGTCTTTCAACGCGTTTTCTCCGATAAATACTTAACGGCGCTAAAGGGCCTGTCATACTTTACGTTTTTAAACAAACCATCAACCTTACTCTTTTCATGTTAACAGCAAATTACTCTACGAAATATGATTTGAGTTTGTAGAACCGCACTCCAAAGTTAATAAGTACGTTTGCTAATAACCTGGTATACGTGTGTCATGTAATCTAATGAAGGAATACAGATACGAGTAATTTGTATCTTCTCACTTTTTTTAAGTGTCACTCAGGCACAAAAAGTTTTATGTTTCTTTTTAAACTTGCGATAAAGTAGTATAAAAAATGACACTATTTAAATATATCTAATAGGCTCTTAAGAGTGTGCGGGCCGGTATGCGAAGAATTTAAGGCATTGGGCGCGGGGCGTGCGCGGCAGGGGGCGCCCGCCCAGCGCTCAGTCGGCCACGGCTTGCCGCCCGCGAGCGAGCTAGCCCTTTACTGCTCCGCGTCCCAACTCTGACTAACATCGCTACTTCGCGGTAACAGATTCACAAGTTTCGTATTCATTGAATTAAAGAATTGTGTTAACAACAGTGCAGTCACCATGAGCGTCCACGAAGACGCCGCCGCCGGGTGATCTCCCACACGCGCATACTTCACCACCACGTGTACTTGTAAGTATCTCACAATTTTTAACTTATCTTTTCTTTATAAAACACTGCCTCTATAAAAATAGACCTATTAATAATTTCCTTTAATATTACAGCAGTAATCCCTTAGTGAATTTATGATTTTCAATTACCCATTGTCTTGTAAGGGTCTTCGTTAATTGGTTCATAAACTCAGCGAATTTACCTCTTAACAAGGAGGGTTAAATTGAGATGTCAATGATATTTGCTACTGGTTGACCCGAGGGTTTCGGGGTACAATTTGTCACTTGTTCATAAGTTAGAGCACGTGTACGGAGTAAATCTACCACTTGTTAGTGTCGCTCGCAATAGTTTCTATAGTAACATGTGCTAATTTTCCAATATAAAAAAAAGATCTACGTTTATTAAAGGATAAATAATAGGGGAAATAACTATAAATACTTGCTTGTGCTGGAAATTAAACTTAAGACCCCTATACCAGCCTGGCATGCAAGTAGACCACTTGGATGCCGACTGGCCAGTATTCGAAATATATGATCGAAGCTTGTATTTAACAAAAAAATTATTAGTTTTAAGCGTGATATCAAATATTTTTTGTAACAACATGCTTTTCGACAAGTTTTTTTCTCTTACACATACATATACATATATCCGGTGATGCGCCAATTTCGTTGGTGTAATCACCTTACGAGTGACGTGTACACCATAAAGTGAGCTAAAAATAAAAATAGAGAACCTTGTAACAATACACACTGGGAATCAAAAAGCCACTTATAGGTACAGTCCAATTATTATTATACTGAAATAAGAATAAACAACATCGATACTTTTTTTTGTACATCAATCAATGGCCATTTCGAAGACAACAAAATGAAATTACAGGTGTTAAAATTATATAATAATATATGTTATATAATAATATAATTATATACCTATATAATATAAGTTTGCTAATAAGATTAGTTTTTTTTTATTTAATTGTATTTGGTGCTTGATAAAAAGATATTTCAAGATTGTTTACCTTTATTGAAGAACCTAAAGAAGTGGAGTGTACAACTGTTGAATACAAATATTAAGTAAGGTACAGTTGCCATCTGTTGCTCGTGAGTAGTGGAACCATTATTATAATGTAGCATGAACCTTTAATTTATTTCAGTCAAATTCATGTCACTTGCTCCTGTTTTATGCTTGCTTAATCAGCGTTAAATTGAATTCCAAACAGTGATTTAATGAATAATGACACGTCTATTATTCAAAATAAACCTACGTGAGCAAAATCTAGTTTGTTAATTAAATTTATCATATGTAACTACGACATAGGTATAAGCAGTGTTTGTATTAGGTGGGCGTGAAAAGATTTCTTCAGTGATCCATAAGTTGCAGTAATTGAGTACAATTGGATGGCCTATTTGTGTATTTTCATACTTGATAATCCTAATACATATTTAAAAAAAATAATATTATGTAAGTACGTTTGTTTTCTTCTTGATGCTATGACTAATCCTTTTAGGAATTAACAATATGTTGGCATGCTCTTATTATCCATTTGAAATGAAGAATAAGAGAAGTTTTATACTTAACATTTTACGGGCTTAATTATACAAATTGTTTTGTATGGTAGGTAAGTCATAATCGAAGGAATCCATAACATACATTAATATACGCTGAATGAACAAGTGTGGATAGTACTTCTTCCTCCTGGCTATAGTACCATGTTTCATCCTCTCAACTCTGGAGAAGAGCCCGGGGTACCTTTGACCATATATCCTGGATTGGGTGAGTCAGGTCGCTTAGGAGCGTCACGCAGCGACTTCTATCTAACCTTCGTAACCTTGTAGTATCCAATGTATGGATAGTACTTGTTATATCTTTATTCAACATAAAGTTCCTTTCAAATTATATGGAAACTCTATTTTAAAAAGTATAATAATAATGGTAAACAATTATCCGGTCAATAGTAAAGTTAATACACATTTAATGAATGTATTGTTTAGAGAACGGCTTAGCTAACAATAGGTCGAGATACCATCATGGCTATTCCTAGTATATTTTAGGATCGAGGTAGGCTGAAGATATGCTTCACAAACTGGACTATAAAACTGAATATAACTCCGAATTTCACCGGAAAGAATACGAGCACCGTTTCAACTAAATATTTACCCACGTTAAACTAAAAACGTAATGTTATTGCATCTAACACGCACGCTTTCAACACATTCATATTTTATACTTCGGAATTGTAATAATATAGTGAGTTCTTGGTCCTATTGCTTGTTCTACGAGCTGGCATACATCTTTTATAGGAAATATTACTAGTTTTTCGCCGCCAAATTAAACCTCGCGATCATTTTATATTTTTACAAAATTGTGGATATCTCATTAGTCCCATTAGTCAGTATCATTGATGTGCCTGATCTATCCCACAGAACATAATTGATTGTATAATAAACCGTTTCTGATGCCCCAAGAACTGAAAATAACATTGACAGATCTTCAATACATTTTAAATTTCATCAAAATCAGATCAATAGTTTGAAAATTATCGCATTACATACATACAAAAAAATTGATTTATAGACTAATATCATACCTCTTTTTTATGAATTTTTTTTATTGAAATTAGAGAGTTCGATTCCCGGTCAACATAAAATGATCTTTCAAAAGTCCTCGATTACCTCTCCATAATAAAAGTAACATTAACTGGTTTTAACAAATGTTTACTAAGTTAATACTGTATACATATGGTCACGTCTGTATCCCTTGCGGGGTAGACAGAGCTGACAGTCTTCAAAAGACTGAATGGCCACGTTCAGCTATTTGGCTTAATGATAATATCTACTGCATTTTTAATATTACACCTATAAGAATTCGTTTTACACACACAAGTGAACGTTAGAAAGGAAATTACGGAAACAATTTCTCCGATGTAGCGTTTTATATTGTTATTTATAATATTTGTGCTACGGTTTAGAGTTCCTCGGAGAGCGATTTAAAGAAATTGGTTCTTGACTTTTGTGTTACAGAAAGAATTTTCAACTAAAATACAACATGAAAATAAAAATATGTTCAGTTGAACCTTGCATTATTGGACTTTATTACATAGAATAAGAATAATTTTTTTATTGATATTAGGGAAAAGTTAGCCGTTCATAATTTATGCTATTTCTGGAATCTATCTATATCTATCTATCTAATATATTTAAACGAGCAATTCTTGTATATATATAATCAGGATCTCGGAAACGGCTCCAACGATTTGTATGAAAGTTACAGATTAGGGGCTTTTCGACTCAAGGAATCGATTTATCAAGGTCCTAGGTTCGAGAACAGCTCGGTTCCCAAGATATATAAACAATTTAAAATCCGTGTTTTAAGAAACTATATCAACGCCATCTATAACGCCATGGCCGATGAGGGCCACACTAGGTATAAAAGTAAAAAACTCTTTCTACTCGATACTACATGGAGCTTTCTGATGCTAGAAATTAATCCGTTCATAAATACTGCTATTTTGTCTTTCAGCGATGCTATTATTTCTTTGGGATTTTCCTAGGTTATTTTCTGAAGCTTTTGATTGACGAACGTGTTCATATTTGATAGCAACTCACCGTCCGTGTCAATAGTAGTTTTTCTACTTATCATTAGATGACCTTTGTCGTACTTCTTATAGATAAGTTTGCTATCGGATGCATTCGCTATTCGTGTCTATTATGGTTTTTTTACTCAATAGATGGCGGAATTCCTCGTATTTCTTGTGCGGAAAACAAAGAAGAAGTATTTGATTTGAGGTTAGACCAAGAAAATCAATTGTTTACTTGAACTATTGACAAATGTGTCTTTAGAACCCACGAGTTTACTTAAAAATGCCTAAAAGATCAATGTAATTATGAGGATGGAATTAAGTGTGGTTTTGTATAAATAGTAAAAAAATGTTTTATATTTTATATAATATATATTTCGTCTGCATTTATTCAAATGGGTTTAAAAGGAAAAAAATAATTCCTTCGCTCAAACCTGATTAGTTTCGAAGTTAGGGCAAAGATTCTCAAAGAACAATACTAGCAATTACTGTAAAGTGGAACGAGTATCTAATCTTCCACGCTATTAACACGAGATTAATATCTAATGACTAAGAAATGCATTTTTTACTTTTATTAAGATATTCCTACGCATTTTTCTATCTATACTCTGCTACTCTCTTTTGATTTTTACAACATTAAGATTTACTTAAGAGTTGACAAAGCTTTAGAAAGTGTTTATAAGTCTACATTTTAACATTTACTTAGTACAAAATAGTATTATATTATATATTTATATATTTCAATTCCAGCACCAATTGTTCCTATTACTTTGTCGCTATTGCGGCTTATGTGACCTCATTGCTAGTATTATTCAACAAATCAATCGATATGTATCGATGAAGTTAGAATTTACAATGATTAACATTTTATTGTAAGCGATAGGTCTACTAAAGAAAACATCGCGCGTTGAAACCTGCACTTTAGCTGATTGCCGGCTAGTATGTGAAACGGAAAAGCAATATTCAACCACTTCATTAACAATGCCAAGTTAATGTCAGCGTGCGTTCGGGTGTTTAACTTAAGTATTTATGAGGAATATTCACTTCGTAGACAAGTAATAGTACTGTTGGTAGTACAAAACATACGTACTTTTCATACTTATATTAAAAATACGAAAGTTTCTAAGTTCCCCCAGTAATATCGCTTAGACATTGGAATGACGTAATAACCTAAACATATAGAGATTTAAGGCGGACGAAATTGCGGGCAGCAGCTAGTATAGTATATGTATACTATACTAGCTGCTGCCCGTATGCTGCAGCGTATATGTATACGCTAGAAATGGAAGAACAATCAATTCATTTCCGCATTGCTTCCTTTTACAAAAGTTTATAATCAGATTTCACATCAGATTGTCCTGTTAGGAGTATACAGATATAGAGGGAAGTTCTGTCCAATTGAGTGATAAAATGAAAATTCACGTTCATATTTTCAAATAATGAAAAAGCAGCGTTTGACTACGTTATATTCAAATCTCTTTGTGGTGGTTTCGCGTTCATGAACAATATCAAACAATCTAGTTTTCCGCTACAGTTTTCTCGCTCGTATGGCCTTAGGGCCTAGAGCTTTGTTGTTGTGGATTAGTTCAGTGTATTTTATATTTCGCCATCAATGTTGAAAATAATATTTATAGCAGAAATGTTAGATGGCATTGTACATAGCCCTTAACTCTTAATCTTACACTTACAATTTTTTTATCATTGGTGGATAAAATGTAAAGTCAACATAACGCCTTCTTTGCATGACATGCTTCATCTTATAACATGAAACCGAACGGCATTTCATTTTTTAATGCGCCTTGTTTTGTATTTTTAACACGCGTAAAGATGTAACAGGCTTTAATCATTGATCCCTTTTAAGGATATACTAAAGCTTTCCATATATTTCTCGCAGTAAGCCGCTGTCTCAAAGCCTGGCTATTGTACATTGGATGAGACCAGATAAGCCGTGACGGCTTTCAGAGAAATCAAAGACAACTTAGGTTATGCTTTACTGTAGCGTAGACTGTTCAATTCATAAAATCTTTTTTATACGATTATACAGTTAAGTCTGTTTCTAGCGTGAATATAGTCTGAAACTAATTCATGTCTGTAGGAATAAAAATGTGTATGTATTAGAATTAAATGTCCGTGTCACGTAAGGAAGATACCGAAATGATTATTCTCGAAACGATTCCCAAAGCGAATGTAAGTAAATAAGTACATACATTATATTAGAAGTATTTATATGTTAGAAATTTTTATTTTTCTTCTTCTTTATAAGCATATTTTTAACAATAAAACTATCAAGTTGTCATGGATTAAGTCAAAATCTCTGGGAAAATGTTGTACAGTGTTTTGTTTAGACGGGAAAGTTGTAAGTCAATTTAATATCATGAAGTCTTAAAGCTGGTAAATAAGTTTACCTCAAACATTTCTGTTTCTTATTTTCTTTACCTCAAAGTTACTTATAAAAATCGCGCGAGAACAGTATTTTTCCGGGATAATAAGTACCCAGTCGTGGTGTCCAGGATGCTAAAATATAATAGTACTAAGTTTCTTCATAATACACCTGGTAGTTTTTGCGCCAATCTTGAATAAACCGACAATAGACAGACAAAAAATTTTTAATTACATTTAAGATTTGATTAATTCATATAATCACTTCTATATCCCTAAGACTGACAAGCCGAGACGTTCAGCTATTAAGCTCAATGAGAGAATCGAGATTGTAATAGTGAAAGGTTATTAGCCCATCGCCTAAAGAAAAATCCCAAGTTGTAAGATTTGTAATCGATCTGTAGTAGCACCACGTGCCATTAATTTATCTAATGTTTTTAATGTATAGAACTTATTAAAATTTTGACATTCATAGATAATGAATATTCGTTTCGGCGATAAAAATCGCTCCATTTGTCGTTTTTGAAAGTTAATAAACCGATAAAAGAATGTTAAACCCAGTTGAAATTCAGGGAACACTCAGTTCTATCGGCTGAGATAATGTGCTTCCGGCGTCTCATATAAATCCCCAACAATTAGGTTTTGATCCGTATATTTTCAACTGGAATCTTGTTCATCTGATTTGTAGGATTTCTCTCGTTTTTATTATGTTTAATTTAGTTTTTCACTTGTCTTTATAAAAAATGTTCTTCTGAAATTATTGTAATTTTAACCTATTTGTTTTTTTAAAACACAACCACCTTACATTGTAAAATAATTTCATACGGCATTGGAAACTCTTACTCGTAGATATGTGAAGTTATAAATAAAGTAGCAAAAAACATAGCCTTTGTTTCCTAGCATTGTTGTAAAGATGTAGTCTCTGCCTACCTTTCGGGAAAGAGTCGTGATTGTGTTCCAACTTCTAGCACCTGTGATCGTAGTATTTCTTCCTATAAAGTTCAATTCGTCGTCAACATAAATCTTTTGCGTTGTGATCTCAGCAGAAACGAGTTTCGTAGCAACGCTACGACCAAGTGCTACGCCACCGTAGAGGATATTACTTTGGCTACGAAATTCAGAATTTAGATACTGTTTTGCGTTCTTGTGGTTACCCGTATTTGCAATTTTAAACCACTTAATGAATTTAATAAAAGCAAACCATAACAACCCTGGTTTTAAGTCTGTACTGTTCCTATCTAGTTACATGAATAGATTTAATGAAAAACTTAGTTTTATAGGTAATATGCTAAGTTTTAATTAGGAAAAAATCCTCTTTTTTAGTGAAAATAGCTCGTATTAAAGTAAAATTTTCATGTATCCGTGGGGATTTTCACAAAAAAATAAGCTTTTAATTGACATCTAGCAGTTTACATAATTTACATAAAAGTGTTAAATTATAACAGATACACATACTACCTTGCGCATTTATTATTTATATAAGTATTAATAGGAATGTGCCGTGTGGTTCCCAGCACCAATGAAAAAAGAATAGGACCACTCTATCCATTTCCCATGGATGTCGTAAAAGGCGACTAAGGGATAGGCTTACACAATTGGGATTCTTTTTTTTTAGGCGATGGGCTAGCAACCTGTCACTATTTGAATCTCAATATTCATTCATTTCAGGGCCATTCAGTCTTTTCAAGACTGTTAGCTCTATCTACCCTGCAAGGGATATAGACGTGACAATATGTATGTATGTATTAATAGGATGGATGCATATTGAACGGCCCTCATTAAAATAAATCAATGAAAACCTTTTAAGGATTCGTCATTCTGTAAAAGAGGCTGTACACAGTAATTACATGAAAGCTGTTTTAGGCGCCCATTCATTCGTAATTACAGTGCGAATAATGCTAATGACTAAAGCATTGTACAGCTCAATGAGTTTTCACGTAAAAACCCGATGTGAACAAAATATAAGGTGCTTTTATCTGAACAGTCGACAACTACTACGGAAAGAATGTACAGTTACAATTTATTTCAAAAATATGAACATGGTAATGATAAGCCAGGCAGATAAATAATTCTACTGTATTCCTAAAAACTAATGATAGAACAGAATAATACATTTTACTGGAACTTCATAGTTCTAGCTAGATATTATTTTATCGGGTTAATAAAATACTCGTAACGATGTACCTTTAGTTATTTTCTATTGTTCTTTGTGGATTAAACATGTCAAGTACGATTTACATTTTTTCAAATATACCAAGGATGGTCTAATCAATCAGTATTCATTCTTACGATAAAGTTATGGAACTACTTTACTATACTACAGTCGTCTCACTTAACATCTATTTACTTTACACAGGACATACCTAAGTATGTCATCAGTAAGACATACCTAAGTAATAGTCATAAGTGAATAAATGAACGCACAGATAATGAAAATTGAGATTCTAGTACTATAAAAAATAACTTATAATGGACAAAGAAAACACATATCTCAGTATAGTATTTAGTCAGTCTATTGTGAAATTCAGCATCAACCCATCCCATTTCAAATATAGAGACAGACAGGCAGTTCATATTACTACCGCTTGTCTCCAGAATAGAAATGGGTATGTATTAATAATGAGTTGGCAACGATGTTATTTAATATTTTTTAATATGTATTGTATTTTGGAAGATCTACTTCCAAGTATAGCTTTATAAATTTTATACTTGTACTGAAATCCAAGGACCAAACTTTCTAACGAACATTTGATGAGAGAAATAAAATAAAATTTATAAAACTACGTAATCGTACTATGCATAAATTGTCGTTCGTGATTTTTTTCATTATGTATATCACTTACAGTACGTCTCTTTACCGGAGGGGTAGTCCGAGACTTTATCTTTCTACTTGGCATGATTACTTCTTATTTCACCAGAGCGTTCCTGGTTATCATATGTGCAAAAAACCACTTATAAAATCAAAACAATCTCCCCATTTTGGCAGGACGAGTCTGATAATAATATACCGTGACAATGGCGCCCGGTCGAGTGGTGATAAGCTGTTCTCTATTTTGCTGCCGAGTTCTGAGAAAATACGAAGTATTTAGGTTATTTTACATACAACTTAAAATAACCTAAATACTACTATGGGGTTGGCTTACTTTTAACAAAGTGGTAGTGGAAGTGGTTTATACCTGGTAAAACTTGGACCACATTGTTCCTCTAAATTACAATACAAATTGTATGTAAAAAGGAATGTACTTATTTATAAACTTTTAAATACAGAATATACGTTACTCTGGACTCTCATTATTTTATACTTCGTTAGCTGGAAGCCTCGCCATCGCCACCTATGTATGAGCCTCTCATTAGAGCATCCTCAACGTCGCCGCAACGGCGTCATGACGCTTCAATCTCTGATCTCTCGATTTTCTATATCTTTTTATATTGTTTTGTTTAGGTCTCTCTTGAATATATAATAACGACAATATTGAAGATTAGAGTTCTTTGCCCTGGCCTCGCTTAGGATCTTACAACACTGTGGTTTCTAAAAAGACGATCCATAGAAATCGAATAATGTAAGACAATACATATGCCAATTGAATGAATGACGTATCGTTCTCGTCGTCAGTTGTATATCTGTTAAAAAACCTAAAAATTGAAATGCAATATTAATATTTTATGGCGTCGCAGTCATCACTAGCGCTGTCATATTCACCAGTTGTTCTAAAGTACAAAATTATATCGATATCTATGCATTTACATATATATGAACTAATAAATTATATTACATTAATACAATGTAGGTAAACGTAGGATCGTTTGATCGTCGATCGAAAAGAAACTAAGATTTAAATCACTTATAATAGAGCAAGAGCCCGTGAACGCCAGACATACCTTATTTTGTAAAAGCTCAAAGTTTCTGTAAATATGCCTCTAGTACAGGTAGGAACGATCCCCACCTATGGTACTTACTCAGGCAGTGGTTGCTTTGGCAGGTAGCAGGTAATAAAGGTATACTTTTTTCAACCTGAAATTCGTTAATTTGTAAAGCTCAATTTTTTGATATTTTATCCGTAATAATACACAAACTCGCGTTACTCATTGCCAGACACGTACTATGGTTGCAACCCCTTGCCAGACGCCCCTAAACTATAATATTTTGTAACTCTACTTACGTCATTTTGTAAAATCTGAATTTAATACATATTTTTTGGGGAATTATTCAAACAAAGTTTCTGAAGTAGCCAGACATTTTTGAAGGTTCTATTATCCTGCCAGACGCATTGGAGTGAGCAAAAGATGCAAGAGTGCGGAGTATATGTAGTAACTGGAGCGAGTGGGACAGTTTACTATGCGTATATAACCGTCCGTTGAATAATACAAAATAAACTAGGGATGGCGATCTAAGATCGATTAATCGAAAAATCGATTTGGAGCGAAAAAATCGATCTTTTTAATCGATCGTATACATTGAATCGATCTCGTGAATCGATCTCAGACATTCTAAAATCGAGATACGATTTTTTCTGTTTTGGTTTAAACCATACAATTAATTGAAGGCCCGTATTACAAGAGTGCTGCCGGTTGATTACTCAAAACCTCGCAAGATGGCTGTATGTGTAGTCTCCTTCGCCTCACTTCTCATCAATGAACTTGTTACGTTTATAAATTATAATCATATTCTTTAACCTATATGCGCCACCACCGTAATCTGCTGTGACAACTTAAAACTCGATTTTAAGCTTAACATACATATCGTTATGGTTTAAAATTGTTTAATTTACATCCCAAACATACTTAGCAACCACAGACAACAGAAATTAATCTATTACTTTGAATAAAGGAATATGGGATTTCCACAAGTTGCTTGTCAAAAAGCAACTTTCTATGTATAATGCACTTGCACAGGAAACTTAGGGTTTAAATGACGAACTTAAACATTATTTATCGCAGGCAGTCGTGGACCTGAAATATGATCCTATACATTACTGGCAAGAGCTAAAAAAACATCAATAGCCATGACGTATATGACTATTGTGGCATCATCCGTTCCTTGTGAGCGCCTGTTTTCAGTTGCTGGAAACATAGCAAATGATGAGCGGAACCGCTTGGATCCCGGTAGACTTGACAGATTGTTGTTTTTAAAAAGGTAAGGTATTAATCATTGGGAACTTTAAGTCAAATTATCTTATTGTTTTTGATTAAAAAAGATTTGAAAATAAATGTTTTGTTTTCTACCTGATCTGATACATTGATGATAATAGTAATAAAAATAATTGTTAAAAGAATTTGATAAAAAGATCGTTAATTCTAACATTTGTCTTGTTTTTTATGAATTTGATTTATACTTACAGTGAAAAAAACATTTTGGAAAAATATCGAATTTTTGAGGATTGATTCATCAGGTCACATCCCTAAAATAAACGACAGCTGATGCGCAATGAAACGTCGCAAGAAACCGAACACTCTGTCCCACTCGCTCCAGTTACTACATATACTCCGCACTCTTGCATCTTTTGCTCACTCCAATGCGTCTGGCAGCATAATAGAACCTTCAAAACTGTCTGGCTACTTCAGAAACTTTGTTTGAATAATTCCCCAAAAAATATGTATTAAATTCAGATTTTACAAAATGACGTAAGTAGAGTTACAAAATATTATAGTTTAGGGGCGTCTGGCAAGGGGTTGCAACCATAGTACGTGTCTGGCAATGAGTAACGCGAGTTTGTGTATTATTACGGATAAAATATCAAAAAATTGAGCTTTACAAATTAACGAATTTCAGGTTGAAAAAAGTATACCTTTATTACCTGCTACCTGCCAAAGCAACCACTGCCTGAGTACCATAGGTGGGGATCGTTCCTACCTGTACTAGAGGCATATTTACAGAAACTTTCAGCTTTTACAAAATAAGGTATGTCTGGCGTTCACGGGCTCTTGGGCTATAAAGGCTTTTTAAGAAAATTAGCCAAAACATTCAAAAGGGTCTAATTATGGCTACTTTCAATAGAATTCCCACATAAGTCTATTTGAAAAGCTAACTGAAAAAACCTTAACTTTAACACATGGTTAGAAACACTGAGGAAAAAGTTAAGCATTCCATGTTGCGATTCCGTTTGATTTTGAAAGCGTTTATCTTGTTTAAGCACTCCAATCCAACATGGAAACGCTTTTCGCAGGTTACATGTTTATTGTCATTAGATAATACCATTTGTATAATTTTCGCTTGCGGTGGGGCAGTATATCAATGAGTTTTACGTTAATAAAAAGCTTATTTCTCATGAAGGATTGTTAAGTTTCAATTTTTAAAACAATAAAGTCCTAAGTAATAACTATTTGTATGAAAGTATTTCTATCAGTTCTTGTATTTTTAATGAATAATAGTAATTAAGTCTCTCCTTTCTGACACTGTCAACAGCGGATCCAGTTTGACAACAACAATGAGCAATAATATTTTAACTTATCTACGTAATTTAGCCAAATCACCTAACTTGACGTATGGGTTATTATTTTTTCAATACATATTGGACCTAGTTCAATCGGTAAGACTTTGTTTGTACCCTCCGATCGTTCATCTCCCAATTTACTCGAAGGTCAAAGTAAATTGTTTTTTTTTTAATAATAATTTGACTTCCACTCTAAAACACAAAAGGAAAAGTTGTCAGCAGTAAGTGAAATTATTAAATTTCTTTTAGGGTACAAAATCTACGTTGTCCGTCTTCTCTTAACATTACCTGAATATTAAAATGTTTTAATTAACTAGATACAAATTAATGAGAAAATAAAATGTTATTTTTAAACAAAAAAAAGAAGAGGATTGTTCAAAGAAACATTCTGTAGATTTTTATTTCAATACATTATTTATTTTCTTTTCATTAAACATACCTATATGCATACATATAAAATATATATAAATATATACGGGACAAATTACACTGATTGAGTTAGCCTCGAAGTAAGTTCGAAACTTGTGTTACGAGATACTAACTCAACGATACTATATTTTATAATAATAATAAATACTTATATAGATAAATATCCAAGACCCAGGCCAATCAGAAAAAGTTCTTTTCTCATCATGCCCTGGCCGTATTCGAACCCGGGACCTCCGGTGTCACAGACAAGCGTACTACCGCTGAGCCACAGAGGACGTCCAAATTATAATTATAATAAATATAATTATGTCTAAATTCCTTGGGGGGTAGACAGAGCCAACAATCTGCAATAGTTAAGCTTTAAGGCTTAATGATGGGATCGAGATTCAAATAGGGACAGGTTGCTAGCGTATTGCCCAAAAAATAATCCCAAATAAGCCTTACTCTTAGTCGCCTTTTACGACATCCATGAGAAAGATAAACAGTGGTACTATTTTAAAGTGCCGGGAACCGCACGACTCTTTTTATTGAACTTCATCAGTTATTCTACTTAAGACCGTGTGAAAATAATCCAAACATACGAGTAACCTATTCTTACACTTATGCCAAGAATTCTTACGGAAATAATCATCCTTTAGTTCATATATATGTTTATGTACAAATACATACATACAGACATCATAATACAGGCATAGGGACAGACGCGAGAAGCGACTTTGCTTTATACTATGTAGAGATTAAGATGTGATTGGAGAATTAACTTTTTTAATTAACAAGATAATCAAGAAGATATAAGGTTAGCATGATATTTAGAGTTATTTTTGTTTTAACCAACGTACCCTTAATTGCCCTAGTTTTGGGCCAAAGCCCTTTCTAATACTCAATATCATGTCGAGACAAAACAGCATTGGTCTCACAGGTTTAATTAGCCAACCTTGTTTTATATTAACAATATGTATACTATCTATGTATTTTTTTTACACTGTAATGTGTTTTGTTGGCAAAAACGTAGAGAGAGTTGCGTCGATGGGTACCTGCTATTTGATACTTTGCTACATATCCCATATTGCTGGTTTAAGTGCCATTGATCTGTTTGATATGTGTGATGATATTATCTATGTGTGATATTAAGTATTTGTGGCGACTTCGCATTTATGCAGCAAGTTAAAATTGTAAGGTTAAGGCAAATCATTAAATAAGTTCCCGTGTTTTGTGAAAGATAGGGCAATGTTTGAGTAAGTGGTGGACGTCCAGAGGAGTCTTGTCGTCTCAAGGACATCAATCGTCCTCAGTGATTTTGTTTTTGTGCAGGTATGTCTTATGGTATCCGAGTCCTGACAAAATTTGTGTGATGTGGACGGAAAGTTTGACATGTTTTCTGAATCGGGCTATTGCAAAGATGGATTGAAAGAGTGCTATCTATGTATTGAATTTGCTGTGTGGTTCTCAGTACTTTAGAAGAGAATCGCTTCATATCTTTCCCATGGACGTCGTAACAGGCGACTAAGGGAAAGGCTTATAAACTTGAGATTCTTATTGCAGGCGATTGGCTAGCAACCTATTACTACTAGAATCAATCAATTCCATTATTAAGCTGTATACGGCTGAATGTGGCCTTCCAGTATTTTAAAGGCTGTTGGCTCTTTCTTCCCCGCTAGGAATATTGACGTGATTATACAATACAATGTAATGTATGTATTATGTTTTGTGAATGTAGTGTATAATAAATATGATTAATTTATACCTACGTCAAAATATATTTTCGAAGTTCGACGAAACTACATACGAAAATACAAGTGTGCCACTTGCTTTTATAAGATTGAATAAGAACTTTTAAAGCCAGGAAAGTTTTACGTCACCAAAAAGAGGTGCTTACCCATAGAAAAATTAATAGGCTTGACTTATATGTGTCATGTCAGTCATGAGAGATTAAAAAAATTTGTGTATGTTATATATAGTATATTTAGTATAGTATAAGGTTTATGGTATTTGTTATACTGCAAAGTATGTAAGTATGTTTATGATACAAAATTTATTATCACCTATACAGGGTGACATTTAAAACAACTGCATCCTTTTAAACATAGACTATACCCATGCTTCTAAGCCGTTTGAGCCTATTTTTATATAAATTAAACGTCATTATTTTCACATTTAAACCCTTAAAAACTACGTCACACGCTTTATTATAGACCAATACTACAAAAAGAAATTAAAACTAAACATGTAAATAAATGTCTGAAAAATAAATCATTTTTCTAGTATCCAGATCAAGTAAAGTACAGAGTTGTCGAGATCGCTCAGCTGAATGAATTGTGTTGTTGACCTCTGAATCTTACGCGTCGCTTTTCCGCCGGCCGGGGTGATATGACATATTTAGGATCGTGGATTTTGATACGTTTATTTTTTTTCGTACTTTCTGAAATATGAACCGATATATTTCCTTTAACGTTTTTAAATATCCTTAAGATGAGTACGCTTAACAGTTAAATTTATGCAGTTGAATTAAAAGTCACCCTGTATAAGACTGTTAGACAACGCCATTAGCATTAAGTCCGCCTATTGTTATTTACAAATTGTAAATGTTACAATAAAGAATATACAAAATATATGTGCGATCAGAAAGGAAAAAAGAAAACAAAACTAACTGATTAATTTTACTCTATTTCTATTAGAAAAGCGTTAAAGTCAAACGTATCGGGGAATGGGATTCGTTTCAAACTTTAAATACCTATTTTAAGTAAGTCAGGTATATTGTATACATGTTTGGAGCACTTTCGTAAACGTCCTGTCCAAATGTTGAAACGGTGGTGTAACGCACTGACGTCAGTATTGCTTTATGATTCAATCTGACGTTAACTGAGCTCTCATCACAAACATAGAGAGTATAGATGCTACAGAGATATAACCTGCAAGCGTATTTATAACTTTGTATGTAGAAAACATACTAAAGTTTCAAAACGTAGTATGTATAATACCTACTCTAAAATCATAAGATAGATTTTTTGCCTATATGTGATTATTGCATTTACAATACAATACAAATTATCTTTATTGCCCATAAAAATACATATGTAGTAGATACATACATAATTTACCACGTAAATCACTCCATATTATACTCGTTAATTAAAGTCCCTCTATTTTCTCCGACTGTATATACTTATGCGCTAATCTTAAAAAGGTTTTGAACCTGTTTGAAATTGGAAAGAGAGTTTTCTGAAGAAGGTTTATATCTATAAATGCTACCCGTGCGAAGCCGGGGGGATTCCCTAGTTTCTGATATTGATGAAATTTATGTATAGATAACGAAACTAGTATTTTTTTCAATACCTTTTTTCGCATAATAGATATAATATGTGGATATTTCATTAAAATAATAAACGAATCAAATTTTAATATTATCAATTCTATAGCCTCATTATTTTGTCTTCTTGTCCAGCTGAGTGCAGCCCGTTCTAAATATATCATAACAGTTTTACTCCGAGTAACAGGCGCCGTCGATACTGATATCTCGAGAGAAAACTTCATTCGTAATCACTCATAATCGTTACATAGTAATAAGCTACATCATTACCAGGTGAAACACACAGACCTAGATATGTCGTCTTTATCCCCGGGGTAGACACAGCGAGTAATCTCAAAGCTGGAATAGTTTGTAGGGATTAAGGATCACATTTTGATTGTAATGAACAATATAAATGTATAAATATATAAAATAAAATTTTAGGAACAAACGGACAACCGGCCCGTTTTTATGTATATAAATGCATGCACGAAACCCTTTCGTCCCGCTAAAGATTCGGCGGATGAGTAATTTTGAAATGTCTATTTGACCAGAGAAAAGAGTTTTGTGTTCGTTCCTCTACGCCGGAATACTTATTTATTTCTTCCATACTTAGCTAATAAATTTTTGCGTATACTCTTCCTGACTTCGCTTCATTTTCTATAAAGTAAGCCTTCAACCGCTTCACTTTATATTGAATTTGAGAATCGGGAATAGTGACCGATGAGAAGAACGTACACTATATGTTTATTGTTTGCTAAAAGACTAGCATGGAAATTAGTATAAAATTTAACTGTAATGGTGTCTACAACTTTTGATAGCCTTTCATAACTTACGATTATAACAACCATAACCAGTAGTTATCTAAAGATCTTATCAAATTTCCAGAATCTAAATGTGATTGAACTTCATACCAGTCTATTGTTGAATTTTCCAATAGCTAGCTGCTCTACATTACAATGGCGGTTGTACCAGTATAATTTGAATGCGGTATTACATTCAAAATTTCATCATCCAAAGCTATTCAAATTAATAAATTTTCTGTTACACAAAATCGCTTGTATTTTTTGTCCGTGCTTTCTCTTTTGTGTTCAGTAAGTACTGCGATTTTGGTTTAATTTAATATGATACAATATTTGACTGATAACCATGTAGGTCTGATTGGTTTAATGCAAACCAATACAGCAAACACTGATGTGTTTATTGTGTAAATCATCTTCATATTGATAAACAAACATAATGTCATAATGTATATACATAATTATGTCGTACAATTAGATCAACAGATGTTACTAAAAGTTTGATATCATACACAGTGCAGTAGTTAATAATTCATGAATTTTTAAATTTTGACAAACAATTTAAGGCACATAGAATATAAAAATAAACATTTATTTTTAATAGGGTGTCGCAATATAAAGCAGGCATAGTATGGCGAGCAACGGCTAATAAAACTATAAAAGTCTCCAGTACATTCCGTTTCGCCGGCAGCTTGTAGCACCACAAAGTTAGGTTTTAGAAAGGAGTTCAAGGAAGTTGGAGGGTCCTCGTCACGTCTGGCTTGGAGAAGCGCGGATGGCTTTGCAAAGCGACACTCTGAACAAGTGAAATGGAACGCGTGCAAGAACAAGTCAATACGGAAGGTACAGTTTCTTTAGACATTTTACTCCCTTTGAAAGATAAAAGTTTACTAGTAAATATCTGCGATGATGAAGTTATGCTATGAATAATATTCCGGTTCTTTACTTGGATGCTGAAGATTATGAAGAAGATAAAATAAATAAATAGATTAATGTGACATGAACTACCATCGCCTGGATCTTAGTTTTATCCTGATATATTTTCTTTCTCTGTAGAGGTCTTGACATGTGTGATTAGATAAAGCTGCAGTGAGCCAGGATTTTAGCACATTTAAAATTTTAAGTATCTAAGTATACATTAAAAACCGATAACTCCGACTCCGCAGAGAACATAATTCCGTTGCCTTATTAAATTTTATATTTTACTTGACTCCATTAACCTCATGATTTTGTACATTTTAGCAAAACCGCGACAGCCATAGTCTAATTAAGTAATATTAACCACAAGAGCATTGGTTAGTATATATGTACATAACTTGGAAAAAAGTCATTGGTACATGGCCGAGGTGGGATTCGAACCTGTGCCTTTCTGCGCATCACACCTTTTAACCGAGAAACTTTCCTATTCGACCATTGACGACGTTCAAATACATATTTGGCTATACAATTATTTCGACTTAAATTCTCGCAATTTTTTATGTGAACTTGCAGCAAAGTATTTAATATATCGTGTTACTTGTATAACATTGTATGAGTTAATTGCACTACCTACTTCTGACTTATTTATAGTACTCATAAGTAGTTAAAATGCCAACAGCAACCTAATTTCGTATTCCCTTGCACAATGAAAATACCATAAGATTTTTACTGCTTCAAGTGAGGAAATTTCTGCGTATATACAGACGCCGGGGAAACATTTGATCGTCATATTTACTCAGTTCACGGTCTTTGGAGGCAACATTATCATTAATAATTGATTCGCGACTGTCAGTCACCCAGGCGGGCTGTGCGAGCGCCCTCACGTCAAGTTGCGGGCCGCGACCCATTTCACCCTATTCTGAAACTGAGATATCTGTTTTGTGTTAAATATTTCATTTGTCTTATAAAATATTTCTTTGGTATTTAAAAAGATGCTAAGCTTCTCGGAATATGAGAAGTCAATGTCAAAGTATACTTGAAACTATATACAATGATGTGTTGTTGTGTTTTTGCACCGCACGCAGCTGTAAAGCTGTCAAATAAATCTTATAATTAAGATGCAATATAAAAACTTTATGGTGTCACCACCATCAGTTGCGATCCACCATATTATTCCGTTTTCTATGGTAACTTATAACATTTCAGTGTTGGCGCGAAAGACCATTCATTACATATATGTATTTTTTTCTTGACCATTTGTACGCCTCGGAACGCAAGTGTCAAGTGTTGAGGGCCAGTTTCATTTCGTTGATTTAACTTTTATTATTTACAACACACCTTTTCATATTAAAATAGGGTGGACTTTTCTTAATTATTCTAGACCAATAAGCAGAAAGATACGGCCCAAGCCATGGCACATTTACAGGTAGGTACTTTTAACTATTGATCACTGCGAATAGGACACATGAAAACAGTTGTGGTGTTTTTTATGTCTATGCCATATTTTTACGTCATAACTTTCTGAAAGTCCAAAGGTATAGGCTTGACATTTCATACATTGGTTTTGTGAAATAATATTACTGAATAGAAAAATAATTTAAATAACAATAGCTCGTAGTGTTAAAGATGCAAATATATATTATTCACATAACACCCTCTGTTCGTAGAGGGTTAAAAACGATATTGATAGAGTAAGTAAACGTTTTATGGAGTCTATAAATAATGATGGTTATGATGGTTATTAATCATAAACACAGTCGCCCATTAAATTTATAGCAACATCGTGGATGAGAAATGATTTGTATGAGATTATCATAAAAGTTAACGCTGAGAATGTGTTTCCATAACTAATATCAAAATTAATAGATTAAGTTATCATGAAATAAACAAACAATAATATAAGGTTAACAAGGAGAAACTTTTTATGAGGTCTTTTTTTATTAATTTGCCTTTTGTATACTTAAAGTGTTTCAAATCTAAGGTCTTTCATCTATCGATTGTATGCACAATAAATACAAAAAATATCGTACAAATATAGCTATAGGTACTGAAATTGTTTAATTCACATATATGTTAACGGAAATGTATAAAATCTAGCAATTGCATACAACTCCTAGGAAATGTAGGTATACAATTCCGAAGCTAATTAGGAAATGTATAAAATATTGTTTAAAAAATTATTTAATACATACATATCCTGGGAGATGTATACATTTCCTAGAAATTGTATATAATTCCTATATCGTATTAGGAAATGTATAAAAAGAAGGCTTTCTGTAATAAAACACCTTGTTAAAATAAGAAATAATATTTTTAGGTTAGGTTAGGTTAGTTTTTTTTAAGAGATAATAATTGCTTAGTGTTAAACTCTGACGATATAATAGGCTTTACAACGATGCCCTTTTTTATGCTGCCCTATTTCTAGCTGTTGTTCTTGCCGTGGAAACTTCTTCTATTTATAACGTTCATCTTCGATAAGCGGTGTTCTTAGCGTTTGTTAACATTCTTAATGATGCCCCTTGCCCCGCTATCCCCACGTACCACCACGGGTTTTACATTTCCGATTGCTATTTAGGAAATGTATAGATTTCCTAGGAAATGTGTCTAATATAATTTATTTCACACATTTCCGGGCTATTTTAGGAATTACATACATTTCCTAGGAATTGTATACAATGACGGATTACATACATTTTCGTTAACATATACATTCGTAACATTACCGCTCACATGTAATATGTTATCTGGTAACTTAAATAAGGGTAATTAGTAATAATAATTAGTTACAGTGTGTATCCCCGCGGAGTAAATGCCGTGTCATAAATCACATGACGCAGTTTACGTGGACACGCAAAGTAAGGTCTGTACAGAAATGACAAAAAAAAATTATGAGTCCAAGTTATCTGAAACACAAAATGGATAAAGGGAGTAGATATAATTTACTTTTAATGATAATAGACTCAAAGCCTGGCGTTATGTTAACCGCAGAACTGTCTAGGTTTGGCTTCTAAAGGTTTTGCTTCGTGTGAAAAAGTTTCATAAATTTCGATCTTTTAATTCAATTTAAGTGCGAACCCTTCCTATGGAAAAGATGCTAAAATCTTACTTACAAAGTGAACAGTTTGCTTTGTTTAATACTACATAGTATAAAACAAACTCTGTCTTTAGCATCTGTCTGTTCTGAGCTTTTTCTTTAGCCACATTCTTCGATACATTTTATATATGCTCGATACTATAAACCACAGAATTGGAGACCGAAAATAAAATTTAATTTTAAAATTTGTATAATATTGCTTACATCAATATATGAATTTTTTTGAGACCATAGTAATTTTCTGTGTTTCCTATATTTTGTTAAGCACCTACATAACAAAATATAGGAGGAGGACATTTGTTCGCAGTAGAGTGAAACGTGTCTGAATCGCTCCTAACGAGTGGGCAAACAGGGTCCATGTAAACCAGTCCAAATATGTTTGCACTCAACCTTTACTTCCCGAAGCCGTACTGTTGTGCATACAATTCTAAAGAAACGTAGAAATTATTTTACATATATCATTTAAAAGCCCTAAAAAGTAAGTAGTTATTAAATGGATAGTATGAAAGTCCATGTCTTAAAGAATTTCTATTCATTCAATTTTTCATCAGATTTTTAACATAGATTTTCCATAAAATATTACCGATTCTCTCAATTTCATAGAAAAAAAATGCTATTTTTGTGTATTTTCCACGTTGTTTCGGCCCGTCATGTTTCACGTTTGTCCCGGGCTTTCAGTTGCAGTGTAAACACCAAGTTCCTATCATGCAAAAATATGTGGAAGTTTTACAGGTTTATTTATATTCTCCTGGTACTTGTACCTTAGTAGTACTTACTGTGCTGGGCTGTTGTTTTCTATGTAATGCAAAAGTACTTTTTATAAACTCATTCCTAATATTTGTGACACCACTGCAATTTTGTCGGCCATCACAATATTAGCTAGTTTTATTTTAACAAGCTAGTGGTCCTTCGAGCCGGATATGAATCAATTTGGTTAACTTGATATGGTTAGTAACAACAATATATAATTTTATCTAACTAAGAACAATATATTCATAGAGTAGACAAGATATGATTAGATCGCGTCAAACAGTTCATCATGTCAAAAACTTTACACACTTTTATTGTGCAAATGGTTAAAAGAGGACAATCAAAAAGTAACGAGGAGGTTTTCCTGTTACCAAAATACCATCTTACTGGGTACGAAGCAGATAAACAGGGCATTTCTACTGCTTCCCAACGAAATGTCCCGCATATTGGACATTTATTTCCCAAGGTACTCGCAGGTTATTTGGCCCAATTTAGCACTGCAACCGAATTACGTATTCTAATCTCACCCTGAATTCAATATGCCTTCAGGATTATGTTCGTAAATATTTGAAATATTTCACGCCGTGATATTAAATCTGCCGTAAACTCAACACGTACAACATTTTAACATTAATAGCTATCATCAATATATTTGTTGAAATAAATCTTAAATGTATCTTTGATATATTGCTGAAATCAACTTATCTAATGCCACATTTATTATTTGTCCACGCAAATTTAGAAAATCCAAATATAATAGCTCCTAAACATTATATCCATTGATTGTCTGCTTGTTATATTTGTATCCGAATTACCAGATCGATGTTTACTATTAGTTGAAGTTCTAAAATAAATGAAACTCCTCGGCAAAAACTAGTTTTAGAAAGATGTAAATCAAAAGCTGTACGTGTTCAATGGGAATATATCGATCCTGGAGTTTAATTTGCAAGCGCAAACTCGAGCAGAGAAATATGTCGTTATTGAAATATTGGCGAGAATGGTTTAGTGGACATTGTGGCAGGAAGATGGTACTATAAAAATTATAGTTATTGCTGCTTAAAAATTCATATTCAATATATGACTTACAATGTAAAACGTACGCAACAATATTCTGTTGTAATATCACGTAAAGGTCCGCCATAATATTTATCTTTTATACTGTTCTACAATATGGTAGTTAAATAGGAGTTTAGCCAATTAAGGGTAAAAGAACACAAATCAGTATGGTGTAAATAAAAAACATTTTTAATAATATAAAAATAAAATAATAACACAAAATAAAATGACAAATTTCGTGGTAATGTATGTATGTCGATGTTTGGTTAAGGGGAGTAGGGGATCGGAAAATCAATAGTATGCTTATCGGCAATGTATACAGTCACGACAAATTGGACTGCGCATAGCCAGGTGAACCCGGTTTAATTATTTTAATTCCCAAGTACCCTTCGCTGCAGTTACAATTACTTTATTGAACATTCTCGTACACTTTCAAATTAAATATATCTGATGTTTTTTTTTCTATGTCTATTAAAGTTATTTTAATTTTTTAATAAAAGTGTTTGCCAGTGCTTGCCCTATATTAGTTTTGTATAGAGTATGCATGCGTATGAAATATTAACTGAAATGCCTTTGTTGTAAAATTATTATAAGGATCTATGTTTTACTTAGTAGCTTTTATAAATGGGAAAGTCTGAAAATACATTTTGAAGACATTCAAAAATTTTGTTTCGTTAAAATTTATAACTTACAAAACTCTAAAACTTTATTGGTACCAAACTCTGTTTGTTGAGGAATAACAAGATAATAGGGTACCAGCTGTTTTGGTTTCCGGGGTTCTGAAAATATCCTTAATGAGAATTTTAAACATGTGCCCAAAAATAATGACAAAAGTTGTACAACACAATGTCGAAAATTCAATTTCGACTTAGGGAGTAATTAAAAGTTCTACCGCACTTCTCTTGTTGTTTCTCATTACTGAGATGATAAGAACTAATATGTTTTAAAGGAGGCATAGAAACAAAATCATAAACCTATCAAAAAACTCAAAAACCTATTAAAATTAATATCTTTTACCTCCATATGAAAAAGAATTTATATCACAGATTACCTCAACCTTTTTGGGCTTTGTTTTCTAGGCGTGATCTGACAAAACAGAAAAATAGGTATGCGAGTAGCAAAATATACCTAATATTTTGCTACAGTTTGTTTACTAGCATTGTGAATTCGTTAAACATGACCTATATCAACATTTTGACCTAGAAACCCTTCATTCCCCTGAAAAGACCAAGCTTAATAAAACGTACATATTTAATGAATTTTGTAAATTCACATTTAATTTTAACTTACCATCAGTTTTTTTCTCAGGGCTTCTGTTTGGAAGTTCATTTTTTTAGTGAGGGGTTTGCAGTTGTGTTGATATACTTATAGGTCAGTCAAGCCCTTTATTTATTGATGCGCCCTTTATTTATTATAGAACATAATAGGAGATAATAGGAAATAATAGAATATTATAGAAGATAATAGAAGATAAAATAAGAAAATAGAAGATAAAATAACTATCTATTCCTTATGACTTATTTATTCCAGACTTAAAGTAGTCATACGCCTAACCGTATTTTCAACACTACCCAAGGACGCAATCAAAGGGTACATCTAAACTGTTCATTTAGAAAACGATATTCACAAATCGTTCACTTAAAACGTATCAACACTACAGGATTAAAACTATGATCATACCAGGCTGATATTTAGCTTTGAAGTTATTATGCTGAGCATTACGAATTAATTTTCCAGGAATTTCCGCTGCATTGAACCGAATTAATAAATAAAATACTTTCCATTATATGTAAGGATTACATCCTCATTTACTAGAAAATTATTTTAGCCCGAGCTTATATAAAGCAAAATTAAAAGTTACTGACGCTCTTTTAAAAATTTAGGTAACGGACTTATTTATGTTTCTTCCGTGTTATATGCAGAAATATCTTTATAATTGTATGTATGTACTTTATGTTTATTTTTTGATAAAAGTAACTTGCATATTTATTCACAAGAATGAATACGTCAACATCATTTTATAGTTAATACATGACATTTTTAATACATTTATTATTATTAAATTTTAATTTTATTTAGAAAAATAAATATATAACAACATTACTTAAAATATTTTTTTGAACATAGGTTTATTTTTTTGCGCTTGCTTTATTACAATCGGTATCTGAATACTGTCGCCCATCGACAGACATCCAGCAATGCCGATCAAAGGCATACCACCGGGCATTGCCATCATTGTTCTCTATTTAACTATATATACCTTCTCGTCTGAATACTTTGAAATAGTTGTTTTGTCTGCGAGTTCCACAGGATTCCTAGAAATTACGTGTAAAGGGAATTCTCATATTAATTATTTATGTATTTTATTGGTATTTATGTTATATGAGTACGAACGAATTGTTTTCAGATTTGTATTTTTAATTACTTATTTTTGGGCATTACGATATTATATCAAACGGTATAATTACTTATTTTCAATTATTTTATTACTTTATCGTATTTTTATTGTAATTATTAAACAACAACACAGTTTTGCGTGTACGCTGTGGTACTTTTACTTTAATAAATTTTTACTGCTGTTAATAAATTCCACTGAGTGATCACAATATAAGATAAAAAAAAACTTGAAAATACTTGTACGTGAGTTGCTTATACTCATAAGGTCTCTTATCAATTACCGCATCGACTCCTACAACTTCAGTTATTCACTTAGTTCCGAGGAACTTTTACCATCACAACGACTTGCCAAAGTTCTTATCGTAAGACAAAAAGCAAATCTATTGTCATCATGGATGATTCGATTCTCAGTACTTCTGATACCTCTAGGCACGCTTTATACACCTTTTTCTCGCGACTTCGTATACACTAGACACGTTTACCTCAAGGTCGGAGTGGGAAGACCTAGACGAACGTATCTTGATCAAATTAAGGACGTCCTGATAAAGGGTCAGGTCAAAAGTACCCGAAACCGCCGAGCTTGCATGGAGAGATTTATGAATGTGGATGAAGCGAAAGAAATATGCAGAGATCGTGGCAAGTGGAAAGAGGTAGTCTCTGCCTACCCCTCCGGGAAAGAGGCGTGATTTTATGTATGTATGTATGTTATGTTTACCTCTGTTCTCTGGCCATCTTTTAGCTTCATCATCAGAGGTGGAGTACCAAAATTGGTACCTTTGATTTGAAGTCGAATAAAACGAGCCATAACTCCATGGATTTATATAGTTTTAATTTGGTAGTTACCGAGTTTCCTTTTGTCTTGACTGTGAACTTGAATGTGTACTTCCGTTTCAATCATCAGATCAGCTTTATGTTATAAAATTTTTGGATTGCTATCCGATTTACATAAAATTCATCTCAATCTTAATTTGATTGTAGACAAACATCAGAACCGGTGGAACGTAAAAAAAACTTTTAACAATACCTATGCCATAAACCGACATGAGGAGTTTCTTAAGTTTCCAAGTTTCTCCAATATTTTTTTTTACTTTAGGTATTACAAAGGAGCACACTAGAAGCATATCCTTTGAAATAAAAAGAAAGAAAATATTTTTTTTATGTTCCACCAAAAAAGAAACTACGTAAATCGATTACGAATTCTCTCCTTTGGAGTGGGTTGAAAATATACGCATGTGTCTGTAGGTAATAGCAGGCACGTGCACTATTTTGGTAGTCGTCTGACAGAAATCCACTTACACATGAGTGAAATCATGACGTGCGTGTCACATGTACACAATACACTACACCACACAACCATCGCAACGTCATGAGAGTAGTGAAATGGTTAAAAGAGCTATGGTCTATCTAATCTTGTTCTTTTACTAATACAGTATTTACTCATTATTCTTACATTTATTATATGTACTAAACATAGGGAGACTTAATGCTAATAGCTTAAATGCTAATTAATTGTCATTTTTACTCTAGGGTCGGGCAGCTATGTGTGGAAAGATTAGTATGTGCGCCCAGGTTACGTAGGACTCGAACCCAACAGTCCCAGTATCTTTTGCCTTGCATCAGAATCCCGATACTGGATATAAGTACTAAAAGTGTCTGCTGCCCCTGTGTTGGTATTTTCATTCATTAATTCATATAATCACGTCTATATCCCTTGCGGGGTAGACAAATCCCGCAGCCTGTCAGTCTTGAATGACTGACAGGCCACGTTCAGCTGTTAGGCTTAATCATAGAATTGAGATTCAAATAGTGGCAGCTTGCTAGCCCATCGCCTAAAAGAAGAATCCCAATTTTATAAGCCTATCCCTAAGTCGCCTTCACGACATCCATGGGAAAGAGATGGAATGGTCGTATTCTTTTTATATTGGTGCCGGAAACCACACGTCACGCTCTTTTGATCAAATTATTAAAAGTTTTGTTTCTGTCTTCCAGTAATACTCAACCGGTTTTCTTCGTACTGGAAAGGGTTAAGTTATATTTTTTTCAAGACGATATCTTGCAATAGTGTCGTCGTTACTCGTATTAAATAAGTTTAAAAATCTAGTTCAATAGAGTTAATTTTGAGAAAAGCAAACGGAACCCTATCCTATTTCATTTCGTACATTTACCAGTTGAAAAGAACGCCATTGCCCTAAAACCATTCAGACTGAACGTCACGTAGCATGTAGATTCCAATGCTAGTTCTCTTCTGAAAAGGTTATATTGTGATTCATAGGAGATGAGGGCTAACATTTCTAAGTGAATGATAGGAATTTAGTGCCATTGGAGATTGATGGTACATATTGAGAGATGCAATAAAGTTAAAAATATTTTATCATAATAAGGTACGTAAAAAGGTATTTTCAAAACAAAAACATGTATCATTTTTATTCGAAAGACTAAATAATTAATAAATTTTATAATTCATTTGAATAAAAATAAAGTTTTGGAATCGAGGGGAAGTTTCAGTTAATTTTGTTGTCAAAACTGAACGGCCTAATTTATTGACAGTCATTTTAATTTAATCAATGAGTTAGGTAAAGTTGTTTTCGAAATGGCATTCTACTGGTCAGTGTATTTATTTACATGTCAGCGGGGTGCGTGATGTAATATTTAGATTCTGTGACCAAATACGTGCCCGGGGTTTGGAATATACCTACACACATGTTTTACTGCCATCCGTTCAATATTCATTACTCGCAGGCGATTTTGTCTTCAATTTCACGTCGAATAAAATTTCCTTTTATATCATAAAGCAAAGATCAGTAACGGCTTTCAAATTTACTTATAACGTACGAGAAATTCAAGTAAAACGGGCAGGGTTTATTTGCATCTGGAGTCAATTAGAGATAAGTGATACTTCACTTTTCAGAGGAGCAATGGAATTTAAAAAGAAAAAAATTATTTTCACGATACGTACCTGAAAACAGGTTATTTAATTATTTTGTTGTAAACAATTTTTACCATTGAAATGTGCTTATTACTTAGTTTTGTGATTTCGACATATGAGGTAGTAGAGGATACGAGTATTGTATGAAATAATTACGATTCATTTTGTAAATGTACGAAATCCGTCAATGGTATCATTATAAAGTATTTAACTAATATAGTTTTAAACGGAATAAAAGTAACCCTATGTCCTTCTCCAGACTCTTAATTACATACAAATTTCAAGAAGATAGGTTCAGTAGATAACAAACAAACTTGCTTTCACATTTACAATATTAGTTGGGATATAAGCTCTCATGTTTGGTTAACGCCTTAGAAAAATGAAGAAAAATGTTAAATGCACTGCCATGGTGTCACGCGCAGCAAATGATGATCGACGACGTACCAACCACTTACCGACGCGTATAATATCAAACGTGCCCACCGGGACTAATGGATCGGCACCACTTATTTTAAACCCCAGAGAAAAAAGAGAGACTACATATATCTGGGTTGAATTTCCGTTGAATTTTGATGCGTAAAGGTTTTATTGATAGTCAAACGTTAGGCTTTCACCGCATCATTTAGTATTTTATCTCAATTTTTCTCTAAATTCTGGTTGTTAAAAACCATCTTGATCTTGATTTGAAAATTTACTTTGCCAAATATAATTAATATCCTTTTCTACTTACCCGCTTCCCGAATAAGTAGATTTATCCGATTAATTTATATTGGCAGATAAATAAGTACCGCAGACAGAACAAATTCAGACGTTGATATATCTGAAGAACTGATAATACCGGGCTATTACGTCGCAGGGTATAAAGTGAAGTGGACTGTTCAATAAGCTGGCGGTGTCACGGGCAGTGAATTGTGATGGATGTAGCACCTGACGCGCGTAATCCGTATCAAACGTACGATAACTTCCACTTAATGGATACTATCTTTAGAAGCTTCCAGGGTATTGTATAATACTATGTTTTCCAAAAACAATGGAGAACTATCAGAACTACGTTGTATGTAGATTGCCTAAGTCTGCCTCAGGCATTTTTGCAGGTGATTGGCATTTCTATCAATGCATAGCCAAAACGAAAGAGAACAAGAAAATTCTGCAGATTTTAAGTATTTTTGGGTTGATGTGAGTTGAATCTTGCCCCAGGGAACAGCTATTAGAGATAATGTATTTCGCAAAATAAAAAAATTCAGATGTCTCTTTTTTATTTTTACAATAAAGTTACAAATGAGAAGCGGATGCTTTCAGAGCGGTAATATGCTAGGATTTCGTCGCGTTGTGCTAATAAATACTCTATGAATATTTATACATCGCTCATTTGTTCATGCCTAAAAGTTTCGTGCAGAAAAGTTTTCTCCTGTGTTGGAAAATAATTTTGATTAACGCGCCGTCAAAAATGCTGTTCTATTTTTGCATATTAAAATAATACATTATTTTTCTGCCGTTGATGTTTTTTTTTTTAAACATGCAGTTAACGAAAAACTTTGGAAAATTTCTAACTATCTCTCATTTCATCTTTGATTATATTATCGATGTATCCGTAAGCTTATGTAAAAATATGTACCGGACCTATTTATTTATTAACTACGATACCCGGGTTTGGCCATTTTTGGAGTTCGGTAGAAACAGAATTGCATCATGTTGAGGATATCGTGATTTTCTTCTAAAATTAAATCAGCTGTTAAAGCTCGAAAGGCTTTTATCCTTTTCTCAATGGTGCGACTTCTGCGGAAAGATTTGGAGTGGTGTTATTATCTAGGACGTGGTCATTTACTGCGTGGTGGAAAGCATCGATTCTCTAACCTGTTGATGGTACGTGTTCGGTGTGACGACCCTTGATTTGATGCCCTGACATATTATATACAACTGTTTTAAGAAGTTAGAAGAATGTATGAATATAGCTTTTCCTTATTTTAAATGGCTAATCCCACACGTGGCGTGACGGCATGTACACTAAATTCGGTAACAAATGAGGTCGGACCGTCCGTAATACATTCAGTATTTAAACGGAATGGGACACGCAAAATAAATGATGTGACTCTTGACCTTGCCTTCGCATATGGTACTATACTATTGTAAAGAATTCCCTTCAATTATTTGAAGGGAATTCTATAATTCTTCTGCAAAAGTTCTTCAGGACATAATTAAGCTCAGAAATTTTTAGTATCAGTATTAAATGCAACATAAATGATCTCAACTAATATTACAAATTCAAAAGAAGGTTTACTTGTTTTACTTGTGTGTTTGTTGTCTCCTTACGCATGTCCACTGAACTTTCTTCTTGACATTTTGCGTTTATATAATTAAAAAGTGTGGAGTGGAGTTCACGTGGGATTTGCGAAAAACCTGTATTCTTTTGTAGGTGGCGCTAATTCGCGCGGGCGAAGCTGCGGGTAAAAGCTAGTATTTATATAATATCTGAAAATAATTATGTATTTGTAAATTTTGAAAATCCGGTTCCCTTCTCTTTGTGTGGTATTTTCTAACACATCATCTATATATGATCTCATCTGCTATATAATGATCCGTTATTTGTGTAAGTTTCTTGAAATAATGAGCAGTCTTCTATTTTCCAGATTACTATGTGTAATATGTAAGATAGATCCTATTCTATTTTCTTACACAATAAAATCAATTAAAATTTATTTGTTTATAGATAAGTTATGCATAGCCTTAAATATATTAAAAATGCAAAAGTTAAAATCTATAAGTATTTGAATTAAGTAAGGACATCTACGCTATAGTTCACCAGTATTTAATGCTTTTATAAGCTTACGCGAGTGCAAAATATAATACTTTTTGCGCGTTTTAGCATTCTTTGTTCTTGCTTTCTGATTGTAAAAATTATGTCCTACAATAATGTGCCTATATATAATACTTGATGACTTAACAATTAGATAATAATTACTAAAATTTATATTTTTACTATTGTGTAGGTATGTATTGATTAGTTAGTTATCGATTTAAATAGACTTTCTACAACCAAAAGTATGTGGCATAAAAGTAAAGTGATAAAAAGGCATATTTGTTAAATAAATTCTGAAATCACATAGAAGCAATTTGTACTGATTTTCCGTCAATTCATTTGTATTCAGACGACGAAATTTTCCATGCCTACATACAAAAACATCAAGGGAGCTTTCCACGGGCTTAAACTCAACTTCACGTCCTTACCCTTATAATGTCCCTTTATTTGTCTACGGAACTCGCCATCATAAAAGTTGACATGAATTTGTAAACTTGACACATTTACCTATTTTTATTTTAGAAATGACAATTGTAACCGAACTTGTATAACTTGCAAAACTAAATAAAAATGTGACAGTACTTTTTGCTAAAAACCACATCAACATTGCATGGATAAGATAGAATACCCTTTATTGCGCATAAAATAACAATAGTTTTACCTATCCTAAGCTTATGTTAAGATAAAGTACAAGGCGGCCTTATCGTATTATGCTATTTCTTCCAGGCAACCAAAAGGACATTTCGTCAGAGAATTTGCTGTTCATACCTATACATGTAAAATATTTACTTTAAAATGGGGCATTGACAAATAAAAATAGCACGTTTTCACTGTCGTAAAATTTGTGTATATAACGTATGTGTGTGTTGCATAAAGCAACCATTAACATTGACATTGACGACGGTATTTCATGTGTACACATGTCCATCTTGACGCCTACCATAAAAATGCCGGCATCATAGCATAAAGCGGTCTAACATGGCGGAATACCTATTATTGTAAGGCGTTTCGGAATATCTACAAAATATAAAACAGACGAAGTAATAAACTTTTCGTGTTTTTGCTACTAGAAATTTTCAAGAAATCAGTATGTAAAAGTGAACTAACTTTACATCAGCAAAAGAAGTTCATTTAT
Source organism: Amyelois transitella (assembly GCF_032362555.1). Taxonomy (NCBI): domain Eukaryota; kingdom Metazoa; phylum Arthropoda; class Insecta; order Lepidoptera; family Pyralidae; genus Amyelois; species Amyelois transitella. Next base: position 7,267,902 of record NC_083509.1, read on the forward strand.
TACTCCACGTTTAAAATATCTTCTTTTTTATATAGTTATTACGGGAAGTCATCTCGAAAACTGGTGTAGATATAAACGCTATTATAAGGACGCATTATTTCAAAATAGTCGCACTTTATTAATAGTATAGTATATAACGTTATTAACAGTTATTACTTTATTGAAAATATCGCAGTTTATACCTACTAATATCATCTGTCAAAACAGTTTTTATTTGTCATTCATTCAATGTTATGTCACAAAAAGTTTGTGATAAATCCAAATAGACGTTGGATTACGATAAACTATATAAGTTTATTTCAAACAAAAACCCACGTTAAAACTATTGGGATCAAATTTGTAAGGGATATCGTGACCCTAACTACAACTGATTGCAAATACAGAAATAAAGCTTTTCAATCCTGTGACTGCTACATAAATGAATGGTTTAAACATCCTTCAAGTACCATAAATATGGTTCATATGACTTTTGTGTTTGAGTTTTAGATACCTGTATTGTAGGTTTTTAGTTGGCTTATATTATTTCAAAAATTACAAAAAGATTTTACAATCTTGATTTTGATACGAGCATATTTACTTATGTCACTTTTCCCACTAAGCAGACAAGTTTCGAAAGCTGTAAATCCTACATTCAATTCGGAGGTCGAAGTTCTCAAAAATCTGTTATGGCAAAAATAGAATGTCAAACCAACTTCTGGACAATTAATATTTTATGTTTTCGCCTAGGAGTAGGGGAAATGTGGAATGATCTGTTTGGACTTTGGGTCGTCGGTCTACTACTTCGCATAATCAGCTTACACAGATTGTTTGTTCAGAAGATTGTTATTTTGCATTAGTGCCTTCAAGATAATTTGTTAACGTCCGACCGCGTGCAATTCATAGAAAAATAATTTTCAAACCGAAAAGAGAATATAAATCACAAAACCCTCACTCTGGTAATCTATAACGAATCGCGAACTCTATAAAAAAGAAAGTAATTGGACAAAAAATAATATTTGCCAAAATATGTCTGTTGAATTGGTGATAAAATTAAAATAAAAAATATTTAGTTATGAAAATAATTGTATTTTTTATATCTAAGGATTAACGTAAGCGTAGATTTATAATCATCTATCATATCATGTAAAGTATTTACTTGTTGTATGATGTAACTGGATAAGGAATTTAAATATAGAGTTTATTAACTACATTTTTCATATAGTCAATAAACTCAATATTTAAATTTCTAGGTATACCTAGATATGTCGCAGAGAAATGAGCATATCAGAGATATGACGAAATCCCTAGGTATACCACGAAATTACGGAAGATGGTGAATATTCCTATTTAATACATCTTTTTACTAAAAAAATATTAGTGATATGACAAAATACTATTTCAATCTAGTGATATATCATTTCACTCATCTAAATCTAGTGAAATAAATAATGAAAAAGGTTCGTGCTAAGACCTGGACTATGACTAAAAAAAGACAGAGAACGACTGGGAAGTCCTAGAAATGTGGTACTGGAGAAGAATGGAAAAATTAGTTGGACAGAAGAGAAGACGAACATAGAGGTGCTACAGCAAGTTAACGAAAAAAGATCAATATTAAAAGTAATAGATACGAGACGTGGAAAGATGTTTGGTCATCTTGTACGACATGATAGTAACAAATCCAAATGCGAGTGCACGTGCTAGCGGCTACGTAGTAACTAACAAACATATTTCACTGACTATTTTAGTAAGAAGGCGTCGTAAATAAGAATATTCAACATATGCCGTGATTTCGTGATATCCCTAGGGATATCGCTAAATCACTGGTTACTTCATTTTCCTGCGACAGATACATTTATTCTAAATGCAAACAGGTATGCCAAGATTTTCTTAATTGTTTGCGTAGAATTTAATTTTCGACTATGTGGATTAAACTGCTGTGGTATTGTAAATTATCTATACCACTTGTATTACTCTTTGTTTTTTTCATGACTTTTACTTTTTTTTATTTAAAAAACAAGTTTTATAGAGGCAGTGGCAATAAAAATAAATAAAATAACAGAATAATTGAACACAAAATACAACCTTGTTTAGTGGTGGTGAGTGTGTGGGTGTCGCGGAGCGCGGGCTACGGGGCGGGGGCCCGCCCGCGTCATGAGGTGCGCGCGCGCAGCCCGCCCCGCCCGCCATGCAGCGCCTGCGCACCACCTTCAAACGCTCCAAGACACCTACCCCTGCCGACATGAAGACCCAGAGCAGCCTCGAAGTACCGAAGCAGGTAAGATACATGCAAGAAAAGCGGAATTATTCAATCACCTGTTTTGTCTATCTTCTCCCTCTCACACGGAAGTAAACTGTAAAGAAGAGAGAGAAAGTTCTTAGACATATGCCTTATCAATATTCCTGAATAGTCTCGAGGATAGTAGAAGTAGCACAAAAGTAAATGCCTCACCACTTCCTAGGAGTTTTCTATATTTAATACTAATACAGCCGCCTATTCGCCAGGAGTAAAAAATGTAAACATTGAAATTAAAACTCGTGAAGAAACGCAACGCCATGCGTTATAGCCTTTCTATCTGTCGCATAGCCTGTTCTTTTTTAATATTCTGATTCTTTTTCTCTTGTTGTATTGTAGTTTATCTATAACTTTGATATAAGGTTTGTCCCTCAAAAAAGAAATATACCTTCCTTCAAAAAGTTGCCAGATGACAAAGTTAATTTATCATTTTTCATTATTAGCTCAACACCAGAATGATCCTTCCTTAATGACACTTAACGTGCCGTCACGTTTGAGTAATTTGTTCTCAGTAGGAGCATTTTTCTTCGATAGCTACTGTCACTATTGCTTTACAAAATGATGTCTTAACGTAACGAAAGTTGTCACAAGTCTTGGATTCATAGATGTTACCGACTAGACATTACATTTCCACATTTAAAAAAATGCAATGCCTGCAGATAATGTAAATAGACACATAAATTACTGATAGCCAAGCTAGATAAAAAAAAAATACAGACACCATTATTTTATCATAGTTCTCTTATCTAATTTACACTGTATCCATGCCGAAGTACAGTCAACCACATGTCAAGTTACCTGCTCTTAACTGTAAGTCTCGCTATTACAGAAGCGAATTCGCAGTAAATTTAGTTAGGTTGATATGGTGTTGACTGTACCACGTTAGATATTCAATGCCCTTGTGATGAAAAGTTCCCGTTTTCTTTAGCTCTGATGTATTTGTATGCATGCGCGTGGTGCATTCATAGACTTGGTCTTTCATTGAAAACCATTTGCAAGTTTATAAGGCAAATACCAATTCTTTGCAACAATTTCACAGTGACTTGAAGGGGCTAAAGAAAATTGTTTTATTTATATCTTTCTTAGCTTTCAATAGAATTTCTATTGTACAGACAATGACTTTATTCGCAAAGTAATCGGAATATTGTTATGCAGATACTGTGTTTATCACCGATTTCTATAACTTTTAATAAGTGTTAAAATAGACAACGACGTGATATTCAAATTTTAGGTAAAAACTACAATAAGTATAAGAGCAAGTAATAAATATTATTGTGGAATCCCCGTGGCAGGTCCGGTCGGCGTCGTTCGATGAGATCCAGCTGGAAGCGGCGCGCGGCGCGGCCCCCGGCAGCCTGTTGTCCGTGCCGCAGCCCGGCGCCCGCAGCCGCTCTTTTGATTCCGCCGGATCCGACGACTCCGGCACTTATCTTGAGGTATGTTCCTTGAGAATTACAGTTAACTTTTAATACTCGTACAAACATACGTTGTTCATAATCATTCTCCTGGGGTTTGTCCTAGCGACGGTCTTACTCACTCGCCTGGAGCCTAAGACCTTAAGGTTCCTACACGAAGTACTTACTTATTTGATGTAATTTTTCTACTTTGACAATACTTTAAGAAAAGTTTATTCAATTTGAACAATTAATAACTTGAGACCATTTGATTGCGTTAGTTACTGATAAAAAATATGACGCACTAGGTATTATTAGATTAGGTATAAGTACTTACATTTGTTTGCATCTATTAGCTGATTACTGCAGGTATTATGCAGTGTCATTTAGTAAAATTTTTGTTTAGTTCTCTTTACTTTTGTAAGTTTGCAAAGTTAATAGGTTCGCAAGAATATTGTCTTGACAAGGGATTTCATGAACAGAGACAATTCAAAACTTGTTCTTGTTTGTGTTCACGGAGAATAAAAACTCAAACAAGTTGTGGAACTTTGGTAGCATTTATTTGAATAAATTTACTACGAAGATTTTTTGTTTTGCAACAGGTTCCACGGCTATGGTCTCGGCGGCGATCAGGGAAAGGTACTCCGCCGCCATGCGTGCACTGCCGGCATATGGAGACGTGGCTGGCGCGACGCAGCGAAGAAAGGGTCACTCCAGAGCGACCGCTGGCCTCGTCTTCGGCGGAGGATGAAGACGACGATGATGAAAGCGATGTGGAGTCTCCGAGGGTGCTCCTCGCCCTGCCTCCACCACCTCGGATATTCAAACCAGCTCCACCCCAGTCACCACCTCTGTCTCCAGGCGCCCCATCGTTTGAGCTGCAACCACCAAGTGACGAACCTCCGGTATTACCTCAACGACGGAGGTCAATATCTAGACAAGAAGCATTTTTCGTGGAGCCCACTGGGAGCTCTCTAGAAAATGTACGGGCATCAGAAGAAAGCACGGCGAATATTGCAAGGGATGCCCTCGTTTGCGACATTTACTTAGCAGTACCAGAACTGAAAAGAGACCGCGCAGCTTCAGTAGACTCCTGCTTCTCAAAAGTTTCTGGAGGTGCCAGGGCGGAAGAGATAAATGGCACTGGGAATAATTTAACCGTACCAGGAACAGGGTTACGGTCGAGATCTGTGGATATTGTATTGCCTACGGCGGAGCAGTCTCGATATAAGGCACTCGCGCTCACTTCTACGCAGGTCGCGCCGCCGCCCGCGCAGATCGAAGCACCACATGAAGCTGTGCCAGCGCCACACTCTTCTCAACAAGATCTCAGGTTAGTCAAAGACTTAAAATCTACAGCATGCATAAAATAAAAATTCAAAAGAACCACAACTTTTTGTTTGTTTATTTAAACAGATTAATTAATTATTATTTGATGTTTATTTTATTTTTATTTATGTACTTCATTTTCAATTTTTAAAAAACACCGATGGAGCCCTATGAATTCACTTTTGGATAAGATGAAAAAGAAACGAAGTTATGTACTTTAGTTTGAATACTAACCGCTCTAACAGTGAGGAAAACGTCGTGAGAAAATCTGCATGTTCAGTCAACTGGATGTGTAACCATGATCGATCCAATACAGGTTAGATTCCCCTGCAAAGGTTGAAGAGATCCTCCTCTCCAGAGTGGTGAGGATGCCACAGGGACTAAAACCAGGAGGGAGAATAAGAAAAGAAACTAGCTCTTTGTTACGCATTTTAGTTTGTGTCACTAGGATAATCCCAATCCCAACTAACAATATATATGCGAAAGTTAGTTTATTTGTTTGTTTATTGCCTCTTCACGCGTTGTTTACTAAACCAGTCTTCTTGAAATTTTGCGTAAAGTATATAATTAAGTCTGAAGAAGGATACATGGTACTTTTCATCCCGGTAAAAACTCTTTTTTCTTAGGTGCTTAGGATTTCCCAAAATTTCAACTGGAACAAGAAATTAACCGGATTTTACGTCATGTATGCAATATTTAAATTTTAATAAATTTTGAACTTTCTATTGTTCTAAAAAAATTGAAATACTGACAACTTCAAATTCAAGTAATGTTACAGATAGGAAAACATCTACTATTATAGTTATGAGGGAAGGCCACGAGAAGGAGTATAAGTTCCTTTTATTTGTTCTAGCTTACAGCTTTTCTCGTTCGCCTTTTAATTAAAGAGACTATGTACTTTAAAACAACATTTCTTCGAACGAGTGGGCATGATTGATTCTGTTGCAGGTACTAATTATACGACTTTAGCGGACCGGATTTGGTCAATGAATTATCACTAATCTGAAAAGAAAATTGTGAAATATTAATTTCAATCAAAAATAAGTTGATTAATTGCTAAAAATAATAATATCTAATGGGTCCAAACTAACTAACATCTTTAACATCCATTTCTGTTCTAGATTTTCTGATTTTTTCTATGCGATTTTTATTTTATTTCTTTATTCTACATTGATACTGCTTGAGATCGTAGTCGCTAAATGACCGTTTAATCATTTAGCGACTACGTTTACACAATTGAGACATTGAAGAAAACCCACTTAAATACGAGTTGGAGTACTTACAATATATAGGTAAATTACTTGTGCTTGTTCAAACAATATTTAACTAAAACATCTCACTTCACAGAACATTATCATACAAAAAAAGAATGAACAAATAAATTCTGTGGTAACAATTATCAATTTTTTTAAGAAGTACTTATTTGATATTTGATTTGAACACTCATATCGATTCTCAAAGATTTACACTTTGGCTATTACCATGTGAATTCGAGGCTAGTGCTTACATAAAAATACGTATCTTTCCAGTAAGTAGTAGTACTATTTCCTATGAGAGGGGATCTAGAAATAGCGAATATGTTGCGTTGCCGAGCAAACATAGAGGTACATCAACATTAAAGACCTAGGAGTCATGCATGATTCTGAAATGTCTTACGAGAGACATATTAATTATATTGTTAAAAAGGCTCTTAAATTTCTAGGTTTTGTTAAAAGATCTTGTTCGCAGTTTAATAACATAAAAATTTATAAAATTCTTTACTGTGCGTTTGTGCGTAGCTCGTTAGAGTATTGTTCTCAGATCTGGAACCCTCTATATAACGTTTATATAGACAGACTTGAATCAGTCCAGTGTAAATTCTTGAAGTTCTTACAGTTTAAAGCAAAATGTTATGATCCAACCTATGATGCAATATGTAAAAGACATCATATCTTACCTCTTCAAATAAGAAGAAAAATTGCAGATGTATCATTTCTTGTAAAAATAGCTCAGAGTTCTGTAGATACTCCAAATTTACTTAGTAAAATCAATTTAAAAGTACCCAGTCGTACAGTGCGAATTCCATCGTTTCTTAGCGTACCTTTCAGTTCTAGTAACTATAGACAAAATAGCTACTTTATAAGATCAGCAAAAGAGCTGAATAAACTAGCTGTAGGCTCCGAGCTGGATCTGTTCAACTCCAGCCCGAGACAGTTTGTAAATGGGATGTCCAAGGCTTGGTTTAGTCCGGTGGCTTAATGACTCTCAAATGGTTCAAATCTATTTGTCGAATCTATTTTTTTTTTTTTTTTTTTTTCTGGTTCCTTTTGTCCTAGTAATTACGTATGTAGTATGGTTTTGCTGACAGGCTGTTTAGATTTTTACATGTGAAAATATGTAAATGGTCAATAGCCTCTCATATAGTTATTAAATCATTATTTAAGACTGTATATTTTCTGAATAAAATAAAAAAATAAAAAAAAAAAAAAAAAAATAAATCAACAGCCAGGTAAAGTTACCGGATTGTGCCTGTCTCACTGAAGCTCATTAGTTTCAGTAAAACAAGAAAAGGCGTACATTTCTCGCATCTAATGTTTTACGTAGTTATTATATTGATACGCAAACCTAACTTTGTTGAAGAGAGTAAGCACGTTAAACTCCTTACTTCAGTGACCTACAGATAACGCGAAATTTTGTTCAGTTAAGACATCATAAACCAATGAAAAACTAATAGATTACTTTTTTGCCAGCAACCTATCACTATTTTTAATGTCAGACCATAATTTAGCCATCCAGTAAAACAAATGGTTTAACGTGACGTTCGAGCCTTCGAAAAGTTAAAAAAAAATTCTAGGTCTTTGTTTTATAACATTTTGCATGATTATCGTTTGATTTTTCAGGATGATGGCAGTAGGAAGCATAGCTTAAAAGTTAGTAGGTCTCTTGTTTGTTTTGAAGCGATAATTTTGTGTACATCTGCACTATGTGGCCACTGATGGTAAATATTGTTCTATTGATTTTGATTTGAAAATGCTCTGCACGTAATGCTATGTCAGATACAATAATTAGGTATCCATTATTCCGCTTTGTTTTACGCGTTTCTCGGTTAATTCTGAAACATGGCCATAATTAAAACCATTACTACAAGTATTCTTAATGTGACAAATATTTGTTGCCTCATAAAACCTTTCCAAACAAAATGCTCATTTTCTGTAAAATTACTCAGTATTCTTATTGTGTCGTTCTTTTGAACTTTGAAAAGATATTAAAATTACCATTTATTGCGGGTCATAAATAATGTAATTTTCTGTTGATCTCTGAAATGGGACATTGTTGATTGGCTTGTGTATATTTATTATTGCTATATTTATACCGTATCGTTATTTTTGGTTATTGCTCATATTCATTATAATACGTGTTTATTTCGTTTAAAAGAAATTAAGAGGAGAAATTGAAGAAACTCAAATTAAATACTATACGCACAAAAAACGTTAATTTGTTAGTTTCTTTAATAAAATTACTTTGTATTTGAAACATTTTACTCACTTGACATTTGTTTGTTCTAGAATCGTGGTCTATAAATCTAGGGATAAAAAAGTTCCAATCACCATAAACGGTGGTTCAACTCTATATACAGCACAGTAATGCCGTCGTTAGCCTCCTACCCGGCTATAGCCTCCCACTGGCTCCCGCTGACCACTGAATTACGCGCCGTAAAACCATTAATGACTGAGTCTTCGTCAATAACGCTATCTTATTCACCTGTGCCAGGCACAAATGAGCCGTTGACCTGAATAAAAGATCGTTCTAGCGATTATTCTCAACTTTCTATTAAAGAGTTAATTAAGAAAACTTTATCGGGGAATTTGTCAAGAATATGTGGTACATGGCACATTTATACGGGTGCTTCTCAAGAAGGTCTTAATTCATTATAAGATTTTAAAAATTTAGCTTTATGTTGGCTTTCACTGAATATCCGTGCAAAACATATCGAAACAAAGCTTTTGTGCAATCCATTTCTTTAGGTACTGAAATAAAGGTAGACATGTCTCTTTTGTTCACAAATACACTGAAAATAAATTTTATGAGATGAAAAAAAACCAAAGAAATTCACACATTTCATAATGAATGGCTTTTGCTATTAAATATGTTGTAATTTAGAAATGTATTTTTCAATAAAAAGACTTACCAAGTCTGTTAACTTTTACTGTAATGGACTGTACTTTGTTGCTATTGAAATAAAAAGCTACTAGGGACCTGTCACGGTCGTACCCGTGGTACAAATGCTGAGAATATCATGCGCAGATAATATAACTTTTCATGGTGAAAGCATTTTCATGATTGGTCCAGTATTTCTGAAATAAGCCCTTAAGAACTACTGCCAAAATACAAGATTGTTAATTCTGGAATATTTTTTTTTTCTGGAATATACTTATTTGTTTTAAGTAAAATAATTATTTCTTCTTAAAGGCACTTCCAAAAAGAAGAATCTGAAATAAAATATACGTAGTTCTATTCAATAATATAATCAAGCACATAGTGAATTGGAAAGCAATCAAAATCTTAAAAATTAAGTTATTTTACCTTTTCGCGGTATAACAGGTGGTATTAACGATCCACCTTTCTTTCCAATTCTTAGAAAATTTAATATAAAATGCGTTCTGATTGCCTGGCGAAAACAAGGGCAGAAGTAAGCCCTGCGGTATTATGCGCTCGTGATTAAAGTTGAGGCTATACAAAATATTTAAGGCCCAGAAATGATACTTTTAAACTTTTCGTTAAAGTGTAAAAATTTCGTTTGTATGGGCCACTGTTACAGCCACTGGTAGCAGCGCAGCTTAGCTTATTTGTCTGTACTTTTTCTTTTTTGTCTTATTTATTACAAATAAGAAGAGAGATAAAAATGCTATTTCTAAACAGAAATAGCATTTTTATCTCTCTTCTTGTTTGTCTTAGCACAACAAAATACAATCTTAATTTTTATATCGAGTGCATTGCCTTGATAAAACATTTATGCTACAATAGCTTCCGCCCGCGTATCCATTTACGTAAAGTATCCTTGTACTTCTTCAAACACCAAACTGTATGCAAAATTTCATGCAGATCGGTTCACTGGTTTAAGTGTGAAGAGGGTTAAAAAAATATTTTCGCATATAATGTTAGCAATACTGAAGGTTGCCGAGGTCAGACGAGGGTAGCTTCGAATAAAAAACTAACTTACCCAATTTAGGACAATGGTAAAAAAACCGCACCCTGGGCTTCTCTCCAGAGATGTTATGTTATGAGAAATCGCAACAAGGAAGAAAGAGTTGGCATTACTTAAATCTCGCAACATCAAGATATTTCTCTGTGTATTATCTAAATTGTCTAGGTGGTAAATGAGGAATCCACGATAGAAATTGTTACAATGTTCAATGAAGCAGACTAGCGAAATCCGCTTCCAAATTAAAATATGCCTTATTAATGAGAACGCCCGCCAATTAGTATCTCAGCGTTATTGCAGGTGGAACTACGGTCGCAATATTCGTTGAAATGAATATTATGGATGATATTGCGGTAAATCTGTTAATGGGTTATTTATTTGTTTAAATTAAAACACACTACGATACAATTTACTTATAAGTTTAGACAAGTACTTTGCTGAGTGTTCGGAATAGCAATCTTGTTATTTGTTTGCCTTATACTTGCTAATATTATATTTGTTTGTAAAGTGTAAACTTCAGAACCAAAACCTTGAAATTAACGACCTTATTGCTTTAGCATAGAACAAAGTATACCGCATAAGTATATTCATAGTGCAAATTGCAACTGTTTTCGGCAAATTGATCTGGTGTCTACGTAAAAATTTAAAAACTTTTTAAATAAACATTATAAAAAAAATATGTATTAAGATGCTTGTTAAAAAAATTACAGCATAGGGCCGTTAAAACTAAGACAATAAAATAATGACAATATTCGTTAAAAGAACATATAAAGAAAATTGATCGAATATTTTAAGTAGATAATGAATGCCGAACATCATTAATCTGTTGGTAAACATGTCTCAACAAATGACATAGCTTTGAAATATGTAAATGTGCGTAAACTTTGTAAATAATATGAGTGAGCACATGGAAATGTTCCATGACAATGAGGTTTAAATGTGATAAAATTAGCAAGTTCAGTCTGAAGAAGGACATTAATTTTCGTTACACAAACACGATCATAATTTCAACTTTTATGGCTCATAACAACTGCCGGGAAAAGTAAATCCGTGTTCCACAGTGAAGATTAAATAGCTTCTTTATTTGAACAGGTTAACGTTTAGAAATATATCATTATGAGCACGTGTGGTCAAATTACCGATTAAAATTATGTGCAAATTGTACTCGTATGTAATTTTTTGAATATTTTTATTTTTTTAACTCCTAGAACCATTAAGGTAAATAAATCGTAGTAAGTATACCCCTGCATCCAGGGAGTATAAGCACTCAAGTCAATCGCCGACAATTATTTTATTCCATGTATTTTTTTTGTAGCGCTTATGTTTTATTACTCTGGCATTGCGATGGGGTAGTTAAAATTACTCATAACTTCCGTTTTAGTTCCTTTACAGGTGGGTGAAATTTAATTTTCTTACAGCCACATGTTACGTGCACTGGAATTATTTACGCACAAATTTTAGGTCTTCCTTAAAATAAGTTTCCCTACTTATATTTACTTTTAAACGTTAAAAAACAGAGTTCGCTTTGTTACTGTTAATTAGAATTATATATTAGTATTATTTTAAACAAGCTCGTTATAAATGTTTATTACTACGGTCGTGAAAATATATATCCCAGTATAAATATTTTCAGGTCCGGTCCTAATCCAACGAGAATTACAAACCGCGAGGAGGATAATCGTTAAGTATATTTATTAGATATTTTTGCATTTACTATCTACATGAAAGTAGACCCACGGTTTCACCCGAGCGAGTTTAGCGCTACCTAAACATTATACAGTTCTTTTTCGCAAATTCCACGGGAACTGTCCTCCAGACTCTAAATTATAAATACACAAAATTTCAAAAAGATTCAAAGAGACAACAAATAAACTTACTTTTGCATTACTAATATTATTTGAGATTTAGGCGAGATTATATACATGAAATTCGATAAAAAAGAATTAGCTTTCGTACCTATGTACATTTTAAGAAAAAATAATCTTCCGCGTTTATTTTCATAAAATTCTTTATTGTGTAGTCTTAAAATAGACGTTAGTCCCGAAGTAGTCGGTCACGCGCATGCTTGTAGACTATTTATATCCTTTATCACTTGGCAGAATTACAGCGAATGCGTATCCCTCTTATTGGCGAGCCCTCCTCTCGCGAATGTGCGGGCGCGCCGTGTGGTCAACTAGTCCCGACCCCGTGGCCACAGGCAAAACTAAAACACGATCAATAAAAATGATAATGCTGTTGCGGTGTGTATCAAGGGTAACGTGAACAAATCACTTGTCAACTGCTATAAAAGCATAAGCGTTATGGACATACAATACAAATTATTTTAATTTCCCAAAAAAATACATATGTAATAGAAACATATATTATGAAAATGTTGAGCAAAGGCAGACTCTTCGCTAAGCAATCTCTTCCAGCCAGCCTTTGACATAAATTTTAACATAATTTTCTTCAAATCGTCCATATTGCAGTCTGACTATAGATCTGATATCGTACATACATACATACATATCATCACGTCTATATCCCTTACGGGGTAGACAGAGCCAACAGTCTTGAAAAGACTGAAAGGCCACGTTCAGCTATTTGGCTTAATGATAGAATTGAGATTCAAATAGTGACAGGTTGCTAGCCTGTCGCCTAAAAAAGAATCCCTTGTTTGTAAGCCTATCCCTTAGTCGCCTTTTACGACATCCATGGGAAAGAGATGGAGTGGTCCTATTCTTTTTTTTTTTTTTATTGGTGCCGGGAACCACACGGCACTGATATCGTAACTGTGAGCAAACTATTCCAGGGAACTGCAAGGTTTAAGATTTCCTGCAGTAATATTTTCACGTCTATTTCCCATGGGGTATTTCCAATTGCTACGATGCGTTTAGAAATAAAGAAGACATTGCTCTAGTGATGAATACTTATAATACTGGTTCCTTTTATCTTATTTCTTCTTGCTTTAATTTCGTGCAATAAATCATTTCTTACGCAAATAACGGCGTGAGGCCGCCGTCTCATACCGTTGGCCACCCCCCATTGCGTACGCGCAGCACACGTCACTACGAGGTGTATTTTCGTCTACACCTATTGACGTGTAGACCTGTTAGTATCGATCACCGATATACATGTGGATTATGTAGTCCAGATCTATTGTTACAGCGAACATGGGATCGACGCCAACTTCCGTCTCTTTAAATTACTGGGCATTTAGAATAGTGCCTGAATTAAAAAAAAAAACAAATCCTAGGTCTATCTTAAAATAAAGCTTGACAGGAAATCTTACCTTTATTAATTCGGAGAAAACTTTTTTGGCGCTTCCATATACCTACCCACTTTACATCAAAGGAATCTGCTTAAGCTGAATTCCATCTTTCTACTTTGGAAAACAATTTTAATGTCTATCTAATTAATATTTTCTTGCTCTCAGTTAGGTGTGTGTAGTATAAATACAAAACATTTTCTTTAGTGGTGAACACATATATACACATACCTACCTTTAATATTTTACAGTATATCATAGTGTTACAGTAAATTATTAAGCTAGGAGTCACAAAAGTCCGCAAATTTTTCCTGTTTTTATAAAAGTGCGTCCTCGTCAAGGTGCTTCAATTCTCAAGCCTGATCTTACTCTTTTTAATATACATATTATATATATACGTACCCAATTGAATTTTCCTGGGGTGGAGACTTTGGTTTGACGATCAAAATTATATTATTCCTATTGCAGTCATAGGGATCTATTAATTCTATATTATATCTATGAATACGGTAGATAAATTTAAGCTTACATATTTATATACGATATAAGCTACAACGACTTACATATTTTGCAATCAAAAACTTTTTTCTCATTAAATATACCTGTTGTAGGGTTGGCTATGAACTTTTATCATTAAAATGATTGGAATTCACAGGAATTCATATCATATTTCAATATCCAACCAACAATAAAATAACATTGTTGTACAAAAGAAGAATTATACATATGTTTTTCGCAAGCACATTTTTACTGAGGAAAAGCTAACAAAAACTTTGCAGTGTCTGATTCATTGTTCGTATAAATAGAACTGAGTATCGATTTGCCAAGTCAAAAGTTATCTACCCGAAAATTTGTTTCCATAAACACCGATATAAACCAAACTGTTATTAAAAGACCCGGCTTTGTATTTTTTTTTATAATATGATCTACAAACCAAGCCAACTCCGTAAGACTTGTTGAATTTCTTTGGGGTGGCAAAACATAATATTGTTTTAAGAACCCCATCTCATTTTACAAATTTTGCCATGAAACGTTGTTATAAAACCTACAAGAATAGATTGCGCCATGTTGGACTGCTCAATGCGATTTGTAATAATTGAAAGCGACAAAAACTATCGTTAGTCGAAGATTAATTGATCCGAGAAGGCCTCGCTGATTTCATGCATCGAAAAACTATATTAGCCTGGAATCAGTATTAAACGCTAGTTGCTATGTTATGACTTAAACATCCCGGGAATAATGCTCACAATGAAAGTCTGAGGTAGGCAATGAGTAAAGGTATATTACAACTAGTGTCCGACCGAAGGTCTATTTTTGGCCGAAGCCGAAGCCGAAGCCGATTAATCGGCTATCGCCACAACCTTCGGCCGAAGCCGAAGCCGAAGCCGAAGGTTTATATTCTCTCAGCACTCAGTAATTAATTTTGTTCAATATTGTCTACAAGCTACAATTAATATTAAAATCATTTCAAAACCTCAATATTGAAGGTTTATATATTGACTGTTTCATATAGAAGTTGATGATATATCAAAGAGGTGGTTGGTTTAGAGATAAACTAGCTGTTGCCCGCGACTTCGTCCGCGCAAATTTCGAGTTGAATTTTAATCATACAGTCAGATACAGACAGACAAAAAATGTAAAAAAAAAATTCTCTATCCGTTTCAGTCAAAATATTAAATGTACAGAAAAAATATTTTTACCGTTTTATTATATGTAGTATTTTGATTTTCAGTTTTTTACATAAAATACTCAAACAATACAAAAAAAATATATTTTTAATAATAAAAAATATCTTGTAATTGTTGGGATTCGAACTTGGACCGCCAACTTCACAGTCCCACGGGCTAACTGGACCATCGAAGCCGTTGCGTTGGTGTCGAAATTAAAGTAGACTACATACATATGGTCACGTCTTTATCCCTTGCGGGGTAGACAGAGCCAACAGACTTGAAAAGACTGAATGGCCACGTTCAGCTATTTGACTTAATGATAGAATTGAGATTCAAAAAGTGATAGGTTGCTCGCCAAAGAATCCCAAGTTTGTAAGCCCATCCCTTAGTCGCCTTTCACTTATATTTATATGTTATAGGTATAATGTCGTCATAAAATGATAAATGACTTTGAATTTTTAATTTCGTAACTTATTTGCCGGCATACTGATGCCTTGAGTTCATTCAAATGTCGATAACTTTTTTTTTTGTGAACCGATTTTGATGAAACAAACTTTTAATGTTATTCTGAGTTAAAACAAAGCAATTGGTGAAAGTTTGAAGTAAATCGGTTTAGTACTTTCGGAGATAATCGTGATCATACATACAGACAGACAGACAAGAAATTAAAAAAAAAATATTTTTGCTTTCTATTATTCATTCTAAGTGTCCCTCTATCCATTTTAGTCGAAAATACTAAATGTACAGACAAAATATTTTTACTGTTTTATTATATGTATAGATAAAAGTTTGTGATTTACCTACTGGTAAAAATAATGATTTGATTTCTTACAAAAACACTCGTTTAAATACACGTACGGACTTGTTTTGATGCATGCAATCAGCAATGTGATATTTTGACAGTGACTCCCCGCCGCCTCATGACTTTCGTAACAGTTCGTTCAATCTCGACGGTCGCTCGGACCTTCGGCGAAACCTTCGGCTTCGGCCGGATTTTGGGCCGAAGCCGAATGTTTCGCCGAAGGTGGATTTTTTGGCCGAAGGTGGCCGAAGCCGAAGCCGA
Organism: Amyelois transitella; assembly: GCF_032362555.1. NCBI lineage: Eukaryota > Metazoa > Arthropoda > Insecta > Lepidoptera > Pyralidae > Amyelois > Amyelois transitella. The sequence continues at coordinate 7,284,059 of NC_083509.1, forward strand.
AGCCGAAGCTTCGGTCGGACACTAATTACAACTAACGATCCGCTCCGGCTTCGCTCAGGTAGCATTATAGATATAAACCTTCCCCAGAAAACCCTCTTTGAAAATTTTAAACATGAACAAAATTCGTCCTCAATTTTCAGAGATTAGTGCATATATATAAACAGATAAAATTTTGTGATTTTGTTTTAAAAGGATAATCACTACCTACTTATACTATAAATGCCGTGTTCCCAGTACCAATAGGAAAAAGAATAGGACCACTCCATCTCTTTCCCATTTCGTAAAAGGGGACTGAGGGATAAGCTTATAATCTTGGTTTGGAGATCCAAACAGTGGCAGGCTAGCAACCTGTCACTATTTGAATCTTAGTTCTATCATCAAGCCAAACAGCTGAACCTATCAGTCTTTTCAAGACTGGTAGACTAACCTATGGCCTATCAGTCTTTTCAAGACTGTTGGCTCTGTCTACCCCGCGAGGGATACTGAAGTGATGTATGTATTTAACTTAGAGACTGGAGAAAGACATAGGGTACTTTTCATCCCGATAAAAACTATAGTTCCCATGGGATTTGCGAAAAAACTGTATTCTTCTGTAAGTAGCGCTAAATTCGCGCGGGCAAAGCTGCGTGTAAAAGCTACTCCAAATATAAAGCAGAATCCAGAAGTGTTAATCCTAATGCATGCATAACAAAAGAATATTAGATTTCCAGCAGCTCCGGAATAAGCCTAGTCGTTGGTTATAAAATGTTGTTTTGAGAGCGCAGTTACTTTACAATTTTTGTAATAAATGTAATAATATCGTTCTCGTTTAAACAAATTATAAAGTATTTGATTGGATTTATTGAATCGACTATTTGTTGGCATACCAAAATTAAGTTTCCGAATACGTTTTTTAGAGGCATCTTTATGAAGTTGGAGATTAATATAATAATTTGTGAAGACGGAACACCTCCATGGGTTGATATTTAATTAAGTCGAGCAGGTGTTACATCACAGTGTTACATGGAAGTCAAACTAATATGAAAAGGTAGCTTAAATTCAAAGAGGGTATTGTTTCTATAATATCAAAGGAAATTATTTTAAAATAACGATCTATGTTACCATTTATATGCCATAAAAAATTCTATCAATAAAATAAATTCACCTCGTTTAAATTCTTCTCGGCTCGTTAACATCAATCTGTATTTATCACTTACCATCTTATAAATTCTATCCAATATTCATCAGCCCTTTCATATATACTTGTTTGCTTTCATTTCATACGTAACTATCTTAATTATCCTTAATTATATACCTTTAATGTTATCTAAAAAAATGTACCTACTGTATACTGTACAAATATGTAATTACATTAGATCTAAAATTCTCGATAATATTACAGGCGAACACATTTGGGGCTCTTCCAAATCGAATTAAAGAATTTGAAATGCAAAAACAATATTTTTTCTAATGACGTTAAAATTAAAAAAAAAGTACAAGTGGTAACGTTGGAAATTGTAACAGTCAGTCAACGATCAGTGAACACAACAATGATATCGTGGACCACGTGTACGGCTAGCGGGGTGTCTTCAAGGTGACAACTTGGGTCTTTGTGCAGGCGTGTGACACTTGGAGCATTTCTATTTCGGCGCGAATGTCGCCAGACGCCGAGGCATGGCACGCGGCGCCCGCGCCTCTTAGTTCACGCGTTTGTTTCCCGAACCGAACACGTCTAAATAAACAAATATATCAAAGGACAATAACCGCTTAAATACACACTGTTTGTCCACAAATCCAACCGAATCCTACTGTGCTCGTAGTGAAGTGAGGACCTGTGAAGTGACGTTATTGATTCAATGTCAGTGCCTCGTACACAATCCAAAACGAAGGATATTTTAACGACTTCCCGAATGATACAAGTCGTCATTTGATCTTTAATGTGTTTGCTGACTTACAGAATGTTATGTTTACAATAACTAGAAATGTTAATCGTCTTGATAAAATCATTTAATGCGATTTTGATATCAGCTGCTCAATAAGGATACACATTAGAAAACAGTGTCTTAATGATAGCTCAATAGATAGACAAGCTTATGTTTTATGATTAATTCGTGTATCATGTGTATTATGTATTTAATAAACCATGACATAAAACACAAAGATGTCATGAACCTACAAAAATAATACCAGTAATAAAACATTAGAATAAATCTATATAACATAAATAACGCTTTTCCTGTTTATGATTCAATTCCTGAACGATTCAGTTACCATCAGACTGCTCGGTCATCTACGGTGTATGTGTTACACGAGTGATATCATCGCGTATCACCGGCATTCAGCCGTGTGTGCACAGATATCCGTGTTTGCTCTCCGATAATGTCGGGAGGATCCTGCGCGCGCACACCTCGCATTCGCTTTGAATTCTTATCATAAACGTCAGCCACGTGCTCTATTTGTATCTGTAAACATAACGAAATGGTGTCATTAAAAATTCTATTGCAACATGTAGAAATGAAAAGAGTTTGATTGTGAGAGGGGAATCGTGCAGTGTGAGTGTGACGCACGGAGCGTTGTCCTATCGGCGCGCCGCTATGTTGTTGAATGGTGGCAGTGCAGTGAGAGGGCCTATACAACGGAGACTCTCAGGTCTCTGCGGAGTTCCATGCTGGCGTGGGGACGGGGGCCCGCGGGGGGCTCCAGACAAGCGCCCCTGCCAGCCGGCTCCCATCCCCAAGCCGTCTCCAGCGGCGAGGAGGCCAGCGATCGCGAAGCAGAAGGTGCGATGCTCGCGAGCGCAGCCGCCGTGGCTCGAAGACGATACGCCGTAAGGGTCAAGCGGAAATCCAAGATCACTTTTAGAATTCTAAGGTCTGTCTTTATACGATTTAACCCTTTCGACCTAACACCACAATCACAACACTAACAAATAACGTGAGATAGGAAATCCTCGTGAATATTTAGTGAGTTAATGGATTCGGTTCGACCGTCAGGTAGAATTCTAGGTGTGTACTTACCCGTAGAGCGTAACTAAAACTTTAAATCTTTTGTAGCCAGTCGGTGCCGGTGCGAGTGCAATGCCAACAAGGGGCTCGACAAAGGCGGCCGAACGTTATTGTTAGTCGATTTGGGTCAATCAATGAACAACGGACCGCATATCGTCGTGCTGCCGGCAGATTTTAACTTTGAATGCTTTGGTTATAAGATAATGGACAGTAGTTTAATTATTATTAAGTGAATTTATGCTGCATTTGGAAATTTAAATATTATATTTTATTTTTTATTGGATAAAGTTGTCCGTGTTGTATTGTGAGAAATACTGTTCGGCTGCATGCCGGCATCCGGCAGACGAGAGCCGCTTAAAATTCTAATCATGTCCGCTGTCCACAGCGCTGCGTCCGCAACAGGTAGAGCTGCTGCTGGATCATGACACTTGATAATATTCACAGGAATTGCATATGTATTTATTTAAAGTAGTGGAAAAGGGTCTTTACTTATAATCTACCTTGGTTAATCACTCATTTGATAGAAACAACTACTTGCTTTATTAATTTTTGCAGGGGCTTTGTCCCCATTTAAGGGAAAAGAATTTCAAAACGGACTTTTAACGGACATTAATACAACACATTTTATCTTTTAACAAATTGATAAATAAATATTTATACTAAAGCTCACGAGGAGCTTAAAAAATTTGCACACCTCTTGATTTTAAGTTCGACCAAATCGTTTCATAGACAAACACTTGAGACTTTGCATGTATGTCCATAAACGACACTAAAAAAATAATAATTAGTTAAAGCCGAATTTCAATGATTCGCTGAAAGAAAAACATGACACGAAATGAAGAGTAATTCCTCTGACCAAAAGAGTCAACTATCTTTAAAGAATATATTGAAAAGGTTTGTTTACCCGCTATCAAATATTGACAAGCTATTTAAGTTAAAGTCCGTCAAATCAGCCGAAACTTAGTTTCATCGACCTTGCAGATAGTGTTATCACCGCACTTACCTTATGATTAATTAGTTTACCTAATGTGTCTGCGAAGGTATACAACGAGGATTATATTGCTTGGTTCCGGATTTAAACTGAATTTCGATGGCTTTACTCTGAAGGGAAGTTAATCCAAAAAGCATGTATATCCTAGGGACAAATATGTTTCACCATGGCGTTGTCAAACATGTCCCATAATTAATATTTAGGCTCCCTGATTTTGATTAAAACCTTTAATCCATGCCGACTTTACTAACTTATTGCATAAAGTATTATCTAATCTACATAAAATCTTTGCGATAAAAGATAACAGTAAATGAAAAGGTGAAATCGTTAGACTAGTCATTAAAGTCAAAGATCGCTTCCCACTGCTGTATTCTATTTCGGAAAATGTGTTGTTAAATTTAAGCTCCCAATAAACTAATTGGTCGATCAACCTACATTTTCATTATGCCTTACCTGACGGTTTGATCGATTATTATTCCTTTTGGGACGGTAGGGAAGGGAAGGACTGTTTGGAAAGAACAAAAAGGCCAATTTATACGGGACCAATTAGCTGACCGTGGGATCGCCAAACAAAATCAATCTAACATATCATCATTTTAATTGATAGGACAAATTAGGAAACCGTTCGGAAATTATGATCCTTTTATATTTTAGAAGTATGTATCTTAGATCTGGAATGTGTATGTGTTTTTATTTTTTGAATTATTTGTAAAAAAAGGAACGTGATATTTATTTTACATGTGTTTTGAAGATCATTAAATGAACCGCCAATTTTACCTCGCTTTGGCTAAATAATGATGGCGCGATTTTGTTACTCGTATTGAATATGAAAGGTACGAGTAGAGGTGCATTATAGATAGCTACTATTCCTTAAATTTATTATTGCCTTTCCTATTTGAAGATTATATAATATTCATTGTCATAAAACCTAATATTTTTTTATTGTTGCATTCGCCTATATTCGGCATTCTCACATATATTGTGTGAGAATACTTTCCTGCCTAAGTATATCATGTAGAAATCTCTAAAAATATAGGCCGCAGTTAGTGCGGTATCGGGTCCCGATACGACAATTAAATTTCCAATCATGCTCGAGACTGAGCCAGATCCGCTTCACTTAATTAAACTCCACTGCAGCTCACCAGACTAATGAAATACAAAAACATACATACATATTACATATCATATACAAATAACCATACGAGCTAATTGTCTTGAAAGGCACGGTCAGCTGCATGAAATTGAGATAAAGGCAATGGCAGCTTGCTAGTCCATCGCCTATAAAAAGAAGAATCCCAAGCTAATAAGCCCTTTTCCTTGATTGACTTTTACAATCTGTGTGGAAAGAGAAGCAGCTGCAAGTTTTTTTTTCTCTACCATATTAGTTACAATACATTTAAGTTATAATTTAATATCACCTTTACCTGCCTTCAAACCTCCGGTGTATATGGAGTATGCCTAACTAATGCACAAACTAATTTAATACTAATCTGTTGTACTATACCGTCTTAATATTACCTTAACTAAGAAATATTTTCGATATTATAGTCCATTTTTATATGATCCTAAACTAAATACTTTTGATTTCATTGGTTAAACGTAATTTGCCTTAAATTGCTAACAATTGAAGTTTTTTTATAGATGTGTAAACCTTTGATTCGACTCGAAAAGTTGACTATTAAAAAGTAGACCTGTTTACAATTTGACTGCGGCCATGTGCCAATGACTTATTCCTAGCTACCTACGAGGGAAAACGTACACATTTAGAAACCGAAACTGAATTTATAACCGACATCAGAGGCGAACAGGACCACAGAGGACAGACGGGACAGTATTTCCGAACATAAAAAGTAAAATAAATAACAATAAAATTAAAATGATCTATATTTTACTCCTTAACATTACAGTTACTTTCTAACCAATACTATAGCTAAATACGTACTTTTCATTGATGACCTTTGAAGAACTAGGTCTCCGATGGAACCTGTTATACGGGTAAGAAAGGAACAAAATATAGCAAATTCTTCCCCTCATCGCACGTGTTGCAAATTCGATTTTGTCTCCTTGACATTCGACTTCCTTCACCCACACGTGGGTAAATTTTTCCTGTTTTTCGTTTGGGAAAATCTGAGGGCACTATTAGAAAAAATAACTCTTCTTCTTCCTGGAAAACGTTACATAACAATTCAACCCGCGTTGTACCTTTAACCATGATCATGAATTGAGTTAGTCAAGTTATTACATGAAGCAACTTTCGTCTGACCTCCGCAATCTTTTCATGGGTATCAAACCCATATTGGATCATGGTACTACTTCACTAGATGCATGTGTCTATGTACCTAGTCGCCTTTTACAACTAACATCACAGATGGAGCTGACAAATTCTAAAGTGCCGGGGACGCATGCCACACTATATCAGGGGAAAAAATACTCGTAACAAAGGAAAAAGATTAGGATTATTGCGCTTTTACTTTTTATACATTTGTGCATAATTCCACTTTGATGTAACAATTTACACATACATATGTACATACGATGTCACTTTAAATATATAAATATATACGGGACAAATTGAGTTAGCCTCGAAGTAAGTTCGAAACTTGTGTTACGAGATACTAACTCAACGATACTATATTTTATAATAAGTACGTATATAGATAAACATCCAAGACCCAGGCCAATCAGAGAAAGTTCGTTTCTCATCATGCCCTGGCCGGGATTCGAACCCGGGACCTCCGGTGACACAGACAAGCGCACTACCGCTGCGCCACAGAGCCCGTCAACTTTGATGTAACAATTTACACATACATATGTACATACGATGTATATCTTCTGATCACGTCATTAACGTGTGTCATGTCAATAAGCGATGCATTAAATCGGCACGTAATGAGATTAGTTGCAATTTAGATGTTATAAGTTTATGCTTTAAACCCTCGTACGTCTCGTATTTTGAGCTAATGAAGCCAGGTTTTATGGTTTGAGTGCTTGTGTCTCCATAATCATATAAGTATATTTAACATTAAGCTATAAACACGTGTCTCTTAATGTATAAAAAAGATATGGTACCGTTTTTATTTTAATGATTTAAAATTTTAAAAAGTTTAAATATATGAAGCGAATCCCGAGGCCCCAATGAGGATACAATTAGCAGAAATAAATTCCAAGATGATCACAAGCAAAATACTTTAACGAATTTACAATAATAATTATTATTTATACGTCAAAGAATTGAGTTATGTGACTGGCTTATGTCACGCCTTGGCTCTACTTTGTATTTTTATTCAATAAGAGCAGAGTAAAGAAAAACATGGATACGAAAAATATTTTTTTATTTATCGTGAACGTATATCTGATTATCTTATTTATTGATCAAGTTGTTTATCATTTTGACCAAGCTCCGGTACGATAATCTTGTACAAAAACTATATAAAGTATTTACATACTTTATTCGGTACATGCGATTAATATAACTAAAACTATCATGATTTAAATGATTATTCCGAACCTGACCCGAAATCCTAACCCGGTCGCGAGTACGGTGAGAAATTTATGATAATCATGTCGTCCCATATTCCATTCCCTTTATATATTTATGTTTGTTCACAAATGAACGCTAGTAGACTTTCTTAATCGCAGCTTTGTCTTGAAAAATTGTAGCTTAAGGTGGACCACGGGATTGGAGAGACTGCACATCAAAATTTCTTTTAGCGAGTAGAGTGATTCAAAGGAAAATTTTATATGTAAAAATGCTACATGTACGAAGCCGGGGCGGGTCGCTGGTTTATTATATTTACAAATAATAACTTAAGATACTCACTGGTTGTTAAGCCACTACGTATAATACACATAAACAATAAAATTGTGAGTCACGACACGAGTCTGCTTCTTTTATTACGAGTATGTGCGCAGATTGATCTACACTAGCACCTAGGTCTTAACTGAAAATCAGCGTATTGCTCTATTGCAATAAAGTCGTTGTCTTATGACCGTTTTGTATTGTTACAACTAACCCCCTTATTAATTTGTTATTTTATATGTACATTGTAATTGTAAATTGTACATCTATCTACTTATATTTCGCGGTTGGTAAGGTCCGTTTCAGAAAAAAACCACAAACAAATTAAGTTTATAATCAAATAATAAAAAATGTCATTTTAAGCAGTTGTTCCCTTAAGACAATTAAATCATTTTTCTTGATACATAAACAAATTATTGTTCCTGATACAACCCAGGCTCGACGTCAGGAATGGCTTAAGCGTGACGTATTATCATCGTTCGAATAGGAACATTAATCTTTTTGTACTGTATTGTTCGGAGACGGAAGACATTACGGATTTAAATCGTTACCTAACTACTGACATATTTGTAAAATCATTTCCTGTATCAGCTGATATGACAAAATTTCATCAAAATTGTGCGTTTACAATTCACACAATAAATATTTTTTTTTTATATACACATATATATGTTTTAAAGATGCTATTTCTTTTTTATTTTCTCCAAAACATATTTATGACATTTTGATCTTAAATATTCAACGCGTTAATAACAATCAGTCTAACTCCCTTTATTAGTATTGTTATTTAGTTATTGTTTTTAAGTGAATAAAATAATATTTAATTTTATTCATTAATACAACTTTAGAATGCTTTAATGGAGCAAAGAAAACAACTATCTATGTGTCGATCGATCTATCTTACACATTACACATAAAAATCTCGAAAATAGAAGACTGCTAATTATTTCAGAAACTTACACAAATAACGGATCATATAGAAGATGAGCTGGTAACGACGAATCTTGGCCTCACAGAATTACAATAAAAAGTTTGCTAAGTTTATGTAGTCTCTTGTCCAACCATTAATTTCTACCTATATATTTTACTTAGGCTTACAAACTTGGGATTCTTTTTAAGGCCATGGGCTAGCAACCTGTCACTATTTGAATCCCTATTCTATCATTAAGCCAAATAGCTGAACGTGGCCATTCAGTCTTTTCAAGACTGTTGGCTCTGTCTACTCCGCAAGGGCTATAGACGTGACCATATGTATGTATGTATGTATATTATACTTATTCCGTGTGGTTCCCAGCACTAATATAAAAAATAATAGGAACACTCCATCTCTTTCCCATTGGATGTCGTAAAAGGCAACTAAGGGATAAGCTTATAAACATGGGATTCTTTTTTTTAAACGATGGGCTAGCAACCTGTCACTATTTGAATCTCAATTCTATCATTAAGCCAAACAGCTGAAGGTGGCCTAACAGTCTTTTCAAGACTGTTTGTATGCTCTGTCTATCCCGCAAGGGATATAGACTTGAGAATATGTATGTATGTATATTATACTTATATCATTAAAATTTCCTTATCAATCTTGCGAAAATGATATTGGTAGATTTGAAAAATTGGTTGCCATCATTGCCTTAGAGCCTTAAATTGTTTCGTTTATGACCTTAATATCACACTATCGACCACCGCCTGGGGTTCTTGTTTTAAGTCCCAACAATACCTGCAAATATCTGTTTACTTTTCTTATTTTTCTGTAATATTTATGATCATTACTTTTACGCATCCTTCAAATCTACGGACCAATGAGAAATGGTTCTTTATTTCTCTAGTCGAATTATTTTACCTTTACCTTCATAGTATAGGTAGAAATCAGATGTCGATCTGTCTGTTCAAATTGCGGTTAGACCACTCCGGGCTTCGGACTGAAAAGCTCTCAGGGAGTTGTGGTCTCTGTCTTGCAAAGCTCACTGTCACATCCATTAGCAACAGAGTGCTACGTTTACAACTCGACTCTGCAACAAAATAACATCACATTTCGCCGCATATGAACTGCATTTTTTCCTGATATTTTAATTATTATAAGTCTTTTATATTAATTGACTTTTTGCTAATAGTGACTCATTCTATCTACGAGTATAAAATAAAGTCTAGAAATGTTTTTCTGGAATTTTTGAAGTTAAAATGTATCCTCTTAAAGGCTTAGCAACGATTTTGTGTATAAGGTTACTTGTACTGTGCTCCATTTCACCTGTGATGGTTAATTGCTTAATTCCATTATAAATTAACCTTAAAAGCTTCAGACAACTTTCTAATTTGTTTCGTAAAATGAAGTAAAGTAAATTGTATAATATTTCGAGATTTAATTACGTTAGCACATCAAAGCCTGAAGGTAGAGTGTTGCTTTATGACTAAGACCTTATTATATATATATATATTTATTTAAAATTTTACTATATCTATCTAATGTAAAACGTCAGAGGTTTTCTTAACAAATCAGTAGATTACGGTATTCACTCCCTTTCAAAATAAAAAATTAATATTGTTTGAAAACAAATTTTTTTTAATAAACCCTTTTTCTCTTCCGTAATACATAAATAAAGTAAATATTTGATAAGTAAAATCCAAAAAATTTATTAACTACTCATAAAATCACACTCTTTCCCGGAAGGCACTACTACTTCCACATCTTTCCACTTTCGACGATCTCTGCATACTTCTTTCGCTTCATCCTGATTCATTTCATAAATTTCTTTATGCAAGCTCGGCGGCTAGGACGTCCGGTTTGATCGCTGCCTCAGTGTAGTTCTAATTAATATTTGTGTTTTGAATTAAAACAACAATTTTTATTTTGAAATATCATACTGTCTAAATTAATAAATAGATAAACAATTTCCGTCAATAGAATAGTCAATACTTGCGTAATTTTGACGAGCTATAGACTGCGAGCTCGGGAGATCTTGGCATTACTGTGGTTAGAGACTGAAGATTAATCATTTACATTCCTCGAATAACCGCAACAGAAACTGTCTCGTAAGTGTATGTACAGACAAGTACACTACCAAAGTCAGCGGTAAATATTAATATTTAACAAGTACCTACTCTCATATCTACGTTGTACATCGATATGAATTTTTTATTGCTTTTGTTGACGTACATGACTACACGTAGAGAACTCCATGTGGAATTCAACATTTCACCATAAATAGTTTTTCAATTTATGAAACAGTTTAAGCTTTTCTATGAATAATTATTTTAATATGAAATCATTGATATATGCTCATTTTATAGAAGTAGTAATAGAAACATAATTTAAAAGATAGCATTACTTTTTAATGTATACGTGACAAAAATGACCACTACGCGATTAAAAGAGTCACTTATTACCATACATTTGTTATTCAAATATCCATAAAATTTGGCAGCAAACATGTTTTGCTTGTTATTTTGAATGCTAACTAAAATAGCATGATGTTTCTCAAATTTAATTTACTTTTGACATTAGATTTAGTAAAATTAAAGAGCAAACAACATAGGATGCGGATCACGTTCCGCGCAATTAGAGCCCGTACCTACTGGAGTTACGTGCCTCGGAGTTCCATATAAATTAGGTGTTAATTGCTTATACGTACAATTGACTCGACTTGATCGCAGACATTAGTCTTGTCGTTGATCCTTAATTATAAGAAGTTATCTAAACAGTGTCCTGGATGATGTATCTGAATATGATAATACAATGTGTTAATTAAGGTCATTACTTTCTACGAAGTATTAGCAGTAGTTTCAATTTACTTTCATTTTATATTAGTCTACTAAAATTACCAATTAATTAAAATGTATATTCAATCGCAAAGTTTAACCACTATAATATAGAGCATTTAGCAGCTTTAAAATTTCAACGATAGTTCTGGTTCTGAGCTAAAGCTAAATTGACCGTTCACTAAGCGAGTGAGGTGTACCAATCAACTAGGGGCGAAAATACATTTTTGTATGACTCTGTAATGTATGTTTTATGTTTGTATGCATGTTTGTTTGTAACGCAATAGTTTCAAACGGATGGTCTGACTTTGATAAAATTTAAAATGTGTGTAGGACCTGTCAAAAAAATTTAAGTTCGTAGGGCATCCAAACCGGTTTAATAGTTTTTGAGATCGATTTGAGATATTCATAATTTCGTAGAAATTTAAAGTGTTCGCGAAGTCTTAGTTCGCGGCGAACGATTAGTATGTATGTTCATAATAATGCTTAAAGGTGTGTGTTCGTAAACATCAGCATATCTTTATAATAAAATATAAATCTTCAAAATATAATTTATTACCTTATTTTATCTTCATAATTAATCAATTAAACAAATACTATTACGATGGTGCTGAGTGTCTAACTCATAACCGTTCAGTCGAAACTAAAACTACTATTTATATGTAGAAGGCAAAATTTTGTCATACGTTTATGGTCTTCTTAGTGCACGTTTGATATAGCCCCAAATTCCATCTTAAAAGAGATTTCGTTTAACGTAGCTGGAGCCACGGCAATAATCTAAACTAATTACGAAGAGGTAAGGTTTGTAATTTTGATTGTTTGTAATCTTTTGAAATATTGTTTGATCACGAAAATTCTTTTACCATTAAAAAGGTAAATGTTTTGCGGGTGATATAAGTTATATAATGTAAAACAGGCGAAGCCCTGAGGGGCCTCCAGTATTGAAAGAAATGTTGGTTAAATACTTAAAGTGAACATTTAATGGGAACAGCATGAAAATATAAACTTTATTGTCATAGCAGCTGCGGCTTATCTGGCTTTTAGCTGCGACCCCGCTGCTCAATCAATCGGGATGAAACTCACCTATGACCTTTTCGGAACTAAAAAGCTAAACCCACGTACTGAATTTGATAGCATATTACGAAAGCGTGTCTCCTTTTTGCTTTGTAGAAGATATTGCTTTGTTATGATACGATACTTAAGTATTCTACTAATTAGCTCAAAATGTAGGTTATGGCTTAATAACGATTTCATTTTATTTTCAAGCATAAAGACATTATGATCGAACTTCAACTTTGTAACTAGATTAAAAATACAAAATCAGTATTTACTTCCCCAGGTAATTACCGATATTCAATAAAAATTTCTGAAGATATTATTTTTTTACACTATAATAATATAAAGTTATATACTTAATATACATATATCGATTAATTGAGATAAATTTATACTAGATAGGTACCTTATTTTATTATTCTTCTTTTGGTTTCAGGTAAGATACAAAAAGGAAACACTATGGACTTTTATGCAGTGAATTTAAAAGGTAGGCTCACCCACAGCAACAAATTCATACATTTTTGTCTTATTTATATTAAAAACTGATAAACTTAATTGAGATTCTTCTTATAGGCGATAGGCTAGCAACCTGTCATTATTATTATCTCAATTCCATCATTAAGTCATACAGCTGTACGTGGTCTTTCAAAACTGTTGGCTGTCTACCCCGCAAGGGATATAGACGTGACTATATGTATGTAAGGTGTTACCAAAAAATATTTCATCATTACACTGACGATAACGCAAGTCATATCAATGAAAAGTACACGTTATCAAGACGTCATCATCACACCATTACACCGTTACGTTTGTTCACTGTTAAAGCTATTTTTGCTTATTTACGACATCAGCTATTCAATGTAAAACGGTATAAAAAGAAGTTTGATAGTCGAATAAAGGTTCGGGATTCACTTATAAGATTTTCAATCAGATTTTCCTATGAAAACATCAAAGGCGACCTATATACGGGTATTCAAGACAAAGAGATAAGAACACGGGTTTTAGTGAACGAAGGTAATATCAAATTACATATTGCCTGTACTAGTTCTTACAAACGTGTTTGTACTGAACACAAAAATGCAAAGTTATTGTTATTGTGAAATATCAGTCCCGGTTGTGAGGATGCAACTAAGGTGAACCCTATTACTTCAATCCTAGATTGAATACCTAAGTCAAGTTTTTACACGAAGTAAATCCCGACCGGCCTCCGCAACCTTGGCAGGGGAACCTTAAAAATATTGGATTATCGTAACGCATTCAATTACCTGAATTTGCTGGTTGCACATAATATTTCTCTTGCATTAAGAGCATACACTCGCATTGATTTTTTGGTGATAATTCAGAAAAGTTTATTTCTACCGCTGACCACTTTTGCGCAATATAGTCACGTTTGCGGTCTCTTGAAGTGGACAGAAAAGAGTCATTGGTACATGGCCGCGATATGATTTGTATCTCCATTTCCACCCTGCTTTATCCGGAAACCTTTCCCATTCCACTATGCACATCTAAAGTTATGCGTTAAAGATATTTCGCGTTGAAAACGCCATGAAGGTTTTACAACCACGTTTTTACCACCGAAATACTTGTGTGCCCGAGGTCTGCTAGATTTTGCAACCACTCAATCTAGCACTAAATATGTAAGTATCTAATAAACTTACTTGGTCACTCCTTTATACGTTATTATTCAACCATATAATTATCTACGAGACAGTAGGAAGATTTCAGTCAAACGTCAAGCGGGGGAATTCCGTGGGTGGGGTAATTAAGCCACGTGAACTATCATTCCCCACAGTGGCCGCAAGTACCGCATAATTGTTTTCATTCTGTTTCTTATTATTTGTAGAAGAGTTAACAGCTGTTTTGGGGATAAAAAAAACAAGATTCGTTTACATGCTTTTATTCCTGCAGCTATGTTTATTGTTTCATGATGTTTGAACCAAAATCACAACCAACGCTCACCGCATTCCTACCCGAAATGTAAACCGATCTCGCTCGCCACTCCGATCCATACCCTGGGCAAGCCTATCACGGCAGGCTTTAATAATTCAAGTCGCATTGGCCTCAGCGACCTCACTGCTGTCCGAAGTAGCCTCTTTGTTAGACGAAATCCCGCTTCCGCCCTCTTTAAGATCCAAGAGTTTTTAGCCTACCCCGACAGCCAGGCCACTGAAACGATCCCAGCCCAGTCCGGGGTGCTATCCGGTGATACTTTTATGTCTTTTATTACTGCGGTCGACCCTACAATAGGTACCTATATCGAAAATAGAAGGTACAACAGATACAAACGTAAATAAATTAAAGCACGTGTCGAAAACCAAAACTAAGAGTTCCGGTAAAGCTTATCTACTCACTCCCACTTTAACACTTGGTTTCGAATGAAAAGCCTTGATGCGATATATGCTTTGTGTTCGTGAATAGCCCTCACAAGCGTGATACTGACAGTTCCTTTAGCCAGATAGCGCTTGTGGCTGGCGTGCGGCTCACAAAAGATGGTTACTTCGGTGAAATCTACAAATTGTAGCATAGGTTTATTTATTTTTATTTAGTGATGTTTTCTTCATAAAAATGGTACCTTTAGATATAGAGCTAATATGTTAATCTTATTTTTACCTACACTAGGTCCAAACTGTACGTCCACGCAGAACTATAATTATTTTTATTGATACTTTATCTTTACATATTATTCATACTTTAAACACATGGATATCATAAAAATGTAACAAATTACTTTGAAGAAATTTAAAAATGAAGTAAATCAAGCCAATTTTTTTATTATTATTTTATTGATAACAATGATTTATTAATTCTAAACAAATCAAAATAAAACTACAACTAAAAATTAAGAAAGACGAATTAACACACATTTATAAATTGTACAGTCTCTGCATAGTATCAACCTGCGGGAGAGTCCTCAGAAGACTGGCAGCATTGCCATATTGATTGATATAAATAAGTCGTTTAACTGCAGACAGTAGGTTCCTATGGCTTGGGTATTAATATTAATAAAGAACAAAGATTCATAATACTTCATATTTTTCATTAATTGTCTAACATTGTGATCTCTAATATGAACTAGGCAACAATATAAATTATTTAATAGCTGAAAATGTATTTCTCTGATAATTAATGAGAAATTCGATGAATATAGGTTTACTTGCTGTGCGGGGCCAACGAGAACATGATCCGCGAGGTAATTTACAGCAATAATTAATGATTAACAGTTTAAAATGTGTATTTAACAAGTTATATTAAATCATGAGATTATAATTATGTAACGTAAGTCATCTAAACTAACAAAAAATCGACCCTGACTGAAGCCGAACGTGGCTTTTAAGTCTTTTAAGACTGTTAGCTCTGTCTGCCCTGTATATTTATCACATATCATTTGCAATTGGCACCCAAAGTTAAGTAAGCTCAATACTACATGTATTTACATACACGATACCAGTTATTTTACTGCACGTACATACATATATTATGTGACATAAGAACAAGCCCAAAGGAACAATACCATCAAGGTCATGTACAATAAATTATATGACCATTTAAATTGTGTGCTGATTTATCCAGTAGTTAACGTGGGCGCGTTGAGCTCACAGGCCTCTTATTTGGCACCGTGAGCGCTCATTTTCTAGGCAATCGACAATTATATTGTGGTTCAAAAGTCGCCGGGAACTTCCGTAAATGGAAGGTCATATACCATATTGATTAACATCTTTTACAATTTCCTTAATTTTGATAAATAAACAACAGTATTGCTAAGTTCGAAACTGGGGATGACGTCATCCGGTCCCAGCCATAATAGGATTGTAAACCATTTGTACCAAGACCGCCTCCGATGTGTTAGGTCTCCACGCGCGCGTTCCGCAACGTGCACCGCGCGTGCATTCTCCGCACGACATCTCGGTTACCGCTCATCCGTGCAGGCTCCGCCGCCAGTTACTGCCATGCGCGCTAACCGCACTGGCTGGGTTAGTCACGACTTACTTTGCGACGCTCGCGCACCGCAACTACCTACTGTGATAAATACGCCACACACCTGACATTGATTAATATGTGATAAAGTGATAACATACCGACATGGGATTCCTTGACGGTGTTTCGTTTTCTGTGTTCAAAAAGTGCCCTAACCTCAACATTAAGAAGAAATACCGCAAGCGATTCAGGTAAAAATATTGCCTCCAGATAAATTTCAGTTTTTGCAAATTTTGGTTGTATCGAGACTATCAAGTATGTTATCGTCGATAATGATTCCAGTATGTCCCGATTAGATAAAAACTAACCAGTGAAATTTATTATTTATCGGGTTTCACGAAGAGGAGTTCATATTCTGGTGTATATAATCAAACATTTGCTTTTGTATGTTTTTCTACGTTACCGTGGCCATTATTTGCTTATCAAACCATTATGGTCCCATTGTGATAACGACAGTATATTAAATGAGTGAACCCATTCAAGATATTAATTTAGTATGGTTATTTTTTTTTTGTGAACGGATATTTACATAAATAAGTACCATAGCGTGACATAAGACATGCCAATCAAAGTTTATATTGTATTGATTTCACCAGCGGCAAACAAAATGCTCCTGTGATAGTCGTCAATTAGATATTATCGATCGTGTTTTAATAATAAAGGCAAACTGCTGTGTCATTAAAGTTTATAATATTTTGCCAGTATTGATTTAACAACTTTTAAAGGTAACCTTGAACCTCAATTTTTATTATTGTGTAATCAAATCATCAGTACCTATCTAACGTCAGCACGAATACAAAAGTTGACGTTAGTAGATAATTATTCTATCTAATGAAACCTGTTTTGATTTATCAGGAACTGATGACATGACACATAATGGCATCATACGTACTATCAGAAAAAAAATGTAGCCGCAAATGTTATTTTAAGTTGTTTAGATGTATATGATATGAACTGAATTAATAAACATCTTGTCTGAGACAACATATACAAACAAGTTTTTATCGTACCGGTTCCTGTCCTGTTACCCACTCCAAGAGGGATAAAAAGATGTCGCTTACCAAAAATTTTATAATGTAACTCTAAGTTACGTTGTTGGCAGATATTATAAAAAAATAATTAATAATATTTTTTTTTCCTTAGCAACATTTCTAAGAAGATTTTAATGAAAGTTGTCATGTCTTATTAAGAAGGTAAGTATCTATTATATTAAAGATAAAATATATTTTTGTATTTCTAAGAATACTTTGATTATTTTATAATTTATCGATCTACCAAGCGCATCGGCCTTGACTTTAACATTACGTGCCGGTTGTTCCGATTCAAATTAAACCGAATCTCGAATACTATTGTACCCTCTCAGAAATGCGCAATATGCGTTATCGAACCATTCAATTCACCATTGTATAAAACAATCCGTTTGTATGTAAATCAGGTGTATAATACTTTAAATTGCTATGTTATTCTCATACAGCACAAAATCTAGCCGATTCTAATAAATCAGATTCTATCAAAGAATGCAAAGTTTGTAGGCAAGTAACAAGAAATTGAAAAACAACAACCCTAAATAAAGAATTAAAAAAAGTGTTGAAGAAAGGAAAAGTAACTATGATTTCCAAAGTTCATTTTAGGATTTTATAATTAAATGGTTTTGTTGTTTACTATTTACTTCATCGAAACATACATCATACATTCAGCTTCAATATGTAACTCCTAACCTCAACACTAGATGCCAGTTAATGCAAATGGATGCCTAATGCTTTACTTACTTCAATATTTACTCTTGTAAGTAATAGTTTCAACCACATACAACTTTAAAACACGATTTTAAAGTATGTAAATTAGGTAAGTGTGCTTTGTGAATAATATCAACAGAAATCTGAATAAATATCCAATAAGTAAGTACCTAAGGCCAAAGCAGACTATAGTGATGGTGAAGTCATGCTCCGTAACAGCACCACGGATCAGTGGATTTAAATTATTCAGTTCAATATAAACTTTATAATCATTAAA
The DNA here is from genome assembly GCF_032362555.1 of Amyelois transitella. Taxonomy (NCBI): domain Eukaryota; kingdom Metazoa; phylum Arthropoda; class Insecta; order Lepidoptera; family Pyralidae; genus Amyelois; species Amyelois transitella. The sequence goes on from NC_083509.1 coordinate 7,302,627, forward strand.
TATAGGACTGATGATACAATAACAAACTTAGATTATCATTTAAACTGTGGTTACGCTCATTTTTGGGGCTTCCGCATTGAAGTGTATTTTTTTTACGAAGCAATAAGAACTGACTATTTCCCGTTGAATGTTAATTTATTTGTTGTCTTTTTAATTATCAATCAAAGGTTCTTTCCGCAATAAAACATGTAAATAATATATTACATCCCGATTTATGTTTATCACCCAAATCTAAACCACGTTGTAAACTTATTGTACAGTTCTCGTTGCTGTACAGTCGCCGGCAGGTTAATATGATGTTTTTACAAAGTAAAACCATAAGCAGTCAAGTTTTAATATAGGCGACTGCAAGTGTTGATAGTTGCGGCTTCTCCCGTTCTTTATCTAAACATAAAAACACAGGTCATTTTGTTGTCTCTTAAATTTTCAACGGCATGAGGTTAAATAATATCATTTTATACATAAGTAATAAAATAAAATGAACAAGGAAATGATAATATAAAAAAAAGACATCTTCATGATTTATTCTGGGTTTCGTTTCCCTAATTATATTTTCAAAACGCTGGATAAACTTTCTTGAAAACGGGTTGTCACAATTAGGCCTGCCTTTCAGAGAATAATTTATTTTCTCTTTTTGTTATTCTTTTTGCCCGATTACTCAAGGGCTATGTTATTCGTTCGGGTGACGAATTTCGAAATTGGTGTGAGTTGGTGTTAGAATTTCTTCATTTTATATTTGTTAGATGAATTTCGTACCTTTGAACTCCTTTGACACCTATCTGTTTTCAATCTTCTATCAGTAGGGCTTTGTGTGCTAAGATTTTGAATGTATTGGTCAGTCTGGTTGGTTTCTGCTTAGACACATTTAATCTCACGTACTTACTTAACCTATTTAGCCAACAATAGTTCTAGACGGCCTTTTGGCTAAGATCAAAGTGTAGTGTGTAGTTACTTATACCTAACACACCTATATTTATTTAATTATGTTCTTTTTTCCAAAATGACTGAATAGATTAGCTATGTAGAACGAAGATACAATCAAACTATTAACCCAAAATCAGGCATATCTAGTTCAATATATTGTAACTACCGACACTTACGTGTATAATCTACAACGATATATTTTGTGATAAGTACCTAATAAGTGAGTTCATGGTACAGGTATCAATCACGTAGTTTTCCCATGATTTTGCTTGCATTTGAGACGTATATTTGACATATATTTATTCATTCCATTGTTTGATCGTTTGTTTAGTAATTGTTAAACATTGAATAAATTTAGTGATAACTGTCTTTAAATTATGAGAATAGCTTTTTTTTATGTACTGAAGCTGTGATGTTTATTTTTATATACTATAAGGCAATGTCATAAGACATGTCTACGTTATTAGATTATTAATTTAATAATAAGAGCGATCAATATTGGTCAGCAGGCTTGAATCACCTGACATCGATAAAATGATAACGCGTTTTGCCCGGAGCCTAGAGAAACAGAGACTAGAGTTTTTTAACTAACACCACGGCGGTCATGATAAACTAACCTTTATCCAGGCAACATATGTACAGGAATATGCAATATAGACGCGAGTTGAATACAGCCATTCGTTGAGCGTGACTTGCAAAACCGGTTCCACGCCATCCCAGCCCGGCAATGCCACTGCCGGCAGCTATTATATCACGAATTCATTATCGTTTCATTCATATAACGTTTCAAACAAAACGGTAATTCACACCGTGGAGGAACGGTAGCTTTACTATGGGTCAAGGCTGCTACTATTCAATGTGGGTTTTCTCGTGTGAGAGGCGGAGAGAGATGTCAGGGTTTCCTTTCTGATTCATACTTTCAGAGTTATAGGTATATATTTGTTTCACATATTTACTACCTTCTGCTCAAAAGAGTTTAAGAGTTTTGAAGTGTGCAGGTCAGTGCAGATTTTAAGATGATATTTACTGGCGGAAAATAACTTTGAACTTACAAAAAAAATTGTTTTATAACTATTCTGACGTCTGAGTAAACTCGTCACTTAGTGGATTATATGTATATCGGTTCATTACTGTCTCAAATAATTAAATATACTGACTTAACATGCGAAACACTTCGCGAAAGATTAACTTTCCCATGTTGGCTAAGCTAATAAATTTGTGTATCTTGGTGATAGATGATGCATTAAGGAGCCTCAAAATTACAAAAGGTAAACAAAGTAAAATAAATGTAATTCTGTGCCATATTTGTCCTTGCTAGAAGTCAGGTAGGTAAAAAAATTATTCAAGCTATTCAAAATATCGTCTCGATGCACTGGACAAAACTCGTACAAGTTAAGCGTCGTTTTATAGAAAGAATATATTTGCATTATGTATAAACAAAAGTTATTATTTACTTATTAAGTCCGCTGCGTACTTCAAATACCTACATGTGTATATGCATATGTTCCAATGAACTTAATGCTTTTAAATACACATTCAACACATATATAATCTTATTAAGGTAGTATATCTTCTCAAACTTATGATATAGCATTTTACTTGTTCCTTCCCTTAAAGCTTTTTGGACTAAATTTTCACTCGGATATTGTAAGAACAATGACTTTGACCCACATATCTATATTCATTTCGTACTCGGATACTTAAATACTTAAAATAATGAGTTTACCTTGACAAGGCGGAAGCCACGCGGAAGCATAGTATTGTATGATTTCTTATTAAATACCTAGGTCGCAAGTTGTAAAAATCATGATCTTATACCGTCCTTATGCCATAATTTTTTGAAAATAAAAATGAATTTTATAATGCCTTGACTCCAAGTTATTCTACTGGCTTATTTAAAAACTTCTATTCTACTGATCTTATTTATCTCGGCTTACTCATCTCAAGTTTAACTTCATGCATGGCATGTTGTATCAATTAACATTTAAATAACCATTTTTGTAGCAGTAAGAAAAATAATGCAAACATTATTCTATGTTTGTACCAACCACTACAGAAAAAACTGACAGATGGCCCCGACTTTGCTAATTTGAATAGCTATATGAAAACATGTAACCTTTCATTACATACCATTAGTTAGGAAACTAACCTTTGATAGACAATAATTAATAATAAACGCTGATAATTCAATAAAGGGTTGACCATCGGCTTTGCTTCCTCGCACGTACACAAACAAAGTAGGTACCTGTCGTTACCTGCTTGTTAGTAAATCGTTAGTATGGTAAGTCAGCTGTGCACAAGATATTTTCCCGTTCCATTCCCCGGGGCTCCTCCCCATTCACACAACGTAGCCGTGGGCCGCATTTAATGAGGGTATAATCAAGGTATAATCTCGGAATTAGGCCGCGAGACGCAAGTTGCGGGCCGGGGAGGCTATGACGGATTCATCCATTTGACTACTAATTTCTCGAGAAATTAAATTTTCCCAAGGTTTTTTATTCTTCTTCATAATTAGTCCCGACAAAGCCGGTTAAAACGTGCAATATTTTTCAATTAAGACACTTAAAGTAGGTCAAGGAACGTTCAGGTAAATGCGCATAATTATATAAAATTTGAAATTTTCAAGTTTAATATCACAGACAATACCAAAATGTACCTATATCTCTGAATAATGACCGTTGAATTCAATATTACTCTCCCAAAAATTAAAAAAACACTGATGGAAGTTGGACGATTTAAGAACAGGAATTGCAAAGGTGGGTCTGAAGTTCGCCAATTCGTGGTGTTAGTAAAAATTCGCTAATCCTGGGCAAAGTTGTAGCAACGACTCAGTAAGCCGAGAATGTGGTAGGGTGATGAGTTGAATTTTTGAAATAACTGGAGAAGCTAGCGTGGTACCAATAATTCTATATCTGTGATAATCTTTTCGGGCGATAATACCTATACTTATTTTGGAAAGTTAACATTTCGCCCGCAGTTCAGATTTTCCGTGGACGAGATGTCCCTTAATTGGAATCATAATGATTCTTCATAAAACACAAATTTAATGTTTTGCAAAAAATTACAATTAAAATATGCACTGGGCAACAGGTATTTAATTTATAATGCCAATTTTGGTTGCAGTTACATACGAAATCTGAATTTATTCCGATTTATACGGTTGCGACTGCGGTCATAGACATAAACCGTTGGAATACTGCTGGCGATTGTAATTTATTAAATAGTCATTTTGTATTACAATTCAACTGGCTTTTTGTTTTAATAAATAAAAATAAATTTAAATTATTGAATTCAAAAATCTGAAAATTGTAATATAACAAATAAATGAACATGTATACTTCCTTTAATTATATTAATATAATATAATTTTGTACTTCCTTTAATTATATTGACTTTAGATACCAGTGTGAAGACTGAAATAAATCCCTATAATGTGCATTTTATTTAGTTACAAATCCCTACTCTCATGTTTTGTTTCCGGTGGGTATACATTAAAAAAATAAACAAATAAGCAGAAATGGGTTCAGTACCCAGTCGCACATTTTCTCGGTTTTCTCGCGGTCCCACTGGGGTGATTGGTCTTCGCAATTTTATCTAATAAAGGAAATGCCACTTTTCAGAACCTTTGTAAGGTAATGTATTAGCTATTGTGTGCTATAAAGAGTTAGTATATTGTGGTTTTGGATTTGGTAAAAAGTTTATGTATTATTATTCTTTCCAATAAGGTGACTTAGGCTATATCGCTAAGGCTAAGACGAAGCCTTATATTTATTCGAAAATAATAAGCGATCCCTCGCGACATTAGCATAATATGATTAATATCATAAAACGAAGATGAATCGGGACACTAGTGAAAATAACCAAAATACAAAGAAGAACCTTGAAATTAAAATATACATATACGCGTCACGTAATTGTTTGCGATTGGCTATCTTGTTTTAAGCGTCATTACTTGAAACGACATAATTACGAATTGAATAACTATGGAGCATAATATGGTAGGGTAATTTGAGTTTATTTGTACCGGTCATTTACTACCCGTGATGAGTGGGCAAGGTCTGCGAAGTGTTGTTGAAGTATATTCGATATGCCCATATAAATCTTAACAATACGTAGGAAGGTACTTAGGCATATTACCTTTCTGAAAATTCAACATTTTAAGACTTCAACTTCCCGGTCCTATTTCTAGTGCTTTTCAGACTATTGTGATAAGCTATGCCATTATATATTGGTCTTTTCTTACTTTTTAACCTTTTGAGCGCCACGCATCAAACGCATTTCCGTGCCCTGAACGCCAAAGCAAAAAGTAAACAAGAATACCATAGTCTTTCCAAAAGTCGATTTATGAATATCAGATCTTGGTAACACTAACACGCAATTACCTGTTTTTGTTGGTTGTTATGTCCAATAAATGAGTAGATACTTATTATCTGGGCTATTTTAATAAATATTGTAGTAGGTATCTCCCTCTCTTTGTACTTATATTAAGTACATAAATTATAACCAAACATTACAATAGAATAGTAGTAAACCACAACACTACTGTTCATAGTGATGACGTCACTGTCACGACTGGATGACTTTGGCGCCGCTAATATTTCCTTTTTTAACTTTCATAGAGATGTACCCCTATCGCATATTGAGTAACAATTACAAAATCGATGTTATCGAAGCAAAGTTAAGCACAGATAGTAGAACAATGTTACAAAGACAACAAGGATTTGAGATGATTCTGGGATGTCTTAAAAATGAGAAAAAAAAGCACAATCTTAAGTAAAAGACCACTTTCATCTTCCGAAAATTCCTCGTCATCACCAACGCCTTCCAAAATGCGAAGAAGTTCCGAGACATGGCTCATTTTGCACTGCACTACTTTTTAAATGATTCGCTTAGGACGTCATCAGCATGCGATCTTTGACCACGGCGCCCAGTGAACTGATTATCTGGCAAGGAATTTGCGTCTTTCACATTACAACACTAGCGGTCAAACAGACGACTTTGGCGTGCTGGACATTGAATTTACTAAGATGAAAGTACATATGTTTTAGTTTAATATTTCTCAGTACTTGTGGCTCTAAAGTTCCTGATTTTTACCCTCACATGTTGCTGAGACTTTCTTTTTTTGAGGAATGTAGAATTAAAATACCAGTTATAATTTCCAATGTCTTTATTATTTTTATTGACTGGGTATTTTGTCAACTATAGACGTTGGCGTACGGAGCTCGCAAGTGCTGGTCAAACATAGGTGACTACGGCGTCCAAAAGGTTAAATATCAGGGGCGTACCAGTGACCATTAGTCCGGAACCTATAAACAAAACAGCAACAGCGAGAATGCATAGGTACTGTCTACAGATTTGATCGCACACATCACCATAGTGGGGAAAGTAGTGAGACGATAAACCAACTGCATAAAGAAAATCAAAAAACTTTACCGAGATTGAACTTAATAATTTATTTAAACCCAAGAAATCCCGCAATTCACAACAAATTTAAACTCTGATACACCATCAAACAATTTATGCTCTAATCGAGTCGATAACGTTGGGAGCCATCGAGTTGGAAGCTTGCAAGCACTTGCAGCACCTCCAGCTGTTTCTTGTGGGTACTAGATGTTCACAGCTCACGCACTCTAAATGGAACTGTGACGCGCACTGGCTGCACTTGATAGACGCGCATCCTTCAGTCGTTCGGTTGCAGAAGGCACAGGCACACTCCATTTTCTGAAAACAAACAAATAATTATGTACAACTACCATTGGGGTCTATTTCTATGAGTACGCGAGTCAGTTCTGTCTATTAGGTAAGTGAACCGTCTTACTAGGTACTTAGTTGAAATTTAGCAAACCGTAGAATTTGTGGCACCAAAGACCCCTTTGTAAATTAGACAGAGGAGACATACCCTATGTATACCTACAATAAAGTAATATAAAAATTATTCACTAAAATAAACCTTACCGAATTCTTACGTAGTTACAAGATCAGATTTCATAAAATATTTAAAGCAGGTTTTTATTTTACACTTATTCTTCAAAGTAATTTCAGGTTTTTGTACTTTTTTACAGATGTTTTTGGCGTGAGGGAAAATATCGACTGAAGGAAAAAGGAATTGTCTTGATTCGCTTTTGTTCGCTTAAATTTCTATTCTTTTTGTTCAAATATTGTGTTTCTGATTTCGGCCAAGCCTAATTATATTTTCCTGGGCAAGTAGGTTCGTACCTATTAATTGGAAATGTATTTGTTTTTTTTTTTAATTAATATTTTCTTATTAAAATAAAACTTCCATTTTGAGCCTCTGCTGAAATTGAGCACAAAGCTCAAGAGAGACATAAGTAATTCACAAGACTCCAATATAGCTCGTCCAGCTCCGACCAGTCACTAAAGTTTTAGTTGAAAGCTATTTTTGTCTGGCAGAATATTTGAGTAGCAAGCTATTTCATGTTTGATTGTTAAAGCAGCTGATTAATACTTGCGAGTTTGTTCGTGTGAAGGAACCGGAAAAACATGTTATCTCTGTTTTCTACGGAAAAATCGAATGAATGTCTATGCCAAAAGCTTGATTTGAAAAGTCTGATAGCCCCTGGCTCTAGAAATAGCATTGAATCACATCACACAAAAAAGTAATTTAAGTTATCTATGTTTAAGTATTAGTCTGTTCTCAGAACTGCTAAATTAAAAATAAAAACAATAATTGTAATTCAAGAAGGCGCCCCGCCCTGACTCATACTTAAAGTTACGTTCATATATAATATTGTCCCAACGGCCGACGCAGCAGAAAAAATACCTAGGTTTTGTAGTAATGAGCTCAAATATTTGAAAAATTTCAAATATTGTATGAAATCTTGTGGCAGGTAAAATAAATTCTTAATTTTTGTAATTGTATTTAAATTATTTATTCGATTGCACAGATTTTGCCTTCTTTATATTCAGTCTCCTATCACATCAGTTACTGTTCATTTTTGAAGAAAATAAGTGATTATTATCTTATTGTTCTTTTCTTGGCGTATGGTTCCCGGCACCAATAAACAAGAATAGGACCACTCCTTCTCTTTCCCATGGATGTCGTAAAAGGCGACTAAGGGATAGGCTTATAAACTTGGGATTCTTCTTGTAGGCGATAGGCTAGCAACCTGTCACTATTTGAATCTCAATTCTATCATCAAGCCAAAAAGCTAAACGTGGCCTATCAGTTTTTTCAAGACTGCTGACTCTGTCTACCCCGCGGGGGATATAGACGTGACAATATGTATGTATGTTCTCTTTTAAATTAGAGAAATCTTATTTTAAACTGCCGGGAATAATGGCAACAGGTAAAAATACTTATTGTCATATCAAACATTTTAAGAATTGAACAACCGATAAAATAATTAATTCATAGCGCAGTGCACCGTGGTTTTCCCGACTTGGTGTATTTAATTTGTATTTTTTAAATCACATAAATTACTTTTTTAAATAACATAAAAACTTACATACAAATTTATTCATTATTTTTTTAACAGGCGGCCTGGCGATAGTGGCGCTAGAGTGCTTCGGTCTACGCCAGACTGGGGGGACGCTGCGATCAGCGGGGAGCACCTCTGGTCGCCCACGTCTGTCTCAGGGGACTGTTGCTATGTCGGCGATGCGGAATGCCAGGTACTTATAAAGTATTATATCTTCCTCCTCTTTGCTTTGGTTCCTCACGACTCTGCAGAAGAGCCCGAGGTATGCCGTTAACCATCCTGGATATCGTACATCCTAGAATTTAGGAAGCATAATATTTTAGTGCTTTGTTCTTTAATCACCAACAAACAAACTGCGTAGGGTAGGCATATTAAGACGACGTAGAGAAATTACCTCAAAGCTTAAACAACCCTCAATGTAAACAGTCGAACATTGTACGAGTATCATGTGGTATAACCATGAAACATGTTATATTTAATATTAACGTGTGTTGTGAGAATTTCTTTTGAACAGGGTTAATAGGGAGCAAGTTGGAAACATTTTCAATTGTACCTACATAACAAAGCGAAAATCGAACCGCAACAAAAACATTGAGTAGCGAGCGTTCAATAAGTACGCGAGCACGTAGAAACACAAACATGTACAAAATTAATGGAAACACGAACCGCGAATATTAACATTTTATTGCCTGTGACGAGAGCAAACAGCCGCAGCGATCCGTTTGCTGGGCAACTCTCGTATTTATATGATCATTCTTATTAACCGGCACCAAAAAATGATGCACTCTTTTAGTTTGTAAATTCTCTTTTCCAATTAGACGCTATCGTTTTCTCGTGTCTTCGTTAGTGCAAGTCTCGTTTTATAGTTCCGTAGTTGCATAGAAGAGAGATATAAAGTTTATTTATAGCTAGTAACGGAGCTAGAGTATATAGATTGTTTTATGTAAATTGTGTTGCTATAAATTGTTTTGACGGCCTCTGTGGCGCAGCGGTAGGGCGCTTGTCGGAGGTCCCGGGTTCGAATCCCGGCCAGGGCATGATGAGAAACGAACTGTCTCTGATTGGCCTGGGTCTTGGATGTTTATCTATGTAAGTATTTATTCTAAAATATATAGTGTCGTTGAGTTAGTATCTCGTAACACAAGTTTCGAAACTTACTCCGAGGCTAACTCAATCTGTGTAATTTGTCCCGTATATATTTATTATTATCATTTCATTTTACAATTCACACACAAAACACTTCAATTTTGAAACCAGAGAAATTCATTTACAAACGATTCAAGTTCAAACAGATATATTTGAAACCGAGTTGAAATAGGGCGCAACGGAACAAAATATAAACGTGCGTAAGTCGTATACCCGTTGATTTATGAAAAGAAAACGCGAAAGACATATTTTCTGATAAGTGGCACACAAAATATATGTTTGCCGGCCTCTTCTTCAAGTCTGAAATTTATTTGTAGATAGGGCTCGTATATGAAAAAAGGGTGAAAAACATTTTTTTAACATTGTAACGATTACTTTTTGAGACCATTAATTCCAATATATTCAGAGTATAGCAAAACAATATGGCAGATAACACAAGGACAACTCCAAAAACTCTTAAAGCGCTATTACTAATCCCTCATATCTCCCAAGGGGTCAGTGTACCCCAAGCATCTTATTTTCCTAATGACTTTATCGCAAAAGACAAGAAATAAAAAGCATCGCTTTGGCGATAAAGAGAGAGAAAGAAAGAATTATAGAAATTCAATCTTTCTACAATTAGTCACTTTTTCAAAGATATCAAATAACATAATATTTGCAAAAAATGTACAGCTAAAAATGTTCCATTGTTTTTAGAATGTCATAAAAACTTAGGAAACAAGATACTTGGAGAGGAAAATGTAAGTAAAAAAGTAGCTAATTCCGAGTCAGCGCCCAACGAAAAAGAAAATTTAAATTTTAGCAGTTACGCTAACGATCCATTCACGGGGAATGTTTGGTTTTGACACAAGACGAAAAGCGTCTTCTTCAATAATATTATCTTCTCAACATGTCCTTCTATGATCAATGGATTGTAGAAGGAAAGAATGGATTATAGAACGAAAATCAATGGATTATAGAAGGACATGTATTTATGTATGGACACACATAAAATGTTATGAATTATATCCTTTGCCTGAAATTAACAGCCCGTCCAGATTTTTTACGTTACAATTTAAGTATTTTAAAGAATTCGTTTTCCTATTTCTCTCACGTGACTATGCTAAGGTACTATTACTGTGTTATGGAATTAATTTAACTTACCGGTATATGCCACCAATTAAGCCAAAACTAGTACGACAGTAAGAGGGGGGAAGAGTAGACATGTTTTAAAAGCTCCTAAATTTTATTTATCCTTTAAAATAGTTTATATTCTAGCACTCACATATTTTAGAAATGGACAAGTCGCTCCTATTAAACTTAGGTCTCTTTTCATTACAAAAGATATTTCATTGTTTAAAAGCTCTAGAGAAAATAGAATTTCAAAATACAAAAAAAGAAAAAACGCTATGATAAATTTAAAACAATTTTTTCGCAGCAAAAACATTTGTAACTGTTATATTTATTGTTAGACAAATTAGCTTGGGGTTTTAGGATATTATGACCCTCTTTGTACACGTTACCTACGTGAAAAATGTTCGGTAAAATATCTTTTACTCTTTTTATAATGAGAAATAATTTTATGATACGGACGAACTTCTTTTATTTTGAATCAAAGAAAATGCGCTAAGGTATTTTTTGTATTTTTAAACTTACCTAAGAGCTCTTGACTAGCTCAAGAAAGTAAAACAGAACTTATGTTGAATTTGAGCAAACTTAAAACTAATATCGTAATTATCCGAATGGTATGGGCAACGAAACAGAAAAAGATAACTTACAAATTAATTTGAATTTTTATTTCATAAAATATCGTTATATTCTTAAATTTGGGTTATGGCACGGTAAAGTCAATATAATCCCGTTATTTTGTCCAATTTATGCAACATACGTTGCGAACTTAATGGGTTAAGTAAAGGTCTGAAGGAAAATTTCAAACCTCGTAAAAGCGCGGAACGATATGAAATTGCTATAACTTTATATCGGCACATACAGTGTGCAATGTACGTCCGTACATTACAGTCAAAAATATATATAAAAATATAATCAGAAAATAATTATACAACACAACAATAAAATTCAAGAAATTAATAAAATCTTTATATACATAAGCATTTTATTTATTTATAAAACATTTGCACCGTAGCCGTTTATTTAATCACGTTGTTGACTGTACCTACATTATAGTGCAATAAAATTTTCACAACACAAAATAACTTGTGTTACCCTCGTGGAAACTTAACGTCAACAACTGCTGCCCGAGGATGGGCTCCCGTAGGAGTTAAACGTTCGTAACAGTAGATTTCTTCTACAGATAACCTTCTACAAACTTGCATTTCATAAGTATAAAAGAAAATTTGCCGAATGTTGTGTGTAGAGAGATTAAGGGAAGGTTATTTACTTGAACAAATTAAACCAATAATGTTCTCTCTCATCTCATTCCCAATTTCACCCTTCGCCAATATTGATAACTAATAATCATTAAACTGAAAAAGGATAAGGATAAACTTAACTTTTTATTATTTAGATGAAAACTTGTAACCATTTACTATCACAAAAAGTAACAAAGATTTTTTTCTAAAGTTTCGAATACAAAGGTTCTCACAACATCTTGTCCAATATTCAAGTAAACAAGACGAATACAATCCGTGAAAATATGGATATTTTCCTTTATCATATCATTTGATAACGAGGAATTTACAAATACCTTACACTTTTCCCGCCCTTATTTGCTCTTTTCACAAAGAAACTCTTTGAATCGCTTTGAAGACGAGCTCATAGGAATAATGCTATTGAATTTCATACAAACACCGATGTGTATTCGGCGGGTGGTATCTGATCGACAGACCAAGAAATTGTAATTTCCTCAACAGCCATTAGCAAGTTTCCTGGCCATTGTGCGTAGATGGCAGCAGTGCCTGTTAGTTGAATGTAAGATTAATGAGCGCTTTGACCACAAAATAGTAAGAGAACAGGATTGACCTTACAACCAATTTAGCCACGTGCATGTCAGGGTCTTAGTCTTTAGATACACAAAATTATAATCTTGGTAACCTGAGGTCGGAGATCAAAGCTACACTTTATTGCCTACAGAAAACATTCAAATTACACCTTCAAATTATTATTCCTTGAAGATACTTTAAGGCTTTCCTAATTTGTTTTGTAAAATTATAATTTTTTTGAAACGACAGTACGTTTTAAATACTACAGTAATCTTATAACCAATAATTTGTTACAGAAAAAGCAAGCAAATGAATTATAAGGAACGGATTTCTATCTTTCTGTCTCCTTGTATTTCGTCCAAAGCATTATGATAACGACGCATACGTAATGATGACCTGTTAAAACGACACCATAAAGGCTCGTTTTTTCTTCCGTACTAGTTCATTCACATGTCTCAGTAAGTCTGATAAAATTGATTTTAATATTATTACAACACAGAGCATAAAATATCACATCGTTGGCGAGTCTTCAGTGTTATGTGCATTATTAGGTAATGCCGATAATACAATTTCGGGCTAAAGCGCTTGTATTTTAACTAGAATCAATCAACGGTACCATTCAGAATTGCTATAGTTATTTAATGAATAGCGTCTTGCAAAATTAAAATTTACGACGAACCCGCCAAAGCTTAGATTCCCAATTGCCCCCGAAGAAATTGAGACGAAAATGGACAAAATGTTAACAAACGTTTCTCAGATGACTGCGCTAAAATGTGGCCCAAACAAAGTGCAAAGTCCATTTTCTTATATATATCTATACTAATATAATAAAGCTGAAGAGTTTGTTTGTTTGTTTGTTTGAACGCGCTCATCTCAGAAACTACTGGTTCAAATTTAAAAATTCCTTTTGCGTTGAATAGACCATTTATCAAGGAAGGTTTTTGGGCTGTATAACATTACGCTGCAACTATAAGGAGCAAAGAAATAATGGAATATGAGAAAAGCGGCATCCTTGAGGGCTTCAATAATGCCCAAAATAACTATTCCACACGGTCGAAGTCGCGGGCACAGCTAGTACATAATAAATTAAAATATATAATATTGTCGATTAGAATTTGTGCCATGGGTGTGTATACAGATCAGGTAAAATATCTGTTGTCACACTGGTGTGATTACGGATAAATATAACTTTTGTAAAAAGGGAACCAATCGATATCCTCTTTTTTGAAGTCGTTGAAATTTCTAAAAACTTCTCCTAAGTGTTACAAACACTTTTCCGACAACAGCATGGATCTACTTGTTATTACAAGACAAACTATCGTGGCACTTTGAGTTACAAAGGCAACCATTTTTCTTGTAGAGACACCTTTTTGACCTTGGTCGGAACAGTTTTAACTGGCTCTCTTCGGAAAAACGCGTATTGTCTAGTAAGAACTAGTTTTAACTGATATTTAATTTTGAGCATTAGTTAATTCTAATTTTAACAAAGGCATTTAGTCAAAACTAGTTCTACCTAGGGAAAACGCGTTCTATCTAAAAACTAGTTGTAACTGTAAAATATACATACATACAGGTCAAACTGAGAACCACTCTTTTTGAATGCTGTTAAAAAGTAACCATAGTTACACTGGTGTAGCAAAATGGGTAATTACGGATCGGTCGTAAAAAGAGAAACTATTTATTTTTCACTTTCCTGCTGTAACTATTAAGTGTACAGTTGAATGAAAAAGTCCACAGTTTCCTTAGGAACATTTTGTTAAAAATTGCCTATCTATATCTATATAGCTGTTTATCTGAAGTACTAACGAATCATAGTGGGACAAAGTCTTTGGTATATAATAACTATTTCTATTCAGACAAAATCTTAAACTTATACCCATGGCTGTTGCTAACGAACAAGTTTAAACAAGGCTCGTAATACATTAAAATTGTTTTGCCATAAACAAGGGTTAATCCGTTCCGAGCAAATTTAAACCAGACTCCTGACCCTTTTCATTCTGACTTCGCATTTCAAAGCGCTAATGCGTAACTGTGTATCAAGTATTTTGATGTCAGATATTGGTCGGATTAGGCAAACCCAGTGATTTAATTAAATATTAAAAATAAATTAAGTCAGCCACAAGTTCCAAATTTGAATATTGCTGCAGGGTTACAGAATAAAAAATAAATATGTAAATAAAGAAAAGGTTTCCGTTAGATCACTAAGGTTGCTTCCCGCCCGCTAAGGTACGAGATTATAAATTTCTTGATAATTTTACTGGTAACTTCAATACAGATTGTTATTAAGGGAGTAAGAAATATTTCAAGAAGATCCGTTAGTCAAATTAACTTCTCAGTACGAGTAACAATCTAAATAAACAGCTGTCTGATTCCTGTGTACACTATGCTAATTAACATTTGTTATAGTTGTACGCAAGTTTGCTATCATGTATGTTTTACGAGGAGAACAAATAAACAAACCCATGTTATTCTATTCATATCCATATATTAATAAACTGATGGAATTTACTTTGAATGCGCTATTTAGCTTACATTGGAGACGGATTTGTCGAGCTGTAAACAGACACCTATTAACGCTTGTTTGTCGTATTTTGAGAAGACTAGTATTGTTTTCTTATTCCCTTAAAGTTAGCTAATCAGAAACTTCAGTATTTCAGGAAGTGCTTTCTTAGTTGATGGTGATTTCATTACATTAGTAACTTGCGTTCCGTTCCGATCCGTTTCGGCTTCGCAAGGGAGCATTTATACATATAAACCTTTCTCTTGAATTACTCTATCTATTTAAAACAACTTGTATCAAAATCCGTCGTGAAATTGTTAAGAGGGACAAAGTCGGAAAGATGACGCCAGTATAACCTGATCGTCGGCATAGAGCAGACATTTGACGAGTAACTCATTCATCCTTAATCCACTTTCAGACTCTTTCAAATCTGTCAAACAACTATCCATAAATAGGTTGAACAGCCACGGTGACGCAACACATCCTTGCCTAACGCCTTTCTCAATCTTAAACCACTCAGTGTGCGCTCCGTTTATCCTTACACAAGCACTCGAATCCTCATATAAGGATTTCAGTGGTCGTATTAAGAGACTGCTCACCCCATGCATAGAAAGTGCTGACCACAATTCATTCCTCTCAACTCTGTCATAGGCCTTTTCCAAATCCACGAATGTGCAATAGACTTTTTGACTCTTGGCCAAAAACTTTTCGGCTATGCACCGCAAAGAAAAGACCTGATCAGTACATCCCATTCCCTTTCGAAATCCCGCTTGAGCATCCCATATTTTGTCATCATTGTGTATGTAGGAGTACGGGTTTTGAAAAACAAGATTTTACATTCTCGTCTTAAGTAGATACAAAGCTTGTAACAGAACCTTTTGCGTCGGTAATTCGATAAGCAACAAGTAACTTTAATGTAACCGACTTTAAACCGGCGCTGCGCATAATTTCTCCTAACGTTTTAAAACCCCGTTAACGTGGGCCTTAGGACTTAACGTTTATTTGCCTGCAACCCGTCGTGAGAATAATAAATAATGCCCCTGCCTTTTAACACGTCTTTACTGAATTAATAGTTAGGTTCTAGATTTATAACCCAATGAATATATGCATGTAATAAATTATTTCCGCATATTGCTTTGCGTCGACATAAATGGGCCACGTTTTAACATTCTAAATATTCGTAAGAGCAACACGTTTTTGTTGGCTAGAATTTGGAGGCCCAACTTTACATGAAACGTGAATAAATTTTCTTTTTGACGTTACTACACCTTCTTTGCCCGAGTTTTAATTATAGCTTTAGAATATTTACTTCCCGGAAAATAGGTACCTGCCAACATAATTATTTGAAGATACACATAGTATGTTTATTGTTAGATATTGTTACGACTGAAATCGAACATTTAAAAAATTACTTGGTTATTAATATGAGTAGGCCATATCAACTTTTTCACCTGATATAAGGTATTTATAATGAAATAATAATAATTAACTCGATATTAGTTTTATATGTCGTTCGTCAAACGTTCAACCGCTAACTTTTCCGTATATAGGTACAACCCTTGCAATAAATATAGTTTAAGACTATTTATACAAACTTCAAAGGAACTCAATATCCTTTACATGTAACACAGAAACACGGATCCCGCATGAAATGTTCGGCGTGCAAGATCGTCGCGCACACGGCGTGCATCGACATCCTGATGGACCGCGTGCAGTTCACGTGCAAGCCGACCTTTCGTGACGTCGGCATCCGCCAGTACCGCGAGCAGACCGTGACGCACCACCACTGGGTCCACAGGAGGTCGGAGAAGGGCAAGTGCAAGGCTTGTGGGAAGGTAAATTTCCATACGATTAAGTTTGTTTATCCAGCTAGAGTATATTGTAGTAGTTAAGTAAAAAGTTAACCTAATTTTTTTTTCATAACCAATTGTTATGTGAAGCTAGATAATATTGCATGCGTTATGTAAAAGCATAATTTTTAATTTTGCTCGATCTGTCTCCCCACAAAACTTAGCTAAATTATCCAAAATTTTACACAGTAGATTAACATAATACAGACACGTAGAATAAAAAATTTGATAAATCAGTGACAATCGAAAGGTTCCAAAAATTCTGAAACCTATGGAATGCGAATATAGCATGAGCAAATTTTGAGCCCTACAACGAATGACATCCGTAATTTAGCGATTCACATAATCACGTCTATATCCCTTTCCGAGTAAACAAATCCAAAAGTCATGAAAAAACTGAAAGACCACGTTCAGCTGTATAGCAATGAGGTTATAACTGGTATGATAATTATTATTAAATTTTATTCACACTAGTTACCTATGTGCGGCTTACCATCAATAACGGATTGACATCATATACTTATTTTTTTAATTAACATTCTTAAATAGAAGTTTTAAAAGATTATTATTATTTGTAAATTTGTTTTTTAATTTAAAATATGGATGCAATAATAATGTAATTAATTTACCCCGACTTCATAGGACTACTTGTGGTTGGTAAGTATTTTATTTGCGGTACTTTGTCAAGATGTTGGATGTCCATGTCCACTATCCAATTTTCAACGCCTTCAGAGAGAAACCGAAGCCGGTGATAAATGTTTATTACCAGTAAGAATAATGACTCTTTTGAGGCGAATAGTAGGTATTATGTTTAATTTAAACGAAGCTTCGTCCAATATTGTAATTTATCACGAGTTTTGGAAAAGGAATTATTAAAACCTTTAAACCCCCAAATTAAAAAATATTTTATTTAAAGGACAATTTGTATATGTACTGTACATACATACATGGCCTCTTTAGTCACTTCTTTATCCTTTGCGAGGTTGACAGAACAGTCTTGAAAAGACTGATAATCCTCGTTCAGCTGCATGGCTTAATGATGGAATATGTATTGTATGCTCTTGTAATAACCTTTATCGCCTTAAAATTTTCAAAAAGAAGTCTTACGTAAATTCGGCACTGAAATAATCCATATCTATCACTGAAATAGTATGTCAGCTTCAAATATATAAACAGATTTGTATCTAATGTAATGAACAGTTTAAAGTAAATGATAAAAAAGTTTTGTCATAAATGGGAATCTATAAGGGTTCTGCTTCCAAAATTTTGTTACTATTCAATGTACGATATCTTTATTTTTTTTATTAAATGTCATTAATGATCAAGCAATCAACGCGATAACATAACTTGCTATTTGAAAAAAAATATTAGGGTCTCAAGGCTCTATGTAATTCCAACCAACATCACTTTGTGATGTGCCAAGTTACTTGAGTAAAGAGAATATTGATTTATAGTCTTATTAACTTGCAAATACTAGTTTTTTGTTCATATGTAACTCACGCTAAATAAGAATTTATATTTATATAAGTATATTTACCAAATAACAGGCAACACCTACTTGCAAAATTACCTAGTAAGTAGACTTTACTTATACCATTGTACCTTTTCCTGATGATGACACATTATAGAAAATTTTTTGGCTAAGAGTCAAAAGTGTATTGCGTTTTCGTGGATCTGGAAAAGGCTTATGATAAGATAGTAAAAAGCGTATTATGGTCTGTTTTGTCCAAGTATGGTTTGAGTAATCATCTGATTCAGGCGCTGAAATCTCTTTACAGCGCTTATGTCCAAGTGAATGGCAGCTACGCAGACTGGTTTGATATCCAGAAAGGTGTTAGACAAGGATGTGGAGCGTCACCGCGGCTATTCAATCTATATATAGACAACTGTTTGAATGATTTGAAAGAAGTTGAAAGCAAATTAAGAATGAATGAGTTATCCATAAAATATATGCATGAAAATAGTTATGAGTTTGGAGGAAGCCGGAGAGGTCTGTAAGGATAGTAGCAAGTGGAAATCCATGGTCTCTGCCTACCCCAATGGGAAACAGGCGTGATGGTTTGTATTTATGTGCCTTTGTATAAAAAGGGAATAATAGAGTAGTGATATGATTTCAGTAGTAAAAGAAACTGACCATTAAAAAAGTATGGTTTTAAAGAATATATTACGGCGCGCTTATTTTGGCGTATGCCAGTCAACCAAAAATAAAATATAAACCACCAACCATAAAAAAGTTTATCTTTTGAAACTTTTTTTTTGTTAATCTGTCGAAATGAAAAAACCAGTGCAAATAGTATAAATTGCAATACGAACGTAGATAATTCAATTATTTTTCATACTTGTGTCAAGTTAAAGTTATTCATTGGTCATACTGTACCTATAAAGTCTTGCTACAAGAACTAAAAAGATTTATGTGGCAGTACCAAAGAGGTATTTTTTAAATTGAACTTAAGAAATCAATTGCTAATGTGTATTCGCAGGCGCTCTTAACTCCGAACCAACTAACGCTTAATAAGAAAAGTTTGTAAAAGCCACCTACGCGCATTAAACTTTAACCGCACGCCACGACTAACATCCTTATCCTCCACAATGTTGGTAATTAAACAAATCGTTAGGTACTGGGTCTTATTGACCCACTAACTAACTTTGTAATACCTACTATTACTTAGAATTGCTAATTTTAGACGTTATGTATTGTACAGAGGAGTTTTTTATATTGGAAACTCTCTTATTTTTCTCTCTCTCTCAGATTCTTCTTACTTTACAATCTCCTTATGTCGTAATCTAATCATAATGTAGTATGCCCTGGGAATAATTTAGTGGTAGGTATGTATCGGAAATAACTTTGTTTTTTTTTTTTAGATATTGATGGTAGAACTAAACTGTGATACAATATTAATGCCATTTTCAGTGGTCGTATACATATGGATCTAGGTAGAAAGGCAACCAATTGCCAAGTTGCCAAGGGCAACGCAGATCTAGGACTGCATAACGCTTACTTTTTGGTTACATTATTTCATTCCACGAGATCACGATATTTGTCATTATAACCCGATACAACGATAATAACGCAATAAGCCACGAAAATAAATAACTATAATGTAATAAATAACGATAATAATGCAATGTTATAAAAACGCAAAGACCTGAAAGAATCATGATGTCTCGTTGGAAAAATAAATTATTTTCACGAATGAATTTTATTGTTCGTTTGAATAACTTTAAAAAAGCACATTAGTTTGCAAAAGTGAACTTAGTAAATTTGCATTAAAGTGAAGTCGTGGGCCGCGCATTGTTCATTGTTATTCGGAGGTTGCATGTCGGCAAAATTGCTTCGGCTCGTGAATGTAGGCTGCTGTGATGCAGAATATTACGCAGTAGGTCATAATTAAAATGCTGTTCCGCCTCGTTGCAGCTATAGTTCTCATGCAACAGCGCAAACACCAGAAGTTATTTATATTTAAAACTGCAGATCCAGGGTTGTTATTATATTCTGCGGTTATTTGCATACAACATGTTAGTGGTCAGATGCAAATCCCTCTAATTTCTAATATCGCGGGAATTTCGTAAAAGAAATCTCTAATCTCCATAATTTGGGTCGTGGAATGCATTAGTATTGATATACTAAGTATTCATATACTAATTGCATTCCACGACCCAAATTGTCAATGCCTTCTTTTGTATATTCGGGTAGATTCTGCACATTTCCCGTTTTTCCAAATTGGTATTTCCTAATCATATTACTTGTCACTAATTCTGCATTTCATATTCATAAAATTTGTAAACGTCCTTCATTATAAAGTCGAAAACTTCCAGCAGCAAAAAGGCGTGGTTTCATTAGAATGTAAATAACCAAGTAGCCTTGATTTCAATCTGTCACTCGAATATTATTATGAATGAATGATATGAGCGTGGTTCGGGCGGCACTGACGGACGGCGACGGATGTTTGTTAAATATAAGGGAGTATAAAAAGGAACCGTTACCATGCGCCAGTATTATCCGTAAAACTTTTGTATATTTTAAAAATTAATGGTTCTCAGTTGCACCATTCTGGGTGGTACATAATTTTTTCGGAATATATCACAAACTTCTATTTTGACGTAAGACGTTACATGAAAAGACATTGATCTCTCGTACAGCAAGTTTTGAATTCGTGCTTTATTCAGTCTCCGTTAGGGTATTGTTAGTTACACAAACGTTTCATCTTTATCGAATTATTGTGTATTTCTAATGCAAATCACAAAATAAATGCTTTTTTCTATCGGCTGTCTGTTCATAGACCTGTAAATTGATAAACTCTTGTTTCTTTTAGCCGTCTACTAAGCTACATAAGATTGTGTTCTCTTACATACTTGTAAAGATTACATCTATCCTCTCCATACTTTATGCATAACGAGGCGCCTCGCGGCGACGCCCGCGCCTCCCGCGGCCTACCTCGCCGCCCAACACTCTTGTCAAGCCGAAATCATTTGCATTTACGCCGCATACAGCTCGCATGTCACACGACACCTACTTTACAAGCCCACAGCGAAATTAAAACTTCATTTTTAATGACGTGTTAGCATATCACCCCTGAAGCTTGCATGGCTAGCGCGATTTTGAAATTTAAACAGGCGGCGTCTGGGTAACGTTCTGCATTTCTGTTCGCGACACAAAAACACGGTCGAACTGAGAATATCCTCATTTTTTTTTAAATTGTATAGTACTTGTTTAGTATTAAACATAAATGTATTTGTCATATATTTCAAAGTTAACAGCCAAACGTCGAAAAAATAAAAATATTACTCGTTATTTTATTCAACAATGTAATTTTTTGTGGGTTCGCATCTATTTCAAATTATCGTCGTAAAATAAAAGAATATTAAAATACTCGTAGACACGTCATGTCAGTGTACGCATAATGTGTACGTATATTTATATTACCTATATAGCTTTTTAAACCGAATTAATTAAAATGTACTTAAAGTTACGTTTTCATTTCTTTCATCATATCATGCATGGTTTCTGTAAATTATTCATTTCCAAGCACCTTTATGTACTTAATAATTTGTGATTAATTCGTTTTTAATTTAAAATTATAGTTATTTTTTTTTATTTGGTTTTCTTTTAATTTGGCATGTTTGTTGCATGGTTATTCTTTTGGCACAGTCACTCCGGCGCAGTTGCTGTATATGGTGCATTCCAGCACGAGGGTCAGGTGAAAAACCTTTGGCAGTAGACAATGATCGAGTGCGTATTTCAGTCATCTAGTTAGGCAGGGGCTAACGTGTAAATAGCTTTGTCGCTAAATACATTTTAAGTGAACTTATAATAAGCATTGAAATTACTATTTTTATACGTGTAAAAAGTCCCTTAAAAAATAACATTATTTCTGTTCAAACACACGTTGTTAGTCCGGATCTGCAAAGTAGTACAATTTTTAACTGAAAAGTTGTTAATAATTTCAATGCTTATTAAGGCAGGACATCAATTAATGTAATAAATGTGTATCTTTTTGTCAACAGTCACTCCAAGCAAAACTATCGTTTAGTTCGAAGGACATCGTAGCTCTGAGTTGTTCGTGGTGTAAAGATGCTTATCACAATAAAGAAAGCTGCTTCAATCTTCAGAGAATAGGAGAAGAATGTGCATTAGGTAAACAAAATGTTTTTGTCTCGAAAAAATACACCCAGCAGCACGAAACTTTACATAATAAATAATGCACCTGTTATGAAATCGCGTTATTTTTATTTAAATAAAAACTATTGCTTTTGGTGCCGCATTTTATTTATTCATTTATTTCATGCTTTTAATTACTTATAAAATATTAAAATTTGATATTCCTTAACACAGTATTCTATTTTAGGGTCCCAATCAAATATCATTGTACCACCTTCTTGGATAGTGAAGTTGCCAAGAAGAGGAAGTTTCAAATCGTCATTAAGAAAATCACCAAAAAAGAAAAGTGCCTCTAAAAAGAAAGGAAAAGACTCGAAGAACGAACAAAAGACATTTGTGATAAAACCCATACCCACAGCAAATGTGAGGCCAGTCCTAGTGTTCATCAATCCTAAAAGTGGAGGAAACCAGGGAGCGAAACTACTGCAGAAGTTTCAATGGCTGCTGAACCCTCGACAGGTCTTCGATCTCACGCAAGGTGGACCTGGCCCAGGGTAATTATTAAAAACCATTTCTTTCAAATACATATTTATTACAATTAATTATATTCCAAACAGCCCATGGATATTTCAAAAGATTGAAATAACTAATTAAAATAATCTAAAGTATAGTTTATTGATACTTTTCAATTTTTTCTACTATTGTTACTTGTGATACATGTAAATGTACCTAAGTGCGCGAGCATCCTAATGTTCTTGCGTTTGTGTTTAGTAAGTTAGCAGCGAGCGGCTACCGACTTATTTTTATTAAAAATATGTATTTGAATGCTCACATCAACAAATGTACATATTTATTTTAAATGTTTTCTCTGTAAGTCAAATGTAAAGTTCTTTGAGAAATAAAGTTCTTTAACAATATTTCAATGAGAAATATAAATATATGCATATTAAAACAAATCGCACAGATTTTACTTATCTTAAAATTAAAGCAGTAAGCATGATTACACGAATCGTTTGATGATTATTTTATGCATAAATATCCATATTAAACTGCAACTATAGATATTTGGATAAGTCATCTTTAATCTGAACGTTTGTTAAGTATTTATTAACCTAAAACTCGAGGAATGCACTCTGAATTTAAATGGCGACCCCTAATTTCCGCTTATCAGATGAAATCCAGTCATTAACAACCCTCGTTTTATGTCTAGCGTTCATTTCCGGACTCTGCTATACCGGGTATTTAGATAGATGAAAAAAAACGATTATCACGCGACACGGTGCATAAAGGATCAATGAATTCCCTTTTATAGAGCCTTTGTCGTTCAGGTTTCTTTGATCGTCTGGCAGTCTATCTCATCAGTAAACTGGTGAGAGCCAAAAAATAACATTACCATACCATAAATACAAAAAGTGCCTAGAGTAGCATAGGTATGCGTTTGCCTTATGACAAAAGTAGGTTTAAAGAAATGCGGGTTTTTTAAATTTGCAAAGAATTATTAATACTTTACAATTTGACATTTGGCGTTTTAACACTTATGTCTGAAGTCTACATTTTCAATGTTATTTCAGTGATTTTAATTCAAAAAATTATTTACCATACATGTAAGATAGAGCTTTAAATAAAACATTACCCGATTGGCATTGCAACAATAAACGCCTTTCTGAAGTGATGTGACATGTATCGTGAGCAAAGGATTTAGGAAAATCGTCGGAGGCATCTTCAAAATGTCACCGTAAGGGACCCTTTTCCATCCCTTCTCTTAACGTCGATTGTGACTTGATTTGAACCATCAATTTTTTTTCCTTTAGAGGAAACTGGAAATAATGTGGAATCAGTAAAGGTCTGGCTTTGAATAAATAGCTAATTTGTAACATTTATCATTCAAAGCTAGGGTAGGGATAATATTTCAAATTAATGAACGCAAAGAAGAATGTTTGGATCGTGACAAATGCAAAGATGGTCACATTTTTGTATGTAAAATTTCTCACCAAAAACATTTTTTACCGTTTAGACTGGAGCTATTCCGAAAGGTTCCGAATCTCCGGGTGTTGGCTTGCGGCGGCGATGGCACGGTGGGCTGGGTGCTGAGCGTGCTGGACCGCATCGGCTCGCGACCTGCCGTCGGCGTGCTGCCGCTCGGCACTGGCAACGACCTCGCCCGAGCGCTAGGATGGGGTGGGGTGAGTCTCTCACCTAGACTTTAGTTAATCCAATCTTCATGAGTTGGCCTATGAGAAAATGTCACGGTGGACTGGGTACTAAGCGTGCTGGACAGCAACGATCTCGCCCAAGCACTAGATGCGGTGGGTTGAATTTTTTTTAACCTAATTTATTTCGATTAATATCGAGAAGAAGAATTTCGTAGAAGTTTATTTAATCTGTCAAGATTAAATGAAAAAGAACTTTTAATACAGTTAAATAGTAAAGTAAAAAGTTATATAATTCATAAATGAAACTTTGAACAAAATTCCCGCCGCTAACTCTCGTAGTTATGTTCGAAGCATCGTAGCGCAATATTCGAATGGTCTCCATTTCCATGTGAAATCGTAGCCCGAAGTTCGTAGCAGCTACGACTTTATCTTACAATCTCTATGTAGATTCAAGATGTCGGTAATGTTAATTCCGGCCAAGTTAAAGTTTGTACTTATCTGAAATTGTAGTCATATTTCAAGTTTGTAAAATAATCGTGTTAATATTAGGTATTTCGACGCTGTGAAGGTACAATTGTAGCGTATAATAAACGTGGCAATCCTACTCTCAGAAAATGGGCATTAGGTTATGCAAAGAGAACGAAAGTATGTGCGTATTGGTTTAGCGTCAAACAAGAAAGCTTAACTCGAATTACATCCCCGCTATCGAAACTGACCCTTTTGGTTGAACCCGGCTTCATCAAGCCACTTACTTACAAGGGACTTAATACTCTTAATGAAGTAGGTACTAAGCTTAATTTTACTTTTCGTGTTCTTTGTGCTACTTTATGCCACTTAAATAAAACGAAATGGTACACTTCATTTATATGTTTGCAATTTTCACCAATAATTAAAAAGGTTCGTCAGCATTGTGTGGGTGTACATTTTTAGTTTTGTGCGAAAAAGTAACAAATATACTTACTCATAAACTTCCGCTTTTATAATACTAGTAAGAAGTAGATTTAAGTGATGTGACGTCAATCAGTGATACCTTACCTTGGAATTCCATTCCATTCCATTCTATTCTAGTATAAAAAAAATATGAAAATTAAACAACCACAACGGGAATTCATATACGAAGTGTCAATAGGCGTGTTAAATTCAACATTTCTCGTACGTAGTTCATCACAAACACCTTATGAATAAATTAGCGGCCGCCGTGGCCGTCATTATTCATTAGCCATCTCAATTAAACTCGCACTAAAGTATTCATTCCACTGCAGGCGAAGGTAAAGGCATCACAAGACCAGGACACTATGAATATGCAAGAGCTGTGATAACCTGTTTGACGGCGACAATGTGTTTCAGCGAAATCGTAAACAGCACTTTATCGCCTACTTTGCTCATCAAAATTTTATTACCCTTCACAAACGGACTGTAATGTCCTTTTATTCTAACACACCTAATGCTCCGGAACCGTTTATTTTATTGCAATAATTTCCCTAAATTTATTTCAAAGTAGGATTTTCACAAACGGCAATTAGTTTAACAGCTTGGACAAACGGAAACGCGGAACGAAAATGGAGGACGCATATATGAGGCAAATTTAATAAACTTAATCAAAGCAATTCCGTAACGTAGACTCTACAGACCTTTACGTTCCAAAGGGCACTTACATGGAAAACCACGCTAAATTTATTAGAACGGTATAGCCACTATACTCAGGACGGACATTTGACTTTAGCGGTAATTGCGTGTTATGGACTGCGCTAAATTACTGCATTATATAAGTCTTCATAAGATTTTCATTTCCATGGCACCGTCATAAAGCGACCATTTAATGTCTGGAGTGCTCCGTATCTTTTATCATCTCTCTCTTCTCATAGTGTATTTCCGACTATTTTCTTAATTCAAAACTCGAGTTTTCTGATGGAATAGCTAGTAAAAATTCCCAAAAACAACAAAAAGAGAAATGATTAATTAAAGGTTTGCTGATTTTTTCTAACACTATCGTCTATTGTATACAGTGATATTTCATCATATAAATGGGTTAATTATCCCATGTGGACAGGTACTCGTACGACAACATAGTGTTTAATTAACCCCTCCTCTCATTCCCGTTGCATGTAAATAAAATTTACTAAAATGTGACGTCATGACTTAATAAAAGTTACTCTAGTGTCATTTTTAATACTTTTACAATACTATGAAAATTTATTTAACAACATTTAAAATCTATAGCGTTTAAATTTTTACTAATAAAGATGCTCACACGAATTATGAAAATATTGATAAATACACAAAAATTCTCCGCTTAACTAAATGGACTATTAAATATGTTTTTAGCATTAATTCCGCCTTTTATAGGTACCACAAATTGTATTTTGTAGAAATACGCGTGAAATATTTTGGAATTTAAATTTAACACATTTTTCATAAATAAATTATTGGATCCATGGTCTGTTAGCGTGCAAATACGGGGTCAAAACCACAATCATAGCTACAACCCTTCTAGTCCCTACAGTATTTAAAATGCAACAGTAACTCTGTTTGTCTGTCTGTTACGCTTTCACGCCTAAACCGCTGAACAGATTTTGATGAAATTTGGGACAGAGATATAGTTGACCCTGAGGAAGAACAAAGACTACTTTTTATTACGAAAAAAGTGTTTGTATGGAAGTCTTATATCGAGGCTACCTGTAAAGTTATTTCTACTTCTCTATGTTAGATATTATTTGTCGCACTTGAATAACGATACTTAGTACTTTATCTGAATTCAGCCTTCTTTTCCACTTTAATGGGTACGTAGACATATAACCCGGCCTTTACCGTGGGGCGATCGGGTATAAAGCGATACAAATGGCTTATAGTCGCCAAGAAATATCATCTATCAAGAATATTTATAGCGCAAACCGTTTGTTCCACTACCTAGCTCACTTCGGATGAGAGGTCTTGATTTTTTTTTGCTTGGAAAACATTTCATTCGACTGAAATTCTTAAATAATTTTATTTTTCCTGGCTGAAATTGAATGTATTTCATGCAAAATGTTTAAATTTAATCCATTTCATGCGATGTAATGAAATCATATTTCAGCATATAAACTGTTGCTACTTTTATCTCTGTATGTATTTTCATTAATACTCGTCGATGATTATTAAAGCTTTATTGATGCATTTGATAAATAATGAAAGAGAATGCTTTGCTTAATAATTTCACATAGTACAAACAATTGTGGTGATCAGCTTGACGTCTCTCCTGAATCAAAGCTTGGAGCTTGAGGAAGCTTGACTAAAAAAAGCTTTATTTTACCACGGTCGATAAAACTTGACAGGTAGCACTTGCGCCTTTAAAATATAAGAACATATGTTTACCGAAAGATCATTAAATAATTTCATATCACGCCTTTAAACACAATAGTAAAAATAAACAAAGTAAAGCACCTATAACGGATTCGTTGGAACTATGATTCTTTCGGAATAAATAACTTATCAGTACGCCTTTTGAAATTGATTTAGGTAAGGCGCGAAGAGGTAATCAATAAAAACTAAACAATTGAGCAACGCCGAAGGCAACATTTAGCCGAGCTTATATCACGGAAGGCCAATGACAGAATAGAGATTCAAGGATAATTGCAAGTTGCTAGCCCATTGCCTAAAAGAAGAATACCAAGTATTTCCTTTGTTTCTTTATTTTTATTTCCACTTGCTACGATTATTCTTTAAGTTTACAATTTAATTTTAGGGTTATGAAGACGAGCCAATATCAAAGATCTTGGCAAATATCGGTGAGAGCGACACTGTGTTGCTGGACCGTTGGCAACTGACCGTGGAACCCAATACCTCGGCTGCGGGAGAAGACACGACCCACGCCAAACCAGAGTTGCCTCTCAACGTGGTCAACAATTACTTCTCCTTCGGCGTCGACGCACACATAGCGTTGGAATTTCATGAGGCTAGAGGTACTAACTAATAATAATTTTCCTTATGTCCTGAATTTGAGTGTGGAGGGAAAGGTCGGAGTGGGAAGACCTAGACGAACGTATCTTGATCAAATTAAGGACGTCCTGGTAAAGGGTCAGGTCAAAAGTACCCGAAACCGCCGAGCTTGTATGAAGAGAGTTATGAATGTGGACGAAGCGAAAGAAGTATGCAGAGATCGTGGCAAGTGGAAAGAGGTAGTCTCTGCCTACCCCTCCGGGAAAGAGGCGTGATTTTATGTATGTATGTATGTATGTATGTCCTGAATTTAGCCTGTCTATGACTGTGTGAAAGTATTTCGTATTCTGTCGACAAATTATCCCAAGTTGAAAAGTCCTGTCGGCTTAACGCTTGTGGACAACATACTATGTATCGTCACACTGTCCATTCGACAGTCGGAGAACGAAAAAGGTTAAGTCTAGTTATTACAAGAATTTTAGCTCCTACGTGACAGTCACAAAATTAAATTTCGATCAAGAGTTAGTTTTTCGCTAGGTTATATTTTTATTGTCTTTGTTTGCCTCGTTATCCACAGAAAAGAGATAAGAGAGTCATTATTGTATAAAACTAAAAAACCTACCGCACTTTAAAAAAGTGAGGAATTTCAAAAAAACCCTCTGCGGTATGTATTTCGGGTATACCCGAAATAGAGACCGATGAGAGCTTTCATAATTGAATTTCTGACACTAGTGCCGTCAATTTTTCATTTAATATCTTTATAGTGCCATCACTACCTTTAGCCTACACACATTCCCGTTTTTAAAATGATGACGTTTTGAAAAAGCATATGTTTAAAAAAAAAAAAGAATGCTTAGTAGTGGGTTTTATGCTAGGGACAAGCGATCCATAAATATGTTTCTCTGAGTATCGATAAAACATTTTCAGATATAGAAGCAGATAATTTATAGACAGAGGCACAGGTTAAATTGAACTTGGCTGATCAATAGAAAAGGAAACTAACTTTATTCCGATATTTACTTTGATTTATTTCTAAACAGTCTATGATTAGAATTTCAATGAATTGTTAAGTACCTATGTACTACATTGCTTATTTCTGTCAAACTTCAAATTAGGTATAAACTTACAACATAAACAAAAAGCCCTCTATTCGGCGAAATGCGAAATTGCTTTCAAATTAACGTAAACGCGTTTAGAATTTCTTCGGAATCTGTTTGAAATTCAATATCAGACTTGTGGAAATTTATTCCAAACATTTTATATTAGTGAATCATAACTTCATAAATCATTTGTGTCGTGTACAATTAGGTACTCATTAATATGAAAATCAATTTATGTATTAAGGCCTTTCTTCATACTAAGTATATGAAAAATAGTTTTATATTTATTTATTTATTTAAACTTCATTACACAAATTACATATGGTTAGCAAAATTGGCTGACTTAATGCTAGAAGCATTATCTACCAGTCAACTATTGGGTCTGACAGAGAACTTTATGTGGGATTAAACTAAATAAATATATTTATACCTACACACAATATAAAATAAAATAATTATAATATACAAACATAAAAACTACAATAAATAAACAAAATATAATACATAAATAAATAAGTGCAGCGATTACCGAAATGAGTGAAAAGGCTTATGGGTATTAAATTCCCTCGCGACTCAAGAGAAACCCGTATACCCGTGATTTGTAACTAGAACGGCTTGGGAATGTCCTGATGGGAAGTGAATTCCAGAGCCTAACAGCCATAACGGCAAAAAAAGAATTGGAGGCAAAACCTGTACGGTGAAAAGGGGTAGCAAGAGTTAACTTATTTGAAGAACGTAGGATTCTTTCGTGAGTAGAACTTAATTTTAGTATATTTGGTATATATTTAATAAATTCAAAACTAATAATTCAACAATTAGGAGATTAAAGTTGGTACCTACCTGATGAAAAAAAAATGTACTAACACCGCCAACAGGAAAGATGCAATAGATTTCATAGAGCGTTATACCTGTCACATATACTTACTTTTATACATATACATATACTTGACATAGTCATTCTGTAACGTAAACTTATAAAATCTAATATTGAAATGACACCATATAAATTAGGTTTATGATCGATGTTTCGCAGCGTCCACCAATATTGTGTATACATAAAATTCATCTCTTTCACGCAGACACTACATATTTCCACTTGCTACGATGAACCATAGAAAGTATGGAAAATAAAGTACATTCAGTAACGGAGAAATATGACCCTATGTTCATAAAAACCAAAACTATAGGTTGGTCAAGTTTATCTGCACTTGATTGTTCTTAAAAAATGGTTTTAATGCAAATATATTTTTGGCAAACAGAGGCACATCCAGAGAAGTTTAACTCTCGCATCCGGAACAAGTTATTCTACGGCACGGCCGGTGGTAAAGACCTGATGCAGCGCAAGTGGAAGGGGTTGGCAGACTTCGTCACCATGGAGTGTGATGGCAAGGACCTCACGCCCGTGCTGCGCGAGCACAAGGTCCATGCTATTGTCTTCTTAAACATTCCAAGGTACGCTCTAAATAAATATCTTGGCAAAAGGTAAGTGTTTATGGACCACAGTGCTTTTCTATTAGTTCTTATTGATACAAATCCTTTGTTAGAATTATTCATTACATAAAATCTCAATAAATTGGAAACATTATATTTGTCAGGATTTATGAAATGTCTAATATCAATAACTTTAATCCATTTGTAATACTATACAATGATTTTATGTCTTCAGATAATAGGCTGAAAATCCCTAATTCCGTAGTATTAACAGATTTAATTATTTTATATAGGAAGCCCCAGAATTGCTTAATAGGATGAACCTCTCAAGTTTCGACATTTATTACATGAATTTGCAATTTGATGTCTGCCACAGATTGTAAAGCACCATAAGTTACGTCGTTTGTATCGAATGTTTATTAGTTCAGTGAATGTCGATATTGTGTTCCATAGTGAAACTTATTATTTACAGCTACGGGGGTGGAACCCACCCTTGGAACAAATCTGGAGGATCGTTCGAGCCTTCCACTGAAGATGGATTAATAGAAGTTGTTGGATTGACAACATATCAGCTGGTAAGAAAATCGATATAAACTTCTATTTCCAGACGTCTTCGTCTACAATGTGCACTCGTTTTCGCGACACTGCCATATTTTTAGTCTCCATGTATAGATCTAACAATTTCGTCTGCGTTTACCACAGAGACGAATTGATTAACTTTCATTGTATTGTTAGTTTACAAGATGCTTTAGATCAACTTGTAACTTATACTTTCATAATTTTCATAACGAAGTTATAAACATATTAGATATCAAACCAGCAAATATTAACCAAATAATAACATACTAATAATACATTTTTTTGTAAAATAATGTCTGAATATCGGCTGATGAGTGCAGACCGGACTAATTACACCTAATGAGATTACTGACTAAACCTAATGAAAGTTGATTAAAGGGTTTAGTCCAAGATTCTCTAAGTTTAAAATATGTCTGCTTTTACGACTTGGTTGCTCTATAGCTGGTCAAATCGATAGTAACCGAATATCTCCAAACTGTTAGCCAGACCTATGTACACACAGAAATGGCTATTACCAAATTATATTTGTTGTGTCAATGATGACAAATATTCTGACTGCAATGTTTCACAACATTCACGATGTCCTTTAGAATAAGAAATTAAAAATGTATAAAATGATGATGTAAGAAATTACTTAAAAAAATAAATAAATAAAAAATAATAATTATTATTAGTAGCTTATATCTATACTTTCAAAGCTACCTAATAGGTACCAAAACAATATGTTAGAAGTTAAACACTTCATCTTCATCCTACTGGCATCCACGGTATAGCGGTCTACGTGACACGAAGTATGATGTATAGACACTAGATTCGCATTCGTCGCCCTTAATGTGTAGTTTTGTCAAGAGCCTCAAGTGCCAAGTTGCCATCTCAGCAATCAGACATCGTCTTTAACTTTATTTGTTTTTTACACTCATTAATAATATGTTTATTTCCCTACAGCCCTTACTACAAGCGGGTGGTCACGGCACTTGCATCACCCAATGCAAGACTGCTAAAATCGTGACCACGAAAGTGATTCCCATGCAAGTGGACGGCGAGGCCTGTCGCCTGGCGCCCTCTATCATCACGCTGTCGCGACTCAATCAGGCCACAATGCTTGCGAAGAGAAAACCTGGCAGGACTATAGCACCGTTAGTATTATTTTTTTCTTTATTGTGCTGTGTTTTCAAAAACAGTAAAACAGTGGTCCTATTCTACTAATCTAATCTGTGTAGATGGTCATATCATAGAAAACGAACGATCTAATCACGAACGATCGGAGTGTTTGCAAAGCAAACAACCAACGTAATTTGAGGAATTCGTAAGGTATCACTTGCACGAATACGTGGATTATACACACTACACACGTACACTTATTCTAAAATTGTCTTAGACAATTCCACTTTATTGTAACTGCGTCTTTAAAGGCGCTACACGACACGCTTAATATTTCTCATTACATTAGTTTGTTGCGTTAAAACGCATTTATGTTCGTTTGAGTTACAACATCAATGAGCCTCAGTTACGAATGTGTCATTTTATTATCTTTTTACTAAGTATAATGGTACCTTGTGTCACAGACAAACGACCGTGGATAAGCTGACACTCACCGTGAATCTCATAACGATGGCTGATTACGAGAGGCATCATTACGATAAGGAGCTGCTCGCGAAAATAGGTAATGAACTTTGTTGTTTATATTTATAGGCTCGTTTCTGAAACAAACTCGTGCTTATGAGTTATTGTAGGAAAACAAGGTTAATTTAAACGTAGCTCCCCGCCGCGCCCGCCGTGTGATTGTTACTCCCCGCCGCCCGCTGAGCGGTAATTCTACTGGTTTCCCGCAAAAAACGTAAGCTCCAATCGATTGCTGGTATCTAATAAAGCTAGCTGATTGTAGTAAACATCATTAGCACTTTACACAGAAAATCAAATGTATTGTCGACTACCAACCTTTTCGATACAACACGCTAAAAATAAATTTGACGATCTGTTTGGAGCCGTGGCTGTAATTGAAGCAGTTTGGAGTAGTGGTTGCGTTTAAACTCAGATCTCGGGTTCGATCCCCAGTGAGTTGGACATGGAAAACTAACTTTTTTGACATAAAAGATATGACAATAATTTAGTGATGTTGAAATGTCCCATAATAACAAATAAAATTTTCGAATTTAAATTTGAATTTTGATTGACCTAGGTCGTGGATGTTATTTTTATAATTTTATTATTGCCTAAAATATAGTATAGTTGTTTTAGTATATCATAAAACAAGTGTCGAACTTACTTTGAAGCTAACTTTTGTGTGTTTTTCCGGTATATAAGTATTTAATTAAATCCTATTTAAAAACGAATGCGAATAAAGCTGGTAACTTCGGTCAAAGACATTAATGTCGTCAGTCAGTTGGGAGGCTTTTACATGTCAACCACATTTGGGTTAATCTGTGTTGGCACTTGTGAACGAAACTGAATTCTTTATTTAGTGCGAGGTTGAGCCCGCAACATTTCAACCTCCCTGTAGTGAATGCTTCATTAAAAATTAAAACCTACCGAATCAGTAAGGATCTAATATGGTGCTGTGCGTGACCCAGCGCAGCTAATGGACTCTATAAAGATACCTACTACTGGCAGACATTATACATATAAGTAACATAAACTAAATCAACAACAAATTTAAGAGAATAGAAATAGAATTTCGATGTTTGTGCACGCAATTACTGATAATAAAGCGCTGCATGATGCCAATAGTTGAGACTATAAGAAGTAGGTAACAGGGGTCGTCATTTTCATAGTTACGCTTGCGACGCACAAAAACGAGTGTTAAAATTCTATTTCCGTAAAATTCAATTGAGTAGGGACTCATTTGATTTATCGCGTCATTCATTTTCGGAGTACACACCCCGAAGTACTTAAATATGTCGCTTGCCTACCTATAGAGATTTTAACTTTCAGCGGAGCGTGTGGGAACTCTGGAAGTAAATCCGACGGCGGATTTGGAACAAATGCGCAACCTCATTCAGAACCTGATCAAAGAATCTCAAGCATACTCGAACCTCGTCGATTGGTGGTTCGTCGACTGTAAGTACTTAAACTACTTACCTATCGCTCCATTGTTTTACTTTTGCACCTCCTGTGTACAACTTTGAAAGCTGTTACAAACATAAAGGACACTTGCTAAGGTAATTTAATACGGTATAATGGAAAACCTGGATAATGGACCTTAGAAATGTTTCTTCATTTTAATTAAAAGATAGTTGTTACATTATTTTTAATCTTTTATAGGTCTTTATATAGACGTGCAAATTTTATCAGACAATGTCTTTTAAGAAGATGAACTTTTATCTGATAATATTTTTAGTTTTTCAATGACATATCATCGATATTCATAATCAAAAGATGTCTCAGTAGGTCCTACACAAGTGTGTGTATTTTACCGTACCAAAAAGTTGTTATTTCCTCAGCTGTTACAGCAGAGCGGTTCTTCCGGATCGACAAGGCGCAGGAGAATCTCCACTACCCCACCGACATCGGACACGAGAACATCTACATACTGGACGCGGCGCCTCTGACGCCCGACACCGAGTCCACGGCCCACCCCGACACGACCGCCACCGCCTCGCTTGACCGCACGGGGCCGTCGGTCTCACTTGATACTACTACGGGACTATCAGTATCACTGGACATCTCACAAAGTGTCGATACGCCTAGTGCAGGAGTGTCGTTGGATGTTCCTGAATCACATGCAAGGTAAGACTAGTATTAATACGCCATAGTCAACCGCCAAGCTAGACCGCACATGGTGTCCGGTCACGCTCTATACGAGTACTACGGGATTACGGGATTCGGGATCTATACACCCAGTGCAAGATGTGTTGTTACATATTCCTGAGTCACATGCAAGGCATTAATCATTCGATAGACCTACACGACTAGTCACCAGTATCGCCGGACATCTGACAGATCCTTGTTACACTTACACCTAGCACGAGAGCGTCTTTTCTTTAGATTCTTTTGAGTCACATATATTTAAATAGTTGTTTTTATAAATAAATGCTAGAAAAAGCTAAAAGATAAAGCAGTAAAAACGTGTATACTTATCATGGGCTTGCCTAACGATTTATTGCAAAAGTTTTCGCTACATTTAATACAAATGAGAGCTATGACTCACAAAAATGGCTTCTGGCCAAAAGATCATACCTAATATAATGAAATAATGTAGCTGATTCTGAGGCGGTATATTACACTACTTAATCAAATTCACTGCACAATATCTCAGTAAGATGATGTACGAACGTGCGTGATAACCACAACGTAGCGTTAAATTGCTATATTTTTTATTCAGTAAATGTATTTCTCGCGAGGTTTACAATAATATTATTAGTGTCTTATTATGATGCTACTAGAGGCCGCCCGCGACTTCGTCCGCATGGAAACCCTATCAATCCCGCGGGAACTCTGGGATAAAAAGTAGCCTATGTGTTATTCTGGGTCTTCAGCTACCTACATACCAAATTTCATGGTAATCGGTTCAGTAGTTTTTGCGTGAAAGAGTAACAAACATCCATACAAACTTTCGCCTTTATAATAGTAGTAGGATAATTTTAGATTAAGTACAATGCATTCACATGACATTGTAACGAGCAGGTATCAAACAAAATTACAAAAAGTTTTTACGAAATAAAATGTATTTATGTAATTTATTATTTAAAATTGATTTGAAATTTGAGACAAAGTAGTAATTTATTTATTTTCAGACACTATCAACAGTAAGGTATATTATATGTTTTTAAGTAACCTAATCTATGTTTTAGCTTACACAAACTGTTGAAAGTCATATCGTGGTACAGAATTTTGAATGTTGAATATTCTGGGTGTCAGTCACCCACGATGTAGAAGTTTACGCCTTCGGCTTTAACTGCTCAAGCGATTAGTTAGTGGACTGTCTTACCACAACACAAGGTAGATACAAAAGGACAAAATAAATTATGACGAACCTTTATTAAGATGGAGAGTTATTTAATTAACTAATATGAATCAAATTATTTAAAAGTATGGCTGTGCTAAACTAATACTTTACTTTATTTATCCAAGGCGAATACCAAAACATCCTTAATATACCTACTTCATAAAAGTAAAGGAAAGTTAGTGTGTAAATTATGCATGAATTGAAAACCTAGGTATCTGTCTTATCTATTATAAATATATATCTATAATATCTAATATTGTGAAGTTACAATGCCCGTGAGATTTATTAGAAAACAAAGTGAAGCTGCTCAAACTCCTGACTAAGATGGAAACACTTCCATAGAATGGATTACACGATCTGTATCTTAGCAAAGCAACATTTAAACTAAATTAACAAACAAACAAACATAAATAACGAACATTAATTAACGTTCGTGTTTTACCTTACCTGTAACACTAATGTGCGAATTGTGTTCGTTACTGAAACGATTTTCTGCTATTATTGGGCTTGCTTTTGAACAAAATAAATCACAAATTATAAAAAGAATGCGATACGATATTTCATTAATATTAATATTAGTAGGTCTTTGCCAACATAAATTTAACGTAATACAAATATTCCATGTCTCTAGAAGTACTACAAATAATAAGTAAAAATAGGTAAGGACTGGTTAGGTATTATTAACAAAAATAGGTCATTCATACGTAAAAAATGCCAGCAAATCCATATTTCAAAATGCACACGACAACGAAACTCTACATTTTCAGTACACAAAAATTGAGTTGCAAATTGCCACAACTGGCACTAGTTAATTGAGTTGTCCTGGATTTTCGCACGTTATGTGCAGAAGTACTTCTATTTAGTGGTATGCTTCACCATTCTCCCGCTCGTTTTGCCTGTACGTAGCTGGAGTTAGAAAGTTGTTGTGTATACTGCTGCTTACGACCGCTGCCGACCTATTTTGACTTTGTGAGAATACGACCTGAGAGCCCATTTGCACTTTACACGTTGACTGCTAAGCGTAGGAACCACAAACTGCTAATGTGGCAGTTTTAACTTTAATTTTATGTAAAAATAACTAAACTTAAAGAGTTTATATATTTTTACATAAAACCAAAGTATCTACTTCGAGACCTAAAAGAAAAATAAACAGATTTATAATTTTAAGAGGCGTATCAATTCCTTAATTCCGGTTTTGTTCACAGTGAATCTGGATTGGGCAGTCCAGCGAGGACGTCTGATGAACTGTTGACCCCTCAGACCCCTCCCCCAGCTCCTGTGCCTT
This sequence comes from Amyelois transitella, assembly GCF_032362555.1. Taxonomy (NCBI): domain Eukaryota; kingdom Metazoa; phylum Arthropoda; class Insecta; order Lepidoptera; family Pyralidae; genus Amyelois; species Amyelois transitella. Next base: position 7,340,411 of record NC_083509.1, read on the forward strand.
CAACTCCCAAATCAGTAGTCCCAGGGACACCTAAAGCGGTACCACCTTTACCTCCATCGCCCAAGATTGCCTCAGTTCCAGACTCCAATTCACCACCACTCTGCACCAGCCCTCCGGCGAAGGAACATCAACCTACTCACGATTCCATAGCCCGATTCAAAACGTAAGTAATCGTTAGAAATAGGCACGTGTTTGAGTGCGTTTTCTAGACTGTAAATCTTGAGCACGCTGATATAATATGAGAACTAGGCAAAAGAAGCTCCGCTATTGAACTTTATACGACAATATAAAAACAACACTAAACATTGCGCTATGGTTGTTGTAATACTTACGGAACTGATAAGTATCTATTTAAATATACATATGTCGGACCTTAATTGAGGTTGTAGATAGTAAACGGACTAAAAAGTTGTTTTCTATTTATTGACATACGTAGTCTACAAATAACTTTCGTAACTTCAGTCCTTCTATATGTATGTTTGTTCGTCCCCAGAAAAGTGGTAATTTTTTTTATCGTTCTCGCATATATCATGTTGTAGTTGGCTAGACATTTTTAATAGGTTCATAGGTATGTAGTTTTATCAACTTTTGAAAATTTTTATGTACTCTTTAAGTAGAAGTGGACATTGGACAACAGCAGATTGTAAAGAAGATTGTGACGACTGAGGTTTACAAGATAACGAGAAAAAATTGTCCAAGTTATTTTAATAAAGTGGGAAAGTAAAATACCATAAGTTACGAGTTAATTTATTGCGCAACTACTGAAGACTATATTCGCGTGACCCGAAACGCATTTATAGATAAGTTTTCGATACTAGAATATACTTAGAACTCGCACGCATAATAAATAGCTCTAATATGACTTATAACTAATATGACTAACAGTGTGATTGATTATGTCGTTAGGTTTACCGCACACGTTTGACCTCTTTAGCACGCCGCACAAATATCTCGAGACTGAAATCTGCACTCTATTTCTTCTCTCTTCTATTGCATGCAGCATACACGAAAAACTGTTTGGACTTGATCAAGATGTGTTTGGCTATAGGTGAGATTCACTAATTATATTTAGTTTTAGTTTGTAGTTTTTGCGCCTTTCTACCTACGTAGCTGATGTGATATTTAATCACTTCCTACTAACAATTCCTACCTATTTAATTAATTCGTTAATTACATATATAATATACTAACATTTTAATAAACTACTTAAATAATAAAATATTTATGAGTAACCGAAATAAATGTTCAATGTTGTTACAGAAACTTATTGGAGAAAACATCTGACGCTCTACTAAAAGCCGCTAAAGTCGGTGATTTGAAAATGGTAAGATACTTATGTAAATGAAGATACTTAAATACTTAGAACTTTTTAACAAACCCGCAAGTAAAATTGACGGAGTGTTCACGTTTAAATTAAACATTACAATTGCCCATAGACTTTCTACATACCTACCTAAAGAGAGGTATTTTTTCAACGTTTTTCTTCTTTTTAAGTGACTTTCAAATCAGCTAATCTCACTTAGATATTTTTTATCTAATCCTGTATACTTTGTTTCCAAATCCACTCTCTGAAAGAGGCATTATTCAACCCGATTAAACAAGTTTCATAAAATGTATTTAATTTAATATTATTTTATTACATTTCATGAAACTTTAATCGGGTTCAGTTAGTTAGTAACTGAATACAACTTTCTGTATATTATTTCAAGATGAAGGAGTTGCACTCGGCGGGCTACTCTCTCCTGTCGATTGACGCGACAGGACAAACCGCCCTTCACATTGCCGCCCGGTACGGGAACAAGGAGATCGTCAAGTATCTGATCGCGTGCGCACCAACCGCCATCTTAAACATGCGCGATAACGAGCGCGGCCAAACCGCGCTGCATAAAGCGGCCGCTCATAAAAGACGAGCGATCTGTTGCATGCTGGTCGCCGGAGGGGCCTCTTTAACGCGGCAGGATCATGCCGGCCTTACACCAAGGCACCTCGCTCTGAGAGCAGAGGATCACGATTTAGCTGCGTACTTAGAGAGTAAGTGTTTACATATAATTAAAATCGAAACCTGTAAAGCATTTACTTTTCGACCTCTATGGTGCAATGGTAATGTGCTTTCATCTGAATTACAAAGCCTCGGGTTCCAGCTCAATTCAGGTCAACAATTTGTAAGATCACAAGAAAGAAAATGGTGATTGGTTATGGTCGGATCAAATAATATTGTATCCTTCAGTTACCTCCATTTATGTTTAGTAATGCTGTTCGGTGGTTATTAAGTTTGCGTATTATGACTAGGAACACCGTCACTTTACTCCCATTAAGTTTTAATTTATAATATTAACTACCTTTTACGATATTGAACTAAATATAAAATAAAGATTTTTTTTCAGGTCAAGAACATTTCCAATTAGTCTCAGAAGACTTAGAAACTGCCGTGTGAAGGGACATTTCCCAAGGTACAATCGGGATAATGAGACTGCGCCATGGAGTACAAGTGATAATGTACATAAATTAGAATCAATGCATTATATAATGACATTTTGAATGTTATAGTTACTATACTCAAACACCAAAGTGATATTCAGATCTTGTGACTATTATTAGATGTAATTTATCTTTTTAATATTTAAATTAACTACCTATTCCATTAAAGGAGTTTCATAATATGTATTTAAATCCTAAATTTGTATTGTAAAAATACGAATGTTATATTTAGTAGATTTAAATAGCATACGTGTATGTGTGTGTACTTGTACATATCTCTGCAAGTTATTGCATTTAAAGGATCGAAAATTTCAAACTTCAATTTAAAAACTTTGCCGGATGCCATAGGTAGCGCAACACCGCGAATAACTGATGAAAGGTACATATGATCTTTATTCAAAGATACTTGATTTTGATCACCCATGTGATTTGCCCTTAGGTGATTTCAGGACATAACTATGTGAAATTTGATCACCCAGGTGAACAAAGTGGAATTAACTGCTACGAGTAGTTTCGCTATTGCGGCATTTCGCTATCATTTGGATTTCACTTTTGATTGTTGTCATCTTTCTAGAATACATTTTGTTACTATGACACTCTGTAAAAAAATTAATTTTAATTTGTAAGTATATAGTATGACTAAGCAAATACCTAAATACTTAGTAAAATAAATTTTACTTATAATTACTTACTCAAAAATGAACCTAAATTCGGTACAGTCATAGTGGTAAATGTATTCTAAGCTAATCTTGTTGAATGGAAGGTTGAATGAATGAAAGTGATTGATGAATTAAATATTTAAAATATTCAATAAAATCAGGAATACATAAAATCACAACATAGTAATTATTTATTCTCTTATGTTTTTCCTGTTAATATTTATTAGGCGAAATTTGTAGGTAAATTTTTGACATGAAACCTCATGTGTTACCGCTAAGGGGGTTTGTGCATCAGACTTCTTATTTCATCCGCGGCTATTATTATGTAAGGATATTACGTCGTACGTAAACTGAACTATCTCAACTTGTAAATCTATTCCACCATTGTCCAACATTTATTAGTTTGTTAAACATCGTTTACCGTTTTAGCTTAACTATTTTCAAAGAAAAATTAAATAAATACGAATCTTATAATATTCCATGTAGATACGAGGAGATGTAATAGAATACCTAAACAAAAGTTTACAACTAAGTCCGGATAGTTAGTTAATATCGCTTTTGCCTACGTAGGTTTTGTCTCGTGCATAAACCCTAGTCTACCTATGAAAACATTTTTCTCAAACGTGAAGATATAAAGTTTTTGAAAAGTTCCGAAATTTGCTCTTGTTTAATTCTTTTAATTTAACATTTTCCATTATTTTTTTTAATTTAAAGTTATATTTTAAAATCAACTTTACTTAATTATATTAGTTACCTACTTACATACTTTTTCCAATAAAACCGAGACTTCTCTCTTTTTATAAGTCTTTTATCAAATCTACACCCTATTTTTACCACATTTAATTACGTTTGAGCTTAAACTCCAACAAAAGCTGACCATTGATTCGAGGAAATCCAAATTTCCAAAGTTTGTCTAAATTTCTTATAACTACCTACTCTACTCCTACTCCTACTCCTGAAAATACGTGAAAGCATATTCAGATTCATGATAGGCATTGAAAAGACTTCGAAAGCTAAACGAATTTGAAAATCTTATGAAATAGAAAATCTTTTTATAAATGGTATTTACTTATATTTCGTCATTGTTTTTAAAATACTTTTACTATTTTGTAAATTATCTTTAATATAGACTTTAATATTTATGAGTTTTCTACATTTGTGAGATCTTTGTCTACTACTATGTACTTAGTACTTAACTTTCATCGGCAATAATAGGTAAATTCTAAGACTATCATATGACTATAAAAGTATATTTTATAATGCTGATATAATCAGTATTACTCTGATCTCAATCTTGCATAAATACCTAATTTATACTAATGTCATACATATTTATTTATAAAAGTTCTGCCGTAAAGCAAAAAAGTTCTTATAGATGTGATAGCTTTAACGGCAATAGCTTCAGACAAAATCTATAATAGTCAATATAAATATATTGACTTTGAATGAAATTTGAGTATGTTTGTTATGTATTACAGCTAATGATAAATTTTGTTGTCTGCTTATAATCTAATAAATACTAAAAAATCCTATCCCTTCTTCATTTTAAATTGAGATTCATCTGAGTGATTTTGTTTTACTTTTAATAAAACAACACCTCTCTATTGCATTTGCAAATAAGTACTTAAGTTACTGAAAAAAGGTCGGCGGGCTTTTTATAATAACACGATCACAACAATGTTACTGATTTTCTTTGATGTGTCTTTATGATTGCGAATAGTTTGAGTGAATTGTTGGCGTCCTTAGACTTTAGATGAGATACCTCTACGTATAGATTTACCTAATAGTTTAATATTTAACGAATTTACTCTTACTACTCGCTGACAAGCGAACAATGAAAGACAAAGCTGTGAGAATTTCGGTCATAATGTAAAAAGTAAGTTCATTTTTAATTGTAAGCGACAACTATGTACACCTTTAAAGTGAGTTCCCTGTTTGTGATCGTAGGTAGAACATGTAAGATTTGTATAATTCTGTAAGTAGTTAATTGTTTTTAAACAGAGCGCTATCTATCGAGGTTCATAAGATATTTTTTCTGTGGCAATATTGCTTATATACGTCCTAGGTAAAGGCAAATTACTAGTGTACGAGTACTGTCAATAGGGCATAAAGATGAGTCCGCACTGGGCAGCAAACTGTAGACAGGGTAATGTTAAATTGGATACTGTTCAGTTTAGTTTGTCTTAGAAAAACATCAATAATAATAAGTTGATTAAGTAGTAGGATCTAGAAGGCAACTTGTTGCATTTATAATTTATACAAATCCAATTAAATTATGTTTATCACGTTTTCAGCCCTAGCTGTCCAGTGCTGACTCATAATAATTACAATATTCTGGCTCCTCTTACCCTGAATAAAGCTTCAGATTCCATTATTAAAAAAGATGATAAAAATAAGTAAACCAACTCATAGATAAATTGAAAAACATTTACAATGTTGTTGTTTAATTCATTCAACAGATATTTAAAAATTAAATATAATTATGTACCTAAATAGTTTAACTCTACTATGCCACACGAAATATTTGCGCCAATTAATGTTAAATAAACTCTATTAGTGATACTTTCCTATGAGATATTATTGTCTTTCTTTGTATATACTTATGATGGAGGCCTTCATTCGTGTAGTGTGTTTTATATATCTCTTATAAATTAGAATATTTCACGACCAAATTCTATCTTAGTGGGAAAATGAATATCACTAGGCTAAAATTCAAGCACTGAATTAAAAAAGCTTTTGATTACCTTACTGTTTTAAAAAGTTACATATTACCTTAAACTTTGTTCAATAGGTTATAAGTCTAACTATGATTCAACTTGGTCCTGTAGGGAATTTAAGCACCTGAATTAAAAAAATATTTTATTCGTATCTCAATGCCAAATAAACAATCTTTGGTATTTTTCCGTAAAACCTTATGTAAGATTCAACGTATTCAAATTTACATAATTATATAAAAAAGGTTTATTATTATTTTGTTTAGGTTTTTCCTTATTAAACTCTTAAGCTCATTTGTAAGTACAAGGAAAAAATATTCCCCTTTAACCAAAAAGATCTTGATTCCCTTTAATCGAAAAGATCAAGACAACTGACGATCTTGATGGGCAATTTTAACAATCAACCGTAGCGTTAAACACAATATGTAAGTATACTACTTACATATACTCTGTCCAGTTTTCTCTGAAATTAACTCGGGTTTTACCAGGTTGCAAGAAGGATTGTTTTTTTAATATTGTAGCCAGTTAATAACACGTAAGTATTTATCATAAGGGATGTAATAGGTACTACTTTTTGCCCATCTTTGTTGAATAAAAAACGATAAAATAAGTCTCCTAATAAACCATGTATATGTGTTTTCCTTTATAACTTTTTAAATGAAAATATTAAAGCATCCCTTAATAATCCAAATTAAGTTTTAGGCAGATTGCGCATGGTGAACTAAGATGACGCCCGAGGGCACTTCCCCAGCACGAAATACCCAAAGAAAACAAATAAGTGACTACTTGTTGTAATTTACAGTCGAAATTTTAATCTCTTACTTATTACTGAATAACAGAAAAGAATATCATTATAATTAAATAAAAATATGATCTAATATATGCCAATATGTCGATAAACAGAAAATTTTACTTACCTACCTATATACCCTTAGTTATCATAATTAAACTCGTCCTGAATTGTATCTAGACATGATCTAAACAGTAGATAATACCAAGTTGTGAAAGGCTTCATCGCCACGACCTGATTAAAGTATTCCTTATAAGGAACTTGATCGATATATTATTTAAGAACCTTAGTTAGGTATTAAACCTAATTCCTTTATACTTACATTTTGGCTCCCCTAATTGCGCTTACCAACGTATAATACCTTTTATAAATGTATATTAAAATAATAATTTTAATAGTGTTTTGAGAGCACTCTTTTCATTGTAAGTACATACTTATTTTTGCACTCAATAAAGTCACTATTTTAAATAAAGTTATTAATGAATACACTGAAAGAACAATAATAAAGTATGAATTAATTTGTGTTTTATTTAACATCCTCAGTTTTAGCCATTACAGTCACGAATCATTCGTTTCTCATCATATTTCTATATAGCTAGGATGGAACCGGGGCTATTGCAAGGAGGAACAAGACGGCCTTAACTTAATCGAACCTTGGTAGCTTACTCACCCCTCTTAGAATGGAGCCCGCGGTCTGCCTCTGACCATGATATTGAAAGAGGTGCGTCAGGTTTCACGTACATAAAATACAATTTTTATTGCACATGGTCCCTGTCGTGATTGACCCGGGAAGGTACCACGGGAATTATTTTACCCGGTAATGGTCCCTAAATTTAGTATAGGTAAGCCAATTTATTTAATAAGGGTATGGGTATGGGCAATAAAGGAAAACAAAATGTGAAATAGACAATCTTAGAGAGGCAATGGTTTGTTTGTTTTGGTTTTTGTTTGTGCACCGGTATGTACGTGTAAAAGTGTACACTAACTTTACTTATGTGCTGACATCACTAACGTCACACACGAGTTGTCAATCATCGCGAAGAAATTGACACGCTCAGCCAATAGCAGCGAAGAATCCAATCGGATTTCAAGGATTGGAGCATAAATACAACCTTCGACTCAACATCATTGGAACCGCGGTTTCCCAGGCATAACACCTAGCCTGGCGGAATTATTTCCTCTATTTTCTCTCGCACTTCTCAACCACCAAATTACAACGTGGCCAGGGGTTTACCACATAGGTGCGCTGTGTCCATACTCTCTCGCACGTTACGATATATCTATTATGCCAAATCTATTCCATTATGCGAACGACCATAATCTAGAATTCTATTCCGCGTCTGTTCCCCGATAGCTAAGTACAACTTAATCAATCAAAATCTTCTATTTGAGATTGCTTGCACCACTTTTGTCCCACATCTTGCTTACCATCAGGCAGATCGTTCTATTTTCAATCAATAGAAAAAGAAACGACTCCCGTGTGACCTCCGCAACTATTACAGGGATTTAAATTTAATAGTTTTCTTACTATATTTTTCCTCTCTCTAAGAGTACCTATCTGAAAAACAATCAAACTATTGATGACAAAAGTTTTTAAAATATATACATATTTTATTTTATTGAACTGACCAAGTGCGTATCAGACCACGTACTCCTTCATCGTTTCATCCAAGCTTTGTGCCATTCGCGTAAGTGCTATTCAGTTCAGAAGAGTTCTCAGTTTTATGTAAATCGGTACGTCGCAATAATTTCACTGCGACAAATTATCTACCTTCCACTATAGAACAAAAACAATAACTTCGACGACTAATGCCGCAGGTATATGTACGTCCCTAAACAATATGAGGAACAATATTCACTTTTACTACTTTTTTATTTCTCCACCTCATGGGCCGCTTATTGAATTGGCTCGGCGAATGTCATTGGCATCGTGTTGGCACGGGTGGCCTTACCTGTATTTGGTTCGGATATTAAATCCCACCCTCCTAGACATGTACCATAAAATTCTGTTTATCGCATTTTTGTACTTAGCGTTAGGTACTAAAAATACACGCTGTAGAACTTTTGAACTGATCTTGAATCAGATCAGTAGAACTGTACGATATGGGCCTTATCATAAGGTTTTATCGTTTGGTTTGCTTTATCATAAGGCAGAGATTCGAATTAAACCAGGTATGATCAGTGCAAAACTTTTTGCTAACATCTCAAATAGTCACATAACTTGGACAGAAGTGGATCTACCCAGAAAATAACTCACATTAATCCTGTCGGAATTCAAAGGTACCTACGACTTTTATCTCTTGGTACTGAGCCAGGATGTATTAGTGTAAGATTGACTCTACTGTTTTTAGACCTGAGAATAACTCTCAATTCCGCCCATTCGCGTTCTCTTCGCTCTTCAGACACCCTGACACTGCGTACTCCTCTGTTCCGGTCTACTTTTCTGGACAAATGTTTCCAGATTCAGGGTGTAATTCTCTGGAATGCTCTTTCTGAAATGATTAGGAGAGCTCCTCGGCGTTCAAACAAGCAGTGAATGGGTTCTTCCTTCGGCAGATCAATAATGGGTCATCCTAATTTGCTATTTTATGTATGTTTATGTATTTATAATGTATTTTATGTATTAGTGTAGGTATTTTGTTTGTAAGTTTATCGTACCACCAACTTAAAAGTTTTTCCGTTTAATCTGCTAGTGGACTAGTAGAGAATGCCAAACGGTTTTATTTCTGCCTTCTGTACATTATTTGTGCAATAAAGTTTGAAATAAATAAATAAATATAACTCGACATCATTGATAATTTTTTTCCCATGTTTCGATCCTTGAGAATTTGCAGATAAAAAAGTAACATAATGTTTAAATTTAATCATCATCTTAATCTGACCTTGAAAATGTAACAAATCTACTAAGTGCTTACCTTTTAGCATTTACACATTCATAGGTACCCTCATATATGGTTTCGTACGATATGCATGAAAGCGTCAATGGTCGCACGGTTTTGGACTTGGCACAGTTGGTCTGATTATATAAATTAAATTTCCTCTGGAGTGAAGCTGCGGGTTAAATTTGTCTCCAACCATGTGACAACGTTCAATTAGTGAGTAACTACCTCGCACTTATCTTTCATTTAATGACTGGGCCTTTTGAGTTATCATGGTATTATTCTTCACACAACACACTTCCTACACTCAAGGGCAAAAAGGCTATATAATATCACGCTGCAACTATCAGGAGCGAAGAAATAACGGAAAATATGAAAAAAAAAGGGGAAAATTATTCATCCTTTAAGGGCTTCAATGATGCCGAAAATAACTATTTCACACGGACAAAGTCGCGGGCACAGGCTAGTAGGTTCATAATTATTAACTGTAAGGAACAATATCAAATAAAGAAGAGGTGTCTACCTATTAAACAGATACTTCGATATTATGTACCAGCTCTTTTTCATGATAAGATAATACCCGCTAATCTTATTTGAAAAGTATTATTGCCATTTAACAAGCCTCTTGACAAGTTTATCTAATTAGGTATGTGAAGTAAAACAAATGTTGATTTAGTAACAACATAAAACGTCTGGCTTTTGTGTAGTTACCTATCCCTTATCTACAAATATACCTACGACTACGTGTTAGATTGTAGAATCTATGTGAAGAACTGCATATGTTGGAATGTTTTTGACTTGATGAATTTAGACATATTATGAGCTCTCAAGTTCTTCTCATCATGATGATAAAAGTTTAAAATGTTATTTTCTAGGACTTTCTTCGATTTTGGATTTGGATGTGATTACCTAGGTACTACTAAAAAACCATGATACAATATAAGGTTAGATTCCCCCACAAAGATTTACTTTTTTGGTTGACTGAAGACGTGACGCAGAATTTGACCTTAATGGTCAGAAAAACATTCACGGGTTTTTTCTGCTATAAACCTTTTTATAAAATAGCAACAAATAAAATCACATGAGACGATAAATGACATATTCAATTATTTCTTTATAAACCATAACACGCGTATGTTTCGTGATACTTATTACATTTCTTTAACATCAAACTGTGACATAGGCACTACATGTGTATCAATCAAATCGTTATCATATCTCAATTGCCTCTAACAGATTTGTATTACTAATATTGACATACGATAACATTATTGAACCGGTGCGTGTTTTTTTAACTGTTTACACACACTATCTAAAAAGAAGCTATTATGCCGCTGAGGGAACAAGAAATAAGTGAAAAAGTAAACAGATTTAAAACATATTCTTCTCGACTTTATTTTACCATAACACTAACCACAACTTTACTAAATGTGATTTTAATTTATACAAGCACACATAACACACAATCAAAGACCTCATACAATTTGAATCTATGAAAATAACAATCTACGTGGCGAGATTCATATTTGGTATTTTAAGAATATTCACATTATTTTAAAACCGTGATCTAATTAATTTTGTGACATTATGAACACTAAATCAATTTACTCTAAAATTTGTGTAGTAGTGTGTTCACTGAAGTTACACGTTGAGATTTCTTGTTTCTTCAATAAACAAATTGAAAAAACTAAAGAATTTTCAGCATATTTTCTCATAATCTACAATTCAATAATCATCAAAACTTAAAACTGACTAATGTTCCCGAGCCAAGGCTACTTATTAGATAAATTGGAGACAAAGGGCAACTTCGTAACCCGTGACTCAAATAATACTAGCTATATTTATTAACTAACAAGGCAGACGTTAATTAATTGCATCATTTACAAAATAAAATTATGTGACTAGTCTTGTATGATACTACTAGTTATTACACAGTTTTGAAACAAATGGACTCAGATTGGAAACAAGTATGTTCTAATAAAAATAGAACTAGAAATTCACCTCTTTTAATATGAGTGTTGAGTTCCAAAATGAGTGCATTTACTAATAAAAAATGGCACTGTCAATATTTTGCAAAATACTTATTATTGTACTTACTAGCATTTAAGAAGATACCAAAAGAAATTCGTTCTTGAAATCATTAACAGTCATCAATGAAATTAAATATGGTAATTTTTCATTAAAATCAAAAACTAAAGACAATTAAGTACAAAATAACCATAAAAATTATATATATGGTATAGTATCAAATGAAATATTTTGATCATGCTATAAAACAATATAATAGTACATTTAATAAATAAGTGGAGGGAACAAAAAATAATTACTTTTCACTTTAAATATTTGATCAAATGTTTCATTTGGTACTTTTACATACATAAACCTATATTAAAAATAACTTAATTTGTAACAAAACATAACATTATCTCAAAATAAAAAAGACAAAATCTTCCAAAAATAACTTAATATCCACTACTCACACATTTTACAAACTTGTGCTTTACAAAGTACAGCATTATGATAATCTCTTCAGTAAGTTTTAAGTTAAGAATTATGAAACAGTTTTCATTTTACTAAATATCCTTTGGTAACGAAAGTTTTACTCTAACAAAACTTTTAATTAAAGAAATCTCATCACATCACAACGAGTGAATCACTCCACACTATTCATCATTTTGCGCAGTGATTAGGATTAAGTATTTGTGCACTTATCTTAAAATACAATCCAATGAAAGATTTTAGTAAAATGTTTTATTTTACATATTGAAAGAGATCAAACAGTCACCGGAATCTTTATTTCCTTATTCACAACATAAAATTTATGTTTTTTTCCTAACACTCCCCAAATAACAGCAATATTTTCAATTATAATATTAAATGGAATGGTGGCTAATGCTCCACAAACAAACAAACAGAATTTAAATGGTCCAAACCTGTAGACAGGAAAAGACTTAATGACCCCAAAAATATACATATAAATATTCACAGCACCTATAAAACCACAAACAATATCAAGAATGTATGGGCAAGGAATTGGACATACAGCAGCCAGAAAAATATTACTGGTTGAAAGTGGTAGAGTCACCCAGGAGTAGCATGATATTGCAAGGAATATCTTGTGCATTACAGGTATCTCCTTAGAGTGAACCACTAACAGTATACCCTGAATCCATCTTTTCCTCTGTTGGATAAAGTCCCACAGTGTAAAAGGTGACTTTTCCCACATTTCACCCTCAACAAAGTTAAATGTATAACCTTGTGAATAAGCTTTCATAGCAAAATAACAGTCTTCAGCCACGGATCCATCCAATCCATTATCAAATGACACCTTTTTTTCAGCACCAACCTAGAACCAATGATTTTTGTGATGAATCATAATAGCCAATCAAAAAAAAAGGAGGTAAAATAATATTTTTTTATAGTTAGTTAGTTAGTACCTGTGTTACAACATATGATCCTTTCCAACTAAAAAGTGGTCTATGGAACATATAAAACTGAAATCTCAGTTTTCCCATATCATCTGCCACACGAAAGCTGTCTGCAAGAGTGGTTATCCAGTTTACAATATTCTCATTGGCATAAGTGATAAGACCTTGTCCAAACTGATACTGACCGTCTAATACGAAATTCAATATTCCTCTGATACAGTTATCAGTTAAAAGAGTTTCTTCATCAAGATGTACAATATAATCTGTATCTTCCAATGCATTAACATTATCTTCTAGACAGTACTGTAGTGCTCTAGACTTAAAGAGGGCTCCAGTTTTAGTTTTATACTCTGATGGAACAACCACCTCTCTTACTCTATTGTGTTTTGGCAAATTTATGACTTTGTCAGTGACAACTTCAATCATAAAGTGCTCCATTCCAGCATCCACACATAAGTTCATATTTTTTGTTACATTTTCTCTTACAAGTTTTGGAAAATCACCCCTAGTGACCACTCTTATACAAATAAAAGGAGCTAGTAATGGGGACCCTCTCAGTTTCACTTTGCCAGGGAATGCATTGAAGAATATCAGTCCAAAAAAGTTACAGAGGACCTGTGGTATTGTCAACAATGTCAGTAGCCTTAACACATACAGCAGCACTGTCCCATAAATACCATAGGTTTCCCATGGATCAACAGTTACTTTCTCTGTTGCATTTAAATTAATAGCTCCAGTAAGCACAAGTGATATGAATATAAATGATAAAAATGAAAGGCAATGCAGTAAATGTTTTACTCTTCCTTTGAACATCCTGGAACAAAAAATATTAGAATGAGGAACCAAACAATAGACATCACAAAAACAATTCAAGGTTGTAAGATCATTCTGTGTACTAAAATAGCAATACAAATGGGATGCTCATTGCCCAATGTGCCTACAAATTGAATAGTTTAAATGTGTCATATTCTTGCCAGTTGAAATCCTTTTCAATAGCACATTTTGGTTATTACAACTAGGACAGGTCATGTAAGGCACTTACATGAAAAAATTACAAGCAGACTATGAAGTACTTTACGCTTCTAAGTTATTGAATAGGTAATTACTATCCATCGGTCGTGCTGAAAAAGTTTTCAGGCACATTAATCTATTCGATCGGTAACTGCTTTATTTTTCTACCACGATTGTATACATAGGATTGTGCTATGAATTTATGTGGTTCATATGAATTTAAGCAATTCAAACGGAACCGACATAAAAATGAATGTAATAATCGTAGGCAATTTAATTTAAAAATGCAATAAAAACATACCTTAAGTCTAGGATTATATCGATTTAAAAGCCTGATTTCTTCTTCGAAGAGTTCAATGATATACAGTGCATAAGAGTTAAATCGAAAAAAAAACGCAGAAAGCTTAAGTTTATGTTAAAAATAACATCTGAATGTAAATATTCTACAACAGGATTAATTTCTTTTAATAAAAATACCTTTAAATGGAAAAAGAATCTATGTAAAACACACGCCCTAGTCCTATCAAACAAACCACCGCACGCAACTTCTTTCACTTCACTTCACATTTCGCTCTCGCTCCGTCAGCCGACAACAGGCGCCTTCTATTTTGTTGATTGGCAATTCTTTGACACTGACATAGGGATTCTTCATAGAATGAGAATGATGATCACCCGATCATCATTCTGTTCTGAAATCAAGTCTAAAGGTGAGGTGGGGTAAGATATGACATACTTTCCTACTAGTATTATAATTATATTCGGTTTATGTTATGATTCAATTGTCTATTTTGTGTTATTTAAAGTTACGTTGATACATATGTACATTGAAATAAAAAATGTTTTAGTTGAAAGTGTTCATATTCTTAATAATACTTCCAGAATGTAATCAATTAAATGGTTTACAGATAACTATTTTTCATGCCTACCAGAAGGGGGAAGAAAATACAGTAGATAACTAATTTTCGATTACAATATAAGTTTGAACGAAAATTAGCTTTACTGTTTCTGTTTCCGAACAAACAATATAAATGAATGAATTTATAAGAAAATAGGTACAATATGTTTAAGTTTTGGATAAAAAATGGCATATAATTATTGGAGTAGACAAATGAAAACAACGAAGTCAGCATGGCACGGGCGACGCCGTATTTATCGCGCGAAAAATATCGCTGTTTCGCTTTTTATTGTTTTATTATGACTTGAAACTGGAATAACAAAGGTTACTTTTTTCTGGAAATTACGGGGACGAATAGTTTGTAAATAAGTATGCTTCACTTGACCAAGAGTGGATGCATTTTTGAAAGTAATTAATATTCTAAATGAGAAAGAAGCTGCACTAAATAGACATGTAGGCGTAATTAATATTAAATATAATATAAATCTACGACATACTAATCATTAAGATAGCTGGTGCTACATTGCCTTAAAACAGCTCTAACTGAGATGTTGAAACATATTTTATTTAGGTATGCATTATCTAATGTTAAGGAAAAACCGGTCCGACCAGGATAATAATGATAATGACATTATTTTTTTATCGCGAGACAATCATGGATCATAAGTTAAGAATGGAACACATGCCCCCGTAGTAGGTAGATCACACGCGACGCCGTATTTCACGAGCGAAAAATTATCAAAGTCCCCTTTCATGTCATAATAAAAACCGAAACAGCGATAGCTTTTAGCGCGATAAAAACGGCGTGACGCGTGCCTAACTATGGGGTCTAGCCCTTTTCTATATCGCTCGGCTTGATTTCTTGTTAAAAGAAGTTTGGATTATTGATAATTAAATGTGCGTGGCTTAGCATGTTTCATTTAAGTTCAATGCAGGATTTAGTTAATGACTTTTGATGTAGACCCAAAAAGTCCCGAGAAAGTGCGCAGTACAGTAAAGCACCCACAGATTTTACTCAACCAATATACCTAGTATAACAACAAACAACAACGACGACAACGACAAGGACTGACTGACACTGGCCAAAATCAAACTTCTTCATGAGCTTATCATGAAGAAGTTTCATTTCTGAAACGTAGAAAAGTAAAAAATCTTCCAACTTCTCACTGATTCTGTGCACTACATTTTCCCAAAATTTGTGTTTGAAGGGATTCATTCCTTTTTTACCAATCCGGTGCCCCGTATAATTTGGATGGGTCCCGATTGTGAATCACAATCGGGACCCATCCAAATTATCACAATTTGTGATAAGTACTTATATTCTGCTTTTGAATTTGTCTTTTTTTGTGTGTTATAGATATAATACTATTAGGTATAGATAGATTAAAAACTATTAGGTACACTATTTCAATGGTGCAATTATTCAGTCGTATGCACAAACATAATACAAAGGTACCTACTCTTATTACTTATCAAACTACTGGGCTTGTTTTTTATGTTTATTTGTTTTAACGCAATCGGTTTTTTTTTTTTGTTTAAACAATATATATTTTAATATTTTCAGTGAACTTATACGAGAAATTAACTCGCGGGCAATAGCTAGTGTGTGTGTTTATTGATGAAATGTTCGTGGACAAGTTAAGCATCCACAGCTATTATTTTTATAACGAGAACTGCTCGACACTGGCAAAAATAAGCTCATGGAGAAGTTTTACTGCCACAACAAAGAAAAGAAAAAAGTGTTTGACAGCAGCTGTCATGTTTAGTCAAAGTGACAAAGTATTATGCTATGCAGGCAGCAGGCACCAGGCAGCTGTTGTTCGTGTGTTTTGCATTGTTGACGAATTGTATCTGATAATTAATTTTCAAGCTTTATAATATCCAATAAGGGAAATTATGTGAATCAATAATGATGACTAGTTTACCATAAAAGTCAGACGAATTGTGAAAATGCTGAAGTAAACATTCAGATCTTGTCATTCGAAGAGAAAGTGTTTCATTATTGAATAACGGGTCGATAGAAATATGTCTGTCCCTGATTTGTCTGTTGGATGTAGATTTGCTGATTATTTTGCCATTTGTGGCCTCGACTTTGATTCAGGCTTAGAACCAGATCGCCTTTGTGGTATGTGCAGAATTAGTTGACGATTTCTCTTGTGTAGTCTACAAAATCAATAATTGTGTTCCATTTTCAGGTGACAATTTACATGTTTCACCGCTAGATCGCTCATATAAAGGGAAGATTTTAGCGCACTACCCTGAAAACATAACAAGCAATCCATTTGATGAACATGCTGTTTGTATGGTAATGTAAAAATTCTTGTTTATGAATTTAAAAACGAATGGCAATTTATCTGAATAGTTTATGCTATAGTAAAGAATTTAATTTACCTTATTACCTGTGAGTTAAAGTGCAAATCAACATATAATAAAATATTATGTTTCTCCAGCTATGCTTGCCATCGGGACTGCAGTTTAGAACACAGAAACATTCCCTAGAGCCAAAATTTCACAGCTTTGTTGTAACAAGAGAAAATGCATCTAGATACTATGGATTCAGCCTCATCTTCTATGAAGAAGTTAGAAACACAAAGATATGTACTGCAATGCATACCCTACAGGTAACTTATTTATTAGAATGTCTTGTCATAATAGCAATTTTCTGCATTGATTATTGTAACTTTGAATACTTATTAACTTCATGACAAATTTAAGATACTTTTTATTATTGTGCAATGTGGTTCCCGGCACCAACATAAAAAAGAATAGGACCACTCCATCTTATTTTTCGTGGATGTTGTACTCTTACAACGCCTTTATGTCGCCTCTGCGACTAAGGGCTTATAAACTTGGCATTCTTGTTTTAGACATTGGGTTAGCAATCTGTCACTATTTGAATCTCAATGATATCATAAAGCTAAGCAGCTGAATGTGGCCTACCAGTCTCTTCAAGAATTTTGGCTTTGTCTACTCCGCAAGGGATATAGAGTTATAGACTTAACTAAATAAATGAAGAGTTCATAAAAAATAGGCATATAACATAAAAATGTTTTTCATGCTGTATAAACAGTTGGATTTGAATGAATACACACAAGCAGTCTTATCATATGTTCCCTGCCTGACTATTTGATATATATATTCCTAAGATGTCCAAAAAATAGTATTTTACTTTGTGCTGGTTATCACTTCTTAAGTGCTTTTATTCACCTACATATTTGTTATTTGTAGCACATCTGCTAAATATTTTGTTGTAGGTTAACTAAACTATGTGAATAAATATACATATGTAAGTTAATAATGTATAATTTGTGAAATTTTCATATAACTTATGGTTATCATTTTTTTAAGGCAATGTATATCACAGAATTGTCCAGTGGACAGACACCTCCAGGACATAGGAAAGGCTCTGGAAAGGAAAGTTCACGATCACTCCCCCGATCTTTTAAACTCACACCACACACGGGTGCAGCACTCACCTACTACGACATTGCCAAAGATAAACTTTATGTAGCCAAAAGTATAGCACTGATATGTCAGTATCCTTATGTAAGAGTGGCTCAGTTATTTTTAGAGAATTTGTTTCGGTAAGTTACCTTTTAGATGTACCTATTTACCTTTACACTCATTTTGTAAGGACCATGATATAGTTTACTTTATAAAAGGCAATCATTACTAATATTCTTAGCTGTTGTGTTCAATAGTTGGGTTCAAATATGATAATTTGGGAAAGTTTTTACAGTTAGCTACTAGAATTTTTAACCTATCCTATGAAATCCACCGAAAGATATGTAGGACTAAGTCTGATGAACATTGTGATTGTGACACTATTTTGTTATTTTTTTAATGTTTTTATCATACATTCTTATTTCATTATTCTTCAGTAACATTCTTCAAATGCCTGATTTATTGTAGACTTGTTACTAGGCACACACATATTGGCTAATTTGATTTCCACATATTTGTACTGATACTGTAATAAGGAAGGAATGTTTTATCATAACTTAGACAAACTGAGTTAATTATGACATAAAACCTGTTATTTCTTGCAGATCTTTGCCTAGGCAACCCGGGCCGGGACTAAGCCCCGAGTCTTATGTCTACAACTTACTTTATGAAGTTCCAGTGCCCATTTTGGGTCAAGCTTTGCGTCTTTACGTACCCCCGCCTGAACCTCATCTTGACCCAATTCCTGTTGTAAGTAAAATTATATTTGTTGACAATTATTAAAAAATTTAATGTGAGTCATTATTTAAATATGAGTATTTTAAATCAAAAATAAGTCGAAAAAGGCTACTAAAGGAATAGACATATTCATATTTCCCAACCTACAGCTTTTACAATGTCCAATTCGGGTTTGGTTGCCAAGGGTATGGAGGTCTGGGTTCCTCTCCAAAAAGTGAGCATGTAACCGGGATTTACACCAAAGGAAGAGAAAATGATAATAAACTTAATTATTAAGATGAAAAAACCACAAGTATAAGAATTTATGTAGCACAATCAGTCACATTAAGTGTTTGCTTTATATCTTGTCAAAGTACTGTTCTTGAACCTGGATTCTTATTTTTGTCTGTGATTGTATCTTCAGGTGATAAGAATGCCAAATCCCCCAGAAGAGTTACCACTATTGGATTATCCATTAAGGGTTATGTTTGCCACTCTTGGAGTCGACTGTGTTGTCCAATTGTTCACATGTGTGCTTTTAGAACATCAAGTCCTACTTAGATCCAGTGGTAAGTGTATATTATTAAATAAATTTCTATTCCCACTGCTGCAAAGTTGTTGCCGTGTTCTCACCTGATTATTAT
The DNA here is from genome assembly GCF_032362555.1 of Amyelois transitella. Taxonomy (NCBI): domain Eukaryota; kingdom Metazoa; phylum Arthropoda; class Insecta; order Lepidoptera; family Pyralidae; genus Amyelois; species Amyelois transitella. The sequence goes on from NC_083509.1 coordinate 7,360,070, forward strand.
CAGCCAATCAAGAATAAAATATAGTGATGCTGATGGCTTTGGTTTGAAAAAGTATAAATGATAGATTGAAATAAATACGAGTTGAATTTTCTTATATTTCGCTGGACCGATTCGTCTTGAGTTAAAAACCCCGCGTTCTAACATAGGATACTTTGTTTTCAAAAATCAACCCCTAAGATACTAAAATGGTAAAGTTTGTATGAAAATGAATAATGCTATCCATGTGAAGCTGGGCCCAATCGCTAGTATTATAAAGTTATAGAAGAATTTTAAGAACTTATTAGTATGCTAATTAAATAAATTTGTATCCACAGATTACAACAAGTTGATGCTTGTAGCAGAGTGTATAGTATCACTCCTATTGCCGTTCACGTGGGCCCACGTCTACGTGCCCATACTTCCAGCGCCGCTCTACCATTTTCTGGATGCACCGGTCCCTTTTGTTATGGGTAAAGTATCATGCTTGACTTCCATTTATGTCTTCATTACCGTCTTAGGACGTCTATCTATTAATACATTAATATATTTCTATCAAAATTAAATCTTGTGTAAAAGTTAATGATATATTCAAAGTGGTAAATTTTTAAAGCAGTAAATACTTTCTTAATAATAAAATATTACTATTAATGTTATAAGAGAAAAGATTTGAATTTGCATTTGTACACTCAAAAATTTAATGTTATTTGGCACAGAGACTAAACATTCGAAAGCAACTTAGCAGTTTTTCATTCTAGATGTTTTTCGACACTCAAGACGCGGCCTTTTAGTCACGGCTATTGTGTAGGTTTGACCCGTCCATTTTAAAAACTCCACATCACAGCCTTAAGTGCTTCACAGCCGCGGGTATTATTTTATTTTTGATAAATAAACTCAATCAATCAATTTGTGGTATACAAACGTCCAATAAAAACTGCACCGATTTTGATGCATATTGACACTGGGTATTTAAAGCAGCATCATTCACGAATTCCCAGTGGAGCATAGAACCAAGAAAACGCTAGTCTTGTGTTGTATTAACAAAATAACAATTATTTCAGGTCTACACGCTGACAGTGCAGCCGTCAGTATAGGCAGCAATGGCCTCCGCAGCATAGCCCTGGGTTCGGAGGCGGCCCTGTGTTTAGTGGATATAGACAAACCAGACATACAGCTGCCAGAGGAACTGCCCATATTCCCCCACCGAACGCATTTCATAGAGGAAATCAACCACGTTTTGGACAAGCATCAGGTAATTATATAGATATAAATAGGTGAAATAGATACTAATATTATAAAGCTGAAGAGTTTGTTTGTTTGATCGTGCTAATCTCAGGAACTGTGGTTCGAATTGAAAAATCCATCCAAAATATTTTTGCGTTGAATAGACCATTTATCGAGGAAGGCTTTAGGCTATATAACATCACGCTGCAACTTTTAGAAACGAAGAAATAATATAAAATATGAAAAAAAAAATGTGGAGAATTATTCATCCTTGAGGGCTTCAATGATGCCTAAAATAACTATACCATGCGGACGAAGTCGCGGGCACAGCTAGTACTTATATGATATAATTGGCCTTTTGTAGTATTCAGGGCGGTTCAGAGGCAGCTGTGTTTAGTGGATATAGACAAACCCGATATCTGCTTGAGAAACTACCGATATTTCAACAATGGATGCATTTAAAGGGAACCTACCATGTTTTTGACAAAGTTCAGGTAGAACAAACTAAAATGTGATAGATCTTCTCTCCTACATTGCACCCTCGATCCGCGACATACATATGAATAGGTAAAATAAATATAAATATTTGAAACTAAATAATTGTCGACGACACAAGGAACATTTAGGGTTTGGTTTATTGTTTTAAAAAACGGAGTGGAATTTAAAATCGTTAATACAATATACGCAACTAGGTAAGCAGCTTGATATGTGGTTACGGCAGCCTATGCTTATATTCGGTATTGTCTCAAGAAACTTATTTATTACACATTGTATTTATTCGACTTTGGTCACCTGGGCGATCAAATTCCACATTTTTGGTGTTAACTAATTTTATAAAAAAACCTTTTATGTTAGTGGTGTCTATGACCCTGTGTTTATGTTCGTAAATACTCATATCGTCACACTATAATTTCCGTATAAATGTTTTTTTTTTATAGATTCAAAGGCCAGAAACGGAACCTACTAAACTCGGAGTGCCTCTCAATGGAACGTCATATAAGCACATGAATGACAGTATGAGCAGTAGCTGCACATTACCTTCTGGTAAGTTCTGTTGTTAATTATGATGTGGATTTTGTTTTATGATAGACTTTTTTGTTTATGTATGTATCCATAAGTCAAAACTATTTTATTTGAGACTGTATACCATAAGGTTGTATTGAGGAAATGTCGTATTATTCTTGAAAATTAAGCAAGGGACGGAATATTTATGTAAAGGATGAAAAACTTCGTTTCTTCGTTCGTTCGTGTTCAATGATTTCGGATTCGTTCATTTTGATCAAAAACTTTTTCATCCTTAAAGTATGTAATAACAATAATATGAAGGTTGCTGAAGCTGTTTTCTTTTATGCTGCTATTTTTTTTTTAATTATTCGCTTCTCTACTAGTGAAATATGCTCATCTGTCGCCTGCCGTTCCCTTCATGCGCGACGCGAGGTCCACTCTCATTTGGCTGGACTTGGATAGTTAATAAATATTATTATTATATAGCCTCAACCAACCATAGACTTTTATGGTGGTGAAAAGCCTGAAAAAATAGGAGTAGGAAAGTCAGGTTTTACTCCCTTGGATCATGGTTAATTTACCTCGACTCTATGAAACCTTATACACAATCCAATAAAAATTTCTGTACCGCGATGCACATTACATTGTTTTGATACAACGCCATCTAGCCACACTATACAGAAACGTGTACCTATGTATTTAATCAATTTTTATAAGTGCCTATCTTCTATAATGTACTTCCAAATTTATAACAGCTCTAATGGCATGGCATAATATCACGTCTTTATCCCTAACGGGGTATACAGAACCAAAAATGTTAAAGAATCTGAAAGTCCTCAATTCATCTGGATAGCTAATTATTAATGGGAGGAATTGAGATACAGATATTGACAGGTTGCTAGCCCATCGCCATAAACATGTATGATAAAATCTTCTGCTTCCTTTTATACAAATTTACCTTCGCTTTTTTTTTAATTATTCATATAACGCAAACTTTACCTAGGTAAGTATGGTACATTCTAATTATGTGAATTTCATTCATTCATCCTTTCGGCCGCCATGGCAACTCAGTTTCGTAACTAGTTGTGAAAAAGGCTTTATTATTTTCAGACAAAGTTCATGTCACCAAAGTTGAAATAAAATAAAAATGCTTATAGGTAGTATTAGTACATCAGGTGTTGTTACTGTTAATGTAACTTAATTTTTTTTCTTCTCAGGCGGTTTGCGGCGAAAGCACTCGTTACACGACGTACTGGAATGGGAGGAGAGTCGTCCACTGACGGCCTCCCCTCCCGCGTCCCCCACCCGCCGCGCCCCGCTCCGCCTCGATGCTTTGCAACGCATCGTGGATATCGCTAAACGGACTGGTAAGTTATGTTGCCATGTTTACGTAGTCGTGTTGCCGGGTGTAGGGTAACCAAATTTCATGATGAATTGTTTCATTTTGAGGGTGAACTAAAATGAATACTGTTTGTGTAGCTAGTTTACAATTACTTCGTAAACGTTAAGACGATTCTAATGCAATCTCAATAAATGATATTGAAACATCGTCAAGAATGTCCCAAGTTCATGAAAAAAAAAAATGAAAAAATATTTATTTAGTAACTTACATGAAATGTCGAATAATTTGCCTACTCAGATTCAAATTCCGAGCAGTTCTAAAAAAATGTATTATTATTCTTTATTAACTGAATATAAATGACACAATTTTTGTTGCAGGTGTTAGTTTAGATGAGGTAGATGCGGAAACAGTGATGCCAGCTTTAAAGAAGAAGAATTTGAACGACGAGGAGCAGTACAACGAAGATATGAAATTCAATATGGCCATTAGAGAGACATTCCTAAATCGATTCGTTCATATTTTCCTTATGTACGAGAACTTTGTCATCATGCCAGACCAGGTCCTAAAACATTTTGTTACCGTAAAATCTATTCTAGGTTTATTTATAAGTATTTTTTATACATTTTACCTTAGTCTAGAATATTCCCTCAGTCTCCTAGAATATTGAGCCTTTTTCATCCCATTCCTTACTCTTTTTCTTTTACAGGATCGTGACTCTTGGTTATCGGCTCGTGAATCAATGGTAAACTTCGACAAAGCGTCGTTTCTTTCCGATCAACCGCAGCGCCATAGGCCATTTTTGTCGCGTTTTCTCGAAACTCAGATGTTTGCGACATTCATAGACAACAAAATAATGGCCAACTGGGGCGAATATGATGTCAATCTTCAAGTCTTCGAGCATAGAATAAAAGCTGTTAGGTAAGTCTTTCAGTAATAATGTTGTGTGCACTCTTATTTTGTGTGAAAGTCATCTTATATAACGTTTTTAATGGTGTAATAACATCGTTATGCGCACGTTACATAATAACCGCACTGCTCATAACAACACATGGTATTATAATGGGAATTAGAGCTTGGACGCTCAAGCGAGCTTGACTACAATCACGGTGAATATAGATACGTTGTTTATTAAATTTTGGGAAACGGAAAATTTTCCTTATTTTTATTTAATTTACATTGTTTTTACATTTTTCTTGTTTGATTATAACTAACTAGCTGTGCCCGCGACTTCGTCCGCGTGGAATAGTTATTTTGGGCATCATTCAAGGGTAAATAATTTTCCCCGTTGTTTTCACATTTTCTATTATTTCTTCGCTCCTAATAGTTGCAGCGTGATGTAATATAGCCAAAAGCCTTCCTCGATAAATGGTCTATTCAACACAAAAATATTTTTTTAATTCGAACCAGTAGTTCCTGAGATAAGCGCGTTCAAACAAACAAACTCTTCAGTTTAATAATATTAGTATAGATTACCGAAGTGAATGATCCCAAATCGATGAAACTGCATTTCACCAGCTGGTTTCTCATGCTTTAGAATAAGTTTCTCGCGTCAAATTTATGGTCAAAAAGCACGGTTAAAAAAAAATTATTGCGAATGTAATACTCAAATTAAGAGAAGATTTAAACAAATTTGTGACATCAATGAAAAACATAATTTAAACCATGGTAGCGTACGTCGCCCGGACCGTTTCTAAGCTCGGTCCGTTTACAGGCGGCGGCTAAACGAGGGCGGGCTGGCGCTGCGGGTGTATAGCGTGTGGACGGGCTCGGCGAGCGGGGCGGGCCGCGCGGCCGAGCTGGAGGCGGGCGCGCCGGCCGAGCGCCTGCCGCACCGCGCCGCCTACTACCGCGCCTTCCCCGCGCGCCTGGACGCGGCCGCGCTCGCGCCGCCGCCCGCCGCCGACCGCAGGTGTGTCAGCCCCCACCACGCGCAGGAATAACGCGGAACTAAAAATATATACCTTTCGTCTTATATAAGCAATGTTTGATTTGACGCAGCTATGTAGTCAATGAAATGTGTTTCTCGTTTACGTCAATTAGATCATACATACGTATTGTATGTATTTATTTTTCAACAGCGCTGATAAGTGATGCGATATTTCTCAATAAAATTGTTACACTTTCATTTGGTCACTAAAAGTCTAGTGTTAAAAACAAGATCAAAACCCTCAAGTGAGATAAGTTCTTGTGGCGTTTATATTTTAGTAAATTTGATGTGATTTTCGCGCATTGTAGCTTTCTGGCAACTATAGATATCGATTCATTTTCGCATGTCTCGTTGCTGATACCTTGAACACCGAGATAACAAGCTAGATTTATTCTTATAATTTTGTATTGTAGCTAAAACGATAATGTTATATTAAACTAACACTAATCACTTGTCATAATATTATGTCAAATATTGACACGTTACAAGTGAATAGATATGTAGGATTTACAAAGTTATTGTTAGCTCGGTGAGCATATTCTTAATTCATTCGTTCATCTTATATTCTAAAGATGCTTGTATAATATTTATTACAATATGTTACTTCAATAGAAGTAACTTCACTATTACATAATTTAAATTCAAGTCAAGCTTTTAAAGGTTGTGCTAAAATATGTGTGCTGTATTTTAGAGATATTTTCTTGTTTCTTTATTTTGTTTTGCGGAAGGGTCAAATGAGCGACAATATGAAAATATATTTAAAACGAATGAATTAGATTACGATCAAACCTGCTTGTTGTGACGCATGCGTTATGTCAGCTTGATTGTTGGTTAGTGAATGTCTAATTTAGGTAGCACTACTGTATAGTGCATGTTTGTATTATATTTTCTTTGTACAGTGAACCTGTGATTGTATAATTTTTAACAGAAAAACCATTGTTAAGAATATTATTAATTTACAAATAATATGAATGGTTTTTATCTATTATTGGTATCGTAGCTTCCATTACTGTATTTTTTTAAGTTTTATTGAAATTGTGGTATATATTTCAGAATCTCGATATTTACCTGTTAATAACGTATATTAAGGTTATTTTTATTTTAAAAGTAAAATAAAAATGAAAACTTATCGGCGCAGTCTTTGTGATACTCAGAATTTGTGATCAGTGTTCTTGTTATTAAAAGTATATTTTTTTCATATGTAAGTAAGGTTCTTTCATAACTAATAATAATTTAGGCATTATATTTGCGGAAACATGCCCCCGTAGCGACGCTGTTTTTATCGCGCGTATATATATATTAGTTTTAAACTATTTCTGTTTCGCTTTTTATTATGTCGTGAAACGGGATAGCAATGCTACAGGTGCTGACTAATATTTGTGATTTTGATCTTAAAAATTATGGGGGATTTTAACGACATAAATTTTCATTATGCATAAAAGTCAATGCTAGAAAATTGCTCATTTTTCATCGAATTTATTTTGTATATTAGTAATGCTGGATTAGCATGGAATAACAATATCTTGTAATCTATAGTCTCGTAACATTATCAGCAAATTTGCGTGTTATTAAGAATAAAACTCATCACGTACCGACGGTAACATTTTATATTATGTAGTAGGTAAAAAGCCTTTTGTAAAATTAAAAAAATTATATGTTTGAAAATGTATGAGAACCATGATTATTGATTTTTGGTAACAATGCTATTTCGTGCAATAAAAGATGCCTATAGTAGTATCGCAGTAGAAAGATGCCTATTTTAGAACTTTATTATATGAAACAGTACATATTTTAAATATGTGTTAATGTTTATACTCAAATGATGATCGACATTTTTGTTATTGTTGTTATGCATGTTTGGCCTTGCATGGGTTACAATTCAAACAAAGGTTTTTATTGATCGTTCTTGGTTTAAAATAATAATATCTAGGTTAGATATTTATATTTTATTTTAATACAAAAATCAATACTTAAATAGTTTTTTAAAACCTCTCTTTTTGTTTCTCGTGGCCTATGTGTAATATTGTTACGAAATATCATATAAAGTTTATAAATTCTAAATAAGTATAACTTTTCCTTCTCTAAGCAATAAATTTTACTTAATGTACAGTGTTGTATTTTAAATTGTACCTTTTCCCAAATTATTAAAAGAGTAATAATATATTGCACTGAAGCATAGTTTGGAAGCATATTAGTGTTTACCTGCTTACTGCTTTATGTGCTTGCTTTGTACCTGAGTTCTATAATCTTCGTTATAACTCATGAACATTTTTATAAAATCTTTTTGTTGAACAATGTATTCCAAACTGCATCCTCATGCTATTCCAATATTCCAGAACAAACAGCTTGAAGCGTATCAAGAACGCTAAGTGGCAAGTCAAAGATTGTCCGCCGGAACTGTTAATAGGTGACATAAGTAGGAGACTTTCCACCGAAGTCACGCCTAATGCTATAGCACAAAACCATAAGACGTTTGTCGAAAAGCTACTTAAGGTAAGATTTATGGGACTTATGTGAGAAACAGGTGAGAAACCAAAATACCATTCGTGTAACCATAAGCCGTAAGATTTATCAGTGAATTAATTTTCCATATCCACAGGAATGCAAAAGCAAAACAAAACGAATGTTACTAGAAAAGATGGGTACCGAGGAGACTGATCTAGGTTTGGGATCAGAAGTATCGATAACTGGTATAGAAGAAAGTACGATGATCGCTTCACTTTGCGACTTGCTCGAGAGACTATGGTCGCACGGCGTCCAACACAAGATGGGCAAGTCAGCGTTATGGATGCACCTCACAAATTACCAGGAATTGGAACAGTGTAGCAACTCTACAAAGCCTATTGATCCAAACTATCTTACCCCAGGTATGAATATTTATTGGTTTTTTTAATACATATACTAACTGTGCAAATTTTTTTTTATATTTTTTCCACGTTATGTAAATGAAAGTTGGTCGTCAGGTGTTTGTGTATTTACATTCACGCGCGACGCCTTTTTTATCGCGCGAATATCTATCTATCACTGTCCCATTTCATGTCATAATAAAAAGAGAATCAGCAAAAGTTTTTCGCGCGATAAATATCCATACCCACGGGGCAGGGACCTTGGGAAAATCTTGCTTTCTGTGTAACATATCCATATGTGTACTTTTCCTTTTAGTCATAAACAAATAACAAGTTTTCGTCTGACATCTATACACACATCTCGTATATGTTTGTCTTACATCTTACATAATTTCATAAATATCGTCTTTGTCCTGTACTCATGTATTGTAGTTTTATTGATTGTTATGTATTTTAATATAGATTATTACCTTTCACTGATTTCGAAACATGCAGCTTTGGCCTGGTGTGTATTACGCAAACGTCTGGACTGTAAGTACTTTTGTATCCTGTTTTTTTTTTCAAATAGGTGATGGCGCTATCCAAGTTAAATGATATAATTGATGTCAAATCATATACATACACATTTTTCTGCACTACTGACTGAAACGTACTTAAAAGGGGCGCTATTTCTTGCTTCCGGCTTCGCTATTTGACTTCGAGAAAAATAATTATTGATACTGGATACAATGCAACAGAAAATGATGTATACAAGTTAACCTACTCAGTAATAAATGTCGCACATAAAATTAAAGATAATGCGAATCACAACTGATAGAGGATTTTTGTGGCTTCGTTACTCATACCCAGGTTTAATAATGTAGAGAAACAACTCGAAGTATACACAACTTATAATATGCTAAACGCACGCTCCAAAAGTACAACTCATCATAATTGCTGTTACTGGGAAACAACGTGGCTATATAATATATATAGCAACTTACGAAGGTAGCATAGACACTCCTTGTAAATAAAAAAGCACCTTGGAAACCACCACGGTTGTACCCATACAATTCTGATTGCATCACAATTCATTATATATATATATATATTGATACTAAATTGAAAATTACTTTTGTACTTTATCATCTATTTACTTCAAAGCCTTGTAAACTGAAACTCTTTGCACTACGAAATGATTTGGTAAGGCCAAGGCTTTGACGGTCAGATTCTTACTCATCACCACCTTCTTTGTCAATTCACTCGTAGGTGCTCAGGTTTTTCTCATGGTCCTGAAAGAAAACTGGGCAATGGATATAAACTACCTATCAAAGAGAAAAAAAAGAATATTAACTTATATTTATACCCATTTACCAAAAAAAAATTAAATAATACAAAACTGCTGAAGCTATTTCGATAAAACGTTTCAAAGAGTAAAAATACAACATATCCTCTGAGCTAAATCCAATTGTTTATTTTATTTATAAAGACAATCTTTTCTTTAGACTTATCGTCAGTGGGGGCTGAAGTAGAAGCCCAGCAGAGTTCCAGCAGCGGGACTCGATCCCGCGACAGTTCACGCGGGGGCTCCCGAGACAGTTCTAGAGACCGTCTCAGTAATTCGGGCACTTTGGAGAGGAAATCTTCGCAGCAGCCAAACCCATTGCGCCCGTTGCCCGAAAGTCTCACTTTTGATATGAGGTATGTTTATTTTAACAAGATGAACAATGATTACAAAACTTTACATTTCATCTGGCTTTAGTAGAGTACAAAGACACTTTTCGAACAAACAAACATTTGCTTATATGAAATGGAAATGCGATAAAAGTGATTCCGCAGACCGCAGTTTCTTTTCTAATAAATGAAAAGCAGAAAGGAGGCCGTTTTATTTCAGATAAAGCACAGATTCAGTAATTGTTACATTACATTAGGAAATTTAGAGGTACATACCAATCTAAAAATCTTTCGCCGATTTTACATTTGATATCTGCAAACATTAAAATTTAATGTACTTTACAGGAATGTCCAAGCCATGACAGATATAAAGACTGAAATTGGTTACGCTCGAGCGTGGGTGCGTTTATCTCTAGAAAAGAAGTTGCTCTCTAAACACTTACGCGAACTACTCGCCGACACCACGCTGTTACGCTCTCAATACAAAAGGACTGCTTTCTTACGCTGCGAGGAAGAAAGGGAGCAGTTTCTTTACCATTTACTGACTTTGAATGCTGTCGATTATTACTGCTTTACGAATACTTACCCTACTACAAGTAAGTTCTTTCTAATTATTTGGTTACAGTTGAACGAGACTAAAAGGCTTTATTGACAACAGTGACATGCGCATATAGGCTATTTGACAAAGTTCTAAAAACTATCTTAGGGTATTTATTTGTCTATAAGGAGCCCTACAAAAAAACTTTTCTGCCTTTATTACAGCTATTTTATTAAAAAATCGAAAAAGAAAATGAAATATTCAAATATGCCGCCAAAACGCGACTTTTAGCAATATGGCGGCCATGGCATGCAGTGACGTAAATTTCGTGTAAATATCATACAAAGCTTGTTGGTGTTTCGAAAAGTTTTGATTTTCTCTTGTTTTATTTAACTTGTGCCACGTCATATGTGTGAAAATTATTAAAATGAGTTCCTATAAATGTTATGCAGTGCCTCAATGCACTAATACAACAATAAAATCTCCTACGAAACTGTTTTTTTCTATGCCGATGGATTTGAATATTCGCAAGAAGTGGTTTCAGATCATGATCTAAGATCAGTGGTTACCAAGATATACTTACATTAATGTTTTCACATTCTTCAGTTCGGCAGCATAGAAATCTGGATTGTCTTTGAAGAAGACAATCCAGATTTCTTCTTCCAACCATTATTGCGTCCACTTTTGGTAGGTTTCGACTGTCAGCTTTCGCGGAATTGGTTTCCATTATTAAATACCTATGTTATCTGAGTAATCCTGAGCGATCAAACACTTATAAAATCTTGAAAAATAATAGCGAACACTAAGGAACGGTACGATCGACAGTCTGTTTATGGATAATTGACGTCATAATAGAAATAGCCAATCACGTTCGTTTTTAGTCACGTGACAGCTGCATATAAAAACCTAATTTTCTGAGACGGATTTTGTTTAAATAATGCAATATTTTTATCTCGCGTTATTACAAATCGCTCCAAAAAAATAGTATTAAGACTGATGACATAAAAGAAATGTATATTTTTAATACAGTCAAATAGCCTATTGTATTGGTTTGTCTCTAATATTTCTTTTTTGTATTGGGTGGTACTAGGTTTTTAAGCGTATATTTTATTTTGCCTCACTTCTGTTAAGTAATTTAATCTTATAAAGTATTTAAATTTAATTAAATATCAACATCAAATCACCTGTCGCTCAGTGAGCAACTTCTTCCGGGCAGAAACCTTAATAGACAAGGACAATATGGAAATCTTGGAATAGAACGTTGGCATATACCAGGAGAACGTAGGGTTTTTCTAATGGCAAAATAGAGACTGCCAAGCTTTCCAGACGATGTCTTACTTTGCACCTTGTCCTTATTATCTTACATCTTGCTCATAAGAGGATCTAACGAAAGCAAAGACTTCACGATTTCCGTAACTTCGTTTTAAGCAACACGAATTTTGTGAAATAATTACGACCCGAAAGAGGAAGTAATGAGAGTTGAATACATTGTTTTCAGAACTACCATATCGTGTTCTGATAGTGCCATCCCGGAAAGCGAGCCAAACCACAGCAAATTGCTGGATCTCAATATCGGGCACCAACAGAGAATCCACGCCGAAAATCCCAATACCACGCAACACTAACGAATTCGTATTTCACGTAAGTTGTTTATTTTTCTCCCTATCATTGAAAAAACATTACATGTATTGTAAAAGCTAAATATATTATGGTCGTGGCATAGTTTCTCAATCTGCAACATTCAGAAGTTAAAATATTTCTTTAATTTCAGCATAAAAACTTAGGAATATTATCTACACTGCGAATTGGACATGACAATTCGGGATTGTCACCACGATGGTTACTCGATCAAGTTTTCGTTAGAAACGAAGTCACAGGGCATACATATACGTGAGTACAAAAAGTATCTCTCAATTTCAATTTATTTATTGCATATCATAGTTTCATTCATTCAAGTCAGTTTTAACTACTACAATAGTTACTGGCATATAGATGTGTAACAATATGAACTACGTAGGGTTATATTATAGGAAAACTTTAAGTGATACAGCAAGCGGTTTTGTCAATTTATTTCAATTATAATTTCATTAAACTTATTATTACTTCTTAACTTGTATTTAATGTCAATTCCATATTTTTATCGTTAAAAACTCGTCAATTTAACAATATTTTTTATTTATTAACTAGCGACCCGCCCCGGCTTCGCACGGGTGCAAAATTCGGAAAAAATTATACATAAAAACCTTCCTCTTGAATCACTCTACCTGTTACAAAAAACCGCATCAAAATCCGTTGCGTAATTTTAAAGATTTAAGCATACAGACAAACAGACTAAAATAGCGACTTTGTTTTATACTATGTAGTGATAATAATATACGTCTTTGGTCGGAGTAATGACCTCTACTAATTCTTTTTTTGTTATAAAGGTTTCTAAATTTTAGTTTCTCGTGGCTGGAGATACGGAAAGCACCATTTTAATTCGACCCTTTTACCGACCCGGTACTAATCTACGAGGTCAGATTTCTGATTTCAGTCACATGTTTATGTTTCAAATAAAGATAGATAGATAAAACACATTGTTTCCACAATAAGAGTAAAAAATATAATAACAAAACACACACAAAAGAGACAGAGAAACAATCTCTTTCAGTCAACCTTTGGGTGAAAGAAATATATTTTAATTTTGAAACTTATTGCATACATACATAAAATCCTTCCTACCGGAATGGAAGGCGGAAACTAAGTATATCTTTCGCTTCGTCAACATTTATACTCTTCGGTTTCTTTTATTTATTTAAACTTTATTGTACAAAATACAAATGTATGGCACAATTCGCGGACTTAATGCTAGAAGCATTATCAACTAGTCAACCAGTTTATTTTTAAACATAATTAATTTCTAAATGGCAGCAGACTTAATGAAATCATTTTACAGATTCCCGTGCAACCGCTGGCTAGGCACGGGCGTGGACGACGGCTCCACGGAGCGACTGTTGCTGGCGGCGCGCCTCCGCAGCGGCCGCACGCCGCGCACCCCTGCCCCCGCCGCCTCGCACCCCCCCACCCCCACCGCCACGCATCTCTCCACCTCTACTATACAGCATATGATCGGTATGATACACGTCGAATAATGACGTCCCTTCATGTATGTATATGTCTTTATGGAGGTCAGTTCAGTCGAAGGTTTGAAGACTTGTGAAAATTCGAACATTACGAATCATGTCGCCGTGATATAGTTAGTCTTCTCCACACTTTTCTGCAGAGAACCCTGGGCTGCTTCATGACCTGGATCCTGGATCGGATTAAGTTAGATTTTTACACGAAGCGTCTCACCTCTGCAACCTTTGCAGGAGAGCCTAACCCATATTAGATCATGGAAAAAAACTGCGCTATATGAATGTGCATGAAATAAACGTAAACACGGATAAACGGGATACCAAAATCTTTTTTTTTTTCTATAAATAACCCGTAGTTATAAAGTATGTAAGTATGAAGTAAATAACAGTTTTTCTATAATGATTCCGTACCTAAAAGGGGGAAAAAAATATTAGATATCCCCATATAATAAACGTGTTCTTTTTCGTATTTTTTACTACAAATTTATAACTCTTCATATAGATCTCTCACAGAAATTTTCACAGAATGTTATATAAATAGAAGTTTAAAATAAATCAATAATAAAACAACTGAAAACGAATTTTGTCTATTGACAACGCCATCTAATAAATTTTTCTGAACTTATTAGGAGTGAACATGCAACATGGTATATATTGACGTTTTGTTTCTAAATACTATGCATTTCCGATTCCGATCCGATGTAAAAGTGTTCTGAAATAAACGTGGAGACAAACCCACGCCACATTTATTGACTACTTAATAAACCTACAAAACCCAAGAAATTACATGGCATTTCTTCATATTTTAAGCAATTTTTTTGATTTCAATAAACAGGTAGAAACATGAATATAAAAAATAAATATCTAAGTAACAAACGTGATGATGGTACGGAACTCTTCGTGCGCGAGTTCGATTCATACTTGGCCGGTTTTTTAATTTTAATTGAATGTAACTTCATTGTTATAAATGTTTATAATGCTATGATTTTTCAGGTGATTGCGTAAACGCGATAGTAAAATGGCACTACCAGTCTAAGAGGGAGAAAGATGCCAACTCTCTCAGTGTGCTGTTGTGCGGTGAAAATGGCTTAGTAAAATGCCTAGAGCAAGCATTTCTGTGTGGATTTAAATCAGCACGTCTTTTTGGAAAGAATCTGTTTATTTGGGATTACTTTGGTTAGCTCACTTCTTTAAATCTTTCACAATCTTTAGCATCTGAGTAATAAATTTAATATTCTATTTCTCAAAACAATTTACTGCTTTAACATAGAATTAATTAAGGTTCGATTGCCATATAAATATGCACCCACTTTTTACATTATTTCCATTGCAGCACGAGTAAAAGATGAATTCAAAATGAGTTTGTGCGATGAACCGAACACACAAAATAGTAAAGCCTGTGGAGTTGTTTACAACTGTCGGCAGGACCAGGAACACAGGTCCATCTGGCGATGTTACTGCCATCTCATGGATGAAATCAGCACTGCGGGTCGGACGCTGGGCAAAGATGGGAAATTTCAACTTTTCATATGTCTGAGTTTGAGGTGAGTACTGTTTGATTTAAAACAAGCTTGAACCCGCAGCTTCGCCCGCGTGTATTGAGCGCCGTCTACAAAAAGCATCAAATTAAACGTCGAAAAGATTAATTCAGTAGATAAGGTTATCTAGGTGAAGAGTTAACAAATAAACTTACTTACGCATTTATAATATTAGTTGGGATTTGAACAGAACAGAATAGGTATTATTCTACTGAGTAAATTTTTTATGCGTTTGTTTGTGTGTGTGGCGAAAGCTGTTTTTTAAAAGCTGCTGGTAAAATGTTTGACTCAAAAGTTAACTAAAGAAGCATCGTTTGTTGCAGAGAACATTGGCTTCATCGAATGCTAGTCCCGATGTCGATGACGCGTGTGACAGTGGAAATGTATGAAGAACAAAGTTTCCTACGCAAACGTGGGCTCCTGACATTCCTGAGGCAAATACTCGAACCTTTGGACGAGTTTGATATCGTCCTTGAAAATTCGCTCACCCAAGGCATCTAAAACTTATATATAATTAATATTTTTGTGCTCTCCAAAGATCTGATAAGTCTTAAATAATTTTGATCTCTTAACTTGCGCTTTAGTGTAATTTAGGCGTAGTTAGAAGATCGTATAAAAGAGCACAGTATTTTTATGTTACAATACTTGGAGTATATTATGTTACTTATTTTATTATATCACCATTGCAGCAACAGCAATTATTTTAGCTTTACTCGTTAGCAAGTTTTCAAATAGAAGACTCGAATTAAGTTTAATTATCTATACTCATTAGGAAGAGTAGATAATTTTTCAATTTAGTCTTTTTTTTTGTTCATATGCTGTAGATAATTGCAAAAATTAATCATGTTCAAGATGTAAGTATTAAATAAAAACTTACATTTCATCTTACCTAAAATAGGCATAATGTTAAATAAATAACTCAAAAAATACTCATCGGTACCTCTAAAATTCCCTAATACTTATGAATTTGATATTATTTATCAGGGTCTGATTATTGTTACTTTTTTTTATTTTTACCTTTACGTGTTCTTGCCAGTTATACCCAAAGATTATTTTATATAAGGTAGGTACTTAGACGTTATAGATAAGTAGTTTCAATATTAATTTGTCAAAAGTGATATAAGACGTGTTACATGGCTAGTTGTGATTACAAGAGAGAAAGTCTTCAGCAATGTTGTCAAATTAATATTTTTTTCACATCACTTGAAGTGTTTTGCATAGCAACAAAACTTAAGCTTATTTAGAGAAACTACTACCTACTTAAGTAGAATTACAGAATTAAATGTAACAGCACAGAATTATCAATAGTATGCAGGCAGATGTAATTTTTAAGGTTTTGCAATATTAGTCAACAAAAAATCCGACAACACTATGCGGATTGGATGCGGAGACCAACTGTTTTGTTGGCCTTTAGCTTATTTACATTATTTCTTTATTAAAATGTCTCGAATAAATCATTCCTGTGTATGTTTGGATAGTAATAAAGGTTGTTTCTCGATCCTGCCGTCCTGCGAAATTGTTGTCAGTATCAATATTTTAAAAAAAAATATTGTACTATGGTATGCTAGAACTAGAATACCAAAGTCAAAGGTTCTAAACAACAAAATTTTGAATAAAATCAAACTTTACTTCTTTATTATAGATTTAAATAATAAATAAATTAAAACAAATCCCTTATTATAAAATGAATTAAACACACAAAAACATTGCACCGAATATTGTGCCAAATTATATATGAGACAGAGAAAAAAAGACAAAGTTATTATGTCTAAAATTTTTTTTCACTACATTTAAAATAATACTTCTCTTTTTGCAATTTATTTTTATCAAAGGGATTTTCTATAGATAGTTCGTTGATCTATCTATAGAAAATGCCTTTGTTTCTCTCTTCTGTAAATCTAGTATAATTAATCTAATATCCAAAACAATGAAAATAACAATATAAAATAAATATAAACAGATTTTTAATCCTGTCACAGCTTAGTTGGGAGGCAGTATAGCTCATTAAAAATTTTAACACAGTAACTAGGTAAATAAATAAAGTCACAGAAAGAAATTCTTTAGAGTACAATTTTTTCATCTCCTTTATGTATCTATTATGTTTTGGAACAGTGCTACAAACGTGACTATTGGTCTGCTTTTATATGACAATGTTTGTATAACTTATATTACATTATGCTTTGTTTATTATACATATTTCCACAAAAGTTGAAACGGATTATTAAGCACAGATTTAAAGTAATAATACTTGGTCTTTGATTTTTTAAATAATATTGTTGTGTTTTGTGTCATTGTCACCATTTTAATGTCTTCCTAAATCAATAAGATTACAAACATTTTAATTTTTTATACCAAAGATCTTTATTTTACATTTGTAATGTCCAATTAAAGTAACAAAATGTAAATATTTGTTTCATTTTGTTATATCATCCTTTTATGTCAAGCAATTATTTCTACTTAAATCTGTGATGGTACCTACTTATAAATTTGAATTTTCCTTGTTATTCGGATGCCTATGATATACATACATACATACATATGACTACGTCTTTATCCCTTACGGGGTAGACAGAGCCAACAGTCTTGAAAAGACTGATAGGCCACCTTCAGCTGTTTGGCATGATATCCATACTACAATAGGTACATTTATGAACAACTTACTTTTTTAACCGTGGTGTACGATTAAAAGAGTAACACAGACAGATTTTCGCATTTAGAATATTAACACATAGTAGAACATTAACATCAGACATTACATAACAACATAAAATCACACCTCTTTCCCGGAGGGTTAGGCAGAGACTATATCTTTCCACTTGCCATGATCTCTGCATACTTCCTTCGCTTCATCCACATTCATAACTCTCTTCATGCAAGCTCGGCGGTTTCGGGTACTCTTTACCTGACCCTTTACCAGGACGTCCTTAATTTGATCAAGATACGTTCGTCTAGGTCTTCCCACTCCGACCTTTGCCTCCACACTCTTCTTATATATGTACTTAGTCAACCTGCTTTCACTCATACTCTCCACATGACCAAACCATCTTAACATACCCTTTTCTATTCCTGTAACTACATGAGACATTACTTAATATTATTCCACAGCTTAATAAAGTAACGTCATTTTTGCGTTTGGACTCAAATTTCATCAAAATCGATCCACCAGTTTAGTCCTGAGAGAAATTTTTATACTGTCACCCCCTATGTAAAGTACAAAGAACTATAATTTTTATTGGTGCTAGAATTTTGATGGGGCATATGTCACAACAAATTTCCTTAATTGTCCCGCAGGACCTACCAATCTATTTCTTTGCATAAAAATCGGTATATTAATAGATGCGTCGAAGTCGGTAAAATCCTCAGTCTGGACTTCCTGCCTGACGGTGGATTAAAACGTAATGGTTCAAGTTACCCGCGATTAGCTCTACCATAAACATTATGACAAAGTAACAAAAACCGACAAAGCTGGCCACTCACACTAAAACTTTCTCCATCCTACACCGCATGTCAGGTCTTGTTAACGTTACCAAATTAACACTAAAAAAGTAACAGAAATTAACGATATTCCAAAAAGTTATGAATGACTGATACCGTTATAGGTGTGACATCGGTAATACATATCATCACATCTATATCCCTTGCTTTTTGGCTTAATGATGTAAATGAGATTCTCGTCCATTGCCTAAAAAAAGTTTATTAATATTTCCCTTATATAACTTTTATTACCACACGGGGAAAAAAGAATATTTGGAACATTTTAAAATATTTTTTAAAGTAGCGCGTGCACAAATCGTAAAGTGACAAGAGCCCAGATAGAATTAAGAAGTACCTCGGTTTAAAGGGCTCTACTCACTTTACAATTTATCCCTGCGACTTGTTGCCCGCCCGATTTTGATGCCACATGGGATAAATTTGTTCAGTATAGATTTGATTAATGTACAATAATTTTAAAATTTCATTTTTGACACCACAAGTCTATAGAGATGAAAAGCCTTTGTTCTATACCCTTATTGACAATGTGAACTCCCTTCTCCTTCCTTCCATTGCCTAGTAAGGAGGCAAGTAATGCCAGGTATCATTTGCAATGTGAGTAGTATCCTTTTCTGCAACTTGGGGGACCACTGAAGTGGAGGCATGGACAATATTATTTTCTGTGAGAGGAATCTTCGACACTTAAACTAAGGAGAAACTAAACGTCATATCGTTAATACATTAAAATAAATTAGACAAAATAATAAACATTACATATTTTTAGATTTATATTTTATTATATATACCTAATTTTTTATTTTAAAATGATTTAATACTTATTTTTTTATTTATATTTAGGCGAAAATCTATGAATTAAACGTAATTTTAAAAAAGAAGGTTAATAACTGGCATTGTAGATGGCGCTAAACTTTGTTGTTTGTGGGCTCGTTTTGTTCGACCGACCGACAAAATAATCGGCAAGTAAGATGGCGGCGATTAATGTGAAAGGCGAAACGTTGTCTTATTTCCACTTGTAAATATTACAAGCCTTATATTTAACGATTATAAATGCTATACTTGTGAAGAATAATAAGTCGGAAGTGAAAATTCATAGTGAATGTTGTGTTTAAAGAACGAACAAAGTGGTTATTCATTTCACAATAGACAAAACCCGTTGCAACCAGCACTCAAGGAGTCGAGGCCATATTTATGATGTTATCTGTCGTGTGAGCGTCCCCCGAAAACCGCATTGATAAATATTCGTCGAAAATTAAGGCGATGGTATGTCTCTTTTCATAAAGATTACTAGTATGTGTTTGACTTTGGAGTTCGATACATTTCTATTTACCTATTGTTCCCCGTATTCTTGACGCTTCCATTACATTCCTAAGCGGTAGTGTATTTTGTCTAACACTAAACTAGTATCATTGTTTTCAGGTATATAAATTAGTATCAAAGGTTCCATTTAACTATATTCATGTATTTGTAAACTTAAATCTTAGGTGGTCTATTAAGATCTGTAATAATTTTGCTGTGAATTGACTAGTCTATTTTTTCTTTTTCAGGAGTATTTTCTACAACTGAAGATTTATTTATAAATAGAAGATGATCTGTAGTACTTGGGTTTAGTGGTAGAAAAATAAAGTGTGTGATACAAACTATGGATGAAAGTGTGGACTTCTATTGACATATTACATTGGTGTTAAACAGACAACACGGAGGTGGTAATGGATCCAGTAGGACCATGGTCAGCATATGCTTCTTACAATCGATTAGCAGGGGTCCAGGCTGGTGCTGCAAGCGGAGACTTTCATCACCACTTAACCAGTGGTGGTTCTGGATTAGGCAGCCAGTCTGTGCCATCAACAACCAGCCAATTATTACTTCAAGCAGCACATACTACAGCATCATTAGCTGGACAACTTGGCTCATCAACGGCATCTCCCTTCAATCCTGGTGGCTTTCTATCCCCACCTGGCTATGATGCTATGTTCTCGCCGCTTTTTCATCATGCAAATCCAAAACCAGCACATTACAGTTCTTCACTTCAAGCGCAGCACAGACAAGTAATTGCGCAGGCACAAGCGGCTGTTGCTTCTAAACAATCTTCAGTGGAAACTGAACTGTCATCATTAAGAGAGAATTACTCTCACCAAACACTAGCTGCACAGGGAACTTCCTTTTTTGACCAGTCATCAACTCCAGGAAGTACAGCGGGCCTAAGTTGGCAGGGCAATAACCAATTGCCAAGTCCCTTTGGAATATTACCCCATGAAAGTGTAGTGCCCTCATCACCAAGCCCAGCAACTACCAAGGCATCAGCAACATATGAAAATTTTAATGCGCATTTTGCAGCAGCACAGACTATAAACAACCACTTGAACTCTCAACTTTCCAGTGCAACTAAACAAGCTAATAGGGCAGCTTCTCCAGCATCTTCATCAAAACCAGCATCTTCAACATCATCATCAACATTTTTTCAATCCCCTTCAACATTTGGGAATCAGACTGATAATTCGTATAGTACAAGCAGTGCAAAAAGTGGTCAGCTTTCATCTCAGCAAGATTACACTGGAAGTAAGTCCTACTCAAGTTCGGCAAGTTCAACTGCTCACTCTCAGCAGTCATGTATTGTATCTACTCCACCTGTAACCTCTTCCCCCACCCCTCCCAGTAAAGATTACCGTTCTTCCTCCAGTACAAGTTCACGGCCGTCTTCATCCATCTATAATTCCCAGTCTCCAAAAAACACTAGTAGTAGCGAAAAACCTCGTCAGTCTTCTAGCAGTAGTGGTAGTAATACAAGTAGCTTTGTTTCGCCTACTTCAAAACCACCACAAGTTCAAACGAAAGCACAAAGTAAAATCTATCCTGAACATTCTAATGAACAAAGAAAAACTGAATCAAATGATAAGGTGCAACCACAATCTTCACCAATCAGTTACTCCATAATGGATGCTCCAGGGAGACTTAGTTATAGTAGTAGCAGTGCTTCCAAATCAAATAGAATTGGAAATTCACCTTATTCAACATCTCAGGGGTCTAGCTTTAGACATTATCAAAGTGGAAATAATGTTGAGGCTGATTATCATGTGCGAGCAAAGAGCAGTTCTAGTACAGATACTGGTTATTCTAGCAGTAGTTCTCAGAATGGCCCTGACTGTGGAGTGGTTGTGGCCAGAAGACTAAGCCCATCCCAAGCACCACCACAAACTTCCCCATTAGGCCATGGTTCTAGTCCAGCTTATCCCTTGTATCACAGTCCTATGAATTCCATGAACTCACCTCAACAGCATGGGGAACATTTCAAAATTAGTAATCAAGCACCAAGATCCCCATTAGATGCTTCAGTTGCTAGACCTCCTTCTCAAAATAGTCAAGTAGCTTACCCTTCTGTTATAACTAGGGCTTTAGGAATTGAACAAACCAAAACATTCTCTGAGAATAGGTATGAAAGAAATCAAACTCAGTCTTCCAGTCAAAATTGTTGGGAGAATGATCGTCAATCTAATAGGAAGTTCTCTAGTAGTAATAGTGGTAATTTCAA
Source organism: Amyelois transitella (assembly GCF_032362555.1). NCBI lineage: Eukaryota > Metazoa > Arthropoda > Insecta > Lepidoptera > Pyralidae > Amyelois > Amyelois transitella. The sequence goes on from NC_083509.1 coordinate 7,382,253, forward strand.
CAGTAGTTCTATATCTGAAAGTAACACTCATAATGAAGAGGCGGCCTCAGCTGCAAGTCAGCGGTCATTAAGTTTAACTGAAAAACAACAAAATTATTTTGATAGTAACAATGTAGCCTTACAAGATCTATCTAGCTGCCGTGGGGATCCCATGACGATAGTAAAAAATTTACAGAGTTTACAACAGAGTTGTCAAGTACAAGACTCAAAAACAAATAAAACCCCTGTTGCTTCAACTCCCTCAACATCTAGTAAACCTTTAGTACGAAGGAAGAGCACTGAAAAACCAGTGCCTCATACAAATATGAATGAGTTGTCCAATGCAGTAATGGCAGATTATTTGGCAAACAGAATTCCTCCTCCAGCCCATAGTTCAACTAGTAACCAACAGCAAAACGGAAGTTATTTCGATTTCGAAAGGTGGAATCTTCCACCTCCACCACCGAAGATGTTCCCCGGTTCCTCGGCATTTGGTTCACAAGCCCCATTACACGCCACAAACTTTGCTAATCAACACCAGGCCCTTGCCATGCCTCATAGCCATGCACTAACATATTTCCCTCCCTTTCACCTAGGTCCACATCCTGACTTCCAATCCTCTGTGGAGTTAACACCATTGTCGTCTTTTAGCGAGACTCCACCTTCGGCTTCCTCGTCATCGTTTTCAACGCCTGAAACACGTGAAGAGGAACAGCCTAAGGTGGTAGTTCCTAATATAGAAGAAGAACTTGGTTTCCTTGCAGAACAACGGGCTAATACTGCATCGACGGTAGCACCCACTTCTCAGCAGCAGAACCTTAACAGCACTTCACAAGACGCTACTACAAAAATTATGGAAAAAAAATTCAATGTTCCTGTTACGGGGCCGGGATCAGGTTTCATGGCTTCTTATTTAAAATTTTTGCAAGGGGAAAGAGATACCTCACCCCCACCGGCCGGTCGAGGTGCCAGAAAGTCATCCACGTGGTCGCGATCGAATACAAATAGCAATAATATAAATAATAAACCTTACACGCCTAACGAACACAACAAATGTGATTCGACTACCCCACAACAAAGTGCTAATGGCGCGATGGCGTCATCTAACGTCATAAATGCGGGGATGACACTTAGTAATCCGGCCATGAGTTCAGCGGCGAGCATGAGCACGGCAGGCATATTGGGTGCTAACCAAATACACGGGGCGGCCAACTTGCTCAACGCCCAGAAAGGCGTCGAGTTGGATGACCCGCGTTATTACAATTTGAATAAAGATAGAAAACGAAAATATGATGGAAGCGAGGAGTCTGCTTATGACGCAGACGAGGAAGCGAGACGGTTGAACAAACCCGTGCTTAACGTGCCTAGTACCCCGCTGAATGACAAGGGCAAAAAAGGTCGCAGTACCATGCACAAGCCGACCCCGTCGGCGGTCGTGGCGCCTCAGCCGGCCGCGCCCAAGAAGCCGCGCCCCCCGGCCCCGGCGCCCGTGGCGTCGCTGCAGGCGCCGCATCAGCAATACTATTACCAGCAACAGCCTGACGAAGGTGCGTTCAATTTATTAGATTTCCATTTGCGAAGTAGAGCGCGATGGTGAAGAGCTAGCCCTGAAGCTTGTATGACAGGAGCAAGCTAACTGCTGCGAGGCAGCTTACCGTGAAAACTTGTTACATTTTAACTGTGATAAATTAATAATGTAAATTTTAATAAGAAAAATCTATGATTAATAAATTGTAAATAATTTCTATAAAGGAAATGTGATGTATCTATATCTTAGTAGAGGTTGATATTTTTAGGGTTACTCTGTAACAAGATTTCACTTTATTGTTATTCATTAATGACACATTCTTAGTGCCATTTAACTGTAAATTGTAGAAATTGTGACTCTTGTCATACTCGCTGTTGAAGGGGTGCTACCATTAATAATTCCAAAATTGTGGTATATTTTTATATGGAGTAAAATACCAGTGGGTGTGTTGTATATATAAATTAATGTATTGTATTTTACAGTATTTGAGTTGAGTTTAGGTGGTACTTACTATATAGTGTATGCATATTCTTTAGCCGAAAGTGATTTTATATTATAAGAATGAAATGAATTGCATAATAAATTGCAGCTATAAGTAAGTGCAAGATATGTATTAGACGGCCATGCCCTGAACATAAGTTTTTGTATTTCTATTTAATTGTTATTTGTTTATGCACAATTCTCAATATTTTATGTAAATACTTTTGTATAATAGGAGGAGACTAAAATAAACACGAGTATATTACTGATAATGTGTTAAATATTTTTAATTTGTAATTATTCCTGGTAGCACCCCTCACTTCGCCAAATAGGGATAACATGTACAATTAAGACTAGATTATGTGAATGTTTATTATAAATTATTAATGTATTGTAAGAAATTACTACTATGGTGGGTCTGATGTACATGTTATCATACTGATGACTCATAGTCGTCATTTGGCAATCCCTTCCTTACCTATCCTACCTTGAGTTTGTTAAGATTTGTGGAAAGCTCACGTTTATACAGGTAATATTATTTTCATTTGTAAATACCAAGGGTTGTGTCAACGGACGGAGTAGAGGATTTTAAAAACCGAAATTCAAGCTTATTTGCCTTGACTTCAAAATTGGATTTAATATTTTTTGCCAATTAAAATGCTTTCAGAATATAAAAACCATCTCGGAATTTGTTAAGCTTATATTTTATCTGATGATCATCACGGCACCGCCACTCCGTCTGATACGTGCTAACCCTTAAATGATAAATTTTTCGACTTCCATATTTATACATGGTTTATTTTAGCTACGCATGGCGCTAGTTTGGGATACGGCATCGGTTATGGTGCTACAGAAAATGACAATAGTGGCGATAGGAAATTACATCACATTAAATCGCACCAGCAAATCTCTAGCACCGGCCAGTTAGAAAATACAAGACCAGTTGAAGATATGCCTTATCAGGTAAATAAAAAAAATTGTTTTAAGTCCAATAATTGCTCCAAGTACCGCTGTGGCGCTAGTGAATAGAACAGGCCCGGGGATATTGTTCAAAAATATTTATTTTGCATTGTAAAATCAATCAAGTAAATGGCCTAATAAATTAAGTCCTATAGCTGAGCTTTGTCTTTTTAAGACTGTTGGCTCTGTTTACAACGGAAGGAAGACGTGATTTTATGTATGTATTTTGTAATAGGCGCGCGGTTGTGAAATAATTAATTTGAGCATAGGTCAAGAAAAAAAGGAACACTTTTCAACTTGATGCATTATTAGAGAAAACCCATCTCAAGGCAATTAAAAAAAAACTGAAAGCAGACTGTCTTGTCTCCTGTGATTTGATCTTGATCATTATCAAAAATAAGGTAGGTGTACTTATGCATGCTGATGTAATGTTTTTATCGTTTTTACCTTATAGATTAAGAAAATTTTAATGTATTATATTTTTTCAGCCAGGAGAATTTGTGGCGATAAAAAGTGAACTAAACGAAATGTGGCCCGCAATTTGGAGAGTTGACGGCAAAACGTTACTACAAAAATACGAGCCATTTGAAGAAAACGGAAAGGTTCTTTACAGAAATATATCCACAGTATGTATAAGTTATATGCTTGTAAAAACAATGACATGTGAACATTTCTTTGTTTATTTTAAGTGGAAGTGTATCATAATGCAATCGGGGGTTATATTGTATCCTGCGTGATATTCTAATCCATAATGTAAACACCAAAATGTCTATAAAGTTTCGTACAAATCCGTTCATAAGTTTTTGCGTGTAAGAGTAACAAACACATAAAGTACATGCAATTTTATGTATAAGATAGAATTCAAGATCTAAAATGCGGAAAAGTCAGTTAATGTGGTGCAAGTTAAAATGATCTTTGTAACTGGTAAACCTGTGGAGCTATTTCCGAATTACAATAAGGCATACGTATCGACGTTTTCTGTCATCATGGGTCTTCAGCAGGGTTATTTACTGAAGTTAATATGACTTCCGTCTCTAACTATCTTTCGGCTTAACCTTATGGAGGAGATATGGCTTACTAAATTGTATATAGGAGTACATGCAATAACGATCATATACATTATATTTCAGTATGCAGCTTGGAATCCTGAGAATAAGAAGTTGTACACACAAGTAAATGTAAAAGTGCGATCGCAATCCCACTTGGAGACTGTTGTAGAATTAGTAAGAAATGACGCTTCTCTTGACGACTGCAATTTCATTGAGAAGAGAATGCTGGAAACGCAAATGTATCAAGAAAACTTCGAAGTGTACATACAGACTTTAATATCACATGCATTAGATCCTAATTTCCTTACAGAAATATTTCAAGAACAAGGTTAGTATATTTTGTCACATTTTCAGTTATTAGTTTATTGGCAACGTTAAATGTCAACTGTCAATGTTTTCGGAGTTAAGGTCTTTTTACACACTAAGGCTGTGCACGGGATGTAGTTCATGAGCAAAAAGCCCAAAATATCATTGTATACATTATAATAGTCAGTAAAATCTGAACTGATTTTTTTAGACTCTGGGCGAAACACGCCTCGAATCCGATCCTGATGTATGGGGATAGACCTTTATTCTTTAGGGTTTTGCATGCACTCAAACGGAATATACATATTAACTTAACGTCCTTCGTACCTATTAATTTTCTCCCTGGCGTTAATAAATATATTCGGGAAAACAAGCCTGAAAGTGTCTCTTGACCATGATCCTAGATTGGGTAAGTTGGATATGAAGCGACTTCCGTCTATTTCCGCAACCTTTGCAGAACCTAACCCATATTGCATCATGGTAAAAACTTCACTAGGTGAATGTGCCTATTGCTATAGTCGCCTTTTAACGACATCCATGGGCAATAGTTGGATAGATGTTATTCTATCGTGTTTGAATTCCAGACGAGTACTTCCTATCGAACGTGAAGACGGTAGACGAAGTGACAGAACGCATGCGTTCCCGGGTGTCGTGCGTGGCGGGCGGCGTGGGCGGCGGCGCGGGCGGCGGGGCGCGCGCGCTGGACGCGGCCGTGGGCACGTTCCCGGGGCTCAGCGTGGCGGCGGGCGCGGGCGGCTGCCGCGCCTGCTCGCGGCCCGCCGCGGCGCGCCTGCTGCTCTACGGCCAGCCCTACAACCCGGGCACGCTGGAGCCCGTGCAGCCCGACGCTAGGCTCGCCTATGAAAAGGTACCAATTAATAGAGAAGAACCCGGTGTCCGCCTGTGATCACAATAGTTTGCTCAGAATAAGAAGCTACTCTGTAGGATCTTAAAAATATTGCAGAATAAACTAACCCTTATCACTTTACGGTTCCACTTTACTACGGTTCCACTTTACGGTTTACACATGTATCCAGTTGTGGGGTTTGTGTATGTGCGAGTTTCCTTACGATGTTTTCCCTCGCTATAAGAAAATCGGTTAGCACTCGAAAGTAACGTACATAAGGAAGAGAATTATTGGTATATGGCTAAGGCCTACCTTTTGAACCTGTGCCTCTTTGCGCAAAACTTATTTTCCTCTGGCACCTTATTGATTCGACCACAAACCTCTATCCCACTCCCATATTATAAACAAGTATAACTTTTCGTAGATGAAGAAAAGAGATATGTGGAAATTGGAAAGATGAAGGCTTTGTCTTCCCCTCAGAGAAATAGGCATATTGATAATACGTTACAAGCGACCCGTTCCAGCTGCGCTTGGGTGGTAGCATTAATAGATTGATTCAAGAGAAGTTTTCTCTTGAATCACTCTTTCTATTAACAAAACTGCATCATAATCCGTCTTGTAGTTTTAAAGATCTGCTTAGTACTTTGCATAGATACAGAGGGACAGACGCGGGTAGTGATTTTTACTCCGTATGATGATTCGGAACCCGACTTCTGCTAACAAATCATATTAAGTACTTGGTACACAATTGTTTTTCAGGAATTCCTTGTATGTGGAACTTGCTGCGGTCGCGTGCAACTGTTCTCAAGGATATCGCATCAAAAGTATCTAATGTACGCCGAATGCAGTAAGCGTGTAACGGAGAAACGAATGCAAAATCCCAATAAAGATACCACGGTTATATTAAATGAGCTGCTTGCAGACGAATCGTGGTTATTACAGGTAAATAAACGTTTTATTTCCATTAGTAAAATTGTCAGACTTAACAAAAATAATTGGAATTATTTGTCAAGGTCACAAATGTTCAGTGTTTCTTAATTCGTGTATAGACACAGATGTTACAATAATAAGTAGTTGAATGACAACTATTACAATGAAAACTTTGGTCCTTTAATCTTGCACTCGTCTTTAAATTGGCGAAATGGACTTTTTCTTGAATTGTTTCTTATTTGAGTTTTAAAATAGATGTATGAATGAGTGTATATGTTAGAGTGAATGGGTAAGGGCCCGTGCAGCGTGCCGCCGACTTCGTCCGACCGAGGTCTGACCGACTAGGACATCCATCGAAAGGCCATCAACGCATCGCTTCCTCGTACGATATTAAGCCAATTAAGACGTCGTCTTCAACCTCAAAACACGCTTTTACAAATTATTGTTATAATACATTGTTTGCAGTTATTCCGAGACGTGCGGCACTCGTGGGCCGAGGCGGAGTCCTGGGACCGCAAGATGCGGCACGCGATGACGCGGCAAATGATTTAACGTTAGTGATAATCTGCGCCAAACCTAGTGCTTACAAACGAGGACTATTTCGTTTCTCTTTGATACCTGTGAAAGTACGTGATATACATGTATGTAATTGTTTTTGTATCTTATTATACAATTGGTAGCATTTAAATTGATACTTTTACAAATCTGGTACAGGATCTTATAGTTATTAATATGGACGCGTTTCTAGTTGTATTATTTTTATTCTCCATCGAATTTGTTATTGGCTGTTACTTATGGCTGTCATGTTTTACAGCTCCGGTGCCATGTATTCTTTGATGATTAGATGCGTCCTGATGAATCGCAATTTACCTACGTTAAACAAGCACATACTGTAGCGAAAGGCCTAATTCTAATAAAAATCTGATGATTGTATAATTGAGAAAAACCAAAATTCTAATAAAAATAATCAAATCAATCTATGTCGAATATGATATGTAACATAGCGGTGATTAAACTTTTCTATTGTTTGTATCTTGAAAATAATTTCTATATTTTATATTTGTGCAAAGTTTGGAACATCGGTTACGTATTATTTCAATTGATCAAAATTATTGTTTTTAGTATCACAATCCCGCATTTATAAACTGCACAGCGATTATTTTGATAGGATTTCACACTTGCAAAAAAACCTGTATTCTTTTGTTTGTGGCGCTAAAATTGCGCGGGCATGCCTGTTTTCTTTTGTAGGTGGTTCATAATAGTTCATAATAATTTTTCCGAAATGCAGAGACACCATTTAAAGTTAAGAAGCATCCAAAAGAACGAGTTGAATCGCAGGGCATAGATTGATTTTAAATGGTGTGACTATTGTCTTCATATATACAAGACAAGGGACACAGATGAGAGAATGAATTTGTTTGGTTCGGATACTCGTGGGTCTTAAGGTCCATGGGCGAGATTTAAAAATATAATTTCATCTTCGACCCGTTGGGCTATTTACGGACGTTGATAAGGTATGTATATATATATATTTTATCTCTCTCTCTGCCTCTGATTGACCGAAAAATTAGCTACAATACATGCCTTATAAATTACGCGAATATTTTCACAAAATGGCTGTGGCTTGATGTAACGTAACGTGCGCGTAACATAAGCCTGCCACACCGCAGTGGCTGCAGCATGTACGTTGCATATACAACAAACCAATTCAAACTAGTGTTGAAAATGTATTTTTTTAATATAAGATGGTCTTATTTAAATTTAAAATTTTTATTCATTATTATTTCAAACATCACTTAATATTTGTCATGTTTTATAATTTTTGTCTAGACATTTCAGTTGTATTTGTGCCGTATCGGTGTCGCAAGTAGGTACACGAAACTTTTTGTTGTGCTCTAGTTGTGGTTTCGCTGTATATTACCTACAGTTCAACCCGATGGTTGACAATTGTAATTTTCTTAAGTTTTTCCACCGATCCGTGATCAAAAAGCATCTTTAGTACTGCATTGTATTAAACCTTGATTTATGTTTATTTTTTATACTTTGAATTTAATATTTGAAAATACTCATTTTACTATACGGGTGGTATCCTTTATGTGAATTGGGTATTCGCTATGCAGTTGACATAATGTTTATTACGGTAATAGATTGATGGTTGAATTTCTAAGAGAAGCTAGTGGAATGTATTTACGGTATTTTGATTAAGTTATGGTGAAAGACTAATGCAATATCAGTGAATATAAAACTTATTAAAAGCAGTAGGCTTATCTTTATAGTAGTTTAATTAGTGTTGATTTAAATTACTTGGTTAAAGTGACTCTTGTTCTGACGTACGTATGTACACTGTACACAGTATATTATGTGGAGCAAAATAGTATTGAAGGGGTCTTTTATTTCAGATTTATATCATTATATCATTGATTGACAAAAACTCGTGGCTTTTAAAAAAATAATCAAATAATATACTATTATAGGTACTTAAAACCTGGACGTAATGCTTAGCGGAAACTTAAGCATGATTCGATGAAATATGCCTTTCGTTAATTTATTAGCGAAAGGTTAAAATAAATTTGTTTTATCATTTAAATACTGTTTATTTTGTTTTTCGCTCTTTTCAAATTTATGCATAAGTTTCAAGGAAAGAGCCTATGACCGAAATGAATAGGGTCCAAGGATTTTGACAAACTTAAATGAGCTACAAAACTTTTTGTGACTATCGTAAAAATGCTGATTCTCTTGTCGAATATTTAAAATAGTCCAGTTAGTAGTGTGTCACATCACATTCCTAGAGAAAGAAGTCTCGCTGAGAAAATATTTCTTGCGTGGTATCGATGACGTATGACTTGTGAGCAACAGTTTTGTTGGTTTCATAGGAACAAAATCGACGATATTATATTTTTACTCGATATAATAAGTACAGCAGAATATTTTGTATAATTGCATTAGGTTGTATAGGTTGTAATATTCGTGACTACATTCGGTGGATCATAATCCTAAGTAGATAAATAAGTACATAGCGTTGTATAAATGAATAACAGGTTCTATCTGGTAATTAAAGTTAAAGAGAACTTTATTTATTTTGTTCAGATTGGACAGATTTAGGTCGAATTTGTTTTGACACCATATTATAAGACATCATAATAAATGGCAGTTTTATCAAACATATATGTTTTATTCATTTGACTTTTTTTATACTGATGACAAAATATGGGATGCTCAAGCGGGATTTCGAAAGGGAATGGGATGTACTGATCAGGTCTTTTCCTTGCGGTGCATAGCCGAAAAGTTTTTGGCCAAGAGTCAAAAAGTCTATTGCACATTCGTAGATCTGGAAAAGGCCTATGACAGAGTTGAGAGGAATGAATTGTGGTCAGCACTTTCTATGCATGGGGTGAGCAGTCTCTTAATACGAGCACTGAAATCCTTATATGAGGATTCGAGTGCTTGTGTCAGGATAATCGGAGCGCACACTGAGTGGTTTAAGATTGAGAAAGGCGTTAGGCAAGGATGTGTTGCGTCACCGTGGCTGTTCAACCTATTTATGGATAGCTGTTTGACAGATTTGAAAGAGTCTAAAAGTGGATTAAGGATGAATGAGTTACTCGTCAAATGTCTGCTCTATGCCGACGATCAGGTTATACTGGCGTCATCAGCGGAGGAGTTACAGGAGATGGTAAACTGTATGCATGAAGCTTTAAAAAAGAAAGGAATGAAAGTGAACGTAAGTAAAACTAAAACACTGGTTTTTGAAATGGAGAAAGAAATGACAGCATGTAATATTTTGATTGGAGGAGAAAAAGTGGAGCAAGTGAAAGAGTTTGTATATCTAGGATCAAAGTTTACATCAGATGGCAAGTATGATAGTGATATTGAAAGGAGAGTGAACGCGGGGAACATGGTGAATGGAGCTTTGCATGCCTTTATGAGCAGTCAGAAACTATCCAAAAAGGCTCGACTGGCTGTGCACAGGGGCGTGTTGGTCCCGACATTAATGTATGGGAGTGAAAGTTGGGTATGGCAAAAGAAGCATGAAAGCAGAATAAATGCAGTGGAAATGAGAGCGTTAAGGAGTATGATGGGTGTGAAATTGAGTGACAGGATAAGGAACAGCGTGATAAGGGAATGTTGTGATGTGAAAGAAGATGTAGTTACAGGAATAGAAAAGGGTATGTTAAGATGGTTCGGCCATGTGGAGAGGATGAATGAAAGCAGGTTGACTAAGCAGATATACAAGGAGAGTGTGGAGGGAAAGGTCGGAGTGGGAAGACCTAGACGAACGTATTTTGATCAAATTAAGGACGTCCTGGTAAAGGGTCAGGTCAAAAGTACCCGAAACCGCCGAGCTTGTATGAAGAGAGTTATGAATGTGGACGAAGCGAAAGAAGTATGCAGAGATCGTGGCAAGTGGAAAGAGGTAGTCTCTGCCTACCCCTCCGGGAAAGAGGCGTGATTTTATGTATGTATGTATGTTTTATTCATATTTAACCCTCAGGAATTTTACAGAAGAACATTTAACTACAGCGAGGCGTACACTCTGCAAAGGTAATGGTCGGGTATATTTCCTATATTTCTGATTCTGAATTTGATGCTTCCTGGCAGAACCCAGTCACAGATAATGAATAATATTCACGATTCAATATGTATATTACGTGTATATATTATTAGCAACTTTCCAAAATATGTATGCAAGTAGTTTAGCTGGGATTTCAAATGTTTTGGGGTCCTGCCTGAGAGCACACTCCAGCATTAAACAAATGTACGAGGTGAATCCAAAAGTTCGTGGCCTCACCTAGTAAATAAATATCTATAATTGTTTTACTACCCTCATTTTGTAGCTTGTATATTTAGTAGGAAGCGTGCAAATTTGCAATTGGATACATCTCTCTGTCTTTGTTAAATATTTTTTTGTGCAAAGCAAGTCGTGAAGTTTTCTTACTATGGAAAAAATTGAACTGCGTGCTGTGATTAAGAACCTGTATAAGAAGTTATTAAAGCCAAAGGTAATCCATGAAGATATGGTGAACACATTAGTAGAATCTGCTCCGTCATATTCGTGTACCAAAAAGTGGGTAGCTGAATTGAAACGCAGACGGGAGAGTCTGGAAGACGAACCCAGAAGTGGTCGACCATCAACTCCCACGACCCAGGAAAACGTGGATAAAATTTGTGATCTTATATTTAGGAGATCGAAGATTAACTATTAATCTGGCATAAGTTATGGACGAGTACAAAATATTATAACTCAAGAATTAGGTTTACACAAGGTGTCGGCGAGATGGGTGCCGAGATTGCTTTCAGCTGACCGGAAAAGGGTTCGTTTCATCATTTTACGTGACTGTTTGAGTCCGATCCTGATGATTTTTTGTCAAGATTTGTAACTATGGATGAAAGCTGAGTTCATCACTACTCCCGAGTTGAAGCAGCAGTCTAAACAATAGAAGCGGTCCGGTTCACCGACTCCAAGAAGGCAAAGGCAGTGTTGTCAACCAACAGAGTTATGGCGTCTGTTTTTTGGGATACAAGGGGGGTTATATTGGTAGATTATTTACCAAAGGGTGAAACAATTCTAAATATTACTGTAACCTTGCTGAGACAAATAAGAGAAAAAATAAAGGAAAAACGACGGGAATGATCAGTAAAAAAATTTGTTTCACCAGGACAATGCCCGCGTTCACACCTGAGCAGAAGCAATGGCTTAAATTCACAACTGTGGTTTCGAACTGCTGCCACACCCTCCTTATTCGCCGGATTTAGCTCCGTCGGACTATCACAATCTCTCTATTTGATACGAATGAACCAGTCAGTTTCACCATAATAGTGGAAGTCTCACTACAAAGTTCGATAAAACTATGTACTAGAAACGGAACGTTCAGGTTTCCTGACTTTGTTTTCCCTTAATAAGAATCCATCCTGGCGTTCGCCCCGGTTGCATGCTCACTCAGGGCCCCTGGGTACGTCCTTTGACACTTTGATTGGTTAAGTCAGGTTGTTACACAAAGTGATTCTCATCTGTCCTACACAGCCTGTGCAGCAATGGGCACCTAACCTATATCTATGTAAAGATTTATTTTTCAACTTTCCAAAGCAGTGCACAATGCACACGGCCGCAGAAATTCCCACTTTGTTATCCTCCGGTAATTGCGCGTTTGGCCAATCTGGAAATCTAAACCGGTTTGCGCCCCAGTGACGCCAGGGCATTGGACTGGAATTTTGTTTATGATTACTTAGGTAGGTTTAGATTCATACCACGGTTATCTCACCCGGGTCTGTACGTACCTACATGTGTATACGATTCACTTATGGTATTTTTTCTAAGAATAAATTGCCAAGTCTTCGACAGGAGCGAAAATCTCGCGGATATGTTTAGCGCCACCCAGGGATTTATTTTCTTCGTAAAATAAGAATTAAACAATCACAATCTTTTCATAGAATACTTTTAATTTGCTTGCACACAGCCTCTATTGAGAACAATTTTATGAAAAGAGGAAGCTTGATCAAATAGTAACAACATATATATTGTGAGTTATGACAGATTTTTAAAATATTAAAATCAGAATATTGACAGGTAAAGGCATTATCTATTATTATTTTTATAAAGTAGGTAATCTCCCCTTTTACCAAGGGTAGGTACAATAAAAATAAAATCATCAAAAAGCAGTTCGAAGTTTTTGTTATCTGGCGTTGTGAATTGTCATTGTCAATAGCATATATTAATTTATATGAAATCAGTACAATTATTAAAAAAGAAAATATAGTGATCTAAGCAAAATTTTTGATGATTTGGAATAAGATTGATTGTCATCTGATAAAAATATTTATTTCATTTTATATGTCCGCAAATACATTTTTATAACCATCGAAATTTGAAAATTCGCAATGTATGACACAGCACAACGCCAAACTCTATACAAAAATCTTTTTAACTACCTTCTATTAATAATAAAATAAATAAATATGACCAATACCGTAATATAAATAAATACCAGTTGAAGGAAAACAAACATGTATCCATATCTTAACACATATAATTGCTATTCAAATCAACTGTATTAAAAAGTACAAAGATTAATGAGTTTGAGAAGGTCCCGTTAGTGTAAAGTCAGTTGTGTGCACATCTCCTGTACTTAAATTATCACTAGGACGAGGCACGCACGAGGTACACGGCTGGGGGCCGACCGGCTCTCACGCCGCGTCACTTTAGTCACTCGCGTGACCATAACTTATGCAAGAATCTAGAAATACGTAACTTATAATAATTATTTTATATCATACAATCTAAATTCAAGTAACTTATTTTTTATTCAGTTTCAATATTTTACTTTTTTTTTATTATTTTTTTATTATTATTTTATATACCGTAATCTCTGTTTGTTGTTCCACTGCGCGTTGTTGCCGGTGAAATCTGCCTTCCACGAATGATTTTGTCCATCATAGAGTAATATTTGTATGTCGCGACCGCTCAGGATGCGGCGGAACGTCGACCCTTTTTCACGTCAACTATTCAACGTTTTCTGGTTTACGATTGTATTGCTGCGGGCGAGGAGGCCGCGAAGCGCCGCGAGCGCCGCCGCGAGGCCCACCTCGGCCGCGGCTCTTGAACCCGCCCTGGTAGCTTTGGTTGTTGTCATTGTATCTGTCGCGAGTGCCGTTCTCGTTCTGTTGATGAGAGTCGTGCGCGTCACCGTTGCCGTAGTAAGCATCGTCACCGCCTCGGTTGTGATATCCATCCTTTCCGTGTCTATTCTGGTAGCCATCATACTGTCTGTTCTGATAGCCGTCCTTGTTGGACCGGTTCTGATAGTCTCCATGCCTGCCGCGGTACCCGTCGCCGCTCTGCCGGCTCGCGAACATTCCGCGACCTCGGTGTCCATTAGGCGCGCCCCTACTGCCGCCTCGGCCGTAGCGTCTGAATCTATTCTGGCCGTCCCCTTGGCCTTGCGATTTGCGATCGGCGGCGTCGTCTCGCTCGGGGCTGCGGGTCTCCTTCCAGTCGTCGTCGTGGTTGGTCTCCGGCGGCGGCGAGGCCGGGCGCGGCTCTGCGGGCTGCGGCGGCGACTGCGGCGGCTGCGCGGCCGGCGGGGCGGCGAGCGGCGCGGCGTGCGGCGGCACGTGCGGCAGCGGCGCGGCGAGCGGCACGCCGGGCGGCGCGAAGGCCGGCAGCTCGGGGTGCGGCGGGAAGTGCGGCTGCGGCGGCAGCGGCATGGGCGCCACGTCGGGCACGCGCTGGCCGGGCAGCACGTAATGCTGGTTCGTGAAGGTCTGGCTCGGAATGGGCGCCGGCGGCGACGGTTGGCCGGCGAGCGGCGGGGGTTGCGGCGTCCCGACGGGGCTGTCGATCTCGGACTCTTGGAGAAAGTAGAAATTCTGAGAACCTATGACTTCAGCTAGTGGTCTCTGTTGAGGATACTGTTGTGAGAAGTACGCGTGTTCCACCTCCTGTAGTGTGATGGGCGGCAGGGGGCGCAGAGGGTAGGCGGGCGCGGGCACGACGGCGGGCGCGGGCGGCACGGGCAGCGGCCCCGCCGGGCCCGCGGGCGGGTACGGAGTGACCGGTTCTCCTTCTACATCATTTTCTACGACATCTTGAGGTTCCTCTGCTAAGGGAACACAGTTTTCTTCAATCACTTGGTTGACCACCTCCAGTGTCTTGTCAAAGTAGCCACATTCATGAATAGTAGTAACAATTTCTTTGATTCGTGTGTAGGTTGTTCCCAAGACTTCTTTTGGCTTGCCATCAATTACAGAGTATAGATGTTCAGCAGCCTTTGTAACATGACTAAAAAATCCTGGTTGACCCTCTTCATTAACTTCATGTTTAGGAGTAACTTCAGGATATCTGCAATTAAGAATATTGATTCTTGTTTATATATTTTAAAAGACATTGGTGGTATATTCAGTGCAGCAGTGTCAAACACATTAGGTAACTTATTGATTGATGATTATTCACTGAGGGAGACACTGATGGCAGTTTCACCATTTTAATTTCTTGAGTTCCCCCACCCTAGGCTGGGTCAAAATACCAAAATCATGATGAATGCAACATTGATAAGTTTTATTTGTTTTTTTCAACTAGCTGTTGCATGCGATTTCGTTTGCTGTACAAGTTCGCTGACAATCTTTCATCTGGTTTTTACAATAAAATGTAGCCATTTTCTTCCTCAGGATTAACATTAGTAGATTGTAAAAATCAAGTCAATAAATAAAGCTGAAGTCAATCAAGTCAATAAATAAAAAATAAATCAAGGAAAAGGCTTATAAACTTGGTATTCTCTTTTGCAATAAGCTATCAACATGTCACTACTCTAGTATAAATTAAGACATGTGTGTGTTAAATGTTATTTAGATACTTACAAATCATCCAATATTTTCAAGTCCTCTGCAGACAGTTTAGCAGCACCGTTGGTGCCACTGAGAAAATCTTCACGGGCTTCATTACTGCCCATTTGGGTAAGACAATCTAGTATAAGAAGTACCTCCCGGATCTTATTTGTTTCAGATGCAGAACGAACCCATGCATCCTGAAAATAAAATATTTTGACTTGTTATATCTCTAAAAATGGACATTTATATTTATAGGGAGGCAACGGGCGACACTCGCGCGAGCAGCTTTCTTGTGCAGAGTAATAATTAGGCCAAAAAGGCTCGACTGGCTGTGCACAAGGGCGTGTTGGTCCCGAAATAGGCTATTTGACTGTATTAAAAATATACATTTCTTTTATGTCATCAGTCTTAATATTATTTTTTTGGAGCGATTTGTAATAACGCGAGATAAAAATATTGCATTATTTAAACAAAATCCGTCTCAGAAAATTAGGTTTTTATATGCAGCTGTCACGTGACTAAAAACGAACGTGATTGGCTATTTCTATTATGACGTCAATTATCCATAAACAGACTGTGGATCGTACCGTTCCTTAGTGTTCGCTATTATTTTTCAAGATTTTATAAGTGTTTGATCGCTCAGGATTACTCAGATAACATAGGTATTTAATAATGGAAACCAATTCCGCGAAAGCTGACAGTCGAAACCTACCAAAAGTGGACGCAATAATGGTTGGAAGAAGCAATCTGGATTGTCTTCTTCAAAGACAATCCAGATTTCTATGCTGCCGAACTGAGGAATGTGAAAACATTAATAGTAAGTATATCTTGGTAACCACTGATCTTAGATCATGATCTGAAACCACTTCTTGCGAATATTCAAATCCATCGGCATAAAAAAAAACAGTTTCGTAGGAGATCTTATTGTTGTATTAGTGCATTGAGATGATGAGAGATTTAGAACTCATTTTAATAATTTTCACACATATGACGTGGCACAAGTTAAATAAAACAAGAGAAAATCAAAACTTTTCGAAACACCAACAAGCTTTGTATGATATTTACACGAAATTTACGTCACTGCATGCCATGGCCGCCATATTGCTAAAAGTCGCGTTTTGGCGGCATATTTGAATATTTCATTTTCTTTTTCGATTTTTTAATAAAATAGCTGTAATAAAGGCAGAAAAGTATTTTTGTAGGGCTCCTTATAAACAAATAAATACCCTAAGATAGTTTTTAGAACTTTGTCAAATAGCCTATTAATGTATGGGAGTGAAAGTTGGGTATGGCAAAAGAAGCACGAAAGCAGAATAAATGCAGTGGACATGAGAGCGTTAAGGAGTAAGATGGGTGTGAAATTGAGTGACAGGATAAGGACCAGCATGATAAGGGAATGTTGTGATGTGAAAGAAGATTTAGTTACAGGAATAGAAAAGGGTATGTTAAGATGGTTCGGTCATTTGGAGAGGATGAATGAAAGCAGGTTGACTAAGCAGATATACAAGGAGAGTGTGGAGGGAAAGGTCAGAGTGGGAAGACCTAGACGAACGTATCTTGATCAAATTAAGGATGTCCTGGTAAAGGGTCCGGTCAAGAGTACCCAAAACCGCGGAGCTTGTATGAAGAGAGTTATGAATGTGGATGATAATTTAAGGCCTACCCCTGTGGGAAAGAGGCGTGATTGTATCTATGTATGTATGTAGAAAACAAGCAGTGCACCTGAGAAAGATTACTAAAGTAGAAGATATTAACATGATGGTGAAAACAATACAGAAAACAGAGATGGACAGGCCACATGATGTGTGACAAAGTACAGAAGGGGGCACATTGAGGAGATGGGCAGATAGTATACGACATACTGCAATTGCCTTGTGGGTGAGACTTACAAGGGACCAGAAAAAATGTAAAGATCTGGAGGAGGCTTTTGTGTCTGAAGGACACGCTGATGGAGACTGATGTGTTTTTATTATATCAATTGTATATGTGTAGTTGTAAATATGTAAGTCAGCAATAAAAGCTTTTGAATTGAATGACACTGATTATGTGGTAATATTTACTTTTACAAATATTGAACTAAATCAACAGTTTGTGCAAAAATAAAAAAGATTAGCCATCCATAAGTGTGTCAGACCAATGTTTGATGGGAATAAAACTGTTACTAGGAATGGAATATTTAAGATTAAGTCTTAATTAAAACATGTAATCACTTACCTTTTTAGCTTGTTTTTTTGCTTCTCTTTCAGCAGCCGTGGCAATCGACTTGATTTGGTTAGACAAATCTCTTGCAAATTCCAGTGTTTGAGCAACCTCATCATATTTTGCAACTGCTACTCTTTGATCTGAATTAAGCTCTTTTCCAGCTTTTTGCAAATCACGATATGATGTCAACTTGCTCTAAAAAAAATATATTGTATTATTAAACATTTATATAGTCAGGTCTTGAAGGGTAGGCAGCTGTAATGGCATAATACTGGAATTGAGATACAAATTGTGACAGGTTGCCACCCTATCGCCTACAAGAATAATCGCAACTTTATAAGCCCATTACGACATCCATGAGTAAGATATGAAATGGTCCTATTCTAAAGTGCCGGGAACCACAAGGTACGTGGTTGATGTATAACAATAATGGCAATAGGATAATAAATCAACATTTCCAATTTTTTTTACATATTTCACAAAAAAACATTATTATAAAAATTCAGAACAATTTTATAATAAACAAAAAGTAAGTATAGGTATGTGTACTTATACCGCATGTTTGTATCTATTCATTCATCACTTCATTTGAAGCAGAACAATGGTCGAAATTGTAAGTGTATGGTGTACCTGTTTGCATGGTTAAACGATTGTATTGAGATTTCAATTTGTTACATTACTTTTCTTGATTACACAAAAATTAATATATGGGCGTAAGTCAAGGATTGTATCGTCAACATAGCTCGACCACATGTATGAAAATGGCGTCAACGGTTTACTTTTAACTAATATTTACCAACTAAGTAAAATGTATTACATGTAAAAAACTATAAAAATACAAATATTCTTTAATTTTTATCTAAATAAAACCATTATTTCTTACATTATGAAGAGAAATGGTGATGTAAAAGTGTCATGTTGATGCCGAAAGACATACCTTTCTTTTCTCCAAATTGCGGATTTTGTGTTCAATAACCGTCATGATTTGTCGTACAGGAGAATTATCCATAGCCTCCGAAGAGGCTGGTTTTTCAGATTTTGCATTCGCAGCTGAAGGCATTTTTCACAGGCAACAACTTTCCCTGGATTGGTTGGTTATGATGGTGGTTGAAAAGATTGAGAATTTACATCGGCAACTGTCATTCATCAAGCGAACGACGCAAACCTAGACGCAAGCCAAAAAACTTTACTTTGTTATGTTGGTAACAGAATATTAGTTTAAAATCATGGTAACTTCGATTTTGTCTATGCCCGTTGGGAACTTTGCGGTGAGTAGAGCGAGGGACCGAGTCGCAAGGGCTTGAAGGCCGTCACACAGGAAGCTTTATTTTCAAGGTTGCAAATAGCAATACGATACACTAGCTCTAAGTGCGCGTGCAGCGTACCGCCGACTTCGATCGACTTGGATCGACCTCGACCGATCGTCGGACAGACTGAATTGAACATATATTGAAAAGACATGGTAATATGTGATCACATACGTCCTTTTCTGTAGTCTACACTATATGTATCCTAAATTTCATAAGTTAGTCAACTAGTAAAATTGTTAAGAGGCAACAAAACTTTCAACAAACAAACCAACTTACTTCCGCCTATAGTTAGGATTGTTGATTCTATCGTTAACTTTGTATAATCACGTGAAACTCCTCCAGAACCTGTTAAAAAGCATACTAAAAATGCGAATAAAATTATTTAACAAAAGTATAAACTAGAACCAACAAGTACAAGAACAACAGTATATACGGTAGCTAGTCGGCCGGCCACACGCTGCGGTGGTTCGGTCGATCAAAGTCTGTCAAGTCGTCGGACCTATACGTAGAATGAAGTCGGCGACATGCTGAACGGGCCCTATTATTCATGTCATTAGTTGAGTAGTTATCTTAAATGTAATGACAGATGATGACAGGACTGAGATCCATCAGAGCATAGAGTGAGAACAGAAATAGTGAATAACATAACCTAAAAAAATCTATTGACCTTCAATTTATTCCAGTGAATTGTGTGTAATTTTATTAAATAAATAAGTACCAATATTGGAAACAATTGGCTTTATAATTATTTTGCTGTTTAGTTTCCCATTTGGATTTAATTATAGTTTTGATTGTAGTGATTTTTATAAACTGAAGAAAAGCTGCCGTAATGTTTAGTTCGAAGGTAAGTTTAACTCGCCGGTATTTTCTACATATGTAATGTGTACTTATGTATAAGATTCGTTTATGCATGCTTGTTTTTATTAATTGCTTGCTTAATACGTTTATTGAGATGTTTAATATTATTGGATTTATTTAACTAGAACAAAAAGCAATTTGTGATCGATTTATTGTTTTGTGCTGTGTTTCTTCATGTTCTTCCTCCTGGCTTTTAGTCGAGGTTGCATCCTCACCTCACTCTGGAGAGGAGCCCGTGGTTTCCTTTGACCATGAACCCTGGATTGGGTGAGACAGGTTTTTACACGAAGTAACTCCCATCTGATTTGTATTTGTGATTGATATACATATATTATTATAAGTTATTTTCCCTCATCCAAAGAGCATCAGTAAGTATATATATTATATATTTTATATATATTTCATACAGCTACAAAGTAAACACCGTCTACAAAGTTGTCGAATTTAGCACCTACTACAGAAAGCATTAAATTAAACTTTACCTATAAAAAGCAAGGAATTTAGTGCCAATTACAAAAGAATACCGGTTTTTCACAAATACCAAAGGAACTAGTTTTTACTGGATGAAAGGTATAACCTATGTCCTTCTCCAAACCCTTAATTGTATATATGTGATATTTCAAGTAGATTTATTCAGTAGATAATGTTTGAGGAAGTAACAAACAAATAAACTCAGTTTCACATTTAATTAATTATTTATAATCTTAATACATTATATTTAATTAATTATTTATAATCGGGACATACAAATGATCAAAAAGTTAAGACTATTGAAGGTTAAGAGTTCATATTTTTGTCATAAATTTTTAATTGTTTTTGGGTTGTGTTAATATTTGAATGAACAATTTTTATCACAATAAAATTTTTGCTGATATTATAATTGATATTATAAATTTTCAATGAGACTACTCTCAGTGATCACTCAAAATAATGTTTATGAAATGCAACATTTCAAATTCTTTCAATAACTTGGTGGCATATGTTCTTCTAAAACCCTGTTATTTTTGTTTAACAAACATATGCAAGCAAGCATGCATTTTGTCCTTTTTAAATACATTATGGGTATATAAAAAATAAATGAAGGCTTTTATGGGATGGTAGTTTTTCTTCATGCATGTAAGCACTGGTAAGTGATTTATTTTATTTTTATTGCATGACATAGGTAAGTACTTACTAAAATTATAAGTGTGAGTGGCATCAATCACAAAAACAATCAAATTTAACAAACCATCAAATTTCCAAAAATGTGGAACTTGATCTCCCATATGACCGAAGTGGAATAAACCGTTTTATACCAACCAAACCAAGCTTTTAAGAAAAGCCTTAGTTATAGTTTTCCCTAAGCTAATAGTAAGTAACCAATGGTGCAATTCATCCTAAACCTGATTCTCTGGTGTGTCTGCCTGTGCTATTAAAAAAGTAAAAATATATCCACACCACAAGAATATGTTTCTTCAATTCAATCACCAAAAGAAGTAGATAATACATATCTTATAAACTGCTATTATAATACACAAGCAGAAAGGTTTAGCCTACGGTGGGATCATGACTAGGTAATTAAGAAGAAATTTCAATTAATTAAGAAAATTGAATAATGAAAATATGAATAAAAAAAATTTTGTTATCTAAGCATCCATATACCTAGGTAATAATACATTCATAGATACATACATAAAATCACACCTTTTTCCTGGAGGGGTAGGCAGAGACTACATTTTTCCACTTGCCACAATCTCTGCATACTTCTTTCGCTTCATCCACATTCATAACTCTTTATGTAAGCTCGGTGGTTTCGGGTACTCTTGACTAGACCCTTTACCAGGACATCCTTAATTTGATCAAGATATGTTTGTCTAGGCTTTCCCACTCTGACCTCCCCTTCCACACTCTCCTTGTATATCTGCTTAGTCAACCTGCTTTCATTCATCCTCTCCACATGACCAAACCATCTTAACATACCCTTTTCTATTTCTGTAAATACATCTTCTTTCACATCACAACATTCCCTTATTAGCTGTTCCTTATCCGGTCACTCAATTTCTGCCCTGCAGCACCTAAAACGCAGTAATAGACATTTTAAGAGTTTTGTGTTTAATACTGAACTTTATAGCGTACGTCATAAGGAGCAATGTGATTTAACAGATTTTTTAATACAAGGATTTTTAAGATAAAAAAATCAATTTTTTAGATTGCAGTAACTCAAAATCGCATTTCAGATTACACTGAAAACTAACTAACATACAGTAAGAGCAGTTACGTTTACGCGGCTCCATGATTTCACCACCTTAAACGCAGTGAATATCGTCTCTGCCTCAAAAAATCTTTGATGTATACCTAAATAAATATTAATGCATGTATATTAAAATGCAGTAATACATTTTTGTATGGTAAGGATTTTTACTGCATTTATAAATATTATATGAATTACTTATTAAAATGCAGCAAAAGAGTTGAATACGGTTTCTTATTTAGTATTCATAAAGTAGGTCCTGAAATAAATACCAACTAATTTGCAGCAAAATCAAAATACCTTATTTGGTTTTGTTTAAAACGTTTTTGATCGCGATCGTTACTTTTTAAAACGCAGTATATTTTTTATTTACTGCAGTATAATCAATACTAATCTAAATTTACAAAATAGTATAAAATAATTAAAACGCAGTAATATTATCTATTACTGCATTTCAACTAGTTACGTATACAAATAAGACTGTTTTACTCTAAAACGATACCTAATTTACTGCGTTCTTGTCGGGATACGTATCCTTTTTTCTCGCTCTAGCAGTTGCCTACCGTACGCAGCGCGTCGGTGCGAAAACGAAAATTACATTTTTTCGGGATTCTCAAGGTAGCCATATTATAACCCACTTATAATAAAAATACGAAAGTTTGTAAGGATGTGTGTTTGTTACTCTTTCACGCAAAAACTACTGGATAGATTGTAATGAAATTTGGTACACGAGTAGAATATAACCTGGAATAACATGATAGGTACCTACCTAATGTTTAGCCCGAAATTCCCAGGTCGCAGCTAGTACTAATAGCTATAGTATTTTATATAAATCACTACCCCGTATTTATCCCTAACTCGGTAAACAATTTATCCCTAAAATAAAATACTTTATCTAGAAACTTTTTAAAAGCTTGTTTGGATACACGGTGATTTTGTCATCGTTGTGGAAATTTTGTATACATGCTCAGTCCATGATACTGAACAACTTTTACTATGGGGCCAACTTCGAAATCACGAAAAAAAAATCAGCTGTTCCATACATTTGGGTCATGTTAGGTATTTAGTTTTATATGAAACACCTGATTTTTTTTTCGTGATTTCGAGGTTGGCCCCATGGAAAAAGTTGTTCAGTATCATGGACTGAGCATGTATATGTTACCGGCAATCTGTATAATACAGGTATTCTATACAATGCCTAGACAATGTATAGAATACCTGGGGCGTTCAGGCAATGTATGAAATATTATGAATATTATTGTTCATTACATTCTTTACCTAGGTAATGTATGCAATGCCTAGATATTGTATAGAGTACCTATTGTTTCACAGGCAATGTGTTAAATAAATAGATCGTGATCTATATTTGTCAATGTTAAACTGAGCAGAAAGCTAGGTAGGTTTGGGATATTTTTTAATGATTACGTACCTAGAGAAACTTGAAGGACAAAAAGCTAGGTCGGTTTAAGTTTTTTTTTATGACCACATAGAGAAACTTCAAGCGTAGAAAGCATTCGGTATTGTATAGAATGCCTAGGCAGAGTATAAAATAAATAATGTTTCATACATGACGTTTTAGGTATTCTATACATTGCCTAAGTCATGTATAGAATAGGTACCTGATTATACAGATTGCCGATAACATATACAAAATTTCCGCAACGATGACAAAATCACCGTGTATACCCATGAGATGACACACTTCCTGATGATAAAAGCTTGTGCCAAAAATTAAATTTTGTAAATAACTTGTTTATGGTCACTGCCTACTATTAAAAAACAGAACTAAAACTATTTAGTTATCGATTTTATGAAGACTTTATGCTGTTGCCCGCATTTCCACCCGCGTCGAAAAAGTTGCCTATGTCACTCGCCAGCCTTCCAATTTCCACACAAAAATCCACACCAATCCATCGCTTCGTTCGAAGTGAAAGACGAACAAACATACACAATTTCACATTTGTAATAATTAGTATGGATTATTTACAGATATGCAACTAGGAAAATGAGTGCCAGGTCCAAAAATATTTTGAAAATGGTTCCTTTGCTTACGGGTTCCAGTGAAGACAAAGAAAATCGTCTGAATTCAAAAAAAATACTCGATGATAAAGGAATTTGGTCTCATTATATAACACTGCAAGACATTAATAAAATCAAATACTCTAACTTTGAATACAGCAATTCCTATGAATACATAAAACAAAACGATTCATCTAATTTCTCATCCCAACTCAAACAGCTTATCCAACCAAAAACCAGTGAAAAACCTGAGACTCCAAACCCCTTAAAAGAAATAAATTTTTATTCTAATAGTGATATGGTTGAATTACAAAACTTATTATGCTCTGAGGTTCTGCCTGCATCAATACCTACAGAGAAGCTTGAGACTCCAAAACCCTTAGAAGAAGAGTCTTATTCAAGTAAAGATTTGGTTACATTACAAAATTTATTATGTTCCGAGGTTCTACCTGCATCAATACCTACAGTGAATCCTGAGACTCCAAAACCCTTAGAAGAAGTTTCCTTGTTTCATTTCAATTTAATTTAAGAGCTAAACTCTTGTTGATGATGTATCCGCCACACTTCCATGTCCAAGAGGACAGAAGTAGACTTCTGTATTTCATTACTACACGCATATTCAAGATACAAATTAAAATGCAGTAAAGAAAACGTTTTGCTGCAAATTAGTCTGCAACGCTGCAAACAAATCAAAATATTTGCAGTGCTAGGTTTTTTTGCCGCATTTTAATCTGCATATGTTTACATTTTTGGATGCAGTAATAGCACGTAATAGGCCTTGTTTAAAAAAAAACTTTTATATTTTGGAAATAAACAAAATGTTAGATATATTTTTGATGTCAGTTCAATCTTTGATATCAGTTATTCATTGTAGTAAAAACATTTCATCAAATTATATAAAATAATAATATAAAATAAAGCATCAAAAAGTATTTCGCGGTTTTCTCGAAACCGCGTTTTTTCTCTTACTGCGTTTTAGGTGCTGCAGGGCAGATTTCACACTAACCCCTTAACGTTTCGTTCACTTTCATTCTTTTCTATTTCAAAGCTTCATGCATACAGTATACCATCTCTTGTAACTCTTCCGCTGATGACGCCAGTAACCTGATCGTCGGCATAGAGCAGACATTTGACGAGAAACTCATTCATTCTTAATACCTATAATATTATAACTAAAAATCGTTATAGAGATCTGTATATGGTCAATAGAAGCCAAAATGTGTGTGTCTGTATGTTTCTATTCGCATCACGCAAAAATTGCCTATTGCTCCAATTGGAATGCAGTTTTCTGGGATGTGTTTAGCTTCCATGCTTAAGTGAAGATAAACATAACTTGTGCCAGCAAAGTCTTTTCCCTTGCAGATTGTAAAAGTCAATCAAGGGAAAGGTTATAAACTTGGGATTCTTCTTTTGGTCTAGTCAAAATTTTCGTATGTCATAAAGAATGTGAAACCATTGTTTCAGGTAGCCCGGGTGACTCGGTATCTAAGTCTGCAATCTTACAACGTTCACACAACACCAGTGAAGTTTGATACTCAGAAAACAGAAAAAAGTAAATATCAGTGTAATATTATCTATTCTTTGGCCCTTTTTCAATAATTTTGATTTGACTTAAGTTCGAACGGAATTAGGTACTTTCGTACTTATTTTCGCATTCAATTAAGGTGTTTTTAATTTTTATAAGTACAAGTTAGCTTTTTGTTCTAGCTTTTACCCGCAGCTACGCCTGTGGATTTTGAAATTAGCGTCTTCTATAAAAGAATACAGGTTTTTCACAAATCCCACGGGTACTATAGTTTTATCGAGCTGAAAGCTTCCCTATGTCCTTCTCAAGACTCTTAATTATATAAACGTAAAATTTCATACTGGCGCAAGATTTCCATGAAAAGAACAAACAAACATATGTATGTTTGAATGCGAATGTATGTTCATTCGCATTTATGAGTTTAATATTAGTTGGGATTGGGATTATTTTCACTGTTTTTAGGGTTCTGTACCTTAAAGGTAAAAAAAAACCGGTCAATCGGTTCCATTGTAGCGAACGCCAATTTTGAGTTCACACAAATATCTAAAAACAAGCCCATATAGGACGGTGGTACATAAAGAAAGAGTTATGCCAAGCGCCGCCAGCCATGATCGTACAAACACGCTGCTATTTAACTATGAGATATTGTTGTTAAACTTGCAATTTTATTTAACGTAACTATATTTGAATACATATTTGAATAATACAAATTTTCAATCAAATTTGTAACAATAAATATACCTACTAGAAATATAAAAAAATAAAATATTAGGCGTACTTACCGTAGGTACTTACCATACAATAAACGTGTTTTTCCTTTTTTTTTATTCAATATTAATAATGGTGACAGGCAAACGGTTACATTTTCACAGAATATTTATTGGTAAATTACCTTTCAAAATAAATAATAACCCAAATAAAAAAAAAGTAATTTTATGGTAATAAACAGGTTGAAATGTTGGTGATAGGAATAGAAAAGGGTATGTTAAGATAGTTTGGTCATGTGGAGAGGATGAATGAAAGCAGGTTGACTAAGCAGATATACAAAGAGATTGTGGAGGGAAAGGTCGGAGTGAGATGACCTAGACGAACGTATCTTGATCAAATTAAGGACGTCCTTGTAAAGGGTCAGGTCAAAAGTACCCGAAACCGCCGAGCTTGCATGAAGAAAGTTATGAATGTGGATGAAGCGAAAGAAGTATGCAGAGATTGTGGCAAGTGGAAAAATGTAGTCTCTGCCTACCCCTCCAGGAAAAAGGTGTGATTTTATGTATGTATCTATGAATGTATTATTACCTAGGTATATGGATGCTTAGATAACAAAATTTTTTTGGAAAGAGGTAGTCTCTGCCTACCCCTCCGGGAAGAAGGCGTGGTTTTATGTATGTATGTATGGTGGTGATGATTCCATTCGAATGTGAGTCCGACTCGCACTTGGCTTTTTAAAAGCTTTTGTTTACTTTGCAATGTATGTATCTAAGTATGTATGTTAAGTTTAGATGACAATACTAGGGGAGAGTGGGGGAATGGGAGCTAGCGGGTAGTGAGAGCCACTAAAATTTACACAGACAGGAACGTGGAAGTCGCGCGAAATTGACAGGAATGGCTTCGAGAACGTTCGGTCATATCACGTGATCGCCGCCGGCCTGCTCAGTAGCACGCGCATAGCGGTGGCAAGAGGAAGTGTGTTTGGAGTGATCTCGTTACAAAAAACAGCGAAATCTCTCAAACGAAGTGAGTACCTAAACTTCAATTATTCTGTCGTATTTTACATCTATATTATGCATTATTTAATCAATTTTATGATAAGATTAAAGGTTAAATTTATTTAGGTAAGTTTTTTAAATTATTTACGTTATTTTGAGATGGTCAACCTCCGGGTATTGGGAGCTAGGCTAGCTCCCATTACCCCGCCATGGCTCTTATTACCCCTTACAAGTGGCAAAATTCAAATGTAATAATATTGTTTATTTATTTTTTTAGATGCCAAGAAGTAGAAAGCGGACGACATCAAAGGCTAGTTGGACATCGGTTACGTTGGAGTCTGCAATAAACACTATAAGAAATGAAGGAATATCGGTTAATAAAGCGGCACAACAATATCAAATACCTTACAGCACACTGAAGAAACGGTACAGGTTAGCAATTACTGATGACAGTTCTTACAGTCGTTCTCCGACGCTCGGTAGGAAACCTGTGTTCACTAGTGAACAGGAACAGATACTTGTTAAGCATATACTCGATATGTCTAACATATTTTACGGTTTAACAAGCATTCAACTGCGAAAAATATGCTACAATATGGCTGTGAACTACGGTCTCGAAAATAGATTTAATACTGAAAAAAAAAGTGCTGGGAAAGATTGGTTGTACGGATTCATGAATCGACATCCAGAACTTAGTATAAGAAAGCCAGAAGCGACCAGTATTAATAGAATTTTGGGCTTTAATAAGACTGAAGTCACTCGTTTTTTTAGCAATTTGGAATCTGTAATAACAAAATTTAATTTTGAGGCGCAAAACATATTCAATATGGACGAAACAGGATTTTCTACAGTCCATGAGCCAGACAATATAATTGCTCTTAAAGGACGTAAGCGTGTTGGTGCAGCGACTTCATGGGAGACAAAACCAAGAAAAAGTAGTAGAAACAAGCAACATTCAGAAGTTTTGACTAGCACTCCTATGAAAGAAGTTTTTGAGGAGAAGAAGGAGAAAAAGAATAAAAAAAAAGAAGAAAATAAATAAACCAAAGAAAATACAAATAAGTAAATCTAAGAATAAGATACAGTTTAAGAATAAATTATCTCAAAAAAATATACACAGAGTAACTAGAAATTTGTTCCAAGACAGCACTACTGATGAATCATCAATGAATGAAAAAAATATTTGTGATGATGATTCTGAATACTCTGAGGAGGAAAATGTATGCATGATATGTAATAACGATGTTGGTAAAAATGAAGAATTATGGTATCGTTGTAGAGCTTGTGGCAAATGGGCCCATTCTGAGTGTTCAGGTTACGATCACCCTGAGGATTATATTTGCAATTTTTGTTTAGATCCTTAAAATACCTTTTGCATTTTTTTTATTGAATATGTTTGTTTTAGTTTATAGTTTGTTGATTACTTTTAAGCTTTGGATTGTTTAATTCCTGTTAAATGGGTAAAAAATGGTTTAAATTTTATTAAGAATTATTTCATGGCTCTCATTTCACATATGAAGGCTTTTTGGCTCTCGTTACCCGATGCGTGGGGTAATGGGAGCGAAAGTAAGATTTATAAAAAAGGTGATTTTACATATCTAAGGATATATTTTTCAAATGTTACTTGGCAATTATTGAAAGACGAATAACTTAAAGACTGATTAGTGTCTATAAATATCTATGATTATAACATAAACTGTTTTTTTTTTACTTTTCTTTACATAGCTCCAATTCCCCCACTCTCCCCTACATGATATATATATGGTGTGTGACGTTATTTTAAATCCAATATGGCGGACCATACAAGATGGCAAATTGGTTATTATTTATGCACTACTGCAGTATGGGTATCAAATAAGAGCTTTTAATTAAATATTAGTAGGTGATTAAACCTCAAGACAAGTTTTTATTGTCACATAAATTGTCTATTAATAGGAGGACAAGTTGATAGTTGAAACTTAAAAGAAAATTTTATTTTCTTCTTTTTAGAGTGTTTAATGAAAGATTTTAAATTATTTTCTTTTAATTTTTTCATATGTTCAGATAATGACATACAAAAAATGCCCCTGTATAAATAACACCTGTTAATAGGTATGCACTGCGCATATATTCTGCGTTTTACATAACATGGATAGATATTTGCCTCTTACCATTTAGAAGCGGCCACTATCGTGTGTATGTAACATGTGCATGGGCCATGAGCATAGGGACCCGGTCATTTGGGAAGCGTTCATGGAGCCGAAGCCAACATGAAGAGGCCCTTTGGTACCTTGTGAGATGGGCGCAGCTATGGAGAT
Source organism: Amyelois transitella (assembly GCF_032362555.1). Taxonomy (NCBI): domain Eukaryota; kingdom Metazoa; phylum Arthropoda; class Insecta; order Lepidoptera; family Pyralidae; genus Amyelois; species Amyelois transitella. Next base: position 7,411,800 of record NC_083509.1, read on the forward strand.
CTGTCCCTTGATGAACCATTGGGATACACCAACGGACAGCCACACACACTCCACAGCTGCCAAACTATTTATTATAATTTCGTTAACTACCTTTGCCTCTATTATTTTTATTTTCTACAAGAGTAAGAGAATATGTTTTTCTTTTTCAGCTATAAATCAAGTAACACTCTTAGGGAGAGTTGGTGCAGACCCTCAAAAGAGAGGGTCAGAGGAGCATCCCGTAGTCAACTTCCCTCTTGCAACCCACTTCAGTTACAAGTATGAGTCCGGAGACATACTTCAGAGAACCGATTGGCATAGAGTAAGCATCTTCAAACCTGGCCTCCGAGACACAGTATACAAATATTTGAAAAAAGGTCAAAGAGTTTATGTAACCGGTAAGTTATCGTATGGTGAAGTGAAACTAGACGATGGTCAAGTTAGAACAGCATCAACAGTTGTAGCTGACGACATTATATTCTTCCAAGGACAGGCTGTTGAACAATGAGTTGTTTTTACAAATACATTCGTTAATTATCGAATAGTTTTAAGTATAATGAGTATGTAGATTGTTATTAAATTGTGGTTATTTTTGGATATTTTTATTTTGTTTCGGTAACGACCACTTCCTATAGTTTCTTCCAAATAGTTTAATTTTAAACAGAAATAAATCAACTGTGGTAGCCGTTACAAAGCCATTCTCATTTAGGAACTAAGAGAAAAGGCCTCTCATTCTTTTCACCATTTCTTTTTATTCCGGGACAAAGTCATAGTCTTATTTTACTCTCTTTTAGCCGGATCGTCTGACCACCTCGTAAAAGGATATCCCCTTTTTGACGCTAGTCTGCAGGGACTCATTCGACTTTTTTTTTTTCATTAATTGTGGCACAAATAGTCAAAAATACAGACAGTACTACAAAACAGTAAACAATATAGTAGACCAAACAGTGCCGATTATGTTTATGGTGTAGTAATTATAAAAGCATTCTTATTAACAATAAGATGATATCAATAATCATATCCTAATAGTAATTAACTGACAAAAAAAAGGAGGTTTCTCAATTCGACCGTATTTTTTTATTGAAAGTCCGCGGATAACTTCGTCGTTTATGAACCGATTTTGATTATTATTATTTTTTGTTGGAAAGGGAGTATCCCAAGGGTGGCCCCATGGTAAGGAAATTAGGATCTGTTGGTGGAATACTGAGGAATCGAAATTGTCTTTCCGACTTGTGTGTTCCTTAAGGAACATATAAAGAATTTTAAAGCCCTAATTCATGAGGGTCTGGTGTTGCAGGGAAAGGCAGTCGAGGGAACTCCTCAACGGTTTACAGCAAGTACCTACTTTGTGTTTGGGCTTGATTAACTTATATTACTGAGACCGTTCATCTAAATGGGTTTTGAATGATTATATTTTGCCAAAAAAAAAACAACTTCAAAACGAAAACTAAAAATAAAAGATTTTTTTTACAAAAAATTCAACCAACTTCTAAACGGAAACTAGTAAACTAGAAAAGTAAAAAATTAATTAACTTCTACAAATAATTCCGACTTTATCAGTGATAAATTAAAAGAAACATAAACAACTAAATTATTAAGTATTTAATATATTTTGACTTTGCCCACATTTCTGGGTGCAACCAAAAGACATGACCCGCACAATCCCTCCCTCCAAGTTTTTCAGTCTTTGTCGACATCAACAAGGTAGTAAGATTATTTGATATAAATAAATAGACAAAATAATTAACATTATTTTCTTTTATTTTAAATTATAATAATTCTGACACAATGTTAATGTGAAACATTTTTATATTGCGTACAACAAGTTGGAAATAATGACACGTTTAGGTATGTCAACATAGAAATAATTGTAAAAATACAAACTCAGTTGTAATAGTACTTACTAATATACTAGGTACTTTGATAAAGCTCCACTTTGTTTTACAAATCATACATACACTCTCTTTACAGTCTGTTTTATTAAATCTAACTTATTTATTCTTAAATTCTATTATTTACAAAAAACTATACTTATATTTATTCTCTATGACATTTACCTATATTGATAAAAGAGATCACAGAAAATTGTAGCTGGAAATCTTTGAGTAAAGCCCTAGCGTACTCTATATTTCTACCACTTCATTTTTATCACAGTGGACATACTTTTGATTTTCAAGGCAATTGTATATAATTTTGTTAAAAGTTATTGTCTCTTGTCAAGGAGAATGTTTAAATTAGGTTTAAAACTTTTTAACAAACTTTTGAAATAAAATATAATTTTATAGCTGCCCGATTTTACTTGGCATTAATATCCAATCCACGTGCTAGATGAAGCCTTTAAAAAATCTTGCTACAATTGAAATTGTTTTGCCAAAAAGAATCAATGGAAGACAATGTTTTTTTTTTAAATATTGATATTTTTTTGTGTTCTGTTGAAATAAAATATTAAGTTAAAATCTCAACTGATATGAACTCTTTTTAGCAAATTACAAATATCATATACATTATACAACTAATTAAATTACAAAATGCATTAATGATCGCGCAGGTAATCACGCACATTCTGATATATTTCTTTTGGCAACATTAACACCTGACTGCACAGCAGAATCAGTCAGCTTAGCAGTCAAATGTTCCATTGCACTGTTTTAAAATAGTCTCTATGACTTCAACACACATAAACTCTGTTCCTTTTTGCTAACTATTCACGTAATTGACACTATTGATAAAATCACTTGGCACAAAGGCATCGTTTAGGTAAGGTCTATTATATCCATACCCTGTTGAACTCCAATTTATCTGTCAAAATACTCTCAGTGTTCGATCTCTCGCTCTCGCTCGATCGGCATTTCTTTAGATTAAAATCAAAATATAAATTTAGGAAGACATCAGTAATCCTTCCTGAGAGGAATTTGACTAGAATTTTAGTGGGTGGAGCTGGCTTCAAGTAAGGTCCAAAGCGCTTTGCACTAAAAGTGTCCTGCGTTCGTTATATGTAATTAAATCTAATCATTGTTCACATTTTTCACTTTTAAGGTTAAGTGCGTAATGATCACTACTGTAATCTGATTCACGTTTAAGCATCATATTGTCACCAATAAGAGCACTAATGCGGTGTTTGTCGTGGGATGGCGTCACCGAGTTCTGGTCAACTCGAGCACGTTTCCGCCACGGCTCCGATGCAGCCATGCTCAGATCGGTAGGCATATCTTCATCTGCGGCTTCCTCTTCGCAACGTTCTTCTTTCATCTCTGTTTTTACTATTGGTTGGGGTGCCACCCTAGTGGGGCTCATTTGTTGTCTCAATAAAGAAATGTTCTTAATATTTTTTAATTCTGTAGGGTTCCTCAAGAATCTGTAAAGATAAAGAGAATTGAACGAATGATCTAAAAATTCAAGTTGACAACTGTTGGTTATTTTTATTTTTGCTATTCAGGAAAAAAAAAGCAGAATCAGTTCAGTCTACTTACTGGTAGCAATGTCTTTCTCCTTGAACTTTTCGTAGAATGTTTACACGATAATAGTATCTAAGAGCTCGTGACATTTTATCGTAATTCATTGAAAGATGATTTTTCTGGATACCCCAGAGTTTTGCCAATCCCGCTGGATCTACGATTTTGAACACTCCAGTTTCTCGGTTCTTCCAAGCAATGTAATTAGTGTATCGCTGTGTTGGATCATTCAGTAATTGTTGTAAAAAGTCCCATAATAGCCTACCATCTGAAATGGAAGAAATGAGTCATTAGTTTTACGGCACGTTATGATACGACAAGTTACGTTAATTTTTATGATGAAAACAAGTAGAGTTGCATTTGATAACTTACTTGTATTTGACTCTGGCATATCGTTTGGGAAAAATTCCCTATGTTGAGTACGGTAGTGAGAATGTTGCGCTGGATGATTTTGTGGTGCAGGGCTCACTAATGGAGCGTCTTTAGGAGAGCGCGGAGGCGGCGCAAATTGTGCTTCTTCATCTGAATCCGAATGGTTACTTCCGGAACTGGCTGCTTGGATTGGCGCAGTAACTGAGGGTGCATATGTTGGGCCATAATTTACTGCTTCACCACGTTGTGGACTTCCAGAACTGTCAACTGACGGCGCAGGACTTAAAGTTACGGAGTTAGGCTGAGCCGCAGCTGCAGCTGCACTGTGAAAGTGATGGAATCCATCGACTGCCCAAGTCGGGGTAGGTGGATGTGAATGCGGTGATGGTGGGTAGGGAGCAGCGCGCGCTGTAGGTGTTACAGGTGAAGAAGGCACTCTTCCTAGAAGCACCGCATCACGCACTAACATTTGTAGTACATTGTGCAATACGTCGCCAGCGCCGGGGCAACGTTCTCCTAAGTCGGTTTTAGTCAAAAGGCACAATGCTTTACCTGTAAAAGAAATAAAGATTTTTAACAAATTGCCATTGGTGTTGTTTCATTGAGAAGTGGTAGCAAAAAATCTGACAGTTTGGCGTGTTTTTATATAAAAAATCTGAAATGATAAGCAGTTTTAATTTAAAAAGGATGCTTACCATTCATTTGAAATAGATCCATATCAAAATTGGGTAGGTCGAATTCTCTTTCACACCATTTGAGGAAAACTGCGACATCTTCTCTGGTCCATAACCTTGGTTCTGGAGGTAGGCCAGCAGGAAGCTGTGCCTTTGTGTCGCCCAACGGAGAAGGAGGCGGCGGAGCCCATGGCAATGGATACCGCCACAGTAATTCTGTCGGGCTAAATGGTAGCGGCAGCCGCTCCATGCTTGGCCCCGACGGTAATTGTAAACTGACTACTTTCATTACGATAATCTGTAAAGAAATGAGAAAAACTTAAATATATTAAGTAATTAAATTTTTACGCAATAAATAATTGATAAAGGCGTTTTAATGTCTTGGACATCATATTATTCATAGTATCCGTAATGATTTCTCATTACGGATACTATATGAATAATATGATGCTATGAGCTTTCGCTCAAACAGGAATAGCCACAAAACTTTACGTAGACTAGACATCTTTCTTCTAAATATTTTTTTTATAAAACAATTCCTATTAATAAAATATTTAATCTTATGCATTTTATTGTTTGTTTATGTTTAATTATTAACAATTTCCTTCTTTTTATTACGTAATTAGGTTTGTATTAGCTTCATCGTTTTGAATTCATGTTCGTTTACTTATTACTATTTCTTCGTCGGTCCTTTACTTATAACTGATTTTTTGCTTACAACGCTTTTTTGGACATATTCTTTGATATATAAACTGTAAAAAATTTAATGATTTGAGTTAAATTGAAGAATTGAAAGGCTTCTGCTTCATTGCATCGTGTTCCCGATTGCGTTCATATGTGCGTCGGTGTCCGATATATGGTTTCTGACATTCTTCTTCACAGACATATACTCTTTAACGGAATGTCAGGTCATGGATCAGTGAGGTGGGTTGCAGCTTTTACGATTTGCAATTCTGACATTAATTAATTAATAAACATTTCTGACCTGTTATTAATTTTTTGGAACATGTATCCGGAACAATATTTTGTGTTATTGAGAATAATTATGGTATTTTAATATTTTCTCTTAAATTCCAAAATGGTCTAGGATATTTCTGACATTCACATAGACTGTTAGGTATAAATAAAAAAAATATATTTGTAATCTATGCAAGTGTAATATAAACTATATTTTATTGTTTGCGTTATATAATGTTAGATTTACGTGAAGGATATAAATATTTGCAGCAATAACTAACGGTGATTCTGTATATGCAATAGTATCCAACGCAAGGAAAATTATATTATAATCATCAGCCGTGTAATTGGGACATTGTTTAAGTTTTAGTAGGCAATTGAAAAATATTAGTAGCTTATTCAATTGAGATAAGATAAAATATTAGTATCGGAAGATATAAAGGAAACAAACATTTTGCTCTATTATCAGCCTGAGGAGGAATCTGAGAATCAAACTTAAAATATAGTTCGCAATCAAAATTTTATACATTTAAATGAATCCATCATTGCAGTTTGGGAGTTTGGTCTTCGGAATAACTACCTACCTACGTTTGTTTTTCTAGTAGGTACAAACAATGTTTTCAAACAAAAAATTCTGTTACCAATATTGATAAATAAGATATTTCGGCATAAGATCTGCTTAACCTTATATCCTAATATCTTTGTTTAATTAACCTATCTCTTCTTCTTTTTTTGAACTTTTCAAAAAAAATTATGTTGTCTTATATTATAATAGAACAAAAATATATACAATTGCAACACAGACCCTTGCCGTATGTGATATAAATTTAGACCCGTCACCTGCTGGTCGCAATTTTGGCAGGATGAATAGGACATTGTTACAATGTGAGGGAGAATATTATTATTATTACCTACGTACGATTATACGATGTGCTTAATCCGAGGGGGAGCGTAAGGATAGAGAATAAAAATAATTAAAGGGTGCATGTGCACTCGCTTTGTGCCAGTTTTAGATGGGAATTAGAAACACTTGTTTTGGTTCTGATAACATTAAAAATGTATATTTTTTTAAGCCCACACCTCATTTGTCGAAGCGAAAATTTTATTGTTTTTTAATTTTTTTAACTTATTACTTATTTTTTGGAGCTTATATATATCCTTCTCGTACAATAACTGAAGAACGATCCTATGGTGGCGTAATAGGCAACCTGTTGAATTTGAAAGTTCGTCAGCATTCTAAGTTGATTCATTTTCTCATTAGAGCGTTTAGATTATTGCCGGATATTAATATCATAGTTGGTTCGCCCAGTCAGCCAGCCACCTTATCGGGCGCGGTCGGAAATGCGTGAGCCCGCGATAGCGCGCTCTGCGATAAGCACCGCTACTTACCGGCTGAGCTGATCCGGAACTGGTTGCGTCGTCAAATCCTAGGAAGACGGAGGCCGGAGAATTCAGCACTTGTTCATCTTCACAACACTAGTAGCACAAAATCCAGTGTTTACAGAGCACCAAGCACACGCGTAGCAGCGGCGGTCCCTCCAAACGTGTCGTGTTACGGAACGCCGTAAACCAGCAGCGTATCTGAGGGATCGAGCTCGCAGACGAGCGTCGCGGGCAACTTTCCGACGCGGACTGATGATGCGGTGGCGGCGCGGGTGGACGGACGCGCGCTCGCCGGCTCCCCTTGCACTCTTCGTTCCCCTCTGCCGCACACATATCGCTGCCGAGATAAACTTCGGGAGCCAGACCAAGCAAGAGACCCATTTTAACTAAAAGTATTCGTGACGCGTTGTGTAGATGAAACAATGTTTTCCGCAAATCACTTGGAGGGTTTTATGTCCAAACATGATTATAAATCATGTAAAAATGAGAACGATATGTTGAAGAAAGAGTTAAAGTAGTCTTCTTGCTCAGGATACGCGGAAGTACTGGCTGTGTCGCAAAATTACGTCAGCGCGCCAGTTTTTAATAACTCGCGATATTTCCTTATTTGCAGAGTAATCGAGCAGTGCTACAAGTCTTATTTTATTAAGACATGTATATTTAGATAAACCCTAGTCTATTTTTTATCAATTGACTTTAAATATGTAATTGATACCGGTATTGTAACAGGTTACGTAAGTACGCAAATATATATGGCGAGCTAATTCATATTGGAGTTGAGAGACAAAGCACAGGAAACGTCTGAGTAGCACAGCGACATTTCCTGGTACGGTTAAGACAATATGATCGTCAACCGGTTTAAGCAGACTTCATTTAGTTCTGACTGCTTGTATGTTCATGAGGCACTAGTCGTTTCTCGACATTTTTTTAATTTATTTTAAGGGTTTTCATGTCTTGAACTTTTTAGAAATATTGCCGCATGCTGGCTGTCTGGTGAATCAGTAGGTAACGGTGATTTACTCTGGATGACTAATAATATCAGTTGGCATGTTCCTTCTTCTGAACACTTACTGGAGCGGACGAGAAGCCAAGTATCAAATGTGTTGGTGTATGTATATGTGTAGGTCGTGATTATCTTATGTGTGCCCTGGCCGCCGTCCCACTACCGGTTCGAGACAGAAATATTCGGCAGCCAAGACGGAAGTGGCCTCGGAATCTTTACCTGTTGCTCCCGTCGCCCGCCCCGCACTCCCTGACTCATTCCGTCTCGTTCCCACTCCCGCGGGTCGTTGTGGGTTGGTGCGGTGGCGGCACGCAGGCGTTCTTTTCGTGAAGTTATGTGCAGTAATTTTGAGAATAAAAGACTATGATGTTCGTCCATACGTGACCGTGACCGCAGAACTTGCCACTACTTTCTTTACTGTTTTTATGTTGTTTTGTTAGAGGTTTACTCAAAGTTTGTCGTCCGATAAGTATTTACGTTAATTGAATTACGTCATTAATTTGGTATTTTGTTTTGATGTTCTCCTGTTTTTACTGTTTTGAAAACTTGAAATATAAAGAAAAAATTGCATGATACCAAGAAAAGTTATTTAAAATTTGGTTGACGGGTTCCACAACGGAATGCCACCAATAGTCGGATGCTAATCTGAACTAAACACATGCGGAAGTGCCTGAAATAAATTCATTGCGTGGAGCGCTTAGTTTGTGTTCCCCGTGCTAGTATTTGTGGCCTTTTATAATTAAATCAATGTCCAGTATTTTACAGTTAAACTTGCATTTTATGCTCGTACATAAGTACCTATGTACATTTTGTTTTCTTCAATCTTTACTAGACTGCACTTGGGTGCACGGGTATAATTTATTAGATGTGTTTTTCATATTTTTATGCTATAGACGTGATTCATACTTAGATAAATTTTGTATGTTTAATTGTTCATATGGCTATTCATATTATTTTCTGTCGCATAAAATGTGGAAAACAAATTCTAATCTTTTTCTAATTGTTAACTCAGGCATTGATTGATGAACTGAAAAGCTTAATATTCACAGAAGAACCCATACCTATATCTGTAACAATAAGATTCTGTGTCTGTACGTTGACGAGAAGTAACTTCGAAATTAACGTTTATAGGAAATGGAAGACGTGGAATAGTTTAAGCCGGAAATTAATACACGCGGAAAGAGGAAATTAGGCAGGCACGGCCTGCGGGCGCCGGACGTGGGGTTAGGGAGGAACGCGAATTTCAGCTCAGCTTCCGACGGGGCGCGGAAACGAACGAACCTAGCGGAAGTAATGTTCCGCCATGTTCATTTTTCTTAATAAGTACAATATAAATTGAAAATATACATCATATCGTTATGTCTTACTGGCTACACATAGCTTATAAGTAGTCTCAAAATGACTGAAAGGTCATGTTCAGCTAGATGGATTATATGGAATTGAGATTCTGATAGTGACAGGTTCCAAAGTTTTTGAAAATTTTTTTGAAAGATTTTTGACGCAGCCCAAATTTAAGACGCAGTCAAATTATAAGATTTGACTTATTTTGTTGACTTTTAAAATCAAGTCGTTTAAAAGTTTCGATATTCTCAGTAGTAAATTAAATACTATAATCGTTCAATTTACTTAGCTATTTCTATCAAACCCACTACAGCACATAGGTCTCCCTCATACATTTCTATTTAATTCTCGAAGTTGCCCGTATCTAGTGCTTTCTTGAGACCCTTGGTAGGTTGGCTAGAATAAAATTAAAGGAAGTACCTAGATAAGTGTTGCGGAAACCACGGCTACTTATCTGAAGTCTACACCGGATATCAAGACATTTAAATTGCAATCATATGGAAATGGCGGCGTTTCCTGTGCACTGACCGGATCAAACGCATTTCTCATACATTCAAGTAGGTATGTGTGCATCAATGATTGGAATAGGTAAAACGAAGGTGTTATACTCATTATAAATTCTAAAGAGATTCTTTTATCATAATTCTATAGTATGGTAATTAACTTTTCCATTTAATGGGTACATGCTGTTTGTTTACCATGGAAATTTTTTAATTGGGTTGGTATGAATCTACGATGGAGTAAGAAATTGTTATTTTTTAACGCTTAAATAGTAACCCTATACGCAATCATGAAGTTCCAAGTGTTGCAATTGCAACTTCTCGCAAGCAAGTCTGAACGCACTTCCGAGCGTTCGCTCACAATCCGCGACCCCGATTCCACTGTTGTTGTTCATGAATTACATAATCAGGTGGCGCTTGGAACTAGGCAACGATGTCATACCGAAAAATTGCGCCACTTAGCACTGTTGTAGCATGACAGCAGGCTAATACGTAGTTGAGAAACAGTCGCAAACAACTTCTTAATGTGGGCTCACATTATCCGTACGAATACTTGAAATATATGTATGTGTTTGAAAACAGCGGGACTGGTTTTAATGAAATTTGACTTTGAACGAATGAATTTGCCACGTACATAGATAGACTAGACTTCCAGAGAAACATAAACCAGGTATATTTCCGCGACGTGACCGAAACCCCGGGCAGTACAATATAAGAATAAAAGAGACTTATTTATGTACTAAATTAATGACCTCAATTAAAATCTATTTCTCATCATTATTAAGTATAGCATAACCGCTCGCACGATCTCTTCGCTCTTGTCATAACCTTCTTCCCACTGTCTTGGATTCTTGTCGAGCTTATTCCAAAGACAAGCCATGCAACTGTGGTGATTTCCGAATTTATCCGGATTGCTCCCAATAGATTCGCATTCAGGGAGAAGTCCATAATCTTCTTTTTGACCAGCAGATTTTATTAAAATCATATGTACGTTTATTATATTTGGAGTATAAATTAGTAGTAGGTGTATTAAGTAACCTATTTTACATATATCTATTATTATTTCTTTTATAGTTATCTTGTAGCATTTAAGTCCACCTGCTGTACATTTTACGTGCAAAACGTTTAGATAAGTAAGTAATTAACTTAAGAATATGCAATTATGCAAGCTTGTATGCCGCATTGTGACACTAGAGCAATTCATGATCTAGCCTCACTATAAAATTCATGAAAAAGAAACGTTATATAATGTAATTCAAATCAGTATACAGACCCATGTTATGTAAATTTTAATTTCAAGGTTGCATACCCACTTGAATAGAGCTACCTAGCGAAAACAGGAAGTAAAAAATATTAAGGTAGGTACGATGGTTACTTTCTTAATACATTTTCATTATTTACATTTCTGTAAATAAAAGTGAAACTAGATGGCAATAGCTTTGATACAATATTCATATAACTATTTATCTATAATTCTATAATTTTCATGTAAGTTCTTAAGACTTCTTGTAAATAATTTTCCATAATGACTATTTGCCATTGCGAGTATCAGTTTTAGATATTACCTAACAATAAATCAATTAAGACAAGTTTTCTTAAATAATATTTTATGAACTTGAAACGATATCATAAATTATGGATTTAGTTTAATGGGTAAATGTTTGCACGCGACCTTTTCGTTCTCAACATCGTCGGTACGAGTAATTACGGTTGAAGAAATCGTCAACTTCCGCCGACCTCAGCCGATAGCGCAGCACGACGACGCGCTGCTTGTCTTGTGGTCACGCAATCGAAATTATACAAACTATATTTCTACATATGATAAAATTCAAACCTGATTTACTCATTTAAAACAGGATATAATTTTTCTTGTCTGAACTCGACGTTGAATGACGATTCGCTTTTGTATTAATGAATTAAGTAGAAAAAACGTTCTTTATCGTGTTAATTTTATACTATACCAAGTATGAAACCGATGTCGTATGGTATAAAATGGACTAGGCAGACAATTAATCTATGATTTTAACGAGAGTCCCCCCTGGGCGAGATTTTATACGCACAAGTGTCACATGACAAAGCGACCCCTCGGTTTGTCAAGATCGGCGGGATCTAAAAAACCGGATTGGGAATGCACCCGTATGGAAGGGCACATCGTGTCGTTATCATCTTGTATTAGACAACTATTTCGCGTAGGAAACAACAGGTTATATATAGACCAGACCATTGACCAGAAGCTGCATGGTTTTATTTATTTTTTGCTTATTCTCTGTTTCAGTATCTTATTCTTATTCTAAACTTAACTAATCGCTAGATTCATACTCAAAGTCTTAGCATTAATGATTTATAACTTTTCAATACAGCTGATCCATTCTCCAACTTTTTCAATAATCATGGCCAATCTATCGCAAATCGAAAAGCAGTTTAATTTTTTTTCAATGAAAAATATACTTTGTAATAGTGTCATGTTATAAAAACTATTAAAAAGTTTAACGTCTGGGGGCTCACTTGGTGCGTCCCAATCGGGCCATGTGCGCGCGCTCCCACGCGGAGCTACGCACAAGTGTGCGCCAGCGCCACACAACACAATATACCTACTAACTCGTATCGCCCATTCCATGTGTGAGTGAGCCGCTACTTCCTGGTAGAACACTAGAGGCGGTTTATTTAAATACTATATGTGTGTGTATGCAATATTATATCAATAGCAATGGATGGTACACGATATTATTACATTAAGGACAAATGTGTGCGTGTCAAGTCTCTTTAATCTCTATTGTACTTCCTGATTATAAGTGAGTGTGCGTGAGCCACTTGTTTGAATGTTAGGGCGGCTTTATCTTAGAGAGGGACAGAGTGCAGCGTCCGATTACTTTAGGGATGTCTAAAATTGATAATTATTTTTTATCGACAATGTCACCCTGTAAAATCACAATCAGACATACGAAAGTAAGGTTCCTGCGCCAAGCCGGGTAAACAAAGAACTCGTGTTTACATTCTCATTGGAAACAGGAAGCATAAAGTCCGTTGTAAATGTCTTGAGACTCAAACACATACGGTTCTTAGTATGAAACAATACCGGTTCCGCTGTGTTTGCAAAACGGCCGCTTTCAGGAAGTGACCGCATCGATTTGCTGTAACTGGGTGGGAATCGATATTATTTTCCATAGAAAAATTGTGGTTACTTTATATTAGTGCATAAGGTTTTTGTGTATCGACATCGATACAAACTATTGCTTCCCTAATACGTGTAGCGTGTAAATAGAGCTGCTAGTGGACAGATGCGAATACTGGGAGCGAACAGTTTGCGCAATCCAGGAGGGTTCATATCCCACAGATCTGTAAGAGGGACCCATGAATTTTCACTGCTGAACCCCTGTCGTGCACATCTGTCGCCTGGATTAGATGTAACATCATTGATTTTCACATCACAAAGGGAACATTACAGTTAAAAATGAAGGAGACACACATGTCTATTTTTTAGAGAGACTGATAAAATAAGTCTTGAAGATTACATAATAATATCTCTTTTGATATTTTTTAATTTTTTTCAGGTATAAATACCTAGTGTCATTCATTACTTCGATCATCAAAATTAGGTATAAGCCACAATAAACCTACTTGATAAGGACACGCAAAAAGCTATGAAGTCATTTCTCATAATTTCATAACCATGGCATTTATTAATTCGAAAACAAAATTTATAGATTATTTATTGCACTTGGGTACAATTTTTGATAATGTCTATAAGAAAAACTAACTAAACTTTTTAAAACCTATATCTTATTTCATTATTCATAATGCAAAAAAAATCTAATTTTTTTTTTTAATTTCCGGATGAATTTCAGACGTCACTGTAGCAGTAGGTATAGCGGTATGCAATAATGCAATTATTACCTACGCCAGTTACGTAGTTCTTAGCTAAGGGATGCAGTGAGGGACGCACTTGGGGGCTTTCCCGACCCCCTGACTGACGTGTTGGCAGATCGCCTCCGATCTCTTGCCCTTGTATGCTACTTATTATTACACAACTTACATAGAATATGATCCTAATTTATTTCATATTGTGGTAATCGCGTGGACATGACAAACATATAATCCCTAAACACATAAAAACATAGAATAAACAATAAAATTGTCTTGTCAGGTTTTCTTAATTTCTTGATTCGGCAAAATAAAAGCGGGATCGAAATTTTATTTTATTACTTTACTAGCTTTCGCCCGCGTCTCCGCCTACGTGATAAGTATCTACCCTATTCATCTCCACACTTCACAATTTAATACATTTAATTGAGATCGATTTAGTGATTTTAACGTGACAAACAAACAAAGTCATATAATTAATAAGTATGGATATTTTTTAAGGAAAACCAGTAATTGAAATGAAGTTTGTGAAGGTAATTAAACAAAACTTATTACATACGTGTTTTGTTTACACATATCAAGGTCAAGATTCCTTACGGGACAAGAGAAGACAGAGTCATAGTCACAAGACATAATAATTTAACTTTTTTCTTGATTTAACATTTACAATATTTCAGCAGCGATCATGGTTAATATTCTGTCTGTATTATACAACTGACGATGAAGGGATGAACGGATTAATCATTTTTTTAAAGGTTTATTGAAAAAGGTAGAAAAGGGTTGAATGAAATAAGGGGTTCATTATAGTCACACAGGTGTAAAAACATTTCTTTCTGCGCCCTGCGACCCTGCGACAGGTACACGTAATACAGATTCCTTCTTACCTAAAGTTTGTCTTGGGTTTGTGTTTATAGATATAAATACATACATGCGAACTATTGCGTTACTAGCTTCTTATAAAACACGTAATCAGTATTATCTTTTCAATATTTACATTAGGTAACGAATCATGGTTAAGTGGTAGGAAGGAAAAACATTTTTTCCTCAAAACTTTTTCTTAGAAGTAAAGAATAATGGTGCAATATATGTAGTGGGAATGTTTAGTTCATTCGAATATGATAAACTTATTTAATTCGGCCGTTTGAATATATATTGGAAACCTTTTCGTTGATTTTGAACTTGTGATAATTGAGTAACCAATTAAATACGAATCATTGACTCCAATAAACTATCCTTTAGATAATTCAGAAGCCAGAGCGTATTAATAGTTTATTCAATTAACTAATGCTCTTTTCCGGTAAACATTATCCGAAATAAATGTTTTTCCTTGGAAGTCATTATTAATTTCACGAATTTGGTAGTAATTAGGTATTTTATTGATGTTGTTTTAAGGAACAAGACTAGAAAACTTGACTTAAAAAAACCAACATATTTATTGTAGGTATATAAATTTCTTGTATTAATTGAAAAAAATTGTAAAATAGTTTGTGTGCTTAAGATGTCTGTTAATATGCCACGTGTTAATGACATTAATTAAGAAAAACTTATAGAAACATAAAGAAAATGTGTATGTTTTACTTAAATTCAAATGTAAATCTGAAAGAACTCAGTAAGTACAGATATGAAAACTCATTCCAGCTGAGATTAACAAGGAACGATGTTGTGAATACCAGTCATGCCACCCGCGAAACCTCAGCTTTGTGCAGAGTGTGAAAGGGTTCACTCATTAGGAAGATTGCGAGGGCACCATGCATTGCAAACAGCAAAACATTGTCTATAGCTCGTGCGTTGTCACATTGTCTATGGTAGCAAGACCTCGCTACAATGTAGTTGTTCGTGTTTAGGTAAGTTTATATTTTCCGCCACAAAAGAAATGGGGCTGCTACATGAGGAAAGTGCATTCGGGTTCAAATCTTCACGATGACATCTGTTTGGTTGGTTATTATTATTATAATGAAAGAGGCTTGCGTTGCGTGGCTAAAAGCAGTAAAAGTAATATGTGCGATAATGATTTCTATAAAATTTTAAGTTCGGGCTATATGATAAATATAACCCATAATTTATTTCAAGCATGCATATAATTTAAGTATAGATTTCCGTCGTTCATAAGTCTGCCAGTTGGTACAAACATTAGTCTCGCTCAAATCGGAAGTACTTCCTCATTTTTTGTTTAGGGTATACATTTTTGATGGCCTCAAGAGCCTGAGCACTAAATTATATACAAATTACATAATCATTAATAATTCGACCAGGTCTGTTTTTATTCGAAAATTAGTTCGCAGATCACGTCCCCAAGTATGTTCTGAGCCATTTAGGTATCTGCATTTATAAGCCGATCACCAACGGAGTCTTTGAAGTAGTATAAACAAAGCTTAACGTATGTTGGAGCGCCGCGCCGGCCGACACAAGCCAAGATGGCATCGAGCAGGAAGTGAAGTAGGAAAACGTAAGACGTCATTGAAGGTCGAATACGTCTAGTGTTCCACCACACATGCCATTACGTGGTATGTCGCCTCATAATTTTCTATTGTTTTTCAATTTGTAACGTTTTGGTGGATCTTGGTATATAACACGCAATAGTTGGAAACGTTTGTTTTTAAATATATGAATTATTAGTTTTTTATGGGTAAATTAGCTTGTATCTTATAACTACAAATAAATTTAAAAAAAAAATTAATTAATTAAAAATAATAATAATAAAAAATAAACGAAGCGTTACTTCACACGTTACTTTAATGTTAAGCAAATAATCTTTGAATACATACGAGTAAGTACATAAGTACCTACCTAACTATATACTTCCAACTCATATTTATTGCATATCGTACTTAAAGAACAATGATTTTTTTTTGGGTTGATCAATTACAATATCCAGCCCACTTATAAAACGTACTTTGCATTAGGGGTATTATCTGAACCATTCTCGGATATTTGCACTGGTATTTAAAACGCCGTTCTTAAATAAGTGTGCGATCTGAATGGTTGTTCCATACAACTGCAGGTAAGATTTGTGGAGCAACAAAAGAAACGAATTTCATTCGGCTAAAATATTAACTTTCATACAATAGGAAACATTATATTTCCAAGTACGAGGCACTTCTTCACTTCCGAACAATAGATTCAATGGGAAACGAAGTGGTAAACAGTGGTTCCTTTGGAGATCCGAGGTTTTTGAGATGGCCAAAATCTTTGTTTGCAGTTAAAGCTGTGCATGGCTGGCATGATATTTGTATGTGTATTAACCACCTTTTATTATAAGAGTTGTTGTGAAATTTCTTTAAATTTACAAAGTATTAAATTAATAATAAATGTACGAAATAGTTTAACTACAATAAAAATCAAGATGATTCTGTATCATCATATCGTTCCACACAGGGAATGTAATATCTTTTTATGTAATAATATTTTAATCATTAATAAACCCTCTTTTTTATTTAATTTTAACTTTTAAACAAAAAATAACAGTTCCCTTTCCTCACAAACTAGAAGTTAATGTGTTTGAATTCTCATAAAAAGATCAAAGAATTGGAAATCATCGTCGCTCGTTTCTAGTAGACTCTTTTGTAGACTTTTATAAATGTATTTACGTACATATCCCACTTTTAATAAAATTATAATTATAATAAATATGTTTGTAAGTAATTCTGGTTATTAGCGTTTATTTCACTTTTTTCTTAGTAATCTTAGGTAAATGTAGCTCAGAATGCAGGAACAGATGCTCTAAGTGTTTATTCTACTTACAGATCATTTGTTTCTTAGTCTTCAGGAGAAAAAATTGTGTTTCTGTTTGGAACTCTAAAACTACTGTACCGATTTTTACGAAATTTTGCATAGAGGTAGAATAGACCTTAATGAGTATTTTTTTCTGGATATTCCCCCAGGAGTTAAACTCGCGCAAAAGTAGTATTGTATTTAAACTTAAATAGAACCCAAAAAGTCAACAAAGTAAATGAACAAAACTCCTCGTAATGGAATACGTCTTTCATGATAACCAATAATTGGCTATACTAAAAGATTCCGAAGAAAGAATGGTAAACTAAGCCTTAATAGGATATTGAACATTCCATACACATTACAAAACCAGGAAAGAAGCAAGTAAATAAAAGTTTCAAGAGTTTTATGGGGATTTTATTATATGGCTGCGACACAATGGGATGCGTACGAAAAGGGCTCCTTAACTTACACTACATTGTCTAATAGACGCCGGCGTTTTCGTGCACATTGGGTTAAGATATGGAGCTGTATAAAAGACTTTTTTTACAATTATATTGAGGTGAAACGAGTGTACGAGAGCAGTGGACGCAGCGAAGGAAGTATGCAGAGATCGTGGCAAGTGGGAAGATGTAGAGTCTGCCTACCCCTCCGGGAAAAAGGCGTAATTGTATGTTATATTATGAATCGAATACTTCAATTAAGGTAAGAAGTATTCGTTTCATAAGTTAATAAGTTAAAATTAATATATTTTAGCTGAAAATCTATTTTGATTCAATTGATCATTTTTTAGAATTAAATTTCGTCATTATTATTACCTTTTTTATGTTAAAAAATAAAGCCATATTTACATTACCTAAGCAGATTGAGGTCAAACGCTTTCAATTGATTATTAAAAAATAACATATACCTATGTGAAGGGCTCAAGTGTTACGGGAATAAATCATAAAGTATATAAGATTCAAAATGATACAACAGAAATAAGATCAGGATCAGATAAAGTAAAAAGTGATTACTTTGATGCACCACACGCTCTTTTGCCGACGTATTGTCTGCGCGCTCCATCACATCCCAAAGGATTTCTGAACGTTATAATTCCGGAGAGTATTTCCATAAAATAATTCCTGATCGTTATCTCAACGAACAGGTCGGATTCTTTTTTTCAAGGGCATCATTTATTATCTTTAAGGGCACAAAAAACGTAAGGGTCTAAAGCGCCGCGGTGTCCCTTCTAGGAAGCGCGCTTGGATTTATTTGACACTCATCTGTGAGATATAGAGCGGGCATGCCAGTGGACAAGGTAGTTCGCCGAATCCGTATCTAACCGAAGCCAAGTGTGGACAATAAGGTGTGAATGTACACTTTTACAGCTTTTGCATTAGATTATAGATATGGCGCTCCATTAAGATTTTGCCACTGATTAAGTACTTTTACCTTTTATTCTTACTTTGATACATTTCATTAAAATTGTAATGTATGTAGATAAAAAAGTAAGTAAGTTTTTTCTGCCTGCAAGTTTTTTTACCGATCCCACGCAAAGGGGTTATTGTAAAAAGCAAATCCAGTATTCCGTGAGTAACTGTACTTTTTATTTAGGATTACCTCTGCAGGTAAGTTTTAAGATTGAAAGGGTTTTGTGTAGTATTGCTTCACTTTTCGCTCACCTATTAAGCATTGTTAGCTATGATATGGCGATCTATTCGGGATCTTCATGTAATCGTCGCGTCGTTGCGCAATTTCCCACAAGGTTTCAAAGCAAATACCTTCTTTTGAATCATAACACAATAGCAGGGCAAGAGTCAGGTAAAGCGCCTCACGCCGCGGGGTTCCATCGCAGGAGTTTTATATTTCCGCTTCTTTGTCGAGAGCTTGGGGCCAATTAATAATTTCCCTGGATGACCGGAGTTATTGTCGTTATCCCCCGCCCCCACCACCATTCAAACGACAAGATTGATGAACTGACGGCAATTGTCATGTTTTTACCTTTATAGACTGAATTCGCGTTGTCCCCAAAGTCATTTTTCGTATTGTGACTTCACCATCATAAGGAGCTATTCTTTTTCTGAAGTTTGTCGGTGATTGCGATAATTTTTGTATCATTCATAAGACATTTTCAATGTATTGAACCAGTAGTGATATGTGCCTGATGTAAATAGGTATTTTTAGTGTTTAGATAAGGTGTTATATGGTTTTTTGTACTTATATTTACGACTTCACGTTTAACGTTTGACGTCAATAGCGAATCCAATATAACAGATAATGTCACTAGTTTAAAAATCATAAAAAGAGGATAATGCTCGGAATATGTATGTCAAGACTAGTCATGTTTTAAGCCCACTACTCGTTGGCTGTATGGCAAACTATCTATATTATAAATGTTGAGGCTGTTTCTAACCAATAACGATGATCATACACGAGTCATCCTTTGTCTTGTTCTGTTTGTTCATCATTTTGTCCGCGCTTTGGTGTCTTGGTATTTCCTGTTCGCGAATTTATATTCAAATGTATGCATACTTTTTGTCGACCAGTTTACGATCGGCGACGCCCGGACAGCACGATACTCGTACTATATTAATATGTTCTTATGTCGTATATAACATCATCTCGTCGCTCTCAGAAAAATATTACAGGTTTTGGGTTGCTATATCTATGTATGTACTCTATGATCACCGCAAGTGTTGTTTCCTGCCAAAACTAACCACATAAGATTTAATAATAAGTCTACCTACTTGCATTTTAAGCACCTGTCAAAATTTGCTTGACTAGTATTTAATTGATTAAAGAATACAGCGCTCATTACTACTACTTACTATTACAATATACAATGCTGTAACCATGTTATGATTAATATTATCCGACATCCGTACTCACTTATCAAAACTTAGTTTATCTTCATACCGTACTACTGTACCTACTGTGTCTGTGGGAAAGAAAAAAAATGTGGCAGCAGTGAAAGTCAAACAAAGAGAAGGACTTTAAATTTTAAATTTTTCTTTTAAGTGATGGGTTACAACGTGTCACTATCAGAATCTCCATCTTAATTCCATCACTAAGCCACTAAGTAATCGCGGCCTCCAAGTTTTGGCTCTGTCTACCCGGTAAGGGATGAAGATGTTTTATACGTTTGTATGTAATTGAAACTAGGTACTATAACAAGATAATAACGTGAGGTAGATGTTCCTATTTATACCCAACAATCCACAACAGTTCATAGTAAGCGGTGCCTTCCAGCCCGCTTGCTAAGTGTCACCCGGGGCCGTAGCGGTCCCAGCTTGCACTCTACTTATGTTTTTAATTGCAACTGTTGACGCTGACGCACCGTGGAGTCAGTTAGGTGAACTAGAATTTCTGCCATGATTGTCGTATTATCTGTGAATGTACTTCCTTATAAGTATCGTTTCTGATAACGGTCTAAAAGCCTTTTTTCAACAATGTTTTTACTTTTATTAATGAATTTTGTTTCTAAACAATGAATCACTAAGATGATTTTTAAAACGCATAAAAATACGAAACGTAGTTATTTTTATTTAAATGAGAGCAGACAAATAGCCCCGACAGAGGACTTTATAACACGTAAGAAAAATTAGTTAAAGTCTTGGTAGGTACATCATCTAAATTTATAAGTAATACAGATCGCTGTACTTCAATCACAGAAGATCTTGAACTTTATTAGGTAGTTTATCAATAAGGTAGATTAATCATGCTTCTTAATTTATGTTCTGATTACAACGCAGATGTATCTCTAATGCTTGCTTTGCTATTTGCTTTTGTTTCACGTTTAATTTTCATTCGCAGTGTAAAATAGGCGTTTCTAATACAACAGTTAGTTTTTTCTAGGAGCTGCATTGGTGCGGGCGCGTCTTGTGCCTTGTATCCGGGTCATGCACGTCACGTAACGGGTGCGCTGATAACGGGCAGGCCTGGGCTGGGTCGCGCAGCGGGATGAGCTACGCGGAAGCGGGATCGCAGACGATTGAAGCCTACGCAGTTTTGAGCCGGTTAACGCTATATATTTCACCATGGGTGACTGCCTGCTCTCTTATTTTTAAACAAATTGCTGTATTGGTATTCGATATGTTGCTGTGTTGCTGCTTAATTGTATGTTAATTTGTATAAAAAGTTGCCGATTCTATCAAAACTAATGAAAATATTTTTTTTTTTAAATTTAAATTTTAACGTAATATTAAATAATTGCCTAAAGCAAATGTAAAATAGTTAATTAAGATGTAGGTACTTTTCGGCTCTTTATTGTTTGTAATAATCAATATATAAGCTTGGTAAAATACTACAGAGGTGAGGCTAAGTAGTAAATAAATCTGTAGTAATATTTTTTCATTATTTATATACGAAATAATATTATGTAGTATGATATCGTATGAACATAACTATTATCTAATATATATTTAAGAAATAGGTAAAATGTAATAAAAAACATTCATCAATAAAAATACAGGTTTAAAAGTTTGAGATTCTTCTTGTAGGCGTTGATATGATATGATGATGATTGATAGCAACATGCCAATATTTGTATCTCGATTTCATCACTGAGCCATACAGCTGAATTTGGCCTTCTGGCTCTGTCTACCCCGCAATGGATATATACGTAAATAATCATTACATTAATACATATTAATGTATTAATGTCGCTTATTTCCAAAACTACTCGTGAACGAATTTTAATGAAACAAGAAAGTGCCTAGGTCTAATGTTCATATTGGTAAACACCTGATAAAGTACTTACCACGATGGACTCGAGACGAAGTGGCGGGCAAAAGTTAGTTTCATATTTCATAGTAGGTAAGTGGGTTAGTTACTGATGATAAATGGAATGGTATAATATTTCTTTTATAAATAACTTTGTCACTTTGATTTGATATGTCTGTTTTGATTCGTTCATTATGTTATTTTACGAAAGATGGTTCACGGTTGGTCGACGCGCGGCGCAACGCGGTGAAGGCAAAGAAAGCAAGTTCACTGCCACGGCCGCGCGGTGCGACAACCTTGCTCGGCTTCTGGCCGCCACTGCCTTCGTATTGCCAAAATATACTGCCAATTTATTAATGAATTCTTCGCAAATTGTATTATCAAGGCTAGTTAATATTATGTCATTCCGTTTATAGAAATTTATCTGTAAAATTTGCCGCGGTTTTTAACACGCGAACAATCTTATGTAATTTATACTTTATTTAAAAAATTAAAAGTTATATGTTCAATTACATTATGCTTTTAATTTATTTGAGAAATTGTTCTTTTTGTGTAATTTATTCTAAAATACACACATAAAATCATATCTATATCCCTAACGGGGTAGACATAACCAACAGTCTTGAAAAGACTAAATAAATAGGCCACGTTCAACATTTCGGCATTATGATAGAATTTAGATTCAAATAGTGACTAGTTGCTAGCCTATCGCCCAAAAGAAGAATCCCAAGATTATAACGCTATGCGCGCGCTGCCGTCGCCTTTATACTACGTATATTATTTACAATATATTATAAGTTTAAAAAATTTACTGAAAAATTTCATAATATATTTTATTTAAAATGGAAAGCAATGATAAATCATAATAGTTGTAACTTCCTATTGAATATTTCTTACTACCTAAATGATTGCGTGGCTCAACTAATCGAAATTAATAGTGCGTAATAAATCCATAACATTAGCAATCGTTTTCGTAATATTGTAATGGTAATGTATATTTTGTCATCACATTGTTAATAATGCTAGCTCTCGTTTCTTATTTAAGAGCTTAGCAAATACTTAAATGTACTTGTTATGTACAAAAAACTTCGTCTACGAGTAAGTATATATTCTATGTGCAGAAGTAAAAGTAGGTATGTTGGGAACAGAAGCTGGGGCACTGCACCGTTGCTTGTCGGAATGTTTATGAATCCGGTTCAAATACCATATAAGTTAACTCGTGGATCCTGCATCATCCCGTTACATTATGAAGATAAATATATATGTTATATGAGGGAAATAATATCGATTACTGCCAAAGTTAAGAATTTTTTACGTTTAAATTTATCTCCATCATTAAGCCACCCAATGGAACGCGGCTTTTTTAATGGTCTTTTAAAGTCTCTTGGCTCTAGGACGTCATATATGTATGTTTTCATTTGGTGATATCTACATTTTTAAAGAGCGAGTACAAAAATCTTGGACTCATGTTATTTTAGACACTATTCGTAAACAGTTGTCAAATTTTCTGAAGTTTGAAAATTTATTTTGCAATAAAAAATGTATTTTGAAGTGAGTGACCTACCTCTGGAAAATAAATATATGTATATCAATGTTGTGGCGGATGGAACGATATAATTTTATCAGTGATTCATTCTGCTTCATACTGTTTAATGATGAACAGCGTGTAATATGAAATAAATAAGTAGATACTTGTAGATATTCTCAGACGCACCGACGCGCCTTAATAGATGTAGGGTACGAGTTATGAATATAAATGATAAAGCTGTCAAATGTTATTGAAAATGAAACTGCCTGTGTGTGACTACCACCAAAGTAGGAGCCGCCAAATGCGGATCTTTCGCTTTGTTTGTTTTAATTATATCAATAGTGTCTATAAATAAATTTAGTGTTAAGAAAAAACAATTGTAAAAATTTTAGCTTTCAAAATGAAACAGGATGTTGGATTAATCTTTTTTTTTAATTCGCCTAACTTTGAATACGAAATCACATTAGTTTTTAACTCCCACGATTACGTAAGGCTGAATCACAGTCCAGAAATACAGTGAGCAAGCCAGAGCCAGCCATCATACGTGATTCAGCGCGACCGGATACAGCGCCATGTTGGCTTGCTGCCGCCATGTTTATCGGCACACCGGAAGTTGCGCACACGTCCAACATCTTTGAATTCCACTGCATATATCATAAGCTGTAACCACAGCATCCATCATGCATGATGTAAAATTATCTATATACATTCCTGTAAAATAATTAAGGAAAAAACCTATAGATAATCAAGTCGCAATATTCGGTAGTAGGAGTAGGTTTCATACTCAATATCAATTACATACATAGGTAGATATTTATATAATTAGATGGAAATCTTGGAATCCAAGACTTCCGACTTGGACCCTTTATTGTAATTTAATAAGTAATATTGGTTGTCTATTTACACAATAAGTTTTCACTAAGAATCGTATTGTCGACGTTTACTTATTAAAAACAAAGTCTTTTTTTTTGGGTGCGGAATAAAAGTCGGAAATATTCAGCAACTATTTTGGGCGTCGACGTTTTTCCGTTTCACGGAGACGCTCGGAGTTAATCATATACTTGACGACGCTGCCCGTCGTATTTATAGAGAAAATTGCTTTGGTACGCATTTAGAAACACGTAATTTTGTCTGGGCAGTTGTTTGTGGCGGCCGCAGTATGGTATGCGCATCTATTACCTTTGCTTCCGTACGTAAATACCTTTGCGTCTGGTCAAAAGAGACAATGACGTCCAAGAAAAGTTATTTGTTATTCTTGATATTTAGTTAGGCTCGGTTCTCATCTTGGTGCTTATCCCGGTTGTTAGAGAAGAGATGAGGCCTTAGACCACCATTCAGAAGTGACACTTATTCGGATAATTCAATGGAGGATGGAACTTAACCCAGCTTGACCCATTGTAATTCATTTGTGTTACGTGCAGATTTCTACACTGTAAGAGTAGCGGTCAACATTTTAACCGATACATGACTCAAGAGTCACTGGCACATGGGCGCGTAGGATTCCTGAGTCTGGTAGCTTCATATCTCTTAACCACTGAAAAAAGACGTAATGCCCATTGTATCCAATTTTTTATAAGTATTTCATTTCGCTAATTCAAGTACTGCATCCGCTCGTATTAGGATTTTTTTTTATTTTAGTTATGTTAAACAATCTGATTTTTCATGAGGACATAGGTTTAACAAATTGGGTACAAATTCTTGCAACCTATTGTATACGGCTGTTATTTTAAAATAAGTATAGATACGGTGCCGTGTGGTTCCCGGCACCAATACAAAAAATAATAGGACCACTCCATCTCTTTCCCGTGGATGTCGTAAAAGGCGACTAAGGGATAGGCTAACAAACTTGGGATTCTTTTTTAGGCGATGGGCTAGCAACCTGTCACTATTGGAATCTCAATTCTATCATTAAGCCAAATACCTGAATGTGGACATTCAGTCTTTTCAAGACTGTTGGCTCTGTCTACCCCGCAAGGGATATAGACGTGACCATATGTATGTATGTATGTATAGATAAACTATGCTAATTGCTTCAGATTCGTGGTCTGGTCGTGGTCAGATGACTGTCTTGTTTATTTGATTTCAATAGAGCCCACTGATATCTATTGAACAAACAGCAATGTATATCGCGTTTACGTTCCTACTTAAAATTTTAGGCTTGCAAGCAGTACTTAATTGAATATGAAGGAAAATATATAATTTCTATACATGTCTGTAGTAATAAATAAAAGAATTCTAAGTAGGCGGTAACTTGACTGAACGAATATCACTATTGCAATAAACAGCGGTGTCATTATGTTGGATTAAGTCAGCAGCAATCAACGCGTCATCCTTGCGTTTGACTAGAGGGTGCGCAGGCGCACGGAGGCTACGAAGGAATGTGGTCGGGCGGGCGGGTTCTGCGGGGGGAGGTTACGGGCGGGAGGTTAAGGCACAAAGGCTCTGGAACTGGTTCTGCTTCCTGTACGTGTCGGATGTCCTGCGGCTTCCTGCCCCCTCTCAGGCGCTGCCACGCAACGGGCTGTGTGGTAGGGTTGTAAATATACCAAACAGTGTAGTACAAACAATTTACCTAATTAAAAATAAAATTGTAGAAGAATAAGTTTGTATGTACATCCTACAGAATTGGAGGAAAGCTCCAAAACATTGACTTTTACGCTTTTTTTCACCGGTATGATTGTGGAACCGGAACCGGAACGGTGTTGGGATAAAGAAACGCTAAAACAAAACCGCGAGTTGTATTGTTTAAACATAGTGTTCAGGAAGTTTGTTAAATGCTATTTTCACTTATCTGGATTTGTTACTGATTGACTTACTTCTAAATTTAGTCGGGTGGATAACCGCTTTTATTCAAATACCTATTAATTGGATCTCTTATTGTTATTGTAAAAAAACATTTCATATGAAAAATAAATCACGCACCCCAAAGACATGTCAGCTTGGTCCATTCGGTCAAATCTTTATATTTTATTTTAAAACAATGCGTACAGGCAATCGTGAGATTTGGAATAGCTTTATAAAAACAAAATGGTTTATCTAAAGAGAAACCATTTTGTTGTCATTTTCACCGATTCGTGAGTAGGTAGTATTAACTACTTTGCCTTTTTCAGTTCAAATTAAACTGTAAAGCAGGGGTGTTCTTAAAAGGTTAATTATTCTTTAATCAAAGCAAGTAATATAACAAGTACCTACCGATTTTACATAAGAAGCTTCGTGGTAGCCCTGAGTTTGTTGGGAGCTCAGGACACGCACGATTGAGGACACTCTCTGCTTGTTTTTGTTGTGCTGCGGTCAGCGTAACATGATACAAGCGAGCCTTCAGATTGACTGCACTTGTTCACCCCTTGGGATAGTATCACACAATATTATCCTTTTATAAAATGTATTTTAATTTTTATCATGCGTATAAATGTTAAGTGCAGCAAGAATGAATGTATGTTTGGTTCAGAACCAAATCTGAATGTCCAGTCGTCAAAACCTATGACTTTTATTAAACATGTTCTTCGTATTCACCCGCATCAGGTCAGGTCTTCTAAACAGATACTTCTTATCTTGTTTATTCTAGTGAACAACAATTTCCATTAGAATTTTAAGAAATCTTGTGATCTTCTACACTCCTGTTCCCTTGCTTATTATTAAATTAATATTAAAATTATTCTTATGCTATTCACATTGCAGTTCATTGCATTGACATGGAATGTCTTCAATATTTTGGGTAATCACGTTTGCGTTCTACGACACGTTTTTAACCAATTTGAAACATTTGTTGGAGAAATATTATAACATTAATAAAGAGCTAATTACATTCTCAACAATAACAGTGTAATGTAATATTGCATAGGTCGTCGTTCGGTCGGTGCATCCGTTCGCCCCGCCCCGCAGCCCGCGCCCCGCCGCTATGTAATCAACATTAAAACAATGCGCTTCCTCATCTTCGCTCGTTTTCCACGCGCAAGGCTATTGCCAAGGTCTCGACTTTCTACCGTTCAATGTGCTAGAACTATTGTAAACTACGATAATTGTTGTAATAATTTTGAACGTTCTACTGTCGGAAATGTTTATCACTAGCGTTACAGTGCTACAGGGGAATACTGAGAATAATTGGTTTTGGTGTATTTTTCGATTCGGTTTAAATAATAATATGCCAAAAATATAAGTAGATATGTAGGTATATATATCGTATCTACGTAATTTTTATGAGCCTTTAATTTACAGTAAATAAGACTGATATTGATACCTCAATACAGTTTCGGATATAGTAAGAAACTACTTTGTATTTGTGCGTTAAATAAATCCTTGTTGCGCTCTAGTGTAGGTATTCATTTAATTAAGTAATAATATATTATGTACTTATTATCTTACACGTTTGTAGCTCAAGACAATCGGCTTTAAATGCCAAGGAGTTTATAACAGCTACTGCCGTCGCTATGCGCCAAAGAAATAAATGCCGTAACATAATAGTTAGGTGTTCGGAACATCCGCGATTGCATCACGCAACCGAGAAAAACTGTAGCCAGAGGAAAATGAATGGAATCGCAGCCGGACATCGCAGTTCACACGTTTAATTATCAAGGTTTAACTCACATAGGCCATTTAACTTGTTTATCTCAATGAGCTAAATAATTCAAAGATTATACCTACGAGATTTTTATTTTTGTATTCACTGCTGGGGAACTGGCCTTTCGTATGGATGAATGAGGAAAACAGGCCATAATCAAGCAGCGCCCGATACAGATTATCTACCTATTTATTGCATGTCGTTGTCCTCTGATCCTGTTGATCTTATTATCATCACCCTTATATTAAATAGAATAAATTATCTAAAAATATAACATTTTATTGTAACTATTATGATCCCACCAAGTTATTCTAAAGGATTCCTTCACATTTCATTAGTTAAAAATAACATTTTATTTTATTCTTTGCAAGACTGTCTGAGTTCTGGTTCATGTTGAATGCACATCTTGCTGACTCGTGTGACCGCTCCAGTGCTTCCTTAAGCCACAGGATACAAACTGGATTTGCTAATTATTCACTGAACGAGTTTATCCAGGATATGTATGATAGGTAATTACTAGTAATAAATGTCTTGCGGTTTTCAATCTTCGATGACTGTAGATGAGCAATCACAAGCTTTGATATCATTAAAATTGTCGTGATTTAGGTATTTACTGGTAATTAAGGTATATCGTATAATTATTTGTTATAATTCTCTAAGAAAGGTATTCTGTACAATGATATAAAGTAATATAGTTACAATTATGGCGTAAAAGCTATCTTACTTATAGGAGTAGTCACAGCCATGTCTCAGCGTCTATCATCATATCATGAGTCTATCATGAAATCAATTTGTTAACTTCTAAACGTCTAGCAGAAATTAAATATCTCCGATATACAAAACAATCATCCCACTCCTGCTGCTGAGTTCATTGCCGCCAAGTTTCCCAAGATGTCACGAGACATACCAGCGACGCAGAAAGTGGAGTGTTCATGTGTGCCCACCGCCCGGAACGGGTGAGAGTGCGGGGATGTTGGTGGCTACATGCCTCTTAATCTTCGCCAACTTTTCCTTTTATAACGCACGCAGCAGATAAATAATAGATGGGGGTGCTTACATTGCAATATAATGTGTTCATATCTGATATTGTGAAAAATATCGCGTGGTTTACTTCAAATGAAATAAAATTTCTATTCATATTCTATGGAATGGCTGTTAAACTTAATGGGCTAGCATTTATTACACATATCTACCTAATATACCTTTATTTCTGGTTGTAGTTAAAGTTTTAACAAATACCAAGACAAAAGATGTAAGTATAAATGAATTATGAAAAGTATCTACTTAGTTAAATTTACTTTCCCCCCACAACTAGGTTTTGCCGAGTGTTTGACCTAATTTAATTATATTGCCTACTAGCTTTTGCTCGCAACTCGGTTTGTGTGTAATTGGAAAAACGAAGGTTAAGGTTATTTAATTTACTCAATTCACCAAAATGAATTTCAACGAATCGGTGACGACGAAACGACGATCCAGATCTTCAGATTTTTTTCCCCAAAAGAAAATGCTCATCAGGTTGAACAACTTTTTTAAATATAAATAAATAAATATATACGGGACAAATTACACTGATTGAGTTAGCCTCGAAGTAAGTTCGAAACTTGTGTTACGAGATACTAACTCAACGATGCTATATTTTATAATGAATACTTATATAGATAAACATCCAAGACCCAGGCCAATCAGAAAAAGTGCTTTTCTCATCATGCCCTGGCCGGGATTCGAACCCGGGACCTCCGGTCTCACAGACAAGCGTACTGCCGCTGCGCCACAGAGGCCGTTTTTTAAAGATGTCTTTTCCATAATTCGGATGATTTAGCTGGTCTATAAAGGTTCTGCATCAGGTGTTCCAGATCTTAGATTTTATACGCTAACAGAAAATGCTTTTTCAGTTATCGCACCACCGGTACATTCATCTCAGTTTGGTTCAAAGGTTCAACTGGCAGAGAAAGCCTTGTGGCATTAAGTCCACCTGTTGTACATTTTACGTGCATAAAGTTTAAATAAATACATAAATGCTCATCAGGCTGAACAACTTTTGTTAAGACGTCTTTTCGATATTTCCTATAGTTTAGTTGTTATGGTTCGACATCAGCTGTTCATGATTTCAAAAAAAAATATACCCTTTATGTTGCCCGGGCATAAAAGCTATACAACAAAAGACGTTTCATCCAAATCTGTTCAGTAGTGTCGGAGATTAGCGTATAACAGTCTTTTGTTCAAATTCATGCTCTATTACTATTTCTTCATCGTAATATTTTTTTTTTTAATATCCTTAATGACAACATACAGACAACATTTTGTTACTGTTTTATTAAGTATATTGATTATGTAAAATGTCATACCAGTTAAGTTTTAATTTCAATATGGGTATTTTGGTTTTCAATAACCACAGATCTAATGAGCAGTTGGGCACGCATGTTAATGCGCTTTAGGCGTAACTTGCGCAAGAAACAGCGGGGGCGTCGACTGCACCTCACGCGATTGTCACTGTTTGAGAGGATTTCTTCAATGTGATTCCTACGACAAAAGACAAAAAACTATATCTCATGTGAACTTCATTAATGAGCAAATTTATTAGTTTTCAAATGAAAATAGCTGCAATTTTAAGCGTGATGATAAAATGATTTCAGTCTAATATTTCTGTTATTATAGTTAATTGGGATATTTATTTATATACATCATCCGTTTAGATATTTGTTTATACTTTTGCTAGCTCTAAGAAAAGAGTAATTAGTAAAATATGATCGAACGGGTTCACTTTGAAACGGTTCTTTGGAACGGGTGCACTTTTTGCGGCGAATACTTTGCGATCATCGACGCTTTTGTTTAGATATTTGTTATTGAAATGCTATTTTCAAGTTATCTATGCAGCCGCGTTACGGATGTATCCATTGCAACAAATACACACATTAATAGTGTATTGAACTGCGATAAGTACTTGTGTTTTTAATCGTAACACAACTGACCTTTGACGGACTATGCACTTCGAATTGGACAGTGCGGTTTACAAGTCAGTTATAAAAAGAAAATGCCTTTATGATATTTATGACTACATGTATATGAGCATTATTGTTAAAAGATTTTCCATTTCGTAAATTTTATAAATGACATAGTGGTCACTAAAAAACAATACAAAATTTATATTAAAGCATCCAGTTAGTTTAAAATGATATTACATGTTGATGTAAAATTTTTTCCGGCTTATGTCATATTATATGTCTGAAGATGAAAACCACTTAAATTTCGGTTATTTTTTATTCCACTAAACTGCGGTGGATATCGTTCGCTTATGTTTATACACAGAAAATTATTATCAGGAAGCTGGTGTTGTATATTATGGGTCTCGGGAACCGCGATATATCGATCATCCACCTCGACAGCGGCTGATAAGCGTTATCACCACCGCAGCCAGCTGTCCCGGAAACTGCAATGTCGTGCAGAGTGACGTCACTTGTTAACACTATGTATGAAGTAAATAATAAGCGAACATGACTAGTTAAATTTTATTCATAGAAAAGTTATTTCTGTATTTGACTGAAGTAATGTAGGTATAGACGTTTATAAT
The DNA here is from genome assembly GCF_032362555.1 of Amyelois transitella. Classification (NCBI taxonomy): domain Eukaryota; kingdom Metazoa; phylum Arthropoda; class Insecta; order Lepidoptera; family Pyralidae; genus Amyelois; species Amyelois transitella. Next base: position 7,443,391 of record NC_083509.1, read on the forward strand.
CTATATATTTTTTATACTTATATTGTGAAAGGAAGGTGGTTTGAGCAGACATTAAACGGTTTATAAAAAAAAAGAAATTGACATTTATCAAGCCGCTCAAAAGCATCTTCCATCTTTAAATATAGCATTACTTAAAAAAATACAGCGGCGTATTTAACGTAACATACGTCTTTTCTAAAGCAGAAAGTACGTAGTCAAACGTCTCGTGCGATTGTAGTTGATAATTTTATATTTATAACTGATATGATATCACGTTAATATTGATATTGAGATAGCAAGTACATAGATAAATTTAACTATCGTTAGTTCCGTAGATAAGTTAAGTTGATTCCTTTCGCGTTGTTGTATGTAACGCTTTATTGCTGCTTAGCGGAGATCATTTTATTGCCATGATCGAGTGGCAGTAATGTGTGCAGACTATCTACAAGACATATATTTTTTAGATATTGTTATTCTAATTATTAGATCATCGTCAGTGAAAGAGTATAATTATCTCAGTGTTATCTTTTCTGAATATTTTAGAAGTCTTAAATGTGAGATTTTAGGGAGTAAGAGATTTGATGAACTTATACAATGTTCCTCAATAACTATCGTATTTATTTTTTATCTGTATTGTTTAAAATATAAGATGCATGAGTATCGTCAGCTAAAGTAATATAAGGAAATAAAATATAGAAACAAATGTTTTAAATAGGTATCGTTGTTTATGTCATATTTAGCTGGTTGTTTGTTACGGGGCCACGATGGATAAACAATTACTAAGTGCATTATTTATTAGGCTGCTTAAGCACTTGTATTCTTTAGTCAGTAATTTACATAATTTAGTCATTCGCAACAGTAATGAACGTGTCTTATATAATGGACTGCACGTGTTAGATGGAGCGAACACGGAAATACTACATTGTAGTATTATTTACCGCTGCTTCTCGAAGTTCAGATATGTTGGATGTTGGTTTGAAATTATAATATCGATTCCATAAAATTTGGACGCAAGTGTCAGTTGATTTTGGCAAACAAATACTGTAAATTATAAGAAGTTAGTTCGCGGGTACACAAAATTTTGAGGATGTAGGTATATATTTAAAAAAAAAGCAAGAAATAAGATATGAATAAGTTACAATTACAAGATTATGTGAAAAGTTCCAAAGTTAACCCGTCCTGAACTCGTATATATGTATTTTAAAGTCGACGTGGCAAAAATAAATTTTTTGAAGAATTTTTTGTTAGTATGTTACACCAATTGTTATAAAAATCTCTCCTGAAAATAATTTTTACGTCTTCATTTTTATACGATTGTTTAAGTCTGTTCTAGTAAGTAAAATAAGTCGTGTCGTCTTAAACGAACGGGTGAGCAAGTGGCAACTGGCAACCGGCCGTCAATTGAACCAATTGCTACAGTGTGAAGAAAATCCATGTTATCTACATGCATAAATATTAAAATATATCTCTTTTCAATATAAAGATGACGAATAGACAAAATCGAAGTATCTCTTCATCGGTTTCTAAATGTAATAATAGACATTTTCAACAACATTTATTTCATTTCACCGGAAGGATAAGCTTTTCTTCTTGTAAGCTTATATTTCGCTTTTGCCTCTGATGAGCTTTGCTTAATTATTCACTAGAAGTACTTCTTTACTTTAAAAGTACTTCTACCTTTACTTTTCAGATTCCGGTTCATACATTACAGGTGAAACTTTCTCTTTTCAAAAATTTGATGAATTTCTTTAAATGTGGAATTAAAAGTATAATCAAAATGAAGCGCTGGTCATTTTCAGACTGAAATACAATAACTATAATAAAACAGTAACAAAAATGATTATTATTTCTGAAGCTGTCAATTTGATAACATAAGAAAACTTTATAAACGAATTCACTATAAATAAATTTATGACAGAATTATTCTTACAACTTTGCAACGTGTCTGTAAAATGACGAGTAGGTATTATCTTGAGATATTTTTTTGTCTGATGATACAGCAAATAGCATTCGATTGTAATGAGCGACAAGATTGTTTTGACTTACCTAGTTAAAATACCTACCTGATATCACCAGATAACACTTGTAAAACAGCTTAAATAAATATTATAACGTACCTGGATATATGTACTTTTTTAACATTCATTTCTTACGAAACATCCATGTTGAAAGAAGAATGATCTTCAACCCATCCAATTATAAATCTCTCCTCTTTAATAAAGCGATAAGAACATCGTTATCTTCTTCCCTTTTGGTGCCTACTCGTAAGTACCTAAATGGAACACGTAGGTGTACGCTAGAGAGATCAAAGTACCTACTAGGTAGATAAAGGAGCATCGATGACCGCGCAGAGCTATTGGAGTCTTAGAAGAAGAATAAAACTTAATGGTGCCTACCACACAATTCCAAATTCTATGATGCCCACAGATATTTCTATACAATGAAAAAATAAAAAGGTAGCAATTAACAACAGCAGTGTTTAATTGTCCATCCCACATTGAAAATTGTAAATTAGTCTAATAGCGTCGAGGTATGCCATGGCAGCTGTTCCTCGGGAGTATGATGCCAGGCGACTGCAGTAGAAAGCGGAAGGGTGGCCGTGTCGGCAATTGGCACAATTGGCAGCAATTGTGGATGGCATGTCCGGGCGCGTCGCGAGTCGCGACCCCGGCCGACGCCAGATCATAGATTGTCAAGTGTCAGAGTGTCCACTGCTGCAAGGATAGAATAGAACGAGTTGTGACCATAGCGCAATAAAATTAAGTTCAGTAGAAATAATTAGTACTGTTGGAAAATAGAGAATGTTTACGTAGAAAAAAAATCCAAATTGTTGTATATGCAACAAAATATATAACAAACATTTTTACTATTTGAATTGTGTGATACAGGTCACCTCCAGGAAATGATGATGATGAATTCTAGATTGTACTTATTAGACTTTAGATTGTAGCGATTATTTTAAAATTGATAAAAACTGGTAGTATCACATGGTGCCAAAGTACGAATTTATTAAAGGATTATGGATAGAGATGAAAACTAGTCTGAGTATTTTATTTATGGCGAATTTAAGACTAAACTTACAGGACGGGACTAGGCTTTAGAATTGAGACTAGAGATCTTTCTTTATTATTAGTAGTTGTAGGTAGGTACCTATGATACGATTGAAATGCTTCGAAATGTTTTGAATAACTTACGATGACATTGAAGCGCCGTTGTGCGGGATCTGAATAAAGATTTCAAATAATTGACACATTGGTCACTTATTTTAAACATTAAAAAGATACTCTTATTGAAACTCTGAAACCGTTTGTTCTCATGTTCAAGGCGCAGAAGTACCTATTTGATGTAAATTACCTACCACAATTCGAATTGCTGTGTCGTTTACTGAGTCAAAGATAGTTTTGAGATTTTTAGAAATAAGTCAAGTCTCAATGACTTATTTAGTCTTTTTTCCTCTCTTATTATGTGTCATATCATATCACATGACGATGTGCTATATGTGACTAGGCATTTGTCGGTAATGGCTGTTGTAGATCCAGATTACACGTCATTCAAAATATCATCAAAGTATTACTGCTGGCTTCTCGTTTAAATAAATTATATTCCTAAGCAAATACATAATAATTATGTTGTAAACGCGCTTTACGTTTGAATGCGGCGGACATGAAATATTTGTAATATCTTTGTTTATTCTTATTACCTAAACTAATAAGCAATGCTAAAGATAGGGTATTTTAGTTTAAAAACATAATGTTTCGTTAACAAATATGAAAGGGATTTACAGTGTTATTCGTTGTAGTCAGTTTATGTGTGAAGTGACACGGCATGCACGCGGCGCAGGAGCAAGGCAACGCGGAAGTCGCATTCGCAAACACTTCCGCGAGCCGCCATCTTAGATCGCACTTCGTGAGATCGTCGGGGCGGGCGGTAGCGACGCATGCCCATTGGCCCTTCCATTACATCTATTATAAATAATATAATTATAAAAAAAAATATAAAAATCTGTGAGTAATATTCTCATAATATTTTATACAGTATTTAAGGAATGGAATTAGCCATTAACTTATGAATTGTGTCTTACGAAATTGCGTACTATAACAGCTCTGCAAAAATTATATTTATCACACGTGCCTGATAGCGATAAGATAACCTCGGTACTTGTTCCTTTGTAAATGATTGAGGTACCTACAGAATTTCATTCGTCAAGTTATCCGTATTATATGTTTCCTTACTGGAAATTAGTAATTATGAATTATAATGTAGCATCAGGTAGTTATGTTTACTAAACTTTTGCGCGAACAGTGAATATTCAAATGACATTTGAAAAAAGACAACAAATAATAGACACCATATATAAAATGATAATAGATTTTATAGTTAGGTACCTACGCAATTCACCCTCTTACTAATTACGGCATAACGTGGTGGAACAAAAAGAGATGACCCACTTTGAGGACCGGTCGTGCGAGATCGGGTGCGCGTGCGCACCGTTGCACACATTACGTGTTAGATGATGGGGTTATGCACCTAGCGAGTTGCCAACCTAACGGAATACACTCATGTGAATTTTCTCGCCCTAATAGCGTTTTTGCTTATTTAATTCCAATTTTGTAATGCGAAAGACAGCGCTTGTGCAATACAAGCATAATCATGCCGTTACCTGGTTTCATTCTTTTCATTGTTATCTAAGTATATACATATATTACTGTTAAAAAAAGGAATGTTATAAGTTTATGACGTTAACATGTATACACTAGGTACATAGAATTTTTTACATCAGAAAATTAACGTTGATCTCAGCTTCTGAATTTTCGTTCGTACGCGACAAAGTTGCGGCAAGATATATTCAGTAGTTTCGGAACTTATTTGCTTAAGAAATATCTAAATTTTGGAAAAAATGTCACAGCGATGATAAGCATACAAAAATCCATAATACTCTATTACATTATTATAATGAACAAAGATTTCATTCATAGAATAGTATCTTACAACTTATGTCCCAATCCCAACACATAGGTAGATAGGTACTACACCATGATTATGAAATTCTAGCCTAGCTAGGTAACCCATAGTTCCGACTGAGCATCAGACATCCTGCTGTGTGGATACCGTTTGTTTCTTAACGTACCTTCACTATCTGGATTGCTAAAGACGTTTGTAGACGGAAATCTTAGAAGTAATATCGTTTCGTTAAGTTTTGAAAATGTATTTCCTACTTCCATGCTTATTTATACTGTATACGAGTAACTTAGCTTCAAAAAAATTTCCTGTGAGGTTATATTTTTAAATTTTTACAGGATTCTACGAAAGGACATTAAGTATTTTTTAAGAATGGTAAATCCTTACATCCTTTTTTATAGAATAATGAAAAGCTGTTATTCCTGTTAAGAAATATAACTTCTTTCAGTCTAGCTTTGAGCTAAGTAGGTAAATTCGAATACCCATCTCATAATGATACTTTGACCATTTTGAAAAGTTTCTCACTCTGTAATTTGTCTATCAATATTTTCTTCGTATTGTGTATCTATTGCCTTAAAGATATGTGTATTGCGAGACTGGAGAATTCAAGTTCTATTAATAAAAATTAATTATTTTATGACTTAAACCATATGCAACTATAGTCAAAATACTAAATGGAAAGGCGAAGTAGGACCTGAAGTTCCTACATTGCATAATAGGGCATGATTTATAACGTTGACACAGCAACTGTGAGGTAACCCCCAAGTCGCGGTGACCACTTCAGGCTTCGGCCGGCGTTCTCTATACCGTCGCTGCTAGGATGGCACAGCTACATTACATAGACTATAGAATGGAAATTCACGAACTGATCTTGTGTTTTTACACTTAAAGGACTCTGTGTTCAAAATCATCTGGACAGAGAAGAATAAATTATTCCAATGTTTGCTTTATTGTATGTGAAGAAGTGGAGGTATTAACCTACGTTGAGTTACTTTCTGTACCCTTTATTTTGTGAGGATAGTCTCCGGGCAGCGGAGCAACTTCGAGCTACGTAATCCCACCGCAACACCACTTCCTGAAAGGTGGCGCAAGCGGCGCGCGAATGTCGGCCGAGCATTTCGCGCTACTTTCGTAATTCGTTGCGTGGTGCGACCGGCCGCCTTGCCTGGCCCGCAGGAAGTAAAAGTTCGAAGGTAAGAAAGTAGGTCCCCGCTGTAATTGGCAACACGTCTGCATACTGATGCCTGCTTTATATAGGTTGCCGTGGGCACTGGCACCTGCATCGCGACAACTGTTATTTGGTAGTTGCAATCATAAAAGCTAATTGGTTCCTTGCCAATCGATTTCAATTCCCAATTGTTTGATGTCCCGTTGAATTGTGAAACAAATAATGGAAGGTCATTTGTTTAAATCAATACCTCTACGTACATGGATTATTTAATTCAAATGACACATTTCATAACGCAACAAATAGGGCTTGCATACAACGAGGTGTGTTACGCACGATCTTTGTATGACATAACGCATGTAGCGTGGACAAGGCGCTGCGCCGGCGGCGGCGCAAGCGCCTCTGACCCAATCCACGGCGCTGACGTAACACCACAATAACAAGCGCACCACGAACTAGGCCGAGCTTCCAAGATGCGCCGAAACTAATCGTTTGCGTAACTGCATGTCAGTTGCGACCGGCCGCGATACCTATTTAGATTTGACCAATTATAATTTAAAAAATTGTAAATTAAACATCCGGATAAATCTTCTATACATAATTAGCTTTCTATACATAGATTTAGTTATGTATCTAACTGCTATAAGGATAATGAAAATTATGGTAAAACTGTTGCAATTGCTAGAGGCAGGTAGGAAGTCGGCGGCTCGGCATGATGGTGACGTAGTTTGGTCTGTGTTGCGGTAACGATGTGTTGAGCTGAAGAAATTGGGCGGCATTGCGGGCTGTGGTGGGTGAACGATGCAATTCAGGAAGTCAAGCTGTCTGACGGCTTGCGACAGACTTCGCCGCATAGATACTGCTTGCAAAACCACTTTGCAACAGAAAAAAGTGACGCAGCTGAACTTTCGGATGTGTTTTGATGTAATAGTTCGGATTATAAATGATTGCTGTAAAGTGATAACGTTTGTTTTTAGGTATTGTTAGTCACGCAAACGTTATGAAGTTTATTTCATAGCGAGGTTTCGTAATTTTAAAATGTTCTATAGTAATGTGTTAGATGAAATCATTGTGCTACATACATACCAAGTGACAGTTATCTATAAAATTAATCATTTTAAATTAAATTAATTTAGATTATAGTACTATGTGATACATTCGCCTTCAAAACGCATTAGTTAATTTTATTAAGAAACTTTCTGCTTTGTGTAGTTTTTTTTATGTAAATCCTAAAATTAAAATAGGGAGGCGGTATTGTTTACCTTATGTGTTGTTTACGTTAATTCGACAGATCAAATACAAGTCAACCGAAGTAGTAACAGTGGAAAGAGCCAGGAATGGAAAACAGTGTAGAAATTGCATTTGCATTTTGGTAACAGCGGAAACTGATTGCATTTTGAAATAACGGAGCCACGGTTTGATTAACTGGTATGTAAGAACTTATATACGAGTACTCACATACAGCCAACGGTGCAAAAAGCGCAATAATTAATAGGTATAGGTAAGAATACCTGTTTGGAGAATGTGGACATGAAGATCGAAACATGATTAAAACTTGCTTCTTACCTTTGTTGTAGTTTAAGGTGTCTATATGTGCAATCAAAGGAACTTAACCATTCGTTTGTCAATTGTTGGTTAGTGATGTTAGTTATGGCCTATCAATATGATACAGGTAGATGACACCACTATAGGAACAGTTTTAAATAGTTTTGATTGAACATTAAGTTTCGTTTACTAGGTATTTATGACATGAAGATGGCCACCACGACCTCGCCTTAATATATTGGCATAAAATGAAATCAAACGATACGACTATTCAGGTGAGCGGTTCTTCAAATTACCGTGTTTACTGAACTGAGAAGCCTATTCCATAATAGGGTAGCGAAAAGGAAACTTCGTCGGACTTCAAAGGCGGGCGGAAACCGGAACCACGGCAAGGGGTTAGCGGAGACGGCGCCTGATTCCGCCGGAACGCCGGCGCCAGGAAGGTACAAGATAAATAAACCGACGCCATATTGCCGGACGCCAATCGATAAATCCGTTCGGTTTTGCATGTATGTTACGTACGACTTCCGTATCCTGTTTGCGCCCAGGAGTATCTGTCGGGAACAAACAAGACCGGTCAAAACTAGAACAGGACAACATTCGTAAATATGTGAATTAAAAAATATACTTTTACAATTTTGACGATACAATAGCTTATTTTATACCATACTAGAAGCCGCCCGCGACTTCGTCCGCATGGAACCCTATCAATCCCGCGGGAACTCCGAGATAAAAGTAGCCTACCTATATGTTATTCTGGGTCTTCAGCTATCTACATACTAAATTTCATCGTAGATTTGCGTGAAAGAGTTACAAACGTCCATACTGAACTACTCACAAATTTCGCATTTATAATATTAGTAGGATTTAGTGTCATTCCTTTAGTAACTGGTTACTGCAATTTTTCCCAGTTTTCAGCCAAGATTTTTTACCAAGCGATCATTAAGTCTAACTAACTTTAAAATGATGAGGCAACAATATCAAATTAATACGTAAGTATAAAGTAGAGACTTAGAGAGTAGAAGAAGATAAAGTAACAATCGTCGGTAAGTGTGGATACAAGGAAGGAAACAAGTTGATATTTGGCGTCGCACGAGCGACTGGTTCTGCAAGTGTTATTCCGAAATCGAGATGACTCCGGACTGGACTTTCCGATATCATGAGTATTGTTTAAAGCCCAACATCCACTAAAGCGGAGCGAAGAAAACTTTAATTGATCCTAGCCTATGGTGAATACGGGATGAGATATTTTAAGTGTCCAATTTTTTTATTTTCTTTTAGGATATCGGACTAATTTATTTCCATGATTTGCTTTTACTTTTAAAAGGTGTACCTATTACGTCCGGCACAAAGTACTTTGGTATTAAAAGTATAGTACGTAAGGTAAGCCTTACGTAGGTACTATAGGTACTTTTAATAATATTACATTTTCATTCAGTTATTAAATTTGACACCATTTATGTAATCACAAACATAAGAACTGGGAGAAAATTGCCGTCTCTGCGTTTTATAATAAATATATTTGATCACCATATTTTATAGTTTTCTGCCTCTTCGATGGTCGAAGGACTTATCAGTTTTTGTTTTACTCGTGTGTGGAGGACCAAAACAGCTTTTTACCGATGGACAGTGGCGATGGCGAAGGTCACACGGAACTCCATCTAGCTGGACCGACAACATTTTTTGCCACAAACTGCGAAGGAAGTAATAAAAATCCGTTTCGCTAAAATGGAAATAGTAGGTATGTTCATGACTTAAAAGGTTTTCTTTGTTATTTAAATTTCATATGCCTTCTTCAAATGGCGAACCGCCTAATTAGTTAGACGTTAGCAGAAAGGAAGAGGTTCTTAGTATGTGAAATTGAAATAATAATTGACCAATATCTGTACCTAATTCAAAGTTATGTTGTTGTTAACAGTAGGTATCTATGAGACTTTTTAAACCCAATGCCTACAAACATGATGGTCATGTGTTGAGTTCATAGCAGTTTGCTGAGTTCGGTGGCATAAGACGTTATTGGTACAGATTTAACATAACATATAAGTTAGATATGTATTTACCGTGGAATAACCCAGCTTATGTAGTGTGGTCAGATCATAAACTGTTTAATATGTTATCTTTGTAGTAATATGTAAATACGTATCGTGCCAACGTAGGTAAGTGGTTAAGGTAACCGACTCATAAGCTTACTCGTTTTAAGACGTGGGTTTTAATTCACACTTTTCAGAATTATCCGACTTTCCTATTCTTTCAAAGCAGGCTTTTGCCTAAGAAATGATGCTATAGGTACAAACCCCAAAATAATGCAATTAAGTCTTTGATAAAGTAAAAAAAAAATAAGTACAGACTACGTAGGTACTTAACTACCTACTTATGTATCTGTCTAAAAAGTAATTAAAGGTTTCTAAGCAAACAAGTTAATATACCAATACCTATTTCCACGCTTGAGTATTAAAATTTTGGTTATTTAATTCGATAGTTTTACACTCAATTAGGTTTGCAATACGTACCTTGGTTCTTAGATGTAGGATAAGACTAACGTTTTCTTTGTAGATAACACGTCTCTCTGGCGGCATCTTATATCCATCTACCTTCATTAATATTTAGATGAAGCTGTTATGAATATTTATGCTCGCTGAGAGAATCTTCGCCGCCCGCTCTAGAGGTCAATGTCAGCTGAATAATACGACCATTAAAACAAGACCTCCTATGGCACATTTGACTCCTTTCTCTTTAGCTATTTCCAACATTACAAAGGAAGTTAGAAGGGTCAATGTAAATTGGCAACAGTTATAGACTGCCGGTTCCGCTTGGTGATTGTATTTACACACTTACTACTATATTACCAAGAAGAAAAGTTACCATATAATGTATTAGGTTATATTATATTAGGTAAGTTTCAGTGTTAAGTCTGTAGTGTATGCGCTATTGTTGTGTGGGTAAGAATAATAATTAGTATTGAATATTAAGTTAATGACTAATTCATTGTCAGTAGAATAACTAGGTATCATGAAAACATTTACTCACGTATCTGTAGCGGACACGATGATTCTGGCTCGACCGCCACCAAAGGGAAGATCTGCCAGGCTAGGTGTTATATCTGGGGAACCACGGCTCCAACGATGTTGTGTTGGTTGTATATATGCGATTTAAACTATTCGCTTTTTTTGACTGAGAGCGTCGCGTGATTGGTTGTGACTTGTGGCGTAGAGATGTTGCCACATATCTATTTAAGTATATTATTAAACTAAAAAAAACCGCAATGTAAATAATGCCCACGAGTGGTATTGTTTTGAAAAAATGTATAAATTAAATGTTACAGGAGTTATTTAAGGAGTTAATTTTATAAGTCATAGTTTAAATTAACAAAAACTATGAGATGGCTGTTAAATTTGAAAACTGAAAATAAAATAGTGATGAACGAAAACAAAAACATCTACGTAGGTACCTAATGTAAGTGCTCCACGTTAATTAACTTTTGAACTTCCCTAATGAGTTACTTGGAAGAGAAAGGTGTATCCTTACCTGTATTCTCAGTTAATATTGCCTAAACCAGTTTTGATTTCTAATTAAAGGGATGAGAGTTAATTTATTACTCTCCATTTTTTGTTCCTTTTATATCATCCGGTCAAAAACTTAACCATCGAATCCGACTTATATAACAAACTTTAGAATAAATGTGAAGCACTTTTAAATATCCTCCTCTGATATTATTATTTACGTCCATTGTGAAGATAGCCAAAATTTTTATTTCTCAATTAGGTATAAAAATGTTTATTTTTCGTTGTCGCTTCAAACATACGAGATAAGATATTAAAACATAAAATCAGTAGCACAATAGGCAGTCCAGTCATTAATTAAAGAGTTTTATGATTTTTTAATTTATTACTCCAACAGTGTCAGTCCATGACGAGTCAGTCCATATTGGTTTAAGATTGTGTAATTAGAGGAATTGGTCTGTGTACATGTGCAAGAGTTAGGAAAGTATACCAAACAAGGGGCATGTGCGGCCAGCGTGACACTCCGCCTCGTCCAATTGGCCGAGATTGCGGGCTTCCGTCGACTCTTCCGGCCGATAGCAGCGGCGGAGCTTACGACAGCGGTCAACGTACTTGCTCAATGCACAGCTGAGGAGCTAAACAAGAAATATAGGAGGTCGCAGGCTCAGGATAAAAGTGAGTCTACAGGGATGGCATTGCCACAGGAGACGTAATATAACGTATTGGGTGAGAAATACAGAATTAACGGGACACTATAGAAATTTTGTAGAAAAGTTCGATCGATACTTATACGTTTATAACGACAACACTTCTGATAGTAAGGTTGGGTCTTAAAATCGAATTCATACTTATAAAGAAAGCAGTAAGTATACAAGTAATTAAAATGATAAGTTATAGGTCAGGCTATATCTGTATAGATTACTTACTTAGTGTTACGAGTGTATTTGGACCAGCCACAAGTCTTCCGGATTGTCGAGACTTGCGCTATGATTTTATGTTCAGATTGCTCGTTGGGCAACTACTTTATGGATAGTGAAAGGAATGAGATGAATATATTGAAATGAGGACGGAAACGAAATCCTAAATTTCTTGTTCTGAGTTGCCTATTAATACGGCTATTTTAATAGGTTTTACAAAAAGTTATAAAGATCTAGATCGTGTATATCACCTATATTAAGTCTCAACTCAAAGGGCCATTTCAACAAGGTACTATACATATGACAATGATTAAATGCGAGTTCGCTCTTTCGTTTCTAACTAGATCATTATTTTTTGAAGTATTATCACTACTACTATTCCTTTCTTGGCTAATTAGCCTAACTAGTCCATGGCTCGTTGCAACAAGGGTTACCCTACTTGTAGGAAATAACTGAGAGTGCGGAGGTGCGCTGCGGAGCGGAAGTGCCGACCGTTCCCACGGACACTCATCCGTTACTTCACCTCGCCGACTCGCCTCCGCTCTAGTGATGAAAGAGACCTGAGACTGAGTCTAAATACTCTGGTTTAAACCTCAAGTAAGGGGAAAATTGATTTATGAATTGATTTTATTTTTTTTGTTTGAATTGAAGGTGTGTAAAGGGTCACATGTAATGCCTGCAATCTTCAGATCCTAAAAACCGGATGCATAGGAAATCCTTATCCCGAAAATTCCCTTATATTAAATTGGTAAAACAAAAAAAATAAGGTCGAATTTAGAACCTCCTCCTTTTTTAAATCGGCGTAAAAGGGTAAATATGCGGAATAGTTGTAACGTTTTCGCGGATTAGACGATGGACGAAATAGGTAATTTACGTTTTTTCTAATAATCCTAAGGGGAATTGGGTGGTCTTCAAATCTAGAAACATTTATGAATGGCGGCCTACTATTATTGCCTTAAAGAATATTGAACGACCTGCCTAAGGGTTGGACGAACCAAAAAACCATTAGTTACTTACTTGTATTTGAAAGACTCGAGTCTCTTTAAGCACTACTTCCTACTACCTTTACCCACCTCGAACCCTGAGGCTTAAATGCACGCACTCACTATAGACCACATTCCTTTGTAACTTTACTAAGTGATCCCCACATATGCGTTTGAAAGATTAAACAAATTTTAATGCGGATTATAACATTTAGCGCTAGCAACGTAGGATGGTTAAATCAACATCAAACATAATAAAGCATATCAATGCTTTGTAAGCTGTCAACTATCAAACTGTTTTATTATAAATTGTCCATTCTAAATTAAAAGATTAGGATTATTTGCGATAAAATAGGAACCTATGAAATAGGCAACTTTCGGAATCTCATAGATGTTAATCATTCATCCAAGTCCTAATATAAATGAAATTTTGCATTTGTAGATCGAGTTATTTGAAACACTGAAAACCGTATCAAAATGCATGGAGGCTTAAGCAATATTTCCGGAAAATGCTGATGCAAAAGTATATTCTATATTTCTTGACATAAAAAACAGTTTTCCTTACTTATAAGTAGTTAGGCAGGAAGTCATTCTGAAGAACATTCTTGGGGATTTTACCTTTTAAGTCTGAAACAATACAGAACAGGTAGGAGTGGTGGTCACCCGTGTCACCTCAAGTTGAAATTTCCAACAATAGACAAAATCGTCATCAGTTATGTTTGAGAATTTTAATAAGAAGGGGGAAAACCCGCAAGAAGCGACGGGGAGATACATGTCCTGCTAGCAGTGAATGCAAATACTTACTGGTATTTTTGTACTCTTTGGTAAGCAGGTACTTAAGGGAAAGGTTGTGGGGTAAAGTAGATATTACGTGAAGACTTTTGTTAGCTTCTTAAATGAAAAATTCGTCGATCATTTATAATAATTTAGTAAACCAATGTCGTTTAGGAATAAGGCGCGTAGCACAACTGCCACGTTGGCAAGCTGATCTCATTGTTTAGTCTGCACAGTGCTGACCAAAACTATTTGGACGAATCTTACAACGGCCTATTATTCGCGTGGGTTGGAGTCATATACTCTATTACATAGAGACATACAATGTGCGACTGATCTTTGTTTGTAGTCCAAGTTCAAAGTTATCTCCCTTTAGTCAAATCTGCTGTTTTTACACAACTTCTACCTACATGTCATTTCAAAATTGTGTTCCAGCATGTTTGTACCCCAGTTGAAATAATAACGCTAATATTCTACTATGGATACCTAAATATTAGCTGAGATAGTATACTTAATAGGTATTTGGCATAAATTATACTTATTTTCATTGAATCGGCGCCAAATACTTTTATCTCTTTTATCAGCGACGGTGACTACGCCTATATCATAATATTAATTAGTTAATCAGAGTATGACTTCATAAAAAAATAAGATAAGTAAAATATTTTTATCACAATTATCACGCTTTTAAAAATATCTTTATTAAATGTATGCGATTGATGTTGGGAAAACCACGGCTCATTAGTGTTTGTTAGTTATTATCATTTTTAGCGTTGTTATCGGAACATACTTATCAGGCTGCTGTTATATCCGGATGTCAAAAATGTTTTGCTTAAAACGGAATGTTTTTCGGCAGATGTTTTTGTTTACGTTTAGTTAATAGTAGGTAGGTATTGCAATTTGATACTGTTCATTGGAAATGTACATACTAAGTTTACTTTAATCACCAATCCTAATAGAATTGGTAACAATTAATAAAAATAGTAAACAAATCCCTAAATAAATTGTTATTCTTAAAATGGAAGCCAAATCCAAGCCTCTAAATGTAGCCGAACTTCTGACTTTTAATAATGAAGAGTTATTTGAATTTTGATTTTGTGTATAAAAGGTGTGTAAAAGGGGTGAGTAGGTATAAAAATATATAAAAAAGAATAGGATCACTCCATCTCTTTTCCATTGATGTCTTAAAAGGTGACTTAGGGATAGGGTTTAAAAACTTAGGATTCTTCATTTAGGCGATTGACTATCATCAAGTCACTATTTAAATCTCAATTCAATCATAAAGCCAAACAGCTGAACATAGCCTTTTAATTTTTGAAGACTGTTGGCTCTATCTACCCCGCAAGGGATATAGACGTGAATATGTATGCATGATGTATGAAAGGTGGACTTTTTTTAGATGAACATTTAATGCGAAGAAGGGTCAATAGCACAAAATACCTATTGATCATCCCTTAGTCCAAATTAAATTGAAATCAACCTAATCAAATGCATCCTTATACCACCTCAGTATATACCAAAAGGATACGTAGCCGCATGCACACTAGGCACGAACGATTTACAATAAATAATCATTTGAAGACTTACTTAATTTGGTTCCAGTCACGATGTCTCGAAACTAATCCGTGTAGCGTGTCCAGTTCGTGATGGCGACCGGATCTGCGGGCGGCGGCGCGGGCGCCGGAAGCAAGACTTCCGCTCCCTCGGGACGTCACGCATCGCGGGCCCAGTGTCTTACTGCTTTCACGATACTATTGCAATACTTTTCTTTATACATCTCCAATAAGCACACAATTCACCTGAAGTGCGTCTATTAACATGATTCCGACCCCTATTGGCCGCGCTTTGTTCGCTAAATTTCTTAAATTGTGAAACAATATGTCAACAAATACGCAGCATATATTAAAGTATCGATTGCAAAAAGAAAGAATAAAGTCTCGTAAGATGTCATCCTAACTGACATAAACTGCTTGAATGATGCCATGGCGTAAGATGTTGTCATCTGATCAATAAAATGTTCATTCCAATCGTATGCAGTTTTGAGCACAATATTTTTATAAAACCAACTTAAATTAAGCACCTTACTGCTTATTAAGTATTTGATTTTCCATAAATCTTCAAATGAATCAAGAATGGAATCTGAACCCGAAAATATCTTACCACCTTTGCTAGTAAATAATCCACGGGAAAGAATCGAAGCTCAACAGGTAAACGTTTACGATAAAGAGTAGAATCCAATATAAATTGGTTCCCCTATAAGGTTGCGGAGGTCAGACAGGAGTCGCTTAGGTAGGATAGGGTAAATATCTTACCAAGGATCATGATAAAAGTGAACCCCGGATTCCGAAAGCATAATGTAACCGGTACTGACTAAGATAAGAAAAAGAACACTTATGTGTTAATATTAGAATTTAAAAAGTCTTTTTAAGACTGTTAGGTCTATCAATCTCTCAAGGGGTATATATACCTATATATGGTCACGTCTATATATTTATATAGATATTATATATATGTATGTATTTATAATTATTATTTTTTCAACAGATTTCGCTGACTAAAATACTGCCCAAGTCCCCGAGAAAGCGAAAATCAATTCACAAAATAATTGAGGCGGTGCCAGAACCTAAACCGCGGTTTCCTTTGGAATTGTCTTGTTTTCCTCATCAGATGTGTTTCAAACTGGATCAAGAAACTGTTACGCAGAAATTGAGGTATTTTATACACTCAAGTACTGATTTGTATCTTATCGTAAGAAGCGCAACGAGGTTCTGGAGAGAAGACTGCAGAAATTTTTAAAATCTCGTGACAATTATAACAAAAAAGGTACCTTACTTACCTACCTGAAACTACAGATTTCAGAAGGAAGACATTTACCTCACTTGAAAGTCTCCTACTCGTAATACGCCCGCGTAAAACGAAAAATTCTTTAATTCCCTTTCCCTTTTCAGAAAACCCTCTTATACGAGTAGTGTTCTCTTTAGCTCCCAATGAACATACATACATGCTAAATTTCAATCTATGCCCAGTAGTTATTTCAGTAATGCAGACACAAAATCTCTCTTAGTGCACCCCTAGAACTCATAAGGACCCATATGCCAAAACTCAAATCACTTGACCCAACGCTGATATGTCAGTTAATCAGTCAGTGGCTTTTATTATTATTGTATTTAGATTTGATTTTTATCAGTTCTTTATCAATTTCCGAGTTTGTTTAATAAGATTTCCTACTTTATAGAGTTAACTTAGATATTTATACATTTATATTTATACAGAGAAATCTGCTTCTTTAATGTTGTAGTCTGTAATTATGAGCATTGTTTGTCCCTTTTTGGAAATTAGTTTATTTTAAAAGTAGGGTTTTTATTTTATAGTTAATTAATCCTACTGGCTTTATCTATTCTAGAACAGTGCTATTAAATACTGTGTTATAATTCCTGATATTATAAAAATTAAGTTGATGGCCTATTTTTTATTTTTTTTCACGATGTCGTAATTAGAAACTGCTGCTGTGTTGTTATAATCATACATGTATTTCAATGAATTTGACCATGTCAGCAACTGGTATCGGTGTCAACTACTTATATTTGGAGAAAACAAACTATACCTAATAGTATAAAGTTTTTTATTTATTTGTTTCCTATTTTTATTAGGACGACGCAGGAATTTGAATAAACTATGACCTAAATAGGTAGTACTTAAAGAAGCCAATATATCCTAACAGCTTGTAATACAATGGATCAAAAATATGTTAGCATTATTACTTACAGATTGTGGAACATATGCAAGCATACAATCTACGTCCTCAATTGCGGGATGTGGGACGATACAGCCAGGCTTGGCGCCAGCTGGTTCTGCTCCCCTCACACCAGGATCCTCGTTCCTCCAGGCTTCATAGCCAAGATCACGATCACAGCTACGCCCAGAGGCTGCGCTCCGATACCCTGTGCCACCTCGGCGGTACAAGTTGCCCTAGCAAACAAAAGAGACCTAGTCGTGGGATATATCGTCGTACCAGTCTGTGTTAAATTCTTAAGCTACAGACCTCCAAGTTTTGGTGAAGGTGGATAATAAAGTTCTTATGAAAATAAATTAATGAATCGTATTATTAAAAGCTATGTTACTTCCAATAATGTTTTGTTTTAAAATAGGGTTAGTTTAGCCCCAAATCATTAAATGTCGATCAAACTAATCGAATTACCAAAACGGCATCGTGGTTGTATGGTGCGTGCTCGCATATGTATAATATTAGGCTCCATAATCTCGTCGCTGAGTCACAGCCTTTGTCCTCGAACGTTAGTAGAGCTGATGCAACACATGATAAATCTACTTAAAGTGGAACAAATTCGTCCCATGTCGTTTATTATTTTTGGAATTCAAAACTAGTTCCAAAGCATGTAAAATAAAACACATTTCTTTATTACGCTTTACGGTAGATGAAGTCCAAAGATTAAGTTGTTTATAATCATTAGAACGTTGATGACATCATCACTGAACTTTTCAAGAAAGATTTTTATTGGTGTAGTGCCGGATATAAACGCGTTTCAAACAAGCCTGATACGCTGATTGTCGCCGTTATAAACGTCCAAATAGTAAGAGCTGTAATGACGCGAGAAATAGATTTTACGAGTGCGTGTGCCACGATATTTACGTATGTTTACACTTTAGACGATTTTATAGGCTCAACGACACCGGCCCTTAGTACAATCTCAACATAAGGGCCACTCCGACATCCCTTAGAATTATGAGAGCATATGACCGCATTTTTATTTTTATTACTTTCTACATTGAGTGTTGTGAAACCTGCCAGAATTAAAAAAAATATCATTTGTTTTCAGATAAAGTAGTTCGCATTTTAATTTTATGGCCTCTTAATAGTTGGGAGTTGAAAGTTTCCTCCGATTTTATTATCCATTTGTTAGAAAGAAGCTTAGTAAAACTTTTCTCAGATTCCTTTAACTATTGAACTGAAACAAGTTGATAAGTTCTTGAAAACTCTTCTTTTAAAGTAAAATTCTAATTAGTTTTGATGCAACTTTAAAATTAAGTTTAAGTTTAACAAACATGGAAAATTTGGCATTTACTATTTGTCCCGTATATATTTTATTTATTAACTAAATATCTGCCTAAATAGAATCGTTAATATCATTATGCGTTATAATGATGATATCTACTATCTAACTTAATGTGCAATGTGTGCCATTTACCTACTTGTACATTTCGTTAAATGCAACAAGTTTTAGGCACAAATTGTAACTTGGTAATTAAGTCCATCAGCCGTGATGTAATAAAGAATTGGGCTGGAATTGGCGACGGTCGCGCCGGGGCAATCAGTCCAACGGCTTCCGGGTGCTGATTGAAGTAGATTGATATTGATTCTCTCATTGTTATTGCGGCCACTCCCCTGCTCGCCGCTTGTATGGCCGCATTGCCCGCCTCTCTTGATGAAACAATCTTTAAGAACATGAAATTGAAATGTTTTTCTATTAGGTTAGGTGCTACGTACATGTAGGTTTAAACCTTACGGGTTACAAAGAGCTGAGTCTTGAAAAGACTCAAAGGCCATGTTCGTTGAAGAGATTTCGATTATAACAAGTTGACTGGTGGTTGCTTTAGTCCGTCGCCTAAAAAAAGAATCCCAGGTTTATTTTATATGTATATATCTCTCTTAAATTAAGACAAAGTTATGAGTCATCCAACCAAATATTAGAATGAGACATGAAGTGAGTAGTAAAAAGTAGATAGTTTCTTTTAAATTAACGGAATCTAAAGGATAATAACGAAACTGAAAACGTTTCATACGTTTTGACACATTTTATGTTTTAATACCTTTATTGTAAAAAAAATAAACAGGAACCTAAGGTTCAAAGAAGTTTTGTGTTAAATAAAGATTTCTTCCTTTCTTTATTAATGACATTAAACGTCTTAACAATTTAATTTCACCGTAGCTTCTGATGTTCTATTCGGAACACAAATTATCGACTTGGTTTGATCCCACGCCCAAAATAAAATATCATATTTCCTGTCAGACGAGCAAGCTTCAGCATTCGAGTGTCTTTTTTTCTTTTTTTTTTTCAGAGCATTGGGTTTTTTAAGGAACTGCGCCGCACATGTTTGTTCAACATGAGCGTCTTCTTTACAAGTCTGATTTTTTTGGCGTCTGGTTGCACTAAACGCGGTGTAAATTGACTTGTCGATGATAAAATTGCAGCTGTGTTTAGCTTGAATTACAATTTTTATCAAAATGTTTTCAATATCAGCGGTGGCCCCAGAATTCATTTGAAGTAGGTTTTTTTATACGCCCTTTTCACATTTTGGCAACGTGTGTAGTAGGTTTATCTATGGTTAGTTAAATATTTTCATACATAAATTAACCTTGTTGCAAATGTTTTGATTCCTCTTTTCCTCTAGGGAAGAAAAAGGGATTCAAGAACCAAATCCTTGTAAGTAAGTATTATATCTGCCTACTTACGTCCGATCGCCGCGACCCTCTCAATGGGAAACTTACCAGTCTTGGATTGTGAGTTTTAACAACAAAATTAATTTTGGCAACGCCATCTTGTGCGAGGAAAAATCCATTATAGTTTTCTCGCCAACAGTTTGCTGGTTGGCCAACCTGCACGTGTATTGCAGGAGTTGCGCCGCTTCTCACGAGCGATTCCGTAGGCTTGCATAACCTCTGCAATTCTGCACGTAATACAGCGTAACACCGCATTATGCATGTAGGCCGCACGCGGCAGCCGCAAGACGAGTTCTTCTGCGTGAGCGCTACTGGTAAAACACGCCGTTGAAAAAGGGCGTGATGTTGTAATCTAGTCTACCGCGATGACGGATTTCCTCAATGGCAGTAGACATGAAAAACCAAAGTAACGTCAAAAACTGCATGGTAGGTCACATCCTGATTTATTATTGTCATGTTGCTGTCATAGCATGCATTTGTTATCATCGTCATTCACAAGAAGAACTCTGCAGGACAACTCAACCAAAGATGGTTTGCATCTTATTGCGACCTTGATACGTGTAGGTATGACCATCGCAATAAGAACTGACATCCATTTAACTACCAAGTAATGCTTATATCACAGTTATCAAGATTCCATGACACATGTCTACTTTTTACCTATATGGTTTTTCGACATCTGCAAAATTTAAGTCGTCCCAAAATGATTGTTGATGGCAATCTTAAGCTGTCTTAGATATCTGTGTATTGGAGCACATGCCCATTGTGACCATAAAGATGAGACGGGCACGAGACAATCCTATTGTCTCCGCGCGCCGAATATCGCTTCATCAACAAAATATCGAATTCCGCAACGGGATTGATCCGCACCCATTCCACGGAAGCGGCAGGCGCCATCTGCCGATCAAGTATCAAATATCAGACTGATAAAGGGAATCTTTAATATGAAAAAGATTGGCGAAATCTGAGCGATGCTTAAAGCGTTTCATGCTAAATCGACTGCAGACAGTGAGGTCTTGTAACTTACACGGGTTGCAGTTGAATGCTCACATTATTTTTTTTTTCTTTTCCAGCGATGCCAGATAATGAATTTATCGCAAAAGCTCGTCATATATTGTTTAAATTACATAATATCTACATCTAATTGCAATTTTATACCTAAGCAGGATTATGTTTATTACTAGAAAGTTACAATGTAGATGACAATTAGCGGCTGCTTTATATGAATTATTTCATATTACCATAAATTAATCGTAAACTAATTACGTTACAGGTTTCGAGTTAGTTCGTCGCCGTGTTATTAAAGTATAATGCTAACTACTTACTTTTGATTGATTTGGGTTATTCCGCTAAGCCTTAGACAAAACAACGGAAGAGAAAAAAATGCTAGTTAAAATATCATAATTGTACTTATTAAACTATTTTGCATTCTAAAAGCTAAGCTCTATCAAATTAAGCTAAGATCAAATTATCTTCTTCTAACAATTTTTTTTCAAATCAATTATAAGTGTTCGCGCTTTCGTCACCCATGTTGGGGATGACCAAAAAAGTTGGGTTTCAGAATATTTTAACTTTAACCTAATTCCTTCTTAAGTTATTCTACAAATAGGACCAAATTCAGCATAACCATAAGCACTCCCATTAAATAAATCAAATGCTTCATCACACGAAATGATCGTTCAAAATGGTTGAATACACCGCACACAATCTGGAGAACGTTAGGCAGATCACGTTACATTGAAGAGCTACCACTG
This sequence comes from Amyelois transitella, assembly GCF_032362555.1. Lineage (NCBI taxonomy): Eukaryota > Metazoa > Arthropoda > Insecta > Lepidoptera > Pyralidae > Amyelois > Amyelois transitella. The sequence goes on from NC_083509.1 coordinate 7,465,427, forward strand.
ATGTCAGTTGCCACTCTGATACGCGGATTATACTATTGTTTCACTCTGTCTTTTTGAAGAGAAATGATTATTTTTTGTCAAAAGCGGCAAAATTATTTTTGTTTGTGTATAGCCAAGTACAAAATACTATTAAGATGTTATTGAATGTGTGCTTGAGTGAGTTCTTGCTAAATTTGCGTATGAACCCAAAAAGATGTTTTAAGTATTTTAGAGCTGAACATCTATATCTTTCGGGTAAAGTTGTGATTTAATATACCTTAAATGGGAACAACAGCTCGGTACAAATAAAATAAGAAAGAATAGCCCAGACAGTTGACTTAAAATGTGAAATCTCTTACTACACACGGTTTTTTTTTTATATAACTATACGTTAGTTATCGATTCTTATTAAATAAAACTATGTTTATGGTAGGAGTATAAGATTTCTATTTTATTTATTCTATTTTTATTATTTCGATTTCTATAATATACTTACCTATAAAGCCCATAGATTGCATTTTATAGGTAAGTAAAAGATATATAAGATATATAGTGTAACGACATCAAATGTTGGGCCCGGAAGTCCCGCGCCCGGATACGAAGCGAAGAGGGCGGGGCGGGCGGAGGAGCATCCGGTGACGTCCTCTCACTTCCGGCTTTTAGCTTCCGGTTCGCTATCAGTAGGATTTTCCCGTTGTGCGTTAGAATTAGATAAGTTTAAAAAATGTAATGAATGGTTAGTGAAAAAAAAATAGACACGTTATTATTAGTAACAGATGTATTTATTTCTCCACGATTACCTATAGTACCTACTTCCCAGACGTAGATAGATTCTTAAATAAATATGTACTTAGATGTATACATACTTATATTTGCAAAAATTAAAATCGAATATAAGTAATCTTTGAATTATATACAAATGAAATGAAATTATCTGATCGATAGTAAAACTACTGTGATTTCTGCTCTTAGTTACAATACAAAATATAATTTTATTTCACGTCGATAAGATTGTTGATTGATATTTATACAAACTTGTTTGTACTCATTCCAACTTGATTCAGTCAGCTTGCTTAACTAGTGTTAAATTTTAATACATAAAAAAATGTTTTGGCGGAAGTCTGCGAATTGTTTTCTGTAAAGTTTTATAATTCAATGAGATAAGAAAATTACGTCACAAACTTTCAAATTTATCCTTGTCGGAAACAAATAATTATATAAATGGTTACTAATTTAAATGCTATATACTATTTGAAGAATTAAAGTAAAATAACAAAAATATTCGTGTTTTTTTTCGAACTACTTACTGTATTCTTAACTCGTTAATGTTCCTCTAAATATAAAAACCGCGGGAGAGATGTTATTATTTAAGTACTTACTAAAAAAACCCAAAATGGGATACTCAGAAATATTAACGTCGTTAAACTGTGGAAAATTCTTATTTAAATTAATTTAACTCTTCATTATTTGATATACTAAGTTGAAATGAGCAAAGTAGACTAGTCCGCTACAAGAAGTAAGTAGGTAGAGCTATAACTATAAGTAGTAGTCTTTTCCCTGAAGAAAAATAGTTTTTTTAATACGTGTGTACCTTGACGTGAGTTGATTTTTGTTAAGAACAGGCAGAAATTTTGGTTTAGGTAATAATACAATTTTTCAAATGACACATTTCACTCTGAAAATCTACTTTCGTTGGAAAATTTAGAACAAGTGTAACTTAACCAACAGACTCCATAGAAACAGACCATACGAAATAAATAAAACGAACAAAGCATCTTTCAAGAGCGTTCATCGTCGGGTTCAAGGAATATTGGATTGACAACAACACAATGCATACGCATACTCGGACATGTAGGGTGTCCACACGTGCGCTTGCTATCGGGACAAGCAAGTGCACTGACATGTAGTGATGCATCAATAGTCGACAGAATAGATTCACGCTTAATCATCGATTGAAGATTAAATGTAATTCGTTCGCTTAGATAGCGTAGGATCTTATGATTTTGGTAGAAAATGTTATAAATATATTACATTACATTACATCTTTGCAACTGCCTTAATCTAGAATTTGATTTAATGATAGAACTATCAGTTATTTTTAAACGTTTAAGTAACATCGATTGTTTTAGAATATCTATAGGTTTCTATTTTGCGCATATTTATATTGCATTTAATAATTAATAATATCCTTGATAGTTTTTAATTTCGTGCCACAATAGCAGATATTATCTCGAACTCTCGACTCCAAGATATCGATAGTATCATATCGATAGTTGGGCAACACTACTGAGATACGACGGTTCGGTTCTCGGAATCGGGTTAATTCCGTGTGTGACGTCACCAGAGACGCTTCCTCGTTGCCATCGTCCCAGCGTTGTGAACATCCGTAATACGATTTATTATCCTAATTATTACTTGCGTCTTGATCGTGAAGATGCTGGAGTTCCCTTTAGGATTATGCACTGTGTAGATATCTACTAATTTAACTTATTTTTGATGTAACCAATTCAGTATCTTTCTCTCAACTTCGCGTGTATTCAGAGTGCAACTGATTCTTAACCAGTTAATTAAATTCATGAGGAAGACCAAGAATTATTATTTTTTGATTAAATAAAGCAAAAAGTAAACTTTATAACATATCAAAAAATAAAAATAAATAACTGAGAAAGAGATGAATGCAAGAAGCCCCACTAACTCCACCGACAAGAGTTAACTCTTAAATTGAAGAAGAAGAAGACAACAAGAACAAGTTAAGGCTGTAAGCAATTCATCGCGCTGTTTATACTATAAAACCGAGGTCTGCTTTACTAAGTCAAGTAATCAAACCTACATATACTTACATAACCAAATTCTACAGCATAAAGTACTTACAACACCACGCTTTAAAATCTCAAAACGTACAAAAAGACAAAAAGTTGCAAGCTACGGATCTCTAAAAACAATCAGTTCATAAAGGAGCATGTGTTGTTAAGGAATATGTCTATCAAAACTACATGTTGACAAACTTAGTAAAATCATTTGGAGGCAAATGATCTCCTAAAATATGCGGCAATTTATCATCTCGTCTTGGTCACACGTTGCTTCCATTATGCGTCGGTCGACACTAAAATGGGGTAGCACACATTAACCGAAAGATTTTTTGTGAACTGATGGTATGTTTAGAGTAATTATATAATCAATTGGGTATTATTCTAAAACGGTTTTGCAGATAAAAGTATATTTTTACTGCCCTACTTAGTAACCTATTAAGTTATAGCCTATATTAATCTAAAAACAATCTTATACTCCATGAAGGTGTAGTGTTATGATAGAAACATAGTTTTGTCTGAAATTCCATAGATAGTTTTGGATGATAACTAAAAAGATAGTTTCCGCAATTCAAATTAATTGAATATATGTACATTAATTCATCAAAAACATTGATCATAAAGGTACTTACCAATACCCACACAGTTTTAAAACAGTCTGATAATTTTAAAGTAATAAATAATGAAAATAGGCAAAAAAATTGTCTAATGCTAAAGCACGGAAAATTTTAAAAAAAAGCTGCTACGTAGTATGATTGGAACCACATGACAGGTTCTGAACGACAAAATAAATTAAAAAACAATCACCAGATCATTTGAGTAAACAGAAAAACTTTTAAGCCTCGCTGCAGCCGAGACATTTGCTCCCGAAAACAAAACAACGAGTCCTTTAGGAATAGACGACTGTGTTATTGGTTTCGAGTGTCGATATAAGGAATATTAGAAAGGAACGCGAACGTAAACCGTTGAGTTTTTGTTATGATGGAGATGCTCAGCGTGGGAAAGCTTACAGAGGTCAGGTGGCAGCACATGTGGTGCACTGCCGTTTAGGGTGTTTAAAAATAAGGCCGGGACTCCACCAAAGCAGAGATGTGTGCGGTGTGCTGTGTGCTGTGCGAGAAGAGATGTTTTTCAGCTCGCGGGACTCCACCAAAGCGGAGATGTGTGCGGTGTGCTGTGTGCTGTGCGAGAAGAGATGTTTTTCAGTTCGGGTGCGGGGCGTTGAGTGCTCAGTACGCACATCTCTCGTCTCCACTGCGCGACGTCCGCGCACAGCTCACATCTCCGCTTCCATCGCGACATACAAATATTACACATCTCCGCACAGCGATCTCCACTGAAGCTGAGCGGAGAGGAGACGTGTCAATAACTTAATTCTATTGGTTGTTTAAAAAACATCTCCTCTCCGCTCGTCTCGTCTCCGCTTTGGTGGAGTCCCGGCCTAATAACAAAATACATGCCTCGTCAAGGCGGCGGCGCGGGGCTGCGCTGGCGCAGATTCCCGACGGCTTCGCGGGGGAGTACGCGATGCACATACACCTCGTTCACGCCGGTGGTCCATAAACAATAACAGAGATTTATTTATCTTAGTTATGAATGTTTATGGTTGAGCACTGCATCTTGTAAGTTACGTTAATTAAATAACCGCCGTATAAGCGTACATTATCATCAACTTTGCTGTTAAGAGTTTATCGGTTATGCGGTTCTCTTTTATTGCAATTCGTTTTTTTTTAATACCCTGCATATATTGAGCGAGTTTGAAAACGTAAATAAACAGTTTAATCATAAGAGTGAGCTGGGTACTTTATGTTACCTATTGATATCGTAGTATTTTATAGAGGCATTAAGTGAGTTCTTAAGTATTATCGAGTAGATTTTCAAAGACGTTACGGTTTTTCATTAGTTCAACGTTCATCATTCAGTAAAACGGAATGATCTCAACACATTAATACAACAACAAACTACACAACATAAATATAATTCTCAACTTTACACATAATGTATGTAGTTTTTACAAACTCAAACGCACAGTCTCTTCAGAATTTGTTCCGTTTAACTTAAATTCTTTCTACATGATCTCCTGGGAAGAATGTCTCTTTGTAGAAAAACTAAATCTGTGCCGAGCTCCGCCCAATATTGGCTTCTGTACGTTACATGAGCCCGTGGGATTGCTGTGATAATGGCGGGTATTGGCGACGTGGGTGTCCGTTGGGCACGCATTATGCACAATGCACCACTTTTTATGCCAGCACGCATCTAGCTCACCGAAGCACATAAACTCTTTGTCAGTAAACAAAATACCTCGCGCAAACACGCCCAATGATTTCAGATGTATCGCGTGCTATCCAAGTTCCTTGCATTATTGCTATTGAGGCAGAGATAAGCTGTGTGACCAATTGTGTCCACAACATATGATGCAGAGTCCATTTGTGTTTTTCTATGGCCGATAGCTAACAATAAAAGTGTTTCTAAGCAAATGTTTATTAAATTACATGTTCCTTGAAGTGCTATCACAGTGGACCAAAACGCTTATTACAAACATGATTGTGATTTTTCAATAGTGCGTTCTTCAAATTTTTTTCTTTTGCCGCAACTATATCTTAGAAAATAACAACTAAGTATATCTTCAATTCAAAAAACTGACTGAGACTTCTATATAATAGATGTGCTCTTCTCTGCAGAGACATATCACACAAGACACATCATAAAAGACAAGCTATAAAAAATAAAAGTTACTTAATTATTAAACAAACAAATGTGAACGTGTAAATAACAAATGGCAGAGCGCAGTATGATGTCACGAATTAGCAAGTTGGGCCGTATGGAATGGACAGTGAGGTATGACACGGAAGTGCGGGGCGAACAAAGTTCAGCCCAGTGTTCTGACGCCCACTCGCGTCAGTCCAAGCCACATGCCGACACTTCCTACTGCATTTAATTCCGTAATAAAAAATGTATTACGAAACACCATTAATCGTTCATGTATTATTTAAATTATGGAAGCAATTTATAATATAGAATGGGTCAGGGCTTTAGCAAATCATTTATTGGACTTCAATCCAGTTAGAGAAAAACTGTAGGTATCCCATTAGCTGAAATAAAGGGGAACACGAGCTCATACTCATAGGATTAAATTTTAATTCAAAAGAAATGGTTAATTTTCGTCATTCAGTGACAATATGTTAAAGTTTAGAAGTACTTATTAAACAAACTTTTTCATGGCTGTTTTTATTATTAGATGCATCTTTCCTCAGGTCAAGATCAACACTTCAATGTCATTGTCAAAGTTAACGAGTAGTTTGACCTTCCGATATATCGATATCTGTTTACATATATGATAATTAACATTACTAAATTATGCCGATAATATACCTGAGACCATTTTTTGTCGATTGCATGCGTATCTTTAGTTAAAAACTTCACCTAGGTGAAGTTGTGACATCGTGATAGCCTAGATATAGATAGATATCTAGGATAAGCTAAATTCACGAGTTTGGCATAACTTAACAAATTGTTGTTGTATTAAAAGACGATCAATGCGACTGAATTGTTAATTCTTTGTTAAATTTGGTTTATACTTATGTAGTACCTATTGTCTTTTGTTAATTTACCTAAATCGTTGAATTATTTAGAAGATATTGAACGAAGCCTAGCTCAGCGGAACTAGATTTGCTATCAATTTCCAAACCAAAACTTTTTACAGTACCTAATAAATGATGAGCAGCTGAAACAATTCTGCCTTACAGAAAATTCGTACCTAGTTAAATTTACAGACATAAGATGTTTACAATGTGAAAGGAATATAAAATTATCAAGCTTATACCAAATTATCTCTTTAAAATTATAATCACATAAGTATTCGCATATCAGTGACATGCAAAGTTATCACTACGATAAAAAGGCAATCACATGATAACGGGAGATTAGTTGCCTACTAATTAGTCCGGAATTCCGGAACGCTAATTCTTAAGACGGTTTTTCCTTGAGTTTGCAAACATAAAAATTTCTATCATCTTTATGTCACCGTACAAACAGTTAAGGTAACTATATACCTATGGTATGTGTATATGTCATTGTCTGAAATCTGAATAATTCACCCAGTTATAAGAAAAGAGATAATTGGCTCTTACTCTCCCGTAGGGGATAAAAAGTACCACTACCTCACTTACTCAAGTAAGATTTTGTGTTTATAATCCCCTAATCTCCACAACACAGAAGCACCTTTAAACCTGTCAAAGATACACACGTTAAGTCTTTATCCCTTACGGGGTAGACAGAGCCAACAGTCTGAAAGTGAAAAAGACTGAGAGTCCACGTTCAGTTGTTTGGTATGATGATGGAATTGAAATCTAAATAGTGACAGGTTGCTTGCCATCGTCTCAAAGAAGGTTTGTGGTGTTAACATTGTTTTCAGGTTTTCCTACTGCTCAATATTATCATTTATTCGAAGCGTCTCATTACGAAGCAAGTCGGAGCGATCAAGGCCGCGAAAAGTGGATGTTCCCAATGTCAGACGTTCACCATGATGACGCTGGCGGACCTCATTCTAAATTCTACACATTTACTTCCCTGAGAAAACATGTTTTGTACATCATTAATGTTGAATATATTGTATAATTCAGATCTTGTGTTGAATTTATATTAGTTAATGTAAGTAGGTGCCTAGTAAGCAAATGAAACATGACTACTTAGGTAATGTTTGCATGCTTTGCACAGTTAAGACTAAAAATTGAGTGAACAGATTTCGGAAGATTACACTTTAACGTTTTTGCCGTACTCTTTATTTACGGAGAATATCTGCGGGGAAGGCATAAATTTTAGTATCATTATTAATTAGATATGTCAAGTTTCATTGAAAGTATTTCAACTTTGTATAAGGAGTAACGATAAATGACAGCCTACTTAGTTGTTATCCTTTTCTTATATTTTATATTTTACGATGGAGAAAATTTACACAAGGCAGCACACGCTCACCTGCTCAGTATTCTCTAATATCAAAACAAGCAGTGAAATCAACGTTGTATAACCAGGAATATATTACAATTGGCAAGGACTTGCGATCCGGAATCAAATTCCATCGCTGGGAATAATGACGTGTCTCAGTTTCCTGGTTCAACGCTCGTCAATGAGATCGCACTAAACGGTCAGATGACGGCTGTTACCTAACTTAGGAAGTATACGGTATCATATCGATTTGCTAACATAGTTTTGGCATATATTGTTAGGATAGTTTAGTTGTAGTTGCGAATATTTTGTGTACCTAGGAACAGTTATTTGTTTATGTTGGGTCGGCCGGCAATATCGGTGAGAAACAAGAGTTTTAAGAATAGGTGGCAGTCTGCCCATAGTTGCAACAAACCTGACTCGAATTTTGCCTAATGAAACATTACCCTCAAGAAAGTTTTAGTGAGCTATAGTTCACCACCTCAATACAATAAATATCTTGATACAAAAACGATTCTAGAAAGATTAACCAGTAAATTGATAACCTTTTACAATATTTTTCATTCTGATATACCTATTCCTATTTAATTAGTGCTGAGGAGGGAAATGCTAAGCCTGTCACACATGAATAACTGCGGTCAATTATTTTTTTCCTACCCGAGCAAGCAAAGTGACCGACTAACTACGTCATACCCTTGAGACCACCTTTGGCTTCCGGAAAAGTCATGTATTCTGTTCTTTCGACAGGCCAGTGAATTGTATTACCTACAATCGTTTAGCTAACAGTAGTATTTATCTAGAAAAAAAACAAAGTTCGTTCTAAAAATGCACGACTGGAAGCAAACCATGAAAGTATTGTGAGATTTTAATTTCTCTTAAAATCAAACAGATTTTCATATTGATTTCACGAGAAATTTTATGCAAAAATTTGTTTGTTTGTTTGTTTGTTTGTTTGTAATATCTTTATTGCATAGAAATTTACACAGTAATAAGAAAATAGTACAAAGTTATAAAATAAACAAATCACTAGCAATGGCGGACTTATCCCATAAAGGGATCTCTTCCAGTCAACCGGCAAAACAATAAAGGAACTAAATAATTCAGTAAAGAGCGGCAAGTCACTGTGTTTTTAGCAACAATATAATAATATACTAACAGAAATACATATATAGACATAACCTATCCACTTAATATATATGTATAAACTTATAATAAATAAACATACATAAACTAAGATAAATTGCTTGACGTTCGATCCAGGTGCTCAACTGGACAGGAACTTAAATACATTATTTTTAAATATGTTGAGGGTCTGTGCTTTTTTAGTGTCCAAGGGGAGAGAATTCCAAAGCTTTGCAGCCTTTACGGAGAAAGATTTAGAGTAGAAAGATTTAGAGTGAAAATTGTTATAACAAAGATTACTTTAAAACTTGCAAAGCTGCAAATGCAAAATTACGATTTGTGTGTGGCATTACAACAAATTCCGGTCATTTATCAAATGATACAATAATGTAAGTACTTACGTATAAGAGAATGTCACCCGAGCCCCAGTATCCCGTTACACAACACTTACTTCCCAGTCTCCTCATGTGTCCCCATGTGGGTGGCATTTTGTAATTAGCCGTTTGCACACGTTGCAAAATATATACCTATGTATAAGTGATATGGTGACAGAAAGTTATTTCATAGTACCAAAGTGTACCCGCATGACCACTGTCTAGGTAATTAGATGGTTACTTATATGTTTTGGCGAATCAAAGATTCCGATGATTTCAAAACAGAACAGTGATTTCGTATATTATCTTCATTTGCCATCTGTGACCATTGTTGTCAAAATAGATAGGGATTGTCCCGCTATTTTATCGACCAGTGGATTTATTATTCAATAAAGGTAGATAATTCAATAAAATCCATCAAAGATTGTATCTCAGTAGTTGATCTACGAAGTCTTTCATTTATATAATATGTAATGTAATTTACCGACTTGACCAGTTGTTTACAGCTTAGTCCACGCGGAACCGCGGAAACACGTGGCTGCTAGTGACACTGGCAGTTTGGGTCAAGACCAACTGCTTATCATCATTGAGATCATCCTACATCATCAAAACTGGTCCAGACAAGCTACCTTCAATTGTGTCATAAATTAACGGACATATAAAATGTTAGGGTTATAGGCCATAACTCAGCTGCAAGAAGCCCACTGCCGGACATTTGTCACCAAGCTTTTACAGATATGAACGTAAAGACTATCGGTAAATTTCATTTTAAAAACATTTGGTTATGTGTCATAAGATGTCTTATTGAAAGTTCTGGTTGCGTCCTCTCTCTGGGATGGAGTACAGCGTCCGCCTATCACCAATATCGTGGTGTGGATAATCAACTTCATAATGTGTACGGTATGAGCGTAACATGTCTAGTAAAATAACCTAAAATGGCGACGATTAGTCTAACGAACATGTCTAGTAAAATAACCTAAAATGGCGACGATTAGTCTAACGATATGGCTCTGCCGAAGCAAAACAAAATTCCAAATACCCAACATAAGATTATACAAGACTCTAAGACGACGTAATAGCTTGTAGATCGTAGAGAAAGCACGGTGGCCTTGACAGTGACGTGCGGCCAAGCGTGTCGTCTTGCAATCGACGCGGCGCAAGCGCAGCGCAACTATTGCGCCGTCGTCGTCGCCTCCGTCCAATATCGCGATTGTCCCAGCTCGCACGTATAATTGGTGCGAGTTTTCACGCATGCGCAACACTTTCGTTGTCAATGAACTTGGAAAGCGGGGATGCTCTGTCATTGTCAATAGATTATGGCTGAGAATGCACTCTCGCTGGCGTAATACGCGCTTCAATGGTCGCTTGTTGCACGCAATTACACAATTCGCACACTTAATTATTTTAATTATCTACTTGTTTTTGTCATGCGTCTTCTACGAAAAAGGCAAAGAGATCGTTTCGAGGATTCCAAAGCGAAAGTTGATGAACTAATAACACTTTTATCACTACTTAATATAATATAAGCCCAAGCTTTTAACAGCCTGCATACATTGGAAACAAAGATAACTTTTGGTAAAAAGAGAACCGCCACCGTGAGATAATCGCGGACAAACCTACATGATATCAACATACATACAAATAAACATGAAATATAGGAATTGACTATAAACTTGGGACTCCCGGCTAACAACCTGTCACTCAATCTTAATTCTATCTATCGCAAGGGACATGGACGTGATTATATGTATGCATGTGTACAAACATACGTACAGGTCAAACTGAGTGCAGTGGACTAGGAATCAAATGTCTTCTAACCTGGTTTTTCAAAGATAACAAAAATATATCTCCTTCAGAGTTTTAAATTGCTTGTCATGCATCAACTCACTATGGTGTTATCGTAGCTACATTTTTTGCACTAGCCTACACAGATAATACTTATAGATTTATATTACAGCACCTACATTTCGTAATTCGTTATTTCATCACAACATTTTTCAGTGGATTTTTATTCAGTTACATAATCACTATTTTCTACCGAAATGTGTCGGTTGGCACTTAATTACCTGTAACAAATATAATATTTAATGTCTACGAGATATACTTTGACTCGGTTGAACGGACATTTTCCAAAGAGATTTCTATACACGCAGCGTGACTTAATTAGTTGATAAGGCTTCGGGTGACAGGGCACGGTCGCTCCCCGGTGGGAAAGTGTGGGCGTTTGGACGCAGTTGACGCTTCAACGATCACGAAAACTGCCTCGCGTTACAGAACAGAGAAAAATATAGAGTTGAAGTTGAATTTTATAAACTATAGGTAAATAAAATATAGAAGTGTACTAGTACTAGTTCTTGCGGACGTTTAGCCTCTATAGACACAGATGGAATTTTACATGATGTATATCAAATAAAACTGACAGACAAATTAGTAAAAAATTACTAATGACTATTTACTGAGACATCGATGAGACAAGAAATGAATGTTTTGAACGGAAATCTGGTGGTTTTATTTTTGTGACTGACCCATGAGAACCTTTGCCCGTGATTAAAAAAAGAAAACATTACTTACAATATTCACTTAACCTATTAAAACTACGTGGACTTGACGCATTGTGTTTGAAGGGTTTACACAGAACAGAAAGGTCTTGGTTTGTCGTTTCTAGGGTTGATATACAAGCCGATGGAATTTGGAATCATTAATTTTTATTCTAAGCTAATTCTTATTAACCAATAAGGTCAGAAGTCTTAATTGACTGTTAAGAGTACTGTTAAATAATTAATTAATATTATGGAAAATAAATGTCATTTGTCAATTTATAGCTAAGCCAGTTAAGAGTAAAGAAAATAAGAAAAACAACAAATTAGGTTGGATACCGTGTAATCCGTCTGCTGTAAAAATTTGTTGCCATATCGGCCAGGGACTTATCTCACCTAACACACAAGATGACCAAAATTGGCTATTCATTTCTGTGTTGATTTTGAAATTTCTGATATTACTGACTATGAATGTCACCATGATATATTTAAAATAACAAATTGAAGTCTCCATGGAAGTCGCAAGTCAAATCACGGCACGGTTATAATAAGAAAAGGCTCGCGGGAAGCGCGCTCCATTGGCGCCGACGTTACGCCAGGCCCTTCACGATCAACCGTCACCTCGCTGCCGGCACCGAGGCAGCCAACTGGCGGACTTTCAATCACTTCATTTATAGTAAAATTAATATTACAATATGAAATATGTATAAGTGGGACATTATTGAAAAAACAAAAAACTTGTTTGAGACATTGAAATAATAGGAATGTTTTTAAATTCTTTTTAACAGTTAAGGTGTCAATGTTAATAAAGAGTGGTAAGTACCTATTAGAGTTTTGTTTATATTTGAAAATTTTTGTCTATCATTTAGGCATACGATATATGCTACACCAAAACTGCCGTGTGGTTCTCAGCTTCTCGATGGATTTCGTAAAAGGCGACTAAGGGATAGGCTAATAAACTTTGGATTTTTCTTGTAGGCGGTGGGCTAGCAACCTGTCACTATTTGAATCTCAATTCCGTTTTAAAGCTTTATATCTAAACGTGGCCTTTCAATCTTGATCAAGACTGTTGGCTCTGTCTACTCCGCAAAGGATACAGTCGTGATAAATAAAAACATAGCAACTTAATTAAGTTAGGTGACAGGTATTTTCTTCTGCTTTATAACCCTTTTTGTTTTGATGAGTACAATTATTAATTCTTGTCAGCACTACACAGACATAATTAATTCGATAAATAAGACTAAGGAAGTAGATTATGGAATGCGAATTAATGAATACCTGCCTACCATGTTTATCTTGATTCTTGTCAACAGTTATTTTTCTGCATTGCCCTTATAGAACAACGTAAAAAAATAAATTACCTACTTACATAAAACAACAACCGCTATACAATACAATTTCCAAGAAATATTAAGTAGGTATTGAAATACGTTAAAATTAAAATTCGTTTGTTGTCATAATTTCAATTGTGAACTTCCTAAATAAATAAAAATAAAAAATTCGGTAATCATTCAATCCTCATACCTATATTGAGGTGTTTATTAAAGAACTTTATTTAACTTACTGTTATCGGCATACACTTCTTCCTTAATCCCATTTATATGAGGCTCCTCCTAATTTATGCCAGATTAATCTGTCCTGCCCCGTAGCATGACGCCGTTTTTCCGTTAAACTATAGCTGTTCCGTTTCACATCATAATAAAAAGCGAAACAGTGATAGATTTTCGCGCGATATAAACGGCGTCGCGCGTCCCATGCCACAGGGGCAGGCCAGGTTGGGCCATGTCGAGCAGTCATACCTAAGCATACACATCTTCAGCTAGCCCGTCACCTTAATAAAGAATTACAAGTCTACAACAAACCTTTCCCTTGAATTTATAAAATCTGCCCTGGCAGAGAAGTACCAAAATAATTAAGAAATATAAATCCCACTCCAAACTGATCTAGGTAGGAAGGACAACTTATTACGATCGTTCGCAGGGCGACGTAGGCGCATTCTGACTGGCTGAGGAAGTGAGCGGGCGGCCTTGACATTACCAGTGACGAGTTAGCAGCCAGCGGCGCCGGCGACCGACTAGGAAGTAGGAACTCCTGTTCTTTAGGGCTACCAAGAATTAGTTACAAAATTCCAAAGCGGGAACTGCATTATTAATATAATGTATATACTTAGTGATAGTCTCTCTCTCTCATCTCTACATGTTCTTAAAGCATAAGCACACCAAAAGCAGCTGCAATGGAGTTTGAAAGCTGGCTGCACCAAATTGTAGGTAATACAAAAAACTCTTTGAACCCGACACATCAAATTAAAACGCGGGCCCGCTCGCGTACTGCTCTGCTGCCGCTCTGAAGTTTCACAACTTTGAAGGGTTCCATGTAAGTATAACAACCCAGCGCGGGCCCGCTTTCAAACTGCGCAGCTTCTAACACCTGCTTTTTGTGTACTCGGATCTTGCTGTAACGCTTTGTCTGTCTGCTGTCCGACATTATTTTACGTACGCCGGTTTTATCCGGACTGCAGTCTATTTGTATGCAAATATGGAGATCAGTTAATTCGTTTTAATGTTAAAGACGGACAAACGGTCACTCTTCCAAGTTAATAATAGTAGTATGGAAAAATCTATATAGTCATCTATTGCAATCTCTTCTGAAAATATTAGTCATGAATTTTTGATAGTTATGAATTTTTCTGGTGAAACCAAACCAACTAATTTCCAATTGACTTTTGATTGTCTAAAAACTAAAATCATTTTAGATGCGATATTTTCAGAAGGGAAATTATATTTTCTTGAATATTATAGTCATTTATAGTAGGTGACCCTACCACCTGCAATTACTTACATATTTGTGCGAGTCACTGTTGATGCTATGACACGTCCGTCTTCTCAAGGTTAATGAGAAAATACATTCAGTTTTAGTAAACAGCTTGACAGGTTTACACATTGAACTTTATGTTCCCAATAGAAGTATTTACCTGAATGTTAGATTAGATAAAGGTATTGCTCATGTAGACGATTTTACACGGAACTAGGAGCTTATCTATGGGAGTTTGAGAGTTATCTCAGAGATATCAGACTAATATTCACGCGTGTGAAGTGGAATCCGGAATTGTTGGCCAAATTCCCACCTAACCTAACCTAACCCACCTTATGAAACATATTCGATTGAGATTTCTTTCAGTGGAACCATGAAACGGCCTACCTAACATTACATAAGTTCATATACTACGAAATGAAATTGATGCTACTCATCTTGAAATAGAAATAGATTTACGGTATAAATTATTTTAGGCAAGTATTTATTATTTTAACCACATGCTCCAGTCCAATTTTATTATGGTTCTATTAAAATACTATTGACGACAAAGGACCCAGTGCATGATGTCTCAATAAAAGCAATAAACATACAACAAGACGTCCCCGCGTGCACTCAAGCGTGGGTCTCACAATATGCCCGCACCAGACCACAAGCACTCAGACCACGATCACAATATAGAGAGTACAGCATTTGACACCTACCTATATTTCGAATCCCACCTCGGCCATGTACCAGTGACTATTTCCGAAGTTATGTACATTAGTTTGAATGATGCATTGTGTGAGGGAAAACATCGTGAGGAAACCTGCACTTTCAGGCAATTGGATGTAACTAACCATGTTCCTAACTAACCATGACATGTTCCTTGACTAACCATGATTTATCCAATATGGGTTAGGTCAAATGGTAATCGCTTCGTGTAAAACCCTGACTAACCCAATCCAGGATCCATGGTCAAAGGCATACTCCGGGCTCCACTCCAGAGTGATGAGGATGCAACCTGGACTAAAGCCAGGAGGAAGATATAGAGGAAATCTCTTTTCCATGGATGTCATCAAGCAAGAATATCCAATCTGGGTAAGATTTCCTTACTCTAAGCCATAAGGTTAGACGGGTGAAGCTTTGTGAAATATTTAAGCATACAATTACATATTAACTATTTTCGCTGCCCATTAAATATTTTTGTAGGTTAGGTTTGGTTAGGAGTACCTACTAATCATGCATTAGGTGACTATAATGAGACATCTTTTTGTGTACTTAGTTTTAACTGAAAAGTCAATTTATCAGTGGAAGTCAACAAAAGTCAAATTTAAATTAAGTAAATTAATAAAACAATAAGACTTTTTTGGTTATTGTTTAGATTCATAAAATTGATTGGTAAGCTATAGTTTAACAGCTTCCCAGTAAGAGGTACCTAGCTAAGCGGTGACATCTGTTTTCTCCCTATATTGGGCCCACGGTGTTGAGCTCAAAATAAAGCCAATGTAACCCGACCGGCCAGATTAATCCCTTTATGCTTCATGGCATCCAATGATTTCCTGGACCTAGGGGCAAATTAAAATATGGTTGATGAACGAATAATGGAAATTTTGAGTAATTGTTTTAGAACAATTGAATTGGCAAAATAGATAAAAAATAACTATTTTTCTCAAAGTATATCCTTTTTCTTAAAAATTAAATGTAAGCTAAAGCTACATGCTATCATTGGGTCTATGGAAAAATTGTAATATCCCATTTAAATAAGAATCATATGTATTTATATTATCTAAGACAGAACATTCATAATTTACGTATAAGTCGTAGCGCTCGTAGCACTGAAGATCATCGGTAACGTAGCTACACTCTACGAACGTATACTACTACACTACGATAATATACTCGTAGCGAAAATAGTATTAGATTTTATTAAGTGAGTCATGCAAGCACGATATTAGGTACTTTAATAAAAAGCGTTTGATTGACTCAAAATGTAGTAAAATACTTATCTCAATAATTTTTACTAAGTTCGTCTCAGACCCAGCAGTAAGAAAGTCAGATTATAACGCGAAGTAACAACTATCTGACGTCTGTAACACATGTTATTGCGGAACCTGAGCCAGCTTGGATCATTGTTACATATTCCGTTGCCTGTTAGGTATATACCGAAATCATTATAATTGTTTGTTAAATAATAGAAATGATCACGCCTCTTTGACGAAGTGGTAGGCAGATTTCTGTACTACAAACTTAAGTATAATTATAATTTATTTATTTATTTACGCCAATAATACAACGGTAGTACTCGTAGTATACCTCTTTAAGTATTTGGCAAAAAATTCTAATAAAACAAAATATAATCTTGACAGTCTTCAATGGTATGTTAAAATAGCTGCTATTTCATTACTTACTAATACCAGTTGTAAATTTCTTATTTGTATATTTACATCGTTTCTATTGTACTTACAACCCATATACTTACTTGGTCGTTAATGCAAGCCGATGCGGCACCTAATTTGGAGTCTCGAAGACATTATTTGAATGACAACTACGTAGATAAACGTGATTTCCAATACTGACTAGATAAAAAACTTTGGAGTTACTATGCTTATAAATATAATGTATGACGTTTAAAGCGCCTTTTGTTATGGCCATTTGGGAAACTTCAATATCCAAGTCAATCAGTTTAGAATATTTTCATATAGATTAAGATTTTAAAATTATTGTTTTGCATACAAAATTTAATACTAAATTAAGTAAATTAATAAAACAATAAGATTTCCTTTTGGTTTTTGGGAGTTGTTCAGTTTCATAAAATTGATCAGTAAATTTTGCTATTGTTTAAAAAGCTTCCTAGTAATAGAGGTAGCTAAGTATACTTTTCATAAAATGTACATGTACCTATATAACTGGAAATATGTAACTATTATCGAAACGAATAATAGATAATTTATTAAATTCAATTCTTTATTGTATGCATAGTTTTATAAAGTTCTAATTTTTGTGTACTAAATTAAATTTAAAAATATCAAATGAAAAGTTATAATAAATTACTGTATCGAAAATATTCTATAAGCATAAGCGGAAAACGTAACTGACCTTTTTGTCAGGTGATCAGATTTGGTTAAAAATTGCCAAACGTAGGTATAACTACAATTATACTTTTTCTTTAAAAGTTTATACCTGTACTATAAATAGCCTTAATAAATAAGAATAGGAAGTTTGTAGTAAACTAAGAATTTAAGACTTGTAGCGCCATCTGGCGCGAACGATGGAACTACTCATTAGAAGGCGGGCGGCGCTATGGCGGTATTGGGCGGGTGAGGAAAGTATTTAATTTTGTTATTTTTATTCACTTTATCAACGGTATAGGTTCCTTCAAAATTTCAATAATTATATTATGCTTTTTTGAAGCAATCTGCAATTTACATCAGCATTATTTACAATCAACTATGCAATGATGACAGATAAATTTATTTATTTGTACATATAAGTAGAATTGATTTTCAAATCAATTTTGATCTTGAATGTATGTGATCTATTATCACAAAAGTTCCCATCAATTGTGTAAAGAATAGGGTTGTGTTTATATAGAACTGTAAAACGACTACAATACATCGCCATTAATGTGTTTTGTTCTTGGAACATATGTGACCGGAAGCTATTACGATAAAATTCTCCGTATCAATTGCTATAAAGAGATTTTTCACATGGTACAAGAACGTGATGACACGCGGTGTCATTGGTCCTTCGTTTATAGTGTACAAGGGATATAAAACTTTGGTATTTTGTGACCGCTTTGGCCGCCAAATATCGTCATTTGTATGCAAGGAGCCCTCGAGTGCGCATCAACTTGCTACTTACGCTCACCTGTCTACTAACTAGGTAAACTTATGTCATTTCGTTGGAACATATCACATCGCGGATGTTATTGTCATACGTGTGTAATACAAATCAAAAAATGTGCCTTAAACATTTTCAGCCATTCGAAAAAGAAGACAGACCCAGGTGTTGGATGTCAGTTAATAAATTGTGAAAGGAAATTGTTTTGTGAGTTTCATTCAATAAATAACTACTTATATTTTATTATGTAGAGAGTAGAGTCGCTCACCCAAGATATTACAGGGAACTTAATTGTATGACGAGAAACATGATGTCGACCGTCGACATGGGGTACCGATGATTATGCCTGACCTGTGGACAAGACTATGATTAATTTAAGAGTGAACAATCTCATTTACCTACATTGTCCTTTACTTGGTCAATCGCTTTTGTGATCCATAATTTCTGTACCTACAATAAATGAGGAATCAATAGCCAATCCGTAAGCCCCATTGTCTTTAATTTAACGATGAATACAGAAGGGGTTTCGGTGGATCTATTCAAAACCAAAATTGGTGCACCCTTACAAGGAACAGGGCGCCAATTGTTGCGGTCTCAATAAAGACTCCTTCCTGCTTATGGCTTGAGTTTATTAATTTAATCATTAATTAAATATGACACCCAAAACGATTTATAGTTAGTTAATACAAAAATAAATAGAACATTGACCCTTGACATGACTTGGGAGTCGTATTAAATCACACGTTGTAAGTATGAGTAATTCGTATATTGAATAGCGTCATGATAATGGCTTGTTGGTATTGTACGTAGATACCAACGGGACACACACAATCTTCATAGATATAACGAATAATCTTAGTCAAGCAGGAATTTAAAAAAAAAACAATGTAATGCCGTCCAAATTGCAGTAATTGGCAGATTGACTCAAATGGTGTGCAGAGCAAAATAAATTCTCAGTTAGGTATCCCTGCACCATAGCTCGATTGATGTCAAGCTTCGATATGATGTCTGATAGTCTGAGATGGGCTGGGGTAACACGAGTAACCGCATCAGTATGCGGCCGAGACGAACGTTTCCTGTTGGCCGCGTTCCCGCTGTGCTATGGTAATTTGATTGTGCTTTACGACAGCGGAATGGATGGCCGCCAACCAAACTATGGCCGAGGGAAAACCCTACCAACACTTATTTCTAGTACGCTGTGGCCGCTCAGTAATATCAATTAGGGAAGGAAATGCTAGTTGACTCAACGTAAATGCCCATTGACTTAATAGGTTTGATCAATACGCAAAAGTAAAAAAACCTGAACGATAGGAAAATTAAAAGATCATTTTATGTAGAAAATGCGGATTTTTATACAATAATCACTTTACATGATTACCATTTACCCTAGAACTTATGTCTAACAAATAATTTATAAAGGGAACCCGTAATTGAACTTTACTCGTGTGCATTTCTTCAGCTTTTCGCTAGGTTCTGATGGATAGTTCTTTTTCTATGTCCCTATTCGAAAATTTGTCTGAACGGCGCCATCAAATCATTCAATTCTGAACATTCCACATTGCCCATTCGGCTCTCCATTATGGTATCTGTGTGGATAATAAAAGTACCCAAACCCAATCTTTATACTACTTTTACAATAAAGCCTACATTCCACGGGATGGTCACTGTGACCACAGGCCGTACGCATTAATATGACAATGGCAAAAATGACGATTGTTAGCAGGTACTCGTGAAGTGTCAACAAGAATAGGTTCGCACTTCGCGCTAGTTGGGAAGCCCGTGACTTTAGCTGAATACAAAAGGCTGCTCCTTTCCTTATGCAAGGCGCGATGTATGTAGGGTGCCCATCTTGTTACATTGATATATATTGTATTTACTACTACTACTTGTTGATATTAAA
Organism: Amyelois transitella; assembly: GCF_032362555.1. Lineage (NCBI taxonomy): Eukaryota > Metazoa > Arthropoda > Insecta > Lepidoptera > Pyralidae > Amyelois > Amyelois transitella. The sequence continues at coordinate 7,485,723 of NC_083509.1, forward strand.
TAACAAGCCGTTCCCGCGACTTCGTCCGCGTAAAATAGTTATTTTGGGCATCATTGAAGCCCTCAAGGATGAATAATTTTCCCCGTTTTTTACATATTTCATTATTTTTTTGCTCCTTATAGTTGCAGCGTAATGTAAAATAGCCTAAAGCCTTCCTTGATAAATTCCTCGAAACTTTAAAAATAATATAGTCGCTACAAAATCTTCTTTGTCCAAAATACTCTTTTATTGGTCACCCTCAATCCGGTCAGCGACTCCTGATCCCAAGCCGCGCCGCCTTTGCCCCCGCTTGTAGCCCACGTGCGCCTGCGCGTCCACGCATACTCACTTCGAAAATGGGCATTTCCACGAACAAGGCCGGAACTTTTTACGCAACTGAAATATTTAAAAGCAATCAGAAGCCCTAGCGTACATACACTGGATACCTATATAAATATAATAGTATAAATATACCTAAATATATAGGTGCCGCGACTTGTTTACCTATACCATAAGAGGGAGGATTTATTAGTATAGGTATATCGATGAGATTTTAAGTTGAAGAACATGTTTCTCCTCAATTACAAATTTATAACGGTTACTTACTCGTAATTACAGTTACATTCATTCATTACATTAGTTTCAGGACATTCAGTACATTCATTCAGTGCTTTTGCCATAGTCAATAAATTTGGTTGAGAAAAATACCCAATTTACGAATGCGGGATTTTGGTCAAAAGGCGCACTCCGGGTTACTTTCTAGAGAGTTGAGGAGGTAGAACTATAAACAATTAACTTCGACGAAATATTTTTCATCGAAGGGCTCCTGCCCCACGTCTCGTTTTAATTCAACATTGGGTAAGAGTAGGACGCAATCGGCAATTGATGTAACGAATACAAGTACCGCAACCTTTCCGCTGATGCAACACCTGCACTGCAGTCGGCACCACACGGACTATGCGGAAATAATATGCGTTACGTCACTTAATTAATTGATTGACAATGTTATAGAACACGATTTAGAGAGAATATAAGTTATTGGTAAGAAAACTCATCAAAATATACAATGTCCGTTTGTGGTGTGCATCGCCATTTCTCGTATGGATTTGACATTTCGTTGTACATTACATCCTGTAATGTTACGGCGCTCTTATTTGCAAACGCGATGAATATTGCAAAAATATGTATAAAAATAAAAAAAAAAAAACAACTGCCAGACGATCCCGGACTCGAGAAAATTGAAATGCTGAAAGCGCGCCCGCTACTTGCGATGCTAGATGCGCACGGTGTCGAACATTATTTAAACAAAACACACACGTTGACATAATCGCGACTCCATATTTGGAAAAAATACATTGTTTAGTGTGTGTTTAAACAATAGAGTTAACCGTAAGCCGCTTCTTATTCCGCTCGGATACGGACGCCGGACCGGGCCGGTGCTGTAAATTCTGTGCATTGTAATTCAGATTGGATGTCGAAACGCACGAGTCGGCATGCGGCAATGCGGATGCCTTGTTCTCTTCACCATCGTCGCACTGAACATATATCCATTCTCAACAGATGAAGAGTTAGGTAGGTATAGGCAGACTCTATTTTTCTCTAATCAATGTGAAATTTTGATTACATTGTCAGGTGTTGGTTTAAAGGTGTGGCTACAATTTGGAGGGAGAGAGGTTCTTCAGGTGATGTTATCCGTAAGTACCTATTGGTATGACAGCATATGAGAGCTAGTGCTTTTGTCATTAGTACCTACAGTCGCTTCCTACGATTGATATTCATCAAAGAGAAGAAGCCCTATTCTAATTTACTGTCTGAAAATCCCTATATTTCTAGCCTCAGAAACAGGGATGCTGACACAAAAATGGAATCATCCAAGAATGTCGGCGGTCTGCGATTTTTCGAAACCGTTTTTACAAAACTACCTACCCGAAAGGATGGGACATTTTTATAAGTTTAAACATAGTAGCCTATATTTATTTTACACAAAATATACTTCCAAGCATTGATATTTATCGCGGTATATTTAAAAAAATTAAAGAAAGAAGGCAGTAAGGCAGTTAATTAATGAAGAATTCCTACTAAATAGATTCTAGGAAGCGCAATCGTTGGTTTCTTCCGCATCTCCACCCACTTTATTAATCAGTAAACGTCTCGCGGCCAATAAAAGAACGGCATTTATAGACGGGTCGTATAAAACACATAAATCCACCCGAAAGAATGACCATCCCTGTCCGACATCACAAGAACGGATTTCAAAGCTACGCCGTTTTTCACTAGCGCCATAAACTCAGGTGTTTATGGGACATTGTCATTTTTGCGTTAGTTCTTTTTCAACGACTCTTTTCGAGAATATTTATTGATTTGTGATGTTAATTGAGACGTTTATTTTTAATTATGATCATAAATGTCTTCCGTTAGATAAAAAGGACTAGCGGCTGCTTACCTACTCTTGTTTTGTTTCCTTCTAACCAAAGACTGACTGCAAGAGATTGCATTAGATAAGTCGGAATTTGTAACATCTCTGTCTCTTTTGTGCTTGTAAATAAAGAATTTATTTACTTTCCATGTACTTTACTTAAGTTTACCTCTCATGGTGTCCACTATCACACTATCTAACCTACCTATCTAAGACATAGTGTAGACATCATAGTACCTACCTATGTAGGTACGTACAGTTTTATCTAGTCAACAAGTTTTATTATTCGCTGTTCGGAAGTTTTTAAGTTACAACCGTAACCGTCTTACAACGGAACAAAAAAAGTTCAACTTATTGTAAGTAGGTACCTATTCGCTTAACACCATTGAAATTAGACCCTTGAAGTGTGAAATTCACAAGTGACGGTAACTTTTGTTTGCCTACATATCATATTTTATAATTGTTTCGGTATTTCTGTTGTGATTCGGCATTTTTATACAAGTGGTACGTCTTTAGTTTTGCTATCAAACAATCAAAATAGGACCCAAATCCCTTTTTGTTTGACTACAAACGACTACCGAACTTTTGTCAAACCTTTTGTGCTGTGCCGACGAATTACAAAAACATGTTCATCACATCATATCAACTGTGAGAAACGGTTTTTTTATACCATTATTCCAATGTTTTGTTGGGGTAGTAGTAGTATCTATTTACGGAAATCGGATTAGGAATACTTTCAATAAAAGCCTGAAATCTTTAAAAACTAGCTTATGTTGACGTGAAAAAGTAGGACATACCTACAGAGTTAATTTCACATTTATAATAGTAGTGATATAAGATTTATTTAAAGAAAAAGATAAACCTAGTTACTTTTATAGACGAAAATATAAGATAGGTATGTAGATAGATAAAACTCTTTATTTCACCATATGAGTAAAACATACAAAACAGCACAAGATGGTATAAAGGTGGACTTATCGCTAATGCAATCTCTTCCAGTCAACCTTTGGGATTAAGACTTTTCAATTGAACTGATAAACGAACGATTGTCATTTCTCATGCATTCCCTGGGTAGCTTCTCAAATTTGTTTGTCAGCCAATCAGAAAGCGGCACTTTAGCATAGGAACACTAACCCCTTTTTCATTGATGTTGTAAACGGCGATTAAAGGAATAGACACATATTCATCTCACCCAAGCTTTGACTGGTAAAAAAACCAGTGTGTGCCCGCTGCTTCACGTGCATATTGTAACAGTTGATCAAGGGAAAGGCTAATAAGCTTGGGATCTTTTTTTATATGGCTAGCAACCTGACAATATTTGAATCTAATGCAATAAATGGTATTTAAGCCATTCAGTCTTCTCGAGACTGTTGGCTCTGTCTACCAGATTACGCTTTGTGGGTTTATCACAAGTTATTCCTCAGCTGTACTTTGAATCATTTCTTACATATATAATTATAATTAATTATTTATACTTTGTTACTATTTTGTTTGTATAACTCAAATACAAAATGCCGAGGTGCGCAATAGACTCACGAGTCATAACTTTGTCACGTTGGCCACGCTCCTGCACATTCTTTTTATTTATATATCTGTCGTCTCAGACAATATAAAAAAGAAATCTGACTTTGACGTACTATGTTTTTAAAAACGCTGTCAACTGTCAACACTGTCAAGTCAACAATCGTCAATTTAGTTGTCAAAACAGATGAAGCTTTCGCAGAGTTCCTTAAACAATTTTTTGAATTTTGGTTAAATAAATGTATCAAAACTGGATTTTACCGCGAGATAAAATGCAAAGTACTATCAAGGAACTGCTTGATGCTCTAGGGTAAATTAAATTTGTTCATTATCAGACTTATCATAAGTGCAGACTTAGTTTTTAGTCAATGGCAATTAATTTTATTTCTTTTTGCAGATGTAATTTAGATATTGATACAGTTTTGGACTACATGCAGAATGACGCCAACTACTGCAATAGCAATCTCACATCTAAACAAGTAAATGAATACGCTCAAAGATTAGCGCTAAAGGCAACAAATGCCAAGACATTTCTCAAAAAGTATGAAGATTTGAAAAGCCGCAAGTAAGTAGCATAGTTATGGTGCTTGGCCATCGCAAAAATGTCAGTGACAATATAAGATACAAATATAAAATCATGCTTCTTTCCCAGAGGGGCCGGCAAAGACTCCTTCTTGTCACTGACCACAATACCTGTATACTTCTTTCACTTCAGCTACATTCGTAACTCTCTTCATGCAAGCTTGTCGGTTTCGGGTACTCTTGACCTGATTTTTCGCCAGAGCATCTATGCTTTATAAATATATAGATAAAGCTTTATTAAATTTGACATAATTTTTTTAAGGCAATATGCTTAACCTGTCACTATTTAAATCTCAATTCCAACTATATATTTTGGCCCTACAGTCTTTTCAAGACTGTTGGCTGGTTAGGGATATTGATGGAATAATATTGATGTATGTATTAATTTCAAGACTTTAAATAGTTGTAGGAGTATAATCACCATACAATCTAGTGAGCATACATCATAAAATTTATTACACTTATTCATGTTGGTCTTCATAAGTTCACTGCATTTTTTCAATGAATATTTTCAGCACTGACAATCTATATGACATTATTTTGTTATTCTACAAGTTGGTTCATGATGATAAGAAATCGAAAATCAACAAACCAAAAGTTGCTCCGAAGCCTATATTGGGTGACAACAAACATCAAATCACTAAAGATGATCTTCCACAGGTACATTTTTCAAATAAATTTTCCTATTTCACCTATCTTTTTACATGAAAAACGATACATTTAGGCGGTGGGCTAGGAACGTGAACCTGAACCAGAAATACTATCTGAATCTTAATCATAAAGCCATATAACTGCAAGTATCTTTTTGAGACTATTAGCTCTAGGGGATATTGACATGCTACAGTATGTATGTATGATAAACAAAATTGTAGCTTCTATTTTGTAATAATAAGCCTCAAACTTTCTTTGGGGCTAGCTTCAATCAAAAATACTGATCATCATAATTATTCCCAATTCATTTCAGATTAAAGATAAGTTACTTAAAGCTGTTGATGAAAGCAAAAAGCTTGTGATGAAGTCATTTGAAGAAAAGGAAACCAAGATCCGGCCTAATTGGTACAGCAGTTTGGATTTACCAAACTGGCAGAAGGAGCATCCATCTATGTCTTGGGACTTTCCTAAAGAACCTTTACCAATAAATGGTAACCTAGGTGAGGAACCAAAGAATTCAAAATAATATAAGACTATAGAAGTGGTATGTCCAGAATACCATGTTCTGTTTATCTTGCACCTAAGTTCTAAAATTCATGACACTTCTCTTCTCTGATGATTTTCTGTGGTTTATAAATATAGCATTCCTGTTGTCTTCTTTTATTCTGAATTATATGTAAGGGACACACATACCATGTTAACATTATGTCATTGTTTGTACCTGTGTAAATAACCTGGGAGGGATTTATGTAAATCACTATTTATGTATATCAATATTTGGAAGATAAATCTCTTGCAAGAAGATTCCAAAATACTAAATATTTTTGAAATGGGATTACTTACTGTAAATTCATGAAATTTAAATTTTTTGTAGTAATAGTTAGTTTTTTTCTTTAATCTTTTATCTATCAATACTGCACACTGCACAGATGACCACCAGCACATTCGACGAATGTCTTAATATATTATTAAAGACTATTTTGATTTTTCAGCTGGTATACCAATAGATTCTCAAGAGAACATCATGATAGACGAGCTTCTATATCTTTTTTCTGGTGTCCCTGGCAACTTTATTGTCCACCAACCTGTGAAAGATACTTTTGACCCGCGGACATTCATCATATCTGATGATTTAGATGATGCTCTTAAGCAGATAGTCGAACAGATGTTGCCTCTTGCTTCCAATTATTCTATAGTGAGGAGGTTTCTGGAGCATTGTGATATGTGGTCAGGTCAGGTCTTGCACGCATTGGTGGCTGCTATCGAAGTACTTCTCAAGGATTATTATGTAAGTATGATAATAAATGCTGATCTGTGTCCTTGTCTGATGTCTGAGTAAAGCATAAAATTTATTGTCAACATGCTAAACCAATTTTTATTTTTTCTGCACACTTATAATTAATTACTTTCAAAATATGCCTGTATTGATCGGACAACGTATTACTGTATCTTGAATTCTTTTATACCCATTGTGGCATTATCCGTTGATGGCGGTTACAATAGAAATCATCAATTAATCTTCAACTGGTTGGCTTATGGGTCAAAGTGAATATCATGTATAAATAGTGTGTTAACTTTTTACCTGAATATGACGAAGCAAAAAGGAGGGTTATGATTTTGATCTGTATGTATTTCAGACAATGATAGCCCAGTTAGAAACAGAGCAAATGGCTGGGGCACTGTCTCTTCAGAAACTGTGGTACTTTGTGTTGCCTACCATGCATACAATGCAAGTTCTTGCCGCTATAGTCACCAACATTGGAAAGGTAAGCTTTATTATTAATCCACAAGAAATCATCTTATCTAAATGAGTCGTTAAAAATTAAAGACCGAAAGTGACACTATGACTATCATATCTATTACTTGGGGCAGGACTTTCATTATCTTATACTGGAGCATATATTTGACAAAACATTATTATCTATCTGTATTAAAGAAAAACCATAATAATTATGTTCCAGCATTTTCAAACTTGCTTTTCTTAGGTGATCAGCTAGCAACCTGTCACTATCTCTGAATCTTATTTTCTATAGTACTTAATTAATTGCTCTGTCTACAGAGCGAACTTCGTGGAGGCGCGGTACTGACGGTGCTTCATGATAAGACTAACACGTTAATGGGGGACGCAAGAGCACAAGAAATATCCCTGTTTCTAACGGAACGGGCCAGCAGACCTTACCTCGCCATTTTGGATCAATGGATACATAAAGGAACAATTGTTGATCCGTTTCAGGTAATATTTCTGTAATATTTTAGAAAACCTTTTGATAACAAAAATAATTATAAAATAAACCAAGCTATAAGCCAGTGTACTTATCTCACACAAAATATGTAAAGTACAGACTGCTGTACAGAACAGGATAAAAATATAAGCAGGCCAAAAAAGAGACATATTATAATTGTGTTCATACCTATCTATTTCTGAATGGAATATTTTTCTTATTCAGATTGTATGGCTTTATTATTATAATTTTGATATTCAGGAATTCATGATTGAAGACAACGAGCTGATTAACAAGGAGGAGCTGCCCGTGGACTACTCGGCTGATTACTGGGAGAAACGCTACAGCGTGCAGAAGGATCGCGTGCCCAAATTCTTGGAGAAATTCACTGATATCATTCTGAGGACTGGGAAGTACCTGAATGTTATTAGCCAATGTGGTGAGTATTAATGTCTTCCTACATGGAGTTTGGCTCTTGTTGTCTGTATGATGGTATTACAAATTGTAACTGAAATTCGTTTGTAAGTACATTAAGAAATATTTTATCAAAAATTTTTGGTAATTTTTTTAATATTACGTTTTCTGGAATATTTGTCTTGATTATGGTTATTGCGGTTTTCACAGATTTATAGTGATAAGTCTAACTTCGACACTGATTTATAATTTTTGTAATTTTCAGGTAAATCAATTTCCAAAACGAACACAGAAGAAATCAAATACTCTCTAAGGGAACAAAACTACGGTGCCATAATTCAAAAGGCGTATGCCTTTGCAAGCAAATCTCTACTAGAGTTACTTCTGAAGGAGTATGATCTCATGGGGCGGTTGAAATCCGTCAAGAATTACTTCCTGATGAGTCAGGGAGACTTCATAGTTCAGTTCATGGACGCCACAGAACAAGAGCTGTCGAAGAAAATTGATGATATTATACCGTCGAAGCTGGAGTCTTTACTGGGTCTTTGTTTAAGGTAAGACAGACTAAAATATTACTGAAGTGTATGTGTTCGATTTTGGTTTTGAATCGTATTGTACAAGACTTCTTCATAGCTATAGTCCCAGCTGCATCTTCACCACCAGGGAGCCCACGGTAAGCCTTTCACCATGGATCCTGGATAGGGTGTGTCAGGTTTTTACACTAAGCGTCTCCCGTCTGACCTCCATAACCTTTGCAGGGGTAACCTAAACCGTATTGGATCATATGGTTACACATCCAGTTGCGTGAATATAGGTTTCCTCACGACGTTTCCGTGTGTAAACGGTGAGGCCGTTAGAACATTGGTTAGAAATCAAACTAATGTACATAAATTCGAATGTAGTCATTGGTACATGGCCACTGTGGGATTGGAACCGGTGCCTTTATGCGCAATACGCGTTTTACCGATTGGACCACCAACGCTCAAATCGTTTGAAAGACTGATTAATGCTATTTATTGCACTTGTGTATTTATTATGTGGAATTTAAACTAGATTTCTATACTAAAGTCATGACTAGTTATTACTGGTTTATTTTTAGGGTTTCTCATGTTACTACTATACATCTTTTTTGTTCTGTCTGTTTCTGTTTATCGGTGCCTGTCCGCCTAAGGAGAGAAACAACACACTTCCCACACCTTCTTATCTACAATATTTTTGGAAGGAGTATAATAATTTCATATTTATAACTTGTTTCAGGCTTTCGGCAGCTAGTCACGATCCGTACAATGAGGATATGAGGGTCGAGCTCTTGCCATATGATTTACAATTCCAAATGTTCAAAATTTTGTCCATTGAGACAGAAGAAGAGAAAGGTAAGAAATTATGGAAGTGAAATCATTTTAAATCTATCAATTGTGCTTCTATTGGTACCATTTAAATATATAATAAACATGACAAAAATTGTAATTAAAGAAAATAAATAAACAAATAAAGTGAAAAGGACCTTAAATTGTGTTTCGTCTTAAATAGGATCCATAGATAAATACATATATATTTTAATCAGTTAAGTGTAAGTGATTAAAAAATATATCTATTGGTGTTATAGAACCTTTCAAGTGATTGGCCCTTATTTCAGAAATATAATTACATGAACAGATTAAAAATAAACATTCATGAAATATTTGTTTATTTTTTCAGAATACAAACAGAACAAAGATTGCCCGCCGTTGACTGGTATCGAGACGTTTTCCTTTGGAATGGAAGTAAAATGGCCAGTTTCACTCATTCTCAACCACAAAGCTATCGCGTGCTACCAAATGATATTCAGACATCTGTTCTACTGCAAACACGTAGAGAGATTACTGTGCAGGTCAGTTATTTTTAATTCCATATTGAAATATATTTCTTTGACATGAACATTAAATGGCTGGTACTTATCACTGAATAGCTTTGAAAATTACCATCTATATCCATCTTCATACTTCACGAAATTTTAAATGGAAAGGTTCAGTGGTTTTGACGTGAAAGATTCACAAAAAAACAAAAACACATGAATTTATAATATAATTACTCGACCACCATATTAATTTACGACACCAAAAACTTTGTGTGGTGTTCTATTTATCGGTTTCTCGCCCGATAAAATTTTGCTGTACATTGGGGAAATCAATGTTAATTATTGATGATGAAAATACGAATTGTATAATTTAAATCTTTTTTTAGAGTATGGCTGTACAACAAAGTGGTGAAACGTTTCTCCGAAGCGCGCCAATACGCCGACGCGTTCGCCCTCAGACAACGCATGTTGAGCTGCATCCAACACCTGCAGTACTACATGTGCGTGGAGGTCATCGAACCTTCCTGGTGCCAGCTGATACAGAGCCTAGACAAGGTAAGTGATTTTTAAATATACACATAGCATGTCTTTATCTGTTACGGAGTAGTTAGCCGCTAGACTTGCTTTGGAGCCATTGTCTAGCTTGATGGTTCTTATGAACAGATGTAGTGACAGGTTGCTAGCCTATAACTTTAAACAAGAATCTTAAATTTATGAGCTCAGATTGTAAAAGCCGATCAAAAGAATAAGCTTTTCTTTGGTTTTTACAATCTGAGTAAAGAGAATAGCTGCGACATGCACTATTTTTTCGTCGCTGTCAGACCAGCATGGAAGCTTGCACTAGGTCAACATGCAATCCCATAGTCGCCTCTAACGACATCAACGGGAAAAATGGAGAGAATTACACATCTTTTTAGTCATTAGTCTAGTAGATGGGATGTAGTCTAAATAGACTGCGCCTTTGACCATGATCCTGGATTGGTAAGTCAGGTTTTTAAGGTTCCGTACCTAAAAGGTAAAAAAGGGACCTATTAGGTACTAAGCCTCTATCCGACTATCCATTTGTCTGTCTGTCACCGAGTGTATCATAAACCGTGAAGAAAGCTGAAATTTTCACAAATTATGGTCCCTCTACAAAAGATACTAAAAATTAAAAAGAAAAAATATTAAGGTTCCCACCTTATACAAAAAACGTGTTTCTTTCCTATTTTTTTTTGCTCTTATGCTCTAATCTTTTGCTTATATATTAACTTATGAATATAACTTTTAAAAATAAATTATTAAATATTAATAAAAATTTAATATTATAAATAATTATTAAAGGGCGGCTTCCATACAACTAGATTAATTTTTAAGGTCGTTACGTGCGCGTTTAATACCTATTTATAAATAAGTTTTAAGCATTTTTTTTCGATTTTAATAAACAGGTAGAAACGTTAATATTAAATATCTAAGTAACAAACATGATGATGGTACAGAACGCTTCGTGCTCAAGTTCGACTCGCACTTGGCTGGTTTTTTACACAAAGCGACTCCCGTCTTGCCTCCGTTCAGGGGAACCTTACCCATATTACATAATGGTCACACATTAACAAACTAACTCTGAAAAAACTGCATTAGGATTTGAACCTTGTGCGTCACGTTTTTAATTGTTATATTGACTAGACTCTTGCCCGCGACTTTTCTCCCGTCAGAATGCCCAGGAGTCAAAATGCCCTTTTTACCATACCATGAGTTTCGTGGAAAAATATAATACGCGTCTTTTATTTTAAACTAGCTGTTATAGCGAATTCATTGTTCGCCGTAAAAGTTCACGAAAAATCTTTCAGCCACCTTTTTCGCAATAAAAAGCAGCCTAAAATCTTTTTGGTCAACTCTTATCTCAGTTCAAAATTTAATCAAAATCGGTTTAGTGGTAAAGGCGTGAAAGAATAACAGACAGAGAGCCAGAATAACTTTCGTATTTATAATATTAATACGGATTTAAGAAACCGATTTTACTGATGACAAAATATGGGATGCTCAAGCGGGATTTCGAAAGGGAATGGGATGTACTGATCAGGTCTTTTCTTTGCGGTGCATAGCCGAAAAGTTTTTGGCCAAGAGTCAAAAAGTCTATTGCACATTCGTGGATTTGGAAAAGGCCTATGACAGAGTTGAGAGGAATGAATTGTGGTCAGCACTTTCTATGCATGGGGTGAGCAGTCTCTTGATACGAGCACTGAAATCCTTATATGAGGATTCGAGTGCTTGTGTCAGGATAAACGGAGCGCACACTGAGTGGTTTAAGATTGAGAAAGGTGTTAGGCAGGGATGTGTTGCGTCACCGTGGCTGTTCAACCTATTTATGGATAGTTGTTTGACAGATTTGAAAGAGTCTGAAAGTGGATTAAGGATGAATGAATTACTCGTCAAATGTCTGCTCTATGCCGACGATCAGGTTATACTGGCGTCATCAGCGGAGGAGTTACAGGAGATGGTAAACTGTATGCATGAAGCTTTTAAAGAGAAAGGAATGAAAGTGAACGTAAGTAAAACTAAAACACTGGTTTTTGAAATGGAGAAAGAAATGACAGCATGTAATATTTTGATTGGAGGAGAAAAAGTTGAGCAAGTGAAAGAGTTTGTATATCTAGGATCAAAGTTTACATCAGATGGCAAGTGTGATAGTGATATTGAAAGGAGAGTGAACGCGGGGAACATGGTGAATGGAGCTTTGCATGCCTTTATGAGCAGTCAGAAACTATCCAAAAAGGCTCGACTGGCTGTGCACAGGGGCGTGTTGGTCCCGACATTAATGTATGGGAGTGAAAGTTGGGTATGGCAAAAGAAGCACGAAAGCAGAATAAATGCAGTGGAAATGAGAGCGTTAAGGAGTATGTTGGGTGTGAAATTGAGTGACCGGATAAGGAACAGCGTGATAAGGGAATGTTGTGATGTGAAAGAAGATGTAGTTACAGGAATAGAAAAGGGTATGTTGAGATGGTTCGGTCATGTGGAGAGGATGAATGAAAACAGGTTGACTAAGCAGATATACAAGGAGAGTGTGGAGGGAAAGGTCGGGGTGGGAAGACCTAGACGAACATATCTTGATCAAATTAAGGACGTCCTGGTGAAGGGTCAGGTCAAAAGTGCCCGAAACCGCCGAGCTTGCATGAAGAGAGTTATGAATGTGGATGAAGCAAAGGAAGTATGCAGGGATCGTGGCAAGTGGAAAGAGGTAGTCTCTGCCTACCCCTCCGGGAAAGAGGCGTGAGTTTATGTTTGTATGTATGTATTTAAGAAACCGCATATGCGTTATGCGTATAGATTTATCACGACAAATCTAAAGGAAAAGAACTCAAAAAGGAACAGCGTTCGTATCCCAGAAGTTAATCAATCAGGTCTCAATCAAACAGAAATCTATCAGAAGTAAGGTTGGATAAACTGTAAATTCTGAAACAATCAACTAAGAAATTGTGTATCTTATAAATGGCCAATAAAATAAAATAACTTTTTGTATGAAACATTTTTATTCCATTGACAGCAGTCATAAATGTTAAGAAGCAAGAATAAATATTAAAATGCTTAGTTTAGTGGAATATCAATTACTTAATTAAATAACATTATAATAGACAACTTTACATTGAATTAAATGCCGTTTATTTATATATAATAATAATTATAGCATAAAATAACATAGCACAACACAAATGTTTTTAATAAAAGATGCACTTTTAGATTTAGTACTTCGATTCCAATATCTCTAACATTTTTTGCACTTTTTCTTTCATATCATCTATCTCGGCTTTGACAAACTCCTTCATCTCCTCGTACTCTGACACGTTTGTCTTCTTACTTATAACCAGCTTTGCATTCTTAACAATATTGCGCTCCAGTCTGTAGTTCTGACAGCGTTCAAAACAGCATCGGCCATTTTCAATATTTTCATAATCATCGCCGAACTTGCGCCCCGAATCCGGTTCAGGTATCTCAATTTTGTTATCTTGGTTCGGCTTTACCAGAATCTTGTACAGCGGCAAAAAATGTGGAAACAGCGTTATTCGTTTCGCAAAAGGCTTTAAACACAAAGTCTTCGGTTTTAAAAAGTAAAAATTATGCCAGTTCAGCGGTACGCAAGACCAGCATCGAGATGGTTGAGTGTATTCGTTAGCGTTGCCTAACAGTACGCTTTCAAAATAAGATATTAATTTGATCCTGGAGATATGACCTACTAATTCAGCATCAGCTCTAATAGCTTGAGTATCGCTGACAGCCAAACCATTCAGGAGGTTAAATAATACAATTGGAATCATAAATACGAACACAATAAAAATTATGTGACTTGTGACGGGGAATGTACTAAATTTTATAGAGCCTGCATCAAATTCACCCGTTAACATAACTATTGTCTTAAACAGGGATCTACCAGGATCTTCAAAAAAGTCTTCCTCTTCTTCATCCTTGCCTGTATCATTGGGATTAGGCGCTATTTGGTCCTCTTTTATTTCTTGTCTAAATAAAGTATAGAAACTTAATGCAAAAGCAATGATCAAAATACAGTACCATAGTAAGAATTTGAAAAAGTTCCATGAAACTGTTTTCAACATTACAATATTAGTAGACAATGTGGGAAATTGACCAATAAGTAAAACCAGTTCTGCAGATGATAATAAAATAGCAACAGCCGAGAGTTGTTGTTTTGTTGATTCTTGGGCTGAGTCGTAACACACTATCCATATTGTCACAAATATTAGTGCTACTTCCATCCAGTTTTCTATGCTTTGCAAATATCTTGTTGGGGATACCAATAGTTGAAAAAGTTCACGAATCACTAAAACAATAAGGCCAACAATAGCACCAACATGAGTGACGATATTCAGTAATTCAATAGAATCTGACTGTTTCTTTTCGACACCATATCCCAAAATAATATAAAGAATGAGAGATAACCAAAATAGTGAGTAAAATGTGATATTTCCATAGAATAAACAACTTATTCTTTGCCATTTTAGATATAAGAAACTTGTAATTACTGGATGTTTCAGAAGTGGTTTTAACTCCTCATTTCTTGTCATATATAACAAAGCATCCGTTTCTGGTGCAAGAATTGTATCGTATTCTTTAACATTATTGTTAGAGGTTTTAATTAATGGGGTATTTAATTCATTTTCAAATGAGTTATTTGGATACACCAAGAAGCTGTATTTCATGTGAATCTCGTAATCGTCATCGCTTGGTCGTTCGCCATTAGTAGTGATACACTCATCTAAATAAGTTTCCAGTGTTTTTGCATTAATATCAGCCAACGGTGGCTCATTAAATTGATTTCTTAAGCCAATGCATGCTCCTTTTCTCAGTAAATCTAAAACTGTATCACTGTCACCATTTCTGGCGGCATAGTGTAATGCTGTGTTATTCTTTATGTCCAAATGATTGACGTCGATATTAATTTTAGGGTGTTTCAGTAACAAATCCAAACATACTTTAAAATCTGATTTCGGATTTTTATGGTAGGATCTCATACCTTTTATAGTTATTTGAATAAGCGATTCTCCATTGATGGGGTCAAATAAAGTTGAATCATTGTCTATAAACATTTTTAGTATTTTCGAAAAGCCATTTTGGCAAGCAATAGCCACAGGGCGACTATTATTTCCCGAAAATGTAACATTGGGATCTGCACCATAAGTAAGCAAAGTTTCAACTACTTTTTCAAATCCCTTTTCTACGGCGAATTGTAGCATGGTGTGCATACCATTGTTAGAAGTAAACGCAGATCTGTGTTCATTTTTACTTACTAATTTACGGAAATCGCGTATGAAGTTTTCTTCCTCGTGTCTGTGAAGGTATGAAAACAATTTGTCACTGTCAATTTGTTCTATTGATTCTGTATTGGCATCAAACTTTGCCAAGAGATGTGGAAATGCTTCTTTCAAAAAGTGACGTGCAGTCTTGCCTCTTCTGTCTTTGTATGTATCTAAATCAATTGGATCTTTGGAGTAATCCAAAATAGAAGTGATCACTCTTTCCAGACCCTGTTTGGCAGCTGAATAAATGGGAGTGATACCTTTCAAATCTGGGGAGTTAACGTTGCAGCCAGCTTTGACAAGTAGTTCCACCATATCTTCATACAAAGCTAATTCTTGATCACGATCCTCCAAGTCTTCTATCTTTTTTATCGCCTTTAGCAAAGCTGTATTTCCTTTGCATTTGGTATTTACATCAATTCTGTCATCTTCTAAAAGTAATTTCAATGCTTCAATATTACCACTGTCCACGGCGAAATGAATCGGAGCAGCACCATGGGTTTCGTTGATATTATTCACTTGAACCTGATGTTGTAATAATAGCTTCACAAAATTTTCTTTGTTCGGTTCGGAAACAGCTATTTCGAGACAGGTTTTGTAGTCTGGATATTGATAAACATATTCGAGGTCAACGTCGTTGATGAGTTTCTTGAATGTCAAAAAGTCGTTTGTCCGGAGAGCTGTTCTTAATTGTACTTGGGGGTCCGCTCCGAACAGAGAGCCGCCTCGTGACAGCCGATTGGTGTTCATCTCGTAACTGTCCCGCGTCATGTTGCACGCTGAACTGGCATCTGGAAATAGAGTAAACAACATTTATATTTGGAACAATTACCAATTTCCTCAATAAGACAATTGTCCTAGCGTACTATATCCCTGATTGTAGAATTTATTTTTCAATTGAATTTAATTAACGTATCTAACTGGCTATGTAATTGTATAGTTCTTGGTATAACAGAGGTATTTTTCTATTAAGGAATGCGTATTCAATCTTCTTAATACAAAATACTGTTAAATCAGTAAGCAAACATGTTGATTTCATTAGAAACGCTAAACGATCGTATAAACATTCGTGTGAAACAGCCATGATTGGCATCTAGTACGCGTTCACCGTTATCTACATGTTAATCTGTACGCCAAGTTAACTCTTATTTTACTGTTTACCATTGAACTATGGTTTTATCAGATGCAACTAATTTTATTTTAACTCCTGTTATTTATATTGTTTTTAATCCATCGTTTCTAGCGTTTGCCACTGCTATCTTGTCTTAGGAGTGAGAAAGACAGGTACTTAGCACGGAGCGCATGCCATTTCAGGGAAACCTAACACAGCTCAAAATATATCTTTTATACCGTGAGTAGGTGCTACAAAAATATGGCATGAATATTCTTATAGTAAGTCGTAGTAAGTAATTCTTATAATAAATGGCCCAATCTGTTTAAGATTGGGCCATTTATTATGTCGTTTCATTTAATGAGTTCTTTCCACACTTCTTAACAACCAGCAGCGCGTCTTAGTAGTAGTCGTAATGAAGGGGCAATTATTCCAAATTTCTCTCGGCGCCATAAAATTAATGCAGCGCGCGTGTTACATGCCCAGGTCAAGTCTAGGAAAATTATTATAATTGGGCCGATTTTCGTTCTCTATTATAGTAATCTTAATTGAAACCTTCCATACACACGCTGTCATACAAATGTGTACTTTTTACTCTTATCGTACGTTATGGAATCGATTGAAGTTACCAGTTTACAACTCCCCAATTTGTGCATTTTATTGCAGCGTAATTGTTGTTCGAAACAGTGATGAATCGGCGGAATGCCGACTGTTGTTTGTGTTTTGTTAGTTCTGGCTGATATCTTGATATTTTAATTTAATCATTAACCTTAAAATCATGTATTCTGACAACCGTTATCATTTAATTTGTAAAGGCATCAGCACAACTAAGCAGCTTCTCTATCCATATACTATAATTTGAGTAATGTTCTCGTAAAGGTGTAAAATGGTTTTAAAATGTTTAACTATGTTTATCAGCGTGATAAGGGAATGTTGTGATGTGAAGAAAGAAGATTTAGTAACAAGAATAGAAAAGGGTTTTTTTAAATGGTTTGGTGATGTGGAGAGGATGAATGAAAGCAGGTTGACTAAGCAAATATACAAGGAGAGTGTGCAATGGAAAGGCCTAGACGATCTTATCGATGGTATCTTGATCAAATTAAGGACGTCCTGGCAAAAGGTCAGCTCAAGAGTACCCGCAACCAAGCTTGCATAAAGATAGTTATGAATGAGGACGAAGCAAAAGAAGTATGCAGAGATCGTGACAAGTGGAAAGATGTAGTCTCTGCTTACCCCGGCAAAAGGTGTTATTTTATGTATGTAACTATGTTAATATACTCGTACGTGTATATTTAATTTAATACTGTTGGATTGTCCGCATATCTAACTCTAAAGTAAATAAAATATACAACGTAGTTTTCTGTTTGCCGTTTATGTGCGTACATATTGTCCAGTCTACTGTTTAATTCTCGCCTGTCGGATTAGTTAGGACAATGTTTATCTTCGGTTTTACTTTGAATAAATCGTGACTAAGCGATGCCTTGAGCGTTACTCATTTTGGATCTTCAATTTAAAATGTAACATCATACAAAATCATTAAATAGGTATAAAACTCATAATATAATAATAAAGTTTGCGATCCTCTAGCAACCGCAATTTTGTGATCGAAATTAGAACATAAACTTAATATGAAGAACGTAGATAATGTATGTTTTTGTCACTTTACCCCAAAAACAAACTACCTATGAGAATACACGGCAATCGTCTAGAATACTAGGCTATAGAAACCAATTTTTAAAGTATGTACAATAAAAATATTGTACTCTTTTCATGCAACGAAAATAAAGCTAAAAACTGACAATAAGATCAAAGAGACGAAAAGAGGGCGTTCCAACTAAAGTAAACAATAGCAACATGCGCCCATTGGAATGAGGCAATGAAATCCATCACATGTCTCAGTGATAATTTTTCTTATTTTATGAAAAATTATAAAATAGAAATACTATTTCTCTATAATTGTGATTTAACAAACGTTGCCTTCAAATACTGTATTTATTGGCGCACTCTACCAGGACAAAGACAAATAAGTTAAATTCAAACAATATCACTAAACAACTCGTATATACGAGTATATAATGTACAAAGGAAAATGTTAACAACTTTTATACACATCACGTTATTAAATATTTTGAATAAATGTTCTTGATAAAATGAGTACCTACATATAGTTATGCTGATATGTATAGTACCTATACTTCTAGCTACAAATATTTAAAAACGTCAAACGTTTTAATAAAATTGAAAATGGAAATGTAACAATTTGAGGATTATATTTTAATGCAAGTTCAAAAAAAAAAGATCCTAATAGAAGTGATCACTCTAAATGATCTATAGATACCATATTATACACACATTAATCATGTTTTGCTTTTTAAATCGGACACCGACCTTTAACTCAATAAATTGGTTCCTTTCAATCTGGTTTATCTGTACGAAATCATAAAACCTTTTCACTATGACTATGTTGAGTTTTATTTGCATATTTTAAAGTGCGCGTTGTACTTGACATTTATAAGACATTTAAAATACCTGGCCATGGTGTCTTCATGGGGTGTCACTGTATACTTTGCCATGGATAGACCATATAATTCCATCGACATTATGCTTATAATTTTCAAATTATTAGAAAATATGTTAGCTATGTTAGCATAGCAACGATATATTTTCTAATTTCATTTTAATATTTGCTATTGTGTAAGGTATATCGATATGTATCGATGTCTGTAGGAATTTTAGCTTTAAATATCACATATATTCTCGAAAGGACATCGGCGGAAGGATGTTAAAAGCAAAACAAGTCGAAGATCATCGCCCCAGGGCCGATCTAAAAAGAGATTGCAAATAATACGTTTAGAGGAATGGCTTCGTCATTAGTCGAACTTACACCAGATAAAATGTTCCTCTTTATGAGTGGAAAATTTACAGCTTTCAAAAATGAATTTACTTCAAAATTTTTATAATTCTGAGAATAGAAAGTAGGTAGGTATTATATTATTCGTTCACATTTATCTATCAGTAACTCCCATCGCACTCGTATTGTACTTACATTTGTGTATTTATCCAAAGTGTCAGAGAATTTGATTCATATGCTAAACGTAGCGCAGCTGGGCTTGCTTGCCAAAGATTTACAAATACTTTTGTTATGTTGATCTTTTACGAGAGAAAATTATTCGTTGTTACGCGTTGAGTATTACTAATAACAAAGTGGAAATGACACGAGACATTGTTTCATAGTTCCGAACTTCAAAAAACACAGGAACCTTGTCGTCACCGATGTCTGCTTGTTTGGAAGACTTTAAGAATAAACATATAAGTAAAAATAAAGAACACATACAGTCAACCAGTAAGTAAGTGAAGAAAATAAATGAACGTTGACCATTCACCTGATATTCAAAATAGGAAAAACACATATTTAAGAACATTTCACAAAAAATACATTAAATCACACCTCTTTTCCAGAGGGATAAAGACTATATTGCCATATTTACCCAATCCAACTAGCCGTAGCAATAAGGAGGTTCCACTTGCCACGATCTCTGTACAGTTTGTTTCACATTATCCACTTTCTACATTCATTGCAATTTGCACTAAGGAAATGAAGTTGTGCCATGCGGCCGTAAAAATCGAAAATTCGACAAATTGAAGTTAAAACAAGAACCACAGACTGCGTATGGAAGTTAAACTCAACACTCAACCATGACTTTTGTTAATTTTTCCGTAGTCACACTAGCAAAAGTCTAATACACTCCTGACCAGCAATGTTGACAGACAAATTACCTAAAACTCATTATGCTAATAACGATAAGCTCTTGTAAGAAAAAATCCTAATGGTTATTAATTGATAGCTATTCTCTAAATTGAAATACAAACATTTTTTCTGGAGAAAGTCAAACAAATAAATAGTGAACAGCTAGCCTTTCAATATAACAACTTTAAATAGGTATATTTGAATATCATTCTTAATGGGATTGTGATCTCCAATCGGTGCAGCAATTAGCCACATCCGTTGTTTCTCAATATGTTTTACTGTGTTTTGTCCATGGGTTTATCTGCACGCTACCAGTTTGGCTCCAATTCAAACTAATTGACGGTCACGCCCCCATACACTGGTAAAATGAGTACTATGAACGCTTTCAAACTGAATTAAATAATCTTCGACTTGATTACGTATTCGTGATTTTTTGATTAAATGAAACTACCGTTTTGAATATAAAAAAAATTATCCTATTTTTTATGTACCTACCTTTGTTCCAAGCATCTCAGAGATTCAGCTATTTAAATCTTATTAAATAGCCTTAATAACACAATATTAACATAAAAAAATTAAGTTAAACGAGTTGTTTGTGAGTAATTTTCTTAACAAGTGGTACATCCTCATCGTAGTAAAACTTGTTATTTAATTAATTTGTATTATTACCATACCTTGTTTTTTTTTTTTACTTTTTGTCATTTAGATTTTAATTTTAATACCAACATCTCTTGTCTGGTTGAATGGGCACAATAACATTAACTTTGTAGGTAAATAATAAAATGACTTTCACTGTAACTATATAGTTTTCAAGAATATTCCAGATCAAAGATTTAATCGCCGCTTTTATCCAATTGACTATATACGTTGATTCATAAAATCGATTCGATCCGAGTCTTACTGTCTTATTACAAGCCATTCGGCAAACCACCAGTGTGCATTACCATTGAGATATGGAAGGGACGTGACCAATAAGCTCGTTTGAGAGGAAGAACTTTCCATGTGGCGTACATCGCTGATGTACCGATATGAGACCAGAATAAGCGTAGTAAATTGGCTTCGTTGCCACATATCCGGTGCTTGACCAACTAAGAATGCTTATACTTGAAAGCCTTCCGTTCCGCACACGACATTTCAATTCGGTACTTGTTTCGTTATACGATGGCTCTACGCTTTTTGTCAACATTGTGCTTAATTTACTTTGACCCAAAATAGAGATTTTTTGTGCATTCTTAGTACCTACATCATTTGACGATTTGTCTGTTCAAATTTATATCTCTCCTTATGACTCACGTGTTCATATCGTATTCCAAATTAACCGAAGGAAATGAATAAATTGGTGTACTTTTAATGAGGCTAGTACCAATGAACTCTGCATCAAGTGCTTAATAGCCCATAAAGTTTCGCGCAACACTCCAAATCATTTTACAACACCCTAAAGTGCTGGTAGGCGTTCTCGAGTTTCTATTTCGAATCGCTGGACCGGTGCGGCTCACTCCGGTTGTGATTAACTGTTTTTGCACTGAACATTGCTACTTCTGTAAGAAATCAAGTAGGGTACTTTCTGTTTGTTCCGCACGTTGCATCTCTAACGAATTCTCCGCCGCCGTCTCACTTGCATCTTCTTTTTGCAGTTTCGAATGTCGTGTCTGACCTTGGTACTGTGTTGTTTAACTTTAATTCCTTTTTGTGACAAACATTTATTTTATATTAAGTCATATTGCTTTCTTTTCACTATAGTATTTGCAATTATATATTTATTTTACAACGTCGTGTAGTGTCGTGAGTAAACATTAAATTCTCCGTAATGGAAACATGCATGCCTATTGTTATCCAATCACAGCTACTGTCTCTCATTACGTGGTGACAAATGCGGTTAAATACTTGCTTGAGTGTAACTTAACATAACACAGAGTCATATTTCAAATTGTACTCGTAAAGCTAATGTTTGACACTTCTAAATGTCGATATCTGTAACTACTTTGCCATTACGTTACAAGGTGATAAATATTGTCACAAATTAGGGATATCCATTTTTGGAATACCGTTCATCGGAGCTCATATGGTCACTGATAATTTTATTCGTGAGTGGAAGTTAAAGTGAGTAGTAAAGGCGAGTGTGTGCAAATCAGAGGTCCATAAATGGCGCGCCTTGGCGACGGCTTATGTGGGTGTACTTTGCTTAATGTCGTTATTATGCGTCAATAGTTGCAATGTTTGTCTGGAGATGACTCAAGACGAGTTATTACGATGGAAATATAACTGCCCATTAAAAATAATTTATAACACACATGCCCTTTATGACCCATTTCAATCAAATGAAACCGAGTGACCGTTTTTGCCAATATACCGTGTGGTTGCTATTCCAATGAAAGTGTTTAAAAGTAACGCTATTTTTTAACAAATTTATTTGTCAAAAGCGGGGTTCAAAAAGATCAAGATCATTACTGTTATTTCCTTTCGCTTATTCTGATGCAAAGAGCTACATAATCGCTGCGGTAGGTACATCATAATTGTCCCAACTGTTTTTCACGGTTGCATTCTCCCGTGGAAGGACCAATAGTTTGGCCCTTTATCCTGAAAGTGAGGTTAGCTAAACCTTTTTTACATTCATTATATGGAACCAGAATGAATCAAATGAACTATAGCAAGTTATTATATCTATGCTAGTATGAGGGTAATGCATATAAGCTAGGCTTACTTAAATACATAAGAACAAATCACATTATTTTAGCCTATATCCCTAATTTATTTTCTCAAATGAATATAACACCATTGTTTATTTATGCCGCTATTTAGGAGTATTAATTTATTGACTGGAATTAAACGTTTGTGAGCCATAAACACTCCGCTAAATTTACTTACGACGGATTTTCCGTTCTTAAAAATTATAGAAAGATACGAGTACGAGCACGATAGAGCGTGAGAATGCATACTTTATTTGCTTTACACTACCAAAGGTCCCAAAATTAATGATTTTCCTATGATGGCACGCCGCCGTACCAAAGCAGAGGTCGCATAAGGGCATTGCATGTCTGTCATACCATTATTCAATATTCCGAGAAGAGTTTATATTTACATCATTCGCCTCGTCGATGCCGATGTGATTAACTCACGCATTAATTGGAGATATAAGATTAATTTATATTGAAATTTAATTCTGGAAGTTATTTTCACTAGTATATGATAAGCATAATGAATCTGCCATGCGCTTTCTAAATTTGATAATAGTCAGCATTAAATAAGCAGTAGTTACGTATATTTATCCCTACAAATAATATTGGTATTTAGTAAAATATCTCAGAGCATTTTATTATGTATAATTTTATTTGTGCAGAGAAAATCATTTCTTAGCCATGGGAATACTGGAAATTCAACCAACGGTAGATCTAAATCATCACATTATGTGTTATATAATGTGATGATTTCAATCTACCGTAGGTTGGGACCCAGTAAGTAAATAAAAGACCTGTTTACAATCCGATTACTAATTAAAACGAAAATAAAAACAAGCCGATTAATATGAAACACATATTAATCGGTTTGTTTTTTTTTTTTCAGCAATCGTTCAGCTCGTAAAGTCAATAACATGATATCTGATGATTTCGACCTAATATTGAAATCACTAAAATACCTACATGGCATGTTATTTACAGACAAATGCAAGTATAAAGGTTATTTGAAATATAACAGAATTGCCATGTTCGTGTTTTCTTCTATCCATAGAGAACGGAAATATTTCTAGAGGTGATACAGAACCTAGTCTAACCAGTTCTAGGCAATATCTGACTAGCTATTAAACCTGTGAATGAACAATAAGACTACGTAAAATGTTTTTTTTAAAGTAATTTTAGGCATAAAACCAAGACTAGAAATGCTGTCATAAAGCAAAGATTTACTAGGAATTATGTGATGAAAATCGCATTACTTATACTTATTCTTGTTTGATTTTCTTTTTATTACGAATTACATTTTAAATTGGATCATTTGTAATCCATTGTCTGTTTTTGTAGTTTTTTGAACATACATTATTCAAATTCTCTTACTAAATGTACCATCATCAACAGAAAATACTGTCATCCACGCCACTTTATCAATTACACTTGCATTGCCTCTAACAAAACTTCCGTTACCATGTGTACGAATGGACTAACCGGCCCACATGTCCTATAGTATCATAATAAAGATGACGTCATTACCCTCGACCTTGTTCATCTGAAATGATCGTTTTTTGAATATTTACATTGCATTTTTAATAATGCGACGCACTAGTTTTGTAAAGTACTCTATTTGTCAAACTTTTGATTGAACAACATATTTTCTTTTTATACAAATTGAGATAAATTAACTTTGTTATCTAAAACCGTTGAAAATTATCCAATTGTTAATGACAACTATTGTTACATTCCTTTATCACCATGGTCAAACAATTTTTGAAAGACATTATTTAGCTCATTACTGCTACTGCGCCCAAAGTTACTAGAGGTGCGATAAGTGATTGAACGTTTTAGTTATTATATCTGTTGTTATCTATTTCTACGTTTATATTTATTTTGATTTCGATGTAGTTAAGCGATAACTTAGGTTTTCTTGATCAGGGCGTGTCGGATATTGGGATAATTAAAATTACGAATTGCACTCATCATGCAAAATCTCATCACTTTACCTAGGTAGGTATATCCGTTTTACGCTGAAAATTTGAAAAACTTATTTCGTCCAAATATTAATGTTCAAAGAAACCAAAGTTTATGTTTTATATTTAAATAACTTTAAATTGAATTCGACTTTATTTTTCGAGTGATTGATATGAATTCCAGTTTCTCTATATGTATACCAAATCAAAGTGTCATTCATATTTACGTTGCTTGTTGACCATGTTTCATCTTATTTTTTCCACTTTTACAACATATATTCCAATTATTTTGCACACAAATTACCTGAA
Source organism: Amyelois transitella (assembly GCF_032362555.1). Classification (NCBI taxonomy): domain Eukaryota; kingdom Metazoa; phylum Arthropoda; class Insecta; order Lepidoptera; family Pyralidae; genus Amyelois; species Amyelois transitella. The sequence goes on from NC_083509.1 coordinate 7,510,935, forward strand.
TATTATCACAAACAATTTCACACGTTCACAAGCACTTGTTCACTGTACAGCATTGGTCGGGCCTACGAGCCACCATTCGACAGCGCGGTCGCCGATCGTATTGAGGCGGTGCGCGGACGCAGGCGTGGGAGAGGCCACGGTCGCATCGCTGATCCTGCACTAATTAAATACAGCCATTTGTTGAATGTGCAATGTTGGTTTGCGTTTTGTATGGATTTCAACATTTATTACCATTAATTTAACACCTTATACAAGAAAATTTGCAAATGTCTTTGTCAGATTCAAAAGTGTGTAGGTAAGATTTTTTTGATAAAGTAAAGGCTTTTTGCTGTAGGCGGAGCTCTTACAATTTGTAGGCGTACGCTTCTTGCCCGAATTCACGTCACAAGGCTGAATTAGTCATTGCTATAGCATTTTTTACTGGTCTGTAAACAGTGGATGTTTGAAATAATTGCAAGAGTCTTAGCTTTGATGAACTTCCATCTCTTACTTAGACAAATGCATTGCTAATTTTTCTTTAAATATTACAAACAATTATGGTTAACTGAATTCAGAGTTGTTAATCTACCTAATAGAATTTAATGCGGGCGCAATCAATAATGCTGGCGTCAGCGTCTTACTCATGTTTTCAGCTAAATAATTTCATACTACTTACATCAAAATTTAGAGCATTAGTGGTCAAACGGTTAAGGTTTTAAAAATTGAAGTGCACTGGTACAAATCCTACCGCGGCTTTTGACCAATCCCCCTGTTTGAGTAAACTTAAGATTAACTAACGTAGGTAGCTCTTACGGTTAGCGTGAGGAAACTTGCATATTCTGACAACTGGATGTGTAACCTAAAAAGGTTCTCCTGTAAAAAATGCGGAGGTCAGGCGGTGGGATTTCGTAATAAACTGACTTGAATCCAGGATGGTTGTCATATGCGAAACTCTGCAACTGTCCAGTGGTGAGAAGCCAAGGGATTAACGTCAGAATTATGTTCATGACTTTAAACCAAATGTTTTTTTACAAAAATATCTTATTCGAATATTTGTATGCATACCAGATCACTCACAGATGTGGATTGTAGGTATCTTTATCTAGCATATGACACATTCCCAGGTAAACAACGTGGACGAGGTGCTGGAGCGGCACAATGACTTCCTGGAAGCCTGCTTGGGCGACTGCATGCTGACCAGGTCACAGCTGTTGAAGGCAGTCACCGCGCTCTGCCTCGTCTGCGTACAATTCTGCACGTTTATACAGGTAAATTTCGCTTTTCTGTTTGATTTTGAAGTAATATTTCATTCTTAGTCTAGTCCATTAGTCTTAGAAAAAAGACTAATAATGAAATGTTACTATATTATATGAAATATTTTAATAAATAATGCAAATAAAAAATAGACCATAATATACACCAAAAAGAAATCAAAAGGTCCTCCACTTAACTCCACTGACAGAAACTTCCTTTTATATATTATTAGAGTATGTCGACCCCCGAATGTCGTAAGAGGAAACTAAGAAAGTACTTATATGTATTTTTACACATGATTCAAGCTGAGCGTAAGTACATGGCCTTTCAGTCTTTTTAAGACTGGCTGTTGGCTCTGTTTACCCCGGATGTATGTATTACTCAAGCTGGTTTAGCTTCACCTGAATAGAAAATGCCAAATGTCAGAAATGTAATAATCTGAATCACCTACTCCAAGATTGTGGTCATAGGTAATCTCTTAAGACTTAAGAGAGAAAGAATCGTATGCGAAGATAAGAATTATTTTTAAAAATTTATTTTAAATTACTAAAATAAAAAGTGACACATAGAACACAATCGCGTGGACTATACAGAGGAACCCACGGAATGATTATCCTTTTCTAACGTAATTTTAATTGTTTCTATCTTCCTTTCTACTCCTTTGTGATAGAGTCCAGATTATTGCATGCAAATATTAATCCCTTCTTATTGTATATTTGGTGTTAAACATAATTAATATTCACATGAAGACATGGATGCAAACAACTTTCAACCGACCTTTGGTTTCTGTACTAGCCTTTGTTTTTCTGAATAGTACGACTACCTAGAAGTTCAACTGCTCATTCAAGATTATTTATAATATTCAAAAATATAGCATTGATAAGATATAAGTTTATTTTAAAATCCATTATTTATTAAACAGCCTTTTCTACATGCCTATTTATGCATGAGCTATAATAAATTATTATTTTCTGCAATATGTGTAGCGATATGTTTGTAGGCACAATATAAATCCTAAATCTAACCTATAATTCATATTATGTAATTAAATTTATTTAACCACTATTATATTTGTAGCACATTTCAGCGAATTTTATAAGTATACATTGTTATTTTATTATGATATTTTTTTACAAAACACGTTATCTGTAGTATTGTTTCTAAACATAATTTAATTTTGTATTTTCTTTTAACGCTACCAAAACACGTTAATTGGCAAAAGGAGATGCACAAGTACTTCGTGGACGCAGAGCTTAACAGTATGCTTGGATCGACCTATGACAGTTCAGACTATAGTGAGGTACTTAGACAACCAGAAGTTATCACTAGAGCACTTCCAGTACTCTGATCGAAGCACTAAATTTTTCAACTACACCTGTCTGATGTGAAAACGGCTTTATTTTGCCATAGGACAATTTCAACCAATCACAAGATGGTGATTTGTGACATTTTGAATTGCTATTTGTGATTGGGAATATTTTTGGAATTTCATAATTAAAACCGTGTTTACATTAGTTGGTTGGTAGTCATTACGTACACGTAACGCTTCCATATAGTATTTGTGAAGGAACAAACCAAAATCATCATGCTTTTTAATATTTTTTTTTCATGACTTTTCTGTTTTAGAATTCTATGGTGAGTATAACTACATATTATTTGTTTTTCGAATAATTGTATGAATAATTCACTTGTTATTGTTTTCATGTATTTAAATTAGTTACTCTCCTTCCATCATATTACTTTGATTTTAACAACTTGTTGCTTAACTTAGTAATAAAAAACGGTGAGGATATCATAATGTGTATTCTATAACTTCAATTTCACTTTCTTTAACTTGACCATGTACATATATACTTCTGACATTTGTTATATTGTTAACCTGTTACCAGTATAACAAAAATCAGAAACATCATCTAGTTCCAATTTGTTACATAGCCTCTTTAAGTTATTTATTCCTTAAGTTATTTTATTTCCATAGGTAAAGAATTGTTTAGTCTATCCGAACTTTACTGCAAGAACTGCCTATTCTTACTAATGTCATAAAATAATAATTTTATCTAAGCCCTACATAATATACTTTTTAAATATGTACCTACCCATGTTTTGTATAGCATAAATAAACCAAAATTCAAGCCAATCAGAAATTACTATTCTCGATCATGGCTTGAGCTACTTCAGGCTATGCGAATGATCAGAGAACCTGTCTTATCTTCCTCTCGTTCCTCCCTCTCCTCCCTCATCGTTTTTCGCATATTGTCCTTGGCATCTTCAGCCGTCGCGTTTCTTTTTTTAAAATCAAAATTGTCACGTGACCAGGGCGCTGGTTGCGGAGGTTCTACTGCGCTTGCGTCGTCGGATTCCTTCTCCCGCTCTGTGTCGCGGTACGGCCTCCGGTTCACCGCCGCTCTGCTGTCAGTCCTCGCGATCATAGACCAGATGGCCAGAGACAACAACACCAACAAACTACTCAATATATCCGCCAGGTATGTTATATTAACCTGTATTTGATTGGATTTCCAAAGTGGTCAGATACTAAATGAACTATTTTTCATTGGTATTACAAAGTTGAAGTTTCTCTGTAAAAATGAACTAATATAAGTACTTCAAAAACATAATGATATCGACAAAATAATTAATAATGATCATGTATTACTGTTATTGAATTATTTATTTTTAAGGGGCAAAAGTTTGCTTCATTGAAATGAGCTGTATCAATCAATACTCTTTCTTGTGATGGTTGACATGAGTTTATTGGGAATATAATCTCATGTCATTATTTTTCCTAGCGTTTTTTATTCAGTGTACTTATTCACTAGTTATTAAGATATTTGTATGTAAGGTCATTTTTAATGCTTTCAGGCTAAAATTCAACACTTACTACGACAAACAAAAGGAGATGATCTGCAATGACGACAACATTATGGGAAGCGAGAAGAAACCCGCGACCTCCTAGCACAGGGCGGCGCGGTCGCGCTCCAAACTCATCACCTCTGTGTGAACAGACCTTTATATCAAGTGCCACCATAATAACTTACATTATGTGCACACCTTTACTTTCTCGGTCGAAGTTGTAATACCTAGAATCGTAGAAATACTGCTAGTAACTGAAAGCCCACATCAATTCTTTTGCAAAATTCAGAAGGGAAAATCTACAAAGAGACGGAGAGGAAACGAAATATTTTGCAACTGTTTCTAATTGGCTTAGATTAGAAATAGGGGCCCTTAAATAGTTTTTTTTTTATTTATGGGTTTGAATTCCAGTTTGTTTGCTCTTTAGTGCAGGTAACTTACGAGTGGGTTATTTCAAAACTGGGTAAATTAGCATTAAAGTCTTTTTATATTTCCAATAAAATAGTATTAACGCCTAATAAAATGATAGATGTAAACGCGCTAAATAATCTTATTTAAAGAATCGACTAATTAATTTTTATATTAATCATTGAAGCTGCACCAAATTTAAATGGAAAAAAATTCAAGTAAAATTTCCGTAGAAATAAATGGTACTCTATGGAGTGTTGTTAGATTAAATGCAATCAAATTGAGTATTATAGGATAACTATGGTGCAACTACACTTTTGCATGTCCTATGTATTTGTTCTATCTATATAAACTTAGGCTTCTTATTGGTAGACAAAATTTTAAGTGGAGATCATTTGTTTACGTGCCGTATCTAATATAAATTATACAGTTACACTTCGAAGAAACAAAGTTCCTTTAATTCAAATAATAAAAAGAGTTAGATTACATATCTTGACTCTTATAAATTCAGTGACGTGAAAAGTTCCTTTTAGTGTTCAGATTGCCATTTTAGTGTCATATTATTCTGGAATCTTAATAAGTAATCTCGAGTGTTGTATTAACTATTACTGTATCTGAATGTACTCTTCATAATTGCATAGTAAACTTATTTAAGCTTAATAGGGATAAATAAAGATTACATACTGATTAATTACTGTTTGGGATAGATAGTGTTAAAAGAATTTACCAGTAAATGTTAGTCTGTATACTTTGTGATTGTTCAATCGATACTATCCGGCTTAGTACAAATTAAAATTACACGATTTTATCATTGATTAAACCTATATTTTCGTATACGCTTTATAATTTATGAGCACAACTAACACTTAATATACAATATAATTAATCACTTAAATTCCCGTTTAAAATCAATATTTTTGATAATAAAATGAAAATAAATAAATGAATAGTTATCCAAAAACGTATTTATATACAGCCATGTTTTATAGTAGGAACATTAATGTAAAACCGAAACCCTTGCCATATTTTAATAATATTAAAAATAAATTTCACGATCTTGTTTATGAAAATATACTTCCAATTAGTTTTAGTAGGAAATGGTTATCTTTCTTGTTTGACTTTTGTGACTAGACATAAGTAAGTGCGTGTGAAAATAAAGGTCTACAAAATTAAATTTAGATGAAGTGTATTCGAATAAGTATGCCCCAATTCCAAAAAAATACTTTTAATGTTGATATTTTTTACATTCGTTGTGATTGGCTGTGCATTAGCTAATAATGTTTTGGACAATAGTAATGTTTCCTTAGTGTTGATAAATTTGTTGTTGTAGTAGAGTGCCATCTTTCCAATTGTGTTGTTATTTTTAGGTCATAAATATGTTGGTTAATATTCACAGAGTTGACTGCTTTGCTCTGGAAAAAATTAAATAGTCCATGGTCCCGATTGCATTTTCATCTGTGAAATTTGAAAAACATTTTTAGAAAGATTATGTTTACCGACTTAGGGAAATGTGTTGTTTGTACGCTTTACAGGGTAGTAATACATGTCTCCTTTTTTAAATGGTAGTTTTGTATACGTCACAACGTTAAAATTGTCTGGAAGATTCTTATCTCGGATTTTAATTGTATCTAACAAAGTTCTTGCTTTCTAAGCAAGAACTTTGTTAGGACAGACTGGTAAGTATCGCAGGTCATACCCGAAATAACATTTTTATATTGTTTTTATGAATTTATTACCCACCTAATCATTATAATAAAGTAAAAAGACTCATGACAAGGGAAGTGCATGTTCGTTGTATGGTTCAAATGTAGTGTGGATGGATTTATGTATAATTTTCTCGTTTATTTTAATAAATACAATGTAGCGTCCTGATAATGAGCATATACACACACACGTGTATATGTTTTCAACATTAAATCTCAGTACATAGCTAACTAATGTAAATAAATGCCATCGTTATTTTTTTATTTCAATAAATTAATTAACAGCCATCCTGTTTTTTTTTATTTAGAGAAGGTACCATTAAAGGTGGAAAATATGAAGAACTCCTTATTGTACATAAAAATAATACATTAGAATATTAAATTATAAAACAGCAATCTTGTTCTGCTAGCCGTTTCCCTTGGTCATATTAGTATGACTACAAGGATATAAGTTTCCTCTTAGTCATACCATGATTTGCACCTCATGTAGAAGAAATAAGAGAATGGAAAATAAGGAGACCTTATTGCATTATTTACTTTAAAGAAAACCAATAAGTCACAGTATGACTACGAGAACATGTATATCCTCGTAGTATGGTATGACAAACTATGACCACGATAAAACAGCGGCTACTTCCGGGCAACCCGTAGATTGAGAGGATTTCATACAAAATACAATCTACAAAAGGTAAATTTAATGCTGCATCCTCGAAAATTGCAAGAAAGCATCGGAATACAGACAACCACTGCTGGTACAGATGTAAGCAGGCAGGTTAGCGTTAGAACTGATCACTCTTTACACGACATCGATTTCTGTGAATGCTTTTGAATGTATTAGCAAATAGAAAATATTGCAGTTTGGTGTACGCGTATTCTTAACTGTAGTTCGCAGAACTAAACTTGAAACTTCTTATTTTATTAAAAATAGTTTATCACAGGTGGGTTGACAAAATTAAAACAAGTTATCATGGACAATTAATCTATTTTAATAATTAACAGACTTTTAAATACAATCTTACCTTGTGTAACATTAAATTGGTTTCGTTCAATACATTAAGCGAATCACACAACGGACCAACAATAAATACATTGTGTAACATTGGAATAAAAACTACAACTATTTGATGTTATAAATAAATCACTAGTGGTGTGGACAATGACACAAAATGACTAATACAGACAGCATTCTTTTAAATATACTAAAAAGGAACAAAATATATAGAAATCATGAAAAAAACACTTTTACATTGCCCTAAAATTGTCTTTCGGCTTTGTAACAATCATCACTAACGTTAAAAATAACCAACCCTGTTTACAAATAAAAAGAAATCACTGACCGTATGCAAGTTCATAAATTTGCCGAATTTAAAACGCGGTCTTCTAATAATAACTATAGTAAGAAAACATGCGAATTACATTATGAAATCTTGTAAATACAAGCATTCAACAGACACGGGAAACGTTAATCGTAAAATGTTACGAATATCACTGCGTATAAATATCATAATAGAGTACAATTCCAAGTTAACCTAGCTTATGTGCATCTTATTATTAAGCGATAACCAAATGGTAACTGAATTCAAACAGCATTACATTTGTGCAGTATACAATAAAATCACTAAGACCGGCTTACTAAAAATCTGTTGGCACCAAATAACTCAATACAGCCATTATCAACGCTAAGTACTCAAATTACGCGATAAAATCCAACACTTATATTTTAAAAACCATCTAACAGTTTCAGACATGCAGTGCTCTCATAAAAAAGTGTTACTATCAAACATGCATTTGCTTGTACAATTTCCACGCAAAACTCGATTTTTTTGGTATAAAGAAATTACTAAACAATCATTTTTCAAATAGAATGGCGATGACACTTACTAACACTTAGTACCTACAGAGAGAGCTGCAGGGAAAGGAAATCTCTAGTGTATAAGCAAATGTATGAGTACATAGTTTGGTAAGTAAAAAAAGCCTAATGCACATAATTTACCTACACTAAAGGGAGTATGTACAGAGCTATGAGCCCATTTCACTAATTTAAAGACTAGAGTCCTCTTCTACCGGCCATCACCACATGTGTGTCTCTCTGATCTCGCTTATGATCTGCCCGGCACGCTGCAAAGCCTGAAAATAATGATATATTACTTAATTTATAGGCATCAGCAAATGTCCAGTGAATGTAAAGTTTTTCTTATTTTTTTAACCAAACGAGTTCATTCTTATAATTCTTGCGCAACATTATTACTTTTAAACATTTCTCTCTGTATTTTTCTCTTGATATAATATATGAAATTTATTTTACGATCCTATACAATATATTAAATTTATTTTAGTAACTGAAGAGCACTTCACTAAACGAACACTGAAGAAATTGGAAACATCTAGAAATTTCCACATCAATATTACCTTAAGCATATCGGCAGCCTCCTTCCTCCTCTGCGCGATATGTTCAGACTCGTTCAGCAGACTCTCTGCCTGATCAGACTTGTACAGGTGTGTGACCAACTCCGATTGGAGGTTATCCTTCACATAGTTCACGAGGAAATGCATCACCGCTTTAGGAACCGAGTCCTGGATCGATTTACGTACTATGTAGAAGTAGGATTTGATCAGCCGTTCTGTAAGAGACAGAAAATATATTTATAACAGGAATATACATGTGGCAAATTTATGCACAGTGCATATTCACAGATGTCAGTCGAAGTGAGGTATATGACGGGGGCCTATGGTTTTAGCACTTGCCCTTTTTAGCTAAGCCCGTTTTCAAACAGACTAGAAATTAAATTCACGATGTCTAGAAAAACAAGAACACGTATGATATTAGAAATTACTCCTAAGTTGTAATCTTAAACTAGTTTCTAATCATATATGTATCTTAAGTTATTTCTATGTACGAGACAAAGTGTCGTTCCAACATAACATTTATGATGATAGGTTTTAGTGAAAGTGCACTAATGGAAAAGTGAATTTTAAGGGTTAGCACATAAAAGCGACGTTTATCATATTTTTAAAGAAAGAAACCACGAAAATGCAAAATAATTATTGAAAGGGCATGTCTCACATATTACGCGCAAAGAAAACGAGAGATCTCTTCGCCTTGGTATGTTTTGGATCTTCGTTATGTTTTCAAACCATGAATTTTTTTAATTTAAATCATTAATACATTTTTGCAGTGGATACATACATATAATAATATCCCGTAGTAGACAGAGCCACAGTCTTGAAAAGACTGAAAGGCCACGTTCTGCTGTTTGGTTTAATGATAGAATTGAGATTCAAATAGAGACAGGTTGCTGGCCCATCGCCTAAAAGAAGAATTCCAAGTTTGTAAGCCTATCCCTTAGTCATCGTCATCCAGGGGAACGAGATGGAGTGGTCCTTTTCTATTTCTATTGGTGTCGGGATACTCTGGCAAATTAGTACATTTATGGGTTTGATTGAATCCCTTACAAACATATCAGTTGAGAACTATTTCAACTTGATGAAAACGTCATTATAAAATTTCCGAAGTATAGAAACATTGAAAAAAAAGAACGAGATTCTTCGTACAACTTTCCATCGGGAAAATCTGAAAGTGCAATTTGGACAGTGAAATAAGCCCTGTAAAGCGAATCAGCAAGAGTTGATGATAGGTGGCCGGAAGAACAGCTATGAGTAAGCGTTGGCTAGCTATCGTGTCCTCACCGACTAAGTCACCCATATGGTTCAAATGCATCAGGTTGATGCCATCTACAGTCTTTGAATGCGGACTTATGACCGTCACGTTGTCGCTCCGTCCACCTAGCATCGCAACAAAACGTTGGATCAACCTTAAACATAGCTATTTTATCACATGGTTTAATTATTTTTTGGAATCAAATACAGTAAATTTGAAATCTAAGTATTGGTTTAAAGCGAAATGTAACAAAATGTTAATAGTGGAATTATCAAAATACTAATAAAATAAATAATAATGGAATTATCAATATAAACTAATCTATCAGTTAAAAACGGTACAATTTTACCACTTAGTTGAAAGAAATTATGATTAAGGAAACAATTAGTAACATTATTTACAAGACTATTTGTTTCAATTTAGTTTAGAGAACTTACAACTGCCCTCTCTCTGACTTATATTGGTGTGTTGGATTTCTTTCCTGAGTCCTTTGACTTGAAGCTGTTGCCAAATAGTTGACAAATTTATCAGCCATGGTGACATCATTCCAGGATTTTTTCTCGTTCTTTTTGAGCCGCAGCAATGGTAGGCTTCTTAGCTTAGATTTTTTTGTTGCTTCTAATACATACAACAAACGTACCGATAACATCGCAGTCGTGTTGCTCCCTCTCGGAGAGCTTGCGCGAGGTCTGGCTCGGCACTTCGGGTAGAAGGTTCACCGGCTTCTGAGGAGTCAGCGTTTTGTTCTCCATACTGCCATTCATCTGAATACATATTGTTTTACTTAATTTGATTTTTATTTAATTTTATAATGGGGGAATAATGATTTTAAACTTTCACGTTGCATATTACTATTTTCATTGGTACAGATATTAAACACACACGTCACGTACGTGTTATTTATTAAATATCGGACATTTCGAATAATTCACAACAATTTAGTCGCTCGGTGACCACCACAGATCATTGTAACATGATTCTAAACGTCCGAGAAAAACTGCATACAAAAATGGGCACCGCCATTGCCCGCAGTTTCACTCCCGAACTTTAGTTTCTTACTCCGCTCTCCAATTATCCAAAATAATTGTTTCGGGAATATCATGAAGTTTGGTCAGATCAAGTTGATAAAGCGTGAAGGGGTGACAAACAAAAAAGCCAAGAAAGAGAACATTTATAATATTAGTATGAATATGAAATTATGAATACGGATTCAAGAACTGTACCACCATGGTACCAGTGTCAACGAACAGATTGTAGAATGGTTTACTAAATTTTACTTCATGGTTAAAATTAAAGAGTAAACCCCTTTTATTCTTCCTCCAATATGAGTGATGTGTATGTGAACTAAACACTATTTGTAAGTAAAACTTTCGTGCTAGGAAATATTGTAAAACGCATTCAAAATAAAGAGCTTCAATACAATTAAATATTACTGTCCGTCTCATAAATAAAATCTACCTGAGGAGTGGCCGGGGAGTCGTTAGACTGCGGCGACTTGTTTTCAGAGCCGTCCGTGATCGCCGCCACGTGCTGAAATATAACGTTTGTTACTCACTCTCAACTTTTATCAAATTATTATATATTAAACAAAGTATTTTTATATTTTTGAACGAATTTTTATTATTTGACAAATATTTTATTGGAAGTACTAGATTGAATTTTAATTAATTTATCCTTACATCTGGCATTTGATATTTTTGTATTCTATTCGATATTTTTGTAATATAAAATTATCTTTCCGAAAGCATACAGTTACAGCACGAGTTGAAAAACGTAAAAATACGGGCGTAAGCTATTAAATCATACTCTAAAGAAATGTCATCTAATGAAATGTTAGTGAAATAATATTTGAACTTCATGCAAAATCTTGGCAAGGTGGCCATGTGATAACGTGCAAGACGAAGATTGGTGTTGGACTCCTTTAAACAGATACAGAATAGATAGATAGAGACCCCTACAATTCACGCACAAAAAGAAAATAATTACATGCTAATATTTAATAAAATCATGTTAAGGCTACGCCAGATTACCTTTGCAAATACCTGCAAAATATTTTAAATTCTGTGGTCAAGTCTCCGCAGTTCTTAAAAGAATCAATTATGCAATTCGTATATGTTTTTAGTATTTTGTAATTTATTCTTCACCGCAATATTTCCAAGGCGTATTTAAATTTTTTCCTTAAAACCGAAGCCTGCTATCTAACCATCGTCGCATTTAGCTAAATCATTACAAAGAATACGTTTAACAGAGTCGATTTTTTGATGACGATGAGCCTAATTATACATCTAGCTGATATTTTCCCATTGCAAATGAATAATGACAGCTCACAAAACCAGTGCCATGTCTCTTATTTAGATTGTACAATGATTGGTCTGAAAGAGAGCCCACGTGTTATAAAACAAAGCAATGATTCATTAGGGACGATGTGAAGCTAATGAGACTCTATCCCACACTGCAATCAACGGACATTTTACCTGGTTGTATGCGTCCCATACATTTGCCAAGAATACAAGCGTGGACCCTCTTTCACCCATTTCGCGAAGAAATAGCTACAACAATTGGTAAACATAAAAACAATCGGCTATGTATACAAGTAGTTCATGTAAATGTGCCATAAGGTATGCAGACATCACAACCAATATTAACAACACACAATTATTAACACAAAGCGAGGTATATAAATAGTTTTAAATGCTATCAGTCTAAATTAAAATCAATATAAAATTATTACTTAAATAATAAAACAATAAATAACTTAAGACCATTTGATATTCTCAGATACCAGAGAGGATGTTGCCCACATTCGATGCTTCACATCTTTTCTAAGTTTGAACTCAAAAAGCATTACAATTTTCTTTATGTTAGTGACTCCCTCCCTTATAGACATATTAAAAGACTTTAAGATACTTTGAAGTGGATACTGAAGAATGGTACTTTGGGATATTTTGTCTATACATAGGGCTACTCTTCGTTGGTGCTTCACATCATTACAAATTCTCATTTCTTGTTTACTTACTCAATGCAAAGAAGTCCTTCCCCATGCAAAGGACAAAGGCACTAAAAGAATATATACTTTAAACATGGTGGATACAGATACCAGAAAGGTGATTGTTTGTGGTGATTTTGTCTATACATGGAGCTGCTCTCATCATCAGTACATCTTTATAAATTATCAACTCAAAGTGCATATTGTTAATCTGTGTGCCAAACGTTTACTTACAAATTGTTAGTGACTTCCTTAGTGGTTAGTCCTTACCCTCTCATGCAACGGAGAAAGGCACTAAAAAAATATATACTTTGAACATTGTGGATACCGGAGAGGGGGTCGCTCGCGGTGTTTTCTGCCTGTACATGGGGCTGCTCTCGTCGTCCGTGCTCTTCAGGAGGCCCGACACTAGCGCCGCCTCGCGGTGGAAGTCGGGATGTTTCGTGTTGATGTACGCCAGCTCTATGGCTACTATGTTCTCGACCTGCGGGAGAGAATGGAGGTGAGGTGTGACGAACAGTATTTCATTACAATAAATTATAATATACAATTGCCTAATTGTATTTTTTTAAGCCGGGTCATCTGCTAAGGGCAAATTTTTCAATTTGTAACTGCCATAAACATAGGTTTAGTTAAATTAGAGTCGACTTATCGATTGTTCGGCAAGGTTACATAGTTTCAAGAAGTTAGGTTCACCTACTTGCCAGCAGGAGAAGAGGTATTCAATTCACGGTTCTAAATGTCATATTTCATACCATAGAGTTAGTAGCGGGCAGCCTCGTTCGTAACAGCTGAGTGACAACGTCCACAATGCGCTGATGCAGCCTCGGGAACCGGAGCATTTCCTGCTGCACCTCCGTGCCGCAGTGCTGGACTATCCGTTGCATTTCCTCGTGGACCTGGACGACAAAGAGTACATTATTACATCAAAAGATGAATGGAATTTCGAGTTTTGCCTGACAACATTTTGATAGATATATCTAAAATAATATTATAAAGCTGAAGAGTTTGTTTATTTGTTTATTTGAAAGCGCTAATCTCAGTAACTACTGGTTCGAATTGAAAAATTCTTTTTGCGTTGAATAGACCATTTATCGAGGAAGGCTTTAGGCTATATTACATCACGCTGCAACTATAAGGAGCGAAGAAATAATGGAAAATGTGAAAAAATCGGGGAAAATTATTCATCCTTGAAGGCTTCAATGATGCCCAAAATAACTATTCCACGCGGACGAAGTCACGGGCACAGTTAGTAGATAGATAAATCATTTATTTGATTTGCTATTCATACACACAATTTACAATGTAGGTAAGCACAGAAAGGAAATTCAACTACTTATAAGCTATACAGGGGAAAAATAGGCAAGACCATTGTACAGACGTAAAGTACTGTGTGTAGTGCAGCAAATCAAAAATGTTTTAACTGGTCAATGTTTTACACACGATTATTCGCCTATTATCTTGTCCTCACAACATTCGGCCTTCATATGGATTAGATTTCGGACAAGTGCAATCTACAAAAGAAAAAAAAAAAAAAAAAAAAAAACAATTTACCAATTCCACGCATCGCAACGAGGGATCCTCAAGCCTCCTGATCTGCCGCTTGACGAGCAGCTCGAACGACACCTCGGGCACGAACAACGCGGGCCGCGGGCCCGTCGCGTTCCGGATGGCCGTCAGGATGTCCATGCGAGTCAGACCTGAGTTTTACGAGATTAAAAAAAAAAGTTCAATAAAGCGTGTGAAAATATTCATAACATATGTATATATAGTCACGTCGATATCCCTTGCGGGGTAGACAGAGCCCATAACCTTGAAAGACTTAAGGGCCACATTCAGATGTATGTAAAAATCATCTACTTTGACGATACTTAATTCCAAAATCAATTAAGGTATTTTTTGACAAAAAATAGAGCTTTGCATGGGAGCTGCATCATCTCCAGTCCGGCATACCTTACCTATTTTGAGTAACCAAATATAGCCATAATAAACCAGGTTCTCAATCTAGTTTAAATCAAAATGAAAAATCCTGTATGTTACGTACCACAGTGAACAGCTGAGAAAAATTGTAAAAAATTACACACACACCAAAACCAAAGCAGGGGTCAGGTTTCTGTGCCGTTGACGGTACATTAAAAAATATTCTACTGATAGTTATATCGCTTACCAACTAAAGGATGTATAGAATCCAGAGTCCGTCCGAATGTCTCATGGAATATATAACAAATCCTCGCGCCTCCACACAATTCAGTCGTCTCTATATTCCTGGCCGTGCCTTCAATGGTGGAACAATAGGCACTGGCGAATTTTGTGATAATTTGCAGTAAAGTTTGGGACTTGTCGGACACATCCTCTCCGTATGAGTTTAGCAACGATTGGAATTGCGATATCATCACGTTTACGCGAACCTGAAATTTGTAATAAATACTTCTTATAGCTCATTATTAACTATTACTTAACAATACTCTGGAATTGCGTTCAGTTGTAGGAACTTCACCTTATCCCTTGTAGGTATCAGGTAAAATCATTTTATAATATGTTACCTTACCTAAGTATCAAGGCAATTCTAGTTGGTTTTCTTATTTATATGGGCACACTCTTTATTATCATATCAGTTCAGTTTTTAATTCAAACGACTGGTACTTAATGCATTACCTTCAGTTCCGGCAGACAATCCCTAATATGGTGCATAAGCAACCTGTTTAATGTCTTCGCCAAATATGGCGTACCGTTGCGCGTAGCGATTGTAGGGTACTTCCTTTGAAGGTAGGTAGCTTCATCCTTTAGCGCATCCTGTATGAAAAATATAAAATTTTATCAATACCTTCGAACCTGCGATTTTCCAAGCATAATACCCGACTTTAGGGGTTATTTCTCACCAATTAAATTTTTTTTAATTGCATTTCAAATAATTTATAATTTGCCAGCACAAAAATTTATTTTTAAATTTTTGTGCTGGCACATTTAAGATTCTGTCTAAATAAGAATCCATGACAGAAACCCATTAGAAGGAAGTATCCTAAATTTTGAAACACATTTATACCGTAATTGACTTCCTATCGATGATATCCTGTTGAGATCTATTCACGACGCCGATGATTCCCAGTTTGACTGGGATGACGCGGCCGCACAGGATGTCAATGGCGTCGGTTCCTGAAATAGACTGCATGTGTTACTGTCAATATCAATATTATGAACTAGGGAATATTACACATTAGATCTTTTCCGATATTGAGACAATTTTAGAGCTTTACTTCTGCATTGCTCCTTTTCAATACTTAACTATTGTACCTAACAAATTTTAATTAAAAAGAATAAATAAATAACTTCGTCGCACAGATTGAAAAACTGGTTAAGTAAAGGATCAGCGAAAAACTATCGCTGTCCCCTTTCACGTGATAAAAATACCTAAAACGAAACAGCGATAGTTTTTCGCGCGATAATAACAGCGTTGCGCATGCCATACAACGGGAGCAGAGCTCCTTTACGATAAAGAGAGGCGGCTTGCTTCATAGGTATCATTATATCTGTATTTGGATCTTCATCTTACTAAATGTGAACTGCAAGTCTTGTGAGTATTCTTTGGCTTTGTACAACGTGTAAAAGATATAGACGTGCGCCTGTGTGTGTACCTATAAGCTAAAATTACCTTTGTATTTTAAACATTAGTTTTTTTTTATTCAGGAATATTTGAAACTGTGCACAATAGTCCACATATTATGCTTTTTAATATATATATAAATATATAATTATGAATGTCTATTAAACACACATACTTTTATCTTTACTGATAAAAAATGACCGCAGACGCCCACAACACAAACGTTAAAGCTTTACAAGGTAGGTATTTTTATAGATAGAATAGAACGGTCTTGAATCATACCATAGCTCACTAATCTTATAAAATTAATGTGTGAATTGATTCGTGCAAGCTATAATTAATATAAGAATGCGGTTTCACAATACTTTCTTATGAAAAAAAATCAGTTAATTATCAATAGACGCATTTAACGCGTCATTAAAAGTGCTGAATATGATTGCAACACTCTAATATCTATCTACATAAATGTATACGCACTAATCATTATTTGTGCAATTAATTCTGCCCGTAACTTTGAAGGTTATCTAATTCAAGACATGCCAAATACCGAATAGATAAGCACCCAAATTAAAAATCTTCAATCGATTATGAAGAAGTAGACAATGAGATAAAAATAAAAGCATATTTAAACTAAATATTCTTGTGCCGTGTGGTTATCGGCACTATAGTATAAGAACACTCAATCTCTTTCTCATGGATATCACGCGGCGAGAACGGAAATAGGCACATTGATCTAGTGCGGCTTTAACCGGAGGCAGAAAAATTAAATTCTTCATACAATAGTGTTTGTCAGGAGCTTATATACGAGGTACACTTGGGTATCAATTTACACCACAATCGATCATTAGCATACATGACAATGATTCCTTATAACAACTTTAATAACAACAACATTATCTAATGCGAAGAAATAATTGACGACCGATTGTTGAGAATCGGTTTTAGATACAAGATGATGACATGTTTCAGTAGAGACGCATTTTTAAGTAAATACTTCGTAATCTAATAAAGCTTAATGTCAAATGAATCCTTATCATCAATGCAAATATGTAAGATAAAACACGTAAAAATAATTTGAATATCGGCCGCAACTAAAGAAATTCTTATGACCATATATAAAACTAGCGACCCGCCTCGGCTTCGCACGGGTAGCATTTATACACATAAAACTTCCTCTTGAATCACTCTAACTATTAAAAAAAAATCAGAATACGTCGTATAGTTTTAAAGATCTAAGCATACATACAGAGGGACAAACGGGAAGCGACTTTGCTGTATACTTACTATGTACTGATGACATATTTCATCTTTATTTAATTCTATTCAAATATTATTATTAAGCATCAAGATAGCAGAATGTTTGGGGCAAGCAACGGTTTAATTATCTTAACTTTCATAATCGCGGATGTGAGACGAGATCTCAGGTGTGAAAATATTTTATTATTATAGGCCTGCGAAACCGAGATGCAGTAACGCGTACCGAGAATATAAATCGACCAACTAGAAAGACGAATGCATTATTTGTTGCTTTAATAAAAGAAATTTCATAATTAAAAATGAGAGAAACTTAAACACTAATCTTTTTCATGTTTACTGGCGTTTTGTCACTGTTATTACCTCCTTAGGGACGACCGGAGGGATAATCTATGATCATACACAGGAGCGATATCAACTACAATGGAGCGACTGACATACGGCCAAACATTAACAATGTTTAACACACTCATAGGTATGCTCGAATGTGCAGGGTTGATAAAAGTACTCGTATGCAAGTTTCTTAAGGATGTCTTCTTTGCTGCATTGTAGTGTTATTAAGAAAATGATTACAACGAGTATCATTAATTACTACGTTACAATATCATCTATTCGTTTTTAATAATCAAAAATCATTTAATAAGTTTGATGGACTATTGTCCTTAAAGATTAGATTAGAAAAGTCCGCAAAATATATCCATGCATTACATTTTAAATACGAAAATGTGATGAAGATGTCTGCCTGTCGGTGAAAATTTTACGGCTCAACCGCTGAGGGGATTTTGATACATACATACATAAAATCACGTCATTTTTACATCTTTCTACTTGCCACAACCTCTACATACTTCTTTTGCTACATCCACATTCATAACTCACTTCATGCAAGCTCGGCGGTTTCGGGTACTCTGACCTGACCTTTTGCCAGGACGTCCTTTACTTGATCAAACGTTCGTCTAGGCCTTTCCACTCCGATCTTTCCCTCCACAATCTCCTTCTATATTTGCTTAGTCAACCTGCTTTCATTCATCCTTTCCACATGACCAAACCTTCTTAACATGACTCCTGACCCTGTTACCCTGACTCCTGTTACTACATCTTCTTTCACATCACAACATTCCCTTATTACGCTGTTTCTAATTTTTCTTATTCCTATTATGGGATTTTGATGAAGTTTGAAATAAGGCTCATTAAAGACCCAAAATCAAATAGTCTTTATTTTTCAGGGGTGCATTTAGTGAGTACTGGGCCAAGTTTCGATTGCGTCAGTTAGGTTTTTGCACGACAAGACTCGAGGCTCTGTGGGAGCTATAGGTTAGTAAACAAACTAATGTACAATACAACAGCATATTATAATAAAAATAAGTTACCTGCATCCATGAGATCAAGTTTAGTAACTACGGCCAGGGTTCTTCTGCCATCTGGGTCTACTTCCTTCGCCATTTTGATGGCTTCACTGGTAGCCATGTCTGTGTTAGCTGCAGTCACCGCCAAAATTATAGAGTTCGGGTTGGAAATGTACTTGATTATGAGGTTTCTGATCTGGTTCTCGATGTCTTCAGGTTGGTCACCAATGGGGACCTGGTGATAATATTTTTTTTGTAAGTGACATCAGATTTTTATTTTGTTGGTAGCAATAATATAAGCAAAAATAAATGAAAAACTTTACAGATCAACAAATGATCTGTATGACATCGGTTTTTCTTGTGTAGCTATGTTTCGTGTTCTATGTTACATTATTATTTCTTGAAAACAAACTTACTTTAGTGATACCAGGGAGGTCGACTAGTGTAAGATTGACAACTGTGGTGGAGAATATCTTAAGGCTGATTGGCTCGGGACATATTCCTTTGTTGCTCCCGGCCATGCGGTCAGTCTCCCGCTCTATCTCCTGCCTGATCTCGTCGAAGTCTTTGTATATCCTGTCCTTCGTATGAAGGAACTTTCCCCATTCTTCTAAATTTACTGTACCTGAGACAATGGAAAGAAAACAATTTATAAAATATTTTTTGCTACATTTACAGGTACACATGTTATTCATTGATGAATGTGTTGGTTATTCAGAAAGTGACCATTTAAAAATATAGTGTGACAGTGCAAACACCACATGCAATAACCAATATATTTTTTAGAATCAGTCTACAGTGGAAAATTGCTTATAATTCTCATTGTTTCTGAATTCAATTAATGAAATATAACCAATAAATGCATTGAAGTAATGCAGGCAATTTGGGGAAATTTGGAGATTACATATGGTGCTGAAATAAAAAGTATCATACACAATCTGTAATGTTCCAACATTCAACTTTTGGTGTTTTTTCTCAAACATGAAACCAATAGCAAGGAAATGTTTTTTAAAGTGTTTTCAATTGAAATAAAATAAATGGTAATGGTGGCAACAATACAATACACATACTACTTAGCAAATACGAACCTTTGGAAAACATTGTATGTGATAGTTGAGCAATTGGATTCCATGATGTTGCTTCAGTGCTCTGGTTTCTTAACACTAGCATAGATATAAAGTTTACTTTAAAAAATCACTAACAGAAAAATGTTTAAAATATCTAAGAATGTAAAATTTTGAACCATTTAAAAAAAATAAACATTGTTTTTCTGAATCCTATTAAGCCAGAAATGAAATAAAAAAAAATATCATTAGATAATAAATTATAAACAAAAGTATTATATGATAAATAGATAATTATATGATAAATTTTTGCAAAGTTTTTTCAGATTTCAGTGTAAGACTTTCCTAAAATAATATAATAAAATACCTATAATAATGGATCCAACATATTAAAGGTTTTGGAAATATGTACAAACATTTAAAAATATGCTTACAATTCATATACTTACCTACTTTAAAAAAAAAAATAAGTAGGTCAGTACAAGTGTACCTACTGCCATTGCAAATTTATTGTTGCTCGAACAAAGTAATTGCATGCCTCAGAAACTCAATTGAGATCAATGATCCTTGAAGCATTGACATTGCAAATGAATTTTCAACACTTGTTGTGCATGTTAGCTATGGTTATATATAAAAGATAAGTGCATAGGGCATTCCACATCTACATCTAATTTCTCTTATGGGGCAGACAGAGCCAAAGGTCTGATAAAGACTGAAAGGGTATTATGAAAGTTTAGCATGCAAGTGTGCATTAAAATATGTGGAAATTTTTTTCATATTCTTATAGTATATTTGGTACTGAAATAAAGCAGTAAACACAATCTTAAAATGTCCTTTAAAAAAAAACTTTCACATGATTGTTTGTTTTCTCATGGCTATAAATTAATTTATTAATGTATATTTCAATTAAAAGACATAAGATTGTTTACCTTTATTTTAGTAGGTAACTAAAGAAATTGATGACAGAAAGCTTACCTTACACCCTCTAAATCACATTCAATATCACATAAACAAATATCTGTTAGTTCATGTAATTGTAAAATTTTGGGCTAAAATTCTACTGATAAATAATGTTAAAAATTATTATTTGTTAGGAATTGTATTAGAATTAATACTTTGTTATGATGTTTATATACAAGGTTTAAATAAAAATTAACCTTTAACTAGTGACGTGAAACATTTATAACACTATAGGTGACGTGTCGTCTCACAGGCTACAACTTTTAATGTAGATTTTTTCGGAAACTATAATTGGAATGTTTTGAAACTATATATGTATTATACTAGTAGTATGTAATAAAAGACATATTAATGAATTTATACGTTTTTATTTATATATTTATATTTAAAAAATAGGAACAAATAATAGTGAGGGCATTTCAGACTTTTTCGACATGAGATCTTTATTTTAGTATTTTTATATACCCTAAACTATAATATAACAAACTCATTACTTTTAACTTAAAGTCTAAGGTTGAAAGTAACAAAAAAACAAAAAAGTAACTTCTGAAAATAAAATACAAAAATTCTGACAACTACTCAATTTGGCATAAATTACTGGCAATTTTTGCACAGGGGATTAGAACATTGCAGACATACGGGATTGTTACACCCAACACACGTGTACACTGTCATTCTGTGTAATTTAGATGGACAAATCTTGCATGCCCTTCGTTTGCCTTGACCAGAGTGATGACCTTGCTCATCTTCTTCGACCATATCTTCACCTAGAACTCGCTTTATAACAAGCCGTAATTCCCGTGGCAGTTGATTGCAGACAACGCGGCGTTGCATATGAGGTACCACTAATGAACGCGCTAATGATTTTAGAAAATCTCCTCTATCAGCACTTTTGAGCTGATGCATATTATATAATATGTAAGCGTTCATAGCACTCAAATCCACAATGCGATAGAACAACACCATTGGCCATCTTCTCGTTCGGCGGCTGCTTGAATAATTGGAGCATTTTTTATCTGCTTCGTCTACACCTCCTTTGGTTGCATTATAATATAGAATAATTTCAGGCTTTTTAGTGTCCTCGTCAACATCGTTATTGTGATGCATCGAAGATACTAGAATAACGGCTCTGTTCTTCTTGGGTACATATGAACACATAGTAATTTGTTTTGTAAAACCAAATAAAGCAGATTCAGCTTTTCGATGTTTTTGCGGTTGAAATTCACTGGGTATTTCGCGTTTATTTTTTTTCATAGTACCCACATATGTTAGCTTTCGTTTTGCCAGTTCATTAATAAGTTCAATCGAAGAGAACCAATTATCAGCAGTCACATTACGGTTGCTTCCTGCAATTGGCTGTGTCAACCTAAGGACACACTGACTGGGCACAAGAAGTTTTTTTTCGTAGGTGGTCAATCCTTCACCATCAGAGCCTTTGCCAGTATAAACATAACCATTAAAAAAATAATAATTTTTTGCATCGCATAAGGCTCGTATAACTAACCCGTACTTGCCAGGTTTCTTAGGCATATATGATATCATATGACTTCTGCCCCGAAACTTCACTAACATCTCATCTATAGTAACGCATTCGCTCAGTTCATACAGTCGTTGAGAATTGTTGACAAACTTGTTGAAAATAAGTGATATTGCTGCCAAACTATCACTTTTTTGCCTTTTGTTGCGGTCA
This sequence comes from Amyelois transitella, assembly GCF_032362555.1. NCBI lineage: Eukaryota > Metazoa > Arthropoda > Insecta > Lepidoptera > Pyralidae > Amyelois > Amyelois transitella. Next base: position 7,533,688 of record NC_083509.1, read on the forward strand.
TCTGGGTTATCGAATCGCAAACATAGCAGCAAAATGACGAATCTATTTTCCGACATACAACATCTGAATATCTCACAACCAGTACCATCCCTGGCAAATAAATAACTAGAACGTTCGTGGTTAGATTTCAAGACGGCTGAATATAGTAATAGACCAATAAAAGCCTTTAATTCAATCAAATCTATGTCTTTCAGTTCTGGTTTATTCTGTCGGGTAAACTTCAACCTGTAACTAGAGATTTTCTTATTTGTCCAAGTCAAAATTTGTTGTAACATTTCTTCGTCAAATAATTTATACCAAATGCTAAGAGGATCTTTATTATCTTGGGCTGTCAATTTCGTGGTACATGCACGCGTTATTATGTTATGTTGAGGTGTACGTACCCTCGTATTAGGAGGTATCTTGGACCATTTGTACCGATTTTTACCATAATAAAAATTTGACCTTCGTAATTCAGAAAGAGGTGTATCGTCTTCGCTTTCGGAACCATCGCTTCCAACTTCTTGCTCGTATTCCACATCACTGTGGTATTCTTCCAGAATGACAGAATTGCTCTCCTGATTATCATCTTGATCACTATCATGGTTCTGCAAAAGTTCGCCCTCAGAAATCAAGAATTCTTCACAATCACATTCGCTATCAGATTGGTCAGATGCTAGCATGAGGGATTTGAATTCCTCTTCAAATGAAGGACTATTTACGCGTAATATTTGTTTTCTTGATGAACTCGCAGCCTGTTCTTTACGTTTCCTCGAATTTTCTGCCATTTTGCACTAAATATTTAAAAATATATTTTGTATGGCAGCTAGTGACATGTAGCCTGACAGGCTACGCCCGGTTTTTCAATTGATATTTCTCACGTGTTTTAAAAACAATAACACATCTGTCGCCTTGCGCAGTCGTTTTAGCACTAAAACAAAAGCTACTGAGACGCGGGGTCGCGGCAAGCGGGGGGAAGTGCATTATTCTAAGAATTGGTAATGTGCGCGACGCCTGTGAGGCTACACGTCACTAGTTAAAGGTTAAATAAACACAATTCCCTTATGACTTGGCGAAACATAGCAGCATACATTTTATATATAAATATGACAAACATGTACCCAAGAATAAAACAATCTTTTCATGCATATTCAAGACCATTAAGATAAACAAATAATGTAAACAATGTTCTAGAACTCACCTTCTTCTGCTGAACGGTGTTCCTTGCTGTCTTTGGGACTGTAGACCAGCTGCAGAACAAGTGGCCTTCTTGTCACAATACCTGGACCTCGAGGTAGGAAAGAACGACCCACAAGGCTCTCAATCACAGAACTCTTCCCAGAACTCTAATGGAAAAACAAATTTCTCATTACATATGAAAACCTATTTGCACTGTTTAGGACAACTCAGTTATAAACATTGATTTGATGAGTAATAATAATTTGGTTCAATGGGCAAGATGCAATATGCAGATATGTAAAACTAATGTCGAATCAATAATTAAATGATTACTCGTTGACTTGGCGGCCAGGGGCAGGGTCACTGACAGGGAACTAGAATAATTGTCTAAAATAGGACAAAGAACTGCCAGTGACACCTTTACATAACCACTATAATTAATGTAGAACACGTTGCAGAGAAAAATAAAAGGCAATTATAACTAATTATTATAAATGTGTTCATTAAATTTCAGAATACTTAAATTATAACAATAATTTACCTGTGTTCCTAAAACAATTATTTGAGGTAATTGGATGGCATCAGCTCCAACTGTGTTAAAAACGTCTTGTAATTTATTTATAACTGGTATGAGTGCTTCCATAATTGGTTTTCAAAACTACTATAAATTCACTAATATTTACGTTGCTTCACTTGTTTTTTTATAAAGGAGCAATGATTATTTTTTTATAAAATCAAAACAGAGGAGCCAACCGGTAAAAGTCGGCCATATTGATTTATTTTGACCAATTATTCTCAGTGTTGCCAATATGCAAACTAGTTTTCCACGAAAGTAGGTTGTCAACAAAAATATAAAGGAGATTGGAAGCGTTGGAAGAAAAATGACTTTTTTTGTGGATCTATCAATGTTGCTGCCTGAAAGGCTTTGCAACGTCACCGGGCTTTTTAGTGGCGAGGCCTGAAGTGTTTCCTGCCGACGCAGTGGCTGCTCAAAAGGTTCCCAAAGTGGGACGAACCTCGGCTTTGGCGCCACCGAGTAGGTTGAACCTAGTGTTCAAACGCGATAAGGGAAATGACTCCAGCGCTTAACCTTTTTGTAGCCCTTTTTGAGTGGAGAGGGCTGAATTCTCTTCAGTTGAACCATCCTAGCTCCCTCAAAAAGCTAATGAATGTCCTGGAAGCTCGTTGAGCTCCGATGGACCTGCTGCGATTCCCAGTTGCTGCCTTGCTGTGAGTCTTAGACTTTTCACTGTTTTTGATAGCGTAGCGTGATTTTGTTTTTGTAACTTGTGGCGTAAAAATGTCGCCACAAAGATATTGAGCAGATTAATTCCCACTGGAAACATGCGTTCTCCAGTTGACATTTGGGTTAGCTATCGTTGTGCTCAACCATTATTGGAGGGAACTCAACGTAATTTTTTTTAATGACTAACCAACCTGCTGATCGTGACCATTGCATGCTTACAGTTTTTATGCACTGAAATTTAATTTTAAGTGATTTAATTTTAAGTTGTGTTTAATTATAAAAAAATAAATATATTTTTCAAAATTACAATTAATTTTAATCCATCAAATCCATGCATTTTATCTATTAGATATTCATTTTTATCCATTAGATAATATGCTTTTTTCATTAATTACTTTACAGCAGTCTTAAACTTTGAAAATTATTTCAAAAGAATTTTGATCTACATTATTTCACATTACCACAAAATGCAGAAATTTCGTAAATTCATCGATAACTATTTCATTTACATCATTGAGAATAGGTACGTTATATTCAATACAATCATGTGATTGTATTGAGAATACAAGTAGGAATCATAAATACTTTCATAAAACAATTTATTTTAGCGGTTTGAAATTTATCGCGTTACAAATTTACATTTAGGTAAATAAAAATGTGTTTTTGCCTCAAGATTGGTAGACCTCACTCAATTTGCTCGTTTAATCAATAATCACGTTTATATATCTTGCGGGATGGACAGAGCCTTTAAAAGCCTTGAAAATACTTAAGGGATACGTTTAGCTGTAGGTATGATTTAGTGATGGAAGTGAGATCCAAATAGTGACAGGTTTATTCCAAGTTTATAAGCGTTTCCTTTATTCGCCTTTTACGACATCTATGGAAGATATGGAGTGGTCCTATTTTATAGTGCCAGGAACCACAAGGCACTTCATCAAAATATTATATCAGCCAGAAAAAAAAACCAAAACCAGCCTAGAAGCAGTGTACCACAGTTTTTAATACATATTGTCTAAAGACAGTAGGTATTTTACCATCACCACTAAATAAATTGTTGAATCGAAACCACCCGTTTAAATGGAAAACATAATAAGTTAGCAACACTGATTATTCCATAGACAATTAATAAGGTGGGTCACTGATCCTTTTAAGTGATTTCTGATATTCAAATTTTCATTGCATTCATTTAATTAAAATGCAAAAGAGTAATTAGATCAAAACCAAGTTAAATGAACACCATTAGAGGCAAAAAATCTGATGGATGACTGATGTATGACAGGGGGATGAAACCAAGCTGAAACATGAAACGAAACATAATCAAAAATTGACATATACAACTTTCAACTATGTGACATTGACTGCTCGTTTGTTTGTGTTCTCGCGATCGAATTGAACGACGTTCAATGAACGTAGACAGAGAATCGAACGAATGAATCTCAGTTGATTTGATTGATCTTTATTTTTCTGTCGGGATCTGGGTACCTAATTTTCACAAATAATTTTCGTAAAAAAGGTATTATTTTAATTTGTGGATCATTTGGTCGATATAAAATTAATCTGCCAAGATGCTATACCATGAAGTAAGTTCTACTCCTACCCAATTTTTAACTTTACTACAAAATATTTTCTATGGTAAAGTGTTAGGTATGTTTATTATTATGATTTAAGAATTTGAACAAAAACTAAAACTAAAACTTTTCGTTGCAGGACAATGGAGTAGATTCTAGACGATATACTACCACTTCCAACTCAATTCAATTTGGCCCTTGGCACATCTCGTACGACGTAAGCTGTATACTACCCAGTGTTTGCTCTACAAAGGTTGTATGTGAACGAGATGACGATCAGTTTTGCCAGTTTTGTTTGTAAGTATAGTTTCTTTTTAGTCTTAAATATAGTTGAATATACCTCGAAGTTACCCATATGGCTGGTTTTCGTGTCACTATCACTGTTGGCTCAGGGTGTTCGGCGCGAAGCAATTTGTCATAGTATCAGAGGGCCAATGTGGAGATACTACATTGCATTTTATCATTTATATAGCACTCCACTCGAACTGTCAGAATGATAATAAAATTAAGAATAATCAGTAGAATAAATAATTGCTTTAAAATAATTGTACACAAAAACATTAACTGTGCGTGATTCTAGTAACTAGCGTAAACCTTTAGTTTTTTTGTGTCTTTAATTGGTTATCCTTTTTTTATTACAGATACTGCAAAGAGCTGCAGATTCCACACTTCCCAGATATGGTTTTCCCTAAGAATATTTTACTTCTTAGACATGCAAGTGGTGCTGTGATCAATTTTAACCCTTTAGATGCTTTGAGAGGTGTAGCCAACACAGTTGAGGCTATCGAAGTTGCTTGTGCTGAAGCGTGGCAGGAAGCCCGGTAATTTACAGTGTTTTTATAATTTGGAAGTCAGTTTTGATGAAGACCACCATCATAATATTATAATTTTGAGCATGTTTGCTACTGTTTCTTACAAAAACTACTGCATTAAATAAATCATTACAATAACATAGAGTACAGATCACAGAAACATTTATAACAAAAAAATTAATATGTGATTGAAGCTGTAAGCAAAAGCTAATTAAGACATACAAAAGCTTTATTGGTTTACCAATTGATTATGAGAATTAACATATAATTTTTTTTTATTTCTTAATCAAAGTCCAGATGCAGAAAAGAAAAAGAGGAATTTTGATTGGACTTTTTCCACTGAATACAAAGGCACACTCACAGACAATATTGTTATAGAAGCTACAAATGAAGAGATTGACTACAATTTGTTGAAGCGGAAAGAACAGATATTATTTTATCATGATCTGACATTATTTGAGGATGAACTCCATGACCATGGAATATCCAAGTTGTCAGTCAAAATAGTAAGTGTTTATTATTTATCTTACCTTTACAGATATATACATCAGCAAGGCATAATGTTCATTTCCCAGTTCAGTAATGATTCACATACAGAAAATTTACATGGAATGGAAAAATTTATGTATATTTTTGTAATTCCAGAGAGTGATGCCATCATGTTGGTATATTTTAATGAGATACTTCCTAAGAGTTGATGATGTGTTAGTGCGATCACATGAAACAAGGATGTTCCATGTTCTGGATTCAAACTATGTGCTTAGAGAATTCATGGCAAAGGAATCAATGGCAAAAGATTTGAATGTGAGTATTGTTCTTCATAGCTGAAACACTTCTGTTTGATTTATTTTTGTTAACCAATCTTATAAATATTATACAGAATAAGTGTTTGTAAGTTTCTCTATCTAGGAGGCATGATGTAACTACACAACTGATTTTTTTCTCAAATAAATATGTCAATGGATTCCCATTTCCATGTTGAAATACAATGAATTGTAAATTTTCAATCGCTCTATTATGATCTGTTTTTGCAATTTACGATAATTTTTGTAGTGATTTGTGTGAAATAAAGCCATGCCTATTTCGAATTACTGTATATTTGTCCTCACTGATTTAAGACAGAGATATTTTACAAAAACGTCACGGTGTGGATTGTTCCGCCGCTTCTTTTGTACTTGCGCTAAAGGGAACGGTAGTAGCTTCAGTTTAAAGTAGGTAATAAAAAAGTAATAAATTATATCCAATTTTGAATCTGAAATAATTGGTTCAATTTATGATACTCAATATTTGTAGATTTAAACGATCACAACCACTTTTTCAAGAGTGAAACGACTTGCGAGAATAAATTTAAAGGTGCAGGAAGAAAAAAATTACCAAGCCTTTAATTCTGATATCAAGTGCAATGGTTAAACTTTACTATCTACTTCCCTTATAATATTAATAATTCGTACTTTCACTTGTAAAAAATTAACTTATGAACTCTTGCAATGATTTTGATGAAGTATATTTCATGCAGAGACAGACAATGTACTTATTTAGAAGGAACATAGGCTAGGTATTTTTTTCGGGAGCATAGCCCCGCGCAAATCTTGCTACTTTATAAATATGTAGTTGTTTTTAAATAAATTTAATAAACTCTTTTCAGATTCCAATCACTCACATGAAAGAAGCAGATGACGTGATTCCACACCTTCCTGTCAAATTGAAAACTATTGATAAATTGATAATAAACTTTTAGTACAGTTTCGATCTCCATTGTATAAAAATAATTTAATTATAAAAATTAAGTACCTAAGCATAAATAAAAGTGGTTGTAAAGAATTGAATTGTTATTACCTTAACAAGACTTATAACATATTTTTATCTTAGCAATATATTCGACCGATAGTTGATACGCAAAAGATCTAATTCTTAATTGTAGGACATTTTGATAAGGAATGTTATTTCTACAGATAGTTTACTGGCTAAAATTAGGTTATTCTACTTCTGCTGCCGTCTTCTTATTTTTGTATGAATTTTTAAAGTTATATTATAAAACAGAATTAAATTTGCAAGTGAGCTAAACTGCGGGTGGTAGCTAGTTTTAAATGAAGACTTTGGAAACATACTCATTGGTAACTTACTCTAAAAGAATGACATCACTGGCGAAGGCATGGTAATGTCAACAGTCAATGTCCTTACTTAATTATAATAATCAATGATTATCATCGAGATATCATTATATCGTCAGTATATAAATCAGTGTTTCTGTCTGGGGTACTTTCAGATGTTTATGTATTAAGCTATTAACGTTAATAGTCTCATATAATGAGCATATATACAATATAGAATATAAATATAAAGTAGAAAGTGGGCATCATGTATTTCAGAATTTATGAAGTTTTTATTGGTTAGTATAACTTGTTTATATAATTATTTTCAAAGTTGCTTTATTTATTAGACAATTAGCAGTTTTTGAGACTTGCTACTACCTCATGGGCTGTTAACCCTGGGTTTTAGAATAGACTACTTATATCACTTTTCCGTAGATGTCAATAGGCGACTAAGAACTATTTTCGCCTAAGTGCAACAGTATAAAAACCATGTTCCAAGCTGGGATTTTCTTATACCGGATTATATTATATTACACGGAATTCAGGTGAGAGCAGATCCATGTAAGTATTTATCCGATAACTATGCTCCGGAATTTGACCCCTTTTTAGAGACAAGATTAGAACATACTCCAGAAAGATGACAATGATCCTCTCATTTTACAATACCTAAGTTGTCATTACATTTGTTTTAAATTTATACATTTCAGTTGCGATATGCTTACATACAGTATTAGCCATAGATTTGGTCGTATCGAATCTTTTGAAGATGCAGCAAGGCATAGGTTGGCCCCGCACATTGCATGTTACATTGGGTCACGAAGCTCTTATAAAAATTGGTAGAACAGTGGAAAATGTGCAGGCGTGCGAAGTAACTACACCTTTAGGAGAAACCTTCGATGTGAGAAGTCCACCAAATACCAGGTAAGGAAGGAGAGGCAATGTTTTGAATTTAGACTAACAGTGTAGTTCCCGGCACCTTTGAAGATATACATATCTTTCCCACGGATATGGTAAAAGGCGACTAAGTGAATGGCTAATGAATAAAGCTGAATGTGGTCTTTTATTCTTTGTGTGACTATATAGACGTGTTTGTATATATGTATGTAGGCTATTACCATAACTTTTACTTAATACATGTCCTATATTGTTTTCTGCGCCTTATTCACGAACGTTGGCAAGGCATATCATCTCTTTTTCTCGGATAGAAAAAAATACAGCGAGAGTGAGAAGAAAAGAATTTCTCGTCAAAAAAGACCGTAGATTTGGGTCGTAGATAGGAGTCTTAAGTACAGTCGGTGTGTGTAAAAAACCTCGTCAAATTACTAAGGTTAACTGATGGATCACAGCGTCTTCTGGGAACACGATAATCAAGATTATGGGAATATAGAATAGAATAGAATATTTATTTAGAATAGTATTAATACTTATTTGCTTTATGGGAATGGGTTAAGAATTTTTTTTATTCACTGTATGACTAGAAGCAGGACTCATCCCAACATACACTGTTTGAAATTCTGTTTAGTGATTTTTGGGTTCAATTACAGTTTACGTAAATCAGTATATAAATTATAATATTTAATTTAAGATATGAGAGTTGGAGCGAAGGATGTGGTTTGCGAGTGCAAAATGTAAGAACTGAAGATGAAGGGCGATGGCGGTTATCGGTAACCGGTAATACGAATCTTACAGGATGGACTGAACTCCACGTAGAAGGTAATTTTTATTGTAACTATTATTATACAAACATACATACATTTCTTGCTTATCAATACAATCATGTTACTTTCAAATATTTAGCCTACATTGCTGCAAAATATTTATAGTGGTTAATTTTTATATTGACACTCATGTTCATATACCCATCCATACAAACTTTCACACAGACAAAACCTTCAGGAGTCACATAGGATATATGTTAGAACCTTTTTCTGTTAGTTCCCACGGGATCAAAGTCCCGAGTCAAAGCTTGTGTCAAATAAAGTTATGTTGATATCTATTTGATACGATGCGAATATTTGAATAAGTACATACTTACACATTATGTAGAAAATAAAAAGATAAAATATAGTATCTAGTTATAGGTATACTAAGGTCAAAAAGGACAATACTTTACTAGACTTGTTTAAAACGTGATAAATTTTCGAAATCTGATTGATATCACGAATTTAGGGTTACCACGATATGGACATATTATTCGTATATACCTATAAGAATTGCAAAATTTTATGATACCTATCTTTAATTTATTGTCTTCTTTATTTAGGTCCTGCATATATATATTTAATTTTCTGTGTCGAATGTAATTTTGTTTGGATTTTTATCAAAGGATCATCATTTACCTTATAAAATTGTGCTAATGGACTCCGATTCCCATAACAAAAAATTTTTCATCCGTACTTCTAAACCTTGTTGTTTTTCTTTGTTTTTACAATATGCCTACATAAATTTTGATAATAAGGCAAACAGTTTACGTTATGTTATCTAAATACCAGTTAGAAAATAATATTGTATGTGAGGATATATTATATGGTTGTAACACCCCTAATTTCAAATGTGCAATATACTCGTAAAAGCATAAGTATCAGCAAAATACATTGTTGCAATGTATACCGACCTTATCAGTTTGATGTTAATTACCGACAAGGCTTTAATTTGATGGTTTGACTCAAAGATAATAAATAATAATATTGATGAATTATTTATTACCGACAAATACGGAAATTAGTGCCTCCGTGGTTTGTGCGAGAAGGTATATATTTCGATTTTGAACCAGGAAAGTAGTCTTACATCAAATACGTTAAAAGGGTGCGTACATTTTGGTTTTGTGATGATCGTAAAAATGTTGTCATCATACGAGTAGCAAATCTAAATATACATACCTACATAAAATCGCGCGTTTTTTCCGGAAAAGAAGGCAACTTGAAGGCAACGACTATATCTTTACACTTGCTACGATACTTGCATACTTCTTTAGCTCCATATCATAAACATACACTAGCTGTGCCTGCAACTTCGTCTGCGCGGAATAGTTATTTTGGGCATTATTGAAGCCCTCAAGGACGAATAATTTCTCCCGTTTTTTTTTCATTTTCCATTATTTCTTTGCTCTTAATAGTTGCAGCGTGATGAAATATAGCCTAAAGCCTTCCTCGAGAAATGGTTTATTCAACCTAAAAAGTTTACTTTACCAAACTCTTCAGCTTTATAATATTAGTATAGATTTATTTCTCTTTTTATGCAAGCTCGTCGGTTCAGGGTACTTTTGACCTGGTCTTCTGCCAGTTCCGTTTTTTTAATTCTTCTCCTTCCAACGTTCTTTGATAAAATGCTGAAGAGACTTCTGTACTTATAATTAGTTGGTAAGGTTTGAAATTCCTGACACGTATTTAATTGTATTTCACTGAATATATCCTTTGTTTGTTCTAGATGATATTCATTCTTACTCGACACTTATTTAATTGTATTTGACTGAATATAACTTTTGTTTGTTCCAGATGATATTAATTCTTACTCGGCGTCTCCCATATCACTATTGGACGGGGAAACGCACAGAGTGGTTGAGCTAACGTCTCTTGATAATTCTTATTGTCTCGTAGCCCAGCCTTTTGCTGAGAGTTCCTTAGTGTCTGGACACTGTCGTGTGACTCTTGATAGAGCCAATAGAGCAGTGCAGGGCGACTGGGAGGTCCTAGTTGGGCTACCAGGAAGAGTTTCGGAGTTGCAAGTGCAGAGACGGGTTAACGTTGAAGGTGAGTTTCTTCTTCCTCTAGGGTTTAGTCCCAGTTATATTCTAACCTTTCAGGAGAGGTGCCCGGGGTTTTTATACGAAGCGACTCTTCTGACCAACTTAACCCATATAGGGTCATGGAAAGCATAAAAATAAAAGTACCTACCATTGAGTCTATTAGATTACTGAGAGATAAACATATTGCTGTTCGTTTATTTTGATTCGATATCTGAAAGCTCAGATTATATTTTCAGTCAGATTAGGTAGGTATAGGTGCACATTTATATTGAAATCAATCTTAACATAAAATTTAGCGAGATAGGTCACGCACAATGTATTTATCTAAGTAATTAATAAAGATTTGAATGATTATTATCGCTATAAGCCGTGTAATATAAAAGATGAAATAATAAGATTCGAGTGTTTGAAGAATCTTGAGTCAAAAGGCTCAATGAAATATTGGCTACAGCTAAAAACTCTAAATTTGTAGACTAGATTTAGCCTTATTTTATTTAGATTTAGATTTCAGACCTTTTTCCTTGTAAGTTGTCCGCTTGGCAGCGTCTTCGGTTTAAAGACCTCCCTAATATGTTATCCCCGTCATAATATATGATTATACCTATTGTGCGTGTCTACAAGACTTATCACCTCATCGGTGATAGTGATAGTGGTATATATCTGCTGATAAAAAACTAGTTAGGAATATTACTACCTACGGCAAATTCCGTTTAAAGTCTGCCATGTCACTTTTTGATGGCATGTGTTGATAGGTTAATTAATTTCTATTATATAGGTATTTCTTTAGGAAAATTATAAAATATAGGTAGATAATAATATGTTGTTTGCACGTATAAGTATAATCATCGTGTGAAAATATTATTTGTCGCTTTGCCGTACTACATATAACTTTGAGCCGCGGAATTGCTTTGTTTTCAACTTTTTAAGAGTGACAAAGTAATAAAGTTTTTAATAACTTAAAAATCTACAATTAGTGCATTTACTTATTAACTAGCTATCTATGGAAACAAAGCAGCTTCTCCATTGCAAATACCTTGTAGGTAAAATAACATGTACAAAGTAGCCCGTTACATGTTTGTCCTCTTTATCGCAATGTCCCCCATTATTTGCCCACTACTGTTGGTCATCCAGAGGAACGATTCTTGGTTTCAATATCCACCACTGTGTGAGAAAGCATCTCATTTCTTCTTAGTGTCCACCAGTAGGGTCTAGTAGGAAAATTTCAGTAACGTAGTGGCCACTTGTGGATATATAAACTTTTTTCTCGATTTCCATCTGTGGACAAATAGTGGGGACACCGGGTGTCCGGGTGTATAAATAAAGGGTTTGATCTTGTAACAGCTTTCTGTAAGTAAAGTGCCGTCTTCATCGGGGTAGTCTCTTCAGGTAATGTTTACATACTAGATATCTGTGAAAAAATCATCCTGCCGGGCTAGCAGGGCACCCGCGTCGACGTTTTTATCGCGCGCTAAACTATCGCTGTCTTGTTTCACATCATAATAAAAAGCGAAACAGCGATAGTTTATCGCGCGGCAAAAATATCGTTGCACCTGCCATGCCAGCCACATTGGCCTACCAGTACTCATCAACAGATGGTATAAAGATAAAGTCTCTTCTATTTTATGTTGATGATGTTTAATATATTTTTTTAGTGAATAACTTTTTCTTAATTATTTTAGCGGAACGCCTAGATGTGGGTTATATACACAATACAAATGCGAACAAGCTTCATATATATTGTAATGTTATTCACACTATGAAAAATATTACGTTTTGTCGTTTCCAAATGGCCACGGCATCGTTCGGATATAACGTCATGGATGGTCTGAGTGACGGAATTCACAGGTTTTTATTTATATTTATATATCTACTTCTTTTTCAAATCGGCTCTTATGGGAACACATAAATCAACTCTTTAATCCTTACCCCTGTGAACCCCACAGGGTTAATAACCACAATTATGATAGACCTCGTTTAGCTGGCAATAATTGAAGCTACATATTTTCTGGGATGGCGACGGGTGAGAACATAGGTAGATTCGATAAATCTGTCTAACGCATCCTCGGATCGTGGTCATAGGTTGACCCCAGATCACATAAGTATACGTGAAACTATACCTACTAGTATTTTTTTTAATCCCGATGTCGAAGAAATGTAGAACAAGAGTGGCATCTACAAATTTTTTTGACATCATCTACTTAGTAGGTACTGAATGCAACGCAAACGAGACAAACGCTCGTATGATAAGATTTGGATTAAAGAAATGATAAAGATGACTGACTAAATATTTGATTTGTTTCTTATAGTTACTACGGTGACGGATTTGCAGCCCGTCATTGCGGAATGACGGTGGAGAATCCCACTTCTGCTGACTACGGCACTTGGCGTTGCTCCGTAGGTCTCAAACAATGGGTCGGCACGCAAGTTGTACAGCAACCGGCCATGCAGGCCTTGGTCAGAGTCCTGCCTCACGCTCAACGTGAGATTCTTTTTTAAATATTTGTTTACTAGCTATGGCGAGCGGCTTCGCCCGCGTACATTGTAGTTTAATCCCAATCTCACGGAAACAGTATCTTTTTTTACGAGATGAAAGATATCTTTCTTCAATATTCCTAATTATGTGTGTACAGAATTCCATGAAAATTGGTCAAGAAGATAGAGGCGATAAGCAATAAAACTCAATTTCTGAAAAGGAAACTTGCATCTGATGTGTTCCAAGTGATCCAAGCAGGGATAAAATCCCTTGGTTGTAGTACAAAAGTGGGAATGCAACGGGAACTAACGTCACGAGAATGCTGAAGATGCTGACTAAAGTTTTTAGTTTGAATACTACTTAGGATTTAATGATGTTCTTATGATGAAATGAGGGAAAATCTTGAGGAGCTACCATATAATAGAGATTTATTACTTACCTAGATTTGTATGAGATCTACACCGTAAATTTTCTCTAATATTGTGATTATTGTTTCAGACATAAGACCAAACTCCAGAACCGACCTCAGAGGACAAAGAGAGGTTATAGTAGAAGAAAACATTACTTTCACTCTAATGTGTAACGCCGATGTTTCCTTGTCTTACTGCTGGTTCCAACACCCGAATGGCACGCAGTTCACTCCAGTAGCTCATGATGACTCGGAACAGGAGTTTTGGTATGTAAACATATATGGGGAACTTTTTAAAAGACCAGTCGTATAGTAGGTACTAATAGATAAGTATCGTAGTAATTACTACGAATCTATAAGTAGGTGTATTATTTTTTATTTATTTATAACTTATTGCACAAAAAAAATGTACAAAGGGCGGACTTCATGTCGTTTGGCATTCTCTACCAGTCTACCAGCTGACCAAACAGAAAAACTTTTAGTTGGTGGTGCGATAAAGTGCATATGCATACTGCATTAATGTTTTTGTAGTTAAGTGCAAATATAACATCATCACAATGCCACATCGTGATGATTTTGATAAGATCATTTAATGTATATTCGTCAGATCCGTGATATTGAGTATTAATATAATCTTAAATCTTAGTATTTATATATTATCTTAAAATTGAAATATCTTATTAAAGTCGAGAGATATAATACAATTCTTACATCTTATCATACAATTTAGACTAAAGATAAGATACGTACAGTGCAGTTGGTACATTGCAACCAATACTCAGGTTATAATTGTTACTGGTAACGTTTTTTTGTAAGTCATTATAATTATAATGAAAATTAATTACATTGTACTTGTGATTGTATTAACAGTTTCTCTCAAATTCATGCGTTATTCAAGCGAAAAATCGTTTCTACAACGGTTATTACAGCATTCCTGTTTAGGTCCACCACTATACTCATGTGGACAAAATAATTAAAAAATATTATGAAATAAATGTAATATTTATATACTGTTTTGTGCATCTTTCTTAGGTCTCCCTGTACGAAATTCATAACAATCGGTCCAGTCAGTAGTATTCATTACACTTTAAAAGATACAACCATTGACTTTCAAATATTAAAAAGTATGCTTGTCACGTAAGTTTTACAAATGACCGATTTATAGGTACACTGGCACAAGTCTTCAATTGGGCGAATGTGGCATCACCTTTTCGCATGCCGCTATAGCAGATGCTGGTCAATGGACTTGCCACATGGGACCCAACAACCAAATGGGGGTAGAAATAACAGATTCCATTAACCTTCGTGTGACGGGACCTTTAGCTGCTGATATAAAAGAAGTAGATGCCAGCATTGGCGCGTCAACAACGCTGTATTGTCGGACTGCGAATGGCAAGAGACCACTCCATTATTGCAGATTCTTAGCTCCCAATAGAGTTGGCATTAGCATTGATTCTACTGTGACTAGTGAAAAGTAAGTATTAATATTAGGTAATTCAGATTGGGTTTTTGAAAATATAATATGCTTTCTCTTAATCTTTGCTCTTGCCATGATTCCTGCATACGTCTTCTGTTCCTTTATCAAGTAATACATTCAAAAAGTTTCCATGTTAAGTTTAGATAGCTTAAATAAAATTATTATTATGTTGCCCGAATATGTTTGTTCTCTAACGATTTTTTAAGTTTGATTTCATGTTTTGTTGATTCACCGTAATATCAGAGGAACTGGCGTACAGCCACGATGATTTTGCTCTTATATTTGAAATGAGTGAAAAGGCTATAGGTAATAAATAACCTCGTGACTCAAGACTCATTTTTTTACATAAATCTTATATTTTAGTGCTATACTGGACCGTTACTACTTCACTCCCGACCGTGAATTATATTACGGCGATTGCTCTCTCGACATAGACCCAGTGAGGGCTGAAGACATTGGCGAATGGACCTGCGCTGCTCAGGTTGACGACCATCTTGTGGAAGGCAGAGACACTATCGTTGTTCGACGTAAGTATTATATTTACACTTAAGTATATCTTATTTTAGTCGATCGGCTAGCGATCTGGTAACTTCTGAAAAACATTTCCATCTTTAAGCCATCTAGTTAAATGTGGCCTTAAGGGTCTTAATAAGGCAGTTGACTCCGTCCCCCCGGCAAGGGACTAAGAGGTGATATATGAATGTAAGTATGTACTAACTCTTTTAAGTACCTTACAAAAAATTGCCGAGGGTTATAATGTGTAGATGTTTGTATGTATGCATGTTTGTTACTCCCTCACTCAAAAACTACTGGACGAAATTGCAGCTGGTATGAATATTCTTATAAAGAATGGACTCTCTGTCTCTCAGTAGAAATGATGATTACGATTGAAATCTGTGTTGATTAGCTGACATGTGACGCACTGTGTGTCACCTTCCATATATAAAGATTACAATTAATTAGTCACGCTTGTTAATGACTTGAATTCGTCATTACTAAAGAGCGTGATATGATATTATAACAATAGTGCTACACTCTTCCTCTTGGCGTTAGTCAGTTAAATCTTAAGTAGACGAGCCCGGGTGCGCCTTTTGTCTATGATGATAGGATTGGGTAAGTCAGGTTTTTATGCAAAGCGATTTTCGTCTCCGCAACCTTTTTAGGGCAATATATCACACACTCATATCAGATCATGATAAAAGCTGAAAAAAGATGAATGTGACACGGCCGGTAACCACACGGCACGGAAACACGGCAGTAGGGTGCGACACTTAACTCCCCAATAATACTATTGTTTAAACTGTATAGGTAGGTATATTAATGCCCACTACCGAAGGTATTTTGTCGTAAAGTATTGATGATTTTTTTTTCGTTGCAGAATCTTCTAGAACGGCGAGATCGCGCGCCGGTATAATCGGAATGTCCGTAGGCGTTGCAGTTGTATTAATCATGTTAATAGTTGTTGTTTTATTCAAACGAGGTATATTGAAGAATCCCATAAGACAAAATGCGGCAAGTAATATGAACATCGTAGTTACTGCCTCACGGGTCCGCCCGTCGAATTTCAGTGGTACTTCCAATTCTAGTCAGGATTCCGAAGAATTTCGCGCGGAGGTGACTAGACGACGAATTGATAACGAGTATTAAACGAATTTGATTTAAAAACAATAATGAAATATAATGTTAAATCATATGAATATTGTTGTACTTAGTTAATAACACCTGTACGTGTAGTTATGTTTTTGAGAAGACATGTGACAGACGATAAGAAATATCAAAGTGGACAACCTAAAATAGTCATTAACAAAATACAATTGGACTGATTTTATTTATTATAGATTTTAACTTTGTAATAGAATTGTCATAAATAAATATGACAATTGTGTAAGTTATTTCAGCGAAATAAATTTATATTTAACCCTGCACACATCTTTTTTTTTAAACATACAGTGAAAAGTGATATGAACATATTTTTCTGTCTGTCCCAAAAAACATTTGAAAGAAATGAATATGTCATAAATTAAAACACCGTTTTATTAATTTACGCTTATAATAAATTACTACAATAATCCTAACAACTAATCTAAATAACACTATATCACAGCCTAAGGCTCCTTGTACCCTTTCACCATTCGTTCTATGGGGACGTTTGCGAAGAATTTATTGATAGTTTTGACGCAGGTCCTGACGATCTGTTTGATGGCCGGCGGGGCGAGATCGTCCATCAACTGCCGCCAATTCTCGTTCGCGAACTGGTGGGTTGTGTCCGCTGTGAAAATAATATTCATGAACTTATAACGGGGTAAAAAGGACTCACTGACTCTGAAGTCACGCTTAAGTCACAACACACTGAAGGCTACGTTGAGCTGGATAGCTTAATGACAGAAGCATAAATAAATATATACAATACAATACAATAATACAGATAGAATTGTATTGTATTGTATTTTGTTCCACGTTGCTCCCTAGGATCAAAGACTGGTAATGTCTGATAGGTAAATTTTCGCAAGAATTAAAGTTTCTGGTTTGGCCAGTTCAGGAAGTGCAGAAGCCTTTTGTGTACTACGTCGACATATGTGGATTTGATTTGATTATTTGATAGAGTTTCTGTAAATATCACCTTATCAAATTATTATCCGAAAAGATGCAATCTACTTTGCAAAGTACATAGGTACGAAGCGCATTTCCTTGATGTTCTTTATCACGATAATTAATTATTATGTCGGTGTCGTGAGCTCGTAGTGAGAGTGAGCCTGACTTAATTTGATATAGAATTGGCGTTTAGAAGTACCTAATAAAAAATCGACTCAGGGATAGGCTTCATATATAATCGGGATACCAGTCACTATTTCAATTAATTCTATCATTAAGCCAAACAGCTGAACGTGACCTCTCGGTCTTTTGATAATTGTTGGCTCTGCCTGCTCTGGCTGACGTATATATAAGAAATAATTTTTTCTTGTCTTTGCTTGTTACCAGTTGCACCACCCGGGGCTGAATTCCACTCAAATTTACTCCACTCAAATTTACTTTATAACATAACATATTGACTATACGATAATGGAAAATCGATGAACTAGAATTAAAAATGGCGGTAGGTATTTGAAATCATATTGAACAATATACGTAGGTATGTAAAGCTTCAATAATGCTATTTATTTTGGACAAAATAACTAAACACCTACGTACTAAAACCGGTACTAAGTAATGACGGATGACTGATTTACAAAGAACGCATCAGAAATAAGTTTTCTCTGTATCATCTTTGCGTGTTCACAATTGAAACCTGGTGCTTCGGGACCTTGGAGTCCCCTTCCGACTTCCACTTTTACCGGTCAGCAGCATCTTCATTCTCTAAGGTCATTGTTACGAATAAAGTATTTAGCGACGACGTCAGGCCAGGTTTTCCTCAGCTTTATACGTATTTAATCCTCAGGACATTTAAACATCAACTTTTTATAATTGAACTCGTCAAGTAGGTACATAAATGCTGTCTTACATAATTGTTTGTTCCCATTGAACAGGTTTTTGAGATCAAAAGTGGTTTTCTCTACTGTGTAGTTGTAGGAAGGCGTGATCAGCTTAAAGTGCGTATGGTTCCTCTTGTCTTTCACGTGGCTCAGCTTGCTGTTGATTTCAACTTCGACTCCCTCTGTGAAACAATTCAAAGAACCTGGTTATATGTGGTTAGTACTCCCTCAAATAAGTGATACGTTTTGATCGCAATTATGAGGACCTGTTTGGTGAAATTTGACATAGATACTTTGACCGTCAATAAAATTCCCAAGGGAGTAAGAATATTTGTATTTGTTTGACTTAAATTTTAAACTTCAGTATGGTCATGTGCGCGTTTTTATACTGAGAGCATAATATACTAATTACTTATGTGTTGTTATGAAATTGAAGTGTTGATTTGAAATAAAAATACCTGTTTGTAATAGTAGTTTCGAATAAGTGCCTTCAAATAAAATTTAAATTCTGGTATTGCAAAGATGTCGAATAGACTTACGAGCATAAACAATTGCATCTCCCTTTCCTTGAATGGGCAAGATCAGAATGCGCCCGTCGACCTCGTATTTCGCAGTCAAACTAAGGTTTCCTTTGAAAGCCAGCTTGAAATCTTCATCCGATTCACCAATTTTTACGCTGAAAATAGTAAAAATGTTAGTAAAGTAATAACTTTCTATAGAAAATTTGTGCCCAGAATTTACTCATAATACTACGAGTATGTACAATGTAAGCTTTAAGGTCCAAATTTTATAATGTGTCTACTTTTTTATGTTGTTGACTGTGATAGACATCAGAATAATATACTGAAGTAAGACTACATACATTATACTTGTTTCTATAGTGACCGTATAATAGGTATTTAGTATACTTATACATCTAAGCTAATCTTTGTTTTTTTATTTATAACATAAATGCTACGAAGCTGCCACGGAAGCTTTTATTCTAATTTTAACACGTTTAAATAGACGAATGTCGACCTCTGGCCCTTGTCTATATGTAGATATGGACATTGTGAAGTTTGCTACCATTTCGGAAGGCCGTTACTTAAAATGCGTGTTTGTACTTCACTGAGAAGGCCACTGAAGCTATTTGTATTACGGTCAAACCATTTGTCGTAATCTTTGTAACCACTTTGTCATGGTTAGCGAATAAAAAATGATAAAGTTATGTAATTTTACATGGTATTAAGGATTTAATGGATAAATGTTTACTTATCAAATGATTACTGTTGTTCACGATTCTATGGCATGGGTCCTCCTTATTGTAGGTAAGTATTATTATAAGTGGCGACTGCGCATGAGCTGCATAGAAATATGGTTGCATTAATCGATTTTTAGATAGAAAGGCGATGAGCTTGCGCCCTGTCACTATTTGAATCGCTTTCAGTTTTTTCAAGACTGTTGGCTCTGTCTATTTCGCAAGGGAAATAGATATGACAATATGTCTGTATGTAAAGAATCTACGTAGTCCATGCCATGTCAATGCTTTTGCAATAGATATTCGAGAATTAGCATAGATCTGTACGAAATATCTAATCATCTTGTGTTTCGTATTTCAAAGCAGAATATTGGTTTACCCACATTACATCAATCATTTATTTATATTGATACAAACTATAGATGACTCACAATTAATAGGCACTGCTTCAATACGTGGTTACTAATTATTATACTCCCCAGTCACGCATGGGCAGGTTTAAGATTATTGTTGCACCTAACAGGTTTTGAGATTTTTATTGTTGTAACATTGTTTTGTGATGGCAAAATAAGAAATTTTTGAAAAGTTGTCAAATAAGTTTTAGAATTAAATTGACTGGATTAACCTGATTCGTAAACTTTTAGGTGTAGGTAGAGTGTTGAGCATAAGCTTGTTAATTGATTATGCACTGTACCCTTAATTATAGGTATCTTGATTATGGTAAAATTAGAATTCACATAGGTACCATCATATTAATATTTCTGTACTAATACTACTTACTACAAATAGGTAATTACTCAAATCTAGGTATCGGTATCAGAGCTAGCCGCCAGCATATTCTGCTAATAAGGCGATGTGTCCTTGAAAATTACTTGGTGACCAAGAGTCTAGACTGTTTGTTTCGAACAGGTAGATAAAAAATATAATCGATCTAGAATGCCCTAGGGACATCAGTAATTAACACACAATCATGGCTCGCAATTGTTCATCGCATAATAATTCATTGTACGGAAGCTCTTTACCTTTTGCGATGTGGAATTGTGGATGTTGACATCATATAGGAAGGTACCACAATACAGACGCGTCAGAACCACTTACGTTGATTTTTAAAGACCTAATGAATATAATGAAAGAAAATTTGTCATACAGCCGAATGTGGAAACGCTTACAATTGCAATGCTCTTCAAACAATTTCGTATGCATACACGTCAATGTTTGCATCACGTCCGCATTTACGGCGTAGGCAGGGATTCCACCTATTTTTATGGTCGATATCCTTTACATCTCTCGATTCGACAAATTCTTTTTATAAAACTTACCGCGTCTGTTTGCTCATACCGACAACTTAGGTATTTTCAGGGCAAAAGTGAATTGTCGTTATTTAAGATTGCGTGTAGCATCTTTCTTACCATCAGGCAAATTTGAGTCAAACGCACTCCAATAAATAATAAATATCTTACATTAAGTCTGTAAGCTGACTCTGGCTCAACCCGTGCATTGCAGCTTGCGTGAATTTCAGCGTTAATCCGTTCCCGTCGATTATAATATCATCCAATTTCACGGGGTCTATCGACGGCACGTTGAGTTCGGGGACGCCTTTTGTGAAGTGGGGTAAACTGGCTTCTATTTGTTCTTTCACACATTTCGTGAAATTTTTGTCATCCAACTGGCACGGCTTGATGTATGAAGCTGTGAAAATAAATCAGCAATAAGTATTTAAGAAAATTAATTTCCAAATGTGCTCGGTTATAAGTTCATATCATCATATATACCTATTCATACACATAATCACGTCTATACTTATCATTTGTGGGGTAGGCAGATCCAAAAGTCTTGAAAAGACTAAAAGGCCACGTCGAGCTGTAGTACGACTTAATGATGTAGGTATAACATATGCTTAAATATCAATCTTGATACTTATAATATTATCAATGTTTTATCGAAAAATCTATCAATCCACAGACTTATGAAATTATTTCGGAATTGCATGAGCAACTGATAAACGTATGGTTTTAAAAGACTGAAAATTGGCAGGAAGGATAAGGTTTGTCTGGCAGTACTAGAAGAGAAGTAGGTTTCCAAAACTTTTGCTGAATAAGTCTATCATAATTGCGAAAATAATTTACACGACAAAAGATCGTAGCTATATACCCCGGAAGTTCTTCCTGAATTTTTCGTTTTTTGTTTTCTTTGTGAACTATGCCCCGGGGCAGGGACTTCGCTCTTCCTTTGGAATTTCGGGATACAAAGTACTCTATATGTAATTCCAGGTTATATTCTACCCACGTACTTAAATATATCAAAATCCGTCCAGTATATTTGTTTTCGAATAAATAAACAAAAGTAAATACGCGTCAAATTACACAGATAGAGCATACCTTAAGGAGTTCAAGACTTGTGATAGATAAGTACCAACTCAACAATTCAACATAAAGAAAAATATCTCTAGTTCAAGCTAATCGGATAAAAAAACATCATGGTCATCATGACCTGGAGATCGAACCTAGATTCTCTTAATTTATAGACAAGAAACAATGTGCCAAATAGGCCGCCGCAACATAAATATGTACACAATATATACTTTATGAGGGTAGGCTTTTGCTTCACATTGAAATGATGGATGGTTAGAGAAATAAAAAGAATGCCTTAATAATAACGTTTTTCCACACAAGTGAATAGGCGGCATATTCACCTACTGCAGCTTACATTATCATAATCGAATAAGATTCCTCTGCAAAAGTTGCGGAGATCAGAGTTGCTTCGTGTAAAATCGTTGCTTACCCAATCCAGGATCACGATGCCCCGACCAGAGAGATCCTCATGTAACCGAGATTAATTTCAGATGGAAGAATAATAATAAAACCACAACTTTGTGATATTACTTACCACAAAGTTCATCGATCTGATCACAATTTACCTTGCATTTTTATTTTTAATCTATAAACCTGTTTTAAATACCAATGTCCGTTCATGACTTTCAGTCTCAATGCTTAATTTTTTGATAAGTACATATTCAGTGTCTGTACTTAGATACTTTATTTTATAACGTTATTCATGCCAATAACATAACAAAGATAAGCTTGGATTAAGATGTTATAGAAACGTTATGCGTTGTACCTAAGGGCATATAAATATGGGGTGCTGTTTTGCCACTGTGTTTATTGGGCTTACCCGGTCAATAAACTCTTAAAATAATGTCAGGTTGGCTGGAAGAAATCCCACTTAGGCATAAGCTCGCCTTTGCACTGTAATACTGTTTTATATTTATAATGTACATACACCTTTAGTACTTACTAATAAATATTAGACAATTTTTTGTAAGATACGTAATACCTTATTTTTTTCAGGTTTTAAGGATCTCATTTAAAATACCCTCTAACATCTTTTCCTGTAGATGTGTTAGCAGGCAGTTGACCTAAATCTTTGGCAAACCTCTTTCAAACACAGGAAATACAGATGAAAATTTTATCCTAAGAAACTACTAAGTAAATTTGTCCTTAAAAAATAATTAAAGAAGAACAATGAGGAAAAGCCAGTTTATTGCGAATCAAAGAACTAATAAGCTTCTTCAGTTTTAGCGGAGTTCTCCTGGCACAAGCATATTTTTGCTTAAAAGGAGGCTCCAGTAACTAGCACTATTATTGTAATCTCTAGATACTGAATAAACAAAATTTTTATTTATATTATTTATTTTATTATTCAGTCATCGCTGCATCGACCGCGCACAAGGGATTTTAAAATAAAACGGTGAATTAAAGGTATTTTGTTGCAGTAACAGTTTTCATACATTCATAATATCACATGTATTTTCCGGAGGGATAGGCACAAATCATCTCTCACTTTTGGAATCGTGTTCCTTTGAACTTATATACTTCTGTCGCATTATCTACACTCAAACCTTATTTACATTTGCAAGCAAGTATTTATTTCCCTTAACCTTCTCTACATGCCTAATTTTGCAAAATACATCTACTGGATGGATGGATAACTATAGTAACACGTGTTACGTCTAAGAAACACTTCCGTTTATTGTTTTCAAGTTCATATAGAATTGAGCGTAAATTATAATTACATGACTTAACATTTTTTTTAACAGCTGGGTTTAATTACTCATAATAGGAATAAAGACAAACATAATCGATTCTCAATGAATTGTTATAAAGCAGATAATGCTAGGGATTATTTCAAATGTTACTCACGTCTGTACACTGTAAACCAAGTGTTTGTTTGTCAGTTCAATTGGAACTCCGTAATAAAAACAAACTTATTAAGACATTTATAAAAAGATTCTTATTTACTATTTCTATAGTTTATATATATATAAGGTAGGTATGGCATTTAACGCCCAATGTGTAAAAACGCCCGAATGCTAAAAATCGGAGATAATGCCGCACGAGTTACGTTATACTTCATGCACACATAGAATAAACCAATAGGAACGCGCGGACGCGACGCGGCGCCGCTCAGGCCATCGGTCGCTCAGTTGTGAACCGAACTTGAAGGACGCCGGCAGTGCACGCTGTTCTTATAAAAAATACTCCGACAAATCCGTAAGTTTTAATTCATTTTCTGTAATTTACATGTCTAATTTTGTGATAAGCGTTCTATTTAGATATCTTTATTCATATTTCATTGACAATTTGATTGATTTGTTTGTAATTATGTGTGAAAATATGAGAACTAGGTACAAGGTGCTATTCGGGTAATAACGCCCCGTGACGTGAGGTTTGGGCGTCAATAGCCTGTATGGGCGCTATTATCCTAAGTGGGCGTATTTATACAAGGCGAAAATCGATGTCTTTTATTTCATAATGATTTGCTTTTAACAGATCCGGGAAATGAATCCATCTCATTCCACACGTAAAAGAAGAGGGGAGTCATGGTCTGAAGACACTATGAAAGTTGACAAAAAAGATGACGATAAAAAAAAAAACAAAGAATACCAATACCAAAGAAAATGAGAAAAAGAAAAAAGATAAGATGAAATTAAAAAACAAAGCAGAAAAACAATAAATAAATTTCCAAAAAATGTTAAGAACATTGTTAATGAAAAAGGCAATAAAAAGACAATTAATGAAAAAAAGGACGATACAGGAGAACTTTGGTACTGCAATGCATGTCATGAAAACCAAAAATTGGACATGAGACAATGTAAATTTTGCAAGAAGTGGTACCATGAGGAGTGTGTTGGCCTCACAAAACGTGACAAAGACTTCATTTGTTCAAATTGCGAATAAATAGAAAAAGTATTAAAATTTCAAAGGATTGTAAGACTGATTACTGATACTCTGAATAGTCCGTAGGATATATAAGTTGATTACTGATCTCATTTATGTTTAAGCTATAATATTAATTTACTTCATTTCAGGGCGTTAATTGACGTACTATTTTGGGGCGTCATTAGCCACCTACGGTGAATAGCGCCCAATAGGCATTTTAATAATAATCTGATTTTTTATTAAAATCCTTTAAAAATTGATCTTCTATTGTTATAGAACATGTTAAAAGTGAAATATTTTTGTTATAGATGATTAAGTAGAAATTACGAGATGTTTGAAAGTGTTATAAAATTATAATATTTTAGTATTTGTAGTTCATATAATGATAATTATGATGCTATCTAAAAAAAGATAATATAATATACTTTTAAGTTTTGTACGGCTCTAAGTCGAAATATATGTGTTTATTAAGATATTACGTAAATAAATATATGGGCGTTACTAAAAACTGTATGTTCAGTAACGCCAATGACAGGCTATTCAGAAAGTCTTTGTTTTCATAATCTTATATGACTGATAACATATATGTGTTAGTTTTTTGTATTCTTTTTTTGACAATAAAACTATTTTTCTAAACAGTTTTTTAATCCAATCATTTTATTCAATAATATATTGAATTGAAATTAAGCGGGCGTTAAATGCCTATGATACCTTATGTCTTATCAATATTTTTGAGTCAGAAAATAACTAGGTTTTCCACTAAAATTTTTCCAAAGAGTGTGCCTAAGGGAAACAAGGAAATATATTTCACGCCAAACGCGTTTACACAATCAGCTGATTGCTATTTGGTACATAACGATACATTTTTAGCCAATTAACGGTATAAAAATATTTATTTATTCTTTAGATGAGTGTCATTGCAGATACAGAATATTGTAAGAGGATTGCAGATATGATTTTGCGAATAAGTACATGTGTATGTTTTAGATCAGCATAAAATAAAGAGATAGATAAATAATAAAAAAAAACTGGATTCCAACGAGACTTGTACTTGAACTTTGATTTTCAATGTCAATCATCGATTTGGAAATTATTAGATAAGAATGCAAAATGTCACGTCTTCAGTAATGTATCAAGATAAAAAATATTTCTTGAAAATTTTTATTCTGTTGTTTCTGTTTTAAATTTTGAATATAGAACCTACCTGCAGAAAATTTTAAATTAACTATCCATATTATATAAAAATTTTATAAAAAATAATATAAAATTGAAAAAATATACAGTTACTTACGCAAAAAGTATTCTTCACATGTTGTCACACAAAACAGGCCAACCAGCACTAAACTTAATATCGGCTGCATTTTGCCGTTTTTTCTTACTTTTCAATAACTTTTTCGTTCAAGAGCCAGGCACCTACTGTAAGGTTCTTCACTGAGGCGACATATTTATGTAGCGGGCATTTTAAAGTTCTATAAACCGGTGAATATGACGCATACAACATTTTTTTTTTTTTTCAGGAAAATCTTGTTACTCTGTGTTGTCGTATTGATGACAATGTAAACAGCAATTAAGTACCTAGCAATCATTCTTTGATTTGCTATTTTATTAGTCGTGTTATAGACGTAGGTATAAATGGGTATGGGAAACCTTTGTATGAAATTAATACTCTAGGTTGATTAAATACTAATTATAATCTTACAAATAAGACTTTATGCGACTTTTGGTAGATAGTAAATCAATAAGAAAACATAGAAATGGCGACGGTACTCAGATACACTTTTGGGTACTTCTGTACAAGGTGGTTATTTCTACAAACGAACAACCTCTATTTAACTCTTTCTACGTCCACCAATGCTAGCTTCAGCCCTGCTTGGATTCCGGTCAAATTATAGGTTTTCTTTATCCGACTGTATTTTATTTCATAACAGTATAAAGTCTGATTCCTCTCTTATCTGCTTTTCATAGCTAGGATAGCTCGGAACTGTATTTTCTATGCTGTTGTAACTATTACAAAATAGTTATATGGCTTTAAAAAGTTTATTCTATTAAGGGTTCACAAGGAAAAGTTCGGTATAAATTGTTACTATAGTAGGAAAATAATGCAAGTGGAGTGAATATGCACCTACAATTTAAATGTTAGCTGTGAGTAGATGTGTAGTGTGGTTTATCTTCAGGTCTTTGGAATCAAAAGAAAGATTAAATCGGAAGGATCGGAAACCGAAAGTAGAAAGGATCACGAAGATAGTGTTTGGAAGCAAAAATATGAGATGCATTTTCCCAAAATGTAACAGGAATAGAGTAAAGGAATTTTTATATTGTTTTTATTTAAATTATTTTGTTCAAATGGAGCTCTGGGTAATGTCTAGTATATTAAGGCACTATAAAAGTAAACATTTGTCATCTTATCAATGCATGACACGTGCCAGAAGGTGTTAGGCAGATACGCATTCTTAGAAAATTAGCGGGTATAGAATTCAATTAAGTTTAAAATAAACATAGATGTAATAAACAGTCAAATATAAACAGAATAATGTTTACAACTTTTAAGATTTTATTAGAAATATTTTAGTAGAAATCAGTTAGTCTTTTATTATTACTATTTTTTTTCTAATTGTTTGTATTATATTTTCTTTACTTATATTCTGAAAATAAAGATTTGACGTACTTAAATTCAGTATGATATGTAATGAGTGCATTTGTTACATACACGACAAATCTATCTCTTTCTGTAGGTATATCTTTTATGGCCAAACTCAACTGATTTGCAGGTGTGCAAAATTATATTAAGTCGATTGTTCCTTACGAAAATTTAAACACGGCATTGACCTCGTTAGATATACCGTGCAGATGTCATCCAGTTGTTAGTTAGATACTATTCATCGTAAATTAGTGTAACTGTGTATAGCGTGGGATAAAAGTTTTAAAAGTCATTGTTAAAACATTTATTTGAAAACCATATTTAGTATTGTCTCAAAATATTTTCACGAATTCATTCCAAGGTTTATTTATCTTTATTATTATGTTCACAAGTAAAATATGTAAGCATAGACGCGGTTTTTTTTTTAAATTTAGCGTTACTACGTGTTTGAAATTCATGAAACAAACTTAGGGGTGTAAATATGAACCACGCAAAGATAAAATGAAATAAATAAGAAAACTTTAAGCGTAGGCTTAATTCAATTAAAGGCGAGAAAAGGTGAAACGAAAGTAATGTGTACGTGATTCTGTTTAAGGTATTGAAGAGCTCTGATCTCTATAGGTTAAGGCTCTGAGATTTTTATCGTTATTGACATTTTACAAGTTACTACAATTTCTGCTTTCCGTACATTATCAACGGTTTTGGCACATCCATATCATTAAATTTATGAATCTTTTTCTTTTTTATCACAGAATTCCAAAATAGCAGAAAAAAGTATCCATCACGTTTGGCCGTTTGCGATAAATGCAAAAATTACTAAGATGTTCATGAGGAAAGTTTAGGTAATAAATATTTGGTGTCCATCTAGCCATGCAAAGGTTGGAAAGCTTTCCCTTTTAACTGCAATAAAATAAAATCATTAAGTACATAGTAAAAACGATTCTATTAATATAACAATTTTTAATGAGGATTTAAACTGATATCAGACTGATTTCAAGGGCAATGTGCTTTGTCAAAAAACTCGTATTTCCAAGCACCAGATTATGATCAAAGGTAAAAAAACGATAAACCCGTTTATTATTAAATAAACATTCGATGTATGTAAATATTAGAATAGTTAACATAGGAATTTGGTTAAGGAAGGTAAATATCTGATTTAAATAAATAATTCTTAAACTGTAAATTTTTTGAGCATGCTGTTTCTATTGGTCTGAGTCGAGGAATCTTCCTGTAGATGTCATCGAAGTAAGTTCTTTAATAATACTCTTGTTTACAAGGCATCGTTTAAAACTAACTCTGAATGGTTGAGCTTTGAAGCTGTCGTGTGAGATCGTAAACACGCTATGATGAAAAGGAGAAGACAAGGAAGAAGCAAAGAGGCTGACAGAGCTCTAACTGAAATCATCAACTAGGAATCATCATTCTATTTATACTAATATTATAAAGCTGAAGAGTTTGTATGTTTGTTTGAACGCGCTAATCTCAGGAGCTACTAGTTAGAATTGAAAATTCCTTTTTGCGTTGAATAGAATATTTATCGAGGAAGGTAATAGGCGATATAACATCACGCTGCAACTATAAGGAGCAAAGAAATAATGGAAAATTTAAAAAAAAAGGGGGAAAATTATTCATCCTTGAGGATTCAATAATGCCCAAAATAATTATTCCACGCGGATGAAGTTGCGGGCACAGCTAGTTTTCTATAAGAGGCCTCCTGGCAATAAATTTTTTGCCGAGAGTCAAACAATTTTGTTCAGACTCCTATCACAGAATTAGTTAAAGTACGTCCTGTTATAAGTCACTTTAGTTTTTATTTATTTATGGATTGATAGGGATCATTGTTATTTGCTATAAGGAATAGCTTTTATTACCTGTTGGATGAACGCCAATCTGGCCACTTAAAACTTACTCAGGTAAGTATTTGCTACCGGCATGAACATCGCATATTACCTACAAACTTAATAATATTGATTAAACTAAATGTGAAAGTTGTTCAAAAACATAAGTCTGTTTCTAAGTACTATTAGTGTTTTTTGTATACTATTTTAAGAAATCTAGGGATACAAATCCGTGATGCGGGAAATTGTAACCCGACAGGCGGGCGCCGAGAAAATCGATAATCGCGCATAGGTTCAAATCAGCTGTTCAGTTGTTTCAATAGCTTACAATTTATAATACTGGCAAGTATAGAAAAAAAAATTCTTTGGCCAGATTTAGATCGTTTCTCATTAAAAAAATTAAAAAAGAAATATTAAAAAAATGTAAAACAATGCGCGATTACCTGATTGATTGAAGCATTAAAATTTCATCAGATGAACAATTACACAATTAAATAACCCTTTGCTCGCTATAATACTATTTTTTATGATAAGGATGTAGGTCTTAGGCGATGGATTAGCGACCTATCTCAATTTTCTCTGTTATATAAAGACGTACAGTTGAATGTGGCCTTTCTAAGATGAAAAAATGCCTTGTCTACCCTGATAAAGCCGTGATTATATGTACATATATATATGATGAGGATAAAATTTTAGTTTTATAAACAATCAGCTTATAATCATAATTATAAAAACAAATATTGAATTATTCAAAGTATGACCTTCAAAGTAGTAAGAATTCTTACATTAATGATAGGAACATTGAGGTAGGCTCCATAGTCCATACATCTACCACGGACATCTATTTTTTTAACGGCACTGTAATTATAAATATATTTAAACTCGGAAGCTTTCATCACAGCTATAAAAAGACAGTATCTACTTAAATATATTTTTGACATACCCCGATCCGGAAAGACATCAGAGACTTCCTTGATTCATACATTTTGAATTTTTATAAATACATTGAGATGACCTTAAGATATAATACGGCCAGTTACCTTTTGTGACTGTCGATAACAACGCTTATTTAATTTGTAATCTTCTCGTGTTTCATTTGTTTAACTCTCGTCATCATCCAGAAATGTTCTGGATTGCTTGGAAGTTTACCAAAAGTAAGATAGTTGAACAAATAAGATAGAAATACAAATATTCAGGTCACTGACAGTTTCTTTTTTATTTCATAATTCTCTTATTGAACGAACTTGTTGTGGGATCCTAGATCTTTTGTGATAATCGCTTACACTTCAGGCTTTAACTTTAGGATTAAGTAGGTGTATTTTAACTAATTTGTATTGCAAAAACCTAGTTAATATTGATTTTTTCTTCGTTCTTGCGTTAATCCCTGTTACAATTTTAGCTGTTTGGAGAGAAGCCTAGTGCGCGTTTTGACCGTAATCCTGGATTGAATAAGTCGGGTTATGTGGAGGGATCCTATTCTAGAGTACCCGGAACTACACAATTTTATTGTCCAAGTTAGTGACAACCTAACGAAAAACCTTTAATTTGTCATTAAAAAATTATTGCGACCTTGTTTAGTTATTTAGACAAATCGTTCAGTAGTTATTGTGTCATTGACCTTCGCTCATTAAAATTGTGAAAAAACAATATAAAAAAAAATAATAATTTATTAACGCCTTACATTTTATTAGTATAAACTTGGAACTTAAACGTAATCGCTGCATGCCATCAGGCGTTTGCGTGCACGTTATACAGCGTGTCAAAATTCCTAAGTTCCTAAACACACACACATTCTTAAAATCACGCCTCTTTCCCGGAGAAGGTAAGCAGAGACTACTTACATCTTTTCACTTACCACGATCCGTGCATACTTCTTTCGGTACATCCGCATACATAACTCTATTGAACCAAGCTCGCCGAATTAAGGGTAGTTTATTTCTTACATACCTATATACTTCTCTTACAGGTCTTTGCCCCTATGAGGTAGACACGGACAACAATCTAGATAAAATTTTAACTATATGGTTTTAGCTGAATTGCCATGTTTAGCGTAATGGCCTAATGGAATTAAGATTCAAATAGTCACAGGTTGCTAGCCCACTATAGGTACAAGAAGAAAAACAAATTTTAGCCTTTCCTTTGATTGTCTTTTGCTTTTTGCACGGAAAGAGAAACAGTCAAGTTCTTAGTTCATTATTTCTACCCTGGATTTCTTTACGTGTCTCACTATCATGCGTGTATTCTGGTGGCATTCTCAGCGGTTTTGTTTTAAAGTATCTTTGAATTTTGGTCCAAAACTTTCATGGTAATTTGACATGGTTTTAGTTTTTTCCACTCCACTACTAATTGTAGCACTTCAGTGAGGCAAGACCAAACCTAGGATAGGTTCGTTTTTGTTATTTAGTAAGCTAATCATATTTTCCTAATTAAGCCTGTTACGATGCCCACCGGATAGACGGATTTGAGTCGTTACATTATTCTACTCTGTCTGAAATCAAAGGTTCCAAAACTTAACTAAATTGTAATCGCGGCATGTCAGCAGTCATTTGCGTGCACGTAATAGAGCGTGTCAAAACTCTTTGTGTTATCCGCCGCTAGTGCTACTTCCCTTGTATTTCTTATAACTCTGACGAGGAAAAAAGAACATACCTAATTAAAATAACTTCACCCCTATAAAATTCACTGAAAAAAAACCACTTTACCACCAGTCACATTGTGCCGTGCGACATATCGTATTCATGTAGATCTCTGTTATCGTATCAATTAAGTTATTTTTATTGTTATATTTAGCAAACTATACTAATCCATGAAAACGTAACGAAAAGAAATAATTTATTATATTTTTCATATAAACGGTTGTGAAATCTTAATTCATAGGTAAATTATCGGGATGCCTTATGTAATGATCTGTCTTTATATTTTACTGAATGTATACAAAAATACATTTTAATCACAAATTTATTGGAAACTTATTAAGTACGTAGGCATTTCTTTGACCACTTCTAAATTACTTGCACTTAATATTGCGGGCCTTATAATAATCGCACCGAGTCACGACCCTTTTAAACTTTTCATTCCACTCGTCTACGGGAGCATCCCCAATGCCTATTTAAGCTTTCAACGAGTTGTCATAAAGCTAAAAGCTGTCCTGCAAAGTGCTTAGCGAAAGCTCCCGAGTTGTGAAAGCATGCTGAAAACGCTTAGATGTTCAGTCATTCGCGAGTGCGGACGGGGGAAGCATGTCCGAAAGTTCGCGCCGTTTTCGCATCACTAGTACGTGAAAAAGTTCGAAACTTGTAAAGTTATTTATTAGTCATGTCATGGTAATAAAAAAACATAAATGTCATTGAAATCCGAAAAGTTTAAAGTTTTATATAATTGCGATTTCTGTGACAGTTGTAAATGCTTTTTGAGATTATTTTAAAACAGTGTTTAATTTTAGGTTGAGTTTTTATTTGATAAAAGGATGTTAATATCAAAGCAACGCCATGACGAAATTAATGGTGTTACATTTGGTTGAAGTAAGTTATCCAGTTATAAAATTTTTATTATTCGTTAGGCATTAAATTATTCGGCATTCTACCAAATTCATGAGATAATATTTACCAAAAATTTCCATTGGAAATGTATTTATATAATTTATAAAAAATCGATTTTATTAATAAGTCGCGTTTCAATTTTGACTAACTATTTAGTTGTTTGTTAGAAATTATATAACCTTGCGGCATTGCAGGTTTGAAGAACATCTTTCAGGCTAATAAAACAAATCATGTTCAAGTTATTTACACGTCTAGTCTATATTGTCTCATCATATACACATACAACACCTATATACAATTCGATAATGCTCACGAAAATCCTGAGGTAAATCATGTATAAGATACCACAAAACAAAAATGTCGTCCAGAAATTTCATGTTTGTTTAGCAAAAAATCTGAGTAGACAGCAGCTCTGAAACAAAAGAAAAAAATATCTATTTTGCCGTCGAAAACAAAATTATAACTACAGTTTGCTGACGCCAGCCTAAGATCGATTGCTCTGCAAGCTTCCTGTCCATTGAAATCCATTAGAAAAGCGGACTATGTTTTATTGCTTCCACATGTTTAAAGAAAATATTTTTTTAAGTTAAATTTCGGTCTACTAGCTAGGTTTGGGTTAGGGTCAGTTGTGTTAAAATGAATCCTGTCACGACCGAAAGATTAATCATTAATTATTTTATTTCTTTATTCATGTGAATAGTACCTATAGTTAACAATAGTGATGATCATAACGTAAAATAAGCTATAAATGTTTGTAAATATTTTAGTTTGTGAGGAAGTCTCAAAAATTTTTGGTATCTTTAATGATAGTATTAGCATTAAATGATATTTAAACTATGGTATAATCCGCTTTGTAAAAAGCATGCAGATTAGCTCAGTGAACTTGGGACATTGACATGTTAATTTATAGACAAAACCTTTTTCCCTTCTATGTTCCTTTTTGGTCGTATTTGTCAATAAACCAAGGTATCAATTAAGTTAATCTGTTTTATTATTAGGTATGTGATGTGTTTTTATTGTATACCTTTTTGATTTTTTGAATAACTAGAAAATAGGTAGATCAACTACATTTAATGAACAACCAAAACGTCTAAGCTGATTAAAAAATTTACAACGATACAAAATTAGACATAGTTACTTAAACTTGAAATTTTTGAAATTACGTTTTTGCATAAATCTTGTTGAGTCATAGAATACAAAACCCAGAACAGACATATGTATAATAGATATAAATATAATTATTCATTTGTATGTATGTGTGTGTATCTGCAATACACAACCTGCCATACTCTAAACATTTTTAACGTAAAGTGCTACGCGCAATAAAACCGATGCTCAGTTTATTTTTCTGTTCAACATATATTTTTATTTAAAGATCGTATGATCCAAGGCTGCTTACAGTGTTCCGAACTGGAATAATTTACTGTGGTTCTAAATTAATAAATATTTATTACATATCGTATCTTACTACTTCACTACATGTTTTTAGTTATTGCAGTCGAAAAACAAATCAACATTTTGATAAAGCTAAATAAAGCTGCGTTAAAAGAGATACATAACATTATTACGTAGGTACTTTGTATACCAACTTTTGCTTATGCCAAAAAATCATCATAATCCTCCTGAGAATGCAAAGCATGAAATAAATTATTGCAGTAATATCCTTGCCATATACATAATTAATCGGAATAGCTCCTGATATAGCAGCTCTCGAATATGGGTTAATCGTATGTGTTCGTATCGTATCTTAAACCCTTGGCAGGCATTAGTTAGCTCGCAGCGAGGCCCCAGATGCGATCCCAACGATTGCTTCCATCTGAAGTAATTTAGTGACATTTTCAGTTAGCTACAGCACCAACTTCTAAAAGCATTTTCAATTTAGCATTCGCCTTTCACTATTATTTCATTTGAAATGTTTGGTATATTTGAGTATGAGATTTGTACCTTCTGATTCATTAAAAATACTCTGACAGAAGGTTATCAATTTATTATTTAGGTATTAAATATTTGATTAACTTTTGTCAATTTGTGGCAATGTTAATAACATTGTTAGCCATTAGCACTAATAAATAATTCTGTATCACTGAATTTTAATTATTTATGAATATTATTGACGGCAATTTTATACGGTACCTAACCGTCAGAAACTCAGTCCGGTATTTGGTCATGTCTCGAAAGCTTTTAACGTCTTTGAATAATTTATGGCTAATACTGAATAAATCAATCCTTCTTACAATGTTTTGACAAACAATTCAGATATATTGAGTGTTGGACTGAAATATGTTCGACAGATTTACTAATGATACTCAAAATTTTCTGAAAGGGAATATTTTGACTCTAAGATAAGGTATGTATTTGTTCTAAAGATATTGTTTCGTAATACTCGCCTTCTGAATTTAAGTGTAATAGTGGTTTTCATTCATTCGTTTATCCTTATGTAAGTCTAAAGAGTATAACTAAATGTATGTATGTATAAACAAAATATTTGGATTCTATGGCTGAAACATATTTCAGAAGATAATTTTATTAGTACCCGAGTACTTTTTACAGAATATTTTGTCAAACCACAAATTATTAATGAAAGCAAGCTAGAGGTATACTAATCATAATTTATTGTGTGATGTAAAAAGGGCTATCAAATAAGGATATAAGATAAGGGAAGTTTGGCATGGTGTGGCCATGGACGTGACTGGGAGAGTTTATTAGGCTAAGCACGCGACTACGTAATAAAAGATAGTGATCTGTCATAGTATATATTGTGATCTGTAGATAGACACTACAGATCAGATAGATAGATCAGCTATTTGTAAATAATGAAAGTAATTGTAATTCATTATAATAATCCAATTCTGATATTTTCATGGCGTTTTCTATGGGGCTTTGATCCGCTTGTAACCACGGTCCATAGTGTAGTAAATCCATTTCTTTAGGTACTGATATAAAGTCAAATAATCTAAATACGTCTCTTTGTTTTTAAATACATTTCAAAAATTAAGAATGGTTAATAGAAAAATTATGGTTAATATTCATTATGACATCTGTTATTCATTTTGCTTTTTATTCTCATGGCTATTAATTAATTGTATAATGTATTTTTCAACAGAAGGAAGTATGAAGATTATTCACTTTTATTTCATTACCTAAAATAATGGACTATACAAAAGGTCGTACTTACTTAATAAAACTTATTTTATCTTGATTGATTTAGGTTATCCATTTATTGCAATTTAATTCCTTACCGTCAGTCGAACTAGCAAATTAGCTTCAAAATCAGAAAAAATATCTGTAAAAAAATATTTTTCGAAAACTGTACAAATGTTTGTAAGACGCTGGTTTGTGTGACTTCCTCGTCGGAATGAGAATTTTATGCCACCCTTTTTTTAATTCTTCTTTGAATGAGCTTCTTTCACAATAAAAGTGTTTTATATGAACAAAAGATTGTTGATTAGAAATCCAAAACTGAGAATTGCTAGTTAGTGTATTATGCAAATTAAACCTTTAAATTGCATAAGGATAATAGTTAGCTAAACTCGCCGTGATGAAGATGTGTCTAATTTGCTCATTTATTTGTATATAATCCTAAGTATGTACTTAATGTCATGTCAATGAAAAAACCCTAATTATAAATAACATAAAATCACATCTGGGAAGTCTGCAACGAAATGTGAGATGATTAACGAGATTGTTTGTGGGATGTTTGTTGGTTGCGTTAGTGCTCCCTCATTTATCATGCTAAGCTATTATTGTTCAACGTAATTAGTTTATGCTTGCGTAGGTTTAGTGCATTGCAAAAATAATGACGATCTTATTATTAGGTACATAGGAATGCTATCATTTTTCTAAGATAAGTTTGAATGGTTCTGATATATATATATTCTATCTTCATTTATTTTTCATTATTCTAATATCTATAGTCTGTAATGGTAGATGTAAGAAAGTAAATAAATAAATAAAATAAATAAATCTATAGAACTGATTTTTTTTATCTATGTTAATGTGTATAATTAGAATCAAACACACTACTTAGTCTTGTCCCATACCTAGCCTAGGTACCTGATCTCTCGAATCTACCTAACTGTGGAGAAAATATGCACGTTTTAATCATTTATTCTATAATTCTTAATTAATAAAATGTAAAGTCAGTTTTGGAAAATATGTAAATGAAAATACGGTTGTTCCATGAAAATCGACTATAAATAATTTAACGCATCATAACTTCTTAATATGCACGTTTTAACCATTTATTCTAACCTTAAGGTGTGTTTGATTGTAATAACAGTTTAATATAAATAACAATTTAAGTAATATAAAATAAAAGTAAAATCATAGTTTGAAAAAAAATTATAAAAATTCGATTTGATGGACAAAAATCGACTGTACCTAATTTAAACGCAGCATAACTTCTTTTAATTAGTGGTATAAGTTGAGAAAGCAAATACCACAAACTCTGAATCAAGTCGCGCGTCTTTCGTGCGGTTATTCGCGACACCTGCACTGCGCCACAGTAAACAAGCAACATGTCTTCAATTAATTATTAACCTCGGCATTCTTCCAAATTCCTTGTCAGTTTATTCTCTTTTTACTTAAAAAAGTATCTTCGTTCTTAAAATTAATGACGATGATGATATACAAAAATACGGAAAGTAAAAACAAAGTTCATCGACATGAATTCAAAACACAAATAGATCCAAAATTAAAGCAAAATATTTAATTTGTATATAATTTCATTTTAATTTGAACAAACATTTCGTTAATTGTAAGTTAGTATGTCTTAAAAGCGAAAGAGTTATTTTGTATCAAAATACTTGAAAAAATAACAATTGAATAATTGTTGACTAAGATCTGCAAAGCCACGCCCCAATGTTTTGGCTTTTACTATGTATAATGTTTACAAAAAAAAAAAAAACACGTATGGGTATTGTTTTTAGATTTTATATCTTCCTTTATCTAGTGGCACCAAATTTCATGAATTTTCATTTTGAAATCCCAGACGCTACCATGACATGACTAATTTGGAGTAAAGTGCAAAAAGACGAACAAAATATGGTGTTATTTAAAATAGTGGCGAAAAATACGTGACGCGATGTGTAAGAACGTGAACCCTGTGACCTGGGAGACCGAGACCCTCATGGGGACCCCTCCTCGGTCCACGTGGGATAGGTACTGCCCCAGGGCTGCGCTGTCCCATATGGGACTCTTTGTGGCGCTCATGTTATACACTGCTGGCGGAGGACTGGTAAGTAATGCATAATGAACTCTTGTTGAATTCATTGGTTAGTTAAATATAGGTTCAGCATGAACCTTTTCTGCTACTATACACCGTGATGAGGACCCCTCCTCGTTCCACCTGGGCCAGGTCTTGCCCCAGGGCTGTGCTGTCCCAGCCTATGTCAGCAACTTCGTACACATAAGGAGTCTAACATGCCACTTCCCCAGATTCGTTTCACTTGTTCACTATTGGACAACTCAATGGGATTAGTAACATGATCGTAATTGTACACTATAATGTTTCTCAAGCTAAGTATAAACAAAAAAGTTTCATTGTAATCCTTCTTGTAGTTCCGGAGATTAGCGTGTACAAACAATATTGATTGAATGATAAGTAAATTATTTGAAATCTTTGGCGTCCATGTCAATCTTTTGAGATAACGTAAATAAATATATACAATATTTTTTATGAGTAACTTTACCACGTTTATTGCTTAAAGAAATAGCAACAACAAATTGTAACATAAAACAGTCACAGGACAGTAAATGAAAATAATACTTTTTATATGTACTTAAATTAAATCATATACCCTTATGTCTGTAATATTATTGAAAATAAATACTGTAAAGTCAAATTAAAAATCCGCAAATTCATCTTCAAACAAGCAAAGTGGACTGTCTTTAATTTTTTCTTCATCAAAAACGTCAAAATTAGTTGTATCTCCAGGTGACCGAACTTTCGGAAGAAAAGGTGGTTGCACTCTGCCATTTAAAAGATTGTCCCAATCTATTTCTCGAAACCATTTATGATTTTTAAAATCTAAGATTCCATCTTTTAAATTACCGTATCTTCTTGTAGTATCGACCTGGAGTACATGACCAATCAAATCTTTTAACTCGGCAGTGAAGTGAGCTGGGCAACGATACTTCCCTGATACGATTTTTTCATAAATTCTCATAGGATCGGAAGCATAAAAAGGAGGATGGCCGGCGCTCATCTCAAAGAGCAGTATTCCAAGAGACCACCAATCTACAGACATTCCATATCCTTTGCTTAATATAATCTCTGGCGCCAAATATTCAGGTGTACCACAAAGCGTCCAAGTCCTACCATGAATAAGTTTGCAAAACCCAAAATCTGTTATTTTTATGTATCCTGTTCTATCTATCAAAATATTTTCCGGCTTAAGATCTCGATAGACTAGCTCGCATGCGTGGAGATATTCTAGGGCTAGAACCACTTGAGCGCCGTAAAATTTGGCAGCTGATTCTTCAAATTTGCCCATTTTACGTAAATGAGAAAACATCTCTCCTCCAGGGATAAAAGGTAAGATATAATATAAATATACATTGTCTTTAAAGAAATACTTCATATAAACTACGAACGGAAAATTGAGACCAATTAAAATTTTCTTTTCGTAGAAGCTATGTTCAATTTGTTTTAATTTTACTATTTTTTCTTTTTCCAACATTTTCATAGCGTAATATTTTCCGCTAGCAATATGTTTTGCTAAGTAAACTATACCAAACGCTCCAGTTCCTAAAACTTTTTGTTTTTCAAAATCAGTTAATTTTGCTACTGATTCTTCAGTTTTCTCACCCCATATTTGTTTAAAATCTTGTTGCAGTTTACGAAGATATTGATTATACTGATCCTGTTTCTGTTGCGAATAGCCGCCCCCTTGGGGTTGAGGTGGCAAATAATTGCATCTTTTCATGTCGTCACTCATGTCGGATTTGTAAGTTTAATACCAACAACTCGCTCAACATTAAATTTCAGTTGTAGTTAACAATGAAAGAGCGGAAAAAAAACTTTAAGTATGAGAAAAATATGCACCTCAGATTTCCATTGAAGGAAGATCTGACACTATTGTTTGAGTATTTTATCTACATTTTATCTGAGATTTTCTAGAGGATTTTCGAAGGAGATTTTATATCATTTTCTTTCGCTCTATGCATTTTCAATAAGTGCTAAAGAAAGAAAAGCACCAGAAGCATTATCAAAACATATCATTAGAAAAACTATTATATCTTTTTACATTAATAATAAATGTATAAGCAATAAAAACCAATGAGTAATATTTTATGCTAGGATTACGCAGAATATCTTGTATAATCAATATATATAATAAAAAAGTTAAAAAAAAATCTCTGTACATTGAGTATATTTTCAAAGAAATAATTTATGACGATATAAAAATAGTAACAAAGCATGAATTTGAAAAAAAACTTGTTTTGTTTGTTGCTAATCTCCGGATCTTCTGAACGGATTTGAATGAAAGTTTTTTTGTTGTGTCTCTCTTATGCCTGGCCAACATATAGGGTATAATTTATTTTGGAATCTGGTACAGCTGATATCGAACCAAAACAACTCAGCTAAACCATAGGAAATATCGAAAAGATGTCTTAACAAAAGTTGTTCAACCTGATAAGTATTTTCTGTTGGCGTATAAAAATCGAAGATCTGAAACACCTGATTCAAAATCATTATATACCAGCTAAATCAACCGAATTATAGAAAAGACGTCTTAAGTTGTTCAACCTGATAAGCATTTTCTGTTGGCGTATAATAATCGAAGATCTGGAACACCTGATTCAAAATCATTATATACCAGCTAAATCAACCGAATTATAGAAAAGACGTCTTAACAAAAGTTGTTCAACCTGATAAGCATTTTCTGTAAGCGTATAAAATCGAAGATCTGGAACACCTGGTGCAGAACCATTATAGACCAGCTAAATCATCGGAATAATGGATAAGACTTCTTGACAAAAGTATTATCCTGATGTGCATTATCTTTTGGTGAAAATAAAATAGAAGATCTGGATCATGTGAAGAAGCCAAAGGGGCTACTCTGTAATATGTACCAAAATTTAAGTAAATTAAAAAACCTTAACCTTTTTATTTCCAAAAACACGCAAACGGAGTTGCGTGCATCAACTAATATAATATAAGTAATTTGAAGAGCGGGCCTTACTAAACACAGTTTTTTGTAAACTTAAATGTCTCACCCTTACTACTCATGTACTGAAAGATGTTAAAATTTTAATCTGTACCTATTGTGAGGTTTTTTTTTATTTTTCTTGAATAATGCGGTGCCCGAGTTTAGGTCGGCATAGCTTAAAGGCAAGTTGAGATCGGAATGATAAATAGACCGTAAAAATTCAGACAGGTTGTCTAATAAATTATGTATACCAAACAATATGGCTTCAAATCTGTGCTTCTAATGTTGAATTTATTAAACTATGCCATTGCTAAAAAAACAATAAAAATGTCTCTGGTCTCTACTTTGCTTTCTGAAATTTTTATGTCAGAATATGATCTTTCTTTTATAATAAACTTAGTTTTTTGTTCTTAAAATTCAATCATTTTTAATGAACTTAAGGCACATTTATATACTTACGTAAATAATGTGATAATTTTAAATACTCTTATTTTGTTTTATATTATTTGGAAAGAGTTATCAATGGAATCTTTTGCTTTAGATATAGAATATGTCCAAATCTAAATCAGTTACGGGACCCTATACGCTACAAAGCCATAGTGATCATACGAGGTATTTAGAAATGCTTAAAGGAGAATTTTTAAAAATTTACCAAAATCCACCAAATAATGTGAAAAATGTTGATGATTACGATCGAATTAAAGCCATAGGAAATGGCGCATATGGTGAAGTGTTTCTTGTAAGGGATAAAAATTTGTTTACTTATCATGCTATGAAAGTTGTAGACAAACGAGTTGTAGTAGAGAGAGACCACGTGAAACACTTAATACAAGAAAAGAAAATACTTCAGTGTATACAATTTCCATTTATTGTCTCTTTGGACGGCGTTTTTAAGGACAATTTATATTTGTTTTTCATACTTCCCTTTGTTGCTGGAGGGGAAATGTTTAATTATATACAAAAATATGGCTGTTTCTCCGATAATTTGGCAAAATTTTTTGCAAGCCAAATTGTATTAGCATTGGAGTATTTACACTTTTGTGATATAATTCATCGAGATATCAAGCCAGAAAATATTTTGATTGACGTTAATGGTTATTTGAAATTATGTGATTTTGGATTTTGCAAGATAATCAAAAAGAAAACTTGGACTTTATGTGGAACGCCAGAATATTTAGCTCCAGAGATAATACTCTCAAAAGGATATTCTTTTGCAGTAGACTGGTGGGCAGTAGGCGTTTTGATTTTCGAAATGTTATCAGGTCAACCGCCTTTCTTTGCTTCTGATCCAAATAAACTTTATGAACATATTATGGAAGGAAGATACAAGTGTCCCGATGGTATTGATCCCGACTGCAAGGCATTGTTAAAAGGTCTATTACACGTTGACCAAAACAAGCGTTTAGGATCATTAAAAGGTGGCGTTTACGATATAAAAAGCCATCCTTGGTTTCATGACATTTCTTGGAGTTCAATATTGCAAAAAAGGGTACAAGCCCCATATGTACCAACTACTCATTCACCGGGAGATACAGCAAATTTTCCTGATCTAGTACAACCAATGCTTAAAAAGATATCTCAATGTGTTTATGAAGAAGAATTTGCTGATTTCTAAAAATGGACTGCTTACACTGAATTGGTGATTGAAACCTGTATTCAGAAGCATAAACTTTTGATATTTTAGCCGAATCAAAGAAAGTCAGTTCGTACCTAGTGTTACATAAGAACCAACTGTTGAGGTTAATTTTCATGCGTATTTTATAATAAAATACTTACTTATCCGTGAAAAAGATATTGAGTAGATATACCCAATAACCTGATTTGTTTTTTTTACTCTTATATAAATATGCATCGTGTGAGTGTTTGAATATTTATTTGATGTTATAAAATAAGTAAACATTGCATTTTTGTCTTACTAGCACAAGCCACATCGCGTTTATTGCAAATACGACGAAAACTTTTTAGTTTAGTTTTGGCTTGCCATTATCCCCAGTCCTTACCTTAAAAAAGGTAAATTAAGTAGTTTGTGTGTGTCAAATTTTATGACAATTGGTCAAGTTGATAAAGCGTGAAGAGGAGAAATACAAACGAGTTTTTTGTCTTAATTATTATAATTATATATTATTGCTTCATCATAACAAAAAAAAAATGAATGAAATGATAATTCGTACAAACTGTGGTGGGGCAAAATGGTGATTTATAGTTACACTCACGAAAAGTATAATATCGGATTACTGTTGCACTGAAAATTCATATAAATTTTATTACAACTAGTAACAAAGTGAATTCGGATTGTCATCGCATATACAAATAAAATAATACCATTCATAAGAAAAGAGTTCTCACGATGTGTTTTTTTTTTATCAACTTTTCAATAAATTATTTTTTGTCTATAACATAATATCTTACATCAACGTCAACATGAAATTGTAATAATTTTTCTATAGAACTTACCTAAGCTAGAAAGTAATTTTGGGACTAATAAAAAGCATGAAAGTACTTCGTGTACAGTATAACACTACCAAATTCTCATAAGATATTTTGTAATATAATATAGGTTTTAGATGAAGTGCAGTATATTTAATGAAAACTCTATTCGATAAAATAACATCTGATGATAAAATATACACTCATGAGTTGCAAGCAAGTCACAACAGGTATTTGGATGTACTCAAACAGGAGTTTACTCAGAATTATAATAATTATACTTCGGATGACCATATGAAGTCTGTGACAGATTTTGACATCATTAGAACATTGGGAAATGGAGCTTTTGGTACAGTGTTCTTAGTTCGGGACAAGATGACTTTAAAATACCACGCTATGAAGTCTCTTGAGAAAACTCTTGTTATATCAAAAAAATGTGTTAAGCAACTTTTCTTAGAGAAGAAGATAATGCATTGTGTTAACTTTCCATTTGTAATATCTCTGGATTTTTGTTGCAAGGATAATTTGTACATTTATTTTTTACTACCCTTTGAATCTGGTGGTGAACTATTTACTCTTATTAGAAAACTAGGCTTGCTTTCTGAACCTTTGTCACAATTTTATGCAGCTCAATTAGTATTAGCACTAGAATATCTGCATCATTGTTCTGTTATACATCGTGATGTTAAACCAGAGAATA
The DNA here is from genome assembly GCF_032362555.1 of Amyelois transitella. Classification (NCBI taxonomy): domain Eukaryota; kingdom Metazoa; phylum Arthropoda; class Insecta; order Lepidoptera; family Pyralidae; genus Amyelois; species Amyelois transitella. The sequence continues at coordinate 7,577,890 of NC_083509.1, forward strand.
TTTTTATATGCAGAAATGGTTATATAAAATTGGGTGATTTCGGCTTTTGCAAAGTCATAAAAACTCGTACATGGACTTTATGTGGCACTCCAGAATATTTGGCTCCGGAAATAATATTGTCCAAAGGATATACTATGGCAGTTGATTGGTGGGCTGTAGGTGTTTTAATTTTCGAGATGATCTCCGGTTATCCCCCTTTCTACAACTCAGATCCAATAAAACTTTATGAGAAAATACTACAAGGAACGTTTAAAACATCTGAAAATATGTCACCACAATGCAGGAACTTAGTTAAGTCTTTTCTGGAAGTTGACGCCACTAAACGTATAGGATCTCTTAAAGCAGGTGTTTATGATATAAAAAGTCATGTTTGGTTCAAGGAAACAGATTGGGGTTCCATACTTCATCAAAAGTTAGAAGCTCCTTATAACCCCATACAAAAAGATATTGGGGACGCAGCAAATTTCCCTCCTGTCACTGAAATGAAACTAAAACAGGGAAAGGAGTGTTTGTATGAAAAGGAGTTTGAGCATTTTTAAGTGAGATTTATTTTATACGATGTAAATATACTTAGTTTATCTAATTATTGAAGAAAATGTTGTTTTATTACCTGATGTCATTCTTTTACGCCTAATGGAGAACGAGGTACCTATATTTTATTAATTGAACATTCTCATATTTCACACCACCACATGGCTCAAGAGATAAAGCTATCTCCTGAGCTCACCGTACTGACAAGTAAAATTTATACTTTCTGCATAGGTGTTTCGGGCTCTGGAATATCCCGCGGAGCTGGCTAAGCAGGAGTTCCACAGGGAACGACTTTTGGCCGAACGCTGGAATCTCATAAGATTTGTGTTTGAACGCAACGTCACGGAAATTATAATTTTAGAAAAAATACTAAGCGAACAACTAGCCATTTATGAAAAGGTCAGTTATTCAAAATTAGTATGTTGAAACAAGTGTCTGAGGTACCTTAACTGAAATGATTGCTTGATAATTTAGTTTATCTGGAAATATAATTTTTCGTCACTCGTAAAAGCGCATGATTCAATTTATCTAACATATTTCTTTAGTATCATTAATATATTAGTTATAACATAATCTAAAACTAAATGTTTTAGGTATTAGAAGAAGCGTCATCTAGTGGCTTAGCGTTGGAAGTAGAAAAAAACTTTCCACCAGCAGAGGAAAAGTGGAGTATATTGCAAGCAGTATTCTTCTCTTCCACAGTTCTCACCACAATAGGTGTGTAATAAATAGCATGTAAGCATAGACAGTGTTTACATTCTTACACTTTTTAATTTTTCACTTACTTAGAAAATATCTAAGTAAAATTTTTGTTGTTTCAGGCTATGGTAATATAGTACCTGAGACATTTTGGGGCAGATTATTCTGTATTGCTTATGCTCTTATTGGTATACCATTGACACTCACAGTTATAGCAGACTTAGGAAGAGTTTTTGCAACAGTTGTGTCTATTATAGCGAAGCAATTACCCCCTATGCCAAGTAAGTGTAGTAAATAAATTCATACAAATATTATAGAAAGAGGAAATATTTGTATTGTAAAAATATTTTTTTTTTATCTTACAGGGTGTTGCAGTCGAGTATCTGAGGCGAATCCCACAGGACAACGCTCAGTTTACGCTCTCGGAGCCGTGGCATTCCTGTTCGTATATTTGTCTGCTGGTGCCGGTTTATTTAAGATGTGGGAGGATGATTGGACTTTCTACGACGGATTCTACTTTTGTTTCATCACAATGACCACTATTGGATTTGGAGATCTTGTTCCAAGTAAGTTTAGTTCTGATTATAGCCTTCTTGGTCAAAAAAGTCGTTAAGGTAAATTATCATGATTTTTTAAATCTTCAGTCTGTTATATACCTACATAGTATTGACATTTTCATATCACATACCTATAGAGAGGTAATTTTTTTAATATTTAGAAAAGGATAATAACTTACTTAAAAAATTATCAATGGTAACACGACTATTGTTCATATTGTTTAAATTATTAACGCTATAAAAATTAAAAAACGACATTGAGCCAATAACAGTCTCAATATTGATACCTTTAATCATTGTTACAGAAAGACCAAAGTACATGTTACTATGTACACTTTACATTCTTATTGGGTTGGCACTAACGTCTACCATCATAGAGTTGGTGCGAAGGCAGTATGCAAGATCGTGGCAGCAACTCCGGGCTCTGTCAGGCCCGTTAGCAGATACCCTAAGAAGATTGGGAGATGCTGGTAGAGGAGTAGACGTGTCTGCTTTACAAAAAGTATTGACCGTGGTAAGTGAAGATTTTTGGGGAACAAGAAACAACATCTGTGACCTGTTTCTATTAGTAAATAGGCGAAGTTTTATTATTATCAGTTTCGAGATAAGGATGCATATATTATATAATGTGTTATTTTTGGGTTTCAGAACAATACTTTTAACATATACATACATATAATCACGTCTATATCCCTTGCGGTGTAGACAGAACCAACGATCTTGAAAGACCGATAAGACACGTTCAGCTATTTGGCTTGATGATAGAATTGAGATTGAAATAGTAACAAGTTGCTAGTCCATCTCCTAAAAGAGGAATCCCAAGTTAATAAACTTATCCCTTAGTCGCCTTTTACGACATCCATGGGCGACATCCATGGGAAATAGATGGAGTGGCCCTATTTTTTTTTGTATAAGTGCCGGGAACCCATTGCACCAATACTTCTTTTAAAAAACCACATTTTGGTTGAGTTCAAGACAAAATCTTGATTTAGTTCGGTCTTTCAGGGACTGATATTTATGACCTACCAACCTTAAGTAACCTGAAGAGGTAGGATTGGTCTTTTAAGGTTACCTGGTTATTCTATCCTGATAAGCCAGTCTAGACGATAGGCATAGATGTCCCCATATAGCTGCCTAAAAATAACTATAGCGGTAACGATGTTTTAACATTATTAGGTTGAAGTTGCCTAACCTAATTGAACGCCTATCTTCAAAGATCGTTTCAACGTAGTAGATAATTGAAAATGCATCTATGCAAATGTCCATCACTTTTCTTCTTAAAATGTATTCTCTCATCATAGTGTTTTCCCTATTGCTTTCTCAGTCGTTTACTGTAATGCAGGGATCAGCTGCTTTAAGACAATTTAATGTGATAATACTGTGAAAATTTTAGCAATGGTTTTCCAGCAGTACGGTAGAATATTCTTATAAATTGGGCGATCATTTCAAATTCTTGACTAATATATACCTATAAAATATGAAAGATCTAATTTTTAGTTATACAATGAATATTAGAAACATAGAGTTAAAAAATGCTTCATTACATGAACTCGGGAATCGCGGAGTAATATAGTCTCAAGTTCTCGTTCAAGATTGTGATTGCGAAACTACTTTAAAGTATGACGTAATTTCACTTTTATTTATTACGTTTCAGTCGTATTACGCATTCGCAAGTTTTACTGGTTTACTGTTCTTCTGATGAACTATCTATAAATAACTGTAGACATAAATATCGATGTCGGGCGTGAACTGAAGATGCATCTACTCTTCTATACATAATGTGCGAGAATTTAAAATGAGATCTGTCCAATGTATTGACAGACGTCCAAGCAAATTGTAAACAAACATTTCCACCGTGTCAATATGATTGAAAGGTTGTTTACCTTTAGTCAAATGGTTACTATTTGGAGTAAACTTCGTGATTCGTTCTGACTTGCAACATTTTATGAATTATAATTTTCTACACTAGAACTACAATAGGCGATTGGTACATATTGTTCGGTATTGTGAACTTTTTTAAAAGGATATTGCGTTTATGATCATTCATTGTATACGCGGATAGCTTTATAAGAATTACTTAATAGACAGTAGGTTCGAAAATCTTATTATTACTAGACAGTTGACCTAACTATGCTGCTGTCTCAATCTGTGTAAGTAACTACTTATGTAGAGTAATTTTACAAATGTTATTCATAAATTAATTTTTGTTTTGTCAAATACATAGACGTTGTCTGAAAAAAAAAACGTCTGCCATCGAATCGTTTGATTTCAAATATTCAGATTTTGTTTACAATGAAAGTAAAATGATGCAGACTGTACCTGTTATACAGGATGTGAACAAGGGCGTCAGATGCCTGAGCCCTTGGAAAGTTCCGGAAGTAAAAACTACCAATACTGCCGCGGCTGTGAGTAAGAAAAGTGTAAGATTGAATAACTTCACTCTTTAAATACGTATTATAGCGCTTTCAGCTTTAAGCAAAATATTGGATTATTCATATTTCTATGTAGAAGTCATCAGAGTAAGAAAAATATATAATCGTGCCTTATGCGCTTCCAGTCAGTCGCTTATGAAGACTTTTGACTTCATATGAGTGAGCATTTGAATTAGATTAAAGCGGAACCTTTTTAATAGTACCTACCTCTATTAGCTCATCTTAACCTTGAAAATGTACAATTATAAGGCTAACCATAAAAAGGAAGTAGATACCTCTACAAGGTTTACCTTAAACCTAATTTTGTTGAAAAAATATTTTTTCTTTTAATATATCTTTTAAAGGAAGCTTTCTTATGAGATACAGTAGTAATTTTCATGAAAGTTTTAATGGCAGCTTTCATAGTAAATAGTTTTCGACTCGCTTCCATGGCGCCAGTTCGGTGATATACTGACCCCTTGACCTCAGAGATTAATCGTTTGGAGTTTGCTATTACTGAAATTCTACCACCACTTCTGTTACGAAATTTCGCTGTTTATATCCATTTTGAATGTTGAATTAATTTTATTATTCCAGTGGTGGAATGGTGTACAAACATGGCATTGTTATTGATTTATAATTATTTTGAAATATGGAAAATATGACATAATAAAGTAGTATATATATAAAACTTATTCCACAATTTGATCCTTAGGGAAGTATCAGTAAATAGGTAAAGGTTATTTTTATTGTTTGTTATTAGGTCATTATTTCTTTGTTCATGACGTCATAATAATAATTTAAAAGCTTAGCAATCACAGAAAAACTGATTATCGATTAGTTGCTAACTCTTTATTGCCCTGTATCCCCCAAAATAATGACGTCACGAGGTTAATGTTTGGTAAGTGTATCCACGCGTAATGCTTGCATAAGTCGGATCGAGGTCACCTAATGTTCAATGTCGCAATAGCCACCCTTTTAGTTTTAGTGCCCAATAAAATGCTGTATACGGCTCGGTAATACTTACTACTTTATTTCCTAATGGCTTAAAGTTTGCAAGATAACTCACTAAATTAAATCAAAGTGCCTCGCTATACTTATTATGAATTGAGTATGAAAATTTATGTAAATTTAATAATCACAAAATAAATTATGTAAACCAACTATAATTTATTCAGTTGTCACATAAAATTTAACTTACGTATTTTAGTAACTACTTGCCTTCGTGCTTGCGGTAAATAAGATATATCGTTCTGACGGTGCAGTAAAAAGTTTTACAATCCGTAAGACGAATGTTCTGTGGTGTATTTTTATAAGTCTCCGATGTAGTGCTCGTAAAATATCAGATTAAACAAGTGCGTCAGTTATTCGTTATTCGATGACCTTACTATTAAATCTTCTATCAATGCTGAACTTTAAAATAGTTGAAAAAAGAAAACATACTTCCGGAGTAACCTACTCATGCTCGTAATAAATTAAATCGAGATTATATTCTACAATGGTTTAGATGTGCATAAAATAACAATGTTACTTTTCGATTAGTTTGAATAAATTCTATCCAAATCATCATAACATTATATAATTTACTCCGAGTTGAGGAAGAGAGCAGCATATTAAGTATATCAATTTGAAGATTTTGAAAACATGTGAAATCGGATAAAAATACGAAATATGCCAAAAGAATATATCATATTATATCAGTTAGTAGCGAGTGTACTAAAACTTATTGGAAAATATTAGGAACCTATTGGTCGGGTAGCAAATTACTTGTTGTTTGTTGAAGATGGATGGCGTTACCCTGAATTCGAACTACCTAGTAACAGCTGTTTTTCAAAGTTTTCCCAAGAAATTAATATTGGCTAGCATAAAGTTGAGTGACTTAACGCTAGTAAAGTTTAAGAGTTATTATAATTAATGGGTTAAAGACCGCCAAATGTAGTTTATAAAGCGTCTTTAATAATAAATCTTATAAAAGTGCTGTGTAATGAAATTAATTATTTTGAATATTTCCTTGTTAAAATGCTAATGCACACGCAATGCTAAAGCATCAAGCTTATCATACAACAAGCTTTAGCGGCTTCGTAAGGTGCTTTATTAATTTTACATAGATTACCTTTGTTTTATTGTCGCGATAATAGTATTAAATTTAATTTGCACCGTTATATACGCCTTATATTATTGATCATCAGTAAATACTCTACATTAAAGTATTAGAAGGTATTCTGATTCATGTGTCTGTGTATTTATTATAAAGAGCAACGCAACTTTATCTGTAATAGATGAAAAAAAAATCCAGTAACAGGTAACACGTTAAATACGTAAGATAAAAAAGGTATTTGCATTATCATGAAAATCTATAGGTACCTTTTTTTAAATTTTTAAGTCTGTAAAATCGTTATTGTTTCTTTTAAAACCATGATTCTGGTTGAGTTGACTAGACTACCATTACATTATATTTGAACTTTGTTACAGGAACCTTCGATATTATTTATTTAATAAGACTTATAGATATATTTGGTTGCAGGTTACCATGCCACGATTGAGCGGTCGTGATGGGCTCTCGGAGAAACGTCAGTTGGAATGGGAGGCGGCCCTGGAAGCGGCCCTTCGAGAGATCAAGGCGCCCAGCCCGGAGAAGAAACCGACTATTGTTCAAATTGTTATTTACGAATCATCGGTATAAATTTAACAGCCGCGACGGATTAACCGCTGCGATTGAATAAGATTGGCGCCGATAACTAAAATTGTCATTCAACCAGCCCCTCATTGATTTCTTGCTTGTTTCTGATTGGTTCTCTGACTTGCATCTATGAATGTGACTAAGAAGAAAAAAATCCTATAAATCAACGACGATTACATCGTATCCAAGAATTGACCATTCGTGAATCAATAAATTCTCGTAAAAGCGACATATGACTTCGAATCTTAGAAACGACTGCTCCGCCGACGAGTAATCCGTTTGGGTTTAATAAATAATTGGGTTTAATGAAGTATTATGTAGTAATGAGGCGAAATATTTCGTGAATTTCTTTCAAATTATTTTTTGTTTTGATGTGAGCTGATCACGGACGCAGCTAGATAGCGTGACATTTTCAGATTACACATAAAACCTCGAAGGTGAAGGTCGAAGAACGCCTTGCTTCATTCCACATTGCTATAGAATGGTAATAAGATAAAATATACCATTTTATATATACAGCTGGTCTTAAGCACATTAAATGATAATTTCCAAACATTATTTTTAAACTACATTTTTTAAAGACAAATTTTATATTTGGACATTGGATATTTGGATTTTTGTTTATTTTAATTTAGCAAATATCGCATACCAGTTGTTATAAATCGCATCCTCTTGGTACGTAACAAAATTCAGTTAAAAAATAAAGAAAAACTAAATTGTAATTGTAAGTGTAAACTGAGTAGACACTCTGTTTGTGTTATGTGCTGCACGTGCCAACTCCAAAAAAGATGTGATGAGCTGTTTGTGCATTCTGTTTTGTTTGACGTTAAGAGTGAGTGAAATCTTCGGCGGCACATTGTCTAGACACAACATGTAATAAACATATTTAAACAGATAGTTTAAAAGCCAGCGTTTATCGAACGTAGCGTAGACTACGGTCTAGATGGCGGATTTTGGAATATTATTCTGTTAGTACTGTATTTTGGCATCAATCCCTAATTTTGTAATACATAAAATACTAAGGTATGATTTCTTGCCTGTATTAATTTGAAATAATCAAGGCCTAAGCTTTCCTTTTCCATTAGCAGTTCTTTTTAATTGTGGCTAAAATCGTACAAATATCATACATACATACATAAAATCACGCCTTGTTCCCGGAGGGGTAGACAGAAACTACATCTTTCCACTTGACACAATCTCTGCATACTTCTTTTGCTTCATCCACAGTTATAACTCTCTTCATGAAAGCTCGGCGGTTTCGGGTGCTCTTGAAAAAAAAACTGATATCACTTAGTTATAAAATTAATACACTACTGTTCTTCTATAATTTATAATATAGACTTAAAGCTTCCAAGCACTATATTTTACGATTTAATATAATGTAAATAAGTATCTATGTATAAATTCTATTGAAATCACTATCAAATTACCATTGCCTTCCAATCATTGTTCATTATGATATGATGAATGTTTGTATTTGCAATACTCAAAAGATGTAGAAAATTGTTAGAAAAGACATTATAGTAATTACGTTTTATAGCTCTAACACCCGTTTGTTATTTTCCATTACGTGAACTGTATTTTGTTTTCTAATTGATTGATGATTTTATTAGAAATATCAATTAAAAAATGTTACACTTCCATTGTTCTCTCTAGTATTACAAATACTGAATAATATATATTGTTTTTTTAACAACTTGTTTTATTACCTTTTTCTTCGTCGTGTCGTTTCTCTTATAACTGAATATTGTATCAAAAATCATCCAGCAAGCTACTAGCATTAAATTGTCAAGAGTAACCATTGTGGTGCATGTAATTTGTTTTCCTTTGTTATATTTTTGGACCTCGAGTTTTCAAGGTACCATGAGCAAGTCACTGAGTCACACTGCAGTAAGAATAATTGTCTTACCAATATTATTTCTATTTCTAAGATATATACATATATGCTTACGCTTTAGCTAAGCATTATGAGCGGCGATGATGTTATAGCGTTTGTTTGCATTACGAGTATTATATTGTAGTAATGACGCTTATTAGGTATGGTTACGCTTATACGGTTATTAGGTCTGAAAATTTTTATTATGCCTGAACTAACCGACTCGACTTTATTATACTCACGCACCCGCAATAAAAGGCTATTGCGTAAATTTAATTGCATTTTTATAAAATTCTATGAGGTAAACCAAAATATTACCTACAGTATCGGTAAACCGCACTTACAGTCCCGTCTTCCTATTTTACAGCGCAATAAAATATATCCCGATGTTTGTTTATTTCATAATTTATAGTGTAAACATGCCGTTTCCCACTGGCGAGTAGTACCAAGCTAAACAGTGGCTTGTGTTGAATAGAAAATGTTCATAATTCAAGTCTTTATTAGCCTCTTAGCGTATAATAATAGATGCGCGCAATTTCTTACAGCTGCTAACATTAATGTATTATTTAACCTAAAAAACAGATTTAATGGTTTGTAACATGTATTAAAGATGTTTGACAAACTATAACTATTTTACTATTTTTATATAACAGCGGAAACATTTTATTTTCCTATGTCAGAGTAGAGTGTAGTAATGCAAAGTTGTCGGAGCTGCCGTACCAATAAGATAAAGTCTAGTGAAGGGCTAATGTTAAATGTTGAAAACTTGACTAGGTTATATACTGTGGTCGTTACGACGAGTCACGGAAATCTTTTGACTGAGGTGGGACTCGTAACCCCCAAAATGAGATGGAAGCAAATATTTTTATTGTTTATCTTCTTAAATTTCAACTTTACCGACATTATATTCTAAAATATTAAGAGACTAAAGTGCGTGTATTACACGTGGTCAACATATTTATCAACAATCAATTTATAAATGCTGATTCGATTCTTCAGAGACTTAAATAGCGAGGGATACATTTGAACGTAAAGTAAACAAATCAAACTATTTCCACCCGACGATATTTTTAACGTTGGTTGCAGTAGGATATTTTTTTTCTTTCTGAATAGAAATTGTTCAAAACATTATACTACATATTAATTGACTTCATTTTGTCATTAATGCCTTTTGAGCTATAATATTTAATGACACACATTTTGGGTTCTTTAAAGAAGACAAGACTCAACCTATTCTAAATGTATAAATATCAGTTAAGGTACTTCATAATCCTTTTAAGGCTAGCTATATACAAAAGGTTCTGCAGATTCATGAGTCGATCTATCAAAGCAAGGAAGTAAATGTTACGACACAATGGCAGCCTATTTGCCTATGCGACCTTAATCTATTTTACAAGTGTGTCATTTTTTGTGATTTCCGCCGGGATTGTCCAATTTATTTTATTCAGGTCTTGAAAATCTGCATTGCTGTATTTAAAGCTTCTTTATAAGAGATGACACACAATAAATAACAAAACCGGCCAAGTGGGAGTCTTGGACATACTTGGACAGACAGACATACTTTCGCATTTATAACTAAGTAAAGTAAGGAAAAATATGTAAGTATAGGTACAAAAATTAATCCTTATATTTAATCATATCTGACTACATTATCTGTGTGTCACATACTGTGAATTGATGTGGCAGTTATAGTAGAACCGCCTAAATGAGTCCTCGCCCGCGGAGTACAGGGGCGCGGGGGTATGACGACGAAGGGGAACGAAAGAGGTGCGGGCGGCGGTCGAGCGTAGCGTGTAATACAAGGGGCGAAATGTTACTGGACATTTCTTGAGATATGTGACGTCATAGTGGTTAGCGGCAAACAGGTGAAGATTTTTATTAAAAAAATAATAATGGCTATACAAAATTTGAATGAAACAACTGTAAACTATACAACGTGTTCCTTTTGTTATCCCATAACTCCATGGTATCAACGAGACCACGTACATGAATTAAATAGCATAAGCATTTTTCGATTATTGTTATTTTCAAATTTTTATTTTTCATACAAAACAATTCGATAAAAATGTGATTTTATGATATATAGGTATGATATGTAGGTAAAAAAAAGGTAATAAAGTTATGTATGTAATATTTATTTATGCAAAATTTATCAAAATTATAAATCAATCACTTATGTCCATAATATCACTATCACTGGAACTTGATTCTTCACTTTCACAACAGCCATCATCAGAATCATCAGAATCGTCTTGCACATTAATAATAAAATCAACAACTTCATCTAGGACTCCATCATGTTTGCAATATTCGTCTTCGATTTTAATCACGTGTTTAACACAATTCTCCCATTTCTCTTTGGGATATTCAGCAAATAATCTCTCTAATATTTCTTTTTTCTGGTCCAAATTAGAGTCGATACTTTTTTGTGCTAATTGTCCTTTGATATCACCCCAGACCAACTCAATTGGGTTCAGGTCTGGGTGATATGGAGGCAAACGCAATACTTCGTGTCCGTTTCTTTTCAATACCTCGTCAATTTTGTAAATATCTTCTGTGAAATTACTTTTAATTAATTTATATAAGTCATCCTTTCTAAGTTTTTCATCAAAAGGCACGTTATGTCGTCGTAGCCATTCTTGCATAGTTGGCTTGGTAGAAGCCATAGTTGGCGTTTTTCTCTTCTCGAACCGAATGATAAGCTGCGTTGTCCATTACTATGACAGAATTTTGCGGTATATTAGGCATGAGCTTTTCATTTATCCATTTACTGAAATTTGCGAAATTCATAGAATCGTGATAATCACCTGTTTTACATTTGGATTTGAATATCACAAGGGCTCCGTCTACAAATCCAATTTGACCTCCACAATGTACGATGATCAAACGGTCCCCTTTACCAATATGAGATAGAACGCCAAGTTCATCCTTTGATTGCCAACATTTTGAAACGTTATGAGACGCGTTTACATAAGTTTCGTCAAGGTATAAAATATGTCTTCCTTCTCTACGATATTTTTTAATAGTATTTAGGTATTTCCACCTCCACGATGTGATATTTGGCTGTTCGATAAGGAGTTTCCTTTTAGATCCGCATTTCTTAAATTTAAAACCTAGATCATGTAATAATAGCCTTAAATATTCCCTGCCGCAGTGTAATATATTCTCTTCTCTAAGTACAGCGTTCAAAGTTTTCAGAGTAGGTATTTTTTTGAAAATTGTGTAAAACTGAGTGACTTTTCTTCTTACCACTCCTTTTGTGAAATCGTCTATTTCCACTCTTTTTCTACGAACCTGTTTTGGTTTTCTCGGTGATTTAAATCTCTCGTTGTCATTTAATGCTTTCCCTTGTTGTACAATTCTAGATACAGTCTTTTCTGATAGTCCAGTAACTTCTGCTACAGTTTTATTTAAAGGTATATCTTGTTTATATTCATCAGAATTTGGGTCGAGTTTCTTTTTTCTAAAATATTCATATACGTTAAACGCCATTTGTTTGCACTGACTATTAATTCTATGTCCGAAAATATTTCGACTCATCTTGAGAATGTAATCTCATGTATAATTTTCACAAGGCGTCCGCAACTGTCAACACGTGTGATCGCTAACCGCGTAGCGAGCGAACTGAGTTTTTACAAGAATGCGCCCGCCGCCCGCACCTCTCTCGGTCCCCTTCGTCGTCATACCCCCGCGCCCCTGTACTCCGCGGGCGAGGACTCATTTAGGCGGTTCTACTATAAATTATTATAATAGCTGCGTACTTGACATCGAACTTGTGCATTACATATCAAAAAATAAAAATAAATATTATTTTTAAAAAAGCATTATCTTTTAATGACTTCTATCAAGATCGCCTTTAAAAGGAGTCACATAAAATGAATTAAATGCTTAAATAGAACTAAAATTTGAAGATTAAAGACAAACTGAAAGTTAAATAATAATCAAAGTTAATATTACTGTAGTACTGTAATACTGAAGTAGAGTTGCAAACCAAACATACACATAATCACGTTTATATCCCTTGCGGGGTAGACAGAACCAACAGTCTTAAAAAGGCTGATGAGCCTCGTTCAGCTGTTTGACTTAATGATAGAATTGCAATTCAAATAGTGACGGGTTGCTAGCTCATCGCCTAAAAGAATCTCAAGTTTATAAGTTATAAGGAACGAGATGGAGTGGTCCTATTCATTTTATAGTGGTGCCGGGAACCACACGGCACAAAAATACAAACCAAACATCTCTGCAAGAAAGTAAACAGACGAATAATTTCTACATCAGCGTTTACAATTAGCTTAATATAAAGCATATCCCGATCTCTTTGATTGCTGTATCTACGCAGAGCCAGGTGTTAACATTAACAACTTCAAAGAGCTCTTAAGGAACTCCAAAACAAATATTCAGCAAGAAGCGTTTTGGGTAACAATAACATAAAGATTAATTGCATTTTTAATGGCTCGAGGAAGGTAGTAATAAAATAAAGACACTATAAAAATGATTTTTCATGGTGATTTTTATCACTGGTAAAGGAGTAAATAATAAAGCTACCAGTATCGAAATAAATCAACTCACGGGAAAATAATCAGGTGATTTTCAGTTTCATTACTTGCTTATTTGTAGAAAAGGGGTAATTGAGCTATTATTTTTAATTATATGGTTATATACAAACAACTATTTTATCATTAAACTGGAAACAAAAATCTACAAAATAATTACATATCAAGGCTGTAATTATGATAAAAAATGTAAGCACGCACAAAAGATAGTGATTTATTATGAAATATAAGCGGTCGCTCTGCAAATGAAAACGACAAAAATGGAGAGAATTAGTCAAGAGTCAGCACTCTTTGAAAAATCCCTAGATAGGGTTAACAAAGTCCTACGTATACTAGGCATGTCCCTAGATGAAAAAGACTTGGATAGATCTTACGGGGAAATATTGCGGCACCGTTTGTTCTTCTGTTTCAATTGCCTTTGGTTTAACAACGATGTGATTCTTGAGGTCGCTTGGTTGATAGACAGTCTGCTCATTGGCAGAAGTGTTATAGAGATTACTTACTTTTTGCCATGTCTTACTCTGTGTATACTTGGGGACTTAAAGACATTTTATTTTATAAAGCACGGGAACGAAGTTAATGACTTGGTTAAAACTTTGAGGAAATTGCAGGCAGTTTCTGATAAAGTTCGAGTTTTTCGAGATGAAGTAGAAGAAGAAATGATAAAACAAATGCCAAAACTTAATTTTGCTACTTATTCACTCTGGTGTTCCAACGCCTTTGGCTTGATAACATTTGCAGTAGGCCCATTTGTGTTAACAGCCATGGAATATCAAGAAACAGGGGTAATCAAATTGGGACTACCATTTCTTGTGTGGTATCCATTCGATCCTTCCGATATTCGGATTTGGCCATTTACCTATATTCATCAGCTTTGGTCAGGTAAGAAAAAATTGTCTGGGTACATATGTTGTTGTAGGTCTAAAAAATGGTTGAAAATTGAAATAAGTTTTAAGAATTTAATTTTCAGATAAATACTAGTATGTTTTGGTAGGCACAGTCTATTGACACATAGATGAATGTGTATGTTGGTGTGTATATATTAGCAGTTAAAATTGGTTACAGCCCAGCTATTAAGCTCTTAATGCCCTATTATACGAATAACTGTTACCATTATTACAGCTGTAAATGCCATCTTTACGGTCATTGGACCCGATAACTATTTTTCAATGAGTTGTACATTCATACATGTGCAGTTTCTGAAATTGCAATACGATATAGAGAGGATAACGACGAGTAAAGCAGACCCTAAAAATAAAACAAAGGACAAATTATTTTCTGCCCAGATTTTGCAGATTATAGAGAGGCACAAGGAGTTAATACGGTTTGTATGTGAAGGTATTTTTGTCTTAGTTGCAAAACAATTTAATTATGAAGATGTTTGAATTAGCTCAGGCTATTGCTAAATTTCAAAGAGTGAGATAAGTTCACTGCATTTCTTCCTGAACGATGCGATTAAACAGCAAAACTTATATACGCGTAAGTAATTTTCATTATTATTAGAGGACCACAAGCATTCATGAAATTAGTTATAAGATGAATATTTTATTTATATTTGTAACTATTAACATGTAAATGAATTATTAGACGAATAAGTTGATATAACGATGGTAAAAATCATTTTGTATGGATGTTTTATTGTCTACCTGAGCACATAAAATTCAGTAACATAGGTTATGCACGTAGAATATAACATTTATTTTTACAGGTGTGTTCAGTTGCTAGAAACTATTTATAGTAAATCCACTTTATTTAACGTGGCAACCAGTTCACTTTTGATCTGTATCAGTGGATTCAATGTCACGGTAAGTTTAAATTAAAAAAAAGGTTAATACTAACAAGTGCATAGTATCACACCATCATAAAATCACAGACTCATATTCGGTAGGCAGTCGATCGTAAAAAGTTCTCAAAATATTTTCAAAGTATGTAAAATATTTTTAACAGCCTGTATTTTGCCGAACTAGAGCTTTGAAGTCATTCAAGTGAATGAAAATTAGTGATTTGTTTTCGTTAACATAATTCCGCTTGCATATGCAAATTATTCCAATGTTTCATTTGCATAGTTTCAGTAGAGAGATCACGCGTATCCAACCGTATGAAAGTTAATAAAAAATATTATAAGAATGAAAGATGTTGTGATAACTCTTCTTTGTCAAAATTTCATTGAAAATTCTGTTGTGTACTTTGGAAATTAAAGCGAAAATATAATATACTGACTACTAAATGTTTATTTTTTTGCAGACTATCGACAACTACATTTTGATGGTGCCATTCTTTGGATTTCTCTCGATGGGCCTATTTCAGATATACGTGTTATGTTACTACGGTGATCTGTTAATGCAGTCCGTATGTACAATTTTTTTTACAATAAAGAAGTTTGATATAAATATAGTTAAGTTGAAGGCTACAAATTCTTAAACTATCATGTTTAACAAAATGTCTGGTGGATTTTTATATCCCAGGTGATTTGCCATCAGATAATTTCAGGTCACAAAATTGTGAAATTTGACCACCACCTTGGGAAATAGCTAATAAAATTTTACACAAAAAAAAACCTTTTAAATAATTAAATACTTAAATTGTATTTGTGGGTTTGAAAACAAAAGACTCACACTAAAACTATTTACTCCATACATTCATTCCGATTGTTATAAATAAGGTGAATAATTTATGATGAAAACATGTGAGTCTCAATTAACATCAAAAAGATTATAGCACAAAAAAAATCTGTAAGTAAAAGTAAGCATGGAATGGTTCGTTGAGGATTGATGTCGTAAAGGCCGAGCATGAGTGCTCTTTTGTCAACTCAATCCACTTTAAATGTATCCCGTGGGATGAGTTACTGACCGCTTTCAATTGTGACAAGAATGGAGGAATTTTTTCTTTGGATGAGGGAAAGTAAATAAATAATAGGTACCTACTTAAAAATTTAATTTTAGAACTGAAGCGTTTAATTGGATTTCATCCTCATAAAATATAATTATTAGGTATAAAATATTTTATAGTAAGTATATACATATGCGTACAACCTTTTCTTCATTTCGGAAGTTAAATTATCTAAATGTAAAACATTTTTAACAGAGCTTGGATATTGGAGATGCTATATATAAATCTCAGTGGTATGTCGCCAATGCGTCGGATATGAAGGACATGCTGTTCATTTCAATGAGGTAACCACAAAAGTTATAATCTATACTTTTCTCTAAGGCCGAAAATTTATGAAAATTATTAGTCAAATGAAAGTATAAGTATTTTTTTGAATTATGAACATTGCTCAACATTAAAAATACCTCATCTTACGATCAGTATGCATTTTCTTACGGTGAGGGAGGTTCTAGCGGTTAGGAAACCTATATAATCAGGCAAGACACAGATGTAGATTACCATGATGCAAGTTTCTTCGTGTAATACGATTAATATTTTTTTATAGATCTCGAAGACCGTGTAAACTGACTGCTTATGGTTTTGCCGAAATCAATTTACACACCTATTACAGGGTAATGTAATTTTTTGCATTTAATTTTATAGTTTAAAATAAAATATTACTAAATTAATTGTGGGCTGTAAGATTGTTATAAAAATAATTATAAAAGCTACTGAAATTTGTATAATAATTGTATGGTGCTTAGTTGAAGCATTTTTTTTTATTTACTTAACATTATCTTACTGTTTCATTCCAGATAATGGGCACCGCATGGTCGTATTTTGCCCTGCTGAAAACAGTTTACAAGTGAATGCAATTAAGTTTTGAAATCCGTCCAGGTGCACCAGTCATACGAACGTAGCTATATAAACAAACCATTTACACAGTTACTTATATTATTTCGAATTTTAATATTGAAATATTTTTTATAAGTAAATTGTAAATAAGTAAAATATATTTCACTTAGTACTTGATTCTTATATTTATATTTTTACAAACACACACATCAAATCTTTATCCAACAAAGACAATAATCATAAGACTTCGAAGGCCATGTTTAGCTTGATTGGCTTTTAATTAAATTGAGATTCAGATATAGAAACAGATTGTTTGCATTGCCAAAAAGAAAAAAGAATACTGGGTTTAAAGTTAAGTCTTCTATCTTTTAATCTATTGTCCAAGTTATTTTTTGATATGATTCATTATGGCAGTTTATTTTTAAATGTCCTTATTTAAAATATAAAAAAGACTTAAGAGACAAAATATTCGAGTGACCTCATCAACTCACATTTTCTTTTACACTTTCGCGAGTAATCGACGTGCGTTGACAAACGGTCTGTATATATTTTTAAACAGACATGAGAACAAAAACAGAGTGTATGTAGGTCAACGACGCGGCAGTATCAAATGGCATTGCGCTAAATAAACGAGATTCCTATTGTCCGGTGCCCAGGAGACATCCGATAATAAACACCGAAGTTTATGGACATACATATGTTTGAAAATCGGAATAACTACGAGAGAAAAATCTGATAAGTTACGTTAAGAAGAGCTTCAATAAAACTTATTATAAAAAGTATCTACTTACCTACTTAGATTGTTCGCACCAAAAGCTCGGGTATCTTTAGTAGTTGCAGTGTGATAAAAAACATCTTAGACCTGCCTTGACACACATGTAGCATAATCACATCATTACTTTATTCTCGAAAACCTTTTGGACTTTACGTAAACGTTTTATAAATAAAATAATAACGCATCCTCAATGCAAAAATGGATTACATGTGAGCAAAGTCACAGATCGTGATTTTCTAATTTCACGCTCCATAGAAATAATGCCTTGAGATAAAAATATTTCTGTCCTTTCAATGATATGTATTGATATCAATGATTTTGCATTCAATACGAAATGCTATAGTATTAATAAGAATAAATGAACAAATATATAGTTTTATTAACTGCGACGGTAAACTTTAGATCATCCCTCTGATTCTACCCTTTATTACTATTTCATTGGTTCTTTCCAAATAGGAAACACATGCGTGAGAAATCCTGGGGATTCAAGCAACTGAATGTAACTCAAGTGAGAATGGGTCTCCTTATTAAAAAGGTCACGGATATTTATCTGGATTTATTTACCTCGGACTCCTCCACAAGGACAATGCGTCCGGGGCAAAGAGAAGGAAGATGATGATGCAAGAACAAAATAGGAATAATCTAAATTCAATGACGTCAATATTAACAACAAGCACACACCCGTTGTACAGAACAGTGTTTTCATTCAAACATATCTGAAGCATATGTAATGTAATGTTACTTTCGTGAATATACGAGGCACGCCCTCCGATAACAAAGTGCAGAACTGCCCCTTCTATAGCACGATAGACAATAAAAAGTTCATAGGTGATTCACTTTTTGAAGAATATGTTTACGTTTTGCAAAAAGATAGTTAGATTAAAGACAATAAATTACTTGCGATCCGAATTTGTTCAGTTGCAACCGACATCCTAAGAAGAGAGATTATTATATTTATCAATATCTGGGTCATGGTCATTGGCAAATCAATGAATTCACCTGACGATATACATATAACCTTGTAATATCCTGTATTACTTATCAAATAGAAAATGTAATGATGTAGTCACCATATACCATTTTTGCTCATTCATTCATTTGCAACTAGAATGCATTCTCACGTGTTTTAGTAACTGTACCGCTCACTAAACACGTTGTTTATAGACCGCAGATGTGTTGCGGGTTAGTAAAACAATTTGAAAATTATCTAGAACCTAAAACTACATTGTAGTCATACTCGACTAAACGTTTTTGTTTCATACTACGTCTTGCAATTCTTTATTGCAAGGAACGTACACCTTACTTATACTAATCAGGTAAGTACGACTACGAAGAATCTGACAAGCTTGTATCATGGTTATTGTACTTAGTCACCTTCTAAGTGTGGGATGGTGCCCTTTTGATAACTGGATCATGGAGGATCCAAAATTATTGATAGCAATTTGTTTTGTGATTTTTATTATGGAAATTTTAGGATTTAGGATCACTGTAATGAATGACGAAAAGGAATCAATAGACATTTAACCTTTCAAATGTTTTTATAACTTCCATTCCTTCAAATTAGAACAATCTGGGAAATCTACGTCATACGTTACGAATGAAAATCAAATTTTACGGACTAATCACCTAACTGGCGTGATTAGTTGGTAAAATTTGGTTAAAAACCAATCTCAGTAACGGTTGTTAGGAAGTGATAGGTGTGGTCGTAATTAACAGGGGCGGGCCAAATTGGTTTAATTGTACGTGTGTATGAACATATGTACTCCTGTGGACTGACTATAACCGAATCCCGTCCGATACTTGATCGAAATAAGTATGAGAGTTTAGAAGAAAAAAATATTGTAACGCAGCCCCCGTGAAATTTTAGGCTGAAATATAAAAAATCTGCACTGTAAGTTTAAATCTCTTCATCATCTTTCAGTATTTCCCGGCATAGTATTATTGCCTAGGAACATTATATACATAAATGATGTAGACCCAAACTTAAATAAGCAGAATCAAAGAAGAGTTTAAATGTGAGCAGTAAACAACAACTCGGAGAATGATGCACTATAGTACAGGCAGTAAACAAAAATCTTTACTAAATTTTCACTCCCATCTTCAGTGCGCAGTAGTTGTTGTTCTGATATTTCTATTAAAATAAACATTGGCAAATGATGTGACATTTTGATTTATTACACTAAAATGAAGCATAAAATTATGAATAAGAAATTACGGCCTCTGTTGCGCAGCGGTAAGTACGCTGTACACCGGAGGTCCCGGGTTCGAATCCCGGCCAGGGCATGATGAGAAAAGAACTTTTTCTGATTGGTCTGGGTTATGGATGTTATATATAAGTATTTATTATAAAATATAGTATCGTTGAGTTAGTATCTCGTAACGCAAGTCTCGAACTTACTTCGAGGCTAACTCAATCTGTGTAATTTGTCCCGCATATAAAAAAAAATCAGTTCAATTTTAACTTGCGTATATTCCATTCCAGTCATTAGCGCAAAACGATCATCTGTACGATAGCAGCGAGAAACGATATTTGGCATCAAATGTGAGCTTACTTCGTATGCGAGCTTTGATAGGATTTACCAGGTCTTATGGAAACAAATATTTCCTCTCGTAGCAATAAATAACTGAATATGAACTGGGTGTGCCGAACCGCGAAGTACGGAAGACGTTATGTCCGACCTCTTTGTTGTAATCCTTTTGTTATTCAAGAATTTATTTTTAGAAAAGATAGTTTTCATTTAGTCATGGATGCTGCAATGTTACTCACATTTTGGAATGTGCGCTTTATAAGGCCGAAGGAAATGAGATCATTTCAATTCTCAGTTTATTTTCTGTGCTCCCAATTTGGAACATTCTCAGAGGACATTTGGCCTCTTTGGCATTTCGATAGTAGGGATTATTGTTGCTTTTTTAAATTAAAACTTTTGTTTCGAATTTAACCTAAGTTACATTTTGCCTGTTAAATTTTTTTGTTAATAGGTACATACTTATAATGACGTTTTTATCTCTAAAGGGGTAGACAGCACTAGCAGTCTCACAAAGACTGATAGGCCACAAATCCAAGCTAGCCCATCATCTAAAAGAAGAATCTGAAGTTTATTAGCCTATCCCTCAGTCGCCATTTATGACATCCATGGGAAAGGGATGGAATGGTTTTGATAATCGTCGTAAGGCAAAGGTCTTCTTTCTCCTTGAATACGATTAATATAAAGCAGAAGTCAAACAGAATAGCCAATTTTGTCTTTGATAATGAAGATTTGACTACCGAAAAACATTTCTTAATTTTTGTTATAGGTATACGAATTGCGTATTAAATTGTTATCCTGAATTTCTATGACACTCAAAAACATGTGTTACTCTTGTGGCCGAATTCATGTAGTCCCAAAAGTTATACCAACTCGCTGGAAACACATGACAGAGTTGAAATGAGAAATGTTTTTTTCTTAAATTGTCCTTGAGTACATTTATTGAAAAACTTTCCATAAAGAAGGAATAACAGCATAATAAACGTTTAGATTTTTAAATGAACTTACCTTGTTACATTTAAATAAAACATAACAGTATATACAAAGTAAAGCTTTAATAAAAAAAATACTTAATCGCGTTATGTATGTTTTTGTCGAAAATCATCAGGGTTCAAATTTTGTGTTTTTATCAATTTATGTATCTCTAATTGATTTTAAAAATTTGTTTTAAATTTCATTCAAAAGCTTGATTACTATTTGTATTATATTTTTTTGTTATGCAGATATTTATTGACCAAGATAAACTTCTCTTAACTTAATGTTTAGTCTAGAATTTGTAGGTAGCTTTAAAGAAACACAGGCTACCGGAAGCCCATGTTGTTCTAATTGTGAAGCCGAAACAAAATTGAGATTGTTATTATTTTCATTCAAGATTAAAATAATTTAATGACGTAAAACTTCTTCGCGAATCATCTTTTTCTTTGGATGTCTGACGTTAGAACATAATCTGTTTCATATAAAAATGATTGGTATATTAATTATGGAAATATTTCTGCAATACACGTTCATTGTGTTAGAAATTGTTCTAAAAAATAAATAAGGAGTTTATACAAAACTAATTTTAATGCTTGGAAAGGTACTCGTTTGAGTACATTTGTTTTTATATCGGGAACATTAGCTAAATGTATTACATTACATTAACTCGTATACATAGTTACTCTATCAACTCTCAACATCTGTCGGAAACCTTAAATATTACATACCAAAGCTAACCATCTGGTCTCAATATTTTGTTAACAGAAATAGGATTACTCCATATAAATTTGAATAATAAGTTTATGATTAGTTTTCACTGTAGTAATAGACTCCCAAACAAAACAAATATACATACATACATACATACATATGGTCACGTCTATATCCCTTGCGGGGTAGACAGAGCCAACAGTCTTGAAAAGACTGAATGGCGACGTTCAGCTATTTGGTTTAACGATAGAATTGAGATTCAAATAGTGACAGGTTGCTAACCTATCGCCTAAAAAAGAATCCCAAGTTTGCAAGCCTATCCCTTAGTCGCCTTTTACGACATCCATGGGAAAGAGGTGGAGTTGTCCTATTCTTTTTTGTATTGGTGCCGGGAACCACACAGCACCAAAAAAAAAACAAAACAAATATTATATAACAAATTTTAAAAATAATTTTGTTACTTCTTTAATATATATTAGTGTATATTAAAAGTTAATACATATATACGGGACAGATAACACAGATTGAGTTAGCCTCGAAGTAAGTTCGAGATTCGTGTTACGAGATACTTACCCAACGATATGTTATACGAGTATAATACTTATATAGAAAAACATCCAAGGCCAATCAGAGAAATATACGTATACGTTTCTCATTATGGTCCCAGAATCTCATTATGGTGACCAGGATTCAATCCCGGCAGTTCCGGTGTCACAGACAAGCGCACTATCGCTGCGGCAACAAGGCCGATCTAACATATCTGTTAAAACAGTGATTATGATAAAACTTGGTACTTAGTTAAGAAAGTACTTGGAACATAAATCTATTCCGTGTCTGATTGACAGACAACATAAAGCCCACCCTAAATCTAGAAATTTGAAATTAAGCATGCAGGATTACTGATGTGATCTAGGGGTGCACTCAGAGAGGATACATTACAGAATTACAATAAACATAAAACATTGTTAACATTTGCTTGAATAGATAGCATTACATCTTAGTTAAATATTTTTTCGTGGATTTTTCGTTATTATTTTGAGTCATTTTCTCGCTTTTTATTATTTCGGCAATCTTTCCCAAGGTTAACGTAATAACTTAAGATTATTGTCAAAGTTTCAGGAATTTTATTTGACTGTTTCCATGACTTTTCACATTTCGTGATAACTGTCAGTCTTTCATAAAAAAATGTGACTTATGTATATACCAGTTGATATTCGTCGTTTATTCCTATTTTTATAGCTAACAAACATCTTACTCAAAATATTATAAAATAAAAATAAATAAAACATAGTTACAAGTTAATACTATTGAAATTAAACCAACCACAAAACACGGACTCTATGTCGTATTCGTTGTGTTGATAGATGTCATGAACTTTATTTCATTATCGTCCAAATACCGCAATATGATATTTTACTCTGGGGTGGTTGTTTGTACCACTTTAGCCTCCATATTTACGTTATTTTATATCTTTGGAAATACACTCTTGATTTGCCAGAATTTTAGACCTTAATGCACTGACTTAAGAAGTAATTTTGCTATTTGCAGTGTCGTCAAGCCATACCTTAATATTCGCTTGCTCAGCATTCGTAATAAAACACATGATTTGGTCGCACATGGATAAAACACAAATCTAAATAATGAATTAAATACCTATCTGTGGTAAAACTACATTAATTGTATTGTGAAGCATAATCAAATATAATTGTGCAAATCAATTTAACACACAAATTAACAAAAAAAGTCGTCAGATACTAGGCACTTTAGAATAGGACCATATCTTCCCATGTCTGTTGTAAAAAGCGACTAAGGGAAACTCTTAAAAACTTGGGATTCTTCTTGTAGCAACCTGTAGTTGTTGGCTCTGTCTTCACAACAAGGTATACGGAGTATATAATACCGTGAGTTTACATCGTCTTACTTCTCATCGAGGATAGCCTATTGTTCGCAGGCAATTTATGGACGATCGATACACCTTGTTATATTGGGATTATCGACAATTGTGACTCTTGTTTTTCGCCATAAAATAAATCAACGTGACTTTTATTGCGTCCACAAACATGTATTTTATTGCAGACTCCTGATATTAAGGCAAAGGTAATGATCATCTGTCATAACAACATCTAAATCGCTCAAAATGGTTTTATGGCTATCACAAACAATCACGCAAGGGCAATTAAAATTTACCCAAACACGAGAGTGCCCAGTTAAATAAATCACAGTTGTTTTATATGGCTTCATATAAGTAAACGCGTGTGATGTAGTATTTGAGAAATAATAGTTTAGCACGCATTTCACGTATGATTTATACTTGCTGGCGAAAATTACAGGCGTTTAATTTAAGTAGCAACGGTTATGTTAAATCGCTTATGTTTCGCCCTCTATACATAAACACCGGTGAAAAGCATTTCCACGATCATTTGTAAGCCATTTGCCCGTACTATTGAGTTTTATGATCCTTCGGGGCCAACGTATTATATTCTGTTACGTAAATAGGTTTACGATATTACAAAAAAAAAGTTTAAGGTATGTTATTTTTTTATCGTTTAAATAATAGAATGTCTATCATGACTATATACTAACAATACTTTTATCGATTAGTTAAATTCAAGTCATCAGCACGACTTCGTAAATACTTTTTATAAACAAAGTTTAATTAAGAAAGAAAAAGGGCAAAGAATCAGCGAAATGGTTTTTTCCCGGTATTTGCATGCGGCGCTTTTATTCGATTTTCAAATGAGCGCTTCATTTATTTTTGTTTGTTGCTTCAAGCATTTTGCATTAATGAACGTTTATCATATTCAGGTCACGATATTTGACACAGTTACGGTGTTTTGGCTTTGTCCTCTTCACCCTTTTGGAAGTAATAGAAAAAATATTGGTTATTTTATTGAATTTACACTAAATAAACTATAAAATATGAGATGACTATATAAAATGTGGACGATGCGAAAGAATTAAACACGCAGGGGTCCTGACAAGTGGAAAAATGTAGTGTCTGACTGCCCCTCTGATAAAGTGGCGTGATTTTAGGTATGTAATTAATTATATTTTTTGATAAATTTCTTACGATAATTTAAATTTATTTATGTGTCGGCAAATGATAATTCACTCACACCTAAGTACGTGGAATTCCGACTTATAATATGACTAGTACAGCAGAGTTCTGAAACATTGCGCGTTTTAAATCCCAGCTATAAATTGTCTGCCTTATATCCGCAGTTTTAAACGGAATATATGACGTTTTAGGCTGTTAAGCTACAATACATAAGGCTTACGGTCCTAACAGAAAGCAGTCATACATCACGGTCTGAGCTAGATTAAAATAGCAATAACTATATGTTTTATAATTTGTACAATAATAATACATTCAAATACAATTTTTGAATTATGTGTCAGTCATTTCAGGGGATGGACAATAAACTAAATGTTATTAAACGTGTAATTACATATATTAGATAACATTTAAGATTGATAGGTAACATTTAAGATTGCCGTGTATCCACACCGCAATCACACCCGGAACCAATAAAAATAAGAATAGGACCACTCTATATCGTTCCCATGGTTGTCGTTAAAGGCGACTAAAGGATAGGCTTTTTAACTTGGGATTCTTCTTTAGGACGATGGGCTAGCAACTTGTCACTATTTGGATCTCAATTTTATTATTAGGTCAAACAGCTGAACGTGGCCTATCAGTCTTATCAAGATTGTTAGATCTGTCTACCCCGCAAGGGATATAGACGTGATTATATGGATGTATGTATGTAAGATTGTAGAGAAATTTTTACAATTTTTCATTATTAATTTCCGATACTCTTACTCTTACTCCCGGTTGCAGCCTCACCACTATAGAGAAGAGCCCGGGGTATGTCTTTGACCATAGATCCTGGATTGGGTGAGTCAGGTTTTACACGGAGTGATCTCATTTGACCTCCGCAACCTTTGCAGAGCAACTTAACCCGTATTGAATCGATAATGGTTACACATCCAGTTGCCTAAATGGGCAGGTTTCCTCATGATGTTTTCCCTCACCGTAAGGGCATCGGCTAGTTTTGAAATTGATGTAAGTACAAAACTTTCAAAAGTCATTGGTACATAGCCGAGGTATGATTCGAACCTGAGCTATTATGCGCATCATGCATTTTAACCGGGCACCTTGCCGATTAGACCATCGACGCTCTACGATACACTTCCATTAAGAAATTTCCTTGAATTAAGTAAAAAAATGGTAGGAAGCAGCCAAATTCAAAAGTAATCTGACAAAGGAATTAACGAAATACACCGATATTCTTTCTACCCGTCCCCGCCCTAATAGTGAAATATTTGACACATTTTTGCGTCCGATTTTATGCAATCACACACGATAGCACAATATTCAGAATCGTGTTTCGTGACACAGGCCCATTAATCTTCATCCTCTTTGGCCGCTGGCTAATAGATAGGTGACCATCTATTTCTTAGCAGAAATAACACTTTATTTGCACCCAACCCAGCCCAGATCACAATAGTTGCTCCATTTTTTTGGATTGACAATGAGCTTGTTTATCATCACTTAACGGATATAAGTTTTCCATCAAATAAAGACTATATCTAACTTGTTAGTTAACGCGTAATACAACCAATGAACCGAAAGATGTAATAGATACTTTAGTAATTTATTTAGCAATGGTCTGGCAGATGATCATAACTAGTACTTATGACAAGGCGCGCAAATGTAGCTCAATTTTATGTGTCGCCAAAAAATTGGGAATTAGCCAGGGGCGTCCAGAGGAATCCCAAGAGCCTCTCGCCTATAAAGTGGCGGATGGCTTACAACTTGCAATATAAATTTCACTCTGCCGCCGAGGTTGAGGTTTATTGCGGTCTGCTGAACTACGAGCAGGACCAAGTAGGACCTACTTGTTACGTAATGGACCCAATTCCGCGCTTGGGGAATTCAATTTATTCAAAGCTAAATTTTAATGAACAACACTGGTCGAATTAAATTGAAGTTATTAATTTTTTTTTTATTTAAAATATGATTTACTTTAATTTACAGATTTCACAGTCAGTTGGGCCTAGACAAGCCGTTTCTCTGTCAATAAATATTTGTCGTCCGCATTACATTGTACTTCCACCTCCATGATTGCACAGTATTTTGCATTATCATTAAGGAAGTACATATATGTATATGCAGTTAAGAAAAAGTTTGATATTTATTTGAGCGCTTAATTGCACTACTACATTCCATACAAACCATACTAATATTATAGGAGAAAAGATTTGTATTTTTGTTTGTAATAAATAAACTCAAACTAGACCGATTTTTGGCCCAGATGTATGTAGAAAGACCTGTAGGAGTAGCTACTTTTTTACTGGAAATTCGCAAAGAAGCAAAAGCGAAGCAAAAAAAAAACGAAGAAAGCGAATAAAGTTGACGGCGTACAATGCAAAGTACCAAGATTGATATTTCACACAACTACAATTTATTGGCTTAGCTACTGCCTTCCTGCATTCACGATATGATTTGATGAAGTAAAAATAATATTTTTACATTTAGATACGCGTCTCTGACTCATAACCTCTATTTACATGCTACTGTACCTATATTTTGCTTCAATATTATTTTTGGTCGATAAACATTCCCTTATCGGAAAGTATTTTCCGCAGCTATGGGAAAACTTACTTGGTTCTATCTGATAGTGTTTAACTTATTCATGGAAACGTAATATTTTGAGGACAGGGGACAAAAAATAACACGGGCACAATTTTGGATTCCAAACATTGGCGTGGAAAAATGTAATTTTATGTTTCTGTCGATTCAGTATATACCTATAGTATTTGAAATGGTATCTACCAGTGTATGGTTAAATCATAAATTGACCGTGTAATGTTTCGTTTAAAATTAAAATTCAAACCATGTTCATACCATTTGCATATTATTCACAAAGAGCGATGTTATAATTGGGCTTTTTTATGGAAATTTTTCCCCGTTGTTTCATGTGGACACAACATGATAAAACAACGATCTGACCATTTGTAGGCTATAGGTACTTTTTACGGCCATAAATCTTGAAACATTTATAACATTAAAACATCTATTATTTTACTTTGCCAAGCCTTAGAAATAAATTGCATTTGCAATAAGTCAGCGTTTAGGACTGGTATCATTTTGAATGTTTTTTTTTGTGTAAAAGAGACAGCATCATCCTTGGTGTTTTTTTCCATTATGCTCCTAGTCCGTTCGTTTTGTTAACCAGAAAAGCAGTTCGAAGTCCACAATACAGGGTAAATTATTATGCGGAGCGACTTCGGTCTGTCCTCCATTATAATATTTACAGGTAATAAAAAAGCTTGGATCATGGTTCTAGCATATGTGCTTGTATAAGAATAATACCTTAGTTGGTACTGGAAATCAAATTAGGTAGAAAGAATTTAAAGCCATCACCTGCATTTTTCACAACAGCTTTTCCAAGACTGTTGGCTCTGTCTACCCTGCACGGGATATAGACGAAAAAAGGAATGCAATCTTAAAAGAGTACTTTATGGTAACAGCAAAAGTGATTCCACTCTAATAGCATTTTTATCTTGGACCACGAATCAAGAGGTATGGTGGCTGATATTGTGAAATGGCAGTCGTAAAGCTAAGTTACATGCTATCGGGCGACTTGACAAATGAATCCGCTAATACATAGGAGAGTAATAAATGCGAAAGATTCCAGCGTAGTTCTTTTCGACGTAGAATAAATAACTTGCCATTTGCACGGGGAAGAAGGAGCGAGGGTACCTACTTAACAATTTAGTGCTGCAGTCATGTTGCACTTGCAGTTACATATTTCAGCCCGTCTACTCTTTCTATGGAGAGAAATTGAAAAGTTCAGTTTCAGGAATGTGGTTTTAAATACATTCAGTCAGAAAAGTATCGGGAATGGATTATTCATTTATGGTTCCAAATTCAAATTTTTGTTTTTTTTGTTGTTGTTAGATTGGCACAACTGTTTTCCATTTTGGCGCGGAGTTTGAGTTGCATCTGTTGTTTACATTAAATACAGTGCTATTTTTAGTTATATCATATCTAGTGTGTATTGCTAATTTCATAATGGATAAAAACATCGAACAAAGAGTTTGTCTTAAATTTTGCATTGCCAATGGAATATCGTGTTCGGAGTCACTGAAAATGTTACAGAAGGCTTACGGTGAATCGACTTTATCAAAAACTCGTGCTTATGAGTGGTACAAAGCGTTCAAAAGCAGTCGATCTGTGATGGAAGATTTGCCTCGCTCTGGTAGGCCATCAACGTCTGCAATTGAAGTTAACATCGCAAAAGTGAAGGAAATAGTGACTGAAAATCCTCATTCAACTTTGAGAGAGATAGCCACCGAACTTTCTGTATCTCACGAGTCGATCCGTACCATTTAAACTAATAATTTGGGTATGAAACATGTTGCCGCTCGGCTAGTCCCAAAAGACCTGAATTTTTTTCAAAAACTCAATCGCATCAGAGTCGCTGAGGACATGCTAGAACGAGTCAATTCCGACCCAACATTCATGAAACGCATTGTTACTGGTGACGAGACGTGGGTTTACGAGTTTGACATGCAAACTAGTCAACAAGCTTCGGAGTGGCGCCTTCCAACTGAACCGAAACCGAAAAAACCACGCCAAAGTCGTTCAAAAGTCAAAGTCATGTTGACTGTTTTCTTTGACTATCGCGGTGTTGTGCACTCGGAATTCTTGCCAGAAGGTCAAACGGTAAATAAGGAATATTATTTGAGTGTTATGCGGCGTTTAAGAGAGCAAATCCGACGAAAAAGGCCAGATTTGTGGAAAGAAAATTCTTGGATTTTGCACCATGATAATGCACCTTCGCACAAGGCCATCATTGTGAACGAATTTTTAACCAAACACTCAACAAATACCATCGAGCAACCACCATATTCACCAGATATGGCTCCAGCTGACTTTTTTCTTTTTCCTAAACTCAAATTACCACTTCGTGGCACCCGTTTTCAATCGGTAGAAGACATAAAAGAGAATTCGCGGCGAGAACTGACCTCAATTCCGGAAACAGCGTTTAAAAAATGTTTTGATGATTGGATTATTCGTTGGCGTAAGTGTATCGTTTCTAAAGGAGCATATTTTGAAGGTGATAAAATAAATTTGGATGAATAACAAACAGTTTGTGTATTATTGATCTTTTCCTGCTACTTTCTTGACAGAGTAGTATACCTACCGTTTGGTTTCCGGCTGACTTTTTGAGCATGTCATATAAGGATGATATTTAAAACAAAAATGCAAG
Organism: Amyelois transitella; assembly: GCF_032362555.1. Taxonomy (NCBI): domain Eukaryota; kingdom Metazoa; phylum Arthropoda; class Insecta; order Lepidoptera; family Pyralidae; genus Amyelois; species Amyelois transitella. Next base: position 7,608,188 of record NC_083509.1, read on the forward strand.
AACTCATAAATTCATATACCGAATACAATTTTCGAAACGATACATACATTCATATAATCATGTCTATATCCCTTGCGGGGTAAACAGAGCCAACAGTCTTTAAAAGAATTTAACACCATGTTTTGCTTAATTATAGAATTGAGATTTAAATAGTGACAGGTTGCTAGCCCATCGCCTTAAAGAAGAATCCCAAGTTTATAAACCTAACCCTTAGTTGTCTTTTACGTCATCCATGGGAACGAGATGGAGTAGTCTTATGCTTTTTCTATTGGTGCCGGGAATCACATGATATGGGATGAGAAAAAAAACTTGCAAATGCATCCTAATCGAAATAGTATGGCAATGCAGTTACAAAAGCGCACTACTATTAATATTTCGTAAGTAAAAAGTTATCTTTTAGTAAAGATGAATATTTCTGAAAAATAGCCTGAAACCTAAACTCGATTCATTACCCCTTGATTTGAGATTTCTCAATGTCCAAGTGGGATTTGATCGAGACGTCTTATCGAATGACCATCGTGTTTTATTCGATATTTTCTCATCAATACTAGATTGAATGACGTTGGGAAACTTGTGAATTGTGAGAAAATGCTTGTTCTGCAACTCTTTTTATAGATATGCAATAAAATGAATAACCGATATATCATGGTGTATTTATTAATAATATAAATGAAACTTTAAAATATATACATGCCGTGTGGTTCCCCGCATCAATACAAAAAAGAATAGGACCACTCCATCTCTTTCCCATGGATTTTGTAAAAGGCGACTAAGGGATAGGCTTACAAACTTGGAATTCTTTTTTTAGGCGATGGGCTAGCAACCTGTCACTATTTGGATCTCAATTCTATCATTAAGCCAAATAGCTGAAAGTGGCCGATCAGTCTTTTCAAGACTGTTGGCTCTGTCTACCCCACAAGGGATATAGACGTGACCATATGTATGTATGTAACATGTAATCACGTCAATATTCCTTCGGGATAGACAGAGCCTGCAGTCTTGAAAAGCTTGAAAGGCCATTTTCAGCTGTATGGCTTAATGATGGTGTTCTTTTCTCTTAGTCGCCTTTTACGACATCTATAGGGCATTTTAAATGCCGGCACATTTTAAAATATGTATGTATATCTGTTTCAAAATTTCTGTATAAACATCAACTGTCATGTTATTAAACATACTTTATGTATTTCAAGTAATTCTTCAGCCTCCGTAGCATAGATAAAAACGGAGTCGCGCTATAATAATTATTTCGTAACAATTCATTTATCTATTCTATATAGTCAGATTTATTCCTTCAATATTGGTTCAGACTTTCTGAGGCTGGATTCATAGAGTAAGCGTCTTTATTTTCATCGTAGTGGTACTTAAAAAGGTAATATATCCAAAGTTGTACTCGTAAACTCTCGTATTCTTAAAGTACCCATCACATAGCATTAAAAGAAAATACGATAAGTTGTAAATTTATTGGAAAACTTCGGTGTGCTATTTATTTTCTTACTCGTATAAATGTCTTTTTGGTATCCAGCAGACACTTTCGAAAGAACTCTTGAAATATTTTGCATCTTATCTTTTTTTTAATTCAATGGATGAATAGGATTTTCTACATTTAAGACTAGCTGTTTGCCGCGGCTCTAACCGCGTATAGGATTTCGCGTAACCAGTGCAAACTGCAATTATGCAGACCTACAACATCCGACTCCGGTGACAATTGTATATAGCCAAAACAAAATATTTTTTTTAGTTTTATCTAAATTAAATACGTTAATGCAAACCGCATTCAACGCTGTTTAAAAGTTTTGAAGCAGTACTTAACGTCAATTTTCAATTGACCATATTTTTTTTCCCTTAATCGAATTTGACAACGCTCCTAGAGGAAGACCTCGGAACAGATGAAAGACAATTGACGCAAAATAATTGACGCAGCGAGCGAAGTGAGTGAGGTCTCGTTATCAATTTGGGGCAAAATTGCGTTTTTGTATGTACGCGTATGTTTGTAACGCGATAATTTTTGAATCGTTGGTCTGATTTTGATGAAATTTACAATATTTATAGGGTGTACCAATAGAATTTGTAAGTTCGTGGGGTAACAAAATCTGTTTTTGAGATATTTACCGTTATGTTAAAATTTAAAGTGTTCACGAGGTTGAAGATCGCGACGAACAGCAAGTGCTTCAAATAGATCTTATGAAAGCGAAGGGGGAGGCTTTTTTCCAGCTGTGGGATACACATATAGGCAAAAAGTACTTTTAGTTGTAACTTCAAAATGTGAACGATGATAAAAAAGTGCATTTCTTTTAAGCATGTAAATTTAATGGAAATCATGCGCAGTGTTATTCATGGAAGCATTAGGCGCAGCACGACATCGGTATGCACAATGAACACGCAAAAATAACATATACATAGGTCTAAATAGGTCAACTGTAATTATTTTAAACAGCAAATGATATGGATAAGGTTATAAACTTAGCCTCTAGGTAACTATTTATAATAAGTTATCGAATTTTGTTTCATCTTTGAACGTACTACCGAAATGGTGAAGTTTAGCAATATATTACAGTTGAAATGAGATTCCTTCTTCGAGAGGAGCCCGGGGTACGCAATTTGACCATGATTCTGGATTAGGTCAGTCAGGTTTTAACACGAAGCTGCTGTTGTCTGACCTGACTTGAAACCTTATCCATATAGAATCTTGAGAGACGACATAGTAAATGATTTCATGATGATGATGATAAAATAAAAATGACGTTTGTATTAAAATTTTAGTACATAAATTAAAAGCCCATATTTTTAATTAATCATAATTTTTCACCGATTTAATTATTCTATATCGGTGAAAAATTATTAATTAATTAAAAATATAAGTAAAGAATCCTACTTAAGTGTTATTGTACCTAACTCAATTAAAATTTATTAAAAACTATAACAAAATGTCTTAAACTTCAAAAACTTTGACAACAACATGGACCTGTTTTAGAAAAGAGCTCAATTTTTGCTGAAATTATCTCAATCACAGTAATTTATTCATTGGTATAAGAAACCACCGAGAAAAATGCCACTATCAGCTAACTTTCGACGAGGTAACGGCAACAAATTATATTTAAAAAGCGATTTTAATTGGGAAGGTTTTCAAGTATTTCAAATGAATGTTTATTTTATTCTTTCTTTGAACTTTAAAATAAATTACTAAATAGGTTTACGATATTGCTTTGCGTTTATTATCTATTGTTTTGGTATTGCAAATACTAAATTTCCAACTCGTAGAATATAAGAAGGCGTAAGAATATAAGTATAATGATGTTTGTGGCAAATAAACTAGGTACTTTCTCCTTTTTATTAGGGTAATTTGATTTTACTGAGCTTCATCGCAGAATCTTCATCGCATGAAGAGAACGTCATCGCAGTTACAGACGTTCTCTTCAACATAGATTTAAGTTCTAGTAAATATATTTGTTGTAAAAAGGAATTTATGAAAAGCATACAATGTAGCAAGTACATGTTTTTCGTTTCGCATCAATGTTATGTGTAGGTAAAGGTTCAGAGCAGAAAAACTAAAAAATATGGTTTGAAGTGTGTCTATAGGCAAAGGTGATTTATTATCTTTAATATTATTTTAGAAATGTTAATGGCCATTAAGAACGCCAAGAAAAATAAGGACCAGAATAACAAAGATGAAAACGAAAATGATCAAGAATCTCCTGAAGAAAGTCAAGATAAAGACAGTGACCAACTGACGACTTCGGAGATTGTCGTCAGAACCCTCAGTGCTGATCGCAAAAAACAGGAAAAATTAGAAAAACTCCAAAGCGATAAAAAGGATTAACAAAAATATTCTCACTTTAAATAACTAAACGTACGAGATCCGGCCTTTAGGTTTTATTCAATAAATCTCATTAATATTTTGGTCTCTGACTTTATACAAGTTATTAACCTAACATTTTTAACAAATATCAAAAAGTGTATCACACACAAAAGGATTGGCAGATGATTGATGTGATGAATTCCAAAGTTTAACATACTTATATAACATTTATAAAAGGGGAACACTTTACTTCTAAAAACCTCTTCTTTATCAACTTTGAACTGCCAGAATACACTAGAAAAGAGAGAGAATATAGTTACTCAATTAAAAATGTAAAACAAGTAGGCATCGTCGTGTCGCGATAGTTTGGCATCGTGCCAGTATAGACCTCCCCCTATAAAAATAAAGTTTGCGATGTATCAAACCCCTTTTTCAACACCGATATTTTTTTAAGAAATAGGTTCTACTATATTAAGAAAATGTAAAGTACGTAACATACTCGTAAAAAGTCAAAGTAGCTTTATAATTAGTAGCCGTTTAATTAAATGATTTTTTCGTAACAATGCATAAGCGGATACGATAAGGCGGACAGCGATTAAATTCTTGCGGTGAAATTTACTTATTTGTTTATTTTTTACATTCTCCTAACCGTTTAACGCATAATGTCAAAAGGCTAGTAAACATACTCGTATGTTTAGATAATAGTTAATGTGCCCACTACCTTTAAACTATGATTTGTTTCCTTTTAGGTTCAGTGAGCTGATCTTAAGCTGACTTAATGCCGACTAAGTTCAAGGTTACCCAAAATGTTTGTGGAATTCAAACTCAGCTGTTTGTTGTTTGATATTTTCATTATTTTATTAGTATTTGCGGATATCATATTTCACATTAACAACACGATTGCTAGCATTGGCTTTTTTGTTAGGGACAAGAATATTTTTTTTAATAAGTAAATTTATGAATATTTTTATAATATTTTAAAATACAAAATTTAGGTATAGTTGAGTATAAGAAGAGTAACAGTCTGTCAACCTACTAGTTCTTGGAGGCCAGTGTAAAATTTTAACGATTTACCCGTGGATTTTACACTGTGTCTGTCTAAGCAATTTTACGAAATGGAATTACGAAAAACAAAAGCCTCTTAATATCAATTTAAATTAATGTAAATTTTTTTGAACCAAATACTTGACTGTGCTGAAAAAAAATGTATACTTTTCATAAATGTTGTCCCTATATTGTCGTTGTTTCGTGTAAGTAGCCCACAAAGTCAACATTGCTAGATCAAACTTGAAGGGGCATATACAGTGACAAAGACCGGCTGCCAGTAAGATTTAGGATACCCCATTTAAAACAGACAACGCAAACTTGTCTACACATTTTGAAACAGTATTAGAGATAACGCTGTAGTTAGTTTTTGTCTACCTTATAACAAAAACCCAATCTTATTGACTATTCCCGCTCCCTTAGTAATTTTGTAAAAATGCAGGGATGGTATTTCTTGAAAAGCTTTCGATTTTTTCGTTTAATTCTTCTTTCTTCTGTACTTTGAATTCAATTTCAGTATGACGCTAGCTTAAATTAGGCTTTTAGGCTTAACGAAGCATTTGCGAGTCGAAAAAAAAGACTATTGTTTTAAAAGGAACGTTTTCGCCAATTACAATTTATATTGGGTCTTCGATTTTTCATTAGTTCAATCGTTAAACATTCTATATTTTTTATGTAATTAAACATCAAGGAAATAGGTACGTTAAAATCAAATATGAAATGGTTTGTTTGTACCTAGTAGGTACACATCTCAACTCGTATTGTTGTCTTATTAGGTTTGTGAAGTTTTTAGCGACGAGTAATTGGTGCCTTGGTAGAATAATATTTGGAAAAATTGGGCCAGTAAATTTGGCAGTAATGCGTTTGAGTTATATCGTTCTTAGAGGGGTATATCAATAAATTTAACAAGGGTCTCATAAAAAATAACAAGGTGTCCCATTGGTATAAACATCGTGCGTAATATATAGGCTGTGTGGAATACCTATTAGTAACCTTAACTCAACCAAAATTAGTTGCTAAACAGAAAAATAATTTAATTGCAAATGTTACTTTTGCCTTGTCTATCCCGCAAGGGTGATTGTGTGTACCTATAGGTATGGTGCGACATAATTATATGTATGTAACTTCGTGTAAACTCATTTTAAAAAAGTAGCTGAGACAATACATATATTATATAATCCTAACTTTTTGTTTTATCCATATTTCTTTAACATCATAAAAAGTAAGTCTACATACATACATACATATAATCACGTCTATATCCCTTGCGGGGTAGACAGAGCTAACAGTCTTGTAAAGACTGATAGGCCACGTTCAGCTATTTGCCTTTAAGATAGAATTGAGATTCAAATAGTGACAGGTTGCTAGCCCATCACCTAAAAGAGGAATCCCAAGTTTATAAGCCTATCACTTAGTCGCCTTTTACGACATCCGTGGGAAAGAGATGGAGTGGTACTATTCTTTTTTGTAATGGTGCCAGGAAACACACGGCACTTAAAAAGTAAGTCTACTTGCGGTAAATTTTGCAGACACAATAATAATACCTCATTTTCATACATCTTATCACATTTTAAATTTATAATAATGAAAACTGTCAATCAAATTGAAATGTGAAATGTCTGAATATTTACAAATATATCAAATCATTTCTAAAAAATCTACAAATAACGGTACCTTACTAAACTCATAATAAAATTAAAAGAAAACCTAACATTCGAAATGGACGGAGATAAATTAGAGAAAAGGCGCTTGCCTAAAATTATGGCCTGCATGACTAAACAAAGTCTGGAGAACTTGCGGAATAAGGCTTTGTTTAGTTTAGACGTCCTTGATGCAAAAGGGATTCGAAGGTTTGTGTTCTTGATAATATTAATGTATGATGTATGATTTGATATTTGATTTTACTGCAAGGCAAGAATATACCTAATATATTCTGTGCAGGTATATTTTGTATCCAGCAAATGAACCAGCAGGCTTGAATAAAATCACTAAGTTTGCGAATAAAATCCATTGCTTAAAAAAATAGAACATAAAAAAGATAATATATTAATATATATCTATTATATTTATATATTGTACGTTTATACTTCCACGAAAAAACACATATGTAATTTGTGCCAGATGCATCCTTCCCACGCTGACTTTTAACTTAGAATCCATTAAGGGTTAGACTATTAGGCATAGTATTATAAACTTAGAAATCTCTCTTTGGAGATATCTCTTATAAGTGCTTTAGAGTTGGTTTAGGTAACCAACCGCAGAAACTTCTACCTGTATAAATTTCTCTCCAGAGATATTTTACGACTTAATATGCGACGTCGAAGGTGAATAATAAACTAGTTGCGATTGCTACCAGACGTCGTAAGATATTCTCTGACGTCATCATCATGTTGAATTATGGGTCTCTAGTGATTGTAAAGTTATTTAATGCAAATTACGAGGCCATTATTTTTAATCTTATTCAACTTTATTAAGATTTTTTCATAGGCAACTTTTTATATTGTCATAGTTAGTAAGTTTCCTTATAGTTATCATATTTAACTTACACTAATCTACCTAAAACCCACTCAGTAAAATCTATCCATTACCAATACACCATTTAAATCATTAAGATAATAAATTTGATATCCTTCCTGTAGGCGATGGGCAATCTGTAACTATTTGAATCGTGATCCCTTTATTGAGTGATACAGCTGAACGTGGTCATTCGGTCTTTTCGAGAATAGGTATTGAGTCTCTCTACCCCACAAGGGATAAAGACACAATTATATGTTTGTAACTATGTGATTTTCTAGCTGGGATAAACCAATGTCATCATTTAACTTTCATATTCATCTCTCGTCTGTTATTCGAACAAGGTTTTAGTTGTAATTCATTAACTTGCATTAATTACAAAAGTTCTTTAGTAAGCAGTTCAGGCATCGAGTGTATTATATAAGGATTTTTTTTGATATAAAATATGTACAAAGAAATCGCTATATTCACGCATTTATATTTTTATGAAAAACTACCTGTATTTTTTTTAAAATAAGTATATAAATTAAAATGCATTCCCTTGATCGAGTTTTACAATCTGCACGGGAAGAGAAGCCGCCGGTACACACTATATTTTCCTCGCTACCAGACTAGCGTGGAAGCTGTTACATTGTCGGAGTAAATAAGATTTGTACGTACTTTTATATTTTCCAAAATAAGAATATTGTTTATACGGATTTTTTTCTTTAGACGAAAACAACCTTTGCATGAATGTCTGATTCTGGAGCTCAAAGAAACTGGCTATTCAGAATCATCCGACTATCTTCAAGACTTGCTTTACGATAATGTGCAGTTACTGGCAGAAGACGATATCGGCATTGTCGTTGATTTGCGAAAGAGAGAAGATTATTTGGAGCATATTGCCCAAGGTCTCATGAAGGCAGAAAAAAATAGAGATAGAGGTATAAGCAAATCCTACTAGTTAATGTTATAAGTGGAAAAGTTGAAGGATTTGTTTGTTTATCTTTCACGCAATTGGATGGATTTTGGCGAAATTTGGTACACGGGTAGAATGTATCCTGGTTTTACATAATAAGTACTTTTTGAGAAAATACAAGCGATAGTTTATCAATATTTATCAAATTGTATGTTTATATTAAAAACATGCAACGAACCACGCCCAAAATGAGCAATTGGCGAATATTTGTCGTAATAAATTTGTGATCACAAAGAACCGCCCATACTTTGTTAAGCTTGGGATTCTTCTTTAGCAATGAGCTAACAATTTGTCCCTTTCTGTATATCAATTCCGTTAATTAGCTGTTCAGTTCAATGTTGCCGTTGAGGCTTTTCGAGACTATTGTTTCCTCATATATCGTAGAAACGTGATTATAGAAGAGATTTTATTTTGCAGGTGAAACTAAACAGGAAGCCTTGCAGCTACTAAGCCTGGCCATGCATTACGCCGAGCAGGGGAAGGGCATTCTCTGGCTCGCTGAGAAGTTTTTCTTGGCGTCCATAGCAGTCGCTAGCCAATTCCTATTGGACGGCGGTCGGCAGAAGGGGTGTTGTAAATACCATTACGCTAAATTCCTGCTTGACAAATGTAAGAGTTTTTGGGTTCTTGTTTTTGTTTCCAAGTTATTTTTCGGGATCTAAACGGCTTTTAACCAGGTTTAGCTTCTCTAATTGGTATTTTTTGTAATACCTCTGGTAGGTTACTCATTGGGGGTTTTCAGGTTCCTCTTTACTGGACAACCAGTGGGGACTTCAGTAGTTTTCTACAAAATACCATCTCAACAAATATTATAAATGTGAAAGTTAGTTACTGTGTTTGTTATTCCTTTACGGGCTATCTACTGAATTATTCTTTTTGAAATAGGTATCATTTTACAAAAATTAAGAGTCTAGAGAAGGACAAACGGTATCTTCCATCTCGGTAAAAAGTATAGTTCCGTTCCGATGGCATTTAATTCGTTGCTTTCTGTAGGTGGTGCTAATTCCACCGCTTTTTTATATACATACATATAATCACAGAGCCAATAGTCTGGAAAAGTCTTATTGGCCACGTTCAGCTGTTTGGCTTGATGATAGAATTGAGATTCAAATAGTGACAGGTTGCTAGCCCATCACCTTAAAGTAAATCAAAAGTTTATAAGCCTATCCTTTAGTCGCCTTTTACGACATCCATGGAAAAAAGATGGAGTCATCCTATTCTTTTTTTTGTTGCCGGGAACCGGCATTATAACACGGCACTTGGTACACGGCTTTTTTTGTAGATAGAGTTAAATTCGACGCTTATTGTAGATGGCGTTAAATAAAGATAGTAAAGGCGCGGGCGAAGCTGCGGGTAAAAGCTAGTAATTTATAAACAGATTAAATCTATATACATAGAGGAGTAAATTTGTGTAGTTTTTTTGAGTTATAGTATCCTACACCTATAACAAGTCTCGAACTTACTTTGGGTTGCTCAATCGATGTAATTTATTTCGTAAGTTGTTACACATTTCATTTGTAAGTCACATACAAAGTATCACCACAAGATAATAAATAATTATACCTAGAGCAGTAATTTCCTTAAGGGAATCAAAGCCTCGACCTTATGGTAATTTCCCAACCTTATCAGGAACTGTGCGGTGTGGTGTTAATAATTTTCTAGAGTAACAATGTGAAGAAAATAAAAAAATTACAAAATGTACTTATAATGCTAATCCTTATTGTTTACCAACGGGATATAATTTTTTCTGAAATTCGGCGCGTTTGATGTCAATTTGTCTGATGGAAAGATCTAAAGTTTTACACGCAGGATAAATGAATACTTACATAATCCGGAAATAACAGAAATCCGGAAATTTGATATTATAATACGAACTTTTAATTGCAATAAGTAACTGAATTGAATAAAACTATTTAAAAATGTAATACTAACAATTCTTTACCTATAGTTCCTGGCACGGACCCGGAAGAATCCTTTGTGATATTGACTGAAGTCAGGGATAGCGCCATAGGAAAGGTAAGCAATGTTTTCATCTGTTCTGTCGCGGGTCTGTTAAAAGATAAACACATAAACTACCGACGCATCTTTCAACCTAATAATTGTCACACCCAGTCTTATTTTAAAAGGAAAAAATATACTTATGGACAAAAGGTCACACTATCTTTAAATTTGAGCTTCATCATAACTTCGTAACTAAGTATACAAAGGGATTATTACATCTGACCGAAGTGTATCGCGTCGTGAATAACTTATACATTTCATATTAGTGGAATATCAACTCTCACGAACTGGAATCCCTATTTGATCCCTCGTAATCCTTACTGCCGAAGTATAATTGAATATTTTTATGTCGTCTTACATCAATTAAGAAATGATATACTTATATAAAACTGAATGTCTAGTCATTCATCTGAAACTAGTAGGTATTGTCATATGTATTCTTTTGCATTAATTTATTTGTAACATTCATTCTCTCAGTTTTCATTATATAAATAATTTGTCCAAAACAAACCTATGTTTAAAATGCTAGTTTTATTTTTGGGGCCAGCAATAATGTTGTAATTTGTTCCGCATACATTTATTAACCTTTCTAGGACTGGTTTCTTTATGAACCAAACGAGAAAGGCGTGGTGATACCCCGGGACACCCTGTTCGCGGCTACAGCTCTTCAGCTGCACAGGGTTTTGCTGGACAAAGCGAGAGCTGTCAGGAAGAAAGACCCGGGGAAAGCTGAAAGATTGTCCAGGTTGGCCGAGAGAAGAGCAAAAGATGGTAAAGATTTTTATTATTACGGCTATTGATATAAATACTTAAGCTTCATGTTGGGTTCTAGGGTATTGGTTACATACGTTACAATTGTAAAGTTGGTTTATTATTTATTGAGAAATAAGCTATGGATATAATTACTCCGATTACTTCTTCCTTATAAGATGAACAATAATTCACTATTTTCGGGCAATAATAGTCGTGAAAAAAATTATTACTACAAGATGGTAAATATCCGTCAAATTGTTTAAAAAAATTATCTCTTTTTCTATGTAATGAAATTGTAAATGTCAGTCAAGCGAGGGCTACATTTTATTTTCCTTGTGCATCCAACTAGTTTCAGTATATCTTTTACTTATTCATAAGTCCACAATAAGCTTAATGTAATCTCCGTGTTCATCAACATTAGCTTCTCTCTACCTTATTAAGAATAAAGGTGGAACGACATAAATGTATTTATTACTATTTGTGTTTTCGGTTCTGTAAATAATAAAATAAAGAAAGTCGCCTAAATAAAATACATATATGAAAATTGTGCTGATTTTAACATTAAGATTCATATCATTGTTGTAATAGGTGTATCCTATAGGAGTCTAATCATGGGAGGAGTGCGTTAATCTTTGCATTTGATCTCTAACAGCAAACCCTTTTTTGGTTGCCTACTAGGCGTCGTTCAAGTATGCCATTAGTCCCATACTGCTGCCTAGAATATGAGATTCTAGGGAGAGCTGACGATACACGATACGCACACGTAACCATGGCATCGCCGAATAGTCGCCCTATCCTGAAGACCACCTGATTTTTCTTGTATTGAAAAAAAAAAAAACCTAAATTTTTGTTGAAAAAAAAATATAATATGTTATTAATATTTTAGCTGGCGAAACAAAGAAGACAGCTGAAGCAATATTAGAAATCGGCATTTGTCAGTTGGCTATGAACAACTTGAATAACGCCCAAAAGACGTTTGAGAGAGCATTCAAAATATATACTGACAGCAATAACATAGAGGGTCTGTGTGACACAAGAATGCATTTAGCTGCTGTAATGCAAAGGTAACATAGTGTTAAAGTAGTTTTCGTTACCACACAAACAATAATACAAAATTCTTAAGATACTTCTGAACTTTCTATATGATAACAAACTCCTGCTTATTTCCGTTTCTGCGAGAATTTCGGTAAATTCAGTCCACATAATAAACGTACATGCCTTAATTCATATCGAGATCCAGCGGTTAGATCTGCGCAGTGATATAAATATGTCAGTGAATCAATCAGTCAGTGTCCTTATTCCTCTATGTTTGAATTCTAAAAATATATATTTTTTAATTTGTTTTATGATAAGATACTTTCTCCATACACGACCTTTTCGTTTTTTATTATCCTAGATGCTTTCGTTTATCTCCGGAAGTATGAACGTCGATCTTTTGGATTTTTTGTACATACCCTATGAATTATTAATCTACACCAGGTCATTGAACGGGTGTCTCCTTGAATTTTAATATTGCACTAGGTGCAAAATACCTGTATGTAGTTTTCTAGTATCGATCAGTTGCTTGCCGTCAAATAACTATACATTCAGGAAGTTTTACAGATGAAAATGTTTAGGTTCTTTTTTAGACAATAGTTTTATTCTTCTGCTTTTTATTTTTATTTTAAACTATACAAAAAGAGAATGATTAGTTACCTAATGTGCTAATATTGTACAAAGACAATTATTGTTTAAATCAATGAATCGTATGCACTTCAGACCTTGGCACTGAATACGATACGCTTTACGCGTTAGCCTATAAATGTGTACATCAAATGTATTAATTGGAATAATTTGTCAACTCGGAGGTTAATAAGTTACTTGAATACATTAATTGACATGCCGTATTATCGTAAGTCACTAGATTACTTACTAAGATATACCTAGTTTAGTTATTGATGCGTAAAATTACTTGCAAAAAATATCTGCTCGTCATTCATTCTTCTATGCCATAACTAAAAAAATTATTAAATGTACGACTAGTTATTGGCTTCTTGTGATTTTAAGCCTATTATTTTATTTTTATCTGCCTGATTTTGGAGGCATACGATGTGTATGACATTTATTTACCATTACGACAAAAATAAGTACACTAGTGAAAACTGTATCAAAATACGATCTTCATATTCCAGCACAGTTTTGTGTTATCAACATCCTCAATTCTCAATATTTTTAGCTGATAGTTGCTAAATTACTTTAATTTTTACATGACACTGTAACAGCATTATATATTTCTTTCGTTCAGATTAAGAGATCACGAAATGGCAGCAAAACTGCTTACAGAGATGGGTGCGCTGGCCATGGAGCACCACCTACGGAGACAACTGGGCAGAGCATTGCACCTCCTGGGCGAACTGCATCTACGGAGGGAAAGACCAGAGCTAGGCACCCAACATCTAGCTGAAGCATTCGTTTGTTTCATGGGAATCTCTTCTGTTGGAGTAAGTTATTTGGAGTATTGCAATTGTTTATTTTTTTAAATTGTAACTACGTGTCAGTGTTTTTTTATGTGATGCAAGTGGATGGTAGCAACCTGTCGTTACCTCTGATTTTAGATTTGTATATGTTTAGCTACACGTGGCCTTCGAGTCAAGTGACTGTCTGTCCACCCCTGAGGAATAAAGACGTAATACAATATGTATACATATGTATGTGTGTAAGATTTATCAAAATAATATAAACGGATAATTTTTAGTTTACCAAAAGATCAGAAGTATTTAGAAGTCTTATTTCTCTATGCAGGTTGGCTCAACTATTTCAGGGTACAATATCGATGCCTCTGATAATGGAAACGACAATGATGAAGGTGTGACGAGTATTTACGAGAATAAGCGACCAGAGATTTATGAGGAAGAAGCAGAACAGTCGAGACTCATGATGGCAATTTCCGCAGGTTATTTGCTGTCTTTACTGTTAATTATTACTGACCACTGTAACTGCTGTTACTAAACTTGGTACAATTAGTATCACACATATTAAAGATTTGCTTTTAAAAATTTCAAATTTTTCCCATTGTCATGGATATGTAACATCTACATTCTTCTATAATTAACAATATTCATATAAAAATTCGGCAAAATCATTCTAGTGGTTTGGCCATAATAAAACTAATAGACATATTTCGCATTCACGAAAAATTTTGTTTGTAAATCACAAAACCCTTTTATAAATAGCATCTTAGAGGTTATTTTGAAATTAAAAAGAGCTGGACTAAACTTTTGATGTTCTGTACTTTCTGTTACTTCTACCACAAAGTGACTAACAAAATTAAGTTATAAACAAATCTCTTCCTTAACATGAGGCTACATATCCCCCGAAGTACATCATCTCCATTAAAATTTTAATATTACAATGTATGAGAACTTTAAATGCTTAATTATCGTACATAAATCCTACAGATCACAAGTTCAATCTCAATTTGTACCTATTTGACGTAATTAAAATTGATATTATTATTTATATTGTACTCTTTATACAAGATAATTAAATTAAACGTTCGTTTATTATTTTGCTTAAATTTATATAACCAAAACGAGGTTTTTGCATCATAGGACCATTGTTTATCTTTATTAGTGCTCTCCACTGCAGACCTACGGAAACTCTGTAAAATTAGATACTGTATAAAAAACGTGAATAGGTATAGTGATATTGAAGATAAGTCGTGATGCTTATTGGCTATGAATTTGCTTTGAAATATATTCAAACGTACGATCACGCATATTACAGCTTTCATTCTTTTAGCGCGGTTGTAAAATATTATCAAATCTAATGCTAATTTGACTTCTTTTTTATAAAGATACATCTAAATATTATTACGTCAAACATTTAATACCCATATAAATCCATATTAAAAGAAATATTATTTCGCCTAAATAGTACTTAACCTTCATATTTAATAATTTAAAAACTTAAATTGGTGTGTCAGGTCACCTTGAACCTTTTGATGATCTCTGGACTGCCAGAATGGTGACGGCTACGTGGCTGGCATGCCAACGGGTATCAGAGCCGTCATTTGTGTAACCAGTTTTTCCTTTAGTTTGTTATAGGATGCGTAAGAGATCAACTTATTCAAAAAAGAGTAAGTAACAGAGTCTAACCAGAGTTTAACCGGTTTTTCCTTTAGTATGTTCTTTGAGACATAAGGGATCATCTAATTTAATAAAGAGTTGGTAACAGAGTATAAGTATGTTGTCATTCGTGTAACGTGTGTTTTCTTAAGTATGATATAGGTTCCACGTGAGATCAAATAATTAAACGTGTAAGTTACAACAAAGTGAAAGACCTCACTCTCCATTCTCTACATGAAAGGAGAGCGACGTAAGAAAATTTTAAACTATGGTTAAATTATTCCAAGAAGTAATAATGTAGATAATTTTCTTTAATTACATATATTGGCAAAATTAAAGGTTGTTGTTGGCTTAATTGTAATGTAAACTTTAATTTCAAAGTACAGAAGATGCAAGTAGATGAGAAAGAGAGAAATCTTTTTCCCACACTATTTCATAATAGAGACGTGAGAAGAACTACACAGGAGAAATAAAAATGTAGCATTACTCGATATATTTTCACTTATTAAGATGTAATAAACGTAATAGTGGATAGATAGATGAGGTTAACCATTATATGGATCAAAATAGGAAACTAACCTTCGCCTTGTACGAGGTCACCATTTTGCATTATTTACGTACTTTTTGTGTGTATGTACAGGAAAATGACTTTTCTAAGATCTTCTCTTAAAATAATCACAAACAGTGCTCCCTTGTTGGCATTTTAGTAGGTAGATTTGTCATCTTAAATAATATAAAAGTTGATGATATCCTGAAAATCAAACTACGAGCTTAGAGATGACTCTACAGGTCAAAAGCCAGCTATATACCTACGCCGAAACTATGATGACTGGCTTTATTCAATATAGTATGACCAAAACCACTGGTCAAATTAAAATCGAGTTCCTTTAGTTTTTTTTATTTAACTTGGAGCTTCAATCACGGTGAGCTTCATTATTGTAACTATCTGCATGTTAAGGTTTAGTAAGTTCAGCATAGTAGCTGTTTACTATTTTCATCATCTGCTCCAAGTATCGCTCATCATCATCATCCTTTGAATTTAAAAATCTGACATAAGTCTAAGAATTAAATACCTTTGAATCGTTTTAGGACCTTTCTTTGAGTTTATTTCGTTTTGTTATCACAATAGTCACGGTATACATTTACTGTTGCTGGTACTACAAATAATATAATAAAGATCCAATCAGTTCTGCGGAGGAAGAATTATAATCGACAGTGGCCTTAATATTCTTTATATTAAATTACTAAGATGTCCAATATGCAACGTACGTCCCAAGAAATCCACCAATTTTATCATTTTCCTGGTACGTGACAAAGCAAAAATGAATACTGCGTTAACGAATTCTAAATAATACGATTTAGATACACGTAGAAATGGAGAACCATTAGTGAAGAATGAACGCTAGTGCTATCGGAAAAATTGGCGCAACAAGGGAATAAAATAGGAGTAGGAGTAGTCTTATTTAAGCTATTTTAAGGAAAAATTTTCCTTGAATGGCTTGCGTGTGTTATCTACAAATAGCTGGAACTATTGGTCTTTAGAAGTTGAAATGAATTGTGAATTGTAACTTCTCTTCTAGGAATAGGATACTAATCGCCTTCTATCCTACCTCTATTTCATTAAACTAGTCAAAGTTCCCACAGGTACCTACGAGAAATACAAAAGTTTCGGTCATATCGAACGCAGCTGCAATCATAACCTAGCTTTTTAATATTTTAATAGGTCAAGAAAACATGGCATCTTACTTTCAACTTCTGAAAGAGGCAGGTGTATGTTCTATAGCCAAGATGAAGATAATGGAATGGAAGCTCTCACATGCTGGCTGGTGGATCAAGCGGCAACACCACAATTTTTTGCCCTGCATATGCCCTGAACATCAACGCACTCCACTAGATATTTTGAGGTAACCATAGATATTTGCCTTTTGAAATTAACTTATATATTTACTTGTTCTAGCCCGCGTGTTGTATAATAGTATTTTTGTATTTTGTTTTGGGTACTTAGTTGTATTCCTAAGAAATATAAAAAACTAAAATTTCGAAAAATTTTTGATGAACTTTGTCATAACGTACATACACATTAAATTTCCAATTCATAAATATTATTATGTGATAAGTTTTTTGGAAAGGCAGGCTTTAAGATAAGATAGAAAAGTTGATTACTTGAAAAGAAAAAGAGGAAACCTCATATTAACGATTTTTTTTTCGGTTATAGGCATCAGTTGCAACTAAAAGAGCAGTTGGGAAGTAAATTCTACGAAAGTTCCATAAGCAAATCTGTACTTACTCGAATGGGAACTGTAGAAGATATCCAAAAGCTACGCAGTAGTTACAGACAAGTACGAGAATTAAAATGATTCATTTCTTTCTGATGTCTTTATATCTAAATCGAACTATTGAAAACATATATTATTTTGAAATAAATAAAACCAGGTAATTTTTTGAGTTTATTATTTAATTTTAACCTTATAAAAATAAGAACTTTAACTACTTATTTACACATTAAATACCAAAGTAACCTTTTGAGCAACACTTACACCGACTGACCCGCTAATTTTCCCCACCAATATGAGCTCAAGATTATCTAGATATAATTTAGTCAGTACTGGTATCTATTTCAGGATGAGATACCTACTTCTCTACATAAAAGAAAATATTGTATTTGAGAATAACTTTTTATATCATCTCTAAGTAATTAAAAGCTAGCGCACTGATGTAGATCATTATTTTATAGTACACTATATATATTTAAAAAATAATACGAATTATTGAAACTGGGAGGATTTCATATTTTCGAATACAAGAATAATAAAATAATATTAATTATTTCTTCTTTTATTCATTGGTCGTGAAAATGTAATGCCACCACGATATTAAATTTTTTTGGAAATCGCTAGAATTAGATACTCTTTGCGATCTTTGATAATCTTTCCGAATTCAATTTATTTGAAAATAAAGTCGATGATTTTTGTGAACGAAAGAGTTGTGTCGTACAGCTTAAATCATCCATGCGTTAATAACAATTTTAAAATCATAGATTTACAATATGCATAAATGAAATAGTTCTTAATCATTGCGCTATCTTATCTAACCTACTGAGCTTTAGCCGTCCTTTTACGCGGTGTCAATCTTACTTTGAATCCTTCGGCACGCTTTAGGATAATATCGGCTTGTAATTGGAAATCGGATTCCTTAAGGTCGGAGTGAACTCGGAAATTCCTCAAGATGGTGGATAAGATAATCTTCAGCTTCAGCATAGCATATTTACGACCTGAGAACGAAACAAATTGTCAGTACAAATGTCTTTTGAATTTATGGGTGCATTTTAAGATTTTTTTTGGTTTTGGAACATATAAAGAACCTGAATCAACTGCTTTGTTTTCTTAAATAATTCGATATGCATGCTAGTCAATAAACTGTGTAAAAGTTTAACAAGATATGACCGGTGTGACAAATAGAACAAAATCTTTGCAAAATTTGTGACTCTTTATATTTTCACCTATTTTCTTGCACACTACGAAACAACACACTCGTCACGCAATATTACTATGATTCTAACGTCCTTGATAAGAATGAAATTTCTTCCAATAACTGGAAATATTCTGAAATTATAAGAATGTTAGCAAGGCACTCACCTACGCAACTCCTGGGCCCAGCAGAGAAGGGGACAAATGCGTAGTAATGGCGGTTAGCAGAACGCTCTGGCAGGAAGTTGTCGGGGTCAAACTTGTCAGGATTGGGGTAGATGTCTGGCCGACGGTGGAGTTTTATCGTCGCAATGATAACGGTAGTACCAGCTGGCACTTTCTTACCACTGGATGCTGTAAGAAAGGACTTTATTGTAATTTTAGATGGATTTTGTTTTGTACCTAAAACTTGATTGAATTTAGCGGCACATGAGTAATATCTAATTTGGAAGTTTTTTCCTTTTATTTAGTGCCTCATAAAAAGTTAATGAAGGCCAGTGCCTGTCCTTCCCTTAATTTTATGACCAGGTCAATATACGGATTTGTAGGGTTAGTCATGAACGAAATCATAACGCTAATTTAATGTATGTACTTACGTAGAACGACATCTTGTTTGAGATGTCTAGCAATAATTGGCACTGGAGGGTACATTCTAAGCGTCTCCATCAAACACCTTTCAAGGTATTTCATCTCCAAAGTATCTTGGAACGTGGCTGGACGATCAGAGTCACCAAAAATCTGGTCCAATTCTTCTATTACTTTGTCCTGGATATCTTGGTGGATTCCCATCATTGAGAGGAAGAAACTACTGCCAGCTGCTGTTGTGTCATGACCCTAAAATAAAATATATATATAAATTTAAAGTTATCATCCTTCTTGTTTTAGTCAATATTGCTTTTAAGTTCTACGAAAGGAGCCCGGAGTCAAGTGAGTATCTTGACTCAATTATTACGTTAACGTAATAATTGAGTTTAGAGCTGAACTGTTTGGAGAATATAATTAACGACAATTTAAATATAATTACTTACTTCAAACATAATAGTGTCCACTTGTTCTTTGATTTCTTCGTCAGAAATAACAACACCGCTCTGAGAACTTTCAAGAAGAAGATCGAGGAAGGCTAAACGTTTCTTTTCTCCAACATCGTTGTCTTCAACATCTAAATCGTCTTTCAGGCCAGAAGATTGTCCAAAAGATAAGCCTTCTACGGACGTTGTTTTGGTTGTTGATTCACTGTTCTGAGGTACATCTTTGGTTTCACTTAGGACGGAAGGTTTTTTGCCAGATTTGAATTCTTCCTTCTTCCTCTTGATTACCTGAAATTAAAACATCGATGAAAACATTTTTTTACGAAATTTAATCAAATATATCAAGATACTTATAACATCATTAGCTATATTTCTGAGTGAAATTAGTACCTAATATACACTTCATTTAAATTCTATAAAATAGACTGCTACGAGGCGAATGGTCCTTACCTTTTTAGTCAATCCATGGATGATGTCAAGGAGTTGTGTCTGATTCTTAGCGTATTTAGTGAAATTGAATATCAGTTCAGGTCTCAGCCATATCTTGGTATGTCTTAAATGTAGAATATCGCACATCTTCATGACAGCCATCGCATATTCGAATCCACTTTGGTCTTGAGTCGACTTGCTGACGCCCATTGCGGTCTCTGTAATGTTTAATTGTTACATTAAAGGGTCCCCGGCGTAAAGAAAGACCTATTGACCTCCAATATTCAAAGCACTTGTGTAACCAGAATGATAATAGACCCTGAAGCCACGGATGGCGAACATTGGCCATTAGGAGTACGTGAAGCCGTGGGGGGTCGTTAAACACGATCTCACTCTTACTACGTAGTATCCAATGAATCAGAACTTGATACCTAAGTTATTTCAATGCTACCAGCTAATCTGTTCCAGGTAAATTATATAATTATACCATAGATATCACGGATATAATACGGATTGCAATTAAGCGCCTTATTTATTTTAACTTCCTCTGCATAATTCGAATAACAGCCGCTATTATATGCAATATACCTAGGTTAATAGTTGCATTACTTCTAAAATATAAAATGCTGATTGCACTGGTAAGCGTGTCATTATACCTACTTGTGATTATGACGTTATTAGTGTCAGTAAAGTAACAAATAAGCTTATTTGCCTTACATACTTAGTCTACAAGAAAACATAATTCCTGCTGACGTAGATGTAGTTAATCTGAATTGAATACCTATAATAATGTATAAGTTGGTCGAAAGTTAATTTTGAGTGGAATAATATTTAACCAATCCGGTATGAAAAATTAACATTCTTATTTTTTTTATTTAATGTCTCCACTTTAATTAAAACATAAAAGCAAATGTAAGGAGAAAAAAAATAAAGTATGAATGTTTCAACAGTTATAGGCATGTGAAAAATATTCGTAAGTTATCTTAAAAATATATTTACTAAGAAGTCTTTCAATTCAAGTCCACAATCCAATGATCTTGAGGCCACTACAACCAGCTACAAGTTGACTACGTGACAGTACTAACAAATTGCTCATTTTTGCCATTAATTTTGCATTAGCTCCTTGAAATTGGGCCGACAACGCTGAAATGACTTTTGAACCGTTTAAAGACCTGTTTTAGTAAAAAATATTTAAATATTATGTATATAACCTTGTTAGCCTAAATTATTGTTATAACTGTAGAAAACATCGACTTTGTCAGCATGTACACTAGAATTTTGAGAAAGAATGTATCTCTGTGCCAAAATTCATCTAAATCGTTTTAGCTATTATATTCAAAATTGAACGATAATAATTATTTATTTTTTCGCAAATTATTATTAACTTTATTTGTCTACTCGTATATATGACGATGAAAAATAACGAGTATGTGTGCATAGTTGCAGTTAGTTTCCAACGACTACTCTGAATGCATAAACTTGCCTATTAATTTATGTCCATGGCCGTATAGCCGCTACTTCCGAGAGTTTAGTCTTAACAATATAATGAAAACTTTACAATTATTCTTTGTGAAATATAACTACAGAATTGATCACGAACGAACATTAAAGTTAGATTTTGAAAAGGAGATTTTTTATCAATTCAATTATTGCTATTTTTTAGTAGATAAAATCTTTTAATACATAAGTAGCATATTTATAAATGAATTATCCGTTTTGTAGTCTTTAGGGCTAAACTTTTTCATATTCTAGACGTGATGACTGTTTTTATTCTTCAGTCATGAATGAAGAGCTAAACAGAATTTTATTGCATTGTTTCCATAAACCGATATAATCAATCGACAAATACAATAGACATTTGCGATCTCAAAGACGAATGAAGTTTGAATTAAACATTTTGAAATTGTAGTAACCTTATTACCTACATATAGGTATGTAACTACATAATTTCAACAAAACCCAACAAAATCCTGCTTGTTTCTTAGCTTTCTATTTTTTAATCACGCAATGGATTTTAATAAGTATAGAGAATTCATTATTTTCGAAGGTTTCGGTATACATACATACATGTCAACTATTCTTCAAAAGACATCGTGCGAAGCCGGATCGGGTCGCTAGTAAGTTTCAAAGTAGACAATTTACGTCCTTGTCTGCTAGATCAAACCCGTAAACAAATTTTGTAATTTTATAGATACACGTATGAAATTACTACAGATAACGGGTAATGATGCCAATAAGTGCAATATTTCTGGTGTAGGCAATTCAAACGATTAAGACCACATAATTAAGGTTGATCCAGATTGATA
The DNA here is from genome assembly GCF_032362555.1 of Amyelois transitella. Classification (NCBI taxonomy): domain Eukaryota; kingdom Metazoa; phylum Arthropoda; class Insecta; order Lepidoptera; family Pyralidae; genus Amyelois; species Amyelois transitella. Next base: position 7,630,590 of record NC_083509.1, read on the forward strand.
TTGTTAATTTTATTTATAAATTCTAATAACCTCTGTACAAGTTTTAGAAAACATTGCGTTAATTCAATAAATACAAAGCCTCTATAATATATTTAATGTCTCTCTATAAAGAGCTTTTGAAACTTTATACGTGGCAAACTAAATTATTAATTACGAACCCTTTATATTAGCAAAACAAAGGGATATGATCACGTATGAACGCTGAACATTGTACAGTTTAGTTAGCTTCATATTTAAATAACCAGGGTCACTAACAAGGTTAAGGTTTATTCAGATAAAACAATAAAGATATTTTCTTACAATCTTTATTTTTTACGGTTTCGTCATATTTTTTGTAAGTTTATTCGGGGTTTTGGTAAAAGTTTTCCAAATGTCATGACTTGGATTTCGTGTGACTTAGATTTCGTGTAAATATTTGGCAGTTTGAACGGTCGGCTGCCACCCAACCCGCCTTGGAATTTTTGTCATGTCAATGTGAATTGACCCTTATTTGCTAGGTTATTTCTTTTTTCTACTTTGACCGATGTTTGATATTTTTTGGAATTCATACTCAATATCTCACATTTAGAACCTACCTTTCACTGAATTAATCAGTTAACACTATGTTCATGAGTTTCTGTGCAAATCAAAGATTTTCCGCTCTACGTCCTCGCCTACATTGGTTATAAAAGGTAAACAACTAATGACTCTTTAGGATAATAACACACATTACACCAATCACAGTATAAATTCATTTTACATTTACCAGTCTAATCAATATTTCTGTGACTTTAAGTCTTTGAAGAATAACTCAACATGTTGGTTTATTTATATTATAGCTTAAGATTGACACTGATCTTTAATTTTATCACGTATGGTCTGGCTAATTTTAATATTTTGATTATTAATAATTTATTTCGAAATAATCGAGAGGATCCTAATAAAATCAAAAATATTGTTTTAAACTATACGGCATAAAACCCTACACACGGTTAGCTAAAAATTTCCGATTTCGCCTTTTTTGATGAGGAAATAATCAAACACTGTTTCTTATTTTATACTTGTAATATTAAGGCATGGCTGGATTACTTACCCAATAATATCTCGACGGTACATTCGCTCATGTAATCATGGCAGTCGAACACACCGGCTTCCTTCTTCATCTTGTCCACAACAGCCCTCGAGTTAGCGTTGAACAGATCAATGAAACTCTTCAGGACGTTCAAATGGAAAGTAGGAGCGATCAGTTTGCGATGAGAACGCCATTTTTGACCTGTTTAGAAATGGTAAGGCTGATTAATATTTATTGATTAAAGTTAAGGAAATATTTTCCGAGACGCTTCAGTTTTTGTGGACTAGTAACAAAAATAGGATTTGCAGCAGCTGTTTTTATTGCGCAAAAATATGAAGAAAAAAATACCTGTACTGATGAGGAGGCCGTTTCCAAGCCAAGGTTTAAAGAACCGGTACTCATCGGCCTTGTCTATGTGGACATGGCTGCTTAGAATCAGCTCCACGTCCCGAGGGTCGTACAGGAACACCAGGAGACGAGGGCCAATCCAGACTTTCACAACCGCCTCTTTGTCGTACGGCTCACTCCTTTGAATCAACTTCCTGAAGATATCTGTTGAAAGAACGGAATGATAATTACAAAAGTAGAGATCAATTGCTCATTCAGAAGTTTTATTAAGTTTAGTAATTACTTAATGTTAACAATGATAATCATGCTATTTACTGTGTACAGCTACTGAAGAATGGACTTATTTTAATACAAACGATTCAGAGTCAAAATACCATCGTTGTATCGTAATAATTATTCCATTTATCACACCTACAAATGTTCCAATGGACAAGGAGGAGCACGTGCTACGATCATTATAAAATAATTCTCATTCTCCGTTCGCCACTCTATTCTCACAAATACATTAGTATGAAACAGTGAAACTCACCAGCAGAACCGCCAGTAAACTCTAACGCGTTTCCTAACAGCGGCAATCCGGGGGGTCCGTCAAGTTTCTCTGCCAGCTCATACAAGTGACGCCGCGACATCCTCCAATAAGCATACCATAGCACCAAAGCCGGCACCAGGAGCATATAAAACAAACTGGTTGCGGCCCATGTCGTAGACTGCACTACGTTCTCCGTTGCGTAAGACATCTTAGAATATCTGCGGACAAAATGATCCTTCTTACTCCAACAACTAAGTGAACGATATAATAAACTTCGCGTTATGTGATTACACGTACGCAATCACCTTAATAATCACTGTGAATGAAGAAATGCTTACATCTAGATTCTAGTATTTCTAAACGGTTGCGAAACGTGTTAATAACCTTTGTAGCGGGTCAATTTTATTTGTGTTCGCAATTTTATGATATTCGTAAAAATTATTTTATGTACGAATTAATATGATATGCACGGAGTTTCTTCTTAAATATCACTTCATAATATAAAACATAATAAAACCATATTTGACGGCCTCTGTGGCGCAGCGGTAGTACGCTTGTCTGTGACACCGGAGGTCCCGGGTTCGAATCCCGGTCAGGGCATGATGAGAAAAGAACTTATTCTGATTGGGTCTTGGATGTTTATCTATATAACTATTCATTATAAAATATAGTATCGTTGAGTTAGTATCTCGTAACACAAGTTTCGAACTTACTTCGAGGCTAACTCAATCATTGTAATTTGTCCCGTATATATTTATTTATATATTTTATTTATTTATTTTAATTGAACTGGAAACAAATAGATGAAAATTGTATTAAAACCAGTAGGGTAATTTATAGAATAAATTATCAACTTTATAATTTATTGCAATTAAACAAAAAAAATACTAACCATACCTTCTTTATAGGAAAACAAATAAAAATATGCATCCATATCCATAATGAAATTAAAAAAATTATACTATAATAATATACTATAATGTAGCTTTAGGAGTAAAACTACTTATAGCAGAAAACTTTTTAACATTTTTAATAAATAAATAAGACATCATGCTCGTTCCACAAAGGACAAACACTTGATTCCTCCTTCTACCTCAATGATAAAGGAAGTAATAATAAACATTTGCTTTTAATTCATTAATAACAGTCACGTCTACACGAAACATTTCTGTCAAATCTGCGGTGTGTGAGTCACACGGATTATAAATCCACGTACATATTTACATATGAAGTCGCCCTTAGAAGAATAAATGTATGACTAGAATCACAAACGGATAAGCCGGAAAAATCTATCCAATTAGTATAGAACCTTTGACTGTTTCCTTTATTATCTTGCAAATATGTTCGCCAACCAAGTTAAATGTGTCCTACATAGATATATACAAGTAAGTACAAGTACTTACGTCAAGTAATTAAGCCAATATTGTAGTTTTATAACTTCTAACATGCCAAATGCAAACTAGTTTATATCAACAAGACATAGTCCACCTTTTTCTTATATATTTTACAATTATAATTGCAAAGGTCAATTTGACCTATGTAAATTCTTTATTATTATTTTATTTATCGTTAAGTTGTGGGCGGACGAACTGGGAGTATTATTTTATTTTTATTATATTGTTTAATAATTCTCATCTTTTTACTTGTTTTTTTATTTGTTTATCCAAGGTTCCTATAATCCACCATTATATGGTAATGCAATACACATACCCACCTTATATCTAACCGCCTCAGTCTTAGATATCTATCGGGTTCTTCCAGGGCGCACACGGAACCAACGCCGGGTGTATGATGAAGAATATCATAAAAGGTCCCCTAAGAATTCGAACATAACAAAGATACATGTTTTGAAATCTACTTGTTGTTAGACTAACAACCTAAAAACCAGGTCAAACCGCCCGCCTGCCTGCGCTTAAAATGATCGCGTGTTTCCTCGAGTAAAATAATACGAATACTTTGCGAATTCTCGCCAACGTAATGGATAGCTTAGTTTTGTTTTAGCAAGTAGGTACCTACTTACTCAAAAGTTTTTACTTTTTTTTTTAATCAATGCAACTCCCCTGCTCGGACCCATTACGACTTGTTTGGTTTTATTGTATGTTTTGTTTATTTATAAAAAAAACTCCCTAAAGAGAGCGCCCGCGTAAAACAAAAATCCCGATATTTTCCGTTCCCTTGAGAATTCCTGAAAATCCTCTAGTCTAGTCTAGTGGTTAGAATCTATCTGCATGTCAAATTTCAGCTCGATCGGTTCAGTAGTTTGGGCTGGGCGATGATAGATCATTTTTTGAATATATAAAGAGATTTGACGGTGTTTCGATACTATAGAAAGTTTTGTTTTGTTTATTTTTAACTTTTATTGATTGTGATTCACTTTTGTTATGCAATTTAACAATAAATTAAAATTTTACGTTTTTACTAGTCCCGTTTCTAATTTTCTTACATACATACATAAAATCACGCCTCTTTCCCGGAGGGGTAGACAGAGACTACCTCTTTCCACTTGCCACGATCTCTGCATACTTCCTTCGCTTCATCCACATTCATAACTCTCTTCATGCAAGCTCGGCGGTTTCGGGTACTTTTGACCTAACTAATTTTCTTATTGGAAACTATAGTTTTGTATTTTGTATGTAAGTAAAGTATGATATACTTAATTACATGTTAAATATTTAATTGTAAAAGTTGATCTATCTTATAATTTTGACTGACTGCTATTATAATTAGGAATTTATGTTAATTTCTACCATCAACAACCAGGAATGCTAACTTTTTATAGCGTTATTTTTTCTCGAAATCTGCGGTTTTATGTAAATTAATAAATTAATATACATTTATTCTAAATAAAAAAAAGAATACGTACACACAAGATTATAAACAAGAATTGTATCTTCAAAAACGAAAAAAGTTACCATTTTCCTTATACTTTGATTTTACCCGGTCGGCCATAAAATTGGTCTGCGATTTATTTTTCATATCTGTTGGGCAGTTTCAGCGATTAACGCCTATTATATACGAGTATAACTTCATTAATGTATTTTGCATCTTCCTTTCTATATCTTACTCTACGTTCGGGTCAACAAATATATTATATAATATCTATTTATAATAACTGGTACAAGATTAAGATTAATTTTATAAAGTTTCGTATTATGTGATGTCCTAGTTAAGACAGTTTTATGGGTAGTTACGTGTTGCAAAATTAAAAAAACGGAATAAATATTCGCTTATTTTACAAAAATAACTCACCATTTTTGGCTTATCAGTAATGCCATCGTGCGTTAATTATTACACTTTCAACTGCTTAATAATTTGTAAGATGTATTTATTTTGTGGCTGTAATTTTTTTATACCTGACCTAAAAACTCATTTGAATAAAAAGATCCCGATCGTAATGGAAAGAAATATTTCATGCTTATGGTACATAACTAAAATAACACTAATTGTGTATTGTAGTCAATAAAATTAAAAATATATTATTATGTTTTACTATTTTAGCATTAAATAGATTCCTAATTGAATCATTCGTCAAAAAATATTGTATTATATATCAACTAGTTAAATATTTTTTTTATAACTAAATTGGAAGATAAAAGATGCATTTACGGTTCACAATAAAAATAATATTTTCAGAATTTTCATCACCCCTACCTTTAGTTGGACTCTCCCTTCATCTATTTTTCAAACACCAATATCACAATTATTTTAACTAGAACGTCCTCAGTCCAAAAGGACTCGATGTCACGGATCGACTATTTGAATGACTCCCGCGCAACTATCTATATACAGGCAAACTACGTCACAGTCACGGCGACTCAATATCACACTTGACGCTTTTTCTCGAGCTGCGCTAAACTCAACTTTCTATCTTTTGCATTAAGATTCTAGAACTCACAATTTTATATCTATCAAGTCATTGTTTTATTGCTCTTTGAAAGTAATTAAATCTAGATATTACAAGTATAACCTGGAATTTCCCACATAAACACGGCATTGGAAGGTTTCTTCAATAATAATATTAAAAATGCAATATTTTCATTTACGAATGGAGTATACGATGCTTACAGCTTTTTCCAACTCCTTTTTTCACATTTTTGTTGTTTTTATCTTTATAGATCCAAGTTTCGTTAAAACACCCCAAAATAAATTTAAAATTTATCAACATGCTCCTTTTAAGGGCTCTTCAGCCTCTTATAAAGGGAAATAGCCTGTGGATAACTAACGTAACGAAATAGTTGTCATATTTCAGTATTTGTTTTTGACCTCAAAGTTCACATGCGAAAAGATGTGTTTACAAACCTGCCACTATACCCCACTACGCATAAAGACGAGACTTCATTCGGAATGCATTTAGGCGCATGTCTATTTTAAGCACTTTTATTTTAATAGTTAAAGCGCAGAAGCCCTTGTTTATACTTTAAGAAAATAGTAAAAGTCAATCATCAATCAAGTATTCTTAAAAAACAATAATTTATTAAACTACTCGTTAAGCAATTTTTCAGTATTTGTATATATATTACAATTCCTTCTAAATAGATCTATTGACCTTGGTCAAAGTGCGCGATGGTTTTTATGTTACACGGAAAAGTAAAGAAAGACTCTTTTCCGAATTTACATACAGCAAGCAGCGATGGATTTGAACCTGAATCTCTTGCGAGGAGTAGGTACTCTTTTTGAATCGGATACTTTTACCATCCTACTAGCAGCGGCCACTTAAGTCGAGCATAGTATTTGGAAATTATTTTGACTCAACAGCGAGTGATATCTCATCCTCTGCAAAAAGCGAGACCAGAAAAAAAAAGAATGAGAAATATACAACAAAATATTTTAATATGCATGCATACGCTTAAGCTTTTATTTGTTGACTAAGCATAAAGAAGATGCTTCGTTAGTCTATTTTAAATAATGTTACATTTATGTAAAATGGACGTCACATATATGCATTACATTATATTTAAAAGACCCGATTCTCCGGCTTTAAATTACCAAACCTGATATTCGGGTCCAACGTTCATGTTCCAACTTAGGCACACATGATACATTTTAGACGCATCAAATGTCAAGTCAATCTCCATCCTTATGGAGTACTTATTTGCTAACTCTGCCCTCTGGGTCTAGAGATTTGAATTTAATCATGTGAGTTCCTTCACTAGTCAAGAAGTGCACTAAGAGAGTATTTTCCGAAATTTCGGCAAGAAAAGAAATTGATGACATTTTTCATTTCACGCGGACGTCTTCTATAAATAAATGATCAGGCTATATCAAGTTTTTAAACGACAATGACGTAATTTGAATGTTTTCTGTATAAAATTAATGTTTAATTTATTTTATTTCTGATGAGAGTGACTATTGATATTGTCTCCAAAAAGTCTTGAGGATAGCTGAATTAGAGCTCTCAAAGCTGTTAATCTATTGATTGAGGAGAGTAAACACTTTACAATAATCATGAATACATAGTTATATAGTAATAATAAAGTTAATATTAAAAGAAATTTTGTAGCAAAACAAATAATATAAAATATATTTTCTTTAAAAATATTGCCCAATTTTAACGCACACTTACATTTAAAAACTGTCACGCGAAGTCTCATTGCGAAGAAACTCAATCATCAGTCAGTTAAATTACTGATTATATAAGTTGTGACTCAAATTATAATATAGCTTTACGTTCGTATAACTTTTTGTGATTTTAAAAATACGTTATAATAATAAATACGAAGTACCCCGAAAGCTTGGTTAACATGAATGTCTTGGGGTCACGTCCGGTCTCTTTGAAACCACAAATGATTTTAAGATATGAATTGTTTCATCGATCATTGTAACAGGTAAAAGTATAGATATATATGAAACCCAAAAAATATTTAAATATGGTTCGTGTAGTTTCTGGCACTTTAGAATCTACTACACTATCTACTACTACTCCATATCTTTTCCATGAATATCTGAAAAGGCGACTAAGGGATAGGCTTATTAACTTAGGATTCATCTTGTAGGCGATGGGCTAGCATCCTGTCACTATTTGAATCTCAATTCCATCATAAAGTCATACAGCTGAAACTGGCCTTTCAGTTTTGTCAAGACCGATGGCCCTGTCTACCCTGCAAGGGAAAAAGACGTGACTACATGTATGCATGTAACAGCTAGCTGGTAGTAGCTGGTAGCTGCTTTGTGTAAAAACTGACTTAACCTTGGGTTCCAGAGACGACGAAAGTGAAATGACCACCAGCAGGAAGTGGAACTCCAGCACCAGCTACAGTTTTGCTATACAAACGTACATACATACATACAAAAACTAAGAGAGTCACGTTTATGCCCCGTGAACGCCCCTATATACAGTTTTAAACATCAGAATAACTGGCCACGAGTATTAGAAGTGCCTCTTAAATTTTTCGCGTAGATTGAATTTATCAAAGATATTTTTGTGTAAACAAGTATTTAAATATAAACAAGTTCTATTTATTGCCAAATAAAAATCCGATACCTTGATACATACGATAAATTTATGAACTTTTTAAACTACTTTACGAAAATTCTTGGTTTGTTAGTACGAATAATTAAATCTATTTCCAGCATCAAACATGAAAGAATTTTCATGTTTATAAACATACAATATTTGAAAGTAATAAAGCTCTTTCCTATAACTCGAAAAGAGTGTGCTGTCCATACAATAGAACACTTTTTTTTGTATGGTATGAATTCAAAAGCATAACTAAAAGCAATCCTCCTCCTAGCCTAATCGGATGAAAAGTGATAAAGGCTTTAATACAAATATTACCTACAACAAATACTGAATATTACTGAATCAAGATCAAAACTTGTTTAACCAGAATTGTTGTAAATTTTCCAGCTGAGGCCAGTGCTTTTAGGGTTCTGGGAACAGAACAGAATCGTTTTTGCCGCCTATTGGTTATGAAGTACGGTTTGTCTGTCAGTCAGTCACAATCAAAAAGCACGGAATGAAACGCAGTAAATTTTTACTTTGTCACAACTAAATGATGTCTATGACCACAACTTTGAACTCAGAGCTGTGAACTTCGAAAGTGGTTGTGGTGAAATAACATGAATATTTATTTAAGTACACAAATATTTTTGTTATTATTGTTTAATAATAAGAAAACAAATTTTATAAACAAAAATAATATTATTTGTAAAAATAGAATTTATTAAGGGAAAAGCTAATAAACTTGGGATTTTTTTGCAGGTGATGGGCTAGCAACTTGCCACTATTTGAATTTCAATTCTATTATTTGTCCATACAGCTGAACGTGGCCGCCGCCGAACCCACCCCGCAAGTGTAATAGTATTTAAGTAGACCTGATTACATGTAAGTAAATCATGGAATGATGAGTTAAAATGGAGTTCAATAATACTTTTATGTTTCTTAAGTTTTCTTTTTTCTCTTGACTTTAATTCCGAATACATATCGACTATCAGGAAAAGCGACTTTTGTGTCTTTGATCATGAGCCTGGAATGGGTAAGTTAGTAGTGAGTATAAATTAGTGCCATACGAGTAGCTTAATACAGGTTGGAAATTTCAAGAAAAAAATGACCATTAAGAACGAGTTTGACCGCTTAATTATTTTTAGGATTGTATAAAAAGTTACTGTTCCATTTCGAGGTTTAAAAATAACTGATACTATCCTGTCTCTGACGTCAATAATTTTGGCCTTCGATGGCTTGAGGCTGTTATAGATAAACACATCAATATTGTGGAAATTTTACATAAGCTTCGATAATATGCTAAAATATTAGTGGTGATCAGTTGTTTTAATTAAAGACGAGTATAAAGATGCTGCGTAAAAGACTAACTCATCAATCAAACGACGCAAACCTCAAATGATAAGCCAAATTTGGCTGAACTTTTGAAATATTTTGCACTAGCTGCCTTAACAGGAACATATCGAGATTTTGAGTCTTGATTGGTGTTGATATGCTCTCTTACTTTTAATATATCAGGTTTTCTAAGTCCTTCGAATATACTAAGCATAGTGATATTTGTGTGTTAAAAATATCACTGTACTTTACATCTTTTAACTATATTATATGTAATGTTAATGACCCTTGTGACACGTGTACAGAACGCTGATATGATACTTTACATAAAAGTTATGGACTAGATTAATGAAATGTATTACTTTGTCGTCATCAGTATGGCTCTTTTTATATGAATTTATGACCTTATAGACAAGAATGTCTTACCTTTGTCTACTATTAAAATGATTACTTATTGTAAATGTAGTTTGACACGTAAAATGACAGTTATTTATATTTTTGATTAAGATAACTTCTAATAATCCCAAGTTTGATATCTTTTCATGCGCTATTTATCTACTGTGCCAATCTTCTTGAAATTTTGCGAATATACAGGGTGACATTTAAAATAACTGCATCCTTTTAAACATAGACCCATGCTTTGAGCTGTTTGAGCCTATTTTTATTTAAATTAAACGTCATCATTTTCACATTTAAAAAACCCTCAAAAACTACGTCACACGCTTTATTAAAGACCAATACTACAAAAAGGAATTAAAACTAAACATGTAAATAAATGTCTGAAAAATAAATTATTAATCTAGTATCAAGATCAAGTAAAGTACAGAGTTGTCGAGATCGCTCAGCTGAATGAGTTGTGTCGTTGACCTCTGAATCTTACGCGTCGCTTTTTCACCGGCCAGGGTGATATGACGTATCGTACGTACGAATCGTGGATTTTGATACTTTTTTTTTTCGTACTTACGAACATGATATGAACCGATATTTTTCTTTTAACGTTTTTAAATATCCTTAAGATGAGTACACTTAACAGTTAAATTTATGCAGTTGAATTAAAAGTCACCCTGTATATTTAATAAAGAGTATGGTATTGGACATAGGGTACTTTTCATCCAAGTTAAAAAATATTTTTTCCAGTGGGATTTACGAAAGAGCTGTATTCTTTTGTAAGTGGCGTTAAATAAGGTTACTCGGTGCTAAATTCGCGCAGGCGATACTGCGGGTAAAACTTAAAGATATTTTCAATTATGGATTAAAACTTGTACTTGGCGCCAAAAATCTATTTTTCTGTTTCTGGTTTCTCTTTGAATTAGCTTTGCTTAAAATGGTAAATAAGTAAAATGGAACTGCCATTTTTGACGTTAAATTAACATTTAGTGTACACAACCTACAGCGGAATACAAAACTATTTCAATATTTATTAGAAAACAATTGTCGTAAATTTATAATATTATGCAAAATTGTAAAGTTGCATTAAAATTATGAATACAAAAGACGGAAAAGTAAGACCGAGGTCACCAACATTTAGGCGAAGCCGGCCTGTCCCCAAAGTATTCGATTTTGAACAACATGAAAACGCGAATAAGATTATTCCAAGCGTTGAACTCCAAACAGTGCAAGAAGAAACGAAAACAGACATTGTTGAAGAAACCCAAGAGCCTTGCGAAGCTGTAGATACAACTGAGGCAGCCGATGCTTTCAAGTCCGAGTTTGAGAGATTCGTAGAAATTTCCAAATATTTTTCAAGTCCCCTACGTAAAAGTGCCTCATATATTTGTGAGAATCGCCTTGTATCCTATCCTAATCCACTAACAGTCAATTTCAAGCGCGGAGGAGTCACAACACATCACGTAAAATTCTCTAACCTTACTTTAGAACCAGTATATATCAAGCTTTACAAGTTGATACCAGATTTAGAACAAGTTAAATACATAAACCTGACTTTGTCTCGATGCAAAAGGATTCCACCCGGTTTGTCCTTCAATTTAGGATTTGTTTACGATGACGTTAATGAAAAGCCATCTTGCAATGCAAAAATGATCTTTGTGGCGTCCAGAAAAACTACTACACCATGTTATCAAATTTGCGAAATTGAACTTGAAATTGAAGCACAGAAAATAAGACTTGTTACTATTTAATTAGATACTAACATGTTCAATGTACTCGTATTATTCTAGAAATGAAGTAATTGTAAAAAGTTATAACTGAGCTTTGTTTGTATGACAACAATTTTAATAAAAATGAAATATAAAAAATCCTTTTATAGGTATTGCCTTATTTATGTACTAAGAAAATTGTTACTTCTTGGTCGTAACTCAGATTTAAGTCTGTTATTATAAATAACATAGTATCAATAAATTCACCGATTTAATATCATCTTCGTCGCTTCCCTTTAGCAAATAATAAACATAATTTCCCAAGTAAGGCTAACCGGTAGAGGTATGAAATCATACAATTTCATGGAATATTGTAGAAGGTAACAATATTATAACAAGGTAAGTAAGTAGTGTATCAAGCTGCTTTGTGGTGTGTGTTGGTAAAAATAATTCCACATTACATGCTATTGTTTATAATTTGACTAGAACGTATGTCGCTTTCATCCTCGTAGCAAAGAAAATGCTTCTTTTCCCGTGCAGATTTCAAAAGTCAGTCAAGAGAAAGGCTAATGAACTTCGGATTCTTCTCTAAGGTGTTGGGCTGTCACTATTGGAATCTCAATCCTATCATTGAGCCATATAGCTGAACGTGGTCTTTCAGTCTTTTCAAGACTGGTGGTTGTATTTACTCGTAAGGGATATATAGTGATTATATGTATGTATGGATTGTATGTAGAACGTGTGATGTCATCTGAAATCATTAGGCTTTAATTGAGCCTCTGCTATACGACAGTCTTTGTATTGAAATAGTACTTTAGTAGCCTACTAAACTTACGAGATTTAAACTTGATACCACCATACGCTCGTACATTATATTTAAGATTTAAATAAATAATTGACGCCATAAATTTTTTTTCAGCCATCTCACGTTTTTATTGAGTTATTTGGTATAGAATAAGTATCGAACTACTAGATTGGTATACTTTTTATTAAATATTCCAAATGTTTTAGACGTTTAAGTCTGAATGAAAGCTTTGCGGCATAATGAAATTGGGGATGCTTCTATTCAATTTGGTGACTCGAAACGAGTGTTATCTCTTGTTACAATTTAATTTCTATGATGAAAGATATTATAAGCTTTTGGGCTCGGTTTACCTTATCAAATGTTGTCAATGAAAATTATGATAGGTAACATTCATATAAATACGTCTATATCCCTTGCTGGGTAAATTGAGCCTTAAGTTTTGTAAAGACTGAAAGACCACGTTCCTAGGATGGAATTGAGATTCAAATAGGAACAAGTTAGTGGCCCATGGCCTTCAAGAAGAATGCCAAGTTTATTAGACTTTCCCTTACTGCATCGCTTTTTACCAATCCATGGGAAAGACATGGAGTGGTCCTATTTTAAAATGTCGGAAATCACACGTAGGTAAATGAACTAAACCAACCAATAGGTACTCTAATAACATACCACTTCATAATATTCTAAATTTACTATTGGGTAGATAATATTCGGAATAAAAATCCTAAGTGTTATGTTATCTCATAGACTTGTTTTCCCATTTATAATAAGTAGCCACGCTCTATGGTTTTATTGTAGGTATTAAAATATTTTTCAAAACATCAAACCTGATTTATATTTTTCACTGGCGTCATTGCGTCATAATGGTTCTAATGGCGATCGTTAGCGTAATGACATGGAAGAAACCATACATCTCATTATATAACCAAGTATAAAGCTGCTGGACATCGCAAAATGAGACATTTGCCCACAACATCCACGTTCATTGCTACTTACTTATGTATGTAACCTTGACTAAGTTAAACATGTATGGAGTAAGCGAGACTTAGCCGAATATTCAAGAGGGTGTAACAAACCCCACGACGCAATATAGCGATGTATCTAAGTTTAAATCGTGCTAGGAAGTCTGTTGTGGATCAGCGAATTTAATATTAAAATCGTATTTTTATCAATTTTTAGTTAATTTATTTATATAGTTATTCTGCTATCTAATATTGCCCAAGTAATCATCATTTGTTAGGAATAAAATAATAATTATTAATATGAAACTTAGCCGAAATTATTAAACTTGTGCCGTGTGGTTCCCGGCACCAATAAAAAAAAGAATAGGATCACTCAATCTTATTTCCCTGTCACTATTTGAATCTCAATTCTATCATTAAGCCAAACAGCTGAACGTGGCCAATCAGTCTTTTTAAGACTGTTGGCTCTGTCTCTCGCAAGGGTTATAGACGTGATTATATGTATGTATGTATAAAGCTTAGTTTTAATATACGATAAAACATAGTAATCAGAATAATATAGTTCTATATTTTTCCAAATACTTACACAGATTAAAACTGTTTTACACCGACGCAAATAACATTGTTGACAGGACTCAATAATTTATTTTGTTGTGTAATTGTTACTTGGAAATTGAATTAATTGTGTGATTAGGTGCTAACAACTTGCAAAGACTGAATAACAAAGTACTTGCATGGAAAGATATATTCTTGCAAATGCTTTTGTACATGTCATTGCAGTTTGACGTAGGTAGGAATACTCGTAGTATATCTATAAATTAGTGCGTATGTAGAGTTAAATCCTAGTTTATTCGTTATAATTTAATACAGGTAGATTTTTTATTAAGAAGCTGTTAAAAAGGTAGGTTAACTACCTTTTTAACAGCTCACCATAATATTTATTAATGTATAGTATTTTGTTTATTACATTTTGAAGAACATTATACGAATTATAAGGGTCTCATTAAAATAAAAATTATGAAATAGAAAATAAATAATAGTCCGTGAACTTACGAATAAATTATAAAAGTAAATTCAATCCAAAAATAAAGCCTTATATTATTCTTGGAACTCAGGCTTGTTACACATTTACCGACATCTGTGTAAAACTAAATACAAAATAACGTATCACCTGTTTTAAACTTTTCCAACAGTAACAGTATTGTTATTAGACCTTACTCTGCATAGCAGACTCGCTTTTAATGCACGTTAGATTTCAAAGATGGCGCTCTTTGTATACTTGTAAAATGTATATGTTTTAGTATAGTACCCGACAAGTTGTTGAAATTTTCAGCGGGCTTAAGCGAGGTAAAGGAGGCATAATCTCTGTCTATCCCGTATAAAATCATAAGACTTGAAGCTGGATGGCTGAATAGTGAAAATGAGATTCTGAAATATTTATTTTATAATTTAAACCTTTATTGTACAAAACAAAGTTTATAAAGGGCGAACTTAATGCCGTTTGGCATTAAGTATAAGTGAAATAGTGATAGTAAAAATTTATATGTTTTTTAATGAAAAATCTTAATAAATACAACTTATACCAAATTAAGAAAGACCCTGTAAACCTAAAAATGAATCCCAAGTTTTTAAGTTTTTCCCTCTTATTGACTTTTCTAAACTACGCGAGAAGAAAAGCATCTGGTAAATATTAAGTTCTTCGCTGACAGGCTAGCTCTGAAAAATTGACGTCATTGATTTAACTTAAAACACTAACACCTTATATTTCTAAACAGCAAATGTACCGGGGTATGTCATTGCTATTACTTACACATTTCTTTGAGTTTCAGATTATAGGTCCGGTAACCAATTAACTTTAATTCAACTTTGAATAATTAAATATTTTTGTTCTCATAAAATACAGTCCAGTACCTATATTAAATTAATAAGTATGAGATTGTTAATAAGACAAGTGATATCCTTATGTGTTATATGAAATCAGTCTTAATCAGTTCAGTAGTTATTGCATGAAAGAGTAACCAATATACCTACATACATAAGTACTAATCACACCTAATCATTGCGGGGTAGCCAACAGTCCCGAAAAGACTGATCCCATCGTATAATAGAATCCCAAGTTTATAAGCCTAGATATAGGCTTACTTGCCTTTTACGACATGTTTGGGAGATGGAATATTTTTTTTTCTTTTGCTTCCTGCCTATCTATGTTTTTAAAAATTAAAAAGAGCTCTTTCGCTGAATCTTTAATTTCGGTCAAATGACTAATATACAAGTTTAAACCCTTCCGAGTCCACAACAGATTAATTAGCGGAAATATTCGCGCGGAGCCGCATTGGTGATTTGGTCAGGACTCGAATACCGTTACCTCGAAGTGGGACACTCGGTGCCGGCTGCAAGAATTACGTGGCCGTACCTGCGGACAAACCTATTAGACTTGTGTGTGTATGGTAAACAAAGACTTCGTAATGCAATTTATTTTATTTAATAAAAAACTAAGTGATATTTATGTCAACCGAAAGAATAACTACGTTTACAAAGTGAGTTAAAAGTATAAATCATGTCACGTACAGTATACCTACTTACTTTTAAAAATATCATCTTCATTCTTAGTGGGTAAAGTACATAGGATTATTTGTGTTGTCAAGAGCTGTACCAGGCATTATGAATCAAAATGCTACGGTTACCAAAGTTCGAACAGCGGGCTGCCTGACTGAAACTTCAAGGATTTAAAGCTATTGTTTATTTCATAGCCATTTTTCTTAGGTACTTACATAAGTATTTTCAGTAAGTAGGTACTACAATATTATAATACATAGTTCCTTGACATCTCAAGACGTAATATAAGCTAGCGTTAAAACGTCCTTGGTGCAAACCGGGTGTTAACGTAAAAAACAGCGGTTATTTGTTATACACACATACTACATACACGCCTCCATTGTAAAAGTATGGTGCGTATAGTACTTACATTCTAGTATCAACTGTTTAGTGTACGTTAGGTATTTACGAGGGTGCAGCTGTCAATAATATAAAAAAAAACTATCGAAATAAAAAAAGACAACAACAGTGCAACAATTAACTCTGACTCTTATTGTCAGCGTATAAGAGTACCTTGAGAGAAATCAAGAAGCACGCAAGGATCGTGGCAAGTGGAAAATTATTGTCTCTGCCTGTCCCGCCCTGGGCAGAGATTAAATATCTGATTTATCAAAATTGATTAATCGATTAAAGAAACTTCTTTGAGATAACTTTCCACTACGTCTTAATAATTTTATTCAAATTACCCATCTCAATTTCACTTGGTTTCCCTTCGCAAGAGGCACTCATGACAAGGCTCCGTTTTAACGGGAGCTTTCCTTCTCAGTCCAGGATAACGGCATATCTCCCTTCGGTTTCAGTAACCCTTTCGATTTCAAGTGTTGTGTTGGCCGACCTCCGCTCTGCGTCACCTTGGTGTAATCGAGTTTTAGAAAATGAAACCCAGTGTCCTTCTTAATATGGTAGTGTTATGAATTTTGAACAATAGTTTCCTTGTTGTGGAACGGCGATTAGATTTTTGGTTCATTGATTTGCGTTTCTTTACTTTCGAAAATGCATTTTAAATATTGTTTTTTCTCTTTTTTCTAATACACCTTTATGTAGTAACAATAAAGTTACTTTTCTCTTTAAAAACCCTGTTTTATTTTAATTATAAATATTTTGAAAATACTCAATAAAATAGGTATCAGATTTCTCCAAAAAATCTATATGCAGTTAAGTAATAATCTATTACAATGATTAATAAAAATGAAAATAACAAAAACAAATGTTTCTATTTTACAAATATGGAAATCTAACTGAATTAAATTTACTATTATCAGATAAATATAAAATAAAAATTGACAGTAGAATGACTACAGAAATAAACCTTAATTTCCACCGGGGTCATTGCGCCTAAAGCCACCGGATGGGAGACTACGGATGAGATATAATTATTTATCAATTCAGATTCAGATTGCGACTATCAGTTCATAAATTTAAAGAATCTCATTACCATCGATGATATTGACTCCTCTGATGGGAAAACCAGTCGTTGATTTACGAATTGTTAAATGATGACGAGTACGCTCATAATTATCAAAATAACTTCTTTTCAGTTAGGTAATTTAAATTTACTATAAAACACATTTTCATTTGATTCGTGGTTATATGTTATGTTTGTGGATTTTAGACTATGAGTACTAGACTATGCAAGTACTTATATTACTTGTGTTGGACTGTAGCGTATTCTTGCTTACACTCTCAGCTATTTGCTGCAACTAACTGATTTACTGCAGTCCGAATCACAAAGAGTTAGACTAAACTTAGGTACCTACTGTGAAATTTCATTTGGCAAATATTGATGCATTGGTTGTTCGCTATCTTCCATTAGGCATCTTTTTCGTGACTATTTTAATGGTAATTAAACAAATATTTATTTATTTTTTAAAGTTTCCTCTGAAAACCAGCGTCATGACCATTTCACAACATAAAGCTAAATGGAACCATTTTAGTAGCATATAAGTAAGAATAAGATTTTTAAGTTAAGTTTACTTGTATTTTTTGTTTCAATAAAATAATTTCTTTTTCTATTTGAGAGAATGTAGCAGAACACCAATATTAAATAGCAAACATAATTGAGGAAACCAGGAGTTAATAATTGCGAGTAAGTATTTAGCCGTTAGTATTGTAATGGTGCATGTGCCCAATGTGTGCCGTCTACACGATTAAGGTCAGAGAGAATGCATTACCCTAGCTCGCTGCTGAAATATCATGACTTGGATATAGGTAAATATATACAGGTAGGTACCTATAATTCATATTTATTATCATGCGAGGTTAAAATATGACACACAAGAGGCCGCCCGCGACTTCGTCCGCATGGAAACCCTATCAATCCCGCGGGAACTCCGGGTTCAAAAGTAGCCTTCATGTTATTCTGGGTCTTCAGCTACCTCCATACCAAATTTCATGGAAATCGGTTCAGTAGTTTTTGTGTGAAAGAGTCATAAACATCCATACTGACATACTCACAAACTTTCGAATTTATAATATTAGTAGGATAAGGTAGTAATTCAGTAAAAACCATCATCTTAAGAATTGTAAAAATGAAAAATATTTGAATATTAAGGAATAAAAAATAAAAATTGTGTAATGCCTATTAGCCCAACTCTAATAAAGCTATTCCTGTAAAAGCGACGAGTGAAGATTTAATGATTTCCCATCTGAAAAACCACAATGCTCTATGCGCTCTATTCCTACAAAGCTCCATACGAAACAACATAAAATAATTTGATTTTTAGGGGGTCGTTTTTATACGAAATACCTACATACTTCTTGCAGCTAATCCTCTAGCCTATGGAAGGTGGATTGTTTCTAATAATTCCTGTTTTAGACAAATATTACTAAACTTATGATAATTTAATGACAAAGTAAGTATTTTTTTAATTTTATTTTTCAAAATAAAAATTATTTCAGAGTATACCTACAAGATTTTATACAATTCATTTGCATGTGAAGACTGAATTATTCAGTGATGCACTAAGAAAAACGCATCTAATGGAAGACCACGGGTCACGGGCGATCAGTAGCTGAAATTCAGCGTGAAACTAAACGTGACAGTGATGCTATACTGAAAACAACTCAATGATTTGTAATGATAATGTGATTGCAGCATTAATGTTTAATGAGAACAATACGGTTAACACAAAACAGAGTTGTCTGATGTATTTAATGATACTCTTTTGGGTTTTAGGAGTTCCGTTCAACGTAAAATGCAGAATCCTTAAAGGATTTGCTATGTTTTATTCTGTGTGTTCGTTTCCGGGACATATTTACTTAGTACAAGCTACCTAGCTTCATACATATAGCATTTTATATCCATGAAACACTCATCCCTCACGCAAGTGACAACCAAACTTAGATTTTTTTTAAATTTATTAACACTCAAAATAACTGGAGCTTAAATATGTAAATCCCACATAACTATAAAGTTTATCTCCTTTTTGCAGGTCAAACGCTTCGCGCGACTTAATCAAGTGTTCTTTGCTAAGGTCGTTACACCGGCAAAAACATTCTGACCAACTCAATTCTAATTCTAAAAATTCATTGTCATCTCATCACACAGCTAGGTTGCCTCTGAGCCTCTGCGCCATTTTCCGAACATGGTTGCGAAAATATTCCGGGAGTAAGGGAGACAGTTGTACAAGTGGCTGACGCGGAAGGGAGATGGAAGATGCTATGCTAGGCTGCCGCGGAGGTCAGGGAACCACAAGTGGGTCGGCTCCATCCTTCCTTAACCAAGTCTAGAGCGGCACGGCAGTGGCTGTTGAACTTGACGCGAATGTCGTAAAACACGGTTTTTGAATATAGAACGTTGTTTGTTCCACGAGTCAAATAACTTATGACATTTGCAAACTCTACAGATTCGTTTGACATCGTTTATTGAAGAGTATCGTCATTGTGAAAATTATGTAGCACAGCATGCATGCTTGTAAAAACAATGTCGTTATACCTCAACCTATCAAAATATATTAATATAAATTTGTTGTTGTATACTTGGGACTTTGATTAAAAAAGAAAAAAAAAATAACGAAGCGGGATGATTTTTTTTTCTAAAATATATAATATGTATAAAAAATCTTAAATTGACACCAGATTATTTGTCTACCTATTTGCTATTTTCTAAAGGTTGACTGGTCGATAATACTACACTAAGCCTATTGTACCATCGAAGCTAAAATTAGAATAATTATAAGTTTAGCTTTGTAAGCTTATTGTTTTAAATGTGAAAGCTTTGTCAGCTACTTAATTTGGGAAGTGATAATTTTTATTATTAAAGACTATGATAATTTTCTACATAAGATATTATGTGACAAAGTCAATCTCTCACTGATTGTAGTCAATCAAATATCGACTTGAACTTGACTTATTGTTATAAATCTGCAAATAAAACTTAAAAGATAAAAAAAAATTCTATAGCTGGCTTAAAAGCTAGAGGTTGCGAAAAAATATCGTCAGCTTGCCTAAAACTTACATAGGTAATTTTCAAGACATTACTTATCAGAACTTCTTCTGCGATGTGTTAAAATGAAGTTTTGTGCTACTTTTATCTGGTGCAAATTAGATCGTTCGATGCGATACAGTCAAAGTAGTAAATATTTCATTATTAATTCCCTTAAAAATAAAATTTACAATGTCAAATAAAATATGTTTACAGACACGGAGTGTCCATTTAAGTATCCAGGCAAAGAGATGAGTTGAAAAAAAACAACATGAAATTGATATCGCCTGCATTAGAGGTGTTTTTATTTTTTGGAACATGGAACGCAGTAAAGAACTTCGAATTCAAGTCTCGAATGAATGACGCAACTGCCAAAATGGTCAACAGCGGTCATTTCACTTTGGCCAACTTACGCGTTTGGCCGGGCCCATCGCCTGCCCGCTTCCTCTCACGACCAAATTCGTGAGCAGAAAAGAGATGACTATGGTTCGAGATTCTAAACTAAGGCTGCAGTGGGCCCCTCAAACTCGAATCTCATTACACTCCGAAGAATGTAACGCCCTTTACCATGATAAATATGCAAATATTCTATGAAGTTTAATGACTCTTAGTACGTGGGGACCTAAATACAACGGATAGCATCAGAGTTATTTGAACGCCCATTATTTCTAAATAAGTCACCTCCTTTTTTGATGTTTCCGGCTTATCAAGTAGCCATACTGGCCAAGATTAAATAACAATTAATTATACCTTCCTAAAATAAAATAATACCGGTCGTTTAAGAACTTCTCTTCAACAAAAGCAATTGTCTATTTGAAGTAATTATCTTTTCACATCCATTATTAATTATTAGTATAGGTAAGATAATCTTAAGTCGACCTGGATTCAAAAAGTTTTACTTATATGTACCATAAATAATTAAGAATAGAGATGGCATAACTGCAAGAAAAACGTGCTAGTCAAAATTTACTTGGGACCTAAAATGGCGTCTTTTCGTAGGGCTGAGCGCATTATAATATCGATAGTCGCATCGCACGTGCCGTATGGTTCCCGGAACTTTACAATAGGACCATTAAATCTCTTTCTCATTCGTGTTTCGTTTTGTATTTTTTGCTTCATATTAACAACAATAAATAATTAAATAACAATTAAGTAATTATTATTATGTAAAAACAAACGATAGGTAAACTCTTAAGCAATTTTTGGTCATTTTTTATAAACAGATAGAAACATGAATATAGTTAAGTAACAAACGTGACGATTGTGCGGAACCCGTAATACGCGGATTTGACTCGCACTCTTTTAAATGTTGGTAACGTAAGTACAATCATAAAAAAATAAACTTCCTTTAAAAAAGTACTTTATAATGGTAAACAAACATGTGCTTGAAAACCTAAATTAATTTATCGATATGTTATTGATAAATTGAATATGTAGACATTATCTATTGACTATTTTCTATGACGAAGCATTTATTATCTATATGGCTAGGACCAAATTTGTCGGAATCTGCCGCAATGGCTGGTAAACATTTTTTGTTTAATGTTAAGTCCTTTATGTTAATGGTTTTCTGTCGGTTTCTCGAATTAAATACTTTAAGAAATTCTTACTTACTTACGTTATGCTTTTTATTTATTTCTTTGAAATTCTCCGTTGCGTTACCTTTATTACTTTCGTTTTTTACCTACAAAACAAAACGTTTTGGTAATTTGTGCATTTGTTACAGTTCGATAATGACAATATAAGGGCAATATATTTGCCCTTTGAAATAGAAAGTTGTCAAAGCGAAAGTCAGTTGTTGCGCTGGTCCTTTATCATTTTTTTGAAAATCAACAAAAGAACAAACCAAAAGGCCTTCTGGATTTGTGTAACAAATTGGAACAGTACAAACAATTTAACCTTTCAAGGCGTGCTCTTCTATTTTAGCGCAAGTTTCCGGAAACAACAATGAAAAAGTTGGAGACATTTACATCTCCTCGGTGTGTTCTTTGAATTGAGGCTGTGTTGTAACCATAAATTCTTCAATCTAAATTATGCTTTTATATTTTGTTACATTGTTCAAAAACTAAAAAAATATTATAAAAATGCGATATGACAATTTGTATCATATGTCAAGCTAGTTATGAAATTACTAAGATCAAATTATCACATAATTGCATTTATCTTCTGAATTTTATAAGAGGACAATAACTGACAGATTGACTGATAAAAATAAAAGCACAGCCCAAACAGCTGGGTCTAGAGATTTGACATTTGGCATGTAGGTTCCTTATGATGTTTACGGATGCAATAAGTGAGGATCCCCCGAAAATCCTTCGGGAACGAAATTTAAGTGGATTTTTCAATTTACGCGGGCATTTACGATACTCTTCTTTCATAAACTTAAATAAAAAAACAAAGTGGAATCATATGGTGAAACACCTACTGAAAAGTAAATATATTATGAAACAACAAATTTTAAGAAAAACAATGGAAGCCACTAACACAAAAACATATTCATAGTTTTTTCAATGGAATGTATCTAACTTCCAAATGGGTTGTCAAACCAGGGCACGAGTCACGAGGCACCTCCCTGCTAAGCATCACGTTGTTCCCGCCGCGTTCCCGTGTTCCTGCACGTGTCTTACATCAGAACCTTGGAACACTTCTCAGAAGCATTTGTACTAAGAATTCATGAATTCCATCATTTCCAGAACGACCTGCATTCACTGCTGACGCCAAGCCATGTTAATATTGAGAGCATACTTGCACTTTCAACTAGAAATCATGAGCCGATTAGTGTAAGTGGAGGGCTCAGTTTATACTAGTTTACTAATGGAATAGTGTAGTGACTAGTTAAATGAGATACCTGCACGTCCTGTGACTTACGAGGCATCGTCATGGAGGACGTTTGGCGCATCCACGCAACGATTGACGACAGTTTATGTGACGGGTTATAAAACACAGGATATTTCTATTTGGTATTACAAGTAAACAGTTTGGTTATGAATTGACACGCGACCGGCATTGTTTATTGGAACACATACAATGGAAATATCTACGTGCTTTTTATCAGGAAAACCTATGTTTATCTTTTAAGAAGGTCACTGTTTTACATTTGTTTACGGGAATTATTTTCTCATATTTTTCGAGCGTCGTTGTACTTACTGATATTTTGGACCTTTGTTTATCTTATTTTGATAAGATTAGCATTTATTTGTATTTAATGATCAAATTCAAGACTAGGTCAAATTTTGTTAAAAAAATACAAATAGTTTAAACTCAAACAAAAACTGTCAAAACAGTTTAATTTATTTATAAAACGTTGTATGAATATAAGAAGAAATGAGGCATAAATATTTTTGTAAATATTTATATTTTTATTAACTAGACTAGCCAAAGACCTTCAGGAGTGGGAAATCTCGTGAAAAAATCTAGCCAGCAATAAATTAACTAATAACAACACAATGTCGAATCGCACTCATTAAACAATTCTATAATTCTATTTGACAAAACATTAAAACGAATACCAATCTTTAACTCAGAAATGACACAAAGTTAACCACATGCTATTACAGCTATTTGCATTGCACACATTACCTCATCCTTGGTTCTCACGAACAACTCGATAAATTCCCGGCACGCGCGGCTCGGTGGTGACTTCCAATGCGAAGACAATGCCGAATCGACAACTAACTGTACTCGATACCAAATATCGATATATCACGTGCTGTCGACTGTATTGAGAGGCATAATGGTCTCATGTATCATATATGAAGGTTTGAGGATGAGGTACTTCGTGCTATATTGCACGTATTCATATTATGGAATACATGTTGAGATATCATTTATAAATATCGCAATATTTTGGCAATGATCCTTAGTACGACTTTGGATTTAGGAATTTTTTTATCGTGCTGTAATGTTTATATTTCCTTAGCACACGAAAGATATTTAGTTATGTGTATCCCGATTAAATCATCATTTTAAGACTGTAGGCTCTGATACCTCTGTATGTATCCCGATTAAAATTGGAGAAATATTTATAAGTTCCTCTGTTGTTTACGTGTTTTTTCAATTTTTTTTTTAATACGCAATTTTTCTTCGTTATTCATCATACAAATTACCTACTTTGATTTTCTGTGGAGTGAATTCTATTCTTATTTGGCAAAGCGATGTGAGTATGAAATTCTTACTAAATTTTAAAGTCTTATTTCTCCCTCATATCATTCATTAGTGATAAAATAAATTTCGTGCATTTTTGACACCTGTATTTATAATTATAATTACAAAAGCATTAAATGGGTAGAGCTAAATAAGAGTGCCAAAAACTAATGTAATTACTATAATTTATTCGTCCTGTTTCGTCCAGTATAACAAGTTTGGAGGTTACTTAAAAAGATAAAAAATATCGTATTGTAATTATTTTTATGCTAATTTTATTATTTCGTCCGCTGAAGGTTCCCGTGAGAGATATGTGTCAGATAACATTACAATCTTAATTGTTTTTTGGTAAATATACCAAAAAAGAAATTTTTCGAAATTATCAATACTCTGTAATAAGATCACTTTATAGGTCGTATTACCGCAAGGACTGGCAAGGCTCTTATCGTAAGACTTGGTTTATTTATAGACCTGATGTGGCCTGGATAGCGACTGGAATATTAATGAAATGACACTCCGCAACTGAAACTAGCAACACTCCTCTCTTTGGCAGCCATCTGTAATATATCAAACTGAAATAGCAAAAAATGTCCAAATTAAAATTAAGGGGAAATATTATAGTTTTCTACTAAGAATACCGTTTACCGTCTCTATTCTTTTAAGTCTAAAAAGTTAGTACCAATTAAAACTATTAGAAATATTTGTAGGTTAATATACTAATCGAATTTTAATTGTCTTGTTTATTAAATCTACTATTATAATTTATTTTGTCATTTAGTTTCAAATCCAATACAAAAATGACGTCTCTTCAATTTTTAATTTGGCAAATCATGGTCTTTTATCAGCTGGTTGATGGCATCATTTTTGACCTCCTATTTTTTGCAGTGTGCGATTGATTACATTGATGTAGAATCGTGGTTTGTCAGTCATTAAGATATACATCGTCATTCATATTATATTAGCCGACCTTTACAAGCGGGTTATTCATGTAATTCCTATATATTTATTTATTTTTAAAGTAAAGAGGCAACTTGGGCTCTTTTCCTGGACAAAACGTCAGAAGGATTAAGATAATCTATCTATCTTCATTTGAGCTGAAACAGCTATTCTTATGCACATGTTAAGCTAGCACTATCATGTGTTAGTGCTTTTATAATTTTGTTTCTTTATTTGACTTGGTTCAAATTGGATATAATTTGAAATATTGCAGAGTTTATTAACATTATTCCTAACTTGCGTAAAATGCCCAGCATAATGTCTGTTTCTACTCATATTGGTTGGCAAAGCTTGGTTAATTCTGGAATTGTGCACGTTTGAACCCATGACCATTATTCGTCTTACCAACAACATAAGCATGAATCATCATAAAAAGAATGAAGACCAAACAATCGGATTAAAGACTGGACTGGTATCTACAATGGAAGTAAATTACATACAAAAGACACTGATTTTTCAAAAACATACATCACACTGTTTGTACCTATGCAGATTTGTTTTATTAATTTATTTAAAGAATTAATAATAAAGGAAAATTGAGCCGATAGAGCTTATTTTAGTAAATTTACTAACATTCCAATTATTTTGTTAACATATTCAATTTAAGAAGCTTGACAAGTCATTTTTAAAATGAAATAATAATTATCATCTCACAAGGAAATCTTGATAATAACCAAATTGGAGATTTCCATAAAAATCTTTTTTTATTGAAAATTCAAATTTTATAAAAGTACAAACATTTGTGTCTAATAAGTTTTGGCCAAATTGAATTAGTTTTGTCTAGTATGCCTGTTATATTTCTTTCTGTCTTTCGTAACAACTTGAGAAACTTTTGGTATTCTATCTTATTTGCATTTCCAACCGCGAATTGTTTTTACGAGCTAGTGCTATTCCAGAGCTACTCGTAGAACTGCTGAACTATAGAATGGCAACGCTATTTTCCACGTAATCTCTGATTGGCAGTACCGTTGCGGCATCCCGCAGTGCGCTTGCGCACAAGATGTGACGCTATGTCAACGTTGTTCATCCCACACATGATATCATGCCATCAGTATTATGAACGGCACGCTTGTTTACCTCATGTTTTGCTTTCTGAATACATTATCTTGGTTGTTGTGTCGTTGGAGTATAATTAAATTAGTATTTTAAATCCTTTAGATTATTTATTTAAATTAAAGTACCTACTCATTTATTTAATAAGTACTAACCTTTTTATTTGTGTTTCGGATCATTTACCCAGATTCAATCCCAATGAAAGACAGAAAAATTCTGTTCCCATAAGATAGAACAAGCAATGCAATTAAAGTTCCAACTATGTTTGTAATTGATTCATAAATTAAAGTCAGATCTAGTAAATAGTTATAATTCCAACTGCTATATAAAAGCTTTCAATTTCACCTCAGTATCATAACACAGTAGCTGCATCTAGCGGTGCTGGCTGGAGTAACGGTGACACGTAACGCGTTATGTCGGTTATGTCACACGGCCTTGGCCTGTCGCTGGTTGCGTGCTTTGTCTCGTCTGAAGACGTAGAGGTTGCCTTCTTTTCTTGTGTTTTAAACTTCATATGGTATATTGATTTGTCGATGTATGATAGTGTTACAAGAACGTGTTCTTTTGCGCATGAGCTTGGCAAGGTTGCGGTACTTTGTCTCGTCTCGCAAGATTGTCTGAACTTTAGTAGAAATAAAAAAATAAATAAAATACAATGTTATAAAAAGCATTACTTTAGCCGCAAAAACTTTTTGTACTAAAGTTTTTCAATAATAATTTTCGCCAAAATTTTCCCTTCATTAAACTTTGACAAGTTGTCTAATATTTAGGTCTAATATTTTCACCCTAATGTAGGTCTAATATTTTCACTTACATAGATACCAAAACAGTCACCAATATAGAAATGGCAATAAGCAAAGCAAGCAAAATTAAAGGAACAGTTAGGTATTCCACCTTATGCCTGATTGATTCCCGTGTCGAGAAACTTAGACTACTACTAAAATCCGACTCTTAATTACGTTACACACTTACACTTTATACGTTTAAATCAGTTCCTAACATACAAACTGATAAGAGCTTATCAAGTAAATAACTATCAACTTACCTAAGATGCAAATAGCTATTAACGTAACGTACCTAATAAAATCAAGTTTGGTTTGATAATGACGATGTAAGGTTCTCAATTCTGACTTTGAGTGATGTAATCTACTGTTTCAACTATGTTAACAGATAGGTAGCTTACGATCGCATAGATAAATGATTGTCTATAAATCTGTAAGAGCATACCTCTGTTATTTACATTATCTCTACCGTGTCAATTTGTCTAAGATTGAATAAAATTTATTATACTTATGAGCTATGTATAAGTGCATTTCCTCAAATTGTGTCATTCTATGTAAGCATAGAATAATCATGAATTTATTATAAAATTTATTACGAAATTATAAAATAATACAATAAGTATGCTTCGCTTAAATCAATTCAAATGCAATCAAATCGCTCACTTAATTATAATATGTTTAAGGAAACAAACATTATTACTCGGATTGAAGGAAGTTAATTAAACATCCGTGCGAAGTAACGGCCAGGGATTTACAGACGCATTTAATGGATAACTTTATTACCCAGTCATTGATCTGAGAATTAATGAGTAACTGAACATGCGATCAGCGGTAACGAGGCAAAGGTATATTATGTCTGTTCTATTTTTAACCCCTTTAATTCAGAGAAGTAAAATATCTCTCTCTCTCATCTCTGCGTACTCAGGCATGGCTAATGAGCTATGCTTGCCCTTGCCATATTTGATTCGCATAAGTTTAACGATCGCCTGCCTGAAATTAACCCTCCTTGGGTGTCCTAATTTTTTCTGACAAACTGTAAGTTTTGGCAGTCCCGGGTCCCAACATAAACGTGCTAACACATAATCACGTTTCTGTGTATCATTTTCGACGCGCCTCAAATATTTACTCATCCATATACAGAATATAAGTAACCTAAAATATGCACACGTTACACACATAAATAGCCCATGTTGTCTCACATTCAATCTCTAAATATTAGCAGCGCAATACTTCTTGCTTGAGTCATTACGTTATACTTTAAGTAGTGAGTCAAGGCTACGTATTGTACGGTCTGTTTTGTTATAACGCCTACACACCGCTCTTTGTGAGACAACAAAAACTGTCTGACTGATGAATGACTGACAAATCACTGCCCCTTGTTTATACTGTTTTATCCGCAAACTGTTCTCTTAATTGTTACTGAGAACGTGCTTATTAGGTACATGAATTTTGCGAAATAAAAATAACCTGTATGGTCCTTGACTCCTTGAATGTTCAAATTATAAAGGCTTCATGTGATCGCATTTACGTAAATAAAACTCATGAATACATATCATTATTTTTTGCCATTGTATGCCATTTGTATTTGACTCATATGATTCTTGCCGTTGTATGATTTTGATTGATGATATCAAGTATGTTACAAGCAAGGAAACCTTTAAAAGATAATTTCGTGTCTGCAAATTTCAATGTTGATAATATTCTGTTTGCCAAATCATTAATTCTACCTCTAGCTAGGTAACATCCAGCTGGTCATTGCTTATTATAAAATTTCGGTAAAAAGTCGAAAAATTTTTAGCGGGAGCGATAGCTCGGGCTCGACTACCAAAGGAAAGATCTTCCGCCAAGCTAGGTGTTATGCCTGGGGAACCGCGGCTCCGACGATGTTGTGTCCGAGAAATCTTTGCTTGCGCGATTAATACAATTCGCTATTTATGACTGATAGCGATGCATGATTCATTTTTGGACTTGTGGAGTAGAGACGTCGCCACAAACTAATCATTACATAAGTTTATAGCATCGGTCATATGAACTACCATGTAATTTTGAACCTTCAATTATTTATTAGAACACGGTATTATTCAAACAATGATGCCCTTTACTGTCGGAATAAATTGTCAGTAATTTATGTGTTTTCTCCTTAACTCGATAATGATATATGATCCGACTGTAAAGTTTAAGGTATTCAAAAAGATGCTTACATTCTCATCTCATTAATTAAGTGTCCTTTGAACGCGTGCGTGTGCATTTTAAAGATGCAGGTGTATTTTTTATTGTATCTACACAGGAAATAATACCAACATTATTACATTTTCATTCTTGTACACTTAGTCAATATAAGTTTATATGTATTTCCATAAATTCCATAGAAACAGCTGTAAGTGATGCTTATGATAAATATTCTTATTTCTCAGACCTATATAAGAACATGTCTGTTATTTTGTCCAATTTTTCTTATAAGTGTTATGGACGTCTTAGCTTAAGTTTAAATATGCAGTGTTGAATAATAATTTCAAAATAAATTTAAAAATTAAGCCGTAGTAGTGTAAGAAAGCATTATCTTAACTAGAATACAAAAACTAATGAAAATTTTGTAACATTAGGTTTTTAAATCTGCTTAAAAACTTTTGCATCCCATTTTACTTATAATTTGCGCGACCAAAATCAAAAGGTGTGTAGATTACGATATGAAAATAATGATATTAAAAAACTTGAGTTACATACATACATATGGTCACGTCTATATCCCTTGCGGGGTAGACAAAGTCAACAAAACCAAAACAAAGCCAAAACTTGAGTTTCTAGTATTATTTAAACAAAGGACTAGTTTATTAAAAAAAGACGAGATTCTAGAAGCAATATCACGTACAAAAGCTAATAACAAATAAAGCATGGCAGAGTGTAAGCTAATACAGACCTTGACCGTGACTGCGCAGCGGTGCGCTCCACTCCGGCGCAGCCCCACTGCCTTCACCTTTGGCAAAGAATAAAAATAGGTAAACGTTTATAGTGAGACTATGTCAATTCATATTTGCCTCCTAGAAGAACCAAAACAGCAATTATATTGGACTGATATAGTAGGCAATCTATTTCCAACTAGTGTACGCCTCGTCAACGAAAAACGAAAACCTGATTAATTTCTGATCCCGGGGGACTGTCAGGAAACGAAATGTTAAATCAAATTTAAACTCGTTTGTACCTAAATACAAAAACAGAAATTATATAAAGGCCAAAAAATTGCTTTTGAATATATCTGCCGTGGTATAACTAAAATGCCGTTATCTGACATCAGGATTTTCACCTTTTTTACCAGTAGAATAAGAAAAAAAAATCTCTTTCGAACTGTATATACGACTTTTTGGTACCTTTAAGTCATAAATAGGCGTTCTCATTGATGAATGGCATCGGTTTAATTTTTTACCTCATTTTTGACTTTTACTTAAAACAAGGATTTGGCACATAACGGCATTTTAGTTATACCGGGGCAGATATCGAATATCTTTTCTTCAGCAATTCAAAAAAATATTTTACTCTTTGACTTACTTGGCTGGCTGTAATTTACGTAGCGAAATTGCGGTCGCTTGTGTAATGCCGCTCACAATATATTATTTAATGTACAACGAGAAATTGTACATTGCATATTACTTTACTCTTAAAATTATAGTTATTTTATAGTTTCGATATGGGCGATATTGAATAAACAATGCCAATACAAAGTAACTTGATATTTACTTTATGTAACTTAAAATAGCTTCATAAGCTTTTTTATACTTAATATTTCTTTATTTTACGTGAATACTTGCTATATTATAATTCAATATATAAAACATTTTTAGCTTTGACGATAATTATGATAAGTAATAATAACCTTTAGTATAAAAATTGTAAAATCCCAACTAATATTTTTTTGCGAAAGTACGTCTATTTTTTGTTTATTGTCCATTCATGCATTGTCAACTGAACTAATCTTCTTGAAATATTGCGCATATATAATTAAGAGTCTAGTGAAGGACATATAGTATAAATAAATATTATATAAATTAAAAACTACAGTTATATATTATTTGTATTATAAATTTTATTTCCATTAATTATTTTAGGATTTGCGAAAATCGCGCGTGTAGATGACGCTGGAATCGTGTGGATGGGCGAAGCTGCGGCTAAAAGCTAGAGTAAAATAAATATATTTTTTTCACCTTTACGCTGTTACTTTAATAACGCATGCTTAGAATTTTGCTGCATAACGTGCATTTTATTGTTGATTCGGAAAAAAACATCCATCAATCTATGTATGTCTGCAGGTTACTTTTAAGAGTTGTCAAATGTTTAAAAGTTCCTCCAAGCTAATTAAACCAAACTAGGTTGATTATTTGCAATAATACATTTTATTTTTCATTTAAAATCTACATAAAAAAGAAATGATACATTTAATTGACAGTTTTAAAGTTCATTATTTGGACAATCCACTTATTTTATTGTTTAACATTAACGCCGTGGCCGTTATACAGATATATTTTTTGTCATTTGCTCTAGATATTTTAAATTACCACAAATTTTGTGATTTCATCGAAAATTATTTCACTGGTATTGAGAATATATGTAGGTATGTACTATAAACACTCTCTTTCAAAAATTTACATTGCCTAGAACTCATCTCCATACAATTTTTTCTCATTTCTATAATAGAAAATATTATTTACTATTAATTGATTAAATGTTGAATTTAAGTTCTGCTTTTT
This sequence comes from Amyelois transitella, assembly GCF_032362555.1. Taxonomy (NCBI): domain Eukaryota; kingdom Metazoa; phylum Arthropoda; class Insecta; order Lepidoptera; family Pyralidae; genus Amyelois; species Amyelois transitella. The sequence goes on from NC_083509.1 coordinate 7,662,883, forward strand.
TAAATCAATCACATTGACATATTCTTACGCATTTTCAAAACTTTCGTCCGTCAGGCTTATAACCATTATTATAAACAATTAACAGCATCAGCGTTAAGTCTTTACATTAGACAATTTCAATAAAATACATTTTTATACTATCAAGTTTGATAATGCCACAACAAACATTTAATACTAAAAACAAGTATAATTTGTAAGCAGCTGTATAAATGACGTTCCACGGGAAGCAGTACATAGCCGGCCTCATTACAGCTTGCTCATGAAGGTGGGATGTTTTTATCCGCCAGGCAGCGGACCGGTTCGCATCCTGCTTGTCCCGTGCTGCCAGTTAGACTACATTGTACTCTGTAAGGAGAAGGACACTCGATATACATATCTATAATCTTGTTGAATAATACGAAATAAATATCGTATACTTTTCTTGATTTATAACCAACCAATGGTTGACTGGCAGATAATGCTTCCAGCATTAAGTCCGCCAATTGTACTATATATTTGTATTTTGTGCAATGAAGTTTAAATAAATAAATCAATATAATTCTACAGCGTTGTAAATGCATTTATTGAGGAGAATATATAAGGATTTACGACTTACGAATCAGATACCTACATATATTCAGGTCTATATTCCTTGCGGGGTAGACAGAGCTAACAGTCTTGAAAATACTGATCACACGTCACGTTTAACTGTTTGGCTTTTAATTGGAATTCACTACCAATCTAATTTTCGATGCTGCAGCTCTAAACCGCGATCCCTGTCTTAGTTTTTGTGCCGGAGGTACGCCTTCTGCCAGGTTTTCGACTTTCCTGTATCTTTCTTCTTCCTCCTAGCTTTAGTCCCGTTTGCATCCACACTACTCTGGAGAGGAGCCCAGGGTATGCCTTTAACCATCCTGGATTGAGTGAGTCAGGTCTACCGACTCAAAGCGACTTCCGTCTGACCTCCGCAACCTTTGCAGGGGAACTTGACCGGTATTGGATCGATCAATGTTACATATCCAGTTGTCTGAATGTGCAGGTTTCTTTCCTTTTCATTGGTACATGGCCGAGGTGGGATTCGAATCCGTGCCTTTTTGTGCCACACGCTTTTAAACCGGGCCACCTTACCGATTCGACCACCGATGCTCCCTTGATTTTTTCTTGCATTATATTATTATATAGAGTGCGATATTAATCTGCAACAAAATCAAAACTCTGCTATATCGAAATAAAATGTCAAGATATCTAAGCTTAGAACTAGCAAGTCCACATCGAAAATGTAACGCTCTAATGAGAAAGCAAAGTGACAAAAACCCACGAGTCTGTCACGACGCACTCAAATGTGCTAAATCTGACGACACCCGCCGTGATGCTCCACTATCTAGTTGTTTGACCTGCAACAGAAAAGTAGACTTTGTCATGTTTACCTGTTAAACATGTGAGGTTTTGTGGCGAACAAAACATTTGGTAAACAATTTTTTCTATGTCAATTTCATGCGCAAGAGCGTCATCTCAAAGGTTCAATATCTGTATGTTACAAATTATTCATCAAGCGATGAATCTATCAAAATCAAATAAAAACATGATAAACAACTGGATTAATTCCGACGGAAAAATATCATTTGTGGCTAGTACGAAATTTGTAAATGTCATTTAACTTAATCTTCTTTTTCCCCTTCATTACCCAAATACTTTTGGGCTTCGTCCTTTAATTTAACAATTTAATAATAGTAGTAGTAATATTATTATTATTATTGGACAACAGGCATAAGTCTATGATTGTATAATTATTAGCTTATTATATTCAGTGGCATTCAGCCTTTTGTACTCGTAGTTAGTAAAATTTAGTACCTAAGGTACGGAATTCAACTGGATGTATCAATAACAATACTTATATCAACCATACTCAAATTTTATATGTATTACCAAAAATGTAACAGGTCTTCTTTCACTGGTCAATAATTCGTGGTAACCCACCCAAGCATGGAAATATCACTGACCATTGACCAAGAACCCAGAACATTCTGCAGAATACTTACGGGTATCAAGCTTGCAGCATGTTACGTCAAATGGCAAAAAGGCAACATTCTTGTTCCTTCTGCCATTAGTACTGATTACATCCTTACCATTCTATAGAGGAGCCCGGGGTGCGCCTTTATGACTATGATCCTGGATTGGTGGACTCAGGTTTTTACACGAAGCGTAAAAACCGCCAACATCACAACTATGGCGGCTCATCGACATCGGAATGACGCGATGCGGCAAGCATGGCGATTCCAATTCATGGCCGGTTAATTTTATACGGAGTGACTGGGGGTCAATACCCGGGTATGTGGGTCACCCGGCGGCCCTGCCATAGCCTGCTCATTGACCACTGGTAATACGCAAAAAATATGTAAAGATACAATAACTATCAATTTTTTTAACAAACAGAAAAAGTCAACAAATGTTTTGTTTTTGATCACATAGATATAATTCACTTCTTTGTACTAGTGCATGGATAAATAGTTTGTTGACTATAAACGGTCATATCAGAAAGAGATCACTTAGCACCTTTTAACGACGAAAATGTATAGAAAAAAAGCATGTATGCATAATTTTACGGCCTCTGTGGCGAAGCGGTAAATACGCTTGTTTGTGACACCGGAGGTCCCGGGTTCGAATCCCGGTCAGGGCATGATGAGGAAAGAACTTTCTCTAATTGGTCTGGGTTTGGATGTTTATCTATATAAGTATTTATTATAAAATATAGTACCGTTGGGTAAGTATCTCGTAACACAAGTTTCGAACTTACTCAATCTGTTTAAAAAAATATATATTAATTCCATAATGGCATTTCTAATGTCTTCACCAATACCTATATAGATGGTTATTTCAAATTTAATATTTTTTTTCTTAACTTTTACTCTGTCATCAAATTCATAAAAACGATGTCCTCATTTTTACCCACTTAAATTTGGTGTGCTGCTTGTAAAATTCCCTCGGAAAGACCACCATTCTGCGGCGAAGGTCAATACTCTGGCAGTAGGTCAGGCAGGGCGGGCCTCACCGCGGCTTAGCTCTGACTGGTCGGACCCACGTTTCCTCTTTCATCATCGCTACGTAACACAAATATGTGTAACCCTGATGCTGGCTGGTACGATTCAAAATTTTTAAGCTCATCTTTTTTCAGGGATTAAAAAATAAGATGTAATTGAATAAGACTCCGTAAAAAAGATCTGCAACCCGTACTTAAAAAATTACAGTCCCGACCGCGTCGTTCACCAATGTAAAAAAATGTGTCACACAAACTCAATATTTGTCCAGAGACTTATTTGTTTTCAACTTATTAGAAGTATTAAAAATTAAAAGATTCATACATTTATCAACGTTTAGCAGAAATTACTAAAATACACTGAAATGGCTTAGACTAGACATATCTAGTAGTGATGACGTACCTAATCATCCGCTTCCTGAAAATTAGGAAGAATGTCTGAAAATGTATGCGGAAGCAAAGCCCCAAGGCTTACAGCCTGTTAACCAAAACTTATTTTGGCCTTTACATATAAAGGTAAATTTTTTCTATCTTTAACTCCAAACGAAGTATAGTCAAAGGACTTTGGCGAGAGGCCTTCTAAGACTTATTGCGCTAGTAGAGGACAAGAGAGGGCGTTCACCCCGCTTTATTACACGTTGAACTTTTATGGATATGACTTATCGTAAATATACTTTAATAAATCGTTAAAGTTTTAATTTATAATTCAGATGGCACTTTCATTTTTTTTATTTTTTTTATATATATACATTAAAATAAGTAGGTAAATCTCAAAGATTGTAACTCAAGCTGATGAAAGAATACTCACTTTTTTATTTAAATAAAAATTTAAATGAAATAATTGAAGGCCTCAAAATTATATGTAGGATTTTCACATAATGTAGCAATAAAATATTCAAGGACATTTTCAATAACTAGATGTTAGACCACCAAACATGGAGTTAATTTTCAGACACACGTTAGTTGACACCCATCATGCCAAAATCATAGACAAAATCAAAGTAGAACAAGCAATCATTTACGTATTAATTCATTACGCAAATAACGTCCTCGCTTCTCTGACATCAATTAATTATTTTGATGAAATCAAGTAGAGGAAATAAGTAATATCCATATTATTCTGTCAGTACATAGATACGCTAGCCAGCTAAGGACGGAGCTTGCGGAAATGGTTGTCCGCAAAAAATAACAACGCAGCTCGTCGACCAAGCTCGCTCTCAATGATCACCACCGCTATCTATCATATTGCTAGATCATACGCCACGTATGTAATCATTGGCCATTTTCAATCGAACGAAGACTAGGAAACGCATATTGGAGACTGTTTATTAGAAATTGAATGATAAGAAAGAACTTCTGTGCTAAGGCACACTGGCTGTTGATTTTCAACTTTTCATAAGAAATTAACAAATCGTTTTCTCAACAATTGATAAAACTTAGTAGGTATGTTTAAAACTAAAACTACTTATAAAAGATGATAATATACTCAATTTAAATTTACAAATTGTACAATTCCTGCATAGCATCAACTTGCGGGAATAAAATTTAGATTTCATATTTTTTGTCTGTTTAGAATAAATGTTGACATTGTCACTCAATTCGGAAATATTTTGTTAAAAACAACAGAAAGACTTGTCGAGAATACGGTATAGCATGCGTTTCAACAGCAACTGGCTATAGCTATACTATTTAATACAATTACAAAAATGGCTTATTATCATCTACAAGCGAAAAATATTATCAGAGGAGAAGAACCGAGAACTGCCCTCACCAATACCCAATTAGAACAGGACGCAGAACTCAAGTATAATCAGATTTCTGTGGGTAGATACCAGTAGTAGTAAGCCAACATACATAGATACATACATTATAATCACGTCTATATCCCTTGCGAGGAAGACAGAGCCAACAGTCTCGATAATACCAATAGGCCACGTTTAGTGGAATCAATCTTATATAGTCAGAATCAAATTCATAGAGTGACAGGTTGCTAGCCCGTCGACTAAAATAAGAAACTCAAATTTATAATCTTACTTAGTCGGCTTTTACGACACCCATAGGAAAGAGATTGAGTAGTCCTATTCTTTTATCTATTGGTACCGGGAACCACACGGCAATAGTAAGCCAAACATATCGCAATACATCGTGCAACGACTATTTGCCCCTTAATTAAGGTTACACAAACATTTTAATCGGTCTTTCAACTCTGCGTAAGTAATTGTTTAACTAAAACATCTTAAGTTTGAAGTATACTTATTATTAGTAAAGTCTTGAGTAGTAAAACTAATACTTCTGTTTATCTGACTAAGGTAAATTAATGATTATAGGCTTAACAAGCTTCAGGAACAACTTTATTCGGAAGCTCAAAGGGATCACTTTACTCTTTTCTTTCTTGATATATTTTAATAAAACCGACAAACCAGCATTCAGCCTAATTTTGTATGTAATCTTGGTGGACTTTGATATGAGCTTCCATTGATATTACTTGATACATTTTCACTAATTTAAAAACACATACATACTTCTAATAAGTCTAACACAATACAGTCTAAAAATCACTTACGTATTTTCTTTTGCGCTAGATAAGTAACATTTATACTTTTTTGTATTATCACAAAAAAAAATAATCAAAAGGTGAATATATTCTCTATTTCATAAAAGATAAAGCTTTTTCCATACAGTAATATTAGTTTATTTAGTATGGATGATTAAACCATCGTGGTTTCCTAGAAGCCACAACATATGCAATCGCGCTTATTCAACTATAAATAAAAAGTTATTCAAGCATCCATAATAAAGATGGATCGCATCGCATATTCATAATTTACGCACCTTGAGTGGCCATTTCTTATTTAAAATACGCAATATGTGTCAGTTGTAAAAATATTTCTTTGAAAATGTCACACTCTGAAAGCAATAGAAGGTAATGCAGCTTTAGGATATCTGCATTCATCTGGTGTTGTTAAGAGGATGTGTCCGATACACAGCAAAAATTTCTGTGATACTCAATTTATGATACTTGTTAAAGCTTTATTTTTAAAACAGATACAAATAAAGTTTAAAATTAATTAACTTTAAGTAATAAAATAACACTTTTTTTAAATATTATACACGTACGTACATTACCATATAAAATAATGAACATCTACGTAAATTTGTAAAATTAACTCTCGTCGTAACGTCAGTGATAACTATATAGGTAAATAGTATAGTTACTGAGCATAACTGGGCATATCGCCTTAATAAATATGGATGGACATATGCAATAGTACGCAATCTGTTCTTGTGGTTGCCATAATGCAAGTCATGAGGTTTGCGTTTGCACAAACCTTATAAAGGGTTTTTGTGGTCGCAGCTGTCAAACTATGAAGGATTCGCAATCTGTGGAGATTATAGTGGTACTTACTTTCATAAAAGTAGCCACATTGCGCAGATTAAAAAAAATATATTTGTAATGTTTTTGAATTATTTTTATATAAAATCATTTGAAAATTCTTTTCGACCGAAAACCGGAAAAAGTGTGGTGATGGGAAAGTCGGAAGGCGAACCCAGGGGCCCCAAGCTTTACAAAAGACGGTGCAACTGGGACCACACAAAGATGCGAGGAGAAAGTAAAGTCCCGAAGAAATTATAAATGATCTGATTTATAAATTCTTCGGGCCTTTAACTGACTAAGGTCACTATTACTTTACATTTTTATTTTTGTATTTTCCCTTAAATGACATTTTGACCGCGAGTAACATTTTATAAAAGATTCGGTACTGGATTTATTGCCTGGGTGTGTGTAATCCGCGTAGAGATTTTTTGGCTCCCTGGTTGTACTCGTAAGTACTTTTGTCCAACAGCATATCTTACATTCACAGTATTCGATAAGCTGATATCAAATCCTATTTCAGTAGCAGTCAAATTAATAATACGGTAAAACTACACGCCTCCGAAAACACCATAATCATAAATCCTTCAGATACTTAACAATATCTACATGAACTTTAACTGAAATAAGGTATACAAAATAGCTGCAAACTTACATATATAAGGTAATTTAAGTAATTCCCTACATACATTTAATTGACTAACCACTGACTCTCAAACGACGCTAACTACAGAATATTGAAGGCTGTAATTTTAACATTTGGCGAGCTTCAAAGTAACAATAAAAGATCATTGCTCATTATGATTGCTATGATTTTGGCACCGCGAACATAAAGGTCGAAACACATCACGCCGATGTCTTCAGCGGTTGCGCATTATTTGGCATATTTTTTTTGTTCTTTAATTAAATTTATAGTTCTATAATCAAAAGTCCATAAAATATTTCTCGTACTAATTTACGAGTATATAGAAATGATCATTATTTTACTTACGATCTGAATTCATAATACACAATAGCACTGTTCAACTTGTTTATGCTTATATTTATTTTCATTAAAATCTATGATGTCAATCATTTAATGGTTTTATACTTATATAAGAATGAATGAATCAAATTTTTCATAGTGTTCTGATGTGTTTTGAGCCTTAAATATTTAATGAGGCCATTGCCAGGGTGGTGGTTAAGTGTATTATATCCAATTTGTACTCTACAGTGCCATCCGGCTTTTAAAAAACAGATGCAAATAATTTTAGGAAACTGGTTTAGGCCTCATTATGTTTCGTATTTATTTGAACGTTTGCCACTTGTCATGTGCTTTTTGTTTAAAAAGAACATTAATATAAAAGTTTTCCTATTTATGGTGCCGTAAGATTAAGTCAATTTATGTTAAGTGTAGTTACTGAATAATATTATATCAAACTTTGGTTCGAATAACTATTTCAGACTGCAAAATATTGTTAATGACATTCACATGAGTTAATACTCGTATGTACCTACACATTATTTAAATATGTACATTTTAGTTTTTCTTTAAAGTATGATGTACAGTATAAATGATTTAATTGTCTTTTGTATTAGTTAATATTACATTTTAAAGCAATTTAAACAACGATTATACAATTTAAAATTATATCAAAAAATTTGCATGATCACGGCAAAATGGTAATGCGTTGATGTCTTTTATAGGTATGGAATCGTCGTAGCCAAGCCGTAGCAAGGCATACAGTTCAAAATATTAAAAAGTTATACTATTTGTTGGGCGACATTCTGTTAAAGTACAAAAAAAAGTCTACCTACTCTGACAAGTTACTTAGTCAATAATAGTAAGTACAACAAAATAATTTGAATAGTTGAACAATGTAACTTTGTTAATTCAACGAGGAACCATCTAATACAAGTAACATCTTGTATTTTTTAAAGTTCGCTTTTTATAGTGTTAATTATTTAATTGGACATGTTTTCTGCTTGTTCAAAATATAAATTATGAATTTCCTTAAGCAGTTATTGTTATACTTATCTAATTACCTTAAGTACTAGGTAATAAAATTATAGAAAAGTGGTCAGGTAAAAGTGGTTATGGGTACTAATGTTAGTTTAATTGTAACTTGTTTCAAAGTATTTCGTCGACAAAACAAAAGCATGCTGCTTTTGTTTGTTTGTCGGTAACAACATGAATTACATAATAAGTAGATAGGTATCTAGGAAGTACTGCTCGCACTTTATTTCTAAGTTAGTAAGAGTTTCTAACTGACAAGACAAAACTACTATTCGTACTAAAAAAAAAGTACTAACGTTAACAAAGTAATTTAGTTATTCGATATAGACAACATAGTCACCACGTATTTGCATAATGTTGTTAGTTTATTTTGTAATATGAAAGGTTGTTATACCAAGAGTGGTAAATTTAACACACTGACAACTTTTATTTTGTTAAGTTAAACTTTTTTATAGCAATAATTCGCAATTTGTCACTCCGTTCAAATATTTCAAAAATAGTTACAGTATTTATGTGGTTTTGCTGCTAAGACCAATCATTTTTTAACAATAATAACATTGCTTTGGTACTAAGACTGCACATGTGTTGTGGAAATTTACTTGAATGCCATAAAAATACAATTTTAACAAAGCTTGTATTGTGCTTTGTTAGGACTTTTTTTTACAGTGTATTAGTATATAGGCTCCCTGTATATACACCGCCTCACTTATACAGCCTCACCAATAGTGCAAGAGTCGGCCGCCATTATGTCATAAATACGTCATAGGTGAGTCATAGACATGCTTTCAACGCCGCCGTTATGATGATTCACTTTTTTTTAAACGTCTATGTAATACGTCTATGTCCAAAGTAATAAAGTTTGGAAATGAGTAGGAGTTATAGAAAAAACTGTATTATTTTTACTAGTTGGGAAAAACAATTTTTGTGAATATCTAAAAAAGAGAAAATATTTGCCAAACAGAAAACAATGCAAATATTTTACAATAAAGGTTAAATCGTAGAGTAGAAAATATACAAGTTGGTTTGCAAGCGGCAATCCTTTCCTTTCGCCCGTGGGAATCTCGACAGATGCGTTCATAGTCACGAATAACCTTTTTTCTAAGTTTACTGTGTAGGGTTACCATGTGTTGTATAAAATAAAAACAATTAACAATTTTCAACAACGTTATAATTTGATCTTTTTTACGAACTGTAGTAATTTAATATGTATTACGTTTTATTGTTAAATAATTCTAGTAATGACATGTTATCACAAGAAATATTGGTCAAACTGCAGTTTGCGCCAAAATAAATTTAAAAAATATATTTCCAGAAAACCCAGTGTTACTCCTGAAGATCTATTCCATATCTTTGCCAAATTTAGTCCAAATTGGTTCAGTAATTTTAAATTTATTCGTTACAAACAAAAATTCAAATCTTTTTTCTTTTTAATATTATCAAACAAAAATGAAATATTTTTTAGTTACATTTTTCTTACTTAACACAAATTCAAACACCAAGTGTTCCGTGGATGGAACTTGGATATCGTCCATTGGGAAACGAAAAGACTCCTTTCCTTTCCCAGAGATGTCGCAAAGGGTGGCTAAGAGCCTTACATCACCGAGTGCTAGCTTCCATGCTAGTCTGAAAAAAAATGCTTGTCTGATAGCGAGTAAAAACCTAGTATGTGTCAGCTAATTCTTTTCCCGCGTAAATTATAAAAGATAGTAACGGGAAGACATCTCAACTTGGATTCTACTGCTAGGTATATGAATACTAATTCCAGCATTGAGACATGTAGCTACATGAGGAATTTGAGTCTACCCAGTCAGGGATATAGAAAAAAACTATAAAAATCATGGTCGCAATACACATATCAAAATGATCAATAGTGCAGGAAACAACGGACGGTACCTACATTTTGGAAACACCTTCGGCAGTTATGTTGTACTTTTTGTTCAAGGGTTATATTGCATCCGGTGGATGTGATATGTGTGAGATATCGCGAATTTCGGAATCGCACGATTTAAATCGTTACCCTAAACCATTTATTGTTACACATTATTACATTTATACAGCACAAATGACACCATCTTAGGCCTCAAAAAGCGTGTTGTTCAATTTTGGAATTCAAAATATCGATGAATGAAGTTATACTATTATTAAAATTTCATATAAGTCAATTTATCTAAACAATGTATTCTCTCGTCGTTGTGAAGTTGACGCTGTTGATTTCTTCAGCTGGAGTGCAGTTTGTTACCGCTTCTTCTGCACTGACGCTGTGAAAGTGCAGTAAACTTAGTTTTAAGTAATTTATTTGACGTCAACCAATGTTGTGAAACCAAAATATATGAAAATTATTAAGTGTTAAGAAGTATCCCATAATAATGAATAAAAATTTTGAATTTGAATTTGTTCACTGGTCCGGTTCGAGAAGTGACCAGAGGACACGGGGCCTGGACACCCCTGGTGAAATCCCTAGGAGTTGACTTACTGCCCTACCTACCTACTGCTTACTGACATATAGCGTCCAATCGTTGTCTTCGGATAACTCATTATTGGAACTCGAAAATTAACTAGACAAAATCACATGTATCACGACAAAAGTTATATAAGAATTGTATTTACGACATTGGAAAGAGATGAAGTGCTCCTACTGCTCCATCTCTTTCCAATGTCATAAAAGATGACGATATCCATTAGAAAGAGATAGAGTGGTCCTATTCTTTTTGTGTCGTTTAAAAAACCAGTTAGGTAGGTAAGTACCTGGCGGTGCCTCAGATATTGCTGTGAATTGTAAAAAAAATTCCGTTAACGTTAAAGAGTTAAATATAGATATAATAAAACTTTCTTCCCAGGTAGGTACCGAAACAAAAAGTGGTTGTAAAAAGATATTCATGCGAATGGTCGCCTTTGTGGATAAAAAATTAAAACCTTTATTTTACGGTTTTAAGGTGTGATGATAAACAGTAAGTACTTAATGGTTTGCCTAAAAGAAACCAAATAACAAGCCATGCTATCCCTCCCTGTCGGGTCTAGGTAGAAGGGTCAGGCCAAAGAAATCCTAGCAAACATGCGTGAAAGTGGGGAGATAAATTTCCAAAGGCAGACCCCGAGTCTTGGGAACCCCTCTTGGACCCCGAAACGTTGGGGTAGAGGATGCAACAAGTATCACGTGAAAATAAGACGAGACGAGTGTCTTAATACGAGTATTCGATTTATGTTTTGATGTAACAATAAAAAAATATTCATGATTTGTCTGATTATGAGTTTGATATATTTTTTGATGACTACATCAAAAAATATATCAAACTCATAATTATTGTTTGATGTAATCATCAATATCAAAACTATATTTTTAAATGGTCCTAAAGGTGGCTGCGAAATTATTTTTCGCTTGGACCAAGAGTGCCCCTCTTCCTTAATTATTAGAATAATTAACTCCTATTTGTTCGTAGTGTAGACGAGAGAATACATTGTTCAGATTGTAAAAGCCTTCTCAAAAAGTACTTTCTTTACATACTCTTTGAATTTTCGGTTAGGCATATCAATAACAGACTCCGGCAACCTATTATAAAAACGTATACAAACGTAAAAAGTATACAGTATATGAATATGCTGCGTCCAAGCATATCATCATATAATATAAATCATATACACACATACACCTCACCAATTATTCACAAACCATATTTATAAACATAAACATCCCATGGACCTCTCCAATGCATAAAATTAAATGTTATGCTACGTTCATTGATAGACCCAACCACATTTCCGGTGAAATCTCAACAAGCGATCCAGAAAAAATCTAATCTGAACAAAACACATGACAGGAATAAAGGCAGATGGCGCCTGGCGGAAATCGAAAGGGACTTTTTTTATTATCTTCACCATTTTTGACCAACAAAAAAAAATTAAAAAACTATAAGAATACCTTTTTGATAAAAAAAAAGTGAAAGCGAATATTGATCGTGGGAAACGCATCATTTGAGGAGTTGGTTGAATATGTAACCTAGCTACGAACTATACTGTTTGTACAAGAAGACTATGAAAGATTGACCTACTTGACTTAAGATCCTATGTCTCTTAGCTAGGGTAGAGGGTGTCCACAGTGGGTTGCCATCCCAGTAGTCTTGCGATGGTAGACCTCCGCCAGGTCTGCTTGAGACGGCTACGCTTCCTTTTTTTTGGGATTTCAGTCTAGGGCTTGTCTCGGTGTATGGTCAGGGTCCCTTCGGTCACTCTATATCGCGGCGCTTGTCATTCGTGGTATTATGCATGTTGCCATCCCGGTCGACGAGGAAGAGAAGAGGTGAAAGAAGGCACCCATGGTGTAATCTGCTTTAACCGGTATATCCTTCGAGACGAGCCCATTGTGTGTTACTCTGCAAGAGTAGTTTTTGTAGATCGCTACAATGAGGTGTATAATATTCTCGGGGACACCTTTAACACGTACCCAGACCCATATGCTTGTCCACCTCAGCGTATCTAAGGCCTTCTCGAAGTCTACAAATGTCAAATACATTGTAACTGCCATTTCACAAAGGTCGCGTAGCATGTTTACCTGGTTTGTACTGATCATGAATACATGATCAATTGAGCCTAAAACCAGCCTGCTCATGCCTATATGAGGATCGAATGCTCTTGACAGTCTATCTAAAATGATCCGACAGAGCACTTTTGACGGAATCAAGAACAAAGTTAGGCCTCTCCAGTTTCCACACTTTCAGAAGAGCTGTCTTCCTTAACACAGTAATAATTTAAAATTATATTCAAATTCAATAATTTTATTTCATTATTATGGGACATTTCAACATCACTTAATTATCATATATTTTGGTTTCTCAACATTTATTGACGTTATTCTTCTTTGGGCGATGGGCTAGCAACCTGTCACTATTTCAATCTCAATTCTATTATTAAGTCAAATAGCTGAACGTGGCCATTCAAACTTTTCAAGACTGTTGTCTACCTCGCAAGGGATATAGACGTGACCACATGTATGTATGTCAAAAAAATTACTTAAAAGTAAGTTTACTGCCGCTTCCAAAGCGTCAGTGCAAAAGAAGCGGTAACAAGCTTTTGCTTCAATAACGTTAACTTCATACCTAACTATCCAAACTTAGAATGGAAATTTGGATGAGAGAATCCATTGTTATGATTAATTGATTTATACATGTTCGCGGCGGAGGCGGCGTCAATTTTAGCTGTGACTATAAAATATAGCTGAATCTCAATTGGACAGAAAAGTCTTTGGTTACTAAATGTTTGAAAATAAAATTAAGGAAGTTAATTTTTTAATATTTTTTGTCTATTTCCTGGTTACCCGAAATGTGTGTAAAAACACATTCGCCGAAACACGAAATTGCCAAACAATATTTTTCTTTTCTGTCGGTTTCCTTTCGTTTTTACTGTCGCCAAGCCAATATTTTTTTTCGGTCTCTTCTTTCTGTGTGGTCCTAATGGAGGCGGGATATACCACCTATTATAACGGTACCTACCGTAATAATTCAGAAGATAAACGTATATATGTATACCTTACTAAGAATCTGAAGAAAGACATACCTTTATCCTGGGAAAAACTATAGTTCCCGTGGTATTTGCGAAATTCCTGTATTCTTTTGTAGGTGGCGCAAAATTTTACGTTTTTTACGTAGATGACCCAGTTACGAGCGTCTGTGGTCGAATCGGTAAGCTGTCCGATTAAAATATGTATTACATGCAAATAGGCACAAGTTCATATGCTATCTCGGCCATGTACCAATGACTATTTTCGAAGTTTTGTACTTACATTACGTTCAATACTTACCGATGCTTTTACGGTGAAGAAAAGCATTGTAAGGAAACCTGCACATTCAACCAGCTGGATGTGTGTATAACCATTAACGATCCCATACAAGTTCGCTCGCGGGAGTAGCTTCGTGTAAAAACCTGACTCACCTAATCTAGGTCAAATGACATACTCCACTCCAGTGTGACGAGGATACAATAGGACTAAAGCTAGGAAATAAATTGTTAAATAAAATAGATAATGGCATTATAAATAATTCAATGTTAAACAAGATATGCTATCCAATTGAGTTTAACAAATGACCGAACGTTCCACCTGCATCAGTAATCTCCAAAAAACACAAATCTCTTCTCCCGTTCGTAAAGATTCATTACAACTGTCCATTTACTTGTTTATTTAGAAGAAAGAGTTACATTCAAAACTCAACTTTAATGAAGAAAAGTAAGGGTCTAAACTGAAATTTTGTGATATTCTAATTGACCTATATTTGTAGCATATTGACTGGGATAGCAGCTGATGGTAGGCCAGGAATGGGTTACAAAGGCCATAATTTTGAACGTCATTATCAGATATTGATTTGCTTTGTTTTGGAAGGATTGCTGCGGGCGAGGGATGTTAATAAGGCGATCGGTTTCTTGTAGTTTTGCACCTTGCTATAAAATTCTATGCATCGTTTGTTTTTATTGAAATCTTTACAGGTGAATGTTTTTTTTGTATAAATATTAAGTTGTTGTAAGAAGCGAGAAACTTATAAAGTCATTAACTATTTTTTGCTTAAGAATTAGTAAAGATTGATTATAGGGCTTTTTGGTCTACAGTGGCTTTTCTATAAAATTATATATTTATAACAGTCTAAAGACTGAAGTCATTTGTAAGTAACAGAGATATTAGATAGCTAGTCTTGCATGATTCATGACATGAAGTGGTAAATATAGCCTTGCAAAGGAAACAGAAGTTTCATATTAACAATATTTGCATGCGCGCGGAGATTGTTATATTCGATCAAATTCTTTTATTTTTATTTATTAAGACCGACTTATGTCTAACATGATTCTATATCTATGACAAGTACCATCTGCAAAGTGCATAGGAAACGCGACGGCACACCTGCGGCGGGCTCCCACGCCCGTGCACTGCAGGTACAGTACCAAAACTACTTACAATACCAATCGATATTTATTTATTGGTATCATTTTTGTGATAGACTGTGTTCTTTTTGTGCTACGTCTCTATCACGACTTTGAATAAATAGACTATAAGTATAGTCGTAAACAATTCGTTTAATTAAACAGTTAACAATATTTTGAGTATGTAAGTACTTTATTTTCTTTTCCTATATATTTGGTACTTAAAACAAAAATTCAAAATTTTGTTCAGAAAAAGTAAACTAACTTAACCCGCATATAGTATAACGTAACATTAGGTCATTCAAAATTAATTTCGTCTCAAAGTCAGGCTTAAAACACAATCTTTATCATATATAAGCGTTTCTTTCAGTTCATAAAAAGCATTCATGTTCTAAATCATTGAACCTCAAATGATTCAAGCTTTTCACAATCACAACCTATCATCAATCAATTTATTCATTAAACCTCAGTCGTTCGCACAATAATAAAGAAATGAACGCAGAGTTGTTCATAATTAGAGCAAGTAACATGTTTTACCCACCATTACAAAAGAGGAGAGAACAATGAATGTTCCCACATCATAACAGTGGTAATAGAGGATGCTTCCAGATATTGCCCATAAATTATGCTGATTTTATATAAAGTAACATTGGGTTCTGTAACAATATTTATTTGTAGTAGGTATCAACTTACCTAAAACTTTTGTTAATGATGTTATGAATTCAGTCATAATAAAGATGGCCGTAAACGCCTCTCTTCAATTATTTTTTAACACTTCTTTAGGTCACACAGTACAGTACAGTAGTAACAGTCTAAAAATTCCAAAATATTTAAACATGTGTTAAGTCTATATTTGTGCAAATAAAGCATAATTTTAATCTCCTTTTACAAAAAACAATTTTTTCTGTATTCTGCATTTCGAGCATATACCCAAATGTTTCCAAAAAATGGTTTAAAATACTCGTAGTAGTTTTGAATTTATTTTTTAAATACAAACATAATAAATTTTCTCCCCTTTCAATATCAGAATGGAAATACTAAAATTATGTTGTGCGAAGGTTCCGTGAACTCTACGTAGGAACCCTGACATATTTTTCAATTGCATTCGTAATAAACCTACCGGATGTTTCTGATAACTAACAGTCGTCGTTACGAGAGCGAATCTAATGTCAATGTGAACTGAATAAAAAATACATGCTTAGTTGTAATTAGCTAATTCATACATATATTTCTTCTTCTCTTCATTTTCCCACTATTTACGTGGGGCTATACATTATGTCAATTTCTTCTAAGTTGTTGTGTATCTCTCTCTCATTTATTACGTCTTTATATGTTTGATAAAATAATTTTTAAAGTATAATAAATACATATAAAAGATATAAAACACTGAATATTTTGGTTTCCAGGCAATAGTACTAAATTAAGTTCAAATTATTATATATTTACACTAAATTGATAGAAAACATTTAAAATATTTATAACTATTTAAATGAC
This sequence comes from Amyelois transitella, assembly GCF_032362555.1. NCBI lineage: Eukaryota > Metazoa > Arthropoda > Insecta > Lepidoptera > Pyralidae > Amyelois > Amyelois transitella. The sequence goes on from NC_083509.1 coordinate 7,679,659, forward strand.
AATATGGTGTATAACTTGTAATAAATTAAAGGCGACTGTTTTCAATGTAAATAAATTTCAAATTGTTGATGTGAATAAAGTTTGAGGACCTTGTTCAGGTGTAATTTAAATGAATGAAATAATAACCATTTGCAAAAATTAAAGAATGATAACATTTTCAAATCCAAAGAAATGTAAACCCTATTATTTGATGCAGTATTTTACATTAGGTATTTGTGTATACCTCAAAATCAACTTAAGTATATGAAATATCTGGGTCATATTCATAAAATCAAAAATATGTAATAAAATTCGTCTTATAAGTATGATATATGTATACTTATTTGATTTTTTTCTATCCCAAAAGTTACATTATATAAAAATTTATAAAGTTATTTAAACCACCTTTTATATTTACAAAGTCCGTTGTATATGAAATGGCATCTTTAATTTATTTTTAATGAAATACCGTAATATATTGTATAATGAATAGTTATATAACGACATAACATCGACGGCGGACGACAAGGTAACGTAACCGCGCGGTAATGGCGCGGCGCGCAATCTTGCGTGATAGTGAACTTGAGTTTTTTCGCTGCGCAGGCGCACCGTTAGCTTGAGCTACATTCCGCGGTTACCGCGACCGGCCGCCAGGCGGCGTTACGACCACAAACGTTCTCTTATAAAATTACTTTTCTTGCTACCGCGTTCTAATCTCATGGATCCGGATTTAACTTTTCTTGTGCAAATTTATTAAAAAAACCTCTTTTGATAAATTAATAAATTTTAACTTTTCCCGATTGCCTTTCCCACTGCTTTCTTCAAAAATATACATACTACTTTAAATTTCACGGCGTTGATTTGATACACTAATTTGGTACTTTTGCTTTTAGTTGCCTCCATTATCATCTCCAAATGAAGATGGAGTAGTAGTAATCTAATGTTGCTGAAATAAAGATACATTTTATGCAATTATTTTGAAATGTACAAAATATGTTGATATTTTAGAAGAAGAATATTTCAATTCTGGACAGGACTGGTCAAAATAACATCTGACTTTTCTTTGAATCTAATTTTCTTAAACGTGACTTTCAATAAAATTTCCTTTCAAATGTCGTGTTTTGTCACGTTTTCTCAGCATTGGACCAGAATACATCTATGTTTAGCAAAAATAATGAAACATTCATTGGCAGTGCAAGATTGAATATGCCACTTATCACAATATGATGAATTATATCATATTGTGATCAGTGGCATATTGATTTGACATATTGATTGCATCATGTGAAAAGTTAGGCCGTAAACAACATAATAGATTAACTTTCATCCTAATACACGGAGATAAATTGTAAATCGGTAGGTCCTCGTATGTGACCAAAATAACTTCATTGAATTTTAACATCCGCATACTCTTAACAAAATTCTTTGAATATTTTTTTGTCGATAAATCATTACAGAATCCTACAAAGTATTCATTAAAACTAGTAATGAAACATCCATTCACCATAAATAATAACTATAAAAAATGCGCGCTAAACAAAAATAGTAGTTGGCCAATAAAATCATGTCGGAAAATAACAACCTCTCTAATGCCAGATCTAAGCTTCGAAGGCTGCGCGCGCGCAGGGTCAATGACCCGCCATTGCCAATGTCAGCCATCTTGAGTTCCGCAGTCGCTTACGTTCTTCACGTAAGAGGCTGTAACATTTTGCGCTTGTGTGCATGAATAATGCTTGTTTTTCTATATGTTTACAATAGTGTGCGTGATTAGAAGTGAACGTGTACGCGTAGGAATAGACGCGTTCGTCGACGTTCTGTTTGTGTGTAACAGAATAATTTTTCTAGTTTAGCTTTGCACATACTAGGTGGCGCCATATGACAAATAAAAGTTGACCATCGATTTTCAGATTTTCATAGTTTGATAGTTCAGTAGATAGAAATATGTTAAACCTGACATTGATAGGGGTTATTGAAATTGCTGAATGAAAATAATACGCATTTAAGAACTAGTTTTACCTAAGTCAACTAAAACTAAGCTTTGAATGTAACAACAAAGTAATGGAAGTTAATTAAACATACTTTCGAGATTTGTTATTGAATGTTTTGAATACTAAGAAACTGATTTTTTTCGGTATACCGTCGTCTTTGGAGTTAAATATTTATAAGTTAGGAGACATTGCCGCTCCGTTTGTAAAAAATATTCCAGCTGCTCTTTCCATGTAGATCGTAAAAGTTGATCAAGGCTTTGAAATAGGTTTTGGATTAATAAACTCTAACTACTTATTGAAGAATTCTCCTTGCCACCTGCAAGCCTACTAAATGCAAATCATACGATAGCTTTTTTATGTCTCTCTTATAGGATCACTCGTGTGTCTGTCCGTCCGTCGCTTACAGTCAATTATCTCCGAATCTATTAGACCGATTAAGTTGAAATTTGGTACACATATCAATTCCTGTGACGTGAGCAGATGAAATCTGTATATGGGGGGTCATTTTTGGGGGGAAGGGGAAAAATAATTTTTTTTTTCTGAAAACTGCTTCGTGTGGCATATCAAATGAAAGGTCTTGCTGACAAGATCTTAAATGTATTTTTTTGTAATTTTAAAATAAATAGTTTCCAAGTTATTCACGACAATTGACCATTCCCCCCCCCTTATCTCCGAAACTACTGAACCTAAAATTTTGAAAAAAATACAGAAATTTTCTCCTTATAGATTATAGGAAAACCTATAAGAAGTCCATGATATTAAAATAACATGGTAAATCACTCAATATTGTGCGTACCAACTTACATTTGCAGGTGGAATGTGTGGGAGAACATATTTTTAGTTACCACAAACAAATTTGGGTCAGATTTAAAAAAACATGATAGGTAACATCGTACGGAACCCTCTTCACGCGAGCTCAACTCGCACTTGTCCCCTTTTTTTAAAGTAATATATGTACAAATATATAGTCACGTCTTTATCGCTTATGGGGCAGACAGAGCCAACAGTCTTGCAAAGACGAAAAGGCCACGTTCAGCAGTATGGCTAAAAAATTTAATTGAGATTTAAATAAGGGCAAATTTTAATCACAATTTTACTCACAAGATTGCAAACTAGTGAATAACAAGTTGGCGAAGGTTCTTTGGATTTTGTAAGGTAAAAATCGAATAAATAGGGATTATTAGACAGGCTGCTTATAACAGAATTTAAGACAAGATCCTCGTTACGAGACACAACCAAAATAAATTTCCCTACCAATGGGAAAAAAACTTTAAATAAACTATTAAATTTTAGGTATGCAGTTCCCGCGTCTAAATAAAAATGCCTACACTCTTATTTCCCACAATACAACTCGCAATAATAATAAACTTAAATTTCACGGGCAATGTCAGAACAAACATAACCGCAGCTTTATTTGAACTTAAATCTTGGATAATGATGTAGGTATGTTGTAAGAGTTGTAAAAAGTAAATTGATTTGGGTAAATAATGTGAAACTAATTTCGTCACGCCCCATAATATAATATATATAAAATTTGCTTGCTTTAACTTTTGGGCTGGCAACCTGTCACTATTTTAATCTCATTTCCAAGTCTTTTGACGGCCTCTGTATCTCAGCTGTAGTACGCTTGTCTGTGACACCGGAGGTCCCGGGTTCGAATCCCGGTCAAGGCATGATGAGAAAAGAACTTTTTCTGATTGTCCTGGGTCTTGGATGTTTATCTATATAAGTATTTATTATAAAATATAGTATCGTTGAGTTAGTATCTCGTAACACAAGTTTCGAACTTACTTCGAGGCTAACTCAATCAATGTAATTTGTCCCATATATATTTATTTATATTTATTTATTTATTTATTTTCGAGACTGTTGGCTATGTCCACCCAGTAAGGGATAGGGATATGTTTGTATGTCAGGTACTCTATTTTTTGGGATATTTTCAAAAGCGAAATAAGTATGCAGAGATCGTGGCATATGGAAAAATGTAGTTTCTGCCTGTTTCTCCAAAAATAAGACACGATATTCATCCAAAATATTAGCGTAAAAATAATTTGCAAGGGAGGGACGGGTTTAATATATGGAACGTACCTCTTTATTGAACAATAAAGCATTATCTTACTTACTCTTGTCTAATCTGTGAACCATTTTCTGACCACAATGAATGAAAGACTTCAAGAAGCTGCCTGAAATAAACAGATTTTCTCAAAAGTTTTATATCACTAAACATAAAATAAACGATCAAATATTAAGATACTTCTTGTAGCTGTCGGTCTTCTTTTGTTTTTTATTTAAAAATAATGTACGTTTATGTCTATTACTTAGCCGATTCTTCTCTCAAAACAAACTCAAACCTATTTAAACATTTTAATGATATTGTACCAATACGTAGCATAGTTGGTTGATGATGAACTAAGGTTTTCATCAAATTGAGTTCTAAAACTGATCTAGTTAATTTCCAAGTATGTAACTTGAACCAGTGATGATGAACAATAATACTTCAAGTTTTTGTTATTTTCCTTCAATTAAGCAATAAACGTGTCGTGTAAAATATATTTAAAAACATTATTTAGTTTGCAATTTTTTAAACACAATATTGAAGAAAAATATGCATATAATACTTCGCAGCGTTTAAAAACAATTTTCTTTTACACAACTTGCTTCTGACAACCTTAATCGGGATGAATCGCTGTATATTTATTCCAAGTTGTATTTTTAAGTAAAAATTATTTAAGTATTCTTAGCTGCAGCGTTCATATGGTATCTTATTGTTATATTTTATGTCGTTTATTATTTTTAAACATTCTAGCAATAAAATGGAATGAATAAGCATTATTGCAGATATTAAACATCTCAAATTGAATTAATGTGGTGTCTCTTTTATTCACATAAAATTATTTTACAGGCAAAACTGATTTTAATAACAGATTATTTGAAATGTTATTTTTATGTGAGCAGGTAATCTAGGTATGACTGCATACTTATTTCATGGTTTTATAGGAAAATGAAAATCTCGACTAGGTTTTAAGTTGTGATGATTTCACGCCACATGTCTGGGACACCATTAGTTTATTGTTTACGTTAATACAAATCTTTTTGATATATTGATCGAACACCCTAATAAATTGACTGGCAAAATATATGAACAGCTTATTACAGATTTATAAGTTATATCCAATACAATGGTGTATTTACAATCTTGTGTCGACAACTATCACTGCTTCAGCTCAGGCACCAAAAAATTCGACCTCGAGTCTAGGGACCTTCACCAAAATGTTAATGTAGTTCGATAACCCGCACCATTGTTCCACGATTCCCATTTATATATCGCCGGTGCGATCTCCTTCATGATTTCCGCGTCATGCCTGTAATTTAATAATTAAACTTTACGACATAAGAAAATTTATGGCGGATAAGCCAAACAGCGCAGAGCTGCAGGGAGATTTATACATACATAAACCACGACCATTCAACTTAAATTAATATCCGGAGCTGTCTTGTAATTTTCGTGGATCATAAGTGATGGCGACTGAAATTGAATTGAAGCGATGTCGAGTAAAATTTTTAATCCTTTAAAACGAGTAAAGCATGTGAATATTTTTATTGTAAATTTGAGTGGATTTTACCTCGTTCTGAAAGGTACTATGCAAAATGAGACCAAAGATCATGACAACAAAATGGATTGGAGACGCTGGATGGGACGGAATTCTAAATTTTAGCAGTTCTTATAATAAAAGATTTGGGGAATAAAAAGGTGTGATGGATGGGGATATCGATCTCAATTGGGAATCACTGCCTACACCGTGTCATCTGAAGATAGGAAGGTGTAAAGTAGAAACAACAGACTTAACAATATCGTATTCTATACCAGATTTCTGTGAATGTAAGTATTTCGACTTATACACTAGCTTTTAGCGAATGGTGAGTGCTAGCTGCTTCCCTCCCCGTGCAATTTATTAGAGGTTATTTATATCAGTGATGGGGTAGCAACCGATCAAGACCTGATGTCAATTCCATAAAGACATCCAGCCGAATATGTCCTCTCAATATAATCGAGACTGTCGGCTCTATCTAGCGGAGGACATAGACTTAATATAAGTACGTATGTAATTTACTACTATACCACATACGAGGCGGTGGCGAGGACTAGATAGATAGACGTGCGCCATTCGCACACCAAACAGGCCATACAATGGTGCCGCCATTGTAATGTTGCCTTCCGTTTCCTCTGCCATTGTATACTACTTCCTACTTATTTTATTATAAATTTAATGTTCTTGGTAAAAAAGATTTGGAAAATGAAATAGAAAATCATAAAAGCAAACTATGAATCCTAGTTTCTGATATGAGACTTCAACTTAGTCCTTAATTTATTACGCTATTGTAAAATTGCGTGTTATTTATATTATTTCCTTCTCTAAGAACTAAAGTCATCATAGTTCTCCTGGCATAGTAAGTTCAGGTTTTCTTGTAGAAAGATTTTCAAACAAATCAATACAATCACTGACATACAAACTTGTTCTTTTAGTACAGAAAAAAGCTAGCAACCGATTACCGACTACCACACCAATATTCCGTGTCACAAAATATTTACGGTCAAAACTCTTTTCTCAAGGCTTTTGTCCCAATCGTCAAATTCAACGGTCATAACGTATTCTCTGTATTACGTCCCCAGCTACCTGTATTCACCCCCAACCTTGTGAACCTTTTGTATACAGCGGGATGGTCGTATCTCGAGCGTGGGAACCCGATTCCATGAATGAGATATGGTGGCACCTGTACTTAGAATGCGAGGGCGGAACCTCGTCGGTTATGATTCAATAAACCACTATTTCGTTCAGCCGTTTCGAAGTACTGTCAAGTATAGTAAGTATTGTATAGCGGAGCTTGAAATTAATTTGATTTATAAATATAATGACATAGGTACTTATAGTTAATCACTATATATAGTACGTATATAGTACGAGTGTACTACACACTATAAAAAATGTCGCTACACGCTGTCTGTCCCTATGTTTGCTTAAATCTTGAAAATCACCCAAATACATATTTTGTCGCAGGTTATTTTAATAGATAGTGATTCAAGAGGAAGGTTCATATGTAGGTATATTTATAACATCAGTATTGCACCCATGAGAAGTCGGGACGTATCTGGCGATCCGATATAAATATGTATACATTATAAAATTTAATTGAATTAGTAAGAACCGAATAGTAAGAACGTCAAAAATAAATAGACTACACGGCAAAAAAAATTAAAACGTTATGTCATTTCATATAATATCAATCTGTTTAATATTTTATGTCATTTTCATATCACGTTTATTTGAATCACGTGTTTCTTGTTTTCTAAATCATAATGTTGAAATATTCCTAGTAATCATAACTTAAAATATCATGAATTGTGTTAAAATTTTCCATCATATTTATGTATTTTTTTGCTCCAGAGCGATACAAGGTTTAAAATATTATCGTATAATTCAAAATTGACATTTGGATTTATCCTCTGCTTTTTAAATTTACCACGAAAAATTTATAATTACGTCGATTCAATTGCAGTTAATAATTATTTCAATATTTATTATTAATTTCTAAATTAACTTAAGGATGTTTTTTCAGATTGTTTAACCTTTTGAAATACATGTAAGTGCTTACGTGCAAATAAAAGGTAGAAAATAATGTTAGTGTAATGGATATAATGTGTTGCACTTAAAGAACTTATACGTAGTATATTATCTTAGTAAAGGTTGTGAGTGCTATCAATATATTTCAGACAATAACGCAGACAGAAGTTATTATTAGTATCTCTTAAATATAGCATAAATCTCTAGCATCTTGCGCAGTAGCTCAGTACTTGCAATTTCAGGGCCAAGGTCAAATATCCATTTTTCCAAATTTATAACGGGCTTCAAAAAGAAGATTTCTCAATTCGACCGTACATTTATGCTTTTTCTCCACTTTAACCGGTTGTCAACACTCTTAATAAATTAAGTTGTCGCCAGACAACTAGATAAGATGTGTATGTGTCATTTTAATATATAATTATTTAACGCTAGTAACTCCTGAACCCAATGGCAGACTGTTTGATGATGCTATTAACATTAAGTCAAATTTAGAGATTGTAAATGTTACAATAAAAAAATAATAAAATAAAATAGTATTGGCCAACAAAACAAAACTAAAGTGATAAAAGCACTTGGATCTATGAATGAAACATGAAGCGTATACTGAAAATGCAAGCGGTCCGTAACATATCAAATAACAAATGGCATGATAACACAAGTATATTGTAATAACAGGAAAGTGCTGGAAACATGGGGAATATATTTAGAGTTCAAGGTCTACGGGGCGTACAGCTTAGAACGGTAAACATCACATAACACTGAATCTAGTAAACATGCTGAACTTCTATAAGCAGGTAGGTATCCTATATTGTTTGTTGTTGTTGTTCAGCTTCTGACCTGATAGCTGAGGATGGAACTGTGTATAACGTCAGTTAGATTATGCTCATGCATATTCAGAGCATCGTGTCAAAGTAGGAGACTGGTCAAATATCTGACACAAGTTTAAAAATTTCTAAATTAATGTTCAAATAATATTCAATAACATGTGAAAAAAGTTAAGGTTCATTAATCGTACTTTTCACGTTTTATCCACATTGTGTTGTACCTAAATTAATTTCAGTAATACCGATTTGCGCCATGGAATATCAAATATTGGCACGTGTACTGTTAGGTTATCTAAGGATTTCAATCTGTAAGTCAAGAAGTTTACGTAAACTCCAGCTCGTCGAGGACTTAATGTTACGAAATTCACTTTTAGAGCCGTTATTAGCTGTATAATATTTATAAATATATATATGACTTATATTTTTTTTAACATATATTTGTAGTAACATATATATTTGATTGAGATTATTGTGAGTGGAAGTGGTGAAAAGATCATTATTTTTTATATTATTTAATTAAAATTTTGAACGTAGTTGTGTTTTTCGGCAGCGTATAAAAACGTGTAGAAAATATGCAAGAAGAAAATAATAATTCTAGTAGATTTATTTTAGATTATCCTTTTATATATGAAATTGTAATAATGGATAAATAAACATATTGGAGTACTTAAAAATAAATTGACTGTCGCAACTGATTATAAACCTGCGATATTAAAATGAAACATCATACAAATATAATACAACTCTTACATAATTCAGGTTTCAAATGAGATGAAGTAATGCCTGGTGTCATGAAGGCTATATTGAGAATATTAAGTATTTCATATTCTGCAGGTAAATTTATTTCTGACATAAAAGTGCTTCCAAATTTATTTTTAATATTTTTAAGATTGAATAACATCAATTCCTTGATTTTTGATAGCCCAGATAGAAGGGGTACCTATTCTGGATTTTCTGGCTAGACGTCTCGAAAGTTGTATGTGTGCCCATAGATTTAACTGAGAAAGGTGGAGAAAGATATGTTTACATCATTTTAAATGTATATTTCCATAATTATAACTAGTAAGGCATATGTGTCTCAGTAGAACGAAACCAAAAATTTTAATGTCTATCTATACTCTCTCTTTATCTCATACCTAAGTAAACAATGCACAAGCATTAAGTTTAACCATATAAAAACAATCTTAATTGGAGTGTATGTGCAAAGTATTTAAATAAAACTCCTTTTTCAAACACATACATTGTAATACATAGGACAACATATATATAACATATAACGTATAATGTACATATAGTGTCTAACACATAATGTATATCATATAAGGACATATGAACATTTCCATTTCATAACTGGTGAAAATTTTAAAATCATATTCCACTGATTCAATTCAGATAGGACCACTAAGTAGCCACGTGAGGGTGCTATTACTGAATTATGTGCATAGATATACACAGGACGCGATTATGCCAGCGGTGAAATGTAAACGTGCAAAAAACCTTATTATTTCAGTTTGAAGGTCGAATAACTGTTCAGAACATTATCTTGTTGCCGACTTATGTTATTATGAAGAAGATATTACGTCTTATTTTGAGATATATTTGTGTATGTGGAAACCTTTGATTGATTTGGAGAATTGTTTAAATATAAATAATATAAGTACTTCTTCTGTGTACATAGAGCAGCAGTGCCGTGTGATATCTGGCACAAGGTATATATAGTAAAAGGCAATCAAGGAAAATGCAAGCCTTATAAAATTAGGATTATTCTGTTATAGGCGATGGGCTAGCTATCTGTCACTATCTGTATTCCTTTTATTTACCAATTCATGTACGTAGTTTATACAATATAATCTTCTAAAGAAAACAACAACTACTAATTTGTCTTTATTATGTACGGCTGTCTAGCCACATTTATAGAGGAATGTAGACAGCAAATCGCAATTATGATAGACGATGTCGTCAGAATACGCAAGGCATATTTTATTATGCACTTATGTCATATGCGCTCAAACTTAGTAAATGATTCCATCCATCAAGCTATACAAAACTCTTCTTGCACAAAGTCAATATTAACGATACGAGTATATTATCTCTATTTGCTTGTAGAAATAGCATTAGGGTATTGACCAAATTTTGACAGAACTAAACAAATTTTTTTTTCGTTTTTAATTATATGTACCTTGTTCTAAGAGTTCTTTTAAAACATTATTACATTATTTGTTTTAAGTTATATTTCCAAACCTATAAGAACCTGATTTCGTCCTCGTAAAATAGTTATTAAACATTTTTCCATATTTCAGCCAGGGAAGCGGTGGGGTTTAAAAATCATTACCTAGTTAGAAATAGTTTTTCCCGTGCGTTTTCATTCAGTAACTAAATATATTTTAAAAACAGATAAATTGCTTGTTTCTTATTGATGATATCTCATTTATATTATACTCCGTAAAATACTGATTGTAAATATAATGTCGCATTATAGAGCTATTGCACCATGAAATACAATATATTTGAAAAATTCTAAACTTGGCGAAACAGAAGATGAATCATTATTGATGAAACTAACTGTGACGAATCACACTTGTTTTACTACCTACACACTTAAGTGTTTTAGTACCACTCGACAAAGAATTTTGTAGATGACTGGCTATCCTATCCTGCTGGCGTAATTTCAGGGTATTCTTTTCGTTGCATTTGTGCATGGGCAAACAGATTTTCAAAAATAAAAAAAAATTACAAATTTCAAATGTTGCCTTATAATCCTGCAAAAGCAGATTAACATATTTAAACACATGCACACATCGTCCTTTATACCCTCCGTTCTATACCAGCAACATTTAATACCCATATAGAAATGGTCAACATCTCATAAGACTTTCAAATTATTAATGAATGGCAATTCAAAATAAATTTCTCCTCAGACAGTCAATAACTAACGTCATAGTCCTTGACTGAACAACACGTGATGCACGTGATTTCAAATCTGCCAACTGATTGTTATATTCGATAGAAATTCGAAATTTAAATTTTAAACTTAGTCTATTTTCAGACTATAGTCTTTACTGCCAGTAACATGTCTGTCAAGTTCATCCATCTTGAAGTACACTTGGCATTTATTTCAAGTGGTGTACGTTATTTCGCCATCTCGATGTAAATGTCAGCTTTTAAAAACATTCATTATAGCACAAACCTACGCGTTAATAAGGCGATTGTTCCATCACCTGATATTATCACATTTTATATGGTCTAGTAGATATATAACCTTGACTTTGTCTTTATATTGAGAGTGACTTGATAAAATGTTATTATTTACAGCTTTCATAAATTAATAAAATAAGATGTAAATACCTGACTTACTTAGGATCATAGATGAACAAAGGTGTACTCCGGCCTCCTCTCCTCAGGTTGCAGCTGGGACTATCGTCAGGAGGAAGAAAAAGATTGAACTGAAATAAAAGTAGTAAATTTGGAGGCAGTGTGAACTAGCCGTAAACATATAATATTAACATTTTTTCGAATTATCAGCTACATCACAATACACGTGAGTCAATGCTAATACAAACTTGTTTAAATCAATAAATTTTAATATAATTGTACTTTCTTTTTTACTTATTTTCCTCGATCTGTTTATAAATTATGATCAGCTATTGTCAATTCAAATAATCGTCTAATATTGTGATTTATTTGATGATAAGTAATTAGATCACATAAAACTCAATTATATCACATGTATAAAATAGTAAAGATAAAATCATTAAATTTAAGAACAAATAAGTAAAAAAAATATAACATAAAAGAGTAATAACTTTTTTTTAAATAATAAGTACATATTAATAACATTACAACAAAAGGCGATCTCTACCTTTGAAATACATGCATACTTATAATCTTTTGGGTTCGCGGTTTTACTCGCGGACTGTATGTCAGTCAATCAGTCAGTCATCGTCCTCTTTCATATATAAGATCCATATGAGTATGATAAGAGCTGATTGCCAAGTTGGATGAACAATGTGAGTGAACCACGCCTAACGAAACGTGATTCTTGTTACTGTTAGATCCATACATTATGTGTTGATCAGGGAAACTTTCCTCCAACTTTCCATTAATTCTTAAACAAAACACTCATTTCATTCACACTTTGTAAATGTGAATGAAATAAGTTGTGTATAATTTGAAAGAATAATCTTGATTTATATTACAATAAATGAATACACAAAAGGTTAACCTCAAATAGATTAAAAAGTCCCAAATTGAATTTCCTTGTTTTTGGGATATTAACTTGTGTGTTTACTCACTGATACATCCATCTCTAGTCAGTTATATTATTAAGAGACCACTCCATCATAATGTCAGGTTGGTAAGTAAGGGAATTAGCTGATTTATATTAGAGTAGTGTAAGCTTCCATGTTGCTTTGTATCCAGCTGCTTATATTATGGGATTCTTCTTTTTGACACGGGCTAACTACGTTTTATTATCCCAATTCCATACGTCAACTTGTTTAGTTGTAGACTGAATTTTAGCAAAAGGACCTCTCATTGCGAAGGAACTAGCCTCCTTCATTCCAATGAAGGAGGCTAGTTCCTTTTTAGTCGCATTATCCCAACTCCCACAGTAAGCAAAGATGTGTAATAACTGCGTTGTATATGAGCCTAGAATAATCATATTATTATAGATGCCTAATTAGTTACCTACGATTTCAGGAAATAGGCGTACTTTTAAGATGTACTGAGACGTACATAATATTTTTTGTATGTAATGAGTATTGCGCGTAGATGCGCGGAGGCCGCTCAGGGTCGATGGCTCCGCGGAGACACGTGAGGTTTACCGTTAGCCTGCACACGCTCGGTATCAACACATGGAAAGGAAAATCTGTGAAACAGTAACGTTAGTATATCAAGTGGATAGCTTTTTATAAAAGAAAAGATATAAGCTTTTCTTTGGAATTCCGCTACTGTGAAAATGTAAACTTTGGGATTTAGAAATAGTTTAATAACCGTTTTTGGTGTCTGAATAATTTTCAATTAGAAGGGCTTTCATCTGGAATTAGATTAAGATTGGAGAAGAGAAATACAGGAGAAATTAGGACTAACACTTACGCAGTAAGGTTAAGTTAATTTACAATTAAAACACTATTCGCTGCTGCGGTTATGATAAAAAAAATCATAATTTACCACTTAAACGAGGAGCTGACGATTCAAGAATAAGTAAAAATATATATTTTTTTCTTCTAAATAATAAATATATACGGAATAAATTACACAGATTGGGTTTGGATTGGAAAAATGTCATAATTTACAACATATCTGAATTAAATATTTGGTATTAAAAATACTTACTATGTTTATATCACTCTACTTTGATTCCGACTCTACAGTTTCAATAGGTTTGAATTTGATTAAGAAATGACATCGCTACTACACACATGAGAAAGTTCAAATTCCCTCAAACAAATTTTTGTATGTTTGAGTGAGTAAATGAATAATTTTTGACATCGTACTTACAACGAGCTTATGTGTGTGATAAGTTGTTTACATCCTTGCATGACCGAGATTTAACTGCCGCAAAAAATATTGGTTTTTGGGGGTATAACATTAAATAAAGTAGGTCTCAAAAGCATTAAAATATTTCATTAAGTTATGCCAATATGGATCTTGTCATCATTAAATTTTGCCATTTTTAGTATTGATGAATTTATTTCGATGCATGCCGTATAATTTTAATCAAGAATACTAATAAACTTAAAACTTTATTTAATTAACTACAAATAATAACACAAAATTCCTATGACACAGAAGCTAACTGAGAACCCGTTGATGTCTTTATATAGAGCGATTTAAACGCCATATCTCACCCAGTAAAACGTTAAGCTAAGGGACGCTTATCAGTGAAATATAAACCGTAAAATAAAGTAATTAAGATTAAAATGAAATCACTTTCGCCTTAAACTATTGAAAATATTGTTAGCGTTAATGTTTGATAATTTATCTTGTCTTTAATCGCAGATTTAAAATAAGATAAGATATCAACGCAGGCAACACCATAATGTCCGTGACTTTCTGAAGAATCAAGGTTTTGGTAACATGCTCCTGTTGGCCACGGAGTGGAGTTTAGTTGAAATTCTGAATATTTAAGGTCATCGCCGTGAGGACGGCTGTGTTAAATAGGTCGATAAAGCATTCCGTATTCCTCTGCAAACATACGATGTTAAATTCAAAAGAAATCGTCGAGTTTCTATGTGACTTTGAAGGTCAGGTCATGGGAAACGAAGTTTTCTGGTTAACCTGGGTCTTGGATATTTAATTAAATAAGCTTGTAATATGAATTTAGGGACCCGTCTCGGCTTCGCACGGGTAGCATTTAAAGGTGTGTTAACCTTCCTAGGAAAACCCTTTTCCAATTCTGTATTTTCCTTGCGTATATACATATACAGATAGAGAAAATAGAGTGACTTTGTTATATGCAGTAATATCAGTATTATTGTAATAGAATACCAACATAAGTCTCGAACTTGATCGCTAGCTCCATTTGTGTGATTTAGTATTTATTGAGTACTTACTATGAAAAAGTTCACCATACATATTACCATCATTGGCAATTATTAATTAAGAATTAATTTTTTGAAATATTTATACCTGCATAACCTATTTACGAGAGTTAAAATTTTCTACTTTCTACTGTTAAAATAAAAAGTAACAGCTTGAATATATGTATTAAAATATGATGTAATTTACCTTCGTATCCGCTCACAACAATATTAAGCACATCTCGAATCAATGAATACTGCACAGTATTTACATGCTGAACGGAAAATGTGTTACATTTTACAATTCCAATCACATGGCTTTCTGGAACTCTCCGATACATACCTGCAATGATTGTACACGTGTATAGTTGTTTACATCTTAAATTGTCATCTGAATTCAACCCGGAGCCTATCTACGCTGTTAGGCGAAATACGAGTAGTACAACCACATATTAAGTGGAAAACACAAAATATTCCAAATGCACTTGTAAAATAAGTACAAGTTATAACTTAGGCGACTAAGGGTTAGGCTTACAAACTTGGGATTCTTTTTTAGGCGATGGGCTAGCAACCTGTCACTATTTGAATCTCAATTCTATCGTTAAGCCAAATATCTGAAAGTGGCCATTAAGTATTTTCAAGACTGTTGGCTCTGTCTACCCCGCAAGGGATATAGACGTGACCATATATATGTATGTATGTTATATACAAAGCAGATTTCATATCCAATCATTCAAATGAAACAAAAGAAAGCCTCAAAAAACAGGGCGTAATCGTTTTTCACAATGACTTAATCGGGGATCGAACCCAACATCTATATTAAAAGGGCAGTGGTAGTATCCACTGACAAATAGGCCGATTATGGTATCCTGGTGTCCGTTAAACCTTTGACGTCTTTTCATATCAACAATTCTCTTCCTCGTGAGTTCCTCAGTTGTAATCTCTGCCACTTGGGGCACTTTGGGGCTTCAGGTCCCATTCCGCCATTTCTTTCAGACTCTGTCCGGTCTGCAGCGCCTTCAGATGATCAACAATTAACTATATTAAACTAAAAAAAGTTTCTAATGATATTGTTTTTCTCACGCTGATTCATAAGCCGACCAAAATAAGTGAGCCGGTCTTTCTGTCCTCATTTTTTGCCACAAACAACTTCGGAGGGCATTGGCCTCGTGCTGTGGAAACGACTAGCTATGAGACGAACTATCGCCAACGAAAGCTCGTGAACTTTGAAACTGTTCAAGTTTTCATCCACCTTAATCAATAACCGTGACTCTTGTCTGTGCACGAAACAATTACTATTTATTAAATTAAGGTTTATTTGAACCGCTTAAGGATAGGATAAGAAGGAAACAAAAACCGTCTTGAGTTTGATAATGTTGTGAAAATTATACAAATAGACAGCTGGTGTTTAAAATAGCATTCATCAATTCTATGCTATATATACCGCAAGAAATTAGGAAATAATACAAGCTACAGCTTAATTTATTCCTTCTTTTTAAGATTTTGTAAAATATTAGTAAATACATATGTATATATTTAGATTTTAGAAGCAAGAGCAAATAAATTTGGTACCATTTGTAAATCTGCAACGAAATTTCAGTGGCAATTACGCAATAGTTTTTTTTGCTGAAACGAAACCGTGTCGAATACGCCACTGATTGGTTTGACAATGTGTTAAAAATATTCTTCTTACATCCAAGAATCAAACGCAGGTATATACAATAAAACATCAAAATTTAGTCACATGTATATGATTATGTGATAAACATATTTTGTTCTCTGTTATTTTTATTTTATTTTTTGTCATGTTTTATATATTTTTTTTAATAGTAATATTCAATAATAGAAAATCTTACCTTAAACTTTCTTTCACTATTAGTCATTTACATGTTAATTAAAAAAAAAGAGCAATTTGTATCGAAGTATAGAATAAAACTTCGAACGTCGCTTATGTTTCTATTATAAATGCGTTTCAAAATCATTTTAACTATTTTTCCACCGGTTTTGACTACTGTGTTTCCTATAGATTTTCAAAGTAAAGTTCTATACCTACTGTACTAAAAACTAACTTCCTTACCCTAGACATTCGCTAAGGCTGCCTCCGGTCAACGGCCTTCCCTCCCTCGCCGCCGCGACCTCTTTCGCTCTAATTCGACGAGTTTAGAATGTAAGCCTTTGCCAACAATGCCAAGAGCAAATACCACGTTTAATTCAGACTTTGAGACATCGAAAATTTTGCTTTTCATTTATATGTCTATTGTAAAATTAATAGTGACTGATATCTTTAAACCCCTAATCTACTACGATTAATGCTAAAATTTAGCTTTTTATGCTTTGAGAAAGCACACGGACAAAAGTAATCAGAAAATAAATTTGTGGTCAAAATAAAATGGACGACAAGTTTTCAAATTATCAATCCTGTAATAAATTTCGCAACTTACCGTGAAGGATTACCCATGATCCAATTAATTTTTCAATCAAATCCGATATATTCGTGTCTTGAAATGGAATATTGCACAATATCGTTAATAATTGAAGCTTTACAATTAGCGAGCCGACCGATTTGCTCCAGTTCTTCGGGGTTTTTATGAACTTCTTGTGTACAGTTATCCAGCCTTCACGTAGGAAGTTATGTTGAGTTATATCAGATTTAATTTGTAATTACTTTTATTATCTACGACTTTTTTTTAATACATACCTTTTACTTATTTGATAAAAACTAAATAAACCGTGTAGAAAATATATTCAACACCGGGCCCTAAACAATAACGGTGGAAAGTGCAACCAAAAATACAAAAACGTTATATAATACACAACATAATACTCAAACTCCTTACATGTAGGTCCAAATTACATCTCTTTTCGGCTTTCTCCTTTATTTCATTCAAATTATGAAAAACATATCTGTTTTATTTTTTATAATAAAACCGTGCCAGTATATCTTTACAAAGTAAAAATCATAAAAGTGAAGTCAATTTGGTTCATATTCTGTATCAGTGAATGAAAACATTTGCGATGCGGGCGCCCTCACAGGAAGTAATGTCTAGATACCAAACTTTTGCCTACATTTAACCGTGTGACGTGAATTTTAACATGCAAAGTATATCGTCCTTTGTTCCATTTAACTTAACAAAGTAACTCCTGTAGCTTCCTCAATATTTAAACTACAAGGTTTTGTTGCTGAGAGAGTTACAAAATTAGTCATGCGTGAACACCTATTTAAATTTTACTTAAAAAAAAAGACTTTTAAGTAGACTAAAACTTAGATCATTCTGTATTATTTGCGCCCTATATACGAGTACATACATATTTCTGTATCCCATACGGGGTAAACAGAGTCAAAATTCTTGAAAAGACTGAAAAGCAACGACCTGCTCTATGGCTAAATGATGAAGAGATGACATTATTACCTTAGTAAATTTGCTTAAATAATTGTACTATCATTAAGATTGTTGACATCAAATCAAGTATCAATGCCGATTGGTGTGTGTGTGAATGTACACATGTGTGTAACCAATAAATCGATCGGTCAACTGCAATTCTCATCGCATACTAAACCTGACGCAGGTGTCCCTTGACGAAGCCTTATTTCCTGTGGACTTTGTCGGTTATTATCATTGCAATATCTAGATTTTATTTCTTATACATTAAATAATTAAAATTATTTGCCATTATTTTAAGTACACAGGAACATATAGGAATGATTATTTTGTTTTCTGTGCTTGATTTTGCATACGAGTATTTTAATTGCATTTTTTTTAATAAACGCTTACAGCTAGATAGATATATTTGATAGTCACTGGAAATAAGATTCTTTTCACAGAATTATTCTTTTAAAATTTATTTTTTTCTTATTCCGTGATTCTTATTTGTTACTAGCTGTTGCCCGCGACTTTGTCCGCGTAAATTTCGATTTTTTCTGCGTAAACTTATTTGCAGGCAAACCCATGCCTTGAGTTCCTTCAAATGATGATAACTTTTTTTTAGGGAACCGATTTTGATGAAACAAACTTTAAATATTTTCCAAAGAGAGTTCAAAGCAATTGGTGAAAGTTTTAAGTAAATCGGTTCAGTGTTTTCGGAGATAAGCGTGATCATACATACAGACAGACAAGAAATTAAAAAATATATATTTTTGCTTTCTATCATTAATTTTAAGTGTCCCTCTATACTTACATACATACATATCGTGACGTCTATATCCCTTGTGGGCTAGACAGAGCCAACAGTATTGAAAAGACTGAATGGCCACGTTTGGCTATTTGGCTTAATGATAGAATTGAGATTCAAATAGTGATAGGTTGCTAGCCCATCGCCTAAAAAAGAATTCCAAGTTTGTAAGCCTATCCCTTAGTCACCTTTTACGACATCCATGGGAAAGAGATGGAGTGGTCCTATTCTTTTATGTATTGGTGCCGGGAACCACACGGCATTACTATACAATTCCCTCTATACATTTCAGTCAAAAATACTAAATGTACAGACAAAATACTTTTACTGTTTTATAATATGTATAGATTTTAGATACTTTTTTGCTATTTAAGACTAGAAAGGTAATTTTATGGGCTTGTTTATCTTATTTATAATAATCAATTATAATAGAATGTTTTTGACATTATTAACGACACCTCGCCAATTTCACGAAACATGTATTCATCCTTAAATAAAATTTACCCATTACATAATATAAAATAAAATAACTGAATGCAATTACGGTTTACACAATACATTTTTGAATATCACGTAGCGCGTGTTGTCTTTGTTTTCTTTACACGGAATTCCAACGAGTAAGTTAAGAATATGTGAGAAGATAAATGACTGACTGAATTAAAAAGGTAACAGGAACCCAATTCCATAATGTATATGAAACTCAAGGTTGCAAAGACCGTTGGCAGGTATTTTCAGTGCGTACATTACACTCTAGTTATGCAAACATCTCATTAGAATACTGCCTATAACTGTATCATGTGTAGACGTTAAACAGAGTTATTAAAACAATACTCCATCATCAATTACCGAGCTGCTAATTTTCAATGAAGCGGAGACTTTCCGTAGATACAAAGAATTTTGTTTTCAAAGTCATAAGTACAAATTGTAAGTACACAGGAACATATAGAAATGATTATTTTGTTTTCTTTGCTTGATTTTGCATACGAGTATATTTAATTGCATTATTTTAAAATAAACGCTTACAGCTGGTTAGATATATTTGATAATCACTGGAAATAAGATTCTTTTCACAGAATTATTCTTATAAAATAATTTTTTTCTTATTCCGTGATTCTTATTTGATACTAGCTGTTGCCCGCGACTTTGTCCGCGTAAAGATAAGGAATAGACACATGCTACACTTACTTGTGCCACGTGGTTTTTACTTATGAATTTGTAAAATAAAACATTTTAATGTTTTCTCATAGTTACTTTAATCATAGTTGTTCTAAGTGTAAGTATAAATACATCATAGAGTGTGTTACCAAAGGGACAGAATTCCTTCTCTGACTCGCGACTTACATACATATGTATATATAAGAATACATATAATCACGTCTATATCCCTTGAGAATACGTTTAGCTGTATGGCTTAATGTTGGAATTGGGATTCAAATAGTGACAGGTAGCTAGGCCATCGCCTATAAGAAAAATCCCAAGTTTATGAGCCAATCCATTAGTTACCTTTTACGACATCCATAGGAAAGTAATGGAATGGTCCTATTCTAAAGTGCCGGGAACCACACGACATTCTCTCTTTCTTGAGGATGTCTTATGCGGCGAATATGGGAATAGGTATCTACTTTTATCCAGTGCGACAACTCTTATCCAAACTGAGATATGGTTCTTCTGTTACCAAGGTGTCAGTGGCCAGAGACTTCAACTAAAGGCAGTTTATTGTCATAACAAGTATACTCCACTGTGGACACAGCTTTTGATTATAATATTTGTTTACCTTCATGAATGTATGGACAACTTTAGCCTTACTTATCTATATCACATAGGGAACTCCGGGCCTTTTCAAAGAAGAAACAACCAAAACAAGCCGATGAATGGAATAGTTCAAAAAAGATTTATTTTCAAAATTGGAAACAAGGTATTAGTTAATGACGTCAACATAAATTAAGTCTAATTTTAAGCACTACCGCTTCCAAAGCGCATGTGTAGAAGAAGTGGCGAAACAAACTCCAGTGCAGCATTTTCTTTTCGCAATAGTGAACAGGTATTTAAAAAAATTGTGATTAAGTAATGATAACATTCTATAATTTAATTGATCTACCCTTTTTCGATTATAGATCCAGGCAAATTCCAGGATACGTACAATGGCTGAACATATGCAAAATGATCTAAAAACAATCATAATTGAATAATGAAACTTCCGGTTTTCCAGCATAAAACACCGTTAAGTTTTAATTTTAAGGTGCACTTCCATGGAAAGCGTCAGACTCGCTCACTTGTCGTAGTAAGTAAAACAACAGAAAATAACCAGGAGGATGATGTCAGTGTGTAAAGCTACTAATATGTCATGTACTTGATATTTTATTTTTAATAAAAACTTCATTTTTGCCATTAAATTTACCTTAGCTTAGAAATCTGAGTACTCGTATATCTTTGCGTATTGTAAGTTGTAACATATATTTCGTCGAGTGGCTCGTAATTTACTTTATGCTTATTTATTTTTTATACATACATACATACATACATATGATCACGTCTATATCCCCAGCGGGGTAGACAGAGCCACCAGTCTTGAAAAGACTGATAGGCCACGCTCAGCTGTTTGGCTTAGTGATAGAATTGAGATTCAAATAGTGACAGGTTGCTAGCCCATCGCCTAAAAGAGGAATCCCAAGTTTATTAGCCTATCCCTTAGTCGCCTTTTACGACATCCGTGGGAAAGAGATGGAGTGGTCCTATTCTTTTTTGTAATGGTGCCGGGAACCACACGGCACTTTTTTATAATATGAAGACACTTAAGTAATGTTCTCGTATTATTTGCTGCGTGCTTCGGAATATTAGTGAATTAAACGAAATGTAAAAACCATCTGAACTTTCTGAAGTAAATCAGCATGAATCTGGAATTCGGATTTATTTTATCATGCACATATTTACCTATATCGCATGCAAATGATGTATAATTATGAATCACAGATTTGAATGAGTTGTTAGGTATCTATTTCGTTGTATTTTCATCAACTGGATATTGTTGCTATCTTGTTGTGAGTTCCAATGAAGAGGAAACAAAACCAAATTAATATATGGTTTTTATTTCGGTATGTATGAACACAATTTTATTTCATGAAAATATATTTAAAATGTATATTAAAATAAGACTTTATTTATCACTTACTATAATTAACACCTCATAAGAAGCGTGATTAATTCTCTTCAATCAAATATTTTTCCACTAGGCCAAGGCATCTAATTACAGTCAATCATTGAACTAGGGTCAGTTTCAAAATAGTGCTTGTCAATTAAATAAAACAATGCCCTGTTGAAAACATTGAAAATATTGAGAAACACATACAAGGCTTCGGTAATCCTGTTACTGCTACAAAGAAATAATCGTTATTTAATGAGTGGCTACTCAATAATTTCATTTCATAAATCATTGTATCTCAATTCCATCATTAAGCCATAGAAGCTGAACGTGGCCTACCTTTCAAGACTGTTAGCTCTGTCTACCCTGCAGGGGTAAAGACGTGATTATACATACATATGTATGTAAAATAATTTTAAAATAGATACAGAATATTCTGAAAAAAAACGGGCAGGACCTGCTATTAAAAGGCCTACACTCACCCAAAAATGGGTGAACCGACGCTGAAGAAGAAGAGGAACATTTTATTCATATGTGTTATATAATTCGCATATGCCCTCTATAGATTACAGATTATAGTCTGTAACTAGCCAGTAACCGTGTCAGCAGCGTACATTCGGCTGCGACGTTTATTTGTATCGAGGACAGAATGTGAATATTCATTAGTCTCTTTGTTAGAGAGTGTCGTGAACTCAGTGCGACGTTGTCTCGTTTATATAGCTAGCTTCATATCTAGTAATTTCTTTCTATAGGCAAAATAAGGTGACGAGAAGACTAAATGATAATTGAGAAAGGAAAAAATATATACAATTCTCTAATTGTAAGGAATGCTCAAGCTATATGTGTATTTCCCGTATTTGATAATATTTATTTATAAATTCGCAAGCGACTCTGTTTGTCTTAATCTCGTTTATTTACTTTCCGTGGAAATATCGGATAATCCTTTATGCACCCTTAGAACATAAGGGAAACTAAATGCCATACTCCATAATATAGAAAATAGATTTGTGCTCAGCATTAGAGCCTTTTATATTGGCACACATCCTGAACTAACATTTTTGTTACACATCATGAGGAGAGGATGAATGAAAGCAGGTTGACTAAACAAATGTATATGGAGAATGTGGAGGGAAAGGTCGGAGTGAGCAGGCCTAGACGAACGTATCTTGATCAAAATAAGGACTTCCTGGCAAAAGTCAGATCAAGAGTACCCGAAACCGATAGCTTGCATGAAGAGAGTAATAAATGTGGATGAAGCGAATGAAGTGTGCAAAGATTGTGGCAATTAGGAAGATTTAATCTCAGCCTATCCCTCCGGGAAAAAGGCGTGATTTTATGTATGGTATGTAAGTATTGTATACACTTTTTACGTTGATTAACAACCAATGTAGAATCTCAAAGTTTTCAATGGAAACCTGTTAGAAGGATAATTCTCTCTAATATAACTTATAGTTTTCCCACAGAAAAGTTACAATTTTGCCATCGTCTCTCAGGTGGTCTATAATGACACTACGCCTCAATAACAATCGCAATTACATCTGTAATAAAGTATTATCAAATAGTCATTACCGCTATATACTACTTCTACACATTGTTTGACCATCATTTGTTTCTTTGCAGAACAGACTGGGAAGTTGCTTACTAAAATGAAAATAATTGCCCACAAATTAAACATACTGTCACATCTATATCCCTTGAGGAATAGACAGAGCCAGAGGCTACATTCAACTGTATGACACAAATTAAAAGTTAATAAAAATACACCATACATTTTGTAAGCTTTGTAAAAGGTTTAAAATTCATTAAATAATTTGAACCCCATTAAAATTTTATGCAATTAATAAAAAGATTCTAATAAAGGACTTACCAAAAGCAGGTGAACTTGCCAACTCAATCATTAAGACAACAATCTGCACTGAGCAGAACACGTTGCCAAAAAATTCGAAGAAATAATTAGTAATATCATCAACACACCTGCCAAAGCAATATACGATTAAGTAAGCACTGCGTACCAACTAATTTGAACCACAGTCTTAATATTTTTAGTATGCTCACATGGGTTCACTGCTAAAATTAACTCAAGCTGCAAGCTTACTTTTTACTCTATGGTAAGAATTTAGTATAAGCACACTTGTCTTAAAAGGAAATACAATAAATGCAGGTGGCAAATTAGATAAGAACTTAGAATGAATAACTCGATAACTTCAAAAAAAGTTAATTTTACTTTATTTTATAAGATACTGTAATTACAAAGATATTCTTAATTATTTAATGGATACGAGATGCCTTAATGATAAACATTTTTAATAAAAAGCAGTTAATCACTTTAGTAAGAGCAAATGTCGACATTTTGGTACATTTATCGCTGTTAAAGTTACAAGATATAAATCGGATGATAATGGACTAAAGAAGTCACATAGAATTTGCTACACATTTTTTTTAAAGTCATGAAAATCAATCTACTAAGTACTAGGTACATTTTTAAAATGACTTTGACTAAATCTAATCTGTGAAAATTTTATTTTATTTTATATTTTATATATCAGTATTTTTTCTACCATTGAAAAGCTCACAACCAATTATAAGAATATCTAAATTACCCTTATGCTGTAAAATTGCCTATAAGCAAGCCACCCGTAATAAAACCGCGTTCAATTTGTTGGAACTGATTGCACACTAGTTTTAATTTTCTTCTGTGCGTAGTAGATGAAATACCTACTAGAATACTTACTTAATTCTTATTTACTAGCAGATTAAAAAGTATTTTACAGAAATTAAAATTAAATGTAAATTAAAATACACGTTTAAGTACTTAAATTTCCCACACTATAGGTATTATTTGTGTGCTATTAATAAATGTCCACGTGATTCAATTAAAGTGTTTTGACTTCTTAAGACCATAGTGACTGAGATTAATAGCTTTTGACGATGAAAACACGCATATCTTTATTGACTATTTTTTGACATTTTTCCATAAATCTATTACCCCTTAACATTTCCGGTAAACTATTAACAATTTAATTTAATTGTTAAGATTTGTTAAGTATATTCACTTTATTATTTTAGTTCTAATTTGTTTATTTTGCATGTTCTGGATCCTTGCTGGGCATCACTCTCCACATCACTTGCAAATGGCCTTTTTATTTTAATCTCATAGCAGCGCAATACAGAGGGAGTTACAATGCTGAATCCGTATAATACAACCATTATTCCGAATAACTATAAACATGATAGGAATCTATACATTTACCAGCTAGACAAAGGTTCAATCAATAGTCCCCGCCGGTGCAAGAAACAAGTTCTGTGGGCAATTTCGTAACATTTCGCCTTCGTGGGGTCTGTGTCTCGGTCAGGGCCAGAAGCGGGGGTTGAGGGGGGGAGTGAAGAGTGCAGAGACGAGAGGGGAGTGCGCCGGCGCAAAGCGGAACGTTAGATCGTGCTGCACCGTCAAGCGCGACCGCAACCACGGGTGCATTGCAACATCATCGTGTAATAGGTTAGGTCTTTTTCTGTCTCATATGTGGATGTCTCGTGGTATTTAGTCTATTTCATAATCAAAATTAATAACAGTTCAATTAGATAATGCTGTTTACTGTCCCTCATTACTTATTTTATTTTCTTATATATTTTATCTTTATATTTTAGGAGCCCATCTCTTCAGGGAGGTAGAGATGTAACGAGGACTAACGCTAGGATGAAAAACCTAACTAGGTACTTACATTGCACCAACTCTATGGGTTCTAACTCTATGACAACTTTAGACTGCTTTTTTGTATAAAACTATTCCAGCCATTAAACATTTATGAATAACTTACTATAAACAAAGATAATTATACCGAAAAGTTTCTAGAGTAAGGAGTACGTATTTTTATAAGGTCATGGCATTTACATGCGTATTTATTATAACGTCTCTTATTGTAAATGAGTGGTTTTACAAAAGCTGCACGCAAGTAATTTTGCTGTGAACATCTTATGATGAATGGTATGACTGAGTAAATGATAATATTAAAAAAACACAAAGCGAGTACTTTGTTACTTATGTGCTGTTGCAAGTATTATGACTATACTGATTTTAAAAAGATTTTACAGAAAGAAAGTACGTACACGTAACAAGAAAAAGCATATATCATAACAAATATTACAAAGCCGATCAACCAAAGGAAATTAAACATCAAGTTTTGGCGGCGTATATAATTATTATCAAATAACTCAAAGTTTGTAAATACAAAATATATCGTAAGTACATTTTGTAGTGGGACCAAGTAGAGTGTAAGTGTGCCGTGTGGTTTCCGGCACCAATATAAAAAAGAATAGGACCACTCCATCTCGTTCCCATGGATGTCGTAAAAGGCGAGGGATAGGCTTATAAACTTGGGATTCTTCTTTTAGGCGATGGGCTAGCAACCCGTCACTATTTGAATCTCAATTCTATCATTAAGCCAACAGCTGAACGTGGCCTATCAGTCTTGTCAAGACTGTTGGCTCTGTCTACCCCGTAAGGGATAGGGACGTGATCATATGTATGTATGTATGTACGTACCAAGTAGAAATTTACGTCTCCATGCACATGGTTACTCATTGAACTGATAGTAAGGATAGGACGCTTAAATAGCCATGCAACGAGGCCAAGCTTGTCTAGAAATAGATTTGACACAAAATTGCAACTCCAAGACTTGCAAGCTGCACTACTTACACCGAGCGTTGGCTGCTTTAGGACCACCGCACACATGCAGTGTAGTATAAAGTATTAGTAGGTACCTACTTACTAACGAGACTTATATTACTTAAAAACTACGCATATTTTACATCATGAATCACTTCTTCGTCCCTTACGGAGAAGACAAAGCCATGAAATTTGGGATGCAATCAGATTTATATATAACGCGAAGAGATAATGACAGTTACATCTTTAAAAATTATGTATATATATACATATATGTATATACCCCGGGGACAGTTAAACGGTCAACATTTGTGTTGATCTTTGACCATAACAAACCGTGCTAGCAATTTTCAAAACTTCACGAGTTTTGATAATTGCTACAAGACCGCCAAACATACATACAAACCTATAAGCAAGCCTATATCCCTTGCGGGGTAGACAGAGCCAAAAGTCTTAAAAAGACATGGCCACGTTCAGCTGTTCGGCTTAATGATAGAATTGAGATACAAATAGTGACAGGTTGCTAGCCTGTCGCCTAAAAGAAGAATCCCAAGTTTATAATCCCATCCCTTAATCGCCTTTTACGACATCCATGAGAAAGAGATGGAGTGGTCCTATTCTTTTTTCTAATGGTGCAGGGAACCACACGGCACTTCTAAGGGTGCCGGGAACCACACGGCACATTGACAGGTTTACTTACATTTTCAAGTTTTACTCAAGAAATGAAGCAACAGGGATTTGAAATATCCGGAGAATGTTTTATTCATAAAGTTAAATGGAGAATTCCGAGGCAGATGAAATAATTATTATCAAAGTAGCCAAATACTGGGTATTTATTCTATATGCTAGAAGTACCTCTATTATCATGTAAGTATAGTCATCATCATCGTCCATACTTCGTGTGCTCCAGTCCTAACTAGCAACAGGCACAGAACGTAGATGTTACTCACACTGATGAAAGTGCACGGCTTACTTTGTGAGCTCACCTGGCCGATGGGGTTGTTAAATGTAAAAATACTTTCTATAGCTTTGCAAATAATTTTCTTAGCAGTACTACTATTATATATGTACTAGTACTTTTATTCCAAACGTAGCCAAAATAGAGAGGAAACATTATTGAAATACTTATCATACCAATATCAATGCCCACTTGCTTTATCTGAGATTTGTTGAACAGGTAGAGATTTGTTGAATAGAAAAGAAATGGGATTAGGTGAGGTAATAAGATTGGAATCTAAGGATTGTTTTCAAAAATAATAGAACTTTATCGCTATCTATACAACCTAACGTAATAAATACCCAAAAAAAATTAAAATTTTGCCCACATAGCACAGTTGAGTGACTAATAAGGACCTGGGTGACGTGGTGGACGTCAGAAAAAATTCGCCCCTAAATTATTGATGGCTAGCGACCATCTTATATGGGAAAATAATTTTGAGTAAAAATATGGCGATTTTTTTCGGATATGGGACCTAGCCAAATCGATATTTTACTTCCGTATGCAACTGTATTTCAAATTTCAACGAAATGAAACGCCAGTACAATATATGTATATATGTTATAACAAATATTGTTGATATTATTGATTTACTGCCAGGTAAACGTGGCCTTTCAGTCTTTTCGAGACTGTGGGCTCTGTCTACCCCACAAGGGATATAGACGCGACTATATGTATGTGTAAGCTTGATTTAGACTTAAAAAAATATGTAGTGTTTCGCAATGCAGCTTCTCTACAAAAAGCGATCATCTTTAAAGGGAGGATTCCTACTAATGCCTGCACATCCCATAACGAGACTCGTACACCCCACAATGTCGTGTAATTAAAACTTGTCGTCAGTCAGGTCAGGTGTGCAAGAAAATTTATTTCCATAAGTCAAACATCTAGCCGGGGTCGACGCTCTGGCGGACCAGTGGGACCGGATCGGCGTTTTTGTGACCAGCCTCAGCGGTTACATGTTTACTCAACATCTTGTACCAGAGCCAATTATTATGTCGCATAATGAATCGCTTAGTTGAGAATTCTGCTCGCTTGCTTAGGTCTTATACTGGCTTTTGCCCGCAGCTCCGGTTGTGTTACACTTAAAGTACCGTTGCTTCCCATGTAAATGTAGACAAAAATTCAGCCTATGTCTGACCTCGAATGATTTACTATATTGATACAAAATTTATAAAAATCGTTGCTACATCTTACATATATATATCACACGTCTTAATACCGAAAGGCTGAAACACCACGTTCTTCGTAACTTGCTGTATTTAATAACACTACTGAAAGTTTTTTAAGTATATTGATTGATCATAGGTCTAGACTTGTCTATTACAGCTTGTTGGTTGTTGGTCTAAAAAAAGATAAATTATTATTTACTATAAAGCATGAAGTAAAGTACCCGTAACCTAACCTTAGGATTTGACAAAGTTCCTGGTTTTGAAGGAACACCCTGACTCACTAACTTTACTACATTAACTAAGCAAGCGTTTTAAGGAAGTGAGTGCATTTTCTTTTATTCCTACTTAACTTTACCTACTGTGGAGTTTCAGACAACAAATTGGCATCCCACTGGGCTTAACTTATATATCTCTTTGAAAATGATAAAGGCTTATGTTTATGTGTTAACTTTTTTTAAATCATAATTTGAAAGTAATTTTATTCTACTTTTATAACATAATTTTTGATAAGTCATTGTGAACATCATAAATGTCCGTGATAGAGTGGGTTACTGTATAGTTAAAGCGTTACTGAATCGATTTTTGATTGTAAAGTTATCGCTATGAAATAGAATGAACTATTGTTCTCTTTTTTATAAATGAAACTTTAATAATTATGTTACTGTATAACAAAAAACGAACACAAATATTGAAACATAAATACAGCAATTTAGATGGCCTCATTTGAAAGTCATCAACAATCAGAAAATGGTCAAAAATCACCAGACTCCCTTTCAATTTAATTTCACTGGCTAAACTCTGGGATCCCGCTATATGACCCGTACGCATTAGGGCAGTGTGTGCGGCTTATGCCAGGTATACATAACTACCCACACAACATCGCGTCTGCACTGTCTGTATTGTATAGTATAGCAAGCAAGCACAAATCGTGCGGCATTCCTGCGCCGGCGCAGAGCGAGACAACCCTGAAGATGATATCGTGCCGTCTCTTTCAGCAATCGCAATCCTTTCCTTTCTACCTGTTGCGCTGCTGTTACAAAAACCCGGTCCTTAGGGCCGCTACCATGCGTGAATTGAATGAAGATTGCGGGAGGCTACGGCTCGCCCCATATAAAGATAGGGCAAGGGCTATTATACATGGTATGAAGCTCGCGAGTCTTGGGACATTATTTACCGTGGGGATGGGTCCGGTAAAAAGCGTTCATGTTCGTGTGAGCAGGTTGCATAATAGCGACTCGATTTGGAACGGGAAGAGTGCGTGACCGGTGCTTAAATGAGCTATATGCAATAAATTTATTGTAAATCTTACTTTGCTTTTATTCAATTTTCATTACGTTTCGAGAATGCAATCATGCATGACATCACTTTAAGACATTTCGTACTGGCCAGATTGAAATTGAATACCTTATTTCGAACGAAAACATTTTTTTGATTGCAGCAATTGAATTTGGTTGAATCGTGATCACATTCCAAGTTCTAAATTCAAACGATCCAATCGCGATAGCACAAAGCTCGATCGTGACGTGGCTGACATTCGCCGCGCACGCGTGGTCCGTGATCTTGGCATTGGTGGCTGCGGTGCGGCAACCAGCGGTTGCGGTCGGTGTACTCACTCGGCCCCATCCCCCGCACCGCGCCGCAGCCCCCGCTTTCGCCCCCTCTGCAGCCTTTTGACAACCGGTATAGTAGGTACTTTCGTACTTACACGTGAATAAAGCACTTGAGAATTTTCTGATGTTTCTTCACCTAACAAAGCACTCTATTGTAGAGCTTTTGAAACTAACGATTCGCAGCTTCATAACATTATATAACAATCGTAAAAAATTGCCGAAGAGCATTTTCATTTAAATTAATAAAGAATGATTTCTTTGAGAGATGTGACCGATAGAACCATTTGACCCTAAATTTCGAAACTAAGAAGCATACATAAACAATTTGAAATCGGTCAAATGCCAGCACCGATTCGTATGCATTCGATGTTCCCTTTCCGTAATCGAGTTAAAATGATAGGAAAATTCCACTAAATTTCAAATCTAAACTTCACCTGGACACATTATACATCATGTCAGTGTCTCGAATGATATTCAAAGTGCATACGATGTATTTCTGGATGCAATATACATTCACTGTAGAGAAATTTCTCTTTATAAAATATAAACTGTAACTTCAGTACAATAACAAAATTTTAAAAAAATCACCGAGGTGGGATTTGAACCTGTGTATTTATGCGCATTAAACATTTTAACCGGACCCTTACATATCGATTCGACCACCGGTACTCTCTCCAACTCCCAATACCAATAATAATTAAGTTATAATGCGCCAAGATGAATGAAACCTATTAATGAAACAGATTAAAGTTCACAATAAAATTGCTTAATTGAAATTGTGTCACCACAACTGTACAAAATAAGTAGAAATGTCAATAATAAGATAAAATAAATTACACTTCTGTCTTCTTTTGAATAGATCAATCTAAAATTTTAAGTTTACATTGTACAGTAACAATTTCCTAAAAAATAATTATGAAAATATGGAATACCCTAATTACTTTCATACCCTTTGTATCTTTAATTTATTAATTAGATACCGTCATGCGTTCTGTACACTGATGCCTGTTCTGGGGATAACAATAACCGATGAGGCTGTAAATATGACAAAATAATTTAGTGCAAAATGTAATCCGTTGGAATGACATCGACACGCCAAGAAGATTAAAAATGAAGTTATTATTATTATAGAAAGTCACTCTTAGTGTCTCATATTTCTATATTCTATACTTAAATATGTAGACAGAAGTCATAAATAATGATCAATAAGCATAGATAATGACAAATACCTAAGCTGCATGTTGTAATGAATGATAAATAATGTTTCTTACTGTAATCTTAGCCTAGTTACATAAATGCTAATAATTTCTAGATTAGCGCTTTTGACGTCAGTCTTTAGACGATAGTTTATTCCTCATACATTAATGCACGTTTATATTAGTTTATTCCAATAAATTTATAAATTTAAAAAACCGACTAGTCTTTACTCCTCGTGCTTTCTTATTTTTTACCAAATTCATTTGCTTAAGTGTCATTGTAAAATTAAATTAATTTAGTTTTCGTGAATAATTGTCCAGTTTACGTTGTCCTTCAGTACTGTTTAAATACAATATTTGTCATTCGTTGACAATCTGCGCTAACGACTGTACACTTTTGTGATGTTTTTGTCATATCAGATATTGGTCTCGCAGCTACATGCGAAATTGTTTTACCAATATAACTTTTGATAGACATCCTTTATTTGTCTAGAGCTTCAGAAGTGTCAATGTCCAGCAAATCAAAGCTGAACGAGACAGATATGAGTATAACGTTATTTTCTAATAAAATGGTGCCCGTGCGTCCAATTGAATAATACGCGTGTGTCCATTTGAGACGTAATCGTTGAACCGGTTCTAATCACTAATACTCGTTGTATTGCAATTTATTCTTGCGTCGCGCGTGTTCAGTTGCAATCAGGGGGTATGATGGTACCGTTGGTTCAGTCTCCAGCACGGCACACATGGTCGTGGAAGATTCTCGAGTGCTCAGCGATGTGGATGGGACAATTGTGCCTGATTATAAAAGTTTTATTTTTTTGTTCATTTGCAATTTCTTACATTTTCTAAATAAATTTGTGCAATCTCATGTCGGAATATAGAAAATTAACTGGCCAAGCTGATCTTCATACTCAGTCACTTACGAATTCACTTGTTTCGAATACTGATGCCTTAATAAATATGCAACAATTCATATGCGGCGATAGTTAATAAGAAACACATGTGATTGAAAATATAATGACTGATGCGACCGCTTCTGAAAAATCTGATTTTAGTTATGCATTATCGTCAACCACTCAGCATTTCCAACGAAATAGTTTTAAATATATCGACGATATTTCCACCTGTTTGGTTAATAATCAGTCACTACGTGAATGCTTCTATTATATTAACAATAGCCAATATTGGCACCAATGTTGGCTGAAGTTAAACTTAAACGAGGTTAGCGTTGCCGAGAACTTGAGGCGGCGGCCGACGCAGAACCGGCGCGGCGTGCGCAAGAGTTGCGCAACCACGATCGATGCCAACTATACAATTCGATCGCCGCGATTAGCCGCATTCATGTGCACTTGCTTCTAAAGCTTCGCTCGATGAAAAATGTTTTATCTTCAAGTTACTCTTCAGCATTTATTCTTATATATTTTTTTATATTATATAATAAATAAATATATACGGGACAAACTACACAGATTGTCAAAGCCTCAAATAAGTTCGAGACTTGTGCTACGAAATACATAATATGTAATAAATACAATACGAGACAACATTTTGTTAAAAATACCGTGGAAAATATGGTTTCCAGCACTTAAGAGTAGAACTACTCCATATCTTTCCCATGGATGTCGTCGACTTGGGATTCCTCTTGTAGGCGATGGGCTAACAACTTGTCACTATTTAAATCTCAATTCCATCATAAAGCCATTCTTGCAGCTAAAAATGTTCTTTCAGTCTTTTCAAAACTGTTGGCTCTGTCTACCTTGCAGAGGACTATAGGCGTGACAATATGTATGTACTAAATGGTATATAATTGTTGTGTACAATGTTAAAGTAGCGAAAAGAAAGTTATGAGGTGAAGAGAATAGAGGGATAGAAGAGAGTTTTATAGAGGCTTTAATTTACATCTACTAAATGTAATTTTTTATTTTGTTGATACGATAATTGATGACTTAACAGTTGATAACATCAATTTACCTGTCTGTTATACTCTGATAATAGTGTTGGTGTTACTAAACAAGAACAAAACGCTACAATAGTTGCTTCGTATATTAAAAGCTTCTCTTGATTAGATTCATTTCATATTTAAAGATTTTAGCAACTTGAATGACCCTGTGAAATATCTTTTTGCATAGCCATTTAAAGCCTCACTTACCTGCACAAAAATGCATTTTACAATATTTTGCTAACACTGGAATCGTTTCAATTGTTTATAACAGTTATAAAAGTAAACATTAAAATTCGGTAGCAACTCAAAGTTTTAGTTTGTTTGTGTCAAACATCTTGCCACTTTATGGCCTCGTTAGGTAGATTTTTAAATAAAAAATTCTCCAAAATGATGCTTTATTCATCTATAAAATTCGTCCCTTTTTTGGTTTTTCGTTACTTTGTGTGGGGAGTGTTAATCCTGCAGCCTTTGCTCGGTTGGAAACCTGCCCGAGACTGATTTCTGGAGACATTTCCGTAATACAAATGCATTTTTATGCCTATTATTTCAATAGATGAACAAAATGTTACAAAAGAAACAGCTAAGTAAATATTTTTCTTTCTCTTATAATGTAGGATTAAAATATTTAAGAAAAGAATTACAAAAAGCATCTTTTGAAGTCGCACTCCGTTCCTGGTAGAGACCACTTACCGCATAGACATCTCCTTTTAGCGTGTTTGCTGTCCTGCACACGGGCACAAAAAATCTTAAGACCGTTTTCTTGGGACTCAGTTTAACTGCCAGCGTATATCGGACATCGTAATCTTTCTTTTACGGTATTCAAAGTAAGGATTTTATGTGTTCAAACAAAGTTGCAAAATTCACAGTTCAGTAAGCTCTTGTCGCGTAAACTCAATACTTGAAGCAAGATAAATGACGGTAGTGTTATTATATTCGTCAATATCAAAAGAGCAGGAAGTTTAACACTCGAATAGGAAGTTCATTATTTGAAGGTGTTTGTAGAAATTTGTAAAGATGCGGATATTTCAAAGAGTTTAAATATAAATTGTTTAAAATTGTCAGGTTGTAATCCAAAAGCCATAAGAATAACGTGCGTAACACAAGTATGTGTTACGATTCACGGCACTTGTGATGTCATTATATTGTTCGCAGAGCGTGGGCTAGATTACGGCCTGTCACGTTGGTTAAGATTTTAAAAACAGAGCTCTACAAGAAATAATTTATAATGGACTGGGGTGAAGTAAATGTTTATGATATCGTAATTGTAATTTAAGTAAATACATACATGTACAGAAAATCACGCCTTTTTGCGCGGCGGTTTCGGGCACTCTTGACCTGACCTTTTGCCAGGATGTCCTTCACTTGATCAAGATACTTTCGTCTAGGTCAAAACATCCCTTATCACGCTGGCTTTTATCCGATCACTCAATTTCACACCGATCATACTCCTTAACGCTCTCATTTCCACCGCATTTATTCTGCGTTCGTGCCTCTAATGCCACACCCAACTTTCACTCCCATACATTAATGTTGGGACCAACATGCCCTTATGCAGCCAGGAGAGCCTTTTTGGACAGTGTCTGACTGCTCATAAAGGCATGCAACGCTCCATTCACCACGTTCTCCGCGTTCTAGAGACTAGATATACAAACTCTTTTACTTGCTCAACTTCTTACAAACATTTTTCAAAGTTTAAATATTACCAAAAAAACATTTCTTCATTGATTTATGATTGTGATAGTACCAAGTAAAAAAAAATTTGTAACTACTATAAAAGATCGAAGAACTTTTTGGAACGTGCTTTTTAGTAGGTATTCATGATTAGCACTATATTAAACGTTTAAAGAAAGCCGAATAGCCCTAGTAGGTATTGTGACTAAAATCTTAAAAATCTTTAAAAATTATTATCTTAATTATTATCTTTAAAATTAACATAAAAGCTGTCACGGTGACTAATTAACTATGTATTTGTAATGTAAAAGTGATAAAAAATCTTTTAATACAAAAATAAAGGTATTTACAACTTTTATGGTATAAATATGATTCATAAATGTAACCCAATAATGTTTATAGTATCATTATATACTGTTAACAGTTCCAATGATCTTTTTTTATCACACTTATTTTCTATTTCTCTAGTTAATATTGTCTTAGTCACCTAAAAAAACAATGGACAAAAAGGTCGCTTGAGTATATTACCCAGGATACCGTTAAGTATTTAAGCCGCAAGGGTGTTTTAGTTTGTTGTACAAAAGTCCACTGATAAGCGGACTTGTGAAATAAGCATTATACAACGGAAATATTTATAAAACTTTTGGGGTAAGAAGGAAAAAGTACGGTTTGTCGAAAGAATGTGAAACACCATTACTTTTTTTGGACAGACACACTAATAAACTCATAGCTAAATAAACCCCCAATAAAGTAAACTGTAGAAATTCTCATGAGCATGTGTTTTATAAGAACAAAGACACCGAGAAAAAAAAGACAAAAGCACAATTACAAAGGTGTTGCTTTTATGACCGATGTTGAACAAAAACAACAAAAATATGTATAATTGTAGTTTACCTTTCAGCCATTTTGAAAGGCTGCCTTTCGGGATGTTTGAATTTTTTTAAACGCCGCCAATTTGAAATGCCGACAAATTCTGTGAGGTCCTTATATTTATGGTTAATGTCTCATGAATATGCAAAATGATAATTAAACTGTTTACGTAAAGTACGTAAATTATTAAAGTGTCTTATTCTATCATAGCGTATTTTATTATTGCATTCAAGTGAACCATAAACCATATATATATATATATTTATACTTTATACATACATACATAACACAAAACAATAATTTTTCCTCCCAATTTTTAAAGATTATGAATGAGTCACTTTTTGGGATGAAATCTTTATGTGTCAAAATAGACAAATATTAATATATAAAACTAATTATGACGCTTGACCTATAGATTCCTTCTTCCTTTATTAAAATGATTTTTTTTCTTTTTATATCCTCTAGTGTAATAAAGTTATTTTACTTAACTAAGCCCAACATTACAGACCCATGTGGAAGTCATTTGGGGAGGCCTATGTTCACCCGTGGACGTCCTACGGCTGAAATAATGATGATGATGATAATAAAATCGGCACTTTTGCTGAACAAACAGGAATGCATATCTGTGGTAGCGTTTGTTGTGCGGTGAAGGCAGCCAGGTATCGTAGCTGTAGCGGGTGTAGGGGGTCGACAAAGCTAGCGCGGGCGCGGGCAGGGGCGGACCTGTTCAGGCAACGGTGTCGCAGGCGCAGGCGCTGGCACCGCTGAGTACGCAGTCAGTTCGCAGCGGCCAACGGTACCGTATGTGCTGCTAGCTACTACGCACTAAATAAACATCAACAACGCGAGGAAACTAACCGTGAAGTGTGATATGATGCAAGCCTGTGAATTTTAAAGGACAGTGACAAATACGAACAGAAGGATAGAGTGCAGTTTACTGTAATACCCGAAGATGCCGAAGATCTTCCTGATCAAAAAACGGTTGCACGAGCAGCAACAGAGCCTGCAGGAGGCGCAGGACTTGCTAGCCCTCAAAAGTGACCCTCTCTGCCCAGGATCTTTCTTGGATGATGATCCTCTACCCCTGCTAAAGGACAAGAAATGCACTGGTGAGTCCCAATAAATCAAATATTGAATTTATATTTCATAATTATTTTCAGCCAATCAAATCATAATTTCATTAAAATTGCTTTTTAGAGATTTATATTTACATCGCGCTTATTTCTATATTAGTTTATTATATTTTTTTTATGGATAATAATTTTAATTTCTTAACAGCTATTACCCATTATTATATTAAATAAAATAAGAAAAGCATTGCCACGTTAAATGGTAATGCTTAATCTTTGACCTATTTCTATAATATTCTAAATTCGAGTCTCTCTGAAGAATATCTTTGAATTTGCCAATATTGTTCTACATTTTAGTTTCATCAAATTCATGTTGCCAATCGTAATGAAACGTAACTTTTTATTTATTTGCTCCATAACGGCCACTCGGTCGCCCAAAAAAAAGGTCTCAGCCTCACTCGGACAGAATCCAGTTCTCGACTCCGCTCTAGCAACGTCTACCTGAGATCATTTGTGTGACTTGCGTGATCCTAATCTGACGCAGCTTTTATTAAAATGTTGAATTGTAGCTACACTTGTGTTTGGGCAACAATAACTATTTCAACAGTAAATTAAAAAAAAATGATTGTTATTTTCAATATTTTTAGACCAATTGAGTTCTAACCAAATTTTGTGTGGACCGACATAAGCAGACGTAAGCAACTTCTTGCAAGTTATGTCCATAAGTTTATCAACAATCATGTTGAAATCATCTTATTTATAATCAACAGTTACCCAAAAAATTACCATTATCATAAATTTTTTGGACCTTAAACAATTTTTTTACATTAAGTAGTGTTTAGCATCAGGAAAATATCCGCACTTGACATGACCGTCACTCGCTGTTAACGGTCCCGGCAAGTTACCAAGCGTGAATCACTGATATAACTGTCGTGTTTTTGTGTTTCCACGAATTGTTTGCTCTCATCGAGATGCTAAAATTATGATTTCGCTTAACAAATTCTCACAATCCTAAACACACTTCATTTTATCACTTTAAATAACCAGTTAGATAAACTATCTTCTGGACAAGACACTAGTTATTTTGCTAATTGTCAGCGCAATTACTTTTTATTGCTTGCGATTGTACTAAACAACTTATTACACTAAAAGAAAAATATCTCCTATAAGATATTACCTTCACCGAAATTTAAGTAAATATAATCTTAAACATTACAAGCATAGTTAGTTTCAAATTATGGATAGTAATTATAATCAAATTTTTTATTTTTAAAGACTATTTAAGCTTTTATTTGCCAAATAATCTAACAAAAAACAATACTATTTATTACGTTTTAATCATGGATAGCCCATGTTTTGTCAAAAACTGCGATTATATGGGCACTTATCGTAAGAACAATTTGACACATAATTGACACTTGCACGAACGCTATCTAGTAAGAAAAATGGTTATGGCTAAGAATATATCACATTGTAGAATCTCGAATCCAAATGAAACTGGAAATTTCTCTCCGGAAACTAAAAACTGCAATTTTAGAGACGAGCAGGATTGCGCATTTGTCTTTAGAAAATAAAATAGGCAGGATTTGACCGAATTATTCCCGCTACGAAGTGCCAATGTTTGAAGCACATTTCAGTTTTTTCGGAAGGAATTCGGCTTTAAGCGGGTTGTCCAATGTTTCTTACGAGAGTAAAATAGACAGGAACTGACCGGGTGATGTTCGCACCGCGGTGTCAATGGTTTGACCTCATACCATGCCTTCTAGAAGATAAAAATCTCTGAATTTAGAAATGATTGTTTTCCCATGTTTAGAGAGTAAAATAGACAGGAATTGACCGGATGGTGTCCGCACCGAGGTGTCAATGGTTGGAGTACAATGGCGGCTTCCGGCGGCCATCGGCACTCGCTTTGTATTTAGGTTAGTCACCGCAATCTCTGTCCTACTCATTCCAATTTAATTAACATCGACGCCGTACATTATTTGCATAGAATTTGCCGTGACGATAAATTCATCCAATAGTATAAATGTTCTTTAGATGTCTATGGTGAATTTTATGCTTTGTCTTATACCGTGTACACGTGTTTCTTTTTCAGATTTTTTATACAGTCATAATGCTTTTAATGAATTCCCAACAAAAAATATCCCATCTCAACGTATATTAAGATTGTTATATAAACAGCTATGAACAAAGACGACAATAAATTAAAAAAAAAACATAGAAATTAAAGTTGGACAAGATTTATGTAATTCCAAAATTCCGGACCTAGCCCGTACAAATTTCCGAAACACTACACAAATCGTTAGTGTAGATTTGAACACGAAACATAAACTTAACGCTACGTCCATACATTCAATCGAAAGAACTAGTTTAAAATGCAAATTATTGAAATCAACTACTTACGTGTTACAATACAACTGTTTAGTTAATCCAAATTATCGACACAAAAGCCAATATTTATTTCATTTCGCTGTTA
Organism: Amyelois transitella; assembly: GCF_032362555.1. Classification (NCBI taxonomy): domain Eukaryota; kingdom Metazoa; phylum Arthropoda; class Insecta; order Lepidoptera; family Pyralidae; genus Amyelois; species Amyelois transitella. The sequence continues at coordinate 7,719,565 of NC_083509.1, forward strand.
ATGTCAGCTGATTATTTTTTGAAAAACTCATTTTAATGCTGACTTATGACTAGTATATATTTTCACATTGTACTAACTTACATCATCTTATCTTATCTATGATTCATACAGCTGCACGTGGTCATTGCGTCTAATGACTATCGGCTTTGTCTACCCCGTAAGGGATAAAAACAAGATATGAACTCCTCTACATGTTACGAGGATTTTACCCGTAGCTTTACACCCAAGTTCCTGTTTTTGCCAAAATTTGGCAAATCCAATCTTAATGCTTCTTTATACTGCCTTAGAAAGTAACCCTAATCACGCTTCCTGCACCCACAAATTTTTGCTCTTCGTTATTTAATAGTCGGTAATATTTAACATATTAATTGACAAGCACATATATACATATAATCAAGTTTATATCCCTTGCGGGGTAGACAGAGCCGACGGTCTCGAAAAGAGCAATAGTCTAGATTTAGCTGTTTGTTTTATGATAGAATTGAGATGCAAATTGTGACAGGATGACAGGAGGCCCTCGTCTTAAAGAAGAATTTCAAGTTTATATTTTATTTTTGTTTCTTTTTCTAATGGCGTGGTTTCCAAATAGCAATAATGGGTGTGGTTTCCAAATAAAAAAGCAATAAATAAAAATATTGACAGTTGCTTCATCACCTTTTTTCGCTTATTGTTGTATGCGGTTATGAAGGTTAGGCCACAGGCAAATAGGGGCAGTAAAAGGCGAACAATAGGGTGAAGATTTGGCATTGTACTGAGAAGGGATAATACAAAATAGGATTATTCTAAAACTTAAGCCCTTTTTTCAAAGCCACGTTGTTTTAGTTCTTACTATTTTAACAGATTAAGCAAAATAGGGAAATACATGTTTACCTGTTATATTTGAAATAATTTTTCAAATAGCCTTGTGTCTGATACTAAAGTAAAACTAAAACTAGACGCGCGTTTTATACAAAAGACATCAACGAGCCGCGAGTAATCGACATCTTTATTTAGTCGTCTTATTAATAAAAAATAATGATGAACCAACGTATAAGTATGGCAACTATTATTTATCAAACTTATTTAGAAATAAATTAAAAATTGCATTAACATGGAGGTTAATAAAATAATCAGTTAATTTTAACCCACGATTTAGGACTTACTTTAAAAACTGGAAGAAAACATTACTAGTAATTTTTAGGAAGCAGAATCGAGTGAAATACATATAGATTAATTCTCTTAGGAGATCGTCAGTTTGCATTGACATTACATAAACGAGTTCCGATTGACCAATAGTCGCAAGTTACGTCACCACATGGGAACCGTACGCTATGGAGCTGTTGACCTTCGCCGTCATTAGCGAAAACCGTTACGAATGTTATGTTATATACGACTGGTGTTCCATTTTTAAAATAAAAACACATTTTTCAAAACAGAGAAGAATTTTTAGAATATTTACCAAAAACATTTGATTTATTATCAAATGTTTTTGGTAAATATTCTATTTGTAATTAAGAAAACCGACCAAGTGCGAGTTCGATTCGTGCATTATGCATTCGTACCATTACCAAAATTATCTATATATGTGTTCAAACACATGTTCATTTAAACTTTTAATTGAATTTCATATCCTTAGTTTCATACTGCAAAAAAAAATTGACAAAATTAGGCGACAGACTTTTACAAACTTAGAAATGACTTATACAAATTGATGAAATAAACTTGTTTATTACCTGAAGGTTCAGATTAATATACAACTATGATAGTTCAATTAAAATTTTAAGTATCTATGAGTACATTCATAGCTAGTTCCGCGAGAATTATACATATTACATTTGATTAATTGCGTACTTCAAACAAGGCTATTAAAAGGTGATTGGTCACATTACTATGTTATTCTGTCTTAATGCTTCTGTTATGACTTTTCATGAATTTCTATCTTTGTAGCATTTAGGAATTAATAAATATTTTGGACAAGCTGTGCATGAAACCAAAGTTTAAATGTGCAATAAAATCTTAATCTTCAGCTAAAATTTAAAATTTTTATATTAATAATACTAAAATTATTACACAGATTGAGTAAACCTGTAACTAAGTTTGAGACTTAATGTGTAACGAGATACTGACTTATCGGGACTTTATAATATAATAAATACTTATATAGATAAATATCCAAGACCCAATCAGTACATGTTCGTTTTTCATCATGCCCTGGCCGGAATTCGAACCCGAGACCTACAGTATCACCGACAAGGATACTACCGCTGCGACAGTACTACTAGTAGTAGTCAGTATTATTAGTAAATGGTAGTAAATAACTTTCATAATATGTGTTCACTTCTGATAAATGCAATTACACAATCGTGCTATACCCGTTCTGAATAATTTACTTCTAGAATATAAAATCGTGATCATTTCGAACACTTATTCTAGTATAGTAATGATAAAGTAATGTTTGTCCAGTGCACCGTCAATTAACATTACGCCCAGCGTGTTGACGCTCGCATTAAGGCCAAGGGTCTGTGTGTTCATCTGTCTGTGTGTTTCGTCCAAACGTTACATTATGTCCCACTTTTGGTTATATAACATTTTAACGTAAACTTAGATAAAACCGTGTCGTCTATGGCGATGAGGATATATACTAATAGTATATTTGTAGATATCTATTATCAGTCACTACATATACCCGGCACATAAGTTAAAAATGTTGCCTTAAGATTTGAATTTTTTTTAATAAATACATAATCATATTATAATTTATATTCTTATAATCCGTCTGGGAAATTAAAATAGCTAGACAAGTGTTTTTAGTGAGTTAAGGTTAGTGAGCTACTCGTATTTAATTCATTATGAATAATTACTTCTTTGTGTTAAGAAATTAAAAACCGTTTTTTATTGTATTAGTATTTGTATCAATGAGGACCTGTAATTGACTACTTGTTTCATATACGAGGCGCTTTTTTTTGTAAACGGTTGTTGGTCTACCAAATAAATAAGTAAATGCATTTTACTTTTAGTCTTTTGTAATTGACAGTTTAGACGTAATCGTGTTATTTTTAAATACCTACAAATAAAGAGTACATATGTAAAGGCTACAGATGTTTTTTTTTTTTCAATAAAGAGAAAAGCTAGAAGCTTAAGTTGAATGATCTTTGACCGTAATGTTAAACATCTGCGCGGGGCTACGCTCCCGTGAGAATTTCCAGAGAAAAAGAAGCCGATGTTATTCCTATAGGGCTATCTGTGTACCAAACTCATTCATTCATGTAATCAAAATTGGTTCAGAAGTTTTTGAGTATATTTGTTACAAAAATACGAAAATACAAATTATTTCTCTGACTTTTATATTACAAATAAAAATTAAAGTCAAACGATAAAAGAATGCCTGAATTTCATTCACGATTGTTTATGAACGAAACGTTATCGCGTGTTTCCAGTATTGATTGTAAGAACAGTAAAATCTGAATCTTTAAAAATAACCAAAAGGAAGAAAGAGGCTTTACCATGTGGTCCATTGTGTTGAGGCCATTGTGATCCAGCTACGTTTTTAAATTCGCCATTTTCAAGAATGATCATAATAAAAATAAAATTGCGGTAAGAATAGCCTTTTCTTGCAAATACCAACCTTTAATCATTTTTGTTGTTTATGATTTTTTTTTATTTGGAATGCTTTATCTACCCATCGTTGAAAGATATTTGCTGTTTACAAGATTCACAACAAAAATACCACTGTAGGTTTGAAAAGACAAATATTGTTGCTATTATGCTTCCTCCTTCCTTCAACTGTAATAGCGGAATATGTAAAAAGACCAACTTTCTTACACTACGGACATTTGCCAATATTTTTTTGCTACAGAGTCAAGATGTGACGCACGTGGCGAGCGTTCTAGGAACTAACAAACACACATGCCTCTTGAAATACCAGTATTTCCATAACATATATGCGGGTCCAACCTGCACTTAATTACACTTATAGGCTTCTAATGCATCTGCTTATACCAGTTTATCATTAATACGTTGTTCGGTTACATTAAACTGTAGAATTTTATTAAAGGTCTTTATGGAAACAATTCGCAATTTGTAAAGTCATGTTTAAACTTAAAATATGGTCACATTTATCGTGTATTTTACTTTAGAATGTTGCCTTCAAGTTCACGTTTATGTCGTGTGTAAGGCCATAGGGCCACAAGCAATTATCTTAAAAAAACGTAATAAAACAATTACGGCCATGACTCACAAGTCATTTCCCATGCTTATTACCAAATTTAAGAATTACTCACAACCGCATTCTAGGAAGTATTTGTTACTTTTTTATTGCAAACATTAAGAGTGTTAAATCTTATTCAAAGAATAATTGAATTATTGGATCGAGCCTTTTTTGAAGTATCTAAAAGTATTATCATTTTAAGTGTGTCTTGGCCTAAATGACAAGGGAACAAATTTTCATCTTTTGTCGACAACACGGAAAAAAAATTATGTTTTGGATTAAATATGCCTCACAGAAATAAGAAGTAATGATAGATTTGTTGTAACAGGTCCTGTTTTTCAAATAATATGATAAATCAAAAAATGAAAAAAAGCCCCGAAAATTTCAAATTAAAAATTTATATTATTTTTTTATTACACAAAAGTATTTGTTTAATATTACAACCTCATAGAATATTTAGACCTACTTGATAAACATCCAGTGTGCTTAATGACTTTTTTGCCTCTTGTACGGCGATGCATCTGCCTTTTTTAAGAACCAACAGTAATCGCCCATCATAGCTGGATCCCATCGTCCTTGGTACCTAATTTCTATTGTTCTCACGTCTTGATGAAACCTTTCACCTTTTTCATTGCTTACTGTACCAAGATAACTAGGAAAAAAGTCTACATGTGAATGCAAAAAATGAATCTTATGAGACATTCTGCAACCTAAGTCGTGATGCGACGAAACAATTCCAACCTTTAAGTTCGTTTTCATTCAGTTTTTGGGCAAATGAGCTATCTTTTATTAATTTCCTTATCTGTGGTCCTATAAAAAGACCTATATAACAAGAAAAATATTTGTTGTTCAAGGCTTTTCTAAATCGCCAATTCCAAATTGTATACTTCTTTAACATCTTGAGTAATATTTTTAAGTTTACTACTACACTACGTAACATCCACCCACATTCATAACAAAACTTATTTGGTGAAATTCTACACAATCTTCGTTGTTTATCTATACTATACTAATTCTATAAAGCTGAAGAGTTTGTTTGTTTGAACGCGCTAATCCCAGGAACTACGGGTTCCAATTGAAAAATTCTTTTTGCGTTGAGTAGACCATTTATCGAAGAAAGGCTTTAGGCTATATAACATCACGCTGTAACTATTAAGAGCAAAGAAATAATGGAAAATGTGAAAAAACGGGGAAAATTATTCATCTTTGAGGGCTTCAATGATGCCCAAAATAACTATTCCACGCGGACGAAGTCGCGGGCACAGCTAGTTTTGCCCATTTGAACAAGACAAACGGCTATATAATATGTTGAAGCCTAACTGCTACAATTTACTTCGATAGTTCGCAATATTTTAATGTTACTGATAAATATATGTATGCAAGCAAGTAAACTAAAAAGACTAATTAACTTTCTGATTATGCGGGTACCTGTTACAAAATATTTATGCCAAAATCCGTAATCAGTGAGGTAGTACAACAAAAGTAAGTGATCATCGGTGTTATTGTCTAACCACTGTTCCCTCGTGATATTTTGTATACGAGTTTTTCCTGATGCAGGTGCAGTAAAATTTACAGGTACATTTTCAATTAACATATATTTAATCAGATCTATAACCCTTGCGGGGTAGGGAGCCAACCAATCTTCAATTAAACCTTGATTTCTGTATGAACATAATAAGACAACTGACCAAATATTATCTCTTTCTTATTATCTTCAAAAAAAGGATGTATTACTTTTTTTTCGCTGTATTACTTTTGTCGTTACTTTTCATAAAGACAATATTATCGCCTTTCATGCGTCAAAATAATATTCTATTCCTAGATGTGGTATTAAATGCGCATTGTCTTCTAACGGTTCAAAATAGTTCGAAAACAAATTAAAGCCTTTAAGTAGTGAGCTAGCCATTAGACAAAAGAAACTGTGTTGTCTAGTGTGGTAGAAATATCGACAAATAACCGATTTATCGATAACTTATAGAACTGCCGACGATACAGTGTTGTGTAAACATAAAATGTTAATTTGTCATTCTTAAATCATAATATAAAGCTGAAGTGAGATTAATGCCAAAATTATATGTCTTAAATTTATAATATTAAACAAATTATTTAAACGATGAAGCATCGTCGTACCTGCAAAGCTTGCGGAGGTCTGACGGGAGTCGATTCCTGTAAAAATCTCACTTACTCAATCTAGGATCCATGGTCAAAGGCATACCGCGGGCTCCTGTCCAGAGAGGTGAGGATGCATCTGGAACTAAAGGCAGGACTTAATGAAGCATCGTCATGCGACAGTAACTTAACAATAGAATCACACCATTATCGATATTAAATTGTTGCTACCATAACAACACTAGCACATTTTTGCGGACAATAACGGTACGCCAATGGCCAAGTGTAGTGGGTACATCGTTATGCCATGCAATTACCTATTGACGTCATTACATTATCGTACCTGTAATACATGTTTTACTCTTAGATGTGTACGTAGATTTGTTCTAATTGAATTCTATTTACTTGTGTCGACAATTATTTTGCCCATAAATCTGGTTATAAACGTATAAATAGACTTAATATAGTATTTAATTCGTAAGTATGATAAAATAAGCCACTCCGTCTGTTTTGCACTCACAAGTAATACACCAAAATTTTAGTGGTTTTTCTGTCCAGCTTTCAATGTGTTTTATCCATATCTTCGTCAACATAATTATTTTTAAAAAGTCTTCTCGCGAGATTTTTACATTAGTTTTTACCTAACAGCTAAGTGCGTTTCTAGTTTTGACTGCTCATTTAATAGAAGTCGCCAATTTACTTTGTTTTAATACATCGGCATGGAAAATTTTTACTTAAGTAGTTAATAAATAAATAAACAGTTTCTCTATGCAAATGTAGTATTTTTGTTGTTTAATACCACGTGTTAGTAGCATGTTCGAATTGTTTAATTGTTCTTTAATTCGGATCAAATCTTGCGTCAACTGTACGCACGTGTTAGTTAAAAACATTAGTTCCATCACTGATTGGCGATCAACTTTATTTGCCTAATTCGTTACTACTTTTATCTACTGTAACTTAAACAATACATACCACTCTCTCTCTCTCTCTCATGCTGGCGTGTTCCCAGTTGAACCTTCTGCTACTATGTTGCGGGGCCTGGAGTCCACTATAATACATACTCGTATACTCAAAGAAATATCACGCCTTAATACCGGAATTGAGACTTTGTACATAAAATTAATACTCAATAGCTCGATGACCTTCATTGAAATTAAAGTAGTGATAAGTTGCTAGCCCATCGCCTAAAATAAGAATCCCAATTAAGTTTAAGTTAATTAGCCTGCCCCTTTGCCACCTTTTACGACATCCTACATGGGAAAGTGATGGAATGGTCCTATTCTTTTTTCCTTTTTTATAGGTGCCGGGAACCACACGACAATTAATTCATTACGATTGAAAATATATTTTACAAAAGTTAATATATGACGTAAATTGCTTTCACTTGGCCTGAGTTAATATTGTCAGGGAATAATTAACATTCAATTGTAACAGATGCAAATCCACACGTACTATTCACGTGACTTAGTGTAATAAGGCGATATTTTCATTTAAATTCTAAATATCTGTAAAGCATGTATTTATACAATTATGTATAACTCCCACTTTTATTTAATATGAAACAAACATAAATAGATATAGATAATAGGTCAAACGGTAGGCGTGTCAGTAAACCTTTAAATATTTTAAAGAGGTAGGTACATACCTAATCCTTCATTAAGGAGGGGAATAGTCGTTATTGGAAACAAAGTGCTACACCAATCTACGTCATTACGGTAAGCACTCAGCGTTATCAAGTACATTAAGGAACGAAGGACCACCTAGGACGAAAACTAATCCTTTATCTCATTCAACAATGGAAGTTTTTAAAAACGTGAAACACTTGGTCATTAATCACCTTGTAGATTTTCAAAACAACAAAAGAGATTAAAAACTTAAACTTATTTAGGTTATTATTTATAAAATAGCGAATGGTCTGATCTTACACGCATAAGGTCATCACAGCCATTGTATAGTCACGCGCGACAAAAGATTATCATTTCATGTATTTTGGAGCAATTTACCCAAGAACGCCCACGATTTGTGATTCAAGTAGGTACGAGTATTAAAAAGGCGCAATAGGAATTAGTTGCTTTATGTTTGAAGCTCCAGGGCTTCGCCCGCGTGGGATTATTATTATATAGATTAGGTAGATTTTACGTGAAAGAGTAACAAACACACCCATCCACACATCTGATGAGTTGATGATAATGCACGCAATTTTTTTTACATAAAAATTTTACATAAATATTGACAAATGTTCTGTATAATAAGTTCTCCAAATTCTCACATTTCCTTTTATTTGATTCCACAATTCAAGAATGACAAACAAATGCGACAATTAAAGCTTGCATGATGAGAAGAGCCGAGTGACAATGGAGAAGATTCGGGTTGGTAATAAAGAAGGTTGCTTCCAATAACGTTGGAGTCACCATTGCAGCGAGAGCGATAATTCGGCTTGACCTCCACCAAAGGGAAGATCTTCCGTCAGGCTGGCTGTTTTGCCTGGGGAACCTGTTATTGGCTGATAGAGTCGCGTGATTGGCTTTTGTGACTTGTGGCGTTGTGGAGTACATTCACTGAAATGATTGATACCTACTGAAATGCCTGCTTACAATACTCGCTTTTATAAATTCAAGGAGATCGTTCTGACCTATATCCATATATTATATACACTAAGTTGATGAATCGTAATAGGAACTTAACTAGAAAATGTATAATTTTATTTCGAACTTTCGAAACCCTTTTAACATGATGATCTTACTAAAAAATTGAATAACGGTATCTATTTTAACGGCTTCATTTTAAGCCGGTAATAAAATTCGAGTTGCCTTCGGAACGAGTATCCGACGAAAACAAGCAGCCGATCGCCTGCGTAGATACCCGTTTTTTCTATCGACTCTAGCCAAATAAGTTGGAACTAGCCTTGAACACTTCGCTAAACATATTTGGGTCATTAACCCTCTCCAAATCTGGTTGTGATTCACGCCGCGAACAAAATAATTAAGCGTCGAACAGTTTTTGTGACCGTTCGTTTAGAGACGACGTATGAAATCGCAGTTTTTGTGGCAATGGTAGCGTTGAAAATATACGGAAGGCTAAGCAATTACATTTGGTAGGTGGGTGTAAAAAGGTTTTTCTAGTAACCTCGCCGCTTACGATTGTGCGATCTCATCGCTGGCTCTTAATGTAGTACTCGTTTCGCGTATTTGACCAGCTTTTCTTGCTCCAATGTCAGACACAAATACGCTGCATACAAATTAAGAGGAAACGTGACGTTAGTTTATTGTAAACAGTAAAACTACGAAGTTTGCAAATTTTTGACTTGACTAAAGTAACGTTTGAAACAGGCGCCTTATAGTGCTGACTGTTTCTAACGAATATTTGAGAAAAAACTGAGTGGTATACATATGGTATAAGGAGATCCACATGTGGTCGAACACATGATAAATAATTCAAGACAAAAAATGTCCTTCGGGGCGACCTTTTAACCGACAGCGGCCGGTGCGCTCCCGGAGTACCGTGTATTTATCGGTACTTATGCTTATATAGAAAAAAGGCTTCAACGGAATTTTATGTGGCGGTCCGGAGCGGGTCTTCGTAGCTGTATTACGTTTTATAATGCGTTAAATGCTAACAGCGAGCGATAACCCCGCTCGAGGACGGGCTAGTCCGCCCAGAATCGTTAGTTTTAATACTTCACTGCCGCCTTTTCGAATCGAAAATTATAATAGTGAATATATAAATATAAATCATGCATCTTTTATCACCGAATATGAATTGTCTTAATTTAACCAAAACAGTTTAAATGAGTTTTTTTTCTTAGAATCTTTTTATGGTAATGTTTTTGCAAATGTATTTTCCTAGGATGTCGTAAGTCGTCGTTCGTCTACAAGAAAAACTGTTATTGATACGCTGTATTATATGTTTAGGTATCTTCATTTGGCACTTATAGGCCCATTGTATTATGTTTAACAAATTCACCGCCGGCAACATACAATAAATCATTTTAGCAGATTAGAACAACATTTATGAGTGATTAATGCATTAATAATTACTAGCTGTCCTTGATATAATAATGTTTCACCAAAAGGCATGTAGTAAAGCTGTCGTATGTAGTTCTACCCTAATATTAAAATGATTGACAGTGCAATTGTTTGGCACTTAAATTACTATTTCGATTGCTAAGCTTCTTGTTGAATAATTACTTAAAATATAACTAATAACATGCAAGTATGTACATATTTTATTTAAGTAAATTATCGGTATCAAAAATTTCCTAAAATCCAATTACGGCAACCGCATTTTAACCATATAAAATTATGACATTTCAAGTTCCCAAATTAAATAGAAAATTACATTTTAATCGCTTATTTCATTATTAAGAGCGCCGTAAAAGATAAAAACCTGACGGCAAATAGCTACAACTTTGCTAATAATTGCCAAAATTCTATGCGAGGTTGGTAATGGTAGCACGTAATGGTCTCTGTACACAATAGGCAAAGCGCTGGCCGATTTGTGGAGCCAGCACTAGCATATCGAGTATACATAGTCTAATTGTAACTAGGTACCTAATTGTACGCATAAAACGGCGGCCAAACAATGACAATTAACCAATGACCTACCGCACTTTTCAGTGAAGAAGTTCAATAATATAAATTTGTGCACTTTCATTGTCGCAATGCTTAAGCCAACCCAATCAAGGGACTTTTCAAAGTTTAAAAATTTTGTGAAATTAGTGTTATATCACAATCTTAGAAATAATTCCTGGATTAGCTGTCATTAGCCTATCTCTACTTAATTTAGCTAAGTCTCTCCAGGGAGTAAACTATTGCCGTTCTAAATAATACTGGCCTACCGCCTGTCCTAATGTGAAGAGCAGTCTTAATGTTCAAATAACGAGCGCCCGCGCACAAGGTTACCCGCACAGTTCCTCAGCAGGAAACGGCACTAGCTGAATAGATATGGACATGGTAATTACGGAGCCTTGACTTACCGTTTTAGAATAAAAACCGCACTATTTTAATGCTCTATAATTGTGGAATTGTTATATATAAACAAAGAAGTTAGGGAAGTTTTACGCCTTTTAACATTCTGTATTCGGTCCAATAAAAGTATACTTAAAACTAAAGTAAGGAAATGTTTTAGTTCTGTATCAAGAGCACTAAATAACTTTTCATACATAACATAACATATAATCACGTCAATACAAAAATAGTTATGTGAGGATCGTGGCAAATAAAAAGATGGTGCCCCTGCCTACCCCACCGGAAAGAGGCGAGATTTAAATAAATTGATATCATATATTTAATTCAAATTATTTTGTATCTTTCACGTAATGAATGCAAAATGACAGCTTCATCGCGCTAACGGTGGAATTCAAGCTGATCGCCACGTGATCACGCGACACGCATATATTTACCATACGAAGTGCCGCTATTGAAAATATATTTACTGACTTGTGTTATGACATTTGCTTAAAAAAAATTTCTCAGCAGAGTTATCTGACAGGAATTCACTCTCGTGAGAAATTACAAAAATCGTTCTTTAATCCGATGTCATCGTAATTTTTTCTACAGCCAAATTTCAGAGACGAAAAGAAGTTCCACAATTTCATTTTGTTGATGTGTCAGCAACTCTTATTTTTTCAATCAAAAGATATCGACGGATAATTTAAAAATGCCAGTAAAATTCCGTAGTCCTGTTACATGTAACTAATTTCTCATTAGAATTCCGTCGCCCTCCGTCCGCCTTGGCGAGCCGTCTTCGGAATATTAATACCGAAACACGGTCTGGTTTCCAAATGTCAGCCTTTGCCACTGTCTTAGTTCTGATAAAAACTATCTGACATTTTAGCTCATAGATATATAAATTAAATTACATTGACTGCCCGTGAACTCAAGCTGTGAACTCGTTATGTTTGCTTATATTATTCAAATTTACTTATTAACATAACGTTTTAAAAACATTAGTATGTATTTTGAACTGATGTGTGATATTTTATACCCCTTGTATGAGACTAGATAACTACTTATCACTGCCAAAAATAAATGTCTGTATTTCTAAAACAAAAAAAGAATGAGGTTGGTGCAAACGGTATCTGTAGATTTAAAATTTAAAAGGAAACAAATAATGGAAAGAAAAATACTTCAAATAAGAATAGTACGCCCTAAAAGTGTGATGCAATTATTTTGTAAAAACATTGAAATAACCTAACAAAAGCACTTTATTTTACAGCACGTCATTTGTATAACCTCAATATGTTAAGTATAGGTAACACCAAGGTGAACCTACTCTAGAGGGCATGTTCGTAAGATAACAATGCCACTCGAAACATGGGTTCTTCGCCCACGCTGAACTCGAAATAGCCACAAATGTACAGGTATATTATAACCTACCAACGATATCTTTATCATCTTAAATGATGAGGAAGAAAAAAATACACACTCACAACTTATACAGTGCAATCTTACATTATTGTCTTGTATGTCAGTATATATATGTCCTTCTCAAAATGAGAAAGAACAATTTAACTTATAACAACTATAATTGGGAAACTTTTAATCGCTTCCAAGAAACACTGGACTGAACTAATATAAAAAGTAAACATTAAATTAAATATATTTTGTCTTTGAGTGTCTATAAAACTTGCTAATATCTAAAGAGAGATTTTATATTTATGCACCATAAAACAGTGCACTATGGGTAAAGATTCAAAAATGTTCGGATACGCAGCCCGTCACGCCCGCCTGCGCAGACGCATACAATTATGGGCACCGGACAAAAAAGAGCTTTAACAATGCTGACGTCGTCCTTGGGTCTCTAACAAAAGCTGAGAAAGGGCAAGGGAACTCGTTTAAGCCAACCTTGGGACTTTCACTAACTACCTACGGACTTTGCTGTAAAAATAGGTTTTTTTTAGTTTCTGAGCAATTCCTTATTCCTTTCCTAAAATCTCCTTGTTTTAATAAAACCAAGTTTATAAAGTAAACCGACACAAATAACAATAACTCAAAAAAAATACATGACTGGAATTGAATTATTGTCATTGGCAAAATGTATCTATCAGACAGAGGACAGGAAACAGTAAACGATGAACTACATGGGTAAAAGGTAATGGTGGCAGATTCGGGTCGAGCGGGTTTGAATTTGTCACTTTGTCCGCTGGCGCGCAAATTACAATAATGCGACACACACATAGACTCGTAGGCGTGTATGCGAAGGCGACTATTACCGTTATGGAGGCACATACCAGTGACGTCAACGAGGTCTTATGCCTCCAACGCCACACGAATACGTATGTACAAACTGAGGACGAAGAGTTAACAGCAATTTGTTCTTATGTAACTTAATACACATAAAGAAAATGCAATATGAGAATATTAATTCACCGTAATAGACATGTATGAACCATCACAAAGATACCTAACACTTCTATTGAATTTTTTTTTTCCTTTTTTTACAGATCGAGATGTTTTCGGCGAAAGCAATTTTCAAGATAGGCCTACTAAGGAGCCGAGAAGATTTATCTCATCAATTCTTGGTGGTGATATTCCTTACGGAAGCCATAGAGGCCACGTTTTAACTCAAGCAGAACGCAAGCAGTATCTCCCCGTTGTAGCAGAGGACAAGAAAACTGAAGAGAAACCCTTAATTAAAGAAGAAAAGGATGTAAACTTAGATAGTGAGCCTGTTGTACTGCCTTCCTTAACTCCCCCTTCGCCTGAATCTACACCCTCACCTAACATTGATAACAATGTTACATGTCAAAAAGTATCAGTAATACAGAGAACTCCTTCACAATCACAATTGCGTAACGATAAGAAAGAATATTCCGGTATAAAAGTACCAACATCATTTTCCACACCAGAACCCGAACAAGATCAACCAATTGATTACGCAATTGCAAAAAAACATGACGAAAAAGAAGATGAAGAAACAGAAAAGAAAATTAGAGAACAAAGAAGAACAAGCAGTTCTAAAATTGCTAATGGTATTTTAGCTCGGCCTACTTTCGTTTTAAGAAACTGCCCCGCAAGCAAAGTTCCTGGAATAATGAGTGCTGCCGCAGGACATGGAAGATCGACTGGAGGGAATGGCTCCGGTGGTAGCTCACAGAGTAGTGGAGGTTCGGGAAGCTTTAGTTCAGGAGGTGGTAGTACTGCTCCATCTTCAGGTGGCGGTGGAGCCATGGGAGGAGGATCTGGGAGCGGTGGTAATGGTCGAGATGGCAGGTCCAACTATGGACCTAACAGTCCACCTACTGGTAGTCTTCCACCGTTCTATGAAACACTTGGGCCCTCATCTAAAGGTGGACAAAATTCTTTTAATGCCAATGGCAACTTTTCCAATGAATTTAATATTATAAACGGATTTAATATGGACTGTGAAAACAATGATAACGCCACCAATTTTCCTGAACAAAGCAAGCAGTATTCATTAATGCAGAATGCACACTATGGTCTTGCTCTAAAAGATGAAGATAGATACGATACTGATATAGATTACGATAATAAACTAGAAAACATAAATGGAATTAGCAATTATGGCAATAATTTCGATGATTCAATGGTTGTAGACATGGGAGATGATGTAATTGACAATTATCAATTTTCTACTACCCTAACGTTTTCGGGTACAAATGAAAGCATTTTGAGTAATCTGTCAGATTCCACAGTAGATTTTGCTAATTTATTGAATAATCACGTGGAATCTATAACTGATTCTGAAATAAGAGAATCCTCATCAATCACTCCCGATTCAGTGCATAATCCGTTAGACATTGAGACTTTAGCAGAACAAGTAAATCTTAGTAGACAGTATTACGAAAAAGCAAATTATCTGGCATTTGCAAGTCAAGAACAAAGTCCATCATACAACTTCGCTAAAGACCGCCCTGACTTACTGATGCAGCTCAACCCAGCATTACTACAGCACAATGAAGGCCAAATGCAACAACTGCAAATCCATGTACAATTTCAGCAAAGACCACCAATATTATCTCCAGGCTTTCCCTTCACTAGTCATTCGCTGGATCTAGATTCCCCCACCGGTGTTTCGCTTCCATCGCCTGGTGGAAACAACTCATTGGACAGCACCAATCACATCGAAAATTCTTCACTCAGTCCAGCAGCTGCTGTAAGTCTCAAGATAAATTCTAACAAGGAGGGCAAAATGCAAATCTTGCAGCAAAGGGTAAGCATTACTTGATTTTAAGGCGAAGCTTCAATTTCGTTTTTATCCTTCAATGTCGTTAAATATTATTCTGATGCGACGACATTGAAGTTTGATAATGAGTAATCGTTATGTTGTAACGCTGAGCCTGAATCAACTTATGCTTCTACTATCTGCACTGATATCTTCATTGCCCTTATTTTTTGTTATTATATATCTGAAAGCGTTAAGCTCAGCCTTATAATAATAATGAATATATTTGTACATACATATATATGGTCACGTCTATATCCCTTGCGGGGAATACAGAGCCAACACTCTTGAAAAGACTGAATGGCCACGTTCAGCTATTTGGTTTAATGATAGAATTGAGATTCAAATAGTGACAGGTTGCTAGCCCATCGCCTAAAAAGTAACCCCAAGTTTGTAAGCCTATCCCTTAGTCGCTTGTTACGAGATCCATGGGAAAGAGATGGAGTGGTCCTATTCTTTTTTGTATTGGTGCCGGGAACCACACGGCATTATTTGTATAATTACTAAAACTTACATATCTGCAATTTTAATTTATTTTTTTACAGTTGGGTTTACCTGCAGAACTCCCATTGGAATTCATTAATGGTGGTCACGGTGTGAAGAATCCGTTAGCTACTGAAGCCAATGCCAGACAGAGGGAAGAGGAGAAAAACAAACAAGTATTAGTCAGTGAAGATGATCCCTCAAAATTCGTCTGCAGAGTTTGCTCTAAAAACTTCAGTTTACAAAGGCTTCTTAACCGACATATGAAGTGTCACTCTGATGTCAAACGATACTTGTGCACTTTTTGTGGCAAAGGTTTCAACGACACCTTTGACTTGAAACGCCACACCAGAACGCACACCGGTGTCAGGCCTTACAAATGTAATCTCTGCGAGAAGTCCTTTACCCAAAGATGCTCTTTAGAATCGCATTGCTTAAAAGTTCATGGTGTGCAGCATACCTACGCCTACAAGGAAAGACGAACTAAGGTAAATTATAGTGATTACTAACATTAATCATTTCAGTTCAGGGCCCGATTTCAGAACCTCTGGATCCTTATCCAGATGTTCTGAAATCGGGGCCTGGCCTGACCAGAACGCAGACATTTTCGTCGTCCAGTCAATTATAATCACATACTTACAATCAAAAATTTCAAGTCTGTAGGTCATTTAGTTCCCAAGTAAAGCGAAAGCAAAATTTCGCATTCATGGCACTCTTTCACTCATGATTATCAAAATAAAACGAATACTTCCCATAAACTCAGATTGATTTTGATGAGTATTATATCATTGATGTTTGGTGGTCACATAAAGGGAAAACTATAAAAACTAGGATAATCGAAGATTTGGAGTACCTGGTGACCGAATTAGGAAACACAAGAGCCCAACCAAACTATTAGAGATACCGCCTTTACAAAAAATATTGAACTTGGTAGGCCGCTGCCATTGATGTCAAAAATCGAAGAGCTGAAGTATATGATAAAGAACCTTCAGTTGGTATCAGGTGTATAAGAGATATAGTAATGTCCCCTTCTACTACTGGTACATAAAACAATCGACTGTCCTTGCAAAATTCCAGCATACATACATAAAGTCACGTCAATATCCCTTGCAGGGAAGACAGAGCCCACAGTCCCTAAGAGACTGATAGGACACGCTCAACTATCCGGCCCTATAATAGAATTGAGATTTAAGTAGTGACAGGTCAGAAACTCAAGTTTAAAAGCCTATCCCTTAGTCGCCTGTTACTAGATCCATGGGAAAGAGATGGAGTGGTCCTCTTCTTTTATCTTTAGGCTGTACCACCAAAAACATTTCGAAAATACTAGCCAAGTCTCGATGGAGCTGCTTGTTTATCTCTAAAAAGTAAGCTAGGCAAAGTCATGCCAAGTCTAAGGTACCTGACTGCGATTTCTTTATTACTACTTTTAGACATAAACAAGAAGCTCCATCGAGACTTGACTAGCTGTTTACAGAATGTATTTGCTGGAATTTTCTTTCGCTTCACTACCTTTGCAAAATTGGCGTGATTTTATTTATGTATATAAATTACCAATGCTTCTTGGGAACAACAACAGACACAAAACGGTTAAAAATATATGCAGATTTGTGATAAACACTTCATAATAATTTGGGTAGTAATGAAATTATTTTTATCTTTTTCAGATGTACGTTTGTGAAGAATGTGGCCACACGACATCTGAACCAGAGGAACACTACATGCATTTGAAGAAACAACACCCCTACTCGCCAGCTCTTCTTAAATTCTACGACAAAAGACATTTTAAATTCACAAACACCACATTTGCTAACCAGCTTTTAGGACAGCTTCCAATGCCTGTTCATAATTAAATCATTTTATATTTCTATTTCAATTACCTTATAGTTTACAAATTTTGAAATAGTCGTGAGATAGAACTGTGGCGATTTTCAAGATACAAAAGATCCTGCGTTTTGTATCTTGAGGACCGCCACAGTTCTAATTGATTTAATGGAACGAAGGGTACTTAATTACGAATTTATTCCGTCCGTTTTAAAGTGAAACCAAACAAGTTGAAGTATTGATCTAACCCCAGTGCCCATTCAGCAAAACGCACTAAATGTAAACATATCTTAATCGATGTCTTCCAAACTAGACCTAGACATTATTGAATTTAATTTACTTTGAAAGGTTAATGAAACTACGGAACGATACACCTTTTGTTTCTCCAAAATACCTTATTTTAACAGTCAAGGTGAATAAGAATGTCCACTGGCCTAGCATTTAGGTATGACTGCAAAAATCAAAGTATCGGGTATTATGTGCAATCTATGGTGATGGTACGGGATTATCACATAAGTATAGTTGTAAGTTAGACTTAATTTAAGCTAAGGTCTACAATCAAATAACATAGAATCATTTGTAAGTTTCATTTCAAACCAGCCGGAGATATATGTTTATCAAGAGACTAAACATTTAATTAAATGGTGCTCAATAGCAAAGGAAGCTGACTTGAAATGAAGCAGTTATAGATCGGATGACATCTTTTGTCCGGTTTATATATGTCGGAAGTTAAGCTCTGACATATTAACTCCTCTATACTTATAAGGAATCTCTTTCCTCGTTTTAGTGATACTAGCTCCTAATTGTTTCTCAAAATATTAACACAAAATACGTCACAAGTTATACGTGTACTATAGAAAATGTTATGTTTGTTTCTTGTTTGTACTTATATTGATATCGAAATTTTGGAATTCGAACGTTAACCTGTCAATGGGTTCACGGTATGTCGTACCAAGTTTAAATGCATTTTTAAAATATTTATATTATTTAAATTAAATTGATGATCGGATACAGTTTGTGCTGTGAGTGTGTGTGAGAAAAAATGTACCTATTGAATAAGTAAGTTATTTTATGCATCTGTTGTTGTATTTTTTGATAGCGACTGAGCAGATTTGGCTCATTTTGGGACGGCGCTGCCGTTTCGGATAGTGAGTTGATGATTAGGTGCAAATCCATTGCTGCACATGGAAATATTTCAATAACATGATTTATAGTTTCTTTTGAAGATTTAAGTTAATAGTGACATGTAAATGTTCGAGTGACTGCGAATACAGTTCTACACATACGTTGTCCATCATATATTTGTATACTGCAACAATGGAATTGCTACCTTTTACTATGATGCTCAATTGATTCTTTGCGCTTTCACAGAAAAGCTTTGGATGAAATATGTATACCTATGTCACCGGAAAATAACAGGAACAGTTCATTAAATTCCTAGTTAGTTTATTAAGAGCGATTAATTGTGTGTAATTAAATTATTTTAAGTTCACTTTTCCGTAAATTGATAACTTACCGAACTTGCACGTAAAATAAGAAAGTAGGCTATAACCAGACTACATATGTGCGCTCTGATTGGTTGATAAGGTGACGTGTTCCTTCTGTTTTGTCTCCTTCACAATTGCTACGAAGTACCTATAAAGATCTGTAAGTTAATAAATTATATTAAGAACGTCGGTGGTCGAATCGGTAAGATGCCCAGTTAAAAATGTATGTAGCGCAAAAAAGGAACAGTTGCGAAAGCCACCTCGACCGTGTACCAATGACTATTTTCGAAGTCGAAAGATCCGATGCTCTTACGGGAAAACATTGTGAGGAAACTTGAACATTTAGGCAACTGTATGTGTAACCATGATCGATCCAATGCGGGTTAGATTCCCCTGCAAAGGTTGCGGAGGTCAGATGAGAGTTGCTTCGTGTAAAAACCTGACTCACGCAATGTCCAGTATCCATAGTCAAAGGCTTACCCCGGGACTCTTCCCAGAGAGGTGTGGATGCAACCGGGATTGAAGCCAGGAGGAAGAAGACCCAATCCAGGATCCATGGTCAAAGGCATACCCCGTGCTCCTCTTCATAGGGGACTAAAGCCAGGAGGAAGAAGTGCATATTGATACATTTGCAAAAATATGGACGTAAGATTTTTTCACACTTGCTTTTCACAATTCATCTCTCTTTTAGAATCTTACGAAAGTTTTTAATTTCCTAGGAAGTTTATTTGTTATCTCTTCTATTTACAGTTCTAGTTATTTTACGGTGACATATATAAAAAATGTAAATATGTCTAAATTTAGATAATAATAGAAAAAATGAGAATGTAATAACTACTTAACATAGTGGTACCTAATTAGTGTTTATGAGATTCTAAAAATTAAATATTATGATACTTATATTATTTTGTACAATTTGGTAAGTTTTGATACATCTGATTTTCATTAATGCATTTCGGGTAGATAACTATTGTGATAGCGCAATGCCTTGTTTGTAAGTACTTGTCTGTTGCATTTACTAGCATTTCATCCATCCTCACTCTGGATTCATATTTAAGGAACAAACTCTGTTATTTTATATTGATAAGCAATATATCATGATTAAAACATTCACGTATCTTTTCACTACCTTACTTTTACCTAATTTAGCTAAACATGATGAAGTCACAAAGAACCGGAAAGAAAAACATAGATGCATATAGTCACGTCTATATCCCTTGCGGGGTAAACATTCTTGGAAAGACTGAAAGGCCCCGTTCAGGTGTATGGCTAAATAATAGAATTGAGCTTCAAAAAGTAGCAGGTTTCCAACTCAGCACCTATTAGAAAAATACGAAGTTAATGATGCCTATTAATTCAATTAACAGAAAATGTTATAGAAAATACGCAATGATGAGAGGTGTCCTAATATTAATTTGTGATGAATGATGATTAGATCTCAAAACTACAACATTAAATTTTAAAATCTTCGCACAAATTTACATTTAAACAACAATGAATGAAACAGTATCTCTGAATCACAACCAAAGATTTCATCAAAAGGTGGTCCTCAGGGTTTAGCGCAGTCTTCTCCGTAAGTGACAAACACGTGGTATGTAAGTTCATTGTAGTTTCAAAATCAACAAGCGCTAAAAGGAAAATAGATAGACAGATATTTTTTATTGCACTAAGAAATGTCAATATACTAGTTCGCAATTCAAATTAAAAGAATGGTAATCAAAGATAGATTCGCTATTTAATAGCTCCTGTTATTCTAAGAAATTTTTATTTATTGAAATTCCCTAAAAAAGGTATAAATTAATTTTGTGTTGTTTCACTGCCTTTTCATTCTAATTTTCTTAACAAATTTTTGAATATAATTTTCATTTAATTATTTGTTTCTAATAGCTAGCCCCTACACAAACTAGTTGAGCAAAAATACAAAGCATTTATATTGATGACGTAGTACGTTATTTCGAACTACCATAACATGTTTTAGAGAAAGTTACATCAAAGATAGGCCCATACCTGCTGCTGACAATACGTGCTTTACTTTCTGCGCAGATTTTAAAAGATAACCGAAGTAAAAGCCTAGCACAAAATTTACTTTAGGCTCATTATAAAAAGATAATTGTAAAATATGGGAGGCTTAATTATTTTACTAACCTACTTTACAATTAAGTATTTACAACCATTTGGCGTCGCAAGTAAAAAATACATAGATTTTTTTACAAAAAGAGAAAGGACTACAATCCTGTAGACAAAGGCGAATATCAAAAGTGAGAAACAAAGAGCGGCTAGCCAGATGCTAAATAGCAATAAAACCCTTGTCAACAAAACGGGTCAATTTTTTATAACCAAGGAATATAGGTACAGTTAAACGGCCTGGAAGTAATTGCTCTTACGGTACCACCAAACAAACAATAACTTTATTGCATGACTTAAGAATATTCAACAGTATTCGCAAAACACCTAAGGATAAAACTCAACCAGCGTAAAAAAAGTAAAATCCATTATCCGGCGGAAGTAGAGACAAGCGCTGGAAATATGTTGCGCAAAGGTAAAGATAGCCAATATTGACAATCTTACCGCTGTTGAAGTGGACTAAGCCAGCTAATATATAAATAACAAGCAAAGAAGTTGCCGCAAGAGCGAAGATCCCGCAAGTAATTGAGACACAGCAAGCGAAGGAGTTGCCGCATGAGACAGATTCAGCCAGTTATTGAGACACAGCAAGCGAAGGAGTTGCCGCATGAGACAGATTCAGCCAGTTATTGAGACACAGCAAGCGAAGGAGTTGCCGCATGAGACAGATTCAGCCAGTTATTGAGACACAGCAAGCGAAGGAGTTGCCGCATGAGACAGATTCAGCCAGTTATTGAGACACAGCAAGCGAAGGAGTTGCCGCATGAGACAGATTCAGCCAGTTATTGAAACACAGCAAGCGAAGGAGTTGCCGCATGAGACAGATTCAGCCAGTTATTGAGACACAGCAAGCGAAGGAGTTGCCGCATGAGACAGATTCAGCCAGTTATTGAGACACAGCAAGCGAATGAGTTGCCGCAAGAGATAGACATTAAACCAGCTGTTGAGACACAGCTAGCGAAGAAGTAGCCGAAAGAGACAGAAATACAGCCAACTATTGAGACACAGCAGCTAAGGAAATTACGCCACTTTGCCGAAGTGGGAACTATTTTCTTCCCAAATGGTTATCACACAAGTAGGTATTATAGTACCTACTATCTTCTCTTGTCTGACTTCACGCGCTAGTACTCGGTCGGCTGCAATGAAATTCCTTCTGCCAATCTACTAGATTGCATGTTATATACATATAACACATGCAATGTCTTCACTCCTTCTCCCTATCAACGTGATAACCTGGAGTCCCAAGTCGGGAATTACCGCGGAGGTGCGGAGATTCGCTAGACGACTTCGAGACTATCCTATCCCGCATAGGCTCGTGCATTAAGTTGCAGGTACGCTTCTCCGAAGTAGATCTTAGTCCTAAACTCTTGCAGTATAAAAACTCATCCGGCACTGACAGTGACAGTTTTACAAGTATCTGGATATTGCAATTCCTACCAGTATGGAATTTTTTAAACGTATTTTATAAGGGCCACTTTCAGTCTAGGATAAGATAAGGATGTGCGCTGCATCTTCCTCCTCCAAGTCACAACATCAGTCAGACGTCAGATCTGACGCGTGATAACGACCGTCCCTGACTATTCACCAGCACAAAGAACGTGGGACTGATTACTTTTTTCATTGTATAAGGCAATAAATACATCTCTTTGCGGCATGAACTAATATATTTATTCATTTTAACTTAATGCACGTAAAATGTACAACAGGTGGACTTAATGCCACGAGGCATTCTCTGCCAGTCGAACCTTTGGACCAAACTGAGATGGATGTACCCTATGTAAATGTATGATGTAAAAAAAATATAACCTATATGTTGGCCAGGCATAAGAGCTATCAAACAAACAAGTTTCGGAGATTAGCGTATACAAACAAACATTCAAAGAGACAGACTTTTTTTAAATTCATGTTCTGTTACTTTTTCGTCATCGTAATAAATATTATTTTTGAAAATATTCATAATGTACAGACAAAATTTTTATACTGTTTTATTATATGTTTATTGACAAATTCTTTCTCGGTTACTATTTCTTCATAGTAATAAATTAATATTTTTAAATATACGCAATGTACAGACAAAATTTTTTTACTGTTTTATTATATGTAGGTAGTATTGTTAAATATTCTCTTACGTACTTCTATTATAAAGTATCTACTGTACTTATTTCCTTATCTATTGTTTTTGCTCGCACATTCTACAAATGTGTCTAGTCCGTTAGAAATCGCTGTGATAGAAAAATAGAGCTCTTTTGTTTAAAAGATTATGGATGCGTCCTTTAAAATAATTTATTTTAACTACGAAATTAAAATAACAAATCCTGCGAATGAAACAAATGGTCACATTTGCGTAATTATGTATTTTTTCAACTTCTCCGTACAATTCTAGAGGCCAAAATTTTTACTATATAACACCATGGATTAGGTTCAGACAATCAGTATTGCTACTTATAATAGAGAGATCAGTTTCAAAGTTATTTTCGACTAACAAAAAGATATCGTCATGAAATTCCTGTATTGCGTTTTCTTCCTCGCACTCGTCGCGTCAATCGTAAGTAGATATTTTTTTATATTTAGTACAAGGACAGGATATATTTTCGAAATATAACATTTCAAAAACATACTTACCGTTTCAAACGTAGTTACTTACATATACATACATACTTACATATGGTCACGTCTATATCCCTTGCGGGGTAGACAGAGCCAACAGTCTTGAAAAGACTGAATGGCCACGTTCAGCTATTTGGCTTAATGATAGAATTGAGATTCAAATAGTGACAGGTTGCTAGCCCATCGCCTAAAAAACAATCCCAAGTTGTAAGCCCATCCCTTAGTATTCCCTTTTACGACATCCATGGGAAAGAGATGGAGTGGTCCTTTTCTTTTTGTATTGGTGCCGGGAACCACACGGCGGCGATTATATAAGTAAGTAACTATATTACTTACATATATATAGTTACTTACTTATATAATCGCGTCTATATCTCTTGCATGGTAGAAAGAACAAAGAGTCTTTAAAAACGTATTTCAACTGTACGGCTTTATAATGTGCATTGAGATTCAAATAGTAATAAGTTGCTAACCCATCGCCTAAAAGCGGAATCCCATGCTTATAAGTATGCTAAATATAGTCAAATTAATTTCACTGGAACGTCTGACTAATACTTGCCTTTTTTCAGTTTGCCAAACCAGCTGATGATCCAGGTAACTACATAATTACTTTTCATTGAACGACTTAAAAAAAATAAGTTAAAGGCATTTGTATTGCTTCACCGCTCTTGCTCGATGACGCATTGTCGAAAGAAAGATAGCTTATTTATGATAGCTTTTTGGGGGTGTACAGTCTACCGCATATCAAGTTACACTGCACGGTACTCCATGGGTATGAAATATTTTAATTATGTTTTAAAAACTTGGTATAAATTACCTACAACTTGTATATATCTGTTTTCTTCAAGCACAATAGGTTCCGATATGCCTACTATAAGTCGCAATTGGGAACACACGTCAGAAAAACGATGTTTCTCAATGACTTCATTTTTGAAAATATGATTTCTTTTCAGCTAAATCCCTCACTGGTCTCGCCAATGGTGTAGTGCCCAATGCAGAGACTGCGGGTAAAGGTATGACTTGCCGATACCTACGCTTTGAACTACTTATTGCCCTACCTGTGGAAACTAGTCCCGAACTTTGATAAATCTTTACTCGTATCTATCTATTAATTTTACTATAAAATCCCACTGATGAGGAAGGAATGGACTATGAGACAAACAATCTATTATCTCTATCTTTTTCAAAATTATTTTTAATAAATTGTGGATTTTGTGATACCATTAAATACAGTACCATTCCCAACTCTGTGTGTGTCAGTGTCAAATGCCAGACATTAATATATTATCCTTTCTTATATATTTTCTACGTGTTCAACTTTTTGTTCCATGTTTTCATCGTAGCCATTGAGCTTTTTCTATCAAGTGTTGTTACTAGGTGTTTTAGAGTAAAAAAAGTATATTAAGTACCTACTTAGAAAACCTACGCTAAATATTCCATTTTACGTTTCAGGTGTTCCGAGCAATTTAAAAAACGCAACTAATCCTTTTACAAAAATAATTTCTCAAGCTATTGGAAAAGAACGCAATATGGCCGACTCGTTTCTGGGCATATTCGGTAAGTCAATAATATGTAAAAACATCAATTTAAAATTTGTATTCTAGAGGATAATTCTTTCATTTATGTCTATATTTTCAGGTATCAATCCATCATCTACACGTTAAGTTTGGCGAACTTCACATCATCACGGCAACTTTTTTATTTGACCTTTTGCTAAACATTTTATAAGTTAAAAATTGTGCATCCTACTTTTGTTTGCGATAATACTACTAGGGCTACTTGAAATAATTATAAAGACTTATCTACTTATAATAATCAAATGAATTCATTTATAATATTTTAAAGTACTGTCACTATGTTGATAACCTTCGAAGTAATGAAAATAAGTATATTGTAATAGCCGATTCATGCTAGGGTTCATGTGATGTTATTAATCTACATACATTCTGAGAAAAATAAAAGTGGTGTACATAATTAATCTTGTTTAATATTCTTTACCTCCACCTTGAAGTAAGTAGTTATTTATGGTCGATTTTGAATTACATACATACATACATACGTCACGTCTTTATCCCTTACGGGGTAGACAGAGCCAACAGTCTTGAAAAGACTGAAAGGCCACGTTCAGCTGTTTGGCTTTAGATAGAATTGAGATTCAAATAGCGACAGGTTGCTAGCCCATCGTCTAAAAGAAGAATCCCAAGTTTATAAATCAATCCCTTAGTCCGTGAGGTCGAGTACGAGTCCTATTCTTTTTTCCATTTGTCCGGGAACACACGGCACATTTAAAATTTAGATTTTGAATTAAGTAGATTTATTCAAGGAAAGTACTCAATGGAGTAAATAAAAAAATACATGTTAGTTTATACTTAAAACCAAAAATAAACGCTTTTTAAAATATCCCAAAATTTCCCAATCGCGCGTAGAATAAACCGGTAGGTGCGGCCGGGCGGCGGAGTCTTTCCATTCTATACAAGGCCTGAGGGATTACAGCGAGTTTTACTCGATCGAACGCGTCGAGCAAGTTATCACGAATTTGTATGGAATTGCATTAGTGCCATTGCGTTACCACTAGGCGGCGCTGATCAAATTACACACAAATTCGCGTTTACTTGCTAACCGCATTTGATCGAGTAAAATTCGCACTAACCCTTCTGACCGCAATGGTGTGAAAATCATCTATGTATATCATCATATGTACAGATTGGATATAAAAAAAAGGAAGCATTCATTACAAAGACGAGCGAGAGTTTTTATAAAACCATTCTGTATGTCCATTTCCTTGATACTGTTAACCACGTGGACTTGATAGGACTAAAATCCAATTATTAAAAATTAATTTATTATCAAAAAAAAAATAATTTAAAATGTGCTGTTACAAGTTAGGTTACATTAAACTGTTACATTAAAGTGTACCTACATTCAGACATTAGCATAGATACCACTATAAGTTTTACGTACGTAATACATTTGGTGGGTTTGAACAATATGTAATAATTTTTTGATAATTTAATACTACATGTTGTGGGTAAAAAAAACTTGGAAAAATGGCAAACAGATCCGACTTATGGTAAACGGCTGCTGTCAAATGTGTATTAAATAAAAAATTAAATCATGGTTATCAAAAACAATACTAAAATACATCTCCACATGGGCAGTTGGTTAAAAAGAAATATTCCTCTATCACATTCCAGCTACCTGCTCCACAATGCCCAGGGACGAAAAAATTTCACATCTGGCAAAACAAAAAACAATAGAATCTGGGATAGAAAAAACTCCTAGAGCGCCTACTGACATAAAAGAACTTGACATTAAACAAAAATGTTTAGTAACCATTGCGGCCACTTTCGCCATGGTTGGACCCACAGATATTAATATATGTCTAAAGACAGATAGGACGCTCATTGGTTCACCGTTTAGTTCCTATATATGCGCATAGCGCTAATGTCGCAACTGTCACTAGTGATGTACAAGCTAAGCTAATGTCGACAAGCTTGTGATTACCTATTCGATATCGAAAAATGCTGCTGGGGTATGTGCCCTGATGTTGACTTCGTCGGAGTCGCCATATTGAAAGCAAAATACATGGCCGAAAATATGGAGCGAAAGTAGCCAGAAGGAGCGTGCGACACTAGCGCTATGCGCATACATCGGAACTAACAGTATCCCGGGCCTGTTTGGACCTAGCCTTATAGATAAAAATGCTTCATTATAGTAATTCAATTTATCGAAAACATATCAATAAAATTTATTTAGGTTTTCAAATACATGTTTGTTTATATTCTAAAGTATTTAAAGAAAATTTCATTTTTTTATGATTTTACATTGCCGACTTGTTAAAAACCATTATTGGGAGTCAGACTCGCATACCACGGGTTCCACACCATCAGCACGTTTGTTACTTAACTATTTTTATTATATTCACGTATTTACAAATAAATATTCATTAATCAATAGATACTACCATTGTTCAAATTTGCGCAATGTTCTATTTATTCAACTGTTTATGAAATTTCGACATCAAATTTAAGACGTGAGCGAACCAAGTGCTGAAGCGGTCGCGGTAAATTCCGCTTATAAATTCAAAATCAAATCCTAGATCTTATCTTCATAATAAAGATATATACTGTAATGTTCTTTCCATTCCTGTGACAATTAAGAGCACATTGAGTTTTATATTGACCCAGTATATATTCAATTCACTCAGTTTAGTTGATAACCTTTTTAGATCTAAATTTAGTACCTACCTAGGTAGGAATTTACATTATTTTTCAAACCAGTATCATTTGTAGGGAAGAAGTCCCTTCTCCATTCTACTGCATGTGGAGATGGTGGGATGAATATAAAGAAATTATCAGTTGCATCCTGTCTATTTAGATGAGGTAAGATTAAAGTGAGCATTGCGCCTGAAACGTCGCATTGGAATCTGACGCACAAAATTCCTTCAAGTAGATATTAGAGCAATTAAAACTAGTCTAATTTTTTGGTAGTCTGACCCCCTAGTATCGGAACTTTTGAGATTATGTAGGTACGACCTCTATTAAAGTTAATATTAAACATGTGAAAACTGCCAAAAATCTATTTAACTGCGAATTTTCAATCACTGCAATTTAAATGGGGCGGTTAATGGAGCAAAGTAGAATTTTATTTCTATAAAAACGGCTAATATAAAATGTATGCCACATAACGAAATCGCTCTTGCCTCCGCCATAACAGTGAACAAGACCTTAATTTCAAAATATTAATTATTTTTACAGAAACTGAATGTATGTAGATAGGTAAGTATATAAAGCAGTTATTAAATATTACGAATTAGTTTTCATCAAGCTGAAGACAACACTTGTGGCCACTAAGATGTATAACGGAATATTATTATTTGTTGCTATTGTGTTAATCTTTGCTCAAGTCGTAAGTAGATTTTTACTTAATAAATATATACTCGGAGCTGTTCAGAGTTAACTTTGATGTTATAATTAAGTGCTTTTATCACAGAACTTGTCAATGAACTAACAAGGATTTCCACTCTAAGATACATACATACACATACTTAAAATCACATCGACTTATATTCCTTGCGGGTTAGACAGATTCTCGCACTAGCGATAAAAATCTGATGTGCCCCAATCAACTTGGGGCGAAAATACATTTTTGTATGTATGTATGTTTGTATCACGATAACTTTCGAAGCACTAGTGTGATTTTAATGAAATTTAAAAGGAAGATAGGATGCAGGATCCGTCAATACCTACACTTTTTAAGATTAGGGGGCAATAAAATCGGTGAAGTTATTTCTTAATTATTCACAATTTTGTTAAAAAATAAAAGAAAGAATACACGAGTTTTAAGTTCGCGGCGAACGAATAGAATGATTCCGCTCTTACTCTTCAGAATTAAAAAAATCTTGATAAGATTCGATATACATAATTTGTATAAAACTATCGAGTTTCACAAGTTGTATAGCTCTACACATACGATACGATAATTTTCCGCCGTGTGATTCCCAGCATTTTAGAATAGGACCATTTCATCACCAACAAAACATGTTGTAACGTATCACTAAGGAAATAGGAGTACTATTTTTGTCTTCTTATGCAGGTTGTAAAAGTCAAGCAAAGAAAAGGCCAATAAACTAGGAATTATTCTTCTTGGCGATGGGTTAGTAACGTGTCACTATTTGAACCTCAGTTCCATCATTATGCCATACCGCTTAACGTGGCCTTTCAGTCTTTACCTGACAGTTGGCATTATTTACTTCGTAAGGGATAAAGGCGTAATTATCAACGTATCAGACATATCTATTAGAGTTTGTACATGCGATGGCGCGTAGTTGACGTATTTTATTTATGACAATGCTAAATCTCAATTTACTTACAGTTCGCAATGCCGGAATTCACACATGAATTGGCAGGTATTCCTACTAGTAAGTATTTATTCCTGTAAAGCTTGCTTTTTATTCCGATTGCGTGAAAAATCAACTAAGTAACATACACACAAACTTTTACATATACAAATTGGAATACCTACCTATGATTGCGGGAGGTCAATTCTATAAATAATACCTACCTAAGTACCAGTACCATGTCAACAACTAATGGACTGCGATAGTTATTGTATAGACACAGTATTGTTTCATTTATTATTTCAAAGATTTATAGAATTATCGAATACAATGATTATATATAATATTAAACTAAACCAATTACTTATCTTCTTCTAGAGATAATCAACGAAACGAAAAACTTATTTAAAGGTGAGTCCTATAAACATATTACCATTACCTATGAATCCGTTTCTCGTATCTTACTCGTGCTCAGCATTAAAAAATAACATGTCAGTACAATATCTCATTTTATCATACGATTTACGACGTACCAATTTTCTTAAACGGTTAAGGTGTGAAAACTTAAGATAGATACGGGCAAACAGATAGTTTTATTGTTAGCTGGTCATTCGGCAAGGAAAATCAACATGGAAACTTGCATATTTAAGCAACTGATCTATAACTATTATGATTAAGATCAGATGGAAGTCGCTTCGTGTAAAAACCAGACTCACACAATCCAATGTCCTATTTGTTAAGTGGAAAAGAAATCCACTTTCCCTCCTAGCTGGTATAAATGGAATAGGCGATAATAATAAGCGTACCCCGTGGTCCCTGTCCATGCAACAGTAACAGGAACCCCAGCCATATGAGTCGGAAAAACAAACTTTCTTATTCATACTGTTAGTATGGAACAATTAATAGCTTACCTTGTAGAATCTACTGGTTTTATATTCGTACTAATTCATTCTTACATTTTTTTTTTATCTTAGCCCCTTTTTAATTTCAGATTTTGTATGCTGATTATATACACAATGACAGCTACATGAAAATACGTCACCCCAACACCTAAATGTTTTGCTTTGTCGAAGTTAAGTTTCAGAACCGTTTTGGGTTCAAACATGCCTAGTATTTTATTTACAGTTAGGCATTTAGTTTTCTCAACAACATAAAATAATAAACATTCAGAATTCACAAAGTAATGGTTTTTATAATTTATTTCGTATAAATGTATCAACTTATCATTCTGTTTTATTTTACAATTTTTTCAGATAAAATAATTATTAGTATTACGTTTTTGAAGTTTTGGTATAAGAATGACTGAAACCAGTACCAAAAATTCTTCTATTTCTTCAGTGTGGCTAGTTCGTTTTGCCTAGAAAGGTATGGAACTTTTCTCTTTTTGACCTTCTAGGATTGTTTGATTATAAGCTATTCAATATGCGAAATGCACCCAAATAAAAATGGCTGTAGGCGATGAATAAATTCTAATCATATTTATTCGTTAAAAGCATAACTAGTGTTGTCTTGAAGGCTCAGTCCTGAATCGATAGCTGGTACTGAAAAGGGAAAAAACAAAACAATTTAAAAATTTTAAATATTATTTATTACTCTTTAAATAAATGTTTAAATGCATTTTTGTAACTATAAACACTACAAAATAATATTCGCTGCCAGACGCAATGGCACATTATCGATCAACTGTATAAAAAATTACAAGAAACAGGATTAGCCAATCAAAACTACTTATAAGACTTAGGTATAATGGAAAGGGTCCTCTTCTTCCTCCTGGCTATAGTCCCGTATACATCGTCAGCGATCTGGTAAGGAGCCCGGGGTGCGCATTTACGACCATAATCCTGGATTGAGTGAGCAGATTTTCACACGAAGCACATTCAGGTAACTGCATGTGTAACCATGATGTCAAGAGGTCCCGAGGTCAGATAGCAGTCATCTGACCTTGGGACCTCTTGACATCATGGTTACACATGCAGTTACCTGAATGTGCAGGTTTCATCACATTTTTTTCTCACAACGTAAAAGCATCGGTTAGCACTCAAACTAATGTCCATCTCAGAAAAGAGTCATTGGTACAAGGCCCAAGTGGGATTTGAAGTGGAATTTCAAAGTGGGATTGGCATTTTAATCGAGCACCTTACCGATTCGACCACCGACGGTCTTCTCAATAATCTCTTATGCAACATACACGGTATTTTAATATAATATGATTCAATCTACTCGTAGTTTATAATATTTATGTAAATATAATAAAAAAAAACATGATTTGTTTTTCTTTTTCATTATTTTTTCATTATATCATAGAAAATTAAAAATATATGGAAGCCTTACTTGGTTGTCACTGTTACAAATATAGATAAAATATCAAGTATGTAATATTTAGTTTATAGTATTTTATTTTATTCACAAATCACGTTACATATATTTCACATTATGATAAAAATTAATGTAAACGATGCACTATAATAACTTTTACAAAAGGCAGATTAGTAAAATATATCAACACAATAACACTATGCACAAACATAGCACCATACAATTACGATTTTGTGATCACTTCATAGCAAAAAATTAATTAAGTAAATCTCTTTGCACGTAAAATATATTCTTATATTCTAGTAAGGGCAATTCGTGAATCTATTGTACTGTATTTTTTTCTGTTAAAAATCAAACTGGCTAACTTGGCCTATAGAATCCATGACTATATAACAAATGGCGCTATTCATATTCCTATACCTACCATAATAATAACTTACCGCGGTTGAAAAATTACTAAAAATCGATCGATCCACTAAAACATCATTACATTACTGAATGTTTTATTACATTTCATGTCTTTACCCGTAACGAGGAAAGTACACTGATATAACATACTTGAATGGCTTACTGATGAAAATAAAATTCAAATAGTGACCAGTTGCTAGCCCATCACCTAAATAAATAATATCAAGAAGCCTTTACTTTAAAAGTCCATCCATAAAGCGAAGCTCAAACACAAATAAGTAAAAATATTTTACGTACATAAGTACCTTTATCACAATCAATCGATTACAATTTACTACGGACATAATACCCTAATCATTTTAATATTTCAAAAATTTATTTTAAAACAATTATGTATAACCGAAATGCATCACCAAACTACACAATCTGTTTTGTTCGAGGTATTTTACGAATTCGTAGTTATTGAAAATAACTTTTTGATTCTATCTACATAAAGATATTTCACCGAAATTAATAATGAAAGATAAAATTTCCAGAAAAATACTTTTGGCTGATTTCACCTCAAATAATAGACAATATTTTTATAAGCTAGAACAGAAAACATTACTATACTGCCAACACAATCGTGTGTCTATGGTGTATAAATTAAATAAGTACAGCTTTTCTATCGCCGCCTCTCAAATTAAAAGGTGCATTCACACCGGGTGCAGGGGATGAACTGCTACTAGATTTACCATCCTGGTTGGTTTGAGAGCGATCAGCATCCCGTGCGGATCCTCTCTTATCTTTTGTCATTGTTGCCACCTGAAGAAAAAGAATTATATCTAAAATTAAACTTGAGAACAAGTAAAAAAGACATCTACCTGGTGCAATGATAAACGAAAAACAATTGATTTTTAGGATTTGCACATACATACATATTCATATTAGTCGCGTCTTTATCGCTCACAGGG
The DNA here is from genome assembly GCF_032362555.1 of Amyelois transitella. Taxonomy (NCBI): domain Eukaryota; kingdom Metazoa; phylum Arthropoda; class Insecta; order Lepidoptera; family Pyralidae; genus Amyelois; species Amyelois transitella. The sequence goes on from NC_083509.1 coordinate 7,753,084, forward strand.
TAGACAGAGCCCACAATCTCGAAAAGACTGGGGAAGGCCACGTTTAGCTGTATGGATTAATTGAGATTCAGAGAGTAACAGGTTGCTAGCCCATCGGGAACCACATGGCCCTTCTAGTTTAAGTTAAAGTAACTAAAGCTAATCGTTTAATTTTTACTATAACATCTTCTCCTATGACAGTTACGTGCCCCCGTGATAGAAACAAAATTTTCTTTCTACCAAGTAATGGCATGCAGTATTTGTCAAACCTTTTACAAAATATTTCCTACATTGCGGAGTTTACCTACCGCGTCGTCAATAGCCTTGAACTGCCAGTTCCAATGGACGCGGTACAAGAAGGGGCGGTGGTCGAAACGGTTGTCGTCGGGACTGTAGGTCTCTGCGTGGTACGAAGGCGTGAGGACAGTCATCTTGTGGCGATTGATCGCGTAGCAACGGAAAAAATGCTTCACTTTTTCTGCTACCTGCGGCACAATATAGATTTTATTAATAAACATGTTAAAAAGTCTTGTCAACGTACTTATTTGAAGAGTGCTGGTAGTCGAAACGGTGACTTAAATGTGCAGGTATTGCGCGTTATGGCACATGTTCAAATCCTACCTAGAACCTGTAGCAAGAACTCTTTTCTTAATTGTACATTAGTTTAAGTGCTAACCGATGCTCTTACCGTGAGGGAAAAATGATGAAAACTGTACATTCATACAACTGGATGTGTAACCACGGTGTCAGGAGGTCCGGACGTCAGGTGGGAGTCGCTTCGTGTAAAAACCTGATTCACCCAATCCAAGACGCACTCTGGGCTCCTTTCCAGATAGGTGAGGAGTAATTGGGACTAACGACAGGTGGAAGGAAAACGTTTTTGTTTATCTTCCAGATAAATTAACATTCTGCAGCTAGTAAGAAAATTAAAAAAAAAAAAAAATTAATTACCTCTTGAGGAGTACATTTATCGCTCCACTTATGCACCAATTTCTGGAACATGCTAAACGGGCCACAGTTCAATGTCTTGCGCAGCCGACCAAACTCTGATAGTTCCGCATACGTCATGCCCATATCTTGTTCGTCTGTCTGTGTGATCTGTCCGTCTGTCAGTGGTTCCAATTCCGCTGTGGGCGGGGCTTGTAATATCTCTGATAGAGATGGCAAGAAGAATCTGAAAGTCATGTTTAATTATAGTCTTTTACCACACTTTCAATTGCTAACTTGTACAATAAAACTCTGTACTTGTCGTTTCAAAAGAACTTATCGGTAAATCTATACAAAGCCATCTATCTAATTCAAATCAGTGGAACTACAACGCAGTCAATACATATCGTTGTGTTTCTACTACTAATAAGTTCTGAGAAATCAGTTAGATGGCGCTGTCGATAGGATACAGGTAAAAATTAACCAAATATATTCACAGCATGTACCATTCAAATTAAATAATTTCTAAGCAGCCTTACTTCCCAAACAATATTTAAGAATGCAACCATAATCAAAAAAATATGGTGAGAAGATTTCACACTGAAACTTACCGACTTTTAGCATACTGGAGGAAAGACTTCAAATCTGTCTTGGATATGCCTCCAATGGGGTTAATATCTGCACTGGAGCAGTCATACTTCGTCATGTAGCCTCTTAGAGCCTCGTCCACATTCGCCGACCCTAACACCAAAAGTCCGCCTGGCCTACCTCGCACCCACAACATTAGTTGTGCGAACAAATATGATAGAACCATGCGGAGACGTGCCTGAAATATTATATTAAAAGTTGACTGGATAGAACGTTTAAATAACTTATACTTTGGTTCGGTTATTTAGGGAATTCATTATTCAGCACTGAAATAGTCCCATTGATAAGTATGTGTGTAGATTTGATATGATCACGAAATTTATACGAAAGAATTGCCCTGGTATAACACTATTATGATAATGGTGATTCGACATCAGTTCTTACGCATCAGTCAGGAAGGACATGGCTTTGACATGTCAAGCGCAACTGAGTGAAGTGAATCAAAATTGGACATTCCAAAAAACTTGACCATTAAATAAATACATTCCACTAACCTGTATATTCTGCAAAGCTAGATTTTGTCTGGCGCACCCGCCCATACTTCTAAACTTTGGTACTAATCCAGTGGCAGCGGTAAATATGCCAATGACAGAGCTCACTGCCGCATCTATTACGATCGGAAAATGGTAACTCCCTATTTCACTGGCAAGCTGAAATTATATTTAGATGTTGATAATAACGATTTATTTAGCTTACAGAACATATTCATTAATTTAAAATCTAATAAAACATTTTGGCCGGGTAAGATATTAATTAATAAGTTTGTAATATATTTACACACATTATGCTATTTAGTTTCGATCCTCAAGTCGAGATAGAAACTTCGATTTTTTCCGACTGGTCAGGTATTAGATGTCTCTACCTACATATGAAGCGAGGTCTATATTTATGACTAGCTGTGCCCGCGACTTCGTCCGCGTGGAATAGTTATTTTGGGCATCATATTTATTTCTCGGTCAGGCGGTCACGCGTATTAGAAAGAACGCTAGTTCGCCGTATTAAATGTTTCACTGCAAATTGCTTATAACGACTATATCTCAAAACCTATTCGTCTGATTTATATACTGTAAATGGCAATTTTAGTCTACATGAAAAGCCGAAAGTAATAAACATATTTATTTGGATAAGGATTAATACTGAATTAAAGAAAATTGGTTTCAAAATAACTTATGTTCATAATGAAAAAATAATCTTAAAAAATGAACATAAAAGTGGTTATTGTAAGTAAACCTTAAGAGATAGATATATGCTCTCGCGGACTTTTTTGTGGCAAAAAATGAGTACTTCACATCTTTAGTACATTGTTTTACTATATCTTTGTTGGTTTGCGCAGCGTTCGCGTGAAAAGCTTGCAGATGGCCGACTCATTCAACTTTCACCTGCATTGTTGACGTTTCCCGTAGGAAATCCGGGATAAAATGTAGCCTATAGCCTTCCTCGATAAATAGACTATCTAACAGTGAAAGAATTATTCAAATCGGTTCAGAAGTTTCTGAGATTAGCGCGTTTAAACAAACAAACAAACAAAACAAACTCTTCAGCTTTATAATATTAGTATAGATTTATTCATATTTTTACCTGCAAAGCCCTTTGTTTAGTTTCCTGGCTGGAATTCTCAGTGGCCATGTAACAGGTAACAAGCAATCTATTGCACAACTCCATGGGGTCGGAAGGGGTGTAATCAGACTGACATAGGATTTTACGGACGTCGTACAACACTTGACTTTCTGCAACATTCAAAGTTTTAAAATATTACATAGTACAGTCGCATGAAAAGAAACTTTACTCCGTCGTGGTTTTGGTTTGTAAGCAGATGAGATGATATTTCTCTAGAGGACACTGTACATGGGTAATATATATGTTCGCATCAACAGAGTGACAGTAGAGATTACTGTAATATTGTATGCAGTGGTAGATCTATCATCTTATTTCTCTTACTTCCTTTCCTTTACTTTTACTTCGCTTTTCTCTCTCTCCCTTTTACTTCCTAATAATCTTATTGATTCTTCCAATATTTTTTTTTTAATATAACAAAATATAATCTTTAGACAAATGATTATAGATGAAGCGAATAACTTACCTCCTTTTTGTATAGCCTCGCAAATCTGCGTACACATTGAGAACACAATGCACGCAGTACTGGTAGAATCTACCCCGCCACTGAGCGGTAGAAAGAAACCGCCTTGCCCGGACCTACGGAGGTAGTCCCACAGCCAACATGCCGGACCTGATTGAAATACAGTAAAATCTCTTTATTCGCGGGGTATATGTTCCATAAATATGCCGCGAATACAGAAACCGTGAATACAGAATGGTAATTTATATGGGTTTATGAGGATACGTTCCTAGATCCTCTCCAAGGCGTAAACGATCAAGCATTTCTATTTTCACTTTAAACGGTAACACAGATTTTTTTCGTGTAGAAACGCGTTTCTCAATTTTTTTAGTTCACATTATTAATTACGAAGAACGAAGAGAGCAGTAGAGACGTGTTACTCGATTACAATTGTTGTACCGAATGTGAAAGATAAAACAATAAAATAGGCAAAGCGGCTTTTACCAAAGAACGGAAAAGCAACATTTAAAAATATACTTTATTTTTTCCGAGATAAGGTTGCTTTCTTCTGTTTGTTTACATTTTCAAAAACGCCAACCGCGGTGTTTGCGGCAAATGCGACAAAGGCGGCTTAGGTCAAAGTGCTCGGCGGTACCATTTGACGGCACTTGCAAAAGATATTGCCTTAAACACCTATTGGAATTTTGTATGAAATTTAAGATCCGCGAATAAAGAAATTTTTAGCCGCGAATAAAGAAATTGGGTTGCATTTTTTTAAACCGCGAATAGTGAAAACGCGAATAACGGAAGCGCGAATAGGGAGCTTTTACTGTACTAAAATTGTTATTTTGAACTCAATTTTCTTACTTACCCATTCAGGAAGTAGTCTTGGAGGCTCGTGACTATTTACTTCAAGTAGTAAAGGATAAAGTCGTAATGTATTCAAGTTATTCTTTCTTTCTTCTTTTTTTTCTTCACAACAGCACATTTAGTTCTAAACTTGTATCGTCGAAATATTCACGCAAATATGAATTCAGATTATTGCTTTCAGAAGAATAAAGCTAACTGAGTAGACACGAGCAAAAAATTAAACAGAGTATTTCTCGAAAACGACGCGGTTAACGATAACGACCTAGCGTTTTCCTCTAGCAGAAATCATGAAGGAGTAGCTTCGTGTAATTACCTGACTTATGGTAGGGATTAGGCCCAGGGTAAACTGGTCATATACGATCCCTGGGCTCTGGCTTTATTAAGGCTCAAAAGGCAACAACGCCAAGAGGATGATGATTTGTATGTCATTAAATCACAAATTCGCTCACTCTTATAATACAAGAATATAGTATTATATCCCTACCCATATTGTTATACTCTGTCAGTCGAACCCACCTAATTCAATTTCTTCTTCAGGCGTTAAGTACTTCCACTCCATAGGCGAGCTGGCTATCAAATGCACATCATCGTCATCGGACAAGGCGAAATCGACGGTGATTCTCGGAAACGGTTTGCTGGAAGCTGCCAAGTGCGACCGCGAACGAATTTGCGCTCTATAGGAACGAATCTGTTCTAAATCTATGGTTGCCGGTATCACCTCCTGGGGATATTGATCAAAATTATTATCCAATTAATTTTAAATGAATGACTTTAGGTACCTATAGCTTGAAGCTGATTACTTTTTTAAGGCAATAACCATTATGCATACAGAGTTTGAGGAACCCAGGCGGCGTGTATATGACGGTCTACCTTGAGAAAAAGGATTACACGCCACCTCTGAGGGGCTTAAATCTCCCTGTTAACTAAATATTTGTATTTTTTCTTTCCAATATCCGTTAACTTCAGCCAGTACCATAAATAAGCTATCAAACTATACATGGACTACTCACCAGCATTGACTTCAGTCCAATCTTCCCCTTAAGAGAAAATTAAAGACGCGATAGGTGTGTATATGGTATGAAAGGTGTATTGTATATGCAAGATAATTTGATATCAAAAACATTAATGCTCACAATTATTTCTAACTGCGCGAAGTCGGCAAGATAACTTTAATGAAAAAAATACTTACAACATCATGCAGCGCAAACTGCAGCCCCCTATTAACAATTTCTCCATTGACAGCAACACAGGAACACCCGTTGAAATACACCCTCTGTCCATCACACCCCCTCAAATTGCTGAAGAGGTACGCACCACCGCTTTTGAAAGTGGCACTTTTTACCAGGTCCACGGTAACGTAAGCCTTTCGTAGCTCCATATAACTGCCAGAGCCGTTCGAAATGATCTCTACGCCGTCCAGTCCTAAAGGGATGTGGCGACTGGAAGAATTTACATTTACTTTATACATGTTATCTTTAAATAACTTTTGTAATAAGAGAATCGCCTTCAATAGATATCCTCCTTTCTTTAAGTCGGTTAAATTTGAAAAATCTCCTAAGAGTAACAAACACTTTCCTGAAAACCGTATCAAAATCGGTGCTGCGAAACGCGAGTAAATATATAAATGCTAAATATCTGACGTACTCCGAAGGGTGTACACTCTATCGTTATTCTTCGAGGCTCGGGATTTTATCTTGTTAATGTAAAGCATATAGTTCTCTCGCATCTTTATGTGAATTCTTATCATGAGAGAAAACACAGTTTACTTCGAAGCTGGTAAGCCAATCTTTTCAAGGTTACTTATAAGAATTCTGTACCCATTATTAAAGTGTTTACTGTTGATGGCATATTTAATTTATAAAAGAAATAAAGAAAATCATACTACCTTTGAGGATTCCACAACTCTTCGCATATTTCGAAACCTATACACGTGTCTCTGGTGGAAATCACAGCGTCACCTATAGGTACTACCGTCTGCTCAGTTATAGCTGTAATCATTCGAGGTAAAAAGTAATCTTCTATTTGACGATCCTGGAAATTAAAGCAGTGAAAGATAAAGTTATCAACTCGGTATGCTTAAAGTTTGGTAGGTTAGGTATAAAAAAAATTACAGGAGGCCCACTCCAACATTTTTCTCTACAACACTGTAGCCAGTAAGTCTTCGTAATTATTTTTACCTTAACTGGGATTAGGCCTCTAGCCTTTTTTAAATAATTTTGTTAACGACCGTCGGCTTCTATTTCATAAAAAAAATCAAAAGTCTTAAGCATTTGAATCATAAGTTATAATTATTACCTATTTTTATTACATATTTATTAACTGACACCCAGACTTACTTTGGTCCAACAAGAAAACCACCGGCTCTCTCTATAGTTGCCATCCTCGCATAACATCATCTTTGGTCTGATCAACAGTATCTTTTTGTTCAAGAACGCCACTCGGCAGTTATACGACACATTTCTATGCTGCACTGGCATGCCGACATCTATGAGCATGTCTTTACATGTTTGAGACTTTAGCAGCTCGGCAAGAACCTGCCAACTGTGTAAGTACGTGTCCGGCTCGTGGAAATGATCTTCGCAACTGTATCCGCTGAAATTAAATAATAAATTTTATATACATATTTGTGTTTAGAACTTGTCTTAGATCTTGCCTTCGACAAACCTCTTAAAAGGACAAGAAAATGCGAATAGAAAATGATAAACCATTGAATGTCCTAATAGCAACACAATTTTTATCAAAGAATCTGTCAAGTCACTCTTTCTAAGTTGATCTTATTTCGTCTAATGGTATCTTGATCGTTGCAATAAATCATATTGTGTACAAATCTAAATCCTTGTATCCACAACTGTAAGTGGGACTTGACCTTATCGAACAATTGCCCCCGTGCAACTCTATCCTTAACCACTTCTCTTTTTGAAGTTCTAACACATCTAAGTACGTTTATATTTGCTGCACATACATCACTTATATATAACCTGGCATCTGTGCTCTTCAAAATTCGAACATAACTGGAAAGAATTCGCCTTTACCATATCTCCAGTTCAGGCCCAGTGCGATACATAGCGCCCATTTCCTTAGCCTCTTGTATGGACTGCAGAATCCTGTTCAGATTCCCTTCAAAGTCCAATGCCCATTGGTTGAGCGTGCATACCGCTACGGTCACTTTTCGCCCCATTTTAATATTTATTCTAGAATAGAAAAAAAATAATATAATCAATGAACAATTTAAAATTTATGGCAAGGCAAATATGACTTTAGTAGTTATTAGAAAGCGCCCCGGGTACGCCCGAGTAAAACGAATCTCCCGTTCCTTTCTGAGCGGATGGCTAAGTATATCATTACGACCAGAGAACATTTTGCACATGAGCCTATCCAGGAGTTAGGGCTGTGCGTTGATAGTGATCTATCAACAACACAACAATCTTAGTCACCTTTAAATTTTATATTATGTAGATTACTCGTATATATGTATATTTATTTTAAAAAAACAGTAACTTGGCGAGAATATGAACAACTAGTGATAGAAATGTTATACATATCATACAAATCTTTAAATATTATCCACAGAAATGATTATAGTAACTGGAAGATTTTTACGTTAAAAGACGTTATCAACAATAACAAGCAAAGCCAATGCTGATACGAATAGATAAAAGACTAACTCTCCAGTGATTTAAAAATATATACCTACCGAATGATAACTATTATACTCGTCTTTAATATATTTGAGTCTCTTTTACGAGCAAAAAAGCAACGCTACCTTAAATAATTGGGATAGGCCCGGCCCATAAGGCCAAAGATCTCACTGGCAAATAAATACTTTCAAGAAATTATTAAATACGCTAACTCAATATAGATACCTACCTACATAAAATGCAGCAATTTTGAATATAACCGTAATTAATTTCGGATTTCTTATCGCCATCCTACTTATCTCGAGTATGTAATTCGTTTCTACGAAAATTAAACTTTGCAAGTTTTTCATCTAAAATTATTGTTATCCGGAAAAATATATTTTTGATAAAATGTATTTCTATCTATGTTATATCTTATTTCCTACAGATAATGTTATCTTTTTTAAAACAAAAAAACCTATTATAAAATGTAACGTAGTATTTAATTAAAATAATAGGAAAGCAAATAAAACAATGAGCGGTTTAGATGACATATATGAAAATTGTCTATTCTCTCAAACTGATGACATAGACTATATACTAACATTTATAATTGGTTTATGGCTTAGGACAGATGCCTATAGATACTTTACATCTCCCTTTCTTTATAAACTAAACAAACTTAAAAACGTTTTCTTACATTTTAAAACTAACTTATTATTCTTTAATTAACATGAATGAACATAATAAATTTTATATAACAAAACAATGACTTACTATTATGTGAATAGTAAACTAACATTATTCATGTAATAATTAATGTTGCACAAGAAAATATAAAATGATTGTAAATTTACTGAGCACAACTTTAATAAGTACTGATTTAAGTGTTATTAAAGATCAAGTCTATTTACTGGTTTTATTATTCTACCATATCTTGATGATCTAGGTGCTGTTGATGGTTGAGTGAGTGTTGACTCCAGCATGTGATTAGAACTACTTGGTGATGAACTTGTTGATGTCGGTTGAGACTCCAGGGCAGCAGGTGATTGTGGTGATTGTTCTGGAACCTGTTGTGTTGTTGGTTCTTCTGTATATTTAATATCAGGAACTACCACTCTGTTTCTGGTTATGTCTGCTTGAGTCTTGTGCAAATGACTGAAGTTTCTGCGTAGTATTTGTCCTTGATCAGTTTGGATGATAACGGATCTTGGTAAACCTTCAGGCCTTTCTAACACCCTTGCCCCCTCCCATTGACGGTGGGCAACTTTGTGTCTGACCTTCTCATTAATTTCAAAAGAATCTGGTTTTTTAGTGTACCTATTACCATATTTGGCTTGTACTTCTCTTAGTCGTTTAAGCTCAGTGGTCACTCCTGTTATTATTTTTGGTTTTAAGTTGTTGTCGTTTATAGGTAATGGAGATCTGGTAATTCTGCTGTATAGACGTTGATTGGGTGAACCTAAAATATCATTTCTTGGGGTATTTCTCCAGTTTAATAAAGCAAGTTGGACATCAGACTTGTCCATACTGCATTTTTTCAATATGTTCTTGACTACTTGAACTGCTTTTTCAGCAAGCCCATTGCCCTGAGGGTGATGTGGACTGGAGGTGACATGGTTAAATTTCCACTCTTTTTGAAAGGCCTTGAATTCTCTGGACATGTATTGTGGTCCATTGTCAGTTTGTAGCTCTTCTGGTACTCCATGCACGGCAAACCATTGTTTCAATTGTTCTATAACTTCATACGATGACTGACCTTTTAGCTGTTGAAAATCCACATATCCGGAGTAGCTGTCACAGATTACTATGTAAGTTTTACCTTTTAGTTCAAACAGATCAGATGCAACTATTTGCCATGGAAGTGTAGGAAATTTTTTAACTAGCACTATATCTTTTATGTTATCTCTTTGTGTTTGTTCACAGATGGAGCAGGTTTTGACTAGTTTTATAATGTCGTGGTACTGTCCTTTCCAATAGAAAAGTTGTCGTGCTCTTCTTAAACAGCTGTTTATACCTAGATGTCCTTGATGAATATTCTTTAGCATTTTGGGGATCTGTGATTTAGGTACCACAATTTTATTTCCTTTAAAAATTATACCGTTCAGATAGCTTAGTTCTTCTTTAAAATTAAAGTAGTGTTGTAGTTCTGTAGGAAGGTCCCTGACTTTGTCTGGAAATCCTTGTATTATTGTCTTAAGTAGTAACTGTAAATGTTGGTCTTCTTTTGTAGCTGTAATTAACTCTTGTTTAGCATTTACTGACATAGGTAGTATAACTGCAACTTTCAGATTTTCTTCTTGTTCATATTTTAGATTAGAGGCATCACAGTCTCGACTAAGGAAGTCTGCCAGTGGTATCTCTGTACCTTTTTTAAATATAACTTTTGGTGAGTATGGTGTAAGATTAAATAATATCCGTTGCAATCTTGCTGGAGCAGATTGTATGTTTTTCTTGAAGATAGACTCAAGTGGCTTATGGTCCGATTCTACTGTCAGTTCTTTGCCGTAAACATATTCGTGAAATTTCTTACATCCAAACAGTATAGCGAGTGCTTCCTTTTCGATCTGTGGATAGTTCTGTTCACATTTGGTCAACGCCCTTGCTCCGTATGCTATTGGTTGTCCTTCTTGGAGGAGTGCAGCGCCAAGATTTTTTGAACTTGCGTCTACACTTAATGTTACAGGTTTATTTACATCATATAGTCTTAATACTGGAGGCCTCTGGAGAACTTGTTTTATTTTGTTCCATGCTTCTTCGTGATGAACTTCCCATATAAAGTTTGTATTTTTGTGTAGCAAGTCTCTTAGTGGATTTGTTAGGTCTGACATATTCGGGATGAATTTATTTAGGTATGTGATCATTCCTAGTAGTCTCTGTAGCTCCGTTTTATTTGTTGGCGTCTTCATTGCTTGTATGGCTTCAACTTTTTCTGGGTCTGCTTCTAGTCCATTAGCTGAAACAATGTGCCCCAGGAATTTAATTCTCTCTGATTCAAAAATGCACTTATTTTTATTTAGTTTGAACCCTGAATTCTTCAGTGTTTCTATAACTTTGCTAACAGTTTTATTAAGTTCTTCTCTACTTTTTGCATAGATAAAGATGTCATCGATTGACACTCTTACGTTTTTAAATTTACTGAGCAAATTTGTTAAAATTTCTTGGAATATTTCAGGAGCTGATGATACTCCGAAAGGAAGTCTCTTGAAAGAATATCTTCCCCATGGCGTAGCAAAAGTTAATATCTTTTGTGTTCTTTCAGAAAGTCTAATCTGCCAAAATCCTTTTGTACAATCTAACAATGCAAAGAATTTAGAACCTTTAATGTCTGCTGAAATTTCTTCTATAGTAGTAAGTGGAAAATGACGTCTAAGAATGTTTTTATTTACATCTGACGGATCAATACAGATTCTTATTTTACCTTTTTGTCTCACAATTACCATAGGACTCACGGCAGGGGTAGGCTCTGTTTCTGGTTTAATAACATCTAACTTAACCATTCTATCAAGTTCTTGCCTTACCTCGTCTCTTATAGCATGTGGAATTCTTCTTGACGGTCTAATTTCCAGTCTCGGGTTCTCAATAAGGTCAATATCGTATTCAAAGTTTTTATAACATCCTAAGCCTTCGAAGATATCATTTTTACATTCACTTTCCTTCAGTGTTTTCACTCGTGCAATAAGTTCTAATTTTTCACATGTATCAAGTCCTAGAATTGGTGTAACTTTTTCTTTAACTATCTTGAATATTATGTTTCTTTTTTCATTTTTTATTTTACAAAGTAACTCTGCTTCGCCTAGAACTGCCATTTTATCTTCTGTATAACTTATTAAATTTTTTGTTCGGCTTGGTTTCAGACTTGCCTTTAGTTTGTTCATTAAGTGTCTCGGTAACACATTGCATTGTGCTCCTGTGTCTAATTTGGCATCAAATTTTATTTTACCAACTTGTATTGTTTCTGTCCAGTCTCTCTTATCTCCACCACTTACAGCTGATATATATACCTCGTCTTCTGAACAATCTGACATTTCTTCTACAGTGTTCACTTTATTTTTTAATTTAGGATTATAGTTCTTTGTGCGGCACATTTTGGCAAAGTGACCATTTTTGTTGCACTTGGTACAGGGTTTGTTAAATGCTGGACATTCTCTGCGTTTGTGATTTGTACCACACCTTTTGCAGTCAAAATTTTCATTTTCTTTGTTTTTGACACTCTTGTTTTTGACTACTAGTACTTTATCTGTTTTATTTTTGCTTTCAAACTCATCTAATTGTTTGGACGCTTGTTCACTAGTTTTACAGATATTGATAGCTTTGGTTAAGTCTAATTTATCCTCTGTCAACAATTTCTCTCTGACTTGATTGGATCGGATACCAAAAACTATTTTGTCCTTTAACATTTCGTCCAGTAAATTGTCAAATTCGCATTTGATTGCCTGAGTTTTTATTCGGGTTAAAAATTCGTTAAAATGTTCATCTTCATTTTGTTCAATCTTAAAAAATATATATCTTTCGAATGATATATTTGTTTTTGGTGCAAAATACTCTCTGAACCTGTTTTTAATGGCGGCCAGGTTTTTTTTTTCTGCATCGCTCAGATTGAAACTATTGTATATTTCGATCGCTTCTGGGCCTATTACTGCCATAAATGTTGCTGCCTGGACATCGGCTGGCTTTTTATCTAGCTGAACAGCAATTGCATACCACTCAAACTGTTGTAACCAGTTTTTCCAACACGTTGATTTGTCCGAGTCAATTTGTAGGTTGGCCGGCGGCTTTATTCCAGATACTGCGTCGTTCGTAGTCATTTTACAACTTTCTCACGAATTTCGTCGTTTCCTTTTTTTTAACACGTTTTTAAATAGTTCTGACACCATGTAACGTAGTATTTAATTAAAATAATAGGAAAGCAAATAAAACAATGAGCGGTTTAGATGACATATATGAAAATTGTCTATTCTCTCAAACTGATGACATAGACTATATACTAACATTTATAATTGGTTTATGGCTTAGGACAGATGCCTATAGATACTTTACATAAAAAGTACCTATAAATCACATATTTTCACGTAAAGAGATTGCTGATTTCTTCCAAAGAACTACCGTTACAATTCTTAAACATTTATATAAATTAATAATCATGAAAGCTTTAGATAAAAATAAACCTACAAAAACTAATTTTAATCGACAAAGCCTGAACCGAGCGAGCATAAAAATGGAATTTATTAGAATTGTAACTAAAGCTAGTGAAATGTATAGTCCATTGATGAGCAGTATAGCATAAAGACGGTTGTCTGACGGAATCGACCCGTGGCAGCCCGTGCCAGGGGACGGCCAATAACCCTGCTAGGTGGTGCGCAGTTCACGCATAACACGCGTAAGGGGTAACAAAGACCAGAACCAGAATTATATGAGAATTTACATATTGACACGCTTCTTATTTAGGTCAATGTCTTAAGTGTAACAAAATATCTGCAGGTTTTTAAAAACAGTTAAGGGGATAATGATTATGTAATAATGTTAAAATTACACCAGAGAGCTGACTATGAATTATATTATCCGAATGACTTCAATCATGGAAGTTATTTTAAAGTAATGTCTTTTTACTTGATGGCAATCATGAGAAACAAATTCAGTTGTGTGCAAGTGCTCTACAAGATCTATAAGTAAATAGATGACGTCATGATAAATTATTGGAAAAAAATAACACATCCAAAGTCGATACATGCAAAAATTGCGCAGCGTCCACACCTCATAGAAGAAAAGCAACAAATAAAAATAAAACGCTCAATATGGATAACATCAACGGTAACAAATTCAGTATGAAATACGCAGACTTACCTTTAAATTGAAGAAAAATATTGAAAACTGAATCGATCTCGCCAAACTTGTTACCCTGGCAACCTTATGTTACATACTAGTCTTAGCTACTTCGTCTGTCTTTGAACTACATTAATAATCTGTAACAATATAAACAGAAAAGTAGTTAATTAAATGCCATATTACATAAGAACAAAACAATGGATAAACACAATGTATTTTATTACCGTTAGCTTTGCAGTCTTCGAGCAATAATGTTCAAGTAAATAAATCGCGTTTAAAGACAATATTTTAAATGGTTGACTTTGATTAACAAAGAGCCCGCGGCTCCGCCCGCGTAAAATGTAAAATGTCGTATCTACCGTTCCCGCAGGAATTTCCAAATATGCTAGTTACGGCCGACCTTCCTGCCAAATTTCATCTTTACTCAGGCTCAGTCACTTTTGATATTTTGTGATCAGAGAGTGAATAAATGAGTCCTTTACCCTTTTGTATTTAACACACCGGAGAAAAAATATACACTTCAAAATCAATGATTTTTGAAATCGCAAACATCGCGATCCAACGGATAAACTTTCTTTTCAGATATTGAAATCTGAATGTACAAATTAATAAAAAACCTACGGTCAAATTGAGAACCTCCTTTTCAGAAAAAAGGAGAAACAGCTAAAGCACGTGGTAAATAATGCAAAAGACGTTACCAGATGCGACAGTATATAACATTACAACAGTATATATACAGTGTATAAGTATTTTAACTAATAATTTACTAAAATATGTCATCAAATAAAGATAATATTTAACAACATCACGGTAAAATGCTTTACTGACAAAAGCATGTGCGACCTAAATATAGCAATATTGACCTATTCATTAAATGAACTTATAATGTATTATATTCACTCACGCAACTATGAATCACATTGACAGGCAGTACAAAAACAAAATTTTCTTTTCTAGGCAAAAAGCAGCTGAATTCAGTGGATCTTTCTGAACAAAACATAAATATTTATGTCTAAAATGTCTTCAGTTTATTTTTAGTTTGGTTTAAATAATAAATTTAACAACAATAACCGCTCTCCAATCTCCACAGACACATCCATTTTTTTACAATTAAGCAAATCATCATTATCTTTTGACTTTCATTGAAATCAAAGAATACCAAATTTTTATCCTTTAACAGTTTTACGGCCAACAACATAAAAATAATAATGGTTAAGGAAAGGAAAGTGAAGACTGAAATGTCTAGATATGCCCTCAACCACTAATCAATTTCGGCTGTTTATTTTATTTATATAGTTATGTACTCATTAAGGAAAAAATACAACTAGAACTTAGACGAAGGAGAAACTTTGTACAAGGGCACTTCTTATTCCTAAAGAAATTTCGTCCAGTAGGCTTACGACAAGAAAATATAGCTTAGTTAGTCTTCTTCTTCATCGGAAGCGCCGTTGGCGAACAACGCAATTTGGCAATCATTATGGCAATTGGC
Source organism: Amyelois transitella (assembly GCF_032362555.1). Taxonomy (NCBI): domain Eukaryota; kingdom Metazoa; phylum Arthropoda; class Insecta; order Lepidoptera; family Pyralidae; genus Amyelois; species Amyelois transitella. The sequence continues at coordinate 7,768,496 of NC_083509.1, forward strand.
CTTAGATACAGACTCTCTAAATCGATTAGTGATCGAGTGTTCTTTTGGAACCATTGGCGCAGATTTTTAAGGCACGATATACGAACAATATCAACACCTTACTTATTAAATACTGTAATCCCGGTTTCAACTTAGTGACTGCCAAAAAAATCACGTTTAAAATTAAAATATATTTATGATTATTCGTTCTACATAATGCAGACAACAAAATTCCTTCACGAACCTATTCATTATTATTTCATGCAAAAGTTTGACTGTTCTGTATCAGGATATCTATCTCTTTATAACTCTACAAACAGATTAAAGTTTGCGGCCGTAAAATAGGCGTTACTATGTTTCCACACAACCTTTCAAGTTTTATAACTAAGCTAGGTAAGTCCAGTCCCCTTTTAGGTTTTCCCAGGGCTGCTAGGTCTATCGGGGTTCACTAAACTCAAGAGTTTGTTTTTGTTTTCAATATTATTATTTTTGTCTAATACATAGTACAAATGAAATATAATAAATACCTACTTGCATTCTAAAAATTCGTTAAACAACTAAACCAATATTATACGAAACTAATACCTAGTTTTCTGAGTTCGTTCTGCGGCTAAACAATGAACTTTATGCTTGCAATGCTAACGAGTCCTTTTCATGTAGGTAGTTTTGTGCTTATCGAAAGACGTTCATTCGCGGCCGTGTTCACGACAGAGCAAAAAGAACTGCATTTTTAACACACACCGGAGACGTGTGTAGTGTAGTGACGTGCTGGTACTAGAAGCTTTCCTTTCCAATAGTGGCCGCCTTGGCATACGGTTTTCATTTAGTTTTTCAAGAAAATTTCTTAAACACATTTTCATTGTTTGTAGCAAACATAACTTTTAAGTAGGTATGTGAAAACCTAGCAAAATTAGATATTTTACATATCAACAATGTCTGACTGAATGTCTGAAATGTCTGAAACAGCCAGTGAAATGGACAATGAAGAAGTCTCACAGGATGTACATGAGGGTATGTTAATTAATTGAAATATATTTTACAGGGTTTTATTAATTATGTTTAGTTATAAACTTAGCATAATCTTTTGTTTTATTTTTGAGATGTAAAAGTCAACAAAGACGGGCTGGATATTAAATTATTAGTTGTAAAAACTTGCCAATTTGAATTACTAAATATAGCAAGAGAAAGTTTTTAAAACTTTGTAGTAGGTACCTAAGGTTCGAAGAACTCATAAGGTGCGTGACTGAATAACCGCAGTTGATGACTACAACCTAAGCTAACTCATGGATTCCACGACTTTGGATTCCAATACTTCGCATGAATGCCCTTCAATGACGTCATCAATCACCTGATAAACGTCGATTGGAGCTTACACTAGGGCAGTCGACTTTCGATATCCAACCAAAAGTATTAACGTTTTCGTCAGTTGTTTTCGGGGAGTCGCACGACCCGCCAGTACACAAGCCGGCGACGAAGCTAAACAGTTTAGTAGTCATGGTTACATTAAAGTTGGCGTCACTCATCGTAGATAACAAAATGAACAAAGCGATTCACCTATGGTAGCATGTTCGTGCGAATTATACTTCTAGAAAGTTATGCTAAGATGTTATGGTGGAAGCAGCTCGAAAGAGTTCAGGACAACGTAATGATGATTGAAATGGAAGAAGAAAGGAACAGGGAGTACAGGGAGAAAACAACCGTGACAATTTCTCTTCCAACTAGAGACCCGTTATTACAAGATAACCTTTTGATAGCCAATTTGGAAAATGTTAAATCTCTTCAAGCTACCCTATTTCCCATATGTAACAAAGGTAAAATTAAGTACCTATCGAATGAGAATCCGTGAAATGTAGTCTTAGAACAAATTTTCACAGTCCATTAAAAAATGTTGAATTACAAAGTAAAATATGGCGGTAAAGCTCAGTGATGTTTCTTTATAATAATTGAATTATTATTTTTCTATTAACTATATATCCTCTTCTAAAGTGGAAAACTAAGGGAAAAAATATTTTCTTGAAGCAATAAAATTTATCGACCGTAATATATTTGGCGTGTTTAAAATAGAATCCAACTTCAAGGCATCACGAAATGCATGCTTCAACAATCTAACGTCAAAAAATTATTCTAAGTCTCAATAATATTAAAAGTCTAAATTATTAAATAGTTACTTTTGAAATTATTTTTTCCTCATTGTCCGTAGGAACTTTCATATCAAGTTTTCTTCAAAATAATCTCAAAACAAATCAGTTAGAAATTAACACAGACATCAGAACATTTCGAACCACTGCTAAACTAAAAGAGCCTAGAGATTTGTTCGCTCTACCTAAAGAACTAGATTGTCCACAACAGGCACCACGATGGCCTTCGGAATGTCAGGTGAGTTTGGAAAAGGCACAATCATAGCATCACATTTTAATCATATCATATCTTTTACTGTGTATGAGTATGCGAAATTAATTTGTAAAGTTTAACCATTAAGTAACTGCTTGAATGAATGTTGGGTTTGTAGGTGGTAAATGTAGGAACTTATTTAAAGATTAGAAAATACAATTTAACAATTTAAATTCATAAAGGTTGTTGAAGAACGGATACAACACATTGTGTGGAACCCTGCATCCCCTGAACCATATTATATATCAACGGGAAAAGAACTCCGACCCCAACCCGTGGGAGAAGAAGCCGGCACCGTAATTTTTCAATACTACCCCATGAGTGCTGTAAATTATGTAAGTAAATGAATAAGCTGCTAAACTAAAATGTGTTTTAACTACTGTAAATCAAACCATTTTAGGTGTCATTAATTTGTTTTAGTTTAGTCGTTCCACTGTTGGTGGATCAAGATTGTATTTGTCAGCGTGTGCAAGTGCAGGAGGAGACGATGAGTTACGTTTTGAATCTCGATTTGAAAGCGGAAATTTAGCTAAAGCTATTCGAATAACTTCAGCTTATTACGAATTGCACTTGAGAACCGATCTTTACACGAGTAGACACATGCAGTGGTTCTATTTTAGAGTGACGAACACAAAGAAGCAAATGATGTATAGGTAAGTAATAAGACTTAGATTCTAAAGAGAAATTAATAAAATAAAAAATATGCAGTCTAATGTTACAGATTCTCTATAGTGAATTTATCGAAAGCTGAAAGCCTATATAATGAAGGGATGCGACCTTTGCTGTACTCTACGAAAGACGCTCAATTACATTCCATAGGCTGGAGACGATGTGGTGACAATATTGCATATTATAAAAACGATTCGACGTAAGTTTGTATATATATTGTTTGCAATTTACTTACTCAAATATGTACCTGTCTAGAAATGAAAATCAAAAATTTCATGACAAAAAAACCAATTTCAGATCAGAAGAAGAGGAACAATTTCCAAGCTATACGCTAACTTTTAACATAGAATTTCCGCACACAGATGATGCTGTTTATATAGCGCATTGTTATCCTTACACGTACTCGGATTTGCAAGAATATCTGTCGAGACTGCAAGCTCATCCTGTCAAATCAACTTACTCCAAATTAAGACTTCTATGTCGGACTTTGGCTGGCAATAACGTTTATTATTTGACTGTTACTGCTCCGCCAAATCCTAATGATATGGAACCAAAGGTGATTGATTACTAGTTGTCATCGGGTTGGAATTGCGGGTTTTTAAAATAATGTTCTCGTTGACTGTAGGTACTTATTGTAATATTGTTATAAGTATGTTCGATGTTTGCAGAAAAAGAAAGCTGTTATAATAACTGCCCGAGTACACCCAGGCGAAACTCCAGCTTCTTGGATGATGAAAGGTTTCATGGATTATTTGACGGGTGACTCAAACCAAGCCCGCGAGTTGCGTGAAAAGTTTATTTTCAAATTAGTACCTATGTTGAACCCGGATGGCGTAAGTGGTGAACTAGATATGACACGAATTGTACTAAACCATTTTATAATAATAATATAAAATATAATATTTTCACTTTTGTTATGCAGGTTATTGTTGGGAACAACCGGTGTTCGCTGACCGGAAAGGACCTAAATAGGCAATATCGAACAGTAATCAGAGAAACGTATCCACCGGTTTGGCACACCAAAGTGATGATTAGGAGGTATGTATATGACAACATACACATACCTTCCAATTATTGCTTTGAGTCTGCCAATGAAATAAATTGTTAAAATCTATAATTTTGATCATCGGCATATTCTCATGCTGCAACATCAGATTACAGGAAGAATGTGGAGTTGCTATGTATGTAGATTTACATGCACATTCTAGAAAACACAATGTATTCATATACGGGTGCGAAAGTCGTAGGAATTCTGACAGACGATTACAGGAACAAGTATTCCCATTGATGTTACACAAAAATGCAGCGGACAAGGTGATAAAAAACATAAGAATTGAATCCGAATTACTTCGCGTCTATATAATGACAACTAAATTTGTATGATTTCATGTTACAGTTCTCATTTGAAAATTGCAAATTCCGTATACAGCGCAGCAAAGAAGGTACTGGGCGTGTTGTTGTTTGGATGCTAGGTGTAGCAAACAGTTATACTATGGAAGCTTCATTTGGAGGATCAGAATTAGGTAGTAGAATGTCCACACATTTTTCTGTGCAAGATTATGAGAGTTTAGGGCGAACATTCTGTGAAACTTTATTAGATTTTTGCGATGAAGATCCTACTAAAGAAAGATTAAGAACAAAAATTGTCACTCGGCTTTTGAAAGAAGGGTCTAATGCGGATGAACCAACAAATATTGATTTATCGGACTATTCGAGGTAGGTAGAAAGTAACCTTTTTTTTAATTCCTAAAGAGTACCTGTCTTTATTTGTACAGTATCATAATGTTTTAATTATTTGGCAGCGATGAAGGGGATACATCAAGCAGTAGCTCAGAGGCAGGGCATCTAAAGGAACCTATAGATGTCAAGCAACCAGCTCCGCCACCTTCACCGATGTTCCCCGACATACACAGCGGTTATTCTGGTAGCAGAGAAGTAAATATAAAACTATTTGAAATTATGGGAAAGTAGTTAATAATGAGAATACAATGTTCTTAATTCATCATTCATGTTTATAAAACATATTCTTTAGTAGTCAACACAAATTATTAAAACCAATGTTTCCATAGAATATATCTAGTAGGTATATAAGTTATAATTGATGAGGCACTTGTACAAAGGATGATATCTTTCTAGAAGCAGAGAAAACCACGCCCTAAATTAGAAAAGATGCAAAGGATAGAAAGAATAGAAAGGACAGAAAGGAAGAAAACGAAACGGCAAATATTACAAGTAAGTGTCTAAATATTATATTAGGTACACCCACGGGTCTGCGTAAAAGGAAGCCTTTAATTTTTATTATCTTTCCCGTGGGGATAACGCAATTTAATATAATTAATTACACGCAACAACAATGTAACATAATACAAAAATTATACAAACAACTTAAAATGATCTAGTTAGGTATACCACTTTCAAAGATGCAAGTGAAGAAGAAGCGGCGGAATTTCTATGGGCGAAAGAAATTTATTTTTTATTTTTGTGCAACACTTGGAAACTTGTATGATAGCTGGTGGTTGTCTTATGAATTTGAATACATTTTTAAGATAAAAATACATACATACATACATACATACATAAAATCACGCCTCTTTCCCGGAGGGGTAGGCAGAGACTACCTCTTTCCACTTGCCACGATCTCTGCATACTTCTTTCGCTTCGTCCACATTCATAACTCTCTTCATACAAGCTCGGCGGTTTCGGGTACTTTTGACCTGACCCTTTACCAGGACGTCCTTAATTTGATCAAGATACGTTCGTCTAGGTCTTCCCACTCCGACCTTTCCCTCCACACTCTCCTTGTATATCTGCTTAGTCAACCTGCTTTCATTCATCCTCTCCACATGACCGAACCATCTTAACATACCCTTTTCTATTCCTGTAACTACATCTTCTTTCACATCACAACATTCCCTTATCACGCTGTTCCTTATCCTGTCACTCAATTTCACACCCATCATACTCCTTAACGCTCTCATTTCCACTGCATTTATTCTGCTTTCATGCTTCTTTTGCCATACCCAACTTTCACTCCCATACATTAATGTCGGGACCAACACGCCCCTGTGCACAGCCAGTCGAGCCTTTTTGGATAGTTTCTGACTGCTCATAAAGGCATGCAAAGCTAAAGATAAAAATTCACGTAATAATTTGATTTGAAGGTATCCAGAGCTACAATAGATTTAACATCAGACGCTATGACCGATGTCTCATCCGATGGAGACTCGGGTGATGAAAATCTAAGTCCAATAAGAAGAGTTCACAGACTTTTACAATCATCGGCTAAACCCAAACCGAGGCGAAAGAAGAAAATGCCACCAGAGCTCAAAATTATCCCAGCACCGGTAAGAATCCTCCAAACCGAATGAAAGAGATGGAATAAAGCGACATTATCATGATGACAACCTTTACTTTATTCTTTTGTAATACTAAACATAATTCAATGTATTAAGTAATGATGCTTCTATGGAATATCACGACAGAAGATTTCACTTCCGTTACCTTTAAATGCGTGAATATTGTGTCTGTAGAATAAATGACACAAGATATAGTAGATGTAGTTTTCATCAACTTCTAATAAAAAATATTATTTTCTTTAAGACAAGTGACTCTCCATATCACTCTGATCGAGAAAAACAATTGTTATCAAAGATTGGAAGACCTCGTAGCGTATCAATGGTCAATGAAACTATAGAAAAATCAAAACTGAAACCTGCATCTTGGCATGCATTCAAACGACTGCCTCCACCAAAGTAAGTCATAATCTATCCAGAGAGTAATACTAATAATAAACTAGTCGTTCCATAAATAAAACATCTACGTTGCATTGATCACAACAAATAATAATTTATAATATTCCTTTATTCAGGAGCCTCTCAGAAACAAAGAACAAAAATACTCAACCATCGGAGCTACAAGTTAAACTCACTTCACTAAAAAGAAATGTATGGAGTGGAATACAAAGTGATGACAAAGGGCCTTTGTCATGGGGAATATCGAGTTTCGCAATGAATTCTTATTTTACTGATAGTGAAGCTCTTCTCAGGCAAGTTCTTTTATACTATTTAGATTTGTCAGTGTTGCAATCATATTGCAATATGTATAATGAAAACTGTATGATTTCACACAATTTTAAGATCATAGTTACAATTAGGAAATTCAGCAAAAAATATATAAAAATAAACAAAATTTATTTTGCCACCATTCAGGTCATGTTCAAAAAAGTTAGAAGAGCTGGAAAGTGAAAAGAAAAAAAGCAAAGATGAAAAGAAAAAGAAGAAAACAAAACTAAAGAAAATTTCTTTAAAAGTGCCAAACACTGATGACGCTGCAGAACCAGTAAATAAAATACCCAAAACCAACAAGAAAAAAGGAAAGTAAGTATTTGATTGTAGCAAGAGCGACAGTTCAGCTCTTCTTCCAAGTTGTTTTTGACTGATATTGTTGCATGATTGATTGTTGAGACTTGTGGGGTAGAGATGTAATGACCTGATTTAAAAACAATATTATAAGTTCACATTCTAGGCTTTAAAAAATAAAAAAAATACCAAAGCAGACACCAATATAACAAACATATAATGCCTTTGCTGGTAATCAGTTGAATTAATAAGAATTATTTTCCAGGTTGAAACATACAAAATCTGAAAATACAGCATATGTTAACAACACCAGTTTTACAGACATACCAAGGAATACACAGCAAATATCTCAAAAGCAAACTACAATAGAAATCAAACATGTGAAAAGCCGATTTAAAAAAACCGCATTTGTTACAACTGCAATACAAACTAAGAAGGCTGTTGGTAAAATTATGAGTTCAATGGTATCCGATCATTCTGATTCCGATGACTCCATTGATTCCACCAAAAAGACAAAGAAAAAAACAAAAGCCAATAAGCCAAAATTAAAAAAATCTGTTTCTGAAAGTAAAAATAAGATTTAAAATTGAAAGTGTACATTTTGGTAGGATATGATAAATTTGTTATACTTACATACCTATTACATTTGTAAGAAAGGTAATTTAACATTATAATATTATCAAGATAAATGATTTTATAAACCTGAAGGTCTATCTGTTACTTCCCAGAGCAAGCTTTGGTATGCATTATGCTGAAGACCTGAGTTCAACACAAATTTATCTCTCTCATCTCTGCGTGATCTTGGTTGCACCCTCCACAGAAGTGATTCAGGGCCCAGGGTCTGCCTATATACACACACAAATATGTATGCAACATATATACTTAAAGTCCCACTATTTTCTCATCTGTATTTTTGTTTTGAATGGATTTTGTTCCCATTTCAAATGTTGGAAAGAGGGTTTTCTGAGGAAGGTTTATATCTATAAATGCTACCTATGAGAAGCCAGGGCGGGTATGCAATAAAAAGTCATGATCATAAAAGTTAAGTATTCTTTATATATCTTTAGCCCTTACAAGGTAGACAGAGCCAACAGAGAAATAAATTATTATCAAAATAGAATACTGCATTGACGTCAACATCATTTAAGTAGAATTATATTTACTACTGCTTCCAAAGCGCAGAAGCAGCAGTGTAGAAAAAGCGGCGGAACCAATTACACTGCAGAATTTCACTGGATGATGGATGAAACATATAATGTTACGTTATAGGGTTTTTAGTTAGGGAACTATTTATGGTTGTACATATCTATCGATATTGACAACAATTTTATATTTCGTATAGTATGTAGAATGTTTTAGCAATAGGTATCAATAAAAAAATCATAAAGAAATTACTAATTAATATGTAATAAATATCCAATAAAACAAACTCATATTCGAATTATATTGTATTGTACCTATTTCAAAGCTCTATCAATTAATGCTAACATTATTTAGCTACAATTCAATCATATTATTTAGTAAACTGCAGATACTAAAGTTTGAAATTGAAGGACAATGTTGAATATTTTTGAATAAAATTAAGAATAAATTGTTTTGTACATACATACCAAGGTAAAAACCAGAGCAGAGAATCTAACGAAGAAAAAATAATTATTTAACTAATTACACCTATAAACTTTATTTTTCTTGACTTATTTTAGTTGGATTAGAAACATAAACAATGAATGAATAAATTATGGAACCATGACTTGACCTTGACAATGACTTGACACTGACAGTAACTTCACTTTTTAATATTAAGGCTCCATCGTTCAACAAAACGATGACTTTACAGCTAAGATATTTTTCACTTTTTTATCTCTACTCGTGACATCAGGACAGTGACGTTTCAGTGATTTCGTAACATTCGAATCTAAAACTTAAACTTAAAACTATAATTTAATGATATTATACTTCGTTCGAGCTTAAACTTGATCTTCAACTTCTGTGTGGGGAACCTACTACTATCTACTAATCTGAATTCAGCTTGACTTGGGAATTTCTAAATAAATACCATTGTGTTTTAGATATAACTGAGGGCAATAATTTTTTCAATTTATTGTTTAAGTACGGTAAGGACTCGGATCGGAAGCCCATGTTGCTAGAATGTAAGGACAAACAAGGACGAACTTGATCTACCAAACATTAATTTTCTATTATGTGGCTTTTAATTTTTCTATGTAGATAGAAAGGGCGCGCGGTGCGGGAGGGATCACTTTATACTTACGTGTAAACAGGCTTAACGCAAAATTCAAAAGTAAAAGGTGACCATGTAAACTTTGAAGGTAATATAGAAACGAAATAAGGTATTTTGTTTATTTAAAAGATTTTATTTAGTTTCAGCATATGTATAAAACGGTAAAAAAAATTGTGACATTTTACGGAGTGGTGCTGATCTGATCACGGAACCGAAAAATAATTCAATAAGTAGCTTAGAATACCTACCCTACACAAGTCCATTTAGTTACCATACGAAATTAATGAGAAAGTTCGTTTTAGATTCCTTATTTTAAGTGTTGGGCTAGCAACCTGGTACTATTTTTAATTAGCCATGCAGCTTTCATATAGCTGGACATGGCTTTCCAGTCTTTTCTAGATGGTTGACTCTATCTACCCCGTTAGGAATAAAGACATTATTATATGTAACTATGTTGAATTTAGGTAAACCATGACGACGTGGGTATCAAACCCGGTACCCAGAATACAACCACTGCGCCAGCATTCTGCACATCTTTACCTTTTCAATACTTCAAAGACTGCTCCTACTTAGACATACCAATTAAATACTGCCGTACTTATTTTCACGTCAGCAGTCATTTGCAAGCCAGCTATTTTGTGTTAAATTATTTGAAGAAGTACAAAACGAATTTATCACTGGTGTACTAGCTGGAAATGCTAATATTCTCAATTCACCAGTACTAGAAAACTGTAAAGCATTGCTGATCCTTACTCCTGATGATGAATATCCTGGGACTTGGGGTTCGCCAGTCATTGGATTAAAAGTACCGCACCTTGACTTCGCTAATATACACGATGTTACATTAGTAAAAAATCGAACATTATCGGCATCTAAAGTTATGTTAACTCCTGTTCTTGCTTCTCTCGTACATTGAGTAATCTGAAAATACAATTTTAGATGGTATATATGTAAACACAATTTCAGAATAATATAATTTTATCAGATGGGATTTCTTAAGTTAATTTTTATTCTCACCAAATTAATGGAGTTTGTTCTTCTAAGACAGCGCACAAAATCACAATAGCCCATGAAACAACCAGACGGTTGGACATTTAAAGCCGATGTCGATAGAGCCTAAAAGTTAAGAAAAAACATTTCATATTAAAGCCCAAGTGCAAGTTAAGATTTCTAGAAAATCATCAAATGCACTCACAACCAATGCGGTAGCACACCCAGCATAGGAAGTATTCACGAAGTACTGTGTCGCACATGCACCCAGTGCAGTTAATTCTTGAGGCCCCTGAAACAAAGTATTTTGAAATTGTGTGAATAAAATTTTGCAAAATTAATATTGTATAACTAATATTATACTTATACACGTGAATACGAATATTTCTCATTTTATTACTGAGAACATCTTCAGGGAACAACCACGAACCAAGCTGAGTTAGTAAGGTAATTAGACTCCCCTGCTGGTTTCGTGAGTTAGGTAAAACGGAGCCGCTTTGTGTAATGTCTTGACGAACCCACTCCAAGATCGTGCTCATGGTTGAACCTCAAGGCAACTCTCCTGGAAGGACACAACTTGCACAAATGTGAGAACGATGACCAAAAGAGAAAACATTAGGTATTACTTTAGTTTGTAATTAATAAAGATAAAAATACTGAATTGAAATTTGACACAAAAAGAGACTAAACCTGCATGTACCCATGGAGCGACCCCCTTGGCAAAACTGAAAAGAAATAAATTGTCTGGCGGAAGTCTTTTCTTTGTGGCGTTTGAGCCCGAATCATCGCTCTCCCTACAAATACCAAGTACCGACATTTAGAATATTAGTATAGATATTCAGTATCATAAAATTGGCAAAAACCTCCGGCATAGAAGTAACTCTGGTGAAACAGTTGATACATCCATCTCTCAAAGTAACATTAGTAGGCTGAGCTGTGCTGCACACAATGTTCAACAAATTCTGTAATTGCGGCCTGTAAAATGAATAAAAAGATTCTGTAAATATCTGGAATTCTTCTTAAATCACAAGGATATGACTAGGAACCACTGACACACATACTACACAAAACGTATTTCAATTTAACGATTTTGTGATGCCTAAACAAATCATAATACTTAATTACTGTTGCAAAATCACTTCAATTACTGTAATACCTACCTACATATTAGGTATATGTAGATGCCTTACCCGTTGGAGGGGCAAAGAGCAGCTAACTTCTGAGTTTTCCATTGTAAGATTTTCGTTTTAACGTCGCTTAAGTCAAATATTCCATTCGTGCCTACACCTATCTAAAACAAAGAAATTAAAAAATGGTTTCCATTTAATATTAAAATCTTATTTTATTCATTTATAAATAAGTAATGTGACCGACCTCACTAAAATTTTGAAAATTTTGGTTCTTCCATTGTAATATATTAGTTTGTAATTGATTTAGGTCTAAAAAAGTTCCATTTAGTCCGATCTGTGAATAATAAAAAATATGTTAAGGAAAAATTTGATTTTAAAATCTGTGTGGAAGTAGAACGAAAAAATTTTCTTAAAAAACCGCTTCCTTTCTAGAGTGTAATTAGTATGTAAACAAATAAGCTTTTAGATTTATAAAATAACATAAAATACAAATCATAAAATACTGTTCGGATAATTTCTTTTTTTATCGTAATAATTTTATAAAATTATACTTACTATGGTTAGCACAAGATAAATGCAAAGAGTATGAATGTAATGAATGCAACTAGTCATTTTATTTTATAAAATACTATTTAAAGCTCCCATAAAAACGTTACGTGCGATGCAGGCAGTGGCCATCGGTTACTAAAAAACAAATTTGCACTTTCAAATTCAGAGCAATTTATCACTGTATGATTAAGTACCTAACTAGGTCCAATTTTGTAGTGCAAATGTTGTAATTTTTATTTATGTATGTTTATTATTATAGGTACTATATCTACAATGGGACATTATCTATTATATGAAATTATTGTTCGAAATCACAAGCAATGGCTACCGGAAATGTAAACTGCATCTAGTATACGTGTATAATATCATACAGGGTCCAAAAATGGTTTCTACAAATAAAATCTTTATGTAAAGTTTAAAAACATATTTTATTTAAATAATTTAATACCATAGATAAGTGTTTGCAAATTAAAGAATTTAATCAAGATAAATGTCAATAAATTTGTGATTCTTCTTCTAGGCAATGAACTAGCAATCTTTTACTAATTTAATCACAGGTTTTGTCTACCCTGTAAAGGCTAAAGACACATGATTATGTATAAGTTTATTTTTAATGTACCTACATGAACATGACAATACACATTCATGTAAGTGAATTTTCGGTCAGGTCACTCGACCAGAGTTTGATATTTTTTACTTACACAAAAAGTGCACAACGCAACAAGAAGTGCTCCCAAGATAGCAAAGCGCTTTGCTCTACCATTGCGCTTTCATTCGAGTATATTCGCCGATATTCAGTCTTCATTCACCACTTTAAACGGCTTAACCAATTTTGTCCAAACAAGTCTAAGGACACTAGTACGTAAGTCACCCTTTATAAAAAAAAAATTGAAATACATAGTTTCATCCGTTTGTAAAACTTATAATACCCCTCTTTTACCATGGGGGGTTAAAAACAGATATTCTTCCTCATTATAATAATTATAGACAGAAAAGAACCATTATAAAACGTACTTACCGTTTAAGGTATAAGTATCAAGTATTCAAAATGTATGTAACTATGTATGTAACTATGTATGTACCTATGTAGTCCCGGTTGTATCCTCATCACTAGAGGGGAGCCCGGGGTATGCCTTTGACCATGAATCCTGAATTGGAAAAGTCAGGCTTTAACACGAGGCGGCTCCCGTCAGACCTCCGTAACGTTCGTAAATAGTCTTTAATATCATAATTGTTGGGGATGACCAAGGAGATTGTTTCGAAATATTTCTTTATTTTTTATGTCATTTTTTGAATAGTGTTTTTTTTGTGTGTTCTTGTTTGTCAGTGGAAGTAAAGACCGTATTTTGCAATCTTCTATATTTTATTTATTCCTGCCGCTAATTAGGGGCATTTTTGGGAACAGGGAGAGCTGCAGGGTCTACCGGGCAAACGATTCCGTAACATAAGTGGCGACCGTGACTTAAAAAAAATGGATCGCCTTCTTGCGAACAGAAAAATAACAAGGAGGAGGTTCACATTGGTAAAAAACAAAATTCTAAATTTTTTGCAATCTGATGATTCTGATAGAGCAATTCCGGAGTTTAATAAATTAAAAGAATTATTCGCTGAGTTGTCTGAGTTACAGAATAAAATTATGTCCGTCTGGCTTGACGAGCCAGAGCGCGATGAAAATTTTTTCGAATACGACATGGAGTCGGACGACGCGTACTCAAGTGAGTTCCATCAGATCAAATATAAAATTGAACAATTATACAAGAAAAATGAGTGTGAGCATCAATCCGTGACTGGATCGGCATCTGGCTCTAAAAAAGGAGGTAGACTTAAGCTTCCAAAATTAGAATTACCAAAGTTTGATGGAACGGTGAAAAAATGGTTGCAATTTTGGACGCAATTTCAAAAAATTCATTTGGATGAAGAGTTGGATGACAGCGATAAATTCCAATATTTGATACAAAGTATCGAAAAAGGATGCAGTGCTAGAGATTTGGTAGAGAGTTTCCCTCCATCGGCTCCGAATTACCCGAAAGCTATTCAGCAACTGAAAGAGAGATTTGGAAAAGATGATATTATCATTCAATACTATGTGAGAGAGCTTTTAAAATTAGTGTCGTCCAAAGGAAAGGGAATATCATTGCGATCATTATATGACCAACTAATGACCCAAATTTTATCTTTAGAAACATTGGGCGTGACTCAAGATAAGTACGCAGCATTTCTTTACCCTATGGTAGAATCAACACTACCTGATGACATCATCAGAGCTTGGAATCGATCTCTTTTGAATGCTTTAGGTGACAATGAATTGACCAAAATTTTAGATTTTTTGAAAAAGGAAGTTGAATCAGAAGAACGAATATACATGGCAAAAGGTAATTTAAATAATCCTGATACCGTGCCATCAGCCTCTTTCCTCACTGTTGCTAGTGAAGCCGAAAAGGTTAAATCACGTTTTCAGAGAGAGAAAGATAATGTAGAGTGTGTTTGGTGTGGAAAAACTACACACAGTAGCTCTGAATGCAGAATACCTATAAAGATGAATATAGAGAATAAGAAAGAATACCTAAACAAAAAGAAGGCATGTCATATTTGTCTCAAAATTGGTCACTTCGCAAGAAGATGCAGGAAGTTTCCGAAATGTGTGGTGTGCGAAAAACGGCACTATCCCATAATGTGCACATCGATAAATAAAGAAAACACCAACACCCAAGACCAAAGCACTCTACTGAATACGGCGTCAAATACAACAGTCTTGCTTCAGACGAGTAAGTTTGACATCTGCAATGATAACATGGTAGTAAGAGAACTATTGGATTCAGGAGCTCAGCTATCGTTAATGACAACAGATGCAGTGAAACTGATTGGCGCAAAACCAGTACTTAAGATAATACCGGGTTCTGACAATGAGGGTAGAGTAGCGTCTCGAAGAGTTAGATTAAGGCCGTTACAACGTCTGTATCCTCCGGAGGTTTCACAAGCCCAGAACTTTATGTCACCAACAAAGAATGACAAAGAGTTAAAGAAAAAGTTCGAGCCTTGCCCTTATAAACAACAAACCACACGCTCAGGCCGTCTAGTGAGGGTACCATCTAGATTTATTGTTTAAATCATAATTGTTGATGACCATCAAGGCGCGGGGAGTATGTATGTTGTTTAAGTCATAATTTTTGATGCTCCTTCGACCATCAAGGCGGGGAGTATGTTGGGGATGACCAAGGAGATTGTTTCGAAATATTTCTTTATTTTTTATGTCATTTTTTGAATAGTGTTTTTTTTGTGTGTTCTTGTTTGTCAGTGGAAGTAAAGACCGTATTTTGCAATCTTCTATATTTTATTTATTCCTGCCGCTAATTAGGGGCATTTTTGGGAACAGGGAGAGCTGCAGGGTCTACCGGGCAAACGATTCCGTAACAATAATATCAGTGTTCAAAGAAACAAAATAAATAAAAAATACAATTGTCAGCAAAAGTTATTAAAAGTTTATAATAAGAAATTCCAATTTAACTCTCAATTCGAGACGTAATTTTATTGTCATAAGTGAAATAAATTGAAATTCTAAGTAGCAATTTTCCATGAAATTTTAAATTTTTTGAACGGCATAGAAAAACGCGTAACCTGATAAACACTTTCTTACCGGAATCATAAACGCTAACGAGATTTATGTCCCTCTCTCTCTCTCTATTTAAACTCTCCGGTATAGTAAGAGAGGGAAGATGAATATTCCCATTGTCCATTCTCGAATAGAGGCAAGTTAAGGCCCATTGAGGTCAATGTTGCTATTCTGTCAACGTCACGTGATTTCCAAAAGCAAATTGTCAATTTGACAGCTTTGACATCCACGCCTACATCTTGCTTGTCCAGTGCTGCCAACTTAGCTCTATTAGCATTAGAAGTAGCGTCTTTTTTTACATCAGTGACCAAATTTAAAAAATTATACGAGTCGTATATACGGATGTTTCTCTCTTGAATTTGAAAATTTCCTGGCAGCTTTTTTGTCATAGTCGCCTTGAAATTTTCCAACGCAACACATGCATTAGAACTGTGTATGCTCACAAGAGTACAAGTTTCTGTATTCAGAATAAAAATTAGACCGCAACTCAAATGTTGAGGGTTGTGTTTTAGAATGATGTGTCCAAAATTGTTGCTCTAAGAGGTTATTTACATTCGTGTCACATATAGTACGAGTTTTAAAATTTGTAGCGATAAAGTTAGGTCATTCGAAACGTTATTGACCATTTATTTTGTGAATAAAAGATTTTTCACATGAAAATTAACAAATTTTTATTATTGCGGTATAGTTGCATTAAAATCACGAATTAGCGCGCTTTTTTTAGAGACATTTGGCAACACTGGACGTCTCAACAAATCGATTTGATTGCTTGACTTTTTGATTGAGCTGTACCTATGTGTTGGATCGGAAATCTTTGAATTTTAATGGTCTTCTGATCTGAAAACTTTCTGTGCAGTTAATGATCGCTGATTATTATTAACTAGTTTTAGTTTTTATTTTATCTTATTTTATGATGATTGAAGGTCGAGCAAATGTAAGTTTTTACAAATTTATCGTAACAATTTATACTATACTTAGCTTACTTCATTTCTGTCTGCATCAATCAATTTCTGTTTCAGGAATTGCCGGACTTCCAGGTCTTTCAAACGGTAATTAAATACTGCGTCGTGATTATTGTTTTACCAGTGCTTGCATTTTTCTCGTCAAAAATAGTTTTTGATGGACTACAGTTAGCACCTGTTACCAGCAGTGTTTATTCTGCTGTTGTTGCGGTTCTGGTATTACATTTCGCTCTAGGCTTATATATTTACCGGGCATATGCAGAAGCCGAGCCTTCAAAGGCGACCAAAAAGGATTAAAATATAATAATATCACATTTAAAATGGACAGTCTGTACATGAAAGGAGAACTTTTGCAAGTTCACACGAAAAATTTCGAAGTAATTGAGGGTAGATTTTACGGCATGACTAGTGATAAGTCTAAGATATCTTTGTACAATGTAAAGGAGCTACCACAGACTGATCTAACTGAAGGTGTTTGTCATTATTATAACTCTGAAATACGGAATATAGTCAAATTGCAAGAAACAGATGAACAAAAACACTTGAAAATATCACAAAAAGATTGTGAAGAAATAATAAAGACATCTAAAAAGTACATCTTCATAAATCAAGTGGACAGTTCTTTTCATGAAGCAATAAAAGATTTGAATGAATATAATTATATTGCTCTTAGTACTGATGGGGCATCTATGGGAAGAAAATCAAAGATGCCCTTTATTTTGATGGCAACCCCTCAACAAATTTACATATTTGATATTCAAGTGATGCAATACCATGCCTTTGATGCAGGCCTTAAGAAGCTGCTTGAGAGTGAAACTCCTAAAAAGATTGTTCATGACTGTCGGAAGATAGCTGATTGTTTATATCATAAGCATAATGTGAAACTGAAATATGTATTCGATACCCAGGTATGATAACTTTCACATTTAGTTATTTTATTAAAATATTAATTATTTTTTGCCAAAAAACCTATTTCCATTTTTTATTTACAGGTGGGAGACTTAATAATCACAAAAAATAAAAAAGGCTGCTTACCCAGTGAAGTGAAAACTTTGTCTCAGTGTTTGAATTCTTACCTTGGCCTCAAACTGAACATAGATGATGAAAAAGTTAGTTTTGGGATCCTTTAATTTCTTTCCTAATTACTTTAGCTCTTGACATGTTGAAAACAAGTACACTTTAATACAAGAGTATTAATAAAATCATTTTACTTTCAGCTGGATATCGTTGAATGCACTAAACGTCCATTATCAGTAAAGATCAAAGAGACCTTAGCAAAGAACATAGCCTTTTTACATCGCCTTTCAGAAATTATCAATGATGAAATGTCTTTACCATTTGTCCGTGGTGTGGAATGTTTTGTTGAGAGTCTCCGTTCCTGTGATGACTTCAAAGCTTGGGAATTGTCAAGTGGAAAAGATCATCAGATACCAAAGGACTTTAAAAGTGCAATCGAGTATTAATATATGTGGCACATTCCACTTAATAAAATTGTAGAAATAAGTTGTTTTTTTTTTCATTTGCTTCTTTTCTTTTCATGCTTTTTTAAATTGATGCCAAATCAGACAAATCAGTAAGTTTGATTGATCCGGTACCTAGTCAACAAGGAAGGACTTAAATGTGGGTGATATCCAATATGGGTACTTTTGTTTCAAGGTATGGTATCTAAAAACAATAACAACAACTGTTTATAATTTTTTTTGTTGATTTTGAACAAGAGTAGCTTAATTTTTTGCCTTTGTATTATGAAAGTAAGGCAGAAGTAAAATACAATCATGTTCAATAATGCAATGATTTTGTAGGCTTATCTCTTTTTACACTAAGAAATCTGTATGTTTATTGGTCCCATTTCTATTTTAATAAAGCAAAGAATACTTAGTATGTAGACTTGCTCAACATATAAAACAAAATTAAACACTTATTGGTTTAAATGTATGCTTATATAGGTAATTATGAATTATAATAAGATTGAATTTTGTACCAATAAAAAATATAGATACATACAAATGGTTTGATATAATGTTGTTTCGTGACTAGCAGGAAGTGCCATAAGTTGCATCCTAATTAAAGTCCATCTTCAATTATAAGTACATTTTTGTGCAATAAAAGGAAAGAAATATTTTTATAAATTCTTATTGAAGTTACAAAAACATTGTACTATTCACTTTAAAAAATGTGATACATATGTATGTAGGTACTATTATATCACATTTTTTTATACAAGTAGATGTTATGAAAACTTTCTATTGTAATTAATGCTTTTTGATATTCTATAATCACGTCTCTATACTATATGTATACAATGTATATTTGCTATAATCACATTTCATACATACATACATAAAGTTTCGGTCAGAATCTCAAGAATGGTATTATTATATGTCAATGAAGTATACGCGTCATGTGTACTCAACTAATTCAATATTGAAAAACTAACAAAATCTACCTTTTTGAATTGAATTCAATATAACTTAAAAATATTTGGAGATCATTATAGATTTCACACACTAACTGACACCTGATATTGTTACTTTTATCAGGAAGTTAAGGATAATAGTAGGCCCTACCAACTTTTTGTATAATCATGTGTAAACAATTATGTGGAGGCAATAATATTTTTTTATCTTCTTTATGTAATGCAATGCAGCATATTGTAAAATGTAAGGGAATGAGATATTTTGTGAGACGGTTTACATGAGGTATGATCAGATGTAATGTTTAAAAAAGCTTTTGTGATGTTAGGAAGCTTTGCTTAAATAAATCGAAGTTATCTGCTTAAAATATTTATTACTTAACAATCTTAACCTATGCTCTTAGCAGCTTTGAATTATTTACACCACACATCAATTATAATGTTTCAGAGTAGGCAATTCCACTTGAATAACTGCCAATAATTTTTTATAATCTAGCGAATTCCTAAATAATAAATCTGATGATGAATGATTAAGTGTAGATAAAAGTAATAATGGATATTATAGTTTGGAAAATATCACATCCGCTGGACTATTAGTCCAACATGCCCATGAGTTTCCATAATTTCGATTATCGACTCTTGTTTATATGAATATGCCTTCACATCACAGAGTTTAGTACGTCACGCTAGCCGCCAGCAGTTTCTGTGCTGTGAAGTCATAATTAAAAAATAAACACTACGCGGGCGGATTCAGAAAAAGATTTGGATAAAAAGCTAGACCCTCTATTGATTCGTCGCGGCAAGCGAGACCAAGGCGTTCTGTGGTGAAGAGACGTTCTCGTGCAAGGAGGACGGACACGCTGGCGATTTGAGACAGCTTCACCGGTGTCAGGAAACCATTCTCTTCAAGCTGGAAATAAACAAAAACACATTATTTATTTACTGGAACTTTCAATGATTTGAATTTTTTTTATTTTGACAGATTCTAATTTTAAACTATGCTGTAAAGGTCAATTACAGCATAGTTTAAAATAAGAATTTGTTATACCATTTCAATTGAAAATATTGGCACTACATACTTAATCCTTTAAAACTTATCTTTTAAAGCAAATAATAAATTATATGTTTCCATACCAATTGACTAGTAGTCTTTGCTACTTCTTCATCTCTATGGCTATTCAGTTGCAGCACACATGCTCCGCTTGGAAATTTTCTCAATGACATTGGTGCTCCAATAGTTTGCAATAACCTGTTAAAAATGAGAGGGTTTTACAATTTTGTGTGATATAGGTACTGCAAATTCTTTTTTTGTTTCCCAATTTAGCCTCTATTACTGTGTCATACAAATCCATTCAGGGTAACTGTATATGCAGTTCATTGTACATTCAGCACACATATTCTATCAAAGCAATAGAAATACATATCTCAATCACAATCTTCTATAGGAGAAAAAATCAGAGACTTGTGCTATGGGTATAAAAAAAAATTTGCAAGCTGCAAACATTGTAAAATAAATATTATAAAACTTACTTGCAAGCATTCAAAAGATCCTCAGGAGATATTAGCTCTAATCCTCTTGCCCTATTTACCCTACACCAAACATCTGCTAACGACATTATGCCACCACATTCCTGGAAGGGAAAAAAAACTGACAATCTTAATTTGGGTTAGTTCACAACGAAACGAGATAAAAAGCGCATTTTTCAAGAATACGTCTAAAAATTTATTTAATATACAAAAGTATAGGCAATTCCATAGTACCCGCTAAGGGCTCAATTAAAATGTGTATTCAATGTCTGGAGATCAAATACAGATCCCAACATAAAGATACCTTACAGTCCTTACCATTAACACTGCTACCATCATATCAGAGATCTGTTGAGACAGCCCCATGTAATACTCAGAGTCTGATCTGAATGCATCCCTCGTCACAGGGTCATCTATACCTAGACTCATTAGGTATGATTTGAACCGGACCGTGTCATCTTCTGATATATCACCTTGCTTTTCCTGCAAGTCATTTTGTAGGTATAATTATTAGATTAATAAAAAAATACTTAAGTTAGAACAAAATATGGATCAAAATAGTCACTACTGTACTGAGTTCCCAGATAAGTTTCGTGTAATAATATTTTGAAAAAGAAAGTATGTTGTGTTTTTCTAGAGTTTTTCATTCAGCATTGGATAAAACAGGCTGAAGAAGAATAATATTTTTTAACCAATGAAACCAAATAAATCTACTCAATTGTACTCAAAAATGGAAGATAAAAATTACCCTTATTTTTGTTGAAATATTTTTTGATATGGCAACCATATCTTTTGCCTTTTCCATTAGCTTTGTCAGATCTTGAAATGCAACAGTAATACTCTTGTCCGTAGCCCTGTGCTGTTCTTCAATACTTCTTTCTATTCCCACAATTCCAGATCTTATTTTAGAATTAATAGGTGCTACTGAAGGTTTAGGAGAAGAAGTAGGACTTGTTAAGCTTGAAGGTGATGATGGACTTTGTCTCTCCCAGGCTTTCGCTGATACAGCATCACTTAATGCCTTATAAAAAGTGGGGTCTATCCCATCTTTGAATGACAGTTTTATGAAATGGTACGGACTGACTACAGCAGGACCAGGTCGTTTTCCTAAAATAGTAAAAAAATATAACTATGGTACAAAGATGTGTATGGGTAAATTTTGATAACAATTTTAAATACCGAAAAAGTTAATGTCAGACAAACAGCCTTATATAAATTTTGATGAATCTTTCCCTACTTTAAATAAAGTAGCACATTCATGCTGCCTTCAGCAAAATAATATTCTATATGCTGTAACAGATATACTTTTAACATCAGGAATGAAAACATCAAACTTGGCAACAGTATTTTTTGAAGTGAATATATTATTGTAAAAGCAATTAATTTAAAAACCTAGCCCTAACATATATTTTTGTAAGCATTTTCAAATTAAACATACCTGGAAGGGCTGGTCCCAAATGAAGTATTATACGTTTAGGTCCACGGAAACCAAAAACCCCACTGCTTTCTTCTTCCAAGCAGAATACATAGAACAAATGAAGGGATAAACATACATTTCCCCTTGGTATGTCTCCTGGTTTGCCCCAAAGTATACGGTGAGTTGTTAACACAACTTCTCCATCCACATATTGTGTCTGAAATTAAGAAATTATCAATTTTACACATAAAGGCACCAGTCTGAGCTTAGAATTACTATTCAGGTCCAGCAAACTATAGAAGGGTGATTGCACAAAAGAATATGTTGTGATTATGCAGTAAATCATTCATTATTATACTATGTACTGTGATTGACTGACTTCAATCAAATATGAGGTTAAGTATTTCAAATATGAAGTTGGATGATGCATTAATGTATAACCCAAACTTTAAATTTGAAACTTTGCAAACTTTAGATAATTATAGGGTGCAATCAGAGGATTACCCGAAATTCTCTTGGGAAAGAATTCAGTCAGATATCCTCGCTAAGGAGGTCTAATGCACCTAGAAGTTAGGTGCGTTAGACCTCCTTAGCGAGGAATCTGACTGAATTCTTTCCCAAGAGAATTTCGGGTAAAGAGTTGAGCGGTAGTAAGAAATTGTCACTATGTCTAAATCTCAATTCCGCTCTATCCAAAGTCCTAGTTTTGTGACTATGGGCTCTGTCTATATACAATATCTATAAGCTTACATATACAATTTTCCATCTAAAATTTACCTTATCTTCACCGTCATAAATTTTTACGTTTTTGTCCCGTTTGATGTAACTTTCGCCGTCAAATAATCTGGCATCTATATATTCAAATCTATCCATTTTAATATACCCATCAGTTATTTAAACTCAATTAAAAATATTTTTTTCTGCTAATAACAAAATAATTCATCAATATAAAATTTTAAAATTTATTGTCATATTTGTCAATGGCAATGGCAAGGCATCATTGACATTTGTTTTTTTAGTGTAGTGTAGTATATCGGCAAACGACGCCTGGATTTCAGAGGTTTGGCCATAGCAATATTATAAATATTAGAAATACTGAAACATGGCCATGCCACCGAACTAAACTGCTTAACTTTAGTTCGGTAGCATGGCCAGCGAACTAAAGTTAAGAATCGCGAGACTTAACTGGGCACAGAATTATATACTCGAAGACAATATTCTCTTCCAGTACTTAGTATATACCAACTACCACAGCTAGTAGTTTCTCTATATCTCCCTAAAATCTGTTCACCCATTTAAGATTTATCCGCTTCCGCACAAAGACTTACATGTTATTCCTTGGCTACTTGACAAACGAAACGTCATGTCAACATGACATTTGGTTGTCGTCTCGTGTCTGTTGCTGTCATCCGTCATCTTGATTCCTGTCACCATGCATGGTGTCTATTGCATGCTTGCAACTTGCAATCTATAGTGAAACGAGAAAATGAAAGGTATTACGAAAGGCTAAGCAAGCTGCAATTACCTCTGACACTGGAGCGCTTTTACTTACTTACTTTGAGATACGGACGCGTTTTCTGATTGTGTATTGTTCTATGAACATGGCTGAGTCTCAAGAGTTATTGTTGCAAAAAATTAAAGATCAAGGAGATCTCGTCAGGAAATTGAAATTGGCAAAAGAATCTAATGAGAAGGTTAGTAAAATTGTGTATCTTGTTAGAAATGTCTAGGTTTCTTATTCTAATTCAAGGTTACACGTTAAATTGCATCATGTAGCATAACCTAAATTTTACATGTTATAGGGAAAGGAGATAAAATATTATGATCTTGGCGAAATAGACAAACTCATGTCTCAGTATAGTTACGTCTGCGGCTACATGCCTAGTGATTGTGATATTGAATTACACAAAAGTTTAGGGAACAACATAGATTTCGAAAATTATAAGTATATCAGGAGATGGTGGTACCATATGCGGAGTTTTAATGAGTCTGAGATTAAGTTATTCGATAAAAATGTAATGCCAAAGTGTATTTATAAGGAGAATAAGAAATCACTTGATGAACAGGTTGGTTCTTGTACCAATGTTATTGTAAAAATTATTATTTGCACATCCCAGTTGGTACACCAGCCTGTATTTATGTAGAAATTTCACATATGGTTCTTTCGTCACCACATCATCAGTTCTGGAAGGATAACAACAAAATCATTGAATTTGCTTAGTAAGTTATAAAATTTCATCTGACAGTTAAATTTTTTGATTTTTTTCCGGTTCTGAATTGATGTTCTGCAGTGGTGACAAGGAATCATTTGTTTGGATTTGCTTTTGGACAAATTGTTGAAGCATGTCGTTCAGAGTGGCAATGCTTGCAAAAAACCATGCAACAGCAATACACTTGTGCAATTTTTTGTGCAAAGGCCGCTCTCTTAGGGGTATTTCAACAACACTTAGTTACAAGGTATTGGAAGGTAGAGCTTGTAGAATTATTGTTTTTAATATTTTTGACTTGTATTTTGGTTTTTTCTTTTTTATTAAAGTGTGAATTGTATGCTGCGGAATTTGCACTGCTCACTGTAAATACAAGGAAAAGGGAATGTTAAACTCCACATATTGTCCACACTCAATTGCAAAAAACTATAATTAAAATTAGTCTTAGCTGACTGGCTGGATTTTTTACATTCCACTGTGCATGTGTTTAATAAAATCAAAATCCAATTAGAGTTTTAGCATAGTTAAGATTTATTATTGGCCAGTAAACCCAAACTAACAATAGCATTGTTAAGTAAGGCAGATTATCCAAATAAGACTATTGTTATCATATTGTTTAATGTTTCAGATCAAAGAAGAGGTTGCAAAATTACTGGCTTTGAAAGCCCAGTTAAGTCCTGAAGATGTTGCTCCACAAAAGTTCACTCTCAAAACACCAAAAGGAACCCGGGATTATAATCCTCAGCAGATGACTATAAGAAATAATGTCCTTCAGAAAATAATTACAGTATTCAAGAAACATGGAGCAGAGTGTATAGACACACCAGTTTTTGAATTAAGGGTAAAAAAAATCTTATATAATCATGATTGAAATTAAAAAAGGGTTCGAGTCCCGGCCAGGTCATGATGAGAAAAGAACTTTTTCTGATTGGCCTGGGTCTTGGATGTTTATCTATACATACATACATAAAATCACGCCTCTTTCCCGGAGGGGTAGGCAGAGACTACCTCTTTCCACTTGCCATGATCCCTGCATACTTCCTTTGCTTCATCCACATTCATAACTCTCTTCATGCAAGCTCGGCGGTTTCGGGTATCTATATAAGTATTTATTATACAATATAGTATTGTTGAGTTAGTATCTCCTAACACAAGTCTCGAACTTCCAGGCTAACTTGATCTGAGTAACATGTTCCGTATATATTTATTTATTAAATTTAAAAAATATGTATTTTTCTACTTTAAAGATAAAGTTTAACTTTTTTAAGTATAGAGTCAAATGGCATGGCCGTCTTCAATGTCATCATAATAATTATATAAAGTAATTTGTAAATATGTGTAGTGTTGATTTATTACAAAGGTCCTTTATAAGTGATAACCCTGCTTCTATTTGGTGTATCATGGTCATCTTGATATGTAAATTTTGTCCTCTGAGAATTAAATTAATAAAGTTTCAATTACATTATATGCAATTTTTTTCGTAGTTTAAAACAAGGGGTCGACAATTACTATAAATATTAATATTATTATTTTCTTTTCTTCTACAATAAGATAACCACAATTTATGTCATTAAGTAAATTTGTTAAAAAATTTGTTGAATATTCCAGGAAGTGCTAACTGGAAAGTATGGTGAGGATTCCAAATTAATTTATGACTTGAAAGACCAAGGAGGTGAGATTTTGTCCCTGAGATATGACCTGACGGTGCCCCTAGCCCGCTACCTGGCTATGAGCAAGATTTCCACCTTGAAGAGATACCACATTGCTAAGGTGTACAGGCGGGACAACCCGGCTATGACAAGAGGCAGATACAGAGAGTTCTATCAGTGTGTAAGTAAAATCTTAATTTGTTATCTTATTTTCAGTAGGTAATCTTAATTCCATAAATGATGAAAAATGGGTTTAAATACGTATATGCTTCAGGTGTGATAATGATAAATTACTTATAAGGAGGTATGTAAGATAAGGGTCAGCTCAAAAGCTATTACAGAAGACTAATGAACATGGGGAAGTTTGCGTTTATGCGTCTTAGAATCTAGCATCGCGTTTCGTGTTTTTTATGTGTCTTGAATCCTACTAAACACCATACAGACAAGACATTTACTAGAATATCATACTGTTTCAGGATTTTGACATTGCTGGTCAATATGATCCCATGGTTCCCGATGCAGAGTGCCTAAAAGTGGTGACAGAGATTCTGGACACTTTAGACATCGGGAAGTATGTGTTGAAGATCAATCACAGGCGTCTGCTGGATGGCATGTTTGAAGCATGCGGTGTGCCTGCAGACCAATTCCGAACAACTTGTTCTACAGTAGATAAGCTGGATAAGGTAACCACCTTCACACCAATTCTAAATTTATGTTATTTTATTTTTAGAATTTATTGAACAAAGGCAAACATCTCCCCACTGCCTTAGTTTCACGAAATTCGTTTCTCCTTGTTTTATTGCGCTTTTTATGAAATAGTAGAGTAAAGATTTTAAGTATAACGTTCAGTCGAGCGTAACTTTTCATTAGCACGACAACAAAAAGTGTTACAGCCCCCGACGCCATTTAAATCATGCTACAAACTATCACCGTTCCTTTGACGTTATAATAAAAAGCGAAATAGCGATACTTAAACGCGACAAATGGCTACGCGCGTGCTTTGCTACGGAAGCAGATATTTAGTAGCTATAAAATAAATAAGGCCACATAATAATTATTATGTGTTCAACCTCTTTTAATGCAAATAAACTAGTTTATCACCGCGAACCTTAAAAATTACAAAATTATACTAGACCATTAACGGTTCGAAAGTAATCGCAAACAAACATATACATACATACATACAAAACAACATACATTTTTTCCACAGTTATCTTGAACAGCATTAACGTTAAAATTAAAGTTCTAATTAATGGTCTTATCACTCTACATATAAAGAACTGAAGTGAGAAAAATCATTAGTGTTATTATTTAAGTACTACTCTGTCAAGAAAGTAGCAGGAAAAGATCAATAATACACAAACTGTTTGTTATTCAACCAAATTTATTTTATCACCTTCAAAATATGCTCCTTTAGAAACGATACATTTACGCCAACGAATAATCCAATCATCAAAACATTTTTTAAACGCTGTTTCCGGAATTGAGGTCAGTTCTCGCCGCGAATTCTCTTTTATGTCTTCTACCGATTGAAAACGGGTGCCACGAAGTGGTAATTTGAGTTTAGGAAAAAGAAAAAAGTCGGCTGGAGCCATATCTGGTGAATATGGTGGTTGCTCGATGGTATTTGTTGAGTGTTTGGTTAAAAATTCGTTCACAATGATGGCCTTGTGCGAAGGTGCATTATCATGGTGCAAAATCCAAGAATTTTCTTTCCACAAATCTGGCCTTTTTCGTCGGATTTGCTCTCTTAAACGCCGCATAACACTCAAATAATATTCCTTATTTACCGTTTGACCTTCCGGCAAGAATTCCGAGTGCACAACACCGCGATAGTCAAAGAAAACAGTCAACATGACTTTGACTTTTGAACGACTTTGGCGTGGTTTTTTCGGTTTCGGTTCAGTTGGAAGGCGCCACTCCGAAGCTTGTTGACTAGTTTGCATGTCAAACTCGTAAACCCACGTCTCGTCACCAGTAACAATGCGTTTCATGAATGTTGGGTCGGAATTGACTCGTTCTAGCATGTCCTCAGCGACTCTCATGCGATTGAGTTTTTGAAAAAAATTCAGGTCTTTTGGGACTAGCCGAGCGGCAACATGTTTCATACCCAAATTATTAGTTAAAATGGTACGGATCGACTCGTGAGATACAGAAAGTTCGGTGGCTATCTCTCTCAAAGTTGAATGAGGATTTTCAGTCACTATTTCCTTCACTTTTGCAATGTTAACTTCAGTTGCAGACGTTGGTGGCCTACCAGAGCGAGGCAAATCTTCCATCACATCTCGACCGCTTTTGAACGCTTTGTACCACTCATAAGCACGAGTTTTTGATAAAGTCGATTCACCGTAAGCCTTCTGTAACATTTTCAGTGACTCCGAACACGATATTCCATTGGCAATGCAAAATTTAAGACAAACTCTTTGTTCGATGTTTTTATCCATTATGAAATTAGCAATACACACTAGATATGATATAACTAAAAATAGCACTGTATTTAATGTAAACAACAGATGCAACTCAAACTCCGCGCCAAAATGAAAAACAGTTGTGCCAATCTAACAACAACAAAAAAAACAAAAATTTGAATTTGGAACCATAAATAAATAATCCATTCCCGATACTTTTCTGACTGAATGTAAATAATTTAATTTTCAAATTTTCAGTCTCCATGGGAAGAAGTGAGAGCGGAGATGATAAACGAGAAAGGTATATCGCCCGATGCGGCCGACAGAATAGGCGAGTATGTGCGTTTGAATGGCAGCACAGAACTTATCGAGAAACTGTTACAAGATGAAAAGCTGTCTAAGAATAAAGCGGCTATTGAAGGAATCAACGGAGTCAAGTTATTATTGGAGTATTGTGAACTCTTTGGCATTAAGGATAAGATACTGTTTGATTTGAGTTTAGCTAGAGGACTGGATTATTATACTGGAGTTATTTATGAAGCTGTTTTAACAGGTGAATACTATTTAGTCATGCTTAATTTCAAAGTAAATAATTTTGTGAAAGCTAGTAGCTAGGAGGTCATATCTGAGAAAATAAGAGAAACATATTTTCTCTTCATTCTGCCAATTACAACAGAAATAATAATTGAATAATATCATCCATCCAATTAACGTCTGAATTTTGGCCATGAAATAATTTTATTATTATTAATTTCTGTGGAATTGTTTTTGATTTAAGTGTTTCCTTTTCAGAGCCAATAAAAGTTGGAAATGAGGAGCAGACTGTAGGCTCCATCGCTGGCGGTGGGAGATATGATAACCTCGTTGGCATGTTCGACTCTAAAAGCAAACAGGTTGGTAATTACTGGAGAATATAATTCTCTGAATATTATGCAATGATTAAAAGAATGCTGGTCTGGTAGTTAAGAATTAGTATGCTTCACTGCACAGATTGTATAAGTAAATCATGGGAAAGGCTTAAAAATTTGGGAATATTTTTAGCAAACTCTCCTGATCCTACTGCCATCATTACTCCGTAGCTGAGGTAATCAGTTCTGTCTATCCTGTAAGGTATGAAGACGTGATATATATATGTTACTATTTCAGGTTCCATGCGTGGGCGTTAGTATCGGCGTAGAGCGAATATTTTCGGTATTAGAAGCCAAGCTAGCGGCGGGCGAGATGCGCGTGCGCACCAACGAAGTAGATGTTTATGTTGCGTCTGCTCAGAAGAACTTCCTTGAGGAGAGGATGAAGATATGCGCAGAACTTTGGAATGCTGGTATCAAGGTAAGAACAAACTACTAATATGTGGTAGTGTAATAATGTGGTTGAAGCCAAAGAAAAATGCAGGGATGGTTATAAGTGGAAAGTTAAAGTCTCTGCCTACTCCTCCAAAAAAAGGCATGACTCTTACTGCTAGACAGCAATCAGACGATCGTGGTCTTAAATTCTGGTCTGTGGCGCCTCAAAGCCATGACAATTATCTTTCATCCAATAAAAAAGAAACTCATATATTTAGTTTGACTGCTAGAGAATGCCATTTGGTATTAAATTCATTTTAAAGTGTAATAAAGCTTATATAAATAACATAATTTCAGACGGAGCAATCATACAAGAAAAACCCTAAAATGCTAAATCAACTCCAGCACTGCGAAGATAATGGAATCCCTTTAGCAGTTGTTCTCGGCGAGTCTGAGTTAAAACGAGGCGTGGTTAAGATTCGAAATATCCAAACGAGACAAGAAGAAGAAGTGCCGAGAGAAAACCTTGCTCAGGAGTTGAAGACAAGGATAGCTGCGTTGGATAAGAAAGAGACGAATGGCCCGACACCATCACGCGTTTGATTTTGTATACTTGTTTCTTTTATTACATATAAAGACTGGTTATACAATGCGTTGTTTATCGTATGTTACAACTTTAGGGTGCAAGATCATGTTAAACTTCTTTTATTGACAATACAATAACAAATAGTTGCAATAAAATTGCGCCACAATAAATTACAGCAAATTCGCAATCATGTATTAAAAATATAGCAGCAAAAGGCGATCTTATTTACCAGTAAATGAAAGGAAGAATAAAATCATTTTGAAAACTAACTAACCCCTTTACAAATAAATTATCTATTTGAATGATAGGTTTACTGAAAATCGCTCACGATCGCAGATTATCATACGTTAAAAATCGCATTGTGTAAAAAGGCTTACCTGATGAATGTATTATACAAATGAAACAAGATGTGATATCCTCGCTGATTTTAAACCATTTCGTAATCAGTATTAGGCATTTATTTTTCAAGTTTGTCAGTGGTAATTTTTATAAAAACCTAAGTAATTTATTCATTACATCTTTGATATATTAATTATTAATTATGTGTGGTTCCCGGCACCAATAAAAAAAAAGAATAGGACCACTCCATCTCTTTCCCATGGATGTCGTAAAAGGCGACTAAGGGATAGGCTTACAAACAAGGGATTCTTTTTTAGGCGACAGGCTAGCAACCTGTCACTATTTGAATCTCAATTCTATCATTAAGCCAAATAGCTGAACGTGGCCTTTCAGTCTTTTCAAGACTGTTGGCTCTGTCTACCCCGTAAGGGATATAGACGTGATGATATGTATGTATGTATGTATTATTAATTATCTTTTTCTCTTTTAGTTACTATACTTGGTTTATAAATAAAAAAAAAAACATAACCGAATAACGGACATTTTGATTGAAATTAAATTTTATTACTCAAAAGATTTAAATAGGTACTCTATCTTTTTTTAACTGCATAACTGAATTCGCAAGTTTTCCACTCTTTTATAGTTATAATTATTTTCACAAGGTTAACATTATTATTTATGTGTGATAAGATTCCAGTGATTGTAGTACCTCAAAGATCTAAATCTTATTCTTTATTTTTTTTGCCGATATAACGAATATCTTTAAAGGAAATGGTTTTGTTTTTGTTATTTATTAATAGATAATTTTATTTACAACCGTAAATAAAATTTTTCACTCAACTATAACATAATTATGTTATAGTTGCGTGAAAAAAAACGACATGGTATACTTAAAATTAAAACTATTCTGCGTAAATAAATATTTGTATATGCGTGATTTTTTAGTAATAATAAAAAGTTTCCTAAGTAATGTTTATCTTCTATTTATATCACAAACCATATTTTCTAAGGTGCCGGATTAAAGAAATCGGAATATGAGTTCAGATTCCACTGGAATGGGTCCAATTTTTCGTCAGTTTTATCTTATTTCACCCAGGTGACCAAAGTGGAATAAACCTAACATTTATGCACATGTGGTTGACATGTTAGTTCCTTCCACTCTACTATTCCTAATGACTGGTGACACACTATAATCCCTTCGTATCTATGGTCACTTGAGATATAAACTAAATAACTTTTAAATTTACTTTCTGGTGTTGTTACTTTCGGCCTGTTGATAGGTATCCTGTAATTTCGGAGTAGGGATAATGGTCAAACAGCACAAACGGAAAAAGGACTCGAAAAATTTATTTTTTGTGTCACCATAGAAATCAGAATAAAAAACAGAAATTTCATACCGTATTTGAAACCGAGTAGGTTTTTTTATTAACATTGAAGCTAAAACTCATGATTTGAGGTGCAAGATGAATGATGACATATATCTAGTATATTTGAGGTTTCTATACATAATAGTTTAGCATAGTACATAACATTGACCTAGCCTATATAGAGGGAATGTCAAATAAAGCACTTCACTCACTGATCGGGTTGTCGATACAAAGGCCGGAAATTTAACAATGGTTGACCCTGTATACAGGATTCAGTACAGTACCTTAGATAGTTACTCTCCATTTGAATTTGTTCCCTTACAACCTACTACATAAATATAAATCATGTCTTAATCTCTCACGTATAAGACAAGCTAAAAAGTGCCGACGAAACTTGAAAGCCACGTTCAGCTGGATAGCTTGATGTCATAATAGAATTAAAATAAGTGACAGGTGGCAAGCTCGTCGCATAAAATACGATTCTCAAATTTGAAAGTTTTTCGGTTGTTATCAGACCAGCAATTTGCACTAGAGTTAGGTAATTGTAAAATATGTAAAACAAAGATCAAATTTGAACTGGAATTAAATAAGAATTCTTGAACAAATGGAATGAGTGAGCGATCAGCACAGGAACGTGTAGAAAAAGAAAAATCTTACTTAGTATCTACTAACGCGCCAAATCATTGAGAAATTAAAATGATAATTAAACATTACGCGCGTACCTATTATATTTAAAAAGTGTAATACCAGCTTGTGTGAAACAAGTCATTGTTTACTATTTAAAAATAAAAAAATACAGGCTACACTTTTATAGGAAGTACACGTTATGTAGGTAGGTAGGTACATATAGTAAGTTAGTTATCCCTTACGAGGAAGACGGAGCCAAGAGACTGAACCGCCACGCTTAGTATGGCTTAGCGGTGGAATTGAAATTCAGAAAGGCATAGGTTGCTTTACCTCATTGCCTAAAATAAGAATCCCAAGTTTATTAGAATTTCCCTTTTACAATTTGCACTAAAAGAAAAGCAGTTGGCACACAGTAAGTATCTTTGCTACTAGACCAGTAAGCTACATTAGGTAGATATCAAATAGATTTATAAAAATTATACTTTACACCTAAGTACTTACTGAATAATCGCGCTGCCTTAATCCACAGTTTACTATGGTTTTTAATCTCATCGTTACGACTTCACTAAACCAAAACTAATTGTTTCGAAGCGAGTGACTTTCAATATGGACCTTCAAGCTTTTAGATTACGGTGAACTTTGTCAAAGTCCTCCACTAGGTTCTATTGACCTCGATCGCAGTCCACGGCAGCACGTCCGTGGTTCGTCGTTCCGTGACATGACATTATCGTAATAATGTCATGTCACGGACGCGGCCGCTCGTGCTGGCATTCAGACCACTCATTGTTCCCATCTACAGCCGCTGTGGTTCCTGCCATTGTACCCTGATTCGCCGTGAAGTCCGACACGATTCTTATACATATAAAACTGTTTTCGAAACAGGAATCTCACTTACTAAAAGTTCGCTCGTTGTGACGGAAAGACCTTAGTGTTACAAACTGTGATGAGATGATTCCTCGACATAAAAAGTTTTTTAGTATTCTGTTCGGTGTGATTCTCTTGACATCGGGCGTTGGTGCGTCAGCTTTGAAAGAAGCGTTGGAAGAACACCTCAAGGATGCTGACCATAAAGAGGGCGCAGAATCTGTCAAACAAGAGAAACAAAAAGGCGAAAAGGTACATCAAATTGAAAGCCAAGTTAACGACAGCCACAAAAATCAGTGGTCCAAAGCTAATGACGAAGCCAAGTACCTGAAGAAAGACCACGACACTAAATCATCGTCAGAAAGTGATGCATATGAAGGTTATAATGGGAATCAAGATAAAGCTGAAGACAGTAAAGCTACAGGATATAAGAGAGGTCATAAGAAAGGACACCATAAACAGGGTTTTCAAAATTCTTATCATAAAGACGAGTCTTCCAACAAAAGTACTTTCTTTGATGATTTTAATGATGAAGGTGATCAAGCCGCTTACAACAGCAGATTAGCAAGTCATGATAACCATGGAGGTAGACGTTATAAAGGTGGTAACAATAAAAATCGTGAATATATTCGCGACGACTATCATGGTGGTGGATACCATCGTTATGGTGATAACGGGCAAAAGCATATAGGGCATCAAGATTATGGGAAGAATTATCACTTAGATGATCATCTTCATCATAATAAATACGTTGACGATCGCAATAGTTACGACAGGAACAAGGTCCATGATCGGCATGAATATCGAGCTCCACCGCCGCCGCCACCTCCACGTCATGATCCAGGATGGGATTGGAGCAAATGGGAAGATAGCAGACGAGGGTGGGAACGTCCGGGATGGGATCGAGGTTCTACCGGTTGGGAGAGGGATCCAGGCTGGGAACGAGACCAAGGATGGGATAGAAGAGATCAAGGTTGGGATTATGGTGGTCCGGGTTATTATGATGATTATGGTGTTCGGCATGATGGTGGATATGGCAGAGGACCAAATCACGGTTATGGTTATGGATACGATGAGTCCAGAAATGATCCTGTGGCTCAAGTTCCTAAAAATGCTCCTGTTGTTGCTCATCATAAACAAACTATAACTATTTACGAGGATCCAAGATATGATGGAAAAGACAAAGGACAATTACGACGCGAGGAAGGAGATTACTTGCAATTGGAATATAAGCCAAGTACACATCGGTATGCCAGTTATGACAGCTATTATAATGTTCCCGCTAGAGGTACTGCTAGGGAAGGGGCTATGGAAGCAAGTAAAATTAATAAATTAGTTTATAATTACAGAAGACAGTGACACGAAATGTAACTTGATAGTTTATAGCCCGTATCATCTGAACAAACAATAAAAAACGTTAAGGTGAACGACACATCAGTTAAAGAACACCCGAAAAAACTGGGCACATTTTGTTCAGTATACAAAAAGGCAGGATGACGAAGCAAATAAAGGATCTTCAATCTCTTATAGTACATAAGCCCTTGGTAATAATAACCTTAAAAAATATTGTTATCTACTGAGCTGTCTATGTTCAAACTTTTTTCTTGAGTTAAGTAATTATGCATAGAAAGTTAGATGAGAATCACAACTAATTTATTATTTAATGCTTTCTCTAGATACTCATTAAGATTTTATTTTATTTATTAAAGTCAGATGGTGTTAATCAACGAATTTGACTTTTGGGATATGGTGTTGGGATTTATTTTCATAGCACGATTGTAAATTGTGCTTTTGACTTGTAATTAGTACTAATGGAAAGCATTTGAATTTATTGTTGTAAATAAATAAATAATTTATGGATCTATATACATAGTATTCTTGGGGTTCCTATTATTATAGAATTAGGAATATCTTCATTTTGGAAAGTTATACAGAAAGAAAAGATAATTTTTAAACACACTTTTTAACGGAATTTAAATTGAACATTTTTATAGCATAGGTTCTGCACGATTTAACGAATAAGTAAATCGATTTAATTTAGTAAAGAGTTAAGTCTTTACCTAATACTCGTAATCGATTGAGCCATTCAAAGTTGGGGTAAGAAGACTAGCTTTAAATCAAATTATTTGTCTTACACAATTATTTGTGCAATGTTTTTCAGTAGCCTTTAGTAGAGTATTGATTTAATGCAAAAAAGTTGGTCTTACTTGCTAAAACGATTAGATATTTGTGAATCCATGTGTAATCCACGTCCATCCATATGTAAATATAGCATCGGTATTCGCTTGAATATTCGCGCTATGGTGATATTAAACAGAAATCTTGATATTTACATCCATCGAAGCGTGCAAGTCAAATATAGGTGCTTTGAAGGGAATATCAGGTAGTAGATGTGACCGACGCGACGGCCGGACAGTCACTCGGGCGACATATTTCAATAAGTTCATAGATCTATTATCTATAGACTCAAAATCCCTTTCAAAATGTTGGTTTGTCCGTTCGAAAATGGATCTTAACATATTAACATAAAGTAGGTACTTACACCAAATTTAAACTCTACTCATTTATATATATGAGCTGAGAATATTATGGTATCTGTCTGGCGTGCTCACATCTGTGCATCTATCTCTGCGAGTTCCCAGTTTCACCTTCCACCACTATGCTACGGGGCCTGTGTTCCGCTTCCTGACTTTTCTCTTTCCATAGTGGAACAACCGGTCCGCAGTGTCTTCAGTTTTAAGACCATTCGCACTCATATAATCTTTTTTAGCATCAAGCCAGGATTTTTTCTGCCTGTTCCTTCTACCAGGCGGAGGTGGCATTTGTGAATCTTCTCTCTTCGCGCCTTTCCAATGCGGCGATTTTAGTCCACATTGACCCTACTTTTTTATGTCTTTCGACCATCTAAATATGTCCAGCCCAACGCCACTTAAGGCAGGAAATTCTAGTGCTGTGAATCTACTATCTAGTATATAGTTGATCGAAGAATAAGCTACATGTGGCGCAGTCGAGCGGGTGCGCCGTGGAGCGTGACGAGCGTCCGGGAGCGCGGAAAATCGGTGTCATTGGTCCGTCAGAGCTGGCCTGAAAAACTTGTCGCTAAATTGCGTTGATAATTTATTTATCCTTTGACTCGTTAGGTCCTAAGTTCTAGTAGTCATAAATAATAAATAAATACGGGACAGATTACACACATTGAGTAAGCTTTGAAGTAAATTCATCTGGATGTTACGATCGGTATCTTAAATTAATCGAAGAACTCAACTTATGCAATGAGATATATCAAGATCACATGGGCAGAGTTATGTGCTTTTATCTAGAAAATTAATCTTACCACTCACCTATTTTATACTTCATCAATCTTTTCATAAAGGCTTGTCAAAGGGTGCTCTTGAAAATATTTTTTTAGCTATCACTATGTATATCTTAGGATATTTAGGCTAGACGGGTTAGACCATTTAATGCAAGATTCAATTGGGTCTGGATTCACCTGTCTGATTTATTTGATGTCTTTGGTTTAAGCCTCTTTTGCGCAAGTGTCTACATTTTGAAGGATGACGAAAGAGAAATAAAACTGATTATCTAATTCCCTCGGTTGCTACCTTGTAGGAACCCCAAGTTTGAAAATATGTTAACCAGATTCAAGTTTGTATGAAGTCGTTTTATTACCCTTTATGGTTAAATTAAAAGAGCTCGTTATAGAGCCACTACCCACTCGTAGATATTTTTCAGTACTTTTATTTGTAATTTAAATTTTGCAACCCTCGTGCGGTCCCGCTTTGGGGGCTAAACTAATTTAAACGCTAAGCTCCCGACAATGTTTATAATGTCGTTTTATAATATGTATGGTCTGGCAACATTTTAAAATTGGATTAAGCTTGCGTCCGTCCTTTTAAATCCTCTGTTCATTTTTGACTGCAGGCATTATGGTTAAAAATGCGAACAGTCTTCGTGTTTACTCACTTGCTCAAAAATTTACAAAAGCACAGTTTTTCTATGAAAAAACTTTTAAGTACCTACTTACACAAATAATTATGTAAACTTTGAAAAATGATTTTGAATAGATATATAGATAGAAAGGGTAAATTCGAATTAAAATTGATAAACTAAAAAAAAAACTTCGTATTCTGTAAATGCAAACGTCCGATTTTCCGTCTGTTGGATCGATCGTGGTGAAATATTTGTATTGATAAAGTTAATTATCCGAGGAAAAACATATACATTATCTGAAAAACATACGGGCACGAAGCCTCGGGCAATCATCTCATAAATAAACAAGAAAGAAGTTTTTTTTCTGAATATGCATATTGCCAGCCAATCTGCAATGTTAAAAATACAAAGTACTTGCTTTGAGCTGCCATCGTACTGAATTTACAGTTCACTAAGAACTGTGAATTAATTTAAGTGTAGTTAACGCAAATCCTTTGTCTGTCTGTCATCAGAAATGTGATAGATGTAAAAACAATGGTAATTTTATCAATAGTCCCGCTTCTTGATTTCTTCAAAGCTCCGAATATTTAATCTTTGTCATGATATAAAATCAAAAAAAAAATATAAGTTACATATTTTGTTACGAACCAAATTTGATCGATTATAAATTCAAATATATCATTAAAATAGCATATTTACCTACTTATTAAGCTCCTGCTTGTCTATGTATAAAACATAAATAAGTAAGTAGAGTAACAATGTTATTTTTTGCTCTGTCCGAACAACAAAGCAACGATTAAAAAGAACAATTAAAACCCGAAAGTTGGTGAATTAGACAATAAAACTCCGTAGTTCACCTCGGAGGACTAATCACCGGCTCTTTTTATTGTACTTGATAACGACTTGATGTCTCTTCAGTAAACCAATTCAAAATGGCACCCCGAATAACATGGCAATAATCGTTAGCACCGATTGGAAAACAAAACTGTGATTATGGGGCATTACATTGGAATTTTCCGGCCCTTTCCCACTCATTGCTTCGCGATATACATATCCTTTTTCTTTCAAGAGGGATATCCAGGATAGTGGTATTACTTTAACGAACTTTGGATAGCCTTATTGAGGGTTGTAAGATTTTGTCCTAAGTCCTCCCATAAGAATTTTTTTTTCAAATATTTATCCTTACTCATATTAAATTATGTTAAATGTTGCACTAGATGAATGTGCTTATTAACTTAGTTACCTTTTATGACATCGATGGTAAAAAGAATGAAGTGTTTCTTTTCCAAAGTTCCGGAACTACACGGCCGTAGCAACCCTATATCTGCTTAATTCAGATCAGCAAACGCGTAATATCTGAACTTGGAAGCAGCAGGCGGCGGCACATTGGACAATGAAGTCGGCAACTCGTCTTATCTGGCTGTTTATTGTCTGAAGTTGGGGCGTTTTGTTGCGATTCCAGACAACTCAGTTCAGATGAGCAAGTTACTCGTTACTTTGCGAGGGCGGTTTATATGTTGCGGTTCGACATTCAAATGAAAAGAAAAATATACGATGATCCAATATCATCAAATTGTTCGTTGTTTGGTTGGGTTACAAAGGTATCTTACTTAGCGTGCCTAAGACTAAGTGAGAAAAAAGTTTTGATTTCAATGTAAAAAACGAGTGTTTTAATTGAGTTTAAAAAACAGCTACGCGGTAAACGTTTACTACTGAGAAATTTATTATTCTTAATAAATTATGGTATGTCTGTCTATATATTTAACGTAATTTTAATTACGCTCGTTTCTCCGTTTATTTCCACATGATACAAGTCGTAGCTTTATCGAAATGTAACATAGATTTTTTTTTACTTAAATATTCAACATTCTGTCATAACATTATATTTTTGTCAAAATAAATTCCACTCTATCGCCCATCGTGACGTGAAGTATAAGGCGCACTTCAAAGGGGTACTCATTCGCTCGTGACGAATCTACTGCCTGTAGCCAACTAATTGCTATGAAATGAAGCGTCCCCACGGGACCTTACCCTGATTTTGTTTTAATCGAAATTTTCCGCGACCAGCCGTCGCCGAATTTATTGTCATAATCTCAAACGTCGAGTAAAAAAAACCTCATTACGAGAATTTTTTTATAGAAAAATTAGACAATAAGTGAATAATTCTTTGAAGAAAAGTTTTATGGCTTTGAAATGTTGCGGCTTCTTGTCGACAACTCTTTGTGAAATTCTCGTCTCGCGGAAAACATTTAAAGAAAAAAAAATTTATAACTTGTGAAGAAATAAATCCTTACAAGTTGATACTTATTTTTATTTAGATGCTTTTAATATATATCTTACTGTATGATGTTACGAGCTAGCCGGAACATTATCTTATATGAAACCAATAGGCTTTGTAATCTTTATAATTTTTATAATGAATATAATACCAAAATATGCATTGCATATACGACAAATTTCAAAGGGTTCTAAGGCCGGTCTTGAACCTCAAACCTGTTCATTAGTTATTGGGAGGTGTTTGCGAAAGCGAGGCGCAATATGTTGGCCAAATAGCCTCGGGCTTAGAGTTTAGAGTGACTATTTTATATAGTGTGCGATTATCTGGGGGTTTATTTCAGATTCAAAAGCAAACTTCTGTTGTTGTTTATTTAATTTTTCTTTTTAATATATTAGTTCCCTATATTTACAGTTACATTAAAGTTTATAAACCAATAATAGTAATAAAGGCAGTTTTCTGGCCATAGATGTCTGAAACTTTGTATGAAATCTCAGGTGCGGGCGCCCCTACCTAAACTATAATCAATAAAAAAATAAAATAAAAGAATATAAGCACTTTTTTTAATATTTATCATTAGCATCCGTGCTTACGGTTATACAATTATTTTAGGTTAGACGATAGGTTATGAGTAAGAAGAGCTCAATTTCTGAAAATGTTTAAAACGCATGACAATTTTCGATTTTAGAATTCCGCCTTCGGTTCGACGATAAAGCTAGACTAACACATCCTGAGGTACGGTCTTGTGTGTAGTTTTGCTTATTACCAAACCAACATAGCGGCGTGATAAGATTCCGGTTTGTCTTGGCAGCCTTCGTGCCTGCAGGCGGCTTGCGGGCATTTGGACGTGAGGCCAGTGTGGCGTGGCTCGAGTTGATCGGTGAGCGCTCTACTTCACTATGGAATATAATATTATTCTTGAATAAAAAAAATTGAGTTGAAATGGTTTTGAGTATGATTCCTTAGTAGTTCAGCAACTATTGGGTGTCTCTATTTGCTCAAGTTACGAAACGAAATTACCTACATGTAATCAAGAATCAGTTAAAAGAAAATCATTAGATTAAAAGAGATCCATATTTGTAAATTGACGTCCGGTGAAAATGCTGCAGTGTAGTTTGTTCCACCGCTTCTTCTACACATACGCTTTGGAAGCGGTAGTAGTTATAATTAAATGTAAGCGATGTGACGTCAATAAGTGATATCTTGTATCCAATTTTGAAAATAAATCTATTCTATCCGGTTCTGTTTTACGAGTATTACGTAGAAATTTAATTTGATAATTATCTTAGATATGAAAATATGCTAATTGATTCTATATCAAGTAGAGCATACACAGAGATGTCTCATCAAGAAATTTCCTAGTCCTGTGTAAGACGCATAACTATGAGCTTGGCACAAATCGCTCGCCTGCCTGGGATGGTTCGCAACACGGTGTGCAAGCCACACTACATACTCCAATAATTACAGGTACGTAAACACGTAAACATGTACGTACATAGCGTGAATACTACGAGAAACAAAGGTAATGTTTGTAAATAACGGAAACTTTAACGGCGTTTGTCGCGTGAGGTTTCTTTATTTTCATTATGAAAAAAGACTGAATACTTTTTTTTATTCTTATCATAATATATCTAGTCCGGAAACTTATTATGTGTTTAATTAATAAATTATTGGTAAAAATGTGATGAGATTTTGCATGGAAACAGATTGAGCGCCATTTGAAAAGTTCCACGCGGGAGCGAAACCCCGGACAAAAGCGGAGTGTTGGATAAGATTGCTGATCAAGTAAATCTACCGATGAATACGACCGAAATAAAGACAGATTGATGGATCGATCGCTATATATAAGGATTGGAGCTAACAATTAGGTACGCGATGCAATTTGTTGCTTATACTGTACAGATAAGTATTTATTGGTTCATGTTTTATTAGAGAGATTTAAATTTAAGAACTTCACTTCTCTGTTCATGTTTGTATTTGTACAATTACATTCGTAAAGAAAAAGTCAAATTTTCTGTGGATAACGTGAAATCATTAGGTACTTATTAAAGTAAGTGAGAATATTATTATCATGTCTAGTTAAAAAATGCCGCTTTTCATATACGTAGTATTTATAAAACACCAAAGGAAAGCGTATCTTCTTAGGTCATAAAATACAATTCAGCGAGCAACAATTAAATTAATTGCATCGTAATGTCGTCATCCCGAAATTAAATTTTCAACCCTTGGTAAAGATATCAAGTTGAACGTTGAATAAATGTGGCCATTTCTCATTTCAACCGAAGCAAAACTTAATAACCCTACTGGAAACGCAATAATTACAAGTGCTCAGTGCGAGATTTGGCGCAAATAAATGAGCTCCATTAAGAGACTCGCGTTTAGATATTTCATCCCCTTTTCTACTGGAAGAAGATGTTGCCACCCATACGGCACCAACCTGGTTGTTCCCACGCATTTGCCAAGGAACATATACTTTTGAGTATAGACCAAAACACCTTAATGGAAACCATAAAAGAATGACAATTAACAAAATGAAGTCGCTATTTGTAATGCATAACTTCAAACTGAATCCATTGATAGACTTGTTATCTATACCGGTTTAATACAGAACTTCCTATTTTCATGTTATAAGTTAAATAAAAAATATTTTATTTATTAAAATAACATCAATTTAGAGGTGGTTGCCCAGGATAAAAACTATTATATAAACTAGTCTTGTTTTGTTTGCTCTATAGTAGGCTAAAAATAAAAATTCATCCAATTTAGACTCTTCATAATCTATACTGACCGTAGAAAAAGAATCAAATTGAAACTACAGAATACTTCTTATAAACAAAGTAATATAACTAAAGTCTCGAACTTATTTTGAGGTTAACACAATCTGTGTTAGGTTTTTGTCTGTAGGTGTCATACTTATTTATTAAAAACTGTATATTCTTAAATTGTCGTATGCTTCTATCTCACAGTTGCTTATTCTTTGCCATTCGACGCACCTGACAAATTATCACCGCTCAGAGGCAATCCCCACGTTTGTTTTTGTTGAGACGCGAATGTTTTTGTGCTGCCGAATGTAATTGTCCATACGTTACAGAAGGTAAACGATTTATTGTCGGGTAAGAAGGGAAGACGTGGTTTTGTCTGTTTGAAACTGGAATCATTTAGGGAACCAACATAAATAAATGTTCACGTGTGTCATTATTTAGAGCTTGAGCGTTGGTCGTTGGTCCTTGATCGGCACAAGTTTCACGACACAAAAAAGCGCAATACCTATAACCGATGAGTCTTTTCTTAGATATATAAATTATTTTGATTTCTAACCGATGCTTCTTCAGGCAATGGGTAAGGTTTCTACGATAAAGTTTATGTCAAAAACTATTTATGGTAACTATCACTATTAATCAGTTCGAAGGTTTGGAAGTTTGTGTGTGTTTTAAAAATTTGATAAAAACCTTGAGAAACTCGTATATAGATAGCAAACAGTAAGTAGGTACTTTATTTATCCTAGAGATATTTTTTCACAAACCGTCACGTATAAAGGCCCCGGAAAGAAAAGAAGGCATGAAAATTGTCACGAAACTAAATTATTCAAATAGCGAACGTGTTTATTATATCGACTTCACTAGCACGATAAGGAAAATCCCTAAGTAATGGTAGTTTTTGGAGGCGTACAACGCGAATAGCTCTCGAATTGGGGAGCTTGTTATTTTATACATACCGAGCTTACGCCATTTTCCCGACGAGGCAGAGACTGCATTTTCCTACTTGTAATGAAAGCTGCATTATTTTGCTTAATCGACGTATACCAATATTTCCCTGCAAGTTTGTCGTCAGTGCTGTGTAGTTCCCGGCACCAATGGGAAAGAAATACAACCTGTCATTATTTGAATCTCATTTCAATCATTAAGCCAATCAGCTGAAAGTGGACTTTCAGTGTCTTCAAGACTGTTGGCTCTGTCTACCCCACAAGAGATATTGTCCGGCAATATCCAGAATTTTTCGAAAAAGATAAGATATAGACCTATCTAAATATACATTCAGACACCATAACAATCTACAGCTGCCAACATCGCGACTCCAGCTTCATTCTAATAGCCATTTACCATTACATGTTTACTGGAGTTGGGTGTTGTACATGTTGTGTTATATATATTTCCAACCGTTCTTCAAAGATGTACTTTTATTTTTTGTAAAGCATTTTGATATTTTGAGTAACAGGTAATTAAAATAAATTTAAGTACTAAATTCCTTTCAGTCTAATGTTGTTTTCTTCTTCAGTATATATTTTGTATATATTATTTTCTGGTAACGATGCGCAATAATATCTTAAAATGTCCAAAGCGTAAAGGCTACCGCTTACTTTTCTTGTCAGCAATGATTTCCTGAAATTTGACAAAATAATGTGAGGGAAGTGGGGCACCGCCAAGGCGACAAACCTCAGTATAAACTGGTTTCAACAAAAGGGCTGTAACATTTTATGAGCGCAATCGGAGTACCGCGATAGCACTCCTGCGAACAATTAAAGGGAACAGATAAGCCAAACCCCGCTCCTTCCCAGTAAATAAGGATACTTGTAAAGTAACAGGCTTATTTTCAGTTGAAATATTAAGTTTGGTATATTGTCTATGTAAGTTGGGAAGGAAAAATAAATAT
Source organism: Amyelois transitella (assembly GCF_032362555.1). Lineage (NCBI taxonomy): Eukaryota > Metazoa > Arthropoda > Insecta > Lepidoptera > Pyralidae > Amyelois > Amyelois transitella. The sequence goes on from NC_083509.1 coordinate 7,812,915, forward strand.
GCTCTTGATTATATTTTACTGATGTACAATACAATACAAATTATCTTTATAAGACATAAAAATACATACGTAGTAGAAACATACATTACGAATATGTTGTCCTCGAACATAAAAAAAATACTTAACTAGGAAAGACATTTCAATAACAAGTTTTCTTCCCGTCCTTGTTTGTGTGTACTCAGTATTTACCTTAAGTTTTTCTCACATTGAGACCTAAAACAAAAACATGTCGACCAAGAAAACGTTTCCGTCATCAGCGAAATCAGCTTTCATAATATCAAGGGTACTCGCATGGTGGCAGATTATTTGAGTCACATTTTATTTTTTCCCCATAAAAAGTATTTTCCCAACATCCAATAAAAATGTTTAAAAATTATGTAAAAAATAAAACGTTTATGATAAAGGCTTTGAAATCAAACAACGACTCAATAAAAGCGAACGCAATTACCTGGCTCTCATATTTATCTTTTTCCGCGAATAAATGCTTTGTGGGGTTGAACAATAGCGCGGGTGGGGACGAACGGAAGCTTTATAATTTTTTAATTAATGCCGGCGAAAATATCAAAGTCATTGAGTGTACATAGTGGAGATTGTGATTAACGTTCATTTTTTGTTATCTAATTGTGAAAGGTAGGTAGGTTATAATATTAAATGACTTTATGAAATTTATGTAAGTATATATACATACATACAGTCTCGTCTCTTACGTGAATATTATTAATTATACATTAATATTATCACCCACACAAAGGTTCTCTACTTAATCCAATGGTAGACTGTTAGATAATGCTATTAGCATTAAGTCCGCCTATTGCACTTTATAAATTGTAATTGTTACAATAAAGAATAAATAAATAAATTATATCCCAATAATAATATAAATGTGCATGCGTTTATAATTGATAATAAAAGTTACGTGGTTGAACTAACAAATTAGAAGGAAAATTTTACCTAAATATTGACAAATTCACGCTAGTAATTAGTTAAAGAAAGCACAAAGTGTTCAATCATTCATCCGTTATCAAAGATATTTTAACAAAGCACCTAAGCAAATGAGGTCGTTCTATTGGAAACTGACGTTCAAATGAGGGATTAAAACGATTCGGAAGATGAATGAAAACAAATTTTACGCTTTAGTGGACATGCGTTATTCACCATCTTCTCTCTCTCCTGGCGATAAGCTCGGTTACATCCTCATCACATCTTGATAGAAACCGGGGACGCCAAGGATCCTTGGCGTCCCCGGTTTTTTAGGGTTGGGTGAGTCAAGTTTTTATAGAAAGCGACTCCCAATTGACTTTCGCAACCTTTGCAGGGAAAACATAAGTATTGGATCATGGTATCATATGGCATTTCCATCATATTAGTAGATTAATTGTACGACATCCGACATTTTATAATTTAATGGCTGATGGCGATGACGATGGCTTTAGCTTAATATATATGTGGCGGCAAGTAAAAAGATGTTTCTGCCTACCCCTCCGAGCAAGAGGCGTGATTTTATATAATTATAAATATAAATACCTTATTGTTACAATAATACAAGCAATTTGTATGTTCTACAACAATTTTATACAGGTTATTATTGATTAAGTATTTAAAAACTCCAGTTGAAACAAACCGTTGAATGACAGAAATTAACGTATTCAAACCCGAATTGTTTCAGCTCAGGCATGATTACAATATCCCTAAATTTGCAACGTTCCTATTACCAATGAAAATCGTTAAAGCAATTAATATCTACAGCTTAATTTGCCCACATCCAGAGGGCGCCGGCACAGACAATATTTGATAAAATTTTATCACACCGCAATGGCCGCCGAAATTAGCGTTATTAGCCGCCATGTAAATTGCTCTCAGCGATCCATTGGAGGCAATTGATTTAATGCCCTTCTTTGTTTGCGATCAACGACTCGATTTGGGTTGATTGTCATTGAGCGCTTTCAATCCATAAATGGAAATACATTTAACGTCAATTCATTTGCCCTCTGCTTAACCCCTTTTAAAAAAATAATGCTTTTAATAATGGTGAAAGAAAATCGCGCTTGATATTCTGATTACTCTTTAACCAAAAGCGTATTGCGCTCAAACTTTTGGCTTCAGAGCTAGGTCTACTTCAGTATTGATTCTAGTATTTTATACATACAGGTGAACGTAGCCTTTCCGTCTTTGTTAGATTGTTGGCTCTGTCTATGCCGGATAAAGACGTGATTAGGTATATGTTTATATTTTATACGTCATCGTAAAAGAGTTTATGTATCTTTATTTTTTCTAGCTTTTGTCTGCATTACAAAAATGCGGCAACTATGTGGTACTTCAAATTACATTTCCGTCAGTTGCGCAGAATCAAAAATTAATTTATATTTAACCGGAGGCACATTATAAAGTAAGTATTAATGTTATTAGATGACAAAATCAAAAATTCTTTTGTTTCACTGCTGAAGCACAAACCTCGAAGGTAAATATTTCACGGGTATAATAAACCGGGGGTTACGCGGCGATGATTTTCCTTAACAATGCTTCCCATAGGAAGCCCAGGTAATTATGATTGAGCACAAAATGGATAAAAATAATGCCGGGTTTGTTTCAGACGTAATTAGGGTTTGTGGTCCCGCGCGGCCGGATCCGCAAGTCACCTTTCACTGATGTTTTTAGATACGACTTATCGTGTTTACACTTACTTGGGGAAAATAGGTACTTACAGCGTTAATTAAAACCGGTTTAATATTACATTTTTTACTACTCCAAGTTTGATTCAGTGATACTTCTCGCGATTATAAACAAGAATGATATAACCTGAGCAACCATGATGACCTGATGAACAAAAATTTTCTGTGTAATTTGTCCCGTGTATATATAATTATTTTAATTTTCAAATACCTTATGTAAACAGGATTTGCGATAAGGAGGTAAGTATTATAATTATGTTCACGTTACAGAAACAATAATTATAATGTCTTGTAATGCGAAGACATACCACGACAAGAATTTGTCAAATTAAATTATCGTCTCCGTTTCGCCCGAGAGTGGAGTGTGGTAAGACTGGAAGGGATACAGGGTGTCTCGTAATTGCGAATACCAAAGATATTATAAAAATTTACATTACACTTTGTTTTTGTTTTTATTCATGAAATGGTAAGCTCCTACTCGAACAAACATTAGATACTATTTTATTATTTTTCCTTTTTTATATCGACTTTCTTCTTAATGAATCCATAATACAGACTGTGTTAACTAAATTCATTTTACAGATGTGAAATAATATCAAAACAAAAAATTAAGAAATATTTTTTTTTTTTGGATTAATATGATCCAATATGTGTATGGTTCCACTCCTGACGACAAGAGGAAGAAGTAATATTTTAAATGTTTTCATAGGACGCTATCAGGATATGTTTTTAATTTCAATGTTTTGTAATTTGTCCCGTATAAATTATAATTATTAAGAGGAAGATACGTTATTCTTGAACGCCCTGTATGTTCGGCGGTTCGTACGCGAGTCTCCGATTATGAATATTAATACGTCACCGTGGCAGGTCGCATCGCAGCGGCTTAGCGTTTACCCGGATAGACAAACCACCCTCCAAGGTATGCCAGTCACGTCTAATTATCAATTTTAGTGATACACGGCCCTTAGATGTTTGTAAGAGTTAGTAGATGATGCAGGGTAAGAAATGTGTGCGTTATGAAAATGGTGCGTTATTGGTAATTGTGTTGTTTAATTAAATTAGCATAAGGCTCTCTTTCATATTTACGTGCTCCCAGTTGCACTTTGCCTGGCACTCAGCGTTTTAAGATTAATTTATATAAGTTTTTTTCAACGAGATTCAAATGTAAATGTAGGTAACAAATATTTTAAATGTCAATGAGACAATTCAACGGAAATTCTGAATATTTTATTCTTTATTGCTCAATAAGTCATCAAATAAATTTTTATACACCTGTTATTACATGTCTACTGTCTGTATGAGTACCTAGGTATTACACCAAAATTTAGCAGGGCTCTAATCCGAGTCAATTAAAATTCTCTCGCTTGCTCATTGTTGCTAAGATAAAGCCATAATTAAGGGCCTTCTCGATCGATTAAGTTAAGCCGAGTTTAAATAGACGCTAACTCCACGAGAAAGGTTTACTCCTCCGTGAAATGCCATTAGGTTTTCGCGCGTTTTATACGCCTTTAGAAAATTCGGGCTGGTACACATCGGTAACATTCTATTTAAAAATACCTACTACTTATAGTTTAAAAAAGTAATCTCAAATTCTGCTCACTGAATCTGGTTTTTAAAAGCATCACAAATGTGACGTATTTAAAATAAAAAAACACTATTTTTATATTCGTATGATTAAAGTATATTCTTAACTGCATCGGTGAAGTTCTCGTAGTGGAAAGTTGTATATATTTTAACTAGGCTGAATAGCATTAATACATTTTTTTTGTAAATTAATTTAATTTATGAAAAGAAATAAATTTATGCACTACAATGCGTAAAGAAACAAGTTCCACATCGATGCGCACCTTAAAATTTTCGCCCATTGCAGACGCTCCCAAGTTTAAAGTTGAAAGGGAGATTTAATGGCGGATTCTCTTGATTACATTACATGAATTAGGGCAAGTATTTTTGATTGATACGATTTGAAAGGGGTTATAAAGAGCGACGGTGGTCGAAGAGTTAAGGTGCTCGAAAAAAGCGTGTTGCGCGGGGAAGCACATGTTCAAAACCTACTTCGCCATGTATCAATGACTCTTTTCCAAGTTCTGTGCATTACAAGTAGCTCGATTGTTAATTGATGCTTTTACGGTGAGGTAAAACATCGTGCGGAACCGCGCCATCCGTAAGTGTAACCATAATCCAATATGGAATAAGAAGACGATTTGATAGGGGTTATAAAATAAACTTTTTAACACAGGTATTTATAATCCATTTCTAGTGAAGATTGTTGTTAAAACTGTAGTTACGAAACCTTTTGATTTAATTCCCCTAAGTTATAACCCGGTACATAGTTTCGGCAACAATTCCTTTCATGTCTAGGCAGTTGAAATTACTTCAATAATTAAATCATAAAGTTTAACATTCATTCAAGTAAACGAGTTAACTTTGAATTTAAAATTTTTGATTTCACACGAAATTTTGTTAACAAAAAGTTTAAACATTGTCAAAGTAACATATTATATCGATGAACTTATGCAAAATTTTAATTTGAAATACACACACATATAGGCGATTTGCTACGCTCCCTACATACTTCTTTTGCTTCATGCCCACGCGTAACTCTCTTCATGCAAGCTAAAGCGTAATCTTGGCCTAATTTTTCGCCAGGATGCTTGCGATTCATCCCGCCTACATAACTAAAAATCCATATGGGCATTCCCTTGTCTATTTCAGTCACTCTATCTTTGTTCAAATCACAGTATACTCTAAATTAATTTAAAAATACTTATAACAATAAGGTCTACTACGCCTTTAGCGTTATCTTTATTTGAATAGACACATTATTTAAAAGAAAATCCTGGCAAAGGTCAAGACAGTATTACCTACATAAATAACCAATTCTTCAATAATAATTACGTCACATTTATTTGTCCCTAACGCTCCCAAAATGGGGCTAAAAGCAGTGGTGGTGATGGTACCCTTTACAAATGTCAGTTTGACCTTATGCTAAGTGTTGGGCCGTTGAATTATCCGATGAGTCCGTGCTTGATCTTTGAAGTTGCCCTTTAGATATGATTGCTGTCAATTTGTGACGTTAATGCCAAACCGCTGCTTGAATATGAAAACAGTAGCGTGATATTTGTGACTGGTAGTGATGTGAATAGACACCAATTTAGAGAATTGGTACATTCATTTTTAATTTACCTGCCAGTGAAACGTGAAACCGCTAACATTTAAGTTTAACGTGGCTACAATTGCCTTCTTCCTTATGTTCTTATAGGTGGAAAATTTAAAAAGAAATTAATAAAATTCTTACCTAAAGTTGAAATGAGACGAGAAGTAGGTATTGAATGCTTTTCGCAATTACAACCTGACAACCACAGATGCAGTTTTAAACTTATAAGAAAACAAAACTATGTACTATTTTCTTGTTACTGTGTAAATTTCTATGCAATAAGTTACTAATTATAAATATTACAAACAAACCAACCCAAACCGCTAAGTAAGTACTTCAATTCAAACACAATGTAAAAATTGTTAGTGAATAAATAAATAAATATACAAACAAACTTCTTATTTGAATGCAATCGAAAGATTTTGGTAGAATTTATCAAAAAAGTCGTTAACGGCATAATATACATATGTACATCAGCAAATTCTGTGATACAAATTATGACAATTGGAATATTTTTATTTTATTCACATTTTTTAAGGAATAATCGTAACTAAATACGAGTATAATGTACCTTGTTTTATAAAATTGTACATAGCGTTTAGAACAGGGAAATCAAATTATAAGGTGCGTTTAAATAGCTTCATTAATTCTTACCAGCCAGCATTAAACAAATCTAGTCATTTACGTGAGTAGCCGTTGTTATTCACGTTCAAATTCTTTGGAAACTCGTTAAGGGTCGTTTATACATGGGCCAGATACGAGACGGGACGGAAGTGGGTGCGACTATCGCGGACCGCCACGACAGTTTCTATTCAAATTAGGAAAGCTTCGACCGCAATCGAAATTCAAAACTGTTTTAGAATTAAGTTTATCACTCGGTTTTAAATTCATTGCTGTTTTTGTTCTTCATTAAATTTTAACGTTCAAAGAAAAAATTCAATGGAGACACGGCTATGTGTTGTGGTTTTTTGGAATTTGAATTTTTAGTAAAAGGGTTTGTGCAAGTACTAGACGACACGTCAGACGACTTCCGGAAGACGTTTCACGCTAAAGTTCTAGCTATTGAATGGTAAATAAGCAAGGGTGGGTTTTAAACGTAGTTGATAAATTGTAAGGTAATAATAGTAATGGAGAGTATTTTTAACACAAATCGGTTCAAGCCCGAGAAAGAGTGGTGTCCTTAGCTAAAGGGTTATTTTCCGCATTATATGAATATGAAAATGGGCTGAAGAAGAATGCTTAGAAATACTTTTTTGTAAAGTTCGACGGGACCAAAGTCTCTGGCAATCTAAATTTATATAAAGAGTGTTACATAGCGCTGTCAATGTGTGACCGCGAAAGAAGAGCACGCACCTTTCACTAAACCAAACTTATGCAATAATCTCAATGTGAGTAGAATAATCACAAGAAACAACAAGCCTTCGATAGCTCAGTTGGTAGAGCGGTGGACTGTAGTTGGCAAGAAATGGACATCCATAGGTCGCTGGTTCAAATCCGGCTCGAAGGAATCTTTTTACTCAGATAAGCTAAATCTTGTCCGTTATAATTAAAGCGCGTACAAAGCATGAATAAGAATCATCTGAAATGTAATTTACGTTGTTTGCAATGTAACTAACCATAGTTACAAAATAACAGTGTCAAGAATAAAATAAAGTAATTATGATCGGATTTTTATATTGTTCGTCGCAACATCAGGAAAAACCAGGCTTAAGTTTGACATTCGTCAAGAGAGTATTGGCAATTCCCGCAAAAGCAAGGCCGCGGACAACTACAATATTTTATACCAGCGCTCTTTGGAATTTCTTAATTTGATACGTACAAATCGCTAAAATTTTATTGAATAAACAATTATGACTGGGCTTTCTCCAAATTAAGAAGCTGGTTTACTGTATGAAAATTAGGTCTTACACGAATTTAAAGAGTAAAAAGATTCCTTCGAGCCGGATTTGAACCAGCGACCTATGGATGTCCATTTCTAACCAACTACAGTCCACCGCTCTACCAACTGAGCTATCGAAGGTATGTGTAGCAATTCTAAAGAAACGAACATTTTAAACTTTAATTTAACTCATGACGTAAATTTTGTTATCATTAAGACCTCGTTAATATTCATTTAAAAGTTGATGCAACGATTACTTAGTTTTTATAACCGTAGGTATTTATTTATATTCAAGACTGTTGGCTCTGTCTACCCCATAAGGGATATAGATGTGACTCTATGTATGTGTGTATTGTATATTTTTATGGCATAAGCTTCTGGTGACGGTTCACCAGTGAACCGTCTACGTCGTTTAAGAGTAAAAAGATTCCTTCGAGTTATGTCGGTTACGTTCTTACCTATTTTGCAGGTTATTATATATACCTAATATCAGGTTCTTACTTTGGTTAAAGGAAAAAATGTTTTTCAAATTGATCTAGTTCTTGGGTAATCTATTTATGTTGAGAATTGAACATAAATACCTATCTTTATCTTAGTATTCAGTCTGATGTTGTTTTCGAAGAACACCTAAAAATTTTTGATTTGAAAAGTAGGCTAAAATGTATGTAGGCTTAAATAAAATTTTAAACTTGACTTTTTGAAAATTTTAACTTCGATTATATATTCGAAGCCAAAGAAGAAGTTATTAGCAAAATTATTATGTGACAGCGCAACTTGCAACAGTGATCTTTCAAACAAATCATCATTAAAATAACATTTTGATATTAAGATAGGTGGAATTCTAAGCTTAATGTGGACCTGAAGGATCAATCTGAAATTCAAAATAGTCTAGATACGGCTTTGGTTTTACTTGGCAGCGCAGTCGATTCCTCGTGTATATGAATTATCATATTAATTGAGTATTCTGATGTAAGGCGATGCAGGTCCCAGACGAAAGCCGCTTTGCACTGAAACATGCACTCCTTGCATGCGAAGAAGAGATGCAGTTTATGCTGTACTAGTATTGTTAGTGTTTTGTCCCAGGATTTGTTCTAGAAGGAGAGATTTTCGAGTTACTCTACATCATCATATCCTACTAATTCTTTTAAGGATGTGTGTTTGTGACTCTTTCACGCAAAATGTCATGGACGCATTTTAATGAAATTTCACGTACACGGGTAGAATACAACTTGGAATAACCTACGTACCCGAAATTCCTAATTTTCATGAAATTTCCTAGTTACATAGTTGACTTGAGTAGTTAGTTGAGTTGAGTAAAAATTAATACAGATTTAAGATAAGAAAAGTATTTTTTATAATAAGTCCTTTTAAGTTTAAAAGTGTGTCCTAGGGTAAAAAAGATATTTTTTTAATTATTTGGGAACGCAGAGGTATTTCTGTAACTTTTCAAAAACTTATTAAGACCTGTTTGACAGTGGTCTTCTGCATCATCGCCTTCACAACAATGATTCATTACGGATAGCTAAACAAATACTAACAATAATAGTAATAATTATTCTTTTATATTCAACGTATTATCGTATTTTATAAATTGATGCTTTGTTAGCTGACGAGGTATTCAGAGTCTTCTTTGTTTAGGCTATTTACAAAAACACACAAAGTACAGTGTACAATGATTATAAATAACAAAATTTATTTGCCAGTATCTATGTAAGTTTACATAATGTGATTTATGTAAAATTGACTGTCTGTATGTTGTGTATATTTTTCTCTCCATCCACTGGTTGTATAGAAGAAATCGCTATAAGCGATACAACTCACTGTATCACATTTAGTATGTTCTATTTCCACAACAATGCTCTTCTTTTTTGTGTGCAATAAACAGTTATTCATTTATTAATTACTCGATAAAGTATGCATGTGTATGGACGTACATATAGTAGATATAGTTAGAGTGCTAAGTTGGAGTTGATTTTCCTTAAATGGATTATGCTTTCCCGTATTGACGCAGAGAAGTTCTAAATAGTTTTCCCACTTCTATTGTTTGTTCAGTCGCATTCAGAATTAGTTGGCTTTTGTTTGTGTTGCTGTTAGTACTTTGCATTTGATGTAGGATTGAAGAATAACGTAGGATTGTTAGCCCCTTATGAATTTGAGAATTAAAATAAGTACCTTACCTGTCACTATTTGAATCTAAATTCCATCATGAAGCCATACAGATGTTTTTCAGTTTTTAGAAAACTGTTGGCTCTGTCTGTGTAAGGGATAAAGACGTGATTATTTGTATCATGTAAGCATGTAAACTATAAAATTTTTATAAATAAAATTAATGTTGAGCAATTTCAATCTTACATACATACATACATGTATATAATCACGTCTAATTCCTGGCGGGGTAGACAGAGAAAAGAGTCTTGAAAATACTTAAGGACATCCATGGGAAAGAGATGGAATAGTCTTTTTTTCTGTTAGTGTCTCTTATAGTCCTTAAATCCCCTGATTATACACCTCCTTTAATGTAAGATCACTAGATTGAAAGGGTTCATCATTGATTAGTAATCAATGCTTTTTAGTGCAATTACTTTCAGATTTAACGATGAATATTCTTTAAACTACCTTAAGTTTATGGTTATGTTATTTACCATACACTTTACTTACTTCTTTTCAAAATTTGATGGTTTTAATTCTATGTTCCCTATTGTTTATTTGTTGCTAGTAGTAAATCAAAAACATATATCGTTTGGGATCGGTGCCCAGGATTTCTCTAAACCCGTCTGACACTCACTTAATTACATAGATTACAATTTGACATTTTCAGTGCCTGCGATTTAAACTTGACGTAGGCGGATTATCTCGAACGTTCCATTTCAGTGTTTATGTTTTGAGTTGATATTTTCATCCTCTGGAGCAAACATTATCTGAATGTCATACCACACTTTGACACCTACGCTAAAGGCGATTGGCGGATACAGTTTATGAATTAACTCTTAATGAAATGATTCATTTAGAACATCTAAAACATAATGACCTGGAGACTTATTCCCGAACATGATATAGCATATTTTCGCCTCTCTATTAGAAAGGGATATAGGACATTCCCTTGTCAATGTACTTGCTACATCGTTTTCATCACAAAATAATAATTAGTATAGGTTCATTAAATACTACACTTTTACACTTTCTTCAAACTTGAAAAAGAAAACCCATATTAATTTTAGGAAATTTATTTTATTATTCCTAATATCTTACCACACTAAGATTTAATAATCTAAATGCCGAATAATCACTCATTTTAAAATAAACAATTCATTATATCATTCAAACAGGATGTCACATGGAAATATTAATCAAAGTCAGAAAGAGCAGAGTGCGACGCACGAGTATGTGGGGTTTTTAATTATAAGTGGGCAATGATCATTTTTCATGCCTGATTGCCGTTTTAATCTAGCTGGTTTACATTTTAGCTAATCACTTTTATTAAAGTTTTTGGGTTAGTGACAAGGATTTTCTTAATGTGATGTAATCATTATTATTTTATGAATTCCGCCCCATTACATTGAACTGTTTTTTTTTGTTTGTGTTTGAACTCTTTCTTCGCGTAAGTAAGATAAAGAGTACAATTTAAATACCTTGTATAATTTACCGCTAGTTTATTTTGTCTCTATATAAGGCTTAATTCAAGAAAAAGTCATTATGGTTTTCGAGAGAAATCGAAAAGACCCAAGCAATAGCAAAAATATAAAATTGCTTGCTTAAGGTAAGTAAGGCGTAGGTTTTTGTTATAAATATAAAAACTGCAGACAATTTCCACATATATAATACAAGTAACAAAATACAAAATCACACCATACGTGAAAAACAAAGCACTTCACTTTTATTAATGCAAATACGTCTGAAATTTTGATAGTTCCCAAACAACCATAAAACCCGGTTAGTTTCGGCGATTGCCCGATTTTCATACATGAATATTCGTGGCTGTTTGGCATTCAGGCCGCACAGCGGTGTCTAAACAGACAGTGTAATAAAACTAAGCACACGACAATCCACGGGCAATAAAAGGCGGGATTGTAGGTACTCTTTATTACACTGTGGCGGGATTGTACGGGGATGGTAAGAGTTGAGTGACGTCACTTCGCTTTCACGTCACGAGCCTAAATCCCGCTTAGCGTACGGCGGCGTACGGTACGGTGATCGCTTCGGTCTTATATTCGTATAGAATTACGATAAGGTTTGTTTTTAAACTTTTATGCAATAAATTTATGTTGAACTTCTGAATCTGTCGTGTTCCTTGTTTAACCCTCCGCTACTATACTTTGGATCTCTGTTGCCTATATTTATTTGAAACTTTTATCAGACTTTCACGATTAATTAATCACTCTTTGGTTGTAGGTATGAATGAAAACCAAACACATACTACATAGGCATAAATCATGCAAATATTTAATTATTTAAAGAAAATGCGTGCTTGTTTTTTAAATTAAAATATATACAATAAAAAATATTTATCACGATTATCATCAACTCATCTGTAAAAACATCTGTCTATCGATGTCAGTATTTTTTGTACTCGTCCCATCCCTAAAATTTTTCAGGCAGGTAAAATGCGCAGGCTCGTGGACGTAGAACAACGCCACCTGACACCATTAGGCTATTATAATATTTTGCTACTTTGCCTGCTGATGTCTTCTTGACGACGCAGTGAATACAAAATTCGTAGACTCTCCCCAGACGATATAGGTTTGATTTTCGTATCGAAATTTATTGGCAATTGTGATTGTGTTTGATATTTCTGATTTTGTAAGGCTATCATAACATGCTGATTCCGTATCCTGAGAAGAGGGGACATTAATATTAACATTTCCTTTTCTTGAAACTGGATGAAAAGTAAATTGTGTTTTGAAAGTAGAGTTAAACTTCCCCGCTGAATTGATAATTTGTTATAAAAGTATTTTGAAACGTATAATTTATACTAATGTATGTTCTTGTACTGTGCTGTGCTACTGTTATGACCAATATAAATAATATTGGCAATAAAATTAGTTTTTTTTTCGTGTAGGTATAGTACCAAATCAAATACTGGCCATAAATCCACTACTATATATCGGTAAAAAAAAAAGAAATCCAAAAAAATATTTGGTTGGATAAAATTCTGGCAGTGTGTTCGTTCTTTTGGCACGCATTTATTTTTTATTGTGAGGGTTCGTATTCCGTGGCCGGATTTTTGTTTAAAATTGCATTTTTATATTTGGAACGCGACCCGATAGTATGTCGGGTGACAAATACGCGCTACGCCGCTATGAATGACAATTGAAGAGATGTTTTTATAAAGATCGCCCGATTTTTGTATTTATGCGAAAGAAATTGTGCCCATAAAAATGGTGTTGAAATGATGACTGTCATTTTTCAATGTCATTCAAATGCTCTTTTATGAGGCTATTTTGTTTGAATGATAAAACGTTTCGTTGATGTATTTTTCGGAGGGAAATGGGAAAGTGCTTACTGAAACTGGTCTAAAAAGCCATTCATTTTCATATTCTCTCCGACGGGTAATTGGAATTTAAAAGACTACTTAACGAATAACGATAAAACAAAAAAGTAGAACTGAATCTTGCTTTTATAAGCTAGGTATACCACAAGGAATTTGATACAGTTAATTACCTATAATTAGGGCTAAATACAGGCTGTAACACTCGAGATTCTAATAATCGTATGTATAGGAGACGCCAGCTCGTTTCATTGAGCCATCGGGTAATTCCGACGTGCGCGGCTATGCCAGGAATGTGATCACGTTGCAGTATCACCCTGGACAGTCGGGCGGGAAAGTGCAAGCATGATTTAAGAGTATGATTAACTTTATAAAATAGTTTTAGAGTTAATACTGGTTTTTAAGTCCTTAAGTCGTGATTGAACGTAAAGATCAAATTTTTTGGTTCAAGGTTTTTCACTTTAACTGAAGCTCATTAGTTTTTAGCTCTACCACATTGATTTTAAACATTTAATCACATCGTTAAGGCATTCTTTAACAAAATTATAGATCAGTAACATTGATTGAGAAATATTATATAAATATGGCCTGCACTAATTAATCATTTGATTATGTTACTAATATATATTTTAGTTATAAAGAGTAAGTTTAGAGTTAATAATTAATTAATAAGGAATAAATAGATCAAAGCGGAAGGTGCATGTTGCACTGTCCCACGTAAAGTTGCAAAAAGAAATAACACGACCACTTTTATAATGTATTAATTGTAGCAGTTATGGCAATGATTGTATCACCTGCATATTCCTAAAGCCCAGTAGATACATTTGATTAACCTGACTAGACAGGCTTCATTGATTTACCGTTTGGCAGCGACTTTAATCCTTAGTCAATATCCAGTTACGACGGATATATTAAGTGCTAAAGGATTAACAATCGACTTGGCTATTTTCCGTACCTACTTTGACGGAAAATTTAATTATCTTTTTTTGGTTCTCTTCTAGATAAAAAAGATTTAATTTTGATTGTTTTAAAATAATTTAGCTCAGTTGCGCAAACTCTATAAGTATCTAGATCATCATTTTCTCTGAATTTGTTTTCACACCAAGTGAGTCCCGTCTGACATCCGCTATCTTTGCAACGGAACTTAACCGATTTTGGATCTAGCTTAACTCATCTTAGCTTACTTAAGTATTAAATTGATATAACAATGTCATTATTTCGCTAAATAATAACACAAATTTTTTTTTGTATAATTGATAGCTAGTGTTTTTAATCATGAAGCTACTTTTTAAGAAATTGATGGTATTAGTGTAAGGAAAGTTACGTAGCACAATCAGATGTTTATGTGATATAAGGACATAATCCTTTGATGTGTTCATCGTCTTGTAGAAACAGGATAGATTTTTATTTCTGCAGTCATCGCAGAAGAGAGTTCGGCATGATCTTAAGAGTGTAAGGCATGCCACGCGAAAGATGATCTATCGTCTATGGCTTAGGAAATAGATCCCATTTCGTGTGGCAAAGTTGTGTGTGCCACCTCAGTGTTGCTACCATTGGCATCTGATATTAAGGAAAAGGACCAAAGATTTCTATGCATAGGAATCATGATTAAACGATACCAATCAAGCTGTTAGTTATATCGCCTGTAAAAACGATCGGCGGCCGTTAATCGCCCGTTAGCGACGCATTATTCACGGACACGCGTTGCACCGAATCCACCACCCTGTATCACCCCATGCAACCATACAACAACGATACACATACAATGTGTATATTGAACACCAAATTCAACTTTAAATCAAATATTGTAAAGTTCAAAGTATGTATAAACGACTGGGACTTACGATGTCAACTCGCAAACAAATATCGTTTAACTAATCCAAGCCAATATATTCTCTATTTCCCAATGCATAAAATTAATACTTTTTGAAATTTACCATATCCTTCATTTATAATTGATCTTTACCGTATAGCTAAACAGGACGTGGTAATAACGAATGGACTTTACTATTACGGCATCAAGGTACAAAATGACATTTAAAGCAAATTCATTTACGTAGATATAATATGACGTAGTATTTATTATGCCAATATCAACGGATGCAGTTGCATTCGACAATTAATTATTTGTAAACAATACCGGAGGTCGTGCCCGGGCATAAATAGCCTCGTTGCTTTCAATATAGGCATTTGATCCAATATTGATGTTGTATGCTGTTTGTGTTATTAGGCCGAGCATTTTGTATTCCTAATGCAACAAAGGATCGTTTTGTTTGTTGTTTGTAAATATCAGCTAATTATGAATTTACGGTTGATTAGTTAGTAGTCATTTATATTACAATAAATTTTCATATTTGCAATAACACAATAAATCTAAACTTTCTCATTTAATAAAGAGCTCTGAAAAAAGGCACTGCTATATAAAACGAAATATACGTTAGACAAATTATACAGATTGAGCTAGTTTATATTCGAGACTTGTGTTAAGAGATTCTAACTCAGCGACACCATATCTTCTAATTAATAGATAAATATTCGAGTTTCAAGCCATCTAGAAATAAGTTTATATATGTACAGGTACCTCAAAAAACATTCAGCCTAAAATTGCAAAAAATAACATGGAAGGCTCAGCAAAAAAGCAGCAAATCCGTCGCCAAGTGCGTGGCGGCCGGTCCGATGAAGCAGAATGCTTCCACTCGGCCGAGCGTGAAGATAGCGCGATACTGTGCTCGCTCCACTACCTCACTATGCTAGTGCGTACACCCTTTTGTTGTGCTTGCGACTAATCATTGACTGCCAATTCGATTTCCGATATGGATAGATTTATAGGTAGCGAAAGGTACACTGTCGAGTAAAAAGGGCTTACCAATCAACATTGTCTTTACAAAATAAATAAATAATCTGCCGGTTCTCGATTTCCTATATTAGAAGAAGTATAGATTCGCTAAATAAGCGAAAAGTGTGATAATAAAAGTGGCTGCAGAATGCAGATAAAACATTGTCTCTCTCATACTAGTATAAGCATTTTTGCACCTTTCGCTACTATATTTCGGGTCCTTAGGTTCGCGTTACGAAATTTTTTTCCTAGTCTGTCCGCTTTACAGCGTCTTCGGTTTCGAATTCAGCTTCAAAATTAATTAATTGTAGCAAAATAAAGCTCGTAGTGAAGAATAGTAAAATTTCGAATAAGGTTTATTGATAAGTTAGATTATATGGAGTAAAAGGTTTGTGACGAGCACAAGTGGTTTGAAAACGAACACTGCTCTCACATTTTATATTTACTTGCAATAAAATTTTTATATGAATTCACGTGAAATTTAGCTGGTTATGTCACACGGAAGCAAAAAGTGGAACAAATTATCTAAAGACTTAACTAAAAATTCTCTGGTGATATAGAGAGATTCTAAAAATTATTTTAAAGTATTGTTGGAATAATCAATTTAATTTTTCGCGGGCCTTAAATCTTCACAGAAAATATTCAAGTTATGTTAATAATGTTTTCCCGTATTTGTATCGACGCTGTTTCTACCCGTTTCGAGACGCATCTGTCGCGCTCAAAACTCCCGAAGTCCTCGAAGTGAATACAGCTAAAATGAATATTTATAAAGGCGTCAACTGTTAATCCGGCATTGTTACAATTTTCGCTCGTCGTGACTGAAGACGTTAAGAGAATACCGGGCTCTTATGGTAAGCGTACACTGCTGGTATTCGAAATGTGAAAATATTTTACATCAAATTTTTTTTTTAGTACAAAAAAAACTTCAAATACTCGACTAGAGAAGGGTAGGGTCGATGATAGATATGTAGTTTTATTTTATGTATTTTTCGAAATGACTTCTTATTTTTTGTTTATTGTTTTTCACCACAACAACACTTTTAGTACATAAGTATTTATTTTTATTGTTTTTTTTTTTATAAAAAGAAGCAAAACCAAACTTTACTATAAAGTATTGTACCCTAACAAGCGCTCTTTATCTATAATCTAAAGCTCTTTATTCTAGTTTTAGGGCTGCTTTTCACAAAAACTGACAATAACTAAAACAAGAAAAGATCGACAAAATATTGTGAGCAGTATAATAAGCCTTATAAAATAAGGTTCCACCCCAGTGTACAGCTTCCAAACGCGCCATGTTCATCTGAGGAATTAGCGAACAAAAGGCTTAAGTTGGCCTAGCGCCTGTTTATTCCGACGATCATATAAAAGATCTCGTCTTACCATCTGACGGGCCCTTCGCTTTCAGGCCAAATCTGCTCTTAACAAGCCTATGGAATTTTCTAACACTTTAAAGTGTTTATGTTACGAATTGAATCTCTTAATTTATTATTTGAAATCATTATAGTAGTTTGATATTATACTACACTTAACTAAGAACAAACAAATAAGATGTATCTTGTTATAAAGATTTTGAGATAATGATTATTAGATAATTTGAAAAATGATTCAAACTACTAAAATCTGAGTATAATGTATATATAGTTCGGTGTTGTTGATGAAGTTCCTAGTGGCAACTGGCGGTATTTAGTAGATATTTTTCTACTGGGAATATAGCAATAAGGAAGAAGTTATTTAGATTTTCGAAAACACCATAGACCAAAACCTGTCTTACCCAACCTGTAATCATGGTCAAAAGGCGCACCCAGTTCTCCTCTATAGTTAGGTATAGACATGAGCGGGGTAATGACGGAAGGAAGAAAAAGATGCATGTAAATTTCAATATTTCTATTTGTGCAATAAGGTATTAAAATACAGGACGTTATCAAACTACAAACAGAGCGCAACATTGTCACAGGTTGTCTAAAGTTACGGCCGGCAATAAAATCTACCGTTATGAATGGACACACTAAATCATGGCAACACTTGCAGTTAAGGAGATACCCGCTTCGGGATACATCTTAATTACTTTATAACTGCTGTATGTGTTTAGTAAGTTAGTTACACAAATCAGGAGCCTGCCCTGAGGCATGTCTCAAGAATTATGGAGCTAATAAAGTATTTTAAGCCGTTAATGTTTTGTTTTATAGCTGTATTTTGCCATTAGCTATGCTTCCGAGAGAATTTGTAAGAGACTTTTCATGGCGGGTACCAACTTCATAGAAGAAAAGTAATTTCTTCTTTTTTGCCATTTTTCAAATTATACATACAAACATACAATCACGTCTTTATTCTTTGTGGAGTAGACAAAGCCTACAGTGCAAAAAGACTGAAAGGCCACGTTCAGCTATTGGCATTATATTATATTAATATTTCAAAATAAAAATGGTTTTTATTTTGAAATATTTATTGCAACCAATAATTGTGTAGTTAACGCCCATGTGAAACTACATTTCTATTTTTATTAATATATTACATTTACGTGATATACGATAGTCAATAGCATATCATATTTACATGTCCAAAACAAATACAGAATGCTTTGCCGGTATTAATTGTTAAAACAAACATTAAATATTTTGTTAGTTTTCGACTGAACGTTAATTTTATAACGCACGGTAACGGATGCAGACTGCTTTATTATTTCAATAACGATTCATTTCATATAGTTTTATTTTAATATAAAATGGTATGGCGCTGAAGGGTTACATTCGGTGCATTTTCAATAAAAGTTGTATTGATTTTAACTTGAAATATAAATTTTATAATATTTAGGAGATGAGATCATTATCAGATCTATAAATTATGCCATTCAGTTAGGAAAATGCGCTTTATATGTATATTGTTTATCATTAAGTCATTCTTGTTATTGTAACACAATAAATAATACTCTGTATAAAGCAGTGACACAAGGTACTAACGTGTCAGCGGTTGAAGACGTGTGCAAACTGCCCCTGACGTAGATGGATGCCTACCCAGTGTGGCCGCGGGCTAAGAGACATATACCAACTAGTTTAATAGACATGTTAAAGTACAATGTTACTAATATTATACATGCGAAACTTAGAAAAGATTTGTGAATATGTCCGTGTTTGTACTAATGTACTTTGCGGTAATATAGCTTAGACATTGGAATAACTTAATTGTTAAAATGTATAGAGATTTAAGGCGAAAGTAGTCGTGGGCAATAGCTAGTAAAATATATTTTCTTTTGAGAAAATAGGACATAATTGAGGACACATAAATTATCTGCTTAAATGATGTTCATATGTGGTATATAAATAAAATCATACATAAAATCATGTCTCTTTCCAGGGAGGGTAGGCAGGAACTTTCTCTTTCCACTTGTTCCCACTTACAAATTCTGTAAGTACTTTTCTGTTCCTAATGTTTTTGGAGTGATTGTATCTGTTGTTTGACATTTGTGGTCCTTAACCGTTGGTTGATAGATATAATGCCCTTTAACCACACTAGTATCACATGGTTCATGATTTTATAAAAATATTCTTTGTCTGTTTGTTTTATACAAATGTTTCCTAAGTAAACCGCTAATTCCATAAAATTTAAACATTCCTGAGATTATTTCTTCTGGATATACCTATTATTGCAAAG
This sequence comes from Amyelois transitella, assembly GCF_032362555.1. Classification (NCBI taxonomy): domain Eukaryota; kingdom Metazoa; phylum Arthropoda; class Insecta; order Lepidoptera; family Pyralidae; genus Amyelois; species Amyelois transitella. Next base: position 7,832,589 of record NC_083509.1, read on the forward strand.
GCCGAGAACAGGATGCTTTTTGACGTACATTTGTTTAAAATAGCTGAACGTGGCCATTAAGTCTTTTAAAGACTATGGCTCTGTCTACCCCGCAAGGGATATAGCCGTGACCATATGTATGTATGTATGTTGTTTAAAAAGTTCCATCACTCAATTTATTTGCAAAATGTATAGTTACATACGCAATTACATGAGTTTGATATATCTATTTTAGTGTTGGGACACCAGTGGCACAGAAGGTGGTACGCTTCGCTAAGTGAGTGATCGGTGGGCGGCGCACTGTCCTCGTCCTGAAGATCCCTCAGTTATCATGTGACGCAGGTGCTTTGAGGTTAACTGTCTTACATGTAATGTTCATGTGTTTGTTATACTAATTTGTTGTCTATGGCTTGATATAAATATAGAGTATTTGTTGAGTATCAATAAAAAAATGTGCATTCCGAGTTCTATCCCGGGCATGATTTGGAAGTTTATAAGCAATAATTTATTGTAAAACATAATTATCATTTCTTTTATTCATTTTTGTACACAAAATCATACAGGAGCAATAAAAATACGGAAATTAGCACAAAGGTGTTAATTATTTCAAAAGAAGTCCTTCCAGTAGACCCATGAGAGGATCGTATCGTTGTTTCCCAATAACAGAAGAGCTTATGTTAGGGCTAGCTCACTTTCTGTCGTTTGTCCCATCGTACACATTTGTTTAGCTGTGATATGCCAGATCTACCAAAAGATGCCTTCACCTATTTATTTCTCTTGGCTGGTAACAATTTCAACCCAATAACCGACATGTCGTCCGACCGATCGCCGGATCAGTGGACAGGTGACGGCCGCTCGCGTAGGGACCAAGTGGCGTAAATAATTGATAAATTGCCACTGAGTCCCCGAAGTGACCCCCGACCCAAACTTGGAATTTACGACCGTTTAATTGTAGCTTAATTCCCAACTAGTCTTAGCTCGGTGAAATATGGTTGGTCCGTGATGTTTGTCTGATTTAGATACAGCTGTAGGATTCTAAAATATGGATTCTATCATATGTCAAGTAAATATTATAAATTCAAAGGTTAGTTTTGCGCCAAACCAATTTCGATGAACTTTATCTTTGAATAAGAAAAAAGTTGCTATTAGAAATTTTTCTTCAAATTTAATGTATTAATATGTATATTTTTGTCTTTATACTAATAGTTAATATCATGTTACTTGTCGCACTTAAGTAGATGAAATGATGAATGAAATATATCTCAATAAAATATAAAAACCATACAATATTTAATAAGTTCATAACTTTTCAAAATCAAATAAAAAGTATTACTTGGTATAATCAAGTAGTACATACATACATACATACATATGGTCACGTCTATATCCCTTGCGGGGTAGACAGAGCCAACAGTCTTGAAAAGACTGAATGGCCACGTTCAGCTATTTGGCTTAATGATAGAACCGAGATTCAAATAGTGACAGGTTGCTAGCCCATCGCCTAAAAGAGGAATCCTAAGTTTATAAGCCTATCCCTTAGTCGCCTTTTACGACATCCATGGGAAAGAGATGGAGTGGTCCTATTCTTTTTTGTAATAGTGCCGGGAACCACACGGCACCAAGTAGTAGAATAAAAATTTATGTTCATTAGACAATAAATAGATTAAAATCATAATTAATGCTGCAAAAAACTTACTGGTAGACTGAGGCATCACTCAAAGATCTCTTTGTCCTGCCATGTGTGCACTTACAATTACTAATACACTTTATTGGCAACAAAATTGAGTGCTCCAAAACTATTAGGTGTCGCATAATAACTTCCTATAATTTATACACTGAGCTAAAAGCAACTTGGATGAAACAACAACTACTAATCATATTAGCCTTATTAATTAGTTCCCCAAGCGTTGCTTTTGCCGAATGAAAATGTATGGTGGAAACTTGAAGGCAATGTATTGTGAATCTGCGAAGTTAGGCTTGTGACGTGAGGCGACTGCGAACAAACGATATGAAAATTGAGAAAATGTACCGCATTTCAAATGTAGTCGTAGAATGTTTAAGTACAAAATATATATTGTTTGTTTGTGTTATATTTTTCTAAATACATTTAAAAATTTTATATTTCGCGTAGCATTAATTTCGAATGTAAATATTTCATGTTGTGAACAAGAACAAGTTTTCCCGAAATCGACAATAGGAAGAAATGTGAACGTTACACAGATTTGCTTATATAAAAACTTGGTGATGGTGCAATTGGGACTGACGCCAGGAGGATAATAATGCTGATACACTTAAGTTGGATAAACACTTTGAATACTAACTTAACTCTTAATACCCCGTTCAGTTATGAAGCTTAAAATCTGTGCTCATATGATGAGGCTTTCACGCCAAATAGCTGAAACCACACGTAGGGAGCTGGATTACAACAAATTTACCGATGGTTACGTTGTAAATTGAACCCGTCAGTCTGCGGTTTAATAACTGCGAGTTGCAACTATCACATGCACACAGAACTACTGTATTTCACGCTGATTTAATTATGACCTTTGACGGCAGCCGATGGATGCCGGATTTATTAAAAAACGCTCGACCAGTTTTAATTAAAATACCATATAGGTTTAAACGGGAAATTTAATTTTGATCAAAAATTTTATCGCGCCGAAAAGAGTATTCATTATTGTGGAATTATTGATAATTCGTAATAATTTGTTCGTTTCGCGGTGTGCGGAATCATGTTTCATTAAATACACATTATTATTTCTTTGCCATTTTGAATTGTATTTGGGATAAATAAAATTTATATTTTCAGTTTTAACCGCACCGGGTGTAAAATATGTATAATAAAATTACGATAACCGCTACCACGGAGTAAATAAACCTTAAGAGAAAACAGCTTACTATTGAAACAGTTTTCTATTTCACAGAAAGAAAAGTACAGTCGTCTATGTAAATGCAGCTTTATTCCTAATGAGCGGCCGCGAGTGGCCGCGGCGGTCGCAAGGCATGCGTGAAGCGCTGCGGGTGACGGCCGCCCGGCTCCCGGCGCGAATATTAATTTGCCAGCACATCGCCATCTCAGATGCAGACACGAAAATTATACGGATTGCTGTGTCATTATGTGATTGATTTCTTTCAGATGAATTACATACATACATACATACTACATACATACATCCTTTGTGGGGTAGACAGAGCCAACAGTCTTGAGAAGACTGATAGGGCACGTTTAGGCCATCTCTTAGTTAAGCCATCTGCACTAATGTCACTGAAGGTCACGGTCACGAAATCCCAGTTTCGTAATTTCTCTCACGGCACTTTTGATAAATCCGTGTCAATAATTAGAAAAAATGTAAACAATAGTGAGCAAGGTCTTTAAGAATTATAGGCTTCTGTAGTAATTTAACTATATCATTGCACGCAATCGTTTTAACGAGTTCATCATCTGCTCAAAACCTAATGATAGCAATCATTTTAATAGCTAATCTCGTCTCACATAAAATACCTAATTCTGAAATGAGTTACTTACCGTTAGCTATATTAGTAAATATGTTTACGTGTGTAATCGTATATTAAATCGGGTGAAAGGAATTCATCCATTGAACTACACCAACTTTGGATTCATTGCAATGGTTTCATTAGACTGAATACTTATTGGTCTAAAACTATTATCTGAATCTGAATTCAATCATAAACTCATCCAGATGAACGTGATCTTTGAGCCTTTTCGAAACTTTTTGCTCTTACCATTTAATTTCTATTCTATACCCTTCATGCTTTGACCTTCATGAGAGATAAAGCCATGATATAAATAAATATTGGCAAGGGGTTACAAGATATAGAATCAATCGAATCGCACCGCGTGTGTGTAGGTAACTACTGGATACCATATATACTTAACTACTATAACCAAGATATACTTATAAACTTGGGATTCTTCTTTTAGGCGATGGGCTAGCAACTTTTCACTATTTGAATGTTAATTCTATCATTAAGCCAAATGGCTAAACGTGGCCTATCAGATGAATTGATTGTTTAATAATAATAACTCATTTTTTGTAACAAGAAAACATAAAATATATAGAGCAATGCTATCCAACCGACTTTAGTAGTGTGTCTGTATGCAAACTAAAATAAATAACAAGCTGTTATATTCTTATAAAGGTGGTCATCGACACGACATCGATGATCCAAAACTCAAATTTTATTGGCTCAATGTATTTTATGTTACCTCCGTGAGGTCTAAACTACTGATGCTAGCCGTGCACAATAATAATCTTATCTTGTAAGCATACAATTAATCAAGTTTTATTGTAAAAATGGTATTAATTTTTTTTTAATACTTTTACATCAACCATGTTACAACAATTGGAAAATAAAATCAATTTATTTATACAACTAAAGATGACAATCAAACGCAAATTTGAACAATTTTGTATTAGTTTTACCCTTATAATTATAAATTCCACGTTGACACAGAGGGTTTTGAACAGTACTGATACGGAATAAATTTTCAACTTAATTTAACTAGTCAAACACAAAGGGCCGTAGAAAAGGGGCCGCTTTAATATCAATATAGAGGTGGAAACTAATGATAACGTAGTTTGTGCATTCGTCACCACAATGTATACAAATAATTAGTTAAGTATTAATAATTTATTTGACATTGGAAAATGTTAAATGATCCGATTTACGTTTACCATAATACGTTAACGACACTTTTCATGTTTTATGTTTACTTATTACATACATACGTATAGTCATATTTATATCCCTTACGGGGTATACAGAGCCAACAGTTTTGAAAGGACTGATAGGCCACGTACAGATTTTTCGCAGGTTTTCTTGTATGTTTTATTTATTTATTTCAATATCAATTGTTTCCTTCAATTGTAACGTTTTGATTTGATTACTTCACTTTCACTTATATATGTATACTACTCTGTCAAGAAAGTAGCAGGAAAAGATCAATAATACACAAACTGTTTGTTATTCATCCAAATTTATTTTATCACCTTCAAAATATGCTCCTTTAGAAACGATATACTTACGCCAACGAATAATCCAATCATCAAAACATTTTTTAAACGCTGTTTCCGGAATTGAGGTCAGTTCTCGCCGCGAATTCTTTTTTATGTCTTCTACCGATTGAAAACGGGTGCCACGAAGTGGTAATTTGAGTTTAGGAAAAAGAAAAAAGTCGGCTGGAGCCATATCTGGTGAATATGGTGGTTGCTCGATGGTATTTGTTGAGTGTTTGGTTAAAAATTCGTTCACAATGATGGCCTTGTGCGAAGGTGCATTATCATGGTGCAAAATCCAAGAATTTTCTTTCCACAAATCTGGCCTTTTTCGTCGGATTTGCTCTCTTAAACGCCGCATAACACTCAAATAATATTCCTTATTTACCGTTTGACCTTCCGGCAAGAATTCCGAGTGCACAACACCGCGATAGTCAAAGAAAACAGTCAACATGACTTTGACTTTTGAACGACTTTGGCGTGGTTTTTTCGGTTTCGGTTCAGTTGGAAGGCGCCACTACGAAGCTTGTTGACTAGTTTGCATGTCAAACTCGTAAACCCACGTCTCGTCACCAGTAACAATGCGTTTCATGAATGTTGGGTCGGAATTGACTCGTTCTAGCATGTCCTCAGCGACTCTGCGATGCGATGCGATTAAGTTTTTGAAAAAAATTCAGGTCTTTTGGGACTAGCCGAGCGGCAACATGTTTCATACCCAAATTATTAGTTAAAATGGTACGGATCGACTCGTGAGATACAGAAAGTTCGGTGGCTATCTCTCTCAAAGTTGAATGAGGATTTTCAGTCACTATTTCCTTCACTTTTGCGATGTTAACTTCAGTTGCAGACGTTGATGGCCTACCAGAGCGAGGCAAATCTTCCATCCCATCTCGACCGCTTTTGAACGCTTTGTACCACTCATAAGCACGAGTTTTTGATAAAGTCGATTCACCGTAAGCCTTCTGTAACATTTTCAGTGACTCCGAACACGATATTCCATTGGCAATGCAAAATTTAAGACAAACTCTTTGTTCGATGTTTTTATCCATTATGAAATTAGCAATACACACTAGATATGATATAACTAAAAATAGCACTGTATTTAATGTAAACAACAGATGCAACTCAAACTCCGCGCCAAAATGGAAAACAGTTGTGCCAATCTAACAACAACAAAAAAAACAAAAATTTGAATTTGGAACCATAAATAAATAATCCATTCCCGATACTTTTCTGACTGAATGTATTATATTTTAATACTAGCAGCCAGACAATAATATCCGCAGATGAAGTATCTTTTTGATGGTGACAAAATTTCCATAATCGGTTCAGTATTACTGTATTAGCCCTAAAAACAATCAAAGTGTTATAAACTTTACCTCTGTAGACTATAACTATATCCATGTTATAAATAATAATGTCTACATATTGTTAAAGTGTTCTTTAACATTATGTAGACAAACTGATGAAGTATTTCTTCAACTGAAATTAATAATGAACTTTTTATGAAGTTTATTCCAAATTGATAAAATAAATTATTTTAAACATATTTTGCGAGTAATATATTTTCACCAAGTATGGAGATGGCTACATCCAAATTAGTGACAACATACGCACGCGTAGCATCGGCCGATTTCGCGGTTGACTGTACGCCCGCAGCTGACGCTCTCGCGTCATTTTCACTGACAAACTCCACCCGTGAAATTTTAATAACATTATATTCTTATTTGGCAAATTGTCTTTTAATCATATTTTTAGTTAATGGATTGTATTAATTTTTATTTATAAGTATTATTAATATACATTATATGAAAAATGCCACCATAACTTATACTTAAGAGAAACTTTGTACAATGGCCCTTCTTTTTCTGGAGCAATTTAATGTGTGGACAATTTAAGATAATACTCGATAAAAAAAAAATTATTATAAAGTTGACTAACCGAATAGAGAACAGGGCATTAGTTATATCAATTAAATACTGTGAAACTTTTTATAATCATTGTGATTCAAGTTATAATAAAATGACTTGACTTAAGAAACGATAATATCACAAAATTATGTACAATGTTACTCGCAAGCAACTCCAAATTAATGCGTGTTTTAGTGACTTTTGTTTAAACAAAACATCTGCAGAATGTTCTTGGCCATCAATTGTCAAAACGACAGTATAAATTAAAGTGCCCCGAGCGGGGGAGGCCGAGATTAATGTTAGTATTAATCGAGTGACCACCGCAACCGGCGGCTTCCGTTTGGGAACGGTTCCCGACCAGTTTGCATACATTAGGACGTATATTACATTTTTTGTTTACCTTTAAACGCTAATCTGGAATTCGAATATTGTGCTAACTAAAAAAGAATAATGAATTCTCGCGAATTCACGTGAGGTACATGAATTACAATTATAAGCCATAATT